>NW_027094051.1:0-9276597 GCF_000319635.2 Colletotrichum fructicola Nara gc5 | reverse complement strand
CATCTCTTCCCTCCACATTTCACCCTAAACTTCTAATTCAATTACTTTGCCCTGTTCTTTCTCCTTCCTTTTGCTTACCCCTCACCCCCTCCCAACTCTTCTATCCTTTAACCTCTCTTGATTTCTTCTCTCTTCTTTTTCCTTTCTTTTCTCTTCCTGTTTTCTTTTTTTGCTCTTGAACTGCTGTTCCAATTTCCTAAATTTTCGTAAATAACAAAACCACCCCTATCCCTGAAATATATATTTCCCATCTTCATCTTCAATTATAACTATCCCCTCTGCTCTGGCCCTAACCTTTTCCTTTCACCCGTCCCTAACCTTGTTCTTTTCTCTATCCCTAACCTTTTCCTTTCCTCTGTCCCTAACCCTCTCCCTCTGTTGTAACCCTGACCTTTTATCTCTCTCCGACCTTCGTCTTAACCCTACCCCTAACTATCCCCTTCCGCTCTATATCCAATCTTTTTTCTTGAATCTATCCCAACCCCTCCCCTCTTGCTATAACCTTAACCTCTTATCTCTACTCTCTCTCTATCTCTTCTGTCTATATTCCATGTAAACTGTCCATTGAATCATTTCGCCTCCTTTCTTCTTATCTATTTTGCTTGCTTCTTTCTTCCTCATAACTCTTCTATCTGTTAATTTGTTCTTGCTTTTGTTTGCTGCTTCTCTTCTTTCCTTTTGACTGCTATTTCTATCTTCTATTGCTTTATTTATTTCCTTCTTCTGCGCCTCTCTTTATCCTCCTTGAACTGAACCTCTTCTGAAACCTTTCCTTTCTATTGATTCTAAATAACCTTTATCTAAATTATCCCTAAATACTCCTGTTCTTTCTTTAATATTTCCTGTATATGTAAATATTACTGTTCTCTCTGCTCTATCTCTAACCTTTTTCTTTCTATCCATTTCTAACCCTTTTCCCCTATCTATCTCTATTCTACTTCTCTCCCCTTTATATTCAATTATAACCGTCTCTTTCTACTCTCTCCCTTTACTCTCCTAACCTTAACTTTCTATCTCTTATTTTCCTTATCTATCTCTAATCTTTCCCTCCACTCTATCCCTTCTCCGTTCCTCTACTCTTTAACCCTAACCCTTTGTTGCAATTTTCCTTCTCTGTCTCTATCCCCATCTGTTCCTGACTACTTCCTCTTGCTCTAACCTTAACCCTTTTTCTTTTTTATCTATTTCTGCCTGCTCCTCTCATAATAACTCTAACCTCATTTAAACTTTCCCTTGAACTTTTCTGTCTATATTAAATGTGAAATTGCAAACAAATAACGTAACCTGCTGAATAACTTATTTCTCTTACTCACCTCTTTATTTTAACTTCTCTATTTATTGATCTTTTTTGTTCCTTGCCTCTCTCTACTTTATTTCCTCTGTTCTAAAATTCCTTCTGGCTGGTAACTCTGAAACCCTCTTTTCTTATCTTTTATTCTCTCCCCCCCCCCCTTCGCTATTTTTGCTACTCCTATCTTCTTATGGTTCTGATCTGCGGACTTCTTTATCTTTTAACGCATTCTATATAACCTCTATTGTTAAAATCCTTTTATTTACTGTCGGATTTCTTTTCCTCTATTGCTACCTCTTAACCCTAACTTTTTCTCTTTGAATCTTTTGCTTATTTTACCTTATTACTCTACTTTTCCTTTTTTTATTGCTGCTTTGGTCCTTCTGATTCCCTCTGTTATTTTTCTTTCTTTATCTGTCTTTCGATATGAACCTATATGATCTCAAAATGCCTTGTACCTTTACTTATCTATCCTACTACTCTGATTATACACTATGTGCTATGGTATTATGGACACTTCTTAATACATAAACTATATCGTCTTTACTACTTATATCTCTAATGTAACCTGCTACTTACTAATTATTCTCATAATAACTATAATAACTTTGGAATATATATCGAAAACCATCTTGTATACTGCTATTGTTCTATCTTGACGTACTCTCTGGCTTGATATTACTTCCTCTGAACTTAATGTTGAATCATATTAAACTGGTTCTGTTTTTTTCTCTTGTTAATATGGCCTTACTAATGGATGATATGTCTATATATATGTTCTATATAACTTCGAACCTTTTAACTATTTCTTTCTTACTATTTCCTCTTATTACTCTTTTATACTATTCTGCCTTTGGCTTTAAACTGACGTTCCTTTTGCATTTCCTGGATGGTTATTATTGTTTTGGGGTCTATACCCTTATCATTGTATTATTTCATATCTAACCCTTGATTCTAATTAACCCTAATATATAACCCTAACTTTGGACGGTTAACTCCATCTGTTTTATCTTACCTTGCTACTTATACCATGTTTTTTATATGTGTGAATATCCCCCCTCTTCGCTTGTTGTTGTTCATATACCTCTGGCCTCATGCTATTTGATGCATCGTCTGTGTCTACTTTAAACCTCTTATCCTTACTTTTATGTTTCTTTTCCTTCATCTCTCTCTTTTCGTTTTGTTGGTTTTTTTCTTTCTCTTTTTTTTTTCTTCCTCCCGCATACCCTATGTACTACCCTATCCTCTTTAAAACTATTTGGTATAAATGCTTTATTCTCTCCCTTCTCCTTAATGGGTACGAACTAAATGCTATTTCACTTTGGGCAAATGCTTTGAACTTGACTGTGCACTATATTGCCCTGTTACTAACCTTAACCTTAATCTCTCTGCACTATCCCTAACCCTTTTCTTTCATCTGTCCCTAACTGTCTCCTTCTACTCTGACCCTAACCCTTTCCTTCCGTCCCTAACTATCTCTTTTTTGCTCTGACCCTACCCTTTTTCTTTCATTTATCCCTACCCCTCTCCCTCTACTATTATCCTAACCCTTTCGTCTCTACGTTTTCTTATCTAATCCTAACCTTGCTCTTTCCTCTGTCCCTAACCTTTTTCTTTTACCTGTCCCTAACCCTTTAAAATCTATCTGTCCCTAACTGTGTCTTTGTCCTCTGACCCTACCCCTTTCCTTTTGTCTATCCCTAACCTTTCTCTTTGATCTGTCCCCAACTTTTTTCTTTTATTTAACCTTAACCCTAAAAACTTTTGTATAACCCTACCCTTTTTGTCTTGTATAACCTTAACCTTTTGTCTTTACTTTCTCTCTTACCCCTCTATATATATAACTTGAACTTGTAAATAAATGTAAATTAATATGTTTCCCTCCTTCTCTATAAACTACTTTGCCTTCCTATCTCCCCGTCTTAACTATCCTATTTACTAATTTATCTTTATTTCTTTTCTTCTTATATTCTATATCACTCCTTACCCTAAACATACCTTATTATGCTTACCTCTTTTGTTTACTGTGGAATTGTGTTCCTTCTATTGCTACCTTTATTGTCTTACTGCCTCTCTTCTTACTTTCTACTTACTTCACCCTATTCCTATTATTCTGCCTTTCTTTTCTGACTAACTTGTTATCTGACCTTAAAACTAACCTGAAACCCTGACCCTTACGTCTATATATGATATATATATATATATGTGTGTGTATTGGTTTACCTTCTCTACTGCTCCTCTGGACCTTTTGTACTATATCACTCTGGGTCTAAAATCCCTGGTCTCCTTACCTACTTACTATTTCTTTCTATATTATACCTCTTACTTTTCCTCTAACTCTCTCCTTCTGGCTGCTTCTTGACTGCTTATTCCCTCTGTTACTATCCCCTCTTTAACTCCCCTATAATATTAACCCTTATGGTGGTAAAATGCCTTATGCCCCATTGCATCTATCCTACTACTGTGATTGTGTGTAACCCTTGATGGCATTACGAATCACTTCTTGATACATGACCTGTATGTTATTTGCTGCTTGAACCCTGTAATAAAACCTGCATTCTGCTTATGTTTTATTGATTTATACTATAACCTTGAAATATATAAACCCTGATTATATCTTGAACTATACTCCTGTTATCTTATATTGACCTCCTCCACCCCGCTTGACTTTGCTTTCTCTTAACTCTGTATGTAACTATATATGAACCGGCTCTTGTGTTTGTATTATGGATATTGCCTTACTAATGAATAAAACGTCTATCTATCTTATGTATCACTACGAACCTAAAAATTACATCTTTGTTATTGTTCTTCTTTTCTTTATTCTGGGATGCTTATCTCCTTTTGGCCCCCTGTTGAATATCCCTATTATATTTCCCGAATGATTATCATTACCTTGGCGTCTGTGTTGATACCCTTGTCGTTATTTATTCCATATGTAATCCTTAATCCTAACCATCTTTAACGAACAACTCTCACTTCGGACGGTTATCTCAATCTATCTTACCTTAACCTACTTATATTACGCTCTATTCCTGTATGAATGTTCCCTCTCTTTGCTCCTTTTTATTTACATGCCTCTGGCTTCGTATTGATATACCGTCTATATTTGCTTAAAACCTTCCATCTTTACCTTTGTGCTTTCGCTTCCCCCCCCTTTTCCCCCTTTTTTCTTTTCTCTTCTTCTCATCAATTGTTTATTTCTTCTTTTATTATTCTTATACCTTCTATATCACTCTAACCTCTTTAAAACTATTTGGTATATATACTATATCCTCTTCCTCCTCTGTGATGTGTACGAACTGAATGTTGTTTCACCTTGTGGAAATGCTTCTAACCTGACTGTTTACTGTATTAACCTGTTACGTATGTATACCTTGTTTTCCTGCTCTTTTGACTTGACCTCCCCGCCCTTTCCCTGCCCTTTTTCTTTCAACTGTTACTAATCTTTTCCCTCCATCTATCCCGAACCTGTTTGTTTGATTTTATCTCTAACCCTAACTCTGTCCGCCCCTGCCTATTTCATTCTATGTGTCCCTAACCTTTTATTTCTCATCTATCCCTTACCTGTATTTCTATCTTCTTTCTCTATCCCTAACCTTTTCCCTTCATCTGTCCCTAACCTTTTCCTTTCATCTGTCCCTAACCCTTTGCTTTTATCTACCCCTAACTATCTCCTTCTGCTCTATATCTTACCTTTTTCTTACATCTATCTCCACCCCTGTCCCCCCTGCCACCAACCTGACCTTTTATCTCTACTTTCTCCTCATCCCTCCTGCCTATATCGAACCTGAACTTGTCATTTAATCCCTTTTCCTCCTTCTTTGTTCCTTTTTTTGCTTATCCTTATCCCTTTCCCCCTCTCAACTCCTCCACCTATTAACCTGTTTTTCTTTCTTCTTTTCTTTTTGATTTTATTTTTCCCTTTTCCTTTTTTTTTGCTTTCCTTAACTCCTATCCCTATCTTCTAAACCATAAAACCGCCCCTCTCTCTGAAATATACTCCCTAACCCTAACACCTGCCTCTCTTGCTTCCATCCTATTCTCCTACTCTTATATGTCTTATGCGTTTTGCTGTGTAATTATGTCTGCGTAAACTATACTATTTACTTTGTCATTTTAACCACTTTATTTCTTCTCAACCTTTGCCCTCTTCCTTACTCTTTCCCTTATGTTCATTCTTAACCATCTTTATCCCTCTGGATTGACGCTAAATACGTCTGTTCTATCCTTAACGTTTTCTTCATATCTAACCCTAACTATCCCCTCTGCTCTATCCCTAACCTTTTCCCTTCATCTGTCCCTAACCTTGTTCTTTTCTCCGTCCTTAACCCTGTCCCTCTATTATAACCCTGACCTTCTATCTCTTTCTTCTGCATCTATCCCTAACCCTTTGCTTTTATCTTTCTTGAACCTTTGTCTTATCTCTACTTTTTCTCTAACTCTTCTGTCCATATTTGACGTGAACTTATCATGTAATCACTTTGCTTCCTTCTTTGTTTATTATTTTGCTTCCTTCCTTCCTCCTCTTAACTCTTCTACCTGTTAACCTGTTTTCGTTCTGCTTTTGTTTCTTTCTTTTCCTCTTCCTTTTTGACTGCTATTTCTATTTTCTATTGCTTTGTTTGTTTTGAACTTTTGCTCTTCTCCTTATGCTCCTTTGACTGAACCTCTTCCTTACTCTTTCCCTTATATTTATTATGAATCACCTTTCTCTGAATGAACGCCAAATACTTCTGTTCTATCTTTACCATTTCCTTCGTACTTGATCACTACTATTTCCTCTGCTCTATTTTAACCTTTTCCTTTTTCTTTTTTCTATCTAACCCTAAACCTTTTCCCTCTACCTATCCCGAATCCCTCTTCTCTTTATATTTAATTATAACTCTTTCCTTCTGCTCTCTCCCTCTACGCTTATAACCCTAACCTTTTGTTTCCAATCTTTCTCGTCTATCCCTGACCTCTCCTCTTATCTGTTCCTGACGACCTCTATCTGGATTAACGCTAAATACTTCTCTTCCATCTGTAACGTTTTCTTTCCATTTCATTCTCACCGTTCCCTCCGCTCTATCTCTACCCTTTTCCTCCTATCTATCCCTAACCTTTCCCCCCTATTTATCCCCTCTCCTGTCCTCTTTATATTGAACTGTGACTGTTTCCTTCTGCTCTCACCCTTAACCCCAAAAAAACCCTAACCTTTTGTCTCTCATCTTTCTTATGAATCCCTATCCTTTCTCTCTGCCCTATCCCTAACCTTTCTTCCCCATTTGTCCCTTCCCTATACTCCTCTCCTCTTCATCTTGAATTATAATCCTAACCCTTCTGCTCCCTCACTCTATTTTTATAACCCGGACCTTTTGTTTCTAATCTTCCTTGTCTATCCCTAACCCTTCCCTCTTATCTGTTCCTGACTACCTCCTCCTGCTCTGACCTTAACCCTTTTCTTTTATCTATTTCTACCTACTCCTACAATAATAACTCTAAACTTCCATTCCTGTCCGTGTTAAATGTGAACTTACGAATAAATAACTTAACCTGCTATATGACTTGTTTCTCTCGCTTACCTCCTCGTCTTAACTTCTCTGTTTATTCGTCTTACTTGTTCCCTACCTCTCTCTACTTTATTTCCTCTGTTCTAAAATTCCTCCTAAATGGTGACTATGTAACCTTCCTTTATCATCCTTCATTCTCTTCCCCCTCCTCGCCATTTCTGCTAACCCTATCTTAATATGGTCTTGACCTGCGGACTCCCTTATCTTCTGACTTATTCTACATAACCTCTATTGTCTTTATCCCTTCATTTCCTGTTGAATTCCCTTTCCTCTATTACTACCTCCCTTCTCTTACACTTTCTCTTTGACCTTTTGACCTACTTTACCCCATCACTCTAACCTTTCCTTTAACCCTGATTTATTATCTAACCCTAAAAATTGCAAACTACACTTCTACTCTAACCCTAAATTAATATCTTTGCTCTTCTTCCCTGCTTGATCTCTCCTTCAACCCTAAACCTCTTGCCCTCCCTCTTCTTCTCTTTTTTCTTGCTGCTCTTCTACTCCTTATTCCCTCTGTGACTTTTCTTTCTTTGACTCTCTTTTCATATTGAACTATATGATCTCAAAATGCCTTATACTTTGACCTGTCTATCCTACTACTCTGATTATACACCATGTGCCATGGGCTTGTGGGCACGTTTTAATATTTAAACTATATTGTCTTTGTCACCTATATCTATAATATAACCTGCTGCTTGCTTATTCTTCTTGTAATAACTATAATAATCTTGAAATATGCATGGAAAATCATCTTATATACTGCTATTGTCCTATCTTAACGTCCTCTCTGGATTGATATTGCTTCTACTGAACCGTATGTTGAATGATGTATAAACTGATTCTGTTCTTTCTCTTCTGAATATGGCCTTACTAATGAATGAAACATCTATGTATGTCTTATATAACTGCGAACCCTTTAACTATATCCTTCTTACTATCTCCTCTCGTTTCTCTATTATGCTACTCTGCTTTTGGCCATATATCGACGTTCCTTTTGCATTTCCTGAATGATTACCATTATCTTGGCGTCTGTACCCTCATTATGTTACAATTTTACGTATAACCCTAAAATCTAACTATCTTTAATGTATAACCCTAACTTCGGATGCTTATCTCTATTTATCTTACCTTAATCCTACTTATACGTTTTATATATGTGTGAATGTTCCCTCTCTTTGCTCCCTCTTTTTTATATGCCTCTGGCCTCGTGCTGTTTGATATATTGTCTGTATCTACTTTGAACCTCCCGTTCTTACTTTTATGTCTTTTTTCCTTTCTCTTTTTCTTTTTGTTTTGTTGTTTTTTCATCTTTTTAATTTTTATTTTGATACCTTATATATCTCCCTGTCCTCTTCAAAACTATCTGGTATACATGCTTTGTTTTCTCGCTTCTCTGTGATGTGTACGAACTGAACGCTACTTCACCTTGCGCAAATCCTTCGAACCTGACTATGCACTGTGTTGCCCTGTGGTGTATGTATACCTTATTCTCCTGCTGTTTTGGTTGACCTCTCTGCGCTGTCCCTGACCCTTTACTACCACCTGCCCCTGACCCTTTCCTCCTATCGATCCCTAACCTTTTTATTTTGTTTGGTTCCTAACCCTTCCCCTCCGTCTTCCCCCCCACCCATCTCTGCTTATCTATCCCTAACCCTTCCATTCTTCTCTTCCTCCCCCTTGCTTACCCTGGGTCCCCTCTATCACTCTTTGCTATCTCCTTTATCCCCTCTCCTGTTATATAAACCTTTCCTGTGTAAAAACGTCTCATACTCTGTTTTCTATTCTGCTTCCCTACTACACTTCTCTACTCCTTCCTCTCTAACTATAATACTCTCTTCTATCCTTTAACCTGTTTTGATTTCTTCTCTCTTCTTTTTCCTTTTCTTTTTCTGTTCCTGTTTTCTTTTTTTGCTCTTGAACTGCTGTTCCAATTTCGTAAATTTTCGTAAATAACCAAACCACCCCTATCTCTGAAATATATTCCCTATCTTCATCTTCAATCATGACTATTCCCTCTGCTCTGGCCGTAACCTTTTCCTTTCACCTGTCCCTAACCTTGTTCTTTTATTCTATCCCTAACCCTTTCCTTTCATCTATCCCTAACCCTTTCCTTTCATCTATCCCTAACCTTCTTCTTTTCTCTATCCCTAACCTTTTCCTGTTCCCCTGTCCCTAACCCTTCTCTTGCTCCCTCTGACCCTAACCCTTTCCTGTTGCTCTCTCTCTATCCTCTCTTACTCCTGATTATCTGCCCTCTTAAAACGCCTTTACTATCTACCTGCCGTCCTTTCTCTATCTAAATTCCTGTTTTTGTATTTTCCCTTGTCTCTGCTTTGCTCCTGCTTTGTCTATATCCCTCTAACTCTTGCTTTGTTACTAACCTCTTTGCTATATACTACCCCTAACTCTTTTTTCTCTTCCTTCTTCTTTCTCTCTCTTGCTCATCCTTTATTCCATCCGTATTTTTCTCCTCCTAATCCTTTCCCTTGGACCTCTACTTTAATTCTCGTTCGTCCTTTGTATTGTAAACTACGCCCTTCTAAACCTTACCTCTTCCTTTTTACTATCTCTTCCCTTTTATATCTTCACGCCTTCTCTTATCCTTAACTTATACTTACGCTTTATCTTACTATATTTTTATCTACCTCTTTTAAACTTTAACTTGTTGATTATTTTTACTCCCTTTATTCCCTGACCCTTTCGTCCCTATGTACTGAAATATTCTCCTTGCCATGAACTCCTTATTCTATAATCTCCTCTATCTACTTATCATCAACCTCTCTCCTATCCTTTTTGCTCCTTTAATTAAACTTATTCCTTGCTTCTAACGTCCTTATAATTCTAAATACTTATAACCCTGACTATATCTTTCTATTACTATTTTATTCTTGCCCCTTTCCCTTACTTACCTCTTTCTTCTATTTATCCCTAACCTTTTGCCTTTATCTGTCCCTAACCCTTTCCTTTTCTCTATCCCCAACACTCTTCCTTTCTCTATCCCCAACACTCTTCCTTTCTCTATCCCAAACACTCTTCCTTTCTCTATCCCCAACACTCTTCCTTTCTCTATCCCTAACCCTTTCCTTTTCTCTATCCCTAACCCTTTCCTTTTCTCTGTCCCTTGCCTCGCAATATTTACTCTCCTCTTCTATCTCTCCCTATCTATCCCCTTTAATCGTACTACTTCTCTGCTCTATTCTCTCCTGCTACTTATCTCTATCTTCCTTATACTTATACTTTTGCCGAACTATCTTCCTAACTATTTCTTATTTTATTACCTGCTATACTCCTACTTACCTGAACCTTAAATACCTACCTCCTTCTCCCTAACCTCTCTCTCATCTTTATTCTCCTCTACCCTTGTTACTTACTTGTTCTAACCTGTCCTGTTCCTCTACTTCTTCTTAACCCTTATCGTACCTCTCTAAATCTAAACTCTTCTATCTCCTCCTCGATTTTTACTGGCTTTTGCTGTACTACTCCTCTATTTATAAACTTTGTGGAACGGCTTATCTTTATGTATATGCTTATGACCCTATCTAAATGATTGTCTTTTTGTTTCCTATTGTTTTTGTTGCTATCTTACTCTCTCTTGTCTACCTCTATTTGATATCTACTTCTTATATCTCTTACCCCTTTTTCTTTTGCCTTTCCTTCTCTTTCTTTTCTCTTCCTATCTTATGTCTCTTTTATCCAATCTTGACCTTAAACTTTGGACGTCTGCTTTAATTCTCTATTTTGCTTTATAATATAAACTATATGCTCCTATACTTAACCCTACAATTTGCTGTTATATCCTCCCTTTTATATCTCCCTCTTTTCTCTACTCTTTAACTTATGCCTATATTTGATTTTCGCCATGTTACTATGTACCTCTTCTACACGATGTATTTATGCTATTCTATTAATGCTTAACCCTTATCCCTAACTTATTTATCTTATTTATATCCTGTATTTCCTGGCGTTTTCGTTTATATGTACTGAAATATTTCTGTTGCTACTACTTGTTTACTTTGAACTCTCCTTCCTCTACTTATTTTAAACTTCTACTTTATTCCTATGCTTTATTAACTAAATCTCTTCCCTACTATATATATCCTTATAATTCTAAACACCTTTTATCTGAATTACGTCCTTATGGTGCTCCCCTATACTTAAACGTTTCCTCTAATCTATTCCTAATTTGCTTCTTTTACCTGTCCCTAACTTATTCCTCTATCTATCCCTATCCTTTTTTTCTTTTTACCCCTACTCTTTTCTCTTATTTATCCCTACTTCTAACTATCTATTCTTTTCTTTTATCTATCCTTAACCTTAAAATATTGATCCTCTTTAACTTTATATCTTCTTAACTTTGTAATTCTTTCCTTTATGCCTCTATAACTTACAACTTATACTGTCTTTTGATTATCTTGTAACCCTTTTCTTACTAATCTAACCCTCTCTTACTCTCTTTTCCTGTTTCTCCTTCTTATATGTATGCCTTCTTCTATCTAACTGCCTGGCCTGTTTTCTCTTGCCTTCTCCTCTTATAACCCCTCTGTTATCCTTATTATTCTCTACTCCTCTCCCTTTATTATCTTATCCTTCCTACCTATGTTACCCCTCTTGTTATATAAACCCTTATACCTCCTCTTATATAATTGCTGGCTTATGCTGTATTGCTCCTTTATTACCTCTACTACTAATACCTCTTTTCTTCCCTACTCTCTCTATTAAATTAATTCTTTCCTTATTATTATAACTTTTAACGCCCTGCTTTATCGACTATCTACTGCTATATTGTAAATCCTCTTCTAAATAACTAACTAATATATAACCTGATTCCCCTGTACTCCTGCCTACTGGTAAAATGTGTCCTGCTACCCCTTCTTGCCATGCCCCTGACCTTATGATAAAATGGTTGTCTTTGGAACCTTATTCGGCTTGTTCTGTGTTAATTTATCTGGTGCTTACTATTCTTCTATATCTTGGTGTTATTTAATCTGTATATATTATGAACTTGGAATTTTGTATAATGCTGACTATCTACTTGTATTTGTCGTCCTGTTTACCCCCTTATCTTCATCTATATCCTTATATGCCTTTACAATTCTATTTGAATTGGAACTTTTGACTCTGGCTTTGGACTGGAATCTCTCTCTCTCTTACTTATGCCTGCTTATACTGACTACCTTACTTTATTAATATAAACACCCCTCTTGTTTTTCCTTTACTTTATCCTTAACTTTTATTCCTACTCTATTTTTAACTTTTTCTCCACTCTAACTCTTACTTTTATTTCTGCTCTGTTCCCAACTTTCTATTTCTACCCTATCCTTAACCCTTTTTCCTCTCACCTTTATTTCTACTCTATCCCAAACCCTTTTCTTTTAACCTATCCCTAACCCTCTTCTTTATTCTAACCCTTACCTTTATTTCTGCTCTAACCCTAACCTTTTTCTTTTAACTTATCCCTTACCTTTTCTCTATTCTATCCTCAACTTTTATTTCTGCTCTATTTCTAACTTTCTTTTAACCTATCCCTAACCCTTTTCTTCATTCTAACCCTCACCTTTATTTCTGCTTTATCTCTGACCCTTTTCTTTTAACCTATCCTTTATCCTTTTCTCTACTCTAATCCTGCCCTTTATTTCTGCTCTATCCCTAACTCTTATTCCTGCTCTATCCCTCACCCCTTTTTTTTACTCTATCCTAACTTCTAATCCTGCTCTATCTCTAACCCTTTCCCTATAATATATCCCAAACTTTACTTTTGACCTATCTCTAATACTTGCCTTTATTCTAACTCTCACTTTAATTCCTGCTTTATCCCTAACCCTTTCCTTTTGACCTATCCCTAACCTTAACTCTGTACGATCTCTGACTTGCTTATGCTCTCCCTCTGTGGGCTGCTATATGAACCTTCCTCCTTCTTTCTTACCTAACTCTGTTTACTTATTATTCCTCCTTGTTATCCTGTCTGTATATGTTTCCTTTCTCCCTCTAACTCCTTTCTTCCCTTTCCTACTCTATTATATACATTAACCATCTACCTTATGAATCTGCTATCTTTGGTTTGTTACTTATTAACTTCTCCTCTCTTACTTACTCTTCTAACCTTTTGGTTTATAACCTTTCTCGTCGTACTTTCTTGTTGTTTTGTGAACAACTTATAACTCTTTTTTACTATCTTACTCCCTTATCTCTTTCTCTCTATTTACTCTTTAATCTTCTTTATTATGACTCCTATACTCTTATGAACTCGCCTCTACGGACGAACACCTTACTACTCGGCCCTTTTGTTATACTATGCTACTATGCTATCTAATCTAAAACTGGTCCTGTTATCTTCAACTCTGTATCTGTCCATATTATGCTTATATTCCTATGTTCCCTTTTCGCTCCTATCCTTGCCCACTTTACTTTTGTCTCTTTCTCTGCTCTTTATATTCCTCCCTTCTTCCCTATCCCTTCTCTCCTCTCTATGCTTTACCCTTCTTGCCTCTACTTTCCTCTGCTCCTTGGATCCCCCCTTTCTTGTTGCTTGCTAATTGTATATCCCCTCTATTATCTGTTTCTCTACTCTATCTCCTACTTTTTCTCTACTCTATCCCTCCTAAACTTTACTTTATTGCTGACTTCTATTTCTGCCCTATTCTTAACCCTTCTCTTTGCTGTATTCCTGACTTTGATTCCTACTCTGACCTTAATCCTTCTCTTTAACCTATCTCTGACCCTTACTGTGTACTATCCCTGGCTCCCCTATACTCTACCTCTATGGGCTGCTAAATCAATCTCCCTCCTTCTCTTTTACTGAAATCTGTTTCTTTACTCTTCCCCCCTTGGTCTTCCATCTGTTTGTATTTCTATTTCTCTCTGTCTACCTTCTTTCTACCTCCCTTTATCTTTAACTACTGTCTGCTGTATAATTCTGCTATCTTTGGTATGTGATTCTTTAATCCCCCCTCTCTTGTTGACCTTGCTACCCCTTCTTGGCTGTAATTTTTCTCGGCGTACTTTGCTCTCTTTCTATAATAAATCTTTTACTCTTTCCTATTATCTTAATACTATTCTCTTTCCCTCTGCTTGCCCCCTAATCTGCTTTATTATAACTCCTATACTCTTACTAATTCGCCTTTGTTAACTGACCTCTTACTGTTCTGCCCTTTTGTTCTGCTACGCTATCTAACCTAAAACTGGCCCTGAAATCTTTAACACTACATCTGTATTATATTTACGCTCTTACATCCCCTTTTTACTTCTGTTTTTTCCCTTCTCTCCGGCCCCTTTCTCTGCTCTTTCCATCCTTCCACTGTTGCCTATACCTTTTGCTGCTCCTTGTATTCCCCCCTTCTTGCTCCTTGCTTATTATTCATCCCCTCTGTTACTCTTTGTCATCTTCCACCTCCTGCTCTCTGGTGCTATTAAATCTTTCTGTGTGAAAAAACATCTGATGCTCTGTTTTCTATTATCCTTTACTACTATACTTCCCTACTCCCTACCCTAAACTGTCGTACTCCTATGTACGGCGCCTACTCGCCCCGCCTTGCCCTGCCTGATCACCCCTCTGCTACGCCCTCTACTGCCCTCTGCCACAACTGACTCGTCAAACGGCACAACTTGCTTGACTGCACCCCTCCCCATTGGATCATCTGCCCTAACCACTCGTCGTCGTCCTCGGTGTTGTCACGGGCGTCGTTGTCCTTGGTGTTCTTGCGGCGCTCGTCGCCCCTGGTGTTATCACGGCTCGCCTCGCCCGCCGCCCTGCCCCTTACAACCACGTCGTCCGCCCATAAAAATGCGCTCTTCCGGTCCGTCTGATGGATGATGCCTCCTACCTGCTGCCAAAACGGCAACACCAACCATAAATACCACACCAACAACTCGCCGACCTCGCGCGGCAAATACCGGTGTATCACCTTGGCCGTCCCCGTCTGGCGGTAATTCTTGTGGTACGACGTGACGAAACACATCATGCCGTCGTGTGCGAACACGTTCCTGACCCCGCCGTTGGCCGTGTTGCTGTGTCTGATGCCTGCTAACTCGGGCGCCCGCGCCGGCTGCCCTGCCACCATGTGCATCAACATCCACAACCGCTCCCGGAACGATTCCAACGCCTGTCTGTATGCCTGCACCGTCCTCTCGCGATATGGGTGGTGACTATTGCTGCGGTTGGACGTGGCCTCCTCCGTCCTCTCGCGGTACGGGTGGTGACTATTGCTGTGGTTGGACGTGGCCTCCTCCGCCTCTCCTGCTGCTGCCACTGCCGCCGCCGCCGCCGCCGCCGCCGCCGCCGCCGTCCCTCGCGTCGGGTCTAACCACGCCCGCCGCCGTGCCTCCGACTCTGCGATGCGCCGTGCGATCCACCCCTTCCCCTTGCCCACCCACGCCTCGTTGCGGTCGTCGTGCAAAAACGAATACCCCGGCCGGTCCTGGCTGTGGTCGTCGTGCATGCTCTCCCACCTGATGGCGGGCAACGCTGCTGCCAACGCTGATCGGCCTCCATACCCATCGCCATGCTCGTCGCCGTGCTCATTATCCCTGTCCCCATGCCCATCCACCACCGCCAACTGCGCCAACAACGACCGCGCCTCCTGCGCCAACCCGTGGAACATCTCGGCCAACTCGCACACCCGCACCCGCACCCGCCGGAACGATATCCGGTCGCCGCTCCAATCCACCATCCCCGGCGCCACCGTGTTGAACCGGATGTGCATCCCGTACGTGCGCGCGTCGTAAATCCAATTCATCGCCCTGGGCTCGTCGTCCGGCCGCCCGGGCATCCGCGTCATGAACCGCCGCACCTTGTCGCGCACCAAATGGAACACGCTGCTGGCCTCCTCGTACGCCGCCTCGGCCCCTTTGGTCGCCGTCAACGCCACCACCTCGTCCTGCCGCTCCAACCACGCCTGGTACACGACGAACATCTTGGCCACCTTGATCACGGCTGAATAATTCGTCGTGTACTCCGTCGCCTGGTGCCACCCGCCGTCCTCGCGGATGCCTAACACCGCCAACGCGCCGATCATCGCGCTCTCCTTCTGGCTCTGCTTGTACGGGTCCTCGATGATGGCGATGATGGCGTCCAAACACATCCTCTCAACCTCCTCGACCTCCTCCGCCTGCGCGGCCTGCCTGCTGCCGACGTCCGCCTCGACACGGCTGGTGAACGCATCCCACAACGACCCCTGCCGCATGGTGAACCGGTACGGCGGCCGCTCGCGCTCCGGCCACTCGTCCATGCGGAACCATATGCTCACCATCTTGCGCCAAACCTCCTTGTACCGCTGCCACGTGTCGTCCTCCATGCGGTTATCGAACGGCCGCACCGGCTTCTGGCCGATCTCCTTCCGCTCCGCCTCGAACAACGCGTCGTGCCCGACCTTGTGCGGTGCTGCTGTTGCGCGTGCCTTGTCCGCGACGCTGTTGAACACGGCCCACATATTTCGTAACGTCTCCTCGCCGTCCTCGATCGGTTGCGTGGCCTCCTGCAACTGCGTCCTGTTCAACCCTTCCAAATCCCTCGTCCACCCGACGCGGTATAACCACCCGTTCGGCTCCAACTTTTCGTCTACTATACTAACCTCCTCGCGCGCGTCGGCCTCGAACCGCTTCTCTTGGTTCTCATGCAACGCGACAAACCACGCCGTGTCGTCCGTCCCCGGCCCCGATGGCTCGCTTCGAACGGCCACCCCTAACCCCCGCCCGACCTCGAACCACCGGCTCCCGGCGCGTGATGGGAAAAACCGCTGGCATGGCACCCCCGTCGCCCACGGCAAATCCCTTGCTGCCATGACCCTCTTCTGCACATTACCCCCCTTCTGCCAATCATTCTGCCATCCATGTTCCACCCGGCAATGCTCCTGCATGTTCCGCACGCGGCGACACATATAACGGCATGAATGGCAACGTAATCCATCGACTTGGGGTGGTGCGATGTGGGCGATGGGTTTGACTGTGGAGTCTGGGTATTGAAACGACTGCAAATCGGCATGGCTGCGGATGATGCCGGGAATATCGCCGACTAATCCGGCGACCTTGCTCCTGGCCTTGGCGGTGATTGACCGATGGTGATTGCGTAAATGTGCTGTGACTTCGTTGGCTACGACTGCATACTTACATAACGTGCATATCAAAATGGAATACTGCGTGTCGTGAACGAATGGCTCCATCTTTGGCTATATGTATTGGTTACTTTCTTCTATCTACTGTTTCTGACTGATTCCTCCTGTCCTCTCTTTATAAACTCACCTTCCTGCCCCTTAATTCCATATACTTTCTCCTTGATCTACTTTCCTCCCTGCTTACGTTCCATCGCTCGGTCGGGCTTTCTGGCCTGGCTGGTGGCCCTGTTATGTGATTGGCTGGTTAATGCGGGGATCGGGACGACATCACAAAAATATCTACTACCCTATTTCCCTATTTCTGGACTCAAATGGCGAAACAAAACACTGAAAACTGGATTCCCGTAATGACCCGGTTTGTGGCTTCAATTGCATGCTACTTTTGTCTATTTTACTCTGGGGAATCTCTACGGCTTTGTACCCCCTCTACGTGCCGGCTTTGACCCCCCCTCTCCCTGGCCCCACTTTCAATTCTGGTGGTGGCCACAACGGCTTTGACTTCAAGCCATCGCCCACGTAATGGCAGGTAGCAGGGTTAGGGTTAGGGTCAGGGTTCCCTTTCGGAACGCGTCGAGATTTCAATTGAAGGTGGAGACACTGAAGTCAATCCCGGCCAATCAGAGGACCCAGGGAACGCGTCGAGATTTCCAAGTCGGGCAGGGGGGGACCGGTGGGGCTCCGGACAAGTCGGGCCAATGGCTGTACACGGATGGCCGTATCTCGACGCGTTCCGGCATGGAATAACTGAGTAGGGTGAACTCAGTAGTTATGGGATTCTGCAGAACACGAAGTCAAATTCGCAACAGCGAAAGGTCAAGGACATGATTTTGAATAAGCTGCCGAATAAAACAGAAGGGAGCTATTCGTCACTCACTTTAGAGCTTGGCAAAGTGATCAAACAGCTCAGCAAACGCACGGCGATCGACGAATTGGATCAGATGCTGAATAAGGCAACGAGCACCCGTGGGGAGGTCATCAACGATTTGGAGCGCTCCCTCACTGCTGAGCAAATTTCCGAATTGAATGAACTTCTCAAGTGGGTTGTGTATAGCAACGTCTCTTTAACAGTGGACGAGCTCGAAGCTGCTATGGTATGTGAGATCGTACGGAACTCTGGGGATAACTACTAACAGGCCCTGAAGGCTTTAGGTTCAGGCATCGAATCTGTTCCGTGGCTTGAATCCGCTATCAAAACGAATTACTCTGCCATCCTGAAGCTCGAGGACGACAACGTATGTGTCCAGGATGAGGTAGAAGAGTTCCTGCGGAAGGGCGCGGTCGCTTTGGGGCTACCGGACACAGTCAAAGACCATTCTTCTATCAGCATGA
Source organism: Colletotrichum fructicola Nara gc5 (assembly GCF_000319635.2). Classification (NCBI taxonomy): domain Eukaryota; kingdom Fungi; phylum Ascomycota; class Sordariomycetes; order Glomerellales; family Glomerellaceae; genus Colletotrichum; species Colletotrichum fructicola. Next base: position 9,258,316 of record NW_027094051.1, on the reverse strand, counting down.
CCATCTCTATCAAAAGCGCAAGCCGAGAGCAGTGCGGTCACTTCTTTTGGGCTCTCGCCGACAGAGCGTTTCGGAATCAGTTCCAGTTCAACTTCGAAGGAGATTCTTTCAACACTTTCCACGCTCTAGGTCAGCACATTTCGGTAGACGAGTTCGAAGCGAATCATTTCATTGTTACTCGCGCATTCGAGTACTTCAGAAAGGATCCTGTGGAAGAAACTAAAGCCATCGACATCTACCTCTTAAACTGGTTGCCCTATCACTTGGATAGACTTCGCGTGCTCGAGGACGATAGGAAGGGTGAATTGTCAAGTGAACAGAAGTCCGAGATTGGACTCAACTTGCAAAACATGTTTCAAGACGATAGAGTTCTTCAAAACCATAAGAGAACGTTTCAGAAAGGTTACTGGACGTCGGAGGAGATCAAAGACGTACGTCTGTGGTTGGACGACCCAGCCGTGGTACGACGGATGGATAGAAAATGGCGCGCAGATGTCAAAACAGCTCCCAGTCCTCTGAGGGGCTACTTCAAGCCGATTGCGATTGCGGTCCTGGAAGGCCTTCTGAGGGATCGGAGTTGGGAAGTCACAAATGCTTGTACGTGGCTCAGGCAGTTCATAGCCCTTGTGAGTAGCCTGTGTATAGAGTTCTGCAAGGCGTGAAGATCAAGGCCCACTAACCAACTGAACAGGACAATGCAGTCACCCCGCAGCTTGATGCTTCTGTCAACGACGAAAATGACAGTACAAATTCATCTCCGTCATCTTCTGCAATTTCAGATTATTCAATCTACTGGAACAATACGAATAGTTGGTGTCAAGGGTTTTTAGGGCTTTCAGACTCACAAATTGACTCTCTCTGGTATGAGCGATTGGCGGAAGCAACCTTGTCGGAGGGCTGTGGTTGGGATGTGATATCTTCATTTTACGACCGCGCTTTGGAACAGGAAGACCCTAGTTGGCTTTGCTATCGCGGTTTGGGAGTGGCCTCTCTTGCTCGGGGGCGAACCCAAGATGCAGTTGCCCAGCTGGGACGAGCTCTTGACGAAGCATCGAAAGAGGCAGCCTGCCCACAACCGCAACCCACAGACCTGGCCGCGCTGCACTTATTGCTAGGCCAGTGTTGTCACAAGACCGGCGGCATGCGACAAGCAATATCTCACTATTCGGCCGCTGGCGAGGTTGGAAACTCGGCGCAGCTGATGGAAGGACAACTTGGACAACTGAGAGCCGCACTGGCCCTTGAGCATGCTGAGAAAACCGTGGAGGTACTCGAAAGCATTTTCCCCACGGGACATACAGCAGAAAAGGCTTTCGGTGTACTGAAGCAAATTGCAGAGGACCTCGATCATGAGTCACTTGTTCTAGGGGTGTTTGATGTGGCCAAAAACAACCCAGAGCTTCTAAGCAGAATCAAAGCCGCTATGAGGGCCGCTACGTCAAACCTATCTCCAGTTCAAGACCGCACCATCGACACAATTGAGGAAGCTGACTATCATATTGACGACGAAGTCCGCGGCGTGTTGTTATATGACCAAGGTATTGCGGCCTACCAGCTTGCGAATTCGTCAACTACGGCACCATCCGAAAAGGCAGAGCTAGTTGATAACGCCCTGATGCTTTGGAGAGAAAGTCAGGAGCAGCTCAGCCACGTAGGTGGCACAGTCTTTTCCTCCGTTCGCCTTAGTGCCATTTCAGCACTGGCAAAGCACTACTTCCTGAACATGGTGCAGAAGGGGCCAGATATGGGACAAATGGAGACCTTGGCAAAGATGGCCAAAGACGACTCCATGTCCTACTTATCTTCTAACCCGTGCTCTGGATACCTCGGTGTTCTTCACATTCAAAATGGCAATAAGGAAAAGGCGAGGGAGGCTCTCAAGTACCAAGTGGAGACAGCGATCCAGATCCTGTCTGACGACTGGTCTGAGAACGACCACCTCGGTTTTTACATCCTCCAAAGCACGTTGTCTCAGTATCACGACATGGAAAACGCGGTGGTGGCAAGATCCCTCCAGGGCCAGCCGGACCTTGTGACGTCTGCTCTACGCTTCAGTGCTAAGGACTTCCCTGACGTTACTGAGGAGAATAAGCAACGAATGATGAAACTTGCGATCAAGCTGGCAGATGAGACAATCTCACAATCAAGGATCCACATTACAGTCGGTTCGCAGCAGTTTCTCCGCATAAAAGCCGCCAAGTCTTACGTCGAGTCTTTCACTTCTTCCGAATATTTTGAGAGAGAGATACAGTCTAACGATGACCAAAACAGCGTTAAATCTGCTCATTGCAGTGTTGATGACGTGGAGATTGTTCACTCTCTAATCAAGAAACGCCTTGATGCCTTGGAAGATCAACATTCTTCGGAGGCGTACGATGAAGACCTCATCACTATTACTTGTGATGGCTTGGCTTTCGACGGCAAGAAATGTCAGAAGACGGCAGACTTCGAAACCGAGTTCTACCAATGCACTTACTGCTTTCGTCGCGACTTCTGCCCGGACTGCCTCAAGAACCTGCGAGCCATCGGCTCCGAAGCCTCGCCAGTGTGTAGTCCGACACATAAATGGTTACGCTGTCCGCCGCAAGGAGATGATATGTACGTCGGACCGGAGGCGGAGATTGTACGCGTGCCCACGAGCGTAGATGTGCTGCCCGAGGATGGGCAGGTATGGGTGGCTCATTATGCGACTGAGGGAGTGAAAACCGTTCTGGTAGACACATGGAAAGAGCAACTGGCTAACCATTGGGGCATTCCACTGTCTGTTGGTGAGAATGCAGAAACGGAGACTGTTACATCGGAGCCTGTGGATATTGGTGATGAAGGAGATGGGTCAAATTCAGGATTGACTTAGCGGTTTGTAGTGGAAAATTGCTAGATCCGCTTCTTCTTTTCTTTTTTTGCTTGCGTGTAAGCACTTTTCTTAGTTATAGTTAATAGTTACTTGCCCACTCAAATAGTAATCTTGTCACACGCGCAACGGAGCATGATAACATGAAGCGATGTTTCGGTTGAAATTCAAGGACAAGTCATAAACTAACATGGTCAGCACTAGTCATACATACTTGAGCAGACTCAAAATGTCTGCGTGCTGTTGTCCCGCCGGCAGTGAGTGCATCCAAATGCAGCACCTCCCCATCATTTGTCTTATTAACAAAGCATTTTGTAGCTTACGTGAAATCACATCTCATTCTCCACAGGTGGCCTCTACAGCTCACAGTTCAGGCTTCGCCGTGGGCGTGACCGTGGCTGATGCATAGACTGTCATGACCAATGTAGTGCCTGTTTCCTGGACGTCCACGATGCAGTCGCCCTTGGAACCTTGCTGAATCTTGGCGCAATCCTCGTCGGTGAGCTTGTAAGTAAGCTTGATGCATAGATCGTCAAAAAGGTCTGCATTTTGCAAAGGGTTGGTAGGAGCAATGTTGCAACTCGTACTTCCTTTCTCAAATGAGAATCCTCAGATGAGGAAGGAAGGTTTCTTGTTCATCTCAGCTGCATCTACGTGTCCTTTTATCTTCGACCCTCATGTCCTATCCCTTGATATCCTATCCCTTGATGTCTTACTCAGTGCCGAACATAGCCGAGAGCATCCCATGTGACAGGCCTAGCCTGTTACACATTTACTCCGCCCCTTGTTGGGCAGAGGCTTGTGATGACAGCAACGTTTTGGCCGTTCGCGTCCGCGCAGCAACATCTAAGCAACTCTTGAGAAAGGGCGGTGCTACAAATAGGGAGTCGATAATACTCTGGTAAGGAAATATTGCTGGCGTACCTGAAGAAAGCAGCAGCTAGTGTGAGTGCAGAGGTCTTCATTTTGCTTAATCACACATGCAAGTGATGTCGATTGTGAAATTGTCGGAACGATATTATGGCAGTTGTCGGCAACTGCCACTAATGCGGCCTCAGGGCGACGAGCCACACTGCCAAGCCGCATGACACGTGCCGCCGGGGCACATCCCGACCGCACCGGCGTGCCGGGTATATATACACGGCACGTAACCACAGCGGTCATTCGGAGAAGAAGGAAGAAGAAGACAATCAAGAACCATCAATTTCCGTTGCATTTCAGTTTCCCTTTGTTTGCAGATATGCAGAGTGAGTAACCACACCCACGCACCTCCTGCCGCCTGTGCCAAACCAACAGCAACCTTATTATCAGCTCCCCAGTCGAGAATCTGAGTTATCTCCTGACTGAGGGCTTTAGCGTTTCCCTCCAGGGAAGGGCTAGTAGCTAGCAGGCCTATGTCAACCGCATAGCCAAACCGTAGCTTCTGGTTATCAGCTAGGATATCAGCTATGTATAGCAGAAAGAGAATAGGGGATAGCGGTGAGCCCTGAGGCAGCCCACAGGATAGGGGGAAGTCCTCTGTGGTGGTCTCCTCTAGCCTGACTCGGGCTGATGCCCGCGGGGGCATGAACTGGATGATGCCCTCGGGGGCATGAACTGGATGATACCCGCGGGGGCATGGTCACTACTGATGCCCTCGGGGGCATAGTTACGACTGATGCCCTTGGGGGCATGAGATGGATGATGCCCTTGGGGGCATGGTCACTACTGATGCCCTCGGGGGCATGGTTACGACTGATGCCTTTGGGGGCATGAACTGGATGATGCTCTTGGGTGCATGAACTGGATGATGCCCTCGGGGGCATGGTCACTACTGATGGCCTTGGGGGCATGGTTACGACTGATGCCCTCGGGGGCATGAGCTGGATGATGCCCTTGGGGGCATGGTCACTACTGATGCCCTCGGGGGCATGGTCACGACTGATGCCCTCGGGGGCATGGTCACGACTGATGCCCTCGGGGGCATGGTTACGACTGATGCCCTCGGGGGCATGGTCACTGATTCCCCCATCAAACAAACCTAGCTAGCTTACTATCTATCAATCTACCTATCTATCCATATACATATATACCTATATGTGTGTGTATCTGTGCGTGTGTGTGCGTGTGTGTGAGGTCCCTTTCTTTACGTGTCGTCCTCCTACCTACCCTACACCACCACCACCACTCTCTCTCTCTCCTCCTCGCCCTAACCCCACATATATTGTGTCGCGGGGCCCTGCTACCTACTACTACTACTACTCCTCGACGCGTTCCGGCATAGAATCATTGGGAAAAAAAGTAGCCATCGAAGACGTGATGATAGCTATCGTGGACGTAATGGTAGGTTCAACATCTCCATGGAATAATTGAGTAGGTGTTTGAAGCTGCCAGTAAGTTAGGTAAAAAAAAAAGCCAAGAAAGGCAAAACATACAACACCGGGCATTCGCCGGTCGTCACCGACCCGACTACTACTCCAGCCCTCACTGGCTTATCTATGGGAGAGCGGACGGGATCCCGAGTTCTCCAGTGGGTATGGTCGTATGTGAGAAAATGCGAGTCAAACTTGCTCTAGATGCGAACACCATTCCACCCCCTCACCTAACTCCTCGCCTTAGGGATGTGAAGAAACTGATTTCAAACACCGACCCAATCCAGGCTGCGGATTCCAATTGGTGTCCAGAGTTCTGCGGTTTTCTCCGTCTTTTTCCCACGCTGACCAATCTCACGTTACACTTCAATCTCCGCGACGAAAGGCAGCAGTTTCCGAGGCTCTCCGAGGATCTTCGAGTTCCAGGCCTACAGAGCCTGTGTATCGAATTCGTCGACTGCACGAAGGACGAGCTCATGATGTTGCTAGAGGGGCATCGAGACACGCTTCGGGAGCTTATTTTCGAGTCTGTCGATATCACCGGAGGGGGGCGAAAGACGTGGTCCTCACTTCTCAGAAGTCTCCAGCATAACCTCAGGTTAGAGGCAATCGACTTAGGGAACTGTATGGTGGATGGGTTTTATCTTCATTCACAGCGGACAACATCTCCCAACCAGAAGCTGTGCGCAAATAGCCCTGAAGAGATTGAGTCTATGTGGTGGGCAGTAGATGGAATGGAGGAGTCAGAAACGTTTCCCTGGTCTAGAGGATCTCATTATGAATGAATCAGGGTTTAGGGGTGATGGATAATATCATGTAGAGGAGTCGAAAATGTTTCCCTGGTCTAGACGATCTCATTATGAATGAATCAGTGTTCAAGGGTAATGGATGATATCATTATGTCCACAGAGATTATTATCCAGAACCCGTGCGTCGCCCTTGCCAGAGAAGATCGCCTTGGCTTGGAGGAAACCATTCGTAATGAGGCTAGGGACGTTGGTGAAAGGGAAGCTGTCGCTGAAGTTGATGGCTCTACGTGTCTGGCGGAGCGCCCGGTCGTTCAGCGCCTTCTCGTGCTTGATCTCCGCCTCCTGCGCGGCGCGCCTTAGCGAGCCCGGCGGGCCGGTAGCCACAGCGTACGTGCCTTCTCGTCCGCGCAGGCTCACGATGTTTGTGGACGTTAGACGGCCTCTGACGGCATCGGGCGCCCACTCTACGCCGGCTACGAGCAGTCCTCTGGCCAGCACCGAGGCCCACTCATTAGGCTTGAGTCCGCCACTGCTGGTTAGAGCCGCCTGCAGGTGGTCCGGCCACGTGGCGTGGGCCGGCGCGAATGCGGCCCGCCCCTTCTCGGTGACGACGACGCGGACCAGCTCGGCGGTGAAGTCGTGCCTGGGGCGCATCCTCGACGGGGCCATCACCACGCGCGGGCCGCCCGGCGTGAGTCCCTCTGTCAACCGCTGCAGTGCTTTGCTAGTGAAGGCGTCCGGCGCTGCTTCCCACGCTGTAATGGCGACCTTGCACGCCTCCTTTTGCCCCGAGGTGGTGGGTATGCCGCCGGCGTCGCCGCCCTCTTGCAGCCTACGCCGCAGCTGACTACCTATGAACAGCTTAGTCTGCGGGATCCACATCTCCCGCAGGAGTTCCGTCGCGAATTCCGTTACGGCCGCGTGGCTCCTGAATGCGTCCCGTCCCAGCTGGCTGAACCAGATCTCGGTCTCCCGGTGGGAGACGATGCGGTCGCCATAATGGTGGCGGAGCTCGCTGACATGGAGTAGCACGAGCCTCCCCGTCTTCGCCGAGCGCGGCCACCGGCTCGTATCTATAACCGCACTCGCCGCCCCAGCTGGGCAGAGGTCCAGCAGGGCTGGGTCGATGTAGGGCCACGCCCCAGCCCGGAGGCTGTCGAGGGTGCCCAGCGGCCGGAGCACCGTCTTCGGTAGGTGGCGCTCGTGTCCGGTGAAGATATACCCGCCGAGCCGGTCCAGCACCGCGACGCCCTCGGAGTGCGCGAGGTCGAGGCCGCGCTCGCCCCCAGCAACATAACGCCGCTCCATCTCGCTAATGGCGAGCTCAAACAAGCGGCAGTAGGCGGACATAATACCGGGGAAGACGTCCACTGGCATGGACCGGAATATGTGGACGTATGACTCATGCTCTGTCAGGAAGAAGCGTATGAGCTGAAAGATGGGGCGGATCACATTCTCAAAAGTACGCTCAGCACCATGCATGTGTCGTATGTGGAGGGACACGACCTGCTCCATGCGGTACGCCACCTCATCCTTCTCCATGGCGATGTCCAGCTGCCGCCGCTCTCGCGCGAACGGCTTGGACTCCTCGGGCTGCTCAGGCGTGAGATCGCCGCGGATGCGACGCAGCAGCCTCTCCCGCCTGTCTCTCGTGTAGGACGTGGCGGACGTGAGGGACGTTGGCGCCGTCAGCGCCGCCGTCGCATATCCTTTCGTCGCGAGGAGGGCGCTTGCGCTGTGGCGCACGCTTCTCTTAATGTTAGAGTAGCCCTGGAAGTAGCCGAACGACAGCACGTCTGCGCCCTCGTTGCGGTCGCTTATGTTTCCCCGTAGGGCGGTGTAGAGCGAGTCGAGGAAGGCGGGCGGCCGGCTGGAGGAGAAGTTCCCGTACGTGGGGTGGAAGGCCTGCGGGTAGAAGGTGTAGTCGCGTCTGCCGGGATACTCTTGCGCCACCATGTTGCGGTCGGCGAGGAGGCAGCGCGTCTGCGAGCCGTCTGACTCGCTATTGATGCAGGCAGCGAGCGCATATGATATAGCGGCGATGCCGCCTAGGTCGAAGCGGGCGCCAAGCTCTGTGATCAACTTCTGTAGGCCCTTGCTATCCCTGAGCATCTGCTGGTAGTCTATGCTATCCCCTGCGTCACTGTTACTACTGGATCCCTCGTTGATAGAGAGCTCTTGAGCCCTCTGCTGGCTGGTTTCATCTCCGTTATCCTCCCCCTCGCCCTCTTCCTCCTCCTCCTCTTCCTCCTCCTCCTCTTCCTCCTCCTCCTCTTGCTCATGGTATACGTGCCGCTCGCGTGGTAGGTTGTATATTTCGTCGTTGATCTGGATCTCGATATTTGCCCCGTAGTCGTACGCGTGGAAGGCTGGCTCGTGGCGTCGCCAGTATGAATCGCGGTCGCGCGTGCTAGCCCATACGGCCCATCCGTCCATGAACTGCTGCTGGAAGACCTGCCATTTGGCTGGGCTTATGCGTTGGGTGTTCTTTATCCCCAGCCGCCAGCTGGTCTCAACCCCCTCGCCAAGCAGCTGCGGCGACTGGAAGACACTCACGATGTACGCGGCTAGCTCGCGCGCCAGCCTAGCCGGCATACCACTCTTATCCAAAGCCGTCTGTCTCTCGCGCGGCCCCTCGCGCCCGGCGGCCGGCTGCCCGGACGCCTCGTCCGCCAGAGGGTGCATGACGATGAACCAGACCTCTCGGGTACCGGCCTTTGCAACCCTGAAAGTACGCCCAGTGATGTCAAACGAGATGCCGTCGACGTGCTTAGCGCTGTAAGGCGCTGCGTATCTCTCCAGAGAGAACTCGACGTTGTCGAAGACGGGCCCGTCGCTCTTGGTGATGGGGCTGCCCGGCTTACCGACAATGCTGAAGAAGTCGAGGAAGAACTGCGGGAAAAAGGAGTCTGTCGGCTTCGCAGGGGCGCTGCCTCCGGCGCGGGACCCATAATCGATCGTATGCTTCTCCTGGAGAATCTTGAGGGCATCGGCCGGTTCGAAATCGTTGTTGAGGACCTTGTTGATGAAGCGTCTAGCTGTGGAAGGGGCGAGAGAAGTCAGCTTCTTCCTTTGCTCTTGGTCTTGCCCCTTCCGCCTATATACCTTGGAACTTGTGGTGTCCTGAGGAGTGGTCCACCGCCCACCGGTGGCCGATCCGCCTGTCGACACCTTCATCGTCTTGCTGGTCGTGCACCAAGAACTCATCGCGACCCAGGTCAGAGGCAGTACCTACGTCAGAAAAGGCTTCACTGTCCACCGGCGGCTCAGCAACAGCATCTGCCTCGTATGTTATAGACATCTCAATATAGTAACAGCGCAACACTGGGCCTTGCTGTTCATAGTCTCAGTTATGTGTAATCTTGACGTCGGCTGAGGGTTTCATGCGAAACGCCCACTGTATACTACGCAAGACCACCAACATGTCCTCAGTAGCTGTGGACATGTTCCTACCAGTCATATCCTACCCTCTCTATACACCTCCTTACCTACCATAAGCGTGGGAGGCAGATATGCAGTATGTGCTGGCTGTATGTTCTTGGGGTGACGAGAAACCTACCCTCAGCCCCCCTTGGCGGCTGGCCTGCCCCCCCAGGGTGAACTCAAGCCCTGATTGGACAGCTCAGTACCTCATTAACATAAGCAAAACCTCTGAACAGTCTCATGAGAGGGATAGTGGAGTCTTACCTCACAGAGACCATATGGAAATAGGCTATCTTATTCATATATATGCCCTCCGGGGCATGAAGCTGATCAACACCTTGAGGGTTACACTTCGTATTGGAATACGAAACCTTATCTAGATTATGGTATGTGCTCTGCGGGCGCAAGCATTGCTGGGACATCTTCTATTGGCTGCTTCTCCTAAGGGCCCATAGTTGTCATATTAATCATCTCATATGCAAGGGATGCAAGGGATGCAAGGGATGCAAGGGTTCCTCAAGCGTGCTGACGCGGTCATCACTGCTACGCTGCTCGAGCCGGTTTTCCGGCTCTGAGCCCCAGCTTCCAGCGTGGAACCGGTTTCTGGCCAGTTGTGGTTGCTGGCGCCTTAGGTGATGGCAGAGGGCGCCACTGTTGATGTGACGGCGGCGGCGACGAGGAAGAAGGAATGGTGCTGCGACGGCTGGGTTGTGCTACGTCTTGAGCGTCGTCGTCGCCGTCCTTGTTGTCGTCGTCGTCGTCCTTGTCGTCGTCGCCGCCGCTACGTTGGCGCTGGCGGGAAGACCGCTTGGTGGTGATGACGGGCGCGTCCTGCGTTGGCTGGCTTGGGCTATCGGGGCAGTCCAGCGCCGCCGCGGAACTATTACAGAGCGCGAAGTAGTTGTTGACGAGCTCCTCCGCCTTCTGCTGGGCAAATTGCATGGCCGCAACGTCCTGCTGGCCGGCGAGCTTGGACAGGCTGGCGCAGAAACCTCGCACGAGGGTGGAGGCCTGGGCCTGGCGCTCGCTCCCCCTGGTCGCGCGCTCCGTCTTCCACAAGGGGCGCAGCGTGTGGCCCTTCCTGTCGGTCGACTGCCGCACTAGCTTTAGCAGGCGTGCCCACGTAATGTTGTTGAAGCGATGCCCGTATGAGCTGCTGTTGTCGCCATCCCTCCCCTCAGCTACCGCGTCGTCGTCCAGGAGCGGGAGCAGCTCTGGCGCCCGGAACTCGGCCAGGTTATCCCGCACATGGTCCAGGACGCGTCTCTGGAGCTGGACGGCCGCGATTGCAGGGAAGGCCCTGGGGGCCCAGCCTCTGCGTGAGGCCAGCTGGTCCAACGCTATCGACAGGTGCTCCCGGAGGAGGGGCTTGTTCCTATCCTTAGGCCTGACGTCGTCGACGGCTGCGGCCTGCTCCGGGCTGATCCAGCGGATCACATGACGGAGCACGCGGACGGCCGTTTGGATCTCTATCTTCCTACAGTGAAGGATACGCCTCAGGTCGGGGAACGTGAGCACCAACGATTCCACGACGTGGTCGTGGATGAGGCAGTAGCTATCATCATCCAGCGTCGCAAGGAACCCATCAACCCGCGCGCGCGGATTATGTCCCGCCTGCTGCTGCTGCTGCTGCTGCTGCTGCTGCTGTTGCCCGGACGTGCAGTAGAAGACGCTCGTGATGTCGGGGGCGGCTTGACAGGTCGAGAGCTTGTCCCAGTCGGCAGGCGTGATGTGGTCCCGCTCGTCCGCTGGCAGGTCGGCCAGGACACTGAGGACCTCGTTGAGGGCATCAATCCAGTACTCGTCGATGCGGAGGCTGGCGATCCACTCAAAATATGAGATGTTAAAGGTGTCTAACCCTAACCTTGTGCAGCACCACTGTGTTATGACGCGCCGCCACCTCCGGTGGTTCCACAACGTGATGAGCCTCCGCGTTGGGAAGTGCTTCTCGCCGCCGAGGCGGAGCGCCTCAACAACATGCTGAGCTGCGTCCTCCCCGCCTAGCTCCTCGTCGTCCCGCCCTCCCGTGCAGGCGATGGACGCAAGCTGCATCCATATCTGCCCATGGTTGTCGGGCAGGCTTGGGTCCCGCCGGTTCACACGCAGCTTGATGTTCAGGTCGCGCGGCAGGCGGTCTTCAGGTGTCCATGTCGTCCGTTAGTCTCTCGTGAAACATCCTCATGCTTTTTTCTGGTGAGCCGGATGGGGAGGGCCTTCCTACCTTTATCGTAGAGCTCGCACACCCACCACAGATTGGAACCCGGCGCGCCCGTCTCCTTGACGTACTCGCGGAGCGCCTGGATGCGGTGCTGGCCGGCCATCACCTCAGCCTTGGTCCCATTGACTTCGGCCCAGCGCAGGAAGGATAGCTCGCGAGGGCCGTCCTCGTCATCCTCGTCGTCCTCATCGTCCTCGTCGTCCTCGTCGCGCTCGTCGCCGCCGTCCTGTAGCATACGCCTGACTTCCTCGGCGCTGCAGAGGACGACGATACGGTTCTCCGGCGCCCGCCTTTCCAGCCCGCCGCTCCTGAATGCGTGTACCAGCTCCTGGACGTGGGCCGCGTTGATCGGCCGGTTCTTTCCGACGCTCCAGGCTGTGCTGAGCATGTCAACGGGCATCCTAGCAACAGCGAGGAGGAAAGGTTGTGCCCGTTCTCGCGCGGACGAGGTCTCTGTGAAGGGTGCGCTGGCCTCGTCTTCTCGTCTGGCCCGCACCCGCCTCCTGGACCCTGACGGCGCTGCCGTAGCCGCTTTCTTATCGTCGCTCTCGTCACGCTTCCTCTTCCGCTGGTTGGCGGGCACTCTGGTCATTGCGGTGATGTGCACTTTCTGATGGAGGAAACTATCGGGTTTTCCTGTTTTTTCCCCCTTTGTTTCCAGGGTGGTGGTTTAGGACTGGGTGGTTGAGTGGTTAAGAGGGTGCGGGAGTGCTGTTGGTGAGATGAGATATGTGGGTGTGCGTAAAAGGGAACATGGTACTCAAAAAAGGGGTACGTATTCAGCATGACTGGATGTGATTGGCTGAGACTGCTGCTTTAGGCTGCCAGGCGAGGGCGGGCCAGCCGTGGCGGCGCGGCGCGGCCAGCAGCCAGCGGCCAGCGGCACGGCGACAAGCCAGCCACAACGGCTCAGGGAATTAATATGCACTTACAACTGTGAATGCCGTGGATGCTTGTACCCGCTGTTCATCGCCCTTGAACGGATAGCCGTGTTGTCTCGTACGCTCTATGCTGAGGATTAACGCCCTCTACAGGCTGCGTCTCAGGTCCTGCGAGCTTGTAGTAGGGTTTCAGCGTGCCTCTAGCATGAGACGAGCGTGGGATGGTGAGTTGGAGCCCTGTCTGGCTATACTGCATATACTCTATCCTAGGCGGACGACTGTTCTAGTAGGGAGATGTCCAGCGTGAGGTCTGTTATGAGGAGCAATACACGCTCTTCTAGCTTAATCTGGGCTGACTATCACTACACATAAGGGTATGTGTAGCCCAGCTGGTCATCTGTTTATGACGATATAAAGATTCATCATGATACTAATACAGCATATCTGTTGGATGTGTATACTTATTGGGACTGGATGGCGGTCTTGTGTGGCACACACTTTTAGTGCATATCCAAATACATCTTGTGATAAAATGCAGAAAAAAAAGCGTCTCAGTGCTGCAATGAGCGATTTTGCCCGTTTCAACTCTAAATCACCTCTATATTATCTATATAAGCTATTCGATCTACTTTTTTACTAGCTACAGCATGACGCGTGGAACTATTCGCTATTTGCATCTTTTAACCCTGGGTTTCGAGGGGCGACTCGCCCAGTTGATGCTCAACAGGCTCTGACATAATCAACTACTGTGGGGCGGCCTCCGGCACGGGGTCGCAGTTGTTCCAGACTCTAAGAGCTGTCCGCTCCCGTCCAAGGGCTGTCCCCAGACCTCCCTCAGGGTCTACACCCCCCCCTCCTTCTATTTTTACATCACCCGACTATGCTACTTCGTGGACGCGTCTCCCCGTCTTTCTCATGCCTTTCTGCTGGCTATTACTCCTCTCACTTCCCTAGGCTGACCGACCAGGCCTCTCCACGCACATATAGCCCGGCCATTGCTCTATACTTGTCTCACCTGTCTAGAATAATGGACTTGATCATAGGAGCGGCTTGTCTTTCCTCTCCATACAGGGCTTGACGTGTTTATTTTGCTTCCTTCCGACGCGACGTTATGCACTAGTCCGCTTCCGGTAAGGCGCTTGCTGACTCATAGCCAAACACCCTTTCATTAAACGCGTGGATAACTCTGCTTCCTCCCCGGGGGGACGCGCTCCTGGTTTTCTCTTTCCTTCTTCATCCCATCTTCATCTCGCCATCTCTAGATGAAATACAGAGGAAAGTAACGGCGCTACGGATACATGCGTGCTGCTCAATAGCCACCTGCGGACGCTTTACTACATTATCCATCTTTCTCTCTCAATCTGAATACTCCCCGCGAAGGGAGAGAGAGGCCTGCGGCTCTCGAACAATCGACGTGATGTGCATCACCACGAAGCTCGACGGAAACCCTTACGTGGACCAGCTAGCTAGGCTTGAACATAACGTTCCTAAGGTAAGACAAGGTAAGTAGATGCGCGAACGTTAATGCGGCTTCTAGATGAAAGCTGTACGGCGGGGTTTGGTTGAGGCCTGCGAAGCCCCCAAACGCGTAAGTTGTTCTTTGGCCGCGAGGGCGTGAGTTGGACAATGTCCCCAGGCATGAGGCATCGGGCTTTTGACACTTGAAGCCCCCATACCCCCGCGGGCATACGTTGCTTCATGCCCCCAGGGGCGTCGAGCTTTCTATGCCCTCACGGGCATGCGTTGCTTCATGCCCCCAGGGGCGTCGAGCTTTCCATGCCCTCACGGGCATGCGTTACTTCATGCCCCCAGGGGCGTCCAGCTTTCTATGCCCCCACGGGCATGCGTTGCGTCGAGCTTTCTATGCCCCCGCGGGCATACGTTGCTTCATGCCCCCAGGGGCGTCGAGCTTTCCATGCCCTCACGGGCATGCGTTGCTTCATGCCCCCAAGGGCGTGTCACTACAGCCTGCCTTACCCTGCCTAGCTAGCTACAAATAAATCTATACATCCATCTACCTATCTATCTACCTACCTACCTAGCTTAGCAGTATGCCTGCCTGCCTGTGCCTGCCTGTGCCCGCCTGTGATCCTATCCCTCTCTCTCCTCGTGCTCGTGACCTTGGATCTTGGACCTTGGACCTTTGACCTGCCTGCCCTGCCCCTGCCTGCCTGCCTGTTTTTGCTGCTTCCTAACCCTACCCTGCCCCGACCCGTGCCGTCGGGCCACGCTACTGTCCTCTTTATATTGAACTGTGACTGTTTCCTTCTGCTCTCACCCTTAACCCCAAAAAAACCCTAACCTTTTGTCTCTCATCTTTCTTATCAATCCCTATCCTTTCTCTCTGCCCTATCCCTAACCTTTCTTCCCCATTTGTCCCTTCCCTATACTCCTCTCCTCTTCATCTTGAATTATAATCCTAACCCTTCTGCTCCCTCACTCTATTCTTATAACCCGGACCTTTTGTTTCTAATCTTCCTTGTCTATCCCTAACCCTTCCCTCTTATCTGTTCCTGACTACCTCCTCCTGCTCTGACCTTAACCCTTTTCTTTTATCTATTTCTACCTACTCCTACAATAATAACTCTAAACTTCCATTCCTGTCCGTGTTAAATGTGAACTTACGAATAACTAAATAACTTAACCTGCTATATGACTTGTTTCTCTCGCTTACCTCCTCGTCTTAACTTCTCTGTTTATTCGTCTTACTTGTTCCCTACCTCTCTCTACTTTATTTCCTCTGTTCTAAAATTCCTTCTAAATGGTGACTATGAAACCTTCCTTTATCATCCTTCATTCTCTTCCCCCTCCCCATCACTCTAACCTTTCCTTTAACCCTGATTTATTATCTAACCCTAAAAATTGCAAACTACACTTGTACTCTAACCCTAAATTAATATCTTTGCTCTTCTTCCCTGCTTGATCTCTCCTTCAACCCTAAACCTCTTGCCCTCCCTCTTCTTCTCTTTTTTCTTGCTGCTCTTCTACTCCTTATTCCCTCTGTGACTTTTCTTTCTTTGACTCTCTTTTCATATTGAACTATATGATCTCAAAATGCCTTATACTTTGACCTGTCTATCCTACTACTCTGATTATACACCATGTGCCATGGGCTTGTGGGCACGTTTTAATATTTAAACTATATTGTCTTTGTCACCTATATCTATAATATAACCTGCTGCTTGCTTATTCTTCTTGTAATAACTATAATAATCTTGAAATATGCATGGAAAATCATCTTATATACTGCTATTGTCCTATCTTAACGTCCTCTCTGGATTGATATTGCTTCTACTGAACCGTATGTTGAATGATGTATAAACTGATTCTGTTCTTTCTCTTCTGAATATGGCCTTACTAATGAATGAAACATCTATGTATGTCTTATATAACTGCGAACCCTTTAACTATATCCTTCTTACTATCTCCTCTCGTTTCTCTATTATGCTACTCTGCTTTTGGCCATATATCGACGTTCCTTTTGCATTTCCTGAATGATTACCATTATCTTGGCTTCTGTACCCTCATTATGGTATAATTTTGCGTATAACCCTAAAATCTAACTATTTTTAATGTATAACCCTAACTTCGGATGCTTATCTCTATTTATCTTACCTTAATCCTACTTATACTACGTTTTATATATGTGTGAATGTTCCCTCTCTTTGCTCCCTCTTTTTTATATGCCTCTGACCTCGTGCTGTTTGATATATTGTCTGTATCTACTTTAAACCTCCCGTTCTTACTTTTATGTCTTTTTTCCTTTCTCTTTTTCTTTTTGTTTTGTTGTTTTTTCATCTTTTTAATTTTTATTTTGATACCTTATATATCTCCCTGTCCTCTTCAAAACTATCTGGTATACATGCTTTGTTTTCTCGCTTCTCTGTGATGTGTACGAACTGAACGCTACTTCACCTTGCGCAAATCCTTCGAACCTGACTATGCACTGTGTTGCCCTGTGGTGTATGTATACCTTATTCTCCTGCTGTTTTGATTGACCTCTCTGCGCTGTCCCTGACCCTTTCCTCCTATCTATCCCTAACCTTTTTATTTTGTTTGGTTCCTAACCCTTCCCCTCCGTCTTCCCCCCCACCCATCTCTGCTTATCCATCCCTAACCCTTCCATTCTTCTCTTCCTCCCCCTTGCTTACCCTGGGTCCCCTCTATCACTCTTTGCTATCTCCTTTATCCCCTCTCCTGTTATATAAACCTTTCCTGTGTAAAAACGTCTCATACTCTGTTTTCTATTCTGCTTCCCTACTACACTTCTCTACTCCTTCCTCTCTAACTATAATACTCTCTTCTATCCTTTAACCTGTTTTGATTTCTTCTCTCTTCTTTTTCCTTTTCTTTTTCTGTTCCTGTTTTCTTTTTTTGCTCTTTAACTGCTGTTCCAATTTCGTAAATTTTCGTAAATAACCAAACCACCCCTATCTCTGAAATATATTCCCTATCTTCATCTTCAATCATGACTATTCCCTCTGCCCTGGCCGTAACCTTTTCCTTTCACCTGTCCCTAACCTTGTTCTTTTATTCTGTCCCTAACCCTTTCCTTTCATCTATCCCTAACCCTTTCCTTTCATCTATCCCTAACCTTCTTCTTTTCTCTATCCCTAACCTTTTCCTGTTCCCCTGTCCCTAACCCTTCTCTTGCTCCCTCTGACCCTAACCCTTTCCTGTTGCTCTCTCTCTATCCTCTCTTACTCCTGATTATCTGCCCTCTTAAAACGCCTTTACTATCTACCTGCCGTCCTTTCTCTATCTAAATTCCTGTTTTTGTATTTTCCCTTGTCTCTGCTTTGCTCCTGCTTTGTCTATATCCCTCTAACTCTTGCTTTGTTACTAACCTCTTTGCTATATATTTTCTCTTCCTTCTTCTTTCTCTCTCTTGCTCATCCTTTATTCCATCTGTATTTTTCTCGTTAATTTATCTGGTGCTTACTATTCTTCTATATCTTGGTGTTATTTAATCTGTATATATTATGAACTTGGAATTCTGTATAATGCTGCCTATCTACTTGTATTTGTCGTCCTGTTTACCCCCTTATCTTCATCTATATCCTTATATGCCTTTACAATTCTATTTGAATTGGAACTTTTGACTCTGGCTTTGGACTGGAATCTCTCTCTCTCTTACTTATGCCTGCTTATACTGACTACCTTACTTTATTAATATAAACACCCCTCTTGTTTTTCCTTTACTTTATCCTTAACTTTTATTCCTACTCTGTTTTTAACTTTTTCTCCACTCTAACTCTTACTTTTATTTCTGCTCTGTTCCCAACTTTCTATTTCTACCCTATCCTTAACCCTTTTTCCTCTCACCTTTATTTCTACTGTATCCCAAACCCTTTTCTTTTAACCTATCCCTAACCCTCTTCTTTATTCTAACCCTTACCTTTATTTCTGCTCTAACCCTAACCTTTTTCTTTTAACTTATCCCTTACCTTTTCTCTATTCTATCCTTAACTTTTATTTCTGCTCTATTTCTAACTTTCTTTTAACCTATCCCTAACCCTCTTCTTTATTCTAACCCTAACCTTTTTCTTTTAACTTATCCCCTACCTTTTTCTCTACTCTATCCTCAACTTTTATTTCTGCTCTATTTCTAACTTTCTTTTAACCTATCCCTAACCCTTTTCTTTATTCTAACCCTCACCTTTATTTCTGCTTTATCTCTGACCCTTTTCTTTTAACCTATCCTTTATCCTTTTCTCTACTCTAATCCTGCCCTTTATTTCTGCTCTATCCCTAACTCTTATTCCTGCTCTATCCCTCACCCCTTTTTTTTACTCTATCCTAACTTCTAATCCTGCTCTATCTCTAACCCTTTCCCTATAATATATCCCAAACTTTACTTTTGACCTATCTCTAATACTTGCCTTTATTCTAACTCTCACTTTAATTCCTGCTTTATCCCTAACCCTTTCCTTTTGACCTATCCCTAACCTTAACTCTGTACGATCTCTGACTTGCTTATGCTCTCCCTCTGTGGGCTGCTATATGAACCTTCCTCCTTCTTTCTTACCTAACTCTGTTTACTTATTATTCCTCCTTGTTATCCTGTCTGTATATGTTTCCTTCCTCCCTCTAACTCCTTTCTTCCCTTTCCTACTCTATTATATACATTAACCATCTACCTTATGAATCTGCTATCTTTGGTTTGTTACTTATTAACTTCTCCTCTCTTACTTACTCTTCTAACCTTTTGGTTTATAACCTTTCTCGTCGTACTTTCTTGTTGTTTTGTGAATAACTTATAACTCTTTTTTACTATCTTACTCCCTTATCTCTTTCTCTCTATTTACTCTTTAATCTTCTTTATTATGACTCCTATACTCTTATGAACTCGCCTCTACGGACGAACACCTTACTACTCGGCCCTTTTGTTATACTATGCTACTATGCTATCTAATCTAAAACTGGTCCTGTTATCTTCAACTCTGTATCTGTCTATATTATGCTTATATTCCTATGTTCCCTTTTCGCTCCTATCCTTGCCCTCTTTACGTTTGTCTCTTTCTCTGCTCTTTATATTCCTCCCTTCTCTCCTCTCTATGCTTTACCCTTCTTGCCTCTACTTTCCTTTGCTCCTTGGATCCCCCCTTTCTTGTTGCTTGCTAATTGTAT
The DNA here is from genome assembly GCF_000319635.2 of Colletotrichum fructicola Nara gc5. Lineage (NCBI taxonomy): Eukaryota > Fungi > Ascomycota > Sordariomycetes > Glomerellales > Glomerellaceae > Colletotrichum > Colletotrichum fructicola. The sequence continues at coordinate 9,239,213 of NW_027094051.1, read as the reverse complement.
ATCCCCTCTATTATCTGTTTCTCTACTCTATCTCCTACTTTTTCTCTACTCTATCCCTCCTAAACTTTACTTTATTGCTGACTTCTATTTCTGCCCTATTCTTAACCCTTCTCTTTGCTGTATTCCTGACTTTGATTCCTACTCTGACCTTAATCCTTCTCTTTAACCTATCTCTGACCCTTACTGTGTACTATCCCTGGCTCCCCTATACTCTACCTCTATGGGCTGCTAAATCAATCTCCCTCCTTCTCTTTTACTGAGATCTGTTTCTTTACTCTTCCCCCCTTGGTCTTCCATCTGTTTGTATTTCGATTTCTCTCTGTCTACCTTCTTTCTACCTCCCTTTATCTTTAACTACTGTCTGCTGTATAATTCTGCTATCTTTGGTATGTGATTCTTTAATTCCCCCTCTCTTGTTGACCTTGCTACCCCTTCTTGGCTGTAATTTTTCTCGGCGTACTTTGCTCTCTTTCTATAATAAATCTTTTACTCTTTCCTATTATCTTAATACTATTCTCTTTCCCTCTGCTTGCCCCCTAATCTGCTTTATTATAACTCCAATACTCTTACTAATTCGCCTTTGTTAACTGACCTCTTACTGTTCTGCCCTTTTGTTCTGCTACGCTATCTAACCTAAAACTGGCCCTGAAATCTTTAACACTACATCTGTATTATATTTACGCTCTTACATCCCCTTTTTACTTCTGTTTTTTCCCTTCTCTCCGGCCCCCTTCTCTGCTCTTTCCATCCTTCCACTGTTGCCTATACCTTTTGCTGCTCCTTGCATTCCCCCCTTCTTGCTCCTTGCTTATTATTCATCCCCTCTGTTACTCTTTGTCATCTTCCACCTCCTGCTCTCTTGTGCTATTAAATCTTTCTGTGTGAAAAAACATCTGATGCTCTGTTTTCTATTATCCTTTACTACTATACTTCCCTACTCCCTACCCTAAACTGTCGTACTCCTATGTACGGCGCCTACTCGCCCCGCCTTGCCCTGCCTGATCACCCCTCTGCTACGCCCTCTACTGCCCTCTGCCACAACTGACTCGTCAACCGGCACAACTTGCTTGACTGCACCCCTCCCCATTGGATCATCTGCCCTAACCACTCGTCGTCGTCCTCGGTGTTGTCACGGGCGTCGTTGTCCTTGGTGTTATTGCGGCGCTCGTCGCCCCTGGTGTTATCACGGCTCGCCTCGCCCGCCGCCCTGCCCCTTACAACCACGTCGTCCGCCCATAAAAATGCGCTCTTCCGGTCCGTCTGATGGATGATGCCTCCTACCTGCTGCCAAAACGGCAACACCAACCATAAATACCACACCAACAACTCGCCGACCTCGCGCGGCAAATACCGGTGTATCACCTTGGCCGTCCCCGTCTGGCGGTAATTCTTGTGGTACGACGTGACGAAACACATCATGCCGTCGTGTGCGAACACGTTCCTGACCCCGCCGTTGGCCGTGTTGCTGTGTCTGATGCCTGCTAACTCGGGCGCCCGCGCCGGCTGCCCTGCCACCATGTGCATCAACATCCACAACCGCTCCCGGAACGATTCCAACGCTTGTCTGTATGCCTGCACCGTCCTCTCGCGGTATGGGTGGTGACTATTGCTGCGGTTGGACGTGGCCTCCTCCGTCCTCTCGCGGTACGGGTGGTGACTATTGCTGTGGTTGGACGTGGCCTCCTCCGCCTCTCCTGCTGCTGCCACTGCCGCCGCCGCCGCCGTCCCTCGCGTCGGGTCTAACCACGCCCGCCGCCGTGCCTCCGACTCTGCGATGCGCCGTGCGATCCACCCCTTCCCCTTGCCCACCCACGCCTCGTTGCGGTCGTCGTGTAAAAACGAATACCCCGGCCGGTCCTGGCTGTGGTCGTCGTGCATGCTCTCCCACCTGATGGCGGGCAACGCTGCTGCCAACGCTGATCGGCCTCCATACCCATCGCCATGCTCATCGCCGTGCTCATTCCCCTGTCCCCATGCCCATCCACCACCGCCAACTGCGCCAACAACGACCGCGCCTCCTGCGCTAACCCGTGGAACATCTCGGCCAACTCGCATACCCGCACCTGCACCCGTCGGAACGATATCCGGTCGCCGCTCCAATCCACCATCCCCGGCGCCACCGTGTTGAACCGGATGTGCATCCCGTACGTGCGCGCGTCGTAAATCCAATTCATCGCCCTGGGCTCGTCGTCCGGCCGGCCGGGCATCCGCGTCATGAACCGCCGCACCTTGTCGCGCACCAAATGGAACACGCTGCTGGCCTCCTCGTACGCCGCCTCGGCCCCTTTGGTCGCCGTCAACGCCGCCACCTCGTCCTGCCGCTCCAACCACGCCTGGTACACGACGAACATCTTGGCCACCTTGATCACGGCTGAATAATTCGTCGTGTACTCCGTCGCCTGGTGCCACCCGCCGTCCTCGCGGATGCCCAACACCGCCAACGCGCCGATCATTGCGCTCTCCTTCTGGCTCTGCTTGTACGGGTCCTCGATGATGGCGATGATGGCGTCCAAACACATCCTCTCGACCTCCTCCGCCTGCGCGGCCTGCCTGCTGCCGACGTCCGCCTCGAAACGGCTGGTGAACGCATCCCACAACAACCCCTGACGCATGGTGAACCGATATGGCGGCCGCTCGCGCTCCGGCCACTCGTCCATGCGGAACCATATGCTCACCATCTTGCGCCAAACCTCCTTGTACCGCTGCCACGTGTCGTCCTCCATGCGGTTATCGAACGGCCGCACCGGCTTCTGGCCGATCTCCTTCCGCTCCGCCTCGAACAACGCGTCGTGCCCGACCTTGTGCGGTGCTGCTGTTGCGCGTGCCTTGTCCGCGACGCTGTTGAACACGGCCCACATATTTCGTAACGTCTCCTCGCCGTCCTCGATCGGTTGCGTGGCCTCCTGCAACTGCGTCCTGTTCAACCCTTCCAAATCCCTCGTCCACCCGACGCGGTATAACCACCCGTTCGGCTCCAACTTTTCGTCTACTATACTAACCTCCTCGCGCGCGTCGGCCTCGAACCGCTTCTCTTGGTTCTCATGCAACGCGACAAACCACGCCGTGTCGTCCGTCCCCGGCCCCGATGGCTCGCTTCGAACGGCCACCCCTAACCCCCGCCCGACCTCGAACCACCGGCTCCCGGCGCGTGATGGGAAAAACCGCTGGCATGGCACCCCCGTCGCCCACGGCAAATCCCTTGCTGCCATGGCCCTCTTCTGCACATTACCCCCCTTCTGCCAATCATTCTGCCATCCATGTTCCACCCGGCAATGCTCCTGCATGTTCCGCACGCGGCGACACATATAACGGCATGAATGGCAACGTAATCCATCGACTTGGGGTGGTGCGATGTGGGCGATGGGTTTGACTGTGGAGTCTGGGTATTGAAACGACTGCAAATCGGCATGGCTGCGGATGATGCCGGGAATATCGCCGACTAATCCGGCGACCTTGCTCCTGGCCTTGGCGGTGATTGACCGATGGTGATTGCGTAAATGTGCTGTGACTTCGTTGGCTACGACTGCATACTTACATAACGTGCATATCAAAATGGAATACTGCGTGTCGTGAACGAATGGCTCCATCTTTGGCTATATGTATTGGTTACTTTCTTCTATCTACTGTTTCTGACTGATTCCTCCTGTCCTCTCTTTATAAACTCACCTTCCTGCCCCTTAATTCCATATACTTTCTCCTTGATCTACTTTCCTCCCTGCTTACGTTCCATCGCTCGGTCGGGCTTTCTGGCCTGGCTGGTGGCCCTGTTATGTGATTGGCTGGTTAATGCGGGGATCGGGACGACATCACAAAAATATCTACTGCCCTATTTCCCTATTTCTGGACTCAAATGGCGAAACAAAACACTGAAAACTGGATTCCCGTAATGACCCGGTTTGTGGCTTCAATTGCATGCTACTTTTGTCTATTTTACTCTGGGGAATCTCTACGGCTTTGTACCCCCTCTACGTGCCGGCTTTGACCCCCCCTCTCCCTGGCCCCACTTTCAATTCTGGTGGTGGCCACAACGGCTTTGACTTCAAGCCATCGCCCACGTAATGGCAGGGTTAGGGTTGGGGTTAGGGTTAGCTATTGTAACCCTGATGATAGTGTTGGTATGAAATGAATTACATTGAGTTATCTAACCTATACTATGCTAGCTTGCTGCCTTCAACAGCTACCCCTAACCCCCGCCCGACCTCGAACCACTGGCTCCCGGCGCGCGTTAGGAAAAACCGCTGACATAGCACCCCTGTTGTCCACGGTAAGACTCTAGCTACCTTCGCCTTCTCACGAACGTTACCCCCCTTTTGCCAATCATTCGCCCACCCATGCTCTGCTCGGCAATGCTGCTGCATGTTCCGCACGCGGCGGCACACGTAATTGCACTCGTGACAACGAAACCCTTCTGGCTGCGGCGGCGCAATATGGGCAATTGGCTCAACTGTGGCGTCTGGGTATTGGAATGACTGTAACTCGGTTTGGCTGCGGACGATACCCTGTAGTGATTGCACGCGGTCTGCGATCCCCTTTCTTTCGGCTGCTTTAATGCCCCGGTGTTGGTTTCTGAGATGTGACAAGACCTCGTTGCCGATGACTGCATACCGACACTTTTTGCAGATGGCAATCGAGAATTCAGCATTAAACACAAACGGTTCTATGGTGTCTTGCTTCTGGGGGTCTGCGTTGTGTGTGTCCTTGTTTCCCCCCCTGGTCCCCGGCTCTGGTTGGGGGCTTCCTGGGTCTATGCTGCCATGTTGGAGTTCCACGCTGCTGGTGTCCTCGCTTCCGCTATCGGGATCTGGCTCCGTCTGGGGATTACTGATATATGGGACACTATGTGTGGTGGTCTCCTTGGGCCCCGAAGTCGCAGTGAAGCGTATACGCTTATTTGGGTGATGACATCCGAGCGTAGGCGCTGCTAAAGCTATTGGCGACTCTTGTCGTTTGCGCGTCGTGCTCTGACCATCGTTTGCAGTCGCATGAGGTGCTGGGATACTAGATACCTCACTTTGTGGTGGTGCACTCTCTATCTGCTGGGTTGTCGCGCATGTTGGGTGGTCGGGTGCTTCAAGCCTAAGGAAGCTATGCCACTGCCTAGAAACCCATCTAAATCTGTCCAGCAACGCCGGCTGGAGGCTGTCTGGGTATGCCCCGTCGAGTCCGTACGTGATGGCCCGCTGGAACGGGCGATGGCCGCTCTGCCAAGCGAACGCCGACTCCACCGGGGCATCACGACTCCTGTCGTCATACTGGTCAAACAGAGTGTGTATCTGCTTCACATGCCGCTCAGTGATGGCGATCGATAGCTGACGGTATGTCTGAGTGTTGATTGGCTGCCCTGTGAACTGCGTTGTAGATCTCATGAGCTCCTTGGAAAGCTTGCCGGTCGACCATGGTGTGTCTGGGCATAAGTGAGACGCAAACAAGATGGAGGTCCCCGGCGTATCAGGCGCACAGAGGCATACTCTGGTAAGCATGCTTGTGAAGGGCCGGATATAGACGAGATAGAGGTAGAGAAGTCGTCCCACGGCAGTCGGGAGGAATCTCGCCACCTGGAACTCGTTGTTTGTCGTATGCCGTGTCTTGTGATGCCTCGTGATAAGAACGAGTGCTCCGGAATGTATATAGACACCGCGCGGCGTAGATGTACCGTTTTGGTATTGAACACTTGTTAGCTCGGATCCTCGCGCAGCCTGTCCCCCAGTGAGGTGGATCAGTGCGAACAGTGCAGACAGCAGCGCCTCACTATCGTTGATATAGCGCTGCACCCGGCGCACCACCCAACCATCCTTGGACAAGAGGCCATCAATCTTGGAGAGACACGCTCGCTGCGAGAGGTCCAGGTAGGCCTCCTGAAGGCCGTTCGCCGGCTCCGAGACGAAGGAATAGCCTTGGTGTGTGTTGACCATCCGATCCTTGGTCTTGGATAGATCAAAAACTGGGTGCCAGCCATACATCAACCGTTCGACGGCTGCAGCTACAGTTTCGACCATTTTGTGCGCGAGAGACCGGAACTGCTGCAGGGACAGCCGCCCGTCGTCCCAGGAGATCGTCTGGCCGTCGTCGCTCCAGTCAAAGCGGAAGCTAGGCCCGTCAGCAGTAGCTAGTACCCGCCCATACGCGCGGAGGCTCAGGAACTCGCCGATTGGCGCTTGCGACCCCAGGCACATCGTCTCTCGGCGGACACGGTTGAGTATGTCGAGCTGTCCGCTGCGGGGCCTTGCTGGATAGCTCACATAGTCGTGGCTGGTCCAGGGGAGCAACACCTCGACGACGACTAAGCGGGCGCAGTAGATGAACGCTGATAGGCTCGCTGTGTAGTTCCCGGGGCGCCGGAACCCGGACCCGTCGGACGTGAGGCCGAGGACTCCGCCGAAGTAGACCAGGAGGGTTGACTTGGACTGGCCGTCCTCAAACTCCTCTGTCATGAGGAAGTACAGCAGGCGCAGCGTGAGATCCTCGAGTGCGGATGAGAAGTAGCCGCCCGCTGGACTCCAATCTGTAGACACCTGCTGAGTAAACCTGCTAAGCAAAGGGAGGGAGAAATGGTAAAAGGAGACTGACCTGGAAATGGTGGGGGGCTGGCTGTTGCGTCGGTTGCCCAGCCGTCCTCGGTGGTATCTGTATGGCTGCTGGCATTCGCATCCTCATGGCCAAACCCATCAAAATCCTCCCAGCCTTCACTAACAAGGTCTTCAAAGTCACTCTCATCATCAGTCTCGGCCGCACTTCTGTCGCTCTCATCGTCACTGAGATCTCCACCAGCTGGGGAGTTGGACGCTCGATGAGACGGTATCCCCCGTGCTCTCATCCTTGTTGTCCTGCGCAACACACGCCGTCCGTCTGCATCTGCTGCCTCCCCGTGAGCCAGGACGGCGCCGGACCTGGCAGGGCTAGCGGCGGCCGCGGCCTCATCCGGGCGTGGGGTGTTCCAGAGTTCGTCGGACCACAATGCGTCGAGCGCGCGTGACTGGGCGATGGTGAGGCTTCTCCGGCACTGTGACAGCCGCGTCCCTAGCGGAAGGCGCCATAGCCGTATGCAGAAGCACAGAAGCCTTTTGACCAGGCTGCGGTACTTATACGTGGTGGCCTGCCGGCCGACGAGCTCGAATGGCGCCTTGTACGGGCGGTGAGGCTCCGTGCTGCGGAGCCAACAGCGCATGGAGATATCCATGGAGCGTATCGTATCCTCGCAGCGGTTGAAGACGCCGTCCACGGCTGACACAATACGTCGTAGCCGGGCTTCGTCCTCCGGGGGGCTCGCAAGGGGCATGTCGTCTTCAACGTGCCGGCCGGCGTCCGGCAGCTCCGACATCTTCACGAGGAAGTCGCGGCGGGCGCCGTCGAACATGAGATCCCAGCCGGTGCGACGCATCCAGCCGGTCTGGAATGCAATATCGACAGGCCCCGTGGCAGAAGCGGTAGCACGGAGACCGCCGGCGAGGTGGGCTCTTTCCGCATCGTGAGCCGCGGCGAGCAGAGCGTGCTGGGCGGCGGGCACATCATCGGCATCAGGAGTGCCCGTCTCGCGGGGCGTCGTTGACCCCGCCGCGGTAGGCTGGGCTATCCAGAAACCCCGCGCACCGTTCTGCGACCAGCTTTGTAGCAGGACGCCGCTGCGGATATGGTCCCGTTGCCAGCCGTCTGTCTTCCGCAAGCCCTTGACGCCGTGTGACTTCGCGATGTGGCGGCATATCAGGTCATCGCTCGCCGTCCGGTAGCTGCAGCGGCGGCAGGCGTGGCCACGGGTGACCGTCAGCGCTTCGTGAGGCGGGAGGCCGTCGGGACGAAGAGCAACGTCGTTCGGGTCCCCTAGCTGTAGGGACTTCACCAGAGCGCTTAGCCCACGGCGTTGTGGCTTGGGAACCTCATGCTTCTCGGCGAGGTGGCGGCTCACGCGCTCCCCGAACGGCTTTAAGGCGTAGCCGCAAGGCCGGCAGATGAGGACCGGCTCAGGCTCGTTGAAATGCAGTTGCAAGGCTTCTAGGCGCCGGCGTTGCTTGTCCGTCAAGCTGTGCGGTACCATAGGCCCGGGCTGCGGCGACGACGGAGGGGGAGATGGGAAAGCCATCTTTCGCTGTAGACCGATTCAACCGGTCTTCTTCAACAATAGAAGTGTACTATAAAGCGGTTTTTTTTTTCACCTGCTTTCTTCTTCTTAATCATTACTTCCCTAAACCCGTTTTTTCTTTTCTCTTTCTTGCTTACTTTTCTTCTTCTTCTTTTTTATCTCTCTATAGCAGAAGCTGTTGACATACTCTTCGTTCCAGTTCACAAGCCATCAGTCAGGAGAAGAGGTTTCATTTCGGAACTCGTCGAGGTTTCATTTCGGAACGCGTCGAGATTTCAATTGATGGTGGAGACACTCATGTCAATGCCAGCCAATCAGAGACCCTAGGGAACGCGTCGAGATTTCCAAGTCGGGCAGGGGGTGACGGGTGGGGCTCCGGACGGGTCGGGCCAATGGCTGTACACGGATGGCCGTATCTCGACGCGTTCCGGCATGGAATAACTGAGTAGGGTCTCGGGGCACACCACGAAACAGGAATACAGAGCAGCGCTTGCAATTGCCTCCAGATCGAGATCGGACAAGTCTTCTGGTGCGTTGACGATAGTAGAGGCACACGAGGCTAGCGGTCCGTGTCAGGGTTTGTTCGTACATCGGATGCGTCCCGCTTAGCACGACATATTTCATTGCATGGAATAAGTGCTTGTGATGCCTTGGCATTGCAATATAAGGGGTTAAACTGGCCCCCAGAGCCGGCTAACGTGGACGCGAGCGTATTTATGCTGCGTAGAACCCCCTTATCTCAAGTTCCAGGTCGAGACCCAGATTACGGGGTAACACTACGTGCGGTCTTAATGTGACGATTAAGTTGGGTTGATTCAGAAGCTCTTAGAGAAATCGCCGCATGTCGTCCTTTAAAAAATTCCACACTTTATCTAAACCATTAAGAAGGAATACTGTCTTTTCCTTGATGATCTTTTGCAACAGCGCTGTCGCAAGATCCCCTGACCCAAACAACTCGTGGCAAAATAGATCGTGTATGTTGTATCCAGGGTTGTTACGTGCTTCTTGCTTAAGATTTCGAAGTGGAAGTTGCTGCTCGGAAGCGATGGCTACTGGCTACCGTAACGAACACCTATGTATGGGTGCGGCCGGTCCTTCGTTGAATTACCAGCCTAGTAGAGGGCGGCGTGAGAGGGCAAACAGTGTTTTGATGCTTCAGTGGCTCGTTAGGCTGAATAGCATAGCAGTCTACATTGCCTAATAACTTATACCGCTCTGGTGTTCGGCATGGTGTGATTCAGTGTCTTGTTCTTCACACTGACCGGAGATCTTTTATACAGTCTTGCTCTATAAAGCGAGCTCTCGATCAGCACTACTTACTGCCCTGGTAGGCTGCATTGAGGGTCATGAGTCTTTATATAAAGCAGGCATCCTCCACAGAGATATATCCATCAATAATCTCATGATCAATGAGGACAGTGGCAACCCATCCTGGCCTGCGTTCTTGATTGACCTTGACCTAGCGATTCGGGAGCCACGAGAGGGTGCTTCGGGTGCCAAGGGCAAGACCGGCACGAGGGCCTTTATGGCAATTGGGGCGCTGCTAGGCGAACAGCATTCGTTCATGCACGATCTCGAGTCGTTCTTCTGGGTGCTGTTCTGGATTTGCATCCATTACGATGCAAATGGCAAAGATGATGGCCCAACCGAGTTTGACAGGTGGAATTACGAGAGCGATAATACGTTGGCTGAGCTCAAGATGGGTGTGGTTGCTGATGAGCAATACTTTCAACAAAAGCTTACGAAGAGCTCTACTTCGCACTACCAGCCGCTTGTGCCATGGGCAAATAAACTTCGAAAGAAAGTATTTCCTAATGGGCGTAAGTGGAACAGGTCAGAGGATGGGCTCTACGCCTCGATGAGGAAGATTCTTTACGATGCACAGAAGGATCCAGAAGTGCTAGCAAGCAGATGAAGTTGTATTGCATAGTTTTTCATTAGCTCAGGGCTATGTTCATTAATCAGCAATCCACATGTGTTGATTTCATTGTGCGAACCACCGTACACAAACCGGTTTTGCAAGGGAAAGGGCCGCTTTGAGTAACACCATGCCCTGAGCGGGCGGCGATCACGTGGTGTAGGAGTTTTCGAGGGAGCTTCAGCTCTGGAGGGCATCGAAGTGCTGGTCGAAGATCGTTATAGGCGTAGCGTCGGGGTCTCTCACCCGTGCGCCACCAGTCCTGATAGTGATTGGTGATCTTTTTCCATGCTAGGTGCTTCACGCCAGCTATCGTAGCTGACGGGACAGGGTGAGGAAGAGCCATCGAAGCTCCTTGTTTCGCGAGCGTATCTGCTAACTCATTTCCAGGGATATCTTAATGACCGGGAACCCAGTGGATGTGAACGGGGGAGCTTGCCAAGGCAATGTACTCCCTGGCCTAAAGAATGGCTTTCTGTGAGGATAAGGGCGTCTTGCCGTATCCCTCCAGGGCGTTGACGACACTGAGGTTGTCGATACAGACGCCGAACGAGCGGATGGTACGGGTCGAGTCGGCCGAGCCTCGCTGCGAAACGGAGGCGACAGGCTTCGAGCGTGATATGGGCAGGCGGAATTTCGGATTCTCGATGGAGTACGGCGATAGGGGTTGTATGCCACGCAGGCAGAACGCCCCGAATGCCGGTGCGAGTTGCTCTATCAAGTAAGCGGAGATGTCCTTTCTGGTTCGTGGAACAGAAGGGTTTGACGGGGACAGTGCCAGGGCGCTGCTGGGTGGGGACGCGGTTCGGCTTCCAAAGCCCAGGGAACCAAGCTTCTGCGCCATAAGTTGCGATAGTGGCAATGTCAGTGACGTCGACGTCAACATCCGTCCATGTCGACATCAATATCAATGCCAGTCAAGTCAGCATCAACCATATCAACATCCAAATCGTCAAGATCGGTCATGACGATATCATTCGTGACAGAATCTCCACCTAACTTCCACAATTTCCATCGACAGTCTTCTCAGCAAATGTCACAGGGTCAGCCTTGAGGACAAATGGTTGCATGTTGTGTGTCTCTCTATCTCGTGGCCTTCCAGGGCCCGTCTGCTCCCAGTCCATGTCTATGCGGTCGGTCAGTCGCCCGTGCATGTCTTCCGCAGATGACGAATCCAACTCCATGTGGTCTGTGGGAGTCGGCTCCCAGTCGATTCCTTCCATATCTAACTGCGTACCGCTGTAGGTACTACGCTCCCAGTCCATGTTTTCCACACCGAACAACTCATGTTCCACACTGTCCATAGCAATCGGCCCTAAGTCTTCATTTCTCGTAATCAATTCCCGATGCGCGCCCGCTCCGACCATCGTAGCCTCCATATCAAAAGAGTCCTAGTTTATTTTCAGTAGCGAGTCTTGCCTGCTATCCTCTTCTAATCCCGGCTTTTGTAGTCGCGCTTCCTCTGCAAAAGAAGTCGGCCGTGATGAGGTGTTGAATAAGGAAAGTAAGCACCGTAAACGCGTCGGTCGCGCGGGACGACTGGTCGCGTGGACGGGTGGCCCGTGCGCACTCAAGTAGGTGACAATGTATGTAGCCACTGTAACGAATATGTATCTAAGAGATTGTCCTTGGCGAGAGAGGAACATGCGCATGCGCGGCAAGTACTTGTCTCGCCCTGGGGGCGTGAGCCACAGAGATCACGTGCTACGTTCTGCCTGAGGAACATTGCGAAGCCCTCGCTTGATCGCTGCCTAAGGACAGTTGACACATACAGCAACATCTCGTCGGCCATGAAGAAGCTCAGTGTCAAGGAGTCGACCTGTAAGTATGGCGTCCGTCTCCAGGGTCTGTGCTAATGCTCTGCAAGCCGTCTTCGGAAGACCGTCTGAATGTGGCGATCGACGACGAACACGTGGCGAGGGTGGACTGCGTAAGGGTGCCAAACCGACGATATCCCACCGACGCAATAAGGCCCCGGGTCGTAAGGGAGGGCAGAAGAAGATCCCTTCCATCGTGAAAGGAACGTCTATGAAGGTAGGAAGTGCTACGGATTCTTGCGGTGGCAAGCGTCCAGTGTATTGCATGTTTGACACCAAAGGCGCATTCTCCCTACGGCTGGGCCACTATCTCGAAACGGAAGAAAACAGACCTCCTGTCAGAATTGAGCACGAGCAGGTTCAATACAATCGGTCATTCCAGGGAATGACTGAGGGTGAAGTCCGCGATGCAGCGCGTCATCGACTGGCCCTTGAAGCGAGCAAACCCATATTATCCGGAGAAATTTAGCACGCCGCGGAGAACCTAGAATGCGTTCGCAAATGGCCATACACGCAGGTGCCTAGATGCAGGTCTCTAAAGGCATACCGGCCAATCACGCGCTCCACGCGCTCAGTCATGCCTACCCTCGCAGCAACACTCGAAGAAGCGCAGGATTGCTTATCGATAGGTTGTTGTCCCTCACTCGAAGCCCGCGCACGAACAGCGATAGTCGATCTGCACTGTGGTAAAAAGGACCAGCAGCCTTTGGTGGACGGACTCCCAAGCTCCAACCCGTTGATACCCCCCCTGCAGACCCCCCACCCGAGGCCTCATCACAACATGCAGCAATCGCCAGCCGGCGTGACCATCAGGCCTTGATACACGCCCGTGTGTTCCCGAAGCTAACGGTCCTGCAATTTCGACCGGCAGCTCGCAAGCTGACAGCTTGCGGTCGTGAGGAGTTGCCGACCGGCAAGTACATGCGATGCTTCTCCATGTTCTTCAGCAAGCCGAGCCCGACTGTCCTCCGTCCTGTCCGACGCTGTTACAGACGCCGATAGCGGGATCGACGGCGCCAGAAACGACGCGAAGGGTACAGATATTCGGCGGTAAGTTTTCGCCCAAACCGACACGGTAGTGCGCCAAAAGAAGCTGCCCAAGAAGCACGTCGCGAACAAGCACTGAATCACCGCAGCCAGGCAGGGACAGCGAGCCAGACAAAAATACCAGGCTCTATGATGCTTGCTGGACGATGCGGCACCGCTGTTCTGCCATGAACAGGTCCAGCGACGGGCGTCTGGCGGGCGCGCTTCTGAGCATCAAAGACCATTCGCTCGGGCGCAGAACGTGGGATCTGATGCGGACGCACGCCTGGATTTGCGTGGCCCACCATTGTCAAAGTACACACATTCATCGTATTCCTGTCATATCGAGAGCTACAAAAGACCTGCACCAAAACAACCCACGAAGACGTGTCGCATCCATTATTAACGCACTAATGACACAACCTGATTTTCAATCTGCAATAACGATTGACGTGTGCCACAAATTCCCGACAGTCGTCACACGCAGGACGGCTTGTCATGATAACTGCCTCACGCAGAGTGACCGGAGGCTCGATATGCTCGAGAGACGGAAGCCTCTCCCTATGGTGCCGGCCGTTCTGTCCCCGTTTTGCATGGTCATCAGCATCGTCGAGACGGAGATTTTCCAATGCAATCACGTCCTCAACATTCTCGCGTAGGAGGTGTTTGCTGATAAAATAAGCGACTAGTTGCTTCTCGGCGTGGCAGGCATGGTACTTCCCCCGACTCCCTTGGTCTCTGTCGTGTGGTCGCAGCGAGAAGCCAATTCTCTCGCAGAGGTCGTACACTTCTTGGGTCCAATCTTTTCCGGAGACCTGAATGTCAAGCTTCTCCCCATGGCCCCAGCCGCTCATCGCCGCAACCCCAGGAAACCTTCCACCTCTGTAGAGCACGGCTACGGTCTTCCACTTATTTGGGATGTCGAAGGTCGCGATCATCACCAGGGACCTTTCATTGTCCGGGGACTGATGGAAAGCAAACCCAGCCAGTTCCCGGTCTGGCGGGGGGCTTTCAGCCCTTCCGCGCAACAGACGAACATCTGCAGCTCGGTCGCGATCCCTCTCAGGCGTATTCTCTCTGTAGACCCCCCCGGCCAAAGATTACCGTTCAGCAATGTTTTCCTCCAGTGGCATCGCAAAGTCCACTGCACGCAGTAGTTGACCATTGCGAATGCAGTACGTCTCGGTGTCCGCGCCATACTCCAAGAGGAGCTCGACGTTCCTCAGCCTTCCCCACAGGGCGGCTTCCATCAACGGAGATCTTCCAGCCGCATTAACCACGTTTGGTTTCGCTCCTTTCTGCAGGAGAAGCCGAACCATGTCATCTGACTTTTCGCACGCGGCGCAGTGAAGCGCTGTATTGCCAGTGACGTGAATCTTGTTCCCCGGCTCCTCGTTGCCCTCTCGGCTGCTGCTATCGGAGTCGTAATCATCGAGCTGAGGAACGCGATGGGCTTCTACCCCATGTAAAAAAATATCTGCGTCTAGCGATGACTCGAGATACCCGCGAACCGCTTCCACTCTTCCCTCAACTAGGTCGCTCACCACAACGATGATTCTTTCGACGCTATAGCCGCCAGGGAGTCCTGTCATGGATTCGCTATAGTGAACTTGTTCTTTCGCGTCAGTCCACTTCTTTCGGTTTTCGAATGTAATCTCCATGGGTTTCGGTTGCTCTTCCCCCAACTCGCCGAAGTACGCCGTGGGGTCAGCAGTTCCACACACAAACATGGCTCTCTGTCTGTCAATTTCGTAGCCCACGTCACCCGACTTCACATCGAAGGGGAAGACGATTTTGTACCTCAGGATGCCCGCCTCGAGACCCGTCACATCGCAGTGCGACATGCTCCATAGCGGTGGCTCATAACGACCGTCGAAACTGTGGTGGTGAATCTTTCCGCATCCCGGGCAGCGAACGTACACGTCCTTGTCATCCCACCACTGTACTCTGGCTTCAGCCAGATCGGATACGAATCGTGCCTAGCCTGCCATTTTGCTGTTGATGGGTGGAGCTGAGGAGTGTTTAGATAATTGGACTGAAGCTGCAAGGAGCACAGTAATAAACTTGAAAAGGAGCAGGAAATTTCACGCACATGTCACAAAATCGAGAAAGTAGCCTACGCATGTCTTTGACTCTGCATGAGATGGAATTGCCACGTCTTGGTCCTGGAGACGGTGTCATGTTCAGCAGAGAAGATAGTTACGCTTTGCGGTTTCTCCAACGTCACTTACCGCCGTATTGAGCCGAGTTGGCGAACTCAGCTCGCATACCACTTCAGACTCGATCAAAGCCAGATCGCTTGACAAATCCCGGGAAAATTACGGTTTTGCTTTTCTGTATTGTGCAAGTCTATCTCGATAGCGCGTTTACGTCGCTTTCAGGTTCGCTGCCCTTCTCGTGCACATCTCATTATGCACACAGCTCAAGGTGTCTCGATTCACCCTAACAACTTTCTCTTATCTCTGACTGGGTCTCCGACGTCCCCGCGTTGAAGTGGGGCAGTAATTGGACTAATTACCGGAAGCATCCCTCTACACATATCGCTTACTCTGACCAACCTCTGCATGTCATGCTTCCCTATGCGGGGATCTATCGTCTCTGCACTGGTAACACAACTAGTGATCATTGTAACGGGCTAGAGCCCGGCCGAGATCTCCGGCTTTGCCGGAGCAGCTACCGAGATCCGGCTCCGCCGGATCCACTATTCTGCTGTAGCACACCGCCTAGCCCCGGTCTGCATCACTGCTGCTAGGCGCCTATCCCTGTAAAGTCCTTTCCTCCTTCTTCAGCTTAGAATAGTCAATCGACGGCACCTCTACGTTGAACAAGCCTAGGGGCCAGCCCCTTACAATCATGGAGATAAAAGTCACTTCACAAGAGGCGGAACAGCTAATGCTGGAGACGCCTACAACAGCCAACCTGCGTTATTGGTCCAAAGAATATAGCGCAGAACCTCACCTCGCTGGCGATCTCGCCCACGCCACACGAATCCGAGATCTTTGGAGATCATACGGTATTCCCACAGAATTGGAACAATACGACGTGCTTCAGAACTTTCCCGTGTCACAAAGCTTGCAGCTCCTCGACTCCGACGGACAAGTCGCATTCGAGGCTTCGTTGACAGAAGACGAGGTTCCTGAAGATCCCACGTCATCACCCAAGAATGGTCTCCCGGCATTCCACGGCTTCAGTGCCAACGGCGAGGCACGCGCCGAGTTGGTCTACGCAAACTTTGGAGAGTTGAGAGACTTTGAACTTCTTGAATCAAAGGGGATCTCGGTCAAGGACAAAATCGTTATCTGCAAGTACGCCAAAGTCTTCAGAGGCTTGAAAGTTCGCGCAGCAGAGCAGTATGGCGCGGCTGCTGTTATCCTGTATAACGATCCACAAGAAGACGGGCAGTATACCGAAGCCAACGGGTACAAGCCGTTCCCACATGGACCAGCTAGACACCCAAAATCTATTCAGAGAGGAAGCGTCGACTTCTTCTCAATAGCTGTTGGAGACCCCACGACCCCTGTGTACCCTAGTCTGCCTGGCACTGATGTCGAACGTCAAGATCCTGGATACGCAACCCCGAGAATACCATCTCTGCCAATATCCTATGCCGATGCTATTCCATTCTTGAAGGCCTTGAATGGGAACGGTCTGAGTCCTGTTTCCATGGGCGGCGAAGGGAGTGATTGGAAAGGGTGTCTTGCTGATGTCGACTACTGCACGGGGCCAAGCAAAGTGCGAGTATCCATAGCCAACCATGGTAAGGGTCCTTCCACATCTAAGATAAATGGATTTTACACTGTTTCCCGGTCGATGTGAATTTTCGTCTCATCCTACTCTTCATGATGCTTCTGTCGATTCCAATGCAAAATTATTCGAGACGAAAGAATGGCCAATACTGACTTCGATGTGCGGTAGGAACTTACAAATACGCTCCGATCTATAATGTCATAGGCACCATTCGAGGTATGACAGACGAAAGTATTGTTCTGGGAAATCATCACGATTCCTGGTGTTGTGGTGCCATCGACCCCGTCAGTGGAACAGCCGCTATGAATGAGGTCGCCCGTGCTTTGGGAGAGCTCTGTCAGAGAGGTTGGAAGCCGTATCGCAAGATGTAAGTTGTCGAAGAGCAGAATAAGGCCTCACCATTCCTTCCGAACCCAACGGCTAATCGTGGCATAGAATACTGGCAAATTGGGACAATGAGGAATACGGCTTGGTGGGTTCCACCGAATGGAGTGAACACCACCAAGAAGAACTAAGCAAAAACTGCGTAGCGTGTAAGTTTAGAGAGCTGTTGCCACCTAAATAATGTGACTGACTTCCGTCCAGACCTCAACGTCGATGAGGCTACGAATGGCGGCCAAGTCCTCGGCGTCACAGGAAGTCCGCTACTTGCTAGCGTCCTCAGGGATGTTACCCAAGTGATCCGGTCACCGGTCCATGAAGGCAAGACGGTCTAGGATGACTGGCTTGGTGATCAACGTCGAACCGACCCAGGGCGGCCGACCCCAGTGCTTGACCTCATGGGAACCGGGAGCGACTACACAGTCTTCTTCAACCATCTTGGCATTCCCTCCGTCGACCTCCTGTTCAATCGCCAGGGTCAAGGAGTTTACCCCTATCACTCCAACTATGACAGTTTCTACTGGGTTGAAAAGTTTGGTGGTGTGGGTTTCAAGAAGCATCTTGCCATGTCCCAGCTATGGGGACTTCTTACTGTTCGGCTCGCTGGTACCGGAAGCATTCTGTTTGAGGCTGTGGAGTATCCAAAGGTTCTTGCACATCACTCAAAAAAGCTGAAGACCAAGTACGGAAGTGAGCTCAGTCTCTCTGCCCTCAACCAAGCAATCAGACATTTTCATGCCGCTGCTCTCGAAGTGGACGCGAAGTCAGACCCCAAAGCCTGCTCAACGAGTCTGCAACCTGATAGCGGTGTAAATGAAACTTACATGAGCCTTGAGCGTCATTTCTTGCTGCCGAAAGGAGAAGGCTTGCCAGGGAGAGAGTGGTATCGACATATGGTAAATACCATCCTTACTACTAATGCCTAACAGCAGGTAGCTGACAACTTATCAGATCTTTGCTCCAGGACTTTGGTATGGATACGATGGAGTTATCTTCCCTGGAGTTGTGGAGTGTATGGAGGCGAAAGACACGAAAGGTGCAGACGAGTGGATCGGGAAGATTGTTGAAGCCATTGAGAAAGTGACAAAGTCACTGTTGAGTATCAACCAAGCATGATAACATTACTACCTTACTTTTACGCCCTGCGGTATTGCATCATACTAAGCTGATATGACTTTCATCTCGCCCATCAAACCATGAAACCCTTTCCAGTGCAAACCAACCGACCCGCTGCCACTTCTCTCCCTGTTTGGCTAACATCAAACCTTCCCTCTCTATGATGTTCAGACACCACACCTCCCTGGTTGCCTCGTCGGGCACATCAAACATACCAATGGCGACTACTTTTTCACTCAAGGTGCTGCTATCTGCGCATGCCTCTTCTGCATCAGCAAGAAGGACCCCGTACGACTTAGCCTTAGTCTTCCACCAGAACTTCCACCAATCTCGTTGTTTGTTTGACACGTAGTCAGCCACGGGTGTGTCCAGAACCAATGCTCTAGCAACATGTCCAACCAGACTGAGCTCGCAGTGTGGCATGTGAAGAGCGTCCACATCGCAATACTCGTCGACTGTCCATCTATTGTTTCCCGGATGTCGCTTGATTTTGATGAAGCCAGGCTTCTCGAAATCTTTGAATTTTCTGCGCGTGTGTTGATGAAATATCGGACCTTCGACTGAAGCCCATGACCATGATGGTGCTCGTACGACCGGAAAGGGAGCCAATTCAGTGGGACGAGGGCGCACAGGAGGAGTGCGGAAGCCACGGTGTACGTGGTGACGTGGTTTCCAAAGAAGGCCTCTGGCGATGTCATCTTCCCATAGCCCAGCTGCATAATGAGACCCCAGAGCGCCGTGAGCGAGCTTGGCAAGGGAGGCCATGGCAGCAAAAACGTCGTGGGGGTTCGATAAAGTGCGGAGGGTAAAGTTGTCGATCTGCGCATACCACGAATTAAGGGTTTCCTCTCTCCGTATGCGCACATCTGTAGCTGTGGATGGAAAGACTGGAGGGGGCGGCATACCGGGCGAGCCCCAAATGCTGCTTGTACCGTCTTCCCAAGAGCTCCAGGTAGGGCAATTGTATACAATTTGC
Source organism: Colletotrichum fructicola Nara gc5 (assembly GCF_000319635.2). Taxonomy (NCBI): domain Eukaryota; kingdom Fungi; phylum Ascomycota; class Sordariomycetes; order Glomerellales; family Glomerellaceae; genus Colletotrichum; species Colletotrichum fructicola. The sequence goes on along the minus strand of NW_027094051.1, from coordinate 9,220,158 downwards.
TCTTCAGCAAACTGAATGGTGAATCTGGAGAGGAACTCTTCTTGATAACACCAGCCGCGGGCGGTCGTAGGACCAATTGATTGGTTGGTAGGCCGATCGATGTAGAGAACATCATTACTGGATGGGGATAAGGGAATTGGACATGGGTGCCTCTCCTTCCCAGTCAGCGGCTTTATGAAGCCTAGTCGCGCGTCTGGGGAGCGTGCGGCCACAACCGTCAGAGACGCGTTGCCATAGACCTGTTCCATGCGTCTGGACTCAAAAGCCCAGTCGTCCTCGTCACCTTGGATGATACAGAGGGCATCGACCCATAAGTATTGAAAACCAAGTGCACGGGCAAACTGAATAATCTCTTGGTGAGTTTTCGTCAGGTGTTGTTCCGGGAGTTCGATGACGAAATCGTCATATGTCTTATGAGTCAATTTGACAGTATCCGTCGAGGGTCCCCAACAATACGATAACGCCATGTATGGTTCGCAAAGGCCATTTGTAACTCGAAGCCTAGAATTACGGTTCGTTCCCACTTCAATAACCCGTGTTGGCATCGATAGTGACGTTGGTCTTGCACAGCGGGTGTGTCTCTCGCGACAAGTCTTTAATCGGGAGAGAGCGAAAGAGATGTAAAGCTTGGGATTAGGGTCTAGAGCGACGCACCGTTCGGGATATATCGAAGCAGCTGCAGACCCGGCGACACTTACAACTATCAGCCTGGTGCCACTCGGTGTTGAATCAATTGAGCTTGCAAACTCACGCGTAAGAAGATAGCTTTACCTGCAGAGGGGATCCGGGAGGGTTGGTTTCTGGCAGATTTAAGACAGAAGCCCGACTTCGTCCGCAAGTGATCCAAACGCCATTTGCACTGTCCGATGCGATAGGCACGATTTGACCGTGAAGCCAGATGCTGGGATACCAAGGTTGGTCCTCTTGTAAGTCGTCAAGTGAGCTCGGTATTTCGCCGTTCAGGAGCTCGGTAAGATGCCGAGGCATACACTGGGCCTTGATGCTGGCCCAGCAAAGACCACAGAAATCACAGCCTGCTTCGGCGCTCTCCTTGAGGGATTTGACATTGTCGTGGAATCTCACATCCTGATATAAGAGAGAGTCTACAGTGAGCTCCGAACAAAAATCGCAATATGTCATTGTGCAAAGATTTCAAGCTGCGACGCATAGTTTCTTCCGTGATATTGAGCCTTTTGAGGTTGTGCGTTGTTATCTGCGGGGCGTCAGACAGTGGCATTTGAATAAATACAGGTTGGGGCTGTGCAATGCCTTAGGGAGAACGAGGAACATTGTACGGCCGTCTTCCAGTCCAGCCATGGTATTCAATGTTAAGGCTATGCTATGCGTAAGCAGGAAGATCAGGCGTGCTTACCGAGCTTAGCGCAACGTAAGTCAATCGCTTTGATTGGCATTCATTGATGACTGCATATCGAGTTCGCCTCATGTTCTCCACGATACCCCATGTGAAGAAAAGCACCGCCCGTCAATAAGCAACGGGATCTGACAACACTAGCAGCACATAAAATACCGACAGCGCCTGCTCGCCCTAAGGAGGCATGCATTTCTCAGGGGCCGTCAGTTGCAATGATCATTTCTTCCCCGCACCAACCGCTAAGGAAAGCCTCTATGATCCGCAGGCAGTCCAGCGCGGCTTCCTTGCTAGGGGGAGGGGAAAGGGTTATGCAAGTCCTCAGGTTCCCACGAACTTTCTGGCGATCCAACCCAGGCGACGCGCAGCATGACAGTGCCGCTGGCCTCTTGCTTGTGCTTTTCAACCTTAAGCACGTGCCAGAGGGTCTTGTCGATCATGGCACCCGTACGAACGCCCTTGACAGTGTGCCAGTAGGCAAAGAGTGCTCTTTCGCATCCCCTTGGATATTTGACTCGGGTTACCAGGTCGGCAGCATCTGCCTCAGACTGGTTATCCAGTTGACGGTTGCGTTGTTGACGCCCGCAGTGACATCAGCGCAATCAGCGAGACGCATGACGTTATGTGACACAAACAGGTCAGCTATCTTTTTGGGCACCGCTATCCAAGGCATTTCGGCGGGCTGACCTCGAGACAATCCAGTGACGTGGCATGGAGGGAAACGTCCGTCGGCTTGTGTGGCTGTGCTTCGGATGACAGGCTGCGCCAGGAATCTCTGATTATGAAGAGGCACCCATCCCCGCATGCCACCCAACCCGATCTCTAACACCTCACCCAAGTCGCCATGGAACCAGTGGGGCTGGCGGTTGGCGTCGCGGGTCTTGCTGGCCTCTTCAGCACTTGCTTGGAAGCTGTCCAAAGGGTTGCCTCCTACAAAAACTACGGCCGCGATTCTCGTTCCCTCGCCGCGCAGTTCGACGCCGACAAGCACCGACTCGAACAATGGGGCCAGGCTGTCGGCATCAAAGACGGGAAGTTGTCCGATACCCACCACCCCGCTCTCGATGATGCGCAAAAGTTGTCGATAGTTCACAAATTGTTGGTCAGCATTCAAGGTTTCTGTAGCGGTGCAGACGACACCATCGACCAACGGCCTGCCCTAGCAGACGGCGAATTCCCGAAAAATAAGCTGGTCTCTACCCGGCTAGCCCGGCCTCATCAGAGCGCGCCGACAGATCCAAAGTTGCGGCAGGTGGCTTGGGCGCTGCACGGGAAGGCAAAGCGCACAGAGCACGTACAGACGTTTGCGACCCTGGTACAGTATCTGCATAGCGTTGTTTCTCCTGACGACGCAACTGGTACACGTCTAGGATGTGGAGCGCGCAATGGCCCTACACACCTACACGGTTCGGACAATGCCCCAAAACCACTAGCTGCCGCGCCAATCTAACGATGATGTTCAGATAATTCTCCGGTCGAGGGTTCTTGGGTTGCTGAGATTCGGGCGTTTCTGCTCAAAGCAGAAGAGGAGATGAGAGGTAAGGGTAACTTTCCGGTACACCCCGCTCTTTTGTTAACAGCTTCAGCTGAGACAAAACGAGACCTGCGTACATGGCTCGGTTGCCCCTCCCCGAACGATCTGTACGATGATGCTATCCAAAGGCGGCTAGACGGCACGTGCGAATGGATACTAACCCGGAAAATCATCCGCGACTGGCTTTCGCCTAACACACCGGCATTTACCTCCCAGATGTTGTGGATCAACGGTCCTGCGGGATTCGGCAAAACTGTCCTTTGTGCTAAACTGGTTGAAGTCCTCTCGTCAAGTCTCCAAACACCTGTTGCACATTTCTTCTTGTCGTCCACGTTCGAGGGCCGCGACGATCCATTCATGGCAATAAGGTCGTGGATTGCTCAGGTACTATTGCAGAGCCAGGCAGCTCTAGAGGTGGTCCACAAGAGTCGATTAGCCCAACACGAACAGGGTACAACACGAGCGACCATCATCAAGCTCTTCCGTGAGGTTTTGCAAGCTGTTCCCTCTTGTACCTTCGTCTTGGACGGGCTGGACGAATGCACTTGCGTGGAGGAGACCCGAAACAGTGGCACCTCCATGGTCCGCTTTCTCGGCGAGCTCCGACAAGCGGTCACCGACACCACTGCTCGGATTTTAGTTGTCAGCCGCAGTGAGCCTGAAATCCGGCAGGGGCTTACACAGTACCCGGGATTCAGCGAGTATACCATATCACCCGAAGATGTTCACACCGACAACATATCCTACTCGAGAAGTATCGTCAACAATAAGCTGCCCAACAAAGATGAGCCGACGAGGCTCAGCATCTCCCAGAAAATGGCTGATCGGTATAACGGTCAGTTCCAGTGGCTGAAAATGCAAGAGAACTTCCTGCGGAAAGGGAGGAATAAGAAACAGCTTGAAAAGGATATTGATGAGACCCCAGCCGGGCTTGACCATCTCTACGACCGGAACTGGGAGTTCAAGCTGTTAACCAAGGCTCCTCTCTACGATGGCTGGGGGTCCACTTCGACAGAAGACTCACTTTTGGAATTCATGTGAGAGACCTCTGCGCTAAAGCATGCCAAGTAGTCAACGGACTGCGAGGACTAGGCAACACTTTCTGGGGCGTGCCGGCATATCTCCTCTGCCGTGCTATTACCTCTTGCATATTACCTATCCAGTGCTACGCATTAGAAGCATGGTGGCCTGGTAAGAATCGAGTTAAGAATGGACGCACCGTGTCAAACAGAGTTAACGGCATGCTCCACCAACTCGATATCACACAAACCAAGGCTATTAGAGCCGCATTTCCCGTATATAAAACCACGCCTATACCGATATTACAGCGTGAGGCTGCCCTGCCCCCTGCAGAGGTGATAGTGGACGCAAAGCTCAACAAAGCCTCCATACGTATCCATCGCCTCGACGAACGACACCCCCTCCGGACCAGACTCCGAGACAAGCCAGGACCAGACTCTAGGCTACGACGAATGGCAAGGCTTGTGGATGGCAATGCCGAATATATTGACCCGCTGCAACATCCACCTTGGGAACGCTTAGCAGACTGGCACACAGCCCTCCACAGGGTCGGCTACAAGCCTGGAAAGACCAAAGAAGAATCAGCCCTCGACTTTACAAGCAGACTGGGAACGTTCTCAAAGCGGGATATTGTTGTTTACTCCGACGGCTCCCAAATGACGGATGGTAACAGAACCTCCGCTGGAGCAGGCTGGATAGGATACCAGGCCACACGACAGATCTTCCGCGGATCCGAATCGCTCGGCTCCCAAACAGAGGTCTTCGACGCAGAAGCACAAGCCGCCCTTCAGGGCTTGCTAGAAGCCACGAGGTCTCCCACAGCGCCGATGGCAGACAATGTTCATGTCTGCCTCGATAATCTTGCAGTTGCAACCAGACTCGTGTCTCAGAGCGCAGGAACCAGCCAATCTAGGTTTATAGCCTTTAATGAGCTCGCCTCGTCTTGGGCTCAGAGGGAGCGGACCAGCTGGACGATCCCTGGTAAGGTGTATATATGGTGGTGCCCTGGACATGCAGGAATACCAGGTAACGAGGAAGCAGACGCTCTAGCCAAGGAGGCCTGCAAACATACCCCAGAATCAATGCCACAGCCCACATTAGCGCACCTAAAACGGCAGTCTAAAGCAGTTGCCTTTCAGGCTTTTGCTAGCAGATGGCCGTCACTCTGCCCTCGACAATATTCCGATATTGGAATAGTTCCCTATCCCAGGCCCCCCGAACTTTGCCTCCCTCGGCATCTGCTAGGTAGGCTGTATGCGGCAAGATCCCACCACGGAGACTTTGCAGTATACCACGAGAGGTTCGCTCATCAAGACGCATTGCTAAATTGCAGCTGTGGGAAACCTAAGACGCCAGTCCATTTTTACTTCTGCAAGCGTGGCCGTAGAGCCACGCCACGCCATCTTCGCCAAAAGATGGCGAAGGTGAGCGTTGATTTTCTTCTAGGCACAGCAAAGGGAGCCTCTCTTCTATGCGAATGGATGGAGGCGACCAACTTCTTTACTGAAATCTGCCCGACTCGTTAAACAGGAACGTTAGGTGAAGACGATACCCTGTAAAATAATTTAGATTAGCATAGACCATGTCGGCCTTGCCCGGCACGTCCCTCTTTACCACGGACGTTAAATACATCATCATCATCATCATCACCGTGATCCTGCAATACAAATGTCCTGTCCTAGCCGCCCGACGCCCGAGTGGGTCGTTTAGCTGTTATCCTTGCTTACGGGTCGTAACACCAGTCTCCCCTCGGCCGAGCGAGGCAGAACCTTCACGTCGAATATGGATTCTCCTACCGAGGACACTGAGGCTCACTGGACACGCGACAGTGAGAGCCCCACTAGCAACCAGCCAAGCTGCACAATTAGGCCCAAAACCTCCTCGCTTGGCTCAGCAGCGGTGCCCACCGACCTGCCCTCTTTCGACCGGCCAGGAGCTTCGCCTCCCGAGTCTCAAATGCAGGCGCCAGCTATCACCGTGGATCAGCCTCTTCTCATGACGTCCGATGACCAGCATTGGGTTGGGCATGAGTGGACATACAGTTCAAAGACTCTCTCAACACGATTCTCTGCGGGTTGTCGCTGGCGTCGTGGCATAGGGGACAGGGGCCGGCGCCTCAAACCGCAGAGAACTCTGAAGGCCGGTGCGTGTGGAATAACAACGAGCCGACAGACGCGGTCATCGATGAGGAAGCAAGGCAGGCGGCGTTGCTACTTCAAACACTTGGCCATGTCGTCGAAAGAGAGTGAGCCGTTGCCGCTCTGCAAAGAGATCACCGCTTCAGCCTTGGTTCTCTCACGCATGATTCCGGCTGGTATCTTCTCACAAGGCCGAATATAGTGACCCTTCACGATTGCATATGGCAAATAGGAGTATCACGAAACACTCGCTATCCTTTCGAATAATCGCAAACATCGCACAGATGCTAGTAGGCGCCACAAACATCCAGTACATAGCACTAATAGGACGGCTGAGCCCTGGTAGGAAATGTTTCCCATGCACTAAGGGAGAAAGAGGAAGCAAAATGGCGAAAAGCATGCAAAAGAAAACATCGTGTATCCTAAGACGCGCCGAATACAAAACCGTCTTTTCTGAAATGACAGTGGACTGATTCAAATGAGGTGACAACCGACGCAAGCTACAAAGTCTTCCCGAACCTCGCTTAGAACCTAACTACGGAAGGTTTCCATTCTCCAGCCGCATGCATCCTTGATCCATTCCTTCAAGGGGAAGTAGTGCTCGTTCTTCTTCATGGTCACCACCTTCCGGACGTTGTTCGAAGTGACAATCTTCAACCGAAAGTCTGTATCACAGTCAGCACTTGCGCCAGCTTCAATACGTAGTCCTGCTCACAAGTATTGTCTGGAATCTTCTTAGTGATCTCAGAGAAAACCTCCAAGTTTGGTGTCGAATGACCATCGACGTGGGTGATGAAGTCAGTGGGCTTGAGGTGGAAGTGATCTGCAGGTGAGCCCAAGTCATTGAATGTGATATAAACGTCACTGTGTAGCTCGCTGAGCTGTTGTCTCACAGCAAGGTAAGGTCTTTGCAATATGGCGCCACAGAATCAAATGGCGTGATCGGTTTCCACATCGTCGGTGGTGACAGTATTGACTTTGAGTCTGTGTTCTCGACCCTCGCGAATGACGACGACGTCAAGGACCTCATGGTTGTACATGGCGTTGAGGTCAAACACCTCAACAACCAATCTTCCGTTCAGAGTAAGCAAAAGGTCTCCTTCCAATAGCGGTGTGCTTTGTTCACTTCGTTCAACCGTGCGTCGACTGACCATGAAAAGGCGTGTCTTGTTGGCTCTCGTAATCTTGCCGATCCAGTCGTCAGACAAGCCTCTGGGCTTCGCCTTGCCAAGTGCAATAGAAGAGAACTGAACAGGCAGCATCCTGAGAGACGGTATGATGCCCTCTCGGACCTGGTATACGACAGGAAGTAGAGCGGAAGTGGCGAGGCCCATGTTATAGAACATGTGCTTGTGCGAATGATTTGACCATTCCCCCAGATAAGAAAACCACAGGGCCTGGATTACTCCACTGTCTGAAACAAGCACTCCGCTGCCGCAAGCCAAACTCAATTTTGTGTCGACCGTGACGTGATCGAGATTAGGTGTGCGGTATCTTGGGATACTAGAGGTAGCTGGCACTTCCGCAGAGCGCACGTCAGTAACCGTCGTCGAAGTGTGAACAAGTTCTCGGTGTTCATTGTAGCCAACAAAATTGATCAACGTGCCCGGCGAAATGCGCTCAGTGCTCAGACGAGCACTTCGGACAGGCGCTCCAACAAGTTGAGGGTCGTACTGGACGATGACGTAGTTCTCCAAGGGATGAAGGAAGCAAATCTTGCCAGAAACAGTGACTGAATGCGCGATCGTGACTTTCACGTCACATAGGTCGAACGGCAGAAGCCCTCTCGAGGCAACAACCAAACCCTTCTCAGCATCGATGACCAGCCCCATGGTCCAACACCTAGTAAATGGGTAACCATCCAGCTGAAGGGGTGTGACGAAGTCAATATGGACGAGGCTCTGCACTACATCGGCAGCAGCCGCATGTCTCAACTCCAAACTCTCTAGCTTGGTGAAATGGGCGGAGCCAGGGACAGAAACGGTCGGGGAGAGAGGATCAGCCAGTTTGACAAAGTCCCATTGTCCGGTTTTGTCGTTCCTTATGCCCAACTCCATTCTAGGAAACCAATGCCTATCGATACAAATGTCTTCGTGATGGAGGGTGTGTAAATCAGCGATGTGCTTGTACGAGACAACCACTTTGGATTCGTCCGGGATAGCTTCCATCACCTTGACAAAGGTGTCTAGGTCTGGAACTTTCGTGTTCCCCACGCTGAGTATTATGCAGCCAGCGCCGACATAGAAGAAGCTTGAAGCTCCGACGACGCCAGAGACGAAAACTCCCTGACAAGCAACGGCATAGCGGCGAGCCATTTGATAGGATAGAGTGTGAAAGATGGCACCGGCAAAGGAGACGAAGCGGTTCGGAGTGATCACATGCAAGTCTCCAACATCGATCTCAAATTGAAGATCTTCGCCCCCTCGTTGAAGCTGCAGACGGATAGTACCGTTCACATTCGAGTCGAGAATGTCGTCAAAGCGCTCGAATTTGGTCATGATTTCTCCGTTGATCATCATGATGATGTCCCCCTCTTCAATTTTATGGTTGGAGGGTCCATTTGGCAACACTGTTTCTGCAACGAGCAAGTTGTTGTCACTTGGAAATGCTTGTCGCACAGTTGCCTCCCACGTATCAGTAAGCCCAAGGCGTTTACACTCGTCAAAAGGCTTGAATAGGAATTGACACTGAATGTCGCCTCTAGGGATCGGTTTATCTGCCTGGAGGCATCGTAAAGCCCGCAAGGGTCGATCAAGAGGTAGGAAAAAGTCGGTAGAGGCATCGTCGGTCCGTCCCCCAGCTAGCAGTGCTACCACAAAGCCATCGATATTGACAACGGGGCTGCCAGAGCTACCGCCAGTGGCAGATGCATGAGCTTGGTAGTAGCAGGTGTTGAAGTCGCAGTATCGTTGGCCGTAAGTAGGTGCATTGGGATCAAGGCGACTGATGATGGCGGGCAGGATGCTGACTTTTTCCCCGGCATCGTTACCGACGATCCGAGTCTGAAGACCCACTGTAGTCAAATTAGCTTTCTTTTCAGTTAACGAGCATCGTGATGTGTATGCCTACCTGCTGCAAGGTCTGGGCGAAGCTGGAGTCCGTCGCAGTGCGTATGCTTGACAGCTTTGGGGTCGAACCGCAAGAAACCAAAGTCATGCACGGGATCGCAGTACACAGAGTACACGTCGACCTCGTCGTGGTTTTCGAACACAACGGACCCCCAGAAAGGCCCCGCCCCTACAACCCAGCATACAGAAGGACTGGGTACCCAGCGGACCTAACGGAGGATATTACACCAACGAAAAAGGCGCTAATCAGCTGTTCGAGCACTTTCGATTGTCAGGCGACGTGTATCAGAATCTGTTTCGGGAGATTGACAATCATTACAGATAGAGTGTGTTAGACGATATCCCAATGCCCATTGCGATGTCTTGTGTGATCCCGTGCGTGTGTTCTTTGAGATAAATCATTTCCCAGTCGATACGTATAATAGTATAGATCTTAACGGGCAAGTGTCGAAAGTAGTAGCAGACGTCGTGGCGTCGATGCTGGCCGTATTAGTTAACAAGCATGCTAAGGAGGGATAGAAACAGATTGAAAACAAGGGATCCCTGAGGTTATCATTGGTCGACTGTTGGCTGGATTCCTATCTAACGGGGTCATGGATTTAGAGTTGGAAGCTTGAACCGAAGGGTTGCTCAGCTTTTCATCACGAGGCGTGCATGCAGCAGGCGACGTCCATAGCATCGAAGAACTCCTATAGATGCGGGCGCTTCAACCCTAGATTTTGGAGTGCATGGGCCATAGTGGTGCTCCCAATTATTGTGGCCCGTGCCACGTTGCCAGCAAGCACGGGGATTACTCGAAGCGACATAGTGATGGCAATGATTCGCAGTGAGATATTTCCAACCCGCATGCCTCAACTGAAGCTTTAGTAATACAAGGCCCACAAGTGATTTTGTAGGAAGCTGACGCGGCGCTTGCTTATTCTTCGCATCCGCGATCAATACTTTCTCTATACAGTAGCTAGAGTTGTCTTAGCGATCAACACGAAACGAACTAATCACTAAGCGCTCCTTGCTACGCTCTACTGATCGTTCTTATCTTATTATCACGTAATTTATACTATAGTTCTTCCGTTCCCAAGTGAGCCCCTGTTGTTCCCGTGATCCTGCAGTACAAATGTTCTGTCTTAACAGCAAACTTGGCTGACTCCAGCTGGCATCGGAAAGAATAGCATTATCGATAGTCAAAAGACGGAGCGTGCCATAACGCTCGACAAATTTAATGAAACCTTCCGTTGAATTTTTCAGTGTCACTCAATGTTATTCTAGCCCACCAAAAAAGGTTACATCTTCTAGAACGTAGACCTTGTATCCATTTCAGCTTCTCGTATCTGACATCTTGGCATCCCACTGAGCGATAAACTCTCCCATAAGAAACTTCGTACAGTCGTGGAGCGTAACTGGGTCTTGCTGTGCTATAAAAGTCAGAGCCAAATTTGGCGACTGGTGAGGCAGGTGAATCGATTTGAGGCCATTCTCTGCGCTTGGTTTATTAGCCCATGTGGTAATTGCATTGCGCAAACATGTCTTCATCAACATGGCGGGGATACGCTGCTCCCTCTCCAAGATTTCCTCAAGTGTGGCCGTTGCCAGAATTCTAGCCAACGGGACCGTATACCGACCTCCGCAGTAGAGGATGTTCTCCATCAACGGAGGACAAAAGTTCCAACCAGTGCGACATGTCGGGAGTCCAGGCGGCGGGATAAATTCCTGTCTATCGCAAAACCGACAAATCGGAATGAGTCGATTGATTGCTTTGATGCAAGCATATTCCGATTTAGGAATCCCCTGGCCGAGAAACCCGTGGCTGAATCTGTCGTTGTATAATGCTTCTCCCGGGACTTCGGGGAGTGGCGTGCCTTTGAATTCCGCATATTTGCACATGTATGCAAAGAGAGAGATCTCAGCGCTGAACTCTAGCACGAGTTTGCTAAGCACGGCACAAGCGAATTCAACGAGACTCGCCATGTGGATAAGCAGAAGTATATCGTCTTGAGCGCGCTCGGAAAGCCTCTTATGAGCGGAAACGCACGAGCGCTGTACGGCGCAATACTCATGTAGACACCGTGGCAATTGCATCTCCACCAGAACATCAAACATATTCTCGCAATGTGCGATCCGCGTCTTGACTAGGAACGCGACACGGTTGGTCAGGGTGTTGTCCTTTCGAAATCGCCGCTCGATCCGACGCCGCAAGGAGACAGCTATGATTCCTGTGATGGGAAGCTCAGAAATTGAATAATGACTCTGTTTCTTCTTTTTTTGTGATTGCGTAAGTGCAGGAAGAAGCTGTTCCTTCGACAAGTGCCACACGGGCGCCATGGGCTCTTGGATGTCATGCTCAAACTCCAAGTATGGCTTGCTAAAGTTGACTTAGCTATGCTTCGGTAAAAACACTTGTGGTAGCAGGACATACCTCATGTCTTCAACGTCCATGAATATATTATTGACGCAATCTTGAAGCTCTTGCCAGTAAGAGTAGCCGGCAGAGATGTGTTCTAGCTGCAGTGGAATCTTGACAAGTCTTTCTAGGTCGGAGCTCTTGAACCAGGATGGGTTTAGAAGAGTTTCAACCGAGACGATTGTTTTGATTTCGCGGAGTAACGTGGTTAATACTAAAGTAGCAGATTTCTGTTGTTAGTAAAATGAATCTATGACGGCATATAATGAACTTACTCATTGCAGCCGTCGCGAATGATATACGTCCTGCTTCGGCTCGAGAGATTCCATCCTCAGCCTGAGCAACCCGTTTCTGTATATCCTCGAGAAATTGAAGGTAAATAATTTCGCGGATCGATGCTTCGGCTGCCACATCGGCTTCTATACTGACGGCTTCGTGCCCGGAATCGTCGGGACGCTCGTGCTTGTCGGACTTCTCTGAACATTCGGAATCTTCGGGATTGTCGCCGTCTTCGCATTCAAGCACCTGATACTGATTGACCATTCTATCGACCCGTTTGGGCTCGTCGGCATTCTTCTCGTTGCGTATGCGGCCAGGCACCGCTTCCAAGAGCGTGATAATGCTCTGAATCAAGCTGAGAAACCCATGATGTTGCACCCGTGACTCTACCGGAGCATCTTTGTAGCGCGTAGAAACCGTTTGACGTAGTTCGACTGCTTTTGAGAGGCAAACCTTGACGCGGATTCGCTTCTTCGTTGTAAGCGTATGAGATGCCTTAATAGCCCGGCGATGCAGTTCCCTTATTGTCCAATCTTGATACTCTTCGTCAGGGAACAGTTGACTGAATGCCACACTCTCGTTGACTTTATATAGATGATATAACTCAGCCGTGGTATTATGACTGTGGTCCGCCGGCTCGCTTATTTGGTCGTGATTACTATGTGCGCATGCAAAAGTCCACTTTGATGACATGATGTGCAGATCGTAGGCCGATTGAGTTGAAAGTACCGGCGATGCGAAGTCAATGCTGATGATGAGAGAACAGATTGAAAATGAACTTAGAAAGCCATGTGCTGTGAGATATATTCGCAGGATGTCGGACAAACAAAGCAATAAACTCTCTTATGTGCTAGCAGATGTTGGCTAGGACCACAGCTGACCTTATGCGTGAAATGACCAGCGACTGAGTAGGGTTACATTTGAAACAGGGTAGAGTAGCAATAAACTGAATAGGGAGCTAAGTATGCAGGCTTGGCTTGATGCTATTTGTGACGATAGGTTGAGGCTAAGATGAGCCAGAGCCAATGTATTGGCTCTCCGCTGCTGCACAAGCAACACACTTCAATATGTGGGCACTGTTAAATCCCCCAGCCAACGCGATTTGATCAGCAATATGATTGTCATGCAGGACCATCATTTCCCCCGTGGCCCTACCGCCACATGTTCACTGGCCAGAGTTATGACTGCAGAAGGTGTGCGTGATTGTTCCCCAGAGGATTTCGTAATATATTGCGGTGGGCAGCCCCTGATTGTGAACTGCCTGGCTGACGAAATAGCATGGGCTGGGAGGATCGAAGCCGGGCTACAATCCCTCTCAGGGAGTGCGATGCAGCAAAGAAGGACCGAATCATGTCTATTGTTGGGGAGGCGGTGAGAGCCCTAACACCCATGGCTAATCCGTGACAATACAGAAAACATGGTGGACGATGGACGTGAAGTCTGGCATGGACGTTTTTACCGTTGTGACTTCAGTGTGACTCACGCACACGCAAAGTCTAGCCATCCCAGTCATTCAGTTCCTGCACCATGATTAGGCCAACGCATGGTGGTGCACAGTTAGCATCACAACGATGGGCTCTAAGACCACATCCTAACATCTTAGGCACACTTCCAAACGATGACCCGGATCGGTCCTTCCAACCGAGGCTGTCGAGACCAGTCCCTTAGTGAAGGCTTATAGCCCCAAATGTGGTAACCCCGCAACCCTGCCACGAGCATCGGTTTATTCCCATCTTTTGTCCACCCATCCCTCTCCGATTTGATGTTCTCTTCCGACTTCATCAAGAGCGACACAACCGCGGTTCGTCTTCAACTGTGGCGCCCTTGAACTGTGGCGCCCTTGATGTGATATCCTCCGTAAGGGCCGCCGGGTACCCAGTCCTCAAGGGGTTGATCGACTTGCGGTATAACTTGAGCCATTTGGGCTGAACGCACTGGAGCTCGGCAATGAACGACCGAAATTTCAAATGCTCTTACTGCTTACGCTCATTTGCTACGTCGAAGAGCTGCAACATGATGGATGTGCGATGGTTCCGGCTGAGGTGCAGGAGGGGCATATCTTAGTCATCGTCGCTCATGGTTGTGGTAAGTTGCAGGTGGTTGAAGCGAATACCTGTGTGACTTGTGACAGCGACGAGGCGGTTTTGGGACCCGAAGAGCTGCAGGCTGTAGCACCTGGGTCATTTCATGGAAAAAAGTGCGCGTTGATAGCTTTAGTCATGTTTTCCCAGGCACCCGTCGCCCGGAAGGAGAGATCGGAAGTCATTCCTGTCATAAGCGCGGTTGTGGGCCTGTATACGAGAATGAGCGCAGCCTCGGACCAAGATTCGCGAGACGAATAGCCGAACTGAATGCTGAAAGTGCACGGCATTGAGTTCAGTCCAATGACACGGTCAACAGCAACGCTGGGGTGATCAACCGAAATATCTATTATGACGCGGTGTGAAGTCAATAACTAGAGCGCCTGCGATGAGTACATCCAAGTGCTCGATGCACATCTCCACATGGAAAAATATGCTAGTAATAGCCGTCGAGAGTGTAATCGTTGCCATGAAGTTTACACCGAACTAGTTTCATCTCGACCTCGACCACCTTATGCTGTATCGGACCATGTAGGCACCCTGTCCCAACATGCCTATTGCGTCTCTTCGGCAAGTAACCAAGCGAGCGACCGTTTTTCATCAAAACAATATTCGGCGGACAGCAAGCATAGCTGGATGGTAAACTTGGCGTAGGATTGGATAGCGGTAGGGAATAGTTATGCAGAAGGATGTCTTCCAATGCTGGGAGCTTGACGCCGAAGGCATTGAAATCGAGGCGTAGCGACCAGGTGGCAACGTGCCTGAACGATGCTAGCGGAAGTTCGTCGAGCCATTGCAAATGCTGATGCCATTGCTGGCGTTGGTCACACCATATGCAGTCAGCGGGAGCGAAGTCGTCAACCCAAAGAATGTCCGTCTCTGGGTTACAATAAAGTGACTTCGTGTTGTCGAGAGTAGAACGTTGGAAGAGTTGTAGTTGGTTTCGCGTAACTTCGCGAGACTCCTGGCAGATGCTAGGGAATGGTAACGTTGGCGACGAGATAAAAAGGCCTGGTTGCGATAATTTATGCTTGATTTGAAGAACTTGGCTTTTAGGCAGAGCTTCTTTCCAAATCAAAACGCGAATTTCAGTGGGTAATCTCCGGAAGGGGTAAAAGATATCACGGCGTTGAGCCTGGCTGCGTGTTACGACAACCATAGTAAGGTATAGTTGGGAATGGACTAGAAAGAATATGAACAGGACACAGGTACGAAATGAATACTGGGAGCAGCGGTGTATAAATAGTTGATTTTAGTGGTCCACAAACACGGACTTGCCATTGGTCAGCTATTCGATGGCTGCCACACACTACGCCTCATTGTGCCTTTCCAGAGAGACTTCCGTATGAAGATCGCTCCGAGCTCGTTCCTGCCGGCTTGGATAACTAGTGGTCGCAAGGCAGAATTTCTGCGCGAGGGTTCATGGAAATCTGGATGAGAAAAGCATCCATGAGTTCTTTTCGCGGGTCGCCGAGAAACTATCTACTTTGCATAAATGAATCGATGCATGTAAGTTGAGAAAAGGCATGGAACCAAGTGTCTTCACATGCTCTATCAAAAGCCTATCAAGTATCGCGCAGAACACCGCAGCGTTTAGTATATCCCATAGAGGCAACGTCATCTTCAGCAGCCTATTCTTCCTGCTTGAGACCAGGAACAGAGCCACCATACGCCATATCACGTTCCCGCCATGACATGCTTTTGTTCATCAGCTTCCCCCCATCGTTCGGCCATAACCGTTCCAAACAAGGCGAGTCCTCTTTGCATTGACACACTTCTCTGAGCAGCGCGAAGCGCACGTTAACTTCCGTTTGTTGTAGAAATGGTGCCCTCCGCCCCACACATTTTGTATCCTCCCCCGCCAGGTCTCCGGTGTCCATGTCTATCGGGCTATCGTCAATTTTGTTTTTGATAGATTCCTCCAAGCCATTTCCTCCTGCTGCCTCCTCTTCGTCGAAGAAATCTTGCCTTGGACGACAGTTTGGTCGGGAACCAATCCAGCAGCCTAGCTTCTCATTAGGCAAGACGGGACAAGTGTACGTATTAGTCTGAAGGCCCGGAAAACAGGTGACGAGCTTTCCAACGTCACTGTAATACTCCCAGTGCATGAAGACGTTCCGGAACACCGCCCATGGGTTCGAAGAGCAACGGGCCATGTAGTACTCGACACTGCACCAATAGTACACATCGCTCATGACGATGACATCCGTGTTAGGGTCGCAAAACGCCGTTTCGGGCCCGGTTTCTAACTCATACGGACGACAGCCGTCCTCGTTTTCATGTCTGGCGTTGGGGTTGTGGGCATCTCGTGGTAAGGACTGGAATCGTTGTAGGGAAAGCATGCGGGATTCTTGACATATGGTGAGGGTGATAGGGGGCGGCGGAGAGACGATACAAAACCCCGGTCCCTTTCTTACCAGCCGATGCAGCTGGAAATCGGGTTCTGCAAGCCTCCATATCATGGCCCTCAGCTCGAAAGTCAGATGAGTGAAATTGTTGAACGATAAATCCGACGCTGGAGTCTCTTCGCTTGCTGCTGTAGCCATGTCGTACTTAATGAATGGGATAGAAGCTTTTGAGCAGTGTCTTGGAAAAGGGTACGTTGGTCGCAGAGAGCTACTTGAGTCCTTGGGTACCAGCACGCTCTTAAACTACTCCGATAATTATGTGTCGGGGTCGAGGATGATGACGGGCAGGACCTGAGCTCAAAGCGGAGAGCAACAGCGCTCAGCCAACGGTCAATGCCAAGGAACAGGGATTGTCGCTCACGTTGGAGCTTGTTCGTTTGATGATAGTACTTTGTAGTACGGCAGCTAATACCCACGGCGGTCGGGAGGCGTGCCGTACCAGACGGGCCAGCACATTC
Organism: Colletotrichum fructicola Nara gc5; assembly: GCF_000319635.2. Classification (NCBI taxonomy): domain Eukaryota; kingdom Fungi; phylum Ascomycota; class Sordariomycetes; order Glomerellales; family Glomerellaceae; genus Colletotrichum; species Colletotrichum fructicola. Next base: position 9,203,405 of record NW_027094051.1, on the reverse strand, counting down.
ATCTCATGAAGAGGTGCCATGGCAAGTACCTTAAGGTACAAGGCGACGTGCCGAAATTTCCATCTACGTCGGAACCGCGTCATACCAGGGTTATCACACTCCGCCCTCGAACATCAGAGATCATTGGACAATCGGCCAGCCCGCGGAATTCGACTTGCGTTCTGCACCAGGATTGAGCATGCAGTCACCTGCAAGCGTGCGCAAGGGCATGAACAAAGACTGGCCGGACAACTTGAATACTTGTGTCAGTCGATTGGATCTGCTGCAGCCGATTGGAAGTTGTTGGTTCATGGGCTGCAGGATGACTGTGATCATTGCTTGAGTGCCAGCCACCAGTACAATGCTGCGCTTTGTTTATTGGCTGCAGCCGACGCGACAAGGGGGCCCTCTCAACATCAACAGATTCAGGCGACCACAGGAAGGTAACGCTACCTCTCGCCCTTTGCTTCCTCCTAAAGGAGATAGTCCCGGTTCAACTCTCACCCCAAGTCTTGGAAACGCAAACGCAGCAAACACGTCGCTCGTCAGTCTTCGCCCTTCTGCTGCATGCTTCACCCGATTGAGAGCAAGCACCCTGGGACCTGCATTTGTACGCCGACTGCAACGTTGCGCAACCGTTTGGTCCCCGACCATCCCGGCCAAACTCTATTTGTCTTCTTCAACGACTGCACGCCAGTCTGCTCCCCTCTGCAAGAGATCTCCAGAAGGACGCCAGGGCTACAAAAGGAGTTCTATCGCGTACAGCCTCATATCGTGGACAAAAATCAGGCGAGTGGAAGAACAAATGGCTTCTGATTTTAGGAGAGGCAATATTGCAAGCAATCTACAAAGCTTATTCTTTGCTGAGTTTACTAGATATCTTCTGAGAACCAAAATCGACACTTTCGTCAAAGACGATTAGCGGTCGGTTTGACGGATGCTGAGGATATGCACCTGAACTGGTTGAAATGCTCTGTAGCATAGCAGACGACTGCTGAACAGATTTCATAGTGTGTAATGCGACTAAGCCTTCGCTAAATCCATCAAGGAAGAGTAGATACCCAACACATTCCTAAACTAACTTCCAGTCGACCTGTCTCAATCTTCCGTAAGAACCATCGCTACTGGGTTTGGACTTGAGTCGGCACCCTCCTCAAACTGGAACTGAACGGTGAACAGACATCTTTGCCCATGTTTCATATTGTTGTCACACTGATGTCTTCCGATGTTTCGGCAGCGATGCTTGACCAGAAGAGTTAGTAAAATCTCTTTAATAGTACTTGAGATAGTTCTGACCTTTTCAGTCTTGCGAAAGTCGCATGCTGTGCTGATTCGCGACGTTGTGTTTCGACTTCCTAGTGTAGGGCTTTCGGAGCTCAAACAAGCAATCTTTTCCATGTCTTTCACATCGTCTGCAAGTACTTGAGCCTGAGCTTTCGATACCGGAACATCTTTTCTAAATGTAAGGTATTAGTAACTTCGGGAATAATTGAAGTCTTAGTCGCACCTTCGCTTTTCTGCATTGGAGACACGCCTTGTGACTTATGCGTTGGGTTTCGGCTTGAGATTGGGGCTCAAACGAACAAATCTTTCCATATATGCTACAGCGTCTACAAGCACCTGAGCTTTCAACACTAGAACATTTTCGCTAAACGTAAAGAATTAGTAACTTCGGGTTAAACAGAATTCTTGGTCGCACCTTTGCCATTCTGCATTCGAGACATGCTAGGCGAACTCTATATTGGGTTATGGGTGGTGCTGTGTCGTCTCCGAGCGGCTCCACGTCGGCTTGAGAGGTGACCTCATCAGGGTCCACCACATGTTCTGTAGGGCCGTAACTTCTTGTTGAGTTGTGCAAGAGTGATTTTAAAGGCAGAGGAAACGTGTCATCGTCAACAAGATTGATATCGGCATGAAGAAGCTGTACCACTGTAAGCTTTAGTACGGGCGGCTAACGTTTGTAAAGTTACCTCTTGAAATGACATTGTCTCAGGTTGCTCCTGGAATTGCCTCATGACTTCAGATTGTTCTGACTGTATCTCGCACAACGCTGTCTGCATAGCATTCTGACATCTTTCGATTTGATAAGCTTCAATCACGACGCACTTATCTAGCAAGAAACTTACAACTTGAAACACTTCACAGATGACTCGCCTGGGTGATTCTGCAGATGCCGCTGGTCCAGGCGCATAGCTGTTGAGAACCCTGACGAATCGGTTGCCCATGAAGGCTGGCATTCAACAGGGTACGGGCTGAAGTATTCTTCAGGATCAAATATATATCCACTAGCGGTAGACGTCATAATTTCTACGAGTAACAAGAAGAGGAACTTTGGCTAAAAGAAAATGAACCTAAGGTAATGAGAATGGATGAAGCCCATGTATGCCTAGGTCCAGATGAGCTTTAATGAGACGCGAGAAGAAAGGCTTGTTAGCCAACCAGCCTCCCGAATTTCCCAATGCCTCGCGCGGGTGACTTTTTTTCAGCGATAATTACGCATGCTGACCTCGTCCGTGTCTGTGTCATACTGGAGCAGCCCCAACCAGCAATTAAGGCGCGATGGATGCATTTACCCTGTCCTGTCCCGTACCCTGCACCAAAGATGAGGCCAAGGCATGGTAGTGCAAGGTTGGAATCACAACGATTGGCCCTAAGGCCTCCATCCAATCTAGGCATACTTCCAAAACGATGAAATGGATAAGGTCCTTTTAAGCGAGGCTGTCAGAACCGGTCGTCTTGAAAACCAACCAAGATGTGAATACCATGCATGGCCCAGCCTCCCTTCCATATGCCAGCTATGATAACCGCCAATCCATCGTCATGCCGGCAAGAGATACGCCTCCTGCCCCGCCCCGCACTGGAAAGTCTTGGACAGGCGGAAGTGACTTTCCGACAGAGTCGTCGACCCCATTCGAATGATATGCACGCAGGCCACAGCCATCGGCCGCTCCGTGAAGGGGGCCTGCTTCCATCAAGGCTCTGGGCATTGAATTCGCTTACCTTTCCTTGCATGCGCGGGCGCAAAGCACGCCAACCAAGGGAACCTCTACGTAGACACCAGATGATCGTTGCATTCAAACACCGCCATAACGAAATAGCACGAGTACTCAGATGAACTCCTTTCTCATCTTGCACGCCCTTTCGTCTACAACCACGCTGCATTCACAAGGGGTCCATATGAGCCTGACAAGTGGCGTTGACCAGGCATCGATGATCGAATGGCTCTCTCGTCATTTGAGACACTTCCCTGGGACCTTCCACCTTAACTCGTCTTTGGACGCACTATGGAAGCGGACTGGGCTGGGCCTTTTGGTTTCTTTCTAGGATGGCGGTGTTCCAACAAGCAGTTAGATTCCTGTGATGCATTATAGCTGCCCGAACCGGCGCCGGGTCTGTGGAGGCATCAATTCAAATAGCTCGAGGAAAGAAGCTTACATCGTGGGCGTGTGCGCCAGATATTGCATGCATGGGTTGGAAATTCAGGATGTTTCACCAGTGGAACCGAGCAAAGACATTGGTGCGATGAGCTTGGGCTCTAGGTTTTGACTTGGCTTCTCACCTCCATTCTCTGTGGACGCTTCCCACGTAAATGGTTGAGTGCACTATCTAGATCCTAGTAGTCGCACAAATGGTGTTGGCCTTTTCTTCTCTCCAAATACATCCAACGATGAACCACTGCTATCTCTGTTCGCCCGAAAATCCGCGGTACATTAGTATTGCAGTATCTGCTTAAGTTGACTTTTCCGAGCAAGATCTCGTCTTCATGCTCAGCCCACTCTGCTCCACGGCCTCCGCCTTCGCCTTCGCACGACAGACCATCCTCTGAGCATGCAGAACAAGGAAAGTTACCATCACATTCAGGTATTCCATAGAACATGCAGGTGTCACAAATCTATTGGAACGCATAAGCTACCGACCAATGACAGACGTGGAGTACTTACGAGCAGCGACTTTTCATTCCCTTTGGCGTCGGCTGCAGATGAGACACAGGGAAGTTCGATGAGAACTTTTTCGACGTGTCTTTTCCATTCTTTGTTTATTGCTGGCTTGTCCGTGTTTAGTTCGAACCATCGATAGATTTCCGATCTCCTGAGTACGTGCCCAAGGGTCTTGAACACAGTGCGGACTAATCTCGAATAGGGTGTCTTATCGAGAGCCTTTGGGTTGACTGAAGCTTTTGTCAATAAGTTCGTAGTTCTGTGAGAAGTTAGTACTCACCACGACGTGCGCCGCCTTTGTGATACTTGAGCGGGAGCCCACCGGCTGGAACTCGCCCACGGGCTGGACTTCGCATATTGGCGTTCAATACACCAGAGTATTGGAGTTGGGAGAAATTACGGCGGCAAGTGAAAGATCTGTGGCGTCTTTATCTGGGTTTCATATGGATCACCTCACGAGGCATCACGGTCACTTCGAATACAATAGCCTACAACAGCACAACCCACATGGGAATCGTCTGACACACTCCTCCCGTGGAAGCGTGTGAGCTCTTAGGACCAACGGGCTTGGTTGGTGAAGCCAGCTCTAAGTTGTAACCGGCCCCATCGTTCCTCTGACGGTCGCGGCATGTAACATCTTTCCTCTGAGTTTGTTGATGGCAGGCACCAACCAGCAAAGCAGGTAATAATCCTGGTTGTCTTGTGCATTCTCGTTATACGTCGACCTGAATGGAGTCAAGATGACTCAGAGTGTCTCCCAACCACCCCAACCAAGGGCGAGCCTCTGGCCGCCAAGGTGCATATCTGACATATAATCATCCTGGCACACGACTTGACAACAAGTTGTGGCCAGGGTAGTTGTTCTCCGCTAGTCGCAGGGATCCTTACCGGCCAACCTATCTCGGAGCTCGTTTGGTGCTGGTTCGTTGAGGCAAAGTGCACCAGTCCATGATTGCGAGCCTGGGGTATGCCGCACAAACGACCTCGTTAGCGTCAAAGAGGGTTCTCTCGGCAGATACGTAGGAGTACGGGGCAAAGCAGCAACATGCTGAGTGGCAGTTGTATCCCCCTCGTACTAGGGTGAAAACACGGTAGCTATAGATATCAGATACTGTTGGTCGTCGCAATCATTCACTTGGTGGCTTGTAGGTGCATGCATAGCTGATAATTGGGAAGCCACCCCTCGACATCAGTCTGCAGCTGCATCCAATCCAACAACTGGTCAGGGTTCCTCTTCGCCATGTTGGAGGTCTCTTCCAAGTCGTACGGGGTATGCATCAGGGGGCTTGACTCATGTCCGAGGGGATCTTCTGCCCCTCGAGAGCCAATGGCTTCATGTGCCGACAACATGGCTGTAGGCGCTGATGAGGCACGGCAGTAGTCGAAAGAAGTCTTTCCACGGCCTCTTTCTGAGGCCGTTGCTAGCCATTGTGCTCCAAGACCCAGCATGATACTTCTTCTCGGCGCACCCCCTTGGACAACAGACATCTCATCGAATCAATAAACCCTGCGACGGAGGGCCGCACGTAACCTGACGTTACGCGTGGGCGGCTCGTCGTGGGTTTAGACATGCAGATCCGGCGCGATCTCGAGGAGTGGGGCGTTTATCCTAGCGCGCAGCAGTTCGAACCCTGACTCGTCTCCACCGGTGCCCCCGCGAGCCGTCGTGTACCCCAAGGTACTCCACGTTGCCCGTTGCCTTCGCATCTCTGTTGGGACGCAGCAGCTAGGCCGTCCGATTTCTGTCGCGACCCACATCCCCTCGTTGCAGCGGGGATATCCAAGCCACAGGCCCAGTCGTCCCACACCATCATCTCCAAGCGGCCGTGACCGTGGCCACTTTCGGCCACCCACACAGTCTGCTCGTGCATCAGGCGAATGCCTGCAATGGTTGGCCTCGCTCTCGTCGAACACGCCCCCCCTCGCCGTTATGGTTGGATATGGTTCCATAGCTCCACATTTAAGCTAACAGGGGTTTGTCATCCCGCGTCCTCGTAGGGACGTCGTGTCTCGAAAGCCATACTCGTTTCCATCACCACATGGGAACGCACGAGATGAATCGCAGAAGATTCGAAACCTACGGCCAATGATTGGGTCATGTGGCGGCGACCGGCTTGTGGAGGCCTGAAGACTCAGGGTTGTGTATGCCAGCCGTAGCCAGCCAGCATATGGGGCGAGGAGCCTGATAGCCGACCATCACTGAACGAGCCGTGGCCGAAGGCCGTTCTCCTGGGCAGAGAATCTGGGCACTTTCTTATGACTGCGAAACAATTGTATTATGCCAAATTAGACGCCTAAACTCCGCTGGCCCATGTCCCTCTCTGGCAATCGACCTCTTCAAAGTGCGGCCACAAGATCCCTCTAACGACAAGCTGACAAAGCACTTAAGCAGGCGCATCCGGAACATCCACACCATCGTCGTCCCCGCTCCCCCGTCTGTCCAGCTGACTTGCGGCAAGCTCTGTCCCTTAGACCGTTGTCAAGCCGTCAATGTCGACATCATACTGCGCCGCGACACTGAACTGCCTCGTATGCTTGTCGTACGTCAGCCACCTGCCTGAGGCTGATGTTGCTATGCGATGTCCTAACCATAGACATCGGTACTGTCTCTCTTCCATCATGGACGCTACTTCGAAACACTTCTCGTCGTAATCGATCGCGGCAGTGAACCAGTCGTCGGGGTAGTAGTTCTCTGCCCAAACGAGACCGCGCTGGGCGAAGTCGTCCGGCAATGGTCGTGGGCTTTTCCTCGGGGGAAACTTCGTATCTTTAATGCTATCAAAGTCTGAACAGGTACCGACCAGGGCGTTGAGCATAGACGAGATAAGTTTCCAGGGGATCTTGGCTTCGATATAAGTAATGGCGGCGACTTTTGAAAAGTAGTAGAGGAAAGAGAGGGTAACGTGGAGATAAGGGGTAACGCTTGGGTCGCCGAAGCGTCGAAAGACAACGTCGTGTGTGCGGCAGGTGAAGTCCAGGGCATCAAGAAACTGTTGGGATGGGGCGGCAGCGTGACCTCCCTGTGTACCCCCTGGCTTGATCGATCGCATAAGGACGTTAGATTCGCTGCCGTATTCGAGAAGGGAGCAGCCAAGTGTGATGCTAACATGGCACCCACTCTCCATCCATCGTCGCGTCGTCCGTCCGATATAGTTATCAAGATTGGCGATGAACCTGTCCACAGGGGGTGCGAGTTCTTGGCTACGCCCAGAGAAGAGGATACCATGGGCTTGGATAAAAGCATCATCAGTATCTTGGAGCTGGGTGGCAAAAAGAGTCATAATGCTCTCGCGGGCTGGTTGAAAGCGAATAGGGACACAGAGGCTCTTTTAGTAATAGAAGAGCTGCTGGAGCCTATGTGGCCGCGCAAGAATAGCAAGATGGTGGTATAGTCGTCCTGTTGTAGGTGCCTTATCACTTGCTTTTGAATACCAATACCTGCTGTTGGATGTCCAAACTTCACGGTCCTTCCGGTCGTCGCCTTCGATAGCCATACTAAACAGGTTAGTTTTTACTCAAATATCATGAACATGGACGTACCGATATCTCCCAAGGTCACCCAAGTACTCAACCCAAGTATCCTTAAACATCGGCACCGTCTCATAAAGCAACGCTATTATCGAGTAAGCCAAGTAGATGAAGTTCAGCATATGGTCCATAGATGAAGGTAGGCGGTGCCGCAGAAGCTCTAGAAACGAGTGAATGCCGTGCTGCCACATGCGCGCCGGCATGGCGTACTTGCTCGCCAACTGCTTCAGCGCGGGGCTCGCGGACGGGTGCTGCGATGCCAGGAAGAAGTCGTGGTGCTCATAAAGTAGCGTTCGGTGGAGCGCGACCAAAGCCTGCCACTGCTCGTTATTTAGCTTCGGTGGCGGCTCCGTAGTACCCTGCGCATTGACAACCTCGATGCACTTGCTCTCGACCATGAAAAGGCCAGCGTATATGCCTTTAACCTCGGCGACGAGCTGTTCCTGGGATATCGGGCGTGTTTCCGGCTGCTTTATTAAGACCCCTGTCTGGTCGACTTCAGGGCTGCGAGGTTCAAACGAGCGAGGAGTCGACCCAGATGGTTTGCCGGTGTTCTCTGAAGCGTTGCGTTCGGGCGACCAAAGGTCTGTAGGATTGTGTGCGTTGTTAGGGACTTCGCCGGCATTGCCGGCTCGTGGCGGCGCAAGAGCCCTGCTTCGCTTGGGGGGCAGGGACGAATCCTCGATTTTCCTTTTCAAGCCTCTTTTTTGAACACAGCCATCCGGGTGCGGCTGGCTGTTGAATAGTCTTTGACTGGGCGCCTTTCTAGTCATGGCGGGTCTCTTTGCTCCCTAAGTGGGGGCGATGCTTGGAGTGTCGAAACAAGTGATTTTCGTGTATTTGGTCGACTGTGAGTACTCTGCGGAGATGCAGAAGACTCGATGTTGTTTGTGTGGGAAAAGGTGCAGAAAGCTAGCAGAACAGACAAACGCTTGAAAATGCAAGAGTCGTCACGTCGGCGACCGTACTACAGAACAAACAGGCTCGCCGAGGAAGTCCAGCTCTTTATGTTCTCTGTCGACCAGCAACAGGCCAAGGCGAGATGGCGAAGCATTTTAGCGGCTGCCTTGGGAGATGCAGAGTACCTCTGAAGATGGTTCGCGCACTAGACTTATCACAATAGATGACAACCCCTCCGTGACTCTGCGGCACGTGGCCCAGCTGGTCCCTTGAACCTGGCTGTTGTGCGCGGACGCGGGGCGAGTGTCGTCCGATTAGCCGGCACTCTGCTGACGTAGTCTAGGATGCATACAAAACGATCCCAAGCATCTGTTCACGTATGCCCCTGCCCTTTCGGCGATCGGCCGAATCAACGCCAGAGGGGCGGGCAGGCGCGGGTGGGAAGAAGGTGTCAGGAAGGGACGAGCGCGGCGCGCAAGGAGGAAGCCCATTGACGGCGGCGGTCCCGGAAGCCCGGCCTTCGCTTTGGTAGTCTCGGCGTCCACAGTGTCTGGTATTTGACTGCCTACCTAGACTCTAACCCACTTGCCTCAGGTTCGTTGTAGCTCTTGCAGTAGATAGAATAATCCAACCTCAACATTACGCATCTAAGCAAAACTCTCTATCAATTTAGAATACCATCCCACTTTGCCATTTTCATACAATCTCATCCCCGTCATCAACTGCTGTGTTTTCTGATTACCCAAGGCTTCAGACAGGAAACGGCCTCCAGCTCCCAGCTCAGTTTCTGCTTGTTTCACAGCCTCAATGTAAGCCTTCTGATCCGCAAGCTTCTGTTTGAGATCGGGAGAAATAGGATTGCCTAGTTCGTAATTCCACGGCGCGTCCATTGCTGGTGGAACTATTGAAAGGGTTAAAGGATAATCTGCGAAGACTTCCCACGGCCCAGCGAATGCAGTCTCCCAATCAATCACGCTGAGAATGCGATATTCATCATCAAAGATGATGTTGTTGTGGCCAAAGTCACCATGACAGAGAGGGAAAGGGCCGCAGTCGCGGGTTGAAAGCCTCTCAGCAAGGTTGCTGACAGATTTGGGAAAGGAGCCGACTGAGGGAATGATTTCGTGAGCATACTCGCCACATGCAACTTGGAGCTGGTCAGCCGGCATGCCAAAGCTGCATTTAGCTGCCCATGCCTTGAAGAACTCAGTCGCTGTACCGAACGGTCCACCAATGCCCCGAATAGGACCTTGCTCGTATGTGCCGTCATCATTTCGCGAGATGATCGTGCCAATCATGGGTAGTTGCACCGTGGATAGTTGAACCTGTGTACAGTTAGCTGACTGGCAACTGAAAAAGTCAATCACCAACTTACGTGTATCTGTGCAGTGCGACGAAGAAACATGGGCATGTACTCTGGTGGTATTGTCATGCCCAAGTCCATTCCCACATTTCCTGGTAGGCATTCCATCAACATGAATGATGCGCCCACATCAGTGTTCCCTCTCGCCTCGAAGGCGTAGGCTTTGGGAATTGATATGTTGGTCTGTTGTCGCACCAAAGACATGGCGTTGTACTCGCAACTCTCCGCTAAACCTGTTGAGTCCTCCGAAGATCCTGCTGGGTCTGGGGAACCTAGAGGAGGTAGCCGCAAACGTGCCGCCCATCGTACGCGGTCAACAAACTCGATGATGCGGACCATGTGATTGTGGCCGAGGCCAACGTGAGGAAGTAGGTGGCAGCTCTTGAAATCCCGCCTCAAACTTGCGTATTGCAGCAGTGACTCCCAACGTACAAACGCCAAAAAGTCCGCTGCTCGCGAGCGAATCGGGCCCTCGGGCAAAGACTCATAGTACGTCCACCGGTACCCTGAAAAGGCTCGAGAACCACCAACCGAGTTCTTGTCGATGATATCGCTTTCCATAATATGGTAACAGTGCGGCAGGAGTGTCGAGATCTTGAATCGGTCGAGCTGAGTGGGAAATGGCTGGAGCAATAAAACTGGGCCAATCGCTGCTTATCAATGGGCAATGGGTATTACCAGACCCGATGTGTCGGCGCTTATCGGCGTACATCGCAGCGATTTGTCAACGCCGTATTCGTCATCGCTTGGCCCAGGTTGTATCTAAACATGGCTTCCACTCAGTGGGGCCAGCGCTCACTAACAGATCCAGACCGCATCACAAGTATTTCCCGCTCATCCACGTTAGTGCAGGTACCTTGACCAAATGAGGGGCCCCCAAGAACCACACTTGCCGAAAATTGCGGAAGGAATTGACACCATCCCTGGCGGCTTTGAAGGGTGTGGGCGTAGCAATACCCAGCGCTACGTAGCACCATGTCAGATAGACAGCGTGGCTACCAGCGAGTAACGGCATAACTGTGTATTGATTGATGATGATAAGTATAAGTGGCCAGTTGTGTTGGATTGACGACTGTGTCTGGATAAAGGGATGCTAGAAATGCATTGAATAATATGCAAGAACCGGTGATGATGGGTAAATACAAGACAGAACCCCGCTCGGACCGGTATAGGAGGAAATCCCTCAATCAAGCAGAACAATCACCTTTTGATCAATGGACCTCAGTGGTATTGCATTAAATCAACATCGTTTGTCTAACAAGTTGGCCAGATCCATCGAGATGTGCTACACTACATGAAACAGATGCAAATAGGCCATATTGGGGTTAGGTTTTAGACAAACGATGTTGATTTAATGCAATACCACTGAGGTCCATTGATCAAAAGGTGATTGTTCTGCTTGATTGAGGGATTTCCTCCTATACCGGTCCGAGCGGGGTTCTGTCTTGTATTTACCCATCATCACCGGTTCTTGCATATTATTCAATGCATTTCTAGCATCCCTTTATCCAGACACAGTCGTCAATCCAACATTAGGAAGCAGTACCGGATTGCATAGTTGAGATGCTTGACTCGGTTATGCAATGTGGGCCTGACAATACTCAACTGGCTATTACATAATCAACGGCTGTCGGGCCCTGGGTTATTCCGATGGAGTGGGTCGGGACCAACAGGGCCCCGGACCTACCTGAGGTCCTCCCTTGGCTCTCCCTTGCCCATTAACGATGAATTTGCGCTGTCTGAGTTGCACATCTTGCTGTATACCACAAGCAAACATGCTTCCTGTTACCCTTTACAAATGTCTATATACTGACTGAGGCTTTGCGCGCATGTCTGCTCACTGGTGCCCTGATATACTCTTTATCTGGGACGATGGAGTTTGTGATAGTTTGTCCTATGGTTAGCTGGCCTTCTTGTTTTGCCCCTACTTGACGCGTTGGTCTCACTCTTAACGCGACATCATACACTAGTCCGCTTCCGGCCAGGGTCTTACTTCTCGCGGACAAACACGCCTAGACCAAACGCGTGGATAGCTAAGGCTATCCAACCCTCTTCTATCTCCTACGCGTCCCCCGTTTTCTCTACCCTCGATCTCCTCTTCCTCTATTCATCTGTTCATCTATCTATCGGTGAATATATTTATTGCTACTCCTACTGAGGCTGTTTATATGTATGGTGCTCCCTGTTGGCCAGCTCTATATGCTTATTGGGATTGGCGTTCTGTGCTCTATACTATCCTCCTCCTTCTAGGGATTTTGCTATCTTTCGAGCGATTCTATTCCTCCTCTTGGGAAAGACAGGACCGGGCTGAGTAGCAACTCATACAGGCTCTGGGAGAGCCATGCAGGTAGGCACATCTTCACTTGAGCGCCTGCGGGGGTTAGCAGTGGGACTGGCCTGCCTAGGTGTCACGGTCTATGGACCGATATGAAGCTTCGGCTAGACCCTCAGCTATGGAATACTTTGGAAGGTTACAGAATATCGTGGAAGGTTATGAGAACCTTGTCGGCCCTTACTCAATGGAAGCTTCTGGAAGAAGACTCACATGTATTTAAAGATGAGAAGGGCACCACTCTTTCCCAGAATGGTTCTTCTTTCCTCCAGCTTGGAATGCTCGTAGTAGTAGGCTAGACCAATGGCACCGACCTTGTCCTAGACCCTTACACTAGGCTGTTACGAGCGGGTCAGGGCAACCAACTGTGGCACAAAGCAAAAGCTTCGATAATGACAAATCCGTTGTCATTGTCCCCTGTTCTGTACTATATAGTTACGAGCCTACAGTGACCAACTGTAGCGGTCGTAACACCATGTCTCCCCTCCAAGAGGCATGTCCCTATGCCGAGGACCAAGCGGCAATAGTCGGGTATAACACAGGGAAACTCCAGGCTAGTGGGGCCCCAACCCACATCACAGCCTGCCCACGGTCGGGTCGCCCTACGTAGTGTGGGAGGCACAATCACACTACCGACGCAGCGTGCGGGAATTGAACCCACAACCCCTCTACGCGGGTTGGATTTGTCATTGTGTTACGAGCGGGTCAGGGCAACCAACTTGTTACGGTCAGCTATCCGACAGTAGGGTCTGCTAACAGAAGCTGGAGATTGAGACGTAATAACAGTACACTTGGTCGTGGTCTGGGTCATAGGTCGTAGGCTAACAGTAGATCAGATCTTCAGAGGCTAAGGTGATCAGTCTTAGATTCAACAAGTAATTCGCAGTGAAGGTAAGCTGAGAGTATCCTGAGGATGAATACTAAGTTGATTGCTGAAGAGCTATGGAAGTCTGACCATGAGCCAGGCTCAGGGTCATACTATATATATAAGTCTTATATGAACAGTTCTGCTTGTTCATGAGCGCTGTGCCCCTTGTCACTATGAGCGCTCATTCTAGAGTGGGATGAGCGCTCATTCTAGTCTCCACTGAGCGCTCATTGTGGGTCCCTTATCTATGCTCATTCCTTATCATCACGTGACCTATACCATAGTTCTTCCGTTCCTGAGTGAGTCCCTGTTGTTCCCGTGATCCTGCAGAGTACAAATGTCCTGTCCTAGCCGCCCGACGCCCGAGTGGGTCGCGGTTAACTGTTATCCATGCATAACGGGTCGTAACATCAGGTCCCCTCTCCAAAGGTCTTGTCCTCAAGACCCAACATAAGTAGGTCGTTGGTCCCAGGTTGGGGATCCGTCAATCGTGTTTCCTGATTTACTCATGATGCTGACACCATGTCAGGTCGCGTTCAAAAACCAAAGTCTTCTGGTGCCTCGACTCGTCGCCGTTTGTTCCGAATTCTTCGATTTATTAACGAGGGTATTGAAAACGAAATGCCTTGCTCGAATTGTCGCTCGCGTGGTGTGCGCTGTTTGCTTCTTCCGGATTCCGACATCTGCGGGACTTGTCATCGTCTTGCTATTCCTTGCGATGCTTCTGAGGATGCGATCTGTACTCGTGGGTTCTCTTGGCCGTGTCGCATAGTTCCTTACTGATTGTGGTGGGCAGTAAATCGTTTGGTGGCGGAGTCGGATCGTCTGGATCAGGCGGAAGTGGCGGAGGAGGCGAGGTTTCGTGAAAGGGCTGCTGCTTTGCAGCAAAAGGCGGAGGCTTATCAAAAAGCTCAGTCGGAACTGAACGAATCGCTAGCGAAGTTGGAGCGATTGCGGGAAGAGAAGCGAATGGTGTTTAGGAAAGGTAAAGCAGCTGTTGCTGAATCTTCGGAGGACGTGTCGGCTGCTACCTTGGAGGCACAGTCAACGGGAGCTTGGAGTGCTTCGAATGTGGATGCTTTGTTCGACTGGAATCCTGCTACTCCGAATTTTTTGTCGGGAGAGTCCTAGTTATTTTCTGGTGTTCCTAGGCGAATAAATGGTTTTCCTTGTCGTGGTCGATCTGCTTCTGTTGGTGGTTCGGTGAAGCGATGTGGGTGCTTGATTCGCTTATATCCAGCGTTCTTCTGGACTAGTATAACAGGTGCCGGTGTGACTTCTCGTTCTTGGTGTTGTTGCCAGTAGATCGTGAGTTCTTCTGCTGCGTTGGTGATGTTTTTGGCTGGTTCCCATGTGTTGTCTTCGTGTCCGTATCCTTTCCATTTGACGAGGTATCGATACCCTTCTGGCTCTTTGAGGTGGTCTATGATTCGTTCTACTTCGTATTCTGGTTCATTGTCTTCCACGATGATGAGGTCGTTCGTCCGTGATCCTTGTGGAGCTGGTTCGAGTAATGAGACATGGAATACTGGGTGACACTTCATGGTTTCCGGGAGTTCGAGTTCATAATTGACTGGTGAGATTACTCGTGAGATTTTGAAAGGTCCGAGTTTTTTGTAGTCGAGTTTGTCGTTTGGTCGTTTTGTTTTGATGTTTCGCCGTACGAGATAGGCGCTATCTCCCTCTTTCAAGGTTGGTCCCTCAATCCTTCGTTTGTTGCTGAATTTTGTCATTCTTTGTCGTACAAATTCGAGTTCTTTGCGTGTGTTTTCCTGGATATCCTTGATTTGCCGTACTGAGGCGACAGCCTTGATTGCAGTTGGGCCTGCTCGGCGTTCTCCATAGGCGGTAGGTTCAAATCCATAGTTGAGGTAGAAGGGGGATTCCTTGGTACTTTCTCCTACTGCGCTGTTGTAGGCGAACTGGGCTATTGGTAGCAGTACAACCCAATTGTCTTGGTTGTAGTTGACATAGGCGCGGAGGTAGGTTTCGAGGATCTGGTTGATTCGTTCTGTTTGTCCGTCGGTCTGCGGGTGGAATGCAGTGGACATTGATTGTTTGATGCCAAGGTGTGACATGATTGACTTCCAAAAGTTGGAGGTGAAGATCTTGTCTCTGTCTGACACAATTTCCTTGGGTGTTCCATGGTTGGCGATGATGTACTTAAGAAATGTGTAGGCACATTCTTCGGCGTTGCTTGCTTCTTTGTACGGGATGAAGTAGGCGTACTTCGTGAGTCGGTCCACAATGACAAGAACGCTGTCAAAGTGTGTTCCCGTAAGGGGTTCTCGAGACTTCGGTAGCTTGACGATGAAGTCGAGGGATATGGATTGCCAGGCGGTTTGCGGCACAGGCAAAGGTTGTAGCATACCATAAGGTTGGTGTCTAGCGGGTTTGCTTTTGAGGCAGACCTCACAATCCTTAATTGCTTTTGCCACACGTTCTCTAGTGACCTTTTCTCCATATTGTTGTCGTAGTCGTTTCCAGGTTTTGGTGATTCCTTGGTGACCGTGTGCGGGGCGAGCATGAAATTCCATGATAGCTTCGTCGTCTAGCTCGCTAGTCAGGCTAGTACTAGATCGTCCAGCCATCATCAAGAGTTTGGTTGCTGGCACGAGGTCTCCGTCGTTGTTTCCTTTGAGAATCACCTGGGTTTCTTCAGGTACCGGGACGTTGTAGTCCGGCCTTCGGCTAAGAGCGTCGGCTCTGCCATTGTCTGATCCTTTGCGGTGGATGATTCGGAAGTTGAATTCTGATAAGAATTCCGACCATCTAATCTGTCTTTTATTCAACACTTTCGAAGTCGTGAAGTGTGAAAGGTTCTTGTGATCTGAATACACAAGTACTTCGTGGGTGGTTCCCGAGAGCTCGGGTCTCCATTCCTTAAAGGCTTCAATGATTGCCATGAGTTCCTTATCGTGGATCTGATAGTTGAGTTCGGGTCCGTGGAGCTTGCGAGAGAAGAAGGCGCACGGATGTAGTCGTCCTTCTGAGTCCCGTTGAGATAGTTGCGCCCCGATCGCATAGTCGGATGCGTCGGGTTCTACTTCGAACTGTTTTGTCGGGTCTGGGATGACCAAGACGGGTTCACTGGCGATGAGGTCCTTGATCTTCTGGAATGCTGTTCGTTGTGGTTCTTCCCATGTAAAGGGCGTGTCTTTGCGGCTGAGGTTTGTGAGGGCCGCGTTGATCTTGCCATAGTCTTTGATGAATTTGCGGTAGAAGTTGACGAAACCTAGGAATCCTTGGACTTCCTTGAGGTTGTTGGGTACCGGCCATTCCTTGATGGCTTTGACTTTGTTTTCTGACATGCAGACTTTGCCGGGAGTAATGGTAAATCCGAGGTATTCCACTTTTTGTGTGTGAAATTCGCTCTTCTCAGGTTCGACCAACAGCTTGGCTTCTTGGAGGGCTTGTAAGACGTGGTGTACGTCTTCTTTGTGTTTTTCAAGTGTTGGCGAGAAGATGAGAATGTCGTCGAGATAGACTACTACACAAATGTCGACGTACTTGCGTAGGACTTGGTTGATCATGTTCTGAAAAGTCGCAGGGGCGTTGGTAAGGCCGAAGGGCATGACGAGGTATTCGAAATGTCCTTTTCGTGTCCTGAAGGCGGTCTTCCATTCTTCACCTTGCTTCATTCTGATCAGGTTGTAGGCTCCTTTGAGGTCGAGAGCTGTAAACCAGTTGGCTCCGTGGAGGAGTCGTCTCATTTCGTCGATGAGGGGTAACGGGTATCGGTTTTTGATCGTCATCTCGTTGAGCATACGGTAATCGACGCATAATCGTAATTTTCCGTTCTTTTTGGGTACGAACAGGATTGGGCTTCCTGCTGGTGACGTTGAGGGTCTGATGTATCCCTTCTTGAGGTTTTCTTCAAGGTATTGGTCTAGGGCTTCCATCTCTGTCTGGTTGAGTCCGTAGATTTTGTTGAAGCGTGGTTCCTTCCCTTTTTTGAGGGGTATTTCGTGGTCGAAGCTGGTGTGTTCGGGCAGTCCGGTTTCTAATTCGGCTGCAAAGAGTTTCTCGTAAACTCTGTATTCTTCTGGGATAGACAGAAGTGGATCATTCTTTTGTTCGAGATCCGTCGTTGTCAATGGTTGTGACGTGGCTTCTTTTGCCTTGAGGTAGCAGATGTATCGTTTTGCTGTTTCTTGCTGTATCGGCTCGTTTGAGGCCTGGTTTTGACAGGGCTGCTCAGGGACTGAGTCGTCGTGGTCCCAATGGAGTTGGCCTTTGCTCCAATCTATCCGTGGGTTACTTGTTCGTAGCCAGGGTAATCCTAGCACTATGTCGTATGTTCCTAGATCGGCAATGTCGAATTGGATTCTTTCTTTTCGATTCAGGTAGCTCATCTCGAGGGGCGCAGTCTCATTGTAGATGGTACCTCCTTCGTACTTGAATTCTTCTCCTTCTGCCGTGTGTAACTGATAGGGTCGCTCTTTTCCTCCCCATTGTACTTCTAGCCTATTGATGGCTCGAGGGGCGATGTAATTAGCTTCAGCTCCGCTGTCAATCAGCGCGAGTGTTGTTTGTTCGTTGATGGTGACTTCGAGTTCTATGTTGTTCTTGTGTCCTTGTGACATTTGGTGGATGAACCTTTTCCTTGTTGCCTGTCGTGGTTCTTCGTCGGTAGGCGAGTCTAGTTTTTTGACTGCCCTGAGTGTCCTGGGTAGGTAATTTGCTTTCCTTCTCGTCGTGCCTTCGTGAGGCTGTTCTCGCGGATCTTGATCTGCGGGGGTCTTGGTCCGTTCTTCATGACTCTCCATGCGCGTGCTTTTTCTTGGTAGTGTACTTGGCACTCGTCTTGTTGGCGTTCGTCCCACTTCATGTTGTGGTCATGTTGGCATCTCATAGGAAACTGGGGGCTGGGTCTGAAGACTGCGAGGTGGTCTTCGAACAGTACCATGGTCCATCCGATCATGGCGGATGTCGAGTAAATCTCGCGGATGGGCTCGTCGTTGTGTCTTCTGGGGTAGAATTGGTAGTCGTGCTTTTCTCCCATGTGTTCTTTGCATTTGTCGTGGAAACACTGAGACCAGAAGAGGGTTCGGTGAAGTCGGTGGTTGCTTCTTAGTGCGGGATGGTCTTCCGTGCGTAGCTGAGGGGTGCAATCCCGGTCTCGTTGGGTTGCCGAGGTGCCGTAAAAGTGGCGTTGTTGCTTGTCTTGAAGCATGTCGATTTCCTGGTACTTCAGGAGTTGCTTAATTCTGTCTTCCTGGTCGTCCGGTTCTTCTTCAGAGCTAGAGTCGTCCACACTGGGGGTGAACCCATAGGTGATCTCTGTCTGAGCACGTTGTCGGGCAACATCGCGAGGTTCGTCCGAGTCATAGGATGAGCTTTCGCCTTCTCCAAAAGTCCAGTTGCTGGTCATACTGAGAAGTTGTTGTTCTGTCAGAGGATCATGCTGATGTTCTGGTTCTTCCTCTGATTCTTGTTGGCGTAGACGCGTTTGTCGGGCATCTTCATGTGAGGTGATTGGTTCTAGTCGCTGGATTCGTAGCATCTCGTTGAGTTGTTCAACTGGCTTTCTGGCGACTCTGCTGTTGCTGGAATGCATCATTGCCAGGGTTCTGGGGCGAGTATCCGGGGCACTCATGTCGTATCCGGATCGTCCAGGGTTGCTGTCCCTTGGGTAGTGTCCTGACATTTCTTTGTCTTCGAGGTGGATTCGGCAGTCATCGTCGTAGCATCCGGTCCAAGATTGGGATGCATGTGAGGCTTTTGCAATCGTGTTGACTTGTCGAGGTCGTTCGGCTACTGGTTTCCAGGGAAGTTTCTTGGGTTGTCTGCAGTCTTTGGCGATGTGGCCTTGCTTGTTGCAGTTGTAGCACTTGGGGTTCCAAGGCTTCCTGTCGTTGGGTTTAGTCATCATGCTGAGATCCATGGGTCCGCTGTGTTGTCCGTAAGCGGTGCTTTGTCGATTGTTGTTCCAGTTGCTGCGGGGTCTGTTGTCGTTCCGCTGGTTGTTGAACTTGTGCTGGGGTTGCCACTGGTACTTGCGTCCCGTGTTGGGTCCTTGTCGTTTTTCGCCCTTTTCTTTGCGTCGTTCGAATAGCCTGTTGTCGATCTTGATTGCGAGGTCGGCATACTGAAGGAAGTCTTCGGGGCGATCGATCTTGACGATTTCGTCCTTGACTTCGTCTTTAAGTCCCTGATAGAACATGAAGATCTTGGTTTCCTCGGTGAGGTCGAGCTGAATGCTGAGCTGTCTGAACATGGCGGCGTACTCCTTGGTTGACTTAGTCTGTCGCAGTTGTGCGAGATCTCTTTCAGCTTGTCGCTTTTCATCGGGGTCCTGGAAGAGAGATCGTAGGGCATCTTCGAATCCCTGAAAACTGCTGTAGATGTCTCGGGTCTCAGTGGAGCACTCGTCCAGGGTTTCGTACTTGAGGAATTCTTCCTGGATGGGTTCAAACCATTTGAGGGCTCGTCCTCGTAGGTAAGTGGCGGCATGGACGACTTTCTCGGTTTGACTGGTGAAGTCTCCATGGTGGAAGTTTTGGTAGTTCTTGACTTGGATCAGGAATGACTTGAGTTGTCCAGGGGTGCCGTCATAGGTGATCGGGGCGCTGAGCTTGAGTTTCTGTCGTCCTCCAGTGGGGGTAGTGACGATGTTGGCAGCGGCCCGAAGGGTGTTGACTTCGTTCTGTAGTTCCTGTATGAGAGGGTTGCTGCCTTGTCCTCCTAGGCGAGCGATTCCGTTTTCGAGGTCCGTAAGTCTCTGGGGTCCGTTGCCGAGCTCCTGGATCATCTGTTTGAGGCCCTGGAGTTCGTTGGCGGTTTCGTTGTACATGGCCTGGACCTTAGCAATGTCGTCGTCTCCTTTCTTGACTCGGGCTCGAAGCTTGTCGTAGGTTTCCTTTTTGAGGGTGACTTCGTCGTCCGAGTCCACTGCCATCGGAGCTCCCTCGAGTTCCTCAGCCAGGCTCTTGACAGGCTGTTTGGAGGAAGAAGAGCTTCCCGGAGTGGGTGACTTGGCGGAGGCGCGTGAAGACATTCTTGTCTGTACTGTTAGTAGGTTTCAATGGTCAACTTACTGAACAGGAGCAATCAAAGTGTTACGGTCAGCTATCCGACAGTAGGGTCTGCTAACAGAAGCTGGGGATTGAGACGTAATAACAGTACACTTGGTCGTGGTCTGGGTCGCAGGTGGTAGGCTGTAGTAGATCGGTCTTCAGAGGCTAAGGTGATCAGTCTTAGGCTCAACAAGTAAGTCGCAGTGAAGGTAAGCTGAGAGTATCCGTGAGGATGAATACTAAGTTGATTGCTGAAGAGCTATGGAAGTCTGACCATGAGCCAGGCTCAGGGTCATACTATATACAAGTCTAATTCCGAACATGTTCCTTTGTACCTTGGGTCGATCTGGATCATTCTGATCCAGAATGATCGTTCGGCCCCCAAGTCGTGTTGGATCATATTGATCCAATATGATCGTTATCTTATCGTCACGTGACTTGGACCATAGTTCTTCCGTTTACCGAGTGAGTCCCTGTTGTTCCCGTGATCCTGCAGTACAAATGTCCTGTCCTAGCCGCCCGCTGCCTAAGTGGGTTGGTTATCTGTTATTCCTGCATATCGGGTCGTAACAATGAGCTGGTTGATGCCCCTAAGGGCATAGCATAGCACTAGTTCCTCTATCAACCTCGCTAGCCTAGCTCACTACCGCTGCTACTACTATCTATCAATCTAACTATCCAGTTTAATACCTTGTGTACCTATATATTGTTACGACCGCTACAGTTAGTTCCTATAGGCTCGTGACTATATAGTGCAGAACAGGGGATAATAACAACAGATTAGTCATTACCAAAGCCTTTGCTTTATGCCACAGTTGGTTGCCCTGACCCACTCGTAACATATATATGTTGCTTCATTGAAATGTGAATAAAAATATCCCGTTTTTTTCGTTTTGCCTAACCCTACCCTGCCCCGATGTTACGACCCGACAGGCATGACACGTTGGAACAGCCCCGCCTGGCATCTCGGCGGCTAACGCAGAACATATGTACGCAGTAACACAGGTGTAACCAGGAACCATCGGGAAAGGAAGAACTATGGTACAGGTCACGTGACTTCGGGAACAGCACGGATACAGGGCAAAGATGGATATGTTGGATATGTCCGCTATCCCAGCTATCCATGGATATGTTGGATAGCACGGATATCCTACATAGCCACCACAAGAGATACTGTGCAGAACTTGTATATAGTATGACCTGAGCCTGGCTCATGGTCAGACTTCCATAGCTCTTCAGCAATCAACTTAGTATTGATCCTCACGGATACTCTCAGCTTACCTTCACTGCGAATTACTTGTTGAGTCTAAGACTGATCACCTTAGCCTCTGAAGACCGATCTACTACAGCCTACAACCTACGACCCAGACCACGACCAAGTGTACTGTTATTACGTCTCAATCCCCAGCTTCTGTTAGCAGACCCTACTTGTTACGAGCGGGTCAGGGCAACCAACTGTGGCACAAAGCAAAAGCTTCGATAATGACAAATCCGTTGTCATTGTCCCCTGTTCTGCACTATATAGTTACGAGCCTACAGTGACCAACTGCAGCGGTCGTAACACTACTGTCGGATAGCTGACCGTAACACCCGACCCGTGCCGTCGGGCCACGCTACTAGCTCTAGCTAGCTAGGCGAGCTGGCTTTAGATTAAGTAGCTATTATCAGGAGTTTTGTTATAAGCACAAGATCTCCATTCTTGTCTGGTTTGAGAATGAGTTTTGCTATCCGGGCGGATACCCCACTCTTTATCTGGATGCGGCCAATACGATAAGCGCTACGGCGAAACCTCGGAGACGCCGGAAAATGGCATGTTACGTAATCATTCGACTTTTTGTTAATTAGGATTTTTATCGCGGCAATCGACAGATCCCGGCGAGCCTGGTTTTTGACTTTTTAGCAAAAGAGCTATTAGGACTGCTGCGTTCGTCGGCTATGCTACTCTACACATATTTTTTCGTTGGCAAGTTGGCAGAAAAAATTCGGGCTGCGCGCGACGTTGAAGTCGGAGGCGGCGCCGACCGATCGCATTGATCTGATTGGTCGAACAAGTGGGGTATCCGCCCGGATAGCCAGAAGTATCCGCCCGGATAGCAAAACTCAAAGAAAAAGATACGATCAAGCAGAAAAAGAAGAAATAACAAGTAACGAACGAGATAACACTCCCCAGCGATATCGTCTTCTGAAATTTAACACCAAGACTCAGGTCTGATATTCTGGCCGGGATGAGATGAGTTTCACAGATGTGGTTGAGGATGAAAATGTCGCCTCACTGACCTTGATCGACCCACCACGCCCAAACAACGGCTCGGACTGCCTGCCAGACAGGTTTTACGTTTCACGAACCACCACCATTCTGCTGATGATGCAAGGGTCCTGTCAGCGTATTACCCCCATTTAATCACACATTCGTGGCAGTCGATGGTCAATCAAAATTATCATTGACGACTATTCATAATGCAAGTCGACGCCACCCCTACCTACTCAACCACTCACCCCAATGCAGTAAACGTACTGGGGCCATATCTAGGTGCTACAGTTTTCCCCGTTGGCACCAAGCACCGTATTCAAGCACCGTATTCCACTGATAAAACAAAGATAACTCGATGCCGGCATCATTCGCCAACTTCCAGCACCCATCGCCGCTCAAAGCCTCCACGAAGTTATTGCAGTTGGCAGCGATACCCGCCTGCGTTGCCATCGGCTTAGCTGGGTCCGCTCCCTTTGTTGTCGTTGGGGCCGGCGAAGACGTTGAGCCAATGCCGATGCAGTATGAATATGTCGGCCTCGGGACGGCCGAGGTCGTAGTGGCTGCGGGCGGGGCGCTCGTGGTCGTTGGGCTCCCCTCGCCGTTGACGCCGACGCAGTAATAGTAGTCCCGCCACACCTTCGTGTCGCAGAACTCGCCGCTGGCGCCGAGGACGGGGTTGAGCTCGAAGAGGCGGGATTGCTCCACGCCCGCATCGTTTGCAATCTTCCAGCAGTTGGCGCCGGCGTTTGCGAGGACGTAGCGCGTACAGTCGGCAGCTAAGCCCTCCTGGAGCAGCCAGGGGTCAATGGTGATCGATGGGTTGTCGATAATTTCAAGGGTCGGCGTACTGCCTGGGCCACCGCGGACGGGGCCTTCAGAGCTATCGGGGAGGGATTCGATCGCTGGGGGGATCCAGGAGCCGCCGGGGCGACTGTTTACCCGTTAGTCTCTGGTCATGAGGGATGAATCTGACGGGAGGGCCTACGATATGCAGACGTACTGGTCTGGGACGAGATAGTCGCAGGCGCCAAGTATGTTTGGGTTCCAGGCTGCTAGCTGGGCTCCGTTGACGGGGTCTGTCGCATTGGAGACAGCAGTGGCGATGGATTCGCTGGGGATATTGTGTAAGCTGAAGGTTCGTTTCTACTAAAGGGATAAAATAGGAGACTCATCTCACCAAGTCTGGCCCTCGTGCACGCGGAGGAGCTGGCAGGGCTCAGGACCACACACCTCTCCCGACTCAACCCAGCACGCAGAGTTGCCCGTCGCAACAAGGACAGATCCCGTTGCCACGCCGTTATACAGCGCGACGTCGTTACAAGCTTCGAAGTCGTCGCTTTTTGTCGTTACCAGCACGTCGAGGATGTTCTCCTCGGCATAACAAGCCAGCTCGGTGGGATCCCCGGGCAGGTTTGTCTCCGTGACGGTGCCCGGCCCAACTCCATACGTCGGCGTGGGAATGTCGGCCGTCGGATAGGCGGGCAACTTGCGCGTTGAGATGTCGGCGACCAGCGTCGTCTGACAGACGTTTTGGATGTCCTGGAACTGCTCGACGAGGTAGTCGGAGTGGTCCTCGTCGGGGAGGAATTCAGACTCGATGCGGGTATGTAGAAGTTTCAGGAAACACTCAGAACACAGCAGGTCATCGTCGTAAAGGTTAGCCATGCGACTATTCTCGGCTGTCACATTACCCGGGTTCGAGCACCAGGGGTCGGCTGGAGCAGCAGCCCGTCCAATCCTGCGACTCGACAAAGCACCACTCGTCGGCTGAGGATCGAGTGCACGCGAGCTCGAGACCCTCGGCGAAGCGGCCGGAGAGAGTATCTGCCTCAACGTAGCTGCGGCCGGAGCGGAGCCATTCGCCAACGCATGCGTCGGCAACATCCTCCTTCCACTGCCGGCTAGAGGCGAGGCAGCTCTCGGTGCAGAGCTGAGTGGTGTTCTCGGCGGTCCACCAGACGCTGTCTGCATTGACGGTCCATTGGTAGAGGTCCTGGTTGCAGTCCACAGTTGCGTTTCTTGGGATGCAGGTTAGCTAGGCGCCTTGTCAGTGTTGTACGTTGGTGCGGGCTTACAATGCAGTGACGCAAGTCGCCGTGATATTGAGGACATTGGAGAGCCCTTCGGTATCGACAAGAGGCCATAAGACAAAGGCAGAGGAACATGGGACCAACGACAAGGCTGCGCTCATGGAGATCTTTCTAAAGAGCGACATGACTGTGAATCGGTCCAAGGTAGAGCCAGACAGCCCGAGGACGAAAGATGAAGATTCAAGATTGTGAAAGTGGTTGTGGGAGAGGGCAAAGAGAAAGAAAAGCTTCAAGCCTAACGTTGAAGGATGGCCTCAACTGATATCGCATGGCTTCATGTGTCCGAGTCCCTCTTGCTCGAGGATCAAGTGAGCGAGTGTCGGCCATCGCCAGAGTTGGATCCTGGCTGGGATCATGTTCACTGTCAAGTCCCCGTCAAAAAAGACCGTGTCCAGTTCGATTCAAGAAAACGAAGCGCCGTGTGCCAAGATGCAAGGTACGCCCGGATTGATCGAGTTGGGCCCGCTGATGTGAACCGTATGTAACGCCACGGCGGCAAGGGTGCAACCCTCGCCGTTGCCGCAGACCCCCTGAAGGGTACCTGAGTGGCGTAGGGAGAGGGCTTTACTCTGCCCTACCGGTCCAATGGGCTGTTTAACTGGTTGCCCGCAGCTGAGCGTCTTACGGATGTCAGTCATCACAGAGGTCCAAGCAAAACAAATGGTGATCAAGAACTATGTCTCTATTGCTATGGGCAGGCATGCTAGTCTAATGCAGGTCTAGTGACTCGAATATCACAAAACTGAAAACGTTACGCCTGACATCGCAAGTTTCGTTGCGCTGAGATCTTCCTCTCAGCCGAGGGTCTCTTGTTCAGGCTCGGCGGATCTGCCGACATCGATGGCCAACGCGGTGACGTGAGCAAGTCTTTGGCAACGCTTGTCAGGCTGATACAGAAACCCTCCAAAACACGCTTCAGTGCATCACCATTTTCGTCATAACAGGCATCGCAAACCTTGGCATTGCTGTCGGCATTCATCCCAACCTCAGCCTCACTAATACCCTTCTTGCAAGCATTCATAGCCGCATGTAACCTTTCGATGGGCTTTCTGTGCAGCCTCTGGATCAACGCCTCGCTCTCGTCCAGCAGGGTTGAGGATGAGGCAGAGGCGCCCTTCGTGCCAGCAGCCATTAGAAAACGCTTGGACCCGTCTTTCAGGGCCTTGAAAGCGTTTCTGAGTGACGCCTGGGTGTTTGAAATGGTTTCTCTCAACTCCGAGGCACTCTTATCAGTGCCGAAGTCCGATAAACTGCATATCAAGCCGTCCAGGCCGTCGGCGAATACGAGCAAGGAATCCTCGTACGCGTATGTGGGTACTGATCCACGGCCTGCGTCAAAAGCAGTGTTGTTGGTGAGCGCGTTTTGCATTCTCACCAGGGCTTTGAAGAGTTTTGCCGTAGTCGTTTGCCTGCCAAGTTCCGTGGTAGCTGTAGACAGACGCCCGATTGCGTGCCTCTCGAGATAGCCTCTGATTTCCTGGGCATGAGGGCCGCCGTGTGTTTCAGCAAACCGTTCGTCTGCAATGGTGCCTGCTGACTCAAGAAGCGTTTTCGGGCCGCCAGGATGAAATGCCAGGAAGGGTGTCATGTCGTATACTGTTCCGCCGATGGCGATCCAGCATGATTTGACAGAGTTATGGGCTGCAAGTTTGGAGAGGCTGATAATGGGACCTTTAGGACCACTTGACGAGGCCGAACGGCATGCGGTGGGTGAGCAGGAGGGTGTTGAGCGGTTTGGTTTTTTGACCATGGTGAAGAGGTCTTGGTGCAACTGATTCCAATGCGGGGGAGGTGAAGGTATGTGAACAGGGCTGCCATCGTCGGGTCCGTAATTTGCTTGTTGTAGTTGGGGGCCTTCTTGATGCTGCTGCTGCTGCTGTGGCAACTGACCCAGTCCAAGAGTATTCATCACCGTAACCCCAAAGTCAGAGCTACCGCAGACAAAGACATGACCTTTTTTCTCCTTCACAAGACGCTGGATAAAGTCTCGATAGTCTGTCAAATGACGCGTCACACGTCGGCCCCCTTGGGGGAGCTTTGTCCAGATGCCGCCACGGATCTTCAGATGAGACTCTTGGCTGAGAGCCAAGACTATGGTCAGTGGCAGCCTACTGGTAAGTTCCTCCAGGCTGTCGAGTGAACAGGGGACGTGGCGAAGTGTTTTGGCAGCCACCACGAGGAGCAGCTCTCCCTCCCCGGCGCTTTCGTTTTGGGTATCATCGAGGCGCTGTTTCTTTGTCGCGCGGTCGTGCAGAAAGCCAACCAAGGGGCCGATACCCACACCCTGGCCAACAAGAACAAGCGGCACGGCTAGGTCGCGGGGCTGGCGGAATCGGGGAGAAGGCCAAGGCCGAAGGCGCAGATGTGTGCCTGGCTCAGCGCTGCTGAGGAACGAGGATACTAGCCCCTCGGGCGAGTGTTGAGCGACTGTCAGAATGATGGTCATGCCTCCTGCTCCTCCTACAGAATCCATCGCTGCACCGGACACGTTTGGGATGACACGGGCGATGGAGTAGAACCTCGGCTCGCCATCATCATCGGTCTCGCCTGACGACGTATCATGATCTTCTGGGCAAGGTGAGCCTCGCAACCGTCGATGGTGTGAGGATGCTCTGTTCAGCGTCTTTCTCTTTCTCGGCGGCCAGATTTGGACTCGATCACCTGGCTCGAGCGGCAAAGTTGCATCCAACTTCACGGCCACCACCACGCTTCCGCGATAGACGCTGTGCGACTGCACATGCGCATCCTGCCATAGGGGGCGACCGCCCAGTCGTGAAACCATGCCCTTCTTCATCTGCATGCTAAGCATGGCCTCGGGGCGCATCTTTGGTTTTCCATCTTTCATGGCTTTGTCTTGGTCGCCGCTCTTGACGCCGCTGCTGGTCGAATGTCGCCCCGTATTCAGGGTTACGCCCGTGATGCCAACGGCCTTGACGCGGTGCCGTTCGAGAAACCAGACGTACAATTGCAAAAGCCCATCCCAGGCCGCGGAGAGATGTTTGTACTGCGCCTGCTCTTCGGAGGGAACATGTTCTAGCTGGGCACGGGCAGCGGCGACGTAATCTCTGACGCTTCCGGCGTCATCCCCAAGGGCATCCAAGAAGGCGCGAATATTGGTCGGTAGCGTGGCCCGTCGGTCGCTCTGCATCCCTCTCAAATCACCCTTGACCTGTTGGCGACCGATAAAGACGTCCAGCGCATGGAATAGCGGTGCATCGACGCCACTGTTTCCCAACTCTCCGGACGTCACCGCGCGACCCATAGCGGGATAGGTCTTTATCCAGACGACAGGGTCAAAGTTCGCAGTATCGCGTGGAGTCATGGCGTCGAAGACGTGGGCGCACTTTACGATACATGCCGCCACGCTCTCTAGACACCGCGCGACTTGGTCGGGCTGGTTGGCTAGCACGCTATTCTGCGCGAGCGCCATCGACGATAGCGCGGGCGCAAAAACGCCCTCCATCCTGCCCTGGAGCCCCGAAGAGAGCCGCTCCTCGGGCAGGCCAAAGTAGGTACTCTTCAGACTGAAGTACTTGTCGCCCACAGCGTTGTTCAGAACATCATCAGCGGGCACCTGCCGTAGAGAGTCAGCTATGGTTCTTTGTGTGGGTGGTGTGTTTGGAGGACATGGATCCGTACATACCCGACCAGTCATGCTTCTACCCAATCGTTCGCAAACCCTCTCCCACGTAGCAAGGATATGGCGCGGGACCAGAGACTGTCCGTCTTTTCCCTTGCCTTGTTCCTCACCAAACATGTACGCGTGGGCCAGCGCGCTCAGAATTAGCGCCGCCCGAGCCAGGTGACGCGGTTCCAAGTCATCCCATGCATCTATGACTCTTTCCGCACGATTGCCCAGGGCGTCGACAGCTTCACGCACTCGTCCCGCTCTGAGTAGCAGGGGCAGATTTCCATGAACCGCCTCCCATGGCTCCAGGGACACTGGCAGGCGTTGACCTGAGCGTATGGGGGAGGCCTTGCTACTAGCGGTGCGGCTTTGAGTTGATTCTCGACCTCCCAGAAACCCTCTGGTGCGGTTAAAACATCCATCAAGGCCAGGGCCGAACTGGAGTGTTCGTGTTCCGGCTGGGAGTGACCCTTGGCTTCGGAGATTGAACTCAGCCATTGATGAGGCTCCAGATAGCTCAGTTGCCAAAGAAGCCTGGGCAAGCAGGAAGCTGGCCTTTGAAATAGGGCAGTTGATGATTGTCGAGGAGGTTGTGTTCATGGGATGTAGTGTCTTCACCGGAGTAATTGGTGGCGTCAAGACGCCTTCAGCTGACAGTTGGGGAACAGTGAGGGACCTTGAGGGCAGAGGCGATGGCGACCTCAAGCCCATGTCCACATCCTCTTGTGGACTCTTCAAAGAAGGAGGGGTTCTGGGTGGGGTCGGAGGCAAAGACGGCGACGGCGGATAGTGAAAGGCAGACATGGCAGTGAATGGAGCTACCAGAGCTACCAAAAAACAAAGTAGGAATTAATTTTGTTAGAAGAAGGTAAATAGGCAGGCTGTGGCAACGCTTTCAGATAGCTGAGGATGATGAGTTGGCTTCGTTATTCGTAAAGATCATGTATCCAATGACTTGGTTCTGACAGCTTCGGGTCTTCATGGACTTTGCAGGGACGATGTGTTTACATCTATATGTATGACGCTGGCACGGCAGGAAAGGCATTGTTTTCCAACTTCTCGGTGTAGTATGCGCATTCCAGCGCGTCGAACTTTGTGTCCCACGTAATCCCAACTGGAAAATAACCTCATAGGCATTTTCGCACTTTTGTTCCAATTTGGAAATGTTCTGTATTAGATGATGTCCCCATCGGACCGGCACAAACAAATGACGCCGTTGTCCGGTTAACCCTGGCAAATCTGGGTCGGTAGTTCCCCGGCGGCCAGCCACCGTCCGAACATCCACTTACTTCATGGCCAGGTTAGGTGTGCACGGCGATCATGCTCGTGCACGATGGATGTTCCCTGTCATCAACGCCATGGTTCCAGAGACCTGGTAGTAATCCGAAAGGTTAAAAAAGAAGGAAAAAACAAAACGAACACGATCGTTCCGCTGGATATACGTCGTCCGAGCGCTGACACGTTACGCCTTGGCCCTTGGCAAAAGCCTTTTCTCCGAACTTTGACCTGCGCAAGGCACAGGTCGAGGCAGGTCTAAAGACCCACCAAGATGCCGTCTTGACGTAACGAGTCGGCGCACCTACTAATAACTAGTTCTGCCCGGCACTCGCAACTGAGAGTAATTAAGCCACTTCATGCAGACGGGAAGAGGTATCAGTTCAGGAAGTTGCGTGAGAAAGCTTCCAGGGCCCTTGGTCAACCAAGGAAGAAGACCGAAAGCACTCACCCCAATGCCCGAACAGCTGTCGGCTTCCTCGGCCTTGTGATTGACGGCACTTTCGGCGTCGGACTCCGGCAGCCTCCCCGTGCCATAGTTTACTTATGTCGGGGAAATCCTATTCCATTTCGCTTTCGCCTTGCTTGCGTCATAATTCTGCCGTCATCAGGCGAACTTGTGATTACCATTGTCATGTCCACGACCTTGAACAGAGACGACTGACTCTCTTCATCTTCTTCTCTCGTACTCGCCTTACCGTACGGAGAATAACTAACACGTGGAGGAACAGCAACAAGCAGCAACCAAGAGTGAGAACATACCCAGCACCTCGATCTAGGATCCACCAACGCGGACAAAATGATTCTTGGCATACCTTTCAACATTCACATGTCCAACCTGCCGGACCTTCCGAAGCTCCTTTGGACCATCGGTCTGGCCATCTTCGGAGTTTTCGTGTTACGCACCATCTACTACCTGACCCTCCATCCCCTGGCGGGATACCCAGGCCCTCTGCTCGGACGCGTAACCACCGTTTACTCACTTTGGCACCGCGGCAATGGCTCCAACCACAGCTGGCTACTATTCCTGCACAAAAGGTACGGTCACATTGTCCGCATCGGCCCCAATGAGCTGAGTTACACCCACCCGGATGCTTGGCACGACATCTATGCCAAGGCGGGAGGTGGGGGTGACATACCCAAGGACTTTGTCGGACTGGGGCCGGACATGGCGGCGCCCGAGAAGGGCATCGTGCGTGCCGACGATACCAACCACCAGCGGCAGCGGCGGATTTTCTCGCATGCCTTTTCCGATCGTGCCGTGCTCAAGCAGGAGAGCCTCGTCCAGGGCCATGTCCACAACTTGATGGGCAAGCTAGCCGATGAGGATGCCGAGCCTGCTTCTTCTCGTGGCCGCGTGGATCTCGTGACCTGGCTAAGTTACCTGGCCTTTGACATCATGGGCGACCTTATGTATGGCGAGCCTCTCGGCATGCTCGATAACGACCAGTCTGCTCGCCAGTGGGTTCGCGACACGTACTCGACCATCAAGACGGTTACGGTCGGCATGGCAATGATGGGTTGGCACCCACCCCTGGGCCCGCTGCTCCTCAGATCTATCTGGGGAAGCAGTGGTAAGCGCCGCGCCCGGCACAATCGCTTCTCCATGGATCGCGTTGATAAGCGCCTGGACCGCGGCGACGACTCAGGTAGCGACATCTGGTCGATGATTATGCAAAGCAGCGGCGATGAGAAGCGACCAGGCATCTCGCGCGCCGAGATGTATTCCAATGCTGCAACGTTCATGATCGGTGGGACCGAGACTACCACGGCTGCCACGTCAGCCCTGAGCTACCTGCTGCTCACTCACCCGACCAAGATGGCCACGCTGCGCGCTGAGCTCGATACTGCCATCAAGGATCCGCAGGAAGACATTACATTCACCAATCTGCGAAAGCTGCCGTATCTTAACGCGTGCATTGAGGAAGCCATGCGTCTCTATCCACCTGCGCCAACGCCTATGCCGCGCATGATACCCCAAGGGGGACGTGTCGTCTGCGAACGCTACGTGCCGGCGGGTACACGCGTTGACATTCCGCTGTATGCCATTGCGCATCATCCAGACAATTTTGTTGATCCAGAGGAATTTGTACCGGAGCGGTGGTTGAGCGACGACGACCGGCCCGCCAAGTATACTGATGATCGGAAAAATTGTGTCAAGGTGTTTTCCGCGGGCCCAAGAGATTGTATTGGCAAGAAGTGAGTTAAATTCTCGTGTCTATTCTTTATTCTTAGGTGTCTTGTCCCTCTGTGTGAGGAGCCGTGATTACTGACTACATTTGACGCAGCCTTGCATATCCCGAGATGAGGCTCATCATAACCAGCCTGCTGTACAACTTCGATCTTGAGCTGGCTGACCCCCACTTCAAGTGGTTGGATCAGAATAGTTATGGGATTTGGGACAAGCATCCGCTTTGGGTGAAGTTAGTCACTCGTCAATTTCAACAGGGTCACTAAATGGCCAATGTAAACGTCGAAGAAGGTCCCGTGAAGCAATTCAATTGATCTACGTTATTTGATTTGAATTAAACAATTTTGACTACCGGAAGTGTGATTTCTTGGTTCGACCTACGAACGATAAAATCTGCACGACAGCAGCACTAAGTGCTTGCATGCACATCCACCGGCCCCTGAGCGCAGACCACGCGCTCTCTATTGCGCAGGGACGTTCAACTGATCCGGTCGTTGTGGCACCTCGATAGTGTTATTGTTTTTACTTGTGATTTTCAAGTAGCATAAAGTGGGTAAAAGGATGTTGAAATAAGGTAAATCGCCATCTCTTACCACGATAGGTTTAGCGCACCATTGAGTTTATGCTGTCATCTTAGCGTTCCTCAAGAGCATCCGGTAGACCGGTTACTTCATCAGGCTGCATGACGACAGATTCCCAGGTCTCCCGACAGATTCCCATGTCAGGGCAGTCTCTCTCAGCGCCCTACACCCTCTTTTCTTCCCACCTAACCTCCGGGAATCTCCGGGCAAATTCAAATAGACTTTACGACGCGTTGATACGAACCCGAAAGTTTTATGCGGCCACACTTTGTTTTTGTTTTTCCGTTTTGTCTCTTTTAGGGTGTCGGGGAGTTCTTTTGACAGACGGGCCGGACTTTCAATTGACATACTCGCATTCATTGACGTCTTGTCAACTTAAAGACGCCTTGACTTCAACCAATTCCCTTTTTTACCATTTCGGGGTTAGTTTCATCTGATCACCGATGATGGGCAACGGAGCGGGAGCCTCGAGGGGAATTCTCTTCGCCGACATTCATGCCTGGTTACCATATAGATTACATCTGCAATTTCATTGCGATTCATGTTCTATTGCACTGGATGTTTACAGCACTTGATCACACTTGATGAGCACTAACAAGATGTGGTAAAAGTGGCTGCGTCTTGCGTCTTTGAGTCATTTCACATTCTGAAGGTCGACATCACATTCCACCTGAGTCTCTATCTTAATCTTTGCAACTTAATAATCTTGGAGAGCGATCGACAATTCTTTGACCAAATCTATCATTCTACCGGCCGATATCAACACCTGGTCACATCCGCATTTCGTTGTGGTTAAGAACCATGGCTACTGCGCGCCCCGCCGATGGTATGGCGGAGAACGAGCGGCCGGCGGGTCGATCTTCGCGTCCGCCTCACTCCCGCTACTCTCTCGTCAGCTTTCCCGGCCTCCCCAGTGACAATCGACCCCCTTCCGTCCACATCTCTGCGGATGAGTACAAGGCCATAACAGACCTTGTCGAGCTCGCCAAAAAGTTCCTTGATCAACAAGGTGGCGATGTCACGACGTCGTCGACCCAAGAAGGCTCCCTTGACGCCTCAAAGGCCCCGAAGCAGGATGGGCCTCTCGACCCCTTCGGCGCCAACTTCGACGCGCGAGAGTGGGCCAAGTCATTCTACCGCTTCCGTTCCGACAGCTGCGAAGTTCGCAAGGCGGGAGTGGCATTCCGCAAGCTCACTATCTCAGGCTACGGAGCTGACACAGCATACCAGCAAACAGTAGGCAACGCCTGGTGGCTCACGGCCGTGGCGGCTATGCGTGGTCTGTTGCGCATGAAGCGCCAGCAAGTGCGCATCCTACATAATCTCGAAGGGGTGTTGAACGACGGTGAGATGCTGTGTGTGTTGGGTCCGCCGGGCAGCGGGTGTTCGACCTTCTTGCGGACAATTGCAGGAGATACGCAAGGCACACAAGTTGCAGAGACCGCCCACCTTAACTACCGCGGCGTGAGTGCCGATGAGATGAAGCGCTATTTCAAGGGCGACGCCATCTACACTGCCGAGGAGGATGTTCATTTCCCGGCGCTATCGGTAGCGGACACGCTGTTCTTCGCGGCGCGGGCGAGGGCGCCCAAGACTCGGCCCGGGGGACTCACCGCTGATGAGTACGCACGGAGGGTGCGCGACGTGACCATGGCCATGCTTGGTATCCAGCACACGATGGAGACACCCGTCGGTGGTACTGACGGTGACACGGTGCGTGGCGTGTCGGGTGGCGAACGCAAACGCGTGAGCATCGCGGAGGCGGCGTTAAGCTTTGCGCCGATTCAGTGCTGGGATAACAGCACTCGCGGGCTCGACAGCGCCGCGACTGTCGACCTTTGCAAGACACTGCGCATCCAAAGCGACATCATGGGCATGGCGAGCGCAGTGGCCATCTATCAGGCCCCACAGATGGCCTACGAGTTGTTTGACAAGGTCCTGGTCCTCTATGATGGACGCCAGATCTACTTTGGCAAGACAACGGAAGCCAAACGATATTTCCAGCGGCTGGGCTTCGTTTGTCCCCGGAACCAGACCACGCCAGACTTTCTGACCTCCATGACCAGCCCAGCTGAGCGTGAAGGCATCGTCAAGCCCGGGCACGAGGCAAAGGTCCCGCATACCCCTGACGAGTTCGCTGAAGCGTGGCGAACGAGCAGTCACCGGCACCACGTTAGCGAGGAAGTAGACGCCTACGATGCATCCTTTTCTTTGAGCGGCTCACGCACCCACTATGCCGACTTCTTGGCGAGCAAGAAAAGCGATCAATCGGGGCTGCAGCGGTGGAAGTCACCTTACACCGTCTCATACCCGCGGCAGGTCATGCTGTGCCTTTGGCGCGCCCTCGCGCTGCTCAAGGCGGCGCCACAGATGACGGTGATGATGCTCGTCATTAATCTATTCCAGACTCTCATCGTGGCCAGCATTTTCTTCCGGTTGCCAGACACTGCCGAGTCCATGAAGTCGCGCAGCACCCTCATGTTCACCGCCGCGCTGGTCAACGCCTTTGGATGCGTGCTTGAGGTTGCGGCCTTGTACGCCAAGCGCGACATCGTCGAGAAACATGTGCGCTATGCGCTGTATCACGCCTCGGCTGAGGCTATTGCGGACTTGGTCATGAGCTTACCCTACAAACTGCTGAACGCCATCACGGTCAATACCCTCTTCTACTGGATGTGCAACCTGCGCACGGATGCCTGGTCCTTTTTATTCTTCGTCCTTGTTCAGTTCGCCATGACTCTTGCCGTGAGCTTGCTTTTCCGACTGGTCGCTTCTGTCACCAAGAGCCACACGGCAGCCATGGCCCCATCGACGATAGTCCTGCTCACGCTGTCGCTGTACACGGGTTTTGCGGTTCCGCCGATGTATTACAAGTCTTACACAGCGTGGATCGCCAAGGTCAGCCCCGTGGCGTATGGGTTTGAGGCCCTCATGATCAACGAATTCGGCCACGGACGGAAATTCCCTTGCAAACTCTTTGTTCCGTCTGGCCCAGGCTATGAAAATGCAGGAGCGATGCCGCAAACCCGTGTGTGTGCCGCACAAGGAGGTGTCGCAGGTGCCAATTCCATTGATGGGAGCGCGTACATTACCAATGCGTTCGGGTACTCGGATAGCCACCGTTGGCGGAACGTCGGCCTCATTTTTGTATTTTCGGCCGCTTACTTTTTGCTGCACCTTCTAGCCACGGAGCTCGTTAGCAGCAAGAAGAGCAAACAGGAGATGCTTGTCTTCCCAAGGGGGAAGATCCCAATTGGGCGCACAAAAGATGTGGAGGATCACATCACCAGGGGAAAGACGGAGGCGCCGAGCACCAGTACGAGCATTCCTATGGCATCCCTGCCGGTCTCACCTGTTGCACCCGTCATTGTCAAAAGAGGATTTGCTGGCATGTATCCGTACACTGATGGGGGCTCTCCAACCACGAGGGCTAGGAGGTTGCACTATTCGGACACGGCCAGCACAATCACAAATTCTCCGGTTAAAGCCTGGAATATGTCGCCGCGGCAACGTGACAGATTCGGGGACCATACTGCTGGCGGTAACGAAAGCGGTGGGTTGTCTATCGATCGCCAGACAGCCATCTTCCACTGGAGCAACGTCTGCTACGAAATCAAGGTCAAGAAGAATGAGACGAAACGCATCCTCGACTGTGTGGACGGGTGGTGCGAGCCGGGGACGCTCACTGCGCTTATGGGCGTCTCGGGCGCCGGCAAGACCACCCTCCTCGACGCCCTCGCCTCTCGCCTATCTATTGGCGTGGTGACGGGCGAGATGCTGGTCGACGGGGCCCCCCGCGACGCCTCCTTCCAGCAGAAGACGGGCTACGTCAAACAGCAAGATCAACACTTAGTTACATCAACGGTGCGTGAGGCACTTACCTTCAGCGCTGTCCTCCGCCAGCCTTCTCGATTTTCCCACAAGGAAAAGATCGCGTACGTCGATAAAGTCATTGAGATTCTGGGCATGGGCGAATATGCAGATGCAGTAGTCGGCGTGCCTGGAGAGGGTTTGAATGTGGAACAACGGAAGAAACTAACAATCGGCGTTGAGCTGGCTGCTCGTCCCGCACTACTTCTTTTTTTGGATGAGCCCACCTCGGGATTGGATTCGCAGACGAGCTTGTCCATCTGCACTCTGCTGGAGACGTTGAGGGACAATGGGCAGGCTATCCTGTGCACAAT
This sequence comes from Colletotrichum fructicola Nara gc5, assembly GCF_000319635.2. NCBI lineage: Eukaryota > Fungi > Ascomycota > Sordariomycetes > Glomerellales > Glomerellaceae > Colletotrichum > Colletotrichum fructicola. The sequence goes on along the minus strand of NW_027094051.1, from coordinate 9,167,278 downwards.
CCATCAACCGTCAGCAGTTGTAAGTATTCTCCACTCCACCTCGGCACAGATCGGTCGAACGGTTACTTGTATCCGTACACTGCTAATACAATGCGTAATTAAACATTAGCTCTTCGAGCGGTTTGACAGACTACTTCTTCTTGCTCGTGGCGGACGGACCGTCTACTTTGGCCAGATTGGACGCAACGCCAAAGTCTTGCTTGACTATTTTGTCCGCAATGGCGGACCACAACCAAAGAAGGGACAGAATCCGGCTGAGTACATCCTCGACCAAGTTCACGCCAGTGAGGGTGGAAATAAGGGCGTGGATTGGCCAAGCGCATGGCGGAAGAGCACTGAGTATGGCAAAGTCAAGGCCCACCTGACCCGACTCAAAGAGAAAGGAAATGGCTCGTACCACCACTCAACACAACAGCAGCAACAGGAGGATCCCCCTTTCGCCGCTCCTTTGGCGGTCCAGTTCTCCGAGGTTACTAAGCGTTTGTCGCGACATTACTGGCGCAACCCAAGTTACATCTATTCGAAGATACTATTGACTTTCGGCGCGGCCCTCTTCATTGGACTCTCTCTGCTCAACTTGCCCAACACCCAGGTGGGAATCACGATCCAGACCATCGCCATCTTCATGTTCCTCACGACACACCTCAACCTAATTCAGCAGAGCGTACCCGTGTTCATGACGCAACGCACGCTCTATGAAGGCCGCGAGCAACTCTCACGCACGTACTCGTGGTCCGCATTCATGGGAGCTCAAATAGTTGTCGAGATGGCCTATAACGCGGTCATGGCCCCTCCGGCGTTCCTGGCATGGTACTACCTCGTTGGACTGAACCGCAATGCGGCAGAGACACACGAGACCGCCGCACGTGGCGGGCTGGCGTTTCTGTTCATGCTCGTCTTCTTCCTGCAGGCCAGCACATTTGGGCACATGATTGGAGCGGCCTTCAACCTCGCCGACCAAGCCGCCGGTATCGGGAATCTGTTGTTTGTTATGATGTTTATCTTCAACGGCATTCTCGCCACGCCTCCAAAGTTCTGGGTTTGGGTGTATCGCGTCAACCCATTCACCTATCTTGTTGAGGGGCTTTTAGGCACAGGTCTCGCCAATGCGGCCATCCACTGCGAGAACAATGAGTTTCTACACATCAACCCGCCGCCGGGGCAGAACTGCGGCCAGTACCTGCAACCCTTTGCTTCCCAGACGGGCGGATATCTTGCCGATCCGGCCGCTGCTGAGAATTGCAGTTTCTGCACAACGAGCAATACAAATCAGGTGCTGGCTGGGGTGCAAGTGGAGTTCAGCAACCGCTGGCGAGACTTGGGTATTTTGTTCGCATTTGTGTTCTTCAATGCCATCGCTGCTTTGGGTTTCTACTGGCTCCGTGTCCCCAAGCCCAAGAAAGACAAAGGTGGCAACTCACCAACGTCCACATCACCACCGGGCCAAAATGGTAGCAGCCCAAATCATACTGCAGATTGGAACCATCTTGAGGTGACGGAGAGGCAAAGGAGTTTCGGCAATGGGTCATCCAGACATCCCTCAAGGAAGTCTAGGAACTTGGCGGGCAACTCCTTCCAGGCGTCACGAGCCAGCGCGCTTAGATCACTTCGGTCATCCATCATGGGTGGCAGTCAAGTGCTCCGGGACAATGCGAAGAGATACTGGGATGACGACGGATATGATACTGACGACACTCGCATGATTGACCCTGCAGTAGAGGAAGCTTTGGATACTTTGAATGCGGGTGAAGAATGGGAGCAGGATGTACCCGTGGAGTTCATTATGCAAAAGCCAGCCGCAAAACCTCAGTATTGGATCTAACACCAGTCAATCGACATACTTAGTTTAAACCAGCCATAATGAAATAGTTAAGCGGTGATCTCAAAATTGACATCTGGTGCTCAACACAACCCGTGCCAATTATGATGGCTATTAAAAGCTCTCTAGTAACTCCGACTAAAGTTCATCACTACGTTAGGACTACAGACTGCAACATCTGGAGAGATTATGAGTGTCTCTAAATAGTTTCATCGAAGTCACGCCATACTTGTTCAATAGTATTGTCATGTTGCCGCTAAATGACGGTTTCTCTCGACATCGATCGCAGTTCTGTGACCCTATCACGCCGGTTTGGGTGTCGCTATAAGATTTGAGTTTTGAACACAGCACATATTTTCATGAGTACCTCAATTGTTTGTGAAAGAATAACCGTTCTTCCAGAGTACACCCAGCCATGGGTAGCTCAGCCTCAGATCTGCTTGTGTGGAGATGAATATTCCCGAAGTACAAACAAAGTCGATTGAAAAGGTCTGGCAAGTACCTAGATACTGTCTGTCACTCGTGACATCTACAGGTCCTCCTTCAACAAGCACTCAATCACGTTCCCCAAGCCACAACAAATCCAAACCTTAGCAATAATTAAGCCAGCTGCCTCAACAACATTGTTCAATTCATTCAAAGTTCTCTGACAACCATTTGGACTAACGGTAAGGACAAACCCTCCGATGAGCCCCATGGCCTGGAATTCACCATAATTTTTTAGCAAAGGGGGCGGTGCGTTGGGCAACATGGTGTCGCCGCATGTTGGGTGCATCATGTACTCGCCAATGAGCAGCCGCGACTTTCCGGGCGTCATGGCATTCTTGATGTGCGTGAACATGGTGATCAAGTCTTCGTTATGCCAGTCCACAATGACCGACCGGAACCAGTATACATCGGCGCCTTTGACAGGGTTCTCGTTGAAGAAGTCGTGCGTGGTGAGCTTGACGGCACCGGTTGCCAAGGCCCGCGGGTCCGTCTTTTGCCAGTGGGCAGTGGCGTGCTCGATCATGCCGGGCTGATCCTGGACGATGCCGACAAAATCGTTCTGGCGGTCGGGAAAGTTAGTTCGCAGGGCTTGAATCGAGCTGCCGAGCCCTCCGCCGACGTCAACGACCACGGCACCATTTCGGAGAATGTCTTCCCAGGGGTACCCCCGCACGTCTGTCAGCCCGTGCAAGTACTCCCCCAGCGATGCGAGCCATAAGTTGAAGCAGTCACGCCACTCGGGATGCGCGTTCAAGAACTCAAACTGGCCCATGCCCTTGCCGATGGTCTTGGAGAAAGCCGAATCTCTAGGGGCATAGCTGGCGCAGAGAACTGGGTCCTTGAGAAGACTTGGAAGCACGTCGGCTGTAGGGAAGAGAAAGGAGGCGTAGTGCACCGAGTTGGCGAGCCGCTCATCGGTCGCCAGGGCGGTCGATGCCTCGTCGTTGGCGAAGACGCCGAGGGCTGTCTCGGAGAAGATATGGTGCGCGCACAACATCCTCATCACGAGTCCCAGCTTGTTCGTATCGACGATTCCCGTCTTCGAGGCGAGGGTGTCGAGGTGCATGGGCCCGCTGTCCGCCAGCAACTGGGGTATATCCCATTCGACAGCCATATGCAGTGCGCGCGACACGAAATAGCTATGAGCCAGGTGACCGAGACGCCATTGTGGCGTGAGAACAGCCGCCTCGAGTGAGCCTGCGGCGGCGATGATGCATTTGCGGGCCTCCTCTGTCTTTGGTCCTCTCGGGATGCGCACGTCGGCTTTGATGTCGGCCATGGGCTTGCGAGATGGAGAGTAGGAAAGTTCGGTGATGAGGTCATTCACCGAGGTGGTTAGTAAGTCCAGAAGGGACCGGAGCTTGGTGATCTGTTGTTCTGCCGTAGCCATGTTAATTGAGGAGTGCGAATATTTTCTTCTCACTTGTCAACGGTCTCAGGACTTTGTGCATCACTTTTCTTTACTTCGTTCATCATCTATTTGACTGTTTCCTGGGGCTCCGAAAGCCTGTCCTCTTTGGTGTTATTCCCAATCCATTCCTATGAAAGTTCGGCCTCATCAATAAAATTTGGTGATTGTCCTGGCGGAGATGAGCGTAGGTCCAGTCCATCGTGTTCGGGCTCGAAGGTAGTACAGTGAAGATGGTGTTGATATCCTCCGCTGGCGACATGATCGGAAGACTCGGGGTCGAGTGATGTAAGTGCAGTTCGCTTTGAAAATGTGGGTATCGAAGAGGGTTTGTGATAGTAGAGGCGAGGAACTTCTTGGTGTTTCGTGTTCGTGCTGAGAGCCACTACGATGGACATGGTCAAGGGGCCGTTAGACTTCTTATTAGGAGTTCCCCACCCCGAACTGACTTTATGACGAAGTCTTGTCAACAAGGTTAGGGCCCGTGAACCTTTCACCTGTACAATCAGTTCCCAAACCTTGATTTTCCCACCAGTTCGCTCAACAGAACTCTTCAATCTGCATGAAACGTGTATTTAGACTTCGAGTCCAGCCCTGCCAGGCCATGCTCTCAGCGCGACTCAAATGCCCATTTTGTCATTAGTCCCGTTTCACATGTCAAGAACAGGCTGGTCCCCATTTACATACGTACCTGATCAGTCCGGCTGCCCGGATCGCGTGCGTACTCGCATTCCAGAAATCACTTAGCCATTTCGATCATTTCTTTGATTATTTTTGTTTTTTTTCTCTTCATCCTGATTTCTTACTATATTTTGTATATCAATATTGGCCTTCCTTGCGCCTGTTACTTCGTCGGTGACGGTCTGATGTATTAATGCGAGTCCGAAAAGGGTAACCTCTTGCGACATTCGGCATGCAGGACATGCACTCCTAGAAAGATTGACTCAGGCGAACACCACAAAGAGACCTATGATCACGTTAGGTTCCGAAAGCAAAGAGCTGGATATCAAAATGGAAACAGGCAACATCAGCGCGAATACCAGCCAAGCAGACAGCCAGGATACGACAATTGACACACGCAACCTCGCCATGAAAAATCACGACTTAACCACCCTCCATCACGCTAGCGGCGCCTCAAAGAGAAATATCTACAACGAAATTGAATTTTCCGCCTCTGCTGAAGGAGAACCGCTAATTTCCTCATGGCTCCCCACCCTCCACAGCACTCTGTCTTCCCTCTTACGCTGGACGGGCGCCTACCCGGCCTACATCCAGGACGCTCATCTCGCTTTCGTACGTGAGGCTGTGGCCCCCCGCCTCAAGCAGCCACCCACCACGGCTGATAGGCTGCACTATATTCTGACGCACAATCACTCGCCCTACGAAGCAAGCCTCGCCTTTGCGTCTCACCAACCGCCCAAGGTGCGGTTTACAGTGCAACCGTTGGTGGACCCTAGCACTTTAGGCGGGGATCCCCTGGGGCAGAAAGGACTGCGAGAGAAGTTGGAGAATTTGGCGTCTTCTTGCGGCGCAGACCGCACCTGGTTGGATGCCTTTGTTGATTCTGTCTTTCTCACTGCCGAGGAGGAGGCGGGCTTGGTCGATAAAACGGCCAATGGTAGCCCCGCAGGTGCTCTACCGCGACAGATCTGCTATGCCGGGTTTGACTTCGAATCCGAAGAGAACGATGGAAAAGCGGCCATCGGCATGAAAGCGTACCTATTTCCGCAACTCAAAGCGCTTGCAACCGGCCGAAGCCTGGTGAGCATCACCGAGTCTATCGTTGCACGACTTGCAGAGGGTAACGAGGGTTTTTTGGCCGCCTGGGCATTGCTGAGAACGTTCCTCGATTCCTACGGCGAGGAAAACATCAACATATACTTCCTCGCCATTGACTGCCTCCCTTATGAGATGGAACCTCGTTTCAAGATATACGCGCACACACATGCCAACTCACTCGCCTCAGCCCGCCAGATCTTCACCTTGGGTGGCCGCCTGGCTCATTCCACAGATTTCCTACCGCAAGTCTGGCCACTGCTGATGGACATGGAGGACGTTCCCCAAGCCAGCATGGACGACCTGGAAAAGCCACTAAACGACCCAGACAGCAAGTATTGCGGGCTCTGCTTCGCATTTGAGATGATGCAGGGCAAGAATGTCCCGCAAGTCAAAATGTACGTCCCGATGTGGCAGTACGCGCGCGATAAGGCTGGAGTCGTTGAGAGGTATGATCGCATACTCCAAAATCAGGGGATGATGATGGGTGATTACGACTTGAAAGCAGCTGTCAAAGATGCCTTGTAAGTATCATCCTTGCCCCAAAAGGATTTACTGGGCTTCCGAATGCTTATCCATACTAACTCATTCCTCTTCGTTTCCATCGAAAAAGCAAGCATGACACAGAGATCGGTCTACATACTATGGCATCGGTTTCCTCATCTCAGAAGGGTGTAGGGTTAAGCACCTACTTTGGGCCAAGGCTTTGGGCGTGAGCTTTGTTGATTGGGTGATATGTTCCACTACGATAGGCTGTATTTTAGGTTACATGTTTGGTTATGGAATGAGGTCGGGAAATATTATCAATCTTATTTTTCTTGACAGTATACTGTAGCTCACGCGCACTTCCCTTTATCCAAATACTTCTTGACCGCATTGTCCGCCTGAACCAGGTTGTCCACATGCAGTAGAACATGGTTGTCTGGCCTGATAATAATTCCCTTCCCCTCTTTGATTTCCGGGACCACTTCAAACCAACTTTCGGGCAGACCAAGGCTTGCCACATCAATTGCCCAGTGGCAGGACGCGAACGCTGGATTCGCGAAGTGCAGCACGGTGAATCGATCGTAGGGCACAAGGTCGAAAAGGGATAACCCATCGTTGATGGTCCCGTGCGGCAGCCTTGCTCCAGGACATGCTCGTGGCACGTATACCGTTGGATTTTCAAGAAGAGACAGCGTCCGAGACGGATCGTCGTAGATGAATCCGAGCTGGAGAGCTAGAGAGTCGAAATGTCTGCTCGCCTCTGTGACTGCCTCAACTGCCGTAGCCGAAACGGCGGGCCGTTGGAGGAATCCATCCATGGTGAGATCTGGCGCCTGCGCCCTCGCTTCTTTGTACTGGAGGGCAAGGCCCACCAGTATGGTACTGACGGAGTAGAAGGCGGCCTCGCTAGCCTTGGAGTACTCGATATTTGCCAGTGCAACGGGTCGACGCTCACGGGTGAAGCTGGCGAGAAGGCTCGGGGTGCCTTTCCCCTGGATTGTGGCAGCAAGTTTCCACACCAGGTTGTGTGCATCGGCGATGCCTGTGTTGAGACCGAGACCACCCTGAGGCGGCAAGCTGTGGGCAGCATCTCCCAAAAGAAACACACGGAGCGTTGCATCGCTGTACGAGGATGCCACCCGTGGAGCAGTCTCCCAAATAGTACGAAGGACCTCCGAGTACTGCAGACCTGGAAGGCAGGCCTCAATTGGTGGTGCCTTGGGTTGTCCACCAGTTGACGCGGGGTCCATGACAGGAACGACGTGGACGAATGAGGAATCGACATTGTGTGCGATGAACTCGCTGGGATGCTCGGGGTGGAAGCAAAAGTAGAGCATGGCCTCGCGACCCGGCGGAAGCGCAGAGCGCAGGCTGCCTTTACAGACAATTGACTGGTAAGCATGGCCTGTTCCCAAGGATTCAAACTCAATGCCGGCCGTCTTATCCCGCACGGTCGAATTGGCGCCATCGGCACCAATGACGAAATCGGCCTCGATGCTGAGTGTTTTCATGTCGCGATCCTGTCCCTTGGGACTGCACGAAACGATGCAGCCAGTCCCCTCCACATCCGTAATGTCGACTGCATCCACCTGCCAGCCCCTCCTGACTTGAACGAGGCCGGTCTCCACTACCGCCTTCTCGAGGAGGCGTTCTAGCTCTGGCTGTGGCCAATTCACCAAAGGCTCGGGTGTCAGAGTGCGCACCTTGTCATCTTGGCGTTCGTAGGGGAAGCAGCCAATCTCGGCATCGGCCAGGCTATAAACAAGACGCACCAGTCCGGCATCTTCGGCTGTCGCTGCATGTTTTCGGATATAAGCAACATCTAAGCCTGCCTGGCGGAATATTTCTAGCGTCATGGGATTGATCGTATGTGCTTTGGGGTGGTCAGAAACGCCTAGGCGCCTCTCCAAGACGATGGACTCGATCTTCTGGCGGGCAAGGAGATAGGCCGTGAACAAGCCAACCGGACCTCCACCTGCAATGACGACACGAGTCTTTTCCATTTTCTGCATGGTCTTTGGTGGTTGATTGCGGCTGGGGTTCACGTATATGTGGCAATATGCTTGGGGTATCGTAGGGAAGAGATAGGGAAGAGATTGTTCAGGTGGTGATAATGGCTTGCTGTTATTGGGAAATAGATGAAGAATGAGAGAAATGGCGCGACCAGCGGCGACATTATCACTTCCCCCACCTTCGTTGTCCACGGGTTTTAATTAGGTTTATCTGAGGTAAGTCTTGCTTCATGCAAATATCGCCAAAGAACGAACCGCACGGGACCAGCCGCATGACAAAGTTCTTACTACTCCACAGACACGATTTCTTTTATCTGCCCGGACAATACTCCAAATCCTGCCAGTCGGGTCCCCGTTGATCGATTTTCTTCACCACCGCACGCACGGATGAACTCTAGCTTATGAGAGTCGAGTCCGGCTCTACACTAGGTGTTTAAAGACTTGCGCATTGCTCCCGATGAGTCCTCCACGTCTTTTATGGGAAGTAGGTTTCCATACAGCGCTTACACTAAAGCTGCGGCCATTTGTAGCCCTAGCAGACTTCCTTCGACCTTTCCGCCCATGATAATCTGACCGATATGAAAGCACTGCTCATCGCTGACATACTAATTGATTTTCTCGTGATTCAATACCTGCTTCTCATCTACTCCAAATGCCAGAGGCCCGTCATCGATCACGGTAGCTCGGCGCACATCACGAGCAGTCATGTCGATGTTGTAGGGGTTCGCGCGATGCATGGATTTCCTACCGGTTGTCACATCTCAGTAAAATGCATGGGATAGATTGTTTGTAGAGTTGAAAGCAGGAACTCATATTGATGAGGGAAAAGAAATGAATAAAATGCTCACCGATTATCCCACCACACCATATCACCACCATCTAACCACTCCATGCTAAAGACATACTAGTACAGGTCAGCGGCCTTACGCATAGACCCTCAGGACAGTTTTATGGGCGTTCTCTTCAGGGTTACCTTTGGCTGTGTACAGTGATCAATGAGCTCCCAAATCAGCTTCTGGCTCTGCTCAAAGCTGCGGCCCAGTACCAGCTTGGCGTGCGCGGCCAGATAGAGTGTCTTTTTCCCGTCCGGCCCAATTTGGACAAGACGGTGGTATGCCGACTTCTCGGCCGCTCGCTCGTTGTCCAGAGGTTGTGCAAAGGCCTGTGGGGAGGCCAAACGGCGAGAGTGCCACAGGTCATGCTCGACAATCAGATCCTCCAACTCATCCTTCTTGGATCGGGGCAGATCAGCATAAGCTCGTGCCGTATCAGCGAAATGAGTCCACGAGCCGCCTTTGGCGGGATTGCCATGGGATAGTAACAGTGAGTACTTTGATCTCTGTTGGTGGAAAGAAGAGTCCTGTGCGTTGTGTGAGTACTACTTACCATGATACGATCTTATGTTATGATGTTGGAACTGACCGTATGCCACAAAGCATTGCCTAAGCTGTGATCCCATCGTCTCTGGCTGGGCTGTACAGTGGTGCCGTCGAGGTTGATACTGCAAGTAATCCAATCAGTGTCGTGTAAACTCCCAAATCAGGTACGAAGCCTTGCATACTTGCTAACGTCCCACAGTAGTGGATCACCTATGCGGTCGTTCTCTATACCATAGAAGAAAGGGTTGATCTCAAGCTCTTGGCCTAGTTTCTGTGCGAATTCTATGTGTCCTTTGTTGTCCAGGCCAGTTTTGCGGAAAATCAAGACGCCGTATTTGTCTTGAATCTTCTTAAGCTATTGATATTCAGCTTATTAGAAAGGCCTAGTTGCGTTACTCGCCAAACCTCAATCGTGTGTGCTCACTTTTTCAATATCGTTGGCGGGAAGCGGGAGTGACCAGTCAATTCCGTCGATTTGAGCGCCGAAGGATGACTGCTCGTCTCGCAGGACCGGAGTGATGATGATGTGCCCCTCGTGAATCTGCTGGTGGTTCCCGCCGCGATCCCCGATCCTTTGCTGCTCATTAGGCGGAAACGTGTTTTCGTACCTCCGCGGAAGACTTTGGATCATCGTAACAGCGGACATGGTGGAACTTGATTAGCTCGATAATGCGTATCTCGCGACGTGGAATTATCAGATGGATCGAGTATCAGCAACAGAACTCCGGTGAATATATCACCACAGTCGAGACCCCATCCAGCGGCTTCACTGCCGACCGGACCGATCCTCCGCTGGCCGACCGAGCCGATAGGCTTTTGCCCTTCCTCAGACAGAAACACACAAAATTCGTATGCTGCGGCGACTGATCTTCAGGCCTCCCGAACCTGCCTTACCTCATTTCCGTGAACAGCGCAGCAGCTTGACAAACCACCCTCCTACAATGACGTCTCAAGATAAGATTCTCACCACGGCTGGACCGTACCAGTTCTTGGCGGCCTTTGAGTCGGCGGCTCCCAAGACAGTGGCTGTGTTTCGCAATCTGCTACCATACGGGCAACAACTCATTCACGTACGTTGGAGCGGCGAAGCGGTTTGGGTGCCGCTGGGTGAACAGGACTTCAGCCTGGGATTCGAAAACCACACCAGCCACCCTGGAGCAGGACAAATTCTCTTCTACCCCGGAGGCTACTCTGAAACGGAATTGCTCTTCTGCTACGGCGGCGTATCATTTGCGAGCAAGATGGGCTCCCTTTCTGCAAATCATTTCCTGACTATCATTGAGGGTGCCGAAAACCTCAGAGCGTTAGGAGAGCTGGTCCTTTGGAAAGGAGCACAGGATATCTTGTTCTAGCTGGCAGATGACGAGAGGTTCGTTCAATATTCGTCCCCGTGGCACCTTGGGAGCTAACGTTCGCTAGGATCAGCGCATTCAGGCGGAAAAGCCAGACAATTCAAAAGGCTTCTAAGTTGTGACCGCTTAAGTGTGCTACTCACGACAGAGAAGTCCCTGTGTTCTCACACCCGGTGGATGTGGGGTTTCCAAAGTATGCATAGATACGGCTGAAACTGGCTGCACGAAGCTCAATTGCATCAGATGAACACAAAAAGTTCAATAATGAAAGGTTTACATCCGCACGCGTCCTGATATCCAATGGGATCGCAATCAAATAATCATACGTACGCATTGTTTGAGCAAAATGGGCGGGAGTGGATTGAGGATCAGGATGAAATTCCAATCACGACTATGGATACCTACCCAGGCTAGACATCCCTGCTAGTTCCAGTACAGAGTATTTCATTCGTAGTTGTTATCTTCAAAGTGGAGGTTATTCAGGTATTCTCCGACCCAGCCCCACATATGCAGTGAAAGATGTGACGTGAATGATAAGACCTCTCGGTTCCATCGGCCAGCGGGCCGCTCGGGTTGATACCGACCGACCCACCACCTCCACGGAGCTGTACCTCATTATCTTACAGATAGCCCAGCTGAACTCGGTTTGATGACCAAGTTTATCTATCATATTCAGTAACTACTTTTCGAGATACAAGATCACAAGCATTGCTACCTCGTCCTACATACAAACCATCGCGATGGGCCTGATGTTGAAGCCAGGGGCTTACGGACCCTTACCAACCTTTTTTACTGACGACCAAGAAATCGACTACGAGTCGTACAAGAAGCATTTACTCAGTTAGCTATTGCTCCCTCTCCTAACATAACGTGATTCATATTAATAAGACATTGTGCAAGACCTCGCCAAAAGGGGAATCAGTGAGTGACCCAAGTTTCCTGCAGAACATTGATTATCTTGTGAAACACCTCCACTGACTTGTCCAGACCCCGTGTGCGCGGGATCGTTGGGTGAAGCAGTACATTTGGTACGCAAATTCAATCTGAACCATTTTCCATGTGCGGGATCTTGCCTTAACCATCAAGAGTCATAGTCACCAGAGGAACGCGTTGCTCTCATTGACTTCATTAGACGCACACTTGACAATGCTGGCATGACGGACATGCCCATTGTGGCAGGTGTGGGTGGCTCTAGCACCAGAGAGACTATCAGACTCGCACATGCAGCCGCCAATGCCGGGGCGTAAGTCTTCAGCAACGATTTACTTTGCACCTTAATCCATGGCTAAGTTTGCAACCCACAGAGATGCAGGGCTGGTCATTCTCCCAGCCTACTACGCTGCTAGCCTGGGCACCGACCAAGAACAAATCATTCAGTATTACGTTGATATATGTAAAGAGTCACCGGTCAGTGACTCCGCTGCCCTCATAGTAAATGGATATAGCTCAAATCCCCAGATTCCCCTGTTCCTGTACAACTTTCCGGCAAACTCGGCAGGTTTGGACATGTCATCGGCGATCATCGAGGCGGTGATACGTCAAGCGCCTAACTTGTGCGGTGTCAAACTCACGTAAGTGAAAAATATGATGGGACACGTCTGTGTTCTCTCGTGACCTCTGGTAGACTGACCTTTTGGGATAGTTGTGGTGGCAGCGTCGCAAAACTGATTCGCCTATCATCCTTCATCAATAGCGAGCCGTCAGTCAATTTATGCCGACCGTATCCCTTCCTGCTTTTGGACGGGCTCATCTCTGATTTGACGCCATGGATGAAGTGCGGCGGCCATGGAACCGTCAGCGGCATCCCCAACTTCGCTCCTGCTGCCTCCATGCGGCTGTGGGCACTTCTCAACAAGCCTGGTCTTACAGACGATGAGAAGCGGGAAGCAGAGAGAATCCAGTCCATCCTATCCAATGCCGACGTGGCGGCTGTGCCTGCAGGTGTAAGGGGTATGAGTAAGTAGTGGTTGGCATTTATCAGAAAGATGGGGATGATGTAACTTTGGCTAACACTATGCTCACGCAGAGTATGTCTTGCACAAACTCCACGGATATGGAATGGATCCCAGACGCCCACTACTGAGATTGGGAGAAGCGGAGGGGGAACATTTAATGTCGCAATTCAAAGAAATGATCGAGCTGGAGGGAGAATACTCTGAAACGGCGTAGTTTTCAGATGTAGAGATGGAATGTTACAGCACAAAAGCTTAGTAACATAACGTAACAGTTCCAAAAAAGTCTCTTGAATCCGAGCCAAAGACGTGCAGGAAACCTAATTTTTCACAGGACATGTGATAGAACGTCGCAAAGGAACTCAGTGACTTGAAGCTTTTTTGTTGACGATTAAGTCCCAGTTACATAATGCTTCATGTTTGCCCTCGGTCCAGACTCTGCGTGCTATTGTATATTGGGGACGTTGATAAAAAGAGAAGGACTTTGTGGTAGTTTCAGGTTGAATAATGGGTTTATGATACATTAAAGAATACTAAGAGTGAGCATATGCTCACTTGCTCATGAATTCAAGACAAACATGTAGTGTTTTGATAGCTGCCATACCTTTTCGTCTAGGCCCGCCTTCTTCTCTGATTTGGGTTCAGGGATCAGCCAGTCAATCCACCTTACAAAACGTATCTGAAGTACGGCGAGTACTCGCCCATTTCGGCCAGTTGCTTCTCTGTGTATTTCCCCTCTAGTTCCTCTGGGGGTATGCGGTCTTTCTGAAGGTTGGCGCGGCGAAGTAGGTACCAGTTGGTGATGCAGGCACCATAACCACCTACAGCGACGAGTACAATGATGGTGATGAAGCCGGAGCGGTATGTGGGGGCCTCATGGCTGACAAAGATGTTGACACCAATACAACCGCCAGCAAGCTGGCCCCAGGTTGACATCCAGCCCATGGCTGCGGCACGCTTGGCCGGGTTGCGCACATTGGTGCCGAGCCAGGAGCCGACTGCCGGGCCCTGCATGTTGTAGCCGGCGATGACAAGAAACAGAGCAAAGTAGCTTAGCCCGGAAAGGTTTGAATAATGCAAAGAGGGCCACAAGATGACGATGCCGATCGTGCCCACCGTGTAGCTGATGATCAACGACCGGGCCCTGCATTGATACCGATCGGAATAGAAAGCAATGGCGACGACACAGAAGAAGGCGAAGACGTAGGGCGGGGAGGTCATAGCTTGGGCCTGGATGGCGGAGTATCCGAGACTCTTCACCATCTTTCACGAGAGAATTTTAGCAGAGAACTTCCATCAATGGGCTTTTCGGGGTACATACCGTTGCCAGAGTGTAGTTGACCGAGTATGTGGGCACGGAGCCACCAAAGGCGAGAAGAGAAGCGACAAGGTAGGTCTTCCAATCCTTGACGGCCTCAAAGAAGACACTCCAGCGGAATGTCAAGTCGGGAGGCACGGGACCATCGCGATACTTGACACGCAACTTGAGGTACTTCATCTCATCTGCGCTAAACCATCGGGAGCTCCATTTCTCTGGGAAGTCTACACATAGTAGGAGACCAAGGCTACCGATAATGACGGTGATGCAACCTAGAGACAGACTCGGTCAGCAATGAATTCCCATCCAAATGGCCAGCTGGCATTGATAATGCATACCCTCAATGATGAAAAGCCACTGCCACTGTCTCAGGCCGTGATGATCCTGAAGTGGACCAACAGCGTATGCTAGTAGGCCACCAAAAGCACCAGATAGCAAAGTTGCCGAGTACCACCATGCGCAACGGGACTGCAGCTCGTTGGGCAGATACCAGCAGCTGATCGTGTAGAAGCAACCTTGATACATTCCGGCCTCGAACAGTCCAAGCAACACACGGCAGATGACAAAGTCGTGGTAGCTCTTGACCCAGGCACCGCCTAGAGTAACACACCCCCAGCAGATGACGAGCGATGACAGCCAGATTCGGGGACCAATGCGACGCAGCATCATGCTATCGTCCATTGCAAAGGTCAGCAACGCTGGAGGGAAACCACAAAACGAGACACCATTAGTAGGGTAGGAAGATGACTCACTTGGATGGAGCTTCAAACATGGCATACATGATGATGAACCACGTCAAGGCCAGGTTGAATTGGGTATTGGTCATGTTGGTGTCTTCCATGAAGGTGTAGATCTTGACATTGCCAGCGTTGGACCGATCAATCGAGTTCAGCAGGTAGTACATGAACAGGAAGGGCAGGATGCGGGCATCGAGGCGCAGGATCATGCTCCGATGCGCCTTGGGATCGGCCGTAAAGTGGTCTTTGAGGCGCAGATACTCGACATACTCGGCGGCGTGCACAGCGTCGGTCATAAAGGGGGCTTGAACCTCAATGGTGCTGCCCACCTGCATTTCGACATTCTTGCTGTCGTCCATTGGGCTTTTAGACGCGTCTTTGGGCGCCTCGCCGGACGAGATGGAAGCTGGTGGCATGATAAAAGCTGGCTATTGTCCCTCGATGAGGGCTTGGAACGCCTGTGTTAGTCTGGGCTGTCGTGAACCGTCCCCGTGGTTCAAGTACTTCGGGCTGCCGTACGAACATTGTGTCGCTATCGCCGTTATCAACGTCGGCTCTGTCGGCACTGGCCCGATGACCAGCGATAAGAACCTTGATACCATTAGCGCTGTTCATGGCATCCTTCTCGAGAAATAAGACACCCCCGGCAGCCGGGTCCTGGGTAATGAAAGCGGCCAGGAAATCATGGATCACAGTCGGTTGCGTGCCGATTTTAACGACGAGCTCGCGGTCGATGAGGCGATTGCGGCCGACACCGACTGGGGCGCCGGCGGACCACCCTCGGCAAAGATCTATCGGACCTCGAAAGGCACGTACAGCATGCTGCTATCTTTATCGTGTTTCCTACTCGTCTATCTTCTGCTGTATGATCCGCTGACCATCCTATCTGGCGCAGCTTGTGCCCAATGCCGCGGTCGCAAGCAGAAGTGCTCGAGGCCTGGCGGTGGCAGCAGTGCCGGCGCCTCGGCATCGGCACCGGAGGACCAAGCCCGGCAACCCTGTCGGCGATGCGCCCACTCGGGTGTTCAATGCTCCTTCACCGCCGCTACCAATGAGCAAGGGTTCAATGACGTGGATGCCGCTAGCCGAAGCGCCCGCAAAGTTGATCGGCTCCAAAAGCAAGTCAATGAGCAGGCCAGCCGCATCAGCCAGCTGGAAGCGACCGTGAGCAACCTCAGTGCTGCCGTCGCTGTCGTCTCCCGAGTGAACAGAACTCCAGATTCGGGTCTCGATGATCTGCACGTCGCAAACCCGCCGGGCCCATCGCCGCAGGGCACGAAAAGATGGCACGATAGAGCCAGCGTGACAGCGACATCCCCCCTTTCCAAGCGACCAAAGATCCGCAATGATGAGATATTCGCCAGCGGGCCCGCGTTGTTCCAAAATCCTAGTCCGGGGCGCCGAAGCGATGCTCACGGCTCTGTGGACTTCAGCACTCCCATGTCTATGCTCCGCCACTTGCGCCACGACATCCACGACATGAGCGTGGAGAACGAAGCCTTGGATCCGATAATCTGTGGCGTCATGACGATGGAGCAAGCCCAAGAAACCTTCGATACCTTCTTCGATCACTGTCACAAATGGGCACCGGTGCTATGCCCACAAACCCAGACCTCTGCGGCCATCATCAGGCGGTCCTGCCCGGCGCTATTCATATCCGTCTGTTGTATCGGATACCGCTTCACCAGTACGTCTACAACCGAGACGCAACGTCGTTACATGGCTCTCATCTCACTCTTGGACCACTCCCTAAGCCGTCTTCTCTTGAAACCAAACTTGGCCGATGTAAATCTGGATCACATTCGCGCAATACTGCTGTATATACAATGGATGCCCGTCGACAATATTGGCAATTCTAGTAGATCTATCAGGTACAACGCCATCTCAGCATGGAGCATGCTGGGTCTGGCCATTCGGTATGCCCTTTTCCTCGGATTACACCAAGATGCAGTGCTCCCTTTCAAGTCAGACAACAACGAACTCCCGACACTGGAAGATGTCGGTCGGCTACGTGTGTGGATAAATCTGCTTACCTGCGATGCCGCCTTGACGCTTTCAAGCGGCCTCCCGGCGACGTTAAACCCGGATCCGGTGGTGGCCGTTGCTGGCCGCTTCAGGTCAAACGACAATCCCGATGACACAAGGAGCTCAGCGACATGCGAACTTGTGTCTATTCTTAAACGAGCCACACGACGAAGCGGAAGCCCCAATGCGCGCTCATTGGATGCCGACTGCTTGCGACAGGTCAATCTGGAGTTAGACACGTGGGAGACGGACTGGAATCCCATCATCGGCGACCAAATCCAGCACTACCAGATGCCGTTTACGACTCTGCGATCCTATCGTCTTTCTATCAACAGCGCATGTCTATCGCCACTCATTCGGCCGTCGGGAGGCCAGGGCCAGATATCCATCTACGTGCTCCAGGCGCTGGAGGTCAGTCTGCACACGGCGGCCTTGACTATTTTCGCACTCGCAGAGCAATCTAGAGACCGGTCTTGGAGACATTATAAAAGTATCGATTCATTGCCTAGGGGCAGATACACTCCCGACATTGAGGCAATCAACCGCATCAAATACTCGGTGGACTCAACGTGGATCTCCTACAGCTTCGCGACTATGTTCCTCGTCTTATGCTACAAGAATGGAATCATCGATGAAAACTTGAAGATCTTGGCCTTATGCTATTCCACCGCGGACGTGGTAACCTTTCCTCGGCGACAAGCGCCCTCCTCGCTTCTCTTCCGGTTGGTGTCATTGGCGATGCAGATATTTGACGTCGCAAGTACAAACCTCCTGGCACATCTTGCCTTAGATCAGAAATTGCTCCTCTCAGGTGTTTTTGCCGTCGTCCTGGGAGATTTGGACACGGATGACGGAATTCCATCCGAGATGCCAGCCATGGCGTCATATTCGGATCGGGAGGTGGAAGCCCTCTTCAATTCAATGGTGAATGGCATGGATTTGGGCTGGTACGCTGGCTGATTCCGGCCAATGAATTGTGTAGCCTACGAAGTAATTGCAGAGTTTTCAACAGTAAGCAATGCGACCTAAACTATGTTTGCTCAATGATTCACGCCGATTTTGGTTGTTTCCTTCCAGGGTAGAACGATAGAATGAAAGCTTTACATAATAGGTGAGAAGCCGATGCTTGGTCCATCTCAGAGCATGTATTTACTAACAAAAACATCAAATTAGAGGCCGAAAAGCCACTTGAAGTACCAGGCATGTCAGCTCGTTGTGTTTGGTGCCCGGAAACTGCGTCCGGATGGTTCGGGGTCTTTTTCTTTTTACCTTGCGAAAGACGCGTCAGCGCACAGAAAAGGGACTACTGACGATAGGTTCGTTCCATGACCCGAAGTACATAGCCCTATGTCATCGATCCTTCGCTCATCACTGATTTGTCTTTCTCTCCATATTATTTCTCCATTATCTGCCAGGGCTTCATGGTTCTAATTCAGCAGGCGCGGTCCCTTTGCTTAAAGATTGTACGGGTGACGCCGTTCCATTTCTGTTTCCAACGAAACTGTGCTTCAATCTCGTTCTCGGCTTATGTTATGCGTTTCCAAGATCTCTTAGCAATTGGTACCGCGATTGATGTTTCTCGGAGTGTTTCCATATCTCTACACATAACCTGCTAGCTGACACCGAGACATCCACGTCAATTACCCTGCCGACCGTCGCCCGAGTCACCCCATATCCGTTACACCGCCACCGCCATGTGCACTGCGTAGCGGGCAAATGAACCTATCGTCTGTGAAACCCCAGTTCATCCATCAACTCTCCGGAATGCCTGTCAAAGTCACATTTCCCTTTTGAGTTAGACACTTACGAGACTATTTTTGGTGAGGCACCTACTAGATTGTTTCTGGTTAGGTAGTTACGAGATCTCGGCTGTTAGCCAATCATGTGTTGTTGCTCGAAGTAGCTTGGCCAGTCCTAGCTAGACAGCGCAGCGATGGCGGAAGGGCTCAACGCTTACCTGCCTGCCTGCTTACTCTCGGGCTCCTAAGCCTCGTGGCTTCGTTGCTTCGCAATCTCGCATCTGAAAGGGCGGTTGCGAAGGAGCGAATCATGGAACGCGGGAGTCGAAATTGAGCCTCGTGGCACGTGCTGCAGAAGGATCTCGTACGTGTCTAACCCTTTTCAGAACGAGGTCAGTGACAGTTAGGGAATGGAATTCTCGGATTCAATGGTGATGCTACAGAGAGTGAGAAGAATGTAAATGTATTTATACAGCAAGGGCGCTCTGTAATGATCGATTCGGACCTTCCACCACTTGTGCAATCCAATACACCTACGACTGTCCTTCCTTTTACCATTATTATTTTCCTAAAAGATTGTTCAACTCGCAGCCAAGATGTCAAACACCTGCCCTCTTCTAAGCAATGCCAACTGCACTGTGGAGACATGTCCCCTCAGCTGCGCTCAAGTTGAATACCTTCCAACACTTGCTGGCAATGCCGTCTATGCCGCCATCTTTGGTCTGCTCCTTGTTGCTCAGATCGGGCTTGGCATTCGATACACGACTTGGGGGTTCATGGTCGGCATGGTCTGCGGCCTTATTCTTGAGGTTGTCGGTTACGCAGGTAGAATCATGCTTCACGATAACCCGTTCGATTTCAACAATTTCATTATGTAAGCTTTGTTTTCCCCTGATCCTACGAACAGCGTTGCTGACAGTCTCTATAGCTATCTGGTCCCTCTGACAATCGCTCCCGCTTTCCTTGCTGGCGCCCTCTACCTCTGCCTCTCCCGCATAATCATCGTCCACGGCCAGCAGATTTCCCGCTTCAGCCCGCGCACCTACGCAATAACATTTATGACTAGCGATTTTATTTCGCTTGTTTTACAAGGTGCCGGTGGTGGAATTGCAGCCACGGCTGACGATCACTCTGGGAGTGAGACAGGCAGGGCCATCATGGTCGCGGGAGTTGTGTTTCAAGTCGTCTCGCTGCTCACCTTCATGCTGCTGTGGCTTGAATTCGTGATCCGGCTCCGCAAGACGGGCGAGGAAGTTAAGGATGCACGCTTCATTGACTTGAGGCGCACAAAGAAGTTTGTCTGGTTCCAATACGCACTGGGCGTAGCTGTTGTCCTCGTTTTCATCCGCTCGGTATATCGTGTTGCGGAACTCCAGCAAGGCTTTGACGGACCCATTGCCAACGACGAAGTGTCATTTATGATCTTGGAGGGGCCGATGATCATCCTGGCAGTTCTTGCAATGACGATTTTGAGCCCGGGTATTGCGTTTGGTGGCAAGTGGAACAGTGCGACTTGGTCGATCAAGCAGTCCAGAGGTGCTGCTTTTACCGCGAGCGGCTCGTCTATGGAAGACATACAGAAGCATCCCGCTTGATACCGTTTAGCTATAAGGGAATGTGTGATGGTAGGGTCTAGATCTTGATTTCCTTGTCATTTTCTTTGAGCCTTTGTAGATCGATAGACTAGATTGTATTCAGAGAGGAGTCTTAGCAATGGAACTCAAGAAGTGATTGATCAATTACTCGGCTTTGCCTTGACCCCGACAGAGACTGGCATGTATTCCCTGGCTTATAGCTTGATGTACTCCGTGATTGTCTGAAACTCCCCTAGCAGGCCCCACGGCTTCGTCTGGAACATTGCTTCAAGCGTGCCTGGATAAGTCGGGCTAGGCACGATGCTTTGATCAAACTTTCGAAAGTCAAAAGGCAGCTCGCATACATTGTAGATCCGCGACTCGTCATCAGGCAGGGGCAAGCCATGGAGTCTGGAAGTCTCGTCTGGCAATCCGTGTCGGTCTAGATGTTCTTCTTCCAGCTCGATCACTCGTTTGGCTGTGAGGTATGCGTGATGGGCGTTCCATAAACCTTCTCGTCGAGGTGCCAGCTTCAACAATTCCAAAGCTCGTCTTCGCACTGCGGCATGACGGCATTTCAGCGCAGCGTAGAACAGGGGCCCTAACAGTTGCACGTCAAAAGATAGGAGTTGCGGTGTTGCCATCTCCTGCTTTGGCTTGATTACTTGTTCCGCATAATGTATAAGTTCTTCGAAGTCGGCTTGGTAAGAATCCGTGGCCGTTTCTTGAGATGTGGTGCAGACTCGCGTCCAGATGTAAATGGCCTTGTAGTTTACTAAGAGTATGTTGACTGCGTTCTGATTGACGGGTTTGCCGGTAGTCTGAATCCGCTGCAGCAAGTCCTCTAGTCGCTGGTGCCACGCGTCTAGCCTTGTTTGAAGTTTCGCCTGTTCAATAAGGTCGTCGACGCCAATCTGAAATGCATCCGCTTTGGGACCGGTTGCGCGAACAAAACGGATGCAGGTGTCTGAT
This sequence comes from Colletotrichum fructicola Nara gc5, assembly GCF_000319635.2. NCBI lineage: Eukaryota > Fungi > Ascomycota > Sordariomycetes > Glomerellales > Glomerellaceae > Colletotrichum > Colletotrichum fructicola. Next base: position 9,146,240 of record NW_027094051.1, on the reverse strand, counting down.
ATATCGAACAGTCGCCGTCTGGCACTATCAAGGTCTTTATGAGGAGACTCTCCTTCATCCGAATGTGCGTATATCGCTGGGGTTACCCTCCCAGCAAGACAACACAGTACGCTAAGACGCGAGAACATTGGAACAATATAGTCTTCGATGTCGTTGAGATCCTGAGCCAAGAACCCTGCGGTGGAGTCTTGGGATCCTTCACGGTTGGGGCGGAGAGGCGCCAGAATGCTGAAACCACTATGAATGTGAATCATGGAAGATTCGGCATTGCCCCTGAGAAACTCAATGCACGTGAATAGAAGACAGCAAACCAAAGGAACCAAGATAGAGTTGGGGTGAGTCTCAATCCGCGCTGACAAAGACTTAATTGCGAAACTCCATTCTTTCCGAGCCTCGGGGTTGGCATTGACGAAGCCTGCCGGATGCTGCAAAGATGATTCGACGTCACGATAGATGAGACTGATGGCGGATACCGCGTGTCGAATCGAAGGTTCGGAATGTGATAGTTGCAAGACAAGCTTGCTCCAGAACTCGGAGTCGAATTGTCCATCTAAAGTTGAGGCAAGATTCTGTGAGAAGAAATCGAGGCCGCTGTTACTTGCGACGAATACTGGTTGACTTTTCGTAGGGGGCAAATAGACCGTGATGACGTTACGGCGTGGCGGTGCTGCACGTGTTGTTCTATAGTCGCATTTTCGATTTCCAATAGCGCAACGTCGGCAAATTGGTTTTCCTTCATCGCATTTGACTCGGCGGGCTTTGCAGGTGCTGCATCCAGTTCGGACTTTGGACGTGCTTTCGCGGACTCGCTTCTCGGGGATCATAGTACACGATTATGCCCCAAGCCCTTGATCTCAAAAGATTATGGCGAATGACATGTGGCAAACAAAAAAGCATAAGGTCAAAAATACACCTTCGAGAATGTGATGAGATAGCGCGGGTCGCCTAAATCGAAGGCAGCGGCACGCTCAGTGCCAGAGAGAAATTTCAAAGGAGACTGTCACACTGTCAGCAGCTGATGGGGATGACGTGTCTCTATGTACTCCGCCGTTTTTTCTTAGTCCCTTCCATTCCACTGCGCCCCGTATCCACATTAAAGACCGTCGGTCGTAGGATTCGTGGCTTGGTTCATGTATCTTGTCTTTCGGCAAGCTGACCAAAACTCAATGGGAACATGCTTATTGCTAGCGCGTCCGTTGGTATATGGTCTGTGCTCGAGCATTGTTCCGCCTGTAAGACAGATTGAGCTAATGACTTATTGTTAAATCGTTGTTAAGCGTTCCTAACGCAACGCCGTCGCCTCCAGCCCTTCGGTCCATTTTCCAGAGCTACGGGTAAGCGACTCAAGTATTCTTCAATCAGAGTTGTTCCAAATTAAGGTATTAAATATGGAGCAGCTCATTCTGTATCGTCAAAAGAACATTCCAACTCCCTGGCTCTGGAAACGAGGTGCGGTTGAGTAATCTGCAACTCGGGCGGACGTGAACTCGGCCTTACTTTGACCATGCACTTTCTTTCGCCATCAAGGATCTGAAATCAATGCATACTCTCACCTAATTGGTTGTAGAGGAAACCGCGGATTACAGTGTGCATCCATGGACAGGCCGCGGCGGCCGCTCTGTTTATTATTGTTGTATCACAGCTGCCATACAAGTATCCAACGCATTGCTATTATCCCAATACAACTTGCCCTGTTCGAGTTGAGACGGCTAGGCCGGTCCCTCCAGCTGTCTTCCTTCTTGCCTCTTTGCCGAGGTCAGTTTCGCCCAGCAAAAGTGCTTTAGCCACCACCTTCCATTCCTTATTGTCATTCCCGCTGGTCGATGGCATCAGAATCCATGCCCTGGTCCATCCGCAATCCCCATCTACCAGATCGGTTGGAACGGCAACTTGCATCTGACTTTCAGAGCTGACTGCACTGAAATTTTGCGTCAACAAGAATTGACTGAGAATTGCAACGTCTCCCTCCATTGTAGATTTGATTCGGGCTATAGGAGCAGACATCCAGTAGATTGACCGCGGGTCGGTGATCCATGTTATGAGACCGAGAGCTGCTTCGATAGAGTACGCGTCCTCTTGATCTCTCGATTTCTCTTGGATAGCCCGTTGGAACTCCTCAGACGGCATTCGGAGGTCGTCGTTAATCTCGAAATCCGCAAAAATCCCGGTGTTGTAATTCCAACGAATCACTTCGCCTTGGAGTTGCGACCAGATACGCTTTGCAAGGCCAGCCCCGCCCGCTAATATTGAAGCTAAAAACTGACGACGTGGCACTTCCATTTCTTCGTCGGTACGGAATGCTGGCATTCGCATGGCCTCTGTTTTGAGGGGGGGCAGAGTGCTCTTGATAGCGCCCGGGAAGATCCTGTAGGTCGCGTTGATTTCTTCTTCGCTACAACCTGTAAATGAGCCAGTAAAAAACATCATGTCAAGTTCCAACCGGTCTGCAGAAACTTTGTGAATGCCTTTGACATTTCCAAGAGCAAACTTGTCCAGCGTCGTATCAGCTGCCGCAATGGATCTATTTATCCATGACACTTTCCCTGAAACTTTGAGCGGCTCTGTATTAACGAACGACAAAACGACCTTTTCTCCTGCCGCCAGTGACAGCAGTACAGCAAGGTGGTACACCTCGTCCTCGGTAGGTTCATGCTGCCGGAAATATACCAGGCCGATTCCAATTAGGTTGATGCATACGGAAAGCCTGTCGCCAGGCATTGTGCACGCTGTCTGACACACGGCGTTGAATCGGGCCATGAAGCTAGAAATCAGGGCACCGGCTCGAGGGTGGCGGCTTTCCACAAGGGGAGAAGTTCGATTAGAAAAGCCGGCAAGAATCGGGTTGAGGTACTGGCTGTGTTCGTTTCGATGGCCTAACTGGATGGTGACTGTTGCTAAGATGGAATGCAAAGTCGACCACTCCACCCTCAGAGTTCTTGTCTCGCCAAGACCAATTACAAACACAGTATTGTGGACAGTTTGGTGCCTCTTGTCGCTCCATGGCTCACCGACAACGAATTCGTGGAAGCACCAAGATCGCTGCCACCATCGAGCCGCCGCAACTTTATCATGCAACGAGATAAGCAGAGTGGCTTCCGTAGAGTCCTGCGGCTGGTGATCAAGCTCATAGGCGAAGGCCTCATACTTTTGGCACAGATCAGCTTCATCCTCTGTAAGCTCAACATCTTCAAGAAGAACCACTAGCTTTCTGCATGTCCTGTAGATGACATCCATACACGCGATGGCAAGCTGCTTCTCACTGTTGTTTTCTTGGTCGATGCAGATCTGGTCCATCCACATACCCTCTCGCACATGCCCACGCTCAGATACAATGGCTTCTGCGAAGCGCCTGCCAATTGGCCAAATACTGCCAGGAGCGGGCGCTGAATGGGGTGTGGCGGGCCATCCCGAATTATGCCAGCTGTAGCTGATGGCGAGGTATTGTCTGAGGACAAAGCTAGCATCGAATGGATGCATGCCCTGAGGATTAGGTTCCGTCGCGGTTCCAATTGGGTTCTCAACTGACTGCTTCGAGCAAATTACTCGAAAGGGCGTTTGAATGATGGTGCTTGAAGTTCGCTGTGAGAATGACTTGGCCACGTTGGGTGCCCAAGCTTGGAGGTTATGCAGGGTAATTTCGGCCTCTTCGTGAGTACAGGCCAGTCGATCCAAAGCATCTGCGAACAAATTTGTTTTGTTTTTCTCCGTTAACGAGATTTTGAAGAGGTCATTTGCGATCTGCTCAACCCCAGTCGCATCGCCATTCGAGGATGGAGATGGTTCGGCCATTTTTCCCGCCTTCGGTTCTTGCAGTTTGTAATCAGCTGAGATTGCCTGATCCCAGGATCCGGTTTTGAGTCCATCTGCAAAGCTTAGCTAATCCAGTCAGCTCTCTTCAATCATGGACGGCGGCATTTTAGCCGATCCACAGCTTGGCATGAGGGGTCAGGTGCCTGCCTGCAAGATATCGGGTTAAAGTGCTCTGATCTGGAGGCCGCACGCAATTTAGTTTTCCGCTGATTCATAGTCTGATGACTGTGTGTCGCACCTACACATGCAAGATAGATAGGTAGTCCTCAACTTATCTCCGGCGGCCCTGGTCAAGTCATAATCTTTGGAGTTCTTTGCGTCTGCTTATCAGACCCGTTTTGGCCTCCCAAACCTGCCTCTTTCGTGTGTGGAAGGCTACGGCAGTAGTAACTTGACCCATATAATATCAGTTTCGCCATTCAAAAATGACCTTTCCAAACATTCTTCTTCTTCTCCAACCATACGTACAGCTCAGCTCTAGCGGACCGGTCAACTCACCAGACCTACCTTCTAATTACTATTGCCAAACATCACAATGGTGCAGCGACTTTCTCGAGATGCCAGCTTGGAATCTTTCATTGGTGCCATCGAACGCGATGGGTGTGTCGTCGTTAAAGACTTTGCCAACTTGTCGTCGATTAAGGCAGCAAACGCAGAAGTCCAGTCGTATCTCGATGCCTCCCGCGCTCAATCGGGCAGCACAGTTGGCGCTTTGAATGGAGGAACTGCTACATGCACCAGGCTAATAGGTCGAAGCCAGACAGTGCGAGAAAGGTTCTTCTCCGATGCCCTTTTTCAGGTATACAGAAAACTATTATCTCATCCATCATCTTGACTTTCGTTACTTACGAGATCATATTCGACAGAGCCTTGCTGATCACTTCATCGGTCTTGAAACTGAAATCTGGTATGGCGATGAGCCAAAGGTCCAGCGGTCCGATCCTCTTCTTTCGATATCTATCACCATGTCTTCACAGCCTGGATGCAAAGCGCAAAAGCTTCATCGTGATGATAAAAATCACCATGCCAAACATGTCAAGGCAGATGAGTATTCCAAAGGTCGAGACATGCTCTTGGGTCTTTTTGTTCCCGGGTGCGACACAACTGAGGCGAATGGTGCAACCCGCATCGTTCCTGGCTCCCACCTTTGGGGCGATGAGAAGCCAGATTTTGGTCCAGACGGGACGAAGGGAGTTGAGAATGCCGAACTCAGAGTTGGAGAGGCATTCATCATGCTGGGCAGTCTTTATCATGGAGCTGGAGAATATTCTTTGTCAAATGGATGTCGCACCGTACACCTCATGTTCATGTGCAGTGGCGTTCATCGTCAAGAGGTAAGCCAGCTCCTCAACTCACTAGATATTCATGAAGGGCTTGCCGAGCTAACAAATTGTATCAAGGAAATTCCATTTCTTAGTTATCCGATCGAAGAGGTCAAGACATACTCGAAACTCGTGCAGGATCGTCTGGGCTGGAAACAGTCAGAACCCAATCTTGGTTGGGTTGATTTGAAATCCCCGGAATTTCTGCTTGAACAGTGATCATCAACTCTTCTTGCACTATTTGGTTGATTCGTTGCCTACCAAAAGATTGCTCTTCAGAGTGTCAAGCAACTCATGTCACATACGTTATGCATAATGCGCAGCAGCGTAGGGCATTTAGCGCGGAGGCCAACACACAAAATCATAGAGGGTGCTTATAAGATTTCAGACTACTCTTGTATTATTAACTTTCTATCTGCTACGATGCCTCGATCCTGGCTCCATGAGACGAATATTTCAGAAGGATGCAAATGCTTCCTCAAGAGCATGTCCTACCCGTGATTGCATGCATTACTGCAGGTGCCGCTTTGCTGGAGCATCTTCGGCTAGAGCCTGGTTAATGGTTGGCGTAATTGTGTGAGCTTTGTTTTCAACAGGTTCAACCCCATGTTCTTGTCGGGGGCGGCCTTGGTTTGGAAGCATAATGGCCTTGTCTAAGGCATATGGCAGTCCACGATGTCGACCACGGATCATCATGGCGCAAACGACCAGCTTGCTGAAAGTAGTGAACTCGCCAGAGAGTGATGTCATGACCGAAGGGTGCCCAAGGGACAACCCAACGTTGCCACTACGGGTAAAGTGAGCGATACAAAACATTCAGAGATGGGTGGGTTACTTGCTATGCGCTCACTACTTCGAAAAAGACCGGGAATACTGAGAATGCCTATGAAATCAAGTCTCAGCACTGGCTCTCGAGGATAGTGGTGAATATGGTACGCACTGGTTCATTGAGATCCATGATTCTCTGCGATTCTGCGATACAGATGCAAAATGTACCAAGAAAGATGTACCAGAGATCAAAGCTCAATTGGTTGCGAACATGGGTCATAACATACGAAGCCCCGTTGTTTTCATCCAGATGGCTGTTGGCCTCGTAGACGCCAAGGGCTCGTTCCTCATAGGTGTTTGATGCTCGAATGCTAATCGCTATCGGGAAGATCGCGATGTACATCATGCACAACAAGCTGAACTGCACGGCGGGGTTGACCAGGGATAGGTTCAGTGTCGAAGTGCCAGTGTGACGTGATGACGCAGCTTGGAATAAAGCTGATAGGATTCTAGGCCCCATTGCCAAATCATTGACGGCAGGGTTGTCCAAATCCAGAACGATGATCAACAAAACGTCAATGAAGTTGAGCAAGAAGACAATGCCGAACAGGATCCAGGTGGGTCGGCTCGGAAAGAGTAAAGTGTAGCATCTGCGGGGATGGTCGAGCAGAAACTCAAGGTGTTCTTTCGTGGCCGACTTCTTGTTCACGACCCTTGACATGATCCAAATGACTAGTCGCAAGAGCACTGGATATATCGTATTTCCCGCAAACGCAAGGAAGGTCATGGCGAGCATTGGCCAGGTGGCGTCTTTGAATGTCGACATCGAGTCCGGGGTCAGGGTGAACCCGAGATTATCAACCATAGTCTGGGCAGAGTAAAAGGCCCACCATACTTGGCCTTGTCCGTTCTCCAAAAGCCATGATTTGTATTTTGGGGGAGCGTGTAGAATCCAAGGCAAGAGACAGATGACTCCAAATACGTGAAGCCCGATAAAGTAACCTACCGCTAAATCAGCCAAATCTGTTTAGATATTGTGGGGGGTTATGCAGGCGTATACTAAAAACAATCTTCAGAAGGAGCTTCAAGCTTCTATATTCGATACCGCCAAGTAGCTCACGATCTCGCTCTGTGAGGTGGAAGAACTGGGAATTGCGGCCCACGGTCACCTGGCGAGACAAGTAGGGGAGATCTGCTGTGCGTGGTGGCCGGGGTCGTGTGGACAAGTCAGAACGGCGCGATTCACGGTCGAGAGACTTTGAGTGGCCAAGCACCAGAACAGACGAAGCTACTTTCTCCATCGAGCGAGCGGCGCACATTGCAGGACCTTCCATGTTGTGAGGTCGTCGCCGAGACAAGCCGCTTGCGACTGGTTCAACGGGACGGATCGCATCAATGTCTAAAACGGCGGGTCAGCGGCTTCAATATTCGGATGACCTTGACGGAACCTATGGCCTCCATACCATCAATGCTCTCTCTATCTTGGCGAGTTTCAATCATGGACTGGCCTGTGCACAAAAGATCTTAGCCCGGTTCCCATGAAAGGTCAAACTGACTGATTACGTACCATCATCGCGGTCTCGAGGTCCTGGGACGTGGAGGACTGCGTTATCGGCAGTGGATTGGCCGCGGTTGGGGAGATTCTCCTCAAAGGTGATGGTGGTTGCTCTGGGACCAAATGCAAGCCCCGTATCCACGGTTTCATTTTGCTTCGATTCCGAAGGGCCAGTTTGAACAGCTTTTTGCTCGGCATGTGTCTCATCCAAGGCGCTTTTGCGACCTCTCGCTTCGGCTTCCTGGTCGGGAGGACCCGCTTCTAGATCTTCGGCACACCGGCTTAGGGTCCGCTCTTTGGCTTTGAGTACGGCGTCAGTATTTCCAGGCTGTGAATGCTGCGTTAAGAGAAGACGCATTCACTTCTTACCAATGTTCTTCAGTCGCTGCTGGAACCAGTAGAGACGCGCCACGACAACCACAATGTTGATGAACATGAGATTAGTGATCATGGGGATCACATAGATGTACACTTGCTGGTAAGTCTTCAAGTCCTTGACGTCGATTCTACCGTATCATGATCAGTATGACATATACGAACGAAAAAGACATAGCATTCAAGTGACTTTGATGACTTACGTGTTGAGACCGGATTCGGTCGAACCACTGGCACCAAAGAAAAAGGCATCTATGGCCGCTAGATTTCCCGCAGAATACAGCACAGGAAATGAAAGCAGGCTACAAAATAGGATCCATGTGTCTGTAGATAACAAAAATAAGCCATTAGCTGGGACCCATGTACATCATATTCAACAAGAGAAAATGCAGGCGGTGACGAGGAGCATAATTATGCCAGCCAGGAGTGTAACTTACAATGGAGGGATATGAAATTCAGCTTCGGCTTCCACATGGTTCGGTGAGGTGGTGGGTAGGTAGTAAAATGCACGTGGGCTTAGATATGACTTCAAGTTGCGCTGATAGGAGCGTGGTCTTTGAGAGGTTGTGTGGTGTTGAGGTTGCAGGGAATTGAAGCGCAGTGGGGGGCTGATGTTTATTTCAGGGCATGTGCACTAACCGTGGCACGGCGGCCTCTCTGCCTGCGGTATTTTCAATTGCTCCTGTCCAGCCAAGAAAGGGACGCGACATGGATACGGATACGTGCATCCATAAGTATGAAATCGACGCGCACGCCAAGACTTTAGTGTCCACATAAACCGAGAACCAACGTCCAATTGTTGGTCTGCTTCACAATCACGTCCAATCAATGTTCCAAATGAACCGACGCGCCAAGGGCTTGGCGAATATTCTTATATCGGAGCTAAGTCGTGTCTTCTTCGGTACTTCACCTGGCCGGAATGAACTCCGAGGCTTCACTATCCCTAAGATGGTAGGCGTGCTGGATTGACGACTGTGTCTGGATAAAGGGATGCTAGAAATGCATTGAATAATATGCAAGAACCGGTGATGATGGGTAAAATACAAGACAGAACCCCGCTCGGACCGGTATAGGAGGAAATCCCTCAATCAAGCAGAACAATCACCTTTTGATCAATGGACCTCAGTGGTATTGCATTAAATCAACATCGTTTGTCTAACAAGGCGTGGCCATTCGTTGACATGCATCTTATTTGTGGCATGATCAACGCCATTTTGTCAATAGCGTAGCTGAGTTGATGCAAAACCCGCCTAAATAACACAATCATCTTACCAGTCGCCAGAATCTCATCATCGGTGTTATTCACAAGGCTCTTGAGCTGCTAAGGCTTGTTGCCAATGGACCAATCGCATTGGGCCAACCGTCGTTGGTGCCTAGAGATGACGTAGACTGTAGCAAACATCCTGCAACAGGCATACTTTGGCCCTCGTTTTCCTCGAAACTCTGAGGCAAAACTCGTCAGCTACACTAGGCAGTGATTTATAGCTCCAGCCTGAAACCTATTTCAAGAAAGCTCATAATCATCCAGCTGCAAAAGGCCATGCGTCAGAACGCCACGCTCATTACAGTAGCTTGCGGCATCTTGTCCTGCGTTGCAATCTCAGCGATGGCTTCAACGATACCCCAAGATGAGATGTTAGAAATTGATACCACGATTCCAGGCGGTCTGGAAACGACGCGTGTGGAATTCCCACCGCGGCGGTCTCCTCTTCGCACAATGCGACAAGTCCACGACTTTCTTTCCAATAGCACCACTCTCAAGAGCATCAAACTTCGAGTCACTCTGCTTGGTTGTTCTAGCCATCCTGACAGGTATAACTTCCCATTTGACTTCCCTGTCGGCTCTCGTTATTCGTTCAAACTCGAGTCTCTCCAACTTGACGGCTACGCCTTTGGCTACCAGGAGTGGAATAGGGTTCAGCCACCTAGCAAGCTATTTCCCTCTTACCCCCACAGGTGGGCTCCGGATGGCATTGGCAACTACTTCTGGAGGTACATGTCCGACTTGGCGACTAGGTATTATAAATGGCGCGACCTTCCCGATGACCAGAAGCATAAGACAAACCTCGATCAGTGGATAGACGCAATGGACTTCTCCCACATCCGAGAGCTTGCGCTGAGAGACATCAGGGGGCATTCTGTCGTTGCCATTCGGCTCCCCCCACTCCTCAAGTCCTTGACGTCCTTGACGATTCGGGGAGTTCATCACGTCCGAGAATTCGTTCTTGGGCTGCCACGCGATTCGTTGGGACATCTTTCTTGGATTTCTGGCTGCGGATGGAGGCAGGCCCAGTTTGTGCTTGACGTAGTGGGGCACCATGCTCGTTCGCTTGCTCGTCTCGAACTAAGAGAGCCCGAGAGCTCCTATTATCAACGGGAGGTTCTCACGGCAGAGGAGCTTGCCACTCTGGGTGATTTGGCGCCAAATCTACAAGAATTGACCACCGACCTCAACCGAAATGGCACTTGGCCAGTTGAAGAGCTGCAATCAGTGGCCGCGCACTACCCTCGATTAAAACGACTCACAATAAACTTGGAACTTGCCAGTGAGCAGCGAAGACAACACGAAAGCTCGACGTCGCCTAGGAGTAAATGGTTGAGCGATGAAGGTGAAGACCTGGACAACATGGCCCGCCCGTTGCTAACCAAAACGACTGGGATGGAACTTTTCGAACTTTTGCGAAAACAAAAAGTGGGCGAGGAGCTGGTTCAGCTGAAGCTCTTTGCTGGAGATTGGGAGAGATCGCATGATGGGCCGCTATACACGGCTGCATGGCTTGAGCATCGAAAGGCATGGGTTACATGCCAAGTATTGGAGAATTCCAACAACTCCGGAAAGCAGATACTTTGCGACGGGAGGGATACAGTTGTGGTCAACGGAAACGACAGTGTATGGGATGAAATGGACCTCGTTCGGAGGGGTGTCATCATTCCAGTACTCGATGAAGACGAAGAGGAACAACTAAGATTGTTGGGGATGGATGTTGCCCATGAAGATTAGGAAACGCAGCTGGCAGATGCGATTTAGGATGTTCATCCCCTCGCTGTCAGTCATCATCTTATTTCGATTTGGTCTGCGTCTTTTCCATCTTACAGACCCAAAACGCCATACAAACTTCTCCTGTCAATTGATAAGACGACGGTCGTCTCTTTCCTGATATGCCGATCATTTATCGGGATGAACAAGCATTGCGCAGGATGTCTTGATCAATCCGTGTCTGGGAAACATCGGACATTTCAACCGCGGTTCCAAGGAACCCCGCTGAAGATGACATGCCGATGAACCGGTCCGCAATCCCCACCCTGCCAAGCCCGTCCAATTACCAATGCGACCGGCGACACGTGCCGATGATCAGCGTACAACCGTACCAGCTTCTTTGCGCATCCTATTCGTCCCATGCAGCAATCTCCGTGGCAAGTCGATATGCTGTCCTCCCCCCCCGGCGCAGACCCCGATTTGAGAGGTCCATCGCGGTGGCTACAACCATAATCCTTGAGCAAAGTCGTCATCGAACGCGAGATTATTGAGTTGCCGTCTTTTTTGAATGCAATTGCCCAATCATCTGCCACATGATTACCCACGAGCTTGAGCTTGCTCATCTTGGAGGCGTGTAGACGGCGAGCTTCCATATCCCGATTGACTGGAAGCTCCGGAAACTAGTCTTAGCTCGAGATGCAGAACTCCACGCTTTTGGATTCTTCATAAAGGCGACGGTTTTCCGTTAGAACACCCGAGTGGTGGTCGTTTCTGGCAGCAGCAGCTTTCGCTCATTTTTGGTCGGTTGCAGATTGATCACCTTGCGATCATGCTTCAATCTGCGGTCAGTGCCCTTGCCCTTGCCATCACGGCATCGGCCGCCTTCACTGGGAACTTGAACTATCTTTCGCCGTCCAAACACCATGCATCTCTTGGTATCTCTATCAGGAAGGTGGCAAAGCGCACGTATGCTAATTCTCCATGGGATCCGGCGAAACTCAACTTCACCCATGGTGTTGCATCAGGCGATCCCTACGATGATAGTGTCATTCTCTGGACCCGCGTCGCTCCGAACATGGACAACGATAAAAGTAACGTAACCGTCTCCGGTTACGTTCCTCTCTACGACCACAGCACCGATACCTATGTGCAGAAGAGCGACTCTCCAGTTTGTATCGACTGGAAGATTGCAACGGACGACAAGCTTGCCACGGTCGTAGACTCTGGCACAGCATACACCAGTTCCGATGTTGACTTCACCGTCAAGGTTGAGGCCAAGAAACTGGCACCATACACTGTCTATTGCAAGTATATGCCTCATCTGTTCCTGATTGTCGTATTTTAACACTTCCTAGACTACCAGTTCTCCGTTTGCAACTCCAACAATACTTCGCCCGTCGGCCGTACCAAGACGATTCCCTCCAAGGATGCAAAGGTTGATTCTCCTGTGAGAATTGCAGTGTACTCTTGCAGCAACTTCCGTGGGTTTACTCATTCGGCCGCAAGTAATTTCTAGAAACTGATGGTTATGCAGCTTTTGGTTTCTTCAACGCTTATGGAAACCCGGTGAGAAAGGACTCAGTCGACTATGTTGTCCATTTAGGTGACTACATTTACGAGTACGGGAATGGCGAGTACGGATGGGGCAACTCTCTGGACCGCATCCCGCTGCCTGACCGCCAGATCTATACGTTAGTACACGCTTACGCTGTTTTCATATCTGAACCATGACCTGCTGACTTATTAAAAGCCTTTACGACTATCGAAAACGATTGGCAACTTACAGAACGGATCTGGATCTGCTTGCCAGTCATCAACAATTTCCCTGGATTCCAGTCTGGGATGACCATGGTCAGTGTGGCCCTATTCATGTCATTGAGCCAGGCTAATGAGACGCAGAGGTTTCTGATAATACGTGGAGAGACGGAGCTTCAGAGCTGAATAACACTGAAGAGTCATTCATCATGGATGGGGGCGTCTCTGTTGACCAGCGCAAGATGAACGCTGTTCGTGCGTATTTTGAGTGGAGTCCGTCACAGTCTGCTCGACCGAGTATGAGCATCAACTAATTTTTTCGCAGTGCCAATCCGCCAAGTTGACATGGATGACAACCTCCGTATCTGGAGAGACTTCAGCTTCGGCAACCTTTTCGATTTGATCATGCTTGACACGCGGCAATATGACCGAGCTGTAAGCACATTCCAGTCACCCGTGACGCTCATCCCGCCGCTTCGAATCACCTTCTAACAAATATGCCAAGATCACCGATGTCTATTGGAACACTGACTATGTCAACTCCATCAAGAATGAAGCAAGTCGCTCCCTGATGGGACCTCGCCAGGAAACTTGGTTCTATCGCACTCTTCGCGACAGCTCCACTCGTGGCGCACAATGGCGCGTCATTGGCAACCAGATCATCTTTAGCCGAATGAACGAGAGCTTGTCTTTTGGAGCCGAGAATCCATTCAATACCGATCAATGGGACGGGTACCAGGCCAACCGCAACCGCACCTTCGAAGTTCTCTACGAGCAGAATGTGAGCAACAACATCTTTCTCGCCGGTGACTCGCACGCCTCATGGGTTTCAGACCTTGTCTGGCTCGGCGAGCACGAGTATGACCAGAACACTGGTTCCGGATCCGTGGGTGTGGAGTTTGCGGGATCTGCAGTCAGCTCGCCGTGCCCTGCAGGCCAAAACATCTCCTTGGCAAACGCGAATGTCGGCTCTGCGTGGCTCACAAACGCAAACCGCGAGTTGCAGTGGCAGGATCTCTTCTACAGAGGATACTACGAGCTTCGCATCGACTACAATGCCGTCAACGCCTCGTTCTTCGGAATTCCGACCACAAGGATCAAGCAAGGTTACGAGATCTCGCTCGCTAACTTCACAGTCATTGCTGGCGAGAATAAGTTGCACCGACAGAATGGCACTACTGCTGTTGGTGGCATCGCCGAAAGCGGCAGCTTGAAGAACGGCCGGGTTGTGCAGACAAACATCACGCACGACACCGGATCTGGCGATTATCTCAAATACGACTCACCATAGATAGATGGGAAATCGTGAACAAATAATGTAATGTGTTACTCTCTATCTGACTGATGTATCCTTTTCCTACTCCATCCCTGTGGAATTACACGATTGGTTTTGATGGATTTCTGTTGGTTTCGCAGGGTGAATACAGCGATATCACGTACTTTGACGAATAACTGTATGGATTGATTGGCTTGATGTGTGTTGAAGGGAAGAGTCTCCAACGGGTGAAGTGAGGCCTGGTTATGGCCGTCAGCCACGGACCGCCACACCACTTGCCACAGCTAGATTCCGACGTGTTATTCCGACAATTTCCGATCGCCGAACGAATGCCGACGCCCAAAGAAACGACTCTTATCAGAAAGAGAGGAGGTAACATCGACACATCAGAGTGTGCTCTGATAGCCGATATCTTCGGGTTATTCTTTTCCGCAGTTGTAGATAACAAATGCCGACCCCGGCCCCGGTCACCTTCCTGCAGCAGTATGGCCAACAGTACTGAATTAGCCTTCCCATTGGTCCGGACCAAATGTCCTTGGCGATCGCTGAACTTATCTATGGGGGTCTTCTGCAGATGCACATGGCCAGCGCCAATCTCCAGAATCAAGAACGTCATGGAGCAACTGTTATCAGGGCGGGGTTGGGGCTGCTTTATAATATTTCGTCTAGTTCGAGACGGACATTTAAGCTTCAATCAATATCATGCCTTCGCCAGTTTGCTGTATTGCAAGAACTACATACCTTTTCCGGTAAATATTCAGGATGGATACGAAGGAGAAGCTCGATATCGAAAAGTCAGCGAGCTCACGCGAAGCTCAGCCGGAGACAATTGTGGGCGAGGTAAAAGACGTGTCAAACGCCGATGCTGCCTTGGAATTCCTGCGACAATGCGGCGACGTCAACCCCATGACTGATGAAGAGGAGCGGAGACTCAAACGCAAGATTGACTGGCGAATCGTGCCGCTCATGTTTGCATGCTACATTCTCCAGTATCTCGACAAAACCTTGATCAATTATGCCAACGTCATGGGGCTCCAGAAGGATACTGGCATTTCTGGCGATCAATATTCGCAACTCGCCATGATCTTCTATGTTAGCTATCTTGCTTTCGAATTCCCTCACGCTTGGGGAATGCAGCACTACCCAACGGCAAAGTACATTGGCATTATGGTCTGCCTATGGGGAACGGTGCTGGCGGTTACATCGGCCTGCCACAACTGGGCCGGACTTGTCGTTACAAGAGTTCTTCTCGGCGTTTTCGAGAGTGCAGTTGCACCTTCATTGATCGTCATCACAACCATGGTACGCTGATCTTTGCACATACTAGGATGGCTTGCTCATAATTCCAGTGGTACAAACGCCAGGAACAACCTCCTCGCATGGGAATCTGGTACCTTGGTACCGGCGGCGGCGTCATAGTCGGCTCTCTCATCTCGT
Source organism: Colletotrichum fructicola Nara gc5 (assembly GCF_000319635.2). Classification (NCBI taxonomy): domain Eukaryota; kingdom Fungi; phylum Ascomycota; class Sordariomycetes; order Glomerellales; family Glomerellaceae; genus Colletotrichum; species Colletotrichum fructicola. The sequence continues at coordinate 9,130,965 of NW_027094051.1, read as the reverse complement.
TCGGCTTTCAACACTACGATGGATATAGCTTCACTTCTTGGCAGATCATGTTTCTGATATGCGGTCTGGTCACTGTTGCCGTGGGTATCACTGTAATTGTTGTGCTCCCAGATAATCCGATGAACGCCAAATTTCTATCTCCTGAGGAAAAGGTGTGGGCTATCGAGCGCCTGAGAGCCAACCAGACGGGTGTCGAAAATAAGCAGTTCAAGTGGCCGCAATTCATCGAATGTTTTGCTGATCCTCAGACATACCTGCTTGCAATGATCACGATCACGTCAAACGTGCCCAACGGGGCTGTGTCTTCATTTCAAGCAACGATCATCAAAGGTTTCGGATACACTTCCAAGGAAACCGCACTTCTATCCATTCCGTCGGGTGCCGTGAGCATCGTCTCGATCTTGGCTGCAACCAACGTTGCGGGGCGATACAACCAACGTGCTCTGAACATCATTTGCCTCTTGATACCTGGTGTCATCGGAGCAGCCCTTATGGCGTTCCTGCCAGCCGACAACAAAGCCGGGAAACTGATTGGCAACTATATGACGAATTGCATTGGTGCGACCTTGCCATTGCTGTATTCGCTCGTCGGCGCGAACTATGCTGGTCATACGAAAAAGGTCAGCCCTCTCACCCTTTCAAGTAGCATGCAGAAACGCTGACTGTGACATAGGTCACAATGAATGCCACTCTTTTAATTTGCTTCTGTGTGGGCAACATTATCGGGCCATTGACCTTTACTGCGGAGTCCGCACCTGAATACATCCCCGCCAAGACTGCTATCATTGTGACTTGCGGTCTGGCAATGGTCTTCACCCTGATGCTGCGCTTTTACTATGTTTGGGAAAACAAGCGTCGCGACAATCTCGTGCGGACCGGACAACTTGGCCATCTCAAGGATGTGGAGTTCAGCGATATGACGGATCGCTTGAACAAGGAGTTTCGGTACACCCTGTGAGCTCAGTGTTGCGGGCAAGTAAACATACCAACGCTCTCCAGACAGCACAAAATCCAGAAAGTATGAAACAGCTATGAGCCAAAATTCAATTGAAAGCGTTCAATCCAGTGCTTTTCCCCCTTGAATTCGATGACTGCGTGTCATGAATGTCGCCGAATTCACCTTTGCTAAGCGACGAATCTTCGATACCGCCGGTATCATCGCCGACCTCAAAATTGGCACCAAAATTGAAAGATGAACTGCATCAATCGCGGCTGGAAGCCGGCACGTTTGAGGCTCGATAAGAAAACATTTTTCGTTCAAAGCATGAAGCAGTCGGCATGTCTTGCATGTCTGGGCTATGTCGCGAAGGGGCGCGCTTTGAAGGAGCTCAAGTTTCCCCGCGGATTCCGTGACCCCCTGCATCTTATAGGGTGAAACATTTTTTTTTGCAATTCGCTCAGTCCTTACCCCGGAGTCCCGAGATTCGTTCTTGACGGATTTGAAGCAGTGTGGGCTTGGGGTGGACCGATCCAGCCCTATGGCGCCTATTTTTAGGGTGATCACAATATTGCCTCCCGTGCCGATAACCGTGATGGCTTGAACCTTGCCGGTCCTGGAACTCCGATCGTCGTTTGAGTTGCGTGGCACTAGAAGGCCCATTATTTCGGGCCGAGCGCCTGGGCCTGACCAAGTATTTGATGTCAGGTCCCCGGTGGCCACCGTCCGGAGGTTCACGGGGCTTTTGATTGTTCTTTCTGTCGCCTGACATCCGAGATGTGAGCCGCCACGATACCCACTCTAGCCCTTTTCCCACCTCCACAAGCCAGTGTGTTTACTCTGTCCTTCGTTTCTTCAATTTCAAGTTCTTGTTTCTCTCTCTTACATATTTGCTGCGGGTCTTGTGAGGAGCACTTCCGTTCATTCTGTTCTACGTACCCCCTTGACGATTTGACTCAATGGACACGATGGAACCAGCAACCCCCGATATCGCCTCACTTGGCGACTCAAGTGTTACGACCAGACTGGAAGACCAAGAGCCGATTAGGGCAGATGCATCGAGAGGAACCGAGAAGCAATCCGAGGCCGCAACCGATACGACACTGCCTGTACCGAGTTCCCCTATCTATGCACCGACACAAGCAAATTTGACGAAACACCGCCGGCGATGGATTCCCCGAATATCTTCACGATTGCGCAACACTCTACTCAGCACTATGGGTCTTCTCGAGCTCGCCAATGCCGGAGACTTCGCAGCAAACGTCTGGAACGAGATTCCTGTGCCTATATATGCCATCGTCTTCATGGCCCTGGGCGGCACGCTGGCATTGGTAGTATCGATTCTGGCCCTCAAAGACACTCTCTTGAGTTGGCAGAACGTATGCTTCCTCCGTAATGAGAGGGCTGCTTTGAAAGCAGAAAGGCTGGAGCGTCTCCAACGAAGTCTGCCGACGCTGGACGTCGACGTCCTTCTTGACACGAATTTTCGAGAACTTGGAAGCGAAATCGCGAATCGCTTCGGGCTAGACATATGCAGTGGGTTCGGCGCATTTCTCATTAGTATCGGCACATACATGGCGATTGGAGGGGCGAATCGCCAAGCGTGGTTTGCAAGCAACATTTTGTCAGGCTACCTCGGCAATGCCCCAATTGCTCTCTATGGCCTGATTAGTTCTGGATGGTCGGCTACATCTTCCGCAGAGCTTCTCAGCACCGAGGAATCGCGGCCCAGTCGCCTCGCCTCCAGGGTAGCCGAGCCGTAAAGGCTATCGAACGACGGACGCGCAATGTTCACATCTACACTTTGGTCAGTGCTGTGAGTAGCGTAATTGGTGGTGGTGCATCCATGGTCACGGCGACAAGATGGGAAGGCTACGTCGTACTCATCCCAGTGATTCTATCATCGATGTTTTACAACTCGTGGCTTCGTCGCAATGTGGCCTATGATAGACCACCCGCCGGCGACCCATTGCACCTGACCGAAGATGCAATTACTCACGAGCTCGAGGTTGCAGAGATGACCTGGCGAAAAATTCGAGGCCAGTCTCGGCCACTTCGGGAGGTGGTGGCTGACGCAACGTCTCTAGAGGCTGTCACGACGTACCTCGTCGCCAATGATCTTCTGGAACATTTCTGCTTGTCTCTCATGAAAAGTGCTGTTATCGCTCCTGTATTGGTCAGCCAAGAATCAACAGATGTCACGATAGACGCAAAGCGTCTATTGGAAATGCCAAAGGAGATACATCTAACCATGATCGAAGTTGCAAACGAAACGATCAAACAAAAGGGCCCAAAGCACTTTGAGCACCGTCAGCGATACCTGGCCGAGATCATAGGGAGCACGCTACGACTATCACTAAAAGCTGGCTATGGAGGTTCTATGACAGAATGCTGAGCTGTTTTGACAGCAGCTCTGGAGAAAAGGGTCACAAGGAACATTATAAGACATAGACTGCCATAATATTATATAATTCTTAATGGTTGAACTAAGTAACGACAGTTGGTATTCCATAGTGTACACGCCCCTTACACGCCCCTTTTTTTGTAAGCCATTCCCGGATCATAACTTCGATTGACGTTAGAATCGCAACCTCATCGGTCACGCCGCGATGCAGTCTGAAAGCAGAACAACCCCTCGCATACTTGTGCCGGAAACTTGCAATCATGAGCAATTATGCTCCTTGCCTAAACACTTTGTCTTCCTCTCTTTATCCCCTTTCCTGACTTTTCTCCTCTGGTGGAGCGATCACCACAGTTGCAGGTATGTCGGTGCTTTCGGTATCCTTCGCCTTAGGTTTGCGCCTGAAGAGCCTTCCGATCGCTGAGAAGCCCTTTCCCAGAATTCTGTAGACGATGACGAAGGGCCTGCCGACGAACTTGGCCGCCTTCTCGAACCAAACGTCGGGGAAAATGCGTACGACAACTCCCCAAGGCATGGACATGAAGGCAACAACAAGGCAAATAGCCCACTGGCTTCCATTGAGACCTCCCTCCTTGATCTCAAACACACGGCCACCGACGAAGACGATGCCAACTTGCAGACCAACCATCAAAAGATTGATGAAGATGAAGAATTGGTTACGATGAACACCTTCCAGGACGTTGAACTTATTATCCAGGCGACGGTTGTTGAATTCGTTGAAAATTTGCATCCAAACGAAAGTGTTGAAAATGATCGTATCGAGTTGCAGCATCTCGTCTTCACTGTTACGATCGTAGTTGAGAATCTCTGGACCAGCAAAGTACAGCGTGATAGTGATGACGAGCTGGAAAATTGCTTGGCCGATGATCATCTTCCACATCTGCAGCCATGGTTGTCAGTACAAGATCATCTGCCAGTCCAGGGTCAACTCACGTTAATGGTGATCAGAGGAGCACTCTTGGGTTGAGGAGGCCGATCAAGAATCTTCTCGGTCGGGGGATCGGTTGCAAGCGCGAGGGCAGCGAAGGTATCCATGATCAAATTGACCCAAAGCAGCTGGACGGCTTTAAGTACAGGCTCCATATGGTCGTCGTACATGGCTGTGATGAAGGCAAGCATAACTGCTGTGATGTTGACAGTGATTTGGAACTGTGCAACAGTGAGGAGTTAGTCAATCTGGTTGATTCAAGTGACTTCGCACAACAACTGAAGCAAGATTGCTTACCTGGAGAAACTTCTGCACAGCGTCGTTAACTGCACGGCCCCATTTGAGAGCTGTCACAATGGAAGTGAAGTTGTCATCCATCAGAACAATAGCCGACGCCTCCTTGGCGACCTCGGTTCCGGAAATACCCATAGAAAATCCGACATCAGCAGCCTTCAGAGCTGGGGCATCATTCGTGCCGTCTCCAGTCACCGCTACCGTCTCTCCCAGGGCCTTCAATCTGGTGACGAGAATTCGTTTGTCCTCCGGGGATGAACGAGCCAAGACCTGAAGCTTTGGGAGAATAGCGTTCATGTCACCCTCAGACAGCTTGCGGAAAACAGGTCCTTCCATGATCACGCCGTCGCCGCCCGTGTAAATGCCACACTCCGTTGCAATAGCCTGTGCCGTAATGACGTTGTCGCCCGTGACCATACGAACAGTGACACCGGCATGTTGGGCCTTGCGGACTGCATCAGGCACGCCCGGTCGAACGGGGTCCTGAATACCAACAATTCCGAGAAAGGTGAGGTCGGAAAGAGACAGCAGAGAGTCCATCTTGACATGGCCGTCCTCCGAAGGCATTCTGGCAGGTGGCCATTGTGGGTAATCCTTGTAGACAAGGCCAATCGTCCTCAATGATCGACTGGCATACTGGTTGATGGTGTTCTGTAGGGCTTGTCGCTGAGTCGAATCCAGGGGCTCCTCGTCCAAGGTTTCCAAGTTAGCCTGAGACGAGCAGTACCCGAGCAGGATTTCCGAAGCTCCCTTGACCAGAAGACGGTAGCCTTTGTTGGAGTCGCGAAGCTTGATCACAGCAGCCATGCATTTTCTCCGCGAGTCGAAAGGCAACATCTGCACAACATGTTCGTTGGCGCGAGCCTCTGCCAGCGATTGCAGGCCCAGATGGTCCTTGGCCAGAGACAACAGAGCTGTTTCAGTCTTGGATCCAATGAAAGTAGCCTGGCCATCTTCTTGGCCTTCGAAGGCAGTTGAGTTGACCGCAACTGACTGCACAATCAGCTCTTTGGTTGCCGTGGGTGCAGATGAGGCCCATGTAGAAACAGGGACGGTGCCATCGGTAGACTTTTCGCTGTCGGATTGCGCCAGAGCTGTGAAGCTTGTCGTCGAGAATGTTCCGGCTACCACTGTCATCTTGTTCGTTGTCTGTGACCAAGTCAGTCAGTGTGCGCCTTGCAGATTTTGATCTTGTTGCGGATCTCACCAGCGTTCCCGTCTTGTCTGAGCAAATGGTTGTTGCGTTGCCCATGGTCTCACAGGCGCGGAGCACTCGGACGAGGTTGTTCTCTTTCAGGAGCTTGGTGGTCGCAAAAGCCAAGGCGAGGGTGACGGCCAGCGGCAATCCTTCGGGCACTGCGACTGCGATGATCGCAATTGCGACGACAAGCAGATCCATGAAAGTAGATGCCTTGTCTGCTGGCGATCGGTGATCCTCTGGCAAAGTCGCGAGGAATCGGAAAAGAAGAATGAAGAACATCAAGGCGGATGCGCCTCCACCCAACTTAGCGATGGCAACCGCAAGACCTTCCAGCTTCTTCTGCAGGGGAGTGGCTTCGACATCGTAGCGAACAGACATCATGATCTTGCCGAAGCTGCTGTGCACTCCGACAGAAGTGCAAACATACGTGCCCATACCTAGAGCCAATCAGCACATTTCCACATCCACTGGTCCGAAGGAACCTACCCTCAAGCACCTTCGAGCCAGAAATGATGAATGGGTCGAGGTCGTCGAGGTTGTTGTGCTTCGTGTCGAGAAGCTTCATGACCTGGTCACCGGCGGTCTTCTTGAGGACGTCGGATTCGCCAGTAGCCGAAGATTCATCGCACTTCAAGTCCTGGCCTTCGATCAGAATACCATCGGCAGGCACCATGTCTCCCGGCTCAAGATGAAGAACTTCTCCGACGAGAATCTCATTCACATTGATCATGAGAGATCGGCCTGACCTAATGACCTTGACCTGACGATCATCCTTCTTGGTGTTCAATCGCACGAATGCCTGTTCTTTCTGCCAATTGTTGTGGGAACCGACGACGACGACGATGATGACTGCGGCGCAAATGGCCACGCCCTCTACCCTGAGTGACTGTCAGCCTGGAGTGATGTAATCGAGTGGAAAGGACATACCAGTCGACCGATGCCGGCGAGCCTGCCGGCCTTTCGACACCCAAAGTCTCGTACAAACCCAGTGCCAGAGAGATGATACCAGCGACGGTCAAGAGAATGATGACCTTTTCGCTGAGCTCAATGTACATGAGCCTCCAGATAGATTTGCCCTTCTTCGGTGGGAGGACATTGCGACCGTAAACGCGCGTGCGATCGGCGAACGGTGTTGAAGATGTGGTCGCGTGCCTCTCTGTTGGCGTCGCAGGTTTGGAATCGAAGTCGACGGCGTCGCTGAACGAGACTGTGGACTTGACGCCGGTCTCGTCAACACTGAGTCCGCTGCGGACATCGGTCTGGATGCCCCGCGCGATTCCCTGGAGACCGCCAAGAGCTCGGAATGCCGATAGAGACTTGGGATTGAAGAGCTTGTTTAGCTGGCCGGGGGAAAACGCGAAGGGGTTGTTGTCGACGCGAAAGTCGTGCTCTGTTCCAGGGTCTGGGTGAAGAGCCGAGTCTGGATCCTCAAGAACGAAGCTTGGGGCGGCACTGGGGGCAGCAGTTGTGCCGGACGGGGTCAAGAAAGGATTGGTCCCGTCGGGGGTGATGGTGTCGGCATCGCTGACGGCCCGCGGACGGGAGTCCGGATGTGTGGGGTTTGGATTGGGGCTGAGAAAGTTGTCAGCCATCATGAGCTACTGGAGTCATGTATGGGCTGGTGGAAATGAGAAAGTGTTGTCGAGCTGGAGCAAGGCGTGCCGAAGAAGCGGCGGCCAAGCAATATGAATATTTCTGCGCGTCTGCAGAGAGGGCAGCTTTCTCCGGGCTCCCTCCTGCAGCTTCTCCCAGACTGGCCATACAACACCATCTTGTCAACCGGAAGAGACATAGCTCTCCACTTCTCCAGTAGAGCGGCAAACGCAAAAGGTCAACGGTCCCGGCTGGCTCAGCACTGCCACAATTCAACGGACATTATATTGACGAAATGATAGCCTCTGATGCGATCTGATAAGCTCGGGTATCCAGGGATGGGGCCCGAGGAGCTCTCGACAAGCTTAAACAAGCAGGCATTCTGCGGTGTGTGTGGAGTGAAGGCCCGCCGGTGGCAGTCTAGGTCAGCCTCAGAGACCAACGGACAGCACATGATGCAGTCTTGGCAGTTTAAGAGAGGATTCCAAGGAGCTCAGAATGATGATCATAAGCAGCGGGATGTGGAAGATGCCAAGAGCTTCAAGGGAGGGGAAGGTGGACGCGAGGGAGAAAAGCAAGATGAGCCGGAGATTGGCAAAATTTGTGAGCACAGTTTGGCGCAGGCGAGGGATTTTCTGGCAAAGATTAAGCGAGATGATGGCAAGATCAGACGAGCATGAGAATAGGGGGAAGGTTTAGCCGTTCTGACAGCGCTGACAAACTCGGTTCAGACGAGCGAGGTTTTTTGCTTCTGGCCTGGCGCCGGCGACAGGCCAAGAGTCAGGCGAAAGAGGGGTCTGGAATTCTATTTGACAGACGCAGTGGGAAAGTCATTCTTCTGCGGTGTTGGCGGCGCATCAGGAGCTTCAAATGGAAGGTCAGACGGCGCACGTGTGCGGTTGATACGACCTCGCTTGATCTTTCCCTGTCGCCCTTGATTCGCGAAATCCTACTTGCAATCACCTCAAGCGGGGTATCTCCACCCGGCTCACCGTGTTTCCCGCCTCCCATCGCCGCCATCGGCCTTCATGAACTCCTGTTGGGGACTCCTCCCGCGCGGTATGGTACGGTACGGTACGGTACCGACGCAGCGCTTTGACTGGGGCTTGTAGCAGAACGCGAAACCTCGTAGCATTTGTTTCTTGGCCACAGAAAGTCGTTTCCTCTTGCCATCCTTTCTTCGTTTTCAGTTTCCATATAATGACGCTATGTTTCGCTCGCGCAAGAATGACGGCGTGGTTCTGCGCAGGAAGCGACCATCTCTTACATACACAGCCGAGCCAAGAAGTCCAACAGTCTGACTGTCGAACCGAAATGTCGTTTCCGCCGCCAGCACGAGACCGGTCATGTCGAGCCGCGAGCCCCTCTCTTGCTGATCATGCTTTCTCCCACAAAGCCAAGCCTATGTTGGCCCCCTCGACGCGTCAAATCCGGCCACATAGCAAACTTGACACCGTTTCTTTGCGCACAGCGAAATGCGATTCTTGACTTGCGCAGCCGGTGTTGCTTTGCGTCCGGATGTTTTGCTTTCCGGGGCTTACGACCCCCTGTAAATATGTCGGCAATTAGTGCTGTCACCTAGGCCTTTTGACGAAGCTACCGGCGCAAGCTCCTTCAGCCGACGCCGAGCCGACGGAGTGCTGTCACGGATTGTAACTTGGCGGCATCATCGTCAACCCCAACCGCCGGACTCTGTCAGGTTTTCTGGATGGCAAATTTTATTCCCACGTTTCGCGACAGAACCAAAACCAACACTTGGGATCAACGCCCGGTCGCTACCAATCAATTTGGCCCCTGTTGATGATCACCTGGAGTCCTTGTCTCGCTTGATCTTCCGGTACTCTTATTTTGGTGAGGAGGCCTCATCCTGTTTGTGTCAGAGAGCAGAGCTCCATACACATCCACTCAACTGGGGCTCGATGGGTCACTCATTCTTCTAGAGTTCAACGCTACCCACTTTCCAACACAACAATGATGACTCCGCGCGGCCGCGCCTCATCTTGACGAGCGGTTTATTGATTGATTTTCTTCACCCCCTAAGATATCGCGATAGTAGGCGTATTGAAGCGTTTTCGTAGCACGGACCTTAAGAGCTTCATTGGTTCGTTGCAGCCGGTGCTCAGCCCGAGGATGAGGGTGGGCGACGTTGAAAAGTAGCCCAAGCATCGTCACACTTGGCGTGTACTTATATCGCAGTTTGACTGGCTCACACAGGCGATAGAAACGTGTTCATGACGATCTCAGAGGTCATGATCACACCAGCAGCTTACGGGAGTTTCCTCGAAAACATGCTGACTAGAAATCTTTGGAAGATACTTTGACTCCGAGCCAGGCGTTTGCTTAAGATATCTTGCACGGGACATGTGCCCATCATGCCGCGCAATTTGCTGCCCCGAAGACCTGCTGACGAGCCAAGAAGTAGAAGAAACTTTTGTGGAAGCACGTAAGGTATTATTCAGCCTGGCGGTGAGGTTGGGGAATAATCCTCCTGAGATGGTTTACTGACGTGTAATTACTGACGCAACAAGTTTTACGCACTGCACTGTGGTCAAAGGTATGCGATGTCTTCCTAAAGTCAAGCTTGTTCATTCATGCATGGATTCGTTCGCAACTTTAACATGTCTGACATTTTGGCCAACAAAGTTTCTAAAACAAGACAACTTCGACTCCTCTTCCGCGTGCTGCTTCGTTTATGTCGAAGACCTCTGCCCCTGAAGCCTGTGCCTCGTCGAGCAGCTCAAATATGACCTTCAGAAAGTTGAACGGGTCTCTTTTGGACAAATGTTCACGGAAACTTTCCAGTGTTATTTTCCATTCAGGATGGGCGCCCAGCTCTCGAAACTCTAAGCTGGCCGCTATAACAGGAAACACCATCCCGTTCTGTATCAGCGAGTACTTTTCGCGGTCAAGGTCAAAGCGGATATGTTTGTAGATAGCGTCCATCGCAGAAATTAGTCGGCACATGATCACGCCTGTATTTGGCGCGAACTGGGTTTCCTCCTGAGCTTGTCCGTCTTGGAGCCTCTTTCTTCTGCGAATTTCGAGAATGCCCGCGAACCGCCAACAGTCCCACAAGTGACACTGTATGAATTCGCCGATTTCACCGGGCCATATCCATAGTCTGGACTCGACACTTGCTTGAGGGCCATCCGGTATGTCGGCCAGTACGTCAATAAGAGATCGGGGCATTCCTATACCAACCTCGACTCCACCAATCCTACCCCCGGGCCAATTGTCTTGGGTCTTTCTGAAGCGCTTCCAAAGCCCGATTGAGGGGCTTACTCGGCCGACAACATACAACGGCAAGTCCATCACGCACATAGACTCCAACATATGAAGCGTTGGAAGGTCGCGCCCGGGGCCTGGCTCTAACAAGTGCATTTTGGCGTCCAGGTTGTATAAGTTTGCCATAAGTTGGACATACATCGTAAAAGGACGGGCTAACAAGAGCTACGCTCATTAGCATCGCAGTTTTCAAGTCAGTTTACCTGTTTCAAATACTGTCACTTACACACAAAGAGCAGACCATCAAACCGGCAAAGGCAGTTGATGCCCTGATGTCGTCATGTTGGCTAGCAAGCTCAGCGCGGAATGTTCGGAGGGCAAGGTCAAGACGTTCCATGGAAGATACAGACAGGTCATCGCACCCATCATCGACATAGCTCTGGATAGCGATGCCAATTATTCTGAGGGCCTTGCTTTGTGATGCCATATCCTCGAAGATAGGCCTGATCCAAGACTGAGTCTCCGCGTTATACAGCTTGCCAAGGCCAGATATCAAAACTGAGCGATCGTTAGGCTGCGACACCGACATTTTGAAAGGTTTTAAAAAGTTGAAAACGTACAAGTTTCGAACAAGTTGTCCAGCCCGTCAAGGCCATCCTCATCTGGACGTGGCGGAAGCGGATGGTCGTCGTCCAACCCACGGCTCTGTGGTTTGTCGTTGGGAACGCGGTAGGATGACGAAGGAGGGGTGTTGACATTGCTAGTATCCAACCCCCGATCCGTAGGCCGCGAGGTCTCTGGTCCATCCACGGGATGAATGCTGGTGGTATCGTTCACCCACCGAAGGGGTTTCGTGTACCCTTCACACTCAAGACCACGTCGCATGCAGGGGCCGCACTCGGGGCGGGCTTCATCGCACTTCCGTTTTCGCCTCTTGCAAGTTGCGCAGCCGTTTCTCGAACGCGTTATTGGCCGCATTTTCCGCTTCGGGCACTTCCCTTCTCATAGTCGGCATTGGTGTGTTGAAATCAGGGGCTGGGCGCGCAAATGTTCTCAACTGAGAGACTGAGTTGAATGGCGGCGCATTTGATGGACGAAATGGGAATGACGTGGGGACGGGAAGAATGCAGCGCACCGACGACCCTTAAAGGGTTTAGCACTGAAGCAGCTCTTCTGCTGCACGAGCACCAAGACGATCTGTGAGCATGTTTTTGATTCAAACACAGCGGGTTGCTCCTGAGCCCCAGTCCTAGGTTGAAGAAGGCGACGACTCTCTGGACCGCATTTATCAGGAAATTTAATTCTTTACGGGAAGCTTTGTTTTTAGAATCCTTTCCCGACTAACCGCAAATGGATAATCATTGCGCCAAACATGGACGTCTGATGACAAACTGCGGCGCAATTGTCATGATCTTTCCCTTCCTGAACATGTTGCATACAGCACGACCAGTCATTGTCCGCGAAATGGCGATCCACTTGTTGCTGGTCCCGTCTCGCGTGATGAGGGATGTTTTTAAATCGAATCAGCGTACCAGACTGGGGTTTTCCTGAAAATATGTCTAGGTATATGAAGGTCGAATCCCCGGACTTATCCTGTTGTCGAAGACGCACCTGCTGCCATCAAGCCATACTCCCTACTTCACAACCAGGACGTTTTCCAGACACCTCAACCAAAAACAGTCTTCCGACACTCTCTGACCCAATTTTCACGGACGGCATCGGCAGTACAACATGACATCGCAAGAAAGTCGAACAACAGAAACAAGGGACGCCGAGGACTCCCCTTCCCCTACGGACATAGATGTCGAAGTTCTGGGCCGGCAGCGCCCGGCAGTGTTTGGGTCCTGGCTATCAGAGGTTGGCTTTTGCTCCTCACTACTTGGACTCATGCTAATGGGGGTAAGTTTATCTGGTCAACGTGCCCAACTACAGTTGCTATTTGGCTGACCCCAATCTTGCAGGAATATCTCGTCGGTGGCTTTCACATCATCCTGCCCCAGCTTGCATCCGATCTTAATATCCCCAGCGAATCCCAGACGTGGCCATCGAGTGTGTTTTCCCTTGTCGCTGGCGCCTGCCTTCTCCCGTTCGGCCGAGTAAGCGAAAAGTTCGGAGGTTATATTACGTTCAACATTGGTCTTGGATGGTTTTTCCTTTGGACCCTGTTGTCCGGCTTCAGCCATAACTACGTCATGCTCATAGCCTGTCGAGCCATGGCAGGCTTGGGGATTTCTGCGGTCCTTCCGGCCGGCATGATGATGCTCGGCAAGACCTATCGACCCGGACCTCGGAAGAATCTCGTGTTCGCACTTTACGGTTCCTTCGCTCCTATCGGCTTCTTTTTCGGCATATTTATCGGTGGTCTGACCGGGCAATACTTGTCATGGAGATGGTACTTCTGGGTCGGCTCCATGATATTGGGTGTGCTGATTGCTATTTCTTTCTTTTCCATTCCGAAAGATTATGGCAACAAGCATGAAGTGCAGATGGATTGGCTTGGTACTGTTACAATCGTACCAGGTCTTGCGCTTCTTATCTACGCCCTTACAGACAGTTCTCAGGCTCCAGAGGGTTGGAAAAGCCCTCAGATTCTGGTCACCCTTATCGTTGGCGTTCTCTTGCTGGCAATCGGCTTTTACATCGAGAAATGCGTCGCATCCAGTCCGCTTCTTCCGCCTGATCTTTTCTCGACAAAGTACATCAAGACTCTGATGTTGGCCCTATGGTTGACATATGGTGTTTTTGGGCTTTTTCTCTTTTATAGCAGTTTCTACATTGAGTTGGTTCTCCGCGCATCGCCACTGCTTACGGCTGCCTGGTATGTTCCCCTGGCTGCTGGCGGGGTAACAATCGGGCTCGTGGGAGGTTTCACTCTCCACCTACTCCCCGGAAGGCTTCTTCTGATCCTTTCCGGTTGTGGAAGTATTGTGTGTGTTCTACTCTTTGCCATTATGCCAGAAGATCCAAGCTACTGGGCATACGTCTTTCCGTCTATGGTCTGTGCAACAATTGGCATCGACATTGCTTTCACCGTCAGCAATGTATATATAACAACGTCTCTACCTCAACATCATCAAGGGCTTGCTGGTGCTCTCATCAACAGTCTACTGTTTCTTGGAATCAGCTTCTGGTTGGGCATGGCGGACATAGCTGTCCATCAAACAAGCGACTCCGGGCTCAGGTCCAGTTATAAATCGGCGTTTTGGGTTGGAGTAGGAGCAGCAAGTGCCGCAGCCAGTCTTTTTTCCACTGTCAGAATTGGGTCAGCTAGTAGTGACTTGACGGTGGAAGAGAAACGGCAGCGGGAAACAGCGGGCCAAACAACTTTGGAGGATCATCACCGTTAAGATATGGATGTAACAAAACTTAGGCGTCTTTAGGATGGTCATACGGTGTATGAGAAGCCGATCGAATTGGTCTCAACCGTAGATAGCGTCTATTGTATTCTGGTTGGGGGTTGCCCCAAAACGCTCATTCTAGCATCATTCGTCAGATTCCACAGTACTTCTATTGTCAAGCACTGCATTTCTTCCCCCTTTCCCATTCATAACTTCCCCCTCAATCACACCACGAATGATCGAGCTTTTGGCCTGTCATGTGAGCCGCTCCTTGGGCGCCTGCCTTCTGAATCACTTGACATTCTCGCCGTCTCTTGTCTAACTTGAATTTCCGTCTGTTTTTGGATTCCACGTTCCCCCAAAATGATGGCTTCTTCGCTATCGTTCTTCGATGAATTTCTTGTATTCGCCGTTACTCCCCCTCCTCGACCCCCGGAAGAGATTACTGTATGGTTTCCAGGACGTCTGTCAGATAGGTTGGTCAAAGGATGAGATGTCCTCGTTTTGGTGCCATTGTTTCCGCAGCTGTCAAGAGGATACCCTGTTCTGGACGAGGAAGAGCCCAACAGAGTCGGAAAGTACCTCTTGAAAAACACTTTCAGAGCCGAGGAGCAGCCGCAGAAGATGGCTACATAAAGTTCCAGTGCGTACCAGACGAGGGAGTAAGCCAACTGTTGATAGAGCTCTGGCTCGTTTGCTAGTTGTCGCACATAGTAGAACCGAACGCATCCCGCTGGGAGATTATGGTAAGCGGAAGGAAGTCGATGCTTTTTTACTCAACACTCACCAACAACTGATATGATACCCAGGGCAAACACGGCCGAGACTGCCCACTTTTGTCGCTGGTTCCATGTGAATGCGCGTATCTCAGCAGTGAGGGAAGGCGACTTACCTTGGGAAGCTGGAGATTCCAAATCATAGGGATCGGGCAGATCCAAAGACATATATCTGTGATGATGACGATAATACCGGCAGCATCCCAAAATGCTTGCTGTTTAGATTGCGTCATGCATTGTTGCATATAAATAATGCGGTCTCCTTTCGATGTCCAAAAGACCTCCGGTGGACTACACTCGATAACAGACATAACAAAGTGCCCTACACCCATGCCGATGACAACCACTGTGAGGCTGTGGACCGCCCATCTCATGAGTAGTCGATCATCAAGGCGCAGGTAGAACAGAAGCAGGGCGACCTTGACGAGCACCATGGCGATTGCATACAGTAAGCGAGAGACCCAAAACGACTACACCGCATTGCTGTCAGTACTTTTTGAACGTTGCGAGCTCGATGCAGAAATATGTTGAAAATCACGTCACTCACTAGAAGCATTGGCTCCCAAGTCTCTGCTGGAATGTCTGCTCCTGGTTCTTGTTAGTAATGGCGAGGAGTTGGGGTTGGAGAAAGAGAACTCACTGGCCTTTCCAATACCGCGAACGACCGAAATCATTACAGTGATAGATAACGCGATTGTCATCAACTGAACAAGTCAGTGTTGCAAATTCGCATTACCCGGAGAGAAGAGCGGATTCCTCTTATGGTGTCTTACTGTTCCAAATGCCATCATGACTGGCAACTGTGAATTAGTATCGTCGTGTCTATGACGCAGTCTCTTCAAATAATCTACTTACTGTCGTCGAGGCCAATAGCTTTCGTGATGACAAGCCTTGCCCACATTCGCATTCCCATAATGATGATTATGAAGATCATAAAACCGGCGTTGATTCCAAGAGCTCTGCATTGAGCTTGGTTGAGTTCCATGGCTATAGCTTCGCCAGTAGCTTGGCGTGCAAACACAAGTAAATCGGTCATCCCCATGCCCTTTGGAAACGAAGGGACGCGCGAGTCGAGCAGTTCGGACAAGCGTTCCACGCCAGGAGTTTAATAAGAAAGGCGGGATGGGAATTTCTAAGGGCAGCATTTTTTGAAGCCAAGGAAGCCGCAGTTTTCAAGACATCTACCGCTCGGACATTTTCAAGGGTACTCTGCCGCATTACTACATGTCAGGGAGCTGAACCGGGAAACGGCTTCTATGGTTGCAAATCGCCTGCCCTGCTGACTTCTAGGCAACCTTCGCCTGTTTGGAGGAACAGAGCAGCGAGTCATACAAAATGTTCCGCGTGGCTATAGCTGCTAGTAAAGCTGTTCATTGTTGAATTTGAACACCCATGGTAAGCCTCCCAACGCTTGACAATGCTTACCAACTTGTGTGGTCTCGTAATTCCTCCGACTATCTCCACAACAGTGTGGTTCTTGACCCTCATAGACGATCAAAGCCCATGCATTTGATCCTTGCATATTGGTCTAGGGACCTCTGAAGGCCGTTGATTCGCTTCATTCGAAGTGGCCTTCCTTTCTGAGGAACAGTTGGTTCGTGATCCCCGGCCCTACGGAGCTCACACCACTACTTGCGGGGTGATGGTCGTTTTCAGGGGGTTGAAGACGGGGCGAATGGAGGTGATCCAAAAACTAAAGATACACGAGATGATGCTTAGACGTTTCTGTGATGTATGAGCTCTATTTCACTTCTTTGAGTTCTCCTCTGTTGATCTATCCTGGGCTGATAAACACATCTAGACGCTTTTGTAGGCATCTAAATCCACAAGAATATCAGTGTCATTCTTGTCGAATTCAATCACGCCTTCACAATCGAGGCTTTAGTCGCCGCGGGGGATACATGGAGCTTGACAGTTCGACAAATACAGCGTCTAGGGACATGTCCGGGGGCATTCTTGAGTAAGTAGCCGCGCGTGGGTTGCTAGTCCTGGCAGGCATCCTTGTGGGTATAGTCCTCCCCTGCTTCGGCTAAAGCCACGGACGCCAGAAATCTTAAGTTGCGGGACATTTCCCTGCTTGGAATGCCTCCAGCTACTCACAATCCAGACTTGAGCTATCAATGTCACATCTGCATGACGGATGCGCCATGGAACATTACGACAGCCGTCATTGAACACAACAACAGCTCTGCGGGCTTCTGTCTCCGGGCACTCACAGTGAGACGGAAAATCTGATGTGACTGGTCGAAACAAGTCCAAACTGACTGGCTTGATGGCAAGTGCGGCGGTGCCTGATTGAGCAGCCCAAGGAGATTCAACATCCATGAGCTGTGGACCCTTGAGCCATGTCGTGCATATGGAATCCACATGAGGAGGCAGGGAAATTGAGACTTCGTCTAATGATTCCATCTGGTTGGTGCACATCGGCAAGCGGGGAATCCCGTTGACCCTCCTGTCTCTCGGGTCGTTTTTACAGTCCGAGAAGTAGCACAAGGCCCCTTTCCCGTATTTTGGCCTGGAGAAAGCTGAACACATCCTTATCGAGAACAAAGTTGAGAAGGTTCACGGCGTTGTGATCGATTAGCATTCGGCTAGAACAGAGTTTCGGGAAGACGTGGACTTCCCGTCAAGGTTCAAGGACATGGACAGTTGGTGATGGTTGGATCGGTGGGTGATGTACCCGTGCTCGTCTGGAGCCACTCAAAGTCACCTCACCAAAAGCATCTTCTAGTTTTAATGCTCGAGTCGGGAAATTTACCGGCCAGCGTTCCGGGCGCATGGGCCAGGGACAAAAGTGAGAGAGAGCGAGAAGAGAAGAGCAAGACTGATGCTCATGTGATCAGTAACTGGCACACGGGCAGCCTACCAAGTCGCGAACTATTTCCTAAGATCTATCCAACTTCTTTAATTCAAATGTTCTTTGTTTGCCTTCTGCTTTCTGGCGCTATAACTTCGTAAATGCTGCAGGAGAGCATGCTTCGGCCAGCAGGATCCGGAATCGGAGCCGTAAAAGCGGGTCTCTCGGAGATGTGGATCCTACAGCACCGGGCAGCCACTGGTGGATGGTATTATATAATCACTTCGTTTATCCGGACTTTTGCCAAAACGCTTGTTGCCAGCCGGCTCCATCTGGCATGCGACAGATTTGTCTCGGAGGCGCCTTCTCCTTTCTCGTTTGGTGCCGCTCCTTCCTTCACGCGGCCTCTCACTCACGCGACGTCGTTTCTCAACTTCAACGTCGGCAACCAGATACTTTGCTTGCCCCGACTTGGACTCGCATCAGAAAAATGAAAGCTCCTCACGATGTCCACATTCAATGGTCTTGTCGCAGAGTTTCCTGACATTCGCAGTAAGTCTTTGCTGACGAAAAAGTAGCATCACTGTGACCCTGGGGCCCGCGTGATAGCTTCATGTTCACCCGCTGCCTCTCGCCCCGACGCGCCTTTTCCCTCGAAATATCGTTGCTAATTGCGTTGCAGTTGACTTCTTCCGGAAACATGCCGGCCATCATCCGCCACTGGCGTGCTTCCTAAGCCATATCCACAGCGACCACCTCGCAGGGTTGGAAAGCCTCCGCTCTCCGTTTGTCTACTGCTCCGCAGCCACGCGGGAGATGCTCCTCCGTCTTGAACGTTATCCCTGTCGCATCAACTACGCCAAGGGTATTCTGGAGGCTCGCGTGCAGACGTACAAGCATCTCAAGAATCTCCTCAAACCGCTGCCCCTGGATACTCCCACCACCCTCGAGCTTGCTCCCGGAAGATGCATCCAGGTCACTTTGCTCGATGCGAACCACTGCCCTGGTTCTGTAATGTTCCTGATCGAGGACACCCATCACGCCGTTCTCTATACGGGTGACATCCGAAGCGAACCGTGGTTCGTCAATGCCGTCGCCAGAAACCCAGCAGTCGTTGAGTACACCTGTGGCATCAAGACGCTTGACAAGATCTACCTCGACACCTCTTTCATCCAGAACGTACCGTTTCAAACAAAGGCCAATGGCATCGCGGAGCTGCTGCGCAAGGTGGCCTTGTATCCCGACGACACCATCTTCCACATCCAAGCATGGACGTACGGGTACGAGCAAGTCTGGATTGCCTTGTCCAAGGCCCTGAGATCCAGGATCCATGTGGATGACTACAAGATGCGCGTCTTCTCTTCGTTGACTGGCAAAGCCTCGAACGATCGCTTCAGCTCGTCCATACATCTGTGCCCTGAGGCGCCGGCGTTGGCTGGTTACATATGCGGCAATACACCCCATCCAGGTTGTCTCACACGGGACGAGCACGTTCGACTTCACAGTTGTGAGAGAGGCAACTTTTGCTCTGTTGTTCGAGGATCAAAAGTCGTTTCCATCCAACCCCTTGTCGCGCATCTTTCCAACGGAGCCGAGATTGCCGAGGTCGGTGTCGGCGGGGGCGGAGACGACCTGGAGCGGGACGCGGAGCTGGACACGCTGTCGTCCGCCGACGTCGAAGCCGTGCTGGCCCTGCTCAAGGAAAAGGGCGATCTTACTCAGGAATCAGGGTCGCTGCTCCGGGAGCTTCTCGAAACTGGGGTCAACACCGGGCGGAACATGTCTCTCGACATCGATATCTCATCTTTTGGAGAGAAGAACGAAGCAGCAATCCTCGATGCCTTCCGGTCGGTTGGGCAAAAGAGACAACCACCCAGCTCTAGTTTCCTCAGCACGGGAACCGATTCCGAGCCACCCTTGCCGAAAACTATCACTTTTCCTTACTCCCGGCACTCATCCTACCAAGAGCTCTGCGACCTCGTCCGAATATTCCGACCGAAAGATGTCTGGCCTTGCACCGTCAATCCCACAGACTGGGTTAGGGATAACATCACCATCCATTCTCTATTCGGCAACTTTTGCTCTGGTGATAGCTTCGCACATGACCTCGAAATGGAAAGGTTCGCCAGCCGGAATGCGGGACCGCTCGAGCAACGGGTGTCTCAAAACATTGACACCAGTCAACCCTCTGAGGGTGACATTGACATGCCAACGTTGCATTTCTCGCAAACAGATCAAGCAGCCGAATCCGAGACAGCCGTTCAAGAGCCCGAAAGGACCGTGAACAATGCGACCGCCGGGTCCGTGACGTCGCAACCGCCCATCCGGTCGGGACGGGGCTGTTCAGACGGAGGGGGCCGGAAAAGCCAAGAGTTTTCCGTCGCCGGCACTTCGAAGAGCAAACCATCGTCGTCTCGTGGAGTTTCAAGCGTACGAGCGGATGCATATTCGAACATGGCGAGGAATCTTGTTGGGGGCGAGTGGACCCCGATCGGTTTGCTGTCCACCTTTGACCATCATACAACGCTTGATAAGGAGCTAGGAGGAAGATAGAAACTTGCCGGCGTCTCACTTTGTAGATACCCCGCACCATATCGCATCAAAATAAGTGACATAATGCTTAGAGACTATGATTATCATTGACGGTTGGTTCAGCTCAATTGATGAGCTCTGAGGACTACGGATCGAGGCTCGCAGCGCTGCTGCATCCCAGCCTTGCACCCAGTGGTACACACACACCTCCGCCCAAACAAAGGAGATGTTTTCCGCTCGTCGACGCACTTCTACTGTGGACGCAGCGCGCCGGCCTCCGATACACCCCATCTTCCATGGATATACTGCCGCAAGCTCTTTCCCCAGAACGCGAGCGGCACAGCGATGCCACCCACCACAAGTAAGATCGCGCCCAGCTCGAAACTGGCGCCGAGGTAGCCCTGTGACTTGAGCCACGGGGTAACAGCATAAGAGGTTGCGAAACTCAACATGTATCCACCTCCTCCGACAATGATCATCGCCGGAGCGGCCCAGCGGGGGAAGGCCTCGGTGACCCAGAGTGTGGAGGCGATACCGTACGCCGCGGCACTGAAAGCGTTCAAGACATAAGAAACAAAGATCCAGATAAAGTTCCACTTGTAATTTACCGTGAGGCCGTAGACGAATACGCTGCCTGCGCCGGCAAGTACTGCGGGTAGGAACGCGATGAGATAGTGCTCTGCATCGCGTATTCCGCCATTACGGAGTGTAAGGCGCCGAGCAACCCGGGATGTCAGGATAGTCGACACGGGCCAAGCAAGGAATGATCCGATTGCTGCAACGGGATTCACCATGGAGATGACGCGCTCGGGAAGGTTGTACGGCGGTTGCGCCATCACCATCGCGTACGTCTCACCGATGAAGATCATGGCGCCAAAGTTGAGGGCGTTGAGGATGGCAACCCAGAAAACGAGGGGGTTGGCCGCGCACAGCAGTGTCTGCAGGTAGCAATTCCACATCTCTCTGAAGCCAGCACCGCCCTTGCGAACTCCCCACTGACGCACCATGGTCGACCACATCGTCTCAGGAGGGGGCACTTCGGTGACTGCGGCAATGGCAGCAGCCTTGCCGCCCGGGATGGCTTCCCAGTCATCGTACATCTGGATCTTCTCCGAGCCTCCTTGTACAAGGACGTGACCGTCAAACGCTATGGCCGGGCGCACGAAGTAGGTCTCGGGGAAGAAGAAGAAGACGCAGACGAGGAGGGCTAGGCAGGGAACTACCCAGGCTGTGTAGAAAGCCCTCCATCCGGATTCCGAGAGAGCAGTGACACTTGGTAGCGAGAGAAGGCCGAGACCACATCCCACGCTCCAGAAGAAGCCCAACGCGTTCGGTCGCTCGTCAATGAAAGTGAGATCAATCACCATGAGCATTGCCTAAGCCAAAGGTTAGCCCAAGTTTCGACGAGGAGCATCGTCTTGAACATACAGCGCTCAAGCTCAAGCCGGCAGAAAACCCCTGCAGACTCAGCGCTGCAAGCAATTGGTAGAAACCAGACGCGTTTGCCGCTAGGACAGTAGCGACAGTCAAGCAGACCGAAGCAAGGAGGAACACCGGCCGCCTTCCCAGAGCCACTGACAACGGAATCCAAAAGAAGGCACCGAGGCCAAGGAAGATGGTACTGGGCGTCGAGACGAGGATATTCAACGGGTATTTGTCAGGTTGCTGCGACGTGTCAGTCTACACCGCTGTGGTCAAGATAGCTTCCAGCGACTAACCCCTGCGTTGAACTCGGCAGCAAGCGAGCGATACATTAGGCTAGCAGCCTGTGTTTCCATCATGGAAACCACCGAATACAGCGCGATAACACATAGAGCGACGATTCGCTTTCGAGGGCTCCAGTTAAGCGGATCGTATGGCGAGTTGCTGGGCATGGGCAGCTTGAGCGTCTTTCCATCGGACGTGATGAGGTAGATGCTGCCGGCGAGGTCGGCCGAGACCGGCCGTTGGCTGGCACGGGACGAAGTCGTCGAACTCATGTTTGTAGTATATGGTCGGTGAGTCGACCGAGCGGTAGGAAGACAGAGACAAAAAGAGAGATAGAGAGAGAGACTCAAGAGAGCGAACGCGATATAACTGTAGTAACCCAAAGGTCAAATTAAAGATGGCCGGTGTGCTGCCAGAACAACTACCCGTAAAACCCCAACATCATTGTCTGAACAAGATACCAAAACGGCAGACCCCATTGCTTTTGAATAAGGCTCGAAAAGTTTGTTTTTGACATGGCAGGAAGGCCACGCCGTCCCTGGGCTGGCGGTCTGCGGGAGGCTCGGTGGCAGCTGCGACAATCACTGAACGATTTGGGAAGCGTCAAAAAGTCTATTGGAATTAACAACTCTAGCGCCAAGGAGACCAGCAGACTCAAGGTAGGGTGAAGAAAGTAGGGCTGATTGCTAGCTCCCCGCCGCCATCTGAAACTGGCGCCATGGCCCCTGGATGAGGCTATTCGCTGTTGTGGGGTGCCCCCTGGCACTCGTAGCTGCGTCTCATTGTATCAAGAGAGAGACAAGAGAGGATGGGTGTAGGGAGACAAGATGGCTCGCCCCAGTCGCGGGGGTTCGGCGGGGGCAGAGAGTCTTTCGTGTTTGTTTGCAGTAAACACAACTACGACGACGGGGTGCAACGCCGCCGAAGAGACGAAAGTTTATGTGCCCGACAGTGACCAGAACTGCCTCCCCCAGATAAAAAGAGTATGCCCTGCCCGTTGACTGATCACATACAGGTTCGTGCCCGAAGCCTAAAGTTCTGGCAACTCCGGACGGGCAGCAAATTGAGCCTGGCGGCCCCTGCTTAGACGACGGGCGACTCGCCAAAAGCGTTTCAAGCGGAAGTTTATTCACGACCTTTCAGAGGCTTCAGAGGTGCGCTAGTCTGCAGTCTCTTCATATTGCAACGCTGTCGATATTGTGATGGCCCCGCGCAGGTGGCATCATGACGCCAAGGCTTTTCCACCTGCTCGGAATGTGCAAACGAAGTCGGCCTGGGTCTGCCTGTCGGCACCATCCGTGCCAGTCGGCGTTTGCAGCACTCGATGTTTCGCCCGAACCCGTCCCGCCTGCTGGCGATGCAGAGAAGCGAGTTGAAGCTGCGAGGGAAGAAGGCTAAGCGAATAGACATGAGATGTTCTGCTCGCGGTCAAAGACTCAATCTCTCTTGCGTGTGTGTTTTCTGCTCGATAAAATCTCGCGAAGGATATCCCAAGTAGTCGGCGATAGGACGTGTCCGAGTGCCTCCATCTCATGCACAGCATGCCCGTTTCTGCACGTAGTACGCACTCAACACCACACCACCCGCTATCTGTTTCTCATTACTCAGAAGTTGCATCGCGAGACGGCACGCTAACCTTGAGTCCGTCCATCGGCCGAGTCTGGAGGAGCAGCGGGTTTCAGGACATGTTGTTCGTCGCTTCTGCGTTGTCTTTCTGGCACTGGCTGTAGGCGAGGTAGCATCAAAAGGGCAACCGACTGGGCGAACGGACATTCTGCTGTGCGGAGAAGTCCATCTTCTGACCAAGGATTCAACCATATCTTCATTTGGATCGAGAGATCAGCTGCATGCCTCGTACTCTCTGCTAGCCACCAAAGCCAAAACCTCGCCAACGGGCCAAGCATTCATCAAGCCACAGACTTGGCTAGACCCGGGCCGCCTTTACCCACATTCCTACGTCTGACGGGTGTTCACTGGAGCGTCGGAGGCTCACCCCGCGAGCGCAAGTAAGAAGCGCACCGGAAGAGGCCCCCGCATTGGCGGACGGAAGCTCGGGGAGTTAGCAGCCTATGACCGTCGTTGGGGGCCGCCACCAGCCTGGGTGCGGAGGCTTTTCGCGGGATGGGTTGGATTGATGCAGAGGCACCAGACCAGACCCCAATCAAGCACCCATCCAAGATTACCAAGCGGCGAACAGGTGGCGTGTGTAGCCGCACGAAACACAGGCAATGAAACCAGGAGGCAAAGGCAAAAGCAGCAGTAGCAGTTGTCTGCTATTTTGACGTTGGCGGGAAGAAGACGCGTTGTGCCGGTGGGTTTCTCGTGTCTGTGTCAAATAAACACGCCATTTGGTGCTGCAGCGTCAGGCGGTAACATTCAAAACCTATGTTCAGCGCCGCATCACTTTCACATTCTGGTATGTAGGCTTACGCGCCTCGTGATGTTTGCCACTGGAAATACCTTGACGCCTCATCTCAGAACTGTGCATATCCGATTCTTCAGCCCTGGGCGTCGTCACCTCCATCCGTTATTGTTCTTCAATTGGTCGACGGCTCATGCTCAGCTCTGTTAAGTGTTCTCCAAGCGGGGGCTGCTACGTTGCAGCATTATCCCGCAGTAAATATTAGCGATTGATTGACATCCCTTTCGGTCCTGTAAGCTCTTCGGGTCCGTCTCAGCCGGTGTGCTTTCCAGTCATGTTCGCATCCGAAAACGTCCCAAGCTCAATAGCAGTCTTCAATTATCAATGCGGTGCAAGACGTCGTAATGGCGTACGAAAAGGTTTTTGTGATGCTTGAACTCTGTGACGGTCACATGCAACCCGCCATCCTGGGGGGCGCGATTCAACAGGTCTTATCGCCATCTTTGAACTGCGGCGCAATGCATCCCGAAGTCCAGGGCCTGGATTGACACGGGACGGTGCATTGGACCATTGGACATGGACATACTATGTAGGGGCAACCAGCATCGAGACGAGAAATGGGGGCCAAGGGCCGTTTGCTGGGAAAGATCGGCAAGATCCCGAACATCAGCCAGCTGGGACACGGCCATGGGAAAACAGAAATGCCTCCAGAGAGAAGAAGCCAAAGCCGCCGCCGCCGCCGCTGTGGTTTCGGTGTCCATGCTCGTCCCGTACGCGACCCAAACTTTTCCTGCCAACGGCTCGTCGTCCAGCTTTTCCCAGTGAGTTATGAGGACAGTACATAGCGTCGAGAGGGAGCATGGGGGCCACACGGCGCGCCTGCATATGAGGAGGAGCTTGTACCGATACGTCCATGGCGCGGACACAGCAGCCACTGAGAAGAGGGAATCAGAGCAGGGATGCGAGCGTGGGCGCTGGAACAAACGGCCTGTCTGGCCGAAGAGGCCCTCTCCATTCTGGCGGACTCTGGCCAGTCTGCGTGAAGAGCGACACTCCGCATATTAGCCGTGGCGCGGGTTCGCGGCCCGGCGGACAGCACACACGGAGGTTTGAGGTTTCTCGTGGGCCAATGTAGCCCGTATCGCCCGTATTGCCCGCGTCGGCACCCCCGGCTTGGGGGTCATTTCACCCGGCGATTTGGCGATGGTGCAATGAGAAGCAATCTATCTCATTGCAGACGGGGTCGACGGACCCTCTTGCTCCCCTCCTCCCCTCGTGAAGCGAGATGCTCTGGGTGCAGTGCGGTGCTTAGCCAGAACCAGAAACAGAACGGGCGGGCCCAAGCTGTCGGCCCAGAGTCCGTTAAATGCGGCCACGCTGATTGATGCCAGGGTCTGGGCTGGACTGGGGATGGGAATCGTGGAATCATGGAATAAGATGCCGATGGAAGAATTGTGGGAACATTCTTGTGCACCCCCCATCATGGATGGATGCAGATAAAGGCTTCGTGATGCCCCAGAGTACTCACACACCGGATGGTTTGTTCTAGTTGGAAAAGGTCTGCTGTTCTTGTTGTCTCTCCGTACCAGCTTTACTTCATCTTCACGCTCACCAAGTCTACAACAAGACGCAATCCATTTGTTGTTTTTTCTTCTCGGTATCCTACGTCCGCTGCCTCTGGCTTTGCCCTGTTTGGGACGGTCACGAGGTGCCATTCTGCACTCAATTCGGCACTACAACCGCTGTCAAGAAAATCCCCCGAAGGGCTGCCTCTGGACTAGGCCTGTTCCTGCGCCGCCGAGGTTCCCGTCCGCGTCTTTTGTGGTTGACAGGCTGGCTGGACTGGCTTTTCCACCACTTGGGGATCACCAAACCGTTGAAGAATCCGGGGCGTTGTGGTGTGTTCGTGGCATCACGAGACGGGTCGCAACATATAAGAAGAGGATTATTACGACGGACGGGGTTTACTGCGCGTCGCCCGGTCGGCTCGGGGTCGAAGACGATTGGATTGGATCTGATTTGCCCTGGTCAACAACTCCCGAAATTGGATTCGAGGAACACTTGGTCCGACACCGTTATTGCACCATTTCCACTCATCAGTCGGCAGCTGACTTTTAGTCTCTGCCAATACCTACCTACGTATCAGTCGAGACCTTGCTTCTTTCTGTTGGCTGACTGCAGCACGGCACACGACTTGAGGTACTGATGGATGCAGAGTATCTCTACTAGCCACAGGAATCACCAGGACCAGGAGATACAACAACTGCTGTGTACATTCATCTCAGACTCTGGGCAACAACGGCAGCTCGGATGATGAAGGCCCGCTGGGCCGCTGGCCCCACTGAGGCGCCCCCCGCAAATGTAAATGCAACTGGGGAGGGCGGAAAAGGAGGAGAAGGGGGTGGTGTTGTTGGTGGTGGTGGTGGTGGGCAGGAAATTGGGGGAGGGGGAGGGGGATTTGGAGATGCAGAAGTACATTTACATGAACATGATTATGGACATGGACATGCCGGCATCTTCTCACCCTCAGCGACCCTGACCGAGAACCTGGACAACTTGTCGAATCATCCAGCAGCTGGTGGCAACACAACATCAGCTTCCGCTGCTGCGTCTGTCAACAACAAGCCACCACCCTCCAGGCCGAGTCTGGGGAAGAAGGGTCGCAGGGGTCATTCATCTGGGTCTGGGTCTGGATCTATCTCCATCTCTTCTAGTGGTGGTTTAGGCACAGGAACATCATCCCAAAGCTCCTCTCGCAGAACGTCCGCCCGCATTCTTAAGACCTCCCCGCCGTCATCTGCCGCCGCGTCCCGGGCCACCTCCGTCTCCCCTACTACCGTATTCTCTTCTTCCAACACCACCACCACCTCTCCCTCTCCCGTGTCTGCGGCCACCACTGCTGCAACCTCGGCCGCGACGACGCGCTCGTCGACTGTGACTCCAACTGGAGCAGCAGCAGTAGCAGCAACACCAGCAGCAAGCCGCAAGGTCTTCCCCAAGAGCATGGAGCCTCCCGTCGTCTCATTCTACGGCGCGGAGCCCATTCCGCTCCCGTCGCGCTTCGCCGGCGTCAAGAAGCGCCTCATCGCCGGCCACGAAGCCGCCGTCGAGGCTTCTTGGCGCCGCCTCCTCGACGCCCTGAGGACCGAAATCGCCGACATCCAGACCAAGGGCTCCGATCTCATCCCCTCCATCAACTTCACCGACATCAACGACCCCGTGCGCGTCGAGGCCTTCGCCCACCGCCTGCGCAGGTATGGCGTCGCCGTGATCAAGGGCATCGTCTCTCCCACCGACGCCCAGAGCTGGGTGCAGGAGACGCATGAGTATCTAGACAAGAACCGCGAGTTCAAGCCGCCTGCGCTACACGACCCGACCTGCATCGACCTTTTCTGGACGCCGGTGCAGGTCCGCGCCCGCGCGCATCCCAACATGCTGCGCGCGCAGAAGTTCGCCATGTCCTTCTGGGAGTCGACGGACGATCTGCACATCACGCGCGCCCCCGTGAGCTACGCCGATCGCCTGCGCATCCACAACGACAAGCTGGGCGCCGTCGGCCAGCAGAACGGCAACTCGGCCGCCGACTCCCTCAACGCCAGCGCCGTCATCGCCCAGATCGACAGCGGCAGCCTCGAGCGCTGGGAGCCCGACGGCTACGGCCGCGGCGGCACCTACGAGGCCGTCTTCCGCGGCGACTGGGAGTCGTACGACCCCTGGGACCCGGCCGGCCGCGTCGGCGCCACCACGGACCTGTACAACGGTGCCGGCGCATGCAGCATCTTCCGCATGTTCCAGGGCGTACTGGCGCTCACCAAGGTCGAGCAGGGCATGGTGCGCGTCCTCCCCTCGCCCAAACTCGTGGCCGCATACTTCCTGCTCCGGCCCTTCTTCTCGCCGAAACGCGGTCCGCCGGAGCAGCCGGACGGCGGCAAGGCGGATCAATGGGCCGCCTACCTCGACGCGTCGAACTGGACGCTCGACCCGGAGCCCAACACCATCATCCACGGCGCCGTTCCCGGCCACGCGCAGCGTATCACGGAACGATGGCACCCGCATCTGCATCTCCGGAGGAGCCTGGTGTCTCTGCCCAGCATGCAGGCGGGCGACTATGTAATCTGGCATTGCGACCAGGCCTACTCAATAATCACGGGTGGCACGAGACTCGGCGTCCCGCCCTCACTGCAAAACGAGTCTAACGAGCTGTCCCTCTTGACTTACACCCCCGTGTGCCCGTTGACCCAGACCAACGCGCTCTTCCTCGCCCGCCAGCGCAAGGCCTTCCAGACCGGGCAGCCGGGACCGGACTTTGATACCCTGTTCGCCCTGGGCAGCGAGGCCTCGCACCAGGACCGTCCCGGTGCCAAGGAGGTCGAGGAGTACGGTGGAGTCGACGGCCTCAGGGCCATGGGTCTGGCGCCGTACGACGTCGAGCCCGCCGGCGCATCGCCCAAGAGGGAGCTGAACGGGAGTGGTGATGCGATGGACATTGACGACGAAGAGGGCCTACGCAACAAGTCCAGGACGGAGTCGGAGCAGGAGCTTCTGAGGCTCGCCAACATCATCCTGTTCCCCAACCGCTACGACTTTTACATCCCGACGAACGGGAACGGCACGCGGAGCAGCGGTGACCGGACGCCGCGCGCGCAGGGAGCGCCTCCCAAGACCAAGGTGAATGGGGCAAAGAGCTGACGGCGTTGGTTGAAGGGGCGGTGGCGGCGTGGCGGTAAGCGTCTTTCGTCGGGCAGAGACGACGAGGATGAGGACGAAGACGATGAGCATGAGCCGGAGACCGTTTTTGAGACCGAGACCGTGGCCTCCAAGGTTAACGAGAAGGATACCATAACAGTCACGGTCACCGCGGCGGATGTCTAGATTGCGTTTTCTTACCATGATACCCTGCAGTCTGGCCATTCGTCGGTCGGATTGAGAGAGAGAAGGAGAGACGATGGAGAGAGTGAGGAAGAGTAGGAATTTTGTGAGACCGCCCCCTTCAACGTGACGCTGGAAAGCAAGCAAGCAAGCAGACATGTATGCCCAGATGATGATGATGACGGAGACTCGACGTTACGAGACGGGATCTGTCGAGGATAGATCGCGATTAGATGTAGTGGAAACAGTCGACGATTGGTACGTGTCGTACCTAGACTATCAGACACACACATATTGCATTGATGGAGCTTGGCAGGGCCCGCTTTGAGGCCGCGATGCATTCTCTTTTTTGCTGTTACCAATTTCCATTTTGTTTTCAATTTCGTCGGTTGGTTGAGACTTTCGGACGCATTATCGCAAAGTGTCATCAATGATCAAGATGACTGCTGCCTACTAGAGGAGGATCACAAGCTGCAAGCATGGGGAGGCTTGGTTTTGAGTCCCGGCCGGGACGTTGCCGGCTCAGTGTCAGACAGGGACCGGGACGCATTCCCGGTTCACCAGTTCTCGAGACGGACCGCCGCCGGCCCCTGCTTTGCCGCCATTTCTCAACCGGCAGAGCACATCTCGGGCTGTCAATTCATCCCGTGTGACTCGTTGGTCGTCACCCACGCCCTTTATGAGGTTGGAGGTGAGATAGGAGACACCAGTATATAGTTTTCGGTTCTCTCACACAGCATCTCGTTCCGCAACAATGTGTGTTTGCATGTGAACATCAACTCTACAACACCACGAATACAACAAAACACGGAGGCCGCGCGCGGAGCCATCGCCGCACACGCAGGTACCCACGCGGCGCGCTCCCCCGCGGTCTGCTCCCGGTTTCCATTTGTTGCCAATCGGCGTTCCGGTCTGTCATTATCTTCCCTTGATCCGAGCTCTGACCGGTCGGTGCCCATCGTTCGTTTCTGTCGCGCGCCAGCGAGGAGAAAAACCCCTCTCGGTCTGGGTCCTATCTTGGCCTCTTAGCGTTCTGGCGTGACCCATAACGCGACGGAAAGTACGTAATGAAAGCTCACGCCAAAAAAGAGGAACCTCGTCCAGGTCGAGTGTCGCCGCCGAGTGCACGCGGCGCTCCGTGATAGCCAATTCCCCGGATGTGGGTGGCAGTTGGGGGCACTGGCTGGATTGCCAGGACTGGGCATCAAGTTGGCAATATGGTCAAGGGTCCTTGGGATTCCGGTGCCTGAAACTCACTCCACTGTCGTCTGATTTTGCTATCGTTCTGGAAGCCTTCTGGCTGCGTCTTTCATTGGCAGAGACACCGAGACTTGGCAAGTCCAACATGATGTTGTGCGGAAGTACTCTACTCTGTACGGTTAGTCCTTGTCTCTTGAAAGTCTCTTCTTCTTCCCAGCTCTGCTCTGCAGCAGGGCGAAGAACCTGAACGGCAGCAAATGCGCCCTATGCAGCCTGCAGCCAGCGAGTCAGTCCCGACATTCCCGCCAAACCGCGATGGGGAGGGCGCCATGCCGTGCTGGGTTTGGCCGGTCGGGGTTCTACCCGCTTTCTATGTTCCTGTGCAGGATGCCCTGGAACGCTCTGCCAAATCATCCCGCCCCCTGTTGGAAGACCTGAACTGAAGGGCATTCAGGTCCTTCAATACCTACCTCACTGCCGGTATGCATGTTCAGGTTCCGGGAGACAGACATGCTCGTTCGTTGCCGCTTGCTGCTGTCAGCAACAGCAACAGCTAAGAAGCCTGATGTGCCATCTTGCCAAGCAAGAACATGCAACGCTACACACCATTATCGGGGTGGCCGCCGGCCCAGCACGCGGTCAATTATTATCTTTCGGCAGTGTGGCAGCCAAGCAACCAAGGGATTGCGCCCCAAGTTTTGCCTCTCATTTTGTCTCTGGAGTCTTACTCCAAGGCTCCAAGGGCCAGCGACGTCCGTCGGATAGTGGCTTGTTTCTCCATGTTCAAGTGAACGACCATTGAACGAATCCGACGTCGGATGGTCTCGACCCATTGCCAAGCCTGACAGACTGGTGAACGGGCCAAAGGCTTGACATGATGGCCGAGGTCCTTTCCCCAGCGACGATTGGGCGATCCAGGAAGCCGAGAGACGCGGAAAATGCTTGTCTGCGTGGGACTGTTCCCATCGAAACAAGATACAGCAGTACCTGATATTACATCGGAGATTTTTACTGTTTACATGTACACACTTCCCTAGTCTCTCGGATCAGTGGCTATCGTCGGCAACCGATTGACCATTCTTCATCGTCTTACCCCAATGTTTGATGTGATTCTCATGCAATTGATGCCGCTGGTATCTCATCAACGGTGGGACTGCGGCGAAACATGGGAGACGAGAGGGAGCAACCGGGGGGGGCAAAAGATGCAACTCACAACTCTTACTCACAGATCAACCAAAACCACCCTTGGAACCACAGCATTATGAACATCTTTTGGAAAGGTCTTTGCTCCGTTATCGTCGGTATCGGCCGCCCTGACGTTGCTCCGACAAGGGTTCACCCCCGCGCCCACCGCACCCATTGATCGCCCCAGCCAGCTGCCACCCATTCACAAGCGTTCCCCGGCCGTTTCTGCTTATCTGCGTGGGGACCCTATTGCCGTACGCAGATGGGGCCCCATCGACGGTTGGTCTTGTCTATCATGACCCGAGTAAGTTACATACTGCGTTGTAGTAGTCGCTTTCTCTCTCACCTCCCGCACTGCGCGCGCACACCTGCTGTGCAGTACACGCGCATCCCAGGAACCGCCGAACCGGGAGACGTCAGATGAAGGTTGGGTGGCTAGCCGGGGAGGGAATGGATCCGCGCGGACGACGCAGAGGAGGTAGCGTCGGGGGAACCAGGCAAGCCAGGGGCCACGAGCCTGCGAACTGCTTCCGGCATCTCTGATAGAAATAGACGGCCTGTCTCGCTCTCACCCTTCGGCCTGTGGTTCCCGCGGTGTCCTCGTCTTCCCTATCCCAAACGGTCTGATCGGCGTCGTGAGCATTAGTTGCCGACCCTGCAGCACAAAGAGTCCGAAGAAAGACTATTCTCACCACAGTCCTTCTCTGAGAATAATTCGGACCCTAGACCTTTGAGTCAAAACACCACACTGCCAGCATCAACCCGCCATTATGGCTGCTGGCATGGAAGAAAAGACTGTCGGCCTCTCCCGCGCCGACAGCACCAATAGCAACAAGCTCGGCCAGGTCGAGTCGGGCAACAATGCCGCCGTTGCACAGCAGTACGGCGAGACCGTTCGTGGTCTAAGCCCTCGTCATGTGCAGCTCATGGCCATTGGAGGTTCCATCGGTACTGGTCTCTGGGTATGTTTGCTTCCCGCGATGATGGCCTCACTTTCAACTCAAGCTAACCCCCTTTCCAGGTCGGTATTGGCGGTGTCCTCTCCAAGGCCGGCCCTCTCTCCCTCGTCCTCGGATACACCTTCTGGGGTCTCCTCTTCATCTGGCCCCTCAACCTGTCCGTCGCCGAGATGTGCGCCTACCTGCCCATCCGCGGATCCATCTTCGAACTCGCCTCTCGCTTTGTTGACCCTGCTCTCGGATTCGCCATGGGATGGACCTACTTCTTCGCCGGCCTCATGCTCGTGTGTACAGAATACAGCGCCGTCGCAACCGTCATTCAATACTGGAACTCCGACATCAACGCCGCCGCCTGGATCGCCGTCGCCATGGTCTCGTGCGTCGCCGTCAACTTGATTGCAGTCAAGTACTACGGCGAGTCTGAGTTCATCATGGCTTCGACCAAGGTCGTCCTCCTGATCGGCCTGTGCCTCGTCACCCTCGTCACCATGTCCGGCGGCAACCCCATGCACGATGCCTACGGCTTCCGCAACTGGGGCGACGGCAACTACATCCACTCCTACTTCACCGACGGCGCGACGGGTCGATTTCTGGGTTGGTGGAAGGTCGTCATCTACGCCGCCTTCACCATTGCCGGCCCCGACATGATTGCCCTGGCCGCTGGCGAGATCCAGAACCCCCGCCGCACCATCCCTCGCGTCGCCAAGCTCATCTTCTACCGTCTTGTCGGCTTCTACGTCGTCGGTGTCCTCTGCGTCGGCATCATCTGCTCCTCCCGCGACCCCGGTCTGCTGGGTGCCATTGAGAACGGCGAGCCCGGTGCCGGTGCCTCCCCCTGGGTTGTTGGTATCAAGAACCTGCACATCAAGGCTCTTCCCGACATCATCAACGCCTTTATCCTGCTTTCCGGATGGTGAGTTTTCTTCTGCTCTGCCAACTTCTACTATATACTAACAACGCCTAGGTCCTGCGGTAACGCCTACCTCTACTCCTGCTCCCGAACCCTCTACGGTCTCGCCCGCGACGGCCAGGCCCCCAAGTTCCTCCAGAAGTGCACCAAGGCCGGCGTGCCTATCTACTGCGTCCTCGCCGTCACGCTCATCTCGTGCATCACCTTCCTCGTCTCCTCCAACGCCGCCGTCGAGGTCTTCTTCTGGTTCGTCGACCTGACCACGACCGCCCTCATCATGACCTACACCTTCATGCTCATCACCTACATGGGCTTCTACCGCGCCCGCGTCGCCCAGAACTTCCCTCCCGAGACGCTGCCCTACATCGCGCCCCTGACCCCCTGGTTCCCCGCCCTGGCCCTGCTTCTGGGCTTCCTCGCCCTGATCTTTGTCGGCTTCGACAACTTCTACCCCTTCAGCGTCCGCGGCTTCATCACGTCCTACTTTGGCTTCATCTTTGGCGTCTTCACGTTTGTCATCTGGAAGGTCCTCAAGCGCACACGCTTCGTCCAGCCCAAGGAGGCCGACCTGCTCAGCGGAAAGGCCGAGGTCGATGCCGAGTGCAGGCACTGGGAGGAGGGTGGTATTGAGGAGGTGGAGAGAGCAAGACTGGCCGAGATGTCTGTTGCCCGCAGAACCTGGGAGAAGATGTGGTAAACAGCCACAGTGATCTACAAGATACCTGAATTATCGTTTCAATGACAAAAAGTTTCATCATCCACAATGCTCTCACCGTGTGTGTCTCTTTCGGTGATGGACTGGTGTAACCCAAGTGAACCTCGCCTCCCTTTGTCAGGCCATGTCTTTCAAAACCATTCTTGGAGTCTCAGAGCCCAACATGCCGTGGCCCGGCTTCCTCTTGGCCGAAGACAAGCATCCGATCCCATCGTGTCCAGCCGCGGCAAACCCACATCTTCCCCAGAACCCCAGGCCAAGCACCACCCATCCTCAAGACGGAGACTTGTCCGCGTGTCCATGTCGACTCCATCGCGGCGCTCCAGTGCTCCAACTCCTCGCATTCCCCAACACAAAATTACGTAAACTAGCCTCCCCCGCACGGCGACTATGCGGGGTTCAAACGGAGTCGTCCGTCCCCTGCACTTTCATCTGTTTGTGTGCGCGGTCTAATTCCTGGTAGTTCCTCAAGCCGTGACCTCATCTCGTTACGTTAGTTTGTTAGCGCCGCCAGACAAAACAAGGCCGGCCCGGTCCCTGTGTTGTAGCCAGAGAGAAACCGACAATCGGAGTTGAAGCCCACCTTGCTTGCTGCCCAAGCGATGCGATCAGCAAGATACTCAACCTCCCGACAGAAAGCCTGCCGCCAATGTGTCGCCGCCAAAGCCAAGTGCGATCGGAAGCCCGGATGTTGCGCGCGGTGTGAACAGCGGGGACTCCCGTGTGCATATGCACCGACAAGTCACACCGCGCCGCAGCCAACGCGGTCTCGGCCGGAGTTGAGCCCCTCAGGTCCGGCCGACGACACGGAGACGCCCGGACGAAGGGACGCTGGCAACAACCATCTGCCGTCCCCGGAGCATGACGCGTCCAATGATTCGGTCTACTCGGCTTACTCGGCATCAAGCGCGGCGCCGACTGATGCCGCTGGTATTCATGACCCTCCGGAGCCGGGTCCGCTTCCCCCGGCCAACACCGGAGTTGAGCTGGACTTTTCCAACCTGAACCTCACGTGCCCGATCAACCCCGACGATATTGCGAATCGTTGGCTGCACAATTTTGTACCATTGCCCGGCCAGACAGTCAAGAAGTACACTCCCAGCATATCTGCCTTCATCCATCGGGTGCTGCAATCCTACGCGAACTGCGCAATCCGCGGCCGCAGGGTTCCACCCTTCATCCACTGGTCGCAGCTAAACTCCCCATCCAGTGTGCCCCTTTCGACATGTCTATCAGTGATACGCATGTGTGCCAACCCACATCCAGGCAGCGAGGGCGTCATCGCGGAGGTTCTCCAGCGGGAAATGACTAAACTCTACGACAGGAAGACAACCTTTGACGACATGGCCTTGCTGGCGGCCTTCCAGGCGTACCTCATCTACGCGATGGTCATCTTCTTCCGGCTCGGTCGCGAGTACAAGACGTTCTTGCACCAGGGCATGATGAACACGCAAGACCTCGCGTGCGAGACGGCGCGAAGGGGCCTCGCGTGTGTCGCAGAGCAGCAGGGTGCGAGGCCGAAATGGGAGGAATGGATCGTCGCGGAAACGAAGAGGAGGGTGGTGTTCACAATGTGCATGTTTGACAGTGCCCTCCTAACGAATGACGGTCTCTCGAGTCATCTTGCTACCGAGCTTCGAGGGCTTCTCGCCCCGGGCGGCAAGTCTCTATGGGAGGCGAGGGACCGACGTGACTGGGAGGTCAAGTACAACATTCAGCTTGCGGCGTGGAACGATGGAGGTCTCCGGATTGAAGAGCTCTGGCCAATGCCAGAGGGGTTTAGTGAGGCAGAGACGGAGAAGCGGCGGGAGCGGGTTGACATGTGGCTGGAAGATCTTGACGAGTATGGGACGATGGTTTATGCTGTCACTTTGTGCACACATGGAGGCTGAGGATGGGGTCATGGAAGTCTGGAGGCTCCAGATCAGTTATGATAATCATTCGATGTATGAAAAGTACTATTACCCAGCCATTTCCAGCATCTTCAAGGCCTCGTCCAGTGTAATAATCCCTACATTCATATTCTTCAACTGAGTTGTGAGGAGACATTCTCTCAGCTCCGCGCTCCCCTCTCCCGGAAACTCCATCACGTTATCAGAGACGACGTAAATATTGTAGTCGAGATCGAACAGGCGGTATACAGTGCTCATTACGACGCCGGAAAGAGTGATGCCAGACTGTTACAACAGTATTTAGTCCTAGACCAGTACACAGATTTTAGACAACTCACAATGACAACCGTGCTGATATTCTGCGCTTTCAGTATCTGCTCCAACCCGTTCCCAGCACCCGCGTACCACCTCGTCTTGTGAAGAACAATGTCCTTTTCGTCCAGCTTCAAGCTTTTGTCGATTTGGACTTCTGGGGAGCCTTTCACAAAGTCCCCGAATTTATCAATAAGGTTTGCAAATGGTGAGGGTCTTGCCAGCTCCGGTTGGGAGTAGTTTGAAAAGCAGAGAGTGGTGAAAATGGTGAGCGGCCTTGGATGATGCTGGTGCACGGCTTCGTTCCATCGGACGCAATTTGATATGAAAAGCTCGCCTTCGTCGGTTTTCTTGATGCTGTCGAACATGATTGCCATTAAGTCGAGGTTCAGAATGGCGAAGCGCTTGCCAAAGGATGGGACGCCTTCACCCGTAGCTTGCGCACCTGCCATTCTCGTGATGGCACAGCAATGAACTGATTATTTCGAGGTTTAGAATTTGTAAATTACGGCAAAATTCTATTAGATACGTGCGAGGAAAATCTCGCGTCCGGCAATATTCCCCAATTACAAACCTGATCTCTTCAAACCTCGACGCCGGAGTTGAGTTGCTCAACTCCGGAAATGTGGGGCTCAGGTCCGGTCTCGTTCCGAACGCCACAGCGAAGAGTGATCGGGTCGAGAAGTTGATAAAGAAAGACGCAATCTCATTGTTGCGCCAGTCTAGGATGATAATTGACCAAAAAAAGTCTCGTTCCCCTAATAATTTCTTCATGTTCACGAAATGGCTACCAATGAGGAGCAACCAAGCGCATCGGGAATGCCCTTGGTGGAAACACCGTACAGCATCTTTGACAAACGCCAAAAAGTGTTGATCATCTTTTTAGTGTCAACGGCGGCCACATGTGAGTATTTACTTAACGACATATTCAAATGAGGGCTGACCAATTTAGTCTCCGGATTTGCGTCAAACATCTACTTCCCGGCCCTCTCCACCATCGCAGATGACCTCAATGTCTCCGTCGAGCTAATCAATCTCACGGTCACCACCTATCTCATTTTCCAAGGCCTCGCCCCGAGTCTCTGGGGTCCGATTTCCGATGTCAAAGGTCGAAAGGTCGCCTATATTGGCACCTTCCTGGTCTTTTTCGGAGCGTGTGTCGGCCTCGCCGAGATCAAGACGTTTGCCGGCTTGATCATTCTCCGGTGTGTCCAGAGCATGGGCAGCGCAAGCACGATCGCCATAGGCTCCGGCGTTATTGGGGACATCACGACGCGCGAGGAGCGTGGGGGCTTCATGGGCGTTTTCCAGGCTGGGCTGCTGGCTCCTGTGGCCATCGGGCCGGTCATTGGGGGTGCTCTTGCGGGGTCGCTGGGCTGGAGGAGCATCTTCTGGTTTCTGACCATCTACTGCGGAATATTCCTGCTGTTTCTGGTTTTACTGCTGCCAGAGACGCTGAGATCGGTTGTTGGAAACGGTGGGCGGACGCCGTCGAACTTGCTGCAGAAGTACCCGTTGGTGTATTACCAGCGAACGACGAAGGTGAAGTGGGATGTCGAGGAAACGACGCTCAGCACGGCACCTCGCAAGAAGGTCGACTTGACAGCACCCATTCGGATTCTCTTCAGTAAGTCGGCCGCGCCGATAACAATCTTCCTCGCCATTTACTACGCCGTCTGGCAAATGAGCATCACCGCCATGTCCACACTCTTCAAGACCAAGTACGGGCTCTCCGATACGCACATCGGACTGACCTTCATCGCCAACGGAGCAGGGTCGATAATTGGTACGTTGGCGACGGGCAAGTTCCTGGATATGGACTACCAGAAGGTCAAGGCAAAATACGGAGAGCAGGGCCACGACTCCGACTTTCCAATTGAAAAGGCACGTCTTCGGCTGGTGCCCGTTTTTGCGCTCCTCCAAGGCGTGTCGATTGCTGTGTTTGGCTGGACCATGAACTTTCCAGATAAGGTGCATATTGCGGTGCCCATTGCATCGACGTTTGTCACGGGATGGACAGCCATTGGCACGCAGTCGCTG
The DNA here is from genome assembly GCF_000319635.2 of Colletotrichum fructicola Nara gc5. Classification (NCBI taxonomy): domain Eukaryota; kingdom Fungi; phylum Ascomycota; class Sordariomycetes; order Glomerellales; family Glomerellaceae; genus Colletotrichum; species Colletotrichum fructicola. The sequence continues at coordinate 9,092,771 of NW_027094051.1, read as the reverse complement.
GTCATGACCTATCTCGTGGACATCTTCCCTGGCCGAAGCGCGGCAGCGAGCGCCAGCCTCAACCTCGCGAGGTGCTTGTTTGCCGCGGGGGGCACGAGCTTCGTGATGCCGATGGTCAACTCGATTGGCGTTGGATGGGCCTTCACCGTTTGCGTGGCGGCACAGGCCGTCGCTGTTCTTCTTGCTGGCGTGCAGTGGAAGTTTGCTGAAAGATGGAGGCGTCAGGAGGCTGCAGGGCGGGTATGAGCTGCGAATCTGGTTGGATATTCGTCACAAACGTGACCAGGACGATGGGCAAATGGCAAAGAGCTTACTTTGAAATGGGGCGATTTGTAGATAGACAAAAGCATTCTTTGAATCCTAGGTTCCGAGAGTTTTCAAGTACGAGACGAGGGTGAAGCCAAAGAGAATTCATACGAGGCAGATAATGGCATGGAACTAATTAGTTAAGAGTCCGGCTGCCTGATGTCTGCCGGCGGAAGGTGGAGTTGAAGCAGGTGCCTTCCTCGTGAGATGAGGTTGAGGTTGAGGTTGAGGAAGGAGGCCCTGAGTTGTGCTTTCCTCATCTTAAACAAAGGCCTCACCTCCTTCCTTTGCTCCTTCCACGTGAGCGAGGGTCGACTGGTGCCTGCCTCACTCCTGCCTTGGGAAGCGGAAAGCGCATCTCGCACCTTCTTTCCCAGCGACGCGTCGACCCGTGACCTTGGCGGCTTCCACCTTGAGAACTCGGCGTCGGCCTTTCCTCGCGGCGCATCTCAATCTCTGCACCTGCCCTCCCCTCCGACGCCGTCCCCCTCTCCCAAGGTTCACGGTGTTGTCCCGGTCAACCACAAAACTCTTTCCTTTTCACCATTCTCACATTCAGACCTCACCTTCTCTTTCCCTCCCACTCCTCCCTATCACGCGTCTCACGATCGCCAGCACCGCCAAGATGGCTCCTCAGGACGAGAAGCTCTGCTTCGATCTCGACTTCCGCTACTTCCTTGCCGCCAAGGACATCCCCGCGCACGTCGCCTGCCTCTGGCAGTACTTCTCTCTCGCCAAGTGCCGCAAGGGTCTCGAGAGCTGGGTCGTCTCCGTTCCCGCTGCCAAGCATGCCTCCAATGCCAAGGGCTCTGACCGCGTCCAGCTGCTGCGCTTCGGAGTATGTGAATTTCATCGCGGATCCCCTCACAACCTCAACACTGAACTTCCTCCATCTCAGGCTGACCCTTCACACAGATCCGCTTCACCCACAAGACAGCCACATACGCCGACATCGACGAGGCCCGTGTCATTTTGAAGGACGCCTTCAACACTGCCGCCCAGCACGTCCGCGGCATGAGCAACGCTCCTGCCCGTGAGCGAGGCCTTCTCGAGTACAACAAGCTGCTGCGTTTGTATGTCACTGTCAAAAATGATAATTCCTGGTCCTGGGGCAACTGGGGATTGGGCTCCTACTACTATAACGGCACAACCCCCGACGACGATTCCGCCATATCCGCCATAGAGCGCTTCAAGCAGAAGTATCAGGAGGTACGTCCTACTTACCTTTTTACTCCCCCCCATTCACAACCTGACAACAATCCAGACTGTTCCTTGCGATGTCACCCTTGACACCCCCACCTACACCTCCTCCGCTGCCTCGGAGCTGCTTGCCGAGACCTCCGGAGACAAATGGCGTCTGCGAAAGCTCATCCCATCACTCAACCGCAGACGGGATGTCGATATCTTCAATGATTGGGTCCGATGGGCCATTGAGAACCACGCCACCATCCTGGCATGTGCCACCGAAGCCCACAGCAATGCCCAGCAGGCGTCCGACTCCGCCGCCGAGGTGACCAAGTTCTCCAACCCCAAGGAGAAGACTGCCATCCTCAACAGAAGCATGTGGGAGAAGTTTGCCAGCCTCTTTGACAGAGACCACCACAACAAGTACACGGAGGCCACGGCGAAGCTCAATGACCGGGCAGTCTCCCTCCAGGAGGATGCCAAGGCAATGAAGGCCCTGGTAACTCAAGGTTGGCCCTCCTCCCTCCCCCATGATCCCACTGGACCATACCTACAACCGCATCATGTGCTAATTATGCCGACAGTCAATGCCCAACTTGCGCAGCACGCGTGCGCTTGCAGACTTCTCACTCTCTACGCCAACACCAATATTGAGCATGATCAACTGCTGTCTATCTGGGAGCGTCCCGACGCGGACAAGAAGTTGCTGGTCAGCCTCCTTGGCGCCGACATAGCGCAGATGGAGACTCCGACCGGTCGCATCTCCAAGTTGTGCAACGAGATGGAAAGGTTTGAGACGGGTCAGCGTGCGCTGCGTAAGGGAGAGACGAAGCTCGTGAAGGGCCTCAAGAAGATGGAGGGCAAGCTCGAGCGCTTGAACAAGGACTCGGTCAAGGCTCGGAACAAGTTCGCTGCTGGCCAGCTGCGCGCGCAGAAGGGCAAGTTGTCGGGCAAGTTGGAGGATCTGGAGAGCGACACGGACAGCGCCTACTCTTACGACGAGAAGAAGTAGAAGGGGTGCCTTCTGGGAGAATTTGCCAGGATGTCATGGAGACAGGACGTTTCTCGCCTTCACAAGGGTCATACGCCAGCCATCATGTCGTTAGATTTGCTGAGGTTTCGGGGTTTTTACGATTGACAATGTGGCTGAATGCAGACAAGGATTCACTGGTTCGTATGTTTTGTAAACCAAGTTCTTCCAAGTGCATGGTGACAGGTTGCATCCCAAAAAGGAAAACGCTGTGAGGTACTTGGTGGTGGAAGCCGGAGGCCGTGATTCCCGTCTTGCTGAGTCTGTGAGAATAGAATGTGATTACATAAGGCGGGATCGAGTGGATCAGGACCGGGCGTCGGCAGTGTCCCTTGAAGCTAATCTTGACTGGGGATAGCGTTCCGCGATCTTCATTTTGGTAGGGAATTTGGGGGAGGCCAAGGCGCTAACAGCGAGAGGGCTCTCCCGGTTTGTGTGAAGCTGGAGTGGTGTCTGTGGCTGCAATTGGTGGCGATGTTGCAGCACATCGCCCGGTTTGTGTAGCTACCTGCATGTTCGGGGCGGGAGCTGTCATGCTGCTCAGGGTAAGGTAGGAGGAAGTAAATCAATGGCACGCTGATCTCGTGTGGTTTGCGCATGTGTTTTGCATGTTTGTTCCACGATGATGGCATCCATCTACTCAGTCGGTGGTGGTGACAAAGGAAAACGAAACAGTGTTGATGGAGACGAGTGCAATTTGAAAGAGGACAATCCCTCATCCTTACCAGGGATTGCCGCATTGCCGCAGCGGTGCATGATGCTTGTTTCTGCTGTTTGGTTGGGTGGTTTTGTGAATGTCAGCAGGCTGAAGGATCAAGTGAACCACGGGCAAGACAAACAGCAGGCGGGGCTCTTTCCAGGGCGGACGCTAGGGTGCCCAGATGGAACCTTCAATGTGCTCCCCATCCACTGTGACTGCCCCAAACCTTCGGTTTGGTTTTACGGATACAGTGTTCAGCGGCAGCCGTCAAAATCGTCCTTTCCCGTCTGGTCTTGGCGCCCTTCCTCCACCTTCAATTCAAAGCCTTTCCTCATTGTCTCCTTCCCCTGACGACGAGGGGCTAGTATTATCTCCTTGTAATGAACCTGCGAGCATCCGTACTTGCTTCCTAATAGTTTCCTCTCTTCCCTTCAATTGTGCCTCTCTTTGGCTCCTCGACGCAGCCATCCTTCCTCGGCCGGGCCTGACACGTCGAGCCTGCATCGCCATCCGACCTCACATTCCTGCGACACGTCTGCGAGACAAGCCACATGCGCCGCCGCCCTTACCCCTCTCGTCGCCTATAATTATTGCAGACACCGCTACTCCTCCACCGACCACCAGAAACTCGTTTCTATTCCACACGCAAGTCGGCGTTGCACGACACCACCGCAAACATGGCTCGTCCAAGCAACGAAGAACGCCGCTCGTCCTCCGAAGCATTCGACCTCGACGACGAACACAAGGAGCCATTGCTGCCTGGCACACAACCACCATCTCGGTCAAGGAGGAAAGGGTCTCTTCTGGCCTGGCTCAAGGGTAGGCCACGAGCCGTGTTGAGAGCCTTCCGTCGTCAACCTCGATCTCTCCCCCGACTCCTACTGCGATATACCTTCATCTTCCTTCTCCTCATCTTCGTCACGACGCCCATATTCTTCCCCTCCTACACCCGCCACCCGAAACATTACAAGGACCTGCGGAAACGATGCCTGGTGTCCGACAGCTTGTCCGGCTGCGCGAACCTCCAAAACGAAAAGGTCTTCATCGCAGTCAGCCTGTACGACCCCGAAGGAAAGATTGCCGGCGGAGAGTGGGCGCAAAACATTCTGGATCTGATACACATGATTGGCGAGGACAACGTGTTTTTGAGCATTTACGAAAACGACAGCGGCGAGCAAGGCGCCGCTGCCTTGGAGGAATTCAAGAAGAATGTGCCGAGCAAGCACAAAATCGTCATCGACGACCACGTCGACTACAACATCTTCCCCCACATCACCATGCCCGACGGCACACAGCGACTGAAGCGCCTCGCCTACCTCGCCGAGATGCGCAACCGCGCACTATACCCCCTCGACCAGTTTGACCCCGACGTCGGAGTGGTCCAGTACGACAAGATCCTGTTTCTCAACGACGCCATGTTTGCGCCGGTCGATGCTGCCCACCTGCTCTTCAGCACCAACACTGGCGATGACGGGCGCACCCACTACCTCTCGGCCTGCTCCATCGACTTCGACTGGAACGTGTTTACGGAATACGACCTCTACGCCCAGAGAGACGCGCAGGGGTACTCGAACGGCATCCCCATCTTCCCCTACTTCACCAACGCGGGCCAGGGCATCTCTCGCAAGGCCATGGTCTCGCAGACAGACGCGGTCCCCGTCAAGAGCTGCTGGGGCGGGATGGTGGCCATGCAGGCCAAATGGATCCAGAACATGGACAAGCAGCTGCCCACCAAGGACTGGCAGGCTCCTGCGCACCATGTCATCAACCCGGATCACCCCCACAACGCCACGGCCCCGGTGCGCTTCCGGTATGAGCCCGAGGTGTATTTTGATGCCTGCGAATGCTGTCTCTTCCTGGCGGACGTCTCGACCGTAGCAGAGAAGGCCGGAGAGATGGACACGGGCGTGTTTGTCAACCCCTACGTGCGCGTCGCATACCGGAAGCGGACGCAACGGCTTGAGCGCCTCGTCCGCCACTGGGAGAGGCTCTTCGCCTTACCTCAGGGCATCATTACTCACTTCTCGCGGTTCCCCACGCCAAACCCACACCGTGAGGTGGTGGAGGGTCAGCGGTTCCAAGAGGAAATCTACCAACGTAGGGAAGGGTGGAAGATGGTGGAGCGGACGGGCCGCAACGGCATGTTCTGCGGCGTGCGCGAGATGCAGCTCATCAAGGAGGGGCCGCGTGTGGGCAAGAACTGGGAGAATTGGTACCAGATCCCATGGGCGGAGCAGAAGCTGCACTTTCCCATTTGAGACGTCAATGTTGATGATACGGCGTACTGGTTTGGAGGCATCTTTATTTTGGATGGCAGGTATGGTGTTGGAATGCGCGGGTCATGGGGAAAAAAGGGGGGAGTCAAGAGTCTACCATGGGGCCTATATAGATACCACCCTCGTTCACGTCTGCATAATTAGAGGTTTGAATATGTCCCGTCAGTTGAAGCCCCTATCGTAGTTGCATGCCTGTCTGAGATGCTGATATCAGGGCAGTCACGGTTTGGTCATTCAAAAACACCACGACCAGCCGAGAGATGTGAGCAGCAGCAGATCAACGTTTCTGTATTAGACACCCTTCGTCTTCAAGGTCTCCCGTCCGTCGCGTAAACACACTACACCCGTCCCAAAACCAATCATGCTCGTTTGAAAAGTAAGCCTGCCTTCCCCCCAAGGCGGCAACAACAACAACAACATCATCAAAGCAGCAGCAGTCAGCAGACCCTCGTTAAAACCCAGCCGTGAAGAAATCCCGTGTATCCCGTAAAATAACCCACGGCCCAAAACAAACCCCTAAAAAAAACCCGCACGCTCAACTCGGGGAGGGGGAAACAAAAAAGGTGGTATCTCTCATCATTGGGGGAAAAGAAACACGTCGTGGGTGTGAAGAGGTGAAACGCGCGCGTCGTTAAGTCTCCGTGGAGAAGGAAACATCGCGTGGGATGTACGCAGTAGAATGGCTTTGGCGGGAAAGACATCTAGGAGGCGACGGGCTCGAGGGCGTTGGCCTTTGCCTTGGCGGTCTTGGGCTTGGTCTCCTGTATTTTGGTCAGTCTCATGAAGTTTTACATGGATCCTCAGAGGAGGGCATACCTTCTTGCCGGCCTTGGTGGCTCCGCTGACCTTGGTAGACACCGACTTGGCGACGGACTTTGCCTTCTGGGCGACGGTGGGCTCCTTCTTGGTGGTGGCGGCCTTCTTCTTGGTGATGCCGACGGGCTTCGCGGCGGCGCTGGTCGCGCTGGTGCTCTTCTTGGGCTTGTCGGCAGTGGTGGTGGTGGTGGAGGAGCGCGGCTTGCGGACGGGGGCGGTGTCGATGACGGGGAACACGCGCGGCTTGGAGTTGCCGGTCTGCGAGCGGGTTCCTTCGCGGGCCATTTTTGCGGATTTTTTTCTGGGTGTCGCGTTAGGGTTTTGCGAATGCGGAAAGGGAGAAGAGATTGACTCGATCAAGGCGAGGTGAATGCGATTGCGGGAGGAGAAGGGGGTGGATTGCGCGACCGTGATGTGGATGGCGCTTTGGAGTGGGTGGTTGCGTTGTGTTGTGTGTGGGATGCGCGGTGAGGAAGGGCTTACCTGGGAGACGGGGGTTTGGGGGAGATAGCTTCTGGAGCTGTAGCGGAGAGTTATTTCTGGATAACGGAAAGAAAAGAAGCTTCGCGACGAAGAAGACGGGAGATGTGAAGGTGTTTTTCTGTTGTTGTTGAGAAGAGAAATGTGGGAGGTGACGTGGTTTTCGCGAGGGGGTATGGACGGGTTGGATGGATGGACTGGATGGACGGGCGGATGGCAAGGTCACAAGGGGCGCGGACTGGACTGGATGGCGAGCAACAGAATCAGCAAGAGGAGCGGTGTCGGACAAAAACAAAAGGGCTGGGCTGGACCAGCAGCAGCAAGAAGCAGGGGAAATTTGAGTGATTGATGGATAGGTAGCTGGTATTAGCTTCCCCTTCTCTTTCCAGGTTAGCGACCAAGGAGGACAAGAATGAAACGGGGACTTGATGGTGGTGGTGTGCGGTGCGGCCGAGGCCGTGAACATCAATCAGCACTCGTCAATCAACCAGCAGAGAGAGGGGAGGGGGAACCAGTACCAGCAGGTCCTCCCACCTTGTCCGTCGCGTCTCTTCCCTCTCTTCTCCATCTTTCTTTTTCTCTCTTGTTTTTCCTTGATTTAAGTTTCTGTGCGTTGGTGCCCTCTGTTCGTCATATAAGAAAAACAAGATGATGGCGTCCATGCTCCAAGCATATGTTCTTATCAGACAACCTACGAAGAAGAGCGCAGGGACGGACGGTATCTCTGACGATAGATGGATGAGCTGAGCTTGGCTGGCCGGGCGGACGGTCAGATATCGCGCCCCCTTCGACTCGACGTGTCTCTAGTCTCCCCCTCTTATCCGTTGTCGACATGCTTTCCCCTCCCGTGTGTGTGTGTTTTCCCGTCATGTTTCATCCCCCGGATCCATCTGCTCATAAACACCGCCCTCCTCGTGTTCTTTTGTCCTTTCGTCACAATAGAAGAGGAGATACGGTGGGAGCACTCGGAACAGGCGGCTTGCGTCACCGGCACCCTAAACCTGCCCAACAATCTCTCTGCTTTCCCCAGATCCTGAGAGATTTCAATGCTCTCTTATCGTCATTGTCTCATATCCCACCAAGCACATGATTGTCCGGCTGGGTGTTTCGAACGGGAAGGACAGAGCACGCGACGTTTTTGGCGTCGACAAGCTTCTTTTTTAGGCGCGCAATCGCATGCTTATCGTTTTTTATTTTTTCTTCATGTTTCTTCAGCGGGCACTTCATCGAGGCACTTCACCTGGACCGTGCAGCACAAGCGTCGCCCGTGACCTCACCTCGGCCATCCATTCCAGCGACAGCATCTCTTTTCTTTGTCTTTCTCTCGAGACTGACGAAATTGACGAGTTTGCCGCCTTTTGCGAGAGAAGCACATTGCAATGAAAATAGAGTTGAGGCACGAAATGAGGTCGGCCGTGACTGTGCCGACCCGTTAAGCTGAAGAGGCGTTTGGGTTGCGCAGCGATAAGGCAAGGTTCTCCACAGACACTCAGCCCGTTGAGCACTGTCCTTGTGCTGCTATTTTTGCGCAATTCGGGGAACCGTTGGGCTCCACATTTTCCCGCCCTAGATTCAGGGTCTGCCATGTGAGGCTATTCCCAGATGCCGACAACATCCGAGACTGCGCTGGGGACTGGTGAGACAAGGGTCCTCACCTTCCACTTATCAGGTCAGAAAAGTACTTTGATAATCACTTTCGATTGGATTCTTATGGCGTGGCTTGCTCAATGGTCTAGATTGGACTACAAACCGCGAACGACAGCAAAGGTCAAAGGAAAGCTCTTCAGCACGGCAAAAGGTCCGCTGCAGATCCACCAATTGACACCACCATGTACCAGAAGCGAGACCTGAAAAGCCTCCAGGGAAGCAGCTACCCCTGTAAGACGGTGCAATGAACGTACGGTTACCCCCATGTTGCAGATTCAAAGTGGAGACGGAACCAACAGTTGAAGACTTGAAGCAGACGAGAATGGCTCGGCGAAGAGGGGTAGTCCAGCCCTCCCCTTTAAAGCCCGACAAACGCACGTTTCTTCAGCGCTCGGCGAGAACCAAGGTGGTTTGGTACTCATACATCTTCGAGTTACAAAGAACAAGATGACCGATCAGCAACAAGGCGCCGCGGAGGCTGCTGCCGCGCCTGCTGCCACTGCTTCTCCCACTGCAACCTCGCCCACTCCCGTGACCACGATTACGGCAGCGCAAGCCACAGCCGCCGCAGCTGCGACAGGCGCCGCCGACATCGAAGCCGACGAACCTGCTGATAGCGATGATGCCTCTTCAGTCGCCGGCTTCTCGCGGGTTACCGAGTCGCAGGCCTCGCTGAGATCAAGCATCCTCGACTACCGCCGCGAGAACGGCCGTACCTACCACCGCCTCAGCGAGGGGAAATACTACCTGCCTAACGATGCCCGCGAGCAGGACCGTCTCGATATTATCAACCACCTCTGGGCAATCGTATTCGACGACGGCTTCTGCTCCTGCCCCAAGAATGACGGTGCCAAACGCGTTCTTGACCTCGGCACCGGCACCGGCGCCTGGGCCATGGATTATGCTGACGCATATCCCGACGCCCACGTTATCGGCGTCGACCTCAGTCCAATCCAGCCGGCCTATGTGCCACCCAACTGCGCATTCGAAGTTGACGACGTGGACAAGGAGTGGACCTGGTCCCAACCGTTTGACTTTATCCTCTGCCGCAATATGAACATGTCCTTCACAGCCGAGGGATGGGAAACCATGATGAGGCAAGCCTACGATGCGCTTGAGCCCGGCGGCTACCTTGAGATCCAGGACAGCCGCTGGCCACTTACCTCCGACGACGGTTCTCTGACTGAGGACCTTGCATTGTTCAAGTGGAGTCAGATGTTAACCGAAGCTGCCGACAAAATTGGACGCCCAGCAAACATCACCGAGACTTTCGACGACGTTATGAGAAAGGTTGGCTTCGAGGATGTTCGGAAGACGCGCATTCGCTTCCCCATGTCGCCATGGCCCAAGGACCCGAAGCTCAAAGACATAGGTATGTGGACTCAGGCGTCCCTTCTCCCTGGCCTTGAGGGCATGTCACTTGCTCTCATGACTCGAGAGATGGATTGGTCCAAGGAGGAAACGATGATTCTGTGCGCTCAGGTTCGAAAGGATTTGAGTAATCCCAAAATCCACGCCTATTGGAATGGATATGTGATTTACGGGCGTAAGCCTCTGGGTGCTGAGAAGGAAGATGCCTAATTTTGACCTTACATGTCCCGAAAGAAGGAGAAAGCCTTGGACAGGAGGAATCCAGTAAGAGCAGGCGGAGTCAGGGCACCTGATGTTATTAGAGCGACTACTTTTTAATACAAGTTCCTGTATACTCCTTTAAACTGTCGTTGTCTTCGTGATTGTTGTCGCTATTGTTGCTATCGTTCTTAGTATCGTCGTGGTTAGTGTCGTCACTGCCCGCCATTGTTGTCGTCATTTTCTGGGATGGTATTATTGTTGCCGTCATAATTGCTAGCATACCTCCAAGCTATTACACAAAGTACACAAAAAATAGGTATGGTTGCGCAGACACAGAAACACTAGATGGCATTGCAAGTGTTAGTGAACAGACCGGTGCTGCGAAGTCGTTGATTCAGGAATGTCCCATTCCATTACATCCTCTATCTCGGTGCACAGAGTCGCCCCACGAGTTCACTTAGACAAAGCTGCCCTGTCTCTGAAGTTCGGCGAAATACCTGTCTGCCTTCTTTGTAACGTCCTTCGAGCGCTGAGTGCCGACTCGCCAGGCGACGAGAGTCAGGAAAGTGAGTCCTACAGTCAACACCGCGAAAAGCCAGATATGTTTTGACACGATGGACTCCCCTGCGCCGGCTTCCCAGTTGAACATGTCCATTGAAAAGATCGCCGCCACGCTCGAGAGCGGTAGGTATATCATGGTGAGAATGGCGATTGTCCTCATCTGCGCACTCTCGTGCCGAGTATCAAAGGCCATGGCTCGATTTGCTTTGGAGATTTGCGTGGTTGTCAAGGAGTCTTGTCTCATCTTGTGGTTCCATACCTGTTGCTAGTCAGCTAATAGAACTTTCGAGTTTCAACAGGAGCATTTCACCGTTTGCACAGCAAGAGACGTATTGTAGACGACCTTGTTACACTCATCAATGTTGTCATCATACTCGCGGATAATGTCCTGAACACGTTTCCTCATATCTCGACCGACTGCTCCCAGCTTTGTTTGCATTGCAGGACTCTCAGCCCATTTGGCCTCTGGACCCAGTGATTGAAGCTCCTCGGCAACCTCGTCGATTTCATCTAGGAATTTTGAGAGCTGGCGTTTAGAAGCCTGGATATGATCAATTAGACTTCGACTGCGCCGGCACACATTCAAGTAGTCTTTTTGTGTCTTTTGTCCGTCTTCGTCTGCCTTTGGGTCCATATTCCAGGGTTCGCTTTCAAGTTCGTCGGACTTCAGAGTGAACTCGTCCACCAACTTGTCAACGGAGAAGATCACTCTCTTGCGCTCAAGTTCAATGAATATACCTGACATCAATAATGGATGGTGCCGTTGCTCATTCGACCTCCGGATTCTTGCTTCGATGTCACTCATTTGTTTCTCGGTGCACCCGTAGACAACTGCAAACGTGGAGCCGGTGCTCGGGATATAAGTAGACGACAGTGCCAAGTCGTTTGGTAAAGTTGTAGCCATCCGTGCGGTGAAGCCTAATCACAAGCCATGCTTAGCAAAGTCTTTGGTCTGCGCTGCGAAGGGCTTGATTAATCACCTAGTTTAATTTGACGAGAATATAGATCGTGATGTGGCAGGTAAGAAAAACAGGCAACATCTCTCAAAATGGTCCTGGTGATTTCTCGATGGACATGAAATTCCCTTGTGATGCGGTTCCATGTGGGTTTTGGCATCGGTAGATAATTGGCCGGCGCTTGCCCCTCCTCCTCGAAGATAGCACCAGCTCTACTGCACATACTAGACCCAAGAGTCAGCTGAATGAGTTGATGGCCGGGGGCGTCTTTTGACTTACATCACATATATCCCTGGGAGAAGCTTGTCCCATGATGGAGATACTCCCGGGGCCTGAAATCCGGTAAGTCCATGGTCACAAGGTGATGGCGATTGCCGTAACGTACACGACTGAACCAGTTGTCCCAGTCCTCCTTCGTACTCAATTCTTCTCTAAATGTGCCCTGTGTGTGTAAAACCGTATTAGTCAAGTGTTTGGCGTCAGTAATATGACCCAATTTCCATCCTACCTCATCGCTACTGAGCCTTCTTAGAACGACTGCTTTTCTTTCTCCTGATCTGAAGAGTTTCAGGTCGGACTCATTCCACTCTCTGGGCTCATGAGGGAGGTCCATTGCTAACACCGGTGAAAGTGAGATTATGGCGCTATGCAATTGACGAAAGACGCTGTAATCCTAGAGATGATGCGGGAGCGCAGGTAATCGCCTGCGCTTTAAACAGTCTGCTATCTGCACATTCCCCTCTCCGAACCACTCTGACGCCTCTCCTCCCGCCTCGCTGAAAGCCTGCAGCTTATCTAGAACGCCCTCTGCCCCCCTTAAGCAATCGTGCTTAAAGGCCGTGACGGTTCCAATACCGATTGGGCGCTCGTGAGATTTCTTGCAGGTCGCGAGTCGCATCATTCGACATGACATGCTTGGTAGTGGAGCAGCCGGCAGCGCCCATGTATGCGTTGTCCGGCGGCCATTGGGAATAGTACCATGCAGCATGCAGAGACAGCTCCAATCGCGAGACACACCACTCGCATGTGCGACCCATACGATTTGACTCTTGAGCCTCTGGTCCGCTGAGCCTGTGCTCCTCCCCCGGAGCCCGTCCCTCTTCTATTTCGGACTTTTTCGTCTTTTTTGTACCGAGAACATCGCTGCACAGCAAAATCGCAGACACACTCTTCAAGAACGCAGTGAATCATTGCGGCCCAAGTGCACAATCCGGCAACAGCTGTTTAAAACACGTTACGTTATGCAGCATGGCCGATTCCAAGAAACCTCCATCCAAGGAACCTCCCTCCAAGGAGTCACCAACTACAGACTGGCATCGTGAGACGATGCGAACCAAGTACCACGATCCGGTGAAGCTGAAGGACACCCTGGACAAGATGTTCGGCGAGAAAAACTACAAAGTGAGGGTATGAACTGCAAATCAGATTCTTATGGCTTGGTGATATCTAGTCTAACGTATGCAACACCCAAGGTTATTAACAATCGATATATCCTTATGCTCTCTAGACCGCCGAAGCAGGTAAGAGCAAATCTTCCCCCACTCCCCCCCCCCCTGATATTTCTCTTTCTGCGCCATGCTACTCCCTGTACATTATGCAAAAGCAATTGACAATCCTCGACTCAATAGGGTGAAATGGAAAAGCTCGAAAAAGAAGCCAGGGAGCACTATAACGAATAGGTCAGCGATAAGAAACATGAGCTCGGCGATGCTGCGCCATGTCTTACTGATTAATTGACGTTAAAGATGTTTGAGCCCATCAAACTGGGAAAAGCATCGTTGGTGCTGGAACGAACTAGAGAGACGTTGTCCTCGATGAAAGAAGGACGGTCATTGTTCCGTCGTTGAAATAATGAAACTTTGAATTTGCCGAGCCACTGATGCAAATCTCTTCACTTCGTGGGCCATCGTGACCCAAGATAGTAGTCATCTTCACCCTTACAAGCCTTCAGGAGTTCGTGCATTCTCTTCGTGAGCTGATTGGCACGTATGCGGTTGTCTGAATTGGGCTCGAGCATTCCGTTTTTGATCACTTCCAACAATTCCCAGAGATACCATGAACAGTCGGGACGGTGTTGCAATTTGTGAATCCAAGCCAAGACTGATGGCTTGATGTGCGCCCGTTTGTCCCTGACGGAAAAGAAGATATCGGACTCGAAACCATAAATATCGTTCTCCATTCTTTTCCCAGGGAAGACGTTTTCGACAGCATCGAATCCATAAAAGAACCAGGTGACGTATTCCAAGAAAACGCAGCCAAGACTGAAGATGTCGGATCTTGGAGAAACTTGGCCAAATGGGAGGTCGAATTCAGGGCAACGATAAGATGCTGATCTTTCAAGGTTCCTTGGATCTTGCTTCGACCGGGACACCTGGGTGTGCAATCTTCCCAGGCCGAAGTCCGACAACGCCAACAGACCTGGAAAGCTATTGGAGTGGAACCAGAGAAAGTTTCCTGGAATGTGTTAGAGAACTCGATCTCGTTGGCAACAACAGTTTGACACACCTGGTTTGATATCCCCATGTCGTCCATATAGATCTTGATTTGAGTCGCGATCTTCCAAATAACGCATGGTCGGGGCTCTATCATTGTGAACACACTGTAAAGCTTCACAGATCTCATGAAACTGCTCAGCCATCCACAGACAATGCTTTTTATTCCCGACGAGACGTTCGTTGTTTTGCCAGAACTTGCTCAGATCGCCCTCAGCCCAGTCGAACAGCAAGTAATAGGTTGAAAGTCCGCCAGCAGCGGGATTCACAACCTCGAATGTTGCTAACAGCTGGATCAGATGCTTCTTCTTATAATTGTTTCCAGTGAACAACAAGGAAGACAGCTCCAGGTCGAAACTGTTTCGGTTGTGGGATGTAAGCTTTTTCAAGGCAAAGAACTCTTGAGGGTGTCGGATCTGAACAGATCGAAGATTAGCTGAGTAACTGGAAATTCGGAAACACATAACGTACTCCATGGTCCCCAAAGTCCCAATGCCCATCATGGATCTTGACTTTATAGACTTCACTGAAACCTCCGTAAGTATTACCCCCACCAGAAAGAGCATCCTTCTGCGTGGTGTCCGAGCTGTCTTCCTGTGTGACTTTGTCAATGATCTCCACAGGAATGATGTCTCCGGTTTCTAAAACGTAATGCGAATGCAACGATGGCTCCCACTTGATGAACGGCGCGTTCAGTGTATGAGACCACTGCGAAAAGCTTTCGCGGATCTGTGGGCGGAGATAACTGTTGATAGTGCTGTGCATGCCGTGTTTCCGGCACTTGAGGAATTGGTCCTTGGTGGCACCGGTTGGCTGAAGCGGCAAACAGCTATCTCTGACCCCGTCCTTGAAGTGTTTGGCGAAGTCCTCCACCTTGTCAATGCCCACCAGGACCGCCAACAATTTCACGGCAGGACCCTTCGAACCATCCGAGTTGCCGTAGTATATTTGCTTTGCAAGCTCCCTCTTATTCGGCTCCTTTCTGAAACATCGAAGACTAGACACAACCCTATAGACCGACTCGAAAGTCAGGATTCTGTCGAACTGAGGTTGTGGTATAAATCGCTTCTCTGGCTCCAAGGCATTCGAGGTTTTTGCCTGGTCAAGTTGTAGGCCAAGTTGTTCGACTATATCGTCATCATCGGAGTCCTCATTCATCTGCCCATTAAACCCGTTCACCCGAGGAACCGCTTGCCGGTCCCTGTCTCTCTTCAGCCTGAATGCTTCTCCTCTGTCAAGCACTTTCTGAACGCGCTCCGGGTCGTCCAGGATAAGCTTTGATGACGGCTTTAGTTTCATGAGCCCCGAAAACTCCTGGGAAGCATCATGAGACATGATGGGCTGTCTTCTTGCCGTAGCTGTGGTATGCAGTAAGCTTGCTGACATCTTGACGCTAATGACAGGTGAGGCTAACCAGCCATTTGAAAGAGCCTATCGGTGCTAGTAACCATTGGCCTGATGGAGAGGCTGCAAAGAAGTTGACACTAGCCACAGTGATGTTGGCAAATGCGAATAATGACAGAGCGGACGGTTGTTGAGCCAACAGCGATTGAGTTGGATGAGGCAGCGAACGACGTCAAAGGGTGATGTCTCCGTGGAGACGTGGAAACGGGGCAAGGCCACTGTATGGCCAGAGAAGAGGGCGATCAAAGGTTGAAATAACCCGCCCGTTGTCCAGTGTGCGCTAGAAGAGGGAGTAGCTCCTGCATTTGTGATTTGCTGGAATTATTCTATTCTATCACTCTCTGCCACTACGACTTGGCCTCTTTAGGAAAGCCTTGTCTTTTGCCCTACCACTGCGATGGTTACTTTGCTCAATGATGGGCTTAAGGCGAGAAGCGGAGGGTTGATAAGGCCAGGCAGAATAGGCAAGGCAACCGCACGACCCGGTACAGGAGCCACCCAATGGTCAATTGAATGCGCCGAAAAGAGGGCAGACACTTGATTGGGCTGGTACATCAGATCTTGGAGACTGCAGAGCACTCTTTCCACGTACAAGCGAGGATGTGTGCCTCAATCCACAATGCAAGCATTATTGATGGGAGTGGAGACTCGAGAAGTGAGAGCTTATGCAGGCCGATTCTCAGCGCTCACTGACGCAAAATATTTCTACATAATCGTAATTCAGCTTTTACGTCTTGTTTTTCGTTTGGCGTTATTACTGCACGGCGCTTGCTTCACGATCAGTGGCCGTTTCGATAAGTGATACCCACGAGATTAGCTACTGATTGGACTTTACGATTTCTCCAAACGATTTTGCTTGGCAAAGAAGAGTCTTCGAGGGTTCATTATTCGTAGCTGCCAACTACGGGGATTTTATCTACAAAGGCTATCTGCCCTGGTGAAGGAGTTGTCCATCGCCCGTTCTGTTCCCGAACTTGGCCAGCCTTCCTGGCGCAGCTTTGTGGCAGTGTATGCAGGCGGACCAGTAGGCTATCTGCGTTATGAGTGGTACAGTGAGCCCATGATTGCATCCTTTAATTCCAGGCTGTGCCAATATTTGACTCCTTAGGTGCTAGTAGCATGATCATCCTGGTCGAGCCAACTCACTTTGCATGAAGGCGAGCGGCAAAGCCGTCTGGGCCGCATGGGTCGCAAATGAGAGCGACTGCCGTCCAATCAGGGTACTGACTGATAACACCTCGCCATTTTGTAAACATGACCAGCGGCGACCTGCATGGCCTGGATACGTGCAGTCAAGACAGGAGGCGGTGAGATCCGATGTGATGTTCAAAAGCTTGCTGAATCCTGTTCCCTTTTGGACTATCTCGTGATTGTTGTCTGCGCAAGGTGGCAAATCGCAACTTTCCTATGGTTTTCTCCCGGTCTTTCCCGCAGGTTGCTTTGTTTTTCTCGTCGTTGCCTTGAAATATTTTGGGAAGAGCAGGCAACTGGGTCGCAAACCTCTGGCATACCAATCCCTCGAACCTTGGAACTTATTTATTCATAATGTCGAGACAATTGCGATCCACCCCCAAGGTCCAGTGGCAAAGCAATAAGGACGGAAGCAGAAACGCATTCATCTCCGCATCCCAAGTAAGCTCTAGCCAGCTGAAAGAGTACCTCGACTCCAATTACCCAGGAGGATATTCCGTTCAGGTGCGCTCTTCTGGGTGAACAATATGCAGCACACTCACTAACGTATTCCGCTAGCTGAAGCGTGACAAATTCAAAATCACTATTGTCGAGACATCAATGGGACAAATGATCTGAGTAAGTTTCAAAAGCTTCGTC
The DNA here is from genome assembly GCF_000319635.2 of Colletotrichum fructicola Nara gc5. NCBI lineage: Eukaryota > Fungi > Ascomycota > Sordariomycetes > Glomerellales > Glomerellaceae > Colletotrichum > Colletotrichum fructicola. The sequence goes on along the minus strand of NW_027094051.1, from coordinate 9,075,516 downwards.
TCGCGCTGAGAAGGTTTAACGCGAGCTTCTGCAGCACCCTCGAAAGAACATTTGAACGTGCCGGTATTTCAGCACTAGGAGTTCAGCGATATTATTCCTGTTATGGCGTACTGCGAACCACGGTAGCCGTGACGCCACAATACTGCATACAAAGCCAGAGGAAGGCTTCACGGCGCAAAGACCAAGGCGTAATGGAGAACATGGCTTGAATGTGACCGAGTCAAAAACGTGCTGGAAATGGTTTTTGGGTACACGACCTCGGAAAATCAATTCATTTTAAAGCAATTTAGTCTTTAGTCAACCACCTTGACAACATGATACATGGCCCACTAAGGACCACGTGAGCTTTATTTATCGCCTGGATGTCCAGCTCAGTCTATCTTGCGGAATGTTGAACGAAATTTGGGCTACGTGGCCTCGGCATGACGGCAAAAGCTTTAAAAAAAAACTAACATGCTTTGTGCTCGTCGCGAAAGATACCGGCTTCATCCCACAGGTACGACCAGTAGCCAGCATGACGAAGGCCAGTCGACGTAAAAAGCGCAATACGTGTAAGAAGAATCAAAATCGCGATGGGGAATTACCGATACGCAGACCTCGAGGACTGTGTGACATTCCGCCCGAGATCCTCTTGATCGTGGCGAACCAACTGACCGCCAACTCCCGAACGTCACTCGCTCTGGCCTGTAAGGGTTTCTTCGCCTTAATTTGCCCCGACCACAAATTTCTTACAATGGGGAAAGAAGATACAGTCAAACTTCTTTTACTCCTCGAAAAAGACGCTAAGAGACACTATCTTTGCTTCGGTTGCCTACGACTTCAGCCCTTCGATCGCAACAACAAATTTTAGTCGACGCAACCTCACCCAATATGCGACCACTTGGTCCACATGATCGCGGAGTCTCGGAAGCTACGCCTGGATTGGGAGAGAAGGGATTGCATAGACGAGACGGATTTTTTCCGATGGACTGAGACTGTGAGAACTCTCACATGGAAACCAGCCGTTCGAGGACCCGGGGGGAACGAGCCAACAATCACCTTCTCTGAAGCACGATTGGTCATGAAACGCCATTTTGATGGTCCTGGATACGGGCTCCCGATAGATTGCCTCGAGAGTACTGTCTATTTTGACCGGGACATATCCCTCCGTGACTGGAGCACGACAACACACTTTCCCCTCGAACAACATGTTTCAGAAAACAGGCGTAGTCTGCGGCTGCGGGGCACTATTCCACAGATTCAACGGCGTCTTGGACGTACGGCCACGTGTTTATCTGCGACGGACACAACGCGACGGGCTTTCATGCACAAGACCACCGCCAAAGTCATTGAAAACGAACTCTTCCTATGTCGCCATCACGAAGTTGTTGGGCCTCCCTGCGGATTGGATGCATTTACCAAGGTCATCGATAGCCTCGAACTTCCGGTTTGTAGACATATCCTTGGCTGCTCTTACACTCAGTCACGGGGCTCGTCAGCCAATGCGTGTATTCCCGAGCTACATAGCTTGAGAATTATTGCAACCAACCCCCAATGGGATGTGCATCCCGATCGAGGAATCGGATCGTGTAAGACTTGCTTCACAGATTACGAGATCAATATCAAAAGGGGGGATGACCATCGCGGCTGGAGCCTCGAACTTACCACATATCATAGATTCGGGGCATTTCGGATGCCAGATGACGATTTTTGGACTTCACTTGTCGCCGCCTACGCCCCTATTTTTGAATCATGAATGGAGGTATCTGAGTTTGGGTTTGGGTATGAGTATGAGTACATGTATTTGCCATCAAGCCGGGAGACGTTTGATAATCCAGGTACAGTACGCAGAGCATGGCTCAATCATCACGGAGAACGGGAGAAATTATCGAGGGATTGCCAACCGAGATGGAGTTGCGGCCTTAAATGCATGGTACAAACGCGGTTTCCAAGGTTTTCAGGCTCGCATCGATGTTATCGGAAATTCTTTCAACGCATCCTTGACGCCTCATATCCCGGTAAGGATTTGATACAGAAACCAGGAACTGTTGAGTACATTGGACCTTACTAAGCATTATGTAGCTGAAATTGACTCATGCCGTTTTGATTAGTTTTTGGCTACCTTATTTCAAAGCTAATCTTGAATATTGATCAATCCTTCGGAAGATCATGCCCTGAGACCTTTCCAATTGCCAAGGTTTTCCCATCTCGGAGGACCGGGGCAACATTATGTACAGCGATGAAAGCTGTACAAATATCTCACAGTCACACATTGAAGGCATATCACCGCTTCATCATCATTAGAATAACTTCTTGACTGCAGTGTTGCATCAGACCTTCGAAGAGTCGAATAACGTTGTATCAGGCTTTTCAAGACAGATAATTGCTTTTTGCAATTTGCATAAGGTATTAACCTCACAGCCTTGATTAAACTTCAATGATCAGTGGTAGCATAACACTTCAATGATGCTCGAAGGAAAGTTCATTCTCCTGAGAGGCGTTAGTAGATGGATTGAAAAAGGCTCGCGGTACCAGAGCCGCCTTCCGACTGGGATGACTTCGTTTGCGAGTCACGTCGCAATCAAGTAAACAAAGATAGATAGAGAAGCAAACCGCGTTCGGGTCGGCGAGCCATTGTGTGAGTTTGAAGATGAAGGCCACCTCAGCTTGGACGGTTGGAGTAGGAAACCCAGCCGTGGGATCTGATGGCCGCGAGCGGGACATGGTGTTGGTCGTTGGCGGTCGGTGTGGAATTGGGCGATGTGTGTGTGTGTGTGTGTGTGCGCGCGTGGACGGAGATGAGCAAGAACGATGGGGTGAAAGGACGATGGTGACCAAGGACGAAGATTGGAATTCATCTAATATGTACTCTGTAATATTCAGATCCGGAAGGCCCTGGCGAACGTTCTTGCCATCTCCAGGTGCTTCGGAAAGGCTCCCCCGCCTTTGAGGCAAGTGCACGAAATTTCTGTTGCTCTTTCCCTTTGAGAATCTGACACCTGAAGTGAGATCGGTTCGCATTCAACACAAAGATCAATTGCAATGTGGTTTCTCTCTCCTGCATGGACTCAACCTGCATGGAAGGCGGCGAACAAAGCAGACACGTCTAGACACAGATGCCTGGGCAATGTGGCCTGCTGCGAGAACATGGACTGAAAACAAAGACCCGCGCTTGGGATAGAAGACTAAAGAGCTCTCGTTGTGGTTCTCGCTGTCGAAGAAGCTGCTGGAACATCAATCTTTCGAGCATTTCTGAACATAGCAATAATTGCTAGGCGCTCCAAGATCTATTCATTGCAGCACGTTGAGGGCATTGGAGTGAAACCTTTGATTCCTGTGCTGATGAAGTTCTCTCGTCCTCTGTCAGCCCATCTCGGAAACACCTTCCTCATGTAAAATTATATCTTCAGGATTTATTTTCAGTTGACACATTCAATTGCTCATGATAGTGCGAGGAAGGCGGAACCTCTTGTGTGGGAGACACAGTGTGGGGCGTTCCAGCACGCAAAACATGTCAATTAGCAGGAAGCTTCAGCTCATGCTGGTACTGATGATAAGGTTTGAAAAGTCTGAAGTATGGCGCATCTAATGTTCGGACCAACAGGTTCCCAAGTAACCAGGATATATAACTGTAGCCCTCCCAGGCTTGAGTGTATGATGGAGGTAGCTTTCTTGTGCCATTCGAAGTCGCCCCAACCGAAAATGTCGCCACCCGACCCAAGAAACAGAAAGTTCAGAGATTATTTAGGGACCCACGGACTTCTCAGCATCCCTCCTGAGATCTTTTTCATGATTGCTGAGCAACTGCCCACGATCGCCAACATCTCTCTATCTTTGACTTGCAAAGGATTCTTCACGGCATTGCGCCCGCAAGACACGTTTCCTCAAATCGATAGGGAAGAACGACTTGAACTCCTCTTACTACTAGAAAGGGATGTTCCAGCCCGATTTCTATGCTTCAGATGTAAAAAGCTTGTTTTGCTGGATGTGTCTCCAGAGAGACAGCGCCTCGATACAAACGCCCCTTCCAACAGCTATGTTTCCTTTGGAAACGACGATTATGATCACGGATGGCCGTCGACAAGGTACGGGTGCGACGACGAGGAACATTCGCCAAGATTGCAATGTCTTCCCGACCCTCTCCTTTGGATTCCTGAATGCAATGGGTCGCATAGTTTTCAGCCGAGAGTCACGTTTTCTGAAGCTCAATTAGTCATGAACCGCCATTTCTATGGTGAATCCCATGGAAAATCTGCTAAATCACTTGAGAGCTCGATCGAAATTGCAAGAGATGTTCAAACAAATGCATACTACGCACCCTTCGACCACTACCTACGAAAAAGCCACACCACCCCGAATCTACAAAAATCAGCGACCAGATCGTTGACTAAACAGATCTCGAAGACCTGGAGATTTACACACAGAACCTTTGCCAAGGTGATTGGCAACAACCTTTTCATTTGCCGTGTTCACAATGTCGTCAGCCCACCATGCCCAGCGAATATATTTACGTGGGTCGTTGATAACCTAGACCTGCCAGTCTGCACACACATCTGTGGTTCATCAGGAGTGTGTGAAGCTCCATTTTTGATGAACCCCCAAAACTTTATACCGGCATTACACAGCATAGCAATGGCCTCATATGACCAGCGATTCGACACACGCCGCGATAACCAGATCACATCATGCATTTGGTGCTTCACGGACTACGAAATACACGTTAAAAGAGGCAACGAAAATGAGGAATGGGATTTGAATCTTTGCACATACCACAGTCTTGGGAGCTGTCGCTCGCCGGATGATGATGCATGGTCCCGATTGCTGCAACCTGTGTACGGGTACATGATAGATTCTCCGGATCGATGCAGAAAGGGAAACCCGGGCGATATTCGTCTAAGTTGGCTTCAACACAATAAATGCGAAGACCGCGGATCCAGCGGGGTCAAAGCCGAGTAGGCTCTTTCCTTCTATCTCATGACTAAGTCGTGGTTCTGCACGTCTACAGACGATTGGGACCAAGATACCCCTCATCAGGAGATTTATCTAAAGTCGTGCCGTCACAACGGACCTGTTTGGCTTTCATCACGAGAAATCCAAATGATGAAATATGCTTCGGAAACAATTGGCTCTTATTCCGAAAGCTCAGTCTGAGTTTACAATCAATTGAGTTGACGGGTTGCAGCCAACAAGTCGAGATATTCCTCGTACCCCATGTGGCTGAGAAGGAAAACCTAAGCGGGTACCGCTCTGCCACCAGCTACTTTAGTGGCGGCTAAGTGTAAACCCGAAACAAAAAGACGGCCTGGGCAGAGAGAGATTGTCATAAAGCATGGACTAATTTGGGCCTTGAGGCGCGGGCATGTGCGGGCATGCGCTGGCCGGCGAAGAGGGGCCCCTTATGCGTGGCTGAGCTCTTGCATTGTTCTGCGACAGTGACATATCCGGAGGATGCGGTTGCGAAAGCAGCCCTAGGGCGCCGTCAGCTTAACCGTAAGGCTCATTCACCGGGGGATTCCTTGACTCGTTTGGTGACATCGGGAACTCGGATGAGAACTTGAGACGATCGGATCCACATTAGCCTTTTGGGATAATTTAGGCACCTCGCTTTCGTTGCCGCAATCACGAGTCACGCTTTTTGGCCTCCCACTTTCCTAAGAGAGTGGGAGGTGACAGGAGACAAACGTTTGCTCACTGCTGGTTTTATCGATTGTCTTGCGTCAAGTTCTTTACTCACCTTCCCATCCTGAATTGATTTTGGTAACCTTGAAGAGGTATGCTTCGAATTTCCAATCAGGCCTGGTAGATAGACTAGATCGCAGCTTAATTCAACTCTAATGTGGACAGCAAACTCAATGCCACGACTTTTAAATGTGTGCCACGCGAATCTGGGTTGCAGAGGGTTGAAGACCCGGGCAAGTGCAACCGCCCGGGCCGCAGCATAAGTGCCACGAATCGTGCGATGCTCATATTTAGCAACAGCACAGGCCAACGGTTTGGGTCTGTCGGAAGTCTATCTTATTACTTCCTTCTCGAATTGATCATCTGGTGGACCACGGCACCGACTATCCGGCATGGCTCGGCCGCAGCCGTGATGCTCGCATTCGGGAATTTGATATAAGAATCAAAAGCTGATCCGTCTTCGAGCAGCTAGGAACACCAACCCACACGGCTTTTCATCCTTTTCTTGTTGTTCATAACAACGTTCAGTCATTCATTCGTCCCACCACTCTCTTTAAAATTTACAATGTCTCGTCTCATTTCTGTCCTCCTCACCGGGCTCATGGCCTCCCCGATCTTGGCTAGCATCTCGTCCCCCAACTATCTCCCCTTCGCGCTCGAAAAGCGTGACTGCGGCTTCAGCTACTGCGACTGCCAACGCGTTCAGTGCTTTCTGGACTTTTGCTTCGACGACCATGTCGACCCCTGGGTCCTGGTCGACAGTGCCTGTACGTCATAGCGCCTAACTTTTGTATACCATGCGGACTCTGACAAACATTCGAACAGTGAACCCCTACTATGGAGTTGATTGCGGTCAGTTCGACCACTGGCAACGGAACGAGCCCGCAGAGTACTGCAATAACGGCCTTCGCAAGGGCAACGGTCTCTTCTACATCAACCGCAAGTTCGGGTCTCTGGGCAAGAGCTTCACTGTCGACTACAAGAACGAAAACGCCAACGATCCCAGCCGTGGCTCCGTGGCAGCGCGTTGCTACCCTGTCCAGGACGTCCAGTGCAAGTGTCACTCACGATACAACGCTGAGAAGCACGACTGCTCAAACACCTGCGGCTAAGCCGGCAGAGACATTTCGTTTCGAAGCACGAAGACGGAGCGGGTGGCTCCTGCAAGACTTGACGATACCCATTGAAAAATTACTTCTCTTGAAATCACAGCTTTCGTGTTCGGGTCCGGCAGGTGGACGGGAATGTCGAAACAGCCGACCATATTCCTCAGAAATGTTACAGCATATTACCCTCGTTTGCAATTCCAGCTAGTGGCGAGGTCGAAGACTAGAGTCTTTAAGAATACACAGTTTTTTGACAAATGAATTTAAATGACGCGCATGATCTATATTCATTTTCGGACTTTGTACCGCGCGGTTCCATGCAATGTCGGATGGTTTTGCAAACCAAGCACACAAGCCTCCAGCTACAAAGACCCCAACATGCGAGGCATCATTCCGTCATCTCCCTGATTTTTGCTTCAATTGCCGACAACGCGTCCAAATCACTGTTCTCCAATTTCAATTTCATCGCAGCCTTCTTGTACTTGGTGTCCTCCAAGATGCATTCCACACCCCTCCTAACCTGTTCCGCTGTCGGTGTCTGTGTGCCCAGGCTGAGTCCAACACCTGCATACACAGCCCTCATAGTGACTTCAATCTTCTCCTCGTTCTCTCCAGCAAGTAAAACTGGAACTCCATTACTGACAGCATGAGTCAATGTTCCGTAACCAGCATTGGAAATGAAGACATCCGTGTACTCTAACATCGCATCGTAGGGAAGGTAGTCAATGATACGAGCGTTTGCTGGTATCTTGACTTCCGCCGGAAGCTGGGCGCCAACAGCTCCCAAGGTGGCTACAACCAAGACTTCGGGGCGGTCGGCGAAGGCATTGATGGCAGGGATAATGAGCTCCGACCAGAGTGGGTTAAGAGTTCCTTGAGATACAAAGATGACGTAGCGGTAGTTGTTCTCCTGTCTCTTCTCAACTTCAGACCACCATGAGGGAAATTGGAAGCCCAGCTTCAGCGGCTTGCGAGGCAGAACACCAACGAATTGAAGGCATGGTGGCAAATCGGAAACAGGATACTCAAGGCTCGGCGAGCAGAGCTGAAGGACAGAGTCGTGCGCCGTGTAGAATGACCTCCATATCTTGCCATCGGGGATGTTTTTGCAGCCGCATTGCTTCAGAGTCTCGTGCCAAGCATCGTACAAGAGCTTCATGGGGCCTCTTTCCACGAGCTCGTACAGTGCCTTGTTCCTTTGGCGTCCCGACTCTGTAGAGTCGGGCCAGAGCCCTAGCGACAACGGTCCGGTGTCTTGACTTTCGGCCAAGATTGGCGAGACGCCAAACCCAATTGACTTGGGCAGTCTCTTGACTCCATCTGGAAGAGGCCGGCCATACTTGAAAGCCGTGAACCCCGAGTTGAAAACATCTTCGAGAACGATGATTTGTCGGTGCGGGTCGCGGGCCTGCAGCACTACCAGGGCTTCTTCAATGGTCTTGGCTCTCGTTGGTTGCATATCCATGAAAATGGCTTTGTATTGCGCCGCAAGTCTTCCAGGGCCCGGCGGGAACTGCGAAGCGTCGCGAAAGTTGAGGAAGACTGATTCGGTAATTGGGTTTTCGGCGAGGATATACTCAGCACCAGTTTCTTCGATCTTGGACTGGTACGCCGATGGAGAGGAGAATGCCACCTCGTACCCGACTTTAACCAAGTGAGATGCAATGGTGAATAGAGGGTTAATGTGACCATCGATGGGAAACGCAGCCATCAAAAGCAAAGGCTTCCTCGAGCCCTTGACGTCGTCGCATGTCTCAGTCACAGTCATTGCGTCAGATTGAATGAGTTGGATGAGCCTGGCGAGGATACAACTGCACCTTGTCGTGAAATACTCGGGAGATGAGGCTCTGATGTCTCAGTATATAACATCTTGTGGGACCGGGCATCCCCCTCCCCGATGGTAAGCACTAACGGAGATGTTGCATTCATCTGGCGCAAGTCCAAGGATAAGATGCAGCTAGATGGGTATTGGTAGGTGGATTATTGCGGGTCACTGCATGATGGTTGCCGTCGATGGCAAAACCACCGGCCGACCGGCTCAGGGTTCGGCATGACCCCTCCGCCATCACAATCTTGCCTGAAAGTGTTCCTCGTGGCACTATACCCCTCAATTTAAAACACCCGTGACTTGGACGTTACACTAATCCGATGATGATCATGGGCAAGCACTGAGTTGTGGAGAATTGCGAATTAATTCCTTTGGAAAGATTTACGTCTCACGGCTAAAATGTTACTAAGGATCGAACATCAAATTACAGAACTAGTGGAAAACGATCACAGATGATACGTACATGGAATCCCACTAGAATAAAATGGATATACTACGGTTATTTTAAGTAGCTTCCAGGGTTAAAGCTTTCACCAGCGTCAACTCTTGCCCCTTAAGAGGCTCTCAAGTTGACCGTAGCTATGGTTTTACATAGGCTTATTTGCAATATTTGGACATGTATTTCAACCCTATATTATTCCATGTCAAACTCATTTTCGTAATACTGGAACAGCATCGCGTTAACCCATGGAAACTTGTGTTTGTCTCATGATGGGCACAGACGACGGTGACGGCGAGGACGACGATGATGATTACAATGATGATGACATTAAAGACAAGAACAATATCAATAATATCAGTGTCACTGAATAAGAAGAAAACGAAGAAGATAAGTATGACAGCATAGGGAAAATCAAACGCCTAGCCCTCCGGACACTTAGCCAGAAGCGACGGGGTCATGAATCTGAGCAATCACCAGACAATCGTTCGCAGCTCTGCAGAGGCAAGCCGATCAAAAGTCTTCATGGTAAACTAACCTGCTTAAGACGTTGACGGAGGGAAGATATGGGTGCGGGCCCGTGTTCGTTGGTGGCAATGGTTTCTGTTGCCATCAGTCCAAAGCGACGGCAATATCCGCTGAGTAACAAGACATTGCTTAGTATCAAGGTGAGGCCAGCCCCCTCTCGTCTGCTCCTGAAATTATCCTCATAGGTCCGCTCGACTTTTGGCACTTTTTCCAAAGGCAAGGACAAGCAAGGCTAATTTGTGAAAAAGTGACCGACACAAGAGGTTGCTTTCTCCACATTCATTGGCATGAGAGAGACTCAACTTGATTCAAGTGTTATGTTTCGGGGTCCGGTTGCGCGTGTCAATCAATGGGTCTTGAGAAGGGATACTGATTCACGCCTCCTGCTTTCTCATAACACGGCACAAAATTCAATTCTGAAGCTCAGCTGAGTTCGACCTTTGTGCGTCATTGCTTTCGACTACCCCTTGAAAACGAACGACAGTTACGAGACAAAGAGCCCGAGGCAAGTTTTGCATTTGTCATGCTGACGGCTGACACCCGAGCATATTCATCTCACCGTCATCAGCCGTCAATCACCATCGTTTCGTGTCTGAAACCTCGTTCTCTTGCACCGGTCCTTCAACCCTAATTTACGTGCAGAGTTTGCCGTCTTTCCCGATGACATTGACAAAGGCACTGTGTCTGTGTCGTCTTGGCGTCAAGCTCCGGAATTTTGCTGATGACCGCAAGTTTCGATGTAAGTTGTCCTCTTCCTCCCTCACTTTAAAATGTGAAGAGAGGGCTGTGTAAAAGATCACAGCTGCTGTCAGATCCAGGCTTAATTCAAAGCCGGCAAGGACCGCAGCTTTTGGATCTTGGGTCTTGGGTGGCTCATCAGTTGCGACGATGTCACTAATGCAGGACATGTGGTGTATAACTGAAGTCGCTGTGTTCAGGGAGCTATCGAGATCAACTGCTAAATCGGCTACAACGCCTCGGTCAGCACCACCAACGGACCTACATATATTCAAGTTTGGGGTGAGGCGTATCGTTACCACCGCCACGCAGATCGAGAAGCTTGTCAGCGTTTACCAGGACGTTGCCTTCATCAAGCTCAATAGCCCCTTTGCGGGAAACCTCACGAACATCTCATGCCGATATAAGCTTTTCACTACCAACGGGCTTAACATCGAGGTGGTCGCTACCCTGGCGACAAATATCTCCATCACCCGAACGGTGATGATGGCGAGAAAGGTGATCAGATGGATGAGGAATGCATCGAGAACAGCGAATGGCACATTGTCGAGCAATATATCCTTACCTTCGCCAGCAGTTGAACCATCACAGGCCTTTCAAACGAAGACCTTTGCTGACGACGAACGCATAGGTCAATTTCGACCCGTTAGTCTCCGAGCCGCCGACACTGGATTTGAATCCGTTGGCATGTACTAACTCCTACGGGCAGCAGTGTCAATTGGACCGTCTTCCACAGTGATAAAGCCTGCAGGAACGATAATGGTTTCAATGACAACAGCTCCGATAGCAATGAGACTGGATACAAAGGCGACAATGCACACAATGGCTTTCGCCTGGAGAGCTTTTCGCCGGACGACGCGCCGATCAGGGACTATAGCAAGGGTTTTCAAAAGAGTCGCAACGAGAAGAGATTCCTTGGTGTTTTCAGGTTCTCAAGTTCGTTGGAGTGAGACTTGAATTGGTCAACTCAACAGTCTCGCCTTTGTCTTGGCGGTATTGAGGGAGCTGTCGGTTCTGTCGCCGGAGAAGCCCTCTCCACAGTGGCCGGCGCCCAGAGTGCTATGGCGAATGGCAACACCTCCAACGCCGTCAAAAGTGCCACCAGCTCTGGAGCTATCGTGTGTGCTGTTCAGACTGAAGCATCCCTCCAAGCCATGGTAAAGACAGTCCGCCCGAGTTCTGAGGACCGTCAAGTCCAAGTGCCGCTCGCTCAGGCCCATACTTGACACCACTGTACCCCTTGCTGGTCCTCGCTTGACCGAGTAAGGACTTGACTTGGCTCATCAATAGGTGGTTCGCATAAATCAGGAGGGCGGTGGTCTTCAGAGGGTGGTGGTCTTCACAGGGTGGTATCGAAACACTGGCGGCAATACCGAGTACACTCTCGATCCCCCCGTCCCCGGTAGCCAAGAGCACGCCACTCGAGTTGTCATCAGGCGTGTTGCTATTGCTGAGGCCGATCTTGAGACTCTAATGACGCTCCCCAGGGAGATGCTAAACCGACTCCGCATTAAGGCCTCCTCTTACGGCGGTGGCGAAGAAGGCTTCTACGACGTGATCAAGTCCGGCGTTCAGACGACTGGACCTGCTGTTCTGTACATTGCAAAGAAGGCGGTGCACACCGTCACTCTTGTCATTGTCGTTGAGCTCTCCGAGAGACTCAAGGGTGCAGTCGGCGCGGAGAGCAGCGCAACTCCCTGCAATTAAGGCGATAACCACAACGAGATGGGCCGTTTCAACGCTGTTCCGCCTAAGCAAGCTATCGGCAAAACATCTGATCACGGCCATAAGGCAGTGGAGGCGAGCGAAAATTCTCCTCTTGACTTACAATGATGGAAGACCACATTACTACCACCTTCTCAATTGGGCCCCAACGGTCCAACGGAGTCCATGTGCTTTAGATAGTTGGCAGTCATTGCCACGTACTGGTACTCTCCCATCTTGCCTCAACATGGACTTTCCAGACAATGATCCCATCAACGCCCATGGGGATTCTTGTCATCGTTGGCTGTCCAATTCGACTTTGCGGTTTGGGAATGTCTAATGTCATGCAGGGTTAGGACTTTTGCTCACTTCGGTTGCCTTTTCACTTTTTGGTGCTTGACGTTGGATATTCGTCGTTGGGGTCTGTCGTTCGTTTTTGGATGCTGGGCGAAGAAGTCGGCTCGGCTGATCGGCGGTTCCGACTTATGCTGCCAACAGCAGGCTACTCAATCTATCCTATCCTTTAATACATCTATTCAACCCCTTAAATCAATGGCCAGGATCTTGTGACGCTGCTTTTCGTGGATGCGTGACTCGTTGACAGTCCAGGGCGGGGAAGATAAGCGATAGTGCGCTCTATCATTCGCACTTTAGATTTTCCGTCACTGTGGCCGGTGATTACGATGTTTATGCCGCCTTAACAAACAAGGAAGGCACAGTGCCGATTTGTGGGGTTGGTTGAAGATGGAATAAGGTTTGACAAGGTTCATCAACATCTCGTCGGCGATGCCCGCACACCAGCTGGTGCCCGCACTCTTGCTCATCCCCAGAACAGAGCAATGGACAGAACAACGGGGACACCACGAATACTTGGATCTCTCGAATGAGGCCCAATGACGATTTCATCAGTATGGTGTTGGCTGCCCGCGGGAAACACCCGTGCAGCGAACAGATGCATGGCACTGGCCAAGCAACATCATCAGGCGCGACAGTTGTCTTGGCTCTCGAGTCAAACATGCACATCTTAAGACGAACCGATAGAGTGGAACTGCCCCAGGATATAGAGTAACCAGGCGCCGACTCCGACGGTTCCGGACACGAGTGCGCCCTACGCAAATGCAACGCTGTGAATGGGGGAAAGGCAGCCTCAGTCAACGGACCAAGCAGCCTTAATTCAGTTTTAAGATCACTACATGGATCGTCAAAAGCCTATTGCCGGCAACTGAATCACTGCACCCCACTTCAAGCGGGCGACCGACTCATCTGCGATTCCGATTGGGGTGTTTAGACTTTATGTTTGCAGAGCTAAAAACGTTCCGCCCGCTGACAACGTGAAGGGCCCCCCGAGCTGGTAGGCTTTCTGCAGGTGAGTGCAACGGTAACTGTGTTAGTCGGTATGAAGGGAGGGGCGGAAGGTACTCGGGTTCGTTACCACGTCGGGGCGGGAAGAATGCCTGATGGCTCGTGTAATACAGACTAGCTCTAGTACAGACATCGGACGGCCTGTTGCTGTGAGACTTGAGACAAAGGTTGTCCGACCTGAAATGAGGGGTTCGCGGACGTTGACGACGACAACAACTGCATTCCTGCCTTGATTCTCTCAGGATGGCGAAGAAACATCAAACATCGGCTGGGAAAGCAAGGTGGAAGATCTTGTGCCCTTTTGACCGTTCTTTTACTCTCATGACCACTCCCAAGCCTGACTGTAGATTGGGACACACGCAGTAGCTTCGGTCATCCCGTGCATCCCCATATCGTTCCTCTCCCATCTCATCTCCTTTGTACCTGCGTCTCGTTCCACTGCATCCACCAGCGAATCTTGCGGCTTCTTCTCGTCTGCGAACTGCACCCCGGAGGTGTAAGGCGGTCGTCCACACCCCCATTTCGTTTGACTACAAAACATATCTTATCCCAAGCTCTTCCTCCCACCTGTTCGTCTTCTGCCCGTCCGTCTTCTGCCCGTCCGTCTTCTGCCCGTCATCCACAATGCGTCCGTTCGTTTCGCTCGTTTCTTTCCTTTCTTGCCTGACCCAAGTTTCTGCTTGGGCCCCGCGCGCCAGCGGACATGGTGCTCCAGGGCACTATGGAGGTATGCAAACGCATGACGCCAGCTTCACACCCGACCATATCTTGAGGGTCACTCAACAGAACGTCTCAATTGGTTGCCAAACACGGGAGTCGGTTGTCGTTAATGGGACTCTCTACGGCCCAACACTTAGGCTCCCGCCCGGACAGAGGAGTTGGATTAGAGTATATAACGACATGGAACACCACAACACTACCATGCATTGGCACGGACTCAGCATGCGCATGGCGCCCTTTTCAGATGGCACTCCGTCTGCGAGTCAATGGCCCATCCCACCGGGTCGCTTCTTCGACTACGAGGTTTTCCCTCTGAAGTCAGAGTCCGGTACTTACTTCTATCACTCGCATGTAGGCTTTCAGGCTATGACGGCCGCCGGGCCTTTGATCATCGAGGATAGTGCGGAGCCTCCTTACGCATATGACGATGAGCGAATCATCATGCTTTCCGACTATTACAACAAGACCGACACTCAGATTGAAAAGGGATTGACTGCGTCGCCTTTCGTATGGTCGGGCGAGACCAACGCGGTCCTTATCAATGGTGTTGGGGTTTCCGTCGACGAAACAGCTGGCCAAAACGGCTGCAAGCTGCCTATCATCAACGTTGAGCCTGGAAAGACTTACCGTCTGCGATTCATCGGTGCCACGGCCATCTCTATGGTGCAACTGGGCATTGTGGGCCACGATAACTTCACCATCATTTCTGCTGACGGCGCGTACACCAAGCCTCACTCCGAGAATATCATGCAACTGTCTTCGGGTCAGCGCTTTGATGTCATCTTCAAGGCGAAGACTGAGGAGGAGCTCAACGGAACGGGCGACTTCCTCATCCAGATGGAAACAAAGGACAGGCCAAAGGTCTACCAAGGCTATGGTGTCCTGCGATACTACAAGGCCACGACTCAGATTAACAAGGCGCCCGCGACTCCTCCTTTAACGTTCTCCACGAAGCCCTATGAATGGGCTGAGTACGCATTGGAGCCTCTGGTGCCCAACAACTTTCCGAAGGCAAGTGAGGTGACTCGCACGATCAACATCGACAGCCGGCAGTTGTCTACGCAATCAATCATCTGGCAGATCAACGGACTGGAGTGGAATGAGACCTCGTCACCGTTCCCTGGTGATAAGCCGTACCTGGTCAACATCTATGAACAAGGGGAAGCCGCGATGCCAAACTACACAGCTGCGATGAACAACAACGGTTGGGATCCAACAACATTGACTTGGCCTGCGAAGCTTGGCGAGGTAAGCAATTATTACTAGTTGGCGTCTGTGGCATACGCTTACCAATTTGCAGGTTCTTGAGATTGTTTGGCACAACACTGGTTCCCTCGTCAACAATGGTGGTGGCGTCGACTTCCACCCATTCCACGCCCATGGTGGACATTTCTGGGACATTGGAAGTGGCAACGGAACATACAACCAAACAGAAAATGAGGAGAAGCTGAAAAACTACAACCCGGTCAAGCGAGACACAACGAATCTTTACCGATACGGCGAAAAGACGACATCTGGCGCTAACGCTGGCTGGAGAGCGTGGCGTCTGCGCGTAGAAGATGCCGGTGTCTGGATGGTATGTTTCATTCTGCTCGGCTCATCGTGAGACATGGAACTAACGAACATTCTAGATCCACTGCCACATCCTGCAACACATGGTGATGGGCATGCAGACTGTCTGGGTCATGGGAGATTACAAAGACATTGCCGTCTTGCCCCTCTTGGATACGGCTGGGTATCTGCAGTTTGGCGGCAACTCGACGGGCAACTCAACAGACGCGCCAACAGTAATGCATTTCTTTGAGGCGGATGACTAAGCGTAATCATGAATTCATAGACATATTTTGATATCCATAGAGCTCACTGCCATCATGGGGTTTGAAGAGCACACAGAGTACGACATCACAATCAATCGTGGACCCGCTACAGGGATCCAATTTCTTCAATTGTTGAATCATGTTCAAGCCGTTGTGCACGTTTCCTGGGGTGGAACTGTCACTGGTGTCCTTAACCCAAAAGACTGACTCGCGAGCGCAAACCAGGAAAATCTCAATGTTGAACATAAAACGGTGTGAGCCGTGATGCTTGGCATTGGCCAAGCGACGGGAACTTTGTTTTATTTGTTTCCCTTTACTTCTGGTCGACATCTGTCCGTGATGGGAATGTCTCATTTGGTGGTGCACTGTGCCTCTAGCGCGGCAGGCATCTTGCTGTTCTTCGCTGTCTCCGTGAGTAGGCAACTTCCCTGATAAGGGCACTAACTGAATATGTGTAGGCGATCCTTTATGGTGTCGGTCGCGCCGCTTACAACATCTACTTCCATCCGCTTCGGCATTATCCCGGTCCTCAATTGTGGGCAATAAGCCGCCTTCCCTGGAACCTCGTCAATCTCAAAGGAAGCTTAGCCTTCAGAATTCGAGAACTGCACGAGCAGTACGGCCCAGTGGTCAGAATTGCGCCAGATGAGCTATCATACACCAGCTCCACCGCCTGGAAGAAGATCTACGGTCAACGTTCCCCTGAGTTTTCAAAGTGCTTTGACGGCCGTGGAATCGCTGGACCGAGTGTGACCAACCCAGCTGTTCGCAATGGCGGCATTGTAACCGCTGATCAGGAGCCACATGCCAGACTCCGGAAAGCTGTCTTACCAGCGTTTAGCGAGCGTGCATTGAGAGAACAAGAGGAAATTCTGCAACTCTACGCCAACAAACTTGTAGATCGGCTACGATCCTCCAGTGAGAGCGGCGCCCCACAGGATTTGGTCAAGTGGTTCAGTCTGGCTGCCTTTGATATTATTAGCGATTTGGCCTTCGGCCAGGCCGCTGGCTGTCTAGACGATGCATCCCAGCCATGGCTCCAGGTTATCGGGACCAGAGCTCAGGGCATTGTCCGGTATCAATTTGCAATTCATTACGGCGTGGAAGGGTGGCTTGAGTGGCTCGCTCCGAAGGCTCAGAAACTGGCTCTCAAGAAGCATGGCGAACTCACAGCTGGGAAGGTCAAGCGAAGGCTTCAGGCCACCGAGAACAAGAAGGATTTCATGAGCTACATTCTGGAAAATTCTCAAGCGGACCTGAGCAATGCCGACCTCGTCAGAATGGCATCGGCCTTTATCGTGGCTGGCAGCGGTACGGCTGCCACCGCGCTGTCCGGCATCACGTACTTCTTGTGTCGGAGTCCTGAGAAATACTCAAGATTGACACAGGAGATCCGCAACGCCTTTACGAGAGACGAGGACATCACGATGACTTCGACCGGTGAGCTGCGATACCTCAAGGCAGTCATTGAGGAAGGGTTGAGGATATATCCTCCAAGCCCCAGCGCTTTACCCCGTTTCGTGCCTGGTGCCGGCGAAGATATCGACGGAAAATGGGTTCCCGGAGGGGTATGTGCATAGCCCATAAGTACTTGTGTGAAGACCGCTAACAAGATCGGCTTGGCAGACCGCAGTTGGAGTCCATCAACTTTCAGCTGCTCACTCAGGATTCAACTGGTCACATCCCAAAGAGTTCATTCCTGAGCGATGGATGGATGAAGATTTCAGCATGGACGACAAGTATGCCAGTCAGCCATTCTCATTTGGTCCGAGAAACTGCATCGGAAAGAGGTGAGAGAGTCGCAATGGGCCCCAAATTGGAGACTTACTGACAACACCTCTAGCATGGCATATGCAGAATTGCGTATCGTTTTGGCCAAGATTCTATGGAATTTTGATCTTGAGCTTGTCGACATGGCTGAAGATTGGGTGAGCAAGCAAAGGATCTACCTCATCTGGCAGAAGGTGCCGTTGATGGTTAGATGTCGCCAGAGGGTGTAACTAAGAATTATGTAATTGTAACAAAACATACCCATCCATGATTCCCTAATACTCAGTGATACTTACATTACATAGTCACATCCTGAGCATCATATACCTAAATTCCTTGATGCCTGTATGTCCTTGATCTGGAATGCGCAGCTCGATGAAGCGTTGCTAGCCGGGCAGACGGATGCGAATAATGACGGGAGGAGACAGCGGGAAACGACAACGGCGCCATATACCAACGACGGGGGCGACGACGACAATAAAGATGAGAGCGATGGTGAGAAATATGATGAGAACGACAAGAACAGTAGATTACAGGGTCGATAGAAGTAATAACCAGACTAAAATAAAAGTTTTATGCGGCTCTCTGCTGAAGGTATCACGCTACAAGTATCCCCTCGAATAGTAGAACTCATTACAGATACCGAGGAATGTCGTTCTAATGTAGTCCTAGTCTATTGTCTAAGGTTCCTCGCAGGTACCTTAGCAGCGTCGTACTCTGAATATGTATTTTGATGGCAGAAAGCTTAATGCTGGGTGACCCTGGGGATTTTGCTCATAAACGTCAAATGCGAACCTGGAGAACACGTGCATCCTATACAGAACCTTCTCGCCCTTGAACTTCTTTTCCACTCCTTTCTCCGCCTTCGGTAATTTTTTCACTACGCATTATTTGTTTCACCCCATCCCGTTTGCAAGTCCCGCCATCCGCCCATTTGCGGCCAATGCTTTCACGATGCGACGTAGTTCAAGAGTAGAACTACCCCAGCACGCCTCTCCCCGAAGAAATCCGATGCAAGATATTCGATGGACGGCAATCCCAGCGGAGCTCCAACTAATGATCTTGGAAGAGCTCGGCAGCTTGGCCCATGGAAAGCATTCTCTATCCAGATTGGCAAGTGTGTCTCGACAATGGCAGACATTTTTCGAACCGCAAATATGGCAGACCCTGAACTTCCAATCGTCAACTCTTGATCGTACTCTGATGAAACGATATATAACAGACATCCGAAAAACACTGGTCAAGAAGATCTCCTTCCACTTATGGCTGAGAGAATACTCTTGTGACGATTGCGACCAACCAGAAGACGCACGCACAGCCACCTGGAACGATGCGAGTTTCATCAGACAGTTGACCACACTTTTCTCTGCACTTTCAAGCTGGAAGACGGGAGGCTTAACACTCGAGCTCAGCGCCAGCTCCCCTAGCGACTCACAGCACCAGCATCCCGGTAGATGTGAAGCTCACAATCGGCCGACATATTCTCCTCGAGGTGCCAGGGAGCAATTGATCGGAAATCTCCTGCACGTGGGAAGTACCCGCAAATCATATTTTCCTAGAGTACCTGTGATTCAAGAATTTTCCATCCAGAAAACCTTTTATCGCAACCTATCGGCCATTTCTATGCGAGACATACTGCAAAGCCTGCCGGAAGTCAAGCGTATCAATTACGAACCATGGCTTGCAGTTGCACGGCTAGGCCAGGCTGAGAGGGACAGGGCGAACGCAACGCTGTTCCTAACGATCAAACTATTCGACAATTCAAGAGGTGTCTTTATGGGAGGCACAATCCCCACGGCTTCACAAACAGCGATTCTATGCCAAGAAACCAAATTATCTTTTGACCTCGGCCGCAGTCAGTGGCAGCTTTTGTCTCAGAAGGCTCGCAATATCTCATGCAATCGATGCGAATGACTTTTTCAGACACTGCAATGTGCTGATGGAGGCTTCTGCCAGTTCAATACAAACCCCGCCAGCTGTGTCCTGGCCCAAACTCACCGACCTGGTACTTACTTGCCAGATTGACCAATTTTTGAGTCTTCACAGCATAGCAAACCTACTTCAAGCAGCAAGTCAAGCAGCTATACGCATGCCCCGTCTCAGGACTATGGAAGTCTGGGCAGCTGGTGTGCACAAGGGCTTCATGTTCAGATATGCTGTTCTAGGCGAGAAAGCTGAACTCACAATATCTGCGACTTTGCATGTAGATGTACCGACCTGGGTCACGTCAACGTGGGAAGCGGTATCAAAACAACACGGAAGTCGAATTTTCGAACGCAAAGTCTTATTGATCGACCCGGCGACTTTGAATAAGCGCCATGATATTTGTAGACAACTCAGATTACGTGACCTGCTTCGGCAATGGAACTGATTGGAGTGTTTGGTAGGCTTCAGTGAGGAGAAAATGTGTTGAGCTAGCGATGGCGGGTAAGAGGCAGTGCATCCGGACTCAACGATGCCTCAAAAGCATAGCGAATAGTAACAAGAATTTCAGGAACCAATGCAACGTCCTATTTATTTACACATCACTGATTCTGTCTCGCATCACAGGACACTCGTTCTGTTATTTTCTCTCCCCACTATGATCAGCTACGGAACCTCCCAGCCCCTTATCCCTCTTTCTCTCTCGCGTCCGCAAGAAGAGTCCAATCCTACCTCGGACTCAGTTGGACGTCGCGTTCACTGCGTCTGCCCTGTTCGCACTTCTCGTCAGTCCCTAGTCAAATAGTACCAATATGGAAAACAATTCGTACCTGCTGTAGCGAAAGTTGGTATAGCTAGCCACACGGCTCAAGCCGAGGTTTGTCGTGTACTCTTCGCCCGCTGAAAGAGAGTATGCCACCCAAGAACCACCAATACCCTTGAGCTGGGTGATAGCATTGACCGAAGCGTGGTTCTTGATGCGCAAAGCGCCGGCTAGATTGCAGCCAGGAAAAGAAAAGAAGCCCTGAATTGAGCTGCCGGACGGGCCACAGGTTTTGAGAGTACCCGAGGTGTCACAATTGCCAGACTCAACGGCGAATCAGTTAGTACGCGACTCAATAGGATCGATGACTCGGCAGGTCACTGCGTTCTGGGCAATAACTGTGCTAGCCAAGGCTACAAGAGTGAAAATATCGGCTCTCATATTGGAAGGTGAACAAAGATTGAGCCAGAAGTATTGACAGGTGATTCAACTGTGTCTTGGGAGAGTTTGTAACAATGAGGTTGATGAGGAATGAACGACCAAGCTGATAGGGATTGAGACAGCTTTATATAAGTTTCTACACCATTCATAATTCACAAATACAGCAAATAAATTACTGCATAGCGTCAGATTGACGCTCAGGGGTATTCCAACAGTTTAACTTTGGTCCTACAGTTCAAAAGTATGGTTTACCATATCCAGCTTGAATTATAAATCGTTCCACTAACAATTGTACAACACACCCGAGAAATTCCGCGACGCAGCCCACAGGCAGACATGCAGATGCCGGCGGGATGTCTAACTGGGATGCAGTCTTACTACTGGGTCGTATCTCGGTCGAAGAGGTGCTCGAAATACATGACATCTTGTATGTGTCATCCTTCTGCTTTACTTGTCCGGACTTTGATAGCGTCTGCCACAGACTTGAGCGTTCATTCCCTTTGTTGGGAAGTCTGCGTGAATGCCCTTGTCATCGAGTCACTGTAAATTAAGACGCTGCTCAAGCTCAAATGCTCGTGAGCAGGGTTCAATTTCAAACTCGTATATCTGGAGAAAAGCCTCCAGCGCTTGTCGAGATACTAGCTCAACCCCTATGGCCACCTTCGCCGACCGCTCGAGCCCGCATAGCCTCACTGCATCAACACGAAAATCTATCTTCGGTGTCAAATGTACTTCCACGTACTCATGAAGAGCTTCTGAATGCTGCAGAGCCAATACCCCGGTCAATGCCAATGACTTCAGGCACGCGCGAGCCGGCGGGATGTCATGGGCGAAAGGAGCATGCGTTTTCTATTTGCAGAAATAATCAACTATCATCGCACTGGATGCGGCGTTTGAATAGACTCCAAGAGAAGTTCGGTACGGCCCGTACTGACCCCACTGTGCCCTCGACACCAGCTCATAAAAGTATTGCCACAAATTAGGTCTGCATAATTTCAGGCTCAGACTTTTGGCAATGAAAGTGCAAGATGATAGATCACATCAGTACTCGACTGCAGGAGTGAAGTCACACCATAGGAACACATGAGGCCGAACATGTCACCACTGCCGTATTAATGTTCAACAGCAACATAAATGTCTTTGCTATGATTTACTACTATATAAAGCCAGAAAGATTTCCAGAAATATGAGTCTTACTCTCTTGTCGTCATCATCATCATCATCATTACATCCCCGCCACATTATTCACAATTCAAAAGCTCTTTGACCCTGTCCCAGCCATGAGACTCAACATTCTGTCCCTAGCCGCCTTCATCGTTGCGTCTGCAGCTCAAACTACCACTTGCGCCGTCGTTGACCCTTCGGTTGATCACTCCAAATGGTTTACTCCCAAGTCTGGGTCGTGTACGACCACAGATGGCGTAACGTCCTGTTCTGAATCTGCCCTCGCGGCCTATTTTTCCGCTCCCGGCTGTAACAATGCCGGCACCGTGCGCATCAAAAGCACTAGGGATTATCGAACTATCATTCTGCTCAAGGGCACTGGTGGTGCCGTGGTAGGATACTACGCTGACGCTGGGAAGGAGTGTACGGCCAGCGTTGGTATCAAGCACATATCGAGCTTCAGCACCTATCTGGGATAGGTTCCTCTGAGCCTTCTGAACTTGTAAGTTTTACGCACAATGCCGATGATCTGGAGGCTAACCATAAATGTGGAACAGGTCTTCTCGTCTCAAACCGCCAAATGGAATTAAATGCATTCGTGGGAAAAGGCAACTATTGGGCGGTAGGGGGCCGCAATTTCAGAGTCGATTCCGCGAGCAGAAGGGGTAGGGGCGAACAGATCACATAGGCATCGTAAAGATCACGATACTCAAGCAGAACCTCAGACAAGGCAATGGACAGACGGGGATAACTGTTTCGCCAATACATTTGTGACTCTCTCTCGCAGCCTGGTCGGCCTTCTACTCCTCTTTGTTGACTTATGGTTACGAATATCGATTTAGTCTGAGTTTAAATTATAGTTGCAGAGCCAACCCACCGTTTGGGAATCATCCTGAACGACGAAAAGACCTACCGAATTCAATCTCAGTCACAAAAATTGTCCATGTCCCCATTTCTCACTTCTTGCGATTCGAAACAGCATGCTAACATGATTTATTGCAATAACCCGTAAACTGCCATTGGATCAAGTATCCACTGTTTTTCGGTGACGAAATGTCCTTGGCTCCTGCTTGTACGTATGCCCGTATTCTGTCAAGCCCAATGACCAGAGGCAGTCCATACCTTACATAACATATGGCTGATAAACCGTCCCATTCCTCACCGCTGTGCTGTACAGCTTCTTATTTGATCGATGCAGGTAGAGCTTCAGGCCCATGGCGCTGACGCAGGCGATCAAGCCCATAACCATCATCATAATGAACGCCAAACGATACCGAGGCTCGTCAGAGTCGACAAAGAAGTAGGGAGCGATCAGATTTCCGATTTGGCCCAAAACGTTGACGAGGGCGACGGAAATGGCACGTTTCTCAGGGGTTCTGCCCATCGTATTGGAAGTCCAGGTGCTGATCAAGGGGTTGGCGAAGTACATGCCGCCAACATAGATGAAAGATGCACCATAGCGGGCGTTGCGGTTCTCGGTGGCGAGGCAAATAATGTAGCCGATGCACCCAAACGCAATCGGTCCCGCAAAGTGGTATCCACGCTCCTTAGTCTTGTCGGAGTGCCAGGCATTGACCAGGGATCCAGCGGCGGCGAAGATGTATGGGGGCGCCGTGAGCACAAGGCTGATCGTGTTGTTATAGCCAAATCCGCGAACGATGGAGGGGAAGAAGTTGGAGAACCCGTAGGCAGCCGAGATGCCGATGTTCATGCCGACGAGAAGCCACATCTTGTAATCGAAGACACTCATCTTCAGTCCGTGCCATACACCAGTCTTCGCCTCCGCGGTGGAAACTCGATCGGCAAGAATGCGAGCAGCGGCGACTTTGCGCATGTCCTCAGTCATTGACCAACGTGCACTTCCAGTTGTGGAGTCTGGATAGTCGGGCAGAATGAACAGGGCGATCATGGCAAGTCCTGCACCAGTGGACGCGAGGACAATGAAAAGCCACTGCCATCCAGCCAAACCGTACGACCCTTCAAGCGTACCGAAGACAGCGGCAGCAATGAGTCCTGCGGTGCAAAATGCGAGTGTCTGGCCAGTGTATAGAAGGGCACATCTGAGCGCCATCTCCTTCCTTGTATACCAGCAAGACATGACATAGATTGCCTGAAACCGGGATCATTAGTCATAGAAACTGTCAAGATTGACTTTATACGTACACCAGGAAACAGCGGTGCCTCGACCACTCCTAAGAATAATCTCACGGCAATGAGCCCTTGGTAGTTCTTCACACCACAAGTGGCAGCGGAGACGCTAGACCAGACCAGCGCCATGCAACAGAGGTACAGGCTAGGCCGCACCTTTCCAATGATCATGTTCGAAGGGATCTGGCCAAGAACGTAGCTACCAAGGCATTAACATTCAAAGAGGTTCTGCGAAGGTGCAAGAAAATTCACCCAACACTTAGAATCGAAACCGCAGTGCCGTATTGGTACCCTTTCAGATCCAGGTCCTCGTCAAGGCTGCTGAGTCTAGCCTGTCTATGATGCGATGTGCGTCAGCTTGAAGCCAAATGATGTACTTCTGTGCAAGGGGCTTTGTGACTTACGCGATGGAGGCACGGTCCAAGTAGTTAAACAGATACAAGACCCAGAGGCATGGCATCAGAGTCATGTCAAGGCGTTTGACGACCTGCTTCTCCAGCTCTCTCCAATTTGGGATGCCCAAAGCGTCGATCTGCTCCTCCGGAGAAGGCAGAAGCTCCCCCTTTCCGTCCCCATCATTTGCCTCGACGATTGACGGTTCCTTGTTGACCTCATCTGGGCGGTTGGTCTCGACGGCACCTGGGGGGGCGGTGCCTCCAGCATGTTGGGAGGGCTTTTCTTCGGCAACCATATCTTGCAAAGGAACTGAGATTGACATGAATTGAGAATGAGATAAATCAGAGAATAAATTCGGATGTAGAAATAGGAACTCAAGGAGCTTCTTATAAAGAAAGGGAAGGAAAAGTAGACGGCGAAGGACAGTTGAACAACAGCATCAGTTGAGACTGGATCTCGCTTCGCATTGCCCCGTCTCCCCATATCTCTCCGCTTTAACCCTCCTCATTTTCCCCAGACCCCGCCTCCAGATTTGAGATGCTCCACGCCAGCATTCTCAGCAGATGGGGTCTTTTCCAACGTGGATGTCGACTTGCCAACCAAGACAATATGAATGTGATCATCTACCACGCCCGCCTCCACAAGTCCCACTGATTTCTTTTCCGATATCTTCCCATCATCCGAGGTTAATCAGTCGTTGATTCTCTTGCAAGCATTTAGCTACAGCGGGTTCGTCTAAGTACAGTCCCCGTCGTGAAGGCGTCCTAGGGTCTGGGCGGGCTCGGCGTGCATCTCGCAGAGCCGCTGAGATTTAACCATACATGTCTTCTCAAAGACCAAGATGGCAAAACATCCGACGCCTCGACCGACCTGAAAGTCGGGAACAGGGAGGATTTCAACATTTGGCGGCAAACCCGTCGAATGAAGACCAAGAATGGTTGGAGGGGAGGAGCGCGGCGGGCGGGCCAAGATGGCGGGCCAAGATCCCCAAGACTCCAAGACTTCTTGGTGCTCGGGAGTTGACCGAAGCGCCTCAACACAAGATGGAATCTGGCTCGATGTTTAACTTGGCACGGAAGCTATGATCGCGCCCAGCAGAGCCGCCTTGGAGTGGTTCAAGGTTTGAATCCTCCTCTCCGCATGGGGAGGTCAAGTAGATGCTCCGAATTATGGGACGGCATATCTCGGAAACCATTTGAAGCACCGACCGCTTCGTTGTCTCTGATGATTCCCTCGCCATGGGATACGGTAAGTTTTCGGATTCTACATCTCTGGCTGCTCAACGTGGATTCTTCCATCTCATTTCCGTTACATGTTTCTCATGACCTACGTGTTGCCTTCAATGATTTACAAATAATGCACCGAAGTCTGCATGTGTTTTTCAATTGCTTCACAGTTCGTCACTCCCCCACTTCGGCTCAGAAGGCGGATTAGCCAAGTCGAAGGAAATCGGGACAGGTCTCGTCTTCCTTAGCGCTCTCCCATCTTTCCCAACAGCCTCTGCAATAATCGCGATGTCATCGGCCACAGCTACTCCACGAAACTTGGTGTGGGTCTCGAAGCCCTCGCGCTCAACTTCTCCCAAGAGATCTTCCTTAGACTTCGCTGCAAATCGGGCGTAGAACCTCCACGCGGCAGCCTCCGTATCTCCGTTCCACGAGGCGTAGACATCCAATTCACCATCTCGATCACCCTTGAAAGTCACGATAGCAGGTTCCTCAGCAGGCGTTCCGGTCCAGTTGTATCTGAAGCCACGGTAGCTCTGCGTAAAGATACCCTTCGGAGCCGAGTCAAGGTACGCGTGGAACAAGACCTTGCCCTCATGGCTGTACTCCGTCACCGCGCCTGACTGGCCCCAGTTGATGAAGATATTGTCGTTTGGCAGGATCTGCAAGCTGCCCTGCGTGTGCGCCGACAGGCCATCTGGAGCGTCGTACGTCCGGATCGCTCTCGCAGTACCGTCGGTGTGGTTCAATTGATAGATACGACCTCGCGAAAACGCGTTAGTCTTTTCGGGCGCCGAGTGTGCTCCATTGTCGAACAGAGAGATGATCTCGATCTTTCCATCTGCGGAGCGGCTGCGAAATCGCGCGTGGTGTTGGTAGCCAAACACGTCTTCGCTGGCCAGCGTAAATGAAGAACCTCCGTGGAAGCCTCCGAGCTGCCAGATGATCTCGCCGCTGGTTCCGTTGATCTTGAAGACCGCCGCGACGTTTCTTGCCGATATGAGATAGTTTCCTTCCTCATCCTTGTCGACGCTATTGATGTGGAAATAGTTCCAAGCATCCGTTTCACTTTTGCCACTTCCAGGCAGACCGGCTCCAAAGTTGAGCGGGAAAGCGCTATCTGAGAAGAGTAAGCCATAGGTAACCAACCGACCCCCGGCGTTCAATCACTCACACTTGGGATCAACGTGGTCAAAACTCTCCCATTCAAAAATGACCTCCCCGGTGTCAATGTCAATCTCTATAAGAATGATTAGCAGCAGACTGACATAAAACGGAGGAAAGCGTACCTTGAAAACCCCCTGAGAGGATCCAATTCTGCTCCGCAGTCCCTCCCCATGGCTTCAACGACACGGTTCGCGGGACCGGCGTCTCCACCAAGGCCGTCTTCCCGTCAACGAGCCGGAACTCGTGCGCCGAGACGAGCCGGTGCGATCCGACCTTGACCACCTTGGCGACTTCATAGTCGGGCCCAAGGAGCGTGTGGTAGCCAAACATCCTACCGTGCTTTCCATCAAGCGATCCTTGAAACGCACGCAAGTACGGCTTCCCGTTCCAAGTATCGGGGCGGAAGTTCGCGACCCATCCGGAATGGTGTCCTATGCCGGACCAGACTAACTCTCCATCGTCTCGAAAGATGTAAGCTCCCGGCTGGACAGGGCCGCTGTGGCCTTCTTCAAAGCCCTCGTAGGGCGCCACAAAAATGAAGCCCTTCTCCACGGCACGACGGTCGGCCGGAACCGTGATGTTGAGCCTCGGAGCGGCAAGTTCGGGGCGGGATCGGAAGCGCCAGTCTGCGGCTGCAAGAGACGCCAAGCTGAGGCATGCGACCCCTGGCGTGAGCCTCATCCTGCAATTGTTCCCAAGTTTGGGGTTTTACGACGATTCAATGGAAGACGAGGGGTTGATGTTTTGTGAAGCTGGACGAAGTCCTCGAAGCTTTCGTCTCAGCTTTTAAACAGGAAACTCTTTGGCTAAGCCCAAAACGCAAACATCAGTAGATATGGCGCAAGAGGTTGATGAATCGAGCGATGCCGCACTCCAAATCCAACATCGCCGGCTGAATCGGTTCGGGCCGGTCATCACCCACTCGGAAGCCGTGCCGCTGTCTCGTCATTCAATGACGTGCTCTCAACCCAGCACAAGAAGAACAGCGACAACAATCACAAGCGCGAAGATTGGTTCGATGAGGTTTTTACATGCCGGGGTACCATGTCCCTGTCCGGTGCATCTCCTCCGAGTTCCTGCGACATCCGCCGCATCTCAAGATTCTCGCCGGAGCGCATCCGCGATCATGGGGCCGAATCGTCTCCAGCTGGCTACTTGTCTAGGTGATAGGCACGACTAGGATAGCTAAGAGAGTGGGTGCGATGGAGTCGCTGGGTACAAGTCATAGACCCAATAATGGTAATCAGTATCATAGGACGTTGAAACCCTGTCTGGTCACCACTGGTCGAGTATGTCAAACATGTTCACGAGATGAACAACTGCATCGCCGCCAGACTCGAGTTGTTTCTGATATGATGCGAAATCAGTATTCGTTTATCCATCATACAATTCATATTCCACAATCACAATCACAATCATCATCTTCACATGCGCAAGCATTCAATCTCAACCGGGTATATTGTCCAACAGCCCCTCCAAACCTTCCCTTCGTTACTTCACATCCCCTCTAAAGCTGGCAAGCCTCGCCGGTGTTCTGGGTGGTACCCAGCTTATCGTCGCAGTTAATATCAAATCGGCTCTGCGCCAGAGCGTTCGACTTGGCGATACAGCAGATCTAACCGCAAGTCAGCATCTCTCCCTCTACGCTCTTCACGTCAGATGATAACTTACTCCCCTGCCGAAATCCTTTCCACCGGCGCCGGTGCAAATGCTTCCATCCGTCATCACGTTGTTGCTGATGTCTCTGCACAGGAACGTCGAGGCCTGTGCGGAAGCGAGAGCGACGAAAACGCTCGTGGCAACAATCGTGAACTTCATTTTGCTGGTTTGGGTATATGATTCAAACAAGGCTTTGGAGCAAAGTAAACAAAAATTGGGCGATCAACGCTGTAGTGTAGAAGACTGAATAAAGAGGCTGGATGAACTTGAGATGAACCAACCGTCCCTCAAGGTCCCAGTTCATCCGTTTTATACATCGTCAACAAAGTCGAGTCAAGTCATGACAAGAGGCACCGACAGCTGAGGGCCCCGCCTCACTCGTTCCGGCAGAACGACCCGCAATCCGGTACGACACTGCGCTTCACACGCGCGCGCCGAGTCATTGGCCCCCGGCCGCGCCACCCCGCCGGTACACGTCTCAGACGTCTGAACTGGGTCCCTGAAACATTGACAACGGCGTCGGCGAGAGCTCTTTCCCTGTCGCTGCGCGCATCTTCATATAAGGCCAGCAATCAGAGGGCGGCCTCGCGTGAATCGTAAATGGGGCCCCGGTCTGGATGCATCAGCTTGTTCCAGAACGTTGGCTTCCCTCAAAATAAAGTTCACGATAACCTTCCGAAATAAGCTGCAAACTGGGCAAACTAGCCGGAGAAATCCACGCGAGTTGCCTGACGTTGCGTCGCCGCGGAACTCTCCACACAGTGATCACCCGAGCTTCGTCAAAGTCCAATGGCAGAAACGATGTATGAGCTATGAAACTAGCTCACCAATACACACTCTCTTTATCCCAGAATCCATCCGTTGACCCCGTCTAATAGAGCCATGCAACCCAGTTGGATATCATCGTCCACGCATGCCTTCAAAACCGTACATCTATGAATGACCAAGCCCACTTTACACGACTACGACGGAAAAGCCTGCTGTTCAAGTATGCCTCAATGCTTCTATCGTCGTAATCCTCGCCGTCGTCTCTCTCGTTGTCCTCGCCCGTCTTTGGTCGTCTGGCACCTTCGTCCGGCACCTTCGTCCGGCACCTTCGTCTGGCGTCTTCGTCTGGCGTCTTCGTCCGGCGTTGTCGCCCGTCGTCTTCGTCCAGCGCCATTTTAGGCAAAGTAGCTCTTCCACAACACACCCTCCAGGTCCTCAAGCTGTTCCTGAGTGAAGTACTGCATGCAACTGTTAGCTTGGTGTATGAAATAACATGTGGCCTGCCGACGTACCTTCTGATCCACGCTCCAGCTGTCCTGTCTGGTCTTCTTGAAGTCGGAAAGAATTGCCTTGGTGGCTTTACCGACGACTCCCGGGTCGCTAGCTGCACGAGTCGCCAGAATTTGCAGAACCTCGGGCATCCAGAACGGCGGCGGAGTGGCGTAGGGGAATGCTTCGATGAGCGCACCCAGACCAAGGACAGCCGCATGCCTGCGGACGATCTGCTTGGTGGTGTCGACCGGCGTCTCGGTGCCTGGGAGCTTCCGCTTCGGCATGGGGTTGAGACGCAACTCGTTCTCGTAGCGCTTCTTCAGAAGCTGAATGGTAGGATCGCGGATGCGCTTCGGCGAGCACCTGATCATGCCGGCCAAAGTGGCAGAAGCGCAAGATCGCACTTCAAGTTGCGCATCAGCCAGCATGTCACTGACAGCGTCAAACAAGATGTCACGCTGCTTCTTCTCGATGAGGAACAAGCGACGGAAGTAGATGACCTGCATGTTGACCATGGATCTCAACCGCTGGTGCCAGCTGGTCGCAGACTTGCCAATCCTGACCAGAGCATCAATGAAGGGACCATCTTCGCCTACGCGGAAAGGAATGTTGGGCAGGTGACGGTAGACATGATAGGCGAGACGCATAAGCTCGGGGTCTTCTTTGACATCCATCATGTGGAGGAGCTGCTCCATGTAAGGCTCCGGGAAGAAGGGCATCAGCTGAGTACACTCCTGAGACGAAAGCGTACTGTCCAGCCAAGTCAAGACGGTCTTCGATCCGGAGGTGTAGGAAGACGGCGTTTGCTGTCCGGGCGTACGCTCTTTACGCCACTTCTCGAGTCGATCGAAGATCTCGCGCATGGTAGCGTCGAACTCCTCGGTGCACTTGTAAGGGCGAATTCCCAGAGACGAGGCCTCTTTGTTTGCCTCCAGCAAACGGTCGACGTTCTCGAACGATTCGTGGTACCTGGTGCGGTAGATGGTAGCGATGACCCGACCCATTGCCTCACGGACCGTCTTGTACGGGTGGTCGATATGAGCCAAAAAGTCTTCGAGAATCGGTTTCTCGTGACGGAAGTGCCAGCCAGCGTCAGTGATAATAAACTCGAGCACTTGCACCTTGCTCGACTCCTTGAACGCGGCATTGGACGACATATCCAGCCTGAAAGCACTAAGGGTATCGACCAACTCGTGAGATCGACGAGGGTCCTTCGGATCTACTGTCAGATGCAGGCAGGAGACCCAGTACTGCAGGTTCTCCGGCGTCAGGTCCTCGTTGAGAATCTTCAACATCAACGTAGCGGCGAAGCCCCACACTTTATCACGGAATTCGAGGGGGTCGTCACTAGACCCGGCCATCAGTGCCGCCAGTATCTCTGATGTCGCCCGGTGCTGGTGCTTATCACTGCCGTCGCCGTATACGTCCGTAGTGAGTTCCTTGACGTCGTCCAGCGTGATCTCCGTCCCTCCGTAGTGCATTAGATCGAATACGTGCATGAGCATGTACACGTTGCCCATACGGAACCGATCGGCGCCCGCGTCGCGGGGCTCTTGCTTGAGGTAGTCGAAGCAGGTCTTCAGCCAGTCGCGCGTCAGCATTTTGCCGATTTGCGACCGCACGGCGGCCTCTCGCTCGTCGTAGTCGGTAAAGGGGTCGGGCTTCGCACGAGAGGCGAGGAACTTTTTGCCCCACACAAGCCATCCGGGATGGTCGGAGTCCACCATGTATTCAGCCTTGTTGGGATCGGAATCAGCGAAGGCCGCGAGATAGCGGTCGGTAAAGTCCTTGTCGCCCTTCTTCACCTCTATCGCCAGTTTATTCCGATCCTTCTCCTTCTCCAACAAGTAGTTGCGGTAGTCGTGGTCATACGCGGCGCGCATCTCGACGGCCTCGAACACGGAGGTGAAGGCAGACGTGTAACTAGCCCGAAGCCCAGGGTGGGTATCGTTCGTACCTTGCGCGACCAATTTGATGAACTCTGGGGGTGCCAAGGTGTCGAAGCGTAGGCACAAGTTGGTAGCAAATATCACGCATCGGGAGGCAATCTTCCAGTGCGCCTCCTTGGCCATATCGACCAGCTCCAAGCCCAAGGCCGCCTTCTTCTTTTCGACACGTTCGCGACGCTGGACAATGAAGTTGTGGCGGTTGTCAATGGGGCGAGAGCAGTCTTCCGTAGGACGGATCTGCTCCACAAGGTCCTGATTGACGATGATCATCCGCTCGAATGGCTTTCCGAAATCCAATAGGGGGAACAGCGCAGTGGCGCCCAGCTGCTGGATGCTGGGCTTGTCGATAGTGCCTGCCTTTAAGTAAAGTCGAAGGGCCTCCGGGGCAAACCGCCAGTCTTTGACGATGGTCCTCAGGAGACTAGTGAAGAAGAGAGTATACATGGCACCCTTGATGCGATCATGGTCGATCTCGTCCAGGGCGACGCGAAGCCTCTCGATAAGGACCGGGATGACGAGGGGGCGACCGCCGATGAGAGCCTTGAGGGACGAGTCCAAAGCGCTTTGTGCTACCCGCCTGACGTCGGCGTACGAAGACACGGACGACTGGGCTAGGTTCAGAAGTAGCTTCCTGTCCAGCTCGCTCTTCTGCCTTGCGGAGGCATTGTGCTTAACTCGCAGCAGCTGGTACGCGTCTGCACGCTTGATCAGTAGAGGACGCGGGTAGACCTTGCGAAGACCGCTAATCTTGAAGGCTGAGATGTCCGACTTGTACAAGCGAAGGTGTCTCTCCAACGGGTGGGCAGAGCGCTCGATACCGACGTCGGTGATCCATGTGCGGTAAGCGGCGTAGAGCGCGGTGAAGCAAGACACGTCATCCTCTTGCTTCTGGTTGAGAAAATCGTGCGTGCGGCATAACAGCTGACCGACGTCCTCTCTCAACTCATGCAGCTTGCCGTAAGCTGGGTCCTCCTCGGTGAGAAGATAGCCGGCGTCGTACCGGTACTGAGGACGTGTCTCCTCATCTTCGGCAGCCTCGGCCAGAGGGTCATCGTCATCCATCGGGGTGTCGCCATCACCGTCTTCCTTCGCACCGTCTACCGTCTCGCCGGCCGCACGATGAGGATCAAAGAGAGTCGCAACACCAGATATCACCAAGCGAATCTGCTGCAGCAGTCTTGAAACCTCGTCGGACCACTCCTTGTTCTTGCCCTTACGGCTGACCGGTGGATGCTCGCCCATCAAAGAATCCAGCTTCTGCGCGGCTGCCTTGGTTTGGGAGTCGAACAGCTCGACGGCGAACTGAATCTCTCCAGCCGAGGGCCGGTGCCACTTGATGGTCAGGTCAGCAGGAGAAGTGGTCTTGCCCCAGTCGCCCACGTCAAGGCCACGCTTAATGATATCGGGCTCATAAAGAGCGCTATCGATGGGATAGGTATGCGTCAGGTTCAGGAGGAGATGATGAATGTAATTGGAGATATGGATCGTGGGAAGACCTCGGCACTTCTCTTGCATGTACTTGGCAACGTCGTGGAGCTCATTCTGGTACTTCAGAACCTCGTTTCCGACGTGAACGACGACCATGCCAAGCATGCTGACATGCCAGACCAATGCACGATCTCTAGGCAAATAGTCTGTACCACTGCTTCTGTCGGAAGCAGCGTGGTTGTAGTCGATCTCGTTGCGAATGTTGACGATGAGCATCGGAATGAAAACCTTGAGCGTCTTTTCGGGATTGACCTTGCACAGCGCGTTGAGGATCCACGCCATGGCATCCCTCGCCTGGTGAACAACGTGTGTTGATACAAATGAGGAGAGCTTTTCGAGAGCGGTGTCGAAGAGCTCAGGCGACAACGATGCGAAGAGAGGAGAGAGCGCGGCGGGTAAGGCGTTGATGACGTTGTCCTCTGGAGTGCCTCCTCTGATATGAGAGGCGTCTGGCAAATTCTCCAGCAATGTGAACACCTTGCCAAGAAGGGCAATGACGAACTCGCCAAGTCCAGCCGTCGAGGATCTCAAGATGTTGGCCTCGTCTTCATCAGAAATTTCAGTCTCGTAGTCGAGCTTAATATCCTGTCCCTCGCGCTCCATGCGCTCCATCTCGCCTTGAACCCATTGCATGGCCAGGCTAGTGTCATGAACCGAGTCATTGTCCTTGACCAACGGGACCATGGGAATGCTGTAAGCCACACTTTGAAAGAAGTTGAGTGTGTACTGCGTCTTTCCCAAGTCGTTGGCATCGATGCCGGGCAAGGCCAAGGCGAGGAGGGCTGTGATGTGGCATCGGAAGCCCTTGGTCTTGGACATGACATTGGCGATCATCTGCAGGCCGTTCAGACTTGAAGTAGTACGGTGAACTTCAACCAAGCCTTGCAAGCTGGGGTAGAATCGCTGCAGAGCGCCGGGCAAGATGAGATTGGGCTCCAGGTAGGCCAGGCCCTGGAGAGACGCGTAGTAGTAGTGAGCGACTCTATTGCTCTTTGAGAAGAGACCCATGTATGTGACCTCCTTGAGAGCTGTGACGAAGCGTGCCTTCAAAGCGGGTGTGATCCTGCGGTCTTCGGGTGTGTCCAGCTCGCCGCTCTTCTCGCGGTTCCAGCGAGAGACAAAGATGTCGGTGAGATAGACGGTGAATTGGCCGAGGAAGGTCGTCCAAGAACCGGCATTCGACGGGTGGTAGAAGGTATCAATGGCCTCAAGCAAACCCTCCAAGCTGGCCAGTATTGAACTCTCCTGCTCCAGGCACTTGGGCGAGAGAGAGTAAACGATCCACCTGGCAATCATGTACGCCGTCGGGTACTTCTTCTTGTCCTTCTCCAGGTACAGACCCAAGCCGGACGAGTAATCCAGCGTCGAGTACGGAGAGTTTGACTGGCCAACGGGGATCTCTGTCAGGCGCAGAACAGCCGTGAAGATCCACTCAGACTGCTCCTGGGTAAAGATGCCGTGGGCGTCGAAGGGAGTGTGGGTCGACTGCAGGAAGTCCCTCGCCATGCGGGAGTATAGGTCGATAAAGAAGATGTCGAAGCTCTTAGAACGCGCAATCAGAGACCACAGGTGGAATAGTGTGGGCATGAACTCCTGCGGCTGGGAACAAGGGACGTTTTCGGGGGCCGCGTCGGTTGGCAGCAAGGCGTTGATCGTGCCCACAACGATGTATGCGTTGGACACGTCGGATGTGCTGAAGTAGGGCAAGAACTCGTCGAGCATCTCCTTGCGGTCTTTCGGGTCGAAGTATGTCTGGGCGTGTAAACATAACTTCCATAGCTGTTTCTGCGATCGACGTCGGTTGGTTTGATGTGAGGCAACTTCGGATGGCAGAACGAGGGCCTTGATTTCTCTCCATAGCGGGCGCCAGTCGAGTAGGAGGTCGTCTACGGGCTTGAGGTAGTGGTATTTCCTGGTGATGACGGATGTTAGCAACAGAGGCGACGGGGGGCGACGAAGGACGACGAAGGACGACGGGGACGACAGGGACGACGGGGACGACGAAGGACGACGAAGGACGACGAAGGACGACGAAGGACGACGAAGGACGACGAAGGACGACGAAGGACGACGAAGGACGACGAAGGACGGCGGAGGACGATGGACACACCTAGTGAGCACGACGACCATGCGCAAGAAACGGTCGGCGGTGCTGGGGTCCAAACCGGGGGCCAGACAGAGGTGGTAGTAGAGCTTCGCCAAGGTGGAGCGCAGCTCTCTCGTCATCTCGAATTTCAGGTTCAGCCATCCTTGCAGCTCTCTAGTCCAGTGCAGTGCGCCTGGGCTGAAGTCCTCGGCCTTGATGGCGATGTAGAGATGCTTGAGGATGCCGGCGAGGGCGGCGTCGCGTTGCTCCTCCTTCTCGACGGGGAAGGGCAGGTGGTTGAAGTAGCTGAAGGTGCGCGGACGGTAGCGCTTCTTGTCGTCCTCGTCCGTCTTGGTGTAGGGAGGGCCGGGGGAGTTGGACCGCGAGATGGTGTCGACGGAGGCGAAGTGGCTCGACAGGAAGTGTGCTGTCGAGGCGGCTGACAGCGCAGCAGCGTGGTTGGAGGGCTGGGGCCCCGGTGTCTCGTCCATTGTGTGTGTAACTGTGTAGTGATGCCGTCTACGCTCGATGTTGAGGAGGACGGCGGACGACGACGAGGAAGACGACGACGGCGACGAAGATGATGGGGGAGGGCCGAGCGGAGGGGCAATGGCAGACGGCGGTAGTGGCAGCTACTTTGTGGTCGCACAGGTGCAGGCAGGATGTATCCAGCTCCCGCTTCCACACCAACCAAGGTATTTTAACGGGAAGAGCTGGGCGTCCACGGTCGGTCGGGGTGTCGTCGGGCAAGTCCACGATGGCCGGCAGGACAGGTAGAGATGCTGACAATCCTGCGGTGGTCAATTGGAAATCCAATCACCGGCGGAAAGATGGAATGTGGTCAATGCAGTTTCCCCTCTGCCTCGAAATGGGGCAGGCAATGGGCGGCGGTGGGGGATGCAACGAAAAGAAGGAGAGTAGGGAAAAAAAGAAAAGGTGATGTTGGAGGTCGGGTGTTCTTTTGGTCAAATACCTTGCCTGCCAGGCGTGGGCGTGGGAAGATGGACGTAGGCAGGCGGGACGGGAATACTGTGGTGAGGACAGGACACACACACATGGAGCAGCAGCAGCACAACCACAGACAACGACACACACAGGCGCAGGCGGGACAGAGGAGAGGTGCAATGCAGTGTGCAGTGTGCAGTGCAGGCACAGGCACAGGCAGTGCGAGTGATGATGCAGCAGAGGGCAGCCTGGGCCTCACCTTTGCTGGGAAGGGCTGGCCACACGGAGCAGCAGTGAGGTCAGCTCCCCCAAGGAAATCGCATTACATAAGATAGAGCTTTGGACGACCATGTATTCTGCAGCAGTGTTTTGCAGTAGGGGTACATCGAGAGGGAGGGACCTCGTGCCCACCCCACCGAAGGTAGGTCCACCTCACTCTCTCGGCTGCCTGCCCTGACGGCGCGCGCTAAGCTTAAGCAGCCCGCCCAGAGCAGTAGGAGCATCGCAGAGCAGCAGCAGTGAGTGGTGACGAACAGCACCTTCCACCTGTACGCGTTCTTGGCAGCCTTGTCTGGGTGCACCTGCTCTTTCCCAAATGTCCCTTCCCTCAATCGCCCCACTCCCCGTCCGCGACTTCCACTTTCTCCTCGGGTGCAGTGGCAGCTGCTGCACCTGCGCAGGGCCAGTGCTCCCTCCCTCCGCACTAGCGAGCCGCTTTCCTCTGGCTATGTACCTCCATGTTTCTTCCACCTGTTTTAGCCAGGCAGACACATGGACGCTACTTGCTGCAACATTTACTGAACCAGGAAGCTCTCCACTTGAGGAAGCAGGAGATCCAACCCGTCACATCCATCACCAACGACACTCTGACATGCAGCAAGCAAACGACATGAAGCTCTCGCCAGCAAGCAATCAAGCAATTAAGCACCTTCTGTAGTCAGTCCAGATCTCAGCACAGTTGACAAACATGACCAACAGGAGGCCATGTTGTCTCCTCCATGATATGCCCGCGTCACCAGGGAGAAAACAACGCAAAGGAGTACGAGTAACCGGCCGTCCGCTCACATCCCACAGCATGAACCACCAACATCCGCTTCCCGACGAACACCTCCCCCAACAGCCCCGTGATCGCCAGAACACGTCGCATTGTCTTCCAACCACGTTGCGACCAGGGCCAACCACCTTGCAGCCCACGCGATCATGGCCACCACCAACAACGGCCCCTCGACCCTCACTCCGCACCGCACAAAACAGACCTGCCGCCGCCACGGCTACCTGCATCTCCAGCCACCTCTTGATGGATCGTCCGCCTCCTCTTTACTCTGTATCAACATTGAAACCTGCATCTGCGACCACTCCATCAGCCTCTGGCCAGTGTCTACTGATTAGTCAGGCCTCACCGGACCACCCTCTGCCCACTGACTCGGAGCGGGGAGCCGGCCGAACACTGCCGGCAGACAGACAGAAAGACAATGGATCCTGGGACCTGGACCTTGAATGTGGCCAATGCTCCTCGCATCTTGTCACTCCCTGAGTCCCTAGGATTTCCCCGTTCCCAGCTCCGAATTCCCATTGCCAATCCGCTCGCCGAAGGCGGACACCAGAGGACGCAATCATCCGCAGCCACCATCTCGGACACTACGCAGTAATTCGCACCCAGGCCTGCTGCCTCCCTCAACCACCATAAGCCAAGCCGTGTTTCAGTGTCACGATCGGTGTGAGGTGCTGAGGTGGAGGGTAGGCCGCGTTGTCTCTGATCTGCCTGCGCCTGTAACCCGACACCTGGAAAGTTCCATCCCAAGAAACAAAAGACACCTCACATGACACCCGGGAAGGATTCTTGCGTTCCCGTCAAAAATCCTGTCGCCGCCATGGAACAAAGTTAGGGTCCAGAAAAAAAGGGGTCCTGCACGCCCGGTACTTTATCGTACCTTGGGCATCGCGCGAACAAGTGCCGGGTCGTCCCCAAATTTTAAGCAGTAGTCGCAGCAAGTCATTGTCGCATCGTCGGCGCTGTTTTTAGACTGTCGCAATTCATGTGATGGGAATCGCATGTGGGCGCACGCTCAATTGGAAACCGCATCTATTAGAGCTTTGGATGACGCAATGTCATGTTTTGACTGCCATTGTGTAGAACCATCACCATCACAACCCATCATCATAATTCATGAGGATGATTTTTCTGTTGCTTGGAAACTCACCTGGTCAGATTTCTCGTCTCCCATCCAAACCATCACCTAAAGCGAAATCCCGCCCGACCACTCGGCGCCGAGGCCGACGCCACACCGTTCCGGCCCGGGTTCAATCGGGCCTACCGAACCATGGCCTGCCGATCTAACTTTTTCTCGCCCAAATTCCCGTCTATTTCCATGGACCATGAGGAGCCCAAAAGAAAACCCAACCTACAAATATTCGTCCACAGCCCCAGCCCAGACCACGTCGTATCCTCGATAAATAGCACAGCATCATACGAGCCCCCTTTCTCGTCACCCAAACATTACCTGCCCTCTGGCGTGACCCCCACCTTGGCGCCACAGCACAACAGCTGACTCATCCGTCCCAACCCACATCAAATACAGGGCCCATCCCGAAACTGGTGCAAGCGCGGTGACGTCGATAACCTCACCTCACCACTTTTCTCAAAACCACCACTCCAGCTTCATCAGCATCCATTACAACTTCACAAAATTCACACGCTCAATGTGTTCCAACTTTCATCATGGCTGTCGTAGATGAAGAAGCAAGTAAGTCGCCATCATTTCCCCTATCCCCAAATCGAACCTCACTAACAACCCCCAGACATGTCCAAGACCTCAACCAGGTCGGTGGCCCAAGGCAACTCGGATGCGCCGCCCCAAAACGCCCTCATGGCGACCATCTCGCGCACCCGCTCCCGCACAAACACCATCCTCGAGAAAGTTTCACTCCGCGAGCGCATCCACCACTTCACCTTTGCATGGTACACACTAACGTGAGACCTCCCCTCCCCCACCCCGGCGCCGGCTCCGACCGCATCGGCCCCGACGACCCCGAGCTAACCCCCCACTCGCAGCATGTCAACCGGCGGCATCGCCCTCCTCCTCGCCGAGACGCCCCACCGCTTCACCGGCCTCGACACCATCGGCCTCGTCGTCTTCCTCCTCGACATCCTCCTCATCTTCCTCATCACCCTCGTCCTCTGCCTCCGCTTCTCCTTCTTCCGCAAGGCCCCCGCAAAGGCAATCACCCACCCCTCAGAGTCCCTCTTCATCCCCACCTTCTTCCTCTCCCTCGCCGCCGCCCTCTCCAACATCCAGCACTACGCCGTCCCCAAATGCGGGCCCTGGCTGCTCACCACCCTCCGCGTCGCCTTCTGGCTCTACCTCGTCGTCACCTTCTTCGCCTCCGTCGGCATGTACCACCTCCTCTTCACCGGCCGCCGCCGCCTCTCCCTCGACAGCATGACCCCCGCCTGGATCCTGCCCATCTTCCCCGTCATGCTCACCGGCACCCTCGCCGGCTTCATGTGCCGCTCCCAGCCCCCGGCCCACGCCGCCGCCATGCTCGGCGCCGGCCTCGCCGCCCAGGGCCTCGGCTTCCTCGTCTCCGCCTTCATGTACGCCACATACCTCTCCCGCCTCATGACCGTCGGCCTCCCCGTCCAGCGGCCGGGCATGTTCATCGCCGTCGGGCCGCCCAGCTTCACCGCCGCCGCGCTGGTCTCCATGGCCGCCGACGTCCCGCGCCTGATCGCCTCCGAGGGCTCGCTGGTCCCGGCGTCACTGCGCTCCGCCGCCTACCTCACCGAGATGGAGAACCCGGGCACCGTCGCCTTCGCCATCCGCGCCGTCGCCCTCTTCACCGCCGTCTTTCTCTGGGGGTTGTCGTTTTGGTTCTTCTCGTCCGCGTGTTTGTCAACTGTCTTCGGCATGCCGGACCACTCGTTCCATCTGAGTTGGTGGAGTTTCGTCTTTCCCAATGTGGGGTTTACGGTCGCCACCATCCGCATCGGCGAGGCGTTCGGGAGCGAGGGACTGCTGTGGTTGGCGACGGTGTTTACGATTTCGTTGGTGGCGGTGTGGCTGTTTGTTGGGTTCTGCTGCGCCAGGGCGGTGGTGCGGAGGAAGCTTGTCTGGCCCGGTCGCGACGAAGATAGCGACTAAGATGCGTGTGTCGTCGTCATTTGATTCTTTTGGAGCTCGTAATGGTAATTTGGACGGTGGACAGGATAGAGCCGCCGTCCTGGTAATGATATAGACTTAGACCGGATACCCCGCCTGAAAGAGGCATTTGTATAGTTTGATAGATAGAATCGAAAAGTAATCTCTTTAGGGAAACATCTGGGTAGCAGATCATCACGCTGTTGAATGATATCTTTCTATCGTGAAGTTCCTGTCCAAAAAGTCTGTCGATTCAGCCAGAGAGTCCTTGTGCCACTGGCGATAGAGAGCAGACGATCCACCTGGTAATCATGTATGCTGTTAAGTACTTCTTGTCTCTCTCGAAGTACTTCGATGCCGTGCTCATCGTCTTCGCGATATTTTAGATCTATCCAGCTAACCCTGGAAGTCGCCCTGCCGTACCGTTAACCGTCGCCTGTATTCACCAGCATAGGAGCGCAGCAGCTGAAGGGTTTCGCTCGTGGATGGGTTGAGGAAGATCTCACGTAGCTACCTGTCTTCGATGTGATGATCAGACTAAGATTGGGGCACCTCAGCACAGCGTGGTTCTTGTGTAGGAAGAACGTTGTCTGGTTCCTGTGCCACAGACTCAGACTTTCATCAAGATCAGACTCTTGATGGAACACCTTAGAAGTTGAACGCTGTTAATGTCTCGTTTGGCAAGCTGGAGCAAGGCAAAGTCCACACTGTGGGTTAAACGCTGTTCATTGAGCCTTCACTCAAGGCACTCTCACATCACATTGTTCATTTAAACATCGTTTCTTATGATGAACGACTACAACTGAGCATGCATTTCCAGACTCATTCCTTTGCGACCGCCCAGACAAGGAGGCGTCTGCTCTATGTTGGAGTAGTGGACCTAGGCCATGTGGTATGTGAAAGAGTCGTAAATTCTATTGTGAAACTCAAAATCACACTCCTCTGATCGTCGCGTCGTCGAATCATCTACATAAAATACTTGACTTCGTCCATCAAGTTTGGAGTGAAGGTGTCGCTTGTTTCAGTCAAGAGGTACATCGCCATTTCGTAGCACTTCTCTGATTCCCACCTGAAGGCGACTTGCAACTCACACCTAAGTCGACGAAGCATGTGGCACCGTTGAGACTCAAAGGATGCTCTGTCTGGCCGGTTAGGGTAAGGCACTGAGAGCTCGATGGTCCAAATCGCTGCCTATACCTTAAGTCTTGGACCTTCAAGGTCCATTCGTACATAACGATGATCAATCCTATTGTAATTGATGGTTTCGACCTATCAAGGTCTTTCACATAGGTCGCTGTCATCTCCGATATAACAGATTTAAATTATAAGCAATACTGAAACGCATTCAATTCTTCATCCTAGACATATCCCTAAGCCATTCACCTTCACGCGGTCTATCTGATTGGTATTTCTATACCCAGTGGCTGCTACAATGGAAACGTCATTACCAGTCGTACGGCAGGGAGACCTGACAAGGCACTCTATTCAAAAACCCACTCTCCTCAACATGCCGTGGGAGATCTTGAACCACATCCGGAAGGAGCTGCCAACGTCGTCACGGATAGTGTTCGCTCTCGCTTGCAAGTACACATTCCACACATTCCACCCAACAGGCACACTGCCGTGGCTTTCGAACCCCGAACGACGGGCAATAATCCGACTCATTGTGAAAGATCAAACTGACTATTGGGCATGCATGCTTTTTCCACGGTTGATACGGTGGGATATCAGTCAGCCATACCTCGCTAAACAACAACACACCCGACAACATACTTCTAAATGTCCTCCTAAATGTCCACATTTCAGTGAGCGCGAGCGCCGAAAGATATTTATTAACTGGGAAGAATCAGAGCCTTGTAGTTTGGATTGGTTTTGGTTGAATGAAAATTGGTATGGTAGAGATTCTTGAGCGAAGCACTCGCAGGGCGTCAACCTGCGCGCGCAACTGGCTTGCTGCATACTCGGAGCAACCCCCTTGTAGCTGGAGTCTGGACCCATGCTTGTGGCATTATCTCTTCGGCATATGAGCCTACAACGCTGGCTTGGAGGAACCAGGATATCCAGTTATGCAGAGATCTGAGAGACTGGCCGTTGAATACGCGCGTCTACGTGTATCGGAAATGGATGTCATTACGATTTCGAAGAGACTGGTGAAGCTGGGATATGGTTGCGAGTCCATTCCCCCTTCAAATAGGTCATCTTCATACAAACTTTAGGTCAGAACCGGGAAGAGGCTGAGGTTGACCGACTGCAACGTATTCGCAAATAAAAGAAGTCTGGCTGATACTTTGTCCGAACACATGTTACAAGCAAATATTCACAATTCTGGAAAAGCGCAGGGCAATCACCACAGCTTATGGCACAGCATAATTATTACACAAAAGAATTCAAGTCGTTACAGATACCTCCGGTTCAATTGGCCTGGTCTTTTTAGTCTTGATGTTACTGTCGTGAATCTCAGCTTGCACGCAACGACAAAACACACTGCCTCATACCGGCATTCTACAAACCTCACAAAACAGGATCTTCTGGAACAAATCCATGCCAACGAAGCAAGCAAGAAACTTTCTAGAGCTGACCATTGCATGATAGACACTCATCCTCCATCCCATGACCTCCAAACATCCACCCACTCAGCACCCTCGCCATCCTCGAGGGATGAATAAGCAACCGCCATCACATTGAACCCATGCCGTCACCCCGATCCAACATCCCAAGCATGCTTTCTTGGCATGAACATGACAGCTCAGAATCCCGCGCTCACAAAGCGTTGACATCATACATCATGCCTCGAGGGACCCCTACTAGGGCTTGGACTACACTTATGCCCAACAAAACCTTATCCCGTCCTCACGACCCTTCGATGCCAAGCAAGGCCAAGGACATCCCGCCCGCCGGGACCCTTTTGATATCTTTCCAGACTTGCCGAAGAATGCTGTCACTCAAAAAACTTTACATCGAGGAAAACTTGCCATCTCATATCCCCGCTGGACGACATCTGATATCAAATCATGAGACTATCAAAACTCTATTGGACGACCAGGGGTATCTACCTCAAGCAGGCGGCAAGAACGAAGCAAACAAGGCCCCTTGTATGGCGCCATACATGACGAAGAAAGTCACAACCTTGCGTCCCAGGGCAGCTCTCTGGG
Organism: Colletotrichum fructicola Nara gc5; assembly: GCF_000319635.2. Taxonomy (NCBI): domain Eukaryota; kingdom Fungi; phylum Ascomycota; class Sordariomycetes; order Glomerellales; family Glomerellaceae; genus Colletotrichum; species Colletotrichum fructicola. The sequence continues at coordinate 9,031,940 of NW_027094051.1, read as the reverse complement.
GGTCAAGCAGGCAGTCCGCAACCCACCAGTACCAGACGGCATATCCCGACGCGATCCGTGTGATGATCTGGACATGGTACGTCGTGATCGCCAAGACGGCCAGCAGGACCTGGGACGCCGCCAGCGAGAGCACCACAATCTCCCTCGTGCCCATCGCCGTCATCGCGCCACCAGTCGCTGCAGCCTGACTCTGACTCTGACTCTGACGCTTGCCCGTCGTCCCGCCCTTCTCCGCCGTCGGACTCCGCCCCAACCCCGAAGGCCTCTTGAGCACATCCAACCCCGACACGATCAGCAAACCCAACACCGGCGTGGCCAAGGCAAACAGCGGAATGTTGCCGGGGGTCCAGTAGCGGAGGAACCCAACGCCCCTAGTGATGCGTCGGTGATTAGCAAAAGTTTTCCACCGATTTCTAAGTATGTCAAAGACCCAACCCGTAAATCTCCGCAAGTACCGAACGGGTACCTCAACCACTGCAGGCAGGAAGAGAAATCAAGGGTCGCGGATAGGGCTGATGGAACGACGAGAGCGGATACATACCAGTAGTGTTCCTGTACAAAGGAGTAGATGCTGGGCACGGTCCGCCCGCACCATGCGCGCGCCTCGGATGCGCCGGAACAGTACCTTACCCAGGCCAGGTACTGCGGGACGACGGAGCCCATGGCCACGAGGACGCCTCCGACGCCAGGCGCCAACAGAGCCGCGAGGGAGGCGGTGACGCTTGCGGGTGTGATAGGGCTGGCGAGCAGGCCATGTACGATGATGATGCACTCGGCTGCGAAGGGGATGCCGTTGAGGAGCCCGTTGGAGCGGCACGCCGTGGCCAGGCCGAAGGCGGCGCCTGCGGAAATTTGCGCTGCAGACCAGGGGAGAGAGCCGCGGTTTTGCGCTGAGGCCGAGGCGAGGATGTTGTAGCCCAGGAAGGTGAGGAACGCGAACGGGGCCTCGGCGTAGGGCGCTGAGAGGAAGAGACCTGCTGGCGAGAGGATGTGGAGAAGGGCTGAGAGGAAGGCGAGAGGCTTGCGGTTGAACAGATGGAGGGTCAGAGAGTACAGCGTGAGGATGGCGAGGAGATGCGTGACGTGGGACGTCACGATGCCAAAGGCCGCTTCCAGGGAGCCGCTGCCATCATCGCCAAGACCGAGGCGGCGGGCAGCACCGGCGAGGGTAGACGCCAGGTAGGGCAGGACGGCGTTGAAAGCCCATTCCTGCTCGTAGACGTAGCCTCGCTTGGCGGATTGGGTGAAGTAGATGGCATCCCAGCGGGTGAGGCGAGTGACGAGCGACAAGCCGGACTCGCTGCGGTTGAGCATCAAGGTCGTGGAGGTGTCGTATGACGGGGCAACAGCGCTGCCGGCGGCGATGGCCAGCAGCAGACCCTTCCAGGCCAGGTACACCGCGATCAGAGTCTGGCGCGGGTTGGAGTCATGTCGGGCGAACATGACTGAATGACGTCGGAGGCCGTGGTGGTGATGGCAGCGATGGGTGGGTGTGCCGAGACGGAGGCCGGGGCGCTCGGTAAATCGCAGAGAGATGTCACCGGCCGAGCAGCCCTCGCTGGAGACGGGAGTTCGGCGGCAGGCAACAAAAGACTCAAAGTTTGATTGCTGGGTCGAGTCCCGCGCGTGGTTCGATGTCACTGCAAGGAGCTTAGAGCAGAGCTGCGAGCTTAAGCTGTAGTGTGAGGTTCAATTCCATGTCCGCGAGTCGGTCGCGAGCCGCGCCGTGCCGGACACGCGGTGCCACCTGGCCAATTGGATGACTGGAGGAAGTGGCGCACGGGGCAATGCAAGAATCCGATCCGACATTTTGTCCACCCATTTTGTCCCTTTGTCACTTTTTTGTCTTGCATAATATTTTCTGGGTCGGATGGATGGGCTGTTGCGCCGGACTTCGGGGTCGGCAGTGTCCCTACAGAGTTAGGTATCCAGGATTCCAGGAGCGGGTCGATCTGATGTTACTGCGGATGTCACTGTGGGCTGAGATATTTTCTTGCTGTTTTTCCTCAGCCCTCTGATTTTTCTGGAAGCGTTCCAAGCGTTCGTTTTGGTGCAGAGAGCCGCAGATTGTGGATTCCAGACGGGACGGTGAAGAGCTCCACGAACGTCGGGTGGGGGCATGTCAGGGGCACCTCGCCGCTGTCTGGACTGGGTGACTGGGATGGCAATTAGCGACTCCTCAATTCCAGCCTCGAGCATTGAGCAGATCCTCCTCAAACCTCCTGGCCCGTCTCGTTCCTCATCTCCCACGCAACAGTGATCGCGATGGGGACCGTTTCCCCTGTGGCGAAGTCTGAGCAGAGGCTCAAAGGGGGCCCATGGTCCACTGGCAGGGCTCAATGGCCGGTTTAGGGCCAGCTCCCGTCATCTTGAGGGCTGGCGAGCGAGTGGAACTTGGAAGACATGGACATCGAGGGGCTGCTACAGGAGGTCTTTCCCCTGAATTTGCCGCCCCGCGCCCCTGAACGGCGAGCGTCGAAAATGAGCATGTCGTCCATGTCATTCCAGTGACTTGATTGGAGGCCGACAGATAGGGACTTTGATTAGAGATGTCGATGCAAAAGAGCACAGCCGCATCCAGCGGCATGGGTCGGGGAAATGGGGCATCGGCAGTGAGGCTGAATGGACTTCATCAGAAGACATGAATAACTTTTGTGCTGACCATGATCCGCAATGTTGGCATCCCATGATGCGCCTCAAGGAGGAAATGACATGCCGGGAAGCCCCCAACAGAAGGACAGGTTAGGCTGCTAGGGATGCAGGTGAGCCACCAATTTAGAATTCCAGGCAAGCCAACGGCAAGCCACTCACAATGTATCCGGGCAGAGTACTCACGTGCTGTGGAAAGTACCTCAACTCCCGGGAGATCCGCCGTGTGCTGCTGCAGTTGGCGGGATGGACAGATCAAAGTGGAGAGGAGTGGTTGGTGGTGGGTTCACTCAGAGTTGGAGGGCGGCCCAGACAGATTCCCATGTCGCTCCTGTCATTTAGGAGAGCCCGATGGACGGATGAGATGGCTGAGATGATGGACGGGAGGGTGAAGCATGTGCAGGTACGATTGGCAAGAATGGACAGTAGGTACAGTGAGATGTGATCAGAAGCGCATTAGACAGGAGCGACTGTGACCATGCCTGCCTTAGCTGCCACGCTGCGTACCTTCGTGCCTTCCTGATGGTGGTGCCATTTAGTCTCATCACGTGAGGACGGGTGCCTTATCTCGGGTATCAGGCACAGGAAGGTGCATTCGGGAGTCGGGAGGCAGGAGACACGCAGTGTGAATTCCGTCAAGGAAGGAAAGTCGGCCCCGATCCTGCCAGCAGCGGCGTCGGGGCGGAAAGCAGGTGCACGCCGACATGCTGCTCCTTCCCCCGACCGCTACGGCGTTCACCGAACAGGCACTTGCTCCTCCCCGCCCCCGCTGCTGCCTTCCCTGTTTGACTTGGCTCACCTCACCTATCCCACCAAGTGGAGACCGCATCTGCACCTGCACTTCCGTTGCAGGCACAGCGGTACTTCGTTCTTGCACTTGCACTTGCACTTGGTTGGGCGGGTGTTCGCAGGCTGTCATCGGAAGACACCTTCCGAATTGTGCATCCAATCGAAGGCAAGGTACGACCTGAACACAACACAAATGGAAGTACGAAATACGACGGCCACATGAACACCCGTCGAGGCCTTCACCAACACCTGTGAAGCAAACCATCGTCCATCCCAGCTGCTCCCACCTGGAAACAAACCTTCCATTCGCCTGCAACAAATCATTCTGTTTCTGTTTCACATGGCTCCCCGGCTGCTCTCGGCCCAGCGAACCCTTCCCATCCAAAACTTGCCTGCACCGTCCGACCTTTTTCGCCCGTCGCCCTATGACGAGACTTGGGGTAAGGTACCTCTAGTCAGATTACCCACGATACCCTCGACGAGCCACACCAAGCACCGTGGAACCCAATCTCATTGTCCACCCGCTCACCTGGGTACCGACAAAAACCATTCTGAGACGAGCAAGAGACATGTCAAGTCTCCTCTCCGTTTAAGCTTCGCCCCCGGGCAGACAACGACGAGACCCTCGCCGCCAACAAGCGTCACCGGACGACCAGAGACCCCTCGCCCATGTGTCTGTTCGGCACCCCAGACACGCACCGCATTGGCTGGCCCGTCTTGACTTCGACTCCTTCCGACGCGCCCAAGCTTATTTTGCTCGCCTCGCTGCGAGGCACTGGCTTTCGGCGAGCACTCATCTGTGGGTGCTGTGTGCCTGACCCTGAAGTCCCCGAATGGAGGCATTCGGCTGCGAGCTTACCGCCCTGCCCTGCTACCACCCAAGAGAGGAGATCAGCCTGTGCCACCGTCTCTCTTTACCAAGGTCGCTGATCCAGTGACCCAAGTAACGGCATCGGGCAGAATCGCCGTCCTTCTTGCTGACAGCCGATCTGCCTGCGGGAACCGGCAGCCAAGAGCATTGGCGGCCGCGAGCGTACCGGTACCGTCTCCTAATCCTCCGTATCCTAGCTACTGTGAATTCGGGCATTCAATCACCGGGTTGGGCTGAACACCCTCCATCGCGATTTCGATGAACATCACCACCTTTTCCTCCTTAGCCTGTCTCTGCGCTGACGAGGCTTTCTTATCCGATTCGGCCTTCATGTCGCCAATCGCCAACTGACAGCCGTCTAGACAAGACACCCGCAGAGACGAGAGACAATACGTACCCGGCCTGACCTCACCGCCGTTGCATATCAGCTCCTGTCTTGCTTTCTCGCCCGCCTAGTGGCCGATCGAGAGATTCGAGACGCAGGTGGTGAGGTCGCATCGCAGCTCTAACCAACAAGTCCTCCCTCGACTGAAAGTACCCCGCCAATCTCGGGAAGCCGAGTCCGAGTCTGCGCGCGTTCGCCGCACCTCTTCTGTTATTTCTCGGCCAATGGGGTCTTAATGGTGCAATGTTAGCTGCCTCTACGCAGTACACATGCTTTGGGGCTTTCGTCTTGTTCGAGAGGTCAGCTTGCCGTCTCCGCCGTTGACAGGCCCTAGTCTCGCGTCCCGCTCTCCACCGCACCACAACAGCACGGGCACATCACGGCTGAGATTTCACAAGACCGCAAGTCCAGACCGTCTGGTTTGTTGGGCTGCTGCAACAGAGTCTGCAATTGGGCATCGCAACTGTTATCCTGTTTTAGACTATGAGCGACTACTGCGCGTCTGCGACCACATCAGCAGCCAGGCACGCCTGGCACTACCATTGTCAACTGCAGGTCGAAACAAGCGCCTGATACAGAGAAGCAATAGCCTTCCACATGTCAGTGAACTCTGTGCTCTGGCTGCCAACAACCATGGGCCCAGCGACGTGTCACGCCTAGCAGAGCACCCTAAATCCTCGGGTTCCTTTTGGCTTTGCCAACCGCATTAGGTGCGGACGCCTATCAGTGGACGGTCTGATCTAACGAGGTTATCCGCTCGAGACGTCTCACACGTCGAGTCTGGCAGGAAGGCTAACCGCCCGTCCACGATCGGGCTCGTCACCATACGCAGACGTCGCTAAACACCATCAAAAACGAAGTGGTGTTGCCGGTGCATCACAGGCCTGTTGCCAGTCTCAAAGTCAACCAAGGTAGACAAGCCGCCAGGTCAGCGTCAGCCACGACGACAAGCAGCCAGCAGATTATCTTCATCAGTACAACGCAGCATTGGGCTGATTAGTACTGTTCCAGCAGTATTATTACACAACTTTGACACTGCCGACTTGGGATGCCCAGCGGCTGGCATCTGTTCAAGAAGGATTTTTGGTACGCTACTGGACGGGTGGTGGCTTGTGCGGTACCAAGCTCGAGGTTTGCAAGGGGACCCCGAGCTACCCGCTGCCCAATCCGAGTACGAACCCACCACACCACAGCGGCCACGCGAGCTGCAGCCTGAGTGTGTATTTGCAGGTAGTGTCCGATCGGGGTGGCACACCTGGCTCCAGCGGCCATTGGCTGCTTGTTCGCAGACGGCAGGCCGTGGTGAAGGGCTCCAGCGATCCGGTTTACGGTCTGAGCATCTGACTGACACCCGCTGCCTTGATACCTGGGTGGTCTGGCATATCAGGGTCGTCAAAGTGGTCTGTCTACCGGATTGGCGACGGTGAGTACCGATGACGACTGACATGAGAAGACGGATACCAGGACGTCCGGATTTGAGAACCAAATCGGCCCATGATGGCCGTGTTGTTTTTGCAACGAATTGCGCGGGTGCAGCTCAAGGCCATTCCCTGCTGGCGAGTTTGCGAGCACGCAGCTCCGCAGTAGCTGCATTCGGGATATCCCTTCCGCCTCGACAACTAGAGGGGACGCGCAGCCCCAAGTCCAAGGTCTCAATTTAGCAGCAAGCTTCCATGGTCACACCCAGTGGACGAGTTGAGAAACAAGACGATCTGAAGATTGAGAGGGCGTCTTCGATTCGCCGGGCACCTCCCTCTCGGCAGCCGTGTTTTACTGGGGCAACAGAAGTGAACTGAGAATGGTCGCGGGGATCAGAAGAAACTTGGAGACACCACCAGCGGCGACGAGCAGCCTGTCCTATCCGCGTCGCCCCAAACACTGTCATCCAAACCAGCCGGTTCATTTACTTTTCCGGCGCCTCGCACAACAGGACAGGACTGCACAATTCTCGCAAAGGTGGAAGCGGAAACTGTTGACCACATGAGCCAGGAGGAGAAGAGGCTGGGGCGCTGGAGTCTGGCCTGTGACCCCCGTCCGTCTGATCTGGGGCCTCGCAGTTCGCCGAGGAGCCGACGCAGAGACGAAGTGGAGGCAAGCAGCGGTGCCTGGTCGATGACATTTTTTCTGATTTTGAGTTGCGAAGAGAGTTGTGGACTGTGGTCAGCAGTGGGAAAGGAAGTGCCGCGGCATGAGGTACACAAATCACAACACAACAGACGGCACAGGTGAGAGTTGAGTAATACCAATACCACACGCAGCACATTCCACGAGAGAGGGCCAGACCAGCAAACCAGACAAGGAGTGCAGAGCACCACAATGGCAGTCGCGGATGCCGAGGAGTCAAACGGCCAGACGACGGCAAGACAGTCTCAAATCCGACCGATGTGCGCTAGATGGCGGAGACGAGCGAGACGAGGCAGCTAAACAAGCTGCTCTAGTGCAGTGCACCTCGCGGCTTACAAGTGGGATTGAGCGTATTCATGGCTTGGAACTGGCGCCTGCACGAACGAGCGCCTTGGGTGGGCGCTATGCGGTTCGCACCACGGCTGCAGATTAGGCCATGTCTACCTAGGTCGAGTAGAGAAGAAGCCACCAAACAACTACTGCATAGTAGGAGTGCCACCTCAGTGGGAGACAACGGGCGTCTTGAGTTTTGGGAACGGGCTTGGAGTCTGGCGTGGGAGAAATGAAGAGCATTCTTCTCTGCCCTGCCGGCAAGGCAAGCCTGCAATAAGCCTACATTCAAGCATCCACAGCCCCGTGCGCTTCCACAATCCTTCCCCTTGGTTTCCGCTTCGAGGAGGTGAGTACGTACCACGCCTTGTGCCAGTACGTGTCCCTTACTGCAAGGCTTGTCGCCTGCACCGAGCAGAGCCTGTGACGGTCCACGGAGCGAGGGAGAGAGGACTTGTTGGTGGAGGTATGTACCTCATCTGGGACTTGGGTAGGTAATTCCCTCGCTGAACCCACTGCGACGCAGGTGACAGACGCAGCTTTAGTACTGACAGGCACGAAGCACAGCACAACACAACAGCACAGCACAGCACAGCACGGCATAAGCAGCATCACAGCAGCACGCCCAGTCACCCAGTCGGCCGGGTCTTGCCCCCAAAAGCGCGCCTCACCTCCCGCCTGCACCGCACCGCCCTTTCCCCCCAGTGCCCACAGTGCCCACCGCCCACTGGCCCCCTCAGCAGGCCCCCCATCTCCCCCCTCCCTTCCCTTCTTCCCCCGCTGGCAGCAGTCGTCGTCGTCTTCGTCTTCGTCGTCGTGGTCCTCCTGCTCGAAAAGGCAAGGTACCTGGCTCGTCACCCATCGCACACCAAATATTACGTACCCCTCTCCCGCATTCCTCTCTCTCTTTTCCTCCTCCTCCTCCTTCTCTTCTTCTCCCTCGCATCGTCGTCTCACGCAAACGCTTTTCTCTCCATCTCTCTCTATCCATCTCTCTTCTTTGGCAGACTGGTTCGCCCTGTTTCTGCCCCAGAGGCGGCAAGCACACTTTCTTTACCTTCTTAAACCAAAAGAAACGAAACAAGTACAAGTACAACACCACCACGACGCCACGCGTACCAGCACTACTGGGACCAGCCAAGCACAGCACACGCAGTACGTACCGGACGGCGACCATTGCTTCCCGTCTGCTGCTCTCTGGATCCCAAAAAAAGGACAGGGAATCCCTCTCACCCCGACGGCACACAAACTCTCTTCCACTGTTCCAGCACCTGGGTCTGCAGTTCGGCTGCCGGAGTTGGCAGAAAGCACATCAGCAGAAAAGAAGGAAGGGAAAAAAAGAAGAGGGGCCCTCCACCGTCCTTATTTCCTTTCCCTTCCGGCTCCGTCCCTCCATCAGCTCAACCCACACCAAACAACCGACTGAAGCTTCCCTGTGTGTGACTTCACTTGCAAGACCTTCCTGGCGCGTACATCTGACAGCCCACTGACCTCGACCCCGACGGCTGCTCACAACCGGACGTACCTTACCTACATCACCTCGCCTGGCCTGCCGGTACCCTTGCATTTGCAATTCTTTCTCTACCTACTACTTACATCTATCTGGACCCTGGCGGCCTTCTCTTTTACCACCTTCTCCCACTTTCACCGTTCCAACTCTCCAACCCTACTACCTGCCAGCCCTCCCAGGCCAGACTCGCCCGCGCCCTACATCCTCATTACGACGATATCACCTCGAAACAACACGTCTACTGCCGATATCGTCCGGTGCGCCAGCGAACATCGTCACACTCGTTGCGGTGAAGAATCCCCGACCTGCTCGATCCAGCTCAACCAGGCATCTACATCTGCCACGCATCTGCTGCATACGGATCCAACACCGCTTCTTCTTCCCGGCACCTCGAGAACCCGCCATACCGGGCTCTCATCCCATTGGACCCAGTCCGCTATACTTCGGATTCCGGTACGCCATTCTCTATTTTGTCCACCCTCATCACCTCAGCTCAGCCCACCCCGCGCCCTCGGACGCCCAAATACTGGGTCCTGGTGCCACTGACCGCTTACGAGTCAAGCCTGTCAAGCCCATTAAAGCCCACCACTCCTCCCTCGTCTTAATATCGTTCAAGGACAGCTTCGCTGAGCCGCAACGAAGAAGGGTTCTCTGGGCTGACCACTAGACCACTAGCCCACTACTTGTAGGGCGACGCTCATTTACAGCTAAAACCCAGAGACATCCCGTCTCACCCCCCTTTTCATCATCTTCCTTTGTTCTCTGGCAACGCCTCTGCCGGAACCGTTCGTTCTGTCGTCGTGTCGACCATTTGTTTGAATCCCAGCGATCGATCAGACGTCAGGCACACTTCATCAAAGGTGCTCATCTGCGGTATTAAACCACTTTGACGCAAACCCGGCCCCTTGAGCAGAAGCGAGCTGCATCACCCCTCCTGACCACCTGGCAAGTGGAGAGCTCGCCCGATTCATACGAACTTCCGAACCAGCATCCCTACACCCTCAAAAGATAACAGCCTGCACTGCCCTGTTGGTGCGACGCTGCATTTCGACTGGGGAAACGCGGGGAACATACTAAAGCTGCAGTATTCTCCAGCTCTACGAGTCGGCTTGTCTACGACGACGGCGTCCATGAGTTCAACACCGATTACAACCAGTTCGAGTTAACAATAACCATGTTCCTCCATTCGGGCGCTAGCCTGCATGGGCACGAATACTCTAACAAACCTACAAATGCTCCTCAGCCTGCGCGACGACGAATCCTCCTGCGCTCGTCGCTTGGCGCATCCCCTCTGCCGCGTACGTCCATCTCCAACGACGACACCGACAACCGCACAACCCGACCCAACCGCCGCCTGTCACTCCAGAACCCTGTGCCAGCCCCTCGCCCAAGCGTACGCAGGAATCGCCCTGTCTCGGATTATTTCCCGCGCAAGGACCTGACAGTACGTTTTGAAGAGCAGCCTACGGTTGTAGGCGAGGAATCACAGGTCGGCCTGGACGGCGTCAGCGAGGATGAGGGCAGCTTGGTATCAGAGGTCAGCGACAGCAGCACCGTCAAGCGGTCGAAGAGGTCGCGTCGCGCTGCGAGACAAGGCACCAACTACCTCCTGGCATACCCTCCGCCGAAGCTTCGCACAAAACAGCGTCGCTTCGTGCACCTACGACCTCGACTCCTGCTCCAGCTCCAGCAGCTTTCGAGCGACAGACGGCCAATGCCTGCTATCGACGTTCTTCCTTCAAGCACGATTGCCGGAACCTTTATGGTCCCTCGTCTCGCTCGGCAATTTCCCAAGATGTTTAGAGTAAAGGGCCAGCTGGGCATGAACGGTCTCATTCTGGCGAAGAGTGAGGATTACGACACTCCGGGCGACGATTCGGACGGAGATGAGAAGGATCTGGACAAGCGTGACTTGGTTGCCGTCATCACTCCGCTGAGCGACCGCAGGGAAGGCGAGCGGAGGGAATCCGCCGATCAGGCCGAGATTGTCTTGAGCGACGGCGCGGTATGGACGGCTATTCCCACCAGTAACGGTTCCTACGACTTTGTTCACGTCGATGAGACTGGCCAAACAACCACGGCCCGATGGGCAAAGAGGTCGGCGAGGCCGCTTTCGACCGCGACATGTGCCGCCGCGACAACGGCAACCGCGGCGTCGGCCGACTACAAGTTCACCTTCAGCATTCTCGACCCCCAACTGCGAAGGCACCCGGTGATGGCGACTTTGACTCCTGCCAACCTCGAAATCCTCGACAGTTACACGACCGTCACGCAGTCTGCTGGTCGATACCCCCCTACTCGTCCGTTCAGCTTGGACATGAGTGGCGACAACGAGCCATCACAATCACCCCAGTCGGCGCTGTCGAGCACCGAACGGGAGACGCATCCTGTCGATGAAGCCACCAGATTGCTCATCACCATCACCTCTGTGTGGGTATCGTTGCGTCACGGCCAAGGCTGGGCGGCAGCGTCGGGTACCAACGCGACAAATACTCGTCCTGCCCACTCCCGTACCATGAGCAATGTCACCGAGCGAGCGCGAGCTTCAACCTTCCCCGTCATGTCTTCGGAACTCTGCCGACCCAGCTCGCCGCCTCTGGCGCAGCAGCAGGTTATGGCCCAGCTGGCGCCTGTCATGCCTAAGAGGACGTTCTCATCCGGCGCTGCGTTTATGCATAGGCGGCAAACGAAGATTGGCGGCGAATCAGTCACAGCCGGCAACGCCATGGAGGCGGACGACCTGGACGGTCTCAAGAAAGCACCCGAACCTATTGTTTTGAAGAGGAGTTTTGTTAGGAAGATTCGCGATTGGGGACATCGTATCTCTCAACGCAGGGCGATTGCAGCATAAATTACGGGCATTACGGAAAAGGAACAGGACGGACATGGGAATCAGGACCAGGAACAGGCGTTCAGACGCATCACACAGCAACCAGAGCTGGGCAAAATATCCAGCGTACCATTTTGTATCTGTATTATTATCAACACCAGCATAGGCATACCCAGTTAAAATTTGATACCACGTGCTTTGGCACAACCACAATCCTGGTCTTCTCCATTGACATGCTGTGCACGCTTGCTTGCGCCTTGACTGATCGAAATGACCGATGGATTACGCCAACCAACTTCACCGATTCCCCTAAGCCTGAAGTAGGCGATCGGCGAATCCGTCGGGCTCGCGCAGCAGGGCTTGGTGGGGCCTCTGCCGCATTTCGACGGCCCGGATGCAGACAACCGACCAACGCCAAAAGCGGGGTGCCCCCGGGTGCGAAGCCTCCACCTGTGCCTGTCAACCCTGGCTGGCGATCCCCCCGCTTTCGGGCGCGGGATCTGCGCCGGGGGTCGTCGCAGCGAGTGCGATGTGCGAGTGCGACGACTTTTCGAGGCTGAGCTCTTCGATGTGTTGCTGAACAGGGGTTAGTATTTTTTCATTAAGGTTTTTGTGGTTTTCGTTGAAGCCCGTTGAAGTCGGTTGTAAGTATGAATTGAGCTTCTCTCGAGATGGTCTGTAGGCACGTCACGGCACTATCGATGCTTTCAGTGAGTCTTTCCGGGCTGCTGCTGAGGCTGTTGTGACTGCAAGGGATTGAAGTTGCCCAGTGACGAGGCTGAGGGCTGAAACGGGTTGTTTCTTTTTGGCGGTTAACTTTTACGTGAGTAAGATTCAGTGATTCGATGCAACTGGGTTGCATGTACAGTAAGTAGCTGGGTTGGAATAAGAAAGGTGCAGATTCGCGTATCTGGTTATGGGGAGAGCGTCGTGAATCAGGGGCGGGGGTTCCGCAGATGTTGCTTGAGGGGTTATTTAATGTTATATTTTGCGAGAAGACCTTGATATCTTTTTACGGCAGTGATTTAGATCATTCTTTTGGTTTATGGGCCGTCGAAAGAAGACATTTCTTGAATAACTTATTCTCAGGTCTATTCGCCTACCTACGTCCAGACTTTGCAAGAAGCCGCGGAGAAATCTAGCTATGGGGGAATGCAGTTGTCTATGTTTCCGCCTTGTTCTGCCCTCGCGGCGGAGCTACAGCTACGCTGACGATGACGACTACAGGCCACCCCGTCCGGCAGCTGTGACGACGAGGTCCTCGATGGTGGCCAGTCGTCGCCGAGGAGTTCCAAGGGTGAAGCCGTATTATCTCACGGGGCATTGGGAACATGGCGAGTATGGGAGGGAGACAGGGAGCGGCATGTCACAGATGGAGCAGGCAGGCCGCGGGATGGCAGGGCAGCAGGGCGGGTATGAGGCGTTTGTGGATAGGTATGATGGGTGGATGAGAATATGATGAGGGGGCTGGAGCATCATCTCCGATACATACTCTGAGAAACACGTCGATCTGTTCTGTTCACTTCTGCTGCCGTACTTTTCATTGGTATCCTTCTCAGGCTTACTCCCTCGCAATCTTCGTGATTTCACCATGCCGGCTTGAAGGACGGACTGCGAGAGAAGTTTGGGCGAGGCATTTGGGGCAATGTTTGAGCTCATTTGCTTCACTAAGAATCAAAAAAGGCTCTGGAACATAAATGATCTCTGGTATTTTCAGGTTCAATTCCAATTCACTTGTTTTAAAAGCTTTTTGTTTTCTTTCGTGATATCTCCAATTTCGTTTAGGCTCTGATCTTCTGGTTGCGAGTCATCAGTAACCAGTGCTAGAAGCAGCATAATAACCCCAATTGTTCGTATATACGGGCACTCTATCCCTTCAGATTAAGGGCTATCTAGTCATGATGTTGTGCAAAATCCCCCTTCACGCCTGTGGCTAAGACAGGCTGGATGTCGTATGGTGCTGGCTATATGGACCAAATTCTGCTGGTTTCTTGGCATTACAAATAGTTCACTTTTACCGCCAATGGCAGTAGCCAGAGGCGCGCGCCGTTAGCATACAGCCAGCTACGCAGATGTACCCTGGCGATTGGTTACTGGCGACTGGCAACGAGAAGATCAGAACCTTATGCTGTATTTGCTATGACTATCATGACACCTACTAACCCTATTATCTCTATTGCCTCTCTCGTCTCTATCGTCGTTGTCGTCGTTTCCGATATCGTCAATGTACACTGTCCGCCCAGATAGCTAGAAATACCCGCCAGGATAGCCAAGCTCATGTAAGAACCTGAGGTCGTTCACGCAAGCTCAGGGGACACGGCCGGAATGAAGAAAAACAACACAAGGCTCTTCTTGGATATGTGCACTATTCAAGCAGCTTATTCTCATATATCACCTCGAGACACAATCATATTTGTAGCAGAGACATCGCAACGTTTCTTTTCAGAACGACAAATCCCAAGCTTGCTTCCCCATTCACTTACTCTTTGTGATTCATTTTTTGTCTTCAAAAGCCTAACGCGAGGATGAATTTGAGGATGGTATTGGTAGCCACGTAGGAGTTGGGCCTCCCTAGTGCAAATGGCAACAGCTATTCATATTCATCGGCGCATAGGTACATTAGCTCTCAACGGTGGTGAGGGCGCTACAGCAAGATCAACTCGGAGGTCTTCTTCCACTTGTGTGCGGCTGATGCTACATCCTTGCGAGATACTATCCTAGGCTTGAAGTGGAAAGAAGGGGTGGATCTGTCCCTAAACCAGATCCCTGTGATTCGGTTCCGAAAACGGAAAACTTCAGTATTGTGTCTCACTCTTCGTCATCTCTAATCGACCAAGATCGATCGCAACGCTCAACTAGCGGGCCTTAAGAAGTACCCGGCCTGTTAGTAGCGGGGTCTACGGCCGCTGCAACTCGAGGTCCGAAATGGATGGTACCGTCGCTCTCCATCAGGTTGTCGTACCTACCGTACTATGCTCAGGACCCCTGGAAGCATGGTGGAGTCTAAAGATTGGAAAAGTATCTAAGAAATACGTTGGCTTCTAAAGAATGGAGAGTTGGTGCTACAACTTGAATTTACTAGAAAGCGAAGAATGACGGATTGTAAAGAGATGCTGAGTAAAGTGTGCCGTCCGTCTTGGAACCCGAGTGTCTGCTTGCCGATTCTCCCTGGCGGCCGAGACATCGGGCTTCTAGCCCCGCTGCTTCTACATTCCTACACTGTCTGCTTAGAAGCATAAAGTACATAGGTCTCTTAAGAGGTTTCACATCCACTTCCGGATACTAGACTCGGCCCGGGGAGTCGATGCCATGCGAAGGGTAGTCCGCCCACGAGGCACTGATGAAATGATGATGATGGACGAGGGTCGCAAGGTCCTGCATTCGGTCTCAACGCTCGAATAGCTGACTCTGAGAAAGACGAGGCCTCAATGGAGCGGGATCGACATGATAGGCGTCCACTTCCGGACACTGAACTCGGGCCGCGGTGTTCTGTTGTCGTGAAAATGGGCTGCTCGCCCAGAAGCGAATGATGAATGAAGTAGCTGTAGGATGGGATTCCACGAGTGCGCCACTTGGAATCGAGTGATTTCCTCCGGCTCTCCAAGGGGGTGTCAGCCGGCGAAGCAGCGAGGAATTCCAGGGCAAAAGATGCTGAAAGCGTTCCGAAATCATCCTCCTGTATGACGGGCAGGCTGCGTAGTCTGAAGGTGTGCTGAATCTCACCCGATCAGGAGACGTATATGTGCCCTCCCCCGACAGCCGACCCTCCATCTTCCCGCCTCCCGTCAACATGGCCCAGGTCAAAGATGTCTCTACTAAGTAAACTCGCCCCATTTCTGCTCTCCGTCGTCGTCCTTTGGGCCGTCGCCCTCTCAATACGACGGGGAGCAACGTTTGCCCCAGTCGACGACGATGACCGCTACTCTGCCTCCGCCAACGTCGAGGACTTGATACCCGTCTCCGACTACCAGAGCAACTCTGGGAGCGGCTGGTCAAAACAGCAAGAAACCCTGCAGTCCCCCTTGACCCAGGCCGCCTTCCAAGCCCAGTGGCTCGAAAACGACCTCGGCGGCCCGTTCGACGGCTCCCGCATCTTCGAGCTCTGCAACAAAACGACGTGGCGCGACGACATCGTCCTCCACATGCGCCACTCCCGCGGTGGACTCGGCAACGTCCGCGGCACGATCCTCGACTTCCTCTACGAAGCAATGCTCTTCGGCGTCCACATCGTGATGCCCTCCTACGTCAAGCGCACCGACGCCAACCTCGACTGGATGGACGAGAGCAACGGTTACTATGACTACGACAACCTCTTCGACAAGGAGTGGTTCCTGCGCCGAATGGGGGAGCACTGCCCGCAGATGAAGATCTACCCGACGCCCGAAGACGCACCTGTGAAGGCCACGCTGAAGGGGGAGTTCACCGTTCCCGGGGCACGGTCGGACAAGAGCCCTGACAAGACGGAGGAAGGCGTCAGGGTTAGTTTGGACGCGTGGCTCAAGTCGCAGGAGGACTACGTCGAGAACACGCCGTCGCTGGTGCCCATCACCGCGGGATTCCTCGGCTTTGACTTTTACGCGAAGCCAGGGTTGCGCACGGCGCTTGGCAGGCTGGTGAGGGTAACTCCCTCCGTGAGGGAACTCGCGGCGGAGGCGATGTGGACGATGCGCGAGCGGTTCGACCTCGCGGCGACGCTCGACCCGCGAGAGCAGATTCCCCGCGGGGCGTACTGCGGCGTGCACCTCCGGACGGAGGACGACGCGGCACGGAGCGGGTGGCTCAAGGCTGAGGCCGGCTTCGACGGCCAGACGGACTGGCACATCGCGACGTGTGGAGGGCTCGGGCTGCGTGTGATATACGTCGCGACAGGCGAGAAGAAGGATATTGAGCGGTTCGCCGCCAAGGCCAAGGAGAAGGCCGGGATCGTCGTCGTCGGCAAGAATGACTTGCTAGACGAGCCCGCGCTCGCGACCGCGCTGGGGAACATGTCGTGGGACCAGCAGGGCGCGCTGGACTACGAGGTCCTCGCGCGGTCGAGCTATTTCAGTGGGCCGAGCATGAGCAGTTTCAGCTGGAGTCTGGCCATCAGGAGGCACTTCAACAGCGAGGGCGATGGCTCGGCCAAGTGGATGAATCCGTATGCGATCAATGAGGACGAGCCGCGGGTGACGTATGACGATGGGCTCAGCCGGATCATTCTCAAGGCGGCGCGTGTGGACGGTTTGGAGGCGAATGCGCCAAGAGGGATGTTTCCATAGACGTAGTAGTCTTGGATGATGATTGATAGCGATTCAGCTTTTGCCAAAGTAATTCAACAAAGTATTCCCCTGTGCCGGCTTGTCTCTCGCTTTCTTCGGTGACTCCCGTTCGACCTTCTTCCCAACCTCCATCACGGCCATTAACTCCTCGAACTCGGCCTTGGGCACGATGCCTCCGCTCGCTTCCTTGTGACCCCTCGCAAACGAGTGCCCCAATCTCTCCCGCAGGGTTGCGTCTTCCGACTTGGCAGCAACCTCGTTCAAAACCTCGATGATGTTCACTGGTGGCTCTTTCGCCCTCGCACACCGCGGTATGCGGCACGAGAAGTTGACCAAGTCGGGGAGGTAGCCCTCGTTCGCGACCAGCACAACCTCCAGCCTGGCCGAAGACAGGTGGCCCGCCCAGCGCGTCGCAATGACCGGGTGAACCTGCGCCTGAGAGCTGATGCGGAAGACGGCCACCCGTCCGTCAGAGGAGAACTTCGGAGGCGTGTGGGTGCACCGTTCCACCTCTGCGTTCACGTCCGCCCTCGCCGCGAGGAGAGTTTTGTTTGAGAGCAGGTCTTTGGGGGAGTTGGCGGCTAGGAGAGCGTCCCATGCGCCTGGGACATCGTAAGATGCCGTCCTGCGCGGCGCGTTTATGAGGCTCACGGCATCATTGATGGCCTTTTTGGTGTACGTCTTGAAGGTGGGCTTCATGTCCGGAAATGGTGGCTCCCACTTCAAGGTGTTGCCGAGGTCGCCGTGCGTGCCCATCGCGCACAGCCAGTCGCAAGCTTCTTGTACGCCCTCGTGTAGCTCCCGGCAGATGAGGTAGGTGAGGAGTGAGCTGGTTGCTACCGGGGGCGAGTTGCATGCTGTGACGTGGAGCGAGTCCTTAGGGTGGTCGTCCTCCAGGGCGTGGTGGTGGTCTATCACTATCCCACGATGGGGCGCGTCGATGAGAGGTGGCCCGGGGCGCGAGCCTTGGTCCAGGACGAAGATGTAGGCCGGGTTGTGTGATGACATTGCCTCGCGACAGGAGGCATCGTGGATGTTTGTGCCTTTGGGGGGATGGTAGGATGAGATGAGAGAGGAATCAAGGCCGAGGAGGACGAGAGTGCGGTGCAGGATTACGCCGGATGTGAGGCCATCTGCGTCTTTATCGGGAATTATGAGCGTAGGTTTGCCGGCGGCGACGCTGGATGAGTTAGAGATGAACGTAAGGGAGTGAGTTTCAAGGTTAGTCAGGGATCACCATTCACGAATGAACTTCCTCGCCGCCTCCATCTTGTCCTCCGGCGCCGGCCAAACGACACTTCCATCCTCATTTCTCACTGAAGGTGTAAGATGATACTCGGGAACCGCCGGCCGGGGCTTCTTGGTGCTCTTTGCCCCCGACGTCAGGCTTGCTGCTGTGGCGGTCCGCTTCATGGCGAAGTATCGGGTTGAATGTTGGGCAATTGGGATGACAAGCCGTCTTGTGCCCCACTGGCGACTAAATAGGGGCAGAATCGACGTTATTCTGCCCGTAATTGATGGCATGGCTGAGGAATCAATTAGATGAGGTCGGCTCTCAACGCGTCGAGTGAGATGGGAACCCTGCGCCGGGATGTCGTCATAGAAAAAGCGCACCGTGCCTGGGCCGCCACAGCGCTGAACCAGCGGCATGTGGGGCATCCCGCGTTTAAGGTCCCCCGAGTAAGGTGTTGAAGTTGATAAGAGACACTGGACGGAACACAACTACGACTTGTCTATTGAATCTAATGAATAATATCTATCTTCTTTGGATGCAACGCGATTTCTCGAAAACTTCATCAAACAACATTCTAATGCACAGAACGCCGGCTCAAGTGGACTGGAACCCCAATTACCTCTTCTCTGCAGTTCCCGTGGCCCTATCGATGCCTTTGTGGACGGGATCATCCACTGCACAATCGACAGCTTTGTTGACGACTGCAACCACAGCTCCGAGGGCCACCACATCCTCGGTTGAATGCCCCTCCTCCCAGTTCCAAGCTTCCGTGTGCCCATTAAAGTCGCCTTCGGCAGCTTCCAACATCTTTTTCATCGCCTCTTGTGGCTGGTCGACAAAGTTGGTCGTTGTTTCAATGACGGAATGCTCTAGCCATGTTTTGTGCTCGTCGCCGGTATCGAGAAACATCTCCTTGTAGTCGACGTCGTCAAAGTGACCCGCAATGCTTTGCATGGCAGCGTCAAAGTCGTGACCCAGAGTCACTGACAATACTGCGGTCTTGACGGCGGCACCAGTGGCGATTTGAGCAGCGGCATTTCTCTTCGAAATTGTCCTCACCAGAGCTCTCCTGCCACCAGCTCTGTCGACAAGCGTCTTGAGACGCTTGATTTGGTACCCGGTTTCGGCAGTGTTGATAGCCCAAGTGATGCCCATGTACGGAAGACCAATCAGGAGAACCCCGGAGACGAAGGATCCCTCCAGGGACGAAGTGAGACGCCTGAGAGTACTTTCGATCTCATATTGGAATTGCATGTGCTTTTCAGGTGACATGCCGAGGGCCAGTGCTTGCTCATTTGCTCTCTTCTCGCGGGTTTCCTCCATCGCTTTTGAGCTGCACTTGGAGATGGCTTTGGCGGCATGGTAGGTCGTCCCGATGACTGCGGCAGTAGATGCACCGAGACAGGTGAGAAGAGAAATGCCTGTGGGGTCGATGAATGCGGTGCCAAATGAGGCGGCGGCAACGGCACTGGCTGATGCCGTTTTGGTTCCTCTGGGATGTCCCATGACGATGGAATGGCTTCTGATAAGAGGGCGTAGAATGTAGGTCAGGATTGAATGTTTGCGGGATCAGATCGATACAAATTGTAAATAGTATCTAAGAAGAAAAACTTAGAAGGGAAGAAAGACTTTGTGGTAGTTTCTCGATTGCGACTTATTTCAGCTCCATGGAGAGGCTATGGAATGCAATTTATATCTTCGCTGCTTATTTGGTAACGTTCCCATTCCAGTAATCATGTGCCGAATTGGAACAATTTATCGGCCACACCCTCTCTATCCGTTCAACTATGCAAGCCATAAAGCAATCAGCCTTGACCAGCCTCAAGGAGACTTGCAGTAAAGCCTGCCCATTGATTATTCAGCCTGTACTCGAAGGCGTCTTTTCTCATTCCTGTACCTATAATCTCGGCTGTGTGACGGCGCCTGCCATCAGCCGCAGGCTATTTTCGCTGGATGTGTCTGAGAAATGCAGCATCTATGAGGATGGCTCGAAGTCCACCAATCATTGCTTGTGCCCAGCAGCCAATTGCTATCCTTAGAAACAGTCATAGGCAGTGTAACGCAAGGCAGGCTGCCCGTCTGAGTGGTTTGAGGGGCTGCTTCAGCCTGATTCTGACCAACAGGTGAAAACTCCGTTGGGGTTTTGGAGCCTGGTACTCTGCAGAACTGATGATTTGTAAGACGGTTTCTAAACAGTAAGGTAGGTCACCGGCTTAATTATCTGAGCATACGTCTTACAAAGTGGCAACTGTTCGTAAATCTTCAAGCAGCAAAAGACTGGAAACTTCCTTACATCCGACCAGACACCATCATGAAGAAGGCCCAAAGCGCAACGACTCTTTTTTGTAGTGGACCTTAATCATTACCTCTTTATCGATCTTTGATGACGTCCTGAGAGTTGGCCTGTATCCTGGTATCCCCTTCGTCATTATCGCCCTCACACGTCTTTCGTGCTTTTGCGTGTAAGTCAGCGCCGGCCTCCAATAGCACCAAGACGGCACTCTCAAAGTCTTTCTCAACGGCAATGTGTAACGACGTCCACCCAAGCTCATCATACGCATCTAAGCCATGCTCCCAGTTTCTTTGTGTGTAGTACTCGAGGAGTAGTCTCAACACCGCTTCATGACTTCCTAAAACAGCCCAATGTAAGGCTGAGCGTTTTCGTCGGTCAAGGTCGCTGATGCGAGCCCCCGCCTGAAGCAATATTCTAGCAACTGCTTCATGGCCGTCTATGGATGCGTGGATTAGTGCAGTCCGACCGTCACTGTCCTTTTCGTTACAGTCGACGTCACGCTCCATGAGCCTCCTAACTATTCGCTCATGACCTCGACGTGCGGCAATGTGTAAAGTTCCAAGCCACCCACGATCAGCAACAGGGGTTTGGTTATCTCCGGATGATGGAGATGCACCGGCTAGTGCCCCGCCGCTAGTACTGGGCGAGGATCCGGAAGAGGACGAGGGATTATCGCTGCGTGGGGTGGGACTGCCATCGGAGCTTGATCTACCAGTCAGGCCCGATGAATCTGGCTTAGCTCTTGCGGCGGTAGCTTCCGGCTGTTCAACCACCTTGGGCACTCTGGCCGTGGTGTGCTGGGCTGGATGCAGTTGTCCTGGACTATCACGGAATCCGCTTGAGGCAAGCCCAAGCAAATAATCCACATCAGCCTGGCTCGTCTGCGATGTGCTTGATGTGTCGAAGCCCAACGAATGTCCAAATTGGGTGCGATAGCTAGATAGCGAACTGCTGCCGCTGGGAAAATAGGTCTCGATCAAGGTGAAATCACCTAGTCCCGGGCTGTCACTACCAGCGGAGGATCCTGCGTTCTGAGCGAAGGGTGCACTCCGTGTCTGGCCCAGCGACGCTGTTGTATGGTAAACAGCTTGAGTTGTAGTTGCTTGAGGAGAAATATGTGGTTCATGTTGGAAACCCAGCTGTGTTCCTGATAGCGGGATGCCGACGCTATCGTTATCCAAGGCGTCGTGAAGTGGCGGAGTTGTATCTGCCGCGTGTTGGTTGGAAGCCTCTGCGCGAGCTTCTGTATTTACGGTCAGAAGATAAGATATGAAAGTGTTTTCTGCCATCGAACAAGCTTTCCGCTATTGGCCTTCACTTACGACGAAATTTGCGCTGTGCCATGCGGTTTTGCAGCCTGCGACGATTCGTCCGATCACTAGCCAAATCGATGTGAAGTTCCATTTTGAGGTGCAATGCACGGCTTTGGCGAGATCCTGTGATAAAAGGTTGAGCTGACATACGCGTGGAACAAGAGTTGGACAACACCTCCCTTAAGAAGCAACACCCTCGTAAACCTTCTTCAATTCAGTCGAGCGGCAAGATAGGCCGGTGACAGGGTCCTGTAACCCGGTCCAATGAGCCGCGGTGGACAGCCAATCCGCCAGCTGAGATAGTGCTGACTTGAGTAAGGCTTTGATATCCACACTGGCTGCTTCAGTTAAGCGGCAGGGGGTTCATCCAATCATTTGAGTAGCATCAGCTGATAATCTTGCGCCATAAGACCCTGCGGGCGCGTCATTGATCATTGCTGGGTACTCTCCAGTCGCAATAGAGGCTCTTGCTAGGACTTGTGATTGAGTCCTGGATGCACATTGGGGTTTCTTTAGCTGCACACGACGCTGATAAGGGCAACTTAAGAGGCATTGGAAAAGATCTTTATCCAATTAAAGCTATCAGTCAATTCGCTGTAGATAACTACAGTAGACTACGTGCGACAATGGTGATGACGGTAACCATAATGATAGTCATGGCAACGACGGGATTGCCACAATATTAATAGCTTATAAGAAAGAGCTTCAGATAATAGTCTGCTCGGTGAGCTAGAATAACAGCCCAGATAGACAAACTCGCGACGAGACCATGACTGCAGTCATCGACCAGACACCGTGAACGAGATTTAAAACGTGGCATCGTGCAATGTGCCACTAATTACTACTTGAAATCAAAACGCTGATAATCAAGAGCTGGCCACAGAGGTTTGTGTCAGCTTTGACACCAACTTGTCACCCAATGCGTTCAGGGAGCTTGCGTTGGTGATGTCAAGCGTTGTTAGCTCAGCACCCAGCTCCAAACGAATCCAATTTCGCAACTCAACTGCCGCAAGCGAGTCCAAGCCAAACGTCATCAGAGGCTTAGCAGGCTCAATTTCGGTCTCCAAGCGGAGAATCTTGGCCAGTTGCGATGCAACCACCTCAACACCAACCTTGACCAGAGCCGTCCTGTCAGCACCTGACTTGTGCAAGGCGTGGAATGCGCGGATTGTCTCATCCCCTTGCTTGCCTGAACCGCCGTCCTTGCCATCCGACCCTGTGCCCGTGTTCTGGAAAAGGTATCCGAAGCGAGCATCACGAGTGAGATCTGAGTCCTCTGGCAACGGGAAGCCGATACCAGTGACGAGTTGCGCGGCACTTTCAGGATTGATAGGAGCAGACGCGTTGTCTTGCTGAAGAATGGAGTAGCTGAGAATCTTGCGAAGGGTTCCCTCAGTAATAGGCGTCCACTGGCGAGTGTCGAAGCGAGCCTCGAAGCCTTCTTGCTCAGCGACGTAGCCAACATCTTGAATAAGACCGAGGTCGACCGAGTTAGCTTGAAGGCCAAGGGCGCGCCTATAGTCGGCAAAAGCATCGAGGAATGTGTTTCCCGCGGAGTAGTTGGCTTGTCCCTTGTTGCCAACAATACCGGATATACTTGACAGCAGGGTGAAGAAGTCAAGTGGATGCTGAAGTTGTTCCGAAGCGCGGTGTAAGTTCCATGTACCGTGAAACTTGGCGTGAATAGCGGTATGGTAGTCATCGAGAGTCATGGTCTCGTAAGGCTTGTCCTGGACGTCTGTCAGTACTTGAATCATGTAGCGATAGGTGCTCCTTACTCTGAGAACCATGGCACCTTGGATCACTCCGGCCACCCGAGGAATAGACTTGAAGACGTCTTGAACGAACTCAAGGTTCGTAACGTCACCCTTAGCCTCCAACACCTCGCAGCCGTAGGCAGCACAGTTCTTGATTGCTTTCTGGGAAGCTACGTCGTCGATGCCACTGCGGCTCACAGAAATGATGTGCTTGGCTCCGTGTCGTGCCATGTGAATGGCGAGAGATCCACAGAGACCTTTCAAGCCACCAACAATGACATATGAAGCATCCGATCGAAGTTTGAGCCTCCGTGTCGCTGGCCTAATGGGGACTTGGACGTCCTTCTTGCTTCCGTCAGAAATGACCACCTTGCCAATGTGACGGCCGCTGCGGATGTAGGCCAAAGCCGCAGGGACTGCATCAAAACCAAAGGTTGTAATGGGGTGAATTGGCTTGATGTGCCCGCTGTTGACGAGGGCGAAAACCTCATCCAAAAGCCTGCGTGATGAGTTAGTACTTCTTAGTGTGCAATAAAAAGGGGGTTTTCGCAAAATACGAACCTTGCAATCAAAGGGTCCCGGATGTCCTGGGTGTAGGAGAAATCCATGGCTCTGAACGAAGCGTTGCGATCGAACGGCTCCATAGACAAGGTATTGCGGTCGACAATGTCCTTCTTTCCAATTTCAACCAAGGTTCCACCGTCGGCAATTATTCTCCATGAAGCGTCGAGAAGTTCGCCGGTAAGAGAGTTAATGATGACGTCAATACCACGACCGTTTGTTGCAGCCAGAATTTCCTTTGCAAATGTCGTGTTGCGAGAAGAAAACATGCGACTTCGGGGGATACCGTAATTCTCCTCGAGGAACTGGCGCTTTTCCTCCGTACCGACGGTTACATAGATCTAGCACACATGTTCACCTTCAAGTGTTGAGATGATAAAGGCCATGGCGCCAGGAACTCACTTCTGCATTCTTGTACTGAGCAAGCTGAATACACGCAATTCCAACTCCGCCAGATGCCGAATGAATAAGAACGGACTGCGGCTGTTAGCTTGATTCTGAGAGGAATCAAGCGAGGGTCTTACCTGGCCTTCTTTCAAGTTGGCAATGTCGAACAGTGAGTAAATGGAACACAGGTAGACGGAGGGAATTGTTGCCGCATCCTAGGTCAGAGTTAGCACAGTATCATCTCAGTCTGACTGGTCACGAACCTCGAAGCTCATCCAGTCAGGGATGATGTGAGCGCGTCCGATGGGCACTTGCAGGCGGTTCGCATAGCTACCACCGTTCAAGAAGCACACTCGATCGCCCTCCTTGAACTTTGTGACCCCCGGGCCAAGCCTCGTGACAATGCCGGCTGCTTCATATCCAATGGTGTACTCATTCTCTGGCACAATTCCCATGGAAACAGCGACGTCCTTGAAGTTAACACCGACAGCAAAGACTTCGACCTCGATTGTGCCCTCTTCAACAGGAACCTCAGCGACATCTGTCTCGTTCCAAGTGAGGCTCTGGAAGGTTCCGACACGCTCCGATCGGAGCTGAACAGCGGCCTTGGTTTCGTGCAGTTTTCCCAAGACAGGTTCGGATCCCTCCTGCTCAGCCCGCTTGAACTCATTGACTCTCAGATCTGGTACAACTCTGTGCACGTATAGAACGCCATTTCGCTCAGCGAATTCCGTCTCGACAATTCCTTTGACACTCGGCGTGCCACTGTGGCATGTAGTCTCTAGGACGGACTTGATGGCCCATGCAGTGTTGGGTCCGACATTTGACTCGACATCCAAAACGGTGATCTTGACACTGGCATCCTCTCTTCGGATGACGCGGAAAAGACCATGAGCGAGAGCGAGGTCTGGGTCAGTGACTTTGAGCTGCGCCCCTTTTGTGACCCAAAGAAGAGGGCGTCCCGAACTGACGAGAGTCTTCAACGCAGACCATTGTTCTCCATCAATATTGGTGAGAACAGGATTGTGAAGCTCATCAAGAATGAGAACGGTGGAGTCAGCCGAGAGACTTTGAACTGCGGAAAGGTCTGCGGAAAGGTCTGATCGCTGCGTGATATTCCACCCAGATGTCTCCAGCTGTTCTTTCAGTGATGGCTCGACATCTGAAGCACCTTGAGAAAGCCGGACGATGTCCAAGTTGCGAGGCCGATGTGGCTCCTCGCTGGTCGCCGCGAAACTGTATAGTGTCCATGTAGACCCTTGCAGCTTGACGCTGAAACCATGGAGTTCTGGGCGTGAGTTCGCATCGAGAAGGCTCTCGAGAGCTGTGTCCATCCAAACATTTGACGATCGACCTTTCTCTTTGAGTTCGACTTCCTCTTCGGGCGTGATGGACACATCTGTGACAGGGGTCTCTGGCGGCAGATCAGATCCGGCTGACTCCGAGGGCGTGCTGGGATCTGCTGGCACATCGGAATCTGGCGAGGTGGATCTCGGGGATGGCACAGGGGCAGCAGCATCTAGCTCTGGTTGCTTGGGCTGAAGAATGAGAGTGTGCGAAGAACTCGAGAGATGCTTCTTGAGCCGTTGTAAGAACTGGTCCACGCTCGAAGACAACTTGTCCGCGACCTTGACAATGACGAGATCGTAGATAGCGTCACTTGGCAAGCCGAGATCTCCGCTCTCGAGGTTAATGAGGCTGAAAGAAGCGTTTCTGTTCCCTTCATTTTGGGTCTGAATTCCAACCAGAAGCTTCGCATTCGTTGAAACATAGTCGTATTGGGTGTAAGCCGCTCTCGATGACCAATCGTTGCCTTGAAACCACGCAGAAGACTTATCATTGGCGTCAAAGTCCGACTCTAAAACTCGCAATCTCGGCTGCTTGTGTGCAATCAAGTCGATGATAGAACCAGCAGTAAACTCGGATCTGTGCTGAACCAAATTGTCCTGGGAGAAGAATGTGATGTCAGGCTTCCAGCTGACTCGGTCGAAAATATGAGGGTCTGGCTTGGGAACCACATCAAGTTTAGCAAAACGCAGACCGCGCATCTGCATAAGAAGTGCGCCGGTTGTAGGATCGTGAATTGAGCAGTTGGCAAAGTAGCTCTTGGCCTCTTCCAGCCGCCCGCGACCGGAGTAATCTGAACTCGCGATAGACAAGCCTTCTGATAGCCCCTGATTGACTTGGTTGATTACCAAATCATCTATGACCGAAGGAACCAACACCGCGTTCAAAGAACTGTGCTCTCCGGCCCAGAGAGAGGGCGTCACGGTTTGGAAGCAACCGTCTAGAGATGCTGGATGGATTGGGTAGTATGACTGGGGAGACCACTTCGACTTGGGCTCCTCGAGGGAAACCAAGCTGCGGCTGTGTCGCTGACCACTGATTGATTCGACTTTCTTCACTTTCTGAAAGTCGGGACCGAATCCGTATCCGATGGCGGTCTGGGCCTTGTACCAGATTTTGGCGGTGGTGGGAAACTCCAGGGGGCGACGGTCGACCTCTGTCAGGCGTTCGAGAATGGGTTCTTGTACACGAATCAATCCGGAGCAATGCTCGATGAAAACACCGGCCGTATTGGTGGCAACGTGGAACTCATGCCAATCCTTGCTTCCGGGTTGCTGAGTGAGGGATAGTGTGATGATCGCCTCTACTCCCTCTTCGAGTACCAGCGCCTTGTCAAACCGAACGTTCCTGAGTCTATAAGACAAGTTGTTCGTAGACGCGACGACGACATCGTCTGGTGCGGTGGCTCTTGTCTTCTGGTAGAGTGCTTCGACAGCCATCGTGATGAAGCCGGAACCCGGCAAGAGGATATCATCTCCCATCTTGTGGTCCTTCAACCACGGAACGTCCGCAATATCCAAAAGCTTGCGCCAAGTTGGCGAACGCCATGTCGTTCCAAGTACCTTGCTTCCCAGAAGATCGTGATTGACATACTGCTTGAATCGCCAGTCCTTGCTTGCCGCATTCTCATGCCAGTACTTGACTGAGTGGTTCCAGACGTAGTTAGGAAGGTCGATAATGGTGTTTGGGAGGGGCGTTGTCTTAGCTTCGCCCGAAGAATACAGGTTGACCTTGGCAAGGTTGACGCCACCTCCAGCAATAAACAGGCGCCCAGCAAGATCATAAATTGTCTTTCCAGCATTGGCGCCTCGAGACCATGCAGCAACAGAGGATATGTCGGATCCGTTCGAAAGGGACTTCAAGATCTGAGAGACTGGACCACCCAAAGCACCAGATGGGCCAATCTCAATGAGAAAGTTGGGACCGTTATCTCCTGAGAGCATTGCTTGCGCTGCTTCATTGAATCTGACGGGCGAGATCATATTGGATTTCCAGTAGGCACCATCGGTAGTGGTGGTCTTGCTGGATCCAGTGACGGATGAAAACATTGATACATCTGGGGATCCTCCAAATGAGGTGAAGCCTGTTGACAACAGCGTTTCGTACTCTTCACCAATGACTCCCATCAAAGGTGAATGATACGCTAAGTCGACTTGGAGAAGTCGTGCGAAGTGACCGTCTGACTTGAGGTCAGTGGCTAAAGCCTCCAAGGGGACTCGCTTGCCAGATACAGTGAGACTGCTAGGGCTGTTGAAGCAAGCGATCCAAGCTTCACCGGCGTACTTCTCCAAGTAAGGCGCGAGAGCATCAGCGCCAACACCAACAGCCAGCATGCCAACGTCCTTCTCAGCGTGCTCTTGACGGTTCAGTGCGGCTCGGCCTCTATAGAAAGAAGCAATGATAGCACCCGACCGATCAAGAAAGCCCGCAGCGTAAGCAGCGGCGATCTCTCCAGATGAATGGCCGATGACGCTCTGCGGCTTGATACCCCAACTCTCGAGTACCGAAATCAGGCAAAGCTGAAGCGCAGTCACGAGTGGCTGAGAGAACTCTGGTTGGCGAAGGTGTTCCGCAGTGCGTGGCTCAGTTAACTCGTTGACGAGAGACCACTTCGGAGGATTTGGGAGACCTTGCAAGACACTGTCAAGTTCTTCCAGAATTTGACGAGTCCATGAGAAATAACGCAGAAGATCCTTGCCCATCTGAGGCCATTGAGCGCCTTGGCCAGTGAAAACAAAGGCGACTCTTGGTGCCTCGGAGCTTTTCTTCCCGACGACAAAGGAGTTTTCGTCCAACTCAGTCAGGCTGCGCTTCGTCAGGAAAGCTCGATGCCATAGACGTGATCTCCTCTCTGAGAGCGTGTAGGCCAAGTCGCGAATATCGACTTTGACGCGGGGGTTGATGAGATGGCTCGACAAAGCCTTGATGTTGGCGCGCAAGGTGGCGCTGTCGTTGGCCGAGAGTACAAGAATGTACGGGTTCTCTGTCTCATCGTCTTCAAGAGAGAACTCCGCATCGTCCGGAAGATACGAAGAAATATGACGCGGACCACCAGGAATGTTTTGTTGCTCGAGAATCAAATGCGCATTGGAGCCGCCGTAGCCGAATGAGTTGATGCTGGCTCTTCGGGGAGCACCAGTGGGCCAAGGAAGGGCAGTACGGGACGCCTTCACCTTCAAGCCAACAAAATCGACTGTTCAAGAGCTGTTAGTGTTGAAATCGTGAGAAATCATCGCGACGAAGTCAACCTACTCTTAGGACTAGGGTTCTCGAAAGTAGGATTGCCGGGGATCAACCCGCTTTCAGTAGCCAACACAGCTTTGATGAGACCTGAGATTCCAGCTGATGGCTCAGCGTGCCCCACATTGCTCTTGATCTAACATAAAATCATAATCAGCATTGGATGGCCAAAATGAAAGCTAAACTACCCTGAAAAAGTTGGGATACTGACCGAGCCGATGATAAGTGGCTTATCCGCAGATCGACTGGTAGCGAACACCGACGCAGCGCCCTTGACCTCCGTAGGATCGCCAGCCTGAGATAATCGTCAGCTATCACGGAATGAGCGTTATCAGCGGGCACCGACTGACTTGTGTCCCTGTTCCATGGCACTCAAGATATGTCGTGTCGTTAAAATTGGTAATGCCAGCACTGGCATAGGCAGCTCTAATGGCAGCTGCTTGAGCCTCGGCGCTGGGACTGGCGATGCCCGGTGTACGTCCATCACTATTGGTGGACGACCCAAGAATGACAGCTCTGATGGGATCGCGGTCGCGTATAGCGTCGGAAAGTCTCTTGATAATCACGGAGCTAACAGCTTCGGCCTTCACGTATCCGTCGGCAGAGATGTCGAAAGTATGACAGAGCCCAGTGGGTGAGTGAGCATGGCCTACGCCACCAATGTCCATAACGTGCTCAGGGTTGAGGTAGAGATTGCTTGTAGCAATGATAGCTCCGTCGATCTCACGAGTTTGAAGATAGCGGCTGGCCACATCGATTCCCACCAAACTGCCTGAGCAAGCAGTATCAATAGTCATGCTAGAAGATTAGTGATCAGCAACCGAGCTCGAGCAAAGAAGATAATTCATGGTTCTTACCTGGGTCCCTTGATGTTCAAAAAGTGACTTAAGCGGTTGGCCATGATCGATCTTCCAACACCAACGGTAATGGCAGCGGGCCGATCTTCAGGGTCTCTGGCCTGCATATCACCGTAGTCTGTGTTTCGTTAACACAATGCACTTTCTGGGGTTTCCAAACATACCTGATGCGTAGGATCCAACAAAACAACCAACTTGGGCGCCATCCAGAGATTCCAGAGGAATTCCAGCGTTCTCAAGTCCCTCATAGACTACTTCGAGCATTTGCCGTTGGTTGGGGTCCATAGAAATGGCTTCCGTCTTTGATATCTCAAAGAAGGATGCGTCAAAGTCGGCAGGATCAATCTCCTCAAGAAACATGCCTCCCAACGGCCGCATTGTGCGAGGTTTTTGGGAGCCATCCCAGTGGCCGTCGATGTTGAACCTTGATCCAGGAACTTTGTTCGAGGCAATACCTCCCCTCTTGAGGAACTCCCAGAGTTTATGAGGGTTGGTGTTTCCGCCAGGAAGTCGGCAGGCAATGCCAATGATGGCGATAGGCTCCTTCGGGTGCTGTGAGGTTGACATGTTGCCTCAGTAGTTCAAACAACTGAACAAGATTGAATCTTGAAGACAGAATTTTGGAGCAACACGAAAAGATGGGTATTGCGGCTTCTCTGCTTTCAAAGAACAACGTCTGACAATGAGTTCGGTTCGCGAGAAGAGCCGAGACTTTCATTCATATCGACACTGAGAGAAACCTGCAAGTCTTCGCGATTGCCTATCTCCGTGGTCATCTTTGCTGCTCACTCGCTTGCCGATAACCACTTCGGTAACCCTTGCAAATTGCCTGGCCAGACCTGTTGTACAATCCGCCCGACGAGTCACAACCTTTGATCTATGACTGGTGTCGCCATCGTGGCGAAGGCTCGAATAAGGTTTTGTCTCTGGCGTTATCAAACCAGAAGATCGCGAAACTTGGCCAGACGTGCAGAATCCTTCAATGACGGGGGTTGGAAATACCACATCGAGTGCCGTTCTGATTGCAAGGTGGCTACCCCGTACATCGCGAATCGCCGACCCCTGCAGATAACCTTCGTTTTGAACATGGACCATGAGTCGTAGTCTTCCCAGTTTAGCCGTGTTGTCTCGTTGAAGATGTCGCAGTATCAGCCCCCAATGGCGTTGTGCGCGGTGTTTGGCACTTTGTGGCTATGGTATAGAGATAAGCAGGATACGACACACGTCCGACGCCCTGAAGTGGGAATTATCCTTACTACACCCACTCAGGCTGACCAGCCTCGATGATGTTGCAACATGGAATGAACCGTTTGCTGCAAAGTCAGCCAGGTCGCATGCTGTATCAACGAAGTTTCTCGGGTTGACGATGCAAACCGAACCCTCGCAACAGGCCAGGTCGCGGTTCACCGGGACTTAACCCACGAGAAGTACGTGAGGGACTTCGGTAGCCTGATCAACTTACGCCCAATATCAGAAGTTGAGGTGGTTAACAAGGGCCTCATGCACACAAACGGAGCCAAGGAAGGAGCCTCGGGCCGTCCGGGGGCATCTCCCGCCCGCAAAGTTGTGGGCCACATCGATGTCGTAAGAATATTCTGCAGTGGTGTCAAATACGTCGGCTAGAACTGTTTCAACAGGTATTTTGATCCCGAACACTGAGACACGTGGCTTGTACCACAAGATACGCGAGTTTGGAACGTGGGTGGAGGTGATGGTCTGCTAAGGACGATCCCGGATGTTCAGCATGTGCCGTTATCGCCCGGTGGCCTCGCACTTTCGTGGTACAGCTGTCTGCCATTTGGCTCTCATAAATCGTCCGTGGCGCATTTGAAAACTTCAGATGTAGTTCATTCAAGTCCATCTGTCAGTAAAGGATATACATTTTGTTTGCCCAACCTGAGACGTCGTACGAGGGCTTCCGCAAACTTCTTGCGGGCACTCTTGTCTACGTCAAACCATCCCAAATATATTGTCTACCCTGCGAAATCATTCCGGAATTGCAAGAGTCCTGACCTCGCGCTTTTCAATACGTATTTCTTTCTCTAATCCAAATTCCGGAATGTTAGCCCTAAGGGAGAAGGTGGAATACAAAACGATCGATGGCGTAGTTCTCGGCGGGTGAGAGCTTTGGTTATGGTGTGCCCCATCTTTAGTTTCATCCAACCAGAGAAGCGAGAGAAAGCATTCGCACAGCTCATCAGAGACCGGCAGTCCCAGCTTCGTGGTAACGAACCGTTTTCGTTGCCTCCTTTCAACAGCAGAGGTGAGAACCCCATCGGCATGGCAGGATCCGGGGGACCAGGGGGCATGGAGGCATACAACTTTATGAATGCCGTTATCGACCGTGGAGCACCTAACTTTCGAGATCGAATTACGTTGCAGACGTACCACAAACTGGCCCTGTTCAGACCTAAGGAGCTTCTTTATCTCGTTCGGACGCCGGTTCAAATGATCGTTCCAGAGCTGGATGACATATCTCCAGCCGAGGAGCAGGAAGAAGCATTCGGACGATTTGAAGGACCAAAGGAGCTATATCTTGCCAATGGAAAGGGGCATCTCACTGTGCTGAGCGGTAGCGGATCCAAAGAGATTTGGCAAGCGATGGTAAACTTTATTCGCCATGCTCTTGATTAGATATGACGTGAAACAATCTACCCATACCTAGACGTAGTAAATGTGTTAAGTTCACTATTGACATCTGTGAGTTTTAAATACAAGCCTTACGCAATCCAATTGAATTTTCCCTTGCGTCTACTGCGTCTTGAGATAGTTTCAATGCCCCTTCCCCTTGACATTCGAGCTTACAGCTTTGAGTTTGTGCTGACATGTTGACGGAACCAAACTTTCTATTTTGTTCACAAACCCGAGTTCATGGAAATCTTTGGCCCTTATCGTTGTCGTCGTCATCCGCGTTATCGTTCCATGTCGTTCTGGTAGCGAAATTGAGATTCATGGGGACCCATTCGCACGCAATCGGACCCCCACGTGAGGCAATAGATCCCATTTCCGTCCATCCTTGCAGTATGCATGGTCAGCATTTGGCCTTCACTAGGAAGCTTGTCTGTAGCAATCTGCGAGACGCTGACCATGCAGAAGTGATCCCTCCATTCAATAAAGGTGGGA
The DNA here is from genome assembly GCF_000319635.2 of Colletotrichum fructicola Nara gc5. Lineage (NCBI taxonomy): Eukaryota > Fungi > Ascomycota > Sordariomycetes > Glomerellales > Glomerellaceae > Colletotrichum > Colletotrichum fructicola. Next base: position 8,999,082 of record NW_027094051.1, on the reverse strand, counting down.
CTTAATGGTCCAGCTACTGTGTCGCATTCATGTTGCGACGAACCGTCAATGAAAATGATGTTGTTGCAATTGATACCCTGCAGCCAGCATGAAAGGAGACTTCGGGGCAGGTCGAGTAGGGTGCCGGCTTTGACATGCGATGCCAGGTAATGAGACAGACATTCAAGCAAGTTTCGGCGCCAAAACCCGTTACCTTCCAAACATCATCAATCCCGGCCGTGACCATGCTTGGCCAAGCTGCCCGGTAAGCAAGACTCCTGAGGTCCACTGAGTCTGAATTTGTCAGCCTTTTGCGGATTACAGTGCATCAGAAAGGTCAACATTTGCTGCGTTACGCGACGATGACGCGTTGAGAGAATGTTTGAGTTGATATTTGAAGGCCATGGATATTCCATAAGCCAGAAGCCTGCAACGGATTTCGTTCACCTCGGTGTCTCTTTGTGTATTCAGCCCTGTTGAGTCTGCCCCAAGCGAAAAGTAACAATGGCACCAACAATCGTGCTTATCACTGGGGCCAATCGCGGCATCGGCAAAGGTCTCCTCGAGAAATATCTGGCTAGGCCTAATCACACCGTCATCGGCACGGTTCGTGATCCCGATCACGAGTCATCTAAGGCCCTGGCTAGTCTGCCCAAAGCCAAGGGGTCTTCCCTGGTACTTGTCAAATTTGACATCACAGTCAAGGCTGACGGTCTAGATGCCGTGAAACAACTGGAAGCGCAGGCCATTGATCACCTTGACATTGTCATTGCCAATGCCGGTGTCTGTTTTGCATGGCCTAAGGTGTCCGAGATCAAAGTCGAAGATATCGAAGGCCACTACGTGCCGAACGTCCACGGTCTTATCTTTACGTACCAAGCAACGCTGCATCTGCTGAAGAAATCCAAGAACGGCAAGTGGATTACAATTGGCTCGTGTTCGGCCTGGTTGACAGTAAGATACTGCACCAATCTCGTGGACAGGTCGTCCGCTAATAAACCTGCAGAACCAACTTGACATGCCAAATGCAGCTTATGGCACATCCAAAGTCGTTGCACATTGGTTGACCAAGGCTATCCACCGAGAAGAGCCGGAGCTAGTTGCGTTTCCCATCGACCCGGGGTAAGACAGGCCAACCGGTGCACTTGCGGACGAACGTACTGACAGCTATCTCAGCTGGGTCCAAACGGACCTTGGAAACAATGGTGCCCATTACTTTGGTCATGAGCAAGCGCCATTGAAAGTTGAAGATGTGACTGAGGGAATCGTGAAGGTCGTTGACTCGGCTACAAGGGACAGCCACGGCGGGAAGTTGATCCAGTGGGATGGTGTTGTGCTACCTTGGTAATAGTAGCATCATTGGTTCAAAATCAGTCGAAAGCAAGGCACAGCTTGTGATTTCTGGTCCCAATGATGGGAGGTGAAAAGAGAATAGAAAAAGAAAGTATTCTGCGCAACTTAGCATGAGACCGTTCAGCCACAGAATTCTTGATTTGTGCAACGCAACACTATCGTGAGATTTCGCGATTTGGTGCACTCTACTTCCAGTCGCATCAAGCAATTCGTGAAGCTTTTTGAAAGTTCCGAGTCGTTTGTGACATTGACTTTGGCAAGGAGGAAAACGTTATTCTACCAGTTATGAGGTTTTCTGTCTGGCATCATACTGGGCCTTCTGTTCATTAAAACAGCTATTAATACAATTGGAAAATTGAAAAGAAATCTGTGAAGAGAGCTACTTCAGGGGATTGGCGATCGCAGACATAGCAGTCTAACGAACCCACCGCGCGGTTGACACCAGCATGAAACCGTGATCAAGCTCTTAGTTCTTGCAGATGCGCCCATCAGAGGCCACAGTAACCTCGTCAGCCCCCACCGAAGTGTGCGAATACAAAAGAAACTCTGGGTCATAGGTCTTCTTGACCTGTAGCAGCTTATCATAATTTGAACCGTAATAGTCCGTCTTCCAATCCACATTGTCGTATGTGCCTTCGTTCATGTACGCTCCTCCACCAGGCGTTAGAGGCCTTAGGCGATCTTGGAACTGGTTGACCTGCGCTTGAATTCCATGAATGTCTGACACTGAAGATGCAGGATCAAACAACACGTCAACATTGAGCCAGTACAGAGATTCGCGCCATGCTGGAAGAATAGCGTTATCGCCTGGACTGTTTCCTGCGCGGGCATGCGTTACGTTTGCGGCGATGCCATTGACACGCACTGAGGGAAGGTCTGAATTGACGATGTCTCGCAAGACTGCAACTAGATTGGTTGCGTTATGTTCAATCGTCGATCGCTGAATGAGACGGCCGCCGATAACGTCGTTTGTAGTGTACGGCCCATAGGGCATATCGCCCGTGTAGTGTTCGTAGTGTTCGTAAAAGGTTGAGCGGTCGCTGGTCTCATACGACGAAGGGACGATGCCGAGGTTGTCAAGTTCTTTGAGGAAAGGCGAGAGCGCATCAGCCACCCCGGAAGCATTGCCTCCGGGCAGAGTCGCAAAAGCGATACTGAATGATGCGTTAGTAAATCCCCAGACAGTAGTGAAACCCGGAATTTGGTCTAGAAGAAGGAGATGATGCTGCCATTTCTCAATAGCTGCCCAGAAAGATTCTTCGTTGGTGTTGTCGAAGGCAAGGGATCCTCCCGCGACCTGTCCGTCGGGGTGTGCCTTGGTCGTCAACGATAATACGATTCCATAAGTGCCACCTCCGCCACCACTCAGTGCCCAGTAAAGGTCCGGGTTTTCTGTACGCGATGCCACAACATGTCTCCCATCTGGAGTTACAACCTCGAACTCCAGCGTGTTGTCAGCAGCAAGTCCATACGTAGCTCCTAGTGGACCGTGTCCGGCGCCTTGAACATAGCCACCGGCCATGCCGACAGTGGGACAGAACCCACCAACAACTCGGAGTCCATGGCTGGCCGCTGCAGCGTAGGCCTCGAAGAACTGAACACCTGCGGATACCTTGGCTGCAGGTCCGGTGTACACAGCGCTACTGTAGTTGAAGAATGTGATGTCCTTGAGATTGTGCGTCCACAGGGCAAGAGACCCTTCACCGTTGGAACGACCAATGTAATCATGCCCAGTATTTTTGATGCTCAAACGGACATTGTTCTGTCTGGCAAACTCCAGACCTGCGACAACATCGCTGACACTGCTGACATTGATAGCATAGGATGCAATGTTTCCTAGTATGCAGGACGCGTTCTGTGAAGTATAGGGACTGCAGGTGTTGTTGAGCCAGTAGGGTGACATGACGTTGACAGGATCCTGAAAACTGGTTTTGAATGTCAATGGGCTGTTCTTCTGGAGGGCGCAATCTCGGTCCACAAAGGGTTGACTGACTATGTGACTGGTTCGGTCCATCGCGCCCGAATGTCGGCACAGGCGTCAGCATCGTAACTAGCGCCGTGACAAGATTTCGCCAACGGTTCACCCGCTATGAGTCTGCCGCCGACGGTGTCATTGAGTATTCTCCAGGTTGCCGGATCTGGCCACTGTCTGTCTCCCGGAAGATAGCGACAGTTTGCAGGGGATGTGGAGCCGTTGAAAGGCGCAGCGGTGACCGAAGAGACTTGCGACAAAGCCGTGGCTATGCCGAGAAGAAGGGATGCATGTGCCTGCATGTCGGACGAATCTGAAATATAGACGTAAGTTTCGACAAGGTTGACAACACGATTGGCTCCTTGAAAAGGTCGGATAGACACAGAGTGATTGATACAAAATAACAAGAATTATCTTTCATAAAGAAACGAAGACATGCAAGTTTAGTATGAGTCTGGTCGTTCCTCATTGAGTTCAACGATCTCTCGATCAGCCCACGTCGAAAGGGGCTTTACACGCTATCGAATCCTACTGATGTCTAGAATGAATAGCCACTGCCCAGCTTCGATGAGTTCATCGGACGAACCGAGATCCCCCCGGGACGCCCGGCAGCTAGTCCTCTTCATCTCTCCTAAGTTATCCCATTTCACGTTGTGGAGAAGGTAGGAGCTCATCCAAGTCCTGTGAATTACATCTGAGTCAGATCCAACTTCGATAGTGCCATTCACGACATTCGGTGGACATCCAAGCTGACTATTGCCTCGTCTGCGACCTTAATCTTGTTCCCATCTAATGTTCGGACATGGAGTCGTGTTTGAAGACTAACTTTGCAGGGACTGCGGCCAGACGCCCGTCTACGCGGCATGTCCAAAACTGTTGGACCCCTACATAACACTACACCGTAAGCTATGCGCGTCAGCAATCTTGCCGAGGAGAATGTCGGGTTTGTGTAATCTTGGCAATCAAAAAACTCTGAATTTGAGCATGGTGTCGGTGGTGGATGTTGCTGACCATGCATGATAGCGTGCTCGCCAGGGTCAATGTAATCAACGGGTCAACCCCGGGCCGCCCCGTTCCTGCCGACCCCTTGATGTGCCTACATGATTCAGAATCCCCGCTCATTCAAACGACATGTTTTCTTCATGGTCACTATCATATACGGCTTTAGCTTCCTTCTTGCATATTGCGTCAAATCGAAATCGAGGATAGCAGGACTCCGGATGTTGAATGGCATCATGAAGAACCAGGCAGTATCAGGAATAGTGCGTGAGCAATGCTGTAAACATGTCGAAGACGGGCAATACAATATGAATAAAACCTGCAACGGTTTACAAAGAGCTGATCTTTCGGCCTGGCCTGAATTATGTGCTATCCTCATCAATGAAGGAGATCATGTCACCATTCGAACGCTTCGGCCAGAACCCTTTTGTGGCCAGTCTCATAAGCACATGGAGAGAAGGAGGGATATTAAGCCCTTCAACACTCTATGCGGCTCTGGCCGTGTGGCTTGTGTACTCCTTCTTGCTCATCACGTATCGTTGTAAGAATGAAACCGCCCTTGGGCAATTTTCATTGAGGGACAGGATTTGACAAAAGATTAGTGTTGTTTTCTCCGATCTCGGGTATTCCAGGACCAAGACTTGCCGGTGAGATTGCCAATTTGTATCTCCTCATAACTCAAGATACTTCTGCTAAACAACTTCTTGAACATCCCAGCTGTGACCTATTGGTATGAGATCTATTACGATGTCGTGCTTGGGGGTCAATATTACCGGAAGATCGGCCAAATGCATGAGAAATACGGTGCGTCGTCCTCCCACATCTTACCAACGACATAGCCAATAACTAAACATAACCGCAGGCCCCATCGTTCGCATAAACCCTCACGAGGTCCACTTCAATGATCCAGACTTCATCGACTCCATCTTTCCGGGACCGGGGCGGAAGACAAACAAGTACTTCTTTACCGGCAGGCGAACAGGAAGTAAGCCGACAATTAATTCATCATTTGAACCTTCTCCTTAGCTGACCAAACTTTGTTCCCTTCGTCAGCTGCGGAGTCCATCGTCGCAACTATAGACCATGATATGCACCGAAGACGTCGTAACGCCATCAGCGGATTCTTCTCTACGGCAAGTATTCGCAGACTGGAGCCCATCATTCAAGAGTACTTGAAAAAGTTACTTGCGCGGATGCAAGATGCTGGCAAAGCAAGCGAGGTGTTGCCTATGCACTACGTTTTCCGGGCTTTCACAAGCGACCTGATTACAGAATACGCATTCGGTGACTCGTTTCATTTTCTGGAGAAGAGCGATTTCGCCATGCCGTACATGTTGTCGACGGACGTATTTTTTATCCTCAGCCACACTTTCTGCCACTTTCCTTGGGTCGGCACATTGCTGGCTTTAGCCCCACCGTGGGCCGTCAAGACGTTCATCCCATCATTGACAGAAATGTGGGACAAACAGATGGTTCGTTGCCGATACCCAAAGATTCAAACTTCAGGATATTTTTGGCTTACATTTGAACAGATGTGGATTGAAAAGGTTGAGGAAATCAGAAACTCGAAAAACCCTGACAGTGCGAAGAACACGATCTTCGAGGGAATACTAAACAGCAAGCTCCCTGACGAAGAGAAAACCATTCCACGACTTGCACATGAGGCACAGCTTGTCGTCTTTGCTGGTGAGGGTACAACAGCATACACACTACAAGCTGCCATCTACCAACTACTCGCCAATCCAGCTGTCTTCCACAAAGTCAAAGCCGAGATCACTGCCGCCCTTCCTGACCCCGAAAAAGTGCCATCCTTCGCAAAGGTCGAGAAGCTACCGTATTTGAGTGCCATCATTCAAGAAACAGTACGCCTTCACCCTGGCGTCGTTTCCAGGCTACCTCGAGTCTCGCCAGATGTTCCTATCGTTTACCATGACAAGCGCAGAGGAAAGGAGTATGTCCTCCCTCCAGGGACGTCGACAAATATGACTACACAGATCGCGCACATGAATCCAGAGGCCTTTGAAGATCCCCACGAGTTCCGCCCTCAGCGATGGATCGACAACCCAAGACTTGACAAAGGATTCATCGGATTTGCTAGAGGCACTAGAAACTGCATTGGGTACGTGATTATTGCACTGGTTTCAGTGACTACCGTATTGACAATCGCAACAGCATGAACTTCGCACGTCAAGAAATGTCAATGGTGCTTGCTTCAATCATCCGCAAATACGATATTTACAACGGCCAAGAGGGTCCTTCGCTCGAGTTATTCGATACCACACGGGAAAGAGATATTGACCTCAACCAAGACTACATCATTCCATTCCCAGCAAAAGGGAGCCAGGGTCTGCGGATAAAAGTGCGAAATTGAGACTTGAAGGCCAGTTCGCACTTCCTGAACGGATCGGTAATCATCGCGAACGCTAAGGACTTTTGGGGGACGGATTCAGCGCCATCTCTTGGCCAGAGGAAGGCATGACAAAGGTTTCAGAGAGGCGAATATAGAGTGGAGTGTCATTATGTCGTAATTGTTGGGGTTCATGTAGGATGTAGCCTGAGCAATAGCTCTAGGGATTGAAGCGGTATGCTCATAACAGCAACTGAAACTATGCATGTCGTCCAGGTATATCTAGTATCCAAAGCTCATCATCCATCAAGCGTATTTACACCACATTTACATCGTCTTAGCCGCATGTTGCGCATTGATTTAGCAGGGAATGTTCGTCGGCGAATGAGGCGGGTCGACGACGTAGTCATCGTACAACACAAGCGAGCCGCTGTGAGCCTCGTTGCGGACCTTTCCGTCGCTGTCTTTGAGCACGGTGAAGCGGCTAGAGTAGCTATTAGGTGCAGATGATCTGTTAGCAGAGTCCGACCGTCGTTAAATGTCATAGCGGCAACTCGGCCGAGAGCGGGGGAGAGTGCTTACTATGCAACCGAGCAGTTGCCACCGGTGAATCGCGATTGGATAACACCGAGCACATTGTAGATCTTCTCGGTAGAAGTCTCCGAGTGCACCGTCGTAGCGTTCGGCAGATGGTTCCACTGCTTCTCGCCTGTTGTGGGGAGCAGAGCCTGCTTGAGCTTGACAATCGCGTCCGGTCCCTCCGCTGTGTTCTCGAGCACAATCAGACGGCCCGTGTCCGGGACGAAAAAGTCCGTGAACGTGTCGGTGGAGGTGTGGTCTTCGGCGAAAGCGTACAAACTGAGGAAACCTTCAGTTAGCACTTGAAATAAAAATATACCCAGGAATGAAGAGGATTGACGTACGACTCAAGGAACGGCTCGAAAGAGGCGTCGACGCCTGACCCAGCCTGGTACTTGGCCATATCGACTCCCAGGGCAGTGCCTAGGAGAGTGAACGGGAGGAGAACCTTGCAGGCTTTCATATTAACAATATTATGGACTTGATCGGGTCGTAAGGCGAAGGGAAAGATGGTGATGTAACAGCTGAGAGGCGGGCAACATTTTCAGCTATGGCAGTGCGAGGTACTTATATAGTGACCGATGAAGCCTGGACCCTTTGGCTACGTGTCGAACGGACAGATGATTTATGATCGGAGGTCACGGACGGTGTAAGGCTGTCAATACCCTTGGTAGATTCTTCCCACCGATGAATATGGGTCTTGAGATATGGAGATATCCACCTCTCTAGCTCTATCCACTGTCGCTCTGATCAAATTTGTTTTAGAAGTTGAACTGAGTGCTAGTTGATGCGTTTTGGTTTTCAAGCCATGCCCAAGGGCAATTTCACGTCGCGTTGTACACGCAATGTCATTCGATTTGTGGCATTGACATTTGCTTCGAAGTAGCGCCAGATTCATTCACAGACTGAACTCATAATCTCAACTGCTTAACTTGACACTCACCGTGGCGAGTCATTGTACAGCTGAGCATCAGTCAGTTTCCCTGGTTCGCTATCCACTTGAATAGTTGACCGCTCACCTTTTCCACAATGCCAATGTTTGTGATCAACAGGGACACGTGCCGATGGCATCTCACTAAGCCTCATTCAGATCGGTACCGACTAAATCATTCCCAAGACGTAGTATTGTCCAGGAAGTCACCCACAGACTGATTACACGATTCATTCCATGAAAGTAGGATCATGGAATAGTCCGTCGGCATTCAAGTCATAGGCAAGAACTAAATGCCTATCATGAGCCGCGTAAACAGCCGGAACCCAGCGAACGGGAGTTGTTAACTACGAATTAATCAAAAGCCCTGCTTTGTGAAATCCTTGTCGCCCATCTTGTCCAAGTGGAAATGCAACATCAATATTCCAGGCTACCGCGTCACGAACTTTGACGTGGCACGACGGTTCGGCCCGGCCAAGAAAGCAAAAGCTGTACGATCTGCTTCCCCATTCAGAGATCCTGGATAGTCGGTCGGGGATTAGTGAGCCTCCTATCTCCGGGAATGCCATTACACTTTTCTCGATTTACTTGAGTACGCAGCGTTCAAAATGCATGATATTGGCTTGAAAGAGCGCTGAATGGTTTTTCTGTAACAATCTGCCGAATAGTTCTGCCTTATGTTGGTGGAGGCCTGAACCCCTGTATTCGATTTAGTGTGGCGATCTTGGCCAGCGGAGTTTCCACACATGAGGTATTATTCACCGACTGTTGACCGAAAGACTTGTTAATGAGGAGTACAATCAAATTCGCTTTCGAAAAAACATCAAAGTATCAAAAAGGCTTCTTATCGATGAGATATTCTATGTACAAACAGAAGTATGAAGAACATCTTTTTGTCTTTCACTATTTGCATCAACTGGCGAACATGATTGATGACTAATTCGGAGATGCTGACGTAATTTACGGAGTCCGCGTGCTTGTCCGTCATGTCATCCGTGCGCGCGCGGCGTTGAACAAGGAGGTTGCTTCTTCGTCGGAGAATCTGAACAGAAGTCCAGTCAGAACATTCCGATGCCATCCCAACCGTTTTCCATCAAAACCGAACCCATTTCCATGCCCAACCATCGCAACTAGCGCCTCCAAATTATGGCGGGGATGCAATTGGGGCTGCAGGTGGCCTTCTACCTCTATCCCTGCGGTCTCTTCGTCGCCCTGCTGGGGGCCCAGTCCGTCCAGTTCTGGCGCGAAAGACGTGGCGGACCGCGCCGGGACGCGCCGGACGAGAAGGCCGTCGCCCTGCGCAAGTTCTACAACCGCCTCATCTGGTTCTTCCAACTGATCCTTTCCGCTGTTCTGGTGAGAAGACTTTCATCTTGATCGAGGCGAAGATCTCGTCGAGGCTCACAAGTTCCCAGTTTGCCAGCACCATCGTCGCCGTCCGTGAGGCGTTCGGCGGCCACTATGAGGGCCCGGCCAAGGTCGACTTTCCCTTCGCCGCTTACATTGTATGTGCCAACCTCTGCTGATCTTCGCGATGCAGCCAATTGACCGAAACATAGGCGTCATACGTCGCGGTCCTCCTCTACTTCCTCGCTGGCCTGCTTCCTGATCCCGAGGGACCATGGGTGCCGACTGCATGCCACGCCTATGCCTGGATCGTCGCCATCCTCTTCGAAGCGGTGATTGCCGCCCTCTTCTTCTCGGAGCACCCTTACCTGCGAGTGTCGAAACCCCTTCTAGACTCTCTGTCCTCCCTAGGCTTCGCCCGGATCGCACTCATCCTGTTCATGTCTATCGCGCTGGCGTTCCGGGAATACCGATTGAGACCGTCAACGCCTAGGTCAACCCCGGAAGAGCGACAATCCCTGCTGCAGAACGGCAACGGCTCGGCCAATTATGGAGGCGCCCACCCTCACGGCCCGCCCGCTGGACCCAGGCAACAGGTCCAGGGCACCGGTTGGCTCGATTACTTTGCTGGCTTCAAAGTTCTCTTCCCTTATCTCTGGTAAGGCGGCCGAACGCTGTGAATGTAGTTCATCTGCTGACTGTATCCAGGCCCAAGGACTCACCTCTTTACCAGGCAATCGTCGTCTTCTGCTTGGTCATTCTCATCCTGCAGCGCACCGTGAACGTCTTCGCTCCCGTCTTGCTCGGCTCCCTCGTCGACGAACTCGGCCACGGTGGCATTCCTTACCGAGAAATCATCCTCTATGTCGTCTTCCGCGCGCTTCAGGGTAACCAGGGAATCCTCGGTGCTCTGAGATCCGTCCTCTGGATCCCCGTCTCGCAATCTCTCTTCCGCAGGCTCTCTTGCGCCGCTTTTGAGCATGTCCTGGGCCTTTCTCTGGAGTTCCACCTCAACAAGAAGATTGGTGAGGTCACCAGCGCCCTGAGCCGCGGTGCTGCGATGAACACGTTCCTCGAGAACTTCTGCTTCCAAGTGTTCCCCATGGTCTTTGACATTTTCGTCGCTGGCGTCTTCTTCTTCGTCAAGTATGATGCGTTCTATACCATCATCGTCTTCTTCATTATGTGGTCTTACATCTTCCTCACTATCTACGTCGCCAAGTACCGCGGCAAGCAGAGGAGGGACATGGCCACGAAGATGCGTGAGATGGAGGCCATCAAGACCGACGCCATCATGGCATACGAGACGGTCCAGCACAACAACGCTGTCGTTCCAGAGACGCAACGATTCAAGGAGCATGTCGTGGTGTACCAGAGGGCCGAGCGACTCGTGCAGTGGTCCCTCAACGGTCTCAACCTTACGCAGAGCTCCATCTTCTCCCTCGGAACCGCACTGCTCGTTGCCGTGTCAGCCTACAAGATTTCCATTGGCGAGCAGACTGTCGGCGAGTTCGTCAGCTTGATCAACTACTTTGTTCAGCTTCAGGGCCCTCTCAACTTCTTTGGCACCTACTACACCATGCTCCAGAACAATCTCATCGAAGCGGAGCGAATGCTTGATCTCGTAAGCCCTCCTCACCAGTGCTTGAGAGTAACCTACTGATGCGTTGCAGTTCAAAGAAACCTCCGGTATCGTCGAGAAGCCCGATGCTATCGCGTTGCCGTCTCCTAAGGGAGAGGTTGCCTTCAACAATGTCAAGTTCTCCTACCAGACGAAGAAGGGCGATCCCGCCCTCGATGGTGTCAGCTTCACCGTCGCCCCCGGCACCAAGACTGCCATCGTTGGAGAGTCCGGCAGCGGCAAGTCGACCTCACTCAAGCTTTTGTTCCGCTTCTACGACGTCCAGGAGGGTGCTGTCACTGTTGATGGCCACGACATCAAGGATCTCAAGCTTGACAGCCTCCGCAGGAACATTGGTGTCGTCCCGCAGGATACCGTTCTCTTCAACGCGACGATCATGTACAACCTCCTCTACGCCAACCCCAAGGCGTCCGAGGCCGACGTCTTCGAGGCTTGCAAGGCCGCGAACATTCACGAACGTATTCTCAACTTCCCTGATGGATATGAGACCAAGGTTGGTGAGCGTGGTCTCAAGTTGTCTGGAGGTGAACGCCAGAGAGTACGTATACCCCGCCCCCAAGTGCAGAATACATCATTCTAACATGCCCTAGATTGCCATCGCGCGAGCTATTCTGAAAGACGCCCGCATTTTGCTGCTGGACGAGGCTACCGCATCTCTGGACTCTCACACCGAGCGACAGATCCAGGATGCCCTGGAGCGCGTGACTGCCGGACGAACTACCATCACGATTGCGTAAGTCGACTCCCACCTTGCATACTCAACGAAGTGACTTCCTGCTGACACATCCAACAGCCACCGGCTGTCCACGATCACCACATCCGACCAGATCGTTGTCCTCCACAAGGGCAAGATTGTCGAGCGCGGCACGCATTCCGAGCTATTGTCTCTGCAAGGCCGCTACCACGCCATGTGGGAGAAGCAGACTACCATTGAAAAGAAGGCGCAGGAGAAGACCGAGAAAGAGGGCGAGTCGTCCGAGACGGCCTCGCAGGAGTAAGAACGTACTCTTTCGATAGAAGATTGTATCATCACCTGTAGTTATAGAAAAGTCTAAACATCAATGAATCTCAAGGATGATTCGCAACATCGTCGGATGGTCCTGTCCCATCATCAATCCTCTGGCAGGCTTCTCAGTATTCAATGTGCAACAGTGAATGGATCTTACGTGGAACACCCACTATCTTTCACAACTAGACTGTTAGGACAAGCAAACGCTTCATCGTGGCTCACATCGGCGGAGCTTTCCACACACTCGGAATGAAGTTGCCCCGTGTGCATGCCACGGCTGGTTTCGGTGGCTAGATTCTTGGTCTAACAAATGATTCGATCTCCTTTGATTGGCTGATGAAAGCCATTGATGACAGTGATCTTTATCAGGAATAGCGTTGTAAGCACACTGCAGAATCGTGTCGCTCCTAGAGGATCACCGCCGCAGCTAATCCCTGCACAACCATCTACTTCTTCCAAGCCGTAAGCAGATAAGTACTGGGGACATTCTTTTGACTGCACACTCCAAAATCTTCACGTATGTTCATTCTAGGTCAAAAGCCGTAAGCAACCTGCAGTATCACAACCTTCAACAACGCGTCCACCCGAATTCTGGGCATCATGCATGGCCACGTCCCGAAAGTGCCTGTCAATGTTCTCCCTCCGATGCTCCACTCTGGGGAGGCTCAGTGTCCGGATGACGACTGGACTGGGCTTCGTGACAGGGCAGAGCGACGGAAAAGACAGAATCGCTTGAACGTTCGAGCTCACAGTATGTAATCTACCCTATTTCCAACGAGCTTTGATGACGGAATAGTCGAGCAGGAAAGAAGAAAGCCCTAGAAGCTCTCCAGAAGAAACAAAGTCAAACACAGAGTGACGGAGATTTCTCATGGGAGAGGGCGGTCCAAACTGCTGGCTCAGCGCCTAGAATCCAGATTCTCCAATGGGTCCCGCCAGCGAAGTCATGCCAACTTGGGCCTGAAGACCAATCAAAGTCTTCTGGAAATGAAAATGAGGTAGCAGACGCACAAGAAGTTCATGCGATAGTCCGTTCGTCGCGTCATCGCCCATCCACCTCAAAGCTTCGGGCAAAATCGAAACTCCCCGGCACGATTCCACCATACTATCGGAATCCCGCCAACTGGTTCCCCCTATACAGAGACCATCTCATCCCGCTGGTCTACTACAACGTCTTTCGAGCGACAATCACCAACATTCACATTCTTTCTCTCACCTCTCTCCTAGAAAGCCCCTGCACCCCAGACCTCCATACCACCCCCCTCTTCCCCGCCCCGTCCTCGATCCCGCCCACACTGCTTCCTACTGCTTTGCAGAATTCGACAGTGCACGAAAGATGGATAGACATATTCCCGTCAGGGGGCATGCGAGACAACGCCATTCGCTATCGAGATAGCTACGATCACCATGAGATGTGCATCGATCTCGTGGGCTGCTCGGACAGCACTCAATGTAGCGACCAACCGGGCATCATAGCCTGGTCGGATCCATGGCATCCGGATGGCTGGGAAGTCACTGAGAAGTTCGTCGCAAAATGGGGATTCCTACTGAAGGGTTGTGAGGATGTGATGAGGGCAACTAATCGATGGCGCGAGATGAGGGACGAGGAGCCACTCGTCTGGGAACTGGAATGAAAAATCGTTCCATTATGGTATCACAATTTATCGGGAGAATCGAATAGAATCAGTCCTATTGCTCCACAGATTGATGCCTACGCCTCGCTCGGACATCTTTGACTCCACTGAAGATTCATTCTGCATCGTGACAACATACCTCAGTACACATATCTGAACTGAGGAATCTCCTTATCCGTCTTGTCAAGCAGGTTCAGCGGGACATGGTCCCCGACCCCGACATCGAGAACCTCTCCGATGCTGTCTCTGCGCTTGTTCTCCCAGATGAGATAGTATCGGAGCGCAAAGCACGTGAGAACTCCGATGCCATAGCAGATCAACATGGCCAGGAATCCAGACCTGTATGACGGTGCCTCCCATTCGAAGAAGAGCTGAGGGCCGATAATGTTTCCGGCGCAGTACGCGATGAAGATCTGTCTGAGTCAGTCCTAAAATGTCGTCAGAAAATTGGAAGAAGCCCTCACCATGGCGTTTACAGTAGTCTTCTTAGTGAACCCGCCAAAGTTGCCCGAAGACATGGACAAAATCATCGGGAAATTGGCGCTGTACGCGATCGTCAAGCAGTACCCCATGAACCTCGCCCACTTCAACTCGGGCGTGATCTGCCTCACCATGGCCGCGCCTGCAATCGACACAGCCAGGTTCCACGCCATCCAGTACGTGCGGCTGTTCTTGAAAAAGGTGCTTCCTCCGGTAGCCATCAGCACAAAGACGAGCTGGAACACGGACCCGAGCATCTGCACCAGTAGGGTGTTGAGCGTGCTGAAGCCCATGCCCTTGATCACAATGGACCCAAACCCGTGGACGCCGCCGTTGGCGATCTGCGCGCTGATTTGGATTGTGAAGAGAAGCCAGGCCTTGATGTCCGTGAGGGCCTCGATGCACTGGTTCCACTTGAATGTGTCGCTCTTGATGCCGGTCATGTTCTCCGCTACGCGCTCGATAGCCTTGATGCGGTCGGCCTCGTTGAGGAATCGGGCTTTGGTGGGGGTATCGGGGAGGAGGAAGAAGATAGTGAAAGACCAGGCGGTGGTGATGCCTCCGAAAATGAGGAAGACGGCCTGAATATGAAATTAGCGGTTGCCGATAAGCATGGAAAGGGAAGCGGCAAACCTTCCAAGGAGCAATGCTGTCGATATGACCGATGGCGTAAGCCACGACGCCGCCAAAGATGCCGGCGATGGTATTTCCGAGAAACCAAGCTCCATGTCGCAGAGGCTGCTCGGAGCGCTTGTACCACATGGAGACGACGATGGACAGGCCGGGTGCGATGGCCGCTTCAGCCACACCGAGCATGATGCGGTTCGCGAGCAAGCCGGCGGCATTGAAGCAGACGGCGGTCAACATCAAGATGATGCCCCAGACAAGACTGAGATGTTAGCCTGCACTCGCCAATTATGTAGCCAAGGGCTTAACCTACACTGAAGTGGCAATCATCTTGCCGACAGGGAGGCGAACCATAGCGACGCCGGCAGGGTATGAAGCGACGAGGTACCCGAAGTAGTAGATACTACTCGCCCAGGAGTACTCGGAACCGGAAAGGCCCATGTCGTCTCTGAGACCCATGATGGCGGTGTAACTCAGCGCGGACTTGTCGAGGAACTGGAAGAGGTACGACATAGCCATGACAGGCAAGAGGCTGTGATGCTAAGTCAATGAATGCTTTCCAAGATTGGAGCACAGAGGTATCACTTACCACATATCAATCCTGCGAAGGATCCTCTTGTCCTCCTCCGGGGTCAAGCCTTGGCCAGAGATGAACCCCTCGCCAATGTCTTTGAGTGTCTGGTCCGCCTGACCGACATCGTCGATGGGAGTCTTTTCCATCTCTTCCGCCATCTTTGCGGACAATTGAAGGCGAAGGGAGCTAGGATGCAGTAGGTTGAACTCCGGGTTGCGACTCAGATGCAACGCAGGGACGATGGGTGAAGAAGATCTTATAAGTCGATCAGCAACACCCCGACATCGAAGCCAAGACGGTGAACGCGTGATCGTTATCACAGCAGCTCAACTCGACAGGATGGGTGTCCGAACCCGGCCGTCCCAATGCGGAATCGCACAGCTGGTTGTCCACGGAAATCGTTTCCGCGCGGCAGTGATAGACGTCGTCCGGATTACTTCGTGGTGTTATTCCATCGAATTCGCCGCGTGACTGATAGCCGCTGATAACACACGATAGCCGACGCGACTTTGCATTTAAACATTAGCCGATCCCACGCCATGGTCCACGACCCCGGCCGGATCCTTCAGCAATGCGGGGAAACCAACGTCCAAGGGGGCGGATCATCGTGTCACGCACGGCATTGGTTGAAAGACTCAAGTGGCGGGGATGCTGTCAAAAAGACCAGGCAGCCTACCGGAGGTCTCAGATAACAAACAACCCCACCTCGCCGGACTGGAACCGCTCGCGCACATCAACTCGTCTGCCCAGCTTATTCTGCATCTCAATAATCTCTTTCAAGAAGGCATGAGCGCGGTCGAGGTTCTTGCCGAACCGACTCATGCCCTGGAACCGGCTGAGCACCCACTCCCGGTGCAGCAAGTCATCCGTCTCCAGCGCGACCATGAACAGCGGCCACGCGATGCGTGTCATGGACTCCTCGCCTTCGTGCTTGAAGGCCTGGAAAGCCAGGTTCATGATCTCGCGGAGGGCATTGCGTTGGCGTGTGGAGAGCATCGGGGTCTCGTTGAAGCGAGTCAGGCGGAGGAACTCGAGTACGACGGCATGGTAGTGTGGGACGATGCCGCGGATGTTGGCGACGAGACGGTGGGAGTTGTCCGTGCTGATGGACAGTTCCGCTGCGACTTCGAGGAGCTCGGTGAACTTCCAGCCAACTTGCTGGATGGTCATGTCCACTGCCATGATGCGCTGTTGTTGCGAAGCTTCGTCCTCGTCGTTTGACAGGTTCGCAAGCTGGGCAATCATGAAGCGCAGCTGGCTGCACGCGCCGAGGAATGCGTACACGTTGCGGTTCTCGACGTCGTCTAGAAGCTCGGCTTGAGGATACGCATCTGCCCACATGCTGCGGTACAGCGGGTTCGAGAAGCGATGCAACCTCTCGAAGCTGTCGAGCGGCTGGAAAGGACTGTTGGGGATCCCGGTCCGAGTGATGCCGTTGCCGGCATCCAGGGCGCCCATGATCTTGTGCAGAGCGCAGTTCAACTGCCCGCCTAGCCCGTACGATGCTGCAGCTGCATCATGCAGGGCAATCCAGACCAGCATGCGCGCCGAGTACAGCGACAGCCGCGATCCGTTCTCGTCTTGGCCCCGCCGGGTAAGGGCTAAGCTTTTCCTGCTGGTCTCGGGCGAGGGGGCCGGTAGTTGGAGAAGCAGATCTTTGAATCGATGTTGGAGTATCAAGCTTGCGCCGGTGAGATGGTTTGAAAGACCCTGGCACTTTCCGTCACCATACTTT
Organism: Colletotrichum fructicola Nara gc5; assembly: GCF_000319635.2. NCBI lineage: Eukaryota > Fungi > Ascomycota > Sordariomycetes > Glomerellales > Glomerellaceae > Colletotrichum > Colletotrichum fructicola. Next base: position 8,981,874 of record NW_027094051.1, on the reverse strand, counting down.
TGCTCATAGAGCAGCATGAGATACAACGCCGTGCAGACTGAATCGAGATCCAGCGGGTCGTTACCGTCGCTGCCAATGGTGTCAGCCATCATTCTCAACGCCGACGAGTAATGCTGCAGAGGCGTTCTCGGGCCCCGGGCTTCCTCAGCATCCTTGTTGCGGCGGAACTCCAGCTCTCTTCCGCCCAGAGCGAGGACCACGTGCATGACCATGGGATCCGTCTGCGCAATGTCGAACATGATGGAGTACAGCGAGAAGTCCGGGTTCTTGGTGTGATTGAGCTTAGCAAAGCTCGTGCGAAAGTAGCGGATCGCCTCGTGATCAGCCGACGACAGATCCAACGCGCATACGCCCGTAGTCGGAGCCGACGGGTTGAAGAGCGAGAGCGTCTTGCTCTGGTCCAGGTCCGCGACGGCCTGCGCCCATCTCGGCAAGCCGGGCGACCTCACCTCTCCAGACGCAGCCGACGAGACGGATGATAGCAGCCGATCCTTGCTTTTCTTGCCTCGCTTGGTGAGCTTCATGCGGGGTGCATAATCGCACAGGAGCCGCAAGCGGGTGCAGCGATGGCAGTTCGGCCTCTGCTCGTCACACTTGACCTTCTTGGTGCGGCACGTCCAGCAGCCGTTCCTCGACCGCGGTCCACTCCGGCCCTCGCCCGTGCGCATTGCCGGAGCCGACGCCGTGCCCGGGTGGGTGGTGGGATCGGCTTCTTCTGCGTGTTCGTCGGCTGCGGCGGCATGGTGGTCATCAGGCGTGGAAGCCGCGGCAGCATCGTCGGCTGCAGTCGCCGGACTACTGCTATCACCACCAGGAGAGCTCCCCTCGTGCTCCGTGGGCGAAGAGCTCATTGGCGGTCGCCTAAAGACTGAGCAGTGGTCGGCTGTGTCGGCGATATTGTCGCGGGTTTCTGAGGCGTCAGAGTGGAGGCCAAGAGCTGGGGGCCCTTTGACCGGTGTTTGGGTTTAGGCGGTTCTCAAAGCGACTCGTTGTGACTTGTGTGCGATGGCGCGCATATGGATGGACATGCGCTTTGATGTGGGTTCGTTTGGATGGATATACAACGGGCTCTTCCTGTGTTCCTGCGAATATCTGTTGTGTAACAGTTTGCTCTCGAAATAGCCGACGAGACAAGAGCGTTGTGTTTTGTGCTCAAAGAAGGTCAAAGAGATAAAGTCGACTGACTGATCAGATGAACCAAGTGGAGGTGGCTGGCTGTCGTCGCCTGCGCGCCGCCGTTTAGGCGATGGGCGGATTGTTTATCAGGTTGAAAATGCTGCCAAAACTGCCGACCGTCGGCTATCTTTTTGCAGATTCGTCTTGGTGGTCGGCAAGTTGAGAGCTCCGATTGCCGGTGGGCTCTTGCGCCAGTTCTCCAGTTGGAGTATCCCTGTCTCTTTGCTCATTGATAGCGCTGCTCCGCACCCGGCTCATGATGCTGTAATTCGTAAAGATACCGTGATTATTCTGGAACGTGGCGAGAGTCGTATGTTGAGGTCCATCGGCTGCCCATCTGTCAAAAAGAGAGCTTGCCCGTTTTTGAGTTCCTTTCAGCTCGAAGTGTGTCTTCTGCGATCCTGAACTCTGCGTCGTTGACATTGCAACCACATCATCCTCAGCCGTCCAGCATGTCAACCATTGAGATCCCTGCCGCTGCTCCTGCAAGCGAGCAGACCACCAACCAGGCGTTAGAAACAACGCAGGGGTTCGATCTCGAAAAGGCGCGCGCTATCATCAACTCTCATCTCGACGACCTGAACTCGTCGCTACACAATGATATCAACAAGACGCTCCACGCAAACCCGGAAACCGCCTACAAGGAATTTTTCGCCCACGAAACAATCACCAACTATCTCGAGAAGCAGGGATTCACGGTGAAGAGGCACACGTATGGTCTAGAAACTAGCTTCGAAGCTGAGATCGGCACCGGTGGCCGCCAGGTCGTTGTCTGTGCCGAGTACGATGCCTTGCCTGACATTGGGCACGCGTGTGGCCACAACCTCATCGCGACTTCATCGATAGCAGCTTTCCTGGGAGCGGCGCAGGCGTTGTCAGAGTTGAAGATCCCCGGTCGCTTGCGCATTCTTGGTACTCCAGCAGAAGAGGGCGGTGGTGGCAAGGCGAAGCTCATCGATGCCGGCGCATTCAACCCACCTGAAGATGTCGCCGCGGCTATTATGGCCCATCCCACAGCAGCGCACCAAGGCGGAAGTGGTGACGGGTCGTCGGGTTTGGCAGGCTTCAAGCTGATTGCAAGCCACAAGTTCAAAGTCGAGTTCCGCGGAAAGCCGGCGCATGCGGCTGGTGAGCCGTGGAAGGGTTTGAATGCGCTGGACGCAGCGGTTGCAGCTTACAGCAACGTCGCTCTTCTAAGACAGCAAATTCAGTCTGATGAGAGAATTCACGGTGTCATCGAAGTTGGAGGCACCGTCCCCAATGTCATTACGGACTACACCAGGATGAACTGGAACGTGCGCAGCCCAACGATTGCTCGCGCCGATGCTTTGTTAAAGAGGACAAAGGCCTGTCTTGAGGCTGGTGCTGCCGCCACAGGTTGTGAAATCAACTACATCGTGTAAGTTACCTCTAGATCTTCCGCTGCTCTTGCTGACAGAATCATCAGCGCGCCGACGTATGCCAACCTTCGCGCCAACGACACGTTATGCAAGACATACGTCGAAGACATGGCGGCTATCGGGGAGACCATCAAGCTTCACCAGGCTGAGCCGTTCAACGCCTCTACAGACATGGGCAATGTATCTCACCTCGTTCCCAGTTTCCACGGCGCCTTTGTCATCCCAACATCACCGGATGTCGCAGGGCACAACCCGAAGTTTGCAGCTGCGGCGGCGACGGATGAGGCTCATGCTGCGGTAATCAAGTGTGCCAAGGGTATGGCTATGCTTGCCGTCCGTGTTCTCACGGACGATGCTATTGCAAAGGGTGCAAAGGCGGATTTTGACGTACCGGATGAGAAGTAGCAATAAGGTAGATTTAATGAACATTTATCTGTAGAACAATCATGCATCGTAGTCAATGCTTGACCAACTAGGTCTCTAAGACAGACACATAAGATTTCATAGCGCTTTCACGTCAACCTGTGCCCCTTTCTTCTGCTCTTCCTCCAACTCCTTCTTGACCTCCTCAATATCCACTTGCGCTACCTTTGCGTCGTCTCCATCAAAGACTCTGGCAACTTCTTCGAGTGTGAGGTTCTTCGTTTCCGGATAAAAGAAGTAGACGAACAGCAGGTAGCAGAAGTCTAGTATCTGCAATATGTCAGAATTCTTCAAAGAGTATGAGGTCATACTATTTACTTACGGTATAAAACATTGCAAGAACCCAAGCATGGCCTGCCGCTGTAAAATTGTCCCATGCGATTGGGTTGGTATAGCTGGTATTACTCGTCAGTATCTTGCACCCAGATATGATTTAGTACTGGTGCATTTCTTGACTCACCTCCCAAGAACAATCAATCCCTTGACGAAAATTGTCGAGATGACCCCCGCCTTAGCTCTCAGGCTATACGGCATGATTTCCAATGCGTAGGCGGCCATGATACCAGTCCATGCGATCTGATAAGATAGGCTGAAGAGCCAAATGAAGGCAATCTGTGGATATCCAAACCGGCCGAGGTCATGAGTTCGTTCGTATTGGGAGCTGACGATCGTCCAGCCCATGTACATGAAAACCATCCCCGTGGTGGCGGTAAGGAATAGCGGCCGACGGCCGAAGCGGTCGATTGTGAGGGAGAATCCGACCGATACAACGAGTGACATCAATGTTTGGCCGCCGCTAAGCTATCGAAGCCGAGGTGGTCAGTACGTGGATTCTTTGAGAGTGCTTGCGACTTACAAGTACTTTGTTCGTCTGGTCATTAATACCAGCGCCCTCGTAAATCTTGTTGGCGTAGTTAGAAAACAGATTAGTACCGCTGTATTGAGACACCATTGCCAGCGAAATCAAGATAACCACTCGGTACCTGTTTCCAGCATATCTCGCAAAATCCAAGTAGCTGCTTGACCTCCCATGTTGGAACTCCAGAGCCAGTGTTTGCTTCATCTCACGGAACTCAAAAGCGACAGTCTCGTTTGTTCTGTCTCCGTTTCCATGGTATTTGGCAAGCATCTGCTCCGCCTCCTCGTAACGCTCCTTGGCGATAAGCCAACGGGGGGACTCCGGTATCCACCAAATTAGGGACAGCACAAGAAGTCCAGGAAACGCTTGAAGGATGGTCAAGGATCGCCACGACCACTCGGTGGAAATCTTGATGGTGCCAAGTGCGAGCCAGGCGCAGAACGTGGATCCAACGCCGTACATGCAGTTGACAATGGCAGAAATCTTGGCGCGTTGTTGGGGATGAGCAATCTCGGCGATGAGAAGACCGGCTCCGTTGAACGAACTGCCGAACCCGAGGATGAAGCGACCGGCCATGTACACTGTCACGTTGATTCGATGGTAAGCCTTTGCTGCCAATAATTCGGGGGGTCTTGAACTGAAGCATACTTCCTTGGCTGCTCGAGAAAGCGCCGATGAATGCTCCAATGGTTTCAATGACACAGCCGATGATAATGGGTACCTTGCGGCCATAATTGTCCGCAAAGAATGGCCTAGTCGTTTGAGTCGATCATCAGTCCCTCTCAATTTCTCTGACAACACCCGTTCTTCTGCTAGACTCACACCATCCAGAAGCTGCACAGAGACCCAATGTCGAGAATCGCAACGATGATCCCAAGTCGTCCTCCAGTCGGATGTTCAAATGAAGTCTGCCATTGATCCATTACTTGGGAAGTGTTCATAAGCTTCCTGCAATTGCGCTTGATTAGCTTGACTTCGTTCCGTCGCAAAAAAATAGTCAGTCGTTAGAACTCACGCGTCAAAACCGGTGGACGCAGACATGGCCATCAAGATGGCACACCAAAAGTACAACTTTCTCAACCCTGGGTCCTTCCACGAGGTGACCTCCGCAAATTGGGGGGCTTCGGCTTGGGCTGATTGAGCCTGGACCCGTTTAGCCCCACGACCTAGAGCATTTCGAATCATGATGCAGGAATTCGCCCTTGCTAATGAGTGAAAGTCAAGGGCAATGCGAGAAGAAAGAGTGAATCTAGAATGAATGTCAAACAGCACACTTGCTCCAACCAGTAGAACGCGACAAGCTATTGTATGTCAAATCTGTAGGACGGCCTAGAGATTTAAGTGTTCACAAGCCAGCCCCGTGACGAGGAATCGTTTGAAGTCGGGCGCACGGATTACCGTAAACCTTAAGTACGGAGTAGAGCAAACTTTGGTGGGATGAGACGTCGTATATCCGCCAAGACATTGGAGATCAAATGTTCATTGAGCCGATTGAAACCCGTACACGAGTTGAGGAGGAGGGATTACCCTGCGAGATATCGGAAGTTTAGGTACTAGAAATCAAACGGAACATCAAGACAGCGTGCAGGACCGGCAGTTGACGCAAGTGAATCAGATGTCGTCTCATTACCGTTCTGAGGCCAGGAACCTATGAAGGGCTCATCCCAACTTCATCCCACAGCGGGCCGGCTTTCCCACACCCCGCTAACTGCCCGTACCCCACGCCCTTGCTGGACCCAGTATCTTAACGTGACTTCAATGTTTGTAATCTGCAACTCATCGGAATGATGATTCCACTAGTAACTGATCGACGATATCGAAGCGTCAGATATGTGACCTTGTTCATGGCAAATGTCCATCATAGCCCACAGCGATGAGTCTCGAGTTGGCCTCCCACACCTCCTCTGGAATTTCCTGCTCAATCTGGAACCCCTTTGCTGGATACTCCCGAATCCTTACAAGATCTCCCACCATGATGTTCACGACAAGCTCCTTGGGGTTTTCTGCGTCAAAGTAATCCTCAAACCCGAACTCAGGGCTGGTGACCGTAAACTCCGTCTGCGCATCAGGCCACTGCTTCCGGAATGTCGCATAAGTGCGTCTCTCCATGTAAGGCTTCTGTACCAAGACGAAGCTATCGGCCTTCAATCCCTTATCCTTCAACAATGCATACGTGAAGCGCACATTCTCGCCAGTGTTCGTCGACAGGGGCTCAACAATGATCTTGTCGTGCGGAACGCCCATACCCTGCGCGATTTCCGCGAAGACTTCAGCTTCGGGCTTTGAGAAACGACTCTCCGTAAGCTTTCCTGCACCGCCCGAGTAGATAAGGTAGTCGCCGTACCCGTCGAGGAAGAGCTGAGCAGCGCGGGAAGCTACGCGTGTATCCAGGCTGCAGAGGCAGAATACGGCGGAGGCGGGGCGGAGGGGCATGCCCATGCGATGGTAGTTGTAGATGGTCTTCGCATCCTGGTCGGTTTCGAGGTTTTGAGTAGACATTTTGCAGTCTCAAAAGCTAAGCTTTCTCAAGATGTAAACGGATATCACGATGAAAGGATTTGAGTTCTTGTAATGTTGTCAAAGAGATTGATGACTGCGATATGCAGGGGGAAACCATTTTAGGGAGTTTAGTCAGCAGAAGCGGCGCTAATGCGCCAATGCCTGCCAAGGACTGCAAGTCTCTGGCCAAAGAAATCTGATTAGCTGTGGCAGGCGTATACTGGATTTGGCGTCTCTTGATGTACGTACCTACCTGAGAAGAAAGCATGGTATGAAACTGACGGCTTAGAGACGGCTTAGAAAGCAACTTGTTTTCTACAAGGCAGCTAGCCATCAGAGGCGATGGGGAGTTCAACAGTAATATGACAATAGCCTCGGCACATGTTACCAGAGGAGTGTCGTGACGCAAAGGTTGAGGTCAAAGCTTGAGGCTGAAATTTGTTCTCTTCATCGGACTAATCAGAATAATGCTGTTGTGTAGGATTCCCTTTATCCTATCAGTGAAACCTCTGGCAGGGCTGAGAGGCCGCTTGAGACCGGCCTGGACAGCTCCCTGGAAATCTTTGTGAGATCTTGGTTGCCGCAAAGCTTTGGCCATGACCTCAAACTTGGAGGCCAAAGGAAATTTCTTTGGAAGTCCGGTGAAGATTCCTCGTCATCAAAAAACATAGGTATCACAGATAATACTGAAGATTAAATATTTATGGCATGAAAGAAAAGTTGGTGGCCATAGGAAGGCCCTGAAAACCCCAAAAGTCCCAAAGCATATAATACTCAGAGAAGGTCCAAGTCTGAAGTCTTCTGCATCACAAGCGTCGCCTTACCTAGAAGTTGTTTTCGCATCGCTCGATATTGTCCAGTCAAACTCACCAAAAATGGCTTACTCAAATCTCGCGATCGCTTGCATGGATGAATACGCCACACGAAAACTCGATACATCAATCAGAGATCTACAAGATCATCTTTACGATATCGCTCATTTCCGAGCGGGTGAAGACGAGCCTTCGACGGCCGAATGGCTTTCAGATCGCCAGGCCCATCCAGGCATATTTGCTCAAGCACGTTCTACAGTTTCTGAACGACACGTCGAGTCGCTTCAAGAGCAGGCAGAAATCGAAGATCTCTGCATCAACGAGATCATCGAGTCACGCTACCATGAGGTTCTTGTGGAATTTTACAACATCCTAAGCCAAAAGCGAGAAAGTCAGTATGGAGAATTATTCAGAATCAAAGAGCTCCAGTCCGACAAGCGCACGAACGATTCTGCCGCTAAAAGGGCAAGGAAGAGAAAGTTTTGGAACCGCCAGAGAGCGTCGATCATAGTTGCATAATAGACATGGCCCATGGGGAGATTCAGAAGTTTCATAGATACTTTGAATCCTGGACCGTACTTCTCAAATCAATCGATCTAAGCCAAGTCATCACTTTCTTACCGCACCGTCTACCTGAATCAATGCATGGAGTATAAACCTCGTTTGAATATTGTCAAATGGAAACAATAAAAGCCAGACCGCCGAGGTTTCCAGTGAATGTACCCCTATATACCCCAGACTTGGTGACTTAGGTCAAAGATAATAACAGTAGAAGTGATGACAGGATTGATAGCAGCGACGATGAAATTAGGGATGATAACGATGACAACAGCAGCAACGACGATAGGAAGGAAGAATGTATAGCCACAAGAAAAAGTATCGCTCTAGCACTGGAAAAAAACGTGTTCTCTGTAGGGTGCTCGATCGATCGCGCATGCCAAGAGTGTAGGGGAAAGACGTCACACTGCGGAAATATCGAGAGCTCGAGGCGAGTTCACTGTGTTGGAAAGCCTGATGTGGGCTGTTTCGCCGAGTCCTTCAGCTGCGTTGGCAAGTCCTGTTTCAGCAGGCTGAAGAGACGATCATTGAACCAACAAACAATCCTCACACCTGACGTTCAATCGTGCAGGAGTACGTGCCTTAGTGCTGACCAGAATCGTTCCCTTTAGAGATACTTGGAATTGCTTTTGAGAAGGCTTCCAATGAGAACAAAAAAGCCCCCAATTCTTATCTACTTTGCAATACTGCAGTTGGGGCTGAGCTTGACGTCAATCTTCCGCAGCCTGATCTTATTTTAAGTACTGATAACGAGACGGACGCGAAGTGGGAAAAAATGCAATAAATAACAATGACAACAGTTAGTTCTGCTTCCCCATTTTCTCTATGTGTCTTCTACGGAGTCTCCCACAACCGCATGACACACGTATCCCAACCAGTACCTGTATCGATCCCAGAACGATGGCTACTACACAAGGCTATAGCACTCTCGAGTGGAATCCTCGACAACCACACGAAGCGATGTCTGGTATTGAAGTAAAGTCTACCCCCGGAGTCAACAGATGGGACGACGAAGGTCGCTATCTTCAACCAGACACGAAAAAACATCACAAGCCTCCAGGGGAGAGTTATGAGCTATCAGATGGGCAACCACCGAGTTCGGACACTGATGCTGTAAGGAGAGGACGAGGACGGAAGTTTTGTGGTCTGTCGCGACGGATCTTCATTACAGTACTCGTCGTCTGTGTGCTAGTGGTTATCGGTGCCATCGCCGGTGGTGTTGCTGGTGGGTTGCAAAAAGGGGAAAGCCCCTCCAAGAGTGCACAAGTTGTAGGAAGCATTCTTGACACAACGAGGCTTGCAGCCGCGAACAGAACCATTAATGGGTCAATGCAGCACACTGTCCTTTTTCAGGACGGTAATGGCGCCCTGATGACACGCTATCGAATGACAACTTCATCAGAGTGGAAATCCGTCAACTTGACACTCAAATTCGCGTCTTCGAAGGAAGAGGAAAGAGTCGAGCTTCCACCTGGCGCCCCATTGGCGGCTCTTTCGTGCGCGGACTGGGGATGTGGCGACACTATGGTCGTCTACCTCGGGACTGACAGAATTCTTCATGGTATCAGAGATGATAGTGAGAGAGGGAGTGTCGAATGGTACTCAAGAACCTCCGTTGCGACGGCAAATCTTTCGGCATCTCTCAATTAGCAACTAGCAGCTTCAATAAGCAAATCGTTCTATGACGACGAGGAAGGCTTCCAGCGGCTCGGAGTCCACCGTCTCCTAGCTTACCAAGATTCAGACGGCCACGTTTTTGTCTCTAATGACAGCAACAAGTGGGTTCCAACGTCGGTGGACGACCATTTGCCAAATCTCACGACGGGAACAAGTCTTGCCATCATTTCTCAACTACGCGGTGTGGAGCTAGACAGAGTCAGTTTGGTTTCCAAAGTGACGGGCAAGACCGACGCTGCCAGCACAGAGTATGCCATGCTCGAAGCGACATATCCATTAGCCGGGACAAATGATACTTGGACTCGCGGTATGCTACAGCATCCTCTTCCTTTACCGATGTTTGCTTCTCTTGGGATGCTAACGACGTAGATTAGGCTCCGAAATCCTTGACGGGATCATGCTTCCCGAGCTCTCGGCAGCTGAGTCAAAACAACAATTTGCCGTTACGATGCGCAATAATTGGACAGAAAATGTTTACCTCATCCTTTCCTCCACAACGGCACAATATCTGGTCGCATAATTGGGCCGCGCAATGAAACCATACCAAACATTCAGCTGAGAGAATCTGGGGAGCTAAAGGTGGCGAACTTCTCTGCTATCGCAACGACGATGGATGGGTTTCTTTACGGCTTCATCAACGATACAATAAGTGAATATTCCTTCGATGCATCGGATTCTTCAATCTTGAATTTCGAAGGGATTGTCTACGATAAGTACGTCTCGGGAACATGACCCACACCAAATCTGTAGACGCTTGCTGTTGCAAAGAAAGAGATCAATATAATTCAATAAGGGGATGTGTCTCGAGAATTTTGCTTCTCTCGGCTGCATAGATATGTGTTTGGGCTCGTTATTCTATGAATTGAACTGTTGTAAACTACATGTATCCATATGGTTCTTGTGCCCTGCTTGATATCTCTGTTCATCTGAATCACTACTACTGCGATGCCTCCCAGGCAGCAACAAGTTGCGGCAGGTCCCGCACGAACTCTGTTCGCTTCGGAATCCACCCAAGCTCAGCCCTCGCACGACCTGAAGTCGCATTGCAAATCAACGCTAGAGCCTCGAAGAAGGGATTGCCATCGCAACCAACGTAAGAAAGTGCTCCTTTGGCGCCGATAACACGCTTCACCTCCTCCATCATCGTCGAAATCGAAATCGTCTCGCTTACAAAGTCGAAAACAGGCCAAGATCCGAAGGTGGGAAGACGGTCCACAACTCGCACGAAACCGTCGGCCAGGTCGTCCACGCAAACGACTCCTGTGAGAGTCTCTTGGTAGGCAGGGATTTCAATGGTGTTTTCGTCGCCACTCTTTGCTGCATCCAGCACCTTGCCCCACCAGGCTGTCATCACCCAAGAGCCTCGTCCGTAGACAGCGCCGGGCCGAACAATGGCAACATCTAAGTTGTCCCGAGACTTCAGCACGGCCTGCTCGTGAGCCGGTCGCCAAGCGACGGCTGTAGCGGGCTTGTCTGCAGCAAGGAATGTGCTGGGGACCGAGGTGTCGCTGATGCGCTGATCGCGGGGAGAGCCATGGACCCATGATCCGGAACAGTAGATAAATCCAAGTTTGGGCCCAATGGAGTTCTCCGTGGCAAGCCTGGAGGCCCTATCCTGAGCAGCTCCAGTGACAGATTCAAGGATCGTGGTCGCGTCACTGTAGGCTTGGGAAAGATCAATAACCACGTCGATGCGGTTTTCCGCGATAATAGCCTTGACGAAGGTGATGTCAGACAACTCTCCGATAAGAGGTTTGACTTCGTTTGATGCAAGAAGTTTGGTCTTCGTGTCGCTTCGAGAAGTAGCAAAGACAGTGTAGTTTCCAGAACGAATGAGAGCCTGAGCGACGGCCAAGCCGATGTAGCCAGCTCCGCCAAGGATGAGGACTCGGGCCATTTCGAAAGTTCGACAGCTTGTGGTGATGTAATGTGATAATATGATTTGAAGGCAGTTCAAAAATGTCGGATGTGCGGTGCGATGATGAAACTGACGATTTTCACTCAAATGAAAATGCAGCGTGTCTTGGCCATTTTTATGTTACAACTATGAACCAGTGACATCTCAAACTCGTTGTAAACTGTGCTAACCTCCAAATTTGGTATCCAGGATGCCTTGCTATTTCCACGGACGAACGATGGCCGCGGGCCTTGTGTTGGGCTAGGTGGCTTGACTAGCGCCGAGCCGTCTCTCCGGCTCTGGGTCACGGTCTTTGGGAGTGCGCTCCACAACAATTCAGTCTTTCGGAACCTCTTTAAGCTTTATAATCCAAACTTAGCAGCGGTTATTATTATCAGTGCGGGCGAACATGTGGTTAGGCACAGCATGATGATTCGCATTCCCAGGATAAATGACAGAGCCTGGCGCAGTTCGGCTTTACAAAGTAATTGCTAGATAATTCCGAAATCATAGCTAGCATACGCCTTACCTTCCCCGGGGTAATGTTGAACTTTGGCTGGGTATCTCCGATTGCTCTCATTGCCTGGAGAATGTATGACCAAACTTCGATGGGCGCCAGCACATATTGACTGATTGGCAACACGAATCAATCATAGAGGCCATTGATTATTTGCAAGAATCATGCAAACACACTTCACAGAACAGCTTCCTGAAATTACATTGACTTCATTAACAGTAACTTTTGACTGTTTCTAATTACCAATTACTTGATTTCAATAGTCGTCTTCAGAGACAGGTTTCTGCTGGAGTTGCCCAGCCAAAGGGTGTAGGTACCCCTGCGCAGTTGCCATTGCTGAGCTACAACGTCCCAGACACTAAGATCACGTCGTGTGAGCTCAAAAGATACACGAGAAGTCTGTCCCGGGGACAGGAAAATGCGGGTGAATCCGCGCAGTTGGTGGACGGGGGTATCTTCACCGCCACCAGGAATCTCAACATAGAGTTGGGGAATCTCTGCGCCCTCGACATCACCGGTGTTGGTAACGGCGGCCTTGGCGACGGCGATTGTCTCCCAAAGAGATGGATGTCCTCCCTGAACAATGGCGATCTCGGGGTCGGGGTACTCGGCCGTGTCGGCAGCGGCAGTAAGACCGGCAGTCAGATCAGCGAGTTCGAAAGTGGTGTACGAGAGGCCGTAGCCGAATTCGTATCTGGGGGTGATGTTCTGGGCATCGAAGTAGCGGTAGTCGATGTACAGTCCCTCGGTAAAGTTGCTCTCCGGGAAGTAGTCATCCGAAGCGCTCGAGTTCAGGTGGTCGCCGTAGTCGGACTCAAGCTTGGCAACCGTGTAAGGAAGCTTGCCAGAGGGGTTCACGTCACCCCAGAGGACATCGACCAGACTGTAACCACTCTCCTGACCAGGAAGTCCGGCGAAGACGACAGCGGTAACGTTCTCGTGCTCGATCCACTTATCGACAGTGCGAATGCCTGCAGAGTGAACAATTACGACGGTGTTGGAGCAGTTGGCAGCCACGTTCTTGACGAGGTTGTCGCTGAACTCATCGGTCAAGCTCAGGCGATCAAAGCTTTCCGAGGCGTACGCGTTGATGAACACGAGACAAGCCTCAGAGTTGACGTAAGGGGGGGACGGGTTCTCGGAGTAGAAGTCCCAGCGAAGAATACCCTTGTTCTTAGCGATGCGCTCCTGGATGGCCTGGAAAGGCGAAACGACGTATGGGGGCGTGCTGCCGCCAGAACCACCACCAGTGATGAGTGTACCGTTGAATGTTTCCCAGCCAAAGTTGACCTCATAGCCGCCGCCGTAGCGAGAAGGGTTCTCCCAAGGAATAGCTTTGACTGTCGCATCGTATCCGTAGATGGAAAGGAACTTGGGGTTCTTGAATGGCAGGGTCTTGTTAACGTTCTTCACGAGAACAGTGCCTGCGGCGCCGATCTGACGGATCAAGTTGGAGTGATCGGCCTGAACGTCGACGGGGTAGGCCTTCTGCAAGTTGGAGTGGATAGCAGACTGGGGAAAAGCATGCTCCTGGCGCAGGTAGTGGTAACTGGCCAGAATTCTCGTGACCATGTCCGAGAGGCGGTCCTCGGTGACGGAACCATTGTTGACTGCCTCGACCAACTTGTCGCCCCAGTACCCAGCATCGGGCATGACCAGATCCAATCCAGCGTTTGCGGAGGCCACTCCAGTCATTTGACCCTCCCAGTCACTAACAACGTAGCCTTCAAAGCCAAGCTCAGTCTTGAGAACACCGTTCAAGAGATGTGAGTTCTGGCAGCCATATGAGTGGTTGGCGCGTTGGTAAGAGCACATAACAGATGCCGCACCCTCCTTGAGAGAATCCATGAAGGGGAAAACGTAAAGCTCGTGGAGCGTACGGTCATCAACATTGGAGCTGATGGCTTCACCGAGGTCAGAGATACGACGGCGGTACTCCTGTTCGTTCAGCAGCCAGTGTTTGGCTGTAGCGATGACGCCCGCATCTTGAATTCCACGGGTAATTGCGCCCATGCCGGCGCCAGCAAGGTAAGGATCATTCGAAAGTCCCTCCCAATTACGGCCTCCGCGAGCGACTCGGCCGAGAGGACCTGCGCAAGGGGCAAGAGCAGCGTTGATTCCCTTGCCATAGTACTCGTCACCAAGTGCTTTGCCGTACTTGTACAGCAACGCCTTGTCGAAGGTAGACGCGACATGGATACCGGCCGGGAAAGCGGAAACGAACTCCTGACCGCGAATTCCGTCAGGAGCATCCGCAAAGCAAAGAGACGGAATGCCAAGGCGCTCAATCGCGCCTGAGTTGCCGACACAAGTACCGGTCCATCCTCGGGTGATGTTCGCCTTCTCCTCGACGGTCAGGTCTGCCACCAAAGCTCTAGCTTGACGGTATGCAGCCGCCCAGCTTGGGTTGGTGGTGCCGTTACCAGCGGCTAAGAAATGTTAGAAACTTACCATGACCTGTTTTAAGAGTGACACTTACGAGAGGGGTAGACCGGAGGACTACGACCGTAGTAAGGGACTTCCGACGGAGCAGACCCGTTGGTTTGCGCGGCAGCCAAGGCGCCGTTGAGAGCGGCCGCAAGGAGAACGCCTGTCTTCATCTTGGATCTCTGGCTGGTGTTGACTGAACTGTGAGTTCGGGGAGCCTTTGAGATCGCTGTGAGATGCCGGTGAGGGCCAACAAGAAGTGAGCTCGCCTGATGGTATGGGGATAGCCGGCTCTTAAAAGTCCTCCCATGATGGCACCCGGCGATTGAAACCGGGCTTCCGTTGTTTTCTTTCGGTGACTGTACCCGATCAACGTCATTCCCGGTGAAGCAGGGCCCGAAATGGACCTCATTCAATCGGTCCTATTCACAAAAAGTCATGGAGACAACATGCAGACTGTGGATTCATGACTCGACATTAACCGGCTCTGACTGGCGAGATCGGAGAATAGTCCGATGACTATCGTAATGTTAACTCGGATGGCTGGGGTGATAAATCATCAAACCAATTGGCCAATTGACAAACTAGACGACTGCCGGCGGGTCCTCTCCGACCTACCCCGCGCCCTCCGCATCGGCGACTCTCCGCCACGACGTCGACCGCGGTCGAAGCAAGGTTGGGGGTGGTTCTCTTGGTGGATATGTGGACTCATTTTGCCCGGGGAATTCCCGGACTTTGAGTCTGCTGACAGCGAGAGCATACGACTCTCTAAATGCCAAATGGCGCAACTGTTGGTCTTGATGTCGAAGGTTCCACCTGGCCCCCGCTTGGTTGATTTCGACTGACAGGCATTCGATAAGCTTGTCCCCAGGAGTTCACCGTTTTTTCCAATGAGGGTGGATTTTCGTCCAAACACCGGTTAGAGTTACCAACACAGTTTGTGGGACCACTCGGGGTCTACGACGGACTTCACAGTTCTAAGCCCCCGCATTCCGGATTGCGCAGTTGCACCCGCTCATTGAATCTTCGCGGGCCCATGTCGGTAGGACTAATCCATGCTCCATAGGCGTGCGAAGTCGGATCAGCGTCACGGCAAGTTGTTAATGGCGGCCGTTGAGTGGGCAGATGCATGACTTCTCAACTGCTATGCTGCAGCGCACTCTGAGCAAAATCCGAAGATAATGTACCGTCTTGCTTGATGTCCCACGGAGTAACGAGTCAACAGATTTTCCAGCTTTTGGAGAGCATCCAATAATAAGAACAGCTGGGTGGAACGAGTTATCCCAGGAGACTAGGACTTTGGTTGTAAGAGAAGTATTGCGATTCCTAGATATTCCCCAACCGAACAAAAAGAAAACAGCTCCAGCCATGATTGTGAAGGCGGCGACAGCGTAGTGACTGATCTACTTCGACAATCAAGGCGATAACGCACCGATAATCATCAATGTAATTGAGTTTCAATGTCTTGAATCTCTGCCACGTTTTTCTCGGCTAGTTCGGCTTGAATTAGAGCAGCTTTCCGTCTGATCGTCGTCTTCAATCCATGCGGCCCCTGACATAAAACGAACTGGCATGTGACAAGTTTCATGTTCTGCAGGAACTCAGGGATATGTAGCCACTCGCGTGATGAGCCGACTGTGAATCTGGAGGAACCTTGCGGCGATTGCTCAGCTAAACAGTCTAGATTGCGGCTTTCCGCACGCAAAGGACCTTTCGATTGCTCCCATAAATACGGGCACTTTTTTTGTTTGCAGGCCTAGGGTCTTCATCCTGGCGAACATCGCAAATCGAGCCTCGGGTGCGAATGCCTCGTACTTAACATATTGCGGGGGTGGCGCTCGCCGTATTTTCAATGGTCTGTCCTGTGCGATGAGCCGTACTGGATTCTACCAGGTGACCATGAGAGCAGGTCTAGGCACGCGTGGACAGTCGCAGTTTTACCACTGGGTTTAAAGATTTGTCAACGGAAGGATACAAGTGATAGGGGAAGTTCGCTCTCCGCCTGACCGGTTCCTAGAATCTAACTATCGCCCTTGCTGCTCTTCTGACTGGCCACATCCAGACTCGCCATCCATGACAGGCACGAAGGATCGTCCAATAGAGGAAAAGACACCTCTTCTAATAATACAAGCTTTTGGATCTCGGCAAACGTTCAATGTTACTGGCAACGATGGGTGCCTCGAGAAGTTGTTCCTGCAGGCAACACCAGGTCGTCTCAGCTGCGAGTGAGCTAAACCCTCTTGCGGTGCCTGGCGATCATCTGCACCAAGCTTCCATCGTCCCGAACTACTGTCCAGTTTCTAGATCATAGTGGGGCTGAGCGATGAATGGTATTGGACTGTTACACAGCGAGGCAGAGTGAAACCGCATCCGGTTCCGTGCGAGTATCAGAGACCAGCCCAACTTAGAACAGCACGGACGCCTCAACATGGGCTCATGCAATCGAATAAGTACAGCTGAATATCCAAATCCATGCCTTTGGATGATTCGCAACTGTCTTTCACGTGTTGAACACCTTCATTCTGTCATTTCTTTCTTCGACCAGCTTGGCCTGGACAAAACTCATCAACGATGCACATCTCTCTCGTTACGCTACTCGGCGGTATCGGGGCGCTCGCGGCCCCAAATATTCCCCGGCAGGCTCCGCCAGCTCCAGCTGTGCCGCTGCGCATAATGGCACTTGGTGCGTCTGTCACGTTCGGTACAGGCTCTACCACCGGCAACAGCTATCGCAAAGACCTGCAAGACCTTTTGGTCGCCCAGGGAATGACTGTATCTTATGTCGGCACGAGAACAAACGGCAACTTTGTAGACAATGCTGTCGAAGCGACCGGGGGTTTCAGCATCGCCCAAATTGCGGACTCAGCAGACAAAGCCGTTCCCATGCTAAAGCCGAACTTGGTCCTCGTCGATGCTGGAACAAACAACTGCAACAAAGGCGGGGAGGTTCCAGATGCTGGAGCCAACGTTACGGCGATGATCAACAAGATCTACCAACAAAGCCCCGGATCGACGGTAATCCTGACATCTATCCTCGCCAACAAAGTCCCGGAGCAAGACGCGTGCCGTGTCAAGATCAACGAACAGTACAACGCAGTAGCAGCTCAGTTCCAACAATCCGGCGCAAAGTTTGGATTTGTCGATATGCGAAGCCCAGATGCACCAACACTTAATGACCTGAACGATACGAGACACCCGAATGATGGAGGATATGTCAAGATGGCCAATGTGTGGGCAAAGGGGATTCAGGAGGTCATGGCGAAGGGATTTGTGACTGCTCCCAGCTGAGAGACCCAGCTTTGAGAGATAAGCCCGGGCAGTTGGGCAGTTTGGGAAATTTTTCACGCCTTCGATATTCGTTTCTTGATGGTTGTGTTAATACCAGTTCAGACAGAGAATAAGTACAAGTAATGAATGGTGAGAGATTTGGTGTCAGACTTTGATTTGATTAAATGACGTATCAAGATCATGGTATTGTTGTTATCGATGCACTCTTCTTTTTCTCCTGCTCTCAGTTTATGTCTATAAAACTTTGATTGTGCTCAGTGCCCTACCTAAGAACCAAACACTGCCAGAAGTGTTGGAACTCTCTGAGACAAAAAGGTGTTGACATCTGCAGCACCGTACATGCTCCTAGACGTAGGCTCTGGTCATTTCTTCAATAAGCTTCGAAACTGATAGACCACAGACTATCTTGACGAGTCTACTATCGCCCATGAGTAGTTTTCCAGGCCCGTGGTACAAAATAAGAGTTTTCAGGTTGAAAATCAATTTATCGTTACATATTATACGCGTTGCGAAAGCTCTGGCGCGGATCAATAGTGCAAGTACGGGACAAATCCAAAATTTTCCACAGACTTAAATCTCTCGGGAATTAATGTTATCTCACTTCCTTTTCAATGATCTGCGTTCCGGTCCGTCATCGCATCTTGACCTCTGATGTCACCACCTCACTCCCAAGTTGCTCTTGGGTCAGATGCGCGCCTTGGGGTGCCATCTTCGGAGCGAACACCATCCTTGATGCACCCCTGACCCACTCAGGGGCTCCCCTTTCGTTATGACCTCCAATAAGCACATGTGATGTGTACTTATCTTTAGAGATGCTGGCATTATGTTTCTGGGTCTCTTTTACGCCCCCCTCAGTGGCTGACTCAGGACCAACACCGTCATCTCTGACGATGAATAAGTGAACCTTGCGGCTTTCTGCGGAAGTTAGCAAGAATAGTTTACCCATGTTACGGACATCTCCCCTAGAGGGTTCTGGTGCTCTATCTCTCTTCCTGACGTTTGTGACATTGGCAAACGAGGAACTCCAGGCTCTTCTCTGCCATATACAAATGATTCACTCCCCAGGTAGAACCGTCTGCGGGTTCATGAACATCTAGTTATTCTTCATTAAATGAATTCTTAGCAAGCTTTACACAAATTTATTATACTATTCGTGGGGGGCTTCTGACACGCTTGTGCTTTGAAAGTCGGTGAGTCGAAACGATCAACCTCATAGGTAAGTCCAAGTCGGGTTTCGCAGTCTGTGAATCGCATCTTGACAGTACATTTGATTGCCTGCTGACTCGTTTACAAAGCAGGTAACTATTTACTTCCCTGTCTTGACTCGTGGTTTATGAGCCAACAACTGTAGTCGGTATTAGGACAACATCTATTCCTAACATAATTGAGTTTTTCGGCTAGATAACGCCCTCGGTATTCGCAAAGAAGCGGAAGTTATTGACCGAGGCACCAGCGTCGGTTTTACTAAGCCTCCGAGTTCCACTACTTTACAAAGACGCATCAGTAAAACGGATATTCCTCCAAGGAGGTTTTGTATATAATCTTAGTACCAGTCTGCCTTCACTGTCATGATCACCTAGTCCACTAGAAACTTCATATCTTACCACACAGCTTGCATGAAACGCCAGCCTCATATCAGACCAACATAGTCGCAAGATGGTGAGAGTTTCCGCTCTGCTTCATGCGATGTTCGCAGGATCGACCGCCGCCCAGTTCGACATGTATTGCAACCACGGTACTTATGAAAGCCCGGCTCTCAGCTGTGATAATGTGAATTTTCGAATCTACTATCTATCGTATGACGCGGTTCTAACTATTTACTAGGGTCAGAACGTATATTGTGTGCGTATAACCGCTCCAAATCAAGGCTGAACTACATAAAACCTCTGGTTGATGAATCATTTGCAGTGTGCCTTTCCGAATTGGTTCACCACTGACCCTGGTCTCGCCCCTGGATTTCCTATTCATCGTCAGTGTACGAAGTCCTCGGGCGAATGCGCTGCCAAGGACAGCAACGGCAATCGTGTAAAAAGCAAGTTTGGAAAGGACGCCGTTGGTGTGAGTCGCATACTTGCCACAGCTCGCGATGGACTGATTTGCCAATTCAAATATCCTAGTTTGGTGCCTGCGTCGGCATACCCTCTGATCACATTCCCGGTAATCTTGCTAACGTTCAACAGTGTTGATATCTACTACAATGAAATACAGCACGCATTTTTCAAAGCGGCCCTTCTGAGACTTAATAGGCCCCTTGAGGCTGAGCTGATCATGAACAACAGCGTATCTAGCCGCCACGGATGGCTCAATGTCGTCTCTTTTCCTGAAACTGCCGGTCGAGCTTGCCGGTAGCTTCGCAGAAAAGGACCACCGTTGCTAGAAGCCTTTGAATAGACAAGGCCGAATATTTCATTGAGAGAAAGAGATCAGTACGTAGCGGCTGGTGTGGGACGAAGCTTCTTGGCCAAGTTGTTGAAATGCGCAGGCCTGGTTTTGTTGGTGCGATTGGGTGACAGTAAGCCTCTGGCAAACCTAGTGTGAAGATGTCGCCAGGAGACCCCCGTAGCAAGCCATAGGGCCTCCTGAGAATGGCAACCCGTAGGGAGCTTTATTCAAAGTCTAGAGACGCGACAATGTTTCTGTAGCAACAAATCAAATTATTTGGTACCTATGCGCAAGGCTGAAACTGAGTACTAAACAGACGAAGCGCTCACCATACAGTGAGGATAAACACAAAGGCCACAGAACTCAACTTTCTTCCACGGGGTGAAGGGTATACTTCAGAAACATTTATGATTAGAAACAAACATCTCCTGCAATCTTCCCCTGTTTGATCCTACTGCTAAAGTCGACCGTTTTCAACCACTCTTGTCCCCATTCTCAGTCACGGAATGTCTTGTCAAGCCATGTTCCCTATCTATCATTCCTGTTCCCAGCTTTGGAAATGCCATCAAACCATTATAGGAGTCCTTCAACGACATGTTGAAGCGAGAAAGCGTCTTGCCTAGATGTCGAAGGAGGAAAATGGACACTGAGAGTGGATACCCTTTGGTGTAGGTCTCCAGCCCGCGCGTAACTGCGAATCTCCGAAGAGCAGGGAGCGTGCTGGCTAGATAAGCCCTGGCGTGCGTTCCGAACGTCGTCAAATCTGCCGCCAGCGGATCTTGGTCAAGCTTGGAGCCCGGATTGTCATTCATTGGTGGTACGGAGAAGACGAACCGCTCCAAGTTCCTGGGGCGTTCAAGTTGGTTGGCACGGACTTTGTGCGCTTCCAGTGGTCCTTTGCACGCATTTCTCCAAGGTTTTGATGCACTTCAGATGCTGTTCACGCAGGAATAACACACGCAATGGAATACCAGCTACAAGAAGTCGATCACAAACGATGACACAGCGAACGTGCGGAATCTCTCGTTAGCTACCTATCGCAAAGCTCAATCGTAACCCCAAAGCTGCAGAGTATGCACGCAGAAGCAGCTTGGCGTAGGAGAGCTCGCCGGGTAGACACTACGACAGTGCAGTTGCCTGCAAGTCACTTTGATTTATTTAATTTTCCCCATCTGACCTGTCAACTCTAGAAATACGGGCCGCTCGGGTGCGGCCGGCTTTCCGAAGTTGGTCGGCCGAACACCCCACATCCCGATACCACTCCGATCACCTCATTTAGCCCAAGGGGTCATGTTTTCGTCCGTGTCGCTGCCAGACCTTGACCCCGAAGTAACCGTGATTTGAGTTGTGCGGGTGACCTGTACACCAAGCTTCCCATCTCGCGTGGAATCCTGCCCAGAAGGGCCCCCGTGGAGCTGTTCTTGCGATTCCGATCTATCAAAATTAGTCATAGACACCCCGTCATCCCGCATCTTGTAATAGCTGTCTGCGTGGAGTCCAGACTTTGATCGCTGCGGTGTGGAACCAGTCGCGTAGTCTGATGACTTCTGGTCCGACGGGTTTGTTGTCTTTACGCTGATGCCAAGCGCGCTCTTCATCTTGCGGGGAAGGCCAGATTCTCTGATTATCTTTGGCAAACAGGGAACGCTGAGGATGAAGAAGCCGCAGGTCATTTCGGCACATGCCCAGAATAATAAGGGGCCGATGAAGTACATTGTGTCTGCTGCTTGGGCGAACGCGATCGTATGGTCGAGACGGAAACAAGCGGCGATCGATGCCCTGGCAATTGTTAGCGAGTAATCCCACTACAGGATCGATATCCTTACAAGATGCCAACTCCGAAGATGATCGAGATTCCGATCTTTCTTTGCAGATTCATTTGCAGTCCCCAAATGATCCGTTGTGGTAGCAGGACCATCACAATATCCGTGGCAACTTGAACGCTCGCCGACGTGAGCATTACCTTTGGCAGGGCAAAACACTTGCTAGGCAAGTAGAATTCCCAGATTGCGTTATGAGGGGTGCACTGTATATTCAGCAGAATGATGCAGAGTATTCCCCAGAGACACTGGAAGCCAACGACGCCCATGCAACACCACCAGAACACACTTTTTCGTTTATCGCCAGCGGTGAAAATTCGGCACCAGTCGAGAAGGATAGCGGTTTTGATCAGGGGCAGGACGGCTGAGTAACAACATCCATAAACAAGAATCAACTTTCGCGGGTTAGTGGTGCAATGCAAATAACGCTTATAGACAACTCACATATAGAGGTTGAATGAGATCTTTGTTTCGGAGATTCCATGTGTGTACATAATAGCCTGGTGTCCAAATCATGCCGTAAGCGGCGTACGCGGTGCCCCAATACGCTCCCTGTTAGAAATGACAGTCAGCGGAGTTATCCATAGCGCCAGTGGAAGGTTGTTCTAGACAAAAGCTTGTTTGTAATACTCACATAGGCCAGAATCATCAAAACTACTCGTTGTACCGTGTTAGCTAAACCTCAAACTTTTACGGCGCTGAATCTTGAAAGGGGCGCAATACCTTCTTCGATGCGGACTTTCTTCTCGATCCACAAACGTGCGTAACAGCGCAAAAATAGACACAGTGTGGCAATCACCATACATGCTGTTGTCACAGCCCAGGCAAGGTCATTTTGGTTGGGCGGGTTGTCGAAGTTCGGCGTGACACCCTCTGGCGGTGCCAGCGCTGGTGAGGCTAGAAGGGCTTCTAGCTCGTCCGATGACAACGACATGGCGAGGGTTGAGAGTTGATAGAATGAACGGCAAGCTCTGTCTCCGCATTGGAGGGAGTGCCGCAGACGAAGAGACAACCGATCATATACCTACATGCTACGCGTAAGGAGTCATTGGACAGGCAGAGCCCCGGGTAAGGGTGAGACAGCTGTGTAGAGTTAGCCGGTGGGTTGAATATGTAAAAGTTCAGATGATGGTCGGGCAGACAAAACGTAAGTAGCCAACGAGAGGATCAGGATCTACACACAGACTTGCCTGTACCGGGTTTTGAGTCAAACTCAAGGCTTCCTCATCTGCGACGCCTGACTAGTGGCATTTACTTCTGTGTCATCAGCGAAAGATTCAACGGCGACCACGCTTATCCCGCGCAACAGCATGATATGTCATCTGAGTTCACAAGAGCTTGAGTAAAAGAAAGATCCTCGAGAGAGGATAACGGTTTTCCTCTCGCATAGATCACCCATAAGCTCGCCCGCGTAATTTGTGCCTTGTAAACGATGCAAAAGTGCTTGAGTACCAAGTGCGGGCAGAAACACCTGCAGGAAAGCATCAGTTCCTGGTACATGGGACTGGCCCAATTATCACAACAGAACTATCTACGGTTGGAGCGTCTCGGCACCCGCGAGCTCGATTCGGAAATTCTTCTGCCCAAAGCGGCGAGTTGAGGAACACCGTTAATGTCAATATGGGTTGCGGATGGATGGCATACCCCAAGTGTTCAACGGTTGTTCACATCTCGTGCCATAAAATGTTAGCATACTCCACCGAGGACGACGACAGCTTCATGTTGGCGCCGGGGACGCGACTCAGGTACCAGGTAGAATCAGCAGTTCGGAAGCGGGTTCTGGTCCGCGACCCTTGCACGCTAATGGAAGATACCCTGAAAGAGAGAACTTGCAAGGGGTCCAAAGAGGGGCTCTTAAACGGCAACGCACTACAGGATGGCAGAAGGATTCTTGTCCCCGCTTGCCGTTGCGCTTGCCGATTGCAACGGTCAGATTCCGTCGCAGATACTACTTTATGTTCAATTCCCTCATTACGGGCGGCTGATGACCCAAGATTCACCTGCTGTATGCAACATTAACTTCTCTTCACTCCCTACTGACACGCAATTATGACTGCAGGTAGGTGATTTCGACCTCCAATGCCGGCAGCGTTACTGACGCAAGGATGAACCAAAGCCATGGAACCGGTCAAGGCTCCCATCGAATACCCCCCGCTCGGGGATCTGCGGAAGATGATGGCCCAAAATCCTGTCCCTATGATCGCCCCCAGAACCGTGCAAGAGGGTTCCATGGGTGGCGACGAACCGACAAAACAAGCCCAGTTCACGTTGAATGCATTCAATGCTGCTTTGGAAATCCGCGATGCCGCTCGTCTTACGGAATGCTTCTTTCCTGACCAGGCCTTTTGGAAGGACCAGCTTGCTCTAACATACCATCTACGGAGCTTCTCCACCCCATCTGGCGTTGCTGCCGGACTTTTGGAGACTACGCAACTGAGGGGCGTCGTTGGCGGTCTCAGTATCAGTGGCTCAGCTCAGTTCATCCCGGCTACCCCAGTACTGGTAGGTAGCAAATACGACATCGGACGATTGATCAAATCGGCAAGTAATAGAAGAGCTGATCTTAGTCCAGCAATTCATCGATTGTGCGGCGACCTTCAGAACCGCCTCACCAGCCGCCACCTGCAGCAGCAGACTCATCCTTCTTCCCGTCAAGCGCCAGTCCGATGTTTCAAAGGAGAATATCGAGTGGAAGATTTGGATCTTAAGTACCAAGCTAGAGAATCTTGAGATTCATCCCGAAGATGAAAGTCTTCTCAAGGCACCCAAGAGACAGTTAGTGGAAATGGATACCATTGAGTCTGAGGTTTTCATCATTGGCGGAGGCAATGCGTAGGTCACCCACACATGTTTGTGCAGAGATCCAAGCTAATCTTGATCACTGCAGCGCGTGTGCCCTTGCCGCTCGTCTCAAAGCTTTTGGTGTCGACAGCGTGATGGCCGAGAGGAACGCCAGAGTGGGTGACAACTGGGCTCTCCGATACGATTATCTGAAGTTCCATGTGCCGACCGCTTTCTGCCAGCTGCCTTACTTGGGTAAGTCAGCATACATATAGCGTCCATCATATTCCAGAGAGCTTGCTAATCTTGTCATTCTTATGAAGACTACCCCGAGGAGCTGTGTGGGGATCACTTGCTCACCAAAGACGAGTTGGCTGAGCAGGCTCGACGATATGTGGAAGCCCTCAACCTCAACATCATCACCTCGGCCAAGATCAAGGCGACCTCGTATGATCAATCGACAAAGCTGTGGACTGTCAAGTTCCAGACTCCTGATGGAGAGCGTACTGCCATCTCTAAGCACCTCGTACAAGCAACCGGGGTTTCATCCCAGAAGCCGTACACTCCGAAGATTGCAAACGAGCATCTTTACAAGGGCGTCAGACTTCATTCGGCGGATTACAAGAACGCCACTATTTTGAAGGAAAAGGGTGTGAAGGTGAGATCTTCTCCCTTTGAGGCCAGTACTTTCTGGTTGCTGACGCGCGAGCCCCTAGTCCGCGATCATCGTCGGCTCTGCAAACACAGGATTCGACGTGCTGCAAGATTGTCACGATACTGGTCTGAAGATTACCATGGTTGTCCGCTCACCGACCTATATTGTGCCAGTTGAATATGTTTGCAATCCCCGCAGTCTTGGAGCGTACAACTTTGGTGTCGAGGCCGGCGACAGGATGTTCTTGACACTGCCCGCATGCATCGACGGTCAACTCGGCCGCGGTCTCTTCGCTCAGTTAGCGCTACAAGAGCCGGATCGTTACGCGTCTCTCGCCGCTGCAGGCTTCCCTGTTCTCGACAGTCGCGACCCCGATTGTGCATTGATGCACAACCTCCTCGAGCGTGCCGGTGGGCACTATGTCGATGTCGGTGCTACAAGCCTGATTGCTGAGGGGAAGGCCGGCCTCAAAGCGGGAGCCGAGCCGGTGGCGTACACCGAGACGGGTCTCCGCTTCTCGGACGGCAGCATCGTTGACGCGGATGCCATTCTGTGGTGCACCGGCTTTGCCGACAAGGACGCCAGGAAGACCGCTGCCGAGGTCCTTGGCGGTGGAAACACGGATGGCAAGGTCAACGGAGATAAGAACGTTCTCGGCCCAGAGGACATCGCGGCCCGTCTCGATGCTACCTGGAACCTTGATGAGGAGGGCGAGATCCGTGGAATGTGGAAGCGCCATCTAAACATGGAGAACTACTGGATCATGGGTGGATACACGCAGCAGCATCGATGGCATTCACGGACCCTTGCGCTGCAGATCAAGGCAGCCCTTGAGGGCGTACTCCCCCCGGCCTATCGCGATACCCCGACTCTGAAGGTGCCCCAATAGAGTAAATAATCATCATCCTAGGCCAATTAATAATCAACTTGATCACTATTGCACTGATCATTCGTTTTTCGGGGCGGCCAAGTCGGTTGGTTCCAGTCAGGCACGCGGTATTCACACAAGCATCTCAGGGGCTCCTCAGTTCATGGTGTGTGTTGGTGGGGGCGGCAGCACACGTTTCTTTGGCAAAGGGGGGCATGATTCCATGCGCAGTTTCTTCAAGTACGTATCTGGAATAGACTATTACACCTTGCTTTTTCGGGGCGATGGAAGGAATCAATTAATATTGTCGCAAGATTAACCCCTGATTCCGGCCCCCGCCCCTGGCTTGCCAAATATTTTGCGGAGCTATGCGTCCGGGCTGACCTCCCACCATCCCATGTTCCTTGGAGACGCCTCTTTATCAGTGAACAAGAGATGTTAGGTAAGCGAAGATTGTAGAAGTCAGCATTTGGTACTTGTTGCTAGATTTCGGTTGCACAATGCGTTCTTCTCTGAGTCATCGGCAGTTTTGCCAGCAAGACCAGACTGATCTGCATTAATGTTTGGCCGCTGGAGAGCCATTCCGTCCGGTCTGAGCCAGGCATTGCTGTTCCAGCCATTCAAAATATTCGACTCAATTGCAGCTCACGTCAATAATGATGTCATTTGTTGCTGTAATGTACAGTAAAGTTTCTCGTACACACAATTCCCTGCGCCGGCTCCGTCTTCTGCAAAATCAACTCTTCACTGTTTGTGTCTGAGGCTGCGCCTGAGGGACACACAGAGCCTATTGTATCCCCAAAGTTCCTCATAGAACGCCCTGCATGGATCTCAGTTGTGGTCGGCGACATCTGTTGCTCTCTGATATGCATTGCATCCCTCTTTTGCAGCTCGTATTCGTCCTGCAGGTTTCCTTCGTGAATCATAGTTCGCCTTTTGCTGTGGACTTGGGCTTTACTCCCACCCGTCCCGGCGCCAAGTGGTGTTCGGCCGCTGTGATTGTATCTCTCGTAGCTGGGATAGTAGCCAGCAGAGCTGTTGATCTTCAAGTAGCGACCGACGAGGGGCTTGAGGAAGGATGCGCATGCTGCTATGATACCGATGTTGAGCTGGAGGCTGTACAGGTACTTCGGGTTAGCCGCAGAGAACTTGAGACTCGATATTCCATTGCTCAGCGACCTACTTTTGCCAAAAATGAACCCAATAGTCAAAAATAGCGTCAGGGGCACCGCCGGTTGTAAGCATAAACACGGCTTTGAGGATTCCCATCAATACAGCGCTTCCCATTGATGAACGTCAGCACAGACAGGATTTTGTGATTGAAGGCACTTACAAATATCCCAAGTTGAGGATTGCTATCACATAGATTCTGACTCGAAGTTTCATCTTCAGGCTCCAGATGATCGGAATGGGCAGAGCTCCCAAGCAGACGTCGGTGAAAATATTGCACGCTGAGAATAAGCAGGTTAGGTTTTGTTCAATACCCTGCTAGTGTAAGAGTTTTAACTGACATATGTTCCAGTATGTGAGGTTGAGGAAGACATTGAAGTCGTGGCACCTTGGATCAAACGGATTCATCCATTGGAACTCCCACCATCCAGAGTAAGGGGTGCAGTAAACAAACAGCCAGACTATAGCTTGGATTGAATACGCAACAACGAAGCCTGTCGAAAGAAGCAAAAGTCTGTCAGCTGTCTTTCAAGCGACCAATGTTGGCTTAGACAACATACCCATCACGGTGTACAACGACCACCGGTACCAGTTGAGGTCCCTCTTTAGTCGGAGCAAGGTGTATGCCATGGAAATTCTCAACAATCCCATGGCCACTCCATCCGAAATCACTGTCTTCCAGAAGGTGATTTGCTCGAATTTTATCCGCTCGTCAACAGCTATCGTTGTCGCATGACGGCCGAGGCCGTGTGGTATCTGGAGGACTAGGCAAATCCACGATGCCAGTGCTAGAAGCTTGGTCCAAAACTAGTCAGCTAGGGTGTCTCAGAAGTACTTGTGCAAATCTTCCAGGATAAGCATACAGCAGCGACGACAATGAGAGCATCATCCAAACCGAAGGCTCTGAGAACGACAACTCTAGCGTAGATACGCAAAGAGACGAAAGTGATTGCTAGAAAGTGAAAGGCACCGACAACGCCGACGATTCTGGCCGCATTACTCTCATTCGCGTACTCGAGGGACTGGCCGTCCATTGTAGCAATTGATCGGCGAGGGGGAAGGGTTGAAAGTGATGGCCGTGCTTTCGATGAACATGTCCCAAAACCATGACTATCCTGCTCACAGTGGGTCTTCGACAGTTTAAAAGACAAGGGCAACTTTCTCCTCCCTTTGCACACGCCAACTCTTTTGATCGCAAGACCATCCCGATGAAGAACCAAGAGACTTGATCCGGAAGTTGATTCTTTGCGGACTCGAAACCGTCTCGGTCACCACCCACTTACCAGGGTCGAGCGAAGAACAACCTCTTGTCCTGCCGAAGGATCCAATCAGGATTACAGGTGTTCATTTGGAACCTGGAAAGGGGCTCCACTGTATGCAGTGTGGTGAGTGAAGAACGCCACCGACCTGCAGATGTGTATCGGACTTGCCCTCACAGATTGCATGATACATCATGAGTTTGACCATGGCATGGAAAGATCTCTCTCGCAGGAGATGAGGACTACGTAAGTGACAAGCCGCAAGGGCGGAAATACCTGGGCGCCACACGTGTTTATCCCTCATTTCAGGCGATTCGACGGGGGATATTTCCCAGATTGGCCTGTCCAGATTCATTGATCTGATTTCGCCACAGGAGGTTGGCACGAAGAAGAAAAAGGAGGATTACCACGTGGTAACCGTCGGTGAACAAGAGCATCGAATCCTTCATGCACACGGTTCGCGTCAGGAGCAATAATCCGTTTGTCACAGCAATTCAGAATCTGTCTCTTTTACCTGGAAGCTTTAGGGACGACTTCTCGTGAATGTTGCGGATGTCTTCTTAGCCTGTGGCAGCCTTCAAATGATCAGTCATACCTCTTGCAATATGTTCCTGGTGAGAACCCCAGGCTGTTGGGGGCGGTTTTCGCAGCTTCAAACTTAAAGAGCGAGACTTCTTGGTCCGGAACCGCTACCGGATATCCCGGGCAGAACCACGGAGATCGGAAGACAGACGTTGCCACCGGGGAGGTTGACCAATGTGGCATCTTGACCCCTGCATTCAATCCCAACACAGCCCCATAGAAGGATGCGATTGAATGCGACCATGCGTGCAACTGTAGTAGTGGTTCGATCGTTGGAGATTCTTCCTGTTGGTCACCGTCGTCTGACACCAACGTGTGATGTGTGCGGTTCCTCAATCGCAATTTCCGGCCTGCAGCGGCGATGGTCCCAAAGGGCAGGATCCAAGAGGCACAGCAGCGGCCAAGACTCTCCGGCGTGGGATCCGAACTGAAAATTGTTCGCTGCTACTTGGAATAGTGTACCGCGGTAAATGAATTCCACGCCATTGTTCATATCGGCATGCTGCCGGCATGTGTGGGATAGCGAAAGAGGCGAATTGGTGGTGTAAGTCGACTACCGGCTTGATCTTTAAAATCTCCGTGGTCCTCAAAAAGAGTCACACTGCAGCAGTCACAGGCACATCCAGCAACGTGCAGTACGGGCGTGGCGTTTCTTGTTCGACATGCATGCCAACAAGATGCGTTCAGGTTTGCCCCTCGTGGCCACACTCCTCCTTCGGGGAACTCTTGGTGCACCAGCATGCAGTACCCAGACCATCTCTCGAGACGTTGTTGTCGTTGGTGGTGGTGCAGCTGGTGCTCATGCTGCCGTGTGGCTGCGCGATCATAACAAGACTGTGGTCGTTGTCGAGAAAGCCTCCCAGCTTGTGAGTTTCTCGGATCTCTCTGCTATTGTTCGCGTTTTGACATTCGTAAACAGGGCGGTCACACAGCTTCTTACTATGACCCAGTCTCAAACAAGTCGATCAACGTTGGAGTGCAGGCTTGGATGGAGTACAAGGACACCTTCGACTTCGTTCACCGCATGAACGTATCAACAAGCGGGTCGATGCAGTTTACGACACTCGACTACCAGTACGTCGACTTCAGGACGGGCGAGCCGACAGACTTTGCTGCACCTGCATCCGACGACATGTATCCCGCCTTACAGAGATATCTCGATGTCATTCTTCAGTATGAGGACATGGTTCTGCCCGGCTTCGACAACTTCCCTGAGCCAGACGCTATTCCTGAGGACTTGCTGATGCCTTTCGTCGACTTCGTCGAGAAGTACAACCTCGAGGCTGCCGTTCCGCAGATCTGGGACTCCACTGCCCAGGGCATCGGCAACACCATGGATGTGCCCACATTGTTTGTTGTACAAGCTTCTGGCATTCCTATGGTTCGCGCTCTGTTGGGAACCGGTGCCGCCGCTGTTCCGGCCTCGGGACGTTTGTACGATCTGTACGAGGCCATCGAAGAGTTCTTGGGCGACGACGTATTGTACTCAAGTACGGTCTCCTCATCAAGTCGAGCTGAGGACGGCGTGTCCTTGGAGATTACTGGGGCGGAAGGCAAGTCGACTTGCATAGAAGCCAAACGCCTTCTCGTCGCCTTTGAGCCTACAGCAGAGAGCATGGCACCTTTCAATCTCGACGAGACTGAATCCGAGGTCTTCGACAAGTTCGGCTTCGCCACAGTCTATGCAGGCATCCTTCAGCACCCCTCACTACAACTCAGCACGGCCTACTCAAACAGGTTGCCTAAGACCGGCTCCAGCAACAACACAGTCTTCCCGACTCCCTCTCAGGTCGGCCGCATTGACTACCTCGGCGGAACCCAGAATCTCTTCCAGTTTACGGCAGTTGGCACTGAGAGTGATACCTCCGAGAGCATGAAGACCCTTATTGGTCAGTCCATTGATACGATGATCGAGGCCGGCACTATTCCCGCTTCGAACGGCTCGCTCAGCTTCGCTGCATTCGCAAACCACGGCAAGATGCACCCGCGCGTGACGGCTGATGACCTCCGTGCCGGTTTCATCCAGAAGCAGGTCGGCCTTCAGGGTCACCTCTCTACTTGGTATACGGGAGCTGCCTTTTCCGCAGGCTTTTCGACTGTTGTGTGGGAGTATAACAACGTCCTCTTGCCCAGCTTGGTAGCAAGCCTCTAATCATTCCGAGAGGTAATGGTATCGGCAAGGAAACTTTTCCCCTGCCATGTGTCTTGGAGACTGGCTTTAAATTTCAGGAGTTGTCCGTTTCATGTACATATTTCAAACATTAAGACTTAATTTGATCACGGTGCTCAATTCCGTGAACCATTATAGTCGGAGGAATAACCACATCGATGCACTTAACGATAAATGCGCACTGAGTGGCCGTCAAAAGTGGCGGGGCACTCCAATCGCGATCGCGGTCGGGTACGTCGCAGATCTGCCAACTTGTCAGGTGGAAAACATGTGGAAAGATCAGTCTTTGTGCCGCGGTGTCTGAAGATCTGTCAACCTTGTTATCCACACCCAGCCATACTCCGGTATCTCGCGAGGCTCTTTCCTGAAAGCGAGAAAAATGGTACTAGACGTAGCATTCATATCTCATCGGTGAAGTCCCCACAACATGCATTCCGATGCCGCCACATGCACAGGCGGCCGCGCGCCGTTGCGCTGCAGAAATCAGGACATGTGGAAAAGAGACTCCGCAGTGGAAACTGCCGCAACTTTCCACTTGGAGAGGCATTTGCCGCGTTCCCCGGTGTCCGATCCTCTTTTTCTATCCTAAATAGGATGTGACTCCGATCTAACCTTGTTGCATTCGTGTTGGTGGTCTCGATTTCCATCAACCCCCGCTAATGCGAACCAACGGTTCACAGGGATGATATGACCCGGCCGTGTTGGCGCAGGGGTTTTCGGGAACAACAACGGAGGTCTTTCGGGTCAGATTTACTCTGCAGGCGAATGTTCATTGATTTATTAAGAAATCAGTGGGCTAGATCTATCACATGGGGATCAAGTGATGAAATAAACATATCAGTAAGCTTGACGAGAAGACTAGACACGGAGTGGAATAATGCGATCAGATATAAACTGTTTGAGGACTGACCCTCAAATGGTGTACAATATTGATGCAGACTAGGTTTTCGTTGATGCCTCCTCTGCCTTCTCGTAATATGAAAGCAGTCACATTGTCAAAGACGTTTGATTTTTGAAAGTATTTGACGATGTGATTGGAAAACTAACACAAAGAAATGGTTCAACATTAAGATTGGTTCCAGCTAAGCCGGCTGGGTCTTCCAGATGATGAAAGAAAGAGTCAATTCTTTGTGTGTTGAATTTCGATCTTAAACTCTTCCACAAACATTTAGCTGCCGCCACGTAGTAGCTATGACCAACTCGATTCTTAAGGACCTTGCATCATTTACCCAGCCACGTTGGCTCGGCTGCATACTCCGGTCTACAAGCGCCCAAGTCAAAATCTCAGAACTCACATCAACTCAAAACAATCGGCGTCGATGCGGGGTTCTCATAGTGCCCAGCCGCGTCATCCCACCCGGGGCCCGGGTCCGCTCTTCCTGCAGTTTGGCGACGATCTAATGTGGGAGCTGCTGTAGTCTTGAGAAAATCGCCGAATGTCATGCAGTGTTTCACTTATATTTAACACTTTCGGTTCTCTGCCTGTACCCGTCGACCACAGACAGTCACCTTTTAATCACGCGACACATTTACTTCTCCAGTATGTCTACTTACGAAGTCAAGGGCAAGTTCGCCATTGTCACTGGCGGTGGCTCAGGTACGTAAATTTCCCAAACCCTAGAACAAATTTTGGATTGACTTCAACTTTTTGTTCTTCTCGCATAAGGTATCAACCATGCCTTCGTCCAATTGCTATTAGAAGCCGGTTGCTCGGTGGTCATTGCCGACCTCAAGCTCACAGCCAATGCCGAAGCCACGGTGCAGAAGTACGCGAAGGACAACGCCAGCTCAAATGGAGCCTACGCCATTTTCCACAAGACGGACCTCGCCGACTGGGGTCAAATCAACTCCTTGTGGGAGACGGCACTTAAGACATTTCCTCAGGTCGATATCATCTGCAACGGTGCAGGTCTCTACGAGCCTCCTTCCAGCTCCTTCTGGACCCTGCCCGGCGTCTCTCCCTTGGCGAAAGACGACGCTAACGCCAAGATCGGGCAGTACCAGACCTTCAGCGTCAACACTATTGCCCCGATCCGCTTGGCCCAGATTGCGGTTGACTACTGGCTCCAGAACCGCCACATCAAAGGCAATATGATCTGGGTAGCCAGCATAGGTGCATATGTTCACTCGGTTCACACACCAATGTACTTTGCCAGTAAGGCCGCTGCCATCAGTATGGTGAAGAGCCTTGGACGGCTCCACAAAGAAGTCGGAATCAGAGTCGCAGCCGTCTGCCCTGGAGCGACCTACGTACGCTCCTCCTTGCCTCCGCTCAAAATGTTGGCTGTGCACTGACTTCATGCCAGACCGAGATCTTCCAACCCGAGTACTGTCGCGACCGGATTCGTCCCGATGACCTGTCAATGACACCGCAGCAACTTGCTAGTGTCATGATGCGTGTGCTCACAGAGCCAGAGTTTGGTGATGGCAACATCGTCGAGGCTATGATGCTGGGAAACAAGAAGAATTCGTCACTGGGAGTACGAGAAGTGCCCATGCACCTGCTTTACCCGTCTTGTGGGGCTGGTGAGGACCACCATCTGGTAGAGGAGGAAGAGAAGATGGTGGTGAACCTCAAGGAGCACGGGATGCGCGGCTAGTTGCTTGTCAACTCCCGATACCACATAGTATGTCTGTTCGTCGTAGGCTTTGCGCAGAGTATCAACCTTGGGAACATGATCAACCGAAACATGGTCAACGTTGCGGATCTGGCTTTGACTTTCAACTACCCCTGTATGGACTTGGCGGGTCGACGCCATCCTCGAGAAGCTTGAAAGCCCCCGGCTCCACCGCACTAGACTCCAATCCAACGATGCAAATTTGCCTCGCTTTCCACAACTCCACATCATCTTGACTATCGTGGGGATATCAAATTCTTTCCGCGGCTACCCCAGCATCCACCAGCGATCCAAGGGTTTCCGAAGATCGTATCTGGGAGGGTGGCCGAGTTGGTTATGGCGCCAGGTTAAGGTCAGCTTAACATCTGTTTCCTGGTGGGGCAACCCGCGCGAGTTCGAGTCTCGTCCCTCTCAAGATTTCCTTTTTGCTTGGTGTCACAATCATTTGAAACAAATATGACAGGGTGTTGATGAAGACTGCGTGTTGATTACACGCATACGAAATAGACAACTCTCTTTTGCCACAGTCGGGTTTGATGGCCGCGTCGCTTCAACCAAGGCGGCGTTGGAGTTTTCGGTCTTTTTATATGTGCGAGTTGTTCGCATGGCATGTCTGTGCAGGGAAGATGCCTTGACTTTCAAGTAGCGGTGTGCTTTGACTCGAGATGAATGGTGGTCGATGTTGTCGGCATGCAACCCAAGCGGTGTGGGCTTGTATCCTTGCTTCTCGGCATTGCGAAAGCAACGTTGACAACTCTCCAATGACACCCTCGGGACTTCTGAATCTAGAAATCTCCCGAGCGACTGCAAATATGACATGCCTAGATAGGTATCCATCAAATTCAGGTCCACCGAGAATGGGCTGGACTTTAGGAGAAATACAAGACGAACAAAGACACTATAGGCACATCTTAATAGACTTCACAACGAGTAGTCCCTCAAAGGTGTCAGGCAATTCGTAGCACCATTGCTCTAGTAGATAACAGGGAATAGGGAACACAAACGCAACTCGCAGCACTTCCTAAAATAGAGTAGATCTACAA
The DNA here is from genome assembly GCF_000319635.2 of Colletotrichum fructicola Nara gc5. Taxonomy (NCBI): domain Eukaryota; kingdom Fungi; phylum Ascomycota; class Sordariomycetes; order Glomerellales; family Glomerellaceae; genus Colletotrichum; species Colletotrichum fructicola. The sequence goes on along the minus strand of NW_027094051.1, from coordinate 8,946,993 downwards.
CCAGGCCCAAGATTAGCGAGTGTATCCCTCCGGGCCTCCTCATCCGATCGCACGAGTAGTCAAAAATAAACTTTCGGGAGTTGTATCAGCACAGACGAGACCGGCGGGTATCTCCAACGGCCACGGCCACGGCGGCGTCAAGGCCCCCGACCACCGAAATGACTAAGGTCGCATCCACAGCGACCACGATACTTTCCATGGGCTTTCTAACGTCTAAACTCTGAATGGTTCCACGGAATCGTCCGGATTCAGAACCGTCCGTCGTAGTATAAGGCGACGGCTGTTCCCCCGCACTGGTAGTGGGATGGTTTGCCACCTTTTGACGACTACCGATAGTCACGGGGACTCGATTGCTCAGTTTACTTTCGGAGGGTAATTCCCTCACTGTTCTCGTTCTCGGAAACTCAATTGTAATACCCTCAGATTGCAGCCCGAACACTTCTCTGGGTTGACAGCAAATCTATCAGCATGCTCACCGTGGACTTGGTCACCCGATTGGCGGGACACAAACCGGGATTACTGCCTATCATTGCATTTTTGGTGGTGTGCGTCGGTGTTCTTGGCTGGTACTGGAGGGAAGACAGGCCGTATCGCGGATTCAAGCTCATCGGCCAAGAAAGCGGCGACTGGTCTTATCAGAAAGCTCGGCTGCGATGGAACTCGGATGCTCTCGAACTACTAAGAGATGGCTTTGAGCAGGTGGGACTGGCTTCAGACTGAGTGAAGAAACATTTCTGATCGATAGTAGACAAACGGCAAACCATTTCAGGTCCTCTCTCCTTTCGGCCCCTTGGTCATGTTGCACCCGCGCATGTCCGAAGAGATTAGGAATGACAAACGATTCACTTTCACTGGCTTCATTGAGAGAGTATGTATCTGTCTTTACTCTCTTACTTATCATTATCTTCAAGCCAGTCGCATTCCAGTCAACGCTCTACGCCTTTACAAGAAGACATACTGATCAACTTTGAAGCACTGGCTTACTCGCTACCCCGGTCTGAACGTCCTTCAAGACGGTCTAAAAGACGAAATAATCCAAGAAGCCATTCGCCGGAATCTTAACCAGGAACTCTGTACTACCTCCTCTCCGCCTCGTCTCCGTCAAGCAAATGGCTAACACAACCCGCCAGTGCACATAACCGAACGTCTCTGCGAAGAAACCAACCTCATCCTCAAAGAGCAACTCCCGTCGTCCAAAGGTTGCCCACCCCAATTCCATTTCAGTCTTTATCTCAAACTAATGAAATCCCCAGAATGGCAAGAAGTCAAATTCTTCCCTGTCGCCCTGCAGCTGTCCTCCCGCCTCTCCGCCAAAATCCTCCTCGGCGACCGCCTCGCGCGCTCAAAACAATGGGCAGCCCTCTCCATCTCCTTCGCCTCCCTGATCCTCTCCGCCGGCCGCGATCTCCGCCCGTGGCCCGTTCTCCTACGCCCGCTCGTCCACCGCTTCCTCCCCTCCCTCAACCTCCTCCGGTCCCAAATCGCGCTAGCCAAGGAGCTGATGGAGCCCGAGCTCGCGGCAGCACGCAGCCAGACCCGAAAAGACGCCGACGAGAAGTCGAAGGACTCGCTTTCGTGGATCGAGGAGGTCCGGCGCGGGCGGGAATTCGACGTCGTTGCCGGGCAGCTGTTTCTGACTTTTGCAGCGATTCACACGACGTCCTCCATCTTGACTGCGTTGATGTATGATTTTCTCGCGAATCCGGAGTACTTTGGGCAGCTGAGAGAGGAGATCGTGCGAGTGTTCGGAGAGGAAAACGGGTGGAGCAAGAATAGCTTGTACAAGCTCAAGTTGATGGACAGCTGCTTGAAGGAGACGGCGCGGCTACATGTTCTCGGACCTCGTAAGCCACCTCACACTCTGATTCAGATCTATTGCTAACATCACGGGGGCTCGGTAGACATGTTCAATCGCAAGGTCGAGGCCCCAGTAACCCTCTCCGACGGCACGCACCTCCCCAAAGGTGTCCACGTCAGCATTTCAATGTGGCAGAACCGCGACCCGGCCATCTGGGGGCCCGACGCGGACAAGTTCGACGGTCACAGGTTCCTCCGGATGCGCGAGCAGCCCGGGCAGGAGAACAGGTGGCAGTTCGTCTCGACAAGCCCCGAGTGGCTTGCGTTCGGGCATGGCATGCATGCGTGCCCAGGCAGGTTCTTTGCAAGCAATGAGATGAAGATTGTGATGGTTCATCTGATCATGAACTATGACTGGAAGATCATTGGGGAGAAACTGCCGGGCAGCATGTTCAAGAGCAGATTCGTGCCGGACGTCAAGACTGTTGTGGGCTGTAAGAAGAGGGAACCTGAGATTCAGCTATGAAGGGACGTGATACAGAACAGGTAGACAAAAGAAAAGTTCAACACAGGACACATGCTGTTTGACCAAGGGCATTTGCAGACAAGAGAAAGACAAAGATCAGCCACAAGAATAATAACCGACAACGACGCCAAACAAGGCAAAAAGAATACTGGAAGCTTCAATCGCTGACGGGAATTGAGCCCGACGTGGGGGTCGAACCCACAACCTTGAGATTAAGAGTCTCACGCTCTACCGATTGAGCTAGCCGGGCGATTTGAAACCCAGTGCTGGCTGGAAATTGTTGGAGGTCTGAGGACGCAGAGCAGATTATGGAGCGCGAGAGAGAGAGGTGTGGAAATCAAGGTGAAAACTTTTCATGGTCCTCGTCCGGGGCGGGGCCGGAGCTGGGTCCGGAAATGGGGCCGAACCACTACGCGCGGACTTGTGCTAAGAGCAGAACCCTGAGTCGTGGGGCCCTGTTCGTCTAGTCTCTGCGGCACCATCCGCTGCAAATGTACGATTTAAAGTTGCGGGATGTTTGGCCATGTTTCAAGGCCCCTAGAGACGGTCCGTTTGTCTAAACCAAGAGGGACGTACGTCATTCAACGCGCGCGAAACAAGTTGCTGCTTTGGCCGAGACATGACTTACGCGCCCAACACCATGAGAGGCTCACGAGTCGTCAACTATGCAGGTGTGCAACTTATGGTTAATAAGGTGGTGTTGCGCTTGATGCCGCGGTAATCAAGGATGAAAATAACGTTTGAAGACATAAGAAAATCCATTTTCGAGTATGTTGTAGCTATACACACCGGCAAACCACCTGGTCTGCCCCTTTTTCATCCTAGTGTCATCAGACCTCCGCCGCCAAAGCCATATCAATACATGCAGTATGATGAACATCAGATACCGCTTCCATTACCACATGCTCCGCGTGATCGCCTCTAGTGACCACCTCCTCTCGCCCTCTTGGCGCCGCCTGCTCCCCCCGCTTCCGAATCTCCTCTCGGCCTCTTGTTTCCAGGCTGGAAGTCATTAGCACCAGGGTTCATCGCGGAAGCATGTCCACCTCTAGCACCGCCACGTCCACCACGACCGGCACCTCCACCTCTCTCGGCTCCTCCACTCGACACTCTATTGCCAGCAGCGTAAGCACCTCCACGGCCACGGGCAGTTGCGCCTCCACGTTGTCCAGGCATGGGAATGCCGGTGCTGCGTGTGGCCGGCTGATTCTGCGTCGCAGGCTGCTGGGCTTGGCCTTGTTGTCCTGGTGCTTGGGCAGCTTGGGCAAAGGGGTTAGCCTGGCCCTGGTCTGACTGAGCAAAAGGATTCGGCTGAGCAGCGTTGGTGCCAGCGAACGGATTGCCCGCAGCATTTGCTGCTTGTTTGTTATCCGAAGGAGCGGGGATCTGTCGCTTGACTTGGGGAATGCCACTCGATGGCTGAGGGATGCCGCTGCCAGGCTGAGGAATGGCGCTCGGTGGTTGAGCAGCAGGTTGTGCCTGGTTGGTCGCGGCCGGCGGTGCTTGACCTATGTTAGAACCATGAACATGTTGAGAACTGACAGTAGAGAACTTACCACTTGCGTTTGCAGCGCCTTGTGCCGGCGCTGCGGCAGCGGACGGTGCCGAAATTGAGGGGCGAGGCTGCGCGTTGGCGGCAGGCTTCGCGGGGGTGGGTTGTGCGGGAGCTGGTTTGGCAGCCTTCGCCTCCTCCCAGACTTCGCCAACGGGTCTCTGAGGAGTCTGGGTAGCAGCGGTAGAGACAACCTCGATCTTGGCGTTGGCGCCACGAAGTTGGTTGTCCTTCATATTGATTTGCAATGCCGACTTCTTCTGCGCCAGCATCTGGCCCTCCTCGCGAGCGTCCTTGATCCGTTGCTCGAACTCGACCTTCAAAGTCGTCTCCGTCTCACTCTTGACCTTGGCAGTCTGCTCCTCAAGCTTCTTACGCAGATTCGAAGACATGATGCTCCGCACCGTCGGGTTAGTGGACAGAAACTTTCGGATCTCAGCATCAGGCAGCTGTGAGAGATCTGTTGTGCCACCAGGAGTGCTTGTAATTGGTGTTGTCGGAACGGCATCGGGATCGTGCTGCTGCTTGATAGGGGTAGCAGCAACGGCGGGCTGCTCTTCTGAAGGCTTGCTCGGGGCGGCGCTGGCGTTCTCGGCCTTCCAGATAATCTTCTCCTGCTCCAGTTTGGTCTTGAACTCCGCATCCAGCTTCTCGCGTGACTGACGCAGCTTCTCGTTCAAGGCGTTGCGCATCTTGTCCGATCGCTCCTTAATGGTCTGTTGGATATTTTCCTCCAGCTCCTGTGCCTTGCGCTCGGCTTCCGCGGCCTTGGCCTCCGCCGCAGCGATCTTCTCCTCCAAGACCTTGCGCTGCTCGTCAGTCAGGCCGCCTGCACCGTTCGTGGTAGCCGTTTCTGCCGGGGCAGCTTGGACAGCGTCAGCCGCAGCAGGGGGTTGTGACTGAGCAGCTTCCTGTGCAGTCTGGACGGCCTGATCCCTCTCGGCGACAACTGTCTGGAGTTGCGCGCGAAGGTTCTCGAGCTCCTGCTCGGCGCTTGCCTTCTGGGCAGAGACCGCATCGAGCTGGGTGCGGATCTCCGTAAGCTGTTGCTCAAGCTGGGCAACAACCTCAGTAGATACAGATGAGGACGGATTAGACGCAGGCTGGGGGGCAGCAGCGGGTGGCTGAGCGGTCTGGCCATTCGCCTGAGCTTCTTGTTGCAACTTCTGCACCTGCTGCTGGAAGTTCTGAATCTGTTGCTCAAACTCGGTGCGCTGCTGGGTCGTGGCCTGCAGGTTCTGCCTCGTGGTCTCGAGCTCGGTGTTTGCGGAGGACAATTGTTGCAAAAGCTGCTCCTTCTCGGCGATGGCGGCATCCTTCTCGGCAATGGCCTCGTTCTTGGCGGTAAGTGCCTCGTTCCTCTCGCCGGTGATCTTTCTCGAGCGTTCCTTGAATTGTTCTGTCATGCGCTGGCGAGTGTTCTGCCAGCCCGCCTTCTCCGTCTCTAGCAGCTGCTTCGCCTCCTCAAGCTCAGTTCGTAGAGGGCCCTCGCCTTCCTTGAGAGCATCACGCTCAGCCTGGAGATCAGCGATGGTTTGCTTGAGCTGCTCCATTTCAGCAGGATCGACGCGGCCGTACTTCGTAAGAATGCCCTCGGTGCGCTTCTGCCATCTGTCGCGGTCCTCCTGAACTTGCTTAATCTCCTCCTCGAGGAAGCCCTTTTGTGTCTGAAGCTCCTCAATCCGGGCCTCGAGAGGCTGGACCTTGCCCTCAAGCTCCTCGATCTTGGTGTTCTTCTCCGCGATTTGAGCGCGTGCTTGGGCGAGCTCGTTGCGCAGGGTGGCGCTGCTCTCACGGTAAAGGTTGAGTTCGTTCAGCTTCTCCATGAGGTCTTTGTGGGCAATGGACGCCTGCCCGCTCTCGGACTGGGAACGACGCTCTTGATCGAGCTTCAAGCGAGCTTCGTCCAGTTGAGACTGAGAATACTCGAGCTGTTGCTGCAAGCGCTTGGCCTCCTGCACCTTCAGATCGTACTGTACTTCAAGAATCTCCTTCTCGCGTCTAAGGTAGTTGTTGAGCTCGCGAAGGCCGTCGGCAGCACTGTCGTTGCCACCCTCAGTGTCCCCGTTGGTGTCGTCCGTAGAGGCGGTTCTGCTCTGCTTCAAGTCCGAGAATTGTTTGGTGATGCTCTCGAGCTGCTCGTGTAGAAGCTTATTCTGAGCGTTCACATCATCGCGGCGGGCCTTTATCTCAGCCATCTCCTGCTCCAGTCGCTGACGACGCTCCTCCCAAGATCCTTCACTCTGGGTGAGAGCAACCTTGGCAGATTCGGCCTCGGCTTTGAGGGTAGCAGTCTGGCTCTTCAGCTCGTTGTATTCGGTCCGAAGCTGCTGAACCAGCTTGGCTGCCTCGGCGTGCTTGACCAATTCCTGTTCGTAGTCTTGCTGGGCCTTGGCGGTGATCTCGGACTGAGCACGAAGATCCTGTTGGTGGAACTTGGCTGCCTCAGAGTGGCGCTCAGATTCCTCCTTCAAACGCTTGATCTCGTCATCCAAAATCGTCTTCTCATCTTCGTACTTGCGGGCCACCTCAGCCTGGGAATCGCGGAGGTGAGAGAGCTCCTTGTTGGAATTGGCCAGCTCGGAAGAAAGGTCTTCAACGCGCTGCTCCAACTCCTTGATCTTGGCGTCCTTGCCAGACAGGGTCGACTCCATCTCCTCTCTAAACTGGTCATGTGAGGCAGTGAATTCGGACAAGGCCTCCTCGTTCTGCTCACTGAGCTGCTTGTACGACTCAGCCTGCTCCTTGGCGGTCTCAAGGTGAGCCTTGGCCATGTCAAGCTCCCTCTTGAGGTCAGAGACCTCATTGATGAGCTCGCGAACCTCGGCCTCATTCTCCTCATTTGTCGGTGCAGGCGGCGCCATGGTGCCGGGTCGAGGTGTGGGTCGTGGCGCAAGTCTGCCAGCGCGCTCCTCGGCGCTGCGAAGCTCGATGGTGAGCTCGTCAACACGAGCCTGGAGATGATCCCGGCTGGTCTTAATTGCGACGTGCTCCTCGCGAATCTGGCTGAGGCTGGTAGATAGCTCGTCAATCCGCTTCTGCGCCTCGCGAGCGTCAAACTCCTTTCGTAGCTGCAACTTCTTGCCCTCCTCCATCTCGTCTGACAACTTCCTCTTGGTGTCGTTGAGCTCTTGCTCGAGACTGTCGATCTTGGTCTGGGTCTTTCGTCTATACTCGGACTCGGTAATGTCGCGTTCATTCTGCATTGACTGTTGAGTAGCCAGCAGGTTGTTGAGGCGCGTCTTTTCTTGGACAAGATTCTCGTTGTCATGGTTGAGGCGATCCTGAATATCCTTCCACAACTTCTTCTCCGCCTTGAGGTTAGCGGCCTCGTTGCGAATGCTCTCCAGCAAGCCCTTGGCGTCGACCAGCTCTTCAGCAACCTGTTGCGTCCGGATCTCCTGCTTGATAGAGTCCTCGGACAGGGACTGATTGCGCTTCTGAAGCTCCTTGTTCTCGCTCTGCAGAGCAACAAAGTTGGAGTGAAGCATCTCGTATCGCTCGGAAGCCAGAGTAATTTGGCTGGAAATCTTGGCGACCTCGCCCTGCAGGCTGTTCTTCTCGCTCGAGAGTCTATCAATCTGTTCTCTGAGAGATCGTCGAACAGACTCCTCGTCGTTACGATAAGTATCAAATTCCACTTGCAGAGCGCGGAGAGCAGCAGATGGGGACACGCCGTCGCCATCTTCTGTCTCGATGCTAGCGAGCGGCAGGCGTTGACCGTCCTCAGAGCCACCCAAGATAGAGGCGAGCTCCCCGGCGGACGCCTTTTGTTGAAGCAGACGGCGGAACATGTCACGCTCGGCCTTGAAGCTTTCCATTGTCGTTCTCAGTGACTTCGTCTCGTTAATCATGCCGGCGAGTTCCTGTTGCAGACGCTCAACAGCCTGGTGGTCCTCGACCGCCTGGTTCTTGGCGGCCACGGCTTCCTCGCTCTCCATCTGCTCGGCAAGCTCGCGGGTAACGCGAAGTAGTTCCTGGTTCTTGGCTTGAAGCTCCTGGATGTCCTTGAAGACAACGAACTTTTGCGTGATGAACTGGTGGGTGTCGGACATGTCGGAGAGCGCGCCTTCGGTGATCTCGCCTCGGGAGAGCTGCTCGAGGCGAACAGTCTCCTCGCGCGTCAGCTGGTCAAGACCCTTCTCGCGGGCGTGCATGTTGAAGACCAGCATCTGGATCTGGGTGCTGAGATCGCGGACTTGAGTGCGGAGGATCTTGGACTCAGCTTGGGCGTTTGCCAGCGCACTCTCTGCCTTCCTGGCGCTCTTCTTAGCGGCATCGCGCTCCTCGAAGCTGGTCTGAGATAGCTCAGACATGTGGGTGATCTCGGCCCTCAGTGAGTCGGCCTCATTCTGCAGTTCCTCGATCTCGGGGGACTTGGCCTCCAACAGCGCAATCATGTTGTCGAGCTCTTCGGCAAGCTGCTGGTTCCGGCGCTTCTCTCCGGCCAACTGGCCCTTGACCTTGTATAAATCTTCGATGGCTTGGGTGGCGGTAATCGCAGACCTGGCACGGGCAGAGCCAGGTGTTGCGAAAGGCGAAGCAGGGCGACCGAGCAGCGAACCGTTCATGCGAGGAGTCTGAGGAGCGGGGGAGCCGGGAGGAGGGCCTTGCTCCATTCGGGCGTGGACCTGATCAAGTTCGCCTTCGAGCTGCGTGATCCTTTCTTCAAGCTCGCGGCACGTCTCCTTCTCCCTCTCAAGTTCCTGCTGAATCCTTCGAATCTCGTTGGAATGTTTCTCCTTCAAAGACTCCTTCTCACCCTCGAGGGTCTGCACGCGCTTCTTGTGGCTGTCGGCAAGCTGGTTCGTCATCTCGACGACTCGCTGTTTGTTCTCCAGCTCGTGCTTGTAGCTTTCTTCGCTGCGTGCAAAGGCCTCCTGCTGCTGTTGAACCTTGGTCAGAGCCTCCTCGGCCTTGGCCTGGGCGGCATCGAGACGGTCTCGGAGTTGCTGCTCGCTTCGCTTGAGGGCCTCAATGTTCGACTTGGCGTCCTCGTTCTGACGCTGCAGCTCGGCGATTCGGGCTCCCTTTTCGCGGCGGTACTTCAAGGCCTCGTCGCTCTTGGTCTTGAGCTCGGTCTCGAACCATTCGCTGTTGCGTCGCGCAAGGTCGAGCTGTTGCTGGAGGGATTCTTCGCGGTACTTGGCGCTGCTGACCGCAGCCTGTGCGTTCTGAACCTGTTGTTGAAGAGATGTGATTTCCTTGTTCAGTTGTACGTTCTTTTGGTGCTGCTTCGCAAGCTCCTCGGAGAGCTCAGAGTCGCGGGCATTGCGCGACTCCAGCAGAGCCATATTTGCGCGGTTGGAAGATTGAAGGGACTCGATACGGTCACGGAGGGTCGTGATTTCGGAATCGTAGTCGGAACCACGGGACTTGAGGGATTGGAGCTCATTCTCGACCGTTTGTCGTTTCGTCTCTGGGAATCATGGGGTCAGCAAGATGGGAACATACTAACGAGTGGAGACGGAAGGCAGGCACAAACCTTCCTCCTTGAGCTTCTGGCGAACTTCCTCCACGTCCTTCAAAGCCTTGTCGGCGGTCGCCTTGAAACTCTGACATTTCGACTCGGCACTGTGGTTCGCGCTCTCGAGCTCGATGTCGACCTGCAGCTTTTGCGCATACAGCTCATCGTACTCGCGAGCCTTGGAGATGACGGCCTCGAGAAGGCTTGCGACGAGCTCGGGGGTAGGTTCGGTTGTGACGGTCGACACAGTCGACTCAGGCAAGCCGAGGTGGCCAGCTACGTAGCCGACGTCCACCGCCGCTGCCATTATGATTTTGTCTCAGATTCTGCTTCTCGACATCGAACGGAAATCGTGGCGAGGGAGGGATAGAATCGAAAAGTCGAGTGGTGGTGATGGCGTCGCGTGTTGGCACCCCGCCTGTCGAAAGGTGTCTTGCACAGGGGAAGGCTCGAAATAGTACAATAACAAAGGAAATAAAGAGTCGAAGCCGTGTCTTCAGACGGCAATCACCCAAACGCCGCGTTTGGTGATCGAGGCGTCGTCGAAGGGGTGATGGGCGACGAAAAGTTGGGGTGATTGTAAGCGACGACAGGAGACGACAATCGCAAGATTTTGGCCAGGCGCGACCGATGTTTTCTTGGGTTGGGCGGCCTGAGCACCTGGGCAGGATGCAAGGCTGCTCTGTCCACCTGGAGAAGCTGCATCCAGCAACAGGGTGACAGCGAAGGCGCTTTTTGGGCCAATCAAAGCGCACAGAGCTTGGAGCTGCCTGGCTCACCGACAATCACCCGGATGACTCAGCCACAGCTGTGGCCGTCGGTGGGTCCAATGAAGTCAGAGCCGCTGACCGAGGACCTTTTCGGTAAAGTCGGTGAGAATTCTCGGTGAGGTGGCGTTCATCAGCTGGGAGAAGAACACACGATGAACTATGCGTGAAAGTCCTCTTCTAACCAATCAAATTTGATGAAAGTTGTCTGAAGGCTTTTATGAGACTCTAGAATGAGATTTAGCTATCAAAAGAGTGCACCTGTGGGGTTGCGTTAGAAGTATGAATTGTTTGTCAATTTATTGTATCATGTCTAATCCAACAACTGCTGTAGCAAAATTGCCGTCAGGTCAACCACGACATTACTATCCCACAATCTGAATGAACGCCCACATATCTTTCCGTCATGTTCAAGTGTTTCATTATCCATTATTTACCAATCTTCGGAAGTCTAACATCTCTCTAATCCTTATGCCCATGTCAGCTACCGTCTCTGATGACCGGAATCCAGCTCAGAATACCCGGGCGTCGGCCCCGAGTGCCATCCCATCCCCTGAAGCTCCGCTCTCTGCTGACCCGGTACCTGATAGCTCGCCTGCTGTGCCCCGAACGCCTGATGAACCGGCTGGCCGTGCGCCTCTACCGGCGTAGTCTGCCCCTGAGGCTGCGCGTAACCGCCACCCTGCAGCTCAGGCGGTAAAGGCAAACTCTGTCCATACTGGTTCCCGAAGCCTCCATGAGACTGAAGCTCAGGGGGCATATACTGTCCGCCGGGCTGCAGCTGCCCGTTGGTGTTCGCCGGCATCTCAGGCACAGGGGGCGTGTGGCCTTGACCAGGCAGCTCCGCCCCTACCGGCGACTGTCCAAATCCACTGCCACCGTATGCCGACGCCGGCGAGATGGTATCTGGTCGCGGGGAGCTTACTTGAGAAACGGTCATCGAGGGGCTTTTGGGTGGTAGCTCGGTAAGCATGGTGCCGCCCAGCTCAGGCTTCCCAGTCGTGTCCGGCGGGCCGATGGTCGACGCCAGAGGCAGCTTGGTCTTCTTCCTGCGGCGGTAGATGAGGAATGCCACGAGGCCGGCGATGCTGAGCGCTCCGACAAGCGCGATAACGCTGCCAATGATGATCCCGATACCCGGGCGGCTCGAGCTCGTTCCCGCGCCGCCGGATGTGCCGTCAGAGGTGGCGGTGCCCGTGGGCTGGGCACCCGAAGTCCCTGATCCCGTACCCGTCTTCGCGGTGGGGTAAGTTTGAGCAACTGCATTGGTTAGCCCATCAAAAACACAAAAGCGTTGGGCATAGGTTCCTACTTGACTCGGCCACCGTCGCGACCACCGCCCCCTTGGCCGCGCTACAGTAGTAATCCAGCACACCCAACGCCGATGAGATATCCGCCGACGCGGTCGAGGTGCAATACCACTTGACATCCGACGTCAACGTGTTGCTTACCATAGCCGTCACGCCGTCCTTAAGACACATACACGAGGCCAGCGCCTTCGGGCCGCTCGGGCAGAGGTCCCTCGAGATAGAGTACATCGCGTCCGACATGCCCGACTGCGCGCAGGGCACCAGCGAGCTGTACTGCGAGAGCGCGGTGATGTAGTACGTCATGTCGCCGGGCGGCGGCGTCGGCGTCGGGAAGGCGGTGGTGCCCTTGTTCATGGCGCAGTAGGCGTCGTAGAAGTCGCCGGCGGAGGTGACGTCGGCCGCGTTGGAGCACGAGTACCGCACGAGCGACGCGATGGAACGGCTCACGCGCGCCGAGTTGTCGTTCTTTGCGCAGATGCAGGGCGCCATCAGGCTGGCTGGCTCGGGGCACAGGGACGTCTGAAGATGGATGTCAGGTCTGCGTCCACGACACCCTCACCGGGACGGAGCTTACCATCGAGCTGATGGCGTATGATACACCAGACTGAGCGCAAGGCGCCATGTTGGAGAAGGCGGGGACGTCAGTCGCATATTGCGTGACGATGTTTGTTGTCGGCGTTGCGAAGGTGATTAACGAGTCGGGATTGCAGTACTGGCTGATGACGGCGGCGACACTGGTCTGGTCGTCTGAAGCTGATGAGCCGCAGCTGTAGCTGACGGTTTTGGAGATGGACGAGGTGATGGCGGCCAGGTTGTTGTTCTTCGTGCAGATGCATGACTGCAGATCTGTTGGAGCTTCGCCGCAGGCCGAGTATGTCTGAGAGAAGATGTTGTATGAGATGGCCGTCTGGGCGCATGGTGCCTAGTAATGTCAGCTTCCGGTGTTTGAGGGCATCTCCAGTTGGATTGAGGGAACTGATGCGAACCAAAACTTACCAGTAACGTGTAGATGGACAGGTCCGTCACATAGACAATGTTGGCAGCCGCTGCCACACCGCTGATGTACAGAGACAACAAAGACGGTATCAATACCCGAGCCATATTCAGAATCAAAGAACCACGCAAAAGGGCCGAAAGAATGGAACGACGAAGACGCCGGGACAATAGTGACAGAGAGGGCCCTCAAAGAGGATGTCTAAGAGAAGAGAACGCAGCAAACCCCCTCCTGGGGAAGAAGAAGATAGGCGCGGGGAAGGCATACAGCTCGAATTCGCATCAAGCCACATCCTATTCCGCACCCCCTGGAAGAGTTAGTTCCGCATCGCGGAGTGGCAGATTTGGTGGTTTGATGGGCGATCACTCCATGAGGCACACTTTACCCCTGTCACGATAGCGCCAAAGCAGCCCGCGCCCCTTGTCAGCTGAAAAGCAGCCAAGGGCGACCTTAATGTGATCTGATCCCGCGAATGACGGAGTCAGGTTGAACGATTCTGCCTGGGACGAACTCCACTCGCGGCACCAGAGCGACTAAACTCATCTGAGGAAGAAGAACCGAGGTGGTTCGGCAACACGGAGCATGCTGGAGCATCTGGAGACTGGCACCCAGCATCCCGAGCGAACGTCTCGCAATCACACTGTCGACCGTTGGGGATAGGAGACACGATAACGGCGTCTCCACGCGATTTTCAGCTGAAGCGGCATGGCGTCGCGCAATCAAAGACAACCCTTGCTGGCCAGAGAGCGGCTAGCGTTGGCACACATGGCAATGCGATTTGGAGAGGCTGCTAGACTGCGTCAAGCAGGATGCGCTTGATGATTCCGATACCGCAGTTGGCAGTATCCTTTCGGCACGACTCCGACAACTCCTCCAAGTTGACTCACAAAACCTAGGTACGGATACGCTTCTTGAGCTTGCTGTGGGGTTCTTCTTCACGTTGACGGTTGACGATGATGGGTCGCGCGAAATTGAGTCGGGCGCCAGCGAACGCCACAAACAGGGACCTGCAGCAGTTCAAACGTGAGCGCCCAAGGCCATTGGTTGAGCAAGGAAGAAGTGCCCGACAAAAATATGTCCGGCTGTCTTTGGCGTGCAGCGTCAAATTGCTGGCAGGGCCACTTAGCGTGAGGTTGAAAGAAGCATTGCTCCATCTGCCATGCGGCCTGCCTCCGTGCCTGGATGGACTTTGAGTGCTGACAGGGGCCAAACAAACATGGGTTCAGTGTTGGAGGAGGGATTCAGAGACACGGAGCCGGCGATGGAAGGGATTGCCCCAAGACGAGGGATGACATAAGCCAATGGACCTACTTGGCCGAACGGAGCGGGTCATCAGCACGGACCTTCTAGCAAGGTACCATACCTTAGGTAATCAGATCGGCCAGACTGCTTAGGTAATCTTCAATCAAGCGCACATGCGGCATGGAAAGAGACGCCACGCAAATCTCACCTCGCTCTGAGCATGGCACCTCTTGGGCCAGCCCCTTCGATGCTGCACAATATACCGATGTCGCCAAGGTGATCTTCCAAACTTTATCGTGTGGGATCTACGCCCTGTGGTATCATTCAATCTTGTCAACTACTTCTTAAACTCTGACTTTTCGCCGCCATCACAAGCCTCACCGGTTCTTATCTTGTTCCTCATCCCGCCTGATGATGCCTTCAAAGTCGCCTGGTAACCCCAGGCATCACGCCGTAAATCTCCCTCCATAACCACCCGCCATATCTCCAAAAGAACTCGTCAATCGCAAAGATAGGCGCCTCGATATGCTGTCCCTTTTTGCGCCAGGCGTACAAGCGCACGTACGCTTACACGTCGGGCATGTGCCTTGATTCAGCTTAACGAGGGATGTAGGAACGTCGCTGTTGCTACTGTCTTGCTCGTCTGCTGGAGCCGACTCGATCTGGTCGGATTTCGTCGCCAACCTCGGCACTGCCCTCCGTTCCTCGTGTTGGATAGAGCCTTCTCTCTTCCTCTTGTGGGCATCAGTCCCCGTGAAGAGATCACCCGGTGACCTTTTTATCACGGCCATCTTTTCCTCTGAGGCGGCTTTCTCCAGGGCGGCTTTCTCCAGGGCGGCTTCCTCCAGGGCGGCTTTCTCCCGAGCGGCTTTCTCCAGGGCGTCTTTGATAAGTACCTGTTTGGCCAGCTCCTGCCAGAGGCCCAGGCCTATTGCGTCGTGAATAACGGGTGCCTTGACCAGCTTGAGACACTCTTGCCACCCATCTTTCTGTTCCAGACGACCAATCTCCATCATTCGGTTCATTGTGACATCGCAGGTGATCTTGACGTGGCCGTTCTCGCACTCGGTCTCCCAGGTTCCCATGACGAAATTTTTGATAAGCCCCACGGCCTCTTGGACGGACTCGCGTCTTGCCTGCTCAACTTCGACCACTGTCTTTACTATTTCATCGAGATCTTGTTCTTTGAGCTCTAGTTGTTTGAGCTCTAGGCGCTCCTGCCGGCGAATTTTGACTTTGGGGTCACAGCTGGTGGACCGGGACCCCTTCCTGGATGTGTTTCCCGAAGAACCTTGCGTTACAGGAGAGGTATCTTGCGTTGTCTCCTCGGAAGAGATTATGTTCTTTACGCTGGGCTCGGTGATGGTGTCAGACGATTCGAGGGAAGACTCGCTGGTGATGGATCTGGTGGATTTGATGGAGGTGGAGTCGCTAGATTCGCTGCTGATGGAATCGTTGGATCTTCGGCTTTCTTGATATTGATGTTGGGTCTCGTTGATTGAGGCATCGAGAACTTCCCCAGTTGTTTGGATGTTATCAGGGGAAAAGCAGCCCCCGGCTACATCAAGAGGTTTGGCCGTCGTGATCGCCGAAACCGCTTGCTTCAGGAAGGGTGTCTGGAGAGTGGCCATTTTCGAGATGGGAACAAAAATTCTGGTAGAGATGCTTGGTGAGGAGGACTGCTGTTGAAGACACCGCTGTCTGATCAACTAATTGGGAATCCAGTGATTGAGGGAGATCTCGAGGCTTTAAGAAATTTCAGCTGTTCACGTCGTGACCGGCGATGTTGTCAATTTGGGGAAAGAGAAGAAAATTCAAAAACCTTGAGACTTTGCAGTCCGTAGATAGTAGGTTCAATGACGCAACGGGCGGGGTCTCGAACAAGTCTACTACAGCGACAAGGCGTTCCGCATTCGTCAAGTGTAAACACAAACCACACATATCCGAACTGGTCTGCAGCTACCACTGGTAATTTCCACTGCTCGTTTTCAGGGTCTTCAGCCTCGAGGAAAATGAATGATGTTTCTGTCTGTTCGGATACCAAAAGCTCTACTCAAACGCTTTGGTTCTGAGGAAAGTGTTACTGTAGTTTTCGAGTATCAACGCGGACACTGTTGCCTTATCACCCCTGAACTTGTGGAAGGCCGTAAAATCGATAAAGCTACACGTGACGATTTAACATCTGATAATCTGGCGCCTTGAAATCATAACTCTGTCAATCGTATATTCGACCAATAGGCGTCGAATACCGAAGGCAATCCAGATGTTTAAGGTTGACGGGCCTCGACGGGCCTCATCAGGGTGCAGTTCGTACGGTTGGGCGTCCCGTCCCGTCCGTTCTTCCACCGGCACTGCGGATTCTGGGGTCGATGGGATTGTGGCGCAGAGACCCAGGCTCTCGGCCGGTCAGCTTCCACAATTATCTCGGTGGGGGTCGGTCAACGCTCGGTCAAGGTTCGGTCAGCTGCGACTTCACCTCATCATCACCAGATCGCAATCTGTCACCGAGACAACACAAGGCACACCGTATGCGCAACAAACAACACTTTCATTTTGGACGAAAAAAGTGGGTCTCCTGAAGCTCTCTCAAACAACATGGGCAGCCTTTGATGTGAGCTCGCAAGTGTTCTTTGAC
Source organism: Colletotrichum fructicola Nara gc5 (assembly GCF_000319635.2). Lineage (NCBI taxonomy): Eukaryota > Fungi > Ascomycota > Sordariomycetes > Glomerellales > Glomerellaceae > Colletotrichum > Colletotrichum fructicola. Next base: position 8,930,703 of record NW_027094051.1, on the reverse strand, counting down.
CGCTTTGAAGTTTGAAGCGGAGCTGCCTGTGCCTTCCGCCTGCCAGCTCTTTAGTTTCCATTGAGGTACCTTACAGTGCTGAGGTCCTGCAAATAGCGCAGATGGTGTGCAAATACAGCCCCAAGCTGCTCCAAAGCCTCCTAAAGAGGCTCTGGGGCTTGCAATGCCGAAGCCCAGAGGATGCTAGGTACTTGCTGTTCGCACCCGCTACCCTGAACAATCCTATTGTTAAAGTTTTCAAGTGAAAGCAAGAAGCACTGCAGTCTTCTTTATATTCCACGGTTGTTGAAAATCAACAATGGACCTCCTTGAGAGGCGTTGGTTCCTGATGCTGGCTACCTTTGGTTGCGATAGGTGCCATTGTTGGCCTTCGTCATCGCCCATATAACTACGTAGATTCCCAGGTAGGATTGAAAATGCTAATGGAGACGGCTGTAATCGTCAATCGACACTTGAGATCCCTGCAGACTTGTGCATTTGAAGATACCCGGCCCTGGAGTCCGGACTTAGCCTCACTTCTTCGAGACGGCGACGAAGTTCCCCTTTTCGACCCAAATCAGAACCCTTTCGCAGACAAGAGCATTTTTGAAACTTCAATACCACTGTATCTCTTGTATAGCAAGCTGGGAAAACACTGGTAAATATTTCCCGTTGCACTCTTCAACCCGCTGCCTCCGCACCTCCCCTAACGTGGCAGGCGCGCCCTCCGGATCCCAGGCACACGCGCCTTCCCACCCGACTTCGACCTGCCTTGACCTGCATCGCCTCCCTCCCACCACCCACCTGCCCTTCCCATCCCATCCAAGAAAAAGAAAACAGTCTCAACTTCTTCCACTCTCCAGAAATCCCAACTCTTCACGGATTCTTCCCATTTTCACTTTCAACACTTCACACACGAATTTTACCACCCCATCATCAACCACCTCACTTTTATCAATTACCTATCGCCTGAACACATTCAGATCACCCCGAGAAGCGTCCAAAATGGCCGAGGGAAAGCTTCCCGACCCATGGCCTCTGGTCACCAAGGGCTTCCTCGCCCTCTCCGTGGTCATGTGGCTCGTCACAGCTATTCCGTACGCCTACGACTTCCTCTCACACCTCGTCGTCAAGTACTTCTGGGAGATCCTCATGATCTTTCTGCTTTTGCACATCATCCCTTCCCTAGCCTTCTTCTTTGTTCAAGTTCTGAACCCCGTTCTCCGTCGCCTCACCCCGTCCCTGTCCTGTTCGCCCGAGACAGCCGCCAATATCCAACAGGCAGCGTACAACTACAGCATACTCGCCATCATTCCTCTTTCTCAGAAACTTCTCGATGGCTTGTTTAAGATACAGAAAGCTTTGGTCTCGGGTCTCGTCACTATCACGGATCACCATACAGTTTTGGGCAAACTTTGCGCCTTCTCCATCGTTATCCAGGACACCTTTCGCGCCCTTTGCGGCAAGAAGCCCGTCGATATTCTGGATGAAAGCGACCGCACTTATTACAAGAAGCGCATCGATGAGTTGACAGAAAATTACCGCGACACGAGGACCGAAAGGAACCAGTGGAAAAGCAGAAGCGAGAAGTGGGAATCCAACTGTAAGGCCTTGGAAGCAAAATTGGACCAACAGTGCGATCGCAACGGCGTGCTGGTGTCGCTTCAAACCAACGAGAGGAACGAGTGGGACACGCGTGAGGAAGCGCTATTCGCAGAGATCGAGAAACTACAGGAGAAGGTCCATAACAAAGTTCAGTCTTGGAAGGTCCAGAAGACCATTCTGGATTTAGAGAGAAAGGTTGTCGAACAACAGGAACAACTCGAACAATACAAGCCCGAGTCGAAGGCCATCCAGACGATCAAAGACCAGCTTCAGGACAAGGACAACCAGATCAAGGCTTTGGAGAAGCAAATTGAGGATAGACAAGACCTCCACGAGTGGAACACCAAGCTCATCGCCGATTACGAAGGTCAAGTACGCGATTTGCAGAATAAGCTCAGAGACGAGGCCAGGAGGCTTGGTCTCAAGGCTAGCGAGCATTGGTCAGAAGCTGAAATGTGGAAGAAGAGTCACGAAAAGCAAGCAAAGAAGGTCGAGTCCTTGAAGAAGGAGGTTGAGAAGCTTGAGGGAATGGTCGGCAAGGACCAAAAAGCCGAAAACGACAACATGTCAGCAAGCAACAGACTGCTTAGAGAAACGAACAAAAACCTGCGGAATATCATCAAACCTCTGAACATCCCTGCGGAGCTTCTCGATGTCATCCACGAGCCCGAAACCCTGAACAAGGTCGAGGCCACACTGGCAAAGCGCAAGGAGGACGAGTACGCAACGAGGATGAACCATGAGAAAGATCTTCTACAAGACCAACTTCGAGTTGAAAGGGAGGAATTTGAAAAAGAGAAGAATGAGATGCGCGTGGAATATGACGGTTGGCATAAAGACAAGGCGATCACCGAGAAGGATTTATTTGACAAGTTGCAGGCGGTCGATGAGCAAAAGAAGACGCTTGCGGCTCGCGAGAACAACGCACAGCAAACAATTGCCGCCAAGGACGCAGAGATAAATAGACTCAAGGAACAAGCCGCATATGATGATAGCAAGGTCGCAAAAATCCGAAACTCGTACGACAAGAAGAGTCAGGAGCTTGCAACGAAGAACCAGGAGCTCGAGGAACTGAAGAAGGCCCGCACCAACGTCGGTACCGACATCAACCAGCAAGTCCAACGGTTGTCAACGGCTTTGTCGCAGGAAAAGCAGAAGAACGCCAAGCTTGGCAACGACCTCACTCAAGACCGGGAAGCGATTGAGACTGAGAAGCGCCAGGTCCAACAAGATCGGGAAGCTATTGAGAATGAGAAGCAAGAAATCGCCCAGCGTGAGCAGGAAGTTCTTCAAATACAGGCAGAAGTGCAGGCTCAGGCGGACCAGCTGGGCAAATCGGCCACTCAGAACCAGTCTCTCGCAGATGTGGAGGGCCGCGAACAGCAGCTTGCGCAGTGGACTCAAACGTTGCACCAGCAGGAGGCCCAGAATACTGCCGATCACCAACAAATTACCCAACACCAGCAAGAGATTACCCAACAGCAACAGGCGATTGTCCAAGAGAGGCAGGCCATGGCAGAGCAAGTGCAACAGCAAGTACAACAGCAGGTACAACAGCAGGTACAACAACAAGTGGAGCAACTGGTACAGCAGCAGATGCAGCAGCTCGAGGAAGAGCTTGAAGAGCGGCAACAAGCCCTCGCCAACGAGAGAGAGGAGTTTGATAACGAGCGAGAGAGATTGCGAAAGGGTTACCAAGCCGCCAATGACAAGCTCAACGAGGAGAAGAGACAACTGCAGAACGGCGGACACGACTCGTCGGAAATGAACAAGAAGATGGCCGAGATGATCAAGAGTCACACCACGCAGTACGATGAGATGGAGCGTCTCTTGCATGCCAAGACCATGAAGGAGGCGAACTTCATGAAGGAGCGCAAGAAGCTAGAGGGGGACATGGCGAGAACCCAACGGGATTGTGACAGACTCCGAGCTGAGAACCGGCACCTGAGAGGCAAGACAGCTGGCGATGCGGCCTCTAAGACGGGCTCAAGCAGCAGCAATACCGGCCAGAACCCATCGCAACCAGCTAACAACTGGGCTGTTCCCGCGACGATTGCTCTTCCAGGCCCTGCCACCCCCAACGCTTCGAGCAGCAACACGACTGCCCAGGAACACTCGGAGCCGCCCAAGAACTGGATCGTTCCCGCAAACAATGCTATTCCAGGATTAGTCGCTACCACCCCTGGTGGTGAGGCTGCGACAGCTCAAGCGTCATCGGCCAGAAAGTCATCTTTCGGTTCTCTGTTTGGATCATCTCCCGCCCAAGGACCTGCGCCCTCTCCCGCGTCGGACGCCACTGGGGATGTGTCCATGGAGAATGCTGAGCCGCAGAACGAAACGATGGCAGACCTCTTTGGCGAAGAATTCGAGAAGGAAGTGGACCGCGAGCTGGATGCAATGAAGGGAGAGGAGGAGCAAAAGAAGTGGAAGATGATGATCGAGACGGAAACACTGAGGAGAGAAGAGGCGTGCAAGAAGATGCTCCAAAGTTCCGCGTTCACCCTCAACGTCCCCATTAACACATCCACTGGGCAAGCGACCGCAGAGACGCAGCCCACCTCGTTCTTCCAGAATCTTGCACCTCCTCCAGACCGAAAGATCGCGCAGCCTCGGGGCCAAACACCCGCAAAGCAAGAGACCGAAGAGACGCAGCCCAATCCACTCTTCGCAGCTTTTCCGGAAAGAAAGATTGCGAAGCCTCGTCGCCGAATCACTCAGGAGCCTGCCCCGCCACCGCCAACACCTCCTACTCCGAAACTCGGGAACAAGAAGGTCCGCCACCCTCGTCATGCGCAAAAGGCTCCCAAGAAGCTCCCCAACGGCGAAGCCCCGAAGGGCCCCAGCTAGGAACCGGGGTCCCCGTCCATCAAGACGGATCAGTCTATGGAAGGGGTAGAGGAGCCCAGCGAGCCGCAGACTACTGCCACCGAGTCCGCGCACCCCAAGACTGCTCGCAAGCAGCCGGTCACCAGCAATCCGGATCGACCCAAGACCGCGCGGAAGGCGCCGGTCAAGAGACCAATGCAGTGGAATCTCGACGTCGAAATCGAAGACGGCGAACCGCCCCTCCTCATGATCTACCATGCCGACGAGACTCCCGAAGAATGCGCGAGGAAGTTCCTGGACGACAACGATCTGCCCCTCGCGTTTCTCGAACAGCTAATGAACTTCATCAAGAAAAATGTCAACCACGAAGAACCCGAGCCCGAGCCCGTCCCGAAGGACAGAAAGATCAAGACCCCCCGCCGCCGCGTGGCCGACCGCATTTTCATGGACAAAGAGTCCCTTACCCCCGACCGCGAACCGTGGGTTCGATCAGATCCCGTCGCGCAGGCTTCCAACCAAGCGCCTGCGACTCCCCGCCACCCCCCGCCCAAGAGAGCTGTACCGCAAGAGGACGCCGGGGCATACCTCCACCGACTGCGAGAGCTTGCGGCCGGAGGAGCATACACCGTTCGTCCAACCTTCCAATCACGCTCCCCGAAGCCCTTCACCGACCCGTTCCCCAAGGAGGGCGACCCAGAGTTTGGAAAGCACCCCGACGCGGATTACCTGCCTCCGGGCAGCAACGACACGGAAGACGAAGACTCCGATCAGGAGATGCAAGAAGAAGACTCGCACGAAGAGTCAGAGTTCAACATGAACTGGTACAGCAATATCGATGGCCCAAATGCCAACGATGAAGTCGATAGCCAAGAGGCTCACAGCCCGGATGCCCACGGCCCAGATCTCTTTGGCCCTAACGGAATAGATTTCGACGTGGCAAAGGACTTCGACATTGACGATAATACTGGCATGTTCCTATACAAATACAAATAGGGTACACGAGCGAGGGGATGATGTTGGATTACGACACTAAGATTGGTTTGCGACGTTTGTTTAGTTTTGATGACTTTTTTCTTGCTTTTCGCCGATGGTAGGCACAGGTTTTGTTTGCAATGTTTCCGCCCGAGGAAAGGGCTTGGTCTAGGTCAGAGATGGTCAACTAAAATTGGTGTGGAAGGTTAGGAAGGATATGGACCCAGACCGAATGAATACAATGATGCTTCGATAAAATCGTGCCCGTGATCGCGAGTGGCGACATGCCTTGGAGCTGCCGGCGTTGGCAACGTCAAAAATGTGCATCAGATGATCCCAGAGTTCCATTCATCCATTATCTAAAAGTCCTCGATATCAAGCCCATCAACCTTGCCCAGGAAATCCCCGCCTCCACCCCTCAACAGCTCATCCACATCCACACCACCCGCCGTCAGATACTTCTCGCTCACGCCCGCATTCACCCTCTTGGCCAACAGCTCCCTCAGCTGCGCCCTCATGGCCCCCATCTCCGCCTTGGTCAGCCCCTGGTTCTCCTTGAGCTTCTTCTTCCGCTGGCTGCCGCGGCCGCCCCAGGAGCCCGCCTTCTCGAGCTCCTCCGAGTCGTACTCGACGCCCAGCTCCTCCGCCGCCGCGCGCGCCCAGTCGTCCTCCTTGTTGCCCTTCTCCTTGGCCAGCGTCGCGTCCGCCAGCTTCTTGGCCAGGTCCACGCGCGGCTTGAGCTTGGAAGCGACGCGCCGGTCGATGTCGATCGTGCGCATGAGGTACTTCTTCTTGCTCGCCTGCTCGGCGTGCACCTTGGCGGCTAGGCGGCGCGTCGGCACGACTTCCTCCGGCCCGCAGAGGATGATGCTCAGACCTGTACGCTCTGCGCGCGCCGTACGTCCGGAGCGGTGGACGTACATGTCTGCTGCGCGGGGAACGTGGTAGTGCACGACTTGGTCGATGCCGGGAATGTCGAGACCGCGTGCGGCGACGTCGGTGGCGATGAGGACGGACGTCGTGCCCTCTTTCGTGGCTGTGAAGCGCTCGACGGAGCGAAGACGAGCCTTTTGCGGCATTTGCGAGTGGAGAGCTAGCGCGTTGAGGTTGAGGTTCTGGAGGAAGGGCGTGAGGCGGCGGACGGCGGAGATGGAGTTTGTGAAGACGAGGGTGCGGCGGTTCGGGTTGAGGAGCAGGACGGTGTAGAGGTAGAGGTCCTTCTCCATGGCGCCGCACTCGATGAGGCCTTCCTTGAGGCCGGCGGCCATTTGCGCAACGGGGTTGACGTCGATGAGCTTGGGCTTTTCTTCGCGGAAGTTGAGGCGTTTGAGGAGGTACTCCATCGATTCCTCCTCCGACATCAAGCCCCATTTGCCCTTGCCTGCGAGCTTTTGTTGCAGGCCCTTGTGAAAGGTGGCGGAGAAGACGAGGGTCTGGCGCGGTGTGAGATTTTGTTTGTCTTCATCCTCGTCGAGGGCCTCGCGGTCGAGTGCGTCAAGGATCTCGCCTGCTTCCTTGAAGTGGCCTTCGCTGAGCAGCCTGTCGGCCTCGTCGACCACGAGGTAGCGGATCTTCTTGAAGCCGGACAACAGTTCTGTGCTGGAACTAATGACCTCCCAGAGACGGCCGGGTGTACCAATGACGATATCGGCCTTGGCGAGCTGGCGCTGCTGCTTAAAGACGGAGAGACCACCAGTGACGGAGCAGACGAAGGGGGCGTTGGTGAGGCCTGCGCAGAGGTTCTTGATGTGGTTCGTAATCTGGTGCGCGAGTTCTCTCGTCGGGGAGAGAATTAGGGCGGTAGGGGCGTGCTCGGTGTCCTTCTCGCCGTCCTTGGCGTCAAATTTCTCGATCCAGTCCTCGACGATGGGAATCGAGAACGCGAGCGTCTTACCGGAACCAGTGGACGCCTTTCCGATGACGTCGTGGCCGGCGAGGATCTCGGGTATGGAGGATTTTTGGATGTTTGACGGCTTTGTAAATTTGAGCTTCGCGATGGCGGACACGATGGCCGGGGAGAGACCGAGGTCGATCCATTGGCTCATGTCAAGGTCTTCTTCGGCTTCCTCTGCGGCCTCGAGGGCGGTGAACACGTTGCTCTCAAGCTTGGCGTCCTCAGGCTTCGGCTGTGTCTTCTTCTGCTTTTGCTTCTTCTCCTTCTTCTTTGCGCCTTCGGGGGCATCGGCGTTCGGTTCGGCGGCGGGCTCGTCTGTTGAGTCGGCAGGTTTCTTGCTATCCTTTGCTTTTTGCTCCTTCTTGGCCTTCTCTTTCTTGGCCCTCTCTTTCTTGGCTTTCTTTGTCTCCTTTTGTACTTCCTCCTTCTCGGCGGCCGGCGCAGGGGCAGGCTCAGAGTCGCTGAAGCCTTCGAACTCGTCTTGGTCCATCTCGTCGGCGGTGGGAAGAGCAGTCACCTTTGGGGTGGTCAGCCATGGTTGGGATTGCTTCCAAGGGGGGCAAATACTCACAAACTCGACCTGGTCGCCCTTCTTGACGATGTCAACGCCCTCAATCACCTCCAAGCCGTAGAAACCCTCCGCATCGTCGAACATCTCGGGCACGTCGACCTTCTTCCATGGCAGCTTGCTGACGGCGACACTGCGCTTCTTGGGCGCGGTCTTGACGATGCCGGACTTTTGGCGTTTCTGGGGTGCCTGACTGGCATTGGAAGGCTGATGCTTTCTCTTCTGCTTCTTGAGTTGGTCCATGGCGGCAGCGGTTGTGGTGGTTGTTGTCCTCGTGATGGGTGTTCGGACTGAAAATGCCCCGCGGAAATTCTGCAGCAAATTTCCAGCAGCATTCGAGCCCAGCAACTGCCGCCAGAGCTCAGTGCTTCTGCCAGAAAATTTTAGCGGACCCGGAACATACTTCGCCCGAGAAGGTCCCCGGTGTGGAGCTGCACTACGCACCGACCACAGCTTAATTCAGCCCTACGGCCGCCGTCACCGCTGCAGCAAATTTTTTGCCGCTGGAACTGGACCCCTCCAAAAATCTACCCCTCCATCTCGCTGTGTCTTGCCGATTGAAGCATCCCCCACCAGATCGTACATCAGCCACGTCAACACCAACACCTCGTCACCATGGGTAAATCTTCCAAGGACAAGCGCGATGCTTACTACCGTCTCGCCAAGGAGCAAGGCTGGCGTGCACGCAGTGCATTCAAGCTGCTGCAGCTCGATGAAGGTGACTCACTTTACCCCGCCATGCATGAAGTTCCCGTGCTGATGCATTCGTAGAGTTTGACCTGTTCGCCAATGTGACGAGAGTCGTTGACCTGTGCGCCGCCCCTGGTAGTTGGTCCCAGGTCCTGTCTCGTGTCCTTATCAAGGGCGAGAAGTTCGGCCGTTCGGCATGGCAGGATCGCGAGGCCAAGTTCCGCCAGGAGATGCTTGGTGTCTTCCCCTCTGCCCTTGAGTCCGAGGCACCTGAGAAAGCCGAGACCGAAGCTCAAGAGCCCCAACCCAGGAAAGACGTCAAGATTGTATCGATCGATCTCCAGCCCATCAGCCCTCTGCCTGGCATCATCACCCTGCGTGCAGACATCACTCACCCTGCCACCGTTCCCCTGCTCCTGAAGGCTTTGGACTCCGACTACGACGCCACGACCAAGAGCAAGCAGGCCTCCAGCCCCGTCGACCTCGTCATCAGCGACGGTGCCCCTGACGTCACTGGCCTCCACGACCTCGACATCTACGTGCAGTCCCAACTCCTCTTCGCCGCGCTCAACCTCGCCCTCTGCGTGCTGAAGCCCGGCGGCAAGTTCGTCGCCAAGATCTTCCGCGGCCGCAACGTCGACCTCCTCTACGCGCAGCTCAAGGTCTTCTTCGAGACAGTCATCGTGGCGAAGCCCAGGTCCTCCCGCGCGAGCAGTGTCGAGGCCTTCATCGTCTGCATCAACTTCCAGCCCCCCGCCGGCTTCCAAGCTAGCCTGGAGAACCCGCTCGGCGTGGGCCACGAGTTGCCTAAGATGGTTGAGGAGAGAACGGCCCAACTTCCCGTTGTCGCTGATGCGCTCATGCAGAACCCTCTCACTGGCACCTGGGATACTGCCCCCACCGCTTCCGCGACCAAGGGCGAAGGCGAAATTGTCGAGGTCGAAGCCTACGACGAGACGGACGAGACCACTGACCACGAGAAGCACATCAGATGGATTGCACCCTTCATCGCATGCGGCGACCTTTCAGCATTCGACTCTGATGCTTCCTACCAACTGCCTGAAGACCACGTTTCTCTCGACCCTGTCCAGCCTCCTACCGCACCCCCTTACAAGCGCGCCATCGAATTGAGAAAGGCCGCCGGCGGAGCCTACGGCAAGACCTCCGTCAAGGTATAAGCCATAAAACCGCGACAAGACCACTCCGACGGTCTCAATAGTCGTCCTCATCCGACGGCCCATCCGGCATCGCGGGCCCGCGCTTCTCCAGCAGATACAGCTTCCCGTCATGTGACGCCCCCCATTCCGTCGTCCCCAGCGTCTTCTCATACAACTTGCTCGCCTGCGGCGACGACGTCAAGAGGAGGAATCGCCGTAGGTCGGGCCACTCGTTCAGGACCTCGTTTAAGCACTCCATCAACCACGGCGCGAGGCCCTTGCCCTGGTGCGCCTGCAGCACGTACACATCGGACAGATACGCCAAGCTCACGTAATCCGTGACGACCCTCGCGAGGCCAACCAGCTCAGGCCCCTTCTTCCCTGCGCGATGTGAGCATTCATTCAGAGGACAATAACAGAGTGACGAACCTGCAATCTGGGAGGTGGAATGGGGAAGCTTGTACACGCCTAGACACAGCGAGTTATCAATCATCCGCCGCAACACGCCCTCATCCACGCGCTTCGCCCACCACAGCAACTCCGAGTCGAAGGCGTCATTGATGGCATCCAGCTGGAGGAGCGAGCGATCGGTGGAGATGAGGTAGTCGTCCTTGTACCACTGCTTCGTAGGCATCTGGTTCGGCATCGTGTCTGGTACTGTGGGATTTCTCCTTTGCTGCCCAGGGCGGTGTTCAGTGGCGCAAGGGAGGACGGAGATGTAGTTGAAAAATGCCTGAAACCTTGTCGGCGCAGCGCCCGGTCCGTAGACGTACGCAAAACTCTAGACGAGGCTTAAATAAACGCCAAAAAAGACAACGGGAGGATCGAGCGTTGTGTCCGAAAACGTCATTTCTCGCCGCCCGGGTTGGGGTCTGTGAGGTTCCCATCCTGCCGGGGTGAACTCTATGTTTGTGTCTCCTCTTTTGCCGGGTATGTTTGCTATACCGCTCTTGGTAAGGTTGGTCCGGATGGGGAGATTCGGTCCCGTGCCGATCGTCGCCACGCGGGGGAATGTGGGGTTGAGCTCCGGGCGCTGAACGTGGTCTAGTCTTGGAGGATTCTCACGATAATTATCCGAGCATGAAGATTCGGCCATATGTATTCGAAGGAGACCGCATCTTTCGCGTACATCTTTTCAGCTCATGGGCTGGAGTCAATAAGGCTACCTTACCCAGCAGGCAGCCAACTTGATAGATGGTTGCTGCCTTAGGCCCCACCACAGAAGGTGAAGCTGCGGTACCTACCCTCATGGGCAACGTCCGTTTCTGATTCTGTCACCAACAAGCATCCGGCCAGATGGTCGAGGGGTGGTTGTGCGATGACTAGCGACCTGCGTTGACGTTCCGCGGCTACTCATGGCACGCATCGTTCGATCCTCGATAGCGCCACTGTTGGACCATTCTCTTTTTTTTTCTTCTCTTTTTTTGGTCTCAAAAGTCGGATTGTTTTATTTTTTCTCCGTCCACTCAGTCGCTTCGACAGACGACAACAGTAGAGAGAATAACGATGATTGAGACGACGGATCAAGAAAGTAGATCTCGCAAAATCTAAGGAAGAAGAGTACTGAAGCTACAGACTGACTTGATTGCGTAACATGCAACTTTCCTCCTCGTTCTCCGCGTTGTCGTGTTGAGTAGAGTGAGCTGTCCGGCTGCCTGTCCTCTGTCGAGTTTGACCGACACGCACGACAAGACGCTTTATCTTCAAAACAAGGAAGGAGCGGGAACAATGCTCCCTCCTTCAAATTTTCCTTCCGCCTTCTTGCCTGAATCTCTTTCAGGTTGAGCTTCTCACCAACAAACAAGTACAAAGACTCTGGCATCAACCAGAAGCAGCTTGTCTTTGCCCAGTAGACTTGCTTTCAACTTGCTTCAATCGAAAGAAATGTGAGCTTGTTCCCATCCAATTTTCACCCTAATACTTGCTGACATTACCTGGACCAGAGCCTTGACCTTCGTCCCACTATGGAGCAAGTCCATCGAATTCTTGCCGAGCTCTCCGGGGAATCTCGTGACATTGCTCTGCGCCGCGCCCTCGAGGAGACGGCCCGGGACCACATCATTGGTCTCCTCATGCACGAGGACTACGACCGCGTTACTCAGTGGTACGCCCACGACGTTGTAATGGTGTTGGGTCTAGATACCACACTCGACGGCGAGATCCTCAAGGGCCACGACGAGGTTATTCAGCACTTTGCCAACCTCCAGGAGCAAACCGACATCGTCGTTGTGCCTGTCCTTACTATCGCCGACCGCGGCCGAATAACCGCGTATACCGAGACGTATTACAGGTGGCTGGGCAAGGACGACAAGGACGACAAGGACGACAAGGACGACAAGGACGACAAGGACGACGGCGAAATGTTCGTCGAGGAGCCTGTTGAAGCGCCCTTTGTGGGCTGGCCGGCGGTTGTATTCGGCGATGTTCTCAAGGTACGCGAGGTGGTCGTGTTTGACCTCAACGCGGAGATGAAGGTCAAGCGTGTGGAATGGCGCCAGTTGGGAATGGAGCACCTTGGAGAAGCCAGCGTCGACGCTCTTGCATTGCAGAGTGAGAAGCTCAAGGTTCGTATTCAAGGGGATGTATGATGGATTGCCATCTGAGGCCGGACTGGAAGGAACCTGTTATGAATTGCATGGGATTGGGTACACTGCCTCAAAAAGAACAGAAATGGCATACGGAGAGGGGCTGGCTTATACGGAAATACCCTGCAAACGTCTGTCCATTATACTTGATAACCTGCCACCCGGGTGGATTTTCAAGTGGAAGGAACTATCACAACCCTTGAGGACATCCTTGACGGCTTGACCCTGGAGCAAGTCCGCCCTGAAAACCTGTTCTCTCCCGTGCACCATCTCCGTTACGACTTAGGTCTCTGAAAACTCAGCTGCGAACCTCGGAACAGAGGCATTTCTCCTTCGCCCAGTTTCGTTGTACTGTAACAGACTCAAGCACATCTTCCTTGAGACACACCAATCAACCACAAACGCAAATCGCAGCTTCCTCCTGCCCCCAAGCGCACCATGAGCTCAAGAAACCAACACACACGGTTCCAAGTCTTCGCGGACGAACTGACCGGCGACTCACGCGACCGCCCCCTGCGATACGAGATCGAAAACAAAATCAGCATCTTCTTCGACGACATCAACGAGAAACGCTGGACGAGCGTCAAGAGCTACTTCAACGATGACGCCCGAGTCATCTTTGGCTTCAGATGTCCAAACCAAATCATCGACAAAGACGTTGACCTGGTGATCGAGCGGATCAGAGAGAAGACCGACGGCATGCGGCGCGTCACGGTGCCTACCTTGGTGCTCGTGGACCGAGGGCGGGTAACTTGCTTCCTGACCAACTTGTGGATCGAGATCGACGAAGAGATGACGACGCGACGCTGGATCTCGTCGAGGCAGACACGCTGTTTGGAGAAATGCACGAGGTGGCTATTATCGACCTGGACGACGAGTACAAATTCAAGCGTGTCGAGTTCCGGACTACGACTCGGCAGGAGATAAGACAAAGGGGGACCGTGGAGGACTTCGAATATTTGGTGCGGAAAACGAGAAGGAGCGAGTATTATGTGGTCGAGTCCGACGAATAATGTTGATACTCCATTGAAAATTCTTCTGTTCGCATATAGGTGAAAAAATCGAAAAAACTCGCTCGCACGCTGTTCGTGTTCAACCTACCTGCCGTCTCCACAACAGCATCTCACCTTTTGCCTCGCCCTAACCGATGGCCGCTCTTGCCTTTTCCTTCGCCCCCATTCTTCTGACTCCTGCCAAAGGGGTTTAAATTGTTCTGTCATCGTCGCATCCGCCATCGCAACCATCATGTCGACCGAGGACGAGTACGACCGCGCAGACTTCGATGTATACGTCGCGGAACTGGCTGGTTCGTCTCACGACCGTGCTATGCGCCCAGCTATCGAGCAAATGGTGCGTCAATTCTTCCGCGCGACCAGTGGCACCAAAATCGACGTCGATGTCGCCATGAGCTTCTTCAGCGACAACCCAACCGCCATCGAAGCCCTTAAAGGACCTGGTGAAATATATATTGGAGCGGCTATGGTAAAGAAAGGGATTGAGGGCTGGGGCGAGGAGAGGGCGCAAACCGTCCAGAACATAGTTGTTGTGGACAGAGGCCACGTCACTTGCCATGTCATCACCTTCATTTTCGATGACGAGAACCCCGAGATCTTCAATGAGTACCACGGCGTTATCATCATGGATTTGGACAAAGGCAACCGCATCGAGCGTTACGAGTCCCGCGCTACCACCCGCGAAGCAAAGGAGCACAAGGGAGGAATAAAGCGATTCGATGCTCTCGTCGAAGAGGCCGAGGAGGACGCCATTACCGTTGACTACTTGTCTTGATCGGGAGGACTAAGGAACCAGAGCAAGGTAGGTTTCACTGTTGACGCATATTGCGTCTTGCCAGAAAAGCACTTCTAATATGTTGCCAGATTTGAGCGAAAACATCTGCTGCCTATTTCGCCTTTCGTTCTTGTCTTCTTCGTTCTCACCACCTTCCGTGCTCATCACCGTCGATGTTGACTTCGTCTTCGGCACCACCATCACTGCTCTGAAGACTGCCCACTACGTGGACAACAACGCTGGGCAGACACACATAATATCCGGAGGGCATCATCAGTGGGGATACTAGGCAGTCATGGAGCTAGATAGCTATCATGAATTCAGAGACACCTTTTCCATGAGCAAATGCGCGTAAATAGCCTCAATTATCTGTCTACTAAAACTCCTCACTCCCAGGGCCAGATGTTGTATACGTGAGGTCTTACCCACAGAAAATTGAAAAGCTTTGCCGCCTGAGACAGAATTCCAGACATGCCTTCCAGGTGCGCAGTTGGATCAACTCCACGTGAGATGCTTCGACTGGCTGGCCATATTTGGCATCTATCTGCTATGATTGGTAGAATGGCGTCGTCCGACAAAGTTCTCAAGCACCCAAAGCGGTGGATTCGCGCCACCCTCTCCCCGCGCTTTTTCCCCCAAAAGTTTTGTCGCAAGCCACCACCTAGTCTCCATCCCCAAAACAACAAGACTGACTCGGTAATGGTAAAAGGAATCGAAAAAGACGGAATCACGCTCTCAAGTCTCGAAAGACCCATAACGCGCCGTAAATACACGGATACGGATTCAACCACTTCCTCAGGTAAGACATCCTCCCCTCTGAAAATTCCACGACTGAAATCCTAACTCGTCATAGAAACCATGGACACACCCGGAACACCCTCGAGCGAAAGCCTGGGAACCACGGCAAGCTACATCCCCGTCTTTGCACCCCGCTCGCGGGATGCAAACAATAGCAGTCCCGAGCCTCCCGAGCCCGCGTCCCGCGAGGACTTCGATCGCCTCGAGAAGGAAGTCTCCAGCCGCTCCTACGATATCGCCATGCAAAGCATCCACGAGACCGCTATGCGAGAGTTCATCAGCGCCATCAGCTGGAGCCGGTGGTCTACAGTTCAGGCCTGGCTCGCGGACGATGTCGAATTCGTCCAGGTCCCGCTTCGTTTGGGCGGCATATGCCATGGCGCCAAAGAAGTCGTTACCCATTTCACCGAGATGCAAGCCAGCGGACCCGTTTATTTTGAGGTCGACTACATGATTGTAGACCAAGGATACGTCACGTCCATCGTTGAGATGAGCCAGGACATCCCTGCCGAAAACGTCCGTACCGAGCAAATTATTGCCTGGATTATCAGCCTCGACGATGACAACAAGATAATCCGTATGGAACACAGAGATATCGGAGCGAAGAAGTACCGCCCCTTGAACCCACCTCATAGGTGTTCCGAGGGCGACTACTCAGAATTCCAGATTTAAGTCTGGTCTTCTGGTGGAGGACGAGCAAGCTGCAAGGAACGACCTCCTTGTCCATGATAGTCAATTATGGATTACTCAGTTGCTACGTTGTTCACAACGGAGACCCTTCAACATTGGTAAGACCTAATCTGGAAAGAGACATTTTCAGCAATTCCGAAAAGATTTTCACAGTTAAGATAACGTATGGAAAAGAAAATGTTTTGTGAGCTTGAAGTTACCCTGCAAAGAGTGCTAGGCAATTAGAAGCAGCAGTAGTAATCCTGAATCTTTTCATGGGAAGGTGATTTTGCAATCTCCTTTTGTTTTTAAAACACAGTGAGTGTTCTTGATGAATGATGTCTGAGTACATGAACGGTTGTCTTGCCCAAGTCCCAAGCTTCCTGCCTGACCAAAGTGCTATTTCTCACCCCGTCATGATATCAAATCCTCCCGCCCATGTCCTTGCAAAATGCACCTATCCTCCGTTTCAATTGCTCCTGAACGCATGGTCCTGCCACGTTAGTTGCGTGCTCAGAAGGATTGGTAGATGCGCCTGCTCTTCGAATCCTCCAACATCTTGTCAAGCTCGTCCATCTGGAATTTCGTCTCTCGAATGATGCGTTGCTCGACGCGCCGGAACCTGCAGCTGCTGTCGAGATCGAGAATGAAGACATACGTGGTCTTCGTGAATTCGATGCCATCTTTGGAGCGAAGGAAAACTTCGACGTGGCAAGTGATGCGGCCGCGGTCGATGAGGATGATGATGGGCACGGCCGTTCGATGCAGACGATCCAATTTCTGAAAGGCCACCGCAATGCCCTTGTGACCGGTGAGGCTGCCCTCGGGGCGCGCGAATCCCTCGGTATGGCGCAGCATGTCGATGTTCTCGACGTACCACTCCTTGAAGCCATTGGGGTGATAGTCGGCCCAGTCGGAGAGGTAGTTGAGCGTGTGCTCGTAAGCCTCCTGTCGGAACTTGGAATCTTGCGTAGCGATGGTGATGTGCGCGCTACCCCTGAGAGTGACCAAGTTTCTGACGGACTTCCGGATGTCGGTGGCCGACATCTGGTGCTCTTGCTGTGACATCTTCGCGATGAGTTTGTTTGGGAAGCCTTTGGTGCCAGACGAATGGATAGTGTGCTTTGTGAGATGTGGTTTGAATGGGAAAGTTGTTGCAAGTTGAGATGTTTGGTGAGAGATCTCGGAGGATTGAAGGGCAAAACTTCAGACTTTATAGACGCCAGGCGAAGGCGATCCGGCGACGAGAATCTCACCCTGGAGGATAGTGAATGTGAGTAGATGGGATGAAGAGCCATATACGGAGGCGAAGCCTATCGTAGTCCAATAGGCAAACCATCACAGGCGAACGGGCGGGTCTCCTCCCCGAGGCGCATCGCTTCCTGCTATTCACCCTGCCAGAGTTTTACTCACGTCGAGCTCACCTTGGCCTATGAGCCCCACAATTGCTCCTGCTCCTGCTCCTGCCTCTCCGGATCTGCTTGACTGACGGTGGTGTCGCTCCTTCCTCCACCCTCCCAATCTCAAGAAAATTCACTGCAGCCGATTTGCCAACCACAACCACCACACCGCAGCCGAACCAGAGATCGACGTCCAAATGGCTGCTCCTGACGAAGAAGAGAGCTTTCGCCGCTTCCTGGAAGAAATGTCAGGCGACTCCCGAGATTATGGTATTCGGAAGACACTGGATCAAAGAGTTCGCGCCTACTTACAGAGCCTTGACGCCGGACGCATCGGCGAGATGGGACTTTGGTACGCCGACGATGTCATCTTAATCCTGGGCATCCAGGGCCCGGAAAGATATGGAAGGGCAAGCAAGAGGTCATCGCCAGTCACGAGAAAGCTTTAGCAGACCGAAATAGAAGTGGATGGACTATTGTCACTATTCCTACCTGGATCATTGTTGACCGAGGAAGGATCACCTGCCGGTTCGAACGATTCGCCTCCAGAAAGCTGTTCTCTGCACGAATCGACGTGGACAGCGCGGTCGGCCCAACACAGAAAAAAGTCATCCTTGTTACAATGGACCTCAATGATTCCAACAAGATCCAGCGCATGGAGTACCGTCTGCTTTGCAAGGAGCACGACGTAGCCGGGATCCCAAACTGGGACTGGGATGAAACTGTCCATTCAATCAAAACCAAGCCCGTCGTCATCAACTACAACATCTGAATTGCGAAACCAGTGAGGGCCAGAGAAGGCAAGGATAGCGAGGACGGTGAGGAAGGACGGTGAGGAAGGGCAACAAAGGTAGCCAAACTGAGTTTGACAGGTGGAAATCGCATGGAAGAGAGAAGATATCATCAAAATGGACTCAGTGGAATACTGAAATAGCCACCCAACTGCGCCATTCAAGCCTATCATTTCCCGAATGCAAACTTGAAGACATTCCCTGGGTCAACCTTCTCCTTCAACCTCTTGACAGTCTCCCAGTGATCCCCATAAACCACCTCCATCGCGAACTGCCCCTTCGGCAGCAGCGAGTAGTACCCGCCCTCAATCACCCCATCCAACTTGACCAGTGCATCCCTGTACCCATCCGCCCACTCCTTGGCTTCTTGGCTCTTCTCCTTCGTGATAGTAAGCCCGACGATCTCCAGCAAGTTGTGCTCCTCGCGCCATCTGAACACGCCAGGCAGATGGTCATCGCGAGATGCCTTGCCACGCAGCTGGTGCATACTCAGCAACGCACCGTCTCCAGGAAGCTTCGTCGCAAACTCGGCATACAAGTCCGCCATATCCTCCGAGAGGGCAAGCGTCTTGGTGCTCACGCCGTAGGAGCTGCCGGGAATCGTCGTCGGGGACGTCAACGCTGTTACCTGCGCAGTCATCGCGGAGGGGCTCGTCGGTGCGACCATCTTCATTGCCACGGGAGCGAGCTTGCAGATCTCTTCGAGCCAGGTGTCTGACTCATCCGACGCAGGACCGTTCCAGGTGAAAGCGCAGGCGAATGTCTTTCCAATTCCTGGAACCTCGACAACGGCGGGCTGAATGCAAAGTAGGTCTGGCAGGGTATTTTCCTTGAGAAGCTTGGCCCAGTTCGTCCAGAACGTCTTGATGGTGCCTTCGAAGTCGGTTGAGTCGAACATGATGAGACCGCCTTGGATCTGCAGGTGTGTTAGTACCACCTCAACCGCCATTTTGAAAAAGTGTTACCTCGGTCTTTGGGTAGACCTTGATCTCAATCTCAACAATAACACCCAAAGCAGGCCCGGCACCTCGGATGCCAACCAACAGCTCCTCGTCGGCATCGATCAGCTCTCCATTCGCGAGCACAACTTTCGCTCCGAGAATTTGATCAACTCCCATACCCAAGCTCGCGGTGAAGAAAGAGTACCCTCCCAGCGTAGCCCATCCGACGTACCCAACACTCCCCACCGTGCCGGTCGGCGTCATCAAATCTTCCTTCTCCAGCGCAGCCTGCAGATCACCATTCAAGACGCCACCTCCAAGTCGAGCGGACTTCTTGTCGGAAGAGACGTTGACATACTTGATGTCACGCATGTCAATCTGCAGGATGCCGTCGACGGTTGAGCGGGCTGACATGTCATGCCCACCCGAGCGGATGACGAAGGGCGTCGAGGTCTTGCTGCAGTGGGACACCAGAGCCGCGACATCTTCAGCGGATTGAGGGCGGGCTATCAGCCGCGGGATGGCGGGGGTAGAAACATAGGTCTGGCGGAGGGAGTGGAAAGTCTCATCGGAAGGTGAGTAGGTCTTGATCGAGGGGTGCTTCTCGAGGAAGTCTTCCAAGGTGGTGAGGGAGCCCATGATGTTCGAGAATTGTCGCGCTGTTGTCGATTGTTTGTTAGCAAAGATTCCAGAAACGATGGAAAATAGGATACCATGCAGACATCGTTGAAATAAATCTGACAGCCAGCTTTATGGCTTGAAATCCTGCCGTCAGCTCCGAAGCCAACTCTTTGTCATCCAAAAACGCCCATCAGCGTGTCTTACCATGGCAGATCCTCCCCGAGGACATTTGGCGCTGCTGATTGGCGCCCAAAAGATCTTTCGCTTCTGCGGGGAGCTAGACACAGGGGGACTGAGACAATTGTTTCCCCCATCGGGAGAGGAGCGGTATCTTGCAGCCTGGACTTGTAAGCACTAGCAGATAAGGGTGTGAGGTTGGATGCGGGGCCGGCAACGTCCGGAGACGGCGCCGGTACCCGGACCTGTGTTTTCCTTCTTGGGCAAGGATGGACATCCGAGGGCAACGACACATGCGAGACGCGCAGGACAGTAAGTATGAATCATCAGTAATTCTCTGGGGATGGCTATCGTGCTAAGAGGAGCTCTGTAGGTCAAATAGTACAGCGAAACAAACAAATCCCAAGTTTGGAAACCTCCCTTGCGTCCATCCGTTATTCTTCTTTCAAGCGATTCAGTCGCCCGGTTGTCAAAGGTTGAAGTCTAGCCGGCGGTCTTGATTAGCGGATCATGCGTTCGATCCAGCGGGTGACAGGAATCTCCATGGAAAGCTCATGCTCCTGGGGCATCGCGGCGCAATAGTCGCGGAGCCCGAAGGTGAGCTCGCCAATGCGGCACATGTCGCGGCCGGAAGGGGACTGAACCCAGATCTCCATGTACCACTGCTCGTTCTTGAAGGTACGCTCCTCAGTGCAGGTGCAGCCCGTCAGGGAGTGCGGCATCTTGTCTTGGCGATCGAAGTCCTCGACGAAGTTCTCCCATCGGCCGTGGAGCTCTTCCCGGACACCGCTGAAGCCCTCAGGAAGGCTCATCATGGTGCTGCCGAGAACGTCAGCCATGACAGGTTGGTCCTGAAGCGCGTCGGTTCTAAGGGTCTGGCGCGGCATGGGCGGGCAGCTGTGTAGGCCGTGCATCTCGCAGACCATATCGCCGAGCAGCCAGAACTTGTCTCTTGGGAGGAACATGGTGGCACTCAACGAGTGGACAGGCACGTTGCTGACGGTGTTGTAGTAGAAGTCACCGGCGTTGTCAAGATGCTCGAAGTACGACTTGTGCTCTGGGCCCCGGAAATACTTGAGGTTGCCAATCTCGATGGGGGCGTCGACGGTGCACTGGTTGTAGTCCGCAGCAAGACGGGTGGTGTAGGCATCGGCAACCGTGTTCGGTTCGCACTGCTGAGGGTCAGCCTCTTGGGGAACACCGGGGTGAACGCCGCCCTTGATCATCTGGCTGGTGTTGCAGCCTCGGTATTCGAAGAAGCTATCGTCAAATTCGTCAAAGCGGGCGTTGATGGTAGGAGTGCCGAGCGTGCCGTCGTGGCCAAGGATCCAGCTGATGTCGGCCTGGGGCTGTACCATCTCGGGGTGTTCATCCATGAAGGACTTGGTGCTCTGGAATAGGGACCTGGGCTCCGAGGTGTCTTCGAACATGACTTCATTGACTCCGTAGGCGATGTCGCGATCTCTCATCAAGCGAAAGACGTCGACGTTGATGTCGCACATGAACTGGGTCTGGAGAGTAGTCCTGTCAGCCCAACCAACAACAGGAAGGGGAAAGGGACTTGACTTACTCCAGGTTCAACCATCCAGAACCAGTCATAGGCATCAAGACGCTTCTCGCGAGCGAAGAGACCAGCCGACCAGCGTCGCTTGTGGTGGGTGGTCCAGACGTCAGCTTTATTGGCGCCCACTGCCTAAGCGTGCGCCAAGCCAGCTTCGAAGCGACCAGAGTCGACCCAGGCAGGGATAGACCAGTGCTGCTTGGGGATGACATTGTAGGTGACAGTGCCGCCGGTCGCGTTGGATGTAGCCTCTTTGAACTTCTCGCTGAGCTCTTCGTGGCTGAAAAAGACCCAGTCGTAGCGATACTTGCCGTTGAAGCGTTGCTCTAGTTGTCCAACAGAGGCGACCATCTGCTCAAGTTGGTTCTCTGAGACAAGGGCGACAAATGCGGCGCGTGGAGAAGCATCCCAAAGTTGAAGGCCTGCTGAAAGAGCGAAAGGGAGGTTGAAGAGGGTTATGGCAGCAAGGAGGAGGAAAGAGGTAGGGAGGGAAACGAATGATTTGGTCCGGAGCGCCATCTCGCCTGATTCACGAGAGATCAGTCGAGAAGGCGCGCGTGGTGACTTGTGTGGAATAAAGAAATCAGACGGATGCTTGTCGTTGATCTAAGACAGTTCTTTGGTGGATTTGGTTCAGGTGAAGGGTTGTTGTTGGGGTGAAGTTTTGATCTGAGGTGGTGTGGAGGAGAAGAGATGGTTGACTTGGGAAACCACGAACGAAGAACAACAAGCCGCCCTCAAACGACGCTAGCGTCTCGCTTAACTCTCAACAGCGCAAAAAAGAGGAAGCAACGACCTGTTCTCAGGCAGCTCACACGTGACTTGGTGATCCAGACCGTTCACCGAGATCCTTAGGCGCCTTAGGCGCCCAACCGCCTGGAACTTGGGTGAAAGCCTGGGAAAGAACGTGACCGTAATGACAATTACGTCATCTCTGACAGTTAAACAAAAGTCAAGGACACTTCAGAAATGCATCACTCAGACCTTTATTCGATGACGTCAGGGGTTCAAGCAGCTTTAGCCTTCAGGCCCCAGGATCTCAGCCAAAGTAACCAACCTTTCCAAGACATGACCAGACCTTTTCAACAATGCGGCAAACTCGTGCTATGAGAAGATCATGTTATTCCAATTTGATGCCTTCCTGCCTCTGGGAGTTTCTTGATGGTACCCATCTGCTGGAGTGCAGGCTTCTTTGATATTTCTACATGTCCTGAGATACCTCAAATTTCCTCGTAAAACATGTCATGTGTCCTTGTGATGAATGAAATGTCATTCTTGCACTTCATTGTTGTCAATTGGATGAAAGAATTTGAACAATGACCTCCAAAGCCAAATCTTGTTGGGAATAAAATATCCCAATGCCCACCCAAGGGTCCAACCCATCCATGTCATTGATGCCGTTGCTACAACTCCATTTCCCAATTCTCACCGGTACTCAGGATATGCTCACCCCAGGTCCGATGCTCCTCTGTTCCCAGTATCTTAAAGCCCGTCTTGGCATACATCCTCCTTGCTCCCACCATGTTGCTGTCCGTCCTCAACCCCACCCGCTCATACCCGACCTCTCTTGCAAAGTCTATGCAGAGCTTCATCAATTGTGTTCCTAGACCCAGCCCTCGAGCCCTCTTCTCGACGAGAAAACACCTCAACTTCGCTCGCCCCGGCGTGTCGCGATCTTTCATGAGAATGATGCAGCCCAGGAACTGTCCATCCCTTTCCGCAATCCAGCAACGCTCTGATGTAGGGTCGAAGGTTGTGATGAAATCGGACGTGATTCTGCCGACGAAGGCTTCGAAAGATGACCCATAATCGAACTCGTTGGAGTAAATTGTTCCATGACGGTAGGTGATGAACCCCATGTCACCTGGACGGTGGTTTCGTATGGCGACCCCATTCTGGGCAGTGCCGTTGACTTGGTTTTCGGACTTCATCGCTGCTAACTGGTGGTCAAGGCTCATTCTTGTAATGTTTGGGTTTGGTTTGTCAGTTGAACTGATTTCCTATGCAGGGTTGGCATGTCTTATGAATGTCCTTTTCTCAACCATTGCGACCTTGAAAGGCTATTAGTGCGGGGCATGTCGTCCGCGTCTTTCAAGGGCGCAGACCGCCACTAAATCGGCAGCTAGGCATGCTGCATGTCAATCTAGGTTTCAGGGGACTTCTGCAGGAATTGATCCAGATGGCGCTAGAAACACAAAGATGACTGGCCCAATTACACCGCCTTCGTCACCAAAATCTGACATCCTATCACGTAGACACGTAGACCGCGTGCTCGTACTGCGCGACTGCAGGTGGACTGGACTCGGCACAGGGTCGATCACACGAATTTCCTCAACAGTTCACGAACTTGAATTATTGCTTCGTTTCATTCATACTCCTTCGCCAGAACTCTTCTCGTCTTTCCGCGACTCAATCATAACGACGCAAAACACCGCTGCTGTGGACCCAAACACGAACAGGGCTGTGATGGTGTTGAACCAGCCCACGCCGATGCTGTTGATAGCTGGAAGACACACAGCCGTGCCAACGGCCGCGATTGCATAGCGGAAGAAGTAGTTCCCAGCTTTTTTCCTAGTTAGTCACCTTGAAGTTCGACTGTGGGAAAGGGTAATCACCTATCACCTCTGCACTCCGTCCCTTGAACACATCAAGACAATACGTGTTGATGCTGGGGAAGCAAATGGTCTGAGCGAAACCTTGCACGAACATGCAAATTACTGGCAACGGGATGCCGCCCTTCTCCTTCTCGATTGCCCATCCGTATATCAGAATTGCACACGGGATCACGATGCCCATGGCTACGAAGGAGCTGCGCAGGCGATCTTCGGGAAGGCGGTGGCCTCGACGCTTGATCCAGAGCTTCACAGTATGGTCTGCATAGCGGCCGCCGAAGTATGTGCCGGTGAAGAAGCCGATTCCTGGTGCAAGAAAGAAGAGACCGGACTGCAGAGGGGTTGTCAGGTGGAAGCGCGGGTTGATGACGTATCGGATGGGTGTCAAGAGTGATTGCATATTCCAGACCAGAGACGAGGCGGCGATTCCCTACGAGATTGTCATCAGATACTGACGCCCAGCCAACGAACAATTACGGAATGAAGACTTACTGCCACCAGAAGTTTCGGAATACGGAACAATGCAAGGACTCGGAAAGGGTTGGTCCAATCCCAAACCTTTCCAACCTTGGTCTTGAAGTCGAGCCCTTCCAACTCCTTTGATCTCATCTTATGACTCGTCTCTGGAAGAGCAAGTACGGCAAGCACGGTTGTGAGTCCTCCTAACCCCGATTGAAACCAAAACAAGACTCGCCAGCTATGATATGTGACGATGACACCGCCGATGAAGGGACCGAAGGATTGGCCAATCAGTGTGCCGTTCAGGAACCATGCCAGGGCTGTCCCTCTCTCTGTGGGCTTGTGAATGTCACTGATACAACTTGAGCCCAGCACGAGGTAAGCTGTCCCCGTGAAGGCTGACAACAAACGGAAAACGAAGAAGGCGGCAAGGTTAGGAGCCAACGCCGTTCCCACGGAGAACCCAAAGAATCCAGCCGCAGACAGAATGCATGGCTTGTCAAGTCAGCCAATGGTCCTCGATAACACTTTAGTGCCCAGGTACCTACCCATTTTCGTCCATACACCTGGCTCACAGGTCCCCAAAACAGGGTGCTGATACCCATAAATACCGTGTAGATGGCATTGCTAACGTTGATGATGCTTCCGCTAGTGTTGAACTCGGCCGCAATTTCGGGAATCGCTGCCAAGAGCAGCAGAGTGGACACCGTTGACGAGATTCCACCGCAAGCCACCACAGCCGTGACAAGTCTCTTCCGGTTCGGCGAAAACTTGGCATAAATCGCTTCCGTGTCTTGGCGGCTCAATTGAGCATCGTCCTCATTCGGTGCAGGCAGAATCGTCGCGCTCTTCTCCGCGTTCGATGTCGTCAGTCGCAAGTCGTGGCGGTCAGGCTCCACATCCACCGACTCCGACTTTGAGTCGTCTTCATGTTGGTTTTGCGACATGTTCCGGGCTTGTCTTCGCGGGACAAGCAATTGGGGTTCTTTTCGTCATCCACTCAGGATTTGTGGAAAGATGGTATGATTTAGCTGCTTCGCGACGAGTTGGCGAGTTGTCAAGATGCACGTTCAAGTTTTTCAAACACCAGCGCCGGCACTTCTCACCGGGCACAAAGATCGGGCAGAAAGATCTTCGGCAGCGTTATCCGGCAGTAGTTTGCCTAGGTTAAGCAGGTCAAACATCGGATATGCCCCATTCTCCCCATGCTTACCATTCCGACGTCGGTGACTGGATTTAAGATCGCCATTAAAGCCCCTGCAGTCTCGCCAGAAACTCGCTGGAACAAGAAGCTCATTGTCCCGGCTGGGCGTTCTTCCCCGCGTGTGGGGGTTCATCCCGGTCCCAGTGCAGTTCGTCGGACATCTTCCGAGAGACTGGCCAGGTATTTAGCGAGTCGCGTTCTTAGTGTTGTGGCAGGCCTGATGGGTTCAGTCTCGCTCCGGCTCCGAGATCGGCCGGGGACAAGGGAAGCCGCTCGGTCGCCGAATTTCACCAGAGATGGGTCTTTCGGAATGGAAACTTTGGCCGGACTCGGCCCCGGGACGCCGGATAGTCAAGATGGACCAAAATTCATTGTGATGGCTGGCAGACCGTGTCTGGGTGTCGCTGGCCGAAGGCTATTTGCGGCGCTTAGGCCGAGCAGGGACTGCCCATGGTGATCTTCGATGAGACACAACTCCAGAATCTGTAATCTGGGTCAGAACTTTGTTGAAGCTACTGCTCACAGTACTATTAGTACCTCAACGTCTTCTTGACCGGTAATACATACTTCTTTTAACGAAGGAGGTTAAAATGGCGACTGGCTCATCGTAGGTCCGGGTGTGAGCCTATGACTCGGTGCAATTATGCCCCGCACACCGGATATGACGCCGGCTCATGTGGGGTGAAGACCGAGCAAGATGACTCTTCTATGAGGCCATCGCATCGGACGAACTATTATCCTATCTCATACTAACAGATGACATTGTGCAGCACCTGTCAAATGCATCTCTCCAAGCACTTACACAACTCGGTCAGCCATGGACAAGCGCGGTCGAGCCAATGACAACAACGCACGCGATGTCGGCGACTTCACCGCCGCGCTGGAGTTTGACTTGCTCAAAGCGCAGTTGACCAATTCGTCTCAAGTCAATTACCCGGAACCTATTCGAGACGACTCTTTTCTACAAGACTTACAAAATCTGGATGCAGTTGAGTTGCTGCGCAATGCAGGACTTTCATCCCACCAGCAAGATGGATCTCTCTTTGACCCCGCCGTGACCGGAGGGTCCAGCCTCGCCAACACCCAAACGGGGATGCCAAGCACAAGTACAACTTTCGACGACGCAGAAATGTTCATGTTTTCGGAGGCAATTGGTGATGGGCAGTCTGCGAGGCACTTGCTCGACACCGGAACAACAACACTTGGTGTAGACGAGAACCCAGCTTCAGAGATGACCACGCCGCCCAAAATCGGGACTCGGTTCTCTGCAAAGTCTCTCCGGATTCTGAAAGCATGGCTCTCGAACAACAATCACCATCCATACCCTTCAACCGCCGATATGGAGATGCTAGAGCGGCAGACCGGTCTTAGCAGACAACAGATCACCAATTGGCTCGCCAACACTCGGAGACGCAACCGATTCAAGGTTCCTCCCAAACGGCCCCCATCCCCTGCCATCACTTCAGCCACCTCAAAGCCCATCAACATTGGTGGAAGCAGTGTTCCTCAAGGATTCGACGAGATGAACCCTCTTCAGCGTTGGCAAGTGTCGCCGCCTGAGCACGAGCCCGCATTGGCATCTGCTATCGCACATGCTGTGTACGACCTACCACCTGGATCCGACACTCCAGCAGATCGATCTTTGACCGACAGCGCTCCTACGAGGTCTCTGTATAACGCTTCGTCGGCAAGCAGTGCGGGAACATCACATTCGAGCAGGAGCTCAGTCAATTCAGCATACTCCCACAATTCTCGCGCATCATTGCGATCAGATCCCCTGGCAAAAGCTGCGATCAAGCGAAGGAGGCGACGAGGTGCTGCGGCACGACCAGAACGAAAAGGCCCCAGCAATCTCTGGCAGACCATGAACATGTATCAATGCACGTTCTGTACCGAGACCTTCAAGACAAAGCACAATTGGCAACGTCACGAGAAGTCACTGCACTTGTCTCTGGAGCGGTGGGAATGTTCGCCAACAGGGCCAACCGTCGCTGATGCAAGTGGTCAGCTCGTTTGTGTCTTCTGTGGTGATGCCAACCCGGACAAAGAACACCTAGAGAAGCACAACTATTCAGTCTGCAAAGAGCGACTGCCTGAAGACCGAACGTTCTACCGGAAGGACCATCTACAGCAGCATCTCAAGTTGGTGCATGATGCCAAGTTCCTGAGATGGCCCATGGGGGATTGGAAGCATGAGAATGAGATGATCAGATCTCGCTGCGGTTTCTGTGCTTTGGTGATGGGGTCATGGATTGACAGAATCGATCACATCGCCGAACACTTCAAGGATGGAAAGACGATGGAGGAGTGGCATGGAGACTGGGGCTTTGATGACCATATTCTCAAGATGGTTGAGAACTCAATGGCGCCTTGTCAGTCTTCCCCTCTCAAGTTTTGTATGCCATGGCTGACCTTCACTTTCCAGATATGATCCATATGGAGCGGTACTCACCATGGCCCTTCACGACCAAACAAGGCGTTCCAGAGACGCCACCCAGCGCTTTTGAGTTGATCAAGACGGAAATCAACCACTTCGCCACAGACTACCAAAACACGAATGGCCGAATGCCTACGAATGCCGAGCTTCTATACGAAAGTTGCTGCATTATTTTCGGCTCGGAGCCTACATCTCTCGCGAAGAAGCCAGTAACCCCAGCAAGCTCTTGGCTGCGAGATTTGCTCATGTCGTCGGATGTTATCGTCAAGCAAGCCCGAGTTCGACCGTTGAAGACAGCCAGGAGGTCTCGCATCACATATCTCTGCATCAATGGAAAAGCCGACATCTTTGACCAATGTGCCCTAGAAGAACAACTCCAAAGCTACGTGGACATATCGAAGCTCATCGAGCCCGAAGTCTCGGACTCGGATCTTCAGCGCGAGGCGTGCAGCATTGTCCAGCAAGTTGATTCTGCATCAAGTTGCTGGACAATGCCATCGTCGCCCAAGCCATCCGAGACGTTTTCCACATTCTTATACGGCCTGATCAACGAGTCAACGCACTGGCTGGCACCTTTCCGTCAACGGATGCAGCTTCCTCCTTCAGAATCTGCCGATTCCCCTACCTTGGACATCGGAAACCAGCATTTCCTGAGCGCTGCCCTTACAGAACCCACTGGCCAGTCAAGCGCCATGGACACAGGAAGCTCAAGCCCTGAAGCTGACGTCGTCGGTAGCAGCGCTACTGGCAATACTGCATCAGGTGCTGATGCCGAAATGCCGGGACTCAACACGCGCACCACGTTCTTCGTTAACGAAGAGAACTGCTATCGGCGTCTTGCCCTGAGTCTAGTCCGGTTCGTCAAGATCACGACGTCGCCGCGAAACCCGAACAGACATATTCCCTCAGACGCCGAACTTCAACATCAGGCGCGTTGGATCTCGTTTGAAGAGTAAGTGAAATCATACAATTCGAGATGAATGGACATATGCTAATGGACCCAGCGATGATCCTTGGAATCAGACTCCTGCCGATAACCCAGACTGGCTCCGCGAGTTCAAGCGCGAAATGGGTATTCTGCAAGAAGATGACAATCCGCCTCCTGCATGACTTCATTAATTCACATTTTCAACGCGAATATTTCATGAGTTTAATGGGAAGGATGAGTTATGAGTCCATGAAGGAGTGGAAGTTGTCTCTGCTGCCGTTTGGCTTTCCACTCGGCGATCGCTGAATTGCGTTGCGAAAGTTGCGATATCGGAGAAGATTAGTCAGCCAACATCCGTCAATATTAGGAAGGCATTGATACTATGATCCAGTCAATTCGCATCAATTTCTTTGTCTGCGCGGCCTGTTGTGTGCGCCCTTCTTGTTAGACCCAATCGCGTCAGCCGTAAGGCGTAGGGAGAAATCGACATGATTATTATGGGTCCTGCGTTCGTGCGCGTTCACCGTCATGTAACGATCCACCATGATGGCTCGCCCTAGGGCGTGAAACTAACAACATATACACGCCGCTGCGCCCTGCAGACTTGCGGCGAATCATCACGGAAGAGACCAATATGGTGTATGTGTTCCGGATATCATACAAACCTTGATGAACCCTGTATCTCAACCAACACCCTGCTCACGCGGATACTCTCGGCTTCCATCACAACTCAATTATTTGAGCAGCGGCCATCTCAAAGATTTCAAGATACACAACACTGTTTCGGTATCTCTTCTCGCGAACTTACAGCATGCGAGTCGGTTTCCTTGGCCTCGGGGTCATGGGCACCCCTATGGCCCTGAACCTCACCCGCAAATTCGCCGTCACAGTCTGGAATCGGACGGCTTCCAAGTATCCGCCGCTCACACAAGCCGGTGCCAAGATTGGCGAGACACCAGCGAAAGTGGTTGAACAATCCGACGTCATCTTCACCGTGCTCTTCGACGACGCAGCCTTAACGTCAATATTCAACGATGACTTCCGAGGAGCACTTCGCGGGAAAACACTCATCAACACGGCCTCCATACCAGTCGACATCAGCAAACATGTGGCGGAACAAGTTCAAAGGGCAGGCGGCAACTTCATTGAGATGCCGGTGAGCGGGAGCAAGATCCCGGCGGAGCAGGGCCGACTTGTGGGGCTTTTGGCCGGGGATCCGAAAATCGCGGAGCAGATGCGGCCGTATGTGGAACCCCTCACCGCCGCAGCGATCTACTGCGGCCCGATCGGCTTCGGCTTGAAGACCAAATACGCCGTCAACCTGTATCTCAACAATATGACTGCCGCACTTGCCGAGTCCTTTAGTCTGGCGAAGGCACAGGGGCTAAACTTGGAAGCATTTGGTCAAGTCATCGACGCCGGACCAATGGCTTCAGCATACACCAAGGTCAAGATCCCCAAGCTTGTGAACAACGACTGGGCTCCGCAGGCGGCAGTGAAGGACTGCTATAACAGCACTCAGATGATTGTGAAAGCAGCGAAGGATGCGAATGTTAGAACACCATACGCCGAGCTGTGCCGAGAGGTGTACAAGGAGGCTACAGAGGCTGGTCTTAATGAGGAGGATATGATTGCGGTCTACAAGCTCTTCCAAAATCCTAGATAATACATCATTTGAGAAATGTTGTGACGGAGTAGATGGATTTTCTTTGATTCCAATCTGGGCCTTAGAGTACAGGTGTTTCTTGTCCTCATCTCGTGTGACGATGAGACACGGCGGGTGCATATCGCAAGGGATAATAGACAGAGCCGGACAACCGGTGACTCAGGAATTAAGAGGTTTTGGTTGGGCGAGAAAGTACTACTAGACTGTGGCTGGCATTGAGACGAGGGTCTCGCAGGAGCTGACCTGAGACAGCAATCACGAGAAGAAGCTAATTAGGCGCTGAATCGCAGGCAGTCACCAATCGGAGGACAAATAATTGCGAATGCTCCAATCAACCGAAATGAGAACAATTGCATTTGCATTGATGGTCAGCTTTGCCAGCCGGCCTAGACCGCAGCCTGGAGTCCGCTCAGCAAAACCATCATTTCCGAGCGCATCGGCCCATCTTCACGCCAAGCAGTGCACCCCCTTCAATGCACCCTTCCGTTCAATCCTACCATCTCTCTCACTACCCCGCAGATTAGGAATGGCGACAAAGCCAGGTGGAGCGCTTTCGAAAGCGTACAGGCACACGCCTCTGTCAACCAAGACGTGTACTCGCATCATTGAAGTCTTTCCAGCTACCCACAATACCGATATATTGAGGTGCCGACTACTCGAGGTTGAGCTCGAAGAAGCGAAGGGGACTTATGAGGCCGTTTCTTACGTCTGGGGATCACCCGAATTCTGCTGCCAAATTATCGTCATCGACGAAGATACCGCCGAGAATGACAAGATGGAATACAGTTTCTCCATCACTCAGAATCTGAGCGAAGTTCTCCGCCGGTTTCGACACACTGAGTACCCTCTGGGTGCTATGAATGATCACGATCATTCGAATTCTGCAATTACAGTCCCAAGGAGGTTGTGGGCTGATGGCGTTTGTATCGATCAATGTAGTGTCGAAGAAAAGAGCCATCATATCGCCATGATGACCGCTATATACACCGAGGCCAAGGGTGTACTCGTTTGGCTGGGCCACGACAAGAAAGCAGAAGAAGCATTGCGTTCTCTCCCCTCGGATGAAGACATACCCGTTGGAGATAACCCTCCTTGCATTCAAAACGCTTTGCATCTCCCATGGTTTAGTCGCCGCTGGGTAATACAAGAGGCGGTACTCAACCGGAATACAGTCGTCTACTGTGGAGCAGTCTCGAAACACCTCTATGATGTCGGTCGGAACGCACTGCAACTTATGCACTTCAAGTATGCAATAATCCTTGGTCCAAAGCTTTTGAAACGAGCGGAGGGACTCGACGCCGTATTCAACCTATTCTTCTACAAGCATGTCGCCACATATTCATATTACGAGATGGAATTCACCAGTCTCATGCTCGCATTCGACGAATACGAGTGCCAGAACCCTCGAGACCGGATTTTCACCTTGGCAACTCTAGCAAAGGACATGGCCGTGAGAAACGTAACCGTGGAGTGGGTTCATCAGGCTTTGGCTACCGAACAGTCGGGGGACCCAACAAAAGATCTTCGGACTTGGCGCTCCCACGAGACGTATGTTAACTATGAGGCGACAACAGCTGACATCTACATCCTCTTCGCCTACTCCTTAGCCATTAATGGCAAACTAGGTTGGATGCTTGGCCAAGCTTCTGCTAGGCTGTCAGCTTCCACTGGAGGATGCACATCCCATCCAGATCTGGATTTGCTGCCTCGATGGGTGCCGAACTGGACTGTCAAGTACCACCGCCACGCGTTCTGGCTCGAAGGCAACGACGTCCGCTGTGGACCCTGGGTCAACCTCGCTAACGCGATTGGACCACCTTTGGTTCACTGCGCCCTTGCAAGATTTCCTGCCTCGTCAGGGGCATTTGCCTATCGAATTCGAACCCGATTAGGTCGCATTTTTCGGAGTCAAAGTGCCGGCACTGCGGTGGAAGATTCATTTGAATCTGCAGAAGAAGACCGAGTATGTCCCTTTGTGGTCACATGGAAAAGCGAAACTTTCCCTTCTTATCAGTTATCACCAGCGGACGTGGTTCAGTGGATAAGACGGACTTTTCAGTCCATCTGGGAGGTAGGACTCTCCGGCATGAATACGAAAGTCCATGATGGTGATGTCAAAGAACGCCTCGCCGGTCGTTTCTGTTACGTCCTCGTGGCCGGTGCATATATGTACAGCGACAAGCGGCTTTCCAGCAACCTCAAGAGCGCTGCAGCAGAGCTGGCAGAATTGGCCCAGACGATACCGACAATGGCAAATTCCTCTCATGAGCAAAGTCCCCGAAGGATGCTTGACATGCTCGTTCATCCGAGCCAATTTTGGGATGATGCCGAAAAGAAGAAGGATGAACTACTTGCACCAATCATCGTCAAACTTCTCAAGGAGATCATTTTTAACGATCCAGATATCACCGTTCCAGGCTGGAATTGCGCCCTTCAAATGGTTTCTATCACAATGGAGCACCGATGTGTTCTCACCTGCGACGTAGACAATCCGCCTGCGGATGCTTTGCCATTCGATATCGTCGGTATTGGACCTGACCACCTCGGGCTTGGCGACCGAGTCTTTTCCCTTCCTCTCAGAAGAAAGCACTTCCGTGATGAAGAACAATTTGAGCGCCCCATTACGAAAGAATACTTTGAAGATGTAGCGTATGCGCCCTTGGCATTTCAAAATGTCTGGGCAGCGACATACCTCGCGCGCCCTATGGGTGGAGTCCATGTCGTCCACTCCCAACCTGTCGAAGACGGGGCTGAGGCGGAGCATCCCAAGATTTTCCAATTTGTCGGAGATTGCTTTCTGTCAACAGTGAGATGGCTTTCACCAAGTCGTGGGCTTATGCCAAAGGCCTGGCTGTCTTACGAGACGGAGGACAGCGACGAAGCTGCATGTCAAAAGGAGTTCGGGGACCGATATTCAGATTTTGATGAGGATGGTGAGATATATCTTTGCTAAAGACAAGAGCGATGACTGCTGGTATGTACAGATATGGGCTAGGAAAACTATCAACATTTGATTGTTCAAGGACTTGAGATTACGCTCTTCCTAACTCCGGTGCCGCCTCGAAAACCACTCCAAACGCCGGTAACCAAAACCCAATTCCGATATCATTACTTGTGCTCAAGATGTTAGCACATCTTGCATCTCCACCCTCAGAGGGGCTATTAGCAACCCATCATGGTCGCCATACCGGCAACTCCGCATCTTGCAGCCTCGCTGTCGTCTGCTCGTCCGCTTCCATGGCAATTTGAATGGGCAATACCAGGCTAATGTCAGTACCGCCAGCGCCCATGCTAATTTGTAAGGCGTACGTTCTTGATATCAGACATGAGTGAAAGGTCGGCGGGAAAACGTATTTCTCAGTGGGCAGGCGAAACTCAGCTCGCAAAGTCGTTGAATAAGGCGTCGGCGGTGCCGAATCCCAGCTTTCTTCCTTCGCCTCTGCAGAATGTTGACTATCGGGAAGCGTCTTGGGTTTCCAAGACTCGTATTCCAGAGTCTCCCACAATACTCGCGCCGAAATATTGAAAGGCTCTCGAAGGGAGCCCATGTTGGGCAAGCCGTTCATGACCTTTGTCGAATACCATGTTTGCGCAACAATTTTGACCGACTGCAAAACTACCTCCGGCGGCGTAACACTTGTAACTGACGGTTCAAAGATAAGGTTCGCTTGAAAAGAGGAGCTGCCAGCGCTGCGTCCGTCCCGGCTCAAGTGGATTGTAGGCGGTTGTGCCGCTGCTGCAGTGACACGGCCCAACGGCCCCGAGAACAAGGCCTTTGAAACATTCTTTGATTCGATAACGCGATATTGCGAGTCCCGTGTGTTGACACTTAGTGGCGGTTCCTCTGGAGATGCTGCAAGTAGGTTGATCTCGTATTGAGCCTCTGAGAGAACTTCAGACGGCCTGGGGCATTGCGGACCAGACTCTCGCACAAGTTTTGCTTTGATATGATACCGAATGCCCAAGAGCTTGGGAGCCATGTCGTACTTGTGCCAACTTATTAGACTGGAAGGAAGCCGCAGGTGGTAATCGCGTATCGACGTTGACTCGACGTCGTGTTGACACGCAGCGTCTGTTAGTTGGTTGGGAATGATGAATCGAAAGGGTATCTTGTATGTTTTTCCGGCTTTGAATGTTCTTGACTCGGGATATGCCGATTCCGCCACCGGCATATCGACTTTCAACAGAATCTGTGATGTCTGCCTGGAAGAGTATGTGTCATCGATGCGAACACTTGCCTTCCCCTGGAGGCTGATCTGAACTGAGCTGAAAGCTGTGTCGTGGCGGGGATTGATCGAGACATAGCCTGATACCGTGGTACCGCAAGTGTAGACCTTCGATGTGTAGTGGTTGTCGATATTAATGTCCATAATTGTCGCTTTTGAACTTGTTGCAGCCAAAGTTGATATGCGTTTCGTAAGATTCTTCATTGTGTGACCAGCACATAGACCGCACGTCAGGTTGGGAATCGATGAGCCCAATCTTTGGCCATACCGGCGATCCGGTCGGCAGCTTAGGTGTGAGAAGGCCATGCCAAGCCTGCTTCTTAAAGCAAGATGTTCGCCGGGTCGTGAGTATGGGAAATGAATCCCGATGTATTAACAATCAAGACGATTTGTCTTGAAACTAAGTCCAACATTGAAAGGTTTGAGTCCTGGAGCAATCCGTCGTAGTCTTAGTATTAAAACTTCCGCGCAGACATGAACTCCCGAGAGGCCAAAACCGAAGACGATGCCGCTTGCAGGGGTCGGAGTGTTACCGACTGGTGGACTTCCTGTGCGAACAACTTACTCACACTCACACCATCGGAAACCAGCGTTCTCAGTGGTCCGGCCTCATGTTCGACAATCCGGTATGAGTCAAAGTTAAGTTAATCATTCTGGTAAGTCTCTTACATGTGCCAGTCAGCGCCTTACGACGCCCGTTGGCATTGGACGCCCTTGCCGACCGGCATGTCATCTTCGCCCTACACTAGCCGAGACATGATTTGTTGAACCCACCGAGCTCCGTAACAGCCATTGCGACATCGGTTTTGCAAGGTATCTTTGCCTGCAATGTGGTCGGTGTGCTGCTGAACCCGCCGTGCGAACATGGGGCTCCGAGCCGAAGCAAACCGCACCGTGGGCCCGTTGCCATAGAAGCTTCAAAGTTTTGACTCCTCAAAACTTCCATGTCGACCAGCTCCCTTGCTAAATCGTGCCGCGCCTTTCACGCTCTCCGAGCTAATGACCTTGATCCCCGCATTAAATTCCCTGCTCAGGGCATCTTCAAACGACGAGGCATTGTACGCTGCGTAATAGCAACTCGCCCGGTCTGTGTTCATGCAGGCCTGCGGGAACGCCAAGAGCTGCCTTGCAATCTTCGTAGCCTCTTCCAAGGCCTTGCCCTTGAGCACAACTCGGTTCGCAAGACCCATCTGCAGTGCTTCCTGCGCACCCACAGCTCGGCCGGTGAGGATCATGTCCAGAGCCCGGCCCAGCCCCACGATAGCCTGCAACCGGACCGTGCCGCCGTCAATAAGCGGCACGCCGAACCGGCGGCAAAACACGCCGAACACGGCGTCCTCTTCGGCAACCCGCATGTCGCCGAGAAGTGAGAGTTCCAGCCCACCCGCCACCGCATGACCTGACACGGCGCTGATGACGGGCTTCTTGATTTGCATACGCGACGGACCGATGGGGCCGATATTTCGCCCATCAACGCGATGGGATTCGTCGATGATGGGGCCCTTGTAGTCCTTTCCGTCGGGGTTATGGTAGGTTGCAACCTCGTGAAGGTCAAAACCCGCGCAGAACGAGCCGTTTGAGCCATTGAACACGCATACTTTTTGCGTGTCGTCTTTCTCAAACGCGAGGAATGCATCCGTGAGCTTGCGACCGGTTGCACCGTCGATTGCGTTGCGCCGGTGAGGGCGATTGATCGTTATTGTGGTAATGCCCTCTGACGTCTTGGAGACGAGCACTGAGTTAGGTTCGGCGTCTGCCATACTGAACTGCTGAACTTCGAATCAATTGTATCGACGATGACTATCGATGATGTAGAAGATGGATCTAGAAAGCCGTGATTAGATATAATAAACTTTCAACCGAGGCACCGTCATTCAACCGACTTCCCCGCGTTTTGAACCCCTCAGTCAAGTTTGCGCCCGAGATATTAGGTACTTCAACACCTGTATGCCCGATCCCAAGATGATTGGCAGCCTGATATTCTCATGTCTTACATCGGTGTGAATGAGACTTGACTGTATCGGTGAACGGTGAAAGCACGCCTTCTCCAGTCAAGCAACTGGGTAGCCGCACAGTGCACCACACTCCGCGCATCAGAGAATTTACGTAAGTTAGAACCGATTCAACGCAAAACGTCTGATGGGCGGAGAATTTGATCCAATTTTTGTGATAATTGCAGGCTCGGAAGTTGGTTTTCTCGGTTGTTATGAGCATCGGGAGTGAGTGGGTCTTGGTGTGAGACCTCGGGAATTGTGCTCGGAAGTTACTCTAGCACAGCCGGGCTTCTCCTTCAGCTTTACAGTTAACCTATGATACTCATAGGACTTCTCCTGAATTCCTGAGTTGTAAGCCATTTGTACGATTGGATGTGATCGCAGTTCAACACCATCGCTGGTATGGCTAGGAGGACATTGCATTTATAAGCACCGGTCAAGGAAGCATTCCGCACCCGGCCAGCCCGAACTAACGCCCGGATTTCAAGTCCCGACCTCAGTTTAGCTCAAGTTTTCGGTTTAGGCTAGTATCCAGCTTACTTACAACACAGGGCCAACTAGCTGAAAATACTTACAAGGACCTAGGCATTCCAGAATAGGAGTCTGTTGGTAACAGTGTGACCCCTGAGGACTTGTCATTCATCATCGTCATCCTAGAAACTGGTGACTTGTTGCATTGTGTCATCTCACAACAGCTACACCGCTCTGAGTGATATTCAAGGCCCTGGATGGTTCGGTACTCAGTAGTTTGAGAATCGAATATCTTTTGGACAACATTAGTGTTGTTGCTACAATATTACAAATGATAAATTGCCAAAAAGAAAAAGCCGTGCCAAGAATCCCAAGCTGAGAGGGCTACGACCTGAATGGGACCAGTAAGTAGAGCCACCAACCAAGGGAGGAAACCCGGTTTCTAAGATGAAAACGGACTGCGGCGGACTGCCTTGCAACACATCCGTTGCCGCGGAGTTCCCATATTTTCATCTTAACCCTTCAGGCTGGCCAAGATCTCCTTGCTCTTCGCATAGTCAGAGGTGCCATGCTCAGGGTCCGCATCGACAGCGGTTGTCTTGCAAAGAGTGCCGGCGTTGTACTTTCCATTAGGGCCATCGACACCGGCAAAGTCTCTCTTGTCATTCGCCTTCAGCATATTCTCAGCAGCCTCGGGGAGCCATCCGTTGATGAAGTCGCCGTGGGTGCAGTACGAAGATCCGCAAGCCAGCTCCAGCGGCGCAGGACCGTCCCAGCCGTCAGGCAGGGCGGTGCGCAAGTCGTACCGGATGCTGAATCTGAGCTGCGGCATTCTCTTCATGCCGAGTGGGCAGCGGTTCTCGGGACGGAAGGTCTTCGTCCAGTGCTGGACACCAGAGTAGGTCGACTCGAGGGTGGTCTCGTTCACGCAGTCGTGGAAAAGGAGGATCGTCTGGAGATGGGCGGGGCAGGTTTTGGAAGGAAATTCGGCGGCATCCTTGCCATCGGTCGTGCCCTGGCCGCCGTGGTCGCAGAACCACTGAATGCCGGCGAGGTTCTCTACGCCGTCCTGGGAGGTGGCGGAGGAGTTGCCAACGACGGCTTTGTAGTTCTGGGGAATGGCGACTTCGGCCTTGTCGATGCTGACGTAGTAGGCACTGAAGCGGAAGATGGGAGCCGGAAAGGTACCGGTGGAGTTCTTGTAGAAAAGAGTTGGAACCCCTTTCTAAGTTAGCGATTTAAGAACAGCATGGGCAAAGGAAGCAGCTGAAGAAGAAGGCAGTAAATGAAACCTCAGGGCGTGCTTACAATACGAAGAGTAGTCGTTGGGGTTCTCGGCAGTGGAGCAACCAGCCTGAAGTTCCTTCGAGGTCGTGGTGTTGGCAGTCACAGCGTCGGATCCGAAGAAAGTGTGCATGTGGGAGGCATATTGGCCCGGGATGACGACGGGATCAATATTCTTCAACATGAATCGACCAACGTTGGTGACGGTGTAAGCGCTGACTGCGCTGGCGCAGAGCAAAACGTTGAAAATACCCATGATCAATGTTGATGGTGAATTTCGAAAGGGATACTGTCAGTGAATGAGTGGTTGGCTGAAAAATATTGGATTTGAAGTCGAAGTTGAACAAAGGAGTGTGAAGGCAAACAAACAGCCGGAGAAAAGAACGACGTGACACCACTGAACGAAAACAGATGTTGTCTGCAGAACTAGAAGTCTATCTGCAAACGTCGAGCTTTATAACGAGCTTCAAGCCATAGGCTTCTTCAACTCCTTAACAGCCAACCATCGTCGGCTGGAGTAGTCCGGTCTGTTGGGAATGGACTCGTTATCAACAACCGCAGGGATGTCGTACCACTTTGCCGGGATAAGAAGCGCCAAGCACGCAGACACCCATTAAGGATTCCCGAAATCGATCTTAGCGTGTATGTAGGCCATCGTAAAAACTAGGGATCTCTGGTGAAACTGAAGAGTACATGCAGACGGTAAGCGCTGCATCTCCCTTCAATTTTAAGTGAGCGGGCGCTAACGGGGGCCTTTCCGGTGAATGCAGCACGTCATATCCACCGCGCGATCCACCCGTCTGCCTGTATTGGGAAGAGTATCCGTATCTGTAGAGCAAACTTGTTCTGTGCACCAGATCCAGACGAAATTCCATGATAATGGCCATATTGTTTCCACGAAGATCACGGACCATTGCTGCGAATTGAATCGAATCTCCAACGGATTCCAGAGTTGCGCGTAATCACCGTTCTTGCCAACATCTCGAGTAGCATTTGTATCCTTTGGCTGAACGTCTCCTGGGACGCCAGTTAACAAGCCCATGTTTCTCATGACCAGTATTGTGTCATTCTCAGTCGTAAAACCGGAGTCAAAATGTTGCCGTGTTGGTCATCGTACCACTCTCACGACGATCTATGGGTCGTCGGCACTTGACTTCGTCTAGTAGCGCCTGCAGACTCAACCTCAGCATACTCAACCTCGTCTACGACGATTATATCGCAGGTCAACTTGCCGTAAGCCCTCAAAAGGAGAAAATCCATCTAGAGGTCTTAATAAACGCCAAACACCGGCGCTAAATAAGATTATTCGCCTGCCGGCCCCCATGCCATGCCATGCCACGCAAACTGACAAGCCCGCTGTGGGGTAGAAATGTCCCGCGGTTTCGGCGTGGTGAGCGAACCCGAGGGACATACCCCGGCCACCGTTAGGGAAGACGACAGTTAGGCCGAAAGCGTCAAAAACGACTGCCGATCGCTGAGGCTCACCGGAACACCCACCCTGTTCGTCTGAAATTGGGAGGAGATCTGCTATGCCATGTGGCTAGGACGAGCGGAGCTGTCCGCGTTGGGGGTCTGATGGAACCCTGGGCTGCTTTGCCATGGTGGCTTCGGTGCAAAGATGTGGCGGGTGAGCTTGTCCTTCGCCCGTCTCAGTCTTTTGCATTGTGTCTTGTTGCATGCTTTCCCATTCTAACAGACCTTGATCGTCACAAAGTCCCGGCGTGAAGTTTCTTGATTTGGAGAAATTTCAGCTGCAGTTGCAAGACTCGGCCGAATGGGCCAGATACGAGTGGTGGAATGCACGGCTACGGGGCCCGGAACGGCATGACTGGGAGCTGACGATGCGAATCTGGAAGTGTTTTGTTGCAATGAACATCGTTCTGGGCTTCTCTCTCCCGAGACACTGTCGTCCTGCAGATACGGAAGGAGGAGATCTGAAGAAAAGACCTGATCTCAGTGATATGGTCGAAGTTCATGTTGGAGTTGATGAGTATAAGAACTCGATGTTAGCCTGGCGTATTATCTCGTGAAGCCAGACAGCTCATCCATTCAAGTCAACGAAGCATCCATCACTACGTTCACAATGAAGTCCGCCACACTTCTCCTCGCTCTCGCCGCCTCCCTCAGCTCAGGCTCACCCACACCTCGCGCCGCGAAGGACCCATACTTCTTCCTCATCGGCGACTCCACCGTTGCTGTGAACGGCGGCTGGGGCAACGGCTTCCTCTCCTACCTCAAATCGCCCGCTGAGGGTGAGAACAGAGGCAAGTCCGGCTCGACGACCGTCTCGTGGAAGTCCAACGGTCGCTGGGACTCGCTTCTGCAGGGCATCAACGACACCAAGACCGACTACGAGCCCATCGTCACTGTCCAATTCGGACACAATGACCAGAAGGTCATGGAGCTGGATGAGTTCCGGGCGAATTTGATTGACATCGCCGCTGAGCTCAAGAGTGCTGGAGCCACACCCGTGAGTGTTTCTCTTATTCTACTTAGAATAATGCGACGATCAAGGCCGACGAGGACAGATTTTCATCACTTCGCTCACTCGCCGAACTTTTGAGGATGGCGAGGTGGTGCAGAACCTGCACGACTGGCGCGGCAAAACAATTGCTGCGGCGAAGGAGAGCAAGATCAAGTGGCTCGACCTCAACATGGAGAGCACCGACTACGTCAACGCCATTGGAGAGGAGAACTCAACTGCCTACAACCTTGGTGGTTCTGATCGCACCCATTTGAGCCTCGCGGGTGAGAAGGTATTTGGCAGGATGGTCGTTGACTTGTTGCTCGAGAAGAGGACTGATCTGGCGGGGTACTTTGAGGCGGACGAAGAGATCACTGAGGCTATTGCCAATGGAGAGTTTACGAATGGCGGGTTGTGAGAAATCGCCATTCTGGTAGCGAGCAGCATGTGGCTCTCAGATTGAGCATTTGGGTGTGGCAGCGGGTTGAGTGAGGGCGCCTTTGTTTCTTGCACATACCTCTTGAAGTTCGGTGTTCTGTTTGCTTAGGAAAATTCAAAGTCAGGTTGCCAGAAAAGAGCAACTATTGCCGGTACCCGAGTCCACGGTTCGGGATCGCGCGGTGTGGGACAGGACCCGAGCATCACGATATTGACGTCCCGATTGGGAAGGTCGTCAATGATCTGCGGAAGGATGTCGCGATAGAGAATCGGCGAAATGAGGAGGCTGGCGGTGTAACCCGGCAGGATGTGGTGACAAAACAAACATCGCAGCCAGTTGGCTCTTCATCTACTTGCAAACCCACTGAGCGTATCACTTCATCAGCCATGTTGCGCAGCTTTCTCTCGCTCGGCTTCGCGGCCCTCGCGATCGCGTCGCCTCTCAATCCAAAGATCGGCATCTCATCGCGACACGCCAATCTGGCCTGGGAGGTTCTCCCAACGGGAAGCAAGCAGCAGTTTCGAGGTCTGTCGCCAGTCTCGGACAAGATTGCCTGGGTTTCTGGCACGAATGGCACCGTCCTGCTCACCACAGATGGCGGCGCCTCATGGTCATCGGTTGGACCTTCACTCGCGCCGGAAGATGCAGAGCTTCAGTTCCGCGACGTGCAAGCCTTCTCCGCTGAGAAGGCCGTCATCCTGTCCATCGGCGAGGGGGCGGATTCACGCGTATACATCACCGATGATGGAGGCGCGTCTTGGACTCAAACGTTTGCGAATGAAGAGGCTGCGGCATTCTTCAACTGCGTCGACTTTGAGGATGAGGAGAGAGGCCTTGCGGTTAGCGATCCTGTCGATGGCAAGTTTCGATTGATCGAGACGGTGGATGGAGGAAAGTCCTGGGAGATTGTTGAATCCAGTGGAATGGTACCTGCGTTGGAAGGGGAGTTCGGCTTTGCTGCCAGCGGGACGTGCATCTCAACCGCTGCGGGTCGGTGGTATCTTGCTTCTGGTGGTGTTGACCCCGGCAGAGTCTTTCGAAGTGCTGATGGACACAACTGGGACGTCTCGGGAAGCGCAATTGCGGGTGGCGCATCGGCTGGCGTCTTTTCGGTGCCGTTCAAGGACGAGCTCAACGGCATCGCGGTCGGCGGGGACTTCAACGTTGCCAACGGCTCAACATACACCTCGTCATGGTCGGAAGACGGAGGCGCAACGTGGACGGCGTCGGAGGCGTTTCCGGGCGGATACCGGTCGGGTTCATCATGGGCTCCGGGTCTCTGCAATGTCGCGGTTGCGGTCGGACCATCCGGATCAGATGTGACAGTTGATGGCGGGCGGACGTGGAGGACGTTTGATACAGGGTCGTTTGACAGTGTCGAGTGTCTTTCTGGGCGCGTCTGCTGGGCGTCTGGATCTGGCGGAAGAGTCGGAAGACTTTGGTTGAAATGAGAAGGGGGATTCGGGGTAGATAAGCTTCTCGAAGTTGCTGTTACATATTACCCCTGAGAATCAGTCGATTGAGAATATGAACGAGTCAACGTGTATGAATGAGCGTAAGCAGCTGTCAAATATCATGTTTCCTCGTATCATGGAACACGATTAACGGAGCTGTCCCCTCTGCCCCTCGATGCATAGCCAGTTCAGTGGGAAAGACTGGACACCCAACAAGCAGATCTAGCCGAATACGGCAAGGTTCGAGACACCAAAAGCAGTAAACCTCCCCCAGACTTTGGACATGTCTAACAGTTCGACATATGACTCGGGTGATGAAGTGTTAAGAGCTCCGGATCCGAGAACGATGACAGACACGGCACGTACCTGAAACAGGTCACAGCGTGCTTCGCTTACACCGCCAACTCCCAATCACCAGCTGCATTCAGGACCGGGGTTCCCCTCCAGGGAGGGCAGCTCGTCTTTTAGCGCGGACGGGAATGCAAGCTTGAGTCCTTGACAGCGCCAGAGCGTCATTGACCTGAAGCAAAGAAACATTACCAATTGGCGACTCCTGATCGGTAGCGGCTGCTTGCTAAACTCCGACGATGCAACTTAACCTCCACCAACCCTTCGCTCCCTCTCCGGACTCCAGATGATCATGTTCAGGACGACTTGAGGAACAGAAGCGATAACAACAACGACGACAAGCTGTCAAGAGGAAGCAGACCGACCGACTGCCCACCATGGCGGGAAGCCTTCACGCCTACATCACCGACTCCCTGACGCCCGGGCGCGTCTTCGGATCCCTCTTCTTTGTCTTCGTCACGCTGCTCATTCTCGACCACACATGGAAGCCTACGTACCCTGAAAACATTCCAGTCGTTGGCCATGGGAAGGGAACTGTCGCGCGGATCAAGAACTTCTACTACTACATCTTTCGGTACAGAGACTGGGTCATTGAGGGGTACCAGAAGGTATGTCACAGGCCATCTGACCATGCGACAAAGGAAATGCTGACAGCAAGCATAGTACAACAAGCAGAACCGCGCATTCGTCGTACCCGCCGCTGCGAGCAGGGCTCCCGACATCGTCCTCCCCCGATCCCTCACGAAATGGCTGCTCGAGCACCCCGACTCGATCGTCTCCGCCCACGAAGCGCACAATGACGTACTATATAGCGACTACAACTTCCTAGGCAAGGTCTATGCGGACGACGTCTGGCATACGCGCGTGATCCACAAGAGTCTGGCGCGTCACCTTAGTACTCTTGTCCCGGGCATTGAAGAGGAGGTTGCTGTTGCCGTCGACGAGGCGTTCGGTACCGACACTGATAACTGGAAGACACTTAGCCTGTGGGATGCCTGGTTGACCATCGTTCCGCCTGTAACGAACAGGATGCTGGTCGGCGACACGATATGCCGAAACAAGGAGTTCTGCAAGGCCATGGTTTCGTTCGTAGACCAGGTTATCCTGAACTGCTTTGCCATGCACATGATTCCGCAGATCATGCTACCCATCATT
Organism: Colletotrichum fructicola Nara gc5; assembly: GCF_000319635.2. Classification (NCBI taxonomy): domain Eukaryota; kingdom Fungi; phylum Ascomycota; class Sordariomycetes; order Glomerellales; family Glomerellaceae; genus Colletotrichum; species Colletotrichum fructicola. Next base: position 8,886,540 of record NW_027094051.1, on the reverse strand, counting down.
GGGCCCTTGATTGCCCTCCCCAACTGGTGGCTGTGGCGCAAGGCGGCGAAGCATAGTCTGCCCGTCATTAGGAAGCGACTACACGACATGCAGAAGAAGGAGGCGGGGGATCCGGAATACGACAGCTGGGCTGCACCGGAGGACTTCATCACATGGGACATCCGCATGGCCAAGGCCGAGAAGAACTACTTCGAACTGGACCCCTACGTTATCTCGAAGCGCTTGTTGCCGATTCAGTTTGCGGCAATCCACACGACAGTCATCACTGGCCATAGTATCGTCCTTGACCTGCTAGCATCCGACCCAGCAAAGGGCTACATCGATGGCATCCGAGAGGAGGCAGCTAGGGTTTTGAAAGAAGAGGGCGGGCAATGGACGAAGAACGGGTTGTCAAGACTATACCGACTGGACAGTGCGATCCGTGAGAGTCAGAGGTTAAGCAACTTCAGCTGCACCTTGATGGAGCGCAAGGTCGTGGCAAAGGAGGGCATTACCAATGAGCAAGAGGGCTGGCATCTGCCCAAGGGCACATTTCTTACTGTCAACCTCGAGGGCCTGCACCACGATGACGAGCTCACGTCGAATGCTTTGGAATACGACGCCTTCAGGACGAGTCGAGAGAGGGAAGCATATGAGGCCAAGCCGCAGGAGGAAAGGAACTTGGAAGAGGGACTGAGATTGAAGAACCTGGGCATGGTTACAACCAGTGATGCCCACCTGGCGTTCGGCCATGGAAGGCATGCGTGGTGAGTTGATTTCGCTGTCATTGTCGCAAACCTGGAACCCTGAAGACTAACCCCTTGCAGTCCTGGCCGCTTTTTCGTTGCCCATGAGCTGAAGATGGTTGTCGCCAATCTGCTGCTGAACTACGAGCTGAAGACCCTGTCTGAGAGGCCGAAACCGCAGTGGATCGGCGTGACGGTCGTACCGCCCGTTGAAGCGAAGATTGAGATCAAGAGAAGGAAAGGCACGGTGTAATATGAACGACCATGGTCACGATTTATGATAGGAATCGGCGTCAGGGAGGACTGGATACATTTATGGATAACATATGTGGGATCATAAATAATGGCTAGTAGTTTTGATCACCCTCTCACCCTCAACCTCAAGGTGATCCGAACGTGTCACGTTGCCACTTTAGTTCCCATCCACGTGAAAGTTTTCACTTCGGTCCCACCAACTGCGCAAAAAAATGCAACATCTTGCAAACTTGAACCAAGAAACCGCGCCCCGTGCCACCCGGGCAGATCCCCTTCAGTCCACATCAATCGCAATCAAACCTGGCCTTGGAATGGATGCGGCATGCCATCTTCCCAACCAAATAACCATGGACGCTCCTACAGCTAAAAGTCCTCCTTGTTGGACCATCAAGAATCTCATTCCAGCGTAAGCGAGTTGCCCTCCGACAAGTATATACCAATAATTTCCTCAGTCATGCTCACCTGGAAAAAAGGGCCGTCGATTGTTTCGTGATCATGCACCCCTGCCGGACCACGCTTATACTGCCAAAAGTTGTCACGTTTCCCATCGTAAAACCACCCAAGTTGTTTCATTTCACCCAGTGATAACGCCTCAAGAATTTTGGGCTGATCCCAGCTCCACAAAACGGACCACACAAGATCTGACTTCTCGTCGCCTGGACGGAAGATTTCCTGACGAATTTGGCGCGAGCTTCTCAGGCTGTCGTTGAGCTCCCGTTGCATTTTGCGAAGATCATCCCGCACGCACAGGTAGTGTGTGTCGCATATCCATCCCAGATAGATGGCAGGGGGGCGCTTGTGCTTGGAGGAAAGCTTGTCCTTCAGCTTATTAGATTGATGGAAGGTGCCAAGTCGTTTCCCGTCGCCTGCAACACTTGCGATGATCTTATCGACATATGCACCCGCAACATGTCCAACGATTGACCTGTCCGATACATGGGGTTCCTTCAACCTCTGTTTGAGAATGTCCACGTCCGATGTTTCAGCAGGCTGAGCCGAAGAGATTTCCAGTAAATCCAAACACATTGCGTCGATCAATGAGCAAATCAACTCGATATGATTTGTCGAATCTCTAGATTTTTCAACACCGTCAGGTTTTCTGCGTCGATCAAAGTGGCCCAAACGGCGCACCACTTCTGACTCTACGGCCTCAACAAGTTCTTTGAGGTCGTCAAGTATATGAGGAGACTCCATTGGAGACTCACTTCCCAATGTAGCTTTGATATAAGCGTAGAGTATCTTATCGAAATGTGCTTGCCGGAGCCTCTCCCAGTTTTCCATCCAGTGGAAGGTTGGATAGACAAAACTGGAATTGAAATAAAAGCCTTGGGGAACCCCATCCGTAGCAAATGCTGAACTGTGACGACTCAATTCTTCTCGTCTTTCCAAACTTGTTGCCCGGTTCCTTTCACACTCTCTGTGGAAGTCTTCATACTTCTTTTCGGCCTTCTTTAGTTTGAGCATCCAGTCATACCCCTTTTGACGGACGCCTTGTTGATATTCAGCTGAGCCAATGGTCCCGACCCTTTCAGATTCTTCCTCGCGTTGGCGTGAAGCAGACTGGCCGTCATTGTTCCCCCGTCGGCTGGTGTTTTCGGACTCAGATTCGCTGTCGCTGTCTTCTCTAGACCGGCCTTTCTTCTTGAACTTTCTCGTTGGGAGCAGACGTCGGTTGTGGGGCGATGCATGGGGCTGGTTCACTGGTGGTGTTGCAGCGCTTCTCGTACCGGCTGCTACCCTTGTAACATTTGCAAGAACTTCCCGAAAGCCAGGACGGGAAATATCAAGCTCATCAGCATGTTGGTGGTGATGAGATACATTCTGAATGTGGGCATCGTCATCATGTCGGGCTTTTCTTTTGGTGACAGTGCTCGAAGAGTGTTTCAAAGTTGTGGGAGTGTCGACGGTAGTAGTCGTGAGGTTTTCGGGCGGCCGCATCCTGATCTGACTTGTCGGCACGAAAGATTCGAAGATTGTGCTGCTATTGCACGAGTTAAAAGGCGATATATCGGAGTACTCGAGGAGTGTCGGCAAAGTATACCCGGATGAATCTTGCGCAAGAACACAGAATGACTCGTAAAGATATAAGGATGTGAAAGAAGCCATTGTATTTTGCACTTGCTTCCAAGTATGTGCGGGGCTTTGGGGCAGTGTCGGTCGCCAGGCTCTCCGAGCAGCCTCAGTGAGGCAGCCGTCTGCCTCATGCAGCCAAGACCACCTAGAAGGCGTGGCACGTTACTCGACCGATAGAGGCTGCGAGCAGCCAGAATCTTATACGGTCAATCACTGGATAGGTAGGCGAGGGATCATTCTTCCCGTGCTTCAGAAGTCTTCTCACCGCTATTTCATAGTGGCATTATGGCGTTTTACTTAGGTAGCAACGTGGTCGGCCTGTACATAAGTTTCACGCTGATTCAGATTCTGAGCACATTAAACTTTCCTTAACAATTCTAGATCTTTGCCTTAATGGCATCAAAACGGAAAACGTCTAAAAGACAGGCAGCCAAAGTTGTGTCCATAATATCAGGACATAAGGGATGTTTCAGTTCTGCCGACGTGCTACCTTCAACCGCCTGCGTGTCCGCTGTGTTTCCTCTGCGTTTATGGAAGTCCCGCGTGAGACAAGAGGAACGTAATAATCGATGAGAAGATCAATTATTGGGTTTGTGATCTGGTGCGTTATGCCGAAAGTTCCTTCGGTACAAATTTCTCCGCGTCTGGGCACCCGAGACTTAGGGCTGAGTTGACTGAATTACCAAGAGCGCGCAGTCATATGAAGTAAAAAGCTTCCATGACACGGTCATTATCAACGGGGGAACTATATCTCGGACAGGTTGTGACTTTATCGTTCTATCAATACACTCCAGTCTATCATGTACCATGTTCATTATGCAGATTTGGAGACCGCATAACCTGCGTCATGTTCTGGGCGAAGGCCCTTTCGTTCGTGACCTGGTAAGGATTCCAATTATGGATCTTCTCGTCGTTCCCACCGTAGGTCTTCCTGAGTTTGTCTTCTCTATCAGAATCACTGTCTTCCTCGTCGCCAGGGTGGTCTGGACGGTTGCTTTGTCTTCGTGGTTGTCGGCGTTGGAAGTATTGTTGTGTCTGTGGCTGGCCAGTCGGTGGTGCTTCTGCCTTTCGTGTGCAATCTTTTTTCCTCCTGACTTCCCCTAAGATCTCTCTCATACCCGGAACTGGGGCGTCCAGGATGTATTCGGGGATAGTTCGAGGCACAGCAGCCGATGCGCCTGTCGAATCTGAGTGGTACTGTCGAATTCGTTGACTTTGCCCCGTTCTTGATGAATATGCATTGTCAAGATTTTCTGTGTTGACTTTCTCTTCGCCCATCAAGGCAAGTCGCGGACTTTTGACAGTTGCGGCCATGGTTTCAGCTTATTAGGTATTAAATCGGCCAATAGGTTGAACAGGTGTGCTGTGGCAGCAAGGATCCGAGTCAATAGTGAAAAGGCAGGAATAGCTTTGTATAGGTGGGTGACACAACTCCAAATAGCTGATGGCCTCACAGGTAGACAAATGGGCTTTTATCAAGCCAGGCTGCCTCCAGCGACTCAAAAGCGAGAATAGCATCGCGCGACTAGTTAGTAAATTGGGGAGCCTGACCAAGCTGTAGGGTGGCATCCACGGCAGGCTATGTCAGCAAGTCTGCATGGAGATATTCTTACCAACCAATTGCGTATGCTATGCAGTCGTCACCTGATGGCCCCAGTGTACAAGTGGCTGTGACATGTTGACACCAACTGCAGGAGGATGCCTTGCCAGCGAGCCAGGTGCAGCATTGTGCAGGGGTATTTGACCACTCCGCCCCTCCACAGCCGCCGACAAGCCTAATGCGCGAATTTCAAACCAACACCTTATATTTATATTCGGGAGCCGTAGAAGAAGCTATATGTCCGCAAATACTATGTTGGACCGACCATCGACAAGTTCTAGAACAGCGCGGTCGGCCACTTGCAGTCAAACATCAAGCCGACCGCCAAGCACCGTCGCTTATGAGAAGCCGACGGATGACGAGGTTCACCAAAAGCCGTGGAAATACATAGGGTACAAAGGATACTCCGACTTCATCTCCTCAGAAGATAATTTCTTCCTTCTCCGACGGTTTGATGAGTTGAATGTGAGGGTAGCGCTCGCGATGCAAGATGAGATTGCGCAGCTTGAGGAGGAGCTTCAAGACGTAGATAAGGGCACGATGGCGGCAAATGCCCCAGACTTCAACAATGGCACATTAAGAGGAGATATTGAAGGGCGTTCTACTTTGATTAAAGCAATTTCTGAAAAGTTGAGGCATTACAGTGAATAATTCCAATGATCCAGTTGCTTGACCCCCTCACTAATAGTTATTAGATGAGCTCATCCTTCAACAGTCTGCACTAAGACGGTATTCAAAGGCTCCAAAGAGAGATCGAAAGAACGTCCAAAATTGGCATTTCAACCACGATTACGCAGCAATTGCGCACGAGGAGCAAGCCTATCTGGAAAAGGAAGATCTCGTATCAGTCGCATACACGGAAAAGACTCCTTTGAGGAAAGCCATAGATAGTTCCCTCCGACTCAGAACACTACCAGTGTGGAGGCATCGGGAAAACACAGCACCCAGCTACGATGCCCGAGAAGTAACTTACTACTCGGACAAACGTATGAACGCATTTGCATCGGCAGTGATTATTGCCATTGGAGTGGTCATGCTCCTGACACCCATCTGGATTCTCCAGGCTATGGGTGATCTTAAGGGAAAGCTTGCTGTGATTACCGTATTTATCTTCATATTCCTTCTTGTTTTATCCCTAGCCATGGTGGCCAAACCCTTTGAAGCTCTTGGAGCCACTGCAGCGTAAGTTATCTAGCCCCAACGAGCCCGCGCCCAGCTGACAGCAGTCCAGATACGCAGCGGTTTTGATGGTGTTCATACAACTTGGCTCGTAGTATCGGTAGGAGACTGCGCCGATTGCTTGTACAAATTTCGACAATACCGTGTTCAGTAAATTTGTAAACGTGCTTGTATAATTACAGAGAAACCTGGTTCACGTCCGAAAAAGCACGACTTTGTATTGTCTCGTCACAGTATTAAATAGCTATCAAAAGAAGACTCGCAGACTTCAATCCGGTACTGTTTGCTGTGATGATGGAGTCCCCTGCACTGGTAGACTTGACGATCGCCAATAGTAGACCATGAAATGCCTTTCGTTCTTTGGACGCAAACGCTGTAAAGTCCCCCGGATGTCCATTGTCTGTGGCAACGATCTCGCCTGGCCCAGATGCGACGGACATCGATATCATGTTATTTGCCAACGGTGCCACATTCCCGTCAGCGTCCACGACCTCGACCGTAATAAAGAAAACGTCCTCGCCGTCCGCCACAATCTTGTCACGGTCAGCCTTCAATCGAAGTCCAACAGCGTCGCCCGTAGTCCTGACGGTGTCGTTTGCCCATTTCCTGCCATCCTTGTAAGTGACAACGTGCACTTCTCCCGGCTCGTACGTCACGTCATCCCATTTGAAGCGATAGAAACCCGGGTCACTCTCGCGAGTTCTTCGACCTCTCGACTCGCCGTTAACGAAGAGCTCGGCCTGGTCACCTGATGAGAAGACGTGAATGGGCGTGATCTCCCCAGTTCGGTTCAGCCAGGTCCAGTGCGGAACTATGTGTGCCATTGGAAAGTTGGGTCGCCAACGAGCTTGGTATAGCCAGAATCGCTCCTTTTTGAAACCAGCCAGGTCGACGATTCCCCAGTTCCCGCTTCTGGTGCCCTTGTGGTAGTAGGGCTCCCCAATGTAATCCCATCCTGTCCAGACAAAGCCACCAGAGACGTACGGGTGTTCATCCTGGGCTAGAAAGACCCGATCGGGCGATGATCCAGCTTGGGCTGTGTATAGCTCGTAGGCACTAACGCCCTTCTCGTTTGGAATATCTCCATCTGTACTGTTGACCGGTGCACTATTGTACGGCGTGACAGGGAACGAGAAAGACCCTCGGAGACTGAGAGATGACGCATATTCACTGCTCGTGATGACCCTGTGGGGAAAGGCCTCATGAAAAGCGTCGTATTGGGGCGTCTTCTTATTCCCGGTCAGGTACTCGTACGCTGGGCCGTACCTGATGCCCTCACCATGGTAGTTGATGCTGATGAGCTCCAGAGTCTGAGCCAGTGACGAGTTCGGAGAAGAAAAGTTGATAGCCGATGTGGTGAGTCGAGTCGGATCCTCTTGGTGACAGATATCTCGTAGGTACACCGAAATCTCTGCCGCTCCCTCGTCGTCACTGGACTGTTCCTTGACTTCGTTACCGTAGCTCCATAGAATGACTGATGGGTGATTTCGATCTCGCCGGATCAAAGCGCGCAGATCAGGCTCTCGCCAATCTTCGAAGATCAAGTGAAAATCTAGGTCAGCTTTCCCTTCAAACCAACTATCGAATATTTCGTTGATCACCAGAAAGCCCATCTTATCTGTCAAATCCAGTAGCTCGGGTGCAGGAGGATTATGTGATAGTCGGATTGCGTTGGCACCCAACTCCTGCAGTGTTTCAAGTTGTCTGACTGCAGCTCGGTGATTGTAGGCCACTCCTAGGGCTCCGAGATCGTGATGCTGGTTGACACCTTGTAGATAGACATGCTCGCCATTGACGATAATTCCCTTATTCGGATCGAAGACCACAGAACGGATACCAAACCTGGTTTCATAGGAATCCAGGAGCACGGATTGCTGTGTATCTTTTCCAGCATACAATGTAGTGACGACTTCATAGAGACTGGGCTTTTGCGAGGGAGGTGGTCCCCACAGCTTAGGAATGTTGATGATCACGGAGGAGTTGGTCTCAGTGTGATTGCCAGCCAAGTTGAGGGTCTGCCAGGGAAACTTTGCCACGGGCTCTCGGCGTCGTTGACCAGTTGCGGAGTCGAGCTCAAAGACTTCGCTGATGATGGAAACTGTGGTTTGTGTTTCATTGGCTCCCACAATAGAGTCTTTGAATGTCTGGATTGTGACCGACAAGTCAATCGTGGCCGAGTCTTTGGAAACATCGCGAGAGATGACCTTGGTGCCGCAGTGACCGACGTGTACGGATGTAACTGTCGTCAGCCAGACGTTGCGGTAGAGACCGGCGCCTGGATACCAACGCGACGAATGCCCAGCAGGATTCTCCGTGCGGATTGCCAGGGTGTTGCTGCCTTCTTTCAAATATGGTGAAATATTCAGGCGGAACGAGTTGTATCCAAATGGCCAACCCCCAACCAGATTGCCATTGACCCACACCATTGGGTAAGACATGCCGCCATCGATGTCCAGGTAGCGAATAGTGTCGTTGATGTTGTCTCCGATGACCAGGTCTCGGCGGTACCAACCTACACCATGAACCGGAAGTTGACCCATCGCAGCTGGAATGATCGGGCTACTGCCAGTTAGAAAAGGCAATTTGATAGCCCAATCATGAGGCACCGTGACGTTTTCCCAGTTGCTATCATCGAATATCGGAGATGCAAAGTTGATGTTCACTGCCGGTTGTGAATCAGGACTTTGGTGCTGATTGGCAGGGTCGGCGATGAACTCGTTCGCGGTAGGCATGATCCATGGCTTCAGCTCGACCAATTCATCGCCGTTGGCGTCCGGACGGCGCTCATAGACTACCCCATCTGGAATCGAATCAGAGCGCCAGAAGCGCCATCCAGCATGCAACCTCGTTCTCTCTCGAGTCCCTGGAAACGACACCGGCTTATCGAGTTCTTCTCCGTCAGGAAACTGAGTGTTGGCAATCCCAAATAGAAGCCATAAAATAACGCTAGGTCTCAAGAGCATTTTGAGGCAAATTCTGCAAAGTTGATGATGTTTGACGACTTGCTTCCACCAACAGAGCAGAAAATTTGATACTAGTAAGAACCCATATGCGCTGTGTTCTTTCGAAACAGTACTGTACTATCTCGCCTCTTCATACCCCGAGAAACTCTGTAAGCGACTAAATTTTCCGCTCTCATACAATCGCGCCAAAAGTGTGGTTCTGAATCTGGACAGTAGCAATGGCCAGAAGAAGAGAATGCGGGGGAACTGCGGCGATGCGACGATCTCTAGCCTTTATTTGACTTGGTTTACTTGGTATTAGCCGGTTCCTTTACGCCGCAACGTTGTATCCATCTGGAATGGTATGAACGGTTTCGCTCATTTGATGCTAATCTTCGGGGCTCGGACTAATCCGCGGATCAATGGATCTACCCTTTTAGCTTGGCCCAGCACCCTTACGGTACGACTTCAATAGGAAGCAATCTGTTCTATTTTATCTAATAGACATCCTTGATATCCACCGCAATTTTGTCATGGTCCGCAACCAGACGAAGTCTAAAGGTTTTACCCGGAGTTGTGATCATATTGTTTACCCATTGCTTGTCACACTCATACGCAATACCTTGTACCATAATAGCGAGGTCCTCGTGACAATCTCGCGACGCTAACCAGTCCTTTCAAAGTACAGTTTCTGATGGGAAGGAACAAATTCAAAACCAAAAGCTGGAGTGAATCAGTAGATAACAGGGGTTGGCAGGTGCTGATTATCATCAAGACTAGGCAAAAACATTTCTTAAACTACTTGAATACGTCATCCAAGGCTAAGGAGTCTCCTCGATCTCTCTCTTTCATTCGAACTCAAAAGTCATGTCATCTAGCCCGGCGTCCGTCACCGTGATGGAGAAAATTGACTTCCCAGCCTCGCTTGCCAATCTCTGGGCGACACCACCGAATGGACAGCCCATTAGTGTATCCCATCCTGTCTCTCCCTCAGTGACTCTAACAGTGTCAGAGGAGCCTGCATTGCGCTGACTACGAACGCTGGCAATTGCATCTTTCGTGGGCTGATTGACAATCCAAGAGAATTCGACAGTGACCATCTCCCCCGGCTCCAGCCCGTCGTCCTTCCAGAGTGCCATCATTATTTCGTTGAGATGTAACCGGTTTGGCGTGCTGTCGTGAGCGTTCCACGCCGATTTGGCTGTAATCTTGTAGTCGAAAGAGTCTACAACGACTCGAACGAGAGCTTTCTTCCCATTTTCATAGCCATTTGTGAAGACCGATTTAGCTAATGCAGAGTCTTGTATGGTGTACGCCGCATTTCCCTATGGTAAGAAGCATTTGGTTAGAACCACAGAAGCTCGAGAATCGGGGCTTTTTGGCATACGAGAATCTAGAGAATCGCGAGGTCAGTAAGCGATCAAGACCGCATCATAAGTGCCATATCCAAAGATAAGACGTGGGACGAGGGGGTTTAACTCACTGCGCCAAAAGTAGATTCTAAGAGCAAGCCAATTGTGAGCCACAGGCTGGGCACAAAGCTGAGACGCATTGCGACTAAATAGAAATAGATACAAAGCACAGGTAGGTGGCTAGGTTATGCGGACGGGTCTATCGATGAAAGACACATGCAGGACTGCCTCCAGCTGCTGTATTTAAAGACCCTTACTTCACAATGGTCATTGACGACTCCGTTAAAATTAGAACGCCAATCTATTATCTTCAGCCCCCAAAGCTCCTGAGCCATCTTGCAAGGTTATTAAGCACGCCGCCTCTGGATAAATTATCTAGATCTCCCTTTCCCAATAACCAATTTCGCCGGGCATTTTGTCGGCCTCCTCTAATATAGATAGATCATTCGAGTTAAGACGTGAACCTTAGTTAAGAGGCGGTGCTGAAAATAAAGGAAAAAGAACCATAGTGAGCCTCCCAGATGGCGAGATTTACTTGATAGCTGACTCGCTCTGATGTCATGAGCAGGTCCGAGCATACGCATAATAATCCTATGCGGATAAAAGTGGGACAGTGTGTGGTCATAAGTCGCTGGTAGAAGCATATTTAATGAATTCAATAACGTGTCCCACCAGGTTATCCTTTCCGGAGATTGCCATGTTTCAACTCTTTTTGCCAATCAATTGCATTGTTGTGATAAGTTCGGAGTTGTCCTGCCTAGTGCCCGGGGCGTTCGGGGCGTAAGATTGCCCGGAGCGCTCAGCCGGACACTCCCGTCTCGCCGATTTAGATTCAATCAGATTAATTGTCCCGCACAGACAACGAGACATGCTGTTGGTCCGCATCAATATGACCGTAGATACCCCCAAACCTGATGCAATCATGCAGAGAAAGCAGATATGGTAAATAGGGATTTTGAAAGCGCCAGAGAGATTATCAAGCGGCGATGCAATTGAATGAACCGCCGTTATCAATCAGACCTGTACGTTGTGTTGCAAAGAAGATAAAAGCACTCTGAACATAGCTTTACCAATTTTCCATCATCGCTCCGTGAATCTACAGCCGATATGGTGGATGTGTCTCTTTTTTCTTTTATATTTTCTCGTCAGAGTAATACGGTAGTAAGAAAGGTGCGCCTCCAGGCAAAGAACTGCGAAAGAAAAGTTAGCACGCAAGAAGGATAATGGATGTCTCCCTTGCCTACCTCTTATCGCTAGTGTCTCCAAAAACAAAAAAAAAAAGTGAATCCCGTAAGGTACGTTAGAGGAAGACAGCAGCCGATTGTGTCTGCTACAGAAATGTGCGCGAGGCAAAAGGTGGATACCGGGTCGGAGGGAGTAGAAGAAGCACGCAATCGAGGACTTCGAGCCTAGCGCGAAACACAACAATATCAGGACACCTAATTATGTACATAACGAGCATCGACTGCGAGTCAGCCACTAAAACGCAATCGCTTGCTGATAAATGTCTTTACCTTGGCATGCTCTTCGGTATCGGTCTCCGGAGTGTTTTTTCCTCTCCGGGTGTGGCTGATGCGTGGGACATGAGGAGCGGATGGGATCTATTAGGGGTGCACTCTGTGTTAATAGAAGTCAGGGATCTGAGTCAATGACCTAGCCACAACAAAGAAAAAAGAAAACCGATCAAAGGCATGGGATGAACATCTAAAGATACCAAAAAGTCAAAATAGATTCATGTAAGTCTCATGGAAATTGACAGCCGGAAGGTCTTGAGGCTGCGAACAGCTGCGGGACAAATAATTCTGATGACACGGTGAAATCAACAGAAGTTGTAGAGAGACTGGATCGCAATCACAAAACTCCAAACCCTATTGCTGTCCCTGGATGGTTATTAATAGTAAGTCACAACTGTGCAGCGAGGCTGGCAATTTCACTACGCTTGGCGACAGCATCACACCTCCTGGGCATAGCCGTCGATGAGAACTACTCTTCGAGACATAAGTAGACCGTGACTCAATTCAAGCCTGGCAAGATCAGACCTCTCTTTAACCTCAGTTTGACTACGTCTGACAACACAATGATGTTCCGAAACTCTCAACCGCTCCTTGGGTGTCTGCTCCTTCTGAGGTGCGTGACATCGTCTGTATTACCACGTGCTGGCGACGATTCCGGTGGTCACAACTGGATCGATCACGACAAGGTTGTGCCTTTCACACAAAATGCCTCCCCTGGATTCGATGGCCAGCTTGAACTTCGCTTCAACCCCAATCTCTACGTATCGGGAGGCTGCGACCCTTACGCAGCTGTAGATAGTAGCGGAAATCTTGGGTAAGCACCGCACTACCGCTATTCCATATGCTTTACGAGAAGCTGACCTAGGAGAAAAGTGCTGGCTTGAGACCGACTGGAGGTGGAAGGGACGGCTGTGGCGACGGCAAAGGCGGCCAAGTGTACGTCCGCCGCGGTGTAAGCCAGGGCCGAGTGGGCATAATGTACAGCTACTACTTCCCGAAAGTTCGGTGGGCGAAAGGGGACGACAACGGCCACACACATTACTGGGCTAGTATTGTTGTTTGGATCAACCGCTGGGGATGCGATGTTGACGATGCAACCTCGGCCTGGCCAGTTGGCGTCTCGTTCACGACCGATCACCTGAAATGGGGCGTTGCAAAAGCTGGCGATATCACATTCAAGTCTTCTGGCGTTGGCGTTGATATGCCCACCCGTCCCCAGATACAAATTCACGACAATGCCATGGCACCTTTTACCGGCGCCGATGGGGACAAGGTTTATGGGAGGGACGTCATTGGGTGGAAATCCCTTCCCGATAATGCTCTTCAAGCGCTATCTGACGTTAAATACGAGAAGACTGAGGTACCATTTGTCGACGCCAACTTCCAACGCCAGTTAGACGCCGCATACCAAGAAAGCTTCTACGGCGGGCTTTCCGATCAGCAAGGCTGTGTTGAGGAGGAGGCTTCACCAGCAGAGGAGTCACAGTCTCTGCCAACGGCGCAGGCTACAAACCCTGTGAGATTGTAAAATATATGTAGAGTACACAGGAGAAATTGCAAGCAAGAATATTACTACACGAAGAACGGGCAGACGACAGGTATATCATCCAATTTATTCATAAGGATTAATTCACATCCGGGACATTTGCCGTTGAAGCATCATGTTGTGAAATCCGGAATAAGAGCTGGGTCAGAGTTTTGTTGAACCTGTATTTAGTTACTTCTATCTCAGGAACCCAATGAATTTGCGTGAAACCCTGACTTGATTTGCTTGACTTATTACTAACATGACGGATTTCCTCGCGCCGCAACGTTGCATTCACCTGCGATCGCACTGGACGAACTTGTCATTCGAACCCAACCTTCGGACTAATCCGCAGATCGACGGATCTATCCTTGAAGTGCCTCTTGCTAATTCACAAACTGCGCCGTATCCTTTCATGACACCCTAGCAAAGAGCGACTGAACACTGATCCGACCAACATCAAGCTAATTGCGAAGAAGGCAAGCTGGTCATCTTCTTGACCGAGCGCCTATAAGCAACCTCTTCTATGAGAACCAACCAGTTCTCAGCTACCTACCGAGATTCCGGAAGCTAGATTGCAGAAGCCAGACTCGAGAAGCTAGAAAATGATCTAGTAGCCCAAAGGCTTCTTAAGACACGGAAGCAGGGACGTACACATGGAATGAGATGCATCAGTCATGCTATAACATCAAACAGAAGACACCACTTTGAGCACAGCAGACGCCCTCACCACAAAGATGCTGAGCAGTCGGTGCGAAGGCGTGCCATTACGAGGGCATCTTAAGCTTCATTATCATCGTATCTGCCTGTTTTTTCAAGCCCGATTTTCCACCCTGAGAGACTCTCAACGAAACAGAGTTACACACGCAGATTAAGTGTGTTTACTGGGTAATTGACTATACTGGATATTTAACTGGATACGCGAGAAGAAAAAAAAAAAAAAGCTGAGCAGCCGGCTTCTTCAAGATTGAACTTTGACTCCACATTGATAACATCCGGAGTGGAGAGCCCTTTTGGAACCCGAGGAGCTTAAAGCTTCTCAATAGCCTTTACCAAGTGCTTGGCGCACCTCATCGAATGGCAAATGGATGGTCGGACACCTTGATCCGTTGGGCAGATCTCACCGTCCCGTAAATGACAAGTTTCATCAAGCCACACCCGGTGGAAGATGGTGTGGCTGGCAGAAGTCCCAATAGCGAAGCCGAACAAAGCCCGTGGGGCTTTCATCTCGGCCGAACGAGAACAATGTCTTTTATAAAGTGTCCCTGCGTAGCAAGCGAAGACCTCGCGATGAATGCAATGTGTCAATAAGATCTGTGACGCAAAGGCAGGAACTTGCCGAGCAGGGCCATTCCTCGATTAAAACATGCAAGATCTACGCCGCTCAGACACTGCGCCATCAATCCCCTCATTAGCACAGGCACCATGGCGCTCCTAGATCCGTCCGAAGGATCACAAAGCGATCCCGAGACGGACCGTTGGCCTAATTGATACAGGCCATAGGATATTCGAATGACTCGTTGACCCAAAACCTTATGCAGTGTTCGGAAGGGAACAACTTCCAACGTGGGAAGCACGCATGGCAGCTGAAACCCGCGTGCCCGTCAGTGCGGTCCGACCTCGTTCTTAAATGTATTTCTCTTTGGCCCCGCCGTCCCAGTTTCGGAGATTATTGTTTGTCTGGGGCAGATAATCGACTCCCTTTCGATCGCGAACGTCGAAATAAAACGAATATACGAACAGACCGGGGGCCCGACGCACCCCACGGAAGTTCTCCGAGAGAAAGGATCCACAACGGCCGTCGCGCGCCGTCCCGTACGATTGGGAATGCCCCATCGCCACGCGACCTTCGAATCATGGCGCAGGTTCAGGGAGCCATCGGAGACAAGCTTTCAGAGGCCGACCGCATCGCCATCACGGCCTTGGCGACCGCGGGCATGTACAACGCGATTGAAATTTACGTCCTCATCTTCACGACGTTCCGACGACGACGCGGCCGGTATTTTTGGAGCATGCTGGTCGCCAACACGGGGATTCTGTTCCACGCGTGTGGGGGCCTAGGCCGATTCCTCCAACCACATAAGACGCCGATACCAGGGTCGTTTGCCCATGTTGGGTGGTACATGATGGTTACGGGGCAGTCGGTCGTGATGTGGTCGCGGCTACATTTGGTGGTCTACAACCGATTGACGATAAAGCTGGTCCTGGCAATGATTATCACAACGGTTTGCTTGGTACACATACCGCAAACCGTATTATTTTCGTTGGTTTGGTCAGGGATTGATACACCGGCGTGGACGAAGCGATTCAGCGTCTTCGAAAAAGTGTCGCTCATGGTTTTCACCGTACAAGAGACCATTATCACCGCGATCTTCGTACGAATGGGCTTCCACAACTTCAAATCATTGTTCGAATTCAAGGGCCGAGAAGCGAAAGTACTGCTCGGCTATCTTGTTGCCATGTTCGTCCTCGTTTTCCTTCTCGACACCGCACTCTGTGTGCTGGAATACATGGACTTTTTCGTGTTCCAGACCACAAGCAAACCGCTGGTATACAGCATCAAGCTGAAAGTGGAATTTGCCGTCCTCAACAAGCTGCTTGCTTTCACCAGGATGTCTTCCTGCAATAACTGTCATGGGCTGGAAGACCTCGCTGTCGCAAATCAACCGAAATCATCAACATTGAATACGAGCCTAGTGACGGATGCGGCGACTACAACAGCAGTTGAGCGACCCCACGAATGACATAAAGACATCGTCAACTGCCATGCGTGCTATGGAGCAACTTCGGGTATCACGCAATACATGCGAGCAGTGTCAGTTGATCCATAGACTGCATTTGTCTTGGTGAGGTCAGCGAGTGTAATGCGTTTTATGAGCTTAAGGTCAAGCCGCTGACAGTTGTGTAATAGTTGGCGAGATTCCTGCGAAGCGTTTCAGACACGCGTCAGGACTTTCTTCATGCTTAAGCAGACGGTGGACTTGTTATGAGACGGACGAACACTTACTGATGAATGATTGAATGACAACGAGATACCCAATTGGAAATTAGGACGCAGTTGAGGAGACGCATCAGTGTATTAGCGTAGTAATGAAAGGCATCAACTCTGTTCGTAGTTTGACTTTTGTGAACTCTACATGCTATTATTACAGCTCACGCTGAAGAGCTTCTATCTATGAGGCTTCACAATCTTATTTGCCTCTGATTTTACACTGTGGATATCTACCTGTGAATTCACCAGCTCAACCAATCGTTATTCTTCTCTGCGTCTTTTGCTCGGCCTTTCCCCTTCGGACCTGTCTCCGATCTCATTATCATCGGACTTGTTTCCGTAATCCCTACCCCCGGATCTCTCAACAACGGACTTGATGCATTTTGCAATGCAGTTTGCAATCGCTCTTGCCACCGGTGGAGGCTGTGCCGCTCTAACATCCCCAAACTGCTTGAGAGGCGAACCGTAGAACACAAAGTAGTCTTTGAAATGTTGGATTCTCGCGATCTCGCGAACGGTCAAGCAGCTCTGACGTTGAGAATCGCCTGCATCTCCAGGGGATAAGTGGCTGAGATTGAAGGACGGAGATATACGGAGGCTTTCGATCTCCGAACGCCTGATGATGGTGTTGTGGTTGTAGACGTAACTTGGTGACACGTTGCTGCCCCCTAATTCCCCAGATGGGGAGCATATGAACTGACCTCTCACCTCCTCTGAAGATTCCGTCTGCCTTGGGTTGAGGAAGCTCAGGTCTTTGATGAGATCGGTTATGAGCGTGAACTCGTCATCCTCAGTTCGATGGGCTGCGAGCTTGATGGGTACAACGGCCAAGCCAGGAAACCGCGAGGCAACGGTATTCACCAGGTACCGCTGACGGGCGCAGCCGAAACTCTGCAGCAATGAGATGTTGACACATACTGTCTCACCTTTTTCGAGAAGTTGAAAGATTGTGGACGAGAACCGTTCAAAAACATTGGGGTGAAATACCCCAGGTGGCATTTGAAGGACCTGAAAGTCCGGGTCAAAGTTTGATTTCGTGATGGAGTCCATGATGTCAAGTGGATCGAGAAAGCTCTCCTTGAGCTCGGGTTCAATCTTGGGCTTTGAGCATCGGTCAGTGTTCCGTCCTGCCACTAAGGAAACTTTGATCGGGTCCCCTGCGAGCAAGTGGGGGGTATCCAGAGTTCCCGAGCCCAAGTCATTGAAGAGCTGCTGAGCAGAACCATCAAAGACAGTGCAATTTGGATAGCGCACCTAGATTGACAAGTTAGGCGGGGATTTTCCACATATAGAAATTAATTTGTACGCACTTTCCAACTGATGCTGTGCTCTGGATCAAATCCAATAGCTGCGAACGAATTGAATCCCGCCTCGGCAAACCCTTCCAATGGGCCAAGAACGTTCGGGGTGAAATCGAAGACACTGACTGGGGATGAGCTTGAGAAACCCTTTCACTCTGGCCGTTCCTCTCGGGCTAGATGCTTCGGAATGATGGGTGTGACCGTGACGGTTTCATCGCTCACTGACCTAGCAAAGCGACAAGACAACTCCTTCTTGCCGTCGTCTCCTGTCGTCGAGGATCCGTCCACGTTGGTTGGAACGCATGAATGTGTGTGAAAAACAGGGCGATATCTGACTCTGAAGCTCGTGCTGAGGGCCTTGGCAAATGTGATGTCCTTGATCATGACAACCTCGGCGTCGGTCTGTTGTCCCATATGTTGTACAGACGAAAAGTGCAGCATCAAATCGGCAATCTCGGCGCTCTCGTTCAGCTTCGTTCCGCCCCGGAAAAGGTGCTCTTGCCGAAGAATCGAGAACTTGGTGACGCTCAGATGACGTTCTTGGACACATCCTGCGCTCCCGTCGTGAACGTCGTGCACCCAAGCGATATAATTGGGATAACACTGAGAACTGTCTCGAATCTCATAGTATCGGTCTTTTTCGAACTCAATGTCCAGACGACTGTCGTAAAGGCTAGATTCCAGAAACATATCCATGTCGTTTTCCTAGGCATCACTTAGAAAAGCCACCAAATGTTTCCTCTGCTTGTACTCACCTCGCAGCGGCACAATGTTCGTGGAGTGAGAACAATTGACCGAAGCTGAGGGAACTCCTCGTTCTGCCAGATACGCTCAGAAATGGCCTCCTCACGAGCGTGCATTCCTCTATCCAGGCCCTCTTCCACCGGCGGGTCGTCACGAGCCTATGGTGTAGCTGAGTAAATGTCTGGCTCCGAGTAAATGTCTTGCCCCGAGTAAATGTCTCCCTCTGAGTAAACGTCTCGTTCTGAGTAAATGTCTATCTCTGACGATTCGTTGTCGTATGCAGAGTCCGTTTCCATCAATTTCAGACTCCGTCTCCACGCTCACGGAATGAGAGCGACCGCTTGGAGGCGTAATAGGCTCGGATCTATCCAGGGGGCGTACGCATTGAGGAGGAAACGCAGTGAATGCAGTCTCTCTTTCACGCCAAACCACCGGAACGTAGTCCTCATTTGGGTCGAGATTTGCAAAGAGGACGCAGCTTTGCGACAGCGGGACTGTCGTCGAAGGGCATTCGCACCTGGCACTAGACAGGTGTTCTATGTGCGACTTATTATTAGCTGTTGAGGCAATAATAGTGTGCAACTTACCCGTGTTGATTATGAGGTCTTCACGTCTTGTCTCACAAATGCTGAGACTATGGAGTTTGACGTTGCAGACCTTCTTCTCGAGGTAGTTCCTGGACACCATCTCGTAGTTGTTTCGGAGCCAGTGGACTTGAAGCTCGCCAGCCTTGGAAGTCGTTGAAACTTGGACGCCTCTGGGGGTCTGCCGAATGTACTCCCGAGCCTGGCGTCGTAGCTCGATGGCTTTGGAAGGAGAAACGTCGACATAGTCCCGTATATGGTTCATTGCAACCTCAAGCAAATCTTCTACCACATGGTCGCAGTAGAAAATGTCGTCAACGTGATCATGCTTCGCGATCTCAAAGAACTCGCATGGAGTTTCGACATGAACGGCTTCGAAATTGAGCCATCTATGATTAATCTGAAGCACCCCACTCTTCGGGTCAAAGTGCAGGTCGATGGTGGTATCAGCACCTTGTACGAATTGGAGCTGAATTCCAGAAAGTGCTGTATCCATTGCCAAAACTGACTTCAGTATACGGGAAATGTTAAGACCGAAGTAGCCATCCACATTACCAACAGGCTGGGATGACGAGAACAGACGGATTCATTCCTGCTGGGGGGTTCGGGCGCAGTCGTACTTTACAAGAAGTCGCCCCAGCTCTTTGGCCAGCTTTCGAGGCTGCCTCTTGATATCGTTCAGAAAGATGTCAACCTGTGATAAATCATTCATCAGCAATCTGTCTGCATTTCGCTCTTGTGCCAAGACCTTCTCACCTGATGACCACCGTCATGCTTAGAATCGGAGCCTTCCGAATAATAAAATCCGCCCAGTTGACTAGTTCTCAGCCAGGTCCTGATGCGTCGGGCCAAGACTCTGGATGCCTTCTCAGCAGAGATGATATCAACAGGGTCTTTACTGAAAAGCTCGACGTAACGCTGTACAAGGTTGCCATGGTCGCCTGCCACCGCTGTCTCCTAGATATTGGCCAGCGTCTCCGCCTCTTTGTCGTGAGACGTCATTCTTTCCCGATCACGACCAAGCTTTCCAGTCGCAAAGTTGTAGCAGAATCTGTAAGATTTGCTGCCAAGAGTAGGGGCGCTCACTTTGAACCCATTCAAGTAGATTTGTCCTGCAAACCTCTCATCGAGGACTAGGTCTCCGTGCTGTGTTCGGATCATTTTGTCGGGATCGGGGTTGCTCAAGTCAAGCGAGACGGTCGTCCAGCCCCGGAACTCGTCTGCAGAAATAGGGTTGCGGTATCCTCTGCCCGTTGCTGGATGGGAGAGCTGGATTGTCACGTCCCTGGAAGAGTACGACACCAGATCGGATCGCAGCGTTCCTCCCATTGTCTGCTGTGTAAGCGAGGCCGTCTCAGAATCGACATTCCTTGTGTTAGGCTTTGAAATCTTGCAATAGAATCGATCTTTATTGACACCGTTGAAGCCGAAGTTCCAGTTTGCAGATGTGGATTGGATGCGGACTGGGATCCCAGATCTGACCATGACGAGGGCTGCAACCTTGAATCCTTCACCATGAACGCCAGCGAACTTATCATTGTTCCTCTTCGTTGAGCCGCCGATGCTCAAATCATCCATAGAAAGGTTGGCGTTGAAGTTGGCTATCTCGACTGTTCCTGTCTTGGCTTTATGAACGATGAAGCCGACGAGCTCTCGTTGACCTTCGATGTTGCGATGCACTGTGATGCGGATTACTCCTGGCGTCGTTTCGTCCCAAACCGGCAAGAAAGATCGGGGATCCATGTCAAACGCCGCGATGATACCGTCCTTCCCATGTGGGTATCAGCATTGGCGTCGAGGAGGCAAGTACATTAGAATCTCTGACCAATTTTGGATGAACTCGCGAAACGCGTGCAGTCGTCTCCAAGATAGGACATAATTCTTGTTCAGCCCCAGTGAGTGCGTGCCTGACATCTTGAGACCTTGGTAGTCATCCTCCTCATCGGAGGAGGTCTCCGGTGAATCTGACGAGGATGACATCGGATCGGTTGTGGGTTGTTGACTGTCATCGGAAACGGATTCGTAGGGAGACGACATCATCTGGGCGCTCCTGAACAAGACCTTTGCACTTTTTAGAATGCGGGCCGCGCAAAATGAAATTCGTTGTGAAATGGCAAGGCTGTTCTGAGTGGATGATTTGTTTGTCTTTGAAAGGTTGGAGAGGAGGAGCTGTGCTAAACTCGAGGTGAGAAGAAAAGTGGGCCAGGTTGACGCTGCGGTCAACCGACGAGAGCAAACAGTAACAAACATGGTCAGCAAACACCGTGACCCACTAAGGTCCCTGTTGAATGATGCCGCTTTTGGAGGAACGGGGTATTGTTATGATATATGGAGGGAGAGGTGCAGCGTTACCCGAGAAAAGGATGGTGGTTGAAGGAAGTTACACGGAAAGACTGGTATCAAACTTTCATGATTCCCCTGCAGCCTTGTCCCTCACCTGTTGAGGTGAGGTGATATCACTGTTGCTGATGAGAAGTAGTTCGAATTTGAAATTGAATATACACCTACCCAGGGATTAGAAAGGCACAAAATACGACAAGTGATTCGGAGGCTTGTTTGGCGCGGTGGAAAAAAAGTCAATGTCGTCACACAATCAGGAATTACGAAGCCGAAATACTTACCTTAATTGTACTTGTGGTTTTATAATTGTATTCAATGCTCCTTGTGACCACCTTTACGCAGGATTTCGAAGACACGAAAGTTGGAGGCTATTATTCGGCGACGGCAACTGATCCACGAAGGTTTTGGTTAGTTGTGCTGTATGTGAAAACAAGTGCAACAAGAAAACTGTCCTTGGGATGTTCAGAAGACTTTGAGGGTGATGGTAATTTCTTTCAGTAGTTGATAACCTGTGATTGGGCGGGCTATGGGTTTGAAGACCAGACGTCCTTTAAATTATGGGAATTGATACACGGGCATCACGAATTGATACACGGGCATCACTCTTATCCGGGCATCACTTTTAAGCCCATCTATTGGCCCAAATAAAATCAGGCCCACTACTACTTCTCGCCCAAGGCGGTGAGCGGTCGCTTCCTAACAGCTACCATTTCAGCTATTTTCTTCCTACTGCGCTTACTGCTGCTCCTCACGAGGCTTTTTGAGATTTGCCAAACTAGCCACACAACCCCTACTTTTGCAAATCTCAAATGGGCCTTCACCTGGCTATTCTGCAAATCTCAATTGATACGATCCATTCAATATACTAGTAACCTAAAACACACCTAAATCCCATTTACTCCTCATCACTCCCAAGCAGTTCCAACTGACTCCGCCTCCGGCGAATACTGGCCTGTAATTGCCGCCCACTCATACGCACACCCGTTGTTTGACCTGTACGAAGAACACCCTGGCTCCGCGTTTGCCGCTGGGATAAACCTACTTGATTAGATTGCCCTGATGTAGTTCCTATTACCGTTTTGTTCCGGCTTCCAGGTGGTCGCCCACGTCGACGTCCTGATGAAGGCTGACTGGCTGGCTGTTTCCGAGGCTGTTTCCGAGGCGGCTTCTTGCCTTTCTCCTCCTCACGGATGGCCAACCTAGGGGGCACTACCTCTGCAGTATTCTTGGGCCTTCCACGAAGAGCCCCGGCAATCTTTGGGTCCAGGATCCGACGGTATGGGTCCTGTGAAGTGGTCTCCCGTAGTCGCCATCGTGGATGAACTTCCCACTTACTAAATGAGCCTGAGTCCACGAGCTTTTCGTAGATTTTATGGCAGCACGGGATACCATACTCCACAGACACCGAACAATCATCCATACAATCCCCAAGTGGAACTGGTTTTGGGTTCCGACCAGTCGGCAGGGCTTTCTTAGCTAAGAGGTACTGTTTCACAATCAGACCTAGGGCCTTTGATGAAAGCATGGTCCGAAGGTCGCCAAGGTATTCAGACCGACTGCGACTGTACTCCCGACTAGCCAGCACCTCGTCCTGGGCACAAGCTTGAACAAAGGACTGTTTCTGGTCCCCAATCATATCCTGCATGACATCGACAAGCCGATACAGATGACTGAGGCCATTGAGTAGGTAGCCCTTGATGTTGTTGTTGCTTGCTTCAGTGCCTGAAGTGACACGGACACCAAAGTTCCGGTAGTGGCGAATAAAGCAGCGGGCCCATTGTGCCCTAACAGGCATGTATGTCCCATACAAGTAGCGCAGAATTGGCCTCTGGTCATCAAATTCCTTGCAGAGATTGGCCCAGGCCTTTTCATGGGCTTCCTCGGTCTCAGCAAATACAACAAGCTTCCACATATCCAGGACCCCACGATAGGTATGAGGAATACTGTTACTTGCTGGGGTACGGATGCATCCCCGGTCCTCATCATTAAGCTCAGTTATAGCTGTGGATGGGTCCTCCTTTTCGGATTCACTGGAATCACTATCGTGATTCTTATCCTTTAGCCACTTCTGTTTAGCCTTGAGAAGGACATTGGAATTGATGTGGTGGATGCAAAGTTGCTGCTGTACTCCAGGGAATTGTTGGTTTAAGGCATTCTTCATCTGCTTATCGTAATCGGTGATAATAACATCAGGTTGGCGAATGGAGTTCTGAATGGCAAGTTGACGTATGCTGTCGGAAAGAAACTGAAACCCTTCAAGGCGCTCATTATCGATAAGGCCGAATGCTGTATTGAAAACGGACCCAAGGCATGTGTGTCCCGTTGCTTGGAATAACGGTAGTTTGAAACGATTAGTGTTGTATGTGTTGTCGAAGCTGATAACTTCAGGAAATCGTTTCCACATCTGGAGACAGTAGGGAAAGGTCCATACAAGACCAACGAGCCGGTTGGAATTGTCATCCGCCCACTTCACAACATAGGGAATACTGCGCTCATCAAAAAGCTTAATCAGTGCCGCAGTTGACGAGTACCCATCTAATTTTTCGCGGTTAATGAGTGCCCTAGCGTTATAGATGTCCCGTTGTGTGAAAGTAGAGTCGGGAAACTGTTCTTGGACAACAGCACGTACATCGCGAGCCCGGATACCGACACGGCGGCTTGTTGTTTCAATAGCAGTTTTGGTGGGTTCATCCAGTTTTCTGTGTGATGGATGTGCAGAAGCATCAAGGCTGGGCCCATGGTTGTGTTGGCTGTGTTCGGACTTTGGGTGGCAACGTAAAAGCCACTTCCCCTCTTCCAGGGCCTCTGCAATAATCATCCATTGACACCCACATTTCCGGGACTTCCGTTGTCGAATACCAGCACCCTCACTTGGACGAGGGTCACCAAATCGATCACACTGAAAAGTGTACCTGACTTTTCGACCCTTACGTGAAAGGCCGTTACGTCGTACAAGACCAAACCCATGCGTTTTTGCAAATGTATTGACTCGGTCGAAAAGGGCATCCATTGAGGGTTCTGGGTCGCCTGGAATCGGTGGGTTTGGAATTGTGATTGGGGATGGTGAGAAGGACTTTTCGGATAAACAACGTGGTGTGGTTGAAGGTGCGGGACTGGCCGAAGGCTGAGCTGAGCGGGGAGGCGAGTAGGGTGGAGGAGAATTGGAGGCAACTGAAGTTGCTGCTGAAGAGTGGGGTGAATAACCCATTCGTTCTCGATATCGTCGGACGCGTTCACATGCCCGAGCAGCCTTCTCAGTTAAGGCCCTCTCTTTTCCAATCACCTTCCGAATAATGTTTAATGCAGATGTAAACTCGGTTGGGGTTGGTTCGGGAGTTGGTTCGCGTTGTTCGGTAGTTGGTTGTGGGCGGCTCCATTGATGAGAAGGTAATCGGCCATATTCTGGACCAAGCATAGGCATTTTGACCTTTTGCCAGCGGAGACCGGAAGGGTATTGAAGGGAGAGCCAAATCTTGTGGTTGTTATACGTGTCGATAGCAGCATCATCGTGTCCCCGGAGTCCATGAGGTTCTGGGACGGAAGTGAATGACTGAGGGTGTGAAGCAAAGATGTTATCAAGTGCTCTATCATCACCGGCCCCGTAGTATGGGCTGATACTGGAACCACTACTACTTGTGGAGAGTGTGGGTGATGGATGCCGGAGTTCTCTGTGTTGCCGTTGACGTTTCTCGGGGCGAGGTTGGTTGGAAGAACTGGGACTTTGAGCTTGACGCTTTCGGTTCCGTTGGGATTGGGATGACGAATCAGATACTGTAATAGGCGAAGCCATTGTAATGGATGGAATTTGTATAGATTCGTTGAAGATTGATGCAGATTGTTACGACGCGTCAAACTGCGGGGTTTAGGGGCTAAGTGGCAGAAAGAATGTTTTGGGCGGTAATACTTGTAGGGTGATTAGCAGAATGGAAGTGCACTAACAAAAAATTTGGGCCAATAGATGGGCTTAAAAGTGATGCCCGGATAAGAGTGATGCCCGTGTATCAATTCGTGATGCCCGTGTATCAATTGCCTAAATTATATGCTCGATCTTCGGCGGCCCTGTACACCTATGCATGGTTCTGGTTGGAAACGCTAATACATAGGCTTTTACGGCTTCAAGGTAAATAGGGCGAATTGGAATGCTTATTAACAGCTGAGTCTTGGTGTGATTCTAGTTTTAAAGATTTAATTCACGGAAATTCGAGACTATGGCGCCGACGTCTGTGACGACTTCTTCGGCTTCGGCTTGATAAAACAAGCAGCAACGATCATACACCCAGCAACACCAGTAAAGAAAGCCCACATGATATGCAAAGCAGCGACGTAATCTTCCTTCCCCGTGCCTTCCGTCTGAACAGATGTTTCCTCCGAGTGAAGCGCCGTCAACCCTCCTCCTCCCAGGTTCCGCTGCAGCAGCACCGTCCCAATGACCACCGACATGGACGAGAACAGCGACCTGAAGAACGTGAAGGCAGACATGGCAGCTGCCATATCCTTTTGATGGGTGTGAGTCTGGATGGCAATCATCGGGCTTTGGAAGAGCACACCCGCGCCGATGCCGGTGATGATCTGGAAGCTGACAATTTTGGCCCAGTCCGGGGTTGTGCCGAAGGTGATGAAGAGCCCATTTCCGAGCGTCATGAGCGTGGCGCCGAGGAAGATGGGGACGACGTAGTTGCCTGTCTTTCGCGTGAACAGGCCGCCGAGCATCGTCATGACCGTGAGCGGGATCAAGAGCGGAAAGAGCGAGACACCAGCAATAATTGGGGGGAAGCCCAGGACGACCTGGAAGTACAGCGGGAGGAAGTAGTCGTAGGAGATGAACACGGAGCTGTGGATGCATGAGAACGTAAAAGCCGCGACATTGGTGATCTTCTGGAAGATGCGAAACGGGATTATTGGGCTCGAGGCAAAGCGGGCTTCCCAGACCATGAAAAGAGGGAGGATCACCACGCCAAAGAGGATCAGGCAAATCACCTGCGCCGAGTCCCATGGCAGCAGCCCGCCCGCGCCGGTCTCGAGGCCGTAGAGGAAGCAGATCGTCCCACCGATGATGAGGGCAAAGCCAGTCCAGTCGAGTTCGCGCAGGCCGGTCATGAAAGGTTCTTTCGGAGTTCCGACTTTGAGGACGAAGAAGAGGACGATGAGGGCGATTCCGTCGAAGGGGAGATTGATGTAGACTGTACCAGGTTAGAAACATGCCCCAAGAAAGCAGACGAAATCAGGAAACACTCACAACACCATCTCCAGCCAATGGTCTGAGTAAACACTCCGCCGAGCACTGGCCCGACGGCACTTGCGATGCCATAAACGATGCCGGTCATGCCATAATACTTCGCTCTTTCCTCCAGCTTGAACAAATCCCCAATCACAATCGTGACAAGCACCAACGAGCCTCCACCACCCAAGCCTTGAATCGTCCTCCCGGCAATCAAGACGGAGATCGAGCCAGCCAGCGCCGCAACAAGACTTCCTGCCATGAACGTCGCCGCCGCAGCCATGATGGTTCCCTTCCGACCGAAAATGTCTGACATCTTAGCCCATACTGGTGTAGATGCCGTGCTGGAGAGCGTATAGGAGCTGCCTACCCAAGCATACTGCGCGGCCGAGGCATGCAGTGTGGACGCGATCGTCGGCAGGGCAGTCGCGATGATCGTGATGTCAAGAGCCGAGAGGAGAAGTGTTAGGCAAAGGGCGAGCATGATTGCCTTGCGACGCCATGGTGGCAGTGGCGGGGGAACGTAGGATGCTGTTGTCGTAGCGGGTGCCAGGGGTGGAAGAGGTCCCTCGTCATTTTCAATTGCGGTCTGTGACGGCGACTCGGATCGTTGATGCTTGTCGTCAAGTTGATCCACGGGCGGAGCGGTCGTGTTCTCCATCGCTACCGAGAGGTAAAGGTGAGAGCGGAAGAACGAGAACGATGGTGTTCGCTCAAGTTCAAAAGAAAAAGACCACAGGAGATGATCCTTCACGACGCGTTGGATCTCCTGCGGAAGAGAATCTGATCATTCTCGCGTCCGTTTCGATAATTGATGAGGATCGGGTGTGGAGACCCCGGTTCATTCGGTTCGGTTCGGATCCGCGACCGAGCCCCGGATCTCCACAAGCTGTGCTGACTCGGTTGGAGAGTGCCGAGCCCACAGCTGATGATGAAGTCCTGTCCGCGATGTTGTTTGAGCCTGATCAACATTCGAAAATTGGTCATAATCAGTGCAGCACATTGTAAAAACTTCAAAGTGCCATATCTTATCACACGCCCGATTATGTCCACCTTGAAAACGTGCAACGCAGTTCAATGTACGGCATGTTGTTCCTGTCGGGAGTAAATTCTATCACTGCTTCGTGAGAATTCACGAGAGCTTTGGTTTATGTTATAAGCAGTTTAGCAACGAGCAGTGTTGAAAGTGTAGCGCAGATACTGCGTCTCTTTCGAGGCATCCAACAAGCAAATCAGAAAATCCATTCTACGCACCCTCTCTAGAAACCTCCTGGCTCGGGCCATTGTCCTCTCTGCGACGCTTGTTCGGTCGCTGGGAACCTTCTCCATCTCTAAGCTTCACCTCTCTGAACCGCTTGATGACGGTCTTGATACACTCTGCAGCCGCTCTTGCCGCCGCCGGTGGCTGCGCGAAAGTGACATGTTCGTACTGTTGTCTTTCGGAACCGTAGAAAACGAAATCATCCGGAAAGCCTTGTATTCTTGCCAATTCACGGACGGTGAGTGAGTCCAAGCGAGCTTCACCAATGGTCAGTCAATCTATTGAGGTTCTGCAGGGAAATTCGGGAGGGACTTACTTGGGTGAACCAGATGGTGTCTGCTATGTGTTGTGACGTTTATGTCGTTGGAGTCCAGGTCAACGATTCGAGCCTTCTCTTCAGGAATTTTGCGACCGGTGTTGTAATTGTAACACCTGATGCTGGTTGTGTTCTCGTCTGACACAGCGCGAGGCGGAAGAGAGCACACGAATCCAGTCTGTGATGTTGGGGGATTCTCAAAAGATAGGTCGGCAAGGCTTGGAAGCGTCAATTCGCCCTCTGGCTGTCCAACGGGATCAGGCGTCTGATGCGCGGGGTGGATTGGGACAGCTGACAGCCCATGACAAGATGGCACGATCATAGTCACCAGTCTACGGCTCTGAGGAACACAGAACTTCTTTGACTGATGACACATCGATCTTTATGGCGTTTCCATGCTGCAAGAAATTGACAATGCTGTCGCACAGTCGATTGACGCCCATGGGATGGAAAACTGCAGGGGATAACTGCACCACTGCGAAATCCGGAGACCGGGAGAACATTGCGTTCTCAGCCATATAAATTGGATAAAGGAAGTCTTTCAATGATGGCAACTTCTTGTTTCCCTTACTTAGAGCGAAATTTGCGTTGCTTCCGGTAGCTAACACAGTTGTTGGGGAGTCCTCAGACGGCCAAGAAGGGCCGAGGAGCTTGCCGCTGTCGATGTCCTCCAAAATCTCAGGGAAGCTGCCATCAAACAGAGGGCACGTTTGATGTCGTATCTGTCACGGTCAGAAAACACTCATGTTCGATTTAGAGGAATGTGGCCTATCGGTACCTACTTTCCAAGTTGCGTCACTACTCTCGTTGAACCCGAAGGCGGCAAATGGTTGGTACCCCGCGGAGCAGAAACCCTCCATCAGACCTAACACGCCTGGAGTGAGATCTATCGCTCCTTCAGAGGCCGTGCCAGTAAATCCAGGGTTACTCCGCCTGTCTTGTGGCGGCAGAAGATGTTGCGATATCGGAATCAGATCGATGGAATCGTCATGAACGGAACGGGCAAAGCGGCAAAACATTTTGTCCGCATCAAGATTCTCTAGCATTACTTATTAGTTGCATGTGCAAAGCATAGACTGGTTATTCGGAAACGCAACGCACCTGGAGTCTGGACACAATGCACAATGTCAAACCTGGCACGCACAGATTAAAGAAAAAGAGAAAGAAAGAACCAAGGCTTAAGTATTACAGCCAGACAAATAGATAATCAACCTGCCAAATTGCACTCATTACCAGATCCTATAAACCTTTTTCTTATTATGAAATTAGAGGTAATTTCTTTCTTTATATTTATAGCTTCTGCAGCCTTATGTTGCTGTATAGTATTTAAATACTTATATTAGTTCTATAGAAAATACTAAAGAGGACTAGCTCTATTATGCTTAGTATTTCTTTCTTCACTTCTAACTTTTCTTCTTTATAGTTTGCTGCCTAGAGGCACACCTTATTAACTACTATATAACTCTAATAAGGAAATATATAGAGAGAGCATTGTTACGAGCGGGTCAGGGCAACCAACTGTGGCACAAAGCAAAAGCTTCGATAATGACAAATCCGTTGTCATTGTCCCCTGTTCTGTACTATATAGTTACGAGCCTACAGTGACCAACTGTAGCGGTCGTAACAAGCATAACCTCTATAGCTAACCTATAAAGTATATAAAGGGGATTTTTAAACTATTTAGCTAAAGAGAAGTAACTCTTTATTATACTATAGTTTAAATTTAAAACTTTTTAAAATAAATTTTATATATAGTTACTTCTTATTTAATTCATATAGTTCTTACTATTAGTAATATTAAATATCTAAAAAAGACTAATTTATTATATATTTAATAATAGTTTAGTTATATTTCTATAGTTAAAAATAATAATATAATATTTTTATGAGGGTTATAACTAGCTTAAGTAGCTAAGCTAAGGAAGGATAAAAGTAGTAATAATATAAGGGTTAATTAGTATTAACTAAATAAGTTAGCCTTTCTAGCTACTTATATATATAGCGCCTCTTTTTAAAGCTTAGCTAACTAATCTAGTTAAACCTTAATAGAAGCCTAGTAAAGGCTTAGCGTGTTACGACCGCTACAGTTGGTCACTGTAGGCTCGTAACTATATAGTACAGAACAGGGGACAATGACAACGGATTTGTCATTATCGAAGCTTTTGCTTTGTGCCACAGTTGGTTGCCCTGACCCGCTCGTAACATAGCGCTAGCACCTAGCGCTATAATCTTATTTCCTTATAATACCCCCCCTCTAGAAAGCTTAATCTCTAAGTCTATTAATCTAAAAAAGAACTCCTACTTATATAGGGATTTAAACCCTCTATAGCACCTATAATTAGTCTTTTTCTTTCTAAACCTTTAGGTTCTTTACTTAACGTATATGCATAGCGAGTCGCCCATCATAGCGAGCCGCCCACTTTTCTTTAATTCTACACTCTTCACCTTCACAACAACCTTCCTCTACGTACGACCATGAGTTCTTCTTCAAATGAAAGTCGCATTATCCTTGCAATTGAAGCTATTAAAAAGGACCCAAAACTATCCGTTCGAAAAGCAGCTTCTATCTATAAGGTCCCGAGAACTACACTTCGCGACCGACGCGCTGGACTTCTACCACGACGCGAAACTCGTACGAATTCAATGAAGATGACTCAGGTGGAAGAAACTGTGATTCTTGAACGAGTTATTGACCTGATCGATCGAGGATTTCCACCGCGACTTGACGACGTACGAGATATGGCCGATTGTCTCCTTGACGAACGTGACGCGACGCGTGTCGGACCGCGATGGGCAGAGAACTTCGTACGACGCCAACCACAACTAAAGACGCGTTTTCGACGTAGAATCGACTATCAGAGGGCATTGGCTGAAGATCCTGCAATTGTGCAGGCCTGGTTTGCCCTCGTACGAAACACAATCGCGAAGTACGGAATACACGATGACGATGTCTACAATTTTGATGAGACGGGCTTCTTGATGGGAATGCTGTCGCACGCAAAGGTTATTACAACCTCTGACCGCCGTGGAAGGCCTCGTACGAAGCAGCCTGGCAATCGCGAATGGGTTTCTGTCATTCAGGGCGTATGTGCAGATGGCTGGGCGCTGCCTCCATACGTCATTGTTAAGGGCAAATATCACCTACTCTCATGGTATACCAATGGCCAATTCCCACCCGAATGGCGCGTCCACCCTAGCGAAAATGGATGGACTACAAATGAGATTGGCCTAGATTGGCTAAAACATTTTGAAAAGTGCACAAAGTCTCGCACGAAGGGTGTTAAACGGCTCCTAATCCTTGATGGCCACAACAGCCACAAATCCACCAAGTTTGACGATTACTGCAAGGAACACGGCATTATTGCTCTTTGCATGCCTCCGCATTCATCGCACGAGCTTCAGCCTCTTGATGTTGGCTGTTTTAGTCCGCTGAAGGCTTCATATGGCAAGGAAATCGAGAAGATGATGCGGATGCAGATTACGCACATTACTAAGGATGATTTCTTTCCTGCCTTCAAGGCAGCCTTTTTTACTTCAATAAGCAAAGAAAACGTACAAGCTGGTTTTAGACAGGCTGGCCTTGTACCATTCGACCCAGAAGCAGTTCTTTCCCGCCTGGATTTCAAGCCAAAGACGCCAACACCATCCAACTCATGCCCAAGCAGCCAGGGCTCCTGGGACCCAAAGACACCAACCACAGCACATGACGCCGTACGAAGCTCTGCTTCACTTAAGAAAAGAATCACTAGTCATCAAGATAGCTCACCAACTCATTTGTACGAGGTTGTTGATTTGCAAGCTAAAGGTATTAGCAAGTTAGCACACAAACTAGCTCTTGTTGAAGCCGAGTGCCGCGGGCTTCGTACGGCAAATGAGATACTAAGTAAGCGCCGGAGAGCTAAGAAAACCCAACTACGTCTTGGAGGGTCACTTAATACAGCTGAAGCTGAGGCAATACGGGTAGAAAAGGGGGTTGTTGATGCTGGAGGCGAAAACATGCGTCAAGAGGGTGCTCGTACGGAGGGGGGTGAATCGCGCGGGCGGCGATGTGGTAACTGCGGAAAGACTGGACATAATGTACGAACATGTCAGGTAGTTTGGGAGACCTCTGAAGAAGAGGCTGATGAGTAGTTTCAATTGATTTCGTACGATGTGGCTTAATTGACTTACACAAATGGCTGGAGGGTAGTGAAAGGTGGGCGGCTCGCTATGATGGGCGACTCGCTATGCATATACGTTATATATACTTAGCTTCACTAGAGGCCCTCTAAGTATTTAGTAGTTCTAAGTACTAAAGATAATCTATTACTTCCTATATAGCTTTAGGTTTTTTACTTATATATTAATAGGTTAAGCTAGCTTCTATATAGCCTTAGGTTTTTCACTTATATACTAATAACTTTACTTACTATCCCCTGAATACTTAATAGCTAGTTATCTTCTAATAAGTAATTATATAGCTTTAATATATTATCCTTCTTAATCTATACTAAAAGGGGGTAAAGTTCTTAAAATGTTTAGTAATTTTAACTTAAAAATAAGAGGCTAAATAAGTATTTTTTAATAGTATTAGGCGTTATTATAAGAGGAACTGACTTATATAAGTAAATAAAAGCATAATTAGCTTATATTAAAAAAACTAAATAAACAAATAAGAAATATAATTATTTTTATACTTTTCTTATTCTTTTTAATAACTTTAGTAACTATCTCCTTAGAAAAGTTTTTAAGAATGTTTAACTTAGTTTATAGAAAGGTTTATTAATTCTTATTTTTTAAAGATTAAATAAAAATAAGTATTTTTAAGCTCCTCTAGTTTTAATTAGCTTTACTTTTATTCTTTTTCTCAATTTTTATTATACTTTTTTAATTCTTTAAAGTAAAAATAAAGTAGAATATTATAAAAATAATACTACTAAATTTCTTTTTAATAATCTACTTTTTCTTAAAATATTATATAACTTAAAATATAGAGAAAATAAAAAATATAAATAAAATATAACTTAGTTAAGCTTTTATTTATATATTTACTTTTATATCTTTTATAGTTATTTAAAAAATTAATACATAAGTATTTGAATATTTTTAAGAAGTTTTCTATTTAGAGTAGAATTTTTAGTATAATTCATAAGTTTTCTCTTTTACTTTATTATAAAATTCATAATTAGTATAAAAGAGTAAATAAACTTATTATAATGTATTTCTTTTATAGTTATTTTATATTATTCTATTAAACTAAAATAGAAAAGGTTTAAAAAAATGTAATTTAAATACTATTATATTAAAAGAAATTTAGTTAATACTTTTTTAACCTCTATTTTCCTAAAATAGAAAGTAATAGTTTACATATTTAGAATTAAAAATTAACTAAACTTATTAAACTCTAAAAAACCTTAAGAAAAGGAGTATTTAATTAAGTAGAAAAAAGTACATAAGGTTCTATATAAACTTAATTAATCCTTTTTTATTAGTTTACTATTTATTTATTTAAAATTATTATAACTATATTACTTTATTATAAGTTATTATAATAATAATTTAAAAATAACTACAATAAAGTAAATTTATTTTGTTTTTATTCTTGAAACTAAAGCTATAAAAGTAATAAAATTTATTTTACTTCTCTTATAACTTTTTAAAAAAAATAAACTTAATCAATTTATTCTAAAACACTTCTCTTTATTTAAACTTATTACAAAGTTTCTAATAATATGTTAACTAATAAGAGAAAATAGTAAAGAATTTAAAAAACTTAAAATCTAAATTATATTTATATATAAACATATTAATATTTAGCTTTTTTAAATTATAAGTTACTATAAATATACAAATATAAAAAACAAAAAAAGAAAAGTATTATAATTATATTGATTTTTATAAAAAAAAAGAATATTTCTTAAACTTAACTAAAAGTATTTCTCTTTTTTAAGAATAACTTTATATTAATTTTATAAAAAAGAAAATATAGTTAGATATTTCTTTTATTATTTTTCTTTCATATTCTTAAATAATAAATAAGTAATTAGGATAAAATACTTTTTTAAAAATCTATAATTAATATTATATTTTTATTATAAACTTTATTAAATCTTAAGTTTAATTTATAAGAGAGAAGTATTATACAATAAAGCTACAAAAACTACTATTAATAATAGCTAAACTTCCTCTATAAAGAGAAACAAAAATGTAAAATATGAAATAACTTTATTATTAAAATAATAAAAAAGAGGAAAAATAATAAATATAAATATACTTTTTAAATAAAAGAAAAACATAAAGATAGAAATAATAATAAAAATATCTTTTTCTTTTTTTATCTCTTTCTTTACTCTCTATTGTTTTTTTAAACTTATATTATAAGAATTCCTTTATTACTTTTTCTATTAATAAATTATTAACTTTATTTAAGTTTTATATAGTCTTTTTATTTTAACTTTTTTTAGAAAAACCTTTCTTTAGTTCTTTTTCTATTAATTTACTGATATCTTTTAAAGAATAATATCACTAAGTTCTCAAGTGTTAAGAAGTTTAATTTTAATTTAAAATAGATAATTTAAACTAGTAATAATTAGTAATAAACCTAATTTAATTACTAGTAATATTTTAATAAGTCTTTTTATAAGTTTTTCTTTTTATTAACTTTAATAAAAGAAACCCTTTTTAATTTTAAATTTAAATTAAAGTTCTAAAGTAATTATAAAAACTAAAGTTTTTAAATAACAATTTCTAAAAATAAAACTTTTAATATTAATATAATATTTAAAGAGGACTCTTTAAAAAATAAACCAATATAAAGCTATTTAACCTCTATTAAATCTTATTACAAAATCTCTAAAGTATATATCTTCAAACTCTAAAAGTTTAAAATATTATACCTTAGAATAGTTAAAATATTATGTTTTATTAAAAATAATATTATAAACTTTCTTAAAAGCTATAGAACTATAATAAAAACAATAAGAATAATTAATATTTTAAAAATATTAAATATTATTTTCTATATAAATATGCCTTTTTAAGTTAATAATTAAATAAACCGTAATAAGCAAATTTAGTTATAAATGAGAGTTTATTTTATTTAGTATTATAAAGCTATAAACAAAAATTACTAAAACCTTTTAAATAACTAGATTAATTAAATTATTTTTATAATTTTAATAATAAATAATTTAAATTATAGAATAATTTTATGATCTTTATAAAAAGCTAATAATATTTAAATTAAGATTATAAAATATAACTTTAATATTATAATTAACTTTTAAATTATTTAAATAACTATATTAAGATTTAATTAATTAGGTTTATATAAAATAGCTTTATTTATAAAAACTAATATTTATAAGTTACTTAAAAAAACTTTAATAAACTTAAAATTAACTTAATTTTAAAGCTATTTAGAAATAAACTTTTTAGATTATTACTCTTATTTATATTTTATTTCTTATACTTCTATAAATATTAAAAAAGAAGCTTTCTTTTCTTTATAGACTAAAAAACAAAAACCAAACTTAATTAAAGTATTAAAAACTTCTAAAGTTAACTTTTAAATTAATAACTTTTTAACTTAATAAAACTAATAAATAATTAGAAAGTCTTAATTAAAAGATTAGTTACTTATTCTTCTTTAGTTATGAAAAACTACTATTTAGCTTTAATCTATTTAGTTAAAGTTAATAAAGAAAGTCTTAAGCCTTTCCCTCATAACTTATATAATTAATATTTATATATAAGCTATATAGATTATAACTTCAAAAACAGCTATTATTTTTAAAAAATAGCTAGTTAAAAAAGTAATTTAATTTAATACTCTTAAAAATATTATTTTATAGATTTTAAAATAAGAAGCTTTTTATCTTCTAAATAATTATTACTTTGTTATAGTAAAATAGTAAGCTTAACTAAGAAGTTATTATTATTTAGTTTAAAAATTAGCATAGCTATAAAACTATAAAGACTTAAGCTATTAAGATTCTTAAATAAAATATTAACTAAGTTTAATTTATATTTATTAAAGTTTTATAAGACTATAACAATTTTAATGTAAATAAAGTTTCTTATAAGTTTATAGAAAAAAGAAATATTATATTAGATAATAAAGTATTTAATTAAGTTTTTACTTCCTAAGTCTTAGCTATTAATAAATAGAACTTTAAAGATTTAATTTAATTTGTTTTGTTCATATAACTTAATATAACGTAATATAACTTAATAATTTAACTAAAATTAATTTACTTAATTTTATAATATTTAAGTTTATAATTACTTAATTAAACATATATAAAACTAATTTATTCTTATAAAAACAACTAAAGCTATCAAATCTTAAAAAAGTTAAAAAAAAGCTTGAAAGTCTTTTTCTAAAAAGGTTTATTTTATAATATATTATATTAAAGATATTCTGATTATTTAAAAAAACTTTTTTTCTTATAATCTTACTCTAAAAATTGTTCAAACTTACTAAAAAAGCTAGTTATAAAAACAAATTTACTTCTTAACTAAAAAAAATAAAAAGAAAACTTAAATATTAAAATAAACTTTTAATCTTATTAATACTTTAAAACTAAAAAGAACTAATAAAATAGAAAAAGAAGTAATATTTAGTAAAATTATTAAGATCCTTCTTTTAAAACCTATTTTAAGATTATTTCTTTCAAAAAGTAAGTTTTAACTAGCTATACTCCTTAATAATAAAAATTAGAAATTTATTAAACATAAAAGACTTATTAATAAACTTATTTTATATAAACTTTATAATTTAATTAGTTTATTAATTAAAAAGGTTTATAAGACTTAGCTAAAATATAGAGGAAGGTTTATTAAGGGAATTTATATTTTTCTAAATAATCTAAAAAGAGTTATCTATATTTTTATTTTTATAGATTTTACTATCTTTATTAAAAGCTTAAACAAAAGACCTTAATCAACTAACTAAGTTTCTAAATATAATAAAATTATTTAAACTTAAAACTATTTAAAGATCTTTTTAGTTAAAGCTATTATCTTTAAAACTAAAAACTAAGTAATTTTAATAATTATTATATTATAATTTATTTTAAAAATATTTATTAATGATGAATTTCTCATAACTATTTATTTATGTTAAATATAATTAATATTAATATAAAATGTAACTTTATAAGTTACTAATATATCTTAAGTTATAATATCTTAATTTTTATTACTACTTTAACAATAAAAATAATAACTAAACGTAACTTAAAGCTATACTTTATTAAAATATATTATATATTTATTTATATTAATAAATATAAAATCATAATAACTATAATAATAATTGTTAACACAGGTATAACCGTATTCAGGGGCGTGGTATATACGCCTATATAGTATAGGGTTATAGATGGGCTTATGTTATGATGAAATGTAATAATCCTAAGCATTTATAGGCATTTAATCGTATCGAGAATAATAAAGGAATTGATGTATTGTGATTACTCTTGTTGTTGTTGGCAGGTTGCATCCTCTAGTAGGGAAAAGTGAGGGGAAAGATAATCTGAAACGTAACCTACTAAACTGCTAATTACGTAAGGTGCTTACGTAACTATACGTATTACATAGTCAATATTATAGTTATAAGTTGTAATAAATAAAGTATTTTTCTATAAGGTTTTATACCTTAAATGTTATTAGTTTATTTTATATAGAATATTAAAGTAAGTTAAGCGTTGTTATTATTCTTATATTATTATTATTATTATTATTATTATTATAAAAGAATGTTATATGTTAACACTTATAACTTAAATAATCTTATTAAAAATGGAGATTTAAAGCCTTTAACTTATTAAAATAATATTAAAAGAAAGGACTATCCTATTAAAAATATAAAAAAGCAGTAGAAATAGTAGGTTAATAAAGAAAACCTCTAAAAAGCTATATACTAAGTAAAAGTAAAGAGATAAAAATAAAAGCTTAATTTACTTAAGAATCCTACTAAACTAAGTAACTATACTTTAGATAAGTTCTTTTTTATATAAAATAACCTAAGTAAAAATATTACTTAGAAAATAAAGTTTTAAAACCCTTATTTGCTTCTAACTATATTAAAAAGATACTTACTACTTAATATGTAATATATTAAAAAACTATAAAAATAAAATAAAAATACTACTTAATTAAAGCAAGAGATAGCTAAAAACTTAGCTTAAAGTAAAGCTAATACCTTAAAGTCTTTAAAAGCTAAATATAACTTTAAATATAGTTATAAAATAAAATTAATTAAGTTTTCCTCTCTTTAATAGTTATATAAAAAGCTTAAAGGATATATAAAAAGAAGTAAAGTTTTTAAAACTTTTAATAATTTAAATTTAAAAATAAGAAGCTAAGTAAGTATTTTCATAAATATTAAGTATTATTATAAGAAGAAATAGCTTATATAAGTAGATAAAAACCTAATTAGTTTATAATAAAAAATATTAAATAAGTAAATAAGAAATATATTTATTTTTATACTTTTCTTATTCTCCTTAATAACTTTAGCAACTATTCTCTTGGAAGAGTTTTATTTATAGAAAACATTTATTAATTCTTACTTTTTAAAAATTAAATAAAAATAAGTATTTTTAAGTTCTTTTAACTAGTTTTAGTTAACTTTATTTTTATCTTCTTTTTCAATTCTTATTATATTTCTTTAATTATTAAAATAAAAATAGAGTAAAATAGTATAGAGATAATTGTCACGGTCTATGTGTAAGGGTCTAGGACAAGGTCGGTGCCATTGGTCTAGCCTACTACTACGAGCATTCCAAGCTGGAGGAAAAGAAGAACCATTCTGGGAAAGAGTGGTGCCCTTCTCATCTTTAAATACATGTGAGTCTTCTTCCAGAAGCTTCCATTGAGTAAGGGCCGACAAGGTTCTCATAACCTTCCACGATATTCTGTAACCTTCCAAAGTATTCCATAGCTGAGGGTCTAGCCGAAGCTTCATATCGGTCCATAGACCGTGACACTATGGACCGGTGTTCGGCCTTCGGCAAGACCCTCAGCCACGACTCATTGGACCCACCAAATCCAATGGCGCATTTGCTAGAAGGTTCTAGGAATATCGACAAGGTCAATGGCAAGGTTATAAGAATGCCGAGGAAATAGGGAGGATACGGTTCTGTTTCCTGTTCTTCAAGAAGATTTGTTGTACTCGTAGTAGTAGGCTAGACCAATGGCATCGACCTTGTCCTAGACCCTTACAATAATACTCTTAAACTTCTTCTTAATAGCTTATTTTCTCTTAAGAGATTATATAACTTAAAGTATAAAAAAAGTAGAAAATATAGATAAAGTATAAATTAATTAAGCTTATATTTATATATTTACTTTTATATCTCTTATAGTTATCTAGAAAATTAGAATATAAGTATTTAGATATTTTAAAAGGTTTTCTACTTAAAGTAGAATACTTAGTAGTTATCATTAATAAGTTTTCTCTCTTATCTTATTATAATATACTTCCTATAGTAGATAAACTTATAATCTTACTGATTAGTAATATAACTAGTGTTAAGTATACCTATATAGTATTAATACTAATATAGAGACTACTTAAGCTTATTAAAAGCTTAGTAACCTATTAATAGTTATAGTATTAGTTAGTAAAGTAGCCTTTTTTATAATACTCTTAATATTATAGATTAGCTTAATATTTAGCCTCTTAGTAGCCTAGCTCACTATACTGTAGGTAGGCACTACTAGCTTTAGAGCTATTATAATTAAAATAAACCCGCTTTAAAGCTAGCTTAATAATAGCCTCTTATACTTATAACGCTAAAGACTTACTAGCTATCTTATAGTAACTATACTACTCTAAGTTTATCTCTTATAGCTACTTTATAATGATAGCTATAGTATATAGCTATTATATATTAAACTTTTAATATTTAAAGCCCTACTGAAGCTAAAGTAAAAGCTAAAAAAAGAATATATAGGTATAAGCTTATAACTTCTTAAAGTTTATACTAAAGGCTTAGTATACTACTAACTACTTAGTAAAAAACTAAAGAGGCTACTAATTAGCTCCCTAATAGAAGCTATTAAGTAAACTATATAGCTAGCGCTCCTAAAACTTAGCGTTAATATATTCTTAATAAATAAATACTAAAAGGTTAGCTTATATAAAGCTTTTAGTAGCTATAAAGCTAGCTTAGTAGTACTACTATTATATTTATAACTTAGTAGTTACTCTTAACTATAATTACTTAATAGATCTTTTATAACTTAGAGGTTTTAAGCTAGAAGGTATTACTATTTTCTATTACTATTAGCTAATTATAGATTTAAGCTAGTTAGTATACTATTTTCAATAAGAGTTTTATAGGTATATACTAGTAGATACTTATACGTATAAGCCTAAGCTATCTTAGAGGTCTTATAGACTAATATAAAGCGTATAGATAAAGCCTAAATAAGTATATTATTCTAGTTAAGTTACTAGTAAATAGTTATAATAAGTTTAATAAAGAAGGCTATATTAAGGCTTATAATAGCTAGAGATGTTTTAGAAGTAAAAGTTTCATTATTTAGCGCTATAGAGGTATTAGTAAAGCCTTAATAGCTTAATCTTATATTACTACTTATTCTAAAGCTAGCTACCTATAGTAAATAGAACTTACCTAATTATAAGGGTTATAGCCTAAGTAGCTAGGCTAGGGAAGGATAAAAGTAGTAGTAATATAGGGGTTAATTAATATTAACTAGGTAAGTTAGCCCTTTTAGCTACTTGCGCGCGCAGCGCCCCTTTTTAGGGCCTAGCTAACTAATCTAGTTAAACCTCAGTAGAGGCCTAGTGAGGGCTTAGCGCTAGTGCCTAGTGCTATAATCCTATTTCCTCACATTTTTATACTTCTTTATAATATATATTAAACTCTTAGAAAACTCTTAAAACTAAGTTCTCTATTAAATTAAATAGAAATTTAAAAAGATTACTGAGAACTTAAAAAATAAGAATAATATAAAGGAGATTAATAAAATATTTAATGAAAAGTATAGTAAATAGTTCTAAGAACTAATTACTATCATTACCCTTATTTAAAGATATAGTAGTTCAAGAGACTAGCTCAAATTAAAGTAGAAAAAGAAAAGGTCTTTATATTCCCTTTAGTTATATAAAAATTCACAACAGAATTCTTTATAAAATGATACTTAGTATTTCACACCGCTACGATTTAGCAAAGGGTGCTATCACCTTGTTATATACCAGTCATTATGATATATCGAAGGTAGAAACTGAGAACCTAGTTATAGAATATCTTGTGAAAGCCGAAATGAGGGCTTTAACTCGGTTCTAATGAGGCATCAATCAAAGATGCAGATCTGACATTTCAAGGCGGGGAAAAGCAATCATCAGGCTCATCCATCTCTTCTAATGATCGTCCAGCGGCCAAATCATCATCTTCTGCCATCCAGGAAGGCGAGAAGTGCATGTCAGTGGCTTTTGACGAACAATGAGCTCGGTTGGCATTGGCGCAGAACATTTCGAAACATGAGGGCCCGAATGAACCTTGCGACAGCCTTTGACGGCTCCTTGGTTCAATCATACAGCATCAGAGCCCAAATTCCAGCCCTCCATCTTTTCAGTGTCCCAATCAACGCTTCCAAGACTGCCAATCTGCTTATTGGATTCTGTCTCTCGTTCAGCACACTGAGACATGTAGACCACTCCAGTATCAACGATCGCTGGCGGAATCAGGGCTTGAATCTTCTCCTCATGACCCAAGACCTTGGAGAAAAGGACTGTGTTCTCCTCCGTAAAAGAGGAGTCCAGGCTGGTTAAGAAGCGCTTTCGGTTGGCCTCTTCAGGCGGTGCGTTAGCGACGGAACGAATGACCAACAGCGGTGTCAGATACTCACTCCATCTTGGGGTCCACAGGTTGAGCGGTTTGCACTTGTCCGGATTCTTCTCCTTGTCTTCCGGGAACTCATAAACTTTTGGGATCCAAGCCTTCTTCAATCCGCTCCAGGTATCGGCGTCCATAGTCACGACACAGTCCCAGGGTATTCCCTTGGAAGGATCGTACTCTGGGAAGTCCTGGAATGCTGGGGATATGTAGGTACCGGTTCCCAGCTGTCTACCAGAGGTTCCGAGCGACTGCACAGCCTTTCCATCATTGTCGTTGATGGCGTCGGCTTCGGCATATTGTAACATGTCAGCACTAAAAATCAAAGAACGTCATCCCTCTTCGAACAGCAGGCGAAAGGGTCGGAGAACTCGAACTACCTTGGAGACAATTCGATAGCCAATATGGCTTCTTGCTCCGGCACGTTTGTGCAAAGAGACACCTTCGAACGGGACAGCCGCGACGGCCGCTGCAAAGGTGAGAACAGCCCAGAACTTCATCCTGAAGTTGTTAGCGAGAAATGAATGACTATGGTGAGATAGTAATGAAAGTTGAAGGACCGACTGCCATGGCAGATGGGAAATAGTGGGAAAGAAGCGAAACTACACCAGCGAGATATCCCGACCCAAGTAATAAGGTAGTCGGGCGATACAAAAGGGAGCAATCAGGCTACAAGCCTCGGTCATTGTGCAGTAGCAACCAAGGTGGAAACCTCAGCAACAAAAGTCAGCGGGCTAGGTTCTGCAGCGCGGGGACTTGGCACGCAGACTATTAGCGGACGCTATCATCAGTTAGTTACTCGGGATATCCGATCACAGTCCGATATCAAGTTCAAGGGCTAAGATCTGACTTGTCTGACTTCATGGCCTCACGATGTGCGTGAAATATTGGCACGAGAGGTCAGTTGGTTCAGATGCGAGCAAGGGTGTACGCGTCGATATTGTAACTCAAGTGCGTGCCAACCAATGGCATTTCACTCAAAACAGAGCGATTCCAGAATGGGGTGTACGAATCGCACCATTACTCGGCCAGGATTCAGATCCATGGCGTTCTCCCTGCGTCCCTGGGAAATGAAGTTGCTTTAGGCAGAGAATTGTCCGGAGCGTAGCCGCAAACGTGCAGAACAGGGGTCGGCCCGTCCCCGATGAATTCTAGGCACCGATTAGCAGGGGCCGCGAACTGCTCCACCTCTTCGTAGGGCCAGGCCAGGCGGTGGTGACTGGCATCGCATCTCCTCCACAATTGACGACTGAATAACTCACTAGCATAATGTTACGGTCAGCTATCCGACAGTAGGGTCTGCTAACAGAAGCTGGGGATTGAGACGTAATAACAGTACACTTGGTCGTGGTCTGGGTCGTAGGTTGTAGGCTGTAGTAGATCGGTCTTCAGAGGCTAAGGTGATCAGTCTTAGACTCAACAAGTAATTCGCAGTGAAGGTAAGCTGAGAGTATCCGTGAGGATGAATACTAAGTTGATTGCTGAAGAGCTATGGAGGTCTGACCATGAGCCAGGCTCAGGGTCATACTATATACAGGTTCCGAACAGTTCCTTACGATGCTGGATAGCTGGGATAGCTCATATCCAACATATCCATCCTTGTCTTGTGTCCGTACTGTTCCCAAAGTCACGTGACCTGTACCATAGTTCTTCCTTTTCCGATGGTTTCTGGTTACACCTGTGTCACTGCTTACATATGTTCCGCGTTAGCCGCCGAGATCCCAGGCGGGGTTGTTCCAACGTGTTGTGCCTAACGGGTCGTAACACATAAGCGCGATTTTCTCACCCTTGCAGAATGTTTCTGCTAAGGACTAGACGGACCAAACGATGTCGTTCGTGCAAGACGATCGGCAGCCAAGACTTCTAGACCTGGCGTCGGATAGCCCACGCCTGAAGCAGATTCACGCCCGAAGACGTAAGGAAACAAGATGTTACTTTTGGTGGGACGGGACGAACAAGAAGGCAAAAACACATAAGCATATCTGTAAGACTCAGGCGCAGCGGAGTCGGGACCCAGCGTCAACCCATGTCTGGCGTGGCAGTTCGCCGACCAGGATTATGGCAGTTGACGATGCACTTGAACTGTCTTGGAGGTATTCGCCAGCCTGCCTTTGCTGTAGTCTGAGAAGGCCGTCTTGATAAGTATTCTATCACGGCTCGAACACGATCCCTCCTGTTGCTCTTGTCCTCGGCACCACGTTCATTCCAGTCTTTGCTGCATTCCCTTTCCTGTCATTCACGTTCCTTACTCATATCAACAATGAGATTTTTACCACGGTCTATCGCGGCCGGGGTGGTGGCCATCACCCTAATGCTGTCCCATCCAGCCACGGCAATTGAGAATGGGTCTGAGAAGCTCGCCTCTTACTTGGCAGCACATCCACTTGCAACCACTTCAGCTGCTCCAGCAGCCATCAGCAACAACACGCTCGCTCCAGAACTCGTCGATTTGGTTCTCAGCCGCTGTCCCGCCGGGTGCAATGAGTCCGGCTTGAACTCAGGCAATTGGACTCTGTATCCCAGACTCGGACGATTGTCAATGTGCAACGAAACTATGCTTCTCGATTTCAACACCTCGAACTCTTTGCGCAAGGACGAGACTGTTCGCGCCTGCACCGCCAGCTTCGCAGTGGGCGCAAGCAACGTCACTGGCAGCAACACCACCCAAGGCCCGTCCTGTCTGCCGAAATGCAGCGTGAACAAGGTCCAAGAGCCACTGCAGTTGGCTTTCAACGTGACCAACATACCAGCAGAGTTAAAGGACTTTGAAGCTGCG
Organism: Colletotrichum fructicola Nara gc5; assembly: GCF_000319635.2. Taxonomy (NCBI): domain Eukaryota; kingdom Fungi; phylum Ascomycota; class Sordariomycetes; order Glomerellales; family Glomerellaceae; genus Colletotrichum; species Colletotrichum fructicola. The sequence continues at coordinate 8,841,933 of NW_027094051.1, read as the reverse complement.
TCAGAACAGCTCGCCGCCTCCTTGTCTCGACGGGAGTCGAACAGCACCGACATCACCACCTTCGCATACTCCAACACGGTCGCTCTTGGTCTCTTCGCGGGATCCGGGGTCCGCGATATCCCGTCATCCGTGCTGCGTCAGTTCATCAGCAAGATCAAGACCACTGGTTTCTCTGACAGTGTCGTTGCGCAAATATGTGCTAAGAACGGCCTCAGCTCCAGATATAGCCTTGGTATTGCTGTGAGCGGAGATCGCGATCTGAAGTTCGTACAGGATGCCGTGGCGACCTGGGCATCCGGCGAGTGCGTCACTTCTTTCGATAAGGTGGAGGACTGGCAGGATATTACGCTGTCAGTCCCAAGTATCTCCAACAATAGCACTACGAGCTTTGGCAACAGTACCCGTGCCAACAGCACCGCCGGTACCGCCTCATCGAAGTCTAGCAGGTCGAACATGCTTCAACGACGAGCTGAATGTTCAACTGTTCAGGTCGTGTCCGGTGATAGCTGTGAGTATTTCACATGGGAGACTCTCCGCCAAATCACAGACGACTAATCCATGTATTTAGGCGCGAGCTTGGCGGCGGAGTGTGGCATTTCCGCGAGCGACTTCACCACTTATAATCCGGATTCGACACTCTGCTCGACTCTGCAAGTGGGGCAGCACGTCTGCTGCTCAGCAGGAGATCTTCCCGACTTCCGCCCGCAGCCCAATTCAGATGGGACATGTTTCTCCTACTACGTTGTACCTGGCGACAGCTGCTCTTCTTTGGGTGCAGCCAACAGTCTGACCAATGACGAGGTTGAGAGTTTCAACGCCCAGACTTGGGGCTGGCAGGGGTGCTCGAATGTGCAAGCTTACCAGTACATCTGCCTTAGTTCCGGTGCACCTCCGATGCCAGCTCCCATTGCCAACGCTGTGTGCGGCCCACAGAAGCCTGGAACCACCCAGCCGGGAGCAGGTGTCGATCTCGCCAGCCTGAACCCTTGTCCCCTGAATGCCTGCTGTGTACGTATCATACCTCCATTTCCATCAACTCTTCATCGCAGCTAATCTGTTTACCTCCTTCAGAACAAGCACGGTCAATGTGGTATCAACAAGGACTTCTGCACCATTTCTCAGTCGGAGACCGGCGCGCCTGGTACATCGGCCGAGGGCGAGAACGGCTGCATCTCCAACTGTGGGACTGAAATCGTCGTCGGATCAGCTCCGGCCGAGCCCATCAGCATCGGGTACTTTGAAGCCTACAACTTGGATCGTCCGTGTTTAAATATGAAGATCACTGCGATGGATGTGACCCCGTACACGCACATCCACTTGGCATTCGGAGTCGTCACGACTGGGACTTATGCCATCGACGTCAGCCATATCCAGGAGCAGTGGGAGTTATTCCAGCAAATGTCTGGGTTCAAGAAGATTCTTTCTCTCGGCGGCTGGGCTTTCTCAGCCGAGCCGGCGACGTATTTCATTTTCCGAGATGCCGTTAACCCCGCCAACCAGGACATCTTTATTGCCAACATCGTTGCATTTGTGCAAGATAATGACCTGGATGGCATTGACATTGACTGGGAATGTAAGTCATATAGGGTTGACCCATCACCTTACCATAGGTAGCTAACCAAGAACTCCCAGATCCCGCTGCCCCCGATATTCCCGACATCCCAGCCGGCACGGCCGAGGATGCCGCGAACTATCTCACCTTCTTCACAAAGCTGAGGGCGGCGATGCCTTCCGACAAGTCCGTCTCCTTCTGCGCGCCCGCTTCGTTTTGGTATCTCAAAGGCTACCATATCGAGGAAATGGCAGAGTTGGCTGACTACATCGTCTATATGACATATGATCTTCACGGCCAGTGGGACTACTCTAACCAGTACGCAATCGACGGCTGCCCAGAGGGTAACTGCCTGCGCTCTCACACCAACATCACTGAGACTCTCCTCGCTCTGTCCATGATCACCAAGGCAGGTGTACCGTCAAACAAGCTCGCTGTTGGCGTCTCGAGTTACGGCCGCTCGTTCCAAATGACAACACCGGGCTGCACCGGCCCCATGTGCACATACACAGGCGACGGCTCCGGAGCGTATCCGGGACCATGCACCGGAACTGCAGGGTACATCGCCAACGCCGAGATAAATTCCATCTTGGCGGGAACCGGAACCTGGATGACGTCGTCTGGAGCTCTGCAGTCGATCGAATCGTACTCGTCGTACTTTGATGAAGACAGCCAGTCGAACATAGCCGTATACGACTCTACCCAATGGGTCGCTCACATGGACGATGACCTCAAGGCAGACCGAAAGGCTCTCTACGAAAGCCTCAACTTTGCGGGAATCATCGACTGGGCTATTGGTCTGCAAGGCTTTGGCGGCGACAGCATCGATTACGGCTCGTCTTCCAACATCGTGTATCCTCCACCGAGCATTTGGGACTCCGACGATCCGTTGGTAGGCTGCGAACCTCCGTGCATCGTCGTCTTCCCTCCATACCCGCTTAGTGCCACTCATACCGTCACAAGCTGGCCAGCTTTGACGACAACCCTCTTGTCCTCTGGAGCTGGCGGTGTGTACGTCGTGACAACAACGATTTCCGTCCCGTCTTTCACCATGACCGACGTCAGCCTCCAACCCCTGACGCTGCAATCGACGGATACAGCACACTACAGTATCAACCCCGTACAAAGCATTACTCCCTCGTCTTTCGTGTACACCCTTCCTCCCAACCACGCCACCTTTCCCGTCACCACCCCAACACCGGCCACTTCCACCGACACGGACGTGCCCCTAGTCATCATTCCCCCGGTCACTTTCTACCCGACTTCATTCCCCGTTACTATTCAGCCCCAGCCGACCTACTCCATAGACTACCCTGACCCCACGGTCCCAATCCCTCCCGTCGCTGTCACCCCCACGCCAACCTCTTCTTCCACAGGTTGCACTGGATCAGGCTGCGGAACCCGCGACTGCGGCATCTTCGGCTGCGACGGCGGCTGTGGACTATTTGGCTGCGACGGTGGATGCGGTATCTTTGGCTGCGGTGGAGGCTGCGGCGTCCTCGGTTGTGTGCCGACATGTCTTCTGTCGTCCTGCGGTGGCGTGGGTTGTCTGATTCCGGGCGGGTGCGGAAACACGCAGGGGACCGACGGTGGCGACAGCAGCGAGAACTGCGAGGAGCCCGTGACCGCGTCGGCCTGCACTTATCTCGTCACCAGTTATAGTGCCTGGTACATGGAGTCGTCCACACGGACAACGGAGGTAAGTCTAGCAATTGAGGATGTCTTCGGGTGAGAACGAGGCGCTGACTTTCGTAACAGACTAGCTGCGTGACGAGTACTGCTTGCAACGGCCAAGATACCGCCACAACCACGACGCCTGGTAGCCCTGAATGCTCTATGGACCCAGATATCGCCGCGGCTCTGTCTGCCGAACAAGCAGCCGATCAGACCATGATTGACGGGAAGCAAATTCCGTTGGAGTTTGCTCCAACCAACCCATCTGACTACGACGGATCAACATTCACCGCTAAGCAGTTCGGTCTGACAGAGACCATTACTGTCATCGCAACCTCAACCAAGACGACCACGCCGACCACCGCGGTTACCGTCGTGGTTGAGCCAACCGCGAAGGCCGACTGTGCTTACTGGTAAGTTAGAACAAACTGTTTCCGTTTTACCTCCAGTGAGCATTTATCTGACTTGACTTCACCCACAGGATCACTGCGTTTGGTTGGTACACGTTTGAAGTATACAACATCGATGGCTGGAGCACCGACGGTGGCTCCCGCCTCAAGTCTGAAGAAAAGGGCTGCGGCGCCCTGACCGGCTGGGACTGGCGTGAGCGCACATCCTCCAAGTACGCGGGCGCCTACTTCAACCTGCCTTTCTTCATGAAAGACGGCTGCGTCGAGCGGGCCATCGTGTCGGCCGGCGGGCCCAAGCTGTCATGCGAGTTCACTGGTTATGACATTGGCGTTGCTTTCCTCCCAGCCAAGAAGCGGTCCACCCCGGAGGAGATGGCGGACGACCTGCCGGAGCTGCGTCGACGGCAGTACGTCAGTGACACGCCCAGCCTGCCCAGTCGGTCAACGACACAGAGCACGACGTACTCGCAAGAGCCGACTTACTCGCCTGAGCCATGGGGTCCTGGGGACACTGTCACTTTCACGACCACCATTGAGTCCGTGACTAAGTCGACTTACACAACAGAGGTAGTGCTGGCTTCCATGGGGACGTCTTCGTCGTCGGTCTCATCGGCCTCGATATCATTGACTTCCAGCAGTACCACGTCATCTTCGAGCTCTGCAGCCCCGTCAGCTTCGTCAAATCCCTCAGGCGACGGCCGTTGTGGTGCCGACTTTGGAGGGACAACCTGTGCTGGCTGTGGGTATGGCGGTTGCTGTTCAGAGTACGGCTACTGCGGCGATACAACGGCGCATTGCAGCACAGGCTGCCAGTCTGCATTTGGTTCATGTACCGAGTCAGGGCCAGTGGTTTCGACGGATGGCACATGTAGTTCGACCAGTGATCCCGAGGGCGCAACCTGTCTTGGGTCTGCTTTCGGCGATTGTTGCTCAGAGTGGGGTTATTGTGGAAGCACGAATGCTTACTGCGGAACGGGATGTCAGCTGGCACTTGGTTCTTGTACGGAATAACAGTTTGAAGCGTATATAAATAGTCAACGTGGGATAATATCAACATAGTACATAATATCATAAAGAAAATAAACAGTTGTTCATTTGGTATCGTTGTGTTCCTGCCTTAATCTGGTTCTATATCCTTGGTTTCAGCTCGAAGTTGAATTCTTTGGAAGACTCCGAGAGGCTCCATCTTGCAAACAGCTGTCCATTCTCCACCAAAATATGTCGCAGCATTTCACTCCGATCCTGTTCAGAGGCAGGCCATCCGTCCTTTTTGCGCACGTATGGCTCCATGACCATCAGCGCCTCTCGAATCCACTGCTCGACCCTATTATCGTCAATTCTTCCACCAGCAACCATCCGCTGCTTTACCTCCTCCACCTGCTGTCCCTTGTCGGCCCCGAAAGCAGCACCCATCAATCCAAGGAGAATGTGCGACCGCATCCCATAGTTCAAATCTCTCATGTCGACGCCCTCCGTCTCCTTCACCGCAACAGCCGCGAGGAAAGCAACCTCCTCCTCGCTCCCCACCTCCGGCTCCCATCCCCGGCTTCGCGCCATCTCACCCACCCCGCCATCGGGCAACCCGCACCAGGTAACCTCACTTTCGCGCGTGCCATCCAGATCCGGCTCAAGTCGCGGCGCGTCGACGGCCTCCCATCGTTCCCGCGAGTAATGCGCTTCCCAAGCCCATACGTCGAAGGCTCCCTGCGCAACAGAGATGCCGAAGTCGTTGGGGTTCCACGTCTCCTTCGACGGCTCGCGAAGAGAGTCTATCTTCATGTACTTGAGCCAGAAGCGAGCTTGGGTCTCCGAGTACGGCTGGACGCTGGGATAGTCCTCTCGCAGGCGTAAAATGGTCTTCTCGAGGGTGTCCAGGGCTATCTGAGTGACGGTCTCGACGGGGAGGGATGGCTGTCGTCGACAGGTGCGCACAACGTTGTGCGCCCAGCGCGGAAGCTTTGTCAGGTGACCTATTCCTTTGTGGCGTGGCTGCGCGAGGGGGTCGCTCGAGTCCGGGAGATCTTGCAGGTCGGGGAGGCGGTAGAAGAGAGATGAGGTTGGCTGTGAAAGGAGAGAAGACGAGTAGTACTCTCGCCACGCATCCTCTTTAAGCAGGTCGTGATGCTCGACGTAGAATTCGTCAAACTCATCTGGCGAGGCAAATATACCCTCATCCTGATCCGAGGAGCGGTACATGGCGGCTACGAGTTGAGCGAGATAGAAGAGGTCCAGAGTGCTTGTTATTGTCAGCTCATTACTTCTCACCCAAATAGCTCCTTCTACTCAAGAATCTTACCGATTGAATTTTAGGTCTCCCTTGCCAAATGACCAGCCACGCGTGTGAAGTCGATCAACAATATCAAAAACGCCTCTGCCATCCCACACCGATTCGTCCAAGTAGATGAATGCTATTCGCAACAGTCGATCATGGCTGTCGACTGGCGTCTCGCCACTTTCGACACTGTCGCGGAATTCGTCGGCACTCATAGCTCACGATTCTCATCACGCCACACTGTATGCTTGAGGTATGAACCTGATCGATTCTAGGCAGCGATTTAGTTACTGCGGGGGTTTAGAAGCTGCAATGCGACCCGCCTTACGTAAGTTCGCGCCAGGCTCAGAAGAGAACAGCCCATGTCGACTTTTCTCCCTTTGAACCATCAAGAGTCTCTGACAGAGTCTCTACCAGTGTTACGATGGACTTCAATCATTTGATTTCAAGTCTCGCAAGAGAGAGCGAATTCTTTTTCCCCAAGAAGACATGGGATCCATTGTGGACATAAATACTTACTCAAGTAAGTCGGGGATATCATCATTCCTCTCGTCTGATACTCAGGTATAACATAGGTACGTGCCAGAAAATTCTTTCTTCAAAGCTCATATCTGAACTCTTTGTTCTCAAGATCCGTCAAATCCCAGAATTCGTGATTTTCTTCCACCTTGTAAGTATCCCCGAGAGCCGCCTTCTCAGCATCCCGCTTCTTGTTCCTCCTTTCCAACACCCAACGCATCACAAACAGGTCAACAGTGACCAAGAAGTAGATGATGCAGATGGAGATTTTGGCAGGGAGATACCGCGGCGCATCCCGTGCCTGAAAAGTCTGCGGGGAGATGATATTACCCACGGTGTACGCGATCGTCCCAATGCATGCCACCGTAACCTTCTTAGTGGATCCCGCAACATTGGTTGACTGAAGACCCAGGATCGTCGTCCAGCCGATCGGGATACCTCCTGAGGTGTAGTAGCCGATCAGTGCGGGAACCTTCGACGTCGTGGCCATGAGAATGGCACCCACGATCGCGGGGATGTGGCCCGCAATGCACCAGTAGAGTCGCTGCCGTGTCTTCATGGCAAGCCATGTCAGACCCACCAGGGCGACAATCTCGTAGGCGCCAAGAGGTGTGACCAGAAGCAATGACTCTTCGCTGGAGTAACCAATACCCTTGACGAGGATGTTTCCGAAGCTTGTCGCGATTGAATTGGGAATGTTGGCGGCGAAGATCCAGAACGCGTAGAGCCAAGTCATGGTGTCCGTCAGCGCCTCCTTGACATGCGACCACTTGAACTCCTGAGATCCGATGCCTTGTTCGTTGTCGCGGATGCGTTCCAAGTGCGCGGCCTTTTCTTCTTGTGAAAGGAAGGCAGCTGAGGCTGGCGAGTCAGGCATGATAAACCAGAAGGCAATGCCCACGACGGCAGTCAAAAGGCCGAGGAAGAGGAAGATGACCTGCCATCCATGCAAAAGAGCTTTTGGGTCTTTGCCAACATGGACAGCCACGCCGTATGCAAAGAAGCCGCCAAACATTTGCGCCGCTCCGCAGACCGAGAACCAGATGCCAACGCGAAAAGCCTGCTCTTGTTTCGTGTACCATTGCGAGGTAAATAGGACCCATGCAGGTACCACGGCAGCTTCAAACACTCCGAGGAGAAAGCGACAGACGAGCAGACCGGCGTAACTCTTGCACGCAGCAAGGCACGCGAGAACCAGACCCCAAAGCATGATGTTGATTGATGTGTATTTGGCCAGAGGAAACATCTGAATGAGACGGATCGTCGGGAACTCGAAAGCCAATTGACCGAAGAAGAAGATGGATGCGACCCAGTTAAACTGGTTGCCGTGAAGGCCGGTGTCTTGTTGAATGCCAGTAACGCTGGCGTAGGAAATGGCGGTCTTGTCGATGTATTGGAGGAAGTACACAATGCAGATGAGCGGCATGATGTGAGTGTCTATGCGGCGCTTGAGGCTGCGATTGAGCTCTGGATCGACGGCGTAGCCCAGAGGGCCGGTCTCGTTGAGAAGCTCCAGAGCGACATCAGCGCCAGACATAGGCTGCTTCTTCGGTAGGTGGTCCGGCGACGATTCCGTCGGAGCGGAGGTAATGGAGGCGGGCCGCTTGTCGGCGTCGGTGGGGAGATCGGTGGCGGGGCCATCCGCCGGCCCCTTTCCGTTGATGTCGGCCATGTTGTGACGTTGCCGAAGGTTCAAGTGTGGGAAACGGGAATCAAGAAAGGAGGTGAGATCCCAGACACGATCCAGAGTCATGCAGCGACGGACGATCACTATTTATCGGTCATGCAGCAAGCCCTGTTTGAGCACATCATCAACGCCGAGAGCGAACGATTGCGGTGGCTGGCGATATTTTCCAGAATGATGCGCCAAGGTGCAGAGATCAAGAGTTTTTTCAATTGGAGCATCCACACATTTCCGATAAGAGACTGAAGCTCCGCTGGTGGCGGACGTATCAAGAGCTTGAATCTGACCATTATCATCCTTCGATCAAGCACGTCATTGTCGAGTCGATGGTGCAAGTCAACTAAAGCGTTGCATTTTGCTACTCGGCCCCACTCTCTCGGTCTGCTGCCGACATGTTCCGGACGACGGCCCCGGGTTCTTGAATCATGCGCAATTCACTGTCACAACTATCATCGGGACTTGGTAATGCTGTCAATGAGGAACCTAGATCATAAGTCGGAAAATTCTTGCACATCTGCCCTCTTTATGAAATGAGGTTGACATTATCACGAGCCTACTTCGTTCAAGTCGCTTGGTCAACGGTCTTGTCTTTGCCAAACTTTGAGATACAGGTCTCAACATCACGGAAGAACGTAGCCTCAATGATACCACAGTTTAACAACAGAATGAGTTGATCCTATCTAGCCCGCCGATGAACAGGAAACGGGGCAAACACGAAGACTTTAGCCCTGTCTAGGTGTCAACTTAACCCACAGTCCCGGTTTCATCCAATTATTGTACACCGTTAGTCCGGGATAGTCCTTTTCAGGATTCCACGCATCGTTACTTCCGTGAAATTGGATGTCGTTGTGCCACAACAATTTGCCAATGATTAGACGCATCTCCATGTACGAAAGGCTTGGCTTTGGTCAGCAAAAGGCTTCGATGAGGAAATTCTAAGAGTAGCTTACTTGCGTCCAATACAGCCTCGTGGCCCAAGAGAGAATGCATTTGATGCACTAAACTTGTCGGTGCTGTTCTCTTTATCTAGCCAGCGCTCGGGCAGAAATTTGTAGGGTTCTTTGAAGTTGCGTTCGCTATGCGTGGCACCCCACATTGGCACAGAAACAGTTGTCTGCCAAAACGATGTCAGCCAGAAAATCAGTTCATGACTTCCATTGCAAGTCTGAGCAATGACATACGCCTTCTGGTATGAACGCCCCGTCAACGGTATCACCTCCTTGTGGCACTGTCCTCACAAACCCAATCGGTGCAGATGGGAAGACTCTCAGGCCTTCATCAATCACCGCACTCAGATAAGGCAATTTGACCAAATCCTCGAAGTTAATGTCAGCGTCGGATTGAAAGTTCGACCGTATCTCGTCAGTCAGCTTGTGTAAAACTCGTGGATGCCGCAGAAGTTGGTTGAAAAGCCCCGCAAGGAAGCCTGCTGTTGTTTCTGTCCCAGCAATTCTGTGAGGTTGTCAGCCCTGTTCGACTCAATACTGGGCACTTCTGGGTTCCTGCGATCAAACATCTTACATGAAGAGTGCGCCATTGACAATAACCTCGTTCTCATTGATAGACCCACTTTCCTGTTGCTTAAGCAAGTAGTAAAGAAAGTCTTTATGATCTGACCCAGACTGAGCCATGCGTCTAACAATGGAGTTATCAGCATTCTGTTGTAATAACTCATCCACAATGTACCTACTTTAGGATCTTTTCCCTACTATACTCGAGGTGTTGTATCCGGGTAGTTCGAATGCGCCCAGGTATCAACTTCAGAAGTTGCCTTTGGAAGTAGCCGTCCGCTTCAGCGATTCGTCTTGTAGCCTGTTCAAAGGCACCCGCCTTGATGGATGAGCTGATGAGCGGTACCCAGAAATGAAAATCCTCTATACCATGCACCGTTAGAAGCAAGTCATGAAAAACGATAGTCGATTTAAGACCCACCGCTTGTCAAGCACCCGAATGGCTCTCCCAAAGCCATATCTCCGATAATATCGAACGTTGTGTATGCGAACCAATCAATGACGTTCACAGGCTTTCCGAGCTTGGCAGACTCCCTCATCTTCAGCGAGAACACGTCGATGTACGACTTTACAATGTACTCCTGCTCCAACAAAGCCTTGGTGGAGAATGCATGCGAAAGCGCCCTACGCTGCCGCGCGTGGTCCGCGTCGTTGGCCATGGTAATCGTGGATACACCAGGCACCGATTGGATACTTCCCACATGTATGGGGTCCTTGTGGAAGTTCTTGTGGCCAGGTCGACTTCCGTAAATATCCTTCCATGCAGCTTCATTGTCGAAAGAGAGCTCGTTGGGCGAGACGCGGACGACGGGGCCATATTTGTCGTGGCATGCCTTCACCCAGAACGGGATGCGTCCACGGAGCAGGGCAATTACATACGGAAGCGGTGATATTCGAGCGAGAATGGGCCCTGGAAAGCGAGCGAGTGGGTGGAAGAATAGGTTGTAGACGACGCTCCACAGCGTCCACGCTGAAGTCTGGGTTTGGATGTCAGCATAAAGCTCGGATTTATGGCGAAACACGGATTTTACTTCCCCCAAGAATGAATGCAAGCAATCCTAAGTGCGCTAGCGGAGTGTCGGCAGTGTTATCTGAGGCTAGCACAGCCATCGTGGACGAACTCAGACGCGGCGTCTCTTACAGGATTTAGGAGGACGCAAATATGGAACTTAATAATATACGGCTTCGAAGATTAGCATCACAATAGGAATCATTTGGTTCATTCTATCTGGATGAGGCTTTCTTGGTATTTCTATAGCGACAGATTATTCCCTTCGCGTCTGCATACCCGGAACAAGTGCTTCAGCGCCACAAGCCAACTCTCTCGGTAAAGCTTTTCCTCACCTTGATTCCATGAACATCAGCCACACCGAGAATCCGTTCGAGCGACATTCCGCTACGCCTCCAACTTGTTTCTCCAAGCCTGAAACCAATCCCGGCACATCATTGGCCCAAATGCATAGCTTCGGCGCATCACCCGTATTTCCGGCCAGCACGCCCTAGGGCGGGGCGGATCCGATCGTTGTGGGGCATTATTTTCGCCGAAACTTCGGAAAATTCTCCACTTCCGGCTGGACGGTTCGGCTCCGGTTGGCCCGAAGCTTACTTCCCAACCCCGCCGGTGCGGGGATCGTCGGGAGCAAGTCTGGTGACGTTCAAGATAGGACGAATTTATCGTGAGATCGATGAACTATTAAATACATTGTGTTCAACCCTGATGGCCTGTTGTCTCTTCAGGCTTCTTCATCTCACAGCAACATGGTATCGACATTGAGCATTTCTTGCCTTTGCGGGGCAACTGCGCAACAAGTTAAGGCGCGATGTTCAGAGACAGGGCCCGTGAAGCTGTCAATCAATCACAGCGATGTCGACCGCCACTCCAGCGGTGTTCTTTGCACGTCTTACTACCCGATTGAGCAACCCGATGTCTCTAAAGGTCTCACGAAGCATGAAGGTGCTGAGGGATGGACGAGGTACTTCTGCTCGACCTGCGGTTGCCACGTCTTTCGAAGCCGCGTTGGTGTCATAGCTGTCATATGGGAGGCTGCTACGGGTGTCATTACGGATGCCACCGGGAACGGTGCCAACGGAGATGCGGTCTTTGTCCGGCATACCTCGGTGCCCGACACAAAGGACGGTGGCATTTCGGTATGGCTTTCGGAGATCGACGGGCAAACAATGGAGATACTTCAACACAACGGCGATAACGGCTCGAAAGAGATGCTGCCCTCAGTGCCGTCCCTTCTAAGCCCAGAATCGATGCCAGCCTCATGCGCTTGTCGCACGGTCAGCTTCCACATCACCCGCCCCGACGAAAAGAGCTATGTTCCGCACTCTGGCTACCCCGACCTGCAATACGCCGCCTGCTCGCACTCTGCTGAGTTCATGGGCAACGCCAAAAAGGACAAGTGGTGGATTCGCGCCGACGGGACGAAATACCTCGCAGGAACCTGCGCATGCCGCTCCTGCCGCCTCATCACCGGCTTCGAGATCCAGACGTGGGCCTTTGTCCCGCGCAGCAACATCTTCTTCCACGTCCCCAGCCCCGACGGCCGGCAGGCCGTCATGCCTCTCGACTTTAACGCCCTGCCTTCAGGCATCCTGCAAACGTACGGCTCCTCTCCCGGTGTCCTTCGGGAGTTCTGTGGAAAATGCGGTGCGACGGTCTTTTGGCACGACAAATGGCGTCCCGACGTCATCGACATCAGCGTCGGCCTCTTTCGCGCGAATGAAGGCGCAAGGGCGGAGACATGGTTGGACTGGTGGACCGAGCGGTGCAGCTTCGAGGAGGAGGCTGAAAGGGGTCGAACAGGAGAAGCCGCGCGCCTCGCACGAAGGCTTGTTGACGGTCTGGAACGTGGCCTGCGCTCAGGGGCAGGGGAAAGTTGAAGGGAGAAGAGAAAAAAGGAAACAAGTGATATTTGTAAAACAAGTCCCAAGAGCCGATGATTTAATCGGTAACAAAGGTCTGCAATGCCATTCCTTCAAGATCCAAGAATTCCTCAATGACAAATCGTGGCTATGTGTGTCTTGGCAAACGTCTATTTACGGGCAAAAGATGCGATTATCAATATCAATGAGAATAAGGCTGGAAATATGCCCCCCTGAAAAGCGTGGGCCAAGGAACTGGGTGGCAGCGAGTCATCCCATGTGCAACTCTGCCCTGTTTTAGAATGATTATAGCCGCTCTTCAATTCGGATGAAACATGTTGGTTGTTATTATTAAGATAGAAGACATAAACGACGTTTGCTGCATTGTTTAAGGGGCTGCTGCGGCCCGCTTTGTTGGTTTCCACCAGCCACATGACTCGGGACAGGTGGGATCTAGCGTCGGCCTGCCCAGCGCCCCGGGCCGGTGGACGACGGACGGACGGACGGACTCTCCTTTGGTGTGTTTTATCGGCTCCGGGGCGATGTGGGGCCTGGGGTATTGCGGTGGGCAGTCGGAGCTATGGATTCTCAACATGCTCTAGGCAGTCGGTGATTTTGGTACGTACGGAAGAGACGGCACCGGCAGTTGGTGCTGCGGTGATTTCGTAAAGCTGAGCTCAGCTTTAAGCTGTCGCGCTAGGCTCGCTTGGCAAGCTGAGTGAGAGAAGCGCGCGGGACGCAGCCGAACCCCGCAATCCATTTACTAACTGCCTAGGTAGACTATCTGCGGCTTGCATGGAAGAGTAAAGAAAGGTGGGTTGAATTGCGCTAGTTGAAGAAGGATGAACGAAATTGGATGAACGAAGTTGTAGGGAGTTCGGAGAGAGCCTTGCTTTTGCATCCACGTGGGTGGCTTTGAGGATGACATCGAGAGTTGGAAAATAGACACAACGCTGATAATTCGGACATGATCAAGATAACAGCAAAAAAGCACTGCAGTAGAAAGCATGAAGGAAAGAATGAGGACGGAATAGTCGGTTTGTTGACACCTAGTCCCGTCTTACCAAGAATATTTGAAAATAACAATCTGGCTAATACGTGTCTGCATCTGCATTGCCACTTTAGCTTACACCAAGGAGGTCACGCTTCCAAGCTGATTCCAAAACATTTACTATGACAAATGCATACGCTGCGATTGGTTTCTTGAAAAGAGCAGAACACATGCCCTTTCTTCCAAGCGGAATAGTGTGGCTTAAAGCCTCGGCGGAATCTTACACGTGCGTGAGACCTGCATCCATTGCTTTCCGAACTGACAAACTGACATGTTGATATGAGCAGATGCAACAAGTCTCCAGTTTGGTAGGCTACCTTGATTCTAACACTAACGACTAACCGGTTTCTGCGCCCCAATGCCGGTAATTGGCTGCGCCAACGGCATTCCAGCGGCGCGGCCGCCCACCGGCTAGAGGCGCCTCCTGAACGAGGCTTACAACGGTAGCCAATGGGAAATTTCTCATGAGACCACAAACATCCGTTTGGGGAAATAGGGATGAATGAACACTAAGACCAATCCAAAACCGTTTTGAATGCCCAATCCTCTGACTCGCTGGGTCGTTTTAGTTCGCGACAGTCTCGGACTGGAGAGTGAAGACTCTCTCAACAATGAATGAGGGCGATAGAAGTTCAACAAACTTGATCTGAGGCGTCACAACAATGCAAACTGAATGGTTCAACTGACTAGTGTAGCGGTTGTGTTGATAAGAATAATATCACGTGTCGTAAAGCCATGAGAATCTCGATGCAGTGCAGCTGAAACCGTACACCTCTTATCATAGCCTTTGGGCTGCGACTCACCGCAAGTATCACGAACTCGTACACGAACTCATGTTCAGAGTCCAACGGTGCATGCTTACCGTCTCACTTCACAACGCTGCGGTCGTCGTTTCATGGCCGTCTTGATGGAATGTGTGCCCCCAAAGTCACGGTCCTCACATCACGGACCAGACGCTCCTCGGAACCCGCCCAACATCCCCGTCGGGGTCCGAGACGGATGCGGACGCGACCGGTTCATGTCAACGAACGGCTTGCCCCTTCCGATCCAAACTGTATCTCGCGCGACCGCATGAAAGAGCAAATATCATCCCCGGAGGCATTGTACTTCCAGAGTACCATCGCGCTACCCCCTCGGTTCCAGACTATCAGCACAGAGTTTCGGAGCCGAAATAAAGTACACGAGAACGAATAACGCTATACTACCTACCAAACCCGTCACATGGAGGCAACCACCTTAACCGGATCAAGCTCAGCCCGCCTCGGTTGCCTGCAAGTCAGAACCGCGATTCTGTGCCTGCCCTTTAAAAGTCAATTGCCAGAGTGGCGGCTTGATTCATTTCCGTCGGAGAGCACGGCATGCAACAGCTGGAAGCGGCCAGTAGGATTGTTATGGTTTATAATCGGGTGTCGTCTGAAGGTTTGCGTTAACGATAGTGAAAGAGGGGCGGTCCTGTATGATTCATCATTGGGTAAGTTTGGGCATGTGAGGGTGTGAGATGAAATGGCGAAATTGGCCCAAACGCTGGATTGAAATTTCTCCCCTCACGCGCATTGCACCAGAATCCCATGCTTTGCAACACAGCAGAAAGTCTGCCATCAACACCGGACCACCCACGCGCACCCACGCCGCCAGAGAAGTTGAGACTTGGGGGGCGCTTGTCTGTCAACCATATCTTGACGGGCATGCCCAGGGCAACGACGGGCGGCTCCAACGAACAAATTCGGACATATTTCCCGTCGTTGGCGTTGCGACTTGGTGAATGTTTAGATGCCGAGACCAAGATGGTCCGATGCCAATAGGAACATCGGCAAGTGGGTTGGTCTGGTGTCGGCCGAGACCACATCACCCACGTTGGCCCAACATGACGGTCGCAGGGATGCACGTTGCATATTCCAAAAATTCAACTTGCCCAGAGAAATAGTGCTGCGCGACGCAGAGCAAAGCCAGGCGGCAACACGCAAGCAGAGTAGCACACACATGCACTTCGCAAGTCATCACATCCCGTCGCCAGCCAGTCACCAACGTCAGATTTGCAGTCGCGCAGCGTTTCTGAGCTGACCTTATTTGCGTTCACCAGCAGGGGACAGCGCAAGTCACAAGTCTGCATGTGATGAGCAGCCACCGTGCCAAGGCTCTTGGCGGGCTATAGCTGTCGTGGCTGTACGGACTATTACTCGCGGGCTATGTACTCTGTATCTTGCGCTCCTTTGCTTTGTAATGTAGTAATTTTGTAGTTATTATCTTGTCTGTTTTTTTTCTGCTTACTGCAACGTCCTGGTCGGCGACAGCGCAATCAGCCCGCTCACAACATGCAGTGCTGCGCTCAGGGTCTGGTCGCCCGTCTGTCGCCCATCTACCATCCTTAACCGGGCATACCCGAGGTCGCAGGATTTTCGGCCGACAGGTCTAGCTGCATGGAAACAAGGTAACTTCCATTTGGGGGATGGTTTGGGGTGGCCTGCGGGCAGAAACCCAAGAGGGAGGGAAACCTACGCGCATCCCACGCCGTTTCGCAAACCTGTCAAAACCGTCCAAGTCCGGCTGCGGATGGACGGTCGGCGGCGGCTCGCCCGCGCGCGGGGGTGCTCCTCCAAGCCACAGGGCCTCCAACCTTCTCCAACTACAGGTGATGGATATAGGGCTGAGTCAATGCACGATTGATGAAAAAGCTTCCTTCGTCCCATGTGTCTATCTTGAGTGTGTGTGTGTGCTACGGTTGCGTGTATGCGCAATGTGTGTGTGTGTCGGCCGCGGCCGCGGCCAGCTGCCCTCCCTCCCTCTTTCGATCCTCGATCAGGGGAGAAACCTAACCTTACTGCTGCTAGTGTACAGCAAACAGTAGCATGCGTGCGTGATTGAGCTCTTGGGACGCCAGAAGCCCGGGCAGGCTGGCAGGTACTTGTTTGTACCTACTTGCAAATCAGCGTGGCCAGCAGGGTTCTCCTCTTCAACTCCTCTTCGCGGTAGGGGGGCCTTACAGCTTATTTGCCAAGATGCATCTGTAGTCGAGGATGACGGAGGTTTCAATTACGCCGCTGCGCGCGGGTTCCTCCGCACAGCTGGGTAATGATCCGACAACGGGGGCCTTCTATTCGTCTTTACAAGGCAATGATGTGAATTCCCAAGGACCAAACGGCCTAATGGCCCAATGGCACGAGTCGGTATAGGGGCCCCAAACTTTATTATATTCAGGAGTGGACTCTTGGACTGGAGTCGCTTAAGAGTCGCTCAGTCACTCAGCCAAGAAGAGAGTGGACGAAGAGTGCCCGCTTGGAAACTGTCATGTCATAATTGGTCGCCATTGGCCCAGCTACCACCTTACTCTTCCAGTGACTTGGCACCGGCCCGCATCGCACAGGTCACGATAGCTCCCCGGATTTGTGACGTTATGCCTGTTACGGACGGGTGGACGGCCTCATCCCAGCTCATTCCCGGCCCTGCCATGGCCACCCCGGCGCACACTCGTCCAACTCCATAGGCAATCGGCGTAGGTTTCATCCAGATGGCCCTTCGGCTAGCGACAATCCCCTCCCAAAAAGTGTGTAAAGCGGGGGCTCCAAAACCGGGGCGTTCCTGTGTAGCACATAGTATTCGCTGGCGAGTGTCGCCCATCCCAATCAAAGGAGATTGTACAATGCGGTATACTGGTCAAGCGCTTATTTTGGATCGAAACCCTGCATGTCCCTGCCACGCCCATGTCACTTGTATATACCATGCAGCGCCTTTCCTAGGGATTACACAGGGGTTCCTTTCGACTACTTGGCAAAGACCCGTCTAGCACCTGCTGAAAGGATATCCGCTAAACAACTTTTTGTGGTTTCGCCAGGTCTTGGTCCTTTTTTGTGATTGGGGTTGCAGCCTTGGGAGAGGGCAATACCGACATGACTGCCGTTGTAGGAAGCTTATTACCAAGCCCCCGTCAGACTGGGTACTCACGTACTGCGCAGCTAGGCCTTGGGGAAGGACAAGACATCGCGGCTCAGACTCGGCCTTGGTACTTTGCATTGTTACTAATCGTGGATCTCACTGGAACCAAAATATTCCCACGTGAGTGACAAAGGGTCACCGACCACGAAGAGGAACAGAGGAAACCCACTCCCTTCTTGGTCCCTTGTTGCCTTTGAACGAGAGTTGTGGCGACTGCATCCGGGTTTCATACATATGCCTGGGTTCGTCCCATCTCCAGAGTTCGTGTTTCTGAGCAATCTCCCGGACCAACTCAACAGTCGTCGTCTTCTGAGTCTCACACCAAGTCTCGAACCGACTACTTGATCTCGGCGGTTCACTTGCTCTTTTCTTTTTGGAGCTTGCCTTAGGTCCCAGAAGCAAGAGACATTCTTCACCATGCACGCCAAACTGTCAAACTGGCTGTTGACAGCCTCAACCATCCTGCCGGCCGTCGCCGGTGAGGGATGCCCCTTCGCCAAACGCGACGGCGGCGTCGACAGCTCTCTGCCCAAGAGAGCCACCGCCGAGGGCTTTGGAAGATGCTCGACCATCAGCAACCAGGCTGGCGGCGGCACTCGCAGTCACGACTGGTGGCCCTGCCAACTGAGACTCGACGTTCTTCGTCAGTTCCAGCCCGCGACGAACCCGTACGGCGGCGACTTTGACTACACAGCAGCTTTCAACTCTCTTGATTGTATGTTGAAGCTTCATCATGACTCTTGAGCAAAGAACACGACACTAACAAGGACCACAGACGCGGCTCTCAAGAAGGATCTCACCGACCTCATGACCGACTCCCAGGATTGGTGGCCTGCCGACTTTGGCCACTACGGCGGTCTCTTCATCCGCATGGCCTGGCATAGCGCCGGCACCTATCGCGCCATCGACGGCCGCGGTGGCGGTGGAATGGTAAGCCGTTTGTTTTCGGTCTTCTCTCCTTCGTCACCTCCTCGCTCTGCCCCCGCCCCGCCCTCCGATGAGCCCCGGATGGGCGCCCCATCTTTCCTGATTCCAAATTCCCCTCTTGTGTGCCCCTGTCCGTTGTTTACATCGGACTTCGTTGGCTCATTTCACAAATTTTCACCTTCTGTGTTTCCTTCCTTTTTCTTGCCTCGCGCGGGAGATCAATTGGCTACCCGGAAGATTTCGTCCTATCCCGGACGAGAGCCAAGAGCTGCTAAGGCATCTCCTTGAGTCCTCTGCTCCACACGCACTGCACACAAGCGGACCCTGCCTCTGCCTCTGCCTTGCATCTTATCACACGGTCGCATCACTTTTATTCGTCTCGTCCATCGCCGTTTACTAATATTGGATTTCTCTCTCTTGCAGGGCCAGCAACGCTTCGCTCCACTCAACTCCTGGCCCGACAACCAGAACCTCGACAAGGCGCGCCGCCTGCTGTGTAAGTCGCAAATCCCTGGTCCCTCACTCGCTGGCCGGAGCCACCCCCGAGGCGGGAATCCCTGTTCGTGCACATCATCGACTCACTCGCCACATCACGGCGCACGCCGCCGCACGGGTGGCTGGGATGCGGATGTGGAGGCACAACGGGATGTCTCGCTGGTGGAGAAACTCTGGCCCCCGATGCTACTCTGTGATGAGTGCATTTGTTTGCTCTACCGAGACTGACAATTTCATCTCCTCTGATAGGGCCCATCAAGCAAAAGTACGGCAACAAGATCTCATGGGCGGACCTGTACCTCCTGACGGGCAACGTCGCCCTCGAGTCCATGGGTTTCGCGCCCATTGGCTTCGCCGGCGGTCGCCCCGACACCTGGCAGTCCGATGAGTCCGTCTACTGGGGCGGCGAGACGACCTTCGTCCCCAAGGGCAACGACGTCCGCTACAACGGCAGCACCGACATCAACGAGCGCGCCGACAAGCTCGAGAAGCCTCTGGGAGCCACCCACATGGGCCTCATCTACGTCAACCCCGAGGGCCCCGATGGCTCTTCCGACCCCGCCGCCTCGGCCAAGGACATCCGCGTCGCGTTCGACCGCATGGGTATGAACGATGAGGAGACGGTCGCTCTCATTGCCGGTGGACACGCCTTCGGCAAGACGCACGGTGCCGTCAAGAGTGGTGAGTTTGCTCTCTCTTCCCGTGCTCATTCCGGAGCTAGTGAAAGGCTGTTCCCACCGCTTCACCGCTCCTTTGTGCCGTGAGCATCTGCTGATGATTGAAATCCCACAGACAACATTGGCCCTGAGCCCGAAGCTGCTGACATTGGCGAGATGGGCCTTGGCTGGCACAACAAGGTCGGCGATGGCAACGGTCCTAACCAGATGACCAGTGGTCTTGAGGTCGTCTGGACCAAGACCCCCACCAAGTAAGTGATGAAAAATGAAATGACCTCTGCATATCCCCCATGTCGGAGTTGCCTTTCCCCCTCTTCTTGGCTCAATATTTGAGGCCTTTTCTCATATGCCGGACCGGTCATTTTGAGAAGGTCTTGAAGAGACGTTGAGAGAGACTTGCAGGGAGGCAAAAGAGGCGGCGTGAAAATCTATTTTTGGCCCCCGTCGGGTGATTATGTAGTGATACACACACATGCATACAACCACACACACACACACGCACACACACAAATGCTAACCCATGTACCTGCAGGTGGTCCAACGGTTACTTGGAGTCTCTTCTGCACAACAAATGGGTCCTCGTCGAGTCTCCCGCCGGTGCTCACCAATGGGAGGCTGCCAACGGCACCCTCGACTACCCCGACCCCTTCGACTCGACCAAGTTCCGCAAGGCGACCATGCTCACCTCCGACCTGGCCCTCATCAACGACCCGAGCTACCTCAACATCACCAAGCGCTGGCTCGACCACCCCAACGAGCTTGCTGACGCCTTCGCCAAGGCCTGGTTCAAGCTACTCCACCGCGACCTCGGCCCCGTCTCCCGCTACCTCGGCCCTGAGATCCCCAAGGAGACCTTCCCCTGGCAGGACCCCCTCCCCGCCCGCGAGGGCGACCTCATCGACGATGCCGACATCTCGCAGTTGAAGGCTGACATCCTCGCCGCGCCGGGCTTCGACGTCTCCAAGTACGCCTCCGTCGCCTGGGCCTCCGCCTCCACCTACCGCCACTCCGACAAGCGCGGCGGCGCCAACGGCGCTCGCATCGCCCTCGAGCCCCAGGTCAACTGGGTCTCCAACAACCCGACCCAGCTCAAGGAGGTCCTCGACGCCCTCAGGGCCATCCAGACCAGCTTCAACACCGGCGCCAAGAAGGTCTCCCTCGCTGACCTGATCGTCCTCGGCGGAGTCGTCGCCGTCGAGAAGGGCGCCAAGGACGCCGGCGTCGACGTCACCGTCCCCTTCTCCGCCGGCCGTGTCGACGCTACCCAGGAGCAGACCGACGTCCGCGCCTTCGGCTACCTCGAGCCCCAGGCCGACGGCTTCCGCAACTACGGCCGCGGCACCGCCCGCGCGCGCACCGAGGAGATCCTCGTCGACAAGGCCGCGCAGCTGACCCTCTCCGCCCCCGAGCTGACCGTCCTCGTCGGCGGTCTGCGCTCCCTCGGCGCCGTCTTCGACGGCTCCAACACCGGCGTCCTGACCTCGACCAAGGGCCAGCTCAACAACAACTTCTTCGTCAGCCTGCTCGACATCTCCACCGTCTGGGCCAAGAGCGCCGAGGACGGCGAGGCCTGGGTTGGCACCGACCGCAAGACCAAGGAGCAGCGCTGGACCGCTACCCGCGCCGACCTCGTGTTCGGATCGCACGCCGAGCTGCGCGCCATTGCCGAGGTGTACGCCATGTCTGACGCCAAGGAGAAGTTCGTCAAGGACTTCGTCGCGGCGTGGGACAAGGTCATGAACCTGGACCGCTTCGACCTCAAGGTCAAGAAATAGATACCTTATGCCTTCTTTTTTTCTTTGTTCTTTGTTATGAAAGGGGGGTTTAAATCGGCTTGGAGTTTTTGGGTGGGAAACTTTTACTCTGGTTTTAGTACACTTTTGACTCTTCACGGACATACTTCTTTTCTAGTTTACACAGAATTTGAGAATCTTCTTCAATAATCGGGTGCTCTCTGCTCGTGATGCCAGTGCTTTTATGTCTTGCTTCCCCATGTTTGCTGTTCTTGGGGCCCGTGGCTTTCATGTGCACCATTTCAACCTGACATTGCATATTTAGCTTTTTCCCTTCTCTTCTCTGCGCTACCCAAATGGGTTTCCATTTTTATCTAACCTTTCCTGAAACAATGCCTGTTGCCAACTCGCCATGCTATTTGTGCTGATAGGTGTGTTAAGTAACTTTGTATCTTCAACACGCTCACCTCTGAAGCCTGAGAAGCTATATTTGGTCACAAAGACTGGATACATACCCATTGCAATGACACTCTAAGTGTTGAAAAAATTGCGGCCTCGGTCCTGAACCGCCGATGCGACATGGAACAGTTGCATTTCTCGGAAGTCGGTTGGTGATTTCAGCGCATAATACACTCGAAAGCTTGGCTATTTGGAATAGGTTTGCCGAGTACCTCCTCTGAACATGCTTAATGTCCTTTTCTTGCTGCGTTCTTCTTTTTCATATTCTTGATATCCAATTGTTGAAGTATTGCATTGTCGCCGTTGCCGTTGTCGAAGTCTGTACTCATTATACATCCCAGTAGTTGAGCCAGACTCGTATGCGAGAGCAATTACGCGAAGTTTGCTAATATCGTAGTTGCATCTTACATTTTGCTCAACAAACATGTTCTCAGCTGGCGATGATATCCCGGGATCTGCGCTCACATCGGTTATGTACGGATTTAGACGGACAAAGGTCTCGAAGCTGATGAGCTGATAAATTTGACCATGTGGGGCTTCCATCTTGCTGCTGTCGTTCTGCAAATTCACTCCACCGCAGAATCATACCGGTAATTGTGAGATGGATTTCTTGAAGATGATGAATGAAGTTGTACACTTTCTCAATAAACGTTCAACCTGACTTCGAATTCATCATCATAAAGCCGGCTTTGCAGCCTGGACACACAACTTGAGCGCCGCTCTCACCAATCAGCATGCTTTGGGAGCTCCGCTCCGGGGTTGTCTTGCAGAGAAGCTAGCCGTAACGAGTTCGCCGGGAATGGCAAAAATAAAGCGACAGCCGGAGACCGATGGATTCCTCCCGCGTCTCTTGGATTGACCAACAGCACGTGCAGGTGGACCCGATGAACTATTTGGCTAACTTCAAAATCGGAGTTTTATGAACTCCATTTTCTTACACTTACAAGCTTTTGTTGTTCACCCTGCTTGTAAAAGTTCACCTGCAAAGCGACATCTTCAGCAACCCCCATCTCGGACTATTTCGAAAAGGGCTGTCTGCATTAGCTGAGCAAATATCCGTGATACTCGGACAACTGTCTTTACCGCTTCTTTCGATACGCACTTCACCAATCCCGCTCTCGCCTGGCCCATTAAGCCCAACTTACACTGCGTCAGACACAAGATGTCAAAAACAGCGGTGGAGACCTCCTCCATACTACTGAGAAACATCAACAACCCGGGCTCATCGGCGACATCGGCCATCAGGTACGAAGAGACAACGTCATACGACGAAGAAAGATCAAGATCGAGGGAAAGGGACAGAAGTCACTATGGAGGCCAGGATGCATCCAGTGTCACAGAGCTGACCTTCCCGGAAGGCGGTCTCAGTGCGTGGCTAGTGGTGTTCGGATCGTTCTGCGCTATGCTTTCTGTCTTCGGTCTCATCAACTCTGCTGCGGTCTTCGAGTCGTATTTCTCAGAACATCAGTTGGCAGATCACTCGCCCTCGGAGATTGGATGGATTTTCAGTCTGTACCTTTTTATCGTCTTTTTCGTCGGCATCCAAGTTGGGCCATTGTTTGACGCCTATGGCCCCCGTGGACTCGTCGTTGCCGGTGGCATGTGTATCTCAGCGAGTCTTCTACTGTTAAGCCTGTGTAAAGGTACGTGCCACCAACTGAAAATACTCATGAGGCGGCTGACTGACACCGGGACTTTAGAGTACTATCAAATCCTACTTGCTTACTCAATTCTTGGTGGGTTGGGCGGCGCTCTGCTCAACTCCCCATCATACGGCGCTATTGCCCACTTCTTTGACAACCGCCGTGGTTTTGCGACTGGTGTTGCCGCGACTGCCGGCTCGATTGGCGGAATCGTATATCCCATCTTGCTCCAGAACCTCTTTCCCACACTTGGCTTCGCCCCGACAGCAAGAATCTTGGGATTTATCCTTCTTGGTCTCACGATCCCTGCGACATTGTTCATCCGGTCTCGGCTTCCGAAGAAGGACGGACCAACTTCCATCTGGCCAGACTTCAGCGTTTTTCGGAATGTGAAGTTCACCCTCTCAGCAGTCGGCATTTTCTTCATGGAATGGGGTCTATTCGTACCCATCACCTACATCATCTCATACGCAGCGAGCACACAGAAGAGTACTGTCCACTCCTACACAATCCTCTCGATTCTGAACGCTGGCTCCGCGATTGGGCGTTTCCTACCAGGCCTTGCTGCCGACAAGTACGGCCGTTTCAACGTCATTCTCATCACCATTGCCATGTGTTTCATCACTGTCTTTGGCCTGTGGCTGCCGTCTAAAGGGTCTCGACCCATGCTCCTCGCCTTCGTTGCTCTGTTCGGTTTCGCAAGTGGCAGTAACTTGGGCCTTGTCCCGGTATGCCTTGGGCAACTATGTGATGCGCGAGATTACGGACGGTATCTGTCAACGGCGATGATGATGGCAAGTTTCGGGACGCTGAGCAGCCTTCCCATCGGAGGCGCCATCTTGCAGTCGGGGAAGGACGGCCAGAATTGGAACGGCTTAATCATGTTCTCTGGGGCTTCCTACATCCTGGCTTTCATCTGCTACGCCTCCGTACGAGTCCTAGCAGTTGGGTGGAAAATTGCGGCAAGGTTTTAGGGTCTTCTCATTGGAATTTCTTTTTGACACATGTGAATTTATCGGGAGCAGCTAGGCCCCAACAGCAGGCACAGCAACGGACAACAATGGTGCGTGCTGTGCAGTTCCCAAAGTATCGCGCTCCCCTACACTTCCTTGTGCCCATGGCCGTCTGATAGTACACTTCCATGCCAGCGCCGGATCAAAATACATGTTGACAACAATGTCTTCATCCCGTATTTGATATAACTTCTTGATGGTCTCGTTAGTGAGAACATTGGCCCTCTTGACACGCTGATAGTGCTTTTCATCATCAAACATAATGTCAAACGTCAACTCAAAAGGCCCGCTGTTCTTGGACCGCACAACGCTTGCCACGTCTCTCATTGTGGCAGGACCGGTCGGAACGGATTTGGTCTTGATCTCTTCCGGGGAGATCTTCAGAAAGTTGTCGAGGTTGAAGAACTGCTTGCCAAAGTTTTCGTCATTCACAAACGTGCCTGCGCCGGCCGTAGATGACTTGATCGGAAAGATGGTTGGGTCAGTCGGATCGTCGATCTCCATCAAGTGATACAGACTGAATTTGAAAACGGCACCTGCGTCTTGCTCGTGTGGACTCAGCGGGCTTGCGAAGTTTCCCGTAGTCGCAAGAATGCCAGGGTAGTAGAGATGGAGGCAGGAGACTCGGGCACTGTTGCAAATAGCCATGGCCTTCGCTGCTGTAGGGGCAACGACTTCCCCAAGCACGCCGACTTCGTGAGCAGGCTCAGAGTTCGGCTCCAAAGGTCCCATGATGGCATTCCGACCATAAACGTGGAAGATGAGACGACAATCATCGGATTTATCGAGCTCTGGGAACAGTCCTCGGGTGTAGTTTCGCACCCGGTTCTCGAGGAAGTCGTCTAGCTGGGAGATGAGTATTGGGTCCCGGAAGCCACCAATAAAAATCGCCCGATGCCCTACAAGGGACACACCCTCAAGCTTGATTTGATAAGTCGGAGTTGGAACAAAGCGGGATCCCCAGCAGCGGGTCGTTCGACCATCTTTTAGCACTTTGTACTGTGCTTGATCAAGATGAAGCACTCCTCCTGGGCCAGGAAGCTGGTCTGGCCTTGTCTTTTCATAGAGTGAGTGTGCTGCTACTGAGAGTGGGGTGCATCTCTCAATAGGGTTCAAGGGCGTAAGGTCAAAAGAATCTTTCCGAATCGTAGCAATCATCGAGCGACCTTTAGGAACAGCACACTGGCCGCCGCACTCGAGAATCTTCCCCAGATGGAACGCAGGGGCTCGCTCAACACCAAGGTTCATGCAGAACGCCGCGAATGGCGAAGGGTCGTATGCGCGGCCTGCCACAATGATGTCTGGCTTCTCCTCTTCGAGAGCTTTGATGAACCTGAAGGTAAGGTGAGTGAGAGCTCTGCTCAGACTGGTTCTGACTTGACTTACGGCTCAGGTCCCATCTGGGCGACGATATCAACGGCCGAGTCAATATCCTCGGGGGTAAGAGGGGGAACAGGCCCACAGGGGCTGATTTTTCCGTCTTTGAGCTTCTGCCGAATAAGGCCCTTCGGAACCGCGGCACCAATTGTGGCAACTTTGAACTTGAAGCCGTTGTCCTCAATAATCTTGTTGACAATGGCGAGAATTTCAGCAACGTGCTTGTCGCTGCCGTCACCACCGGCACTGCTAATGAGGAGCTTCATGCCATAGTGGGCACAGGCTGTGATGTATGGCGTTAGGTCGCGGATGTATGATTCATCGGCAACTGTCTTTCTGCCCATGCCCAGTTTGAATGGCCCGCCATCCGTGCTGCCAGAGTCGATAACAATAGCATCAGGGCGGTGCTCATGAATTCCGAACCAGAAGTGATCGGACTTGTATCCGTATCTTTGATCTTCGGTGTTAGTGTCATTGCTATGAACAGACAGGTAATGTCTCACCCCAACATGGCATTAGCCGTGAGAATGCGGATTTCGTCCGCTTGCTTTGAGAATTTGACCATGCCGAATAACTGATGCGAGGGAAATTTTCCGCAGTAATTAACAACCAACCACATGAGACATGAAGAGATTTTCCGTAAGAGCGATCTTCACACATCAGGGTATGAGGATGTGGGCATAATAAAACCTAGGTTGACGGACACTGGAACTTGGTCGAGAGTGAACGTAGCATCGTGGAATGCAAGTTGACCAACAGAGTCGCATGAGACGGAGCTGGCAGGCTTCGGTTGTAATCCGCAAAGTGACTTGCGCTCGGCAAATGTCCGCAAATACATCCGTCAAGTTATTAGATACATCTCGGCTATGTCCCGCATTGAGGTGACGGAAGAACAAGCAGTGGTTGAGCAACTAGGCCCACCTAGCCCGATAACCCCGCACATCCCACCGGCTCCGCAAACCTCATTGCTAGTAACAGGTGCGGACGCAGATGTCCAGCTATCTTCGTTGCTGAGCATCTTTCCCTCCTACATGTATCATCCATCGATTTCAGAGGACATACCGCAAAACTCTTCCACGGCACAATGAGTGAAGGGAGCGGGTCCCCGCAGGCTAGAATGCCGGTGGCGTGTGACCCATGTAGGAAGGGCAAGAGAAAGGTATCGAAGCCCCTGACTCCTGAGCGACCATTCTAGTAGGGCCAATAGCTGACGTCAATCCGAAGTGTGACCGCATGTTACCCTGTTGCGGATATTGTGCGAAGACAGGCCGAAAGTGCGGTGTGCCGGATGTGCTGGATTTGCAGTCTTGTTCCAGGCAGAAGCGCCAGCGGGTTCCGAAAGGGTACTATCCGCTCACCATCCACACCAGACCCGCGGACATGACTGACTTCGACACAGATTTGTTGAGATTCTCGAATCAAAGGTCAAGGCCTTGGAGCAATCCATCCAGAAGCAACGAGCCGAGCTTGAGTCACTCTCCACACAGGCCGAATATTCACAGCCGATGGGTACAGGCCCAGCCAACACGCCAGCAGCAACCATGTCAATGGATTCAGGTTTAGCGCCACACGTCAGGACTGCGAATGATCTCCCCAGTGCTTCAGGCGAATTACAGGACCACCCAAGCTGCCCAGTGAGTGCGAACACAGTAGTCTCGCTCAGCAGAATGAACGAACGAAGCGAAAGCGGCTTGTTCAGTACGATGTCGGTGATTTACGCGATTCTGTCCGCAGATGGGAGTGACCCAATTAGCTCGTCTCATCTGCGATCATGTTTCCATCCCCAAAGTATCAACTCCGATCAGTTTGCCGTGCCAGCCATGATTGAAAAGTTTATTATCATGGAGGGCGTAACATTTCTTGCGACCTACAAGAAAGCATTCCATCTGCGTTATCCTTTTCTTAACATAGAAGTCTTGACAGCTAAGCTGACGCAATGTGAATCCGACCGCAACATACAACACCTTGTAAACGCTAGCCCCGCAGAGCGCTTTCAGATATTCTGCGTTCTTGCCATTGGTATTGTCATCGAAGGTCACCGGATTTCATTTGCCACCCAGATTGAAGGCAACCTCTGCCTTCTGGCCCTCAGTCATCTAGAGGAGATCTTCAAACATTCACAAAGCTGGGATCAAGTCCGGACAATACTACTTTTGGCTATATATAGCATGAGCCGGCCTTCAGTAGGTTGCACATGGCATCTGATTGGACTTGCTGTCAGAATCAGCATGGGATGCGAACATAATTCGTGCCCTTCATCAGACGTCCCAGAACCCCCAATCAGCACTAAACGAGCCGTTCTTTGTACATACATGCTGGAACAGATGGTTTGCCGCGCCTTATCCAGAGTTTCCAGCCTGACTGGCAGTGAATTTCCACATCAGGTGAGAACGCAGAATCAGCTGCAAGTCTGCGGGTCACAGCTAATACTAGCAGTCTTCTCAAACCTTCACTGTGGCTTCAGGAGAAGTTGAAGGTGATGTCTGGAAGTACTGGGTTGCTCATAGTCAGCACTTGGCGGACAGTTTCACGGAGCCTCTGTGCGAAAGCTCTATTATGCCTTTAGCCCACTCGATCAGTCATCTTAGGAGCTCTCAGCCCGCGAACTGTTCAACAGAGGTGCAGCGGTTGCTCGACCAAGAATACCTCTGCGATATGGTCTCTCTAATGTTGAGAAACACAGCAGTCGCATCTACCACTCTTGAAAAGTATTGCCTATTTGTGTCCATCATGTTACTCCGGCGGCTTTTACATGAGGAGGAGCCCTTGGTCTCTTGGATCAAAGGCATGATGGTCTACAGGGCTGGCATGTTGTGTCTGAAAAGCACGAGAGTACTAGACAGGATGTCCCAAAATGAGGAGCTGAGTGCCCCTCTCTCGGAGACGCTGGATAAGTGCTCACAATACCTGTCACGAGTATGCATAGACTTCAAGGGCTTGGCATTACACAAGTCAAGATTTGATGCAGTCTTGCATTTGTACGCCATAACGAAGAACGGAAACCACTACAGCACAGGTAATATGGAACGGCAGACTACCCGCGTCCCTTTACCGATATTTGAAGACGAGAAGATAGCGTTGCAGGCAGCTCATTCGATACAGAACCGATATCACGATAGTCGAGCCTCCCAGCCGGGCCTGCATCGCGGAATGTCACGATTGGTGTCATGCATCAGACTGGAATCAGATCAAGAGATTCGCCTGTTTCATGTCTTGTTGGCTACATCAGAATGAAGTTGGTGTCTGCTTGACTCTGACAGTCTCCAAACAAGGCTTCCCAAACAGTAGAGTCGTTCCACTCTGCCACAAATGAACCTAAATCAAAATCGCTTCCATCAAAGCCCACTCCATTATGCGTTGCATTGAGCCAGGTGGCAGGGACTGAACCGGCTTGTTGGGCCCGAGGGTCCTCATAGACGGCGCAGTAGCAGGGTTGCAGGTGTTCGGTGGGCAGATGGCAAGCAAGTTGTGCTGTGATTAAGTCGTCTGAGAAGCATCCCGGTGAGACCTCTATAGGATACGTCTCATTTGAATTGAGCTGAGCTGCATTCGATCCGTTTGCCGATGTAGCTGTGAGCTGTCGACCGCTGTATACTTCGCCCTCTCTGGAGACGACTCTGAGAACTTCGCGGCAAAGCAGGTCGAAGTAGCCCACGTACTTTGGGATCAGTTGTTGAGAAGTGACTTGTTCGGCCATGCGGCTCATTGTTCTGGTGCACAGTCTCAACATTGCCTTGCACTCGAGAAGTCTTCCACGAGGCGACGGTTCCTTGTATAAACTTGGTGTCCCATCTTTTCGTGCTGACCCGTCTGATCGAGTCTGGAATTCCATAATTATGGTGTAAAGGATCGAGAACCCGGCTGTGAGAACTCGATAAAGCCTTCCCGCGGTGGGTTCGACTTTGGCGTCTCCGGCCAATTCTGAATAGAGAGTTATGACGTTGCTACCCGCGTCATATAGCTCATCGATGAGATCGATCGGCTCAATGAACTCAGAGGTGGCCGGCGTGGATTTCATAGATAGACAGATAAGAAAGAGCTGTTCTTGGTGAAAATGAAGGTCAATCCATCTTCCATCATTCAAGAAACTGCTGTCGTTTGACGTTGATCCGATACGTTTTTGTTGATACTGTCTGCTTCGACACTTCCAGTCTAAGAGTTCTTTGAGATGATTATAGTATAGCTTCCAGACCTCCGTCTTGATTGTCACGCTCTTGCGACCTGAATCATCGGCGCTAGGGTGATTGTGTTTGGTGACGACATGCCTTAGCCTTCCGAAATCGCGGAAAGCCCGGGAACTTATTTGTCGGAGCTGAAAATGCGAGATTGCTAATGACATCTTTGTCAAAGTATTCGACGGGTTTCTGTTTTGAACGAGCTCGTCCAGTGACGCATATGGTAGTAAGACTTGAGCGTCCTTCAAGTCTGCATCGTCCAGGTTTGCTGGAAGCGCAACCGTTATATCGTCATCTGCAATCCCGAATGGTCTGCCGAGAGTCGTGCTCACGTATCTGTCAACACCGTAGCACTGCCAAAATACGCGGCGTTGCATCTGTTCCTCGAATGCGGGCACGCGTTGCATCGGTCGAAGATGAAAATTGCAGGCGACGCATGCTCTGAGACAGAGGAAAGTCAGATCCCAAAGGCTAGCACCAATTGCTTGGAACAGGCGATACCGGGTGATGAGAAGAAGATTTTGTATACCAGTGATGCCGTGAAGAAGGTTGACTTGGCTTATGTCTCGCATTGCGACAGCGAAAAGGTCATTAGGGCTTACAAGGCCCTGTTCGTCGTTTTCGATGTTTTGAACGCATAGTTCCTGATTCCGATAAACCGCTCCAGTGGCCATTATGGCATACGCGCGAAATGATTCCTCTGGAGAAATGCTCGTCTCTGGAGAAGCAATGGTTTGAAGAGCTTTGATTCTCAGACCCTCCACCACATGTCCTTCGATGTACGGGTACCGGGAGAGTGACCTTCTCGTGTAGGTCTCAAACAATGAGTCTATCATAGTCGGTGACAGACTTGACAATGAATTCGATATTGTACAAGCTGTCGTGTTCCGATGGTAACTGGGAGGCCAGCTAAGTGTCCCACTCGACTTTGCTACCTCGGTCTTGATTTTCGCGAATATGAGGTCAATGAATCTGAACTGTTCTTAACGTCTCTGAGGATCCTTATGGGTACGGGATGAATTACCCCATACCGTGTTCATTTGTGGGAGCACCGATCTCATTTGGTGATGCATCAGGCCAGTGGCTTCTCATATCATGATTGCCGGGACTGAGATCTTCAGCAGCCGTCGGGCGCCCACCTTCCTTGCGCTTACTATCTAGGAGGGCTTTGACCTCTTGCTCTTGTTTCTGGAGCTCGCGAACCCTTTCTTGAAGGGACTCAACATAACTTGCACAAGATCAGATACACATTTGCAACTGAGGGGGCTGTATCGTACCTTCGATTGTAGGGGCTCGAACTCGACACACCGGCTACCAAACAGTCCACGTTGGCTTGCTCACAGGGACCGCACCTCGGCATTTGTCCGTCACACTAAAGGATAGGGGAAAAAAGTGAGCTTCAGCAGCCGGTGGGATAAAAAGTTACTGACCCTCACTTTGCGCATTCGGCATCTTGCGCATGTTGGACGTAAAACTTGGCGCTGTGGTGATTCCATTAAGACAACTCCAGTGACATGAACAGTGTCAATGATTCGAAAGCAGTGTTTCTGGTGTGAATGAGTAGAACCCGGTGAACAGGCTAGCATTTAGGTGCAAGCAGTGGAGAGCACGTAGGGTTGCTGTCAGCGATGAACGGTCACAGGTGAATTCTTGGCACGGTTACGCGGCACTGCTAGTTCATTTTCATTGTTAGACTAGCTAGAAGCGCCATCCGCATTCTGCAGCGTGGGTGCCCCGGGGGCATTACATGCACGCACTAGAAAATGGCCATGATGTTCGCGGGGCTCGCGACTCCACCGGGCAAGTTGAGCGGTTGGCTGGTTACAAAGAATGTCCATCGGTCCAATTCCTTGCATCTCTTGGAGAGCGCCTCAAGGCTGAATTGCTCACCGATGGGCATGCCCCAGCCTGACAGAAATACCTCGTGCAGTTTCAGTCTACCACCCTCAGTGACGGGAGGCCACGACTCATACGCGTTAGTATCTCCGGCCACAGCGGCGAATCCAGCCTCCCAGTGCCAACAAGCACTATCAACACTTCCGGCCACCCCCATGTATTTGCAATCAGCACCCTCTCGGAGACCCATTTGGTCTTTTTCCGTCTCGTTGAGTGCCTCATACTGAAGCTGGTAGCCGCTGCGAATGAGTAAAATGTCGCCTTCCTGAAACTTGATTTCATGTGAATCAGCAATTATCTGCAGATCTGTATATGGAATTTCGAAACTGTCGAATGCGTTGTAAGAAATATTCTTTTCGGCGGCATAGTCCGCCCAGTCGAGAAGGACACCCCTGGAAGCAATGGGGTGTTCAGCCAGGTCTGCGAGACTTAGCTCAAGAATCACAAGCGATTGCCGTCATTATACATACTCTGAATGCCAATGCGCGTGTTGTTGTAAGGTCCCGATATGTCGTTTTGGGTGATATGATTGTAGAATTTTCTGCCCTCCAAGTATGGCATATGCCGTGGGCCATCCCAGTGAGTAGAAGCCTGGGTGTTGATGGACATCTAAAAGGTCAGCGAGAGATGTTCTAGTGACGCCCGGTGTATATGCAGCTGACCTCATCGTCGTTGGAAACCTCCTTGACAATTATATTGTGCTTCAATTTCGCCCGCGCCGGATTCATGGGACGCAGGGGTTGATCCAGTGGCAAGCTGTCATGGTGTGAGCCTTGCCTTCCAGACTTCGCGAACCGGGAACCCACTTCAGAGGAATCACCTCCCCAGTCCGGATATTTGACACAGCAGCTTGACGGGTAACCTCTGCAGTGATGAGGTTTGTTCTACCCAACTGGTCATTTTTGCCCCAAAGTCCCCAGGCCGAATACTTTGGGTCAGAAGGTTCAAGAGGTAACTCATCGAAAGAAACGTTGACAGATGCTCTTTTCCCCATCTCAAGAACAGGATGACTCGAAGAGAGAGATGTCATTGTCAAAAAGACTATGAGCATGAAAACTGATGCCATCCTTGCTCTTGGGGGAGGAACGTAGGCACTGCCAAGTAGCCATCAACAGCTGGGCAGTGCCTGGGTTATTCACGACAAACCGTTCAATTTAAATCCGCAACAAGTTTTCATTACCCACATATGACATTGAAACCTCTCCTGTTACTTATTAGGTACGTAACAAGGGAGCAAATCATGAGATAATGCAATTAGTGACAGCCAGCACCTTCAGCAATTCCTCCTTCGGCGAGCACCCGCACCTGATAAAGAACCACGCCACCAACGCTAGAGATACAAGCGGTCTGCGGGAATTGACCGATCCTTCTCGCCGTGGTGCGGACGTAGCAATCGCGGGGTATTGGACGTGGGGTATGGGGTACGGGGTACGGAGCAAGGGGATGGGGCGTGATACGGATGGGCCAACCCCATCTTGGCATTCCGAAGGTCAATCTCAGAATTATTTGCTCGCGGCTCTGCGCACCTACATATATGTCGTTTACTCCAAGGTCTCACTCAATTCTGTTGCCAGTGTCTCCAAGATCGTTGCAATTTTGGACATCATGGCTGAACTGACGAAACCCTCAACCACTGAGGTTGAACACGAAGACAAGGAGAAACCGGGGAACGCCCAGGTTTCGAACATAGACCCTGTCGCTCAGAGGTCTTTGTTGCGAAAATTGGACTATCGCATGATGCCAGTATTTTTCATCTTGTACTTCCTCAACCACTGTAAGCGAATCCTGTGATCTTGATGTTTCGGAGATCTGGACTAACCTTCCTAGGGGATCGGAATGGACTGCCTCAAGCCAAACTCAATGGGATTTCGGACCATCTGGGCCTCCAAGGTACACAGTACAACACCTGCATATCTATCCTGTATGTTGGCTATCTCACCGCCGGCATCCCATCGAACATGATCTTGACGCGAGTTCGGCCGTCTGTATACATGGGTGTTTGCATGTGTGGCTGGGCCATAGTTTCCGCGTTCACGGCTATGGCAGACAACTACGTCCATCTTCTTGTTCTGAGGTTCTTGCTCGGGTGGTTCGAAGCTCCTTTTTACCCGGGCGCCATCTACCTGTTGAGCCGATTTTATACGAAATCCGAGGTGAGAGATTGTCTATGCCTTCTAGCGACCAAACTCTGACCACTTCAGCTTGCGACGCGCCTGGCCATACTGTACTGCGGGCAGCTCAGCTCAAGTGCCTTCTCAGGGCTGATCACCGCGGGCATTTTTGCAGGTCTTGATGGAACGAAAGGCCTGCACGGCTGGCAATGGCGAGCACTCAACAATATACGATTGTGGTTCAATGCTGACCAATATTCAGGCTCTTCATAATCGAGGGATCAGCAACCTTCCTAGCGGCGATTGGAGGCATTTTCCTGCTTCCAGATACACCTGGCAAGACCCGTTGGCTTACGGCTGAGGAGAATGCCTGCAGCGTGATGCGATTGGAAGAGGAGAACATGAACGAGTTGAAGCACGAGACCCCGATCCAAGGCTTGATGAGCGCCTTGAAAGACTACAAGGTTTGGTTGTTCATGTTCATGCAAAACATGCATTTTTCAGCCATGTCCTTCAATCAATTTTTCCCAACGATTGTCAAGACCCTGTAAGTGTCAAGTCACCATTCTAATCATATCCACCTATCTGATAACCAGCAGTGGATACGATCGTACCATCACACTGGTCTTAACATCACCCCCATACGTCTTTGCCGCAATGTTTGCACTGGCTCTATCCTGGTCCTCTGGACGGTTCGACGAGCGCGCCTGGCACATTTATGGTGGCAACGCCCTTACTGTGGTCGGCTTTGCTGTAGCTTGTGCAACAACAAGTGTGGCGCCCCGATATGTCGCCTGCTTCTTGTTCGCTGCTGGCTCATACTCTACAGGCAGCATTATTCTCGGCTGGGCTGCTGCTAATGTCGTTGATTCCCACGAAAAGAAAGCTGTTACGATGGCTATGGTCAACTTTTCTGCAGTCGCAGCAAACATCTATACGGCTTACCTATGGCCTGATTCTGACAGCCCACGTTTCTTGGTCGGACTCGGCAGTAGTATTGGATTCTGCGTTATGTGCATGTTATCCGCGCACTTTGCCTGGTTTCTGTTCAGAAGGCTCAATAGACAACGGCTACGGGAGGCTGATGGGGACTCCGTAAAGCTGTTTGCGACATAGACAATGCACAGGTCGGGCTTGGTGCTCTTCGTTGATTACCACCCAAGTATTATACGGACCAGTCTTCCAATTCTTTTCGGTCGTCGTTTGCTGCTTTTCCGTTCTCTTTCTGCATTGCTGGTTCCACCAGAGACAAGTAGTACAACGATACAAGAAATTTTCGCCGAAATTATCAACCATCACGGTTGATTACAAAGAACATGTGATCATGACAATGCACCAGACACCGATCGTCATCCGTGGCTAAGATGGGCCGCGATTCATCCGAGTGGGAGAGGCATCTGGTTCCATGAGTCGTATCAGCTAAAGAACCTATTGATACGGGAATTCCGGGCCGCAATGCCAACGAATAGACGCCCGTCAATTCACTAGTAACGCTAGTGTAAGAAGTAAGACCACATTTCCGATGCCACCGGAAATTCCAGCGACGACCAGCCCTGGTCCGAGACCGGACTTGACCCCAAAATGGAAAGACACCTAGTGTTCTCGAACGTTGGTAGGCATAGCCTCATGGTGAACCGGCCACTTTTCCAAGGCTAGCAGTCGTGTGGTCTTGGCGAGAGGTCGAATATCGACTTTCACAGGATATATCAGATTGATGTGGGGTCGCTTGCCTGCCGGCAGGGTAGTTCCCAAAGTTAAGGGACAAACCGAACTGATGTTCCGCGGAATGCCTCCCCGCGCGGGCCACAATGAGGGACGGGGGAACTGGGTTTACGCGGCCTTTCAGTCCAACTTCTTAGAAGAGCAGGATAAGACTAAGCTCCTGAATCAGGGACCTAAAGACGTTGGGTGCTCAGGTAGGGCTGATGTTGATATGGTCAATGTTTTTTCTGACAGCAACGCTGATGATCTTGGCACAGCAAAGGCGTTCACAGCGATAATCACGTAGGATGAGATCACGCCACGATGGCACCTTATTTCCAAAAGCAAAGCAATCGTCAAAGTTTAAATATCAGTCCTCTACGAAAAGCTGTTGGTGAGGGGTAGTTGCATGACAAGGATGCTAGTTCCTGCACTGACCTTTTCAAGGTGCAAAGTTGCCAACCCCACGACCGAGTCAGCTTAACCTTTGACATTGTGAATCCAGGTTCAGATCCCAGCGGGAGGCTTAATTCTGTTTTGAGGTCTTTCGGATAGAAAACACGGCAAGTCAGTCGACCCACTGCCTCTCAGCCAATAGCTTGAACATTGTCACCAGCCATTGAGTTAACTAGCGTTGACATGAGAGCCACTCATCCCAATCTCGTGAACCTCGGACTTCCGAGCTGCCCAGAGTCCATTCAGGGTCCAGGCAACTTTGAACTTGTACCCAAACAATTGCGCAGTCAAATCCACTTAGCGACGCATAACAACTGCGCGTACCTAAGGGAGTCGAGGAACGGTGTGAAGCTGGATAAGATCTGTCAATAAGCAAAGTTCATTACGGCTCCTCTCACGGCCGAATTATGGGGTTGAGGCTGGAGCCGAAGTTAATCCCCGAACTGGTTCATGTCTAAAATTATCCGCATTGGCCTCTGGGCAGATGAAATTACAAATGATCAGCTAAATGCTCGTCAACGTCGACGAGGCGGATCGCAGAGGGCGCATCAGGTGAACAGCGCCCTCGGCTGAAACAGTATCGAGGGTGAGCAACCACAACGATCGACAACCTTTAATATGATCAGACCATCGATTTTGTTCATCAATGATATGCGCAATGACTGCGGGTTGTGGGGCCAGCCCCGAGACGGGATGCGGGCGCCATTTCCTTGGTCCCAAGTGTCGTCCAGAAGCCATCCGCTGACTAGATCTAGTGGGTTTAGAATCATCGATGCATAAAGCTTTCAAGGTTATTCAAGGTAAGGGCAGAATTCCCAAAGAACAACGGGCCTCAGTTCCGACTGGCTGCTTCATCCATAAACCTAGCACTGAAGACGTATTCAATACTAGGTTTTACAGCACCCTCCAAAGGCACTTGTGATGTTGCGTGCAAGGCGAGAGCGAGACCCATGAGCTTTTGTTTCATTCGCCACGCAAGGATTCCTTCATAGGATTGACCCAGAATGTCATTCGCAAGTGGCACTCAGCGACCCTACTCGGGTATTACGGCCCGGAGGTCACCAGCCGCATCATACGACCGTTGGATGGTTCAAAAGAGTTCATTTGGAGCCCCTCAATTTCAACGTCGCAGTCCTCGGATTTAATGATCTTTGCGAAGAGGAATTGAGCCGACGCGTCTTTAACCAGGCTCTCATGCCATGTCCTCACCAACCACAACAAACTCAGTTGAAGCGGGAGGGCGAGTGTATAAGCGCCGGCCAGGCGCATGCGAGACATGCAAAATCCGAAAGCGAAAGTGTACGTCAAGCTGCTCAGAATCTTCGATGGATACCTTGGATGTCTTCTTACAAATTCCAGGCGATGGAGGCAGACCAAGCTGCGAAAAGTGCCTCGTAAGCATTACCTGTGTAGCTTTTGCGAATGCAGTCGACCTTTCTGACTGATTATAGTCCTCCGCATCTTATTGTGTCTATTTGACCCCGAAGAAAAGGGGCCGATCGAGCCAAAGCAGTATTAAGCAGCCATCTTCTTCAACGTTGACTACCGATAATAACCGACGTTT
Organism: Colletotrichum fructicola Nara gc5; assembly: GCF_000319635.2. Taxonomy (NCBI): domain Eukaryota; kingdom Fungi; phylum Ascomycota; class Sordariomycetes; order Glomerellales; family Glomerellaceae; genus Colletotrichum; species Colletotrichum fructicola. Next base: position 8,804,232 of record NW_027094051.1, on the reverse strand, counting down.
AGGCCAAAGCTCATCCATTAGAGCAAGACAATCATTTGACGACTTGAACGCTCATGCGTCGCACCCAATAGTAACTTCGACGGCAGCGGATCACGTCATCTATGCAGCGAGTTCTTCTACTCCTTCATCGCTCTCTGGAATCGACCAGCTTCTTGAAAATACCACGGTTTCTCATTCTTTTGCGCCCCAGGATGATATCTGGGTTTCCCTAGGAAATAGGTCGTTCAGCTCTGCAGAGAACATTGGAATTTTGAGCAACATTGATATGACTACGAGCCCTGGAACCGAAACGCTAGAAAATGGTTGGACATCCGGTTCTTATGTACAGGATCAAGCAGCAAATCCATCGGCATCTTTCTGTGAACTGTCGCCTGTAAACTGGGTGGACTTCGACATGTCGTCACAGCAACTTGATGCCTTCGAGGCTAATCACGCTGTCACCTTGCCAGCGTCTTCAAACTGTAGGTCTGGGCCATATCCTCAGGGAGAACATTCGCTGAATCGTCTTTAAGCCCCACGCCATCTTCCCAGTCTCACACTCGATATGGTAAAACTGTTCCTAAACAGACGGAGAAACCTCGATGGAACGTCCAGTGAACTCATCGCACGTCTGCTTGAAGTTGTTGAGGAGTGTTTTACGACTCAGGAATATCTCGACCTGTTCGACGATACGGGCATACCTTCGCCCCATGTCGATACCCACTTTCAGTTCATCCAAGGTAACGATTCAAGATCTTCTCTTCCTCAGCATTGTACTGACCAGACATCGCGCAGCGTTTCTTTCTCAGCCATACCTGTACGTCTCGTCTTCAGATTTGAAGTGCTCACTTCTAATTCGACTTAGGGGAGCCATTTATGTTTCGGAAATTGAAGTGTCTCGTCTTTACCAGGAGGTTATCCTTGAGGGTGTCACAGATCCGGCTAAGAGAGCTCTGGTTTTTGCGTCCATGGCTATCGGCAATCTCAACTATTCAAAGAGCAGTCGCTCCAGCCCGACAACTAGCAACGATACTGGCGGGAGTTCACATTACCAGGAGGCCTTGTTGGCAATGGAGAAGATGTTTGTTGCCAGGCCATCAATCTTGGTCTTCAAGGTACCTAATTGTAACCTCGAACTCCGATGCTGTCCCGGGTCTAATTGTCTCACAGGCTTTACTCACGACGGTGAGTTTCTTTCGAGCACCATCTGAAACAGTATGAGCTAATGTTCCAATTTTGAAGCTTATCGCCACACTGCAATATAGAGTAGAGCAAACTTCATGCGTGTTGGGTCTTTGCGTCTCCTGCGCTCAAGCCTTGAGACTCAACAGCATGACTGCGATCCGTCAATTATGTCAGACTGACAGCGAGATCGATCAACTTCGACAAGGCTTCTGGCTTCTATACTGCATCGAAAAGGCATTCAGAATGCGTTCGGGACAATTTTCTGTCAGTATTTGCCGTCGAGTCTTCTGGAGATAGTGAAAAAAAATGCATATCTACTTTCTAACAACACGAGCATGCAGTCATTGAGCGACGCCTTCATCGACCATAACCCGCTAACCGAATGCGACAAAACCGGTGTGACTGCAACTTTTCGAGATTTCCACGCTCATTGCCGGCTATCCCAGCTCTGCTCTCGCATGTCTGAAGATCTCCACGTGGCAGGGGACGTTCGTGATCCGAACTCAGGTGCAAAAGTGAGCGATCGTGCCGAGAAATGGATTGTGGTTCTTCAAAGATTCAACTCAGAAGTGCTCGAGACGAGAAGGTGGGAAGACCATATATTTGCTTGGACTCCCAACAGTACACACTCAGACACGTCAAAGTTGTCGGTTCCCGTTTCCAGCTACCCATCTAAGTTGTTTCTTTTCGAAATGGCTCTCTTCGCGTACGGACGACTTTTTCAAAAAGCGGGGACGGACATCTCTCTTGGCAAGTCGGAGCATATTGTTGCGCAATTCGCATCTGAGGTTCTTAACGTCATTATCAATATGGATCCCAGCACAACCAGCATGAACCGGTAAGTTTGAAATGCGCCACCTGCGTCTACTCGATGGCAACTAAAGATCATATTTCCTAGCCACTTTGTTCAAGTTGCTGTAAGCTCATTTTGCATTACAGCAGTCTTTGCTCAGTTGCATCCTGATCAGGCAGCGATTTTCAAACAATTGGTGTCAACATTGGGTCTGTTTGCGCGAGTTTCGACGACATCATCCGTTGTTTCTCTGGGAAAGCTTAGCTCCGTGGTTGACAGCGTTCAACGGCTGATGACACCAGATACCCAGCGGAGTTCGCAAGGTGTTTAGATCCGGAGGTTTATTCGAATATACCAACTCTTTTTTCTTCCTCGCTTCCTATTTTGATGATGCCCGCTTATTCCGAGGCTTGAGGGTTACAGTTTCCCGCTGGCTATCCTGGTCAAAGTGTCTCGCTGCGGGGTTGCGGGGTAGCTTCCCCTCACCCGTCAAGCTGCATCGTGGGGGCGTTGGAGCGATACTCGCCGTACACATGTCTCAGCTGCCCTGTCGACTCGGTGAAATGGGATCCGAAAGGCGTCTTTTTAGAGCCGTCCAATAAGAGCCTCAAACAGACGCAAATCGAACCCCGCCCTTGGTCATCTGAAAGGGCAAGTTTCCCGGATATTGGACGGCAAGAAAACCGAGCGAGAGGGGAACCCAGCCCATGGTACTTTTTATGTTGAGACATTCCAACTTAGAGTTTCAGTCATCTCAAAACTTTCAGATCATTCTTTCAACATTCAAGAATCCGTGATCTTATTATATCGAAAAGAACCAACATACGTTATGGCTGCCAACACACCAAAGCAAAGCACGCCTTTCAGCGTGTCTGGAAAGACGGCGATCGTCACGGGAGCAGGCTCCGGTCGGTCCCATCACAAATCGACATCAAGAACGCGTTGACACTGACGCTGCACACAGGTATCAACTTTTCCTTTGCTGAGCTGCTCCTCAAGCGCGGCTGCAATGTCGTAATTGCCGACCTGGCTCTGAGACCTGAAGCGGAAGAGCTGGTTTCGAAGCACAATAGCAATCCCCGAGCAATTTTCGTCAAAACTGATGTCACCTCATGGCCAGCGCTGTCGAAAATGTTTGACGCGACTCTCGCCGAGTTTGGGAATTTCGACATTCTCTGTCCTGGAGCAGGCGTATATGAGCCGCATTGGTCGAACTTTTGGCATCCTCCAGGGTCATCAGAGAGCAAGGACAGCGTTGACGGAGGACACTACAAGCTGCTGGATATCAACATCACGCACCCGATTCGAGCCACGCAGCTGGCGATCTCTTACTGGCTTCACCCAAAAGAAGTCACGGACGCAAAGCTCCCTCCTGCTGTGAAGGCCTCACCAGGCAACCCCAAGCGAATTGTCCACATTTCTTCCGTCGCGGGTCAGGTGCCGAACATCAACGCCCCACTTTACTCCGCGTCCAAGTTCGCCATCACCGGCTTTGTCCGGAGTTTAGCTCGGCTGGAGGAGACGGATGGAGTCCGAATCAATGCCGTCGCGCCTGGCGTTGTCCGTACGCCTCTATGGACGGAGCATCCAGAGAAGCTTATCAACTTGGACGAGAGCCAGGACGGTTGGGTAACTCCGGAAGAGGTCGCCGAGGCAATGCTTCGGTGCGCCGAGGATGACGGAGTCCCCGGCGGCTCCATCCTAGAGGTTGGCAAGAATAATACGCGCTTGGTGCAGACTTTCAATGACCCGGGTCCCGAAAGAGACCCGAAGAAGGGTCTTATGGCAAGGAATGTCTTGAATGGAACAGAAATGGTGTTTACATGGCTGAAGGACGCAACGAAGTGGGCTGTTGGGAGAGACTGAGTTTGATCCCGGAAGGCATTTGGCCAATTCATGGACTATTTTTGGTATTTGGAGGTGCTCACGCGAGGCCGTAAAATTTTGGTATGAGAGACCGAGATTTGTGACGGCGCGGAAAGGCTTTTGGCCATCATGATTCTCGCGTCAAGCGTGTCACCTTCCAGAGAGCTCCACTGCAGATAAGCTCCGCATTTCAATGACAATAAATCGGGATTATGTCCGACTTCTGGGGCTCCACAGATACCGGAGGGATGAAGATCCCTGACCAACGCGGAAACGGCAGCTGTAGCCGCCGGCTAGACACAAGTTAGGTTAAGCTTGTTGACTCTCCGATGGCCGGCCCCACCTGAATGCCGCGCCGGCAGCCTTATCAGTCATCTCACCGAGAGAACCGGACCAGGGCCGATGTTATCGGCGACGGCAACTTATCTAGGTGATGACCATTGATAAGGCCCGCGGCAAATTTGAAGAAGACTTGGCGGATTACTTATAAATCTGAGAGAACATTGTCATGCCCGATGGGATCCATTAGATGCCATATTGTGTTTTTGATGTCTGATTCAAGGTTAGGCTGGAGGAATGGCTTTTGTCAGCATGGGATCGCTCGTGAAAGTCGCCGTGCTAGCGTCTAGCTTGGCCACGGGGGCTCTATGTTCGCTGATCCATGAGTCGCGTGGCGAAGACTCGCCGTTCCCCAGTACGTGTCTCGTAAACTTGTTGGTCTTGCTCTAACCGGACTGAAATAGTGCCCCTTTGCAAGGGAATCGACATCGAAGACGCGACAATCGGCACTCTTCAGCGCTTGATGAGTCTGGGGAATCTCACAAGTCAGGACCTAGTAAGCTGCTATATAGCTCGTATTGAGCAAACAAATGCAGTCCTTCGTTCTGTTAGTGAGGTGAACCCAGACGCCCCGGCCATCGCCGCTAGCTTGGACGATGAGCGAAACACCAAGGGGATCAGAGGCCCGTTACATGGTATTCCATTCATGGTCAAAGATAACATCTACACCGACGATAAACACAACACGAGCGAAGGCGGTCTTGTGTTACTGGGTGGAAGATAATCATCTGAAGCTACTATTGTGTCCAAGATTCGACAGGCAGGTGGCGTTCTACTCGGGCACACGGCTCTCTCAGAGGCCGCTGACCACCGGGCACTCACAAACTTCTCCGATGGCTATTTAACTCGCGTGGGGCAGACAAGAAACCCATTTAACCTTACTCAGCCTACGTCCGGGAGTAGTGGTGGCTCTGCAGTCTCGGTGAGAAGCAACCAGGTGGCTATTGCCCTAGGAACTGAAACTCATGGGTGAGTTTCCAAGATTTTATCGGGCTGCAATCGCGCATTCGCATACTGACACCTGCATCTAAGCTCATTGGTTCATCCTGCTGCGCTACTGGGGCTTTACACGATCAAGACTACTCCTGGGCTGGTTTCCCGCCACGGTGTTGTCCCTGGAAGCTTCTACCACGACACGCCTGGACCAATGGCTCGCTCGATGCGCGATGTTGCAGTTCTTCTCGACATCATGGCCGGACCCGATCGTTTCGACAATCTAACATTCGAGGCTCTTCGGAATTACCCTAAAGACGGATTTGCCGCTGAAGTCACCGATCAGAGTTCTCTTAAAGGGATGAAACTCGGTCTTCCGTGGAATCCATATTGGTCCACGATTGGCGTATGTTCCCTCAGTCACAGTCGTGGCAACGCTGACATACGTGATCCTAGGCCATAAACTCGCCGGGTCAGCGAGAGGCATATGAGAGCCGCGTTCATGAGTTGAGAGCTGCTGGAGCCGAGATTTATAACATCACTGTAGGCCCTCTCTCAGTCTGCGTCATCGCCCCAGCTAATGTGATACCTAGGATATTCCTAACATTGAGAACGTGGCAAACAAGTACGGCTTTGGTCAGCCAGCTGATGTGCCTGAAGAATATGGCCAACTCATCGCCTATAACACTCTTCTTGCCGTGGCATATGGCGAATTTCTCCAGAATTGGACGTTCCTCGAATCAGACGAGCGACATGGAATGAGCAGCCTCGCAGAAATGGCAGCATGGAATGATGCACACAACGACACTACTGGCGCCCTTGGCAACAGTACCTGGTGGTACAACACGGTTTCAGGACAAGATTTCTACGACAACGCCATCGCAACGAATGGAACCATGGGCGACGAGTTCTGGAAAGCCTTCGGTTGGGGCCGGAGGACCGCTCGCGAGGTCATTGACGGCGGACATGCGTACATCCTCGATAACGGCACTGTGATTGAACTTGACGGCTTGCTGGTGCCGAACGATCCATCTGGTGGCCACGATAACGCTTGTGCCTCGATCCCTTCGTATGCTGGATATCCCGTTGCGTCGGTGCCAATCGGTCAGAGCGGTTACGGCGCCGCTTTTGGTATTTGCATCTACGGGCGGCAATATTCTGAGGCGCGATTGATCCGCGTCGCGTCGGCGATGGAAGACCTGTTTCGCTGGACCTCAACCCCGGAGTATCACAACTATGAGACTGCTGAGGGGCCGTGGGACGCGCCGTGGCCGGGGTACGTTTGCTCTGAGGAGTCGTTGGAGAGATACGCTTGCGATCCCAGTCTTTGAGGCGTCGTTCTTGTCATAAGGTATTGGTTCATAAGCTATTTGAAGTACCCGAGGAAATGGCACGATGTGCGCGGACAATGGGAGGGCATTTGTCCGTCTTTATGCCACTCAGCACTTGACCATAAGCATAATCCGACTGACCCGAATTCTCGGGCGCAGTTCATCCCATATTAACTGCTTTGTATCCACTAAATCCGGTAAAGACCTATCACGGATGGTCCGGTAATTGTAACCAATATGTTAGAGTTCGACCAATGGGAAAACTAGAGAAATATGCGAGAGCGATCGTATTGGCCCCTGCGCTAGGGGGTTCGTGATAGTTGCACGAGTCAGTCTCAGCATCTTGTACAAAATCACCTGTTGTCCTGTGCTTGGCTGTCGAAGATCCTGGCCATCAGCCTCAGCTGTCATTTCTCTGACTCTCACACTCGTTCTCAGCCCCGGATGAAGTCCCTCTTTACGCAAGCCGCCATCGCGGCTTGCCTTCCTCTTCTGGCGGCTGCCGCTTACAAGGATGCGTTCGTGGTTGAATTTGACGGATCAACTCAGTTGGTAGGATAAACACTTGGAATTATTTTCATAAAACTTGGGATAGGTCTAACTCTGCAGTAGACCGCCGACAACTTGAACAACCAAGTCCAGACTTCACTCGCTCGTTCTGGCCTAGCTTGCACCGCATCAAAGCGATACTACTTCACTCACGCCGTGTTTCAGGGGGCCTCCTTCAACCTAGAATGCAATAACGACAAAGTCGCCCAAAAGTCTGTTCTTGCGACTGTTCAGGGTATCGACGGAGTTAAGAAGGCTTGGCCGGTTATCAATATTCAGCCAACTCTCTACAACGACAGGCGCATTAGCCGTGATTTTGGAACATACGTCAAGCGCGACCTGCCACAACTCCATGCCAGAGACGGAGCAGTCGACACTCTATCCACACACGTTGACAATGGCGTCGCCAAGCTTCACGCAGCCAACTTTACCGGCAAAGGCGTGCGCATCGCTGTTATTGACAGCGGCTTCGACGTGGATGTCCCGGGCCTCAGCAAGGTGGACATTGGCTATGCGCATGATCTGACGGACAACGATAATGATGTCCGTGACAATTGCTCTTTTCACGGTACTCACGTTTTGGGCGTCATTGCTGCCAATGGAGACGAAGCTCGCTACGGTGTTCTCGGCGTGGCACCTGATGCAACCTACGAGCTTTATCGTATTCAGCCTTGCAACGGAGGCAGCACTAACGATATGTTGATCAACTCTTTTCTGGAGGCTGCTGATCGAGGTGTTGACGCTATCTCTTGCTCTTTTGGTGGTGGTCAAGCCTTTCCTGAAGGTAAAGTTGTTCATGAAGGCTCTAGTTGACTCGTCAGTGCTAACAACCACAAGATCCCTGGTCTGCTGTAGCCACGCGACTCTTTAAGAATGGCACATATGTCTCTCTTCCAAGCGGCAACGGAGGCCCAGGAGTCTTCTCCGGCGTCAGTCCCGGCATGGCAGATGCTATCACATCCGTCGGCTCCACCGACAACACCGTCACCCCATACCTCACTTGGCAAGGAAACTGGACCTCTGGTACAGATGGTGGAGAGATCCGATTTGTCCCTGGTCTGCCATATGATCTTCCTGCGAACAACCAATTGACCATCTGGTCCCCGAACAAGGAAGTTGATGCTCCTACTGACTGTCAGCCACTTCCGAGTCCGACAGACCTGCCAACTGATCTTTCAAATACTGTCATTCTCGCCTCGCTCTCGCAATGCTGGACAGATGCTAGTGGTGCGGATGCTTCCATTACGAAGGCCTTGGGAATTCCGTACATCATCTACTACGCCACGAAGAACTGGACCGTTGCAGACGGTCCCGGATTTTACGAAGACAGCTCAGATCCCAATCTCAAGGGCATCGCCACAGTAGAGTACGACGTTGGAGTCAAGCTACTGAACGCGTTCCACAAAGACCCTGCCTCAAAGGTCTATCTCGCCAATGAGGCTTCGATTGCCAATATTCAGCTGGAGAATAGGGCGAACAATCTCACGGGTGACTTTGCTTCGAGTTTCTCCAGTTGGGGTCCGACCCTCACTGGAGGCGCTATGCCCCTCGTCCTTGCCCCTGGCGGCAACCTCATCAGCACATTTCCGAGCAAGTACGGAGGCTACGGCGTCGTGAGTGGTAAGTGGAACAGCTCTCAAGATTGGAGGTTGAATACTGACAATCCGCAATAGGAACCAGTCAGTCTGTTCCATTTGAGGCCGGCGTTGCCGGACTCGTGAGGCAGAACCATCCCGACTACACTCCCGAAGAGATCCAGGCTGTGATTGCTACCACCGCTCGCCCGGTCAAGTGGAACGACGGCAAGGGTGCGGTCTCAGACTTCCTGGCTCCCGTGTTCCAACAAGGAGGTGGTTTTTTGGACGCATGGAACGCAGTACATTCCACAACAGTGCTCAGCACCGGTGCGCTCTCCTTTAACGACACGGCCAACCGCCCCAAAGAACTCAGCTTCAGCATCAAGAACACAGGAACCAAGGCCATTACGTACCATCTGAGCCACGTCGGTGCAGCATCCGGCTACATTCTCAAGCAAGCCAATGGCTACAACCTCACTAAAGGCGAAGCCACTGCAGTTTACGCCGACGTCAGCGTCACCCCACCGACCATCAAGGTTGAGCCTGGTAAATCATCCACTGTCTCCGTCGCACTCACCAAGGAGCCGAACCTTCCTGAAGCTGCGACACGTGTATCCTTCTTTGGCGGCTATGTGGCCATCGAGGCAGAGGGCTCAGCCGACGTGAACAACCTGACCCTTCCCTACACTGGCTTCGGCGCTCCGCTTGCAACACTCCCCATCATCAAGCGGGATACATCATACCTCATGATGTGGAACATGACATCTTCATCGCCGGTGCGCATGGAAGAGGGCCGCGTCTTCACTTGCACCCTGGACACCAGCAAAGACGTCCCCGCATCTTTCGCCGACAACATGTTTCCCGGAGTCTGGATCGCGCTCTTCGTTCAAACACGGAACTTGAGCATCTACATCGTGGATGCCGATTCCGGAAAGGAAGTCGCCAAGTCGTGGCAGACAACATCGGATGCTGTTTGGGGCCGTGCGAGCAACTGGTACTGGGATGGTTCTGATGCGAATAAGACTTTTATCCCGGCTGGAAGCTACATCTGGCGGGTGAAGGCGCAGAAGTTGAACGCAGACCCGTCTAAGGAGGAAAGCTTTGACGTGTATGAGACAGGGAAGTGGGTGTTGCAGTACTCTAACAGTACTGTGGGGTCCAATTCGACTTTGCAGTCATGAGGATAGTCGTTAGAGTAAGACAAAGAATTCACCAGTGTAAAGAGCTGTTTGGCCCAGGCCAGTTGATGGAAGCGTCATGCCATTTCCAAGCATTACCAACTAGAGACCTTTATGATAATTCACTGAGTTCGGCAATCAACAGGAGAGTGTTTCCACTTTTATCATGTCCCCTCTAGTCCACCGACATATCCTGTCGACTGATGGCCGAGTTTCAACTCAACAGAATCTCTCTGGGCTTGCTCGACCAATTACCTATTCGCGTGACCCTTACTGACTATTGGACTGACCTTGATGTTCAAAGTGGCGCAGCTTTAAGCAAGTGTTTAAAAAGCGACTGTTCTAACCCCCAAAAGAAAAGAGCTTTTGACATCATGTGCCAACCACACAGTCTGGCACCTACATTCAGTTTCTACCTACCCCTCGATCTCCGCCCAGCCTTTGCCGAAATCACCAACACGAGATTTTCACGATGGAGGCCCAGCTCATCAATACACCACAAGTTGGATTTCCCCTTTTCTCATCTCTCCCCCAGGAGTTGAGAGATCAGATCTGGGAGACGGCAGTAACCCCTCCTCAAAACGGAGTCAACTATTTCTCCGTCCATCATTCCAGCACTACAGGGGTTTCGTCAAATTGCGTTGAAGTCGATCCTCAACATGAACTACCAACACAGCGAGGACCACGCTTGCTACCACCATCTTTCGACCCAAACAACACTACGCCCCTCACAAGGTCGTGGTTCAACAAAAATCCCTCAACTTACACCCTTCCAAGGGTCGCATTTGCTTGCAGAGAGGTCCGGGCCGCTTTCATTCCCGTGGTCAAGCTTCTTGACAACCCAACAACTGCATCTGCACCCGCCAGCTCAAATGTCCACAGTCGATGGAAGATTACGATGCAAAGTCAAGAAGATTATGGGGTTGAAAGAGACGTTATCAGTCGAGACCGCCTGGACGATGTCTCAAACAATTATATAGAACCTACGAAAAGAAACACTATGCCCTTACATCATGTACTCGACAGGGAGATTTCATCGGAGTATATAAACCACCTGCCAGCAGTAAACTACTCAACATAGGCAACAATATGATGGCTGCTATTCCTCATTGTTTTGCAAGTCGTTAAACTTTTGAACATCTCATTCTCTTGCCTCATAAGAAATACCTAGCTTATTCCAGCCCCCCACCCTCTTCAATCAACTAAGTCGTCCTGAAGGTATTCCGCGAGCATGAGCAATCCAAGACAGCGCCGCAGTAAAAAAACCGAACCCGGCGCCTCGCCCACTTCTACGGACTAACAAGCCAACGCTCAGTTTCTATCGAAGATGCCACTGACAACAGCCGAAGAACCAAGTGAAGAGAATGATGTCGTGTTCCTCCTCTACATATCATGGCTCCAACCCTCGGTTTTATACCCTACCCTTCACACAAAGGCGCAACGTCCCCAGCTACTATTTAATAAAAAGCCTCCACGAGATTCCTGCATCTGAGAACATTCAACATTAACGAAAATGAGGAAGCATGGTTCCTGAGGATGGGTTGTTGAAGATGGACGCGGCAGAGAATGTCTCTGCTGCTGAACTTTATGATTCACTTCCCATGGGCTTGCAAACACTTCATCAACCCTAAGATACTCGACAATCCGTAAACACAGATTCACCTCACTGCGAGCACCGTCTTCACTGCCTCTAAACATATGCTCCTAATCATTCGTTAGTATTAAATAGAGGTCGAGCCACAGTAGCATAGGGCTAAGAGTGTAGCTAGTGTTACGACCCGTTATGCATGGATAACAGTTGACCGACCCACTTGGGCGTCGGGCGGCTAGGACAGGACATTTGTACTGCAGGATCACGGGAACAACAGGGACTCACTCGGAACGGAAGAACTATGGTACAATTCACGTGATGATAAGAAGGACCGACGAGAGATAAGCGGTCCTGACCTAGGACCGACATGGAGAAAGCGGTCCACACCCGGGGACCGCTCGGAAGACATCGGTCCTCAGAGTAAGGAAACTACCCTAGACCTGTATATAGTATGACCTGAGCCTGGCTCATGGTCAGACTTCCATAGCTCTTTAGCAATCAACTTAGTATTCATCCTCACGGATACTCTCAGCTTACCTTCACTGCGAATTACTTGTTGAGCCTAAGACTGATCACCTTAGCCTCTGACGACCGATCTACTATCAGCCTACGACCTACTACCCAGACCACGACCTCAGTGTACTGTTATAACGTGTCAATCCCCAGCTTCTGTTAGCAGACCCTACTGTCGGATAGCTGACCGTAACAGCTAGTAAGACGTCTATTATATATAATAGGGGCTTGCCCACCTCTATAGAGGACCTGTTCGTCAAGTAATTCAAGCATTCATTCAACGGTTAGAATACTCTAGAACTAGTGAAGAAAAACAGGAGTCCAAGCCCTGTCTACTCAACATCGTCCACTAGGCCAACACATCATCTCAGCAGCTCAGCCTCTAAACGAAAGGACACCAGCGGCCAGTAATCAAACTCCTCCCCCAAGACATTTGTTGTTGGAGGGCCGATCAGGGTGCGTTGTTCTTCAGTATTTATGTCGCTACCAAGACGGCAATCACCTGGGAAAGGCCAAGGTCAGGTAGAGATGCGTCGGTACTCGGTAGACAATAACCCCAGCAAAATACCGTTTGTTTTTTGTGTATTGACGACATGGTTCTATTCTTTAATGACTTCTCATATTTGACCAGTGTCGGTCAACACTAGGTTGTGTTGATTCAGACTCAGCATGCCGCAACTGGCACAGCCAACCACACGCGGGCAACGCGTCGCCAATGGCTCGGTCACAGAATCCTCATTAATCCCACAGTCCCAAACATTATCAATCTTGTGCAACGTCTCCGCTTCCTCAGATACGTCTCCATTTCCTAAGATGGTGCAGAAATCATCTATCTAAACTGCGGATATCAAAACCACACGCGCCGATCACGACCCTCACCACGCGCCACATCAAGAAACGCCACCGCGACGCGAACCAACAACGCCCTCCTAAACCCCTGGCTTTCCCAACCGGCACAGTGCCGACGCATATCCCTGCCCCAGCCAAATAAAACCTCGCCCCCAAAGCCCAGCTCGCTTCAGTTCAAATTGGAAATCCGTACCTGCTGATCCCACCACCTCACGGCGAGATGATCCGGACGACGGGAAGCAGATCACTACTTTGAGCGGCCGCCTTGCCGCCACACTTGGTAGAAGCCCACCCACACTCTGTTGTGGCAATGTGCGTCGCGGCGCATGGGCGTCAACCAACACCAACAAAACGTTATTAGCCACCGCTGATCTCACGGGAGGCAACGTTCAGCTAAGATCTGGCACTGACCACGTGCCATTGAATGGGGTCTTACTTCCCCATATTGCCAAAGATCGACTGAAGCGCTTCGCGAGACGAGGACGGCAGTGGCTGGCAGCCACTTGGCTTACCGGTGGCAATCTGACAGCAATATCAGACTGTCTTAAGCATGTCAAACGGGATTGGCGATAATACGAAGACGTTATTTCCATGGGAACATCACCATTTCCAGGACACCCCGTAACATCGCCTGGAGTTGGCAATCAACCGGTGAAAGAGGTGAGCCTCAGTTGCTACGCATAAGCTTCTCCGCATGCAAGCGAGCGTGGGGACGGCATGTCTAATGCCACCGACCGACTGTCCCGTCTCTGGGTCCCGAGGACTGTAAAGCAGATCGCAGCCGCCAATAGATTCAGGTCTTTCCATAGTGTTGGCGGGATGACGGACCTTTCAGGTCTAGAACGTCGCAGCGCGCGACACAAATGGTGCGGAGACTCTGCGGCAGGCAGCTTCACGGGAGTCCGGGAGTCCATGGCTGAGACGCGGCCAACGTGAACCTGGCTCGTTGCCAGCCAAGAGGCGAGTATTGGCAGGCACACTAAGCTGGCGCTGATGAGGTTTGACACATGTCCTGTGCGATCCAGGCCGTCGATTGGATCGGCGTTATCAATGTCACCGAAATGAGCTACTGCTCAATATTGTAACGGGCCATCCCTTCTCAAGCTTCAATCGAACGATTTTTTGAGACGACGGAACCCATCAATTTCGCACAAACTCCGGGGTTCCCTGAGATCCTGGGATTTCAACATAGGGTAAAAAGCCCCGACGTACCGAAGGGCCTGATTGAATCGGCCCTCCTCACACAATGTTTCAACTTTTCGGAGTCGCGATTCCGGCAGCGCACGCCTCGCCCGCGCACCCATGACAATGGAGAGCTGCGAGCCAGCCTAACTCGAGCCCGGGGTAAATAGACAAGTGGGCAGGCGGGGACCGGTGAGGGGAAGGAGAACAGCCGCCCATGACCCACCGTTGACGCAGAAGCGCAGCGAGCAGCATGCTAGGCCACAGCAAAGCTAGCTCGCAGATATCAGACGAGCATAATTGCGGTGAGTATAATGGCAAAGAAGGAAAGGTGAATCGACGGTCGTCCCATTGCGGACTGGCTGCATCGCGCGAGAACGCGCAGGTCCCAATCGGTAAGACCCAAGAAGCTGCATGGCGAGCTCGAGTGGCATCACTTCCAGCGCATCGACACTCGTTTGTCTCTCCGACGTGGCATAGACGCTGATGGTTGCCAGGCCCATTCTGGATTTCATTTGCCGATTCGGGGATTGAGCCCTTGTCGATTACCCATTTCAATGTCATGTCCATTTCACACGCAGCAGAGTTCGTGTGCCTGTCTCAGACTTTGCATTCCTGTCACGTTGGCGCCACACCCAGAACAGCTCTCGCCATGCGTTGGGGGCGCAAAGAGGGCGTGTCGACGGCGTGGACGGCGTGGGCGGTGGTGTGTAAATGCAAGCTTATCTGCAGGCCAATGGAGGTGTGCTGTCTGCTATTGCTGCACTGCACCGCAGAAGTAGTCTTGGGTATGTGCGGTTCAGGTACGCCAGCAGATGTACCCAATACAACGGGCCTTCAACGTGGTTGTACCGGTACATGAGCACACCTCGAGTGGCTTGCAGCAGGCTGGGGAGTCAAAATCCATGTCGGTACTGCATCGGAATAAGGCGAATGGCGATCATCCAGAGATGCCTGTACGCAGCCGAGATCTCGTAACGTCAATAGCCGCAAAACGGAAGTTGGAAAAAGAAAAAATCAGAGTTTAAGGCGTGCAGTCAGCTGTGTCGGAGATCCCCTCCATCGCCCAGGGTGTGGGGGCCCAAGCGAGACAAGCGAGCAGGCCGTCTGTTGTACAGCGCTGTGTCGCTGACAGAGCGGGCAGTGATTGCGGAAGAAGGGGCAGAATATTTCGAATTCGGCCTTCGTGAGGGGTGCTGGCCGTGTGAAGTTGGAGTCAACAGGCGGTAAAAGTCCATGGCGAGGCCAGACTCTGGCAGAAAGGATCCTGAAGCAACTCAGCCTCTGGCATAGTTCGGCCAGGGTTTCGGCGGTGTGGGGAGGGAGGCCGGGGTGGCATTCCCCCACGAACAGACGGCGGCGGAGCGGAAGTTCGAGACACGGCGCATGGATGGAAGCCCTCTGGCAGGCAAGTCTTCCGCCAGAGCGGCTGCTCTGTGCGTGTCATCTGTCATCGGAACATGGCAGAAGCCGAACCGTCGTCTAGTATTCAGCCCATGTTGACAGACCAAGACGGGATGGCGGACATCAGACGAGATCGAACGTCATGCTCAAGATGGAGGGTAAGGTGTCTCGCCTGCCCTTGTCGTCGGCAGGTGTGCATGCGTCCAGCCGGCATCCGGGACACATTATTCCTGGCGCTTGGTTCGAGGGACCCTCGACGTTTAGGGCGGCATCGCAGAGTTCCGATCGAGGCAGCGTGCATCAAACGGTTGTGGACAAATGCGGCGATTTGTCCGGGAGGGCGGCCAGAAAAGGCAAGTTATCTATGATGTAGGGAACCATCGCCGGGGTGCTGTGTTGCTTGACGTTCGATCTTGCTCGGGTCTGGATCTCGACTGCAGCGGCTGTCTCCAGTTAATGTTCTGAGATACAGGCGATTCAGTTGTTTTATCGAACGTTGCGCTAAAAGATTGGTGCAAACAGTCGCATTTGTCGGCCGCGGCAATCGGGCGGTGGCAGCCTCCAAAGCATTTGAGTGTGACGGCAGCACCCGAGAAAGAGCCTAGCGGGTGGCGTTCAGAGTCCAACACCTCAGAATGGGCCGCGGCAGGCAAGACAACGCCTAGGTTGAGCCTCATGATCCCGCCAGCGATCTCCAACGGCGCGGAGCTGTCCATCGGAGAAAAGAGCGCGACAGGCGGCCCGATCTGTGAACCCTGAGACAGTCATCGGAGTTCGGGCGCCGGAACGCAGGACGGCCGGTGCGGAGCGGCAGGATCGACGAGGCGGCTCGAGTCTAACCAGCCCTGCCAGGCTCATGTCGCCTGCCGCCGTCGCTGGCGCATTGAGTACCCGCGAAGAGAGTTGTATCAGCGTCTGGATTCCGTATGATCAGCCGGATCTCTGCCTTCGTGGTCCATGCATCGACAGAGATGTCGGGATCATCCACGTCATAGTCGGGGCCCGGTCCAGGTCCAGGTCCGGCCGTTCGGAGGTGGTGTGGATGAACGGGTGGTCAGAGATGGGACGACAGCCACGGCCGGCATGGATGGGGGGACGATCATCCGGGACGCAATTGGAGACCGGTAAGCTCTGACTGAATGGCTCGAAGACGTCGACAGAGGGCCAGATTCATGCGTCGCATTGTTCTTCAGCAGAGGCCAAGCGGCAGGGGAGCGATTGATCGTCCGGATGGCTGGCTGGGATGGCCGCTGCGCCTGCCGGACCGAAGCGTTGACAAATACGTCAGACGCAGCGAGTGTATGCGGCGTGGCTGTGCAGTTGACGATGGCTGGAAATGTGATTCATTGCAGCAGAAGAATTGAGGCAAGGAGGAGCATTCCCGCGCGGGTGACGATGTCGTGTTGTTGCGGTCGTCGTGGATCGCGTCGGTGCGGTGCAGGAGGTGTGTTGGAGGAGTTGGTAGTGGAGAGGAGGGGGAGAGAAAACGCGACCAAGCACCTGTTAGGTACGTACCCACCCACTTTCCATTGCCTGAGGTCACAATCCGTACAGTGAAGGAAGGCACCTCAATGGAAGTTTGCTGCAATAGCGGGGCAGAAACAGAAACACCACACTGCCCTGGTGCACCTGCCTTCCTTCCTCCGCGACGCCGCAGCAGGCAGGCAGGCACCGCTGTTACCTCGTTCGCATGTGAGTGCCTCATCCGTAAGAGAAGGCGCGACGAGTAAACAAAAAGAGTGCCCTTACTCGGTCAACCCGGCAGACTGCAACTGCCTCTCGGAAATCTCCTTCCCTCTTGAGCCTCGACCAAAAAACCCCCATATTTGCCCCCTGCAATGCGCTGAAGCTGCGGTCCCCAAATCGGCAGGCGCCCTACACCGTGCAAGGAACCCGCTGCCTGTCATCGCTTCAGATTAATTAACCCCCGACTGTTCACGGCCCTCCTGCCCTGCTCATCCGCCATCAGAGCGCTGCAGGGCTGCTCATCGAACCCTTCCAGCAAACCTTCATCCCCTTCTGACGGATACACTGACATACTACCTTCCTTGCCTTAGTACCTTAGTAGCAAAACTGTGTGTGATGGGTTCCACGGCACCACTTCGCTCGAGCCTCTCCCCCTCCCTTTTTTCCGCATTGTGATCTTTCCTCCGATCAAAGCTCCAATTCATTATCAATAAGCAATAAACTTTTACTCTCTTCTCCCTCCGTCTGATGCCTCCCAGATCGTCCTGACTCGCCCCAAAAGCTTACCTGAATCATGGATTCCTTGGACTCCTTGGGCTTGACGGGCCGTTTACCCAATCCACTCACCCAGAACCTAAACCTGCCCCAGTCAGTCGGGTTCGTTCCCAAACCAAACTGTGTCATATGCCGGGTCTTCTTTTTTAAACTTCCGCATTGCTTCTTGCGCATGCGCCACGTAGACTGCGCAGCCAGAACGCCCTGCAAGTGATTGTACCCAGCCCAGCCATTAGCCTTTCTTGTTCGAATTAAGGATTCTGCCCTTGGTGTCCCACAGATGAACCCAGACAACAACATGCTTACTCGCACCGCCAGTCTGGTCTAGCCCCTTCGTGCGTCAATATCACTTTGTCAAGGCCATCTCGAGGTGACTCGACACTGGCTGACTGAAGCTGCAATCAGGGTCCTCCCCGAACCCCCTTGCTATCCTCCGAATCTGTCTCCCACACTCTTGTTTCAAGTAGCATCGCTGTGGGGACTATGACAGGGGTAAAGCCACTCACCTCACTCCTCCATAGCTCCTGGACTCGCCCACATTACTACTTGAAACGCTGTCCAAGGGACAAGTACCCGGATAATCCGTCGTTGTCCGGTGGCTTCACGGCGCGGCAAAGGATAGCAGGAACAACGCGGTGACACGCCTGAATGAGTAGAAGTGGTCTTCATTGTCGACAAAGGATGATGTTTTATGCTGCTGTGTTGTGATGTGCCATCTTTCCCCCAAGATGCTGCCTCTCCTGCCCAAGGAACCCAGGGGTATCTTCATCCTAAACCCGTAACGCCTGTCTACCCAAGTATGCAATCCCAGGACAGTGCTTCCGCAGAAATCGATTCGATCCAAGTAAACTCCATGTTGCTCGAAAACTCGACATTCTCCTTGCTGTTGTTGAAAACTTGACATTTTCCTTGTTGCTCGAAACTCGAAAATCGCCTAGCCGTACAAAACTTCGACTTTCTGCTAGTTGACGTTGTTTTGGGGCGGGTATCGGTAGCCCATCTGCGATGTGGGCCTGTACATTGCATGCGCGTTCCAGGACGCCTCCCTGTCCCCCATCCTCATCATGCTTTCGTATGGATCCGACATGAGTGGCGGACTTTGTGTCAAACCACCGGCCGAGTTCGGCGTCAGAGTGTTTGGGTTCGACCAGAGTGGCGGGCTTTGTGTTACCGTAGCTGCTGGCGTAAGAGGGTAGCTGGCCAAGGATGTTGGCGCCATGGCGTACTGTTGCTGAACTTGTGCCATATCAAATGGGCTATGCTGCGAGCCCCCCGAAGTAACGTAGTTGTTTGCTTGTTGGAGCGGCATCTGGAGCGGCATGACTGAGGCTGCTTCGCCGCGGTGTCGTTTGACGACGGTCGGTCGGGAGTCCTCGTGGAATCTTCGTTTTTGAGTGACGGCCTGCGCAAACCTCGCGGTATCTGCTGCCGTGCGGACCTTATGCGAATCCTTTCTAATGCGCACCCTGATCCCTTGGTCGCTGAGAGTCTTGGTCAATGTCGTGCTCTGCGCCAATCCCGGGAAACTCCGCGGCGAATGGACTTCGAACGGCTCCGACAGGACTTCGGCCCATTCAAAACAAACCTCCCCGTTGAAAATCTCGTAGAGGATAAAATGTAATTGGAAGGTCCCCTGCACTTTGACGGAAAGGTTGCCGAAAACGAAATAAGCCGCATCGCTGCCATGCTGGTCTTTGACTTTGTGCAAAGAAGACACTGTCACCCCTTGAAGGGCCTTGGAGAGATCCGTCTTTTCCTTCTTGTCGTTGTCTTTAGAATCGACGCTGACCAATTCGCACGTGAGAAAGAGGTGAGGGTTGTGGACGACGGCCTCGGGATTTCCATATCTGCCCCAGTCCCAATTGTTCTTGTTGACGCACAACTCGACAACGGGTGGAGGATCGATGGGCTTGGTATCTGCGAAGCTAGTCAACAAACGTTGTTCCACGGGCGAGCAAAACAATCAACAGCCCCATCCGGCTACTGAGTGCCCGATTTCGTGGCTTGAGGATGATTACACAGGCGATCTCGGCCACAAAGCTCTTTCGAGTTTCTGGTCTTCAATTTCCTCCCCCCTCCACCTTCTCGCGTCCCTCCAGCCTACTCCTCCAATCGGTCATAGGCTAGAAGGCAGACTGAGGGCTGGTCAGAGGCCAAGCCAAGAGGCAAGGTAGAGGGCGAGCAAGAGGTCAGAGTTCGAGGCGGAGAGTAGGCGAGAGCCAGTGTATGTGCGAAGAACATCAAGCGCAATAGAACGTACCTTTATCCTTGCCGCCAGCAACTTTCGCATTACGCGGTTGTTGCACCATGCGCAGCCACAGGTTCGGCTTTGGTGCGCTTCCATTGTGGCCAAGCGTTGGTTGAGACATGGTTTGATCACCTTGGAATGGCCTTGGTGGGATGGACTGGCTGTAGTCGTAGAATTGGCTCGACATGGCGAAGGCGTTTGGATAGTGTTTTTGAGTTTGAGGAAATAGAGGTCCAAGTTCTTTCGTTCCGTGGAACGAAAGACGATTGCTTTTGCAGAAAATGGTGGCGAAGACCCCATCAACCGTAGGAATAATGGTCGATCAAAGTTGTTAAATGCTGGTATCGAAAGACTAAATTGTTGAATAGAAGGCGGAAGTGTTCGCAGGTTGGGTTAGGTGGGCAAGGATTGGAGAGACAGAGAAGTTGACGGTTGAGTAAGGCAAGGTAGTGCCTTATATCAGGGTGCAAAATGTCAAATACTGGACGAGACCGGGCCCCTGTCGCTGGGAAAGAGGAGTAGTAATCCTTGCGCTGCTCTGGTCTGTGCCGCGAAGCAAATCCCTTGGCAGTGGTTGTCGCCTCCCCCCCTGGTCGGTGGCAGTCGTTGGTAGTAGGCGAGCTGTCAAGCGACAACGGGACTTGGGGGCGGTCAACGAAGCCAAGTTTGGAGTACCCTGGAGCAGGTTTGCGATATGCAGGCAAGTCGGTACCCAGAGACGGTGTGTACGAGGCTCGTTTGGGAGCTCAGAGAGAGTTGAGTAAGTGTCGTAGCTGGAACGGGGTCTCTTGCCTGGACAGTTGACCGAGAGGACTCGGGCCTGGTGTTGTCGCCGGGGACAGTCGAGATGTGAACAGAAAGATGGTTCAAGACGGAGGTTGATGGAAGGAGCCGATGGGAGACTCGAGTTGAATGAAGCTCCGTGCGGCCGAGTCGGTGGCGCATGAAGCACGGAGATGGACGAGGAGGACACAGGCCACTGGAGAGGTACTTTTGAAAGCCGTTGAAGCGTCCTGGTCGAGCACCACAGTGGATCTGGTCTAAGGTTATGGAAGGCAAGGAATGCAACCGAGAGGAGATATTGAACAAGGTAGCCTGGACGGGGTCGAGAAAGATGTCTGGGAAGGGGGGGCGTGTGGTCTTGGGCGGCGTCAAGAAGATGATGAAGTCGTTGACGAGGTCTGTGGTCTGTGGTCTGTGGTGTGGATATCTCTCTGATGGATTGGTGGCCAGAGACGGGAAGAGGGAGGTGTTGGAGTTGGCAGCACTAGTGTAGACGAGGCGGATGCTGCAATTGTGTGTTTTGCGTGGACCCTCGACCGGAGATATTATGTGGTGTTGGAGAAGCGTTGATGCCGTTGCGGGCTGAGTTGGCGATGGCTGGGCAGCAAAATGACAAGAGACAGACTGGGAGGAGGGATGAATAAGTCGAGATGGAAGCTGCAGAGACGAATTGGTACGGACGGGGTGAGCAGAACAGCGCAGAGCAGCACCCGGGGCCAGGTCAGGAAGGCAAGGTCAGGTCAGGTAAAGGGAAAGAAGGGAAGGTAAGGCAGGGTAAGGTAGGGTGAGGTAGGTAGGTAGGTAGGCAAGTACCTGCCTTCCCTCCCAGGTGCGTTCATTCAACCTTGCACAGAGGTCCATCCTGAGGCAGGTACAACGGCATTCGTTATGTGAGGTGTACTTGCCTACCTACCTACCTTACCTACCACCTACCTTACCTTACGGAGATACCTGGACTGTGGAGGTAGGTAAGGTATGCAGTGGATGCAGTGCAGTGCAGTGCAGTGCAGCCAGCATGTAATGAGGATGGAAGGCAGGTAGAGGCAGGCAGAGGCAGGCATTAGACTGCACATTGCACTGGAAGAGGGACGCATTGGACAGTGCCCTGGACATGACGGGACCCTGGCCAGGCTTGCCTTGTCTTGCCTTGCCTTTCCCTGCCCTGCCCTGCCTTGCCTTGGACGTGGATAGGGAAAAGACCCGGGCAAGGGAAGGGGTGTTCAGATGGATCATGGCGGCGAGATGGCCGGTCAGTCCAGTGTCCAGTGTTGTCATGCCCAGTCCACGTCCACCACCACCTCAGGTCCCAGTGAGCGAGCGAGGCGTCCGGGGCCATCCTGAGGTGGACAGGGTACGTACCTGCCCCGTCTTGGATCAGGGAGGTACGAATACTCGATGAAGGACAGATTGGGCTGTGGATGCGGGCGCGGAAGTAGAGGGTACATGACCCGTGCGCAAAGCGAGCAGGGAAGGAACCAAGGTACCTGCCTCCTGTACGGAGTACCTGACCGTTTTGTTTTATTTTTTCTCTGCTTCTTCCTGGCTCTTCCTTCCTTGGGTGAGTGAGATGAAGTAGGTGCACCCCGATGGTGCTTCTCCATCTGTCTGGGACAATAGCGCGCTGTAATATTGTCGCGGCAGGAGGTAAGGTAGGTACCTCCCGTCACTTCCATCTCTTCTTGCCTCCTTAGATCCCGTCAGCCAATTACCGTACATGCTTTCCCCTGAAGACAGCCAGGCCGGCAGGCGCGTTGGGCAGGCATGCACTTTGCATCTTATGCCACGCACTGAAGAAATGCAACAGGATGGAAATGTCTGTTGAACGGGCCGTGTAAGGTCAGGTCAGGTGTGAAGTTGGCCAATGTGCCTGGAAGCAGGGCCTGTTTGCATACGGCCATCGCATCGCGCATTGGGTCCCTCTTGCGCAGAGATATCCGTACCCAAGGCAAGGCAACACAAAGACGGGGAGATAGGTAGGTATCTTACCTTATCCATGCCCGCCCTGCTCTGCTGCCCGTCGTGCCATGCCATCCGTTGCACTTGCAGCAGACGGGACTGCAGCGGTTGCACATGCGACCGACGATGGACGATGGGGGGGTATTCAATCCATGCCGTCACCCACATCCCACCTCACATGCATCTCAATTTTTTTTTCCTCTTCCTGAAGCTGAAGAATAATGCCCCATCTGGGAGGGAATATCAAGGATGATCGCGTCCAAGCACCGCAAGAGCTGTCTTGGAGCCTTCTCGTCTTGGTGAAGATTTGCAGAGGCCACGCTCCGTCATCATCGTCCCAGGTCCAGAATCGAGTTAGCAGACCCGTTTGATGCAGGTGCTTTGGCAGAGGAGAACAATTCCACAATTCGACTGTCCACTTTCACTGCCTTAACAGCACTAGTGCCACAGCGCACCTGGGCATGGGCTGGCATGGTGGTGTTTACCCCTTGCCCGTCCCCCACTGAGGTGCAGTGCAGCGGAGCGCAGTCTGCAGATGTAACAGACAGGTATGAACGATTGAACGGTGACGCCCAGGACAGACGAGAGACGCCTGTGTACCTGCCCATCCATCGCCCATCATCCAGTGTCCCGATGCTGCACGGCTCTGGAGCTCGTCCTCAGGTCCCCTGCTGTGCGGACTTTTGGACATTGGATATAGCAGAGACAAGGTGCAAAGTACGGTACGGCACACCAGGTAGGTACCTTTCACAAAGTCGAGAGACACTTAACTGACTGGACCCATGACGCAGACAACACCCATGAACCCTGGCCTGCCCTTCGTCCCCTGATGCCAGTACATCCCTGTACCGTGGCCGGTCCGGAAGTCCACAGGCCCCACTCGGCCGTCTGTGCGCGGCGGAAGAAGCTGTCGAAGGCAGGCATCAAGGCATGAATGGAAGCTTCTGAGACACTTGCTTGGACGATTGTCGATGGACTCGGGATCAAATCTCCTTCTGGGGTGGTTGGCGATGGTGCTATTGCTGGGTTGCAAGGCTATCATCGCTATCGCTCGCACTCAGTCTTCACCTATCCGTACATCTAATCGACGACGGCGACGATTCCTTCCTTCGTCCGGTCCCCCTTTTCCTTGCCCGGCCACCTCCGATTGCCTCCCCATCTCCACACGGGGCTCGGTGAACGGACACACGGGGTAGGCCAGGGCATCATTCGCAAACACAATTCTCTTGATCAGGAAGGCTTCTCGTCGTCCGACGGGGCCTTCCATCGCGCAACCACGCCGGTCGCAACCCTGTTGGGCGTCATTCGCACGGCGAGCGAGCAGGGCATGTCGTGTCGTTCTCGCTCTAGTGTACGGCTATTCTAGGGCCTCTCGAGTCTCCAGGGCCTGTCACAGGCTTCATTGCTCCGAGAGTGGCTCATCTGACAGCTGTCATTGACCCCAGCCTGGGCTTTGACCTCTCGCCCTAGGAGGAGAGGAGGGCCACAGACACAGCCGCCGGTTCACGTCCACTGTATCTGCATCTGCGTAGGGCATCTTTCTCCGTGCCTTACGGGTACGGATAGATTGATGGATGGAGGGCCTTATGTCAGCGGGCTGGGTTGGGATCAGGGACAGGTGCTGTTGGCATCCCGGCAGCAATTAAGTCGCGCTCCGTTTGATTGTTTCTGGACCAAGGAACGCTCAGGAGGAAGCCTCGCAGCCAGGGCAGGACGCGATGGGAGTCGAGTCGGACAGCAGGAGCAGGAGCAGGAGCAGGGCACGGAGAAGGTGTCTCTTGCCTCTCACAGTGAGTGAAGCGCCAAGCGTGCTCTTTCCTTTCCTCTCACTTTCTCCTTCCTCCACTGCTCTTTCCTGTCCCTGCGTGCCTGCCCGCACCAGTGTATCCGGCGGCCCTTCCTGCCTTACCTACCTTGCGTTGACTGTCGTAGGTATCCGTGCAGCCAGCGCCTTGCCTTCCCTCGTCGTCCGGCGTCTTCCTAGACGTGTGTGAAGTCGTCCGAACCCCACAATTGGCACGGTGTTTCAACACAACAAACTGGGGCGCCGTTACAGTGCGCGCAATCATCAAAACAATGTGAATCGCAACGGCGTCAGCCCCACCGTTTTCTTCTCGCGCTAGCCAGTGATGCTCCGCCATTGGCCCTCGACTGGCATCCCTCGTTCGGCTTCTTTCTCGCTCCTTCCCGTCCTGCCAATCCCGTCCCAAGGCAGCCCACCTCCCCTCCTGCTCCCCCTCCAGACAGCCAGGCAAGGCAGGCACGACACAGCCCAGAGGTGAGTGTGAGGTGCGCAGAATGACAAACTGTCAGGTACGACGAACGACGAACGACGACCGCAGGCATAGAGACATCAACTCTCCAACGTCCCTTCCTCTTCCAACGTGCATAACTCCAGTGCTCATCCCGTCCCGTCCATTATTATCCGGCCACACTATCTCCCCCTCCGTCCTCTTTCACCCCCGGTCCCAGGTCTCCCATTCGTCTATCCGTTGACAACCTCACCTCCCTCTAACTTCCTTAGGCACCCTTCGCTGTCCCTTCCAGACTTTCCTCATCTGCATCGAACAAGCAAAGAAGCTTCCGTCCTTCTACCGCCCCAGCAGCAAGCAAGCCCCCCGTCCCCCTCTCCTCCCCCCCCCCTTCACCCTTCCCCTTCCACCCGCTGCCGCTGTCATCTCCTTCCCTTGCCAACGTTACCTCACGGCCCCGTCAATCAGCATCGCCTCGGGCCCGACTGCCATCAAACCATCTGCTGCCCATCACGCCCTCGACCAATTGCAGCGGCACTGTCGCGAGACACTCTGTCTGACTTTGCTGACCTCACTGCGGCAATGTCCGACATCCTTCCCCATCGGACCGTCCTCCGTCCCTGGCCAGCGCCTTACTGGACCTCACCTCCCTAGGTTCTGACATACAGCGTCCAGCACCACCTAATAACACCGGCGGATGGGGGCTCCAGTCCATCGCCCTCGACCCGACGACTCCACGAGCCCAAGATCCTCTTCAACTGCACCCCTCTGACTCTGTTCATCTCCAATCTCCGTTCCAGTATCGTCACATTGTCGCTTCGCGCTTTCGGCTTCTGTCAACCGGATCGTCAAATTGCGGATGTCGGCATAGCGGAGATTTACCTCATCTTGGCATGGGCACGACGACCTATCACTGTGAAGCTTCTCAATTGACGAGTCGCAAAAAGCCTCGCATCCTTCTTACGGACCCTTCTCTCCTCAGAAGCCCCGTACCGTCTCCATCATTCGTGGGGAGCTTCCCGTCAGCTCCCTTCGGCTTCGGGCGGGTCGTCCGCGGGACGAGAAAAAGGAAACTCTCCTCTCTCCGGTGGGCACGCGAAAATTCAACAACACCAAACATGTGCCCCTTCAAACGGGCGCCGCAAGGCTGTGCAATCTCGAATCACTCCTGGATCCCTCCGCGCCTCCCATCCGCCGAACCCCGGCGCCTCGCCGCTGATGGTTCCCTTGGTCAGCAGGCTTGACAAGGACGCGCCGCACCAAGAGTCGACACGGAGCTCTGGTGCTGCACCGGCCGGCATGTCACTGACCACCGAGCAAGGCTACGGAACCAACAGGCGCGCAGAGAGGGTGGACAAATGTTTCGCGTCCGCTTGAACACCATCCCTGGCGCCGCTCCTCGCACTTATGACGGCACAACTCTATTCCATACCTTCGCCCCCTGTTTGCCGCCCTCCACAGCAAAACGGGATCGCCTCATCCCCCAGATCTTCACCGGCTCCCGTTTATGCATCCGCTGTCAACTCGCCATCTGCCACCTGCTGTGTACAGTACATACCGCACCATTTTTCTGAAAATATTTCGAAACGCCCCTGCAGCCGTTGGGCCCATATTCGTCTACTGCAGGGAGACAACATGCTCCTCGACAAGGCGTCACAGCCTCTGCCGTCAACGCAACGCAGCAATATGATGGCACGATTGCAATCATTTGCAAATCCCTCACGGGTATCACCTCGGACCCAATCTGCCTCTTTGGATCAGCGCCGCTTTTGTCTGGTCTCGTGATTTGAAATACACAATGGATACCCTTTCCTCCCAGATGGTGACGCTGGTTGAGGGGCTACGAAAGAAGCGAGAGCGAGAAGCTCGGAAGCTCACCAAATCGGTCGACATCAGTCGCGATCCGTCATAACCACCCGCCTCACTTTGTCAGCCGAGCGATGGTCAGTATTTACCATGTTAGTTGCCAAGCAGAACCGCTCGCACAACCGCAAGGGCTCAGTCTTGACACTTGACAATCCGTGGTTGACAAAATGCACGTCACCAGGCCTAGACCCCGTCTAACGCTTCCCGCCCCTCTATAATCGGCTCCGGCCTGAGGTCGTTCCGCTGGGCTATGCCGTCCGCGGCATTGACACGGGAATGGGCCCCGACACCCAGTTCATCCCAATGAGGAATGATTGCACATCACCCGAGCACTTCGTTTCTCAACTTCAGCAGACGTCAAGACCCGGCCACCTTACGAGAGCACCAGTCAGCGCCATGATCCAACAGCATCCGCTGTCTGACAGCTATCGTGGGCCTGATTTGGGCGGCCAAGCCTGTCCCGCTGATATGACGCGACGGATGGCATGGGCAATTGCTTCCGATTGTTGCTCCTATCAGCCGACATTTTGCAGTGCTCCAGATTCCCGTCCAAGGTCCCGGGCGTAACCACGGCATGACATCAACCGTTATCCGTCCTTCATGCACTATCGCATTGTGCAACCGTTTAATTCGGACCCCGCAGATCAACTCGGCATTTCTTTCTTCGAGCTTCCGCGATGTCCTCGACATGTGTCTTTGCTCCACAAGGTCCAACGTCAAGTCGCCGGGCCTGACTGTGAAATCGCCCATCTGCACGCAATACCGGGAGTTGGCAAGCTTCCCGTCACGCCCCCGTCAAAGTCTCCCCTGACCCACCGCTTGTCATTTCAAGCCACCCACAACCCGATGTGGCTGGGCTTTCCACGGGAGGCCCTCGCGAATGGCGTCGGATATTTGACTCGGCCGATACACCAATACCTGGGCATTGTCTGAAAGCGGGATTGCGCCCCGTCATTAGGGTCCCAACCGGCTTCGGGTGCATCCTGTCAAACCTTGGCCCGCAGAGGCCCAGCATCGAGACGACGGGATATCTACGAACATGGTGTGAGTCACCGACGGTCAATTAGCCAGACCCCGCGTATCGAGAGTCTAGGCTTTTGATGTTGAATGACCTGCATCATCACAGCAAGCGCCTATCTCGTCACGCATGGTTGAACATCATCCCAGGTGACGCTCAGTGTCGCTTAACCGCCCTGTGTCCTCACATGCTCATGTCGGACACTCAGTCGGCCGCCTTCTGAGCCCAGCCGCGACGTCGTGATGTCAATTGACCACGGAGAGGCGGCAACGGAGGAATTGCCGAATCAGATGCTCGAGAGATTTGCTAATCTCCCGCGGCCATTCCATCCAGGCGGTGCCATTGTACCGCGAGAAACGCGACGGCTGCATGTGCTTCTGATACTTTGCCCGCGCTCGCCCACAGCAGCCAACCAGCTGGTCGCAACGTGTTATGCAACAGAACGATCGGCGCCTCCGGTGGACGGTGTACCTAACCATGGCTCGAAGCAGTTGCGATCAGATACTTCTGCGCTTCCGCCTGCCAGGCAAGTCGCACGATGCAAGGAAGACTCCGTGCCATGTGGGACACTGAGGCAGTGCTCAGACGATATTACTCGCAAACAGAATCTCTGTGCGACATTTGCCGGCCGCGGGACGAACAAAGACGTTGACTGACATCTGGCGTTGTCAGACATCTGCAAAGTTAAGGTCCCAACCTTAATCGAACGACTTTACGCTCATCGTCTCATCCACTGGCATTCAAGCCGCAGCAGACGAAGCCGGTATTGCTCGTTGCCGCATCGCCCGTTCGTGGCGGGTCGCTGTCGCACGAAGCTAGGCGTCCCTGGCAAACTCAATCTCGTTTCGACAAGCAGCGCCTAGGCGATTCGACGCTGACACTGGGGATCCATTTCACGAATCGCAAAGTTCCGCTGAAGAAGGGCCAATTGCCCAGCATCTTCAGGGACTCTGCCAGGTCCCACCATCACCCCGGTGCCTGTCAGTCTGGCAATGGTGCACCCCCAATGTCACGTCAGTCGCCAAAGTATCCCTGTAGAGCCAAACTGTTGCCCGCGTCGGTCCAACGTTTCCGACAAATCTTCCGAGCGACGAGAGGCGACAGATGGACTGGTCAGGGATGATTCTTTGGCGCTGGTTGTCGTTTGTGACATTTCGAGCTCTGGTGTGCTGCTACGTTGCCGGCGAGATAACGAAATGAACGATGGGCTTGTGCGACAATGGCGCGCTGGACTCGTCTGCGACTTGAACGACTTGTGTATCGAGCCAGTAACCAAGATCAAGGGTGGTTGGGCAGACTGCCAGCCGGTTCACGACTTGGGGTTCTCGCCAAAAGTTCGAATCTCCGAACCCCAGGCAAGGTGTCGTTCGAGACTCCAGAGCAACCCATGTCACCTACGTTTTATTGACTGCCCCATGTTTCATGCGCCGCTGCGACTGCTGCCCTGTTTTGGCTATTTTGGGCTGGCAGCGTAGGTCAGCCCGATGCCTCTGCACGATTTTCCGCGAGAACAGTTATCCAACTCCAATGGATTTCATCGAGAAGCTAGCGGCGTTCACAATGCTTCATCTTTCACGATGTCTGGCGGATGAAAGTCGCCAGCAGTGTGCAGATGAGAGTCGCGTACGGTGCGGAGCACTCCGCAGATCAATCTAGCACCGGTGATCAGGATTGCCGCAACGCGAATGCTGCGGTCGAATCATTCTTCGCTCGTGGCTGGTCACACGGTGTTGCGACGATGAGCACGCAGTCAATGCTGTAAAGAGAGTTCGCAACCGAGCAGAAGATCTTGCCCAATATTCTGTCGACAGACTATCCTGATATCGGTTGGAGCTCTCTGGGGGCGATCAACGACAAGCCAGTGCCAAAATAGCGACAAGAGCTCGGTCCTGCGCTAAATGGCTCACCAGTGATCAGCATCAGCACGGTATCACAGATGGCCATAACACCTGTTGGTCAACATCTCCGAACATGCCACTTCGGAACCAAACGAGGCGCTGGACGATCGGCTTGAGCCTTTAGCTCCAGCACGGCCATCTCTGTCTATTCGCAGCCATGTCATCCAGCCCGCATCTTTCAACGGCGGTGCCATTTTGCTGGTGCAGACGTTCTTTGGCTGGCTGCATCATGCTCTTTGACAGCATATTGTCTGCGGCCGCCACTGCGACCTCCAGGGTGTGGCCCTCTGCGGCAGGCTGCAAATGCTTTCAGACGGTACAATCCGATGCCTCGTCTATCATATCGACGTCCCACCGGCCTTGGGCACATATGTTCCCGTTGTTCTTGCATTTCTGTCAAACGCAGTGCCACCATCGTTGACGCCCTACAAGGGGGCCGGCCCATCCTCGCTTCTCGCCTGAATCCTGATTTGGACTCGGAACACCGGGCGGGACGCGGCTCGCAAATTGCAGCCGGTCGCCTTGTGCCCTGCCTAGGCAATCTTGCCATTGCCCACTTCCAAGGCCACCTTGGGGGACCTCGACAACGGGCGCTCGACGACATGGCAAATATTGATCTTTTCCCCACGGCTTTCCTTGGTTTTGGGTTATTTTCCAAGCCATAATTACCTGATGAAGCCCAAGACCAAGCTCTTCCCATGTCAACCGCATCCCTCACGGCGCAGACATCTCGTGTATGACTCTCGTAAGTCTTCACTCACCGTTTCCCCACCTTCCACACCATCTTTCCATCACCAACCTCGCGTCCCTCGCTGCCCTCCCTCGCTTCTGCAGGTTGAGGCCCTTTAGCGAAGCATTTTTCTCTGGTCGGACAATTTGTACTGCAACTCTAAGTGCATCCGATCGCCCTGCCGGCTTCTCCTCATTTCGACGGGTTAGGCCCGGAGATTTAATTGTTTCGTTTGAAGCGACGGATGGAAACGATTTTGGCCCTTCGTAACAAACGAACCAGATTCCATCCGCACCCGCGGCCACCTTCGGCTTGCCAGCCCAGGATTTCCGGCCACTCCCCTCGCCAGTTCACAGAGACCGCCACCAACGACGGTTCGGCAAGCCGCCGTTACATCGCCCTCTGAACCGGTGTACGATGCGACGCTGAGGTACCAACAATCTCAGTCGAGAGCAGCTAGCGGTGGGCGGTCTGCAAGCGAGTGATGAGGAGCGCAGCAGCTTCGGATCCGGGTGGAGTTGGGCGCTCGACTGTTCAGGCATGAAGCCGGTTTGTTGGCGATCGTGTGATTTGCAGAGTTTGCGGACATGATGCGGCCTCGTACGTGCGATGCGGTGGACCAGACTATCTAGATTGGAATGCGACTCCCGTGCATTTGCACTAGACAAAACGGCGATCGCGCCGTCGAGTGTACGGGAGGCGACGATCGGAGGTTCCAACGGCCGTTGATGCGCAGCAAGTGGTTTGATCGGGGCATCCAATGGACGGAACGTAGGCCCATCACGCCGGACTTGTCGAGTTTGACCATCATCAGTGGCAAAAGACGCCATCATATCGGGATGTCAGCGGGCTGACGCATGCACAAATATGTCACGGAAGCACCAACGGTTCCCCGTTGATGTTCCCTTCAGGCCGGGCGACGGGGGATCGATCGCACTTCCACTCGACCGCTCAGACATGCGGGGGACTCGACTGCCGGTGTCACTGTGCACTGATGGATGCACAGACGAAAAGGTTCAGAATACGACCAGTTGTGCTTTCTTTTTATGTGATTACGAATCCCCGGAGAGTGTCTCTTTAGCCTTGGGCAGATGAGACTCTTTGCTCCGCCACAGGTGGCATCCAATATTTGCTAGGCTGAAATTGAACCATGGGCCCAAGAATAGTTCAGGCGGACTTTTCTGCCTTCCAGGATCACGTAACATATTTCTTCGAATATATTGCTGCCAAATGTTATTAGATTACGGTAGGGATGCCGGCAATCGTCGCGTACCGGAAAACCGTCACCGACGACAAAGGGGGGCGAGGGGGGAGGGGGGTGATGCCTAGCGAGACAAATGCCGCGGACGGGTGCGTCTTCTGGCACCGGCATAGTTCAACCATTAGAGAAGCAAGTCTGGATGCTCTGAAACCTGTAGAAGCTTGTTGCCAGAGTCGTGCGGTGCATTTCCTGTGCTGGCCTTCGGAGGCTTTTTCTTCGTGCTCTGGTGCGGTCTTTTTTCTTTCCTTGGTTCAGAGTGTTTCGGTACCGGAGGGATGCGCGAGTCTACGGCCGCTTGGTTTATGCTAACCGTCCGCCGGCGCCGTCTGGCCCAGCGGGAGGTGTTTCTGGTTGCGCTAGAGAACGGTCATTTGTGAGATCTACAGTAGACTTTGGGGGAGGGAAGCAGGATAAGGGGGATGGGAGCGGTATTTGTATGGGCGAATCTGCTCCGGGGTTTGCGATACGTAGTTTACAGAACTTGCTATCATTATTGTTCGAATCTTTGAATCGGAATCCGGTTTTGGCTGAGTCTTTTTAACGGCTTTGAAACGAACAGAAACGAAGGAAAACGCGGGAGTTGGCGTGACGAGTGTCGATGCGCGTCTTCCGCCGGGATACAGTCAACTGGCTAACTAGACTAACTAGCATTCCTCGCGGCAGTTGCGTCTTCGAGCATCACCTCTTCGATAGCCCACCCGTCCCTGATCTCTTCTGCCATCTCGTCCTTCGTCCATCGTCGTTACCGATCGTTCCATCCGAGACTTCGAGTCCATCGTCCATTGTCCATTCCACCCCAACAAACACCCCCTCATCTCGTCCCACTCTACAGACAGACGAAGAAAACTAGTACACGAGTCCCACGAAACGATCCTACGATGTTCGAATACCGAGAACGACCCGAAGATATATACATGGTCAAGGATAGCCGGGGAGGAATGAAAAGAAGGCAAGTGGGGGAGGGGATGGGGGATGGGAGGGAGGTAGCCGAGGCTATCGAGCGCGCGGTCTTGGAGGGAGCGGTCTGAGCGGTTGCCAGAGTCTTCGAGACCGGAATAATCCGCGAGGGTAGGTTACCTTACGACGGCAGTTGCGATGTCGGGGGTGTTCAGTATGCTTTTGGTATAGTAACAAGAAGCCTGGGGATTCAGTCTCTTGGTGGAAGCGGTGGTAAGACGTTCGTGGGGGCAGACTACCCTCTGCAATCCTCTTACCGACTGTTCCATCGTGAAAAGAAACATTGGATATGGGAGTGGTTTCAAGGATCGTCACGATGGGGTGTTTGTTTTGTTTCACGGCGTTTGACGGTGCGAAGGACTCGTAAGGGAAGGTGGGTCTATCTGCGTTACGCGTGGAGTAACTGTCTCTACGAAGTTGTCATGGCGTGTCGAATCGTTTTTTGATGGCCTGTCGAACTTCCAAACAAGTTTTTGGGTACGTTGTCGGATGGTCATGATGATTCAAGTTTTCCGCGATCAGAGGCTGGGAGTTCCCAACATGCCTCGTGGGGTGTTATCTTGACATTCGTGTTGCGTTTTGTAGAGAGAGCAAGTGCTTTTTTCACAGATTCTGCAACTTGTCTCGGAGTGCGAAAGGCTTTGAATCGTTGCGTGGACGATTGTCTGTCGTATTCTGCCGTTACCGTCTATCTTTAGCGCCCGTTGTTATCGTCTGATGTTGTCGTCCCTCGTCGTTGTGGCCTTTATCTTTATTTCTACGACCTATTGTCTTCCTGGATTGAAGCAGTTAAGAACACAGAAGACATAGCCATGCATACATAGGAGTATTCAATCGGTCTCTTGAGTTATCTCATGTCGATTCCCCGAGGACACAGATTTGGTGATCAAGCCCATTAGCCACAAGATGTTACTACTGTAACAGGGTTGAAGTTGGTCCAAGGCAATTGATCGACATGATACAAAGTGCCTCGGCTCTTTGGCATACATGTTACTGGATCAAGCGATACTAGTGACGACGAGAGCCCGGAGGTGGCTTGTTATGGTGATAGCTGTAGGTTGGGCAGGACGAGAATCGGCCATGATTCATAGGCCTAACAAATGGGCGCGGAAGCGCGCTCGCGGAAGCATACCGGCTTCCAATTGATGTCAAATCGTATCAAAAGGGACATCTACTTACCTCGATGGGAATATCTGCATCTTTCAAGGAGCGAAATGCAGTTGTGTCATGAACTGTGTAACACATTTGCGCGAGATCCTAGAATTACGACTTCACGTCCTTTTCAAATCGACTGGGGTCACTACTCTGGTCAAGTCAAAAGAATCCTTTACCTCCATGCACGTCCAGAATTAGTCATGCATACGGCAACTTGCGCTCTGTTGACTTGAGCTTTATTTCTCCATCCCACTTTGAAGCTCGTCGTCGTTATCATTCAACAGCCGGCAGTGGGGCCGAGCCACTGCCGGTGGGTCGAGACGACTCCGTGACGGGGGCAGGACGATCTACATCAATAGATTCTGCATGTGACGCTCCAGGAAGTTTGAGTCTGCGGCTGTGAATTCACAATCACTAGCAATTACAACCGTCTGACTACCGTTATCCCTAACGACGTCACGATCACCGCATGGGACCGAGACCTAAATTAGCATGTGCTGACGATCCATAACTTCTGCTATGAGGGGAAGGCGTTTTCAATGACACAGCGGAGTGATCTTTTGGATCCAAAGCTCTCAACAAATGCAAGCACGCGGGATTATCGTCGGAAGGAGGTCTTGCCGTTGTGCAAATGACGCAACAATGGCCATGGAAGCTGCTTTGAATGCAGTCGACGACGTTTGAGACATGTCTCTTCTTGAGCAACTGAAACATGACCAATCTCGTCTGACGTGATTATCTGGAACAGGCGATCTGTAGGTGGCCTAGTCAACTGTGGGAGTACGTCGGACACGTTGGAATACCCAAATCAGGATGCTGTCTGAGTTTCTCACACGTCTTATCCGAATGATCGTCGTGGAAGTGAGGGGTCGTCAGACATCGTGGAACCGCCAGACCGGATTCCGGCATTTTCGTCGAGGGGTAAACTTTCGCCATTGCTGTCTCATCCCGAACCCGGCTACACCGTCGGAAGTCAGACAGACTTGGCCGTTCCGGGCCAAGGCCGATCGCCGATGCGGGCCGCCGCATACCCGTACGACGACCGGCAGGAGGGACGGCAGGCTGAATCTTCGTCAGTATAAGAGCTCGACATTCGCTTGTCCGAGGAATTATGGATCCAGTCGACTGCACTCTGTTATTAGACTCCTTCCTTAAACTTTTCTACAACTCAACATGGCTTCCACCGAGCAGAAGACGTGGCGTGCTGCCCTGACCTTCGCTGGCGGAGCAGTCATTGCCCAGTACCTTTTCGGGTCTGGCCCTATCGTTGCACCGACTTCCTCAAGTCTCGAGGCGTGCCTCAATGATGTGTGCGCCGGCCGAGACGACTGCGTTCGATTCGGTAACACGGCCGAATGGGCTCAGCCGTTCAATCTCGGCCAGAGCTCCGTCCCGGCTGCTATCATCAGGCCAAAGGATGCCCAGGAGGTTGCGGGCGTCGTCAAGTGTGCTCTCAAGCACGACACCAAGGTCCAGGCTAAGGCTGGCGGACACGGATTTGGGTAAATACCAAGCTATCCTTGCTTGTTGACATTTGCTAACTTTCGACAGGAACCATGGTGAGCCTAAAGCAAACCTTTCGCCAAAGGTACGAAATGTGCTGACTGTAATCTCCTAGGCCTTGGCGGTGAGAATGGTGCCATCTCAATTGACATGCACCATTTCCAATACACCTCCGTCGACATGATGACTCCTTCTCGGAACGTTCGAGTTGGCGGCGGTACGCGGCTCGGGCAGATTGACGAGCACCTCCGTGCTCATCAGCGAGTCATTCCCCATGGCCTTTGTGGAGGCATCGGGATTGGTGGTCACGCCACCGTCGTAAGTCTCTGCATTTGCATTCTGTGGTGTGCCAGTGTTCTGACATTGTGAAGGGAGGCATTGGGCCCATGTCTCGCATGTGGGGAACCACACTGGACCATGTAGAGGAAGTTGAGGTTGTCACTGCCAACGGCACAGTCACGAGGGCTAGCAACCATCAGAACCCCGACCTTTTCTTTGTAAGATCTCCCCGCCAGAAGTCGGATGCCATAATGCTGACTCCTCCCTCAGGCTTTGAGAGGTGCGGGCGCTGGCTTTGGCATCGTCACCGAGTTCGTGATGAAGACGCACCCCGCCCCAGAGGAGGTTTTCTTCTACACCAACGACTTGAAGTTCAGCAACCTGGATGACAAGGTTGAAGCATTCCATAGCTGGCAGACGCTGGTCGCCGACCCAGCCCTGGACAACCGACTCGGCACCGACTTTACCTTGACCCCTTCAGGCGTACGCATCTCGGCTACGTGGTACGGTTCATGGGAGGAGCTTCATCAGTCCAACATTATGGGCAGACTCCCGGCTGGCGGTGCTGCTTCCCTCAGCCAGGAGACTTGGGACAGCTCCATTGCGAAGAACGCAGCCGAGGAGTCACGTCACTTGTCTGCTAGCCCTGGCAAGTTCTTTTCCAAGGGCCTCGGCTTCACTCCGGACGACATACTTTCTCGGTCTGCAATCGCCAAACTCTTTGAATTATCGGAGTCTCAAGCAGAGGAAAACTCCTGGTCCATTCGGTTCCAGGCTGTGGGCGGTGCCATCTCAGAGGTTCCCACAGGCGCAACGGCTTTCGCCCACCGCGACAAGTTCATGTTCTACCAATCTTACGCCGCTGGAGACTGCAAGACTACCAAGAACTTCCTCGAAAACTTCCACCGGAAGATCCTCAACACCGTCCCAACGGAGTCTACTGGAACTTACCCTGGATTTGTCGACACGTCACTGAGGGATGCGCAGGAGACGTACTGGCAGGGCAATGTCCCGGCGTTGGAGCAGATCAAGACAGTTTGGGATCCAAAGGATGTTTTCCACAACCCGCAGAGTATCTGTCCGATAACTGCTTAAACACACTGTATCCGGATGGTCACTGTAACCGGGCTATCAGATATAGTCTAAGTAGTCTCAAATCACCCAATATGTGATGTCAAATGATATCTCTTTCGTATTTATGCTCTACTGAAAGTGTCTCAAACTCTCCCCAAGCGAAGGATAACTGCCAGCTCCTACCCTGTCGTCCTCTCATGAGAGATTTGCTGTCGAGCCATCACTTTCAGAGAGGAATCCAATTCCGCGCAAGGATCTGGCTGATAACTCTCGCGGAATAGTGTTTTTAGTTCCGTAATGAATGTACAAACTAGCTCTGTTTCTAGGCAATTTGATGGCAAGACCGGCAGATATCTATACTTGCCGTCGTTGAATACCAGCCCTTCAATTTGAGATGATTCGGGATTCCCACGCTTCATTCGATCGCGTTCGTATCCTGGGAAGAAAAAGTACAACGTGGCTCCGTGATTCACCCAATCCATAATAGAAGCCACAAAGTATCTGACCTGTTGATATTGCTGGCTGCGATTTGATGGTGAGTGCCCCCATTGCACCAGCCATAAGTAGTCGTCCAGCTCGATCTCAAGACCGATGTGCTTGGGGAAACGGGGAGGTGCTCCAAAGTGTCCCTTGTCGGATTCTGGTTTTGCCAGGCATTTTGGCATCATGTGTCCTGTTTTACCCCAACCGATGCGGAGGATGATTATGTCCGAAGACTCACAGTAGAATAGCATTTGTACTTTTCCGTCAAGTTTGGAGGTGATGATTCTCGGCGTGTTCTGTGCGTAGCGTCGAGATCGTTCAACTGCAGCTCGTGACTCTTTGCAAGATGTTAGAAGACCGCGTGTGAGCATGTAGGTTGAGAGTTTCTGGTCGCTTTTGGTGCTACAGAGCTCGACCGCCGGCCCCGTATGACTTGATTCTTGTAAAGAGAAGTAATGCACACCGTGTTCCAAGGGACGGAGAGCAGTGTCCCAGATCATGTCCCGGAGCTCTCTGGGAAGCTTGGAGAACAGTGGAAACGTAGAACTATTCATGATGGTGTCGCGGAAGCTCAAATGGGGGTCAAGTGAGATTGCCTGCGACCGAATTTGTAGCGTGGTGTTGTTGGTAAGACTGAAAGAATTCGAACGAGGATGACGTGTCCTCGTCCCTGTTGTTGTCGTCGTCGTCCCTGTCGTTGTCGTTTGCAGGGTTACGTGCAGGTTTGATAAAGGTGTTTAGGAATCAGACGTTCAAAAGAATAAGATGTTCTCGCAACGAGCAGCAAACCTTCGTACTTATTTATGTAGGTAGCGAGAGGCTAGGCAACAGTCTCAACAAGGTGCCCAAATTCCGCTGGGTCAAAAGACATGCGGGTTCGCAGGAGATACAAACACATTGGAATACAAAAGTGCTGATGATTTGAGTGGGCAGCGGGCGTATCATGAATGATTCAA
The DNA here is from genome assembly GCF_000319635.2 of Colletotrichum fructicola Nara gc5. Classification (NCBI taxonomy): domain Eukaryota; kingdom Fungi; phylum Ascomycota; class Sordariomycetes; order Glomerellales; family Glomerellaceae; genus Colletotrichum; species Colletotrichum fructicola. Next base: position 8,766,303 of record NW_027094051.1, on the reverse strand, counting down.
TTAGGTATCAAGGAATATCAAGCTAAGCGCTCGTGACAGTCTACTTCTTCATTAATGCCTCTTCGCCTTTCCCGTCACATCGTCTTCCTCACTGCTACTCAAGGTCGCCTCACTGCCGTTAACCCTGAAGCTGAAGTCCACCACACCGACCAGACTGCTGACCGCACGAACCAGTCCCTCCAGGTCGTCGCACACAAGTGAGCTGCACACCTGTAGCACCGCAAACTCTGTGTACCCATGCTGCTCCACATTCTTGACGTCGAGAATGCTTCCGCTGCCTGGCGGGCTTATCGTCTCCGCGAGCTCGGCCATGCCTGCCAGTGTTGAATTGTCACTCGTGACGCTAGGCTTGCGAGTCGTCGAACGGACTTCCTCGCCTGTGTGCGTGTGGACAGTGACCAGCCTGTGCTCCAACTCGCTTCCCCTTCTCTGGATGCCTGGCTGCGGCTCGGGCTCAGGAGCTCGGAGGTGAAGAAGCTTTCGAGTGAGTTCATTGGGTCGTGGGAGTTGCATGAACGGAGGCAGCGACTGGCCCGAGAGCAAAGAATTCGAGAGGAGGGTGAGCGTGGAGAGGATTGTGTGCTGTGTCGGTTCGATGCCAGCGAGGACTTGGTTTAAGGCACGGAGCCACTGGCGATCGCTCGCTGACGAGGCCGTGGATGGTCTATCGCGAGGCTTCCAGGTAATTGTGTACGCGATCAATGTCAGATAGCGCATAATGCTCGTAGACCGTCTGATGATGTCTTCGTAGGTGGCCCTGGGGAACTTGCCGCCGATATCGGGCTCCCACTTCTGCCACTGCGCATGGCTGTCCAAGCTAGGGAGCAGCAGCAACAGCTTGCCCAAGATGCGACGTCTCTCCTTCTCCATCTTCTGAGCGGGCGTTCCCGGCATCTTGATGTCTCCGTGGGTGTCGTTCATGGTGGCCTTGATGGTCTCTGTGATGACACTGAAGTAGTTGGCGAGCAGGTAGAGAGAAGCGCTGAGGTCCATGCGAAGCCATCGGCGATCCGTAATCGGAGACGGAAAGACGGTCCAGATGAATGCGATGGCACATCCAGCAGCGACGCAGGCAAGACGATAAGGAGCGAGAAGGTAGGTCGGGTAGTACGGCTGTCCTGTGGCTGCAGCGGCGACTTCGCCAATCTTCTGAACTTGAAGCTCATAACCGATGATGAGAACTTGGGTGATGATCATGATGAGCCATACGGGCATGAACCTGGGGTACTTGAGGACGAAGTATTGTTCGATGAATGTGAACAACCAGAGGAAGACAATGACTCCAGCAGTTCTCTCAACGACAATGTACCAGATGATGTACGAGAAGATCATGGCGACGAGTGTTCCGCCAACACGGCACACGAAGCCAAAGATGGACTGGCCTGCAGTGATCGTCATTCCGATGGCAATCATAATCATGGCCCAGACGAGACGCTGCTCGTTGAAGAAGGTCTGGGTATCCTTGAGGAAAGCCAGAATGCCGACAGTCATCGTCGCCACTGCCACACGGAAGCCAAACATTGATTCTCCTGAACCGACGAATGCCGAGATCTTTCGAAGCCTGTTGCCGAAATGCTGCCAGACGCCGTGTGCGGGAAGATGCTCGGGGTCCTTCTTCTTGTTGTATCCATCACCAGCGTAGACAACATTGGCGCCCATGTCCGCCATGTCCGGGTTCTGCTCTGGTGTTCCGTCCTGGGTGCTACATGCACCTCTCAGCCACTTCATGATGCGCCTTTGCGAGGGGATGATCAAGCGCTTCTTGCCCATGGTTCCGTCGGCCACCTTGGAGTCAGCAAACATGACCAAGTCCTGAACCGCCTCACCAAGCGCAAGCATGAGCTTCTCCATGTAAAGCATGACATAGAGTTGTGTCTGGTCGCGCTCCTTCATCCTCGTCTCCAATCGCTTGAGGTGCAGTTCCTGTCGCTCCAGCTCAGTGGCCTCCCGTCTCTCTTTCAACCAAGCCTTAAGCATCTCTCCCTTCTTGTCGTTAAAGTCCTGGACCTTGTCCGCGAGAACTTGTGCAAACCCAGACTCGCCTGGCTTGGGCAAGGCCTTCGCCCCAGCCTCCATTTCGACATCGGCGGTCTTTGACTTCTTGGGTTTCGGTGTAAGTTCGAGCACGATGCCCACGTGTTCCAATCCTTGGTCCATAGCCTCGGTGAGAATTTCGAATGGTTCGTAGAGTTGCAGCATGATATCGTTCCACACCTTTTGCTCCAAGGACTTTTCGATGTCAGTGTCGCCGCCCTCGTCGCTCGTACCCCATCCATGCTTCTCAGCCGCCCGCCTGAAAATGTCGACAATAGTGCTGATTCCATTCAGTGGGATCATAATGCTCCGCAGGCGGTTGAAGATCTCGCTCATGTCCTTGGCATCCAACTTGCCGTACGCAATATCTCTCTTGGCAAAGACCATGTCTCCATGCATCTTTCCGAACAGAGCCGAGATAGCTAAAGCAGTACCCTTCAATTCTCCCGCAGCCCTGGCCTCCTTCGTCATCTCGGGGCCCTTCGGCTTCTTCCTGAAAGCGCTGCTTGCTCTCGTTGGCTCGCGTTCCAACATGTCATCGCTGGACAGAACCTGCAGGTAGTTCAATTGCAGTCTGATCGATTTTCTGACCAACCCGATCGCCCCCTTGAATTCAGCACTGACAACCTTTCGGCTGGACACTGGGAAGATGAAGAGGGCAACACCGGTAGCAATGCCCATAGCAGAGAGCATAGCCACCAGAAGTCGTCTCACGAATGACTCTGCGGACGCGTCCGTCACCATAAGCGGCCCGAACGTGCACGCCACGTTCATGAAGATGGAGTAAATCATGACGGGGAGATTCATAGCCGGATACTTTGCACGCAGCGTGTTCGAGACCCAGATGTTGAAAAACAGCCAAATGCCACAAACAGCTGATTGACTCGAGTTGTAGATGGGCAAGCCGGTGGCCAACTCTTCCGCTGTCGCGGTGTTGTGTCGCGCTCGGACACCAGTCCACAGGGCCAGCATGGAAATTGCGGCACCGATGCAAATTCCCGACACATTGAGGACCAGATTCTGAAGATACTTGCCTCGCGGGAGAATAGCGAGAGCGAGGACTGAGATAATGGGCACGAGGTAGCCCAGGGTGGTGAAGTATTGCGCAACTGGTGTCGATTGGTAGATGCTGATACCAATGATCGGTGGTAATGAGCCCTTGAACATCATCATGACTGTTGGCACATCGAGACCGAGTCTGGTCATCAGATTGGGCTTCGGAGGCGGCTTCCTTGCCGCACTGGCGCTCGTCGCGTTAGTCGGCGCCCGCGCCGGAGCCGCAGGACGAGGCTCCGGCGAGGGGGTTTCCCGGTCGGCATCGGGCTGCTGTTCATCGGTACTCATATTTTCGGGAGCATCGGTCGCTACAGATTGGGATGAACTCGAGTTCACCTCTTCTCCGACGGATCGGAGAGTCGAGCGTCGTCGCATGCCGGGCATCTTGATGAGATGAGGTTGAGTTTTTCAGGCCCGAGGCCCGGTGTTGTTTTGTCTTACCTGATGATGTAATTAGCGGAGATCGCCGCCCATATGCTGGCAAGACATTGCCGACAGAGTTTGCGCTAGCGCGACGTTTTGTGGACTTTTTACTCGTTTTCGTTAAGACCGGATGGAGATTATTAGAAACTAAAATACCTGGCGAGTCAATCAACCACCACCGACTTGGCCGATTCATGCCTTGAGGGCACGGGCCTTCATCTCATCTCTTTCAAGGGATGAGGCAGATGGGATGGCCGCCGGAATGGTCGCACAGGGAGCCGTTCGGAAGATTTGGCAACTTGAGTTGGGGACATCGACGTTGGAATCAGCCTTAGATGGACTTCAAATGCCTGAAAGATCATCATCAAAGTCGATGTTCACTGACAGGCCTCTTCATCCAAGTGAGCAGACCATGGGACGCGCCAGAACTTGACATAGCATGGTGCCAGCGAGCTATCGAATCAGGGAATGACTGCAACAAGCCAACAGCAACTTCTTTCAGCAGCGAACTTGGCTACGTTGATTCCCTTTCAGCTTTAGTCGACAGAATTGACATGAACAGGAAACAAAATGATTCGATGTTGCCGTCAATATCGAAGCAATGTAGTATCGGCCCATGGAGGATTCTAGCTCGGTCCAACGTGTTATCTGCATGCAAGATCCCTGTAGGTCAGCCCTAAGCAGGCCGCCTATTCCCCGCCACGTCAGTAGACTGAACCGTCTCCTTTGCTTGGCAAACCAATGCCGCGTGGCCGTGGAAGCCGTGGAGTTGTGTCCTGGCAGACTATGATGCTTCTTTTGGCGGTTTTCTGTCGAGACTCGGAATACTCAGATCCTCAGCATGTAGGCCTCAGATGTCCTTCAAATAAACAAATGCTGATTTCGTCGTTTTGGGTTCCACATGTGATCGAACCCTTCCGATCCACACATCCGCGCTCAACTGCCTCTGAATAAAGGGCAGGGGTCAGTTTTCAACCCCGCAGATTCCGGACGAAACAGTCCGTTGTCTTCCTCCAGTCTTGTTCCGCTGCCTTCTCTCGCGTTCGATTCCAGGCGAAACCATATTTCGTCATGAAATTCCTTTTTGGAGTCAGTCTCAACTTTTTGAGTGCAATACGAACTGTATGTGGTGGGAGCCCAAGAAGAGTCTTTCGCGAGATGACCCATGCGACACGAAAATTACCAGGTCTCTAGCTTGTGAGCTATTTACTTAGATGCGGATGTCTACACAGCAATCCAGAGGTACCAATTAAGTAGCCCCTTTGTGTAGATACGCCTTAACTTCAAATTTACCCAGAACTAGCGCAACACGACGTCCTTCATCTGGACAGCCACGACAGACAGTCGATGAACGAGATTCCGGCCCAAGTGAGTGACTCCCGCATGCACGCCGCTCACCGCCATCCTTCAGAAGTCTCGGTAACGAGTTTCGTACTTCAAATTAACCACGTCCTCGGGGCTAATAGCATTAACCCTCTTGCTCCTGATGTCTGTTCTGTCTAACAGTTGCTCGTAGAGTGGGGCAAACTCCCTCGAAGTCTGGAGATGCGCCAGGCCGAGGAACTGTTTTTTGTCTTCCAAGTTGACGTGGTGCTGAACTCGATAGGATAGGTAGATTTCGTTGAAGCGTATGTTGGTGTCTAGATTATCGCGAGCAGCCACAGTGGCCATGCTGAACAAAGCTCCCTGAGTTACAGCAGGAGCTGCTCGCCGACCCATATCACCTGAGGCGCCAGAACACATCGTCCAAGAGCTGTTTGAGACCCCCTTTTCTAACAACTAGGGCACAGTTGCACGGTATGCGTCTACGGTATGATTGTTTAGATTCGAAAATTCACGAGGAGCTCAGCATATGTGAGTGGCTACTCACATAGATAAGTTTCAAAATTGATCTTCATAATCTCATGAAGAGCAGAAATCTCGAGATCAATCAGGCTAGTCTCCCAATAAAGACCACCCGCTGTTCGAAGTTGGGATCAATCACATGTCCTCGAAGCAAATACCAGAGGCCGCCTCAATCAACAACGATAAGGGGCGAAGAAGTACTCACGAGACGCAAAAACATGCTGAAACGGCGGCAGCTTGCCGGCGCGAACTTGATCAACGATACCTCTAACAGAGTCCTCAGATGTGATGTCCGCTTCGGCGATCGAGATTCCATCGCGGGTTTCAACGTAGTCGAATATCTTCTCGGCGCTTGTCTGATTCCGAACAACGGCAATGACTTTGCGCTTGGCTTGGAGGGCGCCGATAACGGCAGATACTCCGATGTTTCCGGATGCGCCGAAGACAAGAACCGTTTCTGCCATCGCTATAGTCAACAAATGGGTCGTGCTTTTCAGATCAAGTCCCAAAGGTGGTCGGAACAGACTGTCCGAGCAGGATGGGCAAGGCTTAGGAACCCATTTATACTAAAATGCTCACCGACTTTCACTTTAATTAAACGTGTTAGTTTACCGACAAAGATTGCATTCAGCATGGGCTCGCCATCATTCTTAGACGCGAGGTGACATCAAGTATGGCTCAGGGCTAGACGAAATGGTTATGCTATCCGAAAAGAGGACGGCTTCTGGATCGATTCCTGGTGCCGAGTTACACAATGCGGATATAGAACCAATCAAGTATCTCCCGCAGCTGGAGAAATGCATTCAATCGGGCCATCGAAGACGACTAGTGAATCTCACTGCAGATTTAGACGAGTATTCCCAGGCTGCACCCCGCCTTTGAAACTGTGTAGTTGATATTACCGGTTCATTTCCTGACAACGATGCACGGTGGGTAGCAATGACGGCGCATTGCTTTCCTGTTCGGTATTCTTCATTGAGATGCAAGTTTGTCGACGGCAAGCGAAGGAACAATGCAGCACCGACCGCGCACTGTGCGAGATCTCGAGTCGCTCATTCGTCGGGCCAGGGTTCCTCGATTTTCCCCATCCAGTCTATGCAATTCACGAATCACGACCTCCTCAAGGCTGGATTCTATTGCTTACACGCGCCATAACTTGGAAGTACTTTCAACGTTGTCAAAATCGTTGTCAAATTTACGACTCTTTCGAATGCATAGGTACGATCTGCTTTCCGAACTAAATCTCCTGACTACGTAAGTGGGTAGGTAGGAATAATATACTTAACAAAAGGAACGACAGAATAGGGGCAATGATAGAAAGTAAGCAAAGGAGCCGAAGTCAATGACCTGAAGAGAATTTTTCAAACAGTTTAGAATCAGATAAAGTTCATGATCAACGAGTCACGGCCTAAAAGGTTGAAAGTCATGATCTCGGAACATCAAATTTACTGGCTGGGTCCATCGTGACACAGACCCATCGCGGTTTCAGTTTCATTCGTCAAAATAACTAAAAGCACGATGAGATGAGTTTCGCAGTATACGCCACAAGTACATGTTGTTAAGTGATGGCGATATGTTCATGGTCATTGAAGATCAACATGCAGTCTTGTGCAGTAAACATCCATCAGTGCAAGAGATCTGTTTAATTAAGAACCCCATCATCTTTGCCTTTAACAGCACCAGTCAAAACTATCAAATGAAGTCTGCTGATCGACATACGGATTGTGAATTTCTCACAGTGAATGTTCTGTAGTTTACCATTCCCCACCGCAACAACCCCGATGTATCGCGGGCGTAATAGCGGTGAACTACTCAGACCGAGCTAGAAATTAATCTTTCAATGTGATGTCCACAATTTGTTTGGAACCCAGTCTTACGGCCGTTTCCAGCAACAAGCGGAGGTGTTTCCCTTATTGGGCAAAGCTTGGAACGAGGGAGAGAGGGCCAGCCACCTTTGGCGCGTAAAATGACCAGTGAAAAGGCTTCAGATTCTACGTCGAGCACGTAGTCTACTCGTTGAAAGGTCGCATAGAGGCTACATATAAGGCTGTTCAACATCAAAGGGGTTGTGTACCCGTCACGAGGCATGTGGGCTAAGTGAAGGCAGGGGAATTGGCTCAGCTGCCAATCCAAACGTAAGGGCTGTGCTGAAAGCCTGATGGCCACCGCTTGTGGCCACTCTTGGCTAGACCTCTACGTTACAGATGGCTGCCCAAACGACTGGGGGTGCGTGTATGGCTCCGTGCCGCTCTCGACAATTTCTACTAGCTGAAGTCTTACTAGTGCAAGGGGGCTCGGATCTGTCGTCTGCTCTTCTAAGAGGCCACACACCTGGTACCGGACTTGATGAAACGTGAAAGAGTGAGGCCCCTTAGGAGTCTGTCATCACCCGATAGCCCAAGACATGTGCCTTTTCTTTCTATTACTCGTGCAACAGACCACTAATCTGAAGGCGCATTCTGACAGACCCTTGAAAACATGTGGCAACAGCAAGCAAGTGCAGAGGTGAGATACACTTGCCGCGTATCAAGCTTGCGGGGCGCCTAACAGGTGGCACCCAGCCACCGGTTGCTTTAATGTTAGGCCATGTGGACCCATTCACGCGGAGCACCATGATTCTCATGACCACGGGATGAGTTCCCTGAAAATAGTTAAATAGCCGCCTCTGACGTATGGGTGGAGATCCAGTTGACGTATGATCATCAACAGGCATTTCAGTGCAGGTGGCTCGGATATCACCCCTGCCCATCTGTGGACGGATGTGACTCCTCCTAGATGTAGCTACGTGCCGCTCAGTCTCGGGCCTCAATGGCCTAGAACTGGGGGTAGTGGAAGCAAGGGAGTGTCTAGGGAGCAGTGCCAACTTGTTTTCTTGTTCTTACTCGCAAGCGGTTCTCTACCTAGACATATGCTTTCAATGTTTACTGTTGAACCTGTGTGTACCACTCTTTTCTCAAATACTTGAATGGAGATTCAATCACGATGTTTAATGCTCATATGTGTCACGGGCTAGAGCCCGGCCGAGATCTCCGGCTTTGCCGGAGCAGCTACCGAGATCCGGCTCCGCCGGATCCACTATTCTGCTGTAGCACACCGCCTAGCCCCGGTCTGCATCACTGATGCTAGGCGCCTATCCCTGTAAAGTCCTTTCCTCCTTCTTCAGCTTAGAATAGTCAATCGACGGCACCTCTACGTTGAACAAGCCTAGGGGCCAGCCCCTTACAATATGGTAATCATTATGACTATTCGCTACCGACCGTGCGTGACCCTTTCAGCTTATCCTTCTGACCCGGCGAAAGCACACGATCTTCGCTTTGTCCTACACCAGACACATTATCGGTTATGCTGCTCGAAGTCAGAAATTATCCGATTATTCCTTGAAATGACTTGCAATGTCACAGTCCTCACATCGAGCGCGATATACCCACACCCAAGATGAACAGTTGACGTTGTACTTGTATCTGTTGACACAAGGGTAGCGATCCATGGCCCACGTGTTTTAAGGGCCGGTGAGGTGATGATTAGGCGAAACCTGAATGATTGAGCTTCAAAGAATTACCGAGGCCATACGTCTGATAGGACATGAGAACATTGGAAGTTGTCGTCCCTTATGACTTCTTCGTGTTTTTATTACATCTCTTCCTTGGCTATGTCTCTACGTGATCAGGTCGGGTATTGAAGTGCTCAATAGTCAATTAAACCTTGGGCATCTTTTCGTTGCTTTTCTACCGAATCTTCCATATTTTTCTGTTTGATTTACACCACGATTTGTCTTAGGGAGGCCGGCCGGCCCCGCTTGCGTCCACGTCAGTTTCATGGGCTTGAAGCTTGGCCGGAGCTATCTCCGAATCCGTAGCTCTCGCCTGGCCAATAGACAGCAAAATTCGCATGTTTCGAAATATCGTATTTGAGAGGATGGGTATCTTCACCGGTCCCCAATAGTGGTGATGGAAACATCGTAGACAGCCCCTCCTTGACATTACCAGGGTCTGGGATGGCCCTAATCACTGTCCGACACCGCCATACCACCCTTCCCCTGCTTCCTATCCCGATACCTATTTCGCTTCCACCTATCAACGATATTGAGATTTCTGTCAAACGATCCATTTTGCTGCAACTGGCCTTCAGACGCATGCAATCCACTCGGAAGGTGGTCCAATGTACCGCATCCCTCGTACACCTGCAAGCTTAGGTCGGCGACCTCGAAATCTACAGCACGCAGTGATGATACATCTTCTCCTTGGAAGTATTTCAGTCTCCACGTGGTCAAGCACGAGATATGGTCCACATGCAACCTGACGTTGGCGCTTCACACGCACCTTAGTCCTAGAAAGAAGAAAATGAACAGCTCTAGCACTGGACTATGGATATTTGGATACACCACACACGCATGCTAGTGTGTTATTTCCGTTCGCGTAGATATGTACCACAATTTGCTGTTCGAGTCATCTGCGACGTCTTGGAGCTTTTCCACGCTGGCTTGCGTGGGACTCATACCGGTGCTCGAGCGCCAGGGTCCAAGGGCAATACCAGTTATCGGGTGAAGGAGGCCGCCACAAACAAGGGTAGTCCATTTGACGAGGAAGGCTGATGTGGTGGCGATATCATGAAGATTCATTGCAACAAGAGATGGACGTATCGTCACACAACCAGCTACACTATGTTTTGTGGCGTGGTCGCCCAAACCCGGCATTCAGGTACGTAGGGCTCACGCCAAATAGCTGGTTGGCTGACTTGAAACTGATTGGCTGACTTGAAACCGACTCTCCTCTTCCTGGCGAAATCAGGCCACTTCTATCGGTGCTGCCTGAGTTTGGTGGCTGTCCGAGAGCCCACAAGTCTTGCGTGAGGCTGGGCATCAAGTTCTAAATTCCCAGGTCAGAGAGATCGCCCGTGGATCCCTTGACCCAGCGGTTGGAGAAGCTTCACAGCCTAAACCCGCGGAGCCGGTGGAGGCTTTTGGTACGCTGATCAAGTGATGGGATGGCGATGTGGTGCAGCTAAGCCTGTTGAAGCTCGGTTCTGACAGGTGACAGAACTGGGGTAGCCTGCATTTGATGACCTTGCGAGTCTCCTGTCATTATCTCATTAGGTCTTCCAAGTCGAAGCCCACTCATGCCTGGAGAATGCACGATCTTATCTGCCTGGGCCCTGACTATGCTGCCCAGTGGCAATCCATGTCGGTGATCAGTCGCAGCTCGGTCTCCCCGATTACGTCCAACTACCTTGTTTCCGAGTCCGATCGAGTCGGACAAAGTGGATTTATGGCGAGACGACTGGTATTGGTCCCCAGCCAGTAGCTTGGACATTGGGTAAATTAGCTTTTGAAGCGGCAGCGGCTGACTTGATGCACAAGAACCCCTGTTCATATTTTGAGACCAGTAACGCAATCGCGCACCAATCGCGATTCAGTGTAACCGAAGACAACATGAAAAACAGAATATGAGATATGATTAGGTATTGAATGGAAAACTGGTTGGTCGTTAGCACATTGCAAGTATCTTGGTGTTAATACAATGGTCTAGACTAAAGTTACATGTCGGGCAATAACCCCTCGCCTCAGGAAAGGGATCAGAATACTTCTTTTCTTTTTCGTCGATTTCTACCTGCTGATGGACCCCAGCTTGCGCATCGAATTTGAGAAGCCTCTGTTTGCGCGCCCAACATGTTGTCGAAGACCGTCGCAAGCCCCTTGCGGGACAATCTCGGCTTTCGAGGGGCTGCGATTGCACGACTCAGGCAATCCGGCCGTCACCATGGAATAACTCATCGTCGAATATCATTCCTCGATGAATTGTAGTTTTCTTCATTTCTTGTGCATTATTTGACTGGGTTCATCTTTCAAGTTACACCAGCTGCCGCAACTTTCAGAGATGTATGGAGATAACAGCGTCGCGAACATGAACTTTGTAAGCCGTGTAGTCCCCTCTATGCCCTTACTTTAGGTACATCATCAAACTGACAGCATCAAGCATCTCTTCCTCAAGCTTCCTGTCGAGCTTCGCTTAATGATCTGGCGCCTAAGCCTTCCGAGGACCCGGATCGTATCAATTCGATGTAGCACGACCTCTCTCTTCGAAATGAACGATTCAAGCTGGGGGACCTCGCCAGCAATAATACCAGCCAACTTACACACCTGTCGCGAGTCGAGGCAAGAGGCTATGCGATACTACAAGTTGCGTTTCGGGGTAGCTGGTCCTCCCAAGATATTCTTCGATCCCCAAATAGACATACTGCACTTCGGCCCGGCGAAAGGATTCATGGCATCATCCGCGCAGTATTTTACCGCCTTGTCTCTATGCAATCCGACGGACTTAAGTGTCGTCAGATACTTAGCGATCGACAACTCCGTACTGGGCAATGGCATAGTCAAAGGCGCTGTCTCTAATTTGGCTGCCCGAGCCATCCGACAACTTGCAATGCGCATGCCTGAGCTGAAGGGACTGGTGTTCGTGCGAAACCAAGCTACTTCCATTACCATTAAAGAGGCGGAAGATCATTGCATAGAACTCCAGAGACTGATTGAGAGCGCTATGTGCGAAGTTGCTGGCGAGCTTCCGGACTGGGAAGTTCCTCCGTGGTTCACGGCAAAGATGGCATCAGGTACAAATGCTACGAAAGGTCGGGCTTGATAGATTCAAGAAAATAAAACCGGTTCAGCCATACAGGATTTGAGTAGTGTCGGGCTCCGATGATCCAATACCTTCGAGTCGCCACTTGAATTCCATGCAAATTCCTGAAAGCAGCATTGCGCCACAGTTGTCCGAGTGTCGAGAACACTATCCCGCTAGATCCGTGAGGTGGTCTTCCTGCGAACGCACACAGAGTGCGTTAGCTGGAAATATCAGCCAATCTTTGTGTATGAGCTCAGCTTCCGCTTTGATGTATCCATGGATGGGTATGGCTAGCTCCGACAACATGGTATAAAGGTGAAGGGAGCTTCCAGCTGGACTGTATTTCTGTGTCAATACAACCACCATTTATTTCGACGCTGCTTTTATCCTATAAAATATGTCTCTTATTCACATCAGACCCAGGCCAGAGCCTAACGGACCAGTCATTAGAGCATTATTTCATTCCGGAGCTGCGGCGTTTATACGACGAATACTTCAGCAATGCGGTGCTCAATCATATCGACAGTTCTTGATTGACATCTTGGCAGCGCTTTCACCTGAGTCTGTACGGAGAATTTCGCTGTTCTGGGAGAGAATTGGATATAGTCACAAAGACTGCATCTACCTAGACGTCCGCAACAAGCTCTGGAAAACAGATAACTTTGCCGAGATGGTGAGAACAGAGCCTGCTATTGTACGTCTGCAAATTTGATAGGGTGGCACAAAAACATCGCTAATATGCAGTCTTAGATGCACATGTGGTTTGTAATAGCGGTCCTGGCAAGCGGCGATGGTGATGGCACGGAGCCTAATGACGCCGTCGTGCTTGATCTTGCACGACGCAGCTACATGGAAGCTCAGGAGACATTTCGACAGGCTGGATCCTGGCTTTCGAAGTCACGATGAGTATGTTCGTGGTCTCTCGGGGTTCAACTTCCACGTCATCTGTGCTCATTGGCACGGCATGTTCGTTTTATGCCATCATTACCTTTCAAGGCTTTATAAAAAAATGCTGTTACTCTGATGGACTATTCTACAAACTATGTTGAATTTCACTTCAACGAATTAAATCCATGGTATCTGGTGTGAAGCTGAACACGTCCCTTGACGCACACGGGGCAAACGACGGATGGGGAACGGGCATTGCGGGCAGCACCATTCGTTGACCACATCCCCCTCCGCCTAGGGTGGCATCCTCAATCGACGCAATGTCTCAGCTCGAATGTTACAAGGATCCATGCGAGGCCCTGCTGGGCTGGTAGTGTCTGCCCAATTGCCCATCATCTTAGCGCTACCCAAAACAAGCTCCAGCCGCCCTTCCACGCGGCGTTCAAGGTTCGGTCGAGAACGGCATGCCAATTCTCCTAATTCGTCGCAGGTTGACCATGACGTGGTGTACGTAGAATTCGGGGTCCTTTCACCGACTTCCACTCCCTTGCTGTTGGTCGCTAATCGATGTGGGGCATTGACATTCGAAATTGTACATGTCTATGCCAGAAAGCTGCATATGCTTAAGCTGAGGATCCGCGAATGCCCAGTTTCATTTCTTATCAGGAGTTTAGCACACAGCCCAACGTCAGCGGGTTGAAGAATCAGATATATAAGGCTTGCGGTGTTCGAGGTAGGGCGCAAATGCACGACGTGAAGAACCTCGTTCAAGATCCCAACTCAGCAGCGACACGCTATTCTGCACTCACAGCATGAACCCTTATCAACGAAAATACCGAAGAATGACGGATGACGAAGAGAGAGCCTTCAGCCGGCTGTACCCGGCTGTCAGAGATGAGCTTAACGAACGCTCAGGGGTTTACACGTTCCAGGAAGGATCAAACATCGTCATCGAGTTGGCAGAAAATATCACAATGCCAAAGCAAAGATTTTTCAGGATCGTCGCAGAGTACAAAAGATTGAGAGCTCTTCGGCGCACTACCATTCGCTGCCCCAAACATTCGGCTTTTCGATCCTCTCCGCTGAACCCGCACAATGACACCACATGACAACAACCCGAGGACAAACACCAGAAGCAACTGTGAGGAAGGGTTGCTGGAACGATGCTTCTTTTACTCATTGGACTATGGTTGCAGTCTTCTTGTTGGGTGTGGGTATGCACTAGCAGGACGGACGGCTGCAACCTGACGTTTTCGGGGATATTATTCGTGTGGTGTGGGAAGAAGTCTCAGCAATCTCGGCAGATTCACACAGCCTCCAGTTGACGTTGACTGACATGACCTCTGATCCTTGCAATGAATGCCGCCTCATTATATCCCTAGCCACACACAAATGATTATATACAATTTCGCCCCTTCATCTGTTCGCTTGTTTGCGGTTCAAGAAAGGCCTGCGCTTCACGCCCGCAAGCTCTCGCTTATGTAGACACGAACAGAAGTATACGGGGCGCATGCCGGTTTGACAGAATGATCACTACGGAACGGGGCTTCCAATGCCACCTTAATCCCCGAGCACGGGGTTAGGCCGGGTTCCCCGGCACGGGCATGTCAAGGATCGGTCCAACCGGCTCCCAATGGTTTCTCCATCCGCTGCAGGTGGGACGCACGTCAATGTACGGCACGACGTCTCGACGTCTGTGCATACGTCCGTAATTGTGGAACATTTGCATTTCTGTCATGACATCCCGTGAACGGAGGTTGTCTGTTTACGGACTTGCCGCAGCATGCTGACACTGAGAATGGAGCCGCGAGGATCTCGCACTCGGACTTGGGACGGCAGCAGCCAGCTTCAGCTCTAGCTAGGAGGTTCAAAACGACTTTCATACTCGTTCTCATTCACTGTTTCTTCCCCTATTCCGAGTCAAGTCGAAAGCAGGCTGATCGGTCCGAAATCCCGAGGGTCTCATTTGTGACATGCTGGCGCCAGCGTGAGACGGAGTCTCGCACGATTCCAAACTTTCTACATCATCCCACCTTCTGGCTCATATCCATCCTACATTAATCTCTAGTCACACCCCGCTCGGTTGCTAGATCATACTAAAGATCTTCGCCTATTAGCCCCGTGCATCTCAAATGCCCTTACCGGCCGAAAGTCATCTCCCATTCTTGGCTAGAACCTTTCTCATTTCTTTGGAGGACAGAAACTTCCGAATATCATTGACTAAGTCATTAGGACATTCAAGAGCTGGAAAGTGACCGCCATGTTCATGCTGGCGCCAAAAGATGATGTTCGCAAGCTGCTTCGCCCAGTCCTTTGGACACTACAGACTCAAAGTTAGCGAAGCAAACACAACACATTTATCTGACTTGTACTGACCGGAAGGATCTCTCCGGGAAAGATGCTCACGCCTGTGAGAACTTTGAGATGCCCGTCAAAGGCTTTATCAGCTTCCCGCTTATCTCCAAACGCCTCTCTGAAGAAGCGCAAACCTGGGGTTGCCCCTTGAATCCAGTGCATCATGACCAAGTTGATGATGTCATCATTGCTCAATGCTTCGGGTACATCGATCCAAGATTGAAGCTTCTCCACGAACCACGCCAGAAGACCGATGGGGGAGTCGCCGAGTGCAAAGCCCAAAGTCTGAGGCCGTGTTTCCTGCATGTCGATGTATGCGCTCTGGTCTCTGTGAAAGACACTGCGAGTCTTCAAAAGTCTCTTTTCGTATTTCGAGTAGAGTACGCCGGACATACGCAGGCGAAGATAAGCAAAGGGCGCGGCACCGAAAGTTGGGGTGGGCGCCGGGAACGTATTGAAATGTTGCGCTCGTATAACACTGGGGTGCTGAATTGCCATCCAGCGAGTGATGAAAGCGCCAAGATCGCCTCCCTGAGTTACGAACCAGGGGTAGTTCAAGACATCAGTCATCAAGACTTTGAACGCACGAGCGACCACTGCAGGGCCAACTCCAGACCTCAAGGGGGCAGGTGAGAAGCCAAACCCAGGGATGGATGGCACTATAAAGTGGAATGATGGGAAATCGTCGTTTTCGGTATCGGTCGTAGTCAATTTCTCAACGACCTTGCTAGCTTCAAGAAAGGAACCTGGCCAGCCGTGTACAAATAAGAGCGGGATGGCGTCCGGGTTGGGCGACTTAGTGTGGGTATAGTGCAGCGTGACCAGGCCATAATCAGGAACTTGAATTTTGACAAGGAAATGGTTAAACGTTTTGTTTATTCGCGCCTGTGCCTAGTCAGCCTTACAATCATGAAGAGAAAGTGATAGAGTTGAGACGTGGGGAACCTGCCTCCTGGTCTTTCCAGTTGTACTCATTTCTCCAATATTCTGCCAGTTCCCGAATGCGTGCAACCTTCGCACCTTGAGACCAGTCGTCGTCAGTGAAATCCGTTTGTTCTTCGGGAAATCTGCAGTAGAGAAGCTTCTGCTCCGTGACTTTCAGAAGCTCTGAATCAATAGTGACAGAAAAGGGAGTCGGATGGTTTAGCTCGAGTTGACAGTCTTCGACAGGAAGCTTGGGCAACATCATGCCCCGACCAGCTGCTCGGTCGCCGCTTCTATGGTTTTGGTACCAGAGTTGTAAGAAGATTGCTCGATTTGGAAGGTGGGTGAGTTTGAATAGGTAGAAACTCCAAATACCTCCCCAGGACAGAAATGCACAGCTAGACGAAGGGAACGTACTGTTTATTCCGAAGATCCGAGTGCAAGGTTCTGGGGGATCAAACTATCAATGCATGAATCAATGTCACTGTCAACAACCCATAGCGCTGACGATACTTCTGTTGTTCCTGCGTTTCGGTCTGCTCTATTCCCTTCGCATTGAGTTGGCTTGCCGTTGTCCCGCATAATAGACCAGCCGAGCCAATGACGGCCACGATGAAGAGTCGCAAATGAGACGAATATGTTCAGACAGAAGCTGGCGCCAGCTAGCAGACCGTGGGGAGATGAGAAATTCATGCGGCGCACTTGGTGCATCCTTAGTAATCGCCCTCTGAAGAAAGGATGAACCACTTCAACTGAAAGAAAAGATACCGCCTCGTGAGGGACCTGGTGTACTAGGCCACGTCACCTGATCTACTAAACTGCAGTGATTGAGGGTTTCCACAGCTTTGACTATCATCCAGACCACGTTCATCCTTTACTACGCCTGGCGCTTGCGCTTGCACTTGCACCTCCAGAATCCGGTACCCACCCGACTGATCGGGCCCTGCCGGCCGGCATCCGACCCCACTCCGGCTTGTATGTTTGGCTCTTGGTGTCGACCGGCCCGCAAATTGCTATCCGGCCGAGACCGATTTGTAATGTTTTCAGCCATCAACCCCGCAGCAGCAAGACACGCGATTATCGAGCCTTCATGACGTACTTCTGATGAACAAGAACAGACTACGCACCTTGAGAGTTTGATATATATCGGGCCAACGTTCGTCTGGTATCTCTCCAAAGCCTCCTCACCCATTTCCCTTCACTCTCTTTTATCATTGATACGGTATCTTTTTGTCAAAATATCCAGACATGAGTGGGAAAGAATGCCAAGCGCTTGTGGTTGAGGCGCCTAACGGTAAACCATCGTTGGTCAGGAAGTCAATCCCGATTCCCCTGCCGGCATCCAACCAGGCTCTTGTGAAAATCTCACACATCGCACAGAACCCTACAGATGGCAAGTACATGACCCCAAATTTAGAAAGTGATGCATAATTCTCACATCGGCTAGTCCAGTCCTTTGACGGGAATGCCTTTGGCGATGGTGCGGTTCTGGGGTGCGACTTTGTCGGAACAGTCGAAGAGACAGGTGATCAAGTGAACAAGCTCAAAAAGGGCGACACCATCGCTGGGCTGATTTGGGGAGGTATGTTGCCTTAGAAGCTTGATTTAGACAACTCTGACTGTGGGATAGGAGAAATCAAAGGCATCGGAGGGTACAGCGAGTACACCGTGGCCGACAACGACATCAGCTTCCGGGTCCCGAAGAACATCAGCCTCGAGGAGGCGGTCACGTTGCCGCTTGCTTCCATGACATCATGGCTTGCGCTGTTCTCCAAAGATTGTCTCGCGATTCCTCGAGACGGGGGGAAAGATACATCTGTCCTCATTTGGGGCGGTAGTTGTGAGTCTTTTCCCCAAACATGAGTATGCATGCGTTCCGACTAATAATAAATAGCGAGTGTCGGACTTTATGCAATTCAAATTGCTGTACTTCACGGGTTCAAGGTCATCACAACGTGTAGTCCACGCCACTTCGACCTTGTCAAATCCCTTGGTGCGAAGCATGCCTTCGACTACCACGACGACGATGTTGTCGAGTCCATTAAGCAAGCGGCACCTGGTCTCAAGTATGTCTTCGACACCATCGGCAACAAGTCCTCGTCAGGCTTGGCGTCTCGAGCAATCGATGAGAGTGGTGGTCTTTGCACTGTACGACCTGGAAAGGCGAACACTGAGGATGTCACCAAGCAAACTAAGGTGACCGATGTGCTTGTCTGGACTGCCTTCTTGAAGGACCATCGCTACGGCAGCTTCCATTGGCCGGTAAGCCATCTTCGCTACGTGCGCACAGCGTTGCACTTCTTCCAGTCACTGACCAAGATAGGCGCATGAGGCAGACCACAAGCTTGGAACCGAGTTCTTTGAGAAGCTCCCTGGTTGGGTTGAGGAAGGTAAGATCAAACCCAACAAGGCCAAGGTTATTCCTGGGGGCCTCGATGGAGTCTCGAAAGGATTCCAGGAGTACCGCGATGGCAATATCTCTGCGACGAAGCTTGTGTACAAGCTTTGATGTCCTATGTAGAGAAAAACGCTTTGAATAGTGAAAAACTACAATCTTCCGTAGTCGTATCTAATAGTAAGGGTCAGATTGTCTATTTACGACAACACAACTTCCGATAGATACAACGTAAGGAATACAACTTCTACCTACAAGCACCCGGCAACCCGCCAGCGATCTTTCACTTGGAACTTCGAGGTGGGATAAAGCCGACAAAGCTAATCCTCCATCCGTTCAACCATGTGTACCCATCGGAGATCATGTTTCATGTCCTGGCTTGGTCTCGCCTTTCATCAAAGCCTCATTCACTTCCTCTGCCGGTGTTGCGGGTTCGTACTGCGTAGGACGTTCATCTTCAATTATCACAGCCTTTTCGGGTAGTCCTCCGAGGTAGATGGTCTTGCGGCCATTAGCCCTGCTCCACTCCTTGCTCGACATGTACATATTACTGTCGTTTTGAAACAGAAATGTTGTGAAGACCCTGCCTACGGTAAGTTGCTGAAGGCGATGTCGAAGAAGACCGATTGTTGATGTTCGGAAAACAGTTGTTACGACCAGTAGAAGCAGGATCGACAACATAACCAGCAGAAGAATGAACGCCGGGATTCCGAATAAAACATGATACTTGATCCTCCGGCCAAATGGATTGACGTGAATTCTGGCCGCTTCATCAGCCTTGTTATTGCCGGGCCCTAATGTGCCCTTTGTCCCAACCACTGCCGACGCCGCGAGATCAGTCCAGAGGAGCTTGATAATGTCTGATACGCGATCCGCATCCGAAGATAGAGACTGCCACCGCTCAAAAATAGGGATGTTTGAGACGCCAGCCAGATCGAATGGCCAGCCTTCATCAAGCGCTCCGTCAAAGCCGGAATCGGTGAAGAGTAGCTCCATGATGCTTAGTGCGAAGTTACTCCCAGGAAGATTGTAGTTCGATATGCCGAACGTGGGTTCGAGTGACGAAAGAGATAAAGCGCCGTGTTTCCCAAGAAGATGGAACTCTCGTTGCTTGACAGTGGAAATATTCGGCCGAGACACATACTCGGGTGAAATGATTCCCCAGATGGAACTTATCCCATCCATGGTCAACCCAGAGTTCTCCGCCGCCCATAGTGGGTAGTCATCCGGGCTGCTGTAGTTCTTTGGCTCAATAGACGTGACCTGGAGGCTGTCGAGTCCAGTGGTGCCGTTCACGGTAAAACTGACCGTCTTGATGATTGCTCGGACAGCGGCGGCGCAGGAATGCAGCGGAGAGGACCATTTGCTATGGTTTTCGTACATGGCCAACTTGTTACCACCGTCTACTCTCTGTGGTGCACCGCGCAGCAAGCCACATCCCACGTAGATCATGGAGATGTTGGCAATATCTGCGTTTCCAGCCCCAGCACAGACCAATTCCGCAATCGAGAAGTCACTTTGACTGACGTGGTATGGATTCGTCCAGTTCACCACTTTGTTGTTAGAGCTCACCGGGCTGATGAAGTCGAGGTAGTTGCCATACTGTGACTTGAGGCCGAGCCCGCGGTATTTCATGAAGCTATCCTCCTCCAGCAGAAACTCCTTGCCCAGATGGGAGTCAAGGTACGAGAACGCCTTGGTGCCGGCTGTCGCGTTGGTCATAGTTGTGACGTTGAGATATACCATGCTGTAGAAATTGTTAAGGACGCCTGCCTTGTAGGCTCTGGCTTTGAGCTCTGGGTTCGACTGTGCGTGTTCGCGGTCGTAGTAAGGATACGTATGGTTGAGGTTCACGAAACCCCCACGGTCAGTAAGTCTGAGCTTGTCGAAGTTGTAGAAGGATGAAGCAGTATAATTGACTTCGAAATCGAGTGTCAGATTCAGGTTGACGCAACTTGCGATTGGCTCGATGAATAGTAAGTCTTCAGACCAACTAGCGCCTAGCTCGATGTCGGTGGGGACCGTGTGGTTGCGGAAACCAATACCGCCGTTGGTCGCGTCAACAATCAGGCCTTCGACAATCTTCACAGTTGGATCCATGATGTGACTCTCCAGCTGGTTATACGCCCCTACGGACACTTCAGTGCCGTTGTCGACGTAAGGTCGTGTTGTCTGTGTTAATTGGCGCCATTCAATGTCAAAGAAGTTAGACACCGTCGTCCGATTCTTCGTCCCGCTGGAGAATATCTCCATCGCAAGTGGGTCGATCTTCGAGCTGTAGCCGAAAGGCATGTGAAAGGTTAGATTGCCGCTGCTGTTGGTGACCGTGACGATATTACCAGAGTAGGGGCATGGCACGGGTCCTTGTAGGAGGTAAGTCTGCCCCTGACTACAGGTACGCGAAAAGTTGTGATGTCCCCTTTGTGACGTGGCGATGCCAAAAGACCCAATGTCCTTGACGTATGAAAACGAGGCAAGTTTAGGCTCGAGTGTGCCGAGCTCCTCGTAAAGACCTAACGGGGTGATGACACCAGTTACAGCGATCAGGAAGGCGATGATGGGTACCGTCCAGGAGATAATAGTGATGTTGAGGCGGGCGCCATGGCTCTGAACCGAATCGGACTGGAGGATGGTGGGCCACCATGTTCGCTGAAAAATACGACTGGCGATGTTCCTGCATCATTACATTCCTCAGTATGCCTGCCCAAAAGATTCACTAATCGTCAATATAGCTGATACATACCATGTGGCAGCGGTCTCTGTGTCTCGGAGCAAACCCGCTAGTATCAAAGCAACGGCAGTTGGACACCACACCTGGGCTTGAGGTTCAAGTCAATTACTTTTCCAATTCTCAGAGCATTTGTAGATACTGCGAAACAGAAGGGTACCTACCGACAACGATGGCCGCCGCAATGATACCGGCCACGTACCCGACAGTGATTTCAATCATCGCAAACGCTGCTAGGGATTGAATGTTTGTCGGTTTGCTATGCACAACGTCCCCGCAAACGGTGCAGTGGGCGAAAATGGAACAAAAGACTAGACCTCTCCAAGCGCAACGTGAGCTGCACTCGCGGCATATATCTGGCAGCGCTGGCCGTGAAACGGTCTTCCTCGCCTATTTTCGATCATCCCATGTCTGCCTTATCATGCCAAGAACGCCTCGTTCTCGCGACATGCTGGCCGACATCACATTATGAAGTGGCTGAGGCGAAAGAATTGCGACGATTGGCTGTATGTAAAACAACATGCATCCAGGTCGATCTTTTTCTGACAGTTGTACAGGAGAGCTGAACTTTAGCACGGCTCTTCATTCGCCGGTGTGGCACTGGGTACTTCAACCCCAGCCTTCGCCGTACTAAGCGGAGGAACTATCACCCTTTCTGACCACACTCAACGGATCATCCCTGCCAAGACATCGTCTAATTCGTGGCGGTCTAGCTCGAGTCTAATTGAAGGGCGCGAGCCTGTATGGTGTGCAAACCTCAACGGCTTTTCTTCCTTTCTTTTTACTGTTGCGTTATGTTGAAGAGAAATTGAAGAAGGTGGTGAGCAACTCTTCTCTAGCCCAGTCGACTTTGTGAAATCATGCAGGATGACTAGCCATCCTTTCAAGATCAGGGTTGAATGGAAAGCAGTGAGACTGAACTCGTTCTTGTACGTTGATTTCGAGTGTTCAGCATAAGATCTTTGGTGGGTTACTCAAGTGTACAAAGACCCTAAAGCCAGTTCCTGTCGTTTTCTTCCATTTTCAAACATGAGATCTCGCTCACCGTAATATTTCCATTCAGTGCGGAGTCCATCCAAACTAATCGAACAACTATGGAAAAAGGGGAATTGAAAGCTCAGACATGTTGCTGCATTGAATTCGGCAATGCGGAAACTGATGTGTAAGGCGAGCTTGAGTAGAGGATTAGCGAATGAATCCTGCTCTTTGAAGTTTACTGTTGTTCTAAAACCATTTTATGAACGTAACAGGTGAATTTGTTTGTTTGCCACGTTGACTACAATTTACGACCACTGTCTTGATGGGCACTGGACTACTGCGAACCGTCTAGTTTCACAAGCAATGGTTGACTTATCCCTCTCCGAATGACGGACATAAGCGACTATCTTTTCACCATGAGACAGACCACCGGTTCGTTGATACTTGTACTTGTAACATGTGGCTAGTCTGATGTAAGTAGATGTCGGTTTCATTGACATCATAGGTCCAGCTGTTCGATAAGTCGTACGTCGCATCTTACACGAGGTGAACGACCGTGAACGACCACAGGAGCAAATGCAACACAGACAAATAGGTAGATAGCGACGCAGCAAGCGTCCATATGTTCAATTTTGAATCAAAATATGTTCATAATCCATAAAACCCCTTGTCACCTCCCATACCCCCCAATCGCTCACAGAGTCCTAGATGCCTTTGCACATCTAAGAAGTGCCAGAGCAGCCGACGAAGTTGTTGCCGCTGGCACCGGTGTGGGTGATCTGGCCGGCCTGTCCGCAGCTGGCGTTGATGACGACACGGTCGGCGCCGGGGGAGCCTTATTGTACTCGTTAGTCCTGGTCAAACATAACACAGATGACGCTTTCCGCAACACAGGGGCAGGGAAGCGCAACAAGACACACAGGGAACAAGACTCACCTCCAGTGTAGACGCCGCTGGTCTTGATGGGGAACTCGTACCACGGGCCGCTGACGTCGAAGTCGAAGCCCTCGTAGTTGTTGTAGCGGTGGGGGTAGGTGGAGGAGCCGGCGACGGTGCCGGCCTGGACGTGCTGGCAGGCGGCGTTGGAGGCGGCGTTGACCTGGGCGGTGGAGTATGTGGTGCTGCCGCAGGTGGTGGAGCGCTTCTCGATGGCCGCGGGGACGGCCGAGACGGCGAGGGCGAAGAGGGAGACGAGGACGACGGGGAGCTGCATCTTGACGGCGGGCGGGGGTTCCGAGTAGAGACTGAGAGTGAGTGTGTGAGACTGGCCTGGCGAGAGAGAGGAGATTTCAACCAGACATCGCGGGGTGGACCGTCTTTATACACGAATTCCACAATGGATGGGGAATTTTTGGACTTTCCGAGGGAGACGACTACACGAACATTGTTCCCCGTCACAGATGCAACGCACAATCACCGGTTTCCCCCCTTCCTCCACCCAGCTGACGGAGCCGGGCAGACAGCTCGTGAGCGGCGGCGATGATTGATTGGGGTTGCGTTGCGCTGTCAGCGCCGGGTTTCCCTGTCGCGTTGTCGATCGCCGGTCACTCAAAGCGGAAGGTGTGTTGTAAGGATCTTATCGCATGGCCAGGAACGCGGCCGTGGTTGGTCGGAATCGCAAGCGACATGACCCAGCAAACAGCGGAAAATAGAAGCTAAAAAGCCAAATCACTCCTTATTGAACTGCCCTCTGCTCCTCCGTCTTCATTGGTGGCTTGGGCACGGGGTGGAGGATGTCGTGCGCTAGTCAGGCCGCATCTACCGAACGGCATTGCAACGCCAACTTCTCATTCCTCCTGGGGCTAGAGGACAGGAGGGCGCCGTCGACGGCCCGGTGAGGAAGTCTCTCCCGTGTCTCCCGTGAATCCCGTCCCACCCACGCACCCACGCAGCGCGAATCCCCGCACTGGAGGAGGACCCCCCTTGCCGCCCTGCGCACCCTGTGCACCCTGCGGCCACCTCCGATCCACCGGGGGGTCCTTATTTCTTAAGCAGCTGTCTAAATGGGTTTAAGCCCGGCGGTGGTGGAGTCCGCAGGGACGCTGCGATTGTCGGGCTGTCCCTATCATTCTGCCCACGAGGGTCCTGGGTTCGTCGTGAACCGGGCAAAACTTGGCTTTTAAGCGCGCTTCGGAGCTTGGGTGATTTCCTTGGCTCGGCTGTGAGAGGCTGGCATGATTTTACCTTCTGAATAGGGTTACAAGCGTGGATGCCATGTGGGTGCGTTCGTCTCATGGATTCGGAATCGGCAGAGGCTGGAGTGGGGAAGAAGCGAGAGAAAGGAAGGGGACTCGGCTTCTTGGGTGACGATGTCTTGGCTTTTTCGTGGTGGATCTCTGTTCAACAGTACGCGAAAGCGACCGCTGTATCGCCGTGTTAGATAAGGAATATGGCAATTGAAGTCGCACCATTCTTGTTCTTGGTGGTTCAAATACCGCGATGATCGTATGCCCTGCTGGAGAAAAACAAGCTTGACAGCGTTCGTTGCTAATGGTGCAGGGGCATGTGCCGCTCACCCGATGCCTGGCAAATACCCAGAAACTTATTTCAATCGTCAAAAATCAACACCGGAGACGTCCGCTCGTCGCTCGCCAATGTCAAGCTTCTTAGCTTGCATGTGACAGTTTTGACTGCTCGCTGTTTGTTCTGCCCGCATCGGATCAAGTGCTGGATTGGGCATAGCATCCCTGAGACAAATGAGGTGTTTCGCTTGTGGCGGGGGAGGCCAACATCATCAACGCCGGGTTTATGAGCATCTGGGAAGGTGGTAGTTATCCTGATCCCTTCGACTGACAGCGTGTGGTGTGGCAAACGATATCACGAAGTGGCTTGATTGTGCGTGTAGTACAGGTATGGCATTCAAGATAGCTGGTCGGCGAGCGGCGAATTCCTTGGCTATCAAGATCAGAGATAGCTGGACGAGGAGGAAAGATGTTGAATTGAGAGATATGGGATTAGCGAAGGTCAAGAGCGAGGAATGTCTATCGACATGGAGGAAATATGCGGTGAGCCCGGTTGAGGTTGACCTCCTACACAGCTTATGCAGATGCAAACACAGGACTCCAGTCTTGTTCCTCCAACCACCTGGAAAGACTGGGAGGCTCAATCTTAACCTTGAGATCAGAAGGCCAAGTCAGCTTGTCCTTCCATCCGTCGACCTTTTCACCAAAAAAGCCGTATTCATCCACGAATAGGTGAGTCTGAGGCACCTCCAAACCCAAAGGGTCACCTGCGGCTAACTCGTCCACGCTCTTCTGGACATAGCCAAACTCTCGACCAGTGATGCGCGCAAGAGCGTCTGCCGTCTGGAAACGCGACTGGTACTCGTCGTACGCGGCAAGGATGGTCCCAGCCGGCTCGTCGACGACCAGAGCCCTGACGAACGGGCCCGTGCTCTTCGGCGCATCGATGAA
Source organism: Colletotrichum fructicola Nara gc5 (assembly GCF_000319635.2). Taxonomy (NCBI): domain Eukaryota; kingdom Fungi; phylum Ascomycota; class Sordariomycetes; order Glomerellales; family Glomerellaceae; genus Colletotrichum; species Colletotrichum fructicola. The sequence goes on along the minus strand of NW_027094051.1, from coordinate 8,740,650 downwards.
CGGCACGGGGACGTCGCCCGAAGTGGGGCCGTCGAACTCGGCCCGCTTGGTCTCGGGGTTCCAGCGCGGGACGAAGTAGGAGCCCGGAAGTATGTTGGAGTTGTAGTGCCCGACCAAAATTTGGGACGTCTTGGGCCACAGGGCAGGATAGGTCTGCTCGATGTGCTTGACGATGTTCCACTTGCCGTCGTAGTGGTGCACATGCTTGAGCTTCCCGTGGCTCAACTCATTGACACCGGGCAGGTTGCTGAAGACGAAACGCTCCAAGTTGGGGACGTCTGCAGCAGCGGCAGCGAGGTTGTAGCCCCATTGCTCCTCAGTCTCTTGAGCGACGACGGCGGGGTGAACGCCTTTCTCTTGCGCTTTCTGGCCGACGGCTGGATCTTGGATGACGCTCCAAAAGTCTGTGACGGCAAAGATGGCAGTTGCATTTTTGAAGGCTGCGCGCAGGTCCGTGACGGAGTCGAGAGAACCAGACACCATTTCCGCGCCGAGGTTGGCCAGCTCAGTGGCGGCAGCAGACGAGGTGTTGCGGGTGACTACACGGACATGCCACTCAGATGCCAGCGATTGATCGTCGAGAAAGGTTCGAACAACAGAACCTCCTTGGTTACCGGTTGCGCCTAGGACAACGAGAATCTTTTTGGAAACAGACATGACGAGGTTTCTGTAGAGGATGATGTGAGATATTGGTAAAATTCTATGGAAAGGCTGTAAATACGATAATAATGCTGGGGATCTGGAGCCAAGCCTGGTGTAGTGGGCTTGTCTCAAGTGTTATATCTGCAACTTGAAACCACGCGAGTCTGGCAGAAGTCCATGATATCGGAATCCTCTTGGCTAGTCAACGCCCTTTGGCGGAGAATCGGGAGGCGTGCACATGGCGTTGAGTGCCAGCATAACGTTTGTATTGACGCAGATTACGAATGAGAGAGTAGTCGCGGAGTTTGTCAGCGTCAGCATGGCGGACTTCCGTGGCTCACGCCGTGGACGCGGTTGTTGAACATGATGGAGGAATGAAGACGCCGGTTTGTGGCTAATTAGCCCCTCGGCGTGGGATAATTCGAGATGGAAAAGGGCAAATAGCGGGCTGACATCTCGCCGGCGGGGATTGGCTTGGCGGGATAAGGGATTGCCTCATGTCAACGAATATCGGCAGCGCTGATATTCCGACCCGAGGGAGAAAGTCCAGTGCTAGGATCCACCTTACATAAGGCGCCTGAGCTTGAGATGGTCCGTGTCCCAGCATTACATTAGCTGCCATTCAGGTGAGCTGGGGTGGAGGTTCGCAGTGGCAGCAGCACCAAAAGAAAGTCGCTGGGAGCAATTGGATGCGGCCCATTTAGCGTAACGGAGAACCTGAAGCTTGGGACTGAGTGTGACGCGAAGCAGGGCGTCAGGGCTCCGCAAAACGCGTTTTCTTTGGATGCCAATCAAGCCCCAATTTCCTCTGCGCCTTGTGCTTGCCTCAATTAATTAATTGTCCTCAACACCACAACCGCCCACCCCATCGCCGCGTGTCACGACGACGACGACAATCGCATCGACACCCACCGCCCACGCTACCAAGCCTCGTTCACACTCTCCTTGCGGTTGCCAATCCACCCCTAAATGCCCTCGGGCCGTTCGCGATGCGCGTCATCAAGCCAACATGGCTGAGCCATAGCGGCGAGCAGAAGGACTTCGAGGTCTACAGCTGTCACGTCTCCGCCGACGGCAAGCGCCTCGCGACTGCGGGCGGTGATGGACATGTGCGCGTCTGGTCGACTGAGGCCATCTACGGCGATGCCATCGAAGGCTCCGAGAAGAAGCCGCGACAGCTCTGCCACATGAGCCACCACCTGGGCACCATTCACTCCGTCCGCTTCTCGCCAAACGGTCGCTACCTTGCTTCCGGCGCCGACGACAAGCTGATCTGCGTCTACCACCTCGACAAGAGCCCTCCCGTGGCTTCATTCGGTAATGCGCCCTACTCCATCGCGATGCGCCCCGCTGTTTGCAGCTCTAACATTGTCCCCCAGGTCTGGGCTCCGAACCTCCCCCGGTCGAGAATTGGAAGACATACAAGCGTCTAGTCGGCCACGAGAACGATGTTCAGGACCTCGCCTGGTCTTTCGACTCGTCCATACTGGTCTCAGTCGGTCTCGACTCCAAGATTGTCGTGTGGTCCGGCCACAGCTTCGAGAGGCTCAAGACAATCACCGTCCACTCCAGTCACGTCAAGGGAATCACCTTTGACCCTGCAAACAAGTTCTTCGCGACTGCCTCCGACGACCGAACCATCAAGATCTTCCGATTCACTCCTCCCGCACCGAATGCGACACAACATGACATGGTCAACAACTTCGTGCTCGAGACGACGATCAGCGCACCATTTAAGAGCTCGCCGTTGACGACGTACTTCCGCAGATGCTCTTGGTCCCCCGACGGCAATCACATTGCGGCGCCAAACGCCGTGAACGGTCCAGTCAGCTCCGTGGCCATAATAGAGCGTACAAGATGGGATAGTGAGATCAACCTCATCGGCCACGAGGGCCCGACCGAAGTCTGCATGTTCTCCCCCCGCCTGTTCCATACCGAAAACCCTGCCGACAATCCTGATAACAACGGCCTTGTTACGGTCATCGCATCAGCTGGTCAGGATAAGACGCTGAGCATATGGAACACCAATACCAGCAGACCGGTTGTCATCCTCCAGGATGTCGCTGGAAAGTCAATATCGGACTTGGCCTGGTCCCCTGACGGCGGAACGATTTTCGCTTCAAGTCTCGACGGCTCTGTGGTCGGCATACAATTCGATCGCGGAGAGCTCGGATGGGTTGCCAACGCGGAGGAGAACGACAAGGCGCTGCAAAAATACGGGGCGTCGAGGAAGGGTATGGGTATCGCGGAAGATATCGAAAACCTCAACCTGGAGAATCAGAGCAAGGCCGGCGAGTCCAGGGCCGCTGAATCACGAATGGGGGCTCTCATGGGTGACGGTCCATCGAAAGATGCAGCACCTACGACGAACGGAACAAAGCCTGGCGGATCGGCGACGGGCACGTCAACACCGAAGCCAACCAACGGCAACGTCGAGCCCGAGAAGGAAAAGGAGAAGCCGACAGAAGAGCCTGCAGACAAGTCGGCGGAGAGAGTCAAGGAACTCAAGTCGCGGGTGACTGTTGGAAAGGACGGCAGGAAACGTGTGGCGCCTCTTCTGGTATCTGCTTCAGGCACCGGTCAATCATCCCTCCCTCAGACACAACTTGTCGGATCTACCTCATCAAAGGCAGCACAGAACGATGCCCCGCAAACGATCTTGGATCTCGACAGGCCATTTGACGGTCTTCCCAAGGGAGGAGTTGCCGCCATGCTTCTGGGTAACAAGCGGAAGGTAGCGGCAATCGAAGGCGAGGAAGAGGAAGAACACGCGTCGAAGCGCCAAGCAACCACCGGCCCCACGGCGGTTGTGCTCAACGGTGTGGATGGAGCTGAGCCAGCTTCAGTCGTGCCAGCATTACATGGAGTCGTACCTACACCCGAGTACCTCCGTCCAGCAGTGCTAAACCCATCAATCGCCTTTGCACAGATTCGCCTCGCTGTTCCCAAGGTCAGAGCACAAATCGTACGTCCCCTGGAGCGGGGCGTCCTGCTGCCTGAGAGTAGCACCGACGAGGCGTCCAAGGTACCGGAGAACATCATCCTGGAAGCTCGAAACCCAGTTCAGATTAGGGATCCATCTCACATTTCAGCTACCAAGCGTGGAACACTGCTGTGGCAGGATTACCTCCCCAGAGCGGTCATCTTGGTCACTGGCAACAAGACTTTCTGGGCGGCAGCTTGCGAGGACGGCAGTGTCTTCACGTGGACACCCGCCGGTCGTCGGCTGATGAACCCAATCATCATGGAGTCTCAGCCCGTCATCCTCGACTGTCGCCACAATTATCTCCTGTGCATCAACGCTGTCGGATTATGTCACGTCTGGGATGTGCAGAGGCAAGCAGCCATTCACCCACCAGTCTCTCTTGGCCCCGTTCTCGAGCTTGCTACTACCACGCTGAACCTCAACTCCACGACACCAGGCCCAGGCATCACATCGGCGCAGTTGAACTCGGCTGGACATATCGTTGTCACCCTTACCAACGGCGATGGCTATTACTATACCCGTGACATGTACTGCTGGCAGAGAGTCAGCGAGGCCTGGTGGGCTGTCGGCTCTCAATATTGGAACAGCAACGACTCCGCTATTAGTGCCCTTCAGTCAACCGCCGTCGGCCCCGTCACACCCGCCAAGCCGAAGGACGCCGACACCGCCAATGTCTCTGCCGGTATCATCCCGTACCTCGAGCGTCACACTACCAACGAATTCCTGCTCAAGGGCCGCGCATACACCTTGCAGCGCATTGTTAAGATGCTGCTCTCCAAGGATGGCTTCGAAGGCTTTGAGTCGACGGTCAGCATTGCCCATCTCGAAAACCGCATCGCCGCCGCCCTGCACCTGGATGCGAGGGATGAATTCCGTCTGTATCTCTTCATGTACGCCAAGCGCATCGGTGCCGAGGGCCATCGCGGCAAGGTCGAGGAACTCCTCAACAGTCTCATTGGCGGCATTCTCAAGGACAAGGACGAGAAGGAGACGGGACGGGGTTGGTTCAGCAAGGAGGAGGACATCTGCGGCTGGGACCGGAAGGAGCTGCTGAAGGGCGTCGTAATGATCCTCGGTATGTCTCGCCACTATTCTATCTTTAGTCCAAGTTTACTAACACGTCGCCACAGGAAAATTCCGAGAACTTCAACGACTGACGATCCAATACGCCCGCCTTCTCGACCTGAACCTCGAGAGCGATGGTATGGACATCGAGTGAGAGGGGACTACGGAAGAAGCACAGAAAACTCATATCCTTCCCGCTGTATTAATGACGAGAACCAATTGTTGTATAGTATACCTGACATGATGAGAGAAAAGGGGTCGCCGAAAGGGCGCGGTCGCTGGGAGGAAGGCTTTTGGAGTCGGCGTACGCTTTGTGTAGGATGGGTTCGTTTTGTTGGGGGACACTGGGCGAGGAAGATAACTACTTGTTACGCTTCAACTCTCGTCGGGGCCTGGTCGTGAGGGTAGTTTGAGCAGAAGCTCTGAATCACATATTCTTAACCAAGTTTGGTGTTGAGATCATTGTTTGTCGACATGCGCACTGGCTCTTGTGTCGATTGAGGGTCATTTGTGACGTGGATGATCTTGGAGTCTAGGTTACATCTGACTTTCATTGACAGGAATTGCCAGGCTAAGTCATCTTCCATTCTAACCTCCAAGTCAAATATCCCTAGCCGCCACCTCCGAGACCCTACGAACAACTCGTGCGTTGTGGCGACTGCCCTCCACGCATCGTATCAGCGTAAGTGAGCAGCTTAGCAGTCGTCGCACATGATGAGGCAAGCGGTCATGCATCCAGAACGCTGAAGAGCGGACTGCCTGTCAGGGCCGCCGTAGTCTGTGGAATGTCAATGTTAGAAATACGATTCACATTTTGAGCTTGATTTCGCGATGGTGAACTCACTGTCGTGGCAGTCGGAGGTGCAGCTGAGGCAGGTACCTTGGAAGGGGGCACCGGCTTTGCAGCCTGCCATGACGGACGGGACGACGGCCGCGGCGATGAGGAGGATGGTCTTGGAGAAGAGCATGGTGGTGGTATGGTGTAATTGGTCGGTGAGGTGACAAGAATGCGGATGTGGGAGGACGGTTGAGTGTTTGAAGGGTTGATGCTGATAGAGGAAGATAGATGAATGTTAGTTAGACGATATAGGTACTACTTATACTTGATTTTGGTTGATCGCTTGGACCTGGATCATGAATATAGAAACTCCATTTCTGGCTGTGTTTCTTGGCAAATCCTGAATATAATCTAAAGTTCCCCGAAGGATTCTGGTGTTCACGAAAGAATGCGAGACAAAAGCCAACATCGCACACTTGTGGAGGCTAACTAGCGAGCTGTAAAACTATTTGGGCAATAATCTGCCTCATGAGCAGGATGTAGTCTTGGCGTTGATGACAACTGATCATAGTGATAAGACAACATCGAGCTGAGGCTGGGATTTGATGCGAGCGAGCGAATAAGGAACGAGGGTGAGTCCGGGTGCCTAAGGAATGAGAAGACATCCCGGATGATGGCCCAAGCCCCCTTGTGGGTAAGGTAGATCCACTACTCAGCTCCTCACAAGCATACAGTTGACTCTCCACCCGAGATGAGAACGAGATACTGTATTGAGGTAGGATAGGAACTTTTGGACGGTTTTATTGACGTAATGATTACACAAAGCATTTGACCAGAGACGGAGCGACTTCCTAATTGCATTGCCTGGTGAGCTGCAGCTGACAAGATAGGCGCAGGGAATTGAGGTATACTTACCTCTTGAAATCAACTGTTTATTCGGTTTCAACTCTCATTGTTTTGTATTGGTGAGATTAAGTTCCCAGAAGCTCTCAAGATATTAAGCTGCTGCTGCTAATTAGCCTTGGTTCAGCCTACCCTATGTAATACGACCGGACCGCAGTAATTGTGGTCTCGGTCTATAGTTGCCGCATCGATCTGTAGTAGGGGTGTACTCCGAGTCCGTGAACTCATCGCTTGAGCGCTCGATCCCACAATAGTGACGTTATCGTCTGAGTATTGAGATGATGCTGCTTCTCTTTTCCTCTTCAACCCTTGGACCAGCTCAACGCGACACGTTCCCTCAACTACGCGAGTAGTCACCTGCGTGTAACGAGACCGGACACGCTGTTTGCTGTCTGGCTTGACAGCGTACTGATGCGCTTGATCGTCCCAGGTCCTCCAATCTGCCCCCGCGTCCAGAAGAAGGTCTGCGACGGCTTTATAACCATTTCTGCAGGCCGCTTCAAGTGAAGTCTGCCCCCAATAGCTGCTTCGGGCATCCAGATCTGCTCCATTCTCAATGAGTAATTCCACAATGTTTTTGTGGCCGTTTGATGAAGCGGAAAAAATCGGGGGGCCGTTCCGACTGTGGTCGTTAACATCTTCACCTCGAGAAATCAATTCCCTAACGAGGTTTCGGAGGCCATGTTTGGAGGCAAAGTACAACGGACCGCCTTCATGCTGTACACTTTCAGCTGGCCAATACTGCTGATACCATGCGGTATAACAATATTGATCAAGCAAAAATTCTGCAGCTGTTGTAATTAGCTCAGTGCATTTCTGCTCGTCTGCTTTCTTGGCATAGTCCATCCAACTGATTGCTGCATGGAACCCTAAATGGAAATTGGGTTCCTCCCCAATACATTGTGGTCCCTTTCCCTTGCCGTTGCCAAGCATCTCTGTTCCTCTGCTAGCTTCGTGAAAGGCAATGCCCCTCAAGTAAGCCAGGCAAGTTCGCGTGAGATTGATGCTAGCTGCGGGCTGTAAACCAACATCTGCATGACCGAGAAGGAACTCCTGGACGGAGGAGTGAGCGAGCTGAAGTTGAATCGTTCTGTGCCGCCCCTTTCCATTTACCACCGATGTCACAAGGCTGGAGCATATTCGTTGTATTTCCTCAGGCCGTGGCATTCTGTCTGCGATGTCGAAGGATTCCCGCCTAACGGCGACGATGTCCACGGCCTTTTCCAATGTAAGAGGTGTTTTTGAGTACAGTAAGAATTGAAGAAGGCGATTCGCTTTGGATTTCAGCGTCAGCGAGATGTTGTTGAGAATTCGTTCGTACGTTTCGTTGAGATCTCGGGGCAGTGAGTCAAGCTCTGTTTCAATGCCTTCTCGATCAAGACAGTTCTCCAGGCTGTCAAGTTGGCATGCTGCCCATCTGAACCTGCAATACTGGTTCAGTCATTTGTCTCTTGGATAGACCGTGGTCGTAGTGGAGATCACTTACATCCCGTCCGCCTTGCTTGTAATCTGATCACACACTAATTTGACGATGCCAGGGTTTGTTGTCCATTTTTGAAACCCAGCATCTTTGTCAAGTCTTTGTTCCACATACGACCGGATGTCCGAATTGATGGCGGTTTTGCTTAGAGGAACGCAACCCTCCGGCCCCAGAACTATCCCGAGCTCATGTTCAAACTCGTACTCTGGTCGACTAGTGAGCAGCATCTTTACATGTCCGAGGTCACTGGTAGATACCAAATCTCTTATCCAACGAATCAACGGGTAACGTGTGACGCATTCGTCTAATGCGTCCACCACTATGACGGCACTCTCCACACTCCTCAGCATATCATAAAAACAACCCGAGAGCTTTTCAAAAGCAGGTTGACTATAATCGTCCGAACACTCAGAGAACAAGGCGTCGAGGCCAGAAACAGTCCCACCGGTGGATAAATGAAGTTGGTAGAGCAGTCCTCGAAGCATAGCATCCATCGTTTGTTTCTTGGGATCTCGGAAATCAAAATAGAACTGTAGGAGGCATCGAACATCTTCCTTCTTGAGTCGATCGAATATCGTGGTGCTGAGGACGGTTTTACCGGATCCAGATAGTCCATACAGCCAAAGATGTTGGCGGGAACCGCTCCGCCATAGCTGGAAAGAAGGCTCGTCAAATGAAAGAAGGCTCGTCAAATATCCAAGAGCCAGTGCCTTCCTGTCGGACAATCCTGGCGCTGTCTGCGTTTGTGGAGGAATTTGGGGGGGACAACCACCTCCGAAGATCGGTGTGCCGCTGAGAAGTCCGGATATCACTGGCAGTACGATTTGTTTCCTGGATAGATGTCCTTTGCCAGCTTTGCGAAGCTTCCACTATTGGGGGGTCAGTATAGTCGGTAGAGATGAAACCGGGAGCTTTCAAACTAACGAGATTTAATGGCCATTGCAAGGTTGTCTTCCCTGTTGACAACCGCAGCTGAAACTTCCTCCAAAAGATCCCTTGTGTAAGCCGCTGCCGTCATCGCTGCAAAGCCTTGCCATTCCTTATTCTTGTGGGTATCTGAATAGTCGCAAATCCCCCGAATAACTAGACAGGGAAAATGATTCATCAAACCGGCTACCTCCATCTCAAAACAGAGCGCTCCTGTCTGTTTCGATAGTTGGTCCCTTATATTGGCGTCCTTCATCAACCTGTTCCCAGAGGCGATGAGGCCATAATGGACGGCAGGGTTGTCATCTTCGACGCCTCTCTCAGCTCGCATTACCATTTCAGATTGGTCTCCTCCGCAAACCACACTGCAGTTGTTTGAGGAGTCTGTCTGAGAATGCGTGATGTGCGGTAGATAGAGCCTATCGGAGGTGACGTGGGGCCGGCGATGGCTCCTCTTCAAACGAGGATACTTCTCTAGCACTCTTTCAATCTTGCCGTTGATGTCGTGGCCCTCCATCATATGCCGGGCTTCAAGGCTGCTGACTGCCGTCAGCAATGACTGCGGAGGCTGGTTCAAACTTCCCGTCATCGAAAATTCCCGGTCTTGTATCGTCTTGCCATAGTCGTACTGCACCACGCCTCCTTTACCTGCGTTTATGTCGCGAGTCCCTACGACAATATCACCAAGGTGAATGTCGTGCGTTTTGCTCGGAGCGCCACCCCCTATCCCAACCATAAGCCCAACCTTGAGATTCGGGAAACTGTGGATCATATCTCTCGCGACGGTAGCTGCGGCTGTGGTGCCATATTCCGACTTGGGTAGAGCTGCGATGGCCACATTGTGCCTTCCCATACGACCAAGGGAATAGCTATTATTATCATGCTGCGAGATTGATAGTGGGTCGTCATGCTGTTCATCCAAGAATGCTCTGGCAGCGACAAACTCTGTCGTGATGGCGCAGATCCAACCAATGGTGTAAATACCCGGGTCGGACATTGCGCATCAGTCTCTAGAAAGTCTGGACAGGGCATCAACAAGAAGAAAGGATTGAAGATGGGCTGTTTTCGGTTCTCGGCGATAGATAAGCACGGGAAAATTTCTCCAGGGAGGGACGGAAAGGTCAGAGCCTTGCCTGGTGATTACAGAACGAGAGGTGGTGCGTCACATCAGCAGCCATCGGATCTACATCCCTCCGAACCATGTGAATACAACCAGGGGAGAAGTGACACAGCGGCTCTTCCAGGAGGAATGGGATCCAGCCTGGTGACTGCATGCGCCCGATTTGAGCGGGGCTACGTGACTTTGTTCCTGCAAGCGACGGTCAAGCCTATGGTCCTTCGCAATTTTTCAGCCAGAGTGATAATTCTATTGACACGGTAAGTTGCATGTAGGTACCCAACGATAAACCCTTCACAAACACAAGAACTCCAAGCCACCAGGAGACTTCCTGCATGGAAAGCACAGCCACTGTGGCTTAGCCGCGCTACTCCAAATCATACAGTTCCCCCACACTTGACCTCCTCTTCACAAGCTCAGTTGCCGTCTAATCTATCACCATTATGCTCTATCGGATGATAATCTCGCGGCTCTTGCTCAACGAAATACTCGTCCCACGTTTTCCAGCGTCTTTGCAATGCCTGAACCACGCCAAAAACGTCAACTTCGCTCCACGAAGGCCTGTACGCCGAACCCTTTTCCACTTCGGGCGGTGCCCAGGCGTATGATATTTGCAATGTAGATGTGGCTGATAGGTTATTGCAGGTGACTATTGCCATAGACGCAGGATCAAGTGCCGCAGCAGCGAAGCAGCCCCGAGCCAATGTCAGAACTGCGTCGATTTTGGAATTGAATGCCAGTTGTCCCGCCCATCGAAAAGGGGCAATGTGGGCGGATTGGAGCGCGTTGGGCGCACGGTAAATGAACCGAAATCCACTACAGATCCCGAGCATACAGAAGCAAACTCCAGCATAGCGGCGACTGTTGTCCCCTCAAATCGGGAGCCTCAGAGTGATGGTCCTCCAGAGCCTGTGTCTCACGACCCCGTCATTAAGCCATCACGCGACAGAACAGATATCGGACGGGGAAAACTCCCCACAGGCACGCTAGCTCCAGCCTGGTGTGCATTTGCTTCAGTGTCAACCCCTCTGATCAAAGAATTGCTCGGAATTTATTTCGAAACAGTCTACCCTATGTGAGTCTACTCGATGGGCTGTCATTCTGATGGAATCATCGAGCTAAGAATTAGAGCTTTCCTTTCTTCGATAGGAAGAATCTTGAGGAGCGGATGGCTGCTGAAGAGCACACCCGAAACCGCGATTTCTTCTGTACGATCATGGCTGCCTGCTCCTTGGTCTCAGCTCGCGTCCGTGATGGCGCGCTGGTCTTCCCGAGGGAGCGTTTGGGAAACTCAACAGCAATAACGCCAGAAACTTTGTTTGAAGCTGCGCATGATAATTTGCCATCCGACTTCTCGCACAGTCAAAGTTTCGATACCTTACGAGCCTGCGCGCTTTTAGCTCTCGCAAGCCTTCAAGATGGCAAGATCAAAGTAATGCGCATGTACATTGGCTATTACTTTACGATGGTCACAACATGGGGTTGGCATGAAGAGTCGTCTTGGCCAGCAAGCCTATTTAGGGTTGAAAAAGAGGAGAGACGGCGGTTGGTAAGTTTTGTTGACCCATCTGCTTGGCAGACATTTTAGTGGCTAAGATTGTAATAGTACTGGTCCATTTACACGCTCGACGTATTCACGTCAATCGTTTGGGATGGCTGCATTCATTTCCAGGAGGCTCACTCAAGAGTCGAGTATCCTGAAGGTGATCAATCTGGATTTTCATCAGCAGGCAATCCGGATTGGATCGACGGGTGGAATTTCACCACAGATCTCTACCGCATATTGGAGCACGTACTCTGCAAACTGAGAACGCGGCACTCTCGTTTCAATCTATTCGGAGACTGCCACTCAAGCTTGGAGACGCACCGACTACAAGAGCGAGTGAACAGTCTCCATTGCGGTCTGCACCATCGCTTCAAAGAATTCGGTCTGGCGACCGGTGTCGCCGAAAAGGACATATACGGCTTTCAGGCAGCAAACATCCAAGCAACGCTTGCACTTCTGCGCATGGCGTTGCTGTCCCTGGAAGGTGACATCGGTCTGGATAAGAAATGCTCCGTTGTCAACGAGGTGTTGACAGCGTTCCACCAAGTTCCGAAGACCTTCCAGCGCGCTATTAGTACTCCTCTCGTATACCACATCGGTTCGATCGGAAACATTCTTGGTTCCGTCATGGAAGGTCCGCTTTCCGAGAGCTCATATCAACGCGTCAGAAGTTTGCTTCTCTCCATGGCAGATCTGCTTGAGGGCCTCGAATCATTCCTGCAACAACGGGCAGGTGCGGGTCAAAAGCTCCGACAACAGGTTGATACCATCGACGATTACATGTTGTCGCGGCAATATACCGCAGCGAGAACTTCTGGGCAAAGAAACAACTCGGCTGCGGACGGGTTTACGGAAGCGATGCCTGCAGACACTAACACAGAAACGACGATCATTGGGCTGCCAGATAGTTCTGAGATGTCACCACTATTTCAGATCCCTGACGACCTGTTAAGTGACTGGGACTGGAGTCTGAACATGTATCAGAGTCAGTTTCCGTACTTCGACGACCAAAGTTAAAAGCTGAAATCAAGATGTGAAATAACAAGCGAAAAGACAGACACTTGATTTGGATTTGGCATAAGGGTGGATCTCAGATCTGGCCTGGTGGAGAAGATAAGAATAATAGGGAAGTCAAACACTAATGACAGCCATGAAAAAGCATCTTAGCCAGTAGATCTACTCCATGACTTCACGTGATGATACCTTACTGTCTCGAACTATCAAGTGATATGTAAGCACACCGCCGAAGTGGCCCAATTCCCAAGGAACAAACACATGGCTATCATCCGCATGTGCTTTCTCACGCATTCATTTTGTGCGATACGTGTTGACCTGAGGGCTTGAAGTCCGCATCTTCAACGGTCCTAGCATCGGCGAAGACATTCCCCTCTTTTCCACGTCCGCGGTTAGCGAGAACATCGCTGTGGGTCTTATAATTACGCTCCATATTCCAAGTGAACACACTGTTCGCAGCAAAGAGGGCATCTATCGACTCGAGTGAACGGCCGGAGGTTTCGGGGTAAACTAAAGTAGGTCAGTATCCGGCCAATGTCAGGCATTATGTCGGTGGGGGGGGGGGGGGGGGGTTCTCTTACACAAATAGACAATGGGTATCCAGACAAGATTCAAGCCGGCAAACAGAAAGTAAGTGCGGTTTTCCAAGACGTCGAACATGATGGGATTCACCAGAGTTGTCATGCCGACTCCAATGGCCCATCCAGTGATCCCGAACCCATTACCTTGTGCACGCAGATCAGAAGACCAAACCTCTGTTGGGATAAGGAACGCCACTGTCCCCCACGTGGCGGCATATGAAAGATTGAACAGAAATAGCATGGCTACAGCGGCAGGAGCAAACTGTGCAGCTTTGTCAGGGTTTGAACGAGACCCTTCGTACAGAGACCCTGCAATGAGATTGACTGTGAAGAGGCAGAAGGCACCGCCCATTAAGCACTTTCTCCGTCCGAGGCGATCGACGATCTGGGCGCTGATTATGGTCCCGACGATGCCAACCGTGTTGAGGCCACCGGCAAGACCGTTTTGCGTTAACTCGGTGTATCCGGCTTGTGACAGTAGAACCGGCGAGTACGCCGTCACGGCCGTGATCCCGGTCCAAGATGCCATGATCTGCAGGAGCAGGCAAAGCCAGGCACGTTGGCCTAGATTGAATCCAGGCTTTGAGCCGTTTCCTGAAAGGATCTTCACAAACTCAATAGGTGAAGATTTTGTACTTTCTTCGGCGACGGCCTTGATCTCAAGGTACTCTCTTTCAACGTCGGGGCCGAATCCTCCACGAACATGCTCAATAACTTCACGAGCGTCGTCAAATCTGCCAGCCGATGCAAGATACCGAGGGGTATCAGGCAACATCTTGATACCGAGGAAGAGGAGCAGGGCAGGGAAGCACTGGAAGGCCAGAAGGAAGCGCCATCGGACGTCAGAGTTTCCCCCATCAACGAAAGCAAGGCCGAATGACAACCAGTACGCAACGGAGATACCGAGGTAATTTGCAATAAAGACGTAACCGAGGAAGCTCCCACGATGTTCAGCTGTCGATGTTTCCGCAACCATTACTGGTGTAATACCACTCAGAGCCCCCGTTCCGATACCTGTGATGACGCGGGCAACGATGATGAAGTCGCTGGATTGCGTTGCGGCTTGAAGAGCTCCTCCAATAAGACAGAATATGCATCCTATGAAAAGACTCGACAGACGTTAGCGTGTACATGTAGGAGACAGCAGAATACATGGAATGGAATACCCATTGATGCGACCAATTCGATCTGCCGCCCACCCACCAACAAAGCATCCGAAAATGCAGCCGAGATAATAAACTGAAACGATGCCTCCTTGATGGACAGTATCTGTGACAGTGCCATCAGCCATTCCGATTCCGACCTCTTCAACATATCGAGGCGAGGCATTGACGCCTCCCATGACGCCTTGGTCATAACCCTCGAAGAATATGCTGATGAGTGAGAAGGCTTGGATAGCAATGTTCAGCTGGTTGGCCGAAAGGCGCTTCCACCAGGTGGTGTAGTTCATGTTGGTGATAAATGTATTGTTCGTGATGTACGTCGCAAATCATTAACGATGTGGCTCAAAGGCGCCCAACCAATGATCTATGACTGCGGCTGTGCGAAATGATTGCGATTGCACACTTCGAGTGGTGGTTTAGATAGAAGTTCCGATGAGAACGTGGGAGAAGCCAAAGATACTTGTTCTTCTGTTGCAGTCGGCTTTAGGCGTGGGCAACGAAGTCCTCTGTTTGTTCAAGTACCGACGTTTCTCCAAACCTACCTACAGACCCCCCCGCAATTAAACCCCGGATTCTACAACCACGGGCCCATTGTCGTGCGTGCCTAGTGGATTGAGAAGCGTGCATTGCCAAGTGATTACTATGGGAGTTCCGCTTAACCATGTAGCCGAAGAACCCCGTGTAGACGTTTAGCCGCTTAGCCGTGTAGCCGCTTCCCCGTTTCTCCACCGAGCCGTGATGTACAGCTGCAGCGTGGGCAGGCCCTTACGTCCAGTCGAGCCTTATTTAGCATTGATGTGTACAAGTTAACCCCGCATCAGCCTGATTTTGGGCGCTGATGACCATCGGCAAGCAATAAATAAGGACCAAGCCAATGCTGTCGACGTCAAGGTTTCGAGGGAAGCTTCTTTGTCTGCTGTAGCTGATTGAGTCGTTGACCATCTTTACAAGCTCCTGAATATCGTTTTAACAATTTAACATGTCAGCCGAAAACAAGATCACGAATGGCCCTTCAAGGGGTCAACCGCTGGACTTGAAAATCTTGGGGATGAATAGCGGCACATCGATGGTACGTCAAACATGATCTATAGAACATCAAGTCGTCTAAGATGTTTGAACTCGATGTCTAGTCGAAAGCTAAGTTTCTCTTAGGATGGCATCGACTGCGCTCTTTGTCAGTTTCGACAAGAAACACCAGAATCGCCGATGCACTTTTCCCTTCTCAAATATGGGGAAATTCCCATGGATCTCAAAATCAAGAAGCGAGTCCTCAACATCATCAAACACGACAGAACCTCAGCCTCCGAATTGTCAGAAGTCAACGTTCTTCTAGGGGAGATTTTCGCTGCGGCCGCCAAGAACTTCTGTGACGATAGCGAAGTTGATATTCAGTCCATCGACGCGATCGGATCTCATGGACAAACAATTTGGCTTGCTTCTATGCCGGAAGAGAGCGTTCCAAAGTCTGCCCTCACAATGGCAGAGGGCACCATCATAGCCTCACGCACTGGAATCACCACCGTGACTGACTTCCGTGTATCGGATCAGTCTGCTGGGCGTCAGGGCGCCCCCCTCATTGCCTTCTTTGACGCACTATTGCTGCATCATCCCGGAAAGCTTCGCGCATGCCAAAATATTGGCGGTATTGCGAATGTGTGCTTCATTCCACCTGAGGGGCCTGATCATGCATACGACTTTGACACCGGTCCGGGCAATGCACTCATTGATGCGGTTGTGAGGCACTATACGAATGGTAGAATGGAATACGACAAGGATGGAGTGATGGGCAAGCGCGGAACAGTGTGTCAGGACCTCGTTGACAAGTTCATCAGAGATGTTCCTTACTTTTCGTGGGACCCGCCGAAGACAACGGGACGCGAAGTGTTCCGCGACACCTTGGCAGACGACCTTATACGCGACGCCGAGGCTCGTGGACTGTCTGCCGATGATGTAGTTGCTACTGTCACTAGAATCACTTCTCAGGCGATAGTGGACCATTGGAGCCGGTATGGTCCTGAGGGGAAGCAGGTTGACGAGGTATTTATGTGTGGTGGAGGGGCGTACAATCCCAACATCACAGATTACATGAAAGAACACCTTCCCGGGGTCAAGATGTTCATGTTGGATGATGCTGGTATACCTGGTGGTGCAAAGGAAGCCGTAACCTTTGCATGGCAAGGAATGGAAGCTCTTGTTGGCCGGAGCATACCAGTTCCAGAGCGAGTAGAGACTCGGAGACCATACGTTCTCGGTAAAGTGAACCCCGGGGAAAACTATAGGAAGGTCATGAGCAAAGGTATGAAATTTGGCGAAGGGCGGGAGACGCTGGGCTGGGTGACTGAAATGGTGAACTACGTGGATGGTAGTGCTTTCGATAACAAGTGGTGATTGAGCAGCCGTACTCAACAATCGTTGGCGACCGGTTCGAATTGGGCATGGACGCCTTATCTTTTGGTGTCGGCTACATTTCATTCGTCGTATAATGTTTCTCTGCATATGAACCCGGACCGCGGGGTAGTTAGGCAGAATTCAAGGCAAGGCAGACTGGCAGCGCCACATATATCTACCGTTGCCTTGGATTTTAGATTTTCCAATTGCAGTCGTGTTCCTATCTCGGACATTCTCCCTGGATGCAGCCCGTGATACGAATGGAGGAATTGGACACCGACGCTCTTCAAGAGCAGTTCCGCGCTCACTGGGAAAGCAGCACCGCAGATGAAGATGTCACACTGTATGGATTCAGCCGCTTCAGAACGCTTCACTTACTGAACCTTCGATTCCTCGAAGGTGAGATATCTGAACTCAATCGTCTAGTTTACCAGGCAGGAAAGAGTCTGGCCGAAGTTCCGCCCTCACGCGCACGTCTTGGCATAGATTCCAGATGGAGCTGCGTGTCACCAGCACCAGAGCCAACCAAGATCATAAATCAAGAACTGGTAACTAAGCTTCGCGACTTGCTGAGGCAATATGGTAAGTGCGACTTTGCAGTCACTCTACGAGGGACTGGCCTCATTTCCAGAAGCTCATGGAAATACAGATGAGGCACTTGTTGCATTTCATAACATCATGGGAATGGAAACATCATCTTTGATCGATGATGAACAACACGCAAGTCTAAGAAAAGATCGAACGGCCTACCAAATGTACCACACCCGCCTTCTTAGAGTAGACCTAGGGCAGCGCCTGCGAAAAGACCCCATGGAACGCTTCGTGCGGCGGTGCTTGTATTACTTAGGGTACCGACAACTCTCCAGATGGTGGGCAGAGGACACAGAAAGCGTCGAGAACACTCGCATGTCGGGCAAGAAGGCCTACCAAAATACCGTCCTGATCGCCGAGGTGATTTCTCGATTCTTCATGACCGGGTTGGTCGGAATCTTCGTGGTGATCCCCTTGGCGACACTTTCATACCAGAATAGTAAAGAAGTGCAGTTGGGAGTCATAGCAGCATGTGTTGTGACATTCTCATGTCTAGTGTCTGCCTTTCTAAAAGTCAGCAGCGTGGAGATGATGATGGTGACAACTGCTTATGGCGCAATTCTCACTGTTTTCATGTCAAACGTTTGAAGAAGATCTCATTCGGTCGGGAAAAGTCACAGGGAAACATTATAAGTCCCAGTAACCAACCATATATATTGATTCACGTTCCCACTTAATCGTGACTTTGAATGGACTTCATCCGTGAATTGAAGTGGACTCAACATTCTCGTCCCTGAGACTTCCAGCTGTGTATCTCAGTAAATATGCCTGTCGTGTGCATTTCGACATGGGATAAAACCTCAGATGAGGTTCACTTGTCCGTTGCGGGTTTCGACATGTCGATTCCCAACAGGGCGCCTCCGATTTGGAAGCCAAATTTGTCCGGCCCAAAGTTCCACCTCTTGTTGGCACCGCCTCCGGAGCTGCCATTTTGGGCCTGGGAGGACGATATCTGTGTTTCAACATGATAATCCTCGCCTGAGACGACTTTCATTCCTCGAGGCTTGAAAAATGTTTCATCCCATCGAGCGAGCTCCTCGCGCATGCGGCTGATTTGCTCCTCGTATTCAAGGCCTTGCGTAGCCGCCGGTGGCTGCTGCCCTTTCAAATCCGCTGGAAGGGGTGTGCCGCCGGTGGTATCAGAACGCCCGGCTCTGACGAGGTTTGAGGTAAAAGCAGCCCAGTCTTCATGTTGAATGTCGCGACTTAGCCACAACGCCGAGGGCTCAGGGTAAGCGAAGGTGAATGGTGCTGATCCTGGGATAAGGTTGATAAAATGTGCCGTTACTTCCGAAGGCAATGGAAAAGGTGGGGGTCGATTGATCGGTTGCGTAGCAGTGTCTGCAACGTAGGGAGGAGGTGGAACGTCCTCGCTGGACATGATATCTTGAGGTAGGGCTTTATGTGGATGCGGATGAAAGTTGAGAGTTTGAGGTGATTGCTTCTCGAGAGAATTGAGAAGAATGACCGGCTTGGCGGCCAGATAAGTAGTCCTCTGGGCTGAAGGTCCAGACCCAAGGATGGTACCATTCATACTTGAAGCTAAACTCTTTGAAGTTATCACCTTCCTCATTCTGTTGGTTTGTTGGTCTGTTGGTGCAGGCCACATCAGCTCGTGGCGAACCTAAGTGCTGTGCCGCAATTCACAGGATAGCTGATAGAGGGCCCCTCATTGAGCTAATGTCGCATGATAAGACCATTCGGCCTGTCTCGGGTGGTAGAATGCAAAGTCATAAGTAAACACTTACTTCACTGACCTTGCACCATTTTGAAATAGACCGCAAGGGATTCAACATTCCGCTTGTCGTAATTGGCAAGAAGACTAGTCTGTGGGAAGATAGCTGTAGAGTGATCCATTTCATCCTGAATCGTTAAGTATATGTGCATTGGCTACTTGAGAGTTCTTGTGACAGACGGCAGCCCAGTTCCCCTAAGACGGTCCCATCCAATCATAATCACTACAGCGAATCCATCTAAGAGAACCGAATGACAACTTTGTTCTCCAAGTGATCACTATACCGACGGTAGTACTCCGGGGCCTCCTCAATTCCAATTTCAGCCGTGACAACGAAGCTGGGCTTGGCGATCCCAGACATGATCAAGTCGAGTAAAGGCGGTGCCTGAATCAAGGGCAGAACGATACCGCTTCCGACGGACAAGCCCTTCCTCCACAGTGAGGCGACAGGTACGGGAATATGCGCAGGTAACATTCCTGCGTAAGGTGCCCCTTCCGTGCTGTTCGCCCCGCCGTTATAGACGCCGCCAATTCCCATTCCTCCATAGGTGGCGGTGACTGCGACCATGTTTTCTAGCACAATCCCATTGTGGGGTCCTCCGGTAGCATTGACAGATTCAAATCCTATGCAGTCAACGCTGCGAGTGACGCCATCAGGCTCTTGTCTAAGGATAGTCCCGACAGGATCCTCCTGAGAGAAATCGATGGGGATGGCACCGATAGACTGGGCTTGCTCAAGGCGGCTAGGGATGCGATCAACAACATACACTCTGGAAGCACCGCGCAGCTTGGCAGAGTAAGCAGACAAGAGGCCAACGGGGCCGGCGCCAAAGATCGCAACTGTATCTCCAGCTTGGAATCCTGAGTATGTAAGTGCATGCCATCCGGTTGTGAACACATCCGCTATCATGAGATAGTCGAGCTCGGCGGTGGTGTTGGTGGAGTTGATCGGAATGGGAATGACTGACTGGTCGGCAAAGGGGACTCTCGCGTATTCAGCTTTTCAGTAGGCAAGTATGGTCAGCTTTGACAGTTCTTTTGAAAAGATCACATTTCTGGTATTTCAAAAGTAAGAACCTTATGCGGATGGAAACTTACCTTGCAGGCCGCCGTAGTTTGGGTTACCAACTCCGAAAGACAGAGGATGAGAAGGACCCCAGTGGCCATCGTCAGCGTTATCTGGGATAATAACATAGTCGCGAACGGAGAGGGATGTCACAGAATCTCCGATGCTCGAGATGTAGCCCACGGCTTCGTGCCCAAACCCGTAGGGAACTTCGGGAGAGCCACCAAATCCGTGATACATGTGGAGATCTGACCCGCAGATGGCGGAAGAGGTGATCCGGACAACAACATCTGTTTGGTTGACAATAGCTGGTACGGGTAGGTTGATGACAGAGACATTGTAAGGCTGGCCGAACCAAGCGACGCCTCTCATCATGGTTGAATTCGTTACATTGAGCGTCATGGTCGTTAGAGCAAGTCGTTGTTTTCAGGGGTTCACGGTGACAGACGTATGCGTGACTGACTCGACAACTTGGGAGGATATTGATGTTTAGGTTGCTTTGAGTGGTGAGTATCGAGTAGCATGCATATGGCATTTTTATACGTCTATATCGCCAAGAGCTGCTTGCTTTAGTATGCAATAATGTATATGACAAGATACCGGATTTCCATCATGATAGCAGCTATTGTCCGCGACATGCTGACTACTATAAGCGCCGCGTATGCATGATCGCCAGCCGATGCTCTAGTGTCTTCATGGGCACACCCTTCTACAGTTATCGCGGCCTGTTCTGAGGTTGACTGCGGTACGAAATCTTGGCCGTACCGTAGAAGAGGAGAAGTCCATGCTAGCTGCTGACGCGGGGTTAAGTATAACTCCGTAGGATGTAGAGTGATAAGTTACATACACTCACTGACATCTTCTTAGCTTGAAAAAGCGAAGAGAAAGACTGGGATTTGACCCACTATTGATAACTATTATCTAGCGATTACTTACGCGTCCGAGGCAGTGCAAATGTCAACATAGAGGTCTTGTCATACCCGCGTTGTCGTTGTTTTCTTGATTATTACAGTCGACGGGTTCAAAACACGAGTTTCGACCGGTTCCGTAAGGAACTACATGCTCACAAACCCGAATCTCCGGCGTGGCCATCACCACTCACCCTCTCCTCCATTGAGCGCTGCAAAAACAGCGGATAGTTGCATTGGACAGGGTCTTAGTACCGCACGCAATGAGTTTGGATCATTTTAGACGGAGTCGCCTCTGTCTAGGCACCTACGTCAGAAATCGGAGGCCCAATCGTGTTCGGTAACTGCCAAATACGCGCTTTGTTTCTGAGGCCTCCAAAATGACATTCAGGTTTTAATTAAGGCTAGGTTATTGCACGGCGCGTAGGGGTAAGTTCTTCGATGCAAATTTTGCCAACCTATTGGTCCCATGATCAGCATGCAGACTGTGGTATAGTCAATAGCATATCGCTGCATACCTGCAAATACAGAACACGCAATCTGGAATTCTGTAGCATTCGCAAGAGAATTATCATTCCGTGATGCCTGGTGAACTGACTACTAAGTTACTGAGATTATCAGTCTTAAGCCCACAATACGTCGTTGAGTACGTAGCTCGTGGAGGACGCTTTGTTTGATGATTGTACCATCGGATCTCTTCACACCTTGAGAGGGGCTGTAAGGGTTCAGTATTCACCCAAAGCACTTGGTTTTGGAATAACGAAAGACATCCTATGAAAGCTAACCACGGCCAATCGCCGGAGAAAACGCTCCTCAAACCAAGCATAAGGTAAGCTAAACCCGTTCAATGTCGAAAAAAAAAAAGTTCCCCCGATGTGCTGTCTCACAGGATGACGTATCGCTGACCAGAGTCTGGCATGCCGCGGCTACTCTGCGACCGGGGTTTGCGCTACATATTGGCTGGGCTAATGATGCAACTTTGCCAAGAGCCGCCTGAATAGGGCTGCAAAATCGGCGCGCAGGATCTAGCTTAGCCCAGCAGCCGCAATCTAGGTAACATTGACAACCGATGTTCACCCAAGAATGTTCCATTTGCCTTGGAGAAAACGAGCGACTCTAACGCTCTGAAGCCGACGTCAAACGTCTTACATGTGACCCATGTTGGTGCTGCAACGCACGACCAGTTCTTGTGCCCCTGTCTGCCCTGTAAACGAAGCGAATCCCGACCCGCCCCCTGCGAACGTGGCTTCGGACAATGACATCAATATGTCGAACAGGATTTGCGCTCCTGGGCGCTGAGGCGTCATCTTCCCAACGGATGAACTGCTCCATAATGCTAGGAGGATCTGCGCTAGTGACCAATCATTCTGCGAGATAGAGGTCACGTCGATCGTAGCGCAGCCACATCAGGGAGCTTGAGGTGCGGTCGCGTACGCGTTAATTCCCCCTTGCCTGCGAGATCAAGCGAGATCCACATGCGCCTGCAGGTTGACTTCACTTGAACAACACCAGAACTTATTAGAGTCGTGGTTCTCCTTTGTGAACGGCCCTTCAGTCACATAGTCTCGAGGAGAACAAGATGAAAATGACGAATCTGCCGACAATAAAACTCGACACCACGCTCGCCGACCTCTACCGGCGAGCAAGCCCGAAGAATGCGAACAAAAAGATAGCGCAAGTTCTCTGCGGAATCAACTCCGCCTCCGAGCTTAGCGCCAACGTCCCTCGAAACGCGAAATACTTGTATCAGGACAGCCCTTTCAACTCGATCCCAAAAGAGGGATCAGCCAACGGCCACGCGGGGGACAAGAAGCAGCAGCAAGAGCTGGCCGTCAAGTATCTATCATTGATACCGCAGCGCGACGCCTTCATCAGCGGCGACACGGCTGTTGTCCTCTTCAACATCGATGAGACGGAGAAGCAAAAGGCCCATGACAAAGATGAAGCCCACAAGACCATTTCAGTTCTCGCCAAAAACCAACGGCCAGATCTCATTTTCTGCCCCGGCCCATCAAAGATTCCCATTAAGGACGCTGGTATCGACCTAATTGCATACAAGTTGGTTCTAGATGGCTTGGAAGACTATGACCTCATTGTCCCGCCTGAGACGCACTGGTTCCTCAACTCAAAAGCCGCCCTGGCCGAGTCTGGGCTGCCGACGCCCAAGTCGAAGATTGTGGAGCTTGATGGACTCGCAGGAGAGGCACGACTGTGCTGCACGCTGTGCAAAGGTGACACGGCGGAGTTCGTCATTCCTCAAGCCTGCTCAGGTGCTCGAGGTGAATGGTTTGAAAAGCAGAGTGAAAAGATCTTCGCCGACCTCAAGGCGCATCCCCTTCCGTTCGTGCTCAAGAACCAACAAACGTTTGGTGGGGCGGGCACCTATATCATCAATACCGAGGAAGACCGAGAAAAGGTCGTGCAGGATTTCAGGGACGGGATCCTTCGCAAGCTCCTGTCTTCAGTCACAGATTCCAACGTCCACCTGCGCCCTGCAGCGCTTGTACTCTCGGACCTGGTTGAGAACCCCATTGGAGATTACGGTCTGACGTTTTTCGTCACTGACGACGGGAGCGACCCTATTTTTCTCGCGGCTTCGGAGCAAATGATTGATGACGACAAGGCCTGGATTGGTAGCACGATCAACTATGCTCGACAGGACGAGTTGAAGAGGAAGTTTGGCGCTCTGGTCAAGGAGATTGCCGTTTGGCTAAGGAGCCATGGTTACGTGGGACCCGCTGGGGCTGACGTTCTTGAAACGGCACCAACGACAAACGGACAAAAGCCAAACGGCCACGCAGCAAACGGTTCAAGACAGGAAGAAGGCTTTTCCCATTTCCACGTTGTTGATCTCAACATTAGGACATCCGGGTCTCTGTGCCTCCCTCTCCTTCAAGGTCACTTTACCAGCCGCGGCTTCTGGAGTGGGTCTTCATTCTCCATCAGTTTAAAGAAGACACGGGCGGAGTTTATCAGTGAGTTCAAGGAGGAGTTTTTGGGCGGGCAGATGTGTATCATCAGTTGGTACGAGGACCCAGACACCGGCGTCAGCTTGGCCGACGTAGCGGTGGGTGCTGAGGATCAAAAGGGTCTGAGAAAGGCGATGAAAAGTGTAAGAGATGCAACGCATGAAGTGACATTCTAACAGCATCATCAATTAGATCATAAATATGCAATTTAGGCGGTGTTGAGGTTAATCGGAAAATTTCTGCAGAGCGTGGATTTCCAGCCGCATAACGCACGCATGTAAGCCTACGTACCGAAAAGGTGCCTCTCCAGCCGTCAAACTGCGAAGGAAAAAGTTAGAAGGGAAGGAGGTAATGGCTTGGGCTTTCTTGTGTCTTCCTCTCTTGCAACGTTTGTTTCTCAGCTTTCCCTCTTGCCCATCCAAAACGGCTCAGTTTGCTCCAACTTCGCAAAGAACACAGGCCATGTCCGCCAAACCCACGCAGAATGATCGCCCTTTCGATGCGGTCATCTTTGACCTAGACGGTACTTTATTCGACCATACTTATTCCTCGATACAGGCCATGGCAAAAATGCAAAGTATGTGGCCCGGATTAAAAAAGTTTTCCATCGGATTGCTCAACCTCGTTTACCAACGTGCACTCAATCGCGCCTACGATGATTATCTCGCAAACAAAATTACCTACGAAGAGAAAGACATCGAGAAGGTCCGGGATTTCTTCACCTCTCTTCGTCTTCCAACTCCATCACAGGCTGAGAGGAAAGGTTTCGCGACAGATACAAGGCAATTTACCGAGCCGCATACAGTACAACCACCTACAGCCTGGAGACCCTGCAACGGTTGAAAATTATGGGAATACCCGTCGTCATCCTCACAAATGGACAACAGAAACACCAGGTGGAAAAGGCGGCTGCTCTTGGCATACTTCCTCTCGTCGACTGTCTGATTAGCTCAGAGATGATAGGATACAGTAAGCCGGATAGGCGCGCATTCCAATTTGTCATCGACATGCTAGGGTATGAGGCAGACCGAATTTTGATGGTCGGCGACTCGGCCAGAGCAGACATCACGGGGGCTTTGGGAGCGGGGTTGCGCGCATTGTTGTACGCCCCTGAATCACACGATAACTCGGACTCGGACGATGGAACGAAGCTTGAGAGTCACCGCGTAATTCGAAATGTTGAGGAAGTTTTAGACTTTGTCAGACCTCTAGTCTAATAGGATGGGAACGAGCCTTTACACTGAACAGCTGCGGACTAAAATCTCCGAACAAAGTCGCTAGGATGCCTGGACTAGTGGCCTTCAACATTTGCAGGCAAGAGTCTTATTAGTTAAACCAACTAGGACAGTCTTGGAATCAATGTAAATAAATGTACAAGCACGTCTGGTATCTTGTTACAATACGGAGGCAGATTGGGCAATAATCTTTGCAGCAGCAACCTCTGCAATGCCATACGCAGCCGTCTGAATGTGACCAGAGAGAATGATGGGAATGATGCTGTTGTCCACCACGCGCAAATTGGTAGTTCCATAGACCTTAAGATCGGCATCTACAACACCACCGTCATCTCGAGGCAGAAGAGAGCAAGTGCCAACAGGATGGTAAAAGCTGTTGACCGTGTTGACTGCGAACTCGTTAAACTGCTCATCAGTCTGGACATCTGGGCCTGGCTCAGTCTCGGCCTCCCACATCGCAGAGATAGGGCCCGTCTCGGCGATCTTGCGCGCAAACCTGGCGCCCTCCGCTGCAGCCTTGATGTCGTGTTCGTTGCTGAGGTATTTGGGGTCAATGATCGGCTTGCCTGTCGGGTTGGCCGGGTCGATGTGTACATTCCCGCGGCTGAGGGCATGCATGACAGTGCTGAAAACCGTGATGAACTTGCCGGAGCCAGGGTACCCAGCGGCACCGACGTGGTTGGCCTCGAAGATGAGCTCGTAGTCCGGAACGGCGTCGTTCTTCAGGAACTCGAGCTTCTTCTTGTCAATAGGGCTAGTGCTAGCGCCGACGGCAGTCTCGGCGAGAGCAATGATGTCGGCCTGGGCTTGGCTGTCGACTTGACCCCAGTTTAGGAAGCCGTAGGCAGCCGAGGTGTAGTCGTAGAGAGAGACCTCTCCATCGATCCACTTTTGGAGCTCAGCAGTGGCGTTCTCGCCGTTGGCATCGAAGATGAGGTTGTCGAATGAGTCGATGCCATCCTTGAGACGGTACACGTTGGAAGTACGGATGTGGTCTTGGTAGTTCTCGCCGACTCCAGGAAGGTCGACCAGAGGGGCTACGCCAGCAGCCTCAAGCACTGCAGTTTGACCGATACCAGAAAGCTCAAGCAGGCCAGGGCTCTGCACCGAGCCGGCGGAGAGAATGACTTCCTTGGTAGCATTGATAACACTACCGTCAGCGAGTGTTACGCCCGTGGCGACGTACTCAGTTTCGCAGGCCTTCTCGAGATTAACTTTGACAACTTGAGCACTCGTCTGAACAACAAGGTTAGAACCGGCGAGAGGCAAGTAGCTGTTGGCGCTGTAAGACCGGCTATAGTCGACATTGTTGATGTTGGTGCCCTGGAACATGATGCCGATGGGGTTGCCGTGCATGTTACCCTCTTCATTGATAGGAAGACCAAGCTCACTACCGGCCGGCTGCCATGTGTTGAGGACATCATAGATGACGCGGTTGTACGTGTTGCGGATAGGACCGGTCCGACCGCGAGTATCCTTGTCTGAGCCGGTGAAGTTCTCCGACTTGGTCATGGCATCGATCATGACGTCCCAAGTCCAGCCTTCGCTACCCATCTCAGCCCATGATTCGTACTCCGGGGACGAAGCACGGTCGTAGCAAAGGTAGTTCATGGCTGATGAGCCCCCCAAGACCTTGCCGCGGTTAACAAGAATCTGGCGACCGCCGAGACCGCTCTGGTCAACCGTGGTGAAGTTCCAGTCAAAGTTCGTCCCCAGGATGGAGCCTCGTAGACCTGGGACGTTGATGCGGAGCTCATCGAGGGCAGATGGGCCGGCTTCAAGAAGCAAGATCTGGGCATCCGGCAGGCCTAGACTCAGGCGTGTTGCCAGAGCTGATCCAGCCGTACCTCCTCCCACAATGACCTGTATGGAGTGTCAGCTACATCATTGAGGCAATAGAGGTCGGTAGATGGACGTACATAGTCGTAAGTCTTGTCCTGGGCCGAAGCGACACCAAACAGCAGGACAGCTGCTGGCCAAGCCTTGGAAAACATCATCTTGGGCAAAGTAGAAAGAGTGACGGCCGTTGATGATGGAGGTTGACGCAGGATTGTGGCTGGGTGGTCTGGATGGTCTGCTTATTGGATGGGAGGGCGGCTTGTTTTTGTAGATGCCGATGATGGCTCACACTTCACGTGGTGAAGAGCCATCGGGCTGGGTATCTCGGTCGACTAAACCGCTTACGGGAGGAGATTCTGCAATCGAAGTCGTTTCCCATTA
Source organism: Colletotrichum fructicola Nara gc5 (assembly GCF_000319635.2). Taxonomy (NCBI): domain Eukaryota; kingdom Fungi; phylum Ascomycota; class Sordariomycetes; order Glomerellales; family Glomerellaceae; genus Colletotrichum; species Colletotrichum fructicola. The sequence goes on along the minus strand of NW_027094051.1, from coordinate 8,713,336 downwards.
CGAATGCTTTATTCATGCGCTCCTATGTCGGATTGGGGGCTTTCAAGACGTTTACCCCGGGAACCATCCGGGCGTCCCCATTGGGCAGAGATCACCTAGTAGATGTCAATCGTATGGGTATTCTAAGCTCATTGCTCACCAGGTACGACTTCGACCGCAGTTCCATGCGGAGACTTTGGAGAACAACATGCTGTCAGGGACGCGACCTTGGTTATTGCTCCAGACCCAATAGCTGACATATGCTGCAAGCAAAAGCACCTGGTTTATGAGCGGCGCTAATCCTCCCCTGGTAGACAGAGACAGGACTTGGCGTTGAGGCCTACGAATAGACAAGGTTAAGCGACATTACATCGGAGATATCTTCCTGCGCTGTCATGCCACAAAGACTGCGGACATGTACGGAGGTGCCTTTCAAAAGTTTCTGCCCGAAATGCCAAGACTTTTGTACTGGAAATACCCCGTTAACGTTATCAGTACTCAGAGGTACAAGGATTCGGAATAATCTCGATTTCGCGCCCCTATAGGGCTACCTATAAGCCCCTAACCGCTCGGATTATCTGATAACGTATGTACTTTCCTAGGTTTATAAGTATACTGGATCTTCCGGACCCACAGCTACTTCTAGGCGTGGGCAAGGACTTTTGAATGGCACCTCCGTACGGGGACCGCAAGTTTTAATGGCCTGACTTCATCGAGACTGCTAAATCATTTCACCAATCACCATTATGGTCACTTAAGTAAGGAAGTCCCTATCAATACAAATAGTGTCAAAGGAGGCGCACGCCCTGTTGGATGTTGCTATCGCTTACTGCATGTGCCGACACATCCATCGAAGAGATGGTACCGACCGGCAAGATTCTTCCGGATAGAAAGTCCAGCAAGACTTCTCCTCAAAAAGGATGGTGCGTGAGGAAGAGAGCTACTTGCATCAGTGCACGAAATGCGGCTGTCAATTGTCAGACCCCATGAATCTACCCGCATTCCGTTCTCCCATAACTTCCAGCAGACCCGTCAATGTTGCCCGAGGCGGAGCAGAGGCGGGACTGACACCAACAGACGAACACGTCCCCGATCTCCAGGTCAGTGCGGACATGGTAACGCTCACAAACATCGAGGGCAACCCCACCACGTCAAACGTCTCCTTCGGCTAGAGGGCGATGCTTCGTATTTCAGGGTGATCCCTGTCAGCGGGTTGCAAAGAGGGGCGGCGGAGGGCATCTCTGGGGTTAGCGCCAACGGTGGCCTTTGCAGGCGGGTCCCGGTGAGAGAAGACAGTTGGATTAAGAATAAGGCTAAGCCCTGTCTGTATGGGGCCCAAAAGAAGGGTCAGTCTGGGGATAACAGAGCCTAAGAGACTCTCCGTCAGTGTCGCAACGAATGCTCTGGTGATCGGAGTTGTGCGCATTGAAAAGGTAGGTGGCTTGCGAAGGATTCTGCGCTATGAGACTCCCCTATCTTCCTCCTATTCCAAAGGAAACACACCATAAGATCTTTGGTATGATCGAGCTGTGGCGTTGCACCGTGGGAAGTTGTTGGAACGCGTATTCACTCCCCTCTGATCTTCCATTGGTCCAAGACCCTTACTCTGCATTTTACCCCGGGCCCAATTCCCCCGCTCGACCCCGGCAGACCCCATAAAATGCATTTCTTCATCGAATCGAAAGATGACCCTGGATTTGGAGAATTTCGTTCCAACAAGTTCATCTGCAGCGCAGTATCATTAGCGACAGCGAGTATGTAATCCCGCCAGGGTTGTTCCATCTTTCGTCCACTTCAAGACACTTGGCCCGGTCTCAGTCGCAACAGACACTGCTAGGCTAAATCCTGACTTCTACCGACAACACGCTAGTGCATGTGTGAGGCACATCTCGCGGAACAGGGTCCGTTGAAGCAGGTTGCCGCTTTAGCCAGGATCGAGGTGCGCCTGGGTTGCTTCTATGATCAGATTCTTCTTTCCTCAGCCATCAAAGACAGGCAAGTAGGCAATCTGGCAGTGGCAGGAAACATGCATCTATCGCCGGGATCCAATGGTCTTCCAGGGCAAAGGGGAGTTAAGCAAAGTTCGTCTCGTTGGAACCCACCAGGTCGCATCTAGGCTATCACATACCTCAACCCCCGCGAAGCTCTACGCAGAAAGGGGCCCGAGCAAATGTACCGTACAGACGTAGACTGGAATCATGAACATCGTCCGTGCGCTGTCGTATTGATTGAAATAACGTAAATGCAACCATGGATGGATGGACGGAACGGCCGAAAGAAGAAATTGAATCGGCCGAGCTTTGAATGATAATTCGGTCTCGTATGTGTGAAATAATCAGAAGGATAGGGGGGCTTGATGGCATCGCCACATGAAATAGGAATTCGTTTCTTTGACGTAGAAGAACATTCGGAAAGGGGCCCGATCGAAGGCCGCATGAAGAGCAGACGTGGAACTCAGGCTCGATGTCGTACATGAGACCTGCGGCAATGCAGGACACAATCGTATGTCTAATTGAACCAAGCCAGTTTCCCTGAAGAACCGTTGAAGATTCGGGAAGCTCGGGACATGAGAGGCACAGCAGGGTTGAGGCTCCTGAGCAGAAATCTTGTTTTCCACTGTATTGTGACTGCAGCCAGGAACGGGCAGTCACAGTAGACCCAGACTCAAATGAGACGAACCCTCGCCATAGAGATGCAGGTGCTTCCGTTCCTGCCGTCTCGGCTACATCACCCCTGCATGCAGAGACACACTTCGCCATTCTCTGGATCAGAGTAGAAGTCTCCTCCGAGTGTTGCCCAAACAGATAGAGCATTGCCCCTCTGCAGGAGACGCAGGAGGTGGTTCATGGTCGCGAGATGGCCCCCAAGGTTATGTAAAGAGTTGGCCTTTCTGATCGTCGAGATCTTCAGTATAAGGCTAAGACGTTGGCACTGACCTGGGTCCTTGAAGATCAAGACTGGATCTGTGGATCTTTTGATCTTCCCCTTTATGGTTTCGAAGTCTCCGCCTGGCGATCAGTATTAGCAGCCATGGCCACCACGCCTGCTGTGATTCGCACTGAGTCAAACGGACACATTGTAAGCGGTATTGCGATCGGTTTCGTCGCTGCTTCAGCGGCCATTCTCTCGCTCAGACTCTACACACGACTTGTACTTCTGAGAACGGCGGGAAAAGATGACTTAAGCATCGTGATTGCAGAGGTGAGAAAAGACCCAAAGAAGGGCCTCGTCTATTACCCAACCTGACATCTTCAATAGTTGTTCGCAATCGTTGTTACAGCCGCGACTTGCCTTGGTAAGTTTCTCACTCCAAATCTCCCCGCGACAACCCTGACCGATCGATGCAGAGGTCAAGTATGGCATGGGAAGGCATGTCGAAAATGTGTCGCTGGAAGAAACGCTTCAACAACTCAAGGTGAGACAACCTGTCATGCGTGGCATCCCAAATGACACCCAGTCGCTTACAGCGCATCAGTTCCTGCTTGTTGCCGTCCTTCATTACAACATGGGGATGAACGTCGTTAAGGTTTCTTTTCTCTTCCAATACCGACGCGTCTTTCCTTCCAAGGGAGTTCAGAGAATCTGCCTCTGGGCAATGGTGTTTGTTGTCCTGTGGGCATGCGCTCAGGCAACTTTACTCGGCACATCATGCCTGCCAATCTCCATCATCGTTCCCAGCACTGCCAGCTTCTGTCTCAACACTCTCCCAATCTGGTATTTCTCCTCAGCCATGAGCATGGCCACGGACATTATGATCTTCTGCATTCCTCTGCCATCCGTTCTCAAGCTGCGGCTTCCTACGAAGCAGAAGGCCATGTTGTTTGGAGTCTTCTCTCTCGGCTTCTTGTAAGTGCCGGGCTCTAACTATGGCTATCAGCCAATTTTTCTTTTGGTGATGTGCAACTGACGTTGGTGGGTAGTGTGTGCATCATCTCCGTCTACAGAATGTTCACCCTCCGCACCGCCGTCTACAGCGAGGACCCTCCCTGGGAGAACATCGGAGCCGCGATCTGGTCCGCCATCGAACTCAACACCTCCATCATAGCCGCCTCACTACCAACCCTCCGGCCGTTGCTCGCGAAGTGGCTCCCAGGAGCCGGGCTGTCGTCCGCTCACAAGAGCGGGACTAGCGCCTACCCGCGATACGGGAGCTCATCAGGGATTGGCCGCAGCAACTTCAAGGAGCTAAAGAGCAACAATACTCAAAGGGAGGTCAGCACCGAGGAGCTTGTGCTCAAGGATATGATAGCCAGCCAATCGGGGGCTGTGCCTGCGGTCTACTCTCATGTGACAGCGGAGCCGAAGACAGGGCACGTGGGCCAGGAACTCCGGAGAGACTTAAGGAACCAAATCATGGTGACGAGAGAGACTACCATCAGGCAAGGTCGTTGAATGAAGTAAACTATTGCTGGAGGTCTATCAGGATCTTTCATGCCAGCATCTCAGGTCCTATTGCGTAAGATCACGGGCCTGACAGAATTACCAATGGATTGCTTCTTTATTCATGTCCATGCGAACTTCATCCCCAGTTCCTATCGCCGGTCGTATCAGCCTCTTGGCTTGCTGTTCACTAACCAGTGTGGACGTTTTATGACCTCTCCAGTAGTCGTGGGAGTTCCGGCTGCCTGGACTAGCAATCCTCTCTAATTCTGACGAGTCCAGTCATGGGCTTGATAATCGCTCCCCGGGTAGACCGTGGTGACTTGACAAGTTTCCGCAGAACAAAGGCCACCATACGCACTCTGCGTAATAGTTGTGGCCCTGTCACAAATCCATGTTCCGATGTATTTTCGTGGCAATAACGTCGATATTTCTCTGCAGTGTCCTCCAGCCTCAAACAGCGATCTCGGGCAGCCTCTCAACAGAGTATTTCCCCTTTCCGACCGCAATTAAAGGCACACCCGGGACCTTCCTCAGCTTCTGTCTCAGAGCCCTATCGTTCGTTCCAACCAGGTAGCAGCGGTTCTTCGTGACGGTGGTGACAATGCAGTCGTCGGCGTACGTGCCAGAATGCGAGCACCTCAATCGCTCGAACCGCTCGTCCTTCGCGAGGCGTAGCGCCAGGCGGAACTTCGGTCCCAGCTTCTCAAGCTCGGCGATCGTGCATTCCGTTACGACGGGTGTGCACTTGGCGAGGAGGAGGTCCATCAGGCCCATGACGACGTCGATCTTGTGGCGGACCGTGTGCGCGAAAAGTTGGTGTCGAGAATGATGTGGTATGGGGGTCCCAGGTCTTGGTTCGATTGAAAGTAGAGTCCTGACGGGGCCTGGGGAATGTGTCGCACGAGATCGGCATCGTTCTTCTTGGTCGTCGACTTCGATTCTGCTTCGGTCGGTTTGGCAGCAAGAGCGTGGCGGCGGCCGATTAGGCGCTTAGCCTGAAGAACGTCAGACAAAATACATCTCGAACCGCTTGGAGAGCTCCTACCTGGCCGAACTTTCTCGTCTTTTTGGCGACACCCATGTTTTGTTGTTTGGTCGGATGATGGTTGGATGGGCGGGAAGATTGATGCAGCGATGCGATGCGCTTGGGACTTTTTCTGCCGCGAACTTTTAGGCGGTGAGAAATGCCACCCTTATCGGCGCCCGTGCACAAAGTTATGCATCCTGATCGGGTCCGCACAATATGTGGGTCTAGATCCGTCTCGGCACCGAGTGAGTCCGGCGGCGGCAGTTCATCCGTTTCTCGTCTCATGTTCCAGACCAGCTCACGATGTCGATACATCAGATCGTCCATAGATATAAATGCAGTTTGATTTCAGTCTCCTTATGAAATCAATCTACAATTCGAGTATTCATACATCAGCGGCAAACTATAAATGAATGACAAGAAAGTCATCTGACTCAGTTCTTTCCTAAAGGCAGGTCCATCACTATTCAAATGTGAACCCAACAGCAAAAGTAACGTGTGAGGCTTTCATGAAGTCAACTGGGCTTTTGACACGATAGCTTTTGCGACATAATTTTAGCGTCCCTGGTCGTTCCCTACCGGGGTTTCCCCTCAACGGCCAGGCCCGACACAGCGCTGAGTGGTGGACGCAAATATTTCCGCGTGCGCCACGTGCTAGTTCATGAATTCGAACCCGCTCATCCGGTTCTGCATCTCGCAATTGATCTCACCCCACAGACTTTGATTCTCCTGGGGCGGGGAAGCGGCGGGCGAATACTAGGATTGTGAAAGAAAATTGCGAAAGAAAAATCCTATAATTACCAGAGAGTACCTCACACGGGGCACCAAGATGTTTCCTCACTAACCGTGATCTCCTGTGCTGTGTTGATGTCCTCGTGATGTCCGTCTCTTTGGCAGTTCTGATTGGGCTTGCCTCCACAACAGTGCTTGCATCTCCTCTAGCGGTAGAGGCCTCTTTTGACTGGCAAAAAACTGACTACGTGTAAGTCGCGGTCGCACCACTTGAGCCCGCACTGACAAGACACACACCTAGGCTTGCATTCGGAGATTCTTACACATTTGTGCAAGGAACAGAAGGGTACTGGGGATACAGTTTCATCGGCTCTCAGCTCAACATATCGTTCACTCCCGAACAGCTCTTGACGGACCGCATTGTTCCTGGGCAAAATACCTCATCAGCTGGTGGCCCCAATTGGATCGAAGAACTTACTGGTTGCAAGGAAGGCTTGCCACGAGACTGCGAGATTCAGTTATGGAACTTTGCATTCGCTGGCGCCGATGTGTCCACTACTTTGTGAGCTGAGCATCCGGTGATTCAGATAATCTTCTTAGACGGCTAATTTCCACCAAGTGTTCCACTCCACCATGACTACACAATATCGTTCCAAAATCAAGTATCTCAATGGGACGAGTATGGCAAATCGGTCATCAACGCAGACACCAAAAGCTCCCTCGTAGCTTCATTCATTGGAATAAATGACATCAACGACATGGCCAACTTCCAGTTTCCTGTTCAAAACTTGACAGACTTTGAAGAGCTGTACACTGCGGTCATCGTAGAGCAGTTCGAAGCCTTTGAAATCGTTCATGAAGCTGGATATCGTAGCTACCTTTTCCTCAACTTACCCCCTCTGGACAAGACGGTATGGCCTTTCGTCGGATCTTAGTTGAAGTTATGAGCCCCCTTCTGACTGTGGACAGCCTGCTGCACAAAGCGATCCTACTCGAAAGCCAAACACGACGATGATAAAAACTTTTAACGATGTTCTCAACCAAACAGCCAAAGCCTTCACAGAAACACACCCCGGGGCGACTGCGTTGGTGTTCGACACATACACCTGGCTCGCCTATGTGTTCGATAATGCGGCCACTTTCGGCATCACCAACACCACATCGTTCTGTCCCAAGTACAATGCGTGGGATATTGCGACTAACTACGCTTCGTACGGCTGCCAGCCAATTGGTGAATACTTCTGGTACAACTCGGGGCACATCACATACACTGTTTCCCAGCTGCTTGGCTCCAAAGTGGATGAGTTCTTGGCTCAAAAGAGCGGACAGTGCGGTGAGAAGCATAACACTAGTTCATCGTGGGGAACTCGATGGGTTGATGGGATCGCAAGTTAGGAGTAGAAGCCATGTACGGAGCTCTTGTGAGTGGGCGTGTTTCGTGCCGACACCCATTCCCGTCAGGTTTTGAGGTAGGGTTTTGCTAGCTGGGCAGTGTCCACATCACAAGCAGTATGTAATCCGTATATCCTACATCTATACCTAGTGAAGCGGCTATGTTTCCCATACGTATTTTTATCGCTGTTATCGCTGCCCTCGTCGCTATAACCGTCTTTATCACTGCCGTAGTCGTCATTCATCGTCGTTATTGTTTTCGCTATCCCTGTCGTTTTCCCTACTATTCTTGTTCTCATTAAAGTTTTAGGCATTTACGAGTACACTGCCCGAATAGCTAACTAACACCGCTCGGCTAGCTAAGCCCTTAACTTAAGCCAAGTTTGCTTATCAATGCCAACGACAGCTCAATTTGCAATTTCTCGCGCGCCATTCTCATGGTCTCATTCCACATCTACTCGGCCTACGCTCAGTGTCGGCCTGGACTCGCATGAAAGACATGGGCAAAAGTGATAATAAGTTGTCCGTGTAAGTATCCTAAGCCTCCCACCCATCAGGAGTATTTCCACATTATCCTTTCTCTGCATTCACATCGCGGGTGGCTCGGCGCCGAGAGGAACACCGGAACGGACCGTGAAGTGGGGGCTCGTCAATGGACAGCCCGAAACCGGAGCCGGCATATCGGCCAATATCCGATGAGGTGTCGTATCCCTTTGAGTGTTTACAAGTTTCAGCATCTCATATTCTGGCCGAGAATAGTGCAACATTAACGAAAAGCAAGCTTCGGAAATCTCAAACCACGCAGCTGTCAGCAGCGGATGTGCATATCCAGGCTTGTCGTTCTGGTCTTGCCCGCTGTGCTAGGCGCCCCAGCACATGTGCAGGCATCAAATCATATGGGCTTTTCTTATGATTCGATCGGATAACTTTCTGATTGGAGTCGGATGCCATGCTGAGTCTCAGTGGTCCCGTAGTCTCGGGTTCTTTGCCCAGCCCACGAGACCACAAGCCCATCAAATCCACTCTTTTCCTGGATTCGCACGGCTGCATGAATGCTGAAACATGAAGTCGTTCTACGATTTCGCAGTGGTTTATCCACGCGAGACCAACCGGGAATTTTAGGCTTGACTCGACGGAAGAGAAATATCACGGTGGCTGGTGGGACGAACACCCTCCTGATTGGCGCGCATAGCCAGCAAATTCCAACACCAACCCAATGGCCACGAACATCGGCGCAAACCCCGTTCACGAAGCGGCCTGGGTAGTGGGGCGGCCACGAGTTATGCTTGCTTTTGCAAACCAACCCCATCCAATGCGAGGACGTCATCGTGCCCAAGAGCTGTACGAATGACCGCATGCATGGTTGCTCCCCCGGCAAATGTCTGCTCCAGCAAAGCTCTCAACGCTGTGACGCGCCAGAACAGGACGTTCCAAGCGCATCTAGCCATGAGATACTCCACATCGCGTGGAGGAGATGCCGTGCAGATCACTTATTTTGGCACCACATCTTGGTGCGGTACCACGTTCTGCGACCGTGGGGAAGCAGACCGCCTCCCGCTCGTCCGCCCGCCGCCGATGGCCTCGGTTCCGGGTCGAGAGTATAAAAGGGCGCCGGGATTTAGTTTGGGACAACTGCAAGCGCATAAGCTTGAGTTTATGTGCTTTCTTCCAGCTGAGTCGTGAACCTTCAACGGCCGCCCACAGGGTATTCTCCGGGTTTTACGAACGAGCTAAATATTACCATTTCTGGAGAGTAGATCTTCCCCGCACCTATCCCCGAATCAAACTTCTTGGGGTCCAGTTTTACCCCGGACTGTACTCCGGTTGGCCGCCATCACGAGTCTGGGGAATCCAATGGGGTAAACCCATTTGAAGCGATTAGGGATAACACACGCGACAACATTTCAGATTCAATTACTTCACTGCAGGATAAAGACAATCATTCAAAAGTCAACAACCAAGAGCTGTTTTACCCAACCACACGATAATGGCGCTTTTCAGCCTTGGCAGAGGCAAAGGCCTCCAGACGGGTGTGACGATTTGCTGCGTCAGTAATCTCAACAGCAGAGCACTCCTCCCGCCGAAAGTTCGCATCAATCTGACTTATCCCCTCATAGTTAATCGCTTTTGTGCTTTTTGGTTACGACCAAGGCGTCTTCGGAGGAATTCTTCAGATGGAAGACTGGCTTGACCAGTTCGACCACCCATCCGATTCAGAAACTGGCATCATCGTATCCTGCTACAACCTAGGCTGCTTGGCTGGCTGTGTTTGTGCGTTCCACCGAACACTTGAGATTAAAGGCCCAAGCTGACCCATCGAGCAACAGTGAACTTCATTTTCGGAGAGACACTGGGACGCCGAAAAACAATTTGGACCGCCATGGCGCTGGTCATCATTGGCGCCACGCTGCAAGCATCAGCGTTCACGGTTCCACACCTTGTCATTGGAAGACTTGTGACGGGTCTAGGCACGGGCATGAAAACCTCCACAGTTCCGATGTAAGAGTCCTTACCAGGCCTTCATGCTCACTATCTTAACTCCAAACAGGTACCAATCTGAACTCTGCGACCGCAAGTACCGAGGCCGTCTTGTTTCCGCCGAGACACTCTTTGTGGGTGTAGGCATTGTTTTTGCTTACTGGTACTGGACCTTTGCGCCACTGGCTTCGGTCATGAATGCTGACAAGAACCAGGTTCGATTTTGGAATGTCCTTCGTCGGTGGGCCTATTGCATGGCGCCTCCCGCTCGCCTTCCAGATCATCTTCGCTCTCGTCGTCATCGTTCTGGTCTTTGCTCTTCCCGAATCACCCCGCTGGCTGTTCAAGCATGGCCGCGAACAAGAAGCCGTCCAAGTTCTTTGCGATGTCTTTGACAAAGATCCCACGGATGGCTACATCCGCGCGGAGGTGTATTCCATCCACCATGCCATTGAGCTGGAAGCGTCTGAGAAGACTCAGTCGTCCTTCATGAGCATCTTCAAGAACGATCGCGTTAAGACTGGACAACGTGTCATTCTTGCCTGGGGAGCGCAGTTCATGAATCAGCTTGGCGGAATTAACCTCGTGGTGTACTACATTCCCAGCGTTCTAGTACAAAATGTGGGAATGACGGCACACATGGCCCAGATCATTGGCGGATGTGTTCAAATGATGTTTATGTTTGGATCGATCTTGCCTGCTCTTACCCTGGACCGAATGGGTCGCAGAAAAACAATGATCTGGAGCAGCGCTGGGTTGGGCGTCTGCATGCTCATGATCTCGATTCTCCTCTCTCGAGTGGGGTTTTCCAACGGGCACGCATGCGCTTCGGCTTCGGTCGCGTTCTTCTTCCTGTAAGTCCACGAGTATGGTTATTCGTTCGTCTACGTAGTACTAATAGGTTTTAGATATAACCTCATCTTCGGCATGGGCATGAACTGCGTCCCATGGGTGGTTGTCCCCGAGATTCTTCCGCTCCACGCCAGAACCCGCGGTACCGCTGTCGGCATCAGCTCCAACTGGCTCTGGAACTTTTTCGTCGTCATGATTACACCGGTCATCATCAACCGATTGCAGTGGAAGGCGTACCTAATCTTCGTCGTGACCAACTTCGCATTCATCCCGCTCATCTACTTCTTCTATCCCGAAACTAGCAATTTCCGCCTGGAGGAGATTGATGAGTTCTTCACTCAGGGTCGCAACCCAGTGAAGGTCGCCAAGGAGATGCAGAAGGCTATGAAGAGTGGACAGGATATCTCCGGTGCGGATGCTGAGAAGACTGTATCTGGGTCTTCGGAGAAGGAGAAGGTACAAGTGGAGCATTCATGATCCACATAGGCAAGCAGCTTGGCACACTAGCCATTGAAATTATGCGAAGCAAGCTTCTCTAGTAGCTTTCTATTTCTACCAAGAATCATTGCCCAGAATTTTTCAGAACAGTAGCTTCGCCGAATGCGAGAAATTCATATTCGACGCTTACCTTATCTACAAGACCTTGAATACCACCTTCTCATTGGAGACCTTACCCTCCTCAGAGAGCTTGAAGCCCTCAACCACAGTCTCCAAGCCGCCAAGCTCCCTCACCTTACTCGTCTTCAGGTTGCCATTTCTCAGAAGCTGAGGCAAAAGCTTCAGATACTTCTCCCACACCTTCTTGTCTTCAGGCGTTTCGTCTCCACAGTTATCAAACCGGAACGGGAGAGCCCTCTCAAACACAGTGTAAACGATCGTCCACTCAATCTTCGCCCAAGAATTAACAGCCTTGATCTCTTCCTTTGCGGGCGGCATCACAGGAATGAGAGTAAGAACGTGATCTCCTTCACTCCCCTCGAGTGCCTGCGCGATCTTCAATGTTGAGCCGTGCTCTGACACAGTGTCGAAAGCGCGTTTCAGCTTCCCGCCAGTGATTCTCTTGACTTCGTCAACCCACTCTCCGTGATAATCGACCACGAAGTCCGCTCCCAGCTCCTTCAAGAACTGATGATTCTTTGGCGAGGCAGTGGTGATGACTTTCAAGCCGCTCAACTTTGCCAACTGAATGGCATAGTTTCCGACACTAGTCGCACCGCCGTAAATGAGCACCCACTCTTCCGAGCCTTTCCCTGATCCCGGCTCAGGGATGCCGAGACGTTGATATAGAGCTTGTACTGCTGTCCCCAGAGCTAGACCGACAGTCGCAGCGCTCTTCAGCTCCACATTGTCGGGAACTTCGAACAACAAACTCGCTTCAATGGGGATATACTCTGCGTACCCGCCGCGGATTGGGTTTGCGGGAGTTCCGTTTTGGCTGGTGCCCTGCACAAAGCCAGCAACGCGCTGACCCTTGCGCCAAGCAGAGCCGTTGGGATCCTCAATCGTTCCGGCGAAGTCGGCGCCGACAATCAGACCGGCCGGGGCGGGTGGGGCGATGGGTGGGGAGCCTTTGACGGATTTCCAGTCGGTGGGGTTGAGGGCGGAGTAGTGCACTTTGACGAGGACTTCTCCGGAGCCGGGTGCCGGGATTGCGGTGGATTCAACGGAGACAACGCCGTTGCCTTGGGTGATGAGAGCTTTCATAGAAGACATGTTGGGAAGTAACTGTTATGATTTGGGAGCATACAAACAATGCAGGTCTGTTTGCAGATGTGGATGGGGCTTTTTGGTAGATAACGTTATTGATTGATAGCTCATAATTGCAGCTTAGAACTCTGTCTCTTTAATCGTATGTGAAGATTTCCGGTAGAGGATTGAAATTTCTAAGCATACTTTCGGCGCCGAAATCCTTTGAAATGTGAAACTAAAGCCGCCCCCTGAAAGTCTTGACGATCTCTAACCCGGGTCGGCGAAAAGAAGACATATCGCGAAGCGCGAGTCCGAGCCACCCAAACGGGTTACGTTGAATAATACGTTGTGAGGGCCAAGGGACATTGGTAAGCACGGTTACGCCACACGGCTTAATAAACTACCCGCGTGCGGAGCGGCGTCGGTGTGGGTGTTCCGCCGTTTGGATTGGATCTTTTGTGCGCCACGAACTAGCCCAAAGTAGATGTTAAGTAATATCACCGCGGCATTCCGTGGCATTTGCCATTTGGATATATAACGTTATGACCCCTTGAAAACGTTAACAGATATCCCAAGCACAGTGATGGCGATATTGGTAGGGATTAAGTCGACATTGTAATCAAAAATGCATGTTTCTCATGAAGTCACTTTGAAATAAATAGTCATGGTGAGTACCTGTAAATAGAGGCGAAGTGGGAAAATAGACATTAGGTCTTTGCCAATACTCTGTCATTAACTGCGGCTATTCAAGTGTGACTTAGACATGGCGTATGTTAAAAAGGTCGCGATTCTAGGTGTAAGTCCCTTCAGCCATCTCCATAGTAGCCAAACACGTAACAACAAACTCCTGATCTCCAGGCCACGGGCTCCCTCGGAGAGGTACTGGTTTCCTCACTTGTTGCCGCAGATTTCGACGTCACTTGCGTTCTGCGCAAAGATAGCAAGTCACAGCCGCCGGACGGAGTGCGGGTTGTGAAAGCAGACTACATTGACACTGCATTGCTCACTGAAGCTTTGCAATGCCAAGACGCAGTCGTAGAAGCGTTCAACCCTGCAGCATCCGTCCACCAAACAGCCATCCTCCAGGCTGTCGTCGCCGCCGGGGTGAGACACATCATCACACCGGACTTCAGCGGGAACACGTTCCACCCTAACGCCAAGGATGTTCTCATTTTCAACCCCAAGCTGGAAGCACAGCGGGAACTGGAGAGGGTGGTTGCCGAGTCTCAGGGGAGATTGTCATGGACCGCGATTGTTACCGGCCCATGGTATGACTGGACGATCAAGAAGGGGATATTTTGGGTTGATCGGGAGAAAAAGGTGGTTACGAGGTACGGTTCCGGGGACCAGAAGTACAGCATGAGTCGCCATGCCCTCAACGGCGAGGCTCTGGTCGCTGTGCTCAGTGACCCTGGAAGGTATCGGAATCGCCCGGCGTATTTCGCCAGTCATACTGTCTCGACGAACCAGATTATTGGAATCATCAAGGACTTGGGCCTCGAAGGATGGAAAGTTGTTGACGTCGACTTCGATGGCCTTTTTGAGAAGGCTCACCGGATGTGGCAAGAGGACACGGACAATGGGGTTCAGGATAGGTTGAAGTCAAAGGCTTACGCAGCGCTGTCTGCTGTGGCGCTGTTGGATGAAGCAAACCGGTATGGGTCCAACTTTGCGGATTTGGTAGAAGATGGTTATGATGAAGGGGATGCGAAGTTGAGAGAGAACTTGGCCAATTTACTTTGATAATGCCGATTGTATTATTGACGGCAATGACTAACGACATCGTTTGAAAGGCTTAAACACATCCGCTGTCGAAGAGAGGTCGTGTTCCATGGGGAAATGTTCAAGAGCTTTGCTAGTCGGGCAGTGTCATTTGGCTATCCGGGCAGTGTCCACACACACACGTGTGTAATCCCTGGCATGTTTCTAAAGCGACTACATTTCCTATTCTCGCCGTCGTCGTCGTTGTCGTCGTCGTTATCCTTATTACGACTGCTATTGTTCTCTCTATATTTTCAGATTATAGGGTACACTGCCCGGATAAGAGAAAGACACTGCCCGACTAGCAAAACTCATGTTCAATGGCGTCGCTACGTTCCATACAAATGCTTTGGGACGGATGGGGTGCACGAGAGGCAGATACCCCTCCTTGCAGGTATGCACGCAGACGCAGAAATGTTCTAGAAGGCGTGACAGGAGGCAAATAGGACGACTATCCCCGTCGGCCTTGCCGGTAGGTTCTATGCATGCTGTGCCAGGGGTGCAGTGCCATTGCCCCTTTCGCTTGCTCGAATGGCGTGCTAATCGACTAATGACTGGATGATACTAGGAAGGCTTCTATCACATGCATCGTTCTACTGCGCAAGCCAATCATCATGGCTGAAGCAACCTCGGAGTTCTGGCACTTGGATTTCATACATGTACATTAGGCTTTGGCGCTCAGCTGGAGGAAGCGGGGTCAAATCCATGAGCATTGTGACTTCAGTGTGCTGAAATGATTTTACTGCCTTCACTATGTTAAAGGCAGGTTTTCGTGCCGAAGTATGCCACTTGAATCACGGAACCACGCCATACAGAGAGAATAGGCCTCGTTTGTTCACGAACAAGGACGGTTACAGTGGCTGATATTAATATCGATCACTGGGCAGTCGAATCAACCGTGATAGGGAGATTAAGCACAGTGGGATGTTCATAACTAGCAAGAACATGTTCCTGTACAGGGTGGATTTCACTCATGATGAGCCATAGAATCGGCAGCTCCGTTGACGGAGTAAGTCACTGGGTCACGTTTGGCAAATTGACTGACGATCACCAACAGTGATCAGAGATGCCGCCTCGTTGTCACACGCTGGCTGTCAGTGACGGAGAGGCCGACCGGTCATGTCTGCCGATTAGCGAAGAATCGTCGATAACGATGAATGAGCAGGCCATACCAAAAGAAAGCTGTAAGCCTCAAGTTACCTCATGACGGCAAAATTCACGTCAATTGTCAGGGACGCAACAGAACCAATCCTCTCCATCTGCCCTGAGTGAGCCGACAGTCACCCCGTCGTTCGCTCACCAAAGTCAACCCGTCCAAGACTTGAAGACTTTTCTAGGTTCGTCTGGGCAATTGAAGTGCAAAGCCCAAGAAAAGCACAGCCAGGCTGCTGGCAGGTCTGGGCAATCTTCAGAAGACCACGGGCTTGGATACCGGATGCTGATTCGCTAGGTATGAAGGATCGAATCGACTTGGTAATTGCTTGGGTTTCTTGGACGTCTTGGACTTTTGATCGCGTACGGTGGGTGCGTGTGCGGCACGGTAGTCAATACCAGGGTGGCGGTACATATGTAGGCTGGGCGTTGTGTGCCTATGGTGACACGACGGGGTATGTAGACGGTTGTGGGCCAATCGTGTACTGGTATGTATCGTCCCGAATGGCATGGGCAGGCTACTACCCGAGGAATCGACAGTTCATCGGGCCGTCTGCTACTGAATGGACAGTCTCGTGACTGTGAATAAAATACGGCGGAGGAGGAGTCCACTGGAGGAGGACAGGTTGATCAAGGTCGGGAATCGGGCCTCTAGCTGTATTAGGAAGTATTGGAGGAGGACCCGTGTCCTCTATCGGCGGAAAGACGAATGGGGGGATACTGTCAGGCAGTCCGCGGGGGAAAGCTGAGCAGGTGGGCGAGGAGGAAGGAAATGACATTCGATAGAGATGACGAGCGGAGCGTTCGTTGGAGGCACTCGAGGTCTTGGCCGCTTGGCGGGGGAGCGTGTTTTATAGAAATTCCAAGCATGCGTGCCTTTTGAGTTGGCCGTGAGTGGGCGACTCGCGCAAGGCCTCGGGAGGGACATTGATGTTAACGAGACGAGTGGGATGGATGGTCCGGGGATCTGGACGGGACGGGGGCCACAGGGAGGGACGGGAGCCTACACGTGGGGGAATCGGGGCCCGTGATTCGGCAGCTGCGGGTCCTGCCAGGGGACCGGGAGTGGGGCCATGGCTTGCCGTGCGCGCTTGGCGCTTCCTGTGAGCCCGAGTCTTGGCGCTTGGCGCGCCAAGTCGCTTGGGAGGCCCCACCATGGTGCATTCACATCGCTCGGTAGCGGCCCTCGGTGGCTGTTTTGGGCAACGCGTCTCCCTTGTTTCCCGTCTGCTGCTGCTGACGTCCTCACGATATCTCACTCACAGAATTTCAATTTTACTGCTTAGACGCCTTGAAGATGAGAGAAGTCCGTGCAACTATGGACAACCATTGGTTACCCTAGGGTCCCTCATCGAAGACCGGGCTCATCATGCTCCCCACCTGCTGCCACCTTCGTCGAACCAACGAGCAACCATGGCCCCGAAGATGTGGTGAAAGCTGAGGATCCCGGCAGACGCACTGCAACGCTCGTCAAGTCTCCAGGCCTGTCATTCGCACGTGGAGGGTGGCCGTCAGTCGTATGCTCATCTTCCCAGATACCAGCTGCCCATTCCGTCCCAACCCATACATCCTCCAAGACAGCCCAGCCCTCAGCTCGTCGTCCCATGTATACGTTTTCTGCCACCGAAAGAGCTCCACCATCATGCACAATGTTTTCCTGAGTTGAAATCGCCGTGTATCTGAAAGTGTTCCTGATTCTTGTGCTAAGTATCAGAGTACGGTTTTCCCAGAAGCTCCGAGTTCGTGGGAAAAGCCTAGTCGCCAGATTCACAAACAGTGCTGATGACGCTCATGACTGCTTCTCAGTATTACTCAGTTCATTGAAATCAAAAACGAAGTCTCAATCATTCAACATCTTTGACATTTGATGGACTATTCCGAATAGAGGAGGCACACCTGGAACACCTGCGCCAAGTATGTTCCTCCAGGGAGGTACCCGTCGTCAAATTCTGATCCAAGTCCATCGACGGGTCCGCCGCACCTGCAGATGGTGTCCATAAGTGGCGAGCCCATGTCGGCGGATTTACGGTTTGCAGAATGGGGTGTGGCATGCCCTTGTTCCACTTTGGCCGATGTTGGTCTGAAGCCTGCACCCTCCGCCGCAGCTGGGCTCTCTCCCACGCCCGAGCAGTACACGGGTTGATACCTTGCGTGACCATGACTGCCAGGCTGCATGTCAAGATGGTGGGCTGTCTTGTGATGGACCATGGTTCGCCTGCAATCGACCTGGCGGATGGTATATATCTTCTGCATCTGCCCGCCCTGTCTTCCCGCTTCCATGTCGACTTCTCGAACAGCATCAACCCTCCCGGCCTTGCCTTCCGCGCCACCCTAAGGGTCTTTGGTCTCTTCTTCGGACCCGAGTTGCAGTAATTTGCATCAGTCTAGTACACTCTTTACGACCGCATTCAAAGACTGATTCCTGCGCTTTTGCGCCAGCAGACAAGATGACTCTGCACCAGTATGATTACATCTTCGCCATCGGCACCATCTTCGCGTTCCTTGACGCGTGGAACATTGGTACGTCAGCATCAACCTCCATCTCATCTCATCACCAAACTAACCTGACTTCTTCACAGGTGCCAACGATGTTGCCAATTCATGGGCCACCTCGGTCTCATCCCGATCCATCTCGTACATCCAAGCCATGTCCCTCGGTTCTGTCCTCGAATTTGCCGGCTCCGTCGGTGTCGGTGCCCGTGTAGCCGACACCATCCGCACCAAGATCGTCGACATTGACATGTTCGAAGACGACCCCGCCCTCCTCATGCTCGGCATGTGCTGCGCCGTTACCGCCTCCGCTATCTACCTCACCTTCTGCACCAAGATCGGTCTCCCTGTTTCCACCACCCACTCCATCATGGGTGGTGTCATCGGCATGGGTGTCGCCCTCATTGGCGCTGAGAACATTCACTGGGTTTCAGAAAGCGGCAGCATCGACTCTGGTGTAGTCTCCGTCTTCCTCGCCTGGATTATCGCCCCTGGTCTCGCCGGTGCTTTTGGTGCCATCATCTTCACCATCACCAAGTACGGCGTCATGCTCCGCAAGAACCCCGTCGTCAAGGGTCTCATGCTCGCTCCCGTCTACTTCGGCATCACCGCCTCGCTGCTCACCATGTTGATCGTCTGGAAGGGTGGTTCCATCAAGGTTAACTTTACCGATGCCGAGACTGCGGGCATGATTATCGGCGTTGGTGCCGCATGGGCCCTCGTCGTCACCATCTTCCTCATCCCGTGGCTGTACCGTATCGTCCTTAAGGATGACTGGCAGCTTCGCTGGTGGCATATTCCCCAGGGTCCCCTCCTGCTCCGCCGCCCTGAGCCTCCCGTCCAGCCCGAGGGTGCCTCCGGTGGTATCCGCGACTTCTACTCCGGCCACTTGACCAAGGAAGAGCTTGATGCCGCCCGCGGTGGTGTCGTTCACACCCACAGCAACGACGTCGAGTCCGGCTCAGCCGACGGTGAGAAGAAGGTCGTCCAGGACAACACCGACGCTGAGGCTCACCCCCCTGCCCGCAACAACGACTACAAACACAAGCCCATCGTCGGACCCCGTCCCGAGGGCGCCTTGTTCTCTGGCCCCGTGCTCTTCTGGATGCTCAAGAAGGTCTTCCTGTCCGGTGTCGACCAGGACATCATCAACATGCAGAAGAAGGAGAGCGTTCTTACCGGTGATCTCGAGGAGATGCACGCCCGCGTTCAGCACTATGACAACAAGGCCGAGTTCCTGTACTCCTTCATGCAAGTTATGACCGCCTGCACTGCCTCCTTCACCCATGGTGCCAACGACGTCGCCAACGCCATCGGCCCTTACGCCACCATCTACCAGATCTGGCACACCGGCGCGATCTCCGGAAGCAAGTCCGAGGTCCCCATCTGGATTCTCTGCTTCGGCGGTGCTGGTATCGCCCTCGGTATCTGGACCTACGGATACAACATCATGCGCAACCTGGGTAACCGTTTGACGCTCCACTCTCCCGCTCGTGGTTTCTCGATGGAGTTGGGTGCTGCTTGCACCATCATTCTGGCCACCCGTCTTAGTAAGTTTTGCTCGTCGTCCAAATGGAACGCCTTTTCTAACCCTATCGGCAGAGCTCCCTGTCTCTACCACTCAGTGCATCACCGGTGCCACCGTCGGTGTTGGTCTCTGCTCCGGTACCTGGCGCTCAATCAACTGGCGCATGGTTGGCTGGATCTACATGGGATGGATCATCACCCTTCCCACCGCCGGTATCATCTCCGGCTGCTTGACCGGTCTGATCGTCAACGCCCCCCGCTGGGGCATGGCCAACTAAGTGGCCCAAGTGAAATGAATGGCATCACTACCAACGACTGGCTGATTGAGACCAAGGTCCGTCTCGACGATGAGACCTGTCGTTTCTTACCACCTGTACCCAAAATTGTTTCTTGTATCTTTTCGCCTTCTCTGGACACATAGACTACTCATACCCTCATTCGTTGTTGTGAAACTTAATACAAGTCGGCCGTAGGCCTGTCAATGAAACTACTGAATGCCACCTATGGACAAAATGTGTCGACACATCCCACTGCGAGTCAGACTTTGTCCTTCGCTCATTTGTCAAATCGCCACCAATCAAAGTTGAAAAGATAGTCCAATCCATCACCCGTGAACTTGAAGAAGAGATCGTGGACCCCTTCAGCGCCGCTAATGGGACAGGTCACAGACGTCCACGACTGCCATCCTCCAGACCCAGAGACATCACACGTACCAACAAGAAGACCAGAGATACTGTCAAGGTGCAACTCGATGTTCCCACCGCCAGTCGCAGAGGCAACCTCGGCACTAAAAGATGCCGCTCCGTCCCCGAAGTCAACCCCCTTGACCTTGATGTAATCTCCATCATTGATGTATGCGACGCTCATCCCACCTTCGCTGGACGCTTCGACCTCGACTCCCTCCGACCATGCAATGAGCTCAGCCTCCTGACGAACGTAAGGATCCACGTTAACAATCTGTGCCGGCCCCTCGGTTGTCATCTTCAGCTGGGGAATCGTTCCATCGGCGTTGTACTCGAAACTTTCCACGGCTACAGAACGCGTGAAGCCTCCGCCTCCAGGCAAGGCGCCGTTGTGGTAGAAGAAGTAGGACTTGCCGGCAAAGTCGATGATGCCTGGGTGGTTCGTGAAGCTGCCGCCTTCCGTGGGCATAATCTGGCCTTGGTAGGTCCATGGCCCCGTGATAGTCGGACCCGTCGAGTATCGGATGTCCTCGGGACAGCAGACTGCGGCGAAAATCATGTAGTACAAATCGCCTCGCTTGTACACCCATGGGGCCTCCTCGAAGGTGGTAGCACGCGACGGATTGCCTTCACGAGCCCCGAACCCTTCCGCAGTGAGGTCCACTTTGGTGATTTCCCCGCTGTATGAGATCATGTCCTCGTTCAGCTTGACATACAGTAGATCCGGGTTGCCCCAGTACATGTACGCCTGCCCGTCGTCGTCGATGTAGACCGTGGGGTCAATCTGTCCGTTGCTGAGAAGAGTGGCGCCGATGGCGTCGACGTAGGGACCTGTGATGGTGTCGCTTACGCCTACTCCGATGGACATGCTACCGTTGATCGCGGTCGTCGGGACGTAGAAGTAGAACTTGCCGTTGCGCTCAATGGCCTGCCCGGCCCACGCATTGGCCTCGGCCCAGGCGAAGGTGGCCACGTTCATGGGCGACCCGTGGTGTTGCCAGTTGACCATGTCAACGGAGGAGAAGAGGAGCCATTCGCGCATGTCGAAGTTGGCGGAGTTGTCTTCATCGTGGCCGGTGAAGAGGTAGACGCGATCCCCGACCACAAGGGGTGCTGGATCAGCTGTGTATTGTGTCTGCACGATAGGATTGTCGGCTTGAACACGACCAATGGCGGACAGAAGGCCACTGATCAAGAGGAAAGACTTCATGATGGCCGAAGTTTGAGACGTCTTAGTCATGGCGGCGGTGGTGGTCGGAGAGATGAAGGTCAGCGGAAAGCGGTTGAGATCCTTCGCATTGGAATAGCAGATGACTGGAGAGTGACCAGCATAATTATACTAAAAGGTACGTAGAATTTAGAAAAGTCTTCTACCTAATTTTATTGCCCGAGGCTGGAATAATGAGATGTTACTCTACGTGCCATTGCGTCGCGATGTCAAACGCTGGATCATCATTGGTGCGGATGCATCGATTACCCGTCCCAAGCCGGGAAAGATGCAAATCAAAGAAACAAAACGTGGAGACATGACGATTTCTCCGCAATTGTGTTTATTTTGAAGATACCGATGCTCTCGTAAAGTCGCATTCGCAGTTTCGTGCCACCAACACACCTCTAGGATCGCTTCCAAAACTGTCATTAAGAGCGCATGTGTGACAGGGGTGTCGACGCAACACAAACGAAATACGCCGCCGGATCACAAGCAATAAATGTGCCAAATCCTACTTCACTGCAGCACCTACATGATTTTTGACTCCAAAGGCCTACTAAAATGAGTCTGTGAAGTTAGCCATCTCTGCGTTCGGACCTCGGAGGACACCCACGAGAGAGAATCGCTATCGCCCAGGTCACATGAAATAACGCGCAGACTCGGCCTTCGACAGCTGCATTCGTATGAGTTCCACAATAGAAGCGCGCAGCTGGAAGTAAATCTCGCCTCAAATTACATGAGAAAGGGACGGTAGGAGAATACATCCAGGCCAAAATAGGGTGAGCCCACTTACCCCACAAACCATCACGTTATCGCTATCCGCGAGCTGGGGAGAGGAGCGTATCCCGGCGCTTGCGGCTAGAGGAGCCAAACTTTGAGCGCTGACCTTACACACCTCTACAAAGTCTTCTCGCTTGTGTTCCAATTGGTCTCAATGATCTTGGCCTTCATATTAACACCTTAACAAGTCTTGGCATGACGACTAGTCTCTCTATGAAAACTGCAAAATGTCTTTCGTGCAACAACAAACACAGATCTCTAGCCGAAAAAATCTATTTAACCACCAATCACAGCTTTGACTCTTGAATATGAGAACACTTGATTTCTTTTAACTGTATTATTGCCTTGGCACACCATTGTCAAGAGACGGGAAGTCGCCAGATCCAGAGTTGCAAAGGACGACAGACGTCAAAATGCAATTGGGGCGTTTCAAACACTTTGCGATTTGAAGATTCAGAGAAATCACAACATGTTCAATAGGAATGCTTCCTCTTGTCAGTATATATCGGAAATCCTGCTTGGTGATTGTGCCTTTGTGATCCACGCCAGCACTCTGCCAAGTCCCCACAGGAAGATTCAACGATGCATTATTCTCGCCTTTTTGGTCTTGTGGCTATGGCTACCCTTACTGGAGCACTCCTGCTTCAGGTTGATCCCGATAGCCCTGGCCATGAGATCAGTCCCCTGCTTCATGGACTCATGTTCGAGGACATTAGTAACAGCGGTGACGGAGGTACGTAGTCTTCACCGTTTACACGACAGACCTTCGGGGTTGGTTCGTCACGAATCTAATACTATGAAAAGGTCTCTACTCACAGCAACTCCGCAACAACGCCTTCCAGGGCAAGGTGACCACGCTCGATCCCTGGACTGTCCACTATGGCTCGGCTAGCATTTCTCATGACGTCGACACCCCATTGACCAGCGCCATCACTTCGTCTCTGAAGATTACTGTCCCTCCCGGATCTGGTGGCTTCACTGGCGTCGCAAACCCTGGGTACCGCGGTATCATCGTCGACGGCGGCTACTACAACAGCACCTTCTGGCTTCGTGGCGACTTCCAAGGCGATGTCAAGATTCGTCTCCTGGGCAATGAGACTGATGTTGAATACGGCTGGGCCATCATCCCTGTGGACTCTAAGGCCGATTCCTGGACCCGATACGAGGCCGGTTTCTGGACCACAGCGGCCCCCGATGGTGACAACCTTCGGGTTTTCGAAATCTTAGCCGAGACTCTGACCAGCGGATCCATTAACCTCGGTTACCCCACCCTGTTCCCTCCCACGTTCAAGGGAAGACAGAATGGCTTGACTGTGGATCTGTCGGAAGCCCTTGTCGATCTCAGCCCCCAGTTTCTCAGGTTTCCTGGTGGCAACAATCTGTAAGCCACCTAAATCTCCTTGTCCTCTGAGTTGACTAGACTTACTAATCTCTTCATAGAGAGGGAGGCGGCCCGGACGACCGATGGAAGTGGAACGAGACACTCGGTGCTCTGGAATCCCGGCCAGGTCGTTGGGGTAGGTCTTGATCCCATGCCGTTGCAAAGTTGATACGACGAGGCTAATCGTTTCTTCACGCTGGTACAGGTACTTGGGGATATGTCAACACTGACGGTCTTGGCCTCATGGAGTACTTCCACTGGTGCGAAGACATGTCTATGGAGCCTATCTTGGATGTTTGGGCTGGTCTTGGGCTTGCAGGTCTCCCGCCATTGGTAGGGACAGAGCTTGAACCATATGTTGACGACGCGATTCGCGAGATAGAAGTTGGTTACCTTCTGCTTATCATCCAGTCGCAAGCTAACAT
The DNA here is from genome assembly GCF_000319635.2 of Colletotrichum fructicola Nara gc5. Lineage (NCBI taxonomy): Eukaryota > Fungi > Ascomycota > Sordariomycetes > Glomerellales > Glomerellaceae > Colletotrichum > Colletotrichum fructicola. The sequence goes on along the minus strand of NW_027094051.1, from coordinate 8,689,395 downwards.
TCACAGTTCGTCATCGGTGACATCAACACTTCTGGGGGTGCACTTCGCGCTTCTCTTGGGCATCCGGAGCCATACCAACTCAAATTCGTCGAGATTGGAAACGAAGACAACCTCGCCGGTGGCTGTGAGTCTTACAAGCAACGGTTCGTGCAATTCTTCGACGCCATCAAGGAGGCATACCCGCAACTCACCATCCTCACATCCACATCCGACCGCAACTGCCTGCCTGACCCGATCCCCGAGGGCGCATGGCTCGACTTCCACGACTACAACGTCCCGGAGAACTACATCAATGCATTCGACTTTTACGACGACTGGGACCGCGCTCATCCCGTTTTCATCGGCGAGTACGCCAGGTGGGGCGTCAAGTGGTCTGACATGAGAGGTGCCTGTTCTGAGGCGGTCTACATGATGGGGTGGGAGCGCAACGCGGACATGATCAAGTTGGCTGCCTATGCGCCCACGCTGCAGAACTACGACCCCGTCAATGGTCAATGGACTGTGAGAAATTCTTCCTCTCGTCGAAACCCGCAAAGTCAGCTAACGTATTTTTGACTAGCCCAACCTCATTCCATTCACCAACAAGCCAGATGGCATCGTCTGCACGCCATCGTACCATGTTAAGAAGATGTTCGCCACTAATCATGGCGAAGTTGTTGTCCCTGTCAAAGCTGATGTGGAGGTCAACCCAGGTAAATCACTCAACATCCTCATCCCTTGGAATAATCGTTGACCATTCATGTAGTTTGGTGGGCTGCGAGCAAGAAGGCAGATGGCCAAGTCATTGTCAAGCTTGCCAACTACGCTTCAAAATCGACTGAGGTTCGCATTCAGGTCCCTGGTAAGGCGAGCTTGGAGGCTTCTTTCACTTCCATCACTGCCGGCCCAGACGACGCCAACTCCGTCGAAAATCCTGATGTCATTGCTCCACCCGCTGTACTCAATATCTCTGGAGATGACGAAGGAGTTTTCACTGTTGAACTGGGTCAGTTTGGCGTTGGAGTTCTGGTGGTATAGAACTGCTTCGTTGTGCGAACATAAAGTTCCGGTGGAAACTGGTTTATCACTTCCAACGAGGACGGGGTTGAGACCGGTGACGGAGGTGGCGATAAGATAGCGTTGCTATGATGTTGGAATTCAATTCTTCTTTGAGCATCTGCAAATCAGGTGTTCCTACAGCACTTTAGTAGATAATTACACTCAATCCCTTTTAGTAATCTCTTCTAAATGTCAGGAATATTAACACGGCCCGCGCCTAGTACATGGCCCCGAGGAATTCATTAACAGAGAATGTGCCAGGCCCCAGATGTTGTAAGCCACGACTAGACCAAAACCTCTACGACGAGTGCAAACCCTTGGCCGGATATGGGTGGTCAGAACCCATTTTTGAAGCTCATGTAGCCCAGGGCATTGAGAATCTCCCATGTCGCCTCTGCGTTCGCTGCTATACACGTGAAATTGCCATTTTCACCGAGAGCATCCAGCGACAGCATTTAGATAGGGCATGACGAGATTGACATTTGCCAAAGGTATTAAGATTACATGTACTATCATGGTTCTAATAAACCTGATGATTTATTCCTTGTCGAAAGGCTTTCTGGCCGCTTTCTCAATCTTGATTTCAATCGTCTTGGTGATACCGGATGGTAGAGGAGCTTCAGCGAGACCCTGCTCGTTGATGTCCTCCACAAAGATGGTTTCGCCAACATTCTCGGACGTAAACAAGGATGAACGACTTGTTCCTGACTCCCTCCGAACCGGAGACTTGCCTGTATGGCCTCCACTCCACGTTGTCACATACGTTGCGCTTCCACGCGGTAATTGTTCGTGCTGTGTATGCCGTCTGGCGGCAAGTTGGAAAGACGAGTTGTCATGCGCACTCTGCTCAAATACGAGCCTTGAGGCAAGGATATCAATGCTTGAATATTGTCAGCTTCCACAAGTGTGGCCATGATCACAGAATGAAGACTCACAAGATAATGACAGGAAACATGCATTCCAAAGTGTAAACAAAGCGGTCGATCTGACTCGCTACAGTTTCGGCCTTCTGGATTGAAGGCTGGAAGAAGTATGCGACAGCCCGCGTTATTCCAATCAACGCTAGCACCGCCAGGCGAATTTCGGTGCTCCGCATAAGGTGCTGGAAGAGAGTCGGTACCATTGAAGCTCCCAAGGACAGACTCTTTGCCTCCGCGAACTTGCGCAACAGAAAATACGCCCCAACGCACTCTAGAAGTGCCATGGAGGTGAAGTAGCCCACGTGCAGCCCGTTGATTGTTGTTCTTAGCTGCGACTCGCCGTTGACCAAGATCTTCACCCGAGCAGTGAGAATGAGGATTCTGAGGACGAAGATGGCGACCATCATGAACCAGAACAGGGACATAAACACAACGCGGTCCCGATTCCTTAAGACCTTGGTAAGAATGGCATAGCTGTAAAACGAGATGCCGGCCTCTTGGACCTATCAAGGATCAGCATCGATGAACACAATTGTTTCATTGCACAAAAAGAATGATCCTACACTACCATCCACAACAAGTCCGCAAAAGCAGACGATATCGCCGTGTTCAGGATAGGGTAATCTGCGTAGAAGCTGTAGTAGCAGAGGCCGTTTGCAGTGGCGCCAGCCGCCGATACGATGATAGGGATAAGCGAGACCGGGGAGAAGGCGGTGATGCCCGCGATCATGAACCCGAAGAGCACGTTTGCCAAGCCGATTGTGCTGAGGATCGCCCAACTGGTCTCAAAGTAAACGACCGCCATTCTGCCTCCTGAAGCGCCCGCATAAGTTGCATCGAAGTCAAAGCTTTACATGAACTTTAGTTTCCCCACAACTGTCTTATACAATTCGGGGCGACCGACAGCAGGCGTAAAGGGGACGAGCTGTCTCGCTCGCATGAGGATTCGCAGCCACGATTGCATTGCAGAAACTTAGACCGTTACGCAGACCTGCTCAGGAGTCTTGTCTTGCGCTCCAATAGCCCGCGCGAGAGCCCGCACCATGGATTTGTGGCTGGGGGCTAGAGTCGAGGCGCGCCAATGAGTGGCAGAGAGAAGCTCTACCGGAGTGTGGGGGAGAAACCTGGGGAAAAAACGGTCATGCCGATCGTTTCAATACAGCTGTGCCTCTCTCATGTTGTGATTAGCTTCACTGCGTGATTGGATATGTCGTGGTATTACAGCTGTAGTTGGGTTGCAGTGTCAACTCGTGCCGGTGGGATGGGAAATTTCCCCGCATGGCTTTTCAAGCGAGAACCTCAGACTCGCCGTAATCGTCAGAGTCTGACATCCACCCGGGGAATAATATCCTCAGGAACCCAAGCTTATGCATGACAGGTCACAGGACAAGCGGTCGCAGCACCTCTAGCGGTCTAGATTGGGAACATTGGAGACGATCTCTGCCTGGAACCGGCAACGGACAGTGGAGATGCCCTGGGTAATGTCCAGCGGCTGGATGTACGAGCCAACTGATCAGGCGACTGATGAGGTTTTCACAGTGATAGAGGAGATGCGTAAAGTCCCTTCAGGGAACAGATCACAGATCTGGTCAGTTTTCCGGACTTGGCTGCCTAGGAGGGAAAATCAGATCGGGCATTAGAACACCAACGTGGCGTTGCTTGCGAACGTTCAGCTCTGTCTGCCCTCCCAATCCATATCTTCCGGCATAAGATTGCCGGGTAATATCAAAACCTGTCTTGGGTGACACTGTCACTTCAGATAGGATATGATAGCATGCAAGTTGTGGCTTCTAGAAGGAGGGGAAGCTTCTGAAACCGTTCGAACTTGACCTGCATGATGCATCATGGCCACATGTTTCCCACATGGCAAGTGACGGCAGCATTGAGTGCCCGCAGATCCTTCAGTCGATGTGAGGGCATCATCCATGTTGGTGATGGTGTGCCCTAATCGATGCCTTCGCATCAGCCACGCCAGTGGCTTTTCTCTTATAACAGTCTCCACGCAAGCCCAGATTATGATTATGAATGAGATCAAGCTATGTGTTCATCCCGAGGGCGAAACTCATTTTTATTCCAAGCCTTTGATATTTACAGCCTTCTTCAGTTGACGTTTTGTTTTTTGGATGTAGGCCACAATGCTACTCTTTGCAAAGCCTATGCCTCCCAAAGTGCCCAAGAGGAGGACGCGAACAGGCATGTTATCTCCATTCTATTTCAGACTTACCATTACTTGTCGCTAACGAGTTTCAATCTGTAGGCTGCGCCTCATGGTATGCCACTTTTCCGCCGCAGTGGAAGTCCCCACTGACATTGTCTCAAGTAAAGACGCAAGAAAGAAGTGCTGCGAGAGACGACCGCAGTGCACACGATGCGAAGAAAGAGGTCTGGACTGTGTCTACCTCCCAGTCAATCGGCGCCGGTCTAGAGCCGACGGGATCACTTCCCAGCCGCGTCAAAAGGCCCCGGTACTGAGCCGTGAGCCCAAGACCGGGGCAGAGTACGCCTGGGGACAGCTCCCCGAAGAACCCTGCGTCGAATCCTCCGAAGTGGCCCTTTCCACTTCCAGTGTGTCATCATGCGACACACCTGATTGGGGTAGTTCGTCTTGCCAGTTTGATCTTTCTGAAGAACAAATGGACTCAAGGTTGTTCGAGCAGTTTGGAAGCATGGATGAACCAGGCTCCTGCTCAGACTTCACGCAGGAACTGATTACTACCTCCGCAACATCTCAGCCAGGCCTCACTTCCATGCTCGAGCTGCCCTATCCCTCGTTCTTCAATCTCAGCGATGACACTCAAGATCGGAAACTGATTCATCACTTCTGCACTGTTCTATCACATCTCATTGTTTTCACGGAGGAGCCGGACAACTCATTCCAAGAGCTCATTCTCCCACTTGCTTCCGAGAACTCCCCTGTCTTGCACGCCATGTGTGCTTTTTCCAAGGGACACCTTGAGTATATGGGTGTGCAGGACTCCAAGCATTCATCCAACTTTCGCGTTCTGGCAGCGGAGGGCGTCTTCAGTCTCGTGCAGCAGAATTGCCGCTACGAGGAAGTACTGGCAGCGACCATGTTGCTCGTGTATTACGAATCGGTAAGTTCCATGCCCTTCTTGTTGGAACTTTACTGATCCAACACAGCTCACCCTCACTGGGTCCTCAAACATGGTACTTGAGCACCTTCGGAGTGCATTTGTTGTTCTGAGCTCCATGCCCAAGTCGGCAAAGAGCCAGAGCGTCAAGTTCCTCGAAAAGGTTGGTCTCAATACTGCAAAAACTACCGATACAATTCAAGTACTAATCGGAATCTAGGCATTTCAATTTTACGACGTCATTGCGGCCTTGTCACTCGCTGCCAGCCCAGTATCGGCCACGCCTGACTCAGACCACGAGTATCCCCTAGGTTTGCCATCTCCGAAGTTGACTCGGACAACCTTTGGAGACCCTCTTCTAGGCATGACTGGAGATCTCTGGCCTATTCTGTATCGGCTCAGCTCTCTCAAAGCCCTGAAGGGCGACTTGGAATCCGCCGTAACCGCAGACCAACAATCCAAGGTCTCGGTGCTACGCACGGAGTACGAAGCAACATCCAGAGCAATTGAGAACGCCTTGCAAGAGTGGGTACCACCAATACTGCCAAAGAACATCACCACGCCGTTTGAGACACAGGCAGGCGCACAAGATTCTCTACAGGCGATGGTCCACAACTCGCTCGCCTATCGCCATAGTGCACTGGTGTACTTGAACCGTTCTATATACGGGTACCCAGTCAACCACCCGGCTGTCCAAACGAACTGCTATCTAGCACTCAAGAGCTGTGTAGCAGTGATCTCTTCTGGGGGGCCGGTGAATGCGCTTCTCTGGCCGCTGTTTGTGGCTGCTTGTGAGGCCATCACGGACCACGACCGTGGGCTTGCCAGATATGCCTTCATGGAAATTGAGAGAAGGCAAGGCATGATAAACATTGAGAGAGCTCGCGCCATCGTCCTTCATCAATGGGCCTCAGTGAGCATGGACAACGTGAATGACACCTGTAGTGGGCGGGTAGACACTTGGAGGGAAATCGCAGGAGGGATGGGGTTCACCATCATATTCGGCTAAAAGCGCATCACCTATTCTAGACCTAGCTTACTACGTAATATCTAATCGTATTCATCAGAAATAACCGGTAAATCATTCTCTTCGTAGACTTGTCATTGGGTGGAACCCGCGGCACAGACCCCTACTGTTTCTTCGATGATTCACCCAGGCGGGTGTCAATCGGCTAGACGATCGGTAGATCACACGCGGAAGAAGAGTCCTCGGCGGATGCTAGAAAAGCTGGAGTCAAGTTGATCAATAACCATAGCTCTTCGCGGTTCAAATGTGCTGCCTGGTCTGTTGAGCGCTGAGCTATCATGTCTCAGAAATACGTCACCTTGTTTGCCCTTCTGAATCAACCTTTGCTGCTCAGGCATTTGACTTCATTCACACATGATCCACATCATGAATTGACCAATCACATCATGATCCTGAGGTAGCTGCATTCAGCAAAAGCTGTCCCAGCAAGCAAAGCCTATGATTGAGATAGGAATGGAACATCCACTAACATAATTCGCCGACTTTTGGAGGAAGCTGTCATGTTGTCGTGAAGTGGTTCACGTAATGCAAAATTTCAGTCGCTGCGGATTTCATCAGCGCTGGCGAGCATCACTCACCTGCAGAGGGCCGGAGCGGCTGGGCTCTCATCCACGAGTGTTCAATCTTGGAACGAAAGTTCGGTCTTCAATGCCAATGTGAAATGTTGACAAGACATCAACAAGCCACATGCAGATACTAGTCAATCCTAGGAAATGATTCGATCCCCCTTGAAGATTACTCTGAAATAGCTCGCAAAATATTGTCTCACAGCGGGCGCTCGGCATTGACAACGGCGATCATGTCATTCCTTCTCGACAACCAGACGTTCTTGCCCTGACATATATGGACGGCAATTCTTTCATTAAACTCAATACATGCTCAGATCGTGTGCAAAAGCCCGGTCAAGTCGCTAATCGCAACATGACCGATCCCGCCACTGAGTACCACCCATGGGTCTCCGAGATTCAACTCGAAGTTCCCCAACTAGGCCCCAAGCTTGAGCCATGCGCCCACAAAACGAGCAAGTATGCGAACCAGAAAAGATTGGTGATTTGCTGTGATGGAACTTGGAATAACTCGTCAGTATTCGTATCACCGTAGGAGCTGAGAAAGAAGGCGCTGATGGAAGGGCTTCTACAGCAACCAGCAAGGCAACATCTCCACAAATGTTGCCCGGCTATCGGCTGCAGTCGCACACAAATGCTGCACCGGCATGCCCCAGATTGTGTTCTACCACCGCGGCGCAGGCACCGAGGAGTCCAAGGTCGCACAAGCCTTGGGCGGAGTGTTAGGGAAGGGAATTATTCAGGTGAGCTCATCTGCATTGTGAATGCTCGTCTTTGAGCCGGATAATCATAGTAAACTCTTCTCTTAGGATGTCGCCGACGTTTACCGTTTCATCTGCGACAACTACAACCCAGGCGATGAGCTCGTCATCGTAGGCTTCTCCCGAGGTGCCTTCACCGCGCGATCCGTCTCGGGCATGGTCTGCAACATCGGTCTCCTCAATCGTGTCGGACTCGCCAACTTTGGTGACATTTTCCATGACTACCAGAACTTTCCAAACTGGAGGCCTGGTACCAAGTTCAATATCGAAGACCACCTTGCTGGCTTTACCCTCACCAATTACGAGCGACTGGAAAGATTCCGGACCAAAGATAACAGGAAAGATCATGTCACATTACAGAAGGAACTCGACGAGGATAAGCAGAAGTTCTTCGACAGAATTACAAAGTGTAAGAAGCAGGACGTCGATAGCATGGACTTGATTACCATGGCCCAGAAGTATCGCGATTTCTTGGAGAAGGTTAGCAAGAGGACTTCTATCCCATATGATGATGATACTGACATGTTGATCTGTAGCATCAAATGATCCTTTGCGAGAGAACATTGCAAGAGAGAGATGGCAAGACAGACTGGTACTTTGCACCAGTTGTTGTCACCATTCAGGCTGTCGGTCAGTATCCACGAAGGGACAAAGGTTCTGGAATCTAGCTAACATGTGTACACAGGAGTCTGGGATACGGTCGGCAGCCTGGGCTGGCCCAAGATGCCCTGGGAGAAGATTCGCACCGATAGAAGCGCCGATGAAGTAAGCAATCTTCCATAATATTGTATTAGGCATCTCAGTTAACAGTCTTTAGCTTCGATTCGCCAGTTTGAATGTTCACCCCAATGTCGAGCACGCATTCCACGCCTTAGCCCTCGATGAATGGCGGACTGCCTTTTCCCCCACTCTTTGGGGCAAGAGGGGCAACACCACCACCCATCTTCGTCAAGTATGGTTTCCAGGAAGCCACAGTAACGTCGGCGGGGGTTTTGAGGATCAACAGATCGCGACCATTGCGCTTGCATGTATGTATTTCTTCGCCTTCCCTTGACGAAGCAGTCAGCAAGTGACTAACACCCATCTCTTGCAGGGATGGCGGATCAACTCGCCTCAGTTGGAGTTGAGTTTTCTACCCCAGAGATGAAGCGAATTTTCTACACCCTCGATCCATCTGTCGAGGCCCGAGAATGGGGCAAGGGTCGCATCTCCAGCCCTTCGGCGACTACCGCAATCCCCGACAAAGCTTACAACGCTCTTTGGTACCCTTGGCAGACCGTCACGGGTGGGAATACTGTGGCTGGCACGCGCACGCCTGGGTCCTATATGGAGGATGGCAGAAAAGACGTCATTCAAGAACCCAACGAACTCATCCACCCATCTGTACGCATTCGCTATCTCTACGATGGTCTTGGATTGGACGACAATGGCGACTGGGAATGTTCTGCTTTGACCAAGAATGGGTACAAATTGCAGAAGAGCAGCCTCCCTCTCCAAGTCGAAGACCCTCACCACAAGGACTTCATTGCGTCGACGTATGAGACGCTCAGTGGGACTGTCGCATCAGTTCACGGAGGATTGCCGATTGACCCCAATACCGATCATAAACTGGTCCTCCACCAGCTTCCTTTTGAGTCTGATCTCTACCAATTAGAGGAAGCGAAGAATAACTGGGTATGGGAGAAGGAAGGCAAGATTCTCCCAGAAGAGCGCATTGGAATGTGGGAGAGGCTCTTCATTGAAGTCAACCACAACCTTCTCTACAGACAAAAAGAGACACAGAGACTAAAGGAAGAGCGGGAGGCAGCTGAGCCCAAGAGTAATGGCTGGTTTTCTGGCATCCAGTCTTGGGCAGGGGATAAGGTCAACACTGCACGCAGCGCTGCTGGTAGTGCTCTCACCAACACCGTGGGCAGGCTGCTCCCTAGCTCTGGGAAGCTGAAGCCTGCGGATTATCACCCGGACTTTGGGTATCACGACTTTGTTTCTTGGCAGAAAGGGGACGCAACAAAGACTACCAGGAAGATTAGAACCTAGAGCTATTGAATGGGAAATTTGCTCTTCGGCCGTATACCTCTAGCTGCTAGGTATGTAATTAGGTAGAGCATTGTTCAGCGATTATTATTCCTCTTTCTCTCTACTACTAATAATATCATATTCACTATTCTCTTCTTTGATGATTCTTATCATACTCAATGAGGTCTTCGTCGTCGTCGTCGTCCTCGTCGTCCTCGCCCTCGTCTCTGCCGTTATCACAGTGATCACTAGTCGCGTGAAAGTCGAAAACTCTTATTGAGATGGAGTGGAAATCATGCGCACTGGCATCTGGGCAAGATTTGAATTTTGTCATTAGAAGAATGCAGGCTCCCGGAGTTGCAACTGAAACGAAAACATGAAACGAGTACCGTTAGAGTCTAAGGTAGCTATATACAAATTTAGTCAGTTACCTTATGTACATTTCGACCCGTCTAATACCCCGACTCAATTCTCTCCATTATTAATTCTGACCAATGTGCTTCTCGCAGCAACAAAGGTGCCCAGTGATCTGATAGTCGAGTCGCCAACCATGTCAAAAACGGCGACCTCAGCGCCCATCTCCTTCGACAACCAAGTCCTCAACTCCACGGCTACCAAGGAATCAACGCCATACGCGTGCAGGGGCTGCGATGAATCAATAGTGGCAGCGTCAATTCCCAGAGCTCTGGAGAGCTTCTGGACGATGGCCTTGGTAATGACGTTCTCAGCAGCCTCAAGGGTCTCGGCACCAGCTAGCAACATGCTGTAGTTTACAGAGTCCTTGCTCTCCTCGGTGTTGCCACCCATCGTGCGAATCTGGTGGATATGCTTGAACAAAGGCTCGTGCATCCAGCCAGGGAACTCAATACCCTTGGACCGGAGGGTCTCGGGGATCTCGAAGCCCAGTGAGATCTGGGATCGAACGAGAGGAGCAACTGAGTTGGCCGGGTTACAGATCTCGTCCAAAAGAGCATGATACTCTTCTTCTCTCAGAGCAGCATAGCCCTGGGCACGGAGATGGCCCATGACGTCGATCTTCTCGGCGGCATAGCCGACTGACAGGATGATGCCGAGATCGAGGACAGTAGCTTTGAGGCCATGGCTGACGCGGTAGCGGGCAAGGGCATCCTGGTATGCATTGCCGACACAGTAGTTGGCCTGGCCGCCCTTTCCAACGATACCGGAGCCAGAGGAAAGGAGGATGAAGAAGTCCATGTCCTTTGGCAAGACCTCGTGTAGGTTCCAAGATGCATGCACCTTGGGTCGAACAGCAGTGTCGTAGTCCTCCAAGGTCATGTTCGCAAAAACGGCGTCCTTGAGAACCATTGAGCCCTGGATGCATCCCTTGATCGGAGGCATGTCTTTCTGGCAGTCCTCAAGAACGTGCTCGAGAGTCTGTCTACTGGTCACATCGCAAGGTGGAGCGACGACACGCACACCTTGGGACTCAAGCTCGGCAATGAGCTTCTGACCTGACTCACGAACGGGGCCGAAACGGGAGAGCAGAATGAGATTCTTGGCCCCACGCCGGACCATCCAGCTGGCCATGCTGCGTCCAAGACCACCCAGACCACCGGAAATAACATAAGACGCATTGGGATCGAAGTGGTAAGTTGGCTTCTGGCTCGGCATAATCTGTTTACTGAGTTAGCGTCAATTCATGGCGCGCAGTTGTCGGTCTACACTTACCATAACTTTGTCGTCATCGTGCGGCTCAATCACGATCTTGCCGGAATGGGCACCACTTTGCATGTATCGGAACGCTTCCTCAACACGCGACAGAGGATATGTCGTGACGGGGCGCAGCTCGCTGATCTTACCCTCAGCGACAAGCTGCATGATAGCCTTGAGAACCCTGTTGAAGGAATCCTCGTGGTTCTCGCCAAAGTAGCTGACATCCAAGAACTCGAAGCGGACGTTGTTCTTGAACTTCTCCATATTCAGACGAGCAGACGAGTAAATGTCGACTTTCCCGATCTCAACAAAGCGACCGAAGGGAGCAATGACATCCCAGGAGGCACGAAGAGCTGCGCCAGAGAGAGCATTGACAACGACGTCCACGCCTCTGCCCTTGGTCATGCGCTTAATACCCTGCGCAAATGTCAAGTCGCGACTGGAAAAGATGTGGTCTCGTGGGATGCCGTATTCCTTCTGGAGAAGCTCGCACTTATCCAGGGATCCCACAGTAGCGTAGACTTCGGCGCCGCGAAGGTGGGCAAGCTGAATGCAGGCCTGGCCCACACCGCCGGCTGCCGCATGAATTAGGACAGTCTCTCCAGGCTGAACGTTTGCGATGTCATACAACACGCAGTAGGCGGTGACGAAAACGACAGGGAGAGTGGCCGCATTGATGAAGGAGAGGTTATCGGGAAGCTTGGCGAGGGCCTTGTAAGGGGTCCTAGCGTAGGTCTTGACCGAACCTCTCAGCATGCCTGCGACTCTGTCGCCAGGCTTGAGAGGAGAGTCCTTGCCAGCCCTAGTGACGATACCAGAAGCCTCGATACCAATCTGGTTGCCAATCACCTGACCGAGCGAGACCATGATGTCGAGGAAGTTGAGACCACTCGCCATCACCTTGAACTCTACTTGATCATCCGCGAGAGACTGCTCGTATAGCGGATCGTCAATGAAATGCAGCGTGTCAAGAAGACCAGGCGATCCGACCACCATTTTCAGAGCTCTGCTGGGATCGGAGCCGAACTCTGCTTCAACAGGTCTCGGCTTGTTCGTCTTGGCGTTGATGGCCTTGTCCATGTAGGTTGCCTCCACCAGACGGGGGATGTGGATAGTTCCATCAACCACTGCGAACTGATTGTCCACGACCGACTCATCTCCAGAAAGAAAGATAGCATCAAACAGCTGAGTGGTGTACTTGGAGATGCTCTCAACGTCTCTGCCATTTTCAAGCGACAAGGTGACAAACTTCAGCTTGGGATTCTCCGCTCTGACGGTCCTTGAGAAGCCAGTCACTAGCTCCGCGGTCGGAGTCTTGCATGATGGGCCACCACCAGCAGCTAACCACAGGAGACCACTGGCAGATGTCACCATCTTCTTCAGGCCATCGAACTGCTCAGGCGCCATGTCCAACAAGAATGGATGTGCCTGCAGATCACCCAGGAAGATGCAGACCTTGTGAGCGAAGTCGTCCGCCTGAAGGTCGAGGAGCGAGCAGATGCGGCTTTCAACACCCAGCCGAGCAAGGGTTCTGTCAAGGTTTGCAGCAACAGAGTCAGAGATTCCTGAGGATGAAGAAGTCACAAGAATGACCTCTGGACGAGCTCGAGGCTTGGCGTCTCCGGTGGATGCAGTGGCGACCATGAGGGAACTGACGTGGTTGTTGGGGTCATGGTAGTCTGTGAAAGACAAATCCACACCAGTGAACCCGGTCCGCTTCATGTGTTCAGACCAGTCCGGCACGCTGAGAAGGGGACTCCATTGGCGGTAGTTCTCCTCAGACAGCCACCAACCGGGCAGCAAACCGAAGCCAAAACCGGTTTGCATGAGGGTGTTATTGGTGATCTCGTACAGAAGAAGCTGAGCACCGGGCTTCATCAACTTACGGACGTGCTTTAGAGTGACATCGAGGCTCTGCGTGGCATGGAAGATGTTTGCAGCAACGACGAGGTCGTACTTGCCAAGCTCAAATCCCTGGGCAACAGGGTCGTTCTCGATGTTGAGCGTCTTGAAATTCATGCGGTCGACGGCGTAGTGGAACACTTCTCTGGCTTTCTCAAAGAATGAAGGGGAAATGTCGGTGAAATCGTAGCTAGCGAAGCGGATGCCGCTGGCGTTGGGGTCCTTGTAGTGAGTGAGGGTCTCCAGCATCGGATGCGTCATGCCACCGGTGCCAGCACCAATCTCGAGAATCTTCATGCCAGGCTCCTTAGTGGCCAAAGCATCCACATAGGCTGAGAGCCTCTGGTAGCTGATGGCAGCACCGGTTGCGGCGCGATAGACATTTTCCGCGCGCTTCTCGGCGAAGAGAACCTGGAGAGGATCAAGCTTTCCTGCCAGAACATCCGGCATCGCCCGACCTACCGCGACGACAAGGGTGGCCTCTGGAGACTTGCCATCCATCTTGTCCTCCAGCTCCTTGAGATAAGTGTCATCTTCCGCGATAGTATCCATGTCGGGGTCTAGATGGAAGTTCTTGCCATCCGCATAGCGTTCAAACTGCCAGCGCATCCAGTCGACGTACTTCTGGTGGTGAGGCTTCATCTCCTTCTCCATTTCAGGAGTGGCAGTCTTCATGTATCTCTTCATGTACAAGAAGCACAATGTCTCCAGGTTCTTGATCAGCTCAGATGGGTCGAACTTGAGAAGCTCCTCGTCAGCAAGGAAAGTGCGCGTGGCGATCTCCTGGTTTACGAAGCTGAAGTCAGGCTTCCAGTCAATGTTGAAGCAGAGATGGCGGCCGGAGTCAGAACCATTGTTGGAAGAGTTTTGAGCGATCGCGGTAGATACAAAACCCTCAGCGACAACCAAAGGCTCTCCGGTGGCTGCATCGATGGAAGTGAAGGTCGCCTCAGCCTGGCGAAGACCAAGGAACTTGGCGTGGGCGTGGACCCTGTGCGGGCTTTGGAGTTTGGCGCCGTCTGCAGAAAGCCAGAGCTTCTTGAACGAAGTGGGGATCATGACCTCTCCCATCTCCTTACCACCCATGGTCATGGCGACGACAACGCTTTGGATAACACCATCGAGAGTAGTGGGGTGGATGTAATGAGGCTGAATGTGACCGTAGGCCATCTTGCTCTTGATATCCGGAGGCGTGACTGTGGCAACTGAGTTGCGCTGGGCATCGATGCGAACGTCGGACAGATTCTGGAAGGTAGGTCCGAAGTCGAAGCCGACAGTCTGCAGGATTTCATAAAGCTGCTTCATCTGGACCTCCTCTGTGCATGATGTCTCAGCATCTCGGACCGTCTCCACGCAACGCTCGGCGAAAAGTCGATCCTCGAGGCCGTTGTCGACCGGCGTATACGGTACTTCGTACTCCGTCTGGATAAGACCGCGGCAGTGCTCAACCCAACCATCGTTCTCATAGCTGCGAAGCTCAAACTCGCTCCAGTTGGACGCAGCTAAAGCCGTGCTGTCGACGTACGGGCGCATGTGGAAGTGAGTCTCAACACCATCGGAATTGAGTGGTACACGCAGGGCCATGTGTAAAGAGACTTCCTTGAACCTGAAGCCCTTGATCTTTCTCTCTGGTGTTGCTAGCTGGACGCTAGCCTCAATCGCCATCACCAGCATGCCAGCGGCAGGGTACAAGGTCGCACCGGTGACACGATGGTCCTTGACCCACGGGTTCTCGTTGACCCTGATCCAGTTTCTCCAGATGGCGTTGGACTTGTCCCAATCAGGCACAGGAGCGCCCAAGAGTTCATGACGAGCATGCTGACGGAAACGGTAGCCCTTGCTCAGACGACTCTCGGCCCAGAAGGTCTTGGTGTGGTTGAAGGGATAGCCGGGAAGATCTACCAGAAGCTTAGGCTGAGCATCGCTGGCTGAATTGAAATCGATGTCATGGCCCTTGCAGAATAGCCAACCGATAGTCTGAAGAAGGGTGGTTGTGGCGGACTGCTTGCGTACGAGTACTGACTCATAAGCCACAGAAGAGGTGTTGGAGAGCTGAGCCAAAATCTCTCTGACAGGACCCTTGAGTGCCGCATGGGGACCAATCTCCACAAGCTCGGTAATGGGTGTGCCCTTGTATTTGGCTCCAAGCTTCTTTGTCTTCTGGTTGGAGTCGTTGACCAGCGCGGAGAGAGCCTGGGAGAAGAGCACCGGGGAGAGAAGGTTTTTGACCCAGTATCCAGGGCTTCTGAGAGCGCTGATGTCGATAGCTTTGCCCTCGAGAGAAGAGTAGAACGTCGGGCGAGCCGAGTCATTGGCGTAAACACCAGCCTTCATCTTGCCAATGACACGGTTGTACTCGGCAGCGATGGGCTCCATGAGCGGGGAGTGGTAGGCGTTCTGAACAGTGAGCTTGCGGGCGAAGACACCATTCTCGTCAAGCTTCTCCTTGAGAGCATCGATGAGTTCGACGCTACCGCTAATAGTGACATTCTTGGGACTGTTGACACAAGCCACAACTAAAACTTGAGTCTTGGATTGCTCAATCTCAGCAATGTAGCTCTCTGCCTCAGCTTGGCCCAAGCCGACCGACATCATGCCGCCAGTGTGAGAAACCTCACCACGGGACAGTTGAGAAGAGAGAGCGCCTCGGTGAAAAGCAAGTCTCAGCGCGGTTGACTTGGAGATGGCCCTAACAGCGTACGCTGCAGCAATCTCTCCGGAGGAGTGACCAACAACTGAACCGGCAGAGACACCATAGCTCGTCAGCAGGTCAACCAAGGCAATCTGCAGGGCAGTGCAAAGAGGTTGACTGAATTCAGCGTCATTGACACGGGAAGACTTCTCGTCTTTCATGAGCTCCTCGGTCAAGGTCCACTCACACCCAATCTCATGGAGGTAGTCTGACGCAGAATCCAGGCTCTCCTTGAAAGAAGGGACTTCGAGGAGTTCACGTCCCATGGCGTACCACTGAGCACCCTGTCCAGTGAAAATAAAGGCAAGCTTGGGCTTGGTGCCGGCCTTGATAGCTGTCAGCTTGCCGCCAAGCTTCTCGATGAGGGCATCGATGCTAGGTGCGACGATGTTGGCTCTATGGGCGAGTTGAGATCTCCGAGACGATAAAGTGAAGCTGAGATCCTCGAGGTACTTGGCCTCATCATCGATCTGATCCTTCTTAGAGGATAGGTACTGCTGGTAGGTCTCCGCAAGGCGGTCAATACCGCTCTCATCTGCAGAGGAGAGTACGAAAATTCTGTCTGCAGCGTTCGGGTAAAGACTTCCATTTGTCTTGGTGGCACCGGCACTGTGGCCGTTGGTAGCTCCTAACTCTTCGGTCTTCACGCCGTTATGTCCGTTCGCGCCAGGGGTTTCGCCGTTAGAGTGGCCATTCGCCTCGATTGGCTCGGAGATCTCAACCTTGGGAGCACCCAAAAGCTTCTTGTTTGGAAGCTCGGTAGTGCAATGTTGACCCTTCAAGCCATGATCCTTGAGGTAGTTGAAAGCATCGTCCATGATGACGTGGGCATTGGATCCACCGTAACCAAAGGAGTTGATCGAAGCCCGTCGGAGACCATCAGTCGGCCACAGGGTGGTTTCTGTGGGGAACTTGAGATGCCACTCAGGAAGGATCTTGGGGTTTGCCTTCTCGAACCAAATATTGGGAGGGATCACTCCTGTCTCAAGGACTTGGACAGCCTTGATGAGACCGGCAATGCCAGCAGCGCCCTCAAGATGACCAATGTTAGACTTAACGGCACCAACAATGAGAGGCTCCTCAGGAGAGCGATACTTGCTGAACACCTGGGCAATGGCGCTGGCTTCGATGGGGTCTCCGACAGGGGTTCCGGTACCGTGAGCCTCGAAGAACCGTGTCACACTCGGGTCAAGCCCAGCCTGGCGATAGGCTGTCTCGGCAGCGTCAACCTGAGCCTGCTTGGTGGGTTGAGTGATTCCAGGTGACTTTCCATCTTGGTTGGCAACAGTGCTGCGAATGACAGCACGGATGGTGTCTTGGTCGCGGACTGCATCAGAGAGACGCTTCAAGAGGAGGATACCGAAACCCTCGCCTCTAGAGTATCCGTTGGCACGGTGATCGAAGCTATAACACTTTGAGTCTGGCGAAAGGAAGCCAAGA
This sequence comes from Colletotrichum fructicola Nara gc5, assembly GCF_000319635.2. Lineage (NCBI taxonomy): Eukaryota > Fungi > Ascomycota > Sordariomycetes > Glomerellales > Glomerellaceae > Colletotrichum > Colletotrichum fructicola. The sequence continues at coordinate 8,672,267 of NW_027094051.1, read as the reverse complement.
CTAGTGAGGGGAATACAGGTGTCCGGGTTGTAGAAGAGATTGGCTCCGCCAACGATGGCCATAGAAGACTCTCCCATCTTCAAACTGTTACAGGCCAAGTGACAAGCCATCAAACTGCTCGAGCAAGCAGTATCAAGAGTCATGCTGGCACCGTGAAAGTCGTAAAACCAACTAAGACGGTTGGACAGCATGGCAGTACCAGTACCAGTTGCCAGGTATCTAAGATCGAGCTCGGGATCACGCGTAATGACTCCATCGTACTCGCGTGTGAAGCACCCAATGTAGACAGAGGTATCGGAACCAACAGCTTTCTCCATGGGAATACCAGCTGACATGCTATTAGCATTTGATACACACTCCAATGCTGATCACGAAAGCTTACCATTTTCCAGGGCGCGGTAAACACATTCCAGCAGCCCTCGCTGCTGAGGATCCATGCACGCCGCTTCCGCAGGCGGAATAGAGAAGAAGGGGGCATCAAAAGCTGCAAGATCACCCTTGATATGGTGTCCCTTACGAATATTGATCTAGGAATATCATTAGTGATTGTGATAAATCAGGGAACACCAGCGTTCACTTACAGCACCAGCCCTTTCGGGATCTGGATGATAGAAAGCATCAATGTTGTATCGTTCTTTGCCGATATCACTCAGGGCAGAACGACCCTCGAGCAAAAGCTTCTGGAACCCCTCGGGAGTCGAGGCATCACCAGGAAACTTGAGATCAATACCAATAATGGCAATGTCTTCGTCGTAGGTGCTAGATGCACTATTGTGGGTGGTTGTGGCAGGCATGGTGATAGATGAGTTGATGGTAATCTTGTTGAATAAAAGGAGAAGTGTCCAGGATACCCCTCACTCGGTTGAACGAATCAAGGCTTGCTGAATGATGGAATGATCAAAGGTGAGTATGACTTGGATTGACCACATAAACTTCCTCGTGGTGAGATTGGCCTTATATCAAATTCGTCAGTTTGATATCAGTGTGCAAGCTGAAGAGAGACGAAATCATGGTATTGCTACTACGGTGGAGTTTCCCGGAATGGCCTCATCTCAGCGGCTATACGATGATATGGTGGCGTGCCGACTGATTCATCTGCCTGTTCACTTGTCAATCTATGGCCTGCCGGTCCCATCCATCGGGTGAGGCTGAGTGACAACTATCAACCACGTTTGTGACTTCTCCGGGGGGGTTGATTTCAGGATTGGAAACAAGCATTTCGAGGTATGAATCACATCCATACCGTGCCACCATGAGACATATCTCACCATGGAAGTAACCTGTCGCCTGAATAGGTATCATCGTAAAGGAGATGCAGCTGAGATCCTTCCGTGAGAATATGGACACTAAGCAAGGTTGACCAAAGGATCATGACAACCTGAAGTTGTCTTGCATCAAGACTGACAGGCTGATCAAATCTAACCTGTCTAGTAAATAGCTTCAACGGGGTGTTGATCCACCACGCAACGTCGCTATTTGTGTCTCTCATACAAGGTGTAAGCACGGCAACTTTGCCGGGGAATGGTGGCGGCGATGTTATCAGCCCGTACGCGGGAGGATTCCATCATGTAATTATGGAGGCGGGCATGGTCTAGGCAGAAGCCGTTTGAGCGGCACGATGGCCCGGTTCAAGTGACTAGTTTAGTGTCGTTAGTGCCAAGGCTTGTCAGTGTCTGGAACCGGCCTTCTCAGCCCTAACTATTCTCTCCATTTTAGATGTCTGCAGGCATGGACGCCTAGCAGGGGATTGAATAAGTGGAGGTGGGTTGCAGTAAAAATGGTAGGTTTGAATCTACAAAGGTTTATTTCATTTGATATGTTGGGACTCCATTTAACAATGTACAGTGGCAATTCATATCCATGGATGTGGCTTAAGACATGATCAATAACATTAAGTTGTTATCAGTGGCGCAATTACGCCGTTCTGCACTATTTAGGCTAATTCATAATCGAAGACCAGGCGGGCCGTCTCCCGTTTGCCTTCCTTCGTCACAACAATCTTACGAACATAACGTCTGATACCGTCAATCTCTTCGAACCCCCACGTTTGCTCTTGAGTCCATGCGTGGTCAAGATTTTCAACCTTGATCATGATGACAGATTCTTGACTGTGCTCCTTCTGAAGCCCATCTGTGAGGAATTTATCCTTGATCTGCCCCACTCAATTAGCTCAACGCAATACAGCCGGTGAACATATGTGACCATTAACACGCAATACTGTGTTCCCTTGGATCCTTCCATACGATCTCCAATGAAGTTACGCCAGCATGCAAGGGACTTATCCGCAGGGTTCACAGAATATGGGTTGGAATTTTGGATGTTGCAGGGCTAGTGAGGTGGGGGAGGGGTAATGCTTACATCGGACAGTGCCGACCATCCATTCTGGACCCTGAGACGACCAAAGTTGGCATCGGTACGCTCAACGACGTCCCAGTTGAGCAAACGACGCTCCTTGGCTTTGTGGATTCCCCCTCCAATGACGTTCTCGGCCTCGATCACGTCGACGCCATTTTCAGGGGGGCAGGCCTTGATGTTGATGACAATCGGTACGGCACCCATTGCCTTACGGATGGCCCAATTGATGCCTTGCTGTTTGTTTTGCAAAATCAGTAGCCCGCATCACGGAAGGAGAAAATGTCTTCGTGTCAGAGTCTGTCTAGGTACTAACAATAGCAAGAAGCGGATCAGAACTGTCTGAAAGCTGCTTATTGGTTCTGAACTTGCCAGTCAAGTTGTGCAGCGTGCAGGTCGATGGAGCAGCCATTTTGCTGGTTCAAGGTTGTAAGAACAAGTGGAGACAAGACGATGAGCATTGAATTAGGTGACCACGAAATTCGGAACTTTATCCCGTGTGGTATGCATCTCCTGAGTTTACCATTTTAATATACTTCGGAAGAATCAGCTTGCCCATTACTGCCTGGTGATGGTGAGAGTTGATAGGCAGATTTGGAACTAGCCAGGATACAACTGCAAGGAGTCCTTCAGATGTCGCTAGTGATGACAGGACTGTTGGCTTCACGAGTTTGCCATGCGCCGTGTTCACGGATTGCATCCACACCAACCTGGCGGGTCGTGGATGGAGCCCCTTGTTTGTTTACAATCACCCTCCGTGTCGAAATTGCGAAGCGAACGCCCCTCTCCGCAATAAGACGCACGCCTCTCAATCCTAGCACATCCTGACCCACTCTTCGCGAGGTTTTATCCATTTCAGGAAAGGTGCGTCTTAGGAAAAGCGCGTCAGAAATAAGCGCGAAATAAAATGCAACATGAAGAGATAATCAAGATCATCCTGATAGAACGATATTTCGAAATAACACAACTGGGGCTGTGAGATTCCTGCTTGCTAGTGGGCCACGATCAACCGACATCGAGCTGTGGACGGGAATAGAATCATCAGGTCAATATCCTGTTGCCTTGCCTGAGATGGCTTCGAGGGCTATGACATACTGAGATGTCAACCCTCCCGTCTCCTACACGCTAGATGTCTCGCCAGGGCTGTGCCGTGTTCTTCCGTGACACCATATCGGATGTTTCCTATGGGTTCATGGCCAGTGGACCACAATCTTTTAGTAACATGGCTGATATGTACTGAAGCGAACGCACATCACGCTGGTACATCCACAGTCGAGATATTTCACGTTGAATGTTGATTCAAAACTCACTGGGCACGATTTGGCAATTATATCGTTTGATCTTGTGCTACGATCAAATAGTATCGCAAAAGAGTGCGGTTTTGCCGTTCTAGACATCCATCAATCATGGCATCCATTCTGGTTATTATTGGTCTACTATTTTGTGGCCTTCTGCTTCTGTATCGAAGGGCGTTACCCAGGCCATACATTGGCATCCCATACAATATAGAATCTGCGCAGAGAATCCTTGGAGATCTTCCAGGACTTCTTTCCCACTTCAAGAAAACCAAAGAAATCGCAAGCTTCTCGTTTCAGCAATGTCGCAATCTGAACTCGCCCATCGTCCAGATCTTCTTGCGTCCATTTTCGCGCCCGTTCATCTTCATCGACGATCCCCAGGAGACTGAAGACATACTGCTCCGTCGAACTCGAGAGTTCGATCGGGCTCCATCGACCATTGCGTTTTTCGAGCCTTTGGTCCCTGAGGCGAGTATGGTCAAGCTCTCAAACCCGGCGTTCAAGGAACAGAGGCGATTGTGGCAGGATGTCATGTCGCCTCAATTTCTCCGAAAGGTCGTCGCTCCAAATGTGCATCGCTGCGCGTCTGAGTTAGTCGACCTTTGGAGTCGGAAATGTGCCCTTGCAAGCGAACACCCTTTCAAGGCTTTGGATGATCTGGAGTTGGCAGCGTTTGACTCCATCTGGATCGCTATGCTGGGAACTCGACTCACTGGCCTCCGCGACGAGATGAAGGCGGTCGAAAATGAACATTCTGCATCAGGCTCTGACAAAGACGAGCCTATTGAGTTTTCCAAAGCGCCTCGCTCAATCATGTACCATGCAATCGAGTACGTCAACGGCACTATTGAGCGAATCATGAGATCTCCATTTCCAGCCAAGCATCACTGGTGGATTCGACAGTCAAAGCAATACAAATACTACAGCAGCTTTAAGGATAAGGAGATTGATGGACTCATTGCGAGAGCCCGTCTACGCTTCGAGAAGCTCACAAGTGAAGGCGACATAATTATTGAGGACGAAGGAGACACTTGCGCCATGGACCTAGTCCTTCGGCGTGAGGCGATCGCGTTCGCCAAGACTGGGCAACGCTCTCCAGCATCCAGTGGCACAGCAATGCGCGATGAACTTGCAATGTTGCTGGTGGCGGTAAGTGACACAGCGTGCCTGTCAAATTCGACCCCATACTGAACATTCGCATCAGGGCCACGAAACAACCGCCATCACACTTGGTTGGGGCTTCAAAACGCTGGCTGATAACCAAGTGGAGCAATCAAAGCTGAGAAGGAGCCTTCGAGATGCCTTCTCATCTGTGCCTCTAGGATCTGTGCCATCTGCCTCTGACATTCTATCCACCTCAATTCCCTATCTTGATGGCGCATTGGAAGAAATTTTACGTTTCGCCAATACTGTGCCCCTGCTAGCTCGTTCTGCCACAGTCGACACAACCATCTTGGGTTATCATGTGCCGAAAGGATCCCACATCATGTGCAATGCTCAGTTCATGAACGAGCCCCTAGACATAACAGATGATGTCCGCAGCGAGTTCAGTCGGGCAGCTTGGGAACGCCGCAAAGGACATGCTTTTGCCACGACGGATATAAAGCGTTTCATGCCAGAGAGATGGATCAAGAAAGACAAAAATGGCGTGGAGGAATTTGACTCTGCAGCATTGACGAGAATGCAATTCTCTCTGGGACCGCGAGGCTGCTTTGGTACGTCGAAGAAACATGCATTCTATCAGAGATCACTTGCTGACTATTACTTCCAGGCAGAAAACTAGCCATGCAACAATTACGCATATTTCTCGTCCTTCTTGTGTGGAACTTTGAGTTTCTCCCTGTTCCTGATATGCTGAACAGCCCGTGGGGCCATCAGAAGATCTTACGCCCTCCTCAACAATGCTATATCCGACTTCGGAGAGTTTGATGTAGTTTTCACATAGAATATGTAGTAGCCATGACTTTGAGAACCAGTCAGAAGGATATTTGTGTCGCCTCCCAGTCTTTTCTAGGCAGAGTTATTAGTGTTCAAATTCAAACAACTTTAACTGGTAGGGATAATATTCTCAGGAAAGGTGACAATGATGGTAATGATGATGATGATGATGATGACGACGACGACGACGACGACGATAACAACAACAACGACAACGACCATGGCAGAGGCACAGCAATTATACTTTGAATTGGACTGAAGTGATTGAGAAATAACTTCAACCCGAATTTGCTTGAATACAGGCTCATGGGAATGGATCATACTCTGCCAACCCTTGACACACTCCATCTAACTCTACCCCATCGATGCGCTGGACCGCCTTCTCGCCTGCTCCAAAACGAAGTACAAACCCTCCATTAGTCTCGTTGACAACCTGCGGCTCCCAACCAAATTTCTTCTGCGGTCCATGATACGGATCCTCCGCAAACGCCATGACATAATCCTGCATTGCCCTGCTAACTTCAACCTGGAAATCCGTCGTTGGCGCGATGTGATCCAACAGGTCGTACGTCCCAAACAACAAAGGCGTCTCGCTGTTGTGATATGCGCCCAGCCAACTGTACACATTCAAATTGGGAAACTCGGCAGCATATTGAAACCTGAAGACGGGGGCTTCGGACGTGCTCAGACGGTTGCGAGCAGCAGTGGCATTGAAAGCCGAGCACACCCACGCGACGTCCATGGCCGTGACCGGCGCCTGCCAAGGACCTTCGGTCAGGTTATCCTTTGGCCATGGAGTGAGCGATGAGAACTCGTTGGCCGTCATGGAGATGAGGGACGGGCGAAGAGCGATTTTCCCCGCCGCAGCGCGCTCATCGTAGTCGCGGAAGATAATGCGATCATCGGGGATCAAGCCGAAAGATAGAACTGGCGTTTCACCTCGATCACCGTACTGTCCGATGAAGTTTATGATCTGCGGGAAAGCTACGCGGCGCATGCAGTCAAGTTCCGCGGCGCCGTCGTCGTCCTCGCAGTTGGGGCCGCAAGGAGACTCGCAGCCCACATGCTGTGCTACGAAGGTGAAATTGGAGTACGATGGGTCCTCCAAGAGGCCCGAAGAATAGGATCCAGTCATGACTCCTGACTCCATATAGTATGATTGAGCAATCGGATCATCATGGTAAGCGTAGGCGTGGATGTCCGCGCTGATGGAACCTGCCGACCGGCCCCAGTTCATGATACGATTCGGATCGCCGCCAAATGCCGCGATGTTGCTTTCCACCCATTCGAGAGCGGATCTTTGGTCGAGAATTCCGAGATTTTGCTCCCCTTCAGCCACCCCACGCGCGTTAGGGAAGCCAAAGATGCTGACGCGGTAGTTTATTGTGACGATGATTGCTGACTGTGACCGCTCGACCCAGGACGTAGGGATCTGCCAGGGAAGTTCAATGCCACCCATCACGAAGCCGCCGCCTGTCATAAAAAAGAGAACAGGGAACCCCTCTTTAGGTGGCGGGCTCGTGGGTGCCCAGATCGCGAGGTACAGGCAGTCTTCAGACGTTGCTTCGCCTACCAGACCCGACGTATCGTTCTGGGCTCCATTGTAAATCAAGTTGCCCTTTGTTAGAGGTAGGTTCCACATAGATTCGATGGCCGTCACGAACTGTGGACATGAAGGCGGAAACTTCGTCGCATATTGGTGTTTGGTTGAGGGCTGTAGCTTCTCAGGAGCTTGCCAGCGCCGCGACCCGACAGGAGGTTCCGCGAAAGGAATCGATCGCCATTGGCGAGTATTGGGCGAATCCGTGTCAATCAGTCCTGTGAATATCCCGGTGGAGGTCTGCACACTAAGACTGTCAGAGTGCGACACATTGCGGGCTGCTGAGCGGACACCGGTCGCCAGTGCTAGGAGCGATAAAATACTAAGATTCATGATGAAGAAGCACAACGTGCTGCGTCCACAAAATCTAGAGCAGAGCGCTTCGGCTGTAAATACATCATCTTCTTATCGGCTTATGCCTTGGCTTCCCCGCGCAGCCCCGTCAAACTGACCTCTTTCTAGAAGGTGGCATTACAACATTATGCGGTCAGCATTCCTTTGAAGACGGAAAACGAAGTCTCGGAGACGGAACGCATGATATCACCGGTCCGCGATAGCAAGTCACAAAACTTAAATCATCCCATTGGCTAATGCATTCTCTACCTTTCGCATAGTAAGCACTCTCTACAACTATTTTGCGAGGTTCGACATGAGCCTGCATATAATTATGTCACATGTCCGATCATCAAGCATTCCTCTGCTCCTCTGATGACCCTCTCCCGGCTAGCTCATACGAGTCAATAGAGCTGCCCTGGGCTTCTTTGGAGGTCGCGCCTTTGACGGTGACTGGGTTGCGACTAAACAAGAACAATGCTGCCATCAGAGCTAATCCACTGAAGCCAGTCAGTATCTGGAATTGTCGCTTGTACCCGGTCGCAAACGCGAGTCGCACTGCAGCGGCTCGCTCCGGGTCCAAGTCATTGATCGATGACAGGGATTCGGCGATTTGGCCGAGCTCGCCAGGCTTGATGAGTCCTGCAAGCCCCGCCCTCAAGTCATTTGAAAGCACTGCAGAGCTTTGGGACAGGTCAGCAAACTTGCTTCTAAAACTTCTTGTTTGGGCAAAGCTTACCAAATTGCTAGTGCAATAGTACCGCCAAGGACGCGAATCTGAGTCAGAGCTCCCATCACGATTCCAGCGTTTTCTTTGCTGACAATAAGCTGCCCTAGAGTCAGGACTGTGCTGAGCGTCAATCCGAAGCCAACTCCCATGACGGCCTCGAAGCCATATTGTGAGGCAGAAATGTGGTCGCCCGTGAGCGGAATGCTAATTGAAAGACCGACTCCGATAAGCTGGATGACAGACCCAATGAGGATGAGGTATGCGGGGGGTACGTTGTAGTTTGATGTCAACACTCCAGAGATTGCTGTGGCAAATGGCGAGGTGAGCAACAATGGAAGGACAGATAAACTTGACTGCACTGGGTTGAGGCCATAGACGGCTTGGGCTCTTTGTGGAATGATGAAGAGAATGGTGACGAAGGGGAAGCCGATGAAGAAAGTCGTACTGGCTGCGGTAAGCTTCGCAGGGACACATCGATGAGAAATTAACTCACAACATCATGCTGGCTAACTGGCGATCCTTCAGAAGACCCATGATGAAGATGGGCTCCTGAGGCATATTCTTCTTCCGCTCTAGACGAATCTCCCAGACTATGAAAACAATCCATAGAATGCCTGAAAAGATGAAAGTCGACGATATAGCCGAGCTATCCCAAGCGTAACGTGTACCACCTGACTCGAGAGCGAAGACTAGAAGCACAGAAGCGCCCAGTAGGGAGCCAGCTCCGACGAAGTCAACACGTCGAGTTGTTTCTCGAGAGAACTTGGTTTTCATTCTATTTTTGAAGTCCGTGGTACGTTCCGACTTGCTGGCTGGCAAGAATATCGCAACTAGGAGGATGGCCACAAAGCCTGGGGGTCCGCTTCAAGGACGGATTAGCACTCAGCTTTACTACATGTTTTTGCTTCTGGGAAGCTAACGGATTACGTACTTGAGCAAAAATACCCATCTCCACGATGTGCTGCTAGAAATTGCACCGCCGACAAGAGGGCCAGTGATACTAGCGAGGGCGAAGACGGAGGAGATAATGCCGATGTATTTTCCATACTCTGTCTTGGGAACGAGTGCTGGTACAATAACTAGCACCATTGAGTAGATGCCTGAGCCGCCGATTCCTTGGAATGCACGCAGAATAATCCTGCACATAGTCAGTGACTGAAAACTCTTCCATAGAATGGAACCTTGCACACAATTGCTCCATGGTACTTGCAGATCCACAGCCAATTGAGAATACCGTGAACATTGTCAAAGCGAAGATGAACATTGTTTTCGAACCGAAGATACTGGCCAACTTTGCATAAATTACCAGGAAACCTAGAATTCAGCAGTCAGCGACGCGTCTCCAGTCCCCCAAGATATCGTACCAGTATACGTGAGGAAATATGCCGTCACGACCCAATTTCGAAGCTCGAAGCCGCTTAGTGAATCTGATATTGCAATCAAAGATGTGCTAACAATTGTCGTCTCCAAAGTAGACAAAAATAGAGAAATCCAGATTCTAGGTATGGTTCCATCAGCAATAATAACTACATGGTGCAGAAGTTGAAATTGACGAACCCTGCTGTGAGCATGTATAATTTCCATCCACTCATGAACTCGTTCTTCTCTGTAGGCTGCTCTTCTGCCCGTGTGGGAGTCAATGGGACATCGTTGATCGTGTTGTCCGCGGAGCCCGCTGACGGATCATAAACAGTCTCATTTTGTGCCTGGGTTGCTGCTGGATCGTATGCTGTGTCGCGATGCCTTTCGGTCACGGATGCCTTTTCCACGACAGAATCAGACATCCTTGACTCCGTCATGTAAGGTCCAGCTTGATACAATGAATTTTTGTTTAGGAAAGGGACTCGATACAAGTCGTGCAACGGATCGTGGGTGATCGGAGGAAGCTGGGGATATTCAGGATACCCCGAATAACGTGCGGTGCGGAGGGGAGGGAGCGACACCGGCCGCCAGTGTCCTCCTGATTGAGACATGACAGAAAAGCTCGGGCAATTGCCCCGTATCGAGAGTGCAGTCGTCTAAAGGGAGTTATGCACGCTGACTGGAGCAAGTCGACTAACGAAATTCACACCGTCTATGCTGAGGTCCCTTGCAGCTCGCTTGGTCTAGATGGCATGGGTATTGCTGATGCGACGCTGACACATTACAGACGAAGAATGATGAGAGGATAATGAAACAAGGACGGAAACCCTCACACCGCGCTCACCCGCGCGTTTGTCGTTCGACTTGTGATATGTTATCAGTAACCACTCCATTTCAGACAGTTGCTACACGTGTCTGTTTCCATAAACAGCTTGGGAGACAGGCACCGGATTGAGCTTCGAGCCTGCGAGGCAGCACAGCCTTTGAAGGCTGAGGCGCTGAGGTGCTGAATGCTAGTGTCTCACGCCGGCGGAAACGACGGAATGCCATTTCATCACGCAAGCTGACGGCGCCCTACTGGCGTAGGTGTAAGCGTTGACTAGTCGGGGGCAGGGTTGCTGATCCTTCGATGGGGTCGCACTTCGTCAGGGGTCTTCAAGTGGCCGCTTCCAAGCTTTTGACCATGCAAGACGCGCAAAGGCTAGCACACGGGTAGGATCCTGAAGGATTGGGTTGGACCGGCAGAGGAAAAGGCGTGGCTGAAAATGAGGCGACGCCAATGAGGTGCTTGACGTGGGGAAGAATTCTTGTGGAGGACTCATTCTTTTTTTGGGAACATGAATGTGATTTTCAAGCACATCCGGTCGTCGGCGGAGAGTAGAAGCATGAGTGATATCAAATTTGTGTCAGTATGTTGTGTCACCAATTAGATTGTCGAAGTACCAAATTCCAATTTCGGGACTACTTTCTGACTTTCAGTTGATATTTGGCCCAAAGGCTTCACATTTCCAACAAAGACTGTGAACGTGCAGGAAGAAACTCTTTTTCAACTGGCTAAGTGTAATTCAACGGAAAAAATGCGTATCCTTTGCCTTCATGGAATGGGAACAAGCAGCAAGGTTCGTTTCGCTACTCGTGGGTCACATCCACAACACGCAATTTGCTGACAATACATAGATCTTCCAGGTTCAGACTGGTGGGCTACATACCTAGAATACACACAAACTCTCACTAACACATTACGCAGCCGCGATACGCAGTGCTTTGTCAAAAAGCTTCTCTGCAACGTTCGAATTTGTGGAGGGGGCCCTAGAATGGCCAGCTGCTCCAGGTGTGAAGTTCTGACAGACACGTTTTGACTCGAAACTAACAAGCGTAGGTATCAATCTCCTTGCCGGACCCAATGCTGAGTACTTCGCATACTACGATACCGATAAGTACGACACCATAATTCAAGCGGTGGATGATCTCGAGGAATATGTGAAGTCTGAAGGCCCATTCGACGGCGTGTTGGCATTCTCTCAGGGCGCGGCTCTTGCTTCCATGCTGATTGCGAGGGACACATTCCCCTCCCCGTTCGCGTTCGCAGTCTTCATTTGTGGTGGTCCTCCTTTCTCGGAGAAGGAGATTAAGGAGACGAACACTCTGAGATACTGTGAGAATGATATCGACAAAGCAGGCAAGCCTGTACTTGGAATTCCAACGGTGCATTTAGTTGGGGCTCAAGACAAGGACCTGGAAACCTGTATGAAGCTAGTGCAGATGTCTCGTGAGGAGACCAGGCAGTTTTGGAAGCATCCTGCAGGGCACGAGATTCCGACCGCCCCTAGGGATGTGACGGACAAGATGGTTGAAACGATCGAGAGGGGAATTGAGAAGGCTATGAAAGCCCAGTGAGAGGAACTTTGTAGCGTCATGTAATTGTTTTGCAATTGATGCACTTTACGATCCGAGTTTTGCTATCTGAGCGGATATTCCTAGCTATCTAGGCTGGTAGTAAATATTAACGGTAATAGGGACAATAACGACGACGATAGTAATGAAGATAGGAATAGGGACGAGAGGGGTGACAGGGATAGCAAGGACGATAGGGATGATAAAAATAATACATTATTGATACATAAAAACTATTAGACCCTAGTACAATAGTTATCCGCCCGGATAGCAAGACTCTACTATATCAATACCAACCATGATCAAGGCCAATTGACTTCCGATCGATCTGATGTCCTCGATAAGCTGGCCGACAAAGGTTGTGCTGGGTGGTCGCCAAGAGCAAGATGCAAGGGATGAAATCCAGCTGACCCCGAAGATAGTCCGACATGCTCGGAACAGACAAAATGTGTCCTTACCGAACAACGCTCCCTTACACATGGTCGCAATCGCAATCGCATACCTATGTCAAAATTCTGCCTCGTCATCCTCCCACTAACATTCATCACCGCAATCTCCACGCATTTCAAAATGGGGTCCACGACGGAGTTCACACTAAAATGGGGCATCATGGCCACTGGCCACATCGCAACAAGTGAGTTCCTCAGAAATCCGAGGTGGATGTAGTACCCATTGATTGAAAACTTTAGATTTCGTGCGAGATTTCCTTACTGACCCAGCTACCCGTGACGTACATGACGTTCGTCATCAGGTAGTCGCTGTCGCATCTTCCAACTCCAAGCAGAAAGCGGCGGAGTTTGTCAGCAAGGTGCAGGCCCCGAGCGATGCCACCGTCAAGACGTACGGCTCCTATCGCGAGCTTGTGGCGGATGAGAATGTAGACATAATTTATGTGGCTTCCCCTGTGAGCCATCATTTCCAGAACGCCATGCTGGCACTTGAGGCCGGGAAGCACGTTCTCTGCGAGAAGACATTCACCGTCAACGCTGCTCAGGCCAGAAAGCTGGTCAACAAAGCACGGGAGAAGGGGCTGTTCCTCATGGAAGCAGTTTGGACGCGGTTTTTCCCGCTGAGCACCAAGGTGCGGGAATTGGTAGCGGCTGGGGCTATTGGAACTGTTTATCGAGTCATTGGTGAGTGCTGCCGCACCGTATTGTCTCTCGTGTGCCTAATCGGAGCCTCACAGCCGACAACTCGATTCATCGAAACCTCCCAGATGGGAGGCTGGACTTCAATGACTCAGACCGTATGGTTAACCCTGGCCTGGCTGGCGGTGCCATGTTTGATCTGGGCGTATACTCTCTCACTTGGATCATGCAGATCCTCTACCACCTGCAGCCGCATGAGAAGAAGGAGTCACCTGCGCCGATTGCGGCGGCTGTAAGCAAGTATCACACAGGCATCGACGAGGCAGCCAGCTTCATTGTCCAATTCCCGAAGCAAAACACCATGGGGATAGGCATGACAACTCTCCGACTGGGATCAGGTGTCGACTTTGGCTTCACAGGCGGCCCAGCCATCAAGATCCAGGGGTCAGATGGCGAGATCCAAATTTGCGGTCCGGCTTTCCGTCCGCACAGCTACAAGGTGATTAAGACGGATGGCGGTGGCAAGGTTGAGACCATTGAGAGCCCATTCCCACAGGATAGCGGGCGAGGTGGTTGGGGCCGCGGGCTCTACTGGGAGGCAGACGAGTGTGCCAGATGCCTGCGGGACGGTAAGCTGGAGAGTGTTATCCTGCCCTTGGACGAGACCATTGTTACGATGGAAATCATCGAGGCGGTGTTGAAGCAAGGCATGATGGAGTATCCAGATGTCATCACGACTGACGTGTACGATCCTGAGAGCCCTCTCAATAACGGGCGCTAAGTATGCCACTTCGCAGGCAGCTACATGAAATATCGTAAGAGCTGTAGACTAGACATTCAGCCGCAACTAGTTCATCTGTACCCCATGGCAAGTCTAAGCTTCGTGAAGACTCCAATGTCGTCTGAGCGTGCTGCGATGTTCCTGCCCGTCATTCAATGAGGCGGATCAAAGGAAGCTCGTAAGACTCAACGGGGCAATGATTGATTCATCGATAACCGAAGCGCCATTCCGACGGATTGGATCCGGATTATGCTGGAAGGACTTTTGCTCCATAGACGTAGTGGACTCATTTTCCGGGACCATGAAACTAGGGCCTCCTGGGGTGATAGGGGGTGTAGTCTGAGAGCGACCTCTCGGGGCGTTATTAGAGCACAGCAATAGGCTTGAAAGAAATGTCTGTGTGAGGCGAGAAAAAGCCACCACTTCCTTCGATACTTAGTGCATCGTCAGATCCTGTACCGCTTAGATGAATATCCTGCCACCTGTCACACACTAACTGGAGTCTAGGCACCCGCGAGAGGGGATCGAAGCATGGGAAATCCACGACACCAAAATATCACTGTGGGACCCAATCTTGTGATATCCGTGTTCATTGGCCAGCCCTATCATTTGCAGGGGCATCACTCACGTATCCCTGTCTAGTGTAGCCCGTTTGGGATAAAATCTCGCGACGCTAATTCTCGTGGCGCGGGGGTCAACTCATTGGGCGGGAACAGTGCCGGATATGCGGGCGTCTCCGCAGCTTGGCGGAGAAAGCTGTCTCCTTTGCCAAGTTTCAACAGTGTTGTCTCGGAGCTGCACGGCGGTGGCTAGGTGCAGCAAGTTGTTGCCAGCCACAATGCTTGATAACGCCATGCGCAACTAGTCGGGGTTGATCGAAACATCAATCAACCTTCCGCGCCTTGTTTCTCTCCTTGATCTACCCCACACCAGCCATCCTATGGCGTTCTCAGCCGACCCACGAAGAAGCCCTCCGTTGTCGTACGGGATACGTCTCTCGGTGTCAGCGTATGGTGGGTTGTAAGTTGCCAGGGAGAGACGAATGCCTCATCCCCTCGCTTACATCAACTTAGGCTTAACGGATCGAACAGGGATACTACTCCGCAGAGCCTAGACCAGAACTCTTTTTCCCAGCTGTCTAACCGAAAGGCAAGCTTATGGTTCGTTAACCGCATGTCTTGTAATCGTTGACCAATCAATAAAATCCTGTCAGATCCTGAGGGATGTAATCGGCCCACGACGTCAGACAATCTCGCTGACGTTGCACTCACGGCGTGTCGGCAGGTCCATCCCGCCCACACACACAACTGTCCAGGTGGGTGACAACACTGCAGCCAGGCTAAACATCAGTTGCATTCCTCACACTGTCGCTCGCTTGGTTACAGGCTCAATGCTTAGCAGCTTGACCACATGGGACGAACGACAAGCTCCTCAGCCGCAACGCCGCTTCCGCGTGGAAACCCCCGCAACCGCTAGCAAATACAAAGGCTACAGGGGTGTGAAGTTTACACGACAGTGAGCCTAGTCATTCTGAAGGATTGGGACTTCCTCTGCAGGATCACGAGCATACTCCTCCAATAAGACAGTTTGGCGAGATAAGTGACCTTGTTAACGTCACTCATACCGCCAGGCAGTTGGCCCACCTTCTATCTTGGGGTTACTCCTGATCACATCAGTTCCTGTAGACTGAATCACGTCAAGGCAGCCGAATTCATGGACGCAAGTCGAACCAAGGTAGAAGTATCATCTCGAATGCTAACTTGGTAACTTCCTGCCCATTTGCAGTTTCTGGGAAATATCGGCAACTCTTAGTGCATGAAGTTTCCTGACATTTGGCTCATTACAACCTCAGTGGATTCGGAATAGGTCATTCTACTGAATGATTTCCCCCCATTGAACGTCATTTCCAAACGTTCTTTTTGCTCTTCCCTTTTTACAAATTGTCTTTTCAGTCTGAATCGCAGGACTATACCCTCATCTCATGGCGATGGCGCTGTCAAAGAAAAATCCGCCCCTCCTCCCTCCGCGGAAAATATTAGTCGTTGTTACAGCTGGTGGTTCAACAAACTCAGGTAAGTCTGATGGTTATGTCATATTTTCAAGGCTAATACGTTTCGTCTTGACAGCTCCCATGTTCGAAGTTTGCAAATATCTCCATGAACGAGGACACACCATCGAGTTCGCCACTTTTGCTGGCCGTGAGGGCTATGCCAACCCTTATCCGTTTGTCTCCGCCGTTCATGTGATAGGACGTGCCATCACACCAGAGGAAGAAGACAAACTCTACATCCTCTTTAGCGAGTGGAGCTGGAGTGGCAATGGCCTTCGACATTGGATCGAGGGCAAGAAGTTCTTCGACGCCTTCTGGTCCGAGACCTACGAAAACCTAAAGCGTGTCGTCGAGACCACACGGCCAGACTTCCTCTTTGCGGATTTCCACGTCGACGCAGCTCGGGACATGCAGAGAGAGTACAATCTCCCTCTAGCCACGATGTGGCCCCAGTGGCCGTACTTCATGTGCCCTGTGCCCTACATCCCTGGCCGCGTAGGTCTTGAGCCCCGGGTTCAGACCAGCGAGCATGCGAGCATGTGGGACCGCTTCAACCAAGACATATACTTGCTGAAGCACCCAATTGCCTTCGCCGATCTCTTCCTGACGACAAAGAGAATGCGCGCAAAGAAGGGGCTGGGTATGCTTCCTATGTTACCTAAGCCGGATCACTTGGTGTTGGTGAACTCCTTCGTTGGCCTTGAGACGCCTAAAGAGACGCCACCTTTGCTACATGCCATCGGACCAATTTTGTCAGATGAATACGCTCCGTTGGATGCAGAGCTTTCCGAGTTCTACCAGACTCACGACAGGACCATGTTCGTCGCATTCGGCACGCATGTAATTCTCTCTCGCGAAAGATTGCAAAGCTTAAAAGCAGGCATCATCTCTACTCTGCATGCAGGCCACGTAGATGGTGTTTTGTGGGCCATACGTGGCGCCAGCAAGGCTGCCTTTGCAGCTCTGACCGACAGTATAATTCACACCATGTCAGATGGCAGCCAAATCACTCTTGGTAGCACTGAGCTCCTCAAGAACAAGCATCCGCATCTCAAGTTTGTCGACTTTGCCCCTCAACGAGCAGTACTTGCGCACCCCTCTACTCGGCTCTTCTTCAGCCATGTTGGACCCTCGTCAGCTAACGAGAGTCTTTGGCACGGCGTTCCCATGCTCAGCATGGGGATTTATGGAGATCAGCTGCCCCGAGTTCTTGCTCTTGACTCAGCTGGGGTAGCTTTATCCGTGAAGAAGGAGACTTTCACTCCGGCGGAGATTCAAGAGAAGGTTGGAAAACTCATGCGTGATGAAGAAGGTCACTTTCAACGTAATGCGCTCCGAATGCAACGCATTGCGAATCTAGCGAGTCGCCGAAAGGTGCTCGCGGCGGATCTCATTGAGGAGTTTATGTACGATCACGAACTGAGATTCGAGATCTGTCGCGATGATGAGATTGCCAAAAAGGAGAATGGAGCAAGTGGTGTATTGGACGATCGTGGAAGGGAGCTGCGACCCATGCATCTTCAAACTGCAGACATGAGGATGAGTGCTCTTCGCGCAAGCAACCTAGATCTATGGCTGGTTGGGGCGGCAATAATTGGTCTATTCACGACAGGTATTGTCACCGTTGGGCCACAAGCGGTCTCAAGTCTCCATGATTTGGCGTATGGTCTTGTGGGGAAATTCTTGTAGCGTCTGTATTGATCAGTAAGCTCATTGAATATCTCGAACTGGGATGCACCGGAGCTATGGGTTAAATCTGCCTGTTCAAGTCCCCACCCAAATGGCAATTATGGTTCGAAAATTGACGGAGAACGAGTGAACACGATGTATTCTGAACTGCGATACGGACAAACTTTGAAGATGGGTCGAAAACCGAGAGAAAGGTTTTAACGAGACTAGACCCGGTTGTACGTGAGAGCTACTTGACAAGTCTGCATGTAAAGCGCGTGACGGACCGCTGGAGGAAGCCTTGTATTCCTCAACAGTCTTGGTCATTCCTATTAATACGTCAGATGGCGCTGGCACTGCCTGGTCCCAGGCACTAAGGATTGTCCTCGAAGGGCATATAAGCCAACTCAGGTCCCCGCGGAACCGGTAAGAAGTCACAGTAGGTGATTGTCGCCACATAGAATTGAAGTCCTCATGTCAGCCGACGCATGACCAGAGCTGGGCCGTCCACACTGCCCTCCGTGAACCAACCTACTGTTGCGGCGTCATCCTTCATCATTCCCGATCAATGGAGCCAACATCCATCCCCAAGTCTGCGCCGTTCCATTTACCCCGCCAATATGGTTTGAAGCCATTCAGCTTCGGCATCATTGGAGGCGGTTGGTATGGCTGTCACATTGCAACCTCTCTTCGCGCCCTCGGATTCAGGGTAAAGTTGTTTGAGCAGCACGATCGTCTGTTACATGAGGCTTCAGGCAACAACCAATTTCGCCTCCACATGGGCTTCCATTATCCCCGACATAGCGAAACGCGCATCCAATCTCGAGACGGCTTCCTACGCTTCATCGAGCGATACCCCGACCTTAGCCGCTGCGTTCCGAACAACATCTACGCGGTCCCCACCCATGACTCACTTCTCGACTATGGCACATATCGAACCATCATGGCTTCGAGCGGCGTCCACTTTACAGAGGCCTTGCCGACTAGTGTTGAGCTCACCAATGTCTCTGGGGTCGTGTGCACCTCTGAGCGCGTGCTTCTTCTTACTAAGGCTCGCGCCTACTTCGAGGCGGAGCTGAAAGACGTGCTAGAACTGGGCCATCGCATACGTCGAGTTTATGATGCAGGAGACGCTGTATATGTCGACGACGAGTGCTTCGACTTTGCCATCGATGCCACCTGGGGCCACTACAGCAAACCCGATATCCCTGTTGTCTATGAGCCGACATTACTACTCTACTACGAAGGCCCGCCAGACTTTCCAGCTCTAACATTGGTTGACGGGCCGCTTTGCTCAGTCTATCCCACCGAAGCTCCTGGACTTTTCACTTTATCCAGTGTTCCACATACGCCTCTGGGCCAATTCGCTACGGCGGAAGAAGCACAAGCTGTTCGCGATGGTATATGCAGTGAGGTCATCAAGGAGAAACGATTTTTCATGGAAAAGCAAATTGAGAAGTACCTCCCGTCATTCTCCCGGCTTTTCCGATACGTCGGCCCACAACTTGCCATCAAGACTAAGGCTGTCGGGGCGCATGACGATCGCACATGTACAGTTTCACGACATGGCCGCATGTTTTCTGTAATGTCGGGTAAGATCGATACAGTCTTCTTCGCAGCCGAGAGGATTCTATCGTTGATAGAAGTAGCTCAAGCTTCATCTGTCAAGGACACATTGTCTTCTTTGAGGGAGGACATTGTGACGGTTAACACAAGAACCCATTTGAATGACACAGGGAGGAGTTTCAGAGGCGACGATTTATTCGGACACAGCCAGCTGTGAGGCTTGAGGGGTGTATTATGTTGACATTCGCTTCATAGTCTGATGCTTCATATCCGTTGATACTTTCGAGTCTATGTTTGCTAGGCTAAGGGAAGTGCCATTGGGTTCTAAGAATTCATTTATTTCTGCGCCTATGTTTTGTTATTTCAATATCATTGAAGAAAGACATCTATCGTACCCGGCGTGTCCAAACGTGGTCGCTTACCAGCTCGCCGAGATCAATTGCCAGTGGTTCTTTAGACTTCGTGATCTAACAACCATATTCTGGACGTCAAAATCTAAAAGAAAAAAGGGCTGGCCTACTCTGAATACTACAATAGAATGTCACTGCAGGCTTGCATGTCCTCCTTCATACGTATTTAGGATTTCCTGTACGTTACATGTTCATTGGTAAAGGAGGCGTCAAGTTAATGTTGGAAAGGTACCCTCGTCTATAGCAAGACACTAAACGTAAATTTGATTACCGTCTTGAAGTAGAGCAATTGTCATTGTGGCCATCCTGATGCGTTATTCAATGTTTTTGTCAAGTTATTACTTGTACATCCCTCTATTTATCTCAAGATATGTCTGAGAATGTGATCATTGGCGTTCAATAGCGACCAACATCTCAGGTGAGAGTATAGGTATCCAAAACCCAAGACACTTTCATTGTGTACCGTTGTCAGATCGCCATGATTTGCAAGTGGATCTAATCTTTTGGTGACGATGCGTTCGGCTCGACGTTTTCTGCAAGACCATACCAAAATGGGAAAGGGGAAGTCGCTTGTCTCTGAAATTGTTACTGACATCGTGCCAACACATGTGTATGGTGTCCCCGGTTATATTTCCAGGTACTATTGGAGTGTCTTGGGTACCCGAGGGATCAAAGTCGTACCCATGAACCGGACTGTTGCGCAATGTGTTAAACGTCATCGTCAACCTCCACACTCCAGTGAGAGTACATCCTACTTCCTAACACGACGACTACCGGCCACACTCACAATGTCGAGCCACAGCCACAGTCAAGGAAAAAGGAGTATACTGCGAATGATTGATCGCCGTACTAAGGGAGGTAATGATCACTGTCTTGTCTCAACGATGTACGCTCACTAACAAAACATGTGAAGAGCGGCTCTTGGGGGATGTTTGCAAATCAGGTATAAAAGCAACCATTGACACCAACGTTCAGTATCCTGCCACGACTATCACTCAGCCTTCCGAATAACCGAGATCCCGCACACACACGCTCGATATTACCTAGTCATTCACAATGCAACTCATCATCAGTCTTCTGGTTACTTGCGCCGCTTTTTCAGCGGCATTTACCCTTCCCGAAGCTGCTTCTGATGGCTTTTACATGGCGTACTACAATGACACAGGTCATGAGGTTCATGTCAAGTCACCTGACACATCAATTCTGAAGAGCATGGCCCATTCCGATGATGAGTCCACAAAGTCCGCCATCCCCCCTTCCAGGATTGCACGCATTCAACGGAGACGCAACACTTGGTGTGGCTGTACGCAGAAGATGAACCCCGCCAATTGCGACAGCGCTGTCGCGGGTCTCAAATCTCTGATGGATGCTAAGAGTGGGGGGTATGCCCGCATAACGCATGGCAGATCCTTGTACGTCTTCAAGGGGGATGTTGTCGCCTTCGTCTGTAATTACAGCCAGGATACGGACGCGGTGATCAGCGCGAACGACTACGGACAAGGGCTGGGGCAGATCACTTCAGCCTGTGGACTGTACAGCGCAGGCACGTTGCAACATATGCCTGACGTCTACGTGGGATACATGATCTACGGGCCGGGCGTGGAATTTTGCCAGGCTTCACGCACTTCACCGGTCAGTTCGTGTTAGGAACCCTGGTGAAAGAACTACAACTCCGATTGGCAGTTGACGGTGAAGGGATGAGATGAATTGCGACGGGAAAAGATGAGACGAAGTGGAAAGGAAAGTGGGGACGTTGACAGCAAGCTTGCATTTCTACCATCCGTTTGTACACTACGCTTTTCGGACACACTCCCACAACTTATACTGCATTCAATATACTTCACAAATATCTCGCACTACATGGGTTCAGGTCCGCTTGCGAAATGACTTGCGTCTGCTTCTTGCGCTCAGGCCTCTGACACTGACCGGAACGACGTGCTTAAAGCCATGTTGAATCCACAGGTGGGAGGGGAACTAGCTTGAAGATGTTGGGTGGCAATATTCAAGGAATCTTCCAGCGCAGGTCGAGAACATGACCAGCCAGCGGTGATAATATTATGATTTGTCATGACATAGCTTGACACACAGCTCCCAAGACTAATTGGTACTTTCCTGCACCATGACTCCCCATCGGCTCACATACCCAGTATCTACCCCCTCAAAGATCTTGGGCGCGAAAGTCGTGTCACAAATATCCTCCTCTACTTTGACTATGGCCTGTTCTGAGCCAACCTGATCCAACTCTAAAGTAAAGTCCCAAATTGTTTCAAGGTTCTGGTTTTTCGTTGGCGGGTATTCGCAGGATTGATCCTTGTGGCCTCCATTCCGGCATGGCGAGAAATCGACAATCGTTTCCATGAAAAACAATCTGAGCCTTCTCAAGATGTTCATGTGCCGGTGGTGATCGCTTTCGGCGTAGTCGACGATCCACAAGCCAGAAGTTTGTACCTTTTGTCCAGCTCCTCTGACTGACCGTCACCAGTTGGTCGTAAGTGTCGTATCGCTCGTAAGTTCTGGGTCGATCAGGGAAACGCGTCAGGCAGTCTTCATCTTCAAGCACAGCTGCTTTCCAATGTCGCTGATACTCCCGAAGCTCCACGACATTCCATGCAGGATCGAATTCCTGGGCTACGTGGGACAATTCTCCAAAGCAAGCACCGTCCCCTGCAGCGAATGGCATCGCATCGTAAATGCATGCAGGGTTGAATGGGTGGTTGTAGGGTTGTATGAAAATAAGGTCCCGTGCCGGGAAGACGGTTACAAACCGATTGGTATGCATGTCGTTCAGCATGAATGTCGCTGACGTATCGAAATGTTTGGGGTTCCTCCAGAACACAATATCCCAACGCAGGTGTGGCTTTTCCTTCAGCTGCTGTGAGAAGTCGGACCATTCTTCTGGCCTAAGACGGCGGTACATTGCCGCGCGAGATTCTTTGCAGGCAGTCCACAACCCGCTGTCGATCGCATATGTAGATTCGCTATTGTCCCACGATGGCTTTGCTGTGTCGCTAGTGGGCATAGGAGGACCCAAGAGAAACTTCTGCTGTGGTTGCAGTCGGTTGCTAACATGATGCTGAAATCTTTCGGGAGGTCTATGGAGTGGCAAGATTGAGAAATATTGAACCCCGCGAATGCCAGTCGGTCTAGTTGCAAGGTCCCAGATCTTAGTGCGGAGCTTGGGGAGGAGTAGCGAAAAGCGACGAAATTTGCAGATCATGATGATTCTTCTTCAGCGGAATATGAAGACTAAAATATTCAATCGTTACTTGTCATGTTATGCACCATATTTGTGTTTAAATACCAGAAGGTCAGCAGAAAGATGGCATCAGGCTAGCCACAGAGGTGTTGGGCCGTGAAACCTAATCGTAAAATGCCAGAAAGTCCACTAGCCTAATCTACACTACCCGGCAACTATATTCATTGAAAGATAAATCAAGGTAGAAATCCCTTGTTCCTCTTGAGGAAGATTCGGGCATTAAGGAGACGAAGAAGCTGCCTCAAAACAGATCAAGCTGGATAACATGTGGCACCCGCGGTAACTCTACAAATCTTGAATGATGGACTAAGTTGTGACCTGGAATAGAGGCCGGAGCAATAGTGCAATGGTTGTGACACAGATATTTGAAATTTCCGGCTTTTTTGTTGTCAATAGAAAGGAAGGTTCTATGGCAGACATTCATGCGCAGGCCATGAAAAGAAGGCCTTACGTCAGAAAGATCGCGAGAAAGTGAACTCAAATGCATAAGACAACCACTATTCTTTTCCCGTGTGTCTCCTAGTAGCGGGCGCATTATGAAGACGTCTCAGGACTTTACAAGTCAGAAGGTAATTACGAAGGTCGAAGCAGAGTTATGAATGTCTGTGGGACTTTGGCGAGCGTGTCATGCGGCTGTGTGGCACAAGATGAGGGGTAAGTGATTTCTAACAGCCAAGCCGTGACCATCCACAGGCCTGAACCATTCCAAACCAACACCAATAAACATGCATTCAAAGACCACTTGCGCGATAAGTCGCTAAGCGATTGTCTTCTGGTCGGGCGAGACCTATTTAGAGCCCGCACACCGCCTCTTACCACGTCACGTTCACCTTTTCTCCTCTCCACACCCGCGGTTCACTGCCAAGAAAGATGACTACCGACTCTTCGAATACAGCCGATTATGCAGCATCACCTCTGGAGAATGAAGATGATTTGGTAACTTCGACTGTCTCTGTAAACCGATATCGCTGACTACTTGGCACAGATGGACGACGATGACTCTATGTTTGGGGGACGAATGTGTGCATACTCCTTCATAACCCACCACTGCTCTTGGTAGTTTCGCTGTGCTTGCTGACTCAGTGCTATTCACAGGTCTAACTATACAGTGTCACTATCATCGAGTGTCGTTGATTATCCGGAAGAATACGGGCGGCGATATCACGCATTTCGATCCGGCTGTGAGTGCAGAGCCAGCCTTCGAAGTTCGCTAACAATCTGACGATGAAAGCATACGTCTTACCGAACGATAAAATTGAGATTGACCGCCTTGACATGGCGCATGCGATGATGGTGAAGGCTATTGGCAATCGATTGTTCCTAGCACCTCTGGACAGACGCAATGTGAAGAGAATATTGGATACAGGAACTGGAACTGGCATTTGTGAGTGTCTTTGTCACATAAATAGCACTTGCCTAA
The DNA here is from genome assembly GCF_000319635.2 of Colletotrichum fructicola Nara gc5. Lineage (NCBI taxonomy): Eukaryota > Fungi > Ascomycota > Sordariomycetes > Glomerellales > Glomerellaceae > Colletotrichum > Colletotrichum fructicola. Next base: position 8,648,021 of record NW_027094051.1, on the reverse strand, counting down.
CATTTATGGAAAAGGGGCGATTGAGATGGGCGACATCTTTGAGAACGCCGAAGTGGTCGGCGTTGATTTGAGTAATATCCAGCCTACGTGGTATGTCACTAATATTTGAGAACACTGTCGCTGATGGTGGTGCGAACAGAAATAACTAAGAGTGAGATGGCAGGGTACCTCCGAATGTGAAGTTCAAAGTCGACGATGTGGAAAGCCCTTGGGTTGAAGATAGGAAGTTCGATTTCATTTTCTGTCGTTTCATGGCTGCATCCATCGCTGATTGGCCTCGGTTGATGGAAAATATCTATGAGTATGTCAAACTCCATCTAAAGCGCTATTCAATTTCTAACGTCGGTTGGAGCCATCTTCAGCCGGGAGGCTGGGCAGAATTCCATGAGATGGACCCTGAAGTGTACTCAGATGTCGGTTCCTACACAAGAGATCACGTTACCTGGTCATGGAACCAGACGTTTCTAGAGGTCATGAGGATTTCAGGACGAGATCCATGTCCAGGACCACAGGTTGAAGTGTGGGCCAAGCAGGTCGGCTTCAAAAGCACCTTCCACCAGAAACTTAAGATTCCGCTCGGCCCCTGGCCCAAAAGCTTGTACTACCAACAGTTAGGATCCGCAAATCTAGCCCAGATGCTGGAACGCTTAGAAGGCTTCACCTTACGGGCATTCTGTGGTATTTTGGGACGCTCCGAGGCCGACGTTCTAGCACAGGTCGAGGGGGTGCGTAGGGAAATGACCGAAGGTGCATATAATGGTGCATACGACATGTGAGTTTCTCTATCAGAGTTCGTGTAATAGATCGTTAACCTTTGTCGTTAGACACGTCGTGTATGGGCAGAAACCGGTATCGAAGCAGGCAGGCTGAACATGCAACTGAGTAGTTCAGTGCCTAATCTGTATCATCACCACTCATTACCACTTTATGTCGATTCCGACCGGAAAAGGAATTCCCCGGCAATAAGCATCGGGTAGATGACTCAAAAGACATATGATTCATTCCCTGGGTGGTTAATGTGTTGTTGTGGCGTTGGCTATCTTATCTTGTCCTAATTTCGAATCAACCACTGACATACATTTGTCCAAACTCTCGTCTTGTGCCGACCGTTGTTTTTGTCGTCTCCCCCAGATCAATTGAAGTACTGGTTGTAAAGTCCCTCTTGTAAAGCCACTTTGCCTGTGCTTTCAGTTCAAGGCTGCACGTTTGAATGCCTTGTCGTGTATGATATTCGACAGGGATAGTAACCACTCGGATTCGCAGCTCCTCCACGACTGACCAAATACACATGGTCATTATCGATCTGAGGCGCAGGCTGAGGTCCCATCTCGTCATACGCAGGTTTGAAATCAAATTCTCTCGCAGTCATAGCGCAGACCATCTTGATCTCAGTCAATGCCATCTCTTGCCCGATGCACGCTCGAGGTCCCCGTTCAAAGGGGCGCCAGCCGTTGGCGGGGGGCTGAAGTGGATCGTCTTTGGCTTTCTCCAAGAACCGCTCCGGTATGAACTCATGGGGCCTCTCCCAGTAGCGTGGGTTGTGATGGATGCCATGATGAATAGCCATACAGACAATTCTATCGGTCGGTAGAGCTAAAGTGCCCCCTGTGACACCGTCTTTGCCTTCCGTCTTCGACGATTCTATCACGATTTGGAAGTCAGGGTTTCCATATCTCGAGGTTGCTCCAGGAGGGTAGAACCGCAAAGACTCCTTGATGACGGCAGTTGTGTAAGGCAGAAGGTTCAGCAGCTTTGGATTGGCTGCTATCAACTTTGGTGCCGCAGAGATATCCGGACCCAAGACATCGTCATGTTCCGCACGAACGCGCGCAAGAACCTCTGGATGTTTTGAAAGAAGATGAGTCATAAATACTATTGATGAACCAGTGGTGTCATATCCCGCAAGCATCATGAATTTGATTTGGGAGCGGATGACCTTGGGGAGTACCTTGACATGAACTGGATCTTGCGGGATATTGGCCGTGTCCAATACCGAAATCGCTCCAGTCTTGTCTCTCATACCAGGTCTCGGCTTTTGAGACAGCACTCTGTCGATGTAGGTGTCCATTCGCCGGGCGTTGTACCATTGCATGAATGGACGGAGGATGTTTAAGTCCTTCAGTGGTGAGGTTCCATAGTAGTGAAGCCAGCTCAGCTGCGAAGCTAAAGCCGCGGAAAACTCATTGTATCCGGTCTGACTGTGCAGCTCATGATCCCAGATCGATTTGCTGGAGAGGTCCATGGTGAGATCGAGCGCCATTGGGCTCAAGTGAAACGATTTGTCACCCCTTCTTGCCTGCTGACGAAGACGTTCGCAGAAGACGCTGACCATCTCTACCATGTTCGGCACCAAAGCAGCGATGTTCGAGACACGAAAGCCGGGGCTGAAGACGTTATGCCAGAATTTCCACTCGTCGCCCTCCATCGTGTCCAAGTCGTGGCCGCCGGTCAAAGGTGTGAGGAACTCATGTTGGCCTGGATCCTTTGGTAGCGCTACACCTTGACTGATTTGACGTGCTGCATCCGGGGACAGGAGGACAAGCATCGGCTTCGAGAGGGGCCACTGGTCGAGATAGAACGCTTGGTCCAGATGAGGGTACCGTCGGCGGAAGTACTCGCCAAGAGCTACTGTAGGCATGAGGTCGGGCGGTAGATCCTTCATGACGCTCGCAATCACACCAAGATGACCCCAGATAGGGTGGTGAGGGGGCATTGGGTATCCGAGGCGCTGAAGCCGTCGAAAGAAGCTGCGCGCTTTGTACATGGAGTACGCGCCGTAAACTAAGCCCAGAAATGGGACTAAGGCAACAAGTCGCCATGTTTCCGAGGTTTTAATGAGTTCCATTCTGACCGAGAGGCTCCGAAATCCTGATGGGGTACGTGACTTGATATTTTGGTCCACGAGCTGGTGATGTTGATGAGATGGTCGGAGTGAAAACTGTCAGCTTTCACTTTCTTTGTCTGATGGGCGGCAGCCAGTTCCAAAATCTCGGGTTCGGTTCCACCTTCCCCGCGTTCGTTCCTCGTTTGGATGAGGAGACGCGTTGCTCAATGCGATGTGCAGGCCAATTGCCGACGTCCGTCGTTAAGTTCATCTCAAAGAAACCCCGCGCTTTTGGTGCGACTCAGAAAACTCAAATTCCATCGTCACTGGACCAGCTCACATCGATACCATGTTGTTCGTATTCGGCAGGATATCCGGGTCACCCCTAGTATCAACGTTTGTCTCTAGCGTAAGCTATTCCTTATTTATTATGCTTAGCTTCTATGTGTAATGCATATTTATTCCGCCAGTGTCTGCGACCGGTAACCATTTCGAAAACAAAGCCTTGGTTGGGGAATTGAGGATGGCTGAGACTTGCCCGTGGTGTCATGATCTCTACAAGTCAGCATGCTAAAAATCATTTTAGAGTCGTATCAACTGAACGGACCGCCTATTCATGGGTCACCTATATCGAAAGGCTGAAAAGCTGGATTACAAGACCTTTAGTCTTATATTCGGGAGGATAAGGATAAAACGGTTCATCATAGAGCCAGCAAAACCGACAGGAAGGACAACAACGATGATGATACTTAGGCACAGAGGGGTAATTAGCAGGGTAAAATGCTACAGTAGGTATTTCTCTACCATCTGGTTAAGAGATTTTCTACCTTATGGGAACGTTCATACCATGCTTGGAAATAGGATCCCTTCTGAGGTCGGTCGCTATTCGCAGCTTTCCGATGGCGTATTACGTCTGGCAATCTTGAGGTGTTTGGACCAGCCGCCAGGGCTGGTGCATTGAAATGATTCGACCAAATTTACACAAGGATAACTGAGAAGAACGAAATAATGAATTTGAAACTCATTGTCTGAGTTTACCTACCTTACCTATGGTGATATTTGTTAACGGCTGAGACGTTAAATCATCAACCTGTGTTCCTGACGTAATTCAACGGACTTTGGGTCTCCATTGTGTTACCAATCAGATCACGAGCGCAATACATAGCCCTCGACTGCTTTTACATAGATGAGTTGTGAAAAATGAATGGCTGATCTTCCCGATTTCTTGGAAGATAAACAAAATTGTTTTGGCGATGAAACTTGGTGTAACATTTTGATGATCTGTCTCGGGGCCTCTGATAGGTCGAAATAGATGGATCTCCGCGCTATGAAGCTCGATACGAGTCCATCGCCGTTGCGCCCTTGCAAGCCAAGACACCTACTCCCAAAAAGGCTGGTGAATTGCTACACCGACCAAGTCGACGAATGACGTTCGGGATCTTCAAGCGGAGAACGCCATAGTCACCTGCCATCATGAGTTGATATATCATGCTCCTGCAGAACTTCCCCAGCCAGAGTTTCCCCTCTCGTCTGACTTCACACACACGAACGGCAATATGAAAGCTTCCATCCACATTCTCGCAATAATTTCAGCGTAAGGTCTCGCGTACAAAATCTCTAATGGTACGCAGCTGACAACAATAGGGCGGTGCCGATCGTGGCTCAAGCCTCATCCGACGTCATATCTGACACCACCGTCCTACGTACTATCACTTCGTCGCCTGTATCACCACAGACAGGATGCCCGACTGCAACAGAGACACTTGAGATATGCTCAACGTGCATGGTTCTTCAATGCATCACGATTTCCACCCTGACTCAGGGCTGCGGATGCCCGACGCCTGTACCCATTGAGTACATCAGTTTTCCGTGCAAGGGCACGTGTGGCCGAATCGGATGCAGCACCAGCTACACCTTCATCTCAGGCGAAGTGGCATGCGATGGCACTCAGAGTGGGAGCGCAGCGCCAAGCACCACCACATCCACAATCGGACCGGGTACTGTAACGACGACAGCAGAAGCAACTGGTGAAACGGGACAGTCGACTGGCAGCGGAGGCCAAGCAAGTGGTTCAGCTATTTCGCCAACTGCGGCTCCAAACGCGGCTGGGAGGCTGGCAGTGCCGTTTAGATTTTGGTGATATTTCTTTGGAAGCCAGTAGACCAAGATGGGAGCTCATAAGACACCGACCATGTATCAATCGAAGATGAAGAGCACTTAGTACCGATCTTGCCACATAACATGCAATCATTAATCAAGCTGCAGTCCAGTCCGGCGTCCAAGTCTCTGGGCTTATATCTGGCCAATACAACCCTTGCGCACCATCGTTGTAGATAGATGCGTCGATGAATTGCAGGTCCAGGATGGGCTGTGCCAGCAACTCTTGTAGAGACGGTTCCGCAAGAGCCATGCCGGCTGTGGTGTTCTGAGCTGTGAAGGGCTGCGCAATGTTCATCGCATCGCCAAAAGTGGCCGTTTCGTCGCCAAGTAGCGTAGAAGTGTCCCCTGTCACCGAGTATCCGCCACGGCGAGCATGAGCGGCAGCCATCATTGCTTTCATAGCATCGATATGCTGGCAGAACTCTCCGGCAGCAAAGTTGCCGTTGTCTCTCAGCTGGGACAGAAATTGCGCCGCTTCTTCGAACTGTTCTCGATCATTTTGACTTTCTTTGCCGTTGAGAAGACTTGATATGGCGAGAATGGTGGAGGCGGAAAAGAGGTACTGGGTATAGAAGTAGTCGAATGTTGCAAATGATCCGTCAATCCAACATTCGGTCAACAGGCGACACGAGTGTCTAGCACAGCGAATGCACGCTTCAGCAAGAGTCATTGCTGTTCCAGGGATCTGTGGCTCAGGAGTAGATGGTGTTCCCCATGACGCCACGTGGGTGCGAAGGACGTGGAGTAGAATGGGACGGGTAACGCTCACGGCGCACTTGGTTGTTAGTAGAATTTAAATTCACTTTGAGACACGTTCGGACTTACTTGATTGAAGTTCAGATGAAGCGAGATTGGTTTCTGCATTCTCTCTGATGTGACCTTGTGGTCGATGTGAAGCTGAGGTGGCAATTCCTCAACCCAACCACGGAGGTCGTTCAACGCTTCCTGTACCCGGTGGGATAGCGACATCTGCTGGTTCCGTCTGCGGTAGATCAACGGCACAATTTTACCAAGAACCCGCGCGAGCTTGACACTGGCGACGAAGTATGATGCATCCGCAAAATCATCCGCGATACTTTCGTCAACCGTAGGGTTAGATGGAAGATCAACCTCGATATCGACATCCTGGACGCAGACGGGGTGACCCAGCTTCGATGCCCACATTCGGTCGAATATGTATGCTGTCCAGAACACCCGGTTTCTATGTTCCCGGGCGGCGACGTCTCGCAGTTGGGACTCAGGGACGTTGAGATGCAGACCCATGACGACGGCAAGTCTTGTTGCGGAGCCAGCGAAGGTGTAGGCAGTATGTCGGCGATTGAGTGCCAACGAATAAAACGACTATATTGGTCGGGCTTAGTAAAACATGGCATTATGGTGCATGCTGCGACACTTACGAGCAAGAGTCTAAGCTCAACTACGTCAATCCGGGGCCTCTCACTGACGATACGAAGCACTCTGGTGGCTCTTGCAAAGTAGCCCATCCCGGGGAAGTCTCGCTCAGATGTCGCTGAGCGTGTTGAATACATGGCGCCGATAGCGAATAATGCCCAGAGCTTACTCTTCAGAAGAGTGTCACTTTCAGATGGATTCTGAAGTGTCTGCTCTAGTCCGTCCAAGATGAGACTCTTGCGGATGATGTGATAGCATCGACTAACATATCTCAAGGCAACGCCGACCAGAAAGCGAGCCCTTGCAGGACTAGGCCACGGGCAGTCGACGTCAGACAACGCCAATAGTCGTTCATCAGTTGCATAGTTAACTCTGGGTATGTGGCTATGATCTCCAGTTGCGATTGCTTGCCGAAATCGAGTGGCGAATGCAGCGTCTGATGCCTCGCCGATGAGGATAGGGGTGTGTGGGATGTTCATATCAAAGAACCATGGACGTTGGTCAAGTGACGGGGCTGGTACAGCAATGCCATTGTCAACAGTCTCTCTTGCTGACACTGTGGGAATGTCAGGAAGGATGGTGGCGGCTTGAGTATGAGTGTCGGCATGTCGAGGCCCGGCATTTTGGCCCTTGAGGCAGTGGTTCTCGGCTATGAGATCATCGATATATCTGAGTGAGGAGTATTAGACGACACAATTGGGTAGATGTAAATACAAATGCAAACTCAGTACAACATACCGTTGGCTCACTTTGATCATACGATTGCGTCTGGGATAGGTGCATTCCGCGCCCTTACTTGCCTGGCGGCAGTTATCGCATGGGTGCCCACCTGAGCATCTCACTTTACGTGAATGACATCTAGAACACCTACAACCCGACGTCAATTACTGCAATGATCATTGACAATAAACAAATCGCGAGACTCACGCTATGGGCTTCGTCCTGGACTTCGGGTTCGAACTCTTGGAAGCCGATGCAGATACTGACAAGACCCTGTCCTCCGCACTGGACATGTCCCCTTCCGAGGCCATGGTGTTGGTCGATAAGTTTACCGAATCGGGAATGTGTCCTCGTGGGCTCCGATGTATCTCGGGAAGATGGCCAAACGCCGAGGCGGCCAGTAGATATTTCAGCGACTCAAGCCTGCGTCAGAGGGCCTGGTGAACGTGACCGCTACATTGACAGAATCGCTGGAAATAGCTTGTCAGCACTACGTCTGATCGCTGTCTTTGTCGTCTAGTTCAGACCAGTTGAAGGAAGAAAGGTCAGCAGGCCCGAGGTTATCGGCAAAAATTGAATCTTACGCCGGGGGAAAGATTAGTCAGTGCCCCACGGTTCTCGGCATGATCTGAGTTTTCGCCGAGTCTTTCCTGTCTGCATTATCCCCACAATATCTCCGGCTGTCTCACTGTGTCAAGTCGGCTTCATGATGAATTGCCGACTTAGAAACATGAACAAAAGACTTGCGGCTTAAAGAAATCCACCGCTATCAGTGCAAGTTTTCCGCCCCCCGAACCGACCTCGCTTGTGACCTACCTAAAACTCGCAATGCAAGGCCCACTTATCGACACCTTTGAGTCACAGGATACGACGAAAAAATGGTGAATTTTTTTCGGTGCCGGCTGGGGCCTCCGAATGGCGGAGTGGTTTCGCTGGGTATATACCCGGCTGGGTCCCCGAGCCATATGTGACCGCTCTGATGTTTCGACTGTAAAATCGCTGGATATCCCTTTCTTTTGGCTGTTGGTTCATTCAATGCTACGCTCGCTACCATGGCTACTCAGACTGCCGAGAAGCCGGACAAGATGGCTACCGTCACGATGCCGCAATTAAGTTCCGATCCGCTTTCCGGCCCCATCCCGGCCGCGTCCGAGCCTGCCCGGCCCACTGCCGTTGATGATGTGGTCATGGAAATGCCCACTTGGCGCAAGTGGGTTACACTGTTCGTCGTCTGCTGGATGGCCCTGCCGGTCACTTTCTCTGGAAGCTCGATCTTGACAGCGACGAAAGAGGTCGCTGCAGATTTTGGTGTTTCAACACATACAATCAGCACGGCTAATGCCGGCGTTTTCATCGCCATGGCCCTGTCGGCTTTGATCTGGCTCCCAACCAGCAACATCCTGGGCCGAAGGACCGCGTACCTGCTGGCAAACTCTCTGTTGACTCTGTGCTCGATCGGATCTGCGATGTCCAACAACTTGGCTTGTTTTACCGCCATTTGGGTCATTGGAGGAACTACGGGTCCGTTTTTCCTCGTTGCGGGACAGACTATCTTGGCGGACATCTTTGAGCCGGTGAGTAAGCACAACCAGCACAATAACAGGATCTAACATCAGCGTTAGACAACTCGAGGTACCGCAGTGGGGTTCTTTCTTGGAAGCTGTGTTGCTGCAAACACGATAGGTGGGCTACAACGTCGATTTCAAGAGACGAACTCTGACTTTTATAGCACCTTTGACTGGCGGCGTCATTGTTGCATTCGCTAGTTGGAGAATCATCTATGGCGTTCAAGCTGGAATGACTTTCATTGGCCTGATACTGGCGTATTTCTTCGTCCCGAGAGCAAGCGAGCTCACGCACCTGAAAGTCCCCGAGAAGGCCCCTGTCCATTCTGTCAGGGAGGTGATGCATGCATTCAACCCCATGGGCGTTTTGAGGGCTTTCAAATACCCCAACATTCTGGCTGCGGTAAGCCTTCATCCTCAATCATACTTATTCGCGCGCTAAATTTGGATAAAGAATGTCACCTGCGGCTTGCTGGGCTTCAACCAGTATGGTCTTCTTAGTTCCGTCCGACGCGTCATCAACCCTCGTTTCGGCCTGACCTCACCCTTGATCAGTGGCCTCTTCTACCTGGCACCAGGCGCCGGTTTCTTGTTGGGCAGTACTCTTGGAGGAAGGCTCTCGGATCACACCGTGAAGAGGTACATCCGCAAGCGCAACGGACTTCGTCTGCCCCAGGACAGGTTGAGGGCCAGTCTGCCAGCAATCTTTGTCATCTTGCCTGTGGGTACGTTGTTGTATGGCTGGAGTGTACAAAAGGAGGTTGGCGGCATGCCACTACCCATTATCAGTTCCTTCGTGCAGGGTCTCGGACTCATGTGGTCATTTAGTGGTCTCAACACGTATTCAGCCGGTAAGTCTATGGCTCGACTACGTCACTTAGTCGTGAAATTGCTAAGCAATATTGCAGAGGCTCTTCCGGAGCATCGCACAGCTGTGATCAGCGGCAAGTATATCATTCAATACAGTTTTGGAGCTGGTGCTGTTGGTGGTCTGGTCCCCATGATTGATGCCATCGGGGTTGGATGGGCTTTTACTATCAGTGAGTTGTGCATCTCATTTTAACTAGAACTTTCGCTAAACAAACGTCGCAGCTGGACTCGGGGCTCTTTCAGGAGGCGTCCTAGTGTTGATGATTGCACTATTTGCGTCAAAGGCACAAAACTGGGTGGATAAGGTTGGAAGTGAAGATGATGAGTAATGTTTGGGAAAAGAATGGTTCATGACTAGCAGTCATCACGGGGAAGATGCATATTCTAGCAAGGCGTCAAGGGATTCAAACGGGGTTTCAAATTGCATTTACAGGCACGCATTCAAGCATATCCAATAGACATGGTGGTGGTGATGGTGGTATTGTTTAATCGCCGGCACGCCCTTGTATCCGGGAAAGGGCGTCAGTGTCTAGCTAATTACATATTGCGTTGGATGAGAGATAGATAATTACAAGATTTCCAAAGTGCATGGCCAAAGCAAGCATGAAGACGGATCGCGATGAGACAAGGTCTGCCGAAGGGTTTGTCAGGTACGTTGATCTCCTAGGCTTCGTTGCAAACTCCCCTGCGACTAGTCTACCTAAGACCCGAGCTCCTTTCATTGGGTCTTCACAGAGACAGCATACTTGCTCTTCGACCGAATCCAGGGACCGTAGTAATACAGCACATATGGGATTGGCGCAAGTACCGCGGCGATGCACGCCAGAATCGTCAGCGTGTAATGCGTTCCCATCTTGTCGTAGAACGGAATTCCCACAACTGTCATACCGCCGGCCACGATGTATCTAATCAAGGCTACGAACGTAAGTGCCGAGGCCGAGTAGATCTCGTATGAGTCGATGATGTACATGTAAACGCACATGAAGATGCCCGTTACGCCGTACCCAAACATTACGACTGCAAAAATGGCCGACCAGATGCTGATGCTGGCGAAGTTGGTCCAGCCCAGCCAGAACAGGGATACGGGGACAGAAATGGCGGCTCCGAACATGGCGTACCACAGTCGGATTTCCGGCTCAAAAGATCCGTCCTCGGTCCGCTTCATTCTGTTCACCGTCATGCGGTACACGAGTGGGACAAACGCAAAGTTGATCTGCGTGCCGACAAACATGGCGATGAAGATGATGTTGGCGAGGCCTTGGTCGAGTCCGTATGTCTTTTCGAAGATATCCGGCCAGCCAACCAGGAAGGTGAAGAGAACGATGTAGACAACGGTGATGTACAGCGTCGTGGCGATAATGATCGGCTCAGTAAGCATGAGGAATGGTCTTGTCATGCTTGTTTTCAGTCGGGTGAACAGTGTTGCATCAACGATCTCGTGCTCAGACCGAAAGCGGTTATCTCCAGTGATGCGACGGTAGTGTGCCGCTTTCCACTGCAGCAATAACGGGCCATATGTCTCCGGCATACACAGCCCGACGAGCACCAGAACGAGGCCGGAGCAGATCATCATCGTCCACTCGGTCCAGCGCCAGCTCACCAGAGGTGATGGTCCGATATAGGCGCCCATCACGGCACCTATCATAGGGCCTCCGAAACAGGTGATCGCGTAAAGTGGGAAACTCCACGTCTTCTCAACGCGATTGTACATGTCCGCGATTGAACCGCCAGAACATACTAGCGGCGTGGACGCGGAGCAACCTGCGAGAAATCGGAACGCAATTTGAGCGCCAAAGTTGGGAGCCAAACCGGATGCCATGATCCACAACATGAAGACTCCCATCGACACAATGTAAACAGCATTGCGCCCAAAGGTCTCTGAGAAGGGCCCCGCAATCAGCGAGCCCACCCCCATACCAACCAGGTAAAGGCCTAAAGATAGATTGTCAGCAAAATTCTAGCCGAGATACACCGACTGGTTTCCTACCTGTCGCCATAGATTCGGCGACTTCACTGACACCCAAGTCTTTCGCAGCTTGCGGGAGCACGGTCGCATCGATGCCGGAAGCGGCGCCGACGAAAAGCGCGATCACGGAGATCTGGAGCGTCACGCCGATGCGTCTCGCCAAGGACCAATTGTGAGGGTCGAGGGGGTCATCCGGTCCCGCCCATCCGACAACAAAGACCCGGCCGCCATGACCCTCGTGGGCGGTGCGGTCTCGGACGTGGATGCCGGTGAGAACCCGACCGAGAGCAGTTCCTTCGGAATACTGGGTCCGCGTCGTACCCACGCGTTCGATGTCTTCGTCATTGCTGGACTCGGCGCTGCTGTCGCTGGTCGGCTCTAGGACTTGGCCTGGCCTCTCTTCTGGGTGCGCTGGATGAGCCTTTTCTTCGTCGAAAATTTGACCTGTTTTGGGACGTTGATGACTTGCCGGTTGTGAGGAAGACGCTGCTGCGCCCATGTCTCTGTCGATCTGAGCCTGGGCGGCGACCCCTGCCCGCCTATATTGGAGAAGCGACTGCATCGTCTGGGCTGCTCTCCGCTGTGACCGGGGAATATTAGGCCACCCGCTGAAATGAATGTTGTCTGGGGAGAGTTGGCGTTATCTGGTCAAAGTGATGTTCCTAGATCAATGCAACGTGAAACTTGTTGACCTATGAGCGTTTCTTAAAAAGATGATGACAGCTCTGGGGTTGAGTCATGATTGTGATGCAAATCTTCGCAACAGATTAGTGACCTCATCCATGGACCCTCACTGGAGCCCATACCATTATTAATCTGCTCGGGTTTTCCATGAACGGCAAGTTTTTATCGCCCTCTTGGGCTGATTAACATTCATTTCCGCGTTATTTCCACGGCTATCAAGGAAAAGCGGCGTCACGATGCCTCTAGTCCGTTGAGATAAGGGGAGCTCGGGCTTAGTCGGCACTAAATCTCGCGTGCCGAAGTACCTAACATTTTTTTCATTTCTTTTGCCGTTTGAACCTCAGAGTTCGCAGGCGCAAGATCGGGATCAAATGCTTGTCTGTAGCAAAGTCTCCGCCCGCTACGGGCCGCTGCCGAGCACCAAACATCGGAATCTGAGACCGGGTGCTGCCGACATGCCGACTTGTTGTGAAATTCAAGTTCCACTTCACCATTGCCTCGCATGTGGCTCAAATTTAATCCTGCCTTGACAATCGAGTCCTTTCAGGTGAAGACAGAAGTGACGCTACACGAGTATTATCTCCTCCGGCTCGCTTTTGAAGAGATCCATCCCCCCTTTATGTGCAAAGAGGACAAAAGCTCCAACTCGCGCGTAGTTTCCGAGCTCCTCCATGGGATGAATAACAAGACCCCAGCCAGTCCGCCTGTGCATTGGATCCGCGCAGTACTTGCACGTGTCGATGCTCTCATAGCTGCTGGCAAACGAGCTGTCGCCTAACTCCGCGTCACTCGGTACCCAGTCGTCGTAGTCCTCATCATCACAGTCCGCAAGCCACTTCATTTTGCCCCATTGCGACGTTGGTGAGCAACAGCTGCATATCAAAAATAGTTGCATGCTCTCTGGTCCCTGCACTGACGTTTCGCTGACTCCCCAGTCCAGCATGCAGGTTCCGATTCCGCCTGAGAACTTCCCGTAGGACGGACGACAGTCACCACTGGGCCCCAAAGCTTCTCTTCCGACATCCGAAGGAAAAGCGCACATTTTGCCCCTCAGTCGAAGAAAGGCCCCGCTAACAGATCCGAAGGTGTTGCTACCTTGGAGGTCTATGCGGTAGTCTATCAGGGCAAACTCGGGGCGGACGTGGCTCGGCTGCGTGACAACTTCGAAGAACGTCTTTTCTTTTTCGTCAGCGGCAGATGTCGCCTCTTGAGCAGCGACAGACATCGAAAATTGCCTGTCGGGCAGATTCTCGTAGCGTGCTCTCCTCGATGCCCAGCTCCATGAAGGAGCGATGTACGGATCTGCGTGCTGCAAGCTGTGTACTAGTGAGGCTAGGTCGCCGGCTAACGGCCGTGAGATCTCCCAAACCAGCTGGTGGTGGAGATCATTTTTCCACAGACCTGCGAGATATGTGTCTCCTGTGATCGTCGCGAATCCCTGAGCAAGACCGGAAAGCCCTGGAAAAATATCCTCTCGATATCTCCAGATCCTACTCTGGGCTTCATTCACTGAGGTCCATTGCCAGTATGCTTCTTGCACGCTCTACGCTGAGTGGATTGTGTCGGCAACACAGTTTCCGAGAGCCTGATTCATCACAGATCTCAATGGACCATGCATTGCATCTGTGGCAATGTGCCCGTTCTCGGAGACTGTCTTAGTTTCACAGACAAAATGGCACATAGAAGGCCCAAATACGATCATGCGCGGTGAAAGGACCAGCTCTTGAAAGGTCCAACCCCTGCGATCCCACGAAGAGCGTTGGAGATCCACATATAGTGATGGGCCGGGACGAGGGGCCCCCATCGCAACTTCGTCAAGATCCGTGGAAGATATAATGAGCCTGTAGGAGCCCTTGATGTGCTTGCGGCGCGATGACTCAAAAGGAACGTCGATACCTCTGGGCCGTGTTCCGAGATAGCCTTCGAGACAAGACTCCGAGGACACAGGGCAGATGGCCACGGAGCAAGAATAATACACGTGGCCCATCATCTGACTCTCTTGGTCCCAATCTTCCTTGTCTCCTTGGATGATACAAAGAGCGTCAACCCAAAGGTACCGAATACCGAGCGCCCAGCAAACCTTGACTGTGTCCCGCACGACAGGACTCAAGGAGCTAAGCGGCATTCCTTGACAGTGGGCTGCAATGGTACTTTTCGTAGTTTTTACCTGCTTTAGAGCGTCTCTTTTTGGTCCCCAACAATAGCTCAGTGCTGCATACTCCAGATCATCAATCGTTCCCAAATTGAAAGCGTCTTTAGTGAAGATGAGTCGTGGGACATCCATCTCGCTCTGACCGACGTCAATCAGTCTAGTTGGTAAGAAATGCGATGCTGGTTTGACGTGGTCGCATTCGTTATCGCAGCTCCGAAGCTCTGACTTGAGCCACTCCACAGTGTCCGCGTCCAAAGGCTCTGGGGCGCACTTCGCGTCAACCCTCAGCCATTGAAGCAGGTCATCTTTCACAGAGTCGTTAGAAGCGGATTGTAACAGATAAGCTGAGTAACCTACTGTTGCTAGTCTCAATGTCAAAATTCAGAACTGCAAGCTGGGCCGAGCGCGTCCCTCCCTCGACCTTGTACGCCTCGCACCTCCAGTAAGCCAAACCAGGATCTGTGACAGAGACGTCATTTGCATCTCCTTGTCCGCCCCATAGATATGCCCCGTTAACAAAGATTTCGCCCTTGTACCCTATGTTCCGCTGGAGAAGCCGTTCTCGAATGAAGCCACACATACGGCAGCCAGCCCTGGCAGATTCAGCCATTCTGGGCAAGTCGGGCAGTGTATCTATCCAACTGCGAACAGATTTCATGATGATGATCTTGCCTCCTTCTCGAGAATGTCGCAGGGTTGGCTCATTGTTCCAGTTCATGCCTTCGGAAAAGCCATCGGCGCTATCGTCGAAGACGATAACCGAGCACCCTTCGCAAAAGCTCACATTGCTCGGGCGATCGAATTCTTCAGATTGTTTTAGGCCCATGTCTTGTTGATGCGTGTTAAAAGAGTGGTGATTATAATTGTGTTCAATACACCGCAAGTGAATGCAAAAGTGGACGGACGCTCGTTAGGAATGATCCCTGCGCATAAGCACTTACAGTTAGGGCACTTTGATGCAGGTTGATGCAGGTTGATGGGGAGTCGTGTTGAGGCAAATCAGGGAGAACGGTCCTTTTCTATCCGAGGAGCAACGCATGTGGTCCCATCTGCAGGCTAGGGGACGGAGGATCCGCTTTAACTAGGTAGCGAAACAGCCCTGGATAAGATGGAGGGAATTGAACGCAGTGCAGTGTCAGATACTTTTTGATTTTGATGCTGATGTTTACGTTGAGGAGATGCCGTCAAAACCACCCTCCCTTTTCGTAGGCTGAGATCGAATATCTACTTACTAGGTACCATCATTGTAGATAATCTCTGGTATTGCAGTAACGGATGCCAAGCTATGCGATACCTCGCCATTATTTAACCCGCTTGCTGCAGGCCAACTTTCTGCTAGCGCGATACTACAGTCAAGCGCCAACTGACACGTTAGCGAGATAACCGATCAACTTGCGATTTTCACAATGAGGGACACGGCACACTGGGGCCTGAGCCCGCTCATAGCTCTACGAAAAGAAGATCGAAAGTAATCGTCTCCGCCACTAGCTTTTATTTGGTGTCTAATACTAACTGTGGTGCTTTATGTCGAGTGCTCATCAACATGGATACCAGAAGGTCGAAGCTAGTCGCCATCTTTCGCTCACCATTCCTCTCTCAAAAATAAGCACCGTACGCTGTGCCGAAGATGAGGACAGTAGGACCAGACGGTGCGCATTCCTCTGGTTCATGTACTGAGCCGCCTGATGTAGACGATAGTTAGCCTCCAATCCGGCAATTCAAGCAAAGTGGGTTTCTCCATTAAAGTATTCAGCACAAGGAATTCATGCGAGATGTAAAAACCTACCAGAGACCAGGAAAAGGGAGCATGAGTCATTGTTTCTCATTTGCACGCTTTTCATATCCCTTTACATCACCTGGTCATGGCGTAATTTACGTTGAACCACGCAACATTAATTTCTGTCCTCGAAGTCCTGCATACTGGTCTTACCTCTCTAGTCCTTCCATATGTCTGTCAAGAATTCTTCCACGGTGGTGAGTTCGAGGTGGGGAAGAAGTTGATTCCAATCGTCAGAGACCAGCCAGGCGCCATCGCACGCACCACGGATGATTTCAGCGATAAAGGAGTGAGTGAATGACTCCCAATCTTGGTCGATCTTGAGATGAGACGGTTGCTCCAACTGAGCATCCCAAGCGACTCCCAGCTTACCAGCCTCCAGTGTCGATTGGGGAATGGTGATAATCTCAAATTTGCCTGCTGAACATACCTTAAGCATTCGGACGGTTTCAGCTACGAATGAACTTACCTCGGATGGATTCCGCAACTCTGATGATTTCGGAACAAGCAATTGAGGATCCGGAAATTCCCCCAACCTCGGGCCAAGCACTTTCGTATGCTAAAGCAGCATCAACGACTCTGCCAAGATCCTGGATGGTTGTCATTGTGAGGCGATAATCGCCCTTTTCTGGGACGAGGGCTCGACGGTTCTCAACGTCGAACATGGAGTTATAAAGCGCATGACGAACAGTCGATGGATGAGGAAAGCTGAGGTAATTCATGAAAAGGCCTGGCTGGAACAGGCAAAATTCAAGAATCTGACAATTTCAGTGATGGAAATTCCACATTTGCTGTACCGTGGCTCGTACCTTCTTTTCGCGATTGATTTCTTTTAGGTACTCATAGACTATGTCTTTGTCTTGGAAGGAAAACGAGCCAGAGTAGCTCCGACTTATTGAAACATGAGCTGTAGCTCCTGAACACAGACTGTTTTGACTTACGTTGCCCATTCGTTTGGAGCGAAGCGCTTGACCCCGGCTTCGACGCAGATGTCGATGATGCGCTTCTGCATCTCAATGCCTCCAATAAAACAGAGTACGGTATGCACCCCTGTAAGTTTGCTTCGAAGATCATCTCTATCTCCATAGTCTACTTGGACAAATTTGACGCCTTCAACGGCATGCCTGGGCGTATCCTGTGGTAAGATATAGTGAGAAATGAGCCAGGCGGGCTGAAGCATCAGGCGAAGGTTCAACGTACTGAGCGGGTCAAAACTTCGACCTCGTGTTTTCCGGACTGACCGAGAATGTGAACTATTTCGGCAGAAACATCTACAAAACTTAGATTAGCAACTTTTGATAGATTGGTATGAAGAGAACATACTTCCCGTACCGCCCGCAATCGCGACACGAACCATGATGAAGAAGAACCCAGTGTATAGGGAAGAGTTTGATTGGAGAGGTTACTGACATGGTTTTACCACCCCATACATGGCTTTCAAGTTTATATTTAGGTTACAATATAGTGTGTCGTCCCTGTGGTAGAATCTGTGGCGGAGCGGACTTTGTGAGTCGTAAACTGGTTTCCACTTTTTGTAATGCACAAGGAAACTCCGCACCTGAAGATGGCTCGATTAAAACCTCCGCCCGCCCTAGCAACAATCTCCGCGCGACTCAATAGATGTGTGATGATGCGGCTTCATGCATTTCATGATTTATCTCGGGCGTCAAAGAGGCCCCGGGGGCCCGAAGCTCTGGTTGGCAACTGGATCGTGTTATTCTGAGTCCACCAGTATCACGGAGCCAAGAGGCCGTCTAGAAACCGGCTGATGGCGCATGAATATGTGGAGTCTTCTGCCAGTTTGATTGTCCTGCAAGAGAACACCATGATCATGTGAAGTTGGAAAGACAAAGTCAGCTCGAGGTAAATCAGAAGCAGTGCAGGTCCCTTATTTTCAATAGGACCTGGAACACACGAACTGGATGATCCATCCCAGTGTTTATGAGCCTGGGCATATGGTCATCTCTTCGTATTTGACCTAGACTTGGTGGACTCAGATATCATATAAACAGCTCTCAGTAGCGCTCATGTATTATGCATGCATGTCCTAATTACGTGAGTGCGTTCTCAGCTGTCTCGCAGGAGAACTTGCTGCAAGTTAGCTTGCGCATATCAGGGATATGTAATTAAACAATAACCATGGAACCGCTCATCTGACTTCCATCGACATTCTCCTCCTCTAAGTCTGTGCAAAGAGCCATTTGAAGTAGGTAGATGCCGGGTACGCTCAAAACAGGAGGCTGCATTCCAATTCTTGTGCGAGTTACTAGTTTCGCATATCACCTTTGTAATCGGCCCGTTTTCCGCCAGAAAGGGGGCGGAGGGTGGGGGTTGGGAGAACCGGCACACCAGAAATAATTCAATAGTGATTACTATGTCAACAGACCATTAATAAGTGACCGCCTGATTTTCCTATGTCTGGGCGGCTTTATTGTCTGCTTACTTCCAGGTTAAGGTAAGTCCTCCTGTCGGAGACAGTAGTAGTGATGGACATGAACGGTAGCGAGACTTGATGAATATGAGCCCGTCTTCCCTCTTGAATCCACACCGCAAAAAACAATAGATATTTTGATTTGGTTGTTTGCTGAAGATAAACAGTAGACTGAAGCATTAGTGCGTGTTAATACGTCATATTTACTTATCGACTTCAATCTATTTATAGAACCTTTGGTATCGCAATAAGCAAGTCCAGATTGATCTGGTTACTCGTAACTACTTAATGCAGGCTGACTCTCTTCTCTAACCACCAATCTATTTGACGTCAAGCACTAACACCTCATTATTCTTAGTGAAGCCTTTACAATCACTGCATTCTTTCAATCCGCAAGCTGCTTTCGCGATGGCGCAGACGACAAGATCGGATGTGGGTTCATTTGTGTCCTTGGGGAAGAAGGACCGAAAGTAATCACATCCCCTTCTCAGTTACGGACCTCCATTCACAGATTTAATGCTGACCGCAATGATCTTAGACCTAGCGCTCCACGCATAACCTGGAAACTTGAAGCCAGCCAGCGCCTTTCGCTCACCACGCCGTACCCGATCATAAGCACCATACACCGCGCCGCAGACGATGATAGCAAGGGCAGACGTTGTATCTTCCAGTGGTCCATGTACACCAACGCGTTTGCCGAGAACAGGTGCATTCTCGTGCGCCACAAGGATAACGGCACCTTCGAAAAGGTACTCGTGGACAACAAGTCGGGTCTCGTAGTATTACCAGAACAAACTATCGACAGCTTGATCGTATCCGGACAACATCAAGCTAACCTATTTGAACTCGGGCCCAGAGAGCAGACGAGCCAGACCAGACTGGATCTCCCTGAGCGATACTATCGCGTACTGAAGCCAGGTGAGACGTACTCGCTGGTCTTTCCAGGAGCTGAGATCGGTATGTGGGCCTGGGGCAGTATGCAAGACAATGTAGGACTTGAGATGAAGGCTGGAACGCTGCTTCCATCAGGACTCAGGTCCCGACCGCGTGCCAAAAAGGGGCAAGGTCAGCCCCAGCTGATCATGCCCGGGGGAGCACTCCTCACCTTCACGGCAGTGGCAGAGGAGGTAGCCTGGCCCGAACGTGCGGCCAGAGAAGCCCAGGTGGGATTCGTGGCGGCGAACACGGAGGAGCACAGGTGGCGAATGATGCAGCAGGCAGCAGCTCGCCGCAAGGCGGAATCGCCTGTGCCGCTGGCCACCTCTGATCGAGTGTGAGTATCCAGTATTATTTATGCATGGTCTTTTTACACGAGCTAGGCGTCTAATCTTGCAACAGTCCCGGGGCGCCAATGTTCTCGGCGTCACTTCGGTGCCCGCCCACACTGCGAGGCCGTGGATACTTCGACGTCGAGATCGTGATCAAGTACGAAGGCGTCGAGCGGAGTGGCGACCAGCCTGTGACATTCCATTGGTTATCTCTGGTGTCTGATCAACAGCCTGGAGGATTTCAACTCTATCGCCGTCGGCGAGGTGATGCTCCAGGCGGTAGCAGTGCTGAGAGCGGTGCCTGGAAATCCTGCGAGCTCGAAGAGACCAGCGAATCCTGCGAGCTCGAAGAGACCAGCGCTGGTTTCATGATCGTCGACGAGCCGGACATTTCCGTTCGTGTTGGGCAGCACAAGCACTTCACGAGCTTACGGCCGGGGGAGACCTGGACAACGACCCAGACCCTCTCTGGCGACGACGCGGAGTTGCCTCGGGATATGGCCCCAGGTGACGTCTTTCGCTGCACTTTTGAGGAGGCTGCAATTGATTGGTGGGATTGGGGAATCATGGAGGATCATGCAGAGACGGTGGTCAAGCTGCCGTGCTATGAAGCTGGAAATGTCACCGAGCCATCTGATAATGGAGGTCGGCCGAAGCTGGTAGTTTCCAGCGCGAAGCCAGTTGAGTTCGCGATAATCGAGTAGTTACACGTCGTCAGATCTTGGAATCTGACCGCATTACTTGAGGAAATCTTCACCAATTGATTCTCAATCTCCCAGAAATGCGATTAGAGTAAAATATGTTCATTTGTGTTCGCGCCCTGCAATCTGGCCTAAATTGAGATATATAGGTTGCCCCCGCCACTTCAAATCAAAGGCTCCCTTTCGCCGTTTCCACCTTGAACCCCCGCATGCCATCCATTGTGCTGCATGGCAATGTACAAAAGGTCCGCCTGAGCGATCACGAAGATAATGTAGTCGATGAGCACAAACCCGACCATCTGAATCCAGGCGAGGAACGCCCTCCCGAAAATCGGAAAGGGCCAGACCAAGCGACCAGGCCACGCAACTCCTACGATGAAGAACACAACCGCCTGCGCCGCGAGGCCCACAACGCTCAGCGAACCGAGTCCTGAGCCTTCAGGGCGCGCACGAATTGTACGTGCTTCCGCATATAAAGCAGCGATGCCAAAGATTGTGATGATCGGATTCAGAAAGTAGGTGTGGAAGCCAAGGAACAGAGCGTCAAACCACCTGCGGCCTTCCCTAGATGATGGGCTGGCTGTGACAATGATGAGGGGGACGAGAGAGATGAGCAGGTACGTCGTGTAGATGACAGAGACTTTGGCGGGCACGCCCCGAGGTTCATCGCTTGGATAAAACACGATGCATGAAACGAGACTGTGGTGTCCGAGTTCTTTGTTAGCAACCTGATGATTGTGCAGCGTCGAGGGAAATGCGTACATCAGCACCCATAGAGCCCAAACAATGGTAAACTGGGCGAGGTTCAACCAGTCGCCGAGGGATGCGGGCTGGTGCACGAACACATCGCTGTCTTCGGCGCCCGTCAAAAGGGTAAGGTCGATCGTGAGTAGCTCAGTCGCGACTAAGAGGTTGAAGAGGACGTAGTAGAGGCTGACTCCTGAGCTGTCACGACGCGACCACAACCGCTGGAGCTGAGGCAGGAACGATGCGAATGTGAGCAGTAGGAATACACTAGAACGCGACGTTCGCCGAGTCAGGGTCGCCAACTTGTGCCCAAGAACATGGGTTTTGGAGAAGTAACGCACATTCTGAGCCAGTTTGGGACTGCCATATTGAGTATAGATGGGCTGGATATGTCTTGGTTCGGAAGGTAATGCAACGGAAAAGGACCGGACGTGTGCGATCATGGGGAGTCCAAGTTCGTGTTATCGAGAGATTGCTGCTGAGAGCGAGTGGAGGTTTATGTTGAACTCCCGCTGCGTCGTTTGCTCCCTCCGCTCCCACCATCTCCTCCTTCGTTTCAAATTGATGTCAGCCTTACCCGGCACCTGCGTTGGCCGCCCCGCGCCTCCCGTCCGCATGTACAGCCCGAATCCTTCGGCCAGGCGGGATGGCTATGCGCGGCATTTTCTCAGGAACGAAACCCGGCTCTGACCAATACAACCCGCGTTTGGATGGAGCTTGTTCTGCCGATCGTCGTGTGATACATATTCTAGTGCTGACTGGCTGAATAGAATGGCTAGAAGAAGTGGCCTTGGCTCCCGGCCCGCCCTCGGCCAATACAACCCCACGATTACTCCCCCACAGTAAGCGCCCGGAGGTTGTGAACACTTGCGGTATTGTCTTGCCACAAAGTATCATGATTTTTTGGTCAACGTGAGGATTGACAAGGTTGAGAAGAGAGTTACGAGTGCCCGAAAACAACTCTCAAGCCAGGCAACCCATGTTGGCCTTGTCTTGGCCAAGAGCCTTGAATCCCGTCACGCCCCCAACATTTAATTATTCTCACTTGGTTATGCAAGTTAGATTAAAAATTACTGAGTTATTTGCTACTTGGTTGCATACTTCCTGGTCTTATTAGGATCTGCGGAAACTCCCTCAGCCCACTCCTGCGTCGAGATGCCAGCTTCTGAGGTGCCATGGGCAGCAAGTTGAGAGTTGAGTTGAGGAATGCTGTGTATTATCCTAATTATAGCATGGCTAGCTGTAGTTGGGGTCTACGGCGTTTTGCCAGTTTACTGCGGCATCTGGATGTCAGCTTCATGAAGGCTCGTGAAGTGGATGTCAGTTAGGCAGAGAGAGAGAGGAAATACGGGGACTGTACAGGAGTTTCTGAAGTATTGGTTGATTCAATTGCGATCTAGAAGCGTATATAAGTCTCTCTTAATGCCCAGTTAATTCTCTCTCCAAGTCACAGATCAAAGGGAAGAGGCCAGCTTCAACTGGTGATCCCATCTCTCGTTCAGTTTCCCACAATCGTTCAGTGCCTAAAGAATCTCTTCAGCATGAATCTCTTGTCACTCGTTCCCGCACTTTTTGTGCTGCTCGCCTCCCATGTTGCCGTTCACGCATCACCAGTCGATGCCGGCAACAAGAGCAGCGTCTCACATCAGCTTCTTGCACGAGCGGACCCTCCCGTCATGGTGCCCGTCAACTTTGCCACGGGCCAAGGTGAGTGTAGTGATGAGAGAAAGACTATCATCCGCACCGAGATGTCGTGGGCGTATGCGATGGCCATCGAAGCGTACAGCGACCCGCAATTCGGCGACTACTACAACCACTTCTTCTCCCAGAGTCTTCGAGACCAGGACGACTTTGGTGACAACGTCAAGGAGCGCTATCGTCGCATGGCAGACAGTGAGTGGACTATCCGCATCTGATGAGAATCAGCCTATGTTGGCTTGTGGCGGTCTGTGCAGGTACTGACGTGGGCATGTTCACCTTCTAGTTCTCAGTGGTAGATCGCCAGAGTTTACCGTCACGGTAACCTGCGACGAAACCAAAGAAGGGTGCTGGAAGAAAGGCTGGTGGGCTTCCGTGGGTACTCCCTTACGACGAATAGTTTGAACTGATTTACTGATACAAATGGGGATCGCCAGATGAACGACAACTTGCAGGTGATGAACGTTTGCGACGCGTTCTTCGAAGACAACGGCGGTTTCCTGAGCGATTCGACCTCAGCGACGCTGGACGCCTGCGATAACGATGTCATGGATCTTCGCTATGCGCAGCGGGCCAAGTCTGGCATCTTACTCCACGAGATGACTCATACATCTTACGGCGTGAACAAAGAATCAGGGTATGTAGCTCACCTCTCAAAACCACCTCTCACCATTCCCGTGGGACCTTACTGACGATACACTGTGATCAGCGCTCTCGACGTGGCTTACGGCTACAACGGCTGTACTGCACTCGCAAGGGGAACCTTCGACAGGTCCTGCGTCTCATACAAGGCAAAGCCCAAGAAATCAGGAACCCTGCCCACTCCTGACAAGATCATCTGCCAAACTACCAACTCAGACGGCGTAATTGTCGAGGGTATATGCCCCGCGGACTACAGCGAGAACAATGCCGACACGTACTCGTTCGTCGCCGCCGGCATTTTCTTCAGCAAGCGCTGCAACAAGGTGATCCCCTACCCCGCCACCACCGGCCCGCCAGCCAGCGGAGGCGGCACGAAGAGACAAGTCATCACTTCGTGCCCCATGGCCGACTATGTCGTCTGGGACGGTGACGACGAGAGCGCGAGAACACGCGTGGCCGGCTACGCGCACTTTGGCGACTCGTACGCCAGCGGCATGGGCACAGGGACGACATCGGGCGACGCGTGCCGTGTCGGATCTAACAACTACGGTGACCTCATCTACAAGTGGCTCAACGACGATTCCATCGCGTGGGAGGGCCCCAAGTCTTGCTCCGGCGACACCACGGTCGAGTTGATGCAGAAGCTCGACGCTTGGAGTACAGCCGCGGACACCAACGTCGTCACGCTCACCATCGGCGGTAACGACCTCGGCTTCTCGGACCTGGTATGGTACTGCATCATCACCCCGAACACAGCTAGACTGGGATCGACGAACCGCAAGAACTGCGAGGACGCTCAGGAGAGGGCCTTCGCCATGATCCAGGATGAGGGCAACGACGGCTTCAAGGCGAAGCTGAAGGCCGCTTATACGAAGGTCCTGCAGAAGGGCCACGACGCTGGCACCGACATCATGCTATACGTCGCCGGCTACCCGGTCTTCTTCAATACATTGACAGAGGACTGCAAGGACTCCTCTTTCCACTACTGGTGGGGCGGATACAAGCCTTCCTCTGACTGGCCCCTCAACCGCATCGTGTACCTGACCAAGAAGCTGCGCAGCGAAATGTTCGAGCTCGTCTACCGGACGAACATTGCCATCAGCGAGGCGGTCGACGAGGCCAACGAGGAGTGGGGTGAGACCGCGGTGCGCTTCATCAACATCGCTAACTCGTTCGATCCGAGGGACGGGACCGACCACAGCTGGTGCTCCAGCGATGACGTCCACGAGCCGGACGAGAACCGGGAGGACACATGGTTCTTCCTCAGCGGCTGGAAGGACTTCGATGCGGAGTCCGCAGCGGCGGTCCGGTCCCGAGCCCAGGACGAGGCCGAGGCGAAAGCCCTCATCCAGGCGGGCAACGCCACTCTGCCGGATGCCAAGGAGTGCGAAGGCGTCACGGGATCGTCTGGAGGCGACCCATGGAAGTTGTGGCAGTGCCGCATGGCCGAAGCCGTCGCCGAGGACCCCAGCGGCCCGGCGGCCGCGAGGTTCAATGCTACGAACCGTGCTCTCGGCGGTGGCAACATGACCATCCAGGACATCGACTGGTGGGTTCCCACGCGCCAGATCAAAACGTTCCACCCGAGAACGCGCGGCATGATTGCGTACCGGGATGCCATCATCCACGAGATGCAGCTCTACGGGCAGATCTGAGGACGCGGGCAGCATGTTTTTTTCTTTTCTGGACTCTCCTTGACCTTTCCCCTTTTTGAATCTCTCTGGCTGTCCTTTTTGGTGCCTGTTTCTCTTCTGAACATTCTGGGAAAAGCATATTCTGTAAATACTGCTAGACCATGTTTACCTTGAACAAGACATCTTATTTCTTTTTGTAGGGCCAGGTCTTGACGATCATCCCTCAGCGGGCGAGAAATAAATTCTTTACGAATGATTCTACCGGTCTCAACACAGCCTTTAACACTAACCAGTATTGCGGTTTACTTCTCTCCAAGGTAGAAAGGCTTGGAGTGTTGCACTTTAGCGTGCCCGACGAGAGCGAACTTGCAATATGGCTTCAAAATGTTGCGGAGCGCGAGGTGCGGATTGAGTGACGAGATCAACTAAGGTTTCATAATATTTAGTTAGCAACAAAGTATGATTACGATTATAGTCAGCTCTTGGGCCGCAAGACATCGCTCCAAACGCCAAACTGCTTCCAATGTACGCGCCGCCGTAGGAAACCTTTAGCCATCAAAAAAGTAGGATCATGACAAAGATTTCTTCCGGAGTCCACTGTCAAACGGCAAAGCATTTTCTCCCCCGGAGCTTTGATACTTGTTCCAAGCCACGCATCCATCTCGGACAGCCGTTGGAATGTCGTACGCCTGTACCGCCTTGGGCTTCACCAGGAAGTTGGCAATGAGACCTGGGCTGGCATGCCAAGCAGTATGACAGTGAAAGCTCCAGGTACCAGGGTTCTTCGTGTCGAATTGAACAACAAGATGGCCGTTTCGACGAAGAAGCTCCGTATCGGAGCGAGCTGGGTTCTTCTTGTTGGTGATGGAGCCGTTCCAAATGCCGTCGCCCTCGGCGAGGATCTGAAAGTTGCCCCCATGGATATGCATCGGATGAATGGAGAATGTGTTTTGAACAATGACTCGAACGTGGCGTACGTCATCGGGCACAGTTGTGAGGATGTGCTGCGGTTGGGAGAGATAGTCCGTCTTCCCGTCGGCTGCCTCCAGTAAGAGAGGTCGACTCCAGTCTGCTTGGAAGGAAACGTTGTTCATCAGCCACAACCAGTTGCCGGTTGCATTTGTCTTGTAAGACACATTGTAGAAGACGGTCATGTCAGGCTTCGCGACGCGCTTTCTGAAGAGCGGCTTCACCTTTGGTAAGTCATACTGCAAAACCCTGTCAGCATGATGTACATCGCGATTCCGGATTCAAGTACGACTTACATGGCCACAAGATGAGTTGGTAAGTGCATAAGGAATTTCAAGTGCAGCGGGAACGGGTACAGCGGTTGGCGAAGCCTGGTCATAGAAAATAGTCGCGATAGTCTCGTTGACGTATGTGGTCGCACATCGCGATCTCATGCGCATGGCATACGCAGAGGTGGGGTCACCGGTAGCCTTGACGAGCACCTCAGCTCTGCCACCTACACCGAGAGCGATGTAATCGACCTCGTATGGTTCGACAGGCGTCCAGTCCATCGTTGTCACAATAAGCTTGTGGTTGTCAATCGAAAAGACTTGGATGGCCTGGGCACCGGTGTTGATGAGGCGCAGCTTATGGGTCTTGCCAGTCTGGAACATGAACTGTGGCTTAGGAGCATTGTCGTGGCATGTGGCGTCGGTGATAGAGGGAAATTGGTAGGGCGACAGAGAACAATCGTACGGATTCATGCCGTTGATGAGCTGGTTGGCCGAATGTGGGACTGTCACGTTTTCATCAGTACTAGTCGAGATGGCGCCCTCCGCGATACCTTCGTAATCTCGGTGGTAGAAGTCGGAAAGCATAATGGGGCCGAGATCAATATCGTAATCGACGAACGTTGGACCGTGAATAATGATTGGCCCCCATAGCCCTCCGGCATATTGAAGTGCGTGATGGCCGTGCCACCAACTTGAGCCATAGGTGGAGGCCTTCCATCGGTATGTGAAGCTTTCACCAGGGACTATTGGGCACTGGGTGATGCCAGAGACACCATCCATCCACGGGGTCTCTTGCTGGTGGATTCTATGCGGTCGTCAGTGAGAGTCTCAAAGCAGGCTGAGCTTGGAAACTCACCCATGCCAGTGGATAGCTGTGCCCTCTTCCGGACCAGTGATGTTATTGTGGACTGTGACTTCTACGATGTCACCCCAATTCGCCTCAATCTGGGGCCCAGGAAACTGTCCGTTCACAAGGAGAAGTTCTTGTTCTGCAATGCAACGATAAAAATGTGAGAAACGGGACGGTCCGAGTGAAGGATTGCGCAATGACACATACCGAATCCATCAGGGGCTGCCCAGGTTCTCTCCACTGTCCACTCATACTTGCGAACAACGCCTGTGTCAGGCACATTTTCCGGGTTTGACTTGCATGTGCGGCTACCCCATGGGGCTTCCTTCTTGTCTCCGGCGGGGTCGTAGTCTCTCCATCGAGGCAAGCCGGTTGCAGCTACGTAAGATACGGAGGTCTGTGTGCGGGCTTCTTGTGAATGCGCTTCTGCGGAATGTGGGAGGCCAGAAAGAAGACCGAAGAAGCTGGGGAGGTTAGCGCGCCGGCGATTGAAATCGGCCCCCAGAGCTGAGTCGGACCACAGAACATGAACATACCTTAGCGCCGCTGGTACCGAGAACTTCATTGTACCGACTTAGGTATACGATAGAGAAAAGCAGTCCCTTTTGCGGACACAAACCAATTGCGTAGAGAATACAGTTGATGATGGTCAGACTCGGTGTTCCATGGCATCTCAAGGCACACGAACGTCTGACCTTTATGTTATTCCAGGAAACCCCGATGCACGATGCGGACGGGCCGGACTAGTCGGCGACAATATTCTAGATGCCAGCAATGCCTGCGGCTGAGAACACCTCGCCAAAGCCACAATTTAACTTCATGCCTGAATTAGTTTCCGAGATGTCCACGACCTGGTTCTAGGACATCGGGTAGGTTCGTGGCGCTAAGCATGCCAAGCGCGGGAGCGAAAGGGAAGGATTTAACTGTTTAGACCAAGACTATGCTCAGCTCGGGCGACCCGACTCTGGGGTCCGAATCGCGTGTCTTGGAACGCATCCTCAGAATGCGGTCAAAAAACGCGTTGGGAACAAGAAAGCCTAAGTTTGTCTTACGTTTGCGTCGTGGCAATGGCTGCACCGTCGTGGAGCTACTGCAAAACTGGTTGGGTTAGCCAGCGCCACGGTATCCCTTTTGGACGCATATCCCGGAACGGATTAAGCGCAAACTACCAAAGAAGTAAAGCAGGACAGGCGCGTTCCAGACGCAAGTCAATATGCGTTACATCCAGTTTCTGTAGAGACCGCAGATACGAGCTTATCCAATGCAGCCCGAAAACAGCTTGCAGGGCAGAGCCCACGGGATAGAGTAATGGTACGACCATGGAATAGCGTACATCCTTGTCGAGTGTCTTGGGCGGAAAGTCCAGGATGACTCAGATATCACAGCCCCCGAAGGTACCAAGAGTTCCAGATGACCTGACGACGTTGGAGGCATGCATGATGATCATACCAGACATGCGCTAGAGTCTCACGAGGCATCACAAGGCATCGTTGGAAAGAATGAGCTTTTCACTGCTGCGGCAGGATTCACACTCTATGCTACGTTGCAGGCAGGAACCCGACGGTGTACAAGTGACGGATGATCTACAACCTTGCATGATTGCCAAGTCCTTTCCAGCGCTGTCATGCCTGGTAGAACATCACCGAAGAACTATTGTCTTGGGACCGTTGAGACTTGCTTGGGACGCCACCATTGTGAATTCTTAAATGCAAGTCATATCAATCTATGGGCGTATTTTGCCCAGAAGAAATGCCCAAAAACTCTAGAAACATGCTAGACCCCGTGTAAATGCATCAGTAAAACCCAGCCCTAAAACAAATTAATTGCTCAACGCCTGCCGTCCACGAAATTCCAAGCTGCCGTGTTGCAGAAGAAGTTTACGAATGAGTGATTTTCCAGAAGTCCTTTTGGCCAACCTGCTTGATTTTCGCAAGAGCAACCAGAAGTCCACCGACAAGCATGGTTGTGCCGGCAAACAGCTGCGCGTACAGAAAGTCGCCTTTTCCGAGAGTAACGAGGCTTCCACCGATGGGTGGACCAGCCAAGCAGGCAAAGCTGACGACAGTAAAGACCATGCCGATTCTGACGCCTAGTTTTGACATGTCGGATGTGACCTCGCCCATGGATGCCGTGAACAGAGTCTGCACCGCATTTACGGTGAAGGCGTAAGCAATGACCCAGACAGTGAGACCAGTGGTGGAGTGCACGCCGATCCATGCATAGACGTTAAGGCTGCTAAGGAGGGTCGAGATGACCAGGGTCCTCAGAGGCTTGATAGACCTGTCGGCAAAGTACGGGGGAATCAGGCGCCCTGTGATGCCTACAGCAGACATGATGATCAAAATCGTCAAAGCGCCGTTGTCATCAAGGCCAAGATTCTTGCGGCCGAAAAGAGGGACCTGCAGAGGAGTTAGCACCAAAGAGTATTATTTCGCACATTCAATCAAGCCTGCTCACATAGTAATATGCAAAGTACGCCCCGAGCAAGGTGAAGAACATGCCGATCGTGAAAAGCAGATAAGGTAGCTCCTTGAAGGCAGCCAGTTCAAGGAGTGGCCCAGAGGAACGCTTCGTCTCCTTTGGTCGTGAGATGAGAAAAATAATGACGCTGTTGAAGAGCACCAAAAAGCCCATAGCGCGGAGAGTCCACGCGATGCCCACCGCAGGGATTAGCTGGCGTGCCATGATGGTGAAAATGACAGCTCCGATGGGTGCACCGCAGGAGCTGATGCCGAGAGCAAGGCCGCGTTTCTTGGTGAAGTACTGCGAGACTAACCAGACGAGGGCAGTGAAGTGCATGCCATTGCCGATACCCGTCGCAATTCCCTGAGATAGTAGTAGTTGCCAGTACCTGTCAGACCAGGAAGCGCCGAAGATGCCACCGATTTGAAAGATGAATCCAGTCAATAGTGTAGTCCTAAAGTACCCCGCGTCGATGGCCCTTCCGCTGACTGTACCAAGGAGAAACAGCAGGAAGATTTGCATGGATCCAATCCATGAGACGTCAGACGCTGTTGAGCCGTGCAACTTCTCCACGTAGAAGGATTGGAAGACGCCAAAGGCTGTAATGAAGCCAAAGCCGTCCAGCACGAGAAGGAAGGCAGACAAGACTTGCAGCCAACCAACGAAGCCTCCGTCAGGCGCGTCGACGATAGCCTCAGACTTTTCCTCATCGGTATGGCTTGATGATTGCTGGCCTTCTGAATGCCTCTGATCGGGCTCGTATGGTTGGAACTCTTGGTTGCTCAGCATATTGGTCTGCTTGTGGGTGTAATGATTATCGGTCAAGGTCATCTGGTCTGGATCTGCGGCTTGCGCCCCGTATTCAACTGCGGGTGGACGGACGACGTTCTCCATGGTAATGAACTTGGCTATGATTGTTATGATGATGCAGAAAGAAATGATTCAGTCAAAGTGTCCGCGGAAAGCGTGGACTAAGCGACGTGTCAGAAAATGACAGCTGGAATTTGATGAAGCATTCACGGTGTCAACGAGCGGGGGCATGGCCAAGTGTTAACAAAAGAAAATACTCCATCTCGAGTCCGCGTCTTCATGGCAAAGTTGCCGGTCCGTTCACGGCGAGTAAGTTGTCAAAAGTCGATATGCACCGGATTTAGAAGCACTGGGCACAAGCCATGACCAGCCTCGACCACGACGCCGGCGAAGCCAGGCTAAGCCTTCTACCAGCCTAGACTCAGCAAGCACAACAGATAATCCGGGGCGTTCAAAAACTCCCATCGTGGTCGGACAGATTATTTCGGTGCATTTGCCCTCCCTCCCAGCCCTAAGAACCTGCCGGTGCCTAGACATGCAAATAAGAAGCGCTAGAATATGTCGTGTCTTGCAATTGGGCTGATCATGCCTGGCCTGGCACTAGTTGCCGACGGCTAGTTACTTGCAGCGACGACAAGCGCTTACGGCTAGGCGGTATCATCCTAGCGGGAATGTCCTTGTAAACTGCTGATGTCCTTGGCATCTGATGATCGCATACGATCTAGCGGGAAGACTGTGATTGGACAAGTTCCCCAAGTGTCATGGCTGACAAGGATGGAGACCCCTGCCATGAGGCCTGACAAAGGGAGCCACATATTTGGCTTGGCTGATACTTTTCTACCATGCAAGTCATAATATTTTCTATAGCGAGCCTGCTTGACCGTTTGAGGCAAAACTGAAGTCTCAGCCAATGGCCAGAGCTTCTACATCTGTTTTAGCTGCACTATTTTACTGTCTGTATAAACGAGCCATGCAGTGATCGACAAGATCGCATCCGCTCTGCCAAGTGCAACGATACATGCCGTCCCCACTTGACGGACAAAATTCCCGCCCACCGGTTTCTCAGGCGTGAACTTTACGGAATCCAAGTACCATATCCCCGGGACCAACTGCCAGCGAATACATGTGCTCTCGCAGGGTAATAGCAACTACAGAATACGAGAGCTCGCACAATATTTCGTAACAGAATGACGAAAGCCGGCATGTTTTCCTGGCGCACTTGGTTCCATACCATTCGGCCAAGCCAGTTTGATCGGCTGTCGTCGGTGACAATCGCTCGGTATGCCCGTTCATGACCGACACGAAGGTAAGCCTGAGCCTCGATCTTGAACGTGGCGCCCGGTCCCATTCCTATTTTGAGGTTGACTGAACCTTAAGTCAGAATGCAACCACTCTCGCACGACAGAACGTCAGCCACAGCTCGAATGGGGAATGATGGGGAATTCTTGGCCCAGACTGTGCGTGTTCGACGTGTTCAGCCTTCAGCTTGGGGGCCTCTGGGGTGCCCAGCCGGGCTAGTCCGGGCGCCACGTTTTGTTCCAGTACTCAGGTCTGAAAGTCTCCGTTCAACATGCTGTATGCATTCGGCGTACTGGCAGCCAGGTGGAGATGGCCTCAGCCTTCTAGAACTTGGCTTTGAAGTATAAGAAGATTATCACCAGGCGCCTGATTTGGACCTGAAGGAACAAGACAACAACTACAATCAAAACCACGACTCAGTCATATAATAATCGCTGCATCTCCTTTCCTCAGATTCAGCTTCTCTCATCAGTCTCTCAAGAGTCATATACCCACTGTTTTCCTATCCTTTCCTTTCCTAGTCTATTACAATGGCTGTCACCGCTCCCATCGTCGCTCCCAACCATGACGACCCCAAGAAGATGGTCATGGGCGACAAACCCAAGCCCAAGCCCCTCCTTCAAGTCCAAGCTCCTCTGAGCTGGCAAAAGAGCGTTCTCGCAACCCTCGACACTGGCTTCTCGCCTGTGGACACCAGCAAGCTCAAGAGTCCTTTGAGGGCATTCAACATTAACATGATCTCCGACCTTGAGATCGGTTCCCCAATTGACTCCTCCGAAGTCGAGATCCAGAGTCCTCTGAGAGCTTTCAGCATCAACTTGGCATCCGACGACGCCGTCCCCGGCTCTCCAATCAACCCATCCGACCTGAAGAGCCCTCTGCGAGCCGTTAGCATCACAACGGGCCCCGCACTGTCACTCGACGCCGCCTCAAGCCAAGGTAAGCAGCGCCACCAACAACGTTGCATCCACACAAGTAGCTAACTATTGGGTTGCAGATAACTTCATTGTTGCAAATGATGAGAAGATCAGGCTCCAGAGCCCTGCTGATATCCCCACACCTCCTCCCGAGGCGTCCTCCGAGACTGAGATTGCCCACAAGATCATGGACATCTTCCAGTCTTACGGCAGACACATCCTTCCCGAGGGTGAGACTGAGCACACCTGGATTGGACGCAAGATGTTCCTTCCCCGTGTTGAGCAGTACATCCGTGACAATGTTCCCATCAAGATGATCATCCCTTCCTTCCCGTGGAAGAGTATCAACCGCGTGGACAAGGTCATTGGTGTTCTCCCTGATCTCGGTGAAGACCTTGCGCTTGCCAGACTCAATGCCCTCTGCGTTGACATCGGCAAGGTGTACCAGGGTGGCGCCGAGGTCCACATTGCCACCGACGGTCTCGTGTTCAACGGTATGTCTTTCCCAATCCCTAGCCTCAATTCCGCTACTGATACTAGCCCTCGATAGACGTCGTCGGTATCTCAGACGATGAGACCTGGGAGTACGGATCCACTTTGATGGACATGGCTGCTAAGAAGGGCTACAAGGGCATCAAGCTCCTCCGTGTGATGGACTTCCTGGGCATGACCGACGGCCTCGGCCCCATGACCAAGGAGCAGTATATGACCCAAGTCGACGAGGCACGCAAGCAACTCGAGTCCCAATTCGGAAATGCCCTCGAGGAAGTCCGCAAGATGATCGACACTGACAACGACACCCTCATGACCTACCGCGGCTTCATCCGCTTCCTCGAGGTCGATCTCCGCAACAGCCCCGTCGCCGCGCACGCTACCTCCGGGCACAAGTACCGCAAGGTCGTCAAGGAGGTCGCCATGAAGATGATGATGCGCGCAGAATCCTTCACCAAGATCATCCTCGCCACCTGCCCCGACTACGTCCGTCTCTCCATCCACCCTTCCAGCGGTGCCGTCAAGCTGTCCATGCCGCTCCTTGTCGAGAAGCACAACCCTGAGGGCTTCCCTCGCACTCCCTGGCACAGCTGCATTGCCGTCTCTCTTGACGGTGGATACCGTTCCCTGCACGCTCGCGATGTGCGGGACACGCATGATCTGGTCATGAGGAACGGCCAGCCCTGGTGCTTCCGTGAGAAGTCTGAGCTGTTTGACCTTGGTGATAATGTTGAAATCGAGCACATGTACCCTTGCGGTATCGAGGTTCGCCCTAAGGATGGTGCATCGGGTGCCAACCTCGGCGAGGCAGCCAAGGAGAAGTTGACGAAGCTTGCTAAGCTCCAGCCCGTCAAGGCTATTGGCTTTGCCGACGCTTCCACCTTCTAAGTGAAACTATTTCACTAATATTAGTTTGGGTTTTGGCTAGGAAAATGGAGATCAGGGCTCACGGGTGGATGCAATTTCTTGGAAGCATGGCATACGGGGATAAGGCGTTTTCGGGATGGCTTCGTGATATGCTTTTACACATAATAATGGGCATGGAGATTGGATGATACTCTTGCTAGAAAGAATCAAATGCTAGACAATATTCATCACACCTTTTTGATCATCACCTAAGTTGCATATGCTTTCATAATGCATTCTCTTTCATCATTATTTCTTAGTTGACTTAGATACAACTCAGCCGCAAACTATCTCAACTCCACGCTGGAGAATCCTTAAGCGAAGCTAGAGGCAACAACGAAGCTGGCGTCGTCGTTGAATGAGGTTGCAGAGTCAAAGGTGTGAACACCACCGTTGCTCGCCGCGTAGCCAACGTTGTTGTAGTGGCGGAAGTAGCGGGTAGGGTATCCCCAGGCGCGGATGGACAGACCCTGGCCGTTGAGGCCGGACTGAGGGCAGAAGGTGGCATCTTCCTTGAACTGCTTAGTGCCATCGTTGGCAGCGACCTGAAGCTCAAAGTTGTAGTGGCGGATGTAGCTGCCGGCAGTGTCCTTGGACTCGAAAGAGTAGCAGCCGCTGTTACCGAGACCAGTGCGAACGGTCCAGCTGGCCTGTTGCTTGAGAGCTGTGGCACTAGAGGAGGTGACAACCTGGGTGTTGACGGTGGCGCCGGTGTGGGCGATGTATCTGTCGGTGTAGCCGGAGGTGGTGACGCGGAAAGAGTAGGAAGAGCCAACGGTAAGGGCCTGTCCGCTAACGAGGGAAGACGTAGCATACTTGGCCGCCACGATGTTGGCCTGGACCGAGTTCTCGGTGGCATCGGTGGGGTATCCAGATGTCATGACACCCTCGTAGAAGGTTCCCTGGGCGCTAATGCTGTTGTCACCGCCAATGCCGAGAATGATGGCACCTTCCTTCTTCATGGGGTTGTATCCAGACGCCGTTGGACGGACGCCGCTGTAGTAGGTCGACAGAGATCCAGAAGCGGCGTTCGCACCCCGAATGGCCCACAGATTCGGTCCTCCCTTGATGACCGCGGTAGTGAAGCGGGTGGTGATGCTCGGGTCATTGGCATTGTTGCCCGAGCTGACACCGGAGAACAGGCCATTCTCGAGGTCAGCCATGATCCATGGGCCGCTGCCGGAACCGGTGCCCCAGACGGTGCTGTCACCGAAGTAGATGGCCTCCATGTGACCGTTGCCAGTGTCGGTGCTGCTGGTCTCAGCGTTGCCGTAGTCAAAGCAGCAGCCGCCGTTGTAATGAGTTCCATCAAGGACGGCGTACATGCCCTCGGCCGCGTCGCCGGTAGCAGTGCCGCTGGCCTTGTTGTTGCGGTATCCCGTGCCGGGCGAGATGAAGACGCCATAAGCCTTCTGGCCGTTCAAAGTGACGGGTGCACCGATAGCACTGGCCAAGTTGTCGGAGCCGTCCGCCTCTGGGCCCTTGAAGGCACCTCCCGGCGCTTGAGTAAGATGGTTTCCCTTTCCAGACTGATCGTAGATGATAGTGATCAGGCAAGTAGTGCTGGCACAGAAGGTGTCTTGAGCGGCAGCATTGGCAACACCGCCAGCAGACAGGGGCGCAATGTTGAGGGTGACGCCATCAGAGCCACGCTTGACCTGGTACAGCGAACCTGAGTACGCGCTGTAAAGAGCTCTGGTAGTGCTGTGAGCCGCGATGCAGGGCGTGCCGCCGGAAGAGTAGATATCGCAAGGTCCAGCAGATACCAGGGAGCCGGTGGCAGCGAGGCCCAGGGTCAGGAGGCTTGGTCGAGAGAAGACGTGCATCTTGGATCAGTCTTGGCAGGGGAATGAGAAGCAGAACGGTGGAGCTGGATCGCCTGGTGAGCTTCTAAGACTCGATGCCGAGAAGCTGGGCAATGCTTGGCCTTTTAAGTGTCGACAATGTTCATCAAGTCTTCCTGTTTATTCATGATTTCTATGAAGACATCTCGTTCCTGAATGGAGAGCAAGGGGTGGCACGCGGTCCTCCAGTGACGGTGAATTCCTCCAATAATTGCAGATCGGATTGATTGACTAATGCAACCTTCCCCACTGGTGATACGCGTCCGCTTGGACTCGCCTTGACAATGTACCATTATTGATGAAGCGGATGGCCGAATTGGCTTAGGGTGCGGGGTTGGCGTTGAAATCCATCGCAACAGAACCGGCGCCGGCAGTCCTTGTCTTTAGAGATGAAGCGGTCCAATAGAAGGATGGCGTTCCTCCAGAAGACTGCGCGATTATATCTCACGAGCAAGACAATTTGATCGCATAGAAAAATGATCTAGTGAAAGGCAGTTGAAGGCGGGT
This sequence comes from Colletotrichum fructicola Nara gc5, assembly GCF_000319635.2. NCBI lineage: Eukaryota > Fungi > Ascomycota > Sordariomycetes > Glomerellales > Glomerellaceae > Colletotrichum > Colletotrichum fructicola. The sequence continues at coordinate 8,611,461 of NW_027094051.1, read as the reverse complement.
AGATCTCGTCCCAACTGTTGATCTTGAACTTGTTGTTTTTCGAATGCCGAAGTACCCCAGACCCCAGACCCCGGACCGACCCCAGTGTGTGGAGAAAGCCAAATCATGGCGAAGAAATTTGTGCCCAATGGCGGAATGCGACAAATGCTTGTTTTGGAGAAAACAATAGAGAACTTGCGGGGATGTGCTAGCTGCCGTCTCGGCGACACATGGGATAAACACGCAGATGGCACCTCAAATCATGTCTAGAACAACTGTCAACGCTTCACATAAACGAAGATCTTTCAAGTTAACGACGATCTCTCCTCAAAACCAACGACCTCTACAATCAGATGAGATATTTCAGTCATCTGCGCTGATGTCTTCAGAACTGGCCGGAAGCTTGGTTCTGGCGGATTTTCCGACGGTCGCATTCGCTCAAATTGGCCAATGGAGCGCTTAACAGCCACACGGTCACAAGGAAGAGTCCGGTGCCGACGTAGCCGTGCTAAGGTCGCAATGCACGCCAGCGACTGGCGCATTTTCCGTTCCCGCAGGCCCAGTCCAGCTCAGCAAAACTAACCACTCGATGGGTCGCCAAAGTCGAGCCGCGCCAATGGGTGAGACGGCGAAGGACATGATCAGGCCAGGAACCATCACGTGTGAAAGAGCGCACGGACAAAGATCCGAAGTTTGACGATAGACCTGCCGAGATCCTTGGTGGATGCGGGACCGATCGAGATGGGCGTGAAGCCGAGGCGCGATTGAGAGAAATGGGGGAATTATGATGACATCTTACATAAGTGGCCGGCTGTGGGGCCGGGATATGGGCCGACGCCTGGTCTAGAAGCAGAATCACGGTTTTTACCACGATCCACGCCCGCCATGGAAGTTAGTTAGGTAAGTGACGATACATCAACTCTTCTCGAATTCAATCCAGCCGTGTTTACTTCTTCCACTGGCGACTGCGAAAGGCATTGTTTGACATCCATTTTCATTACATGCTACGATAGTAGTACCACCTATTCGCAAGGTCCTCTTGACGTCCCTTGCCATTTCGTTCAAGACTTCATTAAAACAAGAAACACCAGAAACATCAATAAGTAGAGTGAGACTATCATGATAGATAATAATCAAGAGAACGTCGAATTCTTTCTGTACTATAGCAATTGGTTTTCCTGTAGCTTTACTCTACCATACTGTCACTATCGTGTTTACCGATTCTATTGTCGTCTTTCTTACCGTCTCTACCGTTGTCCTCGTCGTCCGCGTCGCTATCTTCGTCTTCTAGAAGTAATCCAGTCCACAGGAATGATAATATTAGCCGCGCACACATAAGAAAATTAGACGGTCACATAAGGTAAATAGGATGGCAGACAGTACTCGGTTATGCGTGAGACTCCTGAAGCTAGCTTATGTTGGTGTTTCGAGTTCTTGTTGGTTGTTTCCTATAAACAGCGATTTGGATTACCAGTAGCAACTTCTCTTCAACGCACAAGGGTTCTTAGAGCAAATAGCCCTGCTGGTTAAACCACACAGCCATTCAGACACTAGCTACGAAAAGCCCCCACCGTTGCTGTCGCTCCCTTCCCTGCATCCTCTTCCAGGCAATCAGGAAATGATGCCCTTTCTGTAGTAAGAACAGTCCATCGTCGTGACAGTATTGGTTCTACTTAACTACCAATTGCACGCAGTCTCCCCGGTCGGGTACCAGATTATGGAGTTCGTGAGAACGACGCCGCAGTTACCGAGATCTGCCCGAGCAGCGTTGTAGCATGTTTTGTGACCGACGTCATGCCAGATACGATGGGCTCTGGCGTGGCCTGTGTCGACGCAGATGCTCTGCTTGCGGCCGCACGAAGTGAAGTCGAAGCATCCATCGCCGCTGATCTGGATCCTTCCGCACTGGCCACAGTCGTTCCAGCGGCCATAGTAGCCCCAAGTTACTATGGCGCCGCCGTTCACGGCATTCACGTAGCGCTGCGAGAAGAAGTCGAAGGCAGCGTTGAAATCGGGGCAATCACCCTGGCCGCAGGGGCCGCTCTTTTTGGTCAAGCCGTTGGCATCGGGATGAGCGTCGATGAACTTAACCAACTCGAAGCCCAGTGTCGTATTGGTGACGTCGATGGCTCCCTCAGGGGTGTATGGGACGAAGTCTTCAAGCTCCTTTCCTTTAAGCGGCTTCGAAACCTCGGTCACAGCAGGCTCCGGGGCGCCGATGATGGCCGTTGCGGTGGAATCGGCGGACAGCGGACTGGCGTGAACGCTGACCGCGGCGGCGGCAATGGTGATGAGGATTCGTTTGAGGCTAGTCATGGTGGTGACAGAAGAGAGGGTGATTGGCAAAGTAGAAATACACTAAGATAGAGAGACCAGCCAGTGACAGACTTTGTCCGGTGTAAGCGACTGGACACTCTCACTGCAAACGATGAGAAATGCTCCAAAATTTATAGTCTGCCGACCTGATATCTCGCTTTAGTTATCTTCGCTGGAGATGACCGAGTAAACACACTCGACAAGGAAACAGTTACACAATGAGGTTCGTTGTGGCTCTACATCATGTGGTCAGCTGTTAGCTGCGTCGTAGGATTGCGGCGTTGCCTGATTTGATTCTCCTAGTCTCCAAATTTTCAATTCTTGTAGTTGATAATTTCATTATTGTGACAACGTCTCTGCGGGTTTTTGAACTTGATACCTCTCTTGCGGTTAGCTCCCTGTGGCTGACAACAGACTCATAAGCCTTTTGATCGGATTTCCCGTTTGCGATTTAGGCAAATGCGGCACGGTTGAATCTTTTGCAAGGTTGCTTGGGTTTTAAGTGGCAGCCTGGCAGGGATGAGGGTGAAGAGGGGGGGTGGGAGACGGGATGGGACTCCCCTGACATGGTGCGGCTTTTTATACACATGATTCTAGAACGTAGGCTAGAGCGAATTGTAAGTATCTAGTGTTGTTTTGGGGTCTACAATTGTGTGGTGGCTGCACATTGGGTTGTGCAGCATTGCAGTAGACTTTTTAAACGCACTCAAATGCCTTTTATCCTTCGCTTCTATGTTTCTAGTCTAGACGTCAGACCTTGATAATGGATGTATGCAACCTGAATCTGAGCGAATGCAAACCTTGATTTTCCATCTTCACACGGGAAAACCGTTCCATTGATAGGTTGATCCGGGTACATCAAGGAGCTCATCTTTTCATTTGGTGCCCATTTGATTGCACGATGTATCACTTCTCCGTACAAAGGGGCCTACATTGCTAATAATGACCTAGCGCTGATTGAAATTCAAGACTTGTGGGATGATCAACCCTGTTCAATAGTCTATTCAAAATGCGGAAGGAGGGTATACCAAGGGGAAAATTAGGAGGGAGAATTGACAACGGACTCCGCCGCCAACACCGAACAGGAAACTCGTATGAACCACTTGTCTTGAATCGAAAAAACGGTCTATTTACAAGTTCGCTTTGCACTGAAAGCTTCGTGTCGTAAATTAGATCAACATGGTCATGGTTAGGGGATACGATGGCATTTGTCTGGCTGGCCCCAGTGATGATTGGGCTTTTGTGCTTTCGATACCCTGTGTTTTTGAGTCTTGTGAATCTTACGAGCAATGAGAGTCCGTGAGATTTTCGGTGTCTTATGAGCCTGAATGATGATGGAAAATTCTGTGATAACTCCAGTTCAATATTTCCGATGACAAACGTCAAAACCTCGCAGCTACTCACTTTAGTACATCAAGGTTTTCAACATCGCTAGTCAGATAATCTCAACCGGAACCCCTGGTTTCAGCCACTTGACCTTGTCGTCAACACCCTCATCCTTGAAATCCTTGGCCAATCCTTCCTCGAACTGAGTGAAATGACCCCACGACTTGTCGTAATGCATGGGCACCAAGTGATCCGCCTTGATCTCTCGGAATAAACGAGCCGCCTGCTTGCCGTCCATGGTGATCTGCAGCGGCGTGTCCATGTCGGGAAGCTGCACATGGGCGAACCCAAGATTCATCATGGCGATGGGAATGTGGAACCTGTCGGCAATTTTGGTCAGTTCGTCGATGAAGACCGTGTCGCCGGTGAAGTAGATTGCGTTCGGTAAATTGTTCGGTCCAATCCCGAAGTCATCAGAGGATACCAAGAAGCCAATGCATTCACCGCCGGGCAGGTGCTGGCACGGGGTGGCCGTGATGCGGAAGACCTTCCCGCCGATGCGTCTCTCCACAGTGTCCCATGGCTTCATGCCAACTACCGCCGGGCGAGGTGCGAGATTCTTGGCTCCGTCCATGGTAGTGAAGACGTGTCGGCCGTCAAGCAGCCTACGGCCCAGCTCGTCGAGATTGTCGGGGTGGTCTTCGTGGCTCAGGAGCACTGCATCGATTGGAGGAAGCTGATCAAGCCTGAGAGCAGGGTCTTCGGTGTTCTTGAGGATAGTGATGCCCACGTCCCATGTGGTGCCTGCTGGCGAAAAGAAGGGGTCGGTCAAAAAGCGCACGCCATCGATCTCGAGGATAGCCGTCGCAGTTCCGATGTGAGTGATGCTCACTTTCGGCTTGAAGGAGGTTCCGGAAGACATCGCTGGAGGTTTGTTTAAATGCCTGTCTTTGGATCGGGTTGAGGGATTATTGATGGATGATGCAACTGAAGGCGAAAGCTACTGGATGGTGCCGTGGTTGTTCATGTTCGTTGAAAGACTTGTTTCGAAATACCCTATATATATAAAAGGGTATGGACTGTGTAAGCTCCGACGCCTCTCGGAGATTTCAAAGAAGGCTTTCTCACGTCTGACTACCCCATGGCTTACAACGAACAATCATGATTCAGCAACGGCCGTTTTGACAAATCCATATAAGCGGCCGATTACCAACCCCAAAGCATCCGGTGGTTGGTAGCCCCGCTATGACTAGACACCAGTTTTACGTGGGCCGGAAAGTGGATTTAATAACAAGAACGTTAAAGTCAATTCATATACTTTTCAGTACGAATGAGGTCATTGGCGACAGCTTCCCCGCCTGACCTCTAAAACTATCTGGCGGCCCTTAGGTCCTGGATCTGGTATTGTGGTTGATTGCGTTTATATTATGAGATTAACTATCACTCAAACGTTGAGAATTCACGTACGAGTTAACCATTCTGACAATAACTTCTTGCCAGGCAGTATGTTTATGGAATGTTAGGAGTGTGATGCTCGCGATACTTGGATACCCAGGAATTTACACTCGAGAAGCCGCCCGTGTCTATGTTTTATCGCCATCATCATGGTACTCTCCGAGTAATGTGCCTTTTACAAAGTGTGACTTGCAGTTTTGTCATTGGTCTTAACCAACAAGCAACCTTTCGCCTCTATCACAAAAGCATGGCCATCATAGTCAAAATCGGACCACCCCACAGGGTAAAGAGAGGCAGCTTCATGCCGACCTGGAAGTAAGGGATACCTATGTACAGAGAAATAATCACATTTATCCAAACTGCCAGCTTCTCTTCCATCAGTTCGGGGGCACCATATTTGGCCCACTTCAGGTTGAGCAGGCCTGACAGATGGTTAACTTCGCTAACACGACGAGGGTTTTATGAATTTTACCGAAAGTGAGAAGCAAGGAGTTACAGCCGTCCCAAGCCGTCTTGACAATCGCCTTGGGGATGGAGTACTCTGAATCGGATGGTATGGCTTTGATAGCGCCCTTGATCTTGGTCTCACCGGTCTTCAGGTGCTTGGGGAGGATTGCCACATTGAGGAAGGCAGCAGTATAGAAGAAGAGCGGTTTCCAACCGCTGAGGCCTAGCATTTTCTAGGTAGGTAGGTGGCACGTGTAATGGTGAAGGAGCAAGATGACGCGGATGATTGCATGCAGAGTTAATTAGAACCTTCGAGGTTAGAGGATCATGTTGGTTTTGATATTGAAATCTCCTGTTGTTAGCTGATTGAATCAGTATCCTGTGTCAACCCGGGACACATCGATCCGCTTGCGGCCCCATAACTTGCTCGTATCATCAACTGGGAATCATGCTTACGAGCCATCACTAATCGGCAAGAAGATTTGTCAGTTGTCAAAGACCAGAGATTATCAAGCTTAGAAACAATAAGCATTCTTTGCGAGCCTGCTGATGGGTGTCATTGAGTCATGAGCTTTACTGTCGTCGTGGTGCAGGACGAGCAGCGGTGAATAGGTGTCCCTGGGCAAGTAAGACTCTGCGCTTGACCAAAATAGGCTTCATTATTCGCCAAGACATCTCCAGCCTTCATCACAAACTCTGGTAGATTCCGATTGGCCATCTACTATCGGTTCGAGGCCCTCGATCATTCTCCAACATGTGGGGAAAACTGGTCTTGGCGGAATATGTTACCTTACCTGGCCTAGCGCGATCCACTACTGGGGAACCCATGCCCGCCATCACAGACCGAGATCCCGGCACGTTTCTGTATGAATATGAACTAAGAGCCCACGGTAGTCCAGGCTGTCAGACAGTTTCCCGTATTCTCTGCTCACATCATCAATTGTGCAAAACAGCCCTTCTCGAAGTTTCGGCGTACAGTAATCACCATGACGTCTGCAATATCTATGCGTTCCATGCTTGGCTTGCCAGCATCTACGGCCTCCACGAGTGACAGCGTCCTGGTTATCATCGACGCTCAAAACGAGTACGCAAATGGAAAGCTCGCAGTCTCAGGGGTGGGAGCATCTCGGGCAAAGATTGCCTCCCTGCTTGAGAAATATCGCGCCGCAAATGCCCCGGTCATCCATGTCGTCCACGAAGTGCCAGCTGGCGCGCCAATCTTCACTCCTGGCACCGACCTCGCCGAGGAGTTTTCAGAGCTGAAGCCGCTCGAGGGGGAAAGCCTGGTCACCAAGCAATTTCCTGGCTCCTTCACCGGTACAAGCTTGGACGATTTGCTGAAGTCTACTGGAAGGAACAAGGTGGTTTTGACTGGATACATGGTGAGATGATTCCATCGAAGGAAGCTTGTTGGGAGTGTACTGGACTGACTTTCCTTTCCTCTGCAGGCCCACGTTTGTATCTCAACGACCGCTCGACAGGCTAGTGAAAAAGGGTGGGACGTGATTGTTGTTGAAGATGCGGTCGGTGACCGCAATATCCCTGGAACAAGCGCTGTGGAGTTGACGAAGGTTTCTTTGGCCGAGATTGCGGATGCATTCGGTACTGTGGTCAAGAGCACCGATATCAAATAAGACTTTGCGATCGCATCAGACATTTCTGGCAGGGCGAGCAGAGTGTTGTTTGTGCCCATTTTTTGGATATTACTTTAGTCCTGTCGTTCCCGCCATTCAAACACATCCGGATCTACTTGACCCTCGTCTGACGAGATCTATTCAAAACCGAAGATCAACTAAGCAGTGTTGTGCCTATATGCAATAATACATCATCATATCCTCGTTGGTGTATGATCTCGGCGTTCTTCGTCAACTCCTCACAAATGGCCTCATCATTACCTCCAAACATTTCCAACGCACTCCTCGCAATGTGTAGAGGAAAGAAGGCAGAGGCTGTGCCATAGAGTTTCATATCCTCTCGCATCAAATAGCCAGTACTTGAAAGAATATAACTCGACAGTTGGAGAACCTTTCGGGTCACCGCTTCGGTCTCGGGGCGCTCGCCGTCTATCACGAGATAGTCCTCTGAGATGTTTGGGTGCTGTGCTGTCAATCGCTTGATCTGAGTGGCGCAAATGATCCAGAACGCCCAGTAGTGACTCAATGAATTAGCCACGGTGATATTCGGGAATTCGAAGTTGGTCCCGGCCGCTGAAATTTCTGGAAATGGCGTGAAGTCTCCCACAGTCATATTTACTGACTTGTGCCAGCGATCCAGGCGGTTGATAGCTTCCACAAACTGGGTAACAGCTTGACGAGCGACTAGTCCGTTCTTGTCGCTGCAGCGATCAAGCATTTCAAGGATGGCAGGTATGGCGCAGGCCTCGCTCAAAAGAATCTGCAAGGGATCTTGAACCACACCGCAAAACGGCTCTGTTTTCCATTCAGGCGCTCCGAGAAAGGTCGATTTCCGGGTGTCAAAGGCGTGGAGAATCTGACATATTAGCACAGATAAGACCATGAAGATGAACACAGTGATTTCATACTAGAATTGGTCGGAATCCAACAAAAAGCTTATGGGGTGTTCCTGATGCGTAGAATTGAGGGGGGCGGAGTTGAATGAGCTCCCCGATGCCCCTCGCGTGCACTGTTGCTGCAGAGCTTGATGTGGGAAAGAATTTCTGCGACAGTCTCTTGTCAGTGTACTCGGCGAAATAGGGGCCAGCAATGCACACCTCTGACAGGAACAAGCACATGATAGCCGCGGATATCTCGTCGTAGTTGTTCGGATCATCGTTGGCGTGTGGGAGGAGGCGCCCTACAGCCTTCAGCGCAGATGAGTGCGCTGCAATGGCTTCATGAACAGGGGCTCGCCCGCTGGGGCCTCTGGCGATTAGTGAAATCCCCAGAGCTTTGATAGCGGAGGATAATGGTCCGTCATGTCTTCCATCTGCTCCGACAAGTCCTGGAAGAACTTCCACCCATGCTCCGCATATTCTAGACTGTGAAAGTGCTGAGTTACTGGACATTGATCCCAACTCGTTGGCAGGGACGAAGTTTTGTATGCATAGTGAAAGCACGTCGCTGAGCGGCCAAGTCAAAGCCCGAGTCGGAGGTATCGGCTTTTGACTTGTGTTGTTAGGGCGTCTATTTTGACGTGGCCGCTTCTTTCGTTGGCCTGAAGCGACTGAACTGGGTGACGTGGGTTGTCGGAATACAATGTGTTTCTTGTACCCTGGACAGCCGAGGCCGGACAAGACACACTGAGAGCAGGATGGCTGCTTGCCGTCGCACTGCCAAACGAGGGGTCAGTCAGGTCTTTCACATAATCTGCGGGCCCTTACACCAAGTTTTCGTCTTCTGCACTCGTCGCAGACTGAGTGTTGTTTGGTTTTCATGTTCGGTGAGTAGCCAGACCCTTCATGGACATCAATCGCCGCGATTCGACACAACTATGCTGGTCTCTATGCCCATGATGATGGAAGGAGAAGCTTCCAATGTGACGACGTGGGGTCGCTGGGGTTTTTGTTTCCAGGGGTACTCGCATCCAGCACTGACCACTAACGCCGTTCGGTTAGGGGCTCCTTCGCTTCCTTGGAACTCACGCTTCCTCCAAAACACATGTAGAAAGTCAGCACAATCTTTCTATCTTCCAATTCGTTCAACTGTGGTCAGATATAGAATTTTTTAAATGCCAAAATATAGTCGGAATGAACAAATGGCATTAAATAGCACAACGACTGACACAAACTTGGATGAATATTATTGTTTATTCATCAAAGAAAGTTGACTTGATGGTTTTGATTTCTAGGATGCATGGTAGTGCTACCATAGGGAGCTACAGAGCTACCGCGATAACAGGCCCACATTGTCTTCCAGGTTCCGGCCAAACATTGCACTTGAGCCCACCACTCCCGAGCGCAAGTAATCTAGTTGCAGGAGTTGGCGCACGGGAAGCCATTGGTTTGACAGGTTCCTCGGGTTTGCCCTGCGGCGACTGTGAACCATTAAGTAGGCATTCAGTAAACAATCGGATTGGCTTGAACTTACCCTTGCAAGTCAACTGCTGTCCAGCATTAACGTCACAAGCGCAGCAATCAGTTTGTTTGGAACAAGCAGCTGGTGATTTCTTAGCGTTACTCTCGGGTGTATGTATCGAATCAACTTACAACCAGCAACGCCACTTCCCCCATCAGCAAAAACACCAGCAACCAGATAGCTGGCAAGGAAAAGAGAAATAACGCGAAGAGAGACCATTTTCGAGATGAGGTGATTCAGCTGCGGAAGGACTCGTTTGTAAGATATGTGTAACTTTTAGATGAAGAGAGAAGTGTTGAGTCTCTGAGGTTCGCGAGCTGGGAATGTCTCTTCAGTCTGTCAGCTTATTGGGAACTGAGTATTTATATCATGATTGACCGGAATTTGAGACGTCGAGAAAGTGCCCGGATCGAGGTAATCCTACTATCATCAAGTCAAGGCGCCCTCTAGGGCTTCCCCTGAAGACCTAAGTATGAGATTCCTAAGGACCGAAAGAACACCAACTTAGATTAACTATGCTCATTGAACCCGGACAGCGCGCATATTATTGACTTCAGGTATTTTGCCTAATTATCAAATTATTCCAGTGAATGCCTCATGTGCTCTTAGCAGTTGTGGGAGAACGATTGCGTAATCAAACTTTACTCGGACCAGGCCAAGGTTATGAAGAGAGCCTAAGGGGGCTGTGAGGATAGGCTTGTCAATAGCGGACGGATTAAAGTCGCCGCTACTGCGAAAAAAAGCTTGTTCTCAGTACGCAAAGTCCTAGGGCGCTTATTTTCGAGAGAACAGTCAGACGATACTCGAGTTATCATATTCAAACTGTGAAGTACTCGAGGTGTACAATCACGGCATCTTCTCCCATCGAGTGTATGAGATCCTCGTCTATATCGATTTTCAATGAACGTTCGCTCCGGTGTGACTTACACAGCAAGACGAGTGACTCGAAAATGGAAAATGTGGTTTATTGAAGCCATTGCTGTGAGGACAATTGCCTGTTGAGGTAAGAGCAAGCTTTTTGTAGGGGTCTCGAAGGACGATCTCATCACAGGTGTTCCTGGTAGAGTCAAGTTGTCGATAGACAGGATGGCACGCTGACGTGTCACCGCCGGAGGTATCTCTGGAAATAAGGTTTTGTAGCCGACTCCGAGGCGAAGTCGGTCCCCGACATCTAATTAACATGGTTGAGGCCATCGTGACAAACCCCTCCTCGTCCCTACGAGTCTAGAGCCGTCTCGTATTTGTGCTTTAACGGCTGCTAGAGTTACAAAGCCGGCTTGCATGGATTGACTTGATTAATCTCAGTCGCGACCGGTCCAGGCCCGGGAAACCAACTGGGGTATGGGTTGTTCGCACTTTTGTAAGTAAGAATTCGATCTATTCCAATAGCGTCTTCCATGACCCAAGTGAATGAGTCAGGACAGATATTCTGAAGAAAAGTCTACTCCTCGCCGATTGTTTACCTAATTTGGTTACCAACCCAGAATCATAGAAGTCCTCGAGAACACAGTTCAGCAGGAAACACCAATGCATCAAAAGAACAACCATAGTAAGGAACCCGTGCCAGGATCAGTCAATGCAATAGACTGTGACTTTGTAACTCAATGCCCCATAACACCTCCTATTACCATTTATGAGATAGAACGATGTGCCACTTAGGCAACCTCTTCTTTCGATGGCACAGGACGTATGCACACACTTTCTCACTGATAACAACCCGAAAACAATCAAGACGGGCGCATCATCTCACATAGCCAATCCACCCTTAGCAACCAGCAAACATTCTACTCATATTTCATTTGCCCTGCCCTAGCCGATCCTGCCACTGAGTGGTCATGTTTCTTTTCACATATTCTGGCGATGAGAATAGTTTGTTTTCAATGCTCGAGTTCCTTTGCCGTACTTCCAAAAAGCGCGACCTGTCTGGCGGTAATGATTCCTTTCTGTATTTGACATCCATTCAGCTGTTCCATTTCGAGAACGTCCAGAAAGGGTGTAAAGTGACAATTGCGCCATCCCCCTTGGCTGATTGCCAAAGTAGTAGGGCGACCCGTCAGATTAAAGTGTCGGCGGCCCAGACTTTTGTGTTGATAGGCCTGCGCCGCCCGGATGCAGATCTCGCCAAGCTTTGTGATAGTCCCAAGGTGCTTATGGTCGATACGTCAGAAGAGATCCCGACAATCGGAAGCTTTGGCGACTTGACGGATTAGGCAGGCGAAAGGCGCTGAGCTTGGCTACAAGGCAAAGGTGGGGTTGACAGTCCATCAGAACATTTTTAGATAACGGCTGTAGTACCCCATCGTCACTTTCGGTGTACGCATCTGTTAAGAGCTACTTTGTCATTTATTCACAATGCCACGAACTTTGATCTGTCTATGGGGACTCTTAGCCGTTGCTCAGGCTGTCCCCGCTTCTTACCAATCCGCCATCGTCAAGCGCGACGGCAAGGACCTACTGCCCGAGTATGACTTCATCGTTGGTAAGCCCCTCTTCTCACTGCCGCTTGCAAGACCTGAGCTAACATTCATCAGTCGGTGGAGGACCGGCCGGCTTGACCGTGGCTGACCGCCTCTCAGAGGACCCCAAGAGTGTGTCTTCAGGTTAATGTCTGTCGACGTAGTTCTGACCGAAACAGAAACCGTGCTGGTAATCGAATATGGACGTATTGCTGTGGATGACTCCTTCATGCCGCCGTTCAACATCCCCGCCGCTGAGTTCCTCTACAACTTAACTAGCGTGCCGCAACCCAACGCCAACAACCGCGTCTTCCCCGTTCCCAATGGCGCTGTGGTCGGCGGCGGTTCTGCCGTCAACGGTCAAATTTTCTTCCGCGGGAGCAAAGAGGATCACGACAACTGGTCTCTACTCGGTAACCCAGGGTGGGACTGGGACAGCGTCTTTCCATATTACAAAAAGAGCCACTCTTTCAACCCCCCTCCTCAACATATTCAGGACGAGTATGGCATGACATTTGACCTATCCGCCTATGGCAACACGACACCCATCTACATGAGCATGCCGGGATACCAGTACCCGGGACAGAAATACGAATGGAAGGCGTGGTCCGAGCGCGATGGCATCGTGGTGCAGAAGGAGCACGGCAATGGTAATGCCTACGGCTTGATCTGGATTCCCTCTTCATACGACCCCAGCAGGGCCTTCAACCGCAGCTTCAGTGGTCTCGGGCATTATCAATACATCCAACCTCGTCAGAACTACCACCTGCTGCCTCTCCACCGTGGCCTCGAGGTCAACTTTGAAAAGCAGGATCTGACCCAGAGGGCTGTCAGCGTTCAAGTCAAGCCTCGTTTCGGCGACGGTGCCACCTTCGATGTCAAGGCCAAGAGGGAGATTATTCTCTCTGCCTCAGCTACACGCACGCCCATCATCCTCCAGCTGTCCGGTATTGGCCCAAAAAAGGTCGTAGAGGAGGCCGGTATCAAGTCTCTGATCGATCTCCCTGGTGTCGGATGGAACTTGCAGGACCACTCCCACACTGTCAGTTTGTACAACTTCACTAAGGATGTGTGGCCGACGCCGACGACCATCCATACCAACGCGACTTTCCGCGCCGAAGCCCTCGCCGAGTACAAGGCCCACAACACTGGTCCCTTTACCTCGCCAACCATTTCTGGTGGCCTTCTGCTCCCTGCACGCAGCTTTACTGGCAGCCATTTTGCCAATCTCAGCCTTCAACTCGGACTCCAGGCCGTGCACAAATACTATCTGCCAGATGGTCTTAACCCTAGCCTGATCGCCGGTTACATTCTTCAGCACAAGATTCTCCTGAAGTCTTTCCTCTCGGACAAGTCTGCCATCTTTGAGCATCCTTTCCAGGGCTCTCCCCGTGGAACTTCCATCCTTCTCAAGCCTTTCTCTCGTGGCTCCGTCAACATCAACCCCAAGGACCCCTTCGGGGACCCAATCTTTGACTACCGCTTGTTGTCCAACCCTATCGACCTCGAGATCCACGTTCGCATGCAGCAGTACATTCGCAACCACTTCGCCACCTCCAAGACTCTTTCCGGCCTCGGCCCTGTCGAGCTCGTCCCCGGCAAGTACCGCGCGTCTGATGCCGAAGTGAAGAAGTGGCTGGTGGACGAGGAGAACCTGAACGCTTCCAACGGCCACAGCTGTGGCACCGCCTCAATGATGCCTCGTCTCCTCGGTGGTGTTGTCGACTCCAACCTCAAGGTCTACGGCACCAGCCATCTCAGCATCGCTGACACCAGCATCATCCCCCTGCTTGTTGGGGCTCACACTCAGAGCACTGCGTACATGATTGGCGAGAAAGCTGCTGATCTCATCAAGTCCAGACACGGATAAGGGTATGGGTCTTGAAACGTGTCGGTGCATTCGTGCATAGCTCGACGCTCTCCTCTGTGTGCCCCTTCTTCGGGATTAGGGAATTTCCTTCTTTCTGTCTTTGGGTATCTACGATGTATGTGTGACTAAACGATGACCCTCTGCTCGTTCCCCTATTCTACCCTTTCACATGGCTGCCATCAACCTCCCGCTTTGCACCGTTATATGACATAGCCAGATCGTAGATTATTGGACTTTTTTTGTCATTGGTAGACAACGCGGAAAGATGAGTGCGGAACATATAAGGGTCTCGTTTAGAATCATCATATGACCATTGCTGACCGCAACAATCACGTATCAGTCTTATTCACAGGGCAATGATGGAAATAGGATAGTAGAGACCTGTGCTTATCTCGCGTCTGGTGATGCTGCGCCGCCAAACACAGCCCCAGTAAGCGTAAGTAACTCAGTCCAATAGCTGTAGGCCAAGATTTGTTCCACACGCACAGCAGGGCAGCCAGCGAATCGGAGCAAATTAGAGGCATTGCCCGGGATACTCAAAAGTCCAAGGCAGAATCTCAGGCGAGCGAATCAAAGAGAGGTGAGACGTTGTTCGATCAGGCGCTGTCAAAGACCCCGCTTCCTCGTAATTTTATCAACTGCGGGAGAACAACAATCCGCCTTCCTCAGGGCGCTTATGTCGTGCCTCCCAGATCGAGTCTACTCACACGACATTCATGTCCCTGCGGCAAGCATTTTACAGCAGAAAAGATCAAGATGTTTGTTTTTCTTCGACAAAATAGTCGTTGCGAAAGCTGATACAAAATACAAGGTCGAGAGATATCGCAGCTGAGGCATATCAAGATGCAGTGCGCTACCTCGAAATGGAGTTCAAGGCGGATAGCGAGACACTTGTTTGGCTCAGTAGAGCCAAGCGCACGTCGTTAGATGATTTGCGTGCGACGACTCAAGATTTGGAGACCCAATATCGCGCATCTCGGAGCAAACACGGCAAAATGCATTGGATAAATGGCTTTTCTTCGAGGGTGATGCACTATGGGAAAGTACTCGATACCCTGGCTCAACATCACCCCGAATATGTGGGTTTAGTCTGGGGCATCATTAAATTTGTCTTAATGGTTCGTCGAACAGATCCCCTCATCATGACCCCAGCATATGACTTACCCATTGCAGGGTATCATCAGCCATGGCGAACTTGTAGAACAATTCTCACAGGCACTTTCCATGATATCCGAGGTGTTACCCATGACGAAGGTCAGCGCCGAACTCTACCAAACAGAACAAATGAAAGATGCCATTGGCAAACTTTACACTCACATCCTGTTGTTTTTAAAACAAGCTCTCGAGTGGTATAAAATGGGACCTGCTAGTCGCGTGTTCAAGGCTCTATTCAAACCCTTCCAGCTCAGCTACAAAGACACGGTTGACCAGATCAAACTTTGCGCCCAGACTATCGACAGTGTTTCCAACATTGGCCTCAAGTCGGAGGTGCGGGAAATGAATCTGATGTTGCAAAGTGAAAGCCAGAGACTTCAAGAACGCGAGAAGAACCTTCATCAGATGCAGCTGGAGTTCAGAGCAGCACAGGAAAGATTGGCGACAATGGTAGGCTCGGTACTGCAAATCGCGAAACGTAAGATTGCATTTCCCCGATACTTCAATAAAGGATTACTCCCTGATCACTTTGGTAGGAGATACCGTCAGTCTCACTAAGATGCAGTTGGACATTGGAGACATGAAGCCTTGGCTACAAGACATGCAATTCAGTCACGTTCTGGGAGCACTTAAACCGGCACGAACGCCAGAAGCAGCTCTCCTCAAACATAGGTCTCTCGCTCGCCGAGCACACTCGTGGTCGAATCGAGCTCAAAGCACGGCGGAGCTCTTTCGAAGCATCGGCAACTGGGTGATATCGCCAAAATCAACATTGCTTATTCTACAGACTCAGGCACGAGCCCAAGCGCGAGTAAAACAAATAACCGCAGAGCTCATAAGTCACCTACAACCTCAGTCAGAACGGGTCTTCTGGTACCTTTCAGCTACTTGTCCTCTGGATGACGGATCTGTGAGCGCCACTGATGTCATTCGAACTCTGCTATATCAGTTCCTGAAGATGATGCCAAATCTTCTAGTCACTTGCCCAAGCAACTTCAGCACAGTTAAGTTAGAATCACAGCACTCGGATAGTGAATGGTTGGATCTTCTTCTTTCTGTAGTGGGTCTTCTCGGCTCATGTGTTATCATTGTCGAGGCCGAGGACGTTCTCGCAAATCCTGAAGAGAGCAGTCGTCTAAAGTGTCTGCTGCGGCGATTAGTGGGCCATTGCAACTTGAATCGCTTGTCGATTAAAGTCTTGATTGTAAGCTACGATAGATCCTGGGAAGAGTTTAACGACATCATCGACGCAGGGGGGCAGATCATTCAGGTACGACGAGAAGCGTTACCAAGAAAGATGAGACGTCCTCGTGTGAAGTCAATATTCACTGGGTCTCAATGGGCCAAGTCTTTTCGTAGCTAGTTATATCGTCATTAATCGCAGTATATGTCCCACTGAAGTAGGCTTCCGCTCCATCATCTACCAGTCTCCTGAACTGTACTATGTGTCTCTGGGAGTCTCCGATTCGACGCCATGAAATTACATCAGGATTGAAAGACAACGTAGAGGCGCACGCAGTGAAACCTAAATAAATAATGATATTTCTGCGCCCATGGTTTAACCGTTCTGCTATTATCTCCGGCTTCCTGTCATCCATTTACTGTCCAAGGTTCCGCACATCATTCAAGTCGTAATTGAGTTGACCGAGCATACTCCGCCGCGCTGTGGCCATGTGTCTGCTCTACGTACTTTTCAAAAGCGCTGACGGTCTTTATAGTTGCTTGTAAATGTTCAAAGCTCATCGCCTTGTTTCTTAATCTGGCGAGTTGACGTGCAGTCGAAATGGCGTTCCGAATTTGCCGCCCATTCAATTCACAATCAGCCAGTGCGTCTCGTCTTGCTCTCAGCACGGCGATATTGACCTTTTCCCCTTCAGGACGATTCGATTCAGACGATACTTCTAATTCCAATTCCTTCCGCTCCAAAAGATCGATAAAATTATCCCAAATTTGTTTGCGACCTTCTAGGTTCACCGGTGGGTAATGCAGGGTTAGCTGCATGCGTGATTTGAAAGCCTCATCGAAGTGGCCAACTGATCTTCCCCGTTAGCACACTTTCCAATATGAAGATTTCAAAATGCTTTGAGCCCGTTAGTCTCACGTTGTTAATCACATACCTCGGTTAGATGTCAATATCAGAATACCCTCATAGTACTCCAAGACACGGAGGAAGACCGACACCAAAGCGTTTCTCTTCAGGTCCATCTTTTCCCGCTCCTCAAGAAACACATCACTCTCATCCAGCAAGACGACTGCATCGCATCAGATCTATCTAGGTGGCCAAGGAACGGACTGGAATACTTACCCGCTTGCCAGGCACTCCCAATAAAGAGGACGGACTCAAGATACTTCTCAACTTTCTCTGGGTCTGTTCCAATGTCTCCACAGGTTACCCGGTATAGTGGCTTCTCTGCTAGTTCGGCAACGCTCTCGGCTGTCAGTGTCTTCCCGGTCCCAGGCCCACCATGCAAAAGAATTATGACGCCTTTCCCCTTTCCTTCGACAATATCGGGAGACATGTTTGACGACATGTGTCCCCGAATCACAGCCTCAATGAGCTCTCTATGATTGTAGTCCAGAACTAGCTGCTCAAAGGCATTTTTGTTCCATTCGATGGCACTGATGTGTTCGACTTGTAGAATTCCTATTGAAGTAGTTAGGCACGTCTAGTTGAAAGACTTGATTTTTGTTGGTAACAGCTCACTCCACTTCTTGTCATGCATGCCAAACCCAGGTACAGTCGGCGGCAGTAGCAGCAAAAAGCTGTCAGATGGAGGTTCATCTCGGCACATGATCTCGAAGGCTAAAGTACGTATGCTTTTGGGGGAATCTTCATGCTTTTCATCATCCGAATGAAGGTTCTTGTACATTTCCATATCGATCATATATCGTGGGTTGGACTGTGTGATGTCAGTTTCAAGTATTCCACTGCGAAAGAAGGGCTTCATACTGCACGGATTTCAAATTGCGGTGATGGTGCGTTGTAGGCAACAAATCTTCGCACTCGACACGACCAAATCTTTTGACCCGACCTCCTCAATGCAGCCTCGAATTTACCTGTTCGATCAAATCGCAAGGGGTACATCTACAGTCCTTCGATATTCAAGAGGCCATCATCGTTTGGTGGCCATTCAAGTTTGAAGATTTTCTCCTGTTTAGTGAAGCTCCCATCGAATGCCCAGCTGAAGCATGGCAGTTCCCAAGGGACTTTCGATGTGAGTAAGCTTCCGGAAGTTGCAAATCCCCTTGGCGTTCTTTCTTCAAGACTGACAACGATATCGCCAGGGCGGAAAAGCATGTTCATGTGGGTTTTCTTTACCAGGCCTTGGGAAAATAGTATCTCGGCCTCGGCATATGATTGCCCGAATATGTCTTCCACATAATTCACCAACTGAATGGCATGTCGGCCTTGGTCCCTATCATGTTCCTTGTGTAATCTCGACCTTATGAAAGATCTTGTGTAGTAAATTTGGACATAAGGAGGTCGAAGCTCCTTTTCCCAATCGCGCAGTGTGTTCGATTCGGCGTCTGCTAGAGCCTCCATTGTGCGCCGAAGCTGTTTGGATATGTGGATCTCGTCACCTGTTGACTTCGCGGGTTGAGTGTCCTCGTTTAGAACGTCAAAATAGGGCCAAAGATCTTCAGGAATGGGCGGGTCCAGGCATGGCGGCGAGTTTCGGGAAAAGTGGTCCTCTACATCTTTGTGGAAGCTCTCGCATTCGTATAGTCGAACAACGATCAAGTTGCCGTTCCCAGAAGGATCCAAACTTCTACCAGGACTATGAATGGGTATTTTGCCCCTCAAGGCACTTGCTCTGCTGTCTCCCTTGAAGAGATGGGGGACATCTTGAAACATGGTGCTCCGCTCGTGCCTCGTGTGGCCGCTAGCCTGCGTTTTGCATTGAACATGGTGAAGAACTGACGCCATTGGTATTGAAGATGCGTCTTGGAGGTTCTGAAGCTCTGATGCCTCCGGATTCAATCGCTTCTGGAGATTTGAGCTGACAGAATGCATTTCCTGGGACGAGCGCTCCCCCTGAGGTGTTTTTTCCCGAAGTCGTTTCCGAATGTTATTTGCGTTGGACATCTCTGACTTTTTTTCCGATCATGAAACTATCGACACGTTAGGGTAATGGATAACGGGATCGTATGGTATGATATCATCATTGTGGTGCTACTGAATGAAACAATTTGGAAGTGCGCAGCCGATTATATAACTCTCACCCTCGCTCCTGTCCCAGGCGGTTTGACACGGGGCGTGCTGCGATTGGTGCGCGTCCAACGGGGATGATTTGCTTGAATTCTCACGTCTGAGGACGTACGACAATTTATGAACCTATATACGCAATCTGGATAATGAATGTTTCAGTTGCTAACAAAGAGCCATAAAGTCACTTTTGAGTTGTACGCATGATCTAGTAGGAATCAGCTATATTAGACCTGTCACGTCGACGTCGTTGAAGTATTTGATGCCCTTTCAAAACGTCATTATGAAAGAATTCGCTATTTCTTCTACTAACCGCTTAAAGGTCAAATATAATTATCGCCCGCTTATACTTAATTTGGAATTCTATACCTTTCCCTTCTGTTTTTCACTCCTGTGATATTGCTATCTATTGCATACTGCAGTATTCACACCTCCGAGGGTGGCTAACAGGACAAGTCAGGTTAATTGAAGCATTCAGAGGCCCTGTGCTACAATTCGACCAGTGATAGGCATCAGTGATATGCAATTTCTCTGATGTGGCGCGGTTATTCGTATATAATACCCGGCTTAAGTATGTATCAGATAAACCTCCTTTTGCCGCTATGAACGTCAGAAGTTTTACCGCTGAATGATGTCGAAGAAGACGCCCCTGAATACTGACTTCAGGGTCCTACAGCTATAAGCTTTCTTTATCCACTTATGATTACTTAGTATAATGTCTTGCAAGCGCTTTACTTGGCGCCTTTCCGTTTGACATGGATGGCATTGTGGGGGCGAATATTAAGCAAAGTCGAAGGAGAAGCCTGTCACAGTTTAATGCATGTTTCTCATCGCGAAGTTCTATTCCCCTGAGCCTGCAGACAGCATAATCGCATAATAAGCATGGCGGGTAGTGTATTTGTCCGGAAAGCCAAAATCCAGCTGTGGGGTCTCCAGAGAGTGATAACTGAGTGAGGAGAAGATAACTGTTGCCTGATGCACTGTGTAACATGACAGGTGCTTGGCGGACCCAATACCTGATGCACGCATCCGCGATTGGATACTCCGGACAGGGGAGCATTCATCCACTGGCGGAGACAGACAATCAGGCTGCCGAAGAACAAGCAGACGAAAACATAAGCCGAGGCAGAGGCACCTCTTCTACGAGACAGTCTACATGATATCGATGGCGTTCCATTCATTTCGAAACGCTTGTATGCTATTAAAGGTCGGCGACAACCAGAACAGGTGGCCTTTTTGTTTTGATATATGAAGGGGACATTTGTGATGGCTCAAGCCACCTTGGTGGTGGTCAGGAGGACGTCTCCCTGGATTTGAGTCTTTCTACCTAGGTCAATAAATTGATTTGCTCAATTTCAGGTCAGTTTTATTTCAGATGGCTCTTGGGTATAGCCTGCCAAGCGCAAAGGGCGTCCGCGTCGAGCTATACGTAAACGGAGTAAAGCTAAGGTTGAATAAGCTATGCTGGATTTCTTGTGAAGGTACCCAGGCCTTTCGATGCTTCGCCCGTCAAACCTTGGCCAAGGAACAACTATCAGCCCGACCCTTCCAAGGCATTCTTAACTTATCATGTGTTCGTGATACCGTTTGTGAGACATAGGGCCTCATCTATCCTATTGATTGCTGCATCACAACCTATCTTTCCCTAGGCTACTCTGACCTTTACTTGCTGTAACGGGCAATTTGCGCATCTGAAAATATTGCATTCTGGGCAGCCTGGTGTTGTATGCGCACTCATCCCATTATCGCCACACTGGCACTGTTCTCATCTTAGTATTGGAAGTGGGACGGCGTTTCTGCAATTGCCGACTTACACATGTCCACACCCATTGATATTCGTATTTTTTCCCACAATCTTTCCCCCTGTCTTCGCCGCGTTTTGCGTCGGAAACAGAGGATGCCTCCGAGAGTGAGTCCGTTCCACCTCCTCCCTCACTCGATTGCGGGTTAGAAGAGGATGACCCTCCTGTTCCAGCGCTCTTCTTTCGTGTTGCTAGGGTGTTGCCAAGGCAGCGCCCGCCGACAGCGCATAGTTTTGCCTTGCTTTGAGAGCGCTTTGTGCAGTCCTGTGAAATCGTTGGTGGTGGCTTGGCGATGGCTGCCTTGCTCCTGGACCCGAAAGCCCCAAACATGTCTGAGGTACACCAACAAAATCAGGATGGTCCGACAGATAGATTTTTCTTGGATACAAAAAAGGTATTTGCATCTTCGTGTCCACTTATGATATGTTTCGTATCGTGTCCATCTGTGGATCGTTTCTCGTTGGGGTGTGCTTAAGGGCAAGACGTCGTGGCTGGCGGCATTATCATCACGAAAAATGGGGGAAATGAAAGAAATCGTTTCTTTCTGTCGCCTCCCTGTGGAGGCTGAGCTTGGTACGGAGCTGTTTTGTCACCTGATTGACATCCTCCTGCATCTCCTACTGGACATGAATACTTCGCCCCGTGGAAATTGCTGATCCAATTAAACGGTATGGTCACCCTCCATCAAGTCGCTACATCAAGCATCTTGTGTCGTGTTTACTTGCTGACCTCCCAAAGTCGCCTGCGTCTTCCGAATTCCTCACGTTCTTCACCTGATAATTAGAAAGTAGTTTTCTTGTGGCACTCCGAGGGAGAGACATAGCTGTCGATCGTGTATCGAATGAGTTAAATCGGCAGTCATGACAAGAAACAGGACCTCGATTTGGTGAATATCATGGGTTATTGGCCGCGAACTCGGACGGTGTTGGGATGTAGACTGAGGCTAGACAGCCTAGTTGATACTATCTTCTAATATCGATTCCACATGTCAGCTACCTTAAATTGGGATAAACTATTTGTCCAGCGTGCTCGTTATCGTCGTCGTAAACGTCCCCTTCAGTCGAAGTCCACCCATGAACCAAAGGCTTTAAGCAGCCAGCAAATATAGCTGCGCGGACGTAGGAAATTTAGAAGTTCTCAAGTGAGAGAAAGCTGTGATCGTGAGGATACAGGGAATATTGATCTTGGCCCGTGTCTTGTGGAACTTGGCAACATGTGTCAACGGATGAAGATATTGAGCCCAAACTCCAAGAGAATGCCCGGAATACGTTCACTGCATCAATATTACTCTAGACTACCTCAGAAACCATTCCATCACCTGGCCTGGGGGATAAGGCTTTGTCTGGTGAAGTTGGCGATAGGGCTCACATTATGTCAGCATAAATGGATCAATAAGGGTCGGGTCGCTGGTGCCCCTGTCGCATTCAGCGACTGGGGTCTCGCATGGAGGTTCCAGAAGGAGTGAAAATAACTCGGGACGATATCACAGCTTATCGGTGGACATCCGAGACGGGTGACACGGGGGACCCGGGGAAGGTTGGTCGCGATGCGCTAATCTTGGAGCAAGATTTGGAGGTGCAGACGGGGGGCTTCTTGGCAAGCATTGGACGACGCCTCGGGGGGTTCTTGGGGTGTCTCATGATTGACAACGGGGATCGCTTGCTGACAGGTGAAGGTGGCGGAACGTTGCGACGGACGTTGGGATGACTGGGCGATGACAGCTAGAGTTCATCACGGCCGTTGAGGAGATGCGGAGGGGGAGCGAATACGCAGCAGCAATACGAGGAGAGAGCATCATCAAATCATCAAGATTAAAAAAGATGGCAGCCAATCCGGTGAGTTTGAATGCAAATGAGCAGTCACACAACCTGGAAAATTAGGTGCACAGCCTCCGGTCTCCGGGCGGAATGCGAGAGGAAGGAGCAAAAAGTCAGCAATGGGCCTGTTGGCTCCTTCATCCCGCCACTGGTCGCATTGTCTCAGGCGGAAGGGGCGTCGGTGACGTAGCGACCGGAGGTGCTCCTGGGAAAGTGCGTGGAACGGGCTTGCAGCTGGCGGGGACGGATTAGGTAATTGCCTTTTGCTAGCCAGTGCCGGTCTCACCTTCCCGCCTGAGTCTCTGTCTCTGGCGCAGAAACAGTGGGAAGGAAGGAAGGGGGGCCGAAAGCGAAAGGAAGGCGGTGACCACTTTCCCATTTGGAGAGAGGCACCGTTCCACAATGTCACCGTCACCGGCCGTCCGTCCACTGAGTGTCTGACTGCAGTGCGCCTGCCAAATCAAAGGCGAAAAGAAAAAAAAGGAAAAGCGAGAAACAGTAGTTGGCAGGAACCCCTCTCCGGTTGACGGGTCCAGTGTCGCTGCTTCCTACTTCCCCTCCAAAATGCCCGCTCGTCCCCTGCCATTTTTCCAGAAATCCTGCCCGACCCTTTTTTCCCACATGCACCGGATCCACTTCTCGTCCTGGTCTTTCCGATTCCCGACTGCTGTCTCCTGTTCCTGTTCCCGCAGCCTGCAACGTCGTCGTCGGCTCATGGAAGGCCCCGGACAATTTGCATCGTCGCCTCGCTAGTTCTTCGCCCGACGAATCATCGCGACCGGAACAGAATTGAAGGCTCCAGCCGTCTACCACCGAATTCCTGCATCGAACATCGAACATTCGATACCCACGGTTACGGCGCTGCGTAGACACGACCTGCTTGTTCCCGGTCACCGACAGCGACACTGCACTGCACAGCACCGCATAGTATCCGTACACCGACAATAACGCCCACCTTTTGAGCCCTGACCGTGACAGTGAGACAGGCGACAGCGACTCACCTTGCTTCAGAGTCGGTGGCTGCATGCACCGCGACCCGACGGTGGAATTAAGGAATTCGCACCCCCGTCATGGTGATGCCACATGTCGCTACGGATCCATGTCTTTTCTCCCTCCCATCGCCTGAACGAGTCCCCCGACGCGCTGATCTGAGCTGAGACCAACCCAGCCCAGCCGCGACCGTACCGTACGACGTATTTGGCACTCTGACAATTGCTACGCTACTGGACCGCCATCTGCAACTGCTGCCCTGCACACATACCCAACGCGACCCTGCTTGCTGGCTGCAAACCAACCACAAACACCACACCACCAACGACCGACGCAACAACGCCTCCCAGACCGACAAACACTGCGATTATTCCTACACATTCACCTCACCTTGCAATAAGGGCTTCAGTGATACTCGACCTTGACCCGTTCGACGACCGCCTTCACCGACTCTTTTTTTCCCGGTTCTTCGTTCTCCCGATCGTACCCGGAGCCCCAGATCTCGTCTCTCGATAACCCGCCTTCAATCTTCAACTCGCTGACACAGGGCAAATTTACCACCAAACCTCATTCGAAAGCGCCCGCTGCACGACGACAGTCATATCTGCCGTCGACGTTCCGAGCCGACCTTTCAAACACGCCGCCGAAACGGCTAGCCTTCGTCACTTTCTTGCCCGACTGTCGCTCCAGCATGCTGCCATGGACCCTCCCGACCCCCTGCCGCTCCGTATAACGAGGAGCGCCTCCTCGTCCTCCTCCCTCCATTTCAAGCCACGCGACCGTAAACTTCACCTTTTGGTCGCCGCCACCGGCCCCCGCGACATATCATGGGCTCAAGCCCTCGTCGTGCGGCTCTCCAAGAGCTCCGCCATCGAGATGCGTGCCATCGTCGACGACACCGTCCCCCGATTGAGCCAGACCGTTATTACCATGCAGAACCGATCCATGTGTCCTCCCCTGCCTCCAGTACGCGCCGCCGACACCGACGCCGACGATATAGAGTTTTACCGCCAGCAAGCCTTCGAACTGGTCGAGTGGGCCGATCTCATGGTTTTGGCCCCGATCGACGCGGATAACATTTCCAAGATGATGGCGGGCATTGCCGATACGTTCCTTCTCGAGGTACTGAGGGGGTGGGATACTGCCAAGAAGATCCTCCTGGTACCCGGCATGAGCACACATATGTGGGAGAACCCCGTCACAAAACGGCAGCTCAACAAGATCAACAGCAAGTGGACTTGGATACGCGCCATGACCCCGATTCTGTGGCACTACGACGGATCACCGAAGAACCCGAAGCGGATTGTCAACTGGAATGGATTCAACGATGTGTTGGGCATCATCAAGAACCAGGCCGACCTCCTCGGCCTCGGCCGGGACGTCGACGTTGTCACTCACCTTGGGTACCTGGCGACTGGGGATCCGCGGGTCTACTCTAACTTGCCTCCCGAAATTTGGACCATCATTCTGGACTATGCTGGCGATTGGGAACTCGCGCAGGCCCTGGGAATCTTTACGAACCTACCAATGCCGCATCCTTGGACACTGCAGCCGAAAGATTCGCGAGATCCGATCAAGGTCTACGAGCACGAGCTAGAATGGCTTGTCCTCACCTGCGACACGACCGCCATCTGCAAGAAGCTCCTCCAATCGCCCCCTACACTGCACGATTTGCCCGCCCTTGTGGTTGGGCTTCTTATCAAGTTTTCACTCATCGACGTGCTCAAATGGATGGAGGCCAACCGCCCCGACCTCTTTAAGCATGCTTTCGATGGCAAAGTTCTCCCGACCAAGGCCTCGGCGTATTTTGGTCGCCCCGATGTCTTGGATTACTGGAAGGAGAGCAAATATTTTAGGGGCAAGCACCAACAGTCATATGACGCCGAGGCTGTCGACGGTGCTTCCAAGATGGGTTTTATCCAAGTACTCGACTGGTGGTGGCGGCATTCCGGTTTGCCTCTGCGTTTCACCGAGGCTGCCCTGGAGCAAGCCAGCGGAAAGGGACATCTGCTGGTTCTTGAATGGTGGAGGGATGCCGCGGCGCAGGATGAAAGAATCGTGCTGCGTCCCGGGAAAGCTCTGTTGTGGGCTGCTCAGCATGGCCAGGTTGATGTCATCAAATGGTGGATGGCTTCTGGCATTCCCATCGCCCACGGTGACGGTGTAGCTAAGATTGCCTCGCGGTGGGGCCAGGTCGGCGTCCTCGAGCTTTGGCGCAAGCTCAAGGGAGACGACAAACTCACATTTGATGGCGAGGTGCTTGTCCAACCCACGATCCACCAACACATCGGCGTGCTCGAGTGGTGGCGCAAGTTTGCCTACGGCGAACTGGACGGCATGGAAGGACGGAAACAGCGCGTCGAGTACCGAACGTGCGATATCGAAGAAGCTTTGGAGGACAGCATTGGCGACCAGGAGCCGGTGCGCAAATGGTGGGCCAGCAACGGGCTCAACCTTGGGCTCCGCAATGTTGAATGGATGCGGGCCAGGTGTTTGTAAGACTATTCTCTGTTTTCGGGACACATTCACAGGCGCAGGCGGCATTGCTTTTGGTAGCACTGACACGGCGCCCTTGCATTGAAACCGGCACACAAAAAAGTTTGGCGTTCCGGATCAAAGGCTGGAAATCTGGCGTTGGCAGCATGCGTGATGAACGTGAAGGTATTACATTCTTATTGTAAATTGATTGGTCTTTGGTCGAATCATGACATCTCGTTACACATCCCCAGAAGTGAAGCCCTTTCCTACCATTCTCAGATAACCAATGGCACAGCAGCCAACAGTCCAGCAACCAAGACGGCGCCGTCGACACCCATCGCAGCCGCGCCGGCTGTGCTGCCACCTCCGGTTGTTGCTGCCGTCGGCGCAGCATTCGTAAGTGTCGCCCTGGTGCTGGTGCTGGCGCTGGTGCCGCTGGCAAGAGCCCGCGTAGACGTTGTGCTGGTGCTGGTATCATCATCACCACCGCCCAACACCGTAGTGCTCGGGGTATCGTCAAAGGTAGTTGTAGCAGAGCGAAGCCGCGTCGTCGCAATCAACGCCGTCGAAGTAGTACTATCATCCCCTCCGCCACCACCGCCGCCGCCTCCACCTCCACCCGGACCGTTGCACTTCTTGTTACCCGCGCAGGTCTGCCCCGAGAAGCAGTAATACGTATTGCAGCACGTCTGGCCGGAGGGCATACACCCCGCTCCGCACACCGTCTGCCCGGCCGCACACTGGCTCCCGCCTCCTCCTCCGCTGCCAGATCCCTTGTTGCACTTCTTATCACCCGCGCAGGTCTCCCCGGCATCGCAGAAGTAGGTGCTACAGCACACCTGTCCCACCGGCATACATCCCGTCCCGCACGCCGTCTGCCCGGCCGCACACTGCCCCCCACCACCTCCCCCTCCACTACCCTTCGAACAGAACCCGTCAGCGGTACACGTCTCCCCGGCATCACAGTACCCGCCATCAGAGCAACACACCGTGCCGGAGGGGATACAGAAGCCGTTGCAGAGGACTTTACCCGACGAACACCCCGACGGGGCGCCGGAGCAGGTCTTGCCGATGGGGCAGCAGCCGCCGGAGACGCAGACTTTCGTGGCCTCGCAGTAGCCGCCGCTGCCGCTGTTGCAGCAGGTGCCGAGGGTGGGGATGCATTTGCCGTCGCAGGGTTTGTAGCCGATGTCGCAGGTGGAGGCCACGGCGCCGAGGGAGATGGCGGAGGAGCCGAGGCCGCCGGGGAGGAGGAAGGGGTTGGACGCGGAGGAGGAGGAGGAGGATTGGGAGCCGAGGTAGGGGGAGGAGGAGTCGGCGAGGGCGAGGGCGAGGCCCGTTGATAGGAGGAGGGAGTTGAGGAGCATGATGGTGGTGTTGGTGAGGAGGCCTTGGGAGGGGAGGTATGGGGATGGGGAGGAGGTATATATATCTGATGGTGCAGGAGATCCGACTATCGTACTTACAACGATGTCGAACCGGAAGACTTGAATGGGAAGATACCCCTGGGCCCCCTTGCTTGGGAAATCAGCCTACATGGGCCGGGGGAGTTTGACGGGAGATTTCTGTGTGACCCCGGACGACGCTAGGAAACGCCATGAGGCGCGATGATAGACGAGCTGGCTTCCTTTCGCGTTCACGGGGACGGTGATGGGCGAGCAATCAGGCTGCTGGGGGTGACGGGTGGGCTGAGGGCTAGGGACGCAGGGTTGTTTGCCACATTGTAGCTTGTTTTCACGAGGTTTGTTTGACATGATGCGGTGTTCCCTTCTTTCAGTGAGGTGGTCTATCGGGGGAGCAGTCTCTGTGAGTATGACTGCGGCATGGGATACCGATTCAATGTCCGCTGTGAATGTAATCACCGCATATCACGACGCTTCTTTCCCACCGTCAGTCCTCAGCAGACATCACGGCACTTCTTCAAGGCAGAAACACCCAAAAGCTGAAGCCTAAAAAGCCCCGCCAAGAAATGACAAGCAGTCCACCCCAGCAACAGACCTCAGCTCACTCAACACGTTACAAGCAGGCTGTTCCTCCCCTCTACCAAGCCGGGCGATTTAAGCGACTGACAGCCTTCATTTCGTTATGCTTATCCTGGCCCGGACGAACCTTAGCCCCGAATGCTTATTTTGCATTCGTGTAGTGAAGACAAGCATGGTTTTGGTGAGGGGAAGTGATGGACGCCCCTAACGGCGACGGCGCGTGCGGCTGAGGGTCGCGGACGAATTGGACAACGGGAAAGAGATGAGAGGCGCTCGTTAGCGGCGTTTGATGGGCGATTGGACCCTTGTCGACATCGCGGGGTGAGGGGAGCTCTGCGGCTGAGCTGGTGTTTGGGTCGGTGATTAGAGGAGGTTAGCTGGGGACAAGAGTTAAGCTTGATTTGACGAGAAAATGATCGACGGAATGTGTGGTGAGGGTTGATCGAGACGAGGGTGGGATGGTATGTGTTGGCACGGCTGGGACTGGGAGTTGGTAAGGCGGGATTGAGTCATGCCGTCCGGATTAAATTTTGATAGACGGTGACGGGTGACTGGGCGTTTTCGTGGTGGTGTAAGGCTGATTTTGTGTTGTGGGATGGGTCGTGGTGTCTGAGATCTTGGGGCTGCGGTGGGAGACACGAGGTTTGCTTGCGCAGGGGTTGAGATGGGCGTGATGCCTTACACGGTGGCGTCTTCGAGTTGAGTCGCTCAAATTTGAGGTCAGAGCAGGAAGAGCCGTGTCTTTGCAGTCTGCGATGCGAGGTATTCCGGGGAAGCACGAGGCAGGGGCCGGTGTAAGACGGCGTCCCACTTTTCACTCCGGCCGGCTCCCAATTGCGAGCCCTCTCAGCAGCACGCCGTTGCGGTGTCTCAACCCGGCCCCACAACACGAATTTTCCAAAAGCAGAATCTGGCATGTCTTTTCAGAGAGGGAAAAATCATGAAACAGAACAAAAACAAACACAACGCCTCGAGACGGAAAGAGCAAAAAGTAACTCGACGTTGGCCTGATTCGAACAGACGCTCCCGAAGGAACAAGATTTCTAGTCTTGCGCATTAGACCACTCTGCCACAACGCCTCAATCTAATGAGCCCGCTTTCAGGCGGGGATGTTGAGGATGGCGGTGTGCCAGATTATGTTCTGTGAGTCTGGACCCTCTAAGATGCGGAGCCCGTTTCTAGCGCCGACAAACGGAACAACAGGCATACTCATCGTGCTGTTGCATTGAATTTATCAAACCTGCTTGCTGCATATTCCATTGCCTCAGAAACCGTACTTCATCAAGGTTTTGCTGTTTGGGTAGATACTGATGATAGGACGACATGCATAACAACCCTCTTAGAGGTAGGTAGTGGTAAGCCCGAATAGCACAACTCATTCATAAATAATGCGGAATTGGGTTAACCGTAAAGCGGTGAGTAGCATTTGTTCATCGATACATTAAACAAGAGGAATAGTGGAATATCTTCTTTCATGACGAACGAACTAAGTTATTCCCTTGGCTTCAACAACCACAGGGAGACCTGAGCAGTTGCTCGTGGATGTAAGAAGGGTGGTTAATGGTTGACTCTGCTTAAGGAGGCGCTGCTTCTCCCTCGTCATCACTCTAGTTGAAACTGGCAAGTTCTGGGGTGTCGTCTCTGCAGACGGAAGGCTCTTATCCGTTCTGCGTATAGTCATCGCCATAGGAAGCGGTACCAGCCCCATATGATCTTTGGCAATCCCCTCAGCGTGGCATGTCCCATGGAAATATTACGCGAAATCTACCTAGACACACCGGTCGACTGAGAATCGTGAACCCAAGCTTCTGTTCACATATGAATACTAATCGCCTCATATCCACGACTGTGAAGCTGTACTAGTTCTATCTGGGTGTCACTCTCTCTATTCTAATTTGTTTTTAGGTGCGGGCAACGATACCTAAAGTAGTCTCAACCTGGTCGAGGGCGCATACAATGTGTGAGAAATTGTAGCAGATGGCACACCATCGTTCTGACCTTTGATGAAACCATTTCACGTGAAGGGACAGATCACCGATTTCCAGCAGAACCCGCTCCTTCAATCTGCCAGAGTCGTTTTCCCATGGTCTTGCGTTAGGTTGTCTTTGAACATGCCTCCTCCAACATGCAAAGAGGCCTCACCGTATTATCAATCACACACGTAGGTCACGCTCCACAAACATCGCTACCAGCATGCCTCACAACCGAATACAACCCCCAAATTGCTTGGCCAGACCAAAGACACCTGGTAACGAATCCGAAATACCCGAGTCGTCCGCGCCAAGATCGACAGAACGTCCAATCCCAGAGACGACAGGCAAGAACAGTCGATTGGTGGTCCTCTCACCCATGAGCTGATCAGACGAACGGGGCAACCCCAGCCTGCGCGAGGGGAACTCCAGCCGACAGGGCACCTAACCACGAACCCCCTGTTCCTCCCAACAGCGCTGGCAGCACCCAACGACAGCGGTTGAGATGACATGAGACGGGACCCCATTGGACAGCCTTAATCGTCGCGACCCTCATTTCAAACGCGGCTGCTTTTATTTTTATCTTTATTCTTATTCCTGTCGGGCGCCCTTTTCAATCCCGTTCCATCCCCGAAGATGGCCGGTCGGTCTCTGGTGGAACGCTATTCTTAGGCCCGGAGATCTTTGAATAGTTTATTCCCCCGCTGGCGGGGTGTTGGTGGAACTTTACCGAGTTTCTGCGACCTGAAGGGGTAAGAGGGCACGCGAGCACGCTGCCGCTCATTGAACGCAGGGCTGCCTCCGTGATGCATTGTCGATGAAAGTGGAAAATATGCCATATGATGGACGGTTGATGTTCTCAAGTTGCATCTTCCGTTGCCAAGACTCAATGTCAAAAACTCACAAGTCGACGCGATCCCGAAAGCTTGGCGCAACTGTTGGACTCCAAGCCTCCAAGCCTGGGCAGTGTCGACGTCTTTGGCGATCTTGGCGGGGGCTTCACGTGGAAATCTTAGAATGGGGGCCATAACTCTCTGAACTATGATGCAACTCAAGACGACGCTACTTTTCACAAGTGCATGTGCCTCATGACAATGCGGCTGGAAGTTCTTTTGAAACCCCACCTGGTGTCAATTACCCGCGGAGTCTCGCAGCTCGACCTCGGAACCAGACTAAGAAGAGGACCACAATGAATAGCCTGCATCCGCAGTTCCAACAGATAATCTTCCGCCTCGTGTTGAAGCTATTCGCGATTTTTCACGTCATGAAACAACAAAGGGTTCAGGGCCGACCCCGTCCAATTGGCTGCGAACCGCCGTTGATGCGCGACCAGCCCCCACCCCAGGCAATTCGAAACGACTCAGCTGTCAGACACCTTGACATGAAGTGTGTCGCCAAAACCTGCCGCACCACCTTCTCTCTTTGGTCCGTTTATTAATAGCAGCCGAGAAAATCCCCCGGATTTCCTCGCCAAAGTTAGCCAACTTCCCACCGAACGGGGGCCGGTTGCAGTTTTCATTATCTGATGGCTGTTTGGGTAGATGCTAATCTAAGCCCAAACATGGCCTCACTAAGCCGGTCTTTGGGCGAGAATGAGACGAAGCTGTCACATCGCGATGGCGTCTTGGCAAAATTTGAGATGAGGGGTAGATAGACCTTATAGACTTCGAGTTGATAAATAGTGATGGAAACCTCGCGGTCTTTGGTTTCGTGTAGAGTCTACAGCCCTCCAGCGCCTTCGTTCTCGCATCGTTAGATTCGTTTCGTTCCAGCGCGGGCCGCCGAGTTTTCAATTGTAATCACTCAATTCTAGACAAAGGCTCTATCACATATCCACTCAGCTCAACATGGCATCCCAAACACTCCCTCTCCGATCCCGCCTCCTCTCTTCAAAACTCTTCATCTTCGCCCTCTTCTTCTTCTCCATCATCACAATCACCTTGGCAGGCGACGATGCTACTTCAACCCCCGCTCAACAGAGCGCTCCGTTCGTGGACCAGGCCACCGGCCTGAACATGGAGCGCTTCTTCGGTGCCAGAACATCATTCGCCTTCGCCATGGCCCTCCCGGAGCAGAACGGAACCGCCGGAGCCGGGTCCTTCATCGGGCAACTCTCCTTCCCACTCGTCAACGGCGTCGGATGGGGCGCCATGGGTTTGACCGGCGAAATGGAGGGCAACTTCATCCTGGCGGCGTGGCCGGATGGTGCCGGGGGCGTGATGGCCTCGTTCCGACAGGCAACCGACGAAGATAACCCGCCCGAAGTCAAGGGCAACTTTGCCGTTCGACCCATTGCCGAAGGCGTCTCCGTCAACGCCACATCTCTCACGTACACCTTCCTCTGCGAAAACTGCCTCGATACAACATTGGGACTGGGACCAGAGGCCACGAATGCGAACGCGGTCATGGGATGGGCGCTGTCTGAGAAGGCAGTGAGGAACCCGAGCGATCCCGGGGCGAATCTCGGATTTCACGAGCGTGGGTTTGGACCGTTTACCGCGAGGTTGGGGAATGCAAGGACGGCGCAGTTTGCGGCGGTAGCTGCGACTGCTGGGCAGCCGGTAGCAGGCTCGGCCAAGGCGGTGGCTGCAACGCCAAATGCTTTCAAGGATGGTGGCGATGACGACGATGATGATAAGAAGAAAGGTGGTAGTGGTGGTGGTGGAAAGAAGGATGATGACGATGATGATGACTGAAAGTCCAGAACTTGTAGATTCAACAGACAAGCCAATATCATGATACCTCCAGGTGTAGCGGTACCTTATCGCAAGTGACGTTAAAGCAAACAAACCCCGCGCCTAAAGCACGGAAATATCTATCGTTGATGGTCTCTTCGCGCCTACATCTGACCTCTCTATATGTTTGATAGGTCTAGTCGCATGACTGCAGGACGCCCTTTGCCCTATGCAATAAGGACGCATCGGCGTAGAATGTCGCACACACACACACACTGATTGCCACTAGAGATAGTGGAATATCTGATTCATTTAAAGGGAGCAAGATTGTTCAATGTAGTGAGCAGGCGCAAGGGTTTTGAGAAACCTAGGTAGACGGTTAGGCGATGTGGCAGCCATCATGCTACTATGGACCAACTGAGAATTCGTCTCGGGCAGCATGCAAGGCTCGGACAGACGAAATTGGCTTTCGTAAGACAGAGCAGCGCTAATACTCAATATTTCAACTAAAAGGGCAGGCCGAGATCAGATCGCACATCTTTTTCACATTAAGATCATGATTTGGGAGAAGGCTGGCCAATGAACGACCCAGAAATGGACAAAATGTGACGCATCAGTCAGTGAGATCCGGAGCCTGCTGTAATGTGCCCCTCTTGGCAGTTCTGGGCGTGTTATTCGTCATGTCGTTACCAAAAGGGCTGCATGGATTGGTAGTGACTGAGAGGAGAGGGTCCGCGTTCGTCTCTTGCACGTCCATAGCCTGATGTTCTTTATCTAAGAGACTGCCGCAACCCAGCTGGTTGACATTCAATTATGTTTTGACCTCCGTCACCTTTTTCACTTGCAGCCACGTCCATGCATGGCTCTTCCAATTCAGGAGGCCATTCTGAGAGCAACAGCCCCCCTAGAATCGAACCGTCGGGGCTGCTACATGTTCAGACTCTCCAAGATGATGTCCGAAGAGACGATGATCAGATAACATCTCCTATATTTGAAGATATAATAAATTGGAGGGTTGGTAACTCAGTCCTTTGTCAACGAAAGTCTACTGATATAGCCACAGAAAGGGAATGTCCCGGACGAAGCACAGCACGAATATAAAGAGACGCTCTTGCACAAACTGATCAACACAGCAGCTGATGATGTGTCCGCCTTGAGGGATCTAGAAGAAAACTTGAAAGAATGGAAGCCCTTGATCAACATTCGCTGCTCGGATACCAAGGAGACCGCCCTTCTACTCGCCATTTGGAAGGAGTTGGAAGGCGTGACTGCCGAGCTTCTCCAAGAAGGAGTCGACCCTGAGCTCGAGGATGACTCCGGGTGGTTGCCTTTGCAAGCAGCCAGTGATGTTGGCAACGAGACGATTATTGAAGCGTTGTTGAGCGCCGGAGCTGATGCTGCCAAGAGAGGTCACGATGGACAATATCCCCTCGATGGAGCTGTCAGATGGCCCCTGAAATCCCAGTTGATGAGACAGCTCGTTAAGCCGCATGAACAGTCCATCAATAAGGTCTACAAGGAGTCTGAATGGCCGCTGCTTAATAGGGCTGTGTATCATGGCACTGAAAGTGCCATTGACCTCCTGCTAGAAGTCGGTGCGAGCCTCAGCATGGTGGACTTTGAAAAATGGACACCTTTGATGACAGCAATTCGACGTAACTACCCCAAAATCGTGGCAAAGCTGCTCCGAAACTTGGTAGGGCAAGCCCCAAAGGATATTCAATCAGCTATCGATACGCCAGGTTTGGATGGAATTACGCCCATTATGCTCATTTGTGGTGGAACTGTGCTCGATGACGGCGCCGGCAACTCGTTAACGGCTTCGGATATCATTACAGATCTGTTGAAGCTTGGCCCGGATATCAATGCGATCGACGTGGAAGAGAACACGGTACTGCATCACGCGATGAATGCTGCAGCACCACGGGACGAGAACCTCATCAAATGCCTGATTCAATTGATGAGACCGGAAAGAATCCTACAATCCAACATTCGTGGCGAGACAGCGTTCGACTCTTGCTTCGACAAGGACGAAGACTGTCCATTTTCTGAGAGCAGAGATTTGATACAATTCCTCATTGAACTTTTTGCTCCAGATCAGACACTTCAGCAGGCCGAGGAGCCACTGTGTTGGACTGTGTACCGCCTGGAGAGACACACCACTGCGTTGGCGCTTTTCAGCAAGTTGAAACAGGCCGGGAAGATACGAGGGAACTTTGATCCCCACGGATGCTCATTGGTTGAATGGGCAATTCACGCTCGTCTCCCCCGAGTGCTGCTGACTTATCTTAGAGCAGTAGGGTTGTACAAAAAGGGCGATAAGGACAGCCCAGTCGGCGAGGACAGAGAACGGGGTTTGAATTTGGTTCGAAGGTTAACAGCAGAAACTCAAGCTTCACTGCCATGGCCGAGTGAGCCCGACCGGCAAAGACGGCAGGCGGAACAGAAATCATCTGACCAAAGCAGAGATGGAGATCCAGACCTGAAAGATCTGAAAGACTTGGAGGATATCCTGGACTATCTTTATCCGGAAAAGGCCGAGAGAAGAGCAAGCCCATGGGCCCTGTCGGAGCAAACTGAGCCTATGAAGGCGACCTCCCAGCGCTTCCCCGCCGCTATCATTCAAAATAACTTCTTCAAGTTCCGAAATGTGCACGAGATCTTGTACGACTCGGATCAGATGGAGAATGTGCGACAGACCGTTGAGAGACTCCAGAAATTCGAGTACAACCCCAATCCGCACAAGCAAGCATCGCCCCATGTCTCTGGTGTCAACTTCAAAGTTGGTCCAGATTTTACGTGGATACATCTACCGGCAAGCAATGTAAGTTGCTCTTCGGGGGCATAAGCTGTCAGACGACATATTAATATCAACTAGATTACATGGATGGAGGTGAGAGCCTCTGCCCCAGCCCGGAGTTGACACTCCACGCCTCCACAATGTTGCCGGATTGCTAAAGATTTGAATTAGGATGCCGTGAAGAAAGTCCTTAAGCAAATGGATTGCAAAGACGAAGCCGAGAAGGTTGCATCATTTTTGCGTAGCAGTTGGATCGAGATTCCAGACAGAACGTCAACGTCACGCTTCATGAGACCCCGTTATGTTGTCAAAGACAAAAGTCTTCCTACCGATTCGAAGGATCGACGTGTTGCAAAAGACATTAGCGATGAAGACATGGGCTGGCATCGGTTCCAAGCCAACGAAGAGCGCCAATATGACAAAGGCTTTTTTTCCCAGTGGATAACAGGAATATGACGAGCTTAGGCGGAGGGTCAGATGGGGAGTTTTCAAGAAAAGAGGGGAAAGCCCCTAGAGTCTCGTTCATCGCCCCTCCGTCTGAGAGCATGATGATCGATCACCAAAGCGACGGCAAGAGTGAAGAAAGTATTAGTGCTTCAGCCATCTACGTAAGTGCGCATTGAATGCAGAAGTGCATTGTCAATTCTGATGTGTTCCTAGATGCCCTTTCTATACTTTTCAATGTATCATGGAAGTGAAGGTGACCGACACTCCAGAGCGAGAACTGGTACGGAGCCACCGGACGAAGAGTCAGTTCTTGATGAGATCGACCTGCGGCAAAGCCTCTTCACGGCGTACAAGGATTCAGTCATCCATCAACCAGCAACTCTAGATGAGTTTTACTACCACTTTGCGTCAGATAACGATTCGCGCAACGACAGAAATTTGCGCAATAATGATCAGGTCGTTACCAAATACTTGAAACCAGGAGACACAAAAAAGCCGAAATACTGGCCCCTCTTGCGTGTGAGTCAAGTTTGGATATGGATCATAGACGAAAGTATGTACCGCATCAGTCAAAATGCATCTGAACCAGCTATTGACGCAATTGTATCTCAGAATGGATCATAACCTCCACATCCTCCGCCAGGAATGATGTCCAAGACAATCTCTTCACTAATATACTTGAGCATCTTCAGAAACAAATTAAGAATGGAAGCAGACGGATTGGACCATCATCGGCTACCGAAATGAGCAAGGTTATCGTGAATTATTGTATCGGAGCTTACGAGAGAAAGAGAAAGCGTTCGGTCATGACTAAAGGGCCTGTCAGCACCCAGGCAAATGCTCAGCAAAACGGGTTGCCCAAGGAAGAGCGATCTATCCGGCAGATATTCTCCGACTCCATCAACGAAATTGTAGGTAAAAACAGGCCCGTATGTTTCAAGCAGTATGGAAAATTTGACGGGAATTTGCAGGGAAGAAAAGAGTCAAGCCTTTTCAACCAAGCATATGGTCACCATCACTTATCCAGCAACAGAGAAGACCGCAAGAACAAGGGCAAATCCACCGAACAGACAATGGGTCATCTCAGCTCTACGCTTGGGAAGGTAGCACGTCAATTGTGCGACATTAAGGACATCAGAGATGAGCTTAACATTCTGAAAACCGTGGCTACCTTCCAACGTAAGGTACAGTATCAAATGGCAGGGCCCTCTGCAAACGGGGATCTTGAGACGGATTACATTCTTAGTGACATCAGGGAGATGGACCGATTCGCGGAGCAGACCCAAGAGGCAGTGAGTAATCTTTGACTACCCTCAAAGGCCATAATTAACAAGTGACGCGTAGGTCAAAACTACTCTGACGCTTGTGGAGAGTGATATAGCCAACCTCCAAGGAATGGAAGCTGTGAAACAGGGCAAGATTGTCTTAATATTTACTCTTGTCACAGTGTGGTTTGTGAGTCGTTCTACTACGCAGAACATTCATGAGACAGTCTTCCACTAACGTATTCGTCTCACAGCTCCCTCTCTCCTTTCTCACGTCACTCTTCGCGCTTGATGTAGCATCTTTCCTCACGGCTCCTGCCTGGTCGCTGTACGTCATCTGTAAGTGATCTCTTAACGCTCTACTCTGGTACCCAAGTCACGCTGCTGATAAAATGATAGTCGTCGTGCCATTGTTGTTTCTATTGGTAGCCATAGCCTACGTTTGGAAGCTGGAGATCGTCCAATACTACTCAAAGATGCAGCGCAACGCCGCCAAAGAGTTTCAGCCAGCGGAAATAACGAGGGCCAAGTCAAGTGCGCTGTCTTGTCCGCCATTGGGGGTTCTGAGAAGACGAGGGAGAGCTGATGAGGAACATGGAGTGAGCTCGAATAGTGACTTGGGAAAGTGATGGCTGGGTGCCTTTGATGAGCTGGGCTTTTACTTTCACAGGCTGCCATGGGCGCTGGTGCCAACTCATGCAGCAGCGCGAAACACCATGGCTAGCACTGGAACAGGTTTTTTGCTCGTTCTTTCTTGCTTCTCAGTAGCAGTATACTAGGTTCCCTACTAGGTATGTAATTGACTAACATTCAATCCTCCTAGACCGTTGACTTCACTAAAGCTAAGCGGCGTCTTTGAACCCTTGTATAAAGATCGATATGATCATTCTGCATTCTCAACAGGTTGGGCTGGACTACGCGAGAATGTATTTGAGGTGGTCAACTTGAATCCATAGAAGTACATGGTCCGTTTCTTCCTTTATGCTGCAGCCTCCGCAGCAGCTCGACAAGCACATATATCTCCGCAGAACCTCTCCTCCGCATTGATGCTGGGGTGAATCTGAGTGTTCCTCCTGGCAGGATATATCTCAGCCCGAGCCTTCTTCTCAGCCTCCCAATGCTTGTCGAGGTCCTTTTTCAGTAGACGCTTGAAGGCCATAGTGCCCGACTCCCGCTTCGAGTGCAGGGGACCGTTGACAAACACGTTGGTGACCAGATTCTTCTGGACACCGTTCATGAGATGGAAGTCCTCAATTTCGATACCCTCGAAGAACTCTCCGGCGCGGTCGAAATGCTCTCGCGGTGAGTTCTTGTTCCGATACACCTCGTACTCTGTGGTGACGGTGGTGGGTGTCTTGGGAACGACGCGCATGAGGAACCAGTACGGCGTTGACAGGTTCAGAGATGTGTTGGGGTAGTTGAACGTGAAGGCCCCGTTGCCGAAGAACTGAACGTCATCAGGCTTGATGTCATCCCTGTTAGGCGGGAAGTGTTCCATTCGCCCCTTGTTGGGTCCCTTCGTCTCCACTGAGTAGCGATCGAGATTGGTGATTTTGGTGATGCCAGGATGGGATGCTTGACAGTGATAGCACTACGCGTATGTATCAGTATGGAAGTCTTTTTGGACGTGTCGGACCGATTGAGAGCATGCACAGCTGTGTTCGCTCACCTCGTTGTAGTTCTCGCCAACCAATTTCCAGTTGTAGTCGCCATTGGTGGTCCAGGTGCGCTCGTAAACATAGTCATCGAGGTTGAAATCTTGGAAACGTTCTTGCTCGTCGGTACCCTCGTTGAGCTCTTTCCATGGGATGGGGTTGTCTGAGGCATCAAAGTTGACCCAGATGAGACCGAGCTTGTCAATATGAGTGTGGATCGAGAAGAGGCTGTAATCTTCCTTGCGGAAGTCATCAACCTCGTCGAACTTAGGAGCCTTTGCGAGCTTGCCAGAGAGACCGTAAGACCAGCCTGCGAAGCCACGATAAGAAGGTGTACCCGGAAGAAGGAGTCTTGTGGAGAAGCTCACCGTGGTAGCCGCAGCTAAGAATGAGCTTCTTGCCCTCACGGCCGTCTTTGTCCACGAGGATGGGGTAGGCACGGTGACGACAGACATTGTGGAATGCGTGAATCCCCCCCTGTCTGTCCTTGATGAGGAAGAAGTCGAAGCCAGCCATCTCAAAGCGAAGAAAGCTTCCTGCCTCTGGTAGGCGAGAGCGATGGGTTATCATCAGCCATTGCTTGGAGAATACGGCTCGCTTCTCGAAGTCGAAGAAGGCCGGCTCACGATACCAGGAGGCTGGCATGTTGCCCTCGGGGATCTTCAGAGGTACGGACATTTTGGATAGTGGATGAGATGGAATAAGGTTTAAGCAGAAGTGAGGCTGGGATAGTTTACAGGTTCAAATATTTCCTTCGTGTGTTGTTGTGCAAGGAGAGGAAAGAGTTGCTAGGAATGCAAAGCACGGATGGATAGACCATTTTA
The DNA here is from genome assembly GCF_000319635.2 of Colletotrichum fructicola Nara gc5. Lineage (NCBI taxonomy): Eukaryota > Fungi > Ascomycota > Sordariomycetes > Glomerellales > Glomerellaceae > Colletotrichum > Colletotrichum fructicola. The sequence continues at coordinate 8,571,511 of NW_027094051.1, read as the reverse complement.
ATAATTCATGAAGCTTCATTGATCGAACTCTTCCGAAGGCTGGACCACCGCCCCAAGACGCCTTCAATATTCACTACATACGGCAAAACCGCTGATAAAGTTCTTCAAATCACGGGGTGAGGGGTAGCGGGAGCTAGGATGAAATTGGGCAATAAAGCTCAACCAAGACAGCTCCCCACGCAAGGTATGTAAGGATACATGAGTCCAGAACATGAACGTATCACCATAAAAGTTGTCGCGTTGTTTCAACTGACGGCACAACAATGTCAGCCATGTTTTCAAGAATTGACCACATGAGAACCTGCGTTGAGGACGACGTGTGGTAGCGTCACATAACAGCCGCCTTGGTGTAGTAATGGCACGGATGTGAGTGTGCAGCTTCGCTGTTTAGAAACACGCCCTCGGTCTCAGGCTTCCTTCCTAATACAGCATTTCGCCTCAGAACCATGGGACTCAGACTTCTTTATCTCTCGATGGTCTCCCCGCAGTTTCTCAAAGCGTGTTAGACCGTTGACATGGCTGATAATTGCAACCTGGCCATTGGCTACTGCAGTTTTACTAGATCCCAGCCAGTCTGACCCCGCATTCAGCGCACGACCACTCTGGGATTGGCCTTCTTAGCAGCGAACATTGGTGTATCTGCTGTATAACACCAATTGGATCTCTTCAGTCCGTAGTCTATAAACATGAGCTTTCAGACAGAGTGATGGTTACTGAGCGAGGACAATAGAGAAGATATGCTGAAACAAGCCCCTCCCGCGCGATTTAGATAGCTTCATGGTTTAAATCTGTCAGTTTAGACAGACAAATTCCCCAGATGCAACTGGTGTAAACGTGAACTGTTTTCATCCTTGTCTCTCCATCTGTGAGATCACCCGCATGTACCCGAAGACTGGTGGCGTTCACAACCAGACCTTCATGCTTTCATCTTTGTGTTAGAGAAGAACCAGAATCGTCTTGAGGACGATAATCGGATAGACCGGACGCAGCCTCTTCATGTAGCTTGCCCCCAACGACACCATAGCTTATCAATTATCAAGACTGACACCACCAATCCTTCATTTACCTACTGTGTAAGTCGGAAAGTGCGGTGAAAGGTAGCATTGGCTCTGGCCTGTTCTATTTCATCTTCACTAATTTCATTTGTCCAAAATGTGGCAGCATGAGTAACGATTGTTATTTCTTGCACCAATCCTGAATGTGTAGGGTGCCCGAGGGTGAGGCAGGCCTTACGTGATCTTGATTATGACCACCAGAGCTGTGAGAAACAAGACCGCAGGTCCACGGGACCACATCGAAGATTCTACATAGCAGTAACTAACAAGCTGACGTCATTACAGATGCCGTGACAAAAGCTAAGGCGCGGCTCAAGCAAAGTACCTCGTGCAATTTATTGCCCAGTTGTGGAAGCTTCCCTCGTTGATCGCCCCACCCTCCCGGTCGCAACTTGAAGATGAGTGCTGGAGTTTAGGCCGCTAAATAGGGCGAGTCTCTGGCTCGAACACACGTCCATGAACTACAATAGGTCCCTTATCGGGTGGAGTGAAGCTAGGCCGATCTCTCACGACCCGGCTGTGATACATGATAGGGCTTCATCCCAGAGATACGCCATTTTGTCGGTGATAAGAAGGCTCGACGCGGGTCTCCGGTGTTTTCAAACATATGAGCCTGCCCCGCATTCCCATTCGGGTAAGTAAAATGAGACCAGGCTGATAACACTGTGTGACAGCATCTGAACACACCCTGCGAGACGGTAGTCGGCCGGGCCCAGGCCCAAGGCCCAAATCCCAGCCTGAATCCTACCTTTACGTAAGGGATCAGCCACACTACTTTATAGCTAGCTGCACCTAGTGCTTATAGCTAGATTAATTAAGCTACTTTACGTAAGTTATAAGCCCTCTATATACCTAAATCTATCTACTAGACAGTAAGGTTATTCCTAAGTAGCTATTAGGACTTTAACCTTATAGTCTAGTAATTATTATAGGGTAATTAATAGATTACTAAGCTACTAGAAGTAATACTTCTAAGTAGAGATTGCAGCTATTATGATATATGTCCCCTACTTGTAAAATCTCCTCAGCCCTTAGGCTGCTAAAGTTAATAATTATTTAATAATTGCTATAACTAGTTGTATAGTAATAACTACTTAATAACTATCTGATAATTACTTATAACTACTACTTAAACCTCTCTTAAACCTTAAACTAATTAAATAAATTAATATATCCTCAATTAGTAATCTAACCCTATTTTCTTCTAGCTCTGCTCAGAGGGGATTATCCTAGTTAGGCCCTCCTAGCCCTCCTCCTTCTTCTACTAACCTTATAGCTAAAGCACCTATATAGAAGGTAGCTAGTAAAGGACTAAATCTAGGAAGTCTAGTATATAATACTATCTTTAAGCTAACTAAAGCTATAAGCTTCTAGCTATTGGAGATTAATCTTAAGAACGCCTTTAAGGTAATAAGACTTCTCTTCTACTTAATAGATAAAGGAATACTAAATGGATATAATAGGGATATAGTTTTTAAGGAAGATGAGGTAGTAGTAGTTAAAGATCTAAGATCTTTAGGTAATCTAATACTTATAGGTTTTATGCTTCCTAGATAGTTACTTATATAGAAGATCTAATATAATCTCTTAGAAGAAATAATTAATAATAGTCTTTCTATTATAGCTTCAGCCTTCTATATCTTTATTAAAACTGAAGAATATACCTAGAAGTTTAATAAGCTAGCTATAAGTAAAGTCTATAATAACTAGAACAGAATAACTAAAGTTAACTATAGTAATACTAAAGACTTTATATAGGATCTTTACTTAACTTTTAATAAACTAAATAGCTTTAGTATAAACTCATTAACTACAGCTCTTACCTATAGACTTATCTAAGGTTTTAGATGTTTTAATTACGCTAAAGTAGATAGTATAGAGAATAACTTTATTTTAGGAATTTACACCTATAATAACTTTTTATAAGAATTTAGAGGCTTTAGCAAAAAGGAATAATATAAATAAGCTTCTTAAGGTATTAAGGCTCTATTAAATAAAACGAAGTTTATTATAAAGAAGAAAACTCAGCCCTTTAAGCCTATAAATAATAAAGAGACTTAGTAGTAGGATTTATATACTTCCTATAATTCTAAGTATCTATAAAACCTTCATAAATATAAGATATACTCTTACTATTATAAAAAGGCTTCCCTATACCCTATTTATTATAATAAATACTTATTTAAGTATTATAAGTATTATACTATAAAGTTTAATAAGTTTAAGTATTTAAACACACTATAAATAACTACATAATTAACTACATAAGTATCTACTTTAGTATTTACCTTAAAAGGTTAAACCTAAAATAGTGTCTTTAGAAACTTTAGTATTAAATAGGATATTAACTATTAATCTGAGGCTTTTATAGATACCTTATTAACCTAAGTTTAGAAGAGGACCTTTCTACTATTCCTAGTAGATAACTTTAAAGTATTTAGTCTATATTTTAACCCTTAATCTCTTACTAGAGATTTATATAAAGTTAACTATATATAGAGAATTAAGAAGTAACTAATAAAGAGATTTAAACCTTCTATCTATAGTTCTACTAGCTAAACCATTAAAATAAAGACTAATAACGTGGTTCATCAGTCAGCCGCGCATATCAGTCAGCCGCGCACTTTTTCCCACGTACACAACAACATCTAGTATTTCTCAACCACAACGCATTAAATCAACTATTAGTTGTCGCTATCAGAATCTCCTGAGGGTTCGACATCTTTGGAACAGGTTCGCGCGTTATGACCAGTCTCACCACACATACCACAGCGTCTCCGAGCTGGCTGGGCTCTCTTTGATGGACCCCCCTCGTCGTCCTCTTGAGGTGCTGGACGTTTCCCTTTTTGTTTCCCTTCAAGCAAAATGTTACGACCCGTTATGCATGGATAACAGTTAAAGGACCCACTCGGGCGTCGGGCGGCTAGGACAGGACATTTGTACTATGCAGGATCACGGGAACAACAGGGACTCACTCAGGAACGGAAGAACTATGGTACAGGTCACGTGATGATAAGGAATGAGCATAGATAAGGGACCCACAATGAGCGCTCAGTGGAGACTAGAATGAGCGCTCATCCCACTCTAGAATGAGCGCTCATAGTGACAAGGGGCACAGCGCTCATGAACAAGCAGAACTGTTCATATAAGACTTATATATATAGTATGACCCTGAGCCTGGCTCATGGTCAGACTTCCATAGCTCTTCAGCAATCAACTTAGTATTCATCCTCACGGATACTCTCAGCTTACCTTCACTGCGAATTACTTGTTGAGCCTAAGACTGATCACCTTAGCCTCTGAAGACCGATCTACTACAGCCTACAACCTACGACCCAGACCACGACCAAGTGTACTGTTATTACGTCTCAATCCCCAGCTTCTGTTAGCAGACCCTACTGTCGGATAGCTGACCGTAACACAAAACCTGAGATTCCTCTATACTAAGTGCCCCTCCAAGCTGGACCCGCGTTCTTTTAGCCCTCCGGCGCTTAGCAAGTGCTACATTCGCATCCTCAAGGGTACGAAGCCGATCAGTCAAAATAGTGATTGATTGCGCCATTGCCTGCGCACCCTTTGACAATTGCTCAACTGCAGCAATAATTGGTGTCGGTGAGCTTCCTTGATGAGCAGAGATGCGACTTTTGATAAAGCTGGACTGTGAGACGGTTTGTTGTGGGTTAGAGGGCGTTTGCGACTGCCAAGGTGGTGGTGTTGAAGGGTTGGCTATAAGAGGTGTAGGCGTCCGTAAATGCACATCAAGCTTTTTGATGACATGGTCTGGGTCCCATGGTGAAATTCCAGCGCCTTGGAAAGCAGACCTGATGTTTTCCTCATTAAAAACCTTGTTGTGGGCCTGGTGGAAGGCAATAAAGAACTCAGACTTGGTGATGTGATTTATGGAGGCTCTGATGAATAGGTTGATTTCATCACCGTATGCGCGTTTTAAAGGCGAATAAAGGGCAATATCTAATGGCTGTAGTAGATGCGATGAATGTGCAGGCATACTGACGGTTATAATATTGTTCTGCTTGCAGTAATCGTCGAATTCGGCCGACAAATGGCTCTCGTGGCCGTCGATAATAAGCATCCGGTAGACGCCCTTCGTTCGGTTCTTAGTGTGTTTGTCGAAGTGTTTAATCCAGTCAAGACCCGTCTGATTGTCCGTCCATCCATTAGCAGTGGGTTTGATCACCCAGTTGCCCGGAAAACCTGATTCCGTGGTCCAACTAGCAAGGTGATATACGCCCTTAACGATCACGAACGGAGGGATGCACCACCCGCCCGAATTGATACATTCGATGACTGTAGCCCATTCACGGTTGCCAGGCTGGACAGGCTTTGCTTTGCCGCGTCGATCAGCGCGTGTTACCACCATTGACGCGGTGATCATGCCCATCATGAAGCCAGTTTCGTCGAAATTGTATAGGTCCCCCTCTTGGATGCCATACTTGGCCATCATGTTGCGTAATAGCGCAAACCACTCAGATATAACCTCAGGATCTTCTTGAAGAGCCCTTTGATAATCGTATGGACGATTAAACTTGGTTTTCAGAGCAGGCTGTGAGTCCACAAACCGCCTGGCCCATCGCTTGCCAACAGGCTCGCCATTACGCGCTCGCAGCAGGAGATTGGCCATATCTTCCACACCGGCGAGGCGCAAAGGAAATCCTCTGGAATCCTGCTCAATAACGTATTGGAGAAGTGTTTTCTCCTCGATCGCATCGAGTTTATGTCTTTGAGGTTGGGTAGTTTCGCGTCGAGGTCGGTTGTTCATTCTGTCGCGTAAGGAGCTTTCGGGGACACCGTAGTTCTTTGCTGCACGCCGTACACTTAGCTTTTGACCTGCAGCACGTGTCAATTGGATCGCCTCGATGGCAAGAAGGATTTTGTCTTCTTGTGAGTAAATTGGCATTGTGGTTGTAGAGTATTTACGCGTTGAGTGTTTAAATGGTTAATGACTGAGCGTGTCTGGGAAAAAGTGCGCGGCTGACTGATATGCGCGGCTGACTGATGAACCACATTATAACATCTTATATAACTTAATAATAATAATACTTATAAGAATACTTACTTACTTAAATATTACATATAAAATAAACTAATAGACTTTAAGGTATAAAACCTTATATAAAAATGCTTTATTTATTATAACCTATAACTACAATATTGATTATGTAATATGTATAGTTACGTAAGCACCTTATGTAATTAGCAGTTTAGCAGGTTACGTTTCAGGTTATCTTTCCCCTCCTTTTTCCCTACCTTAGGAAATAACCTGCCAACTACATCAACAAGAGTCATCACAATACATCACTTCCTTTATTATTCTCTATACGATTAAATGCCTATAAATGCTCAGGATTATCACATTTTATCATAACATAAGCCCATCTATAACCCTATACTATATAGGCGCATATACTACGCCCCTGAATACGCTTATACCTGTGTTAACAACTTTTACTTTCTTCGTATCTAACTTATTATAAACCTTTAGCTTAGAGATTCACTTACTTATAACTTTTAGGAAATAGGAGGTAATAGAAGAGGGACCTCTAAAGTTAGCTATCTTTAATACTATAAAGACTTAAGTTAATAGCTTATAAAGGATAGATTACTAGTAGCTTAAAAAGCTTTTAGACAGCCTTAAATATCTCTTAAGCAAATAGGTATATAATAAAAAGGTTACTATAGATAGAAAACTTAATAAAGTTGAAGTAAGATAGGTTATTTATAGCAACTTTCAAGATAAGGATAATAAAACAGTCTATAATGCTATTACTAATCTTATTACTCTATAAGTCTTTCTATTAATTATAGTACTTAAAGATCTAAAACTTTATTAGGTTAATATAGTTATAACCTTCTTAAATATTCTTATAGGAGATTAAGATATCTTTATTACCTAACCCTATAGGTTTAATAATAGATCTAGCTAGTTCTATAAGTTAAAAAAAGCTCTCTATAAATTAAGAGAATCTCCTCTTCTCTAATATAAGCAAATTATTACTATCCTCAAATAATTAAGGTTTAATCTACTACTAAAAGAACCTTATATTCTTATTAATAAGGATAGCATTATAGTATTACTTTATATTAATAATATACTTATTACTATACCTAATATTAAGTAAGTTAATAACTTTAAAAATAACTTATATAACTTCTTTTAGATTAAGGATTTAAGTAAAGCACATTTAATAGTTTCTTAGGTTTAAAATTATTTGCTACTATAAAATAAGATAACTTTAGATCTTATAGGCTAAGTATATTAATAATATATTAATAGAGAAAGGTATCACTAGATATAACTAAATACCCTACCCCCTTAGCAATACTTAGCTACTAGAGATTATAGAATAACATAAAATACCTACTAAGATATATAAATATTAAAGTAATCTAAGTAAGTTATAGTAGATTATAAATAGTATATAACTAGATATTATAACACCTATAGGTAGGGCTACTAAAGATCAACAACATACCTCTAAAAAGTATAATAAACGATTAAGATTAATATAGAGATATCTCTATAACTAGCTTATAATAATTAGCACTCTACCTTAATAGTCTAAGTTACTCTATTAATAACCTCAAATTATTAGTATTCTATAATACTAGCTAGTTAGTCTAATTATAAAAACATAGGTAAGTTAATAGCTAGTTATATAGTTATATATAGAAGAATATTAATCACCTAGAAATTAGCATTATAATTATTTATAGCTATATTAACCTATAAGGCTAAGTAGATAAATCTAATACCTAGAGGGAAAGCTTTATTATATATCGCAGATCTCTTTAAAAGGATAAATATCTTTATTTAATTACCTCTTTAGGTATATATAGATTCTATAAATACCCTTTATAATTACTTATTAAGTAAATAATTACCTAAACTACACCACATTAAGATCAAATATCATTAAATTATTAATAATATCAGCAATAAGGACTTTAAGATTAACTATATCCTAACCTATAAGATAGTTACTAATAGCTTCACTAAACTACTAGTAGTAGAGAAGTATTATAATTTTATTAGAATGCTAAGTTTATTTAAACTACCTATAAATAATAATAAATCCTAATCTAAAGATAATATCTTAAGACTTAATCTTAATTAAGTCCTTTCTAACGTATATGCATAGCGAGTCGCCCATCATAGCGAGCCGCCCACCTTTCACTACCCTCCAGCCATTTGTGTAAGTCAATTAAGCCACATCGTACGAAATCAATTGAAACTACTCATCAGCCTCTTCTTCAGAGGTCTCCCAAACTACCTGACATGTTCGTACATTATGTCCAGTCTTTCCGCAGTTACCACATCGCCGCCCGCGCGATTCACCCCCCTCCGTACGAGCACCCTCTTGACGCATGTTTTCGCCTCCAGCATCAACAACCCCCTTTTCTACCCGTATTGCCTCAGCTTCAGCTGTATTAAGTGACCCTCCAAGACGTAGTTGGGTTTTCTTAGCTCTCCGGCGCTTACTTAGTATCTCATTTGCCGTACGAAGCCCGCGGCACTCGGCTTCAACAAGAGCTAGTTTGTGTGCTAACTTGCTAATACCTTTAGCTTGCAAATCAACAACCTCGTACAAATGAGTTGGTGAGCTATCTTGATGACTAGTGATTCTTTTCTTAAGTGAAGCAGAGCTTCGTACGGCGTCATGTGCTGTGGTTGGTGTCTTTGGGTCCCAGGAGCCCTGGCTGCTTGGGCATGAGTTGGATGGTGTTGGCGTCTTTGGCTTGAAATCCAGGCGGGAAAGAACTGCTTCTGGGTCGAATGGTACAAGGCCAGCCTGTCTAAAACCAGCTTGTACGTTTTCTTTGCTTATTGAAGTAAAAAAGGCTGCCTTGAAGGCAGGAAAGAAATCATCCTTAGTAATGTGCGTAATCTGCATCCGCATCATCTTCTCGATTTCCTTGCCATATGAAGCCTTCAGCGGACTAAAACAGCCAACATCAAGAGGCTGAAGCTCGTGCGATGAATGCGGAGGCATGCAAAGAGCAATAATGCCGTGTTCCTTGCAGTAATCGTCAAACTTGGTGGATTTGTGGCTGTTGTGGCCATCAAGGATTAGGAGCCGTTTAACACCCTTCGTGCGAGACTTTGTGCACTTTTCAAAATGTTTTAGCCAATCTAGGCCAATCTCATTTGTAGTCCATCCATTTTCGCTAGGGTGGACGCGCCATTCGGGTGGGAATTGGCCATTGGTATACCATGAGAGTAGGTGATATTTGCCCTTAACAATGACGTATGGAGGCAGCGCCCAGCCATCTGCACATACGCCCTGAATGACAGAAACCCATTCGCGATTGCCAGGCTGCTTCGTACGAGGCCTTCCACGGCGGTCAGAGGTTGTAATAACCTTTGCGTGCGACAGCATTCCCATCAAGAAGCCCGTCTCATCAAAATTGTAGACATCGTCATCGTGTATTCCGTACTTCGCGATTGTGTTTCGTACGAGGGCAAACCAGGCCTGCACAATTGCAGGATCTTCAGCCAATGCCCTCTGATAGTCGATTCTACGTCGAAAACGCGTCTTTAGTTGTGGTTGGCGTCGTACGAAGTTCTCTGCCCATCGCGGTCCGACACGCGTCGCGTCACGTTCGTCAAGGAGACAATCGGCCATATCTCGTACGTCGTCAAGTCGCGGTGGAAATCCTCGATCGATCAGGTCAATAACTCGTTCAAGAATCACAGTTTCTTCCACCTGAGTCATCTTCATTGAATTCGTACGAGTTTCGCGTCGTGGTAGAAGTCCAGCGCGTCGGTCGCGAAGTGTAGTTCTCGGGACCTTATAGATAGAAGCTGCTTTTCGAACGGATAGTTTTGGGTCCTTTTTAATAGCTTCAATTGCAAGGATAATGCGACTTTCATTTGAAGAAGAACTCATGGTCGTACGTAGAGGAAGGTTGTTGTGAAGGTGAAGAGTGTAGAATTAAGGAAAAGTGGGCGGCTCGCTATGATGGGCGACTCGCTATGCATATACGTTAGATAAAATTAATATAAGTTTAAAGTTTAAAAGAGTAAAAAATTAATTAGCTAAGCTTTAAAAGTATTATAAGAAGATTAATCTTTAAGGTAATATTAATTAAGAACTATTATATTTAATACCTAACTTAATATAATCAGCAGATTAGAGGAGAAGTATTATAAAGCTAATTAATAACCTAAGGATTACTACTTTTAGAGAGAGAGAGCTACTCAGAATATAAAATCTAAGATTAGACTAAAGTAAATAGTTTTTAGATTTATTTAGGTTAAAAGTTAACTCTATAAAGGGGTTTTAAATAGTAAACCTCTAAGTTACTAGCATAGAGACTTAACTTAGGTTAAAAATAGAAGGTAATACTAACTATACTAAGTAGCTATCTAATTATCTTTATAGAGATAACCTAAGTAGTAGTTATAATATTAATTAGCTATATAAAAGCTAGAGGGAGTTAAAAAGTGTTTTAAAGTTAAGATAGGATAATAATAGTAATATAGAAAAGTAGGAATAATATATAGAGGTAAGAATAATATAAAACTACTATATAATCAATTAGATTACTGCTTTAAGATAGGAATAGCTTCACTTAGGGCGCTAGAGGCGTCAGCTAAAAGGGGGGTGCAACATAGTAGTTAGCTAGGCCTGGGCCTGAGGCCTGAATCCCAGCCTGAATCCCACCTTTACGTAAGGGATCAGCCACACCACTTTATAGCCAGCCGCGCCTGGCGCTCGTAGCTAGATTAATCAAGCCACTTCACGCACACCCCATCCTAGTTTCCCCCGCACCAACGGACGGCCCCCGTAGCCAATTGGCGCCGGAAAGCGGAGGCTTCGGGTATCTTGGTCCTAGTTGCGAGGCTTCGTTTGAACATCCGATGTGCAACTCCAAGGTCTACTTACAATCGTGGATCTCCTGTTTACTTCCCGATTTGATGGTGACAGGCTTTGAGCCGCGTTTGTGAGCACAGTAAGCAGCACGCAGAGGCAGAAAGGGACGACACAGTCTAGCTGTGAAAGACATGAGATGGCCCCACAAAAGCGTCCTTACCGCCCAAAAGTCAAAGGTGAGCCAACTTATTTGCCAGCTTCAGCGGTCAATCTTCCTCAAAATTTCGTGGAGCTAGCTTAAACTAAGATAAAATAATGCAGGGTGCTACGAATGCTCGAAACGTCGCGTCTCGTGCGACCGAAGGATACCCCGATGCATGAAGTGCAGCTCTCGGGGCTTGGACTGCAGCGGCACTGACGCAAATGTGAGAGTACGATTTGCCGATGGCGTCAACACACGCGGAAAATGGGCCGGCGAGACCATTGAAAGCCTATGTGAAAAGTATTGACCTGATTTTCTTCTGCTTCCCAAGATTTGATAGTTCATACGTGCTCATTGCTGTATTTGTCAGGCGAGAAGACTCGAAGAAGACGAAGGCAACCCAAAACCTATCTTCAGAGCAATATTCTGGAGATTTCCATTTGCAAGCGGGATGTTGGAGTCTGCAACCAACGAGGGGCAATGCATCAACATCTTCGGATATAGGTGACGTGAGCGAAGGTGTTGATGCTCCAAGTCCAGCAAAGGTTTTAAAGTACACCAACACATATGTGGATCCCGTTTTCGATACTGAATCCAGAAGGTCCTTTGACCCATACGAGTTGCATAACTCGTATGAGAAAGAAATGTCATTGAATCGCCGGGACCATGTATCACCACCTGGTCCTCCTTTGATAGGCTTCGTCATTGGCCAAGATGACCAAGCTTTCAGGGGATGCCTCATGGACGACATTCCTTCCTGGAAGAGAGAGCTGCTTTTGCACTGTAAGTAATGAAGCCCACTATCATCGCATATTCATAGCCCTAATCTGAAAACCTTGCTGACTCTGCTGCCCTGAAAAGTCTCTGAACATATTGCTGGCGAGATGGTGGCCATCGATGGAAGTCACAATGGCTGGCGATACATTGTTCTTCCAATGGCCCATGCAGATGAGCTGGTAATGAACGCAGTGCTCGCCGTATCCGCCTTTCATAGAGATGGCATGAACACAGACGGCATTAGGTACTTAGAGACCAACACGAATGGGTTGCGGCATTCCTCTCAACAACAGCATATCAGCCAAGAGCCTCCACATAGTCCACAGGCCCTTTACAACCTAGCCATTGACGGCCTGCGGCAGCGAAGCAACCTCGCAGGTTGCAGTTATGAAGCGAACCAAGCTATCTCGGTTGCGGTCCTTGTGCTACTCGTAGCGGCTATGGTGACTGGAAGGGAAGATTATTCAACAATACTCAGCATGTTGCACTCGGCAACTAATGTTCTTGGCGGCGAGCATAAGCTAGGGGCTACTGAACTCGGAGGTTTCCTAGTTCGCCAGGTGCGGAAGTAAGCTCTGTCGCCATTCATCTCCATCTTTGACCTGAACTCGAATCGTGGCTACAATTCTTCCTCTGATTAACTTGACATAAACTGCGTTTCATACTTGTACAGATCGAACAAGAGCTGACTATGATATCAGAAACAGGGTGTACGCCGCACCATACATCAGCGAGCTGGCAGGGATTGAAACGCTGGCTTCCGAATCTCAGTGGGATCAGTATTTCGACTGTATTAGATATTGCTCTCAAGGTCAGGCTGGAGACTCGTCTATCGTTGCTACTGTCGCTCGCGTGATGCAACAAGCTCACGACATATACTTGCAAGGGGTAACAGGGAGCAATGCAGTCGCACCAGATGGAAAAGATAAAATTGAGGCGTTCAAGGAGACTCTGGAGCAAATTCCAGAACACGAGCCGGGGACGCACGTTCTAGTCTGGGCAACGTTCTTGGTTGCGGCTGCCAGCTCATTGGAGAGTCATCGGGCCTTTTTTCGAAGATCGTTGCTGAGGCATCATAGTCGCAGCCGATTTGCCAACTTACTCAGAGGCATAAATCATCTACCCCTTATATGGGCAAAGGTAGACCAAGGAGCGAGGTGGACGGAGTTGCTATCTGAAGCGGGGCTATTTCTGATGTGAATAGGCCGTTAGTGCAAGTAGTTGGCATAGAAGACGACTTACCTGTCAATTCTTTGACGCAGCACCGGCACAGCCACGCTGAGACTGTATAACTTTTGTTTATGGGCCTTTACAATACATGCAGTGTCAGCTCTGTACCAAATTTATAGATTGGCAGACTACTAGGAAAATCTGTGCAATCTACATCTACAAATGAGATATGGTGATGGTTTTCGTAACCAAATACTCATCGATGCCATATTTGGAGCCTTCCTTGCCGAAGCCTGACTCTTTCACACCGCCAAACGGCGTAGCAGGGTCACTGATGAGGCCGGTATTGATTCCCACCTTTCCAACTTCCAACTGCTCTGCCACGCGATACACCCTATCGAGATCTCCACTGTAAACATATCCGGCTAACCCTACCCGACAAGAGTTGGCCCTCTGTATGACCTCTTGCTCCGTATCGAAGCTGAATAATGCGGCGACAGGGCCAAAGGTCTCAGCTGCCGCAACATCCATAGTGTCTTTGACGCCAGTCAACACTGTTGGGGCATAGAAGGTTTCTCCAAGATGGGGCATAGCCAACCCCCCAGTCAAGACGGTAGCCCCCTTTCCGATGGCATCATCCACGTGTTGGGCTACCTTCTCAACAGCTCAGACGTGTATCAACGCACCATGTGTTACTTCGGCATCGAATCCAAGGCCAACCTTGAAACTGCTCTCGACTTTGTCCTTGAGCTTAGCTGCGAACTGCTCATAGACACCACTCTGAACGTAGATTCTGTTCGCGCATACGCAGGTCTGCCCATTACTCCGGAACTTGGCAGCTATGCAGCCGGCTACAGCGGAATCGATGTCCTTAGCATCATCAAAGACAATGAAGGGCGCATTACCGCCGAGTTCGAGTGAGAGCTTCTTAATAGTCGAAGAGGCCTGCTTCATCAAGAGCTTGCCGACATCCGTGCTGCCAGTGAAGGAGACCTTCTTAACAGCCGGCGATGTGGTCAAGATGAGACCGATCTTAGGCGTATTTTCCAAAGCAGTAACAATGTTGAAAACTCCGGGCGGCAGACCGGCCCTTTTGCCCAGCTCCGCTACCGCATTGGCCGTGAATGGCGTCTCACCTGGAGTCTTTAGCACCACGGTACAGCCTGCTGCAAGGGCTGGAGCAACCTTGCGAGTCACCATAGCCGCGGGAAAGTTCCACTATTTGTCAAAAGACGAGATAGTCAGCATTTCTTACGTCTTGCGAAGCGATATTGGAACGTACGGGAGTAATCAAGCCACAAACACCAATCGGCTGCTTGATCCCATGGACACGCATGCCCTTCGTCGTCGGGACGAAGGTATCGCCGTAAGATCTCGTAGCTTCTATAGAAAACCACTCGAGGAAGTTTGCGGCGTATACTGCCTCGCCTTTGGCGTCCGCAAAAGCCTTCCCACTTTCCCACGTAATAAGGATGGCAATATCATCGAGATTTTCCACCATCAAGTCGTACCACTTCCTCAGTATCTTGGATCTCTGTCGACCGGTGAGCTGCGAGAATGAGCCAAACGCATTTTCGGCTGCGCGAATGGCCGATTCAGCATCTGTCGCATCGCACTCGGGACATGTTCCGACCAAGTGGCCAGTAGCGGGATCGTGGACTTCGAAAGTCTGACCGGTGGCTGCTTCTGTCCATTGGCCATCGATGTGGCACTTTTGGATGAAAAGAGTATCATCTTTCACCTGCGTCATGGTTAGAATACACGTCTAGAATAAGAGACGGAGACAAATGAAGACATAACTCACGGTTGGAACGTGTGACCCATCTTGCAGGCTGGATCAACAGGAATGATGATGACGAGAAAGTGAAAGTGAAAAGAAGAGAAATGTTTCCGGCCTGCCGTTACGTAGCTGCGACAACAATGTGCTATCTACGAGATTCACGAGTGGGTTCTCAAACCAAGGTCACAAAACCGATAACCCAGCAGCCTAGAAGGGTGCGCCAGGGTTTCCGACGACTAGTGTAATTCTATTCTCTATGCTTCATGTTGAGTAAATGAACCATGCACATGTTAGGAGACTGGGACTAGCACGTGTCCTTCTGGGAAGAGAAAGTACGAAGAGACCTTGCGGGGACCTCATGGGCTCTTTTGGGATAGAGCTGAGAGACCACCTCAGTCGGGGTTTCCTTTCGAGCATCGAGAGTTCCACCTTTCCAGGGACCGGGCAGATATCGGCGGAGATTCGGAAATCTATCCGACCAATGGGTGGATTGGCATGAAAAGTGTTAGAATTCCATTGCCGAAGCTGAGGAAGATAAGCTGCAGAATGGAGGGGTGACGCGGGGTAACTAAGACACGAAATGCCGTTGTCCAGCTATGCCCCACCATTGATGAGACCGGCCCAGAATTGCTTGGTGGAGAGCCCAAAGGTCTCATTAAACCTTCCCAAAACGGGTTGATGTTGGCACGGTCACCATGTTGAGCTTCATGGCACATCAGGCCAGTCTAGGTACACACCAAAACGTGGTTAACTACTTCATCATTTAATGTGTAAAGAACGCCCCAATATGTCTACCGCTACCTTCGCTGTCGCCGCTTCTTCATCCGTGCATTCGGTCTGCTTCTTCTTCATTTTCCCCGAGATCATTTGACTCAACATATATAGCTACCGTGAAATGTCTGGAGCACTTGAAGGCATCTACCCGCCAGGCGTGGTCAACCCTGGCCTTCCTCGCGCCAACTCGACCAAGCCATACTGGCACGTTAACCCAAGCGCCTATGCGAACCACAATTCACCATGGCCTCAAGACCCTGTCGACCTCGTCATCATTGGCACCGGTATTTCCGGCATGACCCTAGCCCGCACTCTATGCGCAAAGAGGCCAGATCTGAAGATCGTCGTCCTCGAAGCTAGAACTCTCTGCTCCGGTGCTACCGGCCGCAATGGAGGTCACATCAAGACGATGCTTTTCTCGATGTGGAACGAGCGGAAACACCAGTTCGGAATCGAGGAGGCCATCAAGATCTCTGAATTTGAGCAAAGTCACCTGAACGCCATCGCTGCAGCAACGAAGGAAGACGGCGCAGACTGTGATTTGGTTCTCACCACTG
Organism: Colletotrichum fructicola Nara gc5; assembly: GCF_000319635.2. Classification (NCBI taxonomy): domain Eukaryota; kingdom Fungi; phylum Ascomycota; class Sordariomycetes; order Glomerellales; family Glomerellaceae; genus Colletotrichum; species Colletotrichum fructicola. The sequence continues at coordinate 8,555,363 of NW_027094051.1, read as the reverse complement.
GTGTTGAGGCCTACTACGACCAGGTAGTTTTCGAACAAGACCTCAAGGCACTAGAGGACATTCGCGTGCACGCACCTCATCTTGCCGCTCTTCACACCGTTCATACCGATAGAGATGTTCTGCAGCACCAGATGAAGCTATCGAAGCGCTGCATCGGAGCCATCACCATCCCCGCGGGCTCTATCTGGCCTTACAAGTGGATCGCCAAGGTCTGGGAGAACCTCATCGGAGGAAACAAGGTCAACATGCAGACCAACACAGCTGTGGAGTCCATCGAGGATCGCGACGGGGCGGAGTTTGCTACCGTCAAGACGAAAGGCGGTACCATCAAGGCCAAGAAGGTCATTCACGCCACCAACGCCTGGATGGGCTATCTTCTCCCCGAGATGCAGCCCTTCGTCTCTCCAGTCCGTGTAAATGTTGTTCACTGGGCGGCCGACAGCAATGGACAGTCTCCTCTTGGAACAGTTCCGGAGTACTCCGTCTGGTATCGCTATGGACGCAAAGACTACGACTACCTTATCCAACGCGAGGACGGAGGCATCGTCACTGGTCGCGCTTGCACAGGACGTACCGTGACCGGCGACGACACTGTGACTGATCTAGCACCTCACGCACATCTGCGCGGCTTCCCTTTCGAGGCCATTGCAAACCCGAAGGCGGATGCAGCTACGAATATTGATCACTCCTGGTCCGGCATTGTCAGCTTCACCCAAGACGGCCTTCCATTCATCGGACCACTTCCCTTCGCGGGACGCAGCCATCAATTTGTCTGCGGTGCATATCATGCTACTGGTATGGTCAAGGCGTTCCGCTCTAGTCAGGCTGCTGCGTGTATGATATTGGGAGAGAAACTTCCAAAAGACTTCCCTACGTCGTTGTTGTTGACTGAGGAGCGTATAAGAGAGCTTCGAAACTCTCTAGACCGTGGTAACTATCCTTGCTACCGGGCAATTGCTAAGATGTAGGGGAGATAGAACATCAATTATTTCAAAGCATCAGAAGACTACACATCCAATGGAATTGATTAGAGACATTGCCCTGAGTCAGTTCCGGTGCTACTTCAATAACTCCGTTTCAAGCTAGCAGAGCCAACGTTCCACAGTTCATTTTATTTCATGATTATTTCACTGCGAAAGAAGACAACCATTTGTTGTATTTTATTTAATAGGTTGTTCGTGAATATTACCTATGGAGTAATTTCCTGTACCGCACGAAACAGCCCAGTTATACGGTTTAATCTTGTACCTCAATCCATCTGCTGGAAATGACCTAGGCTCGAAAGACAGGTCGTTTCCAAAGGGCGGCGAATTTGTGTTGTACATTGATCTACTGATTCTCCGGATCAAGTCTTGCTAGGTTATCCACGTTTGCATGAAAGCAGCTGTCGGGGCCATAGGCGCTGCGCTGCGATCAGTCGGGCATGACGTAGCTAGGAGAAAAAGTCCCCAAACGTGCGTGCTTTGATACTTAGGGGCTAGGAACACACATGATGTTGAAACTGCCATCCTATACGAGACAGTAAGCCTGAGCTAACCCTCATAGACAAGGCGTGGCTGGCAATAATGACCTTTCGTACTCAACATCGATATGAAGCCTGCTAGGAAGTCCCGACATGCGCCGGTCAGTCAGGATGACGGTTGAACAATAAAACATTAGTCGATGTAATATTACGAAAGCCAAATTGGTTGGCGCATGGTTTCAAAACAAACTGATTTTCTCTGGGTATTCTAGTACTTCATAAGTAAGTGGCCGGCCAATTGGGGATAGATTATTGATAGTTAAGTGACCGACCCAAAACTTCAGCCCATCTTGTCAGCATGCATGACACCACGAAAGTCCTATCCCAGCTGGGTTCCACATAAACATATGCAGGGTGAGCGGGGTGATGATATGCGCCTTTTTCTGATTTACGATGCCGCATGCAAAAAACGGCTTTGCCATCTACTTTACGAAACGCATCTCTGGCACCGGTTCCGAGGATTCCCGCACACATCATCCCGCCTCATCTCGACACAATGGATGTCGTCGGCCTCGTAGCAGCTATCGCACAGTTTGTCGAAATTGGTATTAAAGTGGCAGATGTCTTGCAGACTTTGACGCTGCCGTCGAAGACATCCCGGAAAACCTCAAGCGGATCGCAACTGTCCTCCCTCTCATCAATAATGATTTGGAGAAACTGAAGCGGAAGGTCCAAGCCGAGAAAGTTCCAGAGAATGTGCAAATAGCGCTCAAACCCGTGGTAATAGGTTGTTCTACTGTCATCAAAAAGCTCCATCTGATCCTCGAAAATGTACTGCCTGCGGAAGGCGCATCCAAATGGAGCCGACGAATTGCAGCACTGAAAAGCTTAGCATCCGACAAAAAGATCGACGACGCTGCTAGTACCTTGAAGGAATATATGCACGCTTTGATATTCCACCAAGTTACTCATATTGCCACCGCCTTGGAACCGGAGAAGACACACGCTCACCCCTTTTGGATTGTTCCATTTGATAAGAATATCAACTTCGTCGGGCGTCATGAGATTCTCAAGACTCTGGATGAAACTCTCTCCATGAAACTCTCTCCATCAAGAGGGATTCGCAGCCAAAGGTGGCACTCTATGGGCTTGGGGGCATTGGGTGAGAAAGTTTGCATGTTTGACTTGTATCTCTGTCTAACAGATCAAACAGAAAGTCCCAAGTAGCTCTAGAGCATTGCTATCGAACACGAAAGAGGGATGAGAGTGTTTCTGTCTTCTGGGTGAATGCGGCGACAGCAGCGCGTTTTGAGGAGTCTTTCACTCGGATTGCCCGCGAGTGTGATCTCATAAACTATCGAGATGCGGGCTCAGACGCTATCGCACTGGTCAAAAGTTGGCTAGAAATCCGACATTCTGGACCTTGGTTGATGGTCATTGACAACGTGGACAACGCCGATGGTTTCTTTCAAGAAAGGATGAGGTGTGGCATGACACCGTCCGAATGCATCCCGCATTGTAGTCGTGGCTCTCTTCTGTTTACAACTCGGAGCCGCTACATCGCTGTTGACGTGGCTATTCCTTCGAAGCCAATCAACGTACGCGAAATGAGCAAGAGCGAAGGCATTCAACTGGTAACTCTCCGGTTGCAACGAGAGGAAGCTGACATGGATATCATCGAATTGCTCGAATCTCTCGAATACATCCCTCTTGCCATCAACCAAGCAGTTGCCTTTATGGTCAAACGGCAGAAAACAATACAGGAATATCTCGAACGGTATCGGCGGAACGAAGTTGCCAAAGCCATGCTACCCGGGGGCGTTAGTCAGCCACGTCAAGCGCAAAACTTCCCCTTACTCACGTAGGGGGCGAAAATACTGGGTTTCCATGTAGGAAACTGGTTTCCACTAGGGTTATCGCTAATAACTCTATAACCATAACCCTAAAATTAGAGTATTATAGCTTATAATTAAGCTCTGAAAATCGCAAAAATTCCTATATAGTTATATTAATTATGTATAGTATATAGCTATATATATATAAGCGTTTCTCGCTATTAGTAGAAATATATTTCCCTTTTTATATATAACTATAACCCTAACCCTTAGAGTCTCTATTATAAAGTTCTAAAAGAATGTTTCCTTTATATACTTATATATATATACTATAGTAGTTTATAATAAATTAAATAAATATAATATTAATAATTACTTTTCTCTAAGAATTTATTTTTTCTTAGAAATTCTTACAAAAAATAAAATCCTTAACTAGAAAAACTAAGAAAACTAAGATATTAATATAATATTAAATTATTCATAAACTATATAAACTAGTATAATATATAGTAAATTTAGTTAAAAATCTTTTCAAATATCTACTTATTTAGAATTAGGGTTAGGGTTATAGATTTCTTATAATTAAGCTCTATATAAACTAAGTTTATAAATATTTAAGTAACTATAGTATATATAAGTATAATACTTATATAGGAATTTCTGTGATTTTTAAGGATAATTATAAGCTATAAAAAGCCTTTTTTTAGGGTTAGGGCTATAGAGTTATTAACGTGAGTAGTGGGTCCAGCGTTAGCCTGCCACACGCTTTTGTAAGGGTCTAGGACAAGGTCGATGCCATTGGTCTAGCCTACTACTACGAGTACAATAAATCTTCTTGAAGAACAGGAAACAGAACCGTATCCTCCCTATTTCCTGGGCATTCTTATAACCTTGGCATTGACCTTGTCGATATTCCTGGAACCTTCTAGCGAATGCGCCATTGGATTTGGTGGGTCCAATGAGTCGTGGCTGAGGGTCTTGCCGAAGGCCGAACACCGGTCCATAGACCGTGACAATTACCCCCTCTCTCCCTCTGTAGGGCTCGGAAGAGAGTTTTTGAGTTCTTCATGTTTTGATAAGTATGTTTGCAGGGCGTCCGTCTCCATCAGTTCCGTGACCGGTTCCCATGTTGGCTTTTCGTATCCCGACCATTTTACTAGCACAGAAACCTTTCCCGTAGACTTATTGTGCTTGTGGCGAAGAATTTTGTCGACATAGTAAACCTCTTGTCCATTATCATCGACAATGGCTGGTAACTGTGGCTCGTGAACGATTTGTGATGGCAAGGGATCATTCGCTGACCTCCGAATGTTCAACACATGGAATACGTTATGAGGACCAGGAGGTGTATTCAACCGTACAGCGTGTGATCCGATTAACTCGGTTACCGTGTATTTGGCATTTTTCCAATCCATCTTTTTCGACGGCCTGTCGGTTTTCATGTTTCGAAGACTGAGCCAGACTTTGTCTCCAACTTTGTATTGTTCTGCGGGTTGCCTCGATCGATTGGCATATCGTTCGTAGTGTTCTTGGGCGTCAGCTATTAGAGCTTGCGCTACTTCAGAGGCTTGTCGGATCTTGGCAATAAAAGCCTCCCCTTTTGCAATAGGCGAGTCGGAGGTGGTACGAAGAGGCTCGTGTACTTCGATTGGGTCGATGTGGTAACCATGTGTGGCGAAGAAGGGACTCATTCCCGTTGCTCGTGAAGTTCGATTGTTTATGGCAATCATTGCAATAGCTAACAATTCTGGCCAATTGTCTTGGAAGTAGGTTGTATAGCATCGTAAGTAGCCTTCAAGCTCTTGGTTCATCCGTTCTGTGGCTCCGTCGGTCTCAGGGTGGTAGGCAGTTGAAAGCCGTCTTTGGATCTTCATCAACGCACAAATTCGTTGCCACATAAGTGAGGTAAACTGCGGACCTCTATCAGAAACGATGGCTCTGGGGAAACCATGATGCCGTATGAAACAGTCTCGCATTGCCTTGGCAACCGCTTCAGTGGTGATCTCTTTCATCGGTTCGAATATCGTGCTTTTGAACAGCCTATCAGTGACTACCATTATAGATGAATAGCCGTTGACGGTAGGTAGGTCTGTAATAAAGTCGACGGAGATTTCGGTCCACTGACGGTCTGGAATCGGTAGGGGTTTGAGTAGCCCTTGTCGTCGTTCTCTCCAAACTGCTTTGCTTCCGCAAATGTCGCAATTTCTTGTAAATTGGCGGACATCGTTAGACATCCCTGGCCAAGTGAATCGTCGGCTAATAATGGCTTTGAGGAGATCTCGTCCCGGGTGACCGGTAGCAGTCGAATCGTGAGATTGTTGGATAATTCGAGTACGCAGGGGCTCAAAATATGGAATCCAGATACGGTCCCTCCAACAAAGCCGTTTTCCATTATCGATAGAACACTCGGAGATTGATATCGGGAGCCCCCATTTGCTCGGGAACTGCCTGTCTGATCGTAAAACTGCCTGGCGGATAAGCCAGTACCGATTGTTGTTCTGGAGTGCTTGATCCCAGAGGTTACGTAGTTCTTCATCCATGAAAGGGCTTTCGGGTGGCTCTGACATGTCCGCGTTTTCGTCGGTAGTATAGTCTTTGTCGCCGCCAGACACCCATCCACTTGATATTTGCGTCTGGGGTTGTAGCGAGGTAATTGTTCTTGGAATCTGTACGGATCCGTCTTCTGCTACTTCGAGGAGCTGTTGGTAGCGTGCCCGTAGCCTCTCATCGTCGGCATCCTTCGGAAGGTCCTGGTCTCTGCGGGATAACGCGTCCGGAACTACTGCCTCTTTACCAGGCCTGTGAACGATTCTGAAGTTGTATCGTGATAGCTCTAATGCCCATCTGACTTGTCGCTCGGATAGTTGTTGTTTTTTCATAAAGTATTCGAGGTTCTTGTGATCCGATAGTACGGTGAATTCCCCAACGCTTCGTAGCATTCCAGACCATTGCTTTAGACATTCCACCACTGCCAAGAGTTCTTTGTCATGGATGAGGTAGTTTGACTCGGCGGAGGTATATCGTCTCGAATGGTAGGCTACTGGATGCCACTCATTAGTCTCGTTCAGTTGTGATAACTCTCCGCCCATAGCGTATCCGGATGAGTCTGGCTGCACGCGAGTTGGGCGTTCAGGGTCAAACTTCGCCAGGACGGGGGCCATTATTAATGCTGTCTTGAGCTTTTCGAATGCTTGTTGGCAATTATCGGTCCAGTGGTAGGGGACATCCTTTTTAGTGAGGTATGTTAATGGCGCAGCTGTTGTGGAAAAATCCGGAATGAAGTCTCGATAGTAGTTGGCGAATCCAAGGAATCCTCGTACGCCTCGAATAGTTGTTGGTGTTTCCCAGTGCTCAATAGCTTCGATTTTGTCTGGATCAACACTGATACCCGAGTCCACATCGACAATGTAGCCAAGGTACTTGACTCGTTTTTGTTCAAACTCGCACTTGTCGACATCCAGTTGCAGTCCGGCTTCTTGGAGCTTTTGTAACACCTTCAGGACTTTTTGTCGGTGATCATGTAGTGTCCCGTCCGTAAAAATTAAAATGTCGTCGATATAGGCAGAAACAAAGTCGTCTAGGTATTCTCTCAGAACATGGTTGATGTACCTCTGGAAGGTCGCTGGGGCACCAGTGAGGCCGAACGGAGTAACCAGCCATTCAAAAAGGCCATACCTAGTGCGGAACGCCGTCTTCCATTCATCCCCTTCGCGCATCCTGATTTTCCAAAATGCAGATGAGACATCCAGCTTGGTGAACCATTTTGCCTTTGAAAGCTGACGGAGAGTGTCTGCGATAAGGGGTATTGGGTATCGGTCTTTGCGGGTAATGGAATTTAGCTTACGGTAGTCCACACAGAACCGTAAACCACCTCCTGGCTTTCGTACGAAGAGTATAGGGGCAGCAGCAGGGGAGTTGCTGGCTCTGATGAAACCTTTATCCAGCAGATCCGTCAGGGTTTTCCGGAGAACTAGTAGCTCCTCCTTGGACATGCTGTAAATGGGCCCCCATGGTGGTTGCTTCTCGTTTCCGTGGTCGTCTTTCTCGAGCTGAATAGCGTGGTCAACACCAGGTCGGTGTGGTGGCAACCGGTCGGCTACTTCCTTCTTGAATAGATCGATCATATGGCGATAATGCGCTGGTAGTTTGGTTGCTGGATCGGTCGATTTTTTTTGGAACCTAGCAAGCGCTTTTTCGATATCTTTCATGGTAACCGAGAAGATCTGGATCGGTTTGTGGGATCGCCGAGAAGAACGTATTATCGTCGTGAGTGTGCTTGCAGCGACTGATCGGATCGTAGGGTCTGAGTCCCAGGTGGGGGAGTGCCGGATTGTAATGTACGTTCCGGTCGTTCCAACGTAAAGCTCGTTGTATCGGGGCCTGACTTGAACGTCTTGCTGGCGGGCCCAAGGGATACCGAGAATGACGTCTTCCGTTTGGTCTGGGATGACATAAGCAAAAACTCTCTGCTGCTTGTGTCCGTCGATATCGATATCAAAGTAGGCCACCTGTGTGATGGCTCGTTTTTGAACATGTGAGACTTGCAGAAGGTCTCTAGGGGTGATGTCGATAGTTGGGAGTCGAAGCTTTCTGGCCAGTTTCAAAGAAATAGACATGTAGCAGTGGCAACCATCGTCGTATAGGGCTCTGGTAAAATATGTTGTGTTGATTCCGATGTTCACATATAACCCTTCTTGGTCCATGCCGCCTTGATTCTGAAACTGATTCCATTCAGCTGTGACTCCCGCGCGTCCCTATTGATCTTCTTCGTTGTCTTCTTCGACTGCGGCTTCGGTAACTCTGTCTCTGTCCTTGGCGATGCTTCTGTAGTCAGATGTCTTCTGACCAGATGGGGGTACTGCTGCTGCCAACGGACAATAATCTATCCTGCAACCGTCTCTTCCACAACGGAGACACCTCCTCTCGATCCTTCGTTTCTCAAGCTCCGATTTATCGACCCACTTTGCTCGTTTTCCGAGAAGGGATTGGTCCTCTGGCCGCTGAGAGGGGTATCCGGTAATGTTCCTCTTTGGGTTGAATGTTCTAACTTGAACAGTATTCGTGGGCTCCCACTCCATCATGTCTCTCGTGGGAGCGGCATTGGGTTGCGAACGAGGCCACGTGGGCTTTTGCGGGGCGTTCGTTTTCTTCTCATAAGTCCATTCTCCAAACAACTCCATTTGATTGCTGATCTCCTCGCATTTCGTTGCGAATGCTTCATATAAGTCAAGTTGCGACTGGGAGCAGCCGATGAGGTGGGCTTTTAGCTTTGGGTGAAGAGCGTTTCGAAGGTAAGATATCTTGGCTGAGTCTTCCCATCCTTCGGCCTCCGCGTTGGCAATCTCTTTTTCGAACCGGGGGTAGAATGTGGTGAACGATTCGGTGTCCTTCTGCCGGATTGTGTGGAGAGCTTGAATAGCCTTGTCCTTTCGGTTCCTCTCGCCGTACAAAAGATCTAGTCGTCGAATCAAAGCCTGAGGCCTGGGGTATTCTTTTCCGAGTTCGAGTTCGTAGAAGGTGGTGATATTCGTTTTGGCTGATCCTTCTAAACGGGTGTATATATATCGCAACTGTGACTTCATGTTCCCAATCGCATCTGCGTCCTCCTCGATCTTGCCCTCCATCTCTAGCTTCCAACCGCGCCATTGCGACTTCAACCCATTGAACATCGGTGGGTGGGGAAGGCTATGGCGAGGTTTGCTGCTTTGTGTCTTCAGAACGTTGACAGGTGTTGGGCTGATGCCTTCGTTGGTCGCCATCTTGTCGATTCGTTGATGTGTTGAGATCTTCCGTAATAGTGTAACTCGTTCTGATTCCTACTGATTGGATAGTCGACGAGGTGCCCTGCGAAGCAGTGACCTTCTACCTGACGACTGAATGACTGTTGAACTGTCGACGAGGTGCCCTGCAAAGCAGTGACCTTCTACCTGACGACTGAATGACTGCTGAACTGTCGACGAGGTGCCCTGCAAAGCAGTGACCTTCTACCTGACGACTGAATGACTGCTGAACTGTCGACGAGGTGCCCTGCGAAGCAGTGACCTTCTACCTGACGACTGAATGACTGCTGAACTGTCGACGAGGTGCCCTGCGAAGCAGTGACCTTCTACCTGACGACTGACTAATTGTTGTCTGCGTCGACTACGGTGTCGCGTGGGCGTTCCGAAGTCTAAAGAAAAAGAATGGAAGAAGATTTATTGTAATGTAAGGGTCTAGGACAAGGTCGATGCCATTGGTCTAGCCTACTACTACGAGTACAATAAATCTTCTTGAAGAACAGGAAACAGAACCGTATCCTCCCTATTTCCTGGGCATTCTTATAACCTTGGCATTGACCTTGTCGATATTCCTGGAACCTTCTAGCGAATGCGCCATTGGATTTGGTGGGTCCAATGAGTCGTGGCTGAGGGTCTTGCCGAAGGCCGAACACCGGTCCATAGACCGTGACAGCTTTGACCCCCGGGTATTGAGCCACGAGTTCTCAGACCACGCACGGTGTTACGGTCAGCTATCCGACAGTAGGGTCTGCTAACAGAAGCTGGGGATTGAGACGTAATAACAGTACACTTGGTCGTGGTCTGAGTCGTAGGTCGTAGGCTGATAGTAGATCGGTCGTCAGAGGCTAAGGTGATCAGTCTTAGGCTCAACAAGTAATTCGCAGTGAAGGTAAGCTGAGAGTATCCGTGAGGATGAATACTAAGTTGATTGCTGAAGAGCTATGGAAGTCTGACCATGAGCCAGGCTCAGGGTCATACTATATACAAGTCTAATTCCGAACATGTTCCTTTGTACCTTGGGTCGATCTGGATCATTCTGATCCAGAATGATCGTTCGGCCCCCAAGTCGTGTTGGATCATATTGATCCAATATGATCGTTATCTTATCGTCACGTGACTTGGACCATAGTTCTTCCGTTTACCGAGTGAGTCCCTGTTGTTCCCGTGATCCTGCAGTACAAATGTCCTGTCCTAGCCGCCCGACGCCCGAGTGGGTCCTTTAACTGTTATCCATGCATAACGGGTCGTAACACACGGCCAGGGAGCTCCATGGAGTCTGTCGCAAAAACATGGATGATTTCGTTCGAGTCAATTAAGACCATAGATCAAAGGGCATCAGAACTTTTATTTCTCATCAGCTTCTTTCAAAACCAGGGAATTCCAGCACAGCTTTTGCAGTCCAGAGAAGAAGACTATTTCGACTTCGAAGACAGCGCAGCACTTCTGGAAGCGCACTCGTTCATCAACGCCAATGAGAATGGCTCTACATTTAGCACGCACCGACTTGTGCAAGTTGCGACTAAGTTATGGCTACGGAAGATGATGCCCTCATACGTTGACAAATGGGCCCTTAGTGCCTTGAACAGCGTCAACTCCGTGTTTCCCAGGCCAACATCATATTCGGAAGCGAATTATTTCAACCAGTGTGCGGGTTTATTACCTCACGCAGAATCCGTACTCCAGCATTCATTCACTCTCGAAGACCAAGATATCGGTAGGACCAAGGCAATCCTGCTCAATTCGACTGGAAGATACCTCCATTGGATGGGGAGCTATGAGGAAGCTAGGACAAGGTTTCAGCAGTCAAGGGAGATGAACCTGAAGCACCTCGGCGCTACACACGTCAACACTTTGGAAAGCACTGGACATCTCGGATGGAGTCTGGCGGTGTACCATCAAGATGAAAGTGCTATTCCTATCCTCGAGCAGCTTGTAAAAGATCGAACGGAGCTGCTTGGAGAAAATGACCGACAAACAATCGATGCCCTTAGTGACTTGGCCGTGGCCGTGGCACTGACAGATGACAAAGAGAGATCTGAAAAGATGCAGCGAGAAGCACTCTCACGAAGCACACAGTTTCTTGGATCGCAAAGCCTCCCCACCATGGATTGCATGGCGCATCTAGCTAGTGTTCTCTCAGAGTAGGGTAAGAATATCGAGGCAGAGAGCTTGTACCGGAAGGTCTTTGAAGTCAAGAGAGATATCCTTGGACCTGCACATCCAGACGTGCTCGTGCACGAGTCGAACCTGGCTCTTCACTTAGCCTATGAATACGAAACAAGCGAAGAAGCTTTCAGAATGTTTCGACATAACCTACAACTGAAAAGGGGAATATTGGGGTTTGATCATCGAGAAACTATCGTCACATCTTGGAATCTTGCTGTGACTTTGGAGAATAATGGTCAAAACGCGGAGGCTCTCCAGGGGGGAGAGAAAGTACTGTCTGAGATGGACAATAGTCCTAGAACAAAGTCGGACTCGGGGGAGTATCTCGGATCTATTAGACGGCTCACGGAGAGACTAAGAGCGGCGGAGATTATCAAATAGTTCGAAGTCAGACCTGAATCGATTCTGACGGCTTCAAAGTCGCAGGTAGTTGTTTAGTCACCTGAGGCATCAATGTATGTGTAGCAACCCTCTCCCAGCCCCACGTCTCAAGAAGATGCAGGAAGATAGCAGCATTGCAATGGCATGAGCACTGATCATGAACATCATATCTGACCAATGAGAGACTCTCTAGGATACGGGTTGGTCATGCTTTGTGATTGATGCCTTGAAATTCAACGAGGGCCAACTCAAGCGCGCTCTGTCCACCTTTGAGAGGATCGGGAAGAAGAGGGAGGACTGGCAAGAAACATGGAGTGGGCTTGAACAGTGATGTAGGGAAATACAGGCGTGGTGAATGCGATGCGCGAGTTTGACACTCCCTGTCTTTCGTGGGATCACCCACTAGAAAGGTGCCAATAAGTAAGTTACTATCGTGATCACTGACAAAACTCCGGGCCGTCGATGACGCAACCTGTCAGGTCTCACAGCACAAGGCGTCGACCGTTGGTTCGTTTGCAACCGTCAGGCTTGATGCCTTTTGATATGGGCTCTGATCATATTTCACTCGTTATCCAGCTGGAAACTCCCCTACACGATCAAAACGTGCCATGCTGGCCCCGGCACCGGCGTCAGCTCGGCCATCAACAAGGTGAAGAGAGGGTCCCACCAGTGAGACTCCACAGACGTGGACTGTGTGGCCGCGACTCGTACGGTGATGCACGTCCACTGGGTTATCATTCGTGCGCGAAATGGAGCCCGCAGGACGACAGGGGCAAAGACCCTACCATTTTTCGACGCCGCACGCTAAAGAGCAACCCCAGTTTCCGATCGCGCCCGGCTTCAGGGTTCTCGTCGGATATTGTAGACACTGAAGTCATCTTGAATTGCCGACATTTGAGTGCTGACAGAGGCGGCCGGTGGGTTGACCTACTATGTATGCTAGCATTGCAATCAAAGCTTGTGCTATTTGGTAAAAGTTTGCATCCACAAGACCGTTTATCTGAGGTGAAGCTCATTTCTCTGCCCATGGGCAGTCATCGCCCCCAAATGCCCTTGCGGAGACAATGAAGAGTCAGGGGAGGGCAAGCATCGGCGAGAACTCTCCATTTATCGTCCCCGCCGATTGAGCCGGGTTCTGTTGGCGACCCAAACCACAAAGAAGTCTGGACTTCATCCAATTCAACATGCAGTGCTACCAACGTGCATTGGAACGACTCCAGCAGGCTGAAATCAGCAAGTAAGCCGAGTGCGTATATGCACTGGCAGTTCTGTTGTTCAATCAAAATTGTCAGAAGAAGATATTAGCAAACTTATACCGCCAGGGTCATGATGACTGCATTGGCATGGGCGACTTGGATTCGTTGATAGTGATCACTTGGCCAGCCATGCCCGATGTCAGACTGAACCGCTTTTCACAGACCCCTTCTCCACGATAAATAAGGAGAATGTCTGCTCAATGTTTATCGTGCTTTCTTAGACTTTAATGTTTAAGCGTTGCACAGCCTCAGTTGCACCCTTTTAAGGTATCGTCAACATGCAGTTCGCAGCACACCTAAGTTCAGCTATCGTCACCCTAGTTACCCTGCATAACGTCCTTGCTGCTCCGTCAGGGAATGTTAACTCAGAAGGTTGCAAAGACCCTCTGATCAGGCAAGAATGGCGGCAGACGACCATGGAGCAGAGGCTTGATTACATCGCCGCCATGAGATGCCTCATGTCTTTACCTTCAGAGACCAGTGGCCAATGGGCTGGTGCAAAGTCTCGATACGACGATTTCCAAGGCTTGCACATTTCTGTAACAGAGCAAGTGCACTTCACGGTTAGTCTCATGGGATTTATTCAGACGGAAGTTGTTTTAACAAAAAGAAATGTTTAGGGCACTTTCCTTCCGTGTGTATAATGTCTAGCAAGAGTCAAGGGAATGTTGAACTGATGACTTGCAGCTGGCATCGTTGGATGCTTTACCTCTTTGAGTCTGAATTGCGAAACAAGTGCTCGTACCAAGGCGCTCTGCCATATTGGGACATCGGCCTTGACAACACCGCAGAGACTTTCGTCAACTCTCCCATCTTCGACGACGTGTATGGGTTCGGCGGGAACGGGCCGTACATCCAGGACGTTAGCGACCCTGAAGAATTTCCCACTAAGACACCAACGGAAATTCCTAACAGAACGGGCGGAGGTTCGTGAAACGTTTGCCATGAGTCAAGACCCGCACAACTGACGTGACCCCCAGGATGCGTTCAGCAAGGCCCATTTGCGAACCTGACTGTTCCCATGGGCGTTGGTATGCTAGCGGCCATAGCTCAATCATGATGTTTCGTGGTGTTGGCTGACAGCATGCGCAGGCAATTCAACCAAGTATAATCCCCACTGCCTTCGACGTGACTTCAGCCCGACTCTGGTTGCGACTGCCATGTCTGACGAGATCATCCGACGAACATTGTCAGCGACAACATTTGATAAGTTCAACTACCATATGCAGGGCTACAGCTTTGAGTTGAGCGGCATGACAATCCATGCGGGTATGCATTTGGGCATCGGTGGCCAAGTAGGGGAAGTAAGTTTACGTCAAAATACTGCAGTTGCCCCAAGCATCAAGCTAACTGCGGCCAGAACGCTGACATGTACTCTTCCCCTGGTGATCCGATCTTCTATCTGGTGCATGGTGCTGTGGACAAGCTCTGGAACGATTGGCAGCGCACTGGTAAGTGTCCCTGATTTCGTGTCTCGGAAGGATTGCCTCCCTCATCTGTTCTCTTCGACCCCTCACATCATGAGGTCGATTTGAGTTCACGAATATGACCACATTTTTGACTCGGAGACCTGCCGACTGACAACGCTCCGTACGTAGACTGGCCCGCGCGCAAGACTGTCATAGGCGGTCCAGACGCCATGTTCGCCTACCCATTCGACTTCTTCGGGGATGTGCCCTATGAGAATATCACGCTACAGTACCCGTTGAGTTTCCCCAACTTCCGCAAGGAGATGGTGGTGAGTGATATGATGGACATCAGGGGTGGTCCCTTCTGCTACGAGTATCAGTGATCTCAATTGGGAGCCTCCGCAGCTAGCGCACGTTTGCATGTGAGGGGGCTATTTGGTTCTCGAATGACAGTTGACGACCATTCTTGATAGTAATAATCAGTGATTGGACAAGAAACGATCTTCTGATATTGTTATTCACCATGATATGTATTAACGTACAAGCAATAGACTCAGGAGGACATTCTCCGAATGAAAGCTGGCGAGGACTGTTGAGGCTGGAAATAGAGTTTCGGGACAAAGGTGGAATCAGCCACCATGTCAGTGTGACCGGATAGAGTTCCGCGAGCCAGTCAAAAAACGGTCCTATCACCGACGAACTGCGACTCATTTCGCCGAAGACGGCCGAAAGAGGTGAGACTTCCTCAATCTGATAAAGGCTTCGCTTCATCGCCAAGGCTATGAAACCTCTAAGGGCTGAGACATATGCTGGATTTACGGGCGTAATTACAAATGATGAGCTGTCACTCTGGACCCCTAGAACGTGAACATGACACTCGTTGTGACGGACGATGAGGAGAATGCTTGAATGGTGAAACGGAAAATCAAATGTGGTATCATCTAACTAAACGTATGGAACATTGGAAGAAACAATATGCTCTTGTGACTCGTGGTCGTCAAGAACTCGCCTGGAACGCTCAGAAACAAATAGCTTTTCGCCATGCTTGTGGCCTGATTCCACCTCAACGTGCACCTTCATCGCCCTCGAACGATCCGGGGACGGGGCATACATGTCCGACCACCTCGGATTGGGGTCTCTGCCGAGACTCTTTAACGACTTTTGTGGCGAAAGATCACCAAGCTCGCCGACCATCTCTTCGTCGCCGCTGAATCGCCTGACCTCAGATGTGATCTCGATTTCTTTCGTGATAAAGATCTTGCCCAGGTTCATCTGAAGAACGGGCCAGAAGATCGGCAATGAGGCGCAAATTGTGGCGAGGTTGACCTCGACGGCGGCGAGAACAATGGGCACGCAACCGTACCATGAGGGGTCCAGGGTCGGATATGTACCGGCTTGGGAGTGGCTGATGCCAATCAATCGGAAAATTCCCAGAATATTTACACTGCAGACGGCATTAGCGGGATGTACCCCAGAGTTGCAAAGTTGATCAACTTACAGAACTCCCATGGTGAAAAGACCCAAGAGACCGAGACGTGACTTCGCCCTCAGGCCCTGCTCCAAGAACAGGCGAAGGGGAATGAGGAATACGATGAGATCCAACGCTACGTTCATGCCGACGTGACTCTCGAAAGTGCGCGCGAAGATGACGGGATCGTGTGAGCCGAAAGCCCATCTGTCCTTCGTGACGGTTGTCAAGTTCCAGAATGCAGAGACCGGGAAGCAAGGGATGAAGGCGAGAAAGCTGTAGGCCAGACCCCAAGCGGCGGTGATGTAGATGACCACCAAAGTGACGAATCGCGACTTCGAGCCGGCCTCGAACATGCGCAAATACTGGAACAGCAACGCCAACTTGATCAAGGCCGTAGCCATCGCGTATGCGCCACCGCATACGTAGAAACTCTGTGGGAGTGGTCAGACGGGATCCAATGTCAATGCGACGTAGAGAGGACTCTTACCCTAACAAACGCGACCATACCAGCGAAGCCCAGTGTCAGAAAATGCTGACCTAGACCGTAATTCGTTGATACACATGTCGCTGCTGATAACATTAAGCTGGAAAGCTAAATGAATGTTAGATATCTAATCGCAACCTGTTCCCCTCATGATGACGACTTACCATGGCCAGCACGACGAAAAAGTCGTCCCATCCCAGGCAATGGGCGACGAAGAATCGAACGTAAAGTCGAAAGATGCCGCAGATCCAGGCGACCGCCAGGAAAGAAATAACCATGCCAAGCACTGCAGCTCGCTCGTTCAATATCGGCATGGGGTCGCTGAGGTTGTCGGCCTTGCCGAGCAGATCAAGAATGGAGCCCATTGGCGCTTGATGTGGGAGCGTTCGCTCCCGTTCGCATACTCGAGTCCCCCTTCCTCCCTCTTCGACAAGTTGCGTAGGCGGGTTGAGCGAGACGTCAAGTCGTTTGCAGTTGCCCTGAGATCGTTTGGCAAAAAGGTTTCAAACCCGAGCGATAGTTGTTGAATGTCAGACAAACCACATGCGAGAAGGGGGAGACTGATGAAAGGAGGGAGGGAGGGAAGGGTATGATAAATGATCCCGCCTGTGTGTCGGTCTCGCCCATAGTGCTGTCGAGATGAACCCGACCGGGGGGTTCGAGGGCAGAAACTACAAAAAGTAGCTCCAGACTTCGATGCACGCCACACCCCGTAGGCTTGGTTCGACCTTCTTTTGTTAGCCGTCAGCATCGGGCCCCTGCACACGTGGTACTGTCGCTCCGGAAGCAGCTGGGATAGACTAGGTTACTTTTGCTCGCTGGCGAACTTGTTTCACTTGCTCCAGTCTGCACTGGCATTCTAGCAGTTTTGGGGGATGAGGGGAACAAAGATGGGCATGATCTGCTGATGCAGGGCTGGTGGGCATAACTTTCTGTTACAAGCCTTCGATTCCTTGCCACAGAGAATGTGTACAAAGTTATTCACGGAAGAAGTCTATTCGGCGTCTTCCTCTCATCTCCCTGTGTCAGTGGAATCAGATCAGAGTCGTGAATCGGTCGAGCAGTTCCCCAACTTTTCCCTAGCTGATGGAGATGAGAAGTGGCCCACAAGCCGATCAGCCGATCAGATGAATATGAGAAACCACCCCTCGACAATCAAAACAAATGAAAAAGATACATACGCAATTCGTGAACGGGGGGCCGAACTTGCGTACGTGATTTTGAACAAGATTACTTCTGCATATTGCTTTTTCTTTCGGACCCGTTTCTTCGTTTGCTTCTTCCCTCTTTCTAGCCCCTCATCTGCAGCATTCTGGACACCGTCTGGACAGAGCGTGCAGCATGCACGGAATGCAAACACACGTGTGCTCCCGATACGAGGACTGAAGCGAAGCACCTCGGAGCCGTCCTCGGCAGCTCTTCCCCCATCACAACTTACATGGGCCGTGCTCTGCGGGATTCCTTGGCCTCATGTTGGAAACACACTGCAACACACCTTACAACGGGCCTAGTGACACTCGGGGACATCGCCTAACGACTGTCCTTCCTTTCCGGGAATGTCGGGGGAGAAACGAAAAAGCATTGCATTCATGGGATGAACGAAGGTACGCTGCAGCGTACAGCACAGTTGCAAGACACCTCTCGCCTACCCATAGTACGTTCCCGCACCGGCTCTCCTGCAGCAGCGTGGTGCAAACAACGCGAATTGGCGAATCACCACAGAGACACTTTGGTATAGAGGGTTCGCTCGGACAGCCGCGGCGTCGGACCGGCCGGGGCCAAGGCAGTCCGGGGTCTCCCTAGGTGTTGCTCCGTCAAGATCTACGATTTCAGGCTAAGTGGGCCAGTGACGACCTCCTCCCCCCATGTTCATTCGCATCCGGAATATGAGCATCTTTATTCCATTATTATCACCCAGTTCTTTCTTTCAGTGTAATAGTGCTGGGGGCTCTTGGGCGAGTGAGACACTGTGAGTGGTCCCGACTGGATCGGCGCTCCTTAGCAGATCTGGCCCATTGCTTTGGGCGCCGGAAGAAGTAAGATGTATCAGACAGGCATTGGCCCCCTCTCAGGAAATCGAATGCACTCCGAATATTCGCGATGCTCGACATCGTCACTCCTGACCCCGCTGTATGTCGGAAAATTCGGCTGCAATGTTGAACTCACGATTCGCATCAATCGGCTCCGAAGATACGGAACACCTGATTTTCATTCCCTGCCGCGTGGCCGGTGCTAATTAGCCCATGTTTAGCACAATTCTGGCTGCATTAGCCAGCAGAAAACACGTGAGAACATGCAGAACCGTTGTGGTCATCAGGGTGATTCGGCGAGAGCTCGAGGGGAAATGGTATCATGGCTGAGTCAGAGCGCGTCTTGTTCTGCAGCATCGATCATCAAAAAAGGGATCATCTATTTGGCATGAAAGCCACGGGCCCTTTGAAGTGCGGCGGGCTGCGCCGTGGCGCAAAGGACTTGGGAGCGCTTCGGACCTTTTGTGACGTCGCCGATTCGCCGACGTTTTCTCAACATCAGGTAAAAGCGGAGGTTGGGTGCAGGATCCGACAACTTGGTCAGACTGGTCCGTTGGTTCCAACGGTGCCTGAAGCTGCTTCACATCTTGCAGACTAAGATCGTGCAAGTAGCACATCTAAACGCACATCAAACAGGGCCGGATCATGATCCAATATTTCGGACGTAAATCACCCTACGCCCTAAGGATTCTTGAAGGCCGCCTACCGGCGCGGAGTGCCAAATCCATCGGCGGAGCAAAGTTTCAATAGCACGCCTGCCATAGAATGCCAACTCCTGTACCGCTCTAGCGCTGATGTGCCATTGGATTACTCCCGCGGCGACAGGGCTACTCCATTGCGCAGCATGACGGCGGTTGCTGTGTCAAAATGTCTTGCTTGACAATGGAGTTGAAGATAACCAGCCACCAAGACCACTGGTCTCTGGACGGCTTCTCTACCACGCGATTCCCAATTTATCGCGCCATGTTGACAGCACATATCCCAGCCTCACCGGCGTCTATAGCTTCGTCCTTGCCAAAAGTGTACGATCGAGCTATTTGTGGAGTTGGTTCGGTGGGGATGAACAATCTGGCCCAAGCGTGAAGCCGGCGTCGTGGCCAGAATGCGGTCTGGTTCAGGAGCGTGGCGCCGGGGCTGATTGATGGCGGCTCATCGCCCTCGTTCGCTAGATGCGAATCCGGCCGTCTCGCATTCGCGGGTTCCCAACTGAAGGCAACGCGTTCTCGGCCGGAAACCTCTCCGGATAGTCGCGTCTCGATGGTGTTTGTCGGGGACCGGATCGGGGATCGGCGGGCAGCGTCGTACTGTTGCCCTCCCACCGGAAGGCTGGTACTTCAACGACTGTGGCGTCATTCACGTCAGTCGCTTTTCTTCGCAATTGGACTGCTGGAGAAAGAGAATCGCATACCTCCATTGTGTGTTTGGCATCGGACGAAGAGCGGCCTTCCCAGGGCGAGACAACCCGGACAGGGGCGCAGACTGTGAAGCCGTTGTCATCCGGAAGTCCATTCACCCATGTAATACACAGAAACAAAGTCGGCAACTAGGCACAGTCATTCCGAGACAGACAAAGAGGGTTGAATTTGTCAATGTTGTGACGGGTTGACGGATGTCGAAATCCAGAACCCGCGGGGAAAAGGCCAGGGGCAAACGGTCCGTGGCAGCAGCAAAATCACGATGTATTACATAAGCGAAAGTTCACACAAGGTTTGGTCAAAGCTCTTCTGTTGGCTTGGGTCCATCATCTGTTTACTTCATACAAAGTCTTGAGCTAGGGATATTCCGAAGAGATGGCAGAAGAGGTGCCCATCTACCGACGATATGTCAAGGATATCATCGTCAAAGGCTGTTAAACTAGCTCCACCCAGACGCCTGGGATTGTGGCCCGGCGCCAGACAGGGTGCTCCCTTTCTTCACCTCCCAGCGGACTGTCACCGGGGCTAGCTCCGTCAGATCTCCAGCCGGCAGCATCGCCATCTCAGCCTGCCGAACGCCGGATCCTTCCGTGATATCCGCTCACTTCAACAAAAAGCCACCTTCCACGTTGATGGTAGTTCCGGTTATGAAGTAGTTCTTCATCATTGACAGGTAGGCCTCTGCCAGGTCTTCCGGGTCTCCGATCCTGTTCAAGAGGGTAGAGCTTCGGTACATATTGGCCACAGCTTCCTTTTCCATCGGGATATTCTCACTGGCATGATCCAGCAATGGAGTCTGTACGGCACCCGGCGCCACCAGGTTCACTCTGATAGGCGCCATGTCGACAGCTAAACCCTTCGCCAGCGATTCCTTGGCACCGACTAAGCCGGCCTTGATGCCGAAGCCAGGCATTGGCTTGTAGCCCAGTACGCCACTCGTCATGGTGATCGATGAGGTGTGTTCCCTTTTCATATAGCTCCCTGCCACCTTGGCTAGGATAGATACGCCGATAAAGCGGGTTCTGGCGAAGTCTGTAATGTTGCCCGGCGTGGCGTTTTGGAGCGTGGGCGAGTTGGCGAGGAACTCTCCGGCAGATTCCACGACGTGATCCACCAAGTCCTTCCTACCATTGGTCGCATACTCAAACAGCATCGTGATGCTAGTTTCGCAGTCGTCGCTGTGAAGATCGACGACGTGACCTCGGATTCTGTCCGCAGCACTCGGGTACGACTCCTTGAGTCTTTTGACCGTGCTGTCAATTTTCTCCTGGGTCCGACTCGCCACAACGACATTGGCGCCGTACTCGACGCTTGCTTCTGCGACGGCGTATCCAATCCCGGAAGTTCCGCCAACAACTAGAACAGACTTGCCCTCGAGCTTGTTGGTGTATTTTCGTGCCATGATGATGCGACTCACTGAGAGTGTCTGATTGGTATGTCTGGGGTTTCTTCAAGTCTCAAAGGAGGGGCAAGATAATGTATGATAAGACAGGTGACGAATGTTGGTGTCATAGGAAGATTCATCGAGACATTTCATCTCGTCTTTAAGCAATCTGGAAGCTTGCCGCCTGCATCACTCCTCGTGACACTGACCCGCCTAAACTCCGCAACTCTACAGGTAACCAACCCCCTAGAATCTCCGCATACATAACGTTATGGGCGTACCTGATGTCGGAAGACCAATTAGTTCTGTTCTGTTGGATCGTATTGCCAGGGGACCCGTGTTTCCACAGATGCCGCTATTATGGAGTTAAGATGATAAGTCCGACCACTTCATCCACTGCATGCCCACGAAGTTGACTTTCGGCCTCTAGCCAAAATATGTCCGACGTCAGAGATATCCTTATGACAAATGAAGGACTTGGTTCGTCCGATGTCTCGGTCTCGCGCAGTCGCACAGGGCGTGCATTGCTAATTCCCCTGCTGTCTTTTCAGGATACTTGAGTTCTGCACCCCGTAAGGAGTATTCGCCATAAGCCGTTCACCTGATGAATTAAATATGGTAGTTGATATATCCATCATCATTCTTATCACTTTTGTCCCAATGACATGTTTCATTTTCGTCTTCGCTGTCATCGTTGTTGTTTTCCTGTGATCAGCCCCCGCCTGGTTCCACGCACAAATACAATTATCTGGCTGAGTAACAAAACTGAAAGCTTCCTTCACCAAGAAGCTGAGGCGATCATTCTGAACGCCGAAAGGCCCAGAATGATACTTTACGTAGATTTAGGATACTTGCTTACGCTTAATAAGTTCAAACAGGTAACCTTAGGGTGGAGTGAGAGGGAATGTATTTGCATTGTGGTTGATGGGTTGCATCAAATGATTGATTAAGCCCGCCATAGGCATTAATGTCAATTCCATAGTCCATTTCTTGATCATAATACCCTGGCGTTTGGTTTTATATTATGGCCGATTTTGTTCTCGCAGGTAGAACCGTCAACTGACAGCCTTTGTGGAATACTGGTCGACAATCGCAATCAGTCTCGAACCCGCAACTTCCATGCAAAGTTGACCAATTGCGAAAGCTCTGTTAGGCTAGCGAGGCAGACTCCCAGCTGCCAAGAAGTGATTGATCGAAATGGAACAAACCCCTTCGCTTCACCAATCATTACGTCGTGATCAAAGTCAGTCAGCACGCCTGCATGAGCCCCTGCTCTAGCCGCCAGCCTTGTCCATCTTCAAATACCAAAACAATTTGAAAGCCCTCGTAGCCTGTTCCCAACTTCTCTTAATCTTTCACACGATTGAATTTCCACCCCAAAGACTACCAGCCAGAAGCACCAGTCTCGTACAGTAGAGCGCAGCGATCCACTGGTGGAACTGACCAAAATGGCGCGTCGCCGGCTATGGGCATGCCTCGCATTCACCTCGCTGATTGTCTCCGCCCAGGCTGGGGCTCTGGATGATTTCACCAACAACCTCTTCTCTGATCTAGCGCCGTGAGTCTGATTCTGTACCATTTCTTGGGTAGTATGCTAATCGATCTAGTGTCCTTGCCCTTTTTGGAGAACGCGCGACTATGCAGTTCATGAGTCAATCACTGGGTTGGGCAGACTGTATTGCGTTGGCCATGGCTCCGCTAGGGATTATCACCATCATTGTGAGCGCAATTCGCGTGGGCGGGCCGATGCGGCTGAAGGCGATCATTGGCCGGGCGAAGGAGAACACCTCAGTTGCCGAAATGGAGCTGATGTCTTCTACTTCACGCGAGGTTTGCGAGTTGTACAATGGCGAGAGTATCGTTAGGTGTCAAGGCTTGGCTCCTGTATGGGAGTACATTTGCCTCGTACCAAGAGGTGACAACGCCAAAGATTTGGCGAAGAGAAACAGCAAGACTAGTGGGAGAATCCATTTCAAGACACTGGAACAAGCGATTACGGATGGCCTTTTGAGCTTGGAAGGTAGGGTATGTAGTTTACACCATGAGGGAAAATTACTGACTCTAAAGAAGGAACTCGCGATTCTAAGCTTGAAGGGCAAACACAACCTACTGATAATGGACTGTCAACCTCCGTTTCTGTGGTTGAAGATGAATTCAATGCTGGGTCTACGGTAGTGCGGCGGGGTATGAGACGCACTCGTGCCTGGTTTCCCAGAGGCAGAGGTATGTTTCTTGGTAGACTCTCATCCATCATTTCGTCGGAGATTGTGATTAAGTGTGTTAGGCAATGCGTCGGCTTCAACGGAAAGCAACATAGAGTTGGGCAATATCTCTCAACATCCTATACATGGTTCTTCAAATGGAACTACCGTCGGATCAACAACAGAGACCGGCTTACAGAGCTCCAAAGTTACACCTGCCGATGATCCTCTCGACGGAGCCTCCATGATCGTCATTCGAAACACAGGCCCTGAAGCACCGAACATCTCCCTCAATCTATCCGAGAGCCATAGCCGGACAGCTATCAGAATCGTTGCAGTCATGGGGATTATTCTTCAACTAGGCGTTTTGGCTTTCTTTGCGGTCATGACCTATCCATCTTACATACGCAATGATTTCAAAAAGGATGACGAAGCTGTTCCCGAACATGCCTTCCCACTTGCTGCTAGCGGTACCATCCTGTTAGTTGCAGGGTTGCTTCTGTGTGCTCGTGTGGTGGAAAGTAGTACACATGAGCAACGATACAAACCCACCGAAGGCTATGAGATCCGTCTATATTGGTTACAGCAAGGGCAGACCGTTAGTGATCAAGTCTTTGAATCTTTTGCAACCTTTCCCTCTTTACCACGAACTGAAATCATCACCTCTCGTCGCAGCAAAGATTATGGAGAGGGAAAGGACAACAAAACATTGCAACTCATGGCCATTATCGGGGTTCTCATTGGTCTTGTGGGATTCGTCATCCAATTCGTCGGCCTGCGGGCGATGAACGCAGCAGCATCTCTGGCACAGCTCGCTGCAGTAGGTGCTATGACGATCGCAAGAGCTCTTGTGAGACCTGGATTTGCGAGTTCCTTTGAGAAGTCAAGGCTTCTCGCCGGTTTTGAAATTGACTGGCTAGCTTGGAAATTAGTCAAAGAACAGCATGTCTGGGAGACGAACGAGTCCTCTATCAAAGAGACCCAGCCCACGGAACCTGAATCTCCAAATGATGGGACCGCAGAAGATACCGTATCAAGCCCGCTATCGCGGCATCGTGAGAAGGGAAAAGCAAATCAACATGATATTCCTGGGACATGGGCTGTGGTTACGGGGTGGGGCTCCCGATACCATCCACTTGAAGCGGTACAAGAAAACTTTTCGAGGCCCCAGTCGGGTTCGCGGCTGTTGGACGTACGCCGAGAGCTTGCTAAGCTAGCAAATTTCCAGCGAGAGACGTCAAAGACAGCTCTGAACCTTGCTCATGCAATGGAAACGACGATGTCGATTTTGTACCCTACTGGTACTGGAGTCGACGGAACTAGCGATTTCCTTTGGAATATTGACGTGATCCACAACGGCTTAATATCAACTCCTATTTCGAATCCGGCGATGTCTCTCCAGCTTCGATTGGCTCACAAAGGAAAGTCCTGGAAAGTTTTGGCAGATGACGTCGACGCTGTCTTGTCACTGTGGGCATATACTGCGCGCGGAGCCGATCAGGAATTTGAGCTCAGCCAGGGCACCGAGAATTTCAAACACGTCAACTCAGAGAATGACAGCTGGCTCCGTAACAAGATATATCCAGCCAGTCTGAGAATTCTATGTCCGGCGGATAACGATATGAGAGACCAGATGTGTAAAGATCTCAGTCTTTGGGCGCCAAAAGCTATGCAGACCATGTTCAACATAACCGACTACCGACTTCCCCGAGAAGATAAAGACGAGATTTACGACGTGCCGAAGAAATTTCAGGCAAGCAGAATTGTGGGATTCAACCCACAAAAACGACCATTCTCAGACGTTCCACGAGGAGAGCGAGAGTTCTGGCGCACTCGAGATTCTGTGTCGGAGCTACTGCCTCAACGCTCTGAGAGGGCTCACTGGGCCATCGAAACTCAGGAGACACTAGATCTTCTGTACGCAAAAGACCTACTATATTCGTTCTTCTGTTCCGTGGCACAGACGCTGAGGTCTCCTGTGCGAGGTAGAGCGGAGATTGAGAACATCTTGATTGACATCACCTGGCGGAATGTTCTGAGGAGCAATCTCCGACTCTGTGTTTTGAAGCACGGGGACTTGAATAAGCTCATTGAAACTTTCATCGACCTTGAGCTTGGCTCTGAGATCGAGGCTACGTTGAGCCTCTTACTGCCTTTGAGCTTCTGGGACAAAGCGCCAGTACCATTCGCAATCTTCGATGTTCTATGCGAGGAAAAGATCAAGGCCCGTAAAGCGCAAAACTGGGAGCTTCTATTTCTAGACCACGATGATTTGAATTCCGTCAAGCTTCATAAAGAAGTTCAACTGGGCAGAGCTTTCTTCTTGCACCTCTTTTTCTTCTTAATCGAGCATGCTCAGGATGCACAAGACGAACTTTGGTTGATCAATGTCGAGGGTAGAAAGTTGGATCAGGAAGCTGAAAGCCACCAACCCGATGGCTGGTCGTCGGACATGACCCCTGGTCAACGCAAGAATCTCGATCAACATTTCCGAAAGCATCGAACAGCACTTTTAACATGCCTTAGAATTCTAGGTAACGACGAGCTCTTCGAAGACCTGCAAACGCTTTACACCCACCAAGACAGACACCAAGGCTTTCTGCATTATCTGAGAGAACCCAGAGATATTGAACATGACGTGGAGCAGTCTGAGACGCGGTTGTGTCATAGATTTCATGCGAGGAAGTGCCTGCCTTGGAGGCAGCGCAAAGACCCACCAGACCTATCAGCCAAGTTGCCACAACGCTTCAACATGACAAGTGTTCATCTCGAGGCCATGAAAATCAATGGGAACCCCGCAACATGCAGGAAAGATATCCCTTGGATTAATCAGCCCGATGCATCTGGTTCTACACCTCTACACCACGCTGCTAGGACAGAAAGCCTGAATATGGTGGAATATTTGATCAAAAACGGGGCTGACGTAAACTCAAGAGACTTCCGGGGATACACGCCGCTTCATTATGCTTGCGGCTACCGCGATGATAACGTCATTATCCCACTCACTGACGCAGGCGCAACATTTGACGTTCAAGGCACGGATGGAGCGTTTCCGCTTCATGTGGCGGCAGGCGAGGGGAACGTTGCAGTTCTTGCCCACTTGAACAGGATAAGCTCATCAACCTATCAGCAGATCATCCACGGTCTGGAGGGAATTGAGTGGAAGGCTAAAGACTTTCACGGTCGCTTGGCCGTTCACTGGGCTGTTGTTGGAGGCCATTGGGGCGCTGTCGAGGAGCTTTTTGCCTTTGTAAATGAGACTGACAATTACGGCTGGACGGCGCTTCATCTGGCCATTTTACACGGCAAAGACGAAATTGTTCGCAATATTTGCAGGCTTTCAAAGAAGAAGAATCAGGTTTCTGTTGATCTGGAGAAGATGGATACTGAAGGGCGCACGGCTCTTCACTTGGCGAGGATTAAGGGAAATTCGGGAGCAGCTGACACTCTCATTGAGGCGGGCGCAGCGCCAGACCCTCAGCATTATCTGCCGGCAATGAAACTATTGCAACGACATCGGCACCACGATTTCTAAGCAGCAACTGCGCTTTTTCCTCGCAACACAACATAATGTCTGAGAGAGAAGGACCATGTTCATGATTCAATAGAGCTTTCTAATCTGGTAGTTCAAGCATGCATCAAGGAATCAAGCCTTTTATTAGGTGGTGTCGCCCTAGCCTCAGTTGATGTCCGCAGGATGTTCCATCCTAGACCTGACCATCCTGAAAGATATCATGTAGATGATGGCATGGAATTTGAAAGGAATCCGAATTTTCGAATCGGTTACTACTTAACTTCCAACGGCTTTTGGCCTGACATCGAATAGTAGTGTGCGTACGAGTGGATGGACGGGCTCATGAGAACCTTGCGCAGCTGTACTAAGAAGATCTCGACCTCAGTGGATGACCAGCCAAGACCTCTTGTAAGGGGTGCAATGGTATTCGCGTGTAAGCCATCATAAACAGCCGCCTGGCTGTAGCGGCCACTGATCACTTGGCCCACGGACCAACAGGGAGCTTCTTCGTGTCGTTGACCTGGTTGACATAGCCTGCAGCCTCCAAGCGTTCGATATGGTGATCAGCTGCGAAGAGTTCAACACCGAATTTCTCTAGACCCTCTTTGACGAGGCTAGTGAACTTAGGAAGCGTGCAATCAGACGGCATGCTCCCGTCATCGCAGTCGAATGTCCACTTCATGTCCTGAAGCTCGATCCAGCCCCCTGGCTTAAGGACCCTACTGTCGTCAGCATATCGACCTCCAAATCACAGTCCGGGCATACCTATGGGCTTCTGTCAATAGCTTGGGCCAATTCTTGATGGCTGGCGCCATGTGCCGAAGATGAATGTAGTCGATTGAATTTTCGGGGTAGAGCCATTCAGCCTCGACGTCATCAACGATGAAACTCACGTTCGGCGGGACGTACTCGGGTTGTATGGGGCTGAGATCAATGCCAGTCACCTCTGCCTCCGGATATTCGTCGCCCACTATGTGCCGGTCAGCGAGTTCAGACTCTCACATCAAGTCTTCAGAAGAGCATTTGAATGCACGAACTATCGATAGCCCAAATACCGGTACCAGTCCCGATATCGAGGATCCTCTGGGGATTCTTCAGCGGCGCATTATGAAGTGACCCACCACATAGGTGAAGAATCATAGCATGCTTCATGTCCTCGCGCTCCTGCTCAAGATCGTCGTTGGGGAACAGGTAGCGGCCTTCTTTGAACTTGTGGTATCGTCGTTTATTCTCGAAATAGTAGTCGCGGACGCTGGATGACAATGAGGTGGACTGGGTGGAGCTGTTGTCAGTAGAATAGCCTGCGTCGTCCGCCGGCTCAGCAGCCTCGATACTGGGGCCTGGAGTTGGTTGATTGTTGGTAGCTTGTTCATCTCCGGCAGCTGGTGTAGCAGCGGTGTCGGACCTCGTAGATCTCGAGGGGGACTTGGAAACGGCACCTTCTTCCGCCATGATGGTTGTTGCTGTTGTAATCGTGGATGAACAGGGGTGATTATTTCGCAGACACAGGTGATGGACGACTCTGAGACGATGTTGGACCCCGCTGGGTAACTTCTAGGATGGTGATGAGGGGTCATGCCAGAGAGCTAACACAAAACAAGCGAGACATAGATGGGTTGGTATTGGTTCGGGTACGAGTCCCTTTGTCCACGTTTACCGCCTGCTTCAGTGCTTACCAAAGAATATTTCTCTGCTCTGCAGGCGCATGTGCGACCGAATGATCTCCGAACCGGTCAGATTTAATCAAAATAAAGCAAGCTCTTCCTGCTGCTGATATTAGAACATGAACCCTAGTTGTTATTTGACTTTTATCCTGGGTCTTGACCAATAATACTCTCAGGAACGTGAGCCATAGTCTTCCGCTCTCCCACCTGTGCCGGCTTTAATTTGGCATCGGTGACTTTACGCAAGTGCTGAAGGCGTTGAGTTGAGCTAGTTGCTTGCATGGTGATGATATTAGTTTGCAAACATGCTGCTGGAAGGAGATAAGATTTTCCCGAAACCCAGGGGTTGGATGTCCTTGAAACACCACGAAGCGAGATGAGCGAGTCGTGAGGCTCTGAATGGTCGTCAATAATTGCTTTCGGCGCTTACGGATACATGCGGCCTTCGATAAGAAATAGGCATACCCATGAGCAAGCAAATTGTCGCACTTTTCTCTTTCCTCTGCCTCGTGCAAATAACTTGACAAATCGACGAATTCTAGTTCATCCTTCGGCGCTGGACTTGTCCCCGCGCTTCTTTCCATGCCCTCATTTGAAGAAGAACGCCAAGGAGGCACCAACAAGGAGCATGTCATTTACACCAAAGACGTTCAGCGAAAATGACTTCTCAGTCCAAGACCAAAGTCCATCTGCCTCTTGCCGATGGCCAAATTCGCCTGCTCAAATTGAAACCTGCGAGCACACTATCTGATCCAATCGAGTGCAGTCTATTTGAAATTTCACCAACCACAAATACCCGATATGAGGCAGTCTCATACGTATGGGGGAATCAACATCGCCGAAAAGTAATCAAAGTCAACAACGTCGACTTTCAAATCACTGGCAACCTTTTCGAGCTTCTTCCGTACCTGCGACAGCATGATTCAGATCGCGTTCTCTGGATCGATGGCCTGTGTATTGACCAGAACAATGACATGGAAAAGTCTCGGCAAGTAAACATGATGGGTGACATATACAAAGGTGCATCTCATGTTGTCGTATTTCTGGGCAGAGAATGGGATGGTTTGGACATCGCTATCAAGTACCTTGGGCTCGCTGCTCAACAACAAGACGCACACCTTGACCCGGCACTTGAGCCACATCTACATGTAAGCAGAAGCCGCCTTATGGCACCCCAACAGCACAATCTGCTAGGCCTACAGCTTTATTTAGGGGTTCTATTCGCTAACATAGACCAGGTTGATGGTCAGAGTATCTCTGCACCTGAAGTCCAGAACAGCCTCATCAGGTTCTTCGGAGCAGACTGGTTCTTCCGAGTGTGGACTGTACAAGAATTTGTTCTTGCGAAAAGCTTCTCCTTTGAGTACGGGTCAACAATAACAGCTGGTGATCTGGTGTCAAACGGATTTCTCGCGTTGCGACGACACGCCCAAAATCAATGCTGTGGACCACAATCTATCATGAAGCGCGGGCAAGAGTTCCTCGATATTATGACTCACACGGATGTCTTGATTGACCTGAGATTCGATTCGGAGCGGAGCTTTCTTGAGACCCTTCACAACCTACGGCGGAGGAGTTGCAATATCTCTCGTGATAGAGTCTATGAGATGCTTGGGATGGAGTTTCGAGGTCCCAAACACAAAGTCCTACCAGATTATCGCATCACCACTGCGCAACTCTTTGTCAAAGTTACACAGCAGCATATTTTGCAGACGAGATCACTCGATATCTTCAGCGTTTTTGTCCCTGGAGATAAGACTACGTTAGACCTCCCGTCGTTCGTCCCAGATTGGACTCTACAACCGGCCAATTACTTTACATATCGGTTATGTGTGGACCACCAGTTGACACTCTCGCATTACAATTTATCCAGAGGAGGTGAAACTGAGTTTCAGTTTTATTATGACGACTCCAAGCATCAAGCCACTGTCAGAGGTATTCTTATCGGTCGTATTATCGAAGTCGGAACGCCATGCTCCTTTTCAGGCCTAGACACTATACCTGAGGCAATACCAACCGTCAGAGAGGCTCGTCAGTTGGCAGGGCTCCAAGGTCATATTCCCGCGTCATACAAAACGGCAAGTGAGGAAGAACAAAAACTTTGGCGCACGCTTTGTGGTAATCTAGCTGTTGATTATGCTGAAGGAGATCGGGGCTGGAAGTTAGCAGACCCGACAACCAACTTCGACTCATACTCCAGGTGGTATAATTCTATAAGCACCGAACAGGACATTCAGCCATCTGAGATGAAG
The DNA here is from genome assembly GCF_000319635.2 of Colletotrichum fructicola Nara gc5. Lineage (NCBI taxonomy): Eukaryota > Fungi > Ascomycota > Sordariomycetes > Glomerellales > Glomerellaceae > Colletotrichum > Colletotrichum fructicola. Next base: position 8,524,662 of record NW_027094051.1, on the reverse strand, counting down.
CATGAATCTTTTCTGGACGCGTTGGCTCCCAACCTTTCTGGGCGTAGGTTCATACGCACAGATCAGGGAGATATAGGGATGGCTCACGCCGAGGCACGGTCTGATGATATCGTCATGGCACTTGCTGGGGGTAAAGTGTCGTATATTCTCCGCCAAGAGAACAAAGTTGGGATCTCCAAAGGCCACGAACTCTATAGGCTCGTAGGCGACGCCTACATCGACGACAAAATGGAGGGGGAGGCTGTTACGAGCCATGGGGAATGGATGGAAGTCACCTTGATATGAATTATAGTCCTTCGAACATGAGATAAACTCCAAGCTAGGACTCCCGTCATTATTTAAGCTACAAATGTTGCACGTGAGATACTTGATGCCATTTGGTTGGAGATGGTAACTATATTGAGCGGAAATTTTATGAGCGGTGATTGGGCACATATGCTACATAGGTACAATAAATGCCACCTCGCACCTAAATGTGCTTGACCAAGTCGGCTAAGACCTCCTTCCGCCAGCGGAAGAATATGCTGGCATGGGTATCATCTTCCAGTCGGAGGTGAGCATGGTCCCCTAACCTCTTCGCGATCTGAACCCCATGATTCGGAGGAACAAACGTGTCGTGCTGTCCATACCACAGCCGCATAGGCAGGTCAGTCCGAATATCTTCCACATTAAACCCGTACTCTGTTCCACACAAGTACCCGTCGTGACTCACTCCATCAATTCCTTGACGATAATACTGCCGACCGGTCATGACCATCCGTGTTACAATCTCCCTGTCTGACCAGAGACCAAGTTCCTGTCTCGGAAAAGTCGCCTTCTTCTTCTCTGCCTCTTGTAAACGTAATTCCAAACGCTGTTCATCTGGCAAGTTGTATTGACCCTCCCGGTGGAAGTACCAGCCCGCAACGCGAGGGCCATATCGCCATCCGTACGTGAAGCCGAGCCAGTGAAACCACCCTGCTCCGCTCATGCCAATATCTGGTGGGCCGATTCCACAGACGATGGCGACAGCTTTCAGCTTGTCGCGAGGCATGGCTCGCGCACAGGCAAGAGCATATGGTCCGCCCCCCGATACGCCCTGATATCCAAGTCAGAAAATGCATGTCGGGATAGAAATAACATGCTCAGCTTACCATCACTCCATACTCGTTGATTTTGAGGTGAGAAGCGAGATGTTCCAGGTCTTTCGGGTGATCTAAAAGCGTCCTTCCGGTCTGGAAGGTGCTTAGTCCCATGCCAGGGCGGTCCGTCGCGATGATGCGGGCGCCAGTCTCCAAGGCTGCCTCGTGGAGATGACCGGCTTCAACGCGAGAGCCGGGAAGCCCATGACAGTAAAAGATGGGCTTGCCCGTTGATAGCCCGTACTGTGAGTAGCCGAGCTTGCGACCATCTGGCAAGGTCAAGACCTCAGTTGTGTCTTTCTCTGGGACTAGCCATGGCTCTGAGGGCGCATCGGTGGGGCTATTGCGAAATAGCAAAGATTTTAGATATGATATTGACATTGTAGAGGGCGAGTCCGTATGGAGTGCAGCGACAATGTGGGGATTTCAGTGCACCACTCAGCTGAACTTATATGTTTCCTTGAAGGATTCGTAGCGCTTATGCTCAATCCCGGCATGTAGTGCAGGTACGCAGTACCTCGTGTGTCGACCTATTCCGGTTAGGCACAAGGAGGCACGGTATGTCTTACAAACAAGTCTTTGACAAGCCCGCGGGAATATTCGGAGCAGGGGGACACGTGAGACAAGCTCGCATCTCCCAGAGGATGAAGATCTTCTTGATGACGGAGGGTGAGTCAATCAGCCTTGAACTTCTCGGAGGCGCATGACTGCAGCGGCTATTTTCTGACATCAAAACTCGCCGAACTTTCCGCAATTTCGCATTCCTGCAGACTGCCAAGAAACGTCGTGCCGCAAAGTATAGAAGGCCTTCGTAGGCCAAGCTTCACCAAGTCGGAGATGCCGCGTTGAAATCTGCTACTCATTTGCTAGCAAGGCGCGGTCTGGCGACTTTGTGACACAGACGTGTATGTCCTCTCATTGGCAAAGTGATTAGTGAATGCCGATTGGAATGAACTACCTTTCGTTCTCGCCCGATAGGTATATATCAAACATGGAAGTCGAAACTTGGCAACAGTGAAAGTCGACCACTGTGGTGAAAGTCCACGTCTTTGAGGAATTATTCGCGTTGAGAGGCCAGACCCTAAACCGAGCTCGTCTTCCCATTTCAAAAGTATAAAATTCAAAGAGTGTTTATTGTCCCTAATGAAATGCAAGCAGGTCTGGTCTGACTAAGGCACCTAGCCACCGATGCCAGAGCCGGATGCCGGTGAATCGACCCCACTGTGCCGAGCGGGATCCCATAACTACAGTGGGCCGCTTTCCGGGCGTCGCTGGGGGCCGGAACGGGAGACCGCCTTTTTTCTCTGCTACTATTCCTGCGATTACAAACATTCATATGCTGTATTATCTTCGCTGTATTTACTAAGCTCGTTTAAACTACTATTACTGGAATCCTTGATAATGATTGATTACGTAGAAAGTATAGCGGCGCAGACAATGGAAAATTAGAAGGTCTTCGGATCGGAGAACCGACTGCCTCGACAACAATCCTACGCATGCGTGAGCGTCGGTGGCAGGTGCCAAACACAAAAAATACAACGGAACATTTCATCGACAGCTGGGGCTTGTTGTTTCACAGACAAATCGACGTTGCCAATTAGAGCACGAACAAAAATAGGCGGCGTTCCTGAGCTGATCGCGGCAGCTCCACAAGTGTAGTCAGGGCGCTGTGAGTCGAGATGATTCATCGCCGCTAAGCCGAAACAGAACATATTGGGGTGATACCTCTACATTTTCCTCTCAACAGATGATCAAGATTTGTTCCGGAACCCAGCCTCTCACAAATAACTCCAATGAACTATCGCACTCACTGTTACAGCAACTGTGGCATTGTCAATGTTCATGTTGTATACATCGCGGGGTTTCCGTTAAATTTGTCTGGTGGGGTCGATGGTGGTCAGGGGCCGACGAGCATCGATTGACCGCCACCGCTAGCTTGTAGCAAACCTCGCCCTCTGGACTTCGCGTATAAAACAGCAACCTCTTCCCCCGAGGAAACCAACAAGACAAAGTCGAATCAGTCCTCCATCTCATCCTCGACTTTCGAAAATGCGACACTTTACGATTCCAGATCAGGCCACTGGCCTGCGAGAAGTGCCACGGTCCCAACTAGACCTCAGAACCGACCCAGATATCATTGCAGAACTCAACACCTTCCGCCCCATCACCGCCGAGAAGAATGTATGGGCATTTTGGGACAAAGGTATTGACGCCATGTACCCGAGCTACAGATGCACCGTTCTAAACTGGGTACGCAAACTTGGCCCCAGCTGGACTGTTCGGCTTGTCGATCTCATCGATGGCTCCCCCAACAACGTCTACAACTTCATCAGCAAGGACTGGCTCCCCGATTGCCTTGTCAACATGACCATGGACGGAGCTCACAAAGCCCAGCATGCGTCAGACCTTATTCGGCTCCCATTACTCTTCGAGCATGGCGGCGTATGGATGGACGTCGGCAACATGCTGCACACTCACCTCGACGATCTGTTCTGGGACGCTCTTTCCGACCCTGGCTCACCGTACGAGATCGGTCTCTGGATCATCACCGGTCAGATCAGGAAGAAATGGGGAAGCTTCGGCAACTTCATGCTTGCCGCTAGGAAGGGGTCCATCTTCATCAAAAACTGGCACGACGGCTTCAAGGAGCTTTGGAGAGATCGCACGAACGAACGCGGCTTCCACAAGCACCCACTAATCCAAGAAATTGGAATCGCTGACGGAATGGCCGATTGGAATTTCGAAGAGAAGGTCCTGCAGATGAGCGACTACGTTGCGCAGATGCTCATCGGGGACCGGACGAGGAATCTTCTTGATGTAGAGACTGGCTGGAATGGACGCGATTTCTACGAGAAGAAGGCGTTCATGGTAGAAGGGATCAAAAATGGCATTCTCGGGGCCATGAAGACAGACTACGACGGCGCCAAGCAGATCGAGATCTTTACGACAAGGCTGGATGAACCGGACGAGGCAAGACGGAAAGCGGCCGAGGAATTTGTGATGGACATGCTTGAGAACAGCCACATGTACAAGGTGTATCACAACTCAGCAGGTGGACTGCCTGCACTGGGAGATCTGATAAAGAAGGAGGGTTTTCGTGATGCAGATCACAGACCAGGAACCTTTGGAGAACTCTATAGATATGGAACAGTGCATTGGCGGTCGACAAGGAAGGTTGAGCGGCTGACACCTCCACCAAGTGAGGATGAGTTGATTCGAGCTACCGCGACTACGCCTTCGGTGATAGGTAGATAAGACAGAATCAAATAGACGTCTATGCATATTCTCTGAAACTAAATTAGTTCTGGGCACGTTCGCGTTCATACCTCCGTGCCTACCTTGGTGATTCTGGTAAATATTTTGTGACTATTGGCTTGAGCTACCTTTCTGGCATCGCCGCATTGAGTCCACATAAATTTCATTGAACCCACACACATTATCCATTTATGTCCGTCCAATCGTAGTTATATAGAAGGCCGTGACTGTAATTCGCTTTTCTCTTTCGACCACATCACCCACTAAGCTTTCTCAACTGATGCTCGCAATTTATCATGCCGTCATCCCAAAGAACAACTCTAATGGATTTACCCTTACTATTCAAAATAGTGCAGGAAACGAGGGCCATTGTCCATGGCACCTTAGAACCCGAAATCAAAACCGCACTGAACGAATCGCTGGTCCCAATGCAAAAGGATGATCAAACGGGGCACAACGACGACGTCAATTTTGACAGTCACCCAGAACTCAGTGTGGCAAATATACAACGGGTATCTCCAGAGGATACTACCTCATTGGCACCCATTAAACTCAATACTGATGATTTCGACGAAATTCAAAAGCAGCGTCCAGATGCTTCGACTTGGGAAATCAACTTCGAACTGAACTTGCGTCGCAGCCCGATCGTCCATCTTGCGGTCGAGATTTTACTCCTCATCATGGACAAGTTAGAGCTAGCCGATCTCTTCATGCTACGCCAGGTATCGTTCACCTTCTGGCGTTTGTACATGAACAATCGGTTCCCTCAACCGGGGACGCGCCTCGACAAGTCGAGGTTCCGAGGAGATGAGGAAACTGTCCGAAGATCGGCGGAAGTTTCGTTCTGCACACCGTGCCTACAACATCGAGCTATGGAAATTACCGAGTTACAGTTGTATCACTTAACCCTGGCACACATAATGTGGTGTTACTGCTGCGACAGATACCATCCCAGACTGTGGTTTTCATCAGAAGAGCGAAGAAGAAACTCGGTGGGTCGCGAATGTATTATCTCACAAGGGCGGGTTCATCTCTGCGCCCATCTCAAGGTTTCTCTGAAGGACGTCGGCCGTTGGACTGGCTCGATAGCGGAAGGAGGAGCTACGCCTCACCAGAGCTTGACTTACATGAGATGCCAAACGTGTAGCGACCTGGCCATATCGGCGGCTGCTACCGCCAACGCCGGATACATCAACCCTCCAACGGTTTCCCTGTGCCTTTGGCTTCAGAAAGAACCTAGTATTGTGTTTCATTGGACTCTACCAGTATTCGTCGTCAGGCAGACTGACCGCGTGAACGACCAAACCCTTACAGCTGCATTAGAGGCACTGAAAACACGACATGGCAGCATATTTTGCCCTCACATCAATTCAAACCTTGAGCAGCTACTCAGACCATTTCATCCCGAGTATTGATCTTGTCTAGGGCCTGATAGTCGATTGGGTGGCGTTGTTCCATACAACCCTAAAGCGGGAAAACTGGCGGGGGCCGTTGCATGCAAAGAAGGCAAAGACGTCGCCGAGGACTACAGGTTTCTTCCTCAAAAGAAGCCACTGCGACATATAATATATTACAAGGGATGCAGCACGCTATATTCTTGGGACAGAAATAACGATCAGATCTCCCTGTCCAGAACGTCTGTCGTGCTTGCACCTGCAAAAGACGGCATGGAATGGGACCAATCTGGGATGGCTCTGCTCGATCCTGAATCCTTTGGGGTGGCATCGGATCCTGTGGCGAGGAATCTTATCTGGTGTGATGACAGAAACTGCGCCAATGGCCGAGAAGGAGGGAGGGTCTTCAGCAGCAATCTGACAGGTTATGAATATCAAGAAAGCACGGTACACTCGCCAGATGGTTCGGAATTGGCAAGGAGAAGCCCAATTATGGGCTGTGGCGAGGCACCCCACGCAGAGGTTCGTTGTTGTCGTTTCTGAAATCGTCAAGTTGCAAGGCAATATCTCAGAGGGCGTTGGGGCAAGAACAAGAGAAGACGAAAGTCGACGAAGAGCTGGTGAAGAGACCCATTTCATGCGTCATTCGTTTCCAGAGGGTACCCGAAGAAGCCAGGGGCGCGCTATTTCGTGACTAGGAGATACATCACACCTCCGACTGACTTATCGTCTAGGGGCATGAAATGACGGCTAGGGAAGTGTGAAGACTTTGAGGCTTGCGGCGGATCTGATGCAAATTGTCTTCGCTGATGTAAATATTGTTTTCATCTCGAAGTCTAAACAAACAGTGCTCATGGGAAGAGTCGCTTAAGATGTAAATACAACCTATATTGAATGACCCTCCAGCCTCATAATTCTTTATAAGTCTAAGCAACTATGAGTTACGGTAACCCTCTTATGACTTTGATATTCAACATATTTGCGAGGATGAAACACTTTAGTTTCTCAAATCTTACTCCTAGAAATTCGGATCATAAAGCGCCTCGTTGCATCAACGTATACGTACAGTACAAATATATGTGTAGCACTCTGAGGTCGCGGAATGCTCCTAATAAATTCTTAGGACAAGGACAAACCGCTAAGGCATATCTAACTAGACATTATTCACTGCAGTTGGACATCATTAGAAAAATTGGTTTGCATGAGGGCCACTCACACGGGGCTCATCCAATTGGCTGGCTCGGATACCTTCTTTCTCATCTCATGCCTTCCTTCTGATGCCGAGGACACGCCGCCCACCAGACGTGAAATTAGACTCATCGGACTGGGAAGCCACGTTCCCGTCCCTCAGCGGACAAACTTCGTTGCCGAAATACTCTACACGCCCTCGCGCTGAATAACCAACCACCGAAGGAACCGAGATTGGGTGCGTGCGCCGCCCATATCGTCCAATGAACAGCTACCGACGTAGCCCTACTTTGTACTCTCATTTGCAGAATGACGGATGAGAAAGGTTCCTGAAACGAGAGTTTCCGACTTTGTCTTTCCCGACTGAGAAGGAGGGGCGGGACGCTATCGACGGCGCGGGTTTGGCGCGGGCGGAGAGTGGGGGGAACCGGCCGTCGCTGCTCGGGGAGGCGAACAAGGTTACTGTTTTCGTCCCATCCGGCTCGGTCTTCGGTGCCCCACTGCTGGCCGGTGCCCGCTTACGATGGCGATGGCTGCCGGCTGGTTTGACTTCATTGCTGGAGGATATAAGAGATGGACGTCTTCCCGATGCGGACTCTGCATGAGCAGAACAACTTGCAGCAACCGACATCATTTACTGCATAGAACACTCAACTACATCGACAACTTTCGTAACGCAACCATGGCCATCACTCCAAGCGAACTTCCGGGCCTCATTTCCCAGCTGTCCGCTCTCGTCAACTCAAATCGAGATGGAGCACCAACCCCGGAAATGGAGCTCATCGCGGAGAAGATTCTATACGCGACGCGGCCGTACGGCAACGACGCCATGAACCGCATCTACCCGTACGTTGAAATCGTGACCATCAGACTGTTCATGGACTGGGGCGTTTTCGAGAACATCCCAGACGAGGGGACTATTTCATACGCGCAGCTGGCAAAGAGGGTGGATGCCGATGAATCGATTCTCAGTAAGTATGACATTCAAGCCCCCAAGCTGAGGTTCCATGAAGCCTAAGACATATTAGGACGTTATGCCTGGATTCTTGTGGCGCGCAACATACTCATCCAGACCGGCGAGGAGCTGCTATCTCACTCGGAGGTATCAAAGAAGTATAGACCTGGCAACTTGGAAGTGAGACTGGCCACATTCTAGTACGCAGTCCACCAAGCTACTCGTTCAAAGTGCGGCTACTCACTTCTCACACAGCTACGATGAGATGTTCCTCACAGCGGTGAAAATGCCAGAGTACTTCCGCCACTACGGACGCCGCGAGCCGACGCAGCAAAACCACACGCCGTATTCCTACGGCCACGGTGAGCCGGACAAGACGCTGTGGGAGATCTGCCACAAGGAGCCCGCGCGGTTGAAGCGGGTGATGGACGCCATGGACACGGTAACGCACGGCCCGATGATCGGGAAGGAGTACGGTTTCAGCTGGCTCAAGGAGAGGATCGCGGATCCGGCGCAGAAGGACAGGATCCTATTTGTGGACGTCGGCGCCGGGAAGGGACATATTACCAAGGCGATCCTACAGGAGAACCCGTTCATCCCGCATGACCGCGTGGCGCTGGAGGATCGGGACGAGGTTATGAAGCAGGTTGCGGCGAATCCTGACCCTGGGCTCGCGGGGGTGAAGCTGCAGAGTCATGATTTTCACAAGGAGCAGCCTATCAAGAGTAAGTTATCGTCACCCTGAAGAGGAGAAGATCCAGGTTTGGCTAACGCGTCGCAGAGGCATTCATCTACTTCATCTGCCGATGTCTTCACAACTACAGCGACGAGGTATCGGGTAAGATGTTGACACATCTCAGCCAGGCCATGGGATCGGACAGTAGGGTGTTGGTAGCTGAGATGGTCATGGATGACCCACCGCAGCCGTTGCAGGCCATGTATGACTTCACCATGCTTGACATTGGCGGGAAGGAGAGAACGGCGAAGAACTGGGCTCAAATGGCTGCCGGAGCGGGGTTGAAGGTGAACAAGATATACGGTACGAGTAGAGAGATGAAGGTTGTGGAACTTGTTAAAGCTTGAGCTTTGCAGTGGTTAGATATTGTCTTGTCACGAATGAGAATTTCAAACAATCGAACTTTCATCAGCAGGTTTGTAGGCTCGATTCATTTTCTTGTTGCCCCTCGTTTCTCTCACCTAAATTTGATATGAGTAGGGAGCTAACTTCATGATCATGGCCAATAACCTGTCCGTCGCGGGATTCTATCAGGAACATGTCGCCTAACCGTCCAAATAAGGTAGGTAACCTCCCAACAGGTGCCATCATCGTATTCACATCCAAACTCCCAACCAAGCCTTGGCCCAAGCGACCAACCGAGATCTTGGCACATCGGTCTCCTTCCCGTCTGGTCCAAAACAGGATCGAGACCCGCCGGACTGCAACCCCGTATACGCAGGTTCCGCGCCTACGCACACTTGCCGAGATGTTACGATGCAATCGCATGATGCCTTTCTCGATGATCCGAAAAGGCGCGATTCTGCTATATAAGTTGGGGCAGCTCTCTCGATGCGTGAGGCAGGGAGGCATGAGAAGGACTTTGAGCTCCAGGTCTCGCTCCCGACATCATGCCTTCGGTCTGGACCTTAGCCGTTGCGGTGCTCCCTTTTCTGGGCAGCACTAGTGCTCTCTCGAAGCGCCAGAATGGGTCTTCCGTCACTGTGTCGAATCGCTACATAGTCGAATTCGCCCAGGTAAAAACACCGCATCTCCTCGGCCACCAGCCAATTCGAACGACCTCTCACCATATACACAGGGCCAAGCCTCTTTTCAAGGAGCAATCGCCTCTTTACCTGACGTCGAAGTCGTCAAGACATTCCAAAACGACATCTTCTCCGGCGCATACGTCAAGACCGAAACGCACGACATAGCCAGCATCCAAGCGCTTCCCGACATCGTCAAGGTTTGGCACAACCATGTCGTCAAGCTTGATCCCGTCAAGGTTGCTCGGTCGTTTAGCGACGACGCGGCTTCGGCGAACTACTCCACGCACCACACGACTGGCGTGAATAGGCTGCATGAGAACGGAGTCTTCGGGGAGGGCGCGAAGGTTGGCGTTGTTGATAGCGGGATACAGTACTCTCATCCTGCAGTGAGCTTTTGATCCGCCGCTTAGATGTTGTATGAGGTCGTGGTTCTGACATGCATGTCTAGCTCGGCGGTGGATTCGGGACTGGATTCAAGGTTGCTGGAGGGTATGACTTTGTTGGTGACGGAAGTAGGTGATTCGTTACTCAAACTTTGATTCTGGTGTTAATGGTTCCCAGACTGGCCTGATTTGGGCGAGAAGGAGCCCGACGAGGATCCGCTCGACATTCTCGGCCACGGAACCCATGTCGCGGGCATCGTGGCGGGGTCTTCTACCAAGTGAGCAGCCCCTCTCTGAATCACTTCCAATATGTGAACTAACGTCGTCAGTTTCGTCGGCGTCGCCCCGGAAGCCTCGCTCTACGCATACAAAGTCTTCACTTCGACAGGCGAAACAGACGAAGCCACACTCATTGAGGCGTTCCTCAAAGCCTATGATGACGGCGTAAGCCCCACTTCCTAGCCTCAACACATCTTCACAGATCTAACAACCAAAAGATGGACATCATCACCGCCAGCATCGGGGGCCCTAACGGCTTCTCCGACAACGCCTGGGCCGAAGTAGCCTCCCGCATCGTCGACCGCGGCGTCCTCGTCACCATCGCCGCCGGCAACTCAGGCGACTCCGGCCCCTTCTACGGCTCCTCCGGCTCCTCCGGCAAGAACGTCCTCGCCGTCGCCTCCGTCGAGGGCGAGTCTGCGCCGATGCCAGCTTTCAAAGCCACCTTCGCCCTCCGCAATGAGACCTCGTCCAGCAGGATCGGATACATCCCTTCCGTGCTGTACTTCCCCGAGTCCGTCGCCGGGTGGCCCATCCTGCCGCTCGGGCTGGACACTAACGCTACTGCTGAGGCGTGTGAGCCGTACCCGGAGGGCTCACATAACTTGATCGGGGCTGTCGCGCTCGTACGGCGCGGCGGGTGCGATGCTATGACGAAGCAGGCGAACCTCAACGTCCTGGGCGCGCGGTACATCCTCATCTACAACAACGAGAGCCCGCTCGCGCAGCTGTACACGGATGACTACCAGAGCGCGCTGGCTGTCATCGAGAGGCACTCAGGCGAAGCTATCGTCGAGGCTGTCAAGGCCGGGACCAGCGTCACTGCCGACTTCTCCGCCGGGCCGAACGACGTCGTAGGGTTACCGCGCGACTTCGCCGGGCTCCCGTCGTCATTCACATCTTGGGGCGGGCTGTACGATTTAGAGATCAAGCCGGATATCGCTGCGCCCGGCGGGGAGATTTTCAGCGCGTATCCCACGGATAGCTTCTCGACGCTTAGCGGGACAAGTATGGCGTGTCCGTACGTGGCGGGCGTGGCGGCGTTGTATATCGGCGCGCACGGCGGACGGACCGTTCACGGGCCGGGTTTTGCCAAGATGCTTGCGCGGAGGATCATTGCCAGCGGGAAGACGGTGAAGTGGTGGGACGGCGCTCTCGACATGGCGGCTCCGCCTCCGCAGGTTGGCACGGGGCTGGTCGACGCGTTCAAAGTCGTGAACGCCACCACGTCGTTGGAGTTTGAAAAGTTCGCGCTGAACGACACGGCGAACTTTGTCGCTTCTCACGAGGTTGTGGTGAGGAACGAGGGGAGCGGGGATGTAGCGTATACGTTCTCCGTGGAGGACGGGGCTGGGATGGAGATTCTGCTGCCGCTTGATACGTCGGTTAGTAGCTCGCCACGGGTGAGGGCGCTGGAGGAGGTTCAGCCGAGGGAGATGCCGGTTGAGGTTGTTTTGCCTGAGGGGTTTACGCTCAAGGCTGGGGAGTCGAAGACGGTCAGGTATGTCTTCTGATGTTGATGAGGAGGAAGACGGGCTAACGAGTGCAGTGTGACGTTCCAAGCACCCGACTTTGGTAACCCGGCAGGATTGCCGCTGTACAGTGGGAAAGTCATCGTGAGTGAAAGCAACAATGAGTCCCTCGCCATACCGTACATGGGTAAGAGACTGCCGACGCCAAGCATTCTGGGTTTAATCACACATTTAACCGCATAATAGGTCTCGCGGCAGATTTGAAGAAGGAGATGGACGACATGTACATGCACGGCTTCCCCAAAGCAACGACGACGTACAACTTTATCCCTATTGAAGAGAAGCCTTAGTGAGTTGCCAACTTGCCTTCTTTAGACGAAATTGGCAAATCGCTAACACGGTTTACAGCTGGACGAATGAGATTTGGCAGGATGAGGATTGGCTCTGGCTTACCATTCAGATGAAGTGGGGATCCAAGGAGCTCCGATGGGACGTAAGTTTCGCATCCCCATTCTGCTATTTGAAAGAGCACCTGGTCCTGACCACCCTTGCCAGATCTACGAGGCCGGATGGAACGAGAGCGACTGGAGCTACCCGCCGGCGGTCGGCGAGGACGGTCACATTGGGTCGGTGGCGTACTACGACCGGTCCGACACCGAGTACTGGAGCCCGTTCTCGGACTCGAGCGGGCCGTTTGACGTGATCCCGTTCCCGCTGGAGAACGTGCACCGGAACGCGATCTACACGTCGTACCGGCATACGTTCTTCTGGTTCGGCGTGCTGGCGAATGGGTCGCAGATTGAGCCTGGGAACTACACGTGAGTTCTGCACTGGAGAGTATCTTCACAGTGTGAGACGAGATGCTAACGAATGCGATTGCGACAGGATGCGATTCGCTGCCCTCAAGCCGTTTGGGGACCCGGCCAAGTCTGAGGATTGGAGCATCTGGAAGTCTCCTCAGGTTTCCATCCTGGGAAAGTTTGGGCCGAGTCCTTGGGGTTGACAAGGGTGATGGTATGGGGTTATGTGACGGATGTATGCCATCAAGTCTGTCTGATAAAACACTAACACTGATCATCATGTAAAAGAAACACATCGTGAAGCCGCGCGTTCGTCTTCCTAGTGAGGTCTGTCTGTCTTGTCAACAATGTGAGCACGCGATTCGGTGAGGGCCGCTCGGATGGGCCCCTCGGCGGGAGCGGGCTCTTGTGGAGGCGCTACCGCCCGGAAAGGCAGGTGCTTATCGCTGGCAGCAGCAGTGTTCCCCGCCGAAGCCGGCGTCCCCGCGATAGCTGTGGGTCTCGATGCGGGGCCATGCGGGGCGCTCACCGCGCTGTGGGGCCCTCCAATCAGCGTGGTATCGGCACTTTATTGACATGTTGCGCCCAATTGCCCAATGGCAGCGGGCGTTTCTCGCAAGGTTCTTGTTTGTGGCCGTAATGGTAACAATATCTCGCTGAAATTACAGCAGAATTGTTTTCCTGGAAAAATCCCCACGGCCTGATAAGAAGCGGACAATCACATCACCACCCCCCGGGCATCACGTCGATTGGCCCGGACCAGTTCCCCAGTTATCGTCTTGTTTGTTACGTTTGTCAATTCTCGATTGAATCAGACGAACTCTCTCCAACACAAGCTCTGCCAAAATGTCGCACGGGAACCTGCAGCGGACCGACCAGCCTGCTGGATCCTTCCCTACCACCCTGCTCACTCACTAGCCAATCTATGGATACCAAGACGACTGTTTCCCTATCACGTTGTGGGCGCAATTGACACCCATGCCAATCACACGAACGATAACGGCCATGGGTCAACCACGGTGACTGACAGTCGATCACTAGGTAGCTTCCCTGATAAAGCTTGGCCGCGCCTGCTGCTGTTGCTGCCGCGACTCCTGCCTCCCACTCCAGCTTCCCAGCCCAGCCCTTCCTCCTCGTCCTCGGTCTCTGACGCAGGCGCACCTCTCCCCGCCGACAAGCTCACACCGCGGTCCAAGCCAGCCAGTCTCTCGAGAGCCCCATCGCCATGAAGTCGTTCGCGACCACCGCCGCCGTCGCGCAGCTGCTCCTCGGCGTCCTGCAGCCCGCCCTCGCGGCCCCGAGCACGTATGCCGGGCCCCCGAAGCTGGGCGCCGTCGCCTCCGAGACGGACATCTGCAGCGAGATCGGCACCAACCTGCTGAAGAAGGGCGGCAACGCGGCTGACGCCCTCGTCGGCACCGTCTTCTGCATCGGCACTGTCGGCATGTACCACAGCGGCATTGCGGGCGGCGGCTTCATGCTCGTGAGGTCCCCCAACGGGACCTACGAGTTCATCGACTTCCGCGAGACGGCCCCCGCCGCGGCCTACGAGGACATGTACGCCAACAACACGGCGGCCAGCATGTACGGCGGCCTGGCAAGGTGAGTCTCAACAAGATCATTCACAGAAAATGCGCCAATGCTAACGACGCACAGTGGTGTCCCGGGTGAGCTTCGCGGCTTGGAGTATCTCCACAACAAGTACGGCCGCCTCCCCTGGGCCGACCTGGTCGCGCCCTCCGTCAAGATCGCCCGCTTCGGCTTCCGCGTCAACGAGGACCTCGTCAAGTACATGAACGCCGTCACGCCCAACGGCAACTTCCTCACCGACGACCCCTCCTGGGCCATGGACTTCGCCCCCCACGGCTACCGCGTCCGCCTCAACGAGACCATGACCCGCAAGCGCTACGCCGACACCCTCGAGGCCATCGCCACCGGCGGCGCCGACGCATTCTACACCGGCGCCATCGCCAACGCCACCATCGCCGCCCTCCGCGCCGCCAACGGCACCATGACCCTCGCCGACCTCGCAAACTACACCGTCGCCATCCGCGAGCCCGCGCACATCACCTACCGCGGCCACAAGCTCACCGCCTGCAACGCCCCCTCCGGCGGCATCGTCGCCCTCAGCGCGCTCAACACCGTCTCCGGCTACGAGGACTTCGGCGCCCCCGCCAGCCGCAACCTCTCCGTCCACCGCCTCGACGAGGCCATCCGCTTCGCCTACGGCCAGCGCTCCAAGCTCGGCGACCCGCTCTTCGTCGACGGCATGTCCGACTACACGGCCGCCATGATCTCCCCCGAGACCGGCGCCGAGGTGCGCTCCAAGATTTCGGATTTCCGCACGCAAAACGTGTCCGCGTACAACCCCGAGGGCTTCGAGTCCCTCGAGACCCCCGGGACGTCCCACGTGGCCACCGCCGACGCCAGCGGCCTCGCCATCTCGCTCACGACGACCGTCAACCTCCTCTTCGGCTCGCAGCTCATGGTCCCCGAGACGGGCGTCATCATGAACAACGAGATGAACGACTTCAGCATCCCCGGCTCCAGCAACGCCTTCGGCTACGTCCCCAGCCCGGCCAACTACATCCGCCCCGGCAAGCGGCCCTTGTCTTCTATTTCCCCCGTCATCGTCGAGAAGCCCGACGGCAAGCTGTACTTTGTGATCGGCGCGGCGGGCGGCAGTCGTATTATTACCGCCACCATCCAGAACCTGCACAACGTGTTGGACAGGAACTTGACGGCGCCCCAGGCGCTGGCGGAGCCCCGTCTGCACGACCAGCTTAGCCCGAATATTATCAATGTCGAGTACTCGTATGATAATAGTACGATTAGCTACCTGCAGTCGCTGGGCCACAACGTCACGTGGGTTGCGCCGGGCAGCTCATCTGCGCAGGGTGTGAGGTTGTTGGAGAACGGCACGTTTGAGGCCGCGGGCGAGCCGAGACAGAAGAACTCTGGCGGTTATGCTGTGTAGATGTAATTGGGTGTGGTGTTGTGAGAAAAGTAAAGTTGTGGGCGAGGCGTAGAAAGACGTCTACGTATACCCTGCACACCAAAATGCGCAGAAGTAGCGCCTAAAGGCTACATCAGTAGTAAGATAAATATATTATAATATCGCACAATTGTGCTGTGATCCCGACAGCGGAAGGTCGCATGAATCTCATTAGCAACAACGGTGACCGCATACGTAGGTGATGTATGGTGAACTGGCATGCACTCTTGGCATTGAGCAACATCACTCATTTGAAATAATGTTTGTGACTAAATCGAACCAATCTCAGTTCGAATCGACTCCCAAAATCGGTTCTTTGCATACTTTGTCTCGGGGAAACTCCCCAAATTGAGAGTTCGGTCAGCCCTGATCAATAACCTCAATACAGCAGCCGTTACACAGCGGCATGCAGTACAAATGCACGAGTACCTGGCGCATTTGGGCCGTAACGCATATTGGCTCAGCTGTTCGAATTCTCTTTCGTATGTAATCCGTGCAGTCCTTTTTCCCTCGCCTTTACCCTGCCATAAAATTCAAAGTTGTTATTGTAAGCCTCCGGCTAGAAATTACCGCAAATTTCAGTCGTGTTTCTTTCGACAAACGAAGTCATTGGTTTAATTCCCAGCACATCGTTCAAATGTCCGGATTTAACGGAGACTCGCCTCTGATGTCAAACACGACGGAGGAAGCACTCAACACCTCGGACAACCCATCGAATGATGCACATTCAGCGACGGGCAATTCACCCGGGCTTTCGGACCAATCTCCTCGAGTTGACGAGGATGTCTCCCGACAGCTCGCAGAATTGAAAGCATTGAACCAAAAGCACTCCCTGATCATCAGCCTACTTCAGAACAGGTTCAACACCCCAGTTGACATCTCGGAGGATGCATCGATACTGATGAAAGCCGTACGGGACGCCTGGGAATGCCGGGGCTCACATCGTAGGTTAGACGGAGGCTCTGCCGAAGGCTTCCTACTTCAGATGTTATCATGTGGAACACATTCCATGGGAATCGTTCCCACCACAGGAATAAGTTCTTTGGAGCAAGGCTCTGTTGAACTGATCGCTTACCAAAAAAGCGTGTTCCAAACAAGACTCCCAAATGTCACTGAGGTGTTGCTCCTCTGGGTTGATGAGTTTGTTGATCGGTGGCCTTCCCGGAGATTCTTTTGGAATGAGCCGTCTTGGAGGCCCGTCATTTTCGCCAACGGGAAACCAATCAAGTACGCATCTGAGTGTACATGGCCGAGAAACGGTGACTTTCTATTAAATAGACGGAGCGAAAGTCAATACGCTTGGGCTTTCTTTGCTGTGGTTCCGCCCGAAAATAACGAGACGAAAGCCGGATTTGACATGCAAGAAATCTTGCAGCATGGAAATGACATAAATGACTCTCCTGGTACTGGGGTGCGTCTTCAAACTCGTTTCTCCATGCAAGCTTAAGCAGAAACCTCAAGCTTACGTTTTGGTTACTTGTGTTCAGGGCTTTACAGGCGAGAACGCATCGGCTCGCCACCCTCCCATACATGGCATCATCTGGTAAGCAATCCAGGCAATATTTTCTTTGAAATTTCCAACTAAAAGACGAACAGCTCTCTTGGAATACGACTTTCCCAAAAGCTTCTTAGTTTTGAAGATCTTGCAGGAATGTTTCTTATATCATCTGAAAATAACTTCGCATTCAGTGACATGTCGTTTCTTAGACACCATTCCGGGCCGTGGAAGCCTCTCTCTGATCTTTATTCGTCCGAACTCTATCAACCACTTGAGAATCAAGTTTTGGGGGTAGAAGAAGTATGGCTCTCTTTAGAACGTTTTGTCTACTTTATGAAGTCATTCACGTTAACCGTCACGGGTGAGGTCGGTGACGCCACGAGCCAAGAAAACAATATGGCCGGCACATCTTCTGGCTCGGAATCTCTCACAAACGGTCTTCAGTTTGAGCGGGAGGCTCTGAGTATTACAGGCACTTCCGGAAGACGGATTTCGCTACTTGAGCGTAGGTACTCCACGATGCTGGCAATGACGCCCCATAGCCATCCTATTGGGAACTTTCGGTTGTTCTCCATAATGGATACGGCGGGATCTTCGGACTGGGACTTTTACTATCCAATCCATGAGTTCAATTGGAAAGAAAGTGGCATTAACCCAGCAGGTCAGATGACGGGTGTTGCAGCGCTTCAGGTCCAGGTGTTTGTGTTCATCAGGTCGTGGGACAAAGACTGGACCGAGACGTTAGATGAGTTGAGTACCGTGGTTTCGGTTATG
The DNA here is from genome assembly GCF_000319635.2 of Colletotrichum fructicola Nara gc5. NCBI lineage: Eukaryota > Fungi > Ascomycota > Sordariomycetes > Glomerellales > Glomerellaceae > Colletotrichum > Colletotrichum fructicola. The sequence goes on along the minus strand of NW_027094051.1, from coordinate 8,506,784 downwards.
GCAAGTCAGCCCAAGCGCGTTGCTAAAGCACTATTAACCTGATAAATATAGCCAAAGTCAATCGAGAACGACAGCGAGTTGGAAGAATTGATGTACGACCCCCAACTGAAAAAAACGAAAACCTACTTCAAAGCCCTGCAGATTTTGCGAATATTCTCAGATATCATCGAGGAAGCAGACATTCAGGTGGAGTCGTTGTCACACCAACAGATTCGTACACAGGGACAACAGGCTTTTCGGAGAGAAAACCTCGTCCTTAACTACAATTGGACTGTAGTAAAGTCAATTCACAAAGAAGCATCAACCAACGGGCTGTTGTCAACTTCTGTGGGCTAATTGGCATTAATAGCGACACGTAAGAGTCTTTGTGACCAGCTATGGCTTCGGGAAAGACATAAAGGGAATAAGCAGGACAGGGCTCGACAATTAAATCGAAATTCTGAGAGAAGTTTAATCCGGGCACCTCCGATGTCAAAATCCCATCTTTCACCAACAAAGTGACCCCAAATACCCCGCATTCCCCAAGCGACAATGAGCCGATAATTTCCCGGCCACGGGCTACTCCATTCCCGAGCTGGTTCACAGTTAAATCCGGGGCATTTGCGACCGCCGAGCTCCACGATACCTTACATACTCACGACCAACATCAACCCATCCCATCGGCAGAGATACACCGGATTGTGTCGCCTTTTTGAGAGCGGGCTCTATTATCTAGAACGATTGCGACTGATGCATGTTCTCGCACGCTGCAGCACGCCCTCCTGAGCCTCGCAAACGCGGTGCTCGAGCATGAACGAGACCGCCAGAGACGCCGCCCCGAAACCGACGGAAGCTTGCCAGGCCTGCAAGTATCGCCACCGCAAGTGCGACTGGGGGAGAAGCGGCTGCCAGCAGTGCAGGAACGCGGGCATCAACTGCGTGCGCCAGCCGACGCTCAAGTTCCGCTTCTACCCAAAACAGAACGCCCTCACCCACGCCCCTCCAGGACTATGGCGCCCTTGTCCGCTGCCGACGGCACCGGCCGTGTTCTATGATGAGACTCCGGAGCTGCGAGCCTTGTACGAGGAGGAGAGCCCGCGCCTATCTGAGGACGCGGAGGGCTCGTTGGGCCCGAACGTGTCGGCTGAGAGCGCCCCGGCGGGCAGCGTGACCAGCAGCCAGAACGCCTACCCGTGCCTGGATGATTCCACGTCACTGGGACGCCTAATGAACGAGACCTCGCCTTCGACGGACTACTTGATGGAGGACGTGCCGCCTTCGGGGGAGAATTTCACAGACGAGATCTCGCCACTGAGTCCGCGGGAGGCGCTCCTCGTGCGAAACTTCACTGATCATATGGCGCTGTGGACGGACGTTGCGGATCCCTCACGAACCTTTGAGACGGTCGTGTCCCAGATGGCGTTTACGGATCTCATTATTCGATATTCTATATGCGCCTTCTCCGCACGACATTTCAACCGGTGCCGGGATGAAGACGGCGACGGCCTCGCCTTGCACTATCAGAATCTATGCCTCAACCTTCTCATACCGTCTATGTCTGGCGGCCAGAAGATCACCGAGAGCGTGCTAACAGCCGTCGCCCTCCTGAGACAGAACGAGGAAATGGACGGTAAGCGTCATGACCTTTTAGCTATCCCCGATGCTAACCACGAGTAGAGGACGACTATCGCTTCCACTTAGAAGGCACGTCTCGCATCCTGAACATGGTTCCAGAGTTTTCCACGCTAGGAGGAGTGGCCGAGGCCGCATGCTGGCTGTGTCTCCGAGAAGACATCTACGTGTCCCTGACGACGCAGATACCGCTCAAGACGGGACTCGACTGCTTCCCCAACTCGGTCTCCATCTGCCGCAATGACGATTACTCGTGGGCAAGCAAGTCCATTCTCAACCTCGCTTTCCTCCTCAAGCGCGCCTTCTGTGAGCCGCGAGATCCCTCCGACGTGGCCCTCTCCGAGACCGAGATCGCCGACTGGAACGCTTCCAAACCGGCATCCTACCGACCCATCTACTTCCGCGAGCGGTCGCGAGAGGAAGGCCGTTGCTTTCCGGAGGTCCTGACGCTTCTGCCGCACCACGCCGTAGGGTTGCAGTACTACCATATCGCCCAAATTGTCCTCAACGCGATCGGGTCGCGCAACGTCGTCCACACGCACGAGTACCTATCCGAGAGCAAGGCGAGAGAACGACGCATTCGGCATCACTTGTTCATGGTCCTGGGCCTGGCGACGTCGAACGAGAGGGCTGAGAACACGTGGTTCACGGCGCGACACTGCCTGGCTGTCTGGGGCGCATACCTGCACCACCCCGCCGACCAGAACGCAGCGCTCGAGTTCTTGGAGAAGTGGCGACGGAGGTCCGGATGGAAGACTTCGGCGTTGATCGAATCGCTGCAACGCCAATGGAGGGAGAACATCGAGGACGACTGAAGCTGTGTGCGTGTGTTCTATGGTTTATGGCTTATGCATTCTGCAAGCTACCGATACCCCGAGAATATTCCGAGAAGAAGACGTCGAGATCGTACGACAGAAAGCGTGGCCAGCGACGATGAGCCTCGGATGAAGTGAGGCTGCTCCGAGCAAGCACCGGCACGACGTTGAGGCCAGACACCAAAAGCGACATCGCGACCTGGGATGTGCCATGGACGACGCACTCCTCCCATACCCCGTCCCCCGCATCATCTCCACACCACCCACACACCAGCCCCAAATCCTCGACATGCGGAGACAATCTTAGCTCCACTGGCGTTTCCCGGACGGGGTGAATTCCCCCATCAGGATTTGACTTGGGGTGGGGAGACGCACCTTTCCAACCTTCTCCCCGGCTGGCCCCCTTCGTCTAAAAATCCGTGTAAATCCCGGTTGTTGGTCCTGAACCCAAAGCTCAGCGGGGAGAATTCCCCCCTTTGTCTAAATCCTCTATGGAGGGGTCTTTCAGCATGTCACTGGCGACATTTGACGACGAGACGAAAGTTGGCTCTCGCGTCGTGAGAACGATATGAAAGGCGAAGACGCCGCGCTTCATTTCGAGCCTGGAGACAAGTGCACAAATCCTTCAATCACAATTTTACAATGGCTCCCTCTACTGTCATCGATCATGCTGAGGCCAACGGCGTCGACATCGCCGCCAGGGCTGCTGTCAAGCAGGCAGAGCTGAATGGCAATGCTGAGCGCCCACCGGTAGCCGACGACTACATGTACGACTTCAAGTACAACCACGCCCTGCCCACTACCGACGTCCTCGGTGTCCAGATCCCACAGGACTGCGACGCGCAGGCCGAGGCCCAGGGTATCGTCAGACAACTGTCCGATGCTCTGGGCACTGCAAACGCAGAGGCGTTTGCAGACCTGTTCCTCGAGTATGGTACGCTCATCTCAATCTTTTCTTGAACATGGACAAATCTAACCTGCAACTGCAGGCGTCTGGCGTGACAAATTGTCCTTCACCTGGGACCAACGGACCTTCAACTTCCGCCCGGCCATTCTCAAGGCGGCCCGCGACCTCCTCCCCACCACCAAGGCCTCCAACTTTGCCTTCCTCGAGCCGGCTCCCGTAGTCGACCGCCCCTACGACGACTTTGCTCAGCTGCAATTTGTCGTATCGTTCGAGACAGACCTCGTCGTTGCCTCGGCCGTCATCAAGGCCGTCCTGTCCAAGGACGGTTGGAAGATCTACACCATGCACACCGTCGCCGAACAGCTCAAGCAGTTCCCGGAGCGCGCCCCTGCCGACGGCCACATGACAGGCACCATCAGCTGGGAGGCGCAGCGCGCAAAAGAAGTCGACGCAGCTGACCCCGAGATCCTCATCATCGGCGGCGGACAAAACGGCCTCGCGTTGGCCGCATGGTGCAAGGCCCTCGGTCTCAACTGCCTCGTCGTCGAGCGCAGCGAAGAAGTCGGTGACGTGTGGAAGAAGAGATACGAGTACCTCTCCCTTCACTTCCCTCACTGGGCCGACGACCTGCCCTTCTTCCGCTACCCCAAGCAGTGGCCCACGTACACCCCGGCGCAGAAGCAGGGTTTCTACATGAGCTGGTACGCGTCCGCGCTGGAACTTAACATCTGGACAAAGTCTACCGTCATCGAGACGGAGCAGGACGACCAGGGCGAGTGGACGGTGAAGATCAACAAGAACGGCACCGAGTCCCGCACCGTCCGCCCCAAGCACGTCGTCATGGCCACCTCCCTCTGCGGCGTCCCGTACACCCCCACCATCCCCGGCATGGACACGTTCAAGGGCGGCGAGATCCGCCACTCCTCCGCGCACGACAGCTCCGCCGCCTTCGCCGGCAAGAAAGTCTGCGTCGTCGGCACCTCCTCCTCAGGCTTCGACACCGCGTTCGACTGCTCCCGCCGCGGCATTGACGTCACCCTCCTCCAGCGCTCGCCGACGTACGTCATGTCGCTGACGCACTCCGTCCCGCGCATTCTCGGCGGCTACGCCCCGGGCGCCGACGGCAACCGCGCCGACCCCGCCGAGCACGATCGCCTCTTCTTCTCCACGCCCGTCGGCCCCGGCGAGGAGCTCGGCCGCCGCACCGCCAAGGTGCTGGAGGACCTCGACCGCCCGCTGCTAGACGCGCTCAACGCCCGCGGGCTGCGCACCTGGCGCGGCCAGCGCGGCACGGGCAACGGCACCCTTGGCCAGACGCGCAACGGCGGGTTCTACTTCGACGCCGGCGCGTGCGAGCACATCATCAACGGCAAGATCAAGGTCGAGCCGGGGTACATTGAGCGGTTCACTGAGGACAAGGTTATTCTCAGTGGCGGCCGCGAACGCGAGTTCGACCTTGTGGTGTTTGCGACTGGCTTCTCCAACTTGAATGATTCGATCCGGGACACTCTGGGCCCCAAGGTCGCGAACCAGGTCGGGCAGGTGTGGGGTGTCGACGAGGAGGGCGAGTATCGGGGCGCCTTCCGGGAGACTGGCGTGAAGAACCTCTGGATCATGGTGGGCTTCCTGCCCATGACGCGGTTCCAGTCGAGGATTTTGGCGTTGAGGTTGAAGGCGCTTACGGAGGGTATTTCGCCTCCTCCGTACAAGGCTTAGATGTTTACAGATGTGATCTTAGAGATGAATTTTATGATTTGATTAATTTGTGTTGCAAAATGTTGTCCTGATCATGTCCACTCAGTGTATTCCTCTTCCGCCGAAGCTACAGAAGTGGCGCCTCACCGAGTTCACTACAAATCGGTTCACGTTGAAGACAACCATCCATGATACCAAGACAGCTTTGGCGTACTCGGTGGTTCACGCTCTGAAACTCGACAGAGACGCGCACTATTCCTTTCCCACTGTTTCACAGACACTCACCTTGTGATCACAGGTCACGCCTCGAACACAACAAGCACGAGAACTCCCAATTAAAGCCTTCTAGCAATCATCCATTTTCTCTATCTCTACTTAGACTCTACGGGACCATACCAATCAGCAAACCCAAGATCGAAGCCCCACAAAGGCGTGTTGATGCGCTTCGCCTTGCCCTTCGCCGCCAGCCCGTTGAGCAGCTCCAGGTCCTCCTTGGACAGCTCCAGAACCTGCCTGTTGCTCGCGATGCGCGCCTCGCTCACGGACTTAGGCAGCGCGACGACGCCCTGGTTCACGTGGTAGCTGATCAGCACGGTGGCGGCCGAGGTGTTGTATTTGGCGGCGATCTGCTGGATTTCGGGGTCGGACATGATGGGGGCGCCTGGGTTCGAAGTAACGTCAGCATTATGGCTTCAGACCCTGAATGGATTTCGCAACGCACCGGTTGACCCGAGCGGCGAGTATGCCTCCAGCAGGATGCCGAGTTTCTCGCAGTACGCCCTGAGCTCGTGCTGCGGGAGAAACGGGTGCAGCTCGACCTGATTAACGGCTGGCACAATCTTCCACGTCTTGCGCAGGTCTTCGAGGTAGGGGATGGACCAGTTGGCGACGCCGATGGCCTTGACCTTGCCGGAGGCGTAGAGATCCTCCATCTGGCGCCAGGTCTCGCTCTGGTCCCAGGAGCGGTCTACCGAGCGGGTGCCGTCGGGGTTGACGGGGAGGAGTTCGCTTGTTTCGTTCTGGGGTCGGTTAGAGGATGAACATCGTGAGGTGTGTCGGGGTGGGAGGGTTACGTACGGCGACGAGACGGACGGGCCAGTGGATCAACTATCGGACTCTATGTTAGCGTAAGTCGATTGGAATCTGATCTATGCTGGAGCTCACGTAGAGGTCGAGGTAGTCGGTGCCAAGGGCATCAAGCGTCTTCTGCAGGCCCTCCTTCGCGTTCGTCTGGTGGGTGTTCCACAGCTTGCTGGTGATGAAGATGTCCTCGCGCGGCACGCCGCTATCCTTGATGCCCTGGCCGACTTCGTTCTCATTCCCGTAGATGCTGCGGAGGGGAGATTGTTAGCGGGTGGATGAAGCTTGGAGCTGGAGTTCTCGGATCTTACAGAGCAGCGTCGATGTGGCGGTAGCCGTCCTTGAGGGCGTAGGCGACGGCCTTACGCACCTCACCCGGCTCGGACTTCCATGTTCCTGTAGGTCGTGGAATGAGGACTTGGTGCCTACTTGCTGGAAGGGCGACTGGAGGGGCGACTTACCGAGGCCGACGGCGGGAATGGTGGCGCCGGTGTTGAGCTTGAACGAAGTTGACGACATGGCGGCCTTTGCTTGTTCCTAGGAAACAAAAGAGATTGATGGAAGAAGTTATGATTTTGTTCAGAGAGAAACGCGTCAGATCGTAAAGGGATGGGCCAGGGGGACACTACCAGACTATAACGCCGCGACGGAGGACCCGCTGTCGTCATACTCCGACCGCGGGGCATTGTCGGTTTCTTCCCCTCGTTCTCCTCTCACTTTCCCCTCTTTGCGCAAAGATTTCTTTGCGGAGTCATAATCAACTGGAGATGCCGAATAGCGACAGGTCGTGACCAGATTTGCGGCTGATCTGATGCAGGAAGTCAGAGCGGGCAGAATTGCCGATCTCCCAGCGGTGGGTCAACACAACGCAAAAGGGAATTCGCTCCGCAAGGAGGAATTCCGCCCGCACTTAGACAGGAGTCGGAGCTAACGCCGACGACGATCTTAGACCCTTGGAACTGATACATATCTCGGATCGGCCAGCTCAAAATGTCCCCCAGCAGCGAAAACGTCACAGAGCCATTCTCGAGCTACATCGTGACAATTACTCCTTCTTTGCCCTGACGAGCTCCTCACCCAGTGCTCCTGGATCACCATCACCATCACCATGGCCGTCCAAAACCGCCTCAAGCTCTGCCTCATCGGCCTCGGCCGTCTCGGTGCGCTGCGCGCCAAGATCCTGGCCTTCGAGCAGCCGCGCATCGAGCTCGTGGCCGTGTGCGACACCAAGCCTGGCGCCGACAAATGGGCCGCCGCCAACCTTCCGCCCTCGGTCAAGTTCTTCGCGACGCCGGAAGAGTGTATGAAGAGCAGCGGCGCGCAGGCCGTCTTGATTTCGACAGCGACGGCTACCCACGCCCCTCTGATCTGCCTTGCATTCGATATGGGCCTGGTATGTTCCGCTGATATGCTTGCAGTGGTATTGGAGAGACTGCTGACAATGGCGATGTAGCATGTAATGTGCGAGAAGCCCATCTCTGTGGATATCATCACGACAAAGGACGTTGTTGCGAAGTCTGCGGCAAACCCTCACCTCAAGTTTTTGCTCCCCTTCTCACGGAGATGTAAGTTCCCCTCGGCAGGTCTAGTCCTGTAATTGGGCTCAACATTCGACAGATGACGAGTCTTATCGCGTCACGAAACAGATGGCGGATAACGGGCAATTGGGAGAGATCCATGCCGTAGAAGCTTCTTGCCTCGATCCTCAGGATAAGAACGGTACGCCATCCATAGTCTGACCCAGAGATTTTTGTCTGACCTTTTCGCAGCCTTCTACGTTACCTTTTCCGAGCAGTCGGGTGGTATTTTCGTCGACGCAGGTATTCACTTGGTGCGTCTCTTCCTTTCCAAACCCCAACGAAAAACACACGCTGACCTCCCCCAGATCGATGCCGGCCGCTACTTCCTCGACGTCGAAAAGAACATCCCCAACCCCGCCAAGCAAGTCAACCGCGTGGTCGCCTTCGGCCAGCAGTCCGTCTACGGCGAGCTCGCGCGCTTCGGCGACGCCGACAACGCCTGGGGCCTGGTCGAGTTCGCCAACGGCAAGATCCTGCACACGCGCCTCAGCCGCACCATCACCAACGGTTTCGAAGCCGCCACACGCGTCTGCGGCACAAAGGGCCACTCGGTCATCAACGGCAACTCGACCCTCAACCGCGTCGAGATCCGCGACGAGCACGGCGTGCGCACCGCCTCGACCCCGGACGCCTTCGCGCTGTACGACAAGACCTTCATCAACGACATTGCAGAGTTTGCTACTGCGGTGCTGGAGGACCGCCCGCTGTCGTGCTCGCCCGACGATGCGCTTGAGGCGGGCAAGATTGCGTGTGCGCTGCAACATTCGTTCCGTCTTGGAGAGCCGGTGTACTTTGATGAGGCGGGAGAGCCGATCTTGAAGCCTCTCCCGTCAAAATAGATTGGCATGGATAAAAAGTTACAATAGATATATTTGTTTCAGTATTTGGATCAAGATGTACGCTGTGATAGGAGGTTTGTAGGCCTATCTTCTTCCCACAGTTGTCCCACTGAGGCCGTCGACGAAACCCTTGCGTCTTGATTATCTTTGTTAAGATATTGGATGACAAAATGACGACTTGAAATCCCAATACAACAACCCTTCTGCCGTGAAATTTAGGCCAATATGGCTGACCGGCAAGTACCCTGAAAACATAAGGGAGACACTAGAAGATAGCGAGACCCTCCCATCTCCAAGCCTCTTACTTCATCACCTCCCTTCACCGCGATGAAAACTGACTTCCTACGTTACTTTCAGTCAAATAGCTTTGCTTGGTTCTCTCTTCTTCTGACGGTTATCACACTTTCGAATGGCAGGTTATGTATCCGATAGTACTCGTGACTGTAGCTGTAAGAGAGTTTGCGCCTGCCGTTGAAATTTGTGGGGTCTTCATCATACAACATACAGTCTTTTGTCATGAAATGTCAGTTAGCAAAAGCTGGTTTAGTATAGTAACAAGTAATAATACTATTTCCCTATTGGATGAAATGAAGTCCGATTGTCGTTTACCGAGGTTCTGCCTCATAACTCGACCCTCATAGGGCCCGCCACAAACCCGAGCTGCGGCTCAAAGAGCGGACTTTCGCCCCGCATGTTGCTTATTGGCTGGTAGGGGACCTTAGAGGCATATTGATCGCCGGTTTCGGATGAGAGACTTCGTTCCACTTCGTGATATTACGCGGCACGCTCTTTTTCGATTAGTATTCGACCACATGATTCTAATCTCCTGCAGGAACTGTCATACCAAAGTGGTCTCCCCTGCCTAATCAGCCGCCAAACCTGTATCATTATTGGGTGACGTTGCCATGCACCCACCCCATGGGGAAACTAGGGTCATGATGGGTAAGACAATCTTCTCTGCCTTGAATTCGGACAGTTTTACTTCTCTACGGGGTATTTGCCTCCGCAAGATAGGTGTCAGGAACCGGGGTCCAGGCGCCCGGGAACTGGGCTAGCGCGGCGTCCATCGACCGAACGTGGGAATTCACCCCGTTTGTGAACACCAAAACTCCAAGATGCCAAACCCCAGATTTCCCCAACATTCGTCTGGATTTGCGGGGTCCCCGCTACACCACGGCACCGGCACACAGCGCAGAGCCCGGCCCCTGCCCGTTCCCATGTTAATGTTATCACCAAGTCGAGATAGGATAGCTCCGTAATTACATATAAAGCTCCGTGTCCACGCACGTCCCGTCAAAGGCTCTTCCCCGTTCACTGCAGAGTCATACGAACTCCTTTCTGGGTTCTGTAATCACTTCCTCTCCTTCTCAATATCACCTCCTCTCCTTTAAGCCAGTCGACATGGCGGACGCCAGTGACAAGTCTGCCGCCGAGGGGCCCTCCGGCAACGGGTACGCCGAACATGATGATAACCCAACCAAGGGAAAGGCAACCATCGACATCGACATCGACATCCTCGCGAAGAGCATTCCATACGGGCCGAGCGGTGTAAGGGGCATCTTCTCTTCCGGACCTTACATGTTGTCCGCGGCATTCCTGGCCTCGCTCGGAGGGTTCTCTTTCGGCTACGACCAGGGCGTTATGGGCATCACCAATGTTCTCCCGCAGTTCCACGCCGTCATCCCGGAAGCAGCGAACGAGTTCAACAAGGGATTCATGACGGGTATGCTCCTGCTCGGCGCTTTCATCGGCTGCTGGTTCTACCCATATATCTCCGACCGCTGGTCCAGGAAGAAAGCACTCCTCCTGAGTTCCATCATCTTCTGCATCGGTGGTATCATCCAGACCGCGGCATACAATTACGCGACCGTTGTTGTCGGAAGAACAATCGGAGGTATTGGCACCGGAACACTTGCCCTCGGGGCCCCAATGGTGAGTTGTGCCCTGGCGCGTTTGGTGCGGTGAGACTGACACAGTCCTTGCGATGCAGTACATCTCCGAAGTCTCCCCGCCTCATCTCCGTGGAACGCTCCTCGTTCTCGAGTCCGTCGCCATCGTCGGAGGCGTCACAATCGCGTACTGGATCACGTATGCTTGCAAGGACATCGCCGGCGAGGCCTCGTGGCGCGTGCCGTTTGCCCTTCAGCTACCATCGGCCATGTTACTCGGCGCCATGATCCAGCTCTTCCCCTATTCGCCCCGCTGGCTTGCCATGCAGGACAGGCATGAGGACTGCTTGAGTAGTCTGTGCAAGCTTCGAAAACTCCCAGCTTCAGACGAGCGCGTGCAGGCTGAGTATCAGGGCATTCTCGCTGAGGCTAAGTTCCAGGCCGTCATGCTGGAGCGCCGCCACCCTGGGGTCCGTGGATTCAAGTTGGAAGTGGTGCAGTGGCTCGACCTCTTCACCATTAAGACGTGGAGGCGAACAGTAGTTGGTGCCGGTGTCGCCTTCTTCCAGCAGTTCCAAGGTGTGAACGGCTTCATCTATTACGCACCAACCCTCTTCAGAAACATTGGCCAATCAGACGACATGTCGCTCATTCTCTCCGGTATCTTCAACGCTCTGCAGATCGTCGGTGTATTCATCGCCTTCGTTCTCATCGATAGGATCGGACGCAGACCGCTCGCCATCTATGGCGCTATCGGTAACATGATTTGTTTCGTAGTCATCGCGGCCCTCGTCGGCACGTTTAACAGTCAGTGGGGCGAGAATACATCCGCAGGCTGGGCGTGCGTCGCCATGGCTTTTCTCTTCATCATCATCTTTGGCGCGTCGTACTCATCCCTTGGATGGGCTCTTCCTCCCGAGGTCTTCCCCAACGGCATGCGCTCGAAAGGCGTTGCGTTCTCAGTGTCTGTCACCTGGCTTTCCAACTTCACAGTGTGAGTATAGACTGCATCTTCGTCAGAGCCCGGCCTGATCAGACTGACATTGGTAACAGCGGCGTCGTTACTCCGCCGATGATTGAGAGCATTGGCTTCGGCACCTACGTTTTCTTCGCCTGTTTTTGTGGTTTGGCTGCGGTCTGGGCATACTTCCTTGTCCCTGAAGTGAGTTTTCATATGGGGAACGCAATGATGAGACATGTTTCGCTTACATGATGTTTAGACTATGGGCAAGACCCTTGAGCAGATGGACGAGGCATTCGGTGACCTGAGTGGCCATGAGGAACAGGAAGTCATGAGAGAGATTTTGGGTGGTCAGGCTATTACAAGCAAGGCGGCTGTTTGAATTCCTGAGAACAGTGTATTATCAATTATTGGTCGAGGAATTACCAAGGAAGCGATAGCAGATTGGCTCATCGTATAACAGTTAGTTGTGAAATTGCATCAGATACCAGCGTGCTTCACTGAGTTTATAGGTTTAGCATCCCGACAACCGTTTCATGCCATGCTGTCATTCTCTACCTATTCAAATTTGATGCAGCTCCAGACGACACCATAATATGCGCTCGTATGCAAGAAAACGCCTCTCTACGTCGCTGAATACCCTCCATCAACAAACACAGTCTGCCCAGTGACTGCAGCGCTAGCATCACTCGCCAACCAAACCGCCACTCCAGCAAAGTCCTCCACGATCCCGTTCCGCCCGATCATCGTCCTCGATGCATGCTTCTCCGCCTTCTCCGTATCAGCGAGAATCCCCGCCGTCATCGGCGTCTCGACGACCCCCGGGGCGATGGCATTACACAGAACGCCTTTCCGAGACCAGGCCTCGGCCTGCGACCTTGTGAGGGCAGCCAGTCCGCCCTTCGCGGCGCCGTATGCCCCGCTGTTCCCAAAAGCACGAAAAGCCTGCTGGCTCACGACGTTAATAATACGCCCCCTCCCCCTCTCCGCCATGCCAGGCCCGAATGCCTGTCCCAGCGCAAATGGTGCCGTCAGGTTCGCGGCAATAGTGAAGTCCCATTCTCCCTGGGTGATGTGCGACAGCGGAGGTCGATGGGAGACGCCGGCCGCATTCACCAGGATGTCTGGCACGCCATGCGCCGACTTGATCCGTGAGATGGCATGGTTCAGATCCGCAAGATGAGCCAGATCAGCTGATATTGATGTCGTGGGAACACCAAGCTGCTTGAGTTGTTCGACGGTCGCGGCGAGAGGGGGTTCTCGACGGGCTACGAGTATGATCTTTGCGCCTGACTGGCCCAGGGCGAGGGCGATTTCTTTGCCGATACCTGAGCTGCCACCTGTTACAACTGCGGTCCTGCCGGCGAGACTGAATAGGCGAGTAAGATATGCGGGCAATTTCTGTGAGTTCTTGGCCATTTTCAGTCGAAGTTTTGACGCCTTCTTCCAAATCTGTCGGACAAAATGGTGCAGGACGATTTTGAGGTGGATGTTCGAGCGAAGAGGGGTTCAAATGGCGAAGCGTTAAAGAGTGATTGCAACAGCCGTTGCCGGCAGGAAAGCCATCGGGAAATGGCGGTTCGAGCCGGGCGATGTCGCATGCAGCTACCGGCGGCGTGTGAACCTAACGGCCTATTAGGGCGGCCTTATCACAGAATCTGGACGTTGCAGCCAAGCTTCACGTGGCGTTGGACCAGTCGTTATATCGCGAATGTCGCATTAGGCGACTGAATGTCATCAAAAGTTGGGGTAGAGGGGGTTGGCATGCATGGCTTACACCTAGCCCAAAATGAGGGGGTCGGCAGAAACGAACTTGGCTTCAACGCCCTGGCAGCAAATGCTACCCATGGTCTAGATACTCCTGCGGGTAGTTTTGCAGATCGTATATTTGATCATGATATCAATGATGAATTATGACAAAAAGAAGCCCAGAGTCAAGTCCGCGTGGTCTGTTGCTGGAATCGGAGGAGCCCGCGATGGATGCCGTCGTTGCTGGCGACAGACGAGCCGTTTCCCATTAGCGCCATGGTCAATGCACGCGATAGCATTCGGCGGCATGCAGAATGCTGATGGCGTCAGGCGAGCTTTGCAAGCGCTCAGGTAGAAATGCGGGGGAGTTCGGGGAGGGTCGCTTGACACTACAGATCTTTCTGCGGTGATTGATACGATTGGGCTCATGTTTGCTGGCTGAGCAATTCTTCCGATGCCTTTGAATCAAGTCTTGCAAGTATGTCGAGAAGTGAGGACAGCAAGGAGCTGGCTCGACCTCGAACAACATCGTTTTCGACATTTTGAGAAAGCTCGAGCAGAATGCTTCCAACGACGCGCATCAGTTCAATCTTGGAGGATTATGTTAGCTTGTCATGCGCCCGAAGCAAAAGTGACAGAACACTCACACCAGGCTCTCCATTGGTTTGAATGTATTGAAAAGGAACACTTGTCAGACTATGCACGACGTCCCTGGCAATATTGATCTGCTCCATAGCCAGTGTCAACGGGTCATCATTAAGTCCAATGAGACTCATCAGGCCGTGTTCGATGCATTGCCGAAGGACCATAATCCTAACGCCGTGAAACATGGCAATAAGCCGAGACTTCTGCGTCCAAAAGCAAGATCGTTGGAAAGCAACGTCATACTGAGCATCCAGATCGACCGTGTCAGGCGAGTTAAGCCAAGGAGGCAAGTCGTCTAAGAGGCTCATGACTTCGATATACATCGAAGTCAGTACGTCCTTTTCAGTGGCTGATGTCGTTTCAGCCATCGAGCTGGTAAGCGTGGTGTTTTGTCTCTTTGATCTAACTGCCAGAAGTAGACGACCAGTCGAGGCCCAGCAACGTTGAATCAAGTGGAAGCCAACCATTAGAGTGTCTTCAAAGGAATCCGGCACATTCCTCATGCTCGGGTCGAGCAGGGGAACCCTCGTCTGGTCGCTTTCCTTGATAGTCATGGTTGAGTCGAATAAGGGCTCATGTAATGTGACGTGCCGATTTGCAAGAGAAATGGCAGCTTTGTCGCACACATAGAGCATCCAGAAATTGTTTCGAAGAAGAGTGGATTCCAAAGGGTCGTACTTTGACAGAACATGCTCGTCATGAAGTCGAAGATGTTGAGCCAGCAGACCGCCTTGGCTTAGAACATGCCATGCCAAGGGCGTCTTGCCAGCTGAATGTTGGAGTGCTGCCGACTGGAAAAGGCGAATAGCCAAAGAGCTCGAATCAGGATACTGTGTATCATAGTCTTCATACACTTTCATTATCCTCCTCGATGCCTGCAAAAAAGGTGTCGCAACCAGATCGCGGTATGCCAGGATTGAGTCTGGATAGATAGAAGCAACAGCGGCGCACAATGCAGTGAGTAGAGTGAATGGTCTCATGGCAGCAACCCTTTCTTTTTCGGCACCCTCATCGAGTACAGTGTCATCAACATATGACGCGGATCCAGGAACTGGGAAGTAAGCAGCAGCCATGGTTCGAAGAGTCGGCACATGGCAAATTGGGCACACTGGGAACATGTGCAGTACATACAGAGAGATGCACTCGTCAACGACTTGTCTTATAGTTGGTGATGGCAGTAATTCAAATATTGCTGAGAAGAGTTCGCCTCGTATTCTTGAAGGTGGAGTTGCTGAGTCTATCATTGAGTAGACAGAAGTAGCTGTACCGACTGGCTCGCAATGAGTTGTTGATGTAACTTGAGGTCTGCCATTGTCACCGCTTCTTGTCTGCGGTGAACGAGAGGTCCTCTGCCTGTTAGGCGGCGGGTCTTGGGCCTTTGCGCGAGGCGTCTTTGGGCCTCTCTTTCGAGGGATCACTTTGAAGGTGCAGTCTAAATTTGATATGCTGCAGTTTGCGCATGGCTGAGTTGCATCGCACTATCGCATGTCAGAAATAAGCAACGATCGGGTCTCAACTGAGGCGCGCTCAAGTCTATGAATCGGGCGAGGGAAACAAGCTTACTTTCACCTTTCGTTGCCTAC
This sequence comes from Colletotrichum fructicola Nara gc5, assembly GCF_000319635.2. Lineage (NCBI taxonomy): Eukaryota > Fungi > Ascomycota > Sordariomycetes > Glomerellales > Glomerellaceae > Colletotrichum > Colletotrichum fructicola. The sequence continues at coordinate 8,491,430 of NW_027094051.1, read as the reverse complement.
ATGCATCACAAGCTCTCTTGGATAGTGCAGAATTCGGTACGGGCATCGCGACGCTGGTGATGTATGAGAGCAGCTGCAGTAATTTCCCCGCGGGGAAATTCAAAGCGGGGGTATTCGGAGTTGAATGTCGGAGAATATTTCACCACAACGGGCGGAATTTGTTCATGTTAGACAAACGATGTTGATTTAATGCAATACCACTGAGGTCCATTGATCAAAAGGTGATTGTTCTGCTTGATTGAGGGATTTCCTCCTATACCGGTCCGAGCGGGGTTCTGTCTTGTATTTACCCATCATCACCGGTTCTTGCATATTATTCAATGCATTTCTAGCATCCCTTTATCCAGACACAGTCGTCAATCCAACAGTTCATGCGGCTACGGTATAAGTGCATTTATGAACTTTATGCAACTAACATCACCATCGCGGGATGCCGATTGTGGAAAGTGTTAGACTAAGAAGCACCCATGGAGTCCTGGTCTCTTTTTGGGATTCATCGCGAAAAGTAATGGATTGATTGGAATTCCTCTATCAAAGACCTTGCCAACTAAAGTCTTCCTCCAGTTCAATCTCAGCGCTCAGCGCTTCGTCTTCTGGGTCGCCACTCTTCGAAATAATGATGCGAAATGTGCCCTTCTCAGCCAGCCACTGCTCCGACTCTTCGTTCCAATATGACAACGCATACTTGTCAAGAGTCACCTTGGCAGTGACGATGTCTCCTTTCGCAACCCAGACTTTAGTAAAGCCCTTCAACTCTTTCCGAGGACGGTCAAACGTCATCTCGATGTCTTGAATGTATACTTGAACGGTCTCTGAGCCATCTCGAAGTCCAGCATTGCGCACGTCAATGGTAACCTCAAATGACATCGCACTGCCATTATCAAACCGTACCCTCTTCGGCACCTGCAGGTTGGAATATTCGAAAGTTGTATATGACAAGCCATGACCGAAGTAGAAAAGCGGGCGCGTCTTGACCTTCTCATAGTATCGGTGACCGACGAAAACGCCCTCGCCATACATGATCTCCCTCTGGCCTTTTCCAAATGTCAAGAAAGCTGGCGTATCCTCAATACGCTTTGGAAAGGTCACTGACAGACGGCCGCTGGGGTTGACCTTACCAAACAGAACGTCGGCCATGGCATTTCCTGTCTCCTGACCGCCGAACCAGGCGTGTACAACAGTTGCAGCTTGCTCGATCCAGGGCATAGCTATAGGACACCCGGACTGAGTTATAACAACCTAGGATACATTAGGGAACGAGTTCATAGTCGCGGAGAGTAACACACTTACAGTGCTGGGGTTTGCCGCAACAACCCGCTCAATCAACTCATCGATCCCCGGCGGCAAGTCAAGAGACTTCCGATCAACGGCCTCACTCTCATAGTCCGCGTTTAGTCCAGCTATCACAATGGGTATGTTGACAGACTTTGCCAGTCTCACAGCTTCATCCAAAGCCTGCTCCTTATCAATCTTCTCACAGCAGCCGATCCTCAATCCACCTGCGCTGAGAGCACCAACCCCGGGAATGGCGGCTTCGTTTCGAAGCACCACGCAGACTTCATAACTCTTTCCGACCTCAACTTCAACATCCGCAGTCAGCTCCATGCTTGCTTGGTTGAACATAGGTGTATGCATCGTCTTCTTGGGTTGGCTGGTGAAAAGATCGATCACCTGCTTTCCGTCGACATAGAGTCTTCCCTTTCCGATAACACAAAGTCCGAGTTGGACTTTTGCCGTCTTTGTGGCAGTCCAGCACGTCTTCACACGCAACCAGTACGCGCTGGGGACGCCCTTTGGAAGACTATCGGCGAAGTACATCTGCGCCTGTGTCGTCGTTGTAGTGTACACAGGCGTTGCATCTGGGTTCTCTTCAAAGTTCTCTTCAAACCAATCAAGGATGTAACCAGGCTGATTTGTACCAGGAACAGTCACATTGGACGATAGAAGAGGTGTGAAGAGATGGCCTGCGATCGATCAGCATAAGCATGATAGCTCAAGCTAGCATCACTTACCATGGCATCCTATAGCTGTCTTCACTCTTCCCTCCCCTACGATGTCAACAATAGCATCCAACGGTGTACTGACATAGTACGGCACTAAGTCCGCTGATCCACCACCACTTACGGCAGGCAACCGAACAGCAGGTCCAATTAGACCAAAGGTCTGCTCGGAAGACGGATTGAGGGGCAGCACAGACCGTTCGTTCTTCAACAGAACTATTGAGTCGCTTGCCACCTTCCTGCACACCCGCCGTTTCTCTTCAGTATCACCTTGTATACGCTCGTCGCGCCGATGCTTCAGTGCTGGCTGAACCTTGTTGATCAGATTCAACAGACTTCGGACCCGCTCATCAATGGTTGCCTCCTTGACCTTGCGGCACAAAACGGCCCACGTGAGCAATTCGCCCCTCCACCTTGCTGGCCCGGGCATCTCAAGATCAAGCCCGGCATTCACAGCCTCAGAGGTGCTGTACGTCCCGAACCAGTCACTCATGATAAGTCCATCCCATCCCCACTCCTTGCGAAGGATGTCCCCCAAGAGCCATGGATCCTCGCTCGCATGAGTACCGTTAATCCTATGGTACGCCGTCATGAAGCACCACGGGTTCGCGTTTTTGACGGTAATCTGGAAGGGTAGGAGATGCATCTCACGCATCGTTCGCTCCGAAACTCTGATTGAGTCTTCAATAGACATAGTAGACTGGTCATGGGCGGCATAGTGCTTGATGCTAACCCCCACACCGTTTGTCTGCACGCCACTGATGTATGCAGACGCCAAGGTGCCGCTCAGGAATGGGTCCTCAGCGAAAGCTTCAAAGCCACGACCGATGAGCGGAGACCTTTGTAGACAGACAGTAGGGGCGAGGATAACATGACAGCCCTTCTCTTTGGCTTCAGCTGCGAGCATCTCGCCCACGGAATGCATCAGTTCGGTGTCAAAGGTAGCGCCCATGGCCGTGGCTGAAGGCAACAGACACCCCGGAGGCTTTATAGGTCAGCGACGATGAAAGCTTCAGGTAGAATCCCACATACTCCATTGAAGAAAGCCGTTCCTCGAACGCCATGTGGCCCGTCGGAGGTCTGAAAAGGTCAGCAATGCCCACATATTACTGGTGGCGCCATACTGTGATAGTTGGAATTTTGAGGCGGTCAATCGCATGTGTCGTCCAAGTGTCTTTGCCCGCGAGAAGTCTAATCTTCTCCTCGAGAGTAAGATTCATAACGGTACGTGGCACGTTGATCAGAGCTCCCGACATACTGACTGACGGTCGAGCGGTCAATTCGGTTCAGACCGATCAAGCAGCTCTTGCAGCAAGGGCTTTGGCATTTCCAAAAGGCTCTAGTAATGTTTTCAGACTATATACTTGTAGTCTTCTCAGATTCTATCAATAAATTCTCTCCGTGGAGAAATTGTGGTATGCGTCAGCCAGAGCATCCACAATTTCTCCGCGGCGGTTTGCCATGGCAATCACAAGTTTGACCAAGATCACCCATGAAAGCACGAATGAGCCGCTCGTGCATCATTCATTCGGTAATCTCTGATTTTGTACACAACATGAAACGTCAATAACTCATGTCCCGCACTGAATCCAACCTCCTCCGCAAGATGACTGACGTCCGTCGATCCGTTCTTTGCCCTTGATCAAACCTAGGGAATGCACCGGAGCGTCACAAACTGGCTCTTCGGGGTGACCCACCAGACCCAAGAAAAGCCCCAGACGAATCCGATGGTCTTTCCAATTTTCCCGCTCAGCGCGTGGTATACCCTTGGGCAATACGTTTTGAGATAGTGCAGGAACAACGTCTCGAAGGCGATGATAACGAAGTTTGCCACCCACGCGAAGACTTCCCACCAAAAGCCGCACCTAATACCGGCCAGGTGATCCGTGTAAGCGTGGAAGAAACCGCTGATGGTAAAAACAAGGCAGTTCAGCAGCCAGCGCTTCTTGCCCATGAAGGGACCCCTGCCGAGCCCGACGGCCTGCATCATCATCTCTCCAGTGCCGCAGACAGTGCGGTAAATGAGGCGGTCAAAGTACTTGCTCCAAAACCGGCGGATGTTCCATGCTTGGCGGATGTCTCCGAACATAGGGGGCCATTCCTCGGGTTCGTCGATTCCAAGGCCGACAAAGAATAAAGCGCACAACAAGTGAGCTCGGTTGTACCAGTTGTAGGCTGCCCACATAGATTCGAAGGCGAAGTAGACACGAACCCAAAACTCGCGGGGCTCGATATGGTCCCCCCTAAGGAAGCGACGGATTATTGCCGACTTGTGGTCCTCTATGTCCGTCCAGACGAAGCCGAGATATCTGTCGATGACGATGTCCTTGGCGTTGTCTACGATGATGATGAGGAGTATTCGACATACCATTTCCAACATCCACCGAAGACGATGATTTCTCCATATCTTCAAGGCGTGAGTGCTGAATCTCTTCCAAAGCTCTACGGCGACTTGCTTGTTCGCCGTATCGGTGACTGGGGCAATCTCGTTGTCTTTTCTGTCGTTCTCGGTGGTGGCCTTCTGGGCTTTTCTTTCGGCCAGTTCCTTTCTCTTCTCGATTACAGCCGATGGGACCTGTCTTTCCTTGTCTTGGTCTTTTATGAGATGGTAGACAGGGGCTTGCCGAGCGGTATTGATAAAACGTCCGTTCCATGCAATCTTATAAGTGGCACGGGCACGCTGAGGCCATGGGAGTCTCTTCTGCTCCTCGGTGAGAACGAATCCTTCGCGAAGAACCATGACTACCGCGCCCATGCATTGGATGATGATGCCCTTGAGTAAAGTGTCCTTCACGGCATAGTTCATGTTGATTCCGCTGACGTATCGCAAGATCTCGATGCCGGTGGCGCAGAAGGCGAGCACAGAGGGTAAGCGGTATTTCTCCTTGCAATTGACGGCTACGACACCGCACGTCAAACCAACGAGATAGACTAATGCTGGCCAAACCCAAGCTTGCCAGCCTGTGTGATTTGTCGCGGTAGGCAGCCTATATGACCTTTGTGACATATTTGCGGCATATTGTTCCGTTAACATCCGTTGCACTTCATCGTGGGTGTAGTTGGAGGCTTTCGAAGTGATATTCTTGGCGATCGAAGTCACATTCTCGACGATGGACTCCATGCCGCCGGTATGTTTAAGGGCTGTCGAAGTTACATTCTCGACGATGGACTCCATTTCGTCGGTTGGTTCTTCTTCGACTCGAACGTCTGTGTTAGTGCATAGATCCAACTGAAAGACTAGAATTGGCAGTTTGCTTCCCACGCGTTTTGGCTGGTGAACGACAGTTGAAAAAGGCAAACCCCTTGGGACGCAGGTAGCAAAGCTCGAGCGTTTGGTGCGGCGAGTCGACATGGGTTCTTATAATAGTCACCATCAATAACCTTAAGAATATTGGCCATCTCCGTTCAGTTCAGCCATCACGGTGGGTGCCTCGTCTATAAAATTGAACTTTGCATTCGTGTAGGTACACCCGCATCCACCGGGTTCCCCTAACGCCCCCTAGCCCGCGAGAGTTTGACCCGGAGGCCACGTCCTCAAATCCATGCCTGGCTACTCCTCGACACGACACAGTCTTCCATTCTCATGAGGCAATCCATCGGCAGTCTCAATTGTCCAAAACTCGCTGCCCACTGCCGTTGCAGCATAAAACACATCTTCAGGGTCCCATTTCCTTTTCAGCTCAAGCAAGCGAGGGTATTTCTCGTCCCCGTAGAAAGATTGCTGAAAGTTTGGCTCCATGCGATCTGACTCCGCCAAGTAAGAGCCAGCACCTGGGGAGACGTCTCTCCAGCGCTGCATGTGGCCATGAGTAAATTCCTCTCTGATCTTGAGAATCTGATCTGCGGTGGCGTTGATAGACCACGATCCCAGCTGTATTGCGAATAGAATGTTATCGCGCCAAGCTGGATTTACCGCGTTGTCAGGATCGTCCGGGCTAACCATCTTCATATTGAAGCCAATGAAAACATGATTTGTCTCAACGGACTTGCGGATAGCATCGAAGGTGGCTTGTTTCAGATCTTCAGACTCGAAGTTCTTTCGGGGGAAGAGGCGAGAGCCACTTTGGATATTCACCTTCGCCACTCCCTCCAATGGGAAGAAGTCCTTCCAGGATGGGTAGAACGAGTCGTACTCAGTAATATTTGGGGCCAACTTAATTCCCATGTCCGCAAGGTCTGTGAGCCATGGGCTCAGCAAAGACTCCACAACCTTTAGGGTTTTATTGGGAGCGAGAAATGGTGACATTTGAAGCGTAAAATGGCCAGGGCTCGGGTTGTTCGCCAAAACTCGGAAATAGGAGTATGTTCCTGCATCTGCGTTGTCGATAAAGTAGTCAAAGTAACTCCGCACGCCCGCCCAAAACGTAGAATTCGAAATGCCGTCTGCCGTGGAGAATTTGAACGCCGCTGCTGTGGTGGTCATATCCGGAAATACTTTGACAGTTACCGATGTCGCGACTCCAAAGGTAGAGCCACCGCCCCCTCGAAGAGCCCAAAAGAGATCAGAGTTCTGGGTATGATCGGCTGTTATAAGATTCCCGTCTGCCGTCACAACCTCAAATGCCAGAGCTTGGTCTGCACCTGTGCCATAGAGAGAACTCAGAGGAGAATGGCCTCCGCCTTGTATGTATCCTCCCATTACTCCGACAGTCTAATAGAGGTTGTCAGTTGGATTTCTTGACTGGAAATGCGATGGAAATGCGATAGTGAAGAGGAAGGTGTTTATTACATACCTGGCCCTCTCCCCCAACGACGACCTTCCCGTGCTTGTGAGCTAGTTCGTAAATCTCAAACGCCTGTACGCCGGTACCACATTTGAATGCAGCCCCAGCATATCCCTCGGTCTCATCTGTTACCTCTGGGATGTACTCGACATCCTTCAAGTAATGCGTCCAGATGCTCAAGGATTCGCCGCCTCCAGACTTGCCAGAAAAGTCATGGCCGGTGTTTTTAACCACCAATCGGATCCCAGTTTCCTTTGCAAACCTAACTCCCTCCTGTATGTGCTTGGGCGAAGTCGCATTGATAACGTACCACGGGTATCCGCCCATTGAGCAGTTTCCAGAGTCGTAAATATTGGGTGGAAGACAAGTGAGGCCAGAGTACACAGGCGAGAACATCTCGATAGGGTCGTCGAGATGAGTGTACGAATTGTTCCAGTTGGCTGACATGGTCGCACATGCAGCTGCATCGTACTCAGACCCCGGATAGCACGCTGCGGCTTGCGGTCGCGGTTTGAGGAGACGATTGTCGACTCGAGCATTGAGCGATGCCCAGGCTTCGTCGGAGGGCCATGCATCATCGCCGGGGTACACTTTGCAGTGGCCCTCTGCAGCCACAACCCCTGCAAGGATCAAACAAATCAAAGTTGACCGTACAATGACCATGATCAATAGATGTTTGCGATCCTCTGCTCTAAAACACCGATCACAGGTTTACAAGAGTCTTGCTCTTATTTATGAAAACGATTCGCTCCCAGAGCGTGAACCGACCTTCGCGAGGGGTATTCCCGACGTTGCACAAGAAATGCAATCCCCTCTGCCAAGCTGGCGATCTTCGCCTCGTCAGGCTCACTAGTACCAGTTGCCTGAGCCTTATTCGCTATCCTATGCATACTGAGGGGATTCTGGTGGAGGAAGCGGCATTAGTTTAGAGATCCTGCTGACAGCATGCTTGGTCAAAACAAAGGAGTTTGCTTTTTCTACTTGCAATTTCCTAAACCACATTCCTGTTCAGGTATGCACACCGATTTACCCAATCGTCCTTTTGGAATCTTCCGGGACTTACTCTTAAGCTGTCGGGGCTAACCCGGCTGGTCGCCTGAGGTTTGCTTTGATAATCCAGCTACATGCACCTGACCACCACCTACGGTGACCTTTCAGACTGCGCAGATTTCCCCCCGTGATTCAACGTAGGTTTGAGGCTCGTGAAGAAGTTACATTCCGATTTACATACTGCCGAGAAACCTTGGATATAAATTTAAGACCATCTAACAAATGGGAAGTTGACAACACATAATCCATAGCCACTAACTATTCCCACATCATCAGTCCGAATGGATGCACTACTATACATCTTGGTAGTCTATTCTTTTCGCACGGAAGTCAGCTCTGAAAACTAGCGCTTTCTCGTATGTGTCACTATGCGCTCAGTTTGAGTGAGAATCTTCACTGCAAACGCTGCTGAGGACTCAATTGACGCGTTCTCAGACAGGTTCCGTCAGGTGCCACACTGGGCATGTTTACCTCGCTCTATTTTCTCCCGGAGTTTATTCGTGCACGATGCGGTGCATTTGGATCTGTAGATGTTATACGCGTATCCTCTCGTCGGGCGTCGTATTACTCGCGAGAAGTTGCAAGGTTCCCCACCAGAAGCGCCGCCGAACATGTGTCAACTGGACTACGGACCTTATCTATCAAATCAGAAGCAGCAAGTCCGGATCTATCGTCCTTTCTTCCACCCCACGAGCATGATAAGGACCGAAGGCACAGCTCTCTGGAGGTGTCCTCGCCATGCTTTCTCCCGACTCCATCTCGATGCCTTGACATTCTAGCTGTTGATCCACGCGCCGTACTCGCCCCGAGTACGACATCAAGTACCGACATGCATTCACCCCAGAATTACCTAAATTTCAATCGCAACCCTGAATCGAGCTGCATCTGCCGAAGTACCCCAGATTTGACCATCCCCAAAGAGTCATAGGACTGGGTAAAATGTAAACATGCACGCGTCAGCCATGTGCTCGCTGCTCCCTCCCCGTATCAAGATGGCTGTATGTCTGACAGGACATAAGAGGCAATAGATGCCGGACAATCTCAAACTTTTGCCTTGCTGTTGTCGCTCTATCGCTCTCCCTGGCAGTCACCATCGACCATTCTTATTTTCGATATTTCAAGACATAGTTGTAACAGGATTTGCTTTTTGTCTTGTGATTCATTAACCATGCACTATCTGCTTTGGTTGGTGCTCATTATCGGTATCAGCCATGCGTCAGTGTCCTTGGCTTCGCTCTCCGGATTCGATTACCCATCAACAGAGTACCGCCCAAAGTTCCGATACTGGTATGTACCTTTTCGGTCTCATTTTTCAGAAACGCTTCTTACCTTTGATAGGCTCCCTGATGCCTCAGTTCCTCGTCAGTCTGTCATTGACGATGTCAACCATCTTGCTGAAGTTGGAGCTGGAGGCCTCGAGTTCCTCCCGTTCTACAACTACGGTCTGGGCCCGGCATTGACTGACTGGTCGATTTACGGATTCGGCACAGAAGCTTTCACAGGGGTACTGGCGGCGGCTTTGAACGCAACTGCAGCCCATGGTCTGAAGCTTGATCTAGCCCTTGGTGCTAATCAAGGTGCTGGTGTTCCCTCTGTGGTCGAGACCGTGGGCCTCGCCAAGGAGCTCGTGTATGGAAATATCACGGTTCCGTCGGGGAAGCTCTACTCCGGGCCAGTGCCAACGCCCAACGTACAGTACAACATGCTCACCGGCTTCATGAATACACCAGAGCCGTGGGGCGCCAACTACCTTGTGGCGGTCGTGGCCGGGAAGATCGTCACCGAAGTCCACTTGGCGGAATACTTCTACATGTCTGTTCTCGAGGAGGATACGTTGGTTGACCTGACCAACCTTACCAATCAGGGTACTCTCTCGTGGATTTCCCCGGAAGGGAATGGGACATGGATCATTTTCGGTATCTACGAGCGTTACACAAACCAGAGAAGCTGTGTCTCCATCGCGGATGCCACGACGGCCCTGGGTAACGGCTCTTGGATAGTGGATCACTGGAGTTCCGAGGGGGCCAAAAAGATGACAGACTTCTGGGACCAACAGATCCTATCAGATCATACGGTAGCTTCTCTCGTCAAGGAGGCTGGCGAATACAGTTCGTAATTCCTTGTTGGCCTCAAGCCCAATGCTGACTCGTATCTAGTCTGGGAAGACAGTATGGAGATGCAGGCTGCTTTGCCGTGGACCGATGGTCTAGCATCTCGTTTTGAGACCTTGAATGGTTACAGCATCACCAAGTACCTCCCAATTCTCTTCCATGCCACGAACGCATGGGGTGGGTACCTGCCGCCGTATAATGTCACTTACACCCTGGGCGGATACGCTACTGATGGCGGGCCTTATGTGCAAGACTACAAGTCAGCCCTTGGCCAGGGCTATCTGGAGTATTTGGAGCACTACAACACCTGGGCCTCGGCCAAGGGCTTGAAGCTCTCCACACAGCCCGCATACAATATGCCTGTCGATATGGTAAGGGCTTGTTCTTAATCTTTCCTTCTTTTCCTGTTGCAAAATGTCGTATGCTGACATGAAGTTGTCCAGATTCAAGCAGTAGCTCATGTCCAAGTCCCAGAATTGGAGTCTTTAGGTTTCTCCGAAAGCATCAACGAGTACCGTCAATTCACCGGAGCAGCTCATCTAGCTGGCCGCAACGTCATCTCAACTGAGCTCGGAGCAGTTCTTGGGAGTACCTACAAGCAGACCATCCCCAATCTAAAAGCCCTCCTTGATGGTTCATTCGCCGCCGGTGTCAACAACGTCGTTCTACATGGCTACGCATATAGCGGGCAGTATCCTGGGACAACATGGCCGGGCTACACTTCCTTCCAGTACGAATACTCGGATATGTGGGGTCCTCGACAGCCGGCTTGGAGACATCTCAACGACCTCATGACATATTCCGCAAGGAATTCAATGATCATGTGGCGAGGCGTTCCAAAAGTTGATCTTGCTTTCTATTACTTTGAGGTTCCATTCAAGTTTGGCGCTAGTGTGTACAACAAGAGCGATTTGAATGAATTTGGTAAGATCAAGCTTTCCGTAGAAGTACTGTTCACTGACAGTTCTCAGGATACACATTTGAGTATCTGGGCCCCAGTAACCTCGTGTCTGACCACGCCAAAGTTGTCGATGGAGTTATTGCGCCAGAGGGACCTGGATACACAGCCTTGATAATCTACAACCAGTCACAGATCACGCCCAACGCATCTTCGGCACTTGTCAGCTTCGCTCAAAGTGGTCTGCCGATCTACATCGTAGGGCCCCTTCCGAATGTTACCATCGGGATCAACGGTCAGGAAGAAGTATCGTCCAGCATGGACGAACTCCTGACCTACGACTCCGTTCGTTTTCTTAGCACGGAGGCATTTTCTCCCTCCCTGCTCATTGCCGACGGCGTTTTGCCGCGTGCCAATACACATGGAAACTCTAACGCGTCCAACCTCTACACGTTTTGGACATCAAACACTTCCTCCCAGAGCGATTACGTCTATCTATACAACACCGGCGAACATGGAACCTTTGACATCTCGCTTTCCGCGCGCCCAAATACAGCCCCATTCATTCTCGACGCTTGGACTGGAAAAAGGACCGCTCTGGCTGTGTACCAGAACACCTCTACAGGCATCACGACGAGGGTCGGGCTGAAGGCACATCAAACGCTCATACTTGAACTCTCGGTATCCACTGAAAACAACCTCTTCGTCATTGAACACTCACCGAACGTCGAATCGGTCCACATTCCTTCTTCGGAAGACCTTGACATATGGCTCCATGGATCTGACGAGGCATGGCTGAAATTGAGCAACGGAACCCAGATTACTCTCCCTCCTGCGGCCAGCCCAGCTCAAGCTGTCATTACTCTGAGCCCTTGGCATCTTATCGTGAACTCATACGGCCCATCCGCCGACAATGACACCTTGGAAGGCGAAGTTACTACTATTGATGTTGGTCAGTTGGACAGTCTGAGGCCTTGGACAAATATTTCCGGCATCGAGCACCTTAGCGGGGTCGGCACATACTCCACCAGTTTTGAATGGGTTTTCGACGACCTGGTAGCCGTGACTATCAACTTTGGAACCGTGTTGAACACCTTGAGAGCTTGGATAAATGGGAAGGAGCTTGCGCCGGTAGACCCGACATACCCCGTTGCTGATATTTCGAGTTTCATCATTACAGGCAACAACACACTGAAAGTTGAAGTGACAACAACCCTGTTCAACTCAGTCAAAGCAAACGTAGACCGAGTCTTTAGCATCGGCTTTGGTCCGCAAACACCAACGTACTACACTGAGGCGGCTTGGGAGAAGTTTGGTCTCATAGAGCCTGTAGAGCTTCGGTCTATCAGGTCCTTGACTGTTCCATTGAAATAACTACTGCACTATATCGCTGCATTGAAATAAACTACTGCACTGTGTCCTAGTCAGGACTCAGGACATGGACCATTCCATCGAGATAAACTACTATACTGTCCCGGTTGTGATCCTTGCTATTGACTCCTTGGATCACCTCCTATCGAACCCTTCCTGTCTCTTCCCTTATGTACAATCTTTTCTGTCCAATCTTGTCAGTTAACCTTCCTGCTGGGATACTGGGTTGAGCCTTACAGGTGTATTTAACTCATGTCTCCATCACTCTGGTGCGATAACCCATCGTTCAGCCCATAATCGACTCAAGTAGAAGAACCGAAGTCAGGTCCATTTGAGGACGGATCAGAGTCGAGATTTCCCAATTCGGGATACAGAGGCTGCAGAGGCTGGTAGTTGGGTGGGCTCGAACCGCCGGATCCCGACATCTCATTCAATTGCGTATTCTGCAATGCGGGCGTTTGGTTGGGGCGTGTTCTCAAAGGCATAGGATTGGGGGTATCCATATTCGAGTGAGAATTCTGCGGCATGGGGACTTGTTGCGGCACTGTTCCCGAAGTCTGAGGGACAGCAGTATTCATGTTTGGTGCATGATTCTGTGGCATGGCCGTCTGTTGCGGTGCACCTGGCTGAGGTTGCAGCCTAGGGGAATCCGTCCGCACCCAACTAACGACATTTCTGCGTCTGTGTACGGGTCCTTTGGGACACTGGAGTTCGACGTTGATCCGAGATGGGCGCATGCGAAGAGTTCCCTCGAAGTAACCGCGAATGACGTTGAACTCTCTGTTATTCACACCCTCGACGTAATGTCCATAGTACTTTGTGCGGCCTATCTCGGTCCGGACAAATGACCAGGAAAGGCGCCTTTTGGCTTCCGCTGGCGTTTGTCCTCTGTATCCCCAGAGATTGTAAACGTCTGGGACGGACAAATTCGTACCAATGAAGACCTTCCTCAAGTTATTGTTGGCTGTCATGATGGTTGATGGCGTATGTGTAGGACTGTTACAAGTGGTCGTGTCTCGGTGTGGACTCTGGGGTTTTCAAAATAGTCTTGAACATGTTTGAGACAAGCCTATAGGGAGTGTGCACAGTTGAAAACAAATTCTTTATAGGGCGGTTTGAAAATTCTGTTCGCCTTTCTCGCGACTCATGCGAACCATATCCACAATTTCGCCTAGCCCTGACATTTAAACTTCAAAGACAGACCGTCTAGTACTGAGAACGAGGCTTCAGGACCTCAAGGTAGATCCGCTTGAGCTTGGGTTGGCTGCCTGGCTCCAGGTTTTAGCATCGTCAGGCCTTCTATACGGCAGGTGTGTATGATCTTTGCGCATGTGTATGAGCCCGTTCCATGGTTCCGCCTTAGCACATTGGTCGAGCCAACGATCCATCGGGTGGCTTAATGAGGACTTCTTCGGCTCCTGGACTCCCTTTTCTAAGCAGGCGTTCGTATTCTGCTGGTTTTCTTGCATTCTGCGGCGCATGTTAGTACGCACCAGACTCAAAGACTGGAGTTGGACACTAACTTGGCTATTATCAGGCTTGTCTCGATGATGCCCTGGCTAGGTTTGGGTTAGTTGCGTGATGGTTGTTATCTGTTTGTAATTCATGAACTACTCAAAACTCTGGAGCATTTCCGATCTTTATGCTCCAGAATGTATTTGGCCCCAAACCGAGGTATCAATGGACTGGGCTTGTTTGGGATCATGTTCTTTGGGGCCAATTATTATTTTGACTGCCATTCACCTCATACTTGGGGCCAGTTTCCAGTCTAAACTTCTTGCTGATTTCGGATCGACCTCTCTCAAGATTCCAGTAATATTGGTCTTACATCCTGCATTTCAACATGACGTTGGTGGATCTGATCGCCACTGGCATATTGTCGGCCAAGCAAAGTTTTCTGCCTGACCTGTTCCAACGGGACAAAACATGTCAGCAGATATTTATGATCATAAGTCCAAACTACGAATTTCTATCATTAGTAAAAGTGTAGCACTTGCCTGCCTTTTTGTTCGAATTAGGTTCAGAAATAGTGTCTGAAGCTTGGAGAGCCAAAGACATATTCCTCTTGAAGGGCTAAACTCTTAGACTCGCTCCCTTCCCTTCTAGAAACTTCAATCGACAGTTGATGTCATGGTCACCCAAGACACATTCCGCAAGGCCATTGGCGCAGTCCTTTTAACTCTGTCACTGCGCATGTCCTCAGGCAAGCCGTCCATAGCGACTCGTTATAAAACAACCACGATATCCCACATCCAAGAGCTCGCCATGCATCTGTGAAAGTGTTTTCCCAACTTGTATCGCTGCTCGAACTTCTTCATAACTGTAGGGTTTGTGAATCTGTTGCTGAGGATGTATCATGACCTGGCTGTAGCAAGCCGCTCGAAAACGTCAGAAAGAGGCGTCAGACATCCGACGAGAACTCTTATGCAAGCAACCTTAACAGTCACTATTGTATTGAAAGCTTTGCTCTCCGAGATGTCAATACCGCATCCAGAATGTGTTTGTGAGATTGGAGGAAGGTAGGTAGGCCGAGATAGAAAGCAGCAACTTTTGGGTAAGAGCTACAGAGCTAATAAAAACCAAAATCGCGGTTTTGGCAATTTCTTAAAGCCACATCTCTTTTTCTTCCATTTTCAGTCGCAAAAGCTCGACATACCAGCGATCGCAGCCAGCCACAAAATCGGTGAGAGTAAATGAGACGTGGCACGGAAACGCCGGACTTTGATGCTAGCGGTGAAGGCCCTCCAAACAAACTCCGAGCCAATCATGTCTCAGATTACTAATGATTTCTCGAAGATTCGCCCCGACTTCACCGAATAGCGCACGTTGCTGACCTGACGACTCCGCCCTTCACATTGGTTCGGCACCTTCAATCGCGGGGGAACCACTGCCGTTGTTGGCATCGCTAAGTCTCAGCCCTACGAAAGGAAAGCACGCAAATCGTTTTCATACATCATCATGAGCGGATCAAGTCTGACGTCGGCCACGGCATTCTCGCCGTCGCTGGAGGCCATCAAATTGGCCGCCAGCATGTACAATGCTGCGCGGGAGGGCAACAAGACGGTGCTGAAGGAGGCTCTCGAGGACGGACTTCCGCCCAACTTGACGAATGAGAAGGGAGACACCTTGGTGAGCTTCCCCGAACGCCATGCTCGGCAGTTTGCGGCTTTACTGCCGGGGGCTTCGGCATATGGAAAGCACGGATGGCGGTAGCTAACATTTGTTGCAGTTGATGTTGGCGGCATACTACGGTCACGCGGATACAGTGAAGCTCCTGATCCAACATGGAGCGGACCCTAACAGGTTGAACGACAAGCGTCAGAGCCCTATCGCGGGTGCCGTCTTCAAAGGCCTGGATGCAGTGATTGAGGTAAGTTAGAACGTCGGGGCGATTGCCCGGGATTCACCCATCGTGAAGCATCAAAGAAATGTTGCTGCCACGGATACCGGAGCCTGACGGCTGACGAATTCGGAATAGGTCCTCTTGGATGGCGGTGCTGATCCGGACTACGGCAAGCCTTCGGCCATGCAGTGTCTGTCCATGTTCAACGCGGAGGCGAAGTGGAAGGACAAGTTCGAGTCGGCGCCAGGCCGAGGCAAGGCGAAGGCCGTCCCGCAGGACGGCGCCGAGGAGCGTGCGCCTGAGAGATTCAAGGCATGAACGCCGGTGGGAGAGAGATTAAATCCTCCGCATTTTTGATCACTGACTCATGGAAACTTTGTGACGGATATGGCTTTTCGGGATTCATCGCGCGAGCTGGAGTTGGGCAAGACATTCATTGATTTCACTCAAAAACATGCAATTCGTCTCATTCTAGACGAGTGCATGCTTCATAGACCAGAACGGTCTCACAATAAAATACAGCTTGAGAAGATCATTGCCATGCCACGTCCAGTGTTTGACTTATGACTGGCACATAGGTTTGTGCAAGTCCTGCACGTATCCTAGTTGACTCCGCAAGCTCCAACAGGAGAGCAATAACCCGAGCAGCATTCGCCGTTCTGTCTGCAGGCTGTGATTCGCGCTCACGTTAGTAACGAGTAAAACACGGACCAGAATTGCCCCGAGATATCTGAATAGGTCGCATGATGACTTACTGTCTCCGAATTTCTTCTTTCCAACACACGAGACAATTGGACCACGACGGGCCTCGAGCTTTGCAGGGACTGGCTCATTTTGATTGCTCGCCGGGACAGCCGCAGCGAGGGTCGCGAAGAGGAAAAGAGCGTTGATGAACTTCATTTTTATGTTGGTTAAAGAAACAGCGTTCTCCTTGTTGTGAGCTCTGGGTCAAGTAAGGTATGAGAAAGAAAAGCTTAGGTGAGATCAATGGCAACGTTCCAATGCTGAACAAGTGATCCAGAGGCTAGATTTATAGATTTCACGGTCCTTTGCAACGACGCGCTACGATTGGATACGATTAATTGCAATCTCAATTGCAGCAGAACATGCCTAGCTGAAGGAGATGATTCATGTTCATAAACCTTCACAGATTAATTTTGACCGACTATCGTGGACCTGAAGGCTGTAGTTGCGATTGACCTCCGCGTCGATTCAGCCGGCGATACAGCATTACGGCAGTTTCAAAATGCCTACGTGTACTGTGCGCTCATTTGGACTGAGCCCATGCAAGCAAGCGCGAACAGCCGCCGGCGATGTTCCAGGCAAATATGTAAGTCGCCGCCGGACATTGGCGCGCCCTAATATTACTGGAGATGCGCCCTGGTCAAATCGCTTGCCAGGATGTTTCACTTGGAATCTGCACATCAATTGACCCTCTTTACACGGTGTTGGCATAGCCTCGATACGAATACTCGTCTTTCATCCACCAATACGAAAACATCCGAATGTGGGAACCTGTAAAACTCTAGGCGCCGGAGACTAAGGTTTGATATAGTTTCTGTGGAAAACGACCTAGATCTGCTGTCTAGCGCATTTATCCAACAAGCTTTCATTTAGGTAAAGTATATGCGGGCAATCATAGAGTTCGACTACTCAACTTGTATTCTTCCGGTCCCCATAACTCGATGTCGTCCTCCAGTTTCCTTTTGTTGCAGAAATGGCTTATAGTTCCCGCGGCCCCCGAATAAGGACGGGATTTGAATTGCGCGGCCAAGATTCTTTGATCACCAGGTGATCTACTCTCACGTCTGCCGGAAGGCTGCCGGAAACACGCATAGTCTCGGTGTTCGATTTCATCTATTAGAGATAAAGTCGCTTGCTGAATTCCTTTAACAAGCACACTCTCACACATAATTCTCAGAGGACTTTGAGTAAACATTCAGCAACGAGAACGGCTCATCTGGGAACTCTGAGTAACGCAAGAGTCGCATTTGCGAAGGTCAATTTTGAAGACAATGAGTACGCACAGTGAAGCTTCTGGTCCGTTCTGGGTGCCAGTTCGTCCTGTAGATCAAGGTTTGGGGATCATATTAGCTTTGCAGATCACAAGCTTTATTCAGACGGAACTATTTGCTTCTTGCCCCGCATGCGCATTCAATACCCTCCTCTTTGTGTCGGATCAAGCCGTTTGGCGCCCGTCGGCAACATTGGTTGGCACAGGACGAGGACTACCATGAACCCTGAGTTGCCTGCGCGACTATGTTAGGTGTTGGTACGCGGGCGAAATCACGAATTTCCAACATCAGCAAGAAAGCAAAGCAACGAACACTCCATGGCTTCGATACGAGTGAGTTGAAAACACAATACACAAGGCGTCTTCCTTGTAAGCTAAGTATGATCCAGGCGAGGGGAAATGATGTTGTAATTTATCAAACGGTCTGCGGGAGAATTGCGGAAAGATACTACTAGATCAACTTGAAACCAATTAAGCCCTACCCGCTAGTCTTCTTTGGCCTACCCGCAACACCTCGTTCTGCTTGGCATACATTGACATGTTGGATCTGCTTTAGATGCTTGCTTTCTGCGCCCTCTTTCTCACAAATACACCGGAAGTTGGGCCTGCCGCCTGCGGTACGCGCAAGTCTTTCCATGGGAGATGTTGTTCAGGTGTCTCCGATAATGATCCTTGCGAGCAGTTGAGTAACCGCATCGACACTCGTATGACTTGGTTGCTTCTTCGGTATGAGCCTTCGAACGATAATGTCGCCGGAGATCTTTCGGGCTAGCCAAAGACCGAGTGCAACCCATTTTGCATGCGAACCTCTGCTTGTGGTCGATTTCGGGAAGCAGAGCTGGGCCTGATGTGTTTGGATCAACGTCTCTTGGGCCACTAGATTATCTGTCACATGCAACCGACAATAAAGCACGGGTTCGGTGTTCGATCTCATTCATCTGCGCGAAGATCCCATCTTAATGCGCAAGCCCTTCATAAGGATTCGGGGCTCTGCGGTGAACGTTGAATTCTTTGGGGAACACAAAGTCTAGAGCACTCCTAGTAGGATGATGAGATGGATTGTGCAGATCTACCTAGACAACAGACGAGGCCCGATCCTTGGTATAGGGTTTTCAAATTTCCGGCTCCTACAGGTCAGTTCGCCCCAACCATTTGACCATCAATGTTCTTGGGATCAGGGTCTTCTATCGCAAGTTTTATTCGAAACTCACCTCCAGCATCTTAGCCAGTGTGGACATCGAATTTGAATATATCTGTGTCAAGACAAGTGGATCGGCAGTCACCAGCAATACTGTTCTTTGCAGAATTGTCGCTCGATATAACAGGGGATTTTATTCTTTTCAAGTTTTTTTGCACGTTTGTGTTTAGCAGATATTCCATCTGTGTCCAACCGTATGACGCGACGCGGGCATCAACGCTGACCCTATCCCCAACACCATGCTGGGTCAGCATAAGAGGTAACTGACTCTGGTGACCATAACCTGATCAATTGAAACACAATATTCCGCCTGGAGCTCGCCAGCCCTTAGCTACAAGCTAGAGGGACCCACTCACTGCGCTCACAAGGAGTACCCGGAATGAAAGCCAAGGAAGAAGTCCTAAAACCCCGAACCCTCGAGGTAGCGTCCTTCCACTCATCTGAGATTGGATGACAAAAGAGACAATAATTTTTCAGAACTAAGAAAAACAGTAAGGCTCCTAGACTCGTCAGCGAGTCTAGATGCCTTTCTCGCCACCTGATCATGCAATCGAGAGCAGAGCACGCCCTCCTTCGAAAACCGTCGATCCTCTCATCCAAGCACGTTTCTTTTTTCACAACAACCTCACACACGAGCTTTTTCCTTAGCGAATCCGGAAGTTGCATCCTTAGATGCAGCTACTGATAATTCTGTCAATTTCATGAGTTTCTATGGACGACCTCACGTTTTGCGTGGCCTTCCCGAAATACCACGACCTGAAGCGCACGTGGTTATATGCTGCAAGTGCTGTAGTAGATCGTCCTCGGGTGTAGCATGTTTGCAAATGCAGCGAAAATAGGGTTGCGTGGATTTGCATTGCCTTTTACCCATGCTCTGGCGCAGATGCCGCCGATAGTGATCTTTGCGTCTCTGTGAGTAACCACAGCGACACTGAAAAGACACCGCGTCCGTCTGAGCGTGTGTATCCGAGTTACAATGTCGTCGAAGATCCTTAGGGCTGAGAAATGACTTTGAGCAGCCCGCCATCTCACAAACGTACTTCTTCTTGTTCAGCTTGAAGTGTAGCCGCGTACGGGCGTATCCTTCAGCTTCCGAAGTAATCGGTGTACATCCGGTTGACACAGATGTTAATGGAGAAGTAGATGCTGACAGGCCTTCGGCTAAGGATTGCAGATCGTTGATTCCCAACGAGATATTGTTGTCATCCTCGGTATGGTAGGACTTCGCGTCGGATTCTGCTGGCTCGATCCCAAAATACTGGCAGGTGATTGCAGGCAATATTGAGGATGTGGTATCAGGTATGTGGTCCGCACCCGTGACTGAGTCGGAGTCTGCGGGTACGATGGTGTACGAAGACAAACTCGGCCCTATGACAGAGCATGAGGTGGAATGAGGTCCAAAAAGAGTGTTGAAATTGTCCAAATCAGGATTTTTGCTTGTAGGCATGGTGAGATCAATGTTTCCTTGAGCGCTGGCGCTGACCTCATTGTCCTCTGAATGCCATGGTTCCCATGACTGCTGAGCTGATACCTCAGTCAACAATCCAGAGTTTTTCCAGATGCATTCAGTGTCTGTGTAGCCACTGAATACCTCTTGATCTGGATCATTGACCAAAATCTGGTCTAGCAGCAGAGAACTCGAGGTTTCATAGAACGACGTTGTCCACGACCAGCCATTCTCAAACGGAAACGATGTGGAAGAAAGATAATCGACTTTGAAATCAAGTTCTTCGGTATTTTCTAGGAAGGGTGGCTCTGGTCTTCTTAATCGATGATCATGTCGGTCCGCCGAAATGTGAGCAACGCGGGGTCACAGCCCCGCGCGCCCAAAGAAGAAGGTTTGTGGATACAATAATAGAAGTGGATTGTAGTTGATAACGAGATTGGGTGTTTATGATTTGACCTCTCTGGATGCTCAG
Source organism: Colletotrichum fructicola Nara gc5 (assembly GCF_000319635.2). Lineage (NCBI taxonomy): Eukaryota > Fungi > Ascomycota > Sordariomycetes > Glomerellales > Glomerellaceae > Colletotrichum > Colletotrichum fructicola. The sequence goes on along the minus strand of NW_027094051.1, from coordinate 8,470,802 downwards.
CTCACCAAGTTGGTGTCCGGGAGTGCGGGTTTATAAGCTGCGTGCGGTACAAGCGCATTGCGTGTCTTGAGATGTTACACCAAGGGGGGGGGGGGGGGGGGGGGGGGGGGGGGGGGGGCCCTAGATTCGGGGGAAATTGGCCCCAGGCAAATTGGCCCCAGGCATATTGGCTTCAACGGATCTGGCCCCCAGAAAACTGGCCTCAGAGAGTTCGTGTAACATTGCATATCCATGGATGTCTCACGCGTTGCGGTGTCATCGGTTCACTAATTCCTGTGTTTAAGTGGAGAAAATACACTGAGCGCGAGCATCAGACATCTTCAGCTTAACTTGGATACGTACCTTCATTTCACCGGTCTCTTGTGGTCAAGTGCACAAGACTGCAGCTCCTTTTCAGACCTCCTTGGCTGTGTTATGGTGTAACTGTTGGATTGACGACTGTGTCTGGATAAAGGGATGCTAGAAATGCATTGAATAATATGCAAGAACCGGTGATGATGGGTAAATACAAGACAGAACCCCGCTCGGACCGGTATAGGAGGAAATCCCTCAATCAAGCAGAACAATCACCTTTTGATCAATGGACCTCAGTGGTATTGCATTAAATCAACATCGTTTGTCTAACAGTAACAGGGCAATCGCTTTACTGCATGGCCGCATTGATGCCTAATGCCAAGACCTCTCCTGCCAGTGACAGTTACCATTCCGATGGCGGAGCGCTGAGGCTGAATAGCCGTCAAATACAAGGCGTACCTCAAGTCGTCTACGCTATTCATTCCTTCCAAGGTCCTAGGTATTCTGAAGATTGTTCCGCAACCGCGAAGGTAAGAGCGCGCCCTATCTCTCGTGTCCAGTCTTACATCTACTACTGGTTTCTAGTAAGTGATATTCACATACCAGAATTGTGCACTTCTCAACCATCCCCACAGATGTTTTGTACGACAGACACGGAGGATTCCCTCCGATCTCTTCAAAACAGTCCAACTCAGGTCTCGCCTATACGGAAACGGCGTGGTCTCGTTGGTCGCATGTTGGACTCCCGATTTCAGGTTCTTCGTTTTGTAAGGAGTGATCATCTCACAGACGTATTCCTGGTTAGCTGGCTTGAGCAGAGCCCAAACATGGTCCTTGAGGCAAAAGTCTACCCTCAGCATATGCAACCTCCCGCCATGTGGAAAGCTCAAAAGCGACATATTAAGAGGCTCGCTTCAAAGACGATAGCAATTTTCCGGGACAACGAATACTTATTCCTCATCTTGTACCCGAAGTCTGTCGAGACTGTGGTATCAACTCATTTCATGTCCGAGTTTTCCTGCGGCCCTCGACATTCGGAGACGTGGAGCGATACAGCAAACATCAGTACGTGCGCTGCTCGGAACATTTTGACCGCATGCTTCAACCAAGACATCTTATCATATGAACATTTCTTCGAACGTCTTGGAATCGTGATTGAGACGACTAATCACGTGGTTCTTGGTCGCCTATCCGATACGGCGGCCAACTCTCAAATGTCACCATCGCCGGAAGACAAGTTACGTGAGGCGAGAGTGCAATTGCATCAGTATCTCAAAGCTATTGTCAACGCAAATACGTCCATGTTCGCGGATTGTTGTCAGAAATTACGAAAATGGGATTCCACAGACGTAGAATATCGAGGTCTCCTGCACGAATTCGGAAGAGTCAGACCGTACGAACTCGAAATGGAAAGAATACGACATGATTGTGGGACTACCGCATCCATCGAGTCTTTGGAATATCTTCGGCATGTTCAGTGAAAGGATTTCATGGCCTCGCTTGCACTAGGGCCATGGCATTTGACGACCTGTGCGTTCACGTCCATTCTCGAACCTTCAAAGCACCTGCGGCTGGAACTTCCAAGAACTTCGACCATCGAAGAGGGCAACGATGAGCATGCTCCGTTTGTTTTGAGCAAAACCGAAAAGCAAAGGGCGAAGAGGCAGCGCAGAAGAAACAAGGCGAATGCGCAAACCACCTTGGGGCCGACTGGATCGATCGCAAGCTCTGCATCTAGATCGGGCGGGTAAGACTTTCTACTATCCATCTTGCTAGTCATGCCATTCCTTCGTTCATTCATTCAATTGCAAATTGCCCGTTTGCATCTCATGCAGTTGTACACCACTGAACTTTATCTCACGTGAAAGTGGTCAATTGTATTTGGATATATATTCAAGGTATCATGTTCGTCATCTATTTACACCAAGGAAAAATGCATTTAACTCTAGTGCTTTCTCTATCCCTCTAGTTCAATGCTCCAAATCTAAGGAAACCCAGCTTGCTGACAAAAGGAATAGAGTAGAGGATCGGCAGCCATCCCAGAGTGTAGATGTGGAAGGTCATGCGGTCAGCCTTGGTAGAGTGGTCGAAGAGCAGGCGGAACGAGACGTATCCGCCCATCATGACCGGCATGATGTACTCAAGGGGGGTGCACTGCCAGTACGCGCACAGGGCCATGGACCAGAAGACGATGAAGAAAGCGGTGAGGAAGCGGCACGGGACGTCTCCCATGGCGAGGGGCAGGGTGCGGCGTCCACGAGCTCCGTCGCCCTTGATGTCTCTGAAGTCCTGGATCTGAACGGTGGTGAGGGTGTTGAGGCCGAGCAGGGCGCACCACTCGTAGCCGGCGCGGGCCATGTTGTTGGAGTGGGAGGCGACACGGGTGGCGCCGAGCTGGCCGGTCGAGTAGAAGAGAGCATTGATAATGTTCTTGCCCCACCAGGAGCTAGCGCCGACGTAGTCGTAGACCCAGGTCTCGGCCATGAAGGCCAGGGCCTCGGGGAAACCGCCGAGGGCGACGCTAGCGACCAGGAGGAGGACGGTGGCGACGACGTACCACTTCTGGGCGTCCTCGATGCTGAGACGGCCGGAGGGGATGGCGCGCCAGGGCTTGTTGATCTTATCTTCTTCGACGGACTCCGGGTCCTTCTGGTTGCTGAGGTCGAAGTGGAAGACGTAGAGCCAGATGTAGAGCAGGGCCCTCGGGAAAGACGCCGCGACGTCAGCCCAGCTGGGGGACCTGACGGTGACGCCCCCGGACGCCAAGCTCAGCATGGCGAAGAGGACGACGGGCAGGACATAGGCCTTGATGTTGCTCTCGGTGATGAGGTGGGCGAGAGACAAGGCGTCCTTGACCTTGGAGATGGCCGACGTAGGCAACCTCGCGATGGAGGATGTCGGGCTAAGGGTTTGGACAGCCATGATGCTTTGCGGGAGGTGAAAGATGACGACGACGACAGAAGTTCAAAGACTCGAGAGTCGAAGACGGAAGGGCCTGATGATGAATGAAATCATGAAACAACGGCGCCAGATTGCCGATCCGAAATCCTCCTTGGACACGCCATCTTCCCAGTTCCCTGGGTCTCTTCATCATTTATAGTTCACGCCAGGTGGATTAATGTGGATAGTCGCAATATCTCGGGAGACTCTGAATCGACCTACCGCTGAAGCCGCTCACAAAAAAGATACGACTGCGACATGGTAATGCCGCCATAGGTCCGCCAAGACTGGGGGGTGTGGACCTCATTTGGCGTGTCGGCCCATCTGGATTCGAGGTTTTTCCCTCTCTCGCTCTCTCTTCATTTTGTAGAACCGATCGTGTCGGGGTTGCGCTCCGCGTTTGTTATATGGTTATTGGTATCTACCGTCTGCTAGCTTCTTCGCTTGTTACTACATATAAGATTGAACGTTTTTCCATGATGTTTGGTTCTCGAGTCTGTGCCTTCTGAAGTTCTGCCTCTTCTTCTCTCCCTGACCTTGCTGTCTGTCCCAGCCCCCCGGCTCTGGTTTTGATGGCCACCGTTTTGGCAGGGTAACCAACCCGCTTAGGGTTACATGCTATTGATGCCGGTCGAAGGCATCACGGCATCCTCGGCGTCGGCGGCTAACGTTGCGGCACGCACGGTTTGCGATTCGGGATTCCGCAGAACACATGCGATGATCAGATGGAATCGGGAAGTTTGGTTCGCCCGCACATCCACCTCGATCCTTCTGACTTCCTGATTGATCCCATTCGTTTGGAACCCTTGGCTCGACCCAGAGTTCTTCAACGGTTTAAAGCGGGAAGAGAGTGCGGAATGGGGGCTAGTTGCGCCACGTAGCGCCGAAATTTCTGCTATGGGCCGGGGTTGTTCTCGTCGGGGCTCGTTGAAGTGTCGGTGCACTGTTTGTGGAACCGGTAACGGTCAACGGACCAGCCTCCGGTCGACGATAGTCGTCTGCTCCTTGTCTTCTGGCCATCTCACCCCTGACTCTCCCACCATTTTCCTTGCTCTTTCCCTTGCCCTCTCGCCCTCTTCCCTGCTCTTCCCCTCTTTGCTGCTCCTTCTCATCCCCTTGCTAGCCTCTGAGCAGCGTGGTTGACAACTTTGACACTCAAACTGTTTTCATGGATTCAATCCCCCTCACTCCTGAAGTGTGGCAATCTCTCACGTTAGTCCGATGTTGGGATGCGAGATTTCTGACTAAGCCCGAGGTCACGTTTCTGATCCTAAATGCGGGATCCAACGGTTCTAACCATCTCTGCAACTAGTCGCTCTCCGTAATTAATTCTTAGTGGTGTCGAGAGACTCCAGACTCGAACGTCAACATATGCACACGAGTAATGACCAACTGCAGTCACAGTGCAGCATCTTCCGGCTTCCCCCACGGCACGAACCGTATCCGCTGTTGTGAACATCTTGGTTGGCCAAGGAAAATCGATACGGATATGCAAGGGGGGGCAAGTGCCGCTGAAGAATTTCTGTGGCGCCTCTTGGGGGTTGCGACGAATGCGGGGCATTTCTGCATCGTTTCTGCGTGTGATGGGTGTCACACTCTGTTGGTTCCAATATGATCCGTCACATTGAGAACCAACACGCGGTGATGTCTGCCCGACACCGCCAATCAACAGGTCACTGACTGGGGAAGAGCGAACTCATCGCATGAGAGGATTGATAACCAAATATTTGTTGTCGGCTGTCGTGGTTATTCTTTTTTTTATCCATGAAATGGCCCATGCCGCCCCCAGCCCCCTTCTCAGCTGCTGCCTGTTGACCTGCATGAGATGCGAAATGCGCAAAATGCCTCAAGATCACTCAGCACTTGCCGAGGAAAGAGTCGTTGATTGTCAGTCAAGATCCGACGACCGGCGTTTCTCAACAATGACGGGCACGAAGTTGGACGTCTAGCTAGCATGGCAAGACACGTGGAACATTCGAACATTCGACGCGTCTATTAATACACTAGTAACACTGAGAGGCCCCCAGGGCAAGGTCAAGGCCTCGATGCGAGCAAATTGGGCGGTGGAGTCGGCGTTGCACTGGCACGTTGCACTGGCACGAGTCTCATCCCCCGGGATATGAGACGATTACGCGAGAGTTTTGGCATCTCTGCCTTGTAGACGACCTCTGTTCGAATCAGGCCAACGTCGAATGTTTTCATTTCCCCTTTCGTGGTTCAGGCTGGGCGTTGAAACCCAAGTTGGCCAAGATCATCAGAGATTGAGCGCACGGTCAACCAAACTGCGTACCTTGTTTTTGTTCAGAGCAAAGAGTCTTGGGAGCTGCACCAAACTCTTGACAAAAGAAGACGGCCGGCGGAATGCGGATTGCTCGTATTCAGTAATTGGCAATCGCGTTTACCGGCTCTGATCGTCCTGTTCCCAGCGTTTGCCACTTCACGGTGGCCGACCATGCGCTTCGGTATCGTCTCGGCTTCCGTTACAGAGTGCCAGTAGACGCAGCTTTATGCTAACTCTAGGGTAGCCAATGGCCTCCTCTTACTCCAGTAACTTCAAAACCATAAATCAAGCTGATGGGGTTGTCAAGACACGATTTTTGACAGACGAATGCATGCATCCAGTGTAGAATAGCTAGCTCACCCTCCTTGTCATGAATTGACTCTTCTGTAGTTCCGTGTCTTATGCCAGTAAGTGGATAGGCAAAGGTTCAACGGAAACTCGGGAAACGTTTCTCGAAGACTGTTTCATTCTCGTTATTCCTTGCAGCATAGCAGTATCTTTATAATGTATCCTGATCGTAGGAGAGAGCGCTAGTCAACGTGCCCGTTTAGGAACCCTTTTATGAACAGCGTCCACGCATTAGGCGAACTTGACGTGGTGCCTTGGCGCAGGAACTGCGAAGTTTTCTCCTGCGTCATATTCTCCTAGGTTGAATGATGCGATAATATGTAGCTCCAAGGATGCGTAAGAGCCCGCCTTCCAGATTCTACGTTTGTTGTATTGAGTTTTCAAACGCTGGCAGTTGAGAGATCGTTTTAACAAAGACCGGACTCTCAGTTATACCCAGACTTTGTGTCTATGTTACTTAAGTTTGTGAAGTCTAATTTGCCTAAGCCCAAATGGTCTCACACGTAAATTCTCGGGTCCAACAATTTCCAATCTCTACGTGGCAATTATATTGTCATATGGACTTTGAATAGACGCGTTATGAGATATCGAGTCGTATTGAACGCCACGGCGGCAGGTTTGCTGCAATAAAAGAATAAGGCATACCACATAATTAATGATTTGTTTACGGCGCCGCCAAACTCTTAAGCCCTTTCTGTCTCCGGTCGTTATGATATATGATGTTGTTTTCGGAGACTGAGGTGGTCATCCGATGCTCTTTAGGCCACTTGAATCTTGGTTTAAGCTAGTCTTGTAGCTTTCTAAGACAGCAAATAGATTATGGAAGTCGTCGATTTGTCTTTTTTTGTTTCCATCTCCTATCTATCATGGATTGACAGCGTTTCGGTATGTGCTATTGAGAGCGCCGTGATTGCATGTGGTTTCCGTTGACACAAGCCCAGTAGCTGTGGTCTTTCCACAGAGCAAATACGCCCAAAACAGAAATAGGCTCATTGCTACTACGGGACTGAAACAGTTTCCCAAGAGTCAAAGAGTCGTGCATATCTTGCTTTGCAATATTTCTTGAGAAGTCACTAACTTCAAGGCTTAATGGCAAGCCAAGCAGTCGGCAAGAAGCCAGCCAAGACTCTGAAATCTCAACCGGAATAACTCTCGCCAGTATGAACGCGCCAAATACATTCGCCCACAAAGTTCTCCACTCGATGAGTTTAGTCAATCGTGTACAAGCCTGCTTTTCAGTACGAACGCGAGTCCCGATCGGCGATCATGAAGACGCTAGAGCGCTCCGGGCCTTCCCACCGCAGAGGGCCCATAGTCTCAAACTTACCCGAGCGATCCGTCGACCGCTCGAAATCCTTTATACACGCGATTTGCGCGCATCCTGAGCTTGAAAATGAATTTCAGGGCAAAAATTACGTTCGGCTACATTCATAAGTTTATGAACCGAAGATGTCAAGGCTGTACATCTCGTGAAGTCGTGATTAGTCGAGGTTTCTTGCTAGATGCTCAACCCATACGAAGAAATGATGATATCTGATATGACTGTGGGACTACTTGCGACTTTCTCAGTGATGAAAGCTTCATTATGAAGCGAGTCTGGTCCACTGTTCAACAGTACAGTCCCAGCAGTCTGGGACCGTACGGACTGAGGAACTGGTGAGCGACAAATTTGAATACTCGGAAATGAGCCTGCGAGAAAGTTTTCATATGAGATACAGTATTTCTGGAGTGTCTCACTGGTGTAAAATTCATTAGCTCTGCTCGCTTATCACATCTCAGTCGCTCATTTCATTCACTCCTTGAAGCTGAAGGGATCGCATTCTCATCACACTCCTTGGGGATCATCTCATTTCATTCATTAATTGCATCTTCATTCTTTCAGTCTGCATTGTCTGAGCTACGCCAACCAGACTTTTGGCCACTTCAGCCTCTGGCATGCGCTGTGAGCTTTGCTATTTAGGCGGGCAGTCAGCATACACAACTATGTGGACAGCGACGGTGACCAATGGGAACCAGTACGAAGGCGATAAGAAAAATTAATGTATGGAAGACAGAACAGGACTATTGAACGTGAATAGTGACTCCTAGGCCTGACATGAGTAGTCCTCCGGCAGGATAGCAAGGTTCTACCCTTTCTGCTCAACCTCGCAAAGAACTTAACCCTGTTTCATAGGCGGAAGACGGCGAGCCTACTTACCATATTGCTTTTACCGAGCGTGGAGTTAACGGCAATGAGGACCACAAGTTTAGGCTTAAAGATGCCCATGGGTACCCATACGGGTAATCATTGATGATTATCCACGGATACGTGTTTTTCCCCCACGCGTACCCGTCAGGAAGATTCCAAGTTCGTGAATATCCATGGGCAACCGTGGCATGGGAATTTCCAGGCCTACACTGATGAGCAGTAGTGAGTATGATATGCTGCCGATTGAACCCCTTTTGGGGAGTTCCTCGCCAGCTGAGACGTTAGAAACGGCTGGTTTAGCGTACAGAAGGTAGAAATGCTACAGATGACTCCTGAGTCCGATGTCAATTGTGTACCTTGTCCCCCTCAATTAGCTCGTTTCGTCACAACAATGATTTACCGTGGGCAGTGGCTGGTGGTCTGGCTTTGAAGATTCAAGGACACACAAACTGTGACACTAGCCACATAGACATCATTGTTCAGACCAGCATGTCGACGCTCAAGTCTGCGCTGAAGAAGAACAGAAGGCTCGTTCTCCTCGGGCCCTGATGGCCAAGCAATGCCCATCCGAAAGCTTACCACAACCAATGGACCACGGCGAGGTCCAGATCTATCGATGTACGTATGATCATTGCTGTTGCGAGACTTTTTTCCCATGCTCTCAACTGGTTCGCGTGAACACACAAATATTCAATGGCTTTCAGCTAAGGTACCCTTACCACGTCCGACGCTCTGGACCGCAACGCGAAGGAGTTTGCAAGAGGGGCATCGGCCAGGAAGAAGCTCACACCCCATGTCCCACGACTTAGAAGATCTTCAGATCCAAGGTCTACGTCTTAGCCGCCGCTCACCGCGACAAGAACGAGAAGAACATAAGGGCATTAGCTGGATCATTGAGGAGCTTCTCAGGTCTCTGACTCATGATGAAGACGACTGATTTATGGCTTGCGCTAAATGCTCACGATGTATATGATCAGCAAGGACCATAAAGGTGTTAGCGGCCCCACCCACCTTCACAATCACGATGTCTCACCTCCCCCGGTTGTTGGACACTGCGATCAGATCGAGGACCTTGTTAGCTGGCTGTTGAACAGGGCTCCTGGCGACAACCCTCCTTTGCGAGAGTATTGTTAGTACATGAAACTCCATCAGGAACATCTTATGAACGACACTTGGAAGTGTGCCCTTTGGTTTGGCATAGTTTCTGTAGCATTGCGACTGTCCCATCTGCTGCTGGTGGACAATAGTGCTCAGATCGACTCAATTCTGCTCAACCGCAAACTTCGCTATTCGCTAGTTAGAAGTGTCGATCTTCATGGAGGATATCTGATTATCTAAACTCCGCGTCCTTACATATGTAGTGTAATCCATCAGCAGTTCATGGGATAAGGTATAGGGGAAAGTAGCACGAGACAGGAACGAGAGTTATTGTTTCTGGGCTTGGTATATCTAAAATAGATAGAACTAGATTGGCGTCGTAGACTAAATAGAGGTAATACCAGCTTTCCATTGCACAAAACGTTGTCTTGCAAGAGCTGATCTTATTTGAATTAAAATATATCAGTTTGAGAAGACAGTAAGTCTCTTGGTTTTTCGCGCGGAGAGGACATTTGAGTCACAAAGGTTTTCAACCAAGGCAGTCGAACATTTATCAAAGGGGAGCGGGCTTACCCTAAGATGGTTTGGAAGACCGCAGAGATGAAACGAATAATCTGCCTATGATGGCTTATTGACACTGGGCAGTAGCTTTAGGATAGCCTGCTTAAGTAGGTCCTTGGACCTGAAATTGAGATTGAAACGGATAACATAGTTTCCCCTTGCCAAGCAAGACTCGCCTCACTTCTACAGTCTCGTAATAGCCCCGTTTCCTTCATCGCACTCTGCTATTCGTGAGGGCTGGATAGTCATGCACGTACTTGTACCTCCATGGTTTCGGTAAGTAGCATCATCGACTTGCTGTTCAACGATTGCATTACCCATTTCCCGTGATTACTATTCCAAACATCGGAGCTTTTCCACGCGAGAGCAACATGTGTTTAAAGTGTTGCTTTAAGCATCTTTGATGCTGGTCTTTCTGCTGCGTTGACACGAGTAAGGGCCTGCGCTTGAAGCTTTTTTTCGGTGTTTTCCGACTGGTGGGGGAGAATCCGAGTGGTGTTTGATCGACGACGTGGTTGACACTCTGCTGAACTGGTCACTCTTCGAAATAAAGGAGGGCTCATGGACCAAGGCGCATTGGTAGATCGTCAATCTAATTACTGGGGTTTATCAACTGTTGATGGGGTATCCCATCGCGTGCATAGGACGAGTCCTGGTCCGGGAGCGCCTTACGAGTCGTGACATCTTTATTTGACTTCACGCCAAAAGCGCGGTGTGTGTGTTCCACTCGTAGAATCTCTCATGATTCAAGCACGAGGAGTTCTTTCGGATCCGGGCCTCGCGTGGCAGTGCCGGTTTGCGTGCGATTGCTTGGCTATTCATGCTCCCATTTCGCACTGAATGTCCGCAAACTCCTTTCTCCTAAAGCCCCGATCGTTCCGTTTGAAGTTTCGTATAAGTACTCATGGCCGACGTTTTTTGTTAAAGTTCTGTTTCTTTATCGCGTGTGCGAACAACATCAATTCCGATCTCTATCATTCTTTAAGAGAGATCTGTCATTCATTTCTAAATCGTCATTCTTTTACGTCCCTTGAAATATGGCTTCTACTATTATGAAGGGGGCGGCGGTTGCCCTTGCGCTCGCGCATCCCACCCGAGCCGCTGTGTTCCCTGAGAACATCTTCAACCGTTCTGAAATCGAGGCCATGTCGATGGAAAAGCGTGGCTCAATGGCACCCTATAGATTGTGGGATGCCGCAATCGTTCCCTACATACTGGAGAGCCTCCCCCACGACTTGTCCGACTCAATCAGAGGTGCCATGAGGCAGTGGGAACAGTCCACCTGCATCCGCTTCGTTCCCAAGACAAACCAAGAGGCTTGGGTGAACTTCAAGAAGGTGAGAATGGTTCCGAAGGAACTCAAGATCGCCATCTCACAGTTTTAATTTAGTACGATGACGGCTGCTATGCGCAGCAACTTGGCGCCCCTTACTCAGGCGAGATGATTGTGAACCTCGACTACCCCAACGCCTGGGAGAAGTTCATCAGTGTCGGCACCTACAAGGCTTGCTTGGAAGCTGGCACTCCTGGCCATGAGGTTCGTAACAAACATCGTGTGCGCTTCGCTGAAGACTCAACTGACTCGTTTCGCACAATAGCTGGGCCACGTTATCGGTCTCACCCATGAGCACCAGCGGCCCGACCGAGACCAGTACATCCGCATTCTGCCTGATCGCATCGACAAGGACCATCTGGACCAGTTTGACATCTGGACCGGCGCCGACACTTCCGTTCCCTTCGACTACAACTCCATCATGCTGTACAACTCCAAGGGCTTCGCAAAGGACACCAAGTGGACATGGCTCGTCGGTGAGAAGAGCATGAAGCACACCATGGAGACGGTGACGGACAAGAACATCGACCCCTGGGACTCCCCCACGGACAACGACTTCACGGCCGTCAACAAGGGCTACGGCTGCGAGGAGTACTACACCCGCAAGGTCGCGGACTGCCTCGCGGGCTCCCTCCCAGCCAACGGCGACTTCTCGTCGTACTCCTTCATCCTCGACTACTTCACCGAGGAGTACATGCGCAACAACGGCTACACCCACGTCGGCGTGCACCAGAACTGCCGCGCCAACAGGAACGACATGGACACGGACAACTGGGGCTTCACGACGCTGAACGGCTGGGGCCCCCGCGCGCAGTACAAGGTCACCACGAACCGCTGCAAGAAGGACTACGACCGCCACGCCAGCCGCTACGAGATCGCGCTCTGCAAGGGCGACAACGAGGACGCCTGCGATATCAAGTGCGGCCTGCGCCGCGTGTGCCCGTTTGACGGCAGCGGCAAGCAGGTCGACAGCAAGGCTATCGACGTGACGGACAACACCCTCTGGGTCTGCCACCCGCACTAAATCCAGGCCCCCCGCTATTCGGACAGGGGTTCCCCGGATTCAAAACGAGTGGGCAACAGGAGGTCCTGCGGCGTTCCCGTGAAATTTGATCGGTGGGCTGGTTAAGATGCCGCGCAGAGATTCCTCTTCGGCGGACAGGCTTTCTGGAAACCGAAGCTTCGATTTAATCTTGTAGATAATATGAGTTCAAGTCCATATTTCATGTTCAAACAGTTCATCGCATCTCTCGAGAGTTCAGTGTCTAAGCGTGGTCCAAGCGCCCGTGAGAATGTCGATACGGATTCCGTATGATGTCTGTACCATCGGAAATGCAATCCCGTTGGTCATGATTCGTCAATTTTCCAATTCGAACAGACTGCTTGAAGTTGCAATTTCTTTCCATCCTCATGCTAAGATTGAATGCGAGCCGTGTTTGTGCGGCTGCGCCTGCGTTGGCCGGGATGGAGCTTGCCCCAGAGCGCCCTATGAGATTAAGGATGGTCCAGCTGTGTCATGCTAGGGCTGTCCATTTAAACTTTGCGCGCTTGAGAAGAGACGAACTGCCCCTAAGATCTGGTTCTGTAGTGGAAAGGAGGGGCTATTTTTGGTCATGTCCCGCCTGTCAGGCTGCCACAGGGCTGCCAAGAATCAGAGCCATGCATCCATCATTCATCACAGCTTGTGTTGACGACGGGAGCCTCACGGACAACATGGCATTTGCGAAGCCGAATCAGGGATCCCTGTGTATTGATACGATTTTTCGTCGTCACTAATGTGTATTTCGTTCTCGCGTGATCGCAAAATCGCTGAAAGAAACCCCACAAGAATTCCCGCCCAGATGGTGAGGAACAACCCTGGTCTAGCAATGGCTGTTTCCACCCTATGGCACATGACGAGACTGACGCCTTTTTGCCTTGTACAAGGACATACCGGCGACTGTACCGTCTCGTCACGGGACTGGTCACATCATATAGCCCCTGCGAATGGCGGCACACGAGTGCTACCGCCAGCTTGGAGGTGGTGTTCTTCAGCTGGGGCCGTGATAGGTTAACCTTGTTTCAGAGACAATGCCACTTAAGACAACTACTTAACGACAACGAGACGAGGTTGCCCTCTTTAACTGTTGTCGGAAAGTCTGGAATCAGCTTCTCTTTTTGCGATAACGAGAGTCTGAGCGCAATGCTGAAATATTCGGGCCGTCAGTGATCCAGGACATGATGCATTCAGAATCATGCAGCTGTCAGCAAGGGTAGAAGCAAACAAACGCAATTATCATGAAGCATTGAATCTCCTGCCAAGGCCCTCCATCTAAATAGGTTCCGATAGGAAAGCTTGACAGGAACCACTGATTGGACTTCTGTAGTTCCATACTGTCTGAGTGCATTTAGTAGGAAGACTGGTTGCTGCTATTGTTATGGAGCAAAGTGATTCTCGTTGCTGGCGTCAACCTGCCCCTATCTTGATGGTGAGGACATGGTTAACCAGCGGAGAGAGGCTGGCTAGGAATCATCATGAAAAGTCTCAGTAGATGAGGCAGGAGGAACAGTTGGGTTCCTGCCGTTGCTCTCAGTCTCATGTAGGTCAGCCCTGCCCCCTGCCGACCTCGTGGACGAGTTGTGACGATAGCCTGCTGACATCCAGGGACACAATTAAGCAACCCCTGCCTTGCGCAGACACCCCTGATACTGAATCATCTCCTCAAAGCGCAAGCTTAATCGACGTGAATTCGGGGTATCATCATTGTACTTTGTTAACTCAGCCACTTCTCAGCCTTGTTGGGTATCAGCCTCCTCAGCACATCAATCTGCCGCGCCTGCGCCTTGTGCTTCAAATCTGCAACGCCGCGTCGATCCGTCCGTCTCTGGCCGTTCGCGTACACCACAGTGAAGTCGGGAATCTTCTCGCCGGGCTTGATGACGGTGAGGGGCGATATCGTGCAGTTCTACAGCCGTCAGTGTCTCTCTTCTGTCATACACGGCGTCGCACCAACCTTCCCAATGATAGCTCCGTGGCCGATCCGAGATCGGACTCCGATCACCGTGTCCGACCCGATCTCTGTGCCTCCTGCCTCGACAACAGCTCCGACTTCTACTATCACGTAGTCGCCGAGCGCGATGCCTCCGCTAGCTTCCTCGTCTCCAACTGCGCCAATGTGTACTCGCTCGTGGACGATGCAGCGGCGGCCCATGAGTATACTGCCGTTCGTAGACTCGAGCTTGCATCGGGGGTGCAGTACGCTTTCGGACTGTATCGTAACCGAGTGCGTCCCAACAAGAATCGCGCTGTCGGAAACGGTGAGAGAGGAGGAGAAGTTGACTGGAGGTCGCGGGCCGGTGTTGGAGACGGCGGGCAGCATAGAATGCCGCTTGTTAGACGACATGTTGAACGTTGTGCGCTGGATGCTCCGGCCCAGATGATGTCTATCTTCGTGGCGGTAAAAGACGCATTCTTGAGCTGCGCGACGATCGCAGGCCCCTGCAAGATGCCTGTTGTCGACGCGTCGATAATTCGTAATGGATGAACAGTGACTGACTGCCGTGGGGCAGCGACAGCTTCTCTTCCCCAGAGCCTTCCCCAGTGCATAACCCCGGTTGATGCATGGGTGACTTGCACGTGACTGTCTAGCTGACTCAGCGACCCGCATTGGCCAATCAACGCCAACAGAAACTAAGCATCATCGACCCGGCCCAGCAGAGCTTCGCTTCCCACGACGACGAAATCCTCCGACCGACCCAACCGTCCCCATCCACCCCCGACCTCTCCCCTCCAAACGCCCACGATGGCTACCCCGAAGCGGTTACCAGCGCAGGCCGCGCAGGCCGCCCGAAACTTCGCGACAGTACGAACCTATGGCGGACTCAAGGACCAGGACCGTATTTTCCAGAATCTGTACGGCCGTCTGCCCCCGTCTCTGGCCTCGGCGAAGAAGATGGGCGATTGGCACAAGACGAAGGAGATCATTCTCAAGGGCCACGACTGGATCATCAGCGAGGTCAAGGCCTCTGGTCTGAGAGGACGTGGAGGCGCCGGCTTCCCCTCCGGATTGAAATGGGTAAGGTCGCCACAGCGATTTGGCTTGCGGACTATTTGCCGCGGCAATCAAGGGAAGACACCGCCGGGTCACAATTGATGCTAACGCATCGCCAAACAGTCATTCATGAACTTCAAGGACTGGGACAAGGACAACAAGCCGAGATATCTGGTCGTCAACGCCGATGAGGGTGAGCCCGGAACGTGCAAGGACCGCGAGATCATGCGAAAGGACCCCCACAAGCTCATCGAGGGATGCCTCGTCGCCGGCAGAGCCATGAACGCCACCGCCGCCTATATCTACATCCGCGGAGAGTTCGTGCACGAGGCCGCCGTCCTCCAGAACGCCATCAACGAGGCCTACGCCGACGGTCTGATCGGAAAGAACGCCTGCGGCTCCGGCTACGACTTTGATGTCTTCATCCACCGTGGAGCAGGTGCCTACGTCTGCGGAGAGGAGACTTCCCTCATCGAGTCCCTCGAGGGCAAGCCCGGAAAGCCCCGTCTCAAGCCTCCCTTCCCCGCCGCCGTCGGTCTTTTCGGCTGCCCCTCCACCGTCGCCAATGTCGAGACCATCGCCGTCGCCCCTACCATCTGCAGACGTGGTGGCAGCTGGTTCGCAGGCTTCGGCCGCGAGCGTAACCAGGGCACCAAGCTTTTCTGCATTTCCGGCCACGTCAACAACCCCGTCACCGTCGAGGAGGAGATGTCGATACCCCTGCGCGAGCTTATCGACAAGCACTGCGGTGGTGTCCGCGGCGGCTGGGACAACCTCCTGGCCGTCATCCCCGGCGGTTCTTCCACCCCTATCCTCCCTAAGACTATCTGCGACAACCAGCTCATGGACTTTGACGCCCTGAAGGACAGCCAGTCCGGTCTCGGTACTGCCGCCGTCATTGTCATGGACAAGAGCACCGACGTCGTCCGCGCCATCAGCCGTCTTTCCCACTTCTACGCCCACGAGTCCTGCGGCCAGTGCACGCCCTGCAGAGAGGGCAGCAAGTGGACCGACCAGATCATGAAGCGCTTCGAGAAGGGCCGCGGCCGGCCGCGCGAGATCGACATGCTCCAGGAGCTTACCAAGCAGGTCGAGGGCCACACCATTTGCGGTATGTTTGACTCGCCTCCATGACGTCAATGATGTCAACGACTTTGACTGGATCCAATGCTAACGTGACCGGCAGCGCTCGGCGAGGCTTTCGCCTGGCCTCTTCAGGGTCTCATCAGGCATTTCCGCCCCGAGCTCGAGAAGAGGATGGAGGAGTTTGCCCAGCAGAACGGCGGCGCCAACGCGCTGGCCGGCGGCTGGGACCCCGATGCCCGGGCCCAGGGCAAGTTGGTTGCGCCGGGACAGTAAAAGGCTGAGGGGTTTCGCATGGTGGTAGACTCGCGCCAGAGGGCTTGTATATATTAGTATCGTACATTGTGATAGAGCCCTCACGCGCAGGCGTTCCTTTGTTCAGACAGACCTGGCTTGTACTCTATCAGCAATGTGTTTCAATTCGTTAAATCATGTCTGTTCCCGGGTCCGACGTGAATGAGTCGTCCTGGAATCTATCCTGGCGGTACATCAGAAGGCCACAGTCGCAGGCACAAATCTGCTGCCGACATTCTTCAGTCCATCGGCGTTAAGCCCACCGTCCAATCAAAGGGCAGCATTTGCTCAGCAGGCATCCGCTCCAGCCAGGATCCCGGTCCACAGCGCCGGACACCGCACGCCTCAAACTCGGCTCAACCCGGTCCAGAGACCCTCCGACCACGGCCACGGCGGGGCGCCTCTTTGTTGTTCAACGACCATCGGGCCTGGGGATTTTACTTGACCGCCTCAAAGGAACGTCGGATGAGAATTTGATCGGACACACTGATTGATTGAGGGAGCATTGCAGCGACTTAGCGATTTCTTCAGGCCCGACCGCAGAGGTATCTCAAGATGACCTCGTTCAAATATGACCAGTTCGTCGCCTTTGGCTCGGATAGCGGTGAGTTACTCAGTCTCACTCATTTTTCTTCACCGAACGTTGCAATTTTGGGTTCACTTGAGAACTCAATCAGCACCGTCAGATCCTAAAACAAGACCTCAAATCCCACCCAGAAATATCTCATCTCATCCCACTCACCCACGCCCCTCACGAACGCCCCCCCCCCCCCCCCCCCCCCCCCGATCTCCCCAAAACCGCAAAACTAACATCCTCCAGCCGGCCTCGAACGCATCCTCCGCGGCCTCCAATCCCTAACGGCAATCCTGACAACCTACCCCTTCCTGCTCGCCCTCCTCCCCGCAGCAGGCCTGCCCCTGGACGCGGCCCTGATCCTCGCCGCCCTCGGCCCGCTCAAGGGCCATCTCAACCTCACCCGCCGCTTCATCCGCTTCTTCTGGTTCCTCAACTCCTTCGGCGCGTCCTACAACCTCTACACCGCCGTCCCATCCCAGGGCCCCGGCGCGGGTAAAGGCGCCGAAGTGTGGCTCGACATTCTGCGGTTCACCCTTCTCGGCCTCTACGGCGGCCTCGAGTCCCTCACGCTGCCGGACCTGCTCGGCGTGCCCGGCCTCGCGCCCTTTGGCGCCGCGCGCACGAAGGCGTTGAATGTGGAGGCGCAGCGCTTTTGGTTTCTCGCGCTGGCGTGCGGGATCGCGGCGAACGTGGTGAGGATGACCAAGGCGTTTGCGTATGCGCCGGTTCCGCAGCACGGCGAGGGGTATGGTACGGGCCAGAGCCCCGCGGTGGATACCGACAATTTGGGAGCAAAGGAGAAGAAGGAGGGAGAGGGGGAGGAGCCGGAAAAGATGGACCTGAACGCCGAGCGGCAGCGGTTGAAGGCGTTGGTGGTCAAGAGGCGCGAGGGGATGAGGAGGTGGCGGAGGCAGGTCGCGTTCAAGGTCAAGACGCTCGGCCGCAAAGTGGTGTCCGACACACTGGACTGCCTCATTCCGGGTGTCATTCTGGGGTGGGTCAATATCGGGCCTGGGGCTGTTGGAATTGCGATGCTTGTCACGACGGTGCTGACGAGTCGGGATATTTGGGAGCGGTGCGGTGCTGACGTTGCGGTTAAAAGGGGTCTGACGCAGTAAACGTACACGAGGGTCTATTTGCATGGTTCTTGGTAGATGTAGATTATAGATTTATAGACTATTTGGAAGGATCCCTGCGCACTGCCGGCGCACACACGCTTCCACCTTGTCTACTTTTCCAGATGGCACTAGTCTTGGACAAAGCATCCTGTCTTCGCTCTTGATGCTTCCGTGCAGGTAACGCCGGCGCAGTTATTGCCAACTACGAGTTACCATCAGATCGCCGTGTGCGCAGCGACAGACATGGCAGGCCTGCCCCGCTCCGGGCTCTCGGGCAGACGGATGCGGTACTTGTGCGACCCGGCGTCCTCATCGCCCTCCTCATCTTGCGAGATCTGGATCCTGGCCCGCTTCAGGAGGGCAATCTGCTGCGCGACGGCAATCACAAACTCAAACGACCTGTTTCCCACCAGTCAGCAAACCTCACTCTTCTCAACGATCACAGACAGGGAGAGAACTCACGCGACAACCAGGGCGATCGCCCCAATGGTATGAAACGTCTCCCACGCATACCACCGCCCATTCCCGTTCACATTCGTCACCGCAATCCCAAACGTCGTCGAGCCGAGCGTCAGATCGACCACCGAAAACAGCAGATCCCGCCGGTTCCACTTGCGCGGCACATCCCCCGCAAACCCCATCAGCAGCATCCCGGCCTCCTCATCATCGCTGTCGTCCGGGTACCCGCTCCGGCCAAAGATGCACTTCACAACCCCAAAGTCGAGCGTCACGCCCTTGCGGCGCCCATGATGCTGCGCGGGCAGGATCTCCGCGAGGAGCGAGAAGGCGAGCCAGAAGAGCTGGAAGAAGGCGACGACGATGAAGAAGGTGGCGAAGGAGTAGTGCCGCCGGCCCTCGAACTCGAGGACGAGCAGGACGATGGCGAAGACGAGGGCGAGGGCGCGCAGGATGGCGACGGTGCGGAGGACGAAGTTGGCGGCTGGTTTTGCCGGGGCGGCGCCGGTGGGGGAGGGCGGCGTGGTGGGACGGTAGACGTTGGGGTGCAGCGGCCGCGGGGAGACGGCGGCCGGCGGCGCGGGCGCGGGCGAGGCGGATGTCGGCGAGGCCATGGTTTTGTAGGTGCCGAGACACTTGATGGATGCTTCTCTGGTGATTTCGATGTCGATCGGGTAGTGAGGGTAGGTGTCCTGGGTGGATGATGGGATGGAGTTGTTGAGCTGGTTATGCATTGACACGGACTCATCTGATGAACACGGCGGAGGGCGGACTGGTTATATAGCAGATTCCTCTCACATCACTGAGGCTTTGCGATTCAAGTACGGCGTTTCAAACAGGTAGATGGATGGAGGGAACCGAAGTCCTTCCAAGGAGGCAAGCTGGCAGTGCCCCGGTTCCAGACTGAACCCCAGCCCCTCCCCTCAAGTCGGAACCGCAAGCGAGGAATGCAGGAGAGAGAAAGAGAGCCGCATCTTTCGCCCGGCTTGACTGCACCACTCTGTTGGAAGCATGTCGTCAAAAGCTTGGTGCGGAGGTTGTAGCCAGTGAGGTGTTGTGGAATCTCGGTGCCTGGAGTACGTGCAAACAGCCCCTCCCCTGTGTTGTTGTTGGTGCGGCGCAGGTCGCTTATTGGACGCGGGCGGCGGGTGCGGGGTGCTGGGCGGTGCAAGGGGGCGAGCGACTCTTTTCCGTTCACGCCATTGTTTGACGTTGGCTGTTGTTAGTTAGCGGTCGAGTGTCTAACGGGCTGTGTTGCTGTGATGGTGGTGAGAATACGGCGTTGTCTTCGTGGGAAGCAAGTTAGTGTGGTGATCGACGACCAAAGTCCCCCCTGCTTTGCCTCATTTTCAGCCATGCAACGTTGGGGGTGACACGCGTACTTCAGCAAGAGGCAGAATCACTCGCTGAGCGAAAATCCAGGAGGAATCGAAAGGACTTGAGATAAGGCTGAAAAAGCGATAATCAAGGCTTGTAAGGCCGAGAGCGTGACAGCTTCGCTGATGACAATGACAGCCAATAAATTCATACAGATCTGCTGTCAAACCCATTGACTCCATGTGTAAAGGCGTCGTCCAAGTATATCCGTTCAATGTAGTCCATCTTTCTCAGTGCATGTGCCTTCTCCTTCTAACAGTCGTTACCCAGTGGTATCTTCGCTGATGACATCAAAAAATTGCACCCGTCGTGTCCAAACCAAACGCTGCTCTAAATCCCTTCTCTTGTCAAGTCATGCAGAACCCGGCGGGATATGCGAGTTTCAGGGCATTAATGCTGTTGCCTGGCACCAAAAAGTCTCCGAGCGTCTCGCATGCAGTTGGGGTGACGCAAGCAAGCCAACCGCTGTCCAAATCGGCTCCAACCGATCGCTACCGTCGCCCGGTTACGCGATAGCTACCCGTTCCGACTGAGACCTTCCACCCGTCGTTGACCAGAGCGGCGATAACACCCTGCCTCAGTCGCGAGACGCCTCCGGCGCTGTGGAGGCCGCGGCCCGTAACAATCGTGAAGCCCTCCTGAGCCTTTCGCGCCCTATACTCCCCCAAGTTGTTCCACCAGTCCCACGCACTTTCCCGTGCGATGCGGACACCATCGGCCACCTCCACACCATGAAGGTCGATCTCATTTGCGGTGCGCGTGCTGCCGACGTGTATGTCGGCAGCAGCGCTCTTGGCCTTGGCGAAGCTTCTTGCTTCCTCGCGGCCGCGCTCGGCAAAGAATCCTGCTGCCTGTCTGTACAAGTGGCCCTTCTTGTAAACCTGGCCCGCGGTGCTGAACGAATGGGTGCTAGCATCGCGGTGAATACCGGCGGTGTCCATTGCTTGTTTGTAAGTGCGGGGCCCAAACGTTGGGCTGTTCATGAGCGTCGGGCTGTTAAGCGGTCGCCCGGTTGGAGACATGAGTGACGTCTTTGGCGATGCAACCTTTTGCCAGCCCTCTGACGAACCCTCCAGTTCCTCATTCGCCAGGGGGGCCAATTTGTAGCTGATATTCAAGCGCTGTGCTGGAAGCTTGCCAAAGTACCGGTTCAACAAGGCAGCAACTTCCTCGGTCCATTGATGGTCGCTACGGGTGACTTCGACGAGCGGGGACAGCAGACTTTCAGGTATATGGCGGTACTGCTTCTTCAACTCGTGTACGTGTTGCTTTCCATAGGCACTGTCACTGTCGTCGACGACTACCCCTTGCTTGATGTACCGTTCCAGGAACTCGATAATGGTGCCTTCGACGGATCCCTTGTGGGAGTCGAACACGTCAGAGACTTCTTCAAAGGGTAGGTCAAGCTTCTCCACGATGAAGAGGATCTTTTCAACTCCTGGGACGAGTTAGTTTCAGCCCTTCATCAATATGCTGTTGAACTTACTGTCATTATCTTCATTGTTTGGCGAGCTGTCATTAATGCTGCTTGAGCTGGACGAGAGATCAGTACGCAGGTCCTTCTTCTTCTTGCCCTTGCCCCTCTTCTTGCCGGATGGCTTCGACTGCTCCGGCTGGAAGAACCCATCGATGCCTTTGGGCCGCTCGCCGATGGACTCGAGGAACTGAATGTTCAGCAACGTCTCCAGAGCGGACTGGAAATCACCTTGTGCCTTCTTGAGAGCAAAGCTGACGTCGTGGGGTTTCAGGTCGGAGAACATCTCCTGCAGCTGCAGCAGCTTCTCTTGCTCCGAGTCGCCGTCGAAGGTCTTGATGCGCGGGACGTCATACTCCAGCTCGTCTGGGGGAGGGGGGCTCGTGACGCCGGTTCTCGCCGAGTCACAGTCTCTCAGGTGGAGACCGTCAGAGGTGTTGGTCGAGCTGTCTCTGGTGTCCGTGCCAGCGTCATTAGAGCTGAGAGCATCGGGAACACCACTGGCGTTGAAGCCGCTGGCCTCTTCAGCCAGAACGTCCTGCGCAAGGCTCTGCAGCATGTCCCGGACGTCGTTGAGCTGGCCGGCATCGCTGAGGTCCAGCTCACTTGCGATTGCAATAACAACTGTGGGGTCTAGGAGGGGAAACTCCGCCTGGGATGCGGTTAACAACAGTCTAGAAGATATTTGTGGCTTGCAGTGTGCACGCATCAGCCATGGAAGACTTACCACCAGGTCGTCGAGTTTTGATGATGATGCCATTAGATACAGGCAGGCTTCAGGGTTCGAGGTATTGTCGCGAAATCCAAAGAAGCAAGCTATTCATACTGAGACGGAGAAAGACACTGGTGTTTCACTGGGTTGGTCGGGCCAAGACGATAGAGACTGGCCGATCGCGACAGAGGGCGGTTATGCTGTGGTCCTTTCGACGTGTAGTACGATGCGATACAAGTACAGCAAACAGCAATGGACGGCGATGAGGTTGGTTGGGGTTTTGATGGCCGACGCCAGTGAAGTATGACGCTGCGGGGCTTTCTCCGATTGCGGGTGCAGACGTCGAAATTTGAGCCGGACTCGCGCTACCAGGAGACTGGAAAACTCAAACACGCGCTCGCGGAAGACGTCGATGATTCATAGGGGTGTCGAAGTCGAGGTGCATGTTTCCCCAGTCCGATTTGTTCAGGGCAGAAAGTCAATGACTCTGCTGGTTCCAGGAGGATGGGTCACGCCGTCATTGCCTTGGGTCGCCTCGATGAGTCTCAGCACGGAGGAAAAGCCATCAGCACTGCACACCCCCATTCAGACTGAAGCCCCGCCATGG
Organism: Colletotrichum fructicola Nara gc5; assembly: GCF_000319635.2. Classification (NCBI taxonomy): domain Eukaryota; kingdom Fungi; phylum Ascomycota; class Sordariomycetes; order Glomerellales; family Glomerellaceae; genus Colletotrichum; species Colletotrichum fructicola. Next base: position 8,448,030 of record NW_027094051.1, on the reverse strand, counting down.
CACGTGCGGTGCTGTGGCTGGTGGGAGATACGTGGCTCATACTGCCCGCTTGATGTGGTTGATGCCAGCAGTGCGGCGCCCAATCACCAGCTCGCGGAGTGTTTCTCTGAGGTGCACCGTGGCACGACGTCAGTGGCCCGCTTTTATGGAGAAGCTCCCATTTGGCTCTAGTGCAACGCTAGCGGTTGCCGTCCCGAGGCCGAGCAGCGGGCAGCAGCAGCAGTTGATCGTCTCGTCCGGCGTCCATGTCCGCTGAACTGAATCTCTGGCAAACGCAGCAGCTACGACCGCAACTGCAACGCTCTTTTCTTTTTGGGACTTGGGGCAGCTGGGATGCCATCGGTTGTTATCTATGCTATGCCACCTACCTTACCCATACTTACCACTACCAGTTACAACACATCACTTCACACTTCACAGCCTCCGCAAACAAGAAACAATGGCGGCGATCACGGCTCTGCAGCAGGGAGTCCTCTGCGAGATCCGTCGCTCCCGAGTGCCTACCTAGTGCCTAGTGCCTAGTGCCTGGTCGTTTCACGGTTTCACTGCCCACCACTGCGACTAATGCCGCCTTCCACGTCTGTCTCTGCCTCCGTCCCTGTCCGTGGATGGAAGCTTGTCACCGGACGAAGATCTGCTGAGATACAATGCGCCGCGTGTTTATTTTCCCAGTGAGACATGCAGCTCCCACACAACTACCTTACACAGAGACAGACACTTACATGGTTGAACATTCGTCAGCGGGAGAGCCAAACCCGAACAAGCTCACGCCAGTCATTAACCTCTGCGGATACACACACCTTCACGTCGCTTCAACTCATCTCCCTTGCATGACACGACCTTCTGGGCCCGCCTCGTCTCCAGAGGCTCAGTCTCCCGTCAGTACCAAGCAGTTTCTCGCTCGCTCGCTCACCTCATCACCTAGGTTATCTGGGCCCATACCGAGGCCGCGAAGTCCAGAACCGTACCGCCGCACGTCCAAGCAGCAGGGATTTCCCAATGCGGCCGGCCGAGGATCCCGAACTCAAGCATCAAAAAGTCAACCTGAACACGCAACGTCCAGCCTCGCGCCCACTGCATCAGCATTAACACATCCCCAGAGCTTCACTTTCAGATCTACCCGGGAAACAGCTTTACATAGTAACAGCCCACCACCGCCGCCGGCATACTGTATGCACACCGACGGTTCCTGCTGGTCGTCCCGGCCGACATCCTCCGGACTGGACGACACCCAACGCTGCCATCCTGCCCGTCCGACCCCTTGCCCGCGATTGGATCCCCAAAATCAGACGGCCTCGACCGTTGGAGAGACTGCCCCTGTCCATCCGGCCCTCCCACTCGCCCCTCCCTGACGGTTGGTTCGTGGCGAGCATCACACGGCCCAGGCGCAAACCTGTTGCATGGTCGAGCCCAGCATACGCAGACGAGGGAGGTCCCGGCGCAGCCTGCATCCCAGCGTCAGCCCGCGTCCCATCAACCTTGGTTTTTCTTCTCCCCTTCCACCGCCGCATTAAGCTCCAGCCGGCTAGCTCTAGCTAAGGTATATAAGCTTGTCCTGGTCCGGATCGCCCATCCGTCTCAGAGTATCACATCGCGGGCGCCCAGCCTTATCGAAACCACCATGCCATGTTCATCGGCAACACTGGAGTCTGATCCCGAATCCCAACGACCACCCCCTCACGACGCCGCCGGACTCGGCTCCATCTCCCCTCCCAGTTCGGTCCGCAAGAGGTCCAACATGAGCTCCGAAGTCAGAAAGAAGTTCATCAATTACCCTGTGCCTCTAGCCGGGTAAGTTGTCTCGATTGGCTCTGTTTTGTTGTCAGGCTTCGCCCGTCTTGACCATGTGTTCGCCGCGATGCACGAACCACCGTTCGTGTCGAGATCGTACAAAAGCGCAGGAGACTGACTCGTCTTCGCCAGGCCACCCATTCCGTATAAAAATGAGCGAGGAAGCAATCCGCCCCTGAAGGGCTGGCTCTTGGTGCTGGCAGCATGGGCGTAAGTCCGTCACGCGGCATGGCACGTTCAAGTCTCTGACCGTCACAGCATGGAATATTTCTGGTTCATCCGCGCCTTCATCTGGAGCAACGCGGGCTTTGGCGGCGTGCGGAAGATCCGCAAACACATTGAGGATGCGGAACCGCGCTACGACCCAACCGTCCTGCCCTACCCTATGGACGAGGCGAAAGACCCGGCCGTCCTGCACCGCGAGAGCGCCGTCAAGTCCAAGCCGCGGCCTTTCAAGTATTACTCCGCCGCCGACTATCACGAGATGTACCTCTCGGGCGAGGTCACGCCACTCGCCGTTGCCCGCGCCATCCTGCCCCTGATCCGCCGTGACACCGCCCCGCCAGGTGAGCACTCGATCGCGTGGTTCGACACAAGGGTCACCCAGGTCCTGACCGCCGCCGAGGCCTCGACGAGGCGGTACAAGGAGGGAAAGCCGCTTGGCCCCTTGGATGGCGTCCCGACAGCGGTTAAGGATGAGTACGAGATGGACGGCTACCGGACTTGCCTCGGTTCCCGCAACGACTACACCACACAGGTCGAGCCCGGTCAGTCGATCAACAGCTGGTGCGTCAAGAAGCTGGAGTCTGCAGGCGCTGTCATCCTTGGGAAGCTCTCCATGCACGAGTTTGGCCTCGGTACGCCATACTTCCCCCCTTTTTTGCTACACGGTACTAACTTTGTCAGACACAACCGGTAACAACCCCATCTATGGAACACCCCGCAACCCGTACAACGCGGGCTATTACACTGGCGGCTCCTCATCCGGGGCCGGCTATGCCGTAGCAACCGGCCTCGTGCCCTTTGCCCTTGGCTCCGATGGTGGCGGCTCCATCCGCATTCCGTCGTCTCTCTGCGGCGTCTACGGCCTCAAGCCCACCCACGGCCGCATCTCCTTCCACCCCTGCCCGAACCACTCTAACTCGTGCGCCGTCAACGGGCCCATCGCCGCGGACATCGAGTCCCTCGCCACCTGCTTCGAGACCATCGGCGCCCCGCACCCGGACTCCAACTTCATCCAGGCTTCCCCCTTCGTCCTCTCCCCGTCTGAGAAGCGCGGCAAGATCCTCGGCGTCCCCGAGTCCTGGTTCGCCCAGGCCGACCCGGCCATCCAGCGCATGTGCCGCTCCATGATCGCACGCCTCGTCTCACGCCACGGCTACGCCACCGTCCCCATCGACATCCCCTTCCTCGTTGAGGGCCAGTCCGCGCACGCCATGACAGTTCTCACCGACGGCGCCACCCTCCTCCCGGAAACCAAGAACCTTACCCACGGCAACCGCATCCTTCTCGCCATCGGCCGCGTCACTTCCGCTATGGACTACCTCCTCGCCCAGAAGCTGCGCGGCCTGCTGATGCAGCACCTCGCGCACCTCTGGCAGACGTACCCGGGCATGATCATTGTCACGCCCACCACCGCCTGCGCCGGCTGGCCCATCATGTCCAAGTCAGAGCTCACCCATGGCCTCTCCGACGGCGACCGCACCATTCGCAGCATGGAGTACGTCTGGATGGGCAACTTCTGCGGGCTGCCCGGCGTCACGGTGCCCGCGGGTTACGTCGTGCCGCACGACCGGCCCGGCGGCGGCAGCGAGGCCGGGCCCGACACGGAGGGCAAGATTCCCGTCGGGCTGATGGGTATGGGCGAGTGGACGGACGAGCACAGTCTGCTCGAGTTCGGGCTCGACGCCGAGGAGCTGTTTGCTAAGGAGCGGTGCAGGCCGCCTAACTGGGTTGACGTCATTCAGCGGGCCAAGGACGAGATGGCCAAGGATGGGGAGGCTGCGTTGATAGACATTTAGATGCCTGTCCTTCCTTTTTTTTCCTCTGATATACCAAGACAATTATCCTATGGTTTACAGCGCATCATGCGGGTCTGAATTCATGCTTCATTATGGGTGAACAGTGGTGATTGTAGTGATGAGGGGTAGTTGTTCGCTGTCACAGGTTTGGAGCAAGGATGTTCCCTCGCGCAGGATCTTACCCCCCTGGGTAGATCAATGCGAGGGAACCATGCGAAAATTGCCATGGAGGGGCTTCAGGCTTGAAGATAGCTTCGGGGCCTAGAACCCAGGCGGGGAGGCCAGATGTAGAGCATATTTCACGCTTATGCTCCCTGTTCTCCTTGACTTCAACCGAGGATAGAGAGAAAAGGAAGCATTGGAGCATAGAGCATTGCCCCGGGCCATCTTAACCGGAGCTTGGACACGATATGCACGTAAGCTGCCTCTGCATAGTGCTTGTCTGCTACACACCAGATGAAAGGCTGCGTCCCAGCTAGGGAGGGGGAACAGGGCTGTGGTGAAATGCAACGCATGTTCTCCTGGTCGCACAATGCAGACGGTACACGGCTCGGACGGGCCGGGGCTTCTTAACGTTGTGATAAAGTTTCGTTTGCTTACTACGTCCAGATGGAAAGACGCAAGCTTGGGCGGGCGAGCTGCGTTCCATGCGCCGACCGCGCCGGTGCGCCGTGATGCTGCAAGGGAGGCACGGCCGGCGGGGTTGAGAACAGATACTGGGTAAAGGGGCGGTTCACTTGAGAGGGGCAAAGGAGCACCGATGGATCTGAGGACGCGGGGTTCTGGCTGGTTGGTGGTGATGTGCATCGACGTTGAGTTCGTTCGTCCGCGCCGAGGGACGGTCGCCGAGCTCCCGCCCGGAGGGATTGTTCCTTCGAGGAAGGCAATCAGGATGAACGCGGTGCTTGTGCCGTATCGGTGCTCTCTGAGCTCTGGCGCTCAGGAGTTCGAGGAGGAGCAATTGGGTTGATAGTCTGTATAGCAGATCATCGGCCAGAATCCAGCGACCCCAATCGTGAAGGTGGTTAGTGATGACATCAGCTTCATCGCACGGTGTTGTTCTATTTTTTCTATCAAGCGGCGGCGGCGATTCTGCCGTGCCCGGAGATTGCCCCGCGGATTCGGGATCAGCACCGGAGGTCCAGCGGAAGGATGAATATTTTCAGAAGACGTTCGCTATCCGGGCGACTACTTCCAGCTGCCTGGGCGGACTATTACTCATATTCATCACCAACAAGCTGATTAATTATTGTTACTGTCGTCTCCATCGTCATTATCGTTGTATCATTGTCAGTCACAAAATCATCATGATCCCCCTCATTGCTACGCATTATCATCATCCGCCCGGATCGCAAAAGTCTACGCACACATATACATATATACCGCGTCAACTTCCCAACATTACACCGCAATTGCGCTTTCGAGTCTCCGTTCTCTCTAGACTTAAGCCATTTCATGGCGGTACTACCTTACGGTACCAGTGCTCTGACGAGCTGGAAATCAACACCGCGGCTGTCACGCCGTGATAGGAACATCCTTCGGGCTGTATGTGCATCAATAACTCGGAGTCGGAGACGACACACTAAGAAAAGTAGATTTCGTGAAAGTAGCAGTTGTAAGTCGTGTTCTAAGGCGCTGGCTAATGTACATCGCCGAGTGCTCAACATGCAACAGCAAGTTTGATTGGCTTTCTCAGTAGTTACATTGCCAGTGACTACACTTGCCTTAGTTTAGTCCTCGGCACAATAGGACTGTGACGTTATTTGAATATATGTCCAAACTTGAATGGTTCATTTTCTTGGGTCTCAGCCGGCGCAATGATGTCAGATCTTTTGGTCGTTCATTATGCAGCCTTGAAGGCACCCTTAAGTTGTACCATTCCATCAATCCATGCAAAGGTAAGGAATCTACTTGGACAGATCAGTAGACAAAAGCGCCGCTCTCCTCCCGCTGGGTTAAAGTATTCGCCTCACATTAAGAGGAAGTGAGTGACGGCGAGCCTTCCAGAGTCATGGCGTGACATGCCATCTATCAGGCTTGCTTGCAATAAGCCAAATTGCAATCGTCTTGGACTTTGGAGAATGCGTTCGATCAACTAATAGGTCCAGTGAAGAGACACACATTTGGGTGTTGAAGCCATGAAGACTGAGCCCAGTCCCTGATTTTAAATACGTTTGCATGATGCGCGATAACTGACGATGCAAGGGGCTAATCTCAACTTATGGTAGTTGAACCTTACGACGTAGATTCTAGATTACTTATAGATTCACTATCAAAGACTCAACATACGCTGCCCGACAAAGAGAATCAACATTTCGACGTCACGCCAGTAACTTAGGGTTCTACACAAACCGTAGAATACACCAACGCCTACATGTACCTAAGAACAACTCGCGCAATGCCTATTAGTGTGCATGCACCTTGATCCGATCTGAATAATTCCTTAAATAAACAGCCAGGGGAAATGACTAGCAGTAGCCTCAAGGAAGACTGACCGCTGCAGTCTCCAATGGATGGGCATCAGACCCGCGTTCTCTCGGTCCGACGGACCCCGGAAGGACATCACCAAAGAAGTCCATTGGGTTCATGATTACGGAAGGTGATAACGAGACGCAGATTCCCGCGCTTGAAATGGATTTCCTCTCGGTGTGTTGGTCATTGAAATATCAGGGAGTAGAGCTGAGATATGGGGAGTTTCCCGAAGGCACAGCTGCTCGTCAACTCAGGTCGACGTGGAAGTCAGGTGGGATTGTATAAAAGCCAACCTCAGCCGTGAGCCTGTCTTCCACCACACAGAGGATGGCTTTCAAGCATCGCGAGTGACCATGTTTGTGACAGCCCAAGCGCCATGAAATAGAGATGTGCATTGCTTGTGTACGATGATACGGCCCACGTGGATGTTGCTCGTGAATCCACAAAAAGAATAACACTAAGATGATGACAGACAATACTGCCGGTGAGCTTGACACCAGTGATGCGTTCCTAGCGGGATTTGGTGGTTGTGACTGCGGATACATTGTCCGTGTTATTCATGAGCCTTCCAATCTGAAGTCCGCAAAAGTCATGGACTCATTTCTGTTCCGTAAACCAAACTGCAAGAACTGCACAGTTATAGTAAATCCGAAGAAGAATTTTGCTCTAGCATGATGTTATTCCATGAGAAATGTCACGATGTGGCCTTTCTTCATGAATACGGGAGTGAGGCTCCGTTAAAGGGGGCTATTGACCTTCTCTTTCGAGCTTGACAGACCCAATGGACTGCGAAGAGATTTTCTGATCGGAAAATGGGAGTTTGAGGAGCAATGATGTACGTTACAATGACTTCTCGGCACAGGGTCCGAGAGGAAACTGTGAGTCTTGTGATGTGGTAGTGTCGGGTATCAACTTCATTGATTTGGCGCGATCACGAATACCCATGAGACAGTGAAGATTGACAACAGCATTGAAGATATGCTTTTTCAATTACATCGTGCTTCAATGCCTCTGTGACAAATCAAAGTCGTTGATGTCCAACCTACTATGGCGTCCACCGGGAGACAACCACAGCTTTGCAGACTTATTCGATAATATTTCCAAAATAAGCTTGCTGTTGAAGCAGCGACGTATTCATCTTGTATAGACACGGCAGTTGCTATCCGCTCTTGCGTTTATTATCAGGCCTACAATATGAACAATTCTTCAATCGCTCGGGCGCAGGGCATCCTGTTCAGTCACATGCCTACGTGTGTAGCAAGAGACTCCCTTATTAATATTTTCCTGCAAAATACGCAGGATATGTAGCCGCGCAGACATAGAAAAACGAGGCGATCTCATTTAGATATCATCTGTTCGGCCTTAAATCCGTACTGAGATAGGAACAAGCATCCAGCGAGAGTTGTGGACGTTGAATCTCCTTTATCTCACGCCGTGACACAGGCCGAGGATGCATGGGACTTCAATGTTTTCTATGCCTAGCCTCACATAGCCTCGATCAGCCCATGTGGTTGGACGTGCAGATTGGCCAACATCAGCATAGACTAGCAAAACAGGTTCACCTCGGACTGGATGGCACGACCAACCACATTGTAGAACAGCACCAGGCACGCCAAGTCTAACGCAGGGCCGTTGGCGATTGTGCGGCCCCTGGCACGCAAGTCTGACGTACTAATGACCTCGCGGCGTATTCTTCGCAGCGTTAACGCAGGCTTTAGGCGCAGGATCTAGCTGCAAATGATGGCGCAGGAGAACAATGGCAGCACAGACGGGGAAAGCAGACGGGAGGTTCGTCCAATCAGATGCAGGGCCGTTTCCAGACACCGCAGACAAGTGATTCAGAGCGGGCTCATGTTTTGCAGCCCGAGGTTATGTGCGTGCCGCTCCGTAGCCGAACGACGGGCATACGGAAGGCTATGCTCGCGACAACTCTCGGGATGCGGAATTGGTGGCCTGTTTGGGGGACTGCAGCTTGCTTAGTTAGTTGTTGAATGATGCAAACCAAGCAAGCGATGAGTCTGCGACGTCCCAACAAAATGCATGAAAAGGTAACGGTTGAGAATGAGGGGTACACTGGGCGCTCTTAGTAGGAGTAGTGATGTAGCTAGCAGCAGGATCCCGGCATGTCTCCAATTCGCCTCCAGCTTTCTCGCGTGCAGTGCATGTTACAACCCGATGGACTTCTGGGGGGGAGCTTCTCCGTATTTTTAGTTCAGCTCCCCCGCATTATTCAGCGCTGATGAGATGATCCGGGCTTTTTTGCTGCAGAGATACTTAGATAAGTAAGCCTCAGTTGAGAAGGGTCCTGTGAGGCTGGCCACTTGCGAGATTTAGCAGAGGAAGAGGCAGAAAAAGAAGAAAGCAAGACGCCCAAGACGCGTGGTTTGTGTCTTGGAAGCAGGCAGAAAAACAGCGAAGAGACAAGAAGAGCAGGTGGATGCTGCTGTGGAAGGTGGAAGGCGGAAAGGGCCCCTTCTGAAGAGAGGCGTCCCAAAAGAGAAGGGCACCATGAGAGGGGCCCCCCGGACCGGGACCAATTGGCTTCGGGCCTAATTTGATCGGCGCATTCCCTGGTCGCCAGAGGCCACATCCCTCCCAAAATTTGGGGAAACTTCCCTTTCGTCACTTTCCCGTTTTCTTCCCATCTCCTGTTCATCGCCTGTCGCGAACATCACCAGACGACGACGGCGCTGACAGTCGCCCGCTTTCTTTCCCTCCTCTACCCGCCTCTCGTCGACGTCGCCGCCTCATCCGTTGCCTTTACTCTTCTGACGACTGACTGATACGGGCTCGAATACTTATCTGCCGTCACTGCCGCCCAGCCCGAAGGTTCCCGCACCACCGAGGATGAGAGCCTAAGGGAGTGGCGCAACTTTCGAGCGAACCACCGGCGCGCACGAGAGTTTTTCTTCCCTTCTTTTTTTCATATATCGGCTCCCCTCGCTGAACACTACCCATACGAATACACGCGCCGTCGCAGATATGCCCGACCACGCTGGAACGGCCGCCGCTGCGGCGCCGCAGAGCGTGTCGAACCCGACCCCACCAAAGGAGCTCTATCCCATGGTGAACTGGAAGTACGACCTCTTCCTCTGGGTTCTTGGTGTCCTCGTCGACCTCTTCTTCCGCGAGGTCCACCCTCGAGGCTCCTGGAAGGTTCCCAAGACGGGTCCTATCCTCTTCGTCGCCGCGCCCCACGCGAATCAGGTTGGTGACTCCCCTCCCTGTCGTTCCTGTTTTCCACGCTGTTGGGGTGGTTCATGCGACCTCCCTGTTGTCTTTGGTCTGGAGTCTTCCACCCGGATACACTCGACCAGATAGCTGCACTTCATCGCAGCCCATAGCTCTTCAACCTCCTGCGCGCTGCAGGTCGAGACCTCGAGAATGATCTCTTCATGATCCCTGCACCTGCCCCAGTTTTCGTCCATCACATGCTAACCGATTTTCTTCGCTTCGCAGTTTGTCGATGCTCTGATCCTCCAGCGCACCCTCCGCCACGAAGCCGGTCGCCGAGTCTCCCTGCTCATCGCCCAAAAATCTGTCCATGGATTCATCGGCTGGGGTTCGCGCCAGGTCGGCTCCGTCCCCGTCGGACGCGCCCAGGATGCCGCCAAGCCCGCCTCCGGTGTCATTTACCTCCCGGATCCCATCAATGACCCGACACTCATCCGCGGTGTCGGCACCAAGTTCGGCCAGGGCGAGGGTGAGGTCCATGGCATGCTCTTCTTGCCCTCTGCTAAGAAGCAGACGGGCGCCAGTGTGGATATTGCGCAAATCATTGGTCCCGAGGAAATTCGGCTCAAGCGCCCGTTCAAGGGCAAGCTGCCAATGGAACAGCTGACCGGCCGTGACGATATCGACGAGAATGGAAACTTCACCAACAAGAACATCAAGGGCTGCGCCGAGGGCTTCCAGGGCACCAAGTACAAGCTCGCCCCCCATATCGACCAGACCAAGGTGTACGAGGCCGTCTTCAACCGTCTCAGGTCCGGCGGCTGCGTTGGTATCTTCCCGGAGGGCGGAAGCCACGACCGGACCGAATTGCTGCCCCTCAAGGCCGGTGTCGCCATCATGGCTCTGGGTGCCCTTGCCGAGTCTCCCGACTGTGGTCTGAAGATCGTGCCCGTTGGCATGAACTACTTCCATGCCCACAAGTTCCGCAGTCGTGCCGTAATCGAGTTCGGCCCCCCCATCGAGATTCCCCCTGAATTGGTCGACAAGTACAAGAACAACCAGAGAAGAGAGGCGATTGGCCAGCTTCTCGACACCGTCTACCAGTCCTTGAGCGCTGTCACCGTCTCCACGCCCGACTACGACACCTTGATGATGCTCCAGGCCGCTCGCCGTCTCTACAACCCCACCGGAAAGAAGCTGCCACTGCCTGTGGTGGTAGAGCTGAACCGCAGACTCGCCATGGGGTACGAACGATACAAGGACGACCCGCGCATCAAGGACGTGATGAAGTCGGTCAAGGAATACAATAAGCAGCTCCGCTACGTCAACCTCCGCGACCACCAGGTTCAGTACGCCAAAATGTCCACCCCCAAGGTCATCTTCACCCTCTTCTACCGCATCGCAAAGCTTCTGGTCCTCTTGATTGGCGTGCTCCCTGGCCTAGTGCTGTTTGCCCCCGTCTTTATTGCATCGAAGGTCACTAGCGTTCGCAAGGCGAAGCAGGCACTGGCTGCTTCGACGGTCAAGGTCCAGGGACGCGACGTCATGGCGACGTGGAAGCTTCTCGTAGCCATTTTCCTCGCCCCTACGCTGTACCACTTCTACTCGGCCATCGTCACGTACAAGGTGTGGAAGGACCACCTCTGGGGACACGTTCCCGAGTGGGTGCCCTGGTGGACGACTTACCTTGTCATGTGGCCGTTGATGGTGGGCATTACGTTCGCTGCTTTGAGATTCGGCGAGGTCGGCATGGATATCTTCAAGTCACTGAGGCCTCTGGTCCTGTGCCTGAACCCTACGTCCAGCTACAACATCCACCAGCTCCGTGCGAAGCGAGCGGAGCTCAGTGTCCAGGTTACCGATCTTATCAACACCCTTGGCCCCGAGATGTTCCCCGACTTTGAGAAGACGCGTCTGGTTGCTGACCCGTACAAGATGGACGGCTACAGACCGCGCACTCCTCCGGCGCGCCGCGACAGCGACGCATCCAGCGCCTACGAATCGGCCACCCCACCCTCTGCGAGGAGGGCGACGACACAGTCCAGCCGTGGTCTGCCTCGCAACGAGTCGTACAGCAACATTGGCGGTGTTGGCATCTTCTCTACGCGGCCTCCTTCCCGGTCCAGAAGTCGCAGCAGCAGCAGTGGTGGCGGTCTCAACTCGGGCGGTTTCCCCATCAGCGGGTTTACAACGCTGGATTCCGCCGGTGGATTTGACGAAGCTAGCAGGAAGATTCGCGAAGCCATGAAGCTTCGTCGGAGGAAGAGCGGAGATCACAAGATGGAGCTGGGTGCTGACGAGAGCGAAGACGAGGAGTACAATGAGGCGCGCAAGAAGAACACATAAAGTATACCATGTTTCAACAATTTAAGGGATGTACGGGGAGGTGCACGAAATGGTGCGACTAATACAAAAACGGGTTGGGGGGGGGAGAGAGGTGTTGTGTGTATAGACAGCGATGACACTGGACGGTATTGATTCCCATTTTTCGTCTGCAAATTAGCATTAGTTGAATGGCCAAACTTGAACCATGGAGACGTAAGCGGCTTTGTATTTTGAAACATGCGGCTCGCAACACGCAAGTTGTTTGTTACAGAGCCAATGGCATGCTTGGAGATGACAACGCCGGCGGTAATGTTACCCACGGGGAGTGACCGGGGCGACATCACAGTTAACCCCGGCGATGGAGAAGGAGAACGCCGAGTATCTCCGCCGTCTGGCAGGATCTGATAACTCAAAAGGACCCAAGGCGCACCAGGTCACGGACATTTCGAGACGGTTGGGGGTGGCTGGTATGACGCTATATGAGACGAATCGCACGCGTGGCCTCGACCCGGCACGGAATGCCGGCGCAAAGGCTGTAGTGAGCCACATTCTTTTGTAGATTGTCTTTTGGCTTGAGAAGAAAGCAAGATAAGTCCGAGTCAGACTCGGCGATACGAGCCGTCCCCATGGGGAGGGAAGCATTAATAAGGAGCCGCGCGGGAGTTGGTCCCGTCTGACGGAAGTGCCTTAGAGAAGACAGCGATTGTCTCTGACCCGGCGATAAAAAAGCAGGAGACGGCCATTGGCTCGGCGCGCGGAGATCCCACTTGCACCGGCCGGTTGAACAAGCCGAACAGCTACCTCCGGATTTCGTTTGAGTCGTGGGTTGTGTTGGGGTTTTTTGTTTGGAGGGGTTGTGCTGTTTGTCCAATCATCCCGTCGGTATTGTTCGTAATTCCCCCTCCACCCCACTTCCCGCCACTACAGCTACGGTAACGGAGACGCACTACTGTGACCTGAGGGTGTTCCAGTGTCCGAACGGGTGGGCCGGCCGCAGTTGCCCGTTCCCCGATCCTTTCTACCCCCGCCACGGGCTTAAGGCAGGCGCGATTCAGCCCTGAGGCGAAGAGGCGGCTTTCGACACTAAAGGACCCAAGTGTCCCTTCCGCGACTTCCTTTCTCCCTTTTTCTGCTCAGGAGGGGGGTAATTTTCCATTCAGCAATATTCTTTCTTCTTTCGCAAGGGAGACCGACAGGCAAAATCCCGACGACGACGAAACAATGGTCTTCAAAACCCTCATCAACGGCGCGCGCAAGCTCGCGCTCGGCGAGGCCAGCGTCCCCGCCACGGAGCTCTTCGCCAAGACGGATCCGGCCGTTGACGGCGACGAGTGCGAGCACGACTGCGAGAGCTGCCACGTCAAGTACCCCAAGGGCTTCAAGATCGACGAGGGCGACGAGCTGTACGGGCACGTCAAGGGATGGGCGACGCACGCGCTCGTGGCGACGGGGAAGAGCGACTGGGTAAGGGACGTGGCGGACGAGAAGGGCAGCGTGATGGAGGCGATTGGGAGGGCTGCTGCGCCTAGTAATGGGGTATGTTACTATTTCTTGCATAGCAGAAGTGTAGGAGAAGAGAATGCTGACTGCCGCAGAAACTGATGCTCTCCGCCTCCAACATCCCCACGCCGACACACCACAACGACTACGCCGAGCCCACGACCGTTCTCCTCCTCCCCGCCTTCGTCATCATCGACCACGTCACCCCGAAGCGCGTGCCGGAGCTCATCACCGAGTTCGTCGACAAGGCGCCCACGAACACGGACCCGCTCGCGCCGCTGGCCCTGCCGGCCTCCGTCCCCGTCGCATCCACAAACGGCACCGAGACCGGCGACGCTTCCTCTCTGGCAATCCCCCCGCAGATGTCCCGCCGCCCGTGCCCGCACAGCGCGCTCATCCTGCTCTGCTCGCAGAAGACGCGCGACGCGCGCTGCGGGCAGTCGGCGCCGCTGCTGCGCAAGGAGCTCGAGCGCCACCTGCGCCCTCTGGGCCTGTTCCGCGACATGGACGACGAGAGGCCCGGCGGGGTGGGGATTTACTTTATCAGTCACGTGGGCGGGCATAAGTACAGTGCGAACGTGATGGTGTACCGGCGGCCGGACGCGTTTGGGCTGGACGAGGTGGAGAGGGCGAAGGGAGAGGAGATTAAGGTGCAGCCGAAGGTGGTGCTTCCGGAGGAGGAGGATGTGGGGGCGGCGCAGTGTATTTGGCTGGCGAGGGTGAAGCCGGAGGATTGCGAGAATCTGGTGCGGTATACGATTTTGCAGGGGAAGGTTGTCAAGCCGGAGACGCAGTTGAGGGGTGGGTTTGATCGGGCCAAGGGGTTGATGAGTTGGTAGGGCGGGTTAGGAGATACCGGCGATAGAGAGACATTGGTTGGCAGGAAATGTAGCTATGGGCTATGAAGTTATGGGCACGCGGTGGTGGCATGGAATTACAACCGGACCATTGGGTTGGCGTTGGTGGATATAGACACGGATTCGGTGAATCCTCGCAGGCCAGATGGTAATTCAAGATTTAAAGTTCTCCGCCAGCGTCGCAAACGATTATGATGTTTTCGCTCCGAAATTATGGAGGCGATCAGAGAAGAATACAACGCATCTACCAGACATGGTTGTGTTCGCCAAGGGCAACATACAATGCATTGTTGAACAAAGAATCCGAGTCCTACTTCTTTGTGTAAACTCACGAAATATGAATACATATCCTGTGCAACACTGACAAAATCACCATCAACTGCACGTCATGCTGCTAGACCCAGCAGACAAGACCCAGGACCCTGATGACGTTCTGGCGTTGGGAGAACTACACAAAACGAAAGGTCCCCGCCAGACTACAACCTCCGTCTCGACGCCGACTCCGCCGGCGCGGCCCCACTCCTGCCGGGCCGCCCCGCACGAAAAAAAACAGACCAAAATGCAGTGAACCCCAAGCTGCAGGCGCGTTGCACGGCCGATAAGATAAGGCGGGCACGTCCAACGGGGGGGAAGGCCCACCCGTCACCCAGGCGACGGGCCAGGATAAACATCGCTGGCCACCATCGAGCACCTTACCAACCACATTGTACGAGTAGCTCACCGACTACCTACCTTACCACCCACAGCACAGCACCGCACTGCCAGCCCGTCCCGTTACCCGTGTGTGTGTGTCCCATCTTGCCGCCCCCCCCAAAATCCTACCTACGCCTCTCCCCCCGTCATCCTCCCCCCGAAACTTTTCTTATTGCAACGACAAACAATAGCAATTCCGCAACCCGGGTCGACAGTCTGGCTTTACGCCAATCTCCCTCTTCCCAAAAGAGCGTTGCAGCATCATCTTCTTCCTTTTCCCCAACAATGGTGTGAGCCGAACGAAGCACCAACAGCTGTTCGGGGCGAGACTTCATCATCACACAGAAAGCATTGGACTTACTGACGTCTGTTGTTTTTACTTTCCAACTGCCGCCCACCCTTCTCCAATATCCTTTCCGCTAGACTGGGCAACGGGCGACGATCCATCACACAAAAAACTTGGCTAGCATTCCATCCGGGCATTGTTTTCATCCAAACCTGAACCAGCAGGACCCTGTCTCTCCTCCACCACCCCCCCGCGAGCCAAAGCCCATTCCCACGACAATGGGCTCCGCTGTCGAAGGCGATAACAATGGGGGAGGACCAGTCGAGAGCGGCCGCCGCCCCAGGTCCTCCGTTCTCAAAAGCTTCATCCACCGACGTAACCAGTCTGAGGGCTCCGCGCTCTTCACCTCCCCGCCGTCCGTCCAGATCACAACAACAACAACCACCACCACCACCTCCTCCTCCTCCCAACACATCCAAGCCGCCTACGACCGCCTCGAGGGGAAGATGCTGCCCCCGCCGTCCCCCCTCCGCACCGAAGGCTTCGGCGCCCTCGGCGAGCTGAACGGAAACTCCCAGCAGGGCGGCTCCCCGCGGAAGCTGCCAGACGACGACCGACGCGACCGATCACGCTCCCCGACAAAATCCACCTTCAGCACCCTGTCCCTCAAGGGCCTCACCAAGGAAGCCCGCAAGTCCCGCGACGTGTCCCCCGAGAAGCCCAAGAAGACAAAGTCCAGCACGAACCTCGCCGGCTTCCTGTCGCGCCCCAAGTCGACGCTGTCCCTCAACAAGACCTCCTCCAAGGAGAAGGAGGACGAGCGCCGCATGGCCAAGGACAAGGAGAACCGCACCCCGCCGAGCTCGACGTCGAGCGCCGACATGTCCGCCAACGGCGTCGGCGGGCCCGCGCCGCCCATATACGCGCAGTTCTGCAGCCAGGATCTCGGGAGCACGGGGCTGCGAGGGAAACAGTCGTTTGACCACGGCAGCGGGCGATACGGGAGCGAGGCGTCGTCAAATGACGCCATGGCCCCCAAGAAGCAGCGGCCCAAGTCGTATCATCCGTCCACGGCGATATCGAAGCACGAATCCACACAGGACCTGCGTAGTAGGCCACCGGCTAACGGTCGGGAGCCGTCTTCGTCAGAGAGGATCACCAGCAAAGTCCAGCGGCCAAAGCTGTTCACGGCTTTCTCGGCCATGTCGCAAAAGACGACCAAGACGAAATCACCGGTTGAGGCCCCAGACCGGCCAATCGATCCCAAGGAGATCGACCAGCACCTGGAGGCTATGCTCGACCGGCGCAACATCCCCGAGAACCAGCGTTACAAGATGCGGAACCTCGCCGACACGATCAAGATGGAGTTTATCCGCCAAGACTGGGCCGAGATGGCGGCAAAGGAGGCAGCCGGCAACGAAGGCGCCAACGAGCCAGCCTCTGCTGCGCCGAATGCGGGCTCAGACAAGGAAGAGGTCTCGCAGTCCAAACGCAGCAGGGGAAGGAGCTTCACCCTCTCACGCAAAAAGGACCAATCGGCGTCCAGCTCGCCGACGAAGAAGTCCAAGGGCGACTCCTCATCCATCGGCCGCCACTTCAGGAGCAAGTCGACGGAGAGCGTCACGAGCGAGCGGCCAGTGTCGGCGGCGAGCTCCACCGCAAGCAACGGCATTCTTTCTAAGATCAAGTTCGGCCAGGGGCCGGGCGACTATGTTTCGTATCTGCGCAAGGTGCAGAAGCCGGAACTCGTCGAGGTCGGGAAGCTACACAAGCTGCGCCTGCTGCTGAGGAATGAGACGGTTTCCTGGACCGAGGACTTCATCAAGCAGGGCGGTATGGAGGAGATTGTCGGGCTGCTCAACCGCATTCTGGCAGTTGAGTGGAGGTGCGTTTACCCTTTAGTGATGACTAGGATGATGGACTAACATGCAACAGAGAGGAACATGAAGATGCTCTCCTCCATGAGAACCTCCTCTGCCTGAAGGCCCTGTGCACCACGGCCCTGGCCTTGCAGTACCTTCACTCGATTCATGCCGACCTCTTCCCGAAACTTTTGCATATGCTATTCGACCCCGAGAAGAAGGGTCCAAGTGAATTTACCACGCGTAACATCATCACGTCAGTGTTATTTACATACATCGAGTCCGCCACTCCGCCAGAGCGTGTCGTCCGCGCCAAGACGATGCTCGGCTACCTGCGCAACCCCCAGCCCAAGGAAGAAGAGCGGCCCCTCGGCTTCGTTTTGGAGATGCGCAAAGACCGCCCTTATACCGTCTGGAACAAGGAGGTCGTAAGCGTCACCAAGGAAGTCTTTTGGATCTTCCTCCACCATCTGAACGTCATCGCCTTGCCCTCGGAAATGTCAACCAAGGGCGGCGCACCCCTGAGCGCCATTATCAACGGCAGCACTCCCGAGCCTTATGGTTATATGCACAGGCACTTCCCCTCGGAGCGCCCGCCCGTCCCGGCCGCTCCATACGTGGGTGGCGTGGAGTGGGATGCAACGAATTACCTCGCCTCCCACCTCGACCTGATGAACGCCATCATCGCCTGCACACCGACGGCGGACCAGCGCAACGCCCTTCGCAACGACCTCCGCATCTCCGGCTGGGAAAAGGTCCTCGGCGGCAGTCTCCGGCTCTGCAAAGAAAAGTTCTACGGCTGCGTGCACGAGGCCCTCCGCTGCTGGGTCGCCGCCGCCACCGAGGACGGCTGGGACGCGAGGGACGTCCGCTACGGCCCGCCTCCGGAGTCGCGGGGCGCTAGTCCCGCAAAGAAGAGCCCGGTCAAGAAGCCCGTCGAGCCCGCGCCCAAGATTGAGATCCCGAAGCTCGATTTCGGGTTGGACCGCCAGCCGGGACGGACCCCTGCCAAGGAGAGGGACGTCTGGCTGTCATAGGAACGCCGTCACTCCCCGAAAGAGTCACCCGGAAAACGCTCTCAACTATTGTACATCAGATGAATCCGGACCAAAATGAACAAACAGGATGGGGGAGAGAGCTGGCTTGACGTGGTCGGCTCCCCCCTCAGTGTCAGTAATGCCTCGAGAGCACCACCGCCCAAGGCCTATGGTCCCTCGTCATCCTCCGATTGGAGACGAATCGCGGCTCAGCCCGGCGCTGGCTCTGCTAGGAACACTTTTTTTTATTTGATTTGGGGAGATTGGGGGAGTTTTCATGTCGAGTGTGTTTTTGTCTCATGGTCTTTTGGTCTCTTCTCCCTTTTCCCCTCCCGCTTGGTTTCCTTCTACTGTGGGTGTGTGATGTGTGTGTGTGTGTGTCGTCTTGCATTGGGGTGTTGGGAACATTGGGCAGAGTTTGGTTTTCTTTTCCTTTTCCACTTTTTTTCTTTTATACAAACACACACACGCATGCACACGGAGAGGGACACAACGCCAACGCCAACGCCACCGCCATCATGCTGCCTAATGCTTCTCATGAAATGGGCAACGTTTATGAATTGATGATCATCATACATAGAAAAAGCAAACTTTGCGCCGTTCGTTTTTATGAATTTTGGGTTATTACTTTTCAATGTCGTGAGGTTGATGATGATGATGATGTATGGCACGCTGCGACGTGTAAGATGTCACGGTGGGAGTCAAGTTCAAGACTAATTGGACCACTGCTGTCGGGTTCAGTAATTGAAGGGTGACGATGCATGTACTGGCGTTCTCAAGTCGTTGGTCTTGTCTAGCTCCGTCACATCGCGGTCTCGGACGCCGCGCCGTGGCTGTCATTGGTACAGAGGTCCACGAAGACAAGCTTAGTGATTGTGATGGCGTTGTTTTAACTCTGTCGCCTGCCGCTGCTGCTGCTGCTAGACTGACGGATGACCTGCTACCTCTCTTGCGGGCTCGTGTGTACTCTGCCTTACTGTCGTCGCCATTTTTGTTTCTACCATCGTCGTCTCAACTGCTATTATTCTTCATCGAAATACAGTTGCAAGGGTACCTTACTTGGTACGCGGGAAAGGTAGCCGGGCAGATGCTGGGAAACCAGGCTGTCTCTAGCGAAGGGTTCGGTGAACATGCCTGTGACAGAGGACAGATGACAGGGCGGGTTTGGTAGTATCTACCCTAGATTTTGGGTTCTCTCGACTACTGCATGGTATCATGTCTGCCAGAGGATGTGATTAGACCAGGCTACGGTCCTCGACGACGATCTTTGCCACATCAACGCCTCTTTCTGCGAGCTACCGGTGCCTTCTGGGTTGGAGTTTATCCAGCCTACGAGACGATTACCCGAGCATCATGGGGCAGTGTCGATGGTCAGGCAAGAGAGCACAGACACGATAACGTCGGGAACGTTGAGCATCATGGAAGAGTTTACGTTACTGAAAATCTGTACACGGCGGGACAGAAAGGCGAGGATACGGCTCCCAAAAAAGTGGCAGTGATATCAATCTTAGCTCCCTCCCCGAAACCATGAGTCGGAGGGCTATTGACCAGCCCGGGCCCATGTGATCAGGTAATCATGCTAATCGAAACTCTGTCAAGCGAGAGGAGCCTTTTTGTGTGTGCTTTTTTTTCTTTGAGAGGGATTTTTTCCACGTCCTAGCGCCCGGGCCTCGATATTATTCCCCGTCGCTGGGAATGTGATATCTGACAGGTACCCTGGAGACCCTGGTGTGTCGAAACCCGACGACGAGGGCCCAGATGCCGAATAAGCCGGCAACAGTCGGGGTTTTGGGTTTGGCAAAAGGGACCTTTGGGACTCGGTAGGGTTCTTGGGATGGATACCAATACACAGAAAAGATCAGTGCGTTCCTTGGGGCACCGATGGGCGGGCAGGGGATATAGGGTTGTAAGCGGTCTTGGCTGGTTGGGCGGAGACGGGAGGTTTTTCGGGATGGACGTCTTTCCTTCAACTACCTCTTCGGGGGGTGATTAGAACAAGTCGATGACGGAGGATCAACGGCACAGGAGCGCGGTGACGGGCACTCGAGCTCTGAATGGACAAGTCGGCGGTGGCTGGCGGGATCGTCTTCGTTCAGAGCATGTTTCTGTTGTCTGACCGCCTTATTCAAAGACTTGACTGCATAATCCAATCATAACCTGCAGCAGTAGCATACAGGAGCTAGAGGTTGCTCCGGTGAGCCTTGAAGGCGTCAAAGACGCTCGTGCCTTTCAGCACGTCTTCCTTGACCTTGTCGTCAGCTGCCGTCAGCTTCGGCAGGAGCTCCAACACCTGGTCGGTCTTGTCCTTGGGAATGACAACGACTCCATTGACTGGGTCAGCAAAAACGAGATCGCCAGGGTTGACGACTGTCCCGTCAACGGCGATTGGCACCTGGACTGCCCACGGCGAGCTCCCCGCCCCTGCGCCGACGGTGGACATGCCTCGCGACCAGATCTGCAGTCATTTAGCCACTGTTGGTGCTGTCCGCCCGGACGCAACATGAATCGACTCAACTCACGGGAAGGCCCGTACTGGTCAGTTCGTCCAGATCCCTCGCACGACCCACGACGACGACCGCCTTGGCTTGGCGGACCTTCATCCTGACGGCCATGATGCCCCCGCAGACGGCGTTCTTCTGACCATCGGGCTGCCTGATGATCACAATGGTTCCTGGCTCGGTGATGTCTGCCCAATGGGTGTCTTTGGGAATGTTGGCCGGGGGCGACTCCAGCTTTTCACCCTTCCTTGCAAATAGTATGGTGGACGCCGGTGCTATGGTAATGGGAGCATCTGCAGGGGTTGATTGGCCGAGGAGCTGGAGGTCGGGCAAGAATCCAGCCCCAGGGACTTTGAGCTTGACGAGGGCGTCTGATATGTCACAGGCGGTGTATTTCTGGAGAGCTGCGATACGGGCATCCTCCGTGGCGGACATTATGACGTAAAGCGGCCAATAGGCAACAACAGGTGGACAGCTGAAGAGGAAATGCGAGAGACGGCCGAGAAAGTTGGACTTTGGCAATGGCGTTATCAAGACAGCAGGATCGGTCAGGCGATATTGATAGCAAGTATTTGGAGAAGGATTCAGCAACAACAAGCGTCAGCCATTGAATGGTGTTGTTGGCTCTCTGAAGTTGGCCGCGGCTACCGTACGGGGCTCGGGGATCCTCGACGCTCGGGAGCCGCCGAGGCAGTCGGTGCCCAATCAGAGGCGGTTCCAGAAGCCAGTGTGGACTTGCTGGAATGCAGGTTGGAGGCTTATGTTTGGTGGGGGAGACGGACGTGTGGAAGGCACGTTGCGGCAGCTTCGAGCAGATGCAGTGTCTCCTTGGCGGGTGCGCGGCCTTCCAGGTGCTTCGCGCAATTGTTCCCTGCAGGGGCGTTGGTCGACGTTTGTTGCAGCAGCATTGGCCTGGTAAAGGCGGCCTAGAGGGGAAAGCAGGCCGACGACTCCTCCGTTGTGGTGCGAGAGAGGCGACCCGACGTTGGTGCATTGGATTCGAATAAGGCGCTGCTGAAGCAAGCAGTGGCCCGCTGCCCGTCAACCGGGTCTAGGGGACAGACGCGGACCGGAATAGAGTCCGGAAAGGCATAGGCGCGGGCGAGCACGAAGTGAGACTGTGGAGTTGGAGTGCAGTTGCAACTTGCAGCAGCATCGGGGGCTGCTGCACTGCTCAATTGGACATGACACACAAAGCCATTGGCGGATTATGTCCGAGCAACGTGTGTTGTGTGTTGCGAGCCGTTCTTGTGTAAGGTATCATCCGTCCTTGGCAAGCTTGACTGGGTGGTTGGGCGAGTGGCAACTCGGTGGTGGTGTAGGTGTAAGTCGGAGTGGTTTTGACACTGGCTGTTGATGGCAGTGAGGTTTGTATGGCGGGGGGATGCGCAAAGTCGATATTCTGTGTGCGCTCGCTTCCCATGCAGCTCGCTGCGCCGCACGACGAGATTTTGTTGGAAGTATCCGTAGTCGAGTAAGCAGACGGGGAATCAGCCAAGCAAGGTCAACGAGTCGAGAGGTCGTCTTCGAAATGGACCGTTGCAAGTGTCCGAGATGGAGACTGTGGCCCGGGGAACGTCTTCCTGTTCCTGGAAGGGGGCGGGCAGAACCTGCACCGAGCAGAAGCAGAAGCAGGCGGACCGGCGGTCAAAGTTGGAACAGACGAATGAAGAGGCGAAGAATGAGTTGGCTGGTCCAGGGCGGACTCGTCTGGATCCGCTGGTGAAAGTCGGGTACCTCTGAGGTATTAGATTTTACCTCGTCTGGTTGTGGGAGTTGCTGCGGCTAGATGGAGACGAGCAGCAACACACCCTGCAATTCCCGTTGTTGGCGGCCAGGAGGAGTTTGTCGCCCCTTCCTTTCTGTGCGAGAGCAGAGCCGAGCCGAGCTGAACTCATGGCGGTGCAGGAACAAGAAAGCAATTGGACGGATTGGATCACGGGATGCAAGCAAGGCAGGGAAGAAGACTTACTGCCTTAGGTTCCGGCCTCACTTGCTTGCTCCTGTAGACATGGAAAGACCTACCTACATACGTAGAGTCCATGTTCTTGCCTCCGAGAAGAAGAATCTTATCGTGCCGGCCTCACGTGGCGATAGGCGGACGCACCTGCAGCTCCACATGCACCGCACACTTCATGATTCCAAGCGGAAGTCACCACGGAGTGCAGGCAGTTGCAGTCGCAGTTGCTGTTGCAGTTGCACTTATCACATCCACCAGCAGGAGCAGCGGCTTCCCTTCCACCCCTCCCCTTCCCTTCCTTTCCCTTCACAGAAAGAAAGCTGTTGCATCGGGTGTTGGCCAGGTGCCGCCCCTTCCATTTCGTGGAATTCATGGAGTAAGGTACATACCCAGGTAAGGTGTCCGTAGTTCTTGCCGTGATTTGAGGAAATCAAAAGCAAACGGAAACAACGATTCAATGGGCCTGTCTGGAGGTACCTACCTGGAATAGCTGCGCACGCACACCTTCGGTAAAGGCCAAAAAAGTAAAGGCAACTTCGACTGCAGTGTGGTATCCAATCCAATCTCATCCCAGGACTTGCCGCGGAGGGTCTTCCCAGACAGAGTTCTTGACCGAGATCTCAAATGTGATGCGATTGCTGTCGCCCTCACCTCACCGGCCTGCAATCTGCAACCGCTGCACCTGGTCTTCTAAATCGACCTCGCCCATCATTGGCAATGCAACACTGGCCTCAATTTCTGGCCCTACCCCTCACCAACCACAACCAATCGCGCATCGACGGGAGATACCAGGTCGCCAGAGACTCCAACGACATGACACGGACTCTCGTCACTGGCCCCATCGACGTCCTCTCCTCCAGAGCCCGTCTGGTACCGTCAACCACCTCCAGTGTTGCTCCTCGACCTCCACTCAACAGGGGCCTGCTTACGCCCCCAGAGATCTCCGTTTGTTGCCGGGTTCTAAGCGGGACGACGCCCACGCTCACTCGCCAGGGACATGGACATGGACAAGCCCTTGGTGCTGGACATGCCCAGGGTCCAGTCCAGTCGACCAGTCACTGGATCGGCCAGCCATGTTGCCGAGCGAAACACCTCGTTGGCGGCGCCCATGGCATGTCCCTCGCACTGCAACCGCAACCGCAAATCTGCCCCCATCATTGGAGTCTCTCTCCAACGTATGGCCCATCGATGGTGCATCTGTCCCAATGCCAATCGACATGTCAAGGAATGTCCCGGCCCGCTGAAGATCATCCTCGTGTCTGACGGCAAAACACTGGACGACAACCCGCTACCCCTACTGAAGAGTCTAGAGACCTAGAGAAGACGCAAGAGTCGCAAGGGCGTCGAGGGTTAAGCTGAACCTGCATCTGAACCGCTGCCATTCAATTTACGAGTCAGCACCCAGGACTCGGAGGCGCGCGAATTCTTTCTTTTTCCAAAACACGCAAAATGACTTGACAACTCTGGGATTTGTCCGCATGAGACAAGCCGCGCCACGCGTTGCGTCGGCTTGAAGGCGTTGGGGCGTCGATAGCCACCACCTTACACTCGGAGGCCGCTACAGAAGCCTCAGGTCTAGCACTAGACTTGTGCCCAATATCAGATTCCTTCTGGTGTCTCTTCATCACCCCAGATTGGTATCTTCCCTCGCTATCAAGCCGTCATCCTCCCGCGTCGGGTACTTGTCGTCTGCCCTAGGACTTCGTGAGCTTTAGGCACCAAGACAGCGACGTCCCTGGATTCACATGACGGCCATCATCTCGGCGAATCCATCAGCGACATGGTTCACTTCCATTCTGGGAAATCCGACGAGACAAGCTAGACGCCCATGCCTTGGCACGAAGCAACAAACGGAAGCCTCCATTGACTGTCGTTGCAATCACGGTGAAGTGCGGCTCACCGAGCCAATCCAGACGTGGCGGCGGCGACATCAACGCAATGCTATGCCATGCGACGGCCTGCACATGACGGCTGCCCCTCGCAGACCTTGTTTCAAGACGAGGGTTCCTGGCTCAAGTTGGGTGCGAAAGGATCGGCGCGTCCATCCCGAGGTCCCTAGTTCGCAGGCCATCGTACCTTTGCAGATACGGATACACGACAGAACGCCTACCTTCGGTCGGTGCGGATAGGTAGTCGCGACATGTTGTCTCCGGTTCTGCGGTCTGCGGTCTGCGGTCACTGTTGCGACAAGGCCTGCCGGGTATTGGAGATTAGAGATCCCAACCCCAAGTCATGACGCCGTCCTCGGTCCTTAGTCACGTCTTATTATCACGGCAAGCAATCAACATGGACATGGCTCCCTGGGAGAAGGGACGGGGCAACTTGAGCACCTTTTCCACAAATGCGCCGCCAGGCAGGTTGGCTGCGGTTCGACTACCACGCAGGACGTTTGGATCAGATCAAGTACAGACCACGGGCGCTGTCGATTGGCCGGCTGCAGGGACGACGTCGCCTCAAGCTCCGCATCTCACCAAAATTGCATTAACAACGGACGTGGGACGCCATGTATGTTGCTGCAGACGCAGTGTGCGCGCACAGGCACAGAAGCCAGCCCAGGAGGAGACACAGGATAGTGGCCGCTACAAAAAGTAAAGTCTCCCAGGTTCTGCGCGTGCAGCGGTCGCACAGAACCGGCCCAGCCAACCCCGGCCAAGCGCCCAGCCTATTCGTCCAGATTCTCTGGGCTGCAGCAGTTCTGACCAGCAGGGCCCATGTCGCTGGCACCTCGTCCACACCTCTCTCGCTGCAGCTGCAGCTGGCGGACGAACGAGAAGGATTCTATTCGCACGGATACCAAACTCTCCATCATTCTTCATCTGTGGAAAAAGGTTGGGGACAAGCTGGGGCAGTTACTTCTCAGAGAGCTTCTACTGCCAAACAAACTCTGAGACGCAGTAAGCAGGCAGGCAGAGCGGTAGATGGAGAGAGAGAAAAAGATGATATGTCGGAAGCAAACAAGTGACAACCAAGCACCAGACATCAAACAACTCCCAATCGATCAATGTCGTCGTCACTTCCCGTCCATGCCGCAAAAATCCAAAGCACGGTGCCGCAGCCAACATTCTCCAGATTTAGACCTAGAACCAGACCCAAACCCAGAACCTTCAGACCAAGACCCCCGACCCAGACAAACAGAATCAGAAAGACTCAGCCATACAGAGACACCAGCCAGTCACCTCAACCTGGGAGCACTAACCACGCCCTCCGTCCCCATTGGATCCGCCCGTTCTGTGCAGTCTTCCGTCCGGGCACCGCTACCGCTGTCTATCCGGGCAGCATTCGTTCGTACCGCCAGGTACTTCCCGTCTCCTCCCTCACCTAGTCCCGTCACCTCCAACAAGGGCACGCACTCGTACATCACCTTGTCACCTTGTCGACCTTATCCGCATCCACGCCCATCTCACCTCAGGTTGATGAGCGTCGACTGCTACAAGCTTGCCTGCCCGCCTGGCCATCCCATCCCATCACACCATTGTTTTGTCTGTCACGGCACCTGCCCCCACCTCTATTACCTACGCATCCGAACTTCCCCAGCCACCGTCGTCTTACTAGCAGCTTCGGACTGTCGCCCTTCTGAGGCCTAGAGGGGCAGGCAGACACACCACCTACTAGCAGGCAGAGCAAAGCAGTACCTCATCCAAACGTCTGCCTTGTTCCAACCTCAACTCCTACTGGCGCTGTTTCTCCAAGTATCCGTGTACCTGCCTACCTCTGTTCCTCACGGCTCACGCAACTAACCCTGCCGGCCTTAACCCTACCATACCTTACCTTGCCGACCTGACTTTCACCTTGCCTTACCTTGCCCTCTTTATCTGGCGCTATCGACCGGCCTCTGCTTCCTCCCTCTCTCAACCTGTATCAGAGTCCAAGGCCCTTCACCACCATCCGCCAACGCCGCCGACGCCGCCTCCGCCGCTGCCCAGAACGCGGCACCACGCCCACTGCTACTAGGTACCTCCCCTGTGCCTCAGGGATCCACCCCACCACAAGCATCCAGATCTCCGAAGCTTCTCTGCAAGCCCTGCCGCTACCGACCTTGCCCACTCCCACGCAACCCTCAACTCGCTGCTGAGACGAACTAGGAAGCTCTGCGCTGCAGCTGCGAGAGCCGTTCCCCTTCAAAATGTCAATAAAGTACGTCCCTCCGTGTCCGGTCCTGTCCTATGCCTCTACTCCTGCTTCTGCCTCTGCCTCTGCTTCCCCTTCACCCTTCCGTCCCACGCCGCCCAAGCCCCATCACCACGCCGGCATCCCGGTCAGAGTCCGTGGTACCCCGCCGTCGACCTCTTCTGCTCGCTCTCCCACCCCACACGGTCCCCGTCCACCATGACGGACCAGTATCTGCAAGAGCAGCATGCCCTTACCATTGCCCGCACCGTCCAGAGGGAACGAGAGCTCGCCCAGGCCCGACTGGATTCTGACCATGGCGATAGTTGGGTCATGATCACTCAGACGGGTGATATCAACCCCCTACCTCACGAGCACATCAGACACAGGTCCAATGCGAAAATCAGCCTCGACCTGTCTGTACCCAAGGCTTTGCAACAAGGCCGGACGCCATTCACGCAAAAAAGCAGCGACGGGACGGTATACATCACAACGCAACGGGTACGTAATTCGCGATGGCCTCCATGACATGGCGCTGGCTGACGAGCTCTTTCCAGGTTATCTACATTCCCGCAAGGCCAACCCCCGAGTTCAAGTCGTTTCACGCGCCTATTCTCAACTGTGTCGACACGTATGTGGGCTCGCCATTCTTCGGCGCGTGGTACTGGTCTGCCACCGTCGTGCCGGTCCCTGGAGGTGGCGTGCCTGCCGACATTCCGAGGGTCGAACTGAAGCTGAGCTTCAAGGAGGGAGGACACAGCGAGTTCAGGCAGAGGTTCGAGGAGCTGAAGGAGCGATTGGAGCACGTCAGGCGACTACAGCAGGAGACGGGACAAACGGTCAACATCCCGGACGAGCCGCTGCCGGCGTACGAGGCGACGGAGGGCGGAGGCGCCGAAGCATCGAGCAACCTCGCCCCTCAGCAGCCGGTGAGTAGGTCAGCAAGCTCGGGCAGCCAGAACCGACGACCGGACGAGCCGCCACCAGATTACGACGAGGCGCAGGCGCAGACGCTCAGCATGCGACTCGAAGATCACATTCGCGAGGAGTCGGACAGATCATGATGGGTTGCCGGGACGGCTCACGACTAACGTTTTGCATCGATACCTTGCTGTATTCCGCTCCCTACAGAATTGTACTTTTTTCGTTTTACTTTCCTTCTCCTGACAGCATCTACACTAGCGGCGGCGGAACCTGTGATTCTTAACGAACATCAAAGTAGAGAATGGATATGGCCAAGCAGACGGTGCATGCCCCGGGGCAACGGGCACTTCTATTGTACGTACGGTGACTTGTAAGAAATAGCTGGTCGGGGCCGCCACGACCGGCTCTAACATTGGAGCTTGTACGCAAGCATGCGCAACCACGCGATACGTTCTCCTGTCTGGGCCGCGCTGCGCAGCGTTTTTCATGTGACGGTGGCAGTACCTAGCTTGGAGCTTTGAACCACGCAAAAACTGAGGCGCGAAATGCAGTGCACCCAAGGTGGTGGCAGCTGGCGAGTGATGTGGCTGGCGGGTGATGTGGCTGCACCTCAACTTCCCGCTTAGTCATTCGTCAATGAGCCATTCCACCGCAGCCAATCAAAAACGACCAATTGGGAATAACTTACGAGCCGATTCAGACACCCAGTTTTCGTCCTCAACCAGCCGAAAGCTCCCGACGACCTTTTCCATCCACCCCATCTACGACGACATCACGTCAAGCCATTGAGTGAGCCGCACAACCTCTGCCACAATGGGTATCTGGGACACCATCACCGACCTCGCCGAGGCCGCCATGCCGTGGGCCACCGTCGAGGCCGAGGCTCCTGCCGCCGAAGAGGTGAGAGAAAAAAAACACCAGAGACGAACTTTCTGCGCAAATTGCTGCCGTGGCCCGGAGTGAAAGGGCGACCCTTGCGGTTCTAGAACGACCTCGATCACGCAGGCTGCGGCAGCTATTTCGTGCAGTAGCAGTGCTACGGGCATCCGCTAACCATGTCCGCAGGAGGAGACCCCCGCCGAGGAGACCAAGGACGACGAGGAGGAGGAAGAAGAGGAGGAAGAGGAAGAGGAGGACGATGACGAGGTCGTCGACCCCAAGGACACCATCGAGGAAGGTCGGTTTTCCTACCCCGCCCCCCGCGGTCGAACCCGAATCTACGTATCGCGATATACCAGTCGATGACGCATATGAGCAATTTTGCGTACATGCCGTAAAATCGACGCGGACGTCATCAGACCACCGCGCAGACGGGCTGAAAACACCACATCGCAATGGAGGACATGAGAAATGCTGACATTTGGGCGTGTGCAGCGTGCAAGGAGTCCAAGGCTTGCGCACCGGCCAAGCACCACTACGACGAGTGCGTCGAGCGCGTCACGGCGGCCGCCGACTCCGAGGACGGTGTCCAGGAGGACTGCGTTGAGGAGTGTAAGTTGCAAGGCGGATATTCAATGAGGCCTCGGAAACATCAAGAGGCCGTCAAACAGGATCATGGCTGACATATTGCCCAGTCTTCCACCTCGCCCACTGCGCCACCCAATGCGCCGCCCCCAAGCTCTGGGCCCAGCTCAAGTAAACGTGCCTTCGCATGTCACGATAATCAGCGGTCGTCGGCGAAGTTTCATCTCACGGTGTCGGTTATGACGATGCCAATGGGAGCGGCATCGGCATTTAGATCTTGATAGAAGGTATGGGCCGCAACGATGTGAAGACGTGGTGGCGGATGCCGCGATGAGACGAGACGATCGTTTTAGCAAAGCACAATTCTCGGTCTCGCCTCCTCCCCTCCCCCGCCGGCGGGATCGACAAATCTGTATCGCAATAGGTGTGTGCGTCGAGCTTGGCCTGCGGCTCTGTTACGGGCCTGGCTGGTTAGATGCGGCGCCAGAACCCCCTTGTCTTTTGTACCATAGGCATCGCCCGCAATAGATTCCTCTTGATTTACTCACGGCCATTTCGATGGTGAGAAGCAGCGTCGCCGAGGCCGTTGCTCTTTGTCATGCTTGGAGCAGGGTTGCTCGGCGCCTTCGTGAGATGAGATGATCCATCAGTGATCACTCGATCAGCTACAAATTGAGAAGGACGACTTGTAAGTTGTTGACTTAGCCTCAGACGTTGTCCGTGATGAGATATCAGAGACGATGCAACCTTAGATATCACGACCGCAAGACCGAATCTGGAAACTCGTATGATTGCCTGGAGCGGCTGCAGAAGGTAGATCCCTTCAAAGCAACCCTAGACGAGCATCGATGGCGCGATGAAGGAGCGAAGAAATGGAGCCGATGGTAGGGCATCTGCTGCCCTGCGGCAAAGCACCGCAACGATGGCCTCTGTCGAGAGAACCCTCACACCAAATGTTCTTCACAACATGTCTTCAAAGTAGGGACATTTTCATTCCTGATATCAATGATTCTGCAACGACTCATCTCCAGAATCAAGCAACTCCATATCGACAGCACCATGCAGTTCCCGTCGTAGCAACGGCGCACAGAGTTCCAGACCAGACACATCAAAAAAGAACTTCAGTCTTCGGCAAGCCTGCCGTTCCCTGCTGACCCTCCCCTCCAGGTTCCGTCCGTCCCTCCGCCCGGAACCCTCCCCCAAAGCGATCAAATCGGCCGAGAAGCGGGCCAATCACGCAAGCCGGCCCCCCGGTCTCGTTCCCCGCAATGTCGAGCTGGTTATGCCCGTTTAGGCCCGTCGCAGGACTTCGGTTCCAGCCAACGGACGTCTTCTGCGACGGGGCCATCTGACGCCCCAATCTCCTCGGCCCTGAGTGTGCTGGTGGTGGCTGGATTGTTCTGCAGGTGGTTTCATTACACGACATGTGAAGCGTGAGCATCTTATCTCTCTCTTCCAGCCCGCTCACACACTGCGAGGAGCTGTCTAGCATTTTGGGTTTCTGGCAGCGGTTCGAGTGTCTTAATGCACCGGTTCGTGTCAGCGATCATGGTCTATCCCCCTTTCGCATGAGCATGAGCCACTGCTCGCAGAGAGCCGTTCCGCCTCACTTGTGGTTCTGCGGTGGTCTGTTTTACAATGACAGCCATTTTAGCGCCGCTCCAGAACACTCTTTTACTTACGAAATCGAGTCGCAGTCTGATTGAGGGACACGCGAGGTGGGTTCGAACCGGGCGCTAGGTCCCCTGGTTGAAATACAGATTCCCAACTTGGAGCGCAACCGTCCGGAACGTGCTGCCGCTGCGGAAGAGTGGGCGAACCAAACCAACCCGTCTGTCTTTCTGTCTACCTGTCTGGACGTATGTATGTATCTATGGATATGTATGGATACCTTACACTATGCTTCAGCCGTCTCGGTTCCAGACTCTGTCAATGTGCATATCGCTATTCTGCCCAGTGCTCCCATGGATCATCTCGGCTACATGTGCAAGACTATTCCCATACCAGTACGCTTCCCCCGAACAGTCAAGACCACAGATGGGATGCAACACCAACAAAAGCACCATGCAACTGCAGGGCCCTTTTTTCACATCATCCCCCCTTCCCCCTCCATCCCCTGTCCATCTATCTTCAGCCCTTTTTAAACACCTTTATCACCCAACCCTCCCATCCTCTCTCTCTTGGCTCTCTCCCCTCTCCGGCTGCTTGCTCCTCCCATGTTTCCCATCGCCATCTGCGCCGGGAACCCCATCTCCCGCCCCCCTCCACGACGCGCCGACCCAGAACTCTGAGACGAAGGCCAACATCGGACGCACGCAAAGTCAAGGGGAGAAATCGAAAAGCGCACTCAAGGACCACCGCCGCCAAGACAAGCCTAAGCTCATCTCCCGCGCCCGCGCCAATCCACCGCCCTAAAGGACCCCCCTCCCCTGTTTTAGCAGTCGACCGCGGCCTAGGCTCAGACCCAAATTCCGCGTCCTGAAAAATGCCCTTCTCCCTCCGTCCCAAGACCTCAAAGGTCTCACCCGCCACCGACGACAACAACATCACCGACGCCGCGACGACGACAATCACGCAGCAAGACGCCTCGACCACGACGTCCGAAGCGGGGAAGAAGACCGCAGCCATGCCGAACAGCGGCCTCCGCCCCGCCGGCCCCGGCTTCGGCAAGCTGGGCGACGAGGAGTACGAGCTGCGCAATGTGGACACGCCCGGATCCCGCGACAACGCCCCCGGCGCGGGGCACCACCACCAGCAGCCCTACTCCGATGCTGTCGCCGGCGGCGACGACAACGGGTCTGTCATGGAGGGCACGGCGACGGAGTACCGCACGTACAAGCGCCGCTGGTTCGGGCTGGCGCAGTTGACGCTGCTGAATGTCATTGTGTCGTGGGATGTAAGTGTTTCTCATGTTGTCTCTTTACACTCATCTGCCGTCTCAGACACGGGGATCGATGCATCGTGATTCGTGCCTGCGCAAGCCACATCTACTTAAAGATCTCACCTCACTTGTAACCGAGTAAGAGCATAAACTAACCCATCACAGTGGCTCACCTTCGGCCCCGTCGCCTCCACGGCCGCGACGTACTACAACGTCTCCGAGTCCGCCATCAACTGGCTCTCCACCGCCTTCATGTTCGCCTTCGTCGCCATCTTCCCGCTCACCATCAAGATCCTCCACCGCGGCCCGAAACCCTCCTTCATGACCGCCGCCGCCCTCATCCTCATCGGCAACTGGGTCCGCTTCGCCGGCTCCCACTCCAAGTCCCCGACGGGCGGCAACTTCGGCGTCGTCATGTTCGGCCAGATCCTCACCGGCCTCGCCCAGCCCTTCGTCCTCGCCGCGCCCACCCGCTACTCCGACCTCTGGTTCACCACCCGCGGCCGCGTCGCCGCCACCGCCCTCACCTCCCTCGCGAACCCGCTCGGCGCCGCCCTCGGCCAGCTCATCGTGCCCTTCTGGGTGTCCTCCCCGCAGGACATGTCCAACGGCGTGCTCTACGTCTCCATCATCTCCACCGTCGCCGCCCTCCCCTCCTTCTTCATCCCCGCGCGCCCGCCCACCCCCGTCGCCCCCTCCTCGCGCACCCTCAAGCTCGGCATCCGCGAGTCCTTCGCCATCGTCTCCCGCTCCCTCGAGCTGTGGCTCGTCCTCGTCCCCTACGCCTTCTACGTCGGCTTCTTCAACTCCGTCTCCTCGCTGCTCAACCAGATGATGCAGCCCTACGGCTTCTCCGACGAGGAGGCCGGCATCGCGGGCGCGCTGCTGATCGTGGTCGGGCTGGTCGCGTCGGCCATCACGTCCCCGATCCTCGACCGCACAAAGGCCTTCCTCCTCGCCATCAAGACCGCCGTCCCCGTGATTGGGCTCGCTTACCTGGTCTTCATCTGGATGCCCGAGACGCGCAACATCGCCGGGCCGTACGTCGTTCTTGCTGTGCTTGGTGCCGCGTCTTTCTCCCTCGTCCCCGTGGCCCTTGAGCTGCTCATTGAGCTGTCGCACCCCGTTTCGCCCGAGGTCACGAGCACCATCGCCTGGGCGGGTGGCCAGCTCCTCGGGGCGATCTTCATCATCATCTCTGATGCCCTGCAGGCCCCTGAGACGGCGTCTCCGCCGAGGAATATGAAGAACGCGCTCATTTTCCAGGCTGTTCTTGCCGTCCTGATTGTGCCGCTGCCCATGATGCTGGGCCTGTTTGGGCGTAGTGATAGGGTGAGCCTCCGCCGTGTGAGGTCAGACCAGGCGGGCACGCGGGCGGCGTAGCAGTAACAGTAGTAGGAGTGTGTGTGATTAGCATTATAGTAGTAGTAATATCGATACCCCGTCATGAACATTGTACAATTCTATGCTTTCCCGTTAGCCTGCGCCGTACTACCCCCGCGAATCTCCAAAAACTCCTCCCACTGCCTCCTTAACCGCTCCATCTCCGCCCACACCTTGCACCCCAGCTCCTCAAAGTCCACAATCTGGTCCGGCGTGAGGTCCCGCGCCTGCGGATGCCGGCCCACGACCTTCCGTAGCACCCCCGTCGCCGGGTCCCGCGCGAGGCTCTCCCGGTCCTCCACGGCGCCCTCCCACCCCCAACCCTCGACCTCCGTCTTCTTCACCTCCGCCCGTCCCGTTACGCTTGCCGCACTGCCCCACTTGATCTTCTTCGCGTCCAGCTCCTGCAGCGTCTCATCGTCCTGCAGCGCGAGCCACACCGGTGCCACCGCGCCGCCGTACCACGTCACCGGGTGCCACGGCGAGCCCAGCCACCGCGCGAGGTATAGTGCGAACTTGTACGCATAGAAGAGGATGAAGGGGAACGGCACGGGGAAGAGGTTCGAGGCGACTACGCCCGGGTGGGTGAGGTAGAAGGACGGCCGCACGGGAAGGCGCTGTGCAGTCTCCTCCTCCTCGGGCGTAAAATACTTTTCTGAAATTCTCCTAGTCGACGGCAGGTGCGAGGTGAGGGCCAGCACGTCTGTAAGCCGCTTCGAGCTCTCATACGGACCCTCCGTCTCGACACCCTGGAAATCGTCTAACCTAAAGTGGCGCGCCAGCGGCTCGATGCTGCTTGTCCATACGACGCGCCCAGGACTCAGGTCAGCAGACTCGCGGCTCAGCAGGGGCAGCAGCTCGTGGGCGAGGACGTAATGGCCAAACACGTTGGCGCAGAACACCTCGCCGAGAACGGGGGAGGAAGGCTTGGTATCGTAAGCGGAGGCGACGGCGAGGGGGTTATCAGGGGACTCGTTGGGTACCAGGTCGGAGCGGACGGGTCGCTGGTTCAGGACGGCGCCGGGGCGGGCGAGCTTGAAGCTCGGCCAGGTGAGGACGGGGAGCAGGCCCTTTGTGAAGATGGAGGTGAAGAGGCCGGCCCAGTCGAGGCCGGTCCAGCCGCCGAAGCCGGCGTTGAAGATGAGGGAGTCGAGGCGGGGGATCTTGTAGGGGTGCGTTTCGGGGGCGGTCGGGTCGGCGATGTGGCCTGCGACGAGGGTGGTGGCGCAGGCGTAGATGGAGGGCAGGTCGCAGAGGTCGAGCTGGACGGAGAGCAGGTGGACGCGGGCGGTGGTGTCGTCGGGGTGGTAGTCGGGGCCGGCGCGGGAGCGGAGGGCGGAGGAGGTGGTGGCCGTCTGGGCGAGGTGCTGCTTCAGGTGGAAGATTGTCTCGCGGGACTTGCGGACGGAGCGGGTCGTCGGGATGAGGATCAGGTGGGCGGAGAGGGGACGGGTCGCGAGGAAGTCGTCGATCAGGCGTTCGCAAATTCCGAGGCCAACGCCGCTGGTGGGGGGGGTATTGTCAGTTGCGATGCAGTCAGGAGGCCAAAAGGGGGTATGTCACACCTGTTTGCGCCGGTGACGAGGACGAAGAGCTGTTCGTGGGGCGGAACCTTGTCCCAGGGTGCCGCAATCATGGTTGTTTCGGGTCAATTGGGTCTTGGTAGAAATGGAATGACAACAAAAGATTGTGCAAGAAGAGAAGAAGGAAAAGCGCAAGAATGGATGTCGTCGGGTTTGAGGTTTGGCGGTGAGACTGCAGAAGAGAGTCTTAATTATCGGTGCACACGCTCCAAATTTCGGACGGAACGTCGGCGACGGGACGTAGCGGCGCCCAGCCAGGGCCAGCCAGAGCTTTAAAAGGTTGCTTCCCCTTTGGGAAGTCGCATCGAATTGCTGTGCTCAGTGCTTTCGCAGTGTTCCATGCTCCTGTGGGTCCTTCCAGGCCCCATCTTTTGGTGGTCGAAGCATCACATGTGTCACTCACTGTCACTGTCAAAACAGGTGACGCACGGCGGCTGAGACTGTTCCGCGTCGTTCGACATAAGCAACACCGAGGACGCAATACCGGGATCACTCTCTTCCATGTCGTGTCATTTGGTTTCCGGCCCTAGATAAGCTGAATTGAGGCGCAGGAATCGGTGCCTGTCAGATTCACCCTGCAGATCCGATCTGTTGATGGCGTTGGCGATTGGTTCCGAGGATGCCGAATAAGAGAAATGCGAATACGGATTCGAGGTACTTGTGGTTGCTGAGGTTCTCAGTCAACTTGTTAGTTGTGGCTGAATCAAATCAATCAAATCGCCGAGGGGCAAATCGAGGACGATTTGATTTGTTTGACAATCAGTCCCCAAATCAATCAATCAATCAATCAATCAATCAATCAAGCCGACGTCAAAAAGTCCGAAGCCCCACCACCTATTTGGTTGATTGTTCGATTTGTTAAGAGCTGCCGAGTTATCGGACGTACTCGAATTATTTGCTTGATTTGATTTGACTACTTGACTGACTTGATTGACACTACCAGTTGATCGCCAGAAAAGATCCAATGGAATCTTGCCCGGCAACATGCACACGCTTCCCTAAAAAGTTCTTGAAATTTGGTCAAGCTGGTAGGGCATAAAGAATGGTGACCCCTTCATCTTAACTCTGCTTTGCTTGTTCGACAAGCTCAAGCAAGTCCATTGATGATTGGCTTGATTGGTTGATTTGATTGATCCGACTTGCTCGGGAGGTTAAAAGTTCCATAGGTTTGTGGTTTCGAAGGCTTCAAATCCATAAGAGCATGGCAAACTATTTGCTCACGCGAGAAGACTATCGTGAGCCTCACCATCTTCCCGGATCCTCTTGAATCATTCCACTGAGGCACTGAGAAATCTTCAGCCGTCCGCGCAGAAACCGCCACCAATCCAAACTCTATAGTCATCCCATGCAGTGCATTGCTACAACTACAACAGAGCCTCTGAGCCCCCGCCTGCCACCTCAAAGCTGTCAAGTACGAGCACAATTCCCTGATGACATCGTCGGCCAAGGCTGCGCAGTGAGCAACAATCCCAACGGACATATCGGAAGTGCCGACAGTGAGGGGCTGGGGCATACACAGAGGTGCGACAAGCGGAAAAGGCATGACTTCGCTGGTGATGTGTCGCCCCTATGCGTTTCCTCATCTAAATGGCCAGTTTATGACAATCCTGTTGATAGTGACTGCAGAATGTCTTGCATGATGCAGACGCCCGGTTTCATAGCCTCGTATGTTGGTCCTGTCTTCTTCGGTCACGAGGTAGCACCCCGCATCCTACTGAAAATAGTGCTCAACAACAGCACCACCTCGGAATGACTGGATACAACCCACCTGCTGGCTAAGATACCCAGAGTGCGAATCTGCAGGATGTTCTGCAATGCCTGGATATCATCGAATGGCAGCAGTGAGGTCCACGTCGGCACATAGCTGCAAGAACACGGCTGAGGCTAACAGCGCTAGCATAAGAAGTACTAGCACATCGAGTATGAAGGTCTATCTGTAGCCGAGCCTCATCAAATCGTTTTAACTCTCTACTATATGTTTGGCAAGGGTTTCCTCCACACTGTATATCTTAACCGGCTGGACGTGTGGTAAGCGATCGTGACTTTGAACAGACCCTTTTAGCCTGTTGTGGGTGGCTTTGTCATATCGGGGCTAATCTCTGAGGCTCTGTAAGACTTGTTTGACTTGCACAGCTACTTGAGAATGATGCGATTAACCTAAAGGGGTACAAAATTTGATGGAGGAGGGCGTGTTGGCGATATGGCTTGGGGCGGTGTTGGTGATTTTCTTGCGCAATCATATTAAATGTTGAAGAATTTGGGGGTTTAGAACACTGATTATCTGCTTGTTGCACTCGTGTGATGAAATATTTGAGACCCCACCAGCTTATTTGTTGTGTTTCGCCTCTAGCCTTGAAGTCTGGCTCTGCGCGGCTTTGATGACCACGATGCGACATAGCTCCAGCAAACTCTGGCATTCTTCATCAGTCGTAATGGAGAATGGATCGAGGTTCGCCTTGAAAGATGCACCGTCTGGTAAGACGACAGCATCTTGAGGTAAAGCAATGAGACGTTCACGTAGGGTGGCGCGATCAGTCGTGTGAAGCGGGCGGGTGGCCATCAATTGACATTTCGCTGCTGCAAAATGGGAGAGAGTGCAACAGGCGAGGAAGCAAGCAAAAGGAGGATCGACTAATTGCCGCTGATCGTACTTTTGTCGCGTATTTCGTCAATAGATACGTGCCGTTCGCCTCTTTAGCAGCAGAAGTCAAAGCTGACCTGCTAGTTCGCCCATTGAGAGCGGCTTTTTGACCAGGTTCAATATTCAGTGTGATGTCTCGGAGAGCAAACTCGGCATCAACATCGTCTTACGACAAGACTTGATTCTTGCTTCGACACAGTATATATGATGAGAACAAAAGCTCATTCAATTAAAGTTGTCGGTTAATTTGCCTGTATGATTCCGAGACCCCGTGGATTTCAATCATCCCCTTCTCTGGCTATGAGGTAGCCGGAATGACATCTTCTGTTGCGCGAAACTTGCGAGTGGCGTTGTCCGAGAACGACTTGAGACTACTCACCGCGCCGATGGAGGTCTCAGCAACGTGCACATCTGGACGAGGTTCGCCAATGTTTTGCTGAAGGACATGAGCGATATCAAACTGGCGCCCGTAAGACCTGTATATAAGCGGAGCTGCGTGGACAAGGTCACGACGAAGAGCGCCAGTACAGCAACCACGATCCCTGGGACCGAATCTAGGTAGCCAGCCCTAAGTCATGATCAGTAAATAGGCAGGCGGGTAGGAAGTGTCAAGCAAGGGGATTTCACTACAATCGCATGCTCGGTCCAGCCAAAGGCGCGGAAAGTGGCGACGCCTTTGATGGTGTCCATGAAGCGCGGACTAGAAGGTTAGAAAAGTCAGATTGGCTGTCCATCGACACGGCAATTCCCAGGGAGGTAAACATACCACAAAGGACTCAGGGCCTCTAAGTTCAGCAATCGGAACTGACGAGAGGTACGGCAGTGAAACGTCTGAATTCCATACAAAAGGCTCATGATGAAGGGGTACGCGATGATGATATACGACGAAGACGTCGCCACAACTGCAGCAGTGCCCAGCCCGATCCCAGTCTCTAGTGATGCGTTGATCAAAGTTTGATTACAGGCTGAGGTATTTCGCCATCGATGAGGGTCATGTCTTGCGAGAAGAGATTCATGATCACCCTCGTGGCCATCACGGCAAAGAATCGCAACAGGGCAGCAAACCCCGTTTTCAGCGCGGCTTGGTGCAAAGTCGTCCCGTATACTTTGACGGGCACCGGTAGACCAATGACGGCTCTAAGTATCACAAATCCGAGTGCGAAGACCTTGGACAGCGCGTAGAGACCGATGTAAAAAGGTGTCTATCGCTTGGGTTCGGTCGATGTAATGTCTTCACTCCATAATAATTTGAGCCAAACAGTCGGAAAACTGTACAACAAGCCACGAGATCCCGAAGACGGCAAACGCACACATGTAGACGAATCCAACGCTTAAACAATAGTACTTAAACACCGCGGCGTCACCCATAATGCGTGCCGGACGAGTCGAGGGTCCCGCAGAGTCAGACTCCGTGGTGCTTACTCGTGTCTGGTGGTGTTGTCCCTGAATGATGAATCTGGAGTGGTGTCGGGCTCCTTGTCCATCTTTTCGATCTTTTCGGAGTTTGGCTGGCTCTTGGAGCTGTGGGCCACGCTCGTCATGTCTCCAAAAAGCTGATCAAAGTTGCTACGCTCAGCAACACTACCTTCAGCAGTCCAAGCAATGACATGGGCAGACGATTGCAGATGACGCGTGATGTGCGTACAGAGTAAATTAGTGGGTTTTGTTTGCTTAAACAATCCGCCGCTCCCAAAAGCTTGCCGAAAGACGTTTTGCGCTGTATCGTCATCGACACCTCTCAGTACATCGTCAACGATCAACAGGTCGCATTATTGGTGGAGAGCTCTGGAAAGTGAGATTCTCTGCTTCTGACTGCTACTTAAGCTAACGCAATCACTTCCAACGGCAGTCTCCAACGGCAGTCTCCAATGGCAGCCTGGTTGCCTTTGAATAGCAGAAGGAGGGAATGACGAGCATCTTGACTTGTAGTCCACAATTATATTAGTATCTTGAGTAGTTAGACGGAAAGTTTGTCTTCTCATTGTCAGATTCGAGCGGGCGATAGTTTCTTAGCGCTTTAGAGGATGCAATCAGAAGGTGATAGGTTGTTTTGAAGGTCAAGTGCGGTGACTTTCAGTATGGTGTCCTTGCTATGTACGGGTACTTGCATTTGTATGTGGGGAGAACAGGATTCAAAGAGTGGTACAGGTACAAAGGTAGAGTTCGTTGCGCCGTCTAGTTTGCCAAACCACGTACAGTTGGCGCCAACTCTAATCCGACCACGCCGTAATGCTACTGTAGCTTGTCGGAGTTAACTCCGACCTAGCAGCGAGATACGACTCTCTAGTCGAACAGAACTTTTCCTCGCGTGGCCTTCAACCACGCCGACACCGCCATCATGGTTTCTATACGTGTACCAAAAAAAAAAAAAAAAAAAAAAAAAAAAGGAAAAAAAAGACTTGGCCGGGCCTCTATTTTGGACGATCAACCGCCGTCTATATATGCATGCAAACCCTTGATGCAAACCCATTGACCCTCTTACCCAAGCTCGTAGTTCTGTCTTATCCTCCGCAGCTGGTTTGAACGAATGAAAGATGGAGGGTAATGGTGATGGATCGCCATGAAAAGAAACATAATGAGGGAACCAAACCGTAAACTCCATCAGAGGGTATCTCGCACCAATCATTAAAAAAAGAAAAGAAAAGAAAAGGATCCCTTCTACGCGGCGCACGCAGCCAACATCATGACCAGCCGGTCGTTGACCATATCCAAAGGCCGTTCGTAAATAGTGGCTAGAGTTACCGCCATCAGGAAGGTGTCTGTTGCAGAGGGACGTTGTCGGTGATGAAAGGGACAATGCAGACTTCCATGTTGGACAAAAAATTGTCCAACATTACGTCTGCCGTTTGGACCCTGTCTCCATTGTTGCTTAGGTTGCTGATTGGGCGGTTTCCCCGGTTGCTCCGGGGCCAGTGTTTATGTCGTTGAGTTGGTGGCCATGTTCCTCGTCCATGGCGCGCACCCGATCGACCATAGCCAGTTGGACTAAGGTACAGGTACGACATGAACGATCCGGATATGATGCCGAGGGGGAGGGCGGGGAGAACGTCGTCGAACATAAACTCCGTTCCTTCCAACAGTCTGGACAAAACGAAGAATCCGAGTATGATCGCCATGAAAAAAAGCTGCGGTAAAATCGATGTTAGAAAATGAATACGGGGAGGCGAGGGTGAGATGGACGGAGCGGAAGCTTACGCGTTAGGACTCTTCAACATCTGGGACCAGCAGAAGCAAAGTAGACAGCTCCAGACGATAGAGAAGCACCACAAGCTACGAAGCTTGGGTTAGAATCAAAGAGTCCATTGGGATGTAACAAGACATACCTGCGCCAGAGAATATCATCGAAGCCGCGTTTGGATCTCTCGGCCATGACGAAGATGGAGGCAGCCATAGTGATAATAGCCAGGATGTTGCGGGTGATCGCCTTCCAGTGGTTGCGGATGAGAGTCGCAGCGCCTGAAGCATAGCTCACGCGCTGCGGGGAATGATGGTTTGGGGAAGAAGTAACTGAGGAAGCGTCGGAGACACAAGAGAGATTGACAGATCCATCGGCCGCTGAGTCGCCTAGAGAATACATGTTGAGCATTGCGTCAAGTTTGCAAATGAAAAGACAGAAACCAACCTTCACCGGCGGCGATTTCACCTGTTTCGTTCGAGCTGGCTCCCGCCATGGTATGTACTGAAGGAGAGAATCGATAGTTGGTTGTAGCGGACGAAGATGTGTGCGAATTGGGCCACTCCGGAGAGAAAGATATACCAAAACGAAGAAAGATATACCAAAACGAAGAAAGATATACCAAAACGAATTGAGATATTTGGTGAAAGATCAGTGAATAACGTGGCTCCAAGGAGAATAAATATATTAACAAAGAGGGAAGGGGGAAACACCTGGCGGAAGGAGAGCTGAGTAGGTGGAAGAATAGCTAGGTGGGTAGGTGGAAGGGGAGGATGGCGCGCAGAGGCAATGCGAATGGAACGAACACCTACAGCGTCCCCCGCGGCGGACCTACTAGTGGTTGTTTACTAGTGGCCGTGTGTGGCTGTGCTTCCCAGAGTGAGGGAACAGTATGCACAGAAAAGACGTCACTGGTTTGGCGGCGCGCATGTCAGGTACATAAGGTAGGTGACGTGTCTGACGCTGCCAACCCCGCTCCCCTGTCGTCGTCCGCTGTCGCATTCAGACTTGGTGCGCAACGTTCAAGACTGTTCGATGCCACAAATCTACCATCGCGGTAATTCATTCAAAAGACACGAGGGTACCAATACAGAAGTCATAGGCATCGAGGCTTTGATATGGATCTTTTGGGTCTGACAACGTGTATAATTGCGCTCGTCGATATTGCACAAACCACAACTCGTTTGGCCCAGGCCCTCCTCGAACCACCTTGCAGCTTGAGAGATAGAGGGGACAGAACCATTTTGAGGTTCAGAAGAACCGAGAAGTACTGAGTGGATGAACCTATTCATCGTTCGCGACCTGCTAACATATGGACCTGAGTAGACTCCAGAGCGTTGCTTTATCTCAAGCTGATCTCGAGACGTCAGTCTTGTCGGACCGAAAAATAACAAACGAAAATAAGGATGATCTTAGGCTAAATGCCATAGAGACAATCACCAAATCAGTTGCTTGGGCTACTACGATTATCCTGAGTTTCTATGCTTTAGGTTTTGAAAGATCGAACGTTAACGAGGAATACCTGACGGCAGGCCAGTTTTGGTCAGGCTATCTCGCACGAGCAAGCATGATGAAAAAGGTCTGGATAATTATGATCAAAACTTATGGGAGATGTTAACTGATCATGAATATTTGACAGTAGGTGATTTATTTCAACACCGATCTGTCACCAGAAGCATTCCTTCTGGTGATGATTGTTTACGGTGCTGGTGCATCCATAATGTACCATCTCCACGAACTTCACGATCGTTTTCAAGACAGTTTCCTCGTAGCAGGAATTGCTATTGCTCTGATCTCCGGAACAATAACTGGGCAGACCGCCGAAGTGATCCTCCTGCGGATTCTTCCGGGGGCCGTTTTGTTGGCCCTTTCTCTTAGTACCACCGGTCATCGACTTGCTCGTACTTCAAGGTTCACGAGAAGCAGAAGATTGGAAACACAGATATGATCCTTGCCTATGTGAAACCAACATGAGGTCGTTCTTTGTGCTAGTCACGCAAGGCACGCACGTCTTGATCTCACCCCTCATCTTGCACTTGAATCCTAACGAAACAACAGGATTCTCGGGCGCAAATTTCGACAAGAAGGCTAGAATAAATGGTCGCGAAGACGCATAACTCGATGTCAATCGCAGCATGCACAGATTGCTAGGTCTGGTGTCTAAACCAAGCCGAGAACAGCTGGTTTGG
The DNA here is from genome assembly GCF_000319635.2 of Colletotrichum fructicola Nara gc5. Classification (NCBI taxonomy): domain Eukaryota; kingdom Fungi; phylum Ascomycota; class Sordariomycetes; order Glomerellales; family Glomerellaceae; genus Colletotrichum; species Colletotrichum fructicola. Next base: position 8,405,207 of record NW_027094051.1, on the reverse strand, counting down.
AGGCGGAGCTGATCTTTGTCAAAGTGATGACGATGGAATCTTGTCAACATGTCAATTTAATAGCAATTCATGGGAATATCGTACAGGAAGATCATGATTGCGCTTTGGAACTTCTGCCTTTGAAGTATCATCATTATTCTTGGGAATAAGTCTCGCACGCTCGATGATTATACTCTACCATGTTGCTTTAGATCAGAAATTTTATCCAGATCAAGAGTATAACATGGAAAATCTTACTCAGACAAGTAGTTTGAGTCGTGTTAGAACATGACTTTCGCCGTGATGTGCAAACTCTTCCTCCCGAAACTTTTCTATGCCTCCTCTATAACCCCATATGTTGACAATGCTTTTACAATCCCTCGTAGTCTCAGAATTCGGGTCGTCGTGATAGTGTCATACTCAAGCCTGGTATTGAGTGAAGCATCTGCGCCTCAACCCCGAACGACGTTTAACCCTCCCGTAATGTCATGAATGTCGTGTAGACAACCTGTCCGACTCCATCTTCCAACAACGCAGACTTGTTGCTCAGCAGAATAGATGCCATGAACGCGCCTGAAACAGCCACGAACGGTACCGCAGACAGTATTTCGTTGATCGTCGATCTGAATCCTTCGCTCACGTAGGCCAGAAGAGAGAATGCGAATATAATACCGGTTAATTGAAAGCTTGAGAAAGAGAAAGGTTAGATGATCTTGATTGCAAACAAATAACAGGAACGGAGAGCTTACGCATGGGAGTGTCTGAAAGCGGCAGACCAGACACACCAAAATATCATGGCCCCCAAGAAGTCAAAGATCCAAAGCCTAGATTTCCCTTTAGTTCACTCTCACAGGAACATGGCATCGCAAGAACGAACCAAAGCCACAGGGGATGCTTCAATCCACGCTTCTTTAACCCCAGCAACAAGAAGATCGAAATTGAGAAAGTCGCCAAAGCTGATGTTGATCTCAGGACTGTTTTCAGTGGGAGCTTGATGCGATGATTAGCAGATTCAAACCTGATTCACGAAAGGTCTGTCAGGAGAAATCGCGATGGGGGCACTGTTCTAAAGCAGAAAGCCAAATTTGATCAAGGAGAAACACGAACCAGAATCCCTCGCCACGAGTCTCCCCAGTTCGTCCATCCTACACCGGGAGTGGGAGACACCCTTGGCCAATATTCTGGCTCATCATTGCTGGAGTCCTACGTTCTTTCCGGATCTTGTCGCGGCTCTGGTTCGAATTGGGCCGTTTTCCAGGGTGGAAGAGGGAAAGAGCATTGGGGTCACTGTCTGTAAATATCCTGTCACGTCCGTCAGGCTAATCAGCAGGCAAGCTACAAGCGTCTGGGCAGCTTAGCCACAGAGGCCTCCGACAGGCCGAAGAAGTAGGCCAATCATATGATACCGACCATGTACGATGACATATTTCTGTTGTCACAGTTGATGATAGCCTATTGATGAGAGTAGCAGGCCCAGAATCTGACACGTTTAAAAGGGCAAGCCCCCGGGCGAAAGTCCTACTGATGGTTGTTTGCCACCGTCGTGTCCGAAAACACCCCAACGCCATGGCTGGGACAACTTGCCTCGTCGAGGAAGCATACGACGTTTTTCACATATTGTGGTCAAGAATAGGTGGCAGAGAAGCTACACCAGGCTGTAAGAAGCGGACAGTCGAAGATACGTATGGAAATGCACAAAGAAGAGAAGGAGAAAACATGTTTACTGACTAATGGAGCTAGTTATGAGTTCCATGACGGCTGCTCCAGAGAGCTGAAAAAGGCCGAGAGGTTAGATGATGCGAAGAATCAAGACAAAAGAATGACAGACTGGGATGAGCCAATGCAGCCGGCGGTGAGTCGGTCCAAGATATATAGAAGAAAAACAGCGAGGAACAAGCCATTGAAGGCGCTGGCTGCGATATGCGCAATAACGAGCTCCTCAATCCTCAACATTTCTGCTGTTCGGGCAAATGATCTGAGAAAATGGGAAAACGTCGAAATTGTGGCATGGTTTATAAACCGTTGGCTTGGAGTCAATGAATTATCCAAGGTAAGCAGTTGTGAACACCACCAAGCCTATCTGAGAGAATTGAAGCTGAAAGAATAGTATTATGAGATCGACGAGAAGCTGCGGGATGGCTCACCAGGGCTTTTCATCACCACCATGCTCGTTTATGGAGCAGGTGCTTCCACGATCTATCATCTCAACCGAAATGACAGGTATCAAGATACAATTCTTGCAGCCGGAATAACACTGTCTGTACTGCTCGGTCAAATCGTTCGGATACGGCTCGAGGATATCATCCTTCAGATTGTACCATGGATGACGTTGTTGGCACTTGGGGTCAGCACAATATATCACCGAAAGGCTCATGAGCCACCACCGAAACACAACACGCCGACCGATTATCTGTCGAAACCTATTTCGGAAAGCATATGAGATCGGAAAACCTCTGATGAAACATCTGTTTACATTTAGAAACTTTTCTTTTGTCCTGCCAGTCTAATTGCCGGGTTGACTGTGCTTAACTTGATAAATCGCGGGGTTTGAGACTTTGGGTGTACTTTCAGCAATATTCGATCAGGGTATCCTCTCATCTTTCGCTCAAGTTAGTATTTTCAACAAAGCCATTCGACTGAGCCGCATTTGAGTGATGCTTGACGCGTTTTCAGTGCAAGATACCATTCAAATCCGTACCGATATGTCATCGGTACCTATGGTTAGGCGCCGACCTTCGGCGGGTGAAATAACCCCGCACCTGTTGATCGGACCCACTGCACACCTATGCACCGAGTACACCGAGTCCCGACCGAGATCTACCTTACCCCACCAACCCCTCCATCCAAGCTTCCGGCACCTCAGCTTCGACTTCAAACCTCCATCCTCCACAACACAACCACCGCCCCCAAAATGACAACACCCGCCCCCTTCCCCTTCCCACGGGAGTACTCCTTCCCCCCCTTCTTCACCCGCCAAACAAATCTCACCACACACCACGCGCAACTCGTCAAATGGTCCGACCTGATCCTCGCCTACTGCCGCCACAACCGCATCTTCAAGCTCTCCCTCAACGCCGCCATCCCCTCCGCGCCGACCGCCGCCCTCCCGCACGCGCTGCCCACCACATCCACCCCGTCCATCGCAATCACCGACCCGACCCTCGGTGGCACCTCCACTGCGTCATCGGGGGCAGCCGGCCCGGAGGAGCTCTTCCACAACAAGACGCTGAACAAGCGCCTCTCGCTGGCCGACGCGCGCGAGGTCCTCGAGTTCATGAAGAAGGACGGCCGCGCGGAGCAGCTGCCCGCTTCGCCGGACGTGTTTTGGGTGTACTGGCGCACGCCGGACGAGTGGGCTGCGGCGATCGAGGCGTGGATCGACGAGACGGCGCAGAAGGGGGTTGTGTTGACGTTGTACGAGCTGACGGAGGGCGAGGGCACGAGGGGAACTGGTGAGTCTTTTCTGGGTGTTCCGAGATGTGGGGGAGAGTCACGGCTGACGGTCGAATTTTCACAGATTTTCACGGCCTCGATTCCGATTTACTGCAAAAAGCGCTGCAGGTCCTGGTCAAGCGAGGCAAGGCTCAAATCTTTGGACAGGAGGACTCCCAGGGTGTCAAGTTCTTCTGATTACCTATCGACGATACGACGGCACGATGTAGCTATTCTCCCATGCGATTCTCTTGAAGACGTAACGACATTCATACATTATACATCAGTATACCTCCGTATACTTCCGCAACGATCAACACCAGCGACACCGACAACGGCACCGACGCCGACGGACCGTCGGCGTTTCTACTTCCCGATGCAATGACCATCAACTCCTTGCGCGCGCGTATGGCTATTATGTACAAGAGCGTAGCAATATTCAGCAAAACATCATGACTTTTCGAAAAAGTTCTTGACGAGGTACTTCTCGTCAAACGTCACCTGCTGGGTCATGGCCACGTCGAGAAGCCAGTCGGCGGCGACGATACGAGGCTCCATGTGGCCTTTGCGGGCCATCTCCTCAAACTTGGGCCAAAGGGCGCGCTCCTGCAGACTGTTGGAGCTTAGCAGATAGACGGGTTCAGGCGCGGCGCCGCCATCTTCCTCGGCGGTCGTGGGCTTGATAGTGGTGCCGCTGCGTGCGCGGTAGAGCTTGAACATTGCGCCGTTGGCCTCTGCGATGGCCTTGTAGCTATCGGGGCCGTTGCTGATGTGCTCGGTACAGTAGACCGGTACGGTCCACAGGAGTTTGCCGAGATTCGCCCTAGCCCGGGAGACAGCCGTCTCTATCTTGACTCCGAACTTCTTCTCGTTCTCTTTATCGTCGAGAAGGAAGTCTTCAGGGTCAGGAGCTTCACCCTTATCGAGCGCTTCGTCGATGAACTTGGACGAGAGAATCGTGGGCCCCTTTGCTAAGGTCTTGAGGAACTTGACTGTCCGCACCATGTGCGGGGCGGCGAGGTAGTCGGAGGGCTTGTCGTCCTGGACTATGAGGATGCCCATATCGCGAAGCTTACGCTGTGGGGTGTTAGTACCTAGTTATAGAATAATGGAGGAATTGAGACAACTAACCCTTTCGACATCCTCCTTGTGCTTGTTGTTGACCCATCTCGTAAATCCGGTTAATACAACCCTCATTTCCACCTCTGGACCTGCCGATTTCCGCTTCTTCGTCGGGCGTCTCTCGTCGTCGTCCTTGTCGTCATCGTCGTCGCCGTCGTCCGCCTGCGCTGGGCTTGACGTCCGTCCCCGCTCCTTGTCAATTTGGTCCGCAGCACGCTTGCCACCCCAGGGGCCGCCCTGCTTGGCTCCCCGCTTCTTCTCCTTCTCGTATAGAGCAATGTCTGGCGCGATGCGTTGAAGGTTGGTGAGCGCCTTACTCTTGGCACTTCTTGCGCTTCCTGTGGACATAACAGAGGGGGTATCATTCTCCTTGCCGCGGGCACCACCTTTCTTGGGACGAATAGGCGTCATAAAGCTGTCGTCGACCGCATCGTCCTTGGTTCCGTCGTCCTTCTCCTCTTGCCTCCCAATAACGACACCCTCGGCAGGGCCGTAGTTGTACGAGTTGTCCTGGGCGGCTTCGAGAATCCTGCGCTTACGCTTGGCACCGGGGGACAAATGCTCCTCTCCACCCGGGTAGGACGTCTCTCGTAACCTGGATTCGTCGAAAAAGGTCTGGCCAATAACCTCGCCGAGATTCGTACGGACGGGAAAATGGGAATATTTGGCTACGGTAACGCTCTGCTTCTCGCACTTGGCATAGCTCTCCTCGATCCACAAGTGGTTGACAGTTTCGATGTTCCAGTCCTTAGCCGCCTCGTACTTTTCGCTACTGCTGCGGGCAGTAATGAGATGGGTGTTCTCGGCCTTCATCGTCTTGGTATACGTGGCGCCAGTTGCCCGAATAAGGTTCTCGAGATAGATACGAGCGTCGCCACCGTAATTGGAAAGGCAAATCTTGAAGTCCTCAAAGCCTTCGATGCCGTTTCGGGGGACAGGGTAGTGGAGTAGTCGTCGCAGGGGCGAGGTCCATTCGTTGTGAGTGATGAGGTGGTAGAGCCACGAGAGGTTTCCGACATCCTTGCCCGATTGAGCGGCCTTGATATACTGTTCGCCGTCGCGGTATTGGCACACGAAGTAGTCGCAGTCGTCAACATCCTGGACCACTCTGCCGCCTCCATTGATGACGAGTTGCTTGACGATTTCCAACGATCTCGGGGTGATACTAAGGTCCCACGAGAACATGACGCTCTTTCCTTGAAATATGGTGGCAGCCCTGCGTGTGCTATCGACGAGCTGGTTAGGCATGGTAGACGTTGCTCCTTGGAGGTGATCGTACTTGGGCATTTGCACTTCGGCTTGCAGCTCGGGGTTTTTGAGGATTTCGGGGTCGGGCAAGGTATAGGGGCCCTCATCGATGCGCTTGCCGAGTTTGAAGCAGTCTTCGAACCAGTGGGGTAGAACGATCTTGCATTTGAGTCCCTTCTCCTTAGCAGTGACACATTTGGGATGCTCCATAGACAGCGCGCAGATGTGTGTGGTCTGGCGGGTGACGTCGGCAGTCTCCATACCGCCCATAGCAAGAGTCGCCCCGATGATTGTCTCCTTGTCGATTTCGGGCAGGTCGGCGCAGGTGATGTTGATTTTCGAGAAGAACATGCGCGGATCGGGCGAGTAGGGCCGGACCTGGGCCTGTTTGTTCCTGTGGATGGAGGCTTTGAGCCAGTTGGACTCGACAACAGGGATCATGAAGGCCTGGGTTTCTGTGAACTGAGGGAAGTCGATTGTGTTGGAGATAATATGAGTAACTTGCTCGAGGCGTATTGAGCCGTCGCGCCTCGGGTCGAGCACTTCGCCGCCGCGGCCTATAACGATCTCCGTAAGGTCGCTGATCTCCTTAGGCGCCAAGTAGGCGGACGGCACGAATGCAAAGGCGCATTCTGCAAAGAGGCCTTTGGCGTCGGCCATGATTGTCGTGCGTGGTGGCCGTCGTCCGTGGGCGTCGTCCGTGGGCGTCGTCCGTGGGCGTCGTCGTCGTCGTCGTCGTCGTTGTCGTTGGCGTTGGCGTTGGCGTTGGCGTTGGCGTTGTTGTCCTTGGGCGTCGTGGTCGTTGCCGTCCGGGTTGTGTAGGTTGCAGCGATATTTCTTGCCCTGGTTGACGCGACTGGGCTTGACGCGCTCAACAGAGGCCCACTACACTACACGCGAATTGACCACTGCAGCACATGACGTTGTCACGCTGAGGTACTTGTATATGTATGCAAACCCCACAGTGGAATAAGTAACTAGCTGAACTCATACTACTAGCGCGTTCTAGGCCATTAAAAGCGCGCCCCGTGCACGGGCGTCTGACAGGTACAGACGCTGCCTGGGCGTGACACCTGTCAGCCAAAGCTCCCAACGACAAGGACGACTGAGACGACGACCACGGACGACGATTATGGACGACGATTATGGACGACGATTATGGACGACGATTATGGACGACAACGAGGACCCGGACGATAGCAAGGACAACAGAAGAAAGTACCGAGACCAGTCATTCACATCATCTCCAGTGTAACCAGCTCGAGCTCCGGTGAGGAACAATTTTATCCTAAGATTAGAGAAGATGCGTCCAAGGTCATTTCCACTCACTCACCTGCCCGTCGACCGTATGCCTAGAATGGCATTGAGAGACGTACCTTCTATTGCCTCTCTGGTGGTTCTTTACGATGAGAGCCGTACTCTCTCGCGGGGTGACACCCCCTTCGAGGACTTCAAGATTTGCTTCTCCAACTACGATGGCGACGCTCGTATCTATCTCGAGAATCTTCTTTCTATTGCCTCGTTCTCAACACACTTGCCGACAAAAAGAAGTTCGAGAAAGCCATATGGAACCCACGTACGACTGGGCAATTGCGGGTGAACAAGTACAGATACATTTGAAGTTGTGGCATCTGAGGTGTTTCACAAAGTCGCGATACCTGGCAGCTTGCTGACGCAGCTGGTCCGACGCGGATCGGGCCATCAAACAACTCGCAGCCGCTAGCAACTTTATTGCAACTACCTACAAACGACAGCTCCATCTGCTGCCCTCTTGATTCCTTCGTCGGACGCTGTCAATCTCTAAGGGCCTGATCGTCCATGCATCATGTCGTCCTTACTGCTGCTTGATTCAATCACGCCGACCATGTTGCCCCACTAATTCCCAAAATAATCCATCTCTCTTCGCACAGCGAATTCGTCTCGCTTCAAAATCACCAAGAAATGCCGGTCTGCATCCAAACTTTCGTACATGACACTTCGCGAACATGATACGATCCCTCAGAGGCTCGACTTGATGAGGTCAGCAGCCTTCTCAGCGACCGCGTACACGGTCGCCTGAGGGTTCGCCCGGACCGTGATGGGGACGATACTGGCGTCAGCCACCCTCAGGTTGCGAATGCCGTGAACACGCAGCTTCTCGTCGACCACGCCACCGAGCTCGCGGGGCATCATGGAGCAGGTGCCCGTGAAGTGGTGAGCACCGACAGCAGTCTTGCGAACGAAGTCCTTGGCCTCCTCCAGATCGGTCAGAGGCTTGGCCGGGACGCGCTTTCCGCCCGCCTTGAGCTGGCTGCGGAGAGGCTCCGTGGACGCAATCTTCTCAATCTGCTGGACGTGTCTGGCCAGAAGCTCCACGTCCAGGGGGTGAGTCAGGTACCCGGGGTCAATGGCCACCGCTGGTGACTCCAACGACGCCGACGTGATGTGGCTCGAGCCTCGCGAGAGCGGGTGAGCCAACAGCAGGCCGAACGCAAAGAATTTCTCGTCGCCGGGAGGTGGCGCCGCCATCGTCCCGTCCGGGTTGAACAAGGCGTACCCCGGAAATGAGAGGTAGTAGCCGGAAGGCTCCGATGACGAAGTGAGGACCGAGCGGATAAATGATTCGAGCTTTTCAGTAAACGCAGGTGTCGATCTCGTCTTCGGCGCCTCCGCCTTGAGCTTATCGAACAGCTCCCCGACATTCTCGGTAGCCGGCAGCGGAAGCTGTGCCGTTGCCGAAGTCCCACTTCTGGAGAAGGGGCCCGATTGCTTGCCGTACGCCTCCATGGCTGCCCCGACCGCCGCGGGGTCTTGGCGGACGATCCCGTCCATGGTGTCGTGCTCGGGGAGTGTTTCAAAGGCTGCCCCGACCATGACATGGTTTTGCAGGTTCTCACCAACGTGTGGGTTGTCGAGCACAACGTCGATGCCGAGCCCGCCGAGAAGCTCAGCGCTTCCAACACCAGAAAGCTCCAGGATGCGAGGGGAGTTCAGGGCGCCGGCGCTGAGGATGACTTCCTTTTGCGCCGTAGCGACCTTCTTCTCGCCGTCCTTGGTGTACTGGACACCCTCTGCGACAATATCGCCAGCGCCAGTCTTGAAGACGACCTTCTCCACAAGCGCTCCGGTCTCGACGGTCAAGTTCGACCTGGACTTGGCGGCTTGCAGATACGCGCTGCCGGCATAACTCCTCGTTCTTGTCGCAGAGTCGACAGTGTCAGGTGTGAGACTGCTTCCGACGCCCTGCCCGCTCAACGGGTCGCAGACATTGGGAAAGCCTAACTCGCGGATGGTGTCTTGCCAGACCTTGGGCCAGAAAGAATCGGCGTTGTCAGGCAGAGACAGCTTGAGAGGACCGCTCTGTGCCTCATCAGAAGCAATAGAGTAAGCCTTCTTCTGGGCAGCACTGAACGAGGGCCAGTCCCAATCCTCATTGCCCAAGCTAGCCCAGGACTCAACGTTGGCACGAGTCGTGACAGTGAACGACAGGCCGTTGAGAGCACCGGAACCACCCAGCAGGCGGCCTTGAGGCACTCCAATCTCACGACCACCGAGGCCACTCTGCATCAATAGTCAGAACCAAATGCAAGAAGCATCCCACCACATTGTTGGAGAGACTCACCTGTGGTACCGTCTTGAACTGCCAGTCAGATGGTGTCTTGACCAGACTGGGCCCCAGTGCGGGAATATTGACTCTGGGATCCGCCGTCTGGTCCTCGCCCGCCTCCAACACCAACACTTGGATATCGGGGTTCTCAGACAAACGGGAGGCAATCACCAAGCCGGCAACACCACCGCCGATGATAACGAAGTCGTATTTTGCAGACATTTTGACAAAGATATGAAGTTTTGGGCAACACAAGTGAACAGCAGGCCAGGAGGATTGGCTCAGCGGAGCTCAGCCAGTGTTAAATCATCAGCCCGAAGGAACCAACAATTAGCCCGAGGGGACCGGTACGTGTGCATTGCGGCACAGACGTTGGTGCATAGCAACAATCACCATCGCGCCGCGCTATGCTTCCGGCATCTCCCCCGCGCCGCCGTATTAGACCAACTCTCGACGGCGCCCCGACCAGCCGTTTTAGGTACCGTTGAATCAAGTCCCACCGCAGAGTTGCATTCGTACGACGACGTTTCTGCACCATGGACCCGACGCATTTTGGCGCAGACCCATCTACTTCTCCGGGACCCCTAGTCCATGAGTCGCGCACCACTGACCGGGGGCCTCCCAGCAGGTACCCGGATATCAAGGTTATCGGGATGCCCCAAGGATCACCGCGGAGCCGACACGGGCTTGTACTTTACATCAATCAGTACAAACTTCTCGATGGTATGATGGGCGTTACACGATCGTGGTGATTTGCCATCCGGCCATTGGACACTAGTCAGTCGCCGTGGGAATCTGTGACCCCTCAGGTAACTCACGATAGATTGCCACGGATGGCGACTAATGGGGCTAGACCCAGCACTTAGAGCCATGCAGAGCTCTATCACAGCTCGAGGGCGGCAGATGTAAGCCAGCTCGAGTCCAGACATGAAAGAAGGTCTTCGAGCGGTCTGCTGTTGACTTTGGACTTGGAAAGTTGCATCAACGACATAGTCTTCATGATGGGTGTCCTCTTTGACTCTAGTTACCAAGGCATCCTCGTCTCCGGACTTGGAGTGCTCTGCGGTTTCGCCGTCCACCATGCCCTCTTCATTCACGGAGAGTGGCATGTACAAGCGCCTCAGATTGCTCTGGGCCACTTTTGGTTTCTCTTTTGCTTCATTGCTTCAAGCATCTACTACAAAAATACCTTGATTGGCGAGCTTTCTCGGTGTCTGTTGATGCTGTTTGCTGGCTATCTCCCCGGTCTTCTGGCCAGTATCACTCTCTACAGAATCTTTTTTCATCGTCTGTCTGGCTTCCGTGGTCCGTGGTACGCCCGTATCACGAAGCTCTGGCACGTATGGGCATGTAGAGACTGCAAGAACCACCTGGTTCTGGAGGACCTGCACGAGCAATATGGAGACTTTGTCAGAACAGGTGAGAGAAACGACTTTACATGACCATTTGTTTCAATACTGACTGTTTCAAAGGTCCCAGTGAAATCACCGTCTTCCACCCCGGAGTCTTCATGGCTGTGGATGGCCCCCGATCGGAGTGCATCAAGGCAGAGTGGTATGACATTCTGCATCCCGATCGCGCCCTCGTTACCACCCGCGTCAAGCCAATTCATGCTGCTCGACGTCGTGAATGGAACCGTGGCTTCTCGGCTCAAGGTATGTCTCCATAGATCTTCGGTATCGTGAGCCTATCTGACGTGCCGTGCCGCGCTGCAGCCCTTGTCCAGCACGAGTCAAAGATTCTCAAGTATATTGAGCAACTTGATCAATGCATCGAGGCCAATGCCAAATCAAACAAGCCTTCGGAAGTGCGGGACCTCTTCTTCTGGTTCGGGTTTGATGTCATGGGCGACTTCGTCTTTAGCAAGTCTTTTGACATGCTGCATCAGCAGCAATGGCACCACATCATTGTGCGTCTGCAGCGTGCCCTTTCCCTTCTTGGGCCGTTCAGCCCTACGCCGTGGTTGATTCAGGTTGGCTTCAAGCTCGCTCCGCGTGTGGGTGTTCTGAAGGACTGGTTCGACATGGTCGCTTGGTGCGAGCGTCAGATGCGCGTGAGACTAGACGATGCATCTCCCAAGCCATCTGTCCCTGACCTCGCCCATTACCTCATGGAATTGGACGATGGGCAGACTGAGATGAAGGACCGCTTAACCTGGCTATTCGGTGATAGTCTGCTTGCTATTGTGGCTGGAAGGTGAGCATACTTTGACGGGTTTGGGGCAATCAATACTGACATGCACAGCGAACCGACTGCTGCCGCTCTGATTGGTATCTTCTGCGAGCTGGCAAAGCACCCGGAGCACATTGACAAGGTCTACGAAGAGTTGAAGGACGTTGACGTGACAGACCTCAAGACCCTGACGAGTCTGCCTCACCTCAACGCCGTCATCAACGAAGGTCTCCGACTCTACCCGGCCCTGCTCACGGGCGGAGCCAGGAAGACGACCGAGAACGGTGCAACCATCGGCGGCACCTTTATCCCGCCCAACACGACCATCATTGCGCCTCGGCATGTCATTTCCAGAAGTGAGTCCAGTCTGGTCGCGCTCAGGCCTTCTCTTTAACTGACTATTGCTTCAGGGGAGGATTGCTTCGAGCGGCCGAATGAGTTTATCCCCGAGAGATGGAGCACCCGACCGGAGATGGTCCGAAATGCATCCGCCTTCGCACCTTTCGGTACAGGTATGGAGCTCTCCCGCGTGTGGTGGTTGCCGGATATGGAGACTAACTCGTGCATCTGCAGGTCATCACAGCTGTCTCGGGCGTTTCCTGGCCACCGACTCCATGAGGTTCGTGGTGGCAAGGTTGGTCAAGAAATATCACATTCGCCTTGCTCCCGGTGAGACTGGAACTCGGGTTTTTGACGACATTCGGGATCAGTTTACTTCCAACCCCGGCCCCTTGTCTCTCTGTTTCGAGTTGAGGTGACTGGGGCTATGAATAGACGGAACGCTTGACTACACAGCCTCTCAGTACACTTATTGTCATATTTTCAAATTGCCATAAACACATTTTCTTGTTTTATCATTCTGCATACACTTTAAACACACTGTACATGATCTAAATCAAGTTATGAACAACCCCTGGGCTTGAATGTTCAAGCGAGAGGGGAGAATGGCCACCCGTTGATGCCGCTGGTGTAGAGCGGGCCAGCTTCAATCGCTTTCGCACTCTTCTTGAGCTCCTCCACATCCCAGTTGGCCCAGACCGAGCGTCCGTTCAGGAAGGCAGCCTCCGGGCTGGTCAACCACACAGCAAAATGGGCGGGGAGTTGGACTTCATCATGGCACGGACGTTAGCCTGGTCGGCCCACAGCGGAGTTGCAGCTCGAAAGAAAGCGGCCCAGGTCGTGAGATATGGGTATCTGACAGGGACAGCACGCACCTTTATCCATCGGCAGGGCCTCCGCCTTGGCACCGCTCTTTTTGAAGATGTCGGTCTCTACCATGCCCGGGTGCAGAGTGACGGCGAACAGATTCGGGTTCTCCGCCGCGAGGAACTCGACGATTTTGGTCTGCGCCAGCTTGGACGCCATGTACGGCGACAGGCCGGGCACCATGGACACCGGCAGTGCCGTGGTGCCGGTCGTCAAAGCGATGACAGACGCATGCGAGGGGTTAGCCGTGGGCAGGAACGACTTGGTTACCAGGTATGTGCCCTTGGTGTTCGTCTTTTTGTCACATGTGAGTATGGAGTCGCAGCTGGTGTGGGGATCTGTGCAGAGTCGCAACTGACCTCGAAGTTCAGCCACCATTCGTCGGAGGTGGACCCCGCGATGGTGGACGGGGGCGAGGTGTAGCCAGCGGTCAGGACAAGAATATCCCACTTGCCGATCGCGGCTGCCACCTTGATCAACGTCTCCTCGCTCGTGATATCGGTCACGAACGTCTCGGACTGAACAGACGGCGGCAGAGAGGATTTGGTGGTGCTTAACGCGCTCTCTGAGCGGCCAAGAAGAATGACTCGGGCCGCCCCGGCAGCAGCAAACGCTAGGGCAGTCTCTCGGCCAATTCCGCTCCCCTTTGGAATTGAACACAAGAGTTAGAGTTGATGATATACAGATGGAGGGGGGGCTGGAGCTGTCTCAATCGGGACAAAAGCTGTGGGATGAACTGGGGGGTTATGCGAGGACGTACCGCTCCGACTACAATGGCCGTCTTCCCCGCTGCTCTCAGCTCCGGCCGGGAGGGGGAGATGGCATCGTAGGTGTCGTTGTGCCATGTCGGCGTGGCGGAGGGCAGAGGGGGTTGCATTTTGACTAACTGATTTCAACGGAGATAACGACCGAGGCAGTCTGGATCCTGGAAGTGGCGATATTCAGGTAAGAGTCGATAGATTGGGGGAGGGCAAGGAGCTATCACTGATGGGATGCAATCGAACAGAACATCGCGAGCCCAGGGCCCGTCTTTTATCCCCAGGAAACGGAACTCAAAAGCACATGTTGCCCAGCCGGCGAGCCCCACGCCGGACGGATTTAAGCAGCTGGGAGGTGCCTTAACGCAGCGACGGTGCCAGAACACAGCCCGACAGGAAGGCCTTTGGTGCGGGATAGCGTGCGGCGTCGAAATAAGCCAGCGTTGCGCCTGTTGGATTGGTCTGATGGTCGCCAACGCAAGGTGCTGACCGGTTGACGACAGTAACTACATCCCCGCTGACAAACATAGACCAATACCAACGAGGCAGGCAGAGAGAGGGGAGGGGAGCACTGCTGCTGCTGATGAAACTCTTCAGCAGTGACACCTGTGCCTTGCATAAAATTACCGGAGACGCACCGCATCAGACGGCGGCCGTTCGGATTCGGTGCGACGCCACCAGCGGCCTTCGAGGCAAGGCGCGGCATTTGATTAGAAGGTCTACCGCGGTTGAACAGGCTTTGGGAAATGGCTCGCTGTAACAGGACAGCAGACGCGCTGAAGGTGGTGTTGCTGCTAGCCTGTCGCTGCTGCATGCGAAGACTTGCAGACAGCCAGCCCTCTTCTCCTCTCTCACATGTGGGTGGATCTCGGTCAGCTTCGTTGGACAAGGGTGGGAAACTCTGATATATCAACTCGCAGAGACTCCACTTTGAAACTCCCCCCCACCTCCAAACCTGAGAGAGCACTTCCTGGAATGGGTTCCCACCCCTGCAATAACTGTCTAAAGCGGAGACTGGAAGTTGACGAAAGAGACAAGGGGCCTTGAACGTCGCAACCCTGGGGGTGGGCCGGGGTCAGTTGCGAGAGTTGTGGGGAGTTGCACAAAGTGATCCCTCTCTCTGCTCTATCTAATCTCTCCCAGCCCGGCCTCAAGAGAGAGGGAACCAGGTCCATCACGTAACATCATGCCGTGCGTTTCCCGATCACATCTGAGAACGCAGAGATGGACCCCCCCTCTCCCCTCGTCGAGAGTGGGAATCTAAGATCCCCCATATCGATATTATCCACACGTGCAGCAACACCACGCGGATGGTTGGTCCTCCAAAGGACTAGAGATACTGGCATTGCTTTTCGCAGTGCAAGTCGTCGGCGAGGCAAGCGTGGTGGAGATGGGCGCATGCACTGTCTTGATTCATGTCCCACTGTCATCCCATCTTTCTTTAACACTAGTGCAGCTGTGTCTCGATCAGATGAGGCATGGAAGGAGGTGTTTTCCTGCAGCTTTACCTTGACGGCGGGCAAAAAAGAAGCAAGCGCTAGGGAACTAATGGCACGGCAAAGTAAGGTACAGTATGCAAGTGCGGTACTTGGCATCTCATATGACCACATCCGAAGCTGGGAACTACCGCGAATAGGGTCACATCGACTGGTGTCTCATCGACCGGTCTCGTCCACTCTTTTTTCTGCGCCTCTACCGATATGTGATTGATAGTCACGGAGTCCACGTTTCGAAAGAAGGTGCTGCTGGTGGGATGGTTGTGGTGGGCAGCCGAAGCAAGGCTAAGCCAGCCCGTCCCCCATCGCTTCTCTCGGGTGTGTGAGATGTGGCCCATGGATTCGGGAGAAATAGTGTGTTAAGTGTGTTCGGGTCTTTTCCTGCTTGTGTGCGTGTGTGTGAGATAGATCGCTTGCGCCCTCCATAAGTTGGATGAATTCCCCCTCCCACCCGGAAAGTCTTGCGCCACGGCGGTTGTCGGCTGAGAAGATTGTTCAACTTTGAAGGTTTTGATTCGCACCAACAGACGTTCGCAAGCGCGCTCCTTACAATTTGTCCCGTTGGTTGGGATTCGGCTTTCGCTGCTACTAATAATACGTGCTTGCTTGCTTGCCCACCATGCCTGGCGCTGGTTCGAGGGGCATTGCCCTGTTGGTATGGATCGTCGTCTTTACCGTCATTGACGCCGTGGCGTTGGCCCTGCGCTTCTGGGCCGGGCGCATTATGCGCAGAGGCTTCTACTGGGATGATGGAATGATTGGGTTTGCATTCGTAAGTTGGAACACTTGTCTGTCTAGTTGGGTACTGGCTGACTTGGACATAGGCAAACATCATTGCGCTTCAGGGTGTTGTCGTCTGGGCCATCTACAACGGCCTGGGCAAGCACACCAACGAACTTACTCTTCCCGAGTATGCGGTTCAGTTCAAGGTATGCTTTCCGCTTCATCTACATCTTCATAGCCTGGGCTCGACTTACACCATCATCTAGCTCATTCTCGCCAGTGGCGTCACCTGGCTCCTGGGCACCATCTTCATCAAGTTCGCCATCTTGTGGATGTACACGCGCATCTTCGCCACGGCCCAGTTCAAGCGCTGGTCGCGCATTCTGATGGGTGTCGTGGGAGCGTACGGCGTCGCGTTCCTCATCCTCTTCATGAGCCGCTGCACGCCCATGTCGCAGCAGTGGGCTCCCGTCGAGGGCGGCCACTGCCGCGACATCACCATCGACCAGATCGTCTCCGTGACCATCAACATCGTCGTCGACATCGCCATGACCGCCCTCCCGATGCCCGCGCTCTGGGGTCTCCAGATGCCCCTGCGGAACAAGGTTGCCGTCACCGCCATGTTTGGCATGGGAATCACGTAAGTTTCATACCTTAGACATATCGATCGAATCTAGACTAACACCCAGCAGCACCATCGCCATCATGGTCTGGCGCCTCATCAACACGGTCACCACCATCGGCGACCTCGACTTTGTCTACAACCTGCACGACATCGGCCTCATTAGCCTGCTGGAGCTCTGGATCGGCATCATCATCGCCTGCCTGCCCACGCTCGGCCCCCTGCTCAAGACCTACGTGAAGCCGGCCGTCTCCAAGATCGGCTCCAAGCTGACGAACCCGTCGACGGACCGCGGCAACATCCACCTGAAGGACCTGAACAGCACGCAGGGCAGCCGGGTGCACCACCCGCGCAGGACGTACGATAAGCTCGGTGACAACGTCTCGTACGTCGACCTGGAGCGCGGCAGCAAGGACCCCGCCGTCACGACAAAGTGCCACTACGCCCCCGGCGCCGACGCGCCCAGGGATAGCCGGCCGGTGATTTACGTCCAGCAGGACATTACCACTTCACAAGATTCGTGGGAGAGGAGACAAATATGAGGCGGTGCGGGATAGCCTGGATATGAGGGATGATTGTTCTATTACGAGACATGTTGTACATATTACCACTTCTTGACGTTTCATCTTCTTTGTTACAGTTTTCTCTGTTTCTCTTTTTGTCGTTTCTTCTTAACTTTTATTCCCAACCTGTTGTAGTTTATTTTGCTTAAACACACAAATACCCAATGATTCACAACCAGGATCTCAGATTGCTTGCATCAAACCCCTTAAGCACCGACACCGCGAAGAACACAGACCAAAAAAGACTTCCGGGAGATTTACCAATAGATCCCCCTTCCCATTACCCGCAGACAGAGGCCACCTGAGCAGGCAAGCAAGCCAGCGGCAGGCCCAAAAACCGCACCCACGGTCCTGTCGATCACCGCTTCGGAGAACGGCAGTTTGACTTTGGTTGGCGACCAGAGGGGTTCTCGTCCCCAGGACATGGTCTCCCTTGCGAGAAAGAGGGCGGCGCGCGGATGGGCCAGGCCACAGACACGCAACCCAAGGGACCCAAAACCACGGCGGGGGTAACCCACCTCCGCTCACACTCAGGATATCCCGACTGCGAGTCTAATGAATCGAAATGATGGGCGTGCGGCGTGTGTTTTGTCAACAGCTCCGGTTAAGCTATCGGCCCCCCGCTTACATAGTCATAGCAAACGGGACGGCGATGGAAGCCATGGTCGCATCCGACGGGTACACGTGCGCAGAGTCTCGGATAAGGTGAGAGAGAGAAGAGGAGAAGGGAAGAGAGAGAGGCAAGAGATCATCGGAAGGCCCCCATATCGTGAATCGTCTGTGTGATTTACCTACACACGTCCCTTTTACCAATACCCGTTTCGCGGGTACCTTGCGAGAACGAGACGAACTGAGTCTGTGTGTGTCTTGTGCTCCACATATCTGGGTAAATTGTTCCCACTACCTGCCCTGTTCAACATAGTTTAGACGTCCATGGATCGTGTTATCTAAGAAACATGCGAGTTTCTCTGGCTCTCGACGACTATTTCGCGCGGCATCATCCATGGGGCGAGGTTTAATCACGCTTGCTACGACATTGGTGTCGCACTACCGGTGAAGCTCAAGCGATCTCCATGGAGACTGACCGCATCACTAGAGGCACCTTTAATCCAAGAGGACGAAACCCACAACGACATCCACAATGGCCCTACTCTAAAACCAAGAAAACCAAGGCCGCGGTTATTAGACTTTGGGAATGCGTGCCCCCGGCGTAAGGTAGCCAGGTTGAATGTGAACGGGGTGGAGTTTCGAACCCAAATCCACGCGCCAAATGCGACGAACTCTTAAACGGAAACCGCTTCAAGGAACGTTTCCCAACGGTGTCCCATGTTGGTAATTGCTTCACGGCTGCGCATGCGCATGCCACGCCGCCATGCCACATGCCATCCCATGGCTCTGCTGCACTCAATATTGTCCACGAGGTTATTTGCCTCACCTCGTCGAGGTATGATCGCTCAGGGGGCTCTTGCATATTGCCATGCCGCCTGCCCGCTATGGCTTGCTGGCTGCGGTGCCCATCACATCCATGGAATGCGCGGGTTCTGCGTATGCCCTCACGAGGACCCCTTCATGGCCGGGGGGGGATGAAGACGACCCAGATGTACCCCCTAACAATTTAGACATGAAGGTCGTTCCTGGAGGACTCGGGCTCTCATCACGACCGTGACTGTGTCATGGACGTCGGTTGGATGGATGAAGCGGTGGACGTTTTGCCACGGTTCCCGGGGACAAAATGGCCGACGATGGAGAGAGTCGCCTTCTTGGGTTCCAGTCCAGTCCAGTCCAGACCCGACTTGTTGGAGGTTCCGCCTTTATCTAGAGCCCATGGAGACTTCTTCCAAAGGGCACATATGAATAGAACCATCTCCATCTTCTCTGAGCTGTCGTACCAGACTGTCGGATCACTCTCAGTCCACATCTCATCTCCCACCCCTTGAACAAAGCTCAAGACACTGCGGGAGACATACATACACTCGCATACACTCATACATTACCCATCATGTCACAACCGGGTATTGGGGAGCACTCTCCCCTTACCTTCAAACGAGCTGCGTTTGAAGACGACGCAGCTCCCAGCAAGTCGTCGTCCTCCTCCTCAGCCACCAGCACGGTAAAGGCCCTCCTCGGCATCCCCCGTCTGATCTGGGACTTTACCGAGAGCAACTTTTCCACCTTCGTGGCGCCCAACACCGCCTTCGGGCTCCTGGGCGGCCTGACCGGCTCGCCCCTGACCTCGGGGCAGGCGACGGCGCTCGCCGTGCTGCAGCGGTTCCCCCTCGTGGTCGCCTTCAACTGGTACAGCGTGCTCATCTTCGACCTGGCCAACCAGAGGGGCTCCGAGTCCGTGGCGGAGGACCGCGCGAACAAGCCGTGGCGGCCCATCCCCGCGGGCAAGGTCACGCAGGAGCAGACGCGCGCGGCGATGCTCGTGGCGATCCCCGCGGTGCTCGTCTTCAACTACGTGCTCGGCGTCTGGAGCGAGGGCGTCTTCATCCTCATCCTGACGTGGCTGTACAACGACCTCCGCGGCGGCGACACGCTCGCCCGCGACGCCATCATCGCGGTGGCGTACTTCCTCTTCAACACGGCCTCGCTCAAGATCGCCATTGGAGACGTTGCCGCCGCTGCTGCTACAGCCTCGGAGGGCGGCAACAGCATCACGCGCGAGGGGTACCTGTGGGCGGGCATCATCAGCGCGGTGATCCTCACGACGATGCAGGTGCAGGACCTCAAGGACCAGGCGGGCGACGCGGGGCGCGGGCGCAACACGATACCCCTATTCTTCGGGGACTTTGCGTCGCGGGCGTCGCTGGCGGTGCTGGTGCCGGCGTGGTCTTGCGTGTGCGTGTACTTCTGGGGCATCCGGTCGTGGGGGGTGCTGCTGCCGGTGGTGTCTGGCGCCCTGGTGGTTGACGGGGTGCTCCGGACGAGGACGCCGGAAACGGACGCCCGGGCATGGAGGCTGTGGTGCCTGTGGACGGTGTGTCTGTACTCCCTACCGCTGTTCGGCGGTGCAGTTGGTGGTGGTGGTGGTGACGGTTTCGTGTCGTTGGAGCACGTGTGAGAAGTGACTGATGAGACGGAGGACTGTCACTTTCACTGGGCCTGCTGGCAACGCGTTATTTCCCGGGCTCTCTTGCGGCGGGTTGCCCTTTGCTTCCGTGTGTGAAGGAGTTGGTTGTGGCAGGAGGAACAAGTTGTGACCCTTGCCAATGCTGTCGAGTGCGAGTCATGGAGATGGACAGGACCGCGGATAAGACTCGGGCGAATGCTGATTGAGTTGAGGGGGCGAGAGGTTGTTATCGAATAGTTGACGTGCGTGATCTGGGTTGAACAGGGGTCACGAGTCACGCAGTGGCAGGGAGCGGCCCGCGGGAGGCCGGGGTCTTTGAGCGCAACAACAGGGGCGTTGGATGAACACTTATTCATGACAGCCTGCTTTAGTGTGGAGTTACCGGAGGAAAGGCACCGACTAGCAACAGAATTCACTCGCATTAGCTTTGGACGAGACGATACGATGCGATTTGGCTCCGATGTTGTCAGACGGGAAGGATCACTTAGCTCCCCTCCTCTTCGGTGTTTTAGTGTGCCAGTCGGCTGGTGTTCATCGGCGGTCGGATGTAGTTGTCACACGGGGCTTAGAGGCGCCGGCCTATTGGTCTGTCCTCGCCGTTGCGGGCTCGGGTCTCGTCCGTCAACCCGGAGGGCCCGGGGTAAACCCTCCTCCATGCGGTGCCACCCGGTCCAACTGCCACCTGCATTCAACCTTGTTGCTGCAACCACACACACTGCACGTTTGGATGAACCGTATGACAAGCATTCTCCTTCCTCTCTAGCACTATGTTCTAACACCTTTTTGCAGTTAGAGGCGGCCGCACCACTGGGGACGCTTGGCGTGCTGCGTATGTACGCATGCACCACCACCAGCGAGGTCCCCTGCCCGGATCCGATGCGTGTTAGTGCAAAAGAGTCTCTTGTCTGCTCTTGTCAACTTGGCAGATAACGTTCAGTCCTTGCTCATCCCACAACACGCGTGTCAAGGACGACCCCTAAAGAGCAATGTTGCGATGTTACCTGCCTATATTAGCTCACATGAGCTGTTGGAACCTCAGTCGTACGCCTACCACCTAGAGCCACCATCTGTGAGTCTCCGCATCTGGGAACTGTTCCGTGGCCCGGCTGTCTGTTGCGGCAAGCCCGACCTACTCGGCCCCTCGGGCTCCCTCTCTTCTTCTCTCTTTAGTCCTTTCCCCCCTCTTTCAGTCCGCTTCAGTCCGTCCAAGGCATGCACAACTGACGACTTAGCCACGCGGCTCCCGTCTCCCGGCCCTGCCACGGTCAATCTTTCTCTCGAACTCGCCAGCCTGGGCAGGGAGCAGAGTCAGGCCCGCCGCAGCGTAGGACCATTCCGTCCCAATAGCTGAAAAGTTTCTTTCCCCAAACATCGCACAGGCGTAGGCATCGTGGGCCATAAGAGCCAATATTAACATGGGTGCTAATCAAACCCATCGTCAGAGTCTCCCGGTCTGGTCGGCATCTCATTTCCTGTCTGTATGCGTTGTTTATGGTTCGTGAGTGAAGACGTCCTTGGGCCAAGTTAAATATGTAGCGTTCAAGACATAGAGTTGCATCGTGAAGTCTCCTTCCCTTCCCTTCCTCACCTCCCTCACCTCCAGTCTCTCGCTACCCCCTTTGTGCTCGCGGCGGTTCTCCCAGTCCAAGATGGTGTCCTTCATTAACCTCCTCACACTCGCTCCGGCGGTCGTTTCCGCCCTCTCCGTCGGCAAGCCGGGAGGCTCCTTCGGCAACCCCCTCGAAGAGAGGGAGGACTCGAACGCCACCTGCCGCTGCTTCCCCGGCGACGACTGCTGGCCCACGGCAGCCGAGTGGGACGCCTTCAACACCACCGTTGGCGGCCGTCTCATCGCCACCGTGCCCATCGGCGCCGTCTGCCATGACAGCTCCTTCGGCTCCTACGACGAGGCCAAGTGCACGGCGCTGCAGAATGCCTGGGGCCAGTCCGAGACGCATATCCAGACCTCCTCGTCCGTCATGGCCGCCTTCTTCGCCAACTCCAGCTGCGACCCCTTCAACCAGCCCACCGACCGCTGCATCATCGGCACCTACGTCCAGTACGCCGTAAAGGCGACCAGCGCTGCGGACTACAGCGCTACCATCAAGTTCGCCCAGGAGAACAACATCCGCCTCGTCATCCGTAACACGGGTCACGATTACCTTGGCAAGTCCACCGGTGCCGGTGGTCTGGCTCTGTGGACTCACAACCTTAAGGATATCTCGGTCATTGACTACAAGTCTACTGCCTACACCGGCAAGGCTGTCAAGGTTGGTGCTGGTGTTCAAGCCGGCGAGGCCCAGGCCGCTGCTCACGCTCAGGGACTCGTTGTTGTCGGTGGTAACAGCCCGACTGTTGGACTCGCGGGAGGATACACCCAAGGCGGTGGCCACGGCCCTCTTGTTTCCAAGTACGGTCTTGGAGCTGACCAGGTTCTCGAGTGGGAGGTTGTCACTTCCGGTGGCCAGACGATTGTCGCGACTCCCACCGCTTACTCTGACCTCTACTGGGCTCTGAGCGGTGGCGGCGGCGGTGTCTACGCTGCTGTTCTGTCCATGACCGTCAAGGCTTACCCTGACATGATCACCTCGTCTGCCAACTTGACCTTCACCAACACCGGTGTCACCGACGACGTCTTCTACGGCGCTGTCACCACCTACCTCAAGACCCTGCCTGACATCGTCGATGCCGGTGCCGTCAGCATTTGGCTCATGAGCCCTGGTGTGTTCCTCATGCAGCCCACCACCGCCCCTGGTCTCACCAAGGCCGAGCTCCAGGCTCTGCTCCAGCCCACCATCGATGCCCTCGACGCCGCTGGCATCACTTACGGTAAGAAATCCTGCCGAACTTTGTTGAGTACATTAGGCTAATGTGAACCAGACTACCACATCAACCAGTACGACACGTACCTGGACAGCTACAACGACATGAACCCCGAGCCCGCCGTCACGGAGTTCAACATCGGCGGCCGTCTGATGCCCCGCACCCTCGTCGCCGACGACGCCTCCGCCACCACGCTCACCACCGCCCTCAAGTCCATCCTCGATAACGGCGCCATCATCTCCGGCCTGACCATCAACGTCGCCCGCGACTCCAGCGCCACCCCCAACGCCGTTAACCCCGCCTGGCGTACGGCTCTCTTCTCCGCCGTCGTCGGAACGTGAGTTACCCCTATCTTTACCCCCTTAAGAGCTAGTGACTAACAAAACGCAGTGCCTACGACCGCGCCGACTTCTCCACCCTCGTCTCCGGCCAAACCACCGTCACCGACACCATCGTGCCCATCCTGGCCGAGCTCACCCCCGGCGGCGGCGCCTACCTCAACGAGGCCGACCGCAACCAGGCCGACTGGCAGGACGTCTTCTACGGCGGCAACTACGCCAAGCTCAAGGCCATCAAGAAGATCTACGACCCCTGCAGCACCTTCTACGCTCTGACCGGTGTCGGCAGCGACGACTGGACCGTCCAGAGCGACGGACGTCTCTGCAAGGCCTAGATGTAGGAGGGGCGACGAGTGATGATGACAAGAGGCAGTTACTTTGCATAGCGTTTCATAATCGTATATAATACAATTCAATCTTCTTGCCTCACGAGACGTAAATCGAACAGCTTGACGAGATAAAATACGCGGGCATCCTTGCAGAAAAGTACCAGCCCGACGTAGTTATAAAGTTAATTGGTTCGGACTCGATTTCAGGACTCAAAGTCGATCTGTCGCTGAGAAATATCTTTGTGAGACGTATGTCAGCTGGAACTATTGACATCTACCATGAACTTTCACTTCGATTCTCAGCAGATTTTCCGGCACCAGTGCCAATGACCTTATTCATCTTCAAAGTGTCTCTCAACAGACGAGAATGTCGGTAGCTCGGCTTATCGAATGACTTGCTTCCCTGTCATCGTAACAAAGCACTCTCTATTACACCATCTGAGGCTGGGTCCATCATGGCTTGCGTGTATTTGAAGTCTCGTGCAACTAGTAGAAGTATTCGTGCCGGATTAGAGGAAGTAATGGAGCTTCAGGACGTCGTGGGTGAAGCGTAGACGGACTTCAAACACCTCTAAGCACCCTGACGCCCAGCTCTGCTCAAACTTGGACGGTCTAGGGAACTTCGCGTCTGAATTATTCTGTTTTCTCCCCCCCATCCCCCATTTCCTTTTTGAACTTTAGTTTCTGTAATATTCTTTGGGTTTCATTCATCCGAGAGACGGCGTTCCGAGATTGAAGCGGACCCCAATTCAACAAACCTACTTTGTTGATAAGGGGCAGGGAAGGGCAACTAGCTATTTTGAGCTTCAAGCTTCACACAGTATTCAACGAGCGAAGAGACCAAGTTACGTCTTAGCAAGACTGGAAACATGTCTACTCCCCTTTTCAACCAAGCACTAACAAATAAGACTTAGTGATGTTTCATATACTCTATGGAGATTTAACGATGCGATCTGTCCCTCATAACCCAGAGGCATCACTGAACAACCTCCTAAGGTATGTATCTACATTCAAAATCCAAAGACTTTGAAAGAAGGCAATAGATACATCAATCCGGCCCAAGCACACCAAATCTTCCAAACAACTTCATCGTCATCCACCGTTCTTCTCCAGAGCGTTCCACAGACCATAGACAACCCAAGTCCTACAACGACCGCGTAGCCCGCCCAACCGAGTTCCCAGAACATCGGAAGAAACACAGACCACAAAATGACCCCCACTGCCAAAATCCACCTCGCCACTCCATCCCCACAAACAAGCGGCACCGTCTTCCTCCCCCTCGCTCTATCGCCAACAACATCTGGCAAGTCCTGGGCATGTATTGTCGTGAGAACAACGGCACCCGTCGTCAATATCCATACTACTGCCGCATTTTCCAGGCCATACTCAACCGTCCCGCCCGTAATCGCCAGGGCTCCCGCAGAAAACGCCATGAGACCCAAGGCATTTGCCACATTCCGCCACCATATGCTCGTGTCAGCAGCATCGAGATCATTGTACATCCACACAAACGCAATGAAACTCGTCGTCTCGCGGAAAGCGCCGCTATATGCCCCGAAGATCATGAGCGCTGGCACGAGATGGAGCGCGATCCGTCTGGTTTGGTCTGCCGTTATCCGGCCCGATGGCAGAGGTCGCCAGGGCTTGTTTGCGGCATCTTCAACCATGGATCCCGGAAGACGTTGGTTTGCGAGGTTCTCGAGAAGAAGATTGGCATAGATCCAAATCACAGCGTGTATCAGGGGCTTGAAGAAGGTGGTCAAAGTGAGAGTGGGCGGGGTGTCGAGATCCCGGAAGCCGTTGGTGAGAATGCTGGAAATTGCGAAGAGCATTTGCGGAAGAACGACTGTCTTGCAGTCGCTTTTTGTGAAGAGGTAGAGCGTTTTGAGGTGATAAAGCGGAGATCGTCGAGACCTCGAAAGCGTTTCCTGCAAGAAGGTCAGTATAGTTGCAATGTCAGACTGAGACTGAGTTCATAGGTCGACATATCGCCAAGGGGTTGCGACTGCCTACCTTTTCATCAAGATGGAAGCCCATTGATTCTTCTTCCATGGTGAGCGTGGGGCAGCTTTCGATATTGATTTTGCCCATGTTGCCAATCCTTCAAGCAGAACGAAGACTTGAAGGGGTCTTGTCAATCTGAAACGGCCTTCTTTAACACTGTTCGCCATCTTCAGGGATTTTCGGGGAGACGAGGTGTTTTAATACACACATCTTAGACTGTTCTGTACCCTCAACTTCCATGGTTACCTGTCCTAGGTAAGCAAAGTGTAGTTCAAGCTTCGACTAGGATTGGGAACAGCCACTGAGGCTTGGTGTCAGCATTTCTCTTGGCTAGTACCTGTGTTTGCCATAGATGGTAAAGTCGATTCCTTTGGTCAGCTACAGCCTTACCTAGAGACTTGTCAATTTCGGCACCGGCCCAATGAATGATACTCTTCATGCCTGCTATTGAAAAGGTGTTGAGAAATCTCGGGACAAGATCCCACAAACGGACGAGTTGTGAGGCAAAAGACACGTTCAAGTTACATAATGTCTCGCTGCATAATCCAATGCCTAGCAAACAGATGACTAGTTTCAATACGGGTGAGGTCTAGAACTCGGATGTCTGGTGAGCTGAGCTTGGCCATCGACCCCCAACTCACGTTGCCTTCATATCCAGCTCACCTCATCTCGCACCTTCCGCTTTTGCACCACCACTGCTGCCTGGAAGCTTGATAGTGAGATTGGATGCCTGGATTGCTATTGGCGCTATCGGACTCGCCTCGGATCCAACTTGCTCAACTGGTTAACCGACCAGTGGTGTGGGTGGCTACCAGGAATCAAAAGATTGGAACCCGGTCTGTTTCTGCTTCTTCTCCTTTTTCCTCTTTTTTTTTAAAAAAAAAAGAGAAATTGCTTGAGAAGGAGTTGGGAAAAAAGGACAAAAAGCGAGGTTCGAACCCAGAAGCTCTGAGTTCAGGTAACATGGAATCTCGCGTTCAGCTGACACGTTAGGCCATCACTGGGCATATCCGCCAGCACTTTCCCTACTTGCTGTGACAGATTCCTAAAGGAAGCCTCTTCAAGTACCCTTCCCTCCGAGGCAGCAGTATTCACCACAACGCCGAATTTTTCAAGTAAACACCAGATGTTGAATAGTTGGGCAATTCTCGACAATCTGCTTCGGATCACGAAAATAAAGACCTAACACGTCAGGATGAAGACCACAAAAGATAATCACTCTGTTTGCAACCTCGGTACAAAATACCGTCTCTTGAGACACAATTGCAAAACCTCAGCGGCGATAATAAAGAAAACAAACAATACAGATACGTCGCAAGCAAAAAGACGACGAGCACCTACGAGGATGAAGACCAAACAACAAAACCACACCAGTCACGATAAAGGACACCGGCGGTTTGTGGGAAACTCCCTTTTATACGTTACGAAAGAGCAAAGCTTCTGTCTGTAGCTACACAATCCGGAACTCAAGCCCAACCTGCTCTGGGTATCCTTGGCCCAACTGTCCATACGCCGAACCTGAACCTGGTCGTCCAAAAGCAAATCTCAATCTGATCAAAACACGTAGCCACTCGGTCCAACCTTGACTCCCGTTGCCAATACTCTGTCGCAAAAGTTCCACCAAAAGTAGCTACCAGCGGCGGTGGCCTCTCACTTTTCAGCTGCAGGCTTGCCCTTGCCCTTGGTGTCGGTCTCGCGCTCGGCGTCGGCCATGGCAGCGAGCTTCTCGGCGGCCTTTGCGGGGATCTTGATCCGGATCATTCTGCGGACGGGCTTGTCAGCATCCTTGTCGTCGGTCTTGTTGGACTCCTTGTCGACATTCTTGTCGACAGCATCATCGGTCTCCTTGCCAGAGGCCTTGGCCTCAGTATTGTCAGCCTTCTTTCCGGCAGCCTTCTTGGCAGTGGTCTTGTTCTTGCTGCCAACGGGTCTGCCTCTGCGGCGAGGCTTCGCCTCGGTCTCGGTCTTCTCGGCGGCAGGCTTGGTGGCACGCTTAGGCTGAGGATTCTTGCGAGCGCGCTTGGCCAGGGGCTCATCCTCCGAGTCAGAGCTGGAGCTGGAGTCGTCAGAGTCGTCGACGACGATGACCTCAAGGGGCTGCTTCGGGGCGGGCTTAGCAGCCGGCTGGGCAGTATCGGGCTGGGGAGCAGGACGCTTAACACCAGCCGTAGAGTTAGCTTCCTTGGGCTGCTCGGGGACATCCTTGGCGGCGGAAACAAGGACAGGATCCTTGACACCTGCGTCGGTGTTGACGTACTTCGATCTGGCAATGATGTGGGCAATGCTGTTGTCGCCTGGGGGGTGAGCGGCAGCCTTCTTCAGAGCCTCGCAATTGTGAACCTTGACCAGAGCGCTGCCAATCATGGATCGGAACATATTGTCAAAGGGTCCGCCCTTGCGGACGGCAGGCAAATACCACTTGTCTCTGCCGCCGAACATGGCACTGTCCTCACGATTCGCTATGGCTCTCGCGGCCCCCTCTCTAGCCATTTTCCCCTCCCAGACGATTCTGTTCCGGACAAAGGAGACGATATCCATGGGGGCGTTGGCATCGTTCTTGCCGTACTGCTCCAGGTGCTCTACCCAGGCAAACATCATCTTCCAGGCGGTCCACTTCTTGGCGACATACTCCTCCGTATGCCGGCCTCGCATGAGGGGATGAATGTGAACCTTCAGCAATGGAGTTCCCTCAGGACCGATAATCCAGCAGTCGAGGTAGCGGCACAAAAGGGGCGAATGGGGGTTGACATGGACGGCGGGGTCCATTCCGGGAGGCAGAGGAACCTCCCAGGGGCCACAGCCTTGGAGCTTGGGGGCCTCAACGATGCTGCCGTCGTTGGTGTTTCGAATCCAATGGTCAAGGACGACGACGAGGGGGTCGACAGGAGTCTGGTCGGACTGGCCGATGGGTCTTCCAACAAGGTCGAACTGTTGGCCGAGGCCGTTTGCCAGGAGGCTGGCCGGAGCGCCCTTCTGGGCGGTCTGGATGATGTCATGAGAAGGCTTGGGGGTGAGAAGGCCGTTGGTGTTGATGGCTGTCGAAGCAGCTTGCTTCAGGGGAAGGCCGGAAGATGAAGCAACAGTGTTGTCAGTGTTGATGGTCAAAGTGACGGGGTTCTTGTCCTTCTCGGCGGTCTTGACAATGTTACCGCCATCGGCGGCCTGAGAAAGAGGCATCTTGTCGACAGTGGCCTTCTCAGAGAGTTCCTCGGGCTGAGTAGAGGGAGACTCGGCAATAATAGCGGCGGTATCAGCCTTGGCCTGAGTCTTCTGGCTCTTGGCGAACCGGACCTTCTTCTTGATAGCAGCAACAGGAGTAACGGGCCTGCGAGGGGAGAGGGGCGAAGCTGGCTGGCTTCGAGTATGGTGTCTTCTAACGCCGCTACCAACACCACTGCGACCGGGGCTGTGTCGAACGGGCTTGTGGAAGGGCATGTTGGTGTTGACGAACAATCTTGTGCAAGTAAAGGAGCGAATGTGTGTCTGATAGTATGTTAGAACAGCATTCTGGAGGTTGATCTCGCCGTCCTTCGCCTCAGCACTGGGACTTTTGGACAGGAAAAAATAGTGGGAAAATTGACCACAGAAAACAACAGGGGGACGCTCAAGTTGACGCCTAATCTGAAGATGGAGACGATGAAAGCAACCGCAGAGATGAAGCCGACGAGACGCATCGCCGACGGTTGAAGCCGCCGCCAACGCCATGTCGACGTCCACCGAAACCGCGACCGCAATAAAAACGTGACGAAAAAAAAGATTGAAGCCGAGATTATCACTCGATAATTCAGATTCTGTGGTTTGAGAGGAGTTTCTTACCTTGTCAGTCCGTCAACTGGTGAGACAACGGGTGGTGTTTGCTCGGTTTGTTTGCCCTCGACAGCAAACAAGGCAAAATCGCGACGTGTTTCTGGAAAAAGATCGAACTCGCCAGAGAGAAGGAGAGGATAAAACACAAAAAGGTCATTGACTGCTTGCTGGACCCGCCAACAACCCTCCTCACCCCGCGGGGTGGTTGATCCAGGGTGTGTGCTCAGCGCTCACGATGTCTGCCCTAATAGACTATGGAGGCGGGTGCCAGTCTTATCCATAGCAGTTACTTCCTTCCTCAAATAGTCTGCAAGGAATTTGATGATGAGAAAAGACCATGGGTCAGTTTCAAGGTAGATAGAAGGCTGCTGAATGATGGGAATAGGGGTAACAGAAGGATTGGGGGAGGGCTGGAAGAGCAGCCAGCCGAAGTAGATTCTCCTTTACGAAAGGCTCCTTTACAAAAGGAGTCAAAATTTTGCTGAAACCATTGAAATCTTGAGTGTTCTGTCATAAATTTGCTGGAACTAATGTGGCGTATCATGTTTCAATTGGAATGCTACGGGCCTGTTCACTGCTCTGAGCCAGACCGACGTACAGATATCATGCTTGAGTTTGACGAGCTTGCGAGATAACAGAACTCATGAATTTGTTGTCAAGAACCAGTAGTTCAAGGATATTTCGCTATTTAGCTTAGGGGTGGGACAGGCATAGTGGGCGACGTGCAAGGAAGGCCAGAGTACTGCTTCAAAACCAATAGTATTCCAGCTTGGGTGAAGATCTGAGACATCAGGAGCGAGAAACACACGTCTGCAGAGCCTTCATCGCTCTCTCCAGCTGGACATGGTTATAACAAATCACTATGGGTCTCTTATGATAAAAAGGAATGCCCTTTTTATGACCTTGAGTGCCGCCCCAAAGAAGAAGGACAAGACCAAATCTGTCGGAACGAAGGCAAAATGCAAAAAGACAAAAGAAAAAATGAAATAAAAAGTGAACCGACCCAGAATCGAACCCAAGTCCTGAGAGGATAAGCGTGATCTCTGTGTTTCAGCTGGTATATCTGCTGTACCATTACTGGGCATATTCACGGCCACTTACTCCTGCTCGGTTGTTGGGAGAACAGGTCATCAGCTGCTACATCAACCCCTCGGTGAACCGTCCCATCATCCCCACAAGGGTACCCCATGAACACTAAATGGATCCTCGGTCCCAGAACCCCGAAAGACCCGACCGAAACCCCCACCCAAAAACGCATCTCGGAAAACCGCAGTCGCAAAACCACTGCAAACCCATCACAAGGGATCAAAAAAAAAAAAAAAATATGCGCCTCCCCAGAGCAGCTGCAACTGCTGCTCCCCAATCACTCCCCAGAATCCAACGACCCCTGGCGATCCCCAAAACCAGAAACCCGGCCCGGGCAACGACTGCTACTCCAACTCCACACTCACCGAGGCCGTCTCCGACAACGCCGCCAGCGCCGTTGTCTGCTCGCCCGCCATGGCGTTCTCGTCGTTGCTATTCCGCGCTACCACGACAGCGGCAGCCGTTGAATCGCAGCAGCAGCACATGCAGCGAGACACAACGCCAGCAACCCCTCAATTCTTCCTCCAATCACACAGCCCCGCCCGCTAACCTGCCCGACGTCATCCCCCGTCCGCGCCAGTCCGTCCGAAATTTGAATTCGACTACCCTGGCGATCCTGAGAAAGCATGCGTCTATTAGCACGACTAGCACCGCAGCCGCATATTGCTACCACAACCACCATCCCGGCGCTGCTGCTACTTCTGCCCCACGACGAGCTGTCAGCAGCTCCCGTCCCATCCACACCCTGACCTCTGGCTCTGCTGCATCAATCCAGACCGAGCTGCTCCATCGCAGGTCCCAGACCAGCGGGACGACGCGGGCCACGCCTCCCGGGAATATCTCTCACCACCAGCCTCGGCCGACGGCGTATTTAACCAGGTACTTACTTCACCTTTGCCTCTTCCCCGTTTCCCCATTGTAAAATTCCCACGCCCCGCCATCCAAGTCCATTGCTTCCGCGCCTTCGAGCTAAATACCCCCATCGTCAAATCTGCATCGGCGCGCGTGATACCCCCCCCCTTCCCCATAGCCCTAGCCTTCACTACCTCTTATCATACCCATCCCTTCTGTTGGCCCTCCCCTTTTCACGACTTCTTCCCCAAACTCACACAAACCAACCACAGATCCAAACACACAATGTCCGACCAACGAGACCCCAAACGCGCCCGCGTCGCCGCCGCCGAGGGCGAGCACCTCCCCGCGGGCATCACCGAGACCGACGAGGAGCTCCAGAAGCACTGGTTCGTGGGCAGCATCGACCAGGGCACCACCTCCACCCGCTTCCTCATCTTCAACGGTCTCGGCGACCCCGTCGCCATGCACCAGATCGAGTTTGAAAACCACTATCCTCACTCAGGGTAACTCCCCCCCTTCCTCCTCCCCCTCTCCCGATCCTCACTAACACACCTTCCCAAACAGATGGCACGAGCACGACCCCCTGGAGCTCCTCTCCTCCGTCGAGGAATGCATCTCCGCCGCCCTCGCCAAATTCACCGCCCTCGGCCACCCGGCCTCCGCCATCCGCGGCGTCGGCATCACCAACCAGCGCGAGACCACCGTCCTCTGGGACGCCCGCACCGGCGAGCCCCTCCACAACGCCATCGTCTGGCCCGACACCCGCACCGCCCCCCTCGTCCGCGACCTCCGCGCCCGCCCCGGCGCCGACGCCCTCCAGCCCCTCTGCGGCCTGCCCCTCTCCACCTACCCCTCCTCCGTCAAGCTCCGCTGGGCCCTCGACAACCTGCCCCGCGTCCGCACCGCCTACGACGAAGGCCACCTCGCCTTCGGCACCGTCGACTCCTGGCTCATCTACCGCCTCAACGGCGGCGCCTCCGCCTCCCCCCCAATCCACGTCACGGACTCCACAAACGCCTCCCGCACAATGTTCATGAACCTCCACACCCTCAAATACGACCCGACCCTGCTCTCCTTCTTCGACATCGACCTCGCCAAAATCGCCCTCCCCAAGATCGTCCCCTCCTCCCACCCGACCGCCTTCGGCAAGCTCGCCTCTGGCCCCCTCGCCGGCGTCCCCATCGCAGGCTGCCTCGGCGACCAGTCCTCCGCCCTCGTCGGCCAGTGCGGCTTCCTCCCAGGCCAGGCCAAAAACACCTACGGCACCGGCTGCTTCCTCCTCTACAACGTCGGCCACGAGCCCGTCATCTCCAAATCAGGCCTCCTCGCCACCGTCGCCTACGACTTCGGCAACAACCGCAAGCCCGTCTACGCCCTCGAGGGCTCCATCGCCGTCGCCGGCTCCGGCGTCAAGTTCCTCGTCAAGAACCTCAACTTCGTCGACTCCGCAGCCCACATCTCCGACCTCGCCGCCTCCGTCCCAGACAACGGCGGCGTCGTCTTCGTCACCGCCTTCTCCGGCCTCTTCGCGCCCTACTGGATCGACGACGCAAAGGGCACCCTCTTCGGCATCACACAGCACACCCAGAAGGGCCACATCGCCCGCGCCACCCTCGAGGCGACCTGCTACCAGACGAAGGCCATCCTCGACGCCATGGCCAAGGACTCGGGCCACGCCCTCGAGTCCCTCGCCGTCGACGGCGGCCTCTCCAACTCGGACCTGTGCATGCAGGCCCAGGCCGACATCAGCGGCATCCGCGTCGACCGCCCCGCCATGCGCGAGACCACCGCCCTCGGCGCCGCCATCGCCGCGGGCCTCGCGCTGGGCGTGTGGAACGAGCTCGACGACCTGAAGAACGTCAACCAGACCGGCCGCAAGGTCTTCACGCCATCCGCCGAGCGCGAGAAGAACCTGAAAATGTTCAAAAAGTGGGAGCAGGCGGTTGAAATGTCGAGGGGCTGGGTGCGCGACAATCTAGAGTAAGAATCTGACCTCGAATGTTTTTTTTTTTTTTTTTCTGGAAACTGGAGTTGGATGTATAGAAGAATAGAAAAAGCGTGGGATGATATCAGGAATGTTTGGTTAGATGGATACCTATCAAGTCAGTTGGTCTGCCCACTTGGGGAACGTGCAATGTCATTCGCCAGACCCTACAGTCGTTCGACACTCGCAGGATAGACGCATAACACACACACACAACGCAATAAGATCTGGGGCGCAATCCACAGGTATCGTCTTTATTGTCATCTGTCTCAGAGGTAACCCACAATTCGGGCCCCTCCGTGCACGGCTGATCGAGGCATATCCATCACGGGCATGTTCCTCGATACCGTTCTCTGCTTTCGTAGCAAATGGGACAATCATCTTCCCAAGAAAAAAAAAAGCTGTGTGAAAAAACATTGCAAAGCCAAGTGCTTTTCGTGCTCGCCAAATGGATTCCCCCTGCCGACGCCAGCCAAAAATGTAAAATGTTTGGTTCCGCCCCCCATTTCTTTAAGCTCGAGACTCGTGAGTGGAGTGGTGAATCGTGTCGCAACTTGGAATTAGAAAGTCGATAAGAACAGGCGCGCAGACAAGAAGTGTAAAGAGCTTTGCTGAAGGGGGGCGCCTCGGGGATATGATCCGAGACGCCTGGTATAGTTTTTCAAAGTGGAGTTTTGGTTTTACATGATGATGGCGGGGATGTCGACGTTGGCCTTGATGCTCTTGTGGGGGAGGATGCTGCCACCGTTGACGTAGATCTCGTCGCCAATGGTCACGTCGTCGCCGAGGACGGTGACGTTCTCCAGGCGAGCCCACTTGCCGACGGTGCTGTTCCAGCCGACGATGGTGCTCTTGACCCAGGCGTGGTCCTTGACCTTGGAGCCGGGCAGCAGGACGCATCTTTGCAGACGGCAGCCGTCGCCGATGACGACGTTGGGGCCGATGGTGACGTTGGGGCCAATTTTGCAGTTCTTGCCAATCTTGGCCGAGGGGTCGATGAGGACGTTGCCGGCGTGGACGTAGGGCTCGCTGGGGGGAGCCAGCAGCTTGGAGCCCTGCTTGGTGAGGGAGGTGAGGTACAGGCAGGTGCCGGTGAGGAAGTCCTTGGGCTGACCGACGTCCATCCAGAAGCCGGGCAGGTCGAAGCTGTGCAGCTGGCCGTCGCGGACGATGGCGGGGAAGGTCTCCTTCTCGATGGAGGTGGGGCGGAGCTCGATGCGCTTCAGGACGCTGGTGTTGAGAATGTACATGCCGGCGTTAATGCGGTTGCCGACGAACTCGACGGGCTTCTCGACGAAGCGGTCGATCTTGGTGGCGTGGCCGGGCTTGTGGACGACGACACCGTACTTGGAGGGCTCCTCGACCTTTGTGACGACAATGGTGCCCTCGTCTCCGTGGTTCTTGTGGAACTCGGCGAGGTCCTTGAAGGGGAAGTCGCAGATGACGTCCGAGTTGAGGACGAAGAAGGGGGAGTCGTCCTTGGCGAGGATGTTCTCGGCCAGCTTCAGGGGGCCGGCGGTATCGAGGGGCTCGGTCTCGACGGAGAAGGTGATGTTGAGGCCGAACCTCTTCTCGTACTGTTGGGGAGGATCGTCAGTACAGCTGGCTTCGGAGGGGATCGTCAGCTCATGGGACCCACCTCTGCCAAGTGCTTCTCCATAATCTCAGGGCGGTAGTTGACAGCAAGGACGACATCGGTGACGCCTGCGGCGGCGAGGGCCTCGATCTGGTGCTCGATCATGGGCTTGTTGGCGAACTCGACGAGGGGCTTAGGGAGGGTGAGGGTCTGGCATTGCGGTCAGCTTGGGTGTTACTTTTCGCCCAGTGTCTTGCAGCTGGAGGAACTGGCGATGGTCTTCTCCTGAAAGCCGCGCGTCAAGCTGGAAAGGGGCAGAGAGGACATACAAGAGGGCGAAGACGGGTGCCGAAGCCACCGACGAGAATAATAGCTATTGCGCGCGTCAGCATGCTGCATCATGGCCCGGTGCAGAGGCCAGCTGGGGCGTTGGCTGCACAAGGGGGCAGGAGGCAGGCAAGACTCACCCTTCATCTCGGAGGAGTTTGGGGGTTGTGGTTATGCGTGAATCGACTCTGGGTTGGTGAAGAGCAGAAAGGGAGAGGCGATTGCTTTCCCTTGAGGTGCGCGCGCGAAACAAGCGAGTGTACGAATGGGGAAAGGGCGTAGAAGTTCTCGAGGCTGGTGGAAGGTGCGACGAGGGCGTGGGCGATTGGCGATGCGATGACGATGGTTGACAACGAAGGGCCGAGCTTCAACGACGGTCGAGGACGCGAAGGGGGGAAGGAGGAAAAATTAATAGAGCTGGTACAAAGAGCGAGCCTTCCTCCGGAGGATGTGCTGAGGCTTTGGGGGTGAAGATCACGGGAGCCTGGGAGAGGGGTTGTGGAGCGGCAGCAGCAGGTTGAAAAGTTGCAAGAGCGAGCGCAGTGAATAAAGTAAGGTCAACGAGGGAGGAGGAAGCCGGGAAGATGAGGTTGCGAGAGCTGGGCTTTGAGTACCTTAGTAGGGACCTGGATGGGATGAGATGGGGATGGGGTTGGATGGGGATGGGACGGGTTGGGATGGATGGCAAAGGGAGGTAGGTGCAGGTGCGGTACTTGTTCGGTACGCTACAGAGTAAAGGTACCTTTCAAAATGACACGACATACCTTACCTACCTACCAGCACAGGAGAGAGAGTACCGTCTCCTGAATCCTCTCGCTGCTGGCCGAGGTGGCCTGCCTCTGGTGATGCGCAGCAAGGCAAGAGCACACACAGCACACAGCACAGAGCACAGGGCACCGCCTCGAACCTGGACCCCCAATCCCGCCAACCGGCCCATGTCTCCCCCCCTGGAACAGGCGCGCTAACGGCCGGGCTTCTGGACACTACTGCGCAGCAAGGAGCACTATGGGAGCCTCCAAATGTCTGACACATTCCCGTCCCTTGACTCTGGGAGCAGCGTCAGGTACAAGTCCCAATCAAGACGACGAGGGGCTGCACGTTTACGAGACACCGACTCGAAGGTGATGACAGTCCAGATGTTTGCGCCCGAACAAGAACACCTCTGCTCCCCATACGAGGTGCGCTGAACAGGTTCATTGCTGTTTTCCAGAGGTACACACACCACACTCAACCGCCCACTCGCATATCCCATGTACTGCGCCACAAGCACGCGGTACGTACCCAAAGGCCAATGCCCATTCTCATCCAATCACCGTCCTCCCCTCCCCCTCGGTGGTCCCCCCATGTGATCTCACGATCCAATCACGTGTCTTCCCCCAATGGCGGCCCCCCTTGTGGGAAAAGAGGCTAGGTAAGGGTACGCTACGCCCAGCTGTCAGGGGCCCTCTCTATCTCTCTTCCAATTCCATCCTCTCAAAGACGCTGGCTGGCCGCTGGACAGTTACTACGCAGTAGTACCAGACTGGGGCTTGTGTGGCGGCGGTTGTCATCGTCCCGTCGTCGTCGTCGTCGTCAGTTCGTCAATCGTGCCTGGCCTTGTACCACCGCACCGGGGACACGCCTCGCCTCGGCCCTCCGAACCATCTGCTGAAATGTGCAATTGACACAAAAGCGGGGAGCCCCGACCTGCGAAATCGACAGACCACGGCTCCCCCAATTTCCCTGGCGAAATTGTTAATGCCAATTCCCCTTCCCCCTTGCTTGTGCCTCAAAGCCAGCCATGGCACTGAACAGCCTGCTCAGTGTCTGGACTCTCTCTCTCGCTGGATGGATGGATGGATGGGTGAATCAGACGGAAACCGTGGCATTCAGTCAGCTGATCAACTGTTCAAAACACACTTGAACAACTCTGCTGGCCAAAAGGACCGCCGCCGCGCTCCGGTGACCGCGCGTATATCCGCCATCACACACTCTCTCCCGGCCGAGCACCTAACCTCGAAACCGGGTCCCTCCCTACATGGGACCGACATCTGACCCGTCCCCCTACTCAACTCGCGACCGCCGCCTTCTTCGGGTTGCCTCTGCTGACGACCTCGTGAATGGGGGCAGTTACGAACTGACGGACCGGTGCTGACAAGCAGTTGCAGTCATAGTCACATTTCGCAGTGCAGTCAGGCAACCAAGCACCAAAAAAAAAAAACCTCGTGTTATGCCGCCGCAAAAATACTACCCCCCCGGAGATTTTCCTCATTCCTCGTAACATGGGAATTCTTCCAATGTCACCCCTCTCCCTTCCATTTCCTCCCTTGCCTCTCTGCCTTCCCCTCCGATTGGTAACGCCTAAAAATACAACTTCGCCAATTGCCATCGTCAATGCAGGAAGAACAAGTCACCAACATACCGAAGCAACGGATGTCCAAGTTTCCCATCGCCTCAAAAACGCCTCAGTGGGGACCCCTCCATCCCGGCATCGCCATAAAAAATCACCTCCTCGTGACCACCAAAACACCGGGTCCAACCCGCAAAGCCACACTTGCTTAACGTCAGTCTCGCCAACGCTTCACCCAACATCCGCAAAAGCCTCGATCCCTACCCTTCAATCAAGAGCGCGGGAGAAATACCGAGAGAGGTGGGAACCCTCTTGATCAACTTGCGACATGACGTACGTGTTCAGTCCTCTCTCCGTAGGTATCCAACAAACCACGGCCGCGTGCGCCGTCCACATCCCGGGACCCTCCGGATGGCCCTCTATCGCTGTTTTCCCTTCAAGGCCAGCAGAGAAATAATTCACTGCGAAAAACCTGGTCAAGTTGGAGGGTGATCGCACCCCCGTCAAGTTGTAACAACATCCGCAATCCCAGCCCGCCCGGCCGCCACACGGACTCCCGCCCGGCAAAACCCCCTTCCCATCTGCCACGCGTGTCCCGACTTCCGATCCTCTCAATAAGTAAAATCATCCGAATATGCCACCTGCAGATAAAACTCAATGGCATATGCAAAGGAAAACACCAGACAAACACCTCGGCAGACCTACATCCCGTCATCCCAACTGCACCACCCGCCAAATCAAACAACGAGCAAAGCTCCCCTGATCCAGCCGCATCCCCAAACAAAACACGCTGCCTCTTGATGTGAAATCACGCTAGCGAAACAGTCTCACAGACAACTCAATCAAAAAAAAGTGTCTAGAACACAACGACCCGCGTGGGATGCCAGGAAACACCTTCTTTCCTTTTTCCTTCTCATCCGTCCTCCTCACTTCTTGGCTTCCAAACCCGTCTCCAATCCGCGCCCGCTGTCAAAGTGCCTGGGCCCCCTTGCTTCGATCTCCTCCCCATCATCCCCGGGTACCAAGCGTGAATCTAAAATCTAATTTCTAGAAAACTCAAGCCCACTCACCCTAACCCAACCCAGCCCGGACCGCGGTTGCCCAGCCTAGGTAGCTAATCAATCTGATCATCTGCCCCGTGCGATCCCGTGTATACATACGCATGTAAAGTGCGGCATCGTCTCACCCACGCCCCCGTCCCGCGTCCGCGTCCCTCCCGTCCGCCCTCCACATCGGCTCCGGGACACCACCCCTAACCCACCACCATCCCCCGAAACCCGCGCGGCTGTCCGGCGTCTTCCGAGTCACACCACCACCATGTCCACCATCCCTCCCACCGCCATCCCGCACCTGGACCTGACAGTTCCAGGGTACCTAGGAGCGGGATGTGAGAAAAGGGGCAACAAACTGGACCATGTCGACATCATGTAACGCTCGCCGTTCACGTGCGCATATAAGCAATATCAAGAATTGTGCAAAAAAGGCCGCTGAAATGCTATTTGTTTATTGATTTTTGTTCGGTCTTGTAAGTATCATCATAAGCTTGTCGTAAAGTCTTGGTGTCATTATTCATCATAGCCGCGTGTCCGCAGATCAACGCGTTGGAAAGGGTGTCGGTGGTGATTCCCTTCATCAAGTCCACGTCTCCTGCATTCCTCCTTCCAACTTGTCCAAAATCCCCAACCAGCCTCGCTTCACAAACTCGTGGGGCCCAAACACTCTCATCTCCCCGCAGGTTGGCGGCAAATCCCGCCCCGTCCCAATACATCATCCGCCCTGTCTCTCTCTTTCTCTCATGGCGTAAAATCAAGATGCCAGTCCAAACCAATGTTCCCACGCTGGTCCAAAAAATGCAGAATAGAAAATGCTTCGCTTTTGAGGCACATCAGACGGGGGAGAGGGGGAGTGGCTTGTTGCGCGTACGCATCGTCCGAAGCTCTTCTCTCTCTCGTTCGCTCTCTCCCCCCGCTCCTTCTTTTCCTATCATTTCCCAATTTTTGGTCTCATCCTTCTCTCTGTCTCTCTCTTTCTCGCTCAACCAAAGAGTCTAGCATCCCC
Source organism: Colletotrichum fructicola Nara gc5 (assembly GCF_000319635.2). NCBI lineage: Eukaryota > Fungi > Ascomycota > Sordariomycetes > Glomerellales > Glomerellaceae > Colletotrichum > Colletotrichum fructicola. The sequence goes on along the minus strand of NW_027094051.1, from coordinate 8,365,711 downwards.
CACCGCGGTCTTTTTTCGTAGCAATCTTTTGTTGTGTGGAGGATTCGTGTCATCAGAAAACAAGAAAGATAGCCTCCTTCGTCCCTGGCCCCATGATGGAAAGCAAGATTATAAACCTCCAATGTCCAATAATGAGAAAAAGTGAAAGTCGGCCGCCAGAGTCGCCTCTGGGCATGGTTCCGGTTGAAAGAAGCAGGGAACGGAAAAAGCGGCTGGTACTGTACAATCCCCAGCCAAAGCGCCTGGTCATCAAGAAGGAGAAGAAAGAGAAAAGGTCTTGAATAATGAAATGCTGATTCTGGAGGGGAAGAAGGAAGTCATCAAGCCCAATGGCCTTGTCTGGAAATTCAAAAGAGTACCGGCCGGGCTGCAAAGGGAATGAAATCGAAATCAGAGGTGCCGCGCAGGAAGCCGTAATCTAGGTCATAAAGTCGTCATGAGGTCGTCGCAGATGGAAGTTATGCGTCGCTTTTCCCACTCCTTTGGCCCACTTCTTGGTACCAATTCTTCGCTTTTTTTCCCTGTTCTCCTCCTCACTCGAGCTCCTGAGGACGGTTGTCGTCCTCCATGCTGTGACCAGAGTGCGTCCAGTCCCTTTTATCTCCGCCATGTGTCGCTGCCGAGACCGAGAGCCTACAGCTGCCAACTCATCATGCAGCAAAGCTGTCCACTCAGTCGAACGAAGCCGTGGAAGAACTGCTGGAGTGGTGCCCCGATCGACGGTGGCTGTCCCTGGAGCCGTGACTCGAAGACGTGTGGCGACTGCTCTTCTTGGACCGGCGGGCGGTGCCGCTGGTCTCGGTGGCGGGCAGCCCCTGGACGATTCCGTTGCGGGCAAGCATGCCGCCGTTGACGGAGAAGTTACGGCACACCATGAAGGCACGCATGGCCGCGTTTTCCTGCGCCAACGAATCCGATTCGTAGGCGAGGTCCGTCTGGTACTCACGGCCGTTGACAAGAACGAGGCACGTGTAGCCACTGGGATCACGGTAGCACTCGTACGAAGGATCCCTCCATCCTCGGCGCCGGCAAAGACCTAAATTGGATTGATTAGCCCTTGATACTCTTTGTATTCGATCATGACGCAGCTGAAAGATCAGCACCCTCGGTGAAGTGAGGCGAGCTGCATTCCAGCCCAATCCGATTCATTTTTCTGTTTTCCTCGTCTTTGAACACTGCAACTCGTACACTGGGAGCCGCAACATAGAGCTGACGTCGATCCCGCGGGCACGAGGCCACGTCCCGACTCGCCAGGCAACGTCAGGGCCCTGGGAACAAACGCATGTCATTCCCAAGATGCAGGGGTAGGCACACACGATCTGACCCAGTTCACCAGGGCTCATCACGGCTCAGCCCCACTTGTACGGACAATTGATGATGGGAACGAGGTTCAGGGAAGCATTGGGTTTCAACGACGTGTCTGGAAAAGTCAATTGACCACTTACTCTCAAGGTACTGCATGTAAAATCCTCCCATGTTGACCGTTTTTTCCCCAATGGGTGGAATGTATGCGGCGGGTCGAATCTTTTTTTCTTGGTCCTAGACGTGCAGGGTCCCCGAGATGCGGATTCGGGCGCAGGGGGGAGATCGATGTTGTCTCAGACCGAAGAAGGAAAAGAAAGTGAAGCAACTGAAGAATAGGCAACTGCTGTCCAGACAATAGGACCAAGATCCAGGCGGCCTTGGGATGCAATCGAGCCCAACGGTGAGGCGAGCGAAAAGTCTATGGTCGAGGACGGCCGGGGGGTCTCGCACGCGGGCTTCTACGCACCACACGCCAGAGCGCTCTGGGGTGTTGTGATGTAAGGCGTAGGGCAGAAATCCGGGGTGGGTTCGAGTATGTATGGTAGCTCGAAGAGAATGAAAAAGAGGTGGGATCCGGACCAAGTCTTGAGCTGTTTTCGTGGTTTTCCAAGCTGGGAGAATTTGAGCCTGATGAGGTATGGGGGGACAAGATGAAGAAAGTCGGCGGAAGGGGTGGTTGATGTGTTGTACTGGTGAAAGTGTGTGTGTGCGTTGTGTGTGTGTGTGTGTGTGTGGACGCAGGTGGGTGTGGGAGGTGTTGTGAGTTAAGCTACGTATCCAGGGCTTCTTCCGTCTCTTGGGTTGCAGGAAAACATCAGAACCATGGACGGAGAGACATGTGTGCTTTATTGCAGAAAAAAAAGGGTTGCCTTTTTTTTTACACCTTCTCTCTGGCTTCGACGATGAGCTAGTGCGGGGGCAGGGAGGGGGTGGAGGGGTGGTCCAGCAATAGGTCAAATCCAATCCAGGGCCAACATCAACAACATATGTAAAGGTACATTAGATCATACATGGGGACTTGACAACGATCGTATGGAGGTAGTGTGCAGTTGCAGCGCGTGTGGTAATAACAAGCAGCGGCGGCAACGGCAGCGGCTGCGGCAGGAAATGAGGGACCGGACAGGCGAGAGGAGGGGGGGCAGTACTTTGGACCGGAACGGGGAGAGAGAGAGAGAGAGGAGACTAGTAGAAGAGGGGACAAGACTCGGAGGGAAACAAGAGGAGAGTAGACCAGGGACGTGGAAACGAACGACCTGCTGGTTGATGCACTTGCTGTTGCTTTGCTTTGCTTTGCTCTGCTTTGCTTTGCTTCTGCTTGCTCCGTCTACTGGAGAAACTGGAAAGACAAGCGCCGACTGGGCAAGGTATGAAAGTTCTCGAAAAAAAAACGGGCTCGACGAGAAATGGAACAATGGGGTGGTTCTTTGAATTTTTGGTTCGAGATGCAAGCGGCGATGCGGCTCTCGAAAGAGTGTGACCCATGCTTTGCTGCGTTGGCTCGTCTCGTTGCCAGTTGATAAAAACCGCTGGAGACTAGGCCACCCCACCGCGACACATTGGGGAGGAGGGGACCGGGAGGAGGGAGGGGGGTACCAGCATCATCGCTGGGTCATGGCCAGGAGCAGGGCCAGGGCCAGGGCCTCCAGGGCAGCCCAGGCGAAGATCTGCCTCTGGCTGAGAGCTCTGCTCTCCATGTATTGTGGCAGTCGCTTTCTGGTAGACGTTCCAAAGGTATCTCGATAACATCGTCCAGCACGGGAGTTGGCCGTGAGCGGATAGAGGCCTCGGAAACCATAATACCATTGCAGGTTTGCTGGCTTCTGAATGCTCGTGGCGTTTGATGGTCTAGTCGAGTAAAGCCAATATGGGTTACCCTACCGCCGGTGATGCCGCCGACTTAGACTTCGTTCTGTTTTGGATCCAGTCTGTCGCCCACGACATCATCGTCACAAGCAAAGGCGCGCGCCTCTCGAAGCATGTACGGATACATGCAAACATACATGGCCGAAACTTTGGACGAAGTCCCTCCGACCATGTGGCCCGCTGGGTCGCAGGTTGGGCTGCTTTAGCTCCTCTAGGGCTACAGCAGTCCCAGAGGGCAAATTCGAGACGAACGAGCCTGCAGAGGAAGGGGGAAAAAAGTAAGAGAATGACGAGGGCTGCGAATATGCAAAGCCGGTGGCGAAATGGAACCATTCAGAGAGTCAGGACCCAATCTGGCGCGCCGGTCTGGCCCCGATGGATGAATGCAATCGTAACCGCGGCGCGCAGCTCTCGGAGACAAACCCTCAGCCATATGTCCGTATACGCGCCAAGTAACTCTGGACAAGGCATACGCTGGTCCCTCGGCCAGGTTTCCTTGGTCACTGATGGAATCGTTTCGGGCTGACGGCGAGTCAAAACGCCAGAGCATGCTTATTTGATTCTCTGGTGCTTCCGTGGAGGGATGTGCCCGGTTAGAGTTGCGAGGCCCTATGCCTGTCTGGTACGAGCGAGGAAGAAACAAAGGACGACCTCTCGATGTGAAATCGAACGTCCGAGTTATCACTATGTGGTGTTAGCGGCGACTAATGCATCTGCAATCAATCAGCGCGCAAAGGGCCGGTTAGCAGTCGTAGCATGTGTGTGGACAATTCGTTAGCAGCATGTCAGAAGTGCGTCTTTTTGCCGTTGGTGTTGTTGCTCTGTCGTTGTCGTTGGTGTTGCTCATGACTCCCACCGCCAATTGCTTGTCACGGGCCGAGCATCGTCTCGCATTCTAGAGAGTGCCAGTATCGTCATGTATGTACGGATGAGGCCATGTACATTGGCTGCTGGGCTTGCGTGCATGTACTGACTGCGGTCTACGACCGTTACTGCGGGGGCAAATGGAACCGGACTCGGAGTCGAGAGGGACCAAAAAAAAAAAAAAAAAAAAAAAAAAGACCCCCGCTAACAACGTCGAGATCGAGTGCTTGCTCCCCCTGTGGCTTTGGCTTGTCCCTTGTGCGTTCCCTGGCCCGCTTGTCGCTTGCTCGCTTGTGCTGCGAGACGCGAGGTCGGGGATTGGAACGACAACGCCGGCAAGTTGGAAGGTGACATTGTGAGACCATGACAGAAGGACGAAGGAAAAAGAAGCCGAAGAAGCGGCAGCCACAGAACAACCCAGGTTCGTCCGTCTGTGTCTGTGCCATGTCAGGCAAAGGTCCCGCCATGCTATGCGATGATGCTAGCTGGGACAGGGCAAGAACAAGGCCAGGCGCCGGGGCCACGTTTGGGATCAGCCGGTGGCTCCCAATGATGTGCAGCGATGGCGGGCGATTCGCACGGCATCATCAAAGTCAAAACGGCCTGTTGGCCAGTCTCGTGTCGAAGTGTAGCTGCTGTGCCCAGTCAGAGATGGCAAAAATGACAATTGCCCTGCGTGCGCTGGACGAATCAGCGGCTGAGGAAATGGAGAAAATTCCCCGTAGAGTGATGTACACCGGTACTCCGTACACCGTCCAGCTGTTCCTTGCGGTGATGGGACAAGGCCGGAGCAGCGAATCAGCGCTTGTTGCCCGGCCGGCCGTTCGTTGGCTCGGGGCGTCAGCATGGGTGCCGACTAAAATAGGCCATTTCGACTCCGAGTGATGTGTACGCGAACGAGCGGAGCGGTCGGCGGCGAGACGCTGATTGAAGATGATTTCTTGTGGTTTTGGTGCTGCCGGTGCCGTTTAACGCCGGTGCTGGCGCTGGCGGATTGGAGTATCGGGACTGGCGTCGTTCTCTTTGGGAACTGAATTCAACGGCACATGAGGGACTCAGGGCAGGCGTGCGGTGACCAACCAACGCTGAGAGCGTAGCCCCATCCCCGGCGGGCGGCAGAGCGGACGCGCGGGCGAGATTGCAAGGTCGGTGAAGAGGTCATCTCTCATCTCTTGTCGCTGTGAGAGACGAGGGAGGTGGACGACGTGCATGAACAGTTGCCAGCGCCGAGAGAAGACTACTGGAAGTGGGTTCGACGGGGGCGAGATCCATTGACATGGGGAAACAGACAGCGAGCTTCTTTCTGGCTGGACTTGGCCCTTAAGGTGGGATGAGCAGCATGGTATGGCCAGAAGAACCTGGAAGGGCGAGGGGGGCGCGGCGTTATCGTTGCAATAGGCAGTTGACCATCTGCAAGACGCATCTGCATCTCTCCATTATTTCCCCCCGTCAGTCTGTTGTTTACTGCGGATGCCGCAGATTGCCAGGGCAGGGCGGTGCAGGGCAAGCCAGAGAGGCCTTCATGGACTCTGCGGTGTAAGTAGGTGAGGCCAGAGTAGCAGGTAGATGTCCATCCGACGATGGGTGGAATGGGTGCGGAGGGAAGGGCGCAGATGGGCCGAGAGAAGAAGCCAAAAGCCACGCGAAGACAGACCGTTGGATGGCCCAAAGGGGGTCGTGGCGGCGACAGGACCGAAAGGTGTGGGAGATCAGAAATGAGGATCGCGTTGGCGAATGGAGGCGACGTTCTGAATGGACGAGGGAGAGGGACAAGCCGAGAGGTCAAGGTGAGGTGAGGAGGTGTGGAGGGGGAAAAACCGTGGCCATGGTGAGGGCCTGTGGGCGCGATGGTGGTTGTGGTTGTGGTTGCGGTTGTGGTTCAGCGTTGTTGCCAGCGTTGTTGGTGAGTGAGGAGGAGGAGGAGAAGAGCGTGGGGAGGAGTGGAGAGTCGAGATGTACCCCTGGCAAGAAAGCGATATGGAGAGGTACTTCTACCGAGGAGTGTTCGTACCAAGGAAAGAAGTACCTGACTGAGGAAGAGGAGTCGTGGACGGTGGTGGTGGTGGTGGTGCTGCAGCATTAGCGACAGCAGGCAGATGCAGCGCTGCAACTGGTGCGCGCGCGAAGGCAGAACTAGGCAAAGAAGCGCAGGGCCAGAGCGTTAGCGACGCAGGCCATGCAATGATGAGTTGGCAGTGCCGCCAGAGGTGGACGTCCAGTTTGTTCCATGCCTCGAGATGCTACCCAGCTTGCCAGCCATATCGCTCTTTTTCTCTTTCTCTCGCTCTCTCTTCCAGTGAGATTCGTGATTGCGAATGGCAAGCCAGGTACGGTACTTTTCTCATAAAACGACGACCCTTACCTTGCCTGACCGTTGACCTCATCATACCCTCCCCGGGAACGTACCCTGTTCTGCACATTGAAAGCACAGGTAGGTAACGTAGGTAAGGTATCCATACCTGAGGCGCCTACGCTTTGCCGACGTGCTTGTACCAGTACTTTTGACGTGAATCTGCGATTGCCGCGGACGAACTCTTCCTCATTGTCCGGATGGAGTTGTGTTCAATATTCCGTTGAGGCAAGAAGAGGTCGGGGAGGCGCCGAGGCAGTTGCCTTAACAGGCGGCAGCTGCGGTGCAGGTGCAGCATTTCAAGGTCGTGCTTACCTTCCTTACCTTAAGGTACCTTAAGGAGGGGCGCCAAAGTACGGTGGCAGGTAAGGTAAGGTGAGGAACGTGAAGCGAATCGCCCGTGCCCTCCTGCCAGAGATCTAATCAGAGTCAAAGAGTGGATGACAATATTGAACTTTGAAGAAGGCGCCAGCGGCTCCGAGTCTTCGCGTCTTCGTGTCTCTTCGATATCAGGAACCCACGAGACATGGCGCCTGCTTGATGTGGTGAGGTGAGGTGAGGTGAGGCAGCTTTGGCAGTTGCGACTTCCATCTTTTCTCTCATCGCAGGTGCAGCCCCCCAGTTCCTTCCACTTTGCCTGGGTAGCTCCTGCCTCTGAGCTCCAGTTTGCCATCACAGCTTTACTAGCGCCGCTGTAGACGCCGCCCTGTCTTCTGATTCGTCAATTGCACCTTCCAGAACCCTGTCTGGTCCCTTCCATCTCTATCGACCGCCCCTCCGACGTCCCACCGTCCCCACAACCCCTCAAAATCGGCGCCGACCTCATCCATAGCTCTCCCACTCGCAGCTTCCCAGCCCCAAGGTAGACAGACAGACAGCTACACCCAAAACCTACCTCACTGATGGAGTGCCGTCCCTACCTACCTACCTACCTTAGGTACCTAGGTTGCCTCACCTTTCGACTCCTGCTCATGCTGCTGCTGCTGCTGCGCAAAGCCCCAGCGGTGGCTGAGAGTGACGTGACCTTCACGGCTACATACATCAGCTTCTCTTTTTCCATGACACATTGCCATGCCCTCGACAAATAGGCGTCAACGCAAATTTCTGCCGTCGATTACCGCAACAGAGAACCACCAGATCCAAACTCTACTGCTCATCAAGCATCGGGCTACCCCCAGTCATCCAAGATCCGGTGATCAAACGACCCATCCGGACCACGGCCGTCCATCACCAAACCGGACCACCGACAAGGAACATGGACCTGGGGCATACCCTCACGGCTTCCGGAACCTCTTCCGAGACATCTGTTTTTTGCGCCTCTTTTCTTCCGCAGCCCTGCCAACACTGCCAGCGCTACCTCGAGCCCCCGCAACTCTCGTCCTCTCTCGTATCATCCCCCGGCCCTCTACGGCCCATTGAGGCCTCACCAGAGCTCGTGACTCCCCATCATGGGCCTCACCGTTCCTCTGTCCCTCGACGCCCGTTGCACAGTCTCCATCTCGTTCGACTCCAATACCCACCGTCGGGTTGTTGTCACCACCGCCTGCGGGATCCGGTGGCTCGGGAATACAAGCCCATGATTGCGCTGCTGTCCCTTCTTGTGTACCGTCTACACCCTTCCTGCCCCGACACCCCCCTCCCTCCGCAGAGCTTCCCTCCTAGGGTTCCAATGTTGGCGATAAGGGGTGTGAGGGGCGAGACATCAGGGACCTGTCCGAGCCAAACTTCTGCCACACCCCGCTATAAAGAAACAAACATGCTTAGCCTTCTTTCAACGTCATCCGCTCCAAACATGCTCCTTCGATATCTGCCATTAGACCCTCGACGGTCGCAAGAGAGGACGCTTCTCCAGACGCGATGCACAGAATGAGAGATTGGCTCCTCTGACTGGACCCCGCGTTGGTACGTTGCACTGCAGACCAGACCGCCGTTCTATCGTTCTGCTCGCAGCAGCCATGGCCACGCCATCGCCTGGTCCAGCATGGAACCAGTCTTTCCTTTCACGCAACGCCAGAGAGAGGGAGAGAGAGCAGCGAACGTCTAGCGTCATGCTGCTGGCCGTCGACGTCCGCCCGGGCGGGACCCAATCTAACGTCGCTTCGTCGACATGTATCAGCCGACAACGCGTACTTCCTCCCCAACGATAAGTGGGAAATATTATGTCTCCTTGAGACACAAAGCGGCCATGCTTTGCGGCCACAACACGGCATCCGGGTCTTTTGATATCGGAGCCACAGAGAGAATAAGAAAAAAGAGGGGCCACCTGCATCTTGTTCATGTATGACAGCAAAGACATCTGCGCCTAGGCCCTGCACAGTTGCTGTAAAGCGAGATGCGCCAATCGAGCCTTGCGTGGACGCCATGGGTTAGGTCAGTCTACCAGGATCATCCACCATGCGCGCAGAAAATGTCTCTCTTCAGCCTGCCGCTCTGGTTATCTGGGAGTATTGTCTGAGTCCCAGGGCTGGCTGGGCTGGTCTGCCTCGTGTCTCAAATTTGCCAGCCGCCCCCCAAGACAAGCATCCACGTCGTTCTCAAACCGTCAGCTAGTACAGGCGTAGGCGGCCACGCACAAGAACCGCACGGCAAGGCATCAGAGTGGCGTGTTGCAGGAACTCGCGACGCCAGATTGGCCCGGCCTGGGGATGATGTGCATTTGCCGCCACCACGCAGTGGCGCCGAGGAGACAGCCTCTTCCATCGCGATGTTGAATGTTGAATGCGGGACTGGAGGAAAGGTGGGCATCCCATTGACAGTACGTGCCTACTAATGAATCTGGCAGAACATCCTCGGAGGGCCACAAATCGTCGCTTGCGTTGTATTACCTGCCATCAACAGACTCTTCCTTTCCCGTGCCATCATATGTCGATTCGCGTGCTGCAGATGGCGCACGGATTTACCATGCACCTCGACCCTTTCGGAGACCCAGTCTGGAACTCGACATGTACAGCCCGCGCATTGTGGCCTGCGCCGTTATATTGCCGTGATGAGTTGTCCAAACCCTCCGCGCACGATCCCTGTTCAAGATCTCTTACGCCGGGCCTTCGAAGCTGCAGGCCCGTCGTGTTCGTTCCGCAATTCCCACCCCTTTTAATGATCCGCCGTCGGTAGGCGCGTCGCGTTTCAACGGAGTCTAATTCCAACGGAGGACCTCCGCCCACGGAACCGACCCCCTATTCATCTCTAACAACCCACGTGACACAAAGAAGCTCCGACGCATCCTCCTGACTTATAATATCGAAGGGGGAGGGCGGTCGCCTCTCCGGCGGCCTGGTGGCGCCTGCTGCGTCCGAACTCCTTCCCCCCCTCTAGAATCCCTGCCTTGCCGCAAAATACGCCTTCATGTCGTCGACGCTCTCCTGAGGAATGGTGTAGACGGGGTGGATCGTCCCGACGCGGTCCTCCTCGTCGAAAATCTGTGCTCCCTCGGCGCAAGGCGACACCACCCACTTGGGCTCTGGCAGAATCGTCTCGTCTTCATTGACATATGTGAGGTCCCACCGATGCTGGGCCGAGCTCAGTCCAGATAGCACATAGCAGGTGTGATATGCGTCCGACGGCCTAGCCACATTTCATCGTCAGCAATCAAACGACGGCAAACGACTATGGTTCGGGTAAGGGAAAAGAAAAGGGGGGGAGATGTCGCCTACTTGCTCGGCTTGTCACGAAGACCGCCACGTTTGCTACAGTCCTGCCCGCAGCACAGGATGTATCGGATCAGCCCTTCACGACTGTACAGACTGCCTTCCGCGGGGGTGGTCCGCGACTGCTGCTGATCCGCAGCCGCTGTCTCTTCCTCCTCGAGCTCACTCGCGCCCTTCAGCACGGCATCGATCAGCGGCCAGCACCCACCGACCCAGTGGCTATAGCAGCCATCGACCAGCTTGTTCGTGCGCCCACTGAAGCCACCCTCCGGGGCATACTGCCGTGACGAGAGCCAAGAGATGAGTCGTGGCACGTCAAGGTATCTATTTCGCAAGCAGAAATGTGCGTGCGTGTGCCCCCCTCCCCTTTACCGGGGCAGGCAGGCCAGGCACACACCAAAAAGGTCAGTTTCTCATTATTACTTTTGAAAGTCTCATGCAAGGTGAGCGGTCTTTTTGTCTTTCCTTCTCTTCCGCTTCCATGTCACTTTCTCAGTGGACCGGAGGGGATGCAAAGATCCGGACATCTGGCCGCGTCTATGCGGGCGCCGGAGAAGGAGGAGGAAGAGGGACAAGAGAGGTTGGGGGATTGATACGTACTTTGGAATGATGCGATGCGGAGTATCGAGAATCGAGAGGCAGCCCAGCGCGCAAAAGGCGTAGGCCCCGTGTGCTTCACCATCCGGCTTTCCCGATATGCCTCCCTCGAACGTCTGGCCTTGAGAGTAGTGGTGGTGGTGTGAGCGCTGGAGCGATAGAAAGCAGCGTCCTGCTGCTGCAGGCAGGCAGGCAGGCAGGCAAAGCAAAGCATAGCAAACAAGACACATACACATATACACACACGCACATAAGAAAACGCGGCAACCGGGCTAAGGTATGACTTACATCTGCGTACATAATCCGCCAATCCGGTGAAGAGCGTGGGCCGCTCAGGCGTCCAGGCCGGCGAGTCGGTAGAGAGTTCGAGCGGGAGGTTGAGGAGGGTCACTATGACGGCGGCGCAGTATGCTCCCCTGAACGGCTCCTTGCGTGGTCAGAAATAGCAGGTGTGACAAGGGACTTCAACCCAAAAGTAGAGAGAAGCTTGAATAGTCCAACATCAGCAGAAAACAAAGCAGAAACTCACCTCACGTCCACCTCGCCGCCCAACGTCATTTGAATGCCCCCATCCCGCTGCTTCAACGAGCAGATCCACCGCCACATCGCCCTCCTGTCGATAACCTCGTACGCGTCCTCGCCGCCGACTATCGCCAGCGCGAGGACGACGGCATACGTCGTCGCGAGGTGCGAGTTCTGCCCGTGCCCGCCGCCGAAGCCGCCCCCGGGCAGGTTCTGCATCGTGCGCACCGTGGCGATCAGGTCGTCGCGGTAGACGGCCGTGTCGTAGCCCAGCAGCGCGAGCGCGTTGAGTGACCAGTACAGGAACCACGGGCGGCTGGCGTCGGCGGCGACGTAGGGCGCCGGGAAGCGGCCGAGCTGCTTCTCGAGGAACTTGACGTGGTTGTCGCGCAGCAGGGCGGGCACGCCGTGCGCGTTGCGCGCGAGGTTGGCGGCGGTGCTGCCCGGGTCGGCGGCGAGGAAGGGGAGGCACTGGCGGAGGGTGTCGTCTTGGAGCTTGGAGGTGGCGGTTGGGAGGGCGTCGCGGACGGGCGGCGGCGTGGTGAAGAGCGCTGGGACGGCGCGGTTGTGTTGGCTGGCGGGCGAGGGTTCGGGCTCGCTTTCGTAGTCGATGAATTCCTCGTCCACGTCGCTCTCCGGGCGGTCCTGGGGTTGGGATGCGGCGGCCATGTCTGCTGCTGCGCGCTTGAAGGTGACTTTGGGACGGCGTTTGAGAGGTTTGATGCGGGGTCTCATCTCACTCTGGAAGAGGATGCGGGGGGTGTGGTTTTGTGAGGCTTTTTGTATAAAATTAGGAGGTAGATGCTGTGTCCATGGTCGGCGGGGATTTCGTAGTGTCGTATATCGCCGTCTAGTTGTTGGATCGTGAGGCGGCGTGAAGGGCGATGAGAGGGCGGTTTGGTCGTGCCCCTCTCTCGCACTCACTCGCTGCTGCCAGTGCTGGTGCTTGTGAAAGGAAGTTCGATTAAGTGGGTCGCGTGCGGTCTGATTGGCTGCTTCGGCTGGGAGCTAGACCCCTGTCGTCCACTACCGACCTGAGCTTCTGTCACCACCAAGACGTCATCTCACGATGTTCACAACGAGGGTGTAGGTTCGTGTGAAATTCTGAGCGTTCAAATCCCATTCTCCTCTTAGCTTTAGTACTCAAATGACTTTTCCAAGATGAAGGGGTCTTTGGTGAAAATAATTGCCATTTCGAAAAGAACGGTTCCGAGAGCACCGTGGAAGCGGCAGACGGATTAGGGATCACAAGCACTTGTGGAATCGGTCTGGGCTTGGAAATCACAATTGGGTGACTGCTTAAGCCATGCTTTCTTGGTAACGATTGAGAGCTTTGATGTCTCAGCCAGCCTATGGGGTTGGGGTTTTTGAGAAATCAGGTCTTCCCCATTAGTGACATACACCCAACATATACAGTACGTTTTGCAGATAGCTGTTGCAATAACGTGGAGACACGTTTTAAATCAACACACATGAATTAGAGTGTTGAACCGCGCATGTCTTCCAGTTCATCAAAGTCAGTCAAACCACCATCGAAATAACCGCATGGCTTGAGAAGGAAAGCCCCAAACGCCAAGTCTTCATCGTATCACTAAGGTTTCATTTTTCTAATAAACAAAGAGGAATATCAGCCAATCCTGTCTCTATCGTATCGTCAGACTGTTGAATTTTCAGAGGGTATTCCATGGCCGTAATGAGATTCAACATCACCGTATTCGCCGTGCACCGTCGACCGCCGCAGGTGGCGGGACGAGGTAGTCCTAGGCGGGCTCAAGGCAAATATGTATGCCCTGGCGCCTTTTTCAGAATAGAATCTCCTCAAAAGATTCAATTGTATTTATGTTCACCTACGAAAGGTTTACGGGGGATGGCGCTCACTTCTGTGGACATCTTCGTCCAGATGCAGACCGCCAGCTTTGCTCCATATTCGAATTCCGTCCGTACTTGCACGGCGGCTGCCACGGTCCTCTGTAATCGAGTCCAAAACTCACAAATCTGTCATCTCAAAATGTTCGAAAGTTTGGTATCGAATAGGAAAATAAGTAGTTCCAGAGAATACTTACAGGTCCCCTTCAGCCATGGCATGTTCTCAGTTGACTAGGAACAGATTAAACAACAGTATCTGAGACGACTTTTGCTAGCAGCGCAGTTTTTCCTATCTCTTCAATCGCAGCGCACTGGATACCTCGATCGGGCGCGCGTAGCGCTTCGATTAAAGCGGTAGCGATGACAATAACGGCGATGGAGGACGATGACACAGGTGATTGAAGACGACGACGAAAGCGAGACGTAGTCGCTTTAGCACAAGGGGAGAAGAAGGGGCTCTCAGCAAGACATGCGGATTGAACACTTGTGTGGTGGACACTGCCCGGATATCGAAAATCCTTCAGAATGAACAAAGTGACTTGCGTTTGTATCTCTCCGGTCAAAAACTCTTTCTCTGGAAGAGCCCTCGGAGCTTCTGGGTCAGTTGGTGATTGTTGAGGATACAGGCAAACGTACCATGGGAGGTGGGCAGGACGGACAGGAAAGCCGAGGCAGACACGCAGGCAGAAGGGCCATCTATTCCAGAAAGCAGCTTGAGTGCTTTTCACAATTGAACAATGATTCGTCACATTCCTAACCAAGGTATTGAAAGTGCAATCGCAGCATTTTGTCGGCCATCACCAGACTCACAACTGTGAGTTAGCACTGACCCAGAGTCCACGCCAAGAATCTCGAAGTAGACCCTTCGATAGACACTGCCGACAACTCCAAGCTCCATTTGTGGTCACAGGATGGGGCCTTCATGTTGTAGATGATCGAGTGAAGCCGTCCATGAGCCAAGCCGCAAGAAACCTGCTCCTCACCTTAGACCAGATTTCCCACGATGATCCCAAAACTCGCCTCGGTTGTGTTGAGCCTTCCGGTTCCACTCCGATTCTACATCCGCGACGGTTGAATCTCGCGCAAGAAACTCAACAGGCGTCGTATGGGCTACACTGCCACCGGCAAGATGTACAAAGCTCCCAATCTAGGGATAAAGTGTTTCCGCTGGAAAGTGCGTCCAACTTCACGGACCAGAGGAGAATGAGCTTCGCAACCATCCGAGTGGCAGGCGAGTCCGCCCCCGGTGAGGCCCATTATGCCTCACAGAGAAAGCTTCTGCCCTGAGAATGAGGAAAACATCGTTGTCCATTGGAGAAACTGATGAGCAGACCAGCAGATTATGCCAACGGTGTGACGGGAGACCGGTGCATACACCCCGAAGAACGTCTCTTCTAGCTGCAAAGCTGGTATTTTGGGACTCGACGGACGGCGGGCTCTGAGATTAAGACTGCAGACCAAACCCAGCAGATTTCGCAAGTCAAAGAGGACATCGACGATCATCACTGACACCCAGAAACCCAACTCTGAAATCTACCATTGACCCGACTTGAGTACGTTCGTGAAAACCGCAGTCACGCAACATCTTGCCATGCTCAAGGTAAAGTTTTCACACACTCACCCATCATCCGATCCCTCACCTGCACTGCGTTCATCTCATCGAAGCCATGCGAAATGAGAACCGCACATGAGCCGAACTCTCAAAAATCTTGACTACACGCCAAGGCTACGAGACCTCACAAAAGCAAAAAAATGTCATCAACTCACCTCACTCACTCACAACTAACGAGCACACACCTCTCTCACGTCCCTCACATCTCACAAGGAACATCCCCATCCTCTCCCACGAACTCCAGCACCCAGAACCCCGAACTGCTTCTCTCCCCCTATGACTCACAAAACCTTCCGTCGGGCATGAACCACCACACGCCCGTAAGGCTGTCGACCACGAGGGAACAACCTTCATCAAATGGACAAAAAAAGAGACCCAAAGTCCCATAACCCACAGCCAGCGCACCAGCCATCGCCAGGAACACGCACTTCGTCCCGCGTGGAGATCGCGCTGCACACAAGACTAACCCTCATGAAACAGCAATGACACCTGCGCGCGGCCCGCGGCCCCATCCAAACAAATCGTCAACCCACCAGCACAGCTCATGATGCAATCGTGACCGCTCCGGACCCAGCGGACCAACACACTTTTTCTCTCTCTCCAGTGTCTCCTTCAACCTACCAACCGGAAACGATTCCAATGATGGGGAACGACGACGCCCCGATTGAAGATTCCCATCAACGTGCATTATCAATCATCAATCCACATGGGCGCGAAGAACTTCTTCGAACCACGAGTCCTATGGGGAAAGCATCGCGAAAGAAAAATGCAGAGGACGCAGCCTCGTGGCGTGACTTGCGAAACGCCCCCAAATGCATGCGTTGGCCATGTACCCCCCTCCCTGGGCGGTCAACTCTGCCTGCCCGGGATGCGACTGGAGCCAACACATCGTTATCAAGGTTGCATATGAAGAGGCCCCAGAAAATCCATTCCTGGATTGTTTTGGAAAGGCGAGCGCTATTCAAAGAACCCATTCTTCAGCTGGACAATCCGATACAATGAAAAGTTTAATCCGGTTTGCTTGCCTTGAATTGCCCCTCGTACGACCCCTCCAACCCCTCCTCCCAGAATTGGGCGACGATGGGAGAGAGGCCTGACGTTGAGGAAACTTTTCCCTCGCTCTCAGCTCCGGGCAGCACTACTCAACGCGGAACAAGCGGTCAAGACTTCTCATGCTCCGAGCGTCCCACTAAGGGCGGACGGTTCCGTGGATTTCGACGCCGGCTGGTGCTCGGACAGTGAGACCGACCTACCCACCATCGGCCGTGCCTGTGGCCGGCGATGGGCACCTTTCATCGCTAGGTCTCGCCAGATATTGCATGGCTGGTGAGGTCAGTCGAGATAACCCCTCCATGCCTGATGTCAAGAGGGGTTTGGCATAATGTAGGATTGCCCCGCGTTTGTCGGACTAGTGGGCGCTCCCGACAACCGCTTGGTATCAGTGCCTCACGCCCGCATTCCAAGATGCATCGAGATCGTCTCGCCGAATTGAGTTGTTCGCAGCCTGCCACAAGGCAAGTCCAGAACCATGGCTGGATTTCAACGAACCGATCAAATTCTCGATCGCCCCAATGCGTCGCCAATGCCTTCTGGCATCTGACAGCGCCTAGCCTCCTGTCTCTCCAGAGGCATTACTTGCATCACGTAATGCAAGGAAGACGTTAGGCCGACAGAGCCCTCGGACGAATCCCGCCAACGGCCGATATTCACTCGGCAATATGGCAGGTCATTGGCTGATGCTGCAGTTCAGGCGTTTTCAATCAAACAGAAAATCTCACACCGCACATTCGAGATTCAGGGGATGGCTTGCAGCCGGTTTCTTTTCCCGTCCACGAAAGCCCGGGGCATGGCGGGGAGACGCGACTGTGCCTGAGCGACCCCTTGCTGGTACCGGAGATGCACCAATAGCAGACTCAAAAATGACTCTCGCTCGCATCGCTGCCGGACGATTCGCTGTCCCTCTGCCGCCCCCCACACGGCGCAGGTCGGGTTTGGCCATGGAACTGATTCACCTTAGCTGCTTAGCATGAGGTTCGCAGCTCAGACGAGACAGACAGCTATCTGGCAGCATGGGATTCTAGGCTTCGTGCGACGTCGGCTTGTGCGGATGTCTGCTTCATACCACGCGCCAATTCGATTTCCCGGGTCTCGAACAAGCGTGCGGCCGGCGTGGGGAGCAGCCAACCGCTGACGAGTGCACTCATGAGAAACCGTCTTGGTCAGAGGTAGAGTATGCAAGATGATGTGCCATTTTTCATGCCTTGACTGCAGGCTGCCGAGAGCTGGAAGGTGGCACGAATCGTCGTCCAGAATGGCAGCTCTCGGGGTGGGCACGCCGGATCAACTATCGTCTTGTCCGTCCACTATCCGAAAAACGATGCAGGGTGCAGGGTCTGGATGTCGTCGTAGTCTTCGCCCATATTGGAGGGAGGGGAAGCTGGGAACGGCCATCTTGGTGTAGATCTGATGTGCCTTAATTGCAGGCGAAGCCAATAAGGGAGACGTGCACTCGCGGCAACGAGGGCTAAAAGAACCTCCCGCCTGCGACGTTGATCGCTCCGTTACGGCAAAGGACATTGTTGCGTGTGTCGAGTTCGGGATGTACCTTGATTGCTAGCCAGTCTCGCAATATCGCGAGGCCCTCTTCAGACATTATCCGTGATACGGGTGGGGAATCGGGCGTCGTGTTAAACTGCTGCTGGCCGCTTGCCGCTCACTGCTGCAGCGCGATAAGTCCGGTCTTTTCGTGCAAGATGCCTGGACCCTGTACAGACTACAGAGTGCTACTGTCCGTTTCGTCATCTGCAACTGGCTCGTTTGACAGGCTGCGGGCTGTGCACCCAGTGCCCCTCATCGTCGTTCGAGCTAGAGGAGGGAGATCTGCTGAAGCCTCAACATGGTCTTTGCACCGGCTCTCCGCGATCCACCGCGTGCTCAGACTGAAGATTGCAGCCAACCACCGGGAGGGTGACAACCGTGACAGCGAACCGTCGGACCACTGGACACATGATTCAGAAATCCGCCAGGAAGAAACTATTCCCGCGAGAGATTCCCCACCAAACGGTATACTTGGTAACCCGTATCGAGGCGGCGGCGGCGTATCGCCAGGTCGCAATACTCGGCCAGGCATCTAAATTCGAGGGACGGCCAAGGACGAGGGCATCGTTGCATTCGAAAATAGCCCGGCTGATGCAAACCAACAATAACAATGCAGGAGTCGTCGTTGTCGAGGCTCAGATGCCTGAGCCCAGCAACAGGCGGGGTCTGCAAAGAGGAGAAATCGGATGCACGTCGTCTCCACGTCTGTGGGGAGACAGGCGCGCCGGAAACATCAGGTCTGAAGTTTGCGTCGCCGTCGTGGTGAGAGCAACACCTGTGGCAAGCAAGCAAGGCAGGGCAGGTTGAGCCAATGCCAATAGTGGCATCGTCTATCTGCAGCGGGGACTGGGGCGAGGACCGCGAAGGTAGGGCCCGTCTGTGGTCTATCGGTCGAGGGGTACACGACAAACAAGTTTGTACGGGAGTGTACAAGGGGCGGTGGTGGTGAGGATGGTGGTTTTGTTGAGCCGGCTACCACAAGCGCGAGGGCGGCGCTGTCGTCTCTTGGGTTGCGTCGTCTGGCGTCTTGCGGGCATCAAGTAGGTACTCGCATGAGGTATCCGTCCACTACCACGGCAGGTGCAGGCGTCTGGGCTCCAGACCCAGAATCGACTGGAGCCCGTACGAGAAGATTTTCATCCTTGCGTTTGCCAATGCTGCCATGGCAGATCTGCGGCAACTTGCGATCGAAGGCTAGCGCAACAGGTGTCCTCTCAATGGCTGGCTCTGGTCCTTGTTCGTGGGGCTCTGTTTCTGCGGTGGTAGGGGGCGGCTTGAAAACTCCGAAGGGTCTGATGAGAAGTTGTGGTCCGTCCTGACTCTCCCCCAGCCACTGTCGCCTTGGCACCATGGTGAGGGCAGTGGGAAGCCAGGTTTTTCTCTCCCCGCGGGCGAGGGTTTAGCAAACGACCGAGGCTGCTAGCGGGCAGTTGTCCTCTTTGGACGCTTGTAGTCGGTGTTGCCGCTTGAGGAAACAGGACAACAATGGCATTATATCCATAGTGCGTGTTTTTCCCTGAGTCGATTGACCCAGTTCTGGAATCAATCATCCCACTCTTTGAAAACGCTGGCAATACGGACGTTACGGGTAGTGGGCTCCAGGACTGGACCCTGGGCGGAGGCTGACTGACAGGTGAGAGGGGAGGGCCGATGTGCCGTTGACGCGAGGTGCAGATAGAGTTGGCCGCTGACAGCCGATCCAGTGCCGTGTGAGCTGATCGTTTCCCCCGTTTTGATAAGCAGCAGCAGCCGTGGGCATGTTTTCCCGCGCCGTTGCACTGTGCGTTGTCTCTGGTGCATGGCGCACACGTCCACAGTCCACAGTCCACACATGTCGTCGCGGTTGCACCGCAGCGGCGACAGCCACTCACCGTGCAGGCCACAGCACGTAACTGTGAATGGTGAATGGTGTGTAGTACGGTAGCGAGCACGGTCGATTGCTGATCACCTCAGTAGAGTACTACTAAGTAGGTAGAGCAAAGCAGAGCCTTGGCCAGGCGCCGGCCAACGTCCGTGGGCTGTGTCGTCCGTGTCGTTGCACAAGAACAGACCAATGCCTCGGGGCTAGCCGCCGTCTGCGGTCCTGCGCACGCACAGGTGCCGCTGGTGATCGGGGGGGACCTCGTCAGCGTGATGAATGGATGATGCCGGACGAATTTTGGTGACAACCGCTACTGCGTATTAGAGATGGCCGGTGGTGGCGGCTGCAGCAGCGTGAAGCGAGAGGCAAGATGGACAGACGGTGGCAGTCGCAGGCGAAGTCGCCATCGCGGTCGCCGTCGATTTGCAGCAGTGCAGCAGTGCAGCAGCAGCAGCGTACGAAAGATACAGTCCAGGCTCTGCGAGGCCTGCAGAGTGCGTGTGTAGCGTATGCGTGCTGTTTGCAGGGCGAGCGGGCGAGTTCGCGAGGTACCTCACTCTGGTCGCGTATCCGAACCGGTCGTCGGTTCCTGCAACTGCCGATGTTCCTCCAGCAGCTCCATCCAGGCCCAGGTTGCTCGGTCCCAGCTCGCGCAGCTCGGGGTCTGAACTGATTGCCTGGTACCTGGCAGGCCTTGGAGATTGAACCCTTGAAAGAAGGCCTTGCTGCTGGCGTGCCTGGTTCGGAAAGAGAGGGACGACGAGGAAGACGACCAAAGGCCCACCAGACCAGAGCAGATCGCCATCCGGAACCTCCTGTTTTAAACGATTGACTCTGCGGGCAGCGTGCTGCAGGCACGAGGAGGGCTCTGGAATGTGGGCGCTGGATCAGGTAGGCAACTGAGGTCTTGGAGTCTTATTCCAGGGACAGGTCGACGACACAGAGGCCAGCACGACGACAGCTGCGCCTGTAGCCTGTGGAGCGATCTGGATAATTGGATGTCTTGTGCGTGCGTGTGTGTTCGCCGCGAAGCCCATGAGTCGCGGGGTGGATGACGGGACGAGTGTGGTTTGCCAGCTGCGAGTTGCGCAATGGAGGAGGGGCAGGATTGGTGGTGCCAGGTGGTGGTCGTCACTGGTGGTGGTGGTGGTGGGAGTGGTGACCAGGTTGGTTGGGTGCGCGTGGGTGTGAGTGCGACTGTGTGTGTGAGACGATAGCCAGACTTGGTCGAGGACGAGGCAAGACGACGAAAGGACCTAGCAGCTAGCTGCAACCCACTGCAACAGCAGCAGCAGCAGCACAGGTACACCATCGTCACCTTGCACGATCACTCCAGAGATGGAAGACGGAAGTCATGTTTGCTTGATTCTTCCACCGCGAGTGTCTTGAGCGAGAGCATTAGCATGGCATCTCGCTTCGTACCTAGGCACCTGGAGGAAGAGGCTCAGTGGACGGTGGACCGCGGAAAGGGCAGAACCACATCTCAGAAGCTCGCCAAAGGCGGAAAGAACGTTTCCATTGTCGCTTCGCGGCTTCCATGGCTGGGGTACGTACTCCATCTGATGGGTCCCTTAGCGTCCGTTAGTCTCGTCTCTCGTACCGTCTGGTCCAATATCTGGGCTTTTCAACTGGGCTCGCCAGCCATTTTCAACGGGGCCCTTCGTCCAGTAGCCGTCGGCGCCAAGCCCGTCTGGGCCTGGCACCATTCACGACGTTTAACACACGTTTTGCAACCGCCAGCCCACTCACTGCTGCCACTGTGGTGGCCGTCGACTCGCCCGGCAAAATACGGTGCTTCTTCCCTCGAGACACCGTCTCCCTCGCACGGTGGCGGCTGGTGATTGGCCCGTCCACCGTCCGCCTGCCACCCCCCCGGTGCCCCCGTCGCAAAAAGTGGCCCTCGTGAACAAGCCTCCCCCCTCCATCGTCCTCCGCCTAAACCCACCATGCCTCCCCCAAGACTCCCCCCCAACTCCAGTCTCTCAAGAGCTCACCACCGGCCGCAGCAGCTTCCATTGGAGCAACCACCCCGGCCTCCCCCCGCTCCACACTCGTGCAGCTGCAGAAGGAGCACCGGCCCCGTTCATTGGCTCCTCCTCCCGGCCGGGGCTGGACGTTCGACTGCAGCTCTCACCGCTTCTTTCGCGGGCTCGTCGTCCTTCCTCTTCACCCACGCATGCCCGCATCTGGGGCGCCCCGTCCTGTTCTCTCGCCCTTCTTACCACCCGAATCCCATCCAGCCCACACCATTCCTCCCCCAAAACCTCCTTCTTCCGCAGAAGAAAGGGTCAGACAACTCCTCCATCCACATCCAGACGCCCCCGACGAAAGAGCGGTGTCCTGGGGTCCAAGCCCATATCACTCCTCCAAGTCCCGTTTCCTCGACTTACACCTACCCGTTCGATCTTTTCGAACGACTGATACCAGCCGCCCAGCCCAACCCATCATGAACGTCAACTTCGATTCGAGTGGAGGCGACCTCCTCGACCTCTCCTCGTTCGACCAGCGGGACCGATTCTCCTACGCCTCCCAAATCCCCTCCTCGCAAAACAGCCCCCAGAGCGTCGCAAACATGCCCGCCCAGAGGATCTGGCCCATTCCTCTCGATATGGCCTCGAATCCCGCTGTCTCGAGTCCTCCCGAAGACCAGCAAGCACACTCGCCTTCCCACAGCTCCTCGCCTCTCAGCCAGCACTCCCATCACTCCCCCTACCAGCAACCCGTCAACTCCTTGACCGACTGGGCTCTTCAGCAACACCAGCACCAGCAGCAGCAACAGCCTCACATCCCCGTCCAGGACTTTTCCCAGTTCGTCTCCGATGCCTACATGCCCGTCACCTACAACCCCTACGCCCCGGGTTTCCAGGCGAATACCATCGACTTCCTCCCCGCGACGACTCAAGCTTTGGCCGCAAACTTTCAGCTCGCATCCGCCTTCAACACCATGCCGCCTATGGACGAGACTGTTCCCGCCATGAACTGGAACATGGGTATGGAGAGCTGGCACGACATTCAGGCCGCCGCTTCCGCTCTGCAGATTGAGGGTCTCTCCCACAGCATCGGCAGCAACTCGCCCACCGGTACTTTCCTCGAGGTTTTGTCTCTGCCTAGCTCTAGCAACGGAGAGGGATGGTCAATGGTTGTCGAGCAGGGTTCCGGTGCCGGCTTTGACCACTTCCAGCAGCCCCAGCCCAACGCGGCAATTTTCAACCCCAGCCAGACGTTGCATCTGCGAACCAACTCGGACTCGTCGGATGGAGCCAACTCGTTTGAGCTCGGCAGCTATGAGGAGATTCCCCCGTTCCCCATCTCGCCCTTCTCCCCCGAATCCGATGGATATGTCGACGCCGGATCCCACCGCAACTGCTTCGGCGACAACCACAACCACGCTCACAACCACGACACAGTCAGCCCTGCGTCCGCCGTTGCTCCGATGCCCATCAAGACGACGACGACCACCACCCCGACCCGGCCTACGCCCGCCAGCGGCTCCGGTGCCACCTCGCCTCCCATTGTCAGCGCCCGGAGGAACTCGGGCCAGAGACGTAGCCCCGTCACTGCCAAGTCTACCAAGGCCGTCATCCGCCGCACCTCCACCGGTAAGAAGGACGGCTCCGAGGTCAAGAAGGTTGGCCGCAGAAAGGGTCCTCTCCTGCCTGAGCAGCGCAAGCAGGCCAGCGAGATCAGGAAGCTCCGTGCTTGCCTCCGCTGCAAGTTCCTCAAGAAGACCTGCGACAAGGGCGAGCCTTGCGCTGGTTGCCAGCCTTCTCACGCCCGCCTGTGGCAGGTTCCTTGCACTCGCATTGACATCAAGGACATTGGCTACTTCATGAAGGACTGGAAGGCCGACTATGAGCGTCACCTTGGCCGTGGCGTCTCCGTCTACAACGTCAAGGGCTTTGCCCAGAGCGAGACTCTCATGTGGATCACTCACGGCTATGGCTTTGCCCTCCCTGTCTATGTCCGCGAGGTCTTTGTCGCCGACGACAGCTGCTTCCAGGCTGACTGGGTTGAGTCTTGCCTCACCGACCAGGAGCCCATCGACTTTGAGCTCCGCACCGGTAACCTTGATGTTGGTGCCAAGGGCGTTTCCGTCGAGGCTCTGTCCGACTACCTCGACAAGCACATTGACGGCGGCTTTGAGGACTTCATTGAGGACCACTTTGAGGGTACCCCCTTCATCACTGAGATCCTCAAGACCGCTCACCGCTACTACGTCAAGGAGCGCATGCCTGTCATCCGCAAGGCTCTCAAGCTTGTCCTGGCTTACAACCTCACTCTTCACATCACCCTTGTTGAGAACCAGGGCGAGGAGGTCAGCCTTGACGGCCAGATCGACGACGAGGACTCCAAGTACTACGGCCGGACCGTCGCCCCCGTCATGATCAACTTCCAGATCAAGTGCGCCATGGCCGATATGTGGCGTGAGCTGCAGAAGGAGATTCTTGAGGAGCTCTCTGCCCTGTACTCCAGTGTCTACAGCGGTGAGCGTCTCAAGAACTGGCCCACCATCTTCATGCTGGCTTCCATCCTGCTTGCCGTCTGGGAGGAGATGCAGTTCGACTGCCACTACCGCGTGCCCGACCCCGCTGCCGTCAACAAGTTCTGCAGCGACATGGAGACCACTCCCGTTGGTGTCATTGTCGGCCTGTTCCACGCCATCTCCCAGAAGCTGCCCGCCTTCATGGACTGGGACACCTCCAAGCACGGCCACCTGTTGAACAACAACGTCGCCGTCTGCGAGGCCATGACTGAGGTCCGCGAGCACGTCATCAAGCATGGTAAGTCTCATCACACTAGGCGTCCGAAAGCGACGATACTAACCCCGCCACAGAGTCGTACTTGCGCACTCGCCCCGAGGCCACCTTTGACCGCAACGACTTTGACTGCTTGTCTAACAAGTTCCTGTCGAAGTTGGTCATCCGCGCCAACTAACCATCTTGTGTCATAATTTGCGATATATGTTTCTCGGAAGGTCATTTAAAAGCCCCCGGGTGGGCATTGTTTCCTATGTTACGGGTCACAGCGACGGCGTTGAACGAGACACTACACATGATCTCCCTCAGACACACACACACACACACATCCTCTGACTTCACTTCTTTTTGCGGCTGGTCACCTCTCAACACGATTCGTCTCGATGTGTTTACGACCCTTTTTCATGATTCATTACGAATGTATGACTCGAAGCTTTCAACGTGGTGGAGAGGTCTGGAGTTGCGCGTTGGCTAGACGGCTGCGCTGCGGCGAAGAGAGACGCGACAAATGCGCTATAAAGAATATTTTTTGTTGTTTACCAAATTTAACGGAGACGATTATGCCGGCACGACAGGCACGGAAATGAAACAGCATAGCATAGACGATTACGATATGCATTTTTTGGAATTACTGGGTGGCAGAAGGGAACGTTTTGGATGAAAACGCCTTCTAGAATTTTTGGAGAGGCTCTGTTTGGCCGAATGGGTTCGACATTTTTATGTCCGTTGTAGTTAGGCCAAAATTCGATATATCGAAGAGATTGTTTCTTGCCCTTCACATCAGTTACACCTTGAAGCAACCAACGTGAGTTCCTCGTTGTCTCTTGGCCTGTTTGTCGACCACGCCATGCGGACACGTGTCTTGACGCGGCTGTGACAGCCAGCGAGACAACAAGAGATGACCTTCGCCTCGGCGGTCTCTCCAGGCTTGAAGAGCAGGACGGTAGCACCCAACACCAGCGTCACTGACCAAGCAAGTCAGAACAGCTACGTCTTGCCAATCTGCTCGGTCCGAGGAGCGAGGGCCTGGTAGGTTGCATTCGGACATGGACGGGACGGGCAGACGATACGCCCTTTATACTCTACGAAGTTGACCGCAATGACCCCCCTTCACGATGCGTTGAAGCGGTGAGCCAACCCGCAATTACGGGCCAGGTCGCCAGGCCCATGTCTTCACAGACAGGTTTAGTGGTCCCAGGAACTGAGAGGCCCCAATCATGAGAGTAGCGGAGAGCAGAAAGCGCTGTAGGGAGATGCCTGAGATTGCTTGTTGTTGTCAACGCTCTCATGGCCGCCGCATAGGTTCTATCGAACCACTGAGCATATACTGCGGTTCACGATGGTCGTGCAGCTTGTCTCGCAGTGTCTGGCACGTGGCCTGATCTAGCGGGACCCTTGCAGTCAACACAGCCCTTGAAAGTAACGCTGTGAATCTAAGGACAACATTAGGCTTTCCAAGGCTAGATTGGGTCCTGGATCCTCAGTCAATTGGCCTCGCCGTTGATCATAGAGGTCCTGGTCTATTGCTCCGACTGTAGCGGCGAATCTTCCCGACGGTGCACTGGTTGATGCGATTCAGACAACTGCTGCTGACTGAGCTCCCTATGCCGGTCGCGGAATTGTTTCCAGGGACGCTCACGGGATCTCCGCCCGTTGAACAATTTTTTTGACTTCTGTCGACATTGAGTTGGAACTATTGACTGACCTTTATGGCCTGCTGACCGCAAGAACGCGAACGCCTGCGGGGTTAAGTCGGGGAGGGGGACCCTTATCGGAGCAAATCAGAGACAGCGCTGGCGGTTTGGCACGTTGAGGCCAAACCAATAAGACGGTGGCTGGCTGCGAGGAGTGCTGTTGGTGGTGTTCGTCTGCTGCAGACATGAACTGCCAGTCTGCCACGTTCGCACTTGGGTGCCACGATGTCGGTCGGCTGGCCAATACGGGCTCTGGCGCCGACCGTGAGTCGTCGTGACGAGGGCCGAGCGTCGAAATGGCGATGTCGCAATCCCTCTGTCTCGTTTCTCCGACAAAACGAATGCGTCACTGGGGAGCATTCTCGACTGGATCTGATCGGTCTCGTCCTGCCATGATCCATGTGGCTTGCTCCCGAAACAGTGAAAGAGACATTTCTTCACACACCCATTCCTCCCGGGTAATTTATTCAAAGGACATTGTTGGGCAGGCAGGCCGAAGAGGTTGCAGTTTGTCGGTCGGTCTCGAACGATGGTAAAATCAGGGTCGGGCGCTCAAGAGGTTGGGAGGAATGACGTCTGGCGTCATCATGCGCTAAAATGCGGGGGTCCAGCGATAGCGATACCGGGGTGAGCTGTCGGGGTCTGGTGTGACTGTTCGGCGACCGCGGGCGCGCTGAGATGTGGAAACGAAGCCATCTTGGGCGAGGCCAACGCAGGCAGACGGACAACCGATGGAGTCGTTGGAAGAGGTAAGCGATGAGGTCCAGAGAAGCTTTAGAGGCATCGGGGGATTGGCAGGCGATTCTTCGGACGAGGAAAAGATTGACTGGAGGCTCTCGAGTGGCGATTAAGGTGGTGGTAGTGACACATTGCACGCGCTTTGCCAGTCAGGCGTCGCCGTGTTTCTGAAAATGGCCGGCATCCGGGTGGCGGGTGGGGCGCCACTGCATTCACAGTGTCAGTGCCTGGATGGTAGTGTGTGGCCTTGAGTCGGTCTGGCGTCTGTGAGTTGGTTGAGTTTGAGCCATCCATCGTCAAGGTGGTGTTCTCGGTGCGGTTGGGTTAGACACATTCCTAGCCCAGCGTCGAGAACGAAGACAGCCAGTTGTTTAACCGCCCGCCTTCTCGGTCTGGCAGGTTGGTTCGTCCGTGGGGGAAAACATTCCAGCCTCCAGCTGTGGTGACCTACTCCGTGAATGCTCTCGGCGACGCTTCTCAGCCATGACTGAGTCGTCTGCGATGACGACTGACGAAGACAGTCCGAGGTGGACGGCAGAGGCGGAGCAGGTGCAGGGGTTGCGAGTTGCGATGGGGCGGCGACCCATCAGTGACAGACTGCCTAACGCTTAAGGCTCCGGGGAAACAGTAAACAGTGGCTCCCTCCTGCGCGAGACGTTCTTGCCGACGGGCCCCCGAGCTCGCTCCCGCCTCCCAGTTCTTTGAAGATTCGCATCTCGCAGCTGCCATTGATCACAAACAACAGATCTTTGATCTCTCGGCAGCCACTCGTCGAATGGCGTCTCGGGGCTACGGCGGCATGAGCGAGGCCATCTGATCAAAGAAGCGGCGATGGCGAGTGGCCAACCGTCGTGGTCAGTGGCCAGCGGCAGGTCCAGCGCTGCGAACTGAGACATCAGGCACAGCAGAACTGGGTTCCAGCCTTTCCAGGTCGGCGGGAGAGGTGGCCCGATAGCGCAGATAAGAAGTGGCGAGTACATGAAATCAGCACCCGTCCATGCCTGACTGGAAGGTACTGGCTACCTCCCGCACCCTCCTGGTCCACTTGGTTCTGGAGGGTTCCGGCTTGCTCCTGCCTACCTTAGCGCTCTTGCTTGCTGATGAATCATTCGCCATTCCCCCAGACAAGGACACAAGGCATATCCGTACTGCCTCAGTGCACCGCATAACCGTCAGGTAAGGACGCAGTAAGGTACCTTCCAGGTTGGTTCTCCACCTGCGCCTGCGCCCCCCACTGCCTTCCCTTACCTTCCGTTCGCCGCGGTCAGTCACCACCCGCCTCCTGCCTGCCCAGTATCTCCTCTGCCTCCTACTATTTAACTACTTCAACCTCTCCTCCACCACGCCTTTTCCTCTTCCTACATTCATCCGTCTTCCATCCCACACAAGCACTCGTCCATCAGCGACAACTTCTACATCCACCATCAGTTACATCAATCACATCACAACCACTCAGAAGTCGCCATCATGCAGATCTTCGTCAAGACCCTCACTGGCAAGACCATCACCCTCGAGGTGGAGTCTTCCGATACCATCGACAATGTGAAGTCTAAGATCCAGGATAAGGAGGGCATCCCCCCCGACCAGCAACGTCTTATTTTCGCCGGCAAGCAGCTTGAGGATGGCCGCACCTTGTCTGATTACAACATCCAGAAGGAATCTACCCTTCACTTGGTTCTCCGTCTCCGCGGTGGCATGCAGATCTGTAAGTAACCGACTTCCTTGACCCCACACCACCCAGTACCGTACTAACAATTCCCAGTTGTCAAGACTCTCACTGGCAAGACCATCACCCTCGAGGTGGAGTCTAGCGACACTATCGACAACGTCAAGTCCAAGATCCAGGATAAGGAGGGCATTCCCCCCGACCAGCAGCGTCTCATCTTCGCTGGCAAGCAGCTCGAGGACGGTCGTACCCTCTCCGACTACAACATTCAGAAGGAGTCTACCCTTCACTTGGTCCTTCGCCTTCGCGGAGGTATGCAGATTTTCGTGAAGACCCTGACCGGCAAGACGATTACCTTAGAGGTGGAGTCGTCAGACACAATCGACAACGTCAAGTCCAAGATCCAGGACAAGGAGGGCATCCCCCCCGACCAGCAGCGTCTTATCTTTGCTGGTAAGCAGCTTGAGGACGGCCGCACCCTCTCCGACTACAACATTCAGAAGGAGTCTACCCTTCACTTGGTCCTTCGCCTTCGCGGAGGTATGCAGATTTTCGTGAAGACCCTGACCGGCAAGACGATTACCTTAGAGGTGGAGTCGTCAGACACAATCGACAACGTCAAGTCCAAGATCCAGGACAAGGAGGGCATCCCCCCCGACCAGCAGCGTCTTATCTTTGCTGGTAAGCAGCTTGAGGACGGCCGCACCCTCTCCGACTACAACATTCAGAAGGAGTCGACCCTCCACTTGGTGCTTCGCCTCCGTGGAGGCCAGTAAGCGGCGGCTCTTTCCTCACCGGCGTTCATGGGTTATGGGTTACGGCATTGGCATGATGATATCTTAGTTAGGGCCTGGTAAATCAGGCACCACGCGCTCAATAGCGCCAATACAGACCATTGAAGTCTACATCTGTCCCCTCTCGTGATGTCTGTATCTATTGTCGTCGTCCTTGCCCTTCTTATCGTCCGTCATCGTCGTCCGCCGTCGTCCTGCGTCGTCGTCCTGCGTCGTCTTCCTGCGTCTTCGTTCTGCTTCGTCGCGCAGCTTCGTCCACTCTCGTGATGTCTATATCTGTTGTCGTCTTCGCCCTTATTGCCCGTCATCATCCGTCATCGTCGTCCTGCTTCGTCGTCTGCTATCATTGTCGTCTGTCACTATCGTCATGTATCACCCGCGTCCGTCACCCTCGTCCGTCACCCTCGTCCGTCACTATTGTCTAACACTGTCGCCTGTCACTGTAGTCTTTCAACGTCACTGTCGTCCGTTACCGTTATCCGTTACCCATTATCATCGTCCGTCTCTAGCGTCTATTATCGTGTGCTGTGGTCGCCAGTCACCTCCATTTGCCATCGTTGTAGTCTTCATCGCTGCAGCTTTCTTACTTTTAGATCGGTTCTGTATCCATCGGGAAAAAGAAACACAGCGCCTGCAGTGACAGTCCAGCACCGCTTTGGTTCGGCCGCGAAACGCAGGCGCCTTATCAGTGACGTGACCAGTGGACCCGTGCCCGCGGTGGGGTTCCATTGTGGGGGAACACCTTCCACAGAGACCCTGCACCTAAATTATTCCTCCGAAATACACCCCCGTCCACTCGTTGTTATGAGCAGCTTAAGCAAACCTTACGAAGTGCTTCGGTGACAATCGTTCTACCTCCATAATACAATTCGTTTCTATACCATCACTTGCTAGCCGATTTGCACGCCGGCCACTACGACAGCACCCACAGACGAGCGTCAGCCCGCAGGGTTGCGAAAGGCTATGCGGTCCTTCTTTTACCACTTGAAATTTGAGCTCTACCCGACTCCCAGCCCAACGGACGGCCAATCTAAAGGCAAGACACATACTTCTTCGGCTGGCAAAGAAGTTTGGCTTCCGCCGAAAGGGATCGACATCTTCGACGAGCTTCCGACACATTCTAGGAAATCCGCGAAGAAATCCTACGTTCACAGACCGCAACCCTCGCCGTTGCAGTCATACGAAACACCCCTTCCCGCCGACACCTACCGATCGAACACACAAGCGCATAATACCTCCGGCAACGCTGGCCTGATTGACTGCGGCCCCTCGAGAACACCTGTAAAGGAGGACAGTGGTGGAAACCTCGAACGGTTGACCGAAAGGCAGTGGAGAGCGCGCACCCAGAGCTTTCCACCTCCGCCATCGTCCGCCGCGATACGGCCTGAAACGGCTGTTAGAGACTGGAGATTTGGGCAGCTGAGCATACAGAGCATCGACTTGCACGACGAGCGTCAGCGAGAGCAAATGACGGCGGAAGCGGCCAGCTCGTCGGCGGCGCTCGGCGTGGGCCCCACGTTCGCGGGGACGTCAACGAAGGCGAAGTACGTGCCGCTAGAGACGAAGAACACGGAGGTTGGCTGGGGCGTGGTACACTTCTATCGCGAGGAGGAGGAGACGCCAGAGTTAGGTCTTGACCCGTCAGAAGACGATGGAGTCAAAGAGGTAGACTGCACAACCCTCTGCATACCGGCAGTGCCGAGCTACCTCACACCTGGAGATTTCCTAGGATACGTGGGTGAAAAATGGCGGAACGACATCAGCCATTACCGGATGGTCATGACCGCCAGGATGAACCGGTATCTGGTCCTCCTCAAGTTCCGCAACAGTGAGCGCGCGCGGAAGTGGCAGAGGGAGTTTGACGGCAAGGTCTTCAACAGCATGGAGGTGAGTAGTCATATCGGCATAGGACGTGGCGGTCGTACTAATATGTTCCAGGCCCAGGTTTGTCACGTCGTGTTCGTCAAGTCTATCACTTTTGAGACGCCGACAAAAGAAAACCGCACGTTCCCCGACCTCAACCACGATCCGTTTACACCGTCCTCTTCTGTCGCCGCGTCGAGCAGCCTCAAACCCTTCCCTCCCCCTACACCAAACCTCGTCGAATTACCTACTTGCCCGGTGTGCTTAGAACGTATGGACGATACAACCGGTCTCATGACGATCCCCTGCCAGCACGTCTTCCACTGCAACTGTCTCCAGAACTGGAAGGGCTCAGGATGTCCCGTCTGCAGACACACGAACCCTGAAACCACATACGACCCGTCGAACCCGTATACCCAACCGTTTGGTTCCTCCGTGTCAAATCTCTGTAGTTCATGCGACTCACCAGACGACCTCTGGATCTGCCTCATTTGCGGAAACGTCGGCTGCGGTAGATACAAAGGTGGTCACGCAAAAGATCACTGGAAAGAGACGGCACACAGCTTCGCGCTTGAGCTCGAGACGCAGCATGTCTGGGATTATGCGGGCGATACCTGGGTCCATCGCCTCATCCGCGACAAGGGCGACGGCAAGGTCGTTGAGCTGCCAGGTAGCAATGGACAGCACCACCGACCGGAAGGAGGCTACGAGGATGTAGTGCCGCGGGCAAAGTTGGATAACATCGGTCTGGAGTACACCCACCTTCTCACGAGCCAACTTGAGTCGCAGCGGGTGTACTTTGAGGAGATGCTCAGCAAGGTGGCGGACAAGGCGTCAAAGGCCGCCGCAACGGCAGAATCCGCCTCCGCAAAGGCTTCAGCCGCGCTGGAAGAGAACGCGACTCTCAAGACAGAACTCAATCGTCTCAAGACACAAGTCATCCCACAGCTAGAACGGGACGCAGAGCGAGACAGAAACAAAGCCACCAAGTCGCAGGAACTCGCACGAAACCTCGGCAAGGCTCTACAAGAAGAAAAGGAGGTCACTCAGGGGCTGATGAAGCGTGTGGAGCACAACAACACCGAGCTCGAGGCGTTGAAGAAGAAGGACGGCGAGTACAAGTTGCAGATTGCGGATTTGGAGGAGATGAATCGGGACTTGACCATGTTTATTTCTGGGCAGGAGAAGCTCAAGGAACTGGAGAACGAGGGCCAGCTCGAGGCTGGTGAGGTCGCTGAAGGCAGCGTTAGCGTTGCGAAGAAGGGCAAGCGGAGAGCCAAGAAGTGAGGCTTTAACGTGCTGCCATGGCGTTTATGGTGCATCTTCGAGGCGTTTACGAGGGCAGGTATGATTGAAGCTCAGCAGTACTAATTCAGCGATACCTTGGAATTCACCAGCGATTATTCTATCTACACACAGTCTCTGGCCATGCTCTGTACTCTGGCTGCAAGGCCACTGCAATCTGCCTGGCTGTTACGCTAGGTAGTGGCGTCCCGGTCACGCCTTTTGACACGGAGCTGTCAGTGGTAGGAAGACTTGTGCTTGCTCTTGCTCCAGGTATTTGGGCTGCTTCGTTTCGCAGTCTTGTGTTGAGGTAGGACACTATTCAAGTGGCCGGATGGGTTCGAATTTACGATGCAGGACCCCCCGCGGCATGAATATCCTTCAATGATTACATGGACGCATCTCTGCTGGAAATGAACCTCCGCTCGTTCAATGAGGCGGTGATTCTGCCGTCAATTAGCTAAGGATGAAGGCCAGCGACACCGACATCCAAAGCTGGAAGACAAGGGGTGGGAGTATAAGACCCGGGAAGGCACAATATGTTGGGCAAGATTGACCCTACTTTCCTCAGAAGCGGGCGCTCAAGCGGTCGCGAGTCCTTGTAGCTATTTCCCCTGTCGGACATGCGTCCTTTCTAGTTGTCAAGATCTCATCTTCTCAGTTCTCGTTCGTTCCATCTTCCCCATCCCAAACCTGGAGACTTCTCTTTCTCGTGTCTCTCGTGCCTACGGCAGAAATCCCTTCATCGGATCAAGTGTTGTCAAGCTAAACAGGTGTGACGGAGGTGGTATCAAATGACAGCCTGATGCTGGCTCCAGTTGGCGGAAACGAGTTTATTATACAATAGCAGGTTTCCTAGTACTGCGCGCTCTTCTGCTGGTTCTTTTCGTTTGCGTGGTCTGTGGGTTCGTTTTGTTTGCTACTATTGTCTTCTGCAACGCCAGGTCGGAGAACACTTATCTTCCGTCTTTTCGAGGGATCCAGTAGTGGAATTTTCGAGTGCGCATTTTCTCAACTGATAGTGTTTAAACTTTCACCTGAATTTCTCTCTGCGTGGCGCTACAGCCCAAGGGTGGATGCCCAAGGTACGGTTCGTTTGCACCTTGTGCGGTCAGAGTGTATGGGTATTTCTTTAGTTTTCCCTGCCTCGGATTTTGGCAGACATCTCTCACCTCCTGCTGGACACAGACCGACATTTTCATTCACGTGTGTTGGCAATAGCATCATCATGGTGTCCGCCAAGTTGCACGATGCGCTTGCGAAGTATACCGCAGGTAACAACATGATACTTCGGCCTTTCCCGAACCCTAGTGCCCCCAATTCTCACAAGCGTAACGAAACGACACCCGACGGCCGCTCGTTCGAAGAATTGACCGCTCAGCAGCCTACCAACTTCGATCCGACCATTCAGTACGAGGATGACCAACTACTAAAACTCAATATTGTTGGAACGATCTCTGGCGGAGCGAAGGAGGACCGGCAAATCCTCCTTTGCAAGGTCGACGAGGCCCCTCGCACAAACCTTGGATATTCGCCTATTCCCGTATTTGGCAACAAAAAGCAATGCATCGTGGCCATAGTCGTTGATGCAGTTTGCTACGGAGACTCTGCCATGGCCGACTGGCATCTTAGTCGCCGGACTGCTGCCCTCGAACACCTTCACAGGTCTACTGCAACCGGGTTTGGAACCATTAACCCTGAATACTATGGCGCATGGGTCTTGGAGGCGTACGATAGTGCGGCGAACCTTCCCGGATATAAAAGATATATCGGTGTTATACTCAGGGAGCATCTCGAGGGCGAGAGCATTCGCGGATTGTGCGAACGCGAAGAAGATGATGAGGGAGTCGGCAGGCTCACTGTACGTCCGAACCCAGTCTTACGTGCTGCAACCGATGGCGGAGTAATCATGGTTGACCCCAGTTACCAAGTTCGCCATGAGATCACGATGCAGCTCATGCACGGCGTCGTCACTAATGAGCACCGTGGCGCACGGCAAACAATGTTAGACGCCCCAGACGTCATGGTGGTTTTTCGACGTCGTGGAGAGCGTCTGGAGACACCGCAGGCGGTGCTGCTCGCTACTCTGCACACCGAAGTGCGGTCCACGCGACGAGGTGACAAGCCTCTCCATCCGTTTGACCGATTTACACACAACGACTTCGAATTTCTCGACGGCTGGTATGATGTCGACTGGTGCTACGAGAACAGATTTAAGCTCGACGCATGGATGTTGAGGCAGTTCGGGCTCATGGATGAACCAAAGGAGCAACGCCGCTATCTTACTTGGGAAGAGTTGAGAGATGTTGAGAGAGACGTTAAGGGGGGCAGGAATAGCCGCTTGATAAATGCCTTCGCGTTCATTGCCAAAGGAGGAACTCGCGGATTCCCTCATTGCAGTCTCCCAGCTATTCCAAGCCGACCTCCATGGGAAGGCTAGCAGCGTGATCACCCCGATGTTCGGATACTTTAGACATCAGATTATGGCCAAGGATTTACAGGCCCGGCACTATCGTCGATCTGCTTTGTGGCAGGTTCTCGAACAAGTCATAACGGATGTCCCCCCAGAATTGAAGGAGCTGGGGCTTGAACGCAGAGCCGCGCTTGCTCGGGTGGTCGCTACTCATAGCCTTTCAGCAGCGCACATCGATCTCAACCATGGAGGTCTTAAAGAGCGTGTGCTGACGCGGTTCCACGAGATCTTGGCCAGTCGTGGTCAGAGCGAGTCGCGGAAGAGGAAGAGAGATGAGTCAGACGATTGAGCACCCAAGGATGCAAGCGAGGAGATGTTTGAATCATTAGATTGAGTGTTTGTCTATCAGCGGTGTGACAGCTTTGAAATTATGCTGGAGTCTAGGTGCATCCACGAGGCGTTTTCGGGAGAAGGCATTACTAAAACAGTAGTAGTTCAGTGATACCGTGGAATATATGAGACCGCCGTCTTTTCCCGTGCTAGAGCTATTGAGTTTTCTGTGGCTATAACTCTACCTTGCCTTCGTTGTCGTTGCCGTTTTTGTCGTTATTGCCCCCGTCCCCGCCCCCGTCCCCCGTCTCCGTGCTTATGATTGTCGTTACTACTATCGCCTTCGATAGGAGACATTGAGCACACAAGAAATGCAGCTGAGCAGGGACAGGAAGTTTAAGCGGTCTTTATTATACACGAGCGAGTATTTACTCCAAAGTTTTATGCACAGCAAGGCAGAGCTTAGCCTGGTTTCTTTATTTGCCTGCGGGAATGGCATGTAAGTCAGCTTCAGCCTGACGGCCAGGCTTCTCTCCATTCTAAACTTTTTAGCAAAGTGCACCGGTTATATCCTGACAACCTCGTCCCTGTCGTCCCTGTCGTCCCTATCTTCTCTATTCTAATCTCTGTCTCTATCCCTGTCCCTATTATTGTCGTCGTCACCTTCTTCTATGCCGACTACCCGCCCGAATAGCTGAAAGTATCCGCTCGGATAGCAAAACTCATCAGCAAATATTCAGGCGATAAAGGCCTGTTGTCCTTGTGTGTTAGGCCCTTCTGAAAGTTTTGACGGCAAAGGCCTTTCAAGGTCCCCCTTGACCTTTAGTGGACGATCTTTCGGCCACATCTTCTCTCTTTTCCGGGCTTCAGGCAGCCATACTGTTCGAAAGTTTTCAGTCCAATGGTGCTTTTCCTCCCATTCCTTTGTTGGCACCATTCAACAACGGAGGTGCTTCTGTGGAGCACTTGCTGGGCTTGCAGAAAATTGCAGCTTCACTGCATGGATAACCGGCGTGTCAAAGGCTCCTATCTGTGACCATTGACATAGAGCTTTGATATCTGAAAAGCAGCATGCAGACGTTGGCTTGGGATTAAGTCTACTTTTCCAAGCATCTCTCCCAACTACCTACATTTCTCTTCCTCATCTCCAGACTCCGTGTTTTCTTCTTGTTTTCTCGCAACCAGTCGTCAGAGAACCATGATCATTTCAACCTCTCATTACTAACGACATGGCTGCCGAAGCGATCGGCCTCACGGCCAGCTTGATCGCGATATCGGAGCTATAACATCGCCTTGTACCGGACAGTCAAGGATGCCACCAAGGACAGAGCCCGACTGGCGGCAGAAATTCAGTTCTGCAAAGCCCTCATTGACGAACTCCAGAATGCCTCCGCGGATGATGTATGGCAGGCGACGATGGAGGTCCTGGTGGGGGATGGAGGACCTCTGAAGCTATTGGAGGAGACTCTGCTTTCTCTCCATCAGAAGCTGACTCCGAGAGAGGCTAGTCCGAGCAAGGGGTTTCGTCACGGCCTGAACGTCTTGAAGTGGCCTTTCGAGGAGAAGGAAATCAAGAAAATTCTCGACATGATCGAACGTCAAAAGGCATCGTTGTCGCTGGCCTTGGACAACAACAGCAGGTTAGTTCGTATACATCCAAGAGCATCAACGATTCACGCCCGCTGACCAACGTGTTTCCAGGATTTTGCAAGATAGGGTAGCGTCCGAAGTTGGAAACAACACGGAAAGTCTCAAAGAACTCAAAGGTCTCTGCGGGACTTTGTGTCAGGAGATCGACGGTAAGCTGATGCGGATCTTCGAACGGTGTATTCATTGGGCTAACCATCAAACTCCAGTGGTGAAACGCAGCATACAACAGGGAGAAGATCGCGAGGCGTTGCACTGGATCACGAGACTCAATTTCGGTCCACGTCACGAGAGTATTCTCCAATCGTGGGACAGGGATACTGGAACACGGGCACATGGATTCTTCGTCACCCAAAATTCAACAATTGGCTGAAATCTCCATCTAGCACCTTGTGGTGTCATGGACTGCGTATGTGCACCAAACCTTTCGTTTGAGCCACTAAGAACCCTTCTTACTAACTGTGTTGTAGCGGGAGCTGGCAAATCAGTGATTGCGTAAGTTGCTCCTGTAATTCGAATGATCTATGGGGATTTGCTGATGACATCTAGCGCAATTGTCTTTGACTACTTGAACAACACCTTTTCTCAATCAAACCCGAACATGGGCGTGGCAGTCTTGTATTGCGATCATCAACTTCAGGCAGACCAGACATTGGATGAGCTCGAGCGAAGTATCTTTCATCAAGCCTCGGTCGACTATCTGACATTTCCCGAGGAGCTGCGTCAGCTCCACAGAGACACAAGAAGAGGATTTTCGCCTTCACTTGAGAAGCTGCGCTCAGCTGTTAGATTGACATCTGCGATGTCTCGTACACTCTTTGTAGTCCTGGATGTTCTGGATGAAGCGAACGAGAAGGTACAAGACCTGATCGTTGACAGAATCTCGAATCTGCCCTTCCAAGACGTCCGTCTCTTCTGCACCTCTAGAAGCCTACCAAAGTTCAAGCATATGTTTGCAACGACGGACGAAATCGAGATTGCTGCGTTCGACGACATCTCAATCTTCGTGCGGAAACAAGTGAGTCTCCAGAGTCGGTTGCGCACAATCATTGGCACGGACTCTGGGCTCGAAAAGTCCATAGTCCACAAGGTAAGCAAAGAGGCCAATGGAAGGTACGCAGATACATAAGAATCTTCAGACCGCAATAGCTAATGTTTGAACTCCATAGCTTTCTGATGGCGAGCCGTTACATGAGCAGCCTCTCGCAGGCCGATTCAAAGGGATATCTGCTTCTAACCACAGATTATTTATATTTACCGGTCAACGATGCTTACGATCTTACGATGAAGAGGATTCGGGAACCGCCGGAGGCTGACAGAAAACGAGCCGAACAGACGCTTTCATTGATTTTTGGGTCGACTCGTTTCTACAACTCCACCCCACGGCTAGCAATGAAAGAAGTTCAACACGCATTAGCGACTCTTAGTTATTCCGAGTACGGCTACGATGTGAAGTCGGACGATCTACCGGACATTGATCTCATCGTTCAGTGCTGTCAGGGGCTCCTAGTTTTGGACGGCGACTCGGTTCTTCGTCCATCCCACGACACTATCGATCAGTACCTTCGCCGTGATCAGGTGTTGGAGACATACCTTCCTAACGCACTAGAAGTGCTCTCCGCTGCTTGTTGTTAGTACCTCTCCCAGGATAGTCTGCACCTTGCCATTCTCGCAACCATCTCGACTGCACCTCGTGGCAGGCAAGAGCGCAAAGGAGACTACTGGAAGCGCATAGATGACTACCATGACTACCAGGAGCGTTCCGAAAAAGTGTTTGACGAATTTCCTTTCTTGAAACATGCCTCTGCTCATTTTCACATCTATTTGTGGAAAGCGTATGGAAAACGATTCCCTGCCATCCTAGCTGAAAAGTATGGCGGGATGACCGATTCGTGGAATCAAGTGGTATTCCCGGATTTTTGCGCCACCAATGATCTCGTTAAACGACAACCTGTTTTCCGATTGTTACATCAATTTGAACAGGAGGCTGGGTCTGCGGACTCATTTGACAACATTGCATGGCGCGAGCTTTGCCGAGCAGTGGAAACCGCCGACAAAATATCCATTGACGTTCTTCTTCGATTCGACGACCTGAGAGTGGTTTCGAACGTTCAAGACTTGACTCGAATTCTGACATTGGCAATTGACTCTGGATTTGATGGCGTGGTATGACATCTACTCGAGGGGGACTGGGAAGTGATACCGCAGCTTCCTCGGGAAACCATGAGAAAGCTCCGAATGAAGGCCTTGGGACATGCTAGATCGGAATTCGGGACATTTAGAATTGACGAGCAGCCAAGCATATCGTCGCTTCAGTGGCTCATTGAAACCGAGCATGGCTCGAGCCCTAGATCCGGGCGAGACCTATGTGTCCGTCTTCTTGGTTGCTTCAGCGTCAGCAATAAGGCAACCTACAATATCCTTCGTATTCTCATTCAGGCAAATATGGATATACATGTTGCGGATGCCGATGGCAACACTGTTTTGCGCAGGCTTCTTCTAAAGGCAGCCGAACACGGTTGCGATCCTCTATTGTATCGTCTCGATCAGGAGGTGGTCCATAGTCATGTGTTTAGGTCTGTGGAAGTTTTGCTCGCAGAACTTGCCATCGATAACAAGAACCCCTGCTTCTTGTTGGCGCTGCTACCTAGGATGAGTTCTCTCCCTCGTGAACTCCTGGTATCCCGGTTCCAAACAAAGAATCATTCGCTCAACAGAGCAATTATCCATGCATTTACCATTCTTCTCTCGGCCCCTTCAGTTGAATGTTTAGGAACTACGACAGACGCAACAGGCCGGACTGCTCTTTCTTGGTTGGCCTCAACTGAACGTTGCGTTAGGAGATTCGGAGAATGTCAGGAGGAATTTTGCGAGGAGGACACGGATCTCATCGAACAGCTGCTGGGACGAAAGTATGCCACGGATGTGAACCAGACAGGTGAGTTGGGCAGGAATGCAGTCTCATACGCTACAATGAGCTCTCACCCTTGCCAGAGCGTTGTTTGTAAGCTGATCGAACATCACGCCGATGTCACAAAACGGGACGTGGATGGCATGACACCAATTCTCTACACAGCTGCCAATGCAGAGTACCATTCTATGCTCTGGGATATGATTTGGGCTTACAAAAACGCCAACAGCATGGATGATTCCAACAGCTACACCACCCTTTGTTACTTCGCCGAATTGACTCTATCATCCGACCCCGACGTCCCCGAACCAACACAGAAGGTGATTTCCGCTCGCATCGACTTTTGCAGCATTGTCTTGAGACGCATCATCAAATACTGGCCGATCAAAGATCTCGACCGCATTTTGTTAACTTTCTGGCGGTTTCTCGAAGA
Source organism: Colletotrichum fructicola Nara gc5 (assembly GCF_000319635.2). Lineage (NCBI taxonomy): Eukaryota > Fungi > Ascomycota > Sordariomycetes > Glomerellales > Glomerellaceae > Colletotrichum > Colletotrichum fructicola. Next base: position 8,326,099 of record NW_027094051.1, on the reverse strand, counting down.
GGCTGATTTGGATTTTCAGAGCGCAAACAGGCGAACGCTACGGGCTGCTATGGAGGACGCGGAATTGGCTGATATCCACATCATGTCGAAGGTGTTGTACTTTTGCAGACAGTCTGTGGATGAAATAGATCTGAGCCCCCCAGAGCAGTGGCAGGCTGTCAATCAACAGCAGGTCGAGGCGCAAACGGGCATCGATGAGGTTCGTGGCAAGACTATCAAGGGGGTCCTCTCTGAATGCTTGACAAGCAAAATGAAGGAGCTTTGTGGCAAACGGGAGAGGCAAATCAGCGAAGCATCAAGGCCAAGCATACCATGATGTTTGGAAGATGAATGGATCGCTCTTGACATTGGATGTCTGAGAGGAGGAACTGAGCAAATGTAGAGGAATGTGACAGAACTTTTATTCTATTTACACGGCATCGCTCGCTAAAGTCGACGCCGGCTCTAACCATCATTATTTCGCGTACCAAGCTCTTTCGTCTTCTTAGTGGAAAAGAGCAACTTCTTGTCCGGAAGTGCAATGCTAACATGGAAACTGCTAAATCATACCAACCACACCCCCTTCAATACCCCGTCTCTTCGCAACAATGAACCGAAAACGTTATTTTGGGGGATTCCAAAACTCCAGGGCCAAAAGAGCAGATGTAAACGCTGGGCCGATAGCAGACTTAAAAGTCAAACTTGACGCCCTTCTTGCTGGTGATGTCGATCATGCCGCCGCGGTAGCTGCCACGCTTCTTCTTGTTCTTCTCCTTGGTGAAGCCCTTGCCCTTGGTGACGATGAGGTCCTCGTGGGCGCGGTTGGAGTAGTCGTTGGGAACGTACTCGTTGCTGGCGAAGCGGGGGTCGATGTGGACCACGTCAGGGATACGAGAGAAGGGCTTGTTGGGGACCTTCTTGCCGTTGGCGTTCTTGCCACGGTTGTTCTGCGCGCGGAAGGCGACGGGGTCGGGAGGCAAAGGAGGGTCGGCGGCGCTGTTAACTTCGGGCGAGGTCTTATCCAGAGTGACGGACGAGTTGGAGGCCGAGTCCGCTTCCTTCGTCTTGTCTGCCTTCTTGTTCTTCTTCACCTTCTTGTCGTCTTCGGACTCAGACTCAGACTCGGAAGAGGAGGAGTCGGAGTCGGATTCGGGGAGGGGCACCTTGGCGGCCGTAGAGCCGTCGGAGTCAGAGTCGGAGTCGGAAGAGTCCGAATCGGAAGATTCGTCAGAAGAAGACTCCTCGCTGGAGCTGGAGGAAGAAGAATCGGAGTCAGAAGAGGAGCTGCTGGAAGCTTTTGTCTTTTGCTTCTTGGCCTTGGGGGCCTCGTCTTCGGAGCTGGAGTCGTCGGAGCTGCTAGAGTCGCTATCGCTGCTGCTCTCGCTGCTGCTGCTGTCGCTGTCGGACTCGGGAGCCTTGCGCTTCAGCACCTTCTTGGGCGCGGGCTTCTCGTCCTCGCTCTCGCTGTCCTCGCTGCTCGAGTCGCTGCTAGAGCTGGAGCTGCTGGAGCTGCTTGAGCTGGAGCTGTCGCTCTCGGCGCCGGCGTCAGCCATGTCGACATCCTCCTCGTCGCTGCTGCTATCGGAGCTGGAGCTGGAATCGCTGCTGTCGTCCTCCTTGGCCGCGGGAGCCTTAACGGTGGACTGCCAGCACTGGAAGACGGCGACCAGGCTGGGGCTAGCAGCCTGCTTCTTGGAGGGCTTCCATCCGCTCTTGGAGCGCTGCTTCTGGAAAGCCTGGTGGGCGGAGGTGAAGGCGTTGTCGGAGAGGAAGGCGTCGACGAGGTCCATCAATTGGTCGGGGGGCGACTGCTTGGCGGGCGCAGCGGTGGCCTTGCTACCCTTCTTCTCCTTCTTGACCATCTTGTCTTGGGTTTGCGGTGTCGCGGTGACGGGGGTAGTCGCAGAGGCTTTTGAAGAATTATTTGAGAAAAGCCAAGAGGGAGGACCAGAGGCTGACATGTGCGTCGGGTTCGTGGGAGGTTTGGTGGTGTGGCGTAGCCCCAAAATAAAGCAATTGAGTCTGTAGTCGTGAAGCAAGTTCCTCGGTGAGAGATGGAACTGACGGCGGCGGTCTTCACCTGGGAAAATTTCTGTGGATGTCGGCAAGTCGGCGCTCCAAAAATTTTGCGGCTTCCTTATCCCAGTCCCTCATCCCTGCCCCGCGACTTTTTTTTTTCATCCGAAAGATGCTCTTATCTTATCGTGAACCTCGATACATGAATTTATGCACGTAGGACCTCATTGGTCCAGAACGTCCAGTTGCCTGTTGGTTGCTCCCCTCCTTAGCGTGCTACGCGACAGGGGTGCAAGCTCATTGCCCGATCAGCAACAGCCGTTTGTTGACTTTCAATGTGGGCGGCTACCTCTGCGACTAGTGACAAAGCACCGTCCTATTCTTGGGGCCCGTTTCATAGTGCAACACTACGCAGATGACGACTCAGCCTTCGTTCGAACACTAGCGAGTCGGAACCGTCCTTCTCGCAAGCTGGATTGTTCTGTGGTCGACTTCATCCATCTCGCCATCATCCGTCCGATTCTGTAACCAAACCTGGAACCGACGTAAACGCCGACAGCCGCTGTCTCATCGAACGACTGACTCAAGATGAACGCTACCAAACGAAAGTTCAATGCCTTGATCCAGGGGATGGGCAGGTCCTCGACGTCGACCAAGTCCAGCGATGACTTTTCCAGTCTACCGGCCGAATCTCCTCGCCCTTCGACGACGTCCCTGCCAGCCTCGACCGCGAGCACATCGAACACGACGAACACGAATACGGATTCAAACGCCAAGATGCCCTTGTCGATTGAAGAGGATATCCTGCTGAAGCGCCGGCGCCTGCAGGCTCTGACGGAGAGGGCCACCATCAAGAACACCACAACCGGCGTTGCCGCGACAAAGGTATCGAATGTCGTCCTGAAAAAATGGACGCCCAACTCCAAGGAGACAGTCGTCCAGGTCTCGTCAAAATACGCCCCGACCGATCGAAACGAGCTCCTCAAGAGGCTAGCAAGCTTTCAAGAGATTACGGACTGGACGCCAAAGCCAGACAGAGTCAACGAGATCGAATGGGCGAAGAGGGGCTGGGTGTGTCAGGGAAAGGATCGTGTGCGCTGTTCGCTCTGCAACAAGGAGCTCGTCGTCAAGCTTAACAAGCGTGAGGTCGATGGCAAGGAAGTGCCCGTACTGGTCGCTTCCGACGTTGGTAGGTCCACGGTATCCCTTGCTGAACTCTGGTATTTAAACTGATTGGTAAAGCAGAGGAAGCCTTGGTGGAGAAGTACTCGGACTTGATTGTCACAGCACATCTTGATCAGTGTCTTTGGAGGAGACGGGGATGTGATGGTAAGCCTTTGCAGATACGGGGTTGGGTCCTTGGCTGACTTGTGTAGACTCATTGCTGCGGTTATCTCTCACGAACGCCAAGTTGAGCATGGAGGCGCTGCGACAAAGATACGACGAGCTCTGCGCCAGGAAATCGTTCTTGCCGTATGAGTTCAACCTAAGACTTCCTGAGGGGTTGAACGTCGATAGTGTTCTTGCTCAACTGCCAGAGGATTTCTTCACAAACCCGCCGCCCGCCAAAGATTCGCCAGACCCAAAACGACCCAACAAAGTCGCTCTCGCCCTTGCTATGACGGGCTGGCAGGGTCTGACAAACCCTCGTATTGGTGCTGTGCCAAACTCCGCCTCGTGTCACACGTGCTTGCGAAGACTTGGCCTGTGGATGTTCAAGAGCAAGGAGGTGAATGCCGAAGGCGAGGTCCTCGTCCCCGCACCAATGGACCACCTCGATCCCATCAGAGAGCATCGCTTTTTCTGCCCCTGGAAGAACCCGGTCGCGCAACGCCTCAGCACCGCTAAGCCAGGATCCGAGTCGGACATGGCGGCGTGGAAGTGCTTAGCGCAGGTGCTTAAGAACGACGCCTATCTGCGTGGAGCTCTCGACGACCGCCCAAAGAACAAGTCTTGGCACAGCAGAGGCGCGTCAGTACCGTCTACACCTGTTCGCAAGGGCGGCGGCGCACCCACGACCCCGGGCGGATCATACGACTCTCCCAGTGCGGCTACGGAACCAGCTGGCGAAGATGACGAAAAGTCCCGCGACGCAAAGGACAAGGAGCGGTGGGCTCGCTTGCGGAGGGTTAAGAGTCTGTTCGAGTCGAAGAATGCGAAGAAGATCCGTAGAACGCTCAGTAGGCCGGGAACGGCGCGTTCGACTGCATCGGCAGCGACGGTGGCCACGGCGGCTACCGCTGCTACGACGGGGCAAGAAAAGGAGACTGAGAAGGCTTGATGGATCGACGATGGCCGTAACACTGTATTATATAAGTCACTCACTTGACTTTCTTTCTACCATGGGCGGAGTTCTGGACGGGTTTCGAAGGAAGGATGATCCGCGGTGTCTTAATTAGCTAGAATACCCACATGAAGGAGCTCGTACAATATGCTTCACGATTTGCTCCTTGCTACAGCCAGCCGTTTGCCAACCTATCGTTGAAATGATAGATGCCCCATCGTTCGGATTCAAACAGTGAGTTGCATGTCTTCTAGAGGGTATCTAAGCCATCTTGGTTCCCACACACTATCGTACAGACGTGCCATCTCATGAGCTCCAGTCTCCAAACTTCTTCTCCAGCTCTTCGAAAGAGATCGTCTTCCCAGACCACGCCCTGGGATCACTCTCCATTGCTTTCCCCGGCTCCGCAACCCGCTTCTCCTCCTCCTGCACCGTCTCCTTCTTTTCCACTGCCGGCTTCTCCTTCTTGACCTTCGCCGGCGCAACAGCCTGCCTCAACCCAAGCACCTCCAAAATCTCCATCCTCACGCCTGCCATACCCGCCGCGTTCACCGCAAACGTCCTCCCGTCCTTCACCCTCTCCATCTTGGCCGCGGTAAGATACACCCTCGGCACCCACAGCCCGGCCCCCAACCTCCCAAAGCACCGCTCCACCTCCGCGAACCGCCGCATGATGCCCCCGTCCTTCTTCCTCTCCCGCCCGCGCCCCGCGCCGCTGACCTTGTCCAGCTTGGTAAACACCACCACCACAGGCCGCCCGCTCGCCGCCAGCAGGCCCATGACGGCCTCGTCCTGCGCGCCGACCTTCTTCTCCGCCGAGAGGAGCAGCACCACACCACTGAGCATGGTGCGCTTGTTGACGTACTGCGTGATCTGCTCGCCCCACTCGCGGCGGCTGGCGTGGCCGTACCCCGGCGTGTCGACGAGGACGAGCCCGTGCTGCCGCGCGGCGTTGGCGGTCTTCTCGTCGGGGGTGACTTTGCGCGAGTGCGTGGGTGGTTTGCCGACGCCGTAGGCGTTCATCATCACCGTCTTGCCGGGCTTCCAGCTTTCCTTGGCGAGCTCGGCGACGCCGGTGAGGGCGTTGACGAAGGAGGACTTGCCGCAGTTGGAGGCGCCGATGATGCAGAGTTCCGGGGTGGTGGTGTTGATCGGGTGCTGCTTCCAGAACTGGGCTGAGTAGAGGAAGGAGGCCGGGGGTTGGCGGAAGAAGGAGGTTGCGTCTGCGTGGGCGGCGGAGAGTCTGCTGGTGGCGGTGATTGTACCGCTCTCCGTAGGGGTGTCTGCGGCAGGAGTGGGTGGAGGGGTGGCGGCGGCGTCTTTTGGGGGGAAACCGAGGATGGCTGACTTGACGTCGTCGGATGACGGCGTTGCGGATAGCTTCTTCCGTTGGGGCCTCGTCGGTTTCGGTTGTGGTTTTGGAGGTGCGCGGGGCGGCGGCACGTAGTACATTGTGTTTGATTCCCAGATGTCTTCGGGTTTGCTGATTTTGTCCAGCTCCTCTTGGGACAAAAAGTTTTCAGGGACTTCAAGAGTATCCGATGACACCCTCTGCCGGCTTCCAACGTCCTGACGTCGCCGCTCATCTCGCACGCCATCCCGGCTACCCTTAGGGTCCGGACGGTTCATGCGAGTCGGTGGCCCATCGCGCGCGCCCTGGAAGCGCGACCTCGCAGCATCTTCATTAAACCCGCGGTGCCTTCTCACATCGTTGTCTGCACTGCGATAGGAGGACTGGTCTTGGCGAAACCGTGTAGGCCGGGCGGGAGCGCTGGTGGGAGGCCTGTCGTCGAGGGCTCGACGTCTCTGCAAATTTTGCGTGGCGGGCCTGGACGCGAGGCGCCGCGCTCCTGCGACTGACCTCATGGTCTTAGCGTATAAAGTTTGAAGTTTTGAATTTCTTGATTAGTATGAGCTCAGCTGGATTAATGGACGGATGAAAGTCATGATAAGAATTGCTAGATTCACTTCTAAAATTATGCATGTACGCAATTTTGACGTTTCAATACTTGCATATCCACTCAACTTGGGCCATCACAAGTGCGCATTTCACAAGAAACGATACTCTCGGCTTCAATGGCCTCTATTTTGTCTACCTTCGTTATGCATGGTTAATCAAAGCCTCATCATGCATGCCAACTCCATGTTGGCTCGCGCATCCCAGAAAACAAGAAAACAACCCGTCCAACGCCCTTCATCCCAACTGCGAGTCGTCTAACCACCGGCCTGGTAGCGGTAGTAGAAGTTCTTCTGGTTGTTGTTCTTCTCGCTGACCTTGTAGTCTCTTCTCTTCTCGTAGCGGGTGGCGGCGCTCCGTCCTCTGGTAGCCTCCTCCTTGGCGACGCGCTTCGCGTGGTCCGAGACACCAGTCATGCCCGCAGCATCTCTGCGAGCAATCGCGCGGGCGTTGCGAGACTTGGGGTTGCCAGTGTTCGCCACCTCCTGGCCGTCGACATCCATCTCGTCACCGGAGCCAGCCTCAATCACCAGGCGCTCACGCTCAGCACGCTCCTCGGGAGTGGGGTAATTGTTCAGGTTCTGGCGGAAGTACCTGTTGTGGGCACGGTGGCCGACTGACTTGCCGGACGGGAGGTGCAGTTCGTAGTCGTCGTAGAACACAGCACGGGTGTGCTTGTGTGCGTGAGAATGCCAGCCGTCCACCTGGTGATGAGCACGAGGATCCTCGCGAGAGTGGTGAGGATGTTTGTCCAAGCGCTCGAACTGGTCGTACTTGCCATCCGCGGTAAAGGCAGTGAGGTCTTCAGAGTCGAGCGATGAAGCGTCGCTGTCCGTCTCCCAGCCCTCGTCGGCTCCGTCCTCAACCTCCTCGCCGTCCTCACCAACCAGCTTAGTGGGGCGCTTCAGGCCCAGCTTCGCTCCACCGTTCTGGTCAGCCTCCTCTTCATCGTCTGAATCGCCACCATCAGAGTAGGTGCTTCGGAAATCGTAAAAATCGCCAATATCCAGCTGGACCTCCTCGGTATCGTAGGGAATCTTGCAGTGACCCTTGTCGCGCATGTGGGTCTGAACAGCGAATGCCGTCTTCTTGGTCTTGAAGCAGTACAAGCACTGGTGGCCCTCGTGGACGCGCTCCTGAAGGTGCTGCAGCAGACCCTCGAGGTCGACCAGGTACTGCTTCTCGGGGATGAACATGTCATGGAAGCGCTCCATGTGGTTGGCGTTGAGGGGAACGGACGGCGACTCGTAGTTGCAGAAGAGACAGGACTTGATAGACCAGGCGATCTCCTGCTTAGACGGAACAGGGGTGGCGGACTCGGACTCGCGGTTCATGTTGACATCCTCGCCAGCATGCTGGCCCTGAGACGACAGGTGAGGGTTCGAAGGGCGCTTGACGGGAGAGGGGCGCTCGTCCTTTGCCTCATCGATGTTGGCCTTCTTTAGGCCCTCGACAACGGCAGTGAATTCCTCCTCGGCCTCGGAATCCAGCTCCTTCTCGACAGCGATGGGCTCGCCAAGGGAGAAGGTGGAGCTCATGACGGAGCTGGCATCGTCGGCAATGGGGCCCTTGCGACGGGCGATTGCAGCGACGCGGACCTTGTGCTTCTGGCTGGTGAGATGGTTCTGGAAGGCGTTCTCGCTGGAGTAAGACTTCTGGCAGGCCTCGCAGGTGCGCTCGAACATGGCCTTCTCGGCCTCGGCGCTCTGCGCAGCGCGGGCCTGAAGGACCTTCTCATTGAAGATCTCAGAGGCGATGGGAGGAAGGGAGGCGACTCGGCGCTTGAGGTTGTAGCGACTGCAAGGATGATGTCAGTTGGTCTAGGCGTCATAGCGGGGTGATGCGAAAACAGAAAACGGCAACAACAAACGAAGCAAAGCAGGTGGGAATATGAGGACAACTTACTGCCAGTCGCTCTTCATGTGGCCTCTCTGGAGATCGATGTTTCGGTAGGCAACGGCGCAGGTGTTGCAGGTGTAGGGGTGCGAGGCTGCGGTAGCCCCTCCATTGGGAGGAGAGGCACCAAGGGCAGCGACGTCAACGCTCGCCACCTCCATGGTGAAGTTGTCGCGTGCAGGTAAAGTGGTCTCTTTTTTCTGGTGATTGAAATCGGTTCTCGACTCTTTGATCGGCTCTTTGCAATAGGGAGAAAGCGCACGCAAATGTGATCTTGCAGAGTGCGCGCAAGAAAAGAAGAGGTTGAGGCAAAAGATTGGGCGACCAAGGGTGATGGGTGTCGGAGGCAACGGAGGGGAAAATGAATTTAAAAGGGAAAATTCTCCAGGGCTTTAGTGGGTTAGCGCGGGGGTTTGGAGGGCAGTGATAGTTCAGGCACGTCACTCAGCCCAGAGCCCTGGCTTGGGTTGATCTGAGGAGTCTGGCCACTGGGAAGGCTTGAACTCTAGCGCGTCCCGTCCTGGCAGTTGGCCGTGGACCCTGGAGAGCGGGGGTCTTTCTCGCCGGGTGCGTGCTGTTTCTGCAGTGGAGCCACTGGATCTTTGAAGGCTGATGTCCAGCTGCTTTCCTCCCGAATATGAGGTAAGACTCAGCAAATGCAAATGCAAACCGCACGTAAGTAGAAGCAATGGAACTAATTAGATGCGAAACAAGTCGCCTCTTTAGTAATTACCTTTGCGCTCCTCTTGATTACGTTTCTCTTCCCTCGCTGTTTGCCAACGGAATGCTATCTCCGACAAGAACATTGTTGAAACCTGCGGATGACCACATCCAGATGTAACAACCTCGATCTCATAATCCTCGGCCTGCCATTTTTTCCCTTCCTTTCCTTCTTCTTTTCTTTCTCCTAACTCCGTTGTTCTTGGCTTTTGGGTTATGCTTTCGTAAGCACAGCATTTCACTATCCGGTGGCACGCTTTGCTGACTTTCGGATGAGGAGGGTCAGCAGTCATCGGCGCTGGGTACCAGGATAGTGGAGAGGCCTCTACACCCAACCCATGGGGTGCACAAAAGGGAGTCTCGCTGGCTTACCTTACGAATACAGACGCAGCTTGTCGGCAGAGGCAGCTGCTTCTCCCCATAACATCACAACCACTTAATCCTTTCCTTTTCTACAGGCCCCGATCCAACTCCACGAGTGCGTGGGCATTAGCGCCATACAGATACCTAAGTTATACTCGTCATAATCCATCCAAATCCTCTACTGCCGTGTCAAGAGGCTCGTCGCCGTCGCCGCCGTCATCGTCGTCGGGGTCACCCTCACCCTACAACAGGAGGCCCAGAAGAAGGGATATTTCTCTGCCTTTTGTTGGCACGCCTCATCCTCCAACCCCGAAAACGATGCCAAAGCCCGACAACAACTTCGATGCCGATGTCCTTGCCGGTCTGTGGGAGGACGCGCCATTTGCGCGCTTGCCTCCCGATGCGCCCCCCGAATTGAAGGACATGGTCCAGAACATCGAGAACCCCAAGCGCGTCTACGCCATCCACCGTGCCAGTCGCCGGCACAACTTCCAGATCCTCGTCGAGATGTAAGCCGCCAAACGTATTGCTGCGACCCTCCTATGGTGCACGAGCTGACTGGGTCCTTTACAGATACATCCTCCAGCTGCGATACGGCTGCGACTCCAAGACGTGTACGACATCCACCTGCTTCTCCTGTCGCAAGCGCCTCGCTGGCAAGGCCCCCATCAGACGATACAACACCACCAGTGCGAGGACATTAGCTGTCTACTTGGCGAGCCAGGACAACCCAGAAATAGGACTGTGCCCAAACCTCAAGTCGTCCAAGGAGCCACCAGCCGCCGTCAACTCGCTGATATTCTCACCAAACCCCGCCGCCCCCGCGTTTACCGATCCATTCTCGAAACGGCCCTCTACCCCGAAGGAACCCCGCCGCCGGAAATCAGGCTCTGCTGTTCGCGTGAACGGCGAATGCAGCAACTCCAACAAGGCTTCCACGGAAGCCGAGGGAAACGGTCGTCCAGGATCCGCCCACAATGAACGGTCGCATTTCGACTCCTCCACTGGTACCGCTCAACTACCCGTCAAGGTCACCGAGCGACCCATCAGCAAAGACTACCGCTCTTTCGCCGCCAACGTGTTTGGTAGCGTTGCTTTCAAAATGCTGGAATGGCTCACTCCAGCTGGTCTGGACGCCATGTCCCAGAAGGTTGCTGCTCTCGAGGCCGACGCCGCGCCCAGTCCTGGCAGGGAGGAGCTTTTCAGATCTCAAAAGCCGTCGGGACAGTCGACACCGATTCAAGCGATATCGCCAGTGATATACGCCGATACGAAGGATCAGAACGACTTGCCGGTGCCAACGGTGGAACAAGGGCCAGACGCTGCCTTAGAGCAGGCCTCCGAGAAACTCCATGCTTCGAACCCAACCATGCCCAACTCGCGACCAGGCAAACCTAAGAGGAGCTCGAGTGCGAGAGTGCGTGCCAACTCAAAACCGAAAAGGAAACTGTCTATCGAACCATACCCGACGTCATCGTATTCGGAGGATGTCACCTCGGGTCTAATGTCTCCCAGGGTAAATGGTAGTCAACATGAGAAGCCACCTAGGCCGCCAAAAGCATCGCACATCAACCCTTACGCTATCCCGGAGATTCCGTCAACGCCATCGTTCTTCGACAACGTCCCATCACAGAACCGACCGGTCATGATTGTTCAGGAACCAGAGTCAATATCTAAACCGGCTTTGACCAATGGAGAGGCTCCCTCTGAGGCACCAAAAGCGGAGTCGGAAAGTCCTCCGCAAACCGAGCCAGTCGGTACTGACGCCCCTGCCGACGATTGCAAGAAGATCGAAGAGCCAGTCGAAATGTCGATGGCCGACAGTCTACTTCCGCAATCCTTGACGTCGTTGAATGTGGAGGTTGTCGACCTGTTATGCGATATTCTGCAAGACGACGGCACCTCAGAATTACACCTTCTGGATCCTGCCAAGATCACTAGCACATACTCTGGACTCAAGGATCGACCAAAGATGCAAAGGAAACGGACATCTCGGGGTAAATACCCAAAGCGACTGCGGAGACAGTGGAAGTTGTTCATCGAGCAGACCCTGTTCAACATCCTCAGCGACCCACAAAGTCTCGTCTCATCCTTTGTCAAGGACGATGAACTTCTGGACTCTCACACTATCTGGTACTGCATGTTGCGACTTACTCGTGTCGCTCCCAGTCTAGTCTTCCACAGTTTGTGGCTGGCCGCCGGTAGTCTCTTTGGCGCGCCAAAATCGCTTCAGTCGCTTCGTTCTCCTACCACAAGAGTCTTTCGTCGCGAGCGATCACTTGCCAATGTGGAGGCGGGCCAGCTTTTGTCAATCTGTTTGCATGCTCTGGTTGCGGCAGCTCCGTTGATCACCGATTCAAGGACACTCTTTGATATGTCTCGCATCCGGTCCAACGGCCTCACTCTGGCTGGAAGTGGTGCTCTGGCACGGCAGCCAGCTTGGCTTTGCCTTCTCTACGATGATGCCTTCTCGAATGACCTTGCTCTGAGGCTAGCGAGAAGATTGTTCGCAGCTATCTCCGCTCGCAAATGTTTCGCAGAAATGGTTGCCCAAGATGATGACATTGATGATGATGAGCAGGAACTGGATGCTCTGCGGCCTCTCCTCACGCAGTTGGATTCTCTCAACGGAGACTTGGCATCGAACCCCGAGTTGGAACAGCTTGAACGAGCTGGACATGAAACCAGGGTTTCTACCCTGCTCTTGGACTGGGCCAAGACCGTCCTGCTCCAGGAGTGGGATGGCAAGCCGGAAATCTCTTGCGATGGCTCCTTTGGCGGAGCCTTGTCGCTCATTGCGGCCATGTGTAAGTGGTGTATGCCCCAGCGAGTTGAACATCACAGCTAACTTTTGACAGATCAAAAACGACAGTCCCTTCTAATTGGAGACGCCCACTTTCGAGTGGATTATTTCGCCGACAGGCTGGACTCAATCAACATGCCAGTTGCCTGGCTCTCCCATACATCCCACAGACAAAAGAAGCACCTCCTGGACTTTCCCTTCATATTCGACCCATCGACGCTTGTTTCTTACTTCCGATCAATTAACTTCTCAAAGATGAGCCGAAGCTACGAAGAATCAAGTTCTCTTCAGACGAGGATGAAGGCGATAGTTGCGCCTGGCGGTCTCATCACCAACCCTCACCATAAATTGGTCTTGCAAGATCTTCTCAAGACAGCGTCTTCAAAGTACCTCATTCTCGAGATTAGCCGAAAGCATGTCATCAGAGACGCATTCGATCAGTTGTGGCAACGCGAGGACCGAGAGCTTCACAGGCCACTGAAAATTCATCTTGGTGAGGAAGGTGGCGAGGAGGGCTTTGATTCTGGTGGTGTCCAGCAGGAGTTCTTCAGACTTGCAGTGGCCGAGTGTCTCAACCCGGACTACGGCGCCTTCACAGTCGACGAGCGGACGCGGATGGCCTGGTTCGTCCCCGGCTCCATCGTACCAGTCTGGAAGTTCGAAATCCTGGGCTTGCTCATGTCACTGGCCGTATACAACGGCCTGACGCTGCCAATCACGTTTCCCAAGGTTCTTTACCGCAAGCTTCTGGGTGAACCCGTCGACGAGTTGTATCACATCGCCGACGGTTGGCCAGACCTTGCCATGGGCCTCACGACTCTTCTGGAGTGGGACGAGAGCAACGGAGCTGTGGAGGACATCTTCGCACGCACCTACGAGTTCTCGGTATCCATGTTTGGACAGCCCGTGTCAAGAGAGATGGACGCCAAGGCTAGCAGCTGGCCGCAGTTTGACGCAACCGCGAGGAAATCACTCACCAGCGAAAATCCTGAGGACGCCCCTCTGGTCACCAACGAAAACAGAAACGCCTACGTGAGCGACTACATCAGATACCTCACAGACGTCTCTGTTCGCCCACAATACAAGGCGTTTGAGCGTGGCTTCCGCGCGTGCCTACACCCGAAGGCACTGCAACTGTTGACACCGTCACTCCTCCAGTCTCTTGTTGAGGGTGTCCAGGAGATTGACGTTAGCGAGCTGCGCCGTTACGCTAGATATGTCGGCTGGGACAACAGCCACCGCAGTGTCCGCGACTTCTGGTCGATCGTTAAGCGCTATGATGAGAAGATGAAGAGGAAGCTACTGGAGTTTGTGACAGCATCGGATCGTGTCCCGGTGGGAGGAATGAAGAACTTGCAATTTGTCGTGCAGAGAAACGGCGAAGAAGAGGGCGAGGGCGGACATTTACCCACCGCGTACACATGTTACGGCACACTATTGCTGCCCGAGTACAAAGACAAGGAGGTCTTGAGAGAGAGGCTTTCTATGGCATTGGAGAATGCGCAGGGCTTTGGTTTTGCTTAAAGCGGATAGGAGAGGAGACTTGTATTTTAGAGAAGCAGTCGTAAAAAGCATGGGTGAAGGGATGGAGTTTTTCTTAGGCTTGATATCCTCGGCGCTCCTAAGTCGATTGAGGCGACGAAATGAGAATTTGATCTCTGATGTGCCAATTTGTCGTCCCGCCATGCGGAATCCATAAACCTGCGGGTGGGACGGCAGACATACCATCGTAGCTCCTAGTTCGGCAACTTTTCAATAAAAGCGAGTACGCAGGCAAAATATGCTAGTCACATGAGCCCTTACTTTTTTTTTGTGATGGCATTGTTTGCTTGCTTGCCAGGTGGAACCATCTACCAATGAGCAATGCAGCGGGGTTAGTGATGATAATTGGATCTTTTGGCTGTGGTAGCCTGGCAAGGAGGCACAGCCACGTCGGAGCATGTGCAGTCTCGTCTGACACGAATCTCCGCCATCAATCTTCTACTTCTATCTACACCAGCTCTTCTTCTTCCCGTTGATCAACTTTTGACGCTGAAAGAATAGAAGGGTACAGTCTGAGGCCTGACGACACCAACATGATCAATTGGCACGCTTCAACGTGCCGTCGACCGGATGTTCAATTCCTAGACGATCTAGGAGCTCCAACGTGCTTCAACTGTGGAGAAATTGGAATGATCGATGAAAACGACATGTTGGAAAATACCGCCGGCAACCCTCTCGAGACATCATCACGAGCCGAGTTCAGCCTCTGTTGGCCCTCTTCCCTCCCGTATGTGGAGGAGATGCCCGCAACAGGCGGCTTGACGGAGACGGCCCCTATCCCTGACGACAACGTTGGGAAGGAAGCGAGCGTGGAGACGAAACTGCTGCGCATCAACGACGGTATGCCTAAAGAGACGCACATGTCCCTATACGAGCCTCTGTCTGCGCGCAGAATCCGCTTGCTTACCCTGCTTCCTGGCTCCTACCATGATCCGCTTCGTTGCGAGCTACGCACCGTTGATTTGCAGTTCAAACCGGAATACGAGGCGGTCTCATACACCTGGGCTGGCGAAAATGGAGACGCATCTAGGCCAAGGACATTATACGTTGGGAAACGGTACGGCATTCTCGCCATCACGAATAACTGTGCCAATGCCCTTCGACGGCTTCGTTACGTTCAGCACAGCAGAGACCTCTGGCTAGATGCTGTCTGTATCAACCAAGACAACAACAGCGAGAGATCTCATCAGGTCGGCATCATGCGAAACATTTATGCAATGGCCAAGAGGGTCCTGATCTATCTCGGTGAAGACCCGAAAGATCCTGAGCCACAGACGTCTGTTCCGTGGAAGTACAGCGTGAAAGGAAACACTCTTGAACTGGGAGAAGATTTGATCAAATTGTCCTACTTCACTAGGATGTGGGTGATACAAGAAGTTGCCTCTGCCCGTTGCGCTTGGGTCCTTTACGGATCAAGGGGGGCTAGGTGGGAAGACTTCATCAGACCTCCTGACAAGGGCGCTACCGACTTTCAGTCAGAATCTGCACATGATGCATACGAGCTGTTGGTAAACTCCCATCCTTGGGTTCAAATCGCTATTCAACCGAGACTCAGGGGTGTTGAGGAGCTTTGTGACCTCATGATCAAAACAGCGAGCTGCCAGGCGACGGACCCCAGGGACAAGGTATTCGCCTTGCTGGGCATGTTGACTGGGACACAGGGTCGAGGGCTAATTCCCGACTACTCTCTGAACCAAAGTCAGATATTTTTGGGCCTCACAGCCTTTGTTTTCAAGGAAAACGCCGGATCACTGTGGCATTCTTTCGCCATGTGCGGTTCAGTCTCTGGCCAGGCCATACCGTCTTGGAACATTGATTGGGCAGCACCGCTTCGGCTACCGGTGGTAGTACCCGAGAACCCCAAAGTATATATCGACTGGACCTCTGAAAAAACAGAAGAAGACGAAAGTCTATACTGCGATCACGCGGATAAAATACGAATACCTAACATCAACGGTTATGTTAGATTTCACCGGGATGGGTGGCTCGTAATGAAAGGCTTCTCGCCATACTCCTTGGACGAGTGCCAGCTGTGGGCGGCGACAAGTCCCCCCGGGCTAATCACCGGTGTTCATTTTGCGCCATTCGTTCCTGCAGAAGAAAGAGAGATTCAGCTTGCAGCTACGAGATGGGCGCAAAAAGGCGATAAACTCTTTGTTGTCGCGGGACTCCCTAACCACCTGTTGGTGCTTCGGCCGCAGCCAAGTTCGACCAGGTATACGTACGTGGGCATTTGCGCTCCACCAAAACCCAACTTCTCTAGTTGCTTGGCCATGCATCTCAACAAGAAAGCGATCCTAATGGTGTCAGCTTGGAATACGGTTCTAGCCAACAGAGATCCCGCACGTTGGTTTGACGCCGAGTTTTGGGCTTCTGTTAGGAAAGCCTGTAAGAAGATCAAGGAATCTTACTTGGCTTTCACTGCTACATGTTCATCTGAGTTGCCGGAAGCTACGCCGAAAGAAATGGAAGTAAATCAGAGACATTTTGGAGACACGAATGTTGACAATAGCCCATCCGGTGTTCATCTTCCTAGGCGGCCTACCATTATCGTGCACATACTTGTAGATCTCTACAATGATTTGGGACAATCGATAGGGACACCGGCTCCGAAGGAAACATGGATCGGATCCCTTGCGAGTCCCATAATACCATTCCAAATATCCATGGTACCTGTCAGCTCGATTTACAGCAGGTATCTCACGTACGCCAGTTGGGACTGGGCGCGCAGCTACCTATCTAGCAAACACTTGTTCGACTGGGCAGAACTGCCATGGGAGATTTTTCGGGAAATGCTCCACCCGTTGTTCAATGTTCATATGCCAGCGATCCGCGCTGGTGAGATACCTGCAGGGTTCGGCGTACATCATCTACTCAAGACACTTCTGGGATACGACCTGGGCACGCTGACGAGGGGATATCGAAGTCTCCTGCGAGACTTTAAGGAATGGCAACATTTGGCAAGGATTGATTCTGAAATTGAAGGGCACGCCCAGTTGTCGCGGCTTTTGCACGAGCAACTACAGCTACACTCTAATCCCTTCCAGGGTCATCAACTTAAATCTGACGGCTCGGGTACATGGGCAGAGGATTTCTCACGTATTTGGTCGATGTTAGGATTACACAAGAGTCCCGAGAAGTCCAAACAACACACTGGCTGCGCAATGAAGACAGAAACCTTGAGAGAGGACTTGGGTGCCCTGTGGGGCAACTCTAGAAACGGGGTTGAAAAGGCGTGGGATCTTCTGCTTGATGTTGTGCGTGGGACCGAGCAACACCTCCTTCCACTCGAAAGTATGTTCACGGGTTACACCTTCGATGAAAACACGCCAGATGAATTTTGGGCATTCCCTCCATTTGTAGCTAAGGCGAAGTGGGAGGACATATACATCGGTTGATGGGCTTTGTGGTAATTGTTCCAGCGTATAATACGAACCCTGCTTGCTTGTAACCACCTCTTCCTGAATCGCTTCGTCATCTAATATGAAAGAATATTTTCTACAAAACTAAGCAGGCACTGAATACAGACAGTCTTCTATCGAGGTACCACGTTTGCAAACTTACAGGGATTTTATTGTACATCTATCTCGTCGTGGCCATTTTCTATGTTCCAGATGGCGCTTCACTCGGTGCCCCCGATCTTGGTTTGTATGATTCAATCGAGGTGAGTGAGCATACTTGGACACGATAACACCTCTTGCCATGTGAAGTTATACCAAAAGTCCGAGAATACAATGAACAGTCAGATACTTGATAGGTGATGTAACTGCCAAGCCTCGTTTGGCAGAAACTTGACGATGTGGCCAAATTGTGCTCTTGCGAACAGTCTTGCTATCCGGGCATGGACGTATTGATAATAGTAGGGACGACGGCGATGGTGGTTACCACGACAATAGTTCATGAAATAAGCAGTCTGTCGTCTCCATGGCAAAAGGCCATCAAAAAGAGAGGTATGCCTTCTCTTACTGCCTCCATCAACTCGGCTTGGACCTCATGGAGGAAGCAATTAATAATATTATCTAGCGCGACCACTGTTTGGGCGGTAATCTCGGCGTTCTTGAGGAGCTGGTGGCCGAGGGTGACTTTGCGGCCCTGAAAATTCTTGCCGTGAAGGTGATCGCCGGGCGTGTTCAAAATTAGCAACGACGACGAGGACGACGAGGACGATGAGGATCACGAGGATCACGAGGATCACGAGGATCACGAGGATCACGAGGATCACGAGGATCACGAGGACGACGATGACGACGATGACGACAACGACAACAGGAAAGTAGACAGGTAAATAATCACAGGAAAAATTAGGCCGTCTCTTTCACATATTCATTCACAGTCCATCATTGACAGGTCAAAAGTATGTACAACATGGTATAAAATGATATAGCGCATATATTCAAACATTACTACATTATCCTCATATACTTTTCATCGCCCCTTAATGCATTTCCCAGTCTAGCACCCACAAACGTTGAACTGCGCCACAGAGGGGTCGTGGTCACTGACGAGGTTGTCGTACAGCTCCCACGAGTTGACGTGGATGTGCTCGTAGTGCGTCTGGTTCGCCTTGGAGAGCGCGGGGCTGACGAACATGTGGTCGAGCTGCTGGGCGTTCATGTCGTAGACGTAGGTGTAACGCTCGTTGACGGGGATGCCGACGACCTCGTCGAGGTCGAGCAGGCCGGACTTGGAGGCGAAGGTGGTCAGGGGCTCGACGAAGGTGAACTCGTTGAAGTCGCCGCTGGAGATGATGCGGGCGTTGGGGTCCTCGGCGAGGATCTGGGCGATGAAGGCCTGGGTTTTTTGTTAGTCTTGTCTTTAAGTGAGGGGTGATGGGGGAGACATACGCCGGTGACCTCGGCCTGCTCGATGCGCTCGTCGACGCCGCCGTTGTTAGGGGGACGGGGGTCGCCGTGCAGAGAGGAGGATCCGCCCTTGGACGCCCAGTGGACGTTGACGGTGAAGAAGGTCTTGTTCTGGGGGCCGTTGATGGCGCGCCACTCGGCGGCGAGGGGCTTGCGGCTCGCGCTCCACGCGCTGCTGGCGGGCTCAATGCGGCCGGGGTTGTACTTCAGCGTGGGGCCGGCAAGGACCTCATTGGCGTCGGTGCTGCCGCCGGGGTTGGGCTTCCACAGCTCGACGACTTCGGGCCTGTAGAGGTAGGCGACGCGGATGTTGCCGCCGGGCTGGCCGCCGTCCTGGCCGTCGACGGGGTCGATGGTGACGAAGTCGTAGACAGTGCCGTTGGTGTGGCTCTCGATGGCGGCAGTCAGGGTGGAGAGGGTGACGTTGGAGGAGACAACGCCATCGTTCGTCGGGCCAGTGTTGTCCTGGATCTCTTGAACGAAGATCAGGTCGGGGGTCTTCATGTAGTCGGCGATGTGGGCGGCGATGGAGGGGAGGTGGGCGGAGGTAGGGGCGAGGTTCTCGACGTTGTAGGCGCCGATGGTGATGCCTCTGCAGTCGCCGCTGCTGGTGAGGGTCGTGGCCGGGGCGTTGTTGGCAGCCTCGCTGACGAAGGTGATGGCGGTCAGGGGGAGGATGCGGTAGAAGCCGAAGGCGTAGGTGACGACACCGGTGATCTCGGTGAGCTGGTCGCCCATCTTGGACTCGGGGTTACTGGTGCCGTCGAGAGGGGAGCCGATGACGATGGCCTCGGGATTGGAGTCCTTGGCAGTCATGGTGATGCCGCCGTGCTCGTTGCGGCCGGTCGCAGGCCAGTCGCCAACAACCCAGGTGTCGCCATACTGGTTAGGGCGGGTGACCGCGACGGGGTTCTTGACGGTGACGAGCTCGCCGCTCAAGCTCTCCCAGAAGTCAAAGCCATAGGACTTGGGGTCCAGAACAGGGTTCTCGGTGGAGACATTAGCAACGGCGTTAGGCACGCCGTAGATGTCGCCGCCGTCGAGGCTGGTGTACTGCTCGGTGGGAGGGTTGAGGGTGTCAACGCCGATGACGAGCGGGGTGACCTCGTTGCCCTTGGACACGACGACGACGTTCTTGGGAGAGCTGATCTCGGTCAAGTAGATGTAGTTGGTAGTAGACCTGTCAGGGTTGTGAGCTGAGAATGTTTGAGAGGACGGGCGCACAAGCAAGCTCCATACCTGTACTCCGCCACCTTGCCGTCCAGAGTAATAACATCACCAACCGTGAGGTTGGTTCCGACGGAGCTGCCGTAGACGTAGACGGCCTCGGAAGTGGCATCGTCGTCGTCGGGCTCGGTGGAACGGATCCAGATACCGCTGGGACCCTTGGCAAGCACCAGACCGGTGACGTTGGTCACGGTCTGGTCCTTGTACGGGGACAGGAACTTGTTGCCGTTGATCTCGGCAATGGTGAGGGCCGAGACGGCGCCAGCGGCGGAGAGGAAGAGGGAAGGAATCTTCATCTTGAAAGGCACGAGGCGCGGCGCGTAACGAGTCAAAAGAGTCCCAATTGAAGGCGCGCAGAGGCGTGTGAGAAGGCGGTCACAAGGCTCTTCCTCTGGATCGGCGTCCCAAGCAGAGAGAAAAGATCATCGCAGCGGTTGCCCGTCGGGGTCCCGATCCTTATGTACAACGATCGAGCTCAACTTCTTGGCATTCTGCCGCATCTGCCCCTCGTGTCCCCCCTGGACGAGGTCGTATCGAAGGCGCGAATGGAGTCGTGCATCGCTGGGTCCTACGGCGCACCCGCCCTTGCATCGCGGAAGCTGCCTCCTTTGCATGTGAGTCTGGCGTCTTGGCGGATGCCATTCTTTGGTGCTCTGTGGATTATCGATGACGACTCAACGGCCAGCTCCGATATTGCAGGTCTCGAGAGACACTCTGACTGGATGGGAGCATCACAGGCATTGTCTATCATGGCAGGGGGCGTATCAATTGGCCTCTTAGAGCTGGCGGTGCCTGGCACGTTTTCGCGGCATTCTCTCAGCCGTTCAGGAGCAAGGGCGTTGCTCGATCGGGAAGGTGAAGGGTCGCTGCGAGCGCGGGAGAGTCGCCTAGCTGGTGTCTAGCTCCAGTGGGGAAATATTAAGTCTAAGAAGAAGGGTGTGGGGGAAAGGAAATAACGTCCAAGGCGAAGAGAAGCATTTGCTTTTGAGGGTGGCAGGGCAATATACAACTGCTGCCCGTCGACTCCATGTGAGATCCGAGGAGCTGCTGGGCCCGGCCTATGAGAAGACAGGCAATGAGTCGCCAGTTCGACGACACGCCGGGCCAATTCCCTGGCTAGGAACCCAAGGTTGAGTGGACGCGTGGTGAGTTGCTCTTGTTGGCCGGGAGTGGTGGGAAGATGTTGCTGTCGCGGTGGAGGTGCGGAGGAGATGGCAGGAGATGGCCGGAGCAAAGACCAGCTTTCGCAGGGGTGCAATTGATTGAGTTATGGCGCTAATCTGTGCCTTATCGCCTGCCAATCACTGGCCTCACGTGCTGGATGACTGCAAGCCGACCCCGGAGCTGCATCCTGGTCCCTTATTCTTAATGGCTGCCCCTGTCTTGCTGCTCTCACTCACGCACTCACTCACTCAACGAGTCACTCACTCATGACCTTCCTCATGGACTTTGACACAGTACTCAGACTCCATCTCCGTCACAAGCCCCGAAATAGAAGCCAAACACCAACAGCACGCGCTCACACAATGCAACTCATCTGTTGTATGAAAAACTTATTGTCTGATTTCCGTTTTTCTGGTATCATATCTATCATCACTAAAACAAGACGGTCCGGCCCTTGAAACTGCAGTGCACGCCTCACTCAATTTCCTAAAACTCCCCCCCTCCAAGGCCACCAATCCATCCATTTACAAAGTTGTAACCCAGAGATGAACATGACGCCTTTTCGAAGTAGAATCCCGTCCATGAGTGATATCCCCCGCAGAAGCCTTATCCAAAGAAAAAATCACCGTCTCAAACCCATGACAATTCCTCTGTTCTCGGCAACGACAGGAGAAAAACAGCCGCTGTCCATCTCACATTCTGAGAATTAGCTAGGCTATTTGCGCGCACCACAAAAGAAAAAAAAAAAAAGTGTTTCGGTTTTCCTAGAACACACACACATGAACAACGCTTTTGGGCAACAGCTCTACCAGCGTAGCTGCCTTTTCCTCTGGCCGTCGGCAGCCGAAGCTCAGATGTCTCCGGCTCGGCCGCATCCCCGTCCTTGGACTTTGGCACCTAAGAGGCCCCCCGGGAAGCATAATGTGCTCCCGTTTACTCCTCGTCCTCAGCGTCGTCAGCCGCTTGACGGGCCTCGACGTGGCGGTCCTCGAGCTCGGCGCCGTCGTCCTCGACTTGGCGCTCCTCGACGTCAGCAGAGTGCTCGTCACGTCCGAGAAGGCCGTTGAGGAGAGCGAGGGGGTCGTTCTGGCCAGCTCCACCAGCAGCGGCGTTGTTGTTACCAGTGAGCTGCAGCAAGAGAGTTAGCATCCGTCATCAAGTTGAGATATTTCTTGTCGTAAGAGTCACTTACATCACCGAGAAGGCTGCTGAGGATGTTGTTGCCACCGGCAGCGTTCTTCTTTCCAGTGGCTCCATCGGCGGCGTTGGCGTTCTTGCCCTTCTTCTTGCCTCCAGCGTTGGCGGTTCCGTTGTTGGCGGCAGCACCTCCGGCGGCGGCGTTGTTCTTGCCCTTGGCCTTGGCCTTGGCTCCGGCGGCTCCATCGGCTCCAGCAGCGGCGGCGTTCTTGCCCTTCTTCTTACCACCGGCGGTGGCGGTTCCGTTGTTCGCGGCACCTCCAGCGGCGGCGTTCTTGCCCTTCTTTCCGGTGGCCTTGGCGTTGGCGCCCTGGGCCTTCGCGGCCTTGGCCTTCTTGCCCTTCTTCTTGCCTCCGGCGCCGGCGGTCGCGTTGCCTGCAGCGGCTCCGGTGGCTCCTCCAGCAGCGGCGGCGTTGTCCTTCTTCCTGGCGAAGAGAGCGGCGGGGAGGTCGTCCTCTGATATCAGGTGTTAGTCGGGTCTGTCCGTATGATTTCGAAGACCACAAATGTCAATATGCTTACCAGTCTCGTCGTCCTCGGCGACGTCACGCTCCTCGATGTCGGTGACTGCGGCTCTCTGGCCGCGGCGAAGCTTGGGGCGGACGTCGATGTTGGCGGCGAACTCCACGTCGCGGACGGGCAGGGTCACGGAACGCTCCTCGGTCTGGGTGGGGAGGGCGATGACCTGGGCGGCGATGGCCGCGATGGAGAGGATGAAAGAGCTCTTCATTTTGAAGGATTGTGTGTGTGTGTGTGTGTGGTGTGAAAAAGGCGGAGGGAGGGAGAAGGAAACGGTTTGTTGGTAAATCTACAAGAAAAAAGATGGTTCACAGAACCAAAGAGAATGAAATGAGATGAAGGAAAAAGCTGGACCAGCCAAAGAGAAGGACCTGAACCAGAATTGTAAAGTTGTTGATGGACTGAAGAGTGCCGAGAAGAAGAGGCAGGAAGGAAAACGGATCGGGATGGGGATAGATATAGAGTATAAGCTTGCCTGCGAATCTCCCAGTCGGATCTGGTGCCTGGATCCCCCTCCGGAATAGACGGCGAGCCCTGGCTACAACCATGAGGTCACAGTGCCAAGGAATTGAGACGTCTTGTCAAACAAATGAGGTGAACACTATCTAGGCCCAATGTCACCATGTCAAGCCATGTCACAGACTTGTGATCCTGCTCCATCGGGAGGGCAGTGCAAGAGAGATGATGGGCCTGGCCTATGCTCCTCTTCCTCCTCCGTTCTCCTCCTCCTCCATGTCACTCCCCTTCCTTCCCGCCTGCCTGTCTGCTGGGGGGCCATGGGGTGGTGGAGTCAGGGGAGTCTGGACAACGAGATGGAAGGCCCAGAGCAAGTAGAGACGGAGGGGGAGGAGAGGGACGTTTGAGGGAAAGGACGTTGGCGAGCGAATGGGATGTGCGTGTGCCAAACATCACGACGGCGCCATGTCGCGCCAGCACCCCGGAGGAGACGTGAGCCGGGGAAAGCGGAGACGAGGCAATATCCCAAAAATACGACGCAACGAGCAAAAGCTGGACAAAGTAGCCGATTGATGATGGGCATCGCTACCGTGCGTCTGCGGTTGATGGTGCCGGGTTCACGGTGAGAGAGCCGCCATGGAAGGGCGACGGTTGATCAGACGGCTGGTGATTCAGAACGGCCCCGCCGTAGCGGGTTCCTCTCTCTCTTCATTCTCTTTCTCTGTGTATTTGCGGAGGATGTACTCTTTCTGGCACGGTTAGCAGCAAACGGGGGGGTTCGAGTGGTCCAGTACAACATGGAGGTGGAAACGGTAGAGACCGTAGTGGTGTTCGGTGGCTGCCCAGGTGCGGCGACAAGCACTTAGAACCATGCACCCTGGCCCAAATTGGTTGGTCGGCAACCCTTCCAGCCCTGTCTATAGTAGGGACTCGATACCATGATGCGATTGCTTGGGTGCTGGGACAAGCCACCGGGGGTGGGCGCGATATGGGACTTTGCTGGGAAGGGAAGGGTTTGGGGGTTGGGCGGTTTGATCGGAGGACAGGTTGTCAAACCTGGGATGAAACACGCCCAACACGAGCGCTTGGCTGCTGTCGCGAACGCCATTTCTGTCTCTTGCAACCGCCAATCTCACTCACACACACTCTCTTCTCTCTTCATCCAATGATCCAATGATCAATCCGCTTCTCGCCAGAGTGGGTTATTGGGCCATGGATGATGTCTGAAGGAAGGGCATGGACGAAGCGAAAAAGTCTAAATTTCACAATTACAACGGTGCACCCTGGGCTGTTTCTTGACAAGCAGGGGGATCTCTCGCGACGGAGATCAAGCCCCTAGATGGTTGCAGAAGCGAAAGAAAGCGGCATGCTCTTTGCTCTTTTGGCGAACATTCTGGATTCCGCGGCCTGCTGGTCTACCGTCTACCGTCTGCGAATGCAACACAGACACATTGAGAGATAGAGACAGACTGGGTAGCTGGGTAAACCGGCTTCGATGGCCGTTCGCGGTAGGATAGCGTGTGTCAAGTAAGACGCTCCCCCACGAGCTTGTCTTCGGAGCCGCACTACTGTACGATGCGCCGATACGGTGAAGCTTGGCTTTGACGTCCCCTGCTGGGGTCCTTCTTCCTTGATCAACGTAGCAAGTCATCTCCTTTCTGCTGCAACATTGTCCGCTCGCCTGGTGCAATCAAGAAAAATTCGGGCATCCAACCGTCAAAGTCCTAGCGAGATGCTTGTTTGCAATGCCGCGGTTGCTGCGCCATTCCGTCCCATCCCGTCCGTTCCCTATTCCCCTTTTCCTACATTAAATGCCGAGGGCTAGAACAAAAGGCGACGCTGCAAAATGGTGGGCCCCTCCCTTTCCCCTTCCCCCCTGTCACTGGGCCTGACCTGGACAGAAACCGGTCGAGCCTGGCGAAACCTGGCAGGTTGTGAAAGAGACAGACAGAGAGAGAGAACGAAGAAAGCACGGTGTTTCAACTCGTGCATCGAAATGCCAAGGGCTGCTGTCTCGAAGAAATGAACCAAGGTTGGGGGTCGAGATGGTCGCGCAACACGGCCAAGACTCGCAAGAGGCTGAGAATGGGTGCGGTCTGAATAAGAGAATCACAGAAAAAGGCTAAGAATGGAAGAGCCAAGAAAACAGCCCCCGGCGATGGCGATGCTTCTGGCCTCATTTGTGGTCTTGTCGAGTCTCAGCCTCCGAAAAGAGAGGCTCGGTTTCCAAATGCTTGGGTTCGATGTCCCTCGTCGAGATTTTCCTCGGCGCCCGAGGCGAGCGCCGCCAGCAACTTCCCCCTTCTCTCTTCCTGGCATATGATCCCACAAATCCTCGAGCAACATTCTGGGGATCACTGGGGCGCTTGGGAATGACAAAAAAGCCAAGTTTCTTAGCGAGGAGGGGATGAACGGATGTGCTGCGATCCTGTTTGGGAAATCATGGAGAATCAGGAGGCGGGAGCACATCAGCGATGATCGGCGAGCCAGAAAATCAGACAGCACCCAAGACGCAGGAGAGCATGAAGTCGAGGGTCATCCACAGCGTCCACTCTTCCCACTCTTTCCACTCTTTGCCACAGGTTCCCCCGGGTGCATCCCCCCCATATGTGAGAGAGAGACGGAGAGACTGAGAGAAGAGGAGAGACGTGCCGTGCGGTGCTCAGGGTAGTTCGCTGCCGTGTGGCATCTCCTCTTTTTTGCAGTGAAAAGGCCCATCTTTCAGGCTGTGCTGGCTGACCCGAGAAGAAGGGAATGCCCCAACGGATCCCGTCTTGGCGTGTCTATCAACTTCACGTGGCGGCCGTCTATCTGATTCCTCTGACCGTCATCGCCGTGATGCTCAGCTCGCCATGGCCTCAGTG
Source organism: Colletotrichum fructicola Nara gc5 (assembly GCF_000319635.2). Lineage (NCBI taxonomy): Eukaryota > Fungi > Ascomycota > Sordariomycetes > Glomerellales > Glomerellaceae > Colletotrichum > Colletotrichum fructicola. Next base: position 8,300,250 of record NW_027094051.1, on the reverse strand, counting down.
CATCACGAAGGTCACGTGGGAGCTGACGAGTCCTCTACTTCAGAATAGGTTGGGTCTTCCCTTCTTATTCACGTCGTTCCCACGTGTAGGTGCTGGCGTTCGCCGGCAACGCCAGCAGTCCTGACCAGACACCCATTCCAAATGACTCTATCCTCCGCAAACGCTTGTCTGGGGTTGAATCGTGTGAGTCTGTATTTAGCAAAAAGACGGCCACCCACCCAACTTCACGACTTCAGACGACTGACGAAGGCGATAACATGCCAAACCGGAACCGAAGCCCAGCGACTATGCCTAAGCTGCTATGTCAATCTTTCGAGCGAGCTGAGAGCTGTCCGCCTTGCCGTTTTGCACACGCCACCCGCACTTACATGAGACCAGCCTCGGTCATCCCAAAAAGTCATCTCATCAAGATGAACCTCCCAAGACTCGGACGGTTCTCAGACAGTTGATGCGCCCGCCGGTCCATCATCGTCACCGTCATCGTCACCCAGACTGCACTGCACTGCACCCCCGCAACAGGACGGCCAAGGTCGAAGTACCGACGCCGACTCGTCTGATGCTGCATTTTTCCCACGCAACATTACCTTCTTTTCTAGGGTTTCTAGGCATCCAGCCTCTTCGTCCCTTTTCTTACCCGACTCTCTCGCGCTTTGCACCGTTGTGTATGCAGGTAGACAGGCGGAGAGTGTCATCTGGTCCATCAGGCAAAAGATGAGACCGCTACCGCTTTAGGCAATTGGCAGGGTGGCTGTGCAGCCTGCGCTGTGCCGCCTACCGAGACGTCCATTATCCTGATCCTGATCCTGGAATGCACCCGACACCATCGGAGCAGCGGCGCTGTCACAACGACGGAACACTACGGAACATGGCGAGCTCTGCCTAAGGCTGCTGCTTTATGATTACGGTGATTGCATGCAATTGCAATTCGCAAAATACGGCGGCTGCATGATGGCCTGCCTCTCTGCCATGCTGTTCCAACAGATTCTGACTCAAAAAAGATCTTTCGTTTGAGCCGTTTTGTCCTTTTAACCCGAGGGAAACCTGAAATCCCATCTCTCAGTGAAGCAATTGTGACACTCCCTTCTCTTTTACCAACGGACCCCAAATTACTCGCGACGAAGAGACCTCGAGTAAACGAAGTAGCAAAACGTTACATTCGGTCGTTGTTTTGTTTGAAGAAAAAAGAGATCTGCTACGGGTACCGCTCCTGAAGTAAATCTCGCTCCCCCTCCCCTTTTCAGTCTCTTGAAACACGAGGTGAAGCCGCTGTCCCGTTGTTAGCGTGCCGTCGCTCGCACATGTGGGGCCCGCAACCGGCTTGTCCTGCCGGCGTCGATGACTCTCTCGGCCCGTGGGCCGGAGACGAGTGCCGGGGCGGCTTCGACTTTACGCTGCTGTTCGAGGAGGCCGTTCTCGCGGTTCCCCTGCATTGTCTGCTGCTGCTGGTCCTTCCCGCCTGCGCCCTGCGCCTCGCCGGGGCCGATGTCAAGGTCGTTGCCAGCACCCAGCGTGCTCTCAAAGCTGTTCGTTCTGCCGCCGCAAACAAATTTGACTTTCCTGTCAATTCCCCCTCGGGTGTTCTAGCTGACGAAAAGCGTGCAAAATAAGTGTGCATCCGTCTGCTTGGTAGCCCTCAACCTTGCTCTACTCGTTCTCTGGGCCACCACTTCGTCTGCCGCCATCACGCACACCCGAGCAACGATTCCAGCTGCTGTTCTAGGTCTGCTCGCCTCGCTGGGAGTCGGCTTGCTATCATGGCTCGAACACGACCGGTCCGTGAGGCCGTCCTTCGTCCTCTCGACGTACCTCTTTCTGTCCGTCTTGCTGGACACCGCCCGTGCTCGCACTCTGTGGATGCTTGGCCCGAACCAGACCATCCCGGCCATCTTCACCTGCACGCTGGCCTTGAGGGCCGTGATGATCCTGCTTGAGTCGACCGAGAAGCGCCGCATCCTGGTCCCGCAGCACAAAGGATATTCCAAGGAAGTGACCAGCGGCACCTTCAACCGCTCCGTCTTTTTCTGGCTGACGTCACTCTTCATCAACGGGTACAGAAACATCCTCAAGCTAGAAGACCTGTACCCCCTCGACCCGAAGCTGGCTTCCGAGCCGCTCTACAAGAAACTGGCGGACGCGTGGGACCAAGGTAATTAATTTCCCGCTGCCACGGCCACGTCAACGTCGTAGGGCCGAGAAAGATCTTTCCGCGGGCTAATCTATCTGCCAACATGAAAAGTCCCCGACAAGACCAGGCCCGGCGCTCTGTTCAGCACCTGGCTCCGCGTGTTCGCGGGACCCATGTCCGCGGCCGTCGTTCCGAAACTCTTCCAGATCAGCTTCAACTACGCACAGCCGCTGCTCATCCAGCAGGCCATCGAGCTCGCCGGCCTGCCCCAGACCCGGGAATACCGCAATCGCGGTTTTGGCTTGATAGGCGCTTACGTCCTCGTCTACACCGGTATTGCAGTGAGTTTGTTCGGAAGGGAGTTCTAGAACTGGATGTCCAAATTTGGATCCTTCGATGGCTCTCTGTTGTAAGTAACTAACACGCTGCGTTGCAGGTTTCGACGGGCCAGTATGAGTGGCGGACGCATCGTACGGCCGCCATGCTGAGGGGCAGCACCACCGCCCTCATCTATCAGAAGGCGCTGCGTTTGGATTTGACTTCGCCCAACGTCAGCCCTGCGGGTGCGCTGACGTTGGTCGGGACCGATAGCGAGCAGATCAGCCAGGGCGTCAACCAGCTACACGAGATATGGGGTGGTCTCGTCGAGATCGGCATCGGCATCTACTTGATCTACAGGCAGCTTGGCGCCGCGTGTGCCATGCCAGTCGCTCTCGTGTTTGGTACAGTAGTTTCATTACTATTCTTCCACGGATGTGACAGCTAACCGGCTTGAAGCCACCATAATCTTGATGGGATTCTTGGCAGTTCCTACGGGTAAAGCATCCGCGCAATGGATCAAGGCTTCGCAGGACCGGGTCACGACGACCTCCAAGACCCTCGGCAGCATCAAGTGGCTCAAGGTATCCGGCCTCAATGATGTGGCATTCTCCGTCATACAGAACCTCCGCAGCACCGAGTTGGTCGTGTCCAAGAGGTACAGAGTCCTCCTTGGCATCTCCATGATGTTGAGTAAGTCCACACCTGTCTAGTTGTGAACTGCTCGTGGCAACTTACACGCAGAAAAGTGATTTGCACCCCGATATGGTCTCCCATCCTCACGCTCGGCACATTTGCGGGAATCGCCTCTGGATCGGACGATGTCTTGACAATCTCCAAAGCCTTCACGGCCATTTCCATCTTGACACTGGTGAACCAGCCTCTGGCGGGCATCATCATGGCTCTGCCCATCACGGCGACTGCGGTCACTTCTTTCCAGCGCATCCAGGACTTCCTGAACGGAAAGGAGAGGGCCGACACCAGAGTGGCCACAATAAGCGAGAAGAGGCGCTCGAAACCTCTCATAACTCCAGAGACCTCAATGAAAATTTCCCCGCCGATTCAGGACGTTGAGCTCGCAGAGGTCTGTAAATCCGAAACACGCAGTGAAAGCCTCCCACAGAACGTCGTCGCCTCCGTGAAGGGGTCCTTTTCTTGGTCTGACGATGCCAAACCTGTCGTTGACATTGAATCTTGGAGCATTAGACGTCGGGCGTTCACGTTAGTTCTGGGGCCCGTTGGGTGCGGCAAGTCGACGCTACTCAAAGCTCTCCTAGGTGAACTTTCGTCTTTCAGGGGTATCATCCGTACCAACTTCTCAGGGGCTACCTACTGCGGTCAATCGGCCTGGATTCCAAACGCTACGGTGCGTGATATCGTCATCGGCCACGGCGCCTTTGACGAGTCTTGGTACAGGAGAGTGATTACTGCATGTGCCCTCGAACAGGACATCGCGAGCTGGCCAAATGGCGACGGAACAGTAGCTGGGACGAAGGGCATCTCCATGAGCGGGGGTCAGAAGCATCGCTTGGTACGCTCCTTCCTTTCCTTTCACTAGTGAAAACACCCTGCTAAACCATCACAGGCCATTGCCAGAGCTTTGTATGCACGCCAAGAGCTTCTTCTACTTGATGATGTCTTTAGCGGTCTTGACTCTGGCACAGAGGAAATCGTGTTCGGCAACCTACTTGGTAGCAACGGCTTGCTTCGTAACAATGACACGACCGTCATCCTAGTCTCATCAGACTGTCAGTTACCGCCTCTGTTCCTTGCGTCACGTATTAGCTGACACAAAATTTAAAGCCCATCGCTTACCCTTTGCCGACGATGTGGTATTCCTCAACGATGACGGCCAAATCAAAGCCGCAGAACTCGCGTCTACGGCCAGCCAACTCTCCAGCTTAGTAAAACCAAACGTTGTGTCAAATAATTTGAAAGACGCCACCATAGATACATCTGGTCTGGGGAATGAAAAGCCCCCCGAGGCGGTCATCAACGCGCTGGAGGAACAGGCGGATACAACCCGTCAACTCGGCGACTGGGCCATGTACAGCTTCTATGCCAAAGCGGCGGGATGGTTTAGCCTGTCAATGTTTGCCGGCTTTATGGTCGTGTTTGCATTCTTCGACTCCTTCCCCGGTAAAGCCTTGGCCACCATTTATCCACCGTCTTCCAATCACTAATCCAGAGCTCTGCAGACATCTGGCTCAAATGGTGGACAGAGGCAAACGAGCAGAGACCCAACCAAGATCTCGGCAAGTGGGTGGGCGTTTACGCCGCTCTCGGCGTGGGATCGATTGTCTCGTTCTTCATCAGCATGTGGTACGGACACCTCTTCGCCGTGGCTTCTGCTCCTGCTAATCTCCCGCGATAGGTTCCTCTTCATCGTCATCATAAACCACTCCGGCGTCTACTTCCACAGCGTTCTTCTGGACACTACATCACGGTGAGTCATCCCTTACAATTTGCACAGTGAAACTAACAACGTCCAGCGCTCCCATGTCATTCCACAGCTCCGTCGACAGCGGCGTCACCGTCAACCGCTTCAGCCAAGACCTCCAGCTCATCGACATGGAGCTCCCCGCCGCCGCTCTCGGTGTCGCCGTCGGCGTCGTCTTCGGCATCGCCCGCTTCGTCATGATGTCCGTGTCCTCACGCTACATGGCCGTCATCCTCCCCTTCCTCGTCCCCGTCTTCTACGCCCTCCAGCACTTCTACCTGCGCACATCCCGCCAAATGCGCCTCCTCGACATCGAACACAAGGCGCCTCTCTACACGCAGCTCATCGAAACGCTGGAGGGTCTCGCTACCATCAGAGCATTCAAATGGGAAGACGCTTTCCAGGCGGCTAACATGCATCGCCTGGACGACTCGCAGCGGCCCAGCTATCTCCTCAGCTGCCTCCAGCGGTGGCTGACTTTCGCCGTAGACATGACTATTACAGTCATCGCTTTGATCCTAATCGTTCTCGTGACGACCCTTCGAGAACAGATCGGGCCTGCGTTCATCGGCATTGCGTTGAATAATGTTCTCTCCTTCAGCGGCGTGATCAAGGCGCTGATTACGTCTTGGGTTATGCTCGAGGTGTCGCTGGGCGCAGTGGCTAGGGTGAGGAACTTTGCTGCCAACACGAATCCCGAGGGTGCCTCAGATGAGCTCCGTGAGCCGGAGGGAGTGTGGCCCAGTCGCGGGACTGTCGAGCTCCGCGATGTTACAGCATCGTATCTGTAAGTCTATCTCGTTACAGCGAAATGGAATTGACACTGACTTCATCTCCAGGTCAGGGGGCACTGTTCTCAAAGGCATCTCCATGTCTATTGAACCTGGACAAAAAGTCGCCATTTGTGGACGAACCGGCAGGTGAGCAATTGACCCCGTCCTTACTTCAATCACCATGTATCTAACACGACCAATAGCGGCAAAAGTTCCATAGTGCTGTCCCTCCTCCGCATGCTCGATCTAGACAGCGGCTCCATCACCATAGACGGCATCGACCTATCCACCCTCCCCCACGAATACGTGCGCTCTCATCTCGTCGCCGTGCCGCAGGAGTCGTACATCTTTGACGGCAGCGTGCGGCTCAATATCGACCCGACCGGGACCGTGCCAGACTCTGATGTCGTCGAGGCCCTCGACAAGGTGCAGCTCTGGGGCAAGGTCGAGGAACGGGGCGGTCTCGATGCGTTGATTGACGACAAGTTCTTTTCGCAGGGTGAGGCGCAGCTTTTGGTCTTTGCCAGAGCCATGCTGCGGAAGGGCAAGGTCCTGATTCTCGATGAGATCACGAGCAGGTGTGTGATCGTGCTATTTGTCTCCAAACTTATCAAATCGCTGACGTTTTTACACAGTTTGAATGACGAGTCAAGTCACGTCATTGATGAGGTCTTGCGATCCTGGTTCCAGGACTGGACCATCATCGCCATCGCACATAAGCTGGAATCCATTGTGGACTTTGACCGAGTTGCGGTCGTTGATGCCGGCGAATTGGTCGAGTATGGCAGACCGCATGAGCTTCTTGACAGGGATTCAGCGTTCAAGGCTTTGTATGAACGCTCATCTACCACGTCCGATTGAGCCGCAGATATTGAGAGTGTAAGACTAGCGGCACATTTGCCTGTACAACATGCGGATATCGCAGCTCCATTAGTGTAATTATAATCAATTATACCCCTTCCTCCGAACATACCAAACATGACCCCTGGGTGTGAATCAACGTTCAAAAATTAAACGTTTTCCGTCCATCGCTCTCAGCTTGTTTTCGTGATAGTACTCTACCCATCGACCTCTCGATCATGTCCTCCAACTGGATTTACATGTGTCAGCAAGGCACGGAAGAAAAAAGCGGCAAATGCTTACCCTGCTGTACTTGAAGATGAGCCAAACGGCTGAGGTGAGAAGGATGGTGACTCCAGCGAACGGAAGATAATAGTACCACGGGGGTTCGTCACTGAGAATATCGATGTTCATGCCGAACGAAGTCTACGGGTTGGTCAGCTTCATACCTGCCCATAAAACACCCAGACTAAACTTCACTTACTGCTACAAACGTGAGGGGTAGAAAGATGAACTGAAAATGTACTCAGCATTCGCAGCCTCCATGTGTATCGCGGTTTACTCACCGTGATCCAACTCAATCTCTTCAAACTCGCCGCCATTTTCACAGACTGCCTGGCTTCATTGATGGAGACCAGATTGAATTCCTGAATGTATGTCAGTGCGATCCAAATGTATAGCTCCTGGTGTCTGCTCACCATTTGGATCAGATCTCTCGTGATTTGATCCAATTGACCGATGTAGCTGCCAACATCCTCAGAGAACGCCTCGATCTGCTTCAGAAGCCCGTCAAGGTCGGCAACCTCGTCATGGCGGTTGCAGTAATCAGTCGCAAACTTTTGTGCCTCGGTCACCGTGGTCTGTAACCGGCGTCGATAATGGACAGGCCTCAAAGCGTCCTTCAGCAATATGCCCAAGAGGTTCGGGTCACTACCATTTGCCTCCAACACCTCACCACGTCTCTACATACTTGTAAGTCCCAACTTGATATTATGAAAGTGGTTTAACGTATACCTGGCCATTTATGTTGTTGATGGTATTCCGGACAATGGAGCTCCACCGCTTCTGAACCTCAGAGACTAAGCTCTGAAAAAGCTCGCTGCCTTTCTCAGGCAGCCAGAGTCTCTGCAGGTTGCTCAAGTGCGCTGTTGTTCGCCAGGACTGCAGCCCATTCTTATCGGTGTGGGACGTCACATTCCAGCAAATATGGATCTCATGATCGCGGCCTGCCGATGGCAACGCGATCTCGAGATAATAAATCCAAACACTTCCTTCCTGTGTGGTCTCCGTGAGCTGTTCCACTCGGAGCACAAACGGCACCGATTGCTCTCTCTTGAAGTCCAACAGGTGGTTAAGCCCCAGCTCCTCAAGACCAGGAATCTTCTTGGTCAACTTTAACTTTGAGAGGTTCCTGTGATTATAGTCAGCTGACATGACCTAATCCAACCTGCGCATCTACACCGTTCACTTACATGGAGTAGCGTCCAGTGTCGGCCTGCATATCCGACGTCCACGAGAACTCCCTCGGAATCTGCCTCATAATCTTCGTGCCATGATGCCTGTCCTCGTATATCTCAAGAGAGTCGCCGGCCTGCAGACCAAACACTGTTCGGATCTTTCCTAGATCAAGGTCCTTCGTGTCAGCTTGGTTGGCCACCAGCATATGGATGAGCTCATAGTTGCGCATCTCCATGGCTAGACTGAGTGGCCGCGCCCCATTGACATCCGTGGCGTCGACATCGGCCCCAGATTGGATCAACCTCTCCGCCATCTGGGCATCCTTTTCCTTCGTCGCAGCGTGCAGGGGCGTCCATTTCTCGATGTCGGTCGTGTTAACGTTGTACCCGACGTCAAGCAGGAACTCGACCAGAGAAGTCTGCTTCGCCCGGATGAGGAGGTGGAGCGTGACCTTGTCCTTCTCACTGAGAAACCGCGCTACTTCTTCTTGGTAGTGTTTGGCTGCCCACCATAGCGGTGTCTCGCCATAACTATCTCTCGAGCTCGCAGGTACCCCGGCGTCCAAGAGACGGATCGCTGCATCTTTGAGTCCGAAATAGGCCGCCAGATGAAGCCCAGTCACATCTCGTGGGAACTTCGGATTGTAGCCACTGTGCTCGTATGTGAGCGTCTGGCATATTCCATCAAGTCTGACCCGATCTTGCAAGAGGTCCATGATGTTGTCATCCATGGGGCACGATCGTGCATGATAGCCCCAATTGCATGCGGCATACTGGAGCAGCGGCTGTACATGCAGCTTCTCCTCGTATTCCCTACCTGACCTGAAGAAACCCTGATTGGCCGGCATCTGTAGCTTGACCTGGAACGGGTTGTGCTGCGGCCGGTAGGAGTTAGAGTACGACTGAGATGAGTGGTATAACTTATCCATCATGCGAGGGAGCCAGGGACTGCGGGATGAAGCCTTCTCAGAGGTCGCCTCGGATGACTCGGGTTCGTTGTGGGATGACTTTGAGGATGGTCTTTTGGGTTCATTTGAAGAGTCTTCGATAACCCAGTTGGCTTCGCTCGGAGCTGTAGAGGAAGAGATCAGTATGTTTCCTGGGTAGAACATTTGTTTCCGAGCCAGAGACAGTCGATTGGGAAGAGTGTGCTCATTGCTCCTTGTCGCCTTCTCCGTAGGTAGTCATGAATGTCGTCGTCCAATAAAGATACAGTAGCCGAGCGAAAAAGTACTCTACCATGAGAAGGAAATCTTACTCACATGGAAGACACGCAAATGCCAGTATTCTGACACAAGCCTCAGTGATCATCTCCTGCGCGTTCGGGAACCGCTCAGCGTGCTGTCGGAAGTACTCTCCCGCCGCCGAGTGAAAGAATCGAACGACTCCTGTGCCCTTGTCGACTTGTACAAGCCCTCTCAGAGCCGATAAGATTTTCTTGGGATTGACGGTGTGATACAGAGGCTCGACGGCCTGGTGGAGAGGCTCTTTCGTGTTCCAGAGGTGCCTTGTGGCATTGGCAGCCAACGCATGTTGAAGCTCTCGCATCGAGAGTGGCCTTTCAGTGTAGACCAGCCAGTTGAATGCGCATGAAGCAGTGCTGGCATCCGGTCTATTCAAGATGTTGTCCAGAAGCCTGTCGAAGAGAGTGTTGAGGCTGCTGCCCAAGGTCTTCCACGCGTCGGGGCTTCGGGCGTCTGAGTTGTTCGACGTTTCTAGCACGCAGTCCACGATCTGCGTTGCGAACAAGAATCTGCGAACTTTTAGCTGCCTTTTCTTTGTAATTTAGGGGATACTCACATTCCCTCCGCACCTTCTATTATAGAGGGCACAAACTCTGCCGATCTATGCCACAACTCTTCGTTGTCTTCAAGACGATGCTTGACGTATCGTGTCAAGTCATCGTCAGTGTCTTTACTGGTAATCTCCAGGGTGCCGGCGGAATCGAGGACCTCCAGCTGCGGAAATATGCATCTTGAAGTGATCAGAATGTTGAAGTCGTACTCGTCTTGAAGCATTCGAACCGCCGAGATTAGATGTAGCAAGCTGTCGTCTCTCAGCTCATGTATCCCGTCAATGATCAAACAGGGACTTTTCTGGTAGCCATTCTTGCGTCTTACTAGATCCAAGGCAAATCGCCTTTGGCCCTCGTCAAGAACACTCTCACCAGCCTCTTTGACCAAAAGTTGCAGTTGGGACAGGACGTCTGTACTGGAGCCAATATCCCCCGCAAGATGTGCTAGGATGCATTTGTAAAAGGAATCAGCTGTCGCGGCGGGTGACTGGTCGCAAAAGAAGTACGCGACTGATCTCAGCCCACGGAGCTCTTCGATGACTGCAGACGCTAGGAATGACTTTCCTATGCCCGGAGGGCCTGTAATAAAAAGAGCTCTGCCTTCGTCCTGTTCCCACTCATGGTACGTCGAGTTGCCAAATACCCACTGACACGTCTCTGGATGCGTGACTTCGACGTTTTGATGGTGCCGGTCGCTGTGGTCTGAGAAAGACCAAAGGCCTTCAATGGTATCTTCCACTGTTTCCATCATGAGTTGCGCCAATCGTGACGAGAGAGCATCAATCGAATCAAATCAAGCAGAGAAAGTGGATGAACGGGGACAGAATGATGAACTTGGCAACATGCGTGTTGGTCTCGACTTCAGCAGCACTAAGCGAGGCCTTGTCTAACACGCCTGCAGCATGCGCCTCCCAGGCTTCCTCCGAGGCTTACTTGCAGGAGACATCTCGTGTGTTTCTATTGGCCATGCTAAATCATTTGTGTAAGACATACTGGAAAATTGGCTAAGAATTGGAGATCAGCAACCACAGGGCCAAGTGCCCAGGGCCTGATCCTGCGGGCTGGGATATGTGTTCTTGGCCTTGTAATCCCTTGGAGCGAGGATGACGTTGTACTCGAGTTCGAGCTCAGCCTTGTCGTCGCCCTTGAGAGGTTTGAAGTCGCACAAGAGATCGTCCTTGACTGCGAAGACGGTGTCGGTTGAGAGCCAGGGATCGTCGTTGGGGTACAGCTGGGTGGTGCATCCCCTGAATTCTGGATGTGTGACCTGTTTCCATCGCGTAAGCTTACCACCTTGAATCACTTCAGGGAAACATGCTACTCACCATTATATGAATATGCGCCGGCCGCATCGGGTGTCGATCCATCATGTTCAACAGCTTGAAACTAGGCCCATCGCGGGGAAGACTGTACGCCGTCGGATGGTAGCAATAAAACCAGTATCTTCCCTCCTCATCCACGCGGAATTTGCCTCGAAGGTTGTTGGGCGTTTGGTTCTCCGGGTCCTGGAAATCATAGCGGCCGTTCGACGACGCCTGCCAAATGTCAAACACCGCTCCTTCGATGCCCTTCCCCGTGCTGAGATCGGTGATGGTGCCGTGCATCTTGCAAACCCGACCGCCGGGCGCTGGATCTTGGATGATGCTGTCGCCCAACTCACGGAAAGGCGCATCAGGCGACCAGAAGGGGCCGAGGATGGACGACGAAGTTGGGTCGAGGTCGCCTTCTGTGACGATTTTGTTCGCAATCTCATCAACGAGTCTTTATGTAGTCTATCGTCAATCACAAGACTGGTTTTGGGACAGCGACTTCAGACTCACGATTCGAGACCGAGGATGTCGGAAACGCGATGGGCTTCGTTGCGAGTCTTGTTCGATATCTGACCCACGGAGTTGACGAAATGGACAGCCGTCATCCATTCGTCCATCGTCAAATCGACTTCGCGGGTGAAATCGTGAAGGTGGCGGATGAAGGAGCTCATGATCTGTCGGTTTCGAGGGGCCATGTTGGGACCCATGGTATCAATGACACGCTGGGTGAAGTTAGGGTCAAATCTATGGGCTGTAGGCTGTTTGTTGCCGGCGTCATCTTTTGTCGCACTCGAAGTCCATCTTGCGCAGGTTTGTGTTAGTGACAAGGGAGTTGTGAGTTGTGGCCGTTGACGAAGACTACATGTTGCGACTTGACGGCAGCCAGGCACGAGTATTCTTGAAGAAAATGGCAGCAACATGTTGCAATAATAGCTTAAGAGTAGGCAAAATACCGAAATCATAGAACAGACCAAAACATCGCAACGGGCAACGGAACGGGAGCATTGAGTTGATTAATACTTGTGAAGTGTGTTAAACTTTCTGTATGGCGGGTCGCAATGGAACCAGCCTCGAATCACCCAAGACAAAACACACGAGCCAACGTTGCAGGGGAAGAAAGTCAATTCAAATGCTGGTTTATGCCGATGCCGTTGAACATATGCTTGAAGTTGTCGACGACGAAGCCTTCGCTTGTCTCACGCACACAACTTCTTATGAGATGAGTTCCTCTAGGTAACGAGCGTTTGCTCCCCACCACACTGCTATTTGTCTCTGCCCGAACCTGAGTGGCTGGCTTCAACCACACTTGCGAAGCTAAGATGGAGAACCCGGGGGAACAGGGGGTTTGGGTGGGGATACGATGAGAACCTCGGAAGACTGACTAGCCACGGCTCCGCTGACGGAGTCTTTTCGACCGACAAGTTCCTGTCCAGCAGCCGGGTGTCACTGCCGTGTCGGCGTGGGTACGGGGAGAAACGCAGCTTGCAAGAGGTTCCTCACCGCTTGCTGGGTCATGAATCTCGAATCATGATACCAATGACATAAGGTCGAGATCGGACAATTGAACACACATGAAGAGAAATAGTTCAGACGACCGCCAGTCTGCAGTATGTCAAGATGCACATTGTGAGAAGCCCCCCGATCAAATCGAACGAACCAGCCTCGTCTGATTATAATCAACCCATCACCACCGGACCGTGAAATCATAATTCCTGAAGACGGCACTGCAGCAACGTCTCTTGGGCGAAAGACAACCCAGCTCAGGCGGAGGAAGAACACTCTGCCGGAAAGCGACCTCTCAGCACCCAATTACCGCCACATCTCCCGAACGGCCCCTCCAACTCTCCAAAAACCCCACATCCCAGCGGGTCGCCCTTCTCCATGCGCATGCCAAACCGCTGCCCCTCGTCGTCCGGGGTTCGGAAACGAGGGGCAGCACGAGAGAGCTTCTTTCTTCTCCCCCTTCTCTGGGCCAAAAGAGCTTTTGCGATGCAAGGTGGAAACCTCTCATAATCATAAGCCAGCTAGGACAGAGCTCCAAAGTACTGCTGCCGCGGTGGGACTACCCGGTAACCCTCGCTCCTAGTCATTCCGAACCGTAAAACCACACGCGACTTTTCTCTTTTTTCCCTCTTCTTCCCTTTTTTCCCTCTTCTTCCCTTTTTTCCCCCATCCCATTTCACGTGTTTCCTCTCTTACATCCTTTCGCGCCTCAGTGACGCATCCAGCCCATGCTCCTGTCGAGAACATCCCGCCTCTTCACACGTCATCGGGCATCTACATACACCAGGTCCTTCTCGACAACGCCGCTCAGAATGACCATCCACCACCTCATGATCGGCACCTGGACGCCCCCGGGTGCCATCTTCACCGTCGCCTTCGACGATGAAAAGTTCACCCTCGAGCTCGTCAAGCGCACCGAGATCCCCCAGGAACAGCCCATATCATGGATGACCTTCAGCGTGAGTGACTGAACCCTCTCTCCTTTCGGAGTGTCTGTCTGCCATTGACCAATTGGCTTACACAACCCGTCGACAGCATGACAAGAAGAACCTCTACGGCGCCGCCATGAAGAAGTGGTCCAGCTTCGCCGTCAAGAGCCCCTCCGAGATTATCCACGAGGCCTCTCACGACATGACCCATGACCGTATGCTCACCTTCACCTCGTCTCCCAAAAGCCCCATCACTAACACCCACACCCACAGCCAACGCCGCCCTCTCAACAACAAACACCCGCGCAATCTTCCTCCTCGCAGCCCAAAAGCCGCCATACGCCGTCTACTGCAACCCCTTCTACAAGCACGCCTCCCACGGCAACATCTTCTCCGTCTCCCCCACCGGCAAGCTCGAGACCAACGTCCAGAACTACCCCTACGACCCCAACACCGGCATCCACGGCATGGTCTTCGACCCCACGGAAACCTACCTCTACTCCGCCGACCTGACCGCCAACAAGCTCTGGGTCCACAAGAAGCGCGCCCCCGACGCCCCCGAGCTCGACCTCGTCGGCTCCGTCGACGCCCCGGACCCCGGCGACCACCCGCGCTGGGTCGCCCTCCACCCTTCGGGCGCGTACCTCTACGCCCTCATGGAGGCCGGCAACCGCCTCTGCGAGTACGTGATCGACCCCGCCACCAAGCTGCCCGTCTACACCCACCGCTCCTTCCCCCTCATCCCCCCGGGCATCCCCGGCGCCAACAGCAAAATGTACCGCTCCGACGTCTGCACCCTCTCCCACAGCGGCAAGTACCTCTTCGCCACCGCGCGCTCCAACAGCTTCGACGTGACCGGCTACATCGCCGCCTTCAAGCTCGACGACAACGGCCACATCGAGAGGCAGATCTGCCTGAACCCCACCCCGACGAGCGGCGGACACAGCAACGCCGTCAGCCCGTGCGACTGGAGCGACGAGTGGCTGGCCATCACCGACGACCAGGAGGGCTGGATCGAAATCTACCGCTGGCACGACGAGTTCCTGGGCCGCGTCGCGAGGTTGCGCATCCCTGAGCCTGGTTTCGGCATGAACGCCATCTGGTACGACTAGAGAGATGGATGGGTAATGTTTGGATATAGAGAGCCCCGGATGCTTTGGTTCACACGTCACATAAGATAAGAATACAAAAATTTGATGATAAATATTGAATACCAGATTGATGCGATGGTGTGTAATGTGCGCGGTGCCGTTGTATAGGTTACAGAAAAGGCGTACCGTGGTAGCCGCTCAAATTACTATCGATATCATACAAGCACGAAATTCGACGATCCCCTACGCACTTTTCCTCTATTTGTTACCCTTTCTCTTCTTCCGTCTGTTCTTCTTTTTGCTGGCTTGTTGGCCGCCAGTACTTGTGCTCGGCGCTGTACTTGATGCTTCGCCGTGTTCATTCTCGTCGTGTTCCTCGGATTCCTGACTAGACAGGATGTTGGACTGGCTAGTGGTACGCGAGCGGTGGCCAGAGGAGCCCTTCGATCCGTTGTCCTCCGAGTCGGAACTAGCGGCCTGGATGATGATCTTTCGCACACCACTACTTGTCTCAACCACGTTCTCGCTGATACTACCGCTTCGAACAAGAGGCCTACGCTTGGGAGTCGAAGATCCGTCCTCGATGACGCTGGTGACGCTGGGCGAGTTACTGGCCTTCCCGGGTGAAACAATAATCGTCAAATCCGTGCGGCTGGCCTCGGGGCTGCCGCCGCGGGTAGCCTCGGGACTGCTGCCATTCTCAGGCACAGTCGGAGGCAAGTCCACCTGATCGGCTGCCTTGTCGTCTTCGTGGTGAGGTGAGCTGCTGGCGAGCCTGGCCTGAGTGTCGCTCATGCCCGCGACGCCGTAGCTCCTACGCACGGCGTGGACGCCACCCTTGCCGGTAAGCTTGGGTCGGATGAGCGGGGTGTTCTCGTTTTCTTCTTCGTGCCTTTCCTCGGAGATGTCGCCAGCAACGGAGGCAGGGCGAAGACCGGCAGATGCAGGCGGAGGGCTATGCACCTGGTGCAGGGGTGCACCAGTCTGGACGGGCTTGATCTTGACGGTAGTGGACTTTGTGTTCTTGGGGTTCGATGCGCGGTTCGAAGGACCAAGGTGCTTCAGGTGCTGCTTGGCCTCGTCGAAGGTGGCTTTCACGGGTACGGCGGTCGAGGTCAGACGCCCATCCGGGCCGGCGGAGCTCCTGCGCATCAAGAAGGTCGTCATCTTTCCGGGGCTGCTGGACAGGTGCTGAGGCGCGTCGCTCATAGCACTGACAGAGCCATTGCGCTCGTGGGGAACTTCGCGATCGAATTCAATGAGATCGCCGTTCTCAGGAATCACCCGGGGCGACGGCTCGGTGGATCGCTTAATGGGTCGGGCCTTGGGCGCAGGGGTCAAACGGCGGATGGCTTTGTGGACATCAATATAGACATCAGACTCGTCGATGATTTCCCTGTGAATGTGTTAGCACAATATGAGAAGCGCCAGACAGAGATTACTCACTCTCCAATGAGCTCCTCGATGACGTCCTCAAGAGTGACGACACCGATGGCGCCATAGTCGGCACCAGGGTACTCGGAAACAAGGACCATGTGGGACTTGCCCTCCTGGAAAAAGTTGACAATGTCCAAGCAGCTCGTCTCGGGGCGTGTCTCGGGAAGGGTGGCGAGAGGGAAGTCCTTGACCTGCAGGGCGTCCTCGGGGTCGTAGGTGATGAGGATCTTGACGAGGAGCATACCGACAAAATCGGTGGGCTTACCAGTGGCGTGAATTGGAATGCGGGAGTAGCCCTCGGACAGAATTATGTCCATGGTCTTCTCATCAAGCACGGTGTCCTCGGCCATGGTGAAAACATCGCCCATGGGGGTCATGACATTGGCGACAGGCTTTTCCTTCAGGTCCAAAACGGCGCTGATGATGGTGACCTCGTCCTGGTTCAGACGTTCACCGGCCGCGCCAAGAGACTTGTGCAGGGTGACAAGCGTCTTGAGACCGCTCTTCTTGTATGTGGTGCCGTGGTCCTCGCCGAGAGCCCAGTCGAGAAGCTTAGCAATGGGCCAAGCAATGGGCGCCATAAGCCACATGAGCAAGAGCACCGGCTTGGACATGAAGCCACCGATCGGAAGACCGTAACGGACGCAGACGGATTGGGGAACGACTTCGCCGAAAATGACTGCGCAAATGCTTAGCTGATGTTGAGCTCGGAGTCGGGGATTTGCAAAACTTACCGATGAGAATGGTACTGCCAACAACGGCGGTTACACCTCCACCGAGACAGCGGTCCAACACAATAGGTAGCGATTCGTTGACAATGACGTTGGACAGTAGCAAAGTAACCAAAACCCAATGCTTTCCCTTCTTGAGCAAATCGTAGACGCGTTTGGCGTTCTTGGATTGGGATTCGTCGGGGTCGCCAGCCAGGACCTGGAGGTAGATGCTATCCTGTCCCATCAGGCTGTTTTTGCCAAGGTCAGCAAACAGGTACAGGGGCAATCAGTATTAGGAGATGGATTGATAACTTACGCAATGGTCAAGCCAGCGAAGGCGCCTCCGGCGAGGACAAGAATCATGGAAGCAACGTAGAGAATCCAGACATCGTCGCCTTCTGCTGGACCCTCTGATTCGCCTTCGCCTCTCGCGTAGATGGGGGCAGCGGCGACAGAAGAGATGCCCAGGGTCAAGGCCCTGGACATCCCAAGGACGCCGGTGCGGATGGTGCCAAAGGAGCCGCCATAGCTTCTCGGCCGTGTCGTGGCCATAGTCGGCTCGTCAATTGAAGAGAGATTCGGTAGTCGTGGTAATAGACGTGGAGTGTGCGAGTGAAGAGGACGTAAGGTCAAGCGCACATTTTATGCGGCGGACGCGGGCGACAGAGAAACGGGGCAGCACGACCTCAGGCTGTAGGTGGATTCTCGGTGCACTCAGGGTGGTTCGGCTCCACTCTGTGTTTACCTGCAGCTGCGGTGCGTACGCAAGTGTGCACCAGGCAAGGCGGGTGAGCTCCACTGACGAGCCAAGATCGGAAGACCAGGTGGGTGTCAACAGTGGGTGATGGTTCGAGGCGCAGGTATTGCAGCAGTCGGCAAGCAATGGGGGAGCGATGAAGAAGAAAATATCGTAGGATTGTAGGTACGGTAGCTGGGTGTTTGAGATCTAGGTAGGTATAGGCCGGTAGGTAAGTACCGGAGATGGATGAGAATTAAGAAAAAAAAAAAAAAGATCAGAGAGGTCTGTTCAGTGTTTGTCTGTTAGTGGAAATCGACTGCCACTGCCAGTGCTCGCTGCCGGAAGCTTTCCTCTGTCGGCGGGCAGCCAGCCAATCAAGACCTGCGGAGGCGCACAAGCTTGGCGTCATCAACGGTCGAGGGGGGGCGGGCTGCAGCGATGTGAGGAGCGCGAATGATGCATCATTGCCGCAGTGACCTTCAACCTCCCGCACCGGCACTGGCAGTGGCATGTATCCGTATCTCTGCTGTAGACACAAGGGTTAAATCTGACTGGCATGCACTGTTGGACTTGCGCTGGACGGCTATTCGGCTGGCGCGAGAAACCCAAAAAGCCCATCCTTCGTCTCGCTTGGCCCCCCCCGCCTTTCTTTTGGCGCAAGAACGGAAAATGTCTCGTCATAAGGCATTTGTGCAGAATCCGGGGTAATTGAGTGTGCTGTGCATACCTGCCTCCCGTCGCTTTGAGTCTTTTCCAAAGCTGACAACCTAAGGTAGCTAGCTAGCTACAGCAGACGACAGACAGACAGCACATGTCTTGGCCAACCTACTACTAATCCTTATCTCGGGTCGTGCTCTGCATGGACACACGAGAGATAAACAGACACACACGTCTGACAGAGCTAAAGTGCTGACTGACACAAGATCAGAAGCTTTCGACCCGGAGTCATGGTTAACATTCAGTTCGGCGCGATTGGGGCTCCTTGTTAGTGGCCTGTCCCTGACCCCGAGTTCTCGACTTTCAGAGGGCGGCTCTGGACAGCTTGCCAGCAGGTACCTCACCTTAATCGCGTGGTGCAGGGGTACAAATTATGCATCCATGGATGAGATGTCCACAATCCAGGTACATAACGGCTTGCATGCTGTGGCCTACCTTTAAGTGACCCGACCTTATCTGAGTGTCCACTTACATGAAAAGTGCCCACGTGCCCAATGAGCTGTCCAGACCAAACTGACATGGAGTCAGCGAGTTGTCACCAACCTCGGACCCTGCGTCATTCCCTCACAGACCCTGAGCTGTGAACGATCCCCCTTCTAGAAATCCTCCGCGCCACCTGCTTTTTCTTCTCTCGTGCGTCCCGTCCTTTGCCGGGCTGTGGGTTGTCGCAAGAGTTGCACCAGCCGACGGAGGCATTGAGCCGGGCGAAACCCAATCAGAAACAACGTTGCGTTGCCCGCCTTCTGCCGGCACCCGAGCTCAATCTTGTCAACTCTCTCTGCAACACGCAATTGCGGGCTTGATGATGAGAGATATGGTGGCACAACCTGCATCGGCGAAATTGCCAAAAACCTTGTTGCTCAGGGTTCCCGTCTACCTATCTAGTTAGGCATTCAAATGGCCTTGTCTGGGTCGCGTTTTTTTCTTGCACTGCCCTGCGCCAACAGTCTCCAACTTGTCAAGAGAGCCCCTCAACTCGCCAATAGGATCTCAACCTTTGCCAAGCTCCGCGAACTCGTGGGGGGCCACCTCACGTCTCAATGAGAGCTCCTGCAGCTGCTCAAGTGGCTCCTCGCAACTGCAACCCACTTGACCTTATTCTCCTCAATTGCGGGCGCCCTAGAGACAAGCTCTCACTTACACACATAATCACTCACCACCACCACATCCACAACCACCAACGAAACCTCCTCACAGCCTCACCAAGCTCACATTCAGGATTCCTTCGGCTCGCTGCAAATCCTCCACAACTCCACCACCAATCTCTCCCTTCACACCCAAGATCATGAGAGCTTCATTGCCGCCCTCTGCTCTCCTCTCCTCCCCGTCCAAGCTGGCCACCTGCATGAAGGTGATGTTGATCCCATGCCGTCCCAGCGCCGTTCCGACACCACCAATTTTGCCCGGCTCGTCATAGTTGTGCAGCACCAGCAGCGTCCCCTGCGGCTGGAACGTCGCACTGAACCGGTCCAGCTTGGAGATGTATATGCTCTGCCCCGACACATATCCCTCAATCACCTGCTCGCCGTCCTCGCCGTGCGACCGCAGAGTCACCAGACTGGCATACACCGCGTTCTTGGCCTCTCCGCTGTGCGTCTCGCTGATGATCATGCCCTTCTCCTTGGCGATGAGGCTGGCGTTGACGATGTTCACGTCTCGCCCGCCAGAGTCGGTGATGGACGACACGAGACCCTTCACCAACGCCGCGAAGAGCGGTCGGGTGTTGGAGGTGCCTGCTAGGTCGCCTTGGTAGATCAGTTCGAACCTCCGACCGCCCACCATGCCGCCTTTGCTGCCGACAAAGTGTTGCGTATACAGCCCACCCATCTTCTCAACGAGCCGCACGAACGGCTGCAGCTTGCGATACTCCTCCGGCATGATCAGCGGGGCGTTAACGGCCGCCGTTGGGAGGCCTCCTCGGAGAATCTCAGCTACCTGGGTGCAAACATCCATCGAGACGTTTTCTTGGGCTTCCACGGTCGACGCTCCCAGATGTGGGGTTGCAACCACCTTCGGGTGCTTGGTCAGTTCGGCTGCCGTCGAGTCTGCTTTGGGAGGCTCGGAAGTGAACACGTCGAGACCAGCTCCAGCGATCCAGCCTTCATCCAGAGCTCGCAGGAGTGCTGCTTCGTTGTACACGCCTCCTCGAGCGACGTTCAATACTCGCGCCGTCTTTTTCATCTTCTGGAACTCCTCCTCCTTCAACAGATCTAGCGTACTGGCCATCAACGGGGTATGGATCGTCAGGAAGTCGACTACCGGCAAGAGCGTCTGAAGGTCGGCCACGAGCTCCACGTTGGCTTGACGCGCAATCTCGTTGCTGGCGTACGGATCTACCGCCTTCACCTTCATCCCGAGGCCAATCGCCATGCGAGCAACCTTCATACCCACTTTGCCGAGCCCAATGATTCCGAGCGTCTTGTTGCCGACTTCGACACCGACGAGCTTGCCTCGCTCCCACTTGCCGTCTTTCATCGTGGTATCCGCGCGTCCGACGTTACGGGCTGTTGCGAGGAGGAGGGCAATCGTATGTTCTGCTGCAGCGAGAATGTTGCCCGCAGGCGAGTTGACGACGATGATGCCATGATTGGTGGCGGCGTCCACGTCGATGTTATCCACGCCTACGCCTGCTCGGGCCACGACGCGAAGCTTTCTGCCGGCCGCGAGAACGGCAGCGTTCACTTTCGTCTCGGATCGGACAATGAGGGCATGGTAATTGGGAATCGCTTCGACAAGCTCGTCTGCGGAGAGGCCAGTGCGGTTGTCAACGTCGTACTTGTCCTTCAAAAGGGCAAGGCCATCAGAAGACACCTTCTCAGGGACCAGAATCCGGGGACGGTCGGTCGCAAAAGGGGCTATATTCGAAGCTATCTTTTCGATTGCCGACGGTGCCATGGCAAAGGTTTGGCACAGCGCGCAGTATTTGGTTCAATTAGGCTGGCTTGGTACGAAGTGATTAATACTGACTAGAACAGAACGAAGGCCAGTAATCGCGGGTTGCCATCAACTTTATTTCCTCACACACGCGACAGCCGCTAAGCTTTTATACAGAGTAACCCCCTCAAAATCCCTCATAGCAACGTTGACCACGTCCGATGTTCAGGGAGCTACAAAGAACGGGAAACTGCATGTCTCGTTCGGATCCGAGGAGAGCTATTCCGAGGTGGCAGTGACTCGTGAGGCGATATCGAGCCCCTCCACGCAGTCAATGGCAGCCCCCCAGCTAATGGTATGTGCTAATAGGAGCTGCACTATCACGTCCCAAGGCGAACAGACGCGGGTTTAAGAGCACATCCTACCTATGACGAGGCAGAATCGCCCGGCGATACACCAAAGATGCGACGGATTAGAGTGTAAGTTGGGCGTGAGGACGCGCGACCCCTCACTTCCCCCACGTTCTACTACGGCAGCGGCATCCCGCCCCCGCATCTTCACTGGCCAGCTTGGGGAGATCGATGTTTGGGGCAGCGGCCTGCTTGCGGCCATTGATGCTGGCTGAGTCAATTACGGTAAGCGCTGCCGGTGCCCTATACGTTGGAGGAGCAGCCTCATTGCAACATGAAGGAGCAGTCGGAAGGGATCCAGCCATGTCGTCGAGGGTCTCGGTTTTCGCGATTGGTGGATGTTTCTGTGAGCTGGAATCACAATATGCATCTCTAGGGTCTTCCCTACAGAAGATGAGGACCTGGATGGGAGACTTGACTCTACTCCAGTGATCGTCATCTTACCGTACTGAGGATGCGTGATTAAAAATCGCCGTGCTCGGAGTTTATGCTAACAGTGACAATTCAATCAATAGCAGATTGTGACCCAAAAGGTTTGGTCCTCGGAGTCCGAGGTTGGAGCGAGTTAGTAGAATCGTAGACGTGTCATGGAGCCCATAACCCAATGAACCAATTCTGAAAGTTGGCCACTTTTTTGAGGGGGGGAGTTGCCTGTAGTGATAAAGAAGCCAGGTCCGCAAGTCTTGCGTTTCTTCAATATTGACCATGGTAGGCAGCATTTTAAGTTCTAAAGGCCGTGTGTAGGCACCGGTAATCCTGATGCAGTCACAGTTGTCTGCTGAGCATGCGATTGATCACCATGGGTTGGAAATCCCGTTGCCTGCGTGCCTGGGCTGTTGATGATATCAAAATGACAGAATTTCACCACATTGAGGAAATCCGATTCGAGTACGAGATTGAATCTTAGATCTGTTATCTGATGTTTATTTGGTTCTTCCACACAGAACCTTCCGTCTTCCAAACTATGCTGGCAGGTCAGAGCGTGCTGTGGCCAAGACCGCCGCCAAGCCTTGCGCCTTCTGGGTTGTTGTAACGATGTGTTTCCTCTGGTCTGGACTGATTGAGAGACGGAGAAGCGAGCTGCGATTGAGACGTGTATGAAGGTCAAATAAACCGAGAATAAAACGCTTTGAAGGCATTGAGTGTTACATGTGTAAGTGGTCCATTGTCAATTAGTAGGCCACTGAGTGGCACCTGTCAGATGCTACCGCCACCTGTCCGGCCATTCCCATCTGCTAGGCACTTTGCAGTATTTCCGCAGCCGTCCAGTGGCCAGTGCAAGCTGAGAGGTGAAAGCCACAGCGAATAGGACCCCACCTCCACTGCCGTCATCACTGCCTTAGGCAGGGACGATTTGTACAGTCTCGACCCCCAGTTGCCCCTTACCTGGCTGGTATCAGCGCCGCGTGGATACGGTTAACTCATAATCTTAATCCCAGGCACACGACGTTCAAGACCCAACCGACAGGTCATCTTTGCGATCTTGCGCCCTCCTCCCCTTTCTCCGATCGCACCTGCTACGACTACAACACCTTGCCCGCCGATTTGCAACTCCAATCGCTCGCCTCAATCCGAACAACCCATCCATCAACTCGCGCATTCGAACAAAGGCCACCATGTCTCGAAGACCGCCGCCGAATCCCGCCGCCGAAAGAGCGGCCCAAAACTCGCAGACCATCAAGAGTCTGTTGAAGCTGGAGTGCAACAAAGTCTGCTCTGACTGCAAGAGAAACAAACGTGAGTCTTTTCCCGTCGTCTGATCCCCGACCACCTCAAGTCTGTCCGCTGACTCTCGCGCTACGACAGACCCGCGATGGGCCAGTTGGAACCTCGGTGTCTTTATCTGCATTCGTTGTTCGGGCATCCACCGCGGCATGGGCACACACATCAGCAGAGTCAAGTCAGTCGACCTCGATTCCTGGACCGATGAACAACTCCAGAGCATCCTCAGCTGGGGCAATGCGCGCGCAAACAAGTATTGGGAGGCCAAGCTGGCGCCCGGCCACGTTCCCTCCGAATCCAAGATTGAGAACTTTATCCGCACCAAGTACGAGCTCAAGAGATGGAAAATGGACGGTCCCATTCCCGACCCCGCCACCCTGGACGCCGACGGCGACGACGATGTGCCCCTGAGCATCGTGAAGGAGAAGCAGAACGTGGAGAGGCGGGAGTCGGTTCGCAAGAGTTCGGTTGGCAAGTCCGCCGCCCCTCCCAGGAGCATCGCTGCCCCGCAGCCGCAGGTCGATCTTATCGGCGGTGATCCCATCCCCCGGGCAAGCACCGCCGGCCCGCAGCCCGGAAAGGTCGTCCCTCCCAAGTCTGATCCGGCTCCTCCCAAGGCCACGAGCACGAAGGATTCGCTGTTGGGCCTGGACTTCTTCGGAGAGCCCGCCGCTCCGCCACGACCTGCTAGCACCAACAACGCCGGTGGCATGGGAGCCCCCTCCAGGCCAGACCTCAAGCAGTCAATCCTGTCGCTCTACGCCTCTGCCCCGAAGCCGCAACCTCAGCAGCAACAAGCCCCTCAGGTCCCAGGTGGGCAGTTTGGCAGCATGCCTTCTCCCACCTTTGGCCAGCAGCAACAGCAGCAGTCCTTCGGCGGCATGAACGATGCCTTCAGCAGCCTCAGCTTCTCCAACACCACCAGCCCCAAACCCGCCGCAGCCGACCCGTTCGCCAGTTTAGCCAGTCCCGTCAGCAGCAGATCCCCGCCCCCAGCTTCCTCGAACGCCTTTGGCGGCCTCGGCGGAGGCAGCTTCTTCGACTCCAAGCCCGCCGCCGCTCCCGCCCCTCAACACCAGAAGCAACCATCAAACAGCGGTTTCGGTGGATTTGGCTGGTCCAGCTCCCCTGCCCCGGCACCCGCTCAGCAACCAAAGCCCGCTCAGCCAGCATCCTCTGGCATGGGTGATCTGTTCGATCTCTCCTCGCCCTCTCAACCCGCCGCCGCCGCCCCCAGCCCTGCTCCCGCCGCCGCTTCCAGCTCCGTCTTCAACCTCTCGAACCAGCCAAAGGCTCCGTCTCCTGCGCCCAACCCAACAGCGGCTGCCACGAGCACCATTAACTCGGGCAACTGGTCAGGTTCTGACGTGTGGGGATCCAACGCATGGAGCACACCTGATACTTCCGCGGCGGCAGCGCCCGCTCCTGTGAAGGCCCCGGAGGCTCCCAAGCCCTCTGGTGGTTTCGGTGGCAGCGCCGATATTGGCGGATGGGGTGCCTCTGGCTCGTTTGCCAGCACGCCCATCGTTCCCGGAGCATCTGGTGGTTTCAGCACCGCGCCCAAGGTTGCGGCCGACGAGGAGTTTGGAGGATGGACGAGCAGCACAACCCCGGCCGCCGGATCAGGATCAGCCAAGCCCATCGGCGGCAACGAGGATCTGTTTTCCAACGTCTGGCAGTAGATGGACGGAACATAGTCGAGTTGAAGGGCTATTTGCGGCCAAGGCGAGAGATTCAAGAGCCCTGGAGCGTTTCGTCACCAGTCTATAAACATTTCAAAGTAAGGGATGGCATTACGGACACGTGGACGGGGAGGTTTCATGTGACATGTCTGTATTTCGGATGCAAAAGCGTCATAGATGAATACTCTTTTTCTTTATTTTGCAAATAACACTGAGCAAGCCAAGTTGAACATTCATGATACCATATAATGTATTGTGTGCAGTGCTACAGTAAGTACAATCGGCCAGTCAGTAGTCATTGTGCTATTCCCCCAAAGTGTCCAAAAAAAGAGAAAAACTCCGGTATCCATGCGCGCAGGGTATTTGAACGTCCACGCCCAACGTCCTCGCCATCATAACAAAGTTTTTGCTCGCCGTATGTTCTCTTACGCGGTCTCCATTGCGCCGTCGAGAGGGTCCGTCTTTCCAGCCCACGGTGACCTCCGGAAATCAGTGCAGCCGGCGCCATGTTTCGTCTTCCGCCCAGTGGTAATCCTCCTGTCGTTTCTCTTGGGTCTGTTGATCATGCCCCGCCCTGGTCTATCGTATCAAACCAGAGAACAAAGAAAACACGCCCCGCCTTTTCCCGTCCAAAGAATCGTCTCGGAGTAATTTCCTTCAAAAGAAGAGTTTGGAGATGTAGAACAGGACGATAAAGATGCCGATGATGATGCCCGACAGCTTGAGGATGGCGACCTTGTTGCCGGAGGCGGCCATGCGGGTTAAGCGGCCGGCGGAGCCCTTGAGCTGGGTCGACATGGAGGAGAAGGTTTCGGACTGCGCGGAGGAGGGGAACGTTAGCGATTATGTCTCTAGCGGTTTTCACGTGCGGAAAAGGGGAGAGCGAGGGTAGCAGCAGCAGCAGCAGGGGCCGGACGTACAGTGCTGTCGATGACTTCGTGGGCGCGCGCGTTGTCGTAGATGTCGACGGTGACGCCGCGGAGGGCGGAGACCTTGGCGGAGAGCTCGTCCAGGCGGGCGTTGTTCTGGCGCTCGCGCTCGTAGGCTTCTGACATTTTTGCGGTTTTTTGGTTTGGTGGTGTTTTTGGTTTCGGGACGGATAGGGGGTCGAGCGGGTGCGATCACGGCGTTCGTGCGCTCACGGAGAGTTCAAGGCCGGAGAGTATCGGAGACGTCTGGTCGGGTTGCCGTCGAGTTCGGCGATGAGGGATTGTGTTCCGGGTTGGAAGTTGACTGCGGCGGGATTGCTTCGTCGTCGTCGTCGTCGGTGTCGCAGGACGTATTATCGCCTCCCGTGCAGATTGGGGGAATCTTGGGTTGTGGCGGTGTTGTAGGGGAAGCGGTGCGCAGATGTACTTTTCTTCCCTTGCCCAGCTGATAGTTTCGTTTGTTTCGCGCAGTTCGTAGGTTTGTAGGGTTGGAAGTCGTCAAAAGGGGTTGCGGCGGGTGTGGTTGGTGTTTAGCTGGCGGCGAAACAATGACGATGGCCGGCCCGGGCGTTCTCAGAGGCCAGTCGAGGCGAGCGAGGCTGGACGGGCACCTCACTCTTCGTCGCTGCTGCAAACCACCACGGGGCGGCGGGATTGACGGGGGCCTAGAATCCCGGCTAGGTAGGTTCCTAGCTGCTTACGAGCGTAGGGGAACCTAACCTTGAACGGGTCAGGTCCAGTGTCACTGCTCGGATCGGTACCCTTGCTGGTGGGGGTTTGCGCGTCAATTCCTGCGCCACAGTGGCCATGGGCCACACGGCCCCCCGAACCCGAGCCAGCAGCGGTGCCCCCTCCATTTTGTCTGGTCCAGTGCTGCGTGCACCACGAGCCACTGGACGTCAGTACCCCGCGAATTTTGCACTAGAGGCGGCAATTACCTCACTGTCAGCGCCGCAAGGTACCACTGCCACTGGACCGTAGCAGTGACATGGAAGCCGGAGGGCTGAAAAAGTGACAGGAGCTTACTGGACACTTTTTTCCCGTCTGTCTCTTCCGGCGATCCCAGAGCTGGCTGCACGTTGTCAGCTGGCACCCCAATCCCCAGACGAAACATAAACATCGTGAAAAGAGCAAGATGCACCAGCTGGCTTATTCCTTGACAAGCCGGGAGCCCAGCAACGTGCATTTTATGAAGCAAGCCCCGTAGCGTCGTCCAATGGCTGCATGTTTAATCTAAGGTAGTTCGGCCGAACAAGTAATGAAA
Organism: Colletotrichum fructicola Nara gc5; assembly: GCF_000319635.2. NCBI lineage: Eukaryota > Fungi > Ascomycota > Sordariomycetes > Glomerellales > Glomerellaceae > Colletotrichum > Colletotrichum fructicola. Next base: position 8,273,182 of record NW_027094051.1, on the reverse strand, counting down.
TTGAAGGAAGAAATGAAAAGGTTAAAAAGCAAGGAAGACAAAAGCCATTAAGAGTGCCGTGTCCCGGCGCCCACGGCCTCTGCCCGACGAACGAAAGAGCCAAGCCCAACACACAAACACCCAATCCCAACCTAACACCACAATCAAAGCTCCCCCTCCTCCCCCAAGGCGAAAAGAAGAGGCGCAGGCCTGCCTCGGCGGCTCTTCACCTATCGGACCCCACTAAATCACTATTACGTGGAGCTGTGGACTCGCTCTTCGGGTCAGTGGTCATCACAGACAGGCGCAGCTGCGGAATACGCTACGCATGTACCTTGCTTGACCTTGGACCTTGGACCTCCCACCTAGGACCTGCCTTCCTAAGGTAATCACCTCCAAACACCCATCCAGGCACCTCTTCGTGTCCGTGAACGCTGCCTTCCTTCAACCTTTTTTCTCCTCAACCTCTCTTCCTAACTGAAGGAAACGACGCCGACTCTCCCGTACTCTCGCGCCGTCAAGCATCATCGTCATGGGCCTCCACAACCCGCTGCCGTCGTCTATGGCGTGTAAGTCCACCTTTTTCTTCCTGCCCTGTGCCGGTGATCCCGCGCCCCGGCGCTTCGCCCGTCATCACGACGAGAACACACGAGCTGACTCCCCTCTCTCGAACAGCGGAATGCAAAAAGTGCGGCAAGATCTTGACCTCCTTCATCGACCCGCGTCAAGCATTCAGTCCCGACAAGATCATTCCCCCCTCGATCCTCGCCAACGCAAAGGTGAGCCATATTCCACACCCCGCCCTCGCGATCCTTCCTCCCCGCCTTGGCGCACAAACGCCAGCAGGAGGCCTCCCGAGAAAAGACTCTCCCCAACGAAAGAAAACCACAGTACAATACAGATTGCTGATTTAAACACCGTGGAACAGGGCCTCGCGATCCTCACAGTCCTCAAGGCAGGCTTCCTCGGCTCCGGCCGTTTCGGCAGCGGTCTCGTCGTCTCGCGCCTCCCCGACGGATCATGGAGTGCGCCAAGCGCAATCGGCACCGCAGGTGCAGGCTTTGGCGGACAGATCGGCTTCGAGCTCACTGACTTCGTCTTCATCCTCAACGACGCCAGCGCCGTCAAGACCTTCGCCCAGGCCGGCTCCCTTACCCTCGGCGGCAACGTCTCCATCGCCGCCGGTCCCGTCGGCCGCAACGCCGAGGCAGCAGGCGCCGCCTCCCTCAAGTCCGTCGCCGGAATCTTCTCCTACTCCAAGACCAAGGGCCTGTTCGCCGGCGTCTCGCTCGAGGGCTCCGTCATCATCGAGCGCCGCGACGCCAACGAGAAGCTCTACGGCACCCGCTACACCGCTGCCCAGATCCTCACCGGCAGCGTCCGCCCACCCTCCCAGGCCGCGCCCCTCATGAACATTCTCAACTCGCGTGCTTTCAACGCCGGCCGCACGGGCCAGGCCGACGACGCCATGTACAACGACGTCCCCGTCTACGACCAGGGTCACGATGACGTAGTTTGGAACGGTCGCCGGGGAAGTGGATACGGTGAGGGGGAGTTCAACAACAACCGCAGCAGTATGTACGGTGGCGGCGCCGGCGGTGCCAGTGAGTTTGGCGGACCGAAGCGATCCAGCACATGGCAGGACGACGTCTACGACCGACCTACCGGCGACACCGGCTTCGGCGGGGTTTCGCGCTCCAACACGTTCGCGTCAAGAGGGGCCGACAGCTACGTCTACAGAGACAACCCGTCGCCCAACTTTGGTGCGGTGTCGGGTCAGAAGACCGGCCCGCCAGGCAGACCTGCGGCGCCGAAGCCGAACTTTGCGTCCAAGACGGCTATGCTGAAGAAGAACGAGGCCGTTGCGCTGTTCACGTTCGAGGCTGACCAGCCCGGCGATCTTGGTTTCAAGAAGGGCGACGTCATTACGGTGCTGAAGAAGACCGAGAACGAGACTGATTGGTGGTATGTATCTCTTGAATATTCGTTCACATGTACGGCAAAGACTGACAACCTGCGCAGGACTGGCATGATTGGAACGAGGCACGGCATCTTCCCCAGCAACTATGTCAAGCTGAAGGAATAAGGTTCGAGAATCGTCGGGGCGATATAATGCGCGCTTGAATACCCCAACCCAAGTTTCAGTCATTTTGGGTCACTGCCCGGTCAAATTGCATCTGCAGAGACGGAGGACACAGAGAGGAGGGCTTTTTTTTTCTTTCTTGATTATTCCATGATACTCCGGATGGTATTTTTCCATCCTGTTTTATCCATGATTTCCTGTTTTCATGACGAATGGTTTCTCTCCTAATCATCCACGACTTCTTTGGCGTTTTTGGAAAGGGGCATGTCGGACTACCCCTTATTCTTCATTCTAGTCTCACAGCATAAACGTCGGTTTTGGTGAGAGGTGGGAAAAAGAAGAGCTTCCTTCATTTTGCACATATGCCCTTTACTTCCTGGCTTTAAGCTGCGTGTGGTGACAAATTGGTCTGCGCTCCCCCCCGCCCGTCGTCAGTGAGAGGTCCCGTTGTTGCACAGACGCGGGCACGGGTGCATATGCATGTCACTCTTTGGTGTTTAATGCCCGTCGCGTTTCCCCCGTCATGCCGGGATCGCGAGCCTCGGCTTGTTGTGAGAGTCGACGGTTGCGACGACTATGGCACGACGTCAGATAAAGGCAGGGAAGGGGGTTTGGGTGATCGGCGCTTGCCGCTTGCCGGCGGTTACTGGGGAGGATCCTGGGGTAAATGGGGGGGAATGTGTGTGTGTGTGTGACTTGTGGTTCGCATGTTTCATGAGACGACGATCCGGGGAAGGTTGGAGATGCGGGTTGAAACGTTGTTTTGGGGGGCGTGCTGAGTCAGGTGGTTGACGTCGAATGTCCTTCACGCATCGCCTCCAATTCATGTCTGAAGGTTTTGAGATGGCTTCATGTTCGTCTAAGATAAACGTCACAAGAAAGAGAAAAGGCTTGGTCTTATGCCAAGTCATTCAGCAGCCTATTGATCCGTTGTTGACCTCTTTTGAGGCCCGTCAGTCCTCCAATTTTGGCCTACGTGCCAAGGGAAACTTCTACGCTTGTGTTATTCATAGAACGGTTCGAAGAAACCGAGGTCACGAACTCAGCTGCCGATAATGTGGATGACACCTTACTGTTTACTTTGTTAATTATGAAAGTCGCTAGCCGTATGTCTCCAACGTGACGAGCTCCATGAATCTCACTGACATGGATGAATTCAACAGGAATATAGTTACACAGGACTGAGCGACCTGCTCTGGCCCCGACACCATCCATATCTGCTCCCCTGACATCCATGAACCTTTTCGTCCGTCATCAGTAATCCGGGAGAATATCAGGACGATCATGACAGAAATACAGATGAAAACGACGCCGCAGGGGGGGAAACAGAACCCATCTAGTGCTTCACCACATAAGCCATGAACAACCCCAACGTCGTCAAAGATATCGTCAACGGTGTCGTCGCGGTCTGCATGTCCAGTTGTGTATCCCCGAGCCCGAACCAGTACATAAAGCAGAACGCCAGCGAGGGCAAGAAGGCCAGAACGGCGTATATCAACACCACCATTGCTGAAACCTTCTCACGGGCGAGGAGGCCCCAAATGCGTCCTTGATGACTTTTCTCGGTTGTCCGCAACCACTGAGGGGTTCTAGGGACGATTCCTGATGGCAGATAGCCCTGTGACTTCGTCTTTCCGGCCGGGGCGGGATCCAAGTGATCATCATCATTCGATTCCTCAGAGCTGACGGCTCGGGCTGTGTTGAGATTGGCCCAATTGGGGTGTTCGCTTTTCTCGAGCCCTCTTACTAGAGCTTCATGCACAGGACTGTTGCCATTGCATGAACCCGAGCCGCGCTCTCCGAACTCCTCATCCCGCAATTTGAAGGTACGGCCGAACTCGCTAAGGGTTTCTGATTCGCTTGATGTTGTACTGTCCGATTCACTGGACCAACTGACACTGGAACAGTCGTTCCAGTCAGAGGAGTCGCTGTCAGATCCTTCGGGAAAATCGGTGGTTGCTTCGGAAGAGCTCAGACTCAAGTCGTCTCTGTCGGAAAGACCTGTTGCGCGCTGGTGCTGAACATCTTTGCAAGAGTAGTACAAGGACCGTTGGCCATTTCTTTCCGTTATAGACGACGCGGACGTTTGTGAATGTTGCTTCAAGCTCACTTCTTGACGTCTGTCAGAGATGGCCGCTGGGATGCTGACACCAAGTTCTTGAAGTCTTGCGATGATCCTGCGTCCGGCCAATAACTCAACCCCTGCGACAAGCCAATCCTCGGCGACGGCTATATTGAATGTTTCAAGTCGAAGACTGCCTGGAAATGGCGATTCGATGGTAATGCTGACGAATGCATAGCACTCGAGGAAACCAAAGGTTGTCTTGATTATTCGTCCTGTAGGCTTGTTCGGCAGGATTCGTAGTCCTAACTTAGTGACGGCAGACCTAGCAATGAGCGACTGCTCACTTGCTGGTTCGTATCTGATGACAAGAGGGACAGAGTTGTCAGAGTCTTTCAGTGATTTGACCCAGAGCCGCGAGTGAGGTCCGCTTTCTGTATGAGACTCCACGTCTGCTCTCATTAACTCGGGGATGTTTGATTCAAGACCTGGGTCGTGCGAGTCCCTGACGACCCGAGTTTGGTGCGACATTTCGGTTTCTCTAGCAGCTTCCTGTTGAGGGATTGCAGATTCCGCGAGTGGTGCGTCTTTTGTTCTCAAACTCGCGATGGGATCTGCCTGTGGCGATTGCTGTGTGGTAGCAGCATCTTGGACAGGCATTTGCGTTATGAAGTGCAGATTTCTGTGAACATCAAACTGATAATCTTCAATTGGCGGGAAATTATCCGCTCTTGTCTCATCGGTCTGCTTCGAAACGGGTTGAGGGGACATCCTCTGTCGTGCCTTTGGGTCCTGAGGTTTCGTTGTGGTCCCTTTCAATGGTGAAGTTGTATATCCCGTGTTCGAGGTTTTGGCGCATCCGATTGCGTTGCTCCTTGCCAGTCGATTTTCGAACTGGCAAGGAGTCTACGAACAGCGGTATCTTGTGCGAACCCCCGAATCATAGTGTAGGGCTTGAAATCCAAGGCAAGGCGTGGCTGTTGAGGCCCAATTCTCGACCTTCCTGCATAATGACCTGGTCCCCATAAATTTGTATGCGCTGGCCTACAACGCATGCAAGATCTCCCCACTTGGCTCCGGATTGAAGGTTGTGACAGAGGCTACAGAGCTGCATACTCTGAGAGTACCCGTCGATCATGCCATTGAAATCCCGAAGGCAACTATGGCGATTCACATCCGATGCCGAGCCGTCACACCCAAAGATCCAGCCTGATAAGTTTATACTGCGCTGAGCGTATACGGACGCCTGGCGTCCTCAACGGTTCATGATAATTGAGGTAAAAGGAAGTCGTGCGTATACATTTGAGCAACGAAAGCACACCTCACATGCTAAGTGATGAGTCGTCGATGCCTGAGTTGATTCTTCATCCAGAAGTCACATTGATCAGCTTTCACACATTCATGTCCCATTCTCCAAGTATCTAGAGAATACCAATGGTGAACAGGGTACCAGATGAACCGGATCAAGCATCCAGCTGTAGATGGGGGTGGAAACCTTGTTTTGGGGGCGAATTGGGTCAGGTGAGGAACTACACCTATCCCATTGTCATTTCCATGCGAACTGGTATTGAACGAAAGAGTCCTTCCTAAACTATTCAAACATTGACCACACGATTAAGCAGCCTGTCTGGGTGGGGGAAGACCGAGCTCGTGCTTAATGCTTGACCAACCAGGCTATGAACAAGCTCACAGTGGTCAGGAATATCGTCAATGGCGTGGTTGCGTTCTGTATATCCACTTCGTTACTCCCAAGCCCGAAGATGCACACGAAGCAAAACGCAAGTCAGGGCATAAGGGCTAACAGCATGTATATCGAAACTATGACTGCTGAGATTTGTTCTCGGGCATGAAGCCCCGAGAAGGTCTCTCTGCTGTTGCTGAGCTCGTCGAGGTGTGTTATCCACTGGGGAGTCTCGGGGACCATGTCTATTGGTAGGTTGCCGTCGATCTGCTTTTGAAAGAGCGGCGGGGGTTTCTTAAAGAACCGCGGCCAGTATAAGGGGGCTTGTCCCATCACCGTGAAAGGCTGGTACCACGTATTGACTTTGGCTGCTGAAGTCTTCCGGCAGTGGTAGTAGATGTGTTCAAATTCTTTCGGGCTGATTAGAGTCCTGGAGTTTGCCGGCCGAGGTTGTTAGAAGTAGTCTCCTGTGTAAGGGAGGTTGTCAAGAGGCAGTCCCGGCTTGATGTCCGATATACCGAAGAGACGAAATTCCTCAAATTCGAAGAAGTCGCAATGCCAAAACATGTAGATAGAGAACCAATAGCGCCAGAAACCTCTCAATTTGCGGTAGTCGTCTCGAAGGTCCGCGGCAAAGGTCTGGGTACACTGCTTGGAGGAAGAGATCTGCCGAAACCGAAATGTCCCTAATGATCCCACTAAGAATATACGCCTCTCTGGCTGTTTATCAGATTCCGGTTTGCCAATATTGACCAAAGTGGGCTGTACGCTGCTTTCAGAGCTTTCAAGGGAGTTGGAAGTATCGTCGACTGAGGTCGAATTTCCTGAGGCTTTCGTTTCGAGGTCATTGCCAGAATTTTGACACTTTTCATCAGAGGCATCCCGCTCTTGTTATCCGTCTGAGGTTCATTCGGCATTTGCTTGCTTCCTGATGAATTCGAAGGCGACGATACTAAATTTCACGAAGAAGTCTGCCGTTTCAAATGTGTTCCGCATAATAGATACGAATTCTATAGGTTTGTTCTTGGAAGCAGTTCCCATCGCTAACAGCCTTTCGCTGAACTTCTTACCGATGAAGATGTCGTAGCCATGCGACTCCATTCAGTCGTCTGACAAGACTGCAATGTTGAGGACTCCCAAATGACTTTTTCTGAGCCAAGATGCTTCGATTGACACAGGCGCATGTCCTTGTGGACAAAAACTATTTCAAAGTCTGTCATAACACATAGCTTATAGCTTACGATGACCAATCTCAGGTGGTACCTTCAACTTAAGCCTGCAGGCTGTGGTTTTGGAAAGAAACAAGATACTGCTGCGGGTGTCGTAGTGAGTCACGATGGGCTCTGTATCCGTCATTGCTTCCGCTGGACATATCCAGAGGGACTGTGTCAATGGTGATGTAGAAAGTTCGGCGAGCCGATGATTCGATCCGGGGGACTGTCGTTCAGTCGCACGTGAATACAGCCTGTATTCCAACCTGCTTATCGGGCGAGGCCACTTTTTCAGCTTGTGTATTGAATTCACTTCTTGTTCTCCTTTCGCGACTATCATTTTGAATTTTTGATTCAGCGGTCAATGGGGCGTCTTTTCTAGAAAATCTCTCTTTCGAATCATTAAGGCATTACTCAGAGTCTTCTCGGGTAATTTGGCATGTGCCTGGGGCCTTTCCAATCAAAATATTGTTGCTGGGACTTTCTGACTTGAGTGATATTCCATGGTCGGGTTCACCAAAAGTTCTGGCTCCGGCATCGATACCGTGATCTTTCCAATCTGAGCAATCGTCTCTCTCAAAGCTGTTGGATAAATCTATTTGACATGCGTGTTTGGCTCTCTTCTTGGGGCTTTTGAGGCTGATCGTTGGTGACATCGCTGGCATAAGCATCATGGGCCAGGATTTCGGTTAAGAAGCACGATTTACTCTTCAGATGAACCTCAGCTTGCTCAAGCGACGGACAAGTCTCGGTTTTTTTGACATAGCTCTGATTCGAAGTGGGCCAGGGCAATGTTCTCTGCTGCCCCTTCTGAGCTTCCTCATGGTCCATGTTGAGGAAGTTTCATAGCCCACCCTTTAAGAGGGTCCACAGTAGATAAATCCAGTAAGAGCACTTCGGCTGGTGCTTCGTCCAGTAAGAAGATCGCAGTATACGTAAGCTTCCTTGTGGGCCATTCCCAGTGGTGAAGTTAGCTTTCATTGAAACAGTCGTGGTCTCTCAAATAACCATGGAATTTATTTGATATGTAGTCAGGAGCCTCTTTGATGTGGATTGCTTGATGAACTGTTCTCTTGGACGCCGCATTCATAGGTGCTTCGTCTTGCTTGTCTGCCGTCAGGTTGACTCGGACCATGGTGAAAGCAAAGCCTTGTATAAAATCTCAAATCACATGGCTGGAATCCAGCGGCAAAGATAGACGGCTAAGGTCCAATGCACAGCCTGCCCGCACAATTATGAGTTCATCTAAGCTGAGCCACCATACAGGCACAACCATTTGGCTTCTGACACCAGCTTATAGGTGATAGTAGGCTGAGTAGATCAGCTTAAACAGCTGAGATTCTTAGTGTCTGGCATTGATACACTATGATTATGGGCTCCGGCTTAAGGCTGCATAGGAGGCAAGGTACATGGGACTCATCCGTTGTCATCAACAACAACATGCGACTTCACCCCGAGATACGATGAGTTTGCTTTTGCCACTTTCATTGTAATAGCTTTAAATTGATATTTTGCTTTGATCATAAGAAGAAGGGCGCGGTGCTATACTGCATAGGGTGCTAGTTTGTGTGTCATTCTTCTGTTTCCTCCAAGTCTCATATGACGCTCAACCCGACGAAAGGACTGAAGAAAAAGACCACAGAAGGTCAATACAATTTCTTTCGGAATGTCAATATCAACAATCAAGGAGAAGAAGAAGATTATCTAGTCTAGTTGAAGAGGTGCCCACAAGATTGAGCCTGTGGTTTTGTCTAAGTGGTACCAGTTTTGTTCCTTCACACTCCATGTCCAGAACTCATGGGCTGGATCGGTCTCGAAGTCTCTTTGGCTCTGGCCAACATCAATTTCGAGCTGACCAGTCCCAGTTGGATATTTGTTTTGTCGATCTGTGGTCTCTGCTGGAGCTGGTTCTGAATGCTTCCGCGAAGACTTTACCAGCCGCTGACCGCGCTGTTCTGCGACAGTTGCTGCCAGTCCCAGTTGTGGTGCGCTACTCGCCGGTGTATAGTCCGTTGGCAATGATGAGTCCAGGGAGGAACAGCCATTATGTGAGAAGCTGTGGCTCGTCCAAGTGCGAGTTTTAGATCTCTCTGTGGCTTTATGGTACCCATCATGCCTGGTATTCTGATTTCCACACCTAGGGTCCATCCGTTCGTGATCTGCGGCTGGCAATTGCTTTGAAATACTTCAGACGTTTCTCCGGGGTTCAATCACCTGCATCACCCCATGGGACAGATGAGTGAATGTTTGCTATCCAGTCATACAGGTTTCAACCACTCACAAGCCGTATATCGGTGTCGGCCTCGGTAGCTTTTGGTGACGCGAGCAATCTGCTCACATCGATATCGATTTGGAAAAATAAGTTGACGAATGTACAGACTTTGCATCAGAGGGAAGACCAATGCAGACCGCAGAGAATTTGAACCTAGAATCAGGGCTTGGTCTGGGGTCCAGAGAGCTTTACTTACCTTGAAGTCGTGGGTCAAAGGGCAATTGTCCTCGTTGAACAATGGCACAGCAGTTGTCCCGTCGACCGGAACGATGATCCTAGTTCCGGCTTACTAGAGCTGCAAGCTTGAGGTCATCAAGTTGCCATAGGTTGGATAGGCAACCTAAGAAAAGTACGTTTCGAGGAACCTTGCAGGCCTCAGAATCAGGCCATTGATTTGATCCCGATCTTAGCCACGGGTAAGACAGTAGCGTGCATGCGCGCATTCTTTTGGGCGTCCGGATTCGAGAGCCAAGGTGCTGCTGTACCGACCCCTCAGTATACGATCCACAGACTCAAAGCTCTTATGCGCGAGGAGATACATGTGGGATCGAATGATACGACAGCCTGTTCAGAATCCATGGCAGATTCAGTCATCCTGACGGTGTGCCTCGTGATTGTCTTGCTTCACTAGTCTGACTTGTGCGTTGCAATGGATCACAGCAAAACCTTCTGGAGAATCCTGCGTGGAAAGTAGTGGCTGATGATATGAACACGTCCACGCGAGACTCCACACTAGCGGGTGTTGATGATGCGGGCCTGCAGTTTAGATGGCTGTGGTAAGGTCCAAATTACAATTCGGACATCAATGCAGCCACTAATGTGGTTGATCAGGCTCCTGCAACCACGAACCCCGCACTGCTGCATAGATGGTCGAAATCATCGTGGAAATTCCAAACTGATCTCGGTGTGATTGTTGGCTCTCGACGGCAGAAGCATGGATCCTGCCCTCTCAGTGCGACTCTGGGATGAACCGGAGTCGACGCGGAGATGTTTTGGCAAAGTAAGAATACAGCCTCGCCATCCAGAGCTAGGACTGACAGCACATCTGAAGGGCCTCAACCAAAATCTCCTGCTCTGATGCTCTCTGGGTCGCATGGTCCGCAGTTGCCTTGCAGGTTTCAGCCACTCGAAACTAAACCGCGCACACGGCTTAAAGTGACAATGAGCTCGCCATTCGCTTTGAAATACCTCCGGCCAGGTTTTCAAAGATTCTCCAAGTTATTCGTAAAATTGTTTGTCCGCACATTCGATTTTGATCGTGTTTTAACTTCGAGGGCAGGGAATACAATCCAAGCAGTACCACACGCGACGGCCTTGAATCCGGACAAAAACATCTAAAAAAGAGAAAAAAGAACGGACAGGCATTCCGGAACAAAACCAAGTTACAAACGAAGCCTCAAGACGACAGAAGCAAATACTTCAAATATATTTTTGAAGCATCATAAAAGTTGTCGAAGTCACGGGAGAGACCTTGAAGGGAATTTGAACGAGGCTTCTGCACTAAAAAGGCCATTTGGGAGTTGAAAGTCTTTAAATCAGCTCGCCTTATTGCCTGAAGGAAGGGTCAAGGTTAGTCATAGCAAGCATGTAATCACCTAAAGCTTGCTAACTAATTATCTTCCTAGTTATGTCAGAGCCTCAGCGTTCCCTATCCACTGAAAATCACGAAATCCTCAATCGAATCTTAGAGGACAGGCCACCAGGTATTACAGACGACCATCCTTTGTCAATCGAAGTTGTGTCCGGGCAGGGCGCTCTCGAAACGCGCCTTGCTGCGCATACCAGATTTGAGTTCTCGCTCGCAACTCCTTTGTTTGTGTCTAACCTAGACCTCACAAAATTCCTGTTGTCTCCGACACAAAGCCACCGGTCATATCCCACCCCGTTCGGTCTGTTGCGCTTGAAGTACTACGTTCCCCTGGTCGTCCAAGCCCCAGAAGCAGGCATTCCCCACATGCCTATCAACGTTCTAGTTCTCGAGAACGGCCACCACTGGCAGAATGTCGATCTTTTTCTCGGCGGAAACTTTCGCAAGAAAGCTGCAGAAGCCGAGGCAAAAACCAGGAGAAAGGATGATTCCGAGCGATTGCAAGTGCATCAAGAAGGAAGTGCACCCACGCTTCCGACTGGACCTGGACACTCCATTGCCGAGAACAGACTTTCGGCCGAACCATCAATAGTCGCCCCATCTGGCGACCTGATCGAGGCTCGCACACCACAAGGTTTCGGAAGCTCCGGGCAACCGGACCCACCTTCGGCAAATGTGGAACTCGATCCGGGCCTGAACGCCGCCTTCCTTAGTCCGTGCCGTCTGGACGGCTGCTCACCGAGCACAGGCCGCCTCGGCCGGACACCTTTGTTTACTGTCGGCGATCAACAATTTTCAACACCACCCTCAACGTTGGGTTTGGACGATGCGTCCAGACGATCTCGCGATGCCGCTTCCAGCTGCAGCAAAATTCATGCGGGTCCTATCCATGCACCGGGAAGCCACACAGAATTCCCGGTGGCGGAGTTGTGCCCTCCTGAACTTATCAACAAGTGATTGAAAGCTGTCATATTGTTTGGACGTTTTCAAGATCTTTTGGCCAACCCTCCACGAAGTCAGTTGGCTTTCTTCTACATGAACGACCAGCAACACGTCTGTGTTGCTCCTCATACAGCATTTAAGGTGTTTTGGTGTTTTGGTGTTCCGGTATTTTGGTGGTCTGGGATTGCAACCATAATTGCATTTCGGAATGAGTTCCCCTTCTCTTCACTGCTAAGGGGGCTGTTTTACTGGTACGTTTTTTCGACGAAAAGTTGCGACAGGGAAACAGTTGTTTCTCTAACACTTCAGATTTTGGACAGACTTCGGGCAAAATAGAAATAGATAGCAGGTTGCGGGATATATCAGGCTATTAAATGGGACAGAAGCGCAACCTAATACAACGACGACATAGAGAAGAACGGCTGGCGTAGAAAAAAAGGTCGGGGCCCATTTACGACGCGTAGCATTTCATCACCATCCGTCCATGGGGTAATGTATGATCCAGCGCCAAAAGCCAACTCGAATTTGAGCTTTCAACTTGTTGATATGTTCATGTTCATTTTAAGCACCGTCGGCCAACTATATATTATTTGAACAAGGTATATCTACGTAATCTAGATCTCATATATAACTACTATTCTAAGGAAGGTTCAATGGGCCTCGTGAGAGAATCTTGTTGCTAACCAATCTCAAGTCGTTGATTTTGTCTACCCGATGACCTTCAAAGCCCCCCAAGCAAGCATCGACAGTAACTCCTAACGCCTCAGCCACAGATGCGAATTCCTCCAGTGAGTATGCTACATAATATCTTGTGTAAAGTCCACTTAGTCCAATTCTGTTGGGCACCAGATGACTAAACCTGTGTCCTTGTCTTGGTGGAACCACTGTTCCTTCGTCTGATCCCACGTCCAGAATAGGTGTGCCGGATCATCTTGGAAATCCTTGAACGAGTCGCTTTCTGTCTCGTCGGCTTCAAATGAAGACTGATTGAAGACAGAGTTCTGAACATCGGTAGCAGCGTATCTCTGCAGTGTGGGCTGTGGCCTCTGCTCGAGCTGCATGTTTCGCAGCTCCTCAACAGAGTCCCCACTACCGAGTGGATGTGGCTCAGGTGCCCTCTCTTTCTGAAGAGGCAGTTCGGAGCTGCAAAAGCTCTCCAGCAAAGCCGATTCATCAATTATGTCTTCTTGAGGGTGATCACTTGTCTCGTAAGACGTGTTGCTTTCACTCCGGTCGTTGGTCCATGTGAAGTAGGAATGCAGGGGTTTGTCGAGCGTTCTTTCGCTCTCGTCAGATTTCCCGTCTCCCGACCAAGGCCCAGCATAATGGGGCCATTGTTCGAGAGACCTCTGAGATTCTAAAGCAGGTGTCTGAATTAGGCATTCCCGAGAAGGCCCGTGTGCTGGTGTATGAACTGCTCTCCAAGGTGCATCTTGATGGGTCGATTGTTGCGATTGTTGAAGTAGCGCTTCTGGCTGCCACCCGTTGGTAGGTCCAGTCGATTTACAGGTCTTCAAGACGCTAAAACCTGTCGAAAAAGCTTGGCACATCATCATACTGGCTTACATGTAGGCTTGGAGATGATAGCAGAAGGCTGTAGAGCGGGAAAAGCTGTGATAAGGTAGATGGTAAACACTGGTAAACGACAGGTTGGTTGATGACGGCCCATGGCCAAAGAGCAAGTAGTGGAAGAAGCAATAATGTACCAAACAACCCCGTCTATTTAAGAAGACTGAAAAGAAGAATGAACCATCTGCTGTACAGGTTCTTTAGAATTGACCGGTTTACTTTGCACAGTTTTCATATCAGCCGCGTCTCGGTGACGAATTCGGAATGAGGCGGGCGGCGCTTACGAAAATCCTCGATAACCGCGAGACAGCTGCACGGTTCTTTCCAGGTTCATATTGGAGAATGGGGGTTGCGCCGCATGTTGATGGTGGTGAGACCAGGGAATGAGCGTCCTGATCACCAGTCTATCTCACAAGATCAGGACGCAAACTCTCGGCTTGTAATTGTAACTTACACGTGCATGTCAGAATTCCATTCCAATTGAAGCTGACCTCCAGCCAATTGTGAACACTGGAGGCTCAGATGCTTGTCATTGGACAAGAAAAACCCTCCGTCGCATTTGCGCCGAAGGGTGGATGCGAGACAGAGCCTGACCGCTAAATGCTGCATAGCAGGATGGAGTCGGGCAGAAATTGGCTCTCCCTGTCTGCCTTGAGAAGGTCTCATTCAGTGTGCACCAAAGCGAGGATGCAGACCTCAAGAACCCAGACAAGTCTCTACGTCTGAGGGATGCATGGCTGCGACTAAGTGGGGAGACGCATCACTCGTGCTCAAGCGGCCCCATACTCACGCAGAAGTCTTCCACGTATGGGCGTCCACGTATGGAGGACTATGCTTCCCTGGTACTGTCAAATGTTGCGATGGTTCGGGATTCTCGAACAAATGTAGCGCATTCTATTGTTTCGTAGCTCACCAGTGTCAAACCAGGGTCGATGTATATACTATCCCCCCCCTCCTTTCGAGCCTTCGACTCCAGGCAAGCAATTACCTTGCTCAGGCCGTTCTGTTATGGCCCTGAGAGTGAAGGCAGGCTCTCTGTTTCCTGTACATCAGGAAGAAAGCCTGACATGTTGACCAAGCGGGCGTCGACAGTCCCCCTTGCGGTTTTGCCTTACCCGCCGTACCAATGATGGACCGCGTCGAACACCGTTTGGTACGGAATGTTTTTTTGGCATTGTACTTCCTTCATTGGATCTTGATGGACCGTTGTAAACACCTCGGGGCTGTGCTCATGTTGCTGTCGGCTCCGATAAGTATGCGCCCCTCCTTTGCCATAAGGGAGCTCATCGTCGTCCCACAGCTGGGACGCCTTGCCATCCCCGCGTTGAGATGGGATCTTCCTGGCATATCTAAAAGACAAACCTCTTCTCAATTATGTCTCTGTGAACCATCAAAAATATCTCTCTTTCTATTTGCATTTTCTCATTACACTATCCCCCCTTCAAAAGTAAGGCTGTCGAAAAGCAAGGCTACCTACTGGGTCCCGGCCCAATAGCACGCCTTCTTTGACTAGCACTCACACACAGGAGGCATTGGCGTAATACGATTGAATCAAAGCCAGAAGGTCACTTGCACTTACAACACATTCACCGAAGCCTTCGGCATCCAAGAAGGTCTCAACCCGTTCCCTCCTTCAACGCCACAGTCTATCTAACCGCATGGAGCAAGGATTGTGCAATGAAGGGCAACTTTACCACCGAAGAAGGGGGTTATGAAGACCAGAGAAAACGCAGATTGTCACGTCTTGATTCACCACAAGCCGTCGACTCACAAGAGCCGCATGCAGGTCACATACCACCGAATCCAGGTTCTGGTGTGACTGGGAGAAAGGTCATCAAAAAGCCTGTATATTCACGGAGTACTCGAACCTCGACCAGTGGAACTCAATCACTTGCACCTGTTACACCTCTATCTTCTGGGTCGAACCACTCGAGAACTAGGATCAGCAATACCCATCGATCGAATGGAAAAACAAAGAGAAACGGTCGCCGTCGGCTTTCCAGCATCGGACAAGGTCCGCCGGCTTTTCCCGAACAGTCGAGTCAACCTGGACCAAGAGAGACCGGAACATGCCCGCAGGATATTCCCTTTGATCAAGCGTTATGGGTTAGCTCCCCGGAAGGCTTCAATGATGCAGAGCCTTTGGCGACCTTTTACGATCAAGAAAGCGATTCCTCACTGATAAAAATATCAGCCGTGGGAAGGTTGAAACTTAAAAGAATGGTATATCCACCAGGCATGAATGTGAGTATCATGACCAAGTCTGGTTTGGTATATCCCACACATTTCGTTCGCGTCCTTGTTGAGGCTCGATGGTTGAGGAACGGGAAACTCGGAACTCGTCACATTACTGTTGTTTCGGACGATCTCTTGGAGCCCTATGGAAAAGATCTTCTGGCTGGAAAAAAGATCATAGATCAGCTTCGCGTTATGAGCGGCATGGTATTAAATTCGGCAGGGAATGTCAGAGATAGCGGCCCTCGAGGATTATCACAGCCTAGGACTTGTCCATCTCTAGCAAGATTGTCAGGTAAGCTTTCCACTCTTTCATGGGCAAGATATCTTCTGAAAACGAGCAGCATACTGGCGAGGTGTCGACGACGACACGGGACAGTCTCCCGGCACTTCTGACTACCTTCCATCAGCCCATGAAACGCCATCTCAATTCACTCCAAGCAACAGTGGTTTGATGTCTTTGACGTCAACAAACAACGCACTACCACAGTCGACTGCTTTGACTTGCTTCTCTGATTCCACCTACAGCAGATCAGCTGTTGATGGCGGCACCTCCCATCCTTGGGAGAAGATCCAAGATGAAGGCGCTCAAGAGCGACTCAACTCTGTAGAAGGCGAACCCTTTGAAACGGACTTGAACAGATCTCAGTCGCTGGGAGAGGTTTACGAGAAAGGTCCTAGGATGGCGCTTTCCTCAAGAAGCTACATGGCCACGCATGGCTCATCAATCACCCAAGAAGGAAGCATAGACACGCACTCACCGACGATCAGCCACTGTGGTTCTGGAAGGCTCATGAGCTTCGATACGATTCAGGACTCTGACTTTGGCGATGGCCAATCGACCCCTTTTGGGCACCTAGGACAGAGTCAGCCGCCAAGATTTTACGAAGACCCTGAGGCCACCATGAGCTCTACAGTCCAGAGCAGTTTCATCTCTGAGGACTCGTCTTCAGCGTTTCAAGGCATAGTAGCCTGGGACTTTTTGCCAGCCAATTCGCAATCACAGACACAGACAACCAGCCAGTCGAACCTAGTTCAAGTTACGTCTACTGTGCCACAGATTCGTTTGGACCCGAGCTATGGCGAGTCCGAAGACAATGATCTTCCGTCCAATTACTTTTTCGATATGGGCGGTTTTCTGAGTTCTTGACTTGCCTGGCCTGCGTCGGGTTGAAGACTAAATACGTTTCTACTGTGCAAACCCTGGGCCTTTGGGCTTGCGATTCTCCTAGCTCAGCCACGACGAAGATCTTACTTGGTATCTTAACCAAGCGAGAGGCTTCTGTCTATGCTGTCACGAACATGTACAGACTGGTACGATACGAAGATTGTTTACCAAGGTTGTCGACCAGCAGTGCAACTTCTTCTTTATCCTTCTTATGGTTTCTTCATTTTTCCTTTGGTCTCGTTGTATATTCAACATTGTACACGGGAAGTACATCGAACGGCAGTAATTCTGTACTTACTGCGGGCTTTATAGGAGGATTGAGGCTTCTTGGTCATTCATGTTCGGGGTGTGCCATTGTGGGTGCGATTTCAAGACGATAATCCTGATTGTTATCTCTAAATCCGTAAGGTAATGGTCCAAATACAAGAAAGGTCCATTCAAATTATGTCTTAATCCTCGTGTCTAGGAAAGGCTTCATGAGACAGGCCTTGAAATCAGCCCAATGCTTTCATAATGTTCGACAATCATATGCCATGCGAGTAATCATGCCAGTGTGTAGGCTGACAAGCGCCAAGGCCCATTCTTCCGCGAGGATCATGATGTTGGAAGGTTGGTAATATTACCTATACTGTACATGGATCAGTTGAATGCAACTCCGTCTGCTTTTTACTACAACTGTTCACCCAAAAGGAGCTATCGGATGCTTGTTACCTTGTCGACTCGCGAGAGAGTCCTTACTTAGTCTCTCCTCTAACCATGACGGAGGATTGGGATGGGTAAGAAACTAAATGACTTACGCTGAGTTTTGAGATAGATCAGTGCGTGGTTTGAGCGTTCCAAGTGACTTTAGTCCTCACGGAATTATAGTTGAACGGTCTGAGCGACTGACTCAAACGAGTAATACCGCGAAAGGGCACCGGTCGGAAATCCCGATGAGCATTCATGACTAACTGCCAATATACTGGGAAGACAACTAGCACCTCCCTTTGCGAGATGCATGCGTCGTACTTCCGAAACTCTCCTCATTCTCAGATCGCCAACGGAGTAGGTTTCTAAAGCAGTCGTCCGAAGTTGATTTTGACTGATGATATTCCTGCGATGTCCTCTAAGAAGTGAACAGAACCACTCCGAAAGAAATAACGATTGCCTGTTCCATGACACGCTTCCATGCCTATTAGACCTTGTAGAAACAGAACGCAGTGTAGAAGCTCGCAGCTTCCATCTCCTCCGGCGATACCAGCAACCTTCCGGCCCCGCGCTCCCGTACACCCATGCGCTCGCTCAGAGGGCCGAGCACCTCATCATCCTTCTCCGACTCCCAAATCTCCATGAAAGTCTTGTGGTACTGCAGCTCCAGATTGTAATCCTCGGCGAGGGCTCTGAGAACTTCCCAAGGCACCACATACTCAGGGACTTCTTCGACGGCTTCGTCGAGGAAGAAGTTGTACTTCCATCCAAAAGCAGGCCGGAAGACACCATCCTCAGGAGTCTTGCCAGGGAAGCGTACCCTGTAGATGGAGTTACCCCATTCCGCAGACTGCTCTGCTTCTCCGTCCTCCAGTTCGCCCTCTTCCGGGTCCGCAGGCGGCTCCTCGGCAGCCTGCTTCTTCTTCTCTTCCGCTTTTTGATTGAACTCTCGGACGCGCTCGCCCAGAACGTCCGAGTTGGGGATGCAGCCGATCAAGCGACCTCCTTTCTTCAGCGAACCGGCTACATTGCGAAGCATCATGCGGGCCTTCTGTTCCGTCTCGAAAGCGTAGTGCATGCAGAACATCATGCTGACAACATCGAAGCCGCGACGGCTGAGAGGGTTGGTGTCGAAACCGACCTGTCGAACGATCTCAATGTCCTCCACAGATTCGCCGTAGCAATCCTTCACCTGGAACCGTGCCTCGAACAGCCTGGAGGACCGCCTGTACCCACCCCTTCCGCCTCTACCACCGCCTCCGCGACTTGCCATCTGGCGATAACGTTCTCTTGCCTGGTCGATACTGATGTCTGCGGGATCAAGACCGACGTAGAGCTCAACGGGCTGCGGCGCTTGCTGCCACTTGCCCAGATCACCTCCCTTTCCACAGCCAATGTCGAGAACGAGGAGCTGATTTTCTGTTGTTACGCCCTGCTCCCGAGATCCAGGGGTGTGATCTTCGTCTGGAGAGAACTTTTGGATGATGCAGCTCTTGATCCAGTTGTTGAATGCGCGGAGCCCCTTGATCTTGCTATCGGTACGTCTCCAGTCTCTACCGCGCTCAGGGACACTGTTGTAATGCTGCGTTACGACGTCGTTGATGTTGCGCTGGCGCTCACTTTCGGCTTGGGCATGAGCTTGGGCTTCCAAAGCCTTCTCGCGGTCGAGGGCTCGTTGGCGAATGGCTTCTCTCTCTGCTTCGGAGATGCGAGCGCGAGCGCCGGGTCTCTTCTGCTTGCGCGGCTGTTCAGAAGGCGAGACCGCTCGTCTCTTGGCCGGTTGGAGTTCCTTCGCATTGTATGGTTGAGGAAGTTGATCATTCTCGTCTTCACGTCTCTTGCCTTTCTTGGCTGGGGATTGGGATCGCTTGCGCTTTCGCGCGTCGTAGGCTTCGTCGTCGTCGTAGCCTGCCATTGTATCGATTGAAGAGTAGGAGTTTTCTCAGAATAGAATTTCTAGGTCACCTCGAAGCCAAGGCTTCTGGAATGAGAATTGAAGGATGAAAGTCTTGTTGCTGGTATTGACAGTCGAGGAAGAAGCTGAAAGATCATGGGCGCGCGGAACTGAATGGTGCCAGGGTGAGGCGCGTGCCCCACTAAATAGTTGGCTCAGCTCACGGCAGGTGTGGCGCTTGGAAGCGGCAGGTGCAGTTCATCCGCTCTTTCCATTATTGATTGGAAGTAATTCAAGGGAGATTCCCATTTTATTAAAAGAAAATTCATGATGACTTCTCTCGTCTGAAAGCTAGACATAATTAGAAGGAGCTGTCTGTAACATTCGCGCTCGCTTCTATTGTGATGCGGGTTGATGCTAGGTACCTAGGTAGGCAGGCCCAATACGTGTCGCACTGCAGCCTTGCTGGATTTGCTAAGCTCACTCCCGCCAGCGGGCCAATCACGTCAGAGTCTGACCGGCCGCTTGCGGTTTGCAGGGAAGCTCCAGCTCTAAACACCTCCAAACAACGACATCACTCTTGCTCACCCAGTACCCAATTCCACGACCTCAACTTGCTCTCCCCGACCTCGAACGCCCGATTTTCCTTCTCTTTCAAAGTCCGCCGTCGTGAGATAAACCGCAAAGATGGGCTCAGATCCCCAGTACGCAAAGTACCCCCTCCTCCCCCTCGCCCAGCATGTCTTCACCCTCACAAACGCCTACGCCTCCCGGCCATCTCAACAAAACGCCGCGAAAGCTCTCAACGATGCCATCACCGAGCACAAGATGGCACCGCTCTACCGGTACCTTGCTCATCCCCTCGAGGGCATCCTGAACCAGCTCGGTGAGGGCGGCAGCCAGACACCCGGCAAGCCACTGAGTCGGAAGTCGAGTTTGGCCGGCATGATCGCCACCAAGAGCGTCCCCACCGCCGTCAACCTGCCCTGGGACGAGGGTCGCTACCAGGAGCTGAAGGCCGATAACGACCGGGAGTTGGAGGAGTTCCAGAAGGAGGAGGACGAGGCTGTCGAGAAGGCTGGTGAGACGGAAATCCAGGCCGCGCGGGGGAAGAGGGCGGAGTTCTGGGCCAGAGTTGGTGACAAGGTGCGTTACGTTTGTCGATGGATCAATGACACACCGCTGATAATTTCGGACAGGACCGGGCGATTGCCGCATACGAGGACGTTTTCGAGAAGACGGGTATCCTGGGCACCAAGATCGACCTGGTGCTCGCAATAGTCCGAATGGGTCTCTTCTACGGCGACAAGCTGCTTGTCAAGAAGCACATCGAGCGCGCAAAGACCCTTGTCGAGTCCGGCGGTGACTGGGACCGTCGCAACCGCCTCAAGGCTTACGAGGGTATCTACTCTCTGACCGTGCGATCCTACAACAGCGCTGCTCCCCTGCTGCTCGACAGCTTGTCTACTTTCACCAGCTACGAACTCTGCACCTACTCCTCCCTTGTCGTCTACTCCGTTCTCGCGGGATCTGTCTCCCTGAAGCGTGTCGACTTCAAGAGCAAGGTCGTCGATGCTCCTGAGATTAAGGCTATCCTTGGTGATGGAGAGGACAAGCTTCTTGCGTTGTCAGGTGCGCTCAGTGCCGGCCCTGGTGCCGACGATACCATGCAGGACGCCCCGGCGCCTTCTGCTGCCACCAAGACGGCTGTCAACCTGACCACCCTCGGAACGAGCACTGAACAGCCCGAGGCCGAGATGGCCATCGACTTCTCCCCCTTGGCCCAGCTGGTCACGAGCCTGTACAACGGCCAGTACAAGTACTTCTTCCAGGCCCTCGCCCAGGTTGAGGAGAACTTCCTCACGCAGGACCGCTACCTGCACGAGCACAAGAACTGGTTCATCCGCGAGATGCGCCTGCGCGCCTACCAGCAGCTCCTCCAGAGCTACCGCGTGGTTGGCTTGGAGACGATGGCTACCGACTTTGGTGTCACCGTCGACTTCCTTGACCGGTATGTTTTGTCGCACGCGGATCTTTGTTCGTCACAATGCTAACATCTCTTATAGTGACCTCGCCAAGTTCATCGCTGCCGGCCGCATCCCCTGCACAATCGACCGCGTCAGCGGCAAGGGCGTCATCGAGACCAACCGACCAGACGACAAGAACAAGCAGTACCAGGACGTTGTCCGCCAGGGCGATCAGCTCATCACCAAGCTTCAGAAGTACGGCCAGGCTGTGCGCCTAAGGGGAAGCGAGCGTGCATAATTGCGCAGGGGACGTGGATGCTGAGAGGATATTGCCGATGAGAGCCGCAGGTCCTTTTTTTACCTAAATTTTACCATCAAGGTCGGTAAGGCGTAGAGGTAGCAATCGCGGCGGCGAATAGAACAAGGGGTGAGCAAATGTGTGCTACTACAATAACTCTGTATGATACCTACGGATAGACGGGCCAATTTGAGCAATCTTGGCTTCGACACTTTGTGTGCTGGTGCTTTGTGACATGTGTGCTTGTCCCAATTAGACTTGATTTCTGCGAGAGCAGCTTCTCTGGAGGCAAGGTATGGAGCGGGATATGTTCTATTCTCGCAAGCTATGCTGAAAGGCGTCATGAACCATGAAATCACCCCATAAATGTCCCCTAACATGCGAAATGATGCGCCAAAAGGCGAGAAAGCCTCCCTGTGTCTCTCTAAATCATATGTAGCGTGCAAATCATTCTCTTTTTTTCTTTGGTATATGAACCCTCATCCTTCCACCCATCATCCAATGGACTGTCTGTCTACGACGTACTTCTAACAAGCACGCGCTCAATGTTCCCAAAAGGAATTATTGGTCCAAGCCGCGCTCGCTGATATGCTTTTTGTCTGCAAGATCGTCTCATCCACTAAAGCTGCTGGCCCTTCCTCGCACCTCTCCCCCTATTTACCCCTTCGCCCGTAAATGGTCATGAAAAAATCACACGTTTCGTATGATGCTTATTTGTACTGCGCAACAAAGTCCTTGTGGAACTTGATGATGCGGCCGACCCAGTCGGTGCCGGGGGCGAGGAAGGTGGTGCGGAAGTGCAGGGTGCCCTCCTTCTGGCCGAAGCCGCTGCCGGGGACGACGCAGACGCCGGTGGCCTCGAGCATGCGCATGCAGTAGAACTCGTCGGCGGTGCGGCCCTCCTTCGCGGCGGCCTCGGCGGCCTTGGCGGGCAGCTTGATGGTGGGGAAGAGGTACATGGAGCCCTGGGGCTCGCCGCACTCGACGCCCTCCATCTGGTCAAAGGCCTTGTGCAGCGCGGTGGCGCGCTCCTTGAGGCCGTTGAAGATGCCGTCGTACTCCTTGCGGTACAGCTCGTAGCTGGGCTCGCCCTCCTTGGGGGGGTTGACCATGAGCTCGACGATGCACTGGCCGATGACGGGGGCGCAGAGGGTGATGGAGACGAACTTGTAGATGTTGGCCTCGACCTCGGGGTCGAAGTTGACGAGCTCGAAGTAGCCGCCGCGGTGGCCGCACTCGCCGACCATGCCCTTGGAGATGGAGTGGAGGGATGCGAGCTCGACGCCGTCGTACTTGCCGGGGGTCTCCTTCTGCAGCCTGCGCAGGACGGACTTGAAGGAGTGGAACTTGCCGACGAAGACGTTGGTCTGGTAGACCTCGTCGGCCATGACGACGAGGTTCTTCTCGGCGGCGAAGTCGTAGACGGCGCGGATGTCCTCCTCGGAGAGGGACGCGCCGGTGGGGTTGCCCGGGTTGATGATGACGATCGCGCGGACATCGGTACCCTCGCTGGTGGCCTTCTCATAGGCGGCCTTGATGGTGGCGACGTCGGTACCCCAGCCGGACGCCTCGTCGAGGTAGTAAGGCACGCAGGTGGCGTTCAGGACGGAGAGGGTGGCAGTGTAGAGAGGGTACTGGGGAATGGGGACGAGGACACCGGTTGTCGGGCCGGAGCAGATGATGTGCAGGAGGGTGTTGACGCCGGAGGAGGCACCGCCGGAGAGGTAGAGGTGGGCGGGATCGGCGGGGAACCCGTCGCGGCCTGCAGGAGAAATCTTTGTCAGTTATCATGTCTACGGCACAGCAAGCACTGCACTGTCACAAAACTCACGCTCAATAAACTGAGCAATGCTCTCCTTGATCGCGGGGACACCGGCGCTGGCGCTGTAGGCGCCGACGGAGCCGACCTTGCTAAGGAGCCATTTGGCGCGGGTGATGACGTCGGACTTGTATCCGAGCTGGTTCAGCAGGACATCCTCGTGCTCGAGCAGCAGAGGGTTCTCGAGGAGGGAGACGACCTGGCGGAAGAAGGTGATGGGCTTCTGGTCGAGCTGCTGGGGGTTGCCGATGTTGGCCGAGATGACGGCGTCAAAGGGCAGGTCCTTGTCGCCCTTGGCCAGCTTCGCGCGGTACTCCTCCGACTTCACGGCGAGCTCGCCACGGACGGCGTACTTTGCGGCGACAACATGCTGGTTGATGTTGTCGGCGTTCAACCGACGAGTGGGCGTGGAAGACATGGTTCGATGGTGGGGTGACGAACGAATGTTTCTGCTGCTCGAGAAAAGTTGCGCTCGGGATGGCGGGGTATTGGAGAGGAAGATCTTAGGGGACCGCGGGGTATCTATGTTAGAGTCATATAAAAGTTAGATAAAGGGCTTCTACCACGGTAACTGTGGAGATTTGATAGCGAGAGGAAAACACCTTTTGGCTACTACCCGGCAATAAGCGGAGCAGAGGTAAAGAGACGACGTGCGGATGTGAAGAACAAACAGACCGAATTTTGAAGGAGATCTTTAATAAGGTAGGTATGCAGCCACACTAATAGCTTTTTATTGTCCTCCTCCTGTTCTTCAGCGAGGGGGGGAGGCAAGCAATGACCCCCGACACCGAGCTTGGACGCGGGGGAGCTACCTACTACACCGGATGGACACCCGATGGACGGTTCTCTTCTGTGTTATTGATGGATTAAACGGGCAGAAGGAAGAGACAAGGCAAAATGGCCCAGAATCAGCGCACTTCCCTCCCGTCATCGTCCGATGCAAGACATTGCTCTTATTCAATGTCTTCAGGGTGAGCCGTAGGCAAGCTAGTCGGGCTTCCAATTGGGAACTGTCACACTGGGCCACGAGACACAGCCCTGCATCATGGAAAGGACCGGACGGCGGCGGGTTGAGTTGGACCTCTGACGGCCCCCTTGGTGGTCGTGACTCTTCCATTGCGTGTGTGGGAGTGTTTGCCCCTCCTTGGCCATTCCCGGCTGTGCCAGCACTTGCTGGCTAGTCGCGCGTTCCCGACGGCAGACGAAGACGTGGATCAGACCCGGCAGTGGTTTGGTACGGGTTGGTTTTGCTTGCCTCGCCTTCGGGCTTGGGTTGCTTCAAAGGCCTGTGTCGGCCTGTGTCCGAAACCGGTGATCGGTGTGACCAGGGGCCAGCCGGGCCTTCAGTCTTGACTGGAAGTCCTAGCGGCTTCCGTGAGGGCATTTCAAGACGGCAAGCAATCAGTGGCCGAGGGGGAGGAAGATGTGGGGTTCCACGTGGGGTCCATGGACTTGGATCGGGACTGATCGTTGATCAAGAATGCATTGTTTGCGCAGTGAAGGGAGGGTTTGCAGATGGCGTCCAAAAAGACAGAAAAAACGGGGTGCAACTTCAGCTCGGTGGAAGCCGCGCTGGAGAGACCCGAGCTGAAGCTCCCGTCCAGTCTCTCTCTTGGTAAGGTTTCCGCCGCCTGGCTTCTCCCGAAGCTGACCTAGGTACCTAGCGAGCTGCAAGCTCTTTGCACTGGCCAACCATGCAGCACCGGTAGCACCAACGGTGAACGGGCAGCCCAGGGTTGAGACTCGGAGGAAACAAATATAAAAAGATGAAGCAGATCGACAAACAGGAATGGACAGAGAGAAAGAAAAAGTGTGGAGAGCTTCAACTTCAGCTTCAATCACATTGCAACGTACCGTGTGGTCTGCGACTGCTCATCAGTCTGACTTGGCTCGCCGCCGCAACGACCTGCTTCCCTGGCGCTCCCAGCGACCTTGCTGTGCCGCCAGCCACCCTGCGCGCCGCCACAGTCGAGCTCATCGCGACAATCGGTTTCGGTAGCGGCTTGTGAACTCTATACCGCTGGAATGTCGACACTGAAAATCGCGTTTGGTGTATAGCCGTTTGCAATCGGTCAAAGAACCCTTGAAGTCGAAATAAGGCGACTGGCAAAAGTCTAATGAATAAAGAATATTCGCGGGGAAACTGTGTTCGTTCGCTGCGGCTGAGACGGCCAAATATCTAATTCCCCCGCGCGTGGTCTACAAAGAAGAAAGCATGGAAAAGAAAAAGAGTCAAAAATGGAGATTGTGTATCCCAACGCAAGCAGGCAAGATAGGATGGACGTCCGTTGCCCTTTATTTGCCCGCAGTCGCTCACCCATTTCCCACCACACCTACTCTTACCTGCCCTTACTCCTCCCCTCCGCCCTCTCCTCCCCGGTACCTTACCTTCGTTGAGAGACACCACCAGCAGGTCCAGACATCTGCGAGATAAACCTACCTTCCTGGCACATTGGTTTTGCCAGGCTGGGTCGCCGACCTGCCCGCCGGCCCAGTCGGGGGTCCTCGCGATAAACCGCCCTTAGCTGCGGGCTTGACTCCGAATGGAAAGCTGGGGGTGTGTGGCCGCATGCAGGGAAGGTCGCGCAAACACTGCTAAAACGGCCTGAACACACACTTCTCTCTCACCGCACCAAGGCCACGCGAGCTATCGTACAGAATAAGCCCAAATGTGGACGTGGTAATTGGTTGTCAGATAGATGTAGGTTCAGCGGATGGATGCGTATCCTGCAGGAATATACGCGAAAAAATACCCCTCAAGGGCATCATCAACCCGGCTTGGACCAAACGTTGAACGTCAAGCTCACACATTGGAAGTCTTTACGGATGCCTCTATGAGGATGCCGCCGTCCGAACACACCGGTGCGGCGGGCGACGGCCCCTTCGATGCTAGGACCCTGCAAGCTCTGCCAAAAGTTCCAGGTCCCGGGTGAGCTATTGATGGAAAGGCTCCATCGACGTCTGCAGAGACCCTGAAGGTCCACCGCCCACCTGCCTCCGTTACTCGGATTCCAGACTCAAACGTGCTTCGGCGACTGGTGAATTCGGCTGTGATGTTTGGCGCCGTGTCCCGCCGTGTCTTTGCACCCCGTCAAGTCGTCATTCTGATGCCGCGTCTTGCCCCTCTTCGCTTGGCTCCTCTGCAAAGGGTCACTTGATTCGCATCGTGTCACAAAGTCAACCATCCACAGGAAGGCACCGATACTTATCGACAGAGATATAATTAGTTGAGACATGATGTAGACTTCACCCGCAATCGGGCCGGATGGCCCCAGTTGGCCCCAGCTGGGGCGAAAGCGACTCTCTTGTTAGCAGACCGAGGCCTCACCGAGGCTCAACCCACTAAATCTCGGTGAACGGCCCTATTTGCACCGAAAGCTCTCACCACCGCAAAATTCCCGTCTCCACGGTCAATCCACGTCCACCTTGGTCGTCAGCAAGCTTCAAGCGCCCATCCCCCGCTACAACCCCCAAGATGGCGAAGAAGAGTGTGTCTTCCCGTGCAAGCCTTCAGAATTAAAGGTCAGAATCGCTAACATCTCGACAGCGAAGTCCCGCATCGCGATCGTCCGGCTCGTGTCCATGGCCGCGACCGGGTTCTTCTACACCTTCAGGCGACCCAGAACGGCTTCACCCATGAGCATGCTGAAATACGATCCGATCGGTACGACTTACCCACGAGCTGTTATGCGCGCTTTCTCGCCTGGCGCCAGAGCAAGATACAACACTTTGAATGGAATGCCGAGCTAACACTTCCACAGTCCGTCGAAAGGTGCTGTTCTTGGAAGCAAA
Organism: Colletotrichum fructicola Nara gc5; assembly: GCF_000319635.2. NCBI lineage: Eukaryota > Fungi > Ascomycota > Sordariomycetes > Glomerellales > Glomerellaceae > Colletotrichum > Colletotrichum fructicola. Next base: position 8,245,935 of record NW_027094051.1, on the reverse strand, counting down.
GAAAAAGGGCAAATGAGCTATCCGCTTGCCTGAGTCGATTCTACCTGTACCAACACTGATAACATCACAAATGGCGTTCACGGCGGTATGCAATTGGTTTTTGAGGATGTCATGACACGGCCACGCAATGCGCCATCGGATTGCACCCTTTACAGAGCATCGAGGAGGTTAGGAAGTGGCACGGGATACCGAAACACAAAGACTTATGATGGCATGGGCTTCGACTGCCACGATCTAAGTGCATATTCTACCAAAAGCCACCAAAAAAGTCTTCCACAAATCCCACCAAACTGACTTCGCTTTCTCGATCTGTGCTTGACCTCCAAAAACAATAGCGCCGCTGCAAGTTTCATATCAATGTGGTTCAAAATTCACCGCCGTCGCAGCGGTTTCTAAGTCTTGACAGGAAGTTTGGAATAAGTTCGGGTAATGTTGCGACGTCCAGTTGAAGACGGGCCGTTTTGGGACGACTGAGGAGTCTTGTCCGCAAGTGGTGGTCTTGACTGCGGTTGATGGTCATTCTTCGCCGATGTGCCCTTTTGGAAATGGCGCGACATGGAATAATTGTCCTGCGACTCGTTCGACAGGGCTTCAGTGCTGGCCCTGGTGCTTCGCTCCAAAGCTAAGCTTCCAGTAGGCTGTCCGGCGTTCTCCAAGCGATCAGTGAAAACGTCATCGCGATCCCTGGGGTCACTGACGTGCTTGATTTTCTTGATTTGTCGGTCTTGTGGCGGCTCAATTCGAACTCGCTTGTTGCCTTTATGCTCTATCCGGAAATCAAGAAGCTGCGGTCTCGGCAGCTTGCGGCTACTAAAGGAACTGAACTGGGCGTATGAGATGGTATCTCGACTTCCGACTGGCCGGTTATACTCAGTGTGGCCAGAGTGAGTAGAGAGAGCACGTTCCCGGGCCGACTCAGCAGTATCTGTAGATGCTGCCGTTGGCGTATAGCTCGAGCCTGGTCGAAGAATGCTTCTGGGTTGAGACCCCTGGCTTGTTGAGTTGTGTCGCTGCGCTCTTTCTTGGGAAACCGAAGGCGCCGCTAATTCGGCGTCTGCTGCCTCAACGGGACTCTTCATCAATATCCTCTTTCGTTGGAGGTCCTCCTCCAAGGTGTCTCCACTCTTTTGCTGGCTGTCTTCCTCCAAAATACCATCCGACGAGCTTGAGCTGATTTCGAGAATGTCCTTCCAGTTAATTGGATCTGTGCATGGCACCTCGGGAAGCTCGGGTTCCTCGTTATTATTGCCGGCGTCTGCATTGCCTGAGGCCCCAGAGTGCTGCTGCTCACTCGAAGCATGACTGTGTTGCTTATCATCGCGCAGACTGTTGCTAGGTTCAGGGGCACCAGACTTTCCTCTGGAGAGATCCTTCCCGCCGGCTTGCATGTCTTCCATCAGTCTGTGGCACTCTCTGATCATCTTTAGCTGATCTTCCAATTGTTGGGGTGTAAGGTCGCTCGGGTTCGCAGTAGTTGATGTTGTTTGGGTCTCGCGGATCTTCATGGTAAGGTTGGTGATCCTCTGTTCGGCAACTTTGAGGTCCTTTTCAGCCTTTTCAAACTTTTCCTTTTCACGCTTGGAGGTCTCTGCGCTTTCCGCCTGGAGACGAGCCTGTTCGGCGAACAGCTCGTCATGCTTTTGCTTCAGCTCCTGGTGAGCTTGTTGTTCCTTTTTCACCGTCTCCTCCAACTTGCGTTGCTTTTCGTCCGATGCTGCATTGAATTCGCGCTCTACAGAAGCCGTCTTCTCCGCTGAGCTCTTGAGAAGGTCTTCGGTCTTTTTCAAATCGTCCTTGGCCTTTTCCAGCTGCTTCTCAAGGTCCGTCTTCTCAGACTCGTAGGTCGCGCGCTGGGATTGGAGTTCTGCTCTCAGTTGATTGACTCGAGTCTCGCTGGTGTTCAGACTCTGCTGGGCTGCCTGGAGTTCTGTTTCCGAGGCAGCTCCTTGCGCGACTGAGTCCAGAGCCTCTTCAAATCTCTGCAGCCTCTGGCCCATCTCGGAGACAGCCTTCGTCAGCTCGGTAACCTGTTTGTCCTTGGTATCGAGATTCTGTGCAAGCCTCGCGTTCTCGGCGCTCTTCTCGGTGATTTGCTGCTGCTGTTGTTCCTGTTGTCTCTTTTGTTCGGCCTCGGCAAGGCTCGACTGACTCTTCAAGCATTCCTCCAAGCTTTGCATTTTGCCCTGCATGATATCTCGCCCCTTCGTCATATGAACTATCTTTTCACCAATCCTGAAAAATCGTTAGTCAAGCGTCTCAAGGGACTAAATGTAACACTTACTTGGGTGTCAGCTGTTCTTGGAAGGCATCTAGGACCTTTCTGGTCCCATCGTTGTCCTCTCGTGACGCGCGCTGCGCAAATCCCGCTATTTCATCAAGCCTGCAATCGTCAGTTACGGGGGAAAATGTCTTGCAATACCACGCGCTCACTTTTTCACGATCTGAGGTGGCACCACGTCGGCCTTGTCGGACTTCTCAGCCAAGTTCTCAATACCGGTGAAGATCTTGGCCATAATTGCTTCAATTTTCTGAAAGCGGTCGTTGCTCTGCTTGATCTCGGTCAGCTGGTTGTCCAAGCCTTTGACCTTCGCTTCTGCCCCGGACAAATGTTCTTTGAGCGTTGTAAAGTCGACCTGCAAGTCCTTCAAGGCCCTCTTCTCGTTCTCGTACGCGTCTCGCTTCGCTTCTAGCTGCGCCTTCAGCCCGTCGATGGTCACTTTCTGTTCCTCCTTCAGAACCATCAGCTCGAGCTCTGTTTGTTTGCTGGCCTCTTCACGATGTTTTCGATTTCGGCCCGCCTCCTTTTCGATTTCGGCCTCAGCTCTGATTACATGCTCCTGTAATTCGGAATGTTTGATCCTAGAACTTTCAAGCTCAGCCCGCATTTTGCTGGTCTCAGCCCGAAGGTGATCTCGCTGCTCTAGCACACGATTCAGTCTGTTCTCCTGGTGTCTCATCTGAGCGGCCCGCTGCTGAGAGTCTGCGGCGAGTTCGTTGTAGCTTCTCTCATACTGCAATGATTTGTCGACAAGGCTTCTGTGAGCTTGTTGCATGCTGTATACTTGCTGCTCCAGATCTTGTTTCTGCTGCCAGAGCTCATCGATTGTTTTGCGAGACTCCACCTCTGTTGCTTCCAATCCATATATCATCTCACAGATTGATGAAAGGTTCATGTCTTTCGATCGCTGTCCACTCCGCGGGCGGAGGAGGTCACCATTCACTTCTCGATGGCTGCTCCGTGACCTGTCCTGAGTACGATTCCTCCTTACTTTGGAGACATTTGACTGCCGTGATGGTACTCGGGGGGCAGAGACGCAAAGATCTTCTTCTCTCAGGGGTCGGGATTGCTGTTCCGAATTGTGAATGTCCCCGCGTCTTAGCTCTCTATCACGTCGAGATGCATGCTCGCGTCTCTGAACATGTCCACTGCGTGGCATGCGAGTGCTTCTGGGTGTTTCGTTGCGCCTTTCTGCATGGGCACGGTTTGGCGTGGGCCGAGGGCCTTCCAGATCTCCTACGGGGGTACTCATGCGCTGCCTCTGGGATTCGGCCGATTCGAAGTGCTGTTTGCTCGCTTGAGGCAGACCGTTTTGACGCTCAGGAGGTGTTACATTAGCCCCTTGATCAGTAGGCGAGCGGATGGTTGTGGTATTGACTGCTGCTGGAGGGCCCATCTGCGGAACAAGGACAGGCCGTCTGACTTCGCGGTCTTTCTCCGGCTTCCTGCGTGTGCTTGTGGCGGCCACTTCCACATGGGGTATTTCCTGGCCCTGTTGACGGCCTAGGCCACCAGGCAAGCTATTGTCCGCATTGTGAAAAGGACGGATTCCCAGACCTTGACTAGGTGGTGAATTTTGTTCCAGCACCGTGGGCCGCTGACGAGATCTTATCTTGACTTGGGCTGGTTGACCATCCAATGGAACTAAGTCCCCCTCCTTGGAAGAATTGACTGACATTTGGCTCTCGACACTTGTGTGGTCTTTACCCGCGTCCGTGGTCTTCCCAGAGCGGACCTCATGAACGGGGGAACCGTTTCTATTCTCGGCATTGACACCAGTGTTCATACCATCAGACTGTTCCGTGTCCTTGCGATGGCGGCTACCACCATGGCGCCGACCTGAAAGTTCTTGGTGTTGGTGCGAGATGGACTTCAGCTTCTGAGAACGTTCGTCTTGAAGACTGGCTAGGTCTTCCAGATCTTCGAAATCCTCAGCATGGATGGGCAGTCTTTGCTGTGGTCCCGAGAACTGATTGGGCTTGAACTTCGGCGGCCCTGCAAAGGGAAGTTCTTCGACATCATTGGTAGCCTCCATTTCTGATGCATCAAGTGTCATGCCTGAGTCATCGTGACGGTTCGTACCCGAGGGGCGGTGCTGCCCATGCTTGCCATGATGGCCGACGGTGTTCAGGTTTTGCTGCATGCCATCTTTCTTTCGCCGAGCTGAAGGAGGTCCGTCGGTGGATGGCGATACTCTGCTAGAACTGTCGCTCAGCAGAGAGTGGCTAGAGCTGGATCCTCTGGAAAGAGACTCTGTCATTGTCGAAGGAAAGGAGTCTTGGGGTGCCTCAGAGATGGGATCGGGGCTGGATTGACCACTCATGCCGCTGAGGTTGGCGGAAAGCCTCGAACCGCCGATAGAACCCGCTCAAGTCGATTATAGCTGTGGTCCAAGGAAACATGTGATATTTAGAGCAGGAACAAGGGGTTTGGGAAGCAAAACGAAACAAAAAGGATCGGAGACGTCGCCAAATGACAATGCTTCGGATGGATTGGGAGTAAGTGAGTGGGCGTCGCTCAAAGGCTTAAGGTGTAAAGGGATGGGACGGCGTGCTTGATCTGAGTGTGGGCAAGATGCTTTCCATCTACCGGAAGGCATGTCTCAATGAGTGAAGTGTTTGGTCACGACTGCCAGAAACTCTTTGGAAGGTACGATGGCAGATAGCCAAACGTGGAAAGAGAAGTCGCAGTGCACGATCAGAAGTTGACGTTCTTTCTCCCTGCATGTACTCGAGAGAAGGCATGGCAATCCGCTAGGAAGGAACTCATCGATCCGCGCCCACCACCTGCAGCTTCTCAGTGTCATCGCAACTTCCTGAACAGATTCTTGTGGCGATGCTCTTGCCTCATTATTTCCAAAATAATACCATGGTCGCTGCAAAAAGAAGGCGAGGTTATGATAGCATTCCCTCATTGAACAGAAGCGCACTCGCGCCTCCTTTAAGTTAGCTGTGAGATAGCTTTCCCCGACATATCCGAGCATTTTCCGGAGGGAGTATCTACCACGGCAGTCCACCAGTGTTCCTTCTTACAGTATTGAAAAGTTGACAATACTGAAAGCGGTCTTCGGTAAATGGCTGTAGAAGAAACTGTATCCATGAAAGGCTGTTGCGAGGAATAAGTTGGCCCATGACCATCAGCAGCGAATGTCCTCCGAACTGAATTAGACCAATGAGACATGGGTTTCCTCTCGTGAGGCATTGTGAGAAATCGCACGTCTGCTAGTCGGATGCTGCTTGAATATCGATGCTATGCTGCTTGAGGCTGCTTGCATCATTCCCAAGCTGTGGAATAACATATCGGTGCGTGGTGAATCCAGCATTATCGTTCCACAGCCATCAAGACTGACCTAAATCTGCAACACCGGGTAACTCAAAGTCCGAGGGCAGGATTGCAGGTAAGACAGACGAGAAGGCCTCTCGACCTCCGACCCGGCGATCCACCTCCGATATTCAGGGTTCCTTGAGTGGTCGACCCAGCACAACCCCAGCTTGAATGGTCGTCCGCTGAGGTGATCGGCCGAGGCCATGGTCCATTTTTAGAATCCCGACGTGGAAGCCAAGGAATGCCAAATACACCAAGAATTTGACGGGAAAAGAGACTGGCGGCAACTGATACTTTGAGGGCATCATCGCCAGACGCCGAATGAAGGCCGAATCTGACGGCCAAACGATGCGCCGTAGAGTGCATGCATTGCTGATTCCCTCCGCTCTGGTCATTCTGATATCCTCGCAGGCGTCGTCGTGATAGTGACAGAGCGTGCATAAGCCACCACAGACAACGCTGAGCGAGCAACCAACAGAGACTTCGCGATAGAAAACCACAATCACCAGCCAACGGCCCATCACACCGCATGCTCGTCAAGTCAACGAGATGCGCAACCCCTCCCCATCACACAGTTAAGCTTGTCGATATTGCAGCCACTGCCGTGACCGGCTGCATATGAGTGCCCATCGTCAACCGTGCAGGCGTGCTATGCAGGTGGTGAGAATAAGGAAGCCGGGGTTGATTCAGGTCCCCCCCTGGCCCCCTGAAATTCGTGCCGCCCGAATCCCAGGCCCCGCCCGCTGATTGGCCGCCGCACCCCGGCTCCGATGTGAAAGCGCCGTGTGCCGGCGCTTCGAGGCCGCTCAACACCAATGGGAGCATCGCGAGCCTATTTCGACCGTCTTGGGCCCAGACATCCCATTGGCAACAGCAGGGTGTCTCAACACGGTTCCTGCTTCCATACGTGCCCCACGTCACGCTCAACTGCCGTCGTGAAGCACATGCACTTCCACGGGGGGGCCATTCTCGTTCATCACATTCACTGCTTTGAGGGGAATACGCTGGTAGGCTGGTTGCAGGAGAGGGGGAAACCATTGGCGCTGGGCTCCATCAAAGGGTTTTCTCGGCGGTTGAACATGTAAATACTGAGTTGGGCCACATTCGTGGCGCCGGGTATCTCTTCGATTTTGTTCAGCTTTTCTCTCTACTCATACGATTCTGACGCCGTTTTTTTCCTTTTCCAGCCTGACTGTGCCTCTTCTTCCCGCCAACATTTTAAGTCTGTACACTGGTCCCTCTCTGAGAGCGGTACGCAGTTGAACACCATGGCGGCCACGACCTCCAATTACTTCCCTTTGGCGACCGAGACTTATTATCCTGATGCCGCCGGCGATGCGAGCGGCTCAAGCGGCGTTGATAACGATGCCGGCGCTGCTGGAGACAGCCCCGGCGCTGTCGGGCTTTCATCCCAAGCCATGATTGCCATCATCGTGGTTGTTTCCATCGTTGGTGCTCTCGGAAGTATGTGGACCCTTTCTTAAAAATACCAACGCCTGTATAAAATCATTTTGCTAACCAGCTTTTCGTACAGTCGGAATGGCTGTGTTGTTTTACATCGCCAAGAAGCGCGAGTGGAAGATTAGAGAGACCATGCGCAAGTCGGCCAGGAAAGTGGTTACCGCTCTCACGCCGCGGAGGACTGAGTTTCCCAAGTCAGTCAAGGAGTCGAACTCGCCACCACGCAGCCACCGCGGCCGCGCTAGACTTGACGATGTGCCCCCAACGCCGAGGCTCCGTCCAGAGGACCTCGAGAAGGGACTGGCGCAGGCCGAGAAGAAGCGGAAGCTGATGAGATGGGGTCGGAAGTAAACCCTACGCTAAAGGATAGGAATGATGTGTCGGGTCGAAGACCGCTAACTGGCTTGGTGCCGGTGTAATGGGTCGTTTGATGCGGGGTTTAGAAACTGGATAATTGACGAAATCTGGCAGCCGGGATCTGCTCGAGGGATAGAAAAGCCCTTTCTTGTACCATTGTTAAACCCTGGGATACTCATAGCGGTTTCTTATAGCCTTCTGAATGTGTTCGTGCTTGCGCTTCTTCTCGCGTCAAACCTCTTCTTCTCCTTGGGTGCGCTCTCCTCTTGTTGCTGGGGCGGGCCACGGCCCTTCTTCTTCTTGTCCGGGACGAACGTGACTTGCTTCTCGCCGAAAGCCTCTCCACGGTTCATCTTGCCGATGCGTCCCGACTTCTGCACACGGGAACCCAAAGCGGTGTCCCTTTCTCTTCCTCCATGCTTCTGGTTGGAGGAAGACACCTTCATCGTCATCTCTGCTGCCTGGGATTGAGCCTTCTTGCCCAATCCTACCTTGGGCGCCTCAGCAGGTCTGGCAGCAGAGCTGACACCCACTTCGTGAGTATCCGGAGCGGCGACGGTGGTGCTTGGGTTGAGAGCGCGGAACTCGTAACTGGTCTCGTCGACGGTGAACGCCTCGTCCTCGAAGAGCTTGGCGAAACGCTCGTCGCCCAGTACACCGGCCTTTGTGTCCACAACCTCTCTGTTCTCCTGCCTCTTGAGCAGCTTGTCGGCAAGCTTCTGGTTGACCTTGACCTTCTTGTTGCCTCTGATTCTGCTGGCACGCTCCTTCTCGACCTTCTCTTGGATGCGCTTCGTCCTCTCCTCCTCCCAGACATAGGGGTTGGCGATGAGCCTTGCCTGCTCGTAAAGCTTGGAGGCCACAAAGTATCCGTGCATGTATGGTCTGAGAAGATTGGTCTTGCCGATAAGGTGCTCCATGCTGAGTTGCTTGAGTTCGGGCAGCGTCAAGAACTTGTAGTTGTCATAAGTCTCGGTGCGGACCTCCTCGGCCATTTCCTCGACCATGTTGTCCAAGAAGGAGCACCATCTCGGAGCCGGACCCAGGCTGGGAACGAAGAAAGAGTGCTGTTGCTTGCCTTCGTTGGCAGTCAGAAGCATACCAGTGTCCTTGCACCAGGCACTATAGTATGGTTAGCAAAGTCATTCCACCGTCCGACGTCTTAGACTTACATGTCGTTGATGTCCACAATAGGCTCAACCGATGTCCAGGGCGTGCCGTCCGTCTCATCCCAAATCTTGATGATTCTCTTGTCGGCGGACAGAACCTTCTTCTCCTGAGACGCAGTTGTCATGTGAATCAACTTCTTGATCGGGAAGCCGTATCCTTGATCCTTGGTGAGAAGAGGTACTGGACGACGCAGATCAAACAGCTGAACCATGCCGTTGGCAGATCCAGTGGCAATAGAAAGGCCTGAGGCGTTGAAGTCAAGTGCAGTAATCGCTCCCTCTTGGCAACCAAGACGTGCAACTCTAGACTTCGACCTGGCGTCCCAGAATTCAACAGTGCCAAGCGATGTTCCAAATGCAGCCAGGCCGTGTGACTTCTCGGCCAAAGCAGCAGCGTTTACACTGCCAGCCTCGATGCCACCTTGCAAGCCAGCTCCTTCTTCGTCCCCACCAACATCAATCTGGAACGACTTCATGAATCTTCCAATCTCGAGATTCAACCGGAACACCTCTCCCAATCCGTCTGAATCAACTCCGACGGCCGGTACAAGGGCCTCCGCCGAATGCCTGTCGTACAGCAAATCTCTTCCATATCGAGGTATCCTGATCGTGTAGTGGCAGCCCATCGGGGTGTGGAACTCGAGTCGTCGGTCATCTTGGAGAAGCAGAGTCTTTGAGTAGTCGGAAGAGAGAATGGCCAGCTTCTCCGTGAGAGAGTTGGTATGACGCGCGAACGAGAGAGACAGTTGCGGCAGGTTGTGGACGTGGATTTGAGGCTTGTAGGTTCCGGCACTGACGGCCCAGTCACCATCCTCGCTGACCTGGATACATGTGCTCGCCTCCTCGAATTCGAAATCCTGCAGAAGCTCGACTCGGTTTGCGTATTCGGGGTCGTTCTTGAGTGATCTCTTTCTGCGCCTGGCCAACCAGTCGGGCAAAGGCCTTGCTGTCGAAGCACCAGAGATGGTGTAGACCGGAACGGTGCCGGGGTTTGTCAATTGCATCGTGACTGTGGGAGGCCGGAGACGGAAAACACTGATCGGTCGATCGGTTTCTGCGCGACGATGCGACGAAGGACGAAGGAAATCTGCGACCGAGGGGAGCCAGAAAAAAAAAGTTCTGATAAGATAAGAACGCGGTGGCCGGTGCGTCGGTGGGCGGGAGCCACACCTGGCCCACCAGCGCGGACTTCTCGGTGAGGCGGTGGAAAAGTAAGTCCTGTTTCCGACCGGCCCCCTGCCGAATCAGGCGACGCTGCATTAGCGTGTATCCCGACCGCTGGACAGGGACTTTTAGCGGGTGGGCAGCAGTGATTGGCTGAAACCGCGTCCGTCTTCCGATCCAACAGGACCCTGTTAGTGCACTATTACAGGCGTTCAGCCGAACGAACTGCTCCCTGAGGTTCCAGTCTGCTTGCTAGTGACCGTGCTGAACTGAATTCCGCCGCTATCCCGACCCGGCCAGACCTGGTTGCTGAACACGCAGTAATCGTTGCGAAAGACCCGACAACCTCCCCCCCCCAACGACGGCCTCGACGATCGAGCATCGACGCTTCCCGGTGCTCCATCATCTCGATAACAACTGCCTGGAAACTTCTATCGCATACTTCCTGTCGGTACTGGACCAGTCTTGGACTCGGTTGATGCCGAGCAGCCGGTACTTTGGTCGCGCTTTCGACCCACGGAGATGGAGTCGATGACTTCGCGAAATCCAGCAGACAACCCTTCCGAAAGCTCCTTGAATCGCTTATTTCGCTCCAATCGATGCCAGAAAGACGTTGATATTTTATGACTGCATTTTCTTGGATTTTAACCGGCTCCTGCAGCCTCCGGGAGCTTTAGCGACTGAGGGAGTTGATGTTGCGACACGGATTGAATCCCGCATTTGCGAGACTTGACCGTCGACATGGACACAAGCGAATACGATACTAATACCTTATTAAATGTGCGTCGCATCACTTCCCACATAATTTAAAGTGGCTGACTTATCTCCTCCAGAATAACATCTCCTCGATCGTTTTCCGAGTTTACGAACCTTCTCAGGAGCACGCGCAAACCTTCCCCTCGGCTGCTGCCGATGTCGAGACCGAACTACGGAACCGCGGCCACATCGTTTACTATGATGCGACCAGGCGCGTGCTATGGTATTTCCATGTGCCGGGGAAAGGAGCGACGGCTACCGACGACAATAATGGGGCTTTGGGCAACACTATCGAAGTCGAAGGTGCGACGCTGTTGATGGTCGAGGATGGTTCATTCGAACCGGTCAGTCTGTTCAAAGGACGCGCACCGGGTCAGCAAGCTGCAAATACCCCCACAAGCTCTTCATCAAGTAACTCGGCCCTTGACCTGTCACTTCGGAATTCGCGGAATACAGGCTCTGGGCCGCCAAGCTCTTCCGATCCCGATTCAAAGCCCGCCTCAGCCGGAGGACCCGATGCGAAGGGTACAGGCTCTGTGCCTCTGAAGGACGCATACGAGCATTTTGTTACGGCTCTCTTGTCGACCGTTTCCGCAGCTTTCTGTAGCCGCATTTGCGCGATACCTGTCAACTACCGAACGGTCCTTTTTCCCGCGAAAGTCTCCCGCGAAAACCAGTCCGACCGAGCTCTCGATTCTGATTCAGCAGTCGTCGGAACCTTCCGCATTTATCTGACGACTACGGGTGCGTTGGTTATGAGCTTGTCATTGTCGTGTTGTGAAGGTCTACTGTCGGTGAACGAGCCATCAAGTCCGGGGCAGATTGTGTTGGGCTCTCAGATCTTGGCGGCCCCGTTCGGCGTTCTAGCGAATTATCAAGGATTCATGGGCGGTGGCTTATCATATCCAGAGCTTGGTCTTGGACAAACTCCAGATACTCAACTCTGGAGGGGCGCGGATGCTAAATCATCGCAATGGAGAGACACATGCATCAAGATCCTCCAGTCCCGTGGGCTGTCCCCAACGTTGCTTCAGTCTTGCCCCTGGATAGCACTTCAGATGATCCGCCGAAAATCAGGAGACGGCAAATCAACACCACTCCCGTCAACAATGGCTACGATATCATGGCCGGCTGCCCTCTGCTTCCGCAAAAAGTCAGTGATCCTGGCGCGAAATCATGGTCTAGGAGATACCGCATTGCTGGCCCACGAGGAGACTGCAGACTTTCTAAGCGAAGCTAGAACCTGGTTTCAGCTCGGAACTGACAGAGAAGAAAAAGTCACCAAGCGGAAAAAGGAGAGGGAGACTGCGGCAACAAAAGAGACTCCCGCGGCCGTCCCACCACAGCAACCCAATGGACATTCGCCTTTAGGTTTAAGGCGCGCGAGCAATGCAGCGGCCGTAGGTGCAATGTATCCGACCCCTCCTGACGGGGTTCAGAATCCTCTAGGAATCACGCCCTCCCTAGACGGCACAACCTCCAGCCCAGGGGCTCCGAATGCGACCGTAGCCATCGTCGATATCGATACCGCCATCGCAGATGTCACCATGCCTGAAACTGCGGTGCCGCATACCAGTCAACTTAATGAATCGTACGGTGATGGCGGGTGGAACTCGAATGACAACAAGCCAAGAGCAGATTCATTCCTGGGGGGCGAGAGCGACAACCTCTTTGGAGACATGGGCCCGGATATGTTCGGCGATGCCGACATAACGGATGCTGATTTCAGCTTCTTTGATGAGCAACCCGGCGATGATCTAGATCTCTCGGGTCTCCCTGATATGGGCATGTCAGATGCACCTTCGATGCCTCCAGTGCTTCCGCCTCCGCTGCCTGAGCCTGCGAAAATGGCTGCTCCCCCGATTGAGTATACAAAGCCCGAGCCGAGTCCACCAATTTTCACCAAGCCCGAACTCAAGCATGCCAGGAGCACACTCATGGACGAGGGAAAGCAAAGACCTAGCACAGAAAAGGCTGCCGGTACCAAGAGAGAGTCGAGCCCTTTTGGCCCCGATACGGTTTACAAAAGGGTCCGGGCATCCTTGGGAGACATCGACTCTGCTCCAAGCAGAACACCTTCAAGGAAAGGCAGCGTCTTTGACAGCGTAGGCTTCGATCCAGTGCTTCCCTCTGTCAACAAAAAATACGAGCAAGGGGGCCGTTTTGACTGCAATCCTGTCACCCGCGGGTTGGCACAAGAGTCGATCACGCAGCCTGGTTCTCAAGGTCCGCCTACAACCGACTACCTACGGAGACACGGGAAACAGAGGAAGCAGCTGAAGCACTCAGAGCAAACGAGTGTGGTCATGCGTACGATTACCGGCGGTCTGGAAAACGCAACCTTGAACACGAGTCCTGCAAAAATGGATGACTTCGCATCCGATGCGGACGATGTGAGCTTGGTGTCTGACCAGGATGACGCAAGCTCAACGACAGATGAGCCAGCGTCTCCGTTCAAATCAAGCATTAGAAGACTGAATTTCGACGACGATGTGGTTTCTCACGTTACCTCGTTGAAGGACATTGAGTCTGTCGAAGACTCTGATCCCACCTTGGCCTTGGAACTCCCTAAACTAGCCAAGGTCGAGGCAACAGAGGTATCGATAACAAAGTACTTTGAGGATGCTGAGGTACTGCCGATTCATCTTTCACTAACAGATGAGGACATGGTGACAATCGCTCAGATTGTGACTGAGCAAGCGGTCACTGGTAACTTGAAAATCCGCGATTCGCAAGCCAACACTCTGAACACGGCCATTATATCAGAAACTCGTCGACAGCTGTCATCATTGAGTCGCACCGCTCTACAGACTCTGCGAGAAGTTGTCCCTGCTTGCCTCGGCGAGTTCAACACCTGCAACTTCAAAGGTGTCGTGGAGGTCCCTGACGTGCCGTTGCTGGGGCAGCCTAACAGACTGCACCCAAGGCCAGTTCCGCAGAGAGATTCGAATGCTGAGCCGCCCAAGCCCAACAACCTTTTCCAAATCCCTGCGCCACACATGGAACTCCGCCGCGCAGAAGCCAGACTGTCGGTGCTTCCGTCAAGCGTCCAGTTTTGGGAAAGCTTGGGTCTCGGCCCTGCCCAAGGGACGAAGAATGTCAGCGTTGTCTGCGTGTTTCCGAACTGGGACGGCATGACAGATGTTGCCGCAGCGTTCCTAGATCGGATGCGCAATGTCTATGAGCTGCTGAAACTGGGCTCGTTCGAGCGCCTGCCCACGAGCTCAAAGGTGACCGACGGGCTGATGCCATTCGAAGCGGACAAGATTGCTACTTCTCCGGGCACGGTCAGCCCTCACATTGGGTCAAGTCTGGATGATCGCATGGAGGCCTTGAATCAGGGGCTGTTGTCAGCAAACGTGATGGAAAAGAATTTTGTTGTGTACTTCGTGTACCCTCCGGATCACCCAGGGTCGATCGTGGAGGAATGCACGGCGTTCCAACGGCTTTTCGAGATGCACAAGAGGTCTTTGACTGACAGGAGACAAGCGCCTGTCAATGAACTTGTTTTGCAGCTGGTTCCTCTAGATTTTCTGACTTCTCCTGTGGGCATCGTTGAACCAACACCAAGCGACGCCATCAAGCTAGCGATAGAGACGTATGATCGATGCACATTGTTTGGCGGGCCGATGCCCTCGCCAGCTATCATGCTGGAGCAGTCACTACCACGAGGCATCGACTTCAAGATCTCCAATACCTCCTCGTCTTCGGTCATGCACGAAAACACCTGCATGCACATCGCTTATGCACAAAGCATTGACGAGAGGTGGATTACGGCAGCATGGACCGACAACAGGGGATGCCAGCAAATGACGGCGTCTTACAGTCTCGGGCGCAAAGGCAAGCCACTTTCAACGTCTCTTAACGATGTCTACCACGAGATATGGGATACGACACATGATTTGATCTCCAAGTGGAAGGTACACTGGCGGATCATTATCACAAAGTGCGGGCCCATGGACCAGCAAGAAATTGGTTTCTGGCAAGGTCTCGCGCAAACCGAGTCGATGGCCTCGATGAGCCTGACGTTGATCTCAGTCGACACAAACCCGTCTCTACAGTTGCTTCCTCCGGCAATAAAAGTACCAGCGACAGCATCGTCAGCATTCTACACCACCCCGGTGTCAACACCGCAGGCATCAATACTCTCTCCCGAGCAAAGTGGGACGCCCGCCACACCTATGAAGGAAAATAACCCCGTAAACGCCGCGACGCCGGGAGGCACCCCTGGTGACGGCAACGCGGAACCAGCCGAAGGTGACGCCATTCTTCTTGATGTTACGGATCAAACGTGGGGTGCCGTGCTTGCCCATCGACTCAGCAACTCATCAACTCTTGGAGAGCTCAGTCCTGCTATAATCAGTGGGTATCTAGTCAAACGCGGCGGAACAAAACTAGAAGATCCACCAGTGGTTTTGGAAGTCAACATTTTGCACGTGGATAGCAACCCGCGGCTGTGCGAGACTCTGATGCGGGAAATGCTCACTTATTTCAGGGGCCTTGGTACACTAGCTCGGGCCAGGGGCATTGTAGATAGGGGGACGGATATACGGCCTTGGCATATCGCGGCAGCGGAGAAGGGCGTCCGGGCATTATACCTCTTGATGTGATTGGGAACGGAGGTTTTGAGGTAGACTTCCTTTGGGTCCAAGAATGGCGTTAGACATGGCGTTGGACCTTTGATTGTACACGTAAAGAACAGAGTCAAAAGGCTCGGAATTCATCATCATCATCGCTACCATGTATTCATGTGCACCGCTCTTTAAATTGTTCTATTCCTGATCTATCTTTCACCCCGGCCAGTTGATGCCCCGGGGGAAGTCTATGCTCATAAAGCGTCCATATGATATAAGTCCACGCTCATTTTGGCCAACCCATATTAACACCATGTACTGAAATTCCATCATCAAACTACAAAACAAACCCAGCCAGCAAGGGCAACTTTAGTTCCAGAAGCCGGGGAACAGGAACTCGACGTTCTTCATGGCCTCGGGGTTGCGACCCTCGGGCTTGGTCATGAACTTGACGGCGCCCTGGGACGCGCCCTCCCAGTGCTTGGCCAGGACCATCTCGCTGTGCTCCTGCTTGGCCAGCTCGTCGAGGACGCCGCCGACGAGGCGCTTGGCGTTCTCGCCGTTGGCGGTCATGTACTTCATGACCATGGCGACGTCGACGTCCTCGAACGAGTGCCAGCAGTCGTAGTCGGTGGCCATGCAGATCATCTGGTAGGCCATCTCGGCCTCGCGCGCGAGCTTGGCCTCGGGGAGGGCGGACATGTTGATGACGCTGCCGCCCCAGGAGCGGTACATGTGAGACTCGGCGCGGGTTGAGAACTGGGGGCCCTCTATACGATGTGTGTCAGCAAGACTCAAACTTCGGCGGTTCGTACGGGGGGGAAAGGAAGCACTGCTTACCCATGCAAATGATGGTTCCCTTGTCGTGGAGCACGACGCCGTCGCCCTGCATGTGCGCGGCGCACTTCTTCACGACCTCAGCCAGGCGCTTGTCGAAGGGGTCCGCGAAGCCGACGTGGCCGACGACGCCGCCCTCGAAGAAGGTGAAAGGGCGGATGCCCTTGGTGCGGTCGATGACCTGGTCCGGGACGACGAAGTCCATGGGCTTGATCTCCTCCTGCAGGGAGCCGACGGCGGAGAAGGCGATGACGCAGCGGACGCCGATGGAGCGCAGGGCGGCGATGTTGGCGCGGGCGGGCACCTCGTGCGGCGCGAACTGGTGGTGCAGGCCGTGGCGGGCGAGGAAGGCGATGGGCACGCCGGCGTGCTCGAGGATCATGATCGGGGAGGCCGGCTGGCCCCACGGCGTCGTCGGGTTCAGGGCGGCGACGGGCGTGTAGCCCTCGAGCTTGCCGAGGCCGGTGCCGCCGATTACGGCGATGTGGACGGGGCCTAGTGTGAGGCGATGTTAGCATCGTGTTCTCAGTCGCGCGCGCGCGCGCATTCGCGGGTGGGAGCTCGAGGGAGGGGAGAAAAGCATGTCGAGGAGCTTGCTTACGGTCGAAGGTGGTAGGAAGGTCGGCCATTGTGTCTATGATTTTGGTTTTCGCGGGGGAAGGGGTATCACGATTCTAAGACGACAGATTCAAAGACAAAACAGACGACAGCTTCGAGCTCAACCGGATATAGAATTGTGACGACCTGGGTGGATGGTAAGACTACCGAACCTTTTTTTTTCAAGGACCCCGCCGAATTTTACCCCGCCATCCCACGCACTTCTTCAGTGCCCCGCCATTGCGACCTCCCGGGCGTCCCGCATTTTCATGGTCAGCAAAATGTCCCCGCCTGGATGGCCAATCTTCTCAGCACGTGTCGAAGATCATGCCTGGGGCGCATGCATTGCTAGAAACGAGATATCTTGAATCAAGAGGTCCGGGGTGTTAGCACTAAACTGAGCTTCTGGACAGGTTGTGGACAGGAGTTGGGGGGTTCTCATATGCTCTTTTCATCTGAGGTATCTAGCTCTCTAGACTTTTTGCTGGTCTTCATCCGAACTCCAACCCTAGTACATACAGACAAAATTCATTTCTATGCAAAGCAAACCGGGGCGTCGTCATTTATTTGCTCTCCTCAGCTGGGCGCATAGGCAATTCTGTCTCCTTGGCCGCGCCATCCTCCTTCTTGGCTCCGCCGGGGTAGCGAGAGCCCTTGTCCTTGGGCTGCTTCTTCTTCTTCTTCTTGTCATCCTCAACCGGCGGGTAGGCCTTGACTGTGACTTCCTGCCACTCCTGGGAAGCCTGGAAGGAAGCTTGGATGGGTGCCAAGAGCGCGTTGAGAGCCTTTGTGACGGCCGGCTTCAGCAGCTGAGGCGTCAACTGCAGGGTGTTAGCGTACCGTCAAAATCCGCGTTGATACATCCTATACTTACCACATCGTTCTTGTAGTCCTCGTGCATAGCAGCAATGTCGGTGTAAACCAGGGGCTCGAGGCCGTCACGCTCACGCTCGACGGTGAACTCCTTCTTGCCCTTCAGGGCGGCTGCGGGGAGCAGCACGTACTCGACAAAAGACAAAACACCGTTGCCCTCGGCAACCTTGGGCACACACTCGGCCTTGCGGAGCTTCTTCTGGACGACTTCAGGGGCATCGAGAAGGTCGATCTTGCTGTCTAAGGGGCCGTGTCAGCATGTGCATACGCCGGCAATCACTCATCAGACTTACCAGGGTCGCTTGCGCTCATCTTGCCGCCGTTGAGACCCGGAACCATGGGGTTTAGCAAATGCGCGCGGACCTTGTAACCAATCTTGGGCAGCCATTCCGTTGCCGCCGCGAACAGCTTCCTCTGATCCATGCCTACAGAAGTCAGTCGAGGGTGGTGAGAGACAAGTCAAAGGGTCCAATACCTCCAAATTGCGCATCAACGCCCAGGTGCTGCTCGTCGCAGACCTGGAGGACAGGGTAGAGCAGACCGCTCATAGGGGCGTTCTACCGTCGTGTTAGCCCCACGCCCGGCACGATGGAACGGGTGATCTCACGTCCGACTGCTTCACAACCTCCGCACCAGCCTTCTTCGCATCTCTTTCGCTGATGAGCGAGCTCATCTTGTAGATATCCATAATGTACTCGGGGCTCTTCTGGTAGGAGCTGCCCAGAACGAAGTTGAGCTTCTCGGTGGAGACGCCAACGGCCTGAAGGATGTTCGTGATGGCGAACTTGTAGAACTTGGCGCGCTGCTCGACGAGCTCAATCGGGGCCTTGAGGTTGTCGAGGAAGCCGTGGATATCGGCGAGGAGGACCGTCATCTCGCAGCCGGCAGCGAGGAATTGCGCCAGCTTGATGGCCGGGACGAAGTAACCGCAGTGCGGTCTGCCGGTTGTCGCAGTACCTGCAGCGCATTCGGTCAGCCAATGCATAACAGCATAGCTGGAAGAACAGAGTTCAAGTATGCTTACCCCAGTAGATCTTGGGGTTGCGTCCCTCGGCCAGAATCTTCTCAATGATCTCGGGGTTCATGACCTCAGCCAGGTTCTCCTGGATGAGGGCGAACCTCTCCTGGGCCGTTGCGCCTTCCGCCATGTTGAAGTCGGTATGAAAGTCGTAAACGTCGTAAACGGTGATCGAAGGGAGTTGCGGCGGAATTCGACGAGACGCAAGAAGCGAGATCGTGGCAGGATCGGTAGGTCGAGATCTGACGGTCGAGGACTTACGGATTTATCTTGTCGGGTGAGTCAAGCCGTGACTCGTCGCACAAGTGGCCCAAATTCCCGTTGAACGGACGACACTGCAGCAAAATTACCCCGCCGAGGGGAGGTCGTCGGAGCCCACGACGGACACGGCCGATAGAGGGGTCTACAGGGGCAGAAGCCCCACGATTGGCCGATTTCAGGGGGCCCAGCGCTCCAAAATTTCACAGGGCTCTCAACCCAGAAGAGCAGTCGCATCCGCGCGTACAGGCTCGCATTCTTCGCACAAGACTCAGAAGGTTGGATATGCCACATGGATCAAGATGAAGTTCGTCTCTCATGAAGAAATTGGGATTTCTGATGCTTTGTTTCAATAACTTGGTTCAAGAATCCAGTTTAACTTGGGCAAATGTCTCCCCGTTGTTAGAACCTGCGGCTGGTTCAGCAGAGCCCTCGATCCGGCAGTTGGTCTGTGTGTATCTGCTTACCAATTTTGAGTGCAAAGATACTTGGGCGGAAATTTTCCTCGTTGGTGACCTGCCCCGTCTCTCATCCTCGAGCCGCCACCCCGTTCGACGTATCTTGATTTTACATGAGAACTGTGACTTGATGCAAAAGTTTCCTCCGCCGCCTTCATCTCACTTCCAGCGTAATTACTAATCGAAGGTTGTTGGAATTCACTCTGGCGGTGCCCTTGCCATGTTCACCAAGTCTCGCACGCTACCCCATCTTTTAGTCTGAAAAGTGATTGCCAAACTCACTTCCTTACTACCACGGAGCACACACCATCTCACGACACAGCAGCCATGACGGTAGACACAGCACCGTCGCTGCCGGCGGACCTGGAACTTGACGATGGCACGCCCGGCTCTGAGTCCATCGAGGAGCGCTGCTTCTCAGCCGCCCTCATCTGCCTCGAAGGCCACTACACCATACCGCCCATGGGCCCCCAGACCGCAGCCAGGGTCTCATCCATGATAGCAAAGACCCTTGAGAAGACACACACATTCAAGCATGTGAGGTAGCTTGCTTCAGTTCCACGTCCTGGGAACCCTGAGACATATCTGACAAGAACCAGGGAAACGTTGTCACGAAACGTCGAGATTTGGATATGGTTGACAAAGATTTTCGGCGCCGCCATCCCCAGCCTCACCACACGCTCAGTAGGCCCGCTGTCAAGTCTCAACGACCCCGAGAAGGGCGTCACCCCGCAGGAGAGCACGGCTCTCATCGTAAAGAACCACCACAGCCTCAAAGATGACCTCTCTATTCTCAACAAGCTCATGCACATCGCGAGGAACCTGCTGGTGACGTCGGAGCCCGAGGTCCCACAGGACATCTGCGCCGCCGTCCACTTCGACCAGATGGTGTACCAGACCATCATTCTCTGTGTTAACGTCACGAGCAAGGGCTACGACGGCGAGATTCTGGACGAGACATCACGCGCAAAGTTGAATGAGATTACGGACATGTACAAGAAGCTTCTGGTTACCTCTCTCCAACAAGCACACAACTGGACGGCCAAGAACGACCGGAACAAAATGTCATTTTGGTACGACGTTCTCTTTGACGAGGACGCCCAGCTGGACGACCCCCAGGACGGCCTTGGTGATGGCTCTGGATTCCGTGTTGACGTCGCAAAGACCGAAATCCAGCACTGGCTTGAGCGCAACTCCAGAATGTGCGACACGGCCCGCAAGCTCCTCACAGACTACTCCCACAACAAGTCTCACAAGCCGCCCGGCGTTCTGGCTCCGATTGCCCCCCTGGCCTGGAACTGGTTTCCGGAAGGCCAGGTGAAGGTTCGCGCAGACAACTACAAGGAGGGCGAGCGCGTGACACCGACGTGGGACCCCGAAATCCAAGACAAGTTCGAGCAGGACCGCCTGTACTGCCGAGTCTCGAGGGAAATCGACACATGGTGGTTGCGCGCCCGAGACGCAAACTACGAGGGCTGGCAGGTCGCCATGCCTTCCGTCGACTTTGCGAAGCAGCGGACAGAGCACTGCAAGAGCAACCTCATCAACCGCTACACACCCATGCCCGTCATGCGCTCGGGCGAGGAGGCAGAGGTTGTCGAGGTCGAGGAGTCGGGAGACCTCCCGGAAGGCTCGCCAGAGGAATATGCCGAGGACTACCACCACGTGGAAAACCTGGACGACATGATGGACGACGACGACATCGACGACGACGAGTCCTACGGCGAAGGACCCTTGACCGGCCTCCTCACCGAGATCCCCAACATCCTCGACCCCAAGCAGATCGAGGCCCTCCACATGATTGTCAAATCCTGCATCCTCGACTCTGCCGGCACGGGCCTCACCCACGCCGGCGAGAACCTCCAAAAGACGCGCTGCCGCATGTTCCTCGCCCTCGACTGCGGCAAGTCTCTCCTCCGCGAGATGCTTGTCTTCATTGCCGTCTGGGAGAAGGACGAACAGTCCCTCATCTTCCAAATCACCTCCCAGCTCATCGAGGCCCTGCACCACTCCGCGCTCGTCCCCTACGCCTGGAACTCCCTCCGCATCCCCAAGGACATCATCTCCCCGGCGCAGACCGTCCTCCTCCGCCTCGTCAACCACATCTTCCGCTCCCGCATCAGCAACCCGCCCCAGGACAAGAAGGACCAGGACCGCGACGTCAAGCTCGTCATGTTCTTCTTCAGCTTCTTCCGCTCCCGCATCGTCCCCGAGTGTGTCGCCCTCATGCACCTCCAGGCCCAGATCCGCGAGGAGAACGTCGACCCGGCCGAGTTCCCCGTCGACACCTGGGACATGGAGCGCGCCAAGGACGGCCTCGCCCAGTACCTCGACTTCCTGACCACCGCCTCCGAGATCGCCGAGTCCCGCAAGAAGCTCATCGAGTGGGAGGCCGTCTACGACCTCATCACCCTCCTCAACGGCCTCGAGGCCGGTGTCCCCAAGAAGCCCCTCGTCGACGCCGTCCCTAGCCGCAACCGCCCTCCTCCCGCATCCACTCCCCCAGACCAGCAACAGCAAAACAGCGCCGGCTCCACCCCGATCGTCGAGCGCCCCTACTCCACAAACGAGAGCCTTCCCCCCTCCCCGCCGCCGCCGTCCCTCTCCGACCCGGCGCACAAGTACCCCTGGTCCGGCATCAAGGGCCAGATCTTCACCATCCTCGCGACCCTCCTGCAGCCCCCGCCCGGCCAGTCCTCGCCGGGCAACCCGGAGGTGCAGAACCAGATGGTCAACCACAACGGCATCGTGCCCCTCCTCAACTGCTGCGCCTACGACGACCACAACCCCTTCGCCAAGGAGCGCGTCACCATCTGCCTCAAGTGGCTCCTCGACGGCTGCGAGGCCGCCAACAATTTCTTCCGCGAGCTCGTCAACCTCGCCCCCGCGCCCTCCCTGCGGCCCCCGCCCGGCGGCACCACCACCTCCACCATCCGCGTGGACGGCATCGCGGGCGAGGTCAAGGTGCAGGTCCGCTCCAACTCTGCGCCGGCGGCTGGGGACGGCGGCGGGTCCGAAGGCGGCGACGGCAAGAAGCACGTCCACGATCCCTACGGCTTGGTGGACAGCGCGGCGAGGCTGAATCTCTCAAACAAGAGGCCGGAGACGAACGAGCCTTTCAACGACGACGACTTTATGTAAATAGGTTCCGGTTCTTCCAGGGCATATCGCGATGGGTGCATTGCTGGCGTTACCTAGGCTGGGGAAAATTGCAATTTTGATTCTGTTTATAAAGGGGTGTAGTAGGTGCCTTCTAAACGAGCGAACATCAACACGTGGCTAAAACAAACATATCCAACCCACATTTCCTTTTGGTTAAAAGAAAGAATAAAAGGAGTCAGGTGCCATTGTGTGTCCTGTGATCCAGCAAGCCTCCTGTTCCTTGTTTCCTCCGATGCCCATTGAAGCAAAGTGAATGCTGGTTGCAAAACACGGAAAGCTAACACGCAAACCCAAACAGACTGGGAAATGAACAATTTTACACATCAAGTCCCCCAGCCAGCAGGGCCAACTGACACGGACAATGCTAACCCCAACCAGGCTTCACCTGCGAAAGCCGCAGCGTGCGCCAGACTGGTACGGATACGGGTTGTACCGGTACTCAGGGGCGATCCTGGCGTTCTGCTGGACCGGCTGCTCTCCCGATCGGAGGACGACAGAGTAAGAGGACTGTGGATGGACGGGGTGAGGCGAGTGCATCTCCGCGCCGTGGCCCGTCTGCTGCGCGGTCTGCCTCAGGATGTCGTCAAAATCGAGATGCGACGGGCCGGGAGAGCCTCCCGCCGTCTGCTGGTGTCCCGGGCCCATGGGCGAAGCGGCCGGGACCTGTCCCCACGCCCTCTCGGGCTGGTGATGCTCCCAGGTAGGCATCTGCGAGCTGTGGTGGGCTTGTTGGTACATGGAGATTCCGGCAGAGACCTGGGGGCTGTAGTACGACGACTCGTGGTCGAGCTCCGGGCTCATGCTGGCGAGACTGTGTGACGGGCTGTTGGGGCCGCCGCCGTCGTCTGGCGAGCCGAGGCCGATGAGGGTCGGGCTTGCTTCTATCTGGATCCCGCTCTGCTGGGACAGGCGGCGGACGTTGCGTTTCTTGCAGTTGTATTTCCCCAGTTGCCACTTGTCGAACTGCTGGCGGTACGACCTAGTTCTGAGCACAGGGTTAGTTGGTTCCTTTCTCTGGCCCCCAACTGACATCACCATCTTTTTGCACATGTATGAGGCCATCGGAGGAGTTGTGGCCAATTTGTTTGTGGGAACTAAGACTAACAGAAGGAAAGTTAACTTACGATGCCTTGAAGCTATGCTCCCTCTGCATGATATCCTTGACTTCCTCCAGAGTCCGGGATTCCGTGATGTAGAGCCTTGTGATGGTGTCACGGTATTCCTTCCAGGCTTTCGTCATGATTGCGCCGGCCGAGCAGGAACTCTACGAGTTGACGGTTGGTTCATTGAAAAGAAACCATGGATAGGGGCATAGACACCGAAAGAGGAATCGAGTGACGCTAGCTACGGTGACATTTGATGGATTGTAAGATGTTTGGCTGGGAAACTTTCAGGGATTAGGAAACAGCTTGTTCAGCACTATGTATATAATATTCAAATCAGGCTGTAGCAGGTGTGCTTGTTGGCTTATCCATCACTGCCCATCACTGCGATCTTAGCCCGTTCAGAGGCTGTAAAGTTGGGGCTGACGACGGTAATTCCTCATCAACGTATCTGCCTTAAAGCCTCTCGCGTAATAACATCTCTTTCGCTCATGCTGCAAAACAAAACAAATGCATGGGTAGGGATGGTTCTTCAATCGTCCAAAGAGCACAATTGCGCGGGAACCAGGACGGAACGGTGCGAGTAAATCTGCCTTTCTCATTCTCGGCAGCCTTGACTCTCGTTCAAGGGATCAGAAGGCTGCGCGGAAGGTGGTGTGGACGCAGCACACCATTCATGACCTACCCCCTCACCTAACCCCTCACCGAGAAATCTGCAAGGCATTGCAGGTCAACCAAGGTGTGGCAATCGGTCGTTGGAGACTTTTCCTTGAGTGCTTCAACGTGCACCTGCGCGGGTGTTGAAATTCTGGTCCCCGTCGTCATCACCGAATCGCGATTAGAACCGTGCTTCCTCCTGAGTTGACTCATAATAATGCCTCTTCTTCAAGCAGAATACGTCGCAGGTGCTCCTGTTCTTCGTTAGCCAAATCGGGATTCCACTCCGGTAGGGTCGAGCAAAAAGACCGGGCGGCTTTGCACTTATACCCATGCCGTGAGGCTTCCCAACAGATTGTGGATGGCCACGTGAATTGCCTGCAGGTTTCAGCGCCGTGTCTCGGCGTCGCAAATCGCTAGGCAGACAGTCGATGATGTGAACGTCTGGACGTCAGGTATCTGTATCCGACTCGTCCATCGATCTTTTCACTCGCACTTAGATCCTGTATTCTGTACGGAGGAAGCAAGGGAAAAATGGGGGAAGGCTCAAATAATAATTCTGTTTCATTAAAAGCTATTCATTGCCATAAACAAGTGGTATCCTCCAAACGCATGCGCCAAGGTGGCAGCAAAGAAAGCATGCTGGCATAAGGCTGTGTGTAGCTTGAAGGGGGTGGCCAATCAGCCGAACACTACTGCACGACTGCGGCGAAGTATGCCTCGTCACGAGGCTCAATGTGTAAGGCAACCGGGGATGGAACCCTCTCAACATAACACCGCCTCGCTTTTAAAGTAGGGCGGAAGATGACGGGCGTCTGTCGAAATCTGGGGCTGACGGGGTGTGCGTGGGGGAGCGACGAGAAGAAAGATGGTGGCCATCGAATCCCTTAAGCCTTCTTTTCCTCAACAGGAGGCGTCTTGGTCGCAGGGATGGCGGTGCCCGAGGAAGGACCGTCAACCGGACTCAAGATTTCTGGGCTGGCGGTAGGATCGGCCCCGGTGACCCCGGCCTCTTGGCCTGGGTGAGCGCCAGACTGAGTGTTGACTGTGGGAGATACTGCGGCGAACTTCTCATCAGAGGCCATTGCCGGCGAGGTGGGGACCGAGTCCGGAGCAGCAGGGCCAGTAGCTCCCGCAACATTCTTGATAATCTCAAACCACTTCTCGGCATCCGCAGGGGTGTGCGCCTTAAAGGCCAGTTCTGCACTGCCTGTGAGCTTGGCACTCATTGAGCCGCTCTTGTCCTTGCCCTTAACGTTGAATTTGTCCCCGTTGGGTTGACCAATCACAGCGTCCGGAAGGTAGATGGATAGATCTGGCTTGGGGTCCGCGCGGGTGTTGTCAGAGTCCTTGAACTCGTGCAAGAACTTGGCCGGGGTTACGACGTAGTAGCCAGTAGAGTAACCCCAAGACAACTTGTTACGCGACTTGCGCTCGAGAGAACCCTCGATCAGGGGCTTGACGCCAGAGTGGTCCATGTTGGGGAACGTGACAGACTCGACGGATCGCGGAGCATCGTTGGGGTTGACCAGACGCTCGCCGCTACGGGTGACGAAACCCTTCCACTCCAGATCGGGAGGAACTCGCTGGACCGCGCCAAGCATGTCAGAGTACAAGGCACGAGTCTTCTCAGCCTGGCCTCCAGTCAATTGCACAAAGGCCTCCATGCTCTGCTGAATAACCTCGATAACGTGAGCCTCGAAGGCCTCGAAGTTGTTCTGGACGGCAATCAGGTCGTTGCGGTTGTTGTTCTCCTCCAAAACTTGCTTGTGGAGTCTGTGCAAGACACCCCGGTGGACGACGTATGGGTCGTCTGAGCCGTGCATCTTGCCGCCAGCCGACTCAAAAGCAGCGGTTTGCTGGCCAAGGAGCTCGATATGCTTCTGGGTGGTGTTGCGAGCCTTCTCGACCTCCTTGGCACTCTTCTGGGCACCGTGAGCGAGCTCCTTGCCCTTGTGCTTGATCTCCTTGTGGAGACGCTCAAGAACCGGTAGAACAGATCCCTTGATGCTCTTTTCCGTCTCGAGGTTGGTGTTGATTATAGCCTGAGTGTTGGAGCGCATGTTCTCAAAGTAGCCCGCAATGCCGCCAAGACTCTGGTCAAAGTGGTGACCCTCCTTCAAGGGATGAGAGATGACCTTAAGCGCTCTCTCATACTCCTTCGACTGAGCCTTGTGGATCTTTTCAACGGCCTCCATGTAGTCCTCTAGGTATCCGACGGCATGCTTCCAAGCCTGGAGTCGCTCGGCGAGAAGGCCAGCGGTCTGCGCGCAAAGTGTTAGCTCGTGCTAAAGAGGGATGACAACACCTAAAAGTGACATCGACAAGACGACTGTAGATTTCGGCTGGCTTCCAATGACAGGCCAAGCAGTTCAACTTACGCTGGTAGGGTCGACTTCAGGGACCGCATCGTCGGTGGTCGATGTGGTCTTCACGGTCGCCGACCTTGTCGGCAGCGCCTTGGTGTCCGCCATAGTTTCGATTTGCAATTGTGAACAGGAATGCGTGGGGTATTCGAGCTGTCAGGTCGACAGATGGGTATCGCAGTGTAAACAAAGTCGCTCAAATGCTCCTGGCAAAAAGATTGGCAAGGGAAAAGTGCAGCAAGCAGGGCGGGCGAGGTTATATCGCAAAAAGGGCGGCAGTAGTGCAGTGTAGCTGTCCAGACCGTCGTCCCTTGCCCCCCCTTCACTTTCCCTTTCCCCGCCAGTGACAGCTGGTAATTAAACCGCCCAAGCTCCTGCACGAACACACTCGAATGACGTTCTCCACCGCCGCCGACAACTTTTTTGGCCCTAGCGCCAGTCCCTCAGCTTGCACGTCCCCCAAAAGTGGAGTTGTCTGGACCCCCTGTGACGATCACGACTCTCTCAGGGAACACAAATCCAAGCTTTCTCATTTTGCTGTGCTGGTGCTGGGTGCCGGTGCAGCTGAAAGTGACCCCCAACACGGACGGGCAACATCTGTCGCGCTTGCTTGGGCTGAGAAACTTCCAGCTGTCCAGGGCCTTTCTTTTGCGCTGGCATCATCAGGTGTTCCCCATTGCGACACGCTAGAGTGAAGCCAAGCGGTGATTCCGAGTAGTTATGACGTCAACACAAAGTGAACAGTCCCCTACTTCCCATCACACGAAATGCGCTAGTTGAGATTAGATGATCCTCCCCTATCAGTCCTGCCATCAGAGATGATAGCGCGGCCGCCCAGTGACACGTGTAACTAATAACAATGTTGTTAAATCGAAGCCGTGGTAATGTCGCACTTGCTGGGGTACCCTTCGTTGGAGGAACAAGCTTTTCAATCTTCCAGAGGCGCGGCATTGAGATGACGGCCGACAGCATTTGGGAGCAGGGTTGCAGCCTGAACCTCCATCCGGAGGCATTGGACGGAAGTCGACGGGCGGCGACATGAACCGATTGGTCTTATGTCATGGTCCAGACCCTGATGACAGAATATCGTAGAGTTGGGAGGGACTGATTAAGAATCTTCGGATGATGGTGTTGGGTCGAAAAGCACAGCCCAAAGACTCTTTTGATCTGTAGCCAATCAGGGGAAGGTGGTGTTGGGACGCTATTCGGGAGCCCATGAGGCCTCCACACGAAGAAATGTCTTGTCTGGGGGACAAGGCCAAATCGATGTCTCTAAATCAGTGATTATTTTGTATCTCCTCGTGACAGTGTTGCCCAGATGAGGCGGGTAATGGAGGACGAGGGTGGATATGGAGACAAAAAGCAAACCAAACAGACCACCCATTCCGACCATGTCTGCGCGGCTATGATTCCTATGTACCTCATTACTTCATTCATGGACGGCATATAATAGAGAAGACGACGATGACAACGGTAACGACCGACGACGTCGAAGATGGCGAGCACGCGTGAAAAGTAGTAGCTCTAGCACAATAACAGTACTGGGTCCTATTTCCACTTTTACCAAACTCTTAAGCCTCGAGTATCTGTAAGAAATACAGTCCCATGCACACGGGGGAAACAGGCGATATATCACCAGAAATTGCAAAACAGCTGAAGCTCGTGTAACTCTCGGTAACACCTGTAGCAATCACTACCAAAGGGTGTCCATATAGTGAACCGATCAAACCACCCTGTCCCACATCTAGATCCTGCACACGCCATATCAGTCACTCCTCCAAAACGTAGCAAACGTAACCAACAGTATCTGGCCTAACAAGCCTCGCTCAAATGACATTTAGACCGGCTCATCGGCGCCATAATCAGAAAAACGAAAACACCATGCATCGCCCTTTTCTTGCCGCGCAAATCAAGTAAGCGCTTGCCGAACGGGCTCGAGAGTATTTAACCCACTAACACCATGCGCGCGCGTGTGTGTGTGTTACCCCCGCGATCCAAACGGTCTGGAATCTCGCATGGCCGCTGCAGTCAAATCCGACATCGGCCGGTGGCCCCCGGCGAAGTGGACCCTCTCGCCGTGCCGCATCCTCGGTACTCTAGCGGGGCCCCTCCTATTCCGAGCTGGCGTGGCCCGAGGGTCTCGTCTCTCGGTGTTGCGACGACCCGGGTGCGCAAATGACTCATTCCTCCAATGGTGGAAGATCCACAGAACCGGTTTTGAATGATCTGTGTTCACATGTGAAGGAGGAGTCTCGCACGCTCACGCCACTTCAGAGACGTTTGATGCAGCACGCTGCCACATGCGTCACACAAGTTGGATACATTCACTTATAGACGTTTGAAAAATATGAGTCTCCTTTTGGTAATTCGCATTCGACGTGCCGCGATCTAAGCGGTGGGTATATCTTACAACCGTTTGAATGTCTTCCCTATACCGTCCCATTGGTCCCCATATGCCCATTATCGCAATCCGTGTACGTGTGTTAAGCAGCCGCAGAGTCCTGGTGCCTCAAGGCGCATATCTAAAACCTGTAAATATCAAAGTACCGCCTCACTGAAGTCCGGTCTCCTCCAACGCCAGTGCCATGCCGTAAAGTAGTGTCTGCCACCCTCTATAACGTATAATGAAATCAAAGAAGCAAGGTTGAACATCTTGTATGTGTTGCGTTCTGAAGACTCAGTACACACGCTCACGCCCTTGGAGGAGGTGAAGCCTGCGGTCATCGCCACCCTGGACTGCGTGCAGCAGGGAAGTCATGCTCGCGGGACGATGCCACGAGCGGTGCGAGCCACCGGGGGTAGTGGGCTCGCTGCCGGTGCCACCCTCATGCTCAGGAATCATGCTGAGCGGGTCCGCGACGGGTGCCTCACTCGCAGGGGGCGTGTTCGGGGCGCTCATGGCAGAGAAGTAGTCGGGGAGGGCATCGGTGGTGCCTCTGCGAGCAGGTGTCTTGATGGCGGTGGTGTAGCTAGGCACCTTGCTCAAAGTAGCCATGTCGGGGAAGTCGAGGTGCTCAGGGGAGTTGCGGCCTGATGGGCCTGATGAGTGAGAGTTGGAGTGCTCCTCGTTGCTGTTCTGACGAGTAAGTGCCGCAGAGTGCGATTGCGAACTCTGGCCAGTGGGGTTCGACGTCGGGAAAGCGACATCCTCGGTGATGGCGTTCAAAGAGTTGAAAGAGGTATTGCGTTGCGAGGGGTCGAGAGACACGTTGTGAAGACGTTGTGAGAGTGCTGCGGGGGCGACACCATGGCTATGGCTGTTGGACATGGCAAGACCTGCCAGGTTCTCGGAGGAACCAGCGCGAGACTGTGCGTAGAAGGGACTGCTGAAGCCAGACTGGAGAGCGGGTGTCTGGAAACCGCTCATGTCGACGTCTTCGTACAACTGATCGAGAACGTGTTCTCCGTAACCAGGAGGAGCGATTCGGGTGACTGCGGCTTCGGCGGCGGCTGGTGTTGTGCCGGGGTTCTGGTCGACGAGGACTCCATGCTCATCGAGGGGCATATTGGGGGAGATGAAGATGGAAACGGGGAGAGTGGCTCGTAGCTGGCGTTTGTTAGCGTCTGTCTAAACCTTGGTTGTAGGTGACAGCAACATACCTCTGAAATGTGACCGTCGGGGTTCTTCAGGGCAACCACAAGCTTGAGCTTGTGTCGCACCTTAATTCCGTTGTGGTTGAGGTCCTGAACACACTGTCGCAGTCTCTTGGGGAGGTTCAACTTCTTCTCCACCATCCAGCCCTCCTGACCAGTATCTTCGATAGTGTCGTGCCAGTGCTCTTCCCTGTCAACCTCAAACTTCCAGTTGGAAACCTCTCTTTCTGTCCTGTGTTCCTTGAAAATGTTGCCAGTAGGTCCTTGCAGCGTGCACTCGCGGATCTCAAGCATCTTGACCGAGATTTCACCCATCTCCAGACCCTTCAACAACGGAGTGAAGCGCATCTGGAGAGGGACGGAGGCGCCGAAGACGACGGCCTTTTGGGGGATGACGATAGAATAGTCGACCTTGTTCGGCCAGATGTTTTCGACGCTCATGGCATGGAGGAACTCGAGGGCGGCGGGTTCGAGGGTGCGGATAATGCGCAGAGCCTTGTAGGCGTGCAGATCGTAGGCAAGCTTGCCGCGAGCGACGGTAGCCTTGAGCTTGTAGGTGATGCTCGCTTCGGGGATTCCTTCGACGCTCTCGGCCGTGTTACCGGGCAGTGTGAATTCGAACGGCCACTCATAGTTGCCGGCCGGCAACATGGTGTTCTTGCCACCAGCTCCGCCGACGAACGGAGCCCAGCGGTGTTGGAGCAGGGTAGTGGTCTTGTCGACTTTTTGGCTCGAAACGCCAGAAGCGGCGCTCTTGGAGTAATCCCACCTATTGAGGGGGGGCAGGTCAGCTGGCCGATCTGCAAAAAAGTCGAACCGGGAATAAGGGGCACTCATACGATAATCGGAGGGTGCCGGTGAGTCGGAGGTGAACATCTTCGATCTTGAGCGGAGTGGGCAGACACAGTACTACGACGCCCTTGAGAATCTGGCCCGCAGACTCGTCTTCTCCCCCGCGAAAGACAATGAAGTCATTGTCTAGTCTGTGGAGTGGCCAGCGTTAGTTAACGTTTCTCAGTTAGACAGTCGAGAGGGCTCTCGAAGCAGGGACGGTGAAAATTGTCCTGGAATTGGAGAGACGTGGGGCAGAAAAGCGCGTACCTGATCTCAAAGAGGGAAGCGGCATGCTTGCCCGTGACGGTCGAGAATGGGTTGAATGACGGCATCTTCAGATGACATGAACCAAGCAGTATGCCTGGCAAGAGGGAAACGGCCTAAACATCGAGGAAGGGGAGGTCTGGAGGCGGGCTTGTATTTATTGACGGGGAGTCTTTCAGGGTACGAAGATACCATGGGTACATTCGTCAGATCAAAGGTGGGCTTGGTCGCAGGAAAAGCGCAAGCACAAGCACGATTAGCAACCGCAAGCTGGGATGGCAGCGAAAAAAATGCGCCGGAGCCTTCATCTCACAAACGGGCAGCCCACCATGGAGGGGTGGACAACCACAACCTGACGAGGTGGGCGGTGGGCATGGGCGTGGGATGGCGAAAGGAGGGCGTGGACGTGGGTATCGATGGTGGGGCAGAGGCAGGTCGGGAAGAGATCCATTACCCTTGACGGGAGAGCGAGAGAAGGTCCACGTCCAGTGTTGGAGGGACCGTTGTTCAGGGACCCTAGAAGGCCGAACCTTGAACGGAGTTGGATAAGGGGGGAAGAATGGGACGAGGCCTGGGCCTGGCATCTGCGCTTGCCTGCGCCTGGTACGGCGAAAGTGAGGACGATGAGGGTCAGCGGCAGACACCGAACAAGGAGGACGGCCCAAAACGGAGCCGGGGGGCCATGGCGAGCAAAGAAACGACAGGAAGTGCAGGGCTGGGTCGACGCGGCGGCAGGTTCGTTGACGGATACGCATTACGGGATAAATCAGTACGTATCGTGCGATGCGTGGCAGACGGAGCGAGATAGGGAACGAAGAAAAGGTACGGGTGGTACGTGCGTCACTATTTTTTCTTTCTTTCTCCCCCCCCCCCCCCTGGCAGTCAGAGATTGTGGCTTGCGGGAGAGAATCCCGAGTCGTTACCGACTGGTTTACAGCCCCCAACCACCAGCACCAGTACACAGTCAGCAGCTAGCAATAGCCACAACGGACGGGATCCATTTCGAGCTTCGAAGGAGTCGAGAAGTGAGCGTGGTTGGCGTGCGTGTGCGTGAGAGAGGCGCGCCATCTGCCCTGCCCTGGACCGTCTATCATGGATGCCAGTGGGTTTGGCGGCGAATGTGCCCTGTATCCTGTGTATTCTGCACTCCGTATCGCTGAGGGACGGAAGGGAAGTGGGATGGATTTTCAGAGCTCCTTTGCCTCAGTCCTCCGAAAGAGGGAGGGATAGGTAGAGGCGGGCAATGACGATGCCGCCAGCAGGGGTGTGTGGGATGAATCATGGTCAGTCTCTCGGTCAAACAACCTCCTTTTCCCAGGTGTTCGCAACGAGTGAGTTTGCATGCACACTGCTTGGCCTCTTGACTGGGTCTTGTGGTTGGCTGTGCGGCTACTGCTGGTGCCGAGTCTGAGTCTAAGTGTAAGCCTGAGTTTGTGTCTCTGCCGTGTCTGACTCTTGTCACAATCAATATCACCACCATCACCACCGCCATCACTAGAGGTCCGACGAGGCGCGGCATCTCTCCGTCCCTCCCTCCATCCGCGTCGGAGACGGTGCGAATGGTGCTGATGGTGCTTAGGGCTGGTGTGGGCTAAAGACAGCCCGCAGCCACGGCGTGCTCTACCTGAGGGCTGGGCTGCCTTAGCTGTCCGGCTTGGCGGCTCCCTTTGACGATGCGCCATGTAATACAAAATACCTGCTTTTGTAATTGCGTCCGATAGGTCGGTCGTATCTACGATTATCGTGACAACGAATTATCGTCAGATTGGTAGATTTCTGCCTCATTTGGGTGATGGACGGCAACTCGTCAAATTCCCGTTGCTCATGTGGTCACGATGCATCAGCTAGCCTGTTGGCGAAACCAAGAAAATTACCTAAAATGCGACAACCCATGCGTAAGAGAGACAGACAGGGGTTAGAGAGTGACGATGAAGGAAAAAAGCAACTGGAATCGGAACACATGGTTCGAGCGCCTGCAACTGCTCTGCCCTGAGTCTGGCGTCTGGCCTGATTGGAGCTTTTCGGCAACTGCGCCCGGCTGCGATCCTGCGTGGGCGCCTCTTTTCACCGGCAACCTAATTAACGACTGGGCTGGACTGCAAAGCTGCAAAGCACACGGTGAGAAGTCCAAGTCGCCGATGCACCGCGCCGAGAAAGACATGGAATCTCCGAACAGGAGCGCCCGCTACGAACGAAGCCTAATTAACCCATTGTGCGCTCTCTTGCTCCCTCTAGCGAACTGCGATAGGTGGCCGCAGTTGCGAGATTCCGCGGTGACTTCATCATCGCTGCAACAGAACCTGGCTATTGGAAAGCAGAGCAAGAGTCAGTATCAACAGCCGAGCTTCAACCTAAAGGACACACACAAAAGAGACGGTCTTGCCGCCTCCCGCCGTTCATCTGACGGATCACGGATGAGGCGACGGATGGCCGAGGGCTGCCAACCACTGCCACCGCCCATCGCCACTGATTGGCCCCTGCATGAATCGTGCCATGGAAATGGAAGCCAGATGGAAGCTGTGGAGCTGCGCTGTGAGTGTGTGCTTCCATTGTCTTGGCACGGTGGCACCCATCTTTCCTTGCGCGCTTGCTTGGCTTGACCTCCCTCCCGTTCAGACTTCTGCCCTCCTCCACCAATTGCCTGGCGGCGCCAAGCTGATTGTCCGCCACAATGCTGTCGCCTCCCGCCTGCCCGCTGCAATATGATTCCAGGTAATGACTGCCTGTCTGCTTGACACCAAGACGCCCGTTCTCGAAGCAAGAAGTTGGTTGGGTGGGTCTGCGTGGGATGTTTTTCTATTCTGCCTCGCCTGCCTGTCCTTGTTCTGTTCCCAATCCAGCAACCCGAGCTTCCTTCCGTACATTACGGATCCGATGTTCGCCCGGCGTCTATTCCTACATCCCGCAGGTAAGGTACGAAGGTAGGCGCAGAGTCCCTTACAGAATCCAGGTACTGCCCTGCGGTGTGCGGTGGTAGTTGTCTCGCTGACCGTCAGACCGTCTCTCGCCGCCCGATCCCTGCCTCGCCCTTGTTGGTTCGGATATCTCATCGCGGGCAGGTAGCTAAGACAACGGCCTAATCTAGTCACAAAGCGCCAGCAGACCGCCTCGAAAACGCCATCGTCACCAAACGTGGCTTCGACACCCGCCTCGCCCGTCTTCATGAAACGGAAAGAGCCAAGGCTCGACGTCTGGAGGCTTGTTGTCTGTTCAGCTGCCAATCTGCCTTGCCTGGGTTCCGTTCTCGCCATGCCTATTGCCCATCACTCACTACAGCCAACGAAAGTGACGCTTGTTTGCGCTCTGTACGGGCATGATTGGCGGACCCCCACTACCCATATCGACGATGATGGACACGTCGAGGCCAAATGGTTCACATTGCCGCCTCCAAGGTGATGCAGCTGGCGGTCATGGGTAGAGTCAATCAGGAGACCGAGGAGGAGGGCGACGCGGGGTTGTCCCTAAGCCCGCATCTGAAGTGGCATTCAGACCATGATCAGCACTTGCTTCTCCATCGCCATGTGCGACATCAAGACCTGCAGTATAGCTAGGCAGATTGCTTCCCTTCACCGAACCATCCCCGCAACCTCAGCCTGCACCTGATGGCCAAAATCTCACGATATGTTCGGGCGGGAGTGCGGGCGGTATCCCGCGCAGTCCATCACACGGGGAACCCGGCAGCAGAAACACCGTCCCGCGCCTCTACGATTCTGCGCCTCATGACGGCCTCTTGGGGGTCTCGCAACTTGGCTGCCAGATGAACCAGAGAGTCTCTCACATTGGGGGCATGACCCCTCCGTATTGGCATCTGCAGGCTGGCGGGAAGTCGATGCAGGCCAATTTATCCAGCACCTCTGGCAGGCCCGTTTTCACGGTTCAGTATGCCGCATGCAGCATTCTCAGCAGACAAAGGTCCTTCCAGACCTTCCAGCCCGTACGCCGAGCCGGTCTCCTGGTCTGGGCATCTCGTTCTGGAGCAGGGATCCAATCCACTGCGTCGAGTGCTCTGTCACCCCCTGGTCGGGACCCAGTCTGCTTGGGAGATCGTCACCAGGAGACACGGAAGGCAGTTTGGCAGCTGGCCCGAGCCCTGCGATGGGAATTTCTCCTGGATTGAGTGTTCGGTGAAATCCCCACCGATAAGCACCAGCCTGTGCTGCCTGCAACCCGGGATCCTTTTGCTCCTGGATCGCGAGCCAAGGGCCCAAGGGGGCCTGTCTTGCCATCCCGTCAAGTCCCGGCCGTCAATTTGGACTCACGATGCCGCGGTAGCAGCGCCTTGCGTCTTCGACTGCCACTTCAGCGTGCATGACGAAGCATATGAAGCGGAAACAGGAATCAATTCATCACCATACGATATTGCGGCAAGTACCGTTCACACTGCGACTCTTCTCCAGTTTCGAGGGCTATCAGAACCCTCCCAATAGGAGGAACCAAGACCGACAGAAGCGAAAATCGAACGGGCCGTTCACCGACTCGCTGTGGATTCTTCGCTGAAATTCAAGCGATGGCGCCTTCAACCCTGCTTTGGTTTTTTTTTTTTCTCTCTCCGAGTGTGTGAGACTTTTTTTCACGCGTCCACGCCCACGGTGGCTGGCAGCCAATAGGGACTGCACTAGGAGGAATGGCTCCAAGATAACGGCAAAATTACACTAAAACGCAAAACCACCGTGCAGCGGTCTGAATCCGCACCGAGTCCGGACGTACGCCGAGCGATTTTCTTTCAAGATACGGACATAAGTCTCGGTCTATGGCGGTCATTCGCCGTGATCCTCCGGCCATGTTGGTTCTAGTCAGACCGTGCTTGGGATGGAATGCCTGGGCACACCCTCACCGAACTGCTAGTCGAGATTGTGTCACGGCGAACCTCAATCTCATACTCGACCGGCACCATGCTAACTCAATTGGCTGCAGCTACCCGTCGCTACAGTCAAGCTTTTTTGGTTCCCGTGAATCCTGTCTATGGTCTTGCCTGAAGTTGCGCAACGCTGTGCCGTGTTAGGCTGGCCACGCATACAACGCCCGCTCTTTTGCCTTGGCTTGCAATTCGGAGAGACTTTGAATGGTGTCAGCATATCTTTGCTGCATGATGCACTATCTCGAGGCTCAAGATATCCCAGTCCACGGATACAAACCGGCGCAGAGGGCGGGTAGCTAGCAGAAGCGAGCTCAAACCATTACCCACCACCAGCACGAATGGACGTTCACCTGCAAAGAGCGGTTGGCCCGCTCGGCCAAGTTTCATGGAAACGCGAGACGAGGCCCTTCACTTTTTGCAAGGAACCAAGGCCCAACACCCAAAGAAAGTCCAGGGTCACGATGGCAGAATCGAGGTTCCAACAGCACGCGGTGTGGTTAGCGCAATTTTCAGATTGCTCTGAGCAAACATGGCGTCCCAACGGCCCAGCTCGCCGACTGCCGCAGATGGCATCCGCAGCCACGGGTCTCCACTACACCACCACCCTGGGCGTGTGCAAAGATAGCATCATGCCTGCTCCTGATGTCAGATCAGTCGGGACCCACTGATATCAACATGACATCTCTTGCGCAGGTCGCAGTATCTTTGGCCCTTACCTCAGCGTGCAGCGCATGTGTTTTCTCCGTCGTCTCGTCTGGGCTGTTCCGGCCTCGCCTCAGCGCACATCATGGCCTGAGCATCGTTCACTGCTCATATTCGCCTGCGTGCGTAATCGACTGAGGTCCGTCGGAACCCAGCGGGCGGGTCGTCCGAAAATCTTGCACCGCACCGTTTTAATTTGACCGTCTAAAAAGTGCGGCAGGCCTATTGGAAGCTGGTGCAGAGCGTGCGTCTCCCTGTCGCCATACACGGCGACGAGCTCGCAAAGGTCCGAATACCCAAACAGGCCCATCGTTTCAACCATCTTGAGCCTCGATGGCCCATCTCGGGCACCAAGCTGACTCACGAAGCTTAGCCCCATCTGAAATCTCGCCAACTACCGCTTCCCATCCCCACCGCGCGCCGAAATCTCTCACCATCGGCCCTTTGCAGCGGTGAAAAACCAAGGGGGCGCGTCTCACTGATTACAAGCATCGAGACGTGAACCTTGATACCCGCCGGCCGCACTATGCAGGAGACCGGAATCTGACCTCTCATGAGCTCACCTCGAGCCACGGTGTGGGACCCAGTCTTCAGCCTTGCCTCCTGGCTCGGTTTTCCGACCTCTCATGTCTTTTAAACTCTGTTGTTGGACCTGCACACAAACCGCTCAAAGTGGATCGGCTTCCCGTTATCTACGCCTACGCCTACGCCTCCGATTACGCCTTGTCACCAAGAGAGGGGCTCACCACCAAAACCCAACCAGAGAGAAAAATTCAAAAATGTCCCTCGCATGCACGTGGATCTCCCGGTACGCCTGCATATGGATACACTTCAAGACGCCAGGGCAGCCTCTTGCGCGATGCTACTGCATAATACACGCACTGCGGCTGCACCACTGAAAAGTCTCCATCAACGACATCCAACAAGCCTATCAGTCTGCCCTTTCAGCCTCAAGCTTATGTGGCCGCCGTATCAGGGTTCAGTATCAACAGCATGTGAAAAAGGTATCCGCTCAAGCTTTGCAAAGTTTCACAAGATTTGAGTGGTTTTCCAATGTACCCCCTTGGTTGTTACTACGACACCCTTTTCCCTACTGCGAATTCCTCGTCGCATATCATAACGCGGTGGAGAATCGGGAATTACCTTTCCTTGCTTCAAGACCAACACGCACCCAATCGAATCCTCGAGGAACGGGCATAGCCCATTCGATATTCGCATTCGACATGTTCCAGAATTTTGGACGTTGCCTATCTCTATCAGACCAGGGGGTAGGCGGCACCTTAAGAACGTTTAACCACGCGAACCGTTCGACTTTCCTTCCGGCTTCTTTTCGTGCGTGGACCAGGACGTCTCGCCGGCCGGTCTTCCGCGTGCGATACCACCTGGCAACCGCATCTTAGTGCACCCGGGCCCTGTGTCTCTCTTCACTCAAATCACATGGGAGGCGACACGAGTGCACGAAAGCAGCAGCGGCGGCGGCGGTTGGTGGGACCCCCACGCCCGCCTGGTGGCAGGCAGGCAGAGACTAATTAGCCAGAGCTCCCTCCCAGGGGTGACCCGAGAGACCAAGGGACCGCGGGTCCAGCCAGCCATGTCGAGCCCACCACGGAGCCGCATCTCGATTGTGCAGCAGATGCAGACTTTTGTCTCAAAGGGTCCTGCGGTGGGAAGCTCTGACATCTTGATCCTCATTCACATGCACAGCGAACGTCATGATCATCCCGTCCTCATGAGAGACGCGTACATCACGATTTCGAACCGCAAACACTGCCGCCTGCCACTTGAATAGTTTCCTGCGTGCATAATTATTTCGTGTCGGACCCTGAAGCGTGAAGCGTAATTGCTCGTTGGTTTTTTCGAGCCACTGTTGGCGCAATTGCTATTCATACACCCGAGTTCTAGTATATCTGCGTCGAAACAAAATGTAAAACCAACGCCATCTAAGATGCTCCCTCCTTCGGCACCGGAGCATCTGTCGGCCTGTTCCACGTCCGGATGTGGCCTGTTTTTGCACCCATGTCAGCACGGCGGCTTTTTTTATTTTCCTGATGCTGTCGGCGTGAGGTCAAACTTACCTGACTTGCAGCTGGTGATGATGGCTTCTTCTGTGAATTCAAGCCAGCATAGAGGGTGGGTATCAAGTGCTTTGGACTGCGAGCAGGTCAGCAAACAGAAAGCTTCAAAACAAGCAGCTGCAACGTTAACAGCAAAATGTATACATACGGATACGGGGGGAAGCATGGCAATTCGCGCACGCGGCTCTACGGCATGCACAACGGTGTTCTCTTCGTCGTCGACGGCACCGCCCGATAGGGTTGAGTTGGACCGGATGCGGCTCGCTGATGTGTTCGCTGTTTCCTGCCTCTGCAAGGGATTGGCAAAGCGTGAGGACACGGAACCCCGGTGGTGAACGGAAGCCTATTCCCGTTCGTCAGCTTTCCCGCGTCTGCGTTTTTGGGTCAAGAATAACGTACCGCTTTGGGCCTGTGAAGCATGCCGACGTTGAAATCCCAGAGACACAATCTGCAATCTTCGCCGACACTGCCGAAACGGTAGTTCCTGTCATCGCAGCGCCACGGGTCGAACGCTACGGACGTCACCCAAGACTGATGGCCTTGACAGCGCGCCACAATGGCTGATTCCTCGACAGACCAGATGGAGATTAGGTCGTCCTGGCCGCCCGTGAGCACGTACTTGCCGTCCGGAGACCAGCAGACGCTGATGAAGCCACCGTAGTAAGAATGATAGAGATCCAGCAGTCTGTTATCACATGTCAGCGGGCTCGTCCCCGGAGAACCCTGAGGGTAAGATTGGTGGACGTACTCCTCCTTCAAGTAGTCAATGATACGGAGAGAGCCATCCTCCGATACCACGGCCAGATGACGGTTGTCGGGGCTGAAGGCGAAGGCATTGATTCGCTGGTTAGATAGCTTCCATGATGCTACCGGGTTCGTCTTTTGATTCTTGGATTGAATCGACTTGTTGATTTGGATCTTGAGGTTGTGGTTGACATTACTTGTTGCCTCGCTCTCCCCATTGGGCGTGCCGTTGGCCGCGAGCTCTTCCTCTGGCGAAAACTGGGCGTCCTCCTTGTCCTTGTCGTACACCACCAATGAACCGTCCATGTGCGCTGCCAGAAAGAGGCTCTCGGATCCAGGAATCCACCTGATTTCTGACACCGGCGTGCCATTGATGATACCCTGATAAAGTCAATTGCCTGACTGCAACCACCAGAGACCTGGGACTTACGTTCTTGTTCAAACGGGTATACCGTTGTGATACCGGCTCCCACCAGATGATTTCGCCAGTGGAGAATCCCATAATTACATCGATATGCGATATGCTCTTCGTGATCGTGTTGACGTCGTGGCAGAGGCAGTGAGCCTTGGTGAACAGAATCTTAGTCAAGTAGTCCGCCTGCCGCATGTCAGTGTAGGCTCTGCGCAGAAGCTAGTTGGCGCAAACCATACCTTTGACGCCGACGACAAATCTAGCCATTGGAAAGCACGGTTAATGTTGGCAAAAGCAAAGACTCCGTCCGTCGGCCGCTCTTGAAGCTTCTTGGCAAGGCTCTCGTTTACAATTACTCTAGAAATGAACGACGAGTTGCTCTTAGTCATGTTGTTCTTGGGCTTCGGCACCTTCTTCTTCGCAGCGTCTTTCGTGTTGGCAGGCGCGAGCGCCGTGTTGCCGTCGCCAAATGCCGGCGCCGCGGCAATCATTGTCATGGAATTGGGCTGCGCATCGCTCAACGAGGTCCCGCCACCACCGTCGCTGCTGAGCCCAGCCTCAGTCGAGTACCGATCCTCGTTAGGATGTTCCTTAATATCGCCGGTGAGGGACAACGTCGTGGCCGACGAGCCCTTGTAGAAGAAGGGCGGCGCGGCACGCATGTCCAGGCTTATGAGGGAGAGCTTCGTGCCGGCGGTCGCAGGCTGTGGGTTCGTCGCAAGCGGGTTCGGGTTCACGACGGGAGCTTCGGAAGGATGGGGCGGGGGCGTCGCGAGGTGAAGGTCCTCCTTGAGAACGTAAGTTCCCTCACCGACCAGGAATTGGTACTCCGGGCCTTCGGGGTTGGAAAGGATGTTGTTCGTCTCGATCATGGGAGCGATGCCTGGGCCGAGAGTGCCATAGGCACCCGAATGCGATGGGTATCGCGGGGGAGGGGGCAGGACGCTGTTGTTCATGGTCGCACGAGGGCAGACAGTCAGCCGGGGTTCTTATGAGGTTGAAATGTGCTGTAAGAGTGCTTGGCAGTGTGCGTATAGTGCTGCGATGCTGTGCAATGGATGGCCGTCGAGGTTACACGAAGCGCGTATCCGATGGACGCAGAGTACGATGAGGTTACGTCGGGTACTTACAACATGATGGGCGATTAAGTTTCCTACGATCTATGGGAATGCAGTTACGAATTGGACGAGAAGGAAGGAAGCACGCGACAGTCGCAGCAGAATTGAGGTGATTACAGGTCGGGGTTCGGGAAGGTGGTTCGTCGTCGGCTCCGCCTCACGTCACTGGCGGCAGCTGCAGTGGAGGTTTTGGGGGGTTTTGCGTGCGGCACCGGGGCGGTGGAGGCTGATAACGAGGACGGACGCTTCGGGAAGGTCGCACAGAGGGTGCTGCGCAGTATGCGACAGGAAGTGAGGCTTCGCGGAAAGTTCGTTGATCGGATGGCAGCGAGGTCGGGGCTGAAGGATTGGCGAAGAGGAGGAGGAAGTGGTGGTCCGCTGCGCCAACGACCAGACGAACTCTAGAGGTTCTTGGACAGAGCTGGCGACCTCATGCAAGGTAGGCGAGGGCGGGAGTCTTTAATACGGCGCAGGCGAGGTTGGGGGAGGGGGTTCAAGGCAAGGAACAAGAGCCTTCCTTGGGTTCGGTTCGGTTGGTTGGAGCAGGATTTGGAGTTGGAGCTGGAGCTGGAACTGGAGGTGTCGAAGTGGAAAAGGGCAGGGCAGGATGGGATAATCAACCCCAACCCAGCGACGTGCTGGTGGTGGTTCCCTTCTTTTCTGTTCTGGTTCGTGTCCCCGCCTTCCATGGCCCCGGGGGCGCTACCTACTGCAGGTAAGGTAGGCCCTGGGGATCACTGGTCAGCCATGTCGTTCTTGCGTGTGTGTCCTCCAGGATAAGCCATCCAAGTTGGCTGCACCTGCTTCATTGCCCATGGGCCCCGTGAGGGCAGGTCAAGGTCAGCCTGGGGTCCGGAGAAGGATTGCTGCGACGTGAGTGGTGGGCGGCTGCTCCATTTTGGCGGGGGTGGCAGCACCTCTGGAGTGACGCTGCAGAGCCCAGGCGAGTCGTCCCTGACGCCCGGGTTTAATTGAAAAGTCCACGTTCCAATGGCCGGCCTGCTGTCAGTCCGAGTCGGTGACTGGCCGCGCAAAAGTGTGGGGTAGGCAGCAAAAAGCTGGAGAAGGAGCTGTGAGGCCATTGACAGTCGCTTCACATCCTGAGCGACACTGGACAGGCACAGGATGCATGAGGTGGGGAGGGGTTGGCCGTTTTATTGGCGCAGTCAGTAGAACGGACTATTGGGTCAGTCGTCATCAAAACACGCATCTTTGGAACTGGTCTGCTGCACCACCTCATACGTCTTGGGACGTGTTACCGAGATTTGCTACCAAGTTGTTGTTGAGTGCGCTTGGCCACTCAGGACTATGGTAATAGACATTACGGGGAACGGGGCATGCTGCACATATATGTTCAACTGAGACACATCGGATATGAGGTGGAGTTGAGCAGAAGATTTGGATAGGTATCAGACATTGCTGAGGTTGTAAGCGGATCAACAATGCGTGGTGGTGGTGCACCAATGGTTATTTGAAGTTGAGTTCATAGTCCACAATGTATTGTGTGTGAGTGTGTACACAGGTAAGCTCCCCTAGCTCAACCACTGCAAAGTTGTCTCTATCGAGAACTCATTCACTTCTTCCGCCCGAGTAACAACTGCTCAGGACTCCTTTTCTTCCAAAATCTTCAGCAAAAGGCACCAATCATGATACCAACCAAGAAGCACGCATTCCACAGTCATGCACGATAAGACATTGCTGTCGGGTCGTGCTGCACTCAGCCCGCTGGATTGGACATCGGTCGCTTATCAAGGCACCGCACAGCGCTGATCCGCTGATCGGGTGCTCTCTCGGGCGGGTCTTGCATCCCCGAAGGCGCTGGTGCCGCTACCTTAACCGATCCCTTAAGGTACCAGCAGCACCTTTCCAGCTGTCCCCCACCAGAGTCATCCTTGCAATTAAGGTCGTCATTCGAACTCTACCCCCGTCAACCTGCAGATTCCCGTCCTACCCGCTTCAGAGCTTCCCAGATTACATTCTATTGCTTCAACCGAAGAAAGCCACCACCGCACTCCTCACGACCGATCGTACACACAAGCCTCGAGCTTCTAGCATCCATCGCCGTGTCCGCCCGAGTCTCTTCCAACAGCGTTCTGAGACCGCCCTGCCATGGCATCGCAATAAAGCTTTCTCTCTGCCTCTGATTAAGCTTCAACGATCACGAACATGGCTTCTGGTAGGTGGCCTGACGAACAGCTCTGGCCGACCTCGACAGTTTGTCTCCGAGCTTGAAACTGACTTGTCTTGCTTCCATCTAGTCCGAATCTGCGTTTGCGGTGACGAGGGCACCGGAAAGTCCAGCCTCATCGCCTCGCTGGTCAAGGACGTCTTCATCTCCAACAAGATCCAGGCTGTCCTCCCCT
The DNA here is from genome assembly GCF_000319635.2 of Colletotrichum fructicola Nara gc5. Lineage (NCBI taxonomy): Eukaryota > Fungi > Ascomycota > Sordariomycetes > Glomerellales > Glomerellaceae > Colletotrichum > Colletotrichum fructicola. The sequence continues at coordinate 8,202,559 of NW_027094051.1, read as the reverse complement.
CCATCACCATCCCTCCCCAGCTCGGGACCCCCGAAAACGTTACCACCACCATCGTCGATACCTCCGCCCTGCCTCAGAACCGCACCACGTTGAGGAAAGAAATCCGCAAATGCAACGTCATCCTCCTCGTCTATGCCGATCACTACAGTTACGAACGTGTGGCTCTCTTCTGGATGCCCTACTTCCGATCCCTCGGCGTCAACGTCCCGGTCGTCCTCTGTGCGAATAAGTCCGACTTGACTGGCGATGGAAATACACCTCAGGTGGTCGAGGGCGAGATGCTACCCGTCATGGCCGAGTTCCGCGAGATCGACTCGTGCATCAGGTCGAGCGCGAGGGAGCACCGGAACGTCAACGAAGTTTTCTTCCTGTGTCAGAAGGCCGTCACCCACCCCATCGCCCCGCTATTCGACTACAAAGAGGGGAACCTCAAGCCCAACTGCGTTGATGCATTGAAGCGTATTTTCTACCTTTGTGACAAGGACCAGGATGGCTTCCTCAATGACCAGGAGATGCACGAGTTCCAGGCCAGGTGCTTCGATAAGCCGTTGACCGCCGAGGATCTCGATAACATCAAGCTTTCCATCACGAAGACACTGTCGCCTTGGTCGGCAGAGAAGGGCATAGACCAGAGAGGATTCTTGCAGCTGAACAAGATTTACGCCGAGAAGGGCCGCCACGAGACGATATGGATCATCTTGCGCAAGTTCCGCTATACCGACAGCTTGAGCCTAGAGGACAGCTTCTTGCGCCCCAAGTTTGATGTGCCAGAGTACTCTTCGGCAGAGCTGAGCCCTGCCGGCTACCGCTTCTTCGTCGACCTTTTCTTGCTGTTCGATAAGGACAACGACGGCGGTCTGAACGACAAGGAGCTGGAAGCCCTCTTCGCACCTACACCCGGACTTCCTGTTTCCTGGGTTGAGACGTCGTTCCCATCTTCAACTGTACGTAACGAGGCAGGGCACGTCACTCTGCAAGGGTGGCTCGCACAGTGGAGCATGACGACGTTCGTGGAGCCCAAGACGACGCTTGAGTATCTTGCGTATCTGGGCTTTGAGCCTGCAAACCCACGCGAGACAACTACCGCTGCTCTCAAAGTCACCAAGTCACGCAAGCGCAGAAGGCGCCCGGGCAAGGTCGAGCGCAACGTGGTGCTTTGCTACGTCCTCGGTGCCTCTGGGGCTGGCAAGTCGTCGCTGTTGGATGCGTTTCTGAGCCGCCCTTTTGACAACCTGTATCGGCCCACGATTAAGCCACGACGGGCTGTTAACAGCGTCGAGCTTCCGGGCGGAAAGCAGTGCTACATGATTCTCGAAGAGCTTGGCGAGCTGGAGCCTGCCATCCTAGAAAACCAGGCCAAGCTTGACGCCTGCGACCTGATTTGCTACGCATACGACTCGTCGGACCCCGACTCATTCTCGCACATTGTCGAGCTGCGCAAACGCTACCCGCAGCTTGACGAACTCCCCAACATCTACACCGCCTTGAAGGCGGACAAGGACAAGACGATGCAGCGCAGCGAGATGCAGCCGGACATGTACACGTCGAACCTCATGATGAGCACTCCGCTTCACGTCACCGTCAAGTGGAACAACATCAGCGAGCTCTTCATCGCCTTGGCCGACGCGGCAACCAACCCGAGCACCGCTTTTCCGAGGAGCGAGGAGCCGCCTCCTGATAGGACCAGTCTGTACCTCGCGCTGGGCGCTACGGCGTGTGCTGGCATTGCCGCATTCATGATTTGGCGGCGATCAACAACATCAGCTTAGAGGGCACGGTTGAACAGTGCCGTCCACACTTTCAAATTGCGTTTCAGGGAGCTGGCGCGTATTCTGGAGTCTTGATCATTGCCCGTTGGAACACACAATTATGATACCCAACTCCGCCCTACATATAAACAACAGGATCTTAGTCTCTAATCAACCTAATTGTAACATTATCTCCGGCAAGTTTCTCTTGAGGATCCTATTCGTGTAAGATAGTTAGTTCTCTTGTGTCGGTAGTAGTATGTATTCCTTTCGTATTGGCAAACCAACCATTGCTCTGACATGCGACGACGTTATTGACCTATTGGTTGCTTACTCTCGCAGTGACAATAGCCCAAACGCCACAAACTTTGTATGATTTCGGTCTGCCTCATCGTCGTTTCCTCCACAGTCTGTCTGCTCACACTAGACGTTCCGATACACAGAACTCGTGGCTGTCAAAAGAGATGACCAAAAACACATATCAAAAAAGAAAAGAAAAAGGGTAAAAAAAGGTTGCCCGGCGGTTGGACCGAGCCTGATTCGAACGACCGGGCCCGGCGGCATGTGCCTTTGCTGCCAACCCAGCAAGCAAGGCCTTTCGCCACTACGGCCAGGCCATGTCGAACGCCCTAAAGGGTAGAGGAGCAGGGCTCCTGATTTTTGTTGAGGATTTGGGGCGCTGGAGGGGGTTATATAGTGCTGTCCCTCCCGTGCTCGAGGTCAGGGTGGACAGGGGATGCGCCTCGATGTCGGGCTGGGCGTGAAGGGGTTCACGGTGGTGGCTTGTTATTGAGGCGTGGAGGCGAGAGAGAGAGAGAGAGCACCGAGATGGCCAGACTCATGCTGAAGGATGGCGTGGTGTCTAGGGAGAAGAGGGCAGATTTGTCTTGTCACTTTTCTTTGATACTTCTTTGCCATGGGATAAGGGCAGTTGCTTGGAGCTAGGAAGAAACATTGAGAACCTGCCCCAAGTCATATTACGCCCTTTTGTGTAAGCACCTGCCTATCTCCTTCCGTTCAGGTAGTGGCTTCAGGTAAGACCGGAAAGTTGGGTGGCACACCAAATGGTCAGATCCTGGGGCTGTGTTTGTGCCCAGGAAAGACAAGATGAGGACGCACGCCAGAATACTATCCATCTGCCTGCATGTAGTAGATCATCGTGGGTCTGGGACATGACACCGGGGGTCCGCCTGCCTGTATTGGGTCTGGGAGTTGCATACTGTTGAGATACCACGAGGGCCGCGTGTGACACAGCTGTGTCAATAGACTTCTTGCTCCGCATATAACAAGGCTTTGGTGAAGATGCGGATTCTTGCGGCCCTCATAGGAACTCTCGCTGATTACCGAAGCAGACTGCATCGTCCATTCCCAGACAGAAACCAAACACGGGAGGCCCCGCCTGGAACGAAACTCCAAACAGAACATCATGAAATGGTATTGATGCTAGCTTCCAGCCGTGTACGGAAGGGCGTAAACATGAGAAAAACGAAAAGGAGAACCATAATAGATATCGTAAAGCCCGACACAGGGAATCCTACACATTCCAGCCGTATGTAACACTGCATGGCTTTGTTTCCCGACTGCATTCCCAACCTGGCCGGTGAATCCCATGACACAAACCCAACACCCGCCTACCAGAAAAGAACCCGAAATGTCTCAGACTCACATCTTACACTTTTTGTACCCGAAACGACAACCACCCAACCCAACCAACCCTTGTCGTTCAGAAGAGGAAATGGAATCCCATAAATAAGCTGTCGGTCCGCCGTAACGTCGTTTGCATGTAATCACCTTTGCTCTTCGTCAGTTCATCAGTCGGCCCCCGTTGACGGGGATGACCGTGCCCGTAATCCACCTGGACTCATCGCTCGCCACGAAGGCGACAACGTCAGCAATGTCTTCGACGGCGCCCAGCCGCGCCTCCGCGGGCGTGAGCGTCGCCCGCTCCAGGTCCGCGCTGCGCTGGTCGTCGGGCAGCGAGTCGAACATCTCCGTCTTGACGGTCCCGGGGCTGATGCAGTTGACCGTAACGCCGTGTGCCTGCCCCATCTCGCGGGCGGCGACACGCGTGAAGGCCTCGACGGCCGCTTTGCTGCCGGCGTAGGCCATGCTGCCCGGGGTGTCGGCGCGGGCCGCCACGGAGGAGATGTTGATGATGCGCCCGCCCGGGGCGATGTGGGCCTTTGCGGCCTGCATCATGAAGAAGACGGCGCGGGTGTTGGTGTTGAAGATGCGGTCGTAGTCCTCGGGGCTGGTGTCGTCGAGGGTCGCGGTGAGCGTCGCCGCGGCATTATTGACGAGAATGTCAATCTTGGTGACGCCAAAGGCCATCATGGCGCGCTTGACGACCTTTTCCTGGTGCTTGGAGACGTCGGCCTGGATGGCCGTGGCGGAGGACCCGCAGGCCTCGATCTCGGATATGACCTCATGCGCCTTGGCTATTGAGGACGTATTGACAAAGGTGAATGCGACCTTTACTCGCGCGAATGATATAACTAACTTTAGCCGCTGTTCACACTGCGAGCGAGAAGAGTGGAATCGGTAGACGCACTCTGGCACCTTCCCGGGCAAGCTTCAGCGCGATGGCAGCTCCGATGCCTCGCGCGCCGCCAGTGACGAGGGCGACTTTCCCGGACAGGGACATGTTTGGGGGCGGAAGCTGGGGCAGCGGTTTCGTCCACAGGTTCGTCGATGAGGCACGCCTCGCGCTGTCGTGACTTTCCTTTTCGTCGTTATTGAGCTGCGACGATTGTATTGCCTGCTGGGGCGGTTGGGGTTGCGTTTGTTGGCTTAGCACCTTGCTCAGTTGGCTCTGTAATAATGGCGGGTCAGCGTTGAGCAGCTCTGAGGGCATTCGAAGGCGGAATGCCGGCGTGGTGCAGTAGAATACCGGCATAGTCTGACTTTGAAGCCAGTGCGTAACGGCTCGGAAAGCCATTTGACTGGGATCCGTAGTCATGGCATTCTTTTCAGTGCGTGCGACGTCCATGCAGATATGGGTTGTGCTGCGCAATTCTGGGTGTTTGAGAGGTGTGATGACGAAGTATGTATGGTGCTTTGCGTTGCGTTGCGGTGCGGTGCGGTGCTCTGCTGCTTGGAGCTGCCAGGAGCTGCCACACCACACCCAGACTGCTCCAGCCAACGTCAGCCTGGCCAAGGCCTCCCGTGCGCTCCAGAGATGGTGTGGCGGCGCGGGGAACTCTGAGGTGCTCTGAAGTGTCGATCGCGCTGGATGACCAATGCAAGGCCGAGGCCAGACCACCTTCTGTCCCCCCTTCAACTCTTAATCCGCCACATCCAGTGGCTGTCTGTATCGTTCAGCATATGCCGTCCAACGATACGCCGAATGGACCGATTGGCATGCAAGGAAGTCCGCAGACCCTGGGCGTTGCATCTGTGAGGGTGAGCATTTGGGGTATCAAGCCACACACCACTTGGTCGAGCCGTCACTTGTCTTGCGTGTGAGCGATTCTTTGGTCTGGTGTTGTTATTTGGGAGCATCCGTCCTTTCGACGACAGTCAGATACTGACGCCAACCCAGCGCAGCCTGGCACATGGATTTGGGATTCTGCGAGAATTGGGGTGGTTGATCGCTGGATCGACGGCACTTGCGCGCGCTAGAACATGCACACACGACGAAGCATGATTGCAAACTTTTGAGTCATTGAGGGATTTCTGCGTGCAGGACGTGATGACGGAGGCGAAGAAGATAAGATGACGACAGGAGATGTTCTGAGGATATGAAATCCACTCGTCGTTGAACGACGCACAACACCCGGTCGTGGTCGTGATGGCAGTAGCCAGCGGCGGCCAACGGTCAACGGGCGGCGACCGGCGCCGGGTCTTTATCAGTGGCGGACAGCAGGCGGCAGATGGATGGGATGGCATGCCGCATGCAACGCTGCGATCGCAGCTGGGCTGCTTCTGGTTGGCTGTTCCACAAGTTGGTCTTTTCAGAGCCGGCTAGGGCGCTTCGCCGTTGGATGCGATGGCGAACAGGGGCGGGCACCTCATACCGCAGTACATAGTATATGCGGATTAAAGACGGCAGGTTGTGTACTCAGAGACCACCTCAGTGGAAGAGGCCTCGGTGTTTAAAATGAGATTACCGATTCAGGTCGGCCTGGGCTGGCGCAGTGGATACAGGGCTGGTTAGGCCTTGAAATCAAAAGAGACCCCCGGGCCCAAGGTCGCAAAGGGGCTCAAGGGGCGAAAGTGGGAGTCTGGGAGATGACCCCGAGGGTACGGAGACGACGGCCGGCAGCGCCGGTGGTGAATAGGGGCCCGAGGCGGTGACTGGTGACATGGCCGTCGGGCCACCACCACGTCCACAGGCCAAGAGGTGGCCAGTCTTCAGCGCGCTGGCGTGAAGCCTCCAGCCCCTCGTCTCCAGTTCCGCCCCAGCGTGCAATTCTTCGAGAAGGACATGGAACACCGGGGTCGACCGTCAGACCCAGCATGCCTGTGGGCAACATTCCTCGAGCCTCAAGCCCCGGAGAAGTCGAGGAATTCAAGGAACCCTTCGATTCGGAAGACTGCGCTGGCGGCGAGTGACTCCTCCCACTCCGAACTCGACCAGTCACGCCAGTCAACCCGCGGGCAGCACCCGATGATGAGGAGAAGGCACGTCCTTAGCTGAGGAGAAAGGTGCTGTTCCCTGGCATAAAGCGACGAGTTATTCTGGGGGGTTGCCTCGGGCCAGGTTGGTGGTCTGGGTTGGACCCCGTATGTTTGGCACCAATGGGGGCCGCGTTAGTCTCGATTCTCGGTAGCAGCCCGCAGCGACACCCGATGCTGTTTCGATGTCATTTCGATGGGCGACCAAGAGCTAGGCCGAAAGGCGAGAACGCGGTGCCATCAGAGATGTCGGCTGAAGAGAGGCATCGATTCCATGCGTCGCCGCAGAGGCTAAGTCGGGACTTGATACACGGCAGAAGCTTCCGCAAATAGAGGACCAGTGACGTTGGTCCCGGTTGCACATCATGAGCTTCTTTTCTTTGATCGGGTGTCCCTTGCGCGGGCCAGAAGTTGGTCGTGGTAGTGAGGGGCGCAAGAGATGCTTTGGGAAGAGAGCAGCTTCGGATTCAGCTCTGGTTAGAGAAGGACGCGTACAGAAAAAGTGTAGACTTCGTATCTCGTTTTCTTGTTTCACGGCCGAGCGCCGGATTGTGCAAGCAGAGTTCCTCTGGTCTCTTCTTTTGACGGCGTTGATGGAACGACTTGTGCGGTGCATCATCCACGCCAACACGACCACCACCGCCCACTCAAATATCCGAACCCTGGGGTCGCCATCTGGCTTTCAGAGTAGAGTCAGCCGGAGGCAGTTGATTTGCCTCGTCATCCGGTGTCAGTGTGGTCTTGGCTTGGGAGCGTAATGTGCGGTACGAAGTTCTTTTAAATGAGGCAGCGGTTGTCAGTCATGTTCCGTTGATGACTGTCGCGCGTCGTGTCTTGTCGTGTCGTGTTGCTGGCGGCCCCCGGTTCCTTCGTTCGCTTTTGCATGTTCTCCATGGGCATGGCATAACGGCAGCCAGTCAGTTCGCAAGCCGCAGCCAGGGGCTCTGTCCCCATGATGTACGTAAGGGAACGGACGGTACGGATTTAGCTCAGGCCACAGACCCGAGGAGGGCAGTCCATCAATCAATGTGGTGTACCTGAGCCGGTACCTGACTGACTGCAATGTGCCAGCTGCATGAGTGAAAGGCAATTCGTCGTTCGTCTCCAGCGTGGGAGTGCTTGCTTGCTTCAAGCGTCTGCATCCCTTCCCGCCGTCGTTCCTTCCTCTTTCGTTCCTCGGTTCGCGCCATGGCCTCCATCGATTCATAAAAAAAAAAGAAAAAAGAAAGCAGGCAGAAGAAGGACCAAGACTGATTGATCTGTTGGTCTTCTCTCCCTGTTCCATAGCGTGCTATCAATCTGTACTAAGGTATTCCTTAGTGCCGGCCCTGCTAGTCATTCCAAAAGACCAACTCAAAAACCAGGACGAGCACGCACTTGTAAAAAGTACCTTCACCAGATGGCAGAGGCAGCAGTGACGAGTGACGGACCAGTGGCAGGCAGACAGGGCACGTGACAGGGAGGCGCCCATTCGCGGCAGACCACTTTGACTGGCCGCTTTGCAAAGCAGCGAGCACCCAGTTTGATTGCGCTAATGCAGTCTGGGTGGCGCCCCTCACGCTGGAGTACATGCCCGGCGCTGCCATTGGCTTGTACTCGGTACTTGTCGCCCGCTGCCTCCACCTGGTTGGTCCCAGCAGACCGCCTACCCGCGGCAGCCCGCGACCGCTCATCGTCAGGGGTCGGTCTGGCCCTCTGGCGCGTGTACCTATTTGCAGAAGGTATCCAGCTACCTGGCGGCCCAAGTACCTGATCTCCACGACGTGACCTCGACCTTGGTAGCGCCGCTTTCCCGGCCTGTCCATCGTTCTCGCTCGCTCTGTGTCTTCTGTCCGTTCTCCGAGTACATTCACCTGCAGTAGGGGGTGGAATTGACTTGCACCAGCGCCTGCACTGCCCGAACGGAAATCCCAATCCCATTCTCCCAAGACATTTCCTACCACCACCTGGACCCCAAAGTCAAGTCCCAAGGCCCCGAAAACCCAAAAAAGACTGGACGGCGGAACAACAAGCAGCGTTCGGCAAAGGGACTGGGCATCTACTACCATCTCGTCGTTCGTACCTACCTACCTACTTTGTATCCGTACCTAGACCTATGAAGGCCACCACCAAAAACTAGACAACCGCCAATCACCACTCATTACATCCTCCACCACCACCACCACCACCACCACTTACGGTTCCTGCTGCCACGGCCAGTGCTATTGCTACTACTACCTCCTACAACACAACCACAACAAGCACAGCAGCAGCACGCCAACCGTCTACCCGCCGTGACGACGTGCCCCGTCCTGGCCTGTTCTGTCCTTGTCCTCGCCTATTCCGCGCTCCCAACAGTCTTTTACCGCTTGCTTTTTCTCTCGTTCGCAACGGTCGACTACTCCAGTCTTTCCATCCTTATCGCCAGTCACGTACACCCCGGGCACCTGCGCACCGCTCCAATAAACCCTCGCATGCGATCCCGACCACCGCGACCAACCTTGGAATAGATACATGTATCTGTATCCCAACCCGCAACAACAACTCGCCCCCTCGACCCTCGTTTCCTCCCCGAGTCTCGCCGCGCCTATGCTACCACCTACCCCAGACACATGAGAGCTTGCCGGCAAACTCTTTCAGAACGAGATACTTGCCAGACAAGTGGTGTTTTCAAGGGAATCGCTGGCTTTTCGGCCTCCCTGCGGGTCTTTCACTTTTCTAGATGATGGTGCGTCGCCCACTACCACGAACCCTCGCCCCGATACTCCCCAGCACTTTGGAGGCTCCGTGATTCTCGTCCAGACTTTTTGTCACTGCCTCTCCATCTTCACCACCTGACGGCAGTCTCGGCCGCTCCGGCTCGTGGCTCTGCGCTCCTCTTCCACATCACAGTCGTCGCTAACCCGTTGCCCCCTATGCAGACCTCATCTAGACCCCGCGCCGATGTTGGTGGCAGCTTTGCGAGTCGACGCGGTCATGCCAGCCAGCTGTCAATTTCAGACCCCAGTCACCATGTGACTGAGGCTATTGGGACCCTCTACGGAGACGACAACTACGATCAACGCATGAGCATGCTGGGTCAATACTCTGACCAGTACGAGCCCGAGCCAGAGCCCATCGAGGAAGATCCGCGCAGGCAAATGATACGCTCGGCTTCTGACAAGACGGGGTTGAACATGGCACCAAACGGCACTCCGACCCTGAAAAAGTCCCAGACATTGCCTACGCGCTCCCCTAGCCAGCGAAGCATGTCGTTCGAACAGAATGGTCCCAAGTCGCCCCCCCTCTCTCTGCGGGACGTCAAGAACGAGTCCTCTCAGTTTCCCCTTGGCAACATCGAGAACCCGAACGACATCGCGCAGGAATTGAGCAACTTGCAAGCCCTGAGACGTATGTCTATGGATGTGGGCAATAATGCTGACCCCGACATGCTGCCGTTCTCGGGCCTCTCCCTCATGCCCATGCCCCCTATTGCCCCAACTGGAGACGACGACGAGAACGATCCTTCGAGACTGCTGTGGGTGCCCGCAGCTGTGCATCCCGAGCTTGCGCCGTCAGAGTTCAAGAACTTTTTGGAAAACAGAGTCAATACTATTAAACGCCGGTCAGGGGAGTCCTTTATTTCCAGCGATGGCAGCATTGACCGGAGTGACTCCGGTGGTGGGTTGAGACGAAAGAAGAGCATGCTATCCAGACGCATTGATGCTTCAGACACCAGAGAAGGGGCCAGCTACATTGACGGCGCCGAGAGGCTTTCGCGAAAGAGCTCCCTCAGAGATTACTCGACTCCCGAACTGGACCTCAGCGAACTTGTAAAGGACCCTTCCAAGGTAGTACAAAAGCTCTCCAAGGAGACCCAGTCGGAAGGTGGCGCCGAAGACATGCCGATCCTGCCAGTTGCCCCGGGCATGGGACTCCGCCGTTCAACAAGGACGACGTACCGAAAGAACGGAAGCGTCCGATCCGGAGACCGATTGCCCTTCTCAAAACGTGTCGCCAATCGCCACGGGCACATGGATTCTTCTGACTCGGCGGACAGTGTCCCGCCTCTGCCGAGCGATGTGCCCGATGTGCCCGATGTGCCCAAGCTGCCCACTCACATTCGCCAACAGTCGGAGCCTGTGTCGGAGAACTTCTCCCGTCCAAACCGCTCTGTACGACGGCAGCACAAGTTCTCCCAGGACTCGCCCATAGCACAGGCCGGCTCCGATGGAACGTCATCTGAGATCGAGGAGCCCGTGTCTCCCACCAACACACGTTCCGAACAGCCTCAGCAGCACCCTACAAGGAAGTCGTCGGCTTCAGCAGACACGAGACAGCCAGTCCCCTCCATTGTCGAGTCGCCTGTCACTGAAGAAAACGCCCAGCGCCAGCAATTCCCTCAGCGGTCGTCCTCGTCGCAACATGCCAATGCTCCGGCTCTATCCCAACAGTCTATGGAGGAGCCTCCTGCTCGTTCAAACCTGCGTCCCGGCTCAGCTCACTCGGTGCAAAGCTCTCACTCGGCCCAGAGTGCGCACTCAGCCCCAAGCCCGACAACGCCCACGATGCCGCAATCGCCGCAGCAGCAACAGCCGCAGATGATGAAGCAAGCGAATGCTTCTAGCCAAAGCCTGAATGACATGTCCTCTCACCCGTCATCCCTACCTGGCAGCGGTGCTAACCGTACTGACACGTTGACCTTCATTCCCACCTTACCTACAGAGGAGAAGAAGCCAGAAGAGAAGCGGACTGGAGGAAAGCTGCGCAAGGAGAGAGACGATGACTCTGCAAGTGTCTCCTCGTCAAAGTCGTCGGGCGGATGGTCCAAATGGCTCAAGGGCGGCAGTGATGATAAGGATAAGAAGAAGAAGGAGGAGGAGAAGAAGAAGAAGCACTCTGGGGAAAAGACACAAGACAATGCGCGACTGGACGTTTTGCAGAACTCGATCGATGGCGTCAAGGGCAGAGAGAGCATCATTGTGGATCGTGACAACGTCGACAACAAGCTCGCCGAGGAGCGCAAAAAGGAAAGCCGCAAGACAGAATCCAAGAAAGAGAAGGAAGGAGGCTTGTTCTCGGGTCTCTTCGGCGGTGGCAAGAAGAAGAGCGAAAAGGACAGCAGCAGCAAGAAGAACCAGCATCTGCGCGTGTCGGAAGAGGTGCCGTACAGGCCCTTGAAGCCCGATGTGGACTACCACTGGACCAGATTCCCGCTGCTTGAGGAGAGAGCGATTTATCGGATGGCTCACATTAAACTCGCAAACCCGCGTCGGTCGTTGATGAGTCAGGTCCTGCTCAGCAACTTCATGTACAACTACCTTGCCATTGTGCAAGCCATGCACCCCCAGATGCAAGTCCCGCAGTCGCCGCAGCAGAGGCGGCTCGAGGAGGAGCGCCGGCGCAAGGAGCAGGAGGAGCAATACTTGGCACAACAGCAGATGCAGCAGGCTCAGGAGGCTGAAGATCAGGAGGGCCAGTACGACTTTGACTACCATCGCGTGAGTTGAACCAAAAGCTTGCTTGTGGGATTCACACTGACACAAAACAGGGTGACAGCCAATACGGCGACCATCCTCATGACGAGGTTGACTACGTCGACGACGCTCAGATCTACGAGTACGACCATGGCGTCGACATGCAACGCGGCGATGGCTATGACGGCCCTGATAGCTACGATCCCCAGCCTGGCAAGCAGTATTATCACGATCAGTACGGGCGGGATGCCGGTGACGACGGCAGACGCCGCGGTGATGGACGAGACGACATGTGGTAATCCTGGCGCCTGAGCAAGGCAAGTGAAGCTGCGAAGGGAGGACACGCTCCCGCCAGATGCAGGCCGGGTGTGCGATCTTGGTCTGTGGCTCTGTATAATCCAAATGTGTGTGCATATGGCGGAGTTTGCGGGGGTGCGAGTGCGTCATATATTCAAAAGAGGACTGCGTCGATTGCTTCGAGAAGTTTTTTGCGCAGCCTCCATTTTTCCGTCATGTTATATCCCATCACATCTACTATTCTGTCCGGCTTATCGTGGTGGGTGGAGGAGTTTGTTGAAGCACATGTACACAGATAGCATAGCGGCGGATCTTTTGGAGGCTACCTAGGTTCCATTGAGAGGCGCAAGGAAGAAGAATCAGTTCAAGGTTGCACAGCATACGGTGGATCTCTCGCTCTTCGGTCGTCGTTGTCGTTGGGATATCGCTGCTCCTACCCGAGACGTTCATGGATGATGTTGCTGTGAGGGATCTCGCCCGGATCCGTGAGATGTTTGTGACCACGCCTGTGAGGTGAAGAGGATGAAGAAATTCTGCCTATGCCATCATTGTCTGCCATGAGACAGGCTGTAGATGGAGTCATTGAACAGTGAGAGACTGCAGTCTCATCTTGTGCAAGAAGTGAGCTGAGTCCTAGGTAGGTAGCTCCTGACGTCGGGATGTGCATGTGTCTCTCCCTGAGAGGTCCAGCTTGGGGCGGGCTGGTGTAGGTTATTCGCGCGCAACCAGGAAGGCGGGCTCGCTGCCTGAGCCCCGCCGCTGTGCCTGGAGGTGGCCAGCGCTCTCCAGCGTAGGTGCGTCCCGCTGTCCGCTCCAGACGGGAAACAACCTGGAAGACGTCCAAGGCGGGCGGCGGGTGCTCTGCGGAAGGAGCAATTCTAGCCCCTGCCAGCTCTGTCCAGCCGCGCTAAACCCTTTGGGGCAAGGGCAGCCTCCTGTGGCAGGGCGCCAATTCGTCCGTTCGTTGCTTCCACCTACACCTGGCACTTTTCCCTACCTTGACCTCCAGAAAAATATCACCAGCCTTGTAAGGGGAGCTTGTTCTTTTCTCCGTCGCAAACATCACCGTCTGCTCCTTCCAACCTCATTTCCATCTCCGTTGATACCCAAAACCTCCCCTCCCTCGACCTCCCGACTCGAGCACCCGGTCCAGACGCTTACGAAACCCCCCGATCCCAACCGATCTGCCCCCTCCTCCAGCATCAGTCTCCAGTCCCGACTTCATCTCGCGATTACCTGGACAACCACCTAGCATGGCTGCTGTAAGTTCCCCTTCTCGTCCTACCTCATCGTCATCTGCCGGGGACGAAACAGCTCGTCAGACACCGCCCGCTGTCCTTGCGCTCCTCGTTTGCGTCATTGCTCTCACTGTCGCGCTGCCATGTCGTCGGAGCTGGGGGCGTCGATAGCTTCTCTCCGTCCCTCCGCAGACACGTGCTAACATGTCATCGCCCCTTCAGCCTCGTCCATACAACAACAACCCGGGTTACATGCCCAACGGAGCTTCTTCCATCAACCCCGGCGCCGCGCCGCTCCTTCCCAACCAGGGTCGCGTTCTCCAGACTGGCCCAATCCGTGTCCTGTGCATAGCTGACGTCCGAGGTTCGTTGCCATCCCACCAAACGGGGCCAAGCCGCTCCCTCTGTAGAGCTTCAATCTGACCTAATCTTCACAGGCAACCTCCGATCTCTGAACGACCTGGCGCAACAAGCACGAGCCGACCACATCATCCACACTGGCGACTTTGGCTTCTACGACGACACCTCCCTGGAGCGAATCGCTGAAAAGTAAGGACCCCTCCGCGAATCCACACCCGACCGCTGTCATTCTGACATTGGTACCAAGGACCCTTAAGCATGTTGCTCAGTACTCGCCTTTGATCCACGAGGATATCAAGAAGCAGATTCAACAGGGCGGTCCCGGTCCAGTCAAGAGCCGATTCGCGCCTCACGAGCTCCCCCTCTCCCAGCTGTCTCAGCTTCTGAGCGGCGAGGTTAAGCTCGATGTTCCCGTATACACCGTATGGGGTGCTTGCGAAGATGTGCGCGTTCTCGAGAAGTTCCGGTCCGGCGAGTACAAGGTTCACAACCTGCACATCATCGACGAGGCCCGATCGATGCTCCTGGAGATTGGCGGAGTGAAGCTCCGTCTGTTGGGTCTTGGCGGTGCTGTCGTCATGCACAAGCTCTTCGACAATGGTGAAGGTAGGACCACCATTGCCGGAGGCCAGGGCACCATGTGGACCACTCTCCTGCAGATGGGTGAGCTCGTCGACACTGCCCACCGTGTCTACGACCCCACCGAAACCCGCGTCTTCGTCACCCACGCCTCTCCCGCCCGTGAGGGTATCCTGAACCAGCTCTCCGTCACCCTCAAGGCTGACTTCTCCATCTCCGCCGGTCTTCACTTCCGTTATGGCAGCTCCTACAACGAATTCAGTGTCAACCCTACCCTCGACCACTACCGCGGCAAGCTTGCCGCCTCCAAGGCCTCCTTCAACGACGTCTGGGAGACTGTCAAGGGTGAGGTCGAGCCCGCCATCTCCCAGAACGAGGCTCAGCAGAACCTGCTCAAGAACGCCCTCCAGATCGTGGAGAAAATGCCTACCACGGCCGCTGGTGGCAACCCCTTCGGCGGACCCGTCGCAGGCCAAGCTCAGCTTGGTCAGGTCGACGAGAGCGCCTTCAAGAACATGTGGAACTTCAACCTGGCAGATGCCGCCTTCGGCTACCTGGTTCTTGAGATCCAAGACGGCCGTATCGGAACCGAGATGCGTGCGCAGGGCTTCAACTTCTCACATAGGGGTGCTAAGACGGCGGCGCCTGTCCCGGCTTCGGCCCCAGCTGGAGCTCCCGGAAACCTCCCAGCTCCCGCCCCGCCCTCGACCCAAAGCACAGCTCCCCCTCCTACCAGCAGACAACCCTCATCTCAAGCGCCTCCCAAGCCTGCTGTCGCCACACCTCTTCCCCCTGCTAAGCCTGCTACCCCTCAACCCGCGGCCGCTGCTGCACCGCCCGCAGTGCCCCCCAAGGATGAGCGTCCCGCGCCTGCGGCTGCCAACGGATCAGCCCACGGCCCTGACCCCGTCTCTTCGCCTGCACCTAAGACTCCCGCTCAAGACATCATCGGACTGTTCATTATGAATGTCAGCTCCGAAGAGCAGACGCGCGATCTCTTCGATGGTGAACACAAGGCGAAGATTCTCAAGATTGAGAAGTGGGGTAACTCGAACAAGGTGGTTCAGTTCAAGACTGTCGAAGACCGTGACGCCGCCCTTAACAGCCTGCCCGAGGACCTCAAGACCCGCGCCCAGGAAGACCGCTCTCGTCCCCTTGTCAAGGTGTTCCAGCATCGCGAGACCAAGTTCCAGCCCCGTGGCGGTGCCGGCAACTGGGGAAGCAGCAGAGGCGGCAGCAACTCTGCCAACACTGGCAGTGGCTACCGTAGTGCCGGTGGAGCCAGTGACTCTGAGAGCAACCGCCGTGGCCGTGGAGGTGGTCGAGGCGGCCGTGGAGGCGACCGGGGACGTGGCGGCCGTGGTCGAGGTGGACTCAAGGGTGATGGTGGAGCTTCACCTGCCCCCGGCCCCGCCACACCGGCGGAGTAGGACTCTTCTCTCAGAGTCATTGATAAGAGTGCTGCGGAGGGCGGCACTTGCTCCTCGGAATCGGGGAAGCGCCGCCGTCTGTCCAAGGCTAATGACGTCCTTGCAGCCTTAATGGTCAAGTTTGGCCCCTCGAAGACAGGGGAATGAAGGACACGATTATTCTTTTTCGGTTATGAAGGGAGAAAGGGGGGGCAAAGAAAATAAGTGCTACCAATTCTTGTACGCGTACCTTAATGAGATGAATAGGTGGGGAAGGTCTCTCGGTTTGGGATGTTGGTCCTCGGCTCAGCTTCCCATTTTCCATGTTAGGAGTTCTTCGTCGATGAGAAATAAAAGGCTTTACGGCTTCGGTGGAGTTGAGAGAAAAGCCAGATTTAGTATTTACCCCTGTCGTCCGTTTTCATGATGATGATGGTGAGGTAGACTATGGTCCGGTGGGCTTCAGATAGAGGCAATTCATGCTGTCTAATGTATTCTGGTCCTTTGTTGCGACCGATGTCCTGTTGCCGTTGACCTGTGATGCGATACAGTCAGTCTGTGAGATCTGCACGCCATCACTGGTCACCGGATAGGTTCAAGGTACTGTTGTACAAGGCCAGCGGCCATCTCATTTACATTCATCTTGTGTGTAGGGAGTCTATCTGACAGCCGCACCGTCTAAGCAGCATCATTTCTTTCTTTTCTTATTAGTACAGATTCAGCATTGTACACGTCTGCCTCCCCGATTTCAGACCACGTTCGTTTCTTTATCCTCCTCACGTCATCATGCCTCCCGCTTACGCCTTGATGGGCTTCATGCCCTTGTGGATGGCTGCGACGCCACCGGTGAGGTTCTCGTAGCCGTCGCCGGCGACAACGAAGCCGGCGTCCTTGATCATGTCGCGGAACTCAGTCTGGCTGGGGAAGCGCTCGATGCTCTCGACGAGGTACTGGTAGCTGTCCCTGTCGCCGGCGACGAGGTGGCCGATGAGGGGGATGGCGCTGAAGGACCAGCGCTTGTAGACGGCGTTGAAGAGGGGGTAGTCGTCGGCCTTGGAGAACTCGAGGCAGGCGAAGACGCCGCCGGGCTTGAGGACGCGGTGGGCCTCGCGCAGGGCGGCGGGGATGTCTGTGAAGTTGCGGATGCCGAAGGCGACGGTGTAGAGGTCGACGGAGTTGTCGGGGACGGCGCCGTCGGGGAGCTTCTCGGCGTTGGCCTCGAGCCACGAGAGGGCGGCCTGCTGGGAGGCCGGGAGGGACTTTGAGCGGTCGCGGCCGACGGCGAGCATGGAGGGGTTGATGTCGGAAATTGTGACGCGGACGTCGGGGTTGCGGTTGATGTTGTGCGCCGTGTGGAGCATGCGGAAGGCGATGTCGCCGGTGCCGCCTGCAATGTCGAGGATGTGTTGCGGGGTCGGGGGGTTGGTTGCTGAGAAGCCCGGCTGGAGGGAGTTGACGAAGTGGTCCCTTTGGGGGGCATGTGTGTTAGTCGTGGGAGAGAGGAAGAGGGAGGGGGAAGAGACGTACTTCCATACTCTATGCCAGCCAAAGGACATGAGGTCGTTCATGCGATCGTAGGAGTCGGCGACGCTGTGGAAGACGCCGGCGACGCGGTCGGCCTTTTCGGACTCGGGGACGGTCTCGAAACCAAAGTGTGTCGTCTTGTTCGTGCCATTGGCGGAGGAGTCGGTGTTGATGGATCGGGAGGCGTATGCGAAGGGTCGGGAGAGCGATTGGGGGGAGGAGAACTGGTTGGAGAGTGAGCGCACGCTCAATGGCGTGCGGAGGGCTCGTCTGGTCGCCATCGTGACTGAATGGCTGTGGTCGTGAGGGAGCGCTGGTGGTCCTGGGTATCCGGGAAGTCAGTCGATCAAGAGCTCTCTCGATAGAAAATTTGGTGGAGCATTCACAGTGGCTGGTGCGACGCTAGAATGGTGTTTCCTGGGCCTGGGACATGGGGTCAAGCCACATCTGCTGGGGTATGGGACGATCACCTCGATGCTTCATGTGAATTTCGGCAAAACAAAAATGGACTCACCTTAGACAGTGGCAGTCGCGGTGACTGTAGTAGTCTCTTCGTTTTCAGTGCCCTCGCGCTCCTTGTTGTGGGCTCGATGCTGGGCGAGCAACTTGGCGAATGTGTGGACTTGGTGACGGGCGTAGTAGGCGATGACGCAGAGGAGCAGCGTGATGAAAATAACCAGAATAGCAATTCTTCCCGCCGGGCTTACCATTTTTATGTGTTCCGAGGGGGATATTGAGTATTGATGTGGTGTTTAGTCGTAAAAGGTGCTTGGCTGTGTGAGGTTGACGATGAGCTCAAGTTTTGGTGGAGGAGGGGATGAGTGCAGTTGCTAGGTACGCGGAGTTGTGTTGGTCGCGCGTTGCGCTGAAGGGTCTGATGTTTTTTTTTTTCTTTGCCATCCTTGGAAATGAATAACGTCCGAAAACGTCGTGTGTATTCCTCCTTGAGTTCTCACCTACACGCAACGGTCGTCGAGATGCCTCGCTGCTCTCACTTACACCCCGCCGTCAATCCGCGTACTTACTGATAACGGCAAGTGGGGTCTTTGATAAAGAGCTTCATTGCAGGGGCCAATGTCCCTCGCCGCTGTAGGCATCGAAACCTCGAAATGTCGAGACTGATCTCCTCAAGAACCTGAGACAACTTCTGCGTCCCTTTCGTAGCATAATGCCAGAATACTCAAGGTATTTTGAAGGCTTTATTCGGCAGAATATTGGTCTAGATGCTTCGTTTGCATTGCAGACGACTGTCGCAACTTACACAGCGGCAATAAAGCAGCGACGACACTCATTTAGCCCCTGTAACTCTCTGCACTGTCCTTTAAACGAGACCGCCTATTTTTCCTGTGCCTGCGCGGCTATATTTCCTATGTACTTCATCACTCTTATCCGAGACGATAGTAGTAGCGACGAAGATAACGACGAAGACGACGACGACGAAAACGACGATAACGACGACGACGATAATAGAAGCGATAACGACTATTAAAGCGACGACGAATATTGAAGTACGACGATAAAGTAGAATAGCCACAGGAAAAGTAGTCGATATAGCACAGGAAAAATAGGCGATCTCCTTTAAACGGGCTCTTCTCGGCCCCCTCCGGCGTCGGTGGGCAACATCTTCACTGGCCACACCTACCGAATGCCTTCGACGTCAGATGGATCCGAGCTGGGATGCACAATTCCCGCCCACTGTCTCTAAAGCCTGCAGCAGATGCCACGCGCGAAAAGTGAAGGTTTGAGAAACCCCTGCGCCTCGACTGAAGCTTGTGAACCAAGCGATTGACTGCTCAAAGTGTGACCTGAGAGTCCCCCAATGCTCGGCCTGCGAGAAACACAACGAGCAATGCAACATCACGGAGCGCGTTACTTATTCCTATGCTGCTGTGAAGAGTCTGCAAGATAAGATCAGGGATTTACAGGCTACAATCAATAGCCTCACCCAAGATGCGGAAACCCAGCCTGCCGAGGCCCCGGATGTCAGTCGTTTTGGCGACGTGCGCAAAGAGGCAGAGGAGATTGGCGTCTTGGCCATTGGGAGACCAAATAGCTACGCAGACAGGATATACAGTGAGTCGCTTCTGAGTTTTATTGACACTATTCGTATTGACTATAACCGCAGTGGGCAGTGCAACGGGTTCAACATTTGCCCGCATTTTCTTCAAACAAATCAATCTCGCACCACCCACGCCGAATACCCAGCTCTCATCCGCGTCTCTAGACCAGGACCTGTTCCGAAACAATGCCGCACTCCCGCCTCAGCCGATTGCGCGGTTCCTTTTTGCTGCGTACATCCGTCGAGTTCACCTCTGGTGGCCATTCATCTCGCTTCCCTTTCTGAGAAGCACCATCGGCCACTTATACGAGGACCCCGCGAGATGCAGTCTCTACCAAAGGTTCTTGGTCCTTATGGTTCTTGCCCTGGCATCTTCACACTCGGCTGGCAGCCCGGAATACCGCCGCATGCTGGACGTCAACAGCCCGGCTGACTATTTCCAAACCGGTCTGCGCTTCTTTCTTAACTTCCACGACCATTCGCGGGACCTCCAAGGTTTACATTCGATACTTCTGCTTAGTCTGTGGATGATGAATTCGAATGTGAGGAGTCATGGAGATGACCTCTGGCATCTCAGTCGATATGCCATGTCTGTTGCCATTGAGATGGGTCTTCATCGCCGGTCATCGTCTGCGGGCAGTTTCAGTGCCGAAGACACGGAAATCCGTAACCGTACGTGGTGGTGCATATACAGCCTGGAGAGGCAAGTCGCGGTCATCACCGGTCGAGTCTTGTCTGTTCGCGAACACGCAATCGACGCGCCAAAACCGATGCTCAGCAGCTTGGATAATCTTTCGAGCTCAGAAGCACAGGCGGCACCTGTTGCTCACCGACTCAACGTCCAACTCTTCAACCATCTAGTTCGACTACGCCGAATCGGCGGCCGTGTGCTGGAGTCAGTCTATATCGCCAGAGGACCCGATGGCCGGGCGTCCAAGGCCACGTTTCAACAAATTTGTGATGAAATCGAGAAGATTCAACAAGAACTACAAAGCTGGAAGCGAGATATTGAAGGTCTGGACGTCAAGGGCACGCGGGAATACTCGGAGATGAAGGTCGAGTACGGCCTTCTTCTCTTGCTCATGTATCGGCCATCGCCCACCTTCATGATTCCATCACGGGAGATGGTCGAAATCTGCTCTCGAGCTGTATCTGGGACCGTACGCCAATGGTTGAAGCTAGAAACCCAGCATGGCATAGGTGCCGTTTGCCGATGTTTCCGTCATGTGCATGGAGTTCTGATGGTAGGACTGGCTGGGCTTTATTGTGATTGGTAAGTCTCCTCAATGTCACCGATATTGTGCCGTCGTTGTTAACGATCTTTTCAGGCACACCAAGACTATGGCTCGAGATGCCGATGCACACGTGCTCCACGCCCATGGAAACGACGTGGCTGCATGCATCGATCTTATTGAACGCGGCATTGCTTGGATGAAAGAGGACTATCTCCTCAAGTACCGCGATCTTCTGCAAGCCGCGAGACTCAAAGTATACGGGCCCTTGGCCTGGGAACCGACGAGCCCTCAAACACGTTTTACGGACTTGAGGCCGCCGGCTGGTACTGCTGACACCCTCGGCATATTCGAACCGGACGACATGCAATCTCAGCTCTTTTTCCAAGGGGAGGGATTGGAAACCTATGTCAACCAGGTCACGGGGTATTTCGACAGCAGCCAGGTCAACTTGGACGACGGCCTGACGGCGTGGTATGGTTCGTTCCTGGACGAATTCCAACCAACCCAAACTGCCCAGCAGGAATGAGCTAGTGGAATTGCATAAGCGGCCCAAATGACTTTCGGGTGACAGATGAAATGACGGTTCATGATATCCACCGGGCTTATCGGGTTTATTGACGGCGACGCTCCCCAGAGTCAGGAGTCGCGGTGGAGGCCGAGCAGAGCGGGGCCAAACTCGGCCAAATCCAGGCACTTTCTCGGTGTCGACCGAGCCCTTGTCGCCGTTATTTGCAGCTTTGAACTTGCGAATCCGGGCAACCTCTGAAGATAAATGTGAACCAAGTCTTGTTATCAGTTGCGAGCCTCTCTAACTCAACTCGGACCTAGACGCCAAGACAGATTTCACAGAGCTTATCGAACCACGTTGGCAGTCACCCCGGACCATCGAAGACACCATGTCTGAGTCTCAACCGAAGAGCCAAGCGGCCAATAGCCACACCTCTGTTCTCAATCCCAAAAACGCAGCCATTCTGGTAAGTCACTCTCGTTGACAGTAAAATTTGGGAATGCTAATGCTTTACAGGTCGGTATTCGCGATGGCGTTACCAATGACTTCCGCCTGGTTCCAAGAGACCAGGCGGTGGTATCAGTCTTTGACTCCAACTTTCTAATTGGCGATGGCATTTGGGTATTTGACCCTGAACTCTTCATAACATATCCAAACTGACGTTCCAAACTCAGGAAGGAATCCGCGCAGTCAGGGGTCGCATCCAATTCGCCAAGGAACACATCAACCGCCTGTTCCAATCCGCAAAAGCCATGTACATGGACCTGGGCCTGACAAAGGCCGACCTCCTATCTCTGCTGCACCGTACCATCGACGCAAACGACATGGGCGACGAGCCTCACGTCCACATCCGCCTCGTCGTCAGCCGCGGCCTCAAGTCCACTCCCTACCAGAACCCGCACGTCAACATCGGCCTGCCGCTCATCGTCATCATCCCCGAGATCAAGGCCGTCGACCCCGCGGCGAAGGAGCGTGGCCTGCGCCTCGGCACGACCTGGGTGCGTCGCGGCCCGCCCGACGTCAAGGACGAGCAGTGGAACCACATCTCCAAGGCCACGGACGTCCAGGCCTGTGTCAGTGCCAACGTGATGGGCGTCGACGAGGCGTTGATGCTGGACATGCAGGGCTTCGTCAAGACGTGCAACTCGGTCAACTTCTTCATTGTGCGAGGGGATGAGGTCTGGGCGCCGACGAAGGACAACCAGATGCAGGGCATCACCCGCCAAAAGACTATCGACGTCTGCCGCGCTGCGGGGATCACTGTCAGGGAGCTCGATTTTGCGCTCACCGAGGTTTATGGCGCTGATGAAGCGTTCTGCACGGGCACTTTCCCGTCACAGATCCATGTCACCGAGGTCGATGGACGGAAGATTGGGGATGGAAACAAGGGTCCTGTCACTGCGGCCATTCAGAAGTTGTACGCAGCGGAGGTGACGCGAGATGTCTCCAGGCCGAGGGAGGCTATCCTGGCCGACTTGGAGACACCTCGAGACCTCAGTGTCTTGAAGCGGTTGAAGTTGTGAATTTCTGTTAAGCGACGCTCAATGACCGATAATATGATACCAAGACTACATATATGGCATTTGAATACTGCTCCCGGCTTTTATCTAGCATTCATACCTGACGGACATCCCAGAGACTATGTGTGATATTGATTGAACTCAACGACTTACACAACTCCATCCAAAGGTTTTGTTACGGTTCATTTATTCTGTCTTCATCGTTGAAAGCATCAACCGAGCGGATGGCGGCCGACTTTGACTGAGATTCCTCAATAATCCGATCGGCATATTATTCCACATCATCCATGTCGCGGACAGTGGGCGCTGCTCCATGACTCGGATTCGGACTGGTCCGAGATATCTCTGTCAATCACCGAACGTCGTCTCGGTGGAGACCGATACTGATTGCGTGATCCCGTAGTGCGATTTCGTCAATCAGTGTTGAACGCGTTCTCCATATCGAAAACGACAACCTGGATTTCCATTACCCAAGATAATGGATGATGTGAGAAGGCGAGATGAAATATCTGCGCATACCCTTTTGAATATCTTGGCCTTCATGGCGATTCCTCTCGTTTCTTATTTTTGAGTCTTTTACCCGGCTTCATTCCTTATCTCGATTCGGCCAGCGGGTTCCGACGTTTTGTACGATAAGAGGTCTCTTCGACTTACACGGCATCTCTGCATTTCCCGCATCTAACACCGTTGGAGACGACTTTTCAAGATGGACCCGAAACCGGTGGCCGACAGCAAGTTGACGGAGCCTGCAGTGCTCAAGGATTCTCACGATGAAGTGCCCTTCGACCAATCCGAGTCGCTGAAGCCGGCAGTGAACAGGCGGTTGCTGATGAAGACGGATCTCGTGGTCCTGCCTTGTCTCGTCATCAGCATGACGTTGGCCTTCCTCGACAAGGTAAGACGATGCCAACCGCCAAACCGAACCTAGATGCCAGCAGCTGACACCCGGCATTGGCATAGAACGCGCTCGGTTTTGCCGCAATCTTTGGCCTCAGGACCGACGCCAACCTCAAGGGCCAGGAGTACTCGTGGCTGGGCAGCATCTTCTACTTTGGATACCTGGCCATGGAGCTGCCCAGCCTGTGGCTCATCACCAAGGTGCCCATCGGAAAGTACATCAGTGCTTGCCTCATTCTCTGGGGCGCCGCCATCTGCCTGATGGCGGCTTGCCACAACTTTGCCGGGCTGGCGACCATCCGCGTGCTTCTCGGAATCTTCGAGGCGGCCCTGCTGCCGTGCATGTTGGTGCTGAACTCGACTTGGTACCGCCGCGAGGAGCAGCCGCTCCGGACTGCGCTTTGGCACAACACCTTTGCTGGTGTCTTTGGCGGTATCTTGTCGTATGCTATCGGCAACATCAAGGGGTCGTTGTCTACATGGAAGGTGGGTGCTGTTCACGGACTGGAAATTGAATGCTGCTAATTTGATATAAGTACATCTTCATCATCTACGGAGCCGTCACCATCTTCACCGGCTTCATCATCTTCTTTGCCCTGCCGGATTCCCCTGCCAAAGCCTGGTTCTTCACTGAAGAGGAGAAGAAGGCAGTCATCATTCGTCTGGCGGAGAACCAGACGGGTGTCGACAACCACAAGGTAGGTGACAGGGGAATTTCCTTGTCTGAACGAGAGAGGAAGCATTGCTAACGAGAAGGCTCCAGAAATTCGACAGGAAACAAATCGTCGAAGCCCTGAAGGACCCAAAGTGCTGGTGCGTCTGGGCCTGCGGCATCGGCTACGCCATCGCCAACGCGGGCATCACCAACTTCAACCCGCTCATCATCGCGGGGTACGGCTTCAGCCAGACCAAGACGGTGCTCATGGCGACGCCGCAAGCCGCCGTCGCCATGGTGGCCGGCGCCGTCCTGACCGCCATCTCGCACTTTGTGCAGAACCTGAGGTGCTTCTTCTGGATCATCTCTGCCCTCATCGGTCTCGCTGGCGCTGTGATGGTGCATACCCTTGATGTGACTTCTGCGCGCAACGCATCGCTAGGTATGGAAAGGGACTGCTATCGTATAGAAAAATGAGACTGATGAGAACCCAGCGGGCGTGTACATCATGGGGTTCTACAACGTTCCGTGGGTGTTTATGCTGAGTCTCAACTCGTCAAACACCGCGGGCGCGACAAAGAAGAGTTTCATGGGTGTCTCTGTCGCCGTATGCTATGGTAAGTCGCAATCAACTCGCTGGAGCGTTTAAGAATGAGACTGATAGATCTTGTGTCGTAGCTATCGGAAACATCATCGGACCGCAGCTCTTCCTCTCCAGCCAGGCCCCGAGATACCCCCTGGGCATCGGCGCGATGATGTTCGCGTTTGCCCTCATGGCCGCGTCGGGCGTGGCATACTACGTCTTGTGTGTTTTTGAGAACATGCGCCGCGACGCACAGTATGGTATTCCGGAAGACAAGGTCCAGGCTGGCCTCGAGTCTGAGAGACAGGATAAGACGGACTGGGAGAATAAGGGATTCCGTTACACCTACTAGATACCCTTAACATATCGAGGCAAACGTTTGCTTTCTGGTCAACGCTATTAATCATCCATATTGTGGCTGAGAAGCAAATGTGAAGGATGCATCGCAATGTCAGTGCAAATACTCTCACGATCCATGCTCATCGGATATTCGGTCTGCGGCCTTCACCGAAGAACCGTTACGGTGTCGCATCCGTACCGACAGCGCAGCAAGACACATAAACTCGCCGCAATTAAAAACGGTAAACAGCCTCATTTATGCGACGGGCTGTCAGTTTGATCCTCAAACAGTAGAAAAAGTTGAGCTCAAAAGCGCCCCCCAGACAGGTGTATCCAGCACGGGGGAAAACATAACTTTAATATCAGCGCCCAAATAACGATGCATCTCGCAATCACCTCCCCTGTCCAAGGTTCGTTCGGTTCCTTATCGGCTCCTGCCACACGCGGGGCGCGGGGGTGGTTGCGGCATGGGACGGGTGGACTGGGCCGGGGGATAACGCTGCGGATAAGGAGATAAACGAAGGGCAGCTCGGCTCGCTTTCCTTCGGCTCAGCCATGACGTCGCAGCGCCGGCCGACGATAGACGACTCCCGCCGTCGTGAACAAGCCGCTGCTGCTAGATGTCTCGGCTTCCCGCTCCCTCGATCCCTCTTTTGTTATCGTGGGATTGAGTGTCCAATTCCCTTGCTGCCAGTCTCTTGAGAGTGCCGTGTGTCTGTTCAATCGCAGAGATGAGGTCTTGCAAGATGCTTCGCCGTGCACCCCTGCGCGGGGTCCTTCCACGAGCCTCCCCGGCGACCGCGACGATGCCCTTCGCAGCAACCCCGAGCCGAGCTGCGAGCAGCCTCTCCCAGCGGCCCAACGCAAACCACGTCTCCTTCCCGGGCGCCGTCAAGAGCGCCTTCACGAGCACGCTCAAGTTTGAGACGCCCGGCGAGTACCCGGCCGTGCCAACCTACCGCGTCGTCGACCAGAACGGCGCCATCGTGGACGACTCGTTCACGCCGGACCTCGGCGAGGAGGAGGTCGTGAAGCTGTACAAGGACATGGTCTTCATCTCGGTCATGGACCTCATCATGTTCGACGCGCAGCGTCAGGGCCGGCTGAGCTTCTACATGGTCTCGGCGGGCGAGGAGGCGCTGAGCGTCGGCTCGGCCAGCGTGCTCACGCCCGAGGACGTCATCTTCTGCCAGTACCGCGAGCAGGGCGTCTTCAAGCAGCGCGGCTTCACGACGGCGGACTTTATGAACCAGCTGTTCGCCAACTCAAAGGACCCCGGAAGAGGGAGGAACATGCCGGTGCACTACGGTAGCAAGGAGCTAAATATTGTGGGTGCCTCTCCATTCCCCCTGACTGCCTCGCCGTGACTGACCATTCGATCAACAGCACACGATTTCGTCCCCGTTGGCGACGCAGCTGCCGCAGGCGTCGGGGGCGGCGTACGCATTGAAGATGCAAAGGATGCAGGACCAATCGATACCTCCGAGAGTAGTCGCGGCTTACTTTGGCGAGGGCGCCGCCAGTGAGGGCGACTTCCACGCCGCCCTCAACATCGCCGCCACGCGGTCGTGTCCCGTCATCTTCATCTGCAGGAACAACGGCTATGCCATCTCAACGCCGACACTGGAGCAGTACCGGGGAGACGGTATCGCCAGCAGAGGTCTGGGATACGGCATCGACACCATCCGGGTGGATGGCAACGACATTTGGGCCGTACGGGAGGCCACCAAGAAGGCGCGTGAGATGGCGCTAGAGAACGGGGGCAGGCCCGTCCTCATCGAGGCCATGACTTACCGCGTGAGCCATCACAGCACGTCGGACGACTCATTCGCCTACCGTGCCAGGGTCGAGGTGGAAGACTGGAAGCGGAGGGACAACCCGATCACGCGGTTGCGCAAGTGGATGGAGGCCAAGGGCATGTGGGATGAGAACAAGGAAAAGGAGTGCCGCGACTCCACGAGACGGGAGATCTTGAAGGCATTCAAGGAGGCTGAGAACGAAAAGAAGCCGCCCATTCGGGGCATGTTTGAAGATGTTTACGAAGAGCTGACGCCGGACTTGAAGCAGCAGATGACGCAGCTGCGGGAACACCTCGACAAGTACCCTGACGAATATGATTTTAATGAGTTTGAGGACGGCAAGGACAGTCTGAAGGCGTAGACAGAGGTGTGCTACTCACGCGATATCTTGGTGTATGACAAGAATTACACAGACGGAGTTCTCGGCGCCGCAGACATGTAGGGCTTTCAATGAATAAGCGAATAGATGCCAAAAACATCCGTATCGGTGACCGAGCTTCAGTGAGCCTTTTTCTTGGTGTCCATGTTGCTTAGAAATGACCAAAATCGACAGCCCCATCCACATAAGGTCCCTTGATGGCGCAACAGGAGTCGCAGATTCCGTCTATCCCCTCTGCTTGAATCAGCTCCGTCAGAATCTGGGGCCCTAAGCGCAGGATGTGGAGGTGCAAACGGAGACAGGGTTCCGTAATGACATGGCGCTATGCGGTGCGGTAGCGGAGCGATAGGCATGTTTGCACTGCTTTCCGGGCCTGCCAACCACTGCCAACCTCCTGTCACCGGGATCAAGCTGCCAATCTCAGCACTGTTGCTGCATCGTCAGGATGTACGGTCGGACGCTGGGAGGGCGCTGGCAGCAGTGGCTTTGGGTTCCTGGGGGCAGCGTGGTGGCACGTCCCTGATTGACACCCTTGGACGGACCCAAACGGTGGGCGTGGCAATGGGAGACGGTATCATGACATAAGGGCGGCTGGCGTTGTTGGAGCCAAGGCGCTTTGCTGCAGGGATCCCCCTCCGACTGTTGAGTTGGTGGTCCCGCTCGCCCAGTGGCTGCTACCTCTGAGCCGTTCTCGCAGGAGCAGCAAAGAATGGGTGGCACGAGGAGGAATATCAGAGCCGCTTGGTACGTGTTGGAGCCTGAGAAGGGCTTGTGTGTCTACCGGCCAGTGCCTTGTTAGCGGTGGTGCGCGTGATTGATAGAGAAAAAGGCGTCCATACCGTTAGGTATCCGGCGAGTGTGTGTGTGTGCCAAGGTGTGTGTGAGAGAGTGTCGGTGTCGGCCATCAGTCATTTCAGTGCGAGCTGTGTCCGCATGGTCCAGGTCCAGGTTCAGCCAGTTCCATCCGGGGCCAGTCACCTTTCCTCCATGCTTGCTTCCAGTCCTGCATAACTTCAAGCCATAACTGTAAACTCCCCATTTGCAGTATCGACTTTTTTTCGACGACGCCGACGACAACGACGACCAAGACGATAGCGACGTCCCCTGATAGCGACCGCCGAATGCCCCTCGACTGTCGATGATTCCCCACGACCGAAAGATAGCTCGTTCGATCAGTTGATTTGGTCGGCCGACAGCTCTCCCTCTCTCCCCTCCCCTCACTCTACTCTCTCCAACGCCCTTGCTCCGCTGGCCGTCTCCGAACGACGGGGCGATCACGTTCGAACGCACACCCATCTCATAGCATCGATATACCGCCGTCCCAATCGCCAGCACTGCTCCAAGCTGCCCTGCCTCATGGCGTAATCCATGGCAGAACGAATCGCCGCTGCAAATCCGCGCTCCAGATCGGTTGTCGACCACGATCCCCCCGCGCGCCTCCCGTCAACGCCGACGATATCGTCCTCAGGATCGGGCTCTCCCGCCTTAGCCTCGACTTCGCCTTCCCAAAGGTAGGTCACTTCTTTTCCCCTGCTCCGGGTTGTTTGTTTCGATCCCCTTACACTGCTTTGTGCATCGCGAGAAGTCGAAGAGAGGAAGATATCCTAGAGTGAAGAAGGCAAGAGATCACAAAAGAGGAAAGAGGCATCGAGTAGCAGCCAGCAGAGGCAGAAGCAGAAGCAGCAGCCCTGCTCTGCTGTTCAAAAGCAGGAGGAGCGTTCAGAGTTGTGTCGCGGGGGCAGTCACCACCAGTCACCGGTCACCGGTCACCGGTCATATCGGGGCTTCCCTCCTGTCTGCCTGTCTGCTTGTCTGCCTCTACACCACCTGCCCGCGCTGTTCACCTTCCCATCTGCTTTATTTTGATCCTCAAAACCAAATCAGCCGGTCTCTGCCTCAGGACTACCCTGGTGTACCTACCTGGGTTCCCGGCTGGCCTGCTTAGGAAGCTACCTGCCTCCAGCCTGGTACCCGACCTGTTGGATCTCCAACTTAAGCGGGCCTGGTCTGTCTACTTGTCTACCTACCTTGCCTTTCGGTACATTCAGGCACCACACTGCACCGCACCTTGTCTACCTACCCTCAAGGGCCAGGAAAAAAAAAGGCCTTATTTCCCAACATTGAAACAACGCCTGCATCGCGCCGTCTACCATCCGCGACGCCGCTTTTCTGGTTCTCTGCCCGACACATCTCTCTTCGTCTCCTCCTTCGTTCCTCCCGCCTATCTTCTCTCCTCGGGTCATTTCTAGATCGATGCCACCGACCCCTCCTCGTCTCCCCTGGTCCATCAAATCCACCAGACCTTACACTGTACACCAGCATCCACCCTGCACCCACGCTTTTCCGACCCTGGCTGGAGACACAGATGGCTGGCGGCATTCTGGACTGCCAACTGACCCTTCTCTGATCTGACTTGATTCTCATTCTTTTCTTTCGTTACTGTCGGCCATGCCTCGCAAAAACCAGTCACTCATGTCTCCTAGAATAACTAGATCATCTGCTCGACAAGCTGCAAATATCGCAGCTTCATCGACACAATCCGCTACAGGCGCCGATCCCGCCGCGAACGCCCCTGCACCCGCGAGCTCCAGTCCTCAGAACCCTACCGCCTCTGCGTCACGGAAGCGAAAGGCTCCAGCTCAACCACCCAGCCCTACTCCGGGAACGCAGCAATCCTCGACCGCCTCGACCAGAAGATCGAAGCGTCAGAAAGTTGCTGAGCCTCCTCCACCACCTCAACTTTCTACACAAACACCTGCTCCTCCCCGTTCCAAGAGGAAAGACAAAGCAACCGCAGCCATGTCGAGCCCAGAGTAAGTCCCACGTGCTCAATTCATCTCGGAAACATCATCCTGACAGTGTCCAACAGCACCCCTTCGGGCCCAGCAAACACATCAGAGAACACCGTTCCGTCAGGGTCCTCGAGCCGCAAATCGAGCAGAAGCAAGAGAACCGCCCCGAGTGCAACAGGTACATCAAGCTCAAACAACCGTTGGCTCGTGGACTGTAGTACTGACTCGAGCCATTCAGATCCGTCTGCCAACACATCAGGCTCTTCTCGTCGGACAAAACGAAACGCTACGAACAACGCTGATCAAGATACTGCGATGACGGGCACAGACGAGGCAGAGAAGGAAGGAATCCCCCCTCCACCACCACCACCTCCCGAACATAACGACGACGATGAAGATAGTGACGACAATGACGACGATGATGATGCTCGGAGGTACGACGACGACGATGATGACGAGGACGATGATCCGTTCGGTGGTTTTGGAGGACCCGGAGGTCCAGGAGGACTGTCCAGCACCTTGCGAGCACTCACAGGCATGATGTCGGGCTTATCCTCCCGACTGCGCGAGCTGTTGAGCAGCCTGCGTCAAAAGGATGACCCCTCGATGCAGCTGATCGCCCTACAAGAACTTTCCGAGATTCTCCTGGTTTCGAACGAGGACAACCTGTCCGGCCACTTCTCGCCAGATTCATTCGTCAAGGAGCTCGTCATACTGATGCAGCCTAATGAAATCACTGGGGAGGAAAACCCCGAGATTATGCTCCTGGCCTGCCGCTGCCTGGCCAACTTGATGGAGGCTCTGCCCGCAAGCGTCGCTAACGTTGTTTACGGAGGTGCGGTACCTGTCCTCTGTCAGAAGCTGCTGGAGATATCCTTCATTGATCTCGCCGAGCAAGCCCTGAGCACCTTGGAGAAGATTTCGGCCGAGTACCCCTCCAGCATTGTTCGCGAGGGCGGTCTGACGGCCTGCCTGTCGTATCTGGATTTCTTCGCGACAAGCACCCAGAGAACAGCTGTGACTACAGCCGCAAACTGCTGCCGAAACATACCCGAAGACTCGTTCCCCGTCATTAGGGACGTAATGCCGACTCTTCTCAACGTTCTCAGCAGCAGTGATCAGCGTGTGGTGGAGCAGGCGTCTATCTGTGTCTCTGGAATCGTCGAGAGCTTCAAATATCAGTCCACGAAGCTCGAGGAGCTGGTCAGCGTGGACCTTTTGAAGGCTGTTCTTCGGCTACTTGTACCAGGCACCACCAACCTCATTGGGCCTAACATCCACACTCAGTTCCTCCGAGTGCTCGCCTTTACAGCTCGTGCCAGCCCTCAGTTGTCAGCAGAGCTTTTCAAGCTCAACATTGTCGAGACCCTCTACCAAATTCTCACGGGCGTGTCTCCGCCCAGCGGGACCGAGGACGTTGCCTCAAAGCTCGACAGCGTTGTCATCATGCAGGCGTTGATCCACCGACCAAGAGAGCAAATCATCGAGACACTGAACGTCATCTGCGAACTCCTTCCCAGCCTTCCTCGCAACGCCGATCCCGCTTACGGTGACTTTGTTGAAATGAATACCACGGAGCCTATTACGCCATCCTCGACCGCTACTGGCAAAGCACGCAAGTCGCCCAACGACAAGCGCATTGAGTTGCTGGATGGCTGCAAAGCGGAGGTCCGCCGCTTCGCTCTCATCTTGTTCCCGACGTTGACAGACGCCTTCTCGAGCACGGTGAACTTGAACGTCCGTCAAAAGGTTCTCACTGCACAGCTGAAGATGCTTTCCAACCTCGACGAGGGCATTCTGGGAGAATCTCTGAAAACTGTTCCCTACGCCTCCTTCCTTGCGTCGATTCTGTCTCAGCAGGATCATCCAACCCTGGTCATGCTGGCGTTGCAAGCTACAGAGCTTCTCCTCAGCCGCCTGGACGATGTTTACCGATACCAGCTTTACCGCGAAGGCGTTATTTCTGAAATCACCAAGCTCGCTGCAGAGGAGCAAACGCCCCCTCCTGCAGAGGCAAGCGCGTCACAGGAGACCAACAACACGGACGGACAAGCATCAGCAGAATCTGGAGACCACTCATCAGATAATGATGAATCTGAAGACGACGAGGAGCACGAGGAGTCTGACGATGGTGAACATGAAGAGGACAATGAGAACGAAGCTCATCCAGACGACATCTCTGGGTCTCCGGTCAGCTCTCGGGGTTCTACCATGTCACTCGACGGACCACCTCAACACTTCTTGTCATCAGACGGACAGTCTATGCGAACCAGAATCCGCGATGTTGCTAAGAAGTTCCTGGAAAACCATGAGACCGAGAAACATGGTAAGACCATGAAGAAGAGGGCCGCTAAGATCCTCTCCAACCTCTCTGATCTGGCCGAGGAGATTGAAGCATTCTACGTCCACAGGACAGCAAGCAACCTTGCACCTGAGAAGGGTACCGAGCTGTTCAAGAGACTAGCTTCGTCATTTGACGCGGATGTGCTGCAAAGCGTCACGAGCGCGGAACTGCTGGCATCTGGTCTTGTCCGAGTTCTTCTCGATGTTTTCAGCAACCCGGACGAGGAGCTGGCCCGAGCGGCACAGTCAGCCTTCTTGCAGGTTTTCATGGGATATTCGGTCAAGTCCAAGCCCAAGACAGCGACGGCCGACTCGCCTGCCACCCCTTTCAGTGTCATGGTCCACAAACTCCAGGATCTGCTCAGTAGGTCTGAGCACTTCGAAGTCATCACAGTCCATCAAAACACCTTTGACGGCAACCGAAGCAGTGCAGCGTCGATGCTGGCAAAGCAGATCCGGCTCAGACTTGTGGCAGACGACGAGTCAGAGATCCCCCGTTCTTACCGTAATATCATGGTGTCAATTCACGCCATTGCGACATTCAAGTCCCTGGATGACTATTTACGACCTAGGATCAGCTTGTCGGAAAGGCCGCGAGGCTCTAGAAGAGCCGACAACCTCTCTAGAGCCCTTGCTTCACTCGCAGGTTCGGCTGGGCTCCCGTTGAGTCACGCCGCAGCAAGACTTGCTGAGCGTGCATCGGCCGCGTCCACATCAAGCCCCGTCCCGCCGCCGCCCAGCGTTCCAACCCCTGGTGGCTCGCGATCCCTCCGCAAGACCAAGTCCAAGTCGACGCCGCAGTCAGATACCGCAGCCACGCCGGACACCTCGTCAAGCACTAGAGAGAAGGCCGTACTCCGCAGATCGACACGCCGTAGTGCCGTAGCTTCGTCAGACAGCCCGGCACCCTCCAGACCCCCTCCGGAAGAGGATGACGATTTGCAGAACGCTCTTGAATGCGCAGACGAGAAGCAATTGTCTGACGACGAAGAGATTGGCGGCAGCAGTGCCCTCGACGCCATTGTCGGAGATTTGGATGAGGATATGGGCGAGTCGCCCGGCCCTGAGCCAGGTGCTGTCAACATGGAGGTCGCAGCTGGCGGTAAGGTGACTGCACGCAAAGATGACGGCACACGAGTTCCAACGCCATCCCAAAGCTCTCTTCCGACCCGCACTGGCGGACTGCCAGCCCCAGCGACTCACGAGACGCCCACGCCCACGCCCACGCCCTCAGCCTCTTCTCGGGCCTTGTCATACGCTGCAGCCATCCAATCTGTGCCTCAAGATTGGCACATCGAGTTCACCCTTGATGGTAAGGTGATCCCGAGCGAGACCACAATCTACCGCGCAGTTCACACATCGGCTCTGAATTCGGATGAGCACTTCAGCCGCAGTGTCTGGTCTGCCGTTCATCCCATCAAATTCAGACGCGCTCCTGGCCCGCCACCCGCAGAGACCTTGTCTTTCAGCCCCAACACCGAGGCCAACGCCGAAGAGAATGGAGATGGGAATGTGCCCGCGTCCCTGGCGAAGCACCCGTCTACTGCCTCTATCCTTCGTCTGCTCAACATTCTCCACGACTTGAACGCCAACATTGAAGACGTCATGGTTGAAAACAGCGAAAAGGATGCAGTTCGACTGAACATCGAGCCCCTGTCTCAATTCGTGAACACCAAACTCACTGCGAAGTTGAACAGGCAGCTGGAAGAGCCCCTCATCGTGGCAAGCAACTGCATCCCCAGCTGGGCAGAGGATCTGGCCAGACTGTACCCCTTCCTGTTTCCCTTCGAGACGAGACACCTGTTCTTGCAATCGACGTCGTTCGGGTATGCCCGGTCAATGACTCGCTGGCAGAACGCTTCCGCCAACGACGACGCCAGACGCGACCGTCGCGATCACGACCGGCCATTCCTGGGTCGGCTCCAGCGCCAGAAGGTGCGAATCTCGCGGTCAAAGATCCTGGAGTCTGCCCTGAAGGTGATGGAACTCTATGGTGCTTCACAGAGCATCCTTGAGGTCGAGTACTTTGAGGAAGTTGGCACCGGACTGGGTCCCACCCTTGAATTTTACTCCACCGTTTCCAAGGAGTTCGCCAAGAAGAAACTCAAGCTTTGGCGAGAGATGGACTCGAACGACTCAGAAGAGTACATCTCCGGGGCCAGTGGACTCTTCCCTCGACCGCTTAGCGATGAGGATTCGACTTCTCCCAACGGAGAGCGCATTCTTCAGCTATTCAAGACGCTCGGCAAGTTTGTTGCTCGGTCCATGATTGACTCTCGCATCATCGACCTGAACTTCAATCCTACCTTTTTCCGCATTGGGGATAGCTCTGCCGCCCCTGGAGTCAAGCCTTCCCTCGGTGCTGTCAAGGTTGTCGACCCTGGCCTGGCTAGGTCTTTGAAGACCATTAAGAAGTTCGCCTTGGCCAAGAAGGAGATTGACGAGGACCCCTCGCGCACTCCGGCGCAAAAGGTTGCCGACACCGAAGACATCACCATCGATGGCGTCAAGCTGGATGATCTCTGCTTGGATTTCACCCTTCCGGGATACCCCGAGATCGAGCTCATGCACAATGGCGCCCAAATCCGAGTCACCATCGATAACGTGGATTCGTACCTGGAGCGTGTCATTGACATGACCCTGGGCACCGGCGTTCGCCGTCAAGTCGATGCTTTCCGCACCGGCTTCTCTCAGGTGTTCCCTTACTCGGCGTTGAGCGCCTTCACCCCCGACGAGCTCGTCACGTTGTTTGGCAGAGTCGAAGAAGACTGGTCCCTTGAGAGTAAGATTACCTCCTCATTCTTATTTGAGCTAGCACTAACATCCTCTTTAGCACTTATGGATTCGATCAAGGCGGACCACGGATACAACATGGACAGCAAGAGCGTCAAGAACCTGCTCCAGACTATGAGCGAGCTGACGCCTGCGGAGCGCCGTGACTTCTTGCAATTTACAACCGGCAGCCCCAAGCTCCCCATTGGAGGTATGTTGCCCCGCAGACTTGGCTCGAATAAGGCTAACTTCATTTCAGGCTTCAAGAGTTTGACGCCCATGTTCACGGTCGTCTGCAAGCCTAGCGAGGCTCCTTACACTTCTGACGACTACCTCCCTAGCGTTATGACGTGTGTGAACTACCTCAAGCTCCCCGACTACACCAGCATCAACGTCATGCGGAAGCAACTGTCTACGGCGATCAAGGAAGGCCAAGGAGCATTCCATCTTTCATAGACGGTGTATCCTTCTGCCACTCGATACGAAAAAGCGGAACATATTAAGAAAGAAGAAAAATGAAGAGAAAGGGTTGGCGATGTGGCCACCGCAGTGAGAGTGCCCCCAACACACACTATGCGCCAACTAGGGCAGCGCCTCTACAGATCAGAGAGACACACGGCGTCTCCTCTGTGTCTGATGACAGTATTCCTTTAACAATAAAGACTTTATGGATGGTAACGGCCTGGCAAGGTACGGGGAAGGCGGATTGAAGGGCGAGGGAATATGGATGAAATCCCGCCCAGCTTTGCATGACAGGGTTGTTTAGGCGTCAGAGCTTGATTTCAATTTGCCTCCACGCTCTGGCCTCGAGGCATTTCTTTCCTGCATTGTTTTGGCACTGTCTCTTGGGTCAACCACCAGTCCCAGATGAAGCGTCACGCAAAGTGCAAATAGGGTCCTTTTCCGTAGTTACAATGTTGTTTGTTTTGTGGAATCATCGAGGATCATTTAGATTTGTGAAGGTTGTGTCGTATTGGACACGCCATATGCAGTGCAAAAGTCATGGGTGAACGAGCTCCCACGTTGACACCGATTCCATCACAAAGTCCTACACGGATTATGAAATGCATCAATAAAACAAGTTTCATTTCATGACAGGATCTTATCCCTATTTTGCGCAAGAAAAAGTTGCCCTAGCTACCGGAACCTAAATCCCGCCGCCCTCCTCGCCCTGTAGAAACACACACACAACACGAAAGACATCCCTCCCCCTTCCCTACGTTCTCCTCCATCCAGTAACCAAACCGGAAGCCAGGGATGTGCGAGCTACGCGGATGGGAGACAGTTTGTCGCCGCCATACTTGGAAAACACGCAAAATTGGTAGGGGTAATCCGTCAAAATACACTTAAAACAAACATCTCTGGTTGGGCGGCGGCTTGCTGCTGTGCTAACGTCTTTTGTGTGAAGGGATATTAAAACGGCTTCGTTGCCTAGCGGAAGCCGGCCTTGACCTCGACGCGCGGCCACTCGAAAATGACGTCTCCTCCGTAGACGTCCGAAGTGATGCGGCTGATGCGCAGCTCCACCTCGCCGTAGAAGCGCTCGCATTCGCGGAGCACCTTGTTCACCAGCTTCTGGCTGAGAGCAGGGTCGTCCGCGTCGCCAAAATGCTTGTCTACGCGCTTACGGAGCGTCTCGATGCCCTTGCGGACCTCTCGCCCGTCATATGTGGAAAGCACCTTGTTAAAGGTAGATTTGGAGTTGGAGGGCTGCGCAGCAATGCTTGAGCCGGCCTTGCCTGACGACAGCTGGCCTTCAATGTTCTCAATATACTCGAGGAGCTTGCCGAGCGGACGGCGCATAACCGCGTTCAGATACAGGCCCATGTGTTCGTTGAGCTCGTTAGAGGCGGCTTCGCGCCAGTCCTCGAGCACCTCCAGGCCATGCGTGTTGACTTCCTCGAGGAAGTGGTTCATGTTCTCGATGAGCAGGATATGGAAGTTGAGCGCCTCCTTGTCCTCAGGGTCGGCGCCCGCAGCTCCAACGCTGACTGCTGGGTTCTCGCGGGCAATGATCTTCAGCGAGTCGAACATTGACTTGAGAATGCGGTCGTATTCGCGATCGACCGTCTTGCGCACTGAGAGGTTCGGGTCGATGCCCGAGAGAATGTTCTCAACCGCGTTGGAGAAGTGGGGGAACACGCGGATGAAGGAGATGACGCCCTTGCGCTTGTTGATCTTGACCTTTGTATCTTCGATGGCCTTAATCTGCTCGTCCACGAACTTCTTGAACTGTCCCTCGAGCGCGCCGTGCAGCTTTTGCAACAGGGCGTTGAGGAAGTCCTGGTTGGACTGCTGAATGTCGACGAGGCTGCGTTCAAGGACAGCCAGCACACCAGCACCTTGTCTGCCAGGCTGTTAGCATACGTTCTTTTTGAATCGAGTTGCGCAACTTACAAGGGATCGGCTTGGAGAACCCAGGTGACCAGGTTTCCGACTTCGCGCTCCAGGAAAGAGAATATTACTTCCATCGCCTTGGTGACTCTGCGAGCAAGATCACGGTCGGGTTCCATCAGGCGATGGCGCCGCAGGTCGCCTCCTCTGCGATCCCCGGGCCGGGTGGCGGTGACGAGGTCGGGGAAATCGGACTGCTCCATGGTGGTGGCGTGGAAAAAGTCGACGATGAAGTTCTGCTCCATCTCAACCAAAGGAAGAAGGTCGTCCATAACGGAGCCAAACACCTCATAAGGAAGGCTGCGGCTTTCTGCCGATTCCTTCAGGTTGGATCTGCTACTGCTGTCGATGGGCGAGCGCAAACTCTTGGCCAAAGTCTGACTGCGCTTGACTGTAAGCTTCCTGACGGTGGTCGCCCTGCCTTCCTGTTGCTTTTCGACTTCGTACGTAAACAGGAGCTGCTCAGTCTCATCGGCAGTCATCTTGCGCGCGTTGCGCTTCCATGCCTCTAGAACTTGACGGAATTCGTTCTTGTACACCGGGAAGCTCTTGTCCTGGTAGACCTGGATCATGCGGTCCCAGTTCTTCGGGTCGACGTCCTTGGCATATTTGATAAGAGGGCTGTACTTCCAAAGCGTATCTCGGCCCGCATCGTGGTGGCGCGAGTCCACCTTTCTTGACAGAGCTTCACTGAGCGCCCTGTTGGTCTCGTTGTAGGCGTCATCAAACTGTCGTGCCATGTACTCGACGAGTCGTCTGAGGAAGAGCGAGCTTTCTTGTCGGTACATCTCCTTCTTTTCTTGCACGATTCTCATCTTGCCGTAGTCAGTATTGTCGAGACCAACAGCTTGGTCGCTTTCGACAGAGGTGTCTTCGCTCTTTCTGGGCTCACCACCGCTAAGCAGTGAGGGATCGATCTTGAGCATGGCCTTATACAAAGTCACCAGCGACATCTCGATGTCTTCGAGACCGCCCAGATCTTCCAACGGTGCGGCTCTCAAAGCATTGAGATCGGCCGAGGTGATGGTGGTCGTTTCCAAGAGGGATTCAAGCTCCTTCTTCAACAGCTTCTGGTTGGAAGTCTGGACTTGCAGACCTTGCCCTTGAGCCTCGATATACGCAATGTCGTCCGAAAGAGTCTGTGATGTTAGCATTGCGAAGTGGCCTCAATAGAAGATTGACCGCTTACCGAAAGCTCGACACTGTAAAGCGTCAATAGATTCTCCATTTCCTCACACTCGGAAATCGCAGTGTCAATACCGCGCTTGATAGCTTCGACGCGGTCATCCTCTTCCTGGAAACGTGCGACCCAACCGCCCGCTTGGGCCTTGTTCAGTTCTCTCTCTAGATCCATCTTCATTTCATCAACATTACGAGTTCTCATCTTATCACCAGGCACCCAGCCAAAGTAGTCGAGCCATTTTGTAAACTCGGTGCTCCTGTTGTCGAGGACCGACGGATCAACACCGAGAGATGCCAGGTATTTGGCATCATTGCCGATCACCAAGGACTTGCGGGCCTCTTCCTTTGATGCAGGTTCCTCGGGCTTTTTGACCTCCTTGACTGAAGGTTGCAAGCTAGTCGGGCGACTAGAATTGGGTACTGTAACCTTGACTTCCGGCACGCCCGACGTCCGCTTGGCGGGCTCTGCTGGAGCAGCGGGGGCGGCGTCCGGGGTGGCGTCCGGCGTTGCCTCCTTGGGTCCATCAGAAGAGACAGGTCGAGGCGGAGGCCGAAAGACGGTTGTAATTCCTTCCGCTGGCTCAGCGCTCTTGTTTGCTGCCAAGCGTAGTCTCTCGCCCGCGCCACCGGCTCTTGGCTTGAACGCAGCGGCGGCAGAAGCGGCTTTCCAAAGTACACCAGCAAGGTCGCCCTTTGATTTCTTCGCCTTGATCATCGGGCCAAGGCCGGGCCTCGTCTCTTCCTCAGGCTCAGGCGGAACAGGGGGTGTTGGCTGAGGCTCAGCTGGCGGGACCGGGGGCTCCTCGATCAACGGCTCCGGCTCGGGTAGCGGAGCGGGGGCTGCGGGAGGCGGTGTTGGTGCAATCGGGGAGACAGGTGCGGGAGGAACGGGAATTTCAGGCGGCGGCGATACCATCGGGGGAGGCTGTCTGGTCGGGGTCATTCCATTCCGCGTGGGAGTTCTGAGCGCCGGCGGCGCATCCGGCATTCCTGCGTCTCCGGGGGTCAGAGGAGTGACCGGCCTGTCTTTGTACGAACCGCCGTCGGAGCGTTGCGACAGGGAATTTTTCCTGGCTGTACTCCTGGGTGGAGGTGCCACCTGATCTCGTCGCATTCCTGGGCTCACCAAGGGCGCAGGCACCAGGTCCCGGTCGGAGAAGCCTTGTGGCCGCGCCGGATCCATGGGAGGTCTCTTGCGTTCGGGGGGAGGCTCGCGGCTCTGGTTGCCTCGGCTTTCTGGGCGCTGGGGCGGGGGTGTAGGAATCGGCTCGGGCGTATTGTCGTTGAATCTGGGAAAGGCACCGGGGACGGGCATGCCGTTCCTCGAGCGGGGCGGCACGCTTCCTGCATCGTCACTTCGTCCTCCTAGCGACTGAGCGAATGATTCTTGACTCTTGTTGCCGAAACGTCTCAGTGTCGGGGGCTCTGGCTGGCCTAGAGACGAGCTCATGCTGCCGACAGGTGAGTTGGTCCCGTTGAGGGGTGGACCATTGAGAGGTGGCGGCCGTCGCGGGCCTGGCGGTCCCGGCGAGGGAGTCCCGTAGTTTGAAGGCACATTTGTAGCACTGAGACTGCTCTGACTAGCAGCAGCATCTGGAGACATCGCCGGGGGTCTGAACGGAGGCTGGGCGCCGGGCGGGGGTCGTCGTTCGTTTCTCAAGATCTGTCCCATTTCGGCCTGGTCGAAGCCCGACAGCTCGGGGACCTTTCCCCCTGTGTACTTGCCATAGATCTTGACCAAGCTGGCGATGAAGAACTTCTTTTCCTTGTCTGACTGAGCATCCCAAAAATAGGGTTTGCCAATGGTGACGACGAAGCCCGTGTCCCCGGCATATTCACGAAGTGTTGGGTTGGCAGGGGGGCCGGTGAAGGATTCAATGGCGGACAGGTCGTCGAGGTTCCATGTCTTTCCAATGGAGAAGGAGCCATTGGCATTTTCTTTGGTTTTGTGAAGGCGCACACGGCCAGACTTTCTTACAGCGACGACAATGATTCGGGGCTTCTCAGACTGGGGTGTTCGTGCTTCGGGGGGCGGCGGTGATGTCGGATGGGAGGAGTACTCGACGATTCGGATGTGGGTGATGTATGTCTCGAGCACTGTCGGGCAGGCAAGCAGCGGGGTGAGCATCTGGACAAGGATTCGATTCGAGGGAGAGGGAATGGAATGGGCAGAACCTACGCGATCCGTCTACGTCCTTCTTGTTGAAGCAGCTGTCGATGATACGACGCTTCTCGTCCTCGAATCGCTGCGCCCTGTTGTCCATGGCTGCTCGCTGCTCCGTGTGGGCCGTCGGTCGCAGCGGGAGGGAGCACTCATGAGGGGGTTCGGCGGGCAGAGGGAGGCAGCATGCGCATGTTTATTTCGACGTTGGACGGCGATGCGACGGTCGATGGGGCGCTTCGAAGGGAGGGTGATGGCGGTTTGGTTGGGGAGGGCGAGGCGAAGTCGAGGTCGAAATTGAAGTGGGATCTCAAGGTCGTGGTGATGCAAGGCAGAAGGCGAGTGCTGTGCCCGTACTGTGTGCTGTGCTGTGTGTTCTTGGGGGTAGCTTGCTGCCAGCCTACCCGTTAAGGTAACGTAGAGCCTACCTAGGTTGGGACCCGCTGCGAGTTTGGGGGGGAATGTCGCAAGTATCTTTTCTGCTGCAGTCTGGGGGCTCGAGGTAGTGTAGGACTAAGCAGTTCCCCTTCGTAGCGCCGCCACTTCATTACTCAAGGCTGGTGGTCGTTAATATGTGGCTGGTCTAGTCTTTGGCATGTTCATGGGCGTTTTTAAATCGAATTTCTGCCATTCTCGAGATGTTTCTTCTGCTGCATACGACCAGTGCAACTCGTCAAGGTCGCGTACCGCCAAACACGTCGGTTCCGCATTGAACTCCACGATACTTTGGCGTACCTGCCCAATGCCTGTATATCTGCTACCTGACGGGAACTTGCAGCGGCCTCTGCTCCCCCTGGGCCACCCAGTCGGGTGCTCAGGGAGGAGGGGAGGATGGGATGCCACAGCGGAATGTGCCTAGGTTCCGCGTATGAGAGCGTCCGTACCGCCACCAATTGGCTTCTTAAGGTTCCCTCTCGCAATCGCATGGCTCGTTCGCCTGTAGTCTATCTTGAATCCCGTTCTTGGTGCGTCTTCCAGCACGCCTGTAGGAAGCGTCGTCTTATCGCCGCAAGTCTCGTGCGGATAATCCCACTTCACCGTGTCTCAGCCGAATCAAAAGCAACTTCGACGGCGACAAATCATCCTTATTTATGCTGGCTCTTGCAATCTATGCACTGGACCGTTATCAGACGCATCATCGGAGCAAGGTTGCCGTCAGAGAGCTCGGGCGCTCGTCGTCATGCCTCCTACTCGTCCTTGTTTCAAGCTGCCCTGTCCATGGATGAGAAAAGGCGCCCCCTCCACACTCCGGTCGCTTCAACTGCCGGAAGGCCACTGTCCCTAGGCTTCCCTCGCCCGCCCTGCTGCCGAGCCTCCGGACACTTCTGACGTTGGGCTTGACGCTTGTCGGGCCGCCTCTGCCTCCGACCATGAGACGTCATCTTCCGTGTGACAGGGATCCTGCCGCTGCCGGACGACCACGATGCTCGGACCAAATCTTCAGTTCGCGCTTTTTGTCTTGTCAGGCCGCATGACTTCGTCTTCCAATGGCCTGTGCCCTCACACATCGGACGGCTGATGGACCCTGATATGTGATGATTTGACAAAGAAACTGTCACCAAAACTTACCAACGCACAGTCATCTGTCTGTACATGGCATGCTGCAGCTCAACCTCGGCTTCATGTTTCTCACCTGTTTCTTCACTCATGAAGAACGGTAGCGGACGCCAGAAGGTGCCGATGAGTGTGGGTTTCGAGATGGCTACTTTCATCGACAGTGCCTTCATCCCCCGACGATGCCAGGAACAAGATCCGGTGTCACCTGTCTCAACTTCGAAAGGTGTCTATGGCTGCATGCTGTCAGCTGCACACTCCAGCTGAGCTTCGTTGAGATTCGTTGCTATCTTTTGGTTGGCGCAGGCTGTTCATAGCATACCCGCATTCTTCCGGTAAGTCGTAGCTGGCTGTTTGCTCGAAGTACAAGTTTGACACATACTCTTCTTCAATATTTCTGAGCTTACCTCCTACTTTTCTTTTACTGGAGCGATTATTCTTCCCGTGTACCCGCTGCCGTCGACGTTTCCGTCTCGGAATTTCGATGCTTTACTGTGGTCCTTAATCGAAGTAAAACTTCAACCCGACGAAGTACACAAGAGATCTAGCCACGAAGACGGGAGAAAATCAGGCGATGTCTTCCTTAATTGCCATAGTCACTATTGTCGATGATGCTCATCTCATACCTTGTCTAGCTGCATGATTGTTCCCCGTGATAGTTATTTTCTCGATATGATACTTCTCATTCTCATCTAAACTCACATGAGCGCCAAAGTAATGTGTCAGTTAACTGATAACGAAGAGAGAGACGACAGCAGAAAAGGAAAAAAACGACCAAAAGGGACAACTGAGATTGCGAAGCTTGTCCCGCGAACCATCTTACCAGATCCATGGCTCTGGCTGGGAGAGCAAACGGTGACGAGTGATCTCACTGGATGACCGGGCCAACTGCAAACAGAACGGCTGCTGCTATCCGCACAACACATAGCCCGCCGGACAAGTTTGCGACGTATCATGAGGAGACAATCAGCGGGCGTGCCGCGGCTCTTGTGATATATCACACATACAGCAAAACGGCTGGGTGACCGCGAAAAGGGGTTTCCTGCGTGCTCTCCGTTTGGTTTGCCCTCTCCACGAGTTTCTAACATCCCGTGGCAAACGAAGAGTAAAGATAAAGACGTCGGCTAGCCCAACGCAAGAATCAGACACGCTGTGGTATGAGCTACGAGGCTCAATAGACGGCTCAACCCCAAGCGAATCGCAGCACACATCTTCAACTTCGTCACCATGCTAGACCCAGTCCTCGAGAACGACGGTGCCGGAAAGGAAGGAAGTCATGCCCAATATGCTCTGACCACAACACCTCGTCCACTGCGCTCAAGCTCAGCAAGTACCGGACAGTCCTCCTTATCCAGAAGCCCGCACCACCTCCCACGAGATCTTCAATCTCCCCGAGCCGACCGTCTCACCGAGCTCCCATCTCCCAAACGCCTCACTCCGGAAACCATGCTCACCCACCTCCACACAATCCAAGACGAAGAACAGAAGCGCCTCAGCAAGCGCCGCGAAAGCAGCACCGCCGTCGACATCATCAGCACCCTTCATCTCCCTCCCCCGTCCCCAATCACCTCGGCACCATCATCACAATCTCCCACCGGCGGCGACCATCCCCCTCAACCCCATGGATATGACGGTAACGACGACGATGGCAAAGATGATGAGCATAACCTTACGACCCCTTACGCATCCTGCACCCCTCACCAGCTCTCCGTCGCAACATCTCGCCTCCACGACATAGCCCAGCAGTTCCAGGACGTGGTGGCCGGTCTCCAGGACGCCATCGCCCGCCGGCAGTCCACCACCACGACGCCTCCCCGCCCCGAGCTCCTGTCCCTCCAGGAGAGGCTGGCACGAGTCCACTCCGTCGCCATCACAGAACACGAGATCGTCGTCCGGGAGGTCAAGGCGCGGAG
Organism: Colletotrichum fructicola Nara gc5; assembly: GCF_000319635.2. Classification (NCBI taxonomy): domain Eukaryota; kingdom Fungi; phylum Ascomycota; class Sordariomycetes; order Glomerellales; family Glomerellaceae; genus Colletotrichum; species Colletotrichum fructicola. The sequence goes on along the minus strand of NW_027094051.1, from coordinate 8,158,267 downwards.
AGGAGGAGCAGCGGGAGGGGGAGGGGGAAGAAGGACCGAAGAAGCTTCCAAGAGATCAGGGGGCTATTATTAGGAAAGGCCCGCCCACCAAAGACTCTTTCTGTCTCTCTCTGTTGGCCCTACCACTTTCGGTCGAACATCCGCATTTGGAGAGCCACCGCGGCGGGTAGTCGTGAGATTACCAATAACCGGGGGGAGGACACAGAAAGCGAGAGTTTCCCATCTCGGCATGGTGACTGAGACAGTGGAAGGTCCCCGTTTGGTTTGCTCCACCGTCCCGGCTTTTGGGGAATGAAGAGTGTCCGTAGAACCAACCCGAGTTCGCCACCGGTAGTCGAGATGAGAGTCTCGTTTCCCGCGTGGCCGTTTCCCGAAGACCCGGGACCGTTTTCCAGGAGCTAAGAATACAACCTCTCCACCCGGAACCGGGGGAATTTTACCGGTAACGTTGTATTATTGGTTTCCAGGGAAAGTGCATCTTTCCAGGGCTTACATGAGAAGCGGGGGAGTTGGGATGAGAGAGGCGATGGGGGCGAAGAAGATCGTGAGAAGGACGAGGGGCGGACTACCGAGACGAGACATTGGGGCTTGAGATGAGTTATCCGTGAATATGACGCTATTTGAACGATAAGTACAAGACCCATTAATGCAGAGTAGCATCAGCCAGCTATTGAAGTCTATAACCAATGTTGTCGGAACCCTGGCTATGTGTAAGGGACCAGATTCAACACATCTGTGGGGCATATTCATTTCCATAAACATGTGTGCTTCACAACTTACCAACGATTCACAATTTGATATTCAAATTTGCGGCACAACTCACTTTCATTGGCCCATTTCGGCGCATCTTTCTTAACGAGTTAAACGAAGTTGCTTTATGCTTCGGGCCTCTCTCAACTTGTGACGAACCCCCGGGCCGTGGCAATCCCACAGTGGAGAGGAAGGCCCCCACCCTTACCGTAGCGTGCCGGCACAATGGTAACACTAAGCAATTTGACAGGATCCGGAATGAGATACCGGAAATCATCTTCATCAGCCCGCAATCAAACCGGTGGGTAGGTCGGGCAGGCACCGCTGAGATCCAGCCCAAATAGATCGGTCCATGGGCTGCCTCTGGTGTGGCTGGTTGTCGGCAAGCACAAGAAGCAGCGGCGGCAGGTGGCTAGTGGCATCCAATGTGGTGATAGAATGATTCCTGTATTGCCCAACAGGCGATTTGTACTAGAACACCTAATAGCCAAAAAGTGACCCTGGGCTCCATCCGGGATGCCTCAGAGATGCTAATCCGTAAAGTAAGCTTATACAGCGGGCTGTCGCCCTGAATGCAAGCTGCGGCGCAGAAAGAAAAAGGAAATGCCGCAGCCTTTTTGTCCTCCGGTTCAACTTTTTGAGCGTTCTCAATCCATTTACATTGGGAAGATGCCGTATCCAGCATCTATTCAGTCCATATACATCGGATCCCCCCGTACCTGGGACATTACCATTCCCATGTCGCCGCCGTGCATGGCCTGCATCGTGGCCTGCATATTGGGCATTGACCGACTCATGTTGATTGCGCCCCGATTCGCATTCGGATTTCCGTTCTGCTGCACGAACCGCGCGTCACTCGCACCTCTCTGCACCGGTCTCGTCCGAGGAACATCGAGAGTGGCTTGTCGTTGCACCGGCTGCATGGGTTTTGTGGTTGGCGTGTTCATGACTGCGAAACTGTCATCATCCTCCATCTCTGCGTCGGCATCGGCATCGGCATCAGCATCCTGATCGCTGTTCTCGTCGATCGAAGGCGGACCGCTGATCGATGCACCTTGGTCACTAAGGCCGTTCGTGCTTGTTGTCGATTGCCGCTGTACAGCAATAGGCTGCTGCTGGACTTGCTGCTGGACCTGTTGCTGCATCTGCTGTTGCACCTGCTGCTGAACCTGTTGTTGCTGCTGCTGCTGTTGCTGTTGCTGCTGCTGAGGAGGTTGCGGCTGCACCTGTTGCTGTGACTGCTGCTGGTTTTGCTGGAGTTGTTGCTGTTGCTGTTGGGGAGTCGGGGTCGGGGTGGGTGTGTTGCTGTTCGCCTGGTCCAAAGATCTCTGCGCATTCATACCGTTACTGGCGACACGAGATGATGCGATGACAGTCTTCCATCGTCCAATACTCTTTTCAACAACTTCGTTAATGTCCGAATGCCTGTCCTCCAGGCGCAAACCGACACTGCGGCCGATGCCGCTAACACCATTCTCCAACACGTGAGCCATGTGGTGACGGTCAAAGGGTATCATGGTAGGGGCGAAAAGCTTGAACTCCCGTGGTTGTTGTAGGCGATTTAGCTGGTCGATCTGAGACTTCAAGTGAGCGTTTTCCTGCTCCAACTTGTGTTGCGCATCTTTCATCTTGCTGATCTCCGTCTGCTTCCTGCCCACACTCCTCGCCATTTCCAAAAGCCATAGCTCGTTGCGCCTCTGGACGGGCAGAGTGTTCCAGACAGTGAATGCCGACTGCAAGTGTTCGGTGACCTGCTTCTCGAGGTTCTCGGCAGACTTTTCGGCCTTCTTAACAGCCTCACGAGCGTCCCGGTAGGGTCCATCTCGGGGAGGGTACGTCAGCTCCTCCACTGCTGCCGTGGTAGCAGTCGCGCACTTGATCTTCCAGTTGCTGAACTCTTCCTGGAAGAAAGCCCGCAGTGCATCATACTCTCTTTGGCCTGGCGACTGCACAGACCAGGAAGTAGATGTGGGATGCTGGGTTGAGGAAAAAAGGGTGGGCGGAGAGGCGAGACACTGCAGTGTTAATGCAGGAAAGTCCAGGGCAAGCGGATCAAAGTCAAAAGGCATGGAGTTGTTGTCGATGTGTTGCCTGTCACTTGTTAGCAACAAGCCTGTCTTCTCAGATCACCTGTAACGTACTTTGCAGCTCTCAGTGAGCTGTAGAGCTCTCTGAAAGCGAGCTCCGCCGCGCGCGCATTGTCCATGGCGTCGGCGAGCTTGTGCTTCTGATCGAAATTTGCCTTTTGCATGACCTGCTTGCTCACTTGTCTCTGTCTCTTTCCGGCATTCTGGCTGCCCTCCCCGTCCGTGGAGTTGGCGGTTTCGCCGTTGGGGGGAATGTTGTTGATCACGCCAGTGGCCTCCCATGAAGGGGTCCAGGGGTATTTGCTCAGCGTGGAGTCAACAGCATATTGACCGTCCTTTGGAAGGGCGGGAGACTTCTGCGGCTCAGAGTCTATGGTGGCATCGCGCTTGGCCGGCGCAGGTCTCGGTGTGCCAGCCGGGGTTGAGACGTTCCTACCGCCTGTGGAACCCCTGGGCTGTCTCCGTGTGATACCTCCTCTCACGCGCCTGATCGCTTCGACATCGTGGATTCCATCGGGGGGCTTGGGGTTCTTCTCCTTGATGTAGAGATCGAGATGTCGGCCGAGAGAGGAAGAGGTGAACGCCTGGCCACAATATTGACAGTTCTTGTCCTTGGGGGCGCCCAGTTTCTGTTGGTTCGAGTCGGCGTTGCTCGCGGTTTCGGCCATTGTCGCTCGATTTGCGTGTTCCTAAAAGAAGTGGTGGGTAAGGTAATGAGTGGATCGGAGTGAGGGTGAGCTCTGAGCGTGGCTACAGGCCGTTCGCGCGAAAGGGCTTTTGCAGCTGCTCCGGGGGAGCTATGCGGTCGATGGTCATACGGTAGGGTATGTATGTAGTTGTGGTTGTGTGTAGTTGTATGCGGAAAAGATTCCAAAAACAAGAGCAAGCAAGATTTAAAAAGTTGTATGGTGATAGTTACGGCAAGGAAAGGAAAAGGGCGTGGAAAGGACGGAGTGGATGCGACACAAGGAGAAGAACGAATGAGGGACAGAAAGATGATGTGCTGAAGAGCTAAACGAGTGTGGTGAGAGAAGGAGGTCGGTGGGAGATGTCGAGAAGCAGCAGATGCTTGCCAAAAGCCGGAGCGAACAGAACACAGCTAATCCTGGTGATGACCGGCAGGTAGTCGGGGGACACGGGGAGGAGGCGGTTCGGATCGGGGGGGCAGTCGGGGCGTGGCGAGGCGAGGCTCTTGCGAGAGAGAGGGATTCTTCCGTTCCGGGAAAGTCGTGTGACAAGAATTAAGGAAGACTATCGCCTTTTGCAGTCTCTATTTCATCCGTGGACGCTCGCAGTCTCTCGAGACCTCTATCGAGTGGAAAGAGGTAGGGGGGGTGGAGGAGGGCAGTCGGGGAGGAGGTGGAAAGTAAAGTAAAGTACAGAGTAAGGGGAAGTGCAAAAATGTCACCCGGGATTTAATTATTGCAGTTTTTTTAATAAGGCAGGACGGCAGGGGTAGCACCACCGACCCGCGCCAGAAAAAAGTCGAGCTCCCCCCCATCCAGTTCCCCCAGATTGGCGCCAGTGGCAGCACAGACGGAGCCAAGGACGGCCCAGATCAAGCCCCCTTCAGGGCCGTACGGTGGTCCCTGATGCCGCTGAGCATCCGTCAGTGTACCCGTATGCAGCAGGCACCTATCGATGAACATCTATCCATTGACATTGGCCCAGTGTTCGTGGGGCTTGATTCCAATCCATTGCAATTGCACCAGTAGGCATCTCATGCAATGGATGTACGCCACGGATATATGCAAGAGCAGGTGCAGGTGCAGCAGCCCGGCTCAGCGATGGAGACGACCTACCTTAGCACATCACATCTGCCACCACCTTCCGTGAAAAGGTACCTCCCGTCGCTACCTAGCACGGCAAGGAGCTACCTCCTACCTTACCTACCTAAGCACCTAAGGTAGGGTTCATCTCTCCAAGCAAATAGCAAGCACGGTACGTACCTCTTATTTCATCTCTCCCGCCCGTCATCTCGACCAACGGCGCCCCAAGGCCACCTCGACCAACAACTCTCTTTTCTTCTGTTTCTATTTCTATCCCCAAGGCGCGCACTCAGATCAACCGAGACGGATTCCTCTCCTGGATTGATCTCAGCATCATCATCGCGTCTCGGGCCCCAATGACGCCTCGCCGTTGGCCTACCGTGCCCACCAACTCTTCAGCAGCAAATGTCCAAGAACATGGCCACTGAACCAATCGACACGCACATGTCTCCAAAGCACGTTGACTGCCTGTCCGCGGCCACCCTCCCACCGAGAGTCCCTGAGGTATTTCACATACCAACCTGCACCCTTCATGGGTTCAGACACACGGGCTTCCCGCGCAGCATCTCGCTCGCTTCCTCGCTCTTCCATTCCAGCCGCATGCCCTCTCACATGTGCACGTCGTTCGGTTAGTGCTGATCTGGCCCGCGGAAACGAGAGGGACAGCCCGGCACCGCCCTATGCATCACTTTTACTGGCCTAGCGGTCTTGGGGTAACACGGCGGAACTTTTGATTCCAGCACCCTGCCCGACGACTGTTGTCTCTTGCCTACTCCAGCAGGTGTCCAAGGACTCCCACGGGTTCCGTAGGAGATATCCCTACCAGAAAGACACATATCAACCCTGCCCTGCCCTGCCAAGCTGCCCTATTGACCCCGAATCGAGTTGGGCTGCCGAAGACTCTGACTCGGAGCGACCTGAAAAGGTCTACAAATCGGGACCGGCCGCATATTGCGCTGCAGATGGACGGATACTTGGTGCGCGACGGCACTGACAGCCGTCGCCGCTCGCAGAGGTGGATGATACCGTGCCTAGGTAGCTCAACAGCCGCACCCTGTCCAGTCCAACATCAAAGACGCGAATGGCACCCAACCGCAGCGCTCTTCTGAACATCTTCCAACTGGCCATCTTGGATGAAATAAATCCTGGCTAGACTGGCCGACCGGGGCGCGCGTTGGCATTTCCGGCTCGTTTCTTTAGGCTCCTGGGTCCCACCGGCTTGTGTCCGATCCATTTTTTCAGGGGCATTCCGGGAGATCATCCAGGGGAGCCGGTGAAGGACCAGCGGCGCCAACAGACCTGACAGCTTTCGTCTCAAGGACATTGCGCCCCTTTGGTTTCGCTCATTGAGATATCAGGGAGCACCAGTAGACGGGTTGCGGACAGCGCTGGTCGGTTTCGGCGAGAGACTTTGAGATTCCAAGTAGAAACCCCTCGTGTGTCCGACGACTTGTTTTTCCCTCCCCGACCTTTTGTTTCTCTGTGTTTTAGTCCGGGGATACCATCCGGCGCTCAGGGCCCCCGTTTTCCTGCATCGAATAATGGGGTTGGCATCTGCAGGACGCGACGCAGCAAAGCGAAAAATATCATTTCGCGACTACAGGGCCACTACTAGCGGCGCGCTTCGGTTTCCTGTGGCTTCCTGTGGCTTCCTGTCGCCCGCTTCATGGCTCCCGGTCCTGGCCCTGGCCTGGAGGCTGGTCGTTGCCGTCTAGTGCAACCTGCCGTAGCCGCAGCATCTTGGGTGCACCTTGTCTGGACCGTCCAAGAGGTCGTTTGCCAACCAACCTGCAGCACACCGATAATTTCCCGCAACAGCCTCTCCTTTCCTGTGGCAGCCAAGGACAAAAGCTGATACCCATAGGATGGCATGTGTGAACCTGACCCAAAGCAACAGTCGCAAGATGGGCCGTCCTCCGACTTTTAGGTGCCACAAGCTTCCCAGAGAGCATGCGTTGACGCGAGGGAGACGACAAAAACCGCAAAAGTTTGGTCTCCTGCAAAGAGCCTTGCTGCGGGACAGGGTTGGCACTTGCCAGCCAGCTGCTAAATCGCGATCCATCTCCATGCGCTTTGCCTTTCCCTGAGTCGACCGCTGTTGGGAGTAAGTCTTGTAACTCTTGTTGGTTGTGGTTGTCTTCCAGCAAAGCGCTGCCCCTTTTGCGTCGCAGAGATTTGATGAAAACCTCATTACGCTTCTGCAACTGCTGCAGGCGCGCTCTGTCGTCTGTTGGTTGGAGCGGCACAGCTCAGTCTTGTCGGCGCTACGGAAACATCCTAACCGGATGATTAAGCTGTCTGCTTCTGTCAATGATTTTCGTTGCGTCCATTGATTTCCCTCAACCTCAAGGAGGACGTGTGCACCCCATGACCAGCGCATCTTCCTCGTAGTCGGCGGAATGTCCCTCACATGCAAGCGACTGCTACGATAACCTCTGATCAGAGTTCCAAACCGATTGGACAGCGGTACCAAAGGAGACATGATGTGCAATAATATCGCCGAGCTGACAAACATTGCGGCGAACAAACAATGCTCATGCTAGGTCTCGATGAAATCGTGGACCTCTGAAAGGCCAAGGTCGATGGAGCTGAGATATGATTCTCTAGGTGTGCGAATCGCACGTAGAGCTGCCTTATGGGTTGAGATTGATTCCAAGGCACCAAATTCACGATATCGGAGTGGCAGAGTAAAGCCCGGACGCACCTCTTCCATCACACCAGATCAACTTCCCATCCTGGTGAAGCTTCTCGGGACAGATCTTGGAGCTTGGTCCACCGGTTCGGAGGATCCACACAAGCTCTTTTCAAAAGGACGGGGTCCCGTGTGGAAGGAAAGCATCGGGATTGAAGTCAGGAAAGCATGCGCCGACCCGGCTTGTGGCTGGAGCGTATATCACATGACATGCACCACGCCACATGTGGCAGTGGTACGACGCGGCACAAGCCTCACCTTCTCCCGAGCATGAGGCAAAGCTAGTACAGCTACTCAATCGCACCTTCCCATTGTTGCGCATGTCGATGCTTCCTGCCTGAGTGCGCAACTTCCGTTCACGTACTCTCTGAATATGCCAGAAATTTCTGCCTGATAAAAAACCGACGCAATGCCTCCTGGTAAGCTCCCATCCTCCCCACACCACCATTCGCGCATCATCACCAAGGCGCGTCTGCTTTGCGACAGCCACCCGCCCGACGCGACTATTGTCCCAATTACCCCCCATCGCTCAAGATGACGCGCAGAAAGTCCCGAGGCAGAAAGGATAAGGCACTGACCCGCGCCGCAGCCATCAGCGACGATGAGCAGTCCGACATTGGCGGCGACATCATCGTCCCCGTCAAGGAGACCCGCGGAAAGAGCCGATCGGTCGACATTGCGGATGACCTTAGTGACACTAAGAGCGACCTTGACATCCCCAAGGTTACCGGCGATCTGAATGGCAGTGCTGCCGCCGCCAACGGAGACGATGACGAAGACGAGGACGAGGACGAGGACGAGGACGATGATGACCTCGAGGCCGACGAGTGCGTGTCGCGCGACAGATAATACCGGGGAATGCTGGCGCTAATGATGCCATAGATATGTCGTTGAGAAGATTCTTGACCACCAGGTCGGCGACGATGTGCGTGCTCCTCCGTCCGCTTCATTGCGCCCCCAAGCTGACTTGTGTTTAGGGACTGGTCAACTTCAGAGTGAAGTGGGAGGGCTACGAGAAGAAGGCGGATCAGACCTGGGAGCCAGAGGACTCGCTGAAGTACGTTACGTGCCGAGCGCATGCTGCGGTCGATGCTTGTTGTTCTGGTACTAACATACTTACAGGGAGGGCGCAGCTGAGATTCTGGAAGAGTACCTTAGAGCGATTGGTGGCCGCGAGGCACTGTTCGAGCAGAAGACCAAAGCCAAGACTACCAAGAAGCGCGGCCGCCCTGCTGCTTCATCCACGCCACCAGCGACCACCAAGAAGTCTAGACGCAACGGCCACCCGGCCGACTCGACCCCTCCCGCTTCCGCAGTCGCCGCCGCGAAGGCCAAGCCGTGGACCTTGCCCAGCGGCAGCTGGGAAGAGGATGTTGAGAGCATCGATGCATGCCAGGATGAGGTTTCGGGGGCGCTGGTCATCTACTTGAACTGGAAGAACGGCCAAAAGACGAAGCACCCCACCGAGGTGGTGTACAAGCGATGCCCGCAGAAGGTGAGTTCTCCTATTGTTTATTCAAGAGGGCAAACATTAATCGTGTCACAGATGCTCCGCTTCTATGAGAAACACATCCGAATCGTCAAGTCAGAACCCCAGGCGGACGCTGATAACCATTTCCCCGAGAAGACTGCGCCAGAGGCTGAGATGTGAATCAATAAAAGGACGACATGTTGGGTTGTTTTACGTGGGAACGGCGTTCGGGCTGATGGCATCCTTATCAGGAGGCTTTCATGGAATTCGGAATTGCCCTTTTCGATCAGTCTTGCGCATGGGTTCTTCAAAGGAATCCGCGTCAGACCCAACCTGTAAATAGGAACTGCGGTTTGCGGGAGACGGGTGCCCTGGGTCTTGAAGCGGGGCAGCGCGAGACGATGTGCGATAGGGATGTAGTGCCAGGGAAAATTTGATGCTTCACCTTGACCCGGTTGGCCTTGTTGGCGTGATGTCTGAATGTGGTGTAGCCTCCATCGTCACGTCTACACGAGCTAGCTCAAGGTCTTTCCAGGCCAAACCAGGAACGAGGCGCACTAGTTCGTAGACAAGACAAGTCTTGACTTCCAGGACTCACCCAATGCGCCGCCGCCAATGGCCCCACGTCAGCCGCGAATCGGTCTCAAGTTCATGAAGGGGAAGAGAGGATACAGGGCTGGCTGTCCAAAGCGGATGTCGCCGTTAGACGCAGGAACCAGGACAGGAACCAGACCGCAAAGGTAGACCGCCACCAAAGGATTGCGGTGAGTGTACAAGTGCCCAGCCCGGGACGACGGGGGAAAATCTGCAGGATGCGGCACCCGCGAGGTTGGGTGCGTTGAAATCCCTGCCCGGGCGGCCCACTAAAAGCAGCTTTAGACCCCTGTTTCGCGGGCGGTTGGGGTCGTGGTGTGTGTGGTGCTGGCGTTGCGTGGTCGCGGGTTTTCCAGCCTCTCCCATTTTATTGACTTCTCTGGGAAACCTGGTGGCGGGGCAACGCTGCCTTTTAACGCTGCGCTGCCCGACTGCATTCCACACGGGTTTTCCTGGATTTGCTTTCTCTCTTCCTTTTGGTATGCTGCACGATCTTGCAAAACCCAGGACTTGAACATAAGTTTTTTTGCCCGGCCTATTGAGATAGACAACTGTCGTTGTTCTTCGGTCAACCCGCACCCCACGCCGTCCACCATCGGGGCCCATACTACGGAAGCCGCAAAAGTATCTTGTACACCGCGGGGAGCTAGCTAGACAGCTGCAGGCCATCAACCATTGGGTACGACCTCCTTCAGGAATTTTTTTCCCCTCGAGACAATTGACTAATTTTAAACTGCAGAGTTTTGGCCCAAAAACGACTTTTCTCAACGGCCAACGTTCTGAACTCAGCACGTCTCCCGAGACACACAGACACATCACGCATTCCACGGCCCACGGCGCACGGCGACTCCGCTTCATCGGACCCGTCTTTCCGTCTGTTCTCCACCACCCCGATCAAACTCTCCTCCTCCGCAGGTGTCTCCGTCAGCTTCGGGCTCGACGGAAGACCCTGAACCCCGGCCGCCGCAGCCATGGTCAAGCAAAACGACGTCATCGCGATCATCGTCATCGTGCTCTTCATCGTCCTCGCCGGTGTCGCGTTCGGCATCTACAGATTAGTCCACGTCGCCCGCCAGAGCATGAGCGTGACGTCTGGGTCGAGTAGCAGCAGCAGTGACGAGATTGTCGACGACTGATCTCGGCGGGGTTGTCGACTGCGTTGTGTTGCTGCTGCTACTTCACTGCAATATAGACGCATGCCCCAACGCAAGATTGGGCGAGTCCATTTGGGTCTCTTCCATGCTGGGCGCATGCGTCATGCCTGATGAGGCAGTGAAGAAAACAAGAAAAATGATTTGGGATGAAAGATAACGAGGGTGAAAGAAAGGATATGCGACATGAAGTTTTACCGGCATTGGGCGTTTGATTTTCAGCATTTTCCAAACATTTGTTTTAGTTATTTACCACATGGGACGGCAAGATATCTACGAGTGTATGATATACAAAGAAGCTAGGATTGGGACCTGACGGGCTCGTTGCGGAGGATGAACGAATCTACGGAGACACGAGAGCCCCATGTACATAGAATGAATCACGCCCTCGAAGGCGGATGAAGAGTTATTAGAATACTCTGAAATACTTTTACAGTTAAACAGTTCAGAATCGGTACATGGGGGTGAATCAGTAACGAACAGTAGCCATTGTCGTGAGAAGCGGTCGTTCAGCCCACGAACATGTATCACTCTATCAGCAGTCCCTGGCGATTTGCTGTATAAGATAACCTATCGTGATGGCTGCCTCTCCATCCAAGTTCACAATTATTGCAACCATAAGGCTCTAGAATGTCGCCAATCAACGACTCAAGCCCGACCATGGAGGCGATCAAACACACCACCGCCAAAACTCTCAGCATCGTCGACGAACTCTGCAAAGAAGTCGACCACCTCGAGCGCACCTCACGCACGAGGGAGAAGCTGGAGCCTCTAAAGTACCACTCCGGCCTCCAGGCCGTCCTCCTGCTCCTGCACTACGAGCTCCACGAGAAGCTCCGCGCCCGCACCGACGCCCTCCACACGCTGGCCAAGGCCCAGAAGGCGCTCGACGTGATGATCTGCGACATTGACGCAAACACCTTCGCCGCACTCATGCTCGGAGACTTCCCTGGCGCGGACCTGCACGAGGAGGGGCAGCGCCAGGTCGCACGATGGGCGAAGCAGAGCCGCGACCTTGACGCCCGGATGGTACGAATGGAGAGGGAGAATGAGGACCTCCGGCGCAAGATCGGTCGCGTTGCGGCTGTCATTGGAGACCCTCGTGTCATTGACGAGGCGTTGGTGATTGACGGCGTTAGGTGCTGTCTTCTCGGTCGAAAGCCAGGGGCCACCAAGGAAGAGAACCAGAAGGGGTACGACGGGCCCAAGGCAACGTCTCTGGAAGAGGTGAAGAGAGCTCTGGACGAGGCGAATGAGCAGTTTTTGGAGCGCCAGGATGCCTACGAGAAGTCGCGGGACAGCGGCGAGAAAGAAGATGAGGTGACTGGAAATGCTAACCAGATCCCTGCCCATGAACTCGATGGCCGCGCTGTTGAGGCGGAGAAGGGCTGTTTCCATGACATTGAGGGTTGCCGTGAATGCGATAGGCCTGGACTCTGAGTTGATTTCCACGTCGTTAAGGAGTTAAAGCTGGTTAGTTAGTCAAAATACTGAGTATAAGTCAATCATCGCCCGCTTGATCGACCCTGTTTTGAAGCACATGTCAAGCTTCTCATCAGATTCAAACACAGTGACAAGCTCCTATGCACCAGTATGACTTTGATAAAAGCAGACTGACTTTTAAGAAAATGACAGGTCAAGACTAGAAAGTTGACAATTTATCAAAAGAAAAACAATGGCCGGCCACCGGAGATATGTAGAGCCACCTAAAGAACTCGAACCACCGAGCTTTGCCGAAACCAGGCACACAATCCACCACTAGCCTATCTTGCGACGGTGGTCGCACCCATTGTTGCGGAATCTGGAAGGTGAGTTGGCTATAAGGGAAACAACGCGCCAGCGAGAGTAGGTGCGGCAGACTTGTTTGCTTCTGGGGCAGGAGCGGCTGCCCTTGCTCAAATACTTTCACACGCAATCGAGCTCGATTACTGTGATCTCTGAATTTGAGGTCATCTTCAGGTAAGAAATGTCGGAAATAAAGATGAAGCCAAAGATAGTATCAACATCGCGACCAATATCGCCCACTTACACTAGAGCTTCGCATCGTCGTCAGTCTCTACAGTCCAGATTTCATCACCGAGGCTTACATAGTTTGCAAATATGATTCTGATAACTCGACCGCTGATTTCATACTGTACTAAAATGAAATTGTGATGCCATTTACATCGCTAACAGACTGTCAGAACTGTATTCTTCACGTCGAGGTGTAGTTGAAGTGCGAGGAACGATACGTACCTAACATACCCCGGGCCATGCAAGGGCCATCCCCGCTGTTTAAAGTGCATCAATTCCGACCCCACCAACGCGCCACGGCACGTCGCGTCTCCTTCATCCGCCAAAAATTCCAGACAGCAGCTAGATTGTCTCGACGTCAGTTTTGCAGGCACTCTTCCCCGGCCATCTGCGACACCATCTACACCTCACATACTCCGCTCAATCGCTACCGTCCGGACCCAGGTGTTATCACTATGCCGGTCCTCGAACGCCGCAGGCCGGCCCAGCGCCGCCCCGAACGACAGGTCGTGGACGACGACGACGTCGACCTCCCGCCCTACGAGCCCCTCGCGTGCCCCCTCACAGACCAAGCCAAGCGCGCCATCTCGGAGCTCTCCAACAGCCGCGACGTCCACCGCTACGCATCCCACATCAAGCAGTCCATCTCGAACCTCAGCCAGAGCGTCGCTGAGGTCAACGACGCCACCCGCGACCGCCACGAGCAGCTCCGGCGCATCGCCGCGAAGCGCGCCGAGTCGGACAGCAGCCAGGAGAAGTCGCAGCGCGAGGAGCAGGTCGAGGCGCACGCCGCCGCCCTGGACGCCGAGGTCCCCGGTCTCACGAGGGACGTCGAGGCGGCCCTGCGCGACCTGCTCGACAGGCAGGCGCAGGTCGAGGACGACAAGAAGGCGCTGGCGGAGACGGCGGACTACTTCCAGACTCTCCCTGCCGCGCCAGCGAGGGCCCGGCGGAGACGGCAGCAGAATGGCGACGAGGACGGGGAGGGAGACACCCAGATGGAGGAGGATGAGGCGCCGCCGCCGGAGCAATCCGTCATCGACACCCTGCGTCAGCACCGGGCCGACAAGGCGCGGGAGTACCAGAACCTCAACGTCTACCAGCGCTACGCCCTGAACAACGACTACGCCGGCTTCAAGAAGCTGCTGCACGACGCCGTCCACGGCGACTTGGGCCCTACGCTGCCCAATGCCAAGCGGTGGTTCGACGACGAGGGGAATCCCGTGATGCCTCGTATGGCCGGTGCTGCTCAAAATGTTAAGGACGAAGGGGGCGCAGCGGACGACGACGACGAGGACGAGGACCTGGTTATTGCCGGCGAGATTCGAGATTACAGGTGTCCGTTATCGATGCAGGAGTTGAAGGAGCCCTTTAGCAACCGCGTCTGCAACCACACGTACGAGAAGCAGTGGATCACGGAGATGTTGAACAAGGCACCAAACAGGCGCGCACAGTGTGTCGTGGCCGGCTGCTCCAAGGTACGTCTGGCGCTGGCGAGGCTGAGAATACACCACTGACATGAACAGGAATTCGGTGTGGATGACTTTTACGACGACAATGTGATCCTGCGCAAGATGAAGCGCGCCCAGGAGTTGCAGCGGCTCGAAGAGGAGGAGGGCAGCAGCAGTCCAGACGAGGACGCCGACGAAGATGCCCCGCGCCAGGTCAAACGAGAAAGGAGAAAGCGCAAGGTCGAGGCAATTGACGATGACGACGAGTAAGCGCGGGGAGCAAAAGCTTTGACGGTGTGTTTTACAGTATTTCACGATCGAATCACTGATAGGGGCGTTTCGGAATGGGCACGGCACGATACCCATGGTCAATGACATGAGCTTTCGACGACGCATGGTCGATGTGCGACTGAAAAAAACATGATTCCCGCTTTATGATATTATGCGACTCCAGATCTACTAAGGCTGCCCTCGTCTCATGTGAAGGGTGCCCATGATTACGTCTTCACCATCCCCTTCCGCGGTCATGTCTTTTTAAGCCCCCGTTGCCGCACCGTCACACGTCGCCAAAGCGACACCCGCGCCCAGCAAGGAACTCTCCTTTGCCGGGACGAGATCGATACTCCTGTCCTCCCTGTTGACAAGTCCGTTCACGTACTCCTGCAGCATCGCCAGGTACCCCGGATAAAGCTCAATCACGCTGCCGTTGTACGCCACCGTGGTCTTCTCCAGACCACACTCCTTCTCTAACCGTTCTGAGCCGGCATACTCCACGTCTTCCTCATCCAGCGCCTCCAGGCGCAGTGCCCAGACCGCGTGCAAGCATGCAGCGATGATTGCCGCCGACCTCCTCGACACGAAAGACGCCAGGTCGCGGAGGGCCGCCATGTCAGATGACGTCGGCGTGTGTGAAGACGGATGACGCGAAGTAAAGACTTCGATAGATGATGTGAATAGTGGCGACGTATCTCTGTGGCGCACGTTAGCAGACGTTACACGACACGAAACGGGGGCAAGCGTTACCCTTCAACGGCTGATATCGTCTCCGATTTCAAGGAATACGGCTCATCGAGCGACTTGGGCACCACGCCGCCAAAAACACCAGTCGTGTTAATGGCCTCAATCAATGCAAACCTCACCATCTCACCCAAGTACATTCCGCTCACCATCTGCTCTAGAGGCTGGAAGTCTGGCCTCGGATGTCCCTGCTTTAATGATCTATCCCAGCGCGTGACGCTCAAAATATCCTGCCCAAACATGCCGAGCTCGGTGTTGACGATTACATCACGGGCCTCGTCCCACCACTCCTGCGGCCGCTCGCCGAATTTTGGTTTTCCGATTACGGAGACGGGAAGATGTGCGGCAATGTTGACTCCGGTGCCGAGGATGAGGCCGAAGCGGGTGGCGGAGTGGATGTAGGCTTGCGAGAGGAGGGTGGCGCCGCCGTCGTTGACAATCGCCTTGAGGGCGGCGTTCATGCCCTTGGCTTTACACGCGGTCTCGATGACTTCGCCGAGATCCTGGCCCATGAGTCCGTCGGCGGCGAGGAACCCTTTACCCATCCCGTGAATACGGCCGCCTTTCAGCGACGTTTGTCTGCACCTGATTAGCTTGATATCATACGTCCGATGCGTCGTGCTTACTCAATGGGGAAACTCCAAGACACGGCCATGGGCATGGGCCGTGACGGGTCCTCTCCGTCTTTACAAATGGTTTCCAGTATCCTTTCCGCCATCCAGTCGAAGAACGCCATGCCCTCCAGGTTCCTGATGTCGGCATCGATCACGAAGGAACTGAGGCGGACGATCTCGCTCTCGCGACCCTTGGCATCGCGGCCCCGCAATTCTACCAGTGCAACACGCAGGGTCGATCCCCCCACATCCAGCGCCAGATACTGACCGACTTCGTGCCCGGCGGGAAGTTGGTGGTTGTACGACGGCAACATACATGCCATGCTGGTCCGCAACTTGTCCCGAAACTGCGCCTTCAGGGCGTTGGACAGCTCCAAGAGGCCATCGCCGGCGAGAGGGCCCAGCAGCAGGTCCTCGGCCTCCTTCAGGAACTCGTCGATCCTCCGCGGGTAGAGAGACGCGGCGGACTTTGAACACTCGACCGTTGACGGCGTCCTGGACTGCTTCCCGGAAACGGTCTGAGGGGTGATCCAGAATGCGAGGATGGCTTGTATCAGGGACTTGCCCCGCAGCAGCTGCTTGACGACGGCGGCCAGGAATGATTTCGGGAACGTCATGGCAGGAGAGATTCGGTGCATGACAAGGACCCCAGATTCGAACGAAGGAGATTTGGTGTCGGACGGTGCCGTATCATTTAGCTGACGAGACAATGGCAGGTAAATAAACGGAGCAAGGCACGAGCCATGTCCTCGGAGAGGTGACGGGAGCAAGATGAGTGAGACGGAGGAATGGAGGAAGAGGGAGGGTCGCAGAGATGTCGCAAACGAGGTTTAAACAGCACTCCACGGCGGCCACCAGACGGTGTCGAGAGCGGATCGACAGGAACAGGCCGGGGAACAAGGGTGACTGGAGCTCGCACCGAGCAGGATGGAACCTGCCGGGAGCTGGCCTTCGTCCGTCGAGCTGGCCGGTTGGATGTCGTATTGGAGCGCGTTGACGGTGGACTGGACAAGCACAAGAGAGCGGCGATGGCGAAAGCGACCAACGGCCAATGTGGTTACAGGAGGTGAGAGATGGCCGCTAGGGTACGGAGAGAAGGGCCTCGGGGGCACCAGACCATGCGGAGGTCCACGGTGAGAGTGAGACTCTGAGCGGGAACCACCAGCCAAGGAGGGCCTCTCGCGTTTCCTCTCCAACGTCGCACAGGCAATGGGGCGACTGACGGCAGTCCTAGGGCATGTTCGTATGGCCTAGTTCGGCCCAGACGCGATAATCCAGTCCACCTGCTTTGGGGGCCGTATGCCGTTCGTCGACGGGGTTGGATGCGGCGGAGGAAGGTGGATGCGAGAGCGTTGTATGGGATGGTGTTTAGGGGGGATGCATGGAAGACTGGGTCGCCGGGAGAAGCACAGTAGATTTCGGTGCAACAATCAACTGCTACGAGCCGGCAGTGAAAAGAACCAGAGGCTGCTCTACACCGCAGGACGTTGGGAGCAAGACGGAGGAGGGATGGAACAGCAACAATGAGAGAGGAAGACGAGTGTACGCTGTGCTGAAACGCGGCTACAAAGTGCGCTGCCTGGCCACTGATTGTTACTGCCGTAAGCTATGGACACGCAGGTAAAGTACGACGAGCCATTGGCATCTCAGCCCAGGCCAGACCAGACCAGCTTAACCCGTCCGCTGGGTTGGCAGGATGTCGCTGTCGCCGCGCGTGGTTGAGAGGTGCAATGCGGAAAGGATGCGTCGCCCCTCCAGCTGTAACGTTGCCTCTGATAGCGAATTCCATTGGAGGGGCACTGTATCCGTCAGGTGGTGGCTGACCAAATCAGACGAAAGCGGATTCATGGAGGGGCTTTCTTCAGCGACCACTCAGGTGTAAGACCTGCGGCTTAGCGCGTGCGGACGGGGACCCTCGGTGGAAATTGTTAAGACCCGCCGCCAGAGGAACATGCAACGACCAACACCACCAGCAAGAAACATTGAACAGGGGTCCTGCTGTGACAGATGACGGAGACTCTGCATCTTCAACAAAGCTGTCGATGCGATCAGCGGCGATGCAGCATTGCCATGTCCCCAGTCCAACATGAGGGGGAACTTCATCAATCTGCTTCTTGTCTCACAACACCGTCAATGCCGAATCATCCATCAACACGTTTCTTGGCGGCCCTCGAACTACATCTCACTCGCGTTGAACGTGTTGAGCTAGAAATCGTCGACAGAGAGCGGGACACAACCACTAACACGAGCCGTCCACCATGACACCTTTTGTATTTCTCCGAACCAGGCCCAGGTCCCACGCGGCGGGCGGCAAACGGCAAACGGCTCTTATGCCCGTCACGTTGGATCGCCATCAGTAGCCTCGGTTGCTAGTCCCCCACGTCTAACGTATCAGTTGCATGCAAAGCGCAAAATGGTCAGCCGCCGCCAGATCGTACATACATTGCCATCGTTGTAAAACCAGGGTCTGGCCTCACGGACGTGGACGTGCTGGCCCCCGCCGCGCGCCGACGACGGCCTCGCCACCCGTGCGTACCTTACTATGCAGTAGGTAGCGTCGCGAACTTTCTTGACATCGAACAGCCTCCACACACGTCTGGGATATCGACCCGACCACCTGGCTCGTCCAACACCCACCACCGCCACACTGACATGCCGACCCCTGCCCGCGGCCGTCGGGGTATGGCGAGTCTAAACTGATGGATGACGATGATGGCCGACTCTAGAATGGGGGAGTGCCACAAGTGTGTTGCTCACTGCCTGCCAAATCCAAGAGCTCCAGTTATCACAATGGATGGCCACTCTCAACCGTCCGCGGATTCCGGTTCAGAGCATTGACATCCAACCACTGGAACCAGGTGAATCGGCCGATACCTGCGACTGGCAACGTTGATAATGGCCCCTCCCCGCGAGCCGGTCACAGTGGGACGGACGCCCGGGTGGTGGGACTTTCAAACACCACCGATAGCAAGTTGCAGTGACGTTCCATCCCTCCACCACAGCGCAAATCTTCAGCAGACTTTCTGGGGGCAGATTGCCGTTGCCGCAAAAAGTCTGTGATGTCAGCTGTGCTGCGACGGGGAACCCCTCAAGGGGGAGGACGGTTTGAGGGAAAGGGTATGGGGAAACCGCCCGAACCTTTGGCCACCGTCGAAGCTGAGTTTAGTCCCTCATAAGGAGGGTCTCTTCAGCTTGCCTCCCTCGCATCGCTCTGTTTCCCGTCCTCTTTCTCGAGAATAGACATCGACCTCGCCTAGAACCTACCCTCTTCTATCATCCCCCTGCGCTTATACTCACACCCATCCTCGTATCGTTGCAACCTACGCTATCCCCCTTCAGTAGATACCCCGTTCAAGATGAGGCTGATTATCCGCGACGACGCCGACGCTGCCAGCGCCTATGTGGCCAACTACATCGTCGATAGGATCA
Source organism: Colletotrichum fructicola Nara gc5 (assembly GCF_000319635.2). Classification (NCBI taxonomy): domain Eukaryota; kingdom Fungi; phylum Ascomycota; class Sordariomycetes; order Glomerellales; family Glomerellaceae; genus Colletotrichum; species Colletotrichum fructicola. The sequence goes on along the minus strand of NW_027094051.1, from coordinate 8,139,229 downwards.
AGCACTTCAGTCCCTCCCCCGCACACCCATTCGTACTTGGCTTGCCCACAGGAAGCAGCCCCTTGGGCGTATATAAGATTCTTGTTCAGAGGTACAAGGCCGGAGAGGTATGCTCCAAGTCTAGCTCTTGCTTGGTAGGCAAGCAAGGAGGCTGACGGTGTTGTTGATAGATCTCGTTTGAAAATGTCATCACCTTTAACATGGTATGTCTTTCCGTGACGTCCCCGATGCCCTCACCATCAACAACCTGACACCATTCAAGGACGAGTACGTCGGGATCCCAAGGGACCACCCCGAGAGCTACCACTCCTTCATGTGGAAGCACCTCTTCTCCCACGTAAACATCCACCCCAACAACGTCAACATCCTCAACGGCAACGCGCCCAACCTGGAGGCCGAGTGCGTCGCCTACGAGGCCAAGATCAAGGCCGCGGGCGGCATCGACCTCTTCCTCGCCGGCATCGGCGAGGACGGCCACATCGCCTTCAACGAGCCCGGCTCCAGCCTCGCGTCCCGCACCAGGGTCAAGACGCTCGCCTACGACACCATCCTCGCCAACTCCCGCTTCTTCGACAACGACGTCAGCAAGGTGCCCCGCCTCGCCCTGACCGTCGGCGTCCAGACCGTCCTCGAGGCCCGCGAGGTCGTCGCCATCATCATCGGCGCGCGCAAGGCCCTCGCCCTCCAGAAGTGCATCGAGAACGGCGTCAACCACATGTGGACCCTCTCCAGCCTGCAGCTGCACCCCCACCCGATGCTCGTCGTCGACGAGGACGCAACGCTGGAGTTGCAGGTCAAGACTGTCAAGGTAAGACAGACCTCGCACGCGTCTCAGGAACTGTCCGCTGACACAATAACCTCAGTACTTCAAGAGCATCGAAAAGGTCGCAAAGGCCGAGGGCTTCGAGCAGATCCTCCCGTCCAAGATCCGCACCGGCCCAGGCCCCATCCCCGTGACGGTCGTCGACGAGGTCTCGACCCCGACAATCCACCACCCTCAACCCACCACCTCCCGTCTTCTCAGGGCGTCTCCCGCCACGGAGTACCCCGTTCGCTCGGTGTCCCCGGACATCGAGCTCGTCTTCGAGAGCATGGAGTCCCGCACAAAGAGCCCCTCAGAGCAACAGCTCCGGGCCGTGACGCCCGACCTCGTCACCGACAGGATGGCCAACCGCATCCCGGAGCCGGCCCTGGCAAGACGGCTGACGCCGAACCCCGAGCAGCAGCAGTTGTCTATTTCAAGATCAAACACCCCCGACCTGGTACCCGACCGCATGGCCTCCCGCATCCCCGAGCCGGCGCTTGCGCGGCGGTTGACTCCTAACCCGGAGCAGCAGCTGCGGGTGAACGCCGTTGGCGCCTAAACGCCGATGAGACACCGATTGAGAGAGAAGAAGGAAGAATGCGTGCCCGGTTGCATGGCAGTAAGCGCTTCATTGATTGTAAGCCGAGCCGTAACTCGCTGCCGCCCAGTCACTCGCTAGACGCAAAGAGCATTGGTTGCTCGTGTGATTATTTGACGGGCCAAACAGAATGTAGCATAGTAGAAGAGGCCCAAATTAAAGGGAATCATGAGACATGGATCGCAAGAACGGATAAAATTCGGAGAGGGTGCATAGACATTGTTAAAGAGAGAAGAGCAGGGCTCGACGTGTACGATACCTTGAAAAGATGAGATGAATGAGAATAGATTGTGGGGTTGAGTTGGAGTTTGTGCTGCTACGTTTGGTTCTCCAACATCGTGTCATGTGATTGGTTGGAACGAGACCATCACACAATAGCAGCGGTTAGTTGAATCACCCAGCCCAACGCAGGCTGTTGGTGAGTATATTCTTTCTGATCATTCAATGGCACTAGATCCGGGTATAACCACGTGTTCCACCGCTGACTCGCCTTCCTATTTTCCGTGCTGTCCGTATGTCTTGCCCCTCCTTCCTGTACGACCCGGCCTCCCGATAGCCGAGCAGGTAACCCCGATTAGCTTATAATACATTCAAACCCATGAGGTGGCTTCGTTAAATCATTTCAAATAGATCCCTATGAGGCGAATACATGCCGAGGGGTATGAATACCAAGATGGCTGGCAGATACATCCAGTCTAAAATCATCATTACGATTCGGCTGTGAACATGCGTTTGCTCTTGCTGCGTAATTGTTGCGCCTTGATCTCGGGCGGCACAATTGTGTGGTGAACGACGTGAGGTCGGTAGATGGCTTCCACAGGCGGCATCCTGTTGTTTCTTAGTTCCCGTATGCGACGGATTTACGATAGACTCACCAGTCGTCCACGCTGAGTGGAAAGTATTCGTAGAGCAGATCGTCCTCTTCTTTGGGACTCTGACTTGTGTTGTGCACGGCAGCCGCAATGGACTTTGTAAACTGCGGGCTCGAAATATCCGAGTTCGACCTGTTTGGGCTCCTCTCGTCTTCCGACAACGACAAGTTAATGGGGCCCGAGATACCAGGGCGTGAGCTTGACATTGAAGGCCTTGCCGCTTGTCGCGCGGGCTCTGAAGACCACGCTGGGATCGGTGGCCGAGACATCCCCGGCGACGGCGACAGCGCCAGTTTCTTTGCGGGAGGCTGACTGTTGCTCGTTTCTCTGTACAGTTGAGGCGTGCTCCATTCTGGAGGTTGCTGTGAGCCGTTAGCATCTTGAATCCGTAAGTCGAAGCAGCTCTGCGTACCTGAAGGTTGTTGGGTGGTTGGTATTTTGGAACCGGGGTTGCCATGCCATTGTCCTTGTGAGGCGGAGCAGAGGCAGACGCATCGCTGTTGCTCCTCCTTTCAAGCTTCTTGTCGCCCGTCAGAGGGATGTCTTTGCGACTGTCAAAGTTTCTCGGGCTACGGCCTCGCACAATCACTGGGCCAGAGCTGATTTCAGCAATCTTGATGTACTCCCCCGACTGCTGCTTCCCCAGGAGGCTGATCTGCACCAGGTAATGCTGCTGAAGACCTTTCCTCCTGCCGTTGTTTGCCGTCGCATGCTTGAACTGCAGCCTCTTCCATGACAGCGGCAGCGACACTCTATTCGCGTCAACTTCCTGGCCGTTGGCTAGATCCAGAACAATGTTAGGTGGGCCACCAGACGACTTTGGCTCCTCGGCGCCGATGGGATGCGCGCTCTTCCAGGGTATCGATATGATTTCCGTCATCTTCCCCTCTATGGACTCGATCGCCGTGATGGAGGCGGCAAGCTCGAAAACGGGTATCTGCCGGCCCTGCTCGTCTACGGCATGCGTAATGTGACGCGGAAGCGTGACTTGTCCAGAGCACTGCCACAGGTTGCGACGGTAGCAGGTAAGCTCGAGCGGGCGGCCGTTGTTCTCGGCGCCAAAGACGTCCTCCGCGACGAAGAACATGCCGTACAGCTCGGCTGTCATTCCAGGTTCCATGTGTTGTCCATTCCCGTCAACGACCGTCGCCTTGAACGAGGGCGCCGAGAAGCCGAGTAGCTTGTTGTCGAGCTCCTGGGTAGGGGAGTCCTGGTTGAACTCGGGGGCAGGCTGCGCCTCGAAGGGTCGGTTCGAATATGCGAAGGGGTCTTCGAAGCCCGTGGCGGAGAAGTCTTCGAATCCGTAGGTGGGAGTGAAGGGTATGGGGGGAAAGGCGCCGTTGACCGTATCCCTGCGACAGCAAACTGTTAGTCGTCTGACTTCTTCCCATCCCAACTGCGACAGGCGCCTCCAGAAAGTTTCCCGCCCCGGAAAGCTTACAGCAGAGAATCGTCAAACATGGAGGAATCCATGCCATCCACGACAGCGCTGTTGAGGCTCATGCCATCGCCGGGCGTCGCGCCGGACGACAATGAATGGAACGCGGCCATTGCATGGTAGGACTGCGCCAGCCGCCGGCAGACGAATTGCGCTCGTCGTCACGATGGACGATCAGAGGTGGCTGGGCGGCCCAGAGGGCGAGTAAACGACGAAGCCTGGCAGCGAGTTGTCGAAAAAATGAAGGACAGACACAAACGGGAAACAAAAAAGACCCTGTTGCAAAAAGCAAGCAAGCTGGCGAGTGGGCGTTGAGGTATGTAGCGAATGTCTTGTCCGAGCGACTCTGGATGGAAATGCAGAAGCGGAGGGATCTCTTGCGTCTGGAGCCAACCCACGGGCAGCCGAGTGGACGTGGAGGTTAGGTGGTGGGTGACCTGGACTGGAGAGACGCCGCACCAACCCCTATCAGGCCGCTGGTCTGCCGCCATTGGCTGGCCTGCAAGTCGACGGCTGCAGGCGTTATCGCACTGTGGAGGCAAGTGAGGGGCGCTTGATGGGGTTAGCTCTGGGGGGCCTTTCAACCGCGACTGGGAGCACCCCCAGTGAACCTGCATGGAATGAGGCACCTGGGCGGGGGAGATGAGCTCCACTGAGTACAATGAAGCTCCCTGTAATTGTCCCTGTCTGAGCTTGTCGGCTTTCAGGTTGGAGCAAACATCACCCACCTCAAGCATCGAGATGCCTTCCCACGCATCTGGGCTTATAACATGAGCTCACCACAGTGGTCAAATGTCCTCACTGGAACCGAATCTACAAAACGATGGTTTGCAATGACGATATCGACTCATATTTGATAATGCCACAGTCCACTCACTCCTTGGTCTTCTGCTCTTCAAAGAGTTTCTGACACTTGGCTGAGATTCCGGGTTGTACCACGCTGTCGGCGTACTCCCAAACATCCTTTATTTGTGACCCGTCCTCGGTGAACTGCATAAACCATGCAAAATACAGCTTTGTAGACTCCCCGTCGATGAACTCGCTGTCGAGGATTGTTGTAGCGGCAGCTGTCTTCTTTCGCACATCGATGACAACATTGCTGATCTCCGTCCTCTTCGTGCTGTAGACCGGGAGGGTGGTGGCCAACCTGGCTTCGTACATCTCATTCCCAATAGCAAGATCAGTCGGCACGCCCATGGCCTGGAGGAATGAAGGGGGCATGAAGTGGCGTTTGCAATCCGGTGTCAAGGTTGTATTGATCCGTGACGCGTCGTTTTCCTTCGAGGCGTCCTCGTAACCGTTGAGAAACTCGCGTAGAGTCTTTTCGATGGCCTCGTAAAGGGCAGTAAGGGGCGCGTCGGAGGTAGCCATGGCGGACAGGGACTGGTTTCCACGACTAAGACGGTCTGCAAGAACTTTGAAAAGTAGCCTTTGCTATCGAGTGGATTAAATGCGCAATGTTCTTTATATACCCAAGGTGCCGGCCAACAGGAAGGACTTTGGTCATGAACACGTAGCAGTCACTGTGTACGCAGTGCAGCGAGTGGAATAACAGTCTCCATCTCACATAAGCCGGTCCTTACTTTGCGCTGCGAATGAGAGATACCTAGGTACTGTTCCGCAATAGTCAATTCGTAAAGTGATTACGGACTTATGTGATCATAGGAACGACGTAATGGTCTGATGATGCCAAAGTCGCCAGGTTGAGAGGACACTTACATCATGGCCATCATCTTTGAATCTCGTTTATAGCATAAACCTAATGCTGCCTGCTTATGCTCCTGCATATTTGGATAGCAGCTCTATGAATTTACAGTCTATAGGGCTTGACCCTTTCCTTTAATCTTGTCTTATCAACACCCACTATCGTAACTCGGACAGTCTATGCAATAGGCGACTGGGGCTCCTCCCGGCTCGATACCATCGTTCCCGCCTTCCAAACCTCGTCCACTACGAGCTGAGTGGCGCCATCTCTTACTTCTTCAGAAAAGATGACCAGATCCGCATCAGCTCCGTCTTCCAAAGAGCCCTTGATGCCTTTGAGGCCGAGCATCTCTGCGGGGGTCGCGGTCACAGCCTTCAGAGCCTTCGGAATGCCGGTGCCGGACCAGCGCAGGAAGTTGTTGACACACTCCATCAGAGTGACGGCACTGACGATCGTTAGTGGTGCACAGTTTCGTAGTCAAATGCAACAACTCACCTTCCAGCAATTTTGTCGGTGCCCTCCAACAACAGCGTGGATCCGACCTTGACAATGTTGTTGACGTCTTGTCCATTCGTCCACTTATACGAGCCGTCCGCCAGACCCATCATGTGCATGGCGTCAGTAACCAGAATGAAGCCATCCGGATGAGCGTTGAATGCAATCTTAATGGTGGTCGGGTGCAGATGGATACCGTCGGAGATGATGCCAAAGTATGGCCTCGCCAGACTCTCTGCAATACCCAGGACACCAAAGACACCGGGGTTGCGGTGGTGAAGAGGTCGCATGGCGTTGAAAAGATGAGTAATCATCGTGGCTCCGGCTGCCACCGCGGCCGAAGCCTCTTCGTACGTCGCTTCCGAGTGGCCGATGGAGTAGATGATACCTCGTTCCCGCAGCTCAGGAATGATTTGTGTCATCCGCCCACGTTCTGGCGCGGCGGTGATCATCTTGATTGGAATGGAGCCACCGTTGGCGCTAGGCTCGATGTTCTCGGCGCCGTAGCATTCGACTAGATCATTGAATGTCTCTGCCTGCAGCAGGACATCGACGTTGTGGATGCCGTTCTTGGTAGGGTTCAGGAACGGGCCTTCGACGTGGGCTCCGAGAGACTCGGCACCGTCATTGGCCACTTGTGAGCCGCCAGAGGGCCCCAAGTACGGGAGAGCCTGTCATCGGTCAGTATTCTAGAAATCTACAACACAGAAAAAGGAACTTGCATTTTGGTAAAGCTCGGGTCGTTGGCTGGTGAGCGTTGGGACGTAGGAAGTGACGCCAGTGGCCACCAGTTTCCTGTTGAGCTCCCGGACCTTTTTGCCGTACTGAGACATGTCTTCGAGGAGCGTGGAAAAGTTGAAGCCAAAGGCACCGTTGAGCTGGCAGTCGATCATGCCGGGAGACACGATGCGACCGCCGAGGTTGACGGTCTCGTCTGGCAGAAGGAGGTCATCGAAGAAGGCCGCCTGGCTGTGGATGATTTTGCCCGTGACGGAGCTGACCCAGATGTCTTCCTGCACCAGGGCGTCGCCTTTCACGAGGCGGCAGTTTGTGAATTTCGTAATGCCATTCTTGGGCGTCTTGGGAATGGCGATGGGCATGGTGTCAGACTGGATGGTGTGCGCTGATTTGTTGTTGGGCAGAGGGAGAGCTGGCTGCAGGCTTAATCTTCAATATCGACGCCATGAACAGAGCCGAAACAAAAGGCAGCGCTGGGCAAGATCCGGGTATTATTCACGGGCACTGCAGGGCGCTTCTGCAACCGGAGCGGCGAAAGGCAACGGTGCCGGCATGGCCCGGCTTGCATGGAAGTCTCGTGGGTTCCAGGGCGTTGGCAACCTCGTCATGGCCCCTCACAGTCACAGAGAGTTGGCCACCACACATGGTGGTATGAGATAGGACGAGTGTATCGACGGGCAATCGCATCAACGTGCCGTCGGTGGGGGATGGAGCGTTGGAGACACTGGACTGGGCACGATAGTCGCCCGTTGCACCGCGAGGTGCCTCTGGAACCCCTCCGAGTCAGAGACTACTTGACCAACGGCCGGTCCACATGGGCAAAGGACTCGTTTCTGTTGCTTTGTTTCACTCGCAAGCACCCAAGCACCGGCGCACACCACTGCTTTGCCTCCCAAGATTCCAGAATCGGAGTAGGGCCCCACACTGACGGAGGGGGACTGAGGCGTGGGACCCAGGACGAGACGGGCAGAGACAGACTGTCACCGTCGCAGACACAGACACACAGACTTTCGGGGCAGACGGGGAAAAGAAGGTTTGACGTGGTGAGGCTCCATGTAACGTTCCGTTGTCGAGGCCGAAGATCGAGACGCTAACACAGAGAAATGGATCTCGAATCACTCGGCACGTATCCACCCCACATCGCCCGCTGCGACCACTGGCCCGTGCGCGAATCGGCCAATCGATATCCCCGCCCTCCGGCAGCCAATCAGCATCGGGCCGTGTGTCTAGCAGCGCAAGCCCGGACCACCCCTCCCGCGCGGCGCACATGGCGTCCCACACGCAGGTGCACCACCACTCCTCCACGTCCGCGCTCTCTCGGACGACGCGCGATGGCTCCGGCTCCAGTTCCAGCTCCAGTTACAGCTCCAGACACCACCAGCACCCGCACTCGCGACCATCCATCAGCAGGGACTCAACGTCAACGTCGGAGAAGGGTCGCCGCTACCTCTCCCCATTGAAGGCACCTCGCAGTCTCGAGAGGTACTATGCACGTCAAAACGTGACGAGTCGTAGACCGCTCTCCACGGCCCAGCTCAACATGGAGCTCGACCCACTATGGCAGGATCTCGATTGGTACGTCTCGTCTTCCTCGACCCGCCTGCTCTTGTGTGCTTCTTCTCTCCAACGTGAAGGTTCCGCCTGAACCCTCCGTCCTCCGCCCTGCCATCCGGTCCCGTCTCCCCATGTCATCTTCCCTGTCGCCTGGTCTCCGTTGGACCTTCTAGAAGCCTGTCACCTTGACCCTATCCCGATTCGCTCGCTGACATGCCCTCTCACTCCGTTCAGGGCCATTGGCCAGATGCTCATCATGGGCTGGGATGGCACCGAGGTCACTCCCCAGATCCGCTCCTTGATTGAGGATCATCATCTCGGGACCATCATTTTGACGGCCAAGAACCTCAAGAGTTAGCACTCCCTCCTGTCCTCTAGCTCTCCCTACTTGCCGGATGGTTGATTGTAGATCCATGCTGATCCCTTTCAGCGGCCCAAGAGACGGCCAAGCTGGTCCAGGAGCTTCAGACCATTGCTCACAAAGCCGGTCACCCGAAGCCTCTGCTGATCGCCTTGGACCAGGAGAACGGGGGCGTAAACAGCCTGTTTGATGAGGACTATGTGTGCCAGTTCCCGAGCGCCATGGGCGTGGCGGCCACGGGGCGCGTCGACCTAGCCTATGAAGTGTCAAAGGCTACTGCGACTGAAGTTGGAGCATGTGGCATCAACCTTATGCTCGGCCCTGTTCTAGACGTCTTGTCGAACGCCAGGTACCAGCCAATCGGTGTCCGCGCCACGGGAGACGACCCCCAAGAAGTCTCTCAGTATGGCATTGCTGCCATCAACGGTATTCGGGATGCCGGACTAGCTTCGTGCGGAAAACACTTCCCTTCGTACGGCAACCTGGACTTCCTTGGTTCGAGCCTGGAGGTTCCCATCATTACTCAGACTCTCGAAGAATTGAGCTTGAGTGCTCTGGTACCATTCCGCAATGCCATTGCGACCGGTAAGCTCGACGCCATGTTCGTCGGGGGATGTGGCATCTCGAACCCGTCCATGAACGTATCGCATGCTTGCCTATCAAACCAGGTTGTGGACGATCTCCTACGGGAAGAGCTGGGGTTTGATGGAGTCGCCATCTCCGAGTGCCTCGAAATGGAGTCCCTCGCACACGACCTCGGCGTCCAGAACGGAGTTGTGATGGCTGTCGAGGCTGGCTGTGACCTCGTGCTACTGTGCCGAGCCTACGATGTCCAGCTGGAAGCCATCAAGGGGCTGAAGCTCGGAGTGGAAAACGGCATATTTGCCAAAGACCGGATCTTCACTTCTCTCAAGAGGGTGCTGCGGTTAAAGGACACCTGCACATCGTGGCAAACCGCTCTCAACCCCCCTGGCATCTCGCTTCTGTCCAAGCTGCACCCCAGTCACATGGCTCTCTCGAGGAAGGCATACGACGACTCCATAACGGTTATCCGAGATAAGGAGAAGCTCTTGCCTCTGTCGCAGTCCATGCATCAAGAGGAAGAGTTGTTGCTCCTCACACCGCTTGTAAAGCCATTGCCGGCGTCGAGCTTGACAAAGAGCATCCTCCAGGCAAAAGACGCTCAGATGCTTGCGCCCACGGCTCACGATAAGTGGTTGCACAGGGAAAAGGGCGCCATCATGAGTGGAGAAGGCGTCTTCCGAGAGTTTGGGCGTTCTCTGGCGAGAGCACGACATGGCAAGCTCCTCCATACCAGCTATACTGCGAACGGAGTCCGGCCAGGTAAGTCGACAGACCCGAGACTGCCTGCCTAGCTGACGAGAATAGTTCACGAGAACCTCATCCACAGAGCCTCTTGCATCATCATCGTGACTGCCGATGCTAACAGAAATCTGTATCAAGCCGGCTTCACTAAGCACGTCGAGATGATGTGTTCCATGCTGCGGACGCGTGGCCAGAAGAAGTCGGTCATTGTCGTGGCCGTCAGCTCACCATACGACTTCGCCATGGACAAGTCTATCGGCACTTACATTTGCACGTTCGACTTTACCGAAAACGCCATGCATGCACTGGTCCGCGCTCTATGCGGCGTGTTCGTGCCCAAGGGGACGCTTCCCGGGACACTGCGGAAGAGCAAGAAGGTCCTCAAATCCCGGCAGCATTGGATCGTTGAAGAATTCGACCGCGAGCGAGACACCCAGGGGCTTGAAGAGCTCATCAAGGCAGTCGCTCGCGCAAACACCATCGACTTGGGCCACCTGGAGAACATGCCAGCTGGATGCTTCGAACTGTTCAATAAGGACGTCGAGGAGGCGCATTTCGTGGTCAGAAACAGCAGCACGCATGCCCTGTACGGCTTTGCAGCGACCTACTTCCTCGAAGGTATCGGCATTCTCGGTGCCATCTTCGTGGACCCGACGAAGCGGAACGTCTCGGTCGGGCGCTCCCTTCATCGACGAGCTCTGCGGTATCTGACCGGCAAGCGGGGTGTCAAGAAGCTGCAGCTGGGCACGACGTTCCCCGGCATCTTCCTGGGCATCCCGATTGACGAGGGCGGAGTGAAGAACTGGTTCGCCAACAACGGCTGGGATGTGCAGTTCCCGAAACGGCTGACCAATTTGATCATCAACGATCTGAGCAACTGGATCATCCCCGAGGGCCTGCTCCAGAGTGTCCAGCGGGCCAACCTGAGCTTTGATCTCATCCACGGTCTCGACAACGCCGACTTGGTGCTGGACCTCGTCAACACCCACGCAAACCCCGAGGTCTTGGAACTGTACAGGTGTGCGTTACAGGAGACCAAGGCGTGCGGTATCGTGAGGGCCAAGGGTCCCGGAGACGCGATCCTGGGTACCATCATCATCTGCAGACCAGGCAGTCCGCTGTCGAACTTCATCCCGGCCCTTGTGCCGATTGGTGATGAGGAGATAGGAGGTGTGCTGGCACCCGTTGTTAAGTCGGGGTTGCAGGACACTCTCGTGCTCCAGGGGCTGACTCTGATGGGTGTGCGGCAAAACAAGGCACACAAGTCTGCCAAGACGGTGCTCAGCTGGGTGTGTAAAACCCTCGAATGACTGGTTCACATATGCTAACGACGTACAGGTGCAAGATGACTCTTACGAACACGTCATGGCAATGGGATTTGAGATCATGCAGGCATACGAGGAGGTCACGAATGCGCCAGATAATGTGGGTTTGCCCTACATGCGATTCCATGAGACTGGCTAACATATACACGCAGTGGACTGATTTGAACTAGCCTCTTGCGCGAAATGTCATGGGAGGCTCAGGATGATGCGGTATACCCTTTGGTGACATTGCGTCATCGGATTTTGGACAAGTTGCTCATATCAGGATACCTACGTTATATATGAAGATCTAGCTGGGAGAGAGATATCTCCAACATAGAGGCGTTTACGAGGTCCAATGACGTTTCTCAGACCTTGGTTATCGGATTTGTTTCTTCTATAATCACTCCGTATCTGTCTCAGTATCCTGCTGAGTAGTATCTATGTGCTCACCTTTTGGCCGTTACGATTCGGGTGACTTGGTCTCCTTTTCCTTGCTAGCTTGCTGTATATTGTACCTCGGATACTCCCCTCATTCCATACATACAGAAGCGAACGGATAAACACGACCCTTGAAGTCGTACTGCAGAGTTGCACTCCGAGATCCGGGCATCAGACCCGTTCGGAGGCTTCCAGAAGTTCAGTTGACATGGCTCGGGTGAAGCTGCAAGGAAGCGGTGCCTGCATGGTGATCCAGCGTACTGGAAGACATGTGTCATCCACTGGTTCTGCCAGATTCTCACATCCTCGGGTTAGGACCGGCTAGTTGCGTTGTCGGATGGCCCGATATCTCAATGGTGGAACTCGCTTTCGGAAGTTTTCAAAATGCCGATCTGGGTGCCCGAACGTGGTAGATCCGAGTTCAGATAATACCTCATCATGCCACATTTCCTTTTTGCCCCTTAATTTCAAGATAAAGCGAGTAATTCGAACCGAATAAACTTCAGCCCCAAATCAACTTCTTCTTTGATTACTGAGATGAAATTTTGACATAGTTCGAGGTTACTTGCCTGAGAAGACCAGCGTGGGACATTTCGTCCGAACATGCCTGAGCTTCCTACCCCACACCTGAAGCATACCTGGGGAACCCTTGCCATCTCCCGCGACTTGGAGAAAGCCGCCCGAGACCGAATTTTGGGGTGTTCATCGTCATCTACGCAAGCCGACTTCCAGCCGCGCCAAACAGCGAAACTGATCCAGGGTGCCGTGGCATGAATTACACAAAAGCCAGGACTAGCAATACAAGCACCGCAAATGCGTAGCGGCGGTCTTGGAGAGCTCTGACTGGACTTGGCTGGGATCTGGGGTCAGGGGGCCTGGATGCGGGGCGGGGAGGAGAACGGCAAAGGGCTAAAAGGTGGGGATCGATCGTCGTGGTTCGCGGGGAAACTCTGGCCGACTATGGTTCTTTCTTAGCGACGAGAGGGGCTTGGAGAACAGATTCGGAGAAGCGAGGTTCGTTTACATCAGACCACGGCAACATCGAGCGCAGATGAGAGGGGACATTGACCGGAGATGAGGTGATGTCAAGCCACTTGGCGCGGGGACGGTTGATGGATGGACGCAGCCGGTATCCGACAAATCCCGGTTGGCTCACCGCTGGGACGGGCCGGCAGACCTGTGACGGCGAGCTAATACGGTATCTCATTACATACCTGAAAGGAATCCTGAACTTGTATCGGTTCTATGCCATCTAACCCTAGATATCTCATGCAGATAGCATCGTAATTTCATAAATGATTACCATTCCGCCTTACAGCTCGGTGATGGTGATCTTCCCGTTGAGGAGCGTCATGTCCTTCAACTTGCCGTCCGCTCCCACTTCCAAAACACCAAGCTCCTTGCCCTCGCTGTCGACAACGGCCGCCTTGGCGCCCTCCTTGACCTGATACAACCTAACCTCGACGTCCCGGCGGTAGTCGTACACAGCGCCGACGGCGTTGGAGCTGCCCAGCACGAGAACCGTGTTCTCCCGGACGTAGAGCGGAAGCGTGCCGAAGCCGTGTGTCTCCTTGAACCAACCGGGTCCGTCGCGGGACTCGCCAGAGAAGTAGGAGGTCCACTTGCCCTTGGGCAGGTAGAACTCCACCTCGCCCGACTCTTCAAAGATGGGCGCGGCCAGGATGCTGGGGCCGAGCATGAACTGTCTGTCGAGGTACCACGAGGTCGGGTCGTCGGGGAACTCGATGCACATGGCGCGCAGGGACAGGGGGATGCCCTGCTCGACGGCCGCCTGCGCCTGCGAGAAGATGTAGGGCATGAGGCGCGACTTGAGGGCGGTCCACTTGGCCAGCGTCTGCGAGCAGCCCTCTTCGCTCTGGTCGTCGTCGTCAATGACCCACGGCACGCGGTACGAGCTGCTGCCGTGCAACCGGCTGTGGCTGCAGAGCAGACCCATGGCCACCCATCGCTTGTAGATCCAGGGGGGCGGGTAGCCCTCGAAGCCGCCAATGTCGCAGCTCCAGAAAGAGAACCCGCTGAGGCCCAGGCCCAGACCGCCGCGGATGGACTCGGCCATCGCTTCCGGGGTCGACTCACAGTCACCGCCCCATTGCAGGGGGAAACGCTGAGTACCGGCGCACGCTGCCCTGGCGAAGAGGACGGCCTCGTTCTCGCCGTAGCGCTTCTGCAGCGCTTCGTACACGACCTTGTTGTAGATGAAGGCGTAGTAGTTGTGCATCTTGACGGGGTCGATGGTCTTGTCGTACCATTCGACGTCCAGCGTGGGAATGCGCTCTCCAAAGTCTGTCTTGATGGCGTCGACGCCTTGGTCAAAGAGTTTGTTAAGGTTCTCCTCGTACCACTTGCAAGCCTCGGGGTTTGTGAAGTCTACAAGGCCCATGCCGGCCTGCCACAGGTCCCATTGCCAGACATCGCCGTTCTTGCGTTTCACGAGGTAGCCCTTTTCTGCTGCCTCCTTGAAAGCCGCGCCGTGCTGGGCGATGTAGGGGTTGATCCAGACGCAGACTTTCTTGCAGAGGCCGGATTCCTTGAGACGTGTGATCTGCCCCTTGGGATCGGGGAACCGCTCGGAATCAAACACAAAGTCTGTCCACGTAAAGGCCTTCATCCAGAAGCAGTCGTAGTGGAAGACGTCTACGGGCGAGCCGCGGGCCTTCATGCCCTCGAGGAAGGTGTTGACCGTCTGCTCATCGTAGTTGGTGGTGAAGCTCGTTGTGAGCCACAAGCCAAAACTCCAGCTCGGGACCTTGCCGGCTTTGCCCGTCAGAGTCGTATACCGCTTGAGGATGTCCTTGGGCGTGGGTCCGTAAATGATATACCACTTGAGCCTCTGGCCCTCGACCACGGTCTGCAGGCGGTTGCAGCGCTCGCTTCCGATCTCAAAGTCCACCTTGCCCGGCGTGTCGATGAAGACGCCGTAACCCTTGGAGCTAAGCCAGAATGAGACGTTCTTGTAAGCCTGCTCGCTGGAAGTACCGCCATCGGCATTCCAAAGAGAAATAGACTGGCCGACCTTGTTGTAGGCGCCGAATCGCTCACCGAGGCCGTGGATTGTTTCACCGACGCCGAGAGTGGTCTGAGTAAACATGTAGTGCTTGAAGTTGCGCATGTCCCCGGTCTGCATTGGTGTGCTTGGCGCAGGGTTGTATGCCAGGCCTACGCTTCGGCTCCCAAGGGACGTCAGCCGCTTGGAGCCGTCGGTACTGTGGAACTGGATGTCAAAATCGGGGTGGATGGTGGCGGACAGCGAACCCGAGGATAAAGTCGTGCCCTTGTCGCCCTTTTGGATCTGTGCCTCAACTTCGGGTCTTCCATCAGGGAAAAGCTCAAAATGAGGGCCCTTGTTGAGGGCGCCGGCCCAGTGAGTTGCTTCGACTGAGATGACGCCGTCAAACTCGGCTTTGACATCCTGTCTGGGTATGAGTGACATGGCTTCCAAGAATGGGCCGTTGCTTCGACTTACAATAGTGACGGTGCTCGCATTCAACGTGTGACCACGGGACTTGATTTTTCTCGTTGGACACAGCAGACTGAGGCCCTTTCCATCTTCAATCTCGGTGGTGTAGTAGACCTCCTCCGCATACTCCGTCGTGGTGCCCTCGGCGGGCAGCCACATTCCATCGCGGAGGCGGACCATGGCGAAGTGTTTGTCAAAAACGAGGTATCTCGACGGGCAGTCTGGCAGCTACCAAAAGGTTTAGAAGATCAAGACGCAGCTCGACCAGGCTGGTGAGGACCGAGTGAATCTCGTCTCTTGTACGACGGCCTAGGGGCGAGGGCAGAAGAATCAGGCGGAGTAGGCTCGAGTTGCACGGCGGCGTCCCGCTGTCGGGGCTATCGCCAGCGAATCCGGTGCCCTCAATCCCGCCGGTATCCGCAATGGAGCGAGCCTCGGCCGCGAGGCCACTGATTCAGTTTAGCCATTGTAAGGGACCGATTGGCTGCGGCGTGCGGCCCGACAGCGCAGGATTGCGTGAGTGGGTTGGAGTTTGTTGGTGACCTGTGTGAGAGCGGGAGAGCAAAGAGGCATCAGCAGGTCACTCTGCCGCGACTGCGGAGATCTGGGGCCATTGGATCTCTTCACGGTGGGGTCCCTGCCGTCCCGGCGCCGTTTAGCGTTCCTTCTTTCAGCGAGGTCTTCAGGCGGCCCAGCGTGCCCCAGCGAGCTTTTGCTCCCCCCGCAGTGGTCGGATTTGGGCGGTTCTCGGGCTCCGGATGAGTAGGGGCCGCGAGCACCGGGATTGGTGGAAACCAGCCGGCAAGGGTCCACCCGCCAAGCACCGGCTATTCGCCCACCCCAAGCAAAAACCCCTAGTCGTGCGCCTGCAGATCTGGGGCCACCCGCAGCTTCTCCAACTTCAACCCCAACTCAGCTTCCCCTCATGCTACACGCCGTACATCGCCAGCTTCACGAGCAAAAATGGAAGAAAAAATGGCCTGCTTCGGTGCCTAGTCTGCAGTCTGTAGCTCCTGGTCCTCGTGAGGTCACCGTATGTTCGTCTCCAACACCGCCACTGTCCCCAAGAAGCCGTGTGCAGGAACGGTCAGGGGTCGTGTACTTCCACCCAATGGACAACAGAGAAGACCGCTGCTCCGAGCAAATTAGCATTACATCGCTCCAGATATTGCTTTCCGGGGTGAACTAGGGATTTGTGATCGATGCGGAGAAGGCACTCTCCCCATCGGCTGTTTGCCCCAAAGCAATTACGTCTATTTGCTTAGGTTCCTTGGCCGTGGCATCATGTCGCTCGCCTTTGCCGACTCGCCGGAGTGCAGACCAGCAATTGCGAGCGTATTAATACCCTCCAACGGCGCGCGTCATCCTGAGTCGCGTCCACTGATCTCTGGAGCCCTAGCCGAACGTCACCCTGAGTTCCATTGATCGGACACCGGAGCAGGAATCATGAAGCTCTCTCTGGCCCTCGCCTCGCTGGCTGCGCTCGCCAGCGCCCAGAATAGCACATCCAACAGCAGCACACCCATCTACAAGGACCCCAAGGCTGCCATTGACGACAGAGTCTCGGATCTCCTCAAGCGCATGACCATTGAGGAGAAGACGGCCCAATTGCTGCAGGCAGATATTCGTGACTACCTCAACCTGACCGATGGCCGCCTCAACCAGACCGGGCTCGCTTGGGCTGCTGAGCACAGGGCCAATTCCATCTGGACCGGTCTCTACGCGACCCCAGAGACGATCTCCCAGGGAGCAAAGATTGGCCAAGACTATCTTGTCCACAACACGACTCTGGGTGAGTTTTTTGCGAGTCAATTGGGTCGATTGGTGCTGAGACTATGCAGGTATTCCGGCCTTCATCCAGAGCGAGGGTATTCACGGCTTCCTGGCCCTCAATGCCACCATCTTCAACTCGCCAATTGCAATGGGTTGCTCATGGAACCCTCTTCTTGTCGAGGAGATGGCCAAGGTCATTGCTGTTGAGGCCAAGGCTCTCGGAGTCAACCAGATCTTCGCCCCCGTCGTCGACTTGGCCCGCGAGCTGAGATTCGGCCGAGTGGAGGAGACCTACGGCGAGGATCCCTTCCTGTATGTGCGCAAGAACCAGTGAAGCCGACCCGTACTGACAAAAAGCAGTGTTGGCGAGTACGGCTACCACTACACCAAGGGTTTGCAAGAGGCCCATGGCGTTGCGGCGATGGTGAAGCATTTTGCTGCTTTTGCCTCCCCTGAGCAGGGTGTCAACACGGCTCCCGTCCACGGCGGTCCCAGAGAGCTCCGCACCACCTACCTCCCAGCCTTCAAGCGCGCCATTCTCGAGGCCGATGCCTGGAGTATCATGTCCTCCTACAACTCTTACGACGGAGTGCCTACCATTGCCGACCACCACCTCCTGACCGAGATCCTCCGCGAAGAGTGGGGCTACGAGTACTATGTCATTGTAAGTTGGCCATAGTCTTTGGTATCGATATCGACTAACAAGTATAGTCTGACGCTGGTGGCACCGCTCGTCTGGGCAACGCCTTTGCCGTCTGCGAAGAGACCGACGACGCGTGCATTACCACGAACGTAGGTCTCCCTGAAAAGCTGCTTCTGCAAGTCTCTAACCATAACAGGCTCTCCCTGCCGGCAACGATGTTGAGATGGGCGGCGGCCGCTACAGCTTCCAGTACATCCCCGAACTTGTCGCCAATGGCACTCTGCCCGAGGACGTTGTCGACACTGCCGTCTCCCGTGTTCTCCGTGCCAAGTTCAAGGCTGGCATCTTTGAGAACCCATACACTGGTGTGCCCGACGACGAGATCTTGAACTACCTTGGCATCGATGCCCACAAGAAGGTTGCCCGCGACCTTGACGCCGAGAGTATCATTCTGCTTGAGAACCACAACAACACTCTGCCCCTGAAGAAGGACGCACATGTTGCTGTCATTGGACCTATGGCCCACGGATACGTCAACGTAAGACCAACAAGAGAACTACATGAGCAAGAGCTGAAAAACAAATAGTATGGAGACTATGTCATCCACACGGCCATGGAGTACGGTGTTACTCCCCTCGATGGCATCAAGGCCGCCAGCGAGGGCCAGGTCACCTACGCCAAGGGTGCCGAGCGTTGGTCCAACGACGAGTCTGGCTTTGAGGAGGCCGTTGCTGCCGCCAATGCCGCCGATGTTGCCGTCGTCGTTGTTGGAACCTGGTCTCGTGACCAGGACGAGCTGTGGGCTGGTCTGAACGCCACCACCGGCGAGCACATTGATGTTCACGACTTCAAGCTCGTCGGCGCCATGGGCCGTCTCGTCAAGGCCGTCATCGACACCGGAAAGCCTACCGTTGTCGTCTTCAGCTCCGGCAAGCCCATCACCGAGCCCTGGATCTCCGACGAGGCCGGCGCTCTGGTCCAGATGTTCTACCAGGGTCAGGAGGGCGGTCATGCCCTGGCTGACATCCTCTACGGCAACGTCAACCCCTCTGGAAAGCTCTCGGTCGCTTTCCCCTACGACGTTGGCACCACTCCCGTCTACTACGACTACCTCAACTCTGCCCGCTCCTGGCCCAACCCGGGTAAGGAGTACCCCAACGGCACCTTGGTCTTTGGCAGCAACTACGTCCTGTCTACCCCCCTCCCCCTGTACGAGGTAAGAAAGTCCTGGCCCGTCATCGTGTGTATCTGTACTAACGACAGCAGTTCGGCTATGGTCTGTCGTACAGCACCTTTGACTACTCCAACGTCACCGTCTCATCCTCGACCCCCTCCGCGACCGACACCGTCACAGTCTCCGTCGACGTGACCAACAACTCTACGCGCGACGGCCAGGAGGTCGTCCAGGTCTACATCAAGGACGTCGTCAGCACCGTAGTTGTCCCCAACAAGGAGCTGCGTGGATTCTCCAAGGTCCTGATCAAGGCCGGCGAGACCAAGACCGTCAATATCGACCTGCCCGTCGCCAACTGGGGACTGTGGAACATCAAGATGCAGTATGTCGTTGAGCCCGGCGACTTCAAGATCCTCGTCGGCTCCTCGAGCGACGACATCCGCGCGAACACTACCGTCACTGTCCAGTAGGTGTGGTGTCCGAACCTCTAACTTTGGGACAAAAAGGTTCACGGGGTGAACTCTGGCCAACTTGAGGCCTCCTTCTCTGTACATATTGTGTAATGTTTGAATGGAAAAAGCCAACGATGGAATGACACGCATTGAAGCAAAGTCTGCTAAACAAAACGCCCTGCCTATCTCTTCAGGTGATAGAAAACGACCCGTGTGAAGATGCCCGTGAGTAATCGCCCTCGGCTCGTCTTTCGGCGTCCGCCGGACTTCTAGACTTCATCCAAAGATGCGTCGTTTCTCTATCGTCAGCCCCATCTACACCACCACCACCACCGCCGATTTCGCAGCATTCCGTTTCGGCCTGCCCTCCTGAATCGCCGTAGTGTTTCCAAAGTCAAAAAGTAGACAAGCTCAATGTGTTGCTGCCAACTAATGCCCAATGCCCCAAGTCCCGCCAATTCATGCCCCCAAAATTGTTTCCACTGCCGTTTCTCAATCCCTTTCATCTCAACTCTTTGCCATATGACGAAATTCGCCACGACCTCCCCCCTTTTGTGTTAACCCTTATCAATCTTCCCGATTTGGAAATCATGTCGTGATTCAGATCACTCCTTCTGACAGCAAAAGACCAAAAAGTGAGGCATACCGTAGGGCAAGTATGCCCGAATGAAACTCCCCCTCCTGACCGTTATCTCATACCTCCCATAAACGCCATCACCAGTTTTTGGTTCGGGCTCACAACCTCCCGGTTCGACTTTCTTGTTTTTCGTTTGAGTATCTGACCTGATGACCATCGACCGTCAGCAGAATGCAAGTAATTTTCAAAACGTCGGATGAAAATCGTTCCATGAGATAAAGCAGCAGCAACAATAAGAAAGTAATGATATACTGTTGCATCAGTCCACGCAAGTCGTACGCTAGCCCTTTCGGAACACGCCGGAGCGGGCAAGAAGAAAAGGGAACGCATAGAGAATGCAACCCTTTGTATGTCCCTCGGTGTCAACCACTCAGCGATGTTGTTTGGTAACGAGAAATACAAGCCTGCTATAGGGCGGACGGTACGTGTGCAGTTCCGTGTTCATCAGACGCCAAGGCTCGAATTTGTAAGGGCTGTCGGTTTCTGATACTCGACGACCCAGACCAAAACCAAAAACCCAAAGAAACCCCACCGAAGATCCCGAACAACAGATGCAACGCACGGTCGGGTCAGCGCTCATCCAGAGTCCACCATGAAATGCCAAGCTGGCAAGAGCGGAGAGACTCTAGCTATTCGGCCTCGTGAGCAGACAGACAGCCATTTCAACTCTCTCTGGAGGAGAGCAGAGGAACAGAGTTGATCATCAGTGCTTGACAACCTTGGCGCTAGCTGTGTCGTCTGCCCCTCCCAGCCCAGGAATCGCTTCATCTTGCCCTCGACCGACTCAGTCACTTTCTTGGTCTCGCAAGAAGCCTAAACCCAGAAAGAAAGAAAAAAGACTGTGCCTGCTTGGCTGGGTCCGGTCCCCTCATTGACGCCTGCCAAGAAAAGCCAATCTCTCTTTTCCCCTCAACCCAACTTCTCTTTAGGCTTTGGGTTGATCTCTTAGGCTTTTTCTTTTGGGGATCTTCCCCAGATCCTCGGTGCTTCCCGTCAAAGAGGCTCAAGATTTCGAGTCGAAAGAAAGTAGCTTCACTTTCAAGGTGCTGCGTTCGCCGCGATACCCGTCTGTGCCTCCTGCAGATACGCACCTAAGCATGCGAGGTCTGCTGCGTAAGCGCCGCAGCCTACATGTACTGCATGGCACACCACACGAGAAAAGAGAAACAAAACCTCAGCAACAAAAACTTCTAGAACCACCACCACCACACGCACCATTACCACACACCATCATCGCCGTCGATCTCTCCCATTCAAAGTCCATGCTTTCTGGTCGCTGTTATTCTCCGGTGCCTGAACCCTCCCCCCTGACATCCATCCCACTCTCTCCGCCGACCCCGGTCCCTTCCCCCCTCAAACCCCTGCCCCCTGTCTCTCTTTTCGTCTGGAGTCGCGGAGACGCATCCCCGGTCCCCAAAACGTCTGGGGTGTTATTAATAGCGCCGCCAGACTCTCACTCGCACCACCAGCCTACCATCGCACGCATCTCGCAGAGACGGACAGAGACGTCACGGCAGCAAGCTGCAATGCAATGTAGCGTTGCCCCTTGCAGTAGTCGCGCGCGGGAAGAAGCGCATACGAAGGAGGCAGAGACAGAGGCGGCCCCCCTCTCCCGCTTCTTTCCCTCCGGCCCGTGTAATAACCTTATACAAGACATGGTTAAATTCCCGTGACAACCTTGAGTCCCCTACTAGCATGGTGCTGCAGTAGAAGCTACGGTTGCACTGCCCCCCTGGAGCGGAAACGCCATCCGCTGCGCTGCGGTCGATGACGGGAATGCCTGCTGCTGCAAGCTGAAGAGTGTGTAAAACAATGAAGAAGAAAGGAAAGGAAAGGAGGGAGTGCGCAAAACGAGCCTATCGCTTTATTCGCAGGTTGCATTTCCCCTTCGGACTGGCGGCCTGCTACTGCTACCACCATCATTACCATTACCACCCATCCATCCCACTCAGTCGTCGATGGCGGGCTACCCCTGCGGCTCCCAGGCACGCCAACCCTCTCTCAACGTCGCTTCCTCCTTCTTGTGTTTCCTCTCATTTCTTGGGTTTCTTATATACCTTACCACCCAGCGTCGACCACTGCTCGTTTCCGCGAACCTGGCTGCAACATCGCATACAATACGCTCTTGGCATCTTGTCTTCGCTTCCCCTTTTCGTTTATTATATCCCCCGGGCTTCACTGCCACTTTACTCCAGACGCCGTTCAAGTCTGGGGAAGAAAGTCTAAACGGGGGCCCCTCAGGAGGAAATCGGTTATTTAATCCCTCCTCTCCGCCGTTGATGGACCTTGATTGATAAGATGCTGTCGCCCTCCATCACATCGGCATCGGTGTCCTCGGGCTTTCGGGCTTGAGACGTCAGTCTGCCTTCATAGACGCTTAGAAATCCACCCAATGCAAGGGTGGGTAACGCGACGCGCGGAGACAGTAGCTCCCGTGGAACAATTTGGAGATCATAGAGTGTGGTATAAGACTTTGTGGTATTGATGCAATCTACTTTTTATGCCATGCCGCCCCCTTTTTTGTCGGGAGGAAAAATGCAACTATCGTACATGAGTATGCCTGGGTTCCATGCTTCTATCGTGCTGTTCGTGAAAAACATTGTGTGCGCTCAACTCATTAGCTACACTGTTAACTGCTCATTGAACCATTATCCCAACTATTTCCGAAATAAACAGCGCCTGTGTTGCCGTACGCTCTTTCTCGTGTGGTTGTTAGCTAGGAACACGCCACATCACTACTATTATACAAGGATCTTTGCCCAACTGCAGACTCGTGCGTTGGGGGGATGGGTGACGGAGATAGCAAGAATAACGAATGTGGATAGATTTTGTGAGAAACCGCTGTCGGTAGAGCCCCAAGCAGTCCTTTCCCTTGTGATTTGCATGACAAAATCCGGCGCAGCATTGAAGATAACGAGCGTTCATTCTCTGCTATCAAGTCCTGTCGAGTCGTAGAGGTGGTGATTGCGCCGTTCGACCGCCCGTCGGATATCGTGGGGAGTCATGGCTGGCGACTCGGCTGAACTGGGGTTTAGTTCCCTCGCGAGAGGCGTGTCCGAGGGAATCGGGGATCGGGGATCCCTACGGTTGTCGGTAATGGCTTAGGCGAAGATACCGACGATTGACATGCCAGCGGCTGCAAGAGAGTTAGCGGGGTTTGTGTGATAGAAGGAGATGAACTGACCTCCGGCGAGAACGTAGCAGAACGCGGTGATCTTGTCCTTCTTGGTGAGGATGCGGTTGGCCTCCTCGGAGAGGAAATCCTCAGCCAAGAGGTCCACCAGGGCAGCGTAAAGCAAAAGTCCGGAAGAACTGGTTTACATTAGCAAGGATAGCGGCATGGGGCAAAAGTTGCACTCACATGGCGTTGAAGACACCGACAATGATGAGACCAAAGGCACTGTCGGGGTCGTATGTGTTGCGGGTGGCGAGACCGATGGCCTGTCCGATGGGAGCGGTGGTACCGAAAGCAACGACCAGGACCCACGGACGGATGCTGCCCTTGGGGTAGGGAACAGCAGCAATACGAGAACCGAGACCAAGACCTTCGAACATTTGGTGGAAAAGAATGGCGACGAGAAGGATGATGAAGCCGTCAATGGTAATGGAAATGGTCATGCCGACAAACACCGAGTGAAACAGAATACCACCCTCAAGCATGGTAATGTTGAGCGACATCTTGCGATACACAGCGGGGTCAACGGCCTGCCCCTCCTCGTCATAGAACGGATCTTCCTGCTTGACCTCCTGCACAGCAACCTGCGAAACCTGCTTCTCCTGGGTTGATCGGATCATGTTCATCATCTCCATGCGCTGGCGCACATATTGCTCGTAAAAGACAACGAACCAAGGAGGCATGTCGGAATCAGCCAAGTTGGATGGCGGGGGCGCGCCATAGGTGCTTTCCTGGTACGACGGGAACTTCTCGTCGTAGGCGCGCTGGGCAACCTTCTTCTCAAAGTCGATGCTGTCGGCCTCGGCATCGAAGCTGTTGCGTCCATAACGCGGCGGTCTAGAAGGCATTCCGACGGCACCATGATTATGTCCATGGTCAGACATGACATCACCTGTCGGGCCACCGTGAGAGTGACCTCCGACCTTGGAGTTGATCCACATCTCGATGGTGAAGAGAATAAACATGGAACCCATCATGATGGCGCCGGGCAGGGGAGGGTAATCATCGGTGAACAGGTCCGGCAGACACGGGTTCATGAGATTGCCAAAGGCGGTGGGAAGCAGCTGTGTTGCTGTTAGTCTCTGACGACTGCCAGAGTGGTGATGCACTTACATGAACGAATGCCGTTGCGATCAGCACGCCCGTACCGAAATGCTTGCATGCGAAAAAGACCTTGGGAGGGACCTTCAACCACTTGACCTTCTTGGCCATCACGGGGAATCCAGCTCCTGCATCCACTCAGTTAGTTTCCGGCCCCACGAGATCCTCGTCGCTTGTTTTTTGATTGCGTACCAAAGATTGAAAATCCCAAAACCAAGACTGCGCCAAGTTAGCCAAGTTGTTCGGTTAGGTGACGTTCGCCAGGTTTGCGACTTACAAAGACCGGCGACGTGCAGACCGACATCGTACTCGCTGGTTCCGCCCTTCTTGCCGCCGCATTGCGGCTTGGGCTCCTTCATACCGTCCATCTTGATTAAAAATGGTAGTTTTTGTTTTAAAAGGGACTACTACTTGATTGGTAGCCCCAAAAGAAAAGCGAATTGAAGTTGAGAATGGAAGGGACAGCCAATTGTCCTGGGCTGCCTAAGAACGACGACTCATTTGAGAAAGGAATGTTACTGAAAACAAGGGGACACGAGAAACCGTCCCGCGGCTTCAGTATGAACAGAACAGACGAAAAAAAGTGCTGATCTAGTCCCCGCTGTCGTAATTGTCGGAGAGGGCAAGGAAGGGAAAAAAGACAGGACAAGAAGAGAAAGGAAAAAAGGGAAGGAAGAAACGGGCGCAATAAGAATCGAACGAGACCTGACGCTCTGTGGCGAGCAGAAAAAAAGGCTTGGGCAAAGTCTGGGCTCGACTTGCTTTAATATGCTTCATGTATGACAGCCCGCGCAATACTTCCCGCGTGGAAACGGGTAGGGCAAGAATAAACGTCGACATGGGACAACAGCCCTTGCGCCAGTACCGCCCGGCCGAATCAGAAATAGAAGACTGCGGCCAGGATGAGGCAGCTGAGGAAAGGGACCTTTGCCTGTGGGTTCGCGATGGGGTACGTGGCTGTAGCGTCCGCCTCGCGGGAAGCGGGAGGCGGGAGGACCTGAGTGGGAACAAGGTTGTCCGTGGGACGCGGCCGTGAGCATGGGGCGGAGGCGAGGGAGAGGGTCACGACGAGGACGAGGAGGATAGGCTAAGTCAACCACGGTTCAAAGGTGCAGTTTGCTGCGGTGCCTGAGACCCAGCTTGTCTCTGGGCATCGATGATCCCAGGCGTCAACCGGATCCGATGTTGGCGGATTGTTCGATCATGTTTCTCGTTATAGCATGATTTGCCGGCAGAACGAGACTGGGAGTCTGAGAGCCCGGCTCGACCTGACGGACTGGAAACGAATTGGTGGGCGGATAGACGCGGATTGCAGGGTAGGTTGTGTCTATCGGCCGCAATTCGTCTCGACTTCTTCTGCCACCGTTGCCGGCCAGCGCTTGGCGTTGGGCCATACTGCATAGCAGGTTGCTGTCTGGTTTGGTGTAGTCTTAGTTGGCGCGAATGATGAACAACCATCCAAAACGAGACGACGGTCGATCTTCCATCGGGAAGTTGCCAGCCCAGGACAAAAGACGACGCAAGAGGCCACAGAAGGCAGGGGTGTGGGACGTGGGGTGCGCGTCAAATGGGGCTTGCCGGCATTTGAAAAATTTGGGTTGTGTGAAACGGGAGGTTCCCGGGGTCTGCGTCCAGGGTCGCCAGTCGGAGAATTCTTAAGTCGATTTGACTCTGGAGAGGCGTCTGTCCCTGGCGTTGGCGGCGCGGGGGCGGCTGGAGGATGGAGGAGGCGGAGGAAGGGGATGGCTCGGCGGGACAGGCACAACCGTTGGAGCCAAGAGCCGAGCCAAGAGGCCGCTGACACGCTTGGCTGCCATTCTTCTTCGTCGAAGAAATTAAGCTTGGCGGGAGTCTCCTCTTTGCGAGATGGCTAGCTGCCTTAGCCCCCGAGATCATGTGCCTGCATCCGCACTCGCATCTGCCGCTGTTGCTGTTGCTGCTGCTGCAAGTGTCTGTTCGACGAGGTGGCCCAGCAGCACAAGACAGCAGCCGCCGCAGCACCCTTGACACTGACCTTCTGGCGTGCTTCTTTTTCGACTTCACATCAGCCCTGCCGTGGGTCTCTGCTGGGTCTCTCTGCGTCTCCTGTGTCTCGTCTCACGTGCTGAGTTGCCTAATCGGCGGCTGGGTGAGGGGCAGGTTTTGGCGGTTTACCTAACAGGCGACGATCGGGGTCGGGGCTTAGTCGGAGGCTGATGCATCATAGCTGATGGCTGAAGCTCTCGAGGCAGGCGACTGACTCTGAATGGGCTCACAGATGGGATGGGATGACATGCTGGAGGGCAAACGTCGTCAATGGTCGCGCACATCGGGTTTCTGGGCAAGGGCAGCTCAAACCTGGAGAGCCAAGGAAAAGAGGGAAAAGAGGAGCTTCTCTCGGCGTCTGAGATCAAGCGAGGCTGGGCGCAGCGACGACGAGACGACGTATCTGTCGATGTCTGGGCCGCTGGAGACGTGAGTGTGTGTGTGTGTCCGTTTGTTCTTGCAGTTTTTGTGAGGAAAGGTGTGTGTATGGCGCAAGGTGTCTGTGGTGTGTATAGCAAAGGATGGAAAAGCAACTATTGCATCCGAGAGCGTGATGCAGAAGAGAAGGCGGAGACGAAAAGAAGTGGAGCCATTGCGTCGGTTGTCGTTCATTCTTGCTTTCCGAGGAAACAAACATGCAAGACGTCCCGAGCGCTCAGCTCCTTTGGGCAGAGCAGGCCCTTGACTTTTGGACTCGTCAAACTCAACCCGAGTCTCGTGTGCAGCTCACAGACAGGCAGGCCAACAGGAGGCTCTGGATTACGCTACGGCTACTACGTAACTTTTGTCATCAGAACCCTGCCCGCACCACGAAGTAAGGCACGCAGTAAGGTACCTTGGGAGCCTGTAACAGCCCCAAACTCTTGGCAGAGGGACTATCGCTTCCTGTATCGGTGTACCGACGCGGCACCTGGGGTTGCCGTTCGGTGTGAAACAGCCCCGCCCGGCACCTCACAGCCAATGGCGCCCAATCACGGCCCCCGCTGCCCGCTGTGCTCGGATCGCAGTCCTGATCGTCCTCGACTCTCTCTCTGTCATCCATGCGCCATCACAACAAGCACCTTCGTCGTCGTGACATGCTGTTGCAGGGACACGTCGGCCTTTTTGTCTCCAGGCTAGCCCAAATGTGGTCCTTTACTTCACTCGACTCCGCCTGCCGCCTACGATCGCCCCTCGCTTACACTTTACTCGACCCGGCTCGACTGTCCAAGACCAGGAACACCGAAATAGATGCCCCCTGACCGACAAACCTCGTGCCCCATCACCGCCCTTCAACTGGCTGGATGCTCGACTTTTGCAAAGAAACAACCGGCAGACCGCGCTGAGAGACCACTCAAATCAAGAAATCTTGCCGTCATCCTGCCAGGGGCTGTTGTTTCCCCCTCTTTCTCGACACGTTCTAGCCCGCCCGCACATTGCATTGAAGAGCTTACTGTTAACCGTCCACGTAAGAAGGGGCCGTCCATCTCTTGCAGCGGGCGGCGGGTTACC
The DNA here is from genome assembly GCF_000319635.2 of Colletotrichum fructicola Nara gc5. Lineage (NCBI taxonomy): Eukaryota > Fungi > Ascomycota > Sordariomycetes > Glomerellales > Glomerellaceae > Colletotrichum > Colletotrichum fructicola. The sequence continues at coordinate 8,111,643 of NW_027094051.1, read as the reverse complement.
TCCCCTGGCGGATGCGGAATGCGGAGGCGGCTCATCAGAAGCAAGCATGGCATTACATGAAAACCACATACCTTTCAAATAGCATAGCATGGCACGGCATGGCGGCCGGATCTGTCTAATATATTACTCCCACTCGCAAATCGCGGCCTACCCGTTATTCCTCATCTTCCCTTCTACTGCATAGTACCAAGAACAGAACCCAGCTCAATAGCTTCCCGAAAATGCAAACTCCACGCGAGTCCCGGGACAATGTCCAACCATCGTCCAGTACGTTGGTTTCGCCTTACCTTTCTTTCCTGCCCACCCCCTTCACCCCCCTTTCCACTCACTCCCCTTGGCCTTGCCTTGCCTTGCCTTGCCTGTTGCCTCGCACTGCTTGACTTGGCCTCGCCTTCGCCTCCTTTCTCTCCTACCCAATCCCTGGGCGCTGTGGTTGGTTCATCACATCCTCGCTGAGATGTGCGACGCCTGCTGCTGCTACTCGCATCGGATTGCCCTGCCCACTGACCACCGCTGGCCACTGCTTCATCCCACTGCCCCATCGACCACTCGACCGCTGACCATTTGCTTCAGTCACTTCATCTCGAGGCAACTCTGTCGGTGATCTGAAAAGTGATCCGAAAGGTGAAGCCAACAGTGAACCAGGCCAACACCTTAAAGACAACCAGGACATCATCACACCCGTCCCAGCCTCTGGCACGGACGACAAAGCAGTCACAGAAGGGCTCTTCACTTCAACTACGAATGACACAGCCGTTGACAAGCAGGACGCACGCGTCTCGTCCAACACTGACGGGGCCGACGCCTCCACCGTCGACACCTTCTACCGGCCCGACCCCTACGACTTTGGCCGACACCGCCGTGACAATGTCTCCAAGAAACAGATGAAGATTGAGCATCCCAAGGGTAACAAGAGGAAGCTCTCAAAGTTCTACACCCGCCAGAACGAGCTCATCGACCAGTTCCTTGGCGCCGAAGATGAAGAGAGGCAGCAGGTCGACGAGGATGCGCGGATGGGCCCCAAGATCAAGTTCGCCGTCAACGCATCCTTCACCGTCAACTTCTGCCTCTTTGTCATTCAGCTCTATGCCGCCGTCTCAACCGGGTCTCTATCGGTAAACAGGCACCCAAGACCCTGTGCTCACGGACTTTCTGTTGACTCGTGAAATCCAGCTGTTTGCCACTGCAGCCGATGCTTTCGTTAGTAGACCCTTTCCCTCGGTGAGGTGTTGGTGTAGAGGTTGACCAAGAGATGCCCAGATGGACCTCGTCTCATCATTTGTAATGCTCATCACGTCGAGATTGGCAGCCAGGCCAAGCGTTTACAAGTACCCGGTGGTGAGTTACAACACGTGCGACACCTTGGCAGTAGGATATCCGGGGTTGACAGAAGGGGTGAAAAACTAGGGACGAACCAGGATTGAGACGATTGGCATTATTCTCTTCTGCGCTCTCATGACCACGGTCGCCATACAGCTGCTGGTAAGTTGCCAAGTGACGGTTTGGCTTGGTCGGGTTTGGAGATGCTGATCTGGGGATAGGTCGAGTCAGGCCGTGCTCTTGGCGAGGGCAAGCGGGCCTCTGAGGAGCTGCACATCATCCCCATCGTCATCGTTGGCGTTGCCATCTTCGCCAAGGGCTCCTTGATGTTGTACTGCTTTGCCTACCGAAAGTACCCCTCGGTGCATGTCTTCTTCGTACGTGGTCGTCCCATGAGTCCAGTCCGTTCAGATGACAGTTGGGATAATAATAGCGTGTGTAGATTGACCACCGCAACGACATCGTCGTCAATAGCTTTGGTCTGATAATGTCCGTGGTGGGCGATCGCTTCGTGTGGTATCTCGACCCGATCGGTGCCATGTGCATTGCCCTGCTCATCCTGTTCTCGTGGGTCGCAAACGCCTTTGAGCAGGTCTGGCTCCTGGTCGGAAAGTCCGCGCCAAGAGACTTCCTCGCCAAGCTGACTTACATGTCAATGACCCACGACACTCGGATTCTCAAAGTCGACACCGTAAGTTGGCGTTTGCCAAGTAATGATGAAAGCCGTCTCTGACAATGAAGCAGTGCCGGGCGTACCATGCCGGTCAGAAATACTACGTGGAGATCGACATCGTCATGGACGAGGCGACCCCGTTGAAGATTTCTCACGACGTAGCGCAAGAGCTGCAGAGAAAGGTCGAGGGTGAGTCTGCCGCTGCCGTTGGACTGGGGCTACAGAGCTGACACGCAATGCACAGGACTCGGCGATGTCGAGAGAGCCTTCGTCCACGTTGACTACGAGGACCAGCACAACATCCAGACCGAGCACAAAGCATTGTACGAAAAGGTCGAGAAGAAGCCCAAGAGGACGCTGAAAGAGATCCTGCTGCGGACGAAGAAGGACACTAGCAAGGTAGTCGAGACGGAGATCTCGAGCGGGCGAAACTCGTCCTGAGAGAGACTGAAGGGAAGGGAAAAGGCCTGGAGGGAGGAAACTACGAGTAATAAAAGCGAAGAGGCTGGGCGTTTGGGCCGCAATAATCTGGTTTAATCTTTTTTATCTCTCTCTCCACGATGTTGCTCCGGCAAGGTTGTCGACTCGACCCATCTCGACCCTGGCCGCCTGCTGCACACCACGGCGGGAACAGACGGGAACAAGCGGAACAGACAGTCCCGCCTGCGAAAATCATGGAGCCACAATGGGTGATGAGGTCTGCTCTGCGCAGAGCGGCATCGGAAGGACGTGAAACAAACATGGGGGGGCGGACGGCAGATGGTGCATCCTGTAGAAAAGGCATACATAGAAAAAACATCAAGAGAAAAGTAATGATTTTGAGCTTTGCGGAAAGGGACCCACAAGGGTATCGTCGTTTGTGTGTCCCAGACCCTTCTGAGGTGCGCATGCATGCATCGGCGACGATGGCGGGCTGGCATCGACAGATACGACCTGAAGCGGTGTAAGCTGGCTTGCGTCTGGTTTTCCAACGTCTGCGTCGTGGAAGATGCTACGCTGCGCGAGCTAAAATTCCCAGCCAAGCTCAAGCGACAGACTTGGCGGTGGAAGGCAGTATGAGACGGCACAGCCAAGCGGTTTTGTCGTGTTGTAGTCTTTCTTCTCTTTCCCCGGCCGTCGAAAGGCTTGGCTACGCGCCTTTGCTCGTCGACCCCGGGCTTGGCTTGGCGGGGCGACGATGGGAAGACGCAAAAGCGAGGGGGGGCAACATGAGAGCACGGATGATGGCTGAGGAGCAGGCCCCCCCATGGTGTATGGTGGGACGAAAGGAACGTGCGGTTGATGGCTTCGACGTCGATCCAGGGGTTCTCCCACTTCCCATACCATGCTGCGGTCACTCGCCGTGGGTCGGGCTGTCTCAGCTCTCGACTGTCGTCGAGTAAGCATAACGGGGCGCCGGAGTGCACTGCAAGGTCCAACCGAGCGAGAGACGTTGAGGAGTGAGGCTGCCAGTATGTTTTCCAGAAGCATTGCCGCGGATAACGAAAAGAAAAGAAAAACAGATGAAATGGCACGGAAACGGCCTTTTCAGATGCAACGGTCTGGCTCTTACCAGTCTTGTCTCACCTGATATCTCATACTAGACGTCGACTGACATTGTTCGCCGTTGGTTCTTGTACTGAGTCGACTGGATGAGATGACTGCGGGGGCCGAGGAACCCGTCGGACTTTTTTCTCTCTTTCACGTCCAGGGGTTCACATCAGCTCGAGTATCAAAGCTGTGATCATCGACGATGGGTCTCCGTCTGACGCGGCGGGCCATGCTGGCCGCATATCCTCACAGCCTCAGCTCGCATGATCTTTCGCTTCTGTTTCGGCAGTGGTGCCTTTTACGTTATGATTGTCGAAAGCAACATTGCTGTGCCGTTACAACCGACGATGTCTATTTCAAGCAACAGAAAAGAAATCGTGGGGCCAAGTCATAGGAGTCTTGCTATTCGGGCGTGTAATGGGCAGAGACAACGACAGGGACTAGGGCGACGAGGACGACGACAGGGACGACGACGGAGACGACGATGGGAATGACAAGAACGACAATGTGAACGAAAGTAGAGATTTAATAGAAATAAACAGCAAAAGTGTTAAGGATTAAATCAAATAGATAGTTTACTGGAGTATCCGCCCGGATATCCAAATTCACCCAAAGTCTGCGCGGCTGCCTGGCTGGTCAAACTTAGACACGTTGCCGATGAAGTTGCCATGTCTGATCTCTAGCAGTATTTACTACAAGACCAAGCACCGAGACTCTTGAACGTTGCCGACTACTCTTAGTCTCAAAATTAGGATAGAACATAGTTGAAAGACTCTCTTGAAGCCTCTAGTGAGCTTCACGAATGAATCTGGGTTGTTTCCATTTGAAGTTGAGGACCAACGTGCTGATGGCTGAATGGGATAGCGAGAGACCTGAAGCGGTATGATCTCAAAGCCATGCGTTCCGCCGCTTCTTCACTCAAATTCAGCAGCTACTGGTAGGACCCTGGGAGTCTTTGAATAAGGATTCCGATCTCCATAGCTCATGGCTGGCTGAGGACGTTGGGTGCTTTTGTTGCTACTTGGAACTGCCCACCCTCGTCACCGCCAAATACAAGTAGTACATTATTCAACACATAATATTGATGCACTTCAGATCTCCCTCGAGTGATCAAGCCTCACTGTTGCCTTGGGTCTCTTGGCGGGCTTTGATGAGCTACCCATCGCGAAGTCTCTAGTGCAAAAACGAACGCACTGCCGGTCCAGAGAATGAAACGTTAATGGGAGAAAGTGAGACTGAATGTAGAAATAACGATGATCTGGCAGTAAGTACCGATTTCTGCACTTCTTTGACAGTCGATCGTAGCTTCCGTTGAATTAGCCTAAAACGGCAATACCGGCCGTATCGGAGCCGATATGACCCACAAAGCCCGGAAGGAGGGGCCGTATTTCTCGGGTCTGTGCACCCCCCTCCGGCCAGAAAAAAATCGGAGAAAGGACCAACTCTTATCCGGCGCAACGCCAAAAATTGGGAAACACCATCCCTCTACATCTTCGATCGACGACGACGCCGACCGACGCGACCGGCACGAATTCGAGCGAACGAAAGACGAAGCGCAGCCAATTGAGCCCAGCTGCCCCTCCCACAACCCCCAGAAAAAAGCGAGAGAGAAGTCCTCTCATCAGCCGAACCACCACCCCCAATCCGAGCCGCGCCCGCCCACCATGAGACCCTCCCCGATCCTCCAGGTGCTCAAGTTCAGGCACTTGCGCCTGACGACCAAGGACGTCAACAAGGGCTTCTACAAGGGAAACCGCACCGGCGCCATGGGTGAGCACACCAAGTACGGAGGATACAAGATCGACTACAAAAAAGTGCGGACGTACGTCGTCCCCGAGGGCTTGAAGAAGTTCAAGGTTAGTTTCCATAGGATTTCCACCATCACACACACACGGGGTGTCAAGCGCGGCCGTTGCTAACGTGTTCCGAATGCCGCGCAGCTCACGCCTTTTGTTTCCGAGCTAGTGAAGCCTGCAGGACGAACGTACAAGAAGACCAACAACCCCGCCGGACCCCGCGACCCAGCACTGTTCCTCAGCACGTGGAAGGAGAAGAACGGCTTCGACTAATTTGCCTGGGCCGACAAATGATGGCACGATTCGAGCGGCGGGGAGAAATGGGACCAAAGCCGCCAGATGAAGCTGTGCCAGCGGACAGCGAAAGACGGCTGAGTTGCCAAAAAGATGTATATACCCTTGAAGCATTATAACAATATGTAAAACGATTGCACGCCCAGCTTCGCTTATCCAAACGCTGGGAACACGCGGCACGTGAGGTATGCAAGATTCATCCAAAACTTATTTATACACATTAGGGTATTGCTGGTCTGGCCCGCGTGGATCACGCCGTCTGCTCGACCCCGCCGTTTGCAGTCTCTTTGCCCTTGCCCTTGCTGAGGGGAAGGTCCTCCGCCGCCGTCACGAACTTGTCCATGGGGGGCCGCTCGCTCTCGCCTGCTGGGGTCGGTTCAGGAGAGACCTCGGTGGCCTGGCTGTCCTGGACTTCTGAACTGACGTGATCTTGGTCCATGGGCGGCATGGGGCTGATGGGGCGGCTGTCGGAGCCGGACATCAGCGTCATCATACTGGCCGTCTCTGCGTCCTTCTTGCCGAGGCTGAATGGCAGGGCGATGCCGTCGAGGAACGGTCGCTTGCCAGCCACCCCGGTTCCAGGCACAAATTCCGGACTGAGGTGGTCATTGGCCTTCTCCTGCTCCTTTCTCTTCTCGATGAGAGCAGCGACGGGCGTCTCTTCCACGTCGGTAGCCTGAGAATCCAGGACCTGAGAGCTGGTGTTCTGTGACGTCTGATGCTCATCGACAACGACGCGCCGCTTACTACCGCTCCGCTGGATCGGTGCCGGGTCTTGCTGCTCTACGTCCTGGAACGACCTGGCCCCCTCGCCGCCTTCTTCCCTCGTCATGGACGTCTTCGCCCCCGAGTCCGCCTTCTTCTCTCTCTCCATTGTCATCTCGTCGTGCTTGGATCCCCAGAGCGACCACAGAGCCAGACCCAAGCTCTTGGTTCTCTTGCGGTCCAGCAGCTCATCCGTGGCTCGGCGTCGCCCAGCCAGAGCGGTTGGTGGCGGCTTCTCACCGTCACCAAAGTCCACGAACCCGGCCGCCATATCCTTGATGATGTTCTTGTGCACCTTGGCCTTGGCGCCGGAGAACTTCTTATCAAACACAGCCTTCGTCTGGAGCCATCTCTTGACTGGCGTGGGCCTGACGACGCCAACCTCTTCCTGCTTGATGGTGCAGCCAGGCAGCTCTGACTCGGGAACGAGGTCGTGGACCACGCCATGCCGGGTGATTCTTTGCCGAATCATGTGCTTCTTGAATGGCGGCAGCGGCATACCCGCCTTACCGACTTGCTGCGGGACAGACTCGGAGCTTTCTCCTTCTTGCGGCTTGTCAGACTCGGACGCTGAGCTCGAAATGACACTAATGTCATCGTCGTCCAGAATCTCAATCTCCGTCTTCTGGGCTCTCGCCAGCGCCCAGGCGCCAAATTGCGCGACGGCTCGATACATGTACTTGGCCGGGCGAGTGAAGCTGAGTGTTGGGGCAACGTGGCAAAGGTCGTCCCACACCTGGAGCTGTACGTCGGTGGGCTTGTATTGCTCAATTTGCCGCATAGCTGCTTCATCGAGGTTGGGGGGCGTGTACTTGGAGGGGTTCGCGCACTTGTGGGCGAGATAGATCTGCTCATCGCGAAGCACCTCGCCTCCTCCGACCATGATCAACAAAGGGGGAAGGCCGCCGAGCGTGGGCTGCATAATAGGGCTAACCATCGGATGAGACAGAAGAGCATTCGTCGTGTACATCTAGAACAGTCAGTAGTGTTCCTTCTGAGCCCGAAATGACTAACCTGAATTTGATCCTTGACTGTGGTCAGCTTGCCGTCAATGGTTACAGAGAGCTGCAGCGCGGTCCTGCGGGGGTCTGCGTCCTCTGTGGGGTCCTCGTTGGTCTGCGAAGCACCGTTGACAGCAGTTCCCTCCGCAGCGGGGTCCAAGGAAATCGGAGCGGCTTGCTTCTTTTCCAGCGTGTTGAGCTTTGTGGCGTTCTTCTCTTTGCCAGCTCTCGCCTTGATGGCTTGCTCTCTCATCATCGCCATGTCGTCCTCGTTCGGGGGCGGCCACGCTCTCGACGGCTTGTGGTGGAAGCCCGAGGGCGGGATGTAGTCGAAGGGGTTGTCGCCAGAGACGCTGGGGAAAGAGTGGGATAGGTCAACCCACGGGCTGATGAGGATCGCGCCGGCCGGGAGCGGGATTCCCTGGTCTCTCAAGATGACCATCATTGACAGAACCATGCCGCCGCCTGCCGAGTCGCCGGCCAGCACAATCGTGCTGGGGTCTTGGACCGTGAGCAGGTAGAGATACGCGGCGAGACAGTCCTGCAGCCCGCAGGGGAACGGGAACTGAGGCGCCAGGCGGTATTCCGGTGCAAAGACTCTCGCCTTGAGCTTGCGGGCGTGACGCTGCATCTGGTAGCGGTGCTCGTCGACACTACCAAAGAAATAGGCACCGCCATGAACGTACAGCATCGCGCGCGTCGTCTTGCCATCGTTCTTCTTCCGCTCGTGGTAGTCGGACCGCATCTCGATCCACTCGGCCTTGAGAGGGCTGTTGGGCTGCCTCCATCTCCACCACTTGCGGCCACCAACAGCGTGAACGCCTCCGGGTCCCAATTGAGCCTCAATCAGCTCGGCGGACCTCTCGATGTGGTCCTCCGGCACCTGGGCATCCTCTACTTTGACCCATTGCGGATGCGGCACCCATTGGGCCGTGAATGCCTGCAACTCTTCGACGGTGTGCTGCGACGCGAACTCCAGAAAGGATCGGACGAGGTGCAGGCCTTCGTCGTAGGACAGGTGGGCGGTGGGCTTCTGTTTCAACGGGTTGCGGTTGAGATACTAGCGGGACGGACGGTCAGCTTACGTCGGCCCGTAGATTCCAGGTTGCATTGATGCGGAATCTGGGGAATATGGATCGGGGGGCAGGAATGCTCTCACATGTGAAAAGAGGGTGGAGACGACGGTCGGCGTCACCGCCAACGACACCGACGTGGTGTTGAGCTTCAGGGGGTTCATGGTGACTACGTCTTGATGAGGCTCTCGACGAGGACAGCTCCTGTGCCGTCGGCAACGGCGGGCATGGAGCTTTTTGAAGCTTCCGGGGTGATTGGCAGGCCCGGGGGACAGACCATCACGTCGTGGAGGAGCACAGAAGAAAGCTGGCCCTGAAACCGCCCTCAAAGCTCACTGCCGGAATAGGGGACCGATGACATCACGCGGAGACCAAGTGGATGGTTAATGTCCGCGGTCCTGGTCAATTAGTCTAACAGTAGTTGGGCACGAACGGGCTGGGTTGGCGACTCAGGCAGTGAGACGAAAGTGACCGTGGGAGCTTAGCGAACATTCATCAATAATTCTCGAACGCTCACAGTGAAATTTGATCATGTTATCCTCAGCTTCTCGCCAGACAAGCATGCTGCTGGCAGCGGGACTCATCACGTATTCGGCAACCCAATCTCGCAGCTCAGCGCAGGACCCTGCCCAGGCCTGAAAGCGGACCCGGCGGCGCCCCACACAGCCTTCGTCACAGTGCCGGGTGTCGCACGCACTATCTGCCCAAAAAATTGTGATTTTTGAGAATTGTCACCGAAATGGTCTGCCCCTCCAAGAACCCCGCGAACACCACAATCAGTCAACACGGCAACCATGGCATCTTCCAACCCTCCCACGGCAGGTCAGTCGAAACACGTTGATATTCTCATATTCTTCGATCATAAAATGCTGACACATTGTTACAGAGGCCTGCCAGTCCACCTTTGAGCAGGCTGTGGCCCTGTCTCTGCACATGTGGCCGGCCCTCTCCCTCGCCGTCCAGAACCACTGGGGCGGCCCGGACTCGGCCGACAAGAGAGACTGGTTCGCCGGCGCTGTGGCCGAGCTGTTCCCGGCCTACACCAAGATCGCCAACGGACAGGCCGTCCCCGCCAGCAACGCCATCGAGGAGCCCGACACCGAGTACATCGAGACCTTCCTCCTCCAGGTCATGGTCGACGAGTTCGAGGTCAACGTCGACGACGAGACGGGCTTCGACGTCGCCGAGCGCATCATCAAGATCCGTGCCGACTGCGCCAAGGGCAAGTTCGAGGCCGTCGACGAGCTGCGCAAGAACTGGGAGAGCCGCAAGGGCGCCAAGGTTGACGGGCTCTACAAGAAGATTGAGGGCGGCGACCAGGAGACCGACTGGGAGGACGACAGTGAGGATGACGAGGATGGAGACGTCGACATGGACGAGGCGCCACAGCTTGTCGCTGCCCCCAAGGAGAAGCCGCAGCCCGAGGTTGATGAGGACGGATTCACAATGGTCACGAAGAAGAAGCGATAAACAAGCGAAGGAAATCCGACTTGGTCTCATGGAGATGGTGCACTAAAGGCCGCGGCTGTGATGTACAAGAGTCCGCAAATTAAGAGCTGCCATACGAGCCAGAAAAGAGTTCAACCCCGGGAACGCCAGCCAGCAAAAGCAATTCTTACGTCTACTACTCCCAGTCGGCGTCACTGTCGCTGTCGTCGCTGTCATCGCTGCTTTCTTCGGCCTTGCGCGCCTCCTTGGGGCTGTTGGGGGCGCGGCTGGGGACGCCCGAGGCGGCGCCGACGACGTCGTAGCTAGCCTCGCTATCGGCCTGGGACTTTTCGTCATTGGACTTGCGGGCTTCGGTGGGCTTGAGGGTGGATTGGGAGGTCTGGGCAGGGGGCGGTTGGATGGTGGTGGAGGACTCGGTCGACGGCGGCCGGGCGGGCTTCTTCTGCTCGGCCTTGGGTGCGGCAGCGGGAGCGGCGTCGGACTCGTCGGAATCGGACTCTTCGGAGTCGGACTCGTCCCAGCCAACTTCGTCTTCGGCGGACGCGGCTGTGACAGTCGTCAGCATCACGGCATTCATACCTAGTCAGTCGGGCTCACCCTTAAGGAGGTCTCGGCGGCGGGCCTCGGCGGCCTCCATGCCGTGTCTGAGGAAGTAGTATCTCTTCCAGAACTCGGCGTACGGGACCTGATCGGGCACCAGCTTCTCCATTGTTGTCCGCAGCTCAGGGTATTTCTTCAGATCGTCACTAATGTCCCCAGTCTTGGACTCCACATCAAAAGTCTTGCCCCAGGTCGAAAACTCCTCCGTTGCGGGATCCGTTGTGAAACTCTCGGTGCTCGTGTGAATGACGTGAAGCTGTGCATCCTGCCTCGATGTGTGAATGACTCTCTTTCCCTGGGCGTCCTTGCTCTCGAACAGGACGGCGCCGCTCTGGTTGGTCGCGTCGGAGGGCGGCGCGATGCTGACCGCTTCTTTCAAAAAGTTGCTGATGTTGGTGCCGAAGCGCAGGAGGGCCTCGTCGGCAGCGTCTTCCGCCTTTTGGAGCTCCTTGAGCCTCCTCGCCGCCTCGGCGCGGAACTTTGTCATGTACGTTTCCGAGTTGCTCATGGCATCGTCGGCGGCGGCGGCCTGGTCGCGTGTCATTGTCGGCGTGGTCTGGTTATCGGCTTCCTTGCCCTTATCCCCGGAAGGCTCGCCCTGCACCGTGTTGACGGTGAGCGACCGGGTGCGGTTGACGATGGACGTGAAGCCCTTGGCGGCATCTTCCCCCAGCTCTGCGACCTCTTTGGACGCCTCCTTGTAGACGGATTGCCCCTGCCGCTGGGTTTAGCCGTTGCCTCCGGTGTGCTTGCCTCGGCCGTCTTCTTACCTGCTTGACAGCGTTCCCCAGGAAGCCGCCAATTCTCATGCCCCAAGCACTCGTCGAGAGAGCCTTGTAGGCCTCCTGGAGGTCCTCGTTCAGCGACGCCTGCGGCTGGTCATTTTTGGTGTCCGTGGAGTCGCCCTTCTTCTTATCGGCGTCCTTCGGGAGGGCGCTCTCCTGGATGTGATCGTAGGCCAGATCCATGGCAAGGCTGCAAAGTCCAAGCTGGAGTCGACGCGGGTGTTGAATCGGGTGTTCGATGGTCCGTTGCGAGGCTAGGTAGCTGGTGCGGGCAATGTCGGATCGTGGAGGTTCTGCTCGATGTCGGCGGACGAATGGTCACTGACGTGAGGCTGGTGCTGTTCCTTTCCCCTGATGGGCGGGGTCCATGGCCGGCTGCATGATGGTCAGTGCGGGGAGTCGTGGTACGTCCCGCACGTGCGCTTGCGTCTATTGCACGATAAGCAGCTGAGCATTCCACCACTGATCGACTCGAAAGCAGCTTGGGAAGTGCTCAGTGAGATTGAAATGGTGGAAACTACGTCACCGTTGGAATGGGATATGGACGCCCGTGCCGAGAGGGTGGTTCTGTCTGCACGAAGGGACTTGCAACAGAACTTTGCCGGACTTGGTTCACTTACACGACGATTTCTCTGACACCAGCGCCTTCACAGCGGCGGCAGCTTACGGCTTACCCTGCGCGACACCTTTACCCCAGACCGGAGGCGGCAGCGGGAGTGTGGTGCCATTCCGAGTGGCAACGGAGTTATTGCAATAGTGCCGTGGCTCACGTGCGCCTACGATGCAATTCAGAAGCCGCGACAGTGGTCGAAGACGGTAACAGCAGTCATTGGCCTCAGACCGTTGCATTCTACACCTTCAACTTGGCTGAGGCAACTCAACTGATCCTGACCTTTACAAAGGTGCACCCAGCAAAGGCGGTTTGTTCCTTCGCGCCGCCGCACGGGGCCAAACCCCTCGCCATGTTCCGAGGCTTATGGTGTAAGCTTTTCGGATGGGGCAGTTCGGGTCTAGACGCCTTCTCGGGCGTGGCGATTTATGCAACCAAGAGAGTAAGCAGGCCGATCATGTTGTGGTCCCCGACCAACAACAGTCACTAGGAATCGCGCTACAACGGCACGAGAGGCACGAAGGGCGCAGAGTACAAATGCAGTCATGCCGGGGCGGGTTCGTGCCGCGAACTGCGTCTGTCTCCTGTCCCTTTGATCCTGGCAATTGTGATGGCAGCAAACACCGAAAAGTGCCATTTGTCATCCGGATGCTCAAAGCTTCCAACGACTTTCCCTGACAACCAGAGCAGATCTTGCGACTCAAGGCCGTGGCAGGAACCCGATCAACCAGATCTGGCCCCTTTTTTAACCAACGCCCGTTTCTCGTTTTTCTGGAGAACAGTTGATCAGGGCCAAGACGGTCCCACGGCCATAAACGATTAGAGTTTCGGCCAGTCACGCCAGTCTCCTACCCTTTGGGAGTCATGGATTGCTTGTTGTCCCATGGCGTGGGAAGAATGGAGGTTTTGGCGGTGCCTGGGGCGCGATGTAATACCATCTCGGAGAGGTATCGGCGTGGTTACACTGCACGAGAGATACCTCTGGTGGATAGCCAGATATCACGGCTTTTGAATATTGGGTCAGCGGATTTACGCAGTAAGGCTGGCATGACCCTGACTCATAGCCAGCCGGCCGGACGCGCCGTTTGAAGAATTGGCAGGCTGGGCTAGTGCTGCACAGCCCGTACAGTGAACAGACGGACGAGTGACGGCACGGTGAGCACCACTGACCGCAGTCTCGTCCTTGGGTCTTGGCCGACGACCCGCCACTCGCATTGTTACGCAACGAAGAGCGTACCCACGTCATGCGACAGACTGGTGATGGCGGGCCGAAGCTGGTGTAGTGTGGCCGTCATATTGAGATGTCAGGCCGGTGCGGGGGAGTCCTTGGACGCGAGATTGCGAAGTCGCGATGGTCCGATATTTGTGTGGATGAGACGGAAACGATGGACGAGAGGGAAGACGCGAGACGCAGAGGTTGTAAAACGCGGGCAGTCTCTTGATGATATTCGTCCGGCGGAGTGCTGCCATGTAAGTGAGTGACATGGAGCCTCCACTCACCCACCGCCGCTTGATGCTGCGGGCGGTGCTTAGAAGACGGCTATCCCCAAAACAGCAGCACGGAAAACAGGAGGCAGCAAAGAGGATGCGTGGCAAAACCGATGAACATGCCGTTTTTAGAGGGATGAAGGGCGGGCTTTACAGGGGACGCGAGCTGGTGCCTTGGACTTGGCGGGTTGCGGTGACTTTTGTCCTCGAGTGGGCAGGTGGCAGTTCACACACACTGGTCAGTCAGTGGTGACACTTCACAGTGTTGGGGCCGGGAGACCGGATTCCCATCATGGGCAGACTGGGGCAAAGAGGGGCCAGGTCCAGGGAATTGGCGAAAACGACGGTGCAGTTGTGCTGCTGTTCGGCGATAACGGGGCTTGCGCGCGCCCTCTGCCAATGGAAGCGTCAGAATGCGCCTCGGGGCCCCGACGCCCATCCTCTTGAGTCTTCCCTCCCCCCCTCCTCCCCTTGCCAATCGAGGACTGGCGTAGGGCCCCGTTGGAGTCGAACATGACGGCTGACAAATTGAAAGGGCGCTGAATCTTCCCCCTCACCGAGTGCTGCCGTTCTATTCAGTTCCACTTCACTTTCTCACTGGACACGGCGACCAAACCAACACCACCAACCGCTCGTCCTCGCATCACGCACACCTTTCCCCAAGCACGTCTTTCCCCGAATCCCGTGGAATCTCTGCATCTGCATCCCATTCTTGTTGTTGAGAAATCTGGTGGCCTGGCGACCGCCGTGTGACTCAGGCAGCAACTTTAAGGCGGAACACGCACCAACTCTGCACTGGACCCCAGCTTTTTTGCGTCACTCCCCAGCACCACCGCAAGCACCACCACCAACAGCACCGCTGCTGCGACCAACAATCTCCATACGCCTTTGCCTCCTACACATCTCGACGGCGAGTTTGGCGTCTTGTATTGCCGAGTGCACCACGCAGGCGTCGCGACACTGTTGAACAACACCCAGTCTCCCCGCGACACCATCCGTTGATCCGGCGGCCTGGACCCGAATCCCATCTTGACCCCGGCACGAGCCGCAATCGGCCTCCCGAGTTTACCTTTCTTCGTAGCCCTCCTGCACCGAATTGACTTCTCTTTACCTTCACCACTTCGCCCCTTCACGTACTCTTCGCAATGGCCTCCGCAACGAACGGTGGTTTCCCAACCAACTTCATCCTGACCCCGCAGCAGCAGAGCCTGCTCTTCGCCGCCCTCAACTCGAACAAGCAGCAGCTGGCGAACCAGTCCCCGGGCACCAAGGACACCTCCATGTCGCCCTCCTCCTTCCAGACGTCTCCCGCCCAGGCTCCCGCCAACGGCTTCCAGGAGAGCCCCTATCTCGACAACTATGACTACGACTTTGGCGACTCCAGCTTCGACTTTGACTCCCTCAATGACCAGGGCAAGATGATTGGAGATATCCCGGGCACCGCCAAGTCCACCAAGTCAGATTCTACCGACAACGATTCCTCTGACAAGAGAGCCCACCCCGACGACGAGGACGACGAGTCCTCGCCAGGAAACGGCGCCAAGAGACGTGAGAGCACCGAGAAGGTGCCCAAGAAGCCCGGACGCAAGCCCCTTACCTCCGAGCCGAGCTCAGTATGTTCTGCCACCTCCTAGACCGTAGACAATCTCTCTAACACTCGTAAAGAAACGTAAGGCCCAGAACCGTGCCGCCCAGCGCGCATTCCGTGAGCGCAAGGAGAAGCATCTGAAGGACCTCGAGACCAAGGTGGAGGAGTTGGAGAAGGCGTCAAAGGATGCGAACAGCGAGAATAGCATTCTCAAGTCTCAGATTGAAAAGATGACGGCCGAGCTCAACGAGTACAAGACCAAGCTCGCGGCTATGAGCACTCGTTCCGTCTCACACGGCAAGTCTCCCATGGGCTTTGGTGCGTCCGCAATCGGCAACCTCAGCGATGTCAACTTCCAGTTCGAGTTCCCCAAGTTTGGCGTCCTTCCTGGTGCTGCTATGCCCAAGCCCGTCCAACGAACAGGAGCGTCGGCATCGCCGCACACCAACGGCAGCAGCAACCCCGTCAGTCCCCTAAACACCAAGGACAACAACAGCCCGCACATCATCCACGGACTGGACTTCAGCAGCACCAAGGACGACCTGGCCAACTTTACTTCGCTCTTCAGCAGCCCGTCCATGAACGGCACCAACGGCACCGCCACGTCGCGCGCCAGCGTCGACTCCGGCTCCTATGGCATGCACAACGGCACATCGACCAGCTCGCCATCAGCGTCATCCCAGTCGAATGCCGGTCCTAGTTCGTCCTGCGGCACTTCCCCTGAGCCGTTCACGCAGTCCCCCATGGGCTTCAAGCCTGTTGATACGATGACCACCATCGGTGAGGAGCACACCGGCCAGCAGTCGTTGTTTGCGGGCATCGACACCAACAGCATCGACTGGCTTGCTCAGCAAAACGGCGGACAGTTTGATCCTCAGCTCTTTGGCGACTACCGCGAACCGCAAGAAAACATTCTGGGAGGCGGCACCTTTGACGACAGCTTCTTCAATGACGCCCTTGACGCCGACTTTATCACGCCGTACAACATGGCGCCCAGCCCCGCCGTGCCCAAGAAGAACCTCATTGACCAAATCGATGCCGCCAAGAATGCCGACGATGACGTGGTCAAGGACGCCGTCAAGGCCGAGAACTACAACTGCAATAAGATCTGGTATGTTGTCCCCCAGCAAGAAAGTAGCACAGTGACTTACACCCACCCCAGGGAGAAGCTGCAAAACTGCCCAGACGTGGCGAGCGGCGAGTTCGACCTCGACGGACTCTGCTCCGAGCTTCAGAAGAAGGCCAAGTGCTCAGGTCAAGGCCCCGTCGTGTCCGAGACGGACTTCCAGGCTGTCGTCAACAAGTGGATGGGCAAGGACGTGGCGGCCTGCTTCGCGGCCCAGAACAAGACAAAGGCCTGAAGGACCCGACGTCTCCATGTACATTTGCACACGTGCCCACGGCAACAGGTCAGGCGGTCAGGTTTGGAAGCATATCAGGATTAGGTCGGTTTTTCTGGGGACGACAGGCGTTTTAACACGGACCAAAAATAAGGGCGGACGTAAGCTTCCGACCCGCGGCAAGGCGAATGGTTATTCATCAAACACCGGAATTCTAGATGCGGAGCACGAGATCCGGCCGAGCGGCTCATAGGCCCTGGCCTGTTTCCGACTGGAAAACTCCCATTGAGCGACCGAGAATGGTTTTGGGAAGGCTACGATGATGAGGTTTGCGGCAACCACGACGGTTGTACGTCAGGGGTCGGCATATAGGGGTTGGTTTTTCTTTGCAGATGTAACATGCTACTAGTATAGGCTAGTTTGGTGTTCCAAGGATGAATGAGCGAATGAGAATCTCCACGTTGGACTCACTTTGGTGTCTTGTCAGGGTTGGTTCTCTTGAGATGGCCGTCCGTATGTGCTTGAGACGAGTACTTCAGATGAGTGCTTGAAGTGAATGATATCAAGGCCCACGTCGTCGTTCCAACGGAGCTTCCGGCCAGCACGGAGCTTTAAACGGAGCAGCTCCTCCGCGGCGGATGCCATCACTCTGCCATGCCAGGGGCCCGATAAGCACCCTCGGCCTGTCTCCTATAAACGATGGACCCGGCGGGCGCGAGCTAGCGGTCAGCCTCCTGAACTTCCTGCGCCCGCCGTAAATCTAAGGTCGATAGCTACCCATCAATAGCGTGGCGGGAACAAGCCGGCCCTCCTTTCCCCCACAGACACTGGCGCGAAGTACATATCACGAATCGTTTTAGTCCAGAAATGCCCCCAGGCCGAGGTGGTCTGCGGCCGCCCCGCACCCGCCCGCATCCGCATTCCGCATCCGAATTCTCCTTGGCAGCAGAACCCCATCATGCGCTCCCTGATGCTGCTGGAAACATGCGGGGAGGGGAGGGCAGCACGACACGACACGACACGACACGACACGAACCACGGACGGACGGCGTTCGGCGTTGCGACTGTCTCTCGCGTTCGGTCTCTGGCGGGCGGTCGGAGACGGGGAAGCGGATTTTGGGGATGGAGCTCTTCGGCCGAGGGCGAACAGGGTCGCATCCTGCGCCGTTGGACGTTGAACTCTGTCACTCCCCCCCCCATCGCACCCGGTGCCTTTTTTTCGTGCGTGATTCCCTCCTCCCAGGCTGGCTTCCCCCTTCCTGCTCATGTACAGGACACGCCACATTATGGTTGTACAGGCAGAAAGGCGGGGGGAGGCCGGTATTCTGTCGTGCGTGCATGCCGCCAGGGGGGGACGGACCACGGAGCGGAGAGAGGTCCCCCCAACCACCACCACCACCAACGGCATGTCGACAGTGAGCACCTTTTTTTTTTTTGACGTGGGGGATGCTGCCTGCCCAGCCGCCACCCCATGGCATGGCAGGCAACCTAGGAGAATGGATAGAGCGGCACGTGGGAGAAGGGGGCAAAATCGTACGAAGAACGAAAGGAAAAGATGGCACACGGCAGAAAGGATGGGGAGAGGGGGTGATGCTGATTGCGCTCACGGTAAGGATCATGTTGCGATGAGCGGTGTGTTACGCGGCACAAGCTTCCCCCCTCTCATCTACTGCTCACCAAGAAGCAAAGTAGTCCTCCATGGTTCTTTCTGTTATCTGCTCCGGTATCTATGGCTGCGTTCATGATATGCTGCCTGTTCTTCTGACACCCCCGGTCTAAACCCAAACCCGGAACAAGCCTCCTAGGTCCCCCTTCCCCTCACCAGGAGGCGAAAAAGAAGGCTTCTGCCCGTAAGAAGAAGAATCACGAGACTTATCAGACCCCTTGTCGAGTTACTGCTGGCTGTTCTGCCTGCCTGCTCAGTCGGCTCGTTTCCAGGGCCGCCCCCCAGCTGCTGCCGCCGCCAAGGCGGTATCGACTCGGCAATTGAACAGAAGAAAGCAATCGCCCCTCTGCCCGCACACCCCAGGTCCGTATCCTCGGGTTGCGATGCGGTGCGGTGCGGCCAACGTTGCGTCCTTGTCGGATGGCAAGATGGAAAGTGGGTGGTGGTGGGAAGGGGGCGACAAGAGGGATCTGCAGGTGTGCAGCAGCAGCCCTCCCACCCCCGAGTTTCCCCCAAGACCACTTACCGGTTGCAGCGTCCCAGCCGACCAATGGCGACCCCCGGAACCGGGGACCGACTTGCTTGAATCGTCCAACGTCATCCAATCCCCGTCCGGGGCGAGGAAAGTATCGCAGCCAAACGGGCCAGACGCACGTTTCTCGAGGTAAGGAGTTATTTTGCATTGGTTGGGGTGATGCGGTAACCTTGTGGCAGCAGTAGCCTCGAACGACTGTGACAGCACGTGGAGAGAGAGCATGTAGAGTGTTGGCCTGTGTTATTACAAAGGGTATATTCTTGCTTGATGAGTTGTCCTATGTCACTTTGCTAATCCACGCTCCATACCGTCTTTGATGCTTCATGAATTTGGTTGCCCCTCGGTGTACCTTATCCTCCTGGAACCTTGCGATGAAGTGAATCGAGACAACAGCCTTGGCTCCGGCCAAGGGCGGCAGCGCAGAGACCGCTCTGGTCGTTTGCACACGGCACAGGCCGTCTCGCCTCCTGCCTGCTGGTGCCCGCCGACGAGGCCCGCCAAATGTGACATGCAGCCCGTGCCGTTGTAGTGCAGCCTCTCCTCTCGGGACGTCGCAGCGTCTTCACACTGCGACTTTTGTGTCGCATCCCTGGGCGAACGGGCACTAGCTTTGCCAACCATCGCCAGAACGCCACGGCCTGGCCGTGTCCTTCGTCCTCGACTCTGCGGGATCGTGGATACGGACCTGATGGTCCCCTTCGAGCTTTGCTGAGTTTCTCGGGTATCGATCCATCCTCGTTGCGTCTGTCCGTCTCTTCAACCTGTTCCATATCGTCTTCTAGCCAATAACCTGCCTGGCGCCCTCCTTGCCCAAAACGCCCCTTTCCTTGGGCTTCGGGCTGTGTCCTCTTCCCTTCTTGCCCCTAAAGAAACTGAATACTCCGCTTGAGCTCTCCGACTTGCCGTCACCCGTGGCGTTGGCGTCTGTGGGAAGCGTGGCGTCCTGCCGAGCGAGTTCTGACCAACTGCCGCCTCCGTCCAGCGTGACTGACATGCCGCCGGTTGGGCTGGTGACGCGCTTTCCGATCGCCGGCGGTGCGGCTCTCTGGTTGTGGTACTCGTTGGGCTGATAGTGCGGTATCGGGGGCGGCTTCACGGCTGGCCGGCGGGGCACGCCGCTGTGACTGCTGCCGGGCCGTCTCTCCAAGCTCGTGCTCTTTCGTAAGGGTGCCGGGGGCATGGTGTTCCTCCCTCCGTTGGTGGCCATCGCGGCGGGGGTGGCCTCGTCGGTGGTCAATGCCTGGGGCCCGCTGTTGGAGTGTAATTGATTCATGTCGCCGTTGGGGAATCCTCCTTCTTGCTCGGTGATTCTATGTACGTTAGCCACGTCAGGATATATGGGTTCATCGCAGCCATACTTCTTGTACGCGGCGAGTGTGTAGTCAAACGGCCGGAACTCGTTCTCAATCATGCGGTAGAGCTCGTCCTCCCTGATTTCCTTCTCCGAAGCGTCCTCCTTCAACCGTTCGCGGGGCTTTTGGCGTCTGGCTCTCGCCTCGAGGGGGGCCTCCTCCAACAGGAGCTCCTCAAGGTCGTATGTGGCGTCAAAGTTGGTCTTGTCAGCCGCCGGCACAAACACGGGCTCGATCTGCTTCCGCTCCAACGCTTCGAAATCAATCATCATGAAAAACTCATGCTTAGTGAAGCTCTCCCAGGTGGCACCCATCCGTGTGTCGCGGTTCGGGCTTAATGCGTCTCGGATGGCGTATAAACAGGGAAGGCTGACGGCGGGCTGTGTGACGGGGTATTTGGGGTTCGCGAGCTGGATCTGCTGGCTGAGGGTGCTTTCTGAATTGCCGTCGAATGGCCTCTGTAGGACGTTTAATCACAGTATCCGAAGTCTCGAGAAGAGTAGACCCACCTTGTTGTAGATGCACTCGTAGAAGAGAACACCCAACGACCACCAGTCTGCACGGACATCGTAGCCCTTGCCAGCATAAACTTCGGGAGCGAGATATGCGAGGGTGCCGGATTTGCTAGACAAAACCTTGCCGGGCACGATATCCGAGGCAACGTTCTTGTCCAGTCAGTATTTCGCTTCCGCCGGCAATTGTTAGTCAAAACTCACAAAGTCGGTCAAATGCACGTGGCCGTCTGCGTCGAGGAGGACGTTGTCGGGCTTGACGTCGCGGTGGATAATGTTTTGCTGGTGAATGTATCGGAGGGCACATCCTAGTTCGGCAATCCAGAAGCGAACTGCGTCTTCGGTGAAGGTCTTTCTCGAAATGTGAAATCGGAGGTCGCCGCCGCTCATCAAGTCAACAACCAGGTACCTGGAGAGTGGTCAGCAAGAGGCATCGTCGGGCAGCAATGGCAGGGCGGTCCCACATGTATTCGATGTCTTGGAAACTGTATCGCAGGTTGCAAATGAAGGGGTGGTTCACGTGCTCGAGCATCCGGCGCTCTCGTATGATGTTCCGCACGCTCTCTGATCGTACGACTGTTTGATAAGGGCAGTATCAGCATCTAGGTGATCCTATGGTGTCGTGCACGGCGTCCCATCGGGGCAGGAGGATGCCGTGCAACGAGGCGGTGTGTATGCGTGTATGTACCTTCATCTTTCCGGATATACTTCAAAGCAAAGGACAGGTTCGTGTCTTTTCGCTCGACGATGCGGACCTTACCGAAGGCGCCTCGACCGACGACTCGTAGCAGGCGGAAATGGTTGAGGTTGACTGCAGAGTGGAAAGATGCCGGTTAGCTTGGCGATGATCGGGCTGGTGGTGGGGAGAGGCGGCGGCGGCACGCAGAGCGGTGCCGTGCAGCGCTGCGCAGCGTGGTGGTGAGGCGAGTGCTGCGGCAAATGGTGGTTGCCGCCGTGCATTCAGTGACGGGACAGGACAGGACAGGACAGGAGCGTCGGGACGGGTCGAACAGCAAGCAGAGCTGTGTGTAGATAGGGTAGGTAGGCTGGGAGCGAGACATACCTTCGCCATCCAAGTCGATGGGCTTGCCCTGGCTATTGCCCATTGCGACGTGCAGTCGTCTTCAATGGCTCTCACGTCTGCACTGGTTGGATCTAGGGAAGACAGTGTCGACTGTCGCGCACCATGATCCAGACGTGTGTCGTTTTTTTGGGATGAAGGTGCCGCAGAATTGAAATCGGGGGCAAAACGAGAGCGAAAGGCAATGAGCGGAGCGAGAAAGAGAGACAGAGCCCAAACCAGCGAGAGAGCAGCAGATGGAGGCAGATAGATAGGAGTGGAGTCCGTCACAGTCAGCTGGCACGGGGTGACAGGGGGATGGCACCGTAGGAGGGCCAGTTGCTTCGAGTGATGGTCTCAAAATCGGGGACTCGGTGGTACTGTGGTGGAGGATTGGAGGGGATGGGGGTTCAAGGTCAAGGAGCGAGGGGAGACTGAGCTACGACCAGCAGACCTGAATTGATGGGGAGTAGGTGTATGTAGACAGACGGGAAAGACGAGGAGAGAGAGACTGTGTGAGAGAGAGCGGGAGAGAGAGGACGTGGAGCAGAGCAGAGGAGGGGAGGGGGGGCCCGTCGTTCAGTGGTCAGTCAGTAAGTACGGACCAAGCAAGTGCTGGCCAGTGAGAGCAGCGAAAGAGAGTGGCCAGTACCGTAGAAAAAAGGTACAATGTGAGTAGTGAACAGGGCCGCCGGACAGGGCAGGCAAGCAAACAGGGCGGGCGGCGGAGGAGAGGACGGGACAGGACAGAACAGACTCAGAAGAGAGCGGAGGCGGGAGAGGACGAGGGTAACGGAAAGAAGAAGGGATGTGCTACTTTTTGTCTTTTCCCTGTTTCGGGGACCAGGGCTGGCTGGAAATAACATAACACAAAAAGACGAGACAGAAGAAAAAGGAGAACATGCGTGTGTTTAGGGTGATGGGTAATTGTTCGCCTCTTGCTGGTCTGTCTGATGGTCTGCCGTCCGTTTGTCTGTTTCCCCCCAGCCCAGGGGAGACGAGTAGTGACAAGGCCAGGCCGGACCGGACCATCTACAAATCGAGCAAGCAAGCAAACAACGTCGTCGTTGTTGAATGGGGGTACAGGCACTAGGTACCCTTCCTTAGCCACAAGTCTCGCTCGTCTCCAGGGCACTGCTCGCAAGTCCAGAGTCCAGAGTCGTGACTGCGTACATACAGACTACGGATACATACACTGCTTTACATCCCAGGTACGATACGGGCGAGACAAGCGGCTATCTTGCGGCGTACGGTTCCGTCCCTCTGTTAGCGCACCTGGGCTTAGTGTCGAGAAGCAACTGCTCAATGGGTTTTGGTGTATTTGAGTTGGCGTCGGCGGCAGCGTCGCTGTGCCTGTCGGTGCTGTCCAGCGAGGAACTATCCGTACCGCAGCAGGTGGACTGTCGGTCTGCGTTGCCATGCGAGATATCTCAGCCGTGCACTGTCTGCCGGGCTACCTTTACGACGCCGAGGCTGGCCTGCTCTGGGCCTCTGGCAGGCACTCCAAGTACATGTCAATTTGGTTTGCAAATTATCGGGACGGACGCAGGATCGGTCGGTAATGTAGGTCAAGTAAGGTTAGGCCAGCCTAGCGCGGTGCTTGTTGCTGTCGCCGCCGCCGGGTGTGGTGCACGCAGTACTCTACCTAGTGCTGTACTCTGTACGGCGGGTGGTATCGCAGGCTGACGCATGTACCAAGCGGTATGGTGCCGTGGGCTCAGGTACTGTGTCCCGTCTCCCACGTTTTCTGGTGGTGGTGGTGGTCGTCGTCGTGGGAGGTGGGCGGCGGGTTGCTTGCGTGTGGCAGGGGCTTGCAATTGGAAGTGGGAGTGGGAGCCATAGTGGGAACCGACAGGCTTGTGCAACGAGGCAGGGATCGGTGGCTCGCCAATGACGAGGGGGTTGCTGGATGATGGATGATGCTAGTAATTAACGAAGCAACTTCACCATCCCTGACCTGCAGACCGACCGACGATACCCTGTCGAGAGTCTCTTTGCTTTTTTTTCCTTTCTTTTTTTTCCTTCTCTTGTTCATATCCCTGCCTGTTTGCGTCTGCATGCGGAAAAAGGTTAGCTTGCTTGCACCTGGGGCCATTCGGAAATGCATGTCCAACTCCCATGGTCTTGATATGCAGAGGCAGCAGAAATCGGGTCTGGGCAGCAGAAGCAGCGGGAGCATCAGAAAGCATCAAACTCTCGTCGTCAACCGCCCGCTGTTCAAAGACCGAATAGCATACAGATGCCGGGACGATTGAGCATGGCCGCAGCACGCGGAGACAAAGATGCATCAGGTTTCAGATGATCTGGTCGAGAAGTCTGCCAAAGAGGGCAAGGCGTCGTCTTGATGTCAGGCACCTTGCATCTATCTCCATGGCTCAGCTCAGGGCAGGCAAACAAGATGGTTTAGTCAGTGTAGGTAGGTGCGCCTGGGGTTGACGGCGAGACCAGCCGTAAGCAATCCGCAGCAAGTTCAGGAATGGGTGTCAAGGGTCTCGGCGAGCCAGGTCCAAGGAATCGCTCCTTATACGGAAGCCGGCATGGCAGATGAATGGCTGCAGGACAATGCCGTGGTGGTGTCTGTAGCGTCGTTGCCGTCTCCTCGTGGCTCTGGCGCGCAGACCGTAGCAGCGTAGCTCGATGAACAGCTTTCCAGAAGCGAACAAGGGGGGAATCCATCTCGTGGCATTCTAGATTTCCGCAGGAGCTTGTCAAAATGCCATCTGCCACCCATCAAGCCACACGAGATTGTAGTATGTGGTCCAAACTCCCTCCTGCAAAGCGAACGTGTATCTCCGTCCGTGGAGGACTGTGGCACACGACCACTCTCAACTCCCCGGTACGTTGTTTCTGTCGTCGTCGATCGTCCGTCGTCGCCCCGCGTCTCCTCCCGTCGGCCTCGTTTCTGTTGCTCGGCCCATGTCGAGTCGTGTCGACGATGACCATTGCAGTCTTGGTATCTTGCGCATGATTCAAGGGTCTCAGAGCTGCAGGCCATCTCAGCCCGGGTCGTAAAATAAGGAACGTGGAGGGAGAAAAAACACAAACAGCCAAGTGAGATGTGGATGTTGGAGAGTCCGAGCAAAGGAAGCAGCCGGGCGACTACCGCGCAGGTACCTGCAGCGCTGCAGAGTCCCTGATTTTGCGGCGCGGCGGCGTCCCCGGCGCAGGAACAGCACGCCCAAGGACGAGGGTAAATTAGGGAGCGAGCTCACCAGCAGCATCCTCACGGCCGCTAGATGCGCGCGAGTAGCGGCTGCCGGACCGCTGTGACGGAAAAGTAGCCGTATGTACCTCCAATTTACCCTCATTTCTTGAAGGCTGAGGGACGTGCGCTGAAGTAAGATTGTCTGGCTGTTCCTGGCCACCTGGCTCTGGCTGGCGCTGGGCAGAAAAGGCAGTTAGTTGCAGGGCAGTTGCGGTTGCCGCCATCACAGTTCGAGTTGCAAACTATGGCAAAACCGCCTCAGTTCCGCTGCTTGACGTCCGGGAACTTTCCTCTAGAGATAAGGTACCTAACGCAAGGTACGTGACATTTTACGAACTGGCCAATGGCGTCAACCTCAACTCCGGCTCTACCAACGTCTTTCCCCGTTGCGCAGTCTTCAGAGTCCCGACTCTGCGACTCTCTGACTTTGAGCCTGGCCGGTGCTCAACTGCACCAAACTCTGTCTTCTCGTCTATGGAAACACCAGCACAGCAGCAGCATACCGTCTAATCATTTTGGTCCCTCGACTGCCGAACGCCCGCGCTTTGGAAACAAACGGACTAGAAGCGAACTGTCCTAGAAGGACAAGTCCGTACCACTAGCTGCCCATCGGAAGAAGCTAAATTGTCTCGCCAATCCGGGGCCTTCCGGCGACTGAGAAATGCCTCGAAACATGCCATAACCTGTCCAATCGAGGAGCCAAAACATTCTGGCCACGAGGTCAACCGCTTCTGACCCCCTTCTGCGCCTGCGACGGATCTCTGCCTAGTGGCCGGACGAACCCACGGCGGACACTCGGCTTGACCAAAATCCATCCAGCCAGCAAGGATATCGATGCCACCGTCAGCAGCAAAGTCAATTGTCGTCATGGCCTCCATTGCACCTTGTAAGGCGTGACGACCACGTTAACGGACAAGTCTTTGTTGAGCAGCTCCAAGCCACCAGGAACAGGCCACGCTGGGAAGCCAACATCACAGCGTCGGCTTCGTGCTATGCTGAGGCCCACTGTGGAAACGCAAACACACGGCTGGGAATCAGGAAGCGTGGAATCATGGAAGCCCAGCGTCGATCTAGCGGGTTTCTGCATATCGACTACTGACTGACGGACACAGTCGAACGTCCACGCCAACTCGCCCTGCAAACGGGCGGCGCACATTGGTGTGGCCGCAATCGGGAATAGATTGAGCATCCGCAGGACGGCGCATTAAGCATCCTTGCCAACCACGTGCGGCGAACATGATGCTGAACATCACGTTGCTTCTGCAGTTTTGCCGCACACATTGTCATTCTGACTTACCGTGCCGTCGAGGAAGGGATCCGCCAGTCCTGTCTTGCGGTTGCGGATGTCGCACAAGGGCCTCCCGTCTGAATCACATGGTCATTTCAGCGAAAACGCTCCGTGCTGGCGGCCATGCTCCGACGTCTTTCCGCTCTGGGGGGACAGGTCCGCACGACTCCGACTCATGGGTCGAGCTAAACATGCAAGAAATGTCGTCGTCGGCGCATCTGGCGGTTTCGCCCCACGAACTGCCCAGGTTGCACTTCTCAGGCCCAGCCAAGTCGGTCGTACGCCCGCTGCAGGTTTGGGATGGCCCCGGGGAACGGTGCCCACCTCGACGAAAAGCGACATTCGGTTCCCGACGCTCTGCCATCTGCGACGCGCTACACCCGCGTCTCGAGGATTGATCAGACTGCTTCGAAAGTTCTGTCGCGCTGATGGATTGCGCCGCCGCCCCCGCAATCCAAGGCCGCGGTCATCCCGCCTGCCAGCTGAAGCGCAGGGCTGGACCAGTCCAAGACACGGAGCCCGATGTGGAACGGCAGCATGTGCGGCCTTCTGGAAAGATTCTGCCCCTTAGATTCATGCCGCCGTCCCAGATTAGCGACTCGTCTCTTTCCCGTCCGCCCTCCACCGGCCACGCGGGACTGACAAGACCCTGCACGAACATCAACCAACTCGAGACAATGCTGCAGTGGGAACCGCTGTCGGGGCAAGAAACAAAAAAAGGCAGTCTTCCGTTTGACGCCACGCTTCGTCACGCATGTCAAACCAGGCACAGGTTGAAACGTTTACGATAAGTAAAGAGAAGCCACATCTCCCGCCGGCCACGCCTAAAATAGACGACTCGTTGATGAATTGGAATCTCCATGGATAACGTAATTTCCATGTGCAACATCCATCATCCATGATGCAGCAAACAAACGGCCAACAGCACCGACAAACCACGACTGCAGCATCCCACTGCCGGACCCGGGCCCCCCCTTCCTCCCACAGAGAGATCATCCCAATTCTGCAGGTTCGTTTCAGATGCTCCGGATGGAGAAGCTCAGGAGCACACCTGTTCGCACTCGACGCCGGTCATCTCCGTCAAACGCAACACATGATCCCTTACTGGCCCCTTATTAACATTTGACAGCTGGCGATACTTTTGTGCACACGTCTGTAATGCTAGCACTTGCAGCACACGCGACACGCCTGACTTTTTTTTCTCGTCTAATCACGAGAGCTGTGGGCTTCGCGTCCAGGCATCTTCTGGATTACGCTGCTGATCCTGCAGATCGCATTCAAACCCAAAACACGACTGCCGCGACAGTCGGTCCTTGTCGCCTCCTTTGGCAGGCCCCATTTCAGGGGTGCGCACGCATATTGGCTCCCCCGCGCGTTTCTTGGGTCGTATTTGACTGACGTCTCGACGCGTCCACCAGGAGCCTCATTTCTACCTCCCCCCGTTTGGTAATATATTTAAGCTTGCTCACCTTCCGCATCGGATTCGTGGCGCTGTTGCTGACTGTCGCAGAGTCGCTGGCACATGAAGCCGAATGAAGACCTACGGCGCCGTACAACGTCAACCGCCGGCTTCCACGTGGTGACGGAACAGCGAGGCCTGTGGTGCCCTGGGCCGGTTGCGCAGGTAGAACCGTCGGCTGCTACGGAAGCAGTAGCGAGTGGCTTTGAGGAGTGCCACAGTGGGATCGGCCGTGACGGCCGGCCGGCCATAATCCCTTTCTTGTGCAGAGGCGTCGTGGTGTGATGTTGATCCCCCGGCTCGCATTCCAGCGGCGACGGCTTCTTCCATCGCTTTTTTGGCAACATTCCTCCGTTGGGTCAATGCATCGGTGTCGTGGTTCAGCCGACCGACGTCGTCCACATGCATCCTCGTTAATGACAGGGCACTGCGGACGTTCCTACAGGTCGACCGTGTGAGCGAGGCCACCAGCAGCAGGCTTGCGAAGCTACATCCTGCGGGAATCCCTTCATCATTAACAACATTGCCAAAGGGCGGTTTCAACCAGATGGCCGCACTGGCCAGCGGTGGTCACTCGCGGCCTGTGCCGCAGCGTTGCGTCGTGAGGACAGGGCCAGACCGCAACTCTCATTTCACGTCTCATGCCGGTTCGCCAGCAAGTGCTGCGCAAGGGTCGAGAATGACGACCTTTACCGTCCTTTTGCAAACTCGGGACGCCCTCACCGGCGCTGTGCCGCCTCCTGTTCCTCGGGCCAGAGCGCACGCGAGCATTTCGAGATCTGTACACACGACGGATGCCACCGCGAGGCCTGTCTTGCCCGTGCCTGGCCAAGGATGTCAAATATCGTTACCGGGAGGCGCAAACGACGGTGGCTTGACGTGCTGCACCATGGAACAAAGCTTCAAAGGAGAAGGGCAGGTCGAAAATTTCCATCAAGGGCCTTCTCTAGGAAATGCCGCCTACTTGTGTGACTGAGAGCATGCAATATGATTGGCGCAGGCTTGCCCCGGATCTGGAGAGGCGGCCCTTCCGCGCCACCCGAGATGTCACGAACCGCGGATAGCTAGCTTAGTTGCTGCTTCGGCCGAGACAACTGGACCCATGGAGGTGACCGATGGGCAACGCGAGGAAACATCTACAAATGTCAAGTGGCATTCCCGGGGGCTGAAGGAAGCCTTCGTAGGGGCTGTGCAGTTTCAAAACATGAAAGATGTCGAGATTTGAAGCTTCAGATCAGAGACATTCGCATCTTGGAGTGGCATGGCATGCATGCCGGCTCGTCGTCTTTGAGGGATGGTCTGTCTTGCCTTGTTGCGGGGGAATGTGACAAGGCATGCTTCCAACGTATGGAAGTGTGTCCATCATTCTTCAGACGTGTTGTACGGCCGATGGGGGCAAGACTGTCATATAACCCGGTGGGCGAAGTTGCCACATGCGGCGGTGAGGCTCGACGGCCGAATGCAGCGCGGAGGTGTCACCGCCGTCCAATCAGCCTGTGGGGATGATTTCGGAGGTCTCTACGACTCGGAAAGCGTTTCCCGCAGCAGCATGATTCCGGAGAGCATTGTGCGAAGGGTGAGACTCATCGGGGGAGCTCTCGGGAGCTGGCCCAGGTAGAGCTCCGGGAGGTAAACTGCATCACGGGCCAGTGCGCCGAAGGAATTGGCCGCAATGCAGCACGCAGTATGCGTCAGGTTTGAATTGGCTCGGAGTGATGTGAAAATAAGCATGGCGACGAGCTGGGGGTGCGCCGCAACTGCCCGTCTCGTCTGTTGGACGTATTGATGACGTCACCGAGCCGAAGAATGATGGCACGTCGATGCAGCAGCTCCCACCACAGCGGAAGCTCGTCACTCCTACACAAACCAAACAAATCAGAGCTCGCATCTAACCTCAATTGACCTCTCTTAACTTCAATTCTACGAGCAAATCCTTACACGGTCCGTCAGTATGGCATTCCAAGCTCTCCGATCCGTCAACCTCCGCGCAGCAGCGGGCTCCCTGAGAGCTCCCTCGACAACACGCGCCCTCACCGGCACGGCGGCCGCGCGCCTGCCGTACAAGGACACTCAAGACCGCAACTCCATCAACACGGGCACCACGGAGGCGACCAAGTCGGGGCGCGACCAGGACGCCGCCAAGGACTCTGAGGCGTTTGACCCGTCCAAGACGCGGCCCGAGACGGAGCGCAAGGAGGGCAGCGACGAGCTCCACGCCTCCGGTGCGAATCAGAAGCTGTCGAAGCCGCAAGGCGAGAACTCGAGTGGAAAGGGCGCGGGCAAGGAGGTTAGGAAAGGAGGAAAGAGCGGCGGCGGCAGCGCCCCGAAGGCGGGTACCCCTTGAGGGATGAATACTTGGCTAGCATCATGAGAGAAGCATGGGCGTGTGTACACAAAATCATCAACAGCATCAGGACAGAGACGGCGTTTGTCTCGACATAATCATGATTTGAGCATTTCTGAAGGCCGTGTGATGCCTTGTCCGCCGCCGTGAACGTTTCAACAGACTCCGAGGATATCAATGCAACCCCAACTCCAAACACCT
Source organism: Colletotrichum fructicola Nara gc5 (assembly GCF_000319635.2). Lineage (NCBI taxonomy): Eukaryota > Fungi > Ascomycota > Sordariomycetes > Glomerellales > Glomerellaceae > Colletotrichum > Colletotrichum fructicola. The sequence continues at coordinate 8,081,709 of NW_027094051.1, read as the reverse complement.
TCGTCACCGCCCATTCTATTGCTTCCTCATTCTTATGCATACAGCCCGTCGGGATCGTCATTCTCCTCGTCGTCCTCCACGACGATCTGCTCCTTCTTCTTGGTCAGGTCCTTCCGGCACATGGGACAGCTGCCCTTGCTGCGCAGCCAGGGGCTCACGCACTCGAGGTCGAAGCGGTGGCTGCTGTGGCACGGCAGCTCGACGATGAGGGGGTACTGGTCGTCGAGGAACTTTTCGGCGCAGATGGGGCAGGCCTCGTCCTTGCCGAGGGACTTTTTGGGGACGCGGTCGAGCGAGTCGAGGTACTCCTGGCTGACGCCGGGGATCTCGGAAGGCGGGCTGTTGATGTCGGACTCGAGGGCCTCGACGAGGGAGGAGAGGAAGCGGGCGTTGTCGTCGTTGGGGGCCGTCGAGAAGAGGGTCTGGAACTGTTGCTGGAGGAGGTGGTACAGGGCGGCGGCGTCGACGGGCGTGGGCGTCGCGTGAGGGTTCGTGTGGCGGTGCTCCTGGGGCGACGAGGGGGCGGCGTCGGTCGTGAGGTTGGCGAGGAAGGAGGTGAAGGAGGACATGTCGATGCGGCGGGTCCCGGACTGGGTGGAGGGCCCGGGCTTGATGTTGTGCTCGACTGCGTGTAAGTCAGTATCAGACGTAAAGGGTAGAGTTTGGTGCTGCCGGGGAGCATCTACCTTCGTACTGGGTGGCCATTGTGGGCGACTGTGTCCGCTGGTTGTTGCTGTGAATTGGACAAAAGACAAGTCTGGTGAAGATCGAAAAGGTGCCGTGCGGTCGGATCAGAGCAGCTTTTGGAGCAAGGGTGAGGCTGCAACGGCGATGATGTGGCTAGGCAGTCAGGCAGTCGTGTGGTGTCGCAAGTTCGGTCGGCGGAGGATTGCTTGGTGAGGGGAAGGTCAAGGATGGCGGGGTGAGAGAGCTTCTGTGCTTCTGCTTCTAGCGCATGCTACAGGGATCAGCACCCCGCGTCGACGGCAGAAAAGTGTGGCTGCACCGCCGCCCTCGCCTCACCTTCCAACCTCCAACCTCACCGCAGCTTGTGCTCGAGGTGTTGACCTCACCTTGGACCCGTCGGCCGCTGCTGCCGAAAGTCTGTTGCAGGAGGTGACTTCATTATGTGAAGACGTTTCTCGCAGATCTCTGTAAGCAGCTCGCAGTCTTTGGCCAGGCAATTGACGATTTTCTCGGGAGGGCCGAGTCGCCATTCCGCTTAGGATTCCGCTATGGAGCTCCAGGCCGGCGGAGTATCCGCACGTCACCTCATCTTTATCGCCGATGAGTGCTCCTAAGAGACCGGGGAGATGGATCTCGTTGCTACTTTGCACCGAAACACCCCACGGTCTTGGCGATGGCATCAGGGTGCCTTGCCTTTGAGGCTTGAGGCAGAGGGAGAGCTTTTTTCCTCTTGCAGCAATAAAATATGAGGTCAGGCGCCGCGTCCAGTCGGGACAAATCCCAGAAGCCGTGGATCCCGCGGCGATAAGGCAGCAGGCACGCTGAGCTCTCCGTCTAAGCGGAGTTTGCATGATCAGCTAGCTGCTGCGGACTTGCCAGGTTTTCCCCGACTTTTTTTTTTCTTCATCCCATCAGCGTGTATGTGTTGGTTCTCGTTGCTTCTGGTTTTCCGTGGGCGGTGCCGGATTTCCCTAGCTGTCTCGTCTCTGTGGTCTCGAGCTCCAAAATCCAGGGCGGAGAGAAGTCAAAATGAAGCGAGCGGTGCTAGTCATGAGCCGTAGCAGCGTACGTGCTCATTCATGCAAAGGCGGCCGCGCTGCAGAGACGGAGCTCGCGAACCTAAGGTGGATCAACATCGCAGGTCACAGAGCGAACAGCTCCAGCTGATGTGTAATCCATGGATGGTCAGGGAAGCAAAAGCATGGCATGACAAAATCAGCATCGCCGTTGGAGTGTGGGGCATCCAGAGGTGTGAGACCGTGATAGAAACCCGCTCCGACCTCCCTGTCTGAGCTTAAAAAACTAGACCGTACCGACTCTGCTATCCGTCGTCCCTTCACCCCTCCATCCCTGCCGCTACTCCTCCTCCGTCCCAGCTGCTAGTTGGAAAGCACCCGAGAGCTACTCTGCTCTGAAGTTACAGCCTTTCGTCATCTTCGAGCCCAGCCCTGCCCTCACACCCCAAAACACTCGAGCGAGAGCAACAGCCTTTACCAATCATCCATTCAACCTGCTCCTTCTCTCAATTCCGCCTATCCCCTCATTTGGCCTCGTCGCACCCCCTCACGGCCTTGTCTCACCAAGCACACACAGACGTCAGGCCGTAAAGCAGGAAAAGGAAGAAGACGCAAGTCCCATAAAGCCCGGCCTCGACAGCATCAACCTCTCCCACAGACGTCCTGCCCTCTCTTTCTCTCTTCCCATTTCTGTCCATTCACACAGACAATAAGGAAGCGCCGACAGCTGCAGCATCACAGACCAAATCGTCCTACCTAGCTACCAAACCGCCGGGTCAACAACGGTCGTCGTATCATTCTCGCATATCGCTCACCGCAACCTTGCCCACCGCTCATCAAAGCAGCACCTCTTAAACTTCACTTTTTACAGAAACGCACACCATGGCGCACTCGGCCGCAGTCATCGGCTCAACCGGCCTCGTCGGATCCCACATCCTGTCGAACCTCATCAACTCGGAGGCCTTTGCCGTCGTCAACACAATCTCCCGCCGTCCCCCCAAGGCCGGCGGCCTCACTCTCAAGCCCATCATCGAGGCCGACACCTCCGCGTGGCCCCCGAAGCTCGCCGCCCTGCAGCCGCTGCCGACCGTCGTCTTCTCCGCGCTGGGCACCACCCGGGCCGCCGCCGGCGGTATCGCCGAGCAGTGGAAGATTGACCACGACCTCAACGTTGAGCTCGTCAAGGCCGCCAAGGCAGCCGGCGTCAAGGCCTTCATCTTCGTCTCCTCCGCCGGCACCCGCGGCGCCATCTCCGGCCAGGCGCCGTACTCCAAGATGAAGAACGGCGTCGAGGATGCCATCAAGGAGGCCGAGTTCGACCACGGCATCATCCTCAAGCCCGGCATGATCCTCGGCCAGCGCGAGCAGGGCCGCGCCGGCGAGGGCATCTTCCAGAGCGTCATCAAGGGGCTGGGCATGGTGAGCCGGGCCGCCCAGGACAGCCTGGGCCAGGACGCCGAGGTCATTGCGCGCGCCGCCGTGCACGCTTCCGTTCTCGTCGAGCAGGGCAAGGCGCCCAGCGGCCTGTGGGTGATTGAGGCCCACGACATCGTCCGCCTCGGCCGCACAGAGTGGAAGCACGGCGCCTGGCCCCGATCGTAGAGTTGGAGTCAAACGGTGTCTCTGGGGTGGTGGAACGTTACGGGTGCGATGAGTCGCTGCCATCGGCCGGCCGTCCGTCGGAAGAATGTCCCACCTGTGTCTTGTCGTCCCGCGGCTCATTTCCGCCGTGACACGACGCCGGCGAGATTTCTCGGGATAATGGCGTGTCCATCGTTTCCTGTGGCGTGCATTGGCACCCCGGAGCGTGTTTCGTGCGGTGTCACGACGTCCAGGAGGTGAAGTCGTTGGTGTAAGTGCGTGGGCTTGTCCGGCTCGGAGCTGGCCCCGCCAGCCCCGAGTTTCCTACACTTTATCTGTTCCTGTCAATATTCCCCGTTTCCTTTCCTTGTTGATATCCCCGTGTAAACGCTCCTGTATGAAATACCACCACTGTCTTTAGAGGTCAAGCCCAGGCAACGTTTTGTTTGTTAGTTCTTGATTTGAAGGGTTGTTAGTGTCGCAGCAAAATTATACCACGAAAAATACCAGTCTGCTGTTCTCGGAACCGAGCCGGTTGGACCTCCCGTCCCTGTGAAGTGTCATGCGGTGAATCATTGGACGATAACATGCATGCAATATGCAGACAAGAAAAACAGAGGGTCAGACGGCTTGCCGCTCATCTCACAAACCGTGGATCTTCCGGCGCTCGTGCCCCACATCCTACTGCAGACCCCGATCCGCCAGTGGCCGATCGTTAAACTGATAAACGGAGCCTTATCGAACCTGCCCGAACCGTGACCCCTCCATCACATCACAGCTGCGCTGCCCCACCACATCTCATCGGCGGCGACTCACTCGCAATCTTTCTCTCACGACCACCCTCGAGGTTTTGCTTACCGTCACACTGCTTTTCGGGTTCGATCATCTGAACTTGCGCGCGCGCGTCTTCTCGTCTGGGTCTTAAACACGGCGTCTCGCCCCCCGCATTTCAAGATTCACAGAGAGACACACAGGTGTCATATACTCAGTCTCACTCGTGATTAATCAGCACACACACACACACAACAGACACTCACCATGGCGGAAGAAACATCACGTCCCCTCATCGTCGGCCCCGACTCTGGCCCCGAGGCCCCCTTCCCGCTCAAGATGGAGGGCAAGGTCATCTCGGGCTTCGGTCGCGGATCCAAGGAAGTGAGTCCCACCCCTCCTCCTCCATCCCGCAGCAGCGCAGATCTAACCGACAAAAGCTGGGCATCCCAACCGCCAACCTGCCCGTCGACTCCTCGCAGACGCCCTGGATCGACGACACAAAGTCGGGCGTCTACTTCGGCTGGGCCTCCCTCGCCCTGCCCGCCTCGCACCCGGACCGCGTCGCCGCCGGCCACGGCCCCGCCCAGCCCACGCTCGAGTTCCAGCTGTACCCCATGGTCATGTCCATCGGCTACAACCCCTTCTACAAGAACACCGTCCGCTCCGCCGAGGTCCACGTGCTCCACAAGTTCGCCGCCGACTTTTACGACTCCCACATGCGCCTGCTCATCCTCGGCTTCGTCCGCGAGGAGAAGGACTACAAGTCGCTCGACGCCCTCATCAAGGACATCAACCTCGACTGCGACGTCGCGCGCGGCTCGCTCGACAGGCCCGCCTGGGCGCCCCCCGCCGACCTGCGCCCCGGAGCCGACAAGGCCGGCACGCTGGACGCGAGCTGGCTGGTGGAGCCCCTGCCCAAGAACTAGACTATGTTTTTCATGATCACGATGTCACTCGGAAGAAACCACGATATTCAGCGTTTAGAAATTCTAGAATTGAAAATATAAAACCTGGGGAATCTGTTCTTGTCGAAAAGGGGGCTTTGCTTGGGGAGGTGTGACTGTCCCTCCTTGCCCCTGGGGGTGGCTGAAGTGAAGCTGCGCGGGAGAAAAGGAGGAAAAAAAGAAACAAAATCGGCAGAAGCCCATGAATATGAACCGTTTACCCATCAAGCCCCAGATGCGCCGTCCGGCTCTCCTCTCTGCGATGGTAGACACAGGAGAGCCGTGTGTTCGATTGGTTATGAAACTCGCAACCCGTTTCCAAACGCCTCCCATGCCTTCATATATGCCCTGGTCGCCCCTTTTTACACACACCGTCTCAGACAGCCAGTTGATGCGGTTCCTTGTTCTGGTAATAGCACGGCAGGAACTGGAAAGAGTCAGCAACCGACACACAAAACACACTCGGGGTACTCACATTAACCACGATCAACATGGGGATATCAAACACGTCTCGCTTAATCATCCAGCAGTACCGGCAGTCCACCTTGCCGTCCTTTTCAATCTTGGAGATGCCGTGCTCGCCGTCGATGCGGGTGACGCGGTTGCTGAGGATGCTCTTGCGCGGGTCCTGCTGCGGCGTCATGTCGGACGAGGCGGCGGCCTCCGTCTGCTCCTTTGTGCGGTACTTGAGCACGCGGCACGTGCGGTTGACGCTGCCGCGGCTGTCGCCGAAGGCGAGGTGGGAGAAGTCGTCGTAGAACTCGACGACGCTGTCGTCGTCGAGGATCTCGGCGATGAAGACGGGCTGCTTGCGCGGCGCGCCGCCCTCGCCGTTCTTGATCTGGTCGACGAGCGCGGCGGACGGCACCTTGGGCGTCGAGAAGCCGGCGCGGCCCGTGTTGCGGCCGCTGTTGGTCGCCGAGGACGGCGTGCCGCCCGTGTTGACGTTGAGGTTCGGGTCGTTGCCGAGCAGGACGTCCTTGGTCCAGCCCGTGAGGGCGATGAACTCCTTGTTGACGGCGGCGATCTCGCCCGTGCGGCGGAGGACGATGGTCGGCGCGGAGCAGTGGTGCATGAACTCCTCGTACTCGAACAGGGTGCGCTGGAAGCACTTCTCCATGAAGATGAGGTCCTGCCGGCTGAGCGTCTTGGTGCACGCGATGAAGGACGGGCGGATGCTGGCGAGCGCCTTGGCGATGCGCAGCGTCCTGTTGGCGGAGAAGCGTTTCGGGAGGTATTCGATGAGGGCGTGGAAGCCGGCCAGGTAGGGGTACGGCTCCTTGACGGTGTCGTAGATGGACGAGGGGTCGCGTTGCCGCTTGCCCAGCAGGGAGTGAGGGCCTGACTTCTGGGGCTGGCCGGGCTTATTGTTGTTGTTGTTGCCGGCCTTGGGGCGCGAGGGGGCGGATATGGTCTGGGAGTTTCCAACAGCGCCAAAGTTCCCACTTGGAGATCCTTCAAACGTAAAGTTAGTAGGTTGCGGGCTGGCGGTGTTGTCTGTGCTTGGGCTATGTAGGCTTGTTGGGCCGGCAGCGATGGCGTAGGCATGTGGGAGCCCATGTTGCAAGTTGCCTTGTTGGTACATGCCGTTGGAAGACTGGTCTACACCCATGAAATCGTTGATCATACCGCTATCGTAGACTTGGCCAAACTGATTGTTGCCATTGCCAAAGACGTTTGTGGATCCAAAGTTGACCGCTTCACCACTTGGTCCGGATAATGAGCCGTCCCGCGGAGGGGTCTCCGCCGCGCCGGACGACATGTGCCCGAGCATGCCAAACTCCATGGCGCCGTACTGGCTGCCAAAGTTGAGCCCTTCCAGGTCAAAGTTGAAGATGGCCGGGTTGCTCGGGTCGAATAACGTATTGAACGGGTCGTTGGTGACCTGCGGCGAGATCATGCCGCCAATGGACCGGCCGTTGTTGCCGCCCGGTTGCGGGAACGACGGCGATATCGGCGACGGTTGAGCCTGGAACGGGAGGCCTTCGGGGATGGCGACGGGCGTCTGCTGGCCCGAGTATACGGGGAACGAGGTGGTGGAGCTCTGGCCAAAGTACGTGCTGCCGGCAGTCGAGGCCGTGTCCGAGGTCCCGCTGTGATGCCGCTGGCCGTTGGGGCGGGCCGGGGCCGCGTTGGGGTTGTAGTTGGGCCCGAGGACCGGCCGGAGAGCCTCCGGCGGCGCATCGTGGAGATACTTTGCCTTTTTGCGAACACCGTCCTGGCAGGCGTCTGCGAGCCCGCGCTTGATGCATCGCTGACAAGGTCGTTCATCTCCTATAGCCATCACATCAGCACAAGGTTTGGTCGCAGAAGACGCCGTATACGAGACTAAAGATGACATGGACCTCCAATTACCACGGAGGAGGGACAATCACACGAATTCACTTGACTACCACAAGACTGTCGCGAGAGCCGGACCCTGAGGAATCGAGCAGGAGCTTACCGCAGGTCAGATGGGCTCGTTGGCAGGCGAAACACGCCCGGCGAGCCTTCTTCCTCCTCGGCCGTGAAGGGTCCTTGGGATCGTACTTCTTCTTTACCTCGCCGTTGTTGTCGTTGCCGCTATCGTGGGACTCGGCCATCTTCTCGTCGTCGTCGTCTTTTACGGGCGTCTCGTCGTCGTACTCGTGGTCATTATCTGACATGGCATCCGAGACCTCAGTCCCGGGCTCCTCGAGGCCGTCCGGCATGTTGTCTTGGTTTTATATGCAAGCCTCTCTCTCTCCTCAGGCAGAACAGGACAGCGACAGCGGCGAGCCAAGCTTGCCGCGGTGACGGGCACGGCGCTGCAAGGCCCTGGTCCAGGACTGTTCCCTGGATGCTATGTTTGCGAAACCACACGGCTCACTCCCAGACGTGCCGTAATGTGCTTGGTGTCGCAGTGGCAGGCGTCGTAGAATAGGGAAGGGAATATGAAAATCCTCCTGCGGTCAGAAGTGAAGTGGCACACGCCGGGATCCGTCTCGTGCAGCACACGCGCACACACACACACACAAGGTCAAAGTGCAGCACCGCCGTGGCTTGCTGTCTTCCCAATTCACCTACACCTATATGCGCAGGGGCGAGCCTTCGAGTCCGCAAATGGGAGTCGAGCCGGGTACAGTCTCCCGCGGGCCGTGGGGTGGAAGATGGCAGGGACCGAAATAGGCGCTGTGCGCTCCCGCGATGTAGACGGGAGGCTGTTCGTTCCCTCTTTTCACCAGATGCGCAGCGGCAGCAGCAGCAGCAGCAGCAGGCAGGCAGGCAAACAAGCTGCAGGACAGGCCAGGGAAGACGAGGCGAGGGAAGGGGGCAGGGCGTTGGTCCCTCTCGGTGAGCTCGTATTCTCAGCAGTCAGGAGTCTCCAATGGTGTGGTGGTGGAGAGAAAAGAGGCGTCTCTTGTGCGACGTGCTCGTCACGGCAGGACTAGGACTCGATAGTTGGCGCAGTCGTTTGGAGACCGGTGTTCGCGTCGCGGACCACATGAGGTCACGGGGACGGGGACGGGGACAGGGTCGAGGGGCGGCGGATGGGAGACTGGCGGCGCAGGACCGGGGTGATGTGACGGGAGTTTTGAGAGGTCGAGGCGTCGAAGGGTGTCTGCAGGTAGCCGTGGCCCTCGTGCTTGCAAGAGACAAGCATCGACACACGGGCACGCGGACGGTGAGAGTGTTGTTGTCTCTGTGGGACGGAGACCTCGTAGGGCTTGCGGTCACGGTCGCCGGCGGAATTGCAGCGGTTTCGGGGGGAACTGTCGTCGGGGTCGAGGTCGGGATCGGGGGCCGTGATGTTTATCCTCGGTCGGGTGGAAGAGGAGCACGCGAGAGTGGTCGTTTTGGAGCTGACCGAGAAGAGCAGACGGGAGAGAGAGAGAAGGGTCGGCAAAGAGGTACCGTCGCAGCAGTAGCAGACCCCCGGCAGCAGTGGCTAAACAGTTTTACACCGGCCCAGCGAGGTATGGAATCCCAGCCTCGCTGCCGTTGGTCAAAGATTTGCTGCTGAGCTGCGGGGTTCTCTTGGAGAAAATGCCAGCCCGGCGATTGGCCGATCCGCCCATCATGTGGATATCGCCAGCCGGTGCCCCACACTGTATCGGCTACTTGGAGAAGACGGGGCAATGCGCAGCGAGCACGCCGCACACGCCGTTCCTGGTACTTTTCACCTACAGTTTTCGCCAGAGTCTTCACCCACGGCCCGCCCACCGAGGAGCGCGCGCGTCATCCAGGTCCTCGGCATGTCATTTACAGCGTCCCTGACTGTAGAATCGTCTGTACTCGGTACCGTGTACGTACCTCACCTCCTCCGCGCTGCCTGCCGCCGACCTGTGCACCGCGATGCAGATGGCAGGCCACTTGGACCTGGCCGCAGTCCGAGCCTTGGAACAGACTTCAGTGTTCCTCGCGACGTGGACCGGGTTGGCCAGACCACGTTCGTGTTTCTCGATCTAATCTAGCATTTCTTATGTCAACGTCCTCAAATCTCTTCATCTCCGACAGTCAACGCTTAATAACAGTTACGACTCGCCGTCCCTTGGCTCCTTGGATACCCTCGTTTCTGTGTCAATATGCCCCAATCTGGTAGCACAGCATTACGTTAACGACGTCGATGCAAGCCACTCTATTGGACATCTGGCATTGCTGCTATCCAACCGCTGCATGTGAGATCCAATACGATCCACGGCCAGGTCCACGTCCCCCAGGTCAAGTCAGAGGTCGGTCAGCCTGCCGGGGAACCAAGCCGAGGGCCGAACCTTCCAACCTCTACTCAGCCCCTCAGCGAAACATGCCATGCTGCCTTTACGATGTGTGACTCCAAACACGGTCTCATGTCGACCGCTATTGCATTAACATTGGCTTAGCCGACGTGCCGAGCGTCGGTCTGCCTTCTATCTGCAGTCCAGCAACCACTAAAGGATGGGGGGGGGGTATCTTATTGCATGTGCGCACAAATCCAACCGCTCCTCTCGCCCGCCCACCATTGGCGGCCACTCGAACAACCTGCTCCTGTCGCGTCACCCACGAGTCTTCAGTCCGGATGCCTCGAGTCTGCCTCCGTCAATGACAGCCCAGGACCTCAGGGCACCTGCAGACGGCTGCTGCCGTCACGAATGACGATCGCCACGATCAACAGCCGCATCCGCTGCGCGCACTAGCCGTCCAGTTGTGCCAAGTGTCGTCGCAGCAAGCCTGCCTGGACCAGGAACAGCTGCAAAGTGCTGCATCCGACAGCAGGAACCACGCACCACTACCGCTGCTCCTCCGCACCGGTGGGCAGGGAAGTCTGTGCGGTGTGGCCGGCCGTGTCTGATCCTGAGGCGGCGGCCGTCATTTCCCTTCATCGCGTCGGCCCGCTTGCCAACGTCCGTCCGTCCACGGAGAATTTCTGGCGCTAAGTGTTCTTTGCGAACCGGCTGCGCTTTCTAATCTGCTTGCCGTACTTGAAAAAGATGTACGGGAACGGCAGCATCGCTACCGTCAGGAACCCGAGCAATGACGTCGCCCATTGGTATCCGAGCTCCGTGTACATCTGCGTTCCAAACAACGGGAATGCGGCTGTCAGGCAATCGTCTAGGTCAGCACTGACCGAGACACACGGGGCACAACCCGGCTGAGTGGGAGAGAGCGTTGTTGGTGCCACGGGAGGGTAAACTCACCAGCAAACATGCATCGCACAAACGCATTCGCAGCAAGGGCTGACGCTGCGTAGAGAGGATAGGCGTCCACCTGCAAAGCCCAACATTAGCATACTCATCTCTCATGTCGTGCAACGCCCGGGGCCTGGAGAATGATTCCAGACCCCTGGCACCGCCGCCCAACCGGTGGGACAAGCAGAGACCACTTACAAGAAACGTAAAAATGCCAGTAAAGACGAGGAGCACCCTTCAGACGGTCAGCTGCAGCTCACATGCACACACACAGTTGGGAAAAGGAAAAAGCAAGACGACCCCACGGTCCGTGGAGGGGCCTGACAAAGCGTGACTACGCCAGCACATGAACCTGCAGACGGCAGCCGGCCTGACGCAAGGACGGGCATGTCAGGTCACGGCATGAGCTTATATGCTGCGGAACCACGGGCCTTTTTCCATCTTGGGGCCATAGTTGCGATATGTCGTGTAAGGGGAAAAATGGAAAGACTCGACTCACCCCGCGCCAAAGATTGCGCTTCCGATGATTGGCACAATCCAGTGTATCCAGGAGAAGGTCGTCCACGCGAAGATGAACAGCCCAATGGTGACGAGGAATGCGCCGCAAATCACAGGAGGAAGGCGAAATTCGGGCTCGCTGGCCCCCTCAACGCCCGTCTCCTTTTCCAGGTCCGCCATGAGCCGGCTGCGGATGCGGTGCCACAAGGGGTCGGTCGCGGCCGCCAAGAGCATGCCCACCAGGAGGCCCAGGAAGGTGAGACCGACCTGCCAGAGGTTGAAGCCGTGGTTGGTCGTGAAGACGAGCGGGAAGGCGCCGAAGAAGAGGTACAGGATGCCGAGGAGGATGGCGCAGAAGACGCACAGGTTGAGCATCATGGGCTCGTAGATGAGCAGCTGGAAGGGCCGCAGCAGCGACAGGCCGATCGTCTTGGGGATGGACTTGGTCATCTTCTCGACGGGGGCCTTCCAGCGCTCGTCACCTGTCTCTTTTCGGATCTTGCGCGCCTTGGTCCGCAAGACGATCGGATCTGTACGGTGTCAGCACTCCCGCACCACCAGCTCAGGGGCGCACCCTCCACGAGGCACTCACGATATGTCTCGGGCACCAATACGACGATGGCCACCAGCAGAACAAACGTGATGATGATGAGCACGTAGTAGGTCCAGCGCCAGTGAAGGTACGTGTTGATGAAGCCACCAATCAGCGGTCCAATACACGGGCCAATGAAGGGGGCGAGCGAGTACATGAGCATCGGCGCCTGAAGCTCGTGACGCGCAAAGAGATCGCCAACTGTGACTAGTCAGCATACCCCGAGACGTGATGATGGCGACTGCACTCACCACTGCCCCCGGACACCGACAGGAACGCTGAGCCAGTAAGACCGTCGAGGAATCGGGCGATGATCATGGTTGTGATGTTCTTGCTGACGGCGGACGGGATGATCCAGATGAGATACATCACCCAGGAAACCAGGTAGATGGGCCGGCGCCCGTAGAACTCGGAGAGAGGGCTCAGAAGCATTGGGCCGAGCGAGATGCCCAGTACAAACACGGACAAACCAACTGTAGACACGAGTTTCGATATCCCGAACTCGGCGTTCATTTGCGCGTACGTCGATGTGTAAATGGAACTAGCAGCAGTGCTGTGCCTTGTCAACACCCGCCTTCTACCTTTCAAATTCTCAGTCCGCCACTTACACGCATGTACTGGCGAGAGACACAATCGAGACAATCACCCATTTCCTGAGTTTGCTCATGCTGCGCGGACACATGGGGTCGCTGTCGCCGCCGTCAAAAGATACTTCAAAGGGGTCCTTTTCGGGTTCCTGCGAAGGGCTGTCGTCGCTGCTGTCCAGGTCGTCGACGCCGTAGCCGTTGTTGCTCCTATTTCGGCTCAGGGAGCGTAGCGAGCGCGCACCGGCGCTGGCCCCCGTTCGGATGCGCTGAAAGGTCGCATCGTCCTCGGCGGCGATCGTTTCGTCGTCGTTGTCGGCGCTCGATGACCGGCCGCTCTCGGCCTTTTCGACATCCGCCATGGCTGTTTGACAGTCGTCCTGATCAAAGGTCGTTTACGATTCCAACAGAATGGCAATGACGAGCTTGATAGCAAACAAGCTGGGACTGCGGATGTCGGGTATTATGTACGGAAAGGGTCGACTTATTATGGGACCACTTCCGAGTTCCAGCATGTGGATCGTGACCGGGGACACTCTTTTTTTGCTGGATCTGCTACCACGATGAAATATGTCGCAGGCAGCCCGGCGTAGTTTTTATTTGGAAGTGGTAGAAACAGGATCCTCTCCCATTGCAACGATCCAGACCCCGTGAAAACAAGTCGACGAGAGGGGGCAAACAAGCGTGATCTTGGGCCATTAGTCAAAGACGGATGAACGTCCCTAGGGCGCAACCTCTTTGGCATTTTTTTTGCCATTATTCAGCCCAGCTAGGGCGCGCGCTGTTGGGACCCAGAACGCGGCTCGCCTTTACGCCTTTTGGAGGAGCTTGACCCGTGAACCCCCGGATTGGGAGGTGGATCTCGTCATTGTCATTGAGGCGAGGCGACCTCCACCCTGGGAAAGGTGGACGCATTGGTGGACGGATGACGCCGCCATGGGGCCCTGCGATCTGGGAAAGACGCGAGACGAGGAGACTTGCCATGTGCAGCATCCGAACCAACGGACGAAGGGGTCCATCCAGTTCGAGGGGAGGGGAGGGGGGCTCAGCCAGTAGGGATGCCGCATGTTCATTCTTCCACGCGAGCACACCATCGAAGGCGAGCTCCCAACGCCGCATGTTTGTTAGTCAAGATGGAGCGGCGCCAGAATGTGATTGATAACAGCGATAGGCGGCGGATGACATCCATGCTCTGCTAGCGGTTGATAGGAAAGCAAGCGGGGCTTTTTCGTTTTTTTCTCTGTTTCCCACGGAAATAGCCCGCCTCAACCTGACATGACGTTGACAAGCGTCTTTCCAGAAGTCGCAGAACGGGGGACCCTCGGCATCAGAGAAGAGTGGGTGAGACACCAGCCAGGAGGCGCCCGTCAGAGCGGGCTTCTTCAACAGAGTCGCAGGGCTAAAAATGGGAGACGCCGAGCGATCGGTTTGGATTTGCGGCAATGCTGGAGAAACCTGACAGAAACACTGGCCCTGGACGCCCTGAGCTGCAACCCAACCTGAGCTGATCCGATGTGCCCTGCCTGGCCAACAGTTCTCGCGCCATTCGATAAGCTTCAATCGGCTTTTCCCATCTTCCATGTTCCCTACATTAGTTCGTGATCCGACCGGGCCCACGAAGCCGGTAAGTGGGGTTGCATTCCCACTGATTGCTGGATTGCTGCCCCCCCTCCGAAAAGGAAGAGACATTTCGCGTCGTCGGAGAGGGCGAAGCGCGAGCGCCGTCAACCCGCCTTCCGATCCCGACCGTCTGTTTTTCGTCCAGTCTGTGCTTCTTGGCACCTGCCCCGAGCTCTCTTCGGCGCCGGTTGCCGTAGCGTGGGATGGTTGAGATCCTTCGGGCCACGTGCGATGACGGTCTGTCTGTCAGCAACGTCCGTGGACTTTTGATTGCGGGCGGTTGACGTCCCTGGAGATGGACGCATTTCTAATCAAGAATGATCAGCTCTGATGTACTGCGTGGCTTGGTTTCCGATGTAAGAGCCACAGTCTACGAATTCATATCGCAATCGAGGGACACAAATTTGACGGCTGAACCTCAGGGTTCTGTCGTTAAAGCTATCTAATACTGGCATCATGTGCGTCTCCAGCGTTATTATCATACATGACTACGTCTCCCTCATACATGTTCATCGTCATCGCTCACTCTATATGCCTCGTTCAGTCAAATGCAGGTTGCTCGCCCCAAACGCCCATTGCATGCAAAAAAACACGACTCATCAGTAATATTCCGGCAAGCTGCTCCACGACGGCACCGTTCCGGAGCAGTCAAAGTCCCGGTCGTAGGCCTTGGCAGGCAGGATTCCGGCCGCGAGGCCCTTTTTGTAGCTCCACAGCGGCGAGCTCTCCGTGTCCCATGTCCAGTACCACCAGCCCCACCCCTTCTCGAACGAGTGCATCTGCGCCTCGGCGAACATTTGCAGAAACTGCTTGTAGTCGCTGCTGAACCCGCTGGGGTCGCCGTTGGCCTTGTCGCAGCTGCACTGGCTGTCCTCTGTCGGGCACCGCGGCGTCAGGATCGACGTCGAAGAGTTGCCCGTGTCGTACGTGCCCGTCCACCGGTTGCCCCAGTTGACGTTGGTCACGTACTTGGCGCAGTCCGTGTCGGCCTGCGACCACTCGGCGAAGAGCGTCGGCCCGTAGCCCGTCGACGTGTCCATCGACTGCTCCGCCTGCTGCGTCCAGCCGTCGCAGGCGTACTGGACCTTCTTCTGGTGCGTGTACACGATCTGGTCCGTGTTGAAAATCACGTACTGGTGCACGTCGAGCGCCAGGTCGCTGTAGCCCGTCATCTTGCCCTGCCAGTTGCCGAGGCCCATGAAGCCGTCGCCAAACACCACGATGGCCTTGATCCCGTTGCCCTTGACGAGCTTGTAGGCCTGCTCCGTCCACGCGACGACATCCGTCGCGCTCAACTCCGTCATCTTTGGCTCGTTGACAAGGCCATAGAAGGAAACGATGTTCTTGTACCGGTCCTGCGCAAAGAACTTCGACAGCCGGTCGTGCAAGTCCAAGCTGCGCTGGGCGTTGGTGGCGCCGTCGGTGCCGTTGAGCCAGCCGATGACTCCCTGACGACCAGAGTGGTTCCACCCATTCTGACTGCCAGGCAGGCCGTGGACGTCGAGGTTGACACGGAGGCCGTACTTGCGCGCCCATTCGATGCCGCGGAGGAGGTAGCGCCATGACGTGCGGAAGAGGTACGGATCGCCATCGTAGACCTCGATCGCCCAGTAGTTGAAGGGAATGCGTACGTGATCGAGTCCTGCATCCGCAATCTCCTTGAACGTGTCTTCCGTCACGAAGGACTTGTAGTGGTCCTCGAGTACCTCGGCCGTCTTTTTGGCGCCCAGGTGCGTGCAGAGGGTGTACTCGTCGATGATGCCGAGACGGGAGTCGTAGTTGAAGAGCGAGGGCGTGATGAAGGGTTCCAGGTTCAGCCAGCCACCGACGTTGACTCCGCGCGCCGGTCTCGATCCGTACGAGCCCCAGTCCTCGTTGAGCTTCGGGACCTTGCTGTTGGCCTGCGTCGAGTCGTCCCAGTCGGTGTACAGGCCCATGACTGGCAGATCGCCAACCATCTCGTCGGTAAAAGTGACGTTGAAATCGGTGGTATCGGCCCAGGACCACGGGTCGAGATAGGTACCGCGCCATTTCATCGGAATGCTGTTCTTGTCCTGGCCGTCGAGGTTTACCGAGCTCGAGTCGCTGTTGTTGGAGTTCTTCTTGCTGACCACCACTGCCACGACGATGATGATGATCAATAAGACCAAGCAGACTCCGAGGCATATCCCTGGCGGCGGTTAGCTGGCGGTCGCGGACCTCTGCCGGATCACTTACAAAGCTTCTTCCTCTTCTTGATCGGCCCGGGTGGGTCGTCCACGAGACGTTCCTTCTCGAGGCTGTTGCTGTCGGTGCTGCTCCATCCGCCGCCTCTCAGACCACGCGACCCCCGGCCCTCCTCGAGAATGGCGCCGCTGACCACCCGCTTCTTCTTGTGCCTGTCTTTCCGCGGTTTCTCATACGGCAAATCTCGGTACTCTTCCTTCTGCACTCGTCGCGGCCTCTCTCTCGGCGGATCCTTTTCCCTAGGAGCGTCTGTATTCTCTGCGGCGGCACGGCGTGCCCTTCGTTCCCTCCTTTCCCTCCGCAGCCTTTCCCTCTCCGCATCTCTTTCCGGGTCTCTTGGCCTCGCATCGGATCCCCGTCTCTTTGGTCTCCTCGTGTTCTCCTGGTTCAATTGTGCCAGCGCATCCGCCGAAAGCGTCTGCGAGCCCCTGCTCTCTCCAGAATCGGTCGCCGGCCGCCTCGATCTCTGATCCTGTGACCGCCGTTTCTTGTGTTGATGTTTCCTGCCCGATGAGTCCCGCGGTCGGTGCGACGACGGTCTCGAGGATTCACCGGGCGCCATTGTTGGAGATGGAATGCCGTCGGAAAAAGTGCTAGTCGTCGTTGCACTGGAATGCTACTGACCGGCGGCCATTCCAGATGGATATACGTGTTGACGCCAAGGATACCAAGATCGTAATCATGTCCACTGCCCTGTTTTGGCGCTGGGCTGGGGGCTCGGCTGTTGGCAGGGCAACAATCGCTCGGGCCTCTTATCAGGGCGTAAAGTGGCCGCCAGGGTCGGTCGCCCGCCAAGGGCCGCTGCGACCCCGCGAACGCCGCTGCAAGCCGAACTTACATCACCCGGGCGCGGGTTAGTAGGACAGCCTCCCTCGTCGAGCCGGCGGTCTCAGTTCCTTCGTCTTTAGACATTCATGGGAATTGGGTCTCGCAGTGATTCTGCCGGCTACAAACATCATACACAATGAGGTCCATTTCATTACGTCCACTCCGCCGAGCGCTGGCGCCGTCCGTGTCGACCCAGCTCCCCCTTGCCGTCTCTCGGCTTTACTCGACGCACCCGCCCAATGCGAAGCTCAACGTCCCCGTCGACTACGCGACGACCTCTCTCCTCGCGCACTCGTCTCAGGCGGCCCTCAGCACGGCCGAGCTCCCAGCCGAGGTGCGCAATGGCACGACGAAGAAGATGAACCTGTTCCAGGCCATCAATGACGCCCTGTCGATTGCGCTGGCCGAAGACGACTCCGTCATGGTGTTTGGAGAGGACGTTGCCTTTGGCGGCGTGTTCCGGTGCACAATGAAGCTCGCCGAGACGTACGGCGCGGACCGCATCTTCAATACGCCCCTGACGGAGCAGGGCATCATGGGCTTCGCCATCGGTGTGGCAGCGGAGGGCATGCGGCCAGTAGCAGAGATCCAGTTTGCCGACTACGTATACCCGGCATTCGACCAGCTCGTCAATGAAGCGGCTAAGTTCCGATACAGAGACGGTGCTTGCGGTCGCAGCGTGGGCGGTCTCACGGTCCGGATGCCTTGCGGCGGCGTCGGCCACGGCGCCCTCTACCACTCCCAGTCCCCTGAGAGCTTGTTCACGCACATCCCTGGACTGCGAGTGATCATGCCGAGGTCACCCCTCCAGGCCAAGGGTCTCTTGTTGTCAGCCATTCGTAGCAACGATCCGTGCATCTTCATGGAGCCCAAGATACTCTACCGGGCCGCTGTCGAGCAAGTGCCCGCAGGGGCGTACACTCTGCCGCTGTCCAAGGCGGAGGTTCTCAAGGAGGGCAAGGACGTGACGATTGTGTCCTACGGCCAACCACTGTACACGTGCATGTCGGCTATCCAAAAGGCCGAAGAGGAGCTGGGCATCTCCGTGGAGCTCATCGACCTCAGGACGCTGTACCCGTGGGACAAGGAGTGCGTCTTTGAGAGCGTCCGCAAGACGGGCCACTGTATCGTGGTGCACGAGGCGATGGTCAATGCCGGCGTCGGCGCGGAGGTAGCTGCAGCCATCCAAGAGGACCCGGATACGTTCCTGCGACTGGAGGCGCCAGTTGCGAGGGTTGCGGGATGGAGCATTCATACGCCGTTGTTGTATGAGAAGTTCAACATTCCGGATGTTGCGAGTAAGTGGTCTTTGATGCGAGTCTTTGAACAGTTTGCTGACCTACCTAGGGGTTTATGACAATATTAAGCGGGTGTTGGACTACTGAGGCGGGAGGATGGACGTCAACTTTTAATACATACCCATGATGATCAATCTGAAGACGCGTATGGGCTTAGACCTAGACTTTGGAAGGCAAAAGGAGAAGCTCAAGGCCGATATACCGTTGCCATGTCGTGTTCGCTAATAGGAGACCAAAGTTGTAAAATCAATCGCCCATTGAATTGCAAGCAGTGATTGCAAAGAAAGAATCGTATCTGGTGTCCTGGCGAATTGATGGAAAGGTACAACTCGGTTGTGCTTCATCGCAGCTGAAGTGGAGGTTGCGCGCTAACAATTAACGCCCCTTTCCTGGCCAATCCGTCGCTGCCCCCGTCATCGTCCCCGTCGTCGGTGTCCCGCCAATTGCCCCGCATCAGGTACCTTATGTTTCAACGTCCACCGCCGCATCATCACCGCCCACGCGATATTGCAAGCATACACCACTCTGGCAAATCACCCCAGAATGTCCCAAGTCGAGACCGTGTCCTCCTTTGTGGAGGGAGCCCCCCCTGGCGAGGTACGTCGAGCTGTTTCCACCGTGCACACCCCGAGCTGACCTGATTGAAGCTCGCAGATGTCATCGCAGGTAACGACACGCCGCCACCGGTTCGCAGCCCGACCGACAGCTAACCCGACAAAGACATCAAGTCCCTCACCGTGTCCGACCCCGAACTCGTTTCGAGCCTCGAGCCGGCGTTCGAGAAGTACAATGAAGAGCAGTTCATCACAGTGAAGCTGCCCGGCGGCAGCCAGCAGGTCGGTCAAGCGGCGCTCGAGGGAGCGATCGGAAGCTAAGGGAATACATCAGGTCATTGTCAGCTCTCACAACTCGCTGGGCAACGGTCAATACTTTGACGTCGAGAGCTCCACGAGCTTCACCTTCGACCACAGCACACAGAAGGCCAGCAACGCGCAGAGCTACGTTCTGGAGGGCGCCAACGCCGACTTGATGTAGGTGACGCTGCGTGGATGGGAGGGATGGTGCTAAACGGAATGCAGCAAGTCGACGCTGAAGAGTCTCGGCCCCTACGTCAAGGAACACTTCCCCAACGCCGCGTACGGAGTCTACCCGACCGAGAACGACTCCAAGGTCGCCGTCATTATCGTTTCCAACAAGTACTCTCCCAACAACTTTTGGTACGCACCATCTCCACAACTCCTTGTGCCTTGCTGACGTGCCCAGGAACGGCCGCTGGCGCTCCCTCTACATCTACGACCCCTCCTCCGAGAGCCTCGAGGGCTCCGTCAAGGTCGACGTGCACTACTACGAAGACGGCAACGTCCGCCTGCTCACCAGCCGCCCCACACAGACGTCCGTCTCGGGCACCGGCGCCGGCATCGTCAAGGAGATTTCGAACTCGGAGAAGAAGTACCAGGAGGAGCTCAACAGGGGGTTCACGAATCTGAGCGAGGGAGCGTTCAAGGGCCTGAGACGGCAGCTGCCCGTGACCAGACAGAAGATTGAGTGGGACAAGATCACCTCGTACCGTCTCGGACAGGACATTGGCGGAGGCAGCGGAAGGCGATGAGCTGGGGACGGGGCCGTGTTGAGTAGACGTTAGAGCGATATCCTCCGTGCATTTAGCAGGCGTCCAACTGGAGCGAGACTCCCTTCGTCTGTCACGGTAATGGTTCGGTGATGTATTCCCAGAGACCCGGGACCGCCTCGATACAACAGTGGCTAAAACAGCCGTGTGCATATCTGATGGAATGCAGCAAAAGCGAGTGTGCCGGCGATTTTTACCCATTCAGGAAATAAACCGCGAGCCACGGCCGAAATGCCTTGGGAACCGATATCAGAAGCCAGCTTAATTACCCCGCGCGTTCCCCGCCTTTTGCATCTGTATGGAATTGACATCACGATCCCGGAGGACGCACGGAGTGCCTCGGCATCATCCCGAACTCCCAGATGTCAGCGAGCGGGATTGACATGCGGGCAGAAAAGCCGTACGGGTTGCAAGTCAGAGACAGCAGCGCCGGTCTTATGTAGTGCGGACTGAAGGGGACGGCCGCTCTGCAGGCAGCATGGGTGATTTATCTGAATCAGGTCTGCCGTCCCAGGTCTTGGAATATTTCGTGTGCTCCGTGGGATTTCGGACTGTCAACCGTCGGCCAAGAGTCCGTGAGCGCCATTTACGCGCCCACAGGGACCCCGCGGAACCGGTGAGATAAGGAACATTCCGACGGGCACAAGTCTTGAGGAACCCAACCCAGTGGCTAGAGGACGGGCGGGCTGTGGGTATGGCTGGATGATTGGCAATCCCCCCGCGGGACGCATTACACTGGACCGGCCAGCTGCGGCGTTGCACTCGGTCGGGTTGCTTGTCGAGCCCAGTGATGTAGCAATGCAAGGATACGAACACGAAATACTGGGGAACGGACCGGACCCTGTGGCTGAAATTCCGGCAGACGACGAGCGGTTTCCGCTGTAGATATTCGCAGAGGGTCTGCGACGACGTGGAAGCGGAACTGAGAGGCGACGGCTACTCGTCGAATGAGCCACGCTGCAGCGGACACCGACAGGATTCCGGCAAGAGACCCGCGTTTCGAAACGAGCTAACTGGAGGCAGCAGCTTAGGCGGTCAGGACAGGCACGGCATGCCCTCACGTCGCAGTGCTTGCTCTCTTCTGAGCAACGTTCGCCCTGACTCGGAGACAGCCTGGTCGAGTCTCAATGGGCGGGGAAGAGACGTGGCACTGCCTAGGACCAAGGTAAGGAACGGGTATCGCAGGGTAAGGCGAGGCAGGCTTGGTAGACCTAAGTTTGCGAATACAGCCGTGGGTGACATACGCCGTATTCACATTCATTTGCCAGCCCTTCCCGAGTGCGATGCCGACAGGAACGGCGGCATCACATTCGCTCCGCCGGGGTGCCAGCCCCGCTCCCACTCTCTGGGCACTGGACCTCTCCAGTCAGTCTCCAGCTGGGCGGGCTCTCAACCTTCCGTTGCTGGCCCCTAAAAACGGTACCTCAAAGGCTCAATCCCTCTAAACCCTGGACGCCCAATCCACCAGGCCGGCGAATCACAGCAGGTGTGCACTAATTTCGGTGTCCCTCATTGGCCCGAAAGTCCCCCCTGAGCGGACCCCCGATATCCTTTTTCCCCCCAAGCTGCAATTGTGTCCACTGTCAAAGCAGAAGCTTCCATCAGCTATCCCCCCCCAATTTTACGCGATAATAGTGAAGCGGGCTCAACAACATCCGAGCTGGCCTGATTGTGCAACTGCCACCTCTAAATCTCGCCAAAAAGTCTCTTTGTCCTGCTTCTTCACCTGCTTCGCACATCCACCCACCAAGTTTCACCGAAACAAAAGAACAGTTCGCAACCCCGTTTGCTGCTCAACAAAAGCCACGCTTATCACCAACAGAACGAGAACCCTCTTTTGCGAAATCTGTCACAATGGGCGGCGTCGAACTCACCTACCAGGATGTTGCCGAGCACAACACCAAGAAGGACATTTACATTGTAGTCCACGACAAGATCTACGACTGCACCAAGTTTGTCGACGAGCACCCGTGAGTACTACTCGACCTCGGCTGCCCCTGAATGGCCGGCTCCCCCATTGTCCGTCTGTTCGTCCCAACTGACGTTTTGCCTCTAGCGGTGGTGAGGAGGTTCTGCTCGATGTCGGCGGTCAGGATGCCTCCGAGGCTTTCGAGGATGTCGGCCACAGCGACGAGGCCCGCGAGACCCTCGACCAGCTCTACATTGGCGACCTGAAGCGCCAGGTAAGCCGAACACTCTCCGCGCATGCGCGCACATGCTCGGGATATTCACAGCTAACGCTCTTCTTCCTCTTCAGCCCGGCGACCCTTCCCCCAAGAAGCAAACCGCTCCCGCCACCTCCGCCGGCCACACCGAGAGCCCCGGCTTCGGCATCGGCCTGTACGCCGTCCTCCTCATCGGCGGTGTCCTCGCCTACGTCGCCTACAACTACCAGCAGCAGCAACAGCAGCAGTCCGCATAAGTTCCTCAGCGGACTTTTGTTGTGTTTTTTGACTGTCAAGCGAGTACTTTAGGGGGGATGAAGATGGAAGCCGTCACCGCGCATGGTTCCAGAGGGGAAACGCGCGCGCGCCGCCCCGTAATGAGGCACGCAGGCGGATGTGACGGGATTGGTGACGGGTGTCTCTCGTCTTTACGATCATCTGACAAGAGGTTTGACGTCGGTCGGCAGGAGCTTTTTTGACGTCGTGAGGTGGATCTGGCTGGTTGTGCTTCGACTGAGCCGAATCTGCCAGTTGAAGATATTGCTTTTAATAGAATATACGTTCGGTCACGATTCTTATGGACATTTCTTTACGGGGTGTTGGAGAGGGGCAAGAAGCGCTGGATATAGTTGACAACAAGGATGAGTGTGTCTTGCTGTCTGCGATTCTCTGGACATTTCGGACTCGGGATCCTTGTGACTGGCTGCTCAGCGCTGACCGCTTTGATGGTGCGCATGTCACCAACCATTGCGGCCAATGCCAGGACGCCTTATTCCAGACATACCTCTATAGCCCAGACTTGTCTGCCGTCAATTCAATTACAAAAATCACAAAAACCACATCTACCAAGGTCAACTCCCACTCTTGACGGCCACTTTCGGCTCCCACTCTTGTGTCAACCCGCCCTAGGGGCATGGCCCGTGCATGCCATGTCCACAGCCACTCTGTCGCCAGCTTCTGAGAGACAGCAGCCGGAACCCATCGGAAGATTGCATGAGACACCCACAAGGTACATGATGGGTCTTTCATTGATGGAAGCGAGAGTCCGTAGGCGTCCATCGGAAATTCATTCGATCGGAGATAAGGTGCCTGCCGTGGCTTAGCTCATCAGCCACGTCTGTGCGCCACAGCGTCGAACGTCCAAGAAGATTGAATCAGCAGCTTCACATCTCGGCTCAGCAAAGAATCTTCCCTCCGTCACCCTGCTTGCGTCGTCATTGTCAACCGGCTGATCGCAGCAAACGACTGGATATAATTGTGGATGTCGAAGCAGCGGGAACGACAGGAGAAAAAACGACCAAGGCACGACAGCGCGACCCGAGGAGAGCGACCGCGAGGACGAGGCAGCGAGCCGCCGACGACAGCGCGACGCCGCCCAGCTCACGCAGCTGACCATTGAAGCGAAGAGTTGTCGGGGAAACTGGGAATCTACGAGATACGAGCGACGGCGAAGAGACTGCCGAAAGACTTGATCTTGTTTCTGCTTCTCGATCGGCAGAGTCGCGTGGCTGCCTGGTCACTAAACGTGCAGCAACCACCCACGACTGTATGCTGAAAAGCATCTACAACCCGTCATCAGCTCCCTCCAATATATACTAGAGACCGTCCACACCCGCCAAGATGTCGTCCCTCCTCGAGAAGCAAAAGGCAGCCTTCAACAGCTCGCTCGCCTCGGCCGCCAGCAAGCTGACGGCCAAGAAGCCGTCGTTGGCGCCGCCTTCGCCCTCTCCCTCTGTCGGCAGCACCGCATCCAAGAACGATGCCTCGTCCGGCAAGCGCAAGCGCGACCCCAACGCTGTCGTCTACTCGCAGCCTCAGAACACTAGTTTTGGTCAGGAGGTCTTCACGCAGATGCAGTATGCCCTCGAGTGGCTCAAGGGCAAGGACGAGCCGAAGACGGCCACGGAGATCTTTGACCACCTGGGCCAGACGCGTAGCACCGACAAGCACAAGCAGTCGCTGGTCGAGGCCATGCGTCGCCATCCGCGCATCCAGTGGGTCCCCGACTCGAAGCTCTCGGAGCAGACATGGAGGACCGGCACGTACGTCCACCGGCCCATCATCCCTGGTGTCAAGGACAAGATTTCGCTCCTGCGCCACCTGCAGAGCAAGAAGGACGCCGAGGGGACCAATGTCAAGGACCTGAAAGACGGCTGGCCCGACTGCGACCAGGCGTTGATGGAGCTGGAGCGCGAGCACAAGATCCTCATCGTCAAGACGAAGAAGGAGCAGCACCCGCGCGCCATCTGGCTCGACGACGCGACGCTGCATCACCACGTCGACGACGAGTTCAAGCGCATGTGGAACGCCGTCGAGGTGCCGAGCACCGACGACATCGTCAAGAAGCTCGTCTCCGTCGGGCAGAAGCCCGCCAGCGCCGACCCGAGCCTCATCAAGAAGGTCGATCCCAAGAACAACAAGCAAAAGAAGCGCGCCGTCCGCCGCACCGGCAAGACGACTAACACGCACATGGAGCATCTGCTCAAGGACTACAGCCACCTTACGAAGCGGTAGACGGACACACTCGGCTGCATTTCTGGCGTTTTGATGGGCGGCGGCTCTTTGGGCGATTTCGGATAGGTTTCCTCGGTCTTATAGAATAGGTTTCAGACTGGCTTTGTCACGGCCGATCAGGGACAGGTCCTGTGGTGAGGGGCAGAAAAGGCGATGAATAAACTTATTACCAGACCCGATGCTCAACTGTGGTATCATCCGCGCCGCTATGCTGCTGACTCGACTAGGCAAACGTCTCACTCACTCCTCGGCAACTCTCTCAAACACTCTCAGAAAGACGTCCGGCTCCTGTTTCCCGCCGACTCTCCACCGGCCCTGGATGGTGAAGGTGGGCACGCCGTTGACGCCCGCTTTCCTCGCCCGGATGACCTCGCCGTCGACAATCTCGCCAGCCCGCTCGCTGTCGAGCACCCTCGCAGCCTCGTGCTCGTCCAGCCCCGCCTCCGCCGCCGCCGCTAGCAGGAACTCCCTGTCCGAAATGTCGGCACCCTCCTCAAAGTGGCCCCGGAACAGGGCGTCCAGCAGCCGGTCCTGCACGTCGAAGCCTTTCATCAACGCGAGGGCGATGAGCTTGTGGCACTGCCGAGAGTTGCCCGTGGTACCGCTAATGTCCAGCTTGATGCCCGCGCGGCTGCAGTCGGACGAGATGCGTTCGAAAGCCGTCTCAAAATCGCCCGCCGCGGAGAACGTCCTCGTGTAGACGGTGCGCTTATCGTATCCTGTCTGCGTCAGTGTGAGTCTGGGTGAGAATGGACGGCCAACCGACCAGAGTTCTTCATCGCCGGGCTGAGATAGAAGGGCTTCCATGCCACCTGGAACTCGGCGGACGGGTCCGTCTCGCGGTACAGCTCGATCGCGCGGTCGAGGTTCTTTTTGCCGACGTAGCACCACGGACAGAGCATGTCCGTGACGGCCTCGATACGAATGACTGTCATTTTGTTTTGTGCGTCGTGAGATTCTGCAGAGTATTGGGAGTGGTGGGCGAAAACTTGATATTCCTCTTAGCCCCGAAGCAGAAAAGCCTCGGTCCGCGATGGCGTCAAACCGCGTGGGATCAGCTACACGCTCTGCGGGGACTACTAACTTCAATCCGGGGATGGACGGGCAAAAAGCGAAAGAATGAATCAGGGCTGGCCATGCATCTTAAGTCTCGAGAGAGTGTCTTCTTTTTTTTCTCACTTCGGCCGCCCACGCCTCAGGTGAGGTCAAGACACCCAAGGCACGACATTGAATAGTAATCAGGCTTGCTTCCCGCCGGCTGAGCTGCCAGTGGGATAAATATCCCACAAACACCCAGACACTGTTTCTCTCTCTTACGCACCCCCCTCCCCCTCCCCTTCTCGGCTTACACCAAGACAAGCAAACACGGGCGAGGGTTCCACCAGAGATTGTATACTAATCGAGTCATCTCTGGGGGCTACCGAGAACGAGACGTTCGGATTAGCGATTCAGAACGACAAGCAAGAACTGGAAAACGGCTACATTCGGACTAGCAATCTACTTTTTGGGGGATGCCACGCGCAACGCCCGCCCTGCTCGTCTCACTAAAGCCAAAAAGGGAGCCATCCGTCTCCGGTTTCCTCTCGCATTATCCGAGCTCCTGACCTCAGAAGAACGATTCAAGATTTCGAGTTGAGTAATCACTTATTTCCCACATGCAGCAAATGCAGCAACCAACACCTGCGAGACAGCCGACCAACCAGATGCCACCCGTGGAAGGCGGTCCTCTGCCCCTGCAGAAACGCTTTTTTTTTCTGATTTTCTCATCAATCCGAGACCAGAGCAAACGACGTATGCCTCGGGTCTGAATCGCCCCGCCCGCCTCACTTCTGCTGCTGAGGCTGGAACGCCCCGATTAGAAAACAAGAACCGCGTTTGGTCATCAGCTTTCGTTGATGAGGAAATGGGTTCGGCCGAAAAGCTGTCATCCAGCCGCTGTCAGCGCATGCAGAAGCGAGGCCACTTGTTAAAGTAGGCTCGCGTGGCCGTCCCCTTGGCATCGAACGAAGCCCGTCGGCCCAGCTGCCATTCCATCAAAAGTTTGCCAAGTGCAGCGGGTCGCCGTCCCCCGGACCATCCAACGCAACGCTACCTTAGACTCGCCCCGTCGTCGGCACACTGACCATCGTGAGATCGAACCTCAAGCTTGGCCCTGGTCACGTCTGCTCCCCACTTGGATTGTCACTGAGATCGCAGGAGTTTTGCCAGCCAGGCAGTGTCCACCACACATGCGTGTAATCCGTGTCCCTTCTAATCGCCTATTTTGTTGTCGTTTATCATCGTCTATCGTCGTCGTCCATCGCCGTCGTCCATCGCCGTCGTCCATAGTTGTCGTCCATCATCGTCGGTTTCTGTCGTCGTCGTCTCCTGTCGTCTTCTTTTCTCGTCCTCGTTGTTGTCGGTTTCTCTGCTACTTTCGTCCCCGTCGAGGTATTAGGTGTACCATGATTGAAGCTGTTGAGAACACTGCCCCCCACCTGGATTGTCACTGAATTCACAGACTTGTGATGAGAAGAATAAGCTACTCGCGTTCATTGTCTAGTACAGGTTTGCAAACAAAGATCCGCAACAAAACAAGAGTTCAGTCCTTTATCGGGGTGTCCCGCCCAGGAGCGCTCGTTTCCTGATCTTGGAAACTCCTCCCAACCGTTGCCTCCCGCCAATGCCTATGCAGGCCCAGAGTCATCATGAAGTTGTGCTTTCCGCCCGTCTATCAAGCTACAAAAGAAAAGGCGTGTTTTTAAACGAACCAGATGGCTGACCGACCCTGTGGTATCTCCCTGACCCGTTCCCGGTGCAGCCCGCAGTATTAAAGTTGTATGTATTTACCCACCCACCACCTTGCCATGCACAAACTTTTCGTTACTCGAGGAAAAAGAAAAAAGACACAACTGTCCAAGGAAGACGCAGACAGATCACTCGCCCTGAGACTCCTAGTGGGCGCCCGCCCACAGTTCGCTCTGACGACCCTTGATATCGTAGGCGGCGGGGGGCTCCGTGCTCTGGGGGCGGCGGACCTGGCCGGCGTTGCCGTAGAACATCTGGCCGCCGAGGGAGGGGGCAGACGGGTACGCGTCGGGGTCGGGGTAGGTGTATCCGTTGCCGCCGTTGCTGCTGTGCGAGGGCGACGGGACGTGAGACGGGGACTGCCAGCCGACGCTGCTCATGTGAGGGCTGCCGCCTGCGCTGCCGGGACCCGAGTGCTGCTCGACACTGGGCTCCAGCGTGGGAGGAGGTCCGTAGCCCGTAGGGTGGGAGGTCGGGCGGATGCCGTTATTGTAGCCGGCCGATGTTGTCGACGCAGGGCTGCCGACGTGCATGTCGCGCTGGAGGTGCACGGGGAGGGAGCTGTTGCCCATGTACTGGAACTCGGCGTTGGCACGGTGCATGTTGTCCGCGCTGGGAGACATTGACAGGGTCCGCTGGCCGGGGGAGGGTGTCGTCAGAGGGGAGCCACGGTTGGACATGGCGTCGCCGTCGGAGCGGGTGGGCTTCGCAGCAGCTCCGCGGGCGGCAAGCGCAGCGGCGGTGGCCGCAGCCGCCTCCTCAACGGTGCCGGTGTGGTGGTTTTGATGCCTGGTCAGGGTGGTGCGGCGGGTAAAGGTCTTTTGGCAGTCGGCGTACGGGCACTTGTATGGACGCTTGCCGGAGTGGATTCGGCGGTGACGGGCGAGGGAACTGCTGTCGCTGAAAGGCTTGCCGCACCGCTCACACATGTGAGGCTTTTCGCCCGTGTGGACACGCTGGTGGACGGTGAGGGCAGATCGCTGGATAAACTGCTTGCCGCAGTTGGGGAAGTCGCAGACGTGAGGGCGGATGCCGCTGTGAATGCGTTCTGTTCGAGTTAGTGCTGAACCTCGAAGCCTTGGCTAGTACATACCGTGACGGGCCAGATCGCTGCGGCGGGCGAAGCCCTTGCCGCAGGTGCTGCACGGGTAGGCCTTTGCAGGCTGCTGAGGTGCCTGCTGCTCGGGCGCCTTATAGCCCATGTGCTGGGACATCTCTTGCGGGATGCCAGGCAGGATCGGTGCCATGTGAGAGACAGGAACTTGCATGGACATCGGGGCGCCGACCATGGCGCTGGGAGAGGGGTATGAGCCGGCGCTGGGCGACGGGTATGATCGTGGAACACCTTCCATGGTGTGACGAGAGTGCTGGGAGTATTCAGATCCGTGAGGGGAGCCGGCGCGGTCCATTGGGGGTTCGGCCATGTTTCTCGCGGTGAGTTGAGGGAGATGAGGCATCTGGCGATCCGGGGTGTTTCCGGTGTGCATGGGGGCGTGTTGTTGCATAGCTCTTTGATTCATCAAGTTGCCAATGTCCATTACTTCGCCCGGAACAGGCGACCTCATATTACGATGGAAATCGCCAGTCGGTGTCAGTATCCCTGCTGCGTGGATGGCCAGCTTGCAGGATGGTTTTCGGACGGTTCACCGCGTCAGACGAAGGTGACTTTAGGTTCAAAAGGACTGCGTGTTCTTGAAAAAAGTTAGTATACAGAGCGACACCGAGAGGCAAGAGGCTAAAAGGACGAAGGCGCCTAGGGAGCAGCGCCATCTTGAGGGGGGAAGCACATCGCCACGAGTAGGGAGCGTTTTGAGTGCGACTCCACACACAGGGTTGGGCAAGGCAAAATGATCGCGGGGGTAGCCCGGCATGCTCGCTGGCATGACTAGAAGTGCCAGGAGCACCTGGTGGCGGATCCGGGCTGAATCAGACTGACGGGTTGTGGTCGCAGGCTTACCTTGTACGGGTGCTGCGAAAAATCCGGGAGAGACCGATCAAAGATCACAAAAAAGATCACAGACCAGTATGTTGCTCGTCCTTGCCGCCCAAAGTATCCGCCCGGGTCAAGCTTCGCTCGAGTCGAGATCGGTGTTGCTTGGTGTTGAGTGGGTAGCCGAAGCGGTGACGATTATATATAGTGACTCGGGTTGTGTCGGTAAGAATATCGACGTGGCGCAAGGAGTGGTGATGATCGTAGAACGGAGGCACAGCCCACCACAGATTAATTGTCGGAGATGGCACGCGTGCGGAGAGCACTCGTAGAGTCGATCGAGGGATGGTTATGTCCTTCTCGGATGTGTGCGAGTCGAGTCGCGGTGAAGGCGGAAAAGCAGAGGGAGTGAATAGGTGTGAAGGCGGCCGTATCAGATCGACCAACTAGACGCGCCTCCTGTCAGTAGATGCAGATGGAAGGCCTGATATACAGGCTAGAAGAGTGTCAAAGCCAGGATTGATGGCCGGGAGAGAGAGTGTGGAAGGAAGAGCTGGTGCCTCCGACGCCGAGGGCTGTCCAGTGTCGAGGAGTGTTTGTCAAAGTTCGCGTACAGACGGTCTCGGATGAGATGAGGTAACAGGGGCCAAGAAACCTTATGATCGGGGGTGCAGATGGTCCGGCAGGGTTAGGGGAAAAGTGGACGTGTGAGAGCGCGAGGTGAGAGGGAAAAAAAAAAAAAAAATTTAGCTGCGGCGACGTGACCAAGGCGCTGGACAGCCCCAGAAGTGGCCCCAGGCAAGGCGGCAGCCACAGGCCAACACGGTTGGAGGTACGTACCGCCACGCGCAGCAAGGAGAAAGGAGCAGACAGTGGCAGTGGCAGCGGCAGCCAGCGGCAACAACCCAAATGGCGTGGGAACAAGCCAGGAACACTGCCGGGTGAACAGGCCAACGACGTGAACGCTGCAAACAGGAACGGGAAACGGGCAAACGACGACCTCGATGGACCTCGATGCGGCAGCGGCAGAAATGAAGGGGGGCAGGAAAGTAAACAGAAAAAAGCGGTGCAGCTTACCTGATGACCACGACCTGGGTATCTCAATGCGGGTTTGCAGTTCCTTTTCGGTGTCGGAATGCGTCGTCAATGGCAAGGAAAGGAAAGAAAAGGTAGGAAAAAGAAAGCACGGTTGACTGAGTTTTGTCGCTACTGCAGAGGGAGCGTTGAGATATGTAAGGTGTGGGAAAAAAGGGCCCCCTTCCTGCTTGGTGTATGCGCGTGTGTGGGATGCGGTGCGTTGCGGCGGTGCGAGCAAAAGCCTGAGCCTGAGCAGAGAGCAAGGGAAAGGAAGGAAGAAGCTGTGACGCAGCAGGCGGAGCGCAGGGACTGACGGACGGGGTTCGGCAGGTATTATAAAAATGTCAACCACGGAGACGATCCTTTTAGTGAGACCGGGGGGGCAGAAAGGAAGGAGGGAAGGGGGGGGTAACGGATCGATCAGAAGAGCCAGGTAGGGGCCGGACAGGTTGTTGTGGACATGGGCAAGACGATGGACGGTGGTGGACGGACGGGATGGGGACAAAAGAAATGGGTTTACTTTATGAATCGAATGAGAGGTGAGAGCAGAATATGAATAAGGATAAGTAAGGGTAGGTAGGCAAAAGTGAGGTACGGATGACGGACGGTGTGTCGAGGTACATTCGTACATACTTTGCAGAGCGAGGTACTTGTTTGATGGCCCGGCGTGTCCTGTCTGACTTGACACTCGCTGGCAGAGGAGAGGAAAAAAAAGATTCATTACACACGCACTCATCTCGTTCATACATGGCCTCTTCCACCACACACACCCACGAGTGCGCTGCGTACCTTTCCATCCTCATTCAATCTTTTGCACACAGTACCAGGCGAGCACACACACGCATACACACACACACACACACACACACACACACACACAAGTAACAGCGAGAAAGGCAGCTCCTGAGATGCGAGGTGCTCGACTCGCACGCGCACCCTCCCCCCAAGTCAGGTCAAGTGAGATGTCCCAAGTGCGGAAGCTTGGTGAATTGAAACGAACGGTTTAGCTGGGACGCTGGCCAGAGTGGACACCGGGGCCATTCACGCTGAAGCAGGAACGAACGGGGGTGACGGGGGTTGGCAGGGCCAGGAGGTCATCCTAGGTCACCCTAGGTGGCCCTGAGGTGAGTGGGTACGAGGGTACTTCGGTACGTGGGGACCTCACCCTGCTTAGGTCACATCTTTGCACGTCCTTTCCTCAGCAAGGGTGCGTGCCCCCTGCCCTGCTCGCCCACCCCTGCCTTCCTCGCCTTCCACGTCCTTTCCTCTTCCTGCCTTCCCTGCCCTTCTGTCGCCCAAACCGTACACTGAGTTTCCACCTGCCGCAAGTTCCCACCACACGTACCTGCCTGCCACTGCCAGTGCCTGCGCCTGCGCCTGTCGTACCCAGTGCGCACAGTGCTGGCCGCCCTCGACTTTGACTTGCCCGGGCAGCGGGTGACCTCAGCTCACTCGTGCACACGGAGTGCTCCCTGAGAGGCCTGAGGTAACCTGACGGGAGGTGCTGGATCTGCCCTGTTGGACCAAGGAGACCTCCATGTCGGTGACGATCGTCCTTGTGCTGTTGTTCCGTTGCCGGTTGGGCCACCGCTAGTCGTGGGAGGCCATTCAGGGGTTGGGACCGCCCTGCGAGCTGCACCTGGAGCTGACGCTTGCGGGCGGACTGCCCATTCTCTCTACAGTCGTCTTTTGCAATTGCCATTGGCAGCGCCGTCGACGGAAAGGAAGCAAATGCCCCAGTCAGCGACGACGGGAATCACAGGAACAGACATTATGCACCAAACGGCCTGAGCACGGCACGACAGCGGCCAGCAATGGCTACGGCGGACCTTGGGCACGAATAGCGGCACCAACGACATGGACGCCTCCCTATGCCAATGCCAATGCCAATGCCAATGCCAATGTCAATGTCAAAGCCCGGTCGACTGTCCAACTAACTGGTCTACGCAGTACCATGACTACGGACACCCAGCAGACCCAGCAGCAACGCGACAGCAACGACCACCTCCCATCCGTTGACCACCCTCCATCACGGCGCTTCATGTCCATGTCAAATGAGCCGTTGAGAAAACAGACAAACAATACGGACCGATCTGCACGCCCTGCATCATCAATCAGAATAGGGGACCACCTGTCATCACCGCTACGTGCGTACCTGACAATTACCTGCAGCTGCCGCCGACACCGCCGCCTGCCGCCGCCGCAGTTACCGCCCGTCGTGCTCATCATCATCTTCATCGTCCCTCTGCTCCCCGTTGCTCTTCAGGGGCCCTCGCCAGGAACCTAGACACCTCCCAGCGCTGTCTGTCCGCTCCCCTGGCTGGGCTGGCTCGCCTAGCAGAGCAACCCCCCCGGCGACTATTTGGCTTTTCTCTCGTTTTGCCTCGTCATCATCAAACAATCGGGTTATTTCTGCCATCATCTCCACCAAAAGAGTGGACCTCTCGTCTCCCAGTCAAATGCTAGAACGAGACACACCAAATTACCTTTCGCATCCCCACAGACAAAACCTACGATAGGGCGGAGCAGGGGTGGTTGCTCGCATCTGTTTCCCATGCCGCCAGGGACTGCCCGCTGCCCGAACTGCTCAGAATCTGAACTGACTTGACAATGGGAGTCTGGCCTTCGTGGAGGCTCGTGAGGGTGCACTGCGCAACCAAGAAAACATAATGAGCGGGAAACCCCAGCACTCAGAGCACACGACGGCCACTGATGAATCTCTCGCCAACACCCGTTGATCAATGACCAGCCTCTGGCCGTGAAGGTGGCCATCCATCCAGCGCCCGCCGTGCCATGCCATCCCTGGGCCTGGCGATGGCCAAAATGTGGCCGCCGGCACTCGGGTACCTACCCAACCACCACCACCGCCAGTGCTCGTCAGATAAGGTAGACTTGGCGGTGCTCTGACCCTGTGCCAGACGAATGTTCCAAAGCTTCCATGTCGCCACTCCCCTCCTCGATTGGGCAAGCACCGTTGTCGCCGGCCGGGCATCATTGAGCGTGCGCTGTCATGGAGGGCAGACAGAGTGTGGCCAGAGCCACTCCATCTCGCATTATCCCGAGTCCCAGATCACCCAACGCGCAGTATCCGGATCTCTTCGCAGCATCTCACGCACATCTCTCGCCTCCGCGTCGTACGGCCGTGCCTGACGTCTACCTGCAATGGCCTGGCACCTTACATGAACGGCAACCAGCCCCCGACAATGGGCAGGCGCAGTTCATTACCGCTCATTTCCCACGCGGCACCCTCACAAAGACCATCTTGGAGACTAGCCGCCGCAGAAGCTGTCGCCACCCTAGTGTTTGCGCCAGCTGCTTCTTGGCAGCCGAACCTCGAAGGGAAAGGGAAGAAATGCATCATTATGCCCATGACCGTAATGTTACGGCACGAGGTGCAGAGTGCCATCTAATGAACGCTCGGACGCCGTGAAATTGGCTGCGGCCTTCAGAGCACGTATCAAAGTCACGAAACAAAGTTGCTCTGGAGCTGTTTGAATGGTCCCTTGCTCCCCCTTCCCAGCCCATGCCTATTCCGTGCTGTCACTGACGTCTGAAGCCGAGCCTCTCTTTGCTATAGCATGGCCAATCTCGATCCAAGGGCCTTGCGAGAGTGCAACGATGCAAGGTGCAGGGGCACCCGGCTGCTCCGCCGTATGAAAGGGGCAATATCATGGAATCACTCCATTCCTTCTGGAAGAGAGGTCTGTTTGCCAGAGGAAACCTTCTGGCGCGCCGTGACGGTGAACAGGCCTGGCAATCACACACGCCAGCCTTGGGGACAAGCCATTTGACCTGAACAAATCGTCATCCTCTGTGTTGGCCGTTTGGCACACTAGGATCTATTAATGGCCCTTGGGACAAGACAGACGCAGCCGTTGAACCGTTGTCCCAAGGGCCCTTTGCAACTGGACTGCGCTTCGGACAGTAGGAGGGCACTGTGTGTCCGTGGCGTGGTACATGCAGCAGGAGCACAGAAGCCTCCGTCGACGGCTTCGAGTATTCTGCACGTTAGCGGGGTTCCTAATTCAAATGCTGAATGACGCGCCGGGCTTGCAGCCTCCTCGCTGGGGAAACGTCTTCAAAAAGCCATCCTGCAGGCCGCCCTGCTCGTACTGCGGTACTCGAGCAAACGTCCATGGAGAACAACATGCCATTGGAGTCGGAATCGGCCCCCAGAGGGATACACACGACAGGGACGCACAACAGCCGACCCCTCTCCGCCGAGGATCAGCATCACCAAGTGGACGGCCTTGACGTCTCTACCTCTGCTGGGCCGGCTCTTGTGCAGGGCAGCTGAGCATCTGAGCCAGGGAGCAGCGGCCAAAAAGGGGTGCCGCCGCCAACATCTGTGACAAGATGCTGCAGGGATGGAAGCAAAGCCTGGCACAAAAGCTGGATGCGTGGGGAGAGGCGATGGTCCATGCATGAAGGCAGGAAATTGGGAGATTGGCACTAGTCCCGCCGGGGAAGGTTTCCAGAAGCCTTCTAGAAGGGATTGACGGCGTAGAAGCCTGGATGGAATTACGGCTGCGTCAAAGGGATGGGCTGCGCCGCCGTCTCGCCGCTTCATCTGCGACGAGGGTGGAACCCCGAGGTCAAACCGCCCCTGCAGGCCCTTTTTTCCCTCTCCACTCCTTCTGGAATGCTTCGAGAAGGTTGGTCGAGCTCAGGGGTCCCCGGGTAATTGGCCGGCCGAGCAAGATTACACGGACTTCTTGCTGCACACGGCAGGGCCTGGCAAGCAGGGCACCTGGCATCGTATCAGCCTTGGACGCGCTTCCTGGCGTCGCGCGGACGGACTGGAGGCCCGTCTCGCTCACACGGTCACGGTACCGTACAGCGCTCAGCTCGCGCCTGGCCATGGTTATGGTTGTCGGGCTCGGGCAGCTCAGACAAAACGTCCGTACGGTCGACATTATCGTGTGTGTGTGTGTGTTTGTCGCCCTGGCCTCCCGTTCGAGTGCGCGCGCATGGCTGCCTTGACTTGAGAACGGGACCGCCGTTGGGAAAGAGAGGGGTTGAAGTTTGAAATGACTGGATGATGGGGGCATGCAATGGGCTTCCGGCATGACCAGCGCGATGCATCACGGGACAAGCAGGGCAAGGGATGACTCCCAACCGTCAACCGTCATCGTAATATCCCGCGGCTCTGCTCCCGAAGCTCAGACTGGCTCGGGCAGGGTCCCATTGCAAATGGGCGGCCCTTTGCCAGAGCTTACCACTCCCACAGAAGCTAGCGGTATCCGCATCGTCAAGACATGGACCTTACGTTCTCGCAGCAGCTCAGACACAGGCGCGCCGCACAGCACGGCATCTACCATGGGCTAAGGCACTCATGCGGCATCGTTTATTACACCCGCAATGCAAGGTACGTGGAGTGGTCAAGGTGATGGGGGTCTGTAGACTAGCGAGCATCGACGGAGATTGCCGCAGGCGACATTGAACAACGATTGTCTGTGCGGGTCGTACTACTGCAGTTACAGAGATCCTAATCAGTCGAAGCTCACGAGCAATCTGGTGACACTGACCGCCAACCTCGAAGAGGAAGAGCGAGAGACGTGGGGAATGGGAGAAGCGAGAAAAGAGAGCCCCCTAACCCCAGCACGGACGAGTCGAGAACAGGCTTCGACGGTCAGGCGCAGATGATGCAGAGAAGCGGTCAGCAGAGCCAAAAGGCGGTTGGAGGCTCTGCTCGATGCTGTGTGTATTGCAAAGTATGGAGCATGTGGTAAGGCGGACGAGGTTAACGACTCTGCGGCCAGCATCGTCCCAAACAGCAAACCCGAGCTAAATTGAGCGTGTACGAGTCGTACAACCATCCTCGGGGCAAGCTGTTTCAGGCGGCTGGCTTACATACTGCAACCAACTCAACAGCTGAAGAGACAGGTATGTACGTACGTACTGCACGTCGAGAAGGGGACTGGAATGGGGAAGGGGATGCGGCTGCCGGATCTCCGCAACAAAGTGAAGATCCCAGGTTCAGTCGCATGAGCTGCTTGCTGCCGTCTGCGAATAGCCTGGATATCTGCATCATCGGCCGATAAACAGCGCCGCGGCGCAACACGGCGCTAGCGGGAGGGAATATCTGTTCCTGGCAGGTCATAGTCGAATGTCAACTCGGCGCGGCGGCTACAGAATGATTGACGGGCGCCGACGTCGTTTCCTATGCATCGACCCTTGGGCCTCTGGGGGGAAGGCTTCCATGATTGTTCCATGCAAGCTTCTATTCATCCTTCCATTGTCGCTTACTGCCTTCCATTGTGCGACCAGGTTCAGCGCTCCGACCCCTGACGTTGGTGTTCCGTGTGCCTTGGCCCCCAGACTTGCTTCATGGGCCGTGCCCCTCGATGCCGCACCTTTCACAGTGCGCCTCTCACTGAAGACTTGGGAGGTACCTTGCAGACGGTCGTCCACGGGCACGATTGGCATCATGCTCCATCACGTCTGTGCCTGCTGGGTGCCATCGTCACGACGCTACAACACGACAGCATCACCGTCAGAGTATTCGACAAGTACCGCAGGAGAACCGGCGTCCCTGCGGCCTCCTACCTGACCCTGCCTCAGGCTCACAGGCCACCCCTAAACATCGACCATCATGCATCCTTGTTTGTCGTCAACCAGGAAGACCAGGTCACATCAACAGCCTCGGTGAGGGCCGCGAAACCGAAAATCTTGTCTATTTTTGTCGGCTACTGTCCTTTTCTTCTCCTTCTCTCGCGGCAGGCGATACACCGCTCTCTTCAGGCGTCCGCGCTGTGGCAGACGCCACAAGATGCCAGATGCCAGATGCCCTCGAGCCCCAGGATGGCCGTTCGTCGAGGCCTTCAGCTAGCGTTCCAAGTTTATCAAGACAACGACGATGCCGTCGACATCTGCGTCAGCCCTGCTGCCACCGTGCAGCCTCAGCCTCCCGTCGACTCCGTGCCGAAGCAACGACATCTCCTAGCCAGTGTCTCTCTTCCGCCGCACTAACGACCGCTGAGCCGGACACGCACGCGCACACACACACTCGACGAACGCCCGGCCTGATCGCACCTCGAAACCAATCACCGTACCATTGTCAATGCTGTAGCGCCCTCCGCCTCCCGTCCAATGCACCCCAGGGACAAAGACGGCACACCCAAGCCTCACCTGGATCCAAGATAATATCAGAGACCGCCATCAAGACCCTCCAGCGTGGCGGGTGCACATATCAGCCAACTGGGTGCTTCCCGCGACCCGGACTAGTCAGGATCAAGGGCGAGACGAGAGAAAAAACCAAAAGTCGGAATGGAGTCGTCAATAGCGCGCCCCAGTCTCCCGATCGTGGCCACAGCCCATGGTTTGTTTAATAATGCCCGCGACGGCCGTTCCGTTCGTCATTGAGCAGCTCAGAACTTTTGTCCTGCACACCTCTTGTCGAGTTCCTTACATTGTCCTTTCTCGATCTGGACATGAAACGCCCGTGCCGAAACCTCGTCTCTGTCAGTCGCGGCCAAACGACGTCTCCAGCTTGACTAGCACGGGATAGAGCAGCGCTAGCCTCGCCTTGCCTTGCTTTGCTTGCCCTACTACTCGCCTCGCTGGCAACTGGACGGCGACGGCTAGACACGACAACGACCACTCGTTCAGGAGTGTCCCGTCAGGCCAGACGCCGGCAGTTGGAGGGATGGGCATGTTAAATCTCGTTAGACCCACCCACACGAGGAAACCACGTCTGCTAGCTAAACTTAGCTGAGTGGGATGAACTGACTCCGAGATGACCGTCGGCCGGCGGTGCGACGCTATCCCGTCTTTACGGATACACTACCTGTGAATCCTACCCCGAGAACTGTCAAATTGCTCTTGCCAAGCTTGGGGCGCTGCTCAACGAGCATTCTGGTGGCTGTCGCGTCGCAAGGGACACAGATTCCACGATGGTGGCCCCGTTGGCTGTTTCGTCCTTTTGGTTGCATGGCATGCACGCGCACACCTTTCCCACGATGCATAGACTCTCTGCTTGTCCAGGCTGACCTTGTCTCGCGCCTTCAGACGGCAAGGGCCAGCAACCCATCAGACAGCCAGCGCTCAAAAAACATCGAACCGGATTCACGGGGGAGACTCCTGATGGGTCTCCCTGCGGCGAGAACCGGCATTTCCGCTGTTCCACATGTTCCCGGCAGCTTGCCAGGCCGCCGGGAAGCGAACGGGTCGAAGCAATGCAGCCGTGAAAACAACAGCCACGGGCTGCATCTACACGAAGCCGCCGCGGTACAAGACAAAACAACCGTCTTCGGGCTGCATCACGCGCGCTCCGCAAACGCGATCGCGACGTGCCAATTGGCGGGCACGGGAAGACGATCGACGAGGCCCCAGGGAGCACGTCCGACAAGTGCCCTCCCGCTCGGGAGCCTCAAAAGTCATGTGCCCACACGGACTCTCGCTACTGACTTTCTGGCGCGGCTTCTGGAAGGCATCGACAACACCATCATGGCCCTTTTGGCTAGACACCCGACCGAACTGTAGGCCATCGACCTCTCCACCTTGGGCACCATTGGGCTTCCCACCGGTGATCATCTCAACGTTCGTCTCTTCATGCTGGCGAGGATGTGCAAAAGGAGGCGAATCTCTCGCTCAAGCAACGCTGCCTCTTTGCCTCCTGAAACCGCCATTGAAAATTCAATCCGGCCTAGTACCAAGAAACTGACTCAAGAAACCTCAAACTTCCACAGGCTGAGCGTCCGGCTCCACACCCTCATCGGGGCCGACGGCCGCCACTCCCTGCCGCCGCTGTCCCAAGGTGCAGATTTCCAAGACAATCAGAGTGCAGGTCGCGGGACTGGCATCATCGGAGGATCGAGCTGAACAGGACCGGCAGGCAAATGACCAAGACGGCGCTGCGTGTGCCCCATCGCCAGTCATAATTCGAGGACGCCAGAAGCTCAGAGATTGCAGGCTCTGACGTGGTCGAGTCCTGTACCCCTCGATGTCTGCGGACTGAGATGGATGGGCCATAAGCTTTTCTCGGACCCGTGAGCCTGTGAGGGACTGGTCGGAACTGACCCTTTTGAAGTGTTACATAGAGTCTTCGGCAGGCAGATCCATGACGGGCCATGACGAGGGCTCAGCGAGCGCAGCAGCCTGATCTGGACTGACTCCGCGGTTCGACCGCGCAGCAGGGAGCGTAAACCTTGCGGAAGCAATGCCAACCCCGGCTGCAGGTCTGGGTCACGCCCGTCCCATTGGATTCCTCGACATCCGACAAGACGGTTCACCCGTAATTACCGAGCATTATGGTGACGGTCAGACGATCTAATCCGGGGAAGCGAATAATACCCGAAACCTGCAAAGATGCTCACGACGACGCACTCGCAGCTCTCGGTTATCTTTTACCGCAGCGCAAGTGGGTAGGGTCTCAGCCAGTCTTGATACCATTTCGTTCGTACGTGTTGGGGCCCCGTGCGTTGGGAATGATCGCCCGCGAGTCCCATGCTGGCTGTGCTTCATTCATGCCTGGAGTCAGGTTCCAGACGTTGGCTTGACATTGCCGAGCGGCCGTGGGTGCCTCGCTGTCAATTCTCCGGTCCCGCTGCGACGGACCAGCAACCTTCGGGGAGCATCCCTACCTGGCCCGGAGGCGATCACGGTCGTCTACCGCGCCCAGTTGGACGGGCTCAGCTGCGCTGCGCTGCGCATCCGACTTCCCAACACTGCTGCTGCCAACCGGTCGCGGCCTGCAGGTCTCGCAGCCGGACGTGGGGGGGCAGGCGTTGCTTTTCCTGTGCAAAATCACCAATGAGCGACAAACAGTGACCGCGGTTTTGATTAAGTGCAGCCGGCCCTGGAATTCGGGCTGGCGTCCGTCAGCTCTTGGCCGCGAAGGGAGCCTGTTGATTACACATCGGGGCAAGACACTCGGGGATGTCGGAAGTCGACCGGTGAGGAGAGCGCAAAGGTGCATCGGGGACTGATTCACAACGTGCCAGGGTCGCATTCCGATGCGGTTGATCCACGACAGCAAAGACCGTCAGGAGGCCCCGTGCTGAGCAGCCATCTTTTGCCTACGCGGTCCGCTCCGTGATTCCGCCCGGGGCCGGCGCCGTGGCCAGGACACGGACCAGTGTCGCCGCCCAGCAGCCATCGCAGCATCCGAGCTTCGTGAGCGGAGGACGGCGAGCTTTTTGGAGTTCCTATTGCACGATGCACTGGCGGACCCGAGCATGCGTCACGGTGTGGGTGTCAAGCTGCAGATGCAGCTGCAAGGCGGCCTGGCGCCTTTTCGCCCTACCGATGACGGTCTTACATGACGGAGGGGTCCGACGAGGTGGATGAGGCGCTGAGACATGCTGTCCAAAAAGTGCTATACAGGAGCCGCCAGAATGGACGACATGACACCGGCGACTGCCAATCACTCTTCGTGAGGAAACGGCTCCCGCGCCATGTGTTGTTGTTGTCTCAATACCGGTGAAGGATTGAGGATGGTCACCCTGCGACGACGGGCGAGAGATTGGCTCGCCGAGTAAATGCTTGGTGCCCTGGATAGGGATGCGATTCGACGAGGCTCACCGAGCGCGGGGTCGCGTCCACCCCCCTGGTGAAGAAGAATTTGGGGGATTGCGACAGTCGTATCCGAGAGGCCTATCGTGCATTGTTGTCTCTGAAAGAGAGGCAGGTTGCAAGGCTGACATCGCTTGACTCGGGAAACGGACTAATGGTTCTTAAAAAACCACGGCTGGGTATAATTCATGGCCCGTGACATCATCGCCGATCGCGACTCCACACATGCGTGTCTAGGGGTTCCGGCGGAGGACAGGGCCGCCTCCGAAAGATGCATCGTGTTCCCGTCTGTTCCCCCTATTCCCGCCGCGCGGGACGGCCCTAAAGAGGGAGTCTCCGCGGCCACCAGCGACCTGAACCAACGTAAGCAAGCCGGAACCGCAGCGAGACAAGGAACGGGTCGACGTTTGTCTTCTCATTCGCACACGCCGCGTTTCCTCTCCTCAGCGGGGTATTTGGGAGGATCCTGCATCAGCAGGGCGTCATGGGAGTTGGCATTCCACGCACACGCCGCCATTAGGGGTCCCCAACCAGGCGCACCATATACATGCGCATGCATCATGTCGGGGCTGATGTCCAGATATGTCTGGCCGGTGAAGGTCTCTCCAGCATTCGTTTGGCAGTGTCGCCAAGGCCCTCCAGTGTGGGGGAGTTTCTGCTGGTTGAGCGAGGGCTGTCAACATCAGAGGCTGGGGAGTGAATCAAGCACAAGAGATTGGATCAAATGGATGCGAGGCAGGATCAGCCTAAGGGGTGAGGTGAGGTGAAGTGAATGGCCATCCACCGGGCTGCTCCACGAGTATATATAGACGGACGTCGACAACAAGAGCCTGCAGCTATCCGCAAACAACCACCTCATCCATCACACTTCCACCTTCACTGTTACCATTTTGGCAATAGCCTCATCCGTCACCAGACCACCACCACTCTCAACCAGTCACAATGGGACCCCACGTCAAGACGGCCCAGATTCCTGAGCACGGCACCGTGCTGGACATTGGCGGCGGCAGCATGTCCTCCAACGTCCTGGACGACCTGCGCGCCGTCTTCCGCATGGCGGCCCGCAAGGGCGACGCCAAGCATTACCCTACCATGCCCGACGAGCTCCTGTACACCGACGAGGGCCTCGCGATCTGGGCCAAGATCATCTTCACAAAGGAGAACTACCAGACCCGCGACGAAATCCAGCTCTTCGAGGAGAACAGCGCCGAGATTGCCGTCGGCATCCCCGAGGGCGCCGTCATGGTTGACCTGGGTGCTGGGTGAGTAGCCCCCTTCGTGAAGACGGACCACCGCTGACCTTTCTAGCGACATGCGCAAAGTCAACTACCTCCTCGACCAGCTCAAGGCCATGGGCCGCCCGGCCACGTACCTCGCCCTCGACATCTCGGAGCGGTCGCTGCGGTCCAACCTCGACCTCCTCTCGCCCGCCCACGCCGGCGGCAGCGTCAGGATGGCAGGCCTCTGGGGCGACTTCGCGGCCGGCCTGGACTACAGCGACGCCCTGCCCGCCGACGCCCCGCGCGTCTTCCTGTCGCTGGGCTCCGTCCTCTTCAACGACCCCTGGGCCAAGGCCGTCGCCTCCCTCCGCGAGTGGTCCACCATCATGCGCCCCGACGACCTCATCCTCGCCGGCATGGACGGCCACGACGTTACCTCCCCCAAGGTCTGGGACGCCTACCACGCCCACCCGGACCTCTTTGAGACGTTCTTCCACAAGGGCCTCGAGCGGGCCAACGCGCTCCTCGGCGAGGCCGTCTTCAAGGCGCAGGACTGGGATATTTGCGGCGAGATCGAGGAGGACGAGGGGCGCCACCGCTTCTTCCTCAAGGCGAACCGCGACGTCGCCGTCTCGGCGGCCGCCACGGGGGGCGACGCGGGGCTGGTCCTGCAGCAGGGCACCGAGCTCGACTGGTTCGACGCGCACAAGCGCCCGCAGTGGATGGTCAGGGAGATGTGCGCGGCGGCCGGGCTGGAGATTGTCAAGTCGTGGGCGATTGAGGGCTCCGAGATGCGCCAATACCTCATCCGCCTGGACACGGGCGCCGAGCAGTCGTCTGACAGTGATGATAGTGCCATCAGTGTCAGCGGTGTTTAGTGTTGCGAGGCAGGGCAACAAGGCAACAGGCAACACGGACGGGGCAGGTTGACGGTTTCTGGGTCTATTCTCTTCTGTCTCAATGTGGCTTAGACGGTGACCAGCAAAGGGGACACGCTGGTACGCACCTTTGGTATACCCAACGGAAATCTCCCGCTGAAAGCAGACAGCGGCGGCAATAGCAATACAACGTAATATATGTTAATGAACCCATGGTCCGTCCAATACGAGACAGAATGGTGAACGCCTCTCATGGTCCAACCCAGTAAGCGACAGAATGGCATCTCTCATGGTCCACCTGTATGAGTAATGGTATGCCTCTGATGTTCCACCCAGTTTGAGTAAGGATGGCATCTCTCATGATCTGCTTAGTATACCTCTTTCATGATACACCCAGGAGAACGAACGCCTCGAATCTAAATGCACATGTAGTGACTGCGCCTCGGCTGCAAATCTATATTCATGACTAGACCAAGCACAGCGTCCCCGAAGTCTTGCTTACGTGATCTACGACGTCTTCCCACCAGCCGTGGCGATCCACGATGCGGTCCGGGATGGGCAGCGACGCGTCGTGGACGTTGGACGCCATCCACTCGCGGGTCTTTTTCAAAGCTTCATACGCGGGCGGGACGCTCTACGAAAGGGGGGTCAGCCTGGCCGGGCATTGGGTCACGGAATGGATGGATGGCACGGCACTTACCGAGCGGCACTTTGTCTCGGTCACCGATGCGAACCAGTCGAGGGCACACTTGCTATGCTCCTCTTCTACTGCTACGACGCCCAGCAGGAACACGGGGAAGAAGGGCGCTTGCGCGGTGAACATGTAGCCCGACGTGGGCATGACACGGATGGTCGCCGCCAGGTTGGCGGCTTGGCATAGCACGTCCGGGTGGTTGCGGGGCAGCCTCAGGAGGCGGCACTGCAGGTAGATGATGGCGGCGAAGCGCCACGCCTCCGCGGTCGAGGCCGTCATGCCCTCCTTGGAGTTGATGGCGCCGTGAGCGTCGAGGTGGCCGGAGCGCAGCAGGCCGGCGATGGTGTCGACGTCCACCTTGACCTTAGTCACGCCCGTGGCCCGCTCAAACTCGTACCACTGGGAGAGGCCCAGGAGGTCGTGGAGCATGCGCAGAGCCATGGGACCGGCGAAGAAGGAGCTGTCGACGGGGTCCAGGTGGGTGAGGGCGGCCATGTGGGTGATCTGGGCGAACTGGTAGAGGAGCGACGGGGCCATGCCGCACCCGCCGTGGATCCTGCTCGTGTTCAGCTCGGATCCCTGGAGCAGCCAGACGAACTGCTTGTCTTTGGTGTTCTCGAGCATGAGCGGCATCATCGGGAGCGCGAAGATGGCGGCCCTGCTGGCGAGGATGGCGTTGCCCACGCGGGCGTCCGACGGCTGGATGTTGACGGGATCCCGGTAGCGGTGGCCCGGGTCCGACGCGTCCAGCAGCTGGCAGGAGAGGCGGGCGCCGTCCAGCCAGCGGGGGACCCGCTTCTGGAGGCGCCAGTGCTCGCTGCAGACGACATCGTTCATGTTCAACAGGGCGATGGCGGCGAGGACGGCCTCCATGTCACCGTCGCTCAGGCTGTCGTTGCGAGCGGCACCGAGCTGCAGGCTCAGCAGTATCACCGCCCTCTTGTAGTGATACTCGGCCATGTCTTTGTACTTTTGCAGCGGCCGGTAGTCAAAGACGTAGGTGCCGGCGAGCGCGAGCAGCGCATGCTTGACGCAGTTGTCCTTGT
Source organism: Colletotrichum fructicola Nara gc5 (assembly GCF_000319635.2). Classification (NCBI taxonomy): domain Eukaryota; kingdom Fungi; phylum Ascomycota; class Sordariomycetes; order Glomerellales; family Glomerellaceae; genus Colletotrichum; species Colletotrichum fructicola. Next base: position 8,036,984 of record NW_027094051.1, on the reverse strand, counting down.
AAGCCATCTGCGCAATGTCCACCAGCCAAGTGTTGGTCCTCCGGAGCACTGTCCGGCCAGAGCACCAGGCGACAATGTCTGTGGAATTAGCGGTGCTCACAAATGCGCATGGTGCTGAACTCACAAAAGCCAAAGAATCTCTGGTCGGTGGGATGAAGCTCTTCGAACCATTGATCTGGGTACTGGTGGGCCCTCAACCACACGGTCAGTTTGTTGTGCGGGCTCTTCTGGCGGTTGTCGTCGCCCTCGTGGCCCGCGGCAAGCCGGGGCGCGCCGAGCTTGATGTAGCCATTGACGATGCCCTTTTCGAGTCTCACATAGTTGAGCCCTTCCAGCTGCCTCGTCTCTACGTGATCCTCAAACGGACTAGAAAAGTTCAGCTCAAGGGGGCATTCCCGCGGAAGCTGGGGCGTGACGATGAGCTCATAATGTGATGATGGCGGTTTCGGGCCGTGCAGAGGCCCCTCAGCGAGTCCTGTTTCTTGTCAGTCCATTGTTCAGACTGTTTGTTTCCCCTTTTCCCTCTTGCTTCACTGCTGTGCCTCTCGCGGGACAGGGGTCAAACGGTAGCTTACGGGACAAGGACTGCGCCGACGGGTGGCTCCTTTCAAATCGTGAATTATTACACAAACGACGTCTCCGAGCGGGCGGGTTCGATGGTTCGTGCTGGGCGACTTCTGCGGGGGGCGATTGAAGGTTGCTGTGAGTATGACTCGTCTGGTAGCTCGTCTCCGCACTAGCCAGCAGCGTCGCAGAGTTGGGAGGCGACGTGGACGGGTCAGACGACGGGGGAGAGGCCAAGCTAGAACACGGCGGATCGACCTCGCGGGCTCTCTTGCGAGGCCTGTTCGTGATGGCAAAACTGCTGGCCATGTCCTAATAGACGGGCCAAAAGCTAGACTAGGTCGGATGAAGCACCAGCTCCAGCACCGGGACGGGTCCCGGAATCGGGAGACTGGATGTCCAGGAGGACGAGTGTCTCCAGAAAAGAGGAGGACAACGCCCGGGTCGGGGGTGCTGGGATCGCGGCGTGTTTGAATCGTGAGTGGAGAGCTCGCACTCGGCGTGTGGGGAGGCCAGGGAGGACTGATGGGGGAACGCAGGAGGAGGAGACACTTGAGGCGGAGCCCGCAACGACAGAGCGCTTAGCGTCGTGCAGGTGCGGCCCAGTGAGGAAAGATGGGATGGGGCCGAAGAGAGAACAGCAGGCGTGCCGTGTTCCCCCCGGCGCTGGTCTCGCTAACACGAGCCAGGGCGTTCGGTAGGGCCAGCAAACAAATGCCAGGACCAGGCCAGGACGTCAACGGCCGGCTCCGGCGACGGCACCCGCGGCTGATTGTCGACGTATCCGTACGCGGCTCTGTGCTCTCATTCAACGCGTTGCAAAGTATCCTCTCCAGTGTGCTGGCGACGAGCGTCGGCCGCTGGCGGGTCAGACGGTCACCCCAATTAGCGTTGCAAAGGGTGCGGACGGCGTAGAGATGACAGCTCCCCGAGCGTGACAGTGACAGCGGTTGTGGATAAGCGCAGAGGACCTCAAGGCAAGGCAACGGGGCACTGAGGGCACCGAACAGGCCGGGACCGAAACGCCGGGGCCCTAATTTAGCGGTGGTCCACTCTGGCCGAGCCCGCCCTCCCTGTAGAGGCAATAAGAGCAAGAGCAGGTACGACGGCACGAGGCGTGGACTGGACGTCAGGCAAAGGGCCTTGGACGTTGGGTACGATCCGTCCGTAAGGCCAGACGTAGGCTCAGGGCAAGGCACGGACGGAGGACTCGCTACTGTCCGCCGTTGAGGCTGGTCTCTGATTAAGATTTCACCTCGCAGATGAGGATGGAGACGAGGATGGAGCTGATGGCCGCGGGAAGCGCGACACCCTGGATATCTCTCTCTCTGTGGTCTCGTCTCGTCTTGGCAGGTGTTGCCAGGGCGTGCGCGAGTCGGGGAAACCTCCGTGCAGCGTGTGATGTAAGGAATGCTGTCTATGTGAGGATGCGAGGAGTCGTCGAGCATGTATGTCTCGTGTGCGAGATGCAGATTGAGGGGATTTGATGCTGACAAGCCTTGGGCAGGAGACAAGCAAGAGACAGGAGGCAAGACAAGGGCAGACGCAACCTGTCAAATGACCTGATGTCGCTCGGTGATGTCTTGCTTGATCTGGCTGGCGGCCGCAGAATAGAGTTCAAGCCAATGGGACCTTCCCGCTCATCGGACGGCACTGGTTCTGTCTGAGTTGTGATGGGACGGCGGTGGTGGTCTTGCCCGCACGGGACAGCGAGGTAGCGCCCAGTAGTGCGCGGAGAGAGAGAGACCTAGGCACGGATGCCGGAATGTAGTGTACCAAGTTGTAGTGGTGTAGTAGACGCACACCCAGCGAGGCGAGAAGAGCAGAGAGACACTGGACTGGAAGACGACGGACGTGAGGCAATAGGATAGGGCGCCCTGTCTCGTCCTGCCGTGCGTTGGGTGCCTTAGCGCGGCTGCAACTGTGACGCGATCTTTTAGCTACATGACCGGTGAGGAGAAATGAAGACTAAGGAAGAGGGATCCCCTCCCCTCCGTAGGGCATGATGATGGGCAAAGGAATGAAGGAAGGGCGGGGTGGTCCAGTGGGATGGCCAGACCACCCACAGACTGGTGTCCTTACCTCGCTTGTTGAGAAAAGAGAGAGTGAGACCGCTGGATATGCAAGGAGGCAGCTCCAGTCACGCACTGTCTTGGATGCTGCTGACACGGCACGATCGAGGGCGAGGGTGCGGTGCAGACGTAATGAGGTGGAGGCGAGCGCAGGTCTAGCTGCAGCGCCGATGGTCCTCTGCCGGCGGGTGCCTCGATACCTGACACTGTGGCCGACCCAAGATTGAGGCCCGAGAGACCGATGGAGAGATGCGGAAGGAAGCAAGCGAGAGGTGTGTGAAGTTGCTGTTCCTGGGAGAAAACGGACGTCGAGTAACCCGAGGTCAGGGCAGTGGATGAATACGGCCTTGGTAGAAGCGATGAACAACGGTGGAAGAAAGGGCCGTGGGTACTGATCCGCAGCGCAGCGGCTACGGTACTGCTACCGCTACCGCTCTACCGCCGGTGGGGGGAGGCAACACGCGGCGACGGGACCCCAGGCAAGGTAGGGTGGGTTCCTCCTCCTCCACCCGACCCTGGAGCGAGACGGGAGAAGGAAAGAGAAAGGAGGGACCCGACGGAGGAGACTGCGACTTCGGGTGAAAGTGGTCCTGTCCTATCGCACGTAGGTATTCGTACTCTGCGGTCGTTCACTGGCCCAGTGGCGAGATGCGACACGTTGCGTGCGTGCGTGCTTCGCGGACGAGGACGGGGACGGGGACGGCTTGATGCTGGCTTGATGCTGGCTGCGGATGTCACGCCAGGCCGAACTCAAAGTCGACGGGACGGGGTGTGAGCTTAATTCGACATCTCCTGCCCTGTCGGTTATTTGTGGCCCAAGTTGTCGCTGGACGTGCAATGCCGGACAAAGCAGCGACGAGACAAGCGACAGAGACAGAAACCGAAACACCAAAGGTTAGTTATCAGGGCAGCTGGCCAGAGCTCGGAGAGCAGAGGGCAGACGTGAAGAAGGAGGAGGAACGTAGGGTACCTTGGGCAGCGGGGAGGGGGCGAGTGAGGAGAGGGCAGCAAGCCGAGCGGGCAGAAAAAAAAAAAGGAGGGAACAGCAGGAGAAAGAGGAATGTTGGACGAGACACGAGTGAAAAGTCGTGCATATCTAAGCTGCCCTGCCTGAGGAGGAGGAGTGTGTAGTCGATCACTCACGCACTCGCTGCAGTCTCAAAAACCCTCAGCATGTCTCCCTGTCCCTTGAACAGCTCTACAGCTTGCCATTCCCGATTCAGAGCCGCCCGCAGCTTTCTCAGACACTGGTAATCGAACCAGCTCATCTGCTGCGCTGCTGCTGCTGCTGCACCTGGCCCAAAGAGCTCGAGTTGGCGGCGAGGGCTCGAGGGCGAGGCTCAGATGCCTGCCGCCTGCACCCTGCCTACCTATCCTCCAACCCCGGTCTATGTCCGAATAGAACAGAACCTGGTCCTGGCTCACCATGAGGTGCGGTGCTGACCCCGGCCGGCCTGACCCTTGAATGTCACCCAGCTGCCCTGTTGCCCTGCTCTCGTTGGCCCGCTGGCCCATGCTCTTCCTCCTCCCTCCTTCCTCCTCTCCTCCACGCATTGCCTTCTTTTCTACATCTAACGAGTCAACATTTCTTTTTCCTCGCGGGCTGGCGCAGGGATATTTATCAACCACCAACATCCGGGGCCGGCGGAAGCGGGAGAAGAGCGGCAGCAGCGAGAGGAGTGAGGAGCAAACAGCCCAACCCAGCCTGCCATTTTGGATGCCTCCACTGATACCAGGATACCGGTGTGCCGGGGTGGCCATGCGTCTCGCCCAAAGTTCCAGCTTTCTGCCACCAACACACCTCATCAATCCATCCAGAAGCAATTCGGTGAGCCAGCCGTTGGTGAGCCTTGGCCTTGTCTCGCATCGAGCTTCCAAGACGGTGTCGACGCGCATCATCACCACCGTACCCCTCAGCTTTCTTCATCCCCAATCTCGCATATCTCAAAGAAGAAAGCCTCAACTGGCCGTTCATGTGAAGGAGGAGGTGGACAGGATGGGTCATGGACGGGCACCCTTGTCTCGCATGTCATCGACGTCCAGTCCAACACCACCAACACCAACACCAGCACCAACACCAGCACCAACACCAGCACCAACAGCGATAGCAACCATCTGCTACGCAATACACGACGGATAGGGACCATTGGAACCAAGTCTACCAACAACGCCTGCCGATAGCACCAACGAACCTGGTACCAACACACCAACACACCTCCAACAACAACCCCCGCCCGCCACAATGTCTTACCCTGTCTAGCCTGCCGCCTCCTTCTCCTCCTCGTCCAGACCCATGCATTCGCTCCATGCTTCATTCCACAACGCCCACGCCCGGATACCGCCCAGATAGCGCCATCCCGCCGTCACCGACACCGCCTATTTCCCGATCCTAGGGTTCCCGGCGGGCGGCCAGTGTCAGTGTCAGTGTCGACAAGTTGGAACAAGCAGCAAACAACGTCCGTCGTCGATTCCTCGACTCGCAGCACTGCAAATACGTGATGCCTTATCCGTACTGCGGATCCGACAAAGTACCACACATGTTGACCACAATGCCATGCTACCAACAGCTGTGGGACCAACGGACCGCGGCCAAATGTGACGAGCTCCAACTTCGCAGTGTTCCAAGGCTACCTCTGCCCCACGACAAGGCCGCCGTGCCTGCCCGCTCCCCCCATCTTCCATCGTATGGCCCATGTTCTGGACCACATCTGCCCTGTCGCCAGCCGCATGCTTGCTTCTTCTTGTCACACCCCCGTTCCCTCTTTTGTCAATCGCTGCTTACACCTGCCAGGTAGCATCAAGTCAGGTACCTGACCTATGTTGGGACACCAGCGCGCGCGCCCGCTCTCTCTGTCCGCCGTCGCCATCGCCATCCATCTGCCTGCTACCTGACTTGACTGCTGCCCTGCCTGCTTACCGGACAGCAGCCATCTGGTCATTGGCCCCGAGCCTGATCTGTCCCAGACACGCAGCAGCAGCAGAGCATTAACCCGCTCTTCACTGGTCGTCATGCCTGTCCTCCTCATCTTGGCCTGGCCAAACGGGTCGTTACGGGCATTACGGGCGTAGTGGGAGGCAAGGGACTTTCGCCCACGACTCACCTCAGAGACTCCTCGCACACCAGACACTCCTCCCCAAGTCGTTCCCTCGCAGCTCCAACTCCGCCCTCATGCTGCCCCCTCGCGTCCGGCTCGACCACGCGCCGTTCAATCTCTCGCTGCCGTTGCCGCTGTCTTCGCCCCCATCCATTCCACCCGGTGGGCAAGACGTCGAGCTTTTGGGTGTTCGCCGCTCTCCCCTCCCCCCGCGCGCGCGCTCTGGTCACGGTTGACCTCTCGCCATCATTACCTGATTATCTCTTTCCTCTTTTCCCGTAACGCTTGACTTGGCCCGCTCTCCACCCGGCTCCCCATCAACCGCCGTCCGTCTCCCCCTGCCCGCAATCCTACAACTCTTTTGCTGAATTGTGACCTGGACCTTGGACTCAGTCCTTTTTCCAAACCGGCGTTCTCCTTCGCTCTCGTCAATTTGCTGTTCCTCTCGCTGTTGGTGCGCCCAAACCTGAATCGCATCCCGTCGTTTGCTTTCCCATCTCGACCCGACCCACTTGGCGTTCCTCGACTGTTTCTTGATCCGTCGTTCCAACGGTCTTGACACCCACGCAGGCCACAGTCTGAGCTTGCTTCCTCGCACTTGACCGTTGTGGGAGGAGCTTTGATAACCTCGGCGGTCGCCACCTTGACCTGTTCGCCGGGAACTCGCATGCTGTCTTGTTTCCCCAGGACTCTCATACACCATGGCGGCCCTCGACATCCGCTCGCTGCTCCAGACAGACCAGCCACTGGACCCCGAGACTGAAGCATTTCGACAATACAAGAGAGCCTGCCAGCTGCACCCGGGGGATATCCCACACAGGAACGAAGATGAGACCGTCCTGGCATACTACGGCAAAGCCTCGGTGCACGCCTTTGCCCGCGTGGCAGAGTTTATCGCGCTGCTCACGGACGAGCAGAACCTGCAGTCGACGGGCTACAACCTGGTGGATCAGGCGCTGTGCGAAAGAAAGCAGGGAATGGGCATCCTCGAGGTAGCAACGAAGCAGCGCAAGACACTCAGGTGGGTTGGAGGATCCGTTTGGATGGGTTTCCCAACACTGACACTTTTGGCAGGCAAATCAGCGAAACCGTGCTCAAGGCCCAGCGGGAGATACGAGACATTCTGGTGCAAGCCGAGGAACACGCTCACCCCGAACCCACGCGGCAGCCCGTGGCCCCAGATTCCTGCTCCAGGTCGTCCGTCTCCATCTCCACAGGCGTCTCGGGGTTCTCGACGGGGCCGTTTTCCGCGGCCGCATCACAGTCGTCCGTCGGGACGTCTCTCGCCCGCGGGGACACGACACGCAGCGAACACGCCCGAAGCGACAGGCGGTCGCTCACCCCCGGCTCACCAGGGTACGATGATGACTACGACGGCGACGACTACGAGATGTCGGGCATGCACGACGGGCTCTCGATGGACGACGAGGTTGCGCGCGCAGACAAGATCGACATGGAGCAGCTGAAGCACAGGGGCAAGGGCCACTACATCTGCCCGGAATGGCGTTCGTGCCAGAAAGGGGGCAAGAAGGAGGACGGAGGCCCGCGGTATTTCACACGCAACTGCATGTTCAGGTATGGCGGAGTCCGTCACAACTCGAGGTATCATCGCTGACTGGCCCGCAGACAACACCTGCAAAAGCACTCCAAACCTCACAGGTGCAATCTGCCAGGGTGTCCGAACAAAGAGGGGTTCGCGAGGAAGGACCAGCTCGTCAGGCATCAGCTAAACGTCAAGCACGAAGACCCCAACGAGAGCCAGCCCCCGGTGACAACGACGACCTATTATCCCACGTCACGGAGGTAGCATTGCAGTAGTAGCAGCAGCGGAGGTTTACGGGATGGTCTGGGGATGGTGACATGAAAAAAAAGTGAGGTGAGGGGGGCAGCAGCAGCGAGACAACGTCCCGAAGGGTTCGCACTTTCTCTTGTTTCTTCTGATTTGTGATAGCGCGCGTATATGGACTTTTGATGGCACAACGGGTAAACGATCTACGGAGTCTTGGCAAACAGGGTGTACTACTATCATGCGGCTGGATCACGAACGGTCTTTTAAAGTTATGGGCTGCATGGTCGGCCGTCTTTGAATGGGATGGCAGGAATAGCGAAAGGGCGCGGCGGGCGGATCAGGTCATGACGATGACCATGTTTGGTTGGTTGGATGTTGGGCATCCAACCCGTTGTCATATGCGCTATTATGCGCGACGAAAGTATCAGACCAGTATGCTGGTTCCAACACGAATTCTCATCAGCACTTCATGGGTCAAACCCCGAGTGAAATGCCCCGAGTGAATGCCAACATTGACCGAGAACCAGTCAGCCCAATCGGTGGCCGTGGGCTCATCACCGTGCCTCTCATGAGCCTGCAACGTCGAGGTCTATGCGATGGCAGTGAAACATGGGCCAACCAATGCAGACGCCATCGCCGGTGGACAGACTCTTGTCTTGTCTGATTCCTGTTCTTGTTGGTGTTGGAGCAGATGAGCCGCCTGGGCTGACTCGTCCGCGAGAGTCATCACCAAGGTTCCTGCCAGGCCTGGATTCCAAGATCGACTGATAATTAGGCTGCTAAAAACGAGGCTGCTCTTCGGCTGTCATGCAAGGAGGCCGATCTTGACCTACCGACATGGCAGCAGGAGGGCGTGCTCCGGGTTTGCGGCAAGGGCACAGGGGAGCAGAGCACGGGAAGCAGGCCGAACGGGCTCTTCTCCTGTCCTCTGCGGCGCAGCCTCCTTACCGTTTGTTTCCCGCAAGGCGGGGCATCCCCCGGGGCTGGTTGGTCGAGTGGGAGAGGGTTGCCTGCCCCGGGAATGCCTGTCACCGTTTCGTGCAGTCTTACACGGCATGCTGCGCAGAGCGTAAGGTAGGCGTGGCGATGTGTAACGCACCGCCGCGTGGGAAGGAAGATCTGATCCCAAATTGGCTGACGCGAGGCGCATCTGCCGCCTGGAAGGGTGTCTGCTGCATTCGCTTTTGTTATAAGCGATTGGTCGCGTACCGCCGTCGTGAGATTTTTCTCTTCGGCCTCGCCTGCGGGCATACACGGAGCCAGACGGATAGCCATGGCGTAATATACGGCAGGAGGATGGAAAAGGGCAAACGTAGGTCTTCTCTGGCGCCAACGCTAACGCGACGACGAGGTGCTGGAGGGTGGCATAAAATGCCAGTCGTGGGCTTGGCCAATCGCCTGGGCCTTGCGGATGGCTGAGGTGGTACTACGTAGCTAAGCCGGTCTGGTCAGAGATGGGAAATAACGGGAAATGTGATGGGCTTCGAAATTCCCATGTGCCATGTCATAATCGACGGAGTCGGACATGAAGCCCGACTGAACCCCTCTTGGCTGAGCACATCTCCTGCTTCGCTCGTGTTACACCTAGAAGCAGGACGTGAGATTCAGCAGCGATGTTCTCGATCTGGATATGTCGAGGCATGGCGGATTGCAGATTCTGTCGATGGCGCATCATGGACCTGATTCTGGCCGCGAGATCAGAATGTGAAGATGGACAACCGAAAAAGAAACGACGGCCAGGAGACTGACACACACGTGTGGACATGATCCGGATAAGGAGCACAATACTGGGGCGGGCGGGAATCGCTGAAGGTTGCCCATCGAGGCAAGTTTCGCTGATATCGGCACCCCAGGCGGAGTCGACACCCGGCGATGTGATGTCGGGTGAGGGAAGGGGAAAGCTGGCTAGCGTGTCAGTGAACAGGGTCCTGGGAGAAGGGATACCAAAGTTCCTCACGCTTTTTTTCTCAGTGGGCTGAGCTGGGCCGCGTTGGGGGCGTCTGGAGAGAGAATCTTGGAAGAAAGAGAAAGCAGAAAAGAGGACGGCCATTTTGGTATGATTCTGCCTTAGCGATATGGGGACGTTTACCGGGTTCGTTTTAGCGACGAGACACCATGCACTAGATCGAAGGGGAGGTGCGGTGCGGATGGACGTGAAATGCGGTGCCCTGACTGTTCTCAGAGGAAAGAACGCTATTGACATGAAAAAGGCGGGGCGCCAATGGGAGCACCGTTCGGGCGCCCCAATCAGCGCGCGCGGAGCTCCCTCCTTGTCGAGTTGCGTTGGACCAGAGGAGGGGCGATGGGCATGGTGAACGGCGGCCGTGGTTGAGATCGTGCCTTCCAACCACACCCACACAGCGACAACCCCCCTTGCTTGCCATACCATTCAGCTTACACACCCACTCTGGCAACCGTCATGTCACAACTCTTTTTCCACGAGCCCAACGTACCTTTTCAGGCACACAGAATGGACCTGTTGATTTGCAGATCTGTCTCCCGGAAGGCCTTCATCTCGAGCCGCGGGGGGCCTGGCTGACGACCTCTGGCCAGAGGTAGAGAGACACCGGATCATATACCGGGTATCTGCCTCACTTGTCTCTTTCTCAAGACCGAAACAATGACGGGGCGAGTGCCATGGCTTGGGGCCCATACGTGATGATGCGTGCTAGTTTATTCCCGCCCGTTCATGTCGCAGCCGCGTTAGTTTCTTTCTGCGCCGCGGCCGCTGGGATATGGATTGTTCAAAGATGCCAAAGTCAGATCATTCCATCCAGCTGACGACATGGAATTCTGTCCCTGCCCGGGATGGGAGATGCCGGTCTGCTGGTCTTGGATGGGGGTTTCCTGCACTGCCGCCGGGTGGGCGTCTCGAGGGGGAAGTTTGAAGCACCTTTCTCGAGGAACGGGGTGAGGTTGCGGTCGATGGCCGACGGGTACAACACCGGTGCGTATCGAGCTCTTTCTCCTCTGCCTGTCTTTTCCGTCTTGATGTTCCATGAGGAGAGTGGTGCTGACGTTTCTTGTATAAAAGGCTCGTGGCTTGCCCCTGAGATGGGAAAGTTTTGTCGATATTCAAGCAGCTCTCACTTACACAAGACACACTACTCATACATCGTTATAAATCATGGCTGTCAAGACGAGAGAGCGCATCATCGTTGTCGGTGCCGGCGTCTTTGGCGCCTCCACGGCCCTCGCTTTCCAGTACAGCAACACGTACAAGGACTACGACATTGTCGTTGTTGACCGTGATCCCCACGCGGACCCTGCCTCGGCGTCCCACGACCTCTCCAAGATTGTCAGGAGTGACTACGCCATCCCGGTTCACATCGAGATGGCGCGGGCTGCCATGGACATGTGGCTCGAGGACCCCTTTTTCAAAGAGTTCTTCCACCGTGTGGGCATGTACCGGTGCCAGCCGGACGACTTCAACCAGCAGAGCCTCCAGGCGTACAAGCAGCTCGGATATCCCACCAAGTCTCGGTGGATGACGGTCGACGAGGTGCGCAAGCAGACGCCCGTCTTTGCCAACGCCGACTTTGGGACCTCGGACAAGGTGATGTACAACCCTGACTTTGGCTACGTCGATGCCGCGCTTGCCTTGGAGGCGACCCGTCGGGAAGCCTTCAGCCACCCGAGAGTCGATCTCGTCGTGGGGGACGTGCAGAACCTCACCTTTGACGAGTCCGGCCACTGCGCGGGCGTCAACGTCTTGCTGCAGGACGGCACCACTCAGGAGCTCAGGGGCAAGGTGGTGCTGTGCACCGGCGCGCGAACTGCCACCTTGCTCGAGAAGAGCGCCCCCGAGAGGAAGGAGCTCCACGCTGGCGAGAGACTCAAAGCCACCGGCGCCATCAGCTTCACCGTACGCATCGACGGCGAGCTCAAGGAGCGTTTCGACGCCGGCCCCGTCCCCGTCTGGAAGAACCGAGTGAATGAAGTGATGGGTAAGTACGTTCATCATAAGAGAGGGCCGTGGCTGACTTATCAGGCGAGCTGGTGTCGTACAAGTACGGCTTGCTCAAGTTCAACCGCGACGGATGCTGGACGCTTGAGAAGGACAGGGAAATCCTCGTCCCAACCGACGCGAACCTGACCCGGTGGGTCGACGACATTGACCAGAACGACATCAAGAAGCTCTGTCGTGAGACCCTGATTGGTCTGTGTGGCAAGGAGCTCGAGAGCTGCGAGATTGAAGAGTACCGTTTCTGCTGGTAAGTCGTGTCTGAGACAGTCGTGAACGTCTGCTGATGCCGCCCAGGGACTCGTACACCCCCAACCACGACTTCTTCATCGGTGAGCACCCCCGCTGCGACAACCTCTACCTCGCCACGGGCGGCTCGTTCCACGGCTGGAAGTTCCTGCCCGTCATCGGCAAAAAGGTGGTTGCCATGCTGGAGGGCAAGCTCTCGGAGCAGGAAAAGCAGATGTGGGCGTGGGACCGCACGAACCCCGACGCCGCCAACACCACATACCACGTCAACGGCGCGCTGGAGGAGATGCAGTAGGCGCGGCAGGCGTGACGCAGTAGGCGGGGAGGGAAGGCGGTCATTTGAGCAATACGGGTGCATGGCTGGCGTTACTAGACGGACACCTACTGGGCTGGTCATCATCATTTTGCGGGTACGGAGCACATTTGGGATCATGTCGCACATTTGGATTATGCCGAATACACATCTTACACGGTTGAACGACGCTCGCCAGTAACAGAGTGGTGTCTTTTGTGTGCCTCTCAGTGATGCTATACCAACCAGTACCCAATGCGCCGAAACGAGCGCAAACAGTGTATGTGACGAATTCCTAAGCGCCTTTTGCCAACCCGACATGGGTATATGTGGCCGGTCATGGACTCGGCTTTCTGCTGTTCTTCCTATGTCGCCTCCCCGTCCTTACCCCCCCACGACGAGCCATTGACGTCCAGCTTGCCCTGCGTCTTCTCCAGGTACGTCACCAGATCCGCAATCGTGCACACCTTGAGCCCGAACCGTCTCGCAAAGTCGATGCACTGCTCGCCCCTCATCATGCCCGGATTCTCGTGCACGGCCTGGCCCTCGACGACGGTGCCGTCGTCGACCAGCTCGCAGATGGCGGCGGCCTCCTTCTTGCCGGCCAGCCGACAAAAGTCGACGGCGGCCTCGGTGTGGCCCCTCCGCTCGCGCACGCCGCCCTGGCGCGCGCGCAGCGGCAGTACGTGGCCGGGCCGGCGCAGGTCGGCGGGCTTCGCTGCGGGGTCGGCGAGGACCCTGCATGTGAGGGCGCGGTCGTGGGCGGAGATGCCGGTGGTGACGGCCTCGTCGGCGGCGTCGACGGAGACGGCGTAGGCGGTGCCGCGGGGGTCCTCGTTCGAGGTGACCATCTGCGGCAGGTCGAGGCGGTCGAGGATGGCGGGGCTGAGGGGCGCGCAGACGTAGCCCGACGAGTGGCGGATCATGAAGCCCATCTGGGCGTTGGTGAGGGACTCGGCGGCGATGATGAGGTCGGCTTCGTTCTCGCGCGAGGGGTCGTCGAGCACGACGAGGAACTCGCCGTTGCCTGGGGATTTGGGTCAGCGGGGCAGTCACTCAGAAGGCGGGATGCGCGGGACGGCTTACGGAAGGCCTCAATGGCATCCGGGATGGAGTCAAACTTGGACTCGTCTATTGTCGAGGAGGGCATCGCGGCGTTTGGGTCTGTGGTTGGCGGTAGAAGGGTGAGGTTGGCGGCGTGGAGGAGGGGGACGTTGGAGGGGTAGTTGAAAGCGGCTCCGAGGGAAATTTAGTGGTGTTTTGCGGTTGCGGGCACACGGTTCGGGCAGGGGTCCTCGTTTTCTTCACTGCGCTAGGGATTCCGTCATGCGAGAGAGGGGCGACAACCGGCAGCGGGCAGATAGGGAATCTTGCAGGTGTAATTGACGGTAACCGCCGGCGGGTAAGGCACTTTTACGACGTGTTCTCACGATGCGCCGGTCGTTGCACTTAATAATCTATCGGCCGATGCTGAGCAGAGAGGACCCCAAGAAGCCCACCCGTCGCCAATCGGTTGACTCATGATGTGTGCCTGTCATCCATGGTTCCCATGTGCCTGGACCAGGGCGCCGACCACGCCGAGGATTCTCGGCCTGCGCGGGTTGTTTCTTGTTTGCTCGGTCGGCGGTCGGGCTTCTAGCTTCCAGGGCCCCTGTGGCGCCTTCTTTCAGATGCGAACGGCACCAAACCGATAGCGGGCTCGGTGAATTACGTAAGGATTGCGAAACGTCCGAGGGCCCGCCGATTACACAGGTGATGATGGCCTGGCTGACAAACCTTGGTGGAAGCACCCGCGCGGCCCCATTTGATTGTTCATGAGGTGTTCCTGGGGCCGGGAGTGCACATCTAGGATAAGGGTCCGCCGCCGACTTTGCGGTGGAAATCCCGTGCCTGCAGAACGTCTGCCATCTGCAATGCAGTTGACAGGGGTGCACTGACGGTCGGCAACAGCGCCGACGGGAAGCTACAATTTCCAGCGGATCTCCTGCTTTGTCATCACCTGCCATTTGATTCATTTCTGCACACACCACCGCAACACCAGCAATGGCATCGTCACGCCCAGCAGCCGCCCTGCTGCGCTCGTTGCGGGCGAGGCCTCTCGTCGCAGCCTCCCGCGCGGCTACGACGTCACCTCTCCTCCGCGCCGGGCTGCAACCCCGCCGGTTCAACTCGACCTTCTCCTCCGTCTCTCCCGACGAGGTCGAGCACTTCAACGCCCTCGCCGCCGACTGGTGGGACCCCCACGGCTCCTCGCGGCTGCTGCACCTGATGAACCCGCTCCGACACACCTTCATCCGCGACTGCCTCAACAGCCAGTACGACGCGCCGTCGACGCCGACCCGGTTCCTCGACGTCGGATGCGGCGGCGGCATCTTCGCCGAGAGCGCCGCCCGGCTGCCCGACACCACCGCCGTGACGGCCATCGACCCGACGCCCGGCGTGCTCGCCATCGCCAAGGCGCACGCGAGGAGGGACCCCGCGCTGAGGGGCAGGCTGGAGTACAAGTCCGCCACGATCGAGACGCTGCCCGTGCCGGCGCAGCTGTACGACGTCGTGTCTGTGTTCGAGGTCGTCGAGCATGTGTCGTCGCCGGAGGAGTTTTTGGACCGCTGCGCGCCGTTTGTGAAGCCCGGCGGGTGGCTCGTCGGCAGCACCATCGCGCGGACGTGGATGAGCTGGTTCACGACGAACCTCATCGCTGAAGATATATTGGGCATCGTGCCCAAGGGCACCCACGATTGGCGCAAATACATCAACGACCACGAGCTCAAGGGCATGTTCATGGGCAAGGGCTGGGAGATGCCGCGTGTCCTGGGCGTCGTCTACGTGCCCGGTCTGGGCTGGAAGGAGGTCAAGGGCAGCGAGAAGGTCGGCAACTACTTTTTCGGCGTCAGGAGGGTGGCGTGAGATGACTGTATGATACTGTACACTACTGGTGATACCCTAGAGGAATACGGGACTGGATTGCCATCTGGTTGAGTGGGCGTTCGTTATGAAATGATGGGATCGAGTCGAACGCAAGTGAGTTGACTGAATTCAGACATCGTCAGCTGGAGGCTCCAGGGAGGCTTCGTTGTCCAATCAAACACCCTATAAATCAGATTAGCTCCCGCTTATCTGCCGTGAAGAAGAGTTTCCTTTCTCCTAGGACACAGCAGCAAGAAGAATCTCCCCACGTCCTTAGTTTCATGGGCAAAGAGAAATGCGGCTAGCAGGCCAGAGACGTCTTTCTCCGCGGGCGTAGCCAGGGCCGCCCGCTGCGGGCCGCAATCCTTCGTCTGTGATTGGTCAGTAGCAACCTTATCATCCGATGGCAGCTCACCTTATCACCTCGAGCGACCTAGAATGCGATACAACAACGAACCTGTAATGCACCCGTGCCACCCTCCACCAGAACGCACTCACATGTCCCTGCACGCCATGCGCAGACATGGCCGTGTGGCACGGAAACTCTGGTTTCGACCGTGGAAATGCATCGTTCAGACCGCCGCCGCCCAATCAGGTGCGGCCGTTCCTGGGACGTCATGGACCAACTCCCGGAGATGCTGATCCCAGCGGATCGTGCCAACTGACTTCATTGTGAGGCGACAAGACGATGCGCTGTTTATAATACTGTCCTGTAGTGTGGTCTCTTTCGATCTGTTCTATTTTGCTCCGTTTGCTCTTCGTACTCCCAACTCTGTTCGTGTCTCAGTAGCGTTTGGCATCTCACGATGGCGGAACGAAAGAGGCTCGTAGTCGTCGGCCTGGGCATGGTCGGCATGGCGTTCATGTGAGTCTGCGCGTGGTGTTGGAGGCCTTGGCTGACGTTTCGCAGAGAAAAGATGCTGAAGCTGGATGCGCGGACAAATGAGTATAGCATCACAATCATCGGGGAGGAGCCCTACCTGGCTTACAACCGCGTGGGGTTGACGAGCTTCTTTGACCACCGCAAGATTGAGAACCTCTACCTCAACCCGGAAGAATGGGTATGTGGTTGTTGCTGCGTTCGTGGCTCGCGCTGACGTTTGTAGTATCGCGGCGCTCCCCAAGGTTCCCTGGGATACCACATCAACACCAAAGTGACGGATATTGACTCCCAAGCAAAGACGATACTTTGCTCCAACGGTGAAGTCGTCCCTTATGACGTCCTGGTCCTGGCCACCGGCTCAGACGCCGTTCTCCCAAAACACACCCCCGGCCATGACGCAACGGGTGTTTTCGTCTACCGCACAATCGACGACCTCAACAAGCTCATCGCCTTTGCCGGCACAAGAAAAGGCACCGACGGAGCAGTCGTCGGCGGTGGTCTGCTCGGTCTGGAGGCTGCCAAGGCCATGGTCGATCTTGAATGCTTCAACCAAGTCAAGATCATTGAGAGGAACCGCTGGGTTCTGAGTCGCCAGATTGACGAGGATGCCGGTGCCATGGTGGTGGACCAAGTGCGGAATCTCGGCCTCGACATCATGCTCAGCAAACGCGTTGGAGAGATTGAGACCACCGAGGACAACCACGTCAAGGGCGTGCGCTTCGAGGATGGCGAACGCCTCGACTGTTCGGCCATTTGCTTCGCTATTGGTGTACGGCCACGAGATGATCTCGCACGCAAGGCGGGCATCAAGTGTGCCGATCGCGGCGGCGGCATCATTGTCAACGACGACATGAGCACCAACGTTCCCGACATCTACGCCATCGGCGAGTGCGCCAGCTGGAAGGGCATGGCGTTCGGCTTGATTGGCCCCGGCGTCGAGATGGCCGACGTCCTCTCCTTCAACCTCACACAAGCCAAGCTGCACCAGCCGCGGATATTCAAGAGGCCAGACCTCAGCACAAAACTCAAGCTGCTCGGTGTCGACGTGGCGAGCTTTGGCGACTACTTTGCCGACACACAAGGGCCGAAGTCCCTGCCCCCAAAAGCGGCAAGAAAGGCGAAAAAGGACGAGCAGAGCACTATCGAGACGTTAACCAACGGCCTGCCACCGGCCCCGGTCAAGGCGTTGACATACCGTGACCCATTCCAGAATGTGTACAAAAAGTACATCTTCACGGAAGACGGCAAATACCTGCTCGGCGGTATCATGATTGGCGACACCAAAGACTACATCAAGCTGGTGCCGTTAGTCAAGAACATGAAGGAGCTCGACATGCCGCCCAGCCAGCTGATACTAGGCGCCAAGAAGGAGGGCGAAGACGACGGCGACGACCTAACAGACGACACCCAGATCTGCTCGTGCCACAACGTGACGAAAGGAGACGTCGTCAACTCGGTAAAAGACGGCACCTGCAAGACCCTCGGCGACGTCAAGACCTGCACAAAAGCCGGCACGGGCTGCGGTGGCTGCATGCCGCTGGTCACCACCATCTTCAACAAGACGATGCTGTCCATGGGCAACGAGGTCAAGAACCACCTCTGTGCCCACTTCAACTACTCCCGCGCCGACCTCTACAACATCATCCTCGTCAAGAAGCTCAAGACGTTTGAAGATGTCATGAGAGAGGCCGGCAACGACCCTGCGTCCATGGGCTGCGAAGTCTGCAAGCCCACCTGCGGCAGCATCTTCTCCTCGCTGTGGAACCGCCACGTCATGGACACACCGATGCACGGCCTGCAAGAGACCAACGACCGCTTCCTCGGCAACATCCAGCGCAACGGCACGTATAGCGTCGTCCCGCGTGTGTCTGCCGGCGAGATCACCCCCGACAAGCTTATCGTCATCGGCCAGGTGGCCAGCAAGTACAACCTGTACACCAAGATCACCGGCGGGCAGCGCATCGACATGTTTGGCGCAAAGAAGCAGGACCTCTTGGATATCTGGAAGACGCTCGTCGAGGCCGGCATGGAGTCGGGCCACGCGTACGCCAAGTCGCTGAGGACCGTCAAGAGCTGTGTAGGGACGACCTGGTGCCGATACGGCATTGGTGACAGTGTTGGCATGGCCGTCCGGTTGGAGGAGCGGTACAAGAGCATCCGCGCGCCGCACAAGATCAAGGGCGGCGTCAGCGGCTGCGTCCGCGAGTGTGCCGAAGCCCAGAACAAGGACTTTGGTCTCATTGCCACCGAAAAGGGCTTCAACATCTTTGTCGCCGGCAACGGTGGCGCCAAGCCGAAGCACTCGGAGCTGCTCGCAAAAGACGTTCCTCCATCCGAGGTCATCCCCATCATCGACAGATACCTCATGTTTTATATCCGCACCGGCGACAAGCTCCAGCGGACCGCCCGCTGGTTGGAGAACCTCCCAGGCGGCATCAAGTACCTGCAGGAGGTCGTCCTCGAGGACAAGCTGGGCATCTGCGCCTCTCTCGAAGCTCAGATGCAGGAGCTCGTCGACAGCTTCTTCGACGAGTGGGCCGAGGCGATCAAGAATCCCCACATCGCCGCCAAGTTCAAGCAGTTCAACAACACCGAGGAGACGCTCGAGAACATGGAGGTTGAGCTCGACCGCGACCAGCCGCGTCCCGTGTACTGGGCCAAGGACTCGGCCAAGGAAGACTTCAAGGGCCTCATCAGCAGGTGGAGCAGCATGGCGTGGCAGCCGATGCTTCCAGCGAGCCACTTCTTTGGCGCCGACGAGACGCCCAACGGCATCTCCGCGACCGTCAAGCGGGGAGACACGCAGCTGGCCATCTGGCGAATCCGCGGCAGGTACTACGCCACACAGCAAATGTGCCCGCACAAGCGCGCCTTTGTGCTTTCGGACGGTCTCATTGGCGAGGACCTCGGGACCGACACGTGCAGCGACGCGAAGAAGCCCGACTCGGGATGCAGCACCAACGGCGATGCCAAGCGGTCCGCGCCGTGGGTGTCGTGTCCGTACCACAAACGTAACTTCGACCTGGCCAACGGCGACTGCAAGACGGACGCAGAGCTCAGCATCGCGACGTTCCCGGTGGAAGAGCGTCCGGACGGCATGATATACTTGAAGCTGCCGCCCGTCGAGGAGCTTGACGCCGCGCTGGGGACCGCAAAATGGATGGTGAAGAAGGGCGAGGCGGGGAGCAGCCCGTTTGAGCAGCTGGATAAGAAGATTAACTTCAAGGGCCACCGTGGAAAGAAGCCTGGCGTGAGGCCACTGGGGACGTTGAAGATGCACAAGGCGGCGCAACTCGCTGTCGGTGGGGGGTGTGGGAGTGCGCCGGATTGGTGAGGGGTAGACATGGCATTGTTGAATATTGAGTGGTTGGGCGTACGCGGCAGGCGGCAAAAATAGAGCGTTTGACCTAAGATATGTCTGTTAGCGACGGAATGTTATGCGGGGTGTTACAGCTTCTCGAGTCTTACCTGCCAGGAAAGAGCTAATTGAAACGCTGGTATTCGAAGATACGAAATCGATTGCTCTTGACGAGAGAAATCTTAGAACGACTAAGGCCCAGCTTGCCATGAAGACTATCATACAACGACTGCCTCGGAAGTGTCCTGCGAGCGGTAGATATGGGGTGCGAGAAGAGCAGTTGGTGTTACGAATGGTCAAACCCGTAAGTTGACGTGGTTCTCTGTGTTGAGGTCTGGTGTGGTTGATGTTAAGTTCGAGTGCTGCGCTCAGCGGGATGCGTCCGCTAGAAAGCAGAAAGCATTACACGCGATTGGCCGTTGGTATTGAATTATGGGTCCTTCGGACCAGGGGTTGAACCTTCTCCGACTGCATCTCATCGACTTGAGGCTATCATGCTTGAAACACGGTGTGTATTCAATTTTTGCTGATGAATCTAAGAATGAATATGGGACATGGCTTGGATCTTTTTCTCATCATCTGCGGCAGCTTTATTCGCGCGCAGCTTGTCGACTGGAATTCTAGTCATTACAGACGAGGCACAGTGCAGGATACTACATTCGCATGCCACTGTACAAGATTCAGGTTTCTTATGAAGCAGGAAGGTGTCCTTTGCTACTTTGGTGTCTTACAAAGGAGTCTTTAGCCGTACAGTATTTCCTATAACTTCAATCAACATACCTAATACCCTCATAAGAACGAGGGTAGTAGAGAAAACGACAGGGGGTGCAATAAAGACGACGACGCAGACGACAACAATAGAGACGACGACAATAGAGAAGACGACCATAAAGAAGACGTCAATAGAGATGCCGATAATAGAGGTGATGACGATAGACGATAACATCAGCGACGATCATAGCAGTACGAATAGTAGTATTGATAAAGACGACGATATATGGATTACATGCATGTGTGTGAACACTGTCCGGCCAGCAAAATCAAGCACACGCAAACCCCACATTGGCCCAAATGCACATGATTGTAAGCGACATCTATAGTCAACCGTTTGGCAACATGTCTAGAGGATGAGCGCCATCAACTACACTTATCACAATTAATGAATGAACCACTTTACATCGCCATGGAACAGGCACATGCAATTTCACCCCAGAACCTTGTTTCTATTGACTACTGACTGCTGTTTATGACACCTGCTGCTGACCACCTAGTTCGAGAAGTCTCGAACAATTCCTGCCAATCTGCTAGTCTGAGAAGTCTCCCAGACACCCTACTCATCCAGTTGCCATCTCAACGGCGGCCGTGAGGGAAGCCGTGGGGTGGCCTAGTCCTCGAAGGCAGCGAGAAGGCCGACGCGACGGTCGGAGCCGCCAACTCAGGGGGCAGCCAAGACGTATGCACAACATTCGGCGTCTGCTGCTGCTCTTGCGTCTACTGCTGCTGTTGCGTCTGCTGCTTCTGCTGTGTCTGCTTCTCCTGCTTGCGACTCCAGTACCAGCTCGAAGCAGCCTTGGCGTTCTCTGCGACCTTGCCGTCGCCGTTGTACACACGCCACTGGTCGGAAATGACCGCGTCGACGTCTCTGGCCGAGAGTCGCATGTCATCCTTGTTCCTGAGGTTGAGAAGGCTCGCCGCGTGGTCTGTCAGATCCGTCATGTAACTCGTCATGCCTGGCGACATGACGTGATCCCGCAGGCAATGGAGTGCCAGCTCCGACAGCCTGCGGCGCTGGTCCTCAACGCGCGCGTCCTGAACAGGCTTGGGCGCGGGCGGCGCAGGCTGCACCGCACCGGCTGTCTTCATGTTCTGCAGATGGCCCATCGCCACATTCTGCAGGGGACCCATCGCCCCCCCAGCTGCTCTCACGTTCTCCTGCAGGTAGTCGCGGAAGCGCTCGTCAAAGGGCGGGATGTCATTCACCTCCCATCTGATCACCTTGACGAAACCGCTGTCGCGGAGAGCCCGGTACTCCGAATCCGTGACTGTAGTTGAGATAGTTAGCTATGGATCATTCAAATGAGACAGGAGCCTTACTGAATCTGCGATGCAGGCGAATTGTGGTCCACCAGTCGGTAAACGCACAAGAATACTGCTTCTCATTCCTTCTGGACAGCTCCCTGTAAGTGCCTTCCCGGATCGCGTCGAGCTTGAGCTTGACCTTCCTGACGGTCAACTTTGCCCACTTCGAGACGGCAATCTGAGAGACGGCGTCGGCGTATGTCTCTATCTCGTCGCCGTCCGCAGCCCATTCCCTAGTCTTGGGCCAGATGCTGTCGAGGGTCGCCTTGTACTTGCCCTGATCTATGGCCTCGTCGACAGTGGCTTCCAAGAACGTCTTGGACGAGCCCCAAGTCGGCGTCGGCTCAGCCGGCGTCTGCACATTCTCCGCATCTAACCCAGCGTCCTGGGCACCACCATCAGTTCCCACCGCGCCATCCGCGGTGGACTCAGAGTCCAGGGCCCCATCGGCTCCTTCACTCACCAGAGCTGCCTGAAACGCGGAAGTTCCATTCTCTGGACTCATCTTCTGCTTCTTGTTAGCAGCAACGGGGGTCCCCGTCATCTTTCTCTTTCCACTGATAGTCCGTTGACCGTCAGCCTCCATCGCCGTCTCCAAAAACCCACTGTGTCGATGTGCGCTGCTTGGGTCATGCCAAAAGTCATCATACCACACGTCAGGGAGCGCATCACGGCGCGGCCGGTCACCGCAGTCCCGGTCGTGGAAGTCATGCCGAGGAGCCGACACACTCTCTCTGCGGGGGGCTGCGCGATATCCCGTCGTCTGCTGCTGCTGCTGCGGCGGCGGCGGCGGGTCGCTCTGGGCACTAAAGCGGGTAAAGCACATGTTGTCGAGCCACCGCGGCTGCGCTGTCTGCGGAGGCGCGGACGGCCCACCCGTGAAACCAATGCTGAATGTGCGTATGCTCGGGTCATTGAAGCTGGCTCGAAGCAGGTTTGCCGCTCGGTTGTTCGCTTCGATATGGGCGGCAAGCTCGTCGCGGTCGACACGATGCCGGGAAACCATGTTCAGGTCGTACTGCTGCCTGCTATCAGTGTCCTGATACTGTCCGTTGGTGTTGGGAAAGTTGAAGAGGAAAAGATTTCGCAGCCGAGAGACTTTCTAACTAGACTAAAGAAAAGCAAGGCAGCAACAGGCATCAATCAATCGACGAGATAGGTAAACAATGGGATTCACAGTTCTCCTCGGCCGGTGGGTCCCGCGGTGAAAGTCCTGACTCTCTCAAGGCAGGAGCCCTCCATGCTACCCCTACTTCCTCTCCTGAATTTTCACAGAGTCTCCAAATATTGCTGTTGCTATTATTCCTTTGATATCACCAGTTTGCGGCTTTCAGATGAAGTAAGCCGGCGCTCCAATGGCCCCCTTTTTCAGGCGCGGCCCGCCTCCGGCATATGCCAGAATGCCCACATCCAAGGGGTATAAATGACAATATTGTGGCCCAACAGAGCAGAACCAACTTTTCATCATTTGTATAAAACCTTCACTGTGATACATGGTGTGTCTTCATTATGTAAGTGGAAACTAACTATGAACGCTGAACATATTTCACCGGGCAGTGGAAGGAGGGATGATGAAAAAAAAACTTGGGAGGGAGGGAGCACCTAATCTGTCTTGAGAGTATTTGAATTCATGGGGTCTGAGGCTGAGGGAGATGAAGATATTGATTTACTAGCGGATTTGCGAGAGCGTCAGGGAAGCGGGCATGCTTCGACCATAGACATTGACGAACGGACTTGAAACCCCAATTGAGTGAGGAGACGTGGAGGATAGCGTTGGTAACACGCGGAATCCCTCGTAGACTGAGTGGCGTTCGTAATTTACTTAACAAGCAACATGACATTCTTAGACTCTTGATGATCAATGCAAACTGGACCCTTCCCTCGTGAATATCTATCTATTGTAACATTAATACCACCTACACAGCTGTGGTCTGCTTCGTCTTTCTTCCCACTTTGAGCTGTCTGTCGCCATTGCGAACTATACATTTGAATCTGAGACATTTGTCACTCTTGCTGAGGCGTTTCTCCATCGTGTGCAAGGGGCACGTTGCCTTGGAGCTTTCCAGTCTGATGATCTCGTCTCCCTCCTCAGCCTCTACCGCCTGCCAAAAACAATAGGTCGCGTTGACCTCCATAGTCGCGACGAACCTCCTTAGCTTATCGAATTCCGCGTCCCGCACGATTGCCATTCCAACTTCGTGGATGACTGACGAATGTGTGAGATGGCGACCGTCGTCGAAGATATTGAACGCGTTCAGTCGTGATGCCAGCAGTTCCACGGCCTTTTGCCAGTCAGACTCCGCGCTTCCAGTGCCATTTGGCCGTGCTTTTATCGCCTCGACAGCCGTCTTGAGACCGTTCAGCACAGTGGTGAGGCCCTGCACTTCGAGCCTTTCTTTGCTCACATCTTTCTGCGAACTAGACAGCTCCTCCCTGCGCTGGTCCACCTCAGCTATTGCTGAATTTCGCATAACCTCTATTCAGGCTACTGTTGATCTCAACCCCTCTAGCTCGGTCGTTACCGAGTCCCGCGCAGCCTCCATCGATGTCAGCTTTTCTCTCACCTTGTCCAACTCGGCCTTTGCCAAATCTCGCTCAACCTCTATCGAGGTCAGCGTCTCTTTCAGACGGGCCAGTTCGTTGTCCGCCTCTCCACGCGCCGTCTCGGCTTGGCGCAACTTCTCGGCGAGATCCGTTCTCTCCTTTGTCGCCTGCTTCAATTTCTCCTCAACAATAGAGAACTCTTTCATGGCGTCGGCGAATGACTCATTGGTGATCCTGCGGGTCATGTTCTCTACAAACAGCTTGTGCTTGCTCTCGCTCATTTCCTTATACTCTGCCTGGAGCTTCTCGTGTTCCCTGGACAGCTTCTTGTTCTGCTCATCCGACTCCTGTAGGAGCTTGGCGTGTTCCGCCCGATTCCGAGTCTCGCGCTTGGCCGCCTCGTCGGCTCGGATGCCGGCGGTCTTGGCATCTTGCTCTGCCAAGTCCAGCTTCTTCTGGAGGGTCATAACCTTCTCCGGCGTCTCCTCTGCCTTCTTCAGCGCGTCTTCAAACCTCTTGAGGATTCTAGAGACCTTGATCTCTGTCCCGTGACTGCCTTCGGCCTGAGTGTCTCCAGGCACCCTCACCTCCGTCGAGGATCGCTCCTGATCTCCGCTCACAGGAGCCATGGCAACTGCAGAGACTCTCTCATACGAGGATAACCCAGAGTCCTGGGCACCATCTGCACCACTGACTGCACCTGCCTGAAATGCGGAGGTCCCATCCCCTGCGCTCGTCTTCTGCTGTTTAGCAGTTCTCATTGATGATGACGATGCGCTGCCCTCTCTCTTCCTTCCAACAGTCCGTCGACCGTCCATTTCTGCTCTGTCTGCTCCTACCGCAGTTGCGGTAGATACCAAAACCGCAGTCGCAGCCTGAGGCCGTGAAGCCGGCGTTCCTTCCACTAAATCGCGCTCCGGCGGCATCTTGGTCTCGGTGGGGGCGGTGGTTGTGGTCGTGGTCGTGAAAATTACAGAAGAAAATGCAGGGGTGATGATAAACGCAGGTGCGGGAAGGCGGAGAAAAGTTGAGGAAAGACGGAGGTGGAACGTTGCCACCTGGGAAAGGGAAGGAGCCTTCAACTTCGTTCCTTCTCCTTACACAACTCATCATACTAAGGTATCTCTTCAAACCACCTCTTTCCCCACTAGCCAACTTCCAAGAGGACACAGTCGGGATTCGTCAGTAAGAGGATCACTTTGGTTAGTCACAATCAAGGGTCAACTTTCAAGGGTTACGCACCACACAGGTGGTTCAATTGCAGAGAATGTGTATTGTTACAAAAGCATATTGGCTTCCCGAGTAGTAGGTATGGTCAACCCCGTGCCATATCTGGCAGTCAAGAGGGCGTAAGTCTGAACAAAGAAGGTGGGCGGTCGCCGCCGCCGCCGCCCTCTTATACGTAGCTGTCGTTCGGGTCCTCTATCGCATCCGAAGACGGGACCGGGTTATGCCCCTGCAGCCTCTTATATTTCCTTTGCCACTCGAAAACATCGTCTTCCAACTCCCGAATCCTCTCATTCAGCTGGTCGATATCGGTCTGAGTGGAGCCTGAGCCGGTCGCCTCGGCACTGACCGTAAGCCCCGTCAAAGACTCGACGGGCCTTCCTCGGTCCGCGAGCTTCTTCTGCAAGGCAACCCAGCGGCGCTCTTCGAGTAATCCGCGCTCGTAATAATCCAACATGTCGTCATTCGCTGGCAAGTCCTCCTTCATGTTGAGGTTGGCCGCTTCCATACTGTAGCCCTCGCCCGTGTACCTGAAGAGCGGCAGTCCTAGATGATCCATGTCTGTCAGCGCCTCCAGAATGTCCCCAAGGTCAGTCGTCGAGACCTTGTAGGGACCGTTGTCTTCTGTCTGCCTCGGTGGTGGATTTGGATACTTGCCCTCTAGCTTCTCCATGAACATAGAGAACCAGCCACACGGGATGTCACGACCATGCATGTCGTCGCGGGCCATCTTGTGAAGCTTGGACACCTCCATGCCCTGACAGTCGGGCTTTTTGAGAACTCGAATCATGGTGTTGAAGAACTCATCACCAGTCGGGTTGAGGAGCTTCCATGTCCGGCAGTCGTTGGTGCGCACGATTACTGCGTACTGGATGGCGACGATAAGGCATTCGACCTTGCCCTGCCACAGCGGATGGAACGCCAAATTCATCAGTCTCTTCATAAAGAGCGCAGTCCACGCCGGCGAGACCACCAGTTCATTCTTGCTGTTCCGTCCCATCCTGGGACGCTTCTTGTCCGGATCAAATTGCAACGCGTACTTGGCCGAGATGACATCGGCAGGGCTCTTACGAAAGAGGCGCAGAAACACTTTCCAGAGTTTAGTGAATCTCCCTTTTTCTGGAATGTCCATCCAAACGGGCCGTTCGGGATCCTCATCCCACGCCCTCTGCAAGTCTTGCTCGTCCTGCTGGGTCCAGTTCGGAGGGAATAACGACTCTGGCAGTGTTTTAGGAGGAATTATATTGTCGATCTCGTCTTCTTCAAGCTGAGTCACAGAAGCATTCGTCAGAAAGAACATCTTGTGCGACGCAGCTGGCTGCTTATCGACGTGAGACCTCTCAACAAGCGCCCACGCCTTGTCAGGGCGCACCAGACACCTGACGCCGCCATCGCCATCATCCCCGGTTGGTTCCTCTCTTCCAGCATCTGCCACGCCCTCCTCGAAATCTGTCTCGGCCTCTCCAGCATTCGTCGCCTTCTGCTTCTTATTAATAGAACCGGGTGTGTCCGCGTTCTTCCTCTTGGTTTTTTGACCTCGCGTTGCTGTGACAGCTGATGTCGCCGCCGAGGTCTTAGTCGCAGCCGCAGGCTTTTTTGTGTTCTTGGGAGGCATGATGGTGGTCGTCGTGGGAGGTGGTAATGGGAGGTGGTAGTGAACTCGCAATAGAGAATACACGAGCAATATGGGAGAAAGATGCGAAAAGCAAGTGTGGCAAACTAGAGATGTGATGTTGTGAGGAGAAGAAGAAAGACGTCGTTCTAGTAGAAAAGAAAGCAGTCTTTTAAATACGCTCCTTCTTTGCACTCCTTATTGCAACTTCTCTCCCAGACACCTCCTTCCTTCCCCACTGTCCAACTTTTCAAGAAGGCCCAATCGCATCCATGGGGCAAGCACTGTCTTACAGAGGCAGGATGCAGCCTAGAGACGTCTCCTCTCAGTTGGACACATTGGATATTTGGACGAGCAGCTTTTAGAAGCCGTCATAAATGTAAGAATAGGACATGAGTCCATTTCGATTCAAGTCTTTCCTTCCCTCCTCCCCTTACTGAGCAAACACTGCCACCGGTGACGTCTGTCTCGGGAACTTCGAAAGCTATCCGGGCGGTTAGGAAATGGCAATGGTTGTTAAGGAATATCTGCCCGTGTCTCGGTACAATTACCATCGGATGAGCCCACCACTGGTCTCAAGTCCAGGCCTTCTAAACAGGTACTTGGGTCTCCTCGAGTGCTGAGGCATCGGGCATGCGGTTATAAGGGAGGCACTGGTAAATTCAAGCATGGTCAGAATCACAAGGAAGACATATTGTGACTTGGAACCATCGAAGTCACTGAAGTGAGCACATTCGTCGTATATCATGTATTGCATGCTCGTTACTTCTGTACCCCCAAGGCACGATCGTAAACATACTCAATACCAGCCAACGCAAGCTCGCGTGCCAACCACTGTGCTTACACATCAGTCTCCCCTTCCAATGTACCCGCGGGTGGATGCCGACTTCTCACGTACAGTATCGCAGGCTGTGTGTCAGAAGAAGTGATGCCACATACAGCTGGGCCGTCACAATGGCCAAAAAGCTCTCGTCCCTGGCGTCACGGGGTCTTGATCTCAACCAAAAGAACTCGTCCCTGAGTCGGTCTCGACTGTTATAGAGGCCAGCGAGCCAACTTGGTTCGGATTGCTGTGTCCGGTCTTGCTGCGGTATAGGATAACCAAGGAGTTGCTGCGGTATGGGATAGCCAAGGGTTTGCTGCGGTATGGGATAAACAAGGCGCCTTCGATGCGAATAAGGGTACCGGGCCTGACCATGAAAGCCTCCAGCGTACTGATTCGTCGTTGGAAAGTAATTTCTGTGCTGATGTACGCCGTACATATTGAGACCGCCGGCTGGTGCGGGGGAATGCGAAGCGTTATGGGTCTCAACCGGACTCCTGGGGTCAAGTTGGAGAGAAGGAAGGTTCCCATAAAGCTGAGTTCGCGGGCTGCCTACTTGCTGTCCAACATTGGAGATGGCGTTAGCCGGGGTTTGGAGACCAGTCGTGTTGGGGGCGGCGAGATTGTTATAGCTGTGGTGATGTTGGTGGTCATGACAGGGCTTCTTCGTAACATGGACCCGGTTTCTGCTACCGTCGGCGTTCTCATCTTCATCGACCGTATCCGACAAGTCTTCTTCGACACGATTGTGTGACATCTTGCGTCTGCTGTCTGCATAGGGACGATGGCGATAACGCTTCCGCCGACGACGTTGTTCTTCCTCGAGCGCGTTCATCCTTCGTAACGGGCCGCTGCGGAGTGGATCTCTTTCTTCAGACTGTGTTTGTTGGCCAGAGACATTGGTTTGAGCCTTCTGTAAGTCTCCTGAGCTGGAACTCTTGAGAATGCCACGTAGCCTAGGCACCGGCCTCGGACTGGAGGGCTTAATGGGTTCGTCGCCATCTATTTCGTCAGACCCAGCCATGGAGATGCCAGGCCAAGAATCACTGCTTGAAGTGGACATGTTATCACAATCCGTCTCCGAATTTGAATCTGCCACTTCGACGAGCTCGGTACTGAGAAGGCGTGGAGAGGGCATTTTGTCTATTGATGCCGCTCTGGGGAGGAAAGATGTTTTGTGTATGAGTACTGGATGTAGTCGTGTTCTTTTTCTAGACGTAACAAAAAAGTTGAACATTATTGGAACAAATACCAGTTAATGGGGGGAATGATGGAGTGTCGTTGGAGAGAAGTTGATGGACGAGTGTCGGTTGAAAGAGGCGTATGCCCGGGGTTAGCCAGCTTCCTTCCGAATAGGGCACGTGAGGAACGTATCCGATTGGTCCAATGGGGGAAGTCGCTGCTTTAACGTCTACATCTCTTCAGTGAACAGCACCCGCGACTCAGCCATCGCGAAAATTACATGGAGATAACTTCACGAGAACGATGGCAGTGGATGCCGTGACGAATATAGAGAACGAGTGCTCAATCTGTGCCTAAAGACTATGTAAAGCAACCCAACAACGTTCTCTCAAACCCAATATTTACTTGCCACGGGAACCTCCACTAAAGAGTGAGCGGATTCTGCCCCAACCCAAGGTGCACCTCAGTTCTGCGCAATCCCTCCACGCTGCTCAAGACCTTTTCCAAATTCTTCGTCTTGGGGTCGGTCGGCAGAGGCATCCTTCCCTCCTTTCCCGCCCTGTAGTCGTAGAACTCCCACAAGGGACCCGAGCGGTTCTCGTACTTGCACCAGGTGTGCCCCTGGCTCTTGGCAAAGTCCTTGGTCCAAGGAAACGGTCCCCCTTGTGGGTCCTTGATCCCGATGGAAGCAGTCGCGGCCTCCATGACGAGATCAACCCAAGGGGTCCTCGAGGCGATAGCTGGCCTGTTGCCTCTCCTATGGATGAGGAGATTGTATAACTGGGCCTTGGAGAGCTGCGATACTCGAGCACATTCATCCAAATGATGCAACTTCGTGTTGCACAATGGGCAGCCACTGATCTGGCCCGAGAGGTCTGGCCAGATGCAGTCGATCAGACGATGGCCTCTGTGGCCGCAGTTCCCACACCTGAGCTCAACATGAGGGTCGATTGACTGTCCGCCATGGGTAACGAGCTTCTCTGCGTCCTCCGTGTTGAGCTTGACCTTTTCGTGGAAAGGCGGCTTGTTGTAAATCTGTTCAGGGGGCTGGAAGGACGTGCCAGTGAACCGCCGTGGGTGGTGCGATTGACCTCGATCTGAGGTAACATCGGGCTCGCGTTGAAGTGATTGACCCCTGCCATGGCCACCACCTCTTGTCAGTGAGTGGTATGATGGCCGCTGGTCTCTATCACTGCCTTGTGTCTGGGGTGGCGAGTCAAAACGGGAAGGGGCAGGGCGGTCACGTCCTTCCCGGGCGAAATCGTGGTAGACCCCTCTGTTTGGGTTCTGGGGTCTAGATCCTGGTCCAGGCTTGATCTCGCGGTCGCGATCCTCTGGTCGTCGTGTCTGGTCTCGAGCCGGGGTTTGCTGCGGGCCGTAGCTGTCGTAGCTCTCTCGATGTACCTGATGCGAGGGTCGAGGCTGGTTGCTTGGACGATGCAGACTTGGAGAGAGCCGCGACGACAGTCTGTCATGAGTCGCCACGTCGTGGCGGGTCGTTGTGATGTTGAACCATGTGCTGTCTATCGCTGGCTGCTTGAGGCTGATTACTTGGGCGGCGCGGACCTGAGGATTGCCATGGCGACAGCCTGCCGCTTTCGCTCGTTGTAGCCACGTCGTGGCGCTGGTCGTTGTGTTGTTGCCTCCCGTGCGATCTATCGCTGGTTGCTTGGTGCTGGTTGCTTCGGTGATGCGGACCTGAAGAAGGCCGCGACGATAGTCTGTCGTGAGTCGCCACGTCGTGGCGATGGTCGTTGTATGGGTGGAACCTGTGCGATCTATCGCTGTTTGCTTGGTGCTGGTTGCTTCGGCGATGCGGACCTGAAGAGGGCCGTGACGACGGGCTGTCGCTCCCCGCCACGTCGTGGCGTCTCTCGTTGTATGGTTGGAACCTGTGCAGTCTATCCGCAGAAACGTTCGCAAAGTCATGCGCCTCTGACATCGTCGATGTCTGGTGCTGAGTGGGCTGCTGTCTCTGGCGTCGCTTCCTATCCAGGCTGGCCTGGGCGCGAGCGAAGTCATCTTCTGCCTCCTCCAGCGAGTCGCGGCGAGGTCTCTTTGCGTGAGGGTATTCGCCAGCGGCGGAGCCCCTGCCTTCCTCCCGTTCACGCATCGGTCTTGTCATAGTGTCTGTTGTTGCGTTGTGCTGAAAAGGGATACAAGTGCGAGGAATAAAAAACGAAGAGGTGGGAGTAGAGTGCGAGGAGTAGGAATGTGGTGGTGAGAAGAGTTCGAGGGGTAGAAATGTAGTGGTAGAGGGCCCGAGAAAAATCGAAAATGTGTGTTGTGTGTGTGTGTGTGAGAGAGAGAGAAGGAAGGAAAAAGGCAAGAGGAGTAGCAGAGTTTTCAACTCCCACGACGGGAGGAGGCTCGGGTTCGAGGTGCAAACAAGAACAGGTTCCGGGTGTTTACAGCGAGCAAGCGGGCCTGTTTCAATCACCCACCCATCTTCCATTCAAACGCGAGAACCCTAGCACCAAAGAAGCAACAGTGAGTTCATGTCGCGGATAGTCACCGTGGGCACAGGGCTTTTGTACTCTTTGTGACCATCGCCATCCATCAACTTACCAGGGACTGCAAACGACACATCTATCAACAGGACTGGCATAAATCGGCAACACAGATTAGACATTGACTATGAAATTTGTAATCTTGCACCCATGGTAGGAGGCATCTTAGACCAACGTAAAATTATTCGACGTCCCTTCAAACGCCGTGATGGACCCGATCAACGGCTTCGAATCGCCATAGTACTTGATCCGATACGTCCCCGCAGCAGCGCCGTCCCCGGCCGTCTCCCAGCTGATGGTGACCTCGCTGTACCCGAGCAGCCAGTTGGTGCGCGTCCACGTGTACACCAGAAACCAGTCCTCGTCGTTCCTCACTTGCGTCCACACACCGTTCTGCAGTTGCTCCACCGCCGCGTACGTCCCCTCGAGGCGCAGGTTGTTCCGCGGGTTGGCCGCTTGGAAGGTGGCGTTGACGACGGCGCCACGGGAGTACGACGCCGACGGCTGCGTGACGACGGAGCCGAAGGAGCGGCCGCTGGGGGTGCCGTCCACGACGACGCCGGTGATGAAGGACAGCGAGTTGCCGCGGTTGTCCGGGGGCGACGGGCCGGCGGGCGGCGTGGACGTGGCCGAGGGGGAAAGGAAGCCGATGTTGGAGACGGTGAGGTTGATGTAGGCCGGGAGGGTGCTTTTGCCAAAGAGGGTCGACGCGCCCTCGTAGCGCTGGATGGCGTACTCTTCAGGGGTCGCGATGTAGTGCGCGTAGGTGTTGGCAGGGCCGCCGAGGACGACGATCGGGTCGTTGTCGACGATTGACGTGGCGGCCTGCTTGACTGCTGCCTTCCAGCGGCGACCAGACATGGTTGTGGCCTCGCCGGGCGCGACGATGATGACCAGCTGGCCCACGCGGAGCATCTGGATGTCGACAATATTGGGGCTCCAGGCGTAGGGGGTGCTCATCTCGCCGACGTCGAGGAGGACGGGCTTCGGCTGCTGGCAGGCGGCCTGCGCCGCGCTCGGGGTCCTCAGGAGGCCGGAAACGACCGCCCAGAGGGGGTTGGCGTCAGGGGTGCCCGAGTCGGCCTGGGTGAAGTCGAACGCGCCGGGGCCGTCGGACGTGCCGGCGGCGAAGGAGTAGCCGAGGGCGGCCGGGCAGGTCATGCCCTTGGTGCCGTCTGCCGCGGTGAAGTTGAAGTAGGACATGTCCTGGAAGAAGTGGAAGGACTTGACGCTGGTGCCGGTGACGGGGGTCGACGAAGAGCTCAGGGCGGTCTGTCTGGTCAGCCAGGCTCGGTGTGAGGATGGGTCAACTTACGTAGACGCTCTTGGCCCCGGCGTACTGCCGTTTGCCAATCTCATAGCAGCTGGTAATTCCCAGGTCTAGCTTCTGAAATGCCGGGCCTCTGCCGTGGCATGACTGGCTCTTGCCATCAGCGCACGTGCTGTTCTCGAGACTGCACTGCTGGCCAGATCCGTCGTCGCACCACGCGCCGAGGACGTTGGGGGTGGTGTCGCCGACGTTGGCTTGGCTGAAGCCAGCGACGAAGCCATCAGCCGTGCTCGAGTCGCCCGCGAGATCCTTCTCGAGGAGATACGCGGCGACGCCCTTGTTGTCGCCAGCCACGTGGGTGCTATTCTGAAGAATGGAAGTGCCATGCACAGGATACCACGTGAGAACACCAATGTTCTTGCCGTCAGAGGCACGCTGGAAGCGGAGAAGCGTGAGGGTAGTGTCGGTGCTGGCGCTGTACTTGGCCCTCTCCTCTTCGGGGTTGGCCAGGTACGCCCAGAGACTGCGGTTGATTGCGCCATCAGTCACCTCGGTGGTCCCAACGTCGAGGTAGCCCTGGATCGTCAGTCAGGTCTCGAGAAGCAGTGAACGACATACCTCGGTCAGCGACTCGTGCGCCTTCTTGATCGACAACACCGCGCCGTCAACGATGGCCTGGTAGCTCTGCTTGTCGAACCCCAGGCTGGTGACTTGCGGCAGCAGGTAGTTGAACCACGCTCCCGGGCCGGCGTGGCTGTGGGTGCCCGTGACGGCAATGTTGTCCTTGGTGTACATGGAATAGCCAGACCCGAGAGCCTTGACGCCCTCCAAGATGCCATTGCGCACGGCGGTGTCACCGCTCTGAGTGTCCAGCACGAGATACACAAACCGATCGTTCGGCTTGCTCACATCGCCGACAATGAAGGCGCGGCTGTAGATTCTCTGCCTGAGACCAGTCCCAACCTGGTCCAGATCAGCATACCCGGCAAACCCAATCTCGACGACGGGCCCCGTGATGTCAGCCTTGCCGGCGCCGATCAGGTACTTGTCACCCGCCGCGGCGCGCGTCTTGGCCTTGAGGTGCGACTTCCACGTATCATCGCGGCGGATGTTCAGCGCGGGGCCCTGTTGAGCGCCGAGCTTGGTGAAAGCGACAGTGGCTAGGAGCACAAAAGACACGAGTGCAAAGACGGCGAAGAACGAGCGCCGGGGCAGCTCAAGGCCGGAACGAGAGTATCGAGGCATGGCGGGCGATGCGGTGTGCCCCTCGAGTTACGATAGGGGACGCCAGGGCAGCCGTCGCCCTTTATGACCGCACACCTCGGCCATCAAGCATCGTAGCCCCCTCGACAGCTACAGCCAGCTGTTCCTGGCCCTGGATGCCGGTGACGCGGGAAGGGGAAGGTATGCCGACACATCTCTCGCCGTGATTTGCCCATGCCCTGATGGGCGCAACGTTGAGCAGCCCCAACGGCAAGCGAGGTCAATAAAAGCAGGTAGGGGCGGTCATGTCAACACGACAAGAGATGGACGCTCCCTTGCGCAGATGCAATCTTGCGTCACATGGTGGCCGGCAATGTCGCCGTCTGATTGGAGATGTGCGTAAGGGTGGTGTCCATTGGGAGTGCGGGGAGTTGTAATTGGGGTCACCCGTTGCCATCATTGGGCAGGTCGTCGTGAAGATGGGCATGTCCCGCTCGGCAGGATGGGCTCCGATTTGGCCGTCAGGGTGAGGAGCACGGTGAACTGGTGCGTCCGGGTGTTCGCAGGGTTGTCGTCTTGCTGGAAGAAGAGCTCAGCTCGTGGCTAATCGCCCGTCGAGAGGCATCACATCGTTCCAGGGCGATGCTGCAGGTGCCCGGTTTGCAGAGTTGGCATCCCGGTCGCAGGCCTTCAGTCAGCGTCGATTGTGTAGATAACGGCGATATGCCCGCGCGGCATGCGAAGCCCGTTCGAGCAGGACATTGCTGCGACGTTGATAACCCAGTCCTGGCCGGTGTGCTCCCCTTTTGGCCCGTCATGTGCCGTACGCAGGGAGTTGGCTCGGCCCCGATAGCGACGGCTATGTGTTGTTTATCTGGGTGGGGCCTGCAGCTTTGAAAGGTGGGGATGTGGACTCCTCGCCTGTGAGGACTGCCGTGCCGTATCCGCTCGACTCCGCTGGCGAGTCTCCGCTGGTGAATCACTCTCCAGCCCGTCAGGGAGCGGTCGTGGGCTGACGAGTGCGTGTTGTCGTATAAACGCAATAAACAGAAATACCACACATCAGGAGTTTCTCCTATTATTTCGCAGGGTCAGCAACGCGGTGAGTAATCGACAGACATAAACGTACCTCTGTAAGCCCTCCCACCACAGCCGAACTCTCAAGTCAGAGGGTGTCATCGACCATCGGCACCTCCTCAAACAGGACAGCCCCTCACCATCATCATAAATCACAATACAACTCATGCGCAGACCCGCAACGACACATGTCGATATTGATTCTACATAGCGGCGGCCCACGGCCACTGATTATAGAGAAATAAAAACATCGCAACTTTTTCAGCCGACACGTATATATCCCCTGACCGTATCCCTCGCCCAATTCCATATTGTGACAGTCCTCGAGGGGATCAATGCCAGCCCGAAGCGACATCCGTTGTCTCTGCTCATGCAAAATCCGCTGGTCCCAGCCTTTTCCAGCCGTCGTCACGTTGCTTCCGTACGAAACGCCAGGTCAAACGACACATATATCCTCCCGGGTTGACGCCCAAAACCCATGTCCAGTCCGTAAAAAGTACAAATAAAGAAAAATAAATGCATCTAGTATGTAGTAAGGGGAGATACCGCCTCTAGACATAGGAATAAGATTGTCAGCACCCGTCCTCTTCGCACTCGCTCATACTGCCGTAGCCCGTGTCCGTCTCCATGCCGACGACGCTCTTGGTGATGCTGAGGCAGCGGTCGACCATCTTGTGGCGAACGTCCTGCTCCAGACCGCACTTTTCACCGGGCGCGCTGCCAATCCAGATGCGCAGGCTGCCGGCGAGGCGCTCGAGGGATGTGCTGAAAGACTCGGTCGACGGACGGTGGGCGTAGAGCTCCTCCATCAGCTTGAACAGCGCGGTGCAGCCGAGGAGGGACATGTTGGCGGTGGCGCTGGGGCGGGCAATCTTCTCGACGAGGCGGAGGCCTTCCTGGGGGTAGGCGGCGGTCGACTTGGCGCGCTGCAGGTGAGCGATGGCCATGGCGCACTTGAGGGCCATCTGGACATCGGGGGACTGGACCATGGAAGAAGAGTCGATGATGGCGGCGATCTGGTGTAGTGACTTTTGCTCAGAGGTGGGCTGGACGTTCTGGAGGGCGGCGGCAATGTTGGCTCCGCGCTTCTCGTCGACGAGGACGGCGCGGGCGACGAGAGCACGAGCCTGGACGCCGGAGCCGATGGGTGCAGTCTTGAGGGCGTTTTCCAAACAGGTCGACACGACCCTGGGGGCGTCACCATCATCCTTGGTGGCCTCGAGGCTGGTGACCAGGGCGCGCTGAATGGTCTGGCTGGACCACCAGGCAGCGACGGCATCCAGCGGGGATCGCACAGCCTGATCGTCGACGACGGCATCCATGCCGTCGTTGTGCTCGGTGACACCCTCGGTCGTTGCCAGGTTCCACGCCAGGTTGTAGGCTCGCTGGATGACGCTGTTGTTGAGAACCACGTCACATTCTTGCTCGATGAGGGCGGCCAGGTGTTCGGGAAGGTCGTCTTCGACCTGCTCGGAGTTGCGGCGAAGCTGGGCCAGGGCACGGTTCATGTTCCTGGCGTCGTTCCAGAGTGAGCGGGCAAGCTTCTTGGCGACAGTGTTGTGCAGGCCCTTGGATCCAAGATCCCAGAGGAGGACGCGGACGTGAAGGGCCTTGAGCATCAGTCGGGACGGGGTGTCGGGGAGTGTGCCGGATGCCAAGAGGGTGAGAGTCAGGCGGCTCTTGTTGATCTCCACGTCACCTCCAGCCAGTTGGGCGTCGAGGGCGATGGACCACGCCTTGACGCGAGCAGCCTCCTGCTCCTCGGTGAGGCCGGTGAGCATTTGGTAGCCGTGAACGCCAATAGCATTGCGGAGGCTGAGCTTCATCGTCTTGAGAATCAGAGCAGCGGCCTCGAGGATGAAGTTGTGTTTCGGGACCCAGACGGTCTGGATGGCCGTCAACCAGGCCTGACGACGCACGTGAATAGGGGACGCCACAGATCCGGCCGCCTGGAGAGACTCCCTGAGCTGGTGCGCCTTCTTTGGCTTCTTGTCGGACGGCACAAACAGCGAGGGCACAAAGACCCACAAGAAGGTGCCAAGGAAGAGCAAAAATTTGAGATGCGAGATGATCTGGGCAGGGGAGATGTAGTACCCGCCAATGTGCATGTGTGAGTGCGATCCCAGGTAGCTGAGAAGCTGGACGGGGAGAGCGTACAGGCCGCGGCCCTCGGGGCTCTCGTTGCTCTGCTCGTTTTCTCGCACGGCCTCGATGATCATGAGACCAGCAAGAGAACCGACCATGAGCTTGCCAAAGTACTGGCTCGAGTTGCCCCAGCGGCCTTGCTGCTGCATCTGCTGCTGCTGTTGCTGGATCTGTTGCTGCCGCATGAGGGCGGGGTTTCCGCGGTACGCTTGTTGCGGCACGGGATACGGCTGGCCGGAGGCCATTTGCGCGGAGATGATGCGCTTCATGTCTTCGGGCACGGGAATCATGCCCTGGGCGGGCTCGCCGCGGGGGGTGCCGATGGGCGTGTTGATGTACTGGTCCTGCGGGTACTGCATCGGGGTCGGCGGTTGCTGGAGAGGGCTCATCGCGCCGTTCATCGCGCCGGCCATGAAGAGCTTCTCGAACGCGGCGATTCTGTTCTGCATGGCGCTGTTCTCGTCGAGCAATCGGTTATTTCGCTTTTCGAGGTGGCGGATGTACTCTGTCGCCTTGCTCAAGACCTGTGGATGTTAGTGCCGTTTTACTTGATCTCACAGAATACATACCGTAGCCTTGTTCAGCTTGTGGGCAGGCGTCAAGCCGTGCAGCTCCTCGCGGTCCTCGGTGGTATCCTCTCCCCTGGCACTCTTGGACATGATCCTCAAACTGGGCACGCTGTCTCGGAGGGCGGCAATCTTGTCGTTCAGGTTGGTTCGATACCTCTTCTCAATCATGTTGTGTGCCGTCTTCTTGACGGGCTGGTTCTCGTCGTCCTCGTCATCTTCATCGTCAACGTCGGCGGACGACTTGCGCTTCCTGCTGGCCTTGCTCGAGTCGTGGGCATCCGGAGAGGACAGTCCTGCTGCCTTGTGGTCGCTCGTGGCAGATCCGGGGCTCGGCTCGCTCTTGGGTGACTGGTACTGGAGATGGGCGGGCATGGCGATATTCCGCAGCTTCTCCTGTTGGGCGGGCGTGAGGAGGTTCAGGGTGGTGTCGGGGAGGGTGTGAGGGTGGCCTCCTCGCTGGTGATGGTTGGAGGGGGCGGGAGTGGCATAGAAGCCGGCCGGAGCGACGATGGATTGATCGATGGCGGCGGAAACGTTGGGCGGCAGGTGTTGTTGTTGATGCTGCTGGTTCGGAGAGAGCTCCCACGGAGCGGTGGTCTGGAAGAGAGAAGTGGCGCCTGCGGCGGTGGTGGCAGCGATGCTGTAGGAGTCGTACGGGGGTGTGTCCTGAAAGCCCCAATTGGCGTCATAGAAGGACTGGTTGTCGGCGGCGATGTTTGGTTGACCGTTGGGATCAGATTTCACGGTCTGGGGGTCTTGATCGTCAAGGAAAGACGGCGCCACGCCGAGGTTAGACTCGTCGAGCCCAAATAAGGCATTCTGATCCTGGTCGGCCATGTTGCAGAGCGGTGTATATGCAACTATGGCCTGATGCTCAATTCATCGAAGTCGGTACCGTGGACGGCCCTTCGCAGGACTGGAGAACGGGGGGGCCAGGACCCGGCGAGGCAGTCGATAGGACTCGACGTGAGTGGCCGGTCGGTCGCGATGGATCGGTGTCGATGCCGCAGGGGGCAGATTACGAACAGGACGGACAGCGGTTGATTGACGGCAAACGGCGGCGTGGTCGCAGCGGGATTCGTTCTGGTCGTACGACTGTCGGCAGAAGGCGATGGGAAGGGATGGGGATTGCGAGGTGGTGTCAGGCGGGAGGGAGACGCGGGACCCAGATGGGCAGAAATCGGCGGGTGGAAGTCGTATGACGCTGGGCAGGTTTGGCGGTGCTCAGAGCTTGGGTTGCTTGGGGGTCCTCTCTCTGGTACGTTGGAGAGGGGGGGGGTTACTGTAAGGTAGACTTCGGCACTGCACGGGGGTAAACTCGGTCGACGGGTCAGCAGCGACGAGGGGATTCGACGCGAGATGCACGAAATGGTTGGTTTGGGGGTCGATGTGCGTGGTGGGAATTTCAGGCACACGAATAGAGGTGCGCTCTGGAATGCTTGGATCGCGAAGAGAGGGCAGGGAATTGGGTGGGAGGATGGAAGGAGAGCGAGAATTGAGAAAGGGAAGAGAATGGAGGCAGATCGTACGATAAATGGGAAACCACAGCTGATAATGGGCCGAGTGGTACGGCCCCCGTCCTTGCCGTCGCCCACATCGAGGGCGTTGTATCTTTGCACGTTAAACACAGGCAGAGATACATCCTACCGAGTGACGACTGGCGTACAGTGCCCGGGGAGCCAGGAACAGCGCGCCGGCCTGCCTCATTTTCGACAGCTCCACAGCGAGAAACGCCACTGAGCCAAGAAAGCCACTGATAGCTGGCCTATGACAACGCGCGCAAGGAGGGGCTTTGCGCTGAACACACGCTTCCAGTTCCAGCCAGGTTTGCCAGCCCAGCCAGCCAGAAACCCAGTGCCAATACGGACACAATCGACGCTGCCAGCAGAGAGCTTCTTCTTCTTCATGAAGTGAGTGATTGCCCGTGGTCCCGTCACATCCTCCCTCGTTGCCAACGGGCGTGAGCGTGGGAGCGGGCACTTTTTCCATCTCGTCATCCCGTCGGGCCTCATCAGTGTTTACTAGCTATGCACACATTATCCGTCACACACACACACACATCTCTGCACAG
This sequence comes from Colletotrichum fructicola Nara gc5, assembly GCF_000319635.2. NCBI lineage: Eukaryota > Fungi > Ascomycota > Sordariomycetes > Glomerellales > Glomerellaceae > Colletotrichum > Colletotrichum fructicola. Next base: position 7,997,499 of record NW_027094051.1, on the reverse strand, counting down.
CAAATAGACTGCCCGGTTTGTGTCTGCCCAGACTCGACGTCCCAATTTATTCCCATGTCCATCAGCCATGTCAGTCTTCTCCACGTCCCCCGGCGCTCGCCGTAGCGTCGTCCACTGGGTCCCATCGGATCGCCGAACAAGAAAAAGTCACTAGACCTCGAGGCTAGAATAACAAGAGAAAAAAAAAACATAGACACACGAATGGCACACGCACCTACGCACGCTCTGTGGCCCCATTTCGTACAGTGCTTGGGCCGCTGCAAACAGCCATGGCCGCTGCTAGTTCCAGACCACTCCGGTGCCCCATCCCCGCCGCCAATCCCAGGGACCGCATGTCGCCTGTGGCTGCCCTATCGTCTCTCTCTCCCTCTCTGGGTCTTGGTGCCTGGTGTGGGTGCGTGTCTCTCTCGAGTCTCTCATCTCTTTTTCCTCTGATCCGAATCCTCGCTCCGCAGTGCTTCCTCGGCCTTCAGAAGTTCAGAACAATGGGCAATGCCTCGCCCCGACCGTCTTCCCCTGCCTCTGCCCGCCCTCTCGACCAACCCGCCTCGCAAGTGTCTCACAATGGGCATGGCTGCGACTCGACCTGCCACGATCCCACGGCCAAGCAACCCCGCATGCCCTCGACAAGGCTGCTAACATACCCCAGCTTCGTTCCCTCTGCGTGCCCGCCAAACACGGCCGTCTGCTGTTAACCTCGCCGTACCCCTGCCGATCAGCACATGCAGACACACGCAGACGCGAGACACCCTTCGCTCTCATTTGAATCATCTGAAACGCCTATTCGTCCTTGACACACATGGCACGAACCCTGAATGCACTCGACAAGAATGTAGAGAAAACCCTATTAAATACCTAGATGCTAGATTCGCGTTTCCAGAAGCATGACAGACCTGCTTTTCCTGACTCTCGCCATGCACCTAGGGCCATGACTCTGACTCTCGTCTACCCGTGTTTCCGCCAGCCCGGTGTGTGGTGGTGGTGTGGCATGTTTTCCGTGGACGCGGTGCATCTGCTGCTGCAAGTGTATGGACAAAGAAATCTCGAGATACACAACGCCCCTCTTCATCAAAGAAAATCGTAATCGCATTAACCCGGTCGCCCTTGCTATCCACAGTCTATATGGTATATCCCCTTTCTAACCTCTCACCAAATGTCGTCCTCGCTCTTGACCATCTCCAACGTCGGCGTCTTGGGCTCGAGCTTCTTCATCCGCTTGCGGTCCGCCTTGGTCACCAGCGACGGGGTCATTGGCACGATGGGCGTGAACGGCTGGTACGGCGAGTACGGCACAGCCATGCCTGTCGCCGGCGTGCGGGCTCCCGACGGCGACAGTGGTCCCGTGCGTGTGAACACGGTCTGCTTGGTGGTCTGCGATGCCATGGATGGCGAGCTGAGGGCCGGCTCGTATGCACGCAGGGGCAGGGCGCCGCCAGTGCGGACAGCCGACGGAGCCTTGGACCGGAATGTGGCCCCAGGCTGAGGAGACGAGGGGAACGTGGCGCCGGGTTTGGGGGAGGCGGGCAAGGTGGGGAAGCGCGCACCCGGCTTCGGGGACTGCGGCAGGCCGATGAGCGGGGCCGTTGACCTCTCTGTTGTGGCCGAGTTGGGATCCATGTCAGAGGTGGCATGCGACGCGTGTGACGGCGCCGCCGAGATCTTGCGGGCGTGGCCAATCGGGAGCTGTCCTCCGATCCGCTCGTCAATGCTCTGCGTGCTCTCCGGCGAGTGGTCCGGGGTGATGGGCGACACCTGCCCGTTCTCCTGGTGCACCCCGTACGGGACCTGGTTGGTGGGTACCGGCGGAGGCGGCGGCGGCGCGTATTGCCGCGGCGGGATGGCGCTCATCTCCTGGGACTCCTGCCTCGGGAAACTTCCCGTCATGGGCGTCATGATCGGGGACGAGATGCTGATGCCCTTGACGTGCTTGTCCTTCTTGGGGGAGCGCAGGGCCGAGAAGATGGACGACGCGCGGGACTTCTTCTCCGGCTTGGGCTCCGCGCCGAGGTTGAGGTTGGCCGGCTTGTGCTTCTCCTTCTTGAGCGTCGGCTTGCCAAAGTTGGCACTGTTTGGCGGCGGGAACTGCGAGTTGCTCGCGAGGACCGGCGAGCCCTGCAGTATGATGCCCTGCGCCTTGGCCTCCTCCTGCTCCATCACGTACTTGTACATCTCCTCGAGCTGTGTCTGCGCCATCTTCTTGTCTTTTGCGACGATCCTCTGGTCCACGGAAGCGTCGATTCCAGGTGCGTGCAGTGTTGACGTGGGCGTCGGGGCCACGTACGGCGTCTGGGGAGACGGGATTTCCGGGGTCTGGTAGTCCTCCGGGGGCGGGTACGAAAAGTTGCGGACGGGGCTCCGCGGGATGCTTCTGGGCGAGTTTGGCACCTCCAAGGTAAGTCTCAGCGGCCTGGGTGACGCCTTTGGTTCGTCAAAGTCGACCTCGTTGTCGCCAGCGGAGAGGGCCTCGCGACGTCTCTTGGACAGTACGAGCAGCAAAACGGCGACCAGCACCAATGACACGCCGTAAGAACCGACGATGGCGCCTATCTGATATGGCAGGTAGGCGGGATCTCTCAAAGCGTTTGCAGATGCGGGCGGACCGTCCTCGGGCGATGGTGCAGGACCCCACTGGATGTTGAGGGGATTGTTGTTGCGAGGCTCGTGGGCGGAGGGCACTGCGTGTGTATAACTGCAAAAGAAGAAAAGAGCGAGGGTCGAGAAGCGAAGTCGAGAGTTAAGAGTCGGGGCTTTGACGGGTTTCATGGTGGTGAGGACACCGGAAGTCTTTAAAAGTCAAATCCAGCTTTGATGATCTTACCTCCTGGTGGAGGGTCCGAAACACATTGTGATGGAGAAGTTACATGGAAAGGCACGGTCATGCGGCGCACAAAGGGTATATAGCGGCTGGTGAGGTTCGGCAGTGCGTCGAGATTGGCGCTGGCCATGTGCTCTCGACTCTGACTTGCTGAAGCCCCCAGGCACGAGTCTGCGAAGCGGTCGCACTTGCATGATGGCGACCTCAATGGAATTGCAGTAGCGCCCAAAATGGCCCGTGGCTATTAATGTCGTCTGCAGAGGAGGCGGGAGGACCAAGGGCTTCCCGAGATGTGGTTGGACGGATCGACGTGATGGCAGGGGCCGTAAGCGCCGAGTAGGGCTGCCGGGGTCGTGATTGGGCTGCTTCGTCACATCCGACCCCGCGCCGTGCCACACACGAACTGACTCTGCCAACTCAATTCGTTGATGCAGGGCAAATGCATGCCGGCGAGGCCCCAATCCGCTGGCCACTCATGGCCGAATAGTCCCAGGAGACATGGTTCAAGACGTGAGAAGAATGTGAAAAGACGAGCGTCCCCGGGTCAGCTGTGCTGTCGTCTCGCTTTCTCGTCCTGTCTTTTGGCTTCCCAGCAGTCGCCGCCGCGGTCATCCCCTGCGTCGGCCCATCACCCGTCTCTCTGACCGCATACGCACTGCTGCAATAGGCCACGACATATGGCACAGACCATGCCCTCTGCGGAATCGCTATCACAGGCATCCTCGAATGGGATCTCTGCGCAGTGTGACTTCACATTGTGGTCAGCATTAAAGCGTGATGATCGCAACTTTGCGGCCGTGATGGCATGCGTGATAGGATCGTCGTCGCCGTTCTTCTAGACTGATGGGACGTTGATTTGGAGTTTGCCCGTTGAGCTGCGCTGTTGCGAACCAGAAAACCTTGGGAAAACGTCCGCGTCGCTTGCAGCGGGAATAATGTCTCTTTGCGAGTCATCAAAGCGAAAACAAACTTTGTCCGAGCGATGCTTGACCCGAGTCCCGATTGAGCGTTCTCGACACCCTCTAGCTGGATGGCCAGAGGAAATCGAAACAATTTGGACGAATCAGCAGCGTCGAGCGCGAACGCTAGTCTCGGCGGGTGGTATCTCTCTCGGGGGACAGCCGATGGACGTTTGATAGATATCCGGAGATGGATAAGTTCGTGAAGGCTGGTGTTGGTGGAAGCTTCTTTGATTCAATGATGACGTTTGTCGAAGCAAGGCTGCCTGGATAGTCGGGTCGCCCGATGGTCTGGCCGCTTGGGAACAGTTATCAATGTCTCGGAGGCGGTGGCAGTGGTGATAAAGCCGGTGGTGGAGTAGTGGTTATCCGGAGTAGGAGCGGACATCTCGCTTGGTCTGTGCTCAAGCGAGACACGTGCACGTGACACCGTATGGGCCGGGGATCTGCCGGGTCCTGGCGTGTTGATGGTCGCGCGGCGAGACGCGTCTGTAGTCTGATAGCCGGCACGCTTCCCTTACGACAACTCATTTGCTTGACGTCTCCTATGACCGCCCTACACGATGAACTCGTCGAGTTCAGCCCCCGGCCCGGCTGAATCCATCCTGGCCACGCTCAACACTGCACAATGCCGAGCCGTCACGTCCAAGGCCGCGACGGTAGCCATCCTGGCAGGGCCAGGCAGTGGCAAGACGCACGCGCTGACCTCACGTGTCGTATGGCTCGTTGACAATGTCGGATACGCGCCATCAGAGATGATTGTGGCCACATTCACAGTCAAGGCCGCCAGGGAGATGAAGGAACGCATTGGCAGGGCACTGGGAGGTGATCGCGAGAAGCGAATCGTTCTGGGCACATTTCACAGCATTGCGCGTCGGTACTTGGCTGCATATGGCAAGCGGATTGGGCTTGATGAAAAGTTTGGCATCGCAGACGACTCAGACTCGAGGGCCATCATCCAGAGGATATGCAAACGCTTCCAGCTCGGAGTGGACCCCCCGGCGGCGAGGTCCTGGATCAGCAAGAAAAAGGCCAAGGGTGACGTCCAAAGCCCTCCCAAAGGAAATGCCTCTAAGCCGGAAAGCCCCGATCTGGAGACTTGCTACCGAGAGTACCAAAATCACTTGGAGCGGTCGAATCTCTTGGACTACGACGATCTCTTGACCAAGTGCGTGGAGCTGCTGCGCAAGCATCCTTCCTGCGTCGCCAACGTGCAGGCTGTGCTCATTGACGAGTACCAAGACACAAACGGCATCCAGTACGAGCTCATGAAACTGTTTGCGCAGGCCCGTGAGAGAATCACCATCGTGGGCGACCCGGACCAGAGCATCTACGGCTGGCGATCAGCCGAAATCAAGAACCTCTACCGCCTTCTGAGGGACTACCCAAAGACTGATGAAATCTCCCTGGAAGAAAGCTACCGATCATCGCAGGCCATTTTGGATGTATCCCTCAAGATTATCCAACAGGACAAGCGGCGATACCAGAAAGTGCTGCTACCAATCCACAATAAAGGGACGCGGCCGGTTTTGCGCCGACTGAAATCCTCCGCTGTCGAGGCCGAATGGATGGTCTCGGAGATTAAGCGAATGCTCTTGATGGCAGGCAAGATGTTGAACTACGACGACGTGGCGATTCTGCTGCGATCCGCCTCGCTCTCCAGACATATCGAATCGGCTCTTGGCAAGGCAGGACTTGCTTACCGCATGGTTGGTGGATTCAAGTTCTACGACCGCGCAGAAGTCAAGGTGATTCTTGATTACCTGCGCGTCATTTACCAGCCGGACAACAACGACGCCGTTGCGCGCATCATCAACGTGCCCCGTCGCGGTATCGGCGACGCCACCATCAAGTCGCTTCTCGAAGAGGCAGAGAGCGCCAAGCTTAGTGTCTGGTCTCTGCTGAACAAGCACTGCCGAGGAGACCGGACTGCCAAGACCAACATCAAGAAGGCCATGGAGCAGAAAATCAGCGGCGAACTGATTCGGATAATCTCGGGCATTAGGAGGAAAATCGAGGAGCCCCCGACAGGAAGCACCTATTACCATCTCGTGGACATGATCGAGAGCCTCCTGAACCAGCTCAACTTCCAAAAGTACCTCCAGGAGAACTACCCGGAAGACCACGAGGCACGGTGGGCCAACGTTCAAGAGTTCATCAGCTTAGCTGGCGACTTCATGCGGGATCTGAGTGCCACGGCGGATGAGGATCGCCTCCCAGAGGTCGATGGGGTTCAGCAGGTCCAGGAGAACGACGCTCTCGGCCGGTTTCTGGCAAACGTCTCCCTGGCATCAGACGCGCAAAAGGGTGATACCGAAGGCAAGCCTCTGGTGACCATTTCGACGATTCACGCAGCCAAGGGACTCGAGTGGCCGGTCGTCTTCGTCCCGGCGGTGTACAACGGGTCCATCCCGCATGCGCGGTCTGAAGACATGGACGAAGAACGCCGGCTCCTGTACGTGGCCATGACGCGAGCCAAGTCCCTGCTCTACCTCAGCTGTCCCATGTACAGTTCGTCAAACGGAGGCAACGGGGGCGAGCGCACCGAGCTGTCCAAGTTCATCCCTTCGGAGATCCATCCGTACTTTAGGAAGCGCGGTCCGTCGTTTGAACCTGGTGTGCTACAAGAGGTTGGCCGGATACTCGGGCGAGAGTCCGAGGTTCCCTCGCAGAACAAGGTCTTTAGCGAGATGCCGCTGATGGAACGACCGGAAGACAACTTGTACCCCGAGAACCCAGAGGATGCGTTTGGAGATGGGGGCAACGACAGGAATCGTCAATGGCAGCGGCGCGCTAGGCCGCAGATGGCGTTGGCTTCAGAGGAAGACCCTCAGGTGGCCCCATCATGGCATACCTCTGGAACGGCCACGACAATGGATGCGGCATCAAGCTTTACCATGTCGTCCCTCCCCGGCTTCACAACCGCGACCGCGGCTCAGTCGGCGATACAGGCTGCCGCGAAAGAAATGGCAGCGTCAGTCCAAGGCCCAGACCGTCGCCAGGCGCCGCAAAAGTCGACAGGCCCCAGGAGAGGGACAACTAAGCGCCCGGCCGATCAGCAGAGCCTCCTGGGATTCGTCAAGCGATCGAGGTCCGACATGTCAGACACTAGCAGCATGCCCGCCCCTCCCCCGCGGCATCCTCTCCAGGAGATGCCCGAGCTGCCAAATCTGCACCGAGGGCAGGCCCCCACGCCAGCTATCGAGCCTTGTCTGGCCAGTCACAAATTAGGCGCCAACAGGATGCCCTCCAAGCCGTCGAAACCAGCATTCGACGGCGATGCAGGGCCAAAGAAACATTACGCAAACTTCTCGAGCTCGCCACCGAGACCAGAGAAGGAAAATGAAGACAAAGATGTGCCGCCGGCGATACGGGAGCGCCCGGCGAGCTGTTTGCATGCTACGACAACGACGAACGGATTTGGGGGTTTTAAGAGACCCGCGGCGTTGAAGAAGGAAGGGGGGATTGCACCCATAGAACGGCTGCGAAAGCCGTTCAAGCCGCTTACGATTAAGAAATGAGGGGCGTTCACGTTGCATTGGATTGGCGTTGCTGTGCGGATAGATTATGGCTCACGGGCAGTTGTAAAACATGTTGCACCAGGTGCGAAATATGAATCACCTATTGAACCAAGAATGTCATCTTCCAAGCAGGTTTGATTGGCGAATGAATGAATAAATCTGACCCGATGCGCTCCGAGGGGTCGGGTTCCGGGCTCAGCCGGTCTCGGTGGCGCCTCACGCCTTACCATGCCGTTTAAGGATGACGCCTGACGCATCCTTCGTAAATATCGTAGCAGAGACGCTCGGGTCGTAAATAGCGACGAGAAAGATAAATACGACAGATTCGGCGCGTTATCAATGACCAAGAGATCAGAATAAATCCTACTTGATATTCACAGTCTTCAAACAAGATCAGTAATTACTGTACCCGAAAAAAAGACTCCAAAATGTCTCCAATGGCCGCGCGCATCACCAACATGGCCCTCCGCACTCCACTCCGGTCGCCGTACTCCGCGTTCTCCACCACCGCCCGATCCCGAGCCGGAGCAGGGAAGAGCACCAACGGCAGCAAGCCAGACGACGTCGAGATTCCGGCGTTCAACATCCGACACATCACATCGAGCCCCAGGGCGAGATTCTGGTTAATCTCGGGCTTCTGTGTGCTTGCGTCGATTGAGGGTTACGGGTGGTACAACTTTGGGCCGAAGATCTTGGGATGGGAGAAGGGTGAGGAGGAGGCTGAGAGTAAATAGGTGGATCATGTCAAGCCGTCCCATTTGGGCGCGGTTCGGGTGTAGCGTTTTTGGTTCGAGACTTTGTAACTTCACTCTTTTGCGTTCTCACGGCTGGCTTATTCACCAGTCTAATCACTACTCTTCAATACGTTCTTAGTCTTGGCATCTCTGTAATACATCCATAATGCCTGGCACAAGGTTTTGCCACGCATCGAAAATAGTGCAAAAGGTGCGGACGTAGAACCGAATGGACAAGGCTTTATAATTGAAGACCTTGAAGGGCACTCATACACTTGGCGAAATGGGAAACTCAAATCACGAAATGATAGCCTTGACCACGGGATCATGGGCCACTTTCTATGACACGTTGGAAGAAGATTTACTACAAGATATAAAATAAACCTCACAGTGATTGTTGGTTTGATCGCATCACCCACAAACCTCTCCAACTTCAACCCCACCTCATTTTACGCTATCAAACACATCATGGACTCCGTACCGGAAAAGCAATCACTGCTTGATAAATATACAGCAGATTTTGACAACATCTACGACGCCGAGAAGAATGTTGTGAAAACCGATCACGACCTCTCGGCTTCCAAGCGATTTCTCTTAAAACACAAGCATGTCATCATACGCCATGTTCGTCTGTGGCAGACTCGACTACGCTTGCCACACCTTTTTGACGACGACTATTACGACATGAGTGACAGGCGCTTTCTTGATATCATGGATTCGGTGATCTCAGGCACCATCCTTGTCACTATCTCCGCACTCATGTTTCTGGCGCTTTTTTCGATTTCCCATGCAATTCAGGAGGAGGTTATCTGGCTGTGGGTTGCCCTCAGTTGCTTCCCGGCAGTCCTTTCTCTGGAATGCTGGTTGTATTTGGTCTATGGACCAATTGAATCCCAAAATCAACCGAGAGCAGGAACTTTGTCTTGGTATGGTACAAGTGACCCAAGATGGATACTTGATGTTTAGCAACCGCTCCTCGGTATACTTGGGTAGGCTTGGGTTCTAGGTCAAGAAGACCCCAGACGGGCATCACCTGTCTGGACGATGTTCACAATCGACAAAGGAATCAACAAAAGGAAGAAAGTAAATGTCGGAGAGAGATTCACAAATTACATGCTGCAGAACCCTCTCTCCTGTCGATTGATGGACATCAACAACCAGTTTAGCAGTTTGCCAGTTTAGTGGTTTTAAGACAGAATTCGATTCATGGATCTTCTGCCTGTTAAATGGCCAAAAAAGTTGAAGCCTCATGTAAAAGTCTTCAAAGACTGGCTGCCTCTCTCAGAGCGACCTGAGTCAAGGGCTTGCAGGTCATTACCGTGTAGGTGTTAACTTGACCCTGCTTCCAAACTTACGATGGCTTATTGCGTCCCAACCTCCGTGGATTTCTCATGATGCCACCTTTCGTACAAATTAATGCCAAAATTCACTTTCAAGGTTCATCGCAAAGGTGGCAGAACAACAATAGGTACCAATGAGAAGAAGGGCACTTACAAGAACCTTGGTTGCGAGGCGAGGTAGAAGACTCAATGTATCGACCATCTCATACAACGGCACGTAGGAAAACAGATTCAAATCAAAAACGTTCAAAACCCGGCTGCATTACCCGAGTTCAACTTCAACTCCTACACCTCACGCTGCCAATGAGGCAGAAGCAAAGACAAACACGCCTTCCGCATTCGGCAGGTGCTTCTTCCTCCACGTGACTTGTTTCGTGACGACATTGACATCCGGGCCGAGTGGCTGGGGCCCAGCCCGCCAATGGAACGTTGAGCTGGAGGTCTCCACTCCTCCTGCACGCCTGTGGCAGGTGCGTGTGGGCGTAGGTGCGGATGACGCAGGGCGGCACGCGGGCGGTACCTGGGTGTCGCAAGTGTTTGGGCTGACTACCAGACCACCGCTAACGTGCCGGAGCTCCCACGAAGCTTGTTGGCGTCGTACACCTCACCTCCGACACATCACCATCGCCGTCGCCATATCTCTGGCCTTTCCATCGTCGTCTTTTCTTTGGGTTCTGCCATATTTCCTCATTCTACATCTCCCGCCTATTCCACCACATAGTCGCTGATAACAGCCCAATACAGCCGCTGCGCGGCAACACTCGCGATGACCCTGTGGAAGCTCTTCGGAGCCGGCGGACTGCTGATCGCCGGCCTGAACGGCGCGGCAGCAGAGCCATATACACCGAAACACGAAGCCGGACGATGTGCGATTCGAGGCCACTGCGGTTCCAAGAGCTTCTTTGGCAAGCAGCTGCCCTGTGTTGACAACGGGCCTGCCGAGGACCCGGACGAGAAGCTGCGACAACAGATCGTCGACCTCTGCGGAGAGAAATGGAAATCGGGACCTGTCTGCTGCGATGCTGACCAGGTGAGCACACTCAATGAGCCGTTCGAAGCATTGTCTAACCCGCGTAGGTGAAAGCGCTCGCGTCCGAGCTCGGCACCCCGAACCAGATCGTGTCCTCTTGCCCGGCCTGCAAGGACAACTTCTTCAACCTGTTCTGCACCTTTACGTGCTCTCCGGACCAGTCGCTCTTCCTCAATGTCACAAAGACGATGGAAAAGAACAAAAAGGAGATGGTCACCGAGCTGGACCAGCTGATCTCCGAGGAATACGGAACGGGCTTCTACGACAGCTGCAAGGAGGTCAAGTTCGGGCCGTCCAACTCCAAGGCCATGGACTTTATCGGAGGCGGAGCCAAGAATTACTCGCAGCTGCTCAAGTTTTTGGGAGACGAGAAAATCATTGGATCGCCGTTCCAGATCAACTTCCCGACCTCCTACACCGAGCCCGAAATGTCGCCCAGGGAGATGACGCCGAAGAAGTGCAACGACGAGGACCCCAACTACCGCTGTGCATGCGTCGACTGCCCGTCCGTGTGTCCGGAGCTCCCCGCCGTCAAGAGGCCTGGCGAGTGCCACGTCGGTCTTCTGCCCTGCCTCTCGTTTGCCGCCATCTTCACCTACAGCATCCTGCTCTTCTCCGCGATTGCCGCCGTCGTTGGACACGTCTACTGGAGACGCCGTGCCAGGAGAGAGAGTGAGCGTCTGAGACTTCTGCAAGATGCCTCTCCCAGCGACGACGAAGACGAGGGCGACTTGGTCCAAAACGGTGCCATGTTTGACCGTCCCCAGCGCTACTACAAGATCAACACCTGGTGCGACGCGGCCTTCAGTAAGCTCGGACACGCGGCGGCAAGATACCCCGGCATCACTATCGGTGTGTCGCTAATCTTCGTCATCATTTTCAGTGCTGGCTGGGTCCGATTTGACCTTGAAAAGGACCCCGCACGTCTCTGGGTCAGCCCGACCTCCCCTGCCGCGCAGGAGAAGGCGTTCTTTGATGAAAAGTTTGGCCCCTTCTACCGCGCCGAGAAGGTCTTCCTGGTCAACGACCGGGACGGTCCGGCTCCCGTCCTCAGCTACGACACGCTAATCTGGTGGATGGACGTCGAGAAGAGCGTCAAGCAGCTGAAGGGTGCCAAGTATGGCGCCACGCTCAACGACATTTGCTTGAAGCCCACCGGCTCTGCCTGTGTCGTCCAGTCCGTGGCCGCCTACTTTGAGAACGAGCCGGCGCTCGTGGGCCGTGACTCCTGGCAAGACCAGCTCCGACAGTGCGCCAAGTCTCCCGTCGAGTGCCGCCCTGACTTTGGCCAGCCAATTGAGCCGAACATGATTCTTGGAGGCTACGACGAGGACCCAGCCAAGGCCACCGCCATCACAGTCAACTGGGTTGTCAGCAACGCAGCCGAGGGAAGCCCTGCCGTCGAGCGCGCCATGGATTGGGAGAATGCTCTCCGAGACCGTCTTCTCATCGCCCAGGAAGAGGCCAAGGAGCGCGGACTTCGCCTGTCCTTCTCTACGGAGGTCAGCTTGGAGCAGGAGCTCAACAAGTCCACCAATACCGATGCCAAGATCGTCATCATCAGCTACATCATCATGTTCCTGTACGCTTCTCTCGCTCTGGGATCCACCACTCTGTCTATCAAAGACATGATGAGAAACCCCGCCGTCGCGCTGGTGCAGTCCAAGTTTAGCCTCGGTGTCGTGGGCATTCTCATCGTCCTCATGTCCATCAGCGCATCAATCGGTCTCTTCTCCTGGGCTGGTCTGAAGGCCACCCTCATCATTGCCGAGGTCATCCCCTTCATCGTCCTCGCCGTGGGTGTCGACAACATCTTTTTGATTGTCCACGAGTTCGAGCGAGTCAACGTCAGCCACCCCGATGAGATGGTTGAGGAGAGAATCGCCAAAGCACTCGGCCGCATGGGCCCGTCCATTCTATTCTCTGCCCTGACCGAGACCGTTGCTTTCGCTCTCGGAACCTTTGTCGGCATGCCCGCTGTCCGCAACTTTGCCGCCTACGCCGCGGGTGCCGTCTTCATCAACGCCATCCTGCAGATCACCCTGTTCGTGTCCGTTCTGGCCATGAACCAGATCCGCGTCGAGGACCACCGCGCCGACTGCATCCCCTGCCTCCAGGTCAAGGCTGCCCGTGTCCACCTCAGCGGCAGCAACGGAAACGCCAATGCCAGATTCTACGAGGTGCCCGAAGAGAGCCTGCTCCAGCAGTTCATCCGCCGCACGTATGCTCCGGCCATCCTCACTCGACAGGCCAAGGCTGCCATCATCGCCGTCTTCCTCGGTATCTTTGCCGCCGGCATTGCTTTGATCCCCGAGGTCAAGCTCGGTCTCGACCAGCGTGTCGCCATCCCCGACGGGTCCTACCTCATCCCGTACTTCAACGACCTGTACGAGTACATGGAAACGGGCCCTCCTGTCTACTTTGTCACCCGAGAGTTCAACGCCACTGAGCGAAGCCACCAGCGGGAGATTTGCGCCAGATTCACCACCTGCGATCAGTTCTCCCTAACCAACATCCTCGAGGGCGAGCGCAAGAGACCCGAGGTGTCCTTCATCTCTTCGCCCACGGCCAGCTGGATTGACGACTACTTCCTCTGGCTGAACCCGGACCTCGGCGACTCGTGCTGCGTCGAGAACGGCAAGGCCTGCTTCGCCGACCGCAACCCGCCGTGGAACATCACCCTATCCGGCATGCCGCAAGACGGCGAGTTTGTCCACTACCTCGAAAAGTTCCTCACGTCTCCCACCAACGACGACTGCCCCCTGGGCGGCCAGGCCTCCTACGGCCAGGCTGTGGTGATTGACTCCGAGAGGGACACCATCCCTGCCAGTCACTTCCGAACGATGCACACACCTCTGCGTAGCCAGGACGACTTCATCAACGCCATGTCCGCCGCCCGCAGAATTGCATCTGATATCACGCGATCGACCGGCGTCGACGTCTTCCCTTACAGTCTCTTCTACATCTTCTTTGACCAGTATGCCAGCATTGTCTCGTTGACCGGTGCCCTCCTCGGCTCTGCGGTGGGCATCGTCTTCATCATCTCGGCAATCATGCTGGGCTCCCTGCTCACCGCTCTGGTCGTGACGGTCACGGTCTGCATGACGGTCGTGGACATTATCGGTGCCATGGCGGTCTTTGGCGTGTCGCTCAACGCCGTCTCTCTGGTCAACCTTATCATCTGCGTGGGCATTGGCGTGGAGTTCTGCGCCCACATCGCCAGGGCCTTCATGTTCCCGTCCCGCACCGTCATGGAGCGAGCCAAGAACCGCTTCCGCGGACGTGACGCGCGTGCCTGGACGGCCTTGGTCAACGTCGGCAGCTCTGTCTTCTCGGGCATCACCGTCACCAAGCTGCTCGGAGTCTGTGTGCTCGCCTTTACGAGATCCAAGATCTTTGAGATCTACTACTTCCGTGTCTGGCTCGCCCTGGTCGTCTTTGCAGGCACCCACGCCCTCATCTTCCTCCCGGTCGCCCTCAGCTTGTTCGGCGGCGAGGGATACGTCGACCCCGAGAGCGAGGGCGGCATCGAGGAGGACCTGGCCAGCCGCAGATACCGGGCGTTGGTGCCGGATGAGGACACCGACTCTGACGATGATTATTAGATACGAATTTGTTGTAATATTAGTTTTGGGTGAATAAAAATTGTAGTCTGTTTGGTTTGATCCAGTCTTTTCTTCCTCTTGATACATACACGTCCGTCCCATCGTCACTTACACGACAACATCCACAGTATCTGGAAATTCCACAGAATCGCGATGCGAGTCATAGCGGGGCGCAAGGGAGAGATGATGGCGCCAGCAAGGAGCGGCCGCAGATCAGATTAGGCATGGAACACTCAGGCGCCATCTCTCTGGATTTCTCCGATGAAGAGTTCTGGGTCGGGCTCCCTGGGCTACGATGCAGGTCAGTTGGTTGCGACAGTCCGACTGAGGCGGGCCAACGGTGAGGTGCCACATCGCGGCGGAGTGGGCTGCGGTAACATGGTGACAACGCATCGGCGATTGGGCGGCTTGGGCTCGGTGGACAGGCGGGCGGTGGAGTGGTTCATGTGTCTTTTGCTGTCACGCAGGATCTTGGATGCGAAACATGTTCATGGTGACATCAACTCGACGCCCAGCAAGGTTCTTTTTAAAGGTGAGGCGGAGGAGGACCCCTGATCGGTGCTTTTTGCGCGACGGAAGCCAGCAGACCCATGCCGGGAAATGGACGACGATGGAATGAGGCTGATTCCAAGTGACAACTTTTTTTTTACGATTGATCTAAAATCTCTCAATTCGACAGCGCACAATGGGAACAAAACATGTGCTTCCATCCGATGGTGGATGAGGGAATATCAGATGAAAGCGCGGGGGTTCTCGAGCTACCTGAGGATAATTTCCCGTCTAGATTGGACCGGTCGCTCGTGCCCCTTTGTGACTCGTAATCTGGTCGTTTTTCCTTTTCCGCAGGGGAGTTGACACGAGCCAAAGAGGCAAAGACAGGCGTTCGCGGGGCCGCACGTGAGTTGCTAATCATGTTATTAGTTCAGGGGTTCAGGAGGGCTCGTTGATAGCTCCGGGTGGCTTGCCGCCGGACAGCAGCGTCTTCACAGTTGACAGCGACCGCTAGAAGGGCATCCGAGTTCGGGGGCATGCATCTTGGCGAGCGAGCGAGGGCAAGGCAGAGAGAGACGTCCGGTCTGATATTCGGTGGCCAGTTGCATCGGCGTTGGGCAGTCGTCAATGCCATACCTGTGTCGATCCCGCGAGCGTCTGGCAATGGCGAATTGAAACGGCCAGTCGCGGGTGCATGAAGGTGCTGGAACAGGCGCTTCCAAGGCCGAGATGAAGACGATGGGGACCTGGAGGTTTGGAACGTGGAGGTGGTGGTGTTGTTGGGAGACGCTGGTGGAGGCGAGGCGACCTCAAGGTACCTCCCGAGTACCGAGAGACGTTGCGGTACGTACCGCGAAAGCGAAAGCCAATTGGCGTCCAATGTCGCGTCAGCAAATGACAAGCCTGAGATGGGCCCACTGCCCGAGCTCCTGAGCGCTGGAGCGAGTGCCGCTGTCAGCACCGTCCGTTGGCTGTTTGTTTGGCACCTTATCGCTGGGCTGTCAGGGGCTGCCGGGCCTGTACCTGAGTATTCGTTCCGTCGGGTGCCTTAGCTGCAACTGAGGTAAGTAAACCACTGTGAGAAATCATTGACGATCCGTCAACAGGAACTTGGGCATGAAATCAGAGAAGAGATACAACCGTCTACAGTGCTCATGCACTTCGTACAAACGGTCGACCGCCCTGTCTCCTCTCCAGTGCTCCACCCCACCTCTGCTGCGCAGCGTGCAGACCCCGGCTTCGTTGCCGCTGGTGGCCGTCCCTACAGGCGGCTTCGCTTAATCTGGGCGCTGCTCTCGTCGGGTGCCAGTGCTGCAAGGGCCGCCTAATGCCAGTTCACCCGCACCTTTAGTGCAGTGCCCGCCGTGCCCGCCGTGTTTTGCGCCTGTCCCCCATGTGCTGCCGCCCATCCCATGCACCACCCATCACCTTATCCAAAGGGGAGAACTGGGGGACCTTCCAATGTGGATGTGGACGTGTCCAGGCCAGAGCGACTCCATCCACGCCGCCAGCATCGAAACAACTTTTTTATATCCTCGCCGTTGCCTTACCTAATAAGACACCTTACACCTCTTCCTCCCTCCATCCCGCACCTCCCATTCCAATTTCTTTCTGCTCAGCTTCGCCACTGACCAGAGCTTCGAAGCTTGTAGACAGAACGACCCTCTGCGCCGTTCCCCGTACCTTTCTTTGCTCCTTTTGTGTTGTTTTCCTTGTCTCGTTGTGTGTCGCCGTACCTGAACCGCGAACCAACGCCCAGCTGCGAGGAAAAGAAAAGGAGAAGGCCTCATTGTCAGACGTCGCGAGGTGAGTTCCATTCCATCCCGTCCTTGTCGAGCCCAATTGCCCTCCTTGAGGGGTCAGTGCAGCTTGCCACGAGCTGCTCCCACCAAGACATGCCGTGTCTCCCACCCTCTCCACCTGTCCATCAATTCCTGCAGCTACCCGCGCCCGCGCTCTATTTCCTGAACTCCTGGCTGACCCGACTCGCGCCGACAGAATTGCCCAACGACACACACATCTTTTGCTGTGCCACGATAATCTCCAGCCATGTCCGACGCCGATAGCTTCGAGGTCGTCCAGCACGACGATGCGCCCAAGGCCGCGTCCCGCTCCCCGAGCACCAAGTCGACCACCTCGGCCGCTTCCTCCCTAAAGAAGCCTGCCTCGAGCTCGGGAACGACGGCCACCGCTCGTCGTCCTGCTGCGTCTGCGTCGAGCACCGCGAAGCCCGCCGGCACTTCCTCAACCACCCGCGTGGCAGGCGGCCTCAGCAAGCCTCCCACCCGTCCTCCCGGTAGCAGCACGAGCACGACGAGCAGCGCCACCCGCAAGGTCCCCAGCAGCACGTCGTCCACCGCCACTCACCGCTCGCGGCCCAGCGTGTCTGCCTCTGAGGACGAGACCAAGAGGACGGTCCGCCGCACCTCGGCCGTCCCCAGCAGCGCCGGCTCGCCGAGCAAGGAGAAGAGGACGTCGACCACGACCACCGGCGCCGCCACTGCTGCCGCCAGAAAACCCGCCAGCTCCGTGAGCAGCTCGTCCGCCCCGAGGACCTCGACGGCTTCGCGACAGTCCATCAGCTCCGCCCCGCGCCCCTCTTCGACAACCTCCCGATCCGCCGCCACCGGCACCGGCGCCGTCGCCGAGGCCAAGAAGCGCCTCTCGACCGCTGCCGGCACAACCTCCTCTGCCACGCGAACCTCGCGACCGTCGATCCGACCCGACTCGTCCGGCGCGTCCGAGGCCTTGACCAAGGAGATTGAGCAGCTCAAGGCGCAGCTCACCGACAAGGAGTCGCAGCTGGCCGAAAAGGAGACCCAGCTCACCGAGCTCAAGGCGCAGGTAGAGCAGTCGCAGTCGCGGATGGCCCAGATGGGCGAGGCCACGTCCCAGGAGGCCGCCCAGGTGCAGAGTGCCGTGAATGACATTCAAAAGGCCCACCAGGACCAGGTGGCGGAGTTGCAAGCTAAGCAGGCCGAGCTCGAGACCCAGGTTGATGACGCCAACGAACATCTTGTCGCCACGGATGCTGACTTGGAGAAACAGCAAAGCGAGTACAAGGAGGCGATTGCCGCCAAGGAAGCCGCCGAGACTGAGCTCGCCTCGCTGAAGCAGTCCCTCGAGACTCTCCAGGCCGAGCACGAGGAGAAGCTGAAGCAGAGCGAGTCCGACCTCAACAAGGCCATGGAGGAGCACGCCAGCAAGCTCGAGGAGCTGCAGAGCTCCCTGACCGACCAGCACAAGGCCGCCATCGAGGCCCTCGAAGCCAAGCACGCCGAGCAGCTCGACCAGGGCAAGTCTGACTCCGCCGGCCACGAGGAGGCCCTCGCCAACATGAAGTCGAGCCACGAGAGCGCCATCGCCGAGCTGCAGAAGAAGATTGACGACCTCACGTCTTCCCAAAACGACCTCGAGGTCGCACACGAGACCAAGGTCAGCGCCGAGCTCGAGGCCCACAAGACGAAGCTCGCCGCCGTCGAGGCCGAGGTTGCCGAGCTCAAGAGCAAGCTCGAGGCTGCCGAGCAGACCGCTGAGCAGGCCAAGGCCGACCTGGATGCCAAGATTGCCGAGCTGGCCGCCGCGCAGGCCCTCGTCGCCGAGGTCGAGTCCAAGCTTGCCGTCGCCCAGGCCGACCTCGCAACGGCCCAGGAGGAGGCTCTCGAGTTCAAGAAGCAGATTGACAGCATCAAGGAGGAGATTGCCGCCAAGGACGAGGCCCTCGAGCAGGCCAAGGCGGAGCACGCTGCCCACGTCCAGAAGCACGACGAGGCGCTCAAGCAGGTCTCTGCCGACTACGAGGAGGAGATTGAATCGCTCAAGGGCGACGCCTTCTTCAAGCGCAAGTTCCTGGATCTTGAGACCAAGCACAACGAGCTCGAGGCTCAGCACACTGAGCTGGCCACAAAGCACGGCGACCTCGAGTCGAAGCACACCGAGCTCACCACCCAACACGGCGACCTCACCAAGGCCCAGGCCGACAGCAGCGAGAGCCACACCCAGGCCCTCGAGGCGGCTAAGGCCGAGCTCGCCGCCGCCGTTGCCGCTCTGGAGGCGCGGGAGGCCGAGCACCAAAAGGCCCTGGATGCCCTCCGCGCCAGCCACGCCGAGGAGCTCGAGGGCGCCAAGAGCGGCGCTTCCGCCGACAAGGACGCGCAGCTCGCCGAGCTCCAGAGCCTGAAGGACAGCCACGCGAAGCAGCTCGAGATTCTCAAGAGCGACAGCGAGTCCAGCCTGGCCAAGGAGATTGAGGCGCTCAAGGCGTCGCACGCTGACATTGTCGAGGCGCTCA
The DNA here is from genome assembly GCF_000319635.2 of Colletotrichum fructicola Nara gc5. NCBI lineage: Eukaryota > Fungi > Ascomycota > Sordariomycetes > Glomerellales > Glomerellaceae > Colletotrichum > Colletotrichum fructicola. The sequence continues at coordinate 7,978,712 of NW_027094051.1, read as the reverse complement.
AGGCCGAGACCAGTGGCGAGAAGGAGAAGCTGCTGGCCGAGATTGCCAGCGAGAAGGAGAAGGCCCTTGCCCTGACTGAGAGCGCTGGTGACAAGGAGAAGCTGATTGCTGCGCACAAGGAAGAGCTCGCGTCCACCACCGAGAAGCTGCGCGCCGCCCACGAGGCCGAGCTTGCCGAGGCCCGCGAGAAGATCATCGCCGCCCACCAGGCCGAACTCGCCGACGCCAGGGAGAAGCTGCTCGCCGCTCACCAGGCCGAGCTGGCCTCTGCCAAGCAGGCCGGCAGCGCGCAGTCCGAGGAGCTGTCTACGCTGAAGCTCCAGCTTGAGGAGGCTCTGACGAGAATCAGGGAGACCGAGACGTCCAGCGTGGCCGCCCTCGCCGAGGCCAAGCGAAACCTCGACGACACGCACTCCGCCGAGGTCGAGAAGCTGATCACGATGCACGCCGAGCAGCTCGACGCGCTGAAGCAGCAGTCCGCCTCTGGCGCGCAGATGGAGCTCGAGGAGCTGAAGCAGGCCCATGCCAAGGTTGTTGCTGAGCTGACGAACCAGTACGAGAACAAGAGCGAGGCTCTCGCCGAGGAGATTGCCAAGCAGAAGGCGCAGGCGTCCGAGCTCGAGGCTGCCCTCAAGGCGGCCAAGGAGTCCGTCGCCAAGGCCGAGGCTGAGAAGGCCCAGGTCGAGCAAGAGAACGGTGAGCTCGGTCAGATGTTTGCGCAAGAGAAGATGGCTCGCGCTGAGGCCGAGGCAGCCCTGGACGCGGTCAAGAACAAGTCGCCGACGCCCCCGGACACCACCGAGCGGGACCAGCTCCGCGAGCAGCTCGCCAACGTCAAGAAGGGTCTCGAGGACGAGCTCCACGTCGTCCAGACCAGCCTGGCCGCGGCCAAGCAGGAGGTTGCGGACGTCAAGGAGGACCTCATCCTCGCCGAGAAGGAGCTCGAAGCCTCCAAGCTCGAGGCCGACAAGCAGCTTAAGACGTACAAGGCCGACTACGAGGAGCTCAACGACACGATGACCAAGATTGTGGAGGAGGAGCAGGCTAAGCGCCGGGCCCTGGAGGAGCAGATTGACGGTCTGAAGAAGACGCTGACGGACAAGGAGAAGGGCGTCGAGGAGCTGCAGGCGCAGCTCAAGGTGAAGGACGCCGAGATTGCGGAGGCCAAGGTGCGTTCATCACTCATGTCTACTCATTTCTTCACTAACAATCACAGGCCAACGCGGCCGTCGCGAAGCCCAAGGGACTCGCGGCCAGCAGGTACGCCGACGGGGACGACGAGGCGAACGGCGCGAACCAGCCCGAAGGTGAGGAAGAAGACCATTCCTCCGAGGCACTTGCTGTGGTGGGATCGCCCCCTGCTTGATGCTCCCCGTCTACGCTGGTGATGCAGTCGCTAACAGTCCGCAGTTGCAACGAGCTAGAGTCAACGCCAACCAGATCCACGCAATGGACCGCGACATGCAGGAGAAGAACCTGGCCATGCTCGAATCCATCACGGACTTTCAGCAGTCGCCGCGGGCCGACAACTGAGCAATCGGTAGAGGCACGCGCATGTTCAGTGGCTAGCAGGCTCGCCGCCTGACTTGTACAGCAAGCCAGGGCCCTTGGCCCGTTTCTCCTTGTCCCGCCCGGCCGGGTTTTGAGGTTTTCGTTTTAATACAGCGCGGGGGTTATGCATTCCGGCACGGGGCCGGTCTGGCATCGAAGAGGGTGCTTGTTTTGCGTACTGGTACCAAATTGATCCTTTGCAGGAGATGGATAGAGAGAGAGAGACAGAGCTGTTGAGTGATGTATGCGTTGCGTCGGACGCGATGTAATTATGGAGGAACGCGTGTGATGGGACGAGGTAGCAATGGACGATACCCCCTTTTCCTCTCGCTGCAGATGCGGGTCGAGGCCGGTCCAGATGAACTGATTTTGAGAGTGAATTGATTTGATGCGTGTTCGACAACGCGAGTCCAGAAGCCACGAGGTGGCAGTGCCAAACCCGGCGTGGTAAAGCGGGTGCGGCCACGATGTGCGCCACGGCCAGGCTTCGTAAGCGGCCGGTCCGGGGTGTGCGACCCTTGCACCCGCTAGCAGTTGACGAGTATCCATCCGTATGTGCGTGTTCCTGAGCCAAGACCCCTCCCGCATCCCGTGAAACGAAACGATTCTTGATCGAAGGGCGGGGAAATCGTCTCCTCCTCTTGCTGCAATTGCTGCAGAAGCACGAGTCGTTCGGTGACACGGAGCCAATGAGCCATTGACGTCCAATGGAGGCGGATGGGTGGGGGATGGCGAAAGGCGGTCCCGCTGCCTCGTTGGAGAAGAGAACTGAAGTGAGCGGGAGTGGAGGATGACTACGCCGGAGAGGGTGACTTCGTCTGCTGGCGCGATGAAACCCATTTAACTGGGCTTGCCATCCGCTGCGTTCCGCGGGAGTCCAATTGATCTGATCCTTGTTGCACTTGTTTATCGATAAAAAAACCAACTCTTTGACTTCTTGCAGACGCATCTACCGAGGGGATTGTGGTACGATTTTTCTCGTCTTCTACCTTGTCTGCCTCGGAGGACGAGAGCTTATTTGGCTTAAGCTTGCCCCGCGGGAGATTTGAGCTGAGCTCCTCCGATTTGTCTAGAGGTACGCTCCGTAGCAGTTGATTAGCTTGCATCCCAACCGCGACCCTTTTTAAAAAGAAGGGAAAACCCAGGGAGCTGACCTTTTGCTGTTCGAGAAGATTGCAGCTGAGATCCCCGTTTACGCATTCGTACAAGACCCAGGTTCTGGACTGGTCTAGCTGGACGAGCTGCTCTTTTGTCCCGCCTTTGTTGAGCCTCCACGAGCCGTACTCTTGGGTTCAGCGGACTGCAGCCTTATTTACGGTATATTCCTTCTTCTTTCTTTACTGCCACGAGGCATCGCCCGCAACCCCTCGTCGATTTCAGCCCCGATCCAGATCCCAGGGTTGGAGGAGATTTGCATTGTCTTAAAGCTCCGCGGATCGCACGCAGTGCTGAAGAAAAGATGTCCAGACTTGGAAACCGCATACCCGCCGCACGCAGGGAACAACTACCCGCCGCCGCAAAGATGCCCGCGCCGCCTCTGCCGATCCTCTTCGCCGAAGACACGCCGTTTTCGGAGTACTCGGCCGCCGTCTGGGGGCGCGTGTTCAACGCCATGCGGGACTTCCACCGGCGGCCCGTTGCCGTCGTCCAGGCCACGCACCGGGCGCACGTCGTCGAGGCCGTTAAACTGGCCAAGGAGAAGGGCTGGCGGGTGAGTGTGCGCAGCGGAGGCCACAGCTGGGCCGCGTGGAGCGTGAGAGACGAGGCGCTGCTGATTGACCTCGGAGGGTTCGGCAAGGACGAGGGCGGCGAGGACGAGCTCGTGTATGATAAGAGCACCGGCGTCGTGAGCTGTGCGCCGGCGCGGACCGGGAGAGAGGTGAACGGGTTCCTGGCCGGACAGCTTGGCGGGCCTGGGGACGACAGCGAGGAGGGCGTCGGCAGATTCTTTCCCGGAGGACACTGCCCCGACGTTGGGCTCGGCGGTTTCTTGTTGCAGGGCGGTATGGGGTGGAACTGCAAGGTAAGCCGTTTGCTTCCCCTCTGAGACTTCAAGCTGACGGGCTGCAGAACTGGGGTTGGGCTTGCGAGAACATTGTCGCCATTGACGTCGTCACGGCCGACGGCAACGAGCTCCGGTGCTCGGAGACGGAGAACCCAGACCTCTTTTGGGCGGCGCGCGGTTCGGGCCCCGGCTTCCCGGCCGTCGTCGTCCGCTTCCACCTCCGGACGCGGCCTCTGTCGGGCATGTACCAGTCGCTGTACTTTTACTCGCTCGACCGCTTCGAGGAGATCCTCAACTGGGTCATCAAGGTATGCCACCCTGCTGCGTATGGAAGACCAAAAACTGACCGTCCCAGATCTGCCCTACCGCGCCGCCGTCGACGGAGATCGTCCTGCTGACGCTTACGCCGCCTGGGGCAGACGCCCCGCAGGTGATGGCCAACTTCCTGTCCTTCAAGCCGGACCCCGAGGACCTCATCCCGCTGCACTCGTCCCACCCCTCGCGGCCGCTGCAGACCGTCTTTGCGAACCCGACGTCCCTCCCGCAGCAGTACGTCGACCAGGACGCCAGCAACCCGCCCGCGCACCGGTACATCTCAGAGAACTCGTACGTGTCCAACGACGCGGACGTGCCCAAGGTGCTCAAGAAAGCGTTCACGACGCTGCCGACGCCGCAGTCGTTTGCGCTGTACTTCTCCATGAACCCCTGCTCCCGCCGCGTGCAGCTGGGTTCGGCGGCGGCCAACGGGGACGTCGACGAGAAGGCCAAGACGATGCCCGACATGGCGCTGAGCATGCAGAGCGACCACTACTTTGCGCTGTACACCATCTACCCGGACGCCGAGGACGACGAGAGGTGCCACGGCTGGGTCCAGGACGTGATGAAGGACGTCGAGAAGAAGTCCGCGGGCAGCTACCTTGGCGATGCCGACTTCCGCCACCGCCGGACCAAGTTCTGGGGCGACGAGCAGGGCAAGAAGCTGATGCAGATCCGCAAGGAGTGGGATCCCGAGGGCAGGATCTGCGGGTACCTCGATGCCGACGACAAGAGCGGTGCTGAGGGGTTGAAGAATGAGTTTGAGTGGGCTTGAGTTGAGCATTCCGAGTTGCTTTTATCCTGTTGCCGAAAGATATCCTGTAGAACGGCGGGTTGCATATTATACCAGGGGCCTATTTGAAATTGGTTGTGTAGATGGCGTAGATTCAGCATCAATGGAGCCTGTTGAAATTGCTTGTATAGATATATATATGTGTGTAGATTGATTTGATACTTCTATGGTCATCATCTCATCACTCATCGTCTTTTATGAACTCTTTTCGTTCACCTCCGGCTTGACGATATCCCTAGGCGTAAACATGGTGTAAAAGTTGACTTGCTTAACAAACCACGCGTTGATGAGCTGCCACTCCTGGTTGGGGTCCTTAAACTTAATCTACGAACTGTTAGTGAGGGTCTGCAGAAGGTGACAGATTACTTACGTCGAACCTCCTCAACAAACTCGGCACCACCTTGTAGATTTCCAACAAGCTAATGTTCTTTCCGATGCACGTGCGGCTGCCCATGCCAAACTGGAACATGTGGCCGTTCATCTCCTTGATGCGCTGCTCTTCCGCCTCGCGGTCCTTTGTCTCGTCCACCAACCACCGCTCGGGCCGGTAGGTGTCGACGTCTGCGCCCCAGATCTCGGGTCGGCGGTGGATGATCCACGCACTGCAGCCCACAATCGTTCCGCCCTTGACAAAGGTTCCCGCAATCTCGGCGCCCTGCTCGGGGACGATACGCTCCAGGGGAAGACCGGCAGCCGGGTGCATGCGGAAGGCCTCCTTGATGCAGGCGTCGAGGTAGACCAGCTTCTGGCTCTCGGTCCAAGTGACCAGCCCCGTCTCAGTGTCGCTGAAGCCGCCCTCGCGGCCAAACTGGTCCAGCTCCTCCTTCAACCGCGCCAGCGCAGTCGGGGTGCGTAGCAGGTAGTAGAAGACGGCCGCCAGACTGATGGCGGTGGTCTCGGAACCGGCAAACGCCATGCTGACGGCCATCGTCTGCACGAGCACATCTGACATGAAATCGGGGCGGGCCTCACGGGCGGCCAGGAACTTGGACAGGAGGTCGGGCTGCTCGGCCAGCTTCTTGCCGTTCGTGACGGGCAGCAGGGGCTCCTTGCCGTTGAGCTCGGGGAGACGCTCGGCCATGCGGGCACGAGCGAAGCGGGCAACGGGGAACGTCGAGTCGATGAAGCCCCATTGGGACAGCTTGAGGTAGATGGGGTTTTTGAGGAAGAGGCGGTCGAGCAGGGGGATTTGGCCAATCTGCTCACGTCAGTAAGATTCTGCGACGTGCTGAGGTTAGACTCACCGGCGCGACGTAGAGGAACAGCTTGCTCAGGTACGCCACGATTCCGTCAATGTCCTCGTTCTTCTCGATGAATCCATGGCGTTTGCTGTAGGTGATCTCTCCAATAACGTCAAACGCGTAGAACTGAAGCCACGTCGTAAAGTCACACCCCTCGGGGTTTCCAGCAAATAGCTTCTCCGTCTGTGATAGAAACAGCTTGGTTGTGTTGTCGACAAACGGCTCATACTGAACCAGGGCCGACATGGAAAAGGCCGAGTTGACACATCGGCGGAACTGTGAGTGGAAGCTGTTGTCTGTTGTGCTAAACAGCGACTGCAGGCTGTGGCCCTTGACCACGGACTGCTGCACAATGTAGAAATCAGACTGACATTGTTAGCTGCGTAGCATGACGGCATAGAGAGAGCCTACCTTGACGAATCCCTTGTTCAGCCCGTAGATGGTCTTCAGGGCAGCGGGATCGGCGAACGACAGCGTATTGGGACCCAGCCGAACAACGTCGCCATATTTTTCGTGTAGTTTTTGATGTGTTACCTCTGGGCGTTGTCCCTTGACGTCGAAGAAGCGCCACCAATCCGTCAACGACGCCAGGAAAGGCCCGGGATACTTGTTGAGTCCGTTGTTGTAATGATTCTTAACCAGCCAGGCCACAATAAGTGATGCACCTATTGACAGCCAGTGTGTGGCTAGGGTTTCTAGTAACGTCTCTGTGATGCCGTGCATGTTTGCCAAGTCGTATTGAGGTTGACTAAGAGTTGCAAGAGTCGAATGGACCAGACCGGGCAATACCAACGGGGCGGTTATGGGGTTGATGTAGCCGGCGACCAGACGATTACCCGGGCCAGGTACCGAGAGTAATTTATCCAGTTTCTATCTTGGGACGCATCGACCGGATCCTATGGGGCTGGGAGGTATGCGAGGGGGCATGCCGTGTGGTCAACGTGCAGCTGCACCTGTGCCTCGGCGGTGGAGCAAGCGAGCGTCACTCGAGATGGCAGATGCGCCAAAGTTTGCGGTGACTCTGGTGAGTATCCGGCGACAGGCACGGCAAGTAATGCAGCGTGCGGGTTCCGGGGTAGCCAAGATAGCCAAGATCAGAGGATTCCCACGCCGTTGAAAGTGAGGACAGAAAGGGTAACCCTCTCAGACGACGGTCCGCTGGCTTTTCTCGGGGACCAGGACACGCAGCGCTGGCGTCGGCGTTTGTCTCGTACGAGATGAGACAAGAGGGCGGGCGAAATAGAGTTAGAATTCGCAAGGGTTCTTGGGTTTCTGGGATCCTGGGTTGGGGGAAAACGGGGACTGGCGGATATGGATGTGGACGTCGATGTGGGTTTGGAGGAGGGATGAAGTGAGTGACTGAGTGTACCGAGTATTAGAAGGAGCGGCGGTTGTAGACGCCGTGCCGACCTAGAGCCACCACCACGCGAGATCGGGTTTGCAAATCTCGCAAAAACCGATCAACAGCGGCAAATTCAGGCTCGGGATGACCTGGACTAGGACATTGCAAACCGTCCGGAGCACGCGAGGGGGCCCAGATGTGGATTTTGACTACTCGTTAGGCCGGTCGTCGTGCCGTCGCCGTCGTTCCAAGCAGACTTGATTTGGGAAAATGCTAGACTTAGAGGCTCCGGAGGTAAGAGAGCTCTCCCAGAGAGACGCTGACCTCAAAAAAGGACCCGTCCGAGTGTTTGTGGCCGCAGACTAGGTGCGGCGGTCGGTAGCGTGGAAGAGTCGGTGGAATCGCCGCTCGAAAGGCACCCCACGTCACCACGGCGCAAATCAGCAAATCGAATGCCACACCTTACGCAGCAAGCCTCCAAAGCCAGCGGCGTCAGCGCACCCTAGCATTTAGGGCCTAGAGGGAGGCGACACGGGCTAGGCACCGCACCGCAGGTCGGTCGTCCTCAGGTACAGCGGCGGATGGCGGCCACTCAGAAGCTCGCAGAATGACGCCGGGGGGAGGTCCAGCCAAGGGCAACAGATCCTGGGGTAGGGAGGGGCCCCCCGGTCGATGGGCCCGCAAGCCCGTCACTGAGGAGGGGGAGTTTCCGCTGCCGAGGGGACCGAGCCGGGGGTATTGTGCCTCTGGTGATGTGGTGTGTGTGTCCTTGTGTGTGTGTGCCTCGAGACATGCAGCGAGCGTATCGGTTCACAGCAGACGGCAGATCGGGGTCCTTGTCGTCGATGCTGATGCTGTCATGGTTGAGACAGCTACGAATGAGGGGTTGCCCGCTTGCCTGCCGATGGGATTGATTGCCCTCTCGCGTTGCGTATTGGGACTGCGATTGGCACGAGACGCGCGCGGGATTGCGACAATAGCGCAGCTTGCAATACGATGGATGATCTGATGGAGGGGGTCTGGTCTTGGTCGGTGGACACTGGTGACACTCTTCTGGGTGTCGTCCAGGTCGTCGACTTTCGGCAGATGCATTTCGCAGTCTTTCGTCCCAAGAGCGGACGAGGTGGCCCGGAAAAGAGGGTGCGTGCTGGCCGTGGCCATGGCATGGCTGCCATGCGGTCGATTCATTGCGGACTTGAGAGATCCATCGCTCGCGCTGGTCGGCCGGCATCTCCGAGACTCTGTTGGTGGCAGACAGGGCCAGGTGACTGACTGTCCAGGTCGGCTTTGACACAAGGGGACAATGGAGCCGCCTCTTCCCTTCTCCCACCTCAGCATCAAACTCACGACAAGCCTTCCAAACCACAGCGCAATCCTGCTGACGCTGCCAGCGGTCAATTGCCTTGCCGTGCCGTCCTCTGCGCAAATAATACAGGGCCGACGACCCACCGTTGGAGCACCTTATCTGCGGGGGAGGGGGTCGGCGGCTGCTGGAAACAGGCATGACTTGGTCATGGCATCTGGTGGGGGCACGGCAGTTGAAAACGAGCAGCAGTGTGGTTCAGTTCACTCTTTGCAGTGTGTTTTGGCTGCCCTCGTTGTGTGTCCGGCTGTCTCTATTGTCTCTGAATCCGATTGTTTGAGTGGTCTCTCGGAACCTTCTCCGGGAACGAGGCTCTTTGTTGGCATTTGAATTCATCTCGCTGTGGTGAGATCTGACGCTGCTGCCCTTTGTCTCGCTGTCTTCGCCGCCTCGCCGCGAGACTCAAAGACATTCGAGGGCTCAGAGACACTGGAAATGTAATTCGATCCGATTCTCACTGCCGACTCTCTGGCCCGAAGGTTCAAGACACCCAATGGGTCCGCCAAATTTGCCCACTTGGAAACTCCACACATTCCAAGACAAGCTCCATGCATTCCACCCCAGCCTCTCTCTCTCTGTGTCTGCCTCTCCAACATCTCCCAAGACGCCAATCAGGTCTCGTCTCAAGCGACTCTGCTTCCACAAACCGTTTTCGGCCCCGAATAAGACGCGCGCCGACGGCTGACCGAAGACTGACTGACGGTCGAATGCAACACTCCCTGATGCACAGTAGAGCCTCAGTCTGCACAGCTTGCCGCGGCACTTCTGCCATTCGTCCATCGCCCATCTCGGCCTTCAGCTCTGTGTCGCCTGTCCAATGCCATCGCTCTCGGCCGTCCTGCGTCTCCGCCGCCCGAATCCTCCGCACCGCATACCCTCCCCGGACGTCTCCCAGTTTTGACAACTCAAGGGTTCCCCGCACCTGCATCCCTCCAAAGCCTAGCCGAGGGGACGGGTTGGTGGTGGGTTGCAGCGCAGCACGTTTGACGTCTCCCACTGACGCCCGTCTTGCTTTTCGCTTTTCAAGCTTTGAGCGTCTCTGACTTCCAGCGTTCGACTTCAGCGCGGCGGTGGTAAGCCCAGCCCAGCAGGAGAAAGCCTACCGCGGCAAATCAGAACGTTGCCGCCGGTCCCAGACTTCCCAGGCGGCACGAAGGCGATGCTAGATTCGCCGCTTGAGGCATGTTAAACGCCTACTAGTCCTTTGGCCAGAACACACCACCACCTCGACGGTCCAGTTTCATCGGCAATTGATTCCGTCCCCCAAATTGCCCGACCAGCCCAGAAGAGACCGCCCGGTGGTCCTTAACCCTTCCCCAGCACGTGTCGACCCAAGATCCAGTACAGTATCCGAAGAACTGCCCGCTTGTGCGCCGCCCCTACTGCTACCATGTGTTCATTAGCAAGGCCGCCGGTCTCTTATGTGCTTATGTGATGCGATACCGCCGGAGAAACGACGGACTGGCGCTGCCATTGTCCTCATCGAAGTTTCGGAAACAAGATCAGCGTAAACGCATAAGCAGATGCGGCTCGCAGCTCAAGCCAAGCCCCTTCAGGCTTCCCGAGCGCCCACGAGCAGCACCAAAGCTTCCTTCGCTCGCACTCGCGATCCAAGATTCCTCGTCCGTTCCTCTGATCCGTTCCATCTCGCCTTTTCGTCCCATAACGTAGCCCGTAAACCCATGAGGCCGACCTCCAGGGACCAACCCTCATGCCTCTCACCCAAACAGCACTCATTCTCATCTGCCGAAGCCCCACGGCCAGCAAACCAGCGCACCTCCCAAAACCAACAAGCCCGCAGTGTGCCAGTGTCACCTACGTGGCGTATCAGTCGCTGAGCCAAAATCTTCGGCAGATGCGAAAATGGCGGCCGCCCAGGGCGTGTGCGCCCCCCTCCTCCCCAACTCTGGAAGGGTCTCGGTGCGCCCCCTGGCCTTGTTCGTGTTGCTTCTGCCCTTTGCCGTGTTGCGCGCCTCCGTCCGTTTACTGCCGCCGCCCGACCGTACCACCCCTATGACACGAACAGGTGGGATCGATCGGAGGGCCACGTGGGAGGTGCTACACGCCTGCCGTTTCCGTGCTGATGTAGCGTGCGAAGATCGCGGCGCCGTCGACTTGGACCATCATCCTGATGCCATCGACGGCGGCCGTTTTACAGCTCTTCTCTTCTTCTGCCGCCACCCGTCGCGGTGGGTTTGTAATCGTGTTAGCCTAAAGCATGATTCATGTTGGACCGTCGCTGCAACCACAGGGAGTCACGGTTTGATGACAATGGGCGTCGAAACACCAACGCCGAGTCATCGCCGCCGGCGAGCGAGCGAAACCCTGTGCGCAGAGATGACTGTGTTTGACATTTCCGGGCCGGCAGAATGGATCAAGTGTTTGTACTGCGGATTCGATAATTGCGCGCATGGCGCAGACTGGGTATCATTTAAACCACACGCTTCTAAGCTAATATCGTAATCATTGAACGCCTCAGGTGGCCGCGAACGCTGGCAGCGGCGTGCCCTTGTTGGCAGCGTTTGTCCTGGCGGCTTGCTTCAGCAACTCCACTCTGTCTCTCACATCGTCGATGCTCCGGTCCAACTCCCACGCCAGGAACTGTGGCTGAACCTTTGGGTTGTTGAGCAGTATTTTGAGCAGGTGCTTGTCAGCTTCGAGCGACCAGGAGTCGTTAGTACCGTCCTGCTGCGATGTGCCTTGTGATGTTGCTGCCGGTTGCAGCCCCTGATTTTGCCGTGCCGTCGAAGTCTGCTGCGCTGCTTGAGTCTGCTGTGCGGCAGTTGCGCGATGTGCGAATCGTTCAGCAATTTGCCGGTCAACCAGTTCTCGCTGCCAACGTCTCCTCTCCCCCTCCTGAACACGCTGTCGCTCTTGGGCCTCCAAGGCTCGCCGTACTCTCTCGTCGTGAGCTCGCTTGCGCCAGGGGGCCGCCGTCAGCTCTGCGTCCAGGTTCTTGAATTCCACCTTGAGGTCTACCAGGTGTCTAGAGAGTTTTTCTCGGCTCTTTCTCTGCGTCCCGGTCTGGTCTCGCGGCCTCTTTGCGAGACTATCCATCATGGTCACGTACAGCCGATGAATCCATGCCAGCAGCCTCTGCATAATCTGGAGAGTCGACTTCGTAAAAGTCCCAAGCCATTGCTGCTTGCCGGCCACGCCTCTCTGGAAGACGCTGTTGAGAGTTGCTATAAGCATGGGTATAATCTTTTCGTATAGGTCTTTCGTGAGTGGCTTTGGGGGCATGAGCTCTTCAAACCCATTGGATGTCTTCTTGGCCCGCTCGACGGTCACGGTGACGAAGCTGTCAATCCTCTTGATGGCCTTTTTGGCCCGAGACGCCAAATCGTCGTTGTGCAAATAGTCGCACTGTTCGTCAAAGTAGGGTGCCCGTGGCATGCCAGACCAGAAGCTCTTCAAGAAAACAAAATCATCCCAGAACTCGCGGCTCACTTTCGACTTGGGCAGAGACCCTGCGACGTGTGGATTGATTCCTCTAGCCCAACCAGACCCGCTCATCAGCTCAGTCATGTACTTGAGGGTGTGAGTTTTGAAAGGTGCTGATGCCGTCTTCTCGTCGCCCGTAGGCATCGCGAAAATATAGTGGTCGTCGGGGTATGTGAAGTCGGTGGGTTCAGCGTCGGGCGCAGCCGGACCCATGTCAACGACGATATCTCTGAGTTTCTGGATAGACGGGGAAGGTTGTTCTTCAGCTTCTTCGGGCGTCTCTTCTGAAATCTCCTCGTCGTTTCCGTTTCCCACTCCCGTCGGCTCCTCGTACAGATCCGCATCACTGGCCTCTTCCTGCGGCACAAAGAGCTCGTCCTCAGGGTTCGATCCCGTTTCTTCAGACTCGTCTTGAGACGCGCGGGGCCTCGGCTGGCTGCCTCGTGGCGGACTCACGGGCACATCGTAAATGTCTTCTTGGTGCTGAAGCTCTGGTTCGGGGCTCTCTTCTTGCCGCGGTGGAACACGCCGCTTCTCCAACGCAAACGACCTCCTCGACACCCGTTTCGTGGTCTGGTTCGCCTCGGAGGCACGCTGCGTCCTACGATGCGTATCCTCTGCGACTTTTCGAAGGGTGTGTACCCTCAGATTCGAGCCAGCACGTCTTCGAGTGGACTTGTTTTCCTGCAGGGCATGTGAGCGGCGATCGCACCTCTGGACATGATTTGGCACACTCTTGTGGCAACATCTTCGCCCCCCGCCTCATCCTGGTCTTCGGGCTCCTGCTCGACATTCTCTTGGCTCTTCCTCGGTCTCTTAGGTTTCGGTAGTTCGCCTATCTCGACGTCGTCCTGCCTCAATCGCCTACTGCGACGCGCTCCGGCGTCGGGGCTTGTCACCTGGGCGGGGGCGGTGCTTGCGTCATCGGGTTTGGCAGTTCGTGCTCTTGCCATTGTGTCACTTTGTCGGCTAGGTGCATGACGGTAGCAGTTGGGATCGTCAGAGCATTCCGATTGCGGGGTTGTCGTTCGAGACGCGGTAGCTGGATCGTGAACGCGTCGGACAGCTCAAGCTAGATGTGAAGCTAATTGGACAGACGATTGATGGGTGGGTCTATCCCGCTTAGTCAGACAGCAGCCACAACCCAAGATCACGGACGACAATGCTCAGCCACTCTTACATGCCTCTATCCACACGGTTATGAAGACCATCAACACCTAGAACTTCATCGAGTCACGAAGCTTTAAGCTTACACATCCAATTGACTTTGCGATCGACTGGAGATTCCCGGAGAGCTGCAGCACACACCGAACTCGGTCATGCGAAACCGACAACGTCTCTAAATACGGATTCTCGATTAATTACGTCTATGCTTAGGTTCTTCAACCCAACCCTCGGTCGGTCTGAGCGCCGTCTATGGCACCCTCTATTAAGAGACGCCGGGATATTTACTTTGCGGTCTGGCCGAACTCGGTTGTAGGAGTTGGAGCTCGGCAAAAGCAACTCGAAAAGCACAATGCCATCCCCACCCTCCCGGGCATCTATTATATCCAGGAACGCGCGGCCGAGAATTCTGAGGGTGTTCTGTCACATCCGCACGTGTCCGAGTGCGAGCGCGAGCAGTCGCAGACTTTGCTCGCGATGGTCTCGTATCTCTGTCTACTTTAGTTTATCGCTGACAAACTGCTTGATCTGGTCGCCGTAGATGTTTGGATACTGCAGGTGTGCTACTGGGTCGTTGCCGTTGCAGCAAAAGGGGTCTGCCGAGTCGCAGAAGGACTTGATGTTATTCCCAAACGGGCATTGGAAGCCCTGGGGTCGGGGAGCGAACTGATCATGTTAGTCGGTGAAGTGCTTGACAGACCCGAGCCACTTACTCCCTTCGTTTGGCAGGTGCCCACTTCATAGGGCAGCCCGGCAACGTATCGCGGGTCTCCCATGAAGATGGCAACCTTGACTGCCCCCAACGCTTGCTGCGAGATGAGCACGTTGGTGTTTTTGACTCCTTCGATGCTGTCACCGCCGCCGCAGTATGCGTTGTCCATGATTTGAGCACCCTGGTTTTCGTTAGCTTCTGTGCTGTACGCGCCGACAGATGACTCACCTGCGAGAACCCCAGCATGACAATCTTCGTTTGGGGACACCGCTTGTTGAAATCATTGATAGCCGTGGCTACAGAGTCTGTGCCGTTCTTGACCGAGTCGGCGTAGCTCACACCCAAGCAGTCCGTACCACCGCCGCAAGCAGGGTAGTTGATGGCCTCATTCGTGGCTCCCTGATTGGCTTTTGTGAGATCGTCGACAATCTTGGCTGCTGCCCCGAACCCCGGGGGCGCAGTCGTCTCCCGCGCTCCAAAGATGTGAATGGGCGGGCAGTCGTTGCCCTGTCTTGTTTGCAGAGAGTGAGGCGTGGCCAAGGCTTGGCCGACGAGAAGAGCGATTCCAACGCTGAACCACATTTTGGACGGCAACGGCTATCGAAAAGAGCTTCTGAAGGAGTGACGTGAAAACGATCAGACATTAAGACCGCCGGGGTACCTGTTGGCATATATAACTTTTTTCAAAGGAAGCTCTCGACAACGACAATAGCGGCAATCGCGCCTAGTGCAAAACCCGCCTCACTTTCGGAAGCTTGCAGCTGTGCTTTTTCGTGATGGTTGTGTGGTGGATAGTTGAGAAGGCATCCGTCAACTGCCTTGGCAAAAGACTGAACTGACGGATGAACCGATTACTCCGGCACGGCGAGCACAGCTCTCAACAGACCGCGAGAAGCACCATCCATACCACACACACACTCACGGCAAAGGCGGCTGCGCGTTCCCTGCTTTCCCATCGTCCTCCCGCCCAAGACCCGAGACGGAACGAAACGGATGCGGTCGCCACCAGTATGCGCTCCGACAGCTTATGACGGTATGATGCTCCAGCTCCGGGAGGCTGAAAGGACGGGAACGGGACACGTCGCACCATTCAGACGAAAGGCTGTGTCTGCTTGGCTGAGTTGGAGCCGCATAATGCAAGGCCAGGAGACATGTTTCTGAGAACCATATTGAAGATGGAATATCAGGCAACGAGACCAAGCAGCAAGCGAGATAAGAGCTTCCACTGGTCGTCCGAAACGAAGTGGAGTTGTTGATTGGTCTGGAACATGTTGCTGTTTGACATGGAGGTCCATGTCCGCAGAGTCAGTGCTGCAGTGAATGATTGAGCTTCCCAACGGAGATACGCCTCGGACTTCGCAAGTGACTGCGTTGATGCCAGCAGATCTCGCATCGAAGGCTCTCAAGAAGCTTGCCAAAGAGGTTTAGCCTCGATAGTCGTCTGGTTCTCATCAGACCATCGCGTTTGAAGCTAGGCTCAGCCCGCCTTGCGGCAAGTCGGGAAGACAAAACCAATTGAAAATCTTGTATAATTTCAATTCAAGATTGAATTGATCGCCTCGGGCGGCTGCGAGGCTTTGGAATTGCAGATGCGAATGACGTCCAGCAAATCGTATTCGCTGCCGGCTACGGCGGACGGCGCGGAATCGAGATTCATCCAAGGGGTTGGACGACAGCGCTAGCCGTGCCGAAGCCCAGGGAAGAAAGCAGCTCGTCAAGAGGTTGTCAATGGATTCAATGCAGGTGAGACTTCTCACCTCCAGAGTCAATCGGGGAGGCATGTGAAGTTGCCGATGGGAAAGTTGCGAAGCAGGTTTCCGACGTGACTCAAGAGAGAATCCGGGAAGTGAATCACTCGAAACATTTCCGGTGCAGAGGCCAGCCCGTTGCCTGTGTAGTCTCGCCAAAGAAACAATGCGCTGTTGGTGTGTCGAACGTGCTGAGAACAGGTGGTCGTGGTGTTCTTGAAGTTGCTTTGGAGGTGTGGCTTGTTCTCGTCTTCATCACCGATGACTAAGCAGACACTGTCGTCACACCCCTCCATTGAAGCTCCAGAAGCTTTCAAGATTCAATCGTCACAAATCTCATACCACGTTCTCAAACCAGCTTCGCCCAAGCTGGAAACGAGACAGCCATCATGGAGCCTCCAGCATCAGTATCAGCGCCGCCAGCGCAACCCTCCTCCTTGCCTACCATCAAACCTCTGCCAAAGACGACCCCTCACACCTTCCAAACCCCCACCAAGCGCATCAACACCGGCACCGACCTCGCGACATTCCTCACCACAACCGCATATCGCGACATCCTCCTCTTCCTCCTCCAACTAAACCGATCTCTCTGCCCGCGCCGCTCCCCCTCGGGCGGCCCCGCGACAACCTACCCCCTCACCTCCGTCCCGCCGCCCACGAGCGACCGCCTCCCGGCCCCGATCAAGGCCCTCCAGAACCTCCTCTCCGCCGCCGAGTCCCTGATCGAGCTCGCGCCCCCGGATCCCGGACCCCGCCGCTTCGGCAACGTCTCCTTCCGCAAGTGGCACGAGCTGCTCGCCGAGCGCGCACCGGCCCTCCTCTCCGAGCACATCCCGTCCGCCGTCCTCTCCTTCCCGACGACGCCCTCCTCCGAACCGCCCTCATCCGAGCTTCTCTCCTACCTCCTCGGCTCCTTTGGGTCGTCGCAGAGGCTCGACTACGGCACGGGCCACGAGCTCGCCTTCCTCGCCTTCCTGGGCTCCCTCTACAAGCTGGGCTTCTTCGGCGATGGCTCCGAAGCCGACCCCGCCGCGACGGACCGCGCCATCGTCCTCGGCGTAATCGAGCCCTACCTCCGCGTCGTGCGCAAGCTCATCCTCACATACACCCTCGAGCCCGCGGGCTCGCATGGCGTCTGGGGGCTGGACGACCACTCTTTCCTCCCCTACATCTTTGGCTCAGCACAGCTCACAACCCCAATCACCCAAGGCTCCGCGGAGCCGATGCCGATGGAGGGGTCCGTCCGCGGGGCGCCCAAGACGGGAGACATTGTGAAGGCGGCCGTCGTTGAGGAGCAGAGGACAGAGAACATGTACTTCTCCGCCGTGGGGTTCATCAACGACGTCAAGAAGGGCCCATTCTGGGAACACAGCCCCATCTTGTTCGACGTATCTGGCGTCCAAGCCGGCTGGGGCAAGATCAACAAGGTAAGGTCTTCGTCTCCGGTGCTAACGAGTGGTTACTGACACGGCGCAGGGCATGCTCAAGATGTTCAACGCGGAGGTCCTGCAAAAGTTCCCCGTCGTCCAGCACTTCACCTTCGGCTCCCTCTTCTCCTGGGACCAGGACCCCGATGCCGCTCCCGTCGCCCCGTCCGTCCACGCCGCGAACCAGCCGTCGTACAACTACCCTGCAACGACAGCCCCGCCACCACCGCAGGGAGCAGGCACAGCGGCACCGTGGGCGGCAGGCCGCGGGCAGGTGATGCCGCCGAGAGTACCCGCACCGCCATCTGGTGCCAGAATACCCCCGCCTGGTGGTATGCCGTACACGAGACAACCGCCGGCGGCTACATCGGGTGCGCCGCCAGCTCCGGGCATGCTCCCGATGCCTGCTCCCGGTGCGCAGGCCCAGGGCGGCTCGACGGATGCACAGGTCACCTTGACCAAGGCACCGTGGGCCAAGTAGGGAAGCGATGATCATGATTATGAGACCAGCCTGGCGAGAGACGCCAGAGCAATGAATCAAAGGATATACCCTAAAGAGCCGTAGACGGCTGAATGCAAGATCAATTGAATCAAATAAACCATACCTTACCAGAGTACAACACTCAGCGTCATCCGTCGTCTTATACTTGTCGGTCCTGCACAGCTGTGCCCTCACCAACACTTGAAGCATCACAATTCAAGATGTAGAAGCAAAACGCTTTGATTTAACTACTCAAGTAATGGGTATCCGGCAATTAAGCAAATAAACAAAGTAGCCCGCGGGCTTTCATCGCTCCCTTCAGCTGTTTTCTCTTCAGAACTTGCATACAGAACTTGCATACAATGCGGTGACGTTTGCCCACCTGGATCCAAGCCGGACCAACATTGGGGACTTCAACCTTCTGGTAGGCAGGGTGATCTTCATACCAAGCTTTCTCAGATCCGCCAGACGTGAAATATTCACCAAGAGCGTAAGGTTCCTCGGGCTTGGCCAGCGTCGTGACGCTGGGAGTCAAATCATGGTCGAAATCATAGGTGAGAGGATCAAAATCAACTTCAAGGTCATAAGGAATATCGACTGTCAACTAGGCGGGGGGAGCTCCAGAAGCCGGGGCGGGAGCAGCGGCGGGAGCCGGAGCGGGAGTCTCCTTCGTCTCGGTCTCCGTCTTGGCTGGCCCTGCCGCCTTGGGGGCCTCCACTGGGGGCTCCGCAGCCGGGGGAGCAGCAGCAGGAGTCTCAGCGGCCGGGGCGGCAGCCGGGGCTGCGGGAGTCTCCGTCTTCGCGGGCTCGGTGGCAGCCGGTGCAGCGGGTTCAGCAGCCTTGGGGGCTTCAGCGGGAGGCGCAGGTGCAGGTGCAGCAGCTAAAAACGCGTCAGTCTCGGGTATCTGTGCCGGGTGGATCGCCAACACGTGAACGTACCGGCCTCGGGGGCCTTGGCGGGCTCGGTGGTCGCCGGAGCTGCCTCCGGCTTGGCTGCGGGCTCGGGGGCCTTGGCCGGCTCAGAAGCGGGAGCGGCAGCGGCAGCAGGAGCTGCGGGCTCGGCTGCGAGAAACGTCAGTCGCTGATCTGAAGACGCGTCTCCTCTGATAGGAATGCAAGGCAATCACGTACTCGCGGGAGCAGCGGCGGGAGCGGCCTCGGTCTTGGTAGGCTGGGTAGCGGTCGAAGTGGTGGCAGCAGGTTGTGCCCCGTTAGTCGGCTGGGTTGTGTTGTTGGTCT
Source organism: Colletotrichum fructicola Nara gc5 (assembly GCF_000319635.2). Lineage (NCBI taxonomy): Eukaryota > Fungi > Ascomycota > Sordariomycetes > Glomerellales > Glomerellaceae > Colletotrichum > Colletotrichum fructicola. Next base: position 7,959,888 of record NW_027094051.1, on the reverse strand, counting down.
TCTTCTTCTTGAAGATCTCCTTGAGCTTGTCCTTGAGGTTGTCAAGGGCGCCGAGAGCTGCCATGGACGTGTTAGTGATTTGTCTTGGCATTGTGATTTGAACGACATGGAGATCGGCCACAGGAGAGGCGTTTCCGAGGTATCTGAGCATGATGCTCTCGCAAGCTCATGGGCCGCGGACGCAACGACGGGGCTACTCACGAACTCCACCCATGATGGCGGTTTTGAATGACTTAGTAGAGCTGTCGGTGGTTGAATACGCTTATAATGGTAGCGATAGACTGGCAGGTGGTTGATATTGAATACTCAGATGATGACAGCGAGAGCAGACGAAGGACGTTGGATGTAAGGACGACGACAACGACGATGCCGGGGCCTCGAGTAGAAATAGCCACGCGCCCAGCAGCAGCAGCGGCAGAAAAGGGTCTCTCGTCTCAGCAGAACGGCGGGAAGGAGCTGGGGTCCAATGGTGCGTGCCTCGTTCCCTGCTGAGGCAGTGACAATCAATGGAGAGGGGCCTGTGGCGGCCAACCGTGCAGCTGCCATCCCTACCAGTGACACCGACTACAGCACACTTTGGTCTCCCTAGCGCATCACCAGGTGCGCCCTGACTCCTCCACAACGGCGGCCAGTGGGCGACATTGGCGACCTCCCCACGCGGTACGTACCCGGGCAGAGCTTAGCACTTGCCATGGCTGCTAAATTAGGATCCAGAAGCACCTCACACGCCAAGGACGACCTTGACTGTGGGAGGCGAAGGCGGCCGGAGGCATCCAGCGAAGATGGCAGTGAACACTGAACAGCAACGGAAGACGTGATTTCCCGCAGATAGAGCACGCCTCCCAGAATTCATCCGTCATCGGAGATTCGCGCCGTTCGTATCGCAGCAAGTCTGGCAAAGTTTGATGAACAGGATGGGCGGGCAGCGGCATGCTGAAACCCTGCTTTTCCAACGCCCTTCTGCTTGCTGGAAGCTGTGGCTGCATGCTGCATGCTGCGCGCCAAGAACGGCGTCGACCTCTCTGCCGCAGCAACTTCATCTCACTGCACTCGCTCTCGCTCCAGCTGGCTCCTGATCAAGGCGATGGTGCCGATGGATTATGCAGCGTTGTTATTACCACCCACCAAGAGCCTGGCCCTGATGAGTGGCATTCGTCCATCGTCTGGAGCTGCAGGTCGCCCACACAGCTCCAGAACAAATCTGACAATATGCCGTCATTTCATCAGACCGCAAGCCAGGGTTGGCTGGCACCAGATAGCCATAGACTCAGGGCCGGAGGACTACACCGCTTCGGGTTAAAGAAGTTCTGATAATCAGATGCACCGGTGGTCAAACATCGGATCAAGAGGTTTGAGATTGCTCGAAATTGGTGCGGATGCCCGCTGCAACGTCGAGCAATCTCGACTCGCCCGTTGATCCTCACATGAGCGTCTCGGAAACGCCCAAACAGAGCAGCTCTACATGTCACGTGCGGACAGAACATCGACCCACTCGTGCTAGCACAAATGATTCTGCACGATTCCGACAATCACAGAACGTCGCGAGAATCATCATTAGCACCATCTGCAAAAAAAGAATTCATCAATTCGGCAAAAGAATGGGGCCTGACCGGGGATCGAACCCGGGACCTCTCGCACCCAAAGCGAGAATCATACCTCTAGACCATCAGGCCGGAAGAGCAGATCTTACTCATCAGCTGCCAATCGATTGGCGATGCCGGGGAGACTAGATTCAGCGCTTATGTTTGACATGCGCCACACAGTGGGTGCGCAGGAGAAGGAATGTGGGTGCGTACCACGGACGCCCAAGTTTGTGCCAGCCTGCGGCCAGGGATGTCATCGCCGATTGCAGGAGCGGGTTGGCGGCTGCAGTGCCGCTGCGTGGGTGGAGTCGGCTGGAAACCTTCGAAGATGAATATGGGACGAATTCGGGAAGAACAAAGTTGTTTGTTTTTCTCTCTGTCGGATTCAGGTCGGGAAAGTAGCGTCGAGAATTCAGATTTTTATTTCTTGCACGACGGGCGGCTTGTTGTGAAAATAATGCAAGTGGCCCCTTTTGGCGGCGAAATTTGAACCGTGACCAGATTGGTCGGCGGAGCCAAGCCAGGGTTGATTGGATTGCAAAGTAATTATGCCAAGGGCTGGCCTGTCAATGCCTGCAATTCATTGGATACAGATCCAGCCAAGGTCGACCTGGCGGGAGTGTGCAGCGTCGTTGTTTGACTTGTTGTAAGAAGGATAGGATCGACGGCCAGGTGAAGCTGTCTAGTCCTTTGTCGAAATAGGGCAGTCTTTGACTTGGTGCAGTGAATGGTCGATATCAGGTTGTGACAGAAATACAGAAACATCGTTGGGTATCATTCGCAAAACTACATAATCTCATCCCCGGCGTCCTTCTCGCCTCGCACGTCGCTGCTGCTGCTCTCGCCACGGACAACATCAAGCTCGTCTCGCAACTTCTCCGTCAACTTCTCGATAATCCACTCGCACTCCTCCAGGCTCCCCATCAGCGGCGACTGCGACCCGACCCACGACCACTTGTCTTCGTCAGGGCACTCCATATCCTCATCGCGCACCTTCCTCCGTCTGCTTTTCTTCTTCTTGGAGTGGATATGCGGACGAGCCTTGCGGTGCGTGGCCGAGCTGCTTTCGTCCTCCCCAATCAGCTTCAGGTACCACGCCCACTCGGCGAACGAGTACTTTTTCGCGGGCTTCTGTTTGGAATGCTGGCGGACGGCGGCTATCTCCGAGATGAGTAGGAAATGGTACTCGGCACGAGAGGATGGCAGCGGTGCCGTGGGGTCGCGAGATCGGGACTGCTGTCGGCCTGAGGTGGGATCGGGGACGGAGGAGTAGGCGTCCGTGTCGTTGTCGTCCTCCTCGGAGCTGCCCTGCTCCAGCCGGTGGGCATTCCCAAGGAAGCCCGGGGGCAGCTCGTCTTCCTCGTCCATGAGCGGCCCCTTGAATATCACGCCGCAGGTCCATCGGTCCAGCAGAGCGAGGAGCTCCTTGCGGAAGCCGCGTTCTCCCGGCAGGATGGTAACGTTTCCAAGCTCGAGCGTGGCGTCGCGGACGGCCTTGACGACGGTGTCTCCTGCATTCGAAATCATGACCGTCATCGTCGGCAGCGCCAGGAGCGACCAAAAGACGAAGAATGCCTTGCCCGAATTAGAGACAGGGGTGCGGTCTCCGTAACCGATGGTGGTCAGTGTGACAAAGGCAAAGTAGAAGCCCTCAAAGTACGACCAGTTCTGGTACGGACGTTCGCACTCCTGGAAGATCTTGGCGCCGACGAGCCAGAGGATGAGCCAGGACGAAAAGGAGATGGACATGGCCATCCAGCGGCGACGGACAGAAGCAGAATCTTGGATCTTGCGCATGAGGTTGAACTCTTCCTGGCGACGCTCGAACTCGGTGGCCGGCAGGGGCGAGGCATCCGAGATGGGAGACTCGACGTTGGACGGGATGGGCTTGAGGATGTCGTCCTTTCCCTTGCGGGTCATTGTGCGGATCAGCTGCCGGCGCTTCTTCTCGACCATGCGCGCATCCAGTCTGCGGCGGCCGCGTTCGAGAACCAAGCTGCGGATGGAGCCGATGACCAGACCGAGGCTGATGACTCCGATGAGGGCGTAGGGGATGAGCAGAGCCCTGCCCAAGGGTGAGGCGGCTGCAAAGTCGCCGAAACCGACAGTGAAGAGCGTCACGTCGGCCCAGTAGACAGCATCAAGGTAAGACCAGTCTTCGATGGTGGAGAATATGAGAGCGCCGAGGAGCAGATAGAGGAGGAAGAGGATCGTCTGCAGCATGAGGGTACGCTGCGCCGTGGTGAGTTGAAAGTCCTCTGCGTAGTGGCGGGTGTAAGCGCCGTACACGGTGACGACCATGAGGGAGGCGGTGACGAAGTATAGAATGGCTGCGAACATGCCATAGTAGAAGGCCTGGGAGTTGATGTACTCCTCTCGCGGTTCAATCACGAGTGGTCCCGAGGCAGTGGCATTGAGAGCGATTAGGCAGATCGCAGAGAGATACCAGCCCACGATAGTGATGGGCTGGGCCAGGGAGAAGCGGACCCGGCGGGCCATGTTCAGCAGGAGGAATACATTCGAGATGATGGCGATGGCCAGCTGGATGGCGTTGACGATGATAAGCCTGGTCGTGTTAGAAAACTCCGGGAGCAAGGGGACGACACCAACCATTTTGGATCCGGGACAAAGGTAGCGGCATCGATATCGGTTCCTGGCGGGAAGTGCTGCCGCCAAGGGCGAACGAGAGCGCATATACTGAACGCCGATGCAACGGGGCCAAGGGTGCCGGCAATCATGGGGAACGCGGAGGACGCGAACCACCATCGGCTAGGCAGGTCAGCGACGGAACAAATACTGTGATGACAAGCCCATTTACGATGGACACTTACCTCGGATCCAAGTGGGCATCGTCATTCTGGAAGCGCTTGTCTCGTTGGGCATTGGCCTGCTCCGACTGGACCACGCGCTGCTCGATGTTATCCCCCAGATCGGCGTCGTTCATGGTGCCGGCTTGCGGAGAGGTTTGTGGCCAAAATAAGCGGGCTCAAAGCGGCGGAACCACCAAAACGAAGGCATTCCCGAATGTGGTCCAAAAACCGCTTCTGAGCAGAAACGACGGCGAGATCGTCCAGGGCAATGCTACCCAGAATAAAAAGACACACAAATTCAAGGGATGAGTGCTTCGAAAAAGGAGAGGCGTCACTCGACCTCAAAATCAAGGTCTTGGCCCGGCCGGACCTCTAGACCCGACGTACCCGGGTTCCCCCCGAGGGAAGATGGTGGTACAACGCGCTTCGGCGATGACGTCGGCTGGTGGACGTGAGGGTGTGCAGCTCTGATGCCCGCCTCTTAGGTTAAGACGGCCGGGGCTTTCTTAGCGAACACGGGGCTAGACGGATTCGATGATCGGGAACGTGGAGTCGGGTGCGAGCGCAGACCTGTATCAACATCAAGTCGTCGAGTGTGTGACTGTGCTTGGCGAGCATCCTTTATATGTATCTTTCCCCCCAGACTCGCCCAACTCGTGAGGAATGGAAGATCAGGTTACCCATGCTTGCAGAAACGAGCTGATGATTACTGCTCCAGTCTTGTACGATTGAATAGCGCGCGTTGCTTGGCCGCCGGTGATGCCACGCGCTGCCCTTTACAGCGTCTTAGCGGTTTGCTTGAGCGCGCTAATGAGGGCCACGGGGGACCCTTGGCGAGAGCGACGGCGGGGATGTGGGGGGCTGCGGCGGTGCAGCACACCACGACGGAATGGCCACTGGCTGGCCAGGCCGCTCGCTGTCAGGGGGTCGCAAAAACGCGTCAGGGTGTGCTGGCGAGCGCCTCGTCTACGTCTTGCATCCATTGTTGGTGAATCGATTTCAAGCCTGTCGATATGGAATGAGAAATTGGGTCTCTGATCCCACGCCGGCTCTTATTTTTAGACAATGAGAAGATGGCCAAGACTGTGGCTGCCGTGTCGTCTCCCACGTGTCCAACGGCGATGCTTCCACTCCGAGCAAACCCTTGACGACTCTGTCGAGGTGCCGATCGGCTCATCTGGCAGCATCACAGTAGAGTATGTCTCGCTAAAAAGCTCAAGATCGTGTCTGACAAGCCCAGCCTTCACAACATCGTGCGGCAGTCCTCTTCAGCCCCTCTGATGATATACATACCACCACACTCGCCACTCCCGGGCACTCACCCGTCCGTCCCCGGGTTTCTTCACCCATACCCGACGGCCATCATCAACTACCGATGGTCCGCCCCGGACTCCACTCCCCCGGACGCATCGGGGGAGCCCAGCTTCACCACGCCCCTGCAGTGGCCGACGCCCATCCACGACATCCTGGCCGGCTACACCTGGATCACCGAAAACCTCCGTCCGGAGAGCACCTCCCGCCGGGACCTCTACGTCTACAGCTCCCACGCTGGCGCCAGCCTCGCCGCCTCCCTCGCCCTGACCGAGTCTCACCACCACGAACGCGTGGCCGTCCGCGGTCTGGTCGCCTGGAACGGCATCTACAACTGGTCCATGTTCCTCCCAGACCACCGCATCAACAAGCCCGCAACCCCGCGCGGCCGCAAGCTCCCCTCGCGGCCGAAGGAGGGCTCGGCGTTGCACGCCCTGCAGATGGAGATGACCGATCTGTTCAGGAAACCCGCGGATCTGTTTGACAATTTTGCGAGCCCGAGTCTCTTCTTCCAGACCTCGGGGATGCTTCCGCCGTCTACGTTCACGCAGGCAGCCGTGATGACGGAGATGTTGAATCGCATGTCGTCTTTGACGTCTGGCGGGAGTGTCAGTGATCTTCTGGCCGCGACAGGCAGTGCGTTCACGGCACCGAGGCGGAGCGCGCTCATGTTTCCCCCAAGAAAGTCCACGCTGAAGCTGCCGGCGTCGTTGTTGCTCCACGATAGCCCGCCTTTGCAGACAACGAAGAGGGGGAAGCGCAGGGCCGCGGGGCACACGTTCGAAGCCCAGGCGTCGGAGTTGGCCTCGCTGATGAGGAAAAGCTTGGAAAAGTTGGAGTTCAAGTCGCGATTGCAGTGGGATGAGGACTTTGACGCCGAGACTGAAGCAGAACGGCGGGTCAAGCTGGTGGACGTTGGGGACAACGAGTACTTGCAGCTGGGGGAGCGTGGTCAAGAAGTCATCACAAGATGGCTGGAGGACAGATTCGAATCGTGATACCCATTCCACTCTTTGTACATACTGAATCAACTCTGATTAAGCACTAAGCCGCTGGTGCCGTAGTTGGGCTGGGTGAAGCTCCGTTCAAGAAGTCACGTCATCACTCAAGCTCATACGTCCAGGCGAAGCAGAGCATGTAACCATCAATCCTAAGGGTATCGATACTATCATTAAGTTTATGAATCCGGTGGAGCCATACTGCCCCACGCTGCCTCATCTAAGGCCAAGACGAACCCAAAGCCAGGGCTGTCCAAGCCTCCCAATAGAATACAAATCTTTGTACAAACGCTACGGCTCAATGCCGGTAGCAAAAGTCATACACAAAATCGTTACAAACGTTGGGGCCAAATCCCCGTATCTGCTTCGTTCCATCGCTTCCTTACGATGGCAGGATGTGGACTCACCACATCGCTCGTCTGGCACCTGCCAGCATGTCCACCACGGTTCCAACGACTCCGACTCCAAGCATGAGAGTCTGAATCGTCACGGCCAAAACAATCCTTTCCACGACTCCCACCAGCTCTACGGCTAGTCATCTGCTTCCGAGCAGGATTCTGCGGTTGCGCTTGATGGCCTGGTTGAGGTTCTTCTCCAGCTTCTCGGTCTCCTTGCGCGCCAGGGCGAGGGCGGCCTCGGCATCCTCGACGCTCATGAGAGTCATGCTGTTGAGGGGGGTGCCGGGGAGCTTGGGGTGAGAGCTGTGCTGAGCGTGGGCCTGCGCGGCAGCAGCGGCGGCGGCAGATGCAGAGGCAGCGGACACGGAGATGTTGGGCATGGGGCCGACGGCGTGGTGCGGGGAGTCGAGGCCTCCGAACGGCGTCTCGTCCTCGGGAATGTCCTTGCCGGAACCGCCACTCTCAGCAGAGTAGATGCCCGCGCCGGCGGCAGCGTCGTGTCCGTAAATGTACGGGGCCAGCGAGTTCAGGCTCTGGGCGGCGGTCTCGCGCGCAGAGAGAGCGTCCTTGGCACCCGGAGCCGACTTCCAGCTGCCGGGGAACAGGTTGGTGTTGCCGAGGTTGAGGCGAGGCAGGACGTACTGGTTGATGTAGCTGATGGCTTCCTCGCGCTGGATCTTGTTCACGGGATCGTCAGAGAACATCTTGTGGGAGGTGGGAGGAGGCGGGAAGTAAGACGGCGCTCCGTTGGGCACCGCGCGACCCTTGATGAGGGAGAAGCCGCCAGGGCGAGTCTGGTGGCGGGGCGCGACGAAGCTGTCAGGCTGGTCGCTGGTCTCAGCAATGCTCTTCTGGAGCTCGAGGTACTTCTCCTCCTCTTCTTCGGTGAGGTTGCGAACGCAGTCGCCATTGGGAGTGATGAGCACGCGCTGACCCTCAATCACCTTGCGCACCGGCTGCCCAGACAGGAGCACGGCATGGTCTGCATCGTTCACGATACCCTTTGTTGTTGTGGAAGGAGGCGGGTTGGTTCCCTGGGCTGCGTGCGCGCGGTCGAGACGGATGTTCTGCTCAACAAAGGGTCTCAGCAGACTGAGAATCTCCTCGGGAGGAGCTTCACCGCTGCTGACAAGGTCGTCATAGACAACCTCAGGGATGGTCTTGGGGTTCTCAGCCATGTCCTGGGACTCCTCAGGCGCGGCAGTTGCAGGGGGTGTAGCTGGCGAAGCGACAGCAACAGCAGCAGCTTCCTTGGCCTTGCCCTTCTCCTCTGCAGCCTTGGCAATCTTGAGGGCGGCTTTGGCGGCCTTGCCCTTGGGGGGAGGCAGGTCGACGACCGTCCGCTCGATGGGAGGCTTGGGGACGGGAGGCTCCTCCTTCTTGGGGGGCGCCGGGGGGTTGGCAGCACGCTCCGCGGCCTTCTTAGCGGCAGCCGTCGTGTTGACCGGCTTCTCCTTCTTCTGCTTCTTCTTGCGGCCGAGAATGGGGGCAATCTCCTCGGGCTCCGCCTGCTTGGCCGCCTCGGCGACGGCCGCGGACTGCTCCTTGTGAGCCTCCTTGCGTTGTTTGCGCTGTTGGCTTTTTGTAGCTGTACGCACAGGAGCAGCACCGACTCTGGACGGAGGGGGCGAGCTGGTTCGAGACACAGAGACGGACGTGGACACGATGGACGCGCTGTCACTGATGGCCTCGCTCGCAGGGGTTCCGGGCCGACCAGAGGCGGTGGAAACGGCTCTGGCGGCGGCGGAGATGGCACCGGAAACCAGGGGGGGGGGGACTTCAGTCTTGGGTGTAGGAACGACTCGCAACGTCTTGGGGGCGGTTCTCGTGATGGGCGAAGCGACGGCTGTCGTGGGGGTTGGCAGGGCTGGGAATGCAGCCGAGTCTTGCTCCGTCGATGCAGACTTTGCAGACTCTGCGGGCTTGGTCTGGGCAACCTTTGTGGCGGCGGCAATGTTCAAGATGCCAGGCACTGGCTTCTTCTCTGCCGCCTTGGGCGTCGGAGTGGGAGGCTCTGCAACAGGAGCAGGAGGCTCTGCCTGGGTCTTCTTGATGCTCGCTGGGGCGATCTTGGGAGTCGAGACGACAGACTTGGCCGGCGTGCCGGGTCTTTGAGCGTTGGCCTTAGCAGCGCTCGCCTTGATGGCATCCAGAGCGGGAAAGTCTTCCTCCTGGAGAAGAGTCTTGCCCTTGGACGGGGAACCCTGAGAGGCAATGTCCTTTGAAAGCCCACTCTCGACGGCCAGGGCCTTGATGTTCTTCTTGGCCTCTGATCCAGGGGCATTCTTGCGAGGCGTGACGTCGGGTGTGGATGCCCGAACGACGTTGGCCATCGTGGGCGTGGCCTTGGGAGCGCCTGGCGTAAGAGGAACGGCAGGAATCGGTGCCTGCCGTGGCGCCGGCGATGCCAACCTTGCGGGAGTCCCGAGACCTGGAGGCGTCGGCACCGTGGGCCTTGAAAGCCCCCCGTAAGGTGGCATGGGGTCATCTGACACCAGCGCGTCGACCGAAAAGGTGGCTTCGTCGAGTGAAAGCAGCTCGTCATCTACGGAACCAGTTAGCAAAGGTTCCCTAGAGCCATGAAGGTCGCAAAAGCAAAAAAGCCGCAAAAACGGGAAACACATATGTACATGCGGGAGGTCAAGTCACGGCTGCCATCATCGTCTTCTTAGCGATCTGCGGGTGGAGAGCGAAATATGTGCGCAAGATATAGTATTTGTCCTTTAGCCACCTCCCATCCTCGTCGCCGGAGAATGGGCTGCAAGTTAACGTACATTAGGCGATTGAAAGACGATGATGGCTTGCCTGACTGTCGTGACCCCATAAACCATGACATGCGAGTCCAAAAGAAAAGAGGTATAATGTCGGGGCGATTGTAGGTGTCGGTCCAGCCCCTAAACGCGAGACGACGCCAAATGCAACCCTTGCCACTCCCCTGAGCGGCCCTGATGTTTTTTCCGCAATGCTCGCTGAATCAATGCGTGTAATGTGCGGTTGTTCCCGGTCCCTCGAGGACGGTCGTCCGCTGATGTGCCGCGACGCCCTCCCTCTCATGATACATGAATGTGTAAAACAAAAATCCCTTGAACGACCAACACCGCCCCAGATCTATCGCGCTCCCTCCCGGCTTCACCAGCCGGCGCCAGGGAAGCGCGTATTGTACATCATGTTCGGGTTGTACCCACCTTGGCTCTGACCACCGAACAGTCCCTGTCCGACTCCGGCGTTGCTCTGCGACTGGTGTTGCATTCTCGCTTGCAGGATACTCGGGTCCGCAAGATCAACTAAGCCACCTCCCCCAGAGGAGGAAGTGTTAGCATGTCTGTGCTTCTTCCCCTTCTTCTTCTGCTTGGGACCGAAGTCTTGGAATGCTCCAGGCTGGTTACCGTAGAGCGACGCCAGGAGGCCCGAAGCAGGAGCTGGGGTGGAGGAGGTAGAGGACGGGTACTGATTAGAAAAAGAAGATAACATGTACTCACGCTTACCAGCATCATGGCCCTGACCATTGGCTCCTCGGCCCCGGATCAACGTCTGAAGAAGCTCGGCAGAATCCTTGGACTGATTGAAGCTGCCACCGAACGAGTGGCCCTGTCCAAACATGCTTGGCGGGGTGCCCGTCGACTTGAGGCCCGGAGGAGGGCCGGGCATGGACGACGCATAGTACTGGCTGCCGGGCTGTGTCTGGAATGTCGAAGGCATCATGGCCGTCTGCTGCGCCATGATGCGAGGGTTGGCGGCCACCTTGACCGAGGCGGAGGTGCCCGCGCTGTCGTTAGCAAAGCTGAACCTCGATCCCTGTCTGTTGTGGCCGTTGCCTCCTTGCTGCTGCTGCTGTTGCTGCACCGAAGGCTGGACGGTAGCGATGCCAGGCGGCAGGTGATCGCCAAAGCCGTTCTGCGAGCGGATGAAGAGCTGCTGCTGGGGGGTCATGGATCGGCTGCCGGCAACAGAACCAGAAGTGACAGAGGCCTGGCCGAAAGCCGAGCCGAGCGCGGGACCAAACAGGCCGTCGGTGTTGGTGCGCTGAATGGGAGGCTGCGTACCGGGCCTGCGCTGCTCAAATGCCGCCTCTCTGCTGACGTCACGGTCTTCAGGCTCGCCGCCGAGGGCGAGGCTACCGCCGGTCTCTGGCTCGCCCTCAGAAGGCTCCTGTGCCTCGCTCTGCTGTTCTTCAACACCGAGGCGCGACTCCTCCTCCTCGCGCATCGCTCGGCGCTTCTCGCCACCACGCAGATCGAACATGGGCGGGTAAATCGTCTCGAGTGAATTCGTGTCGGGGGCGTGATAGGTAAACGGGCATCCTTGCATGGCCATGAGAAGCGTCTTGAGCACCGTCTCGGGAAGGCTGTTAGGCTTCTTAATCTCAGCCTTGGGCGCCACCATTGGTGCCTTGCTCTCAGTCGGGGGTGCGGGAGTCTCCTTTCTTGACGGCGTCTCATCAATGGCCTCGGGTACTGCCTCGGCGGTTACGGGGAGCGATGTCGAGATGGCGGGGCTGGAGGCGGCACCGCTCGTGGCGTGGCTTCCTCTGCGACTGCGCTGAGGATTCCTGGCCCAGTTGGCCGACGAGGGAAGCGCCGAGCCATCACCGCCGTTTTCGGATCCCTCTTTACTCGACGAGCGGGCCATGGGTTGCGACATGGTGGGAGCGGGGGTGTTCTGCTGTCGAGAAGCAGACCGCGAGGGACCGCCACCGCTGTTTCCACCGCTGTTTGATGATCCACTAGCCAGGGGCCGCTGCGTTTGCGAGCTGATGCTGTTCATCGATGACAGGTCCTGTCGAGTGTAGCTGTCCTCCTCGTCGCCGAGCTCGTGCAGGAACATGCATTGTCTGTTTGTGCACTGCTCGTGTCGCAGCCAGGCGGAGCAGTACTTGGTCGTACCGAGCTGAGCTCTAAGCACACGGTCGCCGTTCTGGGATCCGTTGACGGCCTGGATGCACCGCTGTGCGTCCTCCTTCTTCTCGAACGTCACGTAAATGCCGAGTGATTGGTTTTGGCCGTCCTGGCTCTTTCGGTTGCTGATCGAAATCTTCTGAATGTTGCCGTACTGGCCAAAGAATTCGGGCTTGCGCAGCGTCTTGAGCAGCTCGTCCTCTCGCACTGTAGGTGTCAGACCGGTCACGTAAACCAGGTTCTTCTGAACGACCCGCACGCCGACGAGGTTCTTGCGGTTCTCCTTTTCGGCCTCGCGTTTTTGGACCTCCTTCTGTCTTTGTTCTTGAGCTCGCTTCTTCTGATTCTTTTGGATGTTGGCTCTGAACTGGGCGACCCTAAAAAATGCTTGTCAGCGTGGCGTCGCTAGGCAGGGTGGGGGAGGAACGCACTCTTCTTGGGTGACGACCTTCCACTCTATCGTCTTCTCATCGTAAGGTCTGCGGCAAGCGGGACACAGGCCATTCATGTTGTTCTTGATGTTGTTGAAGCAAAACTGGCACACCTATGAAACTGTCAGAGATCGGCCTTTGACGATGGAAAAAAAAATATAGCATCGGGGAATCGGACGGCATACCTGGTAACCGCATGGGCATGGTCGGAAATTCCGATCTGACAGGTCGAACTCCTCGATGCATAGCGGGCTGGGAGGCAAGTTAGTTCGTGGTGCCCAACTGCAGGCGTGCGGCCATCGCGAACGGCGCGCAATGACGGCAGGGGTCGACATACCAGGTATCTTCCTCCTCGTCGAAGAATGTGTCTTGGGGCGCCATGGTGACAGTCTGCGGGGGGTAATGATGTGTTGCGGGAGGGTAGTCGTCGATTTGTGAGTGGAGGTAGTCAGGAGAGGGAAGTTGTTCAATACGGATGAAGCCAAAGCCTTTCTCGGATGGGTCGCCTGCTGCGCTAGCACCTTAGGTAAGCCGGTTGACGTGAGGCAGTCTCACGTGATTCTGAAGGCGCCTGGAGCCAATGACAACACTCTGAATGAGGCGAGTCAGCAGCTCCTAGGCACACCCTGTCCGTGGATAGCGGCAGTAAGTGATGGTAGAATGGAGGATGAAGGTGTGGAAAGGGTAGGACGGTGTTGTGGGAAAATTCGTGAAAGAATAAATCCACAAGGTGGTTGCTGTTTTTTGAATTTGTGAAAAGGTAAAGTCTTTTCGAGGGTCTGCGTTTGTTGTTGTTAAAAAAAAAGTCCTTCGAGGCACGTCAGGTACAGTGAGAGTCTGGTGAAGCAAACAGCGGGCTAACCCCACCCCGGGTGTGCCTAATCCGGCTAGCTTCTTTCAATCCCCAAGCATCGCAGAAGCACAGCATCATCAATCAACTCCCACAGAGGCATCGAGCCCCCCCAGCATTGCAAGAACCGCGACAATGGCGACGAGGCTATACCGTAGCAGGGCTCTGGCGGGCTTGCGCAACTGCCGCCCTACCGAGATTCGATGCTTCTCGACCTCGATCCCTCAATTGGCCGGCTTCCCGACCGGCCAGCCCGACGTCGCGGACGTCAGGAAGTCTCCTCGCGAGCACATTGGCACCCTCAAGGCCCCCCTCGTCAACCCTGCCGACAAGTACGGCTCCAAGGCTGAGAACATGCACAAGTACGGATCCTGGATCATGGGCTGCCTGCCCAAGTACGTCCAGCAGATCTCCGTCTGGAAGGACGAGCTCACCATCTACGTCTCTCCCTCGGGAATTATCCCCCTCTTCTCGTTCCTGAAGTGTAAGTACCAATTGGAGGTGGCGTTGCGGACTCCTACTAACACGACACAGACAACACCTCGGCCGAGTTCACCCAGATCAGCGACATCACCGCTGCCGACTACCCGACCCGAGACCAGCGATTCGAGGTCGTCTACAACCTCCTCAGTGTCCGCCACAACGCCCGTATCCGTGTCAAGACCTACGCCGACGAGGCCTCCCCCGTTCCCAGCGTCACCCCTCTCTTCGACGGTGCCAACTGGTACGAGCGTGAGGTTTACGACCTGTTTGGTGTCTACTTCACCGACCACCCCGATCTCCGCAGAATCATGACCGACTACGGTTTCGAGGGCCACCCCCTGCGAAAGGACTTCCCCCTCACCGGTTACACCGAGATCAGATACGACGAGGAGAAGAAGCGCATTGTCACTGAGCCTCTCGAGCTCACTCAGGCGTTCCGCAACTTTGAGGGCGGCACTAGCGCGTGGGAGCAGGTCGGAGCCGGCACGGACAGACGCCCGGATAGCTTCAAGCTGCCCACACCGAAGCCGGAGGAGAAGAAGGAGGAGCCCAAGAAATAAATCAGAAGGTCCTGATGTGTATATAACTAACCGCGCTAGAGTCCTTTTGTACAACCATTTCGCGTTGCACTATTGATGTGTGCGTGTGAAATCTCGTGGCTAACCTTTCATTTTATGACATGCAAAGAGTTTACAAAGTCGTTCGATCAGCCGGTTGGTCGCATACGGGAAAAGGCAATCCTGCTTCCCAAGGTCATCGGTTGAAGCTTCGTCTGGTCAATTGGTCTCATCACCGTGGTTTCGGAGCGTCAGTGCACTCGGGAATCAGGCCCAGTAAGGTAGAACGTTTAACCTAAGCTGTTGAACTTTTATCTCAATTGTCTTTTGCTACTGGCTAGGCAAGAGAGTAAAGTTGTTTCTGTTTTGTTCGTTATTCTCCTTTTTTTTCCCTCCTTTTTTTGACCTTGCTGCGCTCCATTCCACCTTTTTGGCTGATGCCTCTCTTGCGGACACTTTGACGGGTTGGATGTTGCTTTGACGCTGAGGAACACCGAGGACTTCCCCATACATACCGTGAGGTCTAACCACACCATCTCGGTCCTCAAATTGTATCGGGTATGCATACACTTTCAGCAACTGTCAGTGTGCCGCTGTCAGTGAGAAAGTCAGTGTAAAGTGAGTCCATGTCCGGCCAGCTTTGGATGGTATATAATACTGCGATTTGTCCCAAATCCTCCGTCCCAGCTCTTCATTCTCTTCATCATCCGTACACGAATTTCTTGATTTCAACCTTTTCTGACTTCCGCTTCTTCACTTCACATGACTACCTTGCCAAGCTTCGTTAACATCAACAAGATGTCTGAATTTTCTGTTCCCCGTTCTGAACTTCTCTCTAGCGCCCAGCTCATAGAGCTTAGACGCGAGGCCAAGGATCGCTACTACATACAACACATTTGCGACCTTTCTATCAACGATGTCGACCTCGAAGACTTTGTTAACGACTATGTCGAGGCTCACTACAGAGCGATGGCCAAGGCTGCGGTAGCACCAGTCGCTTCTGACCCCTCGACGAAGACGGAGTCCAAGTTTAGACGTCTTCTGCGCCGTATCAGTGGTAAGCAGACATTGGGGAGTGATAAGATGTCTTCCATTCACTAACACTGCGAAGGTGCACAACTCCGGCCGGCCCCTGCAATATGACGGGCATCCGAGACTCAGTCGACCTGAGGATTCTCCATGAACCTCCTCTGACAAGAACGTACAGCCACAAGGGTACACATTCCATGGCCATGAAGCAGGCTCACTTCTTAAAAAACTTCAACTTAAACAACACTACCTTGACGGTACACGACTTGACGATTCACGGCTTGCGTTCTATGATGTACGACTTATGATTTACGATCTCTAATTTACGACTTATGACTTACGACTCACGATTTATGACTTACAACTTACGAATGACGATGCACGAGTCCACGAAAGGTTTCCCAAGGACCGGTCTCACGACTCATCAACACAATACAGAGCTCACCACAAAACAACAAATACATGACTCTGGTCTAGGAGACACGCTCATTCAATGAGAGGATAGAAGGCTGCCTTCATGTGCCAGTCTGGAGCTGCGCAAATATGAGGGTGGTCTTAGAAAGGCTCGGCCTAGGAACTAATTGGATTATGAGATAATGATATGATGAAATGATGAAATGATGATCAAGTATCAATCGGACCTAAATGGTCTGAAAATCAACACTCTTGGGCATGTCTGATTCAAGTCGTTCTCTCTGGGAGATGCGACTGCTGGCTACTAGATCGACATCGCTGGAGGAGGGGATGAGCTGCGCCCGTTAGTAGATGCGGCACATAGACTATAAATTCCAAATAATTAATACCCCTCCAATCAATGAACCTTAGTTCATCATGCCGAATATCGAATGAAATAAAGTCAATTCGTCTCATGATGTATCAAATCAAAAGTGTGATGTCGCCGTCGTGATGCACCTACTGGAGGACCCCGGCTCAGTGCCCCGCTATTTGCATGTGATGTCACTCCCACACGCCACCACGCGTAAAGCGATTCCACCCACACGCGACGCGACCTCAACGCCGCACAGGGACTAGTCGGCATGCACATCGCGGGCTGACATCTCCTGCGCACCCAAGAACTTGTCGAATATACACGAACGATTGACTATCCGGCGTAGATTCGCCGTTTCGTGACGACCACGTCCAACATGCCAGCGCAAACTCGCTCCGGCGGCCGGGCCCCTGCTGCCCCTCCCGACCGAGTCTACAAGTCCAGCAAACCACTCAAGCAGGCCAAGCTCCCCCATCGAAAGACCGAAGTCCGCACCTACAGCGCCCGCAAGCCAACCGCGCGAGTCACCAGCCACAAGCAAAAGACGTTGACCCAGATGTACGAGTCTATGCGCTCCTCGCCTGTGCATCTCGACCTGTCAGATGACGAGGAAGAGCCCGCGCCCAAGAAGAAGAGGAGAAAGACGATGGGGGATGAGCCAACCCCGAGTTCGTCTTTCCACACGCAGACATTGACGCAAATGTCGCGGAGGTCGTCGGAGAAATCGCCCGAAGAGGAGGAAGACATTTGGCAGTTCCAGCCGTCCGACGACGAGGTTGACAAGCCGGTCCTCCCTTCAGCGGACGACAAGGAGAACGTTCTCCCTGTAAAGAAACCTACGAGCAGGCAGCCATCCGTCGTGCCGCAGACCCCAACCAACAAGCGGACTGTTCTCGAGATTCCTTCATCGCAAGGCAGCCCGCTTACACCGATGCTGGCTAGGTACAGCCCGGCCCCGAAGAGGTCTCCCTTGAAGGACAAGTCTACAAATACCAATACGCCCATCAAACTCACAGGATCTGTGAAACGCCCGCGGACTCTCGAGATTCAAGACTCATACGCGACAGTCGGCAGCCAGAGCCCAAGTCAGCGGTCGTCTCCCCGCCGGTCACTACGACCTGCCAAGAACGTCCGCTTCATCACGCCACATCCCACGGCCAGTCTGGTACCTGTGGAAGAGGAAGAGACGGAAGATGAGGAGAATGAAGAGAACGCGCGTGAGGTCAGTCCATCCCCTCGAAGGCCGCCTAGATCACCTCTGCGTGAGATTGCGGATTCCGAGGATGAGTCGGATGAGTCGGATGCGCTGGACATCTTGGACGAGGAGGCCGAGGGGTACGATGCGGTCGGCGAAGAAACCCAGTTCCAAATGGATGAGCTTCTCACCTCGTCAGAAAAGGAAGCCACCAGGGAACTCTCCCCTGCAGAAGAAGGTGACTCGGATAAGGAAAACGTCACCCCTGCTGCCAGCGAGGAAGAGGAGGAAGCTACGGTGATCCTATCTAAGCCATTCGTTCTACCAAAGCTGCACCATACGAACTCGGCGGAGTCGGATCGCAGGGATACAGTGGAAGTCATTACTTCTTCACCGGAGCCCAACCGGAGCAGTGGCTCCAGTGTCCCCAAAGCATCTGACGAGACGGTCGAAGAGTCCATCTGTGAGACCCCAACCAGAAGCCAAAAGACGCCCAAGGCCAAGAAGACGGGCAAGGCTCCTGAGGAGACACCAAAGACCCCGCATACACAAGGCCTCGAGAGTCAGCGAATCTCTCTGGACACAATCCGCTCCATGGCACCCCAGACGGACAGATCTGACATCTTCATCTCAATACACCCAGAACACATGGACAACATTGTAGCGGGCACCAAAAATCACGAATTCCGCGCCTACAAGATATCAGGCACCGTCTCGCGCATGTGGTTGTACATCACCAAGCCGGTTGCCGAATTGAGGTACATGGCTTGCATTAGTGAGGCAAAGGCGCCTGGCGAGATTGACGGTGACGGCATCGGCAACGCAGAGTTCAACCAGCGCAAGTTGCCCGGCGCCAAGTTCGCGTACCAGTTGCATGAAGTGTACGAACTGAACGATCCAGTCTCGCTGCACGAGATGCAAGAGCAAGGATGGCTCAACGGGCCGCCGCAAAAGTACAACTTTGTCCCGCCAGCAGTCGTTGGTCATCTGATGGCCAACCTGCGGTGCTCGCTGTTTGGCGGCGACGATGAAGAGACGCAAGAAGATGAAGAGATTGTTTCCCAGCCAGAGATTGGCAGAAGAGAGACATCTCGGACGTCAGCCGATCTCACAGTGTCTGAGGAGCTGGCGGAGCAAATTCGAAGCGACATCGAGCACTCGAACGTACATTCGTCCGAGGCAGATATCCTGGTACCGGCGAGCCAGACGCCGACCCGTAGCCGGAGGGCGTTTGGCACCGAGCTCTTTCCCAAGCCTGCACTCCCTCCGACGCCCATCAGTCGGCCACCAAATCCCACGCCTCGACGCGCTATCCGGTCCTCCCAGGCGACCACCGTAAGCCAGGCGTCCAGTCCTTCACAGTCACCTCTCAGATCGGTACCGCGCCCGGCTCAAGCGGGTTCCAGCATGCCGATATTCATCGATGACGAGGACGACAGCCCCATCCGTCTGCCGCTGGGGACCATCCAGCTGGACTCGTCTCAGCTTCTGACCAAGAGCCAGATGCTGCCGGACAGCTTGCTGATGGAAGAGGAGAGGGAAGAAATTGTATACGATTCGGAGCAGGATGACGGACTTTGAGAGATTGATCATTTGTAACTTGCGGGTAGGGCGGTTTGCTCAGCGATGGAGTTGTACTGTTGGCTTATATGGCAGTGGAGGGTCGGAAAGGGAATGGACACAACGGTAAAGGTACCTTCGCGGGATAGGATTCATGGACTTGCTTCACTTTTTAACTATCTTTCTGCATATCTTCTCCAAAGTGCATCATCCCAGCCTTACCTGCCGCCACATTCTTAAACATTCCTGTAAGTCCATGCTCAACGACCCCTCCGCGGCGGCCCCGACGTCCTTAATCACCGCAACCAGCAAGCTCGCCAGCGCAAAGCTCTTCAGGCTCTCCCGGAGCGTCTCGAGATCCGACTTGCGCAAGCCGCCGTTCTCGGCCCACGCCTTCCATTGGTCGAGCATCCTGCTCATCTCGCCGGCAAACTCGCCATCCAGGATCATCCGATGCAGGAGCCCTGCGGCAACGGCTCGCAAAGAACCGCTGATCGGGTCCGAGGAGACCAGACCATGCTGCTGGAGCCAGCGGAGGTTGTGTGATGCAACGAGCGCGGCGTCCCATTTCGGGGACTGGATCGCCTCGTGGGCGCGGGTTTCCCGGCGTTGCGTGTCGAGACGCATGCGATCGCGGACTGTGGAGGCTGTTAGCGGTGCTCACGGGGTTGGCGAGGGCTACTTACGATCGTCCAGTCGCTGCTCGTTCTCCATGCGCATGCGGTCCCGCGCGGCGTGCTCTCGGTCAGCCTGGCTCATGCGCGACTCCGCTGCCATGGCGTTGCGCTGCTCGCGCATGCGGCGGCTCATCAGGTCGAGGTGATGCCTTGAGTCGTCATGCTTCGAGGCCCATTCTGGCGTCTGGGAGTCGCCGACGATGCCTAATAGCTCCAACACGCCGCATGGCACGGAAGAGCCGCGGGCAAAGGCGAGAATGTCCGCTGGAATGCGGTAGTTCCACAGGATCGTCGAGCTCGAGGTGCCGTAGGCCGTGGCGGCGCTGGCGAACCAGATACCCGTGGAGGAAGCGGGGCGCACGCGGACGTGCTCGATGTAGAGGCTGGTGGTCGGGTGGTCGTCGTCCTCAGGGATGGCGCTGATGAGGCCGTGGCTGGAGATTTTGCAGGCTATGGGTTTGTGCGCGTTGGTTGCGACGGCGCGGGAGATGGAGTCAAGCGAGGAGGTGTAAGACGGTGCCTTTTTGGTACCTCCGGCGTCGTCCTTTGTTTCGGTATCCCTCTCTTCTGTGATTGTGTCTTCCGAGATCTCGTTTGAGTCAATTACTGGAGCGGGTGGCAGGCGAACCCAGTACGGAGGGAGGGACTCGTAACTCCTGGTCGTCCAGTGGGAAGACCAGCTCAGTGACAGAGACAGATGGCCATCCGAATCATTCAAGGACGCAATCGCGAGGGCTTTCTCTTGGTCGTCGGGACTCTTCATGAGGGTGCAACCCACCGGAGTCCATAGCCCGGTGCTTCGCAGTAACCTCCAGCCATGAGGATCCGGGACGGCGCCGAGATCGAGGAGGTAGCATATAAGCTCGTCGAAACTTACGTCGACCTGCGGCTGGCAGAGCTGGTCTGCGTATTCCACCCGCTGGGTCTTGAGACCGATGGTGTTGGTGCGCCAGTTGAACACCGTCCAGCTACCACCGGGGATGGACGACGGATGCCGCGCGAGAGACCAGTACTCTTCACGGTTGTCGAAGCGATCCCACGGCGTGACGGCATAACGCGGCAAATCAACTTCGATTACACGGTTCACGACGTCTGAGCGGGTGAGCGCTGTTAGTCGGGCATGGCGGAGCATGCGCAGGATACGTGAGCGGGCGGCGAGAGTTGCTACGGTATTGTAGAGGATAGGCAGCACACCAAGCACGGCGAGAGGCACACCGATGTAGGTGATGATGTCTGCGGAGGAGGTGCCGGAGTCGGACATGGTGCCGGGTGGGGCCGTGGTCCGGGGGGTGCACGGAGTCGGATGAAGGAGCGACGGCGAGGGAGTTCGTGTGTTTTCTTGGCGAGACTCGCGATTTAAGCAAAGTCGTCAAGCAATTGGGTTGACACCGAAGAATTACCCCTGAACGATCGATTCAGCCGCAGCAGCTTTAGGGAAGCCATTAGCGACGGCGTTGTCCGACCTTGCCTCTTTGGTCTAGGCATTTTACACTTGGAGTTTGCACCATTGTCACATAGGCAAATTGTCCTGGCTATGGCTTGACGATGACTAAATCGTGTTGGACGTCTTGGCAACGTCTACTAGTCGCCTGGAAATGAAGGTATACAGACCTGTCATGATGATACCTTGCAATCCATCTGCCTCAATGCTCATTGGCTTGTTCTGGCTTTCTTGGCTAGGTACAAGTCCGGCACACTCCTCGCGACGATGCCTATTCTCGATAGAGCGGCGAGGTGTCTGACAACGGCCTCGTACTTCCCGAGGCCTGCCTTCTGCCCAGCGGTGGAAATGTAACATGATACCCTCTCAACGGCGAGTACGTTCACTGAATCAGGCGCCTCGGCAGGCGGTAGACCCCTTGCTTCAACTCTTGATGCAGCACCGTGAGACATCACCGCCCTCCGCTGATCGCGATACCTCGCTCTCAATGACCACCAATACCCTGGTCCTGATCAATGTTTCATCTCGAATATAAGAGCTGTTCTTCAATTTGTAGACTCCTCGTTGATGACTCCATTTCTAACCCCAATTCCTCCGGGCAGGAGCCTTGCCGCGAAATCCCATATTGATTATCAGAAACCGGCCTTGGTACCTCTTCAGCGATTGTGGTTAGCCCAGGCTTACCAGCGGTCACAAGAAGCAGACCCAACGTGCATACACGCATGACATTGGTCGAATAGACCGCCAATATTGCCTCCTAAGGTCTGACAACAGCCACAGCCTCACTTTTCCAAGCTTACCGCTACCGCGTCAGGCTGCTTTCCAAAGCATTTGCAGGTTTCCTGTTTCTTAAAGTCTCACCATTTCCCCGCTCATACTCTCATCGCAAATCTTGAGTCTCGTCACCAGTATTCTCGAGAGTCATTCCGCTTGTGTCCCAAATATGTCGGACCCGCTGATATACCATATCGGATGGATCTGCGCCATCCCTACAGAATTCAGAGCAGCTGTTGCCTTCCTTGATGAAAGACACCAACTTCCCAGTACGATCTCTCAAAATGACCATGTCTACGCATTAGGCAAAGTGGGCATACATAATGTCGCTATTGCCGTACTGTCCAATGGTGATTACGGTCTGGCATCAGCTGCAGTCGTCGCGGGGGACATGTTGCATCACTTTCCCAACATCCGGCTCAGCTTGATGGTCGGCATTGGAGGCGGTGCGCCAAGTCTGAAGCATGACATCCGTCTCGGCGACGTTGTTGTCGGTAGTTCGCGCAGTGGAAGAGGTTGTTTTATTCAGTACGACTTACGCATGGCAACGCTGGCACAGAAATTTGTTCAGACAGGTTTCATAAATCAGCTGCCAAAAGCAGTCAGCATGGCTGTCAGTGAGCTCGAGGCTTCGAACATGATCGAAGGTCATCGGCTTGACGGCAACATCAAAGAGAGTCTGGAGAGGTCCCCACAGCTCCAGAATAAGTACTCACGCCCGCCTCCAAGCGCCGACAAGCTATACAAGTCGCAAATCATTCACACCGGGAAATCAGGCGAGTCCTGCGGCGAAGCGTGTGGAAATGGTCCATCACATCTGGAGCTGCGCCATGAACAAGGGAGATACGGGGACAGTCCAGTGATTCACTACGGGCTAATCGGCTCTTCGAGCCAGCTTATGAGAGATGCACGTACACGGGACCGGCTTGCGGCAGACGAGGACATATTATGTTTTGAGATGGGAGCAGCTGGTCTCATGAATGACTTCCCATGTTTAGTCATTCGGGGAATATGCGACTACGCCGACTCCCACAAGTCCAAGGAGTGGCAGGGTTACGCAGCCATGGCGGCTGCTGCATATGCGAGCGACCTTCTTCGCCAAATCCCGCTAAACAACATGGAGGCGGAAAGGATAATAACAGACGTTCTGTATGACAGTAAGTGCTCTCTGAAGCCCTGAATATCAAGCCTTGAGTAGTACCCAACTAACTGTCTTCTGTGGAAAATGTCCTAAGTCACATCAAGCCTGCCCAAGTTGAACTGGTAAAAAAGTGGCTTTCACCCACAGACGCATTTTCCAATTCCAACCATGCGAGAAACATCCAACACAACGGAACTATTGCATCGTTTCTGGACAGCCCTGCTTTCAACAGGTGGAAAAGTGAAGTTAATCAACTTTTGTGGATTCGAGGGCATTCAGGAAGCAAGAACACCGCGATTGTCGACACGATTCAACATTGCATATTGCAGATAGATGACCCCAGTTGCACCATTCTCTCGTACAGGTTCAACAGCACAAGCAAGCAGAATGCTAGCTCTATGTTTCGGTCTTTTGCGTTTCAACTCTACACGCAGCAGGAACAAGCAAGGAAGGCCCTCGATAAGATCTACGCATCACACGATAACGGGCGGAAGCAGCCAGCAACAGACACGCTTTCTAGGGGCCTGCAGACAATGTTGCCCGAGGGGGAGCCTGTTTATCTATTCATCGATGCTCTGGATGAATGCGAACACCAGGGTGATTTTTTCGAAACATTGATTCCTTTCTTTTCCAGTCTTCACCTTCTTAACGTCAAAATCGTTGCCTCCAGCCGGCCAATGGGGGAGTTTGAACTCAACGTTCGCAAATGCCTCGGCGAATCGAATCGCGTCTCACTTGAACCCGAAAACGCCCAAACGGCTCTCACCGAAAGCTCTTCCAGTAGTGGCAGTCAGATATCTAGCCAGGGATCTGACAAGATTTCCGTCTCTACGAAGCCGTCTTCGCTTGAAGAAGACGATGAGGTAGTTGTCGAGGCTTACACAACGAGGCAGATCGCAAACACTTTCTACAATCACAAAAAGACCGAAAGTCGTTGTGATGACATCAAGGACGACATCAGATCCCTTATATCGGGACCTGAAGATATTCAGTCGCAAGATGGATCACACTCAACTCGCTGGAAAGTTAGAGAAGCTGCAGCGAATTACTTAGCCGAGATGTTGACCAGCGATTCCAAACTCGGCCCCTTGTATGAGAAAGCATGTAAGTGTTTGGGCGATGCACGCTTCGTTCGGAACCATACACGGTTGCTCAGGAGACACTACGATTCGCTGCTCTCACATGCTCCAACCCAGAAACAAGGTGCAGCGGTGGACTTTCTTAGGCCAAGATCTCACAGAGATCTCATCTCGAGAAAGATTATCAATAATGCGAGGAGGGAGATAGTTCCCTTGACCCTCCCTCAAGAAAACGAGCGAAACTTATACCTGGAACGCTTTCTTAACAAAGTAGACGACCGTTCAGATGTTCAGACAACTGCGCTTATCGCAGAACGGGAAACATCGCTGGATACTGATGAAGGGGGCGAGGATGAGGATTCTGTGGATAGTGATAACGAGGAAGGTGATCACGAAGGACTCTCTTTCGTTGATCTTGATGATGCTAGAAGCTATTTCGTTTCTGGAATACCGCTCATACAATTCGAAGCCGAGTTTCGAGAGTTTCTTCATCCTTCTCCCAAGGGTGTTGTAGAGACGCAGGAGGAGACAGGGAGTCAAGGGCAGAAGGAGACAGAGCCAGTGGTGAGGCTTAATCCAATTGGATGGTTTTGCGACATTGTCCACTGGAAAGACAGATTATCCTCCTGGCTTTGCGATGAGTGGCGTCCACCAAAACAGGGGTATCTGAGAGTTCGGTACATTTGCGTGAGTGGCTGATGCTCGTTATGCTCCTTGTTACTTCTCACATGATTGAATCGAGACTGACGAGGTATTACAGGAATGTGGCGATCATATGTTTCTGTGGGCAAAGAGCTTAGCCCGGGTGGGATTCGGCGATTTTGGCGAGGCTTTGAGAAAGATCGACTTGCTAGGCTTCTTAAACCCCAGCGATCCGATGACAGATCCAGACGTGACAGCGGGTGACAATTCTCGGAGTGGTATTTCTGCCCCTCCTCCCGCGCATCTTCGATCGGAGAGGGGCCAATCTACCTCATCGCCTCATAATCCTGGACTGAGCAGTTCTCAATTAGGAAAAGGGCCGTCAGCACCGGTAAACGACACAGCTGAATCTGGGGAGGTGGCGTTAGCTCCAGGACAACGAAATACTCCTCAGTACTTGCTGTTGTGCGTTAACGAAAAAAGCCTGCCAGTGCTGGAGCACATTAACTGCGGCTGTCTCATCAATGACCAATTCCTTTTCCAACAGATCTTGGGGAGATATCAGACAATACGTGACAAATCAACCTGGAGAATATCTTTGATTTTCCCAGCATTTGTGCGCGCGTTGGTAGGCAGAGTGGCAACCTTTCTCAGGAACAACACTCCATGCTGGTTGGAATGGATATTCCATTTCTTTCAGGAACTGTCTGAGGCTAGTCTTTACAAGATGAGCAAAGGCGACTACGTTCAGGTATGGTAACAAACCACACTATATTGCCGTGGAGTACTGCAGCTAATGTAATAATACGAAAAGTTCGAACTTGTGCCTATGGGAGCCGAATCTAACAATCCACAACATTTCAAATATGGGGAGTACCCCCCATATGTCGAAGTTGAAGGA
Organism: Colletotrichum fructicola Nara gc5; assembly: GCF_000319635.2. NCBI lineage: Eukaryota > Fungi > Ascomycota > Sordariomycetes > Glomerellales > Glomerellaceae > Colletotrichum > Colletotrichum fructicola. The sequence goes on along the minus strand of NW_027094051.1, from coordinate 7,934,364 downwards.
AAAAGGTATTTATATAATCCAGTGCCAATGGATGTCGCGATAGATGGGATCGACTTGCCGCATCTGACGCGACCTGATCGACGTCACCGGACCAAGTACTGGGTCACAAGGTTTCCAAAAAAGCTTCAAGGCCGATTGGAACGCCATGAAGACGACAATGGGATTGTCGTCGGTTGGGGAATCCGGATTCACGAGCGCCTTAACTGGCACCTCGTTTTCTCTCTCTTGTTTGTATCCCTCGTGGTCATCTGGGCGATCGTGGCCATTTATCTCGCATGCAAGGCCGATGACTCTTCGGGCTTTGGCCTGGATGCTTTGCTTGCGGCATTTGCTGCAGTTTACGTGCCTCTTCAGTATCAAGCTTGGAAGGAGAAGCTCGATTGAGACTGTCTTAGATCAGTGTTGAGATGAGAAACCACACGGTCGGTTCTTCTTCATCTGTTGGTAGTATATCATACCTCCTTTTGACGCCCTTCTATCATCTTCATCTTATGGTTGGAGCACTCCTGAGTATCTGGTTCATTTCATGAGAACCTAAAATAAGTGCAGAAACCGAGACAAGCAGGCTACGTGCTCGATCACCGAGACAGCCAATGCCTCCCGACCGAGTGCAGAATTCCAGTCAAATTGCGGGGATGTCGCAGAAGATTATCGTACGCAGCGCCCTACTCGGGGCGGTCGCATCTGCAAGTCGAATCACCGACATCCAGCGCAGATGCCTCTGCGCACCGTCCGATGCCGGCAATTGACTTTTGAAGGATTCGGATTGACGTCTACCAAATGCCAAGGTGATCCCATGGTCGAACAAAAGTCTCGTTGGCGGTGTCCAATCCGAATCCTTCCAGCGCTCTCTCAGGCAATCCCGGCGAGAGTTCATCTCCCCCCCTCATATTACTTGAGACGAACGCCCGGCATCGCAGCGGGTAAGGCGGCAGGATACGGGACTTCCAGGATGACCTGCAGGCTGCAATGCACCTCATTGAGAGGGGATGGTTGCACATACGGTGGTTGGGGCGACGACTCAGGTTCCTGCTCACCTCAGCGACTCCCCCAGAGCACCTCCAGTCCAAGAACACAGCCCCTGCCAACACTGTCGATCCGTTAAAACTCCCCGCGGGCCGCGTGTCAGCCTGTATCCCCGAAGGTTGAGGTCGGGCGAGGTGGGCTGCTAATTTGGGTGTCCGGGGCTCCGTAGGGCACTGTGGGCGCCCGTTACACCAACAAAGGGCCGCTAAATGCAGGGGCGCACGTCTGCCAAGGCGCTACGGGGGAGGACCTTCAAAAACTCGACATTCCCGTCGTCGCAGCTGTTTCCATTCCGCGCTTCCTGGTTCAGCTAATACGGAAAAAACATTGTCGGCGCCGATTCAAAACATCTCTACGCCCCTCCTGTGCGCGTGCCGGCCCACGATATCCTGTAGAGACTACTATGCGCCCAGGACACGATGCGGGTCATCTCACAATGCGCTTCTTCCGTTCTTTCGCCGTCGGCAGCCTGCTGCTCTGCGGCTTTGCGACTGCCCAGTTCCCGTCCACGTCGGTGAACCTCACCACCATCACCTCGCCCGTCGACGGCAACATCACCGTCAGCTACAAGATCCCCAAGGGCGCCTGCAAAACGGCCTACGAGAACCAGCAGCAGTACACAGGATGGGTCAGCGTGCCGGGGCCGTTCCCGGCCAACATGTTTTTCTGGTTCGTCGGCGCCCGCGAGCCCACGGACACCATGACGATTTGGCTCAACGGAGGGCCCGGCGTGAGCTCTCTGTTCGGCATGTTCACGGAGGTGGGACCCTGCGAGGTTGTCGAGAAGGGCCTGGACAAGTACGACACGATTGCGCGGGAATGGGGCTGGGACCGCGCCTCCAACATGCTGTTCATTGACCAGGTAAGCTCCAAGAACTATTCTCGTCGCACCCGCATGCTAACCGCCCAGCCCAACCAAGTCGGCTTCTCCTACGACATCGCCACCAATGGCTCGATGGACCTGTTCACTGCCAATCAGTCCACCCCGCCACAGCCTGTGCCGAGCGGACAGAACCCGGCGACATTCCTCAACGGCACATTCAGCTCGCTGAACACGAACAACACGGCAAACACCACCGAGACGGCCGCGATGGCGATATGGCATATGCTGCAGGGCTTCCTCGGCGCCTTCCCTCAGTACAACCCGCCAAACAACAGCGCGCTCGGCATCAACCTCTTTGCGGAAAGCTACGGTGGAAAGTACGGGCCGGTCTTTTCAGACGTCTGGGAGGAACAGAACGACAAGCGCGCGAACGGGACGCTGTCCGCTAACAAGACGCTCGAGATCCACCTGACGTCTCTCGGCATCGTCAACGGCTGCATTGACGACCAGATCCAGCAAGAGTACTACCCCCAAATGGCCATCAACAACACGTACGGCTTCAAAGCCATGAACGATGTCCGCGCCAGCCTGGCCAACGGTAGTCTCTATACGAACGGCGGCTGCCTGGACCTCATCCGACAGTGCCGCACGGCCAACTCTGTCTACGATGCCAACAACACTGGCGCGGTGAGGGAAGTGAACGACCTGTGTTCAAACGCGTATAGTACTTGCTTTACGAACGTCATGCTGCCGTACGCGGAGGCGGGCAGAAGCTGGTATGACATTGCTCGCGAGAACCCAGACTCCTTCCCCCCAAGCACATACCTCGAGTACGTGAACACGGCAGGGTTCCAGCAAGCCATTGGCTCTGTCGTCAACTTCACCATGACCAGTCAGGCGGTCTACAGCAGCTTTAGTGACACTGGCGACTATATGAGAGGTCCCCTGATCCCGAAGCTGGCTGATCTCCTGAAGCGAGGCATCCGCGTTGCGTTAATCTACGGCGACCGCGACTACATTTGCAACTGGCTGGGCGGGCAGGCTGCATCTCTCAACCTCGCCTGGCAGGCCGGGACCACGTACGGGCAGAAGTTCAGTTCCGCTGGCTACGCCCCCATCATCGTCAACGATTCCTATATTGGCGGCGTCGTTCGGCAGTTTGGCAACCTGTCGTTCAGTCGCATCTACCAGGCCGGCCACTCGGTCCCGGCGTACCAGCCGGAAACGGCGTTCCAGGTGTTTGCGCGCGTCATCCTCGGCACGTCCGTGTCGACGGGCGACCAAGTCAACCTGACCACCTACAACACCACGGGAGACTCTGAGGCTACGCACACGGACAAGCTGCCCGACTCGCCAAAGCCGACATGCTGGATCCGCTACATGGAGTCCTCCTGCTCCAGCGATCAGAAGAAGATGCTGCGAGAGGGGGAGGGCACCATCATCAACGGCGTGCTCTACAGCGCGGAGAGCGACTGGCCCCTGGCCACGAAGGCGCCCACGTCGACACAGCCTGCCGCTTCGTCTTCCACGACGGTCCTGACGGGCGTATTCACGGCCACGTCGACGCCCAAGAGCAGCGGTGCTATGCATGACCCGCGCGACTCGTTTGCTGCCTTGGTGGCATTCTTTGCTGGCGCTGTGTTACTCGGAACGGGAAGCATTTAGAAAACATTGACTCACTCCGTACATGACGGGTCTGGAAGGGATGGGAAGGCATCGGTTCGGCGTTTGGGTTTGGATAAAACAGAAAAAGGGCACGCAGCAGTGCTCGCATAGTGTTGCTGATGGCTTATGATACCCCTAATGATAGCTAATAGTAACTAAAAACAATCTGTCTTTGGCATCATGATTCATGGGAACGACTGTGAGAGCTCAGACACGACGAACCATCACACAGCCTCAGTACCGCAGCTCTTCTTCATAGCGCTGCACATGGGCGACGCATACAATGAAAAGACAAGATCCCGTAGGAAAGTCAAGACCTGGACGACTTCAGTTAGCAATTGTTTTCAAACCACGACTTTCAAAAACAACAAAATGAAGCGTCAAATATCAGTATGTGAGCCCTGTCAAAGGCACTATCATCAAAGCATATGGCTATGGAGACCGTCGTGAAAATTTTATGATCATCACATGAGACGCTGGGGAGTGGGTTCTGAGAAGAAAAGTGTATGCTTACCGAGTGGTACATGCTCGTGAACGTGAACATGGAAGAGATCACAGCACTGGTGATCGGTTAGCCACCTGCATTCTCCAGACTTCCAAAGGCGTTGCATGTGAAGTGTCTGATCAGAATGACTAGTAGTCAACGTTTCTCAGCTTCGCCGTGAGGCTCTGACATATGCTTGTCTTTTGGTTTATCGTTCATCAGGAGAACGGAGCCCGGGAGGCTGGGTGTAAAGAATGATGCAACATACCCATTAGTATGGTTCCGGTGGAGTCTGAGAAATGAAAGTTAGCGATGTTCATGCCCATCTTGATAAACAATTGATTTTGTGAAGCCAATTCAGTGTTGCATGAATGGAAAGGTATAAAAGTTATCCGCATTGGGTAGATGCCCAAATCAGACTCGTCATCTAATAACTCATCACGAAGGCTGGGGGATGAAGCGAAAAGCGACCTACCAAAACACCGGAACGGCGACTCAAGTCAGAGAGGCGATGCTCAGGACTTCCGACACTGTTGTTGGTCAGCCTCTGCTGCGCAAAGTCGTGGCCCGACAAGTTGAGTGTGCGGATCGAGGATCAGTGGGCGAGGTTTTCTAGGCCTGCCGCAAAGTGGCTTGTCTGCTCATGTAGCGAGTCCCATTGGGTACTCTCGGAGCCCAGTGCCGTTTCATCATACGATGATGAGGGAAGGGGGATGTGTTTGGTATGTACCTTGTCGGGAAGCTGGTGTCCATGTTAGCGACAGTTCAAGGTCGACGCGAGGCACAAAACAAGAGACAGTAGGGGTGAACAGTCAGAAACAGCCAGTTTTTATCGTCAATGGATTTCAGCCGGTAATTCCAACCGTGCAAAGCACGAAAAAATGAATCATCAGGTTCTTAAGGAGGCGGAAGAAGAAAATGCAAGAGCTTACCTTGGCAATCAGCCATGTGAGAGCAGCAACGTAGCCATGATGTGTCCAGCGTCAGAAGAATCTGCAAAAGCCTGCGTCGAGTCAGCGTCGTGTCGTTGCAAGGTGTTGAGCTCGAAACGCAATGTGAAATTGTCAAGGTCGATCAGACTGACGTGTAAAACAGAGTTTTCATTCCAGTGGTCAAAGACTCTAGTTTGCGGTGTTTGGTGTGTCATCAGAAGAGATTGGGAGGCAAGAAAAAAGCGCGACGTGCGCGCGAGCGTAGACTTACCGGACCATGCAAGGCTGCGAAGCCGTTGTTGGTGTTGTTGGTGGTGAAGAAAGATCGTGAGGTCGGGAGGAAGCGCAGGTTTTTTTTTTTTTTAAAGGTCGACGAAAAATTGAGCCGCCCAATGTGGGGAAGAGCTGGAAAAATCCGACGCCCGCGGTCGGCCACGACCCACTTGAGCTGTTCAAGGTCACGTGCTACGCGAGGTTGTCGCGCCGGTGGGCCCTTTGAGGTCGTCGCGTCATGAGCTGTATCCGTACTCAGTGTCCGAAGAGAGTGTGCGTGTTGAAAATGCCTGAAATCGCTGAAGGTGAGGCTTGATTTGCATGTAACGCGATAAATGTAGACTGACTCTCTCAGTTGCTCGGTGCGTGCACTTCTTGCGCCGTCACCTCTTGGGCAAGAAGATTGCTAGAGTCTCTGCCCCCGGTGACGCCAATGTCTTTGGAAAGGTCGGGACCAGCGGCCTAGCCTTCGAAGAGGCCGTCAAAGGCAAGAAGGTTGTGTCTGTTGGGAGCCAGGGAAAATACTTCTGGTAGGTCCAGCGCAGCCTCTGATAAGCCCTCTGGCTCACCCGTCCAGGATCACCTTTGACCGGCCACCTCACGCCGTGATGCACTTGGGAATGACGGGATGGATCCACATCAAGGGCGACAAGACCGCCTACACCAACTACTACAAAAAGATGAAGAAGAGCGAAATGGACACCTGGCCCCCCAAATACTGGAAGTTCTGGATCGAAACGGAGGGCGACCCCACAGTCCGGGCCGCCTTCACAGACCCCCGCCGCTTCGGCCGCATCAGACTCGTCGACTGCCCCGGCGCGGAGATCCGGAATCACTCCCCGCTCAAGGAGAATGGCCCGGACCCCGTCGTCGACGTCGACGTCTTCACGGAGGACTACTTCAAGCAGATGATGCAGTCCCGGCACGTCCCGGTCAAGGCGCTGCTGCTGAACCAGGCCAACATCAGCGGCATCGGCAACTGGGTCGCCGACGAGGTGCTGTATCAGGCGAAGCTGCACCCGGAGCAGTACTGCGACGACTTTACGAAAGCGGAGATTCGGACGCTGTACGAGAAGATCCGCTACGTGTGCCAGACGGCCGTCGACAAGCTGGGAGACTCGGATGAGTTCCCCGATGATTGGCTGTTCAACCATCGCTGGGGCAAGGGCAAGGGTGACGGTGTATCCAGTGTCTTGCCGAATGGGGAGAAACTGGCTTTCATCACGGTGGGCGGGCGAACGAGCTGTTACGCGCCGGAAAGGCAGAAAAAGACGGGCCAGGTCGCAGTTACGGCAAAGGAGGCGAAGGAGGCGAAGAGGGCGGCAAAGAGGGCGGTAAAGGAGGAGGAGGAGGCGGAGGTTGAGGAGAAGCCGAGTAAGAAAGCCAAGCCTTCCAAGGCAAAAGTAAAGGAGGAGTCTCCAGAGCCGGCTGTCGAAGCTCCAAGCAAGAAACAGCGGGGTGTAGCAACCAAGGCAAAACCCAAAGCCCCGCAGGTCAAAAAGGAGGAGGAGGTCGTTGATTCTGGCAGAAGAAGGTCACTACGATTAAGGAATTGAACTATCGAGCCGGCGATCGATTAAAGTTACACTCCTCACGGCTCCGACTCCACATCCGGCGGGAACGTCCCGAACAGTGCCATCAAGTGCGCCGTATTCTCCCGCGACAACTTCTTGCCCTCCTCGATGGACTTGCCCATCATGCGGAAATCTGTACAGTTAGCTTGCCCATCGGTCTCCCGGGACGCTTTACTCACAGTCCATGTAATACCCTATCTCAGTCAGCGTCACTGTTGCATATCACAACTGGAAGCAACTTACCAGGGGTAGAGGTCATGAAAAACTCCGCAGGCTCCGTCTCTGACGGGTTGGCAAACGTGTGGATCGCTCTCGGCGGAACGACCATCAGTTCTCCCTCCTTGGCGTCGAGGTCGCCCTCGGGCGTCTTGAAGCGAATCGTCCCTTGACCAGTCGTGAGCGTACACTCTCCAACATCTCAAATGACAACCCACCCTTGGTCACGAAGAAACATTCATCGTGGAATCGATGCCAGTGCATCGGTGGCCCAGACGTCCCAGGCGGCAGTCCCAGCGTCATGCACCCGATGCGGTTGTCCGTGTTCGAGCCGTCCTCATAGATGTAGATGGTCATCGGGCCCAGGACGAGCTTTTCGGTGTTCTCTTTGTTGCACAACCTGACTGGCACGGGTCCGCGGAGAGGCATCTTGTCTGCTTGATTTACTCAGGATCTTACAATTCTTAATTAATGAGATGTATGGATTAACATCCGCAATGGAAGCTGACATTCAGAAGCCTTCGGACTTCCGAATATACAGTTTCGTGGCCAATCATATGGGATGAGATGCGGTAGGCTTAGGTAATACAGAACGCCTCCATGTGAGACACTGCTATGGTTTAGGACTAGATGAGTTGAAAGTCATTATTTGTCACTTCTCGGGAGATGCACCTCGGGGTTGCGATGAGACAGTCAAGCTTGTTGTGGCTATTGCTTGGCTAGCGCTGGTTTGGCGGACGTAGCTTGCTTGCAGGTATTTTATAATGCGGACAATCCGTCAGAGGAGGGGTTAGAAGAACACATGGGGGAGCTTGACCAGCTGAACTTGTTGTCAACGCAGAAAGCTGTTGTTTCGGTGCGTCCGAGGGCACAATGCAGCTGCACAGATCTCTGCTCAAATAATACTTGTTCATTCGTGGACGGCCTGGGCCTTTGTGCTATGTATCCCATGTCGTCATGATCAAAATATCATGGCTAGTTCGTCAAAATGCCTGTCCAACACCTACCCCAGTCAAGGCCGATGCCGACTGGGATTGCAAACGCCATTCCCAAATGCTTGCTTTGCGAGTTTGTGTCTGTAAAACAAAACGCTGCCACCCATGAACCTCCAGTGAGGCGGGGGGGATGATATCCTTAACACCTAATAGTGATCCGATATCCATGCATCGCTTTTTTGTGTGTCGCTCCTTGTGACGCCGAATAGCAAAAAAAATCAACAGTTGTCGTGACCGGGAGATGCCTGAGCTCTAACTCATATGCGTGTCTGGGTATCGTAAATGCCTAATAGCAAGATGCCGCGCTCGTAAGATGTCGTAATGTCGCCGTGTATGTTGACGTAAAAAGTTGTTGACAGTAGGAACGACCGGTCGAGTCAGATCGGACGGTCGGAAGTATACGAGAATCGAAAAGTGTTCAGTCCTCCCGCTCCACCTGGAAGCCGACAGAGTACCGGAAGCCGGGGGAATCCCATCGGACGGGGATCATTGTGAGGATGTTGACAAACGGAGTGCCGTCCTTCTTGAAGTTGAGTACCTCGAGCTGAACCTCGGTGTTCGCCTCTACAGCCTTCTTCATCTTCTTGATGGTGGACTTGTCGACGTGCTTGCGTGATGACTCCTTTCGTACCTTGCCCCCAGGTGCCTGAAGGAAGCGGCAGTTCTTGCCCATGATTTCCTTGTTGGAGTAGCCGGTAAGCAGGCTGAAGTGCTCGGAAGCGTATACGATGGGGCAGTCGGGTTGCTCCAGGTCGCAGAGGAGCAGGGCGACGGAACAGTCGATGGCACCGAGTTGCACTTGTGGGTTGGGTCTGCCGGCAACGCGGAGCTGGTACTGTTAGACGTGGTATTTGCGTAAAATAAGAGTAAACTCACGAGAATGCTCATCATGTCGAACCCACTAGGAGCGTAGAGGCCGGGGTACATGACGGGGTCGGCGGCGGCAGAGGGTTGTCTCCATCCTGAAGTCGTCTTGCCCTTGGAGTTTTGTTCCGTCTCCTCGGAGAATTGATACTATGCAAGTTAGTAAAGAAAGCTTGGCGAGATTCTCGATCTACGTACCTGCAACGCGCAGGATTCCCACGGGTTCATTGTGCTTGGATTTTGGTAGTGCGCTCGAAATGACAGAATTCGCTCTGTTTCGGCTTGGATGTAGGCGGCGGGATATTGAAGCTCCTGGCGAGACATGATGAAGGTCGGCAGCACGATTCGTGATTATAAGGCGGCAATGAGGTAGTGAAAGTCGATGGACCTGTCCGGGGTCTCGAATGGGTCGGGCTGCGGGAGCCAGGCCTCGAGGCAGTATGATATGAAGTGACAGGGTAATTAGGCGGTTTGCATTATGCGGCTGGATGCGTTGGCAGGAAGGCGGCAGGAAGCTGGATATTGTTGGTTAGAAGACCAGCAATAGAATTCTCAAAAGAACTGGAAAAGGTGACAGGTCGTTATGGGGATTGCAACGGTGCAGGATGAGAGAGCCAACACGGAGTATGATGGCTGACTACAGAACGTCAAGAGGCGGGCGTGTACGGATGTGTTACAGAAGAGCACCAGGCAGGAGACGGGTACTTGTGGTAATTCGGTTACTGGTGGTGTGGGAATGAAGATACCGTTGTTCCATGGGAAGCGGAGCGATCGTTCATGTCGTTGGGCTGATCGCGAGTCGATGCAGTAGACTCAGTGATCGGGGAGGATGGGTGGGAGTGGGGATAGTAAACGGGAGGCCCAGCGGTAAGGGTCTGCGTCTGCCTTTGCGTCTCCCGCTGATCGGTAAAGAGCGTCCGACGGCTAATAGGAACCTCCTTCGCCCTAGCTTCTTCGCAGAAATACACGACTTGGGGCCAATGAGCGGGACGCCGGGCAGGGTGCCACTCGAGAGCAGAGTCTATTCATCCAATCCAAGAGGGGGACAAGCTGTTCGATGAGCGATGGGCATTACATCAACGGTGGTGTCCTGACGGGTCCCATGTCGACGGTTCGCCCAGCTGTCCATCCACTTTTGCATGCTCTGCAAGGGGTTTGCCGTTGATGGCGTGGGAGAGCCGGAGAGGGGACTGCGGGGTGTGCAATGATGGCCACGAGCGTCATGCCTGGATGGAAGCGGCGTTTGAAAGGTTCCATAACGGCAGCCTAACAGCTCATCGCTGTGATGTGGTGTGAGGTCCCAGCGATCGGGGATGGTGGAATATGGCTTCGTGTTAAGCTCATGTCAGGGCCAGTTCGTGGCTTGGATCGTGTCTCGGTAGCATTCTCTGCTGCCGGCCTGATGGTTGCTGGAGCTGTTGCAGAGTGAGTGCGCCTGTGGCCCACGGGGGACCGCCGAACGCGGTGTGGGTGTTGGGCACCAGTAACAGAGAGGTGGGTGATGAGTCGGAGCGAAATCCGATGCCTCGATGCTCAGATTTGCGTTTGGCTCCGCGATCACGGCGATCGACGCAACGGCTTTCCCACAATCTCGATTTGGACAGACCCCTGCAGCCCACCCAAAGTCCCTCGGTTGGCTGCTAGAAGCGCATTTTACCCAACTTTGCCCTTTTGCCCATGCCGATTGCTGTCTATGTCTGCCGCGAGCGTGGCCTGTTTTTCTGAAGAATTTAGAATCAGCCATCGCGGCATTCCCTGCCCATCCTATCTCCCGTGCCCCCCTGCCCGTTGCATGGCATGCGGCGTAGACATTAGATTTTGTCCTGACAGCCCGCGAGGTCGGTCACGCAGCTGAAAATGGGTCCATTGCATCGTCATTGTAGAGCAGAGATCAGAGCTGCAATGCATTCTTGTCCAGTCCGCGTTTCAGCATCGGGACGGCCGGCCGGAAAGGGGACGATTGAATTTCGAGAATGACTGCTTTGTCAATGATGAATATGTCCATCCGCAGGCGTGGTGCGTGCTGACAGCAATCGTCCGTGTCATGGGTGTTTGGTACATCGAGATCGCTCACATTCCCACCCCCAGCAATCCGGCGAGTTGCCGGAGGCTGGTTGCAGCCTACGTTGCTCGCTTCGGTTGGCAAGGGGCCTAGAACCTAGCCTCTAATGCCTGCTCGGTGCTGATGAATCGATTGAAAAAAAATCGGCCGAGAGACAAGGGCGGACAAATGTACGGTGAATCTGGTCGTTGAGCCAGCGTGACAATGTCAGGGATGGTGGATAATTTCATATTTTGCGAGCCAGCAGCGTCGTCTGTTGACTTTGACAGCATGCGGGTCGGCCCAAGAATGGCCTCAATCACCTCATTCAATGACCGTCTCTGCGTGATCGTGATGCCCCGATTGTGAGCCCCCCGGAGAGGAGTCCCCTATCGCATCGCATCCGAACCCGCACTCCGCATCCGCCGGGCTGGATGGGCGCCTGGGCTGGGTATCGGTAAAGCATTCCCCACCGAATCGAGAGTCAACCGGTGTGTGTTAGATGCGTCGACGCAGCCATGTGCTGGCATCACGGCATTGGCAGCAGAAGGCAGACGGGCAGCATCGATAGATTGACGTCGGGCGATGGGGGTCTCAATCGAAGACACTCCCGGCTTTGAGGCTGACTCCGACGCACTTCTCAAAGCCCGCGAAACGACGGCCAACCTCGTGCAAACCAACCACAACCCACGCCCTGCTTCTGTGTTTCGACGAACACTGGGCCCTTTGGGTGTCTCTCGGAGCCGTCCACTGCGTCGGGGGGCAGCCAGTAACGTAACCGCGAACCGTTCGGTTAGAACACGAGACGGGCTTGGCGCATGCGCCGCACATGCCCGTTGCGAGGGGATGCAAGAACATCGATGCGGCAGCATGGAAATCTGGAAATCGGGAATCCTGGGGACTGACGCACATCGAGAAAACGTGTGGCATCGTGGCTGTCGACGGAGATCGCGATTGGTGGCTGCGGCTGGTTGCAGCTGGTTGATCTGGATTGCCAGCTGGGTGGGTTACATGCATCGAGAAAAGGCGTATTACATAATCCGCTTTTCTGTCAGCATCTCGATGAAGAAAGTGCTCAAGCTGGAATCCTGGAACCAGTTCCGATGACATGGAGGTTCTCATTGGACGTGTCCTTGGTATGAATAGGTACGACAGTACTATGCAACCGCGATGTTTCTTTTGTTTCTTTTGTGATAACCAAACAAAAGTTTAGCTTCTATTGGATGAGCAACTCGCCAATCGTCTAGTATGCAAAGTCTTCCCAAGCAACCTCCTCTCCGTCCAGCCATTCGCTCAGCGTCTTCAACATTGCGGGCCCAGTGCATAGAAAGTACTTCCTCTTTCCAGAAGCAGCTTCCTTTACATCACCCTGTTCCATGCGTCTCCTCTCCACCAAAGCCCCTGCCGCCTTGATCTCCCCGATCAAGCTCTCCTCTGAGTCTCCCAACCGTCCCGTGACGAACAGCCTGGTAACTCCAGCAAGCCCCTGAATCCGGTCAAGAACATACTTGACAAACTTCAAGTCGTCGCTCTTGACGCTCCACAAGACCTTCAACCGTCCCCCGGACCTCAGTACCCCCTCCGCCTGAGCCATCACCGGCGTGATCCCCACGCCCGCCGCAACGAAGACCTCTTCTTCAGCACCTGGGGACCTCCCCATCCTGAAAGCCTCTTCACCGCCAAAGCCCAGCACCGGTATCTCCAGCGGCACCCTCGTGTTCCACTTCCAGAGGAACCCCGTCACGGGCCCCTTCTTCCTGGCCGTGATCTCCACCGTCTGCCCCGCCCCGCGCTGGTTCGACACCGTGAACGTCCGCACGTAGTCGTCGTTCAGGCTCTGCGGCTCGTCGTCGCGCATGTGACTCCATCCCACGTCCAGCTCCGGAGCAAAGTCGAGCGTGACGTATTGTCCGGGCTCCCACCGCCCTGCCGGCTCCAGCCCAAACGTGAACCTCGCGACGGTGGGTGTGATGATCTCACGGGACAATAGCGTCGCTGTGCCTGCGGCTGACGCTGCCGCTGCCGCTGGTGGCTGATGTTGCTCGGTGTGCAAGTGGCGAATGGGCGGGTTGTATGGCGACGGCTCGAGAGGGGCACCGGTGAAGGGCAGACCAGACTTGACAAAGACGGCCGAAGACGCGGTGATCTTGATCGCCAGCTTGGTGCGTGGCAGGTAGGCTGCCGCGTCCTGTCCCACGAGGATCGACGCCGTTCCCGTAATCTTGCATTGGTTAGTTTCTTCTTCGACAGACACAGCTGCGTTGGAGCGGGACGTACGTAAAGGACATCAGACGTGTCAAAATCTGGGATTGCAACGCCGACGCGGGGGTTGACTCTCAAATTGCCCAAGGTTTGGTATAACCTGTTTCCAGAGACTACGGCTTGTCAGCGGCCGTTCTGATGCTGCGCTGAGCAGGGTGATGCAACTCACATTCCGGGTAGATTATCTCCACGCCCCCGTCATCGTTCCTCGCAACCCGCACGAAGCCCTTGGAACCCCCACGGTGATTTGTATCCATGGTCTCGCCGGTGCCGCTGGATAGGAAGACCATATCAGCCCGTGTCACCACGGCGGCGGCATCCTCGGATAACGGCAGTCCCCGTTCGACCCGCCCCTTGACCAGCGACTCTCTTTCTCTCACATCCTTCTTGTTGAGATACTTTGGGCAGTTGCCGAGGCTCTCGTCAACCTTGACCGCAATCTGCAACTCGCCCCCTCCATTGCCATTGACAGTCGTAACAGCACCAGCAACCATCCTCCCACCAAATTTTACCCGATCCCTGGTGCTCAAGTCAATAGCCAGCCCGGAGACAACCTTCCCCTCCCCTCTTCCCGGTTGCACAACCTCGCCCTCTTTGATCTCCCTCTCCTCGCCTCCCCACAGGGCTCTTATAACGGGGTCATCCGCAACGTCAACCTTGCTCCGCACACCAAGCACATCCTCCGCGATAGGCCTCGCAACAGCCCCCGCGTTCCCACCCCAGAGCGTCGTCCACGGGCGGTCCTCGTTGTCGAGCGTGCCGAGAGCCAACAGCGGCGCCGCGGCGATGCGGTACCCGTAGGACGCCGGCAGCCCCGCGGACGTAGGGTTCGGGCGGGTGGGGACTTTGAGGAGGTTGTGCACCGCGAGCTCGCCCTCGTGCCAATCAATCGTCCTGGCCGGCATTCTTGTGAATGATCCTAAAAATATGCTATCGTGTGCGATGAAGTTTGACGCAAACAGGCTGCTGAGCAGAAGAGTGTAATTCATCCGAGTTGTGTGTCGTGAAGATCCAAAGTCGCTCGTCCGTGGACTGCGGAACGAATTCCTTTTCAGTTGCGACCCCCAATTGAGATCAAGCGCGCCCTTCGTATAATCCTACCATGACTACAGTCATGGCTGATGAAATTGTTTTCCTCGTCAGCTCGGGATCTGAGGTTGACATGGCGGTGACAAATCAAGCAACCAAAGGGCGCGCATCGCAGCACGCCATGTTGAGCACGTCGAGGGGACGCCGAAACGTCCCTGACGCCCCTAGCGCCGCACCCATTTGCGTTTAACATTTCCGAAACCCCTATTAATACGCGATTTTCAGGTTTTTTGCCCGCCACCACTTTTACCACGTCACAACACATTTAATTATATTAATTAACACATTCTTTTCATCATTTTTAACTATTATTATCATCTTTCGTTATATCTATATTAATTATATTAATTATACGCTATATTAGAAGAGTAATTAATAATCTTAGCCTATTTATATATTATATTACTTACCTTATTACCCTATTTAGTAATTAGCCTAAAGTATTTAAAAATCATATTAAAATATATTATAAAGGATTAAATTATTACTAGTTATTATACTCTTTATCTTTGTTAATATTATTATTATTTAATATCTTAATTAAAGGAGTATTTAAAACTAAACTTAAAATAGTTATATATTTATATAATTTAGTAATAATATAAAAATTAGTTAGCTTATAAATATTACTTCTTCTATAAGTATAAGTATATCTATTTATATTTAACTTTTTATAAATAGAATAATAAGCTCTTTTCTATATTAAGATATACTTCTATATGTATTATAAGTAGTAAATAACTTTAGTGAGGGATTTTAAACTATAAATAACTAAGACTAGCTTAACTCCTTAAAAGTAATATATTTTAAATATAATTAAATATACTATAAAGTAGCTAACTTTAGTTAACTAGATATTTTAAAAAGCTAAAAATAATAGGAATAACTTCTTAGAAGTTATTATAACTTATAGTTAATAATATATTTTATTAATACTATATATATATATAACCTTTATACTATATTAAATCTCTTAGTCTATATATTAAACTAGATTATACTAATATTTATATATACTTACTAGCTAGAGGTATTTTATATTAATAAGATTAGCCCTTAGATATAAATATAATACTAGAAATTATACTAATAGAACTTAATACTAATTATTAAGTATAAATAACTTTAATTACTATTAAGCTTGTTAAAAAGGATAAAAAACGCGTTATTAATTAACTGCATTAATGTAATAAAAGTAGTAGTAAGTAAAAAACCCAAAAATCGCGCATTAACAGGGGTTTCGGAAATATTAAACGCAAATAGGTGCACCCTCTAGTTACTTACACCACACTGGACATTGTTAAGGTTTCAGCCCCGCTGCTTACCCCAGCATTCCGGGGACCCTGCAGCTTTAACCAGGGGATGTCATCACGAAGGCAGGCGTACAACAGATCGTCATCAACGTTGTATTTTACTAAAAGTACAAGTGCGATTCTTTCTCTCTCTTCCGGCCGTGAACATGACCCTTGCTGACGCCGAGAAATACGCCCTTTTCCTAATGGTACACTGAGAACTGGGTAGAAGTAAAAGTCGGGGGTATCGAAAGGATGGTTAGTCGTAAGGAAGAAGCGAATCCAGATCTTGGTCCAAGCTCTTTGATCCAAGTCTGCCAAGCCCAAGGGGGGCTGGATAGGTAGAATGGCTGTAAACCCGTTCGCGAAAGATGGAAGCGTCCTGTGACAACTGCAAAAAGTGGACGCCCAGGAATCATAAAGACATTATGAAAAGAAAATGCTGGTTTGAACCGAACCCAATGCTCCTCTATGAACCCTAGTACCGCGGGCCCTGTTGAGCCTCCACGTCGTCGTTGTAGCCGCCGTAACCCTGGTTGTTTCGTGGAGGTCTCTGGCTCTGAGACGTTCCCGGACGGGCAAAGTAGTCCTGCTGCGGTCGCACAGGCACTGGCGCCGTCATGTTCCGCGTGGGAGCAGTGGGCGGGCCGCGAGGGGGGACGGGGCCGGTGGCGCTCCGTTGGGGGTTGGCGTTGTACGGCTGGTAGGCCTGGTATCCCGGGCCGTTCATCGCGGGACCGCGAGGGGCCGCAGAGCGCGTCGAGTAGGTCGACGGCGCAGGGCTGGCTCGGCCGTTGGACTGACTGGAGTAGTCGTCGTAGGTGGCCCTGGGAGGAGGCCGCTGGTTGTAGCTTCTAGTGCTGCCACCAGTGTTGGTTCGGGCAGGAGGCGGGAAGGGTGGCATCGTATCCGGAGAGTAAGTTGCGGGGCTCTCCGAGATATTTCGCAGCGAACTTTGCGAGTTGGTGTGCAAATGTGACAGCGCGGGGCGGAAGCTTCTTTGCGAGTTCGAGGTACCCGGGCGAACAGGTGGGTAGTTGTTCAGGTCCAAAGGCGGGAGAGAGGGAGCAGGGGATGCTGATCGCTGGTAGCCCATGTCCGCAGCGCCGCCAACGAGAGGAGCGCTGGAGGAGTAGCTGGCAGTCGACGTCGTGGTGCCCATTCTCGAAGGAGGCATGGGCCGCTTTCGATCCATGGCACCAAGCTCGATGCTGCCGGGGGTTCCAGGCCGGGATTCGTACGGGGGAAGCGTTGCAAAGGTATCGCTGCGACCAAACATGGGCATCTCGGCGAGCTTGTCTGGATCGCCCACGTTGGGTAGGGTTGGCAGAGTGGCCTGTCGCTCCGGGGCAATCTTTTCGCCGTTCTTCTTGGCTGCCCGCATTTCCGCCTTCTTCCTGTCCGCTTCCTGTTTGGCGAATGCTTTATTGACCTTGGCGGTGACGATCTTGGTGAGAGCCTTGTTGACCTTGCGTTCGCAGTATCCGGAAAGGCCACCGTCGTCCTTGGGGATCCAGTGCCAGAGGAACAAAACGTAGAACATGACAGCCAGAATGAGGTACAGAGCGGAAAAGACCCAGATGACGAGGGTGAAGAGCATACCAGACAGGATCAGGGCCTGCTGGTAGTCCTCGGTGGCAAGAGACCTAATCTTTTCAAAGAAACCCAGCAGAGAACCCTCGACGGATGCCTCGTGAACGGCAAGCTTGGCGTCGTAGACGGACTTGAGCGTCAGGGCGTTGACGACCTGACGGGGACCAGAACAGACCATGACGCGGATCCAAGCTGTGAATGTCAGTAGGATGCTATGAGACATGCCGGTGTAACTCACATTGCAAGCTGAAGTAGGTGAACAGAGCGATATACTCGGCTCCCTTCTTGCTCTTCGTGAGCTCGGCGAATACGAGAAATCGTCGCCATCCCTGTCCTTTGCCCATCCGAGTACTCTCCAATCGGACGGCGATGTTGTCCAGGTAGCATTCAGCAACGTTTCCTCGCTTCATTACACGCATAGCCCGGAACTGCTCAAAGGCGAGGTTGACGAAGGAGGCGATGATGGAGACGGAAAAGATCCACTTCGATATCTTAAAGTCGATGGCGGGATCGATTTCGGATGACCACTTGTCGAAGGCGAGCAGGTTGACGGCCGTGAACATATCGACACCGTAGACAGCGACGGAGATGAACAACATGAGCCAGAGGTAAAAGTAAGCGAACGGGGTGAGGCATCCTCGCGAGCGGAAGTCGTTCAGAGACTGCAATTGGTTAGCACCGTCACCTTTCGTCAACCACGGTCGCACTCACAATGTAATCCCACTTCTGTTCCGCCTTGTACTGGATGCCCTTCCGGCGATGGTTGAGACACCCCATCTTGAACTAATAGCGAATTTTGATGACGGGGAAAAAGGTACCGATAAATTTCGACACAGTCGAGTCGAAAAGAAGAAGGGGAAAAAAGGAAACGGCGTCGTGAGTGAGTGTGATACCGTAAATCCGGGCCTGCCGCCTGCACACGTCGTTACTCGCCCGCGAAGTAATCGACTGTGCTTTCGTGTTGACGGGCTAGGAGAAAAATCAGTCGACGCAAGAGACTGGACGAGTGAAAGGGTAAATGGACGAGAAGTTGAACGAGAGGGAGAACGGAATGTGGGCCCAAGGGTCGAAGGGCTGACTTTGCGAGACAAGAGTTCGGACCGCCGGTCGTCAGGAAGGCATAGTCGAGCGACCGGGCGTTTGAGGGTGGATCAAGAGGGAGAGGGAAAACAGCCGCGACGACAACGTCAGCTCCGGCTGTCAATCAGTCAATCGGGGCTATCCGAAGTGCTTTGATTGACAAGGGAAAGCGAGGAAGGGCGGTGTCGTGGGCGCTGGTGTTGATGTTGTAAGTGATGTGGGCGTTATTGCTGGTAGGGCGAATATCCGCGTTTGATCGGCCACGCTGGGTTGCAAGGCTGAGTATCAGAATGTCGAAAAGGGCAGAGTGATACAGTGTGGACAGTAGCGAGACTGGTGAGTGAGCGGACGGTCGTCGAATCGATCGCGAGCGAGGGACAATGGCGCAGAATGAGCGGACGGTGAGGTTCTCACGCGAGACTGGAATGTTGGCGGTCGATGGAACAATCAACGCTTGCTGTCGAGGCCACGGGACTGCTTCGCGAAGCTCGAGAGAGGATTGCGGAAGGTGTCAGTGTCAGTCCAGTGTGAGACGGGCAGCACTGAGACTGAAGAGTGTTGGCGTGAGCGTGACCAGCGGCGAGTAAGACGGGAGTGGAGGCCTTCAAGAGGGATCGGCGAGAGGGGGGGCCCTAGGGACTTCTGGGGACCCAGAGGGACCAGACATGACAAGAGACGCTTAAAGAGGAAGGAAAGGGGGGCCTTTCTGGAAAAGCATCCAATAATTGCGACGAGTTGAGGTCGCAGCGACAGGGCCGGGCGGACGTGAGCAGTTTGGCGGTTTCGAGCATCCGAGGCGCATGTGGAGCAACAGCGGCTGAAGCGCGGCCTTTAACGCAGGTACCGTGCCCTGGCCGTCCCGAATCGGAATAGCGCCACCATCAGAGCGTTTGAGGTCCCATTTCCCGTCCAGTTCTGGCTCCGTATTGGCCGGGGTCACATATAGGGTTGATAAGGGGTTCCACCGTGTGTTCCCCCTGTTAGCCTCCAGCGTCCAGGGCTGCCTCTTCGACAGTGTATCAGTCGGCCTGTCAGAGCCGTTTCTGCCCCCAATCAACGGCGGATCGTCTTACTCGCAGCACCACCAGTCCACCACGGCCTCCAAAGTATTGCCGCAAGGCTCTGCCACTGGACGAGTGCTCTGTACGAGACGGTACTTCCGTTCGAGATTAAACACGGCCACAAGTTCGCGGCCTCACCTTGACAATCAGCCGCGCAACGGACGCGCCCGCCCAACCCATCCAACCATTGACTCAAGTCCTGCGCCTCTCGAAGCGGCGGGACGCCACGCACTTGGGGGCCATCTGGCCGCGTTGTTTCGACCGTCCTGAATGAGCGCGGCCAGTCGCTAACCACTCCCGCAGAGTGCAACGTCAGCTCTTCGAAACGAAAGTGCCGCCGTTCAGAATCGAGCGAGGCCGACCAAGAAGCGACCGTCGTCCAGATCTCTCTCACGAGCACCTCACTTGTCCCAGTGGCTTGTCGAACTCAGACGTCTCCGTGGTAAACTTACTCGTCCCTCTCGTTGCAGCCAGAATGGATAATCTGCGCCCGCCGGGAATCCCGTCTCAACTCGCCGCAGACTTGCTCAGCTTCCCCTCGGGACAGTCTCGATGAAACGCCGTCCCCTTGGCCGTACCACGGTATGCATGATGTCGAGCACCCCCGGAGACGGGACCTGGCCTCGCAAGTGCTTCTTTTACCTCAGACTTGGCCTATGCGCCCCCTCCGCATTGATTGAGCCCTGGACGGCGATGTCATTCAGCTGAACTAATTCATAGCGACACTGCCAGTCGCCCTCCTCCCTCTCCAGCATAGCCTGACATTCAGAAGGGCTTCGCAACCCTCGCAAACAACGCAAGGGCAAAGGGCCAAGGGAGGATCCTCGCAAACAACCACGGATCAGACGGCAGGTCTTGGCCAACACGGCCCAGAGAAAACCGGGCACCTCCCACTTCGGGACAAGGACGCCATTTCGCTTTGCCAATGCCAATTTTCCCGCCCCGGAGGCACGTGGATTACCCCGGGCATTCGGCTATCTTTATCGTCAGTCTAATCTTGTTGAGACAAACGACAGTGAACGGCGCGGCCGATATAGATGCAATGTTTCTGGGAAAGACCATGTCTGCGTGTTCGCCAAGTGGCGGCGCGTCGGGCGCGAAGGCTTGAAATGTTTCTGGCTTTGGCCGCCGCTGCGGACTGAGGGATTGTGGCTACCGCGCAGTTCGTCCGACCGCTCAATGTTCCTGATGGATGTTTCCTGTTCTGCGGCTGCAGAGCGGCATCCAACGGTCGTGACACTAATTACGGACGGGGCGCACAGGGTGGCCGTTTCCGGGCTGCCAAGATGAAAGCCGTTGGACGACAAACGACAATGTCTGACTGCTCTTTGTGTCGATGCAGGAAGCCTGGATGACCCCATTCATAGTGATATTCTGACGGCTGGGACATTGGAGACAAGCCATTGATGCAGATGAAGCCCTGCCAAGTCATCGCAGCGTCGCGAAGAAGACATGCTGATTGCAAATCATCACAATGATCACAAGAGATGATATATGTCTACAGTTCAATCCCTAAACCCGCGATGCCCGTCTTCATCGATCCACGTAACACGCCGCAATGGACGACCCAGACCACCCCCAGCCGACCTTCAAGCTCGTCAAGAAAGTCCAGGGCAACATCTGGCTGGCGAGGAGGCTCGCACAGCACCTGGGATATGCCGACGGCGAGGAGTTCGTTGCCCGCAAGGTTGACGACTTTGACGAATACTATGACGCTGGGAAATACGCCGCCGGCTTCACCACCAAGAGGCAGCGAGAGGTCAAGGGCTTGATGGACCTGCTGTACGACTGCAACATCGGGCGCAACATTGCACACATCTTCAACCACGAAAACATCAT
The DNA here is from genome assembly GCF_000319635.2 of Colletotrichum fructicola Nara gc5. Lineage (NCBI taxonomy): Eukaryota > Fungi > Ascomycota > Sordariomycetes > Glomerellales > Glomerellaceae > Colletotrichum > Colletotrichum fructicola. The sequence continues at coordinate 7,913,255 of NW_027094051.1, read as the reverse complement.
CTCGCTGGCGGGCTACCTGCGTCAGAAGCCCTTCCACTCGCAGGTGGACGCCACCGAAGACTACCTCGTCTGGGACATTTGCGATGCCGGCACGCTAGAGCTCCTCTTCGCGGACCGGACGTTCGAGAAAGAGCCCGGCTGCCACATGCCCGAGTCGCTCTGCTGGCACGTCCTCACGTCCATCATGCGCGCTCTCGTCTGGCTCCACGACGGCTGTCGCCATGAGATTGATTGGGTTACGGGCCAAGGGCACTGGGAGCATGAAGACTTGGACTGGATGCCCATTCTTCACCGCGGCATCAACGGCAAGAGTATCTTCTTCCAACACCCGCGCGGCGACGAGACGTACGGCGTCTGCAAGCTGGGCAAGTTTGGCACTGCGTATGTGTCTGGTGCTCCGGCACGTCGCAATAGGAAGATCAACGATGACAGCAAACCTTTTCCCAACTCCGATGGACGGGCCGTGGCGCCCTTTGATGACGAGCACATGAGCTTGCCCGAGATGAAGAAGCAGTGGAGAGAATACATCATGAAAGGCGACCTGGTAAGCTCATCACTCCTGGTCCGAAGACTTGCCATCTAACACCTGCAAGGCCAAACGCCTGTACACTATCAGCGACGACCATTGGGCCCTCGGCGCCGTCCTCTTCCGCATGATGCTCGGCTTCCCCCTCCCCTCGCTCGACGGGTGCGATACCTGCGACTGCGTTCACATCCGCCGATGCCAGGACATCCAATGCATCGGAACGAACCGCCACGTTGGCCGCGGCTGCGAGCGCGTCAACTTCCGGGGCTGTGAATGCACTCACCAGTGCGATGAGCGCGCAGATGTCCACATCGACGAGACACTCATGCAAGTCGGATACTCTCAGCACCTCAAGCTCGCCGTGCGGCTCCTCTTGAACTACGACCTGGTCAGCCCGGCTGCCGAGTCGCGGACGCTCTGCGACGAGATCCAGAAGCTGTACTGCGAGTGGCGGGTGAAGACGGAGGACGGGCGGGAGTACGTGGACGTCATGGACGACCTCCGCAGGCGCTTCATCTCGTTGAACGGTCCGAAGGCGTAGACTGGGGTTCTGAATTTTTCCTTCTGCGTGTTATTTCAGTCTGCAAATGAACCTAAAATAATACCCATGTAGTCGCTTCAAGCGCAGGATGACTCAGTGCACCTCAGCTCCTCCCGCTCGTCCTAGTTCGTCCAATGCATCACGGGACGGCATGACCACCGCAGTAGACGCCGAGCACTAGGAATGTTCTTAAAATACAGCCAGGGCCGTGATGTCCGCTGACAGGGCCTCCGTTCCCACGTGCCACACTACCACCGCCGCCGGGGCGGTACGTACCTCTTCCATGATGCTGCAGCTGTCGGCGTGTGCCCCGACACAGCCCAAATTTCCAGGTTGCCTACACTGGAGGCTGCCACAGCTCCGATTTCGATTGCTCGGTGGATCAAATCTCGACCTCAACCCGCCACGTTCGACAGCTACAGCTCGAGCTCGAGATTCTCCGACAACCAAGTGTCACCTCAGCTCGACTGATACCAACAAACTACAAACCAAAGCCCAACGACGCGCGACGACTCTCCCCAAGTCGGAAACGCACCAAACATCGCCCATCAGCCCACCGTCGGGCACCAAACTCTCACAGATCCGAAGCCATCACCACCACGCGAAAACACACAAACGACAGCCCAACATGTCCTTCAACCAACCAACGCCCCCGCTCCTCCTAACGAAACGCCTAACAACCTTCCTCTCCGCCAACCTCAACGCCCACCTGCACACGGCCCTGCTCGCGACCCCCTCGGGCCGGCTGCTCGCCCACGCCTCGCCGCACCCCGTCGCCCTCCTCCGCACCCAGTCGACCGTCGCCTCCTCCCTCTTCGCACTGCACGGCTCCACGGCCCCGGACATCCCCGACGCCCTGCCCACCTCGCACTCCTCCCCGTCCGCCGCCTCCTCGCCAGCCGTGGAGAAGCCGCTGACGATCACGGTGCAGCTGGCCGCCGGCGTCGTCGTGATCAGGAGGCTCAAGTGCGGGCTGCTGTTCGTGTGCATCGGGCCTCTGGCGGAGCATATCGAGGAGGGGAGCGGCAGCGGCGGACAGCAGCTGCAGCAAGGTGGTCTGGCGGCGCACGGCGGACACAACGGGACCGGTGAGAGGTCCGGGGGCGCGACGCCCAGCCAGATGCCCGCGTCGCCGAGCGAGGTGGACAGCGTGCTGAGCGTGGGCGGGATCACGACGGCCAGTCTAGGCAGTGTCGGAAGCGTAAACACCGCGGGTGTCGTGGTCATGAGGCGGCATGCCGAGGAGCTGGCGAGGTGGCTGGATGATAAGCTGGGTAGTCTGAGGGTCCCGGAGGAGGGTGTCGGCGTGGAGTGAATGATTACAGGCAGTTTAGGAGGGGAGGGGACCTGTTTTAACTTTCTTCGTTGCCATTGGGAGCATTTAAAGGCGTACACAGGCGTTGGGAAAAGATACCACGACCACGAAATATCAACTTGTTCAAAACCAATGTCTGGTCATTAGATATGCCTACTTCATGCGCCGCCGTGTGATGCCGGGTACGGCTCTATGGATATTTCTTGTTCCTTCCGTTGAATAACCGCCGATTCGCCTGCACCGTACTTTTGTTCAAATGCAACCCTGACCCAAAAAAGAACTGCAAGAAACGCCTGCTGACCAGCTCTGCTCCTGCCTCCCTTCCTACACCGCTTCAGGTCACTCGATGCTCATCCGCATCATGCCGTCGCTGGTGTCTACCATCCCCTGGAACCCGACGCGCCCCTTGGTGCCGTTCACCCGGCCGTTGGCGTTGGGGTTGCTCCCCGGCGTCCCGCCCAGACTTCCCGACTCGCTTGGCGCGCCGGAGCCTCCCCGGTCGCCGCTGTTACTGCCAGGGCGGGATCCCCACGGCGCGACGTCCCGTTGCATGGGGCTCTGCATGATGGGGGAGTTGTGCACGCTCATGCCTGGGCTGACGGCGCGTCGCTTGAAACTCACAGGGTCAAAGTCGTCTTCTCTCCTGCGCTTGCTGTTGATGCGGCGCGTGATCTCGGCCGCGCTCGGCGCCGGCTGCGGCCCTTGTGCCAGGAGGGGTGTGTCGCCTTTCTGGGACTCACCGCTGCTGGCGGCCATAGCGAAGCCGGCGGTCGGCCCGAGAGAGGGCGAGTCCATGGATATGTCCTCGCTGATGCCCGAGGAAGAGCCCCGGGGGAGTCCGCTGGGCGGGGGCGGTGTTGTACGCGTGCCGGCGCTGCTGGCTTCCGAGAATGTGTCCCAGAACTTGGTGCCCTTGGAGTTCTTTAGTGCCTGCTGCTTGAAGCTGCCTGAAAGGTTCAGTGCGGAGTCGGTGATCATGCTCTCGGGGATGTCGTCCAGCATCGGCTCCTGGGTGCCGAGATTCGGTGATGAGTGAGTCGTGGCCGGCGCTGTTTGCTGACGGGGCGGCTCGAGGTCCACGTCGCTCTCCCGCACTTGCCGCACGACTTCGGCCTCGCGCCGGGTCTCCGTCTCAACAGGCGCGCCTTCCTCGAACAGAGCTGCTCTGATACGAGCAAAATTCTTCGTTTTGGGCTACACACGGTTAGTACGCATAAGTCAGAGTGGATGAGAGCCAACTCACCAAAAGGTTTGCGCGACGGGTGACTACGCGTTTCATAATGGTAGGTCGCTGCCCGTCGCGGCTGGGTGTGGTCAGGAGGTGGTCAATGTTATCTCCTCGCTCCTCCTCACTGCCGGATATATGCAGTTGGTTCGCCTGCCAGCTAATGCTTTCCCTCCGGTTGTGAGCAGACATGTCCTTGGGTCCATTGCTCGGCGGCGACTTTGATAGACCGGCCACGGTTGCGGGACTAAATCCAAGACCGAGCGGCGGCTTGTACTTCTTTTTGGGCTGTTTCCTTGCCCGTTGTCTCTGCTGAAAGCTCATCAGGCTGTTCATGGCCGGGGACCCCATCCACGGCGCGTTGGGAGCCTGAGTGCCGATCGGGGTCATAGACTTGTTGGCCAGCGGCGTACCAACGTATGGTTCGTCCATATCCTCGTCCATCAAATCGTCGTCGTCTGAAGAAGAGGAAGAGTCCGACCCGAGCGGGTGGGCGCTTCCGAGAGAGCTCGACACGGTCATGCGCTCGTGGTTGCCCATCATGGACCACAGCGAGTTCGTCGTCTGTTCGGCCTGTCCGTAGTCGTTGCTTCTCCTGCCGGGTATGTTCATTCCTCTGCCTCCGATCGTGGGCGATGAGTCGGGCGAAGACTCAGCGAGGGTTGAGTGGTGGAGGCTCGTCGCGGCACGGGAGAAGTCGAGGCCGCGTGAGCGACGCGGGAGTATGTTTGTCGGGCTCGCGTAAATCTGGGAGTGGTCGAGCTTTGGCGACAGCGGCGCGGGTTTCGTGAAGCCGGTGGACGAGGAGGACGGGGAGTTGGCAGGCATCTGCAGTGACAGGCCGCGGAGAGGAAACTCGGACCGATGGGGAGTGACGGGAGGCGCCACGGTCGCCGCGGCGGTGTTCCCGATGTGGCTATCATCTTTGGACGTATTGCGTTCGGCGATGTGCGGAGAGGGCGAGAGCTTCGAAGGGGTGCCGCCGTCGGACATGGAGCGCGTCTTGGACAAGGGCGAACGGCCGAGTATCAGGCGCTGAGGGGTCCCCGCGATGGCGGGAGGCTCGGCGTCCCTGTCATCCTCCATGATGGCGCTCTCATCGTACTCCATGTCCCTCATCATCATGGCGCGGTCCATGGCTGCGAAATGAAGGTCGGGAGGCCAGGCTCTCGACCGATGGGGAATGATATCCGACGGCAGGTGGGTTTAAACGGTGGACCGTTCGTTCGGTTGGGGGCTCTCGTCTGTCGGTTATCGCTTCGGCGTGGTCATTGAGGAGCTATCGGCGATGGGTGGATATGCAAATGGCATTGTCTGTCGTGGACTGGCAAAAGATGCCCATGCGAAGGGGACGTCGACGCAGCAACTTTACGGACAGAGGTTGGAAAGGTCGTTAGTTTAGCGCAGACGCAGACGCAGCAGACATACGAATAGACGCGGCCGACGATGCGGTGCGGGCGGACGTGCAGGGTTCCATGGTTTGGATGCGCCGAGATTAGATAGGGCGCCCATCCACGGCCATTTACAGCGAACCTTGGCGGGTGACGCTGAGGCTCTGTTGCAGGCGTCACCCTGCACTCTGCCTCGCTTGCCCTGCCACAGGTATCTTCTCACCCAAACAACCAGCGTCGATACTTTCAAACCTTGAAGAGCTGCCGTTCTGCCCCCTCCTCTGGGGATTTGTTTCAATCCACAGCGGCACTTAGACCGAAGCTCACTGGCTGACGGGAGGTGGTTCCCATAAACGGCGCCGAAACGCCGCGGGGATGGGCCTTAAAATACCTTACCTAGGTGCCCAGGTAGGCGGTGCCCCAAGACTCACGTCACGTTCTTTTACAGTAAGGCTCTCCATCTCCGAAATGCTTAAAGGCAACAAGCCCGTCCATCAGTCGATCCCAGGCCGTCGCGTTCCATCGGGGGCCGTTTCAAGTGGATGGTGAGGGAACCTTTTCCTGACTTCTAGCCTCTGGCTCGGACGCCAGACTCGCAGTCTAGCCTCTGCGGAACTTGTCAGAAGGTCAGGTGTGTTTCCCCAAGTTGATGGATGGCGGCGGGATCAACCTTGTCTTATGATCCTGCTTGCACACACATCATGGCCATGTGAATAAGCTTAAGATGCTGGCTGCCATGGGAGCAAGACAATCTTTGTCAGCCACGTCGCGTGTAAGTGCCGCTGTTGGAGAAACGTCCCGAGCATGGGAGGGCGTGACAAAAAGGTTGACGCGGACGTTGCGCAGGCCCTGCAGCCATCGTAGGCTGTTCTCCTGAGTTGTTTGGTGGTGGTGGTGTTCTCGCAGCCTCATCTCACCGATGAGGCATGCGGCCACAGATGCGTGAGCATAGAGTAGGAAGACGTAGACTGGGCGTCAGCAACGTGTCGATCCGCGTTATATGACGCGCACGTTTGTGACACGATGCAAATCCAAGGACGTGGAATGGGGATTCGAGTCCTCGGTCTACGGTGCAACACGTTCATCGCCGTCCGACGAGGGCCGGTCAAGCCACCATGACTAAACACGGACGTCTCAGTCGGATAGGTTTCAGCACCGCAAACATGAACGATGGCAGTACATCGGGCCACCGATGAGTCACGACGGGGTTCTGCACCAAAGAGATCTTTTGATGGGCAAGCCACAGCAGGTGCTTGCGGTGCCGCCGCTAGGACCCCAAAGTCCCTTTGGTGCTCCCCCAGCTGAAAAAAAGAAGGATTGGTCAATTTGGCGTCTTGACGTCGTAAATCCCAAAGTGGAATGACCAGGTGCGGTGCGAGGGCCGAAGGGCGATGGAAGCGACCAATCACCGGGGACGGCGCCGTGTCAGTCGGACATGTTTACACGCCGACCTCCGAGAGGGCCCGACCGACATCTAGGCTTTTCCGCCGCCATTGCTTGCTCCTTTCCCTGCGGTCTGACTTGCCTCGCTACCGGCCCACTACCACATGGCTGGAACTCCCGAAGACTCACTCGCTCTACTCCGTATGATGAATTCCCCCCCGCTGCAGCACTCGTAAATCTTCTTTCGTGTGATCCATGGGCCCCCGGACTACTCAGACATGCCCCGGCCCACGTTGTTGCAGCTGGAGCATCCCACTGGCACGTAAAAGAATATGATCGTAACTGCGGCGACGGCCATGTAGTCATCATCATCCATCTGGACAATCGGGCAGATTTTTCTTTTCCATCCGATACTGACCCCGACCCCTGCGTGGCCCTCAATTTTTGTCCGTACCCTCGTCCGCCCTTTGGCACTTTCCACCCACCCAAACGCAGACAAGCTCATGCTAATGGGCTAGTTGGCCCTTGGCTTCATGTACTCGTGCTTTGTGAGTCGGCAGCCTGGACCATCCCCCACCATCCCTGTGGCTTGCAAACACGTCCAGATCGAGATGGGGCCTGGTCATGGTCGGTGCTGGTCCGCGCTGCTACCCGATGGGATGTTGCACTTGGGAAATTTCACGATCTGAGATGCAATGTAGGGGACCGCCCGAGGTCGTTAAGTACGTCCGCTTCCCGCCGTCATTCTTTTTTGCTTTCGTCCGTTCTTGCTGTATCATCTTTCAGGGTTGATCTTTCCTTTTGCACGCCGAAAAGGTAGATCCCACCAAGGTCCTTTCAACCTTGTCTCGACTTATAAGTGATCCCCCCCCCTTTGACCTTCACACCCTTTCCTCAGAGACAGCTTCCTTCCCACCTTCTATCGCTACTGGGAAGCTTCGCCAACATGGATACGAAGCATCGCGACGACAAACTCGGCGAGACCACCTCTGCCGACCCCTCGATCCTCACCGAGAAGCCTGCCCATGACCTCAACGCTGCCGATACAAAGGCACCCTCAACCCACCAGTCCAGCGAGGATGAGGTCGAGTACCCACACGGCCTGAAGCTCATTCTCATCATCATCGCCCTCTGCCTCGCCGTCTTCCTCGTCGCCCTCGACCAGACCATCATCGCCCCAGCTCTCGGCGCCATCACCTCGGAATATGGCAGCGTCAAGGACATTGGCTGGTACGGCTCGGCTTACCTGCTGACCACCACCGCCCTCCAGCCAATGTACGGCACCGTCTATAAGCTGTTCAGCGTCAAGTACATCTACATCGCCGCCATCGCCGTGTTCGAGATTGGTTCCCTGGTCTGCGCCCTCGCACCGAATTCGACCGCCTTCATTATTGGGCGCGCCGTCGCCGGCATTGGCACGGCCGGCTTGTTCTCGGGTTCCATTGTCATCCTCAGCTACACGATGCCTCTGGAGAAGCGACCTCTTGCCTTTGGTTTGATTGGCGGCATGTGGGGTATTGCGTCGGTCGCTGGACCATTGCTTGGAGGCGTATTCACAGAGAAGGCGACTTGGCGGTGGTGTAAGTCTCATTTCCTGCCGATTGCTTTCTAGAGAGCGTGTACTGACCATCAACGCAGGCTTCTACATCAACCTCCCCATTGGCGGCATCGCCATGGTCTTCGTCTTCTTCTTGCTTCACTTGAGCCGCAAGAACAACCCCGAGGGAAAGACGCTCGTCCAGCGCCTCATGCAGCTCGACCTCATCGGCACGGCCATCTTTATCCCGGCGATCGTGTGCCTGCTCCTTGCTCTGCAGTGGGGAGGTGCCGAGTACCCCTGGAAGAGCGCCAAAATCATCGGCCTCTTTGTCGGATTCGGTCTCATGATCATCATCTTCATCGGAATCCAGCTGTGGCAGGGAGACAAGGGCACGCTTCCCCCCTACCTCTTCAAGAACCGCAACGTTGTCTGCGCCATGCTATTCGCCTGCTTCTTCGGCGCCGCCTTCTTCCCCCTCATCTACTACCTATGTAAGTTTTGTCCACGGCCTGTCCGCTTCAACAACTAACAAATGCAGCTCTCTACTTCCAGGCAATCCAGGGCGTTAGCGCCGTCCAGGCCGGCATCAAGATCCTGCCCCTCCTGCTGGCGACCGTCGTCGCCAGTATGGCCAGCGGCGCGCTCATCTCCGTCATCGGCTACTACAGCGCCATCATCCTGCCCTCGCTCGTGCTCTTCACCGTCGGCTCCGGTCTGATCACGACCTTCGATCTCGACACCCCCATGCGCGAGTGGTTCGGCTACCAGGTCCTCGCGGGCCTCGGCATCGGCGCAGGCTTCCAGATCGGCGTCCTCGTGGTCCAGACCGTGCTCCCTCTCGAAGAGGTCCCCGTCGCGACGGCCGTCGTCCAGTTCTTCCAGTCGTTTGGCGGCGCCATCATGATCGCCGTCGCCCAGAGTCTGTTCCAGACCGGTCTTGTCAACGGGGTCGCCACCCGCGTCCCCGACCTCGACCCGTCCATCTTCATCAACGCCGGCGCCGACCAAGTCCGCAGCATCTTGACTCAGATGGGGCGTCAGGACGCAATTGACGCGGTTTTGGAGTCGTACATGGTTGGTTTGAGACACACGTACTACGTCACCGTTGCATGTGCTGCGGCCGCTTTTGTTGCGTGCTTGGGTCTGCAGTGGAAGAGTGTCAAGAAGGAGGGCAAGGGGCCCGCGGTTGCTGCTGTTTAGATGGATAACATCACTGTACGATACTTGTTGTTTTTTAGAGGATACCCGGGCTAGACCTCACTCTACCTAGGCTAGAGATTGTAATAACGACTATGTTACACATAGAGTCGATTAATGATTTATGTATCCAAGAAAACCCTCTATCCAAACTTTGCTACTAATCAGTCTCATTGGGTATCATCAGGCGGCAAATCCCATCCTCTCTTCGTGCCCTTCCCCTTGCTTTCTGTCCTCGCCTCACCACCCACAAAGCTTAGCACCCACTCCCACACCCTCCTCGTCTTAACCAGCTGCGGATGCGCCCTCCCCTCCCCTTGGCTCTCCAGATCCTTGCGTCTGTAGTACCCGCCCTCGTCGCCCTCCCCCATCCTCCTCCGGTAGAGCACCGTGGTCCGCGTCAGTCCCTTCCGGAGACTCTGGCCGTAGACCTTGCCCCGGAACACATGCAGCGCGACATTCTGCATCAGCACCACGTCCTGCCTCCGCAGCTCCGACGGCAGCGTCGTCCCGGGCGCGCTCTTCGCCGCGGGGGCCAGCCAGAAGGTCACGCCGAAGCCGGCGCGGGTCTCGTCGCCGAGGAGGACCTCAACGAGGGCCAGCTCGGTGCCCCAGCGCGTGGTGATGGCGCGGGACGGCGAGACGGAGATGACCCCGGCGATGAAGTTGACGGTCACGGTCTGCGGGGCGAGGCGGAGCAGGGCGGGCGCCTCGGGGATGTCTTCCAGGTCGGAGAGGTGGTGGGATGTCGTCACCGGCGGGCGGATGCTTGTGGTGGTGTCGTCGAAGGAGTCCGCGGAGTCTGTGACTGTCGTCTCGAAGGACTGCGACTGTGACTGGGACTGAGATTGCGTGGGCAGCGGCAGCTGGGAGGAGGGGACGTCATGGTGCAGGGCCAGCGAGTGGTCGTAGAACTGCGACAGCAGCTCCTGGGAGGCGGAGACGGACTGCGACTCGGCGGCGGTGGCGTCTACGGAGAGACTGAAGAAGTGCGCTGGGGGCCGGAAGGCGGAGGGCAGGCCGTGGTGCTGGGAGTAGCCCGTCACGAGGGGCGCGCGTTGGAGGGCGAGGGAGCGCCAGGCCGGGCCGGGCGGGGTGGAGGTGGATGCCGGAGCGGGTGGGGAGGTGGCGGACCAGTCTGCCTCCGGGGCGCCGGCGAAGATGAGGATCCGGGGCATGCAGGGCCGGGGAGGGATGCCGTCTGCTTCCGGGGTTGAAATGTGGGTGTTTGCTGCTGGGGGGAATGTGTGTGGAGGTGCAGAATGAGTGGGGGGCATGCACTGCCATGGATCGCGGGGTAGATTATGAATCTGGGCGTTGACTGTAGCGGCAGCAGCGTTCAAGGGGCAGTCACACAGAGGTTCACATCAACCCCTTCGACCACCCGCCGTCTTACCCTGAAGAACAGATGAAAAAGGAGAGCGTGCCACGCCAGGCGCAGGATTGACAGCTAGGTTACGCCAGCCGTGCTCGGGAACTCGATTCATTCACACGCCCTCCCTTCCCTGTGTTCCTGTCCAACGGCGATACAGGCAGGCAAAAAGGAAAGAAGCGCGACGGTTGCCGGTTTCATTTGGTTTTACCGACGATAACTGCCGCCGCCGCGCTCCTGTCTCGGGGAGATGCAGAGTGGCTACTCTATTAGTGTTTTGAGCTGTCCCCGGGCTGTACAGTAGGCTGGGATGCCGGCGCAGGTACCTCGGCATCTTGCTCCACAGAACCCCCAGAATTCCCCAGACGTCCCAATGTTGCCGGGGCCCTCGGTCTAATGTCGCAACTTCAACTCCGAATCACCTCCAACGAACGCTACTTGGAGAACTTTTTGGTGTTTTCTCATCAATCTCAATCATCAGACGATTACTGCATCTCAGTGCCACGCTTCGGCCACGCGTAAAGGTTGAACTAGCCAGAGTTTTGGTGGCGCCCGGAAGCCACAATGTCACCCTCGTCCGTCTTCCACATCAAGGAACACGTCCTCGACGCCTCACACATTCGCGAATTCCCACGCGCCCTCGCAAACTCACAAGACGATGTGCTCAAGCTGGCCGTGAAGGAGTACATCCCCAAGGATAACCCGAACCCGCAGCCTGGGGATGTGACCATCATCGGCGCGCACGCCAATGGGTTTCCCAAGGTAGCTCTTATCCAAATCTCATTTCATCGTCTCAACATTCAAAAGCAGCCTACACAAATCTACACATCTCATGACTTCCTTGATTTAAATGAGATCAATCCACCGCTGACACCGCACCCAGGAACTCTATGAGGCTCTCTGGGAAGACCTCCACGCCGAGTCCAAAAAGTCAAACTTCCGCATCCGCTCAATCATCATCGCCGACGCCGCGTGGCAGGGCGCCTCCTCCGTCCTCAACGAGGGCAAGCTCGGCAACGACCCCGGCTGGTTCGACCACCCGCGCGACCTCGTGCACGTCGTCAACACCCTGCGGCCCCCGCGGCCCCTCGTCGGCGTCGGCCACTCCTTCGGCGGCAACGCCATCGTCAACGTCGCCCTCATCAACCCGCGCCTCTTCTCCGCCGTCGTGCTCCTCGACCCCGTCATCTCAAAGTGGTCCTCTAACGCAAAGGGCACCATCGGCGCGAGCCCGGCGGCTGCGTCCGCCTCGCGGCGCGACGTCTGGCCATCCCGGGACGAGGCGAAGAAGGCCTTCCTGCGGAGCCCCTTTTACAAGGCCTGGGACGAGCGAGTCTTTGAGAGCTGGGTCCGCCACGGGCTGCGGGACGTGCCGACGCAGCTGTACCCCGAGGGCCAGGGGGTGACGCTGGCCACGACGAAGCACCAGGAGGTGTTTACGTATTTTCGGCCCAGCTGGGACGCCTACGACGACAAGGGGCAGACGATCGTCAAGCCGGACCTGGTGCCCGACCTGGACCCTTCGCTGAACGAGCGGTACTACACCTTCCCCGTGTACCGCTCCGAGGGCGCGAGCACGCTTGCGAGGCTGCCTCACCTGCGGCCGGGGACGATGTACGTCTTCGGAGGGACGAGCGATTTGTCGACGCCCGAGCTGAGGGAGGAGAAGATGAGGCTGACGGGCACGGGGCCGGGCGGGAGCGGAGGCGTGGAGAGAGGGCGGGTGAGGGAGGTCACGCTGCCCGAGGCGGGACACCTGTTTCCCATGGAGATCCCGGGGACGAGTGCCAAGTTGACGGCGGAGTGGATCGTCAAGGGGCTGGGAGAGTGGAGGAGGGAACAGGACGAATATGAGAGGTGGGCAGCGCTGAGCGTAAAGGAGAAGACCACTCTCACGGATGAGTGGATGAAGAGGATTGGACGGCCCGAACGGCCTCCCAAGGCGAAGATGTAAATGGTCACGATAGATGAGCGGTTTTTTAGAGTTCTTTAGATGTAGAGTATGTATACAAGCGTGTGACTAGCTGTCTTTTTCTTCCTCCTCTTCCGGCGGGATCCATACCAGGAGGCCGTCCTTGTCGATCTTCATGCCCTCGGTGGGTATGATTCTGAGAACCTTTTGGAAGTACTTGTCCCTGACGACCAGGCTTGGCCGGATGAAGGCGCCTCTGACGAGCGGCAGGAGGCGGTATGTCGCCGATCGTCGCGACACGGGGAGAACGTGCATTGTGGTCTGCTTGGCGCCGGAGAAGGCGAACTCGTCGCTCGGCTCCATGCTCAGGCCAAACGTGAGGAAGTGGCTGGAGGCGTTCTCGATGGTGACGTTGAGGTTGACGAGTCCCGTTGCCGGGTTGGCGAGGGTGTACGAAGCCAGCACGCGCGGTTCGGTGCCGAGGACGATGTACCGCGGGACGAGCATCGTCGTGGTGTTGACGGTCGACGAAGTCGATGATGTGCGGCGCCATTTGAGAACAAACGCGAGGTCTAGCGAGGCCGGCCCCCGGTCGTCGAGGCTGTACTTATGAGTCACCAGATTGAACTGTGCCTCTTGCATTTGCTTTGGTGCTATGCGGAGACCATCTGCGGCTATCTCTGGGCGGGAAACTGTTGTGCAGCGGGCATTATTCTGGCAAGAGAGAACCTCCGCGTCCATGCTGATGATTTCGAGGTCTTCGGAGGCAAAAGATGCAAAGTGGCACATCAGGCACCACTTTTGGGCCAGGCCTCGGGGCTGGATTGCGGCGTCGTCAGTAATGTTTGGATCCTGAACGCCTTCGTGGTCGAAGAGGGAGGGCCAGGGGTCGGGGTGGAGGCGGGGAATGAGGTCGTAGTTTGCTTCAAAAGGGTTGACCACGTTCAGTTGGACAGGCAGGATTTGCATAACCAGTGTTGCCGGATCGGAAATGAGATGGTAAAAGACTCTGAGGGTCACGTCATACGACGTTGTCAGCTGTATGGGATCGAGCGAGACCTTGACACGAGTTGGTTGCGATATTCCCAGCGTGCCGAGCGGCAGACCCGTAAGTTTGGCTTCTTCTTGACCAGCTTCCGCCATGTGTTCGTCTTGGTCGGCGGCCTGGACTCGGAAGGCCGGGATCTGCTCGCCAAAAACATGGACCTCGAGCTTAGCAACAGCCTCCTCGTCTTCAGCGTTGAAGACGTCGAGGAGAAGCTCCATCGGCTCGTTTGCGTAGAACTGGTCCAATGGTTTCGCGAGCTTGATTTCCATTTTTGGTGGTCGGGGTTGTACTTGAATGATGTGCGCGCTCTGGCGTACAATTCTTCTCCTCGCGAGAGACGGGCTGAACCAAAAGTCCGCTGCGCCGAGATCTCGGAAATCGACAGTGTAGTCTAGGCGGAACGCGTCCGTTTCCAGGAGTAAAGTAACGGAATCAGCTCGAGCCTCACCGGGTTCTCGCAGTGGGATTGCCATTTCATAGACGTTGGTAGAGCCAGGCACGATGGTAAGATTGGCAGATCCGCTGAGAACTGATGCCCCCTCTTCGTCTTCTCCAGCGCGAGCGGTTTCTTTCAATGGAACATTCGACAAGGAAACGGCGCCCTTCGCTGTAGTCGCGTCGGACTCAGCTGCGTGGTCTAGAGTGATGGTTTTCAGGCTGCCCTCAAAGTCGACTCGCAGCCCTTTCAGAGTGATGGGCGCTGCATCTGAGAAGGCATCCGACTTGATTGCCAGTTGAGCTTGACAAGTCTCGCCGGCCTTGCCGTCCTCGCCCTTGAAGATGAACGACGCGGAGATGAAGGATGATATGTCGTCGTTGATTGTCACCGTGGGCTTTGACTCAATGGACAAACCCTCCAGCGATCTCGAAATGTCGTAATGCCACTTGGGGCGCCGCGTAAATCCTGCGACGAGTCAGATCGAGAAGGCCGACATAATTGAGCAACTTACTCTTGTTCATCAGCTCCCAGTCAATGGCAACCACGAGCTCTGCATTCCCAGTGTGCGCAGCGGCAGCCCGAAGCACCCAGCTGAGATCCTCTGCGATGTTCGTCCAGCCCTCTTCCCGGAACGACATGTCTTCCCATAGCGGTCTGAGTATTGTGACAATGTCTTTCCACGCCTTGAGGTTCACCATCTCCTTTGCACACTCCAGCGACAGCTCTGCCGATATCCGGTGCTGCCTCCTTGCCTGGAACTGAGACCTTGCCGCCATCAAAAGATCAATGATGAGCTGGGAGTGGTTTACACCCATCCCTTGGAGGGGAAACTCTTCATGGGGATCAGGACACATGTACGTGTCGTAAGTAAAGGCTTTGCTAGCAACTGCTGATGCTGGAGTGGTGTCTGGTGAGCGGCGATCCGATTCAGGGATCGAGCGAGCCAGGCGACGTCGAGCAGTGAGATGCTCTGCAGCAGTGCGGTACCAATATCCCGTATGATGCAGCATATCCCACGGTTGAAGCTTGTCCACCGCGGCGGCCTTTTCCGGTTGGAGATACAGGGTCTTTGTAGACGGCGCGAGACTGCGCACATCTACCCTTTCGATTAGGTTTGCCATGACAACAGCCCACCTCGACTCCCATGCCTCCCAGCCGTAGTTGTTTGTCCCGCGCCCTCGGCGATCTACAAAGTCGGCTATCCTATCACGGTGCATTTGCCATCGCCGCACAGCAGACGTGGTTTGTGCGCCCCAGAGCACACAGCGTATGCCGCGTATCGCAATGGTGTCAGCGAGCATGCGAGCTTCGTTCCAGCGTGGGCTCCAACTTGGAATGATATCCATCACGTCCTGGCTCAAGAGCTCCTCATAGGCTTGATCGTACGAGCGCAGGGCCGCATCCATCTCTTGGCGGAACTCTGCGAAAATGCCCGTCTTGAAATCATACCTCACGTTCCAGTCCTGGACTGAGAGTGTTTGCGAGGTGCTCGTAGGGGGCACCGTGGGCTGCGGCGCTATTCCACGACCGCGCTTCTTCCGCGCGTGACGGCCAAGGTCTCTGTAGTATTCTAGGGCTTGCAGAAACACTGCGGCTAGCATGGAATCCGCCGTGTGCTCAAGATCGATGGACAGGTCGCCTGGTGATAGATAGAAAAACGTCTTTGTATCCAATGCGACACCCTTCCGAATGTTGTCCAGCCGGTCTTGAACGAGGTCTACCATGGAAGAAGAGGCCGTGCCGTCGGACAGAAGCACGACGGCGAGGCGCGTCCTATAGCCTGACTTACCAAGGGCGGCCTTCAAGTTGTTGATGTCGGTCTTTAGTTGGTTATCGTGGAGTGTCGCAAGCGTCGGGTCAGAAGTGAGGGTGTAGAAAGAAACGTAGACACTGGGCACCATGTCCTCGTGCTTCTGCAACCATTCGGTGTTCATAAGTCCGTCTGGGTACAAAGGCGAGACCGGAGTCAGGGGCGAGAAGGGCGAGTGCAAGACGGGAACGCCCTCGGGTGCCTCGATACCCTCAGGAAGCCTCGCTCGGCGTGGAGGAAGGACGAAGGACTGCCCAGGGTTAGTCTAGAGGACACATTTGAACGGTGTAAGCCGTACCCGACCAGCGACGGTGACCCGAAGCTTGTACGGCTTCCCGCTGTCTCTGCCGTTCCATGGCTGGTTCCTCCCGTCCTGGCGCACAATGTAGTCCCTCAGTGATTCGGCATCTGGGGTCTCGAGGCTCGGCAGCTCAGATCGCAGCAAAATCGCCTGGTCGCGGAGCTCGGCGCTCAGTGGTAGTTCTTTGGCCGGGGCCGAGGTCAGGCCGGCGAGAACAATGTGTGGGATGTTATGGTCCAGGCTTCCAACCGGATATCCGTCCATTTTCCTGGTGGTCCTATGTCTTCATAGGAGGGGGCAGTCGAGATATGGATATCGAGGGGTACTTGGAGATCGTCGCGGAAGCTCTGGCGCGGGTCAGCAGTAGCTCTCGATGGTGCCTCGGTGCGGGATGTACAGTGACAGACTCAAGGGAGCATTGTCGCTGGGCCGAGATTTGGACGTTGGGAGTGGACGAACAAGACAAAGCAGCAGGTTGGGCGCAAAAGAAAGCTTCCCCGTTCAGTTGCGAATCGCGGCATGGGTCCTCTTCTGGTGGCACGGGAGGTAAAGTACTCTGTCACAGGTATCGCAGCTCCATTCCAGCGCCAGAGCCAGAATCAGCGATCCCGGCCCACCGTGCCCGGTGACTTCACAGCAGGCGGGACCCCTGGGAGAGCGCTGAGCCCAGGCGGGTGCCAACCGGGCCACACCACCTCGGGATCGGGAAAAATGGGTGCCGACAGCGAGGTCGCTGATTGGCCACTGCCCCAGATGCGGTCATGGTGTATGGGCCCAGAGTGCCCTGAAGGAATGGGAAACTGGTTCTCGCAGCGCAGACGGCCAGCCTTGCCGCCCGCGTGGTTCTCCTCCCGCCTCGTCACAGAGACTGCGCGCAGAAATTGAGGGCTACTCGTCCTACACCTCTCCCACACCACACCACCACGTTGTTCAAGCACGTAAATGCCTCCCTTTCGACCGTCCTCCGATCCGAATCGCATCCCGACCGCATTCTACTGAGTATTTTACTCTCATCACTCCAGAACCCTCTCCAAAGACGGGCCCTCTCGTCTTCGCTGCCGACCGACCTCCGTGATCGCTCTGGGCTCATCACCAGGTGCAGACGCACAACGGCGCAATGGCGACACAACAGATCCTCTTCGCCGAGACCGTGGCCGCTATGAAAAAGGCCCTCAAACGCAAAGCTTACGGTACGCGACCGAACACACTCTGACGCCCTTCACTGTCGACGTAACGTTCTGACGACTAGCCCCCAGAATCCGATTCTGACGACGAGATTGACCACTACGGGAACCGCGGCCACAAGCTTAAGAAGCGAGCCCTCTTCTCTCACCAAGGCCAGCTGGTGCCTCCCACTGGCCCCGAAGTCTACAGCGAGGTGCGTCGCGCCCCCCCTTGGGCGGGCGAAGCGGTGCTGACAACCACAGGTGATCGACTACGCTGGGCAGCAGCGGACAATAATCAGTCGCAATCCCCCGATTGTCGACGACGAGGGCTACGAGATTGACAGCGACGATGACGAGGAGCGCATTCAAGAAGCTGTCGCTTCCGCCACAGAACTCGACCCCTATGCCAATATTCGCATCGAACGTTAGTATGCTCTGTCGACACCGTAGAGACTCCACTGACCCTGCCCAGAGATTCTCGCCCCATTGACCGCGTCGACCGACCTCCCGACCCATCCCACCCTCTCGAAACCATTCACCGCCAAGACCCTGAACGAGATTACCGACCAGGGCTGCGAAGTCCGGCGCAAGGAGAACAGGTCGCTTTGGAAGGTCAAGCACCTCTACACAAGACTATGCGGCGACTTCACCTGGGTGCCGTGTGGCATGATGGTGGCGCCGGACGATGTGGAGCTCTACTCGTCCGAATACCTGGAGCGCGAGTATTTGCGCGGCATGAAAGTCCTTCCCGAAAAGTCAGAGGTCTCACCAGCGACACTGAACGGCGACGCGATCCCAGGACAAGCGCCGAACGGCACAAATGGGGAGCCCTCGGGCGACAAAGACAGCGGGGACGGGGACGTCACAATGACTGACGCCGCGTCAGACAAGCCGGAAGGCCGCAAACCACTGCCGGACAAATCCGCAAAGGATGGTGCCAAAGCGGAGGGCGACACATCGAAGCCTACCAACGGGGAATCATCAACCCCTACAAAAGAGGGAGAGGAGGCCACTGTCGACAAGAAGCAGAAGCAAAAGGCTACCGACGTAGAGATGCGACACGCGAGCGCAGCTCCTCCATCTCCCCACGGCACAGTTCAGGCCGGCCGCAACGGCACAACTGCGCCGTCAATATTGTCAGACCAGATGGAAGAAACCTTTGTTCACCCATTCTTCCGGCCGCCTCCCAACGTCCGTCCAGACCGAGATGTGGGTCTACCGGACCCCGAAGCCGAGGATATCCGCCGGTTGCTCGCGCTGTACGTGCAGAAGCAGGAGGAAATCTGCCGTGGAACGACAAAGCTTCACGAAGGCCTTCTCAAGGCCAATCGCCTGCGCAAAACGGTGCTGGCATGGTCCAAGGCGGAGGCGCACAGCGGGCCGAACAGGGACATGTCGGACGGCGAGGACTGGTACGACAAGGAGGAATGGGGCTTGACCGAAGACCTCAAGAAGGGCCAGGACGACGAAGAGGAAGACACGGGCACAGTGGCCAAGAAGACTAGGAATCGCAGGTGAATTGTGCCCAGGCATTGTTGTTGGCTTGCTCCGACGGGGTGGTTCTCTGTCGGATATTTTGAGGTTGCGGTTGATACCCATTGCGATTTAGCGACGGCGCCATGTCATATTAGACTCAACATTTGTTTCTTTGCTCGCCTTTGAAGACTTTGTATGTGTGTCCTCTACCGGCCTTTCGGTATTTCCGCCCAGGCCTCTTTTCTCCGCGAGCTCGGGTGCATTGCCTTGAGGGAAACAACTGGGGCCTAGCTGTTCTGCCTTGCCCCCGTTTACAGCGTCCGGTAAGTATCGGCTACGGCGGGGAGGGGAGGTTGGCCGTACCCCATGCCTCCAAGGCCCCCAAAACCCCAGCGAAGAAAAGCAGCCCCATGCACTTGTGCACTCACTACTGCGTAATGATGCGACGCTATGGCCAGGTGTCCCCGCCGACATAAATACTGGTGGAGCTGAGCTCTGTCACAAGCAAATGCGCACTCAGAACCTACAACTGTTCTCAACGGTTTTTCCCACGATTTTTGCTCAGCCAGAATTTGACCAGTTCAGCCATTTACCTCCAGGTTTTCCCCCGATTCAGATCCTAAACCATGGCGCCTGTCGACATTGAACCTAAGGCGGTGGTCGACTTTGACCAGAAGAGCTTGTTCAGTACGTCATGTCGTCTCAGTGGAGCTTGGGCCTCTGGAGCTCACATCTTCGTCGACTCTGCTGACCGCGCCGGATAGTCTCTGCTGCTGCTATTGCCTTCAATCCTCTGTTCTGGAAGTAAGTCGACTGTCCCTTGGTCTGCCGTAAAATTGTTGGCTGACAAGTGCATAGCATCGTCGCGAGACAAGGTTCGTTGCGCCGGCTCCGCCTCCGAGTGACCCCATCTAACCGAACCAGAGTACAACAACAAGCTCCTGACCAAGCTCTTTGGCGGACGCTCCCAGATTGCATGCTATGGTCTGGCAATCACGATCTTTTCGCTCGGAATCTTCCGTGATCTTCTCTACGAGCGGGCCTTGCGCTTCCAGCCCTCACACCCGTTGCTCGCGTCCGACGCAGTGACCTATGCCGGGTACGCCCTCGTCGCGTGCGGCAATGTGCTCGTTCTCTCCTCGACGTGGCAGCTGGGCATCACCGGCACGTTCCTCGGTGACTACTTTGGCATCCTGATGGACAGCATTGTGACTGGCTTCCCGTTCAACATCACCGACGCTCCCATGTACAACGGCTCCACCATGAGCTTCCTCGGCGCCGCCCTCATCTACGGCAAGCCCGCCGGCATCCTGTTGACCGTGTGGGTCTTCATCGTCTACAAGATTGCCCTGAGCTACGAAAACCCCTTCACGGCTGGCATCTACGCCAAGAGAGACCGCGAGCGTGCCGCCGGAAAGGAGACCAAGAAGATCAGGTGAATGCGTGAATAGAGGCCCGCAAAGCTTCAACAGCAACCCCCATAAATCTGCACCGTCGCTCTGGTTCGGGGCCGAACGTCAGGCCGGAGTGACATGGGTGTACGGAGACACGGAGACAGGGGCCCGCCCGGGGAAAACATAGACGAGATGGGTCCCGGTGAGCCCGGTCAGCCCGGTGAGCTGCTGACCGTCCCAATGTGCCGGCCGGAATCAAGTCAAGCCAAAAACGGCCCGCCAAGAACAAGAGATCAGCCTTCAACAGAGAGCGGCTGGTGAATAGCGTTCATAAAAGGACGAAGAACTTCGCTTCTAGTCAGGCCGAACCTAGAGGCCGATCCAGCAAATACAAAATTACTTGGCAAAAAAGAGGGCTGCGCGCCTTTCTTCACGCCACAAACCCGTACCACACTCTCTAGCCACTCTCATACTGAATCTTGCAAGCCATGCCGTAATTGCAGTTTTTTTGCCATGCTGATTGCCTCTAGCATGTGCCATCTGCGTTCGCTATTCCGAACCCGGCGGCCGGGTCTCAGGCATTTCCGGTCCAGAAGCCATGCCCTGGCCACTAGTGGGCGGCCGTCTTTCTCGAAGGCAACTCGCTCACGGTCTCGCCCGACTTCACTCTAGCCAAGAAGGACCCTTGAGATTGATTGTCTGAACATGGAGAGCCAGTCACACTCTCCATCATTCCATGGCCCTGTTTCGGGGCGTCCCACTGGGCCGGACACGCTTCAACCGCGGCTTGCCTATGACGAGGGATATGTCTCAAACGGAGGAGGCCGGTTTCTCGCAACGGCCGCATTCGGCATGCCCTACCGTTGTGAAGGAAGTCGAGTTGTTTGAGGTGATGCTTTCAGCCGGCGAGTCCTTGACCTGACAAAACTACTTGGCCTCCAGTCCTTCCGCCTGGATCGGCCGGCTTTTATCTCCCTTTCTTTTTTCCGTTTTGTCTCTTCCCTGACGTTGCCGAGGGGCATCTAACGCCGTACGCTCGCTGTCGCCCATGTTGACTGTGAGTCTTGCAGGATTAACACCTCGGGCCCTCTCGACGGAACTGATGTTCGACAGCTTCGAGAATCCGCACGTCTGATATCGTTGCTGCCCGGAATACGATGACGCCCGCCTGGCTAGAAGAGCCCCAGCATGGGAGCAACTCGCGCAGGAGCAGCGCGAACCCCTTCACAGCGGACTACACAATCGACCAGACCCTGCATGGGCTGTCACATACGGATCGTCGCCGCTCGAGTTCACACACTGACCGCTGCCGCTCGAGGCGGCTGACGATAGAGATTCCGCCAGATTTTGTCCGCCTCGATACCATTCCCGCAACACCGGGGCCGTCGGAGAGCACGTTCAAGCTCGACACGCCATTAGGGAAGGAGTCGAGGATAGACTTTGAGCCAGTGGCCCTCCTGTCGGGCCCCACGCTTCCTTTGCCAAGCCACTCCTACAATAAGAAGAGGCCGGGTTGGTTCAATCGAAGATGGAGTGACCTCGTCGTGTTTGGCAAGTTCGTTGGGCCAGGGTTCATGATTGCCGTCACATACAGTATGTTACTTGAAAGAATCACGGAACGCAGCCAAGCTTACAATCTGCAGTTGATCCCGGAAACTACGCGACCGACATCTCAGCCGGAGCATCCTACCACTTTGATCTCTTGTTCATCGTCCTCGTGAGCAACCTTATTGCCATCTTTCTCCAGAGTCTCGCCATCAAACTCGGCACCATCACCGGTCTTGACTTGGCCACCGCTAGCCGTGTGTTTCTCCCGAGATGGATGAACATCATTGTCTACGCCCTCGCGGAGATTGGCATCATCGCGACGGATATGGCGGTGGTCATCGGTACCGCCACCGCATTACATCTCCTCATCCCCAAGCTACCGCTCCTCGCCTGCGTTATCCTGACACTCCTAGACGTTGTGTTCATCGTGATATTTTACCGCCCAGACGGCTCCATGCGTGGTCTGCGGCTCTTTGAGATTGGCGTCTGTTTCTTGGTGCTAGGCGTCGTCGTCTGCTTCTGCATTCAGCTCTCGCTCATCCAAAACACCACCGTCGGACAGGTCTTCCGCGGCTACCTTCCTTCTGGCTCCATCATTCAGACTCAGGGGTGAGAACTATCACACATATTACGCTTTTCCCTTTGCTAACTCGGCCAGATTGTATCAATCCTGCGGCATCCTCGGTGCAACAGTCATGCCGCACAGCTTACACCTAGGCTCCGGCGTCGTCCAGTCCCGCCTCAAAGACTTTGACATGAAAGAAGGCAACCTCCAGGAACTCCCCCGCTCCGACACGATGACGACCGTCGACAGCGTCCAAAAGGTCTTCTACTTCCCCTCCATGGCCGCGATCAAGCACTGCATGAAGTTCTCCATCGCCGAAATCACCTTCTCGCTCTTCACGTTCGCCCTGTTCGTCAACTCGGCCATCCTCATCGTGGCCGGCGCCTCCCTCTACCAGGGCCAGACGAGCCTCGCCTCGGACATCTTCGGCATGCACGACCTCCTCGCGAACAGCATCTCCTCCGCCGCAGGCGTCATCTTCGCCTTCGCGCTGCTGCTCTCGGGCGTCTCGGCGGGCCTGGTGTGCACCATCGCCGGCCAGCTCGTCAGCGAGGGCGCGCTCAACTGGCGCATGAAGCCCTGGCTGCGGCGCCTCGTCACGCGCGTCATCAGCGTCACGCCCGCGGCCGTGATCTGCGCCCTGGCCGGGCAGCAGGGGCTGAGCAACGCGCTGAACGGCACGCAGGTGGTGCTCGGCACGGTGCTGCCCGTCATCACGGCGCCGCTGATATACTTTACGAGCTTCAACAAGTACATGACGGTCGTCCCCGGCGCGGCGAGCTACGGCAGCGACACCGGCGTCGTGCCGGCGCGGAGGTTCAGCACCGTGGGCGTGAAGATGGCGAACTCGTGGTACGTCAGCGTCGTTGCGGTTGTGATTTGGTTGGTGATTACGGTGATGGTCGTGTCGAACCTGGTCATGCTGGGGTTGAATACCCAGAATTAGGGGTAGTAGGTGTATGATTAACGATGTTATGACTCGGGTCTTGGATGTAGGATTACGGTACATAGTATTCTACGGGCGATGACTGGGTGATGGTTGTAGATAATTCCAATGAGCGAGCTGTTGTTATAATTCACGATAGGAGGACACTAGCTGTACCTGCAGGTGAAAATGGAATCCTGGTCAGATAAGTTTCGCCCTCCAGCAACGTTCATGCAGATAGAACGGAACCGAGACTTGTGCACATCACCCTTCGAGACATGAAAGGCCACGAGAGCTGAGTGAGCCTATTGATGTCTTCAACGTTCTGCCTCGACTGCGGCTTGTGTCAGAAGGGTAAGGTTCGTTCCTTCAAGAGTACGGAACTGCCTTTTCCAGTGGTACCTCATAGCCTCAACGCTTCTTACACTTCAACTAAGAGAGAAGTACCGCGCATGAATCACCAAGTACCAGTACCCTCGGCAAATGTAAACGCCCTCTTTTCTTTTTCATAAACATCGTCAAAAGTCGTCTCATCAAGTCCTAGGCTTCACCCTTGGTATCTCTAAATGTTGAAAGCAAAGAATCAGAGTAGAGCATGTCTCAAGCCGACGCGTTCAGCTTCTCTTCCTTGGGCTCAGCGGCATCGCTCCCGTGCGTCTTGATAATCCAGTCGAGGAACGCGTCCCACAGCTTCTTCCACTCCTCGGTCACCGCCGCGCGCTCGTGCTTGTCCATGCAAGAGTGCTCCAGGCTCCATTCGATGAGCTGCCTCCAGCCGTGCAGTGTCATGTCCGTCTTTCCTACCATGGCCTGGTAGAAGTCATGCGAGAGGCTCGATCTGTGGTGTTGTCAGCTGGGTGTCTTCTAAGCCCGTCGCGAGACTAAATACCTGAATATTGTTCCGTTGTCCGAGTTCAAAGTGCAATGCACATTGTTCGCGAGGAGGTTGTACATGGCGTGCCCCGAGATCCTCGGCGTCAGGCCAAGCTCCTCATTTGAGATCGGGCACACCTCGAGGCAGACCCCCCTCTTCTTCATGTGCTCCATAATGTAAGGATGTCTGGCCAGGGAGAACCCGTGGCCGATGCGCTTAGAGCCGAGCAAGAGCGCGTCCACGATGTTGCCGTCGGTGTCGTTGCCAATATCGAGCGTCTCTCCGCAGTGGAAGAGGAAGGGGATGTCGATGTCTCCGCAGTCCTTTTTGAACTCGAGGAACTCGGGGATAAAATCCTTGAGAGGCCGCCCCTTTGACTCTTCGCCAACCAAATCGAATCCTGCTTCGTCAGTGTCGAGTGCTTGTCGACATAAGAGTTGTAGACTTACCAGCCACCCACTCAGGCCACATCTTTTTGAATTTCAGACACTCTGCCAGCGCGGCTTTAACCAGCGTATTACTCAAAGACCGAGGCGTGCAGTAGATAATCTTCATGCCGCCAAAATACTTGTCATTGCCGGCCTGAAACTTGCGGTACTCGTCAATGATGAGCTTCATGATGCCCTCGTTGTCGATTTGCTCTGTGCCGTCGTCGGTCCACAGGTTGTTCGCCGCCATGAAATTTGGGCGAATCTCAGCATACTGAATTTTATCACGTACAAAGTCCTCGAGGAGGGCTTTGGTATATTTACGATAGGCCGTTTCGTAGTTGAACAGACCCTTCATCATTTGGGTGCGGGTATTGAACTTGTCCCATGCCCTGTTCACTCCTGTTAGCATCATCAACCCCACACAGATAGGGGTGTAATTACCCCTGAACCGTTTGAAGATAGCCATGCGCTTCTTCTTCATGGAAAACCACTTTACTCTCGAGCCACTTCTGGGCATCGCGGCCATGGAGCCTTGGGAATTCACTGAGGAACTGAGAATACTTGTACCACAGTCGGTTCTTGCTGTCCGGGCAGTCATATTCAGGGGAGAAAATATCGCCTAGTTTCTCTTTTGAGGGCGCGATGATGGAAAATTGAATTTTGCAGCGGTCGAGGGCGTCGTACTTCTTTGCACCATCATCTTCATCTTCAGCGGGCGGCGCCAAGGAAATATCGCTGCTTATGAACATGCGGTCCATGTCCTTGGCGTAGTTTAAGAGTACCGAGGGCTCTAGGCAAGCATTGAAATGAATATGGAGATGTGCTCCCTTTGGCATCGCGCATGCGACCTCGAACAGCTTGGTCTTTTTGATCTGGTCCAGGTTGGAAAGGAAGTGGTCGGCCGGGAATCGAGGGTGTTTCTGACCCCCCCACCCCAGCCTTGCGTCAGCCGCGTCATAAGTATCGCGCTGGTCGTCTGCCTTGAGCTTCTGGATGATGGCATTTGCGTCTCGCTCCTTGAGCGAGGCCTGGACGGTGGCTTTGAAGTCAAATGAGAGGGTGGCCTCGCGACGCTGGATCTCGTTTCTCTGGTGCAGGTACTCGTCGACGTCCATCTCGGCAGCGGCGGCGGAGGAGACGGCTCTCGTCCTCGGGCGGGGCTGATCGAGGACGGTGGTCCTGCGACCCTTCTGGCCGTGGCCGACGTGGCCGTTGCCGGTGCCGTCAATGACTCTATCATGGGCATCAATCATTTCCTGGGCCATTCTCATGTCTGCTTGATGACTGGGTAGGATGTCGGGTGTGAGTGCGGATTGGTGGCGACGGCGGTGGTTGGAGAGTTTCTTCTGTAAACGTTTAGAGCAGTGTCGTGTGAGTGTGGTGCTGTCCCTTCTACCCTGAGCATCTTTTTCGCCAGGCGCATCGTCCTTTTCAATGTTTGAGCATAGGCTCCCCATTAATTTTGATGAAGGTCGAAAATAAACTTGATGAAAGCTCTTTATGAGGTCTTTTGAGCGAGCGGTATCAGTGCGGCGGTAACGATCACCAAAGCGTTTTGTCGCAATGAATGAAGCCTTTAATTGTCTCTGTGTCGCACATGGGCTACGGTCGCAGGGCAATGCCTTCAATTATCTCTTTTGGCTGTCCCCTGTCTCGACCCTCATGGCAAGTACAGCAAGTGGAAAAAGAGTGAGTCGCTAGTCTTGATGGTCAAAGAAACGGCGCAATGGAGTGAGTAGGGCAAGGCAGTGAATGAGGTGGAGGGAGAAAGGTACAGTGAATTGGAAAAGTACCTAACGAAAGAGAAATGAGTACACGTTGGAGAGGTCTGCAGCTGGTCAGCCAAGCTAGAGCGCGCGCCTTAAAATTGGCAGTAACTGAAGCCAACATAAGCCAACTGATGGAACTTCTGAGGCAACCGCAGCCCGGTCCAATGACTAGGTCCGGTTGTCTCTTCGCAATGCAGGCTAGGTAGAACCGTCGGCAGGCTCGTCGTTTGTAGGCCGTTCGGGGCTGGAAAGAGCTGCGGTGGGACTGAAAGTGAGCAGGCTGGGGAGCCGGCAGAAGGAGGGGCTACTGCCTGGTACTAAGCGCCTATTACCCCATGTGGTCTAGCGTCGATTACATAAATTAGGCGCAGCCATTGGGCTGATAGGAAGGCTTTTCTCATTCGCTCTGTCTTTCCCATGTCACAAGTGTCACTTGCCGGTAGGTAGGGCAAAGAGAGGGAGGGATTTCAATCGCTGGCCAATGCCAGATCATTTCTTTCTTGGCATTTCTTTGCATCGCCAAAGCGGCACGTGACTATCTCATCTCACTTTCACCGGCAAACGCTTTTACGACTTGACGCTTTCGGCTTCATATCACAGCCGTTTGGATGCCGTTTGGAGATGTAATAGGCTTTTTGTTTCGTATATCAGCAAACAACAAACCGCAAGACCCAAACCGGCGTCGCCGCTTTGCCAGCTCTCTCCCTGCCGTATGAGTCTTCAAAGGTCTCGTGTCATCCACGGCCACACTCACTCGCTTCCCTGTCACTCATCGCCGCCATGCCATGACCACAACTCACAGGGCCCAGTCCGGAGACCAAGCCATCTGCCAGGGGCTTTCCACATGGCAGCCACAATGAGGCTCTGTACAAATACCCGGGGTACAGATGGTTCCCAGGAAACTGGAAACTCTTCCACGCACCCCTGCTAGGTCGTCTAGACCGATTCATCGGTTTTCAAGCGGCCTCATCGAACGCACTACCAGGCAGCAAGGCTCATGGCCGCGCTAGAAGCATGGTTATTGGGTGGTTCCATCTCGCTACAGTCACAGCCACCGGACGGTCTTGACATAAATCTATCAGAGAGGCCGCATCGTATTTGACACACGCGACCCCGCGACTTCTTGGTAGCTGACTGGAGTGAGAAAAACACCACTTGTATGCGCAGCCACAACACCAGGCTCATGATGGATTCCGCTAGCCAGTCTAGTTCATGAGGTCTGAGAGGGTTTTGCGTCATGCGGCCGCTTTCTGAGGAAGAAGTGAAAGAAGTGAGAATCAGTTATACGGAATCCTTCAGCAGGGCGCAGAGCAGTGTCTCGCACCGGACTTCCACACGGTTGATCATGGACGCATTCATCGCCATGATCATAATGAACGGCCGTTGAAGGGAAGGCGAGAATCACAATTCCCACCAAGGATCGCCTTTTCGCAATTGAGATATCTCGAGAAACCACCGGTAGGGCTTGACAGCCATCGCCTATCGATGAGCCACGAGCTACGAGGGAGCTTTTGTGGGGTTTCCATCAGTCCTGCCCGCTGACCAGAATCGTCCATTTTGCGCCGCAGAGATGCAGCTACACCAAAGCATCAGTCCATGAATGGTTTCTACTTTACGTTTCTTCACAATAGGATGTTGTCTGTGATCATCAATGGATGTTGCACCGATTGAGAAGGTCATCCCATGTGAGTGCAGTTGCTGATGCTAAGAGATGCATCGGGTGGAAGTGTGACGCAGGGGTCACCGCGACCTTCCTTATATCGAACATCAACAGCCGATTCCGCGCTCGGCGCTCGCGACCGCCGATACGACGGGGCGAAAATCCAACCATTTAATTCATGGACGATTCATCGCTGTGGCAGCAGACCCGGAATTCCCGGTGTGGATCCAGCAAAAGGAGGGCATCAATAACACGAATGACTAGGAAGTCCGGGATTTCCGCCGCAGCGTACGTCAACCGAGTGGAAACCAACTCCTTCTCATCACCATGATGTGCCGTCCTACAGACAAAATCCCTTCCAGAATGGAGTTCCATTCGGTCTGAACTTCGGCCTTTATTCGCCGCGGCGATCTTCAGCTCATCTATGCCCTGGTTCACGTCATGCTAGATTCCCGTCACCCCTGTGATCTCTATCTTCAGAATGGGACGAACAGCGGGCCGATGGCTACGAAACGGGACCGTTTTGGTGGGCAACGGAAGGCTTTGCATCAAGAAACATGTTAGTCAGCGGGGCCTTGGAAGGGAACAGACGCGGTCTCGACGTCCGCGACGGCCTTGAGCGTGGAAACAAGCAATATCTGCTGCCAGGGTTACACTCGACGGGCGCCTCCTTTCGTTATGGAGCTGGGAAGAAGCGGCTCGGACTCCGAGCGAATTGTGTATAGTCCGGCCACATCCCGTGGCAGTTGTCTTTTCCCCTTTATAAGCCCTCTCGTTCGCGATTCGGGTGCTTGTGAGATCCTCAACCTCAGTCGTCGTCGATCCATTCTCTCGCTCAAAGTCTCTCGCTAACCGTTCGAACCCAGCCGAGTCTGAGTCCAAATCGCCAACATGAAGTTCATCGCGACCCTCGCCGCTGGCCTCCCCCTTGTGGCGGCAGCTCCCCAGGGCCCCTTTGCCAAGGCCAACAGCACGTCCAAGGACCTCGTTCTCGACCAAGCCCCCAACACTTCTCAGCCCTACGTCCTCCGCAAGGGTGCTGGCCGCGCCGTCTCGGTTGGCGACCAGGTCTACCGCTTCTCCGTCACCGGCAATGCCTCCGCCGGCGCCTTCACTCTGATGCAGACCAACGCCCCCGGATCGACCGAGCTGGGCGTTCTTCCTCACATCCACAAGGCGCACTACGAGAACTTCTACTGCTCCAAGGGCCAGTTCCAGCTCTGGGCCAAGACCAACTCATCCGGAGAGCAGGCCCGCCTCCTGACCCCGGGCGACTACGGCGCGGTGCCCCACAACACCATCCACACGTTCCAGATCACCGACCCGGACACCCAGCTCACGGGCGTCATCCAGCCCGGCGGCTTCGAGGAGCTCTTCGTCGCCATCGCCAACTCTGAGTTCAACTCCTCCACCGGCTCCGAGTTTGTCCCCGCCACCTCCAACAGCTCTGCCGGCTCCAACCCCGACCTCATCTCCGCCCTCGAGGCCTTTGACGTCTACGCGC
Source organism: Colletotrichum fructicola Nara gc5 (assembly GCF_000319635.2). Taxonomy (NCBI): domain Eukaryota; kingdom Fungi; phylum Ascomycota; class Sordariomycetes; order Glomerellales; family Glomerellaceae; genus Colletotrichum; species Colletotrichum fructicola. The sequence goes on along the minus strand of NW_027094051.1, from coordinate 7,883,943 downwards.
AGCTGGACTACAGCCCCCGCAGAGACCTGGTGAACGGCACCGCCGGCGGCGCGTCGACTTGGCACACCGCCGCCAACGAGCTGGCCGCCGACGCCGTCACACCCAACTTCATCGCCAAGAACCGCGGGCCCAAGTACCTGAACGCCGACGGCGGCATCTACCACCTCATCGCCCCCTTCGCTACCGGCAACCAGACCGCCGGCAACTTCACCATGGGAACCGCTACCATCAGCCCCCTGCTGTCCAACCAGACCGCCACCGAGGCGAACCTGAAGCAGCCCGTCGCCTTCCAGCTCGAGGAAGGTGCCCTGGTCGTCGGCGTTGAGGGCTACGACCCCGTCACCCTGATCCAGGGCGACGTCGTCTTCGTCCCCGCCAGCACCCCCTTCACCTACTACGCCTCGGCCGCCTTCACCAAGTTCCTCTACGTCAGCGGTGGCGGTGACGGCTTCGACTACCAGCTTCTCCAGAACGCCATCCCCTGGGAGTACGCCACGTACCCCATCTACGCCGGTCTGACTGTCCAGTAGATGGGCGGTAAGGAGGCAGACCGTGATCCTTCCCGAGATGTGTTTTTTCTACTTTCATGTACAAAGTTCATCTATTGTTGATACCCTCGGGATGAGCACCCGACAAGCCGCATGAGGCCCTTGGCTTGGTGCAAGGGTACCGTATGCATAGTCTAGATTCAATCCACATGAGGCCGTTTTCGTTGCGGTACCGTATGTACACGATGGTCCCTGTTCCGTTCATAAGCTAGTGACACTGCCCCCTTGTAGACTCGTGATGTCTGTTCTGTGGTGTTTTGGGCGCTAGGGATCTCTGCAAAGGTTTCGTCGTTGACGCCTGCTTCGTGTTCAACTAGGATTTGCGATGATCGTGGAGAAGCCAAGGCGCCACTGGTAAGCTTCGCGGACAACACAAGTGTGTTGGGATCCTGGATGACCCATTGAAGACCAAGGCTGACTGCTCAAGTTTAGTAATATCGGTATGCCTTGATGCGTTTGAAACCCAGTGATCCTTGGAATAGAATTGAAGCTTGTTCGAGTCTCCACGAAATCGAAATTGGTCGGGCCTCGGGGCTCCAAGCAAGGCAGATCGACTGCAGGAACTCATTCTCACGAAACGAGGTTTCCCCTGGCTTCCAGTTTCAAAACATCCGACGCGAGCATGTCATGGATACGAAATATCCATCTGATAATTTCTCGGTGCCACAGATCGATCTTCCCATGTGCTGGTTGCCCTCCCCGCAACGGGGCCAGAAAAGGGGCTGGGGTGAGGCGCAGTGCGAACCAAAAGGCCCTACTCATCAACTCAACTAAGCTCAGTCCGACTAGACCCCAGGCAGAAGCTCTTTCACCAGCAAACAAAATCAAGGAAACGGCCCTGGCATGGGATTTCGTTATTCAAGCGACACAGTTGATTGACATCGCCACGGACGGTTTTGGTTTGTGGTGGTGTTGAGACCTCATCATCTCACCACAAGTGAGCTGTGGAATTTGCCTCGATTGCCGCCCCGTGTGTTCTACCAGTCGACCAGAATAGTTACAGTTCATTTGAGTTGTTCGAGCCGGGCGATCGGAGACTTTCGACTTCAATATGTTTCTTTCGGGCTTTGGTGTAGAGGCTAGGGTTCATGCGCAAGCAATCATGGGCCCGGCAAGATAGTCATCCCAGAAAACGGGAATCCAGAGGTGTCGGCAGCCATGAGACTTGAATCAAGTAAAGTGGACGTAAGCGCATGGCCAGCTACATGTGCGACGCATGAGATAGCTGAGAATCACCTCGTGCCGGTCTCAGGGTCACCCAGTAAACAGCCCAAACATCGAAGGGAGGACTACAAATTTCTGGCGAGGCTTCTCTGCTTCGATACAAGCACATGACTTAGCATAAGATACATGCCATTTAAGCCCGACATGCAGGCTAATATTCTTGGCCGTTCATGGTCGATTTGCGGTAGTAGGCAAAATAAAACCATTCACTTTACAAATGGCACGTGATGCTCAGATAACACAGCTAAGTTCAAGCTGAAATCATCAATATCAGTACTGCGGCGCGGTTATGAGCGGTCTTGAGAAAACCCTTGGGTTATCAACCCCATGTGTTTGTAACAATGTGTGTGATTGCTCTGTAAACACGAAAGTAAACTTCTGAGCCGTATGGAGCACTACCTAAGGCATCACGACGCTGGAGAGTAGACGATTCTCATGTGAGAATATGGTAAGCAATAGCTATTTGATTAGCTTCCGTACCTCTACTGCTGGTTGTCAAATCTGGACAATATATGGAGCTAAAGCAGTTGAGCGCTGAAGAAATATTTTGCATATTGAGCTGTCGAATTTGGTCTCTTGCAGCGCAACTCCTATGTCTCCGAGCCAAGAGAACCCCAAAAGTGAGGTGAGAAGGTTACCGGAGGATTTTCGATGTCCCGTAAGAAGGACTGTAAGAAGGATGCCCAAAACAAGTCACGGTGGTCACATAAGGAAGAATTGAGTTATCCACCCGTTTAGCAAGTAGCGTTCGCCCGGGCAGCAAATTCCTTTCAAATTGAAAGTAAAACTATACATTTCGAGGACTTTACCTGAAATCTCATGTACAACGTGAATAAGGCAGGAGCGAATCGGCAAGCTCTTCTCAGGCGCATAAGGGGTCGGACGCCTTGCCAAATACCACAAGCAACCCCACTGGTGTCGACTTCCAAACAAGTTCATCCACTCACGCAAAAGCATTGTCTCATGAATGGCTTTATCGTGTATCATAATATGGGGGGAAATATCGATGACGCCGAGAGGGCCTGGTGGGGTTGTTGATCAGAAGTTCGCGGGTAAAGGGGTTGAGCATCAGTGATGCACGTGTGCAGCTAATTGCCGGTTGTGCCTAGAATATTTATACGATTGTCGCAAGTGCAGTGTTATTGCTTCGTAAAACATTGAGAAGCGACGAGGTTACTTTATTTACAAAGTGGGTGTTGGAATTGGCCGTGGTGTGGGCGTGAGGCGTCGAGAGGGAGGCACGCTGAGGGTGTTGAGCGTTAGTGTAAACAAACACATATCTCACGAAGGAAGCACAAGAGTTTTATTCACCCATACGCACTTTACGAAAAAGGAATCTACACTCACGATGGATTGCCTCATCTCGTTTGCGCTTTTGCGGCTTCACCTGAGGTCGGGGTGTGGGGCCCAAGGGGGAGGCATCACGAGGCAAGGTCGAGTTGCCTCACCTTTACCGGTCACCTCAGGCACCAGCTCCACCGCAAGCGAGAAGAAAGCAAAGCATACTCACCTCACAGCAGTAAACACACACACGGCCTCTATCAGGAAGTCCAGAACCAAGTCTTTCGTCACCGGGCGAGGGACGCCTCGCCCGGTGGCACAATGGTATGAGGTCTAGGATCAAGGAGGGTGGTGTGAAGGATAAGCATTCGAGCCTACTCGACGACAGGCAAAAATTACCGATCGACCGACCGATACCGAGCGAGAAAATTCCAAGCATGTGCACCAGAGATTAGCCCACACCGGTGGGTGAACTCTTTTGACCCTTAGCTTCTATTTTTTGTTCTGTATATTGATTGTTACTGTTCCTTCTCGTGCTTTAGCTTGTATATTTACTTCTGTCCTGAAATATTCTGTGTTACAGTTGTTATGAGGCGTCAGGTGGTTCCTTCCGCTTGACTGATCACGTCTTGAATGACTATATGTATGGATTGCCCCTGACCGGCTTGGGAGCGATACTAACTGATTGAGCGTCTCACGATGAAGGAACGACAGTCTTGAATAAAGTTAATCTCACATTGGATGTTGTCGCTCTTTGCAGACGACTGGCGCGACGATCCCTGGCGGAACTGACAAGTTCTCACCTGATCGCCCTGACAGAAAGTCACTGGAGGCACGATACAGACAACAATATCACGGAACATGGTCGCATGAAGCACATAGAGTACACGGCACATGACGTCCATACCCAAGTACGCAGCAGAAGTCTATATGGTATCTTACAGGGACGAGAAATCCAACGCTCGTAAATCCATCGTCTATGCGGCTCCATCAGTCCCTCATTTGCCTTACGTTTAGGTTTATCCTTTTATTCTGCATCCAACCCTTCCAGCCTTCATACTTGCCATCCTCTGAAGGCCAGTCGGCGAGGTAGTCCGGGCATGTCCCCTTGAGCACCTTGGGCACGCCATGCCATGCGAAGCGCGAGTCCTTGGTCATGTAAATGGCATCGCCAGAGCGCAAACGCAGGAGCAGGTACTCCTTGCCAGTAGCCTTGGCTTCTTCCGAGATATTTTCTGGATCGTTTGGTGCAATCATAAAGAGCCCGTCGCAGCCAAAGCTGAGGCTGACCAGACCCTTATCGACCTCTTCGCTGACGTCGCGGTGCATCATCATGGTGTCCCCCGGGGTGTAGAAGTTGACGATGGCGGCTTGCGCCAGCGTTTCGGGAAACAGGGCTTCGAGAAACTGAGCGATGTCGGACGGGAACTGGGGTGGGAGGTCTTCTGGGTATATGCGGTTCGTCCAGTCGTACTGTCCGCCAAGAGTGACCCAGTGCAGGCGACGCTCCATTACCTGCTTGATGGATAGGGGCTTGTGGACCGAGGCATCTTTCGGAGTAAACAGTGGTGTCTGATCTGGCGGATATGAGAAGAAAGATTCTGGAGACCCATCGGATGCCTTGGGATAAGGCATGTCGTAATGGAGGTGAAGGTTGGTCTGATGTGTTGGGACACTGAGATCACGGTTGATCATGAGAGAAAGGAGGGTCTTTTGAATTTCGGGAGGGACCAGGTTTGGAACGACAATAAGACCTAAACTAATCAGCAAAGTAGAATGTCGTCAGGTAATTATACATACCTGGCAGAAGTAGATGGTAGAGTAGTGGAACCTCTTGAAGGTTTGATGTGTCGACTGCGTTCGGACTTATGTGAGAAAAGGCGGCCTTGAGTTGATCGACTGAAATCTTTCCGGCAACGCAGAATTTCTCAGCTTGCTCTGGTGATCTGGGATCATCAAGAGCATCTCCGTTGATGAGATCCTTCTGGTCTGCCCTCGAGTATCCTTTCCACTTTGCCCGCATCGCCTCGGAAGGCTGCTCATGAGCGTCGAGCTCGACGATTTCGGCCGTCATGGTGGGTCGATGGTTCAATGTGTTCGGGGTGGATAATTGATATAAAAGTCGCCAGGATGAAGTGTCGTGTTATTGAGTCAGCATCTCCATCAGGAAATAAATATGAATGTTTGTTTTGCTGCTCTCTCCGGCCGTCGCATCGTACGTTGCCTCACTGAAACTGCGGGACAAACTCGGTCGAGTGAGTCGTCGGACCCCACCAACCATTGCAGCAGCGATCTTATCGATAACGCACACCCGTGCGATAAGGCTGCTATCGATAGGAATAGCGGGGGCAGGCGACCGGGGCACCCACGCCACGGGAGAACGCGACCCTGCTGTCAGAGGCCTTGGTTGGGTGAGATCAGATCGCGCCTTGTTTTTCTTCATTGCTAGTAAACAACGACAACGAGGTGCAATTTTAGCACCACAAAACATCGACCAATCCGCCCCCGACGACGCCCTTCCCGCCCGGCCCTGCGAACCTCGTCACCGACAAACACCTCTCGTCGACCGACCGATTCCCATGGAGATTTTTCTCTCGTAGCGGCTCCCCGTATCTCGACTTCCGGCTTGTGTGTCTTTTTTTTCTTGTTCCCTTTGCGTTGCCCCCCGTCGTCCCAAAACGGATCCTCTCTCACACAGCTCTGCCCCTCGTTCGGCCCAGACCCTGAGGTGACTTGCGGATCTCCACGACCAAAACCCCCCGCCACAAAACATCGCCCCCCGACTCTGACGACTGCCTCCGACGCTTCCTCGAGCGGTAAATACGAATTGCGTCGAGAATTGTTCTTTCGTTCTTTCTCAACTCTCTTTGATCACTGCTTCGATACACCCGCTGCACCGCCACCATGGAGAACTACCAGAAGCTCGAGAAGATCGGTGAAGGTAGGCTGCGAATCCAACCCTCGCCCCGGGACCGCTGCCCCTGCGCACAATGACGCAAGCATCGTCCATTGCATCCCGCAGTCCCAAGCTGACTCTCCTCTTTCTCTTTAGGTACCTACGGTGTCGTCTACAAGGCCCGGGACCTGCTCAATGGCGGGCGCATTGTGGCCCTGAAGAAGATTCGCCTGGAAGCCGAGGACGAGGGTGTCCCCTCCACCGCCATCCGCGAGATCTCCCTCCTCAAGGAGATGCGCGACCCCAACATCGTCCAGCTCTTCAACATCGTCCATGCCGACGGCCACAAGCTCTACCTCGTCTTCGAGTTCCTCGACCTTGACCTGAAGAAGTACATGGAGTCCCTGCCCGTCAGCGATGGTGGTCGCGGCAAGGCCCTTCCCGAGGGCAGCTCCGAGTCCCTTGCCCGTCTGGGTCTCAACCAGAACGTGATTCAGAAGTTCATGTGGCAGCTCTGCGACGGCGTCCGCTACTGCCACTCTCGACGCATCCTCCACCGCGACCTCAAGCCCCAGAACCTGTTGATCAGCAAAGACGGCGACCTGAAGCTGGCGGATTTCGGTCTCGCGCGCGCCTTCGGTGTCCCCCTGCGCACCTACACCCACGAGGTTGTCACGCTGTGGTACCGCGCCCCGGAGATCTTGCTCGGCGGCCGCCAGTACTCGACGGGCGTCGACATGTGGTCCGTCGGCTGCATCTTTGCCGAGATGTGCACTCGCAAGCCTCTCTTCCCCGGTGACTCTGAGATTGACGAGATCTTCAAGATCTTCCGGTAAGTTTATCCTCTTTGAAAGAAGAAGCCTCGAATTTTTGTCTCGTACATTCGCTAACATGTCTTCCTCGTCGCAGCACGCTCGGAACCCCTACCGAGGATGTCTGGCCTGGTGTCACGTCGTACCCTGACTTCAAGAGCTCCTTCCCCAAGTGGATCCGAGATGAGTCCCAGCCTCTGTGCTCGAACCTCGACGCCGAGGGTCTCGAGCTCCTCGAGATGATGCTGGTGTACGACCCGGCCAGCCGCATCTCGGCAAAGGCCGCATGCAACCACCCGTACTTCGAGACCTATCCCGAGCAGCACTCGCGGACCGGCCGCACGAACGGATACTATGGTCACTAGGAGTACCCCATTATTCAGCAGCAGCGCCGGGCCCCCATTCAGGATCGGCACATGGCCTTCTTCTGATGGGATTGACCACGGCTCTCTGCATACATTGTTTATTCATGTGTTGCCCCTCTCAACCTTCTGTGGGGGCCGGCCTGGGAGACACACATAAGCACAGCAGACTCTTATCCAAACAAAAAGTACCTTACTTGCTTTTCTGGATACTTGAGAGTTGGGGGATGTTTTGTTTTTGGGTCACTCGGGCGGTCACCAGCGCCAGCAAAACAGACCTATCATCAGGTGTCGAGGAAGGGAAGGCCGGGGCAACCGTTCGTTTCGACCATGCTGGTGAGAGCGCGACGGGAAGCGTTTGTGGCAGTGGCTGCAACGAGCAACAACGACAATACTAACGCGCACACCCCCTACCGAGATTGGCTGATGCCTCGTTGCATTAGAACACAGAACAGTTCACTCACAAGGCTCTTTCGTACCGTGTCATGAAAGATGGATGAGTAACCTTGTCACCCCAGCACATTTGTAGCACGAGCGTCGCTCTTGTCCTCCCCAGCCATCCCTCCTAACAGCGAGGCAGCCTGATACCTCCTCACCCAAGTCATGTCCCCCGTTCCACGCGAAAAAGAGATTCACCCACTTTCTTTCTCACTCTAATTTCTTTTGTCGTAAATCTTAATGCACGGAGTAAAGATGATGCATACGGTCGGTTTCGGTAGGACAGGTTAATGGAACAAAAAAGACACGTATGGCATTCTGCCGTTTTTCCGCATTGAAGGCGTTCTTGTCTAATATCTCATTCTCACTTTTATGTGTTGTGTGAAGAGGATGAAATGATTGACTGTATCAGTACAACCCATCCATATCACAAGGCAAAGATCGTCTCCAGCATCGGAGATGCTTCATGACACCAGATGCTTCCAGGCCCTGCGCCTCGTCCACAAGATGCGCAACATGAGGCTTCTGGGCTCAACCTTGCGTCGCCTTGCAGCCGTTTTGCCGATTCATCTGCAACGCCACCTAGTCCGGTTGGAGGAACGTCCCTTCTTTTTGGTGGGTTTTTTGCTGAAGAGGACCGACCTTGTTACGTTTGGCACAACGTGGGGGAAGAGAGTTCGTAGTAGCCCAAGGGCCAAGAGAATCACACCGCCCTTTGGCGATGAAGATCCATCATAGCTCCCCCGACATGTAGATGGTGAAGATCAGGAGGTGGTGGAGGAGGAGGATGGTTGTTCGGCTGGAGCAACTGCCGTGCCCGGTCCGGCGAAACGGTTTCCATTTCCGGGGGAATCACGCCAGGTACCGAGCATCAGATTTGATTTACATGACTCTGTTTTACTTTGAAGTGCGCGGCTTGAACTGTCAGCAGATGAAGAAATGTACTCCAGGTTCTCGCTACGTGTGGGAAAAATTGCATGTATGCCTAGAACGGTGGAGAAGAAGGCTTATCTGATCGGCTCATGGCCTCACCGTCGCTTGCTCATGTGGCCTGACGCGCCGCCCTGTTCACGGCACTGGCGCGGATGGCGAGTCGCCCGTCCCCCGGAGCCGTGATGCCCCGTTGGCTAGCACTGCCGAAACGTCTTTTCGATGCTGCATGCTTCGTCTTCTTGCATGCGTTTCTCCTCTTACCTTTTTGACATGTTGGTTGGGTGGTTTGGGGGCGGCCATTGGAATGGAGGGAGGGTGTGACTCGGAGAATGGCGACTGCATACGGATACCCTCACGTGAAATCTCAAATTGAATATCATGCCGCCCCACGGCCCCCAAAGCTGATGGCCAATTTCAATGGTATGGACGTCGGATAGCCGAAGGTGCGAGGAGGGATAGACGGGGGGCCAGCGACGGATGATATCGCATCCGCGAGAACGCCCATGAAACGGTTTAGTTGCCATCGTCATTTACTCACTCGCTCACAAAGATTTCCTCCCCCACATCGTCGTCAGGATTTCAAAAGGTCCCCATCCCACCGGTTAGACGGGACGTCCAGAAGGAAAAAGAAGAAGGGAGATGGTTCCTGTGTGTGTGGGTTGTTGGTTGTGTTTTCCAAATAAACCGAAACATGGGGTACTTTGCGGTTCTTTGAGGTTTGCGTGGGGCCAGTATGTCACTTTTTTGTCTGCCTTCTTGTTGTTCCTGCGTTGGTGCGGTGTAAGCAGGTCGGCCAGGCTGCGTTGCTATTCTTGGCATTAAGCCTATACTCTGTCTCTCACTCGGCAGTCGACTGGTCTACATTTTGTGTGTGGTTATGTCCTAACCCCGGTCGAGGAGAAGAAGGACCGGCCAGTTCGGGCGATTCGGCCTCGTGGGGGGGTTAGGATCGACGGGACGAACGGCATCCCGCAGGAAAGAAGGTAGACACACTCCGTGTCGGGGGATGGTCCGGCCCAATGGGGCCACCAGACAGTAAGGCATCCCCCAAAAGGGCGTTTGTTCTTCTTTACCTTAAACGGAGATGATTGTAGTTTCTCTCGGGCCGTCGCCGCATGGGTTTTTGCGTTACTACCTACTTGGACGGCACGCACTGACAAGCAGAAAGCACAATCGCGGGAACCAAGTTGACATCCGCCGGGTTGCATTAGTTGCCACGGTAGGGCTGTTTGCGGACAGACTTGTGTGAGGAATGTTGTGCATGGAGAATGGTTGGCTGGTTGGTTGGTTGGAGTAGGTAAGCAAACAAACCACATACACACGCACATACTCCAACAGGGCAAGGCACAAACATCAAAATAGGCCAGGGAGGAGGGACTTTTGCACGACCCTGACTTACGTGGAAGGAGGACGAATAACGTGCGGCGAGGCGCGTGGAGAGAACCGTGGGAACCAACGACCTCTGGACAAACTGCCTAGCGCCCAGAGAGGAAGGGGAGGGGGGTCCAGCAAGCACCGTCAGTGTCGTCTTTGACGGGCGTGAGAAGTGTCACGTAATAGCGGGCATCAAGGCAGGTTCCGAAAATCGACGGGGCCTGTTCTGTCCCAGGCTTGTGATGTCGAAGCTAAGATCAGGAAGCCTCTCGTCAGACTTTCGTCACGGCTCTCTGGTTGGACTTCTCGAACGGGCACGTCGTCTTCGTCACGATCTAGAGTTTCACGAGCCTTAGCAATCCCACCTCAGGCCCAGATTATCACAAGCAGGCTGTTTTTCGCCAGGCTTCAACTGCCAACTGTGTCAACCCCAGAATCCCAAGGGAACGGAATCGCACGTAAGAATGGTAAGACATGGTTCCAACGAGTGTTGCAAACGTACGATTCCGAGAGTTGGGTTCAAACGGGGAGAGACATTGAAGGCACATCCCAGAAAACCGGATCTGTTCAGCAGCAGCACCGGTTCAGCTGTGCGTTCCCCTACACCCCCGAGAGGGCATCCAGGGCTTCGCAATGTTACGGGGGTGGATGCTATGCCGTTCGAGGATAATATGAGAGACATTGGAGACAGTAACTCTTGCCACCTTCACACAAATGCCTCTTTTTCCTGAAACTTACAGCAAGAAGACCTGCGGGCGTTCTGCCCTGCGCCCTGGATGCCCGGGCAGACAAAACTAGACGTGAGAAGGGAAAAAGAAGTGCGTAAAGGCGTAGAATGCACGAGGGCATCTAGGGGGAGAAAATCCATCTAAGGGAAGTAACATAACCCAAGGCGTACGTAGATAACACGCTACGGACTCTCGGGGTGTTGCTGCAGATCGTTTTGACAGAGTTTGAGCGTGAACATCTCCGCGGGCGCGGCATGGGCCGTTTTGGGGCAGCAAGTTGTGCCCTGAATACACTCCTCAGCGGGAAGGCACGACGGCGGAGGACCGATGGGCTGGGCGGGCGTGCTAGTGTGGGCGGCAGAACGCGCTAGAAGGCGACGAAGAAGCTTTCTGGACGTCACCGGCGAGGCCGCAAACGGGAGGCTGATGGCCGGGGACCTAGGAACATGAGCGCAAGCTGGGTCGAGGCGTCAGTTGGCTTGAGGCTATCCGGATTTTCCACATGGAGGGTGTGTGACTGCGAGAGCGCGATGAGAAAGCGAATACGATTGTGTAAAAAAACAAGGCACTGGGCTGGCTAGGGGCCGTCTCGGGGACCTGGAGCTTGCGAGAAAGCAGGTTGAGCTGGAGGTGTGCGCCATGAAAAAGGCAGCCAGAAAGCAGACATCGCTCGCGTTGGCAGCCCGCAGACGGGGAGGATCGTGGGATCTTGTGGAGGCTGTGCCCGTTGGGATGTCTTGGGTGTTGGTGAGGCAGCAGGCAGGAGGCTGCCATGTGCGCTGGCGGAAAATGTCTCGCCGGATGCGGATGGGAACTCGGTCGTGGATGCGTGTGATGGAGGGATTGGAGGAAAGGTTCTTTTGTCCTGGCTGCGGAGAGGCACAGGGCAGTGGAGCCCGAGGGTGATGCGTTTGGTGAAGGCTTCAAATCTTAACGGAAGGCGATGGCAAAATGTCTCGCTCCTAGCTGGTTGACTCTGAACGCCATTATCCAGACTGTCGGGATCGTAATTGATGACGAGGAGGTAGCAAGCAGCAAAGCGAGAAGTGCGAAAAGTGCGAGGTGCGCGCGAAGATAGCAACCTTGATCCCCAAAGCGTACGACTGCAGATTGGGTCGAAATTAAGGTGTGTTGTCTGGAGCTGTTTTCGTTCGAACAGAGTCGTCCCAAAAGATTGAGCATGTTTGCTAGCGCGCTCATCATGCAGGACGTGTCTGGGGTTGGTTTGGGTGACTGCGGCTGCGGGGCCAATGGCATCCCGTGAGAACTGCATTATGCATAGCTAGCTGCGGCGGTTGCGCAGATTGCCGTGGCTATTTCCATCGGTGCAAGCCCGTGCGGCGTTTATTTTTGAGGCAACGGGACCAACAGCCTTCGCTGGCCGGGCGCTTGTGGGGGAATCGCGGGCTCCCGCTGACATTGGACGAAAGGCCTGTTCGGACGATAGCTGCATAAGGTTCATGGCATGCTGCCCTGGTCGTACAGGCCCTGCAGAGGGTGAACAGCTCTGAGGCTTAGACGAGAGGACGCGCTTCCTGAAACGCAGCGGTTGGGGGCCATTGAGCGGGCCGGACGCGATGCGGGATGGTTCGTCGCTTGTCTACTCCGTCAAGACGGATGATGTTCGTCTTGTGTCGAGGCGGGGTGTAGACCTCACCTCATTCAGCCTTCCCGGTCCTTTTGCAGGCGTTTGAGAAATAAGGATTTGGGCTAGGCAAGGAGAGGAATGAGCTGCCTGCGGGTTGCTGATGCTGGCGCTGGGCTTCCCAATCCTAGCCTCCTTGACGTCGCTGTTCCTCAGGTTCGCTCCTTTCAAGGCCGGGTACGCGGGAGCTTGCTTGGCTTTTCCCACCGGGCGGGGGAAGATGGACGGACGCAGCGAGGGGAAAAGGGTGTCTGTGTAGCATGGTTAGTGGAAGAGAGCTGGCGAAGGTGCCCTGAAGATCGATGGATGAGGCGTGAAAGGGTAAGGCAGGTCTCAGTTCTCGAGATTGAGTATATGCTTTTTTGTTTGTCTCTGCGGCGTTCCTTGGGAGAGGCGGCGTTGAGCTTGATTCACCTTCCCAGAGAGGAAGAGCGTCTCGGCGACGTGCCGACGGAAGATGCCTTGCTGGAATCAAGTTGGTCTTTTGCGTGCCCGCTGCTGCATGACGAGCAAACGAAGTTTATCCGCATCCCACGCCGGCGCCCGAGACATCAAAGAAACGGAGGCAGCCGGGCGACGCCACGACCCGGCAAGCGGCACGCCGCAGCGGACAGCCACTGGCCCTTTTAGGACCATTCTGCGATGTCGAGTATCGAGTGTTGACGGTAGAGGGGTTGCCTTCGTACGAAAGAGTGGCTTGGCAGGCTTCTCATTCTTGTCTGGCTGCTGAGCGCTGTGCAGTGCACCAGGTTTCTGGGACGCAAATTCTGGCTTGGATCGTGACGTTGGCTTGGCCGCACCGCCTTGGCGGTGTTGATAGCATTGCTTGGTGCATTGCGGCTGCGGCTGCTCGTATTGCGACGCTTCGTGGGTTCGAAACGCACGTTTGCCCTTCGGACACGACGTGACTTGGTAACCATGACCAGGTTCGGATCCGGGAAGTGGCGGTTCGGGCGGGACTGAGTGGGATACTGCGTGCTCACTACGGACACTTAGTAATTGACGGCACGGCGGCGTAGCAATGGCGGGAGGCGGAGGGGCTGAGGCAATCAGGGCCCGAAGTGTGGCTGGTGGCCATCTGTTGCGTAAACGCAAACGCAGCCAGCACCCAATCACCAAGCGGCGCAGCCCCGGGGCCGAGGTCGACGGCAACATGGGCCCAGGGCAGCCAGCAAGGCGAGGGCGGAACAAGGGCCACGATGCAGGGCAGCACGACCCCTGGTGAGCGTGATCGGGGAATTGTCGATCAACTGACTACCTGAGCCGAGGCCGGCGATCAGCGATGGGATGACAGATTGGGGGGAGCGCACGCGCCACACCTTAGGATCCCTGCCAGGCGAATGGGAGAGAGCGAAAAGGCCGACTGCGCAGGGGACGAGGGGGGCGTGTATCTTTCAGACGACCGGGAAGTGTGGCTCGAAATGGAGGGACGCTGTCCATGCGGGGTACGAAGGTACGAGCAGGCATGGGCATGCTCCCTCTCAATCAATCAGCTGGCACGATCCGAACGGCCAAGGGGGGAGACACACCTAAACCGGTTCGTCGCTTTCTACCTTTGACGGGCACGCATGAAATCCCAAATTCGCATCACGAACGGCTCCGTGGCGGGGACGGCCGTGTTTGCTGCATCAAGCAGCCAGCTGTTCTTCCCATATGTACGTTATATGTCTGACTCTGGCAACCTCCTATACGCCGGGCTGAGCTGAGCCTCGAAGCACCACGGGGCCGGGGGGTTGCAATCGAGCAAAGTTTTCTCTCTTTCAGATGCGTCAAAGGAGTTCCCGAGTCTCTGGGTCGTCTGTTGAGCAGCCACGACCGGTACCAGCCACAAACTGTCTCGGGCCATAGGGGCATAGCCACCTCGTGTGGCCTGCGCTGGGAGGCGCGATTGGCGAGTTGGCCCTGCGAAGAGGGTGTTTGGTTTCGAGGCCTCTCCGGCCAATCAAGCCATCTGCACGGCATCAGCCCGGAGTGGTCTCCGACGCACCAGCACCGAAGCGGCAAGGTCGCCCGGCGTTTTGTGGAGACGGAGTTTGAAGAGAGGGCGATGGAGCCGCGGGAGTCGTCGAGGGGAGGGAGGAGGGAGGCGGTGAGGAATGCGGACGGGAGCCGAGACGGTCTAGGCGGACGGACGGAGGGACGGATGCTTGAACGATTGAACGAGAGATCCGGAGGGAGCGTCTGCGCTGGCCGTGGATGCAACGTGGGCTGCGAGAATGGGGGACGTCGCAAGGAATGAGCATGAGTCTGGCATGATGGGCCGACAGCTTGCGATGCCTGTTTCGTAGTGCTGCAAGCCTGCAACGGCAGATTTTCGCATGAAGGCTTTGATGTCGAGTCGCCCTCACACGCTTTCGCCTCCATTGACGGGGTCCCTGAGGATGGAGCCCACCACCGACCATCGACAATGCGTGTGCAAGTACGATACCCAGTTAAACTGCAGCACACCCCGTCCCATGGATCAAGCCACAGTCCTCTCTGGCCTGTGTCTCCGCTGAGGCTGCCAAACACAGCATCAAGATCCGTTGCGCCATCCAGGGGGAAACTCGAGCTCGGCCGGGGAACTCGTGTTGCTGCATAACTCCCTGGCGTAATAGCACCGCATAGTATGCAAGCACGCAACGCCCTGATGCATGGTGGCGGATCTTAGCACCTTCCTGCCGAGATAAGTCGCTAGATGAAGGCACACCTCAAAACCAAGCAGTCGCACAGAGGCGGCCGCAATAGGCAAGAGTAGGCATCTCGAGAGGAGGTGAGCATCCGGGGGTCCTGATGGTGATGCGGGCATCGAGAGGGGGGGCAATTTGGCCATGCTATCTGAGCAGGGCTAGCAGACCTGACACTTTTGGCAATCTGGTCGGGAGTCCGCGGGTCATGGCGAAGCCACCGTCGCAGGAGCTCATTTGTGAAGAGTGATAGCGCGAAGCTATCGACGCCGCGCGCCATAGGGCTCGTGCATGTGGCAGTTGACGGTGTCTTTGCCCTTTTGTCAGCTGCCATCCGGTCCCTCTCTCGCTGCTCATTTGGCTGTCAAGAGGGGCAAAGATTCAGACGACGGGACTCTGCACGGATGCCGCAGTTTGTTCACTTCAACGATAGAGGGCCGCTGTAAACTCTGGGCTGTTTGACAGTGCTTGCGTTAGCTTCCCTACGCCTCCGCATTCTCAATCCTTGCCCTGCGCTTGGGCGTCGGTCCATCGAGCCGAAGACTAGAGAAAAAAAAGGGGAGAATAGGGGGCTGGATAGAGTGACTATTGAGGCTTCTGGACACGTCGAGCCGGAGGGGAGAAGGGATGCATTCGATTGGGAATGAAGAGGCAGGCACATGAAACCGTAACGTGGGGAATGATCTACCTCAGGGGAGGGCAGTAACAGTTTGTGCTTGAAGGTTATCGATATCGCCGACGGAGGATTGGGAGGGGTGTTCGCGCAGTGATTGAGAGAGACGAGAAAGCGACGAGCTCCTTCCCTGTCCCGGGGATGCCATGGGACTGATCTTGTCAATTGCGGGAAGGGAGCGATCAATCATGCGAACTCGAAACTTTGACTTTCTGTCTGATTGGTAAGGTTGAGCCTGGCGGTGGGCATTGACAGGGCCCGTATCTTGTCAACGACGGCTTGATGTAGTGTATCTGTAACCCGTTCTGGCAAAAGGCATAAGGGCTAATCTCTCGACGTTGGCTGCGTGCGCAAGAGGGGCCATGATTGGATGGGAGTATTCGCCGGTTGGCTCAGGCGACAGAAGTCCAAGAGCTGGCTGACGGTGAGAATTGGATGGTCAGCCAGCCATGTGGAGGAATCGCAGCGACTGGGGAAGTCTGTTTAGGATCCTCTGTACTATGCAGCAGTAGAGCGAGTCGAGCTGCGAAGCCACACGATAAACGGCTCCTTCGCCCCTTTCAGACAAGCCAGGGTGCGCCAAAGGGACTGGGAGAGTTCCTGCCGATGGGCACCGAAAGCCCGACAAAGGAGCAAGCTGTATACTCTGTAGCCAAGACGAGAGGTTCGTCGGATGAGAGCTGGCTGGGCTGGGCTGAATTCACGAGGTGTTGAAGCTAACAGCCTGCCTCTGCTGAGCATGTTGGTGGGCTGCGTACGCCTGGTGTCGTTGGCCGACGGTTAAACTGGTGGGAGGATTAGGAACTTCAGAATCTGTCTCAGAAGATGGCGAGGGCGTTGGATGTTTCGTTTCATGAACACCACCAAACGCTTGACCCATTCCGGCGGGATTCCTCCTTGCTGCTGTTGAACTGCTATGCAGAACAGGATGGACAACATGATTTGCGAGGACTCGGGGGGGACAAATGCCTTGTCTTGATTGGCCGTGTTGCACGATTGTAGTTTAGCGTAGCGTAGGAAGCCCAGCGGGCGTGATCACGCCTTTTTGGAGGTGTTCATTTTGTTCATTCCGCTGCAGGGCGGGCGTTGCCACTCCAGAGTTTACGGACCGAAACTTTTTCTCAACTCCGAGCGCTTTTGCGGCTGGTAAACCTGAGGGAATCTGCAGTGCAGGCGCTGGCTGCAGGGCATCTGGCTTTGTCGGGTCCACCACGTCCATCCGGACCGCGGGCCAGGCATGCAAAAGAAGCAACGAAGCGCAAGCATGGCGTTTGTTTGTTGATCAGCTGTGAGGGCACAACGAGACTGGCCAGAGGCCGATGTGGCTGTTAACCGCAGTGGGCGGCGACGATAGATTGCAGGTGGGTAGCAGGCGGACGGATAGCAGAGGCGTCTCGAGAAACACACGATGGCAGCACAGCCAGGCCTGGGAAGCAGCCCAGCAGCCAGCGGTAGCAGCCAGCGGCCGAAGCGATAGCCAGACCCAGACCCTGAGTCTGCACCAGCACCAGCACCAGCGCCAGCAACGCGCAGCAGCAGCAGCAGTAGCACGATAGAGACCTAGACGGGCTCGAAATAAGATGACTCACGGAGGGGTGCAGACGGCGGAAAAAAGATGGCGGCGTATCGGCGTCAGGTCAGGTCAGGATGGTCGCGACGCGGGCCGGGCAGTTGTCCTTCTTGGTGGTGGTCCCGTCGTGTCGTTGTGGTGGTAGTTTCACCGGCTCCTCCAGCAGTTGGACAGGCGTGACAGGTAACCACGCGGCGTGGTGCCAGATCCGGGCGGGCTGGTACCGTCGCTTCCCTGCCCTGCGACAAGGCAAAGGCAGGCCTTGTTGCTGTTTCATCCATGTTCATCAAAGGAGGCGAAAACAAGAATAGCAGCGGGAAACGCCCATTGGACCGTCGCAATTTCCAGTCGCCAACGACGCGGGTGTGTTGTGTTGACTTGGAGTGAGTTTGGCGGGATCGTGGGTGGAAGGGTTCCCTCCTGCTTGGCCGCGAATCGATTGGCAGCGAGGGCTCGAGAAAGAAGGCCATCGCTTGTTTCATCTGTCTGTTCGACGTAGGACGCGGCCACCAATGAGCCGCGCGCAATAGTCGTGTCCGAGGGCCCCTGACAGCGACAAGACAGGACGGCAAGGCAAGCTGACGTGCGTAGCATGGGAGTAGTGTAGCTCTCCATCGATCCATGTCTGCATTGCGTAAGCCGGGGCTGCTTGATGCTTTTTTGGTGCTGAGCTGGCGGTTGTTGACTCCATCGTCGCCTTCCTTGGTGGTGTTCAGCGGCTGCCATTGGACGTTGTTGCACCGCGCCGTTTCCACCGAGAAACACGAGAGGCGAGAGAGGGGCAAGGGAGAGCGAATAAGGTGCTCGGCCGAAGCGGTACGTACCGGCTGCGGACCTACTGCATGGTAAAGTGTGTGTAGCGGCGTTGGCCAGTCAGAGTGCAAGAAGCAACGATGGCAGCGACACTTTCAGCAGACAGCAGAGGAAGGAATGGCTGGGGGTGGGGCCTGCCCGCGTGAATGCGCTTTTCTTCTCTCTGCTGCAAGTCGTGGTCGTGTCGCTCAGTGAGGATTGTCGCTCGCTTCGCTTGGATGCTGTGGACGAAAAGCTCCAGCGGGCTTGTTTTGGCAGACATGGACCCTTGCTTGTGGGATCGTGTCTCTGTGTTTCTGCAACCACTGGCTGAGCGTCCATCAGCCGGCTTTGGCGTGCAGCGGCACGAGAGGCTACGGGGATGACGGAGCCCAACGGAGCGGCGATGGCCAGTCAACGGCCGTCGTGAGACACTGAGTGAGGTTTGGGTTGACGTAGGGTGCTCTGTAAGGTAATTACAGACGCAGATGCAGCTTGGAGCCGCGCTTGTCTCCGTCCTGTCCGCACGGAAACCTGTCTCTGTAGCTGATTTAGCTGCAGCTGCAGATGATGGCCATGGTGGTGAAATGACCGTGTTCTTGATTCGGCCTTGGCCTGGCCGTGGTCCTGGGCCGGGTCTTGCTTGGGCTTGCAAAAGTAAATATATCGATCTCACCCACAGGAGCCGTCCAATCCATCCCTTACCCTCGGCGCCTCTTGTCGTATATTTCATCCCTGTGTCCTCCTCCCTCTCGAGCCCTGGGAAATCTGAATCCTGTCTCTTGCCAGGACCTTGATTCTCTCCTCCATCTCAAATCATTTGCATCATCACCGGCATTCGAGGGTTGTTGTATTGAATACGACACCCGACTTTCCTTCGCCTATCGTGAGCAGGGAGACGACATTGACGCCGAGACATCAACATCGACAACAACAACAACAATAACAACCACAGCCGGTCTGCTAATACGAAATCGAATCTATTCAACCCTTGTTTTTTCTAGACTCGGCTCTATTGTTCAATCTTTTCCCCTGGATAATTCACGTCTGCACTATTGGACGTTGACACCCTTTCGTTGCTGTTGCTGGACACCAACTGCGATATCCCGCCCCACACCCACTTGCACCATTGCAGCTGCACCTTGAGTGAGCTCCGTCAACCTTTGACCTCGACCTCGACCCGAGTCCGCCAAGGCTTCTTCTTGACCCGAGAACTGGAACAAGTTCTTGCATCTATTGGATCTGCATCATCATCGTCACCGCCCTGGAGAAAATCGACGTTTGGTCAGATTTGCGTCGCATTCACTCCGCCCTCGCGAGATTTCTGGATTAAAAGGCAGACACCCGTCTGATCTATCAACCTTGATCACCACCACAACCGGCATCGCTTAGGCTTTCTTTTGGTGCTCATCTGCATCCATCTTGCAACCCGCATCTCGATTGACACCCTACCTCGTGTTCCGTTCCGCCTTCGATTCTGCCCGAGAGCCTCGACCGTCGACGAACAGAAACCGTGTTCCGTTGACAACCAGTCAGAGTCGCTTCCAACCTGGAGGACCCCTGCTTTCGGCACCCCATTCGCAGAAAGCAGCCTGCACCGCCTCAGCGCCCAACTGCCCAGACTCTCAGTGACCGTGTGCCAAGTACCGGATACCCTGTCCGCCGGGCATTTTTGGTCTGAAGTCACCGTACCCCATACACCCCCACCTCACCACTCTTCCAGGTGCCGACCGCGGTGCACCTCCGCTACCAACAACCCACCACCAGGTGCAACAGCAACAGTTCCGCAGTCAGCCAGGAAAAGGTGGCTTCACTTCGGAAAAGCGCATAACCAACGCCCTGCCCTCACGGTTCACATTGCGGCCAACCTGGACGTTGCTGAGCCTTAGCGATACCGCATCACGACCTGCGTCATTCTCCCCAGCTGTTGACTTTATCCCCGTCGCATCGAGAAAGACTCGGCCAAGGTTCACCCCGCCAAGCTACGGAAAATCCAACAATATCTCCAGTCCTTCATTCAAACCCCATCTACCGGCGACACAGCGCGGCCGGACAAACTATTCACGCTCGCTCGCGACGTCCGAATCGAGACAGACAATCATTTCCCCAACCTGCTTCACGTTTCCGGTCTTCGGATCCCGGCCGAACAAAGCCTGCCTTACCTTACCACCTTGCGGATACCACTACAGTCGGCACAGCATCTTCAATCTGCTGCTGGCTTACACGACGTCCGCCCCGCGGCCCCGAGAACAATTAATCAACAATCGACACTCGTCCAACGCCCTCCTCTCCGCCGGCTCGGAAGTTTTGGACTGCTCCCTCTAATTGACCATCTGTGATTTTCGCCGTACTGCACTGTCACTCGCGAGTCGCTGGGATCTTCGCATCGCACCGGTTCCGCTCTACCGCTCTGCCGCCGTCAAACTCACACACCTTGACACCCGTCTGCCATCCGCTATTCCCTCGCGGCTGCACGATCCAAGCGTCAATCAATCAATCCAACCCAACTCAAAATCACACCTGGACGGCTCAATCTGTCCTAGACGTCCATAATTTCATCACATCGCGGCCGTGGCTCTTTCTCCAAAACCCAAACCCAAACCGCCGTCCCCCTGACTCGCCCCGTTGTTTTACTTGACGCCTTCAACTCCTCACCTGCAAACCTCTCCAAGCACTCGACGGGCGTGACTCGGATACTTCATCCGTTTGCAGACGTTCAGAAAATTCGAGCGCCTATCCTCCATTCGTCATAGAGCACCGGGCATTTTCCAGAACTTCGGGACTTTCTCTCTCGTCCTTGGCTGCCATTGTCGTCAGTCGCAACAATCGCACCCGACCCTCGTCCACCAGGCCGTCCGTCTGCTTCCAGTACCTCCACGCTGCCATCGTCGTTGGCTTCCGCTATCCTCGCTACTTTCGCGATTTTTCTATTCTCAGAAAGAAATCGCCACTTGTTCGCCGTCGTCGCCGAACGACCCGCGCATCAGCAGCAGCATTCATTACACCGCCAACAATACACCAGCACAACAGCCCGCCTCTTCTAGGTCTCTTACTCTCGACTGCCTCACTGCCGAAACATTATCGTGTTCCGCAACGCAGAAAGCGCTCAACGTCCGACTTTCCGCCAAGAGTTGCATTCGAGCAGAGTTCGTGACCAGTTCGTCACAGCCATAATATTGAGTTAATCTGGAGATTTACCTGGACTCGGAGTGTTGAGAGTGTTGCGCCACACTCCACCTGTCGAGGTTAAATACAGTACTACATCTGCAACTCCAGCAAGTCCAGTTGCTGCACCCGCACCGACGCTGCATCCCGCGAAATCCAGACCCCGGCCGGCCAGTCCGCCCCCTGCGACTTCGCTTTTCTTGGAGTGTTATCACCACGCCCCCCAGCGGCCAGCTCTTGCACTCCGACTAAAAACCAACCACCCCCTGCCGACCGTACCCAAGCACGCCCTCCCCCCTTGCACGCCTCCCACACCCCTGCACCCCTGGGATCTACAGCATTCCAGCCCACCCCAAGCATCCAAGCCCCAGCAGGCACTTCCGTCGGCGTCCTGCTGAGACCCCCTAAAAAACTAACCCCCTACTACCGCTAGCACTGACTAGTACCCCCCTGACAACCCGCCCACTCAGCCTCGTGGACCGCACGTCAGTGGGTGACGACGAGCTGCCCGCATCCCTCAGTTCCCAGGACCATCCCCAGAGCCTGGCCCCGTCACTTGCGACGAGGCACATGAACTTCGCCGCACACCACACCCGTACCCTCCTTTTCGTCTAATATATCAGCCCAGCCTGCCCTTCCTCACTTCTCCTGCCTTTCCATATTTCGTCACTCTTCACGACAACATCGACAGCACAAAAGGGACGCTTCCTTCACAAAAGGACCCCTGCGACTATCAATACACCACACACGACTCCATCATCATCACCAACCACCTCGACCACCTCTCATATCCCATACACACACACATACACACACAGTCACAATGGAGTCAAGGTCACACCTCACCCAGGCTGAGCTCAACGCCGCCGCCCTCGACCACTTCGTCTACCAACCAGTCAGCAAGTCGATGATTTCCTACCTGGCCGGCGCCGCCTTCAATGTCATCTCCTGCGACAGCGCCCTCATGCCTCCCGCTTCCGCCGAGGCCTACCGTCAACAACAGCTTCCCCCGACACCGCCAAGGACACCCGAGCCCCGCGCTGTTCGCACCGAAGACGCCGACCTCCCCACCCTCGAGGCCTTCATCACCCAGCTTGTTGTCTCTTCCAACGTCCAGGTCCCGACGCTCATGTCCACCCTGGTCTACCTCACCAGACTCAAGTCCCGCCTGCAACCCATGGCCCGCGGTCTGCGATGCACCACCCACCGCATCTTCCTTGCCGCTCTCATCCTCACTGCCAAGTACCTCAACGACAGCTCACCCAAGAACAAGCACTGGGCCACCTACAGCCACGTCAACAACGACCTGTCCAACTTTGGCTTCAGCAGGACAGAGGTTAACCTGATGGAGAAGCAGCTTCTGTTCCTTCTGGACTGGGACCTGAGGATCACCGAGGAGGACCTCTACCGCGAGCTCGACCCCTTCCTGGCGCCCATCCGCGCCGAGATCGAGGCTAAGCACGCTCGTCGCATTGCTCGCCGCCGCAAGCAGGAGGAGGAGATGCGCAAGAGGCAGGAGGAGATGATCGCCATGCAGTCCTACCCCAGCCCGCCATCCTCGCGCGCCAGCTCTCGCTCGCGACAGGAGACTCCCGACCACGCTCGCTCATACAGCGGCGCCTCCATCACACCACCCGGCCTTTGCTACAGCAGCAGCTATGGCAGCTCCATCAGCTCTTACGCTCCTTCTGTCGCATCTAGCCGGTCTCAGTCCCGCGCCACCACCCCGCTCGACAACCCCGCCGAGGAGCCCTACATGTACGTGCCCAACGGCAGCCTGTACGAGTCTCCCGTGGAAGTGCACATCGAGCAGCCCGCATCAACACTGCCGAAGCGCAAGCCTCTCCTCCCGTACGAGATCAGCACCGAGGAGCTGCGCGACATGCAAGACGGCACCAAGGCGAAGAGGGCACGCATGGGACGTGGCATGTGGGGCCGCGTCTTCGGTGGTGCGGTTACAGTGCGGTAGTCTGCTGCATCGCACAGATTCTTTTCCTTTTGTCACAGCCTCAACAACTTTTTCACCTCTCACATTTTCCTATGTTTGGAGTCACCCCAAAAAAAGCATGGTGTTGGATTGCTTTATAGAGAGAGCACGGAAGGACAGACTTGTTTATCTTACCCGAGGGCGTTGGTAATGGGACGACTGGTACATGGAACACGGATTATGAGGACACGGCAATCCTCGGGGCATTTACATATATGGGGTGGTGTTTGGGGCGGATTTCATGAACATGATTATCACTTTTTCCTTTCTTGTCGGTTGGGCTTTTTGGCATCCTCGCATGGTAGAGGCTTGGCCCCTGTTGGGATCTTGGGAAGAACTGTTAGAACCGGTTCAGCAGTATCATATCAGTCAGAGCTCCAAATGAGCATCAGCACACTCTTCTCAGAAGGTGTGCCGGAAATTCAAAGCGCGGGCACCAACCACACTGGTGCCCGTTTCCAAACAACTTTTACTTGCCTCCTTCCGCTCGCGCACATACACTGTGACTCGATGTCTTCGTGAACGGCACCTGGCTCCTCCCGTCCCGTGTCGAACACCCCGCTTGCATCGGGGTCTAGAACGGTTGGCTCTAGTGCACCTCGTGACGTTGGATGCAGGCGGTCGGG
Source organism: Colletotrichum fructicola Nara gc5 (assembly GCF_000319635.2). Lineage (NCBI taxonomy): Eukaryota > Fungi > Ascomycota > Sordariomycetes > Glomerellales > Glomerellaceae > Colletotrichum > Colletotrichum fructicola. The sequence continues at coordinate 7,860,223 of NW_027094051.1, read as the reverse complement.
GCAAGTGTCCTTTTTTTTTTTTTTTGGTCCCTAATGAAAATCTTCTGCGGGGTGGAGAGGACACTGTAGCGGAGCGCGCAGCGCGGTTCGCATTCAGCTTCACATGCGAGACAATTGGGGACGACTGCGGCCTTTGCAGTGTGCCCGGGCAGCGGGAACATCCAGTCATCTGCAGCCGGGGTCGGCGGTGAGGGGGTCGGTCATTCTGGGTCAAGCTCGGAAAAGAATCAAAATAAACCTCGTGATCTTATTTTGTTCATTTGTATTCTTTCGCCATCTGCCATCCATGTATTTATCCCATGTGCAGAAAATTTTGCAATGCAGCTTTTTGATGACGATATGCGATGGCGGTATTGGAGGGGTTAAAACCACTTGGTTGGTTCTCGTTATCGCAACAAGCCCATGACTACACCCAGAGTTTATCGCCCCCAGGTCATGATTCGCATCTTGCTCGGGGACAGGACATGAGTCGGGTTCGCCGGGTTCTTGCAACCTTATAACATCATAGCTCGACCAGGGTGCACACAGCACACACAGAATGAATCAAGGCGGGAGGGGGATGGATTTTCACAAAAGTTTGATGCCATCTTGTTACTTCCCGCTGGGCGAGTGGTGGTGATGGGCAATGACTTGGGAGGCGGCGCATAAACCGGCTAGAGTTGTCTCTCTCTCTCCCGCACCTTGGGCGCTCCCCGTTACGGCCGGATCAGAGACATTCTCTATCTCACCTTGCAAGATTGGGCTTGCATCCGTCCGTTGAGGAAGACCCAGCCATCTGGAAGCCGCAGCAGAAAAAAACGGCAAGTTGGGTTTGCAAAAGGCGGAAAGGGGCTTGGATTTTACAGTGACACATTGACGTTTGGATGCAGCTAAGCTGGCGGCGTCTCCTAGCTCCCTAGGTTCTCTGTCAAGGTAAAGGTACAGCTCCCCGAAAACCGGGGGCTTCTCCCCGATGGTTCTTCGTCTGCATGGAGTTTTCATGTTTGTGTGGTGTGCTGCGGAGGATCGGACATGTTCTACAAAAGTAATCGCTTCGTGAACTCCGAAAGAAGGAGGTTGTTTGGGCTTCCCCGGAGATTTCATGGGGGTGAGATTGTCGCGATCGACCGGAAGGGCGGATCGTGACGTCGACGTCGAAATCCCAACGGAGGGGGAAATCTCGGGTTGTTTTCGCTCGTCTTCGTGTTTCCTCTAGATGGTGTGTCTGCATATGTAACCCGCCGTTCCATCGTTTACCGTTAAGAGACCAGGAGAGAGAAACAGAGTTTCGTAACATCGAGATGCATGGCGTTTTGGGCATTGCAGAGAGTTGCGGAATGCAGCATGCAGAACGCCCGACTGGTTTTAGGGGTCCAAAAAGGTGACGTCTAGATGTGTTGGGCGTGCCAAAAAGTTAGATGGCTGATGGCGGGGATCAGCTTGTCAGCAACGGTACACGTAGCGTGCGTACTGGGACATGATCCAACGAGCAGAGGCGGGGTTTGAGAAGGGGGATTGGCTACACCGTCAGATGGGAAAAAACGAGATCCCGCCGTGGCATTCACACAAAGGTGCATCCTTGTGGTTAGGATACATTCAGGTTGCTATCGCGGGCGCTGGTGACTGCGTTTTGGAAATGTCGGTCAGTTGGGAGGGTGTGTGTGCGCGCTGCTGCCGGGCGTGTGGTTCGTGAAGGATGTGGCTGGGGGCGGGCAGCAGGAAGCAGGAATTAGGCTCCGACCCCACGCCGGATCGTGATGTGCATGCTGGGAACTCCTCTCCGCGATTATCGGGCTGTTGTTATTCATGCAAGTGCGATGGCGTGTTTACGTTGCGGTCGTGGTCGTGGTCGTGGGCTACGTGTTCGTGAATGGCAGGGCGCGCGCCTTGGGCCGGCGGTCGGGTTCCGGGTGGGTCTCGCGGCCGGCACGGGGGCTGGGAGGTTGAGTCACAAGGTCGGGGTCAGGTCGCGGTGTGGCGGTCGGATGCTGCGGTCGCGTTCCATTTGCCAGTAACAACAGTGAGATGCCGATGCACACGACAGTCTCAGTGTCAGGTCTGGCGACGGAACGCGTGCCTCTCAGTGGCATTCGACGTCGCGGTGTGCTGCACTGCTGCCGTGAGCTTTCAGACCATCAGGTTTAGGCATTAGGTCAGCCCCCGAATCCGCAGACACAGGCCGTGGTAGAGTGCTTAGAGCCAAGGTCAAGTGATTTCATCCCTGTCTGTTCGCCCGGCAGTCAGCCAGGCAGGCCCGCAACGCGAACCCGAGTGCTCCGGCTGTGCGAAATCGAGAAAGTGTCAAAGATGTGGTCTGCTGTAGGTTGGGTTGACTGGTGTGGCTTGGGCCAATAGTTCGTCGCCCCTGGGTGCTGTCTGAAGCGTTGCGAGTTACGCCTGATTGATTTTCTGGGGAGCATTGGCACCCATGCGAACGTCGAAGGCCTGCTGCGCCGACTCAGCCTCAACCCGAGCCCGCAGGCCACCTTGCGCATCGATTTCTTGGCGTTGGCAGACTCGCTTTCTGACCATTGGCATCATACGGCCCGGCGGGCTTGGCGAGGTCCGGAAGGCTATGAGCCTCTCAGCCTGGAAAGGGCCGGCTGGCTGGCCATGGTGTAAGCACCGATAACGAGAGGATGCCGAGTCCTCCTGCGATGCCTATGACGAGATCATCCTCGGAAGGAGTCGACAACAATGTGGAAGATGGCTCAAGCGGGCACTGTCATGTCGCCGTATTAGTCGCCAGGCGATGAGGACTCAGCCACGACTTCGGATGCACACGCTAGGGAAACCAGCTTGACCCGACTGTCCGTCGTGAAGCTGACGAAGCTTCAAACAACGTGGAATCCGTCTGAAAAGAGGAAACAGACATCGAAACAGGAAAGCGGGAGGGAGTCGCTGCGTTCGCGTGCGCGGGCTGAGTCGACTTTGGGCGGGTGTCTTTATAATTGACACCGTTGACATTGCCCAAGCGGTAGTGATCCGATCTCAGCACAGGCTGTGCCGCTCCCCCTCGTTGACAAAGCAGCATATCCGAAGTTTCCGTTCCAGAAACTTCGTTGTATCGTGCCGTCGTTCGAGAAGCTCGCGTGGCACCTGTGCTGTCATGAAGGTTGTCGGCTGGTAGGCTGCTGATAGAGCATACTGGAAAGTCAAGTGCAGCATCTCCAGAGGCGTTCAATCAAGTGTTCGTAAACGAAGTCGACGTCCTTCCATGTTCGAGTATTTTCGGCATGCCGAACATATTTGCTTCTTCCTCTGGCGCATCATCATCTCCGTAGCACCGAGTGACATGGAAGAATTCCGCATGCGAGTGCTGGCATCGGCCTTTCCATTCGGTAAGCAGCGAAAGACCGGCAAGTCCAACGTTCTGCAGCTCTCATCAGTAGAGACGCTTCTGATCGGATTGGATTTGGGTTCTCAATGATCGACAGGAACGGCGACAAGGGTCGACGAGGAGGAGGAGGCAACAAGATCTGATAACCAAGGGTCTGCAAATGGAGCAATAGGAATCGAGACTGCGCTTAGCAATACAGGAGAGGCGTGGGTCATCCTGCAGCTAACGGCTAGCGCAGTGCGGGGAGACGCGGCAGACGCCCCAGACGCCATCGGTGGGTTTGCAACCTCCAATGGCAGGCCATTGATGTGCGAAGAGGGTGGGCAATGAGTCGAGATGACTCCAGATCTCTCCAATGTGGTGGTTCTGACAGCGGGTGCCCGTGAATTGTAATCGGAAGGTTCATGTCGATTCCAGACCCAAGCGCGTTGCTTTGGCGTATCAGCGCGTCGCTTGAGGCACCAAAATGAAACCTGGACGGACCCATAGTGAGCAGATTACGTCACAATCTGCGCTTTTTCTGCGGAAAAAGCAGTGCAAACACTGTGCCATGGCAGACATCAATACAGTGCCTGGACTGTGCGGAAGGAGGCAACTTCGGTCGCCGAATGCCAAAAATCTGCAAGGCACAAAACGCGCACCCAAAAAAGGCAAGGGGCAATCTGGTCAGCCAACATTGCAAAGCAGCACAATTGCCGCGGAATGAAAAGTCAAATGGGCCAGGAAAGGGGAAATGACAGATGGCATCGCCGTACATAAGGCGCCTTACTTTACCTGAGATAATAAAACCATGGGTGTCCTGCCTTTTCTGTTCCGTCGCAACTTCTCGGCTGGCAAGCAAGGGATTTCGGGCTTTGACCACACCCTTTCGGCCACTGACAACCTGGAACTTTACGCTCTGCGCCGTCGATCTATTACAACTACATCCACACACAGCATCGACTAGTAGGCCACCGCAGCTCATTACGCCTCCCTTCATCGCTGGTTTCTCCGGTATTATCGTCCAGTGTCGTCGTCCGTCTCCGGCGCCCAAGTATTTGGCACAAGTTTAAAGTTCATCGCCGTCTTAAGGCCGGGTGGGCCTGTGACCGGAGAAGAGAGAAGAAAAGAAGGAAAAAAAAAACCAAAGATTCTGAATCGTCGACATTGTGTACGCGCCTTGGCCACCGTGGATACAAAAACGAAAAAAAAAAATCAAACTAACGACCAAGCAGGATTACAGCAACCAGGGGCGAGGCTGCTAGAGAAGAAGACAGAGGAAGAGGCCGACGACGGACGCCAACAACGGCGACAGAAGCAACGATGAATCCACGCATCACCACTTCGTTTTTGCTCGCCAACCTTCACTGCCCGTCATGTGTGTATTCGATCCAACAGGCTCTCAAAGAGTCGTGCAGTCGCGACGTGATTTGGGTGTCACCCAACGTGGTGACCTCAGTCGTCACCGTTGAGCACAGGCACACTGAGACCCCCGAGGTCACTATCCGATGTATGGCGAAGGCGCTGCAAGAAGCTGGCTTTGAGATCAGTGGTGTGACGACGACGGCTACCACCACCAGTGACTTGGACGTACTGAATGAGCCGTCCGCGTGGCCCGATGCTGAATCGCCGGCTCAGCGAGAGGCTCATCTTTTGAACTGCAAACAGTGTCGCGACTCTGGGGAGTCTACCCCTCACGGCTCCTGTCGCTCACTCATGCACGAATACGCGTCAGACGACGCCAGTGCCAGCGGCAGCGGCAGCGGCAGCGACACACGCCGAGGATCAGGAACAGAGACGCCCGTCAAGTGGAGAGCAACCCTATCCATTGGGGGGATGACCTGTGCCTCATGTAGCAATGCCATCACCGAGGAGCTCAACAAGAAGGACTGGATCGACACCGCCGTCGTCAACTTGGTCACCAACAGCGCAACCGTCGACATTTCCGATAAGGCGGATGCTGAGAAGATTGCAGAGACCATCGAAGACATGGGATACGACGCCAACCTCGACAGTGTCGCAGAAGTCAGGCAAGAGGAGTCGGGTTCCAATCTGTGGAGGGCCGCCGTGGCCGTTGGGGGAATGACGTGTGCTTCATGCGCCAACACTATCACCGAGCAGCTCAGCAAGAACGACTGGGTTTCCAAAGTTTCGGTGAACCTAGTCACGAACAGCGCCACCGTCGACTTCACTGTAGAGGGTAAGCAAGACGAAATCGTTACTGCCATTGAGGACATGGGTTACGATGCCACGCTGGACAGCGTAAAGAGTGTCAAGTCCGAAAACAAGGGCGCTCAAGAGCGGACGGTTCAAATCTCAATCCACGGCCTCTACTGCCAACACTGCCCATCCCGGGTTTCACACTCTTTGAGATCATTCAAGCGCGTCAAGGTCATTTCAGAGCCCACGCCCGAGAAGCCCGTCATCAGCGTCAAGTACACGCCCGACGCACCGTCTTTTACTGTGCGCGAGATTCTTTCTGCTATCGACGCTGCGGATCCTGCCTTTCGAGCTTCGATTTACCATCCTCCCAGTCTCGAAGAGCGCTCTAAACTGATTACGCAGAAGCACCAACAGCAGCTTCTGAGGAGAATCTATCTGACCCTTGTCGTCGCTATCCCTACTTTCGTCATCGGCATCGTATACATGAGTCTTATTCCTGACACGGATGACGGCAAGCACTGGTTGATGAAGCCCTGGGTTTCAGGCATCAATCGAGCACAAATCGCCTTGTTCATTCTCTCGACGCCGGTCTACTTCTTTGCGGCCGACGTGTTCCATACCAGAGCTATCAAGGAGATTAGCAATTTGTGGCGCCCGGGCAGCAAGACCCCTATCCTTCGGCGCTTCTACAAGTTTGGCAGCATGAACATGCTGATGTCCCTCGGAACCACCATTGCCTATGTCTCGTCCATCTGTCAGATGATATCTGCTGCAATCAACAAGCCGGCGGAGATTGACGACACTCAGTTCTACTTTGATTCCGTGGTCTTTTTGACCATGTTCTTGCTTCTTGGTCGCCTGATCGAGTCGTACAGCAAGTCAAAGACTGGCGATGCGGTCGAGCTTCTGGGCAAACTCAGGCCTACGACAGCGATTCTGGTCACGAAAGATTCCATCGGGAAAACAACAGATGCGACTGTTGGTGTCGACATGCTCGAGTATGGCGACATTATCCGCGTGCCTCACGGTGCCTCGCCTGCCGCTGACGGTATTGTTTTGCAAGGCGAGAGCAGTTTCGATGAGTCTAGCCTGACTGGCGAGTCTCGTCTTATTAAGAAGGTCCCCGGCGATGAGGTTCACGCTGGAACTGTCAACAAGGACTCGGCCATTCAAGTGCGCATTACTGGTGCTGCGGGCGCATCCATGCTCGATCGAATCGTTTCCATCGTTCGCGAAGGTCAAACAAAGAGGGCGCCGATGGAGCGCATTGCCGACATGCTGACGGCGTACTTTGTCCCGATCATTACCCTGATTGCAGTCCTGACTTGGCTTACCTGGATGATACTTGGCTATGCCGGTGTCATTCCCGACCGTTACCTCGATTCTGGGAGTGGCTGGGTTGCTTTCGCGTTGCAATTTGCAATCTCCGTCTTCGTTGTGGCCTGCCCCTGTGGCCTTGCTTTGGCAGCCCCGACGGCCATCTTCGTGGGCGGCGGCCTCGCTGCGAAGCACGGTATTCTTGCAAAGGGAGGTGGCGAGGCGTTCGAAAAAGCGAGCAATGTCGACGTCGTCGTCTTCGACAAGACCGGGACCCTGACTGTTGGCGGCGAGCCCAAGGTCACCGACACGAAACTGTTCCTCGACTTGGCGGAAACCAACATTGAAAGCAGCTTAGTATTGGCCACACTACGGGCAATCGAAGAAAACAGCAGCCACCCCGTTGCCAAGGCGATCGTTTCTTACTGCACGGCTCAGACCGAAGTCTGGGCAGAGGTGGAAAACGTTCAAGAATTGCCCGGCAAAGGCATCAGAGCGACAAACCGAGGTGATAAGCAGAGCGAATCTTTCGAAATGATTGTCGGAAATGAGACTCTCATGCGCGACTTCAATGTCGAGCTCGTAGAGCAGGTGACTACCCAGCTCCAGATTTGGAAGACCGAGGCCAAGTCCGTTGCTTTGGCAGCCATCAAGTCAAAGGCCGACTCGGATGCGCCTTGGACGCTGGTTTTGGCTTTGTCCATCTCAGACCCTATTCGTCCCGAGGCGCTCCCCATCATTCGCGCACTCAAGGATCGTGGAACGCGTGTTTGGATGCTCTCGGGTGACAATTTCGTCACTGCCAAGGCGGTAGCATCGCGCGTTGGAATCAACCCTGACAACGTCCTGGCCGAGGTCCTTCCTTGGGAGAAGGCAGACAAGATCACGTACCTGCAGAACGTACTCAAAGCGCGGGTCGGCAGGTCGAGAGAGCATTCAACGAAGCGCGCCATGGTTGCCATGGTCGGAGATGGCATCAACGACTCGCCGGCGTTGACCAAGGCCGACGTGGGCATTGCCATTGGCAGTGGCAGCGACGTGGCTATTTCGAGCGCCGACTTCGTCCTCGTGACGAGTGATTTACGAGCGATAGTGACCCTTTTGGACCTGAGTCGCAAGGTGTTTGGGCGTATTAAGGTGAACTTTGGATGGGCCCTCATTTACAATCTTCTCGCTATCCCTATTGCCGCCGGTTGTTTATACCCCATCACAACATCCGGAGGACAGCATATCCGACTGGACCCCGTGTGGGCCAGTCTGGCGATGGCATTGAGCAGCATCAGCGTGGTTCTCAGCTCTCTGGCGCTGCGGACGAAAGTCCCTGGTTTTGGTTTCCGCCCGCGAGGGCTGTAACGTTATCATCGATCATTGTTGCCCTTGGGCATGTATTACTGTAAAATGCACTGAATAGCGCGGGGGCAACCCAATGCACAAGAAAGGAATAGAGCGCAGCAACAGCCTAATAGAATGAGTCAAAGGAGTACGTCGTCGCCCATCTTCGTCGTCCCTCTTGTTGTCCTCATGTGTCGTCTTCTCTCGTCGTCCCTCTCCGTCGTCCACTCTGAAAGTTCTAATCACTTACACCTTCTGCCATTTAACCTACCACAAGGGATTCAAGGCATCCTCAAGTCCCGTATACTCATTGATGATAGTAATTCAATCCCTGGATAGATGAGTTACTTGGGTCATCCGAGTCACATGTGCAGCACCCATGGCCGTGGTGTTGGGCGGAAGTGGTGAAATCATCGGGGCGGGTACTGATGCCGCGGCCGAGCGGATACCGCACCGAGAACCGGCCGGGGAACCGACAGCCTGGGGACAAAAGGGTCCGGCAATTTTGCGATCGGACGGGATTGCCACCGAGGAAGCAAAATCTGGGGCAAAGACCGCATTGAGGCTTGCAATTCCGGGACGAGGAGGAGTCAAGTCGAGCACGCAATTGCAGGCGCGACGCGGATTTGGTAAGCCAGAGGTCCGGCCAAAGGACCTTTAGTGGAGCCAAAATGGTGCAATGTGGGGCTGCCGCACATGTCCCCGGGGCGTTGATTGGCGCGCGATGGCGCAATTGTCCCCTAGTCAATTCTGCGAGCTTCAACAATTTCCAAACGCCGAGTTTCGCACGCCAACATGAGCAAGAAGAGAGAGGTTGACGAACCGCAACTGGCGCATGAGCATGGCTGGGGCCCGGGAGGAGCAGCAGCGGCTTCCATTGCTAGGTAATCTGCGGCAAAGGACTGGTAAGGTGAGCCCGGCTAAGGACAAGTCCCCCTTGTCACTCTCTTTTGCTTTGCTTATTTTTTTTTATATTCCTTCGGACCCTGCTCGGAGTCTTCGACTTTGAGATACCTTCGTCTTTTACTTACCAATCCCCTTCCCTCCCACGATCCCAAGGTCCTCCTAGAACGAAGAAGCAGTCGTTCGGGTTGACGCAAGTGAGTTTGCTTGCCCTTGGTGAATCAATTGCTTGTTCGCGACCATTCTCTTGCGCGTGGTCCGGCTTCTCTTTCTGGTCTTTCGTCTATACTTGACCATCTTTAATCGCATCTTCTTTGCTGTATTTACTCCCACGTTTCTCTCGAGACAACCTCCAAAGATGCAGTTCAAGCAGCAGGAGAGCAGCGGCTCTGCCGCCGTTCTCGATGCCAAGTCTCCCGCCCCCGTTGCTCCCGTCAAGAAGGTCTCCTCCACTCTTCCCTTTGGCCAGCCCGTGGCCCTCGCCTCCATCTCCGGACCGACCTACGTGACTGCGCAGCTGCTCGTTCAGCAGGTCGCCTACCTCCTGTCCGACAAGATCTTCTCCTACTCCGCCCCGACTTTCGATCTCGATGTTGCCGCCAAGGCCTGGGCCGAGGCCAAGGAGAAGAACATCCACGGCGAGGCCACCGACCTCGTCCAGCTGCAGACCAGGACCGGCGCCGGCGCGCTCGCTCTGGGCTACATCTTCAGCCCAGACTTCGACCTGGCCAAGAGGCACCTGCCCCAGACTCTGCTCGCGCCTACCCTGAGCTTGAGGAACCTGCGCGCTGCTCTTGACCAGCTGAGCCTCCTCTACGGAGTTGCCTCCCCCTTCGTTGCCCACGTCGCGGCTCTCGACTACGATGCCGCAAACGGTCTGGTCTCCGACTACGACACTGCTCTGCGCACCGCCGAGGAGCTTGGCCTCGGTCTGGTTGCCAGCTCCAGCGCCTACGAGACCCAGCACATGGCTCTCTTCGCGACCCTCATGGCTGCTCTCATGCCCACTCTTCACATCTACGACGGTGTTAGACTCGCCCGCGAGACTTCCCGTATCGTTGACGCGCTGAGCGAGAGCGGTATTGCCGATCTCTACAAGAACATCACATCCGAGTCCACTGGTGTCACTGAGAGAGCCGCCATCTCTTCCAAGGTCGCCGACCTCCTGGATGTGTTCAACAAGCACCTCGACCCCACCGAGGACCACGAGAGCCAGCACACTGCTCTGTTGGCCACCCTCATGACCGCTCTCACCCCCAGCCTGGGCGTTGAGGACGGTGTCAAGCTCGCCAAGAAGACCCTCAAGGCGTCCGACCCCATGGGCAAGAAGGGTGTTGCCGAGACCTACCAGAAGATCTCCAGCGAGGTCCAGTCTCTGAACAAGAGGCTCGACGACGCCGGCAAGGTTGTTGAGCTCCTGAAGCTCTTCAACAACGAGCTCGGCACCAACTACGAGCTCTTTGAGTACTACGGACACGACGAAGCCGAGAACGTCCTCGTCGTCTTCGGCAGTGCCGAGGCTCAGCTCGCGAAGCAGGTCGTCACCCGTCTCGCTGCTGACGGTGCCAAGGTTGCCGCCATCAACGTTCGCGTCTACCGCCCCTTCGTCGAGGAGGCCTTCCTGGCTCGCATTCCCGAGTCTGTCCGCACCGTCTCCGTCTTGGGTCAGGTCAAGGACGACATCTCCGTCAACGACGGCTCTCTGCAGTCTGCTCTGTACACCGATGTTCTGACTGCCATCTCCTTCGCCGGCAAGTGGCGCCAGGACCCGGCTGTCAGGGACGTCAAGTACTCCGCCTCGGAAGCCTTGACCCCCCAGACTGTTGCCGACATCTTTGGCAAGCTCCAGAACGCCCAGGCCGAGTCCAAGCCTTTCCCCTCTCTGGTCCAGGCCCACCAGTACACCTTCTGGGACGTCGACGACTCTGCCGCCGCCGACTCGCCCGTCATTGTCAGCAACCTGCTGTCCCGCGAGTCCACCAGCAACGTGTACGTTCACGAGTCGTTCGATAACCTTACCCAGGGTGGTATCGTCCGCACCGACATCCGCAGCTCCAAGAAGGCTGTCGAAGCTCCTTACGCTATCGAGGAGGCCGACGTCGTTGCTGTCGGTGACGAGAAGCTTCTCAGGGATCTTGACGTTCTCAAGAGCGTCAACGCAAACGGCAAGCTTCTTCTGAAGCTCCCCAACTTCAAGGAGGAGGACGTCGAGAAGCGTCTCTCCCCTGTCGTGCGCAAGCAGATCCAGGACAAGGGCATTGAGCTCTACGTTCTCGATGTTGCCGCCTCTCCTGCGTTCGAGAAGGAGCCCCAAGTCGTCAAGTTCCTCTTTGAACTTGCGTTCCTCCAGATCGCCCGCCCCGACATCTCTGCCGAGGAGGTTGCCAAGATCGCCCTCATTGAGGGCTTCCCCAACACCCTCGCCGAGTGCGTCGACGCTCTCGGCCAGTGCCTGCGCAAGGTCGAGTCCCAGGCCGCCTGGGCCGAGCTTCCCGAGGACGTTGTTGTCAGCGCTCTGCCCTCGACCATCAAGCCCAACAGCTTCGTCGCCTTCGACAAGGAGGAGCCCGAGGTCGAGTCCAAGCTCGTCGACTGGCAGGCTGCTGCCAAGGGTCTCGCTTTCAAGGAGGCGTACGGCACCCAGGCTACCCTGCGCCCCGAGCTGCCCGTCAAGACGTCTACCGTCACCGTCAAGGAGAACCGTCGTCTTACCCCCGCCACGTACGACCGCAACATCTTCCACATCGAGTTCGACCTCGGCGACTCCGGTGTCACCTACAACATCGGCGAGGCCCTTGGCATCCACGCCGAGAACGATGACAGCGAGGTCCGCGAGTTCATCGAGTGGTACGGCCTCGACCCCAACGCCCTCGTCCAGGTCGCCGCCCGCGAGGACCCCAACGCCTTCGAGACCCGCACCGTCTACCAGTCCCTCAAGCAGAACATCGACGTCCTCGGAAAGCCGCCCAAGCGCTTCTACGAGGCCCTCGCCGAGTTCGCGACGGACGACAAGGAGAAGGAGATCCTCAACGGTCTCGGTGGCCAGACTGGCGCCGAGGACTTCAAGAAGCGCTCCGAGGTCGACACCCTCACCTATGTCGACATCCTGCAGGAGTTCCCCTCGGCCCGCCCGTCCTTCCACGACCTCGTCCGCATCATCTCCCCCCTGAAGCGCCGCGAGTACTCCATCGCCTCCGCCCAGGCCGTCACCCCCAACTCCGTCGCGCTCATGATCGTCGTCGTCGACTGGGTTGACCCCAGAGGCCGCACCCGCTACGGCCACGCCACGCGCTACCTCAAGGACCTCCCCGTCGGCGCCAAGGTCACCGTCTCCGTCAAGCCTTCCGTCATGAAGCTGCCCGCCTCCCCCAAGGCACCCCTCATCATGGCCGGTCTCGGTACCGGTCTCGCCCCCTTCCGCGCCTTCATCCAGTACCGCGCCCTCCAGAAGGCCCGCGGCGAGGAGATCGGCTCCATCCTGCTCTACCTCGGATCCCGCCACCAGCGCGAGGAGTACCTCTACGGAGAGGAGTGGGAGGCCTACCTCGACGCCGGCGTCATCACGCACCTCGGCGCCGCCTTCTCCCGCGACCAGCCCCAGAAGATCTACATCCAGGACCGCATGCGCGAGTCCATGCGCGACCTGGTGCAGAGCTACATCAAGGACGAGGGCAGCTTCTACCTCTGCGGTCCCACCTGGCCCGTTCCCGACGTTACTGACGTGCTCATGGAGGCCATCAACACGGAGGCCAAGCAGAGCGGCAAGAAGGTCAACGCCCGCAACGAGATTGAGAAGCTCAAGGAGGAGGACCGCTACATTCTCGAAGTGTACTAGATTGTCGCGCTTGGATACATTGCTGGATTTGCGTGTTACATATAGTCATCTACGGCCGCGGGCCTTGCGAAAAGTTTCTTTGATTACATAGCGGGCTGTCATACTTAAGCACTCATCAATTCTCTAAACAATTAGACTCATCGCACCAGCGTCGTGATATTTCCTTTCCAATTGGTGCTGCCATGCTAGCTTGCGCATGCTTTCCAATCTCGCAATGCATATTTACGCTCATCGTATCCAATCCACCGTATTAATGCGTCAAAGAAGCCTCAAACAACCCCCTCAACTGCTCCCTCTCCTTCTGCAGCTCCGTCTCCAACCCGGGGGCGAGCATCAGCACCCTGGCCTGCGGGATGGTGCCCTCGACGAGATCGTCCAGGTGCTCCGTGCCGAAGCCGAGCTCCTTGATGCCCGCGGGCTGGTCGCCGAGGTCGGCGAGGAACTTTGTCAGCGCGTCGGCCAGCACAGCGCCGGCGTCCTCCTTGCGCACGCGGGAGACGTCGACGCCGAAGGCCTCGGCGGCCGCGAGGTGGCGCTCCGGGTTGGAGGCGCCGGTGAAGCGGAAGACGGCTGGGGCGGTCACGGCGACGGACACGCCGTGCGGGATGATGGGGTAGTTCACCTTGTAGCCGGAGTGCTGATAGCCTGGGTTCTGGCCCGAGATGGGGTAGGACATGCCTGTTGGGGGATGGTCAGCGTTTCCGGGGCTCTTTGGCATGTTCAAGGGGTACTGATCGTACCGTGGCAGAGGTGGACTCCGGCGTTTCCGAAACCAACACCGGCGAGCGTCGCAGCGAGGAGCATCTCGCTTTGGGCCTCAAAGTCGTCCGGGTCGCGGACGGCGCGGGGGAGGTACTTGACCGTCGCGCGCAGGGCGTGAAAGGAGAAGACGTCGCTGATGGGGTTGGCGCCCTGGTACGCGGGGCGGAGGATGGGGTTCTTGGGGCGGGGGACGCGCTCGTGGAAGGGGATGGCGGTCCAGGACTCGAGGGAGTGGCACAGCACGTCGAGGCCGGAGGCGGCTTTTACGGCGGAGGGCATGGTGCGGGTGTTGAGGGGGTCGCAGATGCCGAGGGTGGGCTTGAGGTTCCTGTGGGCGACGCCAGTCTTTGCGCGCTTGGAGACGAGGTCGAAGATGGCGGTGCCGGTGGTCTCGGAGCCGGTGCCGGCGGTGGTGGGGACGGCGATGAGGGGCTTCAGGGGCTTGTCGACGGGGCGGCCGTTGCCGAGGGGCGCGTTGACGAAGTCGAGGAAGGGGGCGTCGGGGTAGCACGAGTAGAGGTTCATGAGCTTGGCGGTGTCGATGACGGAGCCGCCGCCGACGGCGAGGAAGGCGTCCGGGGCGAAGGGGCGGGCCCAGTCGATGGCCTCGCGGACGGAGCTGTCCTTGGGCTCGACGCGGGTCTGGTTGTAGACCTTGTAGTTGATGCCCTCGCGGTCGAGGGCCTCGCGGACCTGCTGCATGGCGAAGAGGCCGTCGACGGTGGGGTCCGTGACGACGGCGACGCGCTTGGCGCCCATGTTGGCGAAGTCCATGCCGACCTCCTGCGTCGAGCCCGGGCCGAGGCGGATGGAGGAAGCGGCCATCTCGAAGGCGTACTCCTTCTGGGAGTGGTCGACCGGGGTTGCGAAGCCGCGAGAGGAGGTCCGCAGGGGCCGCGGGGTGAAGTTAAGCGGGGAGTGGTTGTGGTGGTGGCCTGGGTTTGTGTGGCAGGGGCATGATGGCGGATGGGCTTGGATTGTCCTCAGGAGAGAGACGGCGCGGGACGCGGCCTGGAGGATGTCGTGAGATGAGAGCTCGTGAGGGGGGTTGGGAGGCGACTTACGTTGGGGATGACGCGGAGTGAAGGCGTCATTGTGGGCGGTTTGTGTATGAGATGCTGATATACAAGGTGTAGCACTATGGTACAGATGGATGGCTTACAAGATTGGGTGAGATAGAGGCTGGATGCGAGATATGAGAATCACGAACGGCAAATGTGAGACGAGAGATGATGTGAAGCTCTCGGTAAACTCAAGGTGGAAAGGGAGCGATGTCGGGATTCAGGTCCCGCGGCTCCTCCGCACAGAGCTGCCCGCTCAGGCTAGGCCAGGTTGGAGTGCCCATGGTCGACTACGCCGGGGGGAAGTGTTTGGAGGCGTCTTCCCCCGCATCGAGGCTCCACTTGCCGGCCGAGCGATCTAGATGTGGAGCCCGTTTGCCGAGGTACACTAACATGGATCGAATTCTCTCCAAAAGTGCCCCTACTTTTGAGTCTTGTTCTCCGTCATGTATCTCGAATGCATCTGCCTGAGGGGAGCAGTTTTCTTACTTACTGCAGCCTGAGCTAAACATTCAGGCAGGCGCTGGATGACCACGCGGATTGAAGCAGTAAGACGGCGAGACATCCACTTACATCCACGCAAGCGGAGTACGTATTCCCCGGTAGGCAATACTTCCTTGCACGACCTGCCTGATGAAGCAAGTCGGAGCCCTCAAATCGACCAATTGACCAATCATTCACAATGGTTCATGATGATTCATCCGCCAAAGTGGAGGTTCTCGCGATCCTTCGCACGACGATTTTGCGATGAGGACTATGTCATTGTGCAAATCGAATAGTATAAAACGAAGGCCATTGAATGGAAGAGAGAAAGAATAATCAATCAGGTCAAAGGGCAGCTCAGCACGCTCAATAATACCCTATTTGACTTATCAAAACATCGCCATGTCCACTCAATCAACCCCCCGCGGCCGCATCCGCGACATCCTCCCGAATCTCCACCTCGGAACCTGGCCGGCCGGCCCCAAGAACTCCATCACCGATATCCCCGGCATCCTGGCATCCACACAAGAAATCCACACCGACGAGGGCGTCAACACCGGCGTGACCGTCATCCTGCCGCACAAGGACTGGTTCAAGGACGCGTGCTACGCCGGCGTCTTCCGCTTCAACGGCTCCGGCGAGCTGACCGGGTCGCACTGGATCGAGGAGACGGGCCTGCTCGCCAGCCCCATTGTCCTGACGAACTCCTTCTCCGTCGGCGACTGCTACCGCGGCATCTACGAGTACTCCATCAAGAACTACTCCAATGAGAAGGGCGAGGTGGAGTGGTTCCTGTTGCCCGTTGTCGGAGAGACGTTCGACGGGCATCTGAACGACATCTCGAAGCTAGCCGTCAAGCCTTCGGACGTGATCAACGGCATTGAGACGGCCACGGATGCTCCTGTGCGGGAGGGCAATACCGGTGGCGGCACCGGCATGATCTGCCATTACTTCAAGGGCGGCACGGGCTCAAGCAGTCGTGTTGTCGAAGGATTCGACGGCGAGGGCAACAAGAAGATTTACACTGTCGCGGCGCTGGTGCAGGCCAACTACGGCAAGGCGGCGCACCTGCGCATCGGCGGGTTCCCCGTCGGCCGCATCCTCGAAAAGGAGAAGGCCGACTCCTTCGTCGAGGTCGCCAAGCACAAGGACAAGAAGGACGGCTCCATAATTGTCATCATCGCCACCGACGCGCCCCTGACGCCCATTCAGTGCCAGAGGCTCGCCAAGAGAGCGACGGTCGGGCTGTCGAGGGTCGGCGGGTATGGCCACAACCCGTCCGGCGACATTTTCCTCGCCTTCTCCACGGGCAACCACATTCCTGTGCAGACTATCAGCATGGAGAGACGCGAGGTCGATCCGTGGAAGGCGAAGGCGTTGAAGATTGAGTCCATTGACGATACCAGCATCAACGGACTGTTCGAGGCTGCGGCCGATGCGACGGAGGAGAGTATCTACAACGTGTTGTGCTCTGCCGAGACCATGACCGGTTTCTGCGGCCGGACGATCGAAGCACTGCCTTTGGATCGATTGAGGGAGATTATGAAGAAGTATGATTCATAGTACTATCTGGTTTGTCTGCAGTTAATAGCATCGCTTTCTACCCGTGGAAGAGAGGTCCCAGAGTGAATGACAGCAGTATCGATCAACAATCGCTCAGTTTCTCTTCCACTTTGCCCAACAGTCTACTTCGTTACTCACCGCTATCTTTTGCTGGCTGGTCCCTTTCCGAGGAGGTCAGCGTACAGCTTGTGGCAGCCAGCATCTTTGATCGCATTCAGTTGTCCCGTTACTTGTTCCAATACCCTGATCCACTCGTCCTCAGTCATCCGACCCCGGTACTTCATTGCACAGTCGAGAAGGGGCTGCTCGGCATCCTTGACTTCGCTGATGGCGTTATAGAGTTGCACTCGCGTCCTGACCCATCTTGGCCTGGCTGACTCGTTCAAGCGCTTGGTATCGTTGATGTCGTACGGGTTTGGTGCTTGTTGGTATAGGTCTCTCATCAAATTACTGGCGGCTTGGAACTTGATGCGTAAATCATTATGGAGCGCGTGCCTTGGAACATCGGTCAGTTTCTCCTCAACGATGATGACAGATGGGGACATACAGAGGCTCCTAAAACTCTTTTCTAGCTTTTGTGGCCTGTTCTCTGGCCTCTTGTTCTCTGGCCTGTCGTTCTCTGACCTCTTGCTCCCTGGCCTGCTGTTGCCTAGCCTGTTCTTCCCTGACCTTCTTCGCCTCTCGTTTCCTTGCCCTTGCCCTTGTCCTCTTACTTGCCGTTGTCTTCTTATTTGGGTCAGCCATTGAAGCTTATTCGTGCATTGAGATGCTTTGAGTATCTTCCCTATGTTATGACTGATGTTGGAATTCGCGAACGGTAAGTGTGCGGAGTGTGAAGTTGAAGAAAATCAACGACGACATCTTCCAGGGGGAAAGAGGTGGTTTGCATGTGGTGCCCGAGACGAGGTAGTGCCCTCCTAGATCCCCAGTACAGGTTTTTTGGGAAGGCATTGGCTTCCATATCTTTCAGGAGCTTTTGACATAGATGCACTTTGGAAAGAGGAACCCAAGAATCGCCAATTTGGGCTAGTGGAGGGGGCTGACAGGTTCAACTCCCCAAAATTGCCCTGAACTTTTGCTTTCTGAATCTTTGCTTCAATTCTTTTTTCAAAACACTACCTGTATCCAACATGGGGAAAGTATCATAACATTAGCGATAGAGGCTCGTTCAGATGTTGGTAAGACTGAGAACCTTGGCAAGACACCCCATGAGAGTCGCTCATCTCACAGGACGGCGTAGGCCGTCCGCAGATATGTAAAGCCTCCTATAGCCTCAATTACAGCTATAATCTTCTGATATAAGCCTAAAACTGTTAATGATTCGTGAGACTACCTAACTTTTCTGCGTTCGCGCGGCTGTTTTAGTGACTTTAATAAAGACAAGAACGACGACGAACGAAGACGATAGCTAACAGCGACAGACAATGATAACGGCAATCATCATAGCAACTACGACAGCAACAACGATAGCAAGCACACAGGAAACGAAGTCGCTCTAGCATTCAATTCATATACACAGTTGCTGCTTGCGAATTCGCTGGGCGATGTGTAAAATTAAACCGTCGGGAGATCTAGGTTGGTTTGGACGACGTTGGGTCGCGTGGAGGCTCAGGGGCTAGTCGTGCAAAAATACAGTGTGCGACTACGAGGATCACAGTAGCATAACCCCTCCCCCACGTAGCGATTTTGGAAGTCTGCCCCTCCACCCAGGGCGGTGAGTCAGGGCAATTGCTTTTTTGACTCAGTGTGCGCCACTACCCCGCTGCAGCCAATACACTGGTCTGGTGCCCCTCGTCCCGGCTTTAAATAATTTTGACTGGTACATCTTCGATCGCGAAACGCAGGATTTTTGGTGAGTCAAAGCCGACCCTGAGGTGACTCGCAATCAGCCTCGAAAGAGAACACCAGCCATTTATAAACACCGATCTCTTCCCCGTATTTCATAAACTGACAGGGGAAACTCTTCCAGGCAAATACCCCGCAATCCGCAACCATGGCCGACTCCAGCGCCCCCGAACCCCCCACCGAGCAGGTGGCCAAGCTTCTGCTTGACGAGGTCACCGGCGAGATGATCTCCAAGACCGAGCTTAAGAAGCGCCAGAAGGCCCGTGAAAGGGAGGCTCAGAAGGCTGCCAAGGCCGCCGCCGCCCCTCCTAAGCCTGCTGCTGCTAAGAAGGGCAACGCTGAGGCCGACGAGAAGAACCTCGACCCCAGCCAGTACTTTGAGAACCGATCTCGCACCATCAACAAGTATGTCTCATATCTGGGTCAATTGGATGGAAATATATGCTGATCGGACTGGAACAGGCTGCGCGAGACCAAGTCTCCCAACCCCTACCCCCACAAGTTCCACAGTAAGTCCCCCGAACCATTTCGGACCACGAAAGAACGGACCTGATACGAATATAGCCGACTACGATCTGCGCAAGTTCACCAGTGACTTCGGACACCTCAAGTCCGGCGAGAGCGACAAGTCCAAGGTCATCCGTGTTGGTGCCCGTATCTACAACAAGCGTGCCTCCGGCAACAAGCTCTTCTTCTACGATGTCCGCGCCGAGGGCGTCAAGGTCCAGGTCATGGCTCAGGCGCAAGAGGTCGCCGAGGGCACCCCGTCGTTCGAGGATCAGCACCTGCACCTTCGCCGAGGTAAATACCAGAATCGATACGCGGAGGAGACATAGGCTGACATGGTCCAGGTGACATTGTCGGTATCATTGGTTACCCCGGAAGGTTCGTGTCGCGTGACTTGGTAAACAGGAATCTCAATTCTAACGAACACCCAACAGGACAGCACCCAAGTCCAAGATCGAGAAGGGCGAGGAGGGTGAGCTCTCCATCTTCGCCACGGAGTTCATTCTCCTGACCCCCTGCTTGCACACCCTGCCCGACGAGTACTACGGTTTCAAGGACCACGAGGAGCGCCACCGCAAGCGTTACCTCGACCTGATCATGAACGAGAAGAGCCGACAGATCCTCATCGCCAGATCCAAGATCGTTACATACATCAGAAGGTACTTTGACGACAGGGTTAGTTGGGACTCATTCGCAAGCTTCACACCGAACCCTTGAAACTTACACCACACAGGATTTCGTCGAAGTCGAGACCCCTATGATGGGTCCCATTGCTGGTGGTGCCACCGCCAAGCCCTTCATCACCCACCACAACGACTTGGACATGCAAATGTTCATGAGAATCGCCCCCGAGCTTTACCTCAAGGAACTCGTTGTTGGCGGTCTCCACCGCGTCTACGAGCTTGGCCGCCAGTTCCGCAACGAGGGCATTGATCTCACCCACAACCCCGAATTCACCACCTGCGAGTTCTACCAGGCTTTCGCCGATGTCTACGACCTCATGAAGACAACCGAGGAGCTCGTCTCCGGCCTTGTCAAGCACCTCACCGGCGGCTACAAGACCAAGTTCCACACCCAACACGGAGAGGTCTACGAGGTCAACTGGGAGGCCCCCTGGAAGCGCTTCGAGATGATTCCCGAGCTTGAGAAGGCCACCGGCGAGAAGTTCCCCCCGGCCGACCAGCTCCACACCGCCGAGACCAACGAGTTCCTCCAGAAGGTCCTCAAGAAGATGAAGCTCGAGTGCTCGCCGCCCCTGACCAACGCCCGCATGATCGACAAGCTTGTCGGCGAGTACATTGAGGAGCAGTGCGTCAACCCCTGCTTCATCTTTGGCCACCCGCAGGTCATGTCGCCCCTTGCCAAGTACCACCGTGAAATCCCCGGTCTTTGCGAGCGTTTCGAGGCCTTTGTGTGCAAGAAGGAGATTGCCAACGCCTACACCGAGTTGAACGACCCCTTCGACCAGAGACTCCGCTTCGAGGAGCAGGCCAACCAGAAGGACCAGGGTGACGACGAGGCCCAGCTCATTGACGAGAACTTCTGCATGTCTCTCGAGTACGGTCTGCCTCCTACCGGAGGATGGGTAAGTTTTGTTTTCCGAGCACTACGACAGGACCACGAACTAACAAATTGTAGGGTATGGGTATCGACAGAATGGTCATGTTCTTGACCGATAACTACAGTATTCGTGAGGTCCTTGCCTTCCCCTTCATGAAGGAGGAGAAGCAGGCGGAGAAGAAGGCCTCCGCCGCGGAGGTCGTTGGCGTCAAGCCCGTCCCTGAGGAGGGTATTGGTATGTCTCACTTAGCCCTTCGTCGCTAGTTCATGTCTGACTGAACGTATCGCAGCCCACAAGTAGAGGATCAACACATTAGATGAATGGACTGGTATGTCAAGAGACGAATGATGTTGTCATCATTGCTAGTCGTGAGGGCACTCGAAGGCGCCAACCAAAAACAAAAGATATCCGGCAGACATTCCATAGTCTAGAGTTGAGCTTCTATTTTAAATGAAAAAAAGGTTTTAGACAGGAGATGTGATGAACCAGACCTCAAAGGGTGGTCGTGAAACGCATTCCGCCCCTATTGCGTGTTGCTACAGCTGTTATACATATCTACTTTTCTGTGTTCATGTGCCATAATGCCATAATGTCAAATCGCTGCCATAATGCAGGTATCAATGCTATTTTAACTCAGGAAAAAACGCTAGCCTCAGAGAGAACATGCCCTTCAAGGCTTAATGTTCATGGCCTTGATCCGCTTCTGGACCATGGCGAGGGTGGACTTGGGCACGCGCAGACGGTGACCCAAGACCAGGGCGCCAGTCAACAGGGCTAGGGCGCCGGCCTGGTGCGTCGCGGCCAGGTGTGTGGGGACGATGTAGATGAGGGTGCTGATGCCAAGGGTGGCCTGCAGCAGGACCAGGTGGACGGTACCGAGTACGCCCTTCTTGACGTCCTTGGGGAGGGCGGCAGCGACGCGGCCGGTGCGGGAGTAGGCGAAGAGGGAGAGGATGGCGGTCAGGGTGGTCATGGCGAGGATGCGGTGGTCGAGCTGGACAGTGCTGGGGTTCTCGAGCATGTTGCGCCACCAGAGATCGGAGCCGTCCTCCTTGCGGGAGTAGAACTTGTCCCAGAGCTCCTTGGCGGGAGGGGTCAGGCCGAGGCCCATGTAGGGGAACTCGTTGTAGATGAGGCCGGCGTCGAGGCCGGCGACGAGGGCGCCGGACATGGCGGTCGTGAAGACGAGGGCGACGAGGGCAAAGGAGAGGCGGCGGAAGGTCTTGATGGCCGGGTTCTGCAGCGCGGCGAGGGCCTTGGAGGCGGCGACGGGGTCGGCGAGCAGGCGGCGCGTGCGGAAGATGGACAGGGCCGTCATGAGCATCCAGGAGTAGCAGACGAAGGCGGTGGCGAGGTGGGCGGTCAGGCGGTACTGGGAGACGCGGGGGTGGGAGCCGGGAGCGAAGAGGTCGTCCTTGAGGCCGGACTTGACCATCCACCAGCCGATGAAGCCCTGGAAGCCGATGAGGCAGGAGATTCCGCAGAGATTGAGGGCCATCTTGGGCGTGACGCGGCGGCGGGCGATGAAGTACAGAGTCGGCAGGACGAAGGACATTCCGATGAAGCGGCCCCAGAGGCGGTGAGACCACTCCATGAAGTAGATCTTCTTAAACTCGTCCATGGTCATGTGCGGGTTGAGGAGCTTGAACTCGGGAGAGGCGCGGTACTTTTCGAATTCGGATTCCCAATCGGCTTCGTTACGAGGGGGCATGGAACCGG
Source organism: Colletotrichum fructicola Nara gc5 (assembly GCF_000319635.2). Lineage (NCBI taxonomy): Eukaryota > Fungi > Ascomycota > Sordariomycetes > Glomerellales > Glomerellaceae > Colletotrichum > Colletotrichum fructicola. The sequence continues at coordinate 7,837,874 of NW_027094051.1, read as the reverse complement.
TTACGGGACGCCATTCGGTGATACTCAAGCTGATTACGGTGTTAGTCAAGCTCCAGGAGAGTTCTGTCGAGGTGCAGGCATACCCAGATTCAGTCAACCTCGTAAGACCACCCCAGACAACGATGCCAAAGACACTGACGGCGGAACCAAGAAGCCAGTAGGCCACCGACTTGGAGTTCGTCTCGGGCCAGGCGCTCTTCTTGACGGTGTCCTTGGCGGCCTCGGTGGCCTGCTGGATAATCGGAGAGGTCTTGTCGACGACGGCGTTGCTGCTGAAGCTCAGGGGCGCCTTGGTCTGGTTGAAGCATCGGGTCTGCTGCTGCTGCTGCGATCGTACGATGTCGAGGATTCGAGAGGACGAGGAGCGCCATTGCGGCTGTTGGCGCTGGCATTGTCGGCATACGAACAGCGAAGGCGACGCCTTGAGGGCGAGCCTCCGCAGTCCCGGTGCGAAAGACGCCATGTTGGGCCCGTGGGGGGTGGGTGGTGCTTGCTGCGACGCAGTGGGAGCTGTTTGGTGATGCGCTGATCAGAGTAAATTTGGAGGATGGGAAATCGAGGACGGCTTAGTGGTTCGTCGCCGGCACCCCTCGGCAGCAGGTGGGACCACTTTTTTGTCATAGACCCTTGAAGACCGCCCGGCGCACGCAACGACCCTGGGCCGTTTTACAGAGCACAGTGCAGCCCACGCCACGGCCCAGCGGTGCGAGCTGCCCCACTGTAAATTTCTTGTTGACCGCTTTTCGCCCACCACGGCAGAAAAAGTTCCCATGGTCGTGCGCTGCGCTCTCTCTTGGATGGGGAAAAAAGACGGGAGGACCAGAGCACACGAGCAGTCACTCACAGAAGCCTCTCTCGACAAAAGACAAAATGGCCGGAAGACAATCCCACGGACGGCCCCTGCTGTCGTCGAAGCAGCAGCCGAAGAACTTCCGCAAGTCGAAATCCAAAGCCCAGGCCAAGGCCCTCGACGCCTTCACGATCGCCTCGGAGCAGTTTCCCACCAAGCAGAAGAAGACGCCGAGGTTCCGGGAGATTGACGCGCAGCCTGACACCGGAAAGAAGCACAGGCGCGCCGAGGAGGACGACGAGGACGAAGACGAGGATGACGATGACGAGGAGCAGCCGAGGCGGAAGAAGGCCAAGGCCTCCGGCGGCGGCGGCGAGGGCGATGATTCGGAGTACGGAAGCGACAGCGAGGGCAACGAATGGCACTACGGCGTGAACGAGGACGAGGATTCGGACCTCGACAGTGACGAGGCCTTTGGCGACAGCGACGAGGAGGATTTCCAGGGATACTCCTTCAGAGGCAGCAAGACTGCCAAAAACGAGGTTTGCGGCGACTAAGATGGACGTCCGGGAAAGCTATCACTAACACCACAGCTAGGCCGACTCTGAAGAAGACGAGGACGACGATGAATCTCTGGGCGAGGACGCAATCGACCTCGCGCAAGCTCTGGACGAATACGAATCCGACGAGTCCATGGAAGACCAAGGCTCCGGCTCCGAGGGCTCAGAGTCAGACTCCGACGCCGACAGCCCGCCCTCGTCCGACTCGGACGACGAAGAGGACGAGGAGGAGGCTGACCCGTCGAAGCTCGGCGCCCTGCAAAAGTTCATCACCAGCTACGGCGGCGAAGACGAGGACGCGGCGCCCACGAAGCAGAAGCAGAAGATCAGCTTCAAGGACCTCGGTCTGGCGGGCGTCAAGGACGCGCAGATGCGCAAGTCGGTGAAGCTCATGGCCAAGGAGGAGAAGGAGACGCGCCCCGGCGCGGGCAAGAAGCTCGAGGTGCCGCTCGCGCGCCGGCAGCAGGACAAGCTGCAGCGGGCGGCGGCGTACGAGACGGCCAACGAGACGCTGGGCCGCTGGCAGGAGACGGTCAAGCACAACCGGCGCGCGGAGCACCTCGTCTTCCCCCTGCCGCAAAACGCCGCGGACGAGGGGCTCGACAACCGCGAGCTGCAGGCGCTCACGGCCAAGAACTCGAGCAACGAGCTCGAGCAGACCATCATGTCCATCATGCAGCAGAGCGGGCTGGCGATGAACAAGCAGGAGGAGAACAGGATGCGCAAGGAAGCGGAGGAGGAGGGCCTGTCCAGGGAGGCGCTCAAGGACCTCGTCAACCAACGCCGGCGGGAGCGCGAGATCGCCTCGCGCGAGACCAAGAAGGCGGCGCGCATCAAGAAGATCAAGAGCAAGGCGTACCACCGCGTGCACCGCAAGGAGAAGGAGCGCGAGGAGATGAAGCTGCACGAGGCCATGGCCGAGAACGGCGACATCGACTCGGAGGCCGAGCGCGAGGCGGCGGACCGCAGGAGGGCGCTAGAGCGCGTGGGCGCCCGCCACAGGGACTCCAAGTGGGCGAAGCTGGGCGCGTCCAACAAGCGCGCCGTCTGGGACGACGACTACAGGGCGGGACTGCACGACATGGCCCGCCGCGAGGAGGAGCTGCGCCAGCGCAAGGAGGGCCGCGCGGGCCACTCCGAGAGCGAGGACGACTCCGAAGAGGAGGAGGACGACGATGGTAGCGATGACGAGGACGAAGTGGTGCGCGAGAAGCGCAAGTTGCTCAAGCAGCTCAAGCGCATCGAGAACGAAGAGGACGACAGTCCGGCGTCGAACCTGATGAAGATGAAGTTCATGCAAAAGGCCGAGGCGTTGCAGAAGAAGGCCAACGACGAGCTCATTGCGCAGATCCGCCGGGACATCGACTCCAACGGCGAGGCCAGCGACGAGGAGGAGGTGACGGAGGTGGGACGCAAGAAGTTCGGCGGCGCGGCTAAGCCCGCCATCTCCGCGCCCGCGCTGTCCAAGAGCAAGAAGAGCAAGAAGGCCGCCGGCGCGGGCGCGGACGCAGACGACGACGACGACGTGCCGGACAACAGCGCCGTCAACGCAGGCTACTCCATCACCGCCGAGCCCTCGACGACGGGCTCCGCGTGGTCCTCAGGCCCGCGCAAGAAGTCCTCCTCCAAGGCGCACCAACCGCGCGTGCTGGACCTGGACAACTCGCAAGCCATGACGGCCGCCGCGCCGAAGCCCAAGTCCCGCTCAAAAGCAGCTGACGGCTCCGACTCCGACGAGGACGCGGACTCCGAAGAGGGCGAAGACGTCCACCTGCCCCTCGCGATCCGCGACATCGCGCAGATGGACAAGGCGTTCGCGGGCGACGACGTGGTGGTCGACTTTGCGCGCGAAAAGGCCGAGGTCGAGGCCGAGGACGACGACAAGATCGTCGACAACACGCTGCCGGGATGGGGCGGCTGGGTCGGCGAGGGCGTCAGTCAGCGGGAGAAGAAGAGGCAGCAGGACCGCTTCGTGACAAAGGTCGAGGGCGTGAAGAAGGCGGATCGCAAGGACGCCAAGCTCGACAGGGTCATCATCAGCGAGAAGCGCGTCAAGAAGGTAAGTTTTCTTTTTCTGCCCCTTCATTGTATCGATATAGTTTGCTGACATGTTATGCCACAGAACGACAAGTATCTCGCGACCCAGCTGCCTCACATGTACGAGTCCAAGGCACAGTACGAGCGCTCGTTGCGTATGCCTCTGGGTCCCGAGTGGGTTACCAAGGAGTCGTTCCAGGAGGCGACGAAGCCGCGCATTCTCAAGAAGCAGGGTATTATTGCGCCCATGTCAAGGCCAACGTTGTAAGAGCCATGGTCGGATGAGGAGAAATGCATTGTTGGTTCATGTTGAGTACGTCGTCTACTTTCATATTACACATAGACATCTCATGACTGTATCCGGCGAGATACCAGGTGCTAAAGGCGAAATTAGACCAGAAAAGTTGATTTTGATTCAATGTCCAAATGGACGTCTTTTATTGCAATCGAACACTAATACTGCGGACCTCGCGAACCAGTGTTTTCTGTCTTTGTGCCTTTGCAAACACCAATTTCTCCATTTCTCGAAGGAACCTTGGATACCGCCCCCCTAGAAGCCGCGCCCGTTGAATATTGTACAGATGAGATAGACACACCAAGGAAATATGCACACACGAGAGCGAGCTCTCTTTTTTTAACGATAGTCTTTGGAACAGGAGCCTCGTCTTGCAAGACAGACTCGGAATGTTTTGATACTGGTATCAAAGTTAGCTACGCGCCACCAAGACGTCCCGCTGGGTATATGGGAGTCATTGGTTCTTGGCGGAGCTCTAAAAATTCAGGTTCCAGGTTGTGTATGGAGCCTTCTGACACTTTTAAGAAAAACGTATGCTCAACCCATAACGGTAGAAAATGCCTTGTCCAGGGCGTCGCTGGGGCTGACGTAGAAAGCCAAGGCGATGATAATGTAGAGGCCAAGCAACATGGCTCCCTCAAGGTAGTTGGACTTGCCGTCCTGCACGGTGTACGTAACGACAAGCACGGAGAAGGCAAAGGCCACGGTCTCGAAAGTCTCGAAGCGGAGAGTCATGGGCTTGTCGAGAACAGCCCAGCCGAGGATGACAAGGAAAGGGGTGACGAGGAGAGCGATCTGGATGCTGGAGCCGATGGCAACGCCCATGGCCAGGTCCATCTTGTTTCGGATGGCCACAACCACGGCCGTTACGTGCTCTGCTGCGTTACCGACAATCGGAATGAGAATAAGACCGATAAAGTTTTTGCTGATGTGCGCGCTCTCGACGAGGTCGTCAATGCTGCCAACCAGGTATTCGGCGCAGATGGCGACCAGGACCGTGGTGACAACGAGAACGGCGGCGGCGGCGATGGGACCCATGAGGGCCTCCTCAGGCTCCTCGTCGTGGTGGTGCTGGATCTCGGCATCGAAGAGATTGGGGTGGGTGCGGAGCTGGAACCAGAGGTACATCACGTACAACGTCAGTAGAATAATGGCAGTTCCGCGAGAGAGCAGCAGAATGCTGTGCTCCTTGTCGTCCGAATCAGCCTTAGACAGGGCGGAGTAGAGCTGTAGGCGGTGTTAGTCAAGGAGCGGGGTACATGCATGTTCCGCGAGAAGCTTACAGTAGCAGGGATGACGAGCGAAGCCGAAGACAAGGTCATCAGCGAGCAAGTGGTCTGCGCCGTTGCGGAAGCAAAGCTCTGTTCCATGCCTTGGCCCGTAACTCTGTCGCGCATGTTGACAATGCCGCCAAAGAAGAAGCACATGCCCATAACCAGAAGCAAGTTGGACAAGATCGAGCCCAGCATGGACGACTGAACGACCTCAATCTGACCGTCCTTCAAGGCGACAATGCTGACAATCAATTCGACGGCATTTCCAAAAGTAGCGTTGAGCAGTCCTCCAAGTGCCTCGCCCAGCTTCACGGAGATCTGTTCGGTCGCAAATGACAAGACGGCGGCAAGCGGGATAATAGCGAAGAAGTTGATGGTGAAGACGGCGGTAGAGCTCCAGCTGCCCTGGCCTGCGACGATGCCGATAGGCACCATGACCAGAAGGAAGTTGACATAGTCTGTGATAGAGGGTTTGTTAGCTACCAGGCGCAGCAACACGATGCGGCTGGCGGCTGGGCGACTTACTGCTGAGGAGAGTAACCTTGGTGATGTGCCAGGCGTAAGAGCCGTATCTCACGGCAACGTTGTCGCTGTCGGTGCCTGGAGTATGCCTTGGGTCGAGGAAGAAGCCGTAGGTCTTGTTTTGGTGGTGGTCATGTTCGGCGACGCCGTTTCCATTGCCATTTTGGTCATGGTGACCGGAGGAGTGGTTGCCGTTGAGTAGAGGCGATTCCTCGTCTACCTCGCCATCGCGGGCGTTGGGCTTGTTCGTGCTGCCCCAAGAGCGAACCTGTTCGCGAAAATGTCGGTTGGCTGAATCGTCGGACATCGCGCCACCATATTAGCCGAAGCCCAGGCCACCAGAAAAAAAGCTGTATCTGCGATGTCGCGAACGTCGATAACAGTGTAAGGTATGCGTTAAGTGGTGAGGCAACCGATGAGAAACGAAAATAGAAGGGAAATCAAGGAGTGACGATCCGAGGGACAATGCGACCAGATGTGCGCCTGGAATGGGTGTGGCAGGAAAGAAGAGAAAGAGCCAGTCGCAGGAACAGGACGTTACGATGCGCGCAGTGGCTTGGAGGGAAGGAGAATGTCAAGTGCGTTGCCGGCGTGAGTGAAGTGCATCCAAGACTGGAAAGACTGGAGTGCCAAGACTGAAGTAGCAAGAGTAGCGCAGGCAATCCAGGGAGCTGCAGCTACCAGTACATGGGTGGGAGAGAAGAAACGGGGCTTGCTACTGGGGCCGGCGGCGGTGATGGAGGAGGTGACGGGAGGAAAAAGAGGTGAGTGAAGTGTAAGAACTCAGAGACAAGGCGATAGTACCTTGCGGTGTAGCTGGCGCAGCAGGGTACTTTTTCTCTCTCTCGATCGGAAAAAAATCAAACAGAAATCCAACGCAACAGCAGGAACGGCAATGTATCTATCTGTGAAGGATAGCAGCAGGGTACTTACAGACCATGGCTGCGGACTGACTGTCGTATGTACAGTAGTAGCAGCAACGGGAGTTCCTATCAGGTATCGCAGATAGACAAGTTGGCTGCCACGAACAGGCCGGATGAGAGTCCTGGGAGGCCCTGCTCGGCGGATGTGTCTAAGTGTGTGTACGCAGTACTCCGTCTACTGTACCTGTGTGCAGTACGCAGTATGCGCGTGCCGCCCGACGGGTGAGTGGGGTAGAGGACGGTCGGTCAAGTCGTGCGTGATCCAATGGAGGAGGGTTGCGCAGAGATGAGGGCACGTTGGGCCGCCAAGTCGCAAGGTAACGAGGGATCTGGTATCAGAGAGTCGTGGTGTGGTGGTCGGGTCGTGATCGAGTCGAGCGTGGTGTAGTGTGGTAGTGTCGTGCGCACTGGGGAGTCCAGACGTCCCTGACCGTAACGAGGAATGGTGTGCGAGCGCAATTGCCAACTGGCAGCCTTTGCGTAGATCTCAATAGGCAGGAAGAGAGGGCACAAGACGGGGTCCAGATGCCGTGTTCCAGAATACAGATGCTGCTGCTGTTGCAATTCCAATGTGCTCCTCGAGCAAGCTTCAGGTGATAGCCAAGAGCAATCAATTTTGGGTTGGTGGACGGTAGGACAGCAGCTCAGACGCGGTGCAGGAAGGGGAAGAACATAGCCCCCTTTTCTTGTCAAGCTATTATGGGGAAACGTGGGACGGGATGTCGTAAAGGTAGGACGAAACAAGCAGCAATTCAACATTCAGCAAGAATGTGTCTGGTCTGGCTGGTGGTGGTGTGGAAGTCTGCTGGTTCCTCAAGTTTGGTGCTGCTACTGCTGCTGGACGGTTGTCCAACAGGACTCGACCTGGAACCTGATTTGCTTGGCATTTAGATGGTATGGATCCCCAGGGAGGCCTCCTTGGAGAATGATGATGGGGCCCATGACAATGGCACACTGGGACATTGGATGCCTCCCTCCATGCATGCGGTCATGGAGTACACTGCATCACTTCCCACTCCTCCTGCAGCGCTGGACTGCACCTTAGTCACTTCACTGCATACTAGAGCAAGCTCCCAGAAAGCTTCCTTCGGGTCCCTAGGTTCTCCTCCTCCCCCAACGTCATACAGCGGGCGAGCTAGTAGCAACTACCTGGCGGCAGGTTTCAAACACCCAGCAAGGGTGAAGTCGGCGGCGCCCAATGGAGGTGACTGATGATGCCAAGCGTGGCTGTGCTGTTTTGGCGTTGGGTTGCTTCACCTTCACTCTCGTCAAAATTTCTCCGCTGCTTCCTAGCGCCCTCCTGCCTCCTGCCGCCGGCCTTGAGACCTACTCTACTTTGTACCTTAGTTAGGTACGGACAGCACCCACTTTCCTCTGACAGTCTGGGATTCTCTCCCACTTCCCACTTTTCCGCCGGCCGATACGGGAGCGAAGCTGGGAAGAGGCGGAAACAACTCTGCTGCTTTCCATACAACAGGCGCATCTTGTCCTTGTTGGCTGCCCAGTGCCCTGGCCAGTGGCAGCAAGACCTCGCAAAATGCCGGGCAAGAGAAGCTTGTTAAACGTCACCAAGGTACGCGGCAACTGCCCGCTTCCCCTAGCTTGTGGACACGATACCGTCATCATCGGACTTTTGCTCCCGTCCATCGTATCTTTGGCTTCCTATCGACGCATGCTCAGTCATCCATCCGAAAAGAAAGGAAATGGAAAACGACCATCCGTTTGCTTGCGGCCGCTGGCGAGCACGTAGGTCACAAGCAACTCACCCGCAAAAGGCTATTCGGCGTCGCATTCAACCTTTCTTCCCGAAGCCAATTTGCTGTACGGATACTTACCCGCCACCATTGCCGCAGCAACTACCAACATCGAACCTTGAGGTCGAAAACGCACAAGTTTAGGCTTGGCTGACAGTCCCTTTCCACATATTTCGTCTCGGCACGAAGCCGTTCCACAGCCAGGGACGATCGTCTTGACCTTCGGCTCAGGGGACCGGACGATTTGCGACAAACAACAGCTCGAGCTCACCCGCCCACGCCCACGGCCTGAAGATACTGGACGGCAACAAAAAATAGCAGCAGCGGTGCTCTTACCAAACACACACACACTTCAAACTCGGCTGACCTCTTCAACCTCAAACAGGGACATCTCCTGGTCTCGTCTGAAGTTTGACTTTTTCTGGGTGCTCCTGCGACTAACATACCAGCACTCATGGCGCTACGTACCCCCGAATGCCCACAATGATTGCTGCCAATGGAACCCTACAGTGTTCCAATGGTTGCCGGGCGAGGCAAACAAGCTCCAGACTCGTGCTCCCTGCCAATGGCGAATGCTGCATTCGGTTGCCCTGCGAAACGCCCTGCCTTGGCTTTGCTTGCTGGGGGCGGGTCCTCACAATGCCCACTCGGATTCGGAGCCCCATGTCCCGATCTACGGACCCCCCAGTTGCGAGTCCCGACCCGACAGCTTCGCAGTGAACTGAGAGAACCATGCCCCGGCGTGGACATGGACTTTGTCTGCAGCCCACCCGCTCTGGACCCTTATCGAGCCTTATCGATAAAGCTTCTGCTGGCCCTGCCCTTCTGCCCTGCCATCCGCCTCACTGGATCAACCCAAAGTCAAACACTCAAACTCGACGCTCTGTTCAACTGCACTTTATTCTTGGCTCATCGCCTCAACTATAATGGCCAGAGTGCGTACAGCCTCGTCCATCTCGAGTATCAAACTCAACGCTCAAATCCTCGCATGAAGCAGGCCCGTCTGCCTCGTCTCTTCAGCCCGCCTGATCTGATGATCCAACACACGATTGCCTCAACTCTGAAATGCGGGGACGGGGGAGGGGAGACGGGCACGGAGGCTGGTCAGAGTGCATGTCTCCGATTCATTTTGCAGACGTCTCCCGAGTCATCCAGCTCCTCGTGCTTCATGCGTGTGCTTTTTCGACGCCGCCATCGTGCGCTGGCGCTTTCACAGCCACCGTCATCCGTCCAATCGACAACTCCCCCACCCCCACTCATCTCCGTTCACTTCCTTCTCTCGAGTCGGCAACTTTGACGCTGAGCGGCACTCACGGGACGCTGCCTTGGGCGCGTCGCAACATGCACGTGGCCTTCATGGCTCAGCCAGCACTGCGCAAACCAGAGTGAAGCTGCAGATCTGCCTGAAGTCTCGCGAATACCTTGATGGGCTCGTTATCGCAATCAGCATTCGTTGTTGGGCAGCCAGGTAACCGGACAAAGCCGATTCCGGATACGCTGGAGTTGTTGCGCCGAAATTCTCGAACCGTTAGCGCCGTCTTCGAGACTATCGTGAAATGATGAACATGGCAAATTTTGACTGCAGCATTTGTGCATTGGCCTAATTCACGTGGACCCAAAGCGCCCGGGCTCATAGCGGCTCGCACTTCGTCTCATGTTGAGGCGGTCCCAGAATGTCATCTCTTGTGCCCCCATCGGCCCAAAAGCTCGACGGTTGCGAGGCGGTCGTGACTGGGCCGATTGTGCCGTCTTCCGAACTAGACCACACCATCCTTATCAACCCGCTCAAACCGCGTCAGGGCAAGCTTCCAGGAGACAGCGTTGCCTCTGCTGTTCGTCAATGCATCTAATCAAGTCGCCTTGAAGGGCTGCAGAGCCTCACGGGTTTTGAAAACCTTGCCCTCAGCTGCACTTGTCAACAGCCTGACAGCTGGGGTTTGAGGCTGTATTAACGACCAACCCAGTCAATAGCAAGGACAACTCCGGCGGGAGCCCCAACCGTATTCTGTGTCTCTTGGGTGAAATGGGGAAATGTTTCAAGAAGTCGACAAGAGACGGACCCCGGAATCCGGATGCTGAATGCCAATGCGCGCCGCGCACGTACAGTGCTGACCAACGGTGCGCAAGGGCCGAACGCCACGGTGTTCGTGCCCTTCAACGACACACCAACGGCCATGTTCAAAGAGCACCGCACCCAAATCCTCTACATGCGAGTGACGGCTTGCAAAAACAGAGTCGATGACGGTCACGGAATCCAAGCCAGCCTGATTATCAAAAGCGGTTACAATAAGCATTGTGGCGAGAAAAGCTTAGCCTTTTCGGCCCCCAAAGAAAATGGGAAACCAGGGGCCCGTGTTACGTAGATGGGTGACGCGTCATCAGAAAAGCCCCCCCTGGAAATTCCCATCTGACGGAATTTCGCATCTTTTCCCTCCTCCCCCGCGAATGAACAAAGGGGCGTGTAAATTGCAAAAGAGAAGAGAGCCACCCCCCGAGCTAGATCTAGCCAACCAACCGGCTCCTTAGCTGGTCCAGGCATTCGGGACTACTATCAGATTTCGAGATGCAGCAGCCGCAGGTTTGGAAGGCTTGGCACAGCAGACCCTCGAGATGTTCTATCCCGTACGCAGCTGAAATGTCTAGTAACACATGTGATATATTGTCCTGCTGTGGTTTGACAATTCAAGCACTCCGCAGCGGGACTAAACCTGATAAAACGAGATCAAATTCGCAACCTCTCCAGCGCGAGAAGAATGCGGAACTCATCCTCCGTAAAATCTGCCTATGCATGTTTCGCAGTGTCTGATTGAGCTTCCTCCAATGGTCATCAAACCGGCATAACTCAATATATCTCTGTCTCTCGAGTCTCCGCAGCTCGTCCGAACGCTCTTCACGCCTCATCTTGGCGGGGTCTTGGAACCTAGCCAGGCAGCTATAACTAGTAGGACAACAAACACGCTCATACGTCGGCACTATTTTTAAGGCATTATTTGATGCCAATCATGAAGTGGCCAAGTATAGAGGCTTCAAGTGTAGCGAGTATATTGTGGGTTCTGCCGGGGAATCAACATATTACCCGATTCTTGAGAGTTACGGTCCCCAAGGATATGCTCATTGGTACCCCAATGCGAACAGTACCAAACACCTCGCGATGGTAGCATGGACTTATTACCGATAGCACAAAAGAAGGCTGAAGATGACTGCACCGGCAGAATCACAAACATCACAAACAATATGGTACACGGCGTTATCAAATGTGCGAGCAAAATGCAAAAGACCAAAGCATAAACTCCCATTCTCGATTCATAAAAGATACTATCTAAGCGTATTGCGGTCGTTATTTTTGATCGTTTTCGTCGTTTAGGATTACCATAACATCTCTTCATACTGGTCGTGTTCATTCTGTCATTACTCATGCAAGCAGGAATTCGAATGTTGCCGCCCTCCAAAGCATCGTGTCTCGTTCCTAGGTCATTACTTGCATTCTGAACGTGTCATGGGAGTTTAGATGCCGCCCATCGCTGGGTCTCATGTTAGCGGTAGTCCATCAAATGAAGGAGACATCGACTTACCCGCAGCGTAGGCCAGGTACCATGTCAAGCTTGCGCCTCCATCGATCCAACCAGGATCAAAGTTGGGGCTGTTGAAGAAGTCGAACGCAGTCTTCCCATCGATCGTCGCCAGGTTTCCATACAGGATTCCCCTCCATCCGCCGACGATGCTATCGACGCGGCCGTTACTAAAGTACACGTCCCATTCTTCTTTGACGAAGGCTGGGGTACGAACGAAAGGCGACGATGCAAGGAGGGGAATCATGTGGATGCCCTGGATGTATTCTATATTGGCGCCGAAAAAGGTTGTGTGGTCGACCTTGTTCTCGAACAAGATGCCGGCCACCTTGTTTCCAATAAACTGGGGTGGCTGCACGACATTGTCGCTCTTGTAGAGATAGTATGACTGGAGGGAGCGGGCGATGACGGCGAGCTGAAGATTGCCGCGCATGGCCATGGTAGTGTCACCCGAGGCTTCTCCCCACATCTTGATGGCATAGGCGGCCATCATGTCCTCCGAACTTGATTCTTGATTCTTTTGAAATATTAGTCATGGCGTTGCAAGCCCAGACAGGGCACTCACCTTTCCATCGTATGAGGCATACAGACCGTGTGCCCAGCTATGCCCGTGGTACCAGTCCATGGAGCGCCAAAGTGGGAAGTACGTGTCTTTGGTGCTAGGGTTGGCAAAATCGCGCACCAAGGCATTGACGTAAGCCTTGTTGGCTTGCATCCATGTAGGGTCCAGATGCGCGATTGCAGCGGCTGCCAGGATGTGGTAGCCATAATGGAAGTGGTGGTCGTTGTAGTATGTGTTGCCAAAGTCGGCGCCATCATTGCCTGTTACATATGTTGCTGAGGATACAACACCTCCCCACGCGCCTGTAGAGCTGTTAGCAAAAAGCGGCATGTTATGGCAAATCAAAACCTACTTTCGTACAAAAGAGGAAACTTCTGCTTGTTATCGGCAAATCTGGCAAACGCTTCCTTCAGTCGGGGCAGGGCTGACTGGGCCAACCCCGTATCTTTCACAACGTCGTTTATGGCCACGATCAAAATAGCAAACTTGGCCAGTGCCTTTCCACTGAAGTACATCGAGTCCAGATCTGACTGCGCACTCATATCCTGAGACACTTCCTGGGTTGCTATCCCGCGGATTACGGTTTTCGCTTGTTCAGAGATGGTGGTGAGAGGACCTTTCTCGGGACTCCATGGAGCAAAGCCCATGCTGACGGGCAGGTTCGGCTCAACCATGGTCCATTGATCAGCCAGAACCAGTGTTCCGTTACCCTTGGTAGGGGTCTGAAGCAGGACTTGCTGAACCGCGGCCTTGGTCGTGGCGTCGAACGATGCGACGTGATGCGGCAGTGCGTACATGGCCAGCTTTCCATCCTGATGTCCTTCCTTGGAAAACTTGAGGCTGTACGTGCCCGTGTTACCGTTCACGGAGCCAGACAAGGTGACCGTCGTAGGATAGACACCAGCTGCCAGATCAAACACCGCCTCGCCGTTTCCAGGATCCTTGGCAAGCTGGATGGATCCGAAGAAGGGCTTCGTTGATTGGGCCATTCCGTTGTTGACAACCTGTAGGTCCAATTGGTCTCCCGTGGTCGCGTATGCATACAGCCGCCAGATCTTTCCGTCTTCGAGTTGGAACGTGTACTTGGCGACGCCGGCCTTTGGGTCTTGGGTTGCCCGTGTAACAGTCCGGAAGAACACTCCGGTGCGGATTACAGGGGTAGCTCCAGAGTAGTTTGCCGTTACAAACGGCATCCCTTGAACCAAAGGAAACGAAATCGCAGGCACAGCTCCTGGATTCGGCTTCAGGTGGACTCTGGCGGAAAATGCTGTGACGCTGTCCATACCCACGGCTGTATCCGCCTCAAGTTCTTGGGCACTGATGACCATGGATTGAATGCCTACTGGGTTAATAAAGTAGGACGCCGCCCCGGAGTCCTTGTTCGGGCCAAAGACCCGCTGATTCGCATCGATATGAGAAATAGTCATGCCGTAGCTGGCGGCGGCTCCTTTCCCTGCACCCCATGCTATGGCGTACGGGTAGGTGTAAGTTGGTGCCGTTTGATCACCCAAGAAAAAATTGGCGTAGAACTTGTTGGTCTGGAGCGGCCCGCCTGATGTAATACCCTTCCGCGGAACAGGGTGGTCGCTTCGAGTCGTGATAGACGACGGGGGCGCATCCGTGCCAATAGGCTCTGCAAAAAGATCTCCTGATGCCATTGGTGCAGACGGTAGCGGCGCTACGACAGTTCCTCCTGAAGTTGGTTCAATCAAGGTCGACGGAGTCGGAATCGGATCCGACATCAAAGGGCAAGTAGTGACCTTGCCTGCGGTATCGAGATTGCTGTGTACGTCTCCGGTAGTCTGAGGAGTTTGACCAGTAAGTGATGGCAATACAACGACGTTTCCTCCAGATTGTGCGCTGGTGACGAATGGGGCGGAATTGGCGCCTGAAGCGGATCCCTGCGTTGGCTGGCTTCCTCTGGGAACCTGGACGGTAACGGTGTAATTGGTCGTTTCGGTAAGGCAAGTCAGATCGCGGCTATCGAGCAGCAAAGGACGGATGCTGAGTTCTCCAACAGCTCTCGGCTCTCGGTCTGCAAGGTGAAGTCGTACGTGTTGTTGGTGGAATAGGGCGAGGGCGCTCTCGCAGAGGAAAACCTGTATAAGAGTCAGCCTAATGATCCCCATCTTGTATCTGCGGCCCGCCATTGCGGGATAGCAGTGATCTTATCGTGTTTGTGTATGTGGTTTTCTTGATACCAGGCCGGTTATGGCAGCTTAACTTTGCGAATGTCGCGGTAAAGGGGCAAGAGATCATCAGCAGCCGCTCACGCTTGTGTGCGAGTGCTCCGGTTCAAATATCCGGCCCACGAGGAGAGCCATTGGGTCAACAATGAGAGCCACCGACGAAACGGCAGCATCATACCAGCGCCCTGAAGATCGAAGCCCAGAACTCGACGGGGCAGCATCGTTACCGCGCAACAGTGATGTGGGCGGGGGGCGATAGGAATGCGAAAGTCTCAGAAACAATGGGCAAGTCTCACCTGGTAGGAATGCTAAATAGTTTGCCCGGAAACTCAAAGTCGGATTGCAAAAGGGCGAGCTGTGTGATAAGAAGAGAGTCCGTTTTAGGATATGAGGGATCGTGATCGGACGAGACAGGCAGGCGTTGGCGATGATCGTGTCTTGGTGATGCTGGATTCAGTATCCAAATACGATGGCCGGGAGACGTTGTAGGGCTGGGCGAAACAGCCTTTGTCAGAATCGAGATAGTAGGGGAGACTGACCTTCAGAAGATTTTAAAAGTTCAACTACGAGGAGGGCGACGTTGTTGCTAGTTATGTCGTTGCTTCATGCCCGTGCAACATCATCAGATATTCTGAAGGAAGGAAGTTTCGGCACACGACTAATGCTGCGAGACCGACCCTCTTTGGCTGACGCATGCCTGCCCTTGGCGTGGGTACCCTCCGGCATCGAACCTGCCGGTTCATTGGCAAGAAGAAGAAACATTCAATTGTGGTGATATATGACAATTCACGGAGCAACCGGTCACTTGGCCTCAATCGCGATGGCATGCAACTTGGATCAAGGCTCGTTAGCAGACCACATTGCTTCTTGAAGAAGTCAGGTCGAGCGGGGTCGCATCGGGCCGTTCTGAGGCCATGACGCAAGCACACTATCGCCAACACATGTAGGATGAGAAACGGGTAGCATTTACAGCTCCTTCATCCTCCTTGAGCAGGTTGAAGTTGAGAAGTTGACGGTTTATGTGGATGTTGTTTTGAGATTGAGGTGTAGTAAGCCCGGTGTGACCAGGTCCCAAGCTCCAGATCAGCACCTTGGCCGGGCTTGGCGATCATAAGACTGGCGTCCCTCATGACCAACTGAGGTCTGAGCCAATCCAAGACAAGGAATGACTGATTCCAGAGGCGGCGGCAAAAGTGATTTGACCTGAGAAAAACTGAATCGTACAAGCAGGACTCATTGGTTGATCATAATCCGTACCATGGACCCAAATACATTTCCCGGGTATCAAAAGCAAAGCCAATAACTCCATAGCGCCGTTTCCCACATCAAAGACCGAGGGCATTGTACTTGCCACTCATGTTCTCGTCCAGAACATGTCGTAGTAGTGTAGAAGATGGTCCAGCGCCTCGCTCTTGTGCCTTCTGGCTCTTCCTCATCTTGTGATACCGATATCGATTCGCGACTTCTGCTTCGGCGGCAGCCTTGCGTCGCTTCTCTTCCTCTTCGGCAGCCCACTTCTTCTCTTCCCGCCTCTTCTCCCTCTTTTTCTTTCTTCTCTCATCATCATCATCGCCGTCCTCCTGTTGCCTCTTGCACCTTCGTATTTGCTTGTCTGTAAGCAGCCATGGCTCTAGGAGGACCTCATCCCGAAACTGCGTGCGCCGCTCCCACAGCGCTACTTCCTGCTCCGTAGACCTTAGCACCTTGACCTTGTCAATCTTGATCTGCATCTCCTCGCGAAACGTGGTCAGGCCGCCCTTGATGTCAAGCACCGAGCCCACGTCGACGTCCACACAGTCAGCCGGAGGCAGCGGCTGAGGCCTCAGGCCGAATTGTCCACTAGGCTGGTTCTGAGGGGCGGAGGAAGGCGTCTTCAGCACGACAGTGCATTCGATGCAGGCGCCGCTGCTGTCATCGACCGTGTATATGCGCCGGCCCGGGTAGTCGTCAACTGCGACAACGATGCCAACAACGCGGACCCATTTGATCGGGAGATTCCTGTAGAAGTAGAAGTCCTGGGCTGAACAGTGTGTCAGCTTGGAGGTTTGTGCAAGGCTGCTGCAATGCGCGGCAAACGTACCTTCATAATCTGGGACCGATACCAGGCGATGGATGTCGGATACGTGCATCAAGCACCATGTGTTATGAGTGGGAGACAGCTCGAAGCAGTAGCGGGGGTAGAGGCCCGGAGACGAGTCGCCCGTCATGGCATGATTAGTAGAAGTCAAATCGCTCCAGCCCGGAGATGTTCGACCATTATTCTGTTACGATATCGCGGTGAGTCGAGGGCGGTCGATCGGAACGGAGAGGACGCGTCGCGTTGAGAAATGTGGCTGTCACCGGCGAGTTTATTTTACTGAGGGAAGCCAAACCTTAGGTGGTTGACCTGGGGATGTCTTGCAGGGTCGTTAGTGCCCCGCATTGTGGCAGGTACAGTGCAGCGTGCAGCGGCATCCTCTCCGCCACGCCTCAAAGGGAAGACGACACGAAGCACCAGGCAACTGAACCTATGCGAATTTTTGCGGTCGCAGAATGCGGAGAAACTTAAGATTGAGCTAAAAACGATCTTCTTTTCGTGATATCAAGTTTACCAACTCCTGAGGCCCATATGATGAATCCTGGCCAATCCATAACCTAATATCCAGTGTATCCCATACCCTGTGACGCCAGACCAAACCCGCTCTGTCTATCGCCTCGACTTTCTGCCGCCCTTTGCAGGCTTACTTTCATCAGCCTTGGGCTTCTTCAGACGTGCGGCTGCAGCTTGGAAAGCCTCCTCTGATGGCTCCTCCTCGACAGCTGCCCTCTTCTTACCCTTCTTGGGCTGGCTTGTCGCGCCGTACTTGGCAGCCAGGTCGTCCAAGAAGCCAGCACGCTTCGACTGGTTGCTCTTGATGAGCGCCGCAAGGTCATCTTCACCGCTGTCCTTGCCCTTCTTCTTGCCCTTCCCCTTCTTGTCGCCAAAGAGCTTGTCGTGGACACCCAGCTCCTTGGCATACTCCTCGGCTTCATCGGCCTCGCCCTTGGCCGCCTTGATGCGGGCTGCCTTGGACAGCTTGCTCTCCTTGGTATATCTCTTGTACGCTGTCACATCCTCGGTTGCGATAGCTTCATCGATGATCTTGCGGAACCGCTCGTCGTCCTCGAGGACATTGCTCAGCATCACCGTCTCGTAGATCTTGTCCATGTCTCCCTTTGCTTGCTCGTAGGCAATCAAGACATCATCCTTCTCCTCATCCGAACCCTTGTATTTCTTGGCGAATTTCTCAATAGCATCGGCAGAGATCGCGTCGCGGAATTGTTCGCGGTAGTAGTCGGACCAGTTGAAACCCTCCGAGTCGATGATGGACTCGGAGGTAGACCCAGTCGTATCATAGCGCTTGCGCCGGGCAGGATCTGAAAGGATGGCGTATGCGAAAGCGATGGACTGAAACTTCTCCTTTGCCTCATCTCTTTGATCGTCGGGAACCTTGTCTACAGAAAACATTTCGTCAGAATGAGCTCCGAAAGGCCCCGTTGAAGGTAAAGTTATTCATACCGGGATGGTTCTTGAGCGCCGCCTTGCGATAGGCAGACTTGACTTGATCGGCCGTAGCTTCGCGGTCAAGTCCGAGAGTCTCGTACGGATCGATGACTGGAAGCTCGCTCTCCACGAGATCATCTGACGCAGGGGAAGACATTTTGGAAGGGTCGATGACAAGGACGTATTGGGTTGATTCAGGCCTGAAGGCGAAGCTTTGCGACGCGCGTGGGGCTGGTCCAGACGCGACAGCTAAAGTGGTGGGTCAAGCTTGTGCACGCGTGATTGGACCACTTGGTGAGCCGTGCACGACAAGCTAGCTGCCTGGCATGGTCGGCGACCGTCGAGTGCAGCACCGACTGCTTCAAGACCTCTGGCGACCCCTCCCCCTCCATGCGACTGGATCACAGATTACCTCATCTTTTTTGTATCGAAGAGCTCGCACAACATCGGTTGAGGCGCTATATTGCTGTTCGAGATCTTGACCTGGCATCGCATCCCGCAGCACAGCAGTTTTGAGCGCTTCACCCTCGAGCAAGTTTTCTGTGTAACATCTCGAATCATGACATCAGAGGTTGATGCCATTGAACCAGCGCCGATAGCGCCTGGCGATCACAAAGCTTACCTGCAGTATGCCCTCTCTCAGGCGAAGCAATCACCGCCAAAACCTACCAACTACCGCGTCGGGGCAGTCCTCGTCAACCCTGCAAGCAATGCCGTCGTCTCAACGGGATACACGTTGGAGCTACCCGGCAATACCCACGCCGAGCAGTGCTGCTTCATGAAGCTGGCGGAACAGCATGAGGTGGCGGAAGAGGAGCTTGGCTCGGTGGTCAAGACACCCCTCGTCCTCTACACCACCATGGAGCCGTGTTCAGTGAGGTTAAGCGGGAACCTGCCTTGCGCCAAACGAATTCTTCAGCTGCGGTCCGTCATCAAGGCCGTGTACGTCGGTGTCCAAGAGCCCGAGAAATTCGTCAAGGACAACACGGGACGGGCGGCCCTTGAGAGGGCGGGTATCGACTTTGTCCACATTAAGGGGCTGGAGGGCGACATTCTGAAGGTGGCGACGGCAGGACATGTGAAGACGCCAGCATAAGCCAGCTTCCTGACATTACGCCAGGTGGTGGTTGTTCGTTCTCACGATCGCGTAGTCAGAGACCAACACAGCACACTGGTGGCACTACATGCAACGGTCCGCTGTCAGTTCCTACCTGTGCAGATGACAGCGCGGAAACAGCCATGGCGGCAAACGGGCAACGTCCAATTCCCGATTGACTGTTGTCCTGTCATGCTGCCCGCCAGCAAGAAGTGGCTACCTCCAGGGCAATCGCCCTGCAGTGCAGGAAAGGAGCCAGAGAAGCAAAGTGGGAGAAGGAAAAAGCAAGACCAAAGGAGCGGTGTGTCCGCAATGGGAAAAGAGCCAGCAAGGAAAAGCAAACGGAACGATTTCGTCACTGGCTTGGTCCAGCTCGCGTTGCAACGTGGTCTACGGCTGTTCTTAACACACAGTGCCATGAATGCTGCTGGATTTTCATCATTCAAGACGGGTTCTCTGCAATTCGACAGCAATTTGCTCCAAGCATCATCGTGAGAAAACAAGGCCTGTTCTATCGCCTCCACGTGCAGACTGTTTGGTGCAGTGAGACAACAACCCTCAACTACAACTCGAGCACGAGGAACCTCCCTCGCTGCAGGGTGCACAAGTTGCGGCGGGTTTCCAGGGGCTTGGGCCCGATAAGGTGCCCGGAAAACCACCATCTGCCGCTGAAAACGACACTGGGGGCCCTGGGTGCGTTGCAACCCTCCCGCCTCATCTGCGCCAATTGGGAGCGTCCCTGAGCCAACAACAGGTGCATCAGGGCTGGGTTTGTGCACTCCCCCACGAGACGACATAAAAAGTTGCCATGGACACAATTGGCATCTGTCATTGGTAGATGGATCTGCCCATGACGGAGCCCTGCCAGAACACATTGGTTTGCACAACCACTTATGGAGGGCCTTTTTTCCACTTCTCTCTGGCTTTACTTATCAAGGTGCTGTCCAGTGGCTGCTGAGAGCAATGCCGTAGTAGTTAGCTACCTGCTGTTATTGGCGTGCATGTTAAGGTAGACAGACATGCGAAGTGCTGTGCCCATGAGCATGTTGGCGGTAGAGGTTACCTTTCTTTGCACCTGTTTGCTCCGGTGCGGATGACGATGAAGTTTCGCTCCTCATTCTCTCCCTTGTTCCCTCATTCCCACACACCCAATTCTCTTTCCTGGACAGGTACCAATATCCTCAATACCCTATCCTGAACCAATTCCAATCTTCATCTCTGTGCTCGTCGGCGTCCCCTCTTGCTCTCTCATCCTTCCCATCCTTCCCTGCCCCCGTTGTTCAGTGTGTCTTTAACTTTATGCTCCATTCCATTTGACCTCGTTCCCCACCTCGACTGGACAAGGGTTCGCTGTCTGTGTGCAAACATCCATCTCTGCCCGTACATCTCCTGTTCCAACGACATCCGACACCTTGCCAAGTCTTACTGTCATCGGAGCCTTGCCATCAAAGTAGCTCCCGGCTCTCTGCATCCACTTTGTCTGGTCGGCCTCCGGCATTCTCCACCTCGTTTGTCTATTTGCCGTTTCTGGCCACCCGACATCAGTCTTCATCAGCCTGTTTGCCGTCTGTGCTGGCGTCTGGCGTTCACCACGTGCTGCTTGCTCCCTGCCCATGAACAAGTATTATCCCCAATATCCGTCCTTACTTGGGACATAGTTTTCTCTCTTCTCTCTTTCTATCACGCCTGAGAGTTCTTATTAGCCAGCACACATTGCTAGTTCGAAGAGACACTCGCTTTTGTTGAAGCTTTTCACGTCGACATGGCGGATTCAGGACGTGGGAGCCGCGGCCAGGGCCGAGGAGGTCGCGGTGGTGGTGATCGCGGTGGTCGCGGTGGTGGTCGTGGCGATCGTGGTGGTGGTGATCGTGGTGGTGGTGATCGTGGTGGTGGTGATCGTGGTGGACGTGGTGGTAGCTTCCGTGGAGATCGCGGTGGTGGTGGAGGTGGCTTCCGTGGAGATCGCGGCGGCGGCGGCGGCGGCCGTGGCGGCAGTTTCGGCGGCGGAGGCAGAGGTGGTGATCGTGGTGGACGTGGTGGTGGTAGAGGAGGTCGCGGCGGTTTTGCTCCTCGCCGTGATGCGTTCGAAGGCGAAGCTTGCACCTTCTACGGGTACGTTGGACGTCTTTCAGCTGTATCGCGGTAACTAACACCTCTCAGACAAGGCTCCGCCATCCGCCAGCCTGATGCCGATATCACCAAGCTCGAGGACAAGATCATCCAGAGCCACCAGTCTAAGGACCAGGCCCTCATCAAGAAGATGAGTAGCATGAAGCTCGCCGATTCCAGCTCAGCCTCCCTGATGCCCCGCCGCCCTGCCTACGGTACCAAGGGCAAGCAGATCATCGTCTGGGCAAACTACTTCCGCCTGATCGTCAACCCCATGGTGCTGTACCGGTACAACCTCGAAGTCCGCAAGGGCGAGAAAGAGGACGCTCCGCCCGAAGAACCGCAGGCCAAGGGCAAGGGCAAGGGCAAGCCTCCGGCTGGCTCTGGCGATGGCACTCCTGCTGCCATTCCTGCTCGGAAGCTCAAAGTCATTCTGCAGTACGCTCTTGCAGAGCTCAGGAAGCTTGAGGCCGACGCCGTTTTCGCAACCGAGTTCAAGTCCCAGCTCGTCTGCCTCAACAAGTTGAAGCTCGTTAAGAACCCCATCATCGTCAAGTTCAAGAACGAGAACTCCAGCCGTGAGGAGTTGTACAACGTCAAGGTCGTCGGCGAGACAGAGGTTCCGTTGGCTGCCATGGTCCAGTACCTCCAGACCATGGTCGATACGAGCGACCCAGACGAAGTGCACTTCCCCCGGTTCGCGACCTCTATGGATGCCCTTGGTGTCATTCTCGGCTACACCCCACGGCTGAACGACCAGGTCACTGCTATTGGCAAGGGCCGGTTCTTCCCGTGGTGTCCCGGTTCCGCCACGGCACAGCTCGGCTCCCAGGATCCCCTCACAGCCATCAGAGGTTTCTTCCAGAGTGTTCGTCTCGGCACCGGCCGCACCCTCTTGAACGTCAATGTCACCCACGGTGTGTTCAAGACCGATGTCCGGATCAGCGACCTTTGCAAGTGGTTTGGCGTTGACGTTTTCGGTACCGGTAATGTCCGCGCCCACAACGAAGCCAGAGGAACTCTGCGCACCTTGTCCAAGTTCCTCGCAAGGACCCGCGTGACCATCGAATTCCGCACCGGTGACGGGAAGAACGTTATCGCCAAGAAGGCGATCCAGGGTCTCGCGTGCAAGCACGACCTCTCCAGGCCCCCTATCGACAGCACCGTCTTCTTCACCAAAGACTTTGCCTACGGTGGCCCCTCGGAGGTCAAGTTCCAGCTGGAGCCTGAGGAGGGCCAGACTACGGTCATGGGCAACAAGCCGCCTGGTGCCTATTCAGTTGGGCAGTATTGGCAGTGGAAGTACAAACAGGCTCCCGACAACACCTTGCCGCTAGTCAACCTCGGCACGGCCGCCAAGCCCATGTTCTTCCCTGCCGAGCGGTGCACCATCGTTGCGGGTCAGGCTGTTCGTTCCAAGCTTACCAGTGACGAGACTACCATGATGCTCGACTTTGCTTGCCGCTCTCCTTTTGCCAACGCCATCTCCCTCGAGCGAGACAGCGCAGCGGCCTTGGGCTTTGACGAGCCGATCCTGCAGCAGTTTGGTCTGTCGGTTGACAAGAGGCTCTTATCTGTCATCGGTCGTGAGCTGATGCCTCCAATCGTCACCTACGGCAATGCCAAGACTCTCCAGGCTCGTAGTGGTTCTTGGAACATGAGTGGCGTCAAGTTTGCCAAGGCAGGCCCTCGGATCACTAACTGGAACTGGGTCCGCATCGTTGACACTGGAAACCCCAGGATCTCTACCGACGAGGTCGCAGAATCCGTTCGGCAATTCGTGGCATTCCTGAACACCAGTGGAGTCGCCATTGACACTCAGGCTCCAAACACCGCTCACCAGATTAATGTAGGTCGCGGCAATGCCACTGAGGACATCAGGAGAGCCTTCGCGGCTATCGACGCCCACACTAAGAAGGATAAGGGTAGCACCAAGAACTTCTTCCTGCTTGTGATCCTGCCAAGGCAGGACACCGCCCTCTATGGCGCCGTCAAGTCTCTCGCCGACACCCAGTTCGGTTTCCACACCGTGTGCTCCGTGGAGAAGACGTTCCTCAAGAACAACCCCCAGACTTTCGCCAACATTGGTCTCAAGTGGAACCTGAAGAATGGTGGCAACAATCACCTGGTCAAAGACACAAGCGACATCATCACTTCGGGCAAGACCATGATTGTTGGGTACGACGTCACTCACCCGACCAACATGCCTAACGACAAGAATGCCGCGCCCAGTCTTGTCGGCATGGTTGCTAGCGTTGACAGGGACCTCGGACAGTGGCCGGCCGTTGCGTGGGAACAGGGTGCTCGCCAGGAGATGCTTGGCGAGGAGCTTGTCGAGCATTTCAAGTCTCGCTTGGTCTTGTGGCGCTCGCGCAACCAGGGCAAGCTTCCCGAATTCATCCTCATCTACCGCGACGGTGTCTCTGAGGGCCAATTCACCCAAGTTCTCACTATCGAGCTGCCCATGATTCGCAAGGCGTGTGCCCAGCTCTACCCGTCCGGACAGCGCCCTAAGCTATCCATCATCGTGTCCGTCAAGCGCCACCAGACGCGTTTCTATCCCTCTTCTGACCAGAACATGGACCAGAAGTCGCGCAACATCAAGAGCGGCACGATTGTCGACCGCGGCGTCACTCAAGCTCGTTACTGGGACTTCTTCCTGACGGCTCACACGGCTCTCAAGGGCACTGCTCGCCCTGCTCACTACACTGTGCTCATGGACGAGATCTTCAGGGAGAAGTACGGTGTCGGCACCGCGGCGGCAGACCAGCTGGAGAAGCTCACGCACAACCTGTGCTACCTCTTCGGCCGTGCCACCAAGGCGGTCAGCATTTGCCCGCCGGCCTACTACGCAGACATTGTCTGCGACCGAGCCCGTGTCCACCGTCCGGATCTCTTTGATGTTTCGGACGTGGCGTCGACAGCCACGGGCGTGTCCCACGGCACCACGCCTTCGAACGTGATCCAGGTTCACCCCAACCTGCGGGACACTATGTATTACATTTGACGAGGATCATGAATTAGGAGCGCTGAGTTTGATCAGCGATTGGACACGATGATAAGCGATTGTTAGCAACGTTTTGGACTAGGTTTTACAGAAAATGGATATCATGGAGTGTAGGGTAATCACATAGCATACACTGATAGAGAAAACACAGCAGCGTTTTGCCTGGAACTCGACTGCTCAATCGTGTCACGGCGAGGTCGGTGGTTTCGGCCGAGCCCGGGGTTGAAGCCGGACCGGGGCCGGTGCAATGTCATTGGCTTCACATTGACGTCAGTGGGGTGGGAGGGGTGTCCCAGCATGAGGGGCAGAGCTGCTACGGCGGGGTAGGAGCTGTTACTGTGCTGACAAAATAGCAGTGACGAGACACTGGAGCTTTTGAGGAGTTCGTCATGCACTTTTTTATGTCCGAAGAAAGGCCCCATCTTTGAAGCTTCCATCTCCGAGCTTGTTTGAGCGGCATCCCACAAACCACTTCACCAGCTTCTATGAACTCCTTCAGAGCACTTCAAAGACTTAAGCTTATCCAAAACACCCTCATTGCCAAGCCCCTTGGTAAGAATCCTGTCTGGTCCCTATCGCAAGCGTCATGTTGTTCCCTCTGACCTTATCTTACCCACGCGCAGGACGAACCAATCAATTCGCAACCATGGCTGCCACGACGGACGTCAAGAACTACAAGTTCAATCACTCGATGTGAGCCTTGCATACTCAATTGTCTGCCAGCCTGGAGATCTGACCGAATGCCAGGATTCGAGTGAAGGACCCCAAGCGCTCGGGTACGCACTCATAGTCCGACCTTGTGTGTCTCATCCACTCATGACCCCCTCTAGTCAAGTTCTACGAGACGCTCGGCATGTCCGTCATCAAGGAGATCAAGCAGCCGGAGGCCAAGTTCGACCTCTACTTCCTGGCCTACGACTCTCCCAAGGCCGCCTCCGCGGGCAACAGCACCTTTGACCGCGAGGGCATCATCGAGCTCACGCACAACTACGGTACCGAGGACGACGCCGAGTACAAGATCAACAACGGCAACACGGAACCCCACCGCGGCTTCGGGCACACGTGCATCAGCGTCGACAACATCCAGGCCGCGTGCCAGCGCCTCGAGGACGCCGGATATGCGTTCAAGAAGAAGCTGACCGACGGCAGGATGCGCCACATTGCGTTCGTCCTGGACCCGGATGAGTACTGGGTTGAGATCATCGGACAGAAGCCGATTGAGGAGACGGAGAGCATCAAGACGACCGATGTCACTACCTACAGAATGGTACGCGGGAGCTGCGATTTGGGGAAGAGCTGGCGCTGACGAATGACAGAACCACACCATGCTCCGCGTCAAGGACTACGAGAAGTCTCTCAAATTCTACCAGGAGGTCCTGGGCATGACTCTGATCCGCAAGAACGAGGCCAGCGACTTCACGCTCTTCTTCCTGGCCTACGGCGACCTGAAGGAGGGCGAGAGCCAGGCGCAGCGCGAGGGTATCCTCGAGCTCACCTGGAACCACGGCACCGAGAAGGACGAGAGCTTCAGCTACCACAACGGCAACGACCAGCCCCAGGGCTTCGGCCACATCTGTGAGTCACGGCGGAACATAATAACGTATCGGGAATGAGGGCTAACGCGAGCTAGGCGTCACTGTCGACAACATCGATGCCGCCTGCGCCCGCTTCGAGGACTTGAAGTGCAACTGGAAGAAGCGTCTCACCGACGGCCGCATGAAGAACGTCGCTTTCCTGCTTGACCCCGACAACTACTGGGTCGAGGTTGTGCAGAATGAGAAGTTCGCTGGCAAGGAGAATTTCTAAATCTACGACTTTCGAGCCACGAAATTGCGACGTTAGGGGCTGTGTCTTGCGGGTGCGGGATTGGCGTTCAGTGAGAGACAACGGGCGGGCGGATGAGCGATTGCATGGGTGAGGCGTGAAAAAAGTCAAGGTTGTCTTCTGAGCCGTTCCAGGCGTGTAGCGTACCTAGGTCGTACTCATTCGGAGAGCACAGAATCCCGGAAAGAAGCCATCGTAAGCAAATGAAATAAAGTAATCACTCATCTGTGCGGTTCACATTCCAAATCGCAGTGAGCTGAAGGGGTGGCGATGCTGAAGGATGCTGTGAGGATGAGCTGTGACCCCTGCCCGCAATGGAATCATGATGGAATCCCCCACTAATTCCACGCTGTGGCGCCAGAGTGCATCCCGTGTGGCGGCGACACCCCGCAAAAAATCGTTGACGCAACACCATCCCGCGGTGGCCACAGGCCCTGTAAAGCCGCCCCGTCCCAGCATCCCGGGCCTCCGATTTGTCACTGCCTCCCCTCATTGGAACATCATCCCGTCTTCAAACTGCACCCTCTCACCCTTCGCGCATAAAACCTCACCAAGACCCCCACCACCACTCACATTCTTGCTCCTAGTCAAGCTTAAACGTACTCACCAGAATCTCAAACCTCTGGTGATAGTTCCGAAATCAGCAACTACACATTTGGGAGAATCTTTGCCAATGCGATTCTCACCCTTCATCTCAACCATTGTCTACACCTTTTCCAGCCTCACCCGTCCCCGCGTCGTCTCCGCCGCCGCCTCATCGGTGCAGCAACCGTTCGTCACCCGCCCGCTGCGCGCTTCTATGCCGAGTATCCCCTTCCTTGGAGCTCTGTTCGGGTCGTCTTCGCAGGACAAGATGTCGTATCCCGACAAGAGGACCGATGACGAGTGGAGGGCTGTTTTGAACAAGGGTACGCCAACCTCTCTCTAATTATCTCAACGACTCACTCCACATGAGATCACATCACTAACCCTCACCCCAAAGAACAATTTCGCATCCTCCGCCAAAAGGGCACGGAGGCCCCCGGCTCCGGCACCTTCGACAAGCACTACCCCTCGGAGGGCGTCTACGCCTGCGCGGGGTGCTCGGCGCCGCTGTACAAGGCCAACCACAAGTTCAAGTCGGGCTGCGGGTGGCCGGCGTACTTCGACTCGATCCCCGGCGCCGTCGTGCGCCACGAGGACCGCACGCTCGGCATGGCGCGCACCGAGATCGTGTGCGCCAACTGCGGCGGCCACCTGGGCCACGTGTTCAAGGGCGAGGGCTTCGACACGCCCACCGACGAGAGGCATTGCGTGAACAGCGTCAGCCTGACGTTTTCGGCGGAGGATAAGGGGGAGGGTGCGGCGGAGGGCGGCAAGGTTGAGAGCAAGGCTTGAGTTTGAGTGATGGTGTTTGGGTGCTTTGGGGTGTACGGGAGTTGATGAGAGGGTGGGTGGTGTTGTGATTACAGCTTGTTCAGGGGCGTCGGTGTGTGTGGACAGATTCATACGAGAAGAAGAAATTTTAAGAAAGTCAATCCGTAAAGCTCATTGCGGGCTCCATAGGAGGGAGATGTTCATGTTGCAAGACTTCAAGTTCTGAATGAATTACGTCTATTGTAGAACATGAGGTCTGCTTTCATTTCAACGCACTGTGTTGAAGTCTATCGTGAATACGTTTCTCGTATAGCGTGCAATCGTAACAATCGTGGCATGAGCTCCTGCAAATCCATTATGTCTTCGTCAAATTCTCCCATCATAAACGCTGTCTGGCATGGGACAACATTCGTTTCCTCCACACATCGCTGCAGCCAGCTTCGCCAGTGGGATATCCATAGCCCCTGGGCCGTAGCGGGTGACGGCTTCATGGCATGACTGCCTGTTTCTCTGCAGCATCTCTGCAATCACCCGCTGCAGTGTTTCGGGGCGTGGGTCTTTGCACCATTTGTCGTAACCGTCGTCGCCAAAAAGGTTTGTTTTCCACAGGAGCGTCGACTTCGCGACGAACAAAGCTATGTCATCAACACGGGGCGGGTGCTGTGTTTCTGCTGGAATGCTCTCTTGAACAAGTGGGCTTGTATATTGCGTAGAAATCTCCTCATTCCCTGCGAGATCATTGCTAAGAGTTTCCACGATGTCGTCGGCCCGGAATTCATCTCCATTGATTGAAACTGGTTTGAGAGTCTTACGCGGAAATCCCTGAGAGGCTGGAGTGGGCATCCTAGGTAGCGGGATTGGAGTTGTTGAGATGCGCCTAGATGGCACATCAGACTTCTGCTTCTTGGAGGCGGCATCTTCCACTTCATTTTCGAGATTTCTCTTTGTGGTCCTCAAAGTGATTTTTGTTTGCTTCTTTTCAGCCGGGGTGTTCCTTCCGGATGCTGGTAGCACTGGAGGCTTCGACCGATCGGTGATCATGGTGCTGCTCCTGATGCCAATGTCGGCATTTGAATCGAGACTTTGGTCTGCGACTTGAGATTGGGTCGGCTTTACTGAGGCTGACCGTCGGAAGGGGAGTTTTCGAGGTGGAGGAAGACCCTCCAAAGGATCAGTAGTCATAGGTCGTGGCCGACTAGAAAGGAGTTCCTCGACAGACGTCAGACCACCGCTGCCGGAGCTGAGCTCTTGACTCAAAGCGTGCCCGGGTTGCGACGATGACTGAGATTGAACGGAGGCTTGGCGATGAGGCGGTTGAGAAAAGTAGGCAGAGGAGGCTTGACTAGCTGCAGGAGCGACTGATGTGGCTGTACTCTCGTTGATCCTTGAGAGGGTACTGCTTGGTCTTTGTGCCAACCGAGACGGGGGGTGAGCACGAGAGGGAGGCCGCGTATGCCCGGCGATGTGGCTATGACCAATTGTAGGCCTGCTGCTGCTGATATATGACCCTGAAGATACAGGGGCTACGCTGCTCTGACGAGAGTATCTATGGTCTACGGCCGACCTTGGCCTGGCATCGGAGGGGGCTTCGCTTATGCCTCTGTGAAACGGTCTGGGCTGAGATGCCGCCAAGCGACCAGAGAATGGCTCCGGACGTCTGAACACTGGTTGAGAAGTGCGTGGTGCCTGCTGAAGTGCTCTTGGAGGTAGGTTCAGATCCCCAAAGTCCTTCAAAACGTGGTCGAAGTCTGCAGGAATCTTGAAAATCAAGCAAACTTGGGTCTGCGTTGGGGTATCGTCCTGACCAAGGTTAGTCCTTCTGTGTTATAATTGTGACTGTCTCTGGTGTCTTCCGGCGGCGTCGTCGTCCTTACTCACCTCTATCGTTTCCCACCGGATGACAAGACGCAATGCGTGGTCGTCACGGCACAGCATGTAGTTGCGGTCTGGGAGCCTGGACCCATCGAAGCTCCCAAAATTGAGCTTCTACAGGATTCTCAGCATGGAAAACCTCCAGTGGACCTTTCAGCTTACCAGCGAGCCCCCATGCTTGGGTACAACAAGTACATAATCCCTCTGTTGAGGGGAGGGCTTGTGCAACAGGCTCTGGCTGGAAAGCAGCTCCTCCAACTTCACCCCCAAGATGCAGTTGCCTTGGTCAGATGAGGTAATCCATTGGGGGGATATATGAGAGACTCTTTTCATAACCTGGGAGCGGCTTAGGCCAAACTCCCAGCGCAGCGCCTGGGGGAGCATGTCCGGCGATGTCCACGGATGGGGAGGATGACGACAGCGTAGAGAAAGAACAAGGACGACAACAAAGGCAGGGAAGGATGCAGAAAAGTGACTGACGGAGGGGGAAATAAGGAAGTTGAAAGATAAGAGCAATGGTTGGGAAAGAAAGAGCGAGCATGACTTACACCAGATCTCCAAGCCTAGGGCAACAGCTACCTACCTTAGCTGCAGGGGTCTTTCCCCATCAGTCAAGCAGGATCGTGGGGCAGGCAAGTGCAGCGCTAACCCCACTGGGGAAAGCATAGTCCACCCGCTGCGGTCTTATCAGAAAGCTCTGAGTCACGTGATGATAAGCTCAGCAGCGACAGGGATTTTTCCAACGTCCAGTCTGTCGCGAAAACACGGTTGGTTTGGTTGGTTCCAGTCTCCGGCGCATCACCGACCGATCGCAAAGGGCCCCGAACCTGCGCGACAGCACCACCAACCCCTCTCCCATCGTGTGTTGCATTCTCAAAAAAAAAAAAAATTCAAAATTCACAATCGGCACCTGCACTTCAATTAAACACGCGTGGTTCAACTGCCGAAACACGAAACGAGCGCGTTTGCGACAGCTTCTGGAACCCTGAGGCTCTCCTGCAGCCTGTCCTGGATCTCCACACGAAGGAACCCCAAGGCTTTTACACAGCTAGTTAGCCAACTGAATTTCTCACGATTGTAGAACATTCTAACCATTCTTTGACAGGTTCCACCTCGCAAAGTCGACAATGGCGCCCTCGAAAGAACCGGAGAAGGAACCCGAAGTTCCCCTTCACTCCATCAGCCGAACACCAGAGTACGAGGATTTCATGAACAAGCTGAAAGCATACCACAATGAGCGCGGCACTACTCTTGAGGCCGAGCCTAAGGTCGGGCCGGTCTATCTCGATCTGTTCAAGACATACACCCACATCTGCGAGAATGGCGGTTACGACAAGGTCTCCGATGAAAAGCTAGCCTGGCGGAGGATGGCAGAACAGTTGGGCATTCACTCTTCCAACGTTGCGTCGACTGCCTTTTCCCTGAAAGAAAAGTACTATAAGAATCTTGCTGCCTATGAAATCAAGTTTCATCATGGCAAAGAGCCTCCCCCAAAGGACATCTTGGAGGATGTGTCAGCCAAGGGTGGAGGTCTGTTGATGCGTACAAGGGAGAACTTCCGCGGCAAGCGCGAAAGCGGCACTGTTGGAGACTCTGCGGCGGCCTCTGGCGACGATGCCACCCCTTCTCGAGAGCGGCCGACCCCAGACGCCCCCGCTCCTTCAAGCGTCAGAGCCTCCCGAGGTTTACGTGAAGCCCCCCCTCAGAGAGTCATCTTCCAGCCGGACACCGGCCCGTCTAGGCCGACGCGCCATGCTTCCGGTCAACAGCCTGGCCATGTAGGAACGCCTACTTCTGCGGGTCAGCCCGGTGCTCACCATGCCCTCCCGCAACAAGTACAACACACTCCAGTTCCTCTTCCGCATCAACCACGTGCGGCTCCAAGGGGACCAAGCAGCAGCTTCAACCCTGCCAATAGTGAAAACACGTCATCGGCACTTGATGTTTACATCCCCAGATCGTTGCAGCCGCCGCAGCAGCAGCAGGTCCTTGCCATGCGACCAGTTGAGACTCCCAGCAATAATCCCGGAGAATTTGCCCGGCGCCGGCAGGTGGCTCGTTCTCTTCTGGAGCCGCCTCGCCGTACGGGACCCCATCCCGGCGGTATGTGACCCTCGTTGTTTTGCTTCACGCAAGCTTGCTTACATTGTTTGCAGTTGGATTCGAGGGCCCGAACATCTACATCCGCTGCCTGATGGCTCTGCGCTCGAACATCTTCCAGGAGCAACAATTTGCTCTGTACCATCTGGTCAAGATTTCCTACGAACGGCATGACAAATTCAAGTTCGAGGGCTTCCCCGGTCTCAGCGAAGGCTTGGTCGAAAAGGTTCTGGAGATTGGCAGCTACTTTTACGACATCAAGTGGAAGGTTTCTTGGACTTCTCACTTGGCCGCCGACAGAATCGACATTCTTGATGGTAACGAAGGCACCGACGATATCCTCGAGCGCATCGATACCTTGGAGCCCAAGCAGCTCAACGAACTCATTGTCCCCGCAGAGCTTGCCGACAGGATGGTATTGATTAACGAAGCCGCCTTGACGCTGAGAAACATGTCGCTCCTTCGCGAGAATGCTGCACACCTGGCTGATTTCCTACCGATCAAAGACCTCATCTGCATCGTCTTGAGCCTTCCCAAACACGAGTGGGTCGTCGAGTTGAAGCATGCCATGCTCGATATTGCCGAGTCGCTTACCCCGTACCTGGAGATTGACTCTCGAGATCCCTTGTATAAGGTCCTCATGTGGCAGCTCCGTGACTCCGACGACCGCGGCGTGATCCTCACGTCTCTTCGCGCTCTTGGTCGCATTTCGATGAACTTCGAGGCCACCAACAAGCTGGACAAGGTCCCGTCTGTCGTTTTGACCAAGATCAGCGAGTTAATGTTGCTTAACGACGACGAGCTCATGGATGCCTGTCTCGATTTTCTCTATCAGTACACTGCCGTTGTCAACAATGTCGACAACCTCGTCAAGTCGC
Source organism: Colletotrichum fructicola Nara gc5 (assembly GCF_000319635.2). Taxonomy (NCBI): domain Eukaryota; kingdom Fungi; phylum Ascomycota; class Sordariomycetes; order Glomerellales; family Glomerellaceae; genus Colletotrichum; species Colletotrichum fructicola. The sequence continues at coordinate 7,805,634 of NW_027094051.1, read as the reverse complement.
TCAACTGCGAGCATTTGGTCCAGCACTTGGTTCGCCTGCTATCGCACAATGCCAGACGCTGGCAGCACGAGACGTCTCTGCGGCCTGCGATCAAGCCAGCTCAGACAGACGACCCTGCTGCCATGCCTGAAGACCTGCTGCAGGAGCTCCTTAAACTCGAAGAACCTGAGCGATGTAACCAATGGGTCAAGTGCTTTTTCGAGGAAGATAAGGACTCCTTCGTCACGCAGATCGCGGCCTGGCAGGCATACCAGACCGCATTCAAGGCTGCCTTGCAAGCTAAAGGCCAACCGCTCATCACTCCAGCTGACTTTATTAGGAACAGCTGCTCTGTCTACAAGGGCTCAAAGGCTGAAGTGTGGCATGGCTCGGGCGCTCCCGGTGAGATGCAACAGAAGTTTATTATACACGGCATCCGCTGCAGGACGCAGCCCGTGGGCCTTGACGGCAAGGTCTTCCTCCGTTGTCTCTGGGACTCGTCGAGCGGCCGACCGAACGAGAAGTGCGGCCATTTCTTTGGATCGAAGGAGACCATGTGGAACCACGTCGTCTCGACACATCTCAAATGGACTCGTAACGAGGAAGGCGCATTTGACAACAGCGAAGAAGAGGTTCGGTGTCAATGGGCTGACTGCACCAAGTACGCGAAGGCAACCAAGATCAAGCGCGCCGAAATGGGCCATCACCTCCAGACACACTGTTGCCAAATCTTCAATGGAATCGAAATCAACAAGAACAAGTCTCTTCCCGGATCCCAGCCTGGCGACACCATGGTCTTCCAGTACGAAGAGACGGCCGCTATCCATGACGAGCAGAACCCCGCCGCGGGCCCCCAGGCTGCTGGCATTCCTCTCAGCGCGGTGCTCATCCTTCGCAATATCGCCCGCAACGTCGTCAAGACCCCTGCCCAGGAGGATCTCCTCAAGTTGCACGAGCTTGGAGGCGAAGGCGGCGGCTGGAACGAGCGTCTGTTCCGCACTCTACTTCCCCGTCTTTACGAGATCATGAGCGAGAACAAGATTCTGGTATGTCCCACAAGCCCTACTCTGTGCTGGCAAACACGCCGTGCTAACACGTTTACAGGCACCTTACATCGTGTCCCTCATCCGGTGGGTTGAGTCGGAGAGAGACTTGTAGAACATGATCGCGCCAAGGATATCCGGACGATGATGGATGAGGCTTCCGACGATGGTGCCATTAGGAAGTACCGTGATACGAGAACATTACTCTGATTATTATTTGGGATGGCAAATACCCAGGCGTTGGAGAGAGCGGTGGCCTCGGAAATTTTGCGATTGTGGGATTATTGCAGGCGTGGTTTACGTCTTTTTTCTTTCCTCTTTGTCGACTTAGGAGGCTCACGTTGGTAATCATGCGTCCGAGAGAGGAAGGGGAGGAACTGCATCTGGAGTCTTCATGCATCTGACGCGTAGAGACGTCACTTGCTACGCTACTTGTATCTATATGTAAAATAATACGCGCGGCAATACCGTTAGGAAGATAAGAAATGCATGTGCGAAGAAGGGTTTCTCGCAGCATAGAGTTGAGCCCATCTCCCGTCGCGAAACCCAATTGACGTCAATGTCCGTAGACACACACACACTTTCGAGGGAACGGTTAAAGTTCATCTCATTGTTGCTTCAACTTATTTTTCGTTCCAATTATCCTGCTTCCCATTCGCGTTTTGATGCATGCCATGTTCCCTCGGACATCATCCGCACATGATTGACGCTGGGAAAGGCACGGGCCGAAGGAAAGAGTGGGTGTGACCGTGTGTGGGTGAGCCTGTCCTTTTTTTGTTTTTCGGGTTCTTTTTCGCTGCTCGCACGCAATGCTGCCGGATCGTGGTCCCCGGGGGCGGGAAGGGATCGTCCAGGGCATGGATTGACGGACGATGGATGGATGGGACTGAGGGGTCCATTTCACGATGGTGGGCCCGTGGCGGAGCTGGAGCTGGAGCTTGAGCTTTTTCAAAGCTAGGGGGAAAAGGGCGTGTTAGTTATCGTGCGACTCGACGCTACGTCATTCTTGGGCGCCGCGGGGAGGGAAAAAAAAAAAAAAAAAAGGAGGATCAGCCATCACATGCTCCACGACGGTCTCACGTTGCAAAGTCAAGGCAAGGCGCCGAGGCGTATGAAGTACGTGACACAAAGACGTGTCCTGGATTCTATCCTGCGATCTTGTCTGTCTGTCTCATCTACCGTGGAAACCCAGAGTCCAAGCCTTGGACGTTTCTCTCTATCCTCTTATGGTCATTTCCTAAAGCCACCAAGACCCCGAAACCCAGAAAAAAAAAAGAACGGTGTCCCCCCTTCCGAATCCATGATTCGTTCCAAAAGACCACACCTTGTTTTTTGAGACTCCTGAAACTGCCTTGCCTGCTTCGAAAACAACACACTCGATGATGGGGTTGGAAAAGCCAAAGTGATTAGGTGCCGTGTGACCCTTGGCGCTGGGGGGTATAGTCCCGGAATGTTGCAATCGACGAACGTAGGAGAAAGTGTAGACACAAGGAAATCGGCACGAAGTCGCGGAAGGCCGCGACCAGGACGAGGCGGTGGTTAGCTGAAGCCACGGGTACCACGTCTGCGCGAGTCAGACGTACCGGAAGTGTAGCTCAGCGATGCCTCTCATCGTGGAAAGCAAATAAACGGCCTCAAGTGGCTGCGAAATGCAAAAGACGATGTCGTTGTAGACTGGTTGTGTAGTAAGCAACTTCCCAGATTCGTGCGACACCTTCTCGGCCGCGAAGCCGGGAAGAATTTTCCTTGCGCACCCGCTTAGTAGCAGGTGTAGCCACCGTCAATGATGACGTTGGAGCCAGTCATGAAGCTGGAAGCGTCACTAGCGAGGAAGACGCAGAGACCGTTGAGGTCGTCGACGGCGCCGAGGCGGTCCTGAGGGGTCAAGGACTTCCAGATCTTCTTCTGGGCATCGAGAGCGGGGACGCGGTTGAGGGCAGTGTCCATGTATCCGGGAGAGATGCAGTTGACGCGGATGTTGTACTTGGCCCACTCAGCAGCGAGGGACTTGCCAAACTGGATGACACCAGCCTTGGAGGCGTTGTAGCAGGACTGCTCCTGGGGGTAGTTGACAATGCTGCCAGACATGGAGGCGACCAGGATGATGGAGCCGGGCTTGCCAGCCTTCATCATGGCGCGGCCAACAGACTGGGACATGAGGAAGGAGCCAGTCAGGTTGATGTCGATGAGGCGACGGAACATGGCGGGGTCGTAGGTCTCGGCCTTGATGTTGGAGCTGTTCACAAAGACGTATGTTAGTGGGGCTGCGTAAGCGAAAGGGGACAATGTGATGTCGTGCACTCTGTGTGCACACTGCATTGTGGGGAATGACGTACTCGGCGATACCAGCAGAGTTGACAAGGACATCAGGAGCGCCGTAGAGCTCAACCACAGAGTCGACAGCAGCGTTAATGGCAGCGCCGTCACGGACATCCACCTTAAAGAAGGTGACGGGCAAGCCGGTCTTCTGGTGAAGCTCAGCAGCGGCCTCATCACCCAACTCCTGGTTGGCGTCAAAGATGACAAGGGCCTTGGCTCCGGCCTCTGCGCAGGCGCGGGCCATGTAGTTGCCCAGACCACGGGCACCACTGTCAATTGAAGTCAGCGAATTGTTCCATCATGATTTTCGATGGGAATACGAGCCAATTGGCCGGTTTGGGTGGTAATTGGGAAGGAAGGGGGGAAACCAAGCTTACCCAGTGACGATGATGGTCTTGCCCATGACGGACAGCTTCTGCATCATGGGAGGCATAGAATCGAAGGTCTTGCGAGTGAGAGGGACGACATTGTCGTTCTCAGGAACGGGAAGGGGGGTCTCGGTGGGAGGGCGAGAGTCGTGCTCGCGGACGGGGATCGAGAAGTGGTCCGACTGACCAGTGCCCTTGGCGTCGGGGGCATAGACCGAAACGGGGATCTCCTTCTCGCGGACGACGTCGCTCTTGAGAGCGCGGGCCGAGATCGAGAAGGGACGGGCGACCTGGCTGCGGATGGCGACGCGGGGAGCGAGGCGGGAGGTGAGACGCAGGGCAGAGCGAGCGGAAGCCATTTTTGCTGTCGTCGGTCGGGTTGAGGTAGGAGGGAGAAGATAAGGATTCTGTAGAAGATGGAAAGTGGTGATGCTGCTTCAGAAAAAGAGTAAACAGACGTGAGAGAGTCTGAGACTGTTGATGTAAAGCGCGAAGATGGGAGTTTGCGCAAAAATACAAGCTTGGTTGGGGAGGGGAGGAAGAAGATGGCAATGGAATGTGGATGGGAAAGGGCAGGTCGGAGAGGTGCGAGCAGGAGCGCGACCAAGTTGATATAGGTCCGAAGGGGGGAAGGGGACTGGAGGCGTGGTCCGTGTAAGCTCAGCCAGACGGGGGAAGGTAGGTAGGTAGGTCACTGAAGGTGAAAAAGTTATCCGTAGGTGAGGTGAGGTAAGGTAGGGGAGGGAAGGAGGGAAGGAGGCGGGAGGGCAGGAGCGATGGGGACTGCCCCGGGCAAGACGGTGAGATCAGCTTGGGAGGGTACAGCTGGCACGCAGTAAGGTGAGGTGAGGGACCGGGAGGAGAGGATTGGATCGAACGGGGCAGCTACGGTGAAGTTCTACAGTGCAAGCTGGAAGGAAGGCGTCAGGACCGTCCGCTACCGTATGCGTACCTTCCAGCAGCGGTTTCTGAGGCGAGCTCTCTACGGATACCTGACATCAGGCTTGGGACCTTCCTAGTCGACTAGTGTTGCAAGTGACGGACGTGGAGTGGGTGAAGTGTGAGTGCCCCCCAAAGAACCCCGGTTTTTTTTTTTTTTCAGACAAAAAAAAAAAAAGTTGCCCAGAGATTTTTTTTCGAGGTTGCAGCTGCTTGAGCTCCTGTTGGTGTGACTGACGGTGAATGGGATTGTTTCCGGTCGGGATACGATGGGATGAGATGGCAATTGGGGAGATCTGGACACACCCACTCGGAGCTGGTGGTGTTGCCGCCACAGGGGTAATAGCCGTTCAGTTGCCTGGGACTTGGGGGCAACACCATGCACTACGACATGCACCCGTGGGCGGGCATATCTGGAAATACAGCGAGCAAGGGGCCCTGGGCTCCTCTGCTGCAACCCTCTTCGTGGTGAGAATGGGGGTCAGCTCAGCTCGTATAAAATGTCTACTTTTGCTCTTCGCTGAGGAGAGACCAACCTTTCGTCTGCGAGACTTCTGAGCTGCCAGGTTCTGAGAAGCCCCTGGCAGCTCGCTGTCCGTAATGGATGTGAACATCATCTCCATCTCCTGATGCTATCCGGGATCTGCTTCAATACCTACCTCTCTGGAGACTGGCGGATGGCGGCACCTCTACAAATGGAAGTACATCCAACACCTAGCTACCCGCCGGGCATTCAGTAAAAGGTGGAGTGCAGCGCTGCATGTCCGCAGCTGCAGTGCAGGTGCGGTGGGTGGCGGCTACTCCGTCCGTCCTGCCCGTCAAGGCCGCCCTGGACGCTAATGCAGACCCCGCCGTGGCGCATTTACCCCCCTGCAATTCCACCCTACCGTAAATAAGGGTAGATATCTAGCGTTTATTAAGGTACAAATACGTCACATTCGCATCGAGCTTACCTTACTTGACGGGTCGCTGGGTCCATATCATGTTGTCGCCATCGTCCTCCTGGTTGTTGACGGGTCGCCCCTGCTGCCATAACCAAATATGAGGTGCATGACAGACCACCATGACAGCTTGTTGCGGTCGAGGCTCTGCCGCTGTCGTGGACCGTGATGGGACGAGACCTCACCGCTGTCGTGACATGCCTATAAAGCCTACAAGAAAAGCTTGAGTTGAAAACTCGAGGCGATCGATCCAGTGCTGCTCGCTGATAAGGAATCAAACACCATAATCGGCGGAGGTGGGTGCCCCCAACCATCTGCGGGAGTCGTGCCCCGGGTCGTCATGGTGGGCCGCTAAGTTGATTGTGGAGGGAACAACGACACATTGCACCTAGGATGTTACTTGCTTGCTTGCTCGCCCATAGTCAGGAGACTCCGACCTCCTGGCACTGAAGGTATTCTTCTGCCCTGGATGCTCCCGCCAGCCCACCACCCTCCTTGAATCGGGCATGCTTGTGTTGAGAATGTAAGGTTGCTGGTTTTTCTGATGTTTTCGCACTGTTTCTTCTGTGTCTGAATCTGTTTCTGAGGAAACTGTGTCTAGAGTCTGGGACCTTGACTCTGAGAGCTGACAACCAACTCATGCCAATGGCAGTAGCCAAAAGCACGGCTGCATTGACCCGCGAATTGGCCTGTAACTTTTACAATGTCTTTTGAACTGAGCTTGTCCACTGTTGGTAATAGGCAGCTGTACATTTTTAGCATTCCCCAACTCCGTCTGCCTCTTGACGTTGTTTTCTCTGACCGGTCGGAAGGCGGCAGTAACGGCGGCGCGACAGAGGCAAATTCCGCAGAGTACAAACGGTGAAGTGGCAAATGGCTGCGTGTCGATCGTTTTTCACGCCTCCTAGCGCTAGGGACGCCTTACCTATGATGTAGACATGGGTCTTGTGGTTTTCTCATGTCGTTTGAGCTTCAAAATGATGCATCTTGAGTTCAAAGCTGTTATCAGCGCCTCAAGATCGCACGCAAGCCTTAAACATTATTTAGCAGACCAACTGCCAGCAGTGCGTCATCCGAAGATAGTGTCACTGTAATCATCAAGCCTGCTTTGCGCGGTGCAACTTAGATTGACGTTCATGAGTATCGAACAGAGGTTCCAAGTCTCCACGTGAGAGACCGAGAGGTTCTCGCCGGAGTGAGCGATAGGTATGGTGGTGTGGATGGTGAGATCCGAAGGCCAACCTGGTGGCCCAGAGACCGTCAGGGCGGTAAGTTTTTTTGGGCAGTGCAGACTGACAGAAGGCTGGCACACTCGGCCGAACTGTCGCCGAGAATTCTGTTTCTCAAGCATCTGTGGCGGCCAAGCTTTTCGGTGCCTCCCGAACCTTCAGAGACAGCTGCAATGCAATCCTGAGCCGCGCGGCGAGTTTGCTGTACGAAGAGGCACTAACGCCGGCTCGTCTGGTTGTTGTCCATCTGTCTGTCTGAGATGTATGCAGCTTGCGCAAGTCTCAGACGCAATGCACCTTCTCCGATTTCGCTCGAGAGGTTTGATGAGCTTGTCTCTCCTTCCCATGTCCGCGACACGAGAAAGGAAAGGACACGGATGGGTGCTGGTCACCTGGACTTGAAATATTGATTAAACAGGCCGGAATATGGGGAAGCCGGGTGAGGCGTGCGTAATTGCGCTGTCAACGGTCGGACATCTTCCAGATATTCGCTGCTTTTTTAAGCACCCAGAAGTTCGTTTCGCATACTAAAAGTCTTGAAACACATTGTTTTGGCCAAGAACACCACTCAGAGATCTCAAGACAGGGCCGTCAGTATGCTTGCTCTGACGGCTCTGTGCAACAGTGACATCGGACAAGCTGGCGAAGCCGTTTGAAGAGCATGCTTGTGTTCACTTCTCTTCCGTACAAGCAAGAATAGCAACCGTCGAGGCAGATCAGTGTCAAGCGGGGGAAAGGGTCGCACGAGCATCCGGGGCGCTGGTTCATGCGAGTCTCACATCCAGTTGATCCCCAGGAACCTGTCTTCGAGTCAAATGAGACGTGTTGCGTCCTTCTGGATCATTCAGCTAGACGGCATCCGAATTGTTGGAAGTGTGAGAGAATGTCGAGCTGCAGCGGGGCACGTGGCTACAGTTAGCTTCAGGCACCGTCTCACCCAACTCTGGACCCTGCTGGAGGCCCTGTGCTTTACACGACACATCTCATCCAGGTATGAGAAAACGTGGGACGGACAACTGTCCGTGTTCTGCGTGCGTTCCCTTGCCTCCTCCTGCGGCATCAATACAGGGGTAGCTTTTTCCTCCTGAGCTATCTTGTCCCCCAGCCGCTCTTTCCAACAACGTTCCGCTGGTTCCCCGGATGAGTCGCTAGGTAGGGTTGCACACAATGGAACCCAAGGGCTTCGAGGGCGGTCTGGAATGAGTATTGGGAAGCTTGTCCTCGCATAGAAAAGCATGCCGTGGCAGTCACCGCCTAGGTGCAAGTGCTCTCGCATGTTCAGCGGCCGACAGTTCCAAATTTGGGGCCGGAGACCATTGCCTCTGGGGGCGTGAAAGTGCTGTAGCTCGAGCATCCTTGGCGCTGTCGGTAGGCGCCGGTAGCAGGGGAGGGCTGACGGCCGACTATTCCTCAAACGTCGTCTCGGGTGAGCTGGCAGAACACCGATGTTGTTAAGAGTGCGGGGGAGAGTCTGATATTATCTAGCAAGTTTGCATTGCTATGTAGAAAGCATGCCTCAGCTGGGCGTCATGGGCAACGGCAGAGGGTCGGTCAGGCCTGAGCATGTCTCGTATGAGGGTTGGAAACCGGCGAAAACAAGCGGCGAAAGTTTTCGAGACACGTACAGGCCAGCAGCAAACTTGTTGCTGGTTTGGAAAGCTTGTGGCCAGGTTGCAGTTCCCATGGCAAGGATATTGGTTCCAAAATACTGAGACTGAGCACCGCGGTTGTGTTCCCGTTGCCGGTTGGGGGATCGTCTGGAAGCTGGGGGAGACTAGCGACGCTCGGCGTGGAGAAAGGAGACGGTGTCCGTCCCTAGCTGGCGGAGCTATCGTGGGTACCCGGAAGAGGAGCCATTGGCGGTGCCTCGGGGAGCTGCTCATCTGGGAAGTGCTTTTTGCAACGTGTCCCAGGTGAGAGTCTGGAGAGCGTCGATTCCTCAGAAGATGAGCTAGGCTCCGGTGGTGGTATGTTTTGACGGCGGAGGTGGTGATGCCATGGCCGGGGTGTCTTATTGGAAGTCGATCAGATGATGAGAAGAGATTTTTCTTGCAGTTGGGTTGTCCAGAGGAACTTTGGCTCAGACATCCCTGACGAGCCGCATTAGCAAGGTGCTGAGTTGGCTGCGCTTGCCTTTCTTTTCTGGTGCAATGGTCATGTAATTTTGTAGTAAAACTTGGGAAGGGGGTAAGGCCAGACTAAAACTAAGGTAGGTACGAATATTAGTAAACTGCGGGACACCTTCACGATGTTTTCGTCTGGAGAAGGAGCGGGAGCTTGCGTGCTCACAGTGGATAGGTGTACTATGTAAGAAGATCAGCTCCAGTATTCCAGCCCATCTTTGAGGCTCTCGTGGCGGCTGCTGGCATCCCCGGTCGTCCCAACTGCCTGTTCCTCTAAGCTGCCCCAGCTAGAGCTTCACGATGCAGGCACCGCACGCTCTCAAGCGAGCCCGACTGCTAAAATGGGAACAGGCAATTCGGACTTGCGCCTGGACCAGAACCTTAGCACCTGCCAGCACAGACGATCCTCAACTTCCTCCCCTTTGCCAGAAATGTTTGGTTTCGGGGAAGGAGGTGCACTCAATGCAATCAAAGTCACGCAACGTATTCAAGTAATTACTTACACACGAAAATGTCCGCTCTTCCAGCCTCTACCGAACGTTCTCTGACACTCTGTCTTCTCCCACATACTGATGAAGCGGTCTGTTCTTGACTCCCAGGTCCCCGGCAGGGATTCGTCTCCCATCCTTCCACGAGGCCTTCGACCTTCCAGCGTTTCTTCGCTGCAGTGCAACCCTGCGAACAGGCACGCACCTATCCCCACAAATCCCGTCCGTCGACGGGAGTCTCCCCCAAGAACAAAAGAAGCCAGACTGACTCCATCGTGACCCGGCATCAGCCTGCCACCTCCACCCCCGCGGCTTGGACGCTGTAATGCCGTCCCTAGCGTCGAAACATCGTGGCGGTCCACCATGGGATGAGCACCAATTTTGTGGGTTTCTAGGCCGACTCCATCACCTGTCCGTCGTGCTGCCCACCATCACTGACCTCAAGATATCGGTGAACCGAAAGACCGGTCAAAGACCAAGGTGACTTACATCCCAGAACTCGGATCATCAGCGACTGGCAACGGCTTTCTTGTCTCGGTCTAGCTCGGCTCCGCAGTCATTGTCAGATGATACTTCTGCAAGTTAAAACTCCGATCGACCTGGGTCAGTGTGTATGACTGGTCATATTGGAAACCAAGTCAATATTGATTGTTCTCTCGACGCCGAAAAGAGACACCCGAAAGAAGTGACCGGCGCCGTGACCCTTACCTCATTTGTCTGCCGCCGGCCTTCTCGGACCTGCCTCACGAGGCAGACGGTCACAGCTATCAACACTCGTCAGGCTTAACAGATTAAAACGGTGCTCTCGCAGATGGCGCTGTCGATCATAAAAAAACACACGCTCTGGCGCACTCCACCGCAATGATTTGCTTGGTTCGTGTTAGATTCATTGCTTCTTCTCCTGACTCGTTCAGGGTAGCAATTTCAGTGGTTTGCACTGCCATCAAAAAACGAACGAGCGTGCCCACAACATGCTGTGCAACACAGGGTTCCGAATTTTGTGCTTTTTCCGCATAGTGCATGCTTTTTGCATCGGCCGAAAAAAGCGCTGCTTTTGAAGCACCCGGGATAACTACCTTCCGAGGCCCGCTAAGGCCCGTGCCCGGGCAGATCGCTTACCTAAGTAAAAGCAGCGAGGATAAAAGTACCTAGGTAGTGCTATAAGCGGTTAGTACCCCACTTAGGCTGCTTGCTTCGGCCTAAAAAAGCAGTGATTTTTTTGCATCCAGCGAAAAAAGCGAAGTGATGCAAGTGGTGCACGGGAACCCTGGTGCAACACCCACCTCTATCTCGGACGAATCTCCGAAAACCGTGGATGCCCCTCTGAATGATTGACAACGGGATTGAATGTCCTCGCGTCAACGTTCAATGTCAATCGGACTCCTTGAACTTGTTTAATTGCACGGAAAACGTTCTGTTGCTATAACCTTCAAGAGGACCAGACACATCGACTACTTCCGACGCGGTTCAGGCGCTCATTGGTCTCCATTTGCTTTTGATGATGGACCAACTCCGGGGTCAGAATGGGCGGTGACAGCAACATCGCCATCCGATCTGCCCTCTCGCGGACTCGATAACTCCACGTACCTTCTTCGAGATAAGTTGAGAGGAGGCGGTCCTGGGAGCCTCTGCCGTAATTCGTTAGGATGCTGGATTCTTCACCGCACGCACCTCTACGCAGACTGCCTCCTCCAGATACTACTTACTGGTGAGCTCTGGCTTCATTGACAATGCACGACTTGGGTACAACAATGTTGGCTACCCCACGCTCAACCAAGCGGGTGGCAACCTTTGCACAACGCCGTGTCGCCGCAAAAGGGAAGATGAAACAGTCCACGACGGATGAAGAGCTTCTCGAAGCCTGCAAAAAGTCAGGGTTTCCCCGTTACCGTGGGAGTCTCGCCGGGGTCCCGTGGCCGAGCGTGGGCGCCGTGGGGGGTCAGCAAGCGACCCCCATCCCGCCGCGGCGGCTAGGTTTTCTATCAAAAAAGTTTTCAATTTCGCCTGTCATTTCTTCCAGTCGCAAAACTGTTCTGTGCTCTCGACCTGCTGATTTTGGCTCCTGCCGCAGGTGCGGACATGGAGGTTCCTGGGACATGGAGGTTCCTGGGACATGGAGGTTCGTGGGACACTCGGGGAACCCCCAACCTGGTCTTCCGGTCGAGACTGATTCATGATGGACGTGTTGCTGCAAGTTCTAGAAGACGGATGCAAGAGCATGACCAGCGTCACCGCTCAGGAAGGGAAAATCTCTATCGGCGCGATGTTGCTCGATGTGATGCTGACTGTGTCTCGGCGCCTCTGGCTGATGTTGCATGCTATGCAGTTAGACTTTTCTTCTGGCGGCGCAGATGTTATGATATAGCAATTTTACTGGATCATTCAAGACTAACAGATATATGAGCTGGGACGAAGGAAGCTGTCTACAACAAGACGATGGATAGCGATGGAAGGGTAGGACGTAGCCAAGGCAACTCACTGCTCAAAAGAGGCCTCGCCAGATCAACAGTTGATATACGCTGGGATGCATCAAGATAAAGTCAGGTACGGGGTCACACTTTTTTGAAAGACATAAATTCACATCACAGTCTGAATATAGCCAAAAGCAGAGGTAGATCAATCCAGTATGTATTGCCATTTTTGTGTGTTATATATGTGTCAATGTGCCTGGTATCATGGTATTCTCCCAGGTATCGATGATGATGAGGTGGCTCTCGCATGCAGCCCGAATACTCTCGCTATGAATCTCCTACCACTGCAGCTCTCCTCTCGCTGCGTCTTCACGAGGCTCCTCGGACCAGTCCATCACGAGTGCTCTCAGCTGGTCTCTGAACTGATTCAGCTCAGTTGTTGTATCTGTTGTGCCATGCTCAGCCCCCGACTTCTAATCCCGGGGCGCACGCGAGCTGAGGCCCTCCTGCACGGCAGCCAGGATCAGGTCCTTGGCCTTCTCAACACCCTCAGCGGTGCCGATAACCTCGATGGCGTCCTCATTGGCGTCGTTGCGAGGAACGTTGATCTTGCAACCGCTCTGCTTGCGGATGGTATTGACCTTGCTGCCGCCCTGGCCAATGACGTAGCGGTAGGTCTTGGGGTCGGGAAGGACAAGGTAACCAGTGTGGGTGTTCTTGCGGGCCTGCTCAATAGCGGCGGCGATGGCAGCCTTGGCCTTCTCGATGTTCTCGGGAGAACCGCGCAAGACCCAAGGGATCTCGCCGTCCTCGCCGGCGCCGGTATCCACAACCTTCCAGGAGTGGGCATCGGCAACGGCATCCTCGTCGTCGGTGATCAGAGGCAGAGCACCGCCGTTGCTGCGGCTGGCGCCAGCGCTGGGCTTGGCGGGCAGGGCAGCGCCAGCGTGATCGACGGAAATCTGGTGGTTGTTGCGGAGCTGGCGGAAGAACTGGCCGTTGTTGGAGATGGCGTGGTGCAGACCACGAGGGACCTGCAGAGTCTCGCCCTCCTGCTCCTTGACGAGAGAGGCAATGTGCTCCTTCGCCTTCTCGACATTCTCGGGGCGACCAGTAATCTTGACGCCCGTCTTGCCGTCACCCTGGCGGGGAATGTCAATGGAGACGTTGAGCTGAGACTCGAGCTGGCGCTTGGCCTCTCCACCGCGACCGATGAGGGTTCTGTGCTTCTCGGTGGGGACATCCAGAATCTCGGTGACCTGGCTGTCCTTCTCCGCGACAATCTCCTCGATCCTGGCAACGATCTTGCTGACAACGTCCGAGCGGCCCTCGATCTTGATCGTGTTGCCATCAGCCTCCTGCTTGGGGAACTGAATGGTGCGTGCAAGCTCGCGGCGGTCGTCAGAACCGCCAGCCTTGACAACGATATCACGGAGGGTAGCACCTATCAGTGGTTAGCTTGGAGAAACAGAATGCAGGTTAGGTTGAACAATCTCACCTCCAGCACCAATGAGAGACTTGTGGTGCTTCTTATCAACCTCAATAGTCTTCACAACGGTGTCGTTGAAAACATCTCTCTTCTCCTCGAGAGCCTTCTTAGCAGCAGCGACTTGAGACTTAGTGCCCTTAATCTGAATCTCGACGGTCTCGGCATCACGTCCGCTGGGGATGTCGATCTTGGCACCGGTGGTCTGGCGGAGCTCATCCAGCGCAGCGCCACCCTGGCCAATGATTGACGGGACCTGCTTCTGCTGGACAGAGACGGTTGCCGTGAAGGAGGTATCCTTCAGGTACTGGAGAAGAGAAAGAATCTCGTCGCGAGCCTCATCCGCTCCCTTCTTGGGACCGCGAACGATAACCTCGTCGGGGTTCTGCACGCGCTTGGGCTTGCCAGCGTCGCTGGCAGCGTCATTCTCCTCCTCATCCTTGTTGCTCTTTCCAGAGCGGGGGAAGAAGATGAGAACCTTGTACTTGGACTGCAGGCGGTTGGTGACGCTTCCTCCAGAACCAATGAGCTCTCTGTGGAACTGGGGGTCGACCTTCAGGACGTGAGTAACCTCATCGGCGAGAGTGCGACCAAGGGAGCTGATGTGGGCCTTGGCAGCCTCGGCCTTAGCCTTGGGGCCCTTCAGCTCGACCTTGCCATCCTGAACCTGAATCTCGACGTCGAAGCGCTCGCGCAATTCCTTGATGTTTGAGCCGCCCTTGCCGATAAGGTGGTTGGCATACTTCTGAGGGAAGTCGAAGGACATGGTGAAGCCACGCTCCTTCTCATCCTCCTTCTCCTGCTCAACGAAGGCGTTGACCTTGGCCTCGAGGTTCTTGACGGCAGAGGCCGGGCCACGGAGAGTGACAACGGTGCCGACAGAAGAGACACGGATGGGGATCTGGTCATCGGCACGGTTGGCCTGCTCCTTCTTGATGAAACGGCGGAGGCGCTCGTGGAACTTCTGGGGAACATCGATGGAGGCAGAAGCAATCTGCTCCTGCTTGTTGATGATGTCAAGAATCTGCTTGCGAGCATCCTCCAAGCTCTGCTGGAAAGCACGGATTTCGTCCTGAGACGGGCGACCGGTCTTGATCTGGGGCTTGGGCTCAGGAGCAGAGGGTCCCTCAAAGACAAGGAGGACAGGGGCGTCGATCTCTCCGGCCTCAGGAAGGACAACGTGAACACCGTGGTTGTCTCTCATGCGGGGGCTGACATCTTTGTTCAGGTACTGGTGGTAGAAGGGGTCGACGGGGATGGGGACGATTCTGGCAGGCGGGATGGCGTGAACAAGCTTCTCGATGGCGGATTGAGCCTGGAGAACGTTCTTGCCATCACGCGCGTACAACTCGTAAGGGGAAGCGCCGTTGGCACCGAGGGGGGTGTTGATGTGAGTGCTGTGAGCCCTCTCGATGTCGTCAAACATGTCACGATGTCTCAGGAAACGGGTGACGTTGCGAGCGTGGCTAGAAACACCACCAGGGGCACCCTTGTGGAAACGGCCAATGTCGAAGGTAGAGAACTGCATGTTCATGGCTCTGTCCATGGCAGTCTCAACACCCTTGCTGATCTGGGCAGCAGGGCCAATGACGGTGACGGAGTCATCATCCTCATCAGTGGGCAGCAAGATGGTGCAACCCGTCTCGTTGAAGAACTCATCGAGAGTCTCGCCACGGCGGCCAGCAATGAACTGGTGGCGGCCCTTCTGAAGACTGAACTGGTCGACAGCAAGCTGCTGCTGCAGCTCCTGGACGCGACGCTCGATCTCAGCACGGGCAGCCTGCACAGCAGCGCGGTCACCGGCCAGCTGGATGTGGTTATCACCGGCAGGGACGAAGACGGGGCGCTCGCCCTCGTTCACGGCCATGTTACGGCCGCGAGGAGC
This sequence comes from Colletotrichum fructicola Nara gc5, assembly GCF_000319635.2. Classification (NCBI taxonomy): domain Eukaryota; kingdom Fungi; phylum Ascomycota; class Sordariomycetes; order Glomerellales; family Glomerellaceae; genus Colletotrichum; species Colletotrichum fructicola. Next base: position 7,790,423 of record NW_027094051.1, on the reverse strand, counting down.
CCAAATCTGGTGAGGAGGAACACGCATCTGAACACCATCGGTCTCGTAACGGTTGACATGGCTGTTGCTGGGGCCCGCAATGAAGGGGTAGAACTCAGCAGGAATACCACGAAGCTTGGTGTTGACGTTGGCAGCGCGCTCGCCGGCAATCTTCATGATCTGGTCGCGGGCAGAAGCAGCAGACAAGGCGTTGCCCTCAACGAGGACATCGATGGTGGAGTCGTCATCCTCGTCAAAAGTAGCACCGTCCTCGACCTTGGGAAGCTGGACACGGGCACCAGACTTCTCCTGGATGGACTTGATGGTGGAACCTCCCTTGCCGATGATGTGGGCGCGGGCAGACTGGGGAATCGGGACCTTGATGGTGGTCTGTTCAGAAAAAAAAAGTTTAGCTTGAGCTTTGTGGGGAAGAGATCTGGGGTTTGCCGACCTTGGTTCCGATCTGCTGGACAAGATCCTTGAGTGCCTGTTGAGCAACGTCTTGAGGACCAGTAGCGTCGAACTTGAGACGACCGTTGGTGGCGGTGGACAAGGTGATGTTGGCGCGCGACTTGCGGTTGATGTCCTTCATGATGTCCGGGATGGGGCGTCTGAGCTGGTTACGGGGAAGGATGAACTGGGGCTCCAGAACAACCGTTTCCACGTTGCGGCCGGGGATCGACATCGAGGGGGCAGCATTCTTGGGGGTCGCAGCACCGCCCGAGGCGGGGGTGGAAGAGCGAGAGAGACCGTTGGCGGGGGTAGAGACGTTGCTCTTGGCTCCCCAGATGGGGGCGACGTTGGGGCTGCTCTTGGGCTTTCCGGCGCCGAGCTCGGGGAAGAGAGTCTGATCGTTGGGATCGATCTTCTTTCCGGGAACGGAGGTCTCCTTCTGCTTGCCAGCAGCCTTGGATGACTGGGGCTCGGCCCAAGAGGCGGAGTCACCGGCATTGCTCTTGAGGGGGAGGTCCTCGTCAGGAACCTCCTCGACCGTGGGGTGATGGTCGACGTGAGTCTGAAGCAGCTTCTGGGCAGCTGAAGGCTCAGCGCCGTTGGCAGTTGTAGAATCGGTAGAGGCCATTGTGAACAGTGTCGATCAACGTCGTCGGGTGGTTGAATGGGATGATAGGGGTTGTGTGGGTGAAATCGGTAAATCTGCAAGGGGGACAGCACCAGTTAGCTCGGGACGCTGCAAAGACGGCGATGCAGCAGCATGCAAGCTGCTCGGCTTTTACAAGACTTACAACTGAGGATATACACAGCAGTTGGGGACAAGACCAGTAGAATCAGTCTTCCGATTAAAGAAGGCCGAAGCGTGTTAAACCGTGGAGCAGCAGATAGACCGAGGAGAGTAGCTTGTTGCTGGCTTAGAACATTGCGACCCTGACCGGCAACAATGAACAAATCCAGTGGGCGAGACAGAATCGGGGGAGGGACGGCGAGGGCGAGGTTGACAGAATTGCAAATCCTGCCAATTGATGGTTGGGGGAGATGGAGAAGTCAGAGGGCGAGATGGACTCGAAGCTCGGATGGGCTAAAGGGTGAGGTGGAAGTTTCTCGACTCCACGATGGTGTTCAATTGGGGATGGAATTTCTGGAGCTGGCAGGGATCCTTCTTCCAGAAAGGTTCCGCCTGCCAGTGGTGCTCTCCACCTTGAGCTGCCCCACATTAAGCCTCAGCCACAACCTAAATTGTTAAGGCGTCCTCGCACCGGCCAGGTGGCACTCGCTGGAGGGCCAGGACGGGGGACGGTTGGAGTCGGCCGTTGGACTCTCGGCACAGTTGGTGAGGCCAGTACATTCCAGACCGCCTTCTCATTGGACCTTTCAAACCCACACCGCTGAACCACCTCCGGGAGCCAGCTCCGGATCACGTGGGGTTCGGCTTGACTCAGGCCCGCCGCTATTCTCCGCCTGGTCTCCCTTGCCGGGCCAGATGGGGGCTATCGCCGGCCCGGAGTTCGGCCCGGGGCACGATGCTCCGGGATCTAGGGGTCCGTTCGTCCCGAGTTGCTCAAGATCGCGGTTTCAACGACGATGGCATCCGTGCGCTCTTTAAACATCGTGAACAACCTCAGAACAAAACCCGCCGAGGCAAGAGCTCGACTGGTTCGGTACCAACACCCATATCACTATGCTTCGACTCTCGGTACGTTGAGGAGAGACCGCACATGTTGGGACAACCAGTTTGAAGTCGAACTACCAGCAAAATACACACATATAGAAAAGAATTTCGCAGGAACATATTGATGCGGTTAAGGGTGACAAGCCGTCCGTAGATTGACTACTGACTACCGAAAGAGGATGGAGGCTGCAAGAGATATTAGACACTAGGATAGACATTACCTGGAAAGAATTGGCAAGCTCCTCAGACTAGTCGCCCGTCACACCTTACCATCGGTATTCCTTTGAACAACTCGTGGTAGCTCGATCCTCTGAACGTAGGGTGGTTTGCAATGCCCAGTCCAGCCAGACAATCGCACCAAAAGCAGCCCATTAAAGGCTCGCCATAGAAAGCCTCCATGTCCACGAGACCACACCAGGTCATCTCCTTACGTTGTACACAGCAACACAGCGCTAGCCAGCGACAACCTCTGCAAGATTCCCGCAACTTCAGTCCTGTGGTTACCCGGGCACTTTTGCATCGGAAAAAGAAAGCCCATCGCTGTTCTAGCGTCTGGAGGCGAAAGGCTGCCCCGTGGCAGACTGCAGGAATCTACGCAGCCTTGGCCAATCAGCAGAACCACGCACTCCCATTGCGAGATGTTAGCTGAAATCTCGCACCCTCCGAAGCACATGTCGCCCTCGCTGCGTGATCGTGGTAGACAGCGTGGGCTTGGTCGCTCGCAAAGCCCTTCGCAACGGTGAGTCCAGGGTCGTGAGTCGTACTAGCTGCAAGTTGGCACCATCGACATCATTGAGGCAATTCGGTTTCCGGCAAGAAGTGATTGGTTTGCTGTCGTCGCAAATCGCGACTGGCTGCTGCTCAATGCAGGGGCAAATGGCTCATTTGAGAGGCATCCTGCAGCCTGCAGGAACAACGGCAAGGGGGCTTTTGGCTTGTTGCAGGCACAAACAAGCATCCCACAGCTGTGCTACGTGGCCAGACATGGCCAGCGAGAGACATGCCGTGGTTGGCAGCTTGCGACTGACAGCCTCTCGAAAATACCGTCTCAGACCAAGCCTTCGTTCGCAGGCGTTCTGGCACTCGTCAGGTGAGCTTGGGAGGAAATAGATGCGGACGAATCCCAAGGCGTCCGGGACGAGAACGGGGTAGCACGATGACTGAGACGACGACGTATACGCTGGGATTATGTTAATTCTGCTCTGAACAGCTCTGCTGACACGAAGCTGAGCCTTTGATTAAGAGAAACTTGGGAGACAAACAAAGCCTCCATGTCCTGTCCTCCAGGATCGGCGGAACCTTATTGCCCTCCAGCATATCTCATCGTTCTGCGTGGAGCGGAGACGAACACCTGGTAATAGTCACCACCGGGCTGCTCCTCGACTTTTGTGATGATGTGGCAGAGATGCACGCATGCGCCGCAGCCAGACTTTTCAATGTGAGCAAGACGAATGATTCGCTGTCATGACATGATTCATGGCTAGCTTTTTGGAGGACCCGGCAACAGCTCTTCTGAGCCGTCGAGCTCGTGTCCTGAAAGGGATGATCCATGAATGAGGGCTCCTGTCAGACATAGTAATCGCGGGGTCCTCTGAACAGCAGCATTTGGAGCAAAAGTTCGGCGGCAAACCTCGGTAGATGGCCGTTGCGGCCCTGAAAGCTCGCTGTTCGGGGAAGCCGCGTCTTCTGGCGTCGGCAATCTCATCAATCGCGTTGTCGTGATTTGCAGAAAATGCCTGGGCAATTAGGCCCGCGTCACATGTGGGCGATGGTAGCGAAAGCTGGTTCGCACGCAGGCTCGTGGATTGGAGAAGGGACGTATGGCTTCATCAGCGCCAATGCCAGCCGTGGAACGACCTTGACCGAATGTGGCGCCCTCCTTTCAAGACAGCTGCCCACGACGGCAGGGTGTGATATGAGATCGGGGACGGGGCAGGCCGTGAATCACTGGCGAAGTTGGACGAATCTCGCGTCCCGATGATGCGGATGGATGGCTTCATCTTGTTGCAATCCAGAACTGGGACGAAGCAGCGAGTGGGCTTTGGTCTTGGGCGGCGAGTCCCCAAAAGGAGGAATGATGATGGCATTTGGCGCCAGTTCCTTGGTGGCATCCCCGTCTGGTTTGTTGTCGACCCTGGTACGGGAACGGGACCTTATTTTACTGGTGTAACGGTCTCAGTGGTGCGGTGGACGCTTGAGAAAACGGCTCCCGCCGCCGTCTCTGGGCGATTGCAGACCGGCGTTGGCCCGTTTCGTCTCCTCTAACCAGACGGACGCGTTGGCAACTGTGGCCCGCGCGGGCGTATGAAGCTGAACGGTTCAAGCGTGCGCAGACACACATTCAGCATGCAGATGCAGAAGGGCACGGACGTTGGGGTTGATGACGGGATGGGACGGGATGCTTAGAGCCTTACAGAGTAGACAACCTTGGAGAGCGAGAGGTGAATGTACTTACGCCGTACCAACCTAGTTTTGGGATGCGGCAGTGTGGGTGGGTGGGCAAAGGGAGGAGCAGGTGTTGCATGCTGCTACCTTTGCAGTGAGAGAGCTTTGGGGGCGCGGACGTGAGTGTCTGGAAGAAGAGGAGAATTCAATGCCGGCGAGGATAAGACGCAGAGAAAAAAACCAAAGACTGGCGCGATGAAGCATTACCTGGACCCTTTGTGGAGCAAGGAAGTCCAAGTGCCCGATGGTTTGAAACAAGATGTAAATTCCCAAGGGCAGGCCCGCCGGCCCCGGTGAGCACTGGCATCCGCTGGGCCCTAGCACTCACTCATTGGCAGTGGATGGACCTTGGACCTGAGGTGGGCAGAACGGAGGGTCGTTCCGTACCAAAGTGCCATTATCATGACCGTGAGCCTTAAGGAGAGGGTCTTGGTCTGCTTCACCTGTGGTACGTAGGTACGAAAATGGATACATACGCTAGATGATGGCGCTCACCTGAAATAGAGACATGAAGACGGAAGCGAATTGGAACAGAATGGAACGGTTCGGCTTTCTTCTGGACCTCCAATGGCTGGCGGCCAACGGTCAGCCTAGCCTGGTAAGAAGATACTTTGCACCTGTCGGTCAGGTCAGCGAGTGGGGAAAAGAAGGAGCTTGGAAGATTCTGAATTGCTTACGGCCTGCCTTTGAACATGCAGGAAACAGACTTTGGTTGTTTCTCGCCGGCGCGGGCTGAGTTGACTGCTGCATGTGCATGTCAGCGACAGCGGGCATTGAGCTTCAGATACACGACCCCTTGAGATAAGGTAAGGTAAGGCAGGCAAGCACGGCTGCACGCAAGATGCCCAAGCTCCCGTCTATTGACTGAAATGCACTTGCTTCAATTGCTCTTCGGATATCGCAATCGGAAGGCAGCTCAAGGTATCGAGGTAAGGGGGTTCTTTCCAATCCAATGGCACTGGCAATGGCAATGTCATTGTCAGTCAATGGCAGGAGCGTTGCATTCATTACCTGCCTTGCCTTACCTAAGGCAGTGGAGGCAGGTACCTTACTTGCCCGCAGCGTGCTTACCTTATTTCGCTCAGTAAGGGTACTTCCAGGACCGTTCATCTCGGTCAGCGGCTGCTCAGTTCACCAAGTCTTCATCCCGTCTCACGCCCCATTTCATATCTCCCGTCTCTCCTCAGGCCCCAGTACGACGAAATCTCTGTTCATACGGTTGCAATCACTAGCAGAGACTTTGTCGCAACAAGAAACCATCTCCCTGTCGGCGTAATTAAGGTCAGCTCAAACAGACTATGGACTAAAAGAAAAAAAAAAAGAAAAAAAAAGAAGCTCAGCCAAAAAAACAAAAAAGCAAACGCCTTCATCTCGTCTCTCGGTGCTTTCCCCTCCCTCCAATCACCCCAATCCCGACTCCCCCCTCCCCCTCCCCTCTTTTTCCCAGCTTCCCCTCCATGTCTCTCCGAGCTGGCAGCTGGGGGCGCTCTGCGCTCAAGGTCGTCCGTCGCATAACAACCATCACATCATACCGGCCTCGACCTCAAACCAGAATCGACCATCATGTCCGCTGTTGCATGCACCATTTAGCCTCTTACGCCCGTATGTACCTACTTATCTTCATACAATGGCATTCGTATCCGCACAGGCTTAGGGTGCAGATACATGTCTGCAGTGCCGGAAGCTGCCTTTCTGAGGACATCTGTACCTAAGACGGGCATGCAGTCTGCCGTCACGGCGCACATACGTCAACCAGAAACGAATCTCGGTGGCCAATACTTTGCCTCACTTGCTAACAGACCTGCGAATACCGACCCGAACAAGGGCCTGTCCTTGCGTCCTTACGAACCACTGTCTGCAGATTGGCTCGCTGCACACCAACTGGCCGGGTCCGCGGCGTCTGAGGTGATCCCAAAACCCCAGCCATTGAAGTCGGCCATGCCCTGTCTTGCCCTGCGGTCTCCTTTCAGTGTCTTGCTCCAGCCCAGATTCAAGACCCTTGGTGCCTCAGTTTCTTCCTCACACGGGACCCCCGCCGCAGCCAGAGACCGGCGACCACCACATCGACCGCGACCGTAACGGCGACCCTTACTGACCCTTGGCCGTTGGAACCCTGGCCTTACCGCACCGCATGGCGCACTACCACTAGAGCCGCCCAATGATCAGCAAGTTCCGTCAAGCAGAGACGCCCATCCGGCTGCTAAGATTGTTCAAGGATCGACCGTCAGGTCGAAGCTCCAGCAGCACGCAGTCAACTGGAGCAGAGCACCGACTGCTACTAACCGACTTGAAGATAGCTAGCTACGGATAGCAGGCATGCGAGCTTCTACGCTTCTGCGTTCCTCCCGAGTCCCGAGGCAATCAGTTGTTGGCCTTGGACCACAGACAGGGCCCAGGACCTGCACCAGCTGTCCTAGCTCTCCTACCCTATCAAACACGCCAGCTTCGAATCGAAGACGGGAGATTGGAGCTAACATCCAGGTCCAAGGTCCCGAACCGCACCCGAAAGACTTGCTTTAGCATAACTCTTGGTGAGGAGGAGAGCTCAGACTGGCACGATATACCGTAATTAGGCACTCAGCATCTATTCTGGGTACGAGTTGCTGTAGTACGATGTGCCGCCGTGGCTACAAGCACGCCCCTCCTCCTCCTCTGCTTCCACCTCTTCTAGCGCCCGATACCTGGCATCGCTCTTGTGCCTGTTCGACTCCCTCTCTCGATTCGAGTACCACGAAAAATGCTCTGCGAAACTGCGACTCTTCGGTGTTTTCTTAACCTTCTAGGCCAGTTCGTCCCGCCTGTGGTGGAGCTTGTGTGTCCCCCCTAGGCATCGTCTTTTTGTGCCTAGTGTCGCGGGACTTCTAGCCTTGCCCGGGTGATGGAAGTTAGGGGCAGTCACCCAACGAAAGAGATTGTGGTGGGCTGTCCTTGGAAAACATCACACTGTGCGAAGTGAAGGCGGGAGCACTACCTCATGGCATCATCTCATCATGTCTGATCCTCCTGTCTGTCCACCACCACCTCCAACACCCTGGACGGCCTACAGCCCCGTGTGGCTCTACGCGCAGGTAGCCTCATCGACTCGTTTTTGGAACACTTGCCTCTAAGCGAGAGAACAATGTCGAAGAAGTGGTGCGAACGGACAGAGCGAAGAAGAAAGGACGCCGGGTAGCAGGCGCTTAGAAACACACAAGATTTCTTGACATTCATTTCCGCAGGGCCTGACAGTCCACTTCGGCCGAGATGGTTTCAACATTGGCCAAGGTGCCTTGGGCGACTTTGTACAGAGTGTAACCATGCAGTATGGCAGATATGGTAGTGGTGACTGAACACGGCGCGCCGCGGCGGCTCCTCCCAGATGACCCCAGATGACGAGATGAGATCATGAGAGGCACGTTGCAATGTGCAACATCTGGAGGTGGTATTTCACGTAATATGGTTTCTTCTTCGGCAGCGGCACATGGAGGAGGTTCCAGCAGCACTTGACCAAGCCCAGCTCTCAGCAGCCCCGTCCGTCACCCATCCAGCAGGCGACCAGTGAGGATGGGCGGGCTGGTCGGCAACTCGATTCGTCTTGCCCTGTAGCACACATCTTTGGGGCTGCTCGTTGGTTCATCGAGTCTTGTACTAAGTTTCCGTCTGTCTTGGATTGCTTGCCTTACTCTTCCTCACCTCGGAATCAGTCCCAGTGGCACACACACATCACGTACTGATATCGAGGCGCGGGATGGAGTGCGGCACACTGTCTTACTTGGAAGGTAAAGTACCTCAGGTAGCGTTCACAGATGCATGCCTTAGGTAAGGCGAGGTCGCGGTGCGTCCTAGCCAGGGCTCTCTCCGTCATCTCATAGTAGATGATAGCGTAGGATGAAAAGAAATAAAAATAAAAAGAGGGGATACACTTTCGGGGCAATTGGAAGTGTGAGCCTGTGAAGTGAGTGCGAGGGGCGGGGCGGGGAGAGGGGGAACGGGGGAGACAGAAGTCGGGCGGTACGTACCCAGGAGGTACCGTCCATCTCCCCTCCACACCAAACGGCCACACGGCCCCCAGCCTAACGTTAGCCCAGGCCTGAGTCCCGTCTCCGTCCATTCATCGTTCCGTTTACCCACGCCCAATCCCACTCACACGCCACGACCAGTGAGTGCACAGTCTCCCATGTGCCCCTGCCCCACCTTCTGAGTGAGAGAGTGTTTTTATTATTATTATTATTTTTTTCCTTTCGCAGTGGGAAGATTGGGAGGAGGGGAGCTGCTGGTGACGACGGGTGGGGAGAATGGGAAGAGACAACCACCACACGCATGCCTTACACACACTCACACTCTGCTGATTGGTATTGCTGAGCAAGAGACAGGCTGTGGCAGCCAATCCAAAGACTTGCTGCAGATACCGATGAGGCCGAACTGCACCGCATCTCTGCCATCCCGTTGTTTCCTGGCCTGTCATCTTCCTGCGTATCTTCGTCCCGCAGGCTTCCCCAAGACCCAATCCTGCAGTCCAGATAGCAAGAACAGTGACCCCGAACAGTGAACTGCCAGACAGCTTGGCTTAGAGAGGTCATCCCCGTCCTCATCCACCAGAAAACAACAACACAATAACAAGTCAACAACGAAGCAGAACCCACACAGTCCGGAATCCACCCTGACTCCATCCAAGCACAGCCAGCAGCCAGTGACAGCCACACTAGCGTCACAGCGAACCCGGTCCGTCAATCAGTGCCACTGCCCACCTCACTGTCTACGGATACCGTACCGCCCAACCAGCACGGAACAGATACCGCTGTACCTTACCCTGGATATGGGTTTTTTCGCCGCTGCCTCTTCCACTGCTGCCGGTGTGGTCCTGTTTCCTCTTCTGTGGCGTGTGGGTGTGCGTGTCCTGTCCAGTGCGTGTGTGTGTGTGTGCTGGCTGGTATCCGTACCGCCGGCGCAGACAACTGGTCCTGAGAAATCCAGTTCCCTCAGTTCCTTGTGATGACATTGCTACTACTATGCTACTTCCCAATCAATACCACGCAAGGTGCGCCGTACATACCAGCCGCCATACTTCAGACGCCCAAACATTAGACACCCTTTCCCGGTCCAGCGTCCCAGTTCCAAATCCTGGTTCCAGGTTTCCCAATCCCAGTCCCGTTCTGTCGAAGGAAGAAACAGAAAAAAAAGAAGAGAGAGAAAAAAAAGCTACGTCCACATTACGGATACCTGACCAGCCAGTGACCAACGGCCCTGACTGAATGAGTCCACCATCTACCACCACCTAACCTCTCTCTACCTTACATCCTGAGCACACGCACATACTGGACGGCAGGGAAGGCCACTGGACAAGGCCAACAGGCATAAGGCACACGAGGCACAAGGGGGGAAGACGCGAACAGCATCGCATTGTGCCCGTACCGCATATTATTATTATTTTTTCCTCCTCACACACCCTTCTACAATTCATACCCTCTTTACACCTCTTGCACTTTTACCATTGCCGCCGACTGCTGCCGCTGCTGCTGCTCCTGCGTAAAATATACACACACAGACAGCCCGACCCGACACAGCTAAGCAAAGCAAGCAAGCAAGCAAGCTACCTTACTACTGGCGACTGCGTACCTTTCATTACTGCGTCTGTCTGTCTGTCACCTCCCGTACCTTACCTTATCCTCGCCGTATCTATCGCAAGGTACCGTACCGACACTTTTGCTGCCCGCCCGCCCTGCTTCTGCTGCTGCTGCTGTACCGCACCGCTCCGCACCGCAGCGCCAGCCGTCCGTACCTTTCCCTTTTCCTCCTACCTTCGCTTCCCAAGTCCCAGGCCGGGTCCCCTTCTTTCTTTCTTTCGACGACGACCAGCACCGCCGGGTTTGGTTTTACTTTTAGACTTTGTAGGGGCGTATCATGGACGGCAGCCAGAGCACATCCACGTCCAACGGCTCGTCGCAACGTCGCAGGCTCACCAAGAAACCTCCCCCTTCGTACCATACCCACACCCGCTCGTCGAGTGGCCTCGATGGTGGCATCGACACCAGGTCTCTCCAGAGCAAACGCAGCTCGACCAGCTTGAAGCGCGCTCCTTCCGCTCCACCTGTGCGGACGACCCCCTCAAACGCTGCTTCAGCTCATAGTTCTCCCCGTCACCTCCCCTCAAGTCAGACGCACCTTCCCAATCCCTCCCCCATCCTGCCTCAGGGTCAGTTCGCCGCCGCCAACAACGCCAACGCCAACTCCCTCTCGCTCTCACTCTCAAACAACTCGCACTCACACTCCGTCGCTCCTTCCCCCAGTGCTGCGTCCTTTCATAACACCAGCATTAACCACCTTCACAACCACCACCAGCCCGCCGTGAACCTGAACCAGAACCAGAACCCGAACCCCCAGTCCGCGTCCCACCCGACGACAGCTCAGGTGCAGGCCCAGGCCCAGACGCAGCCTCAGACCTCCTCCTCCTCCTCCACCTTTCACAACGCTGCTTCCGCTTCCTACGCTGTTCACCCTCACCACCAGCAGAACTTTAGCCACCAAAACAACAACAACCACCTCCTCCACCACCACAACCTGCTGCACAACAACTTCTCGACCAACAACAACAGCAGCTCCTCCTCCAACTCCAACAGCAGTCCCGTCGGCATCGGTGTCGGTGTTGGCATCGGCATCGCACACTCCAGTGATTCCTCCGTAGCTGACCCCAGCGCGCCTCTCTCGTCGCAACCCCACGACGAATTCATCGGCGCTCCCTTCGACGGCGCTGCCGTCCTGAGCCGCATCGAGCAGACAAAGTCCCCCGTCGCCCAGTCTCACCCGCTGCCTCTCCAGCACCCGCACCCTCACCAGCATCAGGCACCCGCCGCCTACCAGCGCCAGAACGCCCCCACGCCGCTGCTCAAGTCTGTCACCGACACGCGCATCACAAAGAGCCCCCGACTGCGACAGTCCCAGAGCTTCACGAACGATTCCTCCTCCTCAATGATGAACGAAAAATCACAAGGCGGTCGGGTGACGGAGAACTCAATGATCAGCCCCAAGAGATACTCGGACGAGGCAAAGGAGCCCCGTATGGGCGTCCTGCGCAAGAAGTCGGGCTTCTCTGGCTTCATGAACAGTCTGGTCGGCACCCCAAAGAAGCCTGTCATCTCGGCACCAGAGAATCCCGTCCATGTCACCCACGTCGGCTACGACAGCTCTACCGGCCAGTTTACCGTCAGTCGCCCCCCCCCCCCCCCCCCCTCTCCCCTTCCTGCTCCTGCCTCTTTTTTGGCAATCGCTCCTCAATTCTTGAATCGCCTTATTTTTTGCCTCTTTTTTTTTTTCTTCCCCTCTCGCCTTACTCTTTTCGTCCCCGCCCCTCTCCTTTGTCCCGAGTCTCGTGTGGCTGACGTGTGATTGTTCAGGGTCTTCCGAAAGAATGGCAGAGATTGATCAACGAAAGTGGAATTCCCGAGAAGGAACGCAGGGAGAACCCCCAGACCATGGTTGACATCATCACATTCTACAAGGAAACGACCGAAAAGCCAGCCGAGGATCAGGTTTTGGAGAAGTTCCACGATGCAAGAGCGCCTGATTACCGCCAATTTGCAAATGCAAGCAACTCACCGTCGGGTGCCATGTCGCCGGGCATGTATCCGCCAACAACTTATATGGGTATGTCTCCGATGATCAGTCCACCTGCGAGCCCTAGGTTTCCAACTGTCAATCATGAAGGATCTTTTGAGAACCCCCGCCAACCGCCCCCCGTACCAGGAGTCGGAGGCTCCAAAGGCCCCGGTAAAGATGTGAATCTCATGCCCAGTCGCCCGGCCCCGAAGCCCCCCGTCAGCCTCCCGATGAGGTCTGCTCCGTCGCCCTACCCCGCCAAGGACTCCGGCATTGGAATGTCTCAGCCCGGCGAAGACCTGCCCCCGGTCGCATACCAACCGCCCAAGGAGAACGTCCCCATGCTTCCCGAAGAGCATCGTGGAGAGCACCGATCCCGATCCCGATCCAACTCGCGTGTTGGCGCCTCGCCTGGCTACGTCCCCCCCACACCTAACCCTCAAAATGCCCAGGCGAACGTTTACCAGCAGCAACTCATGCAGCAGCAGCAGGAGCAGGCCCTCGCGCAGGCTCAGGCCGCCATGACTGGCCAGGGCCAGATTGGTCGCGCTCCCAGCAAGAGACAGCCCGCCCAGCAGCCGACCCCTCCCCAATCGCAGTATCCTCAAGGCCCCACAAACGGAGGTCCCGGCCAGCGACAGCAAGTTGGCGTTGCTGGCGCTCCTGGCTCCAGACCCCGTCGCCAGAGACAGAGCACCGGTATCGACGTCGTCGCCGCCCTCAAGCGCATTTGTTCCGATGGCGATCCCCGTGAGGTGTACAAGAACTTCAACAAGATTGGCCAGGGTGCTTCCGGTGGCGTGTACACGGGATACGAGCGAGGCTCCAACCGATTGGTGGCTATTAAGCAGATGAACCTGGAGCAGCAACCGAAGAAGGACCTGATTATTAACGAGATCTTGGTCATGAAGGACAGCTCGCACCCCAACATTGTCAACTTCATCGACAGCTACCTTTGCGGAGGCGAGCTCTGGGTTGTTATGGAGTTCATGGAGGGCGGTAGTCTCACGGATGTTGTTACCTTCAACATCATGACTGAGGGACAAATCGCTTCCGTCTGCCGAGAGACGCTGAAGGGTCTGCAGCACCTGCACTCTAAGGGAGTCATCCACCGCGACATCAAGTCCGACAACATTCTCCTGTCGATGGAGGGCAACATCAAGCTGAGTACGAACCTCCTCGTTCCATTACGGTCCGTGGAAATACTGACGTCGAACAGCTGATTTCGGATTCTGCGCGACAATCAACGAGGCCCAGAACAAGCGCACCACGATGGTCGGTACGCCGTATTGGATGGCCCCCGAGGTCGTCACGCGTAAGGAGTACGGACGCAAGGTCGACATCTGGTCTCTGGGTATCATGGCCATTGAGATGATCGAGGGCGAGCCGCCATACCTGACCGAGTCTCCTCTGAGAGCCTTGTGGTTGATCGCCACCAACGGTACCCCTCAGATCAAGGAGGAGGCCCAGCTGTCGCCAGTTTTCCGCGACTTCCTCTACTTTGCACTCAAGGTCGACCCGGAGAAGAGAGCCAGCGCGCATGACCTCCTTAGAGTAGGTTCTTTCCTCACAGGTTCAAAACACAGTGTACTGATTTCCTTGCAGCATGAGTTCATGAAGGGATGTGTTGATCTCGCTCAACTTTCACCGTTGGTCCGCGCTGCTAGGGAAGCACGTCTCGCAGAAAAGGCTAGGAAGGGACAGTAGGGCACCTTCGGCCATGCGTCCAGAAGCATCTTTCGGCGGTTGGCTCATCGACATTAATCACGACCTTGACGACAACCACAAGCCTCCACAATTGGGCTGTCCTTACCTGTGCACTGAGATACCCCAGGAAGTTTTTTTGTTTGCCTTGGCACAAACAACTCGATGCCTTGCATCTACTCACAGCACGCTTTCGTTCAATCTGGAACTGACCCCACCTGGGTCCCTTTCGGATTTGCTAGAAAGACTAGTGCATTGAGTGCGCGCCATGGTTGGCAGACTTTCGAACCCGATCATAACTCTACTTGCTTTCAAGATACCACGTCAGAGGAGACCAGCCCAATTCGGCATGGACTCTCTGGCCTTTCTTTTTTTTTCTTTTTCCGACGACTTATGCGCGCACCCATCCAGCATCAGCACTTGTTGGCGACCAAGCAAAGTCTCTTTACTCATGGTTCTTTCTGTTACGCATTACATAGAGGCGGCCACGATCATGGACTCGCCAGCTTGCCTCAATGCCAGGCCTTTGGTTGTATACGGACAACCCTCTCATCTCATTGGATTGAGACATCCACTTTGGACCAATCATGTTTCCGTGGGGGTGGTGACAAATGTCACCTAGGAAAGTCGGTCGCTGAGAGAGGAGATGAGACGATGAATCGCATGATCTGATTTGGCCAGCGGGAATGGGCGGCCAACTCAAATTTCTCGGGGCAGGCAGGCAAACCCCCTTTCAAACCTGTCGTGTGGGATTTTTTTTCTGTTTTTACGGAACATCCGAAAAGAAAAAGGGATCGATTTTTCAGACGAGACGTCGACGGACAGATACGAGAGGCCAGGTTCTTAGGCTTTCATTTCTCCTGGTCCCATGTGTCTCTTTTCCCACACAGGGGGAACTCTCTTTCCAGGTCGTGCACACAAGAGGAACAATCACCGAGGAGGTGGTTTAGTCTAGACTCGACTAGGTACAGGAATGACCCCATTCAGGCCGAGCAGGCCGAGGAAAGTTAAAAAAAGGAAGTTTTCGTCCCCTGCGTGATATGTGATGTCGGACCCGCGATCTTGCGTATTTCCATCGTCGTACCCTCTGTGCCTTGCGCGACTGGGCTCCTGGCTGCGTCTTAATATGCGATTCTAGACCTCAGCCTGCAGAAGCATCATACGACCCTTGGGGAAAAAAGACTTCAATGGATGGGACCCCTATTGCCACTAACGGCTTGTCTTGGTCTCATTTGCGTCAGTAATGTGCATCGAGTGGGGGCTCGTGGCTTTTTTTTTTTTTTTGGTTTCTAGTGGCTTGCTGAATTTTTCTGAGGGTTTTCTTTTCAGGGTCTTATTGTTTCCTCGTGGCTCAAAGGGTTTCTCCTGCTTGGCATTGTTCTGTGGTTTTTGTCAGTAAGTCGGGAGGGCAAGGACGGGACAAAGGAGCTTGTTTGTTTGAGAGGGTTGGTGGTGGTAGACCAAGGAAGGGAGGTGGCATTGTTACAGGTACTTGCGGCTTGGACTTGGGGTATGGATGAGGGGCTTGATGAATATTAGGATGGCAGGATGGCCGGGGTGGATTCCCACGGAGATCGTAAGGATGGTGATGAAGAGTGATGGTGTGTGGTTGGTGGTGATCGTCATTGTCGTCAACGACAGAATTGGATTGAAGACTCTCGAGACCTATTGTGCTCACGTAATTTGAGGGCGAGTAGGTAACTTCTTCATTTCTGATTTCGGAGAAGTCGTTGTCTTGGTTTGATTCTCACGAACACCTTGAGCTTTCAACTTGGGCCAAGCTGCTCTCTACCTTGCCATTAGCTTCTACATCTACATCTGGCTGTGTCAACAAGATCGACCAAAGATCACCAGGCGTTTTTGGTTTCTGCACATGGTCTTTTGTCAACCTTTCTTAGGCCATCTTTTCCTGGCACCCGGGGGCTTTCGCAGAGCTCGGTGAAGTTGAAGAAATGGCCTTTTCAAAGCACATGTTGTTCCCCATCGTTATCATGGGGGTGCTGAACATATGGCCAGGGCATGCTTTTCTCTCAAGAGATAGCTTGAAACGGTGGCCAAGGGTTTGTTTACTTATCGCTTCCGTCGCAATCGGAGCAGTTCCAATGTTGGGAGATTTCGGATGCCTGCCTCCTTGCTTGTCAAGATCTCCACGCGTGTTCTCGTCACGACGCCTTTTATGTTTCGGCAGCTGTGGGAGCATACGCCCGTGAACTGTCCTTGTCTTGTTTTCATTTGCTATGGGCAACTCGTCTTCGACAGCGTCCATTCGTCTCTCCCTACACGCTCCTTCAATTGCGCCGTGTTGTGGTTGCGTCTGTCGACTTGGCAATCGTTGCCCCGCGCTACTTATCCTTTCCACCGAGCACTTGCGCAGGTCTCAGCACCTGTGATAAGTAATGTTGTACGAAAAGTGTCTCGTATTGGAGGCCCCCATATTGCATCTGCTTCTGCAACGAGGAGCTTGGTGTGAGCAGACGAGACGAAAGTGCCGGATATAAACCTCTCCGGATAATCCTGGATGTTTCCCAGATTGCTACCACGGTGGTGGGAGCTGTTACCTTGATGGGTGAGCCCTCAAACATCCCACTTGGTGTATCAGCACTGCTAGGTAAGTATCGTACTGAATGTGGGAACCGAGGGGAAACATGCAGCTCCCTTGTGGACGACAGAATAGTTGACTATATGTAAGAGGCTGTATGTATAACTAACTGCCTCAGGGATCATGATATCGAGAACCTCGGCTGCGAACCTTTACATACACAAAGAAGGAAGGTATTCACATCAAGTACACCACCAACTCAACTCAAATCATTGAGATCCCAGTTGTGCATACGTCGAGCGAGCGAGCACATCGGCGCGGTGTTTTCATATCACCGAGAGGAGCCAGTTGATTTTATGATATGATCAAGACGTATGTATGTTAAACCCTCAGCACTCCGTCAAAAACCCAGTCGTGACGAGTGTCCTGACTGACTGACCCTTTGGGACATTATCTGTCGATGGCATAAACGATACGGCACGGATGGGGCAGATAAATATCATCAAGTCAAGTCTTTTCGAAGCGCAACTCGTGGTTGTTGCCTTGGCGCCGAAAAATCAACCCGAAAACTGTATCAGAATCATATTCTAGAGTGCCTCGGTTCCGTGTGAGCTGTGTAGTTTCGAGTATCACGTCGGGCCACGAGGTTACATGAGCAGGTATCTGTACGGGACATTATTGACCACGCACAGCTGGAGAATTGCCCGCTTCTCGGCCTTGTCGAGGGAACGATCAGAACGGCAGGCTGATGCAGTCTCGCATAGTAACGGCTCTAGGAACAAGCGGGCTAATCATATCACAACGTACGTCTTGTTATCCTGCCGATTCACGCGTACGGGATTGCTCACATGTTTTCCATTCATAAGCAGAAAAAAAGATGGGTAGTAGTACATGTCGCGATACCAACACAGGCTTTGAATGGATCCTGGTCTCCTCATCCTCGCTTCCCAACCCGGACATTCCCTTCCATTTGCTATTACTCCGTCCATAGACACCAAAAAAGCGCAAATACAACGATTGGACTGCCTCCGGAGAAGTTTAGTTCTTGGGGAAGGCCGCCTCCATACGCTGCTTGTACTTGTCCTTAATGACTCTCCTGTTGAGCTTTTGTGTGGCGGTGACAAGGCCCTGCGATGAATGTTAGCTGGAACATGAGCGTGGCAAACAGTTATCAGACTGAGACTTACGCTGTCCGGGGTCCACTCCTCCTCGACGAGGACGACACCACCGACGATCTCGAGGCCAGTCAGACCGGCTTTGCGGCCGGCGCCAACGAGGTCCTTAAGAACGGTGTCGACGACCTTAGAGTTCGTGTGCATGTCGTGCTCGTCAACGCCCAGCTTCTGGGCCTCCTCGGCGAGGACCTTCTCGTTGGGGGCGATGACGGCGATGGCGCGGGAGTGCTCGCCGTCACCGTAGACCATGATGTTCTGGACAAAGTGGCTGCCGCGGTAGACGGACTCCAGCTTCTCGAGAGCGATGTACTCACCACCCTGCATCTTGACAAGGTTCTTGACACGGTCGATGACCTTCAGGTGGCCGACGGAGTCGAACTCGCCAATGTCGCCAGTCTTGAACCAGCCATCCTTGGTAATGGCCTTGGCCGTCTCCTCCGGGTTCTTGTAGTACTCCTTAAGCACGGCGGGGCCCTTGATCCAGATTTCACCCTGGGGCGGGGTCGAGTCGGTGGAGTAGTTGAGATCCGGGATAGACACGAGCTTCACATCGACGGCGGCAGGAATGGGGCCGATGGCGGTGGAAGTGTATTCGAGTGGGTCGCCGAGAGCGCCGTTGGCGGCCGTCTCGGTCAGACCGTAACCAGTGAGCATGGGCGCGACGGTCATGGACAGGAAGTGCTTGGTCCCGTCCGAGATGCCGCTCGCGCCATTCATAATAAGCCGGAGACGCCCACCCGTGAGTTCGCGAACTTTCTTAAAGACGATGTTGTCGAAGATGGTAGCAAAGGGCAGGCCGTACTTGACCATAAAGCTTTTGTAGTTGAAGGCACCCCAGAAGAGGGCCTTGACGAAGATGCTTGAGCTGTTAACCTTTGCAGCAACGCCCTTCTTGACCGTCTCCCAGACCTGGGGCACGCCGACGAGTGCGGTAGGACGGAACTCGCGCATGTCACCAGGAGAGTTCTTCATGGACGTGTCTGACAGGGTTCGAGGGTTGCCATAGCCAAGGGTACCGCCAATGAACAGCACGAGGTTCTCGAGGACGAGCTCAAAGATGTGAGCCAGGGGCAAGTATGCTAGGACGTACTCGGCGCTGCTAACGCACTCCTCGACGCAGGTGTAGAGACCAGTAACTGGGAACACAGTTAGTTAACTTCCTCATCCAACGTGTAAAGAAGCTCAACTTACTCGCTGCGACCATGCCCTCGTGGGTCATTGGGACACCCTTTGGCGTTCCAGTTGAGCCGGAAGTGTACATGATGCAGAAGAGGTCTTCGGGCTTGGCCTCTACAGGATCAACAGGGTTATCCTCGCCCAGCTGGCGCACCTCCTCAATGCTAAGAAGCTTCACATCTGGGTTGGCCTTCTGGAAAGCCTCGACCTCGCCACCTTGGGTGAAGATGCAGTTATCATTGTAGATAACAAACTTGAGGTTTTCGGCCTTCTTGATGCCTCCACTTGCCGTCTTGAGCAGGTGAGGGTCCAGGTACATGGCATCTGCACTGGACTCGAGGAGGGAGTGCTCGACACCACTAGCACCGAGGGTGTCGTATGCGGTAACGATGGACATGGACTGCGAACCGCAGGCGTGGGACAGGGCCATCCAGTTGGCGCTAGGTTCCCGGAGATTTAAGTTAGCCTCTTCTCTTAGGGACGGTTACTGCGATGGTGCTCGGGGCCGTGAAAAAGGCCGGACGGGAGGGGAACGGGGGGCTCTCGGACGTACGAAGTAGTAGCAAAGAGATGAAGTCTGCTCTCTTTGCCCAGACCCAACTTGCGCAGACCTGAACCAAGCTGCAGGATGTAGGTCTGGAATTCAGTATAGGTCAGGTAGGAGAATTTAGACAGCTCGAAGAACTGCCACTCCTTCTCGACCTGCCTGACCTCACCGTCGACGTTCTTGGGGACCATCTTCTTCTCCCTGTGCAAGTGCACGAGCTTCCGGGTGCCGACGGCGGGCTCGTTAGGGTAGACGCGGGCGCTTCGCTTCACGATATCATACATTGTGTGGATCTCGGGATGGGGCTGAGTACGGAGAGCATCTTTGGCCTTCCAGTGACGGCGGGGGAGGGTCTCGCCCTCGACGCGCTCGTAACCGGGCGCCTCGACTGTGTAGGGAGGTTTGTGCACCGGGTACAGAGGCGCGATACGCGTGGTCCACGACATGTTGGCGGTGGGTGTTACTGCTGCTAAATCGGAGAGCGGGGGAGGGGATTTGAAGAGGAAGAAGCCGGCGAAGACGGCGGCGACGACGACGACGACGGCAGTGGTGATGGACGGAATGGTGGGAGAACTTAGGACTGATTAAGAGCTGCTGGCGAGCGTGCGGGATAGCGGCGACGGCGGAAGAGGGCGAGGATGAGGGATCGGAGGGCGGGATGACGGTCAGACCGAAGGGAGTCGAAGAGTCACTAAGTAGGTGGTCGGAGGGATTGGGGGAGGAAATCTGGGGTAAGACGCAGGTTTCCGAGTGGTTGAGGCTTGCAAGGCTGGAGGGAGGGAGGCAGAAGCTGGAGCTAGGAGTATTCGTAGAAATGTATGTAGCACGAGTGTCAAGGTTGGGGCTGAACCTTTGTAGGTTGTGGCTGTTTCGGATACTCGGTTTCTCTTCTCTTATCGTCGCGTGTGGTGTTGCTCGAGGTGCACGCGGAACCTGAGCTGTCGGAGACGTTGCGGTGCGGCCTTTTGGTGCGGGCAGGGCAGAAGCGCAAAGTTAAGCTGTTGCGAAAGAGAAGGGGAAAAAAGGGCGACGGGCCTTTAATTGCGTCACAGGGTACTATGGCTGGGCCGGCTACCTTGCAGCAGTTGAGCTGTATCCGTAATGCTGCGCGCTGCTGTGGAAGGTGGTGATGGGTGGGTGGGTGCCTCAGGGAAGGGAGATCCGCCACTGGCTGGTACGGGTACGTGGGCCCCCCTAACTAGCTAAGGTACCTACAGCTATCTGAGTATCTTTCATGCTCCCCTCACAGCTCCCAGGGCCCGTTGAACCAACCATCCATGCCCGCGGACAGGGAATGCTGCGCCGCTAGAGGGAGCTCCATGCAGGACGTCGTCGGCGAGAATACATGCCCTCCTGCTGTGGGCGCCCGCGAAAACATGACGGCCTGCAAGTACTCAGAAACCCGCCGATGCCTTGGCTGCAGCCGCATGGTGAGGCGCTTGACGACGTAACACGTCAACACCCAGCCGCAAGTTGGGGAAGCTCTCTGTTCTGCTGGGCTGACAGAGGCACGGAACCTGCGGACACGACACAGCGTTGAACACCCATGGCCATGAGGCATCAGGTGGCAGGTTGAGCAAGACTCGTGGCCGCGTACACCGCGGCACAGCTCCCAACGACAAGAGTCCGTCGCCGTCACAGCCGCCATCCATCATCTCTGGGTTTTCCAGTCTAGGCAACCTATCCGTCTCGGACGACTCTCCTACCGATTCCGGGCGATGCCTCGGCGGCACGAGATCACGTCTCAGCCGGCCAGCCCTCCGAAGTAAGAGGCAAGAGGCGGAATGGTGGCAGCAGCAAGGAGGGAAGCTCCAATGCTGAGATGGCCTCTCGATTGGACCAGCTGCAGCAGCATCTTGTCAGCACCAGGTCCCTCCTGCCTATCCCCGAAGCCAACGCTAGTGTGCGGATAAAAAGAGGGGGGAACATGGGGCTGACTCTGCACTTGGCAGCTCTTAGAGGGGAGCCAAGGCGATGCGGGATCGGAAAACAATTGCGACAAATGCCATACGCTCTCCAACTAGTCAGCAACAACAACGTTCTTCCCTCTCCCCAAGCACCTACCTGCTCTCAAGTCTCAACAAGTCCGTCCCTTGACATCCAATGACTTGTTTCCTCCCAGAACTTGTCCCCAACAACACTCAACAATGCAACACTCCATATTGCACATTAACTAGGCATAGCAGCCAAAGACTTCTGGCAGAGACGTCGCAAGCACATGAAAATGACGCCGGCTTTCTGTCATCAGGATCGGCAAGGGTTCTCGACTCGATATGCCCGGCAGCCAGGGATCACAGCAGGGGACTCGGTTCCAATCAGCGGCTCAACCCCCCGATGAAGAAGACCGATCCACACGTTCAATATCCAGACGGGCATTGTTTGATTGTGTCCTGCAGATTTTTGACTTTCCTCGCAGCAGAACCGCCGCATCCCACTCGCATCGCAACACCAGCGCCCCCAGAGACCACGGAAACACGGCTTCAACTGTCCTTTTACCCACGCTGCTTGCTCGGCGCCACTTTCCAGTATCGCTCAATAGCGGTCCTTCAGAGCTTGCTGCCACACTCACGTGCGAATATCGTTCTCTGTGGCTGACACATGTAACGCGCGAGCACCGACAACCGAGGCGAGTGCGCAGAAAAGAGGCTCCTCGCGGGGCAACCCGTCGTATTTGACCGGTCCACCGCTACAGAAACCCTGCTTTGTTTCTGGGTACGGAGCCGCCGTTGGAAACGGCGTTTCGCTGCTATTCTCCGGGATCCATCCCACCATGCCATGCCATTCCATCAGAGTTTGGTTCATCGCATATTTCCAGCGGACCACCCGAACACCTTCCCAACCCTTAATTCGCTCTTTTGCCCTGCGTCTACCGCAGCCAGCGCTGCTGAGGTTATTCCCACCTTCCCGACACTGCCGACATATGTCATGCTGACGCCCCTCAATCCTCCCGAGCCGAATCGTGCGCCTGAGTCAGCTTCGCTCTTCAATGTGATTGATGCGTGCCCTCGGACTGCATCAATCTTCCCTGTGGCGGCTGGGAAGCTATGGCCAGTAACCACAGCAGCAACAGCCGCGAACCGCCCAGCTCGGAGCTCTGGCAAGCGAACCTCCGACTCGCGGTGTCGCGACGACTCAGGTTCCTGCTACAACTCCGTCTTCAGGACAGTCGCGAAAATAACAAACCTGACGATGCTATTCCGTGCGAGCGCCAAATAGCAAGAAACAAGCGGAAACCGTGGAAACCAAGCGGTTGACCACCCACGACGCGGCTCAGCGTCGACTTCGGGACCGCGCGGTGAGAGTTCATCGTGTGGCAGCCGGTCGAGAAGCAATTTATAGCATCATCCGGCCTATCGCAATCTTGGGTCTTCACACCCTAACCGGCCGAGCGACCGTACTAGACGGATCGGACGACCCGGCTATGAGGAAACCGTCTCTGCCTTTGTCTTGTGTCTTGCAGCCGGAGATCCACTCGGGAACCCCAATCCGAAAGGGCAGGCGTATGAGCCATGTATGTGTATGCGGCATCATGAGCCTTGGATGGGCAAGGCTGGGGCTCAATACGCCAGCACTGGCACGTGTCCCGGATCGCCAGCTTTGATAAACACGCCTGGCACGTCTCCCCAGCGTCCGCCACCGTCATTGAGGCTAAGCGGGATCTACGCAGCTACGCTGGGCTAACGGCTTTTACTTTGGCCCTAAAACAGCACCGCTCGGCACTCTTCGTCCACACACGCCCCTGGACCAAGGCAAGGGGCCGTGTGTTAGCCTCATCCTTTCTCGGCCTACTCTGGACTGTACTACACGGAGTACGAATGAACAGTAAGGTAGTCTTGCAGACGACTGCACTCTGCGGACACAGACTTGTGAACCCCTTCCGGCGGCGCTGCCGGGCGCCCGCCAGCCAAATGTCGAGCTCTGCAGCTAACGGCCATCTCAATTCTAGAATGGACTTCCCCCATCGGACACATCCTATAGTCCGCCTCGTGTGTCTCTCCCTACCGGCCAATGAGCCATCACCAACCGAGGACCTGCAGGGCCGCTCGACCATGAGCACAGCTCTCGAAATATACTCGTCGTCACCACTGTCACAACAATGAAACGCCCCCTTCTGCAAGCCCCGAGCGTGGAGCCCAGAGCCACAGCAAGAACCGCATGCCGTGTCTCTCATTGTCCCAGGGACAGTCCCAGCCCGGCAGCACCACATGGACCGCTCATAGACGCCCAAAGACACGCCAAGCGTGCGCACCTCCGACGTGCTATTCATTGTATTAAGATAGAGTTACGTCGCAGCCGCCCTCTTCGAGATGAACTCTTGTCCTTTCTCCCGTTTGATTTCGAGAGGTGACCGGCGCCCAACCAAAACGCTGCCTCTCACTTGAAGCAATCATGTCGGGGTTGTGTGGTATCCGCCCTGAAGGGATCGTAAGTCGTCTTCCCTTGCTTGACTAGAATCAAGGGCTGCTCCAGCTAACGCTTCACACAGGTGGCTCATTCAAAGTTCGGTCCTCTACCATCATCGTGTTTTTTCGACAGTGTTGTTGTGCCTTTGCCAGCATGGATCCGTATCATTGTCACGTTTGCACTCTTTCACTTTGTCGTTCCCGTCCTCGTCGTGGACAAGATCAAGCGGTATGAAGTGAAGCACGAATGGCAGAGACACGCCCAACTGTCGTTCTATTACTTCACCATCCTCGTCGTTTTCATGATGGAGGCCATGGAAATTGGTAGGCTGGCATCCATCAACTTTGGCGTCGGCCTGCTCCCGTTTGTTTTTGCGGGCTGTGGTGTCTGCGCCGTCATGCAGTCCACGCGGGGTTTCCAGCGCCGCATTCGCAACTGGCAGCCAGCCAACATCATCTTCTGGATCATGAGCATCGCCGTCACCTCCATTAAGTTTGTGACCATCGTAAAGGCGGGACAGGCCAATCCGCAGGCCAGACGTGCCGGCTCCGACTACCCGACTACTCACCAGCTTCAGGACCTTGGCGTTCTCATTGCCTGCTATATTCTCCTGCTCGTCAACGAGATCGCCCTCATGTTCCAGAAGACCTGGGAGGAGACTGTCGACGCCGAGAACATGAAGAAGCTCCGCCTCGAGCGCTCCATCAGCGACCAGGCCCGCTACGATCTTACCCGCGCCATCGAGGAGGGCTACTACCCGTCCGGCGTCACCTACCTCACCCTCAGGCTGGAGGGCGAGTCCGCAAGCGACAAGGATGTACCGAGCAAGGAAGACGAGCTTAAGAAGACGGCCAGCCACAACGCTTCCATTGCGGGATCGTCTTCCAGCGCCAGCGAGAAGGGCAAACGCACCATGGACGAACCGATCGAGCCTGTCCCCATGATCCCACCGAGCTTCCGAAACAGCGAGCGGTGGTCGTCTGCCATGACCCTGAAGGACGCTGCCGCAAGTGACGACCAGCTCAACGAGAAGAACGGCCTCAGCAAGAAACGCGACACCGCCAGATGGTCGGCAATGACTCTCAGGGAGCCGGCGCCCATCCGCGACCCCAACGACAAGCGCGGCTCAGGATTTGGCGGCGCAAAGGCTTCGCCCACGTTTGAAAATATCCAAGAGACGGAGGCCCTGGAGGGCGTCGAGCCGATTCACCGCTACGCCGAAGAGAGAGCCGCCCAGAAGGCCCTCCTTAGCGAGGCCCCGTTCTCGATCAATAGGGACAGCCAGCCGCCTCGCAGCCCCTCCGAAGCACACCGATCCTTCCTCTTGAAGCCCGCCAACCCCAACCCGCACGGAGAGCGGTGGTCTGTCATGACGCTCAGGAATGACGGCACAGTTCCGCCGACCAGGGAGGAGCATCAGCCCATGATGTCTTCCGCCAGCACACCCGAGAGGAAACCTTCCGGCTCGGGCGAGAGAAACGCCATGAGGCGGTATTCCGACTGCTCGTCACGGTCCATCCGGCGATTCTCTGCGCGCAACGATCTGAGGGAGGCTGCGGCTACGGCGGCCGCGTTCGTGGACGGGGAGGATGTGTCTATGGGATCGCCGACGGAGGAGACGCATTTGCAGCAACATCAACCGCCCTCGCCATGAGGGGGACTTGGCATCGATACCAACAACCAAACTGGTACACACATAACTTTCCTTAATATCTCTTGTCATTTTTGGAGGGGAATGTGTAATTTTTCTTTGAATCTTGCAAAAACAAGCAGGCGAGGCGCCATATCTAGAACGGGCAGGGTCTTATGAGAGATGTGGGAATAGTGTGTATAATCAAGACGAACTCCTCCAAAACGATTCCACATATGCCGTGTTGTTTCGCAATGAGCAAGTGAGGAAGAGGGTGCCTAGAGATACTGCTGGCGGTGCATCTGGGCCTCTTCTTTTGGTAGTGTATAAAACCAGCATCTCACTACAATTTACGGCACCAACTTCCGAGACGGTTGCTTTTTTTCCACAGCTGATCCACACAAGCAACAATACGTGCGCGTCACCTTGGAATTTCACGGCGTATTAGGACAGGGAAAAGCAAGTAAAAACGGTAGTTGCTGTTGAGAGGAGATCGTGGTTGGGGCGTGGCTTGTCCAGCCAGCCATTCCCGTATTGTGACTTGCGGCACTAGGCTGGGGTTGAACCGCGACGCTAATCTCGGTGGTATTTTAGTGTAAATCGATAAGAGTGTCCGGTGGCGTTTCTTTTCTTTTCTCGATGGCGGGTGTATTTATGGCGTTTTTTTGTGTCTAGTTAGTTGTCCGGGCAAGGCAAGGTCAGTGTGGCGCGCGATGGGCGGGAAACGTTGGAGTGGGAGGCGTGTGAATGAGAATAGGGGCGGAGGGGACAGGGCCGCGAAGGAAGTTTGACAGGGCGAGTGAGGGCGGGAGGATGGATGGATGAAATATGGATGAAGGAAGGCGATGGGTCAGCATGCACCATCTTTTGATCTCTTAGTGCGAGAGGTTCTCATATGCGGTCCTGGTTTCTTTCCATCCGTCTTTTGAACGAGTGTTGAAACTGCGAGTTCCTGGAGATGGAAATAAGCCGCCGGGAGTTACGCGGCCCGAAGAAGGGAAGCCGAAGGAATCGTGGCGCGGTCCATAAGCAGACCTGCTGTTGGTAGCCTTGAGTAGGTAGGTTACTTTCGTCAGGCGGCGCAGTCTGATAAGTCAGACTCCATGTTTTTTTCTGGTCCAAGTTGGTTGGACGGGGTTGGAAGCAGCTGCCAATCTATTCGTTCTGTCTGAATTTGCAGTTTTCTTTCTTTTGGGTGTTGCTGTGCATGAGGGTGGCGTCCGTTTATTGATTCTTCCAACTTTCTTATCTTGGCATTCAGGATCCTTGGCCCCCCTGGTAGAGAATGAGTGACGTTTCGAGCCTGCGGAGGGACGATGAGGAGGAGCCTGCGGAGGAACCACACCACCAACGAGGTCACCGCTCGACCACGGCGAGTGAGAATGACGATCCCGTGAAGCAGCGCCGGGGCGGCGGCGGCGGCCCGAGGAAGGGACACACCAAGTCGCGGAACGGGTGTATCGGGTGCAAGAGGCGGCGGGTCAAGTGCTCGGAGCGGCGGCCCGAGTGTGAGGGGTGTCTAAGGATGGGGCTTGTTTGCGAGTGGGCGTGGCCTGCAAAGAGGCACCTGGGGACGGGTTCCGGGAGGAGACGGATGATGACGATGGAGGTGGGGGATAGTAGTAGTGGTGACGGTGAGGATGGGGAGAGGGAGATGGTGACGGTGGTGGGGATGGGGATAGGGGGTCCGCCGTCGCCTGTGTTTGGGATGGAGGACTTGAGGTTTTTTCAGCACTTTATGCTGGATGCCATCCCGCCTTTGCCTGTCGGGGGAGGGGAGGTGTGGAGGGGTGTCGCGAGGATGGCGCATGAGGTGAGTTTTGTGTGCTTCCTTACGGACTATCATGCTTTATCTTTCTGGTGGACTGACGGATGAGTGAAAAGTACGACTTTTTGATGCACGCAGTACTGGCTCTCGGCGCGTCGCATCTTTCTCTGTGCAGTACTCTCAGCGACAGCAGTAACTCCGCCTTGTCGTCGTCGTCAGGGACGGGCGTGATGGAGCGCCAGGCGTTGGGGCACAGGGTGCGAGCGATACGCGCGCTCAACGACAAGCTGTCTGGCGGGCGGCTGAGCAAGGTCGACGGGGACGCGGCGTTTGCGGCGATGATGGCGTTGACGTTCCAGGCTGGGTACATGGTTGACGGGATGGGGGATTTCGTGGCCATGGTTCGGGGGTGTAAGTCTCTCCCTCTGCCCTTCTCTGTGTGCGTATACATGATGCTGACATGAAAGGTAAAAGGCCATGTCGTCGCCGACAACGCGATGCCCTCGTTCCCCGACTCTGCGTTCCGCGGGTTCTCGGGCCCGGGCTACGTCTCGGGCTTCCGGTCGCTGCTGCAGCCGGACCAGCACCCCGGCAGACTGCCCAGGCTGGAGGACGTCAGGGAGGCAGAGCGGCGGGAGGTCTTGGACGGGTTCGTGGGGAGTCTGCGGGACGTCGGGGCGCTGTGCGGGAGCGTGTGCGAGGTCGAGTACCTGGCGGGGATGAAGAGGGTTGTCGGGCTTGCGATTGCGGGGTCTGAGGATGGTGAGTGTTTCTGGCCCCCGTCTTCGGCGTGGGAATTGGGGAGGGTATTAACCAGGGAGCAGCATACCTCGAGTTCGCGGCAATGTACAACCGCCTCGGTGAGATGAGCAGCGACGATTTCGTGCGCTTCAGCGCCGCGGGGAACCACGCCGCGCGGATCCTGCTGGGGCACTTCTTCCTGCTCGCGCAGGTAGTCGAGATGATCAACCACCGCAGGGGGCGGAGCCGCGAGGGACGGTTCCGGGCGAGGGTGACGCTGGCTTGGCTGGAGGGGATCGAGGAGGGGCTGCCGGGGGAGTTGAAGGGGTATTTGAGCTGGCCTTTGGGGTTTGCGAGGGGACGCATGAGGAGGTTGGATGGAGCGGACGGTGGTTGTGTTGGAATGGGTTTGTCGTGAGGGTTCGTGGGTGGGAGAAGGGTGTTATGTCGAGGAAAGTTGTTGGGATACCAAGATGAACTTGGGCGTATCCGACTTACATCTTTCTCCCTAGAGACTCAAAGGCTCCTCCGCCGCAGCCGTCCGACGTCGGCAACTTTCCAGCAGCTAAATCAAAACATCATACTAGACTTCAGACACGGACGATATGGCATCCCCTTTCATTAGGGAGGTTCATGATGGCTATCGAGTGCCGGCCAACTATGGAGGTTCGGTTTTGGATAGATAGAGTTGATATAATCCCATCTCATAAACTCGGCCATCTCTGGCCGACTTCTTGGCAAAGACAGCGTGTTCTTCACTTCAAGATGCTGGACGGGCTCCGTTGAAGACTGTTCTATGTCTGGACGCAGAAGAATGTTCGCTCTCAGCTACACATCTCAAGTCATTCACCGTGAGACCATCTCCAAGACTAGAGCAATCCCCTGAAATGTGCGGTTCTCATTCCAATAGAACTAATGTTTTGTCATGACCTCATCCCGAAAAAAAGAGCAAGAAAAAAGTATCCTGTCCGTCCCCAATGTGACAGGCAAGATAAACCCCCCTCCCCTTCCCCTTCCAAAATCGAACCAGACGCCATGCTTTGGAAGAAGCGCTTGAAGAAACTCAAACTGTAGAAAAAAGACAACATCGTTCCATGCTTGGCAACCGCCCGCCGTCATTCAGTTCTATATGAGGTTTGAAAAGCCCCCCACCCCGTTCCCCCTTTCCTGCCCCGCCGATATTCCCGACACATGTACATATCTTTGGTCCTTTTTCACCCATCTTCCCCAATGCTCTCTCTATTACAACATCTTGCGGAAAAATCAACGTCTCGAGGATCGACCTTGCTTTCTGCGGAAGAAGACGAGGTACGGCACATCGGAGGTGCTCTTCTTGAACACTTCGCGACTGGCGTCGCCCCCGCGGCCCGTGCCGTCGATGCGGATCGGGGTCACGCGGGCGTCGTTGATGCGGTGCCAAGCGTGCGGGTCGGGGTTCTGGGGTTCGCGGACGTAGGAGTAGTAGTGACCGCTGGTGATGTTGGTGCCGGTGTGGATGATGACGGCGTAGCATTCGTAGTCGAAGGGCAGCTCGAACTTTTCGTCGAGCGGCGGCCCGACGGTGTTGCGTTCCTCGGGCGGGATGAAGAACTGGTCGAGGTTCAGGTTTTCAAAGTCCCATGTGATCATGTCCCGCTTCTTCTGCACCTGGCCGGTGTTGTCGTAGTCGAAGCGTCGGAAGCACACGCACAGCAGCTCCGGCAGACGGGCGAGCGCGATTTGCTTTTGGCCCCGTACGTTCATGTTGCAAGTATCGCACTTGTAATCGTCGATAAACTCTGGCTCGAGGTATGACTTCAGGCAGTCTTCAATCGTTTGTGTGTTGCTGTTGATGGGCACCGAGATGAAGTCGAATGTCGCAAAGCTGTAAGTGCGGTTGTTACATCTTGAACACACCACGGTCGAGAGTTCCAAGCCACGCCAGTACCTGTCGACGATGGACGAGTTTGTTTTCAGGTAGTGACCCCACCACTCGTACGCACCCTGAAGCATCGACTTGCCAACCTTCATCTGAGGGTACGCTGCGTTCTCGTCGCCTACCCGATCTCTTCGCATGTTTGTCTCATCGTGAAGGTAGGCCATCAGCCAGGACATGAATTCTTGAGCATCCTGCTGTCGACCACCACCAAACTCATCACCCTTGTCTTTAAGCCGGCTTTTTTCACAGACCGATCGAGAGTAGTCCTAGGAATGGTCAGTACAGCACATATCTTTACGGGTGAGGAGGCTTACCATCAGTGTCTGGGCCTTCATGGTGGCAAACTTGCCGGAGTCCATCCAGTGGAACAGGTTGGATAGGATGCGCGACATGAGCTGAGGGGGATCGCTCTTCTCATCGGGCTTCTTCGGGACCTTGTACGTGTTTTGCCATTCAAACGTGGCCAGCTCCTTGCCAAAACCAGGCGACATCCGCAGGGCTTGGATGGAGCTGTTGGCGTAACACCAGACACCGGGGTTGTTGAGACCTGTGATGTGATGGCCATCCTTGACTGCGCCGACAGATGGAGAGTCGGGGCGGGCCAATGGGCCCTGCTTGAGGTTTCGAGCTTGGGCTGGGAAAGCCAAGCCTTGAGCCTCATGGTCATCCTGCGTTTGCGAAAGACCACTGTAGCTGGGACGAGGAACGGCTGGAGCTGGCCGCGTAGGTGGTGACGGAAGCTCAGAGTAGATATCGGCGTGGTTTTGATAGTTATTGTACGTGGGCTTTTCAGGGCTGATGGGTGACTGCATGGATTCCTGCTCAGCTGAGACGGCTGGGAATCTGCGCAGAAACTCTTCAGTGCTGCGCACATGCATGAACCCAGGAGAGCGCGCAGTCTCGAGATCTGCATTGTGCAGCGTTTCCTCCCAAAGCTTTACCTCTTCAGGCTTCAAAGGCGTGACTTTGTATTGCCTGGCTGGCTTTGAGATGGAGATGGAGGGCTTCAAAGGAGACCGAATCCTAGGGGCCCTAGCAGCACCAGCTGTCTGGGACGTGGCCAAAGCAGCCCTTCCCATTAGATCTGTCCACGCATCCAGGCCTCCCTGGAGCAACTTGGGGGGGTTCTTCAACTCCTTTCCGTAATTGAAGTACGTCAATGCGCGCTGGAGTGACAACAGTGCGGCTGCGTCCATGTCAGGAGAAATGTATCGTGGGATAGCATCTGAGTCCTGGTCATGGAAAACCACCAGGTCGAAAGCGTCCCTCCTCTCGAAGTGGTGGTATTCCTGCGCGGGTGAGAGCACCATGCTTTCGGCAATCTGCTCTGAAGATATGTTCTCTCTAAGTAAAATATTGGGTTCAATGCAGATAACGGCTTGTGACAGAATGTGGCCCTCGTCGAAATCGTCGCGGCTGCGGACGTCAATGATTAGAACTTGAAGTGTTGCGGAGCCCCTTCTTATAAAACTCATTAGGTCCTCGGCAGTGATGGTGTCGCCCTCGGGGATCGTGATGCTGGGACGGTGAATTGGAGCAGGAGCGGCATTAGGCTGAGGCTGGGGCTGAGCGAAGTAATCAGACGATTTATTGTTGGCAAGGACGGTATTGATCGCGGCCGAGGAGCCCGTTCTGCTGAACAGGCCGCGGGGTGTACTTGAGGGCAAGGAGGCCGCTTCATTAGACACGGTTCCTCTGGCCGGGCTGTAGATGGCGTCCGGCATCTTTGGCAGGTCTGGCAGGCTTGTCACTACTGCCACCTTTGGTTTCTCGGTCGGTTCGGGCATCGCCCTCGGTCCTGCTGGTCTCGCCGGAACGAGGGGATGTGTTCGTATGCGGGGATCTTGGCCAGGCAAAGCTACCGGTCCTCTAAGATTGGCGAAGCGGGCTGCCAGATCCTCGGCGGCCTTGCTCTTGAGGGTCGGTGTGCCAGCCCCCGAACGTATCACATTGCCATGTAAAGATTGGGGCTTCGGCTGGACTGCAGGTTTCGGCTTCGGCGAGCCATTGACCTGTGTACCGGCCTCGGCTCTCGTGGGACTCATCAGTGGTGCGCCCGGCTGGCCCTGGGGTGACATGGGTCGGTTCGCTTGGCCGTTGACGATGGAGGATGGTCTCGAGGTGGTCGGGCGGACGCCCGTTCTTTGATTATCGGCGATGATGTCGGCCTTGATCTTTTCAAAGGCTGTATGCTGGGACTCTATCTTCTTCATGAGGGCAGAGTAGATGCGGCTCATGTCTCCTTGGCCGCCCCTCACGGCCAGGGCATCGGGGTGTTGAGGCACATATCGAATGGCAATCAAGGAGGCCTTCAGGTACTCCTTGAAGGCGAGATCTGGTCTGCCAAAGTCGCGGAAGGTCTCGGCTTGTCGCATGGCATTGTCGCCCCTCTCGAGGATCTTGCGCAAGGGTAGCTTCATGTCGACATCGGGGGAGGCGGAGGTGAGGTCGTCTATATGGGGTAGGGGTTGTTTGGCGCCGCGGCCGGCCGGTCCCCCGTCTCCGCCCATGGCGAAGGAGTGTAAAGAGGTGCCGTTGGACATGGCAGGACCGCCGCCGCCGAGGACGGTTCTGGTGGCTGAGGAGGCCGTCGAACTCATGTGAACGAGGAACGGTATCTGGGGGATGGGTGTGGAAGTTGGATCATGTCGCTGCACGCGCGGCTGCTCGGTCGGTCGCGGGAGATGTTGTTGTGGTTTGGGTTGGTAGATTCGAGGAGTGACGGTGGTGGTGGTGGGAGGATTCGGAGCGATCAAGGTACGGAGGACGGGACTCGGAGACGACGACAATCGGCGGCGGGATCGTCATGGGTGGCAGGCGACGGGACGCTTTAGTAGTACGTTGCAAGCGCAGCTGCAGGGCGGTCTGCAGTGTGCATGTTTCCTTGAATAGAGCAGAGGGCTTTCGGTGGGTTGGAAGAATGGCGGGGGCAGCCAAAAGGCGTCTTTGAGGAAAAGAGAGGTAGAATAGAACAGATTTGTGGTGCCGTATGCTGTGCTGCCGTCTTGTGAAAGGACGATGGTCCGTGGTGGAGGGCAGCCTCGCTGTCGTCGTCGCCGGGCGCTAACAATTTCAACAATGGCAAGACATTGTGGAGAGGGAACGGTACCGTTGCGGCGGCTGTGTTTTTGGGGGGCGTTACGGTATCTTATCCGAGAGGGCCGGTACCCGTCGACATCGAGACCAGGGCTACCTCTGGACAGGGCAAGTAAATGCTGCGCTGGAGGGCAGTCGGGATCACTGACGCATCCGGCCTCTTGAATGCTTCAGGCACTGGAACTGGAACAGGCGGACAAGGCGGGCAGGGTCGTCGGTGCCCCTGCTTTTTTTTCTTCTCTTCTCTTCAGTCTCAGGGTATCACACCGGGCGGCGGTCACTGAAGGAGGGCGGCCGGGCGGCGGGTTCGCCGTTGATTTTACTTGGGTGCATGCACCTTGGGCGGCAACTTTGAGTAAGGTACCTAAGGTAAAGAAAGCTACGGATACCTAGGTAGGTGCTAAAGCTGGCATGACTGACAACTATAGTGCCGCGCCACAACCAATATAGGCTGGCTTTTACCTCCTAAATACCCACCCTCGATGTTGTTTCTTTGCCGGGTATTACATGGCGACAAATGCAAAAATGCATTACAAGGTGAAGGAGCTCATGTCAAAGAGTGCATTACCCAGAGATGCCCAAGTCATGTACTTACAGCAAGCTCAATGCCAAGGCCCGCAGCAATTTGGGCAGGTTGGCAAACCCATGCGCCACAGTTGGCTCCACCGCCATGTTCCCAACTTCGTCATCTCTGGGGAACCCCCCAAAACCCGTCTTCAAGTCCCACGCCCTTCGCCGATTACTATCGAAGTACGTACCGCGTAGTCAGCAGCACCAGGTGAAGCAGCCACGAGGCCCGCGACGACACCTGCAAGGCAGCCCTTTACCAATCCCCATGCATCCCTGCTGCGGAACCAGAGTCGCTACGTAAGTTTAGGTACCCGTACTGCCTGACTACGCACTGAGCCAACGTAAGGTAGCCACCACCAGGCATCGAAGTATCTCGCCGTATCCAGCCCGCCTGCAAGCTACCTCCCGGGCGACCTGAGGTGGACAATCGGGCCTAGCCTGCTGCATCTCCAACTGAACGAACCATACGCACCATCCCAGAGACCCCAAGGCTAAGGCTGTTGCATCTGGGCCAACAGACACACGCACTCCAAGCTTTCCTCTTGTCGCTCCTCCATCAATATTATTCCTACGCGCAATCCATTCCACCTCCGCCTCGTAACCCCGTAACGTCGGCATCGCGACCGCATCCGAACCACGTACACATAGATAGCCCGCCGACGACGATCGACATTCGCTTGTTTGCACTCGCCTCCCCGCCCATCCCGCATACCGCATCCAGCCTTCAAGATGATGGGCTGGTGGTCCAGCTCGGCCAACACGGCCCTGGACGAGCAGATCGAGAAAGCCACCAGCAGCAGCTTGTACGACCCGATGCCGATGCTTCAAATGACTGTTCTAACGCTGCAACAGGGAGGATATCGCTCTGAATCTCGAGATCTCTGATGTCATCAGGTCCAAGACCGTCCAGCCCAAGGAGGCCATGCGCTCCCTCAAAAGGCGCATCGGCAACAAGAACCCAAATACCCAGCTGAGCGCCCTTAACGTATGCCATGCTTCGCTGCTGCCTGCTCTTATATACACAAGCTAACCCGGATGGCAGCTTACCGACACGTGCGTCAAAAACGGTGGCACCCACTTCCTTGCCGAAATCGCCTCGCGAGAGTTTATGGACAACCTGACCTCGCTCCTCCAAGCCGTTGGTCCCGCCGCCGTCAACCACGAAGTGAAGCAGAAGATCCTCGAGTTGATACAGTCCTGGGCCGCCGCTACCGAAGGCCGCCACGAGTTGGGATACATCGGAGAGGTCTACAAGACACTACAGAGAGAAGGCCACCACTTCCCTCCCAGGGTCACCGTCTCCAGCAGCATGATTGACAGCAGCGCTGTAGGTTTTCTGTCTGAATGCCGTTGATGTCCCCTCCGCTGACAAGTAACAGCCCCCCGAGTGGGTTGATTCAGATGTCTGCATGCGATGCCGAACCCCCTTCACCTTCACGAACCGAAAGCACCACTGTCGCAACTGCGGCAACTGCTTCGACCAGCAGTGCTCGACCAAGTCGCTGCCCCTCCCCCATCTCGGCATCCTCGCGCCCGTCCGCGTCGACGATGGCTGCTATGCGAAGCTTACCGACAAGTCCAGCAAGGGAGGCGCGCCTTCGCCACTGCCCCAAGACCGATCTCCCACCTACCCTTACAAGACCCGCAGCACGTCTGCCATGCAGCCGCGCAATGCGCGCGTTGACGACGCATTCGATGAGGATCTGAAGAAGGCGCTGGCTATGAGTCTGGAGGAGGTCAAGAACTACTCCAAGGGCTACGTGCCTCCCACCGCCAACGGCCCGGATGCCAAGGTGAATGGAAGCTCTGCTGCCCCGACGAATGGCGCAGAGGATGAGGACGAAGACCTCAAAGCTGCCATCGCCGCCTCGCTGGCCGACATGGAGGAGCAGAAGCAGAGGCACGCCGCTGTATTGAAGGAGCAGACATTGAGCGCTGGACCTTCATCGACTCAGCACTT
Source organism: Colletotrichum fructicola Nara gc5 (assembly GCF_000319635.2). Classification (NCBI taxonomy): domain Eukaryota; kingdom Fungi; phylum Ascomycota; class Sordariomycetes; order Glomerellales; family Glomerellaceae; genus Colletotrichum; species Colletotrichum fructicola. The sequence goes on along the minus strand of NW_027094051.1, from coordinate 7,755,074 downwards.
CTCCTTGCCCAAGAACGACTACGAACTTACCCCGGTCGAAGCCGAGAACATCAACCTCTTCGCGACCCTTGTCGACCGCCTGCAGACACAACCGCCTGGAACCATTCTGCGTGAACCCCAAATTCAGGAGCTGTATGACAGTATCGGCACTCTGCGGCCGAAGCTCGCCCGCACCTACGGAGAGACCATGAGCAAGCATGGTATGTACAGCCCTTGAGTGCCCCCCGTTTTCAGTACTAACCCACCCCAGATACCCTCCTGGATCTCCATGCCAAGCTTTCCACTGTCGTGAGATACTATGATCGTATGCTCGAGGAGCGGCTTTCCAAGGCATACAGCCAACATGCCGTCGGAGGAGGTTATAATCTTCCTCCTGTCCGCCACTCGACCGGCTCTTATCCTTCACTTCAGGCTAGCGCCCCTGGTGCTGCCGAGAACTTTTACACTGGCGAGCAACGAGTGGACTATGGTCACGCTCCGCCACCCCAGGCTTACCCTCCTCATCCTCAACACACTCCTCAGCCTCAGTACGCGACGTTCGATAAGCGAGCGTCGGTGTCTGGGCCCCCAACTGGCGTATACCCTCCCCAGGAGCCTCAACGGACAGACAGCTGGAGAAGTGGAGGTGCGCCCGCGCCCGAGCAGTATGCGCCTCAACCTTCGTATCCCAGCGAGCATACCCCTCCCGCAAACCACCAAAACCAACCTGCCGCAACACCATCAAACGATCCCAACGCCTCTTACTACTTCAACCCTCAGCAACCCAGTGCGCCCCCGTCCGCACCACCGTCCGCCGACCCGAATCCCTCTCCGTACCCCAATCTTCAGCAGGCGGTGCAGTATAGGCAGTCTGTGTCTCACCAGCAGACACCTGTCCAAGCACCGGCCCAGCCCGCTCAGCATACACAGCAGCATCAGGCTCCGCCCCAGCAGCAGAGCTACTGGCAGCCGTCAGTACCCCAGCAATCAGCGCCGCAGCATTGGCAGGGCCAGTACAACAGCGGATATACCCAGGAGTCGTTCCCGACTGCGCCGCAGCACGCCCCGAAGCAGCCGGCCGTGGAGGAGAGTCTAATTGATCTTTGAGGAGGATGCGGTCCGAATGCATGCAGGTCTACTACATAGGTTTCGGCGTTTCAGGGACACAAGGGCAAGCCGAAGTAACTCTTTGCATTATTCGGGCTTGAGAATGAGCTGTAAAATGACATCTTTGTTGGACACGTTTGCATTCCCTTCTCCTGCTCGTCGCCAGGAACAATAATCTGTGATGTGGAGTTGTACCGAGTGGCAAGGTGTCATAAGACTAATGTATTCATTTGATTGACGATTGCATGTGCTTGATTCTTTATGTTCCTACCCTTGCGTGATTCTCCCTTTGTCGATTACTCTTCCGCCAATGACCCTAGGTCAACCTTTGGTGCTTTGACATCAAGGCCACACTCGTTATTAAGCAGTCGAACGGCTGTCGAATGATGTCAAGATGAGAGCTCCCTCCATATCCCACATGACGCCTCTCTTGACCATCTTCCAGGCTGGTTTTATATGTTCATGCCAGTCCTCGTTGTCACCAAGTATCAAGTCTCCAGCTGATCGGGCTGTTGAACGACCTCAGTCATGACGACGCCGCGACCCTCCTTCAGGCGGCGCGATGCCTTCTTCCAGGCATTCTTGCGGTCCTTCACGGCGAGCTTGTACTGAGAGCGATGCCACTCGCCCATCTCTCTGGATCGCATGACCTCGCGATATTGAACTGCCTTGAACGTGTTCAGTGATGAGTATTTTAATTAAGGGCAATGGTTTGAGGATATTGTGCGACGTACCTTCCAGTCGACCTGGTCAACGGGCAAGGTCCAGTCCTCTTTGGTTTCGAGGTCGGGGTTCCTGGCCTTTGTATCAGCATCTGCCTCTGGGTTGGGCCATGGTTTGTGTTTACTTACTTGTATCCCGGGAAGGCGGGGATGGGCTTGAGGAGGGAGAGGTTGGTTCTCGGCTTGCGCTGGGGACCAGGCTTGGAGTAGGGCTGCTTCGTCTGCTCCTTGGCCTTCCGTTGCTCGACCTTATCCTGCTCGACCTCCTGCTCTTCAATCACCTCCGGCTCAACCTTAGCCACCACCTCACCATCATAGTCTCCGGTTTCTTCGTCGTCTGTTTGAATGGTTAGTTGGTCTGCTTTCAATAGTCGCATTATTGGCGTGGCACTTACAATACAGGGCAAGGGTCTTGGGTCCCACACGGGGCACGAGATTTCCGTCCTTGTTGTAGTCGAAGTGAGAGAGGTGGAAGATGATGGGAGTGCCTTCATTTGGATATCCTCCCCAGCCTTCGTTCTTCTCGTTCCCCTCCTCGTCGTAGTTCTCCCAGTTCTCGCTCTCCTCCTCGTCGTTCTTCTGGTCGTTGTCCTTCTGCATTTCTCTCTCCTTTTCCTCTTCCTCCGTCTTCTTCTTGAGCTCGCGGGCGGCGAGGGCCTCGGCTTCTGGTTCGGGTGTCAGCTATTTTGATTCGCATTCGGCAGGCATCTTAGACACTCACGAATGCGAGCGAAGTATCCGGGAGGTATGTAAGGCACGATGCGGTCTGCGTTTTCCGCAAGGTACTTCATATCCTCATCGGAGATATCAGACATGGTGGCGACGGCGATGATGGTGATGGCAATATGTGGGAGTTGTTGTGTTGGTGTTCCGACGGAAAATCTGGGAGAGACTGAAGGATGGTGAGTTTGAAGGGTGAAAGCAGTGAAGTTGGTTGAGATGAAGGTGCTCTGAGAGATGCCTTGGGGTTCAGGACGGGTTGGGTGAAAAGTGTGTGGGTGGTGAATGAGATGGTGAAGGTGAAGGTGAAATCGAAGTGAGAGCGGCAAGTCGCGTCTAGCCCACTACGTCCATCACTCCGAGTATACAGGCCAAAATATGCCGTGTATGTGGCGTAAGTCATCTATTCGATCAAAGTACGATCTAAATCGAGGAGTCATGGTTATTGCAAGGAAGCTGGTCTCCTGGGTTTCCTGGGTTTCCTGCTCCCAATAACGGGATATGCAGTATCCGCAGCTTCTTACGTATTTTTTCTCCGCCTCCGTCAATAATATACTCAAGTCAATCTTTGGTAATTGATACTAGATTCATTGTTGAACAGGGTTAAGCATCAATCATGGGTACCAAAGATTTTGTTTCAGAAGGGGGTTTTGCCTCTTTGAGTCTGGAAGATACATGCTCATATCAGTTCTTGCTGTCAACCTAGAGTTAGAAGTCTCTATTTCGGCCCGTCCTAATAGCGTTATCAGATACCCTTCGATTCAGCGGCATCCTCAGACGCCTCCCGCCCGCCCTGTTGCTGCTGGTCATATTGGAACTGCTCCCACGCAGCAATCTCCCTGGCCAGATAGACCTCACGCTGGCGGCGTGCCTATTGGGGACGAGGTTAGCTATAAATGTCTAAAGAGGCTTGTAGAGCGCGTCTCTTCTTTGAACGAACTTGGAACAGAGGAATTGGTAGGCGCGTTACCTTGAGGTCGACTTGGTCGAGAGGCAGAGTCCAGTCATCGTTCAAGATTGCGATGTTCCTAGCCATTCTATGTCAGTATGTTTATCTGTTTCGTAGAAAGGCGGAAAGCTGGACTGACATGGTTCCCGGGAAGACGGGGCGGGGCTTGAGGAGCGATGGGTGGATTCCCGGCTTTGACTCGGGGGTAGATGAGGAGCAAAAAGAGGACTCCTTTGTCTGCTCTTCTCCCTTCTGCTGCTGCTCTCTATTGTTCTTCCTCGCATCCTCCTCCTTCGCCTTGCGTTCGCGGTCGGCGAAAGCCTTCGCTCCTGCTTCCATAGTTAGCTTGTTGGGCAAATCGAGTGTTGGGGCACCTACGAAGACGAGCGAAGGTTCCAGGAGGCTGATGAGGTGCAAGTATGTTGGGACGGTCTTCGTTGGGCATGGTGATGGTAGTTATGTCAGTCGGCAATGATTTATGTGTGTGTTGTGTTCTGGCTGTGCCCATGTTGAGAGGAGGAAGGGTGGGAAGATAGCCAGGAAAAGGTGAGCTTTTTGAGGGTGAGGTAGATGCCTGGCTATCTAGAAGTGAGGTACCTGAGGGAGACGTGGGTGAAGATGAAATCGAAGTGAAAGCGGAAGCGGAAACAAATACCCGCCCTGTGTCCCGTTACGTTCATTCATTCCACAATCGCTGGTTTTTTGGGCAGTATGGATACCGTCTGGATCGGGACGTTTACAGGTTTTCTTTACCTACCGATGTTTCTCTTGTAATGTGGAAACAGCGATCTACGCTTGCTTCCCTATACGATGCTTTCACTCAGCATCCCTAGCACTAGTGGTCTGTGTCCGTCGATTGTACTCCAGGTATTTGTTGACAGTCAACAACTTTAGGGAGAAAATGTGTTTGTCTGGGCTTGGGCAGTAAAGGAGTGTACCTTCAACGGGGTGGTTCAAAGAAATCGACCATTTCATGAGCATACACCGTACCATGGAAGGCGAGTTCATTGCCGGCCTGTGCCCAAAGATCCAAGTATAGAGCCCCCATTTTTATGGTATTTTCGAAGTCTTCGTGGACTTGGCTTGAGCCTTGTTAGGCTGAGGGGCTGCTTTCCCCAGTTCTAAGCAAAACGGCCCTGTTTGCTTCAGGCCTGGGAAGTCTCAGCTGTGTATAAAAACTCTGCTTTGAAGCGTTATCTTAAAGGGGGTTTCCCTAAACAGCAATGGGAGTCGGTATTTGAGAAAGCTTGCGATGATTTGAAGCGCGACGAGGCGACAAAGTAACCAACAGCCCTAGGCACCAACACCAGAGATTTAGTCCATCATTTTGAGCATCCCTATATTTTACTATTGCCTTCTTCCATCTCGCACTTGATGTTATGACGTATTCGTCATTAAGTGGCTGTCTTTACGTGTTGTCTGTGAATGAGGCCGCAGACGTCCTCGGCGGCAGCAGCGACTCTTTCTGATTTCCATATAAGCTAGAGAAACGGTGGAACTAAACCATTAGGGAGACAAAAAGCTGGCATTGGTTTCGATTTGATGTCTGAGGAGGTAAAGGGAGGCTTTATAGGGCAATGCAGGGCCACGTATATCGTCTCATGCGTTACTTTTGAGAGTGAAGCCCGTTACCGGGGAGGTGTTTGAAATAACGCAGACCCTGCCGATGTCGAGAGAGGGCCGACGTTGATCTGAGCCGGGTCATTCTAATATTTAAGAGTCAGGCAACGCTGGTGAAGGGTTTCCTCCGCACAATGAAAAGGTGACCTCCATCGTCAGTCATCTCTGCAACACTGTGATGCAGAGAGACCAGGCTAGCTTACGGTAGACTACGCCCATCTGTATCTTTGTTGGCTTCTCGTCTAAGTATACTGTATACCTGAGAATACCCACCGAACATGCGCGATGCAGAACGAAAGGCCGACTTGGCTTGAATTCGTCTTGTAGGTTCTCCAGTAAGATCTGGCGAGTGTTTGCGTTCGCACTCATTTAGCTAAGAGAATTGATAGAAGAATGATTTATGATGTCTCTGATTTGGGTTGCTGCAAATAAGGCCGAAATTTGAGGTATCCCTCGACATTTCAAATAGTTTCTTGTGCCTACGCCTCCAGAAAACTTACCATAGTGAGAGAACGAAAGATTTATGCGCCCGTAAACAAGACTGGCGTTGTATACAGCGTAGTAGAATATAGATAACCTGGCAGTTCTGTCTTACTCTACCCCTATCCCTGGTTCATACACAAGTGGAATAAACAGAAGAGACATACCTCAAATCTTTAGGGTTCGTTGAAGGAACTTCGTTGGTGAGGACTCCAAGTCTCTCAACCAGAGCATAGCTCAGCAGAAGGCGACGAATCGGCTCCGATTGAGGTCACACAAAGGGAACGATAATTGATCCATCTTTCGGCTTGCGATGTACAGCATGATAATTTATTCGAGGCAGACTGCCAGAGCAAAGAGTAACTGCCATTCAAGTCTCTCTTCTCATTCGTATGCTTTTCTGGATTCGCCAAATTTGACGCCGCGTGATATTTGCGAGGTTTTACTGCGGAAAAGACAGCAGCAGTGAGCGCTTCACGTTGCCTGTCTTGGCCGACGAAACATTAGTATTTGATTCGAACTCCCGAAACACAATGCCCGAGTAATCGTTTATCACACACCATAATAGCACTAAGAAAATGGAAGACGATGCAGGTAACTGAGAGCTGTCATAAATCTTTTTGGAAACTTCCTCGGCTTGGCTTTCGGGCTTCGCTTGGGACTTCACCGTTTTGAAAGCAAACTTCAAGCTGCCAAATTGTTCATCTAACTTGTTCCGTCATCTAAACCGGTTTAAAATGGAAACTCAAAGCCTGAACTCACATTCTGCCTGTTTATCCTCATTCTCACCTGACAGCTCAAGTGAGTCACTCCATCTTCCGGGCTAGTTCAAAATCTCGGCAACCTGACCAATTTCAAACATCGCGCACCAGCTCAATTATATAAGTTGCCGCAAGCAGTAACTCCGTCGCAACGAAGTCGGCCCTTTGATCTCGGCAACAAGTCAGCTCGCCTCAATTGATAAGCCGTTCCCCCTGCCCCGCCCAACCACTCCGGACGGCGCCAGACGGGTGTGCCCCGCATTTCGCCCCGGTCATCGGCGCCGCAGCGCTACGGTCGGTGCAGCGGGCCACCACTGCAGCGTTCTTGGCTCTTAGCCAGCACAACCGCTGTAAGCTGCGCTGCGCTGCGAGTTTCCTCTCCTGTCGTTTGAGTCATTTTGCGAGAAGATTCTTGTCCCGCCATGATGCCGGTGGAAAGAACATCCACTTTTGGCTATCCATGGATGTCTGGTGTGTATGAGGTGTGCACTGGCGCCATGGACCCTGACTCCAGTGTCCGCCGCCGCCGCAGCCAACGCCGCTTCGCCCCAACCAAGGAATTTTCCCGAGGACGGGGGAGCCATTACGTAGTTGTCTCGAGACCGCGTGCTTTTATCATTGGATCGTGAATCACGCAGTCATCCACACCGAGCACCGGAGGTTTTGTAACGTTTAGAAAGTGAACAAATAAACCACATCGCCAGCCTTTTTTCCGCAGCCTTCAAGGTGTTTGTTTTTCTTTCCCCAGAACTTTACCCCGCCTGTCTCACAACCTCATCTGTCTCACCAACATCAGACCCCTCCAAGTCAATTGCATGTCATAGAAACGACATCTCACCACACAGAAACTTCTCGACATCGCCAACCTCATCAACCATGCCTGTCCAAATCCACCTCGTCCGCCACGCCCAGGGCTTCCACAACCTCAACGTCGAAAACGAGGCTATCCGCGACCCCCTCCTCACAGACAAGGGCAAGCAGCAATGCGCCGACCTCCGCGCCGCCTTCCCCCACCACTCCAAGCTCACCCACCTCGTGGCCTCCCCGCTGCGCCGCACCCTGCACACCTGCCTCCTCGGCTTCGGCCCCGAGGACGGACACCTGGGCAAGGTCATTGCCCTGCCTGAAGTGCAAGAGGTATCGGATGCCCCGTGTGACACCGGCTCCGCCGTCTCTGAGATCGAGGGCGAGTTCGAGGGCAAGGTGGACTTCAGCCGGGTGCCGGCGGACTGGACGGAGAAGAAGAACCCGGAGAGCAGGTGGGAGCCGACGTTGAAGAAGCTCGAGGTCAGAGCTGCGGAGGCGAGGAGGGCTTTGAGGGAGATTGCGGGCGGCGTTGAGGGGGATGCGCAGATTGTCGTTGTCACTCACGGCGGTTTCTTGCACTTTTTGACAAACGATTTTCACGGAGTCCCTGCTGGAAAAGGTACGTTTTCTCCCTGACGTTCATGAGAGCTGGTGTCGGACGGTCTTGCTAATGAGCTTGCAGCGACTGGGTGGGAGAACACCGAGTACAGATCGTACAACTTCGCCGACAGAACCGGCAAGGACGAGAAGGCCCTGTTGACCGAGACGCAGGAGAGCTGGAACCGTCGCCAGGGCGAGAAGACTCGTCCTACGCCTGAGGAGCAGGCTGAGCTGCAGCGGGTATTCTACAGAGACATGGAGCCGTACCTGAAGTACACTGCTGAGAGAGGCTGGATGCAGTAGAGGGGCTTAGACAAGATGAGTAAAATTCGGATAGAGTAGACGGCATGCATTGGAATAGACCAGACATGGCAAATGACTTAGAATATCATCACAATGAACATTGAATCAAGAAATCGCTGGCAACATCGTCACATCAGGTACTCGTTAACTCAATAAAACGTGAAATGCCGGCTGGGGAAATTCGAGGACTGGTATTGGTCTCGACATTGGGGCCTCTCTATTTGCATAGTACAAAGCTTGGTATAATCCCAAACACCACTGACCCGTCTAGAACCTATTTTCCGTTCATCATCATTTTTACTTTAAATCTTTAAAAGTCCTCCTCGCCAGACCCGGCGATGATGACGTTGTTGACCTTCAATACCATTCGGCATAATTGCGTCGCCAGCATGAGCTGCTGTCTCTTGCTGATGAGGGGGTCGATAACGAAGGCGTCCTTCATGTCGTTGCTGCCACGGTTCATGCAGTCAACACCAAGCTTTCCGCGGTCGGCGGGACTGGCCTTGACCTGCTGGCTCTTCACCTCGGCCAGAGTGGCGATAGGGTTGAGACCGCTGTTCTCGGCCAGGGCCATGGGAACGGCGTCCAGGGCCTCGGCGAAGGCACGCATGGCGTACTGCTCGAGACCAGGGGTCTTGGTGGCGGCATCCTCGACCGCCAGAGAGCAGGCAATCTCGGCGGCACCACCACCGTAGACAACGCGGTTATCCTTAACCAGGTTGCGCACGACGCAGAGGGCGTCGTGGAGAGAGCGCTTGGCCTCGTCGATGATCTGACTTATGTTAGTTGGAGGTTGTCGCTCAAGGTCCATTTAGCTTACCATCTTGTTGCTACCGCGGACGAAGACAGTCACCGCGCGAGTGTTAGCGCACTCCTCAATAACCAGCATCTTCTCTCTTGTTGTGCCAAAGGTCATCTCTCTGACGCGGCCAGCGGTACCAAGCTTCTCGGGCTTGAGGTCCTCGAATCTGGGCACAATGCGGCCGTTCGTTGCAATAGCCACCAGTTCGATCTCGGGGCCACCAACCCACCTCACGGCAGGAAGATCGTTCTGAAGAAGAAGGTGGTTGGCCTCGTCGTCGAAACCCCATTGGCAAAGTGCCAGGTTGGCGCCGGCGTCCTTAATCTGCTGAATCATTTCAATAAACTTCTCCCTCTCGTAGTTCTGGAGCTTCTTGAACTCCTCGACGCTGGTGATGTCCAGCTTGTGCTTGGTCTTGGGCTTGGGGGGCTCAAAGGCGCAGGTAAGGATGGCGATCTTGGCATCCTTGACCTCTGAGGGCATCTGGGGGTGGGAAAAGTCCTTGTCGATAATGACACCCTTGACGAGCATAGAGTCCTCCAGAGCTCCTCCAACCTTGCCGTCGACCTTGATCAGCTCGAAGTCAACGTCTCTACGTTCCAGGTCGGCAACGGACAGGACGGCGTCCACTGCGATCTTGGAGAACTGGTCGTGCGCCTTGGAGACGATCTTGCTGCCCAAACTTGTCCGTGCCACCTTCAAAAGGTTTCCTGTCTCCTCCTTTGTGAACTCGATAGTGTCTGAGATCTTGTCAAGCTCCGATACGGCGATGTCGCAGGCCTGGTCGTATCCGTCGGCAATACGGATAGGGTGAATGCCCTTGTCGATAAGCTCCGCCGCCTGCTCCAACAGAGCTCCGGCAAGAACAACGACACCGGTAGTACCGTCACCAATCTCGTCATCCTGAGACTTGGACAGCTCTACCAGCAGCTTAGCGACGTGGTTGGAGATCTCCATCTGTTGCAGAATCGTAGCACCGTCGTTCGTCACTGTGATATCTCCATCGGGGGAGATGAGGATCTTGTCGAGACCGCGGGGGCCCAGGGACGTCTTGACGATGTTCGCGACCGTTCGGGCGGCGAGAATGTGGTTCTTGACGGCCTCGTTGCCATATTGTCTCTTCTTCTTTCCCTGACTGCGGGGTGTGAGCTATAGCTTCGTTTTTGGAACGACGGCCCGGTGCAAGACGTACTCTCTGACGACGATGAAAGGACGGCCCTGTTCGTCCTTCGTCACGACCGCTTTGTGTCAAATATCAGTATGGTACCCGAAGCTTGTAGTCGCCGCGTGGCTTACCGTTGGCCATATCCAAGTCTAGATACTTTTGTTAGCTAAAGTCAATAATTCAGGGGCGGGCTGCTGCATACTCAACGCCATGGTGAAGGTCGTCGCACGTTACTGGGGGGATCGGGATGGAAGTGCGATTCAACTGGAAGTGACGCCGGGGAAATCGAGGTATCGTGGGTTGAGGGGGGTTGAGCTCCAAGGACCGGGACCTGGTGGACCAAAATTTCTGAATAATTGGTGGTGCCTGCCATACTGGGGGACCCGCGACCAGAAGCTTCGGTGGTCGGCGCTGGGATAATCCGGGAGCTCACCGCCTGGCGGGCGGCGGCGTAACCTGGCTCGGGCCTGCCCAAACACCCTACTGCAGTGGTTGGGTGAGCGCATCCAGGTGCCAGGCGCCAGAGGTACCCCGCCATGGACGTCTTGCCCCTCCATGACAATGGCAGGCCCCACGCATCCCATCTCCATTACCAGCACAAGTGCCGTCATTTCCAATCTTCCGGAGATAGCTCAGGTCGCAATTCAAACCACAACTTTTCCCACGAAAAAGTCAGCGCAACCCGGCATGCAATAACGACTTCTTTCTCCGGTTGCTCATCCTTGCTTTAAAAACGTTCTATTTTCCCTTCCACCCTCTGCATCCATCTCCCCCCTTCAACCCACCCTCAGAAGAGTCACTCACCACACTCGTCCACCATGTCGCGCCACCAGGCAGTCCGCAATCTCGACTACGAGGAGGTCCTCGATGAGTATGACGCAGACGACTACGAAGATGAGAATGAAGGCGAGCAGCTCAGCGCAGAGGACCGTCAGGCCATGGCCGAAGGCACTCAGTTCGTGCGCAGCTCCCTAGGCTCTGACGCCGACAAAGTCACCACACAACAAATCCAGGATGCACTCTGGCACTACTTCTATGACATCGAAAAGTCGGTCTCTTACCTCAAGAAGAAATTTATCGATCCGCCCCCAAAGCAGGAGCCCAAGAAGACCAAAGATGGTGAGTCGGTTTAGTTTCCTATGTTATTTTCTTCCTTCTGCTTTTTGTCAGGCACCGGCAGTAGCAGACATTGAGTGTTCGGCAGATGGCATGGGTTTATGGTCGTGGGACGACGAGGTCTTGGAAGATGCTGTGTCCGATTCGCATGCAGGGTACCCGGTTCCCAGGATTGCCTCCTTGACTGCCGCAAGCTACTTCCACGGGATCTCTTGGATGGGCATTCCTCAATCCCGGCAGGCTATCTTGACTCCCCCTCAACCCCTTCCGGGCGGTCTGCTTGGTGGCGGGGAGGGCCCCAAACTCTCCAAGCTACAAGCACTGGCAGCTGCGCGTAAGAAGAAGACGGATGTCAAGAAGGATGACGACAAAGTCGACCGCGCTGAGAAGCGCATGTCTTCCTTGGCAATCACTGAGCCATCATCGAAGGAGAGTGGTTCGGGCCTCCTGGCCAAACGGCAGAAGCTATCTGGAGAGTCGACACCCCAACCATCGGCCACCTCTCAACTTCAAACCTCATCCTCGGACGCGCCATCTGGAATGGACGTCGACCTGGCGCAGGAAACGCCAGCGGGGAATGATGAACTGACCCAGGATGACTGCTTCGTGGTGCCATCAACGAGACCGTCCGCCTTTGCTCAGACGCTCTTCGGACCAAGCCAGGACTCTGCCGACGCCTCTCAGACCTATAGCATGCCGTACACGACCTCGTCGTCCTTCGTGCCCAGTGCTTTCACCCAGCCAAGCCCTGATGACATCGTGCTCGCTGCCCAGGCGAAAGGTTCGCGATTTGCGACAACACAGTAAGACGCTAACTCTAATAACTTTTAGCGGGCAATAAATTCGACGCCGCTGCCGCCAAGAGCGCAACCAAGAAAGTGGCCGCCAAATCGAAGGCCAACGAGGCTCCTGCTGGTGAGATGAAGCAGTTGCAGCTTGACGATTCAGCAGCGCCTAAGAATAAGAAGCTCGACGTGCTGAAGGAGTTTGAGAAGAGCGATAACAAACGAAGTGCAAGTTTCGTCGTGGTTGGTATGTACTTCTCACCTCACTTTCTTGAAATACGCCTAATAAATTGCAGGCCACGTTGATGCAGGAAAGAGTACCCTCATGGGCAGGTTACTGCTAGAGCTCAAGTTTGTTGAGCAGCACCTGGTCGACCGGTATCGTCGACAGGGAGAGAAGATTGGCAAGGCATCGTTTGCACTTGCGTGGGTGATGGACCAGAGAGAGGAGGAGCGCGAGCGTGGCGTCACCATTGACATCGCCACAAATCAGTTCGAAACCGACAAGACACGCTTTACGATTCTCGACGCCCCTGGACACAGGGACTTTGTTCCCAATATGATTGCTGGAGCCAGTCAAGCAGACTTCGCAATCCTTGTTATCGACGCCAACACGGGAGCTTTCGAGAAGGGCCTGAAGGGACAAACCCGAGAGCATGCCCTGCTTCTACGCAGTCTGGGCGTGCAGAGGGTCATCGTCGCCGTCAACAAGCTTGACATGGTCGGTTGGTCCAAGGACCGATTCGATGAGATTTCAGAACAGGTCACCGGTTTTATGAAGGGCAACGGTTTTCAACTCAAGAACGTTACCTTCGTTCCCATTTCAGGACTCAACGGCGACAACCTGGTGACAAGGCCAGAAGACGAGGCGCTGTCATGGTACACGGGGCCAACGTTGATCGAGGCGTTGGAAGACTCGGAACCAATGACGAGAGCGCTCCAGAAGCCATTCCGCATGTCGATATCAGAAATTTTCCGGTCTCAGCAAAGCCAGCTGACAGTGGCTGGTCGGATAGAGTCCGGCACAGTACAGAACGGAGAGTCGCTCATCGTGCAGCCCAGCGGCGAACCGGCCTCAATACGATCGATCGAGGTGGACTCGGAACCGCAAGAATGGGCGGTGGCTGGCCAGAGCGTAAATATCGGTCTGTACGGCATCGACCCAATTCACGTGCGCGTGGGCGACATCATCAGCACCAAGGCAGCACCCATCGACACAAGCGACACCCTGACAATGAAGGTGCTGGCATTCGACCACTTAATGCCGCAGCCAGTGGACGTTCATCGTGGTCGCCTGCACGCTGCCGGTCGAATTGAGGCTATTCCAGCCGTGCTGGACAAGGTCACAGGCGCGACTGTCAAGAAGAACCCCAAGATCGTGCAGCCTGCCAAGGTTGCGCGGGTGGTCGTCAGGCTAGAGTCCAAGGTGCCTTTGGAAGCAGGGCAGAGAGTGGTCTTGAGAAGCGGCGGCGAGACAATTGCTGCAGGGCTGCTCGAGTAAACGGTGAAGAATCAAAAGAAGAAACGTGTCATGGTCGCGAACTGTATGGTATTTACGGCATTTGTGTGGGAAAAGGACGCAATGCATGGCGTGCGAGAGCGAAAACGGGTGCTAGTTGAGGCTCCATTAGAGTTGAGCGCTGAAAATAGAGTTGCCTGCAACTTCTGTCTGAGGGCAGCCAATGGGAACATGTCTATCCATAGAAGAACACAGTTTGAACACCTTGCAGGAACCATGGAGTCTGATGCCAGGGCCAGGGCTATCTCGTCCCAAGTGAAAGGATTGCTGACATGGACCTTCAGCTGTGATTTGCCAATATTGATATGTGTCCGTTGTCTGCCTGCTCGTCAGCGTTTCCCCCGAGCGACTTGTCAACTTCACAGTATGCTGAAGTGGCTCCGAGGTTTTAGGCTACAAAGAAGCGACTGGAGGGAAATGACGCCGTCGTGCTCCATCCCGGCGCACCCCTCTCTCGCATTCGACCGTTGTCCACGCCCCGTGGCCCTCTCGGGAGAGCATGGGCCAGCAGCCAAAGCTCAACCCCTGCCTTTTGCCCCCTCCATTTAGCCCCCCTCATCTCAGGCAGAAGACGGGATGGCACTGCTTCAGGCACCTTAAGTGAGGTAAGGTCCTCGCATGTGCGCCTTACAGTGAAGGGCAGTTCAGGGGGCAGGGTAAAATAGAGTGGCCCATCTCCCATTTTCCGCCTTGCCGCCGCGCCGCCCCCACCGCAAGTAAGTGGTGGGAATATTCTGGAAAGCTTTGGAGGCATTGAACTGTGTTCCGAAATGGGCATTCGTAGTAATCAAGTTGAGGCCACTCTGTTCGTTTCTGGGTTGGAAGCTGCTTGTATGTAACCAAAGTCAGGAGGAGGCGAATGTGAGATTAGATTTGATGCAACGCATTGAATGGGGTCTTTGCCATCGGCCTTCCATTGTTGGAAATGCGCACTATCGTGAGTCACTTTCCCGCCATCCAGGTTCAGACAAAGAGTCAGTCGTATTTGGAGACATTGCGGCGGCGTGGAAAGCCAGAGAAGCAAGCTGGCAAGCACCTGCCAGAATGAAGAGGAAAGGCCACGTTCAAGAGTTCCCAGCCGTCCAGGGGGGGACACACAGACTCCATCTGCAATCGAAATCTCCAGAATCGCAGCCTTCGTGGGGCAGAAGGGACCCCGGTAAAGTGACGGCAGCCAGCGCGGCAGCGGTGAGGCGCTTGCTTTGACTCCCGTGGCTAGGGGAAGGCTTCGTACTGTCATTTCTTACTGTGCTGACCCAACGGAGAGTGGACTCCCGAGATCCACTCTCGTCCCTAAATGTCCGCATTAGCGCATCTCGATACAGCTGCACCAAGGGACCACACAGTGCTGAATCAGCGCAAGCACGCCTCTGGAAGGAAGGTACCCCTGTCACGTGTGGCGCCTAGCAAGAGGAAATCTGGCCTTTTGTGCAATCTGGACACCTCAACTTTTTTTTGGAGGAGGCCGTTCATAAAGGCTGCTATCTTTCCCTTCCACCACCGCTCTTCCAAACCTCTCCAATTCAACCACTGCAAATCACCTCAATTCCATTGGGTGTGTCGCTAGAAGGTAGAATCCGGAAAACCTTCCATCGCGCGTCTTTAACAGACATCTTTTCTTCCTCTTTCAATTCTATCAGCTGCAAAGCTTCGATTCGCGCACCTGGGGAGCTTCACAAAACCCCCGACTCCAACCACCATGTCGAGAACACGCAACTCGATGGCCTTGGGCTTCGGCCTCTTGGCCTGGATGTGTCTCCTCTTCTCCCCTCTAGCTTTTGTCCAGTCGGTTCAGGCTCAGGACACTGAGAACTACGGCACTGTCATCGGTATTGTAAGTTGGACCCACTTTTCCGTCAATCATGGTACAACATCACCACCATGTACCTTTCAGGACCTCAACATCACAACACCGCAACAATAACTAATAGATCTATGCACAGGACCTCGGGACGACATACAGCGCCGTCGGCTTGATGAAGTCCGGAAAAGTCGAGATTCTGGCCAACGATCAAGGTAGGTTTCGTCGAAATCGGACTTGGTTTCGATTTTTGGCGGATTTTAGAACATATTGGCTGACATGATGGGCCGATAGGAAACCGTATCACCCCGTCTTACGTCGCTTTCACCGAGGAGGAGAGACTTGTCGGTGACGCTGCCAAGAACCAGGCCGCGGCCAACCCCCACAACACCATCTTCGACATCAAGTGAGTCTTCTTGCTCCCACGAAACCCACACTGAGCCGTACTAACCGTACAAACAGGCGTTTGATCGGCCAGAAGTTCTCCGAGAAGGCTGTTCAGTCCGACATCAAGCACTTCCCCTACAAGGTTGTTGAGAAGGATGGCAAGCCCGTTGTCAAGGTCGAGGTCGGCGGTTCCCCCAAGACCTACACCCCCGAGGAGGTGTCTGCCATGATTCTGGGCAAGATGAAGGAGGTCGCCGAGTCCTACCTGGGCAAGAAGGTTACCCATGCCGTCGTCACTGTTCCTGCCTACTTCAACGACAACCAGCGCCAGGCCACCAAGGATGCCGGTACCATCGCCGGTCTTAACGTCCTTCGTATTGTCAACGAGCCCACCGCCGCCGCTATTGCCTACGGTCTTGACAAGACCGGTAAGGAGAGGCAGATTCTTGTCTACGACCTTGGTGGTGGTACCTTCGATGTCTCCCTGCTTTCCATCGACGAGGGTGTTTTCGAGGTTCTGGCTACTGCTGGTGACACCCACTTGGGTGGTGAGGATTTCGACCAGCGCCTGATCAACTTCTTCGCCAAGTCCTACAACAAGAAGAACAACGTCGATGTTACCAAGGACGCTAAGGCCATGGGTAAGCTCAAGCGCGAGGCCGAAAAGGCCAAGCGCACGCTCTCTTCCCAGATGTCCACCCGCATTGAGATCGAGGCCTTCTTCGACGGCAAGGACTTCTCTGAGACTCTCACCCGCGCCAAGTTCGAGGAACTCAACATGGACCTCTTCAAGAAGACCCTGAAGCCCGTCGAGCAGGTGCTCAAGGACGCCAAGGTCAAGAAGGAGGACGTTGACGATATCGTTCTCGTCGGTGGCTCTACTCGTATTCCCAAGGTTGTCTCCCTTATTGAGGAATACTTCAGCGGAAAGAAGGCTTCCAAGGGCATTAACCCCGACGAGGCTGTCGCTTTCGGTGCCGCTGTTCAGGGTGGTGTTCTCTCCGGTGAGGAGGGTACTGAGGACATTGTTCTCATGGACGTCAACCCCTTGACCCTTGGTATTGAGACCACTGGAGGTGTCATGACCAAGCTTATCCAGCGCAACACTCCTATCCCTACCCGCAAGAGCCAGATCTTCTCGACCGCCGCTGACAACCAGCCCGTCGTCCTGATCCAGGTCTACGAGGGTGAGCGTTCCCTGACCAAGGACAACAACTTGCTTGGCAAGTTCGAGCTCACTGGCATCCCCCCCGCCCCCCGTGGTGTCCCTCAGGTCGAGGTCTCTTTTGAGCTCGATGCCAACGGTATCCTCAAGGTCTCTGCCCACGACAAGGGCACTGGCAAGCAGGAGTCCATCACCATTACCAACGACAAGGGTCGTCTCACCCAGGAGGAGATTGACCGCATGGTCGAGGAGGCCGAGAAGTACGCCGAGGAGGACAAGGCTACCCGCGAGCGCATTGAGGCTCGCAACGGCCTTGAGAACTACGCTTTCTCCCTCAAGAACCAGGTCAACGACGAGGAGGGTCTTGGTGGCAAGATTGACGACGAGGACAAGGAGACCGTAAGTTTACCCAACTCACTTCAACCATGTCTACAGACCACTAACTCTATTTCCAGATCCTTGAGGCCGTCAAGGAGACCACTGACTGGCTCGACGAGAACGGCGCCACTGCTTCCACCGAGGACTTGGAGGAGCAGAAGGAGAAGCTGTCCAACGTTGCCTACCCCATCACCTCCAAGATGTACCAGGGCGCTGGTGGCGCTGGCGGCGAGGATGAGCCTCCCAGCCACGACGAGCTCTAATTTCTTAGATTTGTTGTTGATTCGTTCGGGATGAAAAAGAGACTACCCAAAGATTCCATCATGCACTTTTGTCTCTGGTGTTGGCAGGTTAATTGGCGTCGGCAGCATGGAGCATGACTCCAACTTTGTGTAAAACATACACCGCATAAATGAGACCCATTGAACACATGATTCTGTTTGCATCGTGATGCCGAGTATTTGTGATGTGTTCCTCGATTCTGCAGCAAGCACTACACCCAAGTTCCGCACTCGAGGTTGTCGTCTCTGACATGTTATCCCGATTGGCTGTGTCGTTTACATAACAGCTGGTTACTAAAATCATCGCGCTTCTGACATGGTCTTGATGCAAGTGGAAAATCATCTCTCTGTTCGTATTTGATCTCGTTTTCGACGCACTAATCTAGCCCCTACTGATCCTCGTTACCGACACAAGTCTACTTGACCTCTGGGTTTGTTCAATATCCTGATAGGTCCTACGGACTACTTTGGTAGAGGTGACAAACTGTGATGGAAGAGAAGAGAAGTGAGAGTTAGGCGGTGTTTGAGGGGTCATGATGGAGAGGAACTGGGGAGGCCTTCGGACTGAGAGACCACCGAGGCATTTTGCCCGGCGTCTTTGACGAGCTTGCCGTTGAAACCAAGTGTGAGATATTGCTGTTGCTGTCCACGTTGTGCATTCGGACAGCTTTTTACAGCTTTGTGCGAGGATCGTAGCCAGTGTCGGGTTGGTTCTGTAGCTGCTTCGCTGGAGAAACGAGATCAAAGGGGTGTATATATATGTTGGCATTGAGAAACTTGACTGGTACCACCAACCAAGAATGACGGACCCTTCGTTGGGTGCTTTTTCGCTAGCTTGGTACTTCAGCAGTGGTGACATCCCATGACAATGAGGGGGAGTAATGCTTCGCCCTCAACACAGTGATGGTTTGTATTGTATACGTTCGCGAGCGTCCCCGTCTTCTTTGTATGATACGGGCACATATACGTGACGGATGATGATGAGAGATGGTGGCTATGCAGATGGGCCGACGAAGGGGGGCGTGGGGTGCGGTCAGATGTCGTGAGAACTCGGTGGTGGCTGAGCTCACTGCCATGTCAAATATTAATTCGTTGCCTGTTTCAAGGAAAGTCCGAACGTCTTCTGTTGTAGTTGAGAAATAAGTCGTGGACGTTGAGAAGGTCGTACGTGAAGGGTTGTTAGGGTATAAAATGAGTTGATGAGGATGGATGGCACTCGCCAGGCCAATGATATGGCACACGTGAAGGGTTGAATATCGATGGAAAAATTCAGTCTGCTGAGCTCCAGGTTCTACCTTCCGCAGGACATTCTTACTTCCGGCGCACTTCAGATTCTTGTTCTCGACGTTTGTCCAGGATACGCCACTTGATTTTGCAGGAATAGATGGGTGTCGATGAGGACTGGAGGAGAGACAGGTGAGGGATGCTTGGCTGAGATCCGCCCATGGTGCACAAATCAGAAAATGAGTATTTCCCTCTTGATTCCGTAGTAATCTGCGAGTAAGGCCATACAAAGAGCCAGATCCATTGCGAGTCTAGAAGATGCTGCATGAACCAACCCATTTGCAATATATACGGATAACTTTTGATCAGAAACTGAAGGATCTTGGCTCATTCGATGTAGAAACTCCAGCAACCGAGTATTGATACCGGGGGAGGCCGTGGCAGATAAGCTGTAAAACCAGAATAAATCTAGAAACGCTGGGTTCTAATGCGCTGTGGAGTCGATAAGAGTCTGCTACCTCATCAATGGTTTCTATGAGGACCTCTGAGAAAGCTCCGTCGGCAGGGTATGAAGTTGTGCGACGATCACAGTGCGCGTCATTTGTCGTGTATCTCTGGTGGACTACAAGTAGAAAGATGACTGAAGGGGGAATGTGGTCAATGACATCATGGAGATGTTGCGTGTAGATGTCTAGAGGGGCGTGGTCAGCGACGACTTCTGAAGTACTGAGACACAAGTACCATCACACCTTCCATTCATCAAAACGAAGCTCAGGGCAAATTGTCGAGAGAGTTCGTATATGGGTAATCACCGTGTATCATATGCGACGGAGAATGAAGTTGACTTGAGCGGATGCGGATGAAGAGCGTTGCTAGCCACCATCCTTCTGCTGCATGTACCGTCTCTCGTTATAACATCTCTTACTGCGAGCGGCGGAGTTAAACTCACCAAATGCGAGGACCTGACGATTGGTAGGAATAGCCCTGGGAGTAAGTGAAGATCTTTCCCAAGGTAGTGGCATGTGCCAAGATTAGTTTGAGGGACTCTTTATCAAACTCGGGTCGCAGACGCAGCGGGTGTTATACCTCTGTCGAGATGGAATACACTTGGGATGACAAACAGCATCCAACGGAGCTGACGGGCAGCGCATCAAAAGATGAATGGATGCTACTGTGATGAAAGTGCTTGTCTATCAGCGGGAACTCGTTCTTTGAGGTACACCGATGAAAAGATAAGGTACACGAGGCACATCATTCTGTGACGGTCCTGTCCGCAGCTTGATCGGTGACGCTGTGTGTTTTATGAAGGCCCGATCTGGTGATGGCACAGAGCGTAGCCGGCTCGGTCCTCTTAATGCGTATACAGACTGGGCATGTCTATAGTCTTAGTCTGCAAGATGAACCAAGCTCTTCCATGTGTTTACGACCATGAGGACCTATGGATTGACCTGTGAGTCGACGAAACTTTGCTCAAAGCGAGTTGTAACGGTCGCTGCATTCGTGGGATAACGTCGTTGTAGCCGGTTTATCATACTAAGAATCAGGTCGAGATAGAATAGATCCATAGTGTGAAAGCATGTGTAAGGTCCTTGGCTGGGTAGCTGCACTCGATGATCAGCAGCAAAGCACATGGGTGAGAGGTTCATTATGGACACACAAATCTTCAATCTGCGTTTCCGTGTTTCGTAATAGTTACTCTGGGCTGGAGGAGTAGCCTATATAGTGGCAGAGCTAACTTGGTCATATGATCCTCTGTCATGCTTCTTCGAATCGGCACAAATATGGTTGTCGAGCGGTTTCCAAAGACCCAGGCAGCACAAGAAGAAATTGCAGCGGCATTGTCGGCGGATGTAATCTTAGGCTTCACCATTACTGGGTTTTCAAGATAGACTGCACGCTCAGATGGCGGGTTTCAGTCACCACAATAGCTGACGTTTTGCCGTCTTCTTCTGTGTATTACTTAGAGTGCGTATACACACAGAGATGATGCTGGACAAGTTAAAGGGGTTAGCAGGCTATCAGCTTACTTGAGCAGAGAATCTCAACTGGTGAATTTCATGATTCGATGTTGGGACTGCCATGGCCAAGGCAACACGATGCAAGGTTCAGAAGCGTCATCTTTGGCGCTGCTTGAAGAAAGTTCCTGGATTCCTGTGGTTCTACAGGTGTCTTATATGTGTCCATCCGATGCAGCAACCGCAGAACAATGCCATGTAAATGTGAAGCACACATTTTCTGCGACGCCTTCGTGGTCGCCGCCTGTGATTCGTAAGTGCCCAAAACTACCTTATTACGCAAGGTCGGTCGCATCTGTTCTCTTCCTGACCTTTCTTTACCGCACGCCATCTATCTACTCGGCTGGGAAGGAAGCTCAGTCTCCATAATCTGGCATGAATAGACCACCGGGCGGAAGAAGCGACATCGTTCTTTTGAAGAAGTCCACCGCCAGACTCACAAGTCGTCTCTGCAGGATCTCGGATCATGGCGTTTCGGTCACTTATCATGAATTCCAGAAGCATCTGACACTCCAAAGCATTTCGCGAAGAAATGATCAGGTTGACGGACTATGGTCCAACTGAGATGCGGTGTGTCCTAATCATCGTCCAGGATAATGACCTCGTTTCTGTTAAGAGTCTGTCAGCTTCATGATGCAACTGCAGTAGTCAGGGACGAACCCCTGCACAATTGCTACCTACTCATTTGGATAGCTTCATCCCCTTCCCGAGACACCCTGAAGTCCCCAAACCCGCTTTATCTCCTCCTCGACCGTCGAACTGACAGCAGAAGCCTCCACGACCAAGCCTTCATTCGCAAGCCGATCGGCATCCTTGTTCAGCTCGCGCCGAACGTGCCAGAACTGGACTGTAACGCCCCTTTCGCGGAGTTTGTCGATGTATTGCAACAGCAACCGCCAAAGAGCTGCGTTCTTTACCGGACCGCCAGTCGCCGTCCGAAATCCATTGGACACCCATTTCGCAATGTAAGGCGGCTCTCCCTTCTTTCCGCCTGCGATGGACTTGACGACGTACTCTGAGTCTGACTTGACGATGACGTGTCTCAACTTCTGGGGCTCTCCGTCGGGCTTTCTCACGTCTCCGTGCTTCACGGCATCGGTGTACCGTTGAATACCATCCCTGGCGACAATCGTCGCACCATGGAGCGCAGAGATAGCGGACATGATTTCAGCGATGTTGTTTGTGTGTTTGCCGCCCTCGAGAAGATGGTCCGGAATCCGGGCAGCCATGTTTTTGGGGTTGCCGGGTGCGAAAAATACTCCATAACCTGACTTGGTTGCCCTGTTCGTGCCGTTCCCAGGGCAGGCGCCGTCGATGGCGATGACGAGGGGATCCTCGTGCCCAGAATGTTGCGACGAGGGGCTGCACATGTGAGTGAATCCCGTCTGGCCGTCGAAGAGCTCTATTTTGCCGTCGTTGTTTTGGAAGAAGGCTCCTCTCAAGGACCTCGAGGAACGACTGAGAGCCGGGCCTGACGCCTTGTCCTGTTGGTCGAATTGGGGCTGGTTCCCATTTTTTGGCGCGGCTTTTGCAGCTCGACCGGTTTTATTCCGCCCGTATCCCGATGCTTGAGGCCGCTTGTACGGATGGTACATGATTTCAGATCGTAGGGTTGGTTGTGAACGATGATGATGATGACTTTCGCAGATTTGGGACGTGAAGTAGGTACACGCGGGTACTGTGGCTGGCGGTGGTGTCTCTTGAAAGATGGCGGACGTGCGCACCCTCCCCCCACCTTAGTGTCCTTTGTTCTTAGCCAGAGCAGGAACATTCCATGTCAAACTGATTGCCAACAAATTTATCGAAAATTCATCCAATTGCAAATTTGGCATCGCAAGGAATCATCAACCAGGACCACCGTCTCGTTCTGCGAATGTCGTCCACCTGAGAATCCCAGACGCGGTGCGACGTGTTGAGGCAGCGCCTTTCCGGTCGTCTGATATATCTTCACGCGAAACCAGGAAGACGCGACTAATAAGCTTCGAGCCTATTTGTCGCGTCATTGTTGGCAAATAATCCGACTTTCAGCCATCAACGCCAACCAGACGTCCCCGTTCTCAACTTGCTGCCTCTGGAGCGTCACGGATCCGCAGTCGAATCTCTGGCGAATCTACGGAGCCCTACCTTCATTTCGCCCTGCCCTGTCGCTAGCTACGTCTGAACCCTTCTGGGCATCAAGATGCTTCACGACACATTTGGGTTTGCTTGAAATGAAGCCAAAAAAAATCTCATTTAAATATTCAGCTGCATTTGCTAACCCTGAGAACTCCATAGCTATCTGTTCACTTGAAAGGAAACGCTCCTAGCCTTAGTATGAACACTGATTCACATCTTCGACTTTTTCTCCACTAGTACGCAACTCTCCGGCACTGCCCTCGGATCCATATCAAGTGGATGATCACAACCCGCATGGCGCTGAAGCTCGTCCGTCAACCACTCGATATGTTTCTCGTCAGGGCTCAGGTCTATCGCAGATAGCACGCCTCCAGCAACACAATAAGCCTCGTTATTGTCGCTCTTCGGAACAAGCCACCAATCTACCCTGACTCCCAATACGCCGAGACCTTTCAATTCTCGCCCCAAAGCCTTCCAGAGATCCCTATTCTTGACCGGCTCTTCATTCACCGTCAACCATCCGTTCTCGCGCCATCTCCATATCCAAGGTTCTCGGTCCCTTTCTCCGCCTCCCATACCTCTGGCGACGTATTCGGGCTCTGTCTTCACTACGAGGTGTCTTACAACACACTCATGTCCATCTTCGTGCTTCGGGCAGCAGCTGCAGAACCCTCCCTCGGCACAAATTCGCCTCGAGATCTTGAGACCTGCCAACGCGGCGTGAAGCTCCGCGCGCGGGCCGGTAAAAGTGCCGTCGGATAAGAAGCGCTTAGCGTTATTTGGATTCTCCGGACCAAAGTACACGCCGATGGTTGAGGTATCGTCTGAAAAGCGCGGAGCATGGATCCCTTTGACTGCCACGACGAGAGAGTCGATATGAGCAACATCTACATGGTCTGGACAGGCTACGTGGATGAAGCTGGTGTTATAGTCGATTACCTCGAGTTTGGTGACACAGTTGTTGAGATAGTCACCAAAGATGGTTGGAAGCCTGGAGGTGGACTTATAGGTTTCTACCGCCTGTGGTAATGCCGCACAGCAATGACAGGAACGCTGCTCTACTTTCATCGCTGTCACTTGTTGTCGTTGCGAAGTGATGTACTTGGTATATTAGAATAGATAGATGTATGTTAACATACATAGGACTTAGTCTAGTTTTACTCACCTATATTATTAATCTTTTACTATGATTGTTAGTAGTGGAGTTGAGATTGAGAAGATGGGCGCGAGAAGCGGAAGCATGGCGAGTCGAGATAGATGCAAGAATATGTCCTGGGCGAGTAGCATTTATATAATACAGTGGACTTCATACTGAAAGCTTCCGCCGGATCTGAACTTTTGCTTCTGCCCCAGCAACCTTCAGAGTCAAACCCTATATCTGGTGAAATCTTCCAACTTCCCCGCATCGTATGGGCTCGAGATTGGGAGAGTTTGCAGTCAGAGACCACCGTTGAAGACATTAGATGAACCTTTTCTGGGGTCCAGACCTGCCTCGCAGCCAACCAGCCTAGCTCTATGAAGCAGACCTCATATGCGACATGTGATGATGGCGAAACCTTCTGCGAAGGACGAATCCAGGTCAACAATTCTGAGTTGGTATGGAGGCGAGATATGTAGAATGAAGGATTATTTGTGCCATCGTGACGACTTCATCTCATGATGCTGTCCACTTACATGCTCCCCTGCCAGCTGTTTAAGTACCCAGCAAAACTGTAACGACGATACTTTCAGTTCAAAGTAAACAAAAACAAAAGTACGTCAAACATGGTAGAAGCTTCTTTCGCTGTAGGAAGACCGGACATTGGTCCTTACAAATCGTATATGGAAACAGGTTGCAGTGACGTTGCGTACTAGGTAGTTGAGACCGCGTGAGGCAGGACAAGGGTCCCTCGAACCCCCCAACAGCGGTCTTCGTAGGTGCCAGCTTTGGGGAGCGCTAGCACGCTAACCGCTCGGAAGCCACCCTGAATTCCGCCAACGACCGCTAACAGAACGGCAACGTTATCTCATACCTCCACGAACCCCTCACAAACACTGCGAAGATGAGAACATCAACATCGCCAACGTCGCATCGTCTTAATGGCCTGCATGAGATCCATGCAACAAGCCCCGGTTTTCTCCAGGGAAATCTATCACTTCACAGATAGGAAATCGCTCATCAGGGAACCCGATCGATCGCGGAGTTCTGGTTGGAGGAAGACCCTCCGTGTGATGCATCGTCGCACTGAAGAAAAAGCAATTCTCAGCTTGCGTACGCCGCCGTTGCCGACAATGGACGAGAAGAGACCGGCAGCACCAGGTCCGGGGGACTCTCCAATGATTCTCGCGTCATCGCCTAGATGAGGTGTATATAATTTGGAAGGTTCTCATGCCCCGCGCTGATGAGATCCAAGTAGGAGCTCATTCTGTGGAAGACTCACCCGTTCGCCTCTCAGGAACCCTTCCGGACGATAATGAACATGAGTACAGGACAAGGAGAAAACATGAACATTGGTCCCCGAGCACAAGGATCGGGTGGAACCGTATTGTATTTAGCGATTCTGGCAGCCTACCTCAGGGCGACTCGGACTCGGACTCTGGAGAGTCCTGGCCGTCGATCCACACGTCTGACTTCTCCACTGAGTCTGACGACGATGCCCTCACGACCGACTACGAGGATGACTACCTCTTGCGCACCGGCATCAAACCGTGGCCGACTCCGGGTCCCAGACCACCGCCCCACGCCCGGGTCAAGAAACCCGTCAGGGAGGTCCGTCTGACGGTCCAAGGCAGGAAGGACGCCGCCCTCATCTTCGAAGATCCCAAACTGCGGCACCAGCCCGCCTTCTCTTCGTGGGAAGCTGAGCTGGGACCGGAGAGAGTGAAAAGACGCGAGCGTAAACTGCTGCTGCGCCGCCAACGCCAGACCGAAAGCTTACGCCGAAAGGAGCAGTCGCCCTCGCCCTCACCATCGCCCTCGATCTCAAGTGATACGGAAATGAACGAGTCGGACATGGACGACTCAGAAATGGACGACTCTGATTTTGATGATATCAACCAGCTCTTCGCCGAGGCGCTGCGGCAACATGACATCGCCACCGGCATGGACCCGGCAAGCCTCCGCCGCCGCCAACAACGTCGAATGCTCGCAGAAGAGGCAGAACCGCAGCCAGCATCGAAGCTGCGCGAGCAACGACGTAGAGCCCTGGCAGACAAGGAGCGTCTGGAAGAAGAGGAGGACCGACGTCGTCTGCTCGAAAAAGAACGCTTCAGATCGCTGCCGCACAACGACCCGGAGAGCAGGCGAAGATTCCTCCGCAAACCTGGGGAAACGGAGTTTCTCGAGATGCGGCGCAGATGGTATGAAGGCGAATGCCGTCACAACGAAAGGGAGGCACGACGCCGTCTGGTTGAAGCAGAACGAATGGCCCAGCTGCCGTACAGCGACCCCAGGACCAAAGAAAGAATGCTCCGCCGACTCCACGAAGCCAGAGACGATGTGGAATGGTATAGGGTTGACGACGAACCTAGCAACCCTCCGACTCAGCCAAGCACGCAGCAAGCTGCTCAACTCGGTGACTCAGTCAACAACCAAACATCAGAAAACGTCCGCCGCCCTCCCCCGCAACCTCCCCTCCCCTCCCACTTCACACTCGGGAGGATCCCAAGGGCCCGGTCCCCAGGCGTCCAAAACGACATCCTCAGAAACGCAGCATTGCACGAACCCTCAATCACCGGCCCCAACAACTTCACACACATCAGACACTTCCCTAACCTCAGAAGGCCCATCACCTCGACCCTCGTCGTCTCAACCGCAGTCCACGTCCCCAAGAACGGACCCCCTTACCGTGTCAGTCTACTTCGGCCCCTCCAACCCGCACAACCTCCGCCTCACCCTCCCACCGCCCCAGTCCCCACGAGACTCCCAAAACGCCTACCGCGCCTCCCTCTTCGCCCTCATCGCAGCCCTCCGCGCCGCCGCCCCCTTCTCCCAACCCCCCTCCTCCTCCTCTTCCTCACTCCCCCGCCCGGCCGAGCAGACAACCCACCTCATCCTCCAAACGCACTCTTCCGCCTTCATCCGCCACCTCTACGGCGAGGACGGCGAGTCCGGCCCCGACCCAGACGCGCTGGTCTACGGCTGGACCTGCAACGGCTGGCGCACCTGGTCCGGCAGCCTCGTCTACCACCGCGACCTCTGGATGACCCTCCTCAGCGACATGGACTACTTCAAAGAGGTCGCCGGCCTGGCCTACGTCGTCATCCGCCACCCGTCCGAGTGCCAGTTCTGGGACGCCCAGTCGGACATGGCCTTTCACATGGCCAGGAGGCAGCCGCTCGGGGGCACGACGAGGCCGTGGAAGGGCGCCATCTGCGTCGCCGACGCCGTCGGGGAGGTGGAGGACGCGGAGGAGGTTCCTTACTATTATAGTTGTGGCTGGGTCGAGGTCTAGGTGGTTGAGAAGGGCGGCTGTTTCTGTTCGCACGTGTCGAGTCTTTGGAGTGGAGATGGTTTGACTTAATTCTCCGAACAACATGGAACTCTCATACAGAGTAATCGCAATCAGTCCTTACCACATGCAAGAAATAGCTCACCTCGTGCCCTCGCAACTTCCACCGTGGTTCATGAAGACTAGATGGTGTTATCCACCTCAACCTGATCACAAGCAACGAATGAAACACACACCCATACAGTCGATGTCTCAATGCCTGGGAGAACTGCCATGCTCCCCCTTCTATGCCTTCCTCTTCCTTCGTCCCGGAACCACCCCCGAGCACTATCATCGCTGGACGCACCAGAATTTCGCAGACGTCACGGGGGCCAGAAGGATAGCAGAGGGGGGCTATCGCACAGCTCCAAAAACTGCCCCGTTGAGCACCGCGGCCAGCTGATGAGACGAGAGGAGAAGCAGACGACGACTAGGACATACGCTGATTGGATCAGTATACCAGCCCAGGCGACGATCTATAATGCTTGACATGAGTTAGCCTAGGTTTGTCTTCATGGAGAAGCATCGGCGAAGACTTACCAGAATACTCTGGACATCAACTTACCCTGAAACAACTTCACAGTCAACGGCACCAGAGTTTATTAATCATGATTTGATTTTTTCAAAAAAGGAATGAACACATAGCATAAGTCTAATCTAAAGGTTATCCGTGAACGTGTTTGTTGCCGCCTCCAAGATATTTCGCGCGCGCGCCCTCCTTGGCCTTGCCGCCTCCTCCTTTGCCCCCAAGTGGTTGGGGTACATGTATGTTTGATGTAGATAAGCGGAACGAACAAAACACCATACACGAGGACGGCCCGTCCCGTCTCTCGTCCTCCTCTCCCCGATGTCGTATCTCTCCCTTTTTTTGCTCCTCCCCGTGGCGGGGGTAAAAAAGAATATGCTTCGCAGTCCGTGGGCCATTAACGAACGCTTTTTCTGTGTGTGTATATAACAAAGAAGGTTATAACATCATTATACAATCCAAAAAAACAAACAGGCTCCGTGAAAATGTGTATAGGTAAGTGAGAGAACCGGCCCTGAACCCAACATGACAAATTGGGGCGGCGACGCCCCGGGGTATTTGTGACTTTTTCGCAAAATCAATCGCATCATGCTCCCGTTTAAGGCTTCGAGACCTGCTCCTTTCTGAAGAACTTGAAGAAGAGGATTGGGATGACCATTTGGAATCCCAGGCAGATCCAGAACCACCAACTCGCGATACCAGGCATCAGGCCCTGGGAGAAGTCGGGGAAGGTCGTGTTGGGCGACAGGGCGTTGGGACTCGTCGCGCGCGCCAGCATCGTGAAGGCACTGCCCACGATTTGAGCACCGATGAGGACGGCCAACACGTGCTGGCGCGTAAGTGTCGCGAGAAGCATCATACCCAGACCGACACCCTGGATGTTGTCCAAGAGACCGAGCCAGAGCCACAGGCAACGCGAGAGGATGGCGGAGCCGACGGGGCCACCAGCCCAGGGGAGGTACATGCCCATGCTGCTGGTTCCCCAAAGCATCTGCGCCCAGCGAGGAGCGCAGAGACCGATGGCGAAAATAGGCAGAAGCCACGTGTGACTCTCGGAGAAGTAAGAGAAGACGTAGAGGATGAGGCCCCAGAGGACGACGAAAAAGCCCAGGGCGAGGAGCACAACTCCCCAGCCAGGGATGAACTGGGAGGCAAAGAGGAAACCCCAGTTACGTCCGTAGGGAGCCGACAGCCAGTAGTTCTGGATAATGATCATGATGAAGAAGACCGGGACGAGCTTGCGGCGGATGAGGGAGATGTAGAAACCGGGGATAACGTCGGGAGCCTGGCGGTAGTAGTCGGGGAGACCCAGGAACAGAATGACACCGATAGCCCAGAGCATGCAAGCAACGGGAACGCAGATGATGACAGACTTGGGGATAGTCGTGCCGTCCAGGTAGGCCATGGGAGAGGTCTCGGGGGTGTGCGTCAGGGATCCCCAGTACCAGAGCATGAGGGAGTAGACCTGAGCAACACCGGCAACCGCAAGGGCACGCATGATCCATTGCTTCGTGGGAGCTCCACCTTCGTCACCAAAGTTGAGGGCGAAGGACAGAGCACCAGCGCTAGCGCCAGCAGCATAGAGAGCGGTGGCGGCGTCTTGCATAGCAGCGCTGGCTTGCCAAGGGGACAGCAGTGGCGAGACACCCAACAGGAGGAAGGCCAGGCCGAAGAAGAACCAGGGAAGGGAGAGGGCATAAACGGACTTGGTCATACGGACCAGGAACCACCACAAGAAGGACGTGACGAGATAGGTAGCCGCAACAATGTACAGCTTGAGGGGCGTCTGGTTGGTGTCACCAGTAAGTAGGACGATTTGGTACGAGTTGATGGAGATGACCTGGGCGAAGGAGAGGAAGAAAGCGTAAACGGGCCAATCGCCGATGCGGATAGACAGGATCCTGCGGTTGTTAGTGTTGAGCTCGCGAACAAAGGTGTTGGGCACTTACTTCTTGAGACCAGTGGGTGCGTTGTAGTTGTCACCCAACAGGAACTCATCGTCAACGGGGCTGTCATCGTAGCGAGTAGCGCCCGTGAGACCACTGGGGGTGCGGCTGCGGCCACGCTCGCCATCCATCTTGGCACCGAGACCAGCGCTGGAACCGGGGCGGCTAGGGTTCGGGCTTCTTGAGCGGCTGTGGTCTCTGCGGCCAAGCTTGGCATCACGGTATCTGGCAAACCACTTCTTCTCACTCTTTTGGAGGTAGTTCTCAATGCAAAGGTCGTTGATGGAGTTCTTGGCGGTAAGACTGTTAAGCATTTGCTCGAACTCGTCGTAGAATTCTCCGTTCTTGTCCGTGAAGTTCTGGTCAACGTTCATCAACTTGAGATCGTGGCGGTCACCAACGACATCAGGCAAGGACAGCTGAGAGCTGTTGCGCTGCTGCTTGTAGAAGCTGGGTTGAGGGAGGGCCAAGTCGCCAAAGCCAGGAGTGACAGGGGAGGTAGCATCGTTCTGGGCGCGAATAGCAAAGCTGTCCACACTCATCATACTCTCACGACCACCGCCAATGGAGCTGGAGAAAGAGCTGCGACGAGAAGAGGGGATGCTGTGCCAAGGAAGGTTAGGAACAGGCAGACCAGGAGACTCGGAGATGCGAGGGCTGGCGACACGAGTAGGCGGCGGGAGAGGAGAGGTGGCTCTGGAACCGGTAGGAGTCAACTCGGCACCGTACTCGCTGACAGCCACGCTGGAGCGGAGAGAAGAGTCGGTCAGGTTGCGAATACCGCCAGACTTCTTCTGCTTGGCAGCTTCCTTCTTGTGAACCTTGATAGAGTCGTTGTAGAGGGTATCCAGTTGTCTGATCCATTGGGCGACGGGGAAACGCTGCTTGGCACTCCAGGCACGCATGAGAGCTCTCTTTCTCGGCTTGCACTTGAGGGCGGATTCGATAGCCTGCTTGAACTGCTGAAGCATGTGGGCAGGAGTCATGGACTCGACCGTAAACCAGAAACCGGGCATCTGACCAAGACCACCGACACGAGCACCGACACCCAGAGCTCCCTTACGACCGAACTCGACGGCAACGAGACCGAAGGGCTCGTCACGAGAGGGAATAAGGGCGAACTCGGCACCAGAGAAGATGTAGGGAGGCAGCTGGGTGAACTCAGGCTTGCTGAAAACACGCTTGGGGTACTTCTCCATAAGCTTAGCGAGCTTGAGAGCTGCGAACTTTCCGTAAAGATCGATGACGGGACCAATGCAGATAAGCTGGGTGGAAGGGTACTTCTCGAGGACGGTGGGGAAGATATCAGCAATCAAGTCGACACCCTTTTGCAGCGACCAACGACCGACGAAGACGAACAGATCAGCATTGGGGTTGACCTCAAGACCAGCCCATTCCTGGGCTTGTCTGCGAAGAGTAGCGCGGTTGGCCTCGAAAGTCTCGTCGATCTTGATGTCGTCCTGGTGGTTGGAGATGTCCTCCTCGGGGTTCCATTCGCCAGTGTCAGAGGGATCGGGGTTAGGCAGTTGACCAATGTTCTTCAGAGACCAGAAAATGGGGTAACGGGCCAGGGAACGATCACCATACTTCTTGGAGACACCAACGGCACCGAAACCGCGCTGGTGGATACGGAGGTAACTGGCAGCAGCGTGCAGCAAGTTGAAAGCGGAACCGTACTGGACGTAGTCCTTAACGACCTTCGGGGGCAGGTTGAAGACGCTGTACACTTCCTTCTGTTCCTCCTCGGTTCTCATGGGCCACATACCCTGGAACTCGGCGTTATGCAGAGACAGACAGACGGGAACGGTCTCAGGAAGGAGGTAAAGGGGTGCGGCGGCACCGTGGTAATCGTTGATGTGGTAAATGTCGACGTTGAAGCGGCGGATAGACTCGGCGATACAGCTGTTCCAGGCGCAGTAGAGGATAGCACTCTCGAGATCGTCCATGCGGGCAATGTACGGGTCGGCCTTGGTCTGTTGACGGAAGATCGGAGCATCGAGAATGACGTAGGTGATGTTCTTGTGGACGTGGTAGTAGACCTTGACTTCGTAGGATTCGCCCATGACTTCGACAAACATCGGCTCGGCCTCGTTCTCCAGGGGGTATTCGACGTCGCCAACGACGGGGACAACCCAGATCAGGTCGACGTGGGTCAGGGCTTGACTCATGAGCTTGGCCATGACACCAAGACCACCGATCTTAATGCTGATCTTCCAGTCGTCGATGTTGTACTCCATGGTGGCGATGAGGACCTTTCTGCGGGGGACACCGCCGGTGGCCGCGGCGGCGGCTGGCGTGACGAGGGGAGATGGGGGAATCTGGGACATCTCGAGAGATTTGCCTTTTTCTCCGAAGTTAATGCTGGACTCATTCCCGAGCTTGAGTGGTAACCAACCCTTCTTGGAGAAGCCTGACTTGTTGATCTTGACTTGGTAGAATCCCTTCATGTAGATCCATCCAGCAAGAGCGGCCAGGACGATGGGCATAAGACCCAGGAGGAAGAAGAACACAATCTGGATCCACATGTTGCCCTGGGGCTCAGTAGAAATGTTCCAGTTGGCGTCGTTCAGGACAAGCTTGTAAGACAGATAAGGCATGGGGGGAGGACTGGTCAAATTGACCACGTTGTCAGACAAGGAACTGGGGGGGAGACGGTCAAGTACTCCATCACCGTTGGGGTCGCCGTAGATGAACGAGACATCAGGCTGGTTGTCGGGGTTGATACCCCAGAGGTTGAGCTGAACCTGGGCAGGCCACTCGTACATGAAGTGAAGCGACCACTCGTTGTCCGCAACTTGGTCCATGAGGTTGGGAAGACCGGCGTCGTATCCCCACTTGTTGAACGGTCCGTGGAGGAAGATGTGAGGCCATCGGCGAGCGTACGGGATGTCGCTGCTGTCGGAGTGCTGGGAGAAGGAAGATGATCCCAGAGGCTGACTCCAGTATTGGACAATCAAGTGCTTGCCCTCCCACTTCTGAAGGTCGGTTCCCTCCCAAGCCTGGTCAACCATGCGAGAGTTGGCACCGGTGTAAACTTGCCAGTTGCTCCAGCTGGAGCCCCAGTTGGTGCTGTAACGCCACTTGTTAGCACCGGCGGCCGAGTGTTGGATCGTGTAGACGCCGTTGCTCTCCTTCATCAGAGAACGAGAATAGTTCGCAGTAGAGGGGAACACGATGGGGTTGTAGGGCTTGCCGAAGCGGACGAGGAAGTGGTCAGTGGCATTGGTTCCCTTGGTGCCGGCCGGGTGGTCGAGAGTGATCTTGATGATACCATCAGGGACGTTTTGGAGGTTGGCAGACCACTTGTAAACAGAGGGAATGGCACCAGTCCAGGACTCCTTCTCAATGGTGTCCATCGCAGCGCAGACAGGAGTATCGAAGGTAACGTTGGTCTTAGTGTTGCCATCGACGTTGACATAGGCGCTAATAGCGTTGGTAATGTCGCTGCAGGTCATCTCGGTGGAAAACTTGATAGCAATGGGAACCACGCCGTTGGCATCGGTGGAGTCGATCGGGTAGTCGTGGCCAGGCTCGAATCCAGTAACCACAGGCGCAATGTCCATCCACTTGGTGGAGGGAACATAGGCCCGGAATTCGAAGGGAGTCATGGTAATGGAGCTCAAGCAACCGGCCTTCTTGGTAGTGCCCGTAAACGTGTTCGTCTTGGACGAGCTCTCGAGGGTGATGGCATCGTCGCTGCCGAACAAGTTGCGAACCTTGCTGCTGGCGTCGAAGGGAGCAATGAAGGCGTCGTCAGAGTTGCAGTCGAAAGTGTAGGTAGTCTCGTTAGGGCTGTTGTGGTAGACCAGCCAGACGGGGTCGCTGGTCTTGCCAGACTGCGCACTACTGAGGTAGTCGCGGGCTACACTCCAGATACCAGTCTCGGTGGCGGAGCCACTACCGTTGTGCAGAATGTACTGCGTCTGGTTCGCCAACTGCTCAACGAGCCAGCCACCCTCCAAGACGGGGTACTCGTCACGGAAAGAGAAGATGCGCTTCATCCAGTTGCGCATGGGGTGGGAGGGATCGCGGTGGTCGTAGGCAACGGTATCGTCCTCACATCCCTTGCGACCCTTCGTGATGGGCCAGTTGACGTAGACAGAGTTGTCGCCAGCATAGCAGCCGTGGTACTTCCAAGCTTGAGCAGCAGAGAACGCCTGACGGCCGAAAACGTAGTTGTTTGCAGTGTTGTCCAGGACATAGAAAGCCTGCTCCTCGCCGTAGTAAACAAGAGGAGCACCGGGAAGAAGCAGTGTGGTGATGAAGTATGCGAGAAGCATGCGCTCAGTACCCAGCTCAATCGCAGGCCAACGGAAAACGTCCTGGTTCGTAACTCCGTACAGGTGGCGAGGGTCAAACTCTCCGGTGTTGGCGTTGTAGAAATCGTTTGTCAGAACCATCTGGTTCCAAGTCTGAACCCAGTCGGTGGGAAGATCGTAACCAGCCTCGAGATGACCACTCATACCAAGGAATCGAGTCATGAAACGGTAGATGGAGTAGTGGAAGGCACCACCATCGAGCGCGCTCTTACCGTGCTCACGAATGAAGACGCCAGAATTAGCGGAGTCGTTGGACTTCATGTTGGCGGCAGTGGCAAGGTCCAAGGATGAAGCCATCTCGGGTGTTCGGCCACGACCAAGGTAGATGGAACCCAGAGTGTTACCACTGGTGATTTCACCGACGACCATGAAGTTATCCTTGCCGACGTCCTTGGCGCACTTTCGCATAGCGGTACTCCATTCAGCCTGAGCGTCGACGGTCACCTGGACAGCCTTGTCGATACGGAAACCATCGATATCCAGCGTCTGAATGGTCATGCAAGAGTAGAGCTCGAGACGCTCTCGCACCGAAGGGACCCACTCACGAAGACGGTCCTGCACGGAGGCGAACTTTGCCAATTGACGCTGCCAATCCGGGAAAACACCGAAAGCCTCAATGTCACCATATTGGTCGAAATCACTGTCGTAGCAACCCTTGAGCTGAGCGGTGACATTTGAGGCGACGAGGCTACCATCCTCGAACCAGAAAGCAGGGTATTCACAAGATTCGTTGTAGGTGTTGCCAATGTCGAAATCGAGATACCTGCGGGACGACTTCCAGAGAACCTTGTGTTCCTCGGTCAGGAAGGGGGTGGACGCGTTGAGATAACCCTCAAAACCAATGAGATCGCCCATGCTGTATCAATGTAAGTAACGACAATGCCGCTGCGAGCGGGGGTTCACTCACGTCGCCATTGTCTGGTCCATGACCACGTACATCCCCCTCGCATGGATCTCGTCGATGGCTCTCTGCCATGCCGTGATGTTACCGAAGTGCTTGTCCAAGAGGGTGAGATCGAGAGGCTAAGTAACCATTAGCTGCCGCGTTCTGTCGCTGTGTCGCGTGTGCCATACCGAGTATGAATCCGCCTTCCATGGGTCGTTGATGAATGGCGAGCCAGCAATGTAGATACCCTTCACTCCAATACCCTGAATGTAGTCCAACGTGTCGATAAGACCCTCCACGTCTCCTCCATGACGGAGCTGGTTGCTCATGATATCATGTTCGAATAGCGTGCCGTTGGCATTGTCGTTATCGGGGTCGCCATTGACGAAACGATCGATGAATAACGTATAGAATGGGAAACGCCAATTTGTTGGTGATTCTTGGAAGGTGTGGTTGTCTCTCTTTCCCGAGTATTGGAATGGAGTTGTTGCTTCTCTGTTGGTGTTGAGGTTGTAATCGACTTCGCTGGCGGTGTACTTGAGTCCGGAAACGAGTGTTGTTGATGCAGTAAGGAGTGTAAGTGCCCAAACCTTTAATGAATTAGACATTGTTACTCGAACTCGCCGCTGGGCGAGTGAGTCAAGGCGTACAAAAAATAGACAGGAATGAGTGACGAATTGAAGAAAGGAAGGAATGTGGTGATGTTTGGGAGGGAGGGAGTGTGAAAGGCCGCAAAGCAGACCAGCAAGCAGCAGAACGAATGACGAGTTAGACACGAGACTAGGCCGTGGCACTGGGACGGATGGGAAGAAAACTCGGCCGTCAACACCACGTTGGAACAGATGGGAGAAAAAAAAGGGGGTAATCTCAAGGGAACCCAGGTCAGCCCAATGCCCCAGGCTGAAGTGCGGAAAGGGGGATCAGGGAGTGGCTGGGGCCGCAGAAGCGTCAAGTGTCCATGAAGGATCTATCCATCCGCCTCGCCTCCCAAGGCTCCAGTCTCCAGTCTCGTCGTCTGGGCGGGCAAGTCGCGGCGCGGTACAGAGTGCGGTGACCACCCCTCGAGGGCCGCAGGGCGTCGATTTCGTGATGAGAGATGGGGCCCCTTCTGCAGGAACGGACCAGCCGAATCGCTAGCCCTTCCTCCTCTCGCCTCTCAAGCTCTGAGAGGTTCCCGCCAATGGCCAAGTTCTCTTAGAGGTCCCCTCCATCTTGGATGATGGGCGACCCAACCAACCCCTCTCTTGGTACCAATAGACAGTGCTACAGCGGCGTGTTGACAGGGCCCTCTGTGCGTCCTGTTCGAGAGTCCGCCTGTGAGAGGACAGGCTCGGAAGCAGAAAGCGCAGGTACAGGAGGTACAGAAGGTACATGATAATGTGGCTCCGGGGGTGGCCTGGGGCTAATTCTGGCTATACGAAGTTTGGAATATGGATATGCATCAGCGGCAGGCTCTTGCCTGTCTGGCGGCGAACCATGAGGGCGATGGGAGATTGACAGGCTCCGTGTTGAATTACCATTTTGGACGAGCCCACAATAGAGAGTGGCCAATACGGTGGCCCCGAGGTCAGCGGAAGCAGGGGTGAGGGCTGGGGTGCCAGGATAGGCCGGCACGGGCTCTCGGTTCTTGTTGGTTGATTCGGGCGAGCTCCGTCGTCGGTCGAGGTATCCGCTGTCAGTCGGGCCCCCGGTCGCGTGGGTGGGTGGAGGACGTGCTTGCCTGTATCGAGTCAGTTTTAGTTTTGGCTGGTTCCCCTCTCTGAGGCCCAAGAATACGAGACGTTGGAGACGAGCCAGGCTGTCAGGACGGATCATCCATGCGCGACAAGATTATTCGGAGCCGTTGATTTCCCAGTCGGGAATAACTGAGGCTCAAGGGCCCATCAACAAAGAGCACGGTGGAAATTTGACACTGACAGACGCCAGCAGACGCCGGGCGCGCGGCCTCTCTCGCGGTGTGGCTTTCTGGCGTGGGATGGGCGGTCAGTCGAACTGGATGGGTGATGGGTTCATCTCAAGTGGCATAAACGTTTATGCTTGGGAGCGGCGGACAGGCGTCGACGGTGCTCGGCAGCACTGTGATGGTGTGTGGTGCGTGTGTTGAGATTGGAAACAGTCGCGCCGCGCCGTCCAGTGAGGTATGTCTGCGATGGACGGTGGACTGAGCCAAGCCAGAAACAAGATGGTACGCCCGTTGGATCATGATTGTGACGTCGGGTCGCGTTGGCGGCGCAAGGCTAAGGTAGCGTGCTGCTGGGCTGCCATGGTTTTGTCTCTGGCGTTGGTCTTGGTGCATGCAGTGTGCAATGTGTGCCTGGCAGCAGAAGGATGCCAGAAGGATGGGATGCGCAGGGCGGCAGAAGGGGAAAAAGCAAGCCGGGCCGAGCACTAGCAGACGTGCGTGGGCGACGGAGGCACTTTCGTTAGGACGGAGTGCGAGGCAGACGAGACATGGCGAGAGAGGCGGGTGTGGATGGCGGCTGGCAGATGCGGATGTGGACGCTTCACAGTTTGGCGGCGATTGAGTGTCAAGCAGTGTCGTCGAGAGAGAGAAAGAGAGAGAGCCGAGCCACACCTGGTGGGTCAGTGGTGGATCGCTATCGGGGATCTCTTGGCCAATCCTTTTTCCGCGGAGGACGGCATCAGCCACAGATCGCAGTGGTGACCACCGTTTTCTAAATGATCCTGCATAAGGTTGGTCCTTCCTCGCGCGTGCCTCGCAACAGCCACAGGAGCCGGGATGGCGTCCCAAGACGTTGCATTGCGATCCACAGGCGCCCCATCCGCCCCCACTTAGGCACGAGGAAGTATCCTATAATGGGACGAGAACTGCCAGGCACCCCCAACACCGCCGACCGGGGTTCGTGGCTGCTGCAGCTGCACCTGTCGACGGGGACCAGGGCGGTAGCAGTTTCTGGGTGCATCAAGGGGTGCCTTTTGCTCTCCAGCGTGTCCAGCGTCCACCAGGTGCCCTGTGTGCGCTGTGATTGGCGGTGCAGACCAAGAGCGCGGTCGAAGAGCCCTTCAGGGCTTGAAAGTCTTGGAGCGGGTAATTATGGCCACAGGTCCTGGGCTGACGGTGCTGGATTCTCTTCTGGGCACG
Source organism: Colletotrichum fructicola Nara gc5 (assembly GCF_000319635.2). Classification (NCBI taxonomy): domain Eukaryota; kingdom Fungi; phylum Ascomycota; class Sordariomycetes; order Glomerellales; family Glomerellaceae; genus Colletotrichum; species Colletotrichum fructicola. The sequence goes on along the minus strand of NW_027094051.1, from coordinate 7,717,024 downwards.
CTGAAACAGGGCAAATTGGGGTGCAGAAGCAGAAGAAATCATTCAGAAGCTCGCCTAAACCAGATGCCTGGCCGAGCTGAAGTACAGACGCCCTCCTTTTTCTGGTGGCGTGCCCTGTCTGTCAAAGGAGCCCTGGTCATGTCTGATTGCCCGGGCTCGCCCTGCGGCGGCGGCGCGGCCTGTTGCCGTCAGTTTCTCTTGGGATCAGTCAGACCGCTTAGGTGCGCTGCGGCATGGAATGGCAGGCTGAGGCGGAGGGCTGAGGCGTCTGGGAGCTCCCATGTTTTTGGGGTTTTCAGGAGGTCTCCCAGGTCCCATTGATCGTGAGGAAGCCCCGTCCAGGAGGTCGCAGAGCTGAGCATATCCGCCACCCGCGCGTCGGAGGGGGATGCCCCGAGGCATTTTATAGAGTTTGAAGAGCTTGCTGAGGTGCCATTGAGTTTGGGCGAGGTCGAAGAGAAGGGGAACGGACGGGGAGAGCGGACGTCTCGCAGAATTCGGTATGCTTACATAAGGTGCACTAGTAGAGTGGGAGCAGTCCCAAAAATTAAGGTACCTCAAGATACTTTGTACCTGCCATTCTGCCATTATCCGTACCTTACCTCCACGTCTCTCACCGACATGCCCCAGCACACCCTCATTACTGAGCTGCTGCAACCCCGTCTATTGAACGGTGACCAACCACATGTCTGGCTCCCTTTGATTTGCTTATCGCTCATCTACATACAGGTGCAGCGCCCGTCGCGTCGTCGTCGACCATATCGCAGTACAGTACAGTACATACGTACGTCTCGTCGTCATGTAGGTGCTCTATGCGTGTACTCTAAATAAGGCCGTAATAGAGGCCGTCAAAGTTTTGCTAGACTGAACGGCAGCTACCTATGGCTGCTGGCAGTGGCACTGTTGGCTGACAACCAGGAACATGGCCGTCGACCATGCCGTCAAGCTTCTCCCGAGAGGACCAAGTAAACAAGAAGAAGCTTCAGCAAGCTTATCCGTACACGCCACCACGCCAACGTCAACAACAAGTAATTGTCATGCTGCAGGAACAAGCGCACCAAGCTACCAAGGAAGCCACCAAGGCCGCACCAAGAAAAGCTCTTGGTTAGCACGAGTAGTGAGAGCAAAACGTTCTCGTAACAAAAAGCCCGCCAAGTCGCGGCGCCAACGCCGTTATCAACAGCACCAGCGCGCACTATCGGCGGTCCCTCAAGCTCCCAGAGCCACTGCCGAAATCCAACTCCCACGATCGTGGTGCCACCACGCCCAATCGGGAAAGGCCCCTCCATCTCTGCGCACAAAGTTCCAAGGTCCTTCCAAGGCCGCACCGTTGGCGGCGCTGGCGGGCCTCTTGGCAGGGGAAAGCCGCCTTTTCGCTCATTTTCAAGCAGGCTCGTCCATGCACCTGCTGCCATTGTGCATTGGCGTTTACAGTACAGAGTACAGATACTATGTAAGGTACAGACTGCATGTACGTACCTGCTGTTTTCGAGATGTGCACACCTTTTCGTCCAATGACAGCACGCAGACGGCCTCAGTTGCAATTTGTTCCTCCTGCTGCGCCGCGGACGACGGTCTTTTTTCCTCACCTCACACCACACCACCACTGGCCATCGGCATCAACTTCGATGCGGCCGCGGAAGTGCTGCTGACCACCATCAAAAATCTCTTTCAATCGCGATGCACAAATCAGCACCTTAACTGAGCCTCTGCTTGGCGCCACGACTGTCTCTCCTTTTGCCAGTTTCTGCCATCTGCTCAGTCTGTCTCAAGTGAGAGAAAAAAGACGATGAAGGGCGGACTTCCACCCCATCTTCTAGTGCTTCCACGCATTCCTCACCCACCACCACCACCACCTACCCCCGGCTTGGCTTCCGTACGCAGTATCGTATTCCCCGGTCCTTTCTTATATATCTCGCTTGGGTTCAATTTCCCCTCGACCACTTGTTGGTCATGGGAATCGACCATTTTAGCCCTCCAGAGTGGGCCTTTGCCATCCCATTGCCAATCATCCCATCCGATCCGAGGCATCGACATTGACAGACACAGACACCCTCCTCCGCCTCGTGCTCCCATTCCACCCTACCTTTGTCTCTCTGCAGAAGTACTGCGGAGTGCGTATCTGTACTGCCTGGTATTAGTCGCTGCCACCATCAACTGTCTATTCCCCTAGTGCCTCTGTACCTGCAGCAGTCAGGAACCGTGATCTCATCCAGTGCCCAACTCGCACGAATCACCATCCATGATCCCGTCACTCACATCCCATCTCTTCGGTCTGTTGTGCCGTGCCGTCTGTTCCCCTCTCCGCGCAGTCCACGGCAGTGTCACCCGCGGATCTCGCATTTCTTCATTGGCTCTCTCGTTGGGTTCCCCATAGTCCGTAGCTAGTGGCCAAGGTAGTTTCATTCTGCCCTCCTCGTGTTTGCTGTCAATCACTGTGTATGGTCTGCCAATGTCCAATGTCCTGCTTGACGCGCTTCGCCCCCCTCTGCCAACCCGTCTCCACGCCTTACCACCAGAACCAGTCACTCGTTTAATCAACCCAGTTTTCCCCTTCCCACCCCTTTTCCCAATCCAGATACGGGTTTCTAGGTCGTCCGCTGCTCTCCAAATCCATTCAAGGGACTCCCATTCGCTCGTTTCGCCCGTCCATCCCGATCCTTCCTGTCTCTCTCTCTGTCTGTCGACTCCCCAAAACTCTATATCGCCGTGTTTCTGCGCGCGCCGCAATCCTTCCCGACCCAATTCATTCCTTTCTTCACGTACGTCCGCAACGCACGTCGAATCACCAAAAGTCAATCCCTAATTCACGCCTTCAAACGGCGCAGTCATTCGTTAAATTTTATAATTCAAAAACAAAACTCATTGTTCGATATGCGCACCTCAACTTTGGCTTGGGCCGCCGTCACGGCCCTCAGCGCCCTCACCCGGGCTGCTGACGTCGACGAGTGGAAGTCCCGTTCCATCTACCAGGTCATGATTGACCGTTACGCTCACGACGATGGCTCTACCGACCAGACCTGCGAGCTTTACAAGTTCTGCGGTGGTACCTGGAAGGGTCTCATGAACAAGCTTGACTACATTCAGGGTAAGACGACACGGCCCGCAGACTCACATTGCCATCATCATGATCCCCCATCAGCTTCATATGGATATACCCGATAGAGTTCACACTCACCGAGACTCACCTTGACCCAATACTGACGACGACCCTCAGACATGGGCTTCACTGCCATCCAGATCAGCCCCATCGTCCAGAACATGGACGAGAACACCGCCGTCGGCGAAGCCTACCACGGCTACTGGTCCCTCGACAACTACGCCACCAACGACAAGTTCGGCACCCAGCAGGACTTTAAGGACCTCGTCAAGGCCATCCACGACCGCGACATGTACATCATGGTCGACGTCGTCGTCAACAACATGGTCCAGAAGCTCGACTCCCTGCCCCCCAAGCTCGACTACTCAAAGTTCAACCCCTTCAACGACGAAAAGTACTTCCACCCTTACTGCAACGTCACCGACTGGACCAACAGCACCGACTACCAGGACTGCTGGCTCTACCCCTATGGTGTCGCCCTTGCCGATTTGGCCACCGAGTCCACCGCCGTCGTCACCGAGTTTGGCAAATGGATCAAGGAGCTCGTCTCCAACTACTCCATTGACGGTCTCCGTATCGACGCCGCCAAGCACGTCAACGATGACTTCCTGCCCGGATTCGTCAACGCCTCCGGTGTCTTCGCCTTCGGTGAGGTCCTGACCGGTAAGACTGAGGACTTCTGCCGCTACCAGACCAAGAACCTCCTCCCCGGCATGCCCAACTACGTCGAGTACTACCCCCTCAGCACCGTCTTCTTCGGCGGCGACCTCAACGACCTTGCCCGTCTCCGTGGCGAGGCCCGCGACGGCTGCACCGACATCTTCGCTCTCGGCTCCTTCACCGAAAACCACGACATGCCTCGCTTCGCCGTCTACGATGAGGACATGTCCCTCGCCAAGAACGCTCTTGCCTACATCCTCCTCACTGATGGTATCCCCACTGGTAAGCAAGCCCCTGATGTCTCCTACATGGTGACATGACTAACACACCCCAAAGTCTACCAGGGCCAGGAGCAGCACTTCAACGGCAACAGCACTCCCTTCAACCGTGAGCCCCTCTGGCAGTCCAAGTACGACACCTCCGCGCCCCTCTACGAGCTCACTTCCACCCTCCTCGGTGCCCGCAACAAGCTCCAGTCCCTCGACAAGTCCTTCGCCACCACCGCCTCCGAGCAGCTCTTCGTGGAGGAGACCCACTTGTGCCTCCGCAAGGGCCCCGACGGTGCTCAGGTCGTCTTCTGCATCACCAACAAGGGCGAGAAGGGCGACACCTACCAGCTCTCCGTCGGCGGCTTCAACCCCGGCGACCAGGTCGTCGAGATCACCACCTGCGGCGAGTCCACCGCCGACGGCACCGGAAACGTCACCATGTACATGAAGGCCGGCCAGCCCCGCGCCGTCATCCCCTTCGCCGCCCTCGACGGCACCAAGCTCTGCCCCAACGGCACCACCGAGGCTTCCAAGGCCGCCGACAACCAGAACAGCGACAGCAGCAGCAGCGCCGCCCCCGCCTCCTTCGGCGCCAGCCTCGGCCTCATCGCTGCCTCCGTCGCCGCCGCCGTTGCCCTCATGGCATAAGCAATGGGCCGCAGCTTCATTTGAAAAAAGAGATTGTCGATCGTCAAATGTTTTTGACATTTGAAAAGAAAAAAGGATGACGGGTGTACTGCGTGCCAGACCCAAAGAACCATGTTTGCTTTTCCGTTTATATCAATGACGCCAGTTTCGCGAGGAGTTTGGGATAATATCAGGATACCGCAACGAAGGGGAGAACATGCACATACATCATACATACCCACCCCCCATGTCAAGTTGAATTTGTTTCTTCTTCATAACGCTCTGTAATTATCTCATACCCGCCCCGGCACCTCTCCTCCCTTTCCCTCGCAAAGTTGAGAAGGCACTCATGCGTCGTTTTTTGTGGTCTGGTGAGTATAATGTATTCTCTTATCTGTCTCGCACATGTAATGTCTCTCCCATGAAAAGGTGTACGCAAGACATGATGTCTTACATGTAAGTAGATTTTCAGCAAGGGCGCAGGCTAAGTTTCGCAGTGATACCATATAATCACCTATCAAATTAAAGATTCAATATCATAAAAAATCAGTCCGATTAATTGCATGCATCATCAACACGTGAAGTCATCAGCAAATCTCGAAACGTTCAGTTTAGCACCGTCCCCAGTCATGGTTGAGTGCATAAGGTAATAGCCGGCCTCGGCAACACGGACGGACGAACCCCGGACTTTTTCCCGAACGCATAAAAAGCAAGCCTCTGCACAAAAACAAACAATCCCATTTGTCATAACAATTCCCATCCGTTCCTGTCCTCGGTTGCTACCGTGATCGGAGTCCTCCGTAAAAGACTGGATCCGAAAATGGGCCAGCTTGCCAGCGTTCTCCGTTGTAACGTGTGCAGGCGAGAAATTCCCCTGGCCTTTGCACCTTGGACGGACAGTACAACACGTGAGAGGCAAAGAAAAAAAACCGTATCGTTTAAGTGTAAAACGTGGTCCCTCTCTTTCCCTACGAGGTACAGATAACCGGGGATAAGAATAGGGGCTTTGCTTTTTTTTTTTTTTTTTTTTTTTTACTGTGGTTCTGTGGACACTCGATTTTTCAATCTGTCACGGTGACACTTCGGGTCGGACGAGTCTTCGGGCAAGTCGGGAACCAAAGTCCCCTGCCCTCCCCTTGTTCCCTTCCCCCTAGCAGACCACAGACCACACAGCGGCGCTCCCTTCCCCTGAAAAGACCTGTGGGCACTTCTCTTCTTTCCATTGTAAATGCGTGTACCATTTTGTACCTTGCATTCGGAGACGGTCAGCGGCGTGGAGAGGGGTTGCCAAGTTTACCTTATTATGCCATGTCACCCCAACCCACACGACCAAGAATCCCAGCGGGCCACTCACGCTGCATAATATTTTGTGGGAGGGACTGGGGGGACCTTTTCTCGAACCGTTCAATACGAAAAGATCGGCATCTGAGGTTTTGGTGGCAGAATGGACGTTGGTTGGCCCGATAAACAACAGAAGCGCGAGATGGGACGATGGGACGGTGCTGTGATAGCGCCGGACAGGAAGATTGATCACATTGGCATAATTGCAGATCATCGCACAACACAACGACTGAAAAACAACCCGGGAATAAGCGTATCGATTGCGGTAAGGGGAGCGCGCAAGGGGCCGCGGAAGCGTGAGAAACGGTTCCTCTCGTTCTCCTTGCATCGGCTCGCGTCGCCTCATGTCTGTCTCCCCTTCGCGAACCAAGAACCAAGTTGTAAAAAATAAAGCGCCGAGAGCAGGCAGATAAGCCCCCTCGAATGCAATGCAATCCTGATTCCTATCCGGGGACCCCGTTTCATACGGCAGTTGATCAGCTTTCGCTGGGTGCCACTGGGCTTTGCCCACCGTCGCCCGACGCCGCCGCCGCCCGCGCCCGCGGGAGCGCGGGAAGGGGGGTGGGAGCCCGTTCGTCGCTGTCCGTCGCGCCGCCGTCGTTCGCGACGGTGGGAACACACGACACAAGAGTAATGCCCACACAACTCGGCATCCGATGTCTAAAGCACATCTTCTGCCGAATAAGTATAGCGCCAAGTGGACTTCTTCTTTTCCCAAGTAAATCCCATCGCGGTCGCGCCCAAAATTAGATATCGAGAGCACCAAACGGGGGCTTAGAACGGATGATCGCGATGTTCGCTTGCTGAACTCTCTTGGGCTCCATACCTAGGCAGGTATCTTGGGGGTGCGACGGGTGGACGGGCCCCCGCTCCGCTATTGGATTGATGAGATTGGGGCATTTGCCAGAGAAACGTACTGAAATGTTTGTGCGAAATGTATTGGATTCTGAGACCCGTGGATCTGGGCCTTTGTTAATTCTTTTTCTTTTGCAAAGTGACCTTCGATCCTTCTTTTGACAACTGCGGGTGACCTGTGGGTGTGCGCGGCTGATAAGACAAACAAACATAAGCCCAGCAGCAAGGGGGGGTGATGGTAAGAGATGGGGGAGAAGAAGAAACATCGGAAAAAAAGAAATTGCCCATCTCGACAACCCCCCTCGACAACCCCCGATCGCCACATGAGCTCCCAGAAGCTGGAAAGAAAGCTGAAGGAGCTCGGACTCGGGAAGGGAAGCGACAGAGGAAGCCTTACGTGCGTTTCTGCGGTCTCCATCGGCAATGCAATGTCAATGTCGCTTTGCCGTCGTCAGCGCGTGCGCGCCCTACCTTTTGCGATCGTCGCTGGGGTTTGGTTTCTTTTTGTGAGATTGATGAACGCGATGGTCGGCCGCGCCTGCGGTCTGTGGTTCTGTGGTTCTGTCCCTCTCTTGACCGCCGTCCCGTTCACTTTCCGATATTGAACAAGGGCCGCTGCGCGCACACAGACATGCCATCTCCCGAGGTACACTACGCTGCAACGTGCTGAGATGGAGGGATGGGTACCCTCCCCATCCAGTTTACAGTGGGCTAAGGTAGGAACGCGGTATCGCGGTGGAGTTTTCTGGCGTCGTGTCCGGGCTGTATGTTTCTGGAAAGCTTCTGTCGATCCCGCGGAAACTCTTTGACCTCCTCTCCTTTCGTGTAATATGTAACATTTGCCAATGAAGTTTGGATGTTTTCTGCCGGTGGGACCTTTTGATATCTGTAAACGAGGTTGAGGGAATGTTACCAACTCATAGGAAACAGAGAGTGATCGGCAGAGATATTGGTTCGCTTTTATGGGGTGTTCTCTGCCTTGTGGGCTGCCTTGATCAAAGCTCCTCGTAGGAAAATGTCCGACGAGGCCGAGGATGAGAACCAAGAGGCGGTCTGGGCTGGTTCCGTTTGCTTCAGGGGGTCTGGACGGGCTTGAGCCAGAGACGTCTTGGGTGATGCCAGATGAGGCGTAGAGGTCTGGTTTGGGAAACGGGTTGTGGCTAGATGTTGGCTTGAAGCCATTCCGCAGTTGCAAAGCCACACAGATTCGATTGTCATCTTCAGGATCATTGGTATCGTGACAGGAACCAGACGTGATCTTGTCGTATCATGGCTTTTCGGACTACCCATGTTGTCGTCATAGACCGGCGTACCGAGACGGCATTCCTCAGCCTCACTCATGGTTGGAAACCTTCTGCTGAGCTTTAAAGAACATGGAAAACTTGGTGAAGGATGGCACGGTTGGACAAACTGTCGGACTTGTGCTACTGGAGCAAGCCGGATATATCCACAGTCGCACATGTCCACGCTGCCGGTCTCCGCGTTGCGCGAGCCATCCAGTGCTCAGTCCATCCCGCTCTCATGTAGTACCACAGTCATATATTGGCCGATACTAGGTAAACTCAATTAGCATTACCGCTGCCTTGAAGTCAATATAAGCATGGCTCGGAGAGTTCTCAGTTCACAGTGACGGCATTTCCGTTTGCGGTTATCCTTCCGCGCGCGGCTTAGTTCCATTCCACAACTGTGTCTTTGCAACTATAAAACAACAACGTCTCTTTCGATAATCCCCGCTGAGGATAAGACAAATGGCACCTTCGCTCACTTAGCGATATTGCTTCACGGGAATGCATCTAACTTTGGCTCCTCGATTGTTGGGGATACTAGCGTTGTCCACTGAGGTGGCTGACTAGGCTGCTGCGTGTTCTTTGAGAAGCGAATATGATAGCGCAGACGTGATAATACGTTGTGGACGCCAGAGACAACGGATAGTTATTCCAATTGATTAAGCAACTGGCCCGGCCCGTATGATCATTGTCTCGAAAGGTTTATGCCAGGTAGTGAATCACTCAATTCCATTTCATTGAGTCCGTCTCTGGCGTGGCTCATTGCGGTTGCTGGATCACACCTTTCTCAGGTAAGTCTTATATACTCCAACCATGGAACCAGCTTTTATCAGATGAAATCATCATGCATGCGAAATGACTTCTCCGCATCCTGCAATTTTCTCGCCGTGGCCATAGCCACCTTCTGGCAAGGTGACTAGTTGCAGCGCGTCGTGATTCGGGGCTGGCATCAAGAAAGACGGGACGCAAACCCCACAGTATAAATTTGTACTTCAAGCAACTAGAACATCGTCGAAGAGGCAATCTTTGCGGTTCATCTTTCTTGTGAATTCATCTGTGCGAAGAAACAGAGGACCTTGACGTCTGCAGGTCAAGCCGGCAACCACGACAAGTGCGTCCTGGAAAACCCATTGGTGGCAGATGCCGGTGATTCCTAATGAATACTAGACGAAATATGAAGAACGGAGATGATGGAAGAGAGGAGTTTATTCGAAGCTAATCAGATGTTGTCCACATATCTCCCTGTGTGAATTAAACTATCACGCAAGCGAGTCTAAAATTTCAGTTGCTTCTTTAACAACAACAAGAGCTGTGAGCAGTCTTGATTAAGCCACCCCAGAAAGACGCTTTTGATAATATGGAATAGTACGTAGTTTACTTCGAGTTCTCTTCAACGTTGAAACGCCCGTCCATCGGCCACGGGTCTGGGTTTTTCTTGGTTCTAGCTCGGTCAGCAATTTTAACTCAATGGATTCCGAGAACAACTTACTTCAAGTCCACACCAGGAGTCAGCTTAGCACTTCCATACCTCAAGAGCTTGTAATACCACGTGTTACCAAGTCCTACGACTCCAATCCAAGACGCCATCGTCGCCATCTTCTCAGACCTTGGTCTCCTGAGGCGAGCATACTCTTCCAGCGCAGAGGAGAACCCATCTTCTGCTCCGGCCTCTGCTTCCGTTGCCGAGCAGTGCTTGAGAAGCATGCTTGCAAGCACAGTTGCGTCCTCAATGGCAAACCCTGTTCCCTGGCCACTGGTGGGAAGCATCAACCGCGCAGCATCGCCGATGAGAACGATGTTGCTGTCGCTAGTCCACTGGATCTCGTCCTCCTTCCACACACGCTGCCGCAGAGGAGTGTGGATGATACGGTCCGAGCTGTTGAGCATCGTCTCAAAGTCGCCTGTGAAGGGGTGTTTGAGGCGCAGGTGGCGGCGGAGCATCTCAGCCGTCGTGGATGTGAGATATTGGCCTGGCGTTATGGCTGCCAGCCAAGGCTCTTGTTCCTGTTTCGTGGCTGACGGAGATGATGGCGTTGGCGCCACAGCGGGTTCAGACTCCAGAGATGCAGAGGTTGGGCCTGGTGGTGTTGACTCAGGCAGGATGAGATCCCACCGAAACATCCTCCCCGGACATGGACCAGTAGCCAGGAACCCCTCCTTGAGGAAGATGCACTGGGACTCTGTGAAGGGACGCTCAGGTGTATGTGTTGACGGCATCTTGTCTGCTGAAGAGATACCGTAGATGCCAGTGGTGCCCATGAAGTCAGGAAGCCATCTGTTTTCTGCCGTCTTTGGATCTCTGAGGTTGAGAAGGTGTCGACGAACCTGAGAGTAGCCACCATCCGCGCCAACGAGAAGGTCGACTTCGATATGTGTACCATCGGCGAAATCCACACGAGTCTGCTTACCACCAGACGAAGGTACAGCTTCGAACTGAACCGCCTTCTTGGACCACTTCAACTCACCACCTAGCTGGAGCACGCGATCGATGAGGAGAGCTTGTAAGCCAGCTCGCTCAAAGTACATCGCGCCTAGCTGGAAGTCGTGAGACCAAAACCCGTTCCTCGCGGTCTTGAGATGCGACAACTTGCAGCCCTCAGTGATCTCTCCGAACCAAAGAGCCAAGTCATCGCATTCATGGCCGTGTTTCTTGAGCGCGTCGCCGAGACCAAGGGAGAATAGGGGATGCAAGCCATTCGGGAAGAGGCCGACGGAGGCGCCGGCACGTTGGTGATGGGATGTAGTCGAGGGGGAGGATTCCGATCCCGGTCCCGTTCCCGTGCCGTTGGACTTGGAGGATGCGGTCGGGATCGGAGCTGGGGGTGGAGATTGGTCGAAGAGGATCGGACGGAAGCGGGTGCGGAGAACGGGGTGTGTAAGGAGGTGGAGCGCGAGGGTCGGACCGGCGATGGCGGCGCCGATAATGCCGACTGTTTTCGGGGCCGGAGTATTCATAATGTGGAGGGTATACGGACAGGCTGCCTTTCCTCCTACTTTCACGAACACAAGAGAGCAGTCAAAACAGAGTCGGCAGAGAAAGTCCAAGACATGTCGTTGAATTTATACACATTCCACGTCCGCAGGATCCCCCGAAGGATCACGACACATCCCTTCCCACATTCCATCCCATTTCCCTGCTCAGCTCCTTACGGAAGGAGCACCAAGATTCATAGCGCGACACGGCAGCCATCCATCCATCGTTTGAGTTCCGGTCTAGCATTCCAATCTGCTCAAGGGCGCCGTGAAACTTGCCCAATCCGTGCTGGTGGGATGCGCCACCCTGGGCAGTTTGACGCCGTAGGGCTGCATCCTTCGTAAGAAAGGCAGACGCTCGGACCGTAAAAGCGAACGTCGTAAAATTGAAGCCGTAACTGAAGGCTTGGCGTTTTCCGGCTGGGTGTAGGTAGGTTGGAGTTGTGCAACAACGACACCTCCATCCCGTGGAAGATGCAACGTTTGAGGGCTTGCACAAGGCAGCCATGCAAAGCACGCGGAAATTTTGGCCTATTGCTCCAGAATTTCTGAACAAAGTTGCATTTTGAATTCTCAGAAAACGTGTCGACGCCCCAAACTGCAGTAGGCTCCATCGCAGCCACGCCCCACCGGTACTTAGTGTTCGGATTCACCAGCCTTGCCATCAACCAATCCGATATGGTGTAGTGGCCAACATGATGCCCTCTCATGACCCTGAGAGGTTAGGCATAGCCCCGAGTTCGATTCTCGGTTTCGGAACATTTTTGCATTTTGCGGCATCCATGGATCTTCTAGCAATTTTTTATGTCCATCCGTTTGTACTGGTTTTTACGCCAGCCATTGATGCAATTCGACTTACTCTGTACGGTGGAAAACTTACACGCAACGGAATGTCATTCAGCGGAGCACAGCGTACGTTTTGCGCAAAGCCATGGGTTTTTTTTTTTTTTTTTTTTTTTTTTACGGAAGCGAAATGAGGAAACGAGGGAGGTGTCTCGAGAGCCGCCCTGGGAGCCTCCCTGGCCTTTAAAGCTGAATCGCCAACCCTCGCACACGCTTCCAAGTGACTGTTACTCTCCTTCCCTCCTCTTTCGGCCATTTGATCAGTCAAGTCATTCCAACTCTAAGTACAGACCATGCTCAACGCTCACACGCAAGGCAATATGAACACGAGGAGGAGATGGATGCCCCGATCGAAGCCAGCAGCAGCGACGTACTGCACCATTCTCTAAGGTACCGGATTTCATTCCGGTTGTTCTACCACAACCACCAGTGGCCCATCCCGGCCACCGCTTTTTAGTCGATATGCCGTAGAATCCGAGCATCGTCGTTATCCAAGCTCTATCTGGCCCGACCTCGAGCTCAGAGATTTCGACTCCGGCTTCGTCCATGTGCGCTGTCCCATAACTCAGGAAAGCTCTTATCTGCATGGGCATGCTGACTCTCTCGTCATCGCGGTCGATGGTGCTTGCCCGCACAATGGGAACGGGGCAATGGCGTCAGGGATTGGAGTCTACTTTGGCCCGGGAAACGGGAATAACATGAGCGCACGAATCCCGGATGAACTTGCTGGCTTTGCGGGACACACAAACAACCGAGCAGAGATATATGCCGTCGTCGTTGCCCTCAAGATCGCACGAGATTTGTGCGATTTCCAAGGGGCCAAGGCGAAATACAAATCCATCGTGATCAAATCGGACTTTGCGTATGTCGTTGAGTCCGTTGGTGGAGGAAGGAACGGAGAGCAGGCACACATATCGAAGTGGATTTCGAATGACTTTCGGTCGGTCAAAAACAAACCAGTGAAGAACTTGATGCTTTGGTCGGAGTTGGGCCACGAACTCATCTACCTTCGCAAGATGGGAGTCTTCGTGCAGTTTTGGCATGTGCCTCGGCATATGAACCGGGATGCGGACAAGCTTGCAAACGATGCGTTGCGCGAGGGACGCTGGCTGAATCCAGAGTTGGTCGAGAGGAAGGATCGCAACCTCTCTTTAGCGTTACAATATTGGTGGGGGTCGCATGAAGCCCACGCTCTTTCAAAAGCGATGGTGTTACTTCAATTCTTAGACAGATTGGAGGTTGTTCAATACCGAACCAAGTATGGTCGTTGAACCCAGAAGTACACACACTTACGAAGTTGACATTGCTGGCCATCGCTCTCTTCAAAAGATACCTATCGTTGACAAGCGCCACGAAAATAGTTAACGGCACAGTTCTACGGATTCTGCCTAGCCTCTACCATAGCTGGGTTTTGTGAATCCGTTTCAGTTGCCTTTCAGCCTCCCGAGAGGTGACCGACCACCAGGCCCTTCTCAAAGACCCTATTTAAGACTTCCTGCGGGTTTGGCAACGATGCCTTTCAAAGAATGAGTTCCAACACCCAGTTCATTTATGACGAGATATCCTCGCAAGGCAGAAGGTAGGGTCGTCTCGGCCCTTCCGCTTCACTTCTTCGACCACCATCCATCTGCCTTGCTTGTGAGCGAGATTCTATAAAGCCCATCTGCCGTCCTATAGAGTAGTCCAAATTTCACATCTCTAATACTTCATCATACTCGATTGTTTGTAATAAACAACAGCAAACAACACCGCCCATCATCCACAATGTCAGTCTGTGACTGCTCCGACGACGCTCTCACAGCGGACGAGGTCCACGCCAGCGTCCAGAAGTACCACCGCGGCTACGAGCCCATTTTCGACTCGGGCTTTACCTCCATCTTCAGCCGCTTCCCACAATCCCTGGCCAGCCAGTTCCACGACCTCACCCACCTCGAAGTTGACACTCTCGACCCTGAAGATGGCGGCACCAAACCCTTCGTCTACCTCCGCTGCCCGGGCCACAACAACGGCTGCGCCTCCTGCGGCTACCACGCCTGCCACATCGACTCTCTCATCGTCGCCATCTCCGGCACCGCCCGCCTCACTGCTGCCGGTAACACTGAGTCCGGGTACGGCGTCTACTTTGGCCACCAGAACCCCCACAACATCCAACGCCACGTCGACGAGGAGGACGGCGTTAGGCCGAGCGCCCAGCGCGAGGCTATCCGGGCGGCCATCGCGGGCCTCGATGCCGTGATGCCCTTTTGCGGGGGCGGCGGCCAGTGGGACTGCTCTGGCCACCCCGACGAGCCGCCGTGCATGGTCAAGCATGTCATCTTAAAGTCCGACTCGGCGTACCTCGTGGAGACCGTGGGTGGCGGACAGAATGGGGAGGAGCCGCACATGCGCAAGTGGCTGAAGAACGGATTCAAGACTGCGTCGAAGCAGCCTGTCAAGAACAAGGACCTGTGGGACGTTTTGGTGGCAAAGTTGACGGGATTGTTTGACTGGGGCGTTGCTGTTGAGTTTTGGCTTGTTTCGCGTGAGGAGAACGAGAAGGCGGCTGCGTTGGCGAGTGCTGGATGTGCGTAGGCTCTTTTGAGGCTTCGCACAAGTGGATGTCACGCATGAGGGTGCGACAGGAGGGTTTATGGTTACGTTGTGATTAGGAAAGTTGACTTTGTATTACGTCTTATGCATAATAATAATAGCCACAAGCCGGCAGATCCAGCTCGGGAAACATGGCTTGGATTACATTAGATTGCTTCACATCCTCCTGTGACGAAGTGCAGCAGTAGAGTTGCTGGGAAGGGGAAGGACCTCAATCACGGGGGTCTCGTAGATCTCCCAGTTATCCGAGGCCTTGGGGTTGCCGAACGGGACCAGGGCAGCGATGCGCATTCTGAATCCGAGTTAGAAACTTGCAGAACAAACACCATTGTAGCCAAAAACACTTACTTGTACGTGCCGGGCTTGATTTGAGAGCCGTCGGCAAGCTTGCCAAGCCACCAGGACTCGTACGGAGAGTCGCGAGGCTGGTACTGCAGCGGGTAGGAGAAGGTGTTGTTCACACTGTCGGTGGCGGGGTCGAAGTTGGGGTAGTTGACGGTGTTGTAGACGTCGAAGGAGGCGACGGAGCCGATGTACTTGTTCTCGCCGACGACGGGAGGGTAGGCCCATTCGCGTTCTTGGTACGATGGCTCATAGATCTGGGACGGTGATTAGGCACTGGATCTCAGGGTGAGAGGGGAATGTATTGAGACTTACATCCCAGCGCAGTTCGCGGGTGCCCCAGGTCAGGGCAACTTGGAGTCTGACAAAGTCCTGGGCGGCGAGGGAAAGGTCAAAGGTGAAGCTGAATTTGTGTTAGGTCATGAGATCACGAGTTGGACAGAGTTAACGACTCACCTTGACTTTTCGGAGATGAGAGTCCTGTTGAGGCCAGAAGCGATGCGGGGGTAGCCCATGGAGGTGTAGAACATGTCTACGATATCGTGCTTGATGCTGCCACCGACGCCTGTATGATGGTCAGAAAAGTCGCGATACTTAGACACCAAGAGACATACCGTAGTAGGGCACGGAGAGAACATCACCGTTGCTGGCACTGATGAGGACCTTTCCGCTCCAAATGGGAAGTCTGGAGGAGTTGAGGCCTTGGGGAATGTCGAAAGAGAACCTTGTTACAATGTCAGTTCCACCGATCTCGTCTGGGATATGTCATCACAATGAAAGGTGACTTACTTGGCAGTCTTGGTCTCGCCAGGTCCAACCTTGAAGGTTCCAGACGGCAGACCGACTACAGCATCAATCTTGAACGGCTCAATCTCGATAAAGTCCTTGATGCGAGGAACACCGATAAGCTCGGGGTTGGAAGCGGCCTCAGGGGTCCAGTACGACTCGAACCCGCCCGCAGCCTGCACCTGGAACCGGTACTCCAGCTCCGTGGTGCCCGTGTTGCTGATGTCGACCTCGTGGTACCGCGAGAAATGGTTCGTGTCGTTGAGGGCGAACTTAGTCTCCCCGGACAGCTGCGAAGTCGCGTTGAGGACGGCGACGGCGTCGATCAGGCCGCTGCCGACCTGGATCGGCGGCGCCCAGAAGCCAAAGTCGCGCGTGGTGCCGACGGACCAGGGGACCGCGCGGCCGGAAGCGATGATGCGGTTGGCCAGCGTCTTGGCGAAGCCGGCGCCATGCACGGAGCGGCCGCCATGGGCGGAGATGTATAACGCCGCGACGCCGGCGACGTACGGGCATGCCATTGATGTGCCAGAGAGATCCCTGTAGCGGCCGCCGACGAAGGGGGCGAAGATGCGGCCGCCCGGAGCGGTGACGTCGGGCTTCAGCTCGAGGTCGAAGGTGCCGCCCCAGGAGGTGAAGGTGGAGGGCTTGCCACCGCCGGCGTTGTACATGGCGACGTAGTTGCTGTTCTGGTCGAGGGAGAAGTCGGCGGTGACGTTGCCGCCGGCGATGTACGTCTTGACGATGGCCTCGCCGGCGTCCTTGGAGAGCAGGCCCCAGCGGCTCTGCGCCCAGCCGCGGCCCGAGTGGCCGAGGACGGCGCGGTCGGTGAGGTAGAAGAGCATGAACTTTGCGCCGCGCTCCTGGACCCAGCGCTGGCGTTCCCAGTCCTCGCAGCCCTCGTCGAAGCGGACCAGGGGAATGGTGTTGTTGAAGTTGATGCCCTCGGCGAGGGGCTCGCAGGCGTCGTTCTCAACGCTAATGTTGAGGGTGACAGGCACGATGGGCCAGCCGACGATGTCGGCGGGGAAGAGGTCCTCAGCGGGGCGGTAGCCGAGGATGGTGCGGTTGGACTGGCCGTCCAGGTTGAAGGTGCCGGCGAACTGGCGGGCGGAGACGATGGAGGCGTCGGCGGAGCCGATGGCGAGGACCTCCTTGCCGGAGGCGCCGCTGCTGGCGAAGAAGGGGCCGACGTCGCCTGAGTTCCCGGCGGCGATGGTCACGACGACGCCCTGCTGGACGATGCGGTCCGCGACGAGGGCCCAGGCGTTGTTGGCCCAGCCGCCGGTGGAGCCGACGGAGGCGGTGATGATGTCGACGCCGTCGGCGAAGGCGCGGAGGAAGGCCTCGATGAGGACCTCCTCGCCGGTGCCCTCGTTGGGGCCGAAGACCTTGTAGGAGTAGATGGTGGCCTCGGGGGCGACGCCGGTGAACTCGGACGACTTGCCGGCGACGATGCCGGCAACGTGGGTGCCGTGGCCGGCGGCGTCCATGGGGTCTTCGTCCGGCTGCCGCTCCTCGCCGGGGTAGGGCCAGTAGTTGTCGTCGCCGACGAAGTCGTAGCCGGCGGCGACCTTGCAGCCGGCGCCGAAGCAGCCGCCCAGGGCGGGGTGGGTGTACTCGGTGCCGGTGTCGACGATGCCGACCTTGACGCCCTTGCCGAGGATGCCCTGCTCGTGGAGCTTGTCGACGCCGGTCATCCAGTGGATGGAGTAGTTGAGCGCGGCGGCGTCGTCGCTGAAGGAGTTCCCGGTGACGACGGGCGCGAGCTGGATGCGGCTCGAGTGCCAGGCCTTGACGACCGGCAGGAGCGCCTCGAGCGAGTCGGTGTTCTCGCTGTCGGACTCGACGGCGATGCCGCTGAAGATGGACGAGTCAAAGACCTTCAGGACCTTGCTACCCGCCTTCGTCTCGATCTCCTTGACGAGGGCATCTTTATCGGCTCCCTGACGGGGGTCAGCATCACGTTGCGACTTGATGTCGTTGATAGTGGGAAAAGCTTACCTGTTCAAGCTCCAAGATGAACTTCTTGGGCTCAACAGCAGTGTCGTAAGACGGACGGACGTTCTCGTCAACAGCACGGCGGGAGATTTTGGCAACCCCCGTGCCGGCCAAGGCCAGCGCGGACACAAGCGCACTCACAACACGCATGGTCGGCTAAAACAACCAAAAAAACGAATGACAAGACCTCCAAAAACGAACGAAGAGGATCTCAGAATCCGGGCAATCGAGCTGAGTGCACAATGCCTGACCTCTCCTCCTTCCACATCATGAGTTGGCGAAAGTGGCCTTTTATGAAGACAACCCGGTCCGAGTCGGAGCCCGGCCAATCCCCTCCTCACAAGATCGTCTTTTTGCGTGATGCCATGTTGCGTTGACGATTTTCTCGTATCGAACATCGACGCGGAAGCGCGACCCCGGCAGCTTTGTCCCTTTGCGGCAGCCGACGAGGTGACATCTCCACTCCCGAGGGAACCTCACCGTGGAAGCCAAGACTCCAACCCGCCATTTGCGATGTCAAGGGCCTTGTAGCGACCTGCCGTCTTGAGCTTGGTGGTTATCTGCGCGAAGACTGATGAGCGCAGTCCATTTTTGCGTGCAGTGTTGGGGATATTAATATGCACGGGAAACCTTGCGCTAGGCGCATAGGTGCAGATGGCTTCGTATTTGAAGGGGTCTTTTGGGTCCTTTGGGGCGTCACCGGTTTTCGGAGCCGGCGGGATGGGATGATGATGATGAGGTATGTGAGGTCGGGAGGATAAGAGGTTTTGGCGAGGTCTTCGGGTTAGTCGTGGGCGAACATGGTGCTAGATTGGCGCCTCGGAACGACCCGTGGTAGGCAGTGTACATATGACTTCGAACACGTGCTGAGAGCCTGGAGAAGCCCGCCCAGTCGTCACGAAGTGGTACATGGGGAGACTCAGCACTCGACGATATGGTGCCAGCTATTCAATTAGAACGAAGAAGTGCTAATGTGACTTCAACACGGTAGTTGCAGAGTCATCTGACGATTCGATGGTATCCAGTTTTGAGTACTGGCAGCGATGAGAGAAGACCATGTTTGCTTTTCTCGAAAAATGAGGAGATTCCGTGAGCCGGCAGGGGGTATCATGCCCTTGCAGCCCTTGGTGTCTTGGCAGGAACATCTGACAATGTTACGTACAAATATGAGGTCGATACTCATTACCGACAGGATCAGACCCGACTGCGTTGAAGGTTAGCAAAACAAGTAGAATCGGCGGCATTGGGGTTTGCTGACTGCGTCTGCGAGAATCCGTAGGCAATCTTGGCATCACAGCGCGGCGGGAGGTAGGAGGCGACGCCTGTCAGACTCCCTACCCCAAAGCTGCCAAAGTCTGGCTCTTCCAATGGGGTAATTTGGGGATGACTCCCTCAGGACCGTTGTTTGGTTGCATAAATCCATCAGCCAGAGTCCGAGGTGAGGGTTGCATTTTGAGGGGCGATCCCCGCGTTTTCGTTTCTTGGTTGCTGACGGCTGAATTGTTAGTTGGGTTTTCGGAACGGAGCTTGCTGGTTGTAGATGACCGTTTAGGTAGAAGAGAAGTCTGGGCATTGCGACGTTATGGTGCTTAAAAAGACGGAGAAGTTCCTGAGATGCATGGAGGAGAGGAGGTTTCGCGATGCGGGTACCTCGCCTGCGATCTTTTCCCGTCATGATGCTTCGATCAAATGTGGCGCTTGCGGGCGTCCTCGCGATGCTGGCTGTGCCATCTGCCATCGCGAGACCGATGCTGATGGAATCTGCGACAATCCTCGAGAGAACAGAACAAGTGAGAGATGCGTATGACTATGTCATCGTCGGAGCTGGTACGGCCGGGTTGACGGTTGCCGACCGGCTGAGCGAAGACGGGAAGAGTCAGTGACGAGGCCTTTTGGAAGGTGAGGCGCTGCTTACAGTCGGCATAGACTCCGTCCTCGTGATTGAGTACTGCCACCTCAGTGAGTATTTCGCGTTGATGTCTCCTCCGAAGTTTCCCCCTGATGTCTATTTAGTATCGGACGAGGTTATCGAAGCTGGCAAAGGCCGCAATTTCAACGACCCGGGCATTCAGTACAACATCACCTCAGTTCCGCAGCCCGAGATGAATAACAGAACACAGTTTGTGTGGATAGGATGCTGCGTTGGAGGTAGTTCTGCTATCAACGGGATGGTCATGGTGCGCGGGACTAAAATCGAGTACGACGGCTGGGCGGAGTTGGGAGGCCCCGACTCGACTTGGGATTGGGACGGCGTCTTGCCGTATTTCAAGAAGGTTGACAACGCAAGTCCACAGTTCGGATGTGGGCGTCACTGATGTTGACTCCAGGCCGTCCACTTCACCCCTCCCGAGGAAGAGCTCGCCGAGGCGTTCAACATCACCTGGGACCCGGAAGCCTGGGGGATGGAAGAAAACACCAAGATCTTTGCCTCGTTCCCCGAGTACCAGAACCCGACGCTGAGTTTGTGGAATCAAAAATTTCAGACGTCAGGGACGAAAAGCTGACTGGTTCGTAGTCCCCGCCTACCAAGCCGTCAAGAAGATGCCGCGGATGGAGGTACCCCTGGACGGCGCCGGCGGCGACAACGGCCTCTTCTGGTTCCCCTCGTCCATCGACCTCAAGACGTACAGACGATCGTATTCGCGAACAGGCCACTACGACGGCATCCAGAGACCAAACTTTGACGTGATCACACGACACAAAGTCCGGCGGGTGCTTTTCGACGGAACCGCAGCAACCGGGGTCGAGTTCTTTCCCCGCGACGGCGACGGGCAATCCGTCACCGTCAAGGCCAAAAAGGAGGTCATCATCGCCGCGGGCGCCGTGCACACCCCGCAGATCCTGCAGCTCAGCGGCATCGGGCCGAAGCCGCTCCTCGAAGAGGCCGGCATCCCGGTCCTCCTGGACATCCCCGGCGTGGGCCAGAACTTCCAGGACCACGCGTACCTCAGCGTCGGGTACGAGTGGGGGAAGAACGGCAGCGGGCCCAAGGGCCCGGAGGTGCCGGCGAACGGCGACCCGTGGAGCGTCGCGGCGCCGAACCTGGGCGCGTGGATCGGCCTGCCGACCATGACGGCGGACCTCTTTGAGGAGATTGCCGCGCGATACGAGGCGCAGGACCCGGGCGCGTTCCTGCCTGCGGGCACGCACCCGACGGTGGTTGCGGGCTACGCGGCCTTCCAGAAGCTGCACGCCAAGCTGCTGCGCAGCAAGAGCACGAACATGATGTGGCTGCCACTGATGGGCGGCGCGGGCGGGATCGTGATGAGCATGCACGTGGTCAGCCACGGGACGATCAACATCGACCCGGCGGACCCGGAGGCGGAGCCGGTGGTGGACTACCGCGCGCTGAGCAACCCGACGGATCTGGACGTCATGGTCGAGGAGATTGAGTTCATGCGGCGGTACATGGACAGTCCGGACTTTGCGGAGTACGAGCCGCGGGAGACGTCGCCGGGGAGGAATGTGACGGGGGAGGCGCTGCGGAGATGGATACGGGAGCAGTATATCCCGACGAATTTCCACCCGATTGCGACGGCGGCGAAGAAGCCGCTGGAGATGGGCGGGGTGGTTGGGGAGGATCTTGTGGTGCATGGGACGGAGAGGTTGAGGGTTGTTGATGGGAGTATTATGCCGTTGTTGCCTGGGGCGAATACGCAGCAGACGGTCTATATGTTGGCTGAGAAGGTGAGTTGTTTCTGGTTGAGAAAGTGAAATCTGATGGTGTACTGACCCTATGAACAGGCGGTCGATCTGATCAAATCCAGGCAGTGAGTGAAACTGTCTGGCCGTTTGGATGTCAACGTGAGATCAAGAGCAGCAGGCACACGCATGCAGTGCTAATGAGAGCAATTGGGGCTTGTAAACAAATGACTCGCCAAATAGTTTCTCTGCTAAATAAATAAAACAACTGTTTCTTTTCTCTCTCCTTTCATCCATAACTACTAGATAGTCATACACTTTCTCCGTTACCGCCACAAACGCCGAGCACACGACCATAATCCCTCAACCACTCGTCCCCGTGCGCTAATATGCCTGCCAGTCCGTATAACGACCATACTCTTCAAGCTTGAGAGCCGAATCAACTTTGATGCGACTAAGCCAATACAACGAGACCTCCATTTTTACAGATGGGCCAAGGGGGTTTCCCAAGCCCACATTCGCCAATGCGCCCGCTTCTAAGTTCTGGTCTCGAGGAATATACCAGAACTGAACCACAGCACCGCAGTCGGCCAAGTACACCAACCCCTGACGCAGCTCCTGCCAAAGATCACAGTGCTCCGAGCAACTGCGGCCAGATTTACCAGCTTCACAAGCCTGGCAGATGACAAGAGGCCGCTGTGCTTCCATTCTGCATGTGTTATCGACGATGTACCCCGACTCAATCTTGATGATAACGTGCTTGAGCGTAGCAGGTATGCCGCCGTTTGCTGGAGATTCTATACTGTCTCGGCGTGTAAAAGAATAGACGGCATTGAGAGCGGCGATTACGCCGTATAGCTCAGCGCGGTGCTTCGTGTGACGCAAGAGCAGTTTCTCGCCTCCCTCAACGCGGTACATGGTGGGTACCGCCAGGCTGAGGTTAAAGGGGTTGTTGGGGCCAAAAAAGACGCCAATCGCGGACTTGTTGGGGCCGTTGGCGGGACACGCGCTTGCAACGGCGATGATCAAAGAGTCGTAATGCGAGGAACGACGAAGGGTGCCGGGGTCCTGTCGATAGCAGCGAAGATGGACGAAACGGCCGCCGTTGGGGTCGATGGCGGGACCGGGCGATTCGAGAAAGGCGAGGTCGCCCTGGTACACATCCACGTGGGAGTCTGGAAATCGAGGCGTAAGGCAGAGAGAGTTTATTCCAGGCACGAAGCAAGTCTCATGGTCTGAGTGGGTGGCAGTGGAAGTAGAAAGCATCATGTCGGTTATGCGCTGCACAGGGGCCTGTTGTGGTGGCATCGTGAGCTCGTCGCTGCAGATCTATCTGCGTATAGCAGCAGAAAGAAGAATGTAAGATCGATCGGAAGATGAGCTTGATACTGTGATAGTTGTGAAGAATGAGAGAAATGTGTTGAAGAGGAGGGGCGAGGGGGGTGTGAGAGGGACAAAAGAAGACCCTGTTTCCGTGCAAACGATCTTGATATCAAATGCTCTGTCAGAGCGCCGTTTGCACGAGTCCCGCGCCAACCACTCAGACAACCTCATCTGAGTCACTTCGGCTCCTTCTTCGCCGTCGGGAAAGGGCCATAAGCGTTTCTGAAGCTAGCCATCATTTCTTCTGCCGCAGCCCGTCTGGATTGCCCCGCAGCCGCAAGCTCGCGAGCCGCCTGGTTCTCTGCCTTCGGCACCAGCCAAAACTCAACAACAGAGCTCAACTTCTGCAAATCCCGCAGGCGCTGCAATACTTCCTGCCAAAGGTCGAGATTCTTTATGCTCAACCCTTGGGCAGTCACGAAGCCGTTCGCCATCCACGTCTTCATGCACGGGGACTGTCCCCGTTTGCCGCCTCCGACCGCCTCGACGATGTAGGATGAATGCGACTTGACCACGACATGCGTCAACCTGCACTGCTTGTCCACGCTTGTGGAACTACCCCAATGTCCCCCCTTCTCGCAGAACGGCTTCACGGCATCGAGGGCGGCGATGGCAGCGTGGAGCTCGGCGCGCTGATTCGTGTGCGGGGTGGCGGGTCCGGAGTCGACGCGGAAGCCTCGGGTCTCGCGGCAGCTGTCGCCGAAATACACGCCGCAGGATGAGCGCTGAGCGTCTCCGGTGCCGTTGTTCGGACAGGCGCCTGCGATGGCGACGATAATGGACGACCGGTCTGGGGCGGATGTTCCGGGGCGGCGGATGTGGTGGAATCCACGGGGGCCGGTGATGTCGAGGTGGTCGAGGTCCCGATTGTAGTCGATGGAGCGGGAGATTGGGAAGCGGCCGAAGGTGAGCTTTGCTTCGGGAAGACGAGGTGGAGGCGCGGCGGGATGGCGTATCATGCGCTTTTTGGTGTCGTGAGCGCTGGACTGGCCAATCCTGTCAGGACTGTCTCTTGGGCGCTTCCGTGAGCTGTCTCCGTGTGGAGGAGTTCCGGGATCCGGCTTTATGACTTGGCTTGGAGATATTGGTTCTCGTGAATTCGTTGACGGATGAGTATGTGCTGATTGTCGGTCTTTTGTCGAGTCTCATTACCACTTGAAGCGACATGAAGCGTAAGGACTACTTTATCCATCCGTTTCTTGAACATATGAGATGAACCTACCCCGCAACTCTGTGACGGCGGGGCTTATTGATCTCATTGGATCGTCACCGAGCCTAGAATCTGTATTCCTTTTTCTTGTGTGCCATTATCAGCGCTCACCGGATTCCACCGGTCGTCTTCTTCGGCGAGGCTTATTAGCGATCGATTCAGCTATGAGGTGATTCTGCCATGTATTGAGAACCATGTCGTGAGTAGTTCGATAATGCTGCGTCGAGAATGATTTGGTTTAACGGCAGTTATAGGTTTTTGGTCCTTCGCAGCCTCCCTGTCGATTTGATGTTCCTTCGGTGTGAGGTTACATCAGTGTAGAAGGTAAGAGCTCCTGGCTCAACCATACACTGCTGGGAGCGATAAGATAAGGAATTCGAGAAATTGTTAGTGCAGCAGCTCGTATTCTCACCTTCTCCTACCATCACCAATACGCAAAACGACCTGGATACGGTCATATCAAGACATCCGCCGTTAAAACCTCCGGCTTGGCATCAAACAAAACACTTCGTTTGCCCGCGTCGTACCAAAATCTCACCGTCATGCTTCCTACCTTCTCCTGCACGCTACTGCAGCGTCGACGATCACCGGCGTCAGCACCATGAACCAACGACCTCCCGACCTCACCAAATGACAGCTCATAGCCCTCGGGTCGTACGAAGCTCCCGATATCTTCGCACGGCTCGGTGTTCATGCCTTCGCAAACTTCTCGGGGTCGGTTCCTCAAACCGCCAGGCTGACAAGCATGGAGATGGATTTCCCTGACTGACCGTGCCGGAGAGCCGACCGCCGCAAGGATCACCGTATTTTAAGCAGTCTCAAGATGAGATGAACAACCATAGCCACGGCCACGTCCAGACCCGCGTATACTGCGACAGAAAGATGTCAAATATACCCACCCGTATTCGCTGCGAGAAAAAAGAAACCGATGAAGTTCGCACCATCGCATACTTGCTTCTCCTCAAACACGAAAAGGAAGAACTCTTGCAAGTTGCCGCATTCTTGTGCAGCACTCAATCTCAAACAAGCAAACGTTCTCCCGTCCGAGCCATGTTAAACCAAGCCGCCAAAACCTTCGGATTCGCATCATCCGTACGCCCCGCATTCGTATTCCGCCATCTCTCAGCGGCTCACTACCAGCGCCCTAGCAAGAATTCCCCGCAATCTCCCGTGGGCACCCCCTTGATCAGCGCAACGAATGCCACAAATCACTCTTCGTTGCACCGCCCTGTGGCCGCTGCGAGTCCCGTATTCGGGACCGCCCGATGCCCTCATAGGCTAACTGCTCGAGGGGGCAGGGGAGGAGCCCCCGCGGGTCGTAAAGGACCAATTTGCTCGCATTCTCTTAAAATCGCTGGCCTCTTGATTCGAGGCCCTTCGTTTCCTGAACACTCCCCCCTCCGACGGTACCACCGCTCGTATACGAACCCGAACCCGTCTCTCGCCGTCGCCGTTGACGAGGACGCCGCAACCTCACTTTCCCTAGCGATCCACCAAGGCAAAGAACGTCATTTCGCATACCGCCCAGTCGGTTGGCGACAGTCGCTGAACGATGGAGAAGCGCACCCGACGGCTTGGGCACAAGAAGTCGAGGAACGGGTGCGTGCGATGCAAAGCCCGCCGTGTCAAGGTACGATGAACTGTGATGCCGCAGGAAGGTGTACTTCAAGCAAGAAACGCTTAGCTTGGAACATGAAAGAGAGAGATGGTTTTTTGACGCGCGTTCTTTTCTTTTCCAGTGCGATGAGAACAGGCCATGCCACCGCTGCGTCGCACACGGCGCGCATTGCAGCCTTTTGGATCCTCACCCGGCCGTGACGGCACCCCTTACGCCGCCAACGACGACAACCTCAAAGCTGCCGGGAGTAGGAGGATACGTCCCGATACAAGCGTCGCATGAGACCGCGCCGACGCCAGCCCCAGCTCCGGCTCCAGCTGCTGCTGCCAGCGATGTCAGTCTTACACCCACAGCAGGTGAGTATTCAACAGGATGAACGGCGATCTGCAAGCACCCTTCTTTGGTGGTGTTATGTGCCTGTCGTTCATGTCACCCTCAACGTTCCGAGGGGCGCTTGGCTAACGAGCAAACTTTCATTCGGGAAAAAAGTGAACAGCACGTCACCATACGCAGGCGACCCGGCACTTGTCGACCCCCGTCACCAACACCACCACTCCGCCTCCTCCGCCGGCTCAGCGGCCCCGGATCCAGGGTTGGACCTCCTATCGGAGGACTGGCTGCAGAGCCTGCGCTTAATGCACCACTACAGCACTGTGACATGCAACGCCCTGCCGTCGGATGCCTGCACTGAGGAGCTGTGGAAGACGGCTATACCCGAGATGGCATGCTCCCATGTAAGTCTTGTCTTTTTTGCCTTTCTCTACCCACTGCCTACTTCCCCAGGATAACCCCCCCTCCCACGGGTTGGTCGGTGGGGAGAACTCTATCTCGATATGGGAAAACAACCCCCTAACAACCTCCAAAGAAGTTCCTCATGCACGGTTTGCTGGCCGTCGCGGCGCTGCACTACGCCCACGTCCACCCGGCCGAGCGCCGCAAGTGGGATCTCATCTCGGTGCACCACCAGAACCTCGCGCTGCGTTTCTTCGCCGCCCGCCTCAACGACATTGACAAGTCCAACTGCGAGGCCTACTTCTTCCTCGCCTCGCTCATCTTCATCGTCAGCGTCTACTCCGTCGCGCACTCTGAGACGGTCGGCCGCGCCGTCGGCCTCGGCGACGTCGCCCAGTCCTTCCGCTTCCTGCACGGCGTCAAGGGCATCCTCGACTTCCAGCCGCTCGAGGAGTGGCGCCAGAGCGGCGGTCCGCTGGACATGCTCCTGCGCTCGCCCGAGATCCCACCCGGGATGATGAACGCGGGCAGCGCGTTCCAGCGGCGGCTCGACGCGGTCACGGCGCTTGCGAGGGAGGTGCCCGCCTCGTTCCACGATGTTATCAACGAGCAGAGCGTGTGCGTACTGGCGCTCGAGAGTTTGCGGCGCTCGCATCAGATCGTCTCGGCTGCGGGCGACGGGGATGCCATGCCCGGGGGCGTGTGGGGATGGTGCGTTACGCTGCCGGCGCTGTTTATCGAGATGATTGGGAGCGGGCACGCGACGGCGCTGGTTATTCTGGCGCACTTTGCGGCCTTGTCGAGGATGTGTGAGCGGCGGGACGATTGGGCGTGTTCCGGGTGGAGTATGGGGGTCATGCTCATGGTGGATGAGGTTATCGACGACGAGTGGAGGCCTTGGATTGAGTGGCCCAAGAAGAGCATGATGGAGCAGATCAGTGTTGATGAGATGGAAGTTTGAATTGATACCCCTGTGATGCCTAATGACCTGACCCTATGGATGCTTTGCGCGCTAAAAATAATGACATTCTGAGAGATTCTACATGTGATGAAAGAGATTGGAAGCATGCCGCAACCACGACCACTTAGATTTTCCTGATCATGACAGTCTTCGTGGGGTCGGGGACAGACTATTGTCGCATGTCAGCCATCATCTCACGTAGCATCAGAAAACAAGGGAACTCCACTTACACCCGCGCCGAACTTGATGTTCTCATATCTCTCAGTCACGCCGTCCGGGAGCTTGATCTCGTAGTTGCAGAGGATGTTGGCCATAATCATCTTGATCTCGTTGACGGCGAAGAAGCGGCCGGGGCAGGCGTGGCGGCCGTAGCCGAAGGTGAGGTGGGAGGTGCCGACGCTGACGAACTGGCTGTTGGCGACGACCTCGGCGGCCTTGGAGCCGGACTCGGCGGCGTCCTTGGCTTGGCGCAGCTTGTAGTAGCGGAGGGCGTCGAAAACTTCGGCGTCGGGGAAGATCTCGTCGTCGAGGTTGACGCCGCCGGCGGGGATTTCGATGACGTTGTCCGGGGGGATGACTTGGCCGTTGGGAAGCTTGATGGCCTTGAGGACCTTGCGTGAGAAGGAGCCTATTGGGTGGTTGTTAGTTTTGTAGAAGGGGATTTTGGGCAAGGGGGGTTTAACGGACCGGCGCCAAGAGGGGAGCATCGGAGGACCTCGCGCAGGAAGCTGTCGAGCTTCTTCATGCCCTGCAATGCCGGGCTGGAGAATTGGCCGCCAGACTCGAGCAGGGCTTGCTGGACGTCATCTCGCAGGATCGGGATCAGTTCGGGCTTCGCGGCAAGCCAGTAGAGGGCGTTGGTCGTTGTCAAGGAGGTGGTGTGGATGGCGGCAAAGCTGATGCCCAGCTGGTTTTGCGCCAGCTGGCGGTTAGTCGACTGACCAAACTTTGACTGGGCGTTCATCATCCACTGGAGCATGTCGTCGGGCTCCTGGTAGTCGTCGCCGCCGGCGGCCTTGGCCTGCTTGCGGGCGTCGACGATGGGGCGGAAGACGGCCTCGGCATCCGCGATGCGGCGGTTCAGCTGCTTGACCTGGGGCAGGAAGCGGGCGAGGATGGGGCGCAAGGGACCAGGGAGGAAGGCGACGACGTGGACTGCGGTCATGAGGTCGATGGTGTAGTTGATGGAGGCGTCGAGGTAACGCTCGTCTCTGCAGAGTTCGGGGCCGATGAAGACGCGGCCGGAGGCCATGGCGATGATGCGGAGGAGTTTGGCGTTGATGTTGACTTCGGTCCATTCGGTGGATTGCGGGAGTTCGAGGCGCATGGACTCGACGACTTCGTCGGAGATGAGGGCGTTGAGGCGGGCTGAGGTTTGTGTTAGCATGGCAGACCTACGATGCATTTGGAGATGACGGGCAACCTACGCAGAGCAGGAGTCAATGAGGCCTTCACGGTGTGCACCACGAGAGGCGTGTCACTCTCGATCTTGGTGTACTTGACTTGCATGGACTCATGAATGGCCTCGTCAAAGCTGAGAACATCGTCGGGAAGCTTCCTGAGTTCGGGAAGATACTTTGGCGGAACGCAGATGGTGTCACGCTCTGCGGCAAGTTAGCGGGATGCTAAAGTAGGATAGCGCGGGGCAGACGTACTCCTCAAAGTGCTAACGCGGAAGATGCTGTCTTTGAACTGTAAGATAGATTAGCCATGTCATCAGCGCCAAAACGACCCAGAGAACTCACCTTTCGGTAACCTTCAATGTAGTAATCGGAGCCTTTTCCCGCAGCAAACTCCTTCCGCTTCTTCCATGCGCCCCCTTGTCCTCCAACCACAGGGACGTTCGCCAAGGGGTCATTCTTGAAGAAGCTCTGCGCTAACCAGGCGAAGAGGATAAAGACAAAACCCGCAGTGGCTGCCGGCAAGTGCTTCGATAAGTACTGGTCAAAGACGCCTGACGAGGCGAGGGCTTCGGTCACGTTGGCCATGATGGGTTGATGGTCGATGCGAGTCGAGACGAAGAAGAGGGGCTGGTACTACAGACGAACTGACAGGACCGTCGCCTTATGTAGTCGATCCCATCTTCTCGAAGCGCACCGCAGCATGGGATCCGCTTGAAGTCGGGACGGCATGGGCAATGGGGGTTACGTAGGACCGGCAGACGGCGTGTGGTCCGTCGCGAGCCCCTGAGGGCCAGCGCCAACAGGTCCACCGACGACGGGACATGGCTCCCCGCATAAGCGCATTTCCAGCGCCTTTGATTAGCAGCGGTGTCCAAGGATCCACTGATGTTGGTGTACACCGTACAGTAGCACTCGCGTGGGAGGGCGTTAGTTGGAACTGCGATGCTTGGATTGCTTGGTGATGCAGATCCTTGGTGTTTGGCGGGCCTTGGGGGGGACATCGGTCAAGGGTGGACGGTCGGGTTCGCGTTCGGATTGTGGGGTGTCTCGTATCCAATGGAAATTGGCCGCTGGTAGAAAGAGATGAACCGGCAGTCAGTCCGCTTACCTAAGGTCCAGGTCTTCTTTGTTCGGGAGATGGTGTGTCGGAACATTTGTATCACCACTGCCGACAGCCGAGGTACTTCCGTCCCGCCGTGCATGAACCAGAAGCCATGACCACCTCTTTTGGCCCCCAAGTGGACCATTATGTCATCAACCGCAAAAGCACACTATCGGCGTTTAATCTTGTCTTACCGGCTCCGTACCATCCCCGTTCCTGAGCAGCGGTAAATTGAAAGCGTCGGGCCCCTCCGGTTCGTCGCCTGCCTTTGTTCAAAACCGGTTCCGTGTCTTGAACAGTCGTTTTTGTCTACACCTCGATTTTCAACCGCCTGCGATATAAAATCCGGCCGAATGCGGACCATGGCCTCGCCTACACGAGACACATTGCTGTTAACCGGAGATTTCACGTGAGAGGTCAGGTGCAGCAGGATTCGGCGCAGTAATCAACTACCTTAGCGAATTGACCTGAAGCGGTGAATCGGAACCCGTACCCGTACGACCTGTACCTGTACGGCGCGTCAGTCAACAAACCTCCAACCAGCAACCTCAACGTCTCCTCTGGCTCACGACCCCGCGGCTGGAGCCTGAATGGTGCCGCAACCACGGTACCACACGTTGCAATCCTGGTCAGCCAGCTGCCACACTTCTCGCCCGTCATGGGCAGCTCTGCAAACTTTGACGATGCCCGCGACCTGGGTGGCCAACGCGTGGCCCTGTACGGCTATGCAGCCCTTCAAGATGTGCTTGGGGCTCCGGCTCTGTATGCCTTCCCGCATGCAAAGACTGGAAACGCCTCCTGGGTCTCGACGGAATCTCTCGATGCCGCCAAAGTCATGGAGTTCACCAATCTCGTTCGCGCCGCCATAGCAGCTTTCCTGTGGTGTCTGGTCGCTGCTCGTCCACTGATACGCCATAGACCGTCATGGTGCAGTGCCTTCGCCCAGGAATCACATTTTTCAAGCGCTTTTCACACCCCTCAGAAGAAGAAATGGACGTATTGGACCGTCTATCTCATCGTCGTTGCCGCAGCCGGGCTGCTCCAGGCGACTTTTGCAGCCGTGGCTCCCCCGCGGAACCTCTTCATTATATCGGACCTGATGCCTTGGGTCGGTGCAGTTCTCATCACTGCCATTGACCGGCCGTCAAAGACCCCAAAGACTCTGCTCTGCCTGTATCTCAGCATATTTGCCTGCGGTATCGTTTCGACTGCTTTCAGCTATAAGCTCCACGGTTACATCTCCATTCCCACAGTCGTCGACCCTCTGATCAGCCTTGTCGCACTCATGGGCATCGTTGCGATGCCAATGCGCGACCCCCGGCTCGGTGACGACGGCATCGCTCACTCCGACCCTAGTTACGAACTTCGCAGCCCCGAAGATAACCTCACTTTATGGAAGTTCATGACGGTATCGTGGATGGGGCCTCTAATCGCCAGGGGCTCCGAGAAGCAGCTCCACGACAAAGACGTCTGGCAGCTGCCCTTCGATTTCCAGCATGACCGGCTTCACACCCTCTTCCGCGATCTTCGTGGGTCGATGATGGCCAAGCTCATCTCGGCCAATGGCATGGATCTCATCATCCAGTCGTGCCTTGGAATCATCGAGACCGCCGCAAACCTGTCTATTCCGATCTTGCTCAAGCAGCTCTTGCAGTCAATCCAAGGCGGCGATCAGAACGTGGAGGTATCTGTTCTCTACGCAATAGCTATTCTTGCCGTCCGTCTTGCTGCTTGTCAGTCGGCGGTCTTCCAGCTATGGTATTCGAGACGCTGCTACGAGAGATCTAGAGGTGAGATGATCACCACACTCTATGCTAAGACCCTCTCTCGAAAGTACTTCGGTCAACCTGCTGCGGAGCAAATGCTTGCCGGCGACGGAGTTGCCAATGGTGATGCCAATCACGACGACGCCGACGACAGCAACGCAGACGGCGAATCTGCAAGCCGGTTTCGCAAGATCATGTCTTGGTTCCGGTCACCAAAGAAGAACAACCATAAGTACAAGAAGGTGCAAGAGCACAGACAGCCTGCTACCACGGGAAAGATCCTGAACCTCATGAGGAGCGACGTCTACGAGGTTGCCCAGCGGTTTTGGGAATTTCCCACTCTCGTCACGAAGCCGCTTCAATTTATCCTGTCCTTCGTCCTCGTTTGGCAGCTCCTCGGCTGGCCTTGTGTTTTGGGCATGGCCTGCGTCATTGTTGCGCAAGTTTTGAACACCATCTTCATCGCACAGCTTCTAAAGAAAGAGCGTCTTCGGAGGGCTGCAACTGACGCGAGGTTGCAATCGACATCCCAGTTTGTTGAAGGCATCAGACACCTCCGCTGGTATGACTGGCAATCCAAGTGGTTGGACAGCATCATGGTCACCAGACAGCACGAGCTCAACACCAGAATTGTCACGGGTCTTTGGAGGATCGCGATCGCCACCATTAACATCGCTTCCGGGACCCTTTTCCCCGTGGCTACTTTCTTCGCTTATACGTTCTTGGCTGGCAAGACTCTCACCGTCGACGTGGCCTTCCCAGCCCTTCAGCTGTTTGCCATGCTGGAAACCAGCTTCAAGGAGCTACCTAACCTTATCACCGTAGTTCTGAACGCATCTATCGCCATGGGCCGTATAGAACAATTCATGCGCGAGCCTGATAAGGATGGCGTGTACGCTGACCATTTGACCAACGACATCAAGTTCACCACGGCCTCTTTTGCCTGGCCTGGATATGAGCGGCCAGTGTTGAGAAACCTCGACCTGACCTTTCCCCAGGGTCTTACCGTTGTCTTCGGCAAGGTTGGCTCGGGAAAGTCGGCGCTGTTGCAGGCGATTCTCGGAGAACTGGATTGCCTAATTGGCGACGTTATCATCCCAACCGAGCCGATCGGCTTCTGCGCTCAATCCCCATGGCTTCAGCACATGAGCATTCGCGACAACATCTTGTTCTCGGCGCCTTTCGACGCTGCTCGGTACACCCAAGTACTTGATGCTTGTGCATTGCTTCCTGACCTGGCCAACTTCAAGCATGGCGACTTGTCTGATATGGGCGAGAATGGCATCGGGTTGTCGGGTGGTCAAAGAGCCCGAGTCGCGCTCGCACGAGCTGTGTACAGCCAGTCGCGGGTGCTACTGTTGGACGACCCTCTCGCTGCATTGGACCACAACACCGCCGAGTCCATTGTCAAGAAGCTTTTCCAGGGTTCTCTTGTGGAAGGTCGCACAGTTGTCCTTGTTACTCACAGAGTCGATTTGTGCCTCCATCTCGCTCAGCAGATGGTCGAAATCGTCGATGGTACCGCGCGCGTTTTGAGCTCGGAAGAGGCATCTAATGAAATTGCGAAATTCCTTCTCGAGGACGAAGACCAGGCGGCCCATCAAGATGAGCAGGAGAACACTATCGATGAGACTCAGCAGAACGCCGCGATCCCATCCAAGTTCATTGAAGACGAGCACCGAGCCCACGGCGGAGTCATGTTGTCTGTTTACTGGACTTATATCAAGGCGGGCAAGCTTAAGTGGTGGGGCGCGCTTGTGCTCGTCTTTGGTCTCTTCAGATTGGGCAGCCTCCTCAACTACTGGTTTCTCAAGGCTTGGGGCGAGTCGTATAACGAAGAGACCTCTGTGGAGGTTGCCTCGGCTGGCGTGGACTTTTCCCATCTCTTTGACCAGCTCCCGGATCCCGATGTCGACCTGCGCCCGTGGCTTTTTGTTTATCTGGGAATCGCGATCTTCCAGGCTCTCATCTTCACCTTATCTGAAGGTCTCGCCCTGCTCATGATCTACAAGGCCGCCAAGAGCCTGTTCCGCCGGGTTATTGAGAAAGTCAGCCGGGCCACCTTCCGATTCTACGACGTCACCCCCGTGGGGCGCCTCATGAACCGCCTCGTCTCAGATATTGGTATGATTGACGGAGGTATCATGTCTCCCCTGCAACAGGTGGCTTGGTGGTCCCTGGCCTGGTTCTCGAGTATGGTGGTCATTGCCTCCGTCACCCCGCTCTTCCTTCTCTTTTCCGTCGGAATGACTCTGTGGTTCGTTTACGTCTTCATGCGCTTCCTACCGACGTCGCAAAGTCTGCGAAGATTGGAGATGGTCTCGCTAAGCCCGCTGATGTCCAACTTTGGCATTCTCCTTGATGGTTTGGCGACGATCCGTGCCTTCAAAGCCCAGCATCACTTCCAGAACATGAACATCGTGGTCACCGACGCCTTTCAGAAGATGGACCACTTCTACTGGAGCTTGCAGGCCTGGCTGATGTACAGATTCGACGCCCTATCTGCCCTCTCAACCTTTGCGCTTACTCTTCTCGCACTCTACAAGGGACTGTCGCCGGGTTTGACGGCTTTCGTCCTCACCACCGCCTCGTCCTTTGTCGAGGCAACCCACAACCTCTGTAAGCAGTACGGTACCCTTCAGATGGACTTTGTGTCCGTTGAGCGTGTAATCGAGCTTCTTCACATTCCAGAGGAGCCCTGCGGAGACACCAAGCCTCCCGCCAGCTGGCCTCACCACGTCGACGACGTCAGCTTTGAGAACGTCACTCTGAAGTACGCACCCCATCTTGATCCCTCGCTGTCAAATGCCACCTTCACAATCCCTGGCGGATCGACTTGCGCCGTTCTGGGCAGAACAGGGTCTGGTAAGTCCACCCTGGCCCTCGCGCTCCTCGCAACGATCCACCCGTCCGAGGGTTGCATCCGCATAGGTGAGTACAAGCTGTCCGACGTAGACGTCCACTTGTGGCGGCAGAGAGTCAGCTTCGTTGCACAAGATCCGGTACTCTTCCCCGGTACGCTCCGTGATAACCTCGACCCGCTGCATCAGTACACCGATGTCGACTGCATCGGTGTCCTGCATCGCGTCTTGGGTCCCGACTGGGATCTCTACATGCACATCGAGGGCGGTGGCATGAACCTGAGCCAGGGCCAGCGTCAGCTCGTCGGCATCGGTCGGGCTGTCCTCCGACGGAGCCCAATCGTCGTGTTGGATGAGGCGACGGCGTCGATTGACAAGGAGACGGCCGCTAGAGTGCAGGAGGTGCTGAGGAACGAGTTGACGACCAGCACCGTCATCACCATTGCCCACCGTCTCGAGGCAGTCCAAGATGCCAACTACTTCATTCGTTTGGATGAGGGTAAGGTGGCCGAGCACGGGCCGACTCAAGGCTTGAATCAGTAGACGATTTGCATTCGATATTGTTGGTTTATATATATGAAGTTGGGAGATTTTGGGGGGTTTTATAGAACTCGGTCATCATCTTAGCCAGTTTGAATTTTAGTCATTTTTCACAA
The DNA here is from genome assembly GCF_000319635.2 of Colletotrichum fructicola Nara gc5. NCBI lineage: Eukaryota > Fungi > Ascomycota > Sordariomycetes > Glomerellales > Glomerellaceae > Colletotrichum > Colletotrichum fructicola. Next base: position 7,682,018 of record NW_027094051.1, on the reverse strand, counting down.
GCCTGGTGGCACATTTTCCCATGTAACCGATGGCGCATAGCGCAACATTCACATCATAAAAGGGAGATACCACGTTGGTTTCGTCCAGTCGCTGGATTGAAGCTATCTTCTCAACACCCGCCATGCTTTGAAGAGTTGACGTACACAAGTTGCCTTCTCGTACCCTCTATACCAAATCAAAAGAAATCATACAAAAACAGGCCCCCCAAAACGCCCCGTTTAACATTTCAGCCAGAAGGAATAAAGAGCTTTTACGCCTTGAAGAAGTCCTCGACGGCCTTGGTGAACTGGTCGGGGTCCTGGAGGGGCGCGAAGTGGCTGACGCCGGTGAGGATGGTCATCTTGCTGCCGGGGATGGCCTTGTTCAGGATGCCGGGGACGTCGAGGTTGACGGCCTCCTCGTGCTCGGCGCCGGCGATCATGACCTTTGCGCCGTCGATGCCGCCGAGCTGGGCGTCGGTGAACTGCGGCAGGGTGCCCTCCATGACGGAGACCTTGGTGGCGAACTCGGTGAAGTTGGCGCCGGGCTGGAGGGTGCCGTACTCGGTCCTGCAGCGGGAGACGAGCTCGGTGAAGACGGCGGTGTCGCTGAAGGTGGCGTTGGTCTGGTCGGGCTTGGCGGAGGCGCCGAAGACGAAAGCCTTGTTGATGGGCTTGGTGAGGGTGGCGTCGATGAGGGCGGCGAGGGTGGTGATGCCGCCGTCGGACCAGCCCACAACATTGTAGGTGCTGACGCCGGCCTCGGTTAGCAGGGCCTGGATGTCCTTGGCCATCTGGTCGTAGGTGAAGACGTCGTCCTTGTTGTAGGTGGTGCGGCCGTGGCCGCGGCGGTCGAGGGCGATGACGTAGTGGCCGTTGGCGACGAGGCGGGAGATGACGGCGCCGAAGTAGGCGGAGTAGCCGAGGCCGCCGTGGTCCATGACGATGGGGACGGCGCCGGCCTTCTCGTTGTACTTCTGGTACCACATCTTGATGCCGTTGATGGGGACCGTGGTGGTGCTGATGGGGGTGGGGAGGTCCGGGGTCGCGGGGAGGGTCTGCCAGATGGGGGTGGTCTGGCGGAGGGCGAGGCCGGAGACGGAGCCGGCGAGGGCGGCGGCGGAGAGGATGGCGTTGACCTTCATGTTGGCTAGTTTTTGGTGAAACGGGGGTTGTTGTTGGGTGGAAGAACAAGGAAAAGAATGTGGTGTGACTGGAGCTCTGGAAAAAGAGTGTGGGTGGTTTCACGAAAGTGAGGGACTGAAGTGAGAGACACTTGTTGCGATTGTGGGAAAGCAAAGGCGGTGGGTGAGGAGGGAAGAGAGAAGATCGTGAGATGAGACGGATGGGGGCCTGTTGTTAAATAGGCCGATCTATTGTTGTCTCCCGCGCGCTTCTAGAATGCCGTTCGTCCCTACAAGGAAAACGTGCCAAATGCCAATCTCCCCGTCGTCTCATTCCCCGCGGACCCGAGGGGCTGGAATTGAGTTAATTGCGACCAGAGCCATCCCGTTGCTGTGGCGGAGCCGAAGAGTCTGAAAATAGGGAAAATAGGAGGCATCGTGCAGGGATCACGACTCAAGCAGGGCGATTTAGAGTTTTTCGCACACCTCGCTGACTCCGGTGTCCGTGAACAGCTGGCCCCAGTCAGGGCCCGGTTGTCCCGGGTGTTTTCTTGAGGATTCGGCAAGATTGTTCCCAGAGAAATTGAATGATGAGGTTGAATCTTTTGTTGGCGTGATTGTGCGATTCTTTGATGAGAGCTGGAGCCAGCATCACCGAACCAGCAGGTTTCCAAGATGCAGCCCGTTTGGGGGCTATGCAGAGTTGACAGGAACTCCGAGACGGAGTGGTCCAGCCCGTAGGGCAACAGGAGAGGAGCTCGGGAGGAACCGAACGGCAGGCCGTTCATCAGTTTGACACATTCGCCGGCAGGGGTTGCCTTGCACGGACGGCGTCTGGAGTTGAGCGCCCAGCTGGGCTATACCACAATGCGTTATCCCCCATCAGCTCATTGATGAGCCTCAACGTCGCTTTCGCGCTTGTCCTTGGGGGGCTTGGCTGTGGTTTGGGTGCCGAGCCAACCGATGCTGTCCGCCAAGACTCGGCGCGGCGTTGAGGTCGGCAAGGACGAATCGAAGCTTTTCACTGCCTGTTGGTGTGGAAATCTCGCGATTTTATACTTCGTGAACTATGTACCTATCAGTCCACGCTGGCTTAATTGCTCCAAAGAGTTTGGGTGAGGCCGTTCAACCTCACGATGTTGCCAACAAGCGACAGCAAGAAGACTGTTCCGACAGCTTGAAGTATGATGCCGACACCCGAAAGCATGTACGTACAAACACAATTGTGTACAGGAATTCCAGCACATAACTTATACCTCAAGATAAAGACAAGAAAATGCAACCCCTTCTATATCGAAACGCCATGCCACTCTAATACCAATCCATAAAAAGGGAATTCATGCGACACCGTGGTTATTCCCATGTAGGTAACAAGACCAAAAACAGTACGAATGATGTTTAAACAAAAAGCCCTCCAAATGGAAATACTATCAAAGATCACGCTTATGGCTTTTCTTTCATCGGTCGCTGAAACGAGTCGGGATATTGGTCTTTCAGTTCTTGTGATTCTCGGTCTCGCTTCGTCCACTCGACCCAAAACCACGCGCCAGCCCCAAGGAAGGTGAGAACCATGAGGGGAATCGTGACTTGTAAGAATCTGTAAAGAGCAAGACTCGAGAAACTTTCTCCTTCTTGATATTTGATGATATCCGTGCTGAAAAGAGTCTGAACAATGGATTAGCACGGTAACGACATGGAACTGTCCCTACTAGACAGGCTATCTTACACTTGAGAATGTAGCTGGTAGGTAGATAAGGGTGACTATTGTTACGATGCGCACCGCGATCGTCTCTATAGCGCTGCGATTGGCCTGTTCGTACATGCTTGCCGCGAGCTTTTCAGCAGCTAGAGCAGTTTGGGTTTGAAGATGTTGGATGAGCTTGTTTGTAGAGTTGAATGTTAGCTATAAGATGTATAAGGTAGTGTTGAGAGCGGGTTGCTCAATGGTTGGTCTTGTGTACTACTCACAACTGCTTTTCGGTCTGCAAGGATCTTTACCAAAATCTTGCCACGATCGATTTGCATTCTTGTATCGCATATAATTTCATCCAACTGAAAAGCAAAGTTCTTCACCGCCTGACGGCCCGGTCTCCTTTGATTTCTAGGGAAATCTTCGTCATTTACCAGCTCTTTGTAGAACCTTTGGAGTAGTGTCATGATCTTGACGTTTGATTCCATCACCATTATGTTTTCGTTCGCCTTCTCCTCCCATCTCTGCATTTCACTCAGAAGTCCAGGGTCAAGTGTCTCGATATGACGCTTCTCCTTGAGAGCGATAGTAAGTGCCTTGAAAGATAGATTGGTTGTTAGCTTGTTTCTTTCAATCATGTAGTTGACCATCTTACCGGTTGTTCTGCCTTCTCTTCAAGATATCTCACGTGCCACCTCCATTCAGAAGTTGCCCAGCGCGCGAGTGCCAAGTGGATATCGAGAGAAGATTTGAAGCCTTGCTCTACCGAGGTAAAACTGGTTTCATATGTTCGATGTGTGTTATAGAGCTCGTCAATCCTCGACTTGATTGCGGCATGCGGGTCTGCAATCATCCACACTTGGGTTCCCTGCCCAAGGTCAAATTGATGGTGAACGGCTGCTTGACGAACCTTCCATGTAGTGGCCTGGAAAGTCTTCTTTAGAGCAACGGTTTTCAAATTGAAGCATAATTGGTATTTTCTTCCACTTCTCCCGAGTTGTGGAATGACCGAGCCAGGGATCGGATTTGACAACATCTTATATGTTCTAAATCCACTGAAACGAAGTTCTCTATCTTCCCCATGCGGCGAGGCGTACACAAGAAGGAAGTCCAAAAGCTGTGGCATGACTTGATAGAATGTCAAAAGGAAAAACAACATTTTGCTGTTCAGCCACAATGGAGCTATTGCGCTCTCCGAGAGGAAGAAGCTATAACCTGTCATTAGTAATTCTGATAACACCTAGGTTCTTCTAAGATAGCAATCGGCGGATGTTGGTATATTGGGGACTTACATGAAGCGGCAAGCGGGATCCGGTTTTGCAACCAAAGCTGTTGGCTGATTTTGGCTGGCAGGATGTGTTTGAAGAGGTGCATCGCCGAGGAAGTCGCGCAGCGCCCCTTCGTTCATGATGTTAATCTTACTGACCGTCCCTGACCCTGAGACGTCACGGACGGGAATTTTGAACTTGTTTTCATCGTGAAGGAACAAAAGCTTTCGTGACTCGTGAACTTTGCTGGCGTGCTCGTTCAGCACCGTCGTGCCGTATTCGGAGGCGGAAAGCAGATTGAAAGGATACAGATCGTACTTCTTACAAGACTCGGCAAAAGAAGGACTGTGGGCCATTGTAATGTCTGTTAGGCGAATGAGGCCGTCGCCGATCTCGATATCCAATGCCAAAAATACAAAGAAGGACCCACCGCACCAGTCTCGTCATTGTGCGGATAACAGGAACACACTACCTTCTTAAACCAAAGCGAAAACCAGCTTGAACTGTAAGCATGCACGCTGGCTGAAACCGTGGGATAAGCCACTGCCAAGGGGCTGGGTAATCAGCCTTCGGGGGGCAGACTGCTCCATATCCAATCATATTTTAATCTTTCCGCTACGGTCGGTGATCATGAGACCTTTGAAAGCCAGTGGTGTCGTATATGACCAATGAAAGCCACTGCCCGGCGTTCTATGCCCTGCAGTATGACCCAACTTGGGACATGGGCCTCGGAACCCGGTTTCGCTGGTTTGCTTTACTTCGAGCAACACGGCGCGAAATCATTTTTCGACTTATCTTCGGTGATGAGATAGGGAAGTGAGTTTATTGCTTAGCGAAGCTATGAGAACGCCATTCAAATACAAGGAAGGCGCCATCCCGGCTGCAATCAAGCCCTCGGATCAGATTCATCGTAGTCGTAAGGTATGTGGTCTGTTGGGGGAAGATCTGGTGAGTGGGATTGCCTTTCAGTTTGTAACTTGACATCCTTAGGATTCTTGTCCCGTAATTTATCTATTTGATCTCTATCGGCCTTTACAACGTTAGAAACGCACATCTTCAGATAAAAAAGGTGAATAACCTTTGTCAACTCTTTCGGAGTGTGGAAGATGTATCTGTCTTCATCAAGTTCCTGAGGCTTCTTTAAGCGCTGCCGATAATCTTGGTCGGGGAGAATACTTACATATTTTTCGTTGAATCCCTCCCCGTCCTTCAATCTATCCTTGAAGCGTGCCGTAAGCCACTTTCTCAGAGGATCCCATCTAAGATTGTACGCTGAGACCCCTTCTTTGACCCAATCAGGAGGAGGCGCAGGGAGTGAGACCCTGCGGTTTACTCCTTGGATATCGCCTGAACTCGGCCCCGCATGGGGAGGTGAGCTTTGCCCCGAAGGGTGCCTTTTCCAACTGAAGGTTTTCCTCATCTCCTTCACCGGTCACCAAGCTGGTACATAGCCCGGGCAGATCAGTCAAACTCGCGCACTTTGACCGGTTGTGAGGGTGTATGGTCCGCAGAGCAGGCTGCGAGGCAGACAGGATTGCTGATGCTAGTGGTGGCAGTGTTGCGCGTCGCAGTGATGGAAGCAACACGAGGGCGGGGTTCCTTTGTCAAGTGCACCCTAGTGCGGCGCAATTTCCAAACATTCGGGAGTCTTTGCCTTCTTATGAAGTCATGAATTCAGACGTACTAGTCACGCCGGCTTTTGCCTGGGTAATGAGGCGAACAACATCAGGCATCTTGCCGCCTGCATGGCTGGCGAGGCAGCCTCCTGCCTGGCTTATGTAGGTGAGATTGAAGCACTGTTTGGCGTTGGGTGTTCACATATATGAGATGATCGCCCGATGAACATGGCAAGTGATAGGTTATGGCCACCTTACGGCTGTGCGACCCTCCCTTTTCTCCGGTGTCTCGGAGCTTCGGTGAGCGGCTACTTGAGGGCAAGGCTCCGAGCCTCATGCCGCTCACCCACCCACTTCTGCTCAACACACTTGTACAGGGTTACAAGGATTAATACGGGGTTATTCAAAGCCTGCTTGAGAGGTTTTGAACATAAGCCAACATTGATACTCAAAAAGTGTCCAGCTTGCAGTCTGACTTGCCGCTCTTTTAATGTTAGATTCAAGCCAGCTTCATTCTCACGCAAATTCACCGAATAGCCAAGCGCTGTCTGGTAATTAAACAGGAGCGCTGGCCTCCTGACCGTGGATTCGCACCGGGACGGTGCAAAGTGTTCATCCCTGCAAGCTGCAAGCCATCACGCTTGACTGGTACGTTGGGTGGGCATTTGCATCAGCTGCCAGCGAATCATGCAGACAAGATTCTTCCAACCCCTCTTCTCATCCCCCTTCAGCCGTTGGTGGCGCCCACCTAATGGAAAACTGTAAGTCTACGGGACATCCTGAAGGCGAAGGTGACAAAAGTCGCAAGCTGAACGTGCTTGAAAGTGTCGGAAGAAAAGCACAAAAACCAAGTCATGACATTATATCATATGTTGCAGGCATAATATTTACTGATGACCTTTAAATACCTGGCGTGTAGGCTCATGGGCGAAGTGCATCAAAGGGACATGTCTAGCGATTGGACATATGACAACGAACGGCATTCAATCCTTCGCAGAGCATCAGGTCAGGATGTAAAGGCTCGAATCTCAGCCGCATGTGTGTCAGTTTGCTGCAGGTGCCGCCACTCAGTTTCGTTGGCGACCCGGATCGCGCCTTGTCCCTCGACGTTGCAGTCTCTTCCATACTTCCCACCTAGGTACTCATCACTATATTCACTTTTTCCACTTTTTTGTACATACGTGTGTACTCAGCGCCGTTCCTCGATCTGCCTCACCAATTGCTCGTCTTAATCCTTTTCCCATAACCGAAGCTTGCTGTATCATTCTTCACCTATTCCGCGCTGGTCAAGAAGCTTCGTCTGATTCAGATGCAATTTAAAGCTCAACTGTCACTCTGCGACGACAACCTTTTCTTCCCCTGTAACAGCTGATCATCTTCTTTCATCCGCCTGGGCCATCTGTGGGAAAATGAGTCGAGAACAACGGTCGGGCTTCGAGCGGCAATACGATGCAGCCTATCACGAATTTGAAGCACTCAGAAAGAAGAATACGAGGATCTCAGCTTGCGGTCAAGAGTTTGTTCTAGCAGACAATGTCACGAAGGCGCTGATGAAACAATCGCCCGCGCGTTCCGATGGTTACGATCATGACCTACATAGGCTCGGCCATACCGCATACCATCGGGAAAACTCTGCGCCTCCCCAGATGATGAAGCATGAATACCAAGAATATCTTCTTGTCTTCTACACGCTGTTGGATATTGGAGCTCCTTCGTTAGTCCATCAATTTCGCGACAGTGGCCGCAACTCAGATTTCCTGCCGATTGATATGGTAGACCTCAAACGTAACATCGACCCCCCATCTGATTTCGAGAATTTCCACCAGAAATTCTATGACAGACAGTTCGCATGGTGTCCTATCAAGCTGGAACTAGGAATGTGCCGCAAATTCCATCGATCAATCAGTCCCTTTTCGCGGAAGGCGAAGATGGAGCCGTATCGCGACGATGCAGGGGCGAGACATAACAACGCTAATTTGTACACCATTGAAGTGCTGGAAGAGCTCGTAGGACCAAATCTGCGAACGAAGATGTCATCAGCCAGGTTTGAAAGCTTCGATAGTGGTATAGACGGAAATCACTCCAAAAGCTGGGTACGTGACAGCTCTAGCCACACTCGATTGCGAACGAAGATCTGTTGCTGACATGAAAAATTACCTACAGGGATATCGCTTCGCACTGAAACAGTTCGAATACCACAAGTATGATCAATTCAGTAACGAAACACGGATGTTGAAGAATCTCAATAATCAGGATGGGATGATTCAATACATAGGTTGGTTCCAGAGCTATGAACCCGACGGAGAAGGCGGATTCCACGAATACTACAATATTCTGCTTGAACTTGCAGAATTCGACTTCTACACAGCAATACGAGAGCAGTCACCACCGATATCGTTTCAAGAAATCCATGGGTTTTGGAACACCATGTCCGACATTGCTAGCGCCCTTGCGTCCATCCACACCGTAACTCTAGACGGCCAAGACTATCTCACGTACGAGCCTTCCTTGCACCCATGATACGAGCGATACGCTGACACATATCGAAGATGGCATGGCGATATTAAACCTGAAAACATCCTTCGGGTGAACGATTGCTTCAAGCTGGCAGATCCTGGGGAAGCGAGTATGTCCATGAAATCACCGGGCATGTCACGACCGCAGCGCACGGCGACCTTCGGCGGGACGCGAACATATGGTAAGCCACCTTTCAATTATCAGGGCACCATGAATCATTCCGTTGTCTAAGACTGTATCTGATGTGTCTGCTTGACAGCCCCCCCAGAGAAGGCAATCTATTGGAATAATTCCAACTCGAACTTGCCGCAGGTAGATCAGACAAGCGATGTCTGGTCACTTGGCTGCGTACTGTCAGTCGCGGCAACTTATGTCGTTCTCGGAACCCAAGGAGTCCTGATCTACAATCGTCTTCGCCGACAAGAAATTTCTTGTCGCGAGGACAATGGGAACATTGATGATACCTTTCACGATGGATCACGTGTGCTACCCGAAGTAACTGACTGGCACAAGTATCTTCGGGAAGCCACAAGGAAAACGGACGCGTTTTCTGCAGCCGTGCTAGACATGATAGATGCACACATGCTCGTAAAGGCTGGAGAGAGATGGACGGCTCAACAAGTTTGCGCCAAGTTCGCCGAGATTTTCAGGAATAGCGAACCCCAGGACACCGAAGTTCCAGACGCCTTACAAGAGGTGCTGCAAAGCATTAACAGCGACCAGTTGGCTCTCAAGTATGAGCAACGCTTGGGAATCAAGCGCGTGAACTCCACCGACACAGCTGATAAGCCAAGAACAGCGGAGAGCTTGCCAGATGCTGGGTCGAAGTTCAAGAGCAGACAGGAGCTTCTGGAACAGGATATCTTGCCAACTGCCCAGCGTTCTCAGAACCGTCCAGGTTCAATCCGTCAATCTCGTCGCCCGTCGTCCAACTTTGGTACTATTTCGAGCTCAGAAGCGAGATATAGAATGACTGGGCAGTCGGCACCCTATTCCCGTCGGACAAGCGATGCTCAACCTCCGGCATTGAGGCCACCGATAAGCTCGAGCCAGACGTTATCGTCAGTCTCGGTACATCACAGAAGCCCTGTGACAGCTTGGATGGTAAGAACTGAGCTCGAGAAGAAGGGAACGAAATGGAGCCGCAGTATGAGAAGCTTTTCGTCATTTCTGAAGCCTCAGCCTGCATCAATGAAGGGCAAAGGAGCTACAACACTCCAACTAGCTGAGCTAGATGCCAAGCTCGAGAGAGCATTCAAAGATCGCGATATAGTAGGTCACTCGGCAATCGATTGGAATTGTAAACCGTACTCATCAAGCCCAGGTGTATCTTATTGACAACGGATCCACGATGGCTCCTCATTGGGCCGAGGCAACGCATCTTATTGAAGTTCTAGTGTGGCGCTCACTCGGCTATGACGACAACGGGATGGAAATATACTTCACCGACGCAGACACTGATCCAACCGCCAAAGTCAAAGAATCTCCAGACCAAACGGTCAAAGAATTCTTGAATGCGATGAGGGTTGCCGCGCCGAAATCAGTGAAAAGCTCGACAGTCAAGACAACTATCCAACCAGAGTTGGAACGGATCATCAATCAATACACTAGAGCGAAGACGTCCAAAATGCAGCCCCGGAAAAAGACCATCATCATATTGACTGACGGAATATGGGAAGGCATGAACAATGAATACACTCTAGACACTTATCTTATGTCGACGTTATCCAGTTTGAGAGACCTTCACGGCGATCTCGCCCACATCAAACCAGGACAGTTGCCCGGGCAGCACGACATCGAAAAGATACGTCCTGTTACCATTCAATTCGTACAATTTGGCCAAAACCAAAGGGCCACGGACCGACTTAGGCGTCTCGATGACGAGCTCAAGCTCAATGGGTACCCGTATGTATCACTTTGACACCCATATATTTCTGGCGACACGAAAGCTGACGCAACCTACAACAGTGATTTGATAGATACAGAAGGGGCCTCAGGTGATATCTTCAAGATGTTTCTCGGGAGTCTCTGCGATGATGAAGACCAAAACCCGCGAGTAAACATAGTCTATGCGCCTTCGAACCCTAGTCCAATTCCCTCTAGTCCAGAAGGTCCACTGCAGAGGCGTGACACCCGTGACACGGGATACCTCATCACACCTGTTGACGCGTCCTCTTTTCACGGTCCATCTCGTACTCCATCCTTCACCACTCAGGAAGGGAGTGCTTTTCATGCGGGGCGTTCTTCTTCTTTCCATCAGGGGGCTCTGGATGGTTCATCCAATGGCTTCGATCAAGTAACTGCGCCTCGCACATCCGACGAACCATCCAGTAGGGGGGACATACCGAAGCCAAGCATGTCCACATCTAGATGGTCAACACCGCAACAAAGTACGCCTTCGTATTCACAGATGGACCAAGGAGCCCCCTATCAATCGCCGCACCATACGGGGCATGGATCCTTTTAGTCACTTTGATTTTATGTGGGTAAACCGGCGTTAATGTTAGAGAAGAGTCTGGCCTGGCTGCTGAATTTATATTTGGGGTTAAAGAATTCTTTCGGGTTTAGAATACGACTGGCGTTGCATACGTGTAATGTTTGTACTGCATCCGGCGAGAGCACAAATCTTGAGTAATTTCATAATCTTTGATCATCAGACAATAACTATATCGATCTCTTTAGTGACACGGCAAAAGTACTCACAGTCACTATAGATCTCATGTTGTCTTTCACAAAGGCCAGTATCCTAGGTAGGTAAGTTTGCAAGTCAGATAAGAGGTTGCTAAGGAGAGCCCGAGTCAATTGCGTCCGAGCGCAGCGAGTGGATGATCACCATCTTCAGCATAAGACCTCTCTACCGCGAAACCCTTGTCATTAATCACAAGGACGTTCATCGCCCCAGATCACGACCGTTGAACTTAGCTCTACGAATTTTCCCCTCTTTGACTACGGCGAAACCCCACCTGCAATGGTGCGCCTGTGCGTTTCTCGCTGATAAGTAGAGGCGTAAGCAGTCGTGATCCTTCGCGCCGCCGATAAGAATGTGGCTTGCTTAGTCAAACCCGAATCCCGCTCTCAATTCCCCCGGCTGCCCCTTGTCCAATACAATCGGGCACACAAGCCGGGCGCCTCAAACGGCACAGTCCGGAATTCTAGAGCGGCAGCTCGTCCAACCCCGCCTTTGTGGCTTGCTGCGGAGGAATGTCGCGCCCGGCAAGCCAATGCGAATTTGGTGAGGATGGCAGTCTGACATGTCTATAAAGCCCGCGGCTTGGCCCTTTGAAGATTCGGATCCTTTGCAAACAGAAACATCAGCAACATCAGAAATCAGGAAAATTTCATCATTATTTCGTCTTCAGGACCTTCATAGACTCATTTCAAGCTTTCAAGCCACCATCTAGAAGTGCACGGACCAACTACAACATCATGGGTGTCACTCACAGCATCGCCACGGAGATTGAGATTGCTGCGCCGCCAGCAACGGTGAAGTCAGTGGTGGGTGTCAGCCTTGAGTCGCGATTTGCCATATGCTTATTTCTAATGTCTCACAGTTTCTCGACTGGCACCGCTATGATGAGTGGACCAAAGTATGGAAGATGTCCACCAAAGATGAGTCCAAGAAGCCGTCCGAGCTGAAGGAGGGCGACGTTGTCAGCACCAACCTCAAGGGAATGGCGTTCACACCAGTCATTTTGGTATGTTTGTAATTCATTTTCATATCCATCCTTATCTAACGAAAACAGGAAAACTCAAAAGAACTCTTCAGATGGAATGGATCGCTTCCTTATATTTTCTCGGGAGCGCACTCGTTTTACTTCCGGGCAAGCGAGAAGACGCCTGGAGGCACCACGATGATCCAGGCTGAAGACTTCAGCGGTCTTTTTGCGTTTTTGATGAAGCCACTTTGGGGCTTCGAAAAGAAAACCCTGGTAAACTGGAGGGAATTCGATGCGGATATCAAGAAGGAGAGCGAGAGATTGTCGAGCCAGTCATGATTGATCCTGCAGTGACCTACGTTTCGTAGCTGATACGCTAATGACGATGAAATATTTAAAGAACTATTTCTATGTTAACACAAAATTCATTCACGCAGGCAACGTTGCTTGCAGCTGATGTTGCGAAAATTGAAGAGAGTCCCCGCTGACGCATGTTGGATGAGTTGTTCAACGTTTCTGATCACCCGGGCGGATTGTCTTGTTATTGCATGACAACGACACGAGGAATGATAGAAAAGACGCCAAAGATTTAAGATGGACATTTACGTAGCTGCCTCAACATGGTATCTGCCCGAGAAAATGTAATACTCAACTCAAGCATATGGCACTACTTAGTCTCCTCATCTGTCTTGCCAGAGCTATCTTCCGTTGGTATTTTCTTCAGCCCAACCCCTGCAACACCAAGAATGCTAAGGGCAGCCATGGCAGCAGCAACCAAAAACGTCCGTGTAACGGCATGATTGTACACTTCCAAAAAGAGACTCAGCCTCTCCGGGGAAACTAGACTGGTCAACTGCGTAGCGCCGGCGCTCTGGACCTTTTGAGGGTCCACGCCAGGAATCTTGGTCGAAATGCCCGAAGCCAAGTCACTCGAAAATACAGCTTGAGCAATGGTGATAGCTGTAGTTGGTCCAAAACATTGGAAGAACAAAACAACCGCAACACCAATCGCGACATCTCCTTCAGTTAGAGTGCTTTGGACTGCAACAGCGGCTTGCTGAGTTGAGGCTCCAATGCCCAAGCCGGCAATGACTTGGAATGAGATCCACTGGCCTGCGCCGGATTGAACTCGAAGAGTTGAAAGGAGACCTGCGCCGACCGCGATCAACACTGTCCCTGCCAGCATGAACGGTTGGTAATATCCTGTCTTTGTAACGCCCCAACCGCTCATGAAAATGATCAAGATAAATGCCAAGCAGAGCGCCAAGTAGCGCACACCCGACTGCTCCGGAGTAACACCTTGGATTGCCTGAAACCATAGCGGTACCTAGTGAATCTGTCAGACCAACCGCCGCCCTCGAGAAAGACAAAGGTAAGTTACTTACGTAGTAAACCAAAGTGAAGAAAGCGCTGTCTATGCAGAATCCGAAGAAGGCGCCAAAAATAACGACGCGCATCTTTATCAATCGAGGTGGCACCAATGCCTTCTCACCCATCCACCACTGCTCTGCCACGAAAGCAATGATGAGCACTCCGGCGACTACGAAGCATGCAATCGTGCGAGCGTCGCTCCATGAAAATAAAGTACCGCCAAATTGAAGTGCGAGAAGAAATGAGGTAATCCCTGGGAGTAGAAGGACCATGCCAAGATAATCTAAACCCCGGATTTTCTGCAGCCAAGGCCGCCGTTGTTCTTGGGTTGGTGGGGGTGACTTGATCAGGAACAACGTCGCAACAGCGGGGGGAGCCGCAATTGGGAGATTGATGTAGAAGCACCTGCAGAGGTTCAGTAAATGAGTTGAAGAATTTGGATGGAAAACTCGAACTGACCATCTCCAGGTCAAGTAGCTGTTCGTGATGAGACCTCCAGCAACCGGTCCAACGACCGCCGCAACGCCGTAAACCATGCCAATAGCGCCCAAATACAGAGGTAACTTCTTCGCTGGTAAAGTTGCGGATATGAGAACCAAGCTGCCCCCTTGCAAGCCTGAAGCTCCTAGACCGGCGATGGCGCGGCCGACGATGAACACGGCTGAGCTGGGACTGACCGCGCAAATCAGAGAGCCGACTTCAAAGATACAGAGGGAGGCTAAAAAGACAATCTTAATGTTGAACTGATTGTACATGCGACCAAAAACCAGCTGAAAAGCACACAGAGTCATCTGGTACGCCGATCCATACCACTGGATTAAGTGTCAGTGCTTGGTGTTCTGATTTGCTTCAAAATGATATTCACTTACACCAACATCTTTCAGAGAACCGAAATCATCCGTGATTCTTGGGATGGCTGTTGCAATGATTCCCTCATCAAGAAAAGTGCACAAGACTCCAAAGGCGATGGCCAGCCAAATCAGAAAGGCCTTCCATCCAGGAAGATCGACTGTCTCTGTCGTTTTCTCAGAGGAGTTGGGCACATCGGATTGACTGCCGGAAGTTTTGGACTGAGCATCAGCAGGCTTTTCGGTGCGCTCATCAACCTGTTCTTGACCATGCGAAGGCATTTTGAATACGAGTTGAGCACTGACTCGGACCACGAGGAAGGGGGAACGACACCGTCGAAAAAGATTGATTAGGCAAGAGCATTCTCATTCATCACGCTCCGGGATGGGAACCATAAGAGGGCCATGTCAAGATTCCTGAAAGGTTTGCCCGGTCTCGCCCCCACTACACTGCCTGACCGCCACAGTTGGGGTGTTCACCCTAGACATGGATCAAATCCCTGTCACCAACCGCAACAGGAAGGCGAATGAGCACTAAAGACGCTGATGGAGTTGAGACACAACTAACGTTCAGCATCACAATTATGGAGTGTGACTTTTTCCCCCCTTATCGCTGACCACCCTTCTCGTGGGTCTGAAGGATCGAACTGCATGCTCTCGCCAGGCACCTAAGTAGAAGTTCTTCCTGGAGGGCTTCTTCAAGCAACGATCTCGAGTACAAGCATTGGTCCCGCCCGGCAGGAAGAAGGTAACATGCGTCAAAGCCTGGATCCCACGAACCCATGCAAGGCACAGCATGCAGCCGCCTTGCATGCATCGGCTACAAAAGAACCAATGGGTACCAGGATTATGGGCCCTGTCACGAACCTCACCTGCACCAGTCACCAATGACAAATGTCTTTTTTTCCTCACACAGTGACTGGAACGGTTAGTAACACACAACCAAAGTCAGCCTTTCCAAAGAGAGAGACATATTATCCACGCAAGACTCCGACACAGCGAATCGGATAGCCAATTCGAGTTTCCGCAAAACAAGTCGAACATTGTGTGACCACACCGGCAAAAGACAGCCGGGCACAGCGGACGAAGAATCTGTCGAGTACTCAAGTGACTCACACTATCGAATCACAAGAACACGAGGCTCTTTGATGTGATCTGACTTTTGCCTTCCGGTGGAACTATTAGTGGAATTGTGGAAGGTATCGTAACTGTGGGTATACGACCGCAGTCGAAGGATTCGAAGCCTAAGATGTCTTCACTCAGCTTCCTTTCTAGGTAAGCAACACGTTTGAGAACAAGGCCAGAACACAGCGGAGAAGACCACCTCGGGCCATAACAGAGAGGCTATGCGAAGTTCAAGCTCTTCGGGTCGCGCGGAAAGGAAGTCCGCTGGTAAGTCTCGAATAATGTGGGAGTTTATGGATGAAGGGTGGCTCATCAGCTTGAAGGATTTCGCGTGTGCCAGGAGGTTCGAATTCTGGCCCGAATGCTTGATCCTCGATATGGCTAGTGAAAGCCGATGGTCCGAATGATCGCTTTATGCACTCTTCTTGAGGCATGCATGATCTTCTGGGTGGGGGACATACCGATATATGATCGAGAGTCGCCAACATCGTCTTGGCGCCACTCCCCAAGGCTGACATCTTCCATGATAATCTTCATGCACGTTAAACTATTACACCCCAATTTGCATATCAACAGCCAAGATGTTATCTTCAGACGGCAAATGGAAGCTTGCCCCAAGGCTGCATTCCGTCAAATTTGTTTTCGATGCGCCTATTCCAGCAGACGCCCCGGCTCCTGAGGAGTTCGTTTTCGATAGCCCATCTTCCAATGGCACTCCGGGAATTCCCGAAAAGTTCACTTTCAAGTCGCCCGGTTCAATGAACGATAGTCACAAGAAAGCCAGCGACATTGACGGTCTTTCCGCATCCAGCCAACGCAGTGTCACTGAAGTCACCGAGGATGAGATTACAATACAATCGAATACGTCATCCCAGAAGGTTACCTGTGAAAAGACACAGAATCCCATCGAATCGTTCAAGAGCCCGGTGCTTCATGTTCGAGGTCCATGCTTTGACTTGAGCAACGTGGAAAGACCTATCGAGTCGGTCGTTTGTGCTGCCTGGGCTCTGGTGCTTTCGTCGCAAAACGCTACGCAAGCCGTTTGTTTTGGACTGAATTCATCGATTGCAGAGCACGATTCCAAGTCGATCTCATCTGTGGACGTGAGCGTTGCCACCAATCATACCAGCAACATTGCGGACTTTCTCGAGTATGTTGAGCAATCTATGAACAGAAACTCCGCGAACAGTGGTAAAGGATTCACCACAAACTCTCATCTGAGAACAAATGTATACCTTGTTGAGAGCCAGCGCATCGTACCGCCATTCAATTCAACGAAGTATGACTTCGTTCTCGAATGTCATATGAATGGAACCGAGATCGCCTTGGCAGCCACTTTCAATCACGAAGTCGTTTCTAAAACCTCAGTGAGATTTCTACTGAACGACTTGGAGAATGTGCTTTGGCAGTTGTCGTCCTCGACAGGGGAAGTGCAGAAGGTGGAGGACATCCAGATACTAGGCCCGACCAGCCAACGCCACCTTGTTCAGCTTAACCGACCGTGAGTACCGCATTTTGTTATCACAATGAACAACTTCTAATGCCTGTGCAGATTAACAAGAAGAGAAAACGTCTTCATCGATGGTCTCGTGACCAATCAAGCCAAACTACATCCATCCGCTGAGGCTGTTTGCGCCTGGGATGCCAGCCTCTCTTATGGCCAGCTTCAGCGATACGCTGAGAAGCTCGGCGACTCCCTGATCGACTTGGGCGTGACGCGTGGAACACTCGTTCCGATCATCTTTGAGAAGTGCGCCTACAGCATCGTCGCCATTCTTGGGGTCCTCAGGGCGGGCGGTGCCGTTGTGGCTTTGGACCCCTCACTACCCGCCGCCCGCCTGCAAATGATAATTGAAGACGTCAAAGCTTCAGTGGTGATCTCTTCAGCGAAGAGTCAACATCAGATTCCTCCGTATATCTCACGAAACAAAAGGATGGTGATAGATGAACTGTTTATCGAGAGGCTTCCACTCGCTACCCCTGAACGCTCATCTTCTGTGTCGAGGGATGTTGATGACGCTCTCTACGTTGTGTTTACTAGCGGATCAACTGGCAAGCCGAAGGGCGTGG
This sequence comes from Colletotrichum fructicola Nara gc5, assembly GCF_000319635.2. Lineage (NCBI taxonomy): Eukaryota > Fungi > Ascomycota > Sordariomycetes > Glomerellales > Glomerellaceae > Colletotrichum > Colletotrichum fructicola. The sequence goes on along the minus strand of NW_027094051.1, from coordinate 7,664,754 downwards.
TGGTCACACACGCTGCCTTCGCTTCGAGTGCCAAAGGATTCTCCAAGGCCATATATCTCGATTCCCCAAGTTCCCGAGTGCTACAATACTCCTCGTTCTCCTTCGACATATCCATGTTAGAGATCTTCACTTCTCTCATGGCTGGGGCCTGTCTCTGCATTCCTAGCGAGGAACAGCGAACGAACGATTTGACGGCTTGCATTTCCAGTATGAACGTCAACTGGGCTATGCTGACACCATCGGTGGCCAGCCTCATCAGTCCTGGAGATGTTCCCAGCCTCGACGTTCTCTGCTTAGTTGGCGAAGCACTGCCACAGGCCGTTGCTGATACTTGGGCTAACCACGTGAAGACCATCAACGCATATGGTCCTGCGGAATGCTCTGCCCTCACCATCGTCAGTGAGCCGAGAGTTCGAGGTGTGAAGAGCATTTCTATTGGGCGACCCGCGAATTGCGCTGTCTGGATTGTGAACGAGAGCGGACGTCTGGCACCTTTCAATGCTGTCGGCGAGATAGTCATCGAGGGACCTCCCGTTGCACGCGGCTACCTCGGCGATGACGTCAAGACGAAGGAAGTCTTTCTCAATGATCCTGAATTCCTCCGAGGAGTTGTTCGACAATCTGGGCGCTGCTACCGAACAGGCGATCTTGGCCGTCTGAATTCTGATGGGTCAATCGACTTTCTCGGTCGGAAGGACTCTCAGATCAAGATAAACGGCCAACGCGTTGAGCTCGGAGAGATAGAGCACCAACTCAAGGAGCTCTTGTATGGTGCGCAGTCATCATTTGCGATGCCGAATGCGCCGGCTTGGGACGTTGCCGTTGAGCTGCTTCAACCGAGTGGAACACAGACCACAGTACTATCAGCATTCGTTGCTTGCTCGAAATCAATGATCCAGAACTACGAATCTTTAAGCCTCCTTGTTCATGAGGCAGAGCCTGCGTGGATGGAAGTCAAATCTTTGAGCGCGCAAGCTTTGATTGAGCTCGCGGAGAGGCTTCCGACATATATGGTGCCCAAGACGGTAGTGCAATGCCACAAGTTGCCTCTGTCTCCTTCCGGGAAAATTGATCGCAAGACACTTCGCAATTTGGGCAACACCATGACCCTGCAGCAACTGATGAGTTCACCGAGTCAGGGCAACCCTCCGACGCCGCGAGCTCCCGTAATCGAGCTAGACCCTTTGGAAATCAATGTGATTGAAGACGCAGAAGATTCTTCCGAGGGTCAGATAACTCTGCTATCAGAGAGCATTCGCGCATCTGAGTCTTCGATACCCTTGTCGTCAATGTCAGACACAGCATTGAACCCTGTGGAGGTGGTGCTGCGGAAGGCCTGGGGCAAGGTCTTGAGTCTTCCCGAAGATTCAATCACTGGTGAAGACGACTTCTTCAGACTCGGTGGCGACTCAATCGGTGCCATAAAAGTTGTTGCAGCGTGCCGTCAGCTTGCAATTCAAATCAACGTTGCCAGTATTTTCAAGAACTCGGTCCTAAGGCAAATGGCCTTGGTTTGCAAAAGGACTGCGACAGGCAAGACCAACGCAGCATCAAACCATTACAACCCCTACCAGCTTGTCGATCAGTTTAACCTGGCTGAGCTGCGCGAAGAAGTCTCCTTTCAGTGCGAGGTTCAGCCTGATGATGTTGAAGACATGTATCCCTGCACTCACATGCAGGAAGGTTTGATGGCAGTCAATCTTACACGACCTGGGAGCTACACGGGCCGATGGATTCATCCTTTGCCCCAAGCCATCAACTTGGCACGGTTCAAGAAGTCGTGGGAGGATATACATGCGACTTCACCTATTTTGCGAACCCGATTTGCCATCACGGCATCTGCAGGATCTCTCCAGGCCATCATAAAGGGGCATGTGCAGTGGCTTACTTCCGACGACCTTGAGAAATATTTGGCAAACGACGACGCAAACCCAATGTTTCCTGGAGATTCACTCAACCGATTCGCTCTAGTCACTAATGTCAACGGCGATGTCACGTTTGTGTGGACTATTCATCACATGCTCTACGATGGCTGGTCTCTAGCCATGCTTTGCAACAGACTGAACGAGACATATCACGGTCGAGCGGTCAAGCCGGCCACTGACTATCGCAAGTTCATTTCCTATACTCAACAGCTTGAGTCCAGGCAAAGCTCAGACTACTGGCAAAGGGAACTTAGCGAATGCCCACAATCAACCTTCCCCGCCGCCCCAAGGCCAGGCCACCAGTCGTTCGCTCGCGCCGTTGTAAGAGATTCTCTGATTATTGACGTGGACACAGCCTCCGGCGTGACTATGTCAGCAGTGGTTCGGGCTGCGTGGGCTCTCATGATCAGTCACTTCTCCAAGTCGGATGATGTCTTGTTCGGAGCAACTGTATCGGGTCGAAACGCACCGTTGGAAGACATTGATAACATCGAAGGCCCCACGATTGCGACTGTGCCAGTGAGAGTCTCAATCAGTAAGAACTCCACTGCGCTGGAATTCCTTCGCCAAGTTCAAGACCAAGCCACAGCTATGATTCCCTTTGAACAAGCCGGCATTCAGCAGATCAAGTCTCTTAACGAGGACACAAAGCGCGGGTGCGGGTTTCAGAACTTGCTCGTTGTTCAAGCTGGCGGCGGGTGGGATGAGAATGGCCCCGGACCCCTTGGCAAGCCTATTTATCGGGAAGAATTCACTACGTTTCCGGTTACCTGCGAGGTCTGGCTTCAACCAGGCAAGGTTGAGTTTGCGACTCACGTCGACGAAGATGCGACCACTCGCGTATTCATAGCCGAAGCTATCGAAACCGTCAAGATCATCATGACTCAGCTGTCCTGGGCGACGTCTTCTACTAAGGCAGACTGCGAGCTCTCGAGACTTGCTTACGATATGCTACCGGCAGAAACTGACGGAAGGACGAGAAGAGATGACGTTTTGCCGGTGAAGATTTCTGCCACGATCAACGACCTTATTTCAGAGCAAAGCACGGCTCACCCAGGAAAGGAAGCAGTGACATCGACACTAGACACTCTGTCCTACGATTCCCTCGAGACAATGTCCTCTGCGCTTGCTATACACCTAAAAAGTTTGGGCGTTGCAACTACAGACTTCGTCCCACTCTGCTTCGAGAAGTCCGTCTGGACGGTTGTCGCCATGCTTGCGGTGATGAAGGCTGGTGCTGCCTTTGTGCCCCTGAATCCTGACCAACCGATATCACGTCTCAGAGCAATTATGAGCGAAATCAAGGCGAAAGTCGCGATCGTGTCTGCCTTCCACTATAAAGCCACCGACCTTGGCATTGCGACTACGGTGGTTGCGGATAGGAGTTCCTTAGGAGTACTTTTGCAATCCAACACCACAGGATTCGACCGATTAAACAATCCCGAAAATCCAGCATACGTCATCTTCACCTCTGGATCTACTGGAACTCCCAAGGGTGTTGTCATCTCGCACTCTGCTTTTGCTTCTGGGGCAACGGCTCATGGGAAGGCCCTCGGTATTACCAGTGACCATCGTGTCCTACAGTTTTCTTCTTACACCTTCGATGCCAGCCTCTTCGAAATTCTTACCACGCTCATACACGGCGGCACTGTTTGCGTCCCGACAGAAAACCAACGTGTCGAAGGAATACTGGATTTCGTAAAGGAGACGAACGTTAGTCTCTCGCTCCTCACGCCATCTGTGGCTCGACTACTAGCACCATCCAGTGTACCGTCCTTGAAAACCCTGATTCTTGGAGGCGAAGCCCCCGATGAGCCTCTCATTGCCAGGTGGCTAGATTCAGGGGCCAAGGTTCTCAACGCGTACGGACCCAGCGAATGTTCTGTCATTGCAACAGTTCAAGCCTGCGCCATTGGGGCAGAAGCCAGGACTATAGGGTACCCTGTAGGGTGCTCTTGCTGGGTAGTTGATGCAGACGACGTCAACACTTTGGTGGCTGATGGCGAAGTGGGCGAGCTCCTAATTGAGGGCCCAACTTTGGCCAATGGATATCTCGACGATCTACAAACATCCGCGTCGTTCATCGATAGCTCCATCTGGAGGAAGGGAACTCGTTTGTACAAGACTGGAGATCTGGTCCAAAGAACCAAGGATGGATCCTTCATCTACCATGGTCGCAAGGACTTTCAAATCAAAATCAATGGACAGAGGGTGGAGCTTGGAGATATCGAGTCCCACTTGTCTGCCTGTCGATTTGTCAAGCGTGGCGTAGTCATCTTCCCGTCCTCCGGCCCACTCGCAAAACAGCTTGTTGGCGTACTGGACATGGAGGAGGACGAGAAGGACGACGACAACGATGACGACAGAGACGACGACAGAGACGACGACAGAGACGATGACAGAGACGACGACAAGAGAAACACAGACAGTGTGGTCTACAGGAATCGTATTCGATACCGTGCCAAGGCGTTAGAAGACATCAAGCAAGAGCTATCTGAAAGGGTCCCCAGCATCATGGTCCCAAAGCATTGGGTTGACGTCGAGAAGCTGTCCACCGGAGGCTTTCCGCTTTCCATCGCTGGAAAGGCAAATAGAAAGCTAATCCTAAGTTGGATCGAGGAAATGTCTGCGCCCGATGCCCAAGCTATTGACGGCCATGCTTTAGCTGGTTGTGCAACGCCTGACATTAGATCGGACGAGGTACTCGCGTATGAACTGGCGAGCAAGATCTTCTCCCTCCTTCCCAGGGAATCATTCCATCTTCAGCGCGGCACTCCGAATCGGTTTGCAGACTTGTTACTGCATTCATCAGGCCTAGACTCGCTGAACATGATGTCAATCATGCACTTCGTTCGTTCAAAGTACCAAGTGCGGGTGAGCATTCAACTTTTGATGGATGAAAGGACAAGCGTTCGGAGCCTGGCTGAGTTCATTGCCGAAAAGCTTGCCGAAACAACAAACAAAAAGCTTGCGCCGGCACAAGCTCCGTCGCGTAGGATCGATATCATGGCTCTGATCGAGCGGCAAGAAACCGAGCTCTTGAGATGGCAACACATGTCAGATGATCTTCCTAAGAGACCTACCAGAAGCGCAAAGTTGACAATATTCCTGACTGGTGCCAACGGGTATCTGGGTACACAGATCCTGCGTCGGCTGTTGGAACGGGACGATGTAGCGAGAGTGATTACCCTTGTGCGTGGGCACACCGTCGATATAGCCAGGGAAAGGGTCATTGAAGCTGCGCGGAAAGCTCTTTGGTGGACAGACTTCCACGGAGAAAAGTTGGAAGTGTGGAAGGGCGACCTGGGGGTGCCAAACCTCGGGCTTACGGATGGAGATTGGAACACATTGGCCGACGGAAGTTCCATCGATATCATTATTCACAACGGCGCCATTGTGAATTGGAACAAAAGCTACGCGGCTCTCGAGGCCGTCAATGTCCGCTCAACCGTTCAGCTCACTGCTCTCGCAATTCGGAATCCTAACCTGAAGTTTACGTACATATCAGGGGGGAGGCAGTGCCGTTCCGCAGATGAGTTGGATGAAGACGTCGCTCGAGAGCTGTCCGAAGCGATGGGCTACAGCCAGTCTAAGTTCGTGGCGGAAGTACTGGTGAAACGTGCCGCAGAGCGTTGCCCGCCCGGTGAAAGAAATATTGCCGTATTCAGGCCGGGTCTAATCATTGGAACACCAACAGAAGGAGTGGCCAATACGGACGACTACATATGGCGTTTGACGGCGGCGAGCATAGACGTTGGCGCGTACAACTTTGACGACGAAACCGCCTGGCTGCACTTGTCTGACGCTACGACGACCGCTGCAGCAGCAATTCGTACTGCATTTTCACCAGCCTCGCCTCACAAGGCGGTTGTTCATCATGGGGATGGAATGACGTGGGGAGCCTTTTGGAGTCTGATCCAGAACATGGGCTTCAGCATCCGTTCGATGCCAGCGTCTCAATGGCTACCACTTCTCAGAAGAGACATCGAATCCAGGAATGAGGGTCATCCTCTGTGGCCACTAGCGCACCTGATGGAGGATGGGTCAATGGAATGGGATGTGCGTGTTCAAGAGCAACGAGAGGCTCCATTGAGGCTGAAGGTTGCAGTCAAAAGAAACGTGGAATTTCTTGTCCGGGCTGGGTTTCTATCGACCGGTGGTGTCGTTGCTGAAACGTCGCATGTCAAGCGTGGACCGTTTTCTCGTGCTTCATCGAGAGAGGGATGGGGTGTAGCAAAGTGATGCCGATAGAAATTCCGCATCTCCCGGGAACGTTTTGCCTATACATGCTGTGTGTCCACAGATTGTACTTGTTTCAGTTTTACTCTCATGTTATACATCCTTTATGAGGTATTGTCCACCGGATACCAAAGTTGATGCCCAACGCCTCATCAAACGTCCCCTGCGCCCTGGCAATGTTCTGATACATTCGTGCCTTGGCTTGTCCCCAAGTCGCAGTGACCATTATACAATTCCGTCATCAGACGTGTATGAAAAGTCTTGTATGGTCTGTAGGGCAGTTTGGAATGACGTATTTCGACGCTAGTCAGGTGAGAAGGCCCAGGCTTGTCCCAAGGTTTCACAAACCTATCAACGACAGCATCATTAACAAACGCCGTGTACACATCCATGCTGGGGTTAAAGGACTGGTCCGAAATGAGAACATGAACCTTTTTGACTATGGTCAGTAAACAAATCTGGCTCAAGACTGATTGGCCGCCGCCAGACTGAGTTCTGACCTTGTGAAAGGTATCCTCTTTGGAAATACCTAGCTCTAGCCGGGCGCAACACCCACGACTTCGGCTTCGTTGAGCTTGCGCAACGATCAGCGCTGTGATGTACGGATTAGGGCTCAGGTCGGCGGCAAGCTGCCTCTGAGGAACGCATCTTTTTTGACTGTAGAAGCAATGATGCTGAAGGGCCGATAAATCTATGTGCACAACAGAGAAGATAAGTCCGTTCAGAGGTGAAGGAGGGCTGAAAAAGCCATCACCTAGAAGGGGAATCATTTCGGTTTCGAATCGGAGAAACAGAACCCTAAAGGCATCAGAAGAAACACGTTATGATAAAGCTTGTGCACTTACATCGTTTTGAAGGAGGCAGATTTCAGGAGCTGACGCATGACATCTGTTTTATCGTGAAATACGCCATACAGCTCTTTGCCCCATTTCCTGGGCGGACCGTCTGACAACTCTTCACTCGTAGATCAAGATTCGAGTGCTCCATGCGACTGGAAATACTTATACGCAACTTCATTCCGAGGTCCAGGAGGCTGTTGTGTATTCCCAGTAAAGACGCAACGGAGGAGCTGAAGCTGGCGCGCCGTCCATTTGCGCGGATGAACCAAAAGGCGCTCCCGAGAGAATACGCGCGCAATGCGATGAATGGAAAGACTCGAGATATCGTTGATGTCTTCTCCTGGAAGGAGCTTTCTGTTGTAAGCTTTGCGCACCTCCGCAGAGAGCGATCGGTTTGGATTGTTCATTTCAGATCTCGAAGATAAGCCGCGAATGATCGACTAGTACGAGCAAGTTAGCAGATAGAATGTACAGTTATTTAGATCTTGAAAGTTACGATCAGTCCAAGAGAAATAAGACCAGTCAACGGTGCATGGCGGTTCGCTACAGAGTGTTATACATAAGTCAGGTTTGACCTGGTTGGAAACCTTTGCGACCTGGTCATCTCCCGAAAGACAAAAGGGTCCGGAGATTGCAAGGTCAACCTGGGTTCTATTTCGTAGGTAAGCGATGAAGGGAAAGAACTAAAGCTCGGCCATTGCAGTAGGCACAGGGTGCCATGGCACACCCAACGTTTTAGTCAAAAATTGAAAAGACATGCATATTTTGCAGTTGGTGAAGTGGCATCAAGCTAGCCCTTCTCCGTCGAGGCCGACTAGGATAATTCACTATCAACTACTAATGCGGCAGTACTCATCTGCGCACGTCGAGGAAGAGCAATCCCCCCCTTTCGTCCCCAGCACAGGATTCCAAGCTGAAGTACAGCTACCTGTATGTAGGTATTATTGGAGCTTGCAAAAGTGGTGCAAGTTGCCCCAGAGAGTGCTTTGGTACCTCGCGCAGTTTGAGTTGATGCCATCTTGCTTCGGGTCAGTGGTAGCAACCTTTATGCTAACACAGTAATATTCATCGGCCCACCCCACTGAACCGCATCTTTGTCTCCAAGCCAAGCAGGGCGGTCTGTTGATTCTGAGATGCCGAAACAAATAGGGTCTTGATGTACGGATATTTAAGATAATTCCTCAGCCATGGATGTACGTATCTGTCTGCATCTCCATTTCATTACTGTATTGTTTGAGAATCGGCGAGGCTATCCATGACAATGGACGGAGTTGGTGCTATTCCTTGGCTTTAGCTGCCCATTCTAGCAAGCTTTGGCGACAACCGTCGCCGTTGTAACGATCCGGCCATCCATGCTGTGCATAAACTCTCTTAATTTCCTAAGTGTAAAAAATAAATAAGATTAGTACACAGGTTTGTGAGTGAGTTATGACTTACTTCCACCTGTTTGTAGCTCTCGGACTCTTCATCATCATATTCTCTCGGTCCGAACACTCCTGGGTGCTGCGCGCGAGGTATGCCAAGCCACTGAAGGGTCTTGTACTTCTCCAATAGGCCATCTAGCCACTTCTCCAGGGTGAGGGTATCATCATCACAATACACTTGCCTCCACATCCGCGGATCGTTCTCTTCATACCTTCCCACTGGTTCTGGATAAACAGCCCCAGTGATGATATACTTGGTCACAGTTCCATCCATGGTATCCAGAAGCCAGATGTCACCGTCTCGATGAGCACTCGTGGTAAGTTGAAAAACCCATGGCGGAAACTCATAGAAATGGTCGTGTCCCAGTGTTTTCATCCACCCCGGCATGAAGGTTCCCGCGGTCGCTTTGGTCACGACGCTGTGGTAGTTGATAGGGAAGGTTTCGGGCGTAATCCAGGGCGATTGAGGCTCGCCATCGATATATGGGAGGTGACGGATCAAGTCGATGACTCGTTCAGCTGGGCGCATCTTGGCGGCAGCAAGAGACCCAGGGGTAATCTCGGTCCAGCCCCCTGGAGGGGCTCGTCGGATGAGGGAAGGGTCGACATGAGGCAAACTCTCGTAGAAAGATAGCAAAGCGGCGACAATGTTGTCACGCGAGTATCGGGGCTGTTCGCCCGGGAGACGAGGGTCCGCCGGGAGGTCTCGGGGGTCCGGAACGGTCTCCATCTTGGCATTTGGCTTGGCGGTCGGGCTTGAACGGCGTCAGAATCGTGAGGAGCGGGGGCATAGCACTCAAGGAACCCCGCGCCAATCATTCTGAGGGTTTAGATAAGCGACCAGGGGTCTTGTGGGGGCGGACGACCCGGGTCCGGGTGCTAGTCCGGCTCCGGCTCCGGCCGCAGTTGGTTGATGTTGCCTGTCTGTGAGATCGCTATGTGCCCTGATCTCAACTTGGGATCTAGCTTAATTAGGTCGGTATGACTTCGTACTGCTTCTGTGGGTTTTTCTTCAGCTTAAGAAGCTTTCATGCCCCTTTTTGTTTCGGCGAAAGTTGTGTTCCTACTTACTCATCGGAAGACAATTAGAAGGCTCACCCGGCAGTCTGCGTAGAATATGCTAAGGGTAATCTTATATTCCGGTGAAACGTTTGGTCACCTCACATTGTGAACACATTTGGATTGAAATTATTGTTGCTGATTTGGTTTCCAGGAACAATTGAATAATGCTTATCCATACAGGTTTATAGCTTATCCGAATCACCGCCTCTTCCCTCGTGTGCTCGGTTCCAGTGTATAAGGTATGTCCATCACATACATACTATCACTTTCAGCCACCCAACACTTCGATCAAGTCTGAGATGGCTCCATATGCGTCTAACGACGATGAAGCAATGTCAACTCCAGTCGCTAAAAAAGACAGAGCGTCCTCTGCCATAGAATTCTCCCCCTTCAGGACAATCTCCCCATTGTCACCAACAGTGAGACCGAGACTCTGCGGAAGTACACGAAGCTTTTGCTTCCCTGAACATCCCCATGATTCTCCTCCTACCACAAGCTTGATCTCCCACAGAAGCATGTGCTCCACCGTCATGCAGTATGTCAGATACGATGGCTCGATCTTCACACCCGCCGGGCTGGCAAACTTTCCGGTATGAGCATCAATCACTCGGCCGAGGACATCCAGCTTCACCCCAAGAACAGCACCCAAGTCGAGGGGCTTCTCGTTAGACCCACACGTCAATGTCAAACCTCCATCAACCGGGTTAACATCCTGGCTCGTCTTCGCCAACAACGTCTTCCACGATTTATCAGCCGAATGCGTGTCGAGTGTACCGGGGCAGATAATGCTTGTTGTCGTCTCGATTTCCACCGTGGCACTCTTGATCGTCATGACTTGTGGGACGTTTGCGATCACCTCGGAGGTCTTCTCCCAGTTGGGGATGGCGCTTAGTGTAAAGGGAATAGTTGAAGGATTGCCAAGCTGAATGACTGCCGGGCACTTCATCTCGACCGCGTAATTGAGCGATGGCACCTTTGACGAACCAAAGAATTTCCGAGTCTTCTGCTTGAAAGATAGTTCTGCTTGTTCCATGCCTGGAACCAACCGATGGCTGCTCACGCAACCTGGGCACTTGCGCGTGGTCAACTCAAAGTCGCTTATGGGCGGCCAAGGAGGTGGCTTCGAGTTGACTCTGATTGGCAGTGTCGCCTGGAAAGTCTTCCCCACCCGCTCTTTGGTACTCTTGACGGTGATCGTTGCTTCGATCCAGAACTCGACATAGCCGTGCCACTTCTTGCTGAAGCCGCTGTTGCTGTAGTGAAAAGTGCCCGGCAGCGGTTGTCCAGGAATCTCCGCCGCGCCATCGGTCTTGAGTGGCGCTTTGATAAAGTAGTCTCTCTTTTCCTTGTCTTTCAACCCCCTGTTCACGTCCTTCTCGCTGACATCTGTTGGTATCTTCAGCGAAAATGGCCAGGACAGGCTTTCTTCGGCGCCTGTGTCGATGGCGCCTTCATGTACGATGTCAGAAACATCGGACTCGTCCCAGAATGGGAAGCGGCTGCGGTAGGTGCTCTTGGAATTTCCGTTATCAGAGACCAATTTTGCTTTGGCGCGGCCTTGGAGGCGTGCGCGAACAGTGGCTGAGGCTGCGTCCAAAGGAGCTTTTCGTACGATGTGCCCGCGAATGACACTGCCTGGAAAGGACGGTACGCTGGGGTCGAGGAGTTCGATGGACAGTTTGTCGTTGTTTGCTCGCGACGTAGGAGGCATTGTGATATTGGTATGGACTCAATCGCGTTAAATTTGATTAACTACGGTAGCTGAAAGTTCATTTTACAATGAGATGTTGAGAGCATAATATGTTCAATCGAGAATGGTTGCCTAGACCTCACTGCCGGCGGCGGCATGCATCCCTGCGGCGCAGGCGATAAGCGATCAAATTAAACGCTGATCTCCCCGAGCCGGATCTTTTTTTAGGGACGGCTGATAGCGAGGATGGTCAGAAATGTAAGACAGCAGCGTCACACGAAGGGATGAGAAGGCTGGCGGGATTTTCAAAATCCCACCATCTTTATTGAGGGAAACACACGCGCAAGTTTTGATCATGATGAACTGACTGCTGTAGACCCTCAGTAGACTTTTGACTTACACCGGTAACGTCCAAGCGCCGAAAACTTGCAGGGATGACGGTATTACAGACCCAAAAGGGTAGAGTTCAAGACTGCTCCAAAATGACATGATTTACATCGAAAATACTGAGTCAGGTCCGGTTTCTACTAACAGGAAATCACGTCCAGAGATAAGGGGTTTCTCATAGGCGCACGGTGACTCAAACTGCGCGAGCTTTCTTCAGATTGTCGTGGATGATGACAATTTTTCACTTCCTAACTTCACCTGCCGAAAGTTGTCCTCCTAATTGTCCATACAATATGTCTGGCACGTACCGAGTCCGTTTCGCAGAGGCGCAATTATACCCGCTCTGTGAAATCCCCAAAGCCGACGGCTTCGAGTCTCCATTGAGCAATCCACCATCCCATCGCCCAACTCATAGCGACAAGGCGAAAGCGACGAAGAGCAGACGCGGCTGCAAAGAATGCAAGCTGCGACGAGTAAAGTGCGACGAAACCTTTCCGGTGTGTCTGCGCTGCCAACGACGGGGCACACTATGCCTGTCTGTCACTCCGCCCGCGATGCCATGGCAGACTGAAATTCCCTGGACATTGATAAGACGACCAGCAGAGCCCTGGCCCGGCGCTGTGCAACCTAACAAAAAGCTCATGAACTACTGGCTGGAAAACACAAGCCGAATGATGACAGTTACGCCAGAAGACAACCCACTATCCTTTCCATTGGTTGAGCACCTTCTCTACACGCCCTCTCTAGTTCATGCCGTTCAAAGTATCGGTGCAGGCCAGGAGGGTTTCTTCTACCAGAATGCGCTAGAGACGTGTCTTCAACAGAGGGGCCTCGCAATCCAGTCTCTACGAAAGGAACTACAGAACCCTGGTCAGATCAAGCCCGCAACAGTACTGAGTGTTTTCCTCCTTGGCGTATCCGCGTCTTGGACAGAGGACAAGCCCCTTTGCTACGGAAAAGAGCACATGTCAGGCGCTCGTACACTATTGGAAAGACTACTCAGGGACGAAGAGAGGCGACACGATCAAGTGGTTCAATACATACTTGGGTGGTACCTCTACTGGGATATGACTTGTGCCTTCGTTGCAGACCCTGGCGACTACAAGTTCTCTGCTCAAGCCGAAAGAAGCATTTTGCAAGCTGTTGAAAGTGGCCAAGAGTTTCACTCGATGACTGGAATCTCATCTGTGCTATTCTATCATCTTGCGTCTGTAGGCCGCCACTGCCGAAGAGTGGTACAAACTGGTGCTGTCGATCCGGATCTCGAGGCATATTTCGAAAGGACCCTTCTCGCCTGGAAACCCGGACACAGTGACAAAACACTGGTAGAAATGAGTCTTGCATATCGAAATCATGGCCTCATCATGCTCTATGAAATTTGCGGACGACGCGACCAACCACAAACGAACGGCGTATATCGTGGCACTATACATGTAACCAAGAACGACACACGTACTCGACATGCTATCAGATCTCTTGCTTTTGATAGTCTTGAAAGACTGTTGGAAACGCCTATTGATGCGGCATGCATTAACTTTCACTCAATGCCTCTTCTAACGGCAGGTGCTCAACTTCAGCACAACGACACCATTGTACGAGTCCAGGTTGTCGAGAGGTTCAAGGCTTTATACTCGACCAATCGAATCGCAGTCAATCAATGGGCTATTGAGTTGTTGCAGGAGCTTTGGAACTTGCGCGACAACGGCAACCCAATTTCTTGGCCAGAGTTGCTGTTGTCAAAGGACTGGACTTTGAATTTTGCTTGAGACTTTAGCACATAACTTTTTAATATGAGAACATGGTCGGTCTTTGCGCCTAAGGAATTCAACGCCAGAATGTTCTTGATTGCTCTATCAAGGAAATTTGCTCAGCCGTCTTATTAATTGCTGACGATACTCAACGGATAAGCAATCCCGGTTCCACTGACAGAGCCCGGCCACTCTCACCTGAACGACGTGACGGAGTAACCCATGTCCGCCAACTCGGCCTCCTCAGCATTCCCGAAACCCCTCCGGTCGCGAACAACCGACCTCGGCTCCGGTGCCGATAATTAGCCGAAAACTACCTGAGTCCCAAAAATTGCGCATCGCCATCTCCCACGATGTTCTACCCCGCGTGCGCACCCATCAATCTGGCAGAGCCCCTCTGAAGAAGCAACGGTCCCCGCATACTTACCCCAGACTCTCCTAGACCTGCTTGGGCAGGTGATCGACTCTACCCCAACGACTTGCTAGTCATTTTCAGCAGAGGCCAGCGTGGGATAGTCTTGCCAAGTCCAAAGGACCAACCACGTCTTAATCCGCCTGCGGGGTCCTTTTATCAATAGTCGAGCCTCAAGCACAATTGCGGATTCCATGACAAGTCACGGATAAGCACCGGTAGCAGATCGCGGTAAATCAAGATGGCGGTGCAGTTACCATTGCTCGGAATAAATAGCAGGTGAGTGTTTACAAGATTTACTGTAATGTGCAGATCTACGCCAAGAAATCTTCTGAGCAATCATTCCAACTATGGGGAACGCCCGTCGCTTACTTCTTCCAAGTCTGGTTGGCTTTGGTAGTGTCTATGGCGCCAGTGCTACGGATTGCGAATCCTTGGCAACCAGTCTCAACCTCCCGGACACCGCAATCCATGAGACAACCTTCATCTCAGCCGGAACAAACATCTCTCTTCCAGACAATCACCCATCATGTGCGATTCCCTACCAAGTCTCAGATGTCGACATCTGTCGGGTGGTACTCCTGGCAACAACCGGGCCGCGCAGCAACATCTCAATGGAAGCATGGCTCCCGCTTGACTGGAGTGGGCGATTCTTGGGAACCGGAAATGGAGGCATGAACGGCTGCATCAAATATGGTGACCTCAACTACGGAGCTTCGCACCAGTTCGCGACCATAGGGACCAACAACGGCCACGACGGAATCTCTGGGGCTCCGTTCTTTGAGAACCCTGGAGTAATTGAGGATTACGTCTACCGCGCCGTGCATCTCGAGGCCGAGCTCGGAAAGTCGATTGCCGAAGAGTTCTACGGAAAGAAACACACCAAATCTTACTACCTTGGCTGTTCCACTGGTGGCAGGCAAGGCTTCAAGGAGGCCCAGTCCTTCCCGGAGGACTACGACGGCATTGTCGCTGGTGCGCCGGCTTTCGACCTCATTGCATTGATGTACTGGACCGGTCAGCTCTTTATCAAGACCGGGACCAATGAGTCTTCCACTTTTCTCGCGCCAGCTGAGTGGGATCTCGTGTACGCGGACATTTTGAAGCAGTGTGACGGCTTGGATGGTCTTGAGGATGGCCTGTTGGAAGACCCGAATCTTTGCCAGTATCGACCCGAAGGACTCATCTGTGCTGATGACACATCGGAGGGATGCTTGACTGGCGAGCAGGCTGCTACCGTTCGTGCTATCTTCAGTCCAGTCTACGGTGCGAATGGAAGGTACATCTACCCTCGTCTCCAGCCGGGAGCAAATGCCACCGCCAGACTGCTCAACGGAGAGCCCCACCAATACCCCTTGGATTGGTGGCGATACGTCGTCTACAACAACACCGAATGGGATCTTTCTACGATTGGCCCGGAAGACTACGAAGTGGCGTCTAAGCAGGATCCGTGGGGTGTCTCCACCTGGCAAGGCGACCTGTCGGCGGCGAGAGATCAGGGGGTGAAGATTTTGCATTACCACGGCCTGCAAGACAATGCGATCAGCAGCGACAACTCTGAAAGGTACTACGACTATGTGTCTCGAACTATGGGGCTTCCTTCGTCAGAGTTGGACGAATTCTATCGGTATTTCAGGATCTCGGGCATGGCGCATTGCCGCGATGGAGATGGCGCTAGCATGATTGGGGGCAATCCGGAGACTTTGGCGTCGTACGAGCCCGATTCGAATGTGCTGGCTGCGATCGTCAGATGGGTCGAAGAAGGGGTTGCACCTGATTACATTCTCGGTAGCCGGCTGACCGAAGCTGGGGATGTCGATTTGCAGAGGAGGCATTGCAAATACCCAGCTCGGAATGTGTTCAAGGGTGAGGGTGATCCTACTCAAGCCGATAGCTGGCAATGTGTATAGTCTCAAGATATGTAGAATATGTCCATATAAGCATGCTCTCTAGATGCACTTTTGGCTACGTGAGCTACGAACGTGCGGTGACATTAAGCGGTTGCACAGGGTAGGTAAATTTGGCTCATCGTCACATGGCTCTGTTGTTTGTATTCGAAGTATACATTACGCTTTCCCAAGTGCGCGCATTCATGAACGATGACAAAGGCAGGCACAGCTATGGGGGTTAGGCTTGCAACACATGAAGTGACATGGCCTTTTTTGGGAGAATAGCAGTAAACAGCCCAGTACAATGATCAGATCAAGGAATGAAGGAGGTGTGGGAGGTAGCTGAACTTCCGGCCTTGGCGACGGTCGGACTCTGCTTCTAGAGTTAGCTGTCTTCACAGTGATCGACCTATTTGTCTTATCCCCGTCCTGGTAGAAGGGGCTTTTACCGCCGACGCTTGCCCGGGATGCGGACATCGCCCGAGTTCTCCTCGAGGTGGAGCGAGGCCAGCTGTACTGGCGCCAGTATTGGCGCGAAATCATTTCAAATTTTACAACATACTTGCAGATTCAACACGAAGAACTGATTTCGGTTCTCTATTTTTGCCTGATGTGTATGTGGGGATGTGTGCCCGAGGTTTTCTGCAGTTTTGTTGTCATCGCGGATGAACTCATTTGAAAATACCGTGCCACGCACCGGGTACTTTGAAGTCCCCGAGCTTTGACGACAGGAATTAATACAAATCCTTGACGCGCTCTGTTCAGTGTACATGCCGCAGCGAGCGATCGTTCGATGCTGAAGTATTGGACTGTCTCAACGGCTGCAATACTGAAAATCCCGTATGCGATTACTAACGTTGCTAGGTAATGCTTAGCTCTGAATATCCATTCTTACCACACCAACCGCGGAAGTCCTGTTTGGCCCCTGAAGCTTGCATGACTTGCTGCTCTTTGCTTGAAGACAACACCGATTGCCCATCAATAGCCACACTCAGGTGTTCTGTCGCCATAAAACAGGTAGACATGATGCTCTATGCGATCCTACTATGAGTGATTTGGATATAGCCAGCACGAAACGTGATCATTCTTTACCGCAGCGACCTGGCCACACTGACGCCTACCTACCGGTCTCCGGCGCGACATGGGGCATGGCAGTATTTGTCTAACTACGCTGCTGTCAACATCATTAGAGGGAAACGCGACAAAAGCTAGCGTGGATTGATATACAAATGCAGATTCGTTGTCGCCTTGAGATACTTGAAGCCTGCGGCGGCAAAGATTCCAATTAGTGTACGATGGCCTAAAGGAGCCTGTCTTGCACATCACAATCTACATTCTTGGCATCATGAGGCGAGATTCCACTTCACAGGGTCAGGGGGGCATACGAGGAAGGTAAAGACAGTGCCACTCTATGGTACATGAATGTACTAGATTAAAATTTCCCCCACATGATCAATACGCCGCATTACATATACATCCGTAAGCCAGACAGGCTTGCCGATGTACGTCAAATAGTCAACATAGCTTCGTTACAACACCATAGGGCTCAATGAAGATTGATGGCTTGTTTGCTTTGGGTTCTCAACTCAAAGCTGTTCCGGACGGATTTTACGGACACTGGCGGGAAGGCTCGGGACTTTCTTCAATGCATCGAACTTTACCGATCCCTGCACCATAAAGAGGTGAATTCCTACTTTTCTGCATCCAAATACATGCGTCAGGTCTCTGAATGCAGTAAATAAGTAAGCAAATGGCTTTTTAGAGGCTGTTTAGGGCCGACGCGGGCTCATTCTCGCGAGCGTGCAGCGTCCCTCTGAAAGCCTGCCGGCACGGAGGTGGGGGTGGAGATAAGTCAGTCACCTTGGAACCATCCCTCCTCCCCACCGGATATGCTTGCTCCTTCCGCAAGGAGAGGCTTTCCCGAACAATCATGTCGCCATTTATAGCCGCAGAATGACAAAGAATGGTCTTCACCGTCTTGGCTTGCACTCGTTTATATGACGGTTAGCATAACAACGTAGGTATGTATGGGTGTGTACCGCTTCAGGAATGTAGCAACGAAGAACAAGAAGCATTGAACCGCGAGGTCGTGATACGAGTTGGCAAAGTTCCATCTAAATCAGGAGATCTTGAGCATCTACGCATGAGCGCCCATATTGTCCAACAAACCACCTTCCCAATCTTTCATATGACGCCACGGTGGTTGGTTTTGATGTCAGTCAGACATCTCCTATGCTCGAGCTATGTAACGAGGCAGTGAAGCTGTTTGGGATGCCGTGTAGTTTCTATCATTCACGCACTGCATCATCTTCTACACGAACTTTCCAACTCAAATCTTTCCATCCTATCATCTACAATCACCATGCAGCTCTCTATGCTCCTTAGCTTCGCGTCCCTCGCGGCCGCTCTCCCCGCCGCAGTCGCGCCGGCTGCCGCGCGGGCCGTTTCCGTCGCCGACACATCTGTGGTTACCGCGCGCTCCGCCCCTGTCGTCGAAGATGCAGCCATTCATGCAGTCTTGATGGCGAGGGAGGATTTCGAGAGGGTCGTCCCTTGGCCCACTACGGCGGTCATTGGCGGCGGGCCCAGCTTCCAGTACAAGGCAGAGCCCCTGGGCAACGACCAGTTTAAGATCACCTTCTACCACAGCGCCCCTTTCAGCACCCTCACTTTCAAGTACACCGTCTACGCAGGTGATGGTGTTGTGGCGACCGAGACCCTATCCGCCGGAACCAGCTCCAAGGCCGTGGAAGTCAGCCGTGTTGGCGAGAGCTTCCGAATTGTCATCCAGTCGGTCTAAACCGCCAAAAGCCCGATGAGGGTAGCAGACTCAGGCGAGCTACCCAGGCACCAGATCACTCGCCGGATGGGTCCGATGGATTGTTGTGGGAAGGTTGTTTAATCAATCACGGATCGATCACCAGGTTATTTTTGGCTTCATCCTGTACACTCTTTGGACAATAGACTCGCTTTGATATTCTTGCAGAATATAAGTGCGCTGATTACTGTGTTTGGCCTTCGCCTGTTCTCAATCATGAAGGGGGGCGAACCACAAATCACTTCCATGGGTGACAGTCTGGTGCGAGGCAGGCCAACGTGATTGCCCTGCAACCTCCCGCATAGCATTAATTTACAGCACAGTGGACACAGTTGCCACAGCAGCATACATGCTTCGAGTAACGCCACATTCCTGTTATCGCATGTGAAGATTTGAAATGTTATGGCTAACGATTTCAGGCGTGATAGTACTTGTTGAAGGTAGCATAGATGATGTCTTTCGTCATTGAGCAGCCCAAATGAAAACTTTTTTCTGCTCACTGGTCCCTTAAGGAAGACAGACAGCAAGGAAGGAATGGCGTGCTGGATGGGTGGTGTGGAAAGAAAGGGGCACAGGAGAACACTGAAGTAACATTGTCCTGTGCTATTGATCACCACGACAGCCCTGACTATTTTATCTGTGGAAAAGAATTTATCCAAGAAAGTGGCGTCAGCGAATACACTTGTACTGTGGTGCTTGGCAAAAGTGATAACCGCAGTACGTCGCTCACAGCGTATAAACCTACTGAGACTTAATTCCTACTAATGAATTTGATCTACTTTCTGTACCGTTGTTGGTCTCCTCTTCATTCCTGAATTTGCCCATGCCCTGTTTGTAGGTTCCCCAGGACTCTCGTGCCCCATAGTCCGCATATCAAATCTTATCACAGTAGTTAAAAGGTAAAGGTCTTGACTCTGTACTACAGCCCCTACTGCTACAGCATTTGAGAAGCACAGTCATTTCCCAAGCCTGGCATTATACCGACCAAACGTCTCATCACTCCGCACTTCCTCGTACGTACCCAATTGCAGTGCGGGCTCTCGAACTGGAACAAGCGGCGCAGACTCGAAACAGAGCCCGCTGAGCGTGCAAATCAGTAGAATAGGGGTGCTCTACCAGACGCCAGCCAGATATCAAGGTGAGGTGTTTGACTTCGGCTGGTCGATATTTGCGGTGCCCAAGGGAAGGGTCACGGATCAGGGGCCCCAGGGGCTGTCGGGTCTTGGCCGAGCTCCACGGCCCGAGCATTGCTGAAAATGGCAACTAACCCCCGAGTTCTGGGAATCGACCGATGAAGAAGATTTTCATGTCCCCAACAGCTTATTGCCCGCTGTAGGTAGTCTGGCATTTCCTTGCTTGTAAGATGACCCCTTGGAAATCTGTTTCGGGGCATTCCAGGTAAAGATTCGACAGAGAAAGTAAGAAATGCATCAGATGACGATTCTGAAGAGCCGCATTTAATGTCTGTACTCTAAACAGACATTCTGAGTTTGCCTTTTATTTCCCACGACGCTAGCGCACTCACCCCGAACATGTGTTCATCTCTTAATAGAGATGGAGCATCAAGACTTCTCGAGGCTTTGTAAGCACAAGACGTTGACGAGAAGGGATCTGTTGAGTTCACGGGAGAGGCAACTTAATGTGATTGCTCAATGCTCGCAGCCATTGCCACTGTTTTCTGTGTTAGACCGCACTTTCGTTTCCATGGCAGAGGCACTTTCATAGCCTCTCCTCTATGGCCCGGTTCCTGCTGGGAGGGATTTTGCACAGCATAAGTAATGCTAAAAAGCGCCAGTGTTCAAAGCAGCTTCCAGCATCCCACGTAAATTAGGCCAGCCCGTCTTGCGTCAGCGAACCACCTTACCCATGACGTCGAGCATCCATGCCCGCTTGCATATACCAACGCCCCTCAACTGGAGTTGAAGGTTCATCTAGCGTGGTCCCAAAACCAAGGGGTTTGAAGCTCTCTGTTGTCCGACATCTCCATTCAGCTCGACGATACCACTCATCTGACATATCAACCTCGCCCCATTTCAGCAAATGAAGCGCAATATTCTTATCCACAACTAAATCTGACATCGCGCTTCCGTTGCTTGTATTCATACTTGATTCTGGTACAAATTCTTCAATCTCTGTATTTTGTTCATTTTTGGGCTCATTATCGTCGTCGCTGGATCCGGGGACCTTGTATAAAAGTGAAACTCTACATACTGCCATCATCGCTAGTGAGCTCGACCCAACTATGGGCATAGATCCTGGCAAGCTTCGCCGAGAAAGGGCGATGGGGAATATACCTAGCCATTGAGGGCCCCAGAACGATGAGAATCAGAACCGGAAGGGACAGTGTTCCGACTACGACTGCAGCGTTCTCGGGCAGACTGGTTGTATCACGCTCAAAACGTTGCCATGGGAGATGATAGTCTTATTGTGGCCATTGTCAGTGGATTGAAGTTGAAGATGGGATTGAAGCCATCTTACCGCCTAGGAAGACCATAACGAACAGAGAGTTTGACATGAGCCAATGCATAAGCGTGCTTAGTATCATGAGAGTGATCCGTGAGTCTTTGTGATGACTATGTCAGAAGCAGACTGTATTCTAATCATCAGGCCGACTCATCTAATACACATCCACCCTACTCTTGACAGAGCACCCCAGCCTCCCAATATTGCCGTCAGTCCCGTGAATAAGATAATTCTCCCGTATTCACCACTGTATCCCCAACTCTTCCCATCTCTGAACCAATCACCATCAGTTAATAAGGCCACACTCAGCGGTCCACTGATTACATTTCCAATACCCCTACCACCAGCCAACAAACCAAAGATGAACCCAGTGTCCAGCGCCGGGCTCTGAGCTTTCAGCTCCGAGAGTACACCAGACCACGTGGAGCTGAAACCGCCGGCAAAGAAGCCGTACGTGATGCTGAAGACAGCCAGCAGCGCTGTGTGGCTTGAGAAGCCCCAGAACAGAAACACAGCCAAAGCAGAACCGATCGTGGAGATGAGGATTACTGTAGTGACGCGTAGGTGGTCGCCAAGACTGCCCATGACGATGCCACCCGGGATGGAGGTGACGTTGATCAGGACAAGAAGAGCGGTGGCGACGGTGGTAGAGACGTGGAGTTGCTGAACGGCGTAGGTGGTAAGGTAGGTGTATGGGAGGAAGTAGCCGAGAGATTGCAGAATGTTGCCGATCTGCAGCATCCAGAAGGAGGGAAGGTAAATGAAGTTAAGGCTGATTCGACGGACGGCGGTAGACTGAGAGAGAGGGACGCGAGGTTTGAGGAAGTAGATGAGGGGTGCTGATAAGAGCACCTGTCGTTATGTGAGCAAGCCATGAATTTCAAGGTCTCCAGGGCAAACGTCTCATACCGTTGCGACACTCCATGCCCGAAGCGTGGTCACAGGTCCGAATCGTTGTAACAGCGCTTCCATAGCGAAGGGGATTCCAACCCCAGCTGCGGACTTTCCGGCCCACATGACTCCGTACGCCAGTCCTTTTCGTTTGATGAACCACTCATCGAGATAGAGGGTTGTGGGAGTGAACGTGAGTCCACAGCCAACAGCGCAAACCACGCCCTGCGTTGCGATCAATTGCCACACTTTGGTTGCGAAAGAGGACACGAGAAACCCAGCGACTGATAAAATCAGCCCGAGGGGACCGAACCAGCGGCGCAAACGGGGCCATCGGCTCAAGATGGTGAACGTGAAAGGCGAGATCAGGTACATGATACCCTGCACTCATCAGCACATGTTGAAGGTTTTGTTTCTCGACTTCAACGTACAGTCATTGTAGTGCCAATCACAGCTATGTTGCTGACATCACCATCAATCTCGTTTGGGTGGCTGCCGTAATATTCTTGGAATACACCAAAGGCGAGAGAGTAACCTAAGGCATCGTCAATTGCCGTGCTCCGAAGGTGTACAAGGAGTGACTCACCCCATACAGGGACTTGTATCAATGAGCATCCAGCCAAGACCAGCCATGCCTGTTTGCCTCTATCAGCGGGAGGCAGTGATGCTTGTTCGATCCCAATGGCTGTCTCTTGCTCTCCGATGGTGGAATCAGGTGAAGGTTCGTGATCGTTTTGGCCCAATCTGTGGAGCTCGGTGCTTTGGTGTTGAGTTTCCATGATGTATGTTGAAATCCGAATGATCTCGTCAATGGCTATGTGGGCATTGTGTTACTTCCATGAGCCAAGAGAATGAACAGACCGATTTTGAAGAGTGAAATACCTCAAGACATGATCTGCCAAGACCTCGAGATTGATTGGTTCGGTGTCATCGGCAAGGCGCCGCTAACGCTCCGACGTCGGGGAAAGTCCAAAACACCATGTACCAGTGAAGATGAAAGATGCAAATGATACTTGCGTAAACACATTGATGGGAACATAGAATGATTTACAGTGATATTAGTATCAAATCAACCGTAAAATGTGCTTTATCCGAAGCCTTTGTCTGCAAGCACGCCGGCGTAGCCCACGGGCATAAACAACTTAGATCAGACCAGGCGATATATACATGTAAGGCATATAGAAGCAGATTTCATAAACAGATATTAGTCTCCAGTGGTTAACTTGCAAACAATCTCGCATACTACAAGGCGTTTCTAGCTTCAACAATGCTGTGGTAGCTTTGACCGATTGTGCATGACGGTGCCCCCTCCCTGGGGAAAAGTGGCGTATGTTTGCCCGAGTTCCATTCTGATGACGTGATACACCAGACGCAATGCCCCTTCCAATTGTCGACCGAACGGCAACCCGAGAACGAAGATGGTGAAAAAAGCGCTTGAAGTGGTCCAGCTGAAGCAGAGCCATATCAGCCACCTCGATGTAGACAGAATCCAGTCGAGCAGGATCGCTGTAGAAGATGTCCGATATTGAGCCATTCTATCAAGCTCATCGTCTGTTCTTGACCTTAATCTGATGTTTCCCATGCTGGAAACCGCAGCCGTCGCCCGTAACCTGAAATATGCGATTGCTTTGCTTGTTTACAACTACAGTGGGCCTTTGAAGATGCCCTGAAAGGCTATGAGTAAAAAATCGTCATTTGGGGGGAATCGATCAAATGTTGGGAGACGTACCGATCGAGGAGAAGCTTTATGAGATACCGTGGTATGTAGCTTTGGGGAGTGATACGCGTTGTAACTTGTCACCTTCCATGTAATCTGGTGATTTCGAGAGGACGAGAAAGCCAGCGACGTAATGCGATGCGTTGAGAGGAGAGCTACTTTTTGTATGCACAACTATTTCGAATTCTCAAGGAAACACACGGGCATCCCTTGCTTATGAGTCCCATCGTTTGAGCGAAGCGCCCAAGTGCTCTTCAAAGAGGACCAACAGGCGGCTGTGGCTTATGATCACGAAAATGGTCAAAGACAGGGGGTGACTAACACACCAATACAGGTGACGCGCACCATCTGGCCCTACAACGGCCGGAATTATCTGCTCCAGGGTGGCACAGCATGCAGAACGCGTCTCACAGGTTTATTCCGGGCCTCGGATTAAATCGTTGGTGTGCGATTGTGTCACGTTGGGACAAGGCGGATGACATTGTTTTTTGTGGGCATGGGGGAGCACATGCTGCTGTTGGCGCCCCCAAGACGTCCACGTTTGCGAGGTGGCTCATGATTGGGTGGCGAGATGAGCCTTCGTTGAGGCGCGTAGGGCAGCTTGGCTGGTTGGACATGCGTGCCTGCATCTTCCTTGGCATTTAGGCGAATGTTCGAGGCGACCAACGCTACTGAATCTGTCTAGGTGGTGTTCGCGACTGAGAAGTGTGATCGGTTCGGGACATGTTCGGGTGCCCTCGGACTAAGATCTCGGGCCGCAGCGTCTTCCCTAGATGGCTAAGATAGGGGAAAAGTTGAATCCGGAATAGAACATGATCATGTATGTATATTGCAAGTTGAAGACGGTCTTAAATATCACTAGCTTGTCATCATTGTCGTTCGTCCAGTGTTGCCAGCACAAACACTGAAGTGTCGGGGTGGGGATGAAAGCGTCAGCGCCCCACTACAGAAGGCTTGTCGTTTGGGTGCATGATTTGACAGACGTCTGTCATGATTCAACTTGGTGTGCGTCTCTGGCAGCAGTGAGATGAGATGACAGTCTCAGTCACATCGAGGGATGAAGAAAAGCTGAGATGGGATTGGAATGATGTACGGCCCTGAGTACACTGTAATGTAACGGACGCATGGAAGAAGTGCACCTGAAACGATGCTGCCGAAAGAAACTCGCGGGGCAGTAACGTCCCAGTATCCACTGCGGCGGGCAGGTGGGGCAGGCGGTGAAGGATGAACCCCTAAAACCTTCCTTATCGGCACCTCCCGGCGCAGCTTATCGCTCGACGCTAAACCCAGACCAGACCAGTTTCGTCAACTTCCCTGTCGTCACTGGGAAATTTTCCCCCTTCACATCAACAACAATCACGGTCTAGATTCCCTCGCCGTGAGAAAACAACACCTCACGAATCCAATCTTCCAGACAAACATACATCAAGATGGAGCGCGGAAGAGGCAACAACAACCGTCGTCACCCCAGACGCGACAATCGCCGCGGAGGCGGAGGCGGAGGCGGCAACAATGACAACCCCGGATCTGGTGGCCGTCGCCAGCACCAGCAGCACCAGCAGCACCAGGACCAGGAGCAGCGCGAGCAGAGACCTCAGCCAGGCCCGGCTTCAATCATTCCCCAGACGGCTACACCACCCCTCACCGAGGCCGTTCCCAAGGACACACCGAGATTCGCCGATATGGTCGGCGTCCACCAGTCCCTCGTCCAGGCCATCACCGAGGACCTCAAGTTCGACCACATGATGCCCGTCCAGGCCGCCACGCTCGATGAGCTCCTCCCTCCCAAGCGCAGCGACTGCCTGGTCCAGGCCAAGACAGGTACCGGAAAGACCATCGCCTTCCTGCTCCCCGCCATCCAGACCCTTCTCACCCAGAACCGCGGCCGCGGGGGTGGCATTTCCCTGCTGGTCATCTCACCGACTCGCGAGCTTGCCATGCAGATCGCCAAGGAAGCCGAGGGCCTCCTGCAGCGTCTTCGCCAGTACCGCGTCTGCATCGCCATTGGCGGTACGAACAAGGACCGTGAAGAGAAGCAGATCCTCCAGGGCTGCGACATTCTCATCGCCACGCCAGGCCGCCTGATCGACCACATGGCCAATGAGTACATCCAGGACTCCTTCCGCAACCTCGACACCTTGGTTCTCGATGAGGCAGACCGTCTTCTCGACATGGGCTTCATGCCTGCCTTGAAGGACATTGTCCGCGCCCTGCCTGATAAGTCCAAGACGAACCGCCAGGGCATGCTCTTCTCCGCCACCATCGCCTCCCACGTCCAGCAAGTAGCAGGCCTCGTCCTCTCCCCTGGCTACAAGTTCATCTCCACCATCCCTGCTGGTGAGGCCAACACCCACGAGCGTGTTCCTCAGCATCTCATCAAGGTCCCCACCTTCGCCTCTGTTGCGCCCGCTATGGTCGGCGCCATTCGCGAGGAGGCTGCCTTCGTCGGCCCCGACAGCTTCAAGGCGATTGTCTTCGCACCGACTGCCGCCCTGGCAGATTTCTACGGAGACATCCTTGCCAACATGCCGGGCATGCCGCAGGCCTCGGTTCTGCACTCCCGCATCTCGCAAGGCAAGCGCACCAAGATCACCAACGACTACCGCGACGCCAAGACGGGCGTCCTCGTCGCCACCGATGTCATTGCCCGCGGCATGGATTTCCCCGGCGTCACCTCCGTTTTCCAGGTCGGCATCCCCGCAGACAAGGAGTCCTACATCCACCGCTTGGGCCGTACAGCTCGCGCCGGTGCCGAGGGTCGCGGAATCTTCATCGTCACCGACCTCGAGGACTTCTTCCCCCGCTGGCAGCTTAAGGAGATCAACTTTGAGCAGCGCGCTGCCGACCTCTCCTCGGCAGAGCAGGTGTACAACATCGCGGAGCAACGCATTGACGAGGCGCAGAAGGCTAAGATCTACCAAGCCTGGCTCGGCTACTACAAGAATTGGATGAAGCAGCTCAAGTGGGAGAAGGAGGACCTCGTCTCAGAGGGCAACGTCTTCGCCCGCGATGCCCTTCGATGCCCCGAGACGCCGTCCATTGGCAAGAGCACCGTCGGTAAGATGGGTCTGCGCGGCACCAGAGGCCTGGTCGTTGTGCCTGATGCCCCCAAGGGTCGTCACGGACGCGGGGGTGGTGGTGGCGGTGGCGGCGAGGGCCGCAGCGCCGGTTCCGGTGGTCGCGGCAACCGTGGAAGACGCGGCGGCAGAGATTAAGGCGTTTCTCACGATCACGATATGTGTTTAGGGCGATGAGTCGGCAGTTTGCTTTCGTTCCCCATCTTTGAGCTGTTGCTACATCTTGATACCCCCTCATACATCTTCGTACGACGGGATGGGACATCCACCTGGTATACATAGGCTGGCGTTGGGCATAGACTTGACTTTTTAGGTACGAATTGGGCGGGATATCAAAATATAGAAGGATCATTCGAAGGCCTCGCAAACATCAAGCAAAGTTCTACGTGAATTATCATGTACTGTCCATGTCTACTGAGGTCGTTTCAGCCGGTAAATCTGTGTACCGACTTCGACCCCATGCGCCGTCGTCTTTCCCTCCCGGACGACCTCAAACCCACACTTTCGCAGAACATTCTCACTGCCTACATTCCCATCATGAACATGCGCCTCCAGGAAATCTCCCCCTTCATTCTTCTCCACTCCGTGCGCCCCAGAATCTGCCTCAGTCTTCAGCCCGCCCGGAAACCTCTCCCAATACTCCTCCAAAAACGCCCTCAAAGCTTCCGTGGCGTATCCCATCCCCCACGACTCACGCGCAAAAATGTAGAATATCTGTGGGGGCGAAGTGATCCCCACGAACCCAATGACCTGCCCTCCCCCCTCTTCATCCTCTTCACGAGCGATAGAAGTCGAAGAGTGAAAGATAGAGGGTGCGGGTAAAGGTAGAACCACCGCAAACGAAAACATGCCCGGCTTCATCATCATCCTAATCCTCTCCACACTCCACACTCCGGGACTCCTCCGCCACGAGCTCCGTTTCGACGCCGGGCCTTTGCTCCCGTTAGCTGAATCACTTCCGAAGGATGTATCCGCTCCTCTGGGTCCTGCATTAAAGAGAGAAAGGGGGAGAAGAGGAAGGCGTGCGTGCGTACTTACATGTACCGCATCACCGCCGCATCAACCCTCATCCCATGCACAGCCGCCAGATCCCCCGCCCTCACGGCCCGAAGACATAGACGCGGGGTTCTGTGGATGGTGTGATGCTGGGGCGGGATAGACAATAAATCTGCCATCTCATGCAGTCGTTGGTTCTGTTCCTCAAGACGCTTTTTGGTGCTGCTCAAAGTTTGACAGAGGCAAGTACACTTAATGTCGCGAATTAAATGGACAAATATCCTCACTCAAATTTATCTTGTCCATAAAGGCAGGCTTCCCGTTTTGAAAAGGCAGTCAGCCATCGAGTCACCCGTCTTATCAATCGTGGAGTGCTGGGAGTCACCACGTAAGCTGCATCAGACTCCAACATATCGATCCTGCAACGAACGTGCCGCACACCCGGCGCACCGTCGGCCGAGACGGCGATCCACTTCGGAGATATGGGGCCGCCGTACCATGAGTTAAGAAGTTCCCCAGCATCAGCAGAACGACATTAGCAGTGACACCAAGGTTGATCTTTGACGCGTCCACGTTTATTCATCACCCTTATGATACATGTATACACTTAACAAAACATGTCGCTTAGATCTACTTCAACCAAATGAGGTCTCACTGGACCGATAGTTTGGCGAATAAGAGTACACGTAGATGCCCCCGCCCAGAAATGCTTGCATAGCCGCCGGAAGATTCCTCCCTAGATTGTTTTTTATGACATCGCCATTGACATCGCCCGACCGACCAACCGACTGCTCCCCATATTTTGCTAGACCAGATGTGTGTGAAGAGAGAGGTATTGTATAAAGAAACGAACCGGCCCGAACCGCCTGCTGAAATCCGCTGGCAAAACGTTTTTGATGACCCTTACCAAACACCGACCATGCCGCCGTTCCGGTATCCGCCACCCTTATCCCCACGTTTCCTGTTGTCGTATGGCGCGTTGTCGCCTTGTCCTGGTTGATGTGGTGGTTGTGCTTGCTGCTGTCGGTCGCCCATGTTCGGGCCGTCGACGCCACCGCCGGGGCCTTGCGGCGGGCCTCCTACGGGACCCCCGCCGGTCGCCATTCGCTCGTGCATCATCATCCCGTTGCCCAAGTCCGGGTATCCTTCGCGGTGGGTAGCATGGGTAGCGTACCCGGGTGGTGGACCCGGGTCAGGATATTCTCTTGGGCCGGTGCCGCCGCTGCCTGGGCTCCACGCAGCCTCAAATCCCATACCCATCCCCGCCATATCGGAGTTGCTTCGGGTGAGTCCGAGAGGACTCATAAGGTCGACGCTGTTGGCGTCTATCTCAACTCCACCCATGCCGCCCATCTCCCCGGCGCCGAGATCGATGCCCAGCCCCATACTCTGCATACCCGGTTGTTGGTGGTGGTGCATCGGAGGGCCGGTCAGGTCGAGGACGGGCTGGTTACCGTTATTCTCCTCGTTCTCGTCGAACACCTCTCCGACGACGGTCCCCCTCTGCTGCCCCCACCCTGGGGCCTCCATCACGCCGTGTGCTTGATTGTGCGCTGCCATCATCGCCGCGGCGACGGAACCCACGGCAGACATGGCCGGGCTGAGCTGCGTCCTCATACTCCCTGGGTTCTCGCCGGCGGCTGTAAGCAGCTTGTCGGCAAACTGTTTTCTGGAGTTGTCGCTTGCGCTGAGCGTCTTGATGAAGAACTCAATAGGGTCCAGGCTCGCTCCTTTCCTCCCACTGCCCAGCACACCCATCTCACCCGAAGTAAAGTCCATGGCCGTCTGGAATCCGACGCTCTCGCAGGCACCGAGCACGTTTACGCACCATGTGCCAATCTCGAAAATCTTTTCCATGATGCCCATCCCGTGCACTTCGACAGCCTTGCTCGGCAAACTAGCCAGGATCGACGCCGTGTCGCGGGCGACCGTGAGGGGAAATGAAAAGCACATGCTGTTTCCGCCGCCCACGCCACTGCTAGACGGCCCACTCGAGTCCGCCGGGTTTGTCCAGCTCAACAGGCCCTGTCGCATCGAGGACTGCCACACAATCAGCCGCAACCATTGCTGCGTAATCAAAAGGTCCGCCTTTTGGATGTCTGTCGGCTCCGGCCCGCCCGCATCTCGGCTGGCGGACGCCGCTCCAAACGACCCGACAAATTGCCCTTGGTGCTGATGTTGGTGCTGCGATGGCGGCGACCCCCGCGCATTCCGCGGTCGGAGGAACGCGGGAGGGAGGGATAGAAGGTTTTGCAGCGCCAAAAAGGTTGTCGCGCTGACGCGGGGATCGGACCCCTCGTTCCATGCGGTCACGAACGATTCGTCGAGAGGTGTGTACGATGAAACGAGCTGCAGGAAGCCGGCGTGAATGTCCGGCGCCTCGTATGGGTGTCGCGTCGTCGGCAGAGAGGGTGTCCTCTTGAATGTGATCGGTTTGTTGCGCAAGATCGCAAAAGACCTGCAGTCGAGGGGCCGGCGCGTTAGCAGGTGCCACGGGCTTTTCGGCGATACGCCTTTGCTGGAACAGACGCGGGACTGGGATGAGCGACTGAAACTAACCTTTCTGTAACGAAGAGAATCCAAAAGACTCTCTGCCGACATAGTGTCTCCTCCCGGCTTAGACCGTAGTACGTCGAGTCGTCCTGCAGTCCTAGATCCTGTGCGTTCGTCAACGCCTCCCGTAGGTAGTACCACGATTTCCGCGACTGGTTGATCTCAAAGAAGGATGTGCTCAGGTAAAATGACGAAATAACAGCGGAAAGCGACAAATCCTCAAGAAAGTCGTACGACTGTCTTGTCGAGATTGTTTCGTCCAGGAAGAAGCGGCCGACTACCTCCCATGATGTGGGCCCTGGGGCGCCTATGCTTTTGCCGGACATGTGCATCGAAGTAAGGGCGCACATGGCATAGACAAGGTTCTTCTCGCTCGAGGTCATCATCGGGCGGCTGATGGTCTCGCGCATGGCGGGCATGTAGATGAGGGGCATGATGGGGTAGATGTGCTCGTAGTACAGCTCGATCAGCTGGGGGATCATGTGGAAGTAGTTCCGCGTCCTCGGCCGGAGTTCGTCGCTCGAGAAGATGCCCCTGGGTTCCGGGACCTGGCTGTGTGCGGGATTCGAGGTGACGGCAGCCCAAAAGCTCGGCGGGGTCGATGCTGCGGACGCGTTGGACGAGTGCTCGTGCGATGCGGCTTCCCCAATGTCACTCCCGCTCATTCCAATGTCGACGCTGTCCACGTTCAGCGGCGGGCAAGCTGCTGATAAGCGACGCCGCACATACTCTGTAGGGCTCTCGAGGGCATTCTCTCCGTTGAATGGTCTCTGATTTGGTTGGTGGTGATGGCGTTGCTGCTGCTGCGGGTGCGTTTGTGACGACTCCTTGGCGCGCAGCTCATTAATCACCCTCCCATGCCCGCGTTTCGGGCCCCTCTTCTTTGGGACATGATCGCGCTTGCAAGTGAGAGAAGCGTGCACGCATTGCTCACAGGGAAACTTGCCATCGCATCGTATTCCTGGAAACTGTCAGTACGATGCCTTGTCTTGCGCAGTTGGGGAGAGCAGCGGCGGGGGTGAGGGGTTGAGAGACATGAAATTCCAAGTTGCTGACAGTGACTGAGGTATGTGATGGGTGTTGGTAGAGTGATGATCATGATGACGTGCAGCAACGCAGCGGCTCAAGGCGGGTTGGTACCATGAAAACGGCAAATTGACTGTCCCGGAGGCAGGCTGCTGGGAAGAGGTAGGATCGCACGAAAGTTCATGAATGCGACGGCCGAAGGGGGAGGGTAAGGAAAAAGCAAGGCAAATCAGATCAAAATGCCCGACAATAACGACGATGGTAGACGGGGCACGGAAGTTGGAACAGAACATGGGCGTACTTCTCCTTCGACAGTGGTCGCACACTGTCCTCTTTGGCGGCGCAGACGATGCTCCGGGTGCTGACTGTTGCTGATGATGCTGGTGTCGACTGCTGCTGCTGCTGCTGATTGCGCCTGGCGACTCGGCCTTGACCTCTGCAGAGCCCGCTCTGCTCGCAGCATTTCTCGCAGAATCTGTGTCGTCCATCACTTGAACATGACGCAATGAGAAGGAAAAGGGTCGAGGGGGAACGGTGCAGACAAGTAGGTCGTCACAGGGGGCTGCCGAACGTCAAAAGGATTTGAGCGAGAGATTTCGCGGTGGAGTCGAGGATTTGTGGTTGGTACGAATAGGCAGGTAGTGTGGTGGTTGAAGCAGAGCGAGCGAGCAGCACGCACCGACCGCAAATCGACTCGGGAAGCAAAGGCAAGGAATAAGTCCCAGTCAGTCCAGGGCCCAGCCTCCCCCCGGTCGGTAGCCAGAGTCCACTCGCCGTGACGCCGTCTCCTCTCTCTCTCTCTCTCCTCAGCCCCTCACCAGCAAGGGGACGGAGCTAAGGCGTAGGTAGGGTTCGACGGGAACTTGGGTGTGGATGGTGCCGGTGTCAAAGGAAGGTTCGGAGGCACGGAGGGCTGGATGGATGCCGATGGATGCGATGCGATGCGTGGATGCTTGCTTGTTCGAGCTGCACTGCACTGGAGCTGCCTGTCCTGTCCTGTCCTGTCCTGTCCTGTCTGGTGGATGGTGGTTGCCAGGTGTATGTCGCGGTCGGCGGCGGCAGCGGCAGGGCAGCGGTGGTGCTGGTGGTCCCCCCCTCCCCCTTGGCTTGGTTCAGCTATCCCACCCGTTGCGCGCGTGAGGTGCCGTGCGGTGCGGCGAATGGTGTGGTGCCTGTGAAATGCGGGGAAGAGCCAGTCGAGGGGGCGAAAGACGTATGCGATATGCGTCGAGACGGTTTGGTAAGTGCGCGCAGTAGGTAGGAGAACCTAGGGAATGGCCTGGCCGAGTCAGCTGATGTGCGGCTTGCTCGCGACCAATGGTGACTGAAAGCACCTGCGGTATGTTTTGGAGTGCGAATGCCCCGGAGGCTCGTGTGTGTGTGGTGTCTCGTCTGCTCGTGTCTTGTCCTGTTCTTGATCTGCAAAGAGCTGGATGGCCGGAGTGGTAGGGCGTGATGACTGGTTGAGGCTGCCACGGCTGCGTAGCTGAGTGGCTGCAGAAGTGCGATACTCGGTGCCGGTGGTGCTGCTGTGTCGGAGAAGGTTGTGGTGTCGTCGTTGTCGTCGTCGTCAAAGTCTGGCGTGGGAGTGCTTGGCTGGTGGAATGCATGCGTCTTGGATGAGGTGAGTCTTGGATGGGTGCCCTTCGAGAAATTCGAGAACCTACATGCCCTCGTGGCCGATGTGTATATGCGGGGGAAGCAGACGATGGGATGTTCAAGACCCAATCAAGGCAGCGTCGACATCGGATGAGGAGCAGTCCGGGCGGCGGTGCGCCTTAAAGGAGGAGTCCATCAGAGAGATATGTGATTGTCTGTGTCGTGTCGTGTCGTGTCCATGTCCACCGACTTGGGTAGGCAAGGTAGGAAAGGTGCCGCCCGCAGTCGGCCGTGAAACATCATGACCATGTCTCCATGTCTCCTCCACGTCGTCAGGTCCGTTAAGGTAGGGAGCTGCGAGCAGCAGCAGCTACTCGACTCGGTGCACCCGTGTTGCAGCTGCTAGGTGATGCTGTTGCTCCTGCTCCAGGTTGCTTGGTGGTGGTGCTGGTGGTGGTGCTATGCTATTTTGGAAGCTATCTGAAATGGAAAGTACCTTGTTCCTGCACCTGGCTCCTGCTCTACAAAGCGAGCAGTGCAAGTCACCCACAGAGCCACAGTCAGGGACCGCACGGCGCTATTCCGGCCCCTCTGGGGACGGCGCCATTCGCCTGGTCCAGGGCCAAAGGGAGGGGCGGCATGCTGCTCTGTGCTGCTGCTACACTCTCTACTTAGTACTCCCAGGGCTGCTAGCTGGTGCTGGTGCTGGTGCTGGTGCTGCCGGTGCTGCCCTTGCTAATACTGGACTGGACCTAAGGTAGGTAACCCCCGGCCCCCCTGTCCGCCCGTCGCCCGCTGATGCCAAGATCCATCAAAGTGGGAATTGGGATCTCTTTCCAGGTCCCAAAATTGATTGATTCACACTCGTGAAAGACTGGAGAGCCCACCAGAGTACCGCCGAACGGATCCAACCGCACACCCCGCCGTTTTGGGCCACACGTGCTTAGCTTCCTGCGGTATGCGTCTTAAGGTACTATGTAGCTGCCGACCCTGACTCCCAGCAGCTTGAACGGTCTCACCAGGGTTTGCATGCCCGAGAGCCTCCTTTTTCTTGTCATGTTGTTTTGGGTAGAGGCACAGGGCTTTCATCGAAGCTCAGGTCGGCTTCCATTGTCTTGTCTGAGAGAAGGGCCAAAACTCTGCTGAGAACACCACGTTTCGAACCCTTCTTTCCTCTCCCCTTCGATCCGGAAACATAGCCCGATGCGTACACTCGCCCGATGACGATGCCCGTCTCGTCCCGTCTGTGCCTGGCCTGATGACTTGTTCACCTAATCTGCATGCCATCTACACACATCGGATCTCCAACGACATCGCAACATGCCCAACCCTGGAGAGAGTCCGTCCGTCCAGCTTGCCTGCCTTGCCTGCGCCGTTGTTCTGTGCGCCGTGGTACGGGGCATCGTGTTTGTTCACACGTCAACGTCCGTCATCCCGATCGCGGCGGATCCCCCTCTCCATTATCCTCCGCCACCGCCGGCTTCCTCATTAGCTCTTCCCTACCGGCGCCGGTCGTACGTAGCCAAGGCGCGCGTTCCACACGATCCATCCCCAACAGCGTAGAACACGCGACCTCCTTTCCAGCAGGACCGAACACATGAACTGATTATCTGATCTGGACGTGCGTCTTTTCCCATTGTGCTCGGACGGCGTCTGTCAACGGCGCCTTGCATCAAGTACAAAATCCCCCTAATCGCTATCGGGGGACGCGAACTTAGAGTTTTGACCGCCGGTTTTCAGGTCAACCACCGGCCCCAATTTTTTTCTTATTTTTTTTTTTGGTTTTTCTCACTGAGTGATATTTCGACGACAGTCCATCCAAAACACCGTTGGGCTTGAAACAAGCAGCCCAGCCCGGCCAGCCTGGCTAGGCTGCAGTCGAATTGTGACAGGACCCTAGATCGGGTTTGATGTAATGGACACACAGACTCCGACGAGGGTGGTCGGTCAACTTTCGTTCGGCATGCCGGGCAGCAAATTTGTCCCGGCCGAATTTCAATGTTGCTGTACAGTACTTTCCATTTTTTGCAGTGTGTACTTCTTTTTTTGCTTGTGACAAATTGACTGCGGCTGACTAGCAGCAACATGAACAAATAACATCCACACCCCACCCCCGGCCTTTTCTTGACAGGTGCTCCAGCAGCGGGCAGCCGCAATAGTACCTGACAAGGTGACAAGGGGGGGCATCAATTCTTCACATTGTTTTCGGAGACTGCCGTGGCCCCTGATCTCCCGAAGCCCTGGAGGCTGAAAGTGTGCAATGTTTGAGGTTGAATGGTCTCCCCCAATATGCGGGGTTCGAAAAAAAGAGGTGTGCCCGTGTCCGAGTGGCCCCGTGTGCTGGTCCGATGACAGGCCGGGCCCTGTGATGATTGAGATCGGCCGAGAGATTCAGCATGGGGGCCGGTCTTGGCGAGTCGTGAGCAATGGACTCAAGGGGAAATATCAATAACCCTATGAAAAGTACACCGTATATGCGTACTTATCAGAGCAAAGGACGCCTTCTTACTGGTGGCAATATAAAAAGAAAAAAAACACATCTCCTCCCGAGCATCCGTGGAAACCGTGGGACCATAGTCACAAAGCTAGCGCTCTTCTTTAATTTCCAGAAACCATCTTTCTGCCTGCCGGGAAAGGCAAGAGATTTTCGTACCTATTTTTCGTCTTTTGTGATAGCTTCGTCCGCGTTATATGTGCGCAATTTGGAAGGGGGGTGTAGGGTGGTAGGTTCCAGGCTGTTGGTGTCGCCAGCGCCAATGCTACGTTGCCAAGTCCCATCACAACTTGACGCCAAAATATCAACAACATCCCTGGCCCGTTTTGGGGGTTTTTGTTAGAGTTTTCCTCTTCTCCCACAACTCCGGGGTATCTATTGGGCCAAGTCACATGCACGTACTATCATCTGCGCTGCTTTCATTATCGCAGCCCGGTAGTTCTGATGATCTGTGGATGTCGCGACCTGGATTTTGAGTAGTCTAGACCACGGCCGGTAAACGCCCGCAGGGGATCCCGTTGAAGAGAGGAGGAGTGTGTGGGCTTGCCCATCTGCTCTCGGGAGAGGGACTGGCGAAAAGGCAAAATGAGAGGCTGTCCCGTCGGAAAGGTACGCCCCTGACCTTGACCAAAAACCCCCCCCTCCCGAGTCCCAGGGGCAAAGAAAAAGGAAATTTTAAATTGGAACATTTGATCTGCCCAAGCATCCATCCATCGACGGGTAGCTGTAGCTGTAGGTGAGGTACATCGTGGGTTTTCCTACGTTTTTCGTCTTAGCGCGCCGCCGTTGCGCCTTCCCGGAGGAATGGGTCATATTGGCCAAACCGGGACCGGGAATGGGAATGGCCTCCTCCTCTCTCCCTTCGTGAAGTGGGCTTGGCGGGCTGGTCCCTGCTGTGATTGACTCGGGCGGGCGCAAGCTTGGGTGCTCGGGGCATGCGGCGCATGAACGGGTGAATAAAATGGGTGAATTAGCGGATATGGACGGATAGGGTCGGTAGACGAGGCTGATACGAGCTGCTGTCGACGGCCATCGGATCTGGTTCCGTCGTCTGAAGAGGCTGCGGGATACACGGGAGCCGGGCGGCGGTGCCTTGGGGTCGGTGAAGGCATTCCCGCGCAGGAAATCTCGCCCGGAGCTAGCGACCGACCAACCATGCAGGAACGAGAGCGAGCTGGGCAGTATTTTCCCCCCTTCCCTACCCTTATGATACTTGACATTTTCACTTTTCATCTGCAGGAATTACTGATGAAGCGATGGCACGTCTGAGCGCGGTGGACTATCCAACTGCCAAAACGAGAGGCACAATCTGCCTGCCTGCCCCGGACAAAGGAATGAAGGATCGTCATGATGGAAAGTTACGATGCGGAGATGGCGCACCCAGCGCTGCGGAGATGGGAGCCAACAACCTGCCAAGCCGCAGGAACACGAAGCACAAAGGGTAGCGAAAAGCACGAGCTGGGCAGCATGTTTCCGGCGTTGCGCGCGATGTGACGATGAGACGTTGACGGTCAGAACCAACTGCCGGTATCAGCTTTTTTGGCACATCCGGCATCAACACGCCGGTATCATCGGGATGCCGCTATATACCATCATATCTCCGAGTTGTCCGTCCCGACTGCCCAACGCAAAGCTGCTCGGGTTGAGCTTCCGAAGGGCAGACGCCAATGCCGAAGGATTTCTGGCCAAGAGGGCCTGGAAGGTGTTCCCGAGCCCTACACCTCAGGGGTAAAAACTCCAGGAAATACGGCTGCAACCGACGCACGCAGAGACGAGGGAGAAAATCTGACGGGAGCCAACACCGCTGGGAGACAACACGTTGGGGGCAGAAGCTAAGAGAGACAACAAGGTGAGAATCTGGGACGACGATGTTGCGTAGTGAATCTCTGCAATTCGCCTCGGTGGTGTATCGATACAGAACATACATGCCAAACGCCAATGCTATATAGAATCTTTCTCAGAGCTCCTCCTTGAAGAACTGCTCCTCGCTGCCCTCCTGCTGCTCGTCCTTGCCAGCCTTCTTCCCTTTGCCCTCCCCATCCTCGTCTTTGTGGTCAACAATGCCTCGGATCTCTCGTGGGTCGCCCGGTTGCTCAACCACCTCGAGCTTCCAACCCTTATCACCGGCAATCTTCTCCAGTTCGGCCCTCATCTCCTCCACCAGCTCCGGGCTCAGGTCCATCTTCTCGAGCTCCTCCTGGTTGAGCACCTTCACCTCCCCACCATTCGCCTTGCTCTTGGCGCTAGCGATAATCTCAACCAAAGGGCCCTGGTTGCGGCCAGGCAGGTAGCTCCGCGGGGGCGCCAGCTTGGCAGGGGGCTTGCCCTCCTCGTCCGCGTCAGCCAGCACATTGCGGGCGCCGACAATGACACCGCCCACATTGACACCCTTCTGCGCTCTATCCCTGACGTTGGGGTCCTGCTGCTGCTGGCCGTCGCCGCCGGGCTGCTGCTGCTGCTGCTGCAGCAATTCCTGCTCGCTGCCCTTGGCGCCGGGGTCCTGGCCTGCCTGACCCACCATCGCCTCCTGCGCCTCCAGCGTCTTCAGGCGGTGCCATTCGGCTTGTGCCGCGGGGTTGTCGGCGGGAATGATGAGCTGGCAGCTGATGGGGTTCGCGCTCGTTGCCCTAGGCGGCAGGAAGGCCACGTCGTCGCAGAGGCGGGGGGTGTTGACCACCATCAGGTAGGCACATGTGGTCACTTCCTTGATCCAGCCGATGCGATCGCCCTTCATGCCTGGCACGCAGTGATATTGCACCTCGATCGTGCGCTCGCGACCCGTAAGATCGCAGATTGTGCCTCCGTCCAATCTCTGGACAAGGTATCGCTGGTCACCTTTGATCTGGAGGTCCGTGTTTGCCGGCGGGTCTCCTGACTTTGTCGTCTGCTGCTGCTTCTGCTGTTGCTGCTGCTGTTGTTGCTGCTGCTGTCCCTGAGTCTGCTGGCGCTGGCTGGGCGACTTGCTGGCTCTACCCAGGACGTACTCCGCCGTGTGAGGGTCGCGGACAGGTGGTTGGCCATTCGGCACCGTGGGAAGGGCGTGAAATTGGGTGACATCGCGGTTGTAGCAGAAGCTGTAGCTCCACCAGCCCGACATGAAGTACAGGCAGTTGCCGTCGAGCTCGTTGAGCAGCTCCCATCCATGCGCGGAAGCCTTGGCCAGCTCGCGCGCCTCCTCCTGCTTCGCGAGCTCCGTCGCGGTGTGATTCTCTGGCGTCTGGGGTTCCAGGATGGGGATCGAGCAGAGATACTTGGCAGGGTTCATGTTCATGACCTCGTATCGCTCAAACACCTCGGGCTCGGGGCCGCCGTCTGCGTCGGCGGCTTCGCGGACATTCTGGGAGACGTCGGAGGCTGTCGAGAAGTCGGCGGAGTAGGCTGGGTGCGGGGGGTTCGTGCGGTCGAGCAGAGCCTGCGCTTCGTGTTCTGGGATGAATGATTCTGAGAAGACTATCTCGTACTGTTGTGCGCGATAATTAGACGTCGTTCTCCGAAAGCTTCACCTTGCGCATTGCTCTGGACGTACCTGAGGATAGGCCACGAGGTCGTCGTGGATGCTGAAGCCGGGGTGGCGGGCACCGCACAGCTGGACTGTCGCCAGCAGGACCAAATTGAGACGGCGCATGATGCCGTGTATGCTGTAAATTTCCTCACATGTAGACCAAAAGGAGGAAGTTGAGAAGTGCCGTCGTCGGTTTGGCGACCCTCAAGTTGCTTAGACGATCGCGCTGGCGCATTGGCCAAGCGGTTCGTAGCTCACAGGTGTCATCAACGGACAGGGTCCCATCGAGATAAGATAGCCGAAGTTTCTCCGCCCGGATAGGTGGGGGGTCGACCTCTGAATACGGAGGAGAGTATCACGTGATACGTTTGGAGGTCTTTGTTTTTTATTTTTCTACCTTCTGCGTGGTATCTTAGTTCATGCGAGAACCACATTTGTCGAATTATTATGTTTAATCGCTTCCATGCTTTAGTCAATGAACAAAATTGCGCTGCCCCGAACAGATTACTAGTGTCCTAGGTAGGTAGCAAACGTGTGTCCCACTTTCGGTGGCAGCACCCGGGCCGCTGTGGAGCCCAACCGGAACCCAGACCTACCAACTCCCGGAGCCGGCAATGTTCATCTCAGATTACCCTGTTCTTCCTATTCTCACCTTCTCCTTCACTACCAAAAGCATTTGTTTTGGTATTCAAGCTCAACTCATAACGCACGTTTCCTTGTGGCGATATTCATCATATTCATCAGCAAAGTGAATTGCATTCACTGAGAATAATCTGCATTAACACCCGGCACTTTGTGTATATCTTGACTACTATACATGGATATTTGTGCTCTGCTAATACGGTCTCAGCACTATCAATCGCCTGAACCAACTATTGGTCATCACGTTCTATCATCAAGGTACATCAAGAGTGTTGTGGCTCCATACCACACCACTAGCTACTTCTGCAACTCTTTGCAAACGTGTCTTTATTCACTGAAGTTAGAATTGCTCTTTGAGTCTTCAACTGATTCATCTCCAATTTCTGCATTCCTGAATGTCGTTGCATGTGATTCCTCGAGACAACGGCCGCCGGACGCGAAACAATCTTCGCATATGTCGAAATCGCCGCCGTTGCAATTTGGACAATTGTAGTAATTGCAATCCTGTGGAATGGCTAGGATGCAAATATCGCAGGATCTTCGTGAATGAACTTGAGATCTCTCGGCAACGACCTCCGGATCTGTCCCCTCATCCAAGGGCACAACTAGCCCAGGTCCGCTTTGGTTCAAAATTTCCACGACAGCAGACTTTCTCTGTCTTTTTGCCCACCAAAGCGGGGTCCGGTGGAAACAGTCCCTGTTGATGCTCGTTGCACCGGCTGCTAAGAGCTTCTTGACGACCTCCGAGTGCCCTCTTCGTGCCGCCATTGACAGCGGGGTTGATTCGTAGTAGTCCGTGGAGTTGACAGAAGCATGGTGATTCATGAGGACGTCGACCACGGCTCCACGTCCTTCTGCCGCCGCAGAAAACAATGCTGTACGACCAATCGAGTCCTTTGAATCGACGTTGACGCGAGGGTCTTCAAGAAGTAGCTTTACAAGTGACTCGTGGCCTTCTCCAGCGGCATAGTAAAGAGGAGTCTGACCGTATCTGACATTCTTGTCGTCGGGAAGAACTTCGCCTGTATCGAGGAGGCGGGAAACGATGTTTGCGAAGCCATAAAAGGATGCTATATGTAGCGGTTCCAGCCCCCTATCAGTGGCCCTTGAGATATCGGCCTTCCTTTCAAGAAGGAGGTTCACTATTTCAATCTTTCCGGTGGAGGATGCTGCATGTAGCGGTGTCCATCCGTACTCAGTAACCAATGACGTATCAGCCCCGCTGTCAAGGAGTAATTTTACCACCTTGACGTGCCCATAGGAGGATGCTGCAAAAAGCGGCGTCCATCCTCTCTTATTCGCAGTTGAGGTACTAAAACCTTTCTCAAGCAGCAGTGTCACCACCTCGGCTTGCCCATAGCAGGATGCTATGTACAATGGCGTCCGTCCTTTTTCATTTTCAACCGAGGCATTGAAACCCTTCTCGAGAAGCAGTCTTACTATCTCGACGTGCCCTTTTGATGAAGCCTTTTGTAATAAATGCATCCTTTTTTCTTTGGTGGTAGTGACTGGACTACCAGCGCCGTTTTCAAGCAGCAGTCTCACTACTTGGACGCTCCCACCAGATATTGCTTTGTGAAGTGGTGTTTGTCCCTTCTTATCTGTAATTGAGATGCTGGCACCGTTTGCGAGCAGTAGTTTCACAATCTCTACGTTTCCAACGGCGCTCGCCGTGGTTAATGGTGTCCATACCGAATCAGATGGAGCAGAGTTGACATCAGCTCCTGCTTCGATGAGTATTGTAGCTGTTTCGATGTGCCCATTTGATGCTGCGACGTGAAGCGGCGTCCTTCCTTTATTGTCCTGTGGCGAAACCTCAGCTCCATTACTGAGAAGGGTCCTGACAACCTTGCTATGGCCACGGTATGAGGCAGCAAAAAGACTGTTAGTTGCCTTGACTGAACCCGACCCGCGTGCGTTCACGTCTGCACCCAGATCAATAAGCATCTCAACGATGCATTGGTTGCCGTTATGGGCCGCAGTGTGAAGGGCGCTGCCAAATTTGGTCGCAATGTTGACATCCGCGCCCAAACTGACCAGGCACTGCACGGTTTTCCTGTTCCCGCTTTTGCATGCGGCTTGAAGAGGGCTACCATGCTTGCCGCCCTGAGAGTTGACATTTGCGCCCATGTCGACCAATGGTTTGATGATGCTACCACTGCCAAAAGCACAAGCAGTCTTTAGATACTTATCAAGACCGCTGTTTGCGATCTTCACGCCCAAGTCGACTAAACGCTTCAACACATCCTCTCTGTCATTGTGGCACGCCGCATCTAGGATCTTGTGGTAACTTCGAAGCACCAGGCTTTTGTCGACATCGAATTCCATCAAAACCTTGGCGATCATCCCGTTACGGCTATGGCAGGCGGCATGGAGAGGACTTCCATACTCTCCGCCTTGGGCGTTGACATTCGCCCC
This sequence comes from Colletotrichum fructicola Nara gc5, assembly GCF_000319635.2. Taxonomy (NCBI): domain Eukaryota; kingdom Fungi; phylum Ascomycota; class Sordariomycetes; order Glomerellales; family Glomerellaceae; genus Colletotrichum; species Colletotrichum fructicola. The sequence continues at coordinate 7,622,943 of NW_027094051.1, read as the reverse complement.
AAGGTTGATTATCGTCCTCACGGCCTTCTCATGGCCACCCCAACATGCAGCCTGCAGAGCGCTGCCAAATTGTCCACCAGTGGCGTGCACGTCAGCTCCACGGTCGACCAGCATCTTCACAATCTCCTCATTACCACCGTATGCTGCCGCGTGGAGCGCATTGCCTATGAAACCGCCTTGTGTGTGGATATCAGCACCCTTGTCGAGTAGAAGCTGCACCACTTCGAGGTTACCACGCGCACACGCTCCGTTCAGTGCGTTTCCGTAGCCACGTGTCTGCATGTGAACATCTGCTCCCTGTTTGAGCAGCATTTTCACAATACCGATATGTCCATGGGAAGATGCGGTCTGGAGTGCGCTTCCATCGAAGCCTCCTGGCGCGTTGATGTCTGCGCCATGATTGAGGAGTAGTTCCACAATTCTGATATGACCGCCACTCGAGGCCGCTGCGAGAGCATTCCCGTTTGCTTCACCTTGAATGTTTACGTTCGCATCTTTGTGTAGGAGTAGTCCAACAACATCTAGATGACCGCTCTTAGAAGCCGCTTGGAGGGCAGTTTCAAATCTTCCACCTTGAGCGTTGATGATTGCGCCCTCTTCGAGAAGTAGGCGCGCGACGTCCAGGTGACCTCTGTAGCTGGCCGCCTGGAGTGCATTTCCGTATTCCCCGCATTGGACATTTGCATTTGCGCCCTTGTTCAAGAGCAGCTGTACAACGTCCGAATGACCATTAAAAGCAGCTGCCTGGAGTGCATTCCCGCAATGACCTCCCTCTAGAGCATTGACGTCCACCCCTCTGTCGATGATCGCCCTCGCAGCCTTTAAGAGTCCACCGACACAAGCATAATACAGCACTGATCCTCTAGGGCCACCTGCCCATCCCTGGTCTGCTTCGTGCAAGAAATTCCACCGTTGGAAAGCCTTCTCTGATCGTAAAAAGTTGACTATGATTGCTGAAACGTCTTCGGATGATTCAGCGGCAGCGGCAAAGTCCAACCAGACTTGCGCGGCATATGTTGCGAAGGGATATTCCTCTGCCAACTTCCATCGATGGCCATGAATATCCCTTAGATAAACTAGGCATGCCTTTGTGATGGTTATGCTAGCATTTATTCGTTCAAAATTTTTCTGGCTCAAGAAATACTCCTTCACTGAAAAGTGCGCAAGGTGCAATTCTTGAATCGTTTCCAATTCAGTTTCAACGGGCACCACTGAAACCAAACTAGTGCAATGACGTAGAATGTCACTGTCGACAAATACTCTGCAGTTGATATCGAAACGCGGCTCTTCATCTTCGATCTCCGTGGCGACAATTTCAACAGCCTCTTTCAAAGTCAAAGGGCGTTTCGCGTGAACGATGAATTGCAAGAGGCGCATAGCGCTCCTCATGTATTTTTGTGGGATATTGTGTACGGTACGATCGTACGTCTCTTCCAAGGTAGCAGGCAATCTGTCGAGGGTGTTACCAATCTCGTTCGGACTGTAGCATTTGGCAAGGCTGTCGAGCTGGCATGCTGCCCATCGGAACCTAAGACTGAGATCAGAATCTTGCCTCAGAAAATATTTGAATTATACGGTAGATGCTTGAAACGCACATTCCTTTTGCCCCATTCCCAACTCTACGATGTATTCGCCGAAGTAGATCCTTAGACAACCTCTTCTCGGTGAAGCCAGGGTCACTTTGCGTCCTAGTCATGACATAAGATTGGATGTCAGTATCGACAGCTCCTTCGTCGAGAGAAAGACAACATTGATTTCCAATTAAGTTGGGGATAAAGCCTATAAACTCGGCTTCTCCCCGACTTGTGTATATAATTTGAACGTGTTGAAGTTGCGGATGAGAAAACACGACTTTTAGCCACGAGAGAATTTCCTCTCTTTGAGTGGACTCATCCAAGGCGTCGAGGACAATTGAGACTTTGGACTGCGCTGATAATATACTTTGGACAACTTCTTCAAGTGTGGTGGTGGTTGGCCTTTCGTACCCATCTTTGTGCTCTCGAAGCGAATTTTCGAGGTGTCCCGCCGAGTCGTGTCCGCCTTGATATAGTTGGAGGGCTAGAGATCGCAATAGTCCATTTTTGTTCTGTTTCCTGGGATCTCTGAAATCGAAGAAGAAGCTCAATATGATTAGACCGTTGTCCTCGATGAGTCGATCTAGGATCGTTGTGCTCAGAACCGTCTTGCCACATCCGGGCATGCCACAGAGCCACAATTGTTTGCAAGCCCCGGAGATCCAGTTCTTAAAGGCCGGATTCTCCAGAAGCCAAGCACCGGTTCCAGCATGCCTTAATTCTCTGGCATGGTTCGCATTCGTGTTTGGGTTAGGAGCGGCAAGCCATTTTTGGATCTTTTGGCTATGGGAGTCGAGTTTCATGGCGTCAACTGTAGCTTTCACCGAGAGTGTGGTCTCTTGTGTAGCACCCATTTTCTCATTGACTAGTAACCGGAATTAGTCCCCTTACATCTTTGATTTCCCAACAAACTTGAAGCATTATTTCCCAAGATAAGGTATTGAGATTTTGAAAAAGCCCGATGTCTAAAGACGAACTAACCTGACTGAAGGATCTCCAACGCCCGCTTAGTCTCATGAATCTCAGCAGCCGGAACGTAAGAGAGAAGCTCTTTGGCGTAAGCAGCGGCAGTGCCCGACGCGTAACGTTGCCAACGGTCGTTCTTATGAGAGTCCGAATAGTCGCAGATACCGCGTATAACGAGACATGGAAAATGGTTCATCAGACCCGCAGCTTCCATCTCAAAACAGATACAGTCTTCCCCAATATCGGCAAGGATTTGATCTCGAGCAGCGGCGTCTTTCACCAGTGTATTCCCAGATGCGATGATGCCGTAATGGATCTCGGGATCCGTTGATTCTCGTTCCTCACGTTGGACCTCTTCAGCCGTCCCGCAGCTGCGACAATCTTGACCAGTGACATGCCCATATGATGACTGGAAGAGACGGTCGTTCTCGAATCCCTGATGGGTATAGCCAGGGTTCGTTTTGGTCTTCTTGGCCATCTTGGGGTAAGCCTCCAGCATGTCTTCCAGGAAACGCGGGATTTCGGAGTCCTTGCGTTCATGAACTGACTGAATGTTCGCAAGAGCATTCAGTAGGACGCGTGGGGGTGACGCCAAAAAGCCCTTTCGCTCACGAACATCTCCAGGCTTCGCCTTCACCAAGTCGTATTGGCAAACTCCGCCTGTAGTTCCGTCAGGCTGGCTAACCACCACGTCTCCCAGGCGGATGTCATGATCCTCGTCTGGCCGAGCAATACCGCCACCAATTCCAACAAGCAGGCCAATTCGAATAGCAGGCAAAGATGAAGATAAGCTTGAGGCAGTAGCAGCAGCCGACCCTAGTCCATAGACGCCAGCCGCGAGAGACACAATCACGATGTTGTGCTCTCCTATGTGACCCCAAGTATATGAATTCGGATCGCTTGGATTTCGAGAAAAGCCATCTGGTTGTCCGTGCTGCTCGTCGAGCATGGCTTCTGCCGCCGCTCGTTCGATAGGCAGCGCTGCGATCCAGGCAATCGTGTAGAATTCTGGACTATCAAGTTTCTTCATATTGTCGGATGCCGTGGTTAATCGAGAAAATTGAAACAGAGAGATTGCAATTGAACCAGCAGACGTTGTCTCCGAAATCTGTATACGGTAGTCATCGACGAGAGTCTTGACCCGGTAATGCGATCGGACTTCGTCTTAGTATTCAGCGGCAAAGAAGGAGAACGGGGAAAAAAGAAAGACAGTGTAAACAACTGAAGATCAGGCTGTGACCCTTGAAAGCTGGGAGAGGGGCTGGTGGACTTGGCGCTTACATGCAGCTATGCCATGTTCAGGTGGTTTTCCGACAGCCAACCGGTGATCTCGTCAACAATGAACCTGCAAACCCTATTCGACAAAAAATGCACTTTCATAGCCGTGGGCAATGAGTGGCCCCCAAAAGCAAGCTCAGCCCATTGCTGTGCCACACTGAGTTGTGCTCCGCGATAAGATGGAAAGGCTGATGGCCGCATCCTTGGTTCGGAAAAATGGCGGTGCGGACTTCGATATGTCATCCCCTGATGCTTTCTGCTACTAACATAGGCTTTAAGTTTGAATCTGGCTTTCAATCAAGTCACACAAGAGACCGTCTATTCGGCTATTTCTGCCCGTGTACTTGATTGAATACTTGTACTACGAATGAAGAGGACGATGATAATGACGACGACAACAAAGCTGATCACCACTAGGAGGACGATAAAAATGATAACGACAACGACGATAACCAGGAAAGTTATAAGAACGATAACGATAGTAAAGCAGGGTAAGGTGTAGAACCACAGGAAAAGTAGGAGCTCTAGCACAGGAAAAATAGGCTAAGTATCTGTCAAATAAACGGAATCATGACCACTCAGACAGCTCAGACGCGTTCTCAAAGAACTTCGAAAAGCGTGGATTATTCCTCAAGCACACTTTCATTTACCTCATCGATTCTCTGTCGTAAATGCACCATTGAATACAACCAAGCCCATGCATGAGCTAGCGCGATAATAGTACGGCTAACAACAGGATGATTTCTGATCCATTTCCTCCCCAAGCGGGTATTGCTACTGGCAACACACAGTCGTCTCATCAATACCCTCCGCCTTGGACTGAAGCTCCTGTTCCCCGACAGTACATGAGAGCCAGTCAGTGAGGTATTTCCCGAGACCCGCGCCAATGATGATTGAAATAATGATGTACCCGTTGAAGTACATAGCCAGCAGCATAACGACGTATGCAACGCCAAACGTCACCGCGTGTAGAATGGCACGTAGAATCTGCTGGACGGGAGAAGCGCGCATGACGAATTTGCGGGAAGCTAGCGATGGGGCGGCAGTTGAGCGAGCGGAGCCCTCTTTGCCATCATCATGGTCGACGGCAGATGCGGAAGCAGCGAGAACGGCCTGTCCTCTGCGACGCATCTGAGCGAGTATAAGACTGTCGTATTTCTTGCTCATGATGCGCAGGACCTCGAGCATAACGACGAGTAGGACTACGCCAATGCAGGAAGCTGCCATCATACCGCGGTTTCGAATCTGCCATGATGACGAGAGAAAGCAGGCGTCGATCGTGTTCCAGTTCCATAGCATCTGTTACGGGAAAAAGGTGTCAGTCTATCAGTACCTAGCGAGATCATGGCACGGAAGAACGTACTGAGACCTTGCAGTCCGCCGTGTCTGCGCTGCCGTGATCCATGATGAAAACTTGCGTGAATTGACCGGAGTAGAGGCAAGATCGTGGAAGGAATCGTGTGAGAATCAGGCGTGGAGAGGATCGAACACCTTCACTTGCCGCGAGTGAGAAAAGGTTGACGGAAGATACTGTGAGGTCTTTTCAGTGCCACGAAATGATTCAGCAGACCAATATGGAATAAAGCAGGCAAGCAGGGGGCCCACGTGTCGTCTTATGTACGAATACGACCAATCCTTGGGCAGCTCGGAATAATTGTTCTTTTATTTTGAACTTACTGCTTGATCAGTTTCCATCAAAGTCGTATCCCTCCGACCCGGAACCGTGCCGGGTACCATGCATAAGGTATGCAGTATTCTGGTTCAGGTCATTTGGGGCCTCACTACCGTTCTAGATGCGTCGATGGCGTCACCGGACAACACTATCAAACCTCTTACATGCGTTCATTTTACGCTCCTCGTGGTCACTGACTGCTTTCGAGACGACAGGATTGGCTTCACGTCCGGCCGGCCGCGCGGGACCGTGGATCTGAAGAGGCAAGCCCGGTAGGCGGGGCCCCACGGGCCCGCTGATTGCGACGCTGTCAAGGAACGTTTAATCCAATCCGGCCCCTATCAAGCCAACAAACTTGCTCAAACTTGCTCGCCAAGTTTCCTATTTCTTTCCACCGTCGCCACATCTACACAAACTGTAAACCCTGTTAGCCGGTCTCCGGCTCCGTTGGTTTAGACTTGGCGAAGATTCGGATGGCGTCCGGCCTCGGTATGGTAGACTTTCGCCGATTTCTTTTAGTCATAATCAAGAGCCCAGCGCGAGATTTCTCATGTCGACTTGTGGTGGACTCACTTTCGCGTTAGGATGGTGTGGATAACCTGCAGACAGGAGAGACGGGCACAAACCATATATCCTACTGTCTGCCTCTCCAACGTCAACTAAGCCTCCGAGGCCCCTTGCCGGTTCCTACCTCCCAACTTCAGACACCCGCAATGGACGAAGAAACTTCAGCGGCAGACTCGCTGCTACACGGCGTCTTCCGCCGACAAGGCTATCAGTCCCAGAACATTAGCAATGGCGGGATTGTCGATTACTGGGGTTACGCCGGCCGTGTAGTTCCTTGTACCAACGACGCGGGAACATGCGAATACTTCGAATCCGTCTACGGTGGTCATGAGCGCGGCATGCTCTACACTGGTATCATCTGGGCAACTCTCGGCGGTATTCTCTTCGTATGGGCTATCGGGCGGCACATTTGGGCGCCACCATCCGGCGCCGAAGCCGTCGTTATGTCCACCATCACCAAGTCCGCGTCTGGCGAAGAGCGGAAGAAGCCCAAAATGGAGTCACCTGGCGCTGGTGGTCTTCGTCGCCTGAGGGCTGCGGCCACGGCCACTTGCCGCTACTACACCCTCCCGGAATCTATGCGCTTCGTCTTCGGTCGCACAACCCGACTGCAAGTTCTCATTCTGGCCATGTTGACCATCTACCTCGCCATATTCTCCTTCATTGGCATTTGGTATAAAGACTGGATGACACCGGTGAAAGGCTATGACAATCTTTACCAGAGACGGTCCTGGCTTGGGGCGTGGTCTGACAGAGTTGGTACACTCGCATATACGTTGACGCCGTTCTCCATCTTGCTCGCTTCGCGGGAATCCATCCTTTCCTTGCTCACCGGCGTGCCGTATCAGAGCTTCAACTTTCTGCATCGCTGGCTTGGCTGGATAATCGCGATCCAGGCTCTCGCTCACACGATCGGCTGGACAATCATTGAGAGTGTCTTTTACCAGCCACAGCCCCGGGTAGCCAACAAATGGATCAAGCAGTTGTACATGATTTGGGGTTGTGTTGCTAGCATCATCCTATTTCTACTCGTCATCCTGGCCACTCCATGGGGAGTCCGTCTTACCGGCTACGAATTCTTTCGAAAGAGTCACTATGTACTCGCGATGATCTACATTGGCGCATGTTGGGGTCACTGGCAGCCCCTGAAGGTTTTCAGTAGGTTTTGCCTCTTCTCTTACTTGTGTAGCTTCGACAATATGCTAATATACCATACCCAGTGGTCCCTGGCCTGGCCATCTGGCTCGTTGATCGCGGCGCACGGCTTATGCGCTCGTTTCTCATTCACTATCAGTATCTTCCGGATGGCACCATGGGCTTCCAGACCGCTCCCGCTAAGATGACGCTCATGCCTGACGCGCAGTATGGCGACATTGTTCGTCTGGATTTCTCTCATCCCCACGATGTCTGGAAGCCCGGACAGCACTTCTACATCTGCTTCGCGAAAGCCAGCGTTTGGCAATCCCACCCCTTCACCCCGCTGAATCTTCCAATTGAACGTAACGGAGCTGTCGAGCACGCTTATATCTTCCGCGCGAAGAAGGGAGAGACCCGTAAGGTTGCGCAAATGGCAGCCGCAGGAACGACGACTACACCTGTTATCCTCCAGGGGCCTTACGGCGAGGACCACACCCTCCACCTTACACTCGATGCTAACGTTCTTTGCATCGCCGGCGGTACTGGTATTACCTATGTCCTCCCTACTCTCCACTGGCTTGTTCGCCAGCCTGCGAATCCCAACCGCCGAATCGCTCTCGTCTGGGCCGTCCGTCTCCGGCAAGATCTTGAATGGGTACGCGCCGAACTCGATGCTCTCGCCAACGCAAAGAGCCACGGCATCAGCATCACCATTCACATAACACGCGAGGAGGGCGAAAGCCTCACCTCTGAGGTTAGCGAGAAGAATGTCATCGACCGCGCCCAGTCATCCTCAAGCCGGAGCAGTAGCAGCCGCGCAAATGGTCTTGCGAAGGCCTTGGAGATCCGCGCTAGTGGTAGCCACCCGAGGATGGCGGACGTTGTAGCTGCTTTCCTGTCCGAGAACATTCAAGGCCGTACTGCAGTTTTTGCTAGCGGACCGGAAGCTATGATTTCCGATCTGAGGGGCGTTGTAGCAGCGGCAAACTCTGGAGAGCAGGTCTGGAAGGGTAATGAGATGGCTGATGTAGAGCTGATCTGCGATAATAGACTAGAGTGGTAGATTGTAAATAGCAAGAGGAAACCATGTTCATATCTGAAAGACGGCACCATAACCAGTTCCTTTCTGATGACTTTAACACTTGCCAAGACAGCCACGCGGGCATGGCGGGTTATCTTTGCTTCCAGCCCACGAACTAAGATAGCCCCTCAGTCAGCTCTGCGTCTATTGCGTCAGTGCTTCGCAGACTCTCATCCTGCATCTTCATTTATCTCGGGCTGGTATTCGTTCGGTGACAAGTTCGATGAACTTCTTCTTCGGGTCATACTGTGGATCGTCAACTGCGCCAACTTGAATCACCTCATTCGTGACTTGGAACGGGACATGCCGTCATGGGGAACGGTGAACTTCCTTAGCCTCAAAACAAGGGTGGTCCCGTGCTTTCGAGTTCAGCTATCTCTTGAATGTCGAATTAGGGACACTAAGTGGCGCTTCCATCACATTGCTGAATTCATGTCAAGAATTTATTTGCAGCCAGATGCGGCATAATGTAAACTGAAAGTTTTCAGTATCGGCAAATTCACTGAAGCTTCACCAAATTAACACCAATCGTGCTTCTACGGAATCTTGATTTTGTTGCTTTCGGCCCCGAGTGAATACCTCTCGAGTATCCACCATGTTGGAAGCGTCCACACATTCCCCAAGAACTAGAGCAAGATTGGCGTTACGTGTAAGGACTGCGAGACGCAGAAGCGTGGCGATCAATTGTCGAAGGCACAGGTGCCCGTGACCTTGCAACTACTGCAGCGTGCCGTGGACCAGGATGCCAAGTGGAGGGGTATCCAGCACCTCGCAGAAGACCATGTTGTCGAATACCTAAAGGACAACCTACATTGGAGAACCGTGTCTGTGAGTTATCTTCCCATTTCTTCTCGCTCTTTTGTGGATCTGTGATTGAGGAACTATGTGGTTAACCACAAGCTTTCCACGTCTAGGTGCCTGGAGACGTGATCCCTACAGAGAATTTGTCAAAGCTCAAGGTGTTCTTCTTAAAGGGATACGCCGACCATCATTAGGATCCCGAGAGGCCTTCAGTCTACTCTGACTACGAGGAGAAGTGGGAGATTACCCAGCACAAAGTTGGCGGAGCAAGACCCCAGGGTCTGGTGGACGAGGTTCTCTTGGATGAGCTGGTCTCTTGAACGAGAGGCCCTCTAGGGTAAACTAGTCACTATCGACATCCCATGGACTACAAATAAGTACTCAGGATCAATAAAACTTCCCACTTTGTCTCCATCTGACCTTACAACTCGATGATGACTCGATCAAAAGTGCCCGTTTTTGCACCAGTAAGCTTAAAGATAGCATCTTAAGAACATTCAACAGCTTTCACAAACACTCGGGTAGATTACACGGGCTACTTTGTGCCAAATATTTGCACGTTTCTAGTCCTCGTCGCCAACCCCATCTCCATCCGCCCCATAGCAACCCTTTCCCCGCCAACCCTAACATCCACGACCTAAGTGGGGTTGACATCGTGAGCTTCACATCCACCTTCGCCCGCCCGCCAGACATGAACAACAACAACTATCAATCCTCGATAGTCTAGTGGTGAGGATATCGGCTTGTCATTCACACGATTCGGCGGGGTGCAGGGCGTGACGAGACGGTGGGAATAGCTTCATCACGCGAGAGACTGCACACACTTGGTTGAACGGGGCATGTCATTACAAAGCCCGCTACAGCAGTAATTGGAGCGATAGTGCACAGGCTACCAGGTAACAGTATCTGTCACTCGGCTAGCAGTAGCAGTGTGGTTTGCCTACCTCATACGTCCAAGCTCCACTTAGTGAGCTGCGATTCCTTGAGAATTCAGCCATTAAATCGCATAACACCGTGTTTGGGGGGGGGGGTTAGGTCCGAGTTGGATTCCGCGTTTGAGGCCAGTCTTTTCGAGATGTTCAATTCCCCTCCGAGGAGTTCTTTTTGCTTCATATCCATCTCGCTTGTCTTGACTCTTGGTCCGAATGTCGATCATTTAACTCTACTGTTGCTAGTAGATTCTTCTGTCTCATTTCGTAGTGTCAAGACCTCGAAAGGTCGGTGATGGCGTTACAAAATATCTTCATCCAGAGACCGCAGATAAAACAGCAAGCGACCCACCGTACGCTGCTACCCTCACGCCACCTCTGTCAACCGCTACCAACGCACTTAGCACTGACAAGCCACAACTAAATCGATCGTCACAGTCTCTCATCCACCCGTAATCCGCGGTCTGGAAATCACGACTACGAAGCGCTGGAAGCGTGGGCGGCCCAAACTAGAACTTGGAATTTCCGGCCGGCGCTCTAGCCGAAAGAAAACCCCGGAGCCGGAGGGCCCACATCACCAAGACCGGATCCGAGAACCGGCGGTCAGCTTCCATGTTACGGTGAACACGCAGGCCCGGAAGCCAACACCTCTTAGGTTAGAAGCCTCTACGCGAGTCAGGCAGTGGCATCGCTCGAACTTGAACCCAGCGAGAAGCCAGACGGAGCTCAGGAGAATCGCGCTAGAAGGTCCAAGTCAGTCAAGACGTCCAAGGGACTCGAGTGCCGGGGACAAAACCTGATGAAAGCGAATTTAGTAACTGGCAGACCTATTCCCTAGCATCAGGGTAGCCAAGGCATGACGGAGGGTGGAGGTCTTTCGAAATTCCCCTGCCGTATGCTCTGAGTGGTGGGCAGAATATCTAGTCGACAGAATTTGGCGCCAGTAGCGACGCGGAATACGCAAATGCATCACAATACAAATCTCGATCGGGGTCATGTATGAAGTGCAAAGGTGCTGAGCACCTGATACGGCTTTTAGCTCGTGCTATACACCCTAGGACGATCCAAGTCCTACCATCCATCCATGCATGCAGTTCCGCGTTGGAGCGTCTACCCTACCGCCCACCAAGATCCAATGTATATACAGAAGACAACGCCGCAGGGCATCCCAAGCCCTGATCACCAAGATTGGAAAATCACATTTGCCCAGAAATCAAATTCCCCAACACCTTGCAGAAAAAATCACACTCGTAGAAACAGCCTCCTTGCGGAGGTACAACGCCTGTACCGTCTGCAACGGGAGCGACATCCCCGATCAGCCGCCCACGTGCCCTTTTGAATCCGCGGACGCTTGGGTCCGAAAACGTGGCCGTATATATATACAGCAGTTTTGAAGCCCCGGTTGCACCACCGGGAGCGACTGGCTCGTTGGAGGCGTGGAATGCTGTCACCGCATAACACTGAGCCATGTGAAACGTATCCCCACCGACTGTCGAGCGACAAATGATGATAGATGATGAGATAAGACCGGCGAAAAGAAACGAGATAACCGAGAGACAAGATGTAACAAGTGGATGGGCTGAGCAATGTTGCCAAGGGTGCTTCCACCCGGCCAACATTCCAGACAGCCGTAATTGATCATGATGTCATTGCGCGATCATCGGTCGTAATAGAAACTGTCTTTTTTTCGTGTTTTCTTTTTCTTGCTCGACCTAGTAGGCCGCGTGGTGGAGGGCGATGTTGGGCAGGTGCGCGTCATGCAGAATTGGACCCGATCAGCCCAATCACTGCCTGAAGGAAGCCCAACGCCCAGACCAGCCACAATGGGGGAAGAATGTGACACGAAACGAAAAAAAAATAAATGAAGAGAATCAAATCGGAGCGATTCAAGACTTCTTAGTAGACCGCATAACTGTCGAAGCCCTCGGCAAGCGGGTCTTGGTATGTAGTGGGTGTAACCGTGTTCGAGGACGAGATGGAGAAGGCCGTCTCGTGCGACATACCGTTCATCGGCGAGTTTGAGGTAAAGGGCGAGAACGCAAATGCCTCAGAGGCAGATGAGAGCGGCATGTTGGAAACGGCCAGAAAAGAGGAGGCTTGGGTGTCAATGGCCAACTCGGGCATCGGGTATGACGCCTGAAAGTTCATGTCGTAGGACATGTTCTCGCCCATGTGGCCCAGGGAAAAGTCCATCATGGAGGGGTCAAGCTGCACAGCCTCTTCCTCGTCCTCTTCCTGGGCCTCAGCCTCGGCGGCATCGGCATCGTCGGCGGTAACAAAGACTTCCTCCATCCAGAGCTTGAGCTCGTTCATCGGAGGCCAATCACCGCCGCCCTTGCCGCCGCGCTTCTCGTCGTCGTCGCCCCGCTTGTTCTTGCCACGGGGGGTCTTGGGCTTGAAGTGGGTGCGACGCAGGTGGGCAGCAGCGTTGTAGTAGGCACCGTAATGCTTTCCAGCGACACACTGCTTGCATTTGGACAGCGGGTTGATTGCCTCCACGTTTGACTTGAGACCGGCTTTGGCCGGGTCGCGGCAGATGAACTTCTTGATGGTGCCCTCGTGCTTGGCGTTAATGTGCCTGCGCAACTCGTGGTCGCCGCGGAAGCCGTCGGGGTGGTCATTGCATTGGTCGCAGTAGACCTTGGGGTGCTTGGGACGGGTGTACGTGCCCTTGGTCACCGCAACCTTGCCCTCCTTCTTGGTAGCGGACTGGGACGGCTTGGTGGCATCGGCAGGCTTGGGCGCCAGCGCGGTGCGGGTGGCATTCTGGATCTGCTGCTGGAACACATCCTTTGCGCGGCGCTCCTGGGTTGACTTTGTAGAAGCGGTGCTGTTGGCGGAGATGGAGCGTTCCATCAGAGACGAGCCCTGAGACAAGAATTGTTCGTCCATGGGCGACTGCTGAGCATACTGCTGCTGAGAGAGGCTAGCGCCGACATAAGCGAGAAAGCTCTCGGACTTGACGTTCGGGGACGTGCTGAGGGGGGCAGAGGTGTAAAGATCCTGTGGCACAAAGTCGAGTTGCGACTGAGTCGAGTTGATACGAGCCATCTCAAATGCACCATTGAGGGACTGGCTCTCGAATTGGTGGTCGAAAGAGCTGTTTTCCCTCGTCAAAGGGGTGGTCTCCGGGGCGGATGTGCCGGAGCTCATCGACGGGCAGACCGAAGCGACCAAGCTGGCCTGAGAGTTGCGGCCATCAGCCGTCAAGAAAGCCTGCGGTTGTGGGGGGATCATGGCCGGCGAGGGGAGGCTCTCGTCTTGTGTTGCGAGGTAGTCGGCAATGTTCATGCCGACGCCGGGATCAGCGTAGGGCATGTTCTCCTCGACCCTCGGGAGATTTGACTGGCGACGATTTGAGGGCGTGCGCTGCAACGAGGGCTGGGTCGCTTGGAACAGGACATGAGGATCGTCTCTGGACTGGGTGAAGCGATCCATCATGGTGTTGGGGGTATTTGATGTCTGCAACGGAGCGATGGAGCCCTTTGCGACGAAGGGAATTGACTTTTCCGAGCGGTTGGATGTGCTTCTCGCCATGCCCGTCATGGGGACAGCGCGAGGGAGCTGCTGCGACATGACCCTCGCACGCTTGACTGGTTGTGGTGAGTCCATGTCACTGCTGCGTTCCTGGAAGCATGTTAGTACGGACGGCATGAAAAGTATAGCATCGAGCGGCGGTGGTGCTTTACCATCATTCTTGTGGCTGCGTGGGAGGAGTAGCCCATGTTGGACTTACTCCTCGGCATTGTTGATCTCCTGACTGCGGGCATGCCATTGTGGAATTGTGGTTGTTGTTGCTGCTGCTGCTGGGCGATGGCGGGTTCTACGTAGTAGTCACCTTGGGGCGGGAGCAGGTTCAGAGGATTTGTCTGAGGTGCTTGCACGGGGCCATTGTGGAGTAGGTTTTGGAGGCTTTCCAGCTCTTGCTGCTTCTGTAGCACCTGACGTTGAAGCTCTTGATAATTGAAATTTTGATTCATGTTGCTGTAGCGTCTATGGGAGGACGTCGGCGAGATGACGGAAGACGGCGGAGGATGACAGAGCTGGGGTGGGTATGCCGGGATTCGGAGTGAAGCGTGTCGGGCCTCACTGGAGCTTGGAGTAAGAAACGGTCCGAGTCAGGACTGTTGCTGGCGAAAGAGTAGTGGTGGAAGTGATGTGTGATACGAGGAGATATTGCTGCAGCCTCGTTCTGTCGATGGCACATCCAAGGGCCCCCGAGTGACGATGGTGGAGGTAAGGCGGGGTGGGATATTGTCTTGGACAACAAACGGAATTGTGTTTGTCGGTTGTGTCGAAGCAATATCGTCGTGACTCTGGTTGGGGTCTCGAGGATTGTACTCTGGTGAGAGGGCGTGTTTGTTGGAGGCGATGGACAAGGGATCTGTGGCTTCGAATGGGAAGACGATCGCAAGAGGTTTGGGGAAGGCGAACTGGCGAGACCAGTGGTTTAAAGAAAAGGACAGGATGAGCCGCGCAAAGAGCGTCCAGTCACAGAAGTGAGGCTTTGGCGTTGTCTCCACCGCAGAGAGCTGGTAATGTCGGTGGAACAGGCAAGACAGTGGTGGACAGGGACACTGAATACGCTAGAGGGGTGCAAGGGTGGGAGGGGTGGGAAGAGGTGGTCGTCGTGATGGTGTGGTGTGTGGGAGGAGGTGTGGTGTGGGAGGGGGATGGGGATGGAGGAGAGGGGAGTGTGTTGCGATGATGATGATGTGGTGGTGTGCGGGAAATGGGTGAGAGACAGCGACACGCTGCGAAGGAGGGTGTGATTGAGAGATGGGTGTGTGTGTGTGCGGTGTGCTGCTGTTGGGCAGCTGGCAGATGGCTGATGGCGGGCGGCGAGGGTCAAGAGGGTGGTGGTGGTGATGAGCTGGCGGACGTGGAGCAGGCAGGCAGGCGCTGGTGGTGGTTCTGCTGTTCTTGCTGCTGCTTGTATTAGTGGCAGTTGCTCTTTCCCTGCTGCAACGATGGAAGGTACTCTGTACTGATACTGATATCGCTGGGTGTTCTTGCTCCTGCTGGCTGCTGGGGGAAACAGCGATTGGAGGTGCTCTTTCCTGACCGGCAAAGGTGCGGTGAGAAGAATTTAGGGGGTGTGGGACCAGTGACGGCGCCTGGCAATGACGAGGGAAGGAACTCTCGAGATGCAGTTGCAGTTGCAGCAGAGCAGACAGCACCTGCCACCGCTGCGATACGGCGTACCTAAGGTACCTTGAGTCTTGGGTGCTCGAGGTGGGAATCCGGCAGTGGCGGGCACTGGACGCAACAGCAACAGTGGCGGCTGCTGCAAAGGCAGGAGCGACACCGAACCGACTGCTGAATGGGTGGAAAAGAACGAATCGAAGCGAGGAAAGAAGGTTGAAGTGGATGCAGCCCGCCCGATGTGGCCCCGCTGCAGTCGCCGATGCCAATCAAATCACTCAGACAAGCCCCTCCCAAGCCAATCAGAAGCGCTTGATCGCTGAGATAAAAACAGAGATTGGGTATCCGTAGGCAGGCAGGAACGTACCTTTTCCGACATTGCAAGCACGCCGCACCACGTTCGCTGGACAAGTCCGCCGCTGGGATGGGCCCGCCAGTCTTCAGTCCACGCCAGCGTCACACATACGGCGTTTCTGGTTTCTAAGGTAGTTGCCGCCTAGGCCAACTCCAGTCCACTCACAACGCATGGCTTCAGTCTCCTCTCATTCTCTCCCTCTTGCTAGGTATCTCGATTTCGGCTTCGGTGACGGCGACGACTGCGTTGTATTTTTGGGCCACTGCATTGTCTGCTACTGGACGGACGCAATGGTCACTGACCCAATGGCCAAACAGGGGGTGGGTACGTCCTGAAGCTCCAATCACTGCAAAGTTGGAACCTGAAGTGGTGTGTGAGGTGAGGTGGGTGGGCAATGCTCAGTGGGCACCGAACACGTCGTCTAGCGCGTGCCAGACAAGGGTGGCGGTCCTAACGAGTCCTAGGTTTCTCAAGTTCACTTCCCTACGGATACCATGGCCAACCTCCATTGCCCGGCTGCTGCTGGAGCTTTGGTGCTGCTGCTGCTGCTGCTGCTGGCTGGTCATGCTGCCGCCGTTCACCTGTTGGCGTGGTGGTGCTGGTGCTCTGCCGAGAGAGCTGTCTCCCCTCCTCCCATGGCACTCGGACTCTCTTCAACACTCGTCAGATATTGGCATCTCAGGCACCTTGCTCTTAGTCGACATTAGCTGGGCTGTCACTGTCACTCTGCCGGGCTCTAGCCTAGCCTTTCTTGCCCAAGCCATGCCAAACGCAGACAGGTGCTTCCCAAGATGATTTCCCTCTTGGGCGTCTTGGGCTGATCACCTAGCAAAATATCCTGACCTCATCTCAGCTCCCCGCCAAAGACGACAGCAAACACGAACCAGGGCCAAAATGACTGACAGACGGAACGGACTCCTCGGGAACGCCTGCTGCCCATCATCTCCCAGGGACCCAAGCAGACCCAGCCCAGGCCCAGGCCAATGTCAATCCAACGCACACTCTCTAACTTGTTTCCAAGTCCCCCACATGGGCACCGCAAAAGAAGCCGTCCAAATAATGGGCCGACATCGTGATCGACCCGAACTTTCACACGCGGGCCCACACGCCCAGCGGATCCCCCTGCCGAACAACACTTCCACGGCACTCCTCTCAGCACCTGGCTCTTCGTATGCACAGCGTCAACAAGTCAAGGTCCAGAGGCAGATCGCGATGCGATTGATGAGATGCCCCGTCCGTCCCCTCATCGCCATCCACCATCTTCGTTTTCTTCCCATCTTTGGGGCCATCTTTGGGGGGAACTCACCGGTGTTTGGACACATCTGAATGACTCTGCCACTCAATGCTGCCTCGCCAAGAGATTGCGCGTGCGTTGCTCGAACTTGTCCCAAGACGGTGTCCATCGCGCAATTGTGCGCAATGCACAATCCAGCATGTCAGTGCTCTCTAGCACATTTCACCGCACGTCTGTGTGTCCTCTTTGACCTTTGGGACAGGACGGCGGCATCAACGCATAATACACAGCCCGAACAGCAGCAACAACAACAGACCAGACCACCACGATCAAATCAAACCACACCGGCCAAACCGTCATCGTTATCATCACCAGATGCACTAAAATAAAAGAGGGGTGCGGTAGGGCCGTTGCCCAACATGACTCGTCCTGACACCGTCGACCGTTAGGTTTGCGGTTACGCGCTACTGACAGCACCAGCCGAAAGCAAAGAGCGGGAGGGAAAGACACCTTCAACCCAAAAAAACGTTGTTCCTGGCTGCTCCCGCCCGCTCAGCCGGGCTCACTAACACTCAGCCACCACATGGACGCCGCCGTCGAGATATCGTCAACGACGGCTCCGACTCTTCCAACATGGCAACTCTATTTCGTCCCGACTTCTGTAACCCGGCATCCCCTCTTTCAACCTCACGCCGCGCAACGCTCCTCGTCCTTAATTACTTCTTTTAATGGCCGCACACACCACTACAACTACAACCACTGCAAGAAAAAAAACACCATAGCTTCGAGTTCATGCGGAGCTTCCCTAGCTTCTTCCTAGTAGCCCACGAGCTCTCATCATCAAAAATCAGTCGATAAAAGGAGGTCAAAGAGCCGTTCCAATTGGCTTTTTCGGCAATAGCAAGCTGCACACCCTTCAGACATCTCATCGGGACCATGGATGATGGGTTGAGTTTGTAATTGCTCAGATGAGTGCGACAATTACTCCGTCGTGACGATGTTCTTTCTCTACATTCCCTGCATCGTGTACGATAGCATCGGAAAATCCCCCGAAATGTCGAGAAAACGAAGGGACCGTGCCAGATTGGTTCAAACATTCAAGCAAACGGCGCACACACCACCAGCTGGTGAGCTGCAGAGAAAAACAAAGTCACGCACAAGTCCGACGAGTCACAATAATCCCAAAACAATTTGTTACCATGAATTCCAGAAATGATCCCCGATACGAATTGCGTAAGGGGTCCAAGGGACTGTGTGTGGCCTGCCGTGCCGCTCTCGCGACCTGACCAACATCCGGGATAGCCAATCTGACTGATCTTCAAGTCTGGGCCGGGGACGGGGAAATCGGAAAGGGAGCCCGTCGCACGCAGAACACGCGGGATGCACAGAGACAGCCCAAAACCAAACATTGGCAGCGAGTCGCGGGAGGAAAAAGCAATGTCTCACAGAGATGACGGCAGCGAGTCGCCAGGATGAGATGGGCAGCACCAGACCAGTTGGGTTGGGGGGTTTTGCGGCGGTGCTGCGCCCAGGAAATAAGAAACAATAAACCTCACAAGCTCAGAGACCATTCCGTCATAATGGTCGATATCAGGAACATCTGGGCAGCGATCCCCATCCCAAGGCCCAGTTCATTAACTCAATTCTGTCAGCCAAATCACGCAGAAAGACAGGCCGCCTTGGCAGCCCAAAATATGCAGCCTCCCATGCCGTCGGCACGCCTCTTCGTCTTGCAGCACGGACACTTTGGCGATTCTGTCTGCGTCTGTGTCTGTGTCTCTGGGCTGCCATCCCACGCGGCCAGCATCTTGCGACAGCGATACCTCAGATATCCATTTCCATTACATGATGTTCAGGCACGGCGGTCTGTTCGCAAACACCCCTCGCCAGGGAGCGCCGTATCTGTGTGTCTCTTGAGACCACCACCACGCCAACGACCCATCAGGACGGCACACCAAACACCGCGCGTGGCTTCCTGATGCTTTACCAAGACGGGCAATGATGGACTGGCTGACCGCGCATGTGCTCTGTTCTGTATCACCTCAGCGTGGGCATTCGATTCGGCAAAAAAAGACCTCACTTGTGCAGAGGAATCGCGAGAGAAGGGAAGAGGAAAAACGCCTAACAAGCCATGCGGCGCACCTGGCGTCCGGCGGCCGGCGTCCGGATCTATGATTGACGCGATGTATGCGCCAGGAAACCACACAACACCATGCCCCCATCACCACTACCGCCATTCGACCCCAGCTAGCAGCATCTCCTGCCTGCTGCATCTCATTCCCACCCCAAAGATCCATCATCCCATTGGCAACACATCCTCCAATCCCTTGGGTTAGCCTCGTTTTGTCGTGCTGGGCTGCGGGACGGACTGGGACTGAATCACAGTGATCCAGTCGCAGTCAGTCGCAGCCTACAGGCCCGGCAGGATCCCCCACATCTACAATTCCATCCATCGCCATCAGCGCATCTGCGCGCCGGCCGCCAGCTGCTGCATGCCAATCCCACCTGGCGTGCTGTCCAGTCATCGTCTTCCTTGGAGGGAAGCAGGCTAGGTATCCCATGTTTTCCCGCAAAGCTTCCCCCAACTTTTATTTCGCAACTTCCAACTCCACTATTAACCCTCCCTGGCCCTCGCCCAATCACGTTCCTTCTGCAGGTCCAAAAGGGGAATGGCTTCGCAGGGCGAACCTCGATTGGCCACGGCTCGCTCCCGCAAAAAGTGAGGCTGCCGCCCCGCTCCCACCGAACGATTGGCTCTCCGCCGCTCCAGCGCAGAAGTGGCCGTCGGGGATCACGCCTGCTGCGGCGCAGCTGGCCTGCGCGGTCCCGTCTCGTCTCGTTTCGGTTCGTCCTCGTGGTATCTTGGTACCGTCCATCATCTCCATCATCTATCTGTTTCCAGCGTATCTCCATCTCTCCGTGACTACTCCGTCACCTCCCTGGTCACATCAACGCCTCCAAGGAACGAGAACTATGCGCTTTGTAAATGCGTACCATTTCTCTGCCAACTTCTTGGAATTTGGGACTTCCCAAACTACACTAATGCCGTTTTTCTTCGCCTCAAGTGACCTACAACACCGACTCGCGCAAGGAGGGTCCCATCAGACGGTCAGCACTTTCTCTCTCTTCCCTTTACCAAGAAGCCAGGTGGTGTGTTTGTACGTACACTATCCCGTACCAAAGAACAGGATGATCGACCCGGGCGAGGGAATCAAGCCGCAGCGTTGAAGGGATCATCCCTCACATCTTACAGACCGCCGGAGGACCTTCCATCAAGTACAACGAGGTTGGTCACCATCCAACCAACCAACCGCCAAAAAAGGACCCCATTCCATCCCACCACACAAGAGGAAAATCCATGCATCGTTTGCGACAATCTCCCGTCATCAGACGGGTGCCAGCATGTTTGGGCGTCGTCTATCCTTTCTTGTCTGCCGTTGCCGTTGCCGTTGCCGTATCCCCCAACCCACCTACCTCCATTGTAAACGCACGTCGAAAAGTGTCTTTTTTGTCGTGCTCACCTTTCCCAGTCAGATTCGTGAGAAACAAAAAAAAAAAAAAAAAAAAAAAAAAAAAAAAAAACCATGCCCATCAATTGCAGATCATCTCCAACTCCAATCCCACCAGAGCAAACCTAAACCTTTTTCACCTCCTCCCCTCAAAACGGCCCCTCCGAAGAAACTCCCCTCTTCACCGAACTCGTGCACGCACCGTAGCATTCCCTCGCACGACTCGCGCAACCAAGCGGCTCTGCTCGCTGCGAAATCACAGAGTCGCAATATGTCATCAATCCCACCTACACAGACCGCAGTTACATTTGGCAACGCTGTCTAGTGCAATTACTACCACCCAAGAATATCGATTTTCTGCCGGTCTAGACCTTTTGATCGTCCTCTACTTTTTTGCCCACCGACCGTGCTTCCCCCAGGTCGTTCCCACTTCAATAAGCCGCAAGATTGGCAAGAATAATGCCACCGTCGCCGTGACTATCACCATGCCACTTGGGCAAAAAAAAAAAAAAAAACAGTGACGATCAAATTCCTTTGCTCTACGCGACCACAACCCCGCGGCTCTTACCGCCCTCCACACCCCTCCCTCTCTTCCCCCGAAAAAAGATGCCGTCAATCAAGGAACTCCCCTGACCGCCCGCGGCACGTAAAAGCCAAATGGACGTGGGCCGCAATGCAACACCAACGGAACTCAATCCGAAAAATCGAACCTCACCTCACCTTCACTGGGAGTGCAAGCACGCCTGTTTATCGCTCATCTCATCTTTGCGCCAAGACATAAAACGCCCGGCGAGCCTTTTTCATCTTCGTTCAATAGGTGCACGATCCCATCTTTTTATCTCCGTAAAGCATATCACCCTAAAAATAACCTTTTCCCCCCTCCGCTCCAGTCTGATATGCATAATTATAAAGAGAGAGAATGGTTTGGGTGCGTGTCTGATCTTCAATCGGGAGACAGGCAAAGATCAAGAAAAATCGAAAAACACCAGACGGGGTGGTGGGCTGCTCGGCTACAGATCCAGACGGGCCAAACGGCTACTGGGTATCTAGCATCGCCTGTCTTTACTTTCTCGTGACTTTGCCGGCCGGTGACATGACACTCTCTTGCTCTCCATCTCATCCCATCCCATCACATCGGTAGCGTCCCCCAAAAAACCCAAAACAACATGCCCGTGTATGGTAAAACAGTGGACGACGACACGCGGACGATGGGCAGGTGAGCCTCCAACCTATCCAGATCATGACGCCTTTGGAAAGGAGATGTTGCTACGCTATGATCCTCCTCCCCCTCTTTTCTCCAACAACATCACCATAATTACACCCTTTGTAGAACCCTCAGACCGCGTTTTCGCATGTCATGTCATCCCAATACAGCGGCGCCGCATGAATTAAACGGCGCTGCCGTCCCGCCGCGAGGGCGTTTTGGGTTTTTGCTGCCCGGGGAGAAAGATCATGCTCTCGTCTTTGAAGAGTAGTTATGTATCTTTCCCCCTCTTTTGTTTGGTCATACAATGTGGTTTTTGGAGTGTGTGTGGTGTAAGACACGCGGACGGCTTGCGAATGAAGACGGCCTGAGAGTTGGAGTGAGGTGGTGGTGGTGGGTGGTGTTCTACAGGCCCCGCTCCGAGCCGCATCTGCAGGGTGCATGCTGCAGCGGCGCAGCGCCGGAGGCCGAGTTTCTCTCCATTCGGTTCTTGGTGTGTTGTGTTGTGGTTATGAGAGGGTATGATTTCGTATACGCACATTTGTGCGTGTTTGACTATCTGGCCATTCGTGATTTGAGAGAGTGCTGTTTTGTTTGTGGCTGCGAGCTGCGAGCTGCGAGTTGCACACCACCCACCTTCACATAGCACGGCACGAGGTAGGCAACTAATGCAGGACTTTTTCGAGCGGGAGGCAGGTTGCCTACTGCTGGGTTGCCCCGTCTGATGAGGCGTCCGAGACCCCGCGAGGCAGGCTGCGGTCAGCATTTTGGGACGAGGGGCCAATGGGATGGCGGGCTTGGCTTTTTGGGGGCGCGCAGATGCGCTCTTTGGAGATGCGGGATTGTGCAGCGGGGTAGGTAGGTAGGTATGGTTGGCGTTGGGCGACGGGTGGGAAGATGGGTGTGGCTTGGTGAGAGGATGATGCGTGTTTTGGTGTTGAGTGCAGAGCCTCACGGGGTTGATGGGCGGACTATGTTGCTGTGGTTCGCATTTGCTCGCCAGGCGGATAGGAGCAGAAAATAACCAATAATAATCATAAGTTCCTCCTGGCAAGCTACTGGGACCCTCGGCTTCACTGCATTCTTAACCCACCCCGACGCGATGCGAGGCCTTTGAAACGTTCCGCCATGAAATATGTATCCAGAAACGGCCCAGTAACTCCCACATCTGACATTATCGGTGATGAAACGAGGCAGCAATCGAACATGTTGGCTGATGTATTATCAACTGCGGGGGACCTGGTTAGATTCGGATGCGCAGTTGCGCGCTCATGAGCGCGGAAATGTGCTTATGAGCTATCTCAAGTCTCGACGGAGGTCGGGGCCTGAAGATGGATGTGACGTCCAAATTGAGAATGAGTGTGCTCACGGCGACGACAATTCCAGGTAGAGGTGGAAAGTGTCATGTTTCGTAGTTTCTCGTGGCAGCCGTTGAAAAGAGCGTCTAATAAGGGGGTAGCGATGAATGATCAGGTGCGGGTCGGTTGAAAGGCAGACCCTTCACTGCGTTCTTGACTCCCCCCAAATCGTTCCCAACTCTAAGAGGTATTGCAGTTTGCCCTCTCGCATCTCGGAAGACTGGCTCAACGTCTAGATTCAACGGTGCGTCTCGCTTTGTCGACAAGTCGAGTTCAGTGACTTGAAGATGACCCCTTCACCGAACAGTGCTCGAAATTGATGCCGGTCATGACTTTGATAGACTCCCAGTGCGCAACTGCGCCCCTGTACACGCACAAGTGCGCACGGGATATCTTCTGGGCTTTGAGTAGCGGGCGACGGGTCCGAGTCTGGCAAACCATCACTAGCGGCTGCCTTGCTGGTCATATAAGAGATTGTGTGGTTCGCCAGCGGTGCGCACGACACATAACCCTGTCTAGCGATGGCTGGTTCGATGGCTGGTTGCCTTTACTTCACTGCAATTTTAGCCCAACTCGAGGCGCTTACAACCTTCAAAGAGTGACGTTGACATTGGATGGTCTCCAGGAAGGCTATTATACAGCACTTTCATGTTACCTTCTCGTAACGAAATAAGACAGCGTTTGCATCTCAGAAATCCAAGACACCTAGCTTCGGAGAGATCAGACCAGATTCGGCCAGGTTCGACTGCGTGGCTGCGCTGTTCTGAATCTAAACTCAACAATAGAGACTTGGTCCACGATCCGAGAAGCTCCGAGTCTCTCAGCTTAGCTTGCTGAACACACGTGAAATGATACGTACGAGCGATGGTGAGATACGTTGCTTGGTATCTTGCGCAGAGTCCCGTTGTGGCACACCCTGCAGCAATGGGCTATTGGGTGCGTATTGTTGCACTGTCGTTGACTTCGGGACGTGAGGCTTCGAAGCGTGAGGCAACAATCTCACTGCATGCTTAACCCATCTCAAGGTTGTACCGGGCTGTGAAAAAGCGTCTTTGTCGTTTCATTGAGCAGGATGGCTTTTGGTTCAATTACGGGGCTCAGCGATGGAATAGGCGGACGAGATGGTTGTGGTTCGTATTGTCCGTAAGCTTGAGGCAAATGTTACACATTATCAGCGATGAGGTTATGATGAATGCCCCAGTCGTTTATGAGGGAAACAACTCAGTTTGACCACAGGCAGATTGAGTGAAAGTAGTCATGTTCCTGCGATCATGATGCACTGTGCTACGAATCGATTCATATGCTGAGATATCGCAATGCGTCGTGCCGCATTCCGGAAGACTGGTAGACAAGTTAGAAGTCTTAATAATAATAGAAGATTTCCGAAGTGCACTCAATGTATAGCCACAAGTTGATTATCATTCCTTGAACCATGGCTTTTTGGCCGGAAATCTTCTCCTCGTCAATCAACAGACAATATGAATAGGTTGGAATTTAGCGTAAAGAAGGAAAGCTTCGAGTACGCTCATCATGTCCTCCCAATCAGGCTAAACAAAACACAGTTCAGATAATGATTTCTCATCTTTGATAGCTTCGCCACGCATAAAACCATGTAAGTAACTAAGTTCCGGAAGTTAGTGATCGCCTATGTGAGGAGATGAATCGTCATTACCATTCGCCCACCAATTCGAAGTGCGTTTCAGTTTTTGTTAAACCACTCTCAGTCTTCTGGCGCACAGCAAAAAGAACGCTGCTGCCCGCAAATGCCCCTACCCGGTCACCGACCTGAACTGGGATATCCCCCAAACCGAAGTGCTTGTCCTTAGTTAAAAAGAAAGACCGACCACAGAGCGCACTGTACAATGCGTCGTTGTACAACTTTGCATCTCCGCGTAACTCATTTGAAGGCCGGTTGCTCATGTGTTCGTACTAGGCATGCCAAAGCTTATTGGCGTCAGATGGGCTCAGAGCTGTGGCCTTCTGAGATGGTCCTTTCTTCCTTATCCGAGATCCCACCAGTGTTGCGTGGAACGAATTCATCGATGGCCAAGGTTTGTCTTCGGCGGCAGAAGAAGCCTCCGAACGCCTCAAAATTTCAGTCTCGATGGATTCAAGACGGCGGAAGACAGCGGCGTTGTCGTGGAAAATCTCGTGATCGAATGTCTCCAGCCATTGGACCCTGTCCAGGAGTTTCCCTTTGAGGTACAGCTTGTCGCCCTCGAATCGAGGAGCGATCATGTCGTTGCCCCCTGCGTTATACCCATTTGGCCACAAAAGAATTCTCCGCCCCCGCATGACAGTCCAGTCAGGACACCACGTGGGCAACCCATGTATACCTTGGATGGTTCGATTGTGATGACAGAGAACTTGAAGAGTATTGGACATCTTGATTGAGACGCGCACCACGTCTCTGTAAAGCTCTTGCACCGACCTATTGTAATCTGGTTTCAGATCGGCGTCCTCGCCCATGAGGCGAAAAAGGCTGTACACCTTATCCCGGGGATCAAATGATTTGAAGCCACGGAACCTGTACAGCATATTTGCTGGATCTCGCATTCTTTCATCCAACCCATGTTTTTGGTACGCCCTTCTGACAGTCCATAGATGACTTATGGGCGTTGAAGCTATGTGCCGGACGAAGTACTGTAGCGGCTTGGGCACGATGGCGTTGAATCTGTAGTCGACCAGGACTTCAAGTGCACTTCCAAAAATGCTTTCGGGAATCTCAACTGTCCCGCAGATGAAGACAACCTCTCGATGCACAGCGAATTCCTGGACGATCCAGGCTCTGCTCCACCAGGGCCGTTTCATGAGTTCGTCCAAAGCTTTCCACGAGGCTGCTTCAGATTTGTCTTGAAGAAGTGAGGTGATGGCTCGATAGTCTTTTGGCGAAATATCTGCTGTTAGCCTTCTGAGCAGGCCAGCAATGTTTGTTGTGCCTCTCGCCTCACTTCCGAGGAAAACGACTACCCTCGAAGAATATTTGTAGATGGCCCACATTCTTTGAACCTGGGTGTTGACCTCTGAAACATTCTTCTGATTGATGCAAATCGAATCCGTCCACAACACTCGGTCAGTGTCTGGCAGGCGAAGGCAACGCAGCGCACTTTCGAGATTCGCTGTCACGCTGAAGGGCTGATCGTCAAGGTAGATCTGAGTCCTGTCGTTCGGATCGCCCCAAGTGTAGGATAGCGCTTCGTATTTCCCATTACACTGACCCAACGTAGACTCTTTCAGTTTACAGCGAACATCGTCAGTATTCCATCCAGCCAGCAAAGTGACGCAATGGAGAGCCCAGCGGTATTCTTCAGGTCCGGAAGCCAGATTCAAGTCGTCGGCTAAGTCGTGGTATGACACCAAGCTATCCGACGACGATTGCATCATCGTGTAAAGCATATGATGATAAGAGGTGTTGAAAAGAACAGGCGGTTCACCTCATCCACTCATGGAAATCAGTGCTGAGTACGACGAGCTAACACATAGCATCTCACCGCTCTTGGATAGCGCGCTTATGGGATTTATGGCGGGGTTCCTATGACGCAATGCGACTTAGTGTTGAAACGACGAGACCGCCTGTTTTCCCTGTAGCTTGGCGGCTGAATCCTGCGTATTTGATACCCCTATTTAATTAAATATTGTGGTAATAGGAGAAAGATTGATAGTTATAATATGAAGGCTAACGATAGTAGCAGCGACAATAATAATAATGACAACAATAATGACAACAACGATAACGACGACGATAACGAAGATGACAACAACAAAGACGACAACGTCGATGATAATAACGATACATATATTTGGCGCATTGAGCTTTGAATAATTGAGTTTAGTGCATCCCAACTCTGGTTGCGGTACACCCTAGGTGATTGGAGACTCAAAGACGATATTTGAAGTTTGGATCTCGATCCCCGGTCCTCTTTTCTCGAAGGTCTTCCATCTCACCAGATAAAATCGCTTTCTTCTCCTTTTCCAATTTTCTCAGGTAGAACCAATGAGTCATGACCAGACATTCCGCGACGAAGATGGCGCCAAGGGAGAAGCTATTGCCGAGTAAGTAAGGGGAGCTCCTGTATATCTGTCCCGCAACCGCTCCAGCCGAGTTTCCGATAGTCTGCTGGATGCCAATGGCAGTGGCTCGTCGATCTTGACATCTTCTGTCAGCTCGTAGAGCTCAGCATTAATGTGGAATACTCACACTGCGGGGCCATGTTGACATTGAGCCAGGCAAGATTGAGGCCAGTTCCATTGTAAACAGCAATAGTGCATACGAAGCAGGCGAAGTACTTGACGGCGTTGTTACTGACACCGATCAGAATCGCGTAGCCGACGGCGCCCAGGATGTTCGTGCCGAACAAAAACTGAATCATTGATCAGCATGATTCCGACTAAGAGTTGACACGAACCATGTAACTCACGAAACCGCATTTCCCATACTTGTCAGATAAGAAAGCGAAGGTGAAGAAGGCCAAAGCTCCTAGACAGTAGACTGGAATAGTCAAGTAATTCGCCGCCAGTGTGCCATGTCCCATGGCTCGAAGGATTGAGGGCAAAAATGTTCCAAAGCCATTAGTGAGAATGTTCTGGCAAAACTGGGTCCAAGCACTAAATTCTTGTCAGCACCGACTTGAACAGCCCCAGGCACTCGAAGTTTACCTACGATAGCCAAGTCTTTGCGTCCAAGAACGCAAGTTTGATCTCCTGCCAATCGAGCTCCTCGCTTCCCATGTAGTCCAGACGCTCCTGATGACGAACTTCCATGAGTTGACGTTCGTTTTCATTGAGAAAATACGCCTTGCGAATGTCACTAGGAAGCCCAAACCACACCGCAAAGGCGCAAAGAATGCTGAAAGCTCCTTCGACGATGTAGACCCATCTCCAGCCCGCGTATCCTCCGACACCATCCATTTGTAGCAAGCCATACGCAAGAAGCCCACCAAAGGCACCGGATAATGCTGTGCATGAAACAAGATAGGATGTACGCTTGGCCAGCTCGTCTCGTTTATAGACCATTGTGAGGTACATGTTGAGAGACGGAAACAGGCCTCCCTCGCAAGCTCCGAGAACAAGCCGACAGGCATATAACCCACCGATGTTCTTTATAAGGCCATTAGCAATTGTAGTGACCGACCAGATGATACAAAGGATGGTCAAGACGAATCGTGGTTCGAAGCGCTTGACGAGGATAACGGCAGGGACCTCGACCGGGACGTAAGTGACGAAGAAGAGAGATACGGCAGTCGAAAATTGTTGCTCTGTTGCGCCAATGTCATCAAGAAGACCTGCAACTTTTACATTGCCTAAGAGGAGGTAAGTGAGATTACATATCATAAGTGACACCGATGATGTCTGTACGTACCAATGTTTGATCTGTCAATGAAGCATGAAAGATAGACAACAAACAAAATAGGGGTAATCGCAAGATCGATCTTCTTTACAACTTTCGCCTCCTCCACTCGGTCGATCTGAAAGAGAGAGGAGCCTGCGTTGTGCTCAATAACATCTTGCTTGTCGGCCGACTTTATATTGCTTTCACCCACCAAAGGCATATCTTGGTCCGATTTCGACATGCCTCAAAATGTCAATAATAGCTGCTTGTTTTATGAACAGAAACTTGGGAATGATGGAAAAAGAAATCTAAGTTACACGACAGTCTGTCCAGAAGTTATTGTTTTCCAACGCTCAATCCAAAGATGGTGCTTCAATCCCGTAACAATCATCTTGACCCTCAATTTCGGAGACCAAAGATGCATTGACATCTTCGCATCGCGTTCCCGAGCCGCCGAGGAGAAAGTTACCTCATGACGATCTCACACGAAAATAATGTGGAGAATGTTGATTGAAGAGATGAACGATCTGATAAGCTCGATGGTTTGTGGAAGACATTCCCAGCGCCTTTCGCACCTGTTGCGATAACGGGCCAGCTTACCGAGACTGTTGGTGGTAACCGAAAATACCGAGTATCCTTGCCCGAGATGAGGAGATCTTGATGCTACGTCTCGGGGCTTATCTCAGCTGCTTCGGGTTGGCTTCCCGCTCCTCGGCCCCAATTTGGTGCACTCAGTCCCTTTGCTCGTATCTGATCTCCCCATATCGGAACGCAGCGCATCGGGGCCGGGCTCCGAGAGCGAACTCGGCGATTGTGGGGCCCTCCGGCGGTCGGTTTGCCAACGCCGACACGTGCAATAAAGGCACCAAGGTCTATGGTGATGAGGTTCATCGAATTGAACGTTTGGTTTAAGGAAATTCGGAATATCTCACCGTTTTATACGACAAGATGGGTTCACTTGGATACAGTCAAAGGAAGATCCGAATTGCGATTGGTAAGTTTCCCAGATTGGCTGCTGTAGTGTAAGAAAATGGGCGCTAACCCATCTCTAAAGATCGCGGCGGTACATTTACAGATGTACATGCCTACATTCCCGGCTCTTCTGAGGCAGAGATGGTGTTCAAGCTGTTATCGGTCGACCCACGTAATTACAATGACGCTCCGACGGAAGGAATTCGTCGTGTACTGGCACACTTCAGAGGAAAGCCACTTCCTCGCGACGAGCCGTTGGATAGTACAGACGTCGAGTCAATTCGAATGGGCACGACTATTGCGACAAATGCACTGCTCGAGCGCCAGGGTGAACGAGTCGCGTTCCTAACTACGAAGGGCTTCCGTGACCTGCTGGTCATTGGCAACCAAGCGAGGCCTCATATTTTTGACCTGAGCATACATAAGCTTCAGAATCTATACGATACCGTGGTCGAAATTGATGAGCGGGTCACAATGGAAGAGTTCCTCGAAAATCCCGAAAAGGAACCCATTGATATCAACAGCGATGACGCCCTGGTCGAGGGCCTAACAGGCGAGCCAGTCAGAATCTTGAAGAGACCCAACCCCGAAGCGATCAGAGATCAACTGAGACATCTTCAAGCCAAAGGATTCAACAGCTTAGCCATATGCTTCATACACTCTTACCTTTATCCTAATCATGAGAATCAAGTTGCCGAACTTGCTCGGTCTATGGGCTTCGAGGTCTCTGTTTCATCGGAGCTTCAGCCTACGGTAAGCCTGTTCCTGGTTTATCCGGAAGATAACAGCTACTAACAGCTAATTCTATTCAGATCAAAATGGTGTCTAGAGGAAACTCCGCGACCGCTGATGCGTACCTTTCGCCTCTCATCCGGCGTTACGTCAAGAACTTCGGCAGCGGCTTCAAGGGCGGACTGGACGCCGTGGCTGGGAAGCTTTTGTTCATGCAGAGCGATGGTGGTCTCTGCCTGTGGCAGAAGTTTTCTGGTCTGCGAGCTATTCTTTCTGGCCCTGCAGGAGGGGTGATTGGCTTTGCGCGCTCGTGCTATGACCCCGACGACAAGATGCCTGTCATCGGCTTCGATATGGGAGGAACTTCGACAGACGTCAGCCGCTTCTCGGGTACATACGATCATGTCTTCGAGACCGAGACTGCAGAGGTGACCCTGCAGACTCCGCAGCTCGACATCAACACTGTGGCTGCTGGTGGAGGTTCGATCTTGCATTGGAAGAACGGTCTGTTCGCGATTGGTCCGGATGTGAGTAGCCCAATCATTACTTTAAAGATGAGATAACTAACAAGTCACAGTCTGCTGGAGCGCATCCTGGGCCTGTATGTTACCGGAAAGGTGGTCCTCTTACGGTCACTGATGCCAACCTTTTCTTGGGACGACTTCGTCCTGAATACTTCCCGGCAATCTTTGGGCCTGAGGAAAACGAGCCGCTTGACTATGAAGCGACAGCAGATGCATTCAAGACTTTGATCGACAAGATCAACGCGGAGGAGGGAAAGTCATTCACTCCCGAAGAAGTCGCGAGTGGCTTTCTGCGCGTGGCGAATGAGAGCATGAGCAGGCCGATTCGATCATTGACTGAGGGAAGAGGTATACGGACCTCAGAACATGTCTTGGCCACCTTCGGCGGGGCTGGAGGCCAGCATGCCTGCAACGTTGCCGAGGCACTGGGCATCCAGCGGGTTGTGATCCATCGGTACTCTTCGATCCTCTCAGCATACGGAATGGCATTGGCGGACTTGACGCATGAGATCCAACGGCCTCGTGCGGCACGGCTGTCAGAGATGAAGGAGGCCCAGTTTGCCAGCGAGTTTGGGTCTCTGACTGCAGAAGCTGGCGAGACACTTGCCGCCCAAGGCTTCACAGACCAACAGATCCAGTATGAGCTGTACCTCAACCTTCGGTATCAAGGCACCAACAGCTCTCTTATGATCCAGAAGCCTAGCGACTCGTGGGACTTTTCCCGGAAGTTTATTGAACACCACGAGGAAGAGTTTGGATTTGTTCTCGACCGCGAGATCCTTGTCGAGGACATCCGAGTGCGGGCCCTGGGCAAGACTGCAGGAACGGAAAACATGAGTGTTTCTTCTGCACTCAAAGCCGTTGACATCAGGCTGGCGTCACAGAAGAAGAGTGCGAAGACGACGAGGGTTTACAGTCAGAACCAGTGGCATGAGGTAAACTTGTTCAAGCTGGAAGATCTTGAGGCGGGTGAAAAGGTGCCGGGTCCTTCGATCATTCTCGATCAAACGCAGACTATCCTCATACAGCCAGGATGGGCAGCTGTTGTTCTGCCGAGGCACCTTTTGCTCGATCGGGAAGAAACGACCCTAGAGGATACGGTCTCTGAGGATCCTGGTGTCGTGGATCCGATTCAGCTCTCCGTTTTTGGTCACCGCTTCATGAGCATAGCGGAGCAAATGGGGCGCTCGCTTCAACTCACGTCGGTTTCTATCAACATCAAAGAGCGCCTTGACTACTCGTGCGCGATCTTTTCCCCTCAAGGTGGCCTTGTCGCGAACGCACCGCACATTCCGTGCCACCTTGGCGCGATGAGCTATGCCGTGGCCTACCAGGCCGAAAGATGGGGCAACACTCTTCGCCCAGGCGATGTTCTCGTTTCGAACCATCCTGCCGCTGGCGGTTCACATCTTCCTGATGTCACAGTCATCTCTCCTGTGATTGACGAACACACCAACGAAGTTCTTTTCTGGACAGCGTCGAGAGCCCATCACGCGGATATTGGCGGTATTGCGGCAGGATCGATGCCGCCACACTCCAAGGAGATCTGGCAGGAAGGGGCGTCTTTTACCTCGTTTAAACTCGTCAATAACGGCAAGTTCGACGAGGAGGGGCTGGCGGAAATCATGTTGAAGAAGCCTGCATCCTACCCTGGCTCTTCAGGAACGAGAACATGGAGTGACAATGTCAGTGATTTGAAGGCTCAGATTGCTGCAAACCAAAAGGGTATCCGATTGATCCACGAGTCAATCAAGGAGTATGGTCTCCCTACGGTACAAGTAAGTCCAATTAGCACTTATACCCTATACAGAGTCTGAAGACTAATAAGCGTTCAGAAATACATGCTTGGAATCCAAGACAACGCCGAGAAGGTTGTGAGAAATCTTCTACGACAGGTTCATGACCAGTTTAGCGGTCTACCGCTGGAAGCAGAAGATCAGATGGATGATGGATCGAAGCTGGTGCTGAAGATCCACATCAACCGTGATGAGGGGTCCGCCAAATTTGATTTCACCGGTACCAGTCGAGAGGTGTATGGCAACCTCAATGCCCCACGAGCCATCACCTTCAGTGCAATCATCTACGTCCTGAGGTCACTCGTGAAAGAAGACATCCCTCTCAATCAGGGATGCCTTACACCAATCAATGTGGTTCTCCCAGCAGGCACTATTCTCTCGCCCTCTCTAGGGGCAGCAACTGTGGGAGGCAACGTCGAGACATCGCAGAGAGTTACAGATCTTGTGCTCAGGGCGTTCCAGGCGGCCGCCGCCAGCCAGGGAACGTGCAATAACCTGACATTTGGGTACGGGGGTGAAGTCATTGATGGCAAGGCGAGACCAGGTTTCGGTTATTACGAGGTGCGTTGGTTGAAGCTTTGCCACCGAACAGTTCTCTGACCATTTTCTAGACAATCGCAGGCGGCGCTGGTGCGGGTCCGACGTGGGCTGGCCAGTCTGGTGTTCACGTTCACATGACTAATACTCGAATCACTGATCCCGAGTCTCTAGAGCGACGCTATCCTTGTATCTTACACGAGTTCGGTATTCGGAAAGGCTCCGGTGGCCAAGGTAAGTTTTCGGGCGGAGATGGATGCATTCGTCATATCGAGTTCCGCCGCGATGTGCAAGTCAGCGTTCTAAGTGAAAGACGTTCTGTGCCTCCATTTGGGCTCTGCGGAGGGGAGCCAGGTACACCTGGCGAGAACCTCTGGATCAGGAAGGACGACTATGGGCTCCGAGAGATTAATTTGGGAGGCAAAAACACATGTCAGATGCGTAAGGGCGACCACATCATCGTAAGTAAGTGCATTGATATCCCTAATCTTTTCATATGCGATGCTGACCTAATTATCTCAGAGAGTCCAGGTGGAGGAGCGTATGGAAAGTTGGTATAAGATCAGGGCTAGGGGCTAGTTAAATATTGGGTGGTATTGCCTAACAGCACTTATTGAAAGAATAACTGACGAAGCAATTGCTTGATTTTCATATGTCTCCGCGACTATGCTTCCTGTATACTGAGTGACTCCAGTTCGGTATGATAGTAGAAGGAATCAAAATTAGAGATAACAACGACACGGACGATAACAATGGATGACAACGACGATAACAACAACAACGCCGACAACGATGATGATCATAATAATAATGATAAGAACAACGAGAACGACAATGATGACAGCTACGACGACGACGACGACGACGACGACGACAGTAACGATAACGACGACGACGACGACAGTAACGATACCGATGACGACAGTAACGATAACGATGACGGCGAAAACAATAACGGCGATAGTCGCCAGTCAGTCAGCCTTTTAGCTGAATAGCAAACTAATGTGATCAAGTCAGACTCTTGTTTTCAGAAGGACTCTGATTTGTTATTTTTGACAATATACGGTACCCCCCTGTCTTTCCCTTTTTGACGAGGAAACAAATTAAAGAATTTGCTTGGAGACCCCCATCTTTCTTGTGCCAGAGAGAGACATTCCCCTGCGTGCTTACTATTGTCGCTGTCGTCGCCGTCATCATCGTTTTCCATCTTTGTCGTCTTCCATCCGTACTTATCATCACTATTGTCCGTCGTGATCATCATTGTCCGCCGTTATCGTCCCTGAGCGCCTCTCATTATTTCAGCCCCCAATATCGGCATTCTTGTCATCGTAGTCTGAATTCTTAGCATTCAAAATGAATTAATGTTGCCACATAAATCTTCGTTGAGCACGTCGCGTTATACGATTAGATGATGGAGTTTCTTTCTTCCTCCTGACGTCTGATTTCTACTTTCGCACAGCAGGTTACTGCCTACGGTCACGCCTTACTGTCCGCCATATGAATTGGACAGAGACAATTATGAAGGCCCGCAGCCAGAGGAGCACTGAGAGATATGCATCTTGAGAGTGTATTTATTGAATCAGCTACTTCCTAGCCGGGCAGGTCCGCCTTTGAAATTTCAGCACACTCTAAAAAGTTTGAAAGTGGTGGCTGACCTTGTTGTCTTCTAAGTTGCTTCCACCTATAAATAAGAGCCATACCACTCCAATTTGATAATTCCACCGCGAACTGCGTCAAAGTTACACACCGTGGGACGAGCTATCATTTCTGTTGCATTTCCAAAAATGACACAAACTTTCGACTCAGCACAAGAAGCGTTCACAGGGCACGCCGATAAGCCGTGCCGTTTCCGACAGCCTACCAAATTAGCACGTACTTGCAATCGGCTTCCACAAGACATCCAGGACGGCAATGAAAGGCAAAATTACGCGGAATGTATTCTGCACCGTTTATGCGAAGGCAACCTCATACAGATCATCACTTATCTCGACGGCTGCAGTGTAGAATGTCTACGAAGAACGGCTCGGCTCTTCTTCAGACTCTGCCCAGAAGTCTTCCCGGATCATTACGTCGGCTGGGTGGGCGGGGCCGGCGGGCCTAGTCTAGGCCTTCAACCTACAGGTTGGCCAGCTATCAGAAGCAATGGTCTGCTGAAGGGCCTACTACAAAAAGACATGTTTTGTTTGGGATGCCGCCAAGCTCGACGATCAAAAGATTGGCCACACAGGATGTACAAGACGAAACGTCTCAAGAAGTGCTATCGGTGTCTGAAGCGGCATCCTGCTTGTCTATTTTCCATGCGCCAGAGACATCTTCCTGAATCATCTTTTCCGCATTGTATTGCGCATGAAGGATATGTGAGGTTTGCGAGCATAAAGTTCTCACGCAAAAGGAGCTGTTGAATACAAAGGGAAGGGAGTATAGCATGCTCGCTCAGTGCTTACACCCCAGTCACACCACACCCAACGGTGGCGCTGCTGGAAGCCACGACGAGAATGCAAACTACGCCCGGGCCATGCTGGTAGGAAATTGGCTTCGAGGGGAAGAGCAGTTCTTGATTCTCTCATGGCAACAACATCTTTGTGGACTTGCACAGAAGCCCTTTTCTGCGTCAGAGCCCGAGCAACCCGCAGCCGAAGCTCAAAGCGGGCCGAAACCCAATTTCTTTCGCCAACTAAAGACCTGAGTTGGAAAATTGTTTGGCACTCCCGACCTTCTCAAACCAAATACGAAAGCTATCGCCGAGTCGAATTGTCGCGCCACTGATGCAGACCAAAGCTTGGTAGAGACTGAAGAGAATGACTATTTGAACTGGTGGGGCGGCATGGAGCATCTGAGAAATCTCAATCAGCAACAGAACGGCCATCGGTTTCAGATGAAATGTTTTCGTGGCCGCTGTTCATTTGACCGGAAACACTGCGAGATCACGATATGCGAGCGGGAAATAGCACTGCCCTTTTACTTAGAGGTTGGTGAGTGTTGGTATCAGGCGTTGGATCCGGACTCATATAATCTGAGGCATGATACGGATGGATTTAATGTCTACTGGTGTGATCAGGAAGCATGCAAAAACTACTACATGTCTAGTCTTTCTCGAATGCTGAAGTACAATGAGTATGCTTATTCCCTAGAAACGGACTACACCCAGTAGCACCGAACCATAGAAATTCGACTTCAATGAATTAGCGCATTAGGGCGTCTCTTCTCTACTCGCTTGGGCCACTTCCTGCCAATCGCATTCTAAATAGGATACTTATGTTGATGACCATACGCAAATCTCAAAAGACTGTCAATGAATCTCTATAATTACTATCGTTATTGTCAACGTCATCGCCGCCGCCCGCCGCCGCCGCCGTCGTCTTCATCGTTATTATCGCCCTTTTCTTCGCTATCTTCGTACTTGTTACCGCTGTTATCCCTTATTACATATCCACCCAAATAGCAAAAGTCCATATAAATGGCATTCTCGTGCGAATTTCAAGCTGCTATCATGTCAAGCTAGTTCAGCAGTTCACTTGCTGTTGAGAGTCTTGCACATGCTGCTCACTCCACCGCCCAAGTCAGCAAAACCTGACTGAGAAATTGGATACTGAAGATACAAGATGATGTTGAGCAACAGGAACTTCGAAGAGAAGGGTCAAACTTAGATTTATCGTCTGGAGCGAAGGCCACCAGGGATGTTATTTCAATTGTTTTGAAGCAATCTGTGCATGACTCGCAACTCATGTTGACGTCACAACAATTGTGAACAGACGTTGTTGTCAAATAAGATACCCCTGGTTAATTGTGTTGCTGAGCCAAGACTTCTTCATTCAGGACCCACCATGTTTTGGGGGCCGATTAGCGTCATGATAAGGGCGTAGCGTGTGCGGTTTGGCCGGAACAGCCACCGCGTCTCGGAACTCCTCTTTTCACGCCGAGCCGCATCCTCACCCTCGATTCCGAACCGTCAACGACACGTTCCGCAGTGCTCCATATCCCTCCGGCGCCGCGTCTCGATTGGCGACCGGCCGAACGATTGGACGTTATGGGCCCAGAGGCTGATGCGGTGCCGGCAGAGGCCGCGACGCCGCAGTCGACCCGCGCCGGATCCGCTCCAGTGCAGAAGCGCGCCGCGCCCGCGACCGGCGAGGGCCAGCGCAGCAAGCGGGCGAAGTACACGCCTGTCGCTTGGTAAGTCACTGGGTGCTCGTGATATTTTAAGTCGAGTTTCTAACACGACGATCGCTTAGCAATGAGTGCAAGAAGCGGAAGCTGAAGTGCATCAAGGAGGATCATCAGACGGTATGCCGACGGTGCCTTTCCAACGGTGCCGAGTGCGTCTTCATCCCCGGACCTCAGCAGACCCCTCTCAAAGACAAAGATCGGGATGCTACTCATGAGAGGGAGGAACAACATCCGTACGTCACCGTCATCGCGTTCATCTGGCTCCAGCTGACAAGACGACAGCTCTCAGTACAAGAATCTCAGCGACGAGGTGGCCGCCCTTCGAGAACAGGTCGCCAGCTTGACATCCTCTCTTCGCGAGCTCAATGGCAAAGTTGCTCATATTAACACTCGCTCGCCAGCTGCTCTCGGTGGTCCACAGCATCCTAGCCCTCTCTACGCGAGTGAGTCGAATCGTCGCCCGAGTGAGCCGAGGGAACCTCAGTTTGTCGGACCAACGAGATCGGCGTTTAGCCTTCGCATCGCTGAGACGTCGCTCACCCGCATGCGAATTCAAACTGGCGATGAGGAACCGACGAGCCGATCTGCCTCGCCAGCTGCATCCCAGCGAGCACCTTCCGTCATATCCGAAGACCAAACAGCGTCATCTCACAAAGATTTGGACTGCCTATTGACATTAGAATTTGATGAAATCCTTCGTCTGCTTGACGTGTACTCAGAGGAAATGGAGTCAGTCTACCCCTTCACCAATATCAAAGACGTCTCAGCGAATCTACCACACATACTCTATTACGCTCGACACCTGCAGAATCCACCGGCGGACCCAAATGTCCCAGAAGAGGAGCGGCCAAAGATCGAGGAGAAGGATGTCCAGCTTGCCAAGGTCGCGATTGCTATATCGATAGTAATGGAGGCCCAAGGGCAAAATCCCATAAGCACGAAGTTGATTGACTCCGTCGAGCCCGTTGTGTGTCGAGTCTCGGGTGAGGCATTCATCGATTTGAAGGAACTGCAGATCATGACCATGTTGGTGAGCTAAATCATTCCGCGGACGAACAGCTTACTCGATGTGTGCCCACGCTGACATCGTGTCAGAGCCTCTACTGGTTCCACTGTGGTGAGGAGCTTCTAGCATGGAGGGCTATCGGCATTTCCGGCAGAGAATGCCTCGAGATTGGCCTCCATCGACGAGCGATTCTCTTGGACAACTTTAAAGATCCCAGACAGCGAGATCTTGCCGTACGATGCTTCTGGTGCGTCTACGTCTTGGATCGACGCTGGAGCTTCGGGACAAGTCTGTCTTTCGGACTCATTGACAGGGACATAGATCCGGAGTTGCCCGAGCCAGTAAGTTATTTGCCATCAACTTCCTTCGGACAGCAATACCGACTGACGGTCGCTTCAGGGAGAGAATTATCCCTACTTGAGGTGCATGGTGTCCTACGGCAGGCTTTGCTCCAAAGTATGGGAGGCACTGCCGCCCTTTGAGTCGCCATCACAATTCATACCCAAGGACACTGTCGCCTTCTTGGACTTCATGACGCAGAACTGGCTCAACTCCATCCCGGACGACCTCCGTATTCGGCATCCTAGGCTTGGACTCGCACCCCGGACTCAGCCGAGAAGCATGCATCGCCTTCGATCATTACTTTACCTACGCGGAAATCACATGCGAACGCTCATCCACCGGCATCATGTCCTCAGCACTGCCAGCATCAGGGCCGACATACAGAGTGCCAAACTAGTCACGGAGATCGCACTGGATACCATACAAGTATTGACGCACCTCAACGATACCAGCGATATCTATGCACGACAGCAGCACGCTTTCAACTATTTCCTGATGAGCGCATTAGCCGTGATCCTGCTCGCTGTATGTCACGCACCGGGTGTGTTTACTGAGCCCTGTAAGGAGAGCTTCCTGAAAGCAGTGCAGCTAGTCAAGGGATTCTCACGACACGGACATGCAAGCCGAAGGCTTTGGAAGACCATTCGAGGTTTGCTTCCAGGTGTCAAATCTCTCGGTCTTCGGAGTGATCCCGAAAAGGCAGATGCGCCCCAAGCAGGGGATGACGCGGAACAGAACGCGACCGAATCCCGGCCGGATGACCCACATCAGAACCCGGGCCCGGGCGAACGGGACGGAAGGAGGCCGGAGAACAGCGCATGGGATGCTTGGGACACAAGTCCGCAGGCTAACAGCTCAATTCCCGACATGTTCAACATGGGGAACGATCTGATGAATCTTTTCGACGCCTTTGGTCATGCCAATGGCGGTCAACCGGCGCCGCCTGATTTTCCGGTGGGGTTCTTTGGGGTCAATGAGCAAGGCATGTCGCTAGGGGATCCGGAGGAGATTTCGCGACGTTTTCAGGGATTGATTTAATTCAGCACGGTGACCAGTCCAACCATATTAATGCATAGCCCCAATTTCCATCACAAAACACCTGAGTGCGAGGACGGGGACTTGAATTGCAGCCAAGTGAAAACTTTTCATGTTACCATCTAACCAATACTTGTCAATGTCCTCCCCCTATCCCCGCGTTTCCGTCCCTTAGACGCTGATATCTGCAGGGACAGAAATGCCTGTTACCACGTTGCTATCCACCACCGGTACCTCGAACTTCTTGCGGCCGTATGAGATGTAGTAGATGATACCGAAGAAGAGCCATCCAGCCATCACAACGATCGAGTAGTTCATGTTCTGCGGCGTCACTGGCATCGCCGACGGGAACGTGCTGAAGATGATGACCACGACCATCCAGATCAAACTGATCACGTTCAATACGGGGCCCACGGTGGGGCCGAGCTTGAAGGGACCAAAGTCTGAGTGCTTGATGTTCTTGCGGCCGAACAGCATGTACGCGATGGGGACGATGTAGCTTGAGTACATTCCGATGATGGCCATGGACAGAATGGCGTTGAAGGCTGTCGTGTTGCCAATGTAGATGAAGCCAAGGAGCATCTGGAGGATAGTCACGAGCACCACGGAGTAGACCGGGATCTGTGAGTGTTTGTTGACCTTGCTCAGGTAGTGGTCGTAAGGGGTAGCTCTGTCACGGGCAAAGGCCCAGAGTGTGCGTGAGGTCGATGTGATGCCGGCGACTGTAGCGGCGATGGCAGTCATAATGATGATCAAGGACATGAATGTCGCGCCACCATGGGACTTGGTTACATCGAGGAAGATTTGCATGAAGGGATACCCGGTCGGGGTTGAGAGGAGGGCGTCGAGCGGCCCGGTGGAGAAGAGCAACACGGTGCCGTAGATGAGGCCCATTACGCCGTTGACGAGGACACTTCCCACCATTGCAATTGGAACGTCGCGACTCGCGTTGGGCAACTCTTCGGCCAAATGGCATGCGGCATCGTAGCTACGGACCGTTAGTCTGGTCTTGCATCACGGTCAGGTGCCTACTTACCCCAAGAACGGGTAGACGGCGCTAATCAGCCCGACGAGCCAAGAGATTCCGTCACTCTCCCAACCGCTAGAGTTAGTGACCTCCTTGAAGACGAAGGACGCGGTGTTCTTCGGGGCCATGACACCGAGAACAATAAGAATGGCCAGAAAGCCAGCACCATGGAGAAAGCCTAATAACAATTCTATGTTAATACGAGTTCCCACAACTAAGGGCGGACAATGTCAAAGAGTCTTACCGGACACAAGGTTGGCCGTGGGTAGAAGTCTATGTCCCCAAATGTTCATGGCCAATGCATACACAAGAATTGCCCAATAGAACAACATGCCCTGCCACCTAGCCGGGATATACGAGTCGTCGTTCAAGACGATGAGAGACTGCACTTGGAGACCGGCCGCGAAGGCGGCGGAAGAGGTAAGAACCACCTGGCCCCCCACAGAGATCCAACCGGTTGTAAACGCCGCGGCCGATCGAGTCGAGGGCGGGCACAGCGCCGCAACCCAGTGGTATTGACCTGTGAGGTAAAGTTGTCAGCGTCAACTCATTTGGATCTCTTTGGTGTTGTGTCAACCAGCAACTCTTACCTCCTGCAGTTGGATAGATGGATGCAATTTCTCCCAGCGAGGATGCGATGCATACCGTGCAAATTGTTGAAAGTATCCTTCAAAACTTATTAGCCTTCCGCTGTGGTCCAACTGAACAAGCATCATCAACTCACAAGTTATAAAACAAACAAGGGGCGCCGCCGCTGACAAGAGCCGGCGCAACAACACTCGACAGAGCCTCCCATGTTGCCATAAGACACACACATAGTGCACCCAGTGTAAGCAAGGAGAATTGCCGATTCAACTCTTGCGCGTGTCCGAGTTGAGCAAGTCGCAAGTCGTCGCCGGTGAAGATGGGCTCATTTTGGCTCTGAGAGTCGACTTTGCCAAGGGTCACCGTATCTTTCTTCATATCGGTTTCCATTATTTCACAAAACAAGCAAAAAACAACAAGACTGAAGCAAAT
The DNA here is from genome assembly GCF_000319635.2 of Colletotrichum fructicola Nara gc5. Lineage (NCBI taxonomy): Eukaryota > Fungi > Ascomycota > Sordariomycetes > Glomerellales > Glomerellaceae > Colletotrichum > Colletotrichum fructicola. The sequence continues at coordinate 7,581,649 of NW_027094051.1, read as the reverse complement.
TTTGACTAGCGATTTCGAATTGTCGCCTTACAGTCGTACGATCTACCGACTCAATCCCGGGGTTTGTCGGGCACACGTCTTTTGTTATGTATCTCCATGACCTACTCAAACTCCTCTTTGATCTTATCACCGAGCAAATCCAGATTCCCAAACCTGCGAGATTCACCAAAATGGAGACGATACCCAGACGGCGGCACCGCTGCAAGGCGTCCGGCATCTTATCTTCAGCGGGAGGCCCAATCAACTGCGGTTCAATAATCGCTGGCCAATCACAATAGCTTCCCAGGATCCCCTAGTGCCTCGATCTTTGAACAACTAACTTTTATAATAGCCTTATCTTGGCCGGGGTTGAAGATAAGAAGACTACGTGGGCGCTGCGCCTTGACTCGGAGCTGTTCCGCGGTTTCCGATGTGTTCCGGACGTGGCCCTCGGAAGGCTTTCCGACTACTGAGCCAACCAGAACTCGTGGACCATTTAATGGCCCGAACGTGCGGAAGGTCAGTCTGGTGTTTCAGTACCTAAGACATCAAAGGACACAGTTGGTTAGAGATTCATTCCGAGCGTTGCTGGTTTCTTCATAAGAACGCAATCTTGCTCAGTCTCGAAAACGAACCCTGAACAACCATCTTCGGACGCCCACAGCCTCTGCAACCTAGTTCCGAGTCACATACACACCTCCCATAATGGCAGCTATTCCGCACCCCTTGTCGGCCCTGTCTCTGGAGGAGACCAATAAGGCCCGAGACATTGTGCTCGCTGCGCACCCCGGCTCCGTCCTCGATTTCAGACAGAACTACCTGTGGGAACCACCAAAGGCTGAGGTCCTCAAGTTCCTGGACCTCGAGCACTCAGGCAAACTCACAGCATCATCACCGAGACCGGCGAGATGCGCCCAGGTGTTCTACGATGTCATTGGTGGCGCGACCAAGGCCCAGTACTTCGAGTCCATCGTGGACCTGGGTCTCGGGAAGATTGTTGATCAGAAGCTTATCGGTTCCGAGCACCAAGCGAGTTTGACCATGTACGTTCCCAGCCACGAATCTTCAACCCCCCACGCGGGTTCTGCGAGATGAATGCAACGCTAACGCGCCTGTCACCAAAAAAGCTACGAGTTCGAGGTCCTGGCTGATGCCGTCCAGCGCTCCCCCTTGTTCAAGGAGAAGATCGCTGAGCTTAAGCTGCCAGAGGGCTTCGAGGTCGTCGTCGAGCCGTGGCCCTACGGCGCCCCTGACGCCGCAGATGGCGACAACCGTTTCTTCCAGGCTCTTATTTTCGCCCGGGACACGAGAAGTGGAAACCCGGACTCCAACTTCTACGCCTACCCCCTGCCTTTGATCCCTGTTATGGATGCGCACAAGAAGGAGATCGTGCGTATCGACGAGCTTGCTACTGGTGGTAAGGGCGATGCCCTGTCCGGGAGGACACACGCCCCCACGATCATCGACCACTGCCAGGAGAGCGAGTACGTGCCTGAGCTACTGCCGAACGGCACGCGGAAGGATCTCAAGCCCTTGACGGTGCAGCAGCCTGAGGGCCCCAGTTTCTCCATCACCGATGGCAACTTGATTGAGTGGCAGAAGTGGCGCATGCGCGTTACCTTCAACCCCCGCGAGGGTGCTGTCGTCCACGATGTGCGATACGATGGCAGACCGGTCATGTACCGTCTTAGCATGAGCGATATGGTGAGTTCATCCCATTAAGACTGACCTGTTGGTTGGGGTGTGCGCTAACATGCCAGACTGTGCCCTACGCTGATCCTCGCCCGCCGTTCCACCGCAAGCAGGCTTTCGACTTCGGTGATGGTGGTTTGGGTAACGCTGTTAACAACCTTACTCTTGGCTGTGATTGCTTAGGTGTTATCAAGGTCCGTTCTATGGCAGCGAACTAACTTATGAGTCGTATACTGACATGATCAATAGTACTTCGATGGTGTTCTCATCGACGGTAAGGGTGCGGCAGTCGAGTCCAAGAACGTCATCTGCCTTCACGAGCAGGACAACGGCATCAACTGGAAGCACACCAACTGGCGCACCGGCCGCGCCGTGGTCACCCGCCGCCGCGAGCTCGTCATCCAGTTTATCATCACCCTCGCCAACTACGAGTACATCTTCAACTTCAAGTTCGACCAGGCCGCCGGCATCGTCGTCGAGGCCCGCGCCACGGGCATCGTATCCGTCGTCAACATCGACCCCGGCAAGACCAGCCCGTGGGGCAACGTCGTCAGCCCCGGCGCCCTCGCGCAGAACCACCAGCACGTTTTCTGCGTGCGCATCGACCCCTCCATCGACGGCAACGAGAACACCGTCGTGCAGGAGGAGAGCCTGCCGCTGCGCATGGACTCGCGGACGAACCCCAACGGCAACCTCTACGAGGTCAGGCAGACGCAGGTCACGACCTCGGCAGGCTTCGACGCGGCGCCGATGAACAACCGCGTCTTTAAGATCCAGAACCTCAGCAAGCCTAACCCCATCACGGGCAAGCCTGTCGGCTACAAGATCACGCCGCCGGCGACGCAGCTGTTGCTCGCCGACCCCAATAGCGTCCAGTCCAAGCGCGCGCTGTTTGCCCGCCACCACCTGTGGGTCACCAAGTACAAGGACCACGAGCTGTTCGCTGGCGGTCGCTACACCCTGCAGAGCAAGGTGGAGGTTGGCGGTGTCAAGGACGCTGCTGACAGGAACGAGGACGTGCTGAACCAGGATGTTGTCCTCTGGAGCGTCTTCGGTCTGACACACAACCCTCGTATTGAGGACTGGCCCGTCATGTAAGTGATGCAACTTATCTCATTCGCATTGGTGACTGAAAGCTAATTGATAACAGGCCCGTCGAGATGCTGCAGTTGCACATCACGCCGTCGGACTTCTTCACTGGAAACCCGGCTCTTGACGTGCCTTCAGACAAGGACATTGGATCCAAGCTGACCTCTGGATGCTGCGCCAAGGAGACGCCCATCAGAAGCAACCTGTAGAGTATTTGATGATGGTATTCATGATATTTTGTATGAACAGCGACATGTACATAAAAAGGGAGGCAAACGGTTTTGAAAGGCAGCTTTGACTGTCGATGGATTCGATGACGACGGTGTCATACTAGCCTAGATCTTTTCATAAAAGGAAGAAATTTGTTCAACAAACTGCAAGTCCAAGATCGCCGAAGATACCTACCCTGAGCTCGATCCTCTTTCTTATCACAGCCGTTGAATTTGAGTGAGCTCGGGGGAGAAAGCGTCAAATACAGTAAAATAATTCTCGACATTGTTTCATCTCAGTTCCGGTGGCTAGAGGTAGAGGGCTTAAATCGGGGAGCATTCTTTCGATTATCACCACGACTTTGAGTTTGTAGAGAAATTGAAATGAAAGTATAATGCTTTCGAAGTCGAGTACGGTGTCCTACTCAATTCTTGATCGCCGACAGGCATGTCGTGGGCCAAGACCGGTTTTGTGAGCTGAGATTGAGAGGCGCGTATGAGAGAAACGGTTCAAGTCGATTGCCTTGCATGCCAACCAGTAGCTTCCAAACAATCAACAATGCATACTCGCCCGGATGATTCTCATCCGCCTCAGGTGTTTGATGACAATTATTCTGTCTGTATCACGGACTCCTCGGGATGCGTTATCTCTCATGACTCGCATTTGGGCTCATGCGCCTTCATCCGGGTGAGTGGCAAAGCAACACATTGTCACATTCAAGATGAGGAGTTGCATGATTCACAGGCTTACCTAGCAGTGATGTTCAAGACGATAAGCAAAGATAGCGGCCCGGTGGGTGGGCGTCGGAAGGGTCTCGGAATGGGAAACACGTCAACGAACCCCCACAGAGATAAGGGCTAAGAGTCGGAATAGGATCGGAAAGCGCTGTCCATGTTTGAGCTGCGAGGCTATCAAGAGATTGTATCGGTGATGAGAAATATCGAATCAGAAATTTGTCAAAATTCAGGTTGAAAGTCCGAAGCCGGCGAAGCCGACATGCAAAGTGCAACGCTCCACGATAAGCTCACAGCATGGCGAGGACGATTTTGTAATGTTTGAATGTCGTGAATCGAAAGAATATTGACTGTCGGATCAATGACTATTGCCATGTGTCATATTTGGGAAATCGTCGGCTCGTTGCACGTTCGCTATGAGATTCCACCTTACCTGTGTTGCGAACAACCCAGAACGGCCATCTCGAGATGAGTGGGGAGCAGAGAGACGAAATTGATGCTGCCCGTCACCATCCGTGCATTCCCGAAAGTGATGCTTAAATAAATGAACCACTGCCCATCTCTCCATTCTGTAAATAGTTACCTGAGTCGGACCCTTGTTGACATCCGCTCCGATCGCCCGGCTCCGAGAGTCAAACAATTAAACCCCACAAGCCCCGGTCTCCAGGCCCGCCCCGCTTCCGACTCTCCGAACAACCGGCTCGACACCAACACGCTAGGCTGGGAGAAGGAAACATCAGTCCATCCGTCTGGTGGGTTGAATATGTTCAATTCCTTATCAGCTTTGCTATTCGCATGGCTTTGCACTACATACAGCACGGGCTCGGCATCAAAACTCACTTGAGTCATTCAGTCTGTCTCTCGGCGCACAGCATCGCGTTCGCATGAGATCGCAAACGAACCGCATCAGGATGAAACAAATACAATGATAGGGACTTGTACGATGAGGCTGATGATTGTGTAAGTCGACGCCATCATAGGCGGAATAAAATTTTATTTGCAGCATAGGGGTGTGCCCCTCGAAGAAATTCAGTGAAACGTCTGCCTTTCAACGGCTGTAGAGCCTGCCCTTCGCTTTATCACTGATCCTGTGCTCTCCGGTGAGAATCACTAAAGACATCCTCCCTAATGCCGACGATCGTGTAAATTTCCTCAACCGCTACCTCTCCATCACATGACCCCCTCACATCAGACCGAAGACTGCTTAAGCAGCAGTCTCGACAGTGATGCTGGCCTTGCCGGCGCTCTGGTAGGCCTCAGTGGCAACGATCTGGTAGGCGAAAGAGGTGCCGAGGGTCATGCCGGCGTTCTTCCAGGCGTTGAAGAAGTTGGACATGGTGACGGTTCCGCCGGTGCGCTTGTTGTCACGGATGGCCCAGAATTGCTTGAAGGTCTGGGTGCCGTCGATGGAGGGGGCGTTGGTGCGGGTGCTCTCGTACAGCTTGTAGGTGGAGCCGTCGGAGGTGACGGTGCCCTTGAGGGTTCCTGCAGAACCGGGGTTGTACTCGCCGTGGTTCTCAACCTGGAAGCATTGGGGTCAGCATCTTGTTCCTGATATGCGTGGGTGTGCTTGGGTCGAGGTGCAACTTACGACGTAGTACTCGATGAGAGGGTTCCTGGTCCAGCCGTAGATGGTCAGGTAGCTGTTGCCGTTGTTGACCGGGGCCCAGGTGCCGGAGTACTTGATGCTGCGGGAGGTGCCGGTAGCCCAGCCCTTTCCACCGACCAAGTTGCCGCCGGACTGCCACTCGACGGAGTAGGAGCCGCCAGCGCCGTTCGTGTAGGTGACGGGAGAGGCGCCGTCGGTCCAGAAGGAGTAGAAGTAGCCGTTGCTGGTGCCCTGAGAGCTGGGGGTAGAGGCTCTCTTGATCAGGTCGGTGCCGGGGTTGGCGGCGGGAGCGGCGAGAGCGCCGACGGCGGCGAGGGTGGCCGTGAAGATAGAAGCGAAGGAACGCATGTTGATCAACAAGCTGGATACGTATGTACAAAAATGTGTTTAAAAGAATGAATGGAGCGGTGGGAAAACTATGAACAGAGAGTCCGGTGAGGCAGCAGAGAGGAGGAACATCGCGAAGCTGGGAGGACGAGGCCGTCTCTTTTTCAATCAGATTTCCCGTCGATCGGTTTGTTTGCCTCGCTGGGTCAAATCAATCCACCACAGGGAGGCCGATGTGACGACAAGGGGAAAACGGAGATTCAAGTGCCGTTTACAATGGATATTGACCATCAACATGGGGGCCAGAGCGATGCGCTTTGCCCAGAATAAACTAACGTCGACCCACGTGGGTAGCATTCTTGGAACCGGTGGGTGGTCGTTGGCGAGAGCTCCCTGGTCGAGCGTTCCCCAGTCCTGTCCGATCTTTACGAGTTTTTTGGGCGGCGGAGCTGGGAGACCTGCCCAAAAGGTGACTGGATGACGGCCGCGATGGACCGATCAGGAGCTTTGCGGTTCCGCCAATCGCCGGGACGGGTTTAGGCCAGGAGTCGGATTGAGTGCCGCGTCGTCGGGAGTAAATGAGCCAAGCCGGGGCCGATGTTGCATGATCCCTGTCGGTGCTCTCCGCAATTTTGCGCAAGGGGTGAACAGTCCGGTACTGCGGCCGAGTTGGCGAGCTTGGAAGAGGTAAGCATGTCCGACCCCTATTAGCTATTTAGCCGGTCATGCCGGCTTCCTTTTTGAAGGCTGACGATGGGGTTATTTATCCAACAAATTGGGCCGTTCGAAGATGATCCCCGGAGCTCATCGTCCAGCGAGGAGGGATCTTGCACATCACTTGTGCTTAGCACAAGCTTTAAGGCTCGGGATGCTCGAGCTAGCATGCGGCCCGCTGTCAGCTCAGGAGGCGGCGGGACAAATCTCGAATTGATGATGCGAACCAAAGTTGCGCTCGCTCGGGTTGCAGTGAACGGCCAAGGTCTTTTTACCGCCGGTTGAATGCGCAAGTGCCATTGATCGGTCGGGAGGAATCTGAGGATTTTGCTTTCTGCCGGGTTTCAAGGAAAGAGACTCGCGGTTCCCAAGAAGCCGACTGGATGGCGCCATTGACGGACTGCTGCAGCTCTGTCTGGGGTACGGATCAATACCGACTCCGGCATTGAGGCACACTACCTTGTGCATTTAGGCAGTTCTGAATACCACAGAAATGCTAGCCAAGTCTTCTGGAAGCCGAGATTCTCTCCACAAGTTCACATCGCGTTTATGATCCGCTACACTGCATACGAAATTGCAGAGACTGTACCCAAACGAAGTGAAGAAACGCGAAGGCATCGCATCGTCGGGTTCATTTCCCATGGCTATTGTGTGAGGTGACATAAGCCCCTTAAACTTGGCATTCAGTTTATATGCCACTCTAAGCGCTGGCTATGTTTCAACCACAAGCCCAGCCAAACTAGACTCTTTGCGGCGCACAAATAACGGCCACAGAGCCACCACACATGAGCCACGGAGGATGACTTAACACAACAGCCCAGTGTTTAGGCTCGATATCAGGCTATCGTGTCTCTGGCCGGCGATCTCTGATCTGCATCATCACATTCCAGCGCGTGGCCGTGTCTCTCTCCAAACCTCCACCGCCACGTCGTAGTCGTAGCGCCATCCCTTTTGCCATGATCAAGTGATGTTCTCAAGCCACCCCCAGCCAATCCAAGTTGTGCGCATTCATCCCGCTAACCCCAAGCACAGCGCTGCGTTGCATTAGCGGCCTCAAGCGAGAGACCCCTACTTGCACAAGGGGCCGCCCAGCCTGCACAAACCCCGCATTTAGGCGTGCCCAGAACGTTTCCTGCTCCCTTTTTCCCCAGGCCGCACAAACCCAGAACGAGAGATCGGACGACGTCAGTGCAGCCAGTGGCACCACCCCTTTGCCGATTCGCAGGTCACCGCCGCGCGCCCCCTTTGTCGAATTACGGCTCGCTTCTCGAGTTGGGGGAAGTGAGGAGGAAGGAGGAGGCGCGGTTGCTGTCATGCCTCCTCACCAGATCAGCCGGAGCCTGCGAAATGCGGGGTGCTTCACCCGTACACTGCCGTTGCTGCGGTTGAGTTCGTGGCAGACTTTGACGGTTCAGCGTCGTTGTGGGCCTCGCGTGGTATGCGCAGGGTCTCCTTTGCCATCGGGACTGTCTATTCGGCCTAGACGCGGTTTCCAGAGCACCGGCTATTCTCGCGACTCCGCCGACGAGATGACGCTGACGAGCGGCCTTCCCCGATCCAAGGCATGCAGGGCGCACGCGACAGCGCACTTGAAGGAGGTCATCACGCCGGAGCTCCTCGAGAAGCTGCGGAAGTTTTGGTTCAAGCATCTGCATACTGAAGAAGCGTTCATCCTGCCGCAGAAGAACCAGCTGGGGCGTTGGTTCTTCTCCGACGAGAACTTTGACGAGAGCTGCGTGTTCGTATCAGCCCGCCTGCCTGCGTCCTCCAACACGTGCAACTGACTAGAGCTTTTAGGAGAAAGTTTCGTCCGGCTCTGGAGGCCCTCAAGTCGTCGAGGGCGACTTCGAGAGACATCATCGCCATCGTGAGGCCCATCACGCCACTTCAGTGGTTGAGCCTCGTCCTGCTCCTGGACCAGATCCCCCGCAATTGCTATCGTGGCGCAGAATCTTCCGTCGTCTTCAAGTTCTTTGACCCCATCGCCCGCGACATTGCCAACCATGCCATCAACGCTGGCGCGACAACGCACAACCGGACAAAGTACCGGGTAGCGTATCGCATGTGGTTCTATCTCCCGCTGATGCACTCGGAAGACCTCGCACTGCATGACTTGGCGGTGGAGCATTACCAAAAGATGAAGGACGACTTTGAGGAGCTCATGGCTGGGGACGGGGCCGCCGGAGACGACGATCAGAGGAAGTGCTGGGGAGTCTTGGCGGTACAGAAAGAGACGGCGAGAGACCTGCTTGAAACCAATTACGACTTTGAGATGAAGCATCGAGACATAATCGCCCAGTTTGGGAGGTATCCGCACCGAAACCTTGCTATGCACCGGCAGTCGACGCCCGAGGAGAAAGAGTATCTCAAGACTGGGGGTGAAACGTTCAGTGGAGGGGGATGAGTTGGCCGTTTGCTTGTCTGAACATGTAATAGTCTCTCAACACAAATCTATCTGGGTGCATGTATTGGGTCAAAGGTCGTTGTAGTTTAACTTGGGTCCTACCAAATGGCTGTTTTTTTAGTACACATAGGTAGTCTTTAACCATAATGAAATGATGCTTTGTTCATGTTATTACGTACGTCACTTTCCGTAGGCTTACAGACGTTGCGGCAATGTTCTTGAATCGTCAGAAGATATCTGAGAAGTGTCCTTGCGCGCCTCAGTTGCCCACGAACACGTAGTAATAAAAGTATGACAGTTCAAAGTCGACTCAGCAACCCGGCCATCCGCAGCCCTACCCGCAGCCAGCAGACTGCTCTAGATACTGAAGTGACATCATCCCGCTTCACAAACCTGCTGAAATGCCTCTTTTGAAGTTAACGGTTCGTCAGAACAGCTCAAGAAGGTCAAGATCAACAAGCCGAGTCAGCCACCCGTTCTGCTTGTGCCGAGCCGAGTCGTTCGCAACGCCGATTCAGTACGGGGGATGTGCCGCTTCTCAAGATTCTTCGGAACCGGCGCTGGCATCCATGCATTCCCCCATCGGTCCACCTTGGGTGACCGCACACTCAAATTCAAACTCAGCTGAAGTCACCAGATATGGCGACACCGCTCAGCCGATTTGGTTGGTAGGAATCTCAAAGTCTATAAAAAGAGACTCGAAGGGAAGCACCTACGGGACAAATTCTCTTTCGTCGAATATCTACATATGCTTTGTGTTATGGCATAACTTGTTACCTATTGATTACATGTTCTACAATTCCGCGAGAGAAATGGCGTACACTACTGTTTCCGTACACTTGCCAATCTGCGAAACTGCCGTAGTCTTACAGTGGCTCAAACGCACATAGCCAGATCTCTCGGCAGGCGCGAAGAGAGTTTGTATGACAGAAACCTTAACCCCTTGCGGGGGTCTCGGATCATGGAAACCGGACATATGCCGGTTTGGGGCCCAGAATCGGCCGGCGGCTGCGAAGTCGACTTTGGAATAACCGCACATGTGGTGGCCTCAGTCACTCGCTTTCGGAAGTCGATTCTCTCAATACGGATATGCGTTGCCCACGTTGGCCACGGAGATGAGTAAACATTATTGATTTAGTCTAAGTAGTGATATCCAACCACGCTGACACGCTGTCTATCTTTCGTAGGCTTTCAGATTCAATCTGGCCTTGGTATAATGATCCCTCCCATGAGTGTCTTCCTCCATGTGTTCGTCTCGTAGAGGACATCTTGAATTTTGTCCAGTCGCTCAACAGCAGCCTGCTTTGTACGATAGCATAGTCTCTCGAAACTGTTTGCAACCGTACTTGGCCGATTGCTTTCACTACGAGCAGCATCTCGTTGTTACCGACCGCTGCTCGCATCTCCGTGATAATTCCCATGCTCCCTTCTCAATCAAAGCGCAATTTGCACTATAGCTGGTGTTGAGATATAGCGCGAATTTCCCTTTGTCTCGTTCGGGCACCTGCCAGATGTTGACGTAGGTATACTGGGCCTAGAAGGTGGTGTGTAAGTAAGGTAATATACTTACTGTCGACCAGTATTACCACTCACCTTCGAGCATGAGCCAATGTAGGACTCAGTCATTTGGCTGCCTCAAATCCCGGGCAAGACACGTTGCTGCCGAACCGGAATGCGCAAAAGGTCTAGTGTTGAGCTCTGTGTCTGCCTTTTCATCCATTGCTCGTCGTGCTCTTTTCGTTCAGAGGCGCCTCGTCATCGGTCACCTCTCTCTGCCTTATTGACAGCTGACTCTTTTTCGAGTTTCTTCGTACAGGAGTACCGGCGGCCTGGCGCCCGTCGTAGATGTGGTCGGTGAATGTACGTCGTAACGGTGATAAAGATCCTCCTGTCTGCTCGATATCTGGCAGCGCCACCAAAACGGCGCCCTGGCCAACCATGGTGCGCTTATGGCTATCTGGTAATGTCACCGAAGGAAGGCTTTCCGGCCCCCGGCAGTTGCAGGTGCTCATTCTGGTGAATGACAGTAGCTTATTGAGCACAACGAACTCAACTTTGAGCTTCACGCTGTACACAAATGGCTTGCACATCGTCTGGATCTCAAACTTGTCGTTGTACTCTAGGACAATCAGACCTATATCGAGGAGGAATACAGCGGCGAAGAGACCCGCAAGATGGCGCACCATGTTTGCGACCGCCTTTGGTTTGATCGCGCTCAGAGGTTTTAGGCTGTAGTAGCCCTCGTAAAGGAAGAAGCCGGCGATGATGGTTTCCTGTATCGTGAAGACGACCAGCTCCACCTTCTCGTAGATCTTGAAGGGCATTGACCATTTGGCTGGGTGTTCGAAATTTGCCAGGAAGAAGATGACCGTCTCAGGGACGTGCATCGTGACCGCGTTGAATATAATCATGACGAGAATCATGCGGATCTTGCGCTGGCTGTGAACCACCAGGTGAAGTCGGGACCATAGGACGATGGCCTGCCCCGTTACCATAGAGTACCATGCGATCGGGATGATGAAGCTCGACGCCACGATGGCTCCGTGGTAGTATCCAAAGTATCGCAGGACGAAGGCGATGACGTTGATGTTGATCCCCGTGTTACTGACGATCATGCTCCAAAAGTACCGTCCCCGTCGCCGCTTGAAGGTCGTGAAGATGGAGAAGAATGTTTCGATGGTGTTGTAGTACGCTGTCGCGGCGAAGGCGATCATCACCATCGCCTGGACCTGCGAGACCGAGATGGTCCCCGTCTCGCCCGCCATTCTCTTCTCTGTCGCTCAGTACAGTACTCGGACTCGAAGGGTCGCCGGCGCCGTTCGTTCGATTCGCTTGGACGGCATCATGGAATGAACAACGGCGATCGGGGTTGTCAGCGGGAGACGGGATGGAAGATGCGATGGCGCAAAACAGGCCGTTACAGTGGCCAGATGGAATGTTTCCATGGCCACCTACTTAAGACGACTGATTGGCATCTGCAGGAGTCTGAGCGCCGGTGCGATTAAGGTTCGGGAACCACCTCACGGGGAAAAGTATAAATCTCCTCAGAGAGGCTTACGATTTGCGCCTCGGCGTTTGAGACTGGGAGGATCGCGGGTTGGAGAGCGCGTATGAACTGACTCGTCTGCATAGCGAAACCCAGAGTGAGGACGAGAGGTCGCCCTGCGAATCAGATTTCTGCCACACTTGACTTTGCTGCGACGCTGCATGAACTCTAAACCAATAGGGAAGGTCGACCATTTTGCCGTTTCCTTCATGTTGGCTCGCAGGATTCATCGAGGGTCATCTGCCTTGTGGCAGAATCAACTCGAGTGATTGGAGGAGGACGAAGGGATACCCGGGACAGACTATCTTGGCCGAACACTTCTAGTTCAGACGGCGAACGTGTTTGAAGTCTTCTAGAAGTGGAGGCTGAGATCTTGCAGTTCGAACCGGCAATCACCTGTGCGCTGATAAAGCTGGCTGTCTTCGAGAGACTGACGTACGTATGTAGATCCTGCTACGAACTGGGCCTTAGTCTCTGCTCGTGAGGTCTTTGCCTGTGGATAATGAACGGCCGACCGTATTCACAGGTTTCAAAGAAGATAACCTGCATCTTGGCATGAAACGCGGTAGACTCGCTTGCTCTCGGTCATTTTCCCACACTTCAAACTGTCCAGATGGAATCTTCAAGTCCAATTCGAGACTTGACATCTCCGTATGGTCACCCTGTGACTCCGTGACATATCGAAGACACGTTCGGTAGATGTGATTTGCCACTCTTAACCTCCCTGATAGAGCAAGACTTCAAATATCTCAACCTGTCGCACCGTATGGTCTTTGAGATGCAGTTATAGCGCATGAACCTCAACTGTCTGGAATATTTTCTATCGGAGTATTCTTGTTACGTCCGTGACGTAGTTGAAGCTCAAGAGCCGGTCTCCGGGCCACAACCTGCCGGCTGTGGAGCTACCCGTCTTGCCGGGTCGTTGCCCGAGGGGATGTCACCAACGGCAAAGTAGAGTTTCTCTCTGCATCGCCGTCGAGAAACCTTGTTGTGTGCCGACCGGCAAAATATTTAGGAACGGATGTCTCGAATGGTAACCCATCGTCTTTGAAATGTGAGACTGGACTCGGAGTACTGGGATAGATGTGGGAACTGAAATCGCATCAACTAGTTGTTCGTTGCCGAGAGAGGTTTTGCTGAACAATGAACCAAGACGAATAATGAGAGCGAGATCAGAAATCTGAAGGAACATATATGCTGGCCACGGAAAAGTTGAGGTTAGAAATGCTTCGGGCGCAGCTTAAACTTTCTGGCATTCCTGGCACGACGCGCTGCCAGCAAGCATCCTGACTATGCGAGCCTATGAAGAATAGCCCGTTGCTTGTTCATTCAGAGGACTTTACCATAGTAATGACGATGATAACGTGAGTCATGAAATGCAGCGGCATGGCAAGGACATTTGTCGGCATGATCATGAAGTGGGTATGCTGTCTTCTCGATGAGCTCAAGGGTATCGACATCTTCAGATCGACATGTAGTGGAAGAACGGCGCAAGTCTTGGAATGTTTTCTCCGCATGAAAGCGTCTATTGTATCCATTGGAAAAGGTGTTAATGTGTTCGACAAACTAACGCAAGAAACGATCTGAGTTGACCAGTAGGTTACAGGTCTTCCCGTGGCTCGTCAAGAGATTGTGTTAAAATCTTCAAAAGTGTAGAACCCTTGGCTTTGCGAGTTATTACGATCTGGGTATCCTTTATAAAATTTCATATTTTGATCAACCTGTGGTATTTTCTCGTTGTGTAGTGGGCTTTACTCTCGCATTACGCAACCACCTATGGCAACTCTCCGCTAATCCATAGCGTCAACTAATTAGTATTTCCAAGGCCTAGTTCTGCTTCGGCTCCCGACACGTTCATTCCTTCAAGATAACTGAAAGATGACTCAACTTAAAGAAGACTAACCATGCATCCTCTAGAATTGTATGCGGTACCTGCCTATACCAGCAGCGGCACTTTGCAGGTTACCCATGCGCACCATCAACGTCCATTCCAAATAACAAAAGAGCAAGGTGGCAAGAAGGTCGAGCACAGTACAATGCAATATTTTAAGTCTGCTACTGACCCATTGATGTGGTCAGCGAACCGTACAGATATGTTTCAGAACGTGGAATTTGCACGTGTGGAATCATCCCTCGTTGATTGTTGTGAATTGCCTAACGACGAGGAGCAGCGGAACGAAAAGAATATGATCCCTCACTAGATGATGAAAGTATCCCGTCACTCAAGTTGGAAGTAATCTATTGGTAATTGGTATGGTACTGGTCTTTGCCTGACATCTCGTAAAATTATCAAAGCCACGGCCAATCTATCTAGGTGACCGCCTATTATTTGGCTGATTTCAGGGGAAAAGAAGTACAGCAGTGAGCTTTGAAGCACTTGCTCCAGCTCATAGTTATGGTAAGCCGCTTCCAATTACGAACCAGTCAAAAGCATCTTTATTCTTAAATTGCCAGTCAGTGTTTTCTTGTTCACACGAACAACTAGGTGAGGCTGTTCTTATTGAGAATAGTTTCCAGTATTTGAACAACAGCTCGCATATTACATTATGGGTTTCCAAATCACTAGTGAGGTTTCTTGCGATATCATATGTCTAGTTCCGAGTTTCCAAAGCCGCAGACTGTGACTACTCCTGGTGTGAAATTCTATGTTCACTCAGAACGATATGTACGTTGTCGACTAAGCTGCTGGAAGAAAAGATAAGAGTTTAGGATGCATTTTGGCTGAAATTGACTCGGTCTGCGCAGCCAGTTACTTGGTGATTTGTAATCTAGCTAGAGACTCTTGATCAACTCCTTGATTTCCCCGTCTGAAAGTTCCTTAACGCCCAACAGTGCATTATCATCCTGCGGCCAAGGCGAAGAAAAGTCCGACCTGGAGTTTGCATACTGAATCATAGTTGCCAGCACGCCCAGGTTAAAGTTTCCAGCCTGAATCTCCTTCATCGCCCAAGCGAACTTCTCCTCCATGTCCGACTTCGTCTCCTCCCATCCATCAGACCCCAGAGCCTCCTTGCAAAGATCTGCCATCTGCCTCTGGCTCTTGTAAACAGAGTGAACATATACAGGGCGGTTCTCCGTTTCAGCGGGGTGTGACAGGGTTCCAGACACTGCTTTACCGACAGTCTCGAGGGTGGTCCACGCAATGACGTTGTTACCGTCATTCATGTAGTCGACTTTCTTCTTGTGGATGTCAATGTTCAAGAAGCCAGTGCGTAGACAGAAGTCCAAGAATGCGCCGTTGCAAATAATGCTCCAGGTCATGCTTGTCTCCTCGCACTTCTTAAGGAGGTACTTGTCGTTCGCATCCTTCTTGAACCAGATGGGCAGAGTGTGGGGCTTGGGGTTGTTGAAGTCCAAGCTGAAGTCTGAAGGGATATACCGATAGATTCCTGCTGCAGCGGCAGCGTCCATCATGCGAGTAGGGGTATCGTCCTGAACAAGAGTACAATCGACGAAAGCCTCATTGCCCTTCAAGGCGTCTGTGAGGGTGTCATGTGAGGCGTAGTCAACAACCTTGACCGTGACTCCCTCTGGAAACGACCCTTGCTTGCGTGTCAGAACGGTGACTTGGAATCCATCCTTCACCAATGCTTTGAGAACGTGGCTACCGACGTTGCCGGTTGCCTAAGCTGCAGTTAGATAGGTATGCCCATGAGTCTTGGGAGTTGAACTTACGCCAGCGATTGCTACTTTCTGGATTTTTGGTGCCATTTTTGATGTATGATGTTTTGAGATTGTGATAAAAGGGGTGCTTCACATCCAGAACTAGGCAGGCCAAAGACCGCGAGGGCCTATTTATGAGAACTACATTGTTCTTTAAATTGCTCGACCAGCTTACAAATGCTGCTGCCACCAGGTTACCTTACTGATGTTGGCCCCCAGGACTCTCTATCCCGAGTACGCGATTACGTTTCACCGCATTTGAAAGTCTCCTGTAGTTTTACATGCCGTGATTATATCTCATCTTTGCTTGGTTGTCGACGTCGTGTTTGTATAAACAGGGGTCGGACTCCCGGTTTGGGGACTGCATCCCTCCGTCCCGAGTCCGAGCGGAACTTTGTTTGTGAACGTCACATTTCCATCTCAAGTTGCGGTCCGTTGGGGCAGTTCGATATTGCCGTAATATGAAGCACACCAAAAACGCGTGTCTGTCTCAGGCCGTCCGATCTTTTCGGCTCCGTCGGCTTGCTGGAACTCTTGACACGGACGCGCGGAGGTGTTCATAAGAGTGTTTATTGGAGTACCAAGAGCATTTTGTGGATAGATAACTTTGGTGCCAATGACATGTCACTGGTGTCGGGGGAGGTGCCAAGACATTTACTTTGTGTGACAACCTCAATGACAGCTTGCAACCAGAAGGTCATTGCAGTCCCATGAAGTTGTTCGTCGAGTTTAATTAGACAATATTCACTGACCACGTGGTTATGTAATGAATTGAATTCCAAGATATCAGACTACCGCTATTGACCAGCAACCCGTCTAATGATCCCCAGAAACTTTGCTCAACCATGCAATCTAGTGGGTGTTGGTAACAGAGAAGCCCTTGATGGGGTAGTGGAAGTTGACGTGGTGAACCTCTGTCTTTCCAGAAGCGGGGACGTAAGCAGACTTGTCAGCGGCCTTGCTCTTCTCGACGCTCTCCCATCCCAAGGCCGCGACAAACACCTTGCCACCGTCGACATCCTCGACCGACATACCGCTGGCGAGGTCATTCATTCCAGGCATACCGCGGGCCTTGTCGATCTGAGCTCTCATCTCATCCTCCGACATTGACGAGCCGCTGATTGTGATGACCTCGGCAATCGGGGAGTCAATGGCGCCTCTCGGTGCGTAGGGAACAAACTTGATGAAGTATGACTTGACCTCGCCGTTGATGACAGTCTTGAAGTTGTCCATGGCCGACTTGCCCTCAGCGGAGGCAAAGAACTCGTCGCGAGCTTCCCTCGTCTTCCAGCCTGTTGATGCACGTTAACCCCGTTGTAGACTGCTTCGCTCGAGCTTTTGACTTACCAGAGATGACATCGAGGTACTGCTCGTTCTCGCTCCAGGGTCCCCAACGAGTGCGGAGGTAGCCATCGTGGGTCTTCAGAGCAAGGAGGTATGCCTTCAGGGGCTCCTTCCAATCATCGACACCGCCCTTGACGGGAATGATCTTGCGCTCGGTGACTCCAGACATGTTGTGTTTGTGTAAGTGTGGTCGATAAAAGTATATTGATAGTGTGGTTGGGTGTTACGACGAAATGTTGGAGGGCCTTTGTATTCTCTTGTTGATGATTGGTTGTGATGTTGTGATGATGAACTGAAAGTTTCTCTGGCAGTTGAAGGGTGAGAAGCTTGATTATATACTATTGAAAGACGTCTCGGTATTCTCCCTCAGGCTAATTTCTGCTCACTTACTCACGACAAGTCCATCGTGATGCAAGGCACAAAATGGACATGTCCGAAAACGATCGCACAGGGGCATGGCATGATCCTACGGACCGGCGGTCTTCGGTCGAGAGTAACACTCCATACCCGTTCTAGGGGGGCCTCCCCGAGCCGCCGGCGCTCAGCTCAGCTATCGACGTCAAAATCATGCTTACCGCAGTCGTAATCATCTGTCAAATGCAGTGGGGCTACCTGAAATGGTGATCTTCTGGAAGGATGCTATCCGCGGTTCCGGCCCGGCCTGGCGGCACCAGCACTTGCGCCATTGCGAACAGAGGGTCTTAGCTTCTCCGTGATGTTTCTCGGCCAGAGCAAGTCCTGCCAATTGAGAAGAAACCACCGAAAGAAAGGTTTCAAGCATATTTCAAAACTTCGGACGAACCAAGGTAGCTCGGAAATCGCCCTATAGAAGGAATGTGGAATGTGGCAGAAGCTCGGGTCCCTTCCGAACAATACTGCGAAGCAGAACACGGACAATGCAGCATGTGAGCATGACGTCTGTCAGGCTGCAGATCGAACGCAAGGGACAACTGGTTACCCTTTCCAGGTGTCCGATGCTTCGAAACATTGTCACGGACAAAGCCGGGGTTGGTTGGGGAGATGAGCAGGACGTCCGCAGCGATGTTTCAAAAGGTCCCGAGGGACGGGGACAGACATCTTGGTGGCCTGGCAACTGGAAGACAAGTGTTCATAACGTTCCAATAGCCTCTCGTATTCTCCAAGAGTTCGCAACTTGCGACACTAGCATTGACACGACCTGGTATCCTCAGCTTATCGCTTTCGCATCTTCCCGCCCGGCGGTACGTCTTAACGGGAGAGTCCGCACAACCGGCAGCGACGGCTACTCGCAGGATTTGAGGTCCGCTTGAGGCGGTCATCATAATCATGAAAAGACGGCCGCACGAAAAGTTTCACGGCGTATTATTACTCGTGTGTCTCAGAATTTTCGGCATACGTCCGGCTCTACTCCTGAGCGGCCCCGGGTCCTTTCCCCGGTCCGCAATACCGCGACATCTTAACGGACAGGACTTCGCACTTACGGACCGAGTTTTGAACGCGAGTGCGACGGATGGGTGAAGCATGAAGACCTCAGCCACGCCGGTATCATTTGCCCGACCGGTGCTACGAGCGTAAACCTCCGTCTAGGTGATCGATCCAGACGCGATCGACATGCGGAAGGGTCTCGCAGCATTGCATGCTACACGAGTCTACATTCTGCCCATTGACTCAGGTTCATGTCAAAATTTACTGGCGACTCTTTGAGTACTGAGAGACTGCTCATGACGGGTAACAATTGTCTGGCTAATTCAAGTTCTCAACGTCGGATGGAAATCGGCGATCAAAATCTCCAATCAAGCTTCGAGATCAACAACACATGTTCAATAACGTAAGTAACTAGATCATTCAACCATGTAGACCTCATCGCCCCTGTGGCGGCTATCCTGGTAAGTTGGGCGCTCTTGCGCCCATGCCTGCCGTGTACCAAAAGCAACCTTGCACGAAACCCCATCTTGCTGAACGCCCCATTCTTCCAATGAAATCTTGCCATCGTAAAGGTGTCGTTGGTCGAATTTTCAGTTATCTTGAACCTTTGGAGAGAAATACGAGGACATGTAGAGACCTTTGGTGCCGTAGTTGTATGATACGTATGACAATCCTCCGGGCTTGGAGTAATCTCGGCCGGGCCTATGAGCTTCAGTTAGTCACTGTATACAGCATTGAGTCGAAGGTTTCTACTCACAGCTTGGCAGTTTCGTGGGCGCCTCTGGAAAACTTCTCTGCAGACTCATCCCATCCTACATTCTGCAGGGCCTGCGTGAAGTTCTCAATCGTCTGTGCATCGCTCCGTGACGTCTGACCCCATGGCAAGTGAGCCTTGATGTCAATCCGCTCTTCATTTTGCTTCAGCTCGAACGCGAAGCAGATGCCCTTGTGCAAGTTGTGCATGTCTCTGGCATCCTTTCTCTGGTTCGCGGCCATGCCTTCCGTCTCATCGAGAAGCAGGTGCCAGACCTTCTCTGCGTATTCGACGCCTTTCATTGTTGCGTCGTCGGTCTGGGTTCCGCCAAGAGTAAGGACGTCTGCGAGAACCGCCTTTGAGTTCGATGTTGTGCGGGCATATACTTTAACTCGGGCCTTGTGGGGGTCGACACAGTCAATCGCCATCATCTCCACCGGGCAAGGCTCTTTGCATGTGGCAAGGTACTTCTGGAGCTTCTCGGATGCCTTGTAAAGCTTGTCGCCGCAGGGCTGCAGGTCGCGAATCATATCAAAGACCAGCTTTTCTGTTGTAACGTTGAGGGCGAAGTGCTTGAGGACAGGGAAGAAGTAGGCCTTCAGGAATCGCTGCGAACGCTTCATATCGTAGGCGAGGAAAAGTTGTGGGACGCGCTTGACAAAAGCCGGCATCCTCGACCGAGCAATAGCAGCCTCTTCAGGTGTGACGAACCATCTTCTCAAAATCTGCTCGTACCAGCGCATGTCGACTCCAGATGACACCTGCGAGAGTATCGGGATCATGGCAGCGCCAATCTCCCCAGCAAAAGGATCCTCATCCGAACCGGCGGAATCGCCAAGAGGCTCGAAGGTGTAGCGGATCACTCCGTCATCGCCTTTTGTGAAGTTCCACGATGGTTCAAACGTAGAACCGTCGTAAGTGAGCAGAGGTCGAACCTTGGCTTTGGGTGTCGGGAGGCCAAAGGAGGGCACCACCACGTCACGGAAGACGCGCAGGTGGTCCACCTTCTCCTCAGGTGTGTACCCCTCAGCGTTCGTGAGCAGAGTGTTCAACAGCGGCGCGCATCTATCCCACCACCACCTGTGCTTAGGGTTTAGGGGAGGGTCAATAGGAATAGTGCCTTCGGTGACAGCTGAGGGACGAGCTTTCAGCGGTGACTGAAGGCTATCGCTAGTGGTGTTGAGGATTGCAGTTGGTGCCATTGTCAAAAGATCAACAGAAGTTAATATGCGAGAGTCAAAATATTTAGGTGGGCGGTGGGTAGGGTTCAGTTGCTCTCGGATGAAATGATGTGCAGCACGAGGTTGTCTTTATAACCTAGGCGATCAAGATTCCATTTCGAGAGAGTCGCTCTTCAATGACACGGAGATATCCTGCGGACGTCACATTCCATGTCTGTCGGCTTTCAGGCGTTGACAGACAGGGAAACTCGTACGGCGACTATCGCGACTTCGGCAACATTGGCCGCGAGATACACTCGCGTTCCTCGCGTGATGAGAAATCGCAGGACTCAGGAGCCAGACTCTGGCCATGTCCGGTGCCAGATTGCGAAAACGTCACTACGACACGGCAACATCCTGGGCACTGCCCTTCCAGTTGCATGGGTATGCCTACGTTCGACCGACTGAAAGGGCAGAATTTGGCTGTTTGATCAAGGAAACTCAGCCCTTTCTTGCTGTCAAGTCCAGTTAAGCGTGCCGCTAGAGGCTGAATCACGTAGCTGGACATCTGGAACAGACATGGGATGCCCTGCTATGGTGACGTGCTTAGATCAGGCGAAACACTATTTCATGATGGAGTGGCATTTACTTCGTAATCGAAACATATACGGGTACGAATATTCGTGTAAGCCCGTCCGTCACGGCCAATTACACCCACCGGATGACGGTGTACCCAAGTCATTTCTACGAATCCCACCGCAGCCGGGCTCCCTCAGCCTCCAAAGACGGAAGGAATATGCAACTCTCGAGCGACTTTGAAATCAGATGGAACAAGAACAACAAACATTTTTGAAAAGCTTGAACTCCTTAAAGTGTTCCACAAGGCTTCCGGTATGCACCACCGGCAACTGGCGGTGGTGTCGAGATCACACCCTTAAGGCCGTGGGGATTCAGGTTCGGATATTCCCAACGGACTCGGCAAAGTTCGATACGTATATCGTCCCCCGAATTCAGTAATTTGGGTCGAACTGGATCCTCAGGGATCGGACCTCCTTCACGTGGATCATGTAACTTCAATCAAGTCATGTTCGATGAACTGTTCACATCTGTTTCTGGAACATCGCCGGCGGCGGCTTCGGGAGCCCGAACGTCCGCAATCGTGCGGTCTCCGTCATGAGCTCACCCTGAGCTACATAGCTTTGGAGCTCCTGAAAGACCCATTTTGGTCCTTTCGAGTAATAAAAGAGCTACATCCCTTCCACTCATAGCACATATCAACCATCCACTAAAATCATCCTAGACTCACTTCAAAGAGCTTCTACTCCTTCCTAGGTCTCCCAGACTTGTCTCAAGAATATCTCCATCACACTATCATTGATACCACAACATGGCGCCTGGTCTAACCAGCACAGTCAAGGACACGAATGGCTCCAGCGGGACCGTTCCAGTCCCCAGATTCCTCCCACCTGGTGTCTCCGTCGAGAAGTTCCAAGAGTTCGCCTCCCAACTGCTGCAGACTGTCGGAAAGGAGAACCTCCAGATCATCAGCAATGATACAGTGCTGGACGATGGCGATTACCTCACTGTCGACTGTTTGACTCACGACATGCACCACCTCTATGAGCGGGAGGAATTCGTTGGCAGCGCTCTCATCCACCCCAAGAATGTCACCGATATTCAAGCTATCGTCAAGCTCTGCAACGACTTTCTCGTGCCCGTATGGACCTTCAGCAGAGGCCACAATGTTGGCTACGGTGGTGCCGCCCCGAGAGTGTCTGGCAGTTTGGTCATGAACCTTGGCACACACTTGAACCGTATCCTCGAGGTTAATGCCGAGGATTGCTACTGCCTTGTTGAGCCTGGCGTGACATACCTTCAAATGCAGAAGTATCTCAACGACAACAGACTCGCCGATAAGGTCTGGCTGGATTCTCCCGAGCTCGGCTACGGATCTATGATCGGCAACGCGCTAGATCATGGAGTGGGCTTCACCCCTTACGGAGATCATTGGATGATGCATTGCGGCATGGAGATTGTTCTTGCCAATGGAGAAGTTGTTCGCACTGGAATGGGCGCCATGCAGAGCCCAGAAGGCCGCGCTCAAGCTGCAAAGGGCGTCCCTCCCCAAGACCAGCACCAGAACGAGTGTTGGCAGCTGTTCCCCTATGGATTTGGCCCCATCAATGACGGCATCTTCTCTCAGAGCAACAATGGAATTATCACCAAGATGGGCATGTGGCTCATGCCTGCAGCACCGGGTTTCACTCCATTCATGGTCACCTATGAGAAGGATGAGGATCTTGCGGCGGTGGTCGACATTATCCGCCCCCTGCGCGTGGTAAGTAGTCGGACCTTTGGTCCTGCTCAATGGGGCTCGCTAACGAATGTTTCTAGAACATGGTCCTTCAGAATGCTGCCAGTCTGCGTCACATTGCGCTCGATGCTGCCCACTACCATCCCCGCACAGAGTACACGGACGCAGGACTTGACGTTCCCCTCACTGAGGAGCAGCTTGATGCGGCAGCTAAGAAGGTCAACTTGGGACGGTGGGTCTACATCGGCGCGGCTTACGGACCCGAGCCCATCCGCAAAGCACATCTTGAGATCACAAAGAGGGAGATGACCAAGGTGCCGGGCAGCCGATGGTTCTTGCTTGAGGATCGCAAGGAAGAGTTCAGTACTCTTCACTGTCGTTCAGACACCATGCAGGGTATCCCAACGTGGGATGAGTTGAGGTGGTTGAACCAGTAAGTTGTAACCACAACCCATGAGACGTCCTATCTGACAGCGAGCGTAGCTGGATTCCCAACTGCACCTTCTTATCCTTTTCCCCGATCTCCAAGGTCGATGGCAAGTCGGCGCAGAAGCAATACGAGATGGCCAAGAAGCGCTTCGCCGAGGCCAAGATGGACTACTTCGGTATCCTTAGCATCGGAATGCGAGAGATGCGTAAGTTTCTCCAATGAGTTCCCCGGCTCGAGCCGGCATTGAAATGGTGACTGCTCACACGTGGCCGCACAGACAACATTGTATGCATCGTCTACAACCGGGAGGATCCCGACGCGCGTCGCCGTGCGCAGTGGCTCGTCCGGACCATGATCCAGGACTGTGCGGACAACGGCTGGGGCGAGTTCCGAACTCACGTTGCCCTGATGGATCAGATCGCGGACACCTACGACTTCAACGACCATGCGCTGGGCAAACTGAACCAGACCATCAAGGACGCGTTGGATCCCAACGGTATCCTGGCACCAGGCAAGAGTGGTGTTTGGCCCAAGAGTTATGACAAGTCGAAGTGGGCGCTGGGCAAGGATTATATCAAATAGACTGGAGCTGATGGTTCATCGCGACCCGGCACATTAGCACCTCATTTGTATATAGAACTGAGTATCTGCATGTAATTAACACTAAGTCCCACTCCGTTGATCTCGAATCCAATTTCCATATTGCTTACAGAACTACTATGCGCAACATTCAATTTCCTTCAAGGAGCCCAGCTCGTGCTCCTACTTTACGAAAACACTCCGGGTGCAATGCGGGTTGGCTTGATGGTGTGCTACCGGGCCCGCATCCAACAATCAGCGATTCTTCGCTTAATCAGCCCTGATGGTCTAGCGGTATGATTCTCCCTTAGGGTTGTCTTCTGCAGCTCAGACCTGGGAGAGGTCCCAGGTTCGATCCCTGGTTAGGGCCCATTACTTTTGAAAATTTGAGCTTCATCTCTGATGGATTATCAATGCTCATTTTTGCAAGCGCCAGTGGTTGGCGCTCAATTGCAGATAAGTCTGCGCTGATGAGATCCCGAAACCCTGTGAACCTCATTTGTATTGATTTCTTAAGGCGTGTTCTCTGCAGGACCTCCCAGTGTCGTTTTACATTCCGCATTCGAGTGTACCACACCTTCATAGGGCATTAATAATCATCGATGTAAACTGCGGTTTGCTGAAGCCATGTTAACAAACGTGGCTTGTCACAGCAGCGACAGGAGATATCGGCCATCCGCTCGATCTTAGGTCCATTGCGAGACCGAAACACTGGAGCACGTGGACATAGTTTCAACGGGCGATCAACGTTTTCCGCACCTCCGGTGTCCGTACACGGGCCGAGCAAACATGAGACGAAAAGCCGCATCTGCGTTGTTGCGACAAGGATGCAAGCTCATTGAAGCTTCGACATTCTCCATGCAAGCTTTAATAATAGCCTAGCATGGCCGCGAATACGGATCTGATCTGGAGCTTGTCGCCTCGGACTGAGATACGGTGCCGAATCGGATACCTCGCGACGCGTTAGAGCTACGAAAGGGACTCATCTGATGTTTCCAGACCAAAGCTTGCAGTGCACCAGCTGCTTAGCATAAGAACTGGACGCGTCGTTCAATTGTGCTCTACTAATCACACCGACACACTCCGTCCTGCACTTACACAAATTGGTGTCAATACTATTTGCCGAAATGTCTAACGGGACCACAAACAAGACCATCGCCCTCGTCACAGGGGCAAATCAAGGCATCGGCTATGAGATCGTCAAGCGATTGGCCTCGGAAAATCCAGACTATCACGTCTACATGACCGGCCGACGAAAAGACGCCATCGAGAAGTCTGCCTCAGAGCTTCAATCGGCCGGCTTGGATGTTGAGCCATTGGTCCTCGATGTCACTTCGGACGAGAGCATAACAGCTGCTGTAGAGCAAGTGCAGAACAAATTCGGGTACATCGACGTTATCGTCAATAACGCTGGAATCAATCGCGGCAAGGCCGAAGGCAACCTCCGGCAACGACTTCGAGAGGTCTTTGACACAAATCTCTTTGGAACAGTCGAGGTTACAGACGCTTTCACACCGCTCTTGGAGAAGTCTTCAAAGACTCGACGTGTCGTGTTCATCAGCTCGGGGCTCGGAAGCCTCGCGGTTCGATCGGATCCAAGCCTGGGACCCAAGCGCGACTACCTTGAGTATGGGGCCAGCAAGGCAGCTTTGAACCACGCGACCTTGACATTTGCCTCCCGACACCACGGCGACGACTCATGGAAGTTCAATACATGCTGCCCCGGCTACTGTGCTACTAGCATGACCGATTACTCCGGCCCAGACGAGGCGTCACTTGGGTCTATTCGGGCTGTTGAACTTGCGACATTAGGACCTGATGGCGTCACGGGAACGTTTTCGAATAGGCAAGGGCCGTTGCCGTGGTAAAGGGATCGAAACTCTGTGGCTCTAGCCTCAGTGACAAGCTTCAAATACACAGCTGAAAGCTAAACAATGGGTTGATTCGCGATAAGTAGCGGGTTGATGGTGAGATGTGCTTTGGGTGGATACCTCTTGGTGGCTTCATTGAAAGCCAACCAGTAGACAGATAGTTCTTAATACAGACTTCAGAGCGATTCAATGAGGGATTGACCTTATTTTCCACCGTTGACCGTGCACTAATCGCTGCTCAGGAATCCAGGTCGTGTTTTCAGACAGGACCGTCAATATTGCACATCATTTAACCAAAAAAGGCCTAGATGTTGTTGAGATCGTGAAGCTGACAGGAGCTGCATCTGCTGTGGAGTTGATAACGCAATCTGTGCCACCGATACTTGCAGGGTCTCTTAACACCAGCGTTGATTGGGCTAAACGCACGCTTGGATGTCACACAAGGGCGCGTAAAGCTTCCCCGCATCTGACACGTTTATTGACTTTAATGGTGCTTAAAGGCCCTCTCTTACTTGGCATCAACAGAAAAGAAAGATCCCAAAAGGACTCGGCATCAAGCTCAACATTTACTCGATCCACCATGACTGAACTTGAACCCACACGACGTCCTTTCAAGGGTTCATGCCACTGCGGGGAGACCCAGTACATCGTATTCCTTACCTTCCCTCATACTCTGCCTCCACCTCGCCCAACCAAAGAAAAAGGGCCACGAGCCCATCAGGAATTCTACCGATGCAACTGCACCACTTGTCAGAAGGCAGGCTTCTTCCATATGCGCCTCAACTCGGCCCCAGAGGATTTCATCCTGCTGCATCCTTTGGACCCATACAAGGATCTTGGTGACTACACAGTCTACCAGAAAGACTTGCACTTTCTCTTCTGCAAGACGTGCGGGATGCGATGCTTCATTCTCATGGGACAAGGCGAGGTTACAGAGGTCGATTTGGAGGCTCTCGGCGTCAAGTCCGACGGTGAAACCCAGGGTTATAACGTCGACGGCAAGAAGCTTACAAAGGTTTGGAGACCTTCGAAAGACAGTTGGAAAGAGGGCAAAAAGTTTGGGAGTTACCTAAGCGTCAATGGCTACTCTGTCGATGCTGGCCAGGAGGGGTTCGACTTGCGTGAGATTACCGAAAAGAAGTGGGTGGGATACCTCGATTGGCTGGAGCTGAAATCTGAAGGGTCTCAGGGGACTCGTTTCGACCGACCCTGGGAAGGAGGCGCTTATTGAGCCGAGTGGTGGACTGATTCTTCAGCAAAGGATTCGGTTGATCAGGGTCCTGTGGAGTTAGATAAATGACAAAGAAATCCTGTTGGTCTTGGCTGCTGGGCCCTCGAAGAAGTTGATAAGACCGACATTTCCCCCGTGTCCATTGAAGGATGCGAAACCATGATAAGACTCTAGGTTTGACTGTTTCGCCCTCGTACAACCGCCTCGCCTTCAGCTGGGAGGCCTGATAAGCCGTAGGATTGACCCCTGCTATCTGCCATCTCAAGTTGCGGCGGTTAAGACTCCGCCCGAGTTGCGGGGCCGCACGACGTAATATCGATGCGGACGTCTGCGGCCCGCATCCGGTTGCTTGACGCGGGGTCACCGTTCCCCGCGATAACTCGGTGGAGACCGTTAGTTAGTTGCAGATAACACCCGTGAACCATCGGGTTAATGCCGTCAGGTGTCCATCGGGCAGGGAACCGGCAGAGAGCTGAGGCCGCTTGTCCGCCATCCTCCATTATCTCTAAAGCAGAGCCAACAGAACATGGGCCAGTAATTACGGACAGCTATCTCTGGTCAACCTACTCGGGATTAGATCCATGCTATTAGCTACTGCATGTAGTCAGCCAAGGACTCGTCCATGTTGATATAAAACATGCCCGTCATCCGTTCCAAGGTCGTGGAACTAAAGAGAGTTCCATGCTTGGTCAAATTCAAAATACCCCAGATTTTCAGCTGAATTCTTCAAACATTCCCTCCTTCACTTCTCAGATCCCGAATCAACATGACTGTCCGCACTGTAAAGGTCGCCTGCACCCAGGCCGAGCCCGCTTGGGTCGACCTCCCCGCTGCCGTCGAGAAGACATGCAAGCTCATCACTGAAGCCGCCTCCAACGGCGCCCAGCTCATCGCCTTCCCGGAGTGCTGGATTCCCGGCTACCCCTGCTGGATTTGGTCGCGTCTCATCGACTTCGACCTCAACGTCAAGTACATCAAGAACTCTCTCGCTGTCGACTCCCCAGAAATGGGCACCATCCAGGCCTGCGCCAAGGCGAACAACATTGCCGTGTCTCTCGGCTTCTCTGAGAACGACAACAACTCCCTCTTCATCGCACAGGCCCTCATTGGCCAGGACGGCGAGATCAAGGTCCACCGCCGCAAGATGAAGCCCACGCACATGGAGCGCACCATCTTTGGCGATGCGTCCGGTCACTGCCTGAAGAGCGTCGGCGAGCTCCCGTTCGCGCGAGTTGGCTCCCTGGCCTGCTGGGAGCACATCCAGCCGCTGCTCAAGTACAACACTATCGCCCAAAAGGAGGAGATCCACGTCGCAGCGTGGCCGAGCGTTACCCCGCATGGAGGTGGCCCCGATATGTGGTCCATGAGCGCTGAAGGTTTGTGACGATCCCACCAATGACTAGCCACTTAATTAGCTAGTGGTTCCGAATTATTGGCACTAACTAACAACCCGAGTAGGATGCCAAACGCTCTCGCGCACGTATGCGATTGAGTCAAATGCCTTCGTGCTCCACAGCACTGCTCTGATTACCGAGAAGGGTGTTGCGGCACATGGCAGCGCCCAGGGTGCCATTATGAACAGCCCGGGAGGCGGCACGTCGGCCATTTTTGGACCTGACGGCCGTAGGCTCACGGAGCCCGTCAATGACACTACGGAGACGATTCTGTACGCCGATTTGGACATGGACATGATCCACAGGACAAAGATGTTTGCAGACTGCACGGGTCACTACAGCAGACCTGACCTTTTGAGACTGTCTGTTGACAAAGAGATCAAGGTCGTACTTAGGCTGCACAGCGATGCTGACAAGGATTCAAAATCGGAAGAGTCTGTGGTGGTGTTGTAATTGCTTCAGCGGGAATGTTTGTCAATGGGCATGTATGATGAGTTCGGCACGTAATTAATACCACCATTTCGCATTCAGTGGATCAAATTTCAAAGCTGTCAGGGGGAGAGGCTAGATGTTTGCGCTGATATTTGCGTTTCAATTTCTCTGTATCGGTGATCATAATCGTTCGCTCGGTCTATACGCACTTTTCCTTCCTAGTCTTACATTGAGTTCCCCGAAAGCCAATTGAAGTCCTCGCAATTCGCTAGCCCTTGGAAAGCCTGGAAGATGTCAACAGAGCCAACCGGATTATTGCGGTCCACGCCAAGCCCAGACACGTCCAGCGTCCCCAAAGAAGCGAATGAATTCATGTCTAGTGTTCCAAAGTCTACTGGTGCCTCTGAAGGTGCGGCCCCATACTTGTCCCATTCATACTCGAGACCGACTTGATTGGCAGCAGCGGTGCTAGAGTCGCTGGTCGACCTATCCAGCGTAGGTGCAGCGCTATAATCCCGATCAGCTCCCGGAGCGGTCGGCTCAATCTGGTAGCTGAACCCAATCGGCAGAGCTCTCATGACGCCCCAACGTTGTGCGAGAACGCGTATCACCGTGATGCTCTTTACCGCACGAACAGGCCAGGCGATTTGCAGTTCCCGCAGTAGCTCGAGGCATTGGCGGAGCCAGTACGTGCTTTGGTGGCGGAGGGCCGGGGTCCAGCTTGTGGCATTCATGAGGTGGACGATAGCTGCGCTGAGGAGATGGTGGATGATGACTGGGTTTGGTGGTGTCTCGAACCCGTGAGCGCGGCGGTAGGTCCTGACGAGCCGTGAAGTCGCGGTGGCGGCTCCGGTGAGAGACCGCAGGACGAGAAGCATGAACTCTGAGTTCTGTCCACCGGTGGCTGTCGACGACGAGGATGAAGCCTGGGAGATGGTGGCGAATATGCGCAGGAAAGGAGGCATGGTGATGAGAATCGTCATCTGGTATGCCAGGTGGAACAAGATGACCGGCTTTGGTGTTGAATCGCCGGTCAGGTGAAGTCTGTTGTCACGGGACCGGAAGAAGGCGTTGAGGGCATCTTGGCTTGCGACTAAGATGCGGACTTGTTGAGGTATTGGAAGTGACTCGAACGTAGTTGAGAAACTAAGCGACGACAGTTAGGCAAGTTCTGTTTCCCTTGATTGAGAATGAGCCGACTTACACCTGGTCCATATACTGGTCATGGAGATACCATAGCTTGCACTGCCATGCAAAGGATACTTGAGCTAGATCCGCCGTAGAGCTCTCAAAGGTTGTATCAAAGTCAGGCACATTTACCCTCCGCCAGGGCAGAGCACAGTTGCGACCAAGGATAGATATAGCTGTGCGGTCGATGATGTAAAACATCCAGAATGTCCGGATATCCTGTTCGCTTGCCTCAAGTTGTCTTGCCTCGCATTCATCAAGAGCCATGACATGCAACCTCAGATGCACGCACATACCTGCAGCCATCGAGATGAAGATCCACCCAAAGTGATCTCTGCCTAGAGCGAGAGATCTCCAGGACATCATAGAGAGACCCTGGATAACCTTGACCGTGGGGGCTAATCGACAGCAGGTGAAGGCGAGGCTTTCGGCAAACTGGCCGAAGGTGTCGCCTATCTTCATGGCATCTGGCCTGAGTGAGAAGGTTGTCCCTGTGGCGATGATGGCGCTGTGTAAGAATGCTTCGTCGGGGGCCTGGTAAGGGTACCTCTGGAGGAAGTCGATGTTCGTATACTGGGTGAACTGATGCTCTTTGTTGATGTTCTGTAAGAAAGTGTCGGCCATCTCGTGTATGAGACCTGGTTGTCGACAATACGCGAGAACATTTTCTGGCGGCACGAACTGTGCCGATGGAGGGGCTTCTTGAGCTGCCTCGAGGGCGTACTTGGATCCAGTGGTGGGGTCGTTGATGATGGTCACGCCATCGCCAACATTCGTCCTCCACAGCATCACACATAGCTCCTCCATGGCCCGTTGAGATCTCTCTTGACTTTGGGCATCCTTGCCTGTCGATGGGGTGTCATTCAAGTCACCCCGGAACTCTACTGTAGGGCCCTTGGTGGGGACAGCTTCAGCTAGCTCAGCTGCCTCGGCATCATCGAGACCTTCATGGAGGGCATCGGACTCGGGTAGTATTTGTTCACTCAGTGATACTGGTGGTGATGTCTCCTTCTCGGAGCCGTCTTGTTGCTTTTCCAGAGCCAGCAAGAGGGACTGTACTTGGGCCTCGAGGGCTCTGACATAATCCTCGTCCCAGTACTTTCGTCTGTGAAGGCTGTGTCAGTGTGACGGCATACTGGGTCTTCTGTGCCGTCTGACTGCAGCACAGATGGCAACGTACTTCCTGGGTCTCTGTTCTGTGTAAACACATTCCCTATTCTGCCTGCTGCATAGCGAACATGCAGGACGGGCTGCATCGCACTGCCGACGGTATGTAGTTAGTCACGGCAGTTCGCGAAACTAACAAGGGACCTCGCCCCATGGGGTATAGGGAAAGGGGAAACAGAGAGCATTATTAGGCAGATTGGTCTGGAAGGCGACCGATGGGGTGACCTACTTTTCGCTTCCCCGCCCTGCACCGGTCGCAAGCGAAGCTTGTCGGCTTCTGGGACATGGCTGGTCTTGGGAGAGGGAATCTTTTGCACACTGACACACACGCGAAAAGCAAGCACTGTAAGCTGATCCGGAAAACTCGCGTGCGAGTCGCTCGCCGTCCGAGGAAGACCGGTGAGAATGGCAGCGGCAGCTCACTACTTTCGGCCAACGGGGGCCTTTCTTCATTTGCTGATCGGCGCCCTTCAGTTTACAGGGCGGTCAGACTCAGGGGCAGGACTCTGGGACGACTCGAACGGGGAGCTCAGCGTTCATCGATATTTCGTCGCCACGCAAGCTTGACCTGACGTCGCCTGTCGCGAGATGTTATCGGGTGGTTGCGGGGTGGAGACCTCCGCAGGATAAGGTGCAATTAAGTAGGTGGATGTGCCATGTCAACCGTCGGGCGGTGGAGGTCGAGGTGAGGGGGATAGGAAAAGTTTAGATGTCTCAACGCGGGGGCTGACTGTCTTTGACGTGGTTGGTCGCTGCAGCTGACCTAACCAACGGAATGCGTGACGCCATGCCGTTTGTTTTCGGTCTAGAAGCTTGTCAGCTCCTTCTTCAGCTCTCTTCACCGAGCCTTTCAGCAAAGGAAGCCAGACGGCATTGCCACGAACAAGAGAGCGTTGGCAATGAGAGTCAGGGTGAGAGAGTCATGACTGTGGAGCCCGCCCCTTTCCAACCATTCCTTTTTCACAAAGCGAATACAACAAAGAAAAGAGCTTGGGCCAATGAAACTCGACAAATTTGAAAGTTGTCGGAATCAAAATGATGTTTCCGATTGGCTCATTTGATTCCGGCGATTGCGTTGAGGGAGGCAGTGATAGAGCCAGTTAGCCAACCTCAGCGCTTTCAAACGTCGACCTCAGCAGATAGTCTCAGCCTTATGTTTCATACCTCTGAATTGAGGCAGCTACACGTTAGAATAATATGCGAAAGAAAATTTATTCGCTAACTTCTAAGCATTGCAGCTGTGACTGTGAGATTCAGCAGGCTGGCGATAGAATTCCTCCTCAAGAGGAAATGAGGTTCGGTTAATACCATTTGTATGATGTTCACTAACTCTACGAGGCGTTGTGTGTAGGTCTATCGGGCTAGGAAATGAATGCCAAGTGGGAACCTGCTCTAAATTAAGCACCGGCGGCGGTCTTTGATCCAGTGGACTTGAAGAACTGCGGGTAGGCATCCCTCAACTCTCGCAAGTGACGAATCTGATGAGTCGACGCTTTCGTCTCAGGAACTGGCAGATCCTCTTCTACCAGATGCGCTGCAGTCCAACCAAGCTCTTCTGCACTCTTGCAGTTGGCGTATGAGTCATCTATGTAGCGCTGTAAGCATGGTGAAATTCGAGGGTATCATGGCTTGGGGAAGTAGGTTCAACTCACCAACAAAGTAACAGTCCTCCGGTCTGTCGATTGCGGCTTCCTTCATAGCCTTGTGGAACATGGCCTTTGCAGGTTTGCAAATGAAGGGTACTTGGCCGTAGTCGCAGTACGTAAGCCCTTCAAACTGATCCTCGATCCCTAGTAGCTTCACAACGCGCTTTCCGTGGTTGACGTATGCGTTCGTAAAGAGCCACAGTCTAACCTTGTCTCTATCGATATCCTCTAAGAGTTGCCTGAGCTCGGCGTCTGGCTTGAGAATGTTCTCCAGCGGAAGGGCGTCGTCTACTTTGGCATTGAAGTCCATGGGGTCAATCTGGTGGTGTCGCACGAGGCCCTCGATAGCCAAGCCGTAAACGGTGTAGTACTCATGGGTCAGTCTCGTGGCTTCTTCAGCTGGCAATGAGAGGTGTGTGATGAAGTATTGGTCGATGAGCTTGGCCATCATTGTGTGGATCTTGTGACCTACGAATGGCTAAGTCAGTTTTATGTGCTCGGAGATGAACTCTTCACTTACTGCGGGAGTAAAGACAGTTATCGATATCACTGAAGTTTCATCAGTACAGTACACGATTTTAGATGAGGTCGTATGCCGGATGAAGGTGCATCTGTCAGCTTACAAGAATAGCACCGGCTCATTAATAAGGCACCCCTTAAGCATGCTCACGATGACGAAGTATGTGTCAAACGGGTTTCCCGAATTAGAGTATTTGATCAATGAGTCGAGCTGATGGGATCTTTCAGTGGAGCTTTAATTCCCAGTGCAGCTCTCAGTGGGACGGCTTTAGGCATTACGCATACCAAGAACAAGGGGTTAGTTCTGTGCATCTTCACAGGTGCCATCAATACATCAAATCGATTGATGATTGACGCGTTCAATCTAGCTTTACTACATGGGACGCACCGCCGCTGACTTTGCGGGCTCTCCCGTAGCAAATGGCATACAACGTGAGTTTGCCATTACTTGCCGCAGCCATTAACAGATATTAAATTTTGGTCAGACGTTTCTCACAAGGGCATTGCCGGCCGAGCTGTCTTCATTGACTGGTACGCTTGGGCGCAAAAGCAAGGGGTCGTCGTCGATGCCTTTTCATCCCATGAAGTTCCTTTCAACGAATTGATGGAGGCAATGACCGCCCAGGGTCTCGGAAAAGACGTCTTACGACCAGGAGATATCGTAGTCCTGCGTTTTGGGTACCTCGCCCAGTATGAGTCGATGACACTCGAGCGGCGACGGGAACTCGATGAGCTCTACAAAACATGTAAGCCTGATAACATAGGCGTCAAGCCATCCGTTGAACTCCTCGAGTTCCTCTGGAACAACCAAATCGCGGCCATCTGTGGAGATACACGATCTCTTGAAGTCTGGCCATGCAAGGACACGGAGTGGCATCTGCACGAATGGCTGCTTGCCGGATGGGGGATGCCGATAGGAGAGTTGTTCTACTTGGAAGATCTCTCCCGCCTCTGCTCGTCACTCCACCGATATGTATTCTTTCTGTCGAGCTCACCGATGAATGTTAGGTCTTCTTTGTCCGTTCTCGAGGGTCTGGATGATTCTTTATCTAACCGTCCCCACTAGGTTCCTGGAGCGGTGGCCAGCCCACCAAACGCTTTGGCCTTCTTCTGATATCGCTAAATCGAAATGATGGGCTCATTTGATAAGAGCTCAAACATGCATTTCTCGTCAGGCCATGTCTGTCTTCTTGCGTATTTGTCAATTTCGTATCGGTGTTGCACTCCAGATACGAAGAGGACATTGTAGTAAAGCAGTACTCTCTATTGGTCGGAAAGGGTCGGTCGAACGGGTGGACCTGCAGATTCGGCAACAAATTAAGCATAATTCAGAAGGTGACTTCCAGGCTCTCTCGTATTCGGTGGACCCTCGTGTGATTTTACTCTATCCCACCGGCTCTTTTTGATGACGAAGAAGGCAGGTTGCATTGGCGATCTTGGCGATGCTGACGGACTGGGTACGGTTTAAAAGTCTGGATGGCGCGTTCGACAAGAAACACGATTTTCTTTTGCTCCAGAAAGTTTCTCCAAGCTTTCGATTCCATTAGATAAGACCTCGAAATGGCGAGATCATCTCTTCTAATGGTGGGCCTCTTGGTTTCAGCATCGGAGTCATATGTTTGGCCTTCCAAATACGACCATTTGGAGGACATTCTAGCCATGCATTCGGGCTACATCCGATTTGGCTTCTCTGACTGTTTGTGTTCATCTTCAACTCACTTCACGTCTATTTCATTTCATCTTAGGGTCTGACGAATAGAAATCGCAGTGGTCACGCCTTGCAGCCATGGCTCAGGTATGCCTGGGGTCCAGAATTCGGCCGAGTGGATACGTAGTGCATTCCATGACATGTCTACGTTCGACGCGGCAACTGGCACTGGTGGGCTCGATGCATCACTCATGTTCGAGCTTGAGCGGCCTGAGAACATCGGCTCTGCTTTCAACAACACGTTTGCAGCAATGTGGGATTTTCTCACGCCTAGATCCTCAGTCTCTGATCTTCTAGCTCTCAGCGTCGTGGCTGCAGCTGCGGCGTGTGACGGGCCTAAAATTCCTTTCCGAGCCGGTCGTATCGACGCAACTGAAGCAGGACCTGCCGGGGTTCCCAAGCCGGAAGATGACCTTGAAAGTACGCGCCAAACGTTTAAGAGGGCGGGCTTCAACGATGGTAAGACCACAGCCTTTTGGAAAGGCCCATATCAGTGTGTGCCCTAACAAGACGTATGCAGAGGACATGATTACAATGGTAGCATGCGGTCACAGCTTGGGCAACATACATAGTGTCGACTTCCCAGAAATGGTAGCCGGCGAGACTTCCGAAGAGAACATTGCTCATTTCGATACTTCTCCGACCAACTTCGACAACGCAGTTGTGACTGAGTATCTTGAAAACGAGACAGCTAACCCTCTGGTGGTCGGGGTGAACGACACAATGAACTCGGACAAGCGCATCTTTGGTTCCGACGGTAACGCTACCATGTCTTCTCTCTCGGATCCTGTCACATTCAAGTCAAAGTGCACCCGAATCTTCGAGCGCATGATCGATACCGTTCCCGCGTCAGTGACATTGACAGAGCCACTAGATATTGTCGATGTCAAACCCTACGTGGATCCTCCTCGGCTGCAATCGGACGGCAGCCTGCTGTTCGAAGGGCGCATTAGAGTCCGTAATAATGCGGAAACGGGTATCAACGGTGATGACCTGGAAGTATCATTGGATTACCTGGATCGCCAAGGGTCCCGAGACGCAGGTATGATTGTGGCCAGCCGCGCCCGCAGCAGGGGTGGCCAGTCGTATGGCTTCTGGGGCAACACGTTCACCTGGTTCGAATTTTCCCGATCAATCAACGCCAGCACTGGAATCAGCAATTTCAACATTCTGCTCAAGACACCTTCTACCGGTACAGCATTCATTCTTGACAATTCAAACACTGGTGGATATCCTGTGGATTCCGACTTGCTGTACCAACAAACAGATTCATGCGTCACGGGAACCGGTACGACTCGAGACTTGTCTCTGGTTATAGCTCTGCGCAAAGAGTTAGCTGGTGGAAGCACCCAACCTCTTCTGCACCTTGCCCATCGCGTCGCTCGACCAGGTGTCTTGCTCCCAAGGTTGGAAGTGGAAAGCGTGCCGTTCCTTCCAGTTCCAGGCTTGGAAAAAAGTGGTTTTCAATATTTTCGTGCCAATGCCACCCTTGACGCAAGCGGGTGGAGCACGACATTTGATATTACGATGGAAGATTCATCAGCGGGCGGCAAACATGAACTGGGTCTCTTGAAGACAAGTGTTCTGTCAGGGACTTGCACCGTTTAGAGGTACAAATAAAACAAGTGATAGGCCAATCTCGACGCCATCATTTTCCCATATTACACATCAAATACGTTCACAAATACCAACACATTTGCCATTCGTCGGTCCCCTCGCAACTAGGTTCACAGCTGTTGTCATGGTCTTCATACGGATCCATGTTGAGAATGTCTCAGTTCCAACAACGCATGCTCGGCGCTCTAGTCCGCCCCTCGAGCGCGAAGTTTCCTAGTGTGTTTCCTTCCACAAAACTCCTGCTTTGACACCGCAACAAGAATTGCCGACCTTCTTCATGCCCGGGTTTGCAAATGTGATATGCATGTCTGAAGCTGAAATCGCGTCGATACTGACGGTAGGTAGGTAAAACGCTGTAAGAGCGGTCGTTTAGATCATTCCCCGGTGTGTGACTTCTGGAATTGAAATTGACTAGAAACCTAAAGAAGCAATAAAACTGATTCAATGACATCACACTCCGGTCCAAACCTCAACAGGCCCTCTTAGCACGGATTTTGGCCCGCCGGCTCCAATTATCGCCCGCTGGCCTCCGCAGAAACTTGCCAGTATCGGGGTTTCTCATCTCTACGACGCGCCCTTCACTTGACAGCGCTCTCCACTTAGCGTATGACCGATGCACCCCACAAATTGACTTCTCTTTGGCGAAGACCAGAAAGCGTTTGAAGGATTGATTCGCACCGTTAGCCTTCTTGTCCAAACTTTCCAGAGATCACGTTTCATTCAAATCACCCTCTTTTCGTTGTCGTTTGGCATTACACGGAGTATCATAATGGCCAAAGCACCCCTTCGATGCCTATCGTTGATCATCTCCCCTTATCATGTCGGCCTTCGCGACCAAGGACCTGGAGCAGGCCCTGCCTTTCTCAAGGCATGTGGCTTATCCAAAAGCCTAAACAACCTTGGCCTACCGTTGCGTGAGATATACGTGGAGCCGGTAGACGAATTTGAAGGAGAAATTGGCCGCAGCTTCGAGATTGTCCGACGCACAGCAAGACTTGTCGCACAAGAGCGGCGGTGGAACTCGTTTCCCATCGTTCTCGCTGGAAATTGCACTTCTGCTGTCGGGTTGGCCGCCGGGCTGCATACAGTGCAAGACTTTGGAGACGCAGAACTTGGATGCGTGTGGTTCGATGTGCATGATGATTTCAACACGCCAGATACTGTCACGAGCGGCTATTTCGACTCGATGCCCATTGCCATGCTAGCGGGACAATGCTGGAAAGCAATGCTGGAGACTGTTCCCGGGCATCGCTCTATCAATTTGGAGCGTCTGGTGCACGTGGGAATGAGAGATGTGAACCACTTGGAGCGAGCACGGGTAGGAGAGGCCGGCTTCGACGTGATCTGGGGCGATACTGAGAAGAAAGTCGACTTCAAAGCAGGACTCAGCACAGTGCTGCAACGAAAGCAACTTCGTCCCACAATGGTGCATTTCGATGTCGACTCTTTGGACGTCTCTATCGGGAAAGCCAATCGGTTTGCAGCGCCTGGTGGCCTGTTGGAGCCGGACATTGTCGGCTGCTTCAGAGAGATCTCCACGGCCACTGAGCCTGTCTCTTTGACTGTGGCATCATTCGACCCGACATATGAAGGTGCTCGCAATCTTGCAGCAGTGGCTATCAAATCAGTCACAGGCTTTGTACAGTCGCTCATGGGCTCAGGTGTACTTTACAAGCCATAGCATCTCACGAAAACAATAGTTTCCAGTGATGTTGGCATTGCTGCATCAGAAATTCTATTCCATTTCCCAAACCCCTAGGAATACGAGTATCAAATCAGTACCTGAAACAAGCTATGATTCTGCGCTATAGCTTCAAGCACTCTCATCGTTTACTAGGTAGGAATTACAGTCATGTTACACTCAGTGCATGCATCTATCGATCTCGTCCTGCAGCCCCAATTGCGTTGTCAAGGTATTTCCAGGCACGTTCGACAGCCTCCGGAATATCCACATGTACGAGAAATCCTTTGCCATTGGGACCATAACCATTTACATCATCCCTGAGACGAGGCACCTCCCCCATCAGTAAGTCCACGAAACGTCCCATGTCCCATAGGCCATCTGAGGTAATGCCACGGCTTTGTTGCCCGGAGTACTGGAGCAGTGCTAGTGGATCTTGTTTTCCCTCCTCATTCACGCCAGATTTGACGTGAACCTTTGGCGTAAATGTTGGCCAGCTGGTGATGTGAGGTGTAGATCTGTGGTTCATGGCATACGTCTTCTCAAACGTTGCAACGGTCCTCTTTGACATAGTGGGATCCTGTACAACTATGATCGACCGCGGTGAGGTAATTCCACAGGCCTCAAGAACTTGCTTAGACTCGGATGCGTTTGCACCACAGTTTGTGGAACGATCTTCAACTACGACAACAAACTTATCTCGGTCATTACTGAGCACCATGGCAGCCTCCGGACCGGCTTCGAGGGCTTGAATCCCAAACCAGCGCTCGGCAATCAGCTGCAAGACGCGTGCTTCTGGTTTCCCCTGAACTTCGTCTGCGATTACGTTGTAGATTGGATGTCTGGCAACTGCGTCATACAAGAACGGGGTAGAGTGACCGATGCCGCCGCAAAGCACCAGGACTGTGCGTCTCCCGTCTCTGGGGGCATGGGTCAGTCTCCTTTTCTTGTGGACGCCCAATCTCACTGAATAGGTATTCACACTCACAGATCAATCTTTTGGTCAAGTGCAGAGTTACCAGATGGTTCTCCTCCATTGAATGCAGAGAAAACAACATCGGCCAAGGCGAGCACGGACGAAGCACAGAAGACTATGGCGTCGGTAGGTGGCGCGGCTGGTGTCACATTCCGAGGCTGGGAGGTTGGCAGCGACTCGAAGAACCGATTGACCCCTGAGACTCCATCAATTCTTTCGTCGGATAAGAATCTAGACAGAACGTTGACTGCATCAGCTGCCTCTGCCATGCTTGCGTTGAATACTCGGGCACGTTGTAACGGGGAGCGGTGTGCCGAAGCGGGTTGTTCGCAGTGGAGATAATACGTGCTGACTTATCCTGATTATCGAACATCACTGAGGTGTTTTGAAGGCCGTGCGCAGACGCTAGGCTGCTTTCAGAATCTCGTTCCGCTGGCGCTACGTTACCGCGTACGGCGATCATGGACACAAACTGAAGCAACCTCAAACTATTGATTTCTTGCATTTTCTTGGACGTTTCTTTCCGTAGGTAATATATGTACGAAAGATTCTTCGAAAGCCTTTATATAGTCCGCACCCAACCTCTTCGATTACTGCTCAGTCAAAAGAAAGGAAAATGAAACGGGAAAGAAAACAGCCAGAAAGGCAGGCAGTATCTGTTGTCGTTATGAATATCAAGTTGAAGACTACGACCATCGCATAAGCAGATCAGGTCGAGTTTCATATGTATTGTCGGGAGTTCAACCTGCGTCATCATGCTTACAACATCGGAAGTATTTTGCTAAATTAAATGAGGAGCTCTGAACAATCCCGCTCGAGACACCAGGAATTAGAGAAAAGCCCACATGCACAACACGAAAGATTTTCTAGGCCCTTTGGCGAGCATTTTGCATTCAACGCAATGGCCGATGAATTTGCATCCTTGAGTACAACTTTATGGAAGCAGGGCTGCGGAGTTTGTGAATTACTAATTGCAAGTCCGCAACCACAAAAACTCCGCTTAGCTGGCTAATTCGTGGTCTTCTTTCCTTTCCAAAGCGGGTCATTCGAGACTTGGCAAGCCTGTACGGGAATCAAGACACGCGCTTTTCAGATTTCCGCAATGAGCTAGACTAAGTAAGGCCATAAAACAGTTCCCGTAGTTTCCGCTTAAAATTCCGTCAACAGTCCGGTTACGAGTACGAAGTCAACAGACCGTACTACAAAACGGGAAGCAGTTGCTATAGTATCTTTGTCATCTGTTGTACATGTAATTTGACTTCTGTATTCAACATGTCTTCAGAAAACACCACTACAAATCGAGCTGTTGTTCTTCCCGGGGCGGGACAGGACGCAATTTTTAAAATCCGCGAGAAGCCAGCTGCAAACGCAGGAGATGCAGTCATAAAAGTCATTGCTGTCTCCGTCAGAGCCAACTCTCCGAATGTGTATCGAAACCCGAGCAGCGGACATCCTTTGCCATTTCCCTTCACCCCTGGATTTGCGTCCATCGGCAGAATTATCGACATCGGACCCGACGCAACAAGACTGAAACACGGGCAATTGGTCTTCTTTGATCCATACATACAGGCCCGGGACCGTGGTGGAATATGGATCTCCGGAATGATGGAAGGGTTTGACGAGGGCAGTCGAAAGCTGTCCCGAGGAGAGTGGCGTAACTCTACGTATGCCGACTACGCGAAGGTTCCTCTGGAGAGTTGCCGCCCGTTAAACGAAGAGAGGCTTTTGGGCAGTATTGATCAAGATGGGCTTGGGTACACAATGGAAGACTTGACACATCTCTTCAGTATGCTCGTCCCATTCGGCGGTCTTGCGGACATCGATGTCAAATCTGGAGATACTGTCATTGTCGCCCCGGCGACAGGGAGGTATGGGAGTGCAGCTGTCCACCTCGCCCTCGCTATGGGCGCACACGTCATTGCCATCGGGCGCAATGGGCCAGTTCTCGAGCAAATTGCGTCCATCAACGCTCGCGTCTCCACTGTCAAACTCACCAATGTCGTCGAGCAGGACACTCAAATGCTCCGCAAGGCTTGTCGGGGGTCAGCTGACGCCTTTTGGGACATGTCTCCATCTGGCGCAGCCACTTCTTCTCATTTTACCAGTTGCATGAACGTTCTCAGGCACGGCGCTAAAGTCAACTTGGAGGGCAGCGTTTTATCCGGTATTAATTTTGGCTACATGGACATTCTAGGCCGTGGACTTACCATCAAGGGAACGTGGATGTGCACTCCGGAGCAGACCGAAAGGCTCATCAAAATGGTAGAAACCGGAGTTCTCCCCCTTGGGAGAAAGGCCGGCATGGGGCCAGTTCATAAGTTTCGGCTGGAGGATTGGGAACAAGCGTGGGATGCCGCAGAGGAGAAAAGAGAACCGGGCGAGATAGTCATCATGCCCTGAACGCCATGACTTCACTTACCGTCGTATAGGGGCCACATCGCGAATAGTGCTCCAGAAAGTTTTCGCTCGGGCAGCCGTGCTTCCAGTCGTAATTGAGTATCCTTCAATTTTCGTATTCCAATTTTCATCATTGCCGTGTTAGGGGGAGCCATTTTTTTCAACCTCTTTGTCAGACACTGGCTCTAGGCGAAGATGGACTGATGCGATTGAACCCATTAGTTGGTATCATTCTTCTTTCCCATTCCAGTACCAAGATTGACGCGTTCGTCCCATTTTTTACCCCTTGAAAAGAAATTGATTGGCGCCGTTCCTCATCTTTCTGTTGCATCCAGCTGCTCGGTTGGATGCCGCACTAACCGGGTGGGTTGGATTAATTTCTCCGTGGGCTAGATCGGCCCACGAGAGTCTTC
This sequence comes from Colletotrichum fructicola Nara gc5, assembly GCF_000319635.2. NCBI lineage: Eukaryota > Fungi > Ascomycota > Sordariomycetes > Glomerellales > Glomerellaceae > Colletotrichum > Colletotrichum fructicola. Next base: position 7,539,957 of record NW_027094051.1, on the reverse strand, counting down.
GTCCACCTCTACGAAGCGCTGTTTCAACCAGGGGTCAGTGTCAACTAAAATGAACCCATAATCTTCGAAGCATATATAAGCATCTCAAGCACTTGGCGATCTGCACTAGCTCCTTGGCCGACCTCACACACTCTTTCAACCACCAACTACAACCAACCACAGGGACAGGATCTCTCGTCGCTCGTTTTACTTTCAACTCAAAACTTTTTCAAGATGCGCAATTCCGTTCTTGCCGCTGCTGCCGCCCTGGCTCTGGGAGCCAAGGCCGACATCTACCCCAACTACGAGTATGGCAACATGTTCTACCTTGGCCCTACGACGGGCGGCCAGTACATTACGAAGGCTACCTATTCCATGGAGGTTCCTGCTCCTCCGAAGGACTGGGTCAAGAGCAATGAGAATGAGCGCTGGCTCTCACTGTGGATCGGTGTCCAGGACAACCCGAACAACGGCGATGTTCTGAAGATGAACTTCGTCCAACCCTTGCTCAACTGGGGTCCTGACAACACCGCATGGGGCTGCAGCGCTCCTAACACCCAATGGTGTGTCGCTGCCAGCACTTACACTCCCGACGGGCAAATCGGCCAGCCGTACGTTGAGGTTGACGAAAACGCAACCTTGGACTTTGAGAGTCAGTGCATCTGTATTCATTCGATATACACAGAACGCACCGGCTAACTCGATTATAGTATCTCTTAACTCCTCTACCGACATGATCGACCAGAAGGTCTGGTCTAAGGGAAAGCTACTCTCTTCGGAGTCCGATTGTAAGTCGATATTCGAAGCCGAATACATACGAGAAATCATCCTAACCTCGTTTCATAGCCAAGGGCATGAGGCCTGCCGTGTTCTACTCCGGCAACGAGTGCTACGGCGATGGCTGCGGTACCCTTGATGCGTACGCATACAACAACATCACCTTGGTCTTCAACAAGGCCGTTCAGAACATTGGTGACATCGTGTCGTACACCAACGCAACTCACACTGAATGGCAGACTAAGGATAACGGAATCACCTGGACAATTGACTCAATCACCATTGAGAAAGACAACCTCACAGAGTAAACGTGACGTTATTTTTGGGCCCGAAAACTCTCTGTACATGGTTGTCTACTTCATTGTAAATATCTATTCCCACTCACAAGAGCACGGTACTCGGTGGAAGTGTACAAAAGAATTGCTGTACCTTTATGGCGCGCGTTGAAAGTCTCATTCGCGTGATTGCTTCGCAGCTAGACTTGATGCACCGACAACTAGAACAGGTGTTCTTCGGGTCAATTTGGGTAACTCGAGGAAGAGTATTGAGCTTTTTGAAGCCTCACCTTTCGTTGAACTTTATCCCTTTATCCGAGACAAGAGTACTCAATAATAAGGTACTCATCCAAATTCTCCAACGTCCGTGCGGTGCGGGAAGTGGGATGCTCGCCCTTTCGGGCCCCAAGGTGGCCTTTCGCGACCAAGACTAATCAAGTAGTGCCCGACACCCGAAAGTCTACTGTACTCTTGAGATTGCGCACTAGTGTGATATTTGCCTTGTTAGTGATTGAGAGAACCATGTGGGTGCCTTCCGGCGAGTGGCTTCACCATATCCGTTGGTCTTTGCCGGTTGAAACTGTACTCGACGGGCCGGACAGTCGAGGACAAAAGTTGCACCGAAATGTTAGCCTGTGTGCTAAGATCTACTAGTCGGCGGAGCATAGAAAGACATAGTTATCTCCGGGGCTAGGCACATCGCTGGAGTTTTCGCATGCCCCATGTGGCCTGCCCAGCTGCGTGGGCCGCTCGGATGCAAAATCCGAGAAATGGAAGTGAGGAGTGGCAAGCTTCCTGTTTAGGAAAGTCGCACCTCCGACGTTCCGGTGTTAGTCTTACTGATGGAGGCCAAAGAAAACACACCGTCATTGAGGGGGCAAGCTGAGATGCTGCAGACTTGAGACAAAACAAAACAAGAGCTGTGTTGTATTACGGCTTTCTGCATTCGAGGACCTAAGTCCGAATACCCCACATCGTAGGTGGCTAGCAACGTTACCAAAATCGTGCTGTCGGTCGAAAACATTACTAGGAATTCACAAGCAGGATGGCTAGCGCTGTGGAAACTTGCATGTCATTGAGGCCATTCTTTTTCAGTCTAACCAAAGCGCGTATTTACGGCTTTGCTGGACGTACCTACGGGTGATCGGACTGGATCTCGAATTGCATTGATGCCACTTTCAGACTTGCCGAAGCAGCCAGGTGTTCGGAGTTAACAATTTTCGATCCCCATGAGCCTGCCTGAACCCGAAGCCCACCAATAGAACTTCACATTTATTTAAACGACGGTTCGCTTTTCTCTATTATCTTCACTCGCAGTAATAATCTAAGTCTTCTGCCCATTCATCAGTTGAGCAAGTTCGTTGTAGACGCACAAACTAAAGTAGCCTAACCGCAATGGCTCCTAGAATCGCCAAATACGCCAATGATCAGCCATCCGGCTTCATCAACCGCATTGAGAAGGTCGCCATTGTTGGCGTAAGTTCTGCTTCATAGAATTTATCACTTCATCACAGTCGGACTAATCGCTACGCAGGCTACCGGTACCATGGGCAAATTCTTTACCGAGGAGCTGCTCAAAGGCGGAAAGCACACAATAACCGCCATCACCCGTTACAACAGCGATTCGAAACTCCCCGAGGGTGTCATCGCAGCCAAGGTGAACTACGATGACGAGGACTCTATCGTCGAAGCACTCAAGGGACAACAATACCTCATCATTACCATGAACGTCAGCGCTCCTCAGGACACTCAGGGCAAACTCGTCAGAGCCGCAGCTAAAGCCGGTGTTCCATACGTAATGCCAAATGCTTGGTGCCCAGATCCGCAGAACACTTCTTTCATGAAAGACAGTCTCCTGGGTCACGCGTTCGAGGGGGCGGTGAAAGACATTGAAGAGCTAGGCGTCAGTGATTGGATCATCATGTCCCCAGGCTTCTGGTACGAGTACAGCTTGGGTCTTTCATCTGACCAGTACGGCTTTGACATGAAGAACAAGTCTCTGATTCTCTTTGACGATGGCAATATCAAGATCAACACCTCAACATGGTCCCAGTGCGGCCGCGGCCTTGCAGCCTTTCTCAGTCTCAAGTTGTTGCCTGAGAACGAAGACGACAAGTCTCCCTGTATCCAACAGCGTGCTAACGAGGTGTTCTATATCTCCAGCTTTTTGGTGTCCCAGCGAGATATGTTCGAGAGCGTCAAGCGTGTCACGGGAACATCGGATAGTGACTGGACTATCACACATGAGAACACGCAGGAGCGGTGGAAGGCTGGCCATGAGGCGCTGAAGAGTGGGGATAGGACTGGCTTTTCAAGGTTGATGTACACCCGCATCTTCTTTCCCTCGAATGATGGCGATGTCGAGCACAAGTATGGCTTGGCCAACGATGTGCTTGGGTTGCCTGACGAGGATCTTGACAAGGCCACTAAAGAGGGTGTCAGACTGGGTCTCTCCAAGAAGTATGCAAACTATGGAAAGCCCAAATGAAACGTTGAATTGGCGTCGTTCAAATTCATACTTCTTTTATTGTTACAATTCAGTTCATTAAACACTTACAACCCGTTGGAATTCTCTACATCAAGGCAACACATACAATACATTCAACCCGTGGGTTTCTAGACGTGCAGGCTTTCGGGAAAAAAGCTTCGGCCTCGAGCAAACAGACATTTGATTTTCTGTTGCCACGGGTCCTACTTTTAGGCTCGCGGGTCGGTCTAGACGTGCAGCTTTGTTATTGACCTGAAATTGCACAGAGAACGGGCCTTCTTGACCGCAACCCGCGGACGTCACTATTGTCGGATCCCACTGCGGCATCCCACCGGCGTTCGGACAACGCTGAATAATGCTTACCAGCAGGTGATATTTAACTCGCGGCAAACATCGATGTTCCCTAATCTCCTATCAACCACACCTACTTTACCCCCCTTACTTTCTCAGAACCTGCCAATTAAATACTGCCCATCTTTTCCGCACTTTCCGACGCCATGGAGAAGGAAAAGACGCACGAGGTTGTCCGAGTCATCGAGGCTCCTGTCTCGGAAGTGTGGGCAATCATCTCCGCGTTCGGATCGGAGAGACTCTGGTTCCCCGGCGTAGTCAAGTCAAGCCTGGACGGGTTCGGTATCGGAGCCGTCCGTACTCTTACATTCGATAACGGCACCGTCGTCCATGAGCGTCTGGAGGTGGCGGACCCCGAAACACATACCATTCGCTATCTCATCCTAGACGGCGTCCCGAACACAACGAACCCCAGAGGAACGCTACGACTTACTGGAATTGAAGGGAACAAGACGGAATTCAGTTGGACCGGGGCTTCAGACTGGACGGACCCGAGCTTTAAGCCTGTCTTGGCGGGCATTTTGGACGAGATGTTCAAAGGATGCATGGATGCTGTTGCGCAGAAGTTGAAGTAATTCAGAAGTAAGGAGGTTAAGAATTTTGCAGTGAATGAGGATTTAGATGATTAATCTATGTACAAGTGCCGAAGCAAAAGGAATTACTTCTGATTCAAAAAGAAAAAGACACCCTTTACCATCTGAAGGCAACACAATCATGATGATCGACAAGGTATTGAATGGAGCCATGTACCATTGGACAGACTCACAGCGTGGCCAACCGCGCAATTGACAGGTCACGTCGCATTACATTAGCGGTTTCGGGGGTCAGGCTTTTTTCTATCAAACCGTTTAGTCTTGGCGATCGTGGTCGTGCTTCTTGCCCTTCTTGCACGGACGCTCAGGAACTTGATCGGCGTCTTCAGCTTCTAATCCATGTTTAGCGACTGAGATGTCTCACTTGGCATTGCTTAGTCCTTTAGAGCAACAGACGGCGAATCGAGCATCATGCCTTCAAGCCTTTGGTTGGCTGGATTCCGTCGTTTCAAAGTTTGCACAAAAACAACAAAAGTTCAATTACAAAAGATATCTAGTAAATCTAGTTCGTACCTTGATCGCCAACAATCTTTTGCAGGCTAACCATGGCGTTCTCCAACAGGTTCATCTGGCCAGGGGTGTTCTGAGTGTAGCGAGAGTTGAACTTCATGATGCCCTTGGCCTTCTTGTAGGTAGTGATATCAATGTTGAGGGGGGTTCCAACAACATTCCAGGCGATAGACTCAGTGCAAGGAGGGGTGGTGAGGGATCCGGAGTACCTTTACGAGGTTAGCATGTGATTCGATGTCAGAAGTTTGGTGTGTGAGGCCTGGACGTACTGGTAGATGGTGCTCTTGGCAAGATGGCTGGACAGAGAAGTGAAGTCCAAAGGATCGGTAGCAGCGTGAGCTCCAACGGCGGTTACCTTGTCGACGTTCTTGAAGATGGAAGCAAGGATGGGGTCGGTGGTCTCGGCGACCTCGATCAGGAAGCCAACAACGGCAAGAGATGAAGTGCCTAATTCTGATCAGCAACCGAAACAAGCCACTTTCCCATGTTTTCCAAACTTACCGTTACCGGCCTCAGATTCCCAGACAAAGTGGACCTCGAGAGGGTAGTGCTCGCCGTTGAGGCGGTGCTCGCTCGGGGTGTGGAAGTGGAACTGGCGGAGAGTGTAGTTCTTGCCGCCGTTGTACATGGTTCCGTTCGCGCGGACCTCGAGGACGCCGTTCAGGTTCTCCAGCTCAGCTCCCTCAGCGTAGTTTGCGGGCCTAAAGATGATGGAGGAACCCTGAACCTGTTTGGTATTCGTCTCGAGAACGTTGATGGGGGACTGGTTCTTGCCGAGGGCGCAGGCAGCATTGTCGGCGGTGAGGGAGTGCCAGTTGAGAGGACCGTTCATGGCATCGAAACCGTAGGTGCCCTCGGCTCTCTTGAAGAGACTGGTGCCATGATGGCAGAAGGCCGAGACGGCGGGGATGAGAGAGAGAATAGCGGTGGCCTTCATTGCGACGAAAACAGAGAAAGATCGTGAGGTGCAAGTGGGAAAAAGAGTGACTGGGCTCGATGAGTTGAGTTGTGGGTGGCTCAATGAAACAACAGATCGAAGGAGCGGAAAGATCTAGAGGTAAATATACACCGGTACTGCAGAGTAGCAGTCGATCGTGGGGTCCGGAAAGCTATGACTTGACGACGCGATATTAATTTCGTGGAGTCATGATGAGGACTATCTTGGTAAAAGGCAACGTCTTGGCAGGTTTGCCTGGTCAAAACACCAAAACACCAAGCCCCCTTTGGACCTTCCTGCAAGCACTCTGCCGGTCCGCGGCTCGAGCACGAGAGTGATGACCTCTCCGCGGCCACGTGCTTGGCAATGATCAATCGCGGACGGGACCAGGGGCGCGGAGGGCAGGGGGGAGAGTCAGTACTTGGGAAACACATCACGAGAACGAAGCGCGGTGCTGGCAACAGAAGAAGCAATCACCCCTGAAAGGAAGCGCCTGTGGAAGGGCCGCCGAAGGGCTTCCCAAATCAGGTTGTCATCAAAAAGTCAAATTGGCGAGCGCTTGGCGGGAGTGCGTCGCTATGCCAGTGGAGGCAGGTTTTTACATTGACAGCGTTCCCGTGGTGTGAAGAGGGGACCGCTTCCACTTTCCGGGAGGCTGTCTGTCTGTCTATCAGCAAAAGGCCAAGACTCTCTGATCGGCCGATATCCATGGACGAACATGAGCAGCAATTCATTCGTCCAGTGACGGCCATTGACCCAGCTTGTCGGCGCCGACACCGCGGGTCAGCACGCGGCTGACTCGTGGCTCTGGGAGGCACATTCATCAATCTCTGTCAACGCTGTCAAGAATAGCCGCTTGTCTGGGATGAAGCCGGGCGATTGTTCCTGGCTAAAACCGTCCGTCCGAACTCAGCACGGCGGATATGCGAACAGAGCACGCCCTAGGTGCGTAGGGCGATGCCTAAAGGCTGTGGGAAAGGCAAGTTCCAAGACCAAGGGGTTATGAGTGTTGAGACGGCCAGGGATAAACTGTATTACTGGAGAAGAGGGCAGACGAAATTTGCACGGCTATTGCCTACGCTGTACCATACGGATAGCTACGCGACGACGGTGAGGCCAAGAACAAGGGGCAGGGCTCCGGGGTCTCCAGACGGGGAGACGCGGTTGTCTAACCACGTCTGGTATTGGTCGAGAGAGATGAATTGTGTGAGAGACAGGCGGACAGAGGAGAGGAGAGGGAGAGAGGGCGGGGGAAAGGCCCCGCGTAAGGTGAGGCCTCGTCTCGACCGACTCTCGAGACGGGCAGTACGAATAAAGCAGCAGATAAACTGAAGCCTCCGTGGTTGATGCTGGTCGAGATAAAGTTTAGGGCCCAGAATGGCTATGCCGCCAGCGCGCGGTGAGGCGTCTGATTGGAGCCTACGGGGTCTACCGGTGGCCCTAAGGAGGATCGAAGAGGGCCTACAGAGGGTCAAGAGATGAGCAGGTTCAGAGGCCAAGCCCTTGGTACCTAAGGTAAGCATCCAGGGCCCAGGGGTCGCTCGTCAGTGCACTATTTTGGCACACAGCCACGTTGGCCTGCGACTCTACCTTAGGGTACGGATCCATACGCTAAGCTCCCTAAGAGCAAGACACACTCAAGGCCTAACCACTGCACTGGACCGCTGTAACCCGGAAGAGTCTAGACGATGCCGCTGCTTGAGGTGTGGTTACCTACCTAGGTCATGTAGGTAAGGTAAGGTAAGGTGGGTATGTAGGGACCTGACCTTACGAGGTAGGTAGGCAAGGCAAGGGACACTCGGGCTACTCCGTGACCATCTTACAGTGGCCAAGTGAGCGCTAATTAGCCCGGCCCAGGGCAGACAGTCAGTCACCGTTCGTTCGCAGGTATTACCTTGGGTGAAGGTAAACATGAGGCATGAGGCATGAGGCATGAGCAGTCAGTCCAGTCCGGTTCCTCACTCACATGCTGAGGTGCTCATCTCATGTTCCATTTGCCAAGACTGCTGACCGGAGGGGGCCAGCTCGTCAAAGAGAATATGGGTAGTGTATCCGTACAATCCAACCCAATCCAATCCAATCCAATCCAGTGCCACACGTCGCTGTCTTGGCAAGAGTTCAACGTCGTCTTCTTGGCAAACATGGCTTGGCAGATATAGGTGCGGCGTTTCCTCCAAATTTCCAAGAAACTCCCAAGACTCTGGCCCAGCTTCCAAGACTCTCGTCCAAGGCCTCCAGGGCTGTTCATCGTGGGGGAAGTGCGACCGACCTGCTGGTTCCAGTCTGGCGCCGCCGTTGTTCCGCCTAGTGGCTTGGACCTTCTGCGGCCGTAGACTCTAACATTTCTTACTAGAACTACAGAGTACTATGCAGTAGGTAGGCTGCTGGGTCTAGACCTCCCGACACCATGGAACCGGCACATCACTCGCCCGTCATCTGTCGCGTCCCATCTGCTCCGCTGCCGACGGTCGGACTCTAGATTTGAGCCGTCACACTGGTCTGTATCACCTACATCGTCATTGGATGCAGCTGCATAGTGGCAGACTGCAGAGTAATAGGTAAGTGAGGTGGTTAGTCAGTCATTCCCGCCGTAGGGGCCTGCCGCCGCGTTAACGTTTTCTCTTGGCGCCCCTAAATTCAGCACTCGCGCTCCCTTTTCCGCCCACTTGATTGGGTGGCGTCTCCTTGATGCCGTGGAACCCTTGAGAACAATTCCATTTCCCGATTCATCTTTCTCCCCTTCTTACTCGGCGGACTTTCGCTTTGGCCGTTGCCTTCCCTTCCACCCACCCACCCCTCGCGGTGACAGTGACGGTGACAGTGACAGTGACGATTCCAGTCCTCAATCCATGTCGCTGTCTCTGTCCGGCCTCGCCCAGGCGTTGCCGACAGCTTCTTCCTGCACCTCACCTGCGAAGCCGCGCGCCCGACCTGCCAACACCGCGTCTCCCGCGGACTCCATCTGGAAACATTTGCCAGAGGCCGATTTCCGCCAACATGTCGTTGAACTCGAGAAGCTGACCAACTCGGTCCCTGTGGATGCGCAAACTTTTCCCCTGCCTCCGCAATCTGATCTAGCGGCAGACCACGCGAACTCAGACGGAGATGCAGCTGCGGATGCAGATGCGGATGCAGGCGCCGCAGGGGCGGACGTCGTCGGCCGAAACCCCGACAGCGTCTCCCAACAACCTCATCCCCGCCAACTGTCACTCGCTGCGGAACAGCGCCTAGCTGATGACATCGCCTACCTCATCGCCGTCGGCGAAGGGGCGCAGTCTGTCGCTGCAACCACCGTGCAGGAAAGCCGATGTCCTCAAGGAAAGGGACTCCGGGTCACCATCGCCTCGGTTGACGCGATCGAGCCCGATTCGCAGGCATTTCTCCGCGCTATTTTCCAGAGGCTGTCTACCGTATCTGCCGAGCCGTCTGCCAAGACATTACAGAGTCTCGTGGACCAAGTAACTCGGCATCATCAAACTCGCCTGCTCAACCGTCTGCGCTCATGCAAGTGGAAGAAGCCAACCTACCTTTCCCGCACCCACAAGAAGGCCCTGCATGCCGACTTCGCCAATCTGCTCCATCGCGCCCAGTTCCTCTATGCCAAAAAGGAGGCCAACAAGCGGGCGCAGCTGGAGAAAGAACTCTTGGCTCTTGCGGCACTCCTTGAAGCCTTTGAGACGACACCACCAGCCAACGACCACGAGGCGCTTGTCGACGTTGTGCGGTCTAGCTACCAAGTTTGCACCTCATCCCTGGTCGCAGATTATCTCCAACGCCTGCAGGGGGTCAGAGCGACAACTCAAATCCAAGCCTGCCTCAAAACTTTGCGCCAGGTTGAAAAGATCGCAGCCTACTACCGCATCTGTCTAAGCTTGACAGGGTTGTCTCAATCTCACGCCAAGCTTTTCCACGACGTGGACCTTCTCTTCCTGCTGCCATACGAGGCTGTGCCCATCACCACCGTCGCCTTCCAGCCGTGGGCCAAGTCGACTCACGTCCACGCAGAGGTCATCCTCAGCGTCCATCATGACCTCGAGCTCCATCGGCCGCAGCCTGGTGGTCCTCCTTGGCACCGCCCGAGATGCCTCGGCGCTTCCAAGTACTTTTGCTACCTTTGCTTCCTGTTCATCCGACATCACGGCGCCTACTTCGCGGCCAACACGCACGGGGCATGCTATGATCAGTGGACGGTGCCGGACCTCGCCGACTATCCTGAGACGATGGCCGGCCACTACAGGGAGGTATTGCGAGCGATGGATACGGAGATTCAAAACCAAACGCAGGGCGCGGCCTGGAGGCCAGAGCCCATGACAAGTAGAGAAAACTTGATAGGCATTATTGAACAGTGAACTGAAGAGAGTCACCCGCATGAAATGGGCACATACCACATGAACGATGGTCAACCTGAATTCTAATGTGGCTCAGTCTCAGGTCTTGTCCCGTTCTTCAGCTTGCGTGGCTGAATGCCTTCTCCTGTCAGGGAGCGCCAAGTCATGACAGCTGTAGGGCGTAGATCCTCCTATCCTGCGCCCGTTTGGCAGGTCGCCATGATTCAGGTGTCATCGGGGACTTTGCGGAGGTTACATGCCCGGTCCCGGCAACAGAAGCATCCACAGGTTTGCCCGAAGAAAGTCCCATGTAAACAAATTGACTGTTGCGAGTCCTCGTTATCATCATTCTTCTTCGCCAAGTGCAGCGTCTTCAGTAACTTCACGCTTGGCCCATATTCAGACTTCAGCTCTAATATCTTGGAAGCCATCTCTGCGGCCGAGCATTCTTGCGCATCGCCGATGGTGTTCCTGCTGACTCTCGTCGCCCCACAACCTCGCCTCCATCTTTAGTACTGATAAGACAGACCGGTCCGGCTCAGTCTACGCTTGTTCAAGATGTAATACTGCACGTTGGCCCAGATGCCGCAAACAACTGCGGCAGTCACCAGGCCCGTGATGACAGTCCACCCCTGGCGGTACTTGGGTCCATCGCCCTCCCGGAACAACTGCTTACCCACAATGCCAGAGCAGTTCGCAGCCATGATTAGAATGGCCATTGTGATTGAGCGCTCGCCAGCAGACTTGGCGTTCATCGAAACCCAGGCGCCATTGACGGGGTCTAATCAAGCTGTGTCAGACGCATGATCACCAAGCTTATTTCGGAGATGTGTAGACTTACGCCAAGGGAACGAGAATGCCACCGAAAGAGTCAACATAGTAAATCTCTTTGTGCGATCAGAATCAATTAGCAACAGGTTGCCAAGCTACGCATTGTCAGTTCCATTTTGCCAAGCCAAGAACACATGACGCGTTCGACTCACGTTGAAGCCCCAGAAGATCAGCAGTCCCAGGAACACCCATGGCCCGCGCACTCTTGTTTTATCGCTGTGAGGGCAAGTCAGTTTCGTTTGTCATTTATCAACGGAGCTTGGCGCAATGTCATGATGGAACGTACGCAATCCAGCCCCAGAACAGGTTGGCTGGGATCAAAATCCAGGCGCCGATGGAAACCATGGCATTGGCTTGCAGTCTGTCGTATCCCATCGAAGCAACTAACGAAGGTGCGTACGAGCTCAGAGTCGATGACGGTGACAAAGCGGCAATGGTGAATATGACGTGGGGTATCAGTTTCCAGTTTGTCAACTAACACTGGTCAGTACTGGGCGGAATAGACAGTCAAAGTCGATTGAACATACTGCTTCTCTCAACTCCGGCCAACTAACGGACTTCTTCGGGTGCGCCTTGGAAGGATCGTCAAGCATAACTCTCTTGTAGAGGATCTCCGCCTCCCGCTCGCTGAAGTATCGCAGTCCAGCCAGGGACACCGGGTTGCTGACTTGGTTTGGGAAGAAAACGAGAAAGCAGATACCGACGAGCACAGTGAAGATGCCCTCAAGCTGTTCACGATTAGTGTCTACTCTTGCGCATCGCACTCGATGTTCCTCACCAAGAAAAGCCATTGCCATCCAGCCAGATTAGCGACGCCTCTCATGTGCAAACTGCGGTTAATTGTCAGTATGTCACACGATACATCGTCAGTGTGGATTTCGACGTGGATGCTAACTTACATGCCATAGGCGATAAGACCAGAGCATGCGGCAGCAAACATATTGCCGAGGAAGAACCAAGAGAACCTCCTGCTGGTCTCCTCCTTCTTGTACCACCGGGTCATGGTGTACAGAGCAGCAGGAATAAATCCCGCTTCGCAGAGACTTTTGCAACGAGTCAGCTGAAGTTCATCAAACCAGAGAGAAGACCAAAGCATACCCAAGAAGCAGTCGAGTTACCATGAATGGACCGAGACCCTTCTGGAATGCTTGGAATGTTGCGACCAAGCCCCTATTGGTCAAGTTAGCGTTGTCGAACGTGGTGCCAAGACTGTAAGTGCCAACCATGCAATGATCTGCCCACCAATCCAAAGAGTCGGTCCTACTCGGTATAACACAAGGTTGCTGGGGATCTGGATACGATTGTCAACCTCTTATGACCGATTCGGCGTGTATATGTAGTTCTCAAACTCACCTCAAGGATAACAATGCCCGCTGACAGCAACTGTTGTCCAACATTGAATTGGTTTTGGGAGATTCCGACATCCTTCAGGAAATAGTCGGTCAGAGCATTACCCCTACGTCCTCGTCAATTCAAATTTCCACGTTTGCGACGGTCGAATTTCGTACATGTTTCCGCGGTCGAGTTGCAGGGCGAAGAAAGCAAGAATCAGCAGAGGCATAATCAAGATGTCGACCCTGCAGAGCGAGCGGGTTAGTAAAAGCTGCTTAGAACTGGATGCGCAAACTTACTTTCGGAGCAGGTGCTGCTCCTCCTCCTGCGACCAGTCAACCTCGCTGTGGCCCCCATCGCTCTGGCTCTCCGGGCTTTCAGCCACGGTCTTGATTTGCTTCTCGTCCACGATAGCCATTGCGAAGCGATTCAAAGATCCTGGAGCTTCGATGTTGGAATCGGCTGGCTAGCAAACAATGCTTGGGGTAACCTCACAGGGACTCTGGCAGTTTCTTCTGCTGACACAATTGACATGGAAATCTTTTTAAAGAGTCTGCTACGGAAAAGACTTGCATGTCGCCCCTCTGACGATCCGGTTTCTCGGGCCAGACCTCGCGTCACTGTTCCGCGTTCCACCTTCAAGTCCCACCTACGTGCAGCTTTCAACCCCAATTCCTGTGCTAATGACATGGAATGAAGCCATGAAAGCAGCATCTCCATGGAGAACTGACTAGGAGACCACGCGTTGGGTCGCCAACTTGCCGACTTTGGGTGGGTGCGTCTCCGGAAACTTGCCTGAACTGGACCGGCCGGCGCGGCCCACTGCCGTTGATGCCATCCGATGAAGCGCGCACGCCATCGACCACCACCACCTTACACGCACAAAACACACCAACAACATGCAGTTCGCTTACCTAACCCTCTGATGCAATCGGTTGTCGGGATTGCGACTGTCTTTAAAGCCAATGGAAATGCTTGATTATTGGGAGATGCCGAATTTTCAAATCTCCTACCTGTCAGTCTGGGCATCTGTCGGGCAGAGTCCGAAAGCTCATTGTACAAGAAGAACGACCCGTCCGACGTTGTTCCGCTCTGCCGCTGATCCATTTACCTTAAGGTCATTCTTAAGCGGCCCTGCAGTGCCATCCGCTGAATTTGCGCTGAGCTGTGACTGAGATGACTGAGTTCATGACTGAAGGAATCCTTCAGAGTCTGGACCCGGGATGTCCCGCATAGAGCATGATGTCTTTCGAGCAATGCCTTTGCTTTGTAGCACTCTTGGTCAGTATCAAAAAATAACTCACATCGTCAATCTGGCTCTCGCCGACGTGGAATGACATAGCCCTTAAGTATGTTTGCGTTCAACCTCGGGCCTCCCCGCCCACGAATAGGAGATTGATCCGCTCATCTGTGATATGCAGTATCAATTGCGCAATAATCATGGTTATGGTGCTCACGGGAATACATGATGACGATTTCATGATGATGTGATCAAATTGCCAATAATAAGAAGGCGCAGAACAGTCTGCTTATCGAAGAGCAGCAGCAGATTCTCTGTCGAGCGACGAAAAAGTCAACAGAACTCCCCAAACCATGGCAAATCTAGAATCCAGAAAGCACATCTCGCCCGATTCCGGGTTTCCCATATCTCTTCATCCTCATTTTCATCCCAAGATCAAAGACCACGTGCCCCCTGAGCCTGTCAGAGAGCAGATAGTTCCCGACAAGGACAGGGCTTCTTTCGCGGACCCAGACAAGAAGGCCCTCTTCTCTGCAGCCAAACGAGTGGATCTGACTGAGTCTATCGGTACTGTCCTGGAAAATGTTCAGCTGTCGCAACTTACGCCTCAGCAACTAGATGAGTTGGCATTCTTGGTGACGGAACGAGGCGTCGTCTTCTTCCGAGACCAAGACCTTACTACCGAAGGCCAGGTGAAGTTATTCGAGCATTACGGACTTCTCGACCGTCACCCGGCTCAGAAGGACGTCAAACATGTCATCATAAAAGGAAGTCGCGAGGATCATCGAGAAATACTCAAATACACACCATGGCCCTCTGGAGACTTTCACGCCGATACCTCGTTCGAGGTGAACCCTCCGTCGTATTCCTTGCTTCGCATGGAAGAGCACCCTGAAGTTGGGGGCGACACTGCCTGGGTGTCTCAGTACGGTTTGTATGATGCGCTCAGCGATGCCATGAAGAAGTTTGTCGACGGGCTGCACGCAGTACACACCTCGAGGCTGCAATATGACACGATTCTTGATCTTTGGGGCGTTGGTCCAAACCGTCCTCCCATTGATTCGCATCACCCCGCTGTCAGGACCCATCCTGTTTCTGGTCTCAAGGCGCTGAATGTCAATCCTGGTTTTGTGACAGCCTTCGCAGAGTTGAAGAAATATGAGTCCGACAAGCTCCTCGATTTCTTTGCCTATCATATTCACTCAGCTGATGACCATGCTGTGCGATGGAAGTGGGAAGTAGGCTCTATAGCCATGTGGGACAACAGGTCAGTCTAAGTCTTGTTTTCGAAAGGTGAGTGCTGACTTGACCAGATGCACAATCCATCGAGTGATCCCGGGGACATATGATGCGCCTCGAAGAGGCATCAGAACCACCGTGTTCGGGGAGAAGCGTGAGGATTCAGTCCGAATCGTCTATCCAACGTATACTGATTATTTTGTTAGCATACTTTGATCCAGCAAGTGAAAGTCGAGCCGAAAGGGAGGGAAGACGCAAGAATGAGCAGTAACATAAGCACGGGTTAGGCGAGAAAAAGGAGCTTGTGGTAGAGGCCGCACCGGCTTAAGCGTCAACTCCCTTGAATTACTGGTGACTACTACAGCAAACTCCGAAGCGGTCATATTGTGTTCGAAAACGGCATCGCTTTAAAGCGCCTGTGCTCGGTTTTGTTGAAGAATCCCAGAAATAGCGGTCCATTGTCTATCCTACATGTCTCCAAATCTGCCGGTAGCCACTGCAGTTCATAATTGTTCAGTTCCGTAGACTCTTTGGATGGGTATCAATCCATATAGCTTCGTTCATAAGTATCCGTCCCTGGGTATAGCAACCCATCGATGCGCCCTGTTGGTTCACCCTTTTCCTGGTTCCCATTTTACTTTCTAACACCCCGAGGTGTTGTCATCTCCACTTTGCCGTCCATTGGTAGGTATTGTTGCTTTGTCTTGAATTATTCCCTGGTGATCTTCCAGTTTGTTTTCACGTGGATCGCGTCGCTCGGTTGCCCCCTCGTCAGGTTTCTCTCGGATCCGCCGTCGTCGTTGCTGACTGTCTCGTGGCCATCTTTGTCGTTCTGCAAAGCGGCCGTCAGCATGATAATCTCATATGTATACAGCAAGTAGCAAAGTTGTTTCGTGTGTCAAAGCCCTTGGACCATAGCCAGAACGACAAGAGAGTGCTTACCAACTCGATCCAGGCAGTGTACTGGCCTGGTTTTGGCTGAACCTTGAGTTGATTGCTTGACCCATGCTTGTAGCCGCTTTGTTCGTTGGAGTTCTCCATAGAAGAAGACTTGTATCTCGCCCTCCATCGTACGTAGAAAGGTCGAAGCATAGGAATGTTGATGCAAAGACCCGCGAGCATCAGCTCAATGGTGCAGAGCATGAAGGTGGTGATTGAGGTACCCGTGAGGTTTCCTATCAGATCGATGGTGAATATCAGCACGAAACGAACGATGCCAATGACACAGCATCTGTTTTGGATGTCAGTATCAGCATAGATTGGATAGCAGGAAGATAGGCCACCTACGCCAGGCCGAGGGCGAAACAGGAGATGACTGCAAACTTCTCGGTCTTCCTCATTTGGAGTTGCCAGACGGTCCAGATGGGCAGTATGACAATAAACAAGTCAGTTATGACGTTGGTCATGATGATGCACTTTAGGACCAGGATTTGGTCCATGCAATGACCAATGCGCATGACGGTCCATTGTTGCGAAATGGGATCGCAAAGGAAGATGAAGAGGAACGTAAAAGTCAGAGCCCAAACAACAACGATTCCTGCGACAACGTAGATCCACCTGCTCAATTGCAAGGAAAACGCGCGGTGGTAAAACCAGAGTTGGCTGAGCTTTAAGCATGCTAAAGCCCAGAGATAGACGAGCGTGAATGCAAAAGTCACCTTGAGGATGTACTGCAGGTTGTTGACAACTGTTCAGAACATGATTCTTAGTCTCAGAGGCATATCACAACCATGGGAAAGGGTTGTCGACTTACGTTTTGGATAAACGTCGGACTCTGGATCAAAATCAAAGCCAACCCCTGATGTGAAGACGGCAACATTCAGGCCGATGGTGCTGCACGATAACAGCTACGTAGAGTCAGCAAACTCGTATTGATGTTCGTGGCATTGTGGTGACAAACGCAAGCAATGACGGCGAGAATGTCGTCTCCTCCGATCCCGATTCCCCTGAATCGACCCCATAAGCGCGCAAACACGACGGATACGAAGACGACACATAGACAGCCAATGGCTATCAAAGAGTTTCGTGCGCTTGTTGTCATCGGAATGTACTGCACTGGCGGCGTCGCCACTTCCGCGGGTGTAGCCATGATGACCGGCTGGCTTGATCTCGGTTCGACTTCGACGGATAGATAGGTGATGAGCGCAAGAGGACCAAGATATCAAGAAGTGGCCCGTTGATGGGGGAAGCACGACATAACTAGGAGATATACCGGGTCGATCAGCCCCAGCTGTTAAGAGTTGTAATGTCACGGCCGTCGCACTTGGAGGTTCTTCAGTTTCTCTCACATTTCTACCCACCCTTCAGAAGGCAATCGACGGGAAGATCTCTCTCGGTACGGCCCAGCTGACATAGAACCGGGGATCTGTTTCGCGGCGCCGAGATTTCCAGCGGCCCTGGTTCGCGGTAGGTCAAATGGCCTCGCCTCGCACTTTTACGGGTCCTTCATGTCAGGAACTGCGACACCGTGACTCGTGGGATTCCAATGACGGGCTAGTAACCCAAAATGTGATATGAAGCGACTTGGGGGGTCTGCCAGGGGGTTCGTTCACAGAAGGATTCTTGTTGGCAACAAGTTGACTGACAGCTTGTGGGTCATAGATTTTCTTCGCAGACTTGCTTCACTTCGATTGGAAGAGATCCGTCATCCCATCGGCAGTTCCATACACTACAAGCAGCAATAGACTGTTTGGTTCAATTCCTGCGGGCAGTTACTCTGGGAGGTCTTGATCGATGTCTCGTATTGCCTGAGGCGGATGCCTAGATGCCTAGACGTTGCAAGATGATCATCCACAATGTTTACCCGGCATGGCGGACATGGATTCTTTGCACAAGTGAACACTGAGCTGCAGACCCCTCTGGTAGAAAAACAAGTACATCCTCACATGCTTCGCCGGGTGCGAGAAAAATGTCGCGGTGTCTTGGCATTTGTTGGTGACAGTGGGCCTTTGAGTTTTCTTCGAATCCTACCGGCAACAGTCCCCGGTAGGCCCAGTTCCCCGGCCACCGTTGGAAATTGACGAGGATGGGGTCCCAGGACACGCCGCGTTGGTCCAACCAGACCAACCCCGAGTTTGGGAAGACATAGTGGAGGACGTCAATCAAGCGCTTCCCAATTGGTCAATGATGGGAGGCCTTTTGATGGCGCGGCCGATCATCTCCGGAACCAGCAGATTGGGCCCTGAACTCTCTGAACTTTGGGCTGACCGAGGTGACAGTAACGGTTGTCCTATCTGTCGGGACTTATCGTCGGGACCTAATAGTAGCCAGCTATCCGTAGAAGTGAAACGTTGTTAGCGCATCCTCCTGTCGGGTTTTCAGGGACCTGGGAATTCACATGGAGCCCAGAGTGGCAACCGGCGAGATACTTACTTCGTTGGGAAGACGACGTCTTGGGCCTGTATATTGGCTATTTGTGACGAAAAGCATGCTCATGGATGCATATCCCACGCAATGACAGGATTCTTCACCTGCGCTATTTGATATCATGTCAATCGCAATGAGTTCCTCGGTAATCTTTCTGTCCAAAATTCCAGAAAGAAGCACGTGTGAGAAACTGATCGAGACGACGTTCCAGCCGTCTCCAGATCGCGGGCCGTTGCGTGACTCGGCCGGGACGGGGCTGATGGTCCGTCTCTCGCTCTTTTTTTGACGCCGTTGACAAGGGCCGCAAATAGTTCTGTGCCCTCGGCGGCTGGCGAAATGGTGAAGAGAGTGTCATTGAAGGCGGATTCCAGGTGGAGTTGTCTCCGTCCCGGGCCCTGGTCCGTTCCAACCAAAACGCATAAAGCCATTTGAAGATCTGTGAACAATTTGTCCTAGCGCTGGATGCGTTGCATTACGGCAGTGTTGTCTTGTGTTTCTCGTACCTACTGCAGCGGTGTGGGATCATCAAGGACAGGACTCCTTCGCATCCATCGCGCCGCGTATCGAAAACCTACGACAGAGTTCGCTTCGCAAGACATCGCAAACCGTCTGCGGCTCTTCTATCCCTGATGATCTCCAGTATGATTGACACTCATCGTTCGAGTTCGTCTCCCAAGTTCATGCACTACGAGCCATCTCCATGGGGAGGCAGACAAAATCCCAGAAACCTGCATCGGTGTATCGTCTCAACTGGGCATTCTTCAACGGCCAGTCGCTGCACATTGTGGACCGCCCCCACAGTGATTGCGCACTAACAGCACTAGTCGACTCGTCGTCAGGGTTGTGTCCCCTTCTCAGGGGCTATCGTGGTCGTGTCTGTTCATCTCGCCGCGACGGGGCTGTGACAGCAGTCCGTCAACCACTCAGCTCGCCGTTTTTATGAATGACCCGACTGGCTGTGGACCGGATGATAAGTGGAATGCAGTTCTTGAGCTTGATACTTGACAGCCATGCGCAGTATATAGGTCTCATAGAAAACATGCGCATGAAGTCGCATTGCTGCGAGGATCGCCTTCCCCTCTTCCCCCCCAAGCGTGTGTAGATGCCACCCAGCGGTTCGCGTTCAACATGGCTGTGAACTCAATAGCCGACGGTCTCAAGGCCGCTCTGACTCCCATGGCCGTTGTCTACTTCCTTGGCCTCTATGTGGCCTACTACATCCTGGTCGCGCTGTACAACATCTCGCCTTTCCACCCTCTGGCCCGCTTCCCTGGGCCCAAGATCGCAGCCGCGAGCTACTTGTACGAGGCATACTTCGACTGGTGGCTGCTTGGAAGATATGGCAAGGTTATTGCACGGATGCACGAGCAATACGGTAAGTCATGGTAGCACTAGTCATGAACACGGTTGAGTTCTGACAGAAAGACTCGAGGCCCCATTGTCAGAATCAACCCCGATGAGCTTCACTGCTCGGACCCTCTCTTCACCGATGAGATCTATGCCGGTCCGGGTCGCATCCGCGACAAGTGGCAGCACCAGCTGAACACCGGCGGCGCCGGCCCCGTGTCCGTCACCGGCTTCTCCACCGTCAACCACGAAGTCCACCGCATGCGCAAGGGCGCCCTGTCCAAGTTCTTCTCCCGCCAGCAGATGCTCAAGCTGGAGGGCGAGGTGCAGGAGTTTGCTCAGCTTGCTATCGACAAGATGCTCAGGTCCGCTGGCAAGGAGCCCTTTGACGTGAAGGAAGCCTTCAACTGCTTCACTGCCGACATCATTTCTCAGTATGCCTTTGGTGAACCCATGGGCTTCATCGCCCAGGAGGGCTGGGAGCCCAACTTCGCCACCTGGGTCAAGTCATTCTTCAAGAGTGCTTACATGATGAGACACAATGCTCTCGGTAGAAAGATGGCGCAGGTGCTCCCTATGATGGCCGACTACATGGGTGAGGACATCAAGTCCGTCATGAGACAGATGAACGTTGTCATTCCTGGATACATCCAAGCAGCTCTGAACAACCCTGAGAACGGAAGAGTCTTTGCCGATCTAATGGAGTCCAAGACGATGCCCGAGTCTGAGAAGTCCATGTACCGTTTGTCGGGAGAGGGCTTCAACTTCTTGCTGGCCGGTACCGAGACCACTGCCGTATGTCGTGCTCCAACTTTCGAACTAGCATCATGAACTGACCGACACAGGCCACGCTCACTGTCATCACCTACTATCTTCTGGCGCAACCCACGACGTACGCCCGCCTGATGGAGGAGCTTCGGGGTGTTGACCCCTCGAACCTCAAATGGACCGAGCTTGAGCAGAAGCCTTTCCTGTGGGCCGTCATCCATGAGTCCCTGCGCATGATGCCTGGTGTTTCCCACCGATCGGCTAGAATTGCTCGTGAGGAGGACCTGGTCTACAAGACCCGTGACGGCAAGAAGGAGTGGGTCATTCCCAGGGGCACCCCCATCGGCATGACCTCCATGATCAACCACTGGGACAAGGAACTTTTCCCTGACCCTGACGAGTTCAGCCCCGAGCGTTGGTTGGTGGATGGTAAGCCCAACTACAAGCTCCAAAAGTATCTCCTTGCCTTTGGCAAGGGTAGCCGATCGTGCATTGGCGAGCAGTAAGTCATAGCTTTCCTCAAGTTTTGGGGTCTCCGTACTAACATTTACGAAGCTTGGCTTACTGCGAGGTGTACCTCATGGCGGCCCTGATGGCTTTGCGTGTTATTCCCAGGTCGAAGCTGTACAACACCACCGTGGAGGATATCTCTTACGACCATGACTTGATCGTCGTCCAGACGAAGAAGGGTTCCATTTCTGTCAAGATCCAGATTGAGTAGAGATGGTGTCAGCGACGGTGAAAGGGTTCAAGCTACGTAGTAACACGTTGTGCGTGTGTGTAATGATAATCAACACTCGTTCTATCCAGACCCAAGGAAAGCGACAAAGGAGACTGCCTGTTAGCGCCATGCCACCGGGCTCAAGTGAGGAAGCTCACAGCCGGTATCCTGATGGCTGTCTACTTCTAATAACCTCTTTGCACACTACCCATTCGACTACCTGCCTCCCGCCATCTCGGCCCCCAAGCCCTGACTGCTAATAGCATCGGGACAGAGGCCAAGCAGGTGGTCCCATATGCGGTGAAAGTCCAACCTGTCCCGAACTCTTCCACGAGCAGCTGGACGACAGCAACACCGGCCGCGGCCGCAAGGGATCTGACTAGGTTCATTGCTATACTCGCAACTCCGGGATTTCTTGGATGGAGGTCCATGTACAATGTGAGGCAAGTCTGCATCGTTGTCAGCAACAATACGTGCCGTGTGGTGGTTCCAAACTCACGTTGCTAATGCCCGTCGACGCGAGACAACAGATGAATTGCGTGATCATAATAAGGCCCAGGTTTATCTTGTACTCAACCGCCCAGCCGTAAAACACCGTTGAAGCGATTACAAATGGGAACAGATACCATGCAGTTCGGAGTCGGGCACGTTCAATCGGGAAGCTCGCAAAGTTGTGTCCAACAAAATCGCTGATGGAGATGCCATGAGACCTCGCCACGGCGGTGTAGTCATGATCAATGATCTTGCCTGCTCGGTGTCAGAATACAAACATGCAATGGGGGCGAATATACGCACCAACTGCGTATGCAGATATGAATACGGCCAAGCCATACGGCACGTAGCACAGGCCCGCTTGCAATCCATTCAGCTTGTAATTCTCCATGGCCAGGTGAGCGAGCGAGTCCTGGATACACGTGAAGCTGAGATGAACCAAGGCGTTTCCTGCAAGTATGAGCGCATCTAGCCGTCGGAAAATAATCTTTAGTTCCCGAAAAGGATTCAGGAAGGCGTGTGTTGATGGGACAAGCGCTTGGGTGTCCGGCGCGGCCACCGCTTTGTCGTCGGGAACTAGGGCTGACGATACCGGGCAGCTGACTTTTCGTTCCATCTCAATGCTATTGTTTACGGTATTTTGGCAGGTTTCGGGTAGGAAGAAGAAGAGGCAGGTCCAGCAAGCAATTCCGAAGGCGAGAAGAAGCCAGAAAGACTGATGCCATCCTATCTCATCATCCATTATGCCTCCTACGAATGGACCTACAACGGGGCCAAAGTTGACTCTTTTGCAAACGTTAGTGCAATATTTACTTAGGTGATTCCCATAGCTTACCCAGTCAGCATTGCGCTCATGTACCTTCCCCTTAAATGAGCCGGGGCAACGTCGCTGACAACCATAGCTCCGAGAGATAGAAGATCTGCTAAAGTCAGCAAGGCTCGATGACATTTGAGGTGGAAGCTCACTTGATGTTCCGGCACTTTGCATCATTCGAAAAATAAGCAGCTCGGAGTACAACCGTTGCAGTGCTAGTCCGATGCACGACACAGAGAACGTAAAAAATGAGACCAGATACACCGGTCGACGTCCAACATGATCGGCAATGTTGCTAAGCAAAGCCGGAACAAGCCCTTGAACGATGAGATAGGATGTTATCGTAATGTTTATGAACTCGATGGATACGTGTAGCTCTTCTGACAGGGTATCGATAATGGGAATGTAGATGAAGACGCTGAGAGGAGCAACAAACGCCGCCAGGGCTGCAAGCAAGACGACCCAGTGTCGCTGCGTCCTTGAGAATCCCGCACAGCGCGATTCTCTTGGTGCGGCGTGGTCTGATACGCAAATGGTGGATGATGGGCTAATGACCTCGACGCAACCTTCACCAAGGCTCGGTCGTGCTGATGTGTTGGTTTCTTTCATCCTGGGCCGGGCGAGAGAAGATGTCGACACCAAGCAATTCTCTCGACAAGAGTAAGAGGAAGCACATCATTATGGAGGCTTTTATCCATGGCTCATCTCCGGGGATGTCTTGGCTTGAGAAGACGGACGTTTTCCCAGTGTTGAGCATAGATGGCAGATGATTGCGGCTGTCTATGATAAGAAGATAAGTCATTCTTTTTTTTTTCTCCCTCTGATCATAACATACAGTCGAGCAAGCTCATGTCCCTTTCGGTCGACGTTGCGAAGACTGAGACCGAATCGGCACTCTCTATCCGGGAAATGAAGTCGACATCGAGAGGTCGTCACACGTGCCCGAGATTGTGGCCGGTGGCCGCGAGAACGCCAAGACTGTCGAACAAGGCTTTCCAGAAGTTCGCAAGCTTGACCTCGGCGGTTTCACATGCGACGGCACTTTGGTCAACGGTAAATGAAGTGTCGTTTGTTTTCTATCTCTTGCTCTATCGGTGCCGGCCTATCGGTATACGTCCCGCCGAGACAAGTCGTGAGAAAGTGAGACAAGCAATCTATTCAAGCTCAACCATCCTGGGGTCCGTCCAAGGGGCTGACAGTCGGGTCCCAACAGACTGGCGCGTACTCGTCCGTCTCGAGCGACTTCATATCCTCGTCCGACAGCTCAAAGTCGTAGACCTCGGTGTTGGCCAGGATTCTCGCGGGGGTGACGCTCTTGGGCAGGGGGATGTATCCCTTTTGCAGACTCCATCGCAGCAGGACCTGAGCCTCGGACTTGCCGTGCTTGTCGGCGAGGGCCTTGAGGTTCTTTTCGCCCCATCGCTCTCCCCTGACCAGCGGGCTGTATGCCTCGATGGCGACGTTGCGCTTCTGGAGCCACTGGACAATGTCGTTTCTCGCGCACCACGGGTGAATCTCGTATTGTGCGACGGCGATGACGCCACCCTTGCCGGCCCCACGCTCCGCCTCCAGCTCCTTGATGTGCGTCTCAAGCTCGTCAAGGTGGTGCACGCCGTAGTTGCTGACGCCGATGGACCGGACTTTTCCGGCCTCCTGAGCCTCGACAAGAGCCTTCCAGGCGCCCTTGCGACCTTGGGAACCGCCGTAAGGGCAGTGAAGCAACATCAGGTCAATGTAGTCGAGACCGGTCTCGTTAAGGGTCTTCTCAACCTGGGTCTTGGCACCATCATAGTTGATATGGCGGACCTTGGAGGTGAAGAAGATCTCGGACCGAGGGACGTCCTTGGTCTTGTGAATGGCGCTTCCGCAGCCTGCCTCATTCTTGTACGAGGCGGCCGAGTCGATCTGCGAATGTCAGATCTCCCAGGCGAGCTGTGTGGGTCAACGGTGGTCTTACATGGCGGTAGCCAACCTTCAAGGCCTCAATAACGACCTCCTCGGCCTGCTCCGGGGGGCTATACGAGTGTCAATGGTGATACTGCCGGGGCGTGTTTTCACACAAACTCACGTCTTCCAGAGCTACTCGGCTGTCAGCAATTGGTGTGCGGATAATCGCGCAAGGGGGACAACACATACACCATATCCCAGCACGGGGATTTCGTAGCCGTTGGGAAGCTTCTGCTTGGACTGGAGGGTGAGAGCGGCGGCCATTGTGTGGTTACGCGCAGCAAAGCGTTGTGGAAGTGGTCGCAAGTCAAAGTGAGGGGGTTTCAGTGGAAGGCGCAGATATCGGGACGAGTTCGCAGCCCAGCGGTTCGTCCTCCCGAATGAGGCCATTAGTCATGGGGTACTGCGCTCACTGCACTGGGACAGCTGTGTGCTCTTCCACGGGATTGCGCCTTGCCCCGTTCGCATCATTTGCTGCAGCTTCGGTGTTGCTGTGCCGAGCTCATCTCATCAGTGCCGTTATCGCACCGCTGAGGGCACTCACGAATCGCGTTTCAGTTGTTTGGGGGCCTGTTTACGTCATACGAGGGGGAGGGGCAACAGGCCATTCCAGACACAGACAGCCCGCCTGAACAGGCGGGAGCTTTACCCCGCCATTTGCCCCTCCATCACTGGAAATATTGCAAACACTTGAACATTGCTGCCAATCGCTGGGTAAATATTTTGATATCTCATAAGGTCGTAAGTAAATTCTTTTGTGTCTAAATGAAATAGTAGCCATCTCATATGATGGTCTCTTCGCCGTCGCCATCTCCTGCTGCTGCCGCGTCGTCGTCTTCGTCGTCGTCCAGGTCGTGGATGGGATACGACAGGATGGCGGCGATGCTGCCCAACATGTCGAGTCGCTGACCGCTCTCGTGGTCGCTGCTCAGAATCCTGACTTCACCACCGTCTGCCTTGACCTTGTCCACCATTCCCACGTACTTTTTCCTTGTCGGGATGTCGGAGCTGCGGAACAGGGAGTTGTTCATAATAAGAACGCCGCCGCCGGGTCCGATGGCTCCCTCATTGACGGCCTTGGAAACGGACGAAGCTCCGTACCATGCACGCCCGTCTTCCAATCGTAGCCTCTCAAAGAACTGGTCCATCAACCTCGTCTCCTTTGTGAACTTGAAATCCTTCAACTTGGTGCCCATCTCGGGACTCTTCAGGACCTCGTTGAGACTGTGGACATGGCCCGAGTTTGTGTGAATCACGATGGCCTCCTTGGCAATCGACGACAGCTTCTTGTCCGACTTGTCTCGCCCCTCGTCCTGAATGTATTTCCTGAAATCGGCGGCGACGAAGCCCGGGCTGGCGAGAAGCAACGGTCTGGGCTGATCGAAGTTGACGGTGCGAAGTAGGGAGGTGAGGATCTTTTCGTAGAAACGCTTCATGCCCTGGGATGTCTCGGATGCGGCACTGCGCTTCTTGGGGATGACACTCTCGATGCGCTGCTTCACGACGGTGCGGAACTGGTTGATGATGCAAATGTTGGCGATGCCCTCCTGCATGACGACGGCAGCCATGGCGCCATCCTTGTCGTCGGAAAGACTCTCGGAGAGGGCCTCCTTGGCGACGGTGTCCCAGCCCTCGGGCTTGCTTATCGTGAATGGACGAGAGATTTCGAGGTCGAGGGTGTGGTGTTGGCCGAGACTGACGTAGGCATTCTCAGACTTGACGGTGCCGCTGACCTGGAGTTGGCCGACGATGGGGTCGAAAAATGTGCTCTTGACGCGGATGACTAGCATGGTGTGGACTCGTTCGGAGATGGTGCTGCCTGTCTTTGTCTCCTGGACGACCTTGCGCACGGCATGGGCCATGACGAGATCGCCTGGGCTAATGAGGTTGTAGGCGTGCCACTGGAGCGACGGCGGTCAGCATTTGGTTTCGTGGGTTGCGACGCGATGCGGTGCGGTGCGGTGCATTGCGACGGGGGGCAAGGGAACAGAAAAGAACAAAAGCATCTGGCGACTTGACTTACCATATCCTCAGAGTCCTCGGGCAGAAGAGTGACGGCATCTTCGCCAATGTCCTGCGACGACTTGGTCGGGACCAGCTTCATGTTTTTGGTGGCCTGTTGGATTTGCTCCTGGGGAAGACGGCGATTTTTCGCAAAGGAGAAGGGTGAGTCGTGGATGAACATTTCAAAATATCTCGACGCAGATTGGCAGATTGCCTTAGCTTGGGCCGGCCTTGCTGCATGTGGAACAGGGGTCGGGGAGCTAAGGATGACGTTTCTCGGGCGACTTAAGACAGTCCACCCCGCTGTATCTCCGGTGCGGTGTGCCTTTCTGTCACTGAAGCACCTCTGTACGCAGTAGGCTTACCTGGGTGCCTGGGGGTCCAAGCGTCTAAGGCTCATTGTTATCTCTATCTAGGTACCTTATCGTTACTAACCTTATCGATAAGGATTGGCCCCGCCACCAACACCATCTTTGAGATGTGAAGAGGGAAGGTGTCTGGCGGAGGCTGTGTCGTTTCCTACTTGGTCTGAAGGATGAACAGCCACCGGCAATGATGCGGGGATGACCTTTTGTCGAGCAGTACAAAGTACAGAAGAGCACCTAGGCATTGGGCTGAAGAGCACCTAGGCAACAGAGTTGAGGCTTCACCGGGGGTGTGGTAGCGTTTGCTGCGTGGCCATGGATACAGCCACGTGAGGAGCTACTAAGCAAGCCCGCGGGGAGTCCAATTGGGTTTGGAGTCTTACTGGATGATCCTAGCTTACACTCTGTATGTAGGTAAGAGTCTGGAGAAGAAGAGGTTTCGGGGGGCCAGAGCTTGGTGAACAACACAACAGCAGAGCTGTGCCAGCTGAATGCTGAGTGAGAGCAATGGTCATCTGATTGCCGCAGTGGCCAGCACGATTTACAGTTTGACCTTCAGCCATCACCTTAAATCGGCGCCCTGCCCTGTTCACAGACACACCCCGCCGCCCGACGTTGTGGACAAGATTCCAGATTAGCCTCGAGGGTTCAATCGGGCAGATCATTGATCGCAGATCACCGGACGGTCATTGTCGTCGCCGTCGGTGTCGCTGCGTTGCGTTGCGTTGCCCGGCTTGAGCTCAGGGCACAGTCGGGCGGCGAATGGGCGGACGACGTCATCCATGGATGAAATGGTCCTGAATTTCAGCCGTCAAAAGTCCATCCTCTCTCTTTCTGTTCCCCATATTAATTATGCCTCCTCAAACAAGTAACAAGATACGTAATGCTACAATAAGCGATCCAAAGATGAGCCTGATGTGGATGTGGCTCAGCATGGGGTATGACCCATTGGCATGACGGAGACTGCTCTCCATTCCATGCTGACTTGCTCTGCTGATTGATACCTGCGTTCAAAGTAATCTCCCATCAACTGGTTGAGTTGGATTGGGTTGGATTGGGTCGGATTAGATCGAATCAGATGCATGCTGGCAGTGGCTGTTGACACACAATTCCGGTGCCTGGCTGCACCAGCTGGGGCAAAAGGCTAACCCGAGGTGGTGAAGAGGTGGTGGTGGAGGCGGTCGTGGCGGTCGTCCAGTGTCCTTCCACCAACGTACCTAAGGTAAGGTAGTGTGCCCGCGTAGGAAGCCTGGAGGGACGGCGCCGTTCCAAGTGGTGTCAGTCAAGTGTCAGTGTGCGTGTGTCGTCTTTGGTTTCGCCCTGAGCGTCGCAACGCAGTGCAGTGCAGTGCATTGCAGTGCAGTCAGGTACCTCACCTTCCTCTTTTTTAACATCTGAAGCCGGCTGCTGCTGCATTCGGCGCTGCTTCCCTCAGGTTCTTTATTTTCGCCCTACCTCTAGGCCTATTACCTTACCTACCGCCATCCTCTTTTCTTCTCTCATCCTGCGTTCCTCTTTTCCCTTCCATTTGCTGTCACTCTTGTCTATCGCGACCAACATCGTCGCTGTTACACCCCTACGAAGCGGCATTGGCATTGCCCTGTCGCCCTCCGGCCTCCGTCTTGCTCGGGGATTTGCGTCATATCCCGCGGGTTGGTTTGTCGATTAATCAACAGGCACGCGAAATACGACATTTGCAGCAGCTGCCTCGGCTCGCATTCTACCGCACCGCACCTTTTGTTCCCGAGGACGGAAGAAAAAAAAAAGGAAACAAAACCGTTTCTGGTTCCCCCACAGTCTGCGGCTTTGCGAGGGGAACCCATCCTGGTCAATTGCAAGGAAGCCGTGCGGATCAAGCCGCGCATCTGCACTGCTTTTCAAGGTTGTGTGTGTCACTGTCCAGTCTTGCAGGTCCAGCCAGCCAGTCCAAGTCCAGTCCCCGGCCGAGTCCTGGTTCAAAGTCATCGCTTATTATTACATCGACATTACGCACCGACCTTGCAGCTGCAGTTGAAGTTGCTGCATGGCATTTCAGTAGCTTGCGAATACCTACTTACCTTGACCTGCTTGGTTGAAAGTGTCGCAGAAAGGTGCGTCGCAGCGGTGCCCTGTCTTTCCCCGACCTCTTCTTCTATTTCACTGCGCATGTCAACCCCGTCACTTCGCCCGGAATACGCGGACTGGTTCAACCCGATCCCGCGTACTCCGTATTAGCCTCCATTTCCAAGCATCCGATTCCCACTATTCCCATTTCCCATGTGTTTTCGGCCCCGGCGTCCAGGTCCAGGTCCAGGTCCATTCCCAACCACCCGCAGCCCGCCCAACCGCCTCACCACCACCAAAAAAATTAATACCACCACACGCAACACGTTCAAACCGCGCGCGCGACTAACACACCGACCTTCAGATACCTTACTTCAATTTGTCCGAGGCGGTCCGCTTCTTCTCGTTTCCATCTTTTTTCTTTCTTGGTTTCCTGTTGCTTGTCGTATCGGAAACGACGGGAACGAGGAAGAGCGGCCTACCAACGAGAACTCGGTACCTCCCACCCCAATCTCCAATCCGCGGGACCGCACTTCTTTGTTCGTCTTGAACTGTGTCGGTCATCTACAACTCTCCGTGGGAGCGCCAATCATCCCGCCCTCCGGCCGCCGCACCCGTTCCCCCGTCCAATCCCGTTCGTGACCATCGGGTCTCTCGGATCGCTCGTATTACTTTTTTACTCGACCGTCCTGCTCTTCACTACCACCTGTTGTCCACCAGAGACAGGGCCGCTTATTCGAGATCCGCGAAAGCCACCGAGGGCACTTCTCAGCTTACCTTCCCGCGCTTACCTCGCTCACCCGCCCGCGCGCGCCCATTAGCAATTACACACATCTCAGATCACACCGACCCAGCTTTCTCCTCCACGACCCAGCTTTACGCGCGGCTTTCCCCTTGCCCACGTTGCGCATGATGGGAAATGTCGACCCCTACGTCCGCCATAAAGCTCTCGGACGCCGGCCGTCGCGATGACGGCCCAGCACCCCATCCTCTGCCTCCGGCGTCCGCCTCCGAGCCTGGTCTGCCAATCCCCGTGAGCCGTGAACCCTCTGTTACACCTCAGAAGTCGCCAGCCGCTTCAGATTCCCAGACCCAAGGTACGTAAGGCGATCTGCTCTGGAGCCACTCTTCTCATCTCTCACCGCTGGACACTCGACCCGCGGGAGCCTTTGATCGTCGCCCTTGTGGCGCAGACGTGGACGGTGGATGCTAATCGTGGTATAGGCAGCAGCTTTGCGACCTTTGCCAAGAAGACGCCTACGAAGCTGAGCCGGAGTACGACTCCGAATGCGAAGGAGCTCAAGCCCGTCAAGCCTGCCCCCGCCGCTGTCCATTCTCCAGCTGCCATTGACCCGTTATCCCAAGTGAGACGTTCCCTCGGTGCTTCTCAGGGCCACCTAGCTGACATGTTGAAGCACATTTTGATGCGAACCAACACCGACCACACTGTTCCTCCACAACTCCGGCGACCTCCAGACAGTCCTCTTCCCGACCCTGAGCAGCCAACGAAGCTTGCCGTACACGCATTCGATGCTCCAAAGAACAAGTGGGTGCCGTCAATGGGCTGGCTTTGGCGCAAGTACTGACAGGCATGTAGGAAAGTAGGGGGTTCATTCCTGAGTCGATTGAGCATGCGCGGCGGCCGGAGACGTGACGACGATGAGGAATCTGTTTTTAGCGATCAGCGCACTGAGGGCAATAATGCCCATGTCTTTTCCTCTGTCATCGGTTCCGGCTACATCCCCCATCACAAAGAGCCCCCGCGGTACATCCGCATCAAGGCGCACAACAAGAAGAACCGCGAGTTCAATCGCATGTTCCTTGCCCAAGAGCTGACAATCCCGCAACCCGAAGCAAACGACGAAAAAGGCGCGACGGTGACGACGTCGAACGGTAGCCGCCGCTCGGACAATGGCGGCGCAATTTGGGCAACCGAATTCAGCCCAGACGGCAAGTACTTCGCCGCTGCCGGAAAGGATCAAGTGGTACGGGTTTGGGCAGTGATCTCGACTCATGAAGAGAGACGGCGGCATGAAGACGAAGAAAGTGCCAACGATGCCAATGGGGAGAGGCTTAGTGCGCCTGTGTTTCGGAGCAAACCGGTGCATGAGTTCCGGGGTCACACGGGAGAGGTACTCGACCTTAGTTGGAGCAAGAACAACTTTCTGCTATCGTCATCGATGGACAAGACTATTCGACTATGGCACATCAGCAGAAAGGAGTGTCTCTTCGCCGCGAAAAGCAATGATTTCACCACATCAATTTGCTTCCATCCCACGGACGACCGGTTCTTCTTGGCGGGATCCCTTGATTCAACGCTCCGACTTTGGAGCATTCCAGACAAGGCCGTGGCCTACTCGGCGCACGTGTCAGACTTGATTACGGCAGTGGCATTTTCGCCCGATGGCAAGACGGCCATTGCAGGAGTTTATTCGGGCATGTGTATGTTTTACGATACCGACGGTCTCAAGAACGTGTCCCAACTCCATGTCCGGTCTTCCAGGGGCAAAAACGCCAAAGGCAGCAAGATCACTGGAATAAAGACCATGGTTATCGATGAGGAGGTCAAGGTGCTGATTACTTCCAACGACTCGAGAGTTCGTCTGTACAACCTCCGCGATAAGAGTTTGGACGCCAAGTTCAAGGGTCTGGAGAACACCTGCAGTCAGATTCATGCGGATTTCAGTGACAACGGACAATGGATCGTGTCGGGAAGCGAAGACAAGAAGACGTACATTTGGTCGGTGCGCTCGGCAGACTCGGAGAAGGATAAGCCTTGCGAATACTTTGACGCACACTCTGACCGGGTATCGACGGCCATCTTCGCGCCGACTAAGTCCCGCCAACTTCTCGGCGGCTCGGGAGACCCTCTGTACGATCTGTGCAACCCACCACCCGTGACGCTTATGAGCCTCGAAGAGTCCATCGCCAGCCAGGGAGGCCAATCTGATGACGACACCAAAACACAGGTGAAGAAGCCCGAGGAATCCCCTCAGTACATTGAGAAGTCAAAGCATTTTGACGGACAGATTCTGGTCACGACTGACCAATCTGGCGTCATCAAAGTGTTCCGTCAAGACTGCGCGTTCATCAAGCGCAGACATGAGAGCCGGCTAACGGGGAGTATGGTGGGTCGGAGCGGAAGCGTCGCAACTCGCACCAGCGTTGGCAGCCATAATCGTTCACGCCGGAGCTCCATCACGCGAGCCGCGGCTCCGGGTGCCTCTCAGCTTAGCTCTGATATTATTTCTTGGCGGCAAGGAATTGAGCATGGACGTCCCAGCTCGATGGTTCTCACGCCATCTCAGAGCGAGAGGTCCCTGTCGCCCAACAAAGCGGCCCGAACCCCAATCAACACGAGTGCAGCCAACCTCGCGTCAGAAGCGCGGAAGCAACCGTATGCCGGCTCACCGCAAGCGCGGCCGCAGCTGCCCGCGAGTCCGACGTCAAGCCGGGCATCCCGCGAGAGGGGTCCGTCGATCCCGCCGACGCCGAGCTTCTCGTTCCGGTCGGCGGACGAAGACGATGCTGAAAGCGATGAGCTTCGGCTGGATCCTGCAGGCGCAAGCTATTCGTTCTGGAACCTGAACCGATGGCGTGGCATCTCGTCGCTGCGCTCATCTGTATCGTTCAGCAACGTGAGCGCTGCGCAGTCACAAGGACAAGGCCGGCACAGCATGAGCACGGCGGACACTACACCGACGACGGCCAGCAACGTCACCAAGGCGTCTCGGCGCAAGAGCATCGGCCCGGGCATCTTCGACAAGACAGTCGAGGAGGAACAAAATGGCACAAGTATAGAGAAAGACATTACAGAGAAGGTCGAGGCCGATCCCCAACTGCTGCGACCTGGCGACAGCGGCCCCAACGGCCGTATCAACTCTATAGTTAGCCGCCTTAGCTCGGAGTACACCAGCGACGAAGGCGATCAGATGAATTGCCAAAAGTGCGGCAGTCGAGAGTTCAAGGCCAAGAGGGTCGGCGGGCGACAACGGCTCATTTGCGTTGGGTGCGGCAAGCTCGTCGAGGACGGTAAATGAAAAGAGTAAGTGAGTGTGAAATTTAGATGGCGACGACGACGGATGAATGAGTGTCTACTTGGATTTGATGTTCTGGGCACAACTTGACGAGGCGCATTAGTCATGAACAAGATACCATATACCCCCGTAACGGCTGAAGAGAGAGAAAGGGACGAACAACAGCATACATACATATATTTGGCATTTTATTTTGTTTTGTTTTTATTCAAGGCGATCTGGGGGGGAAGATGTAACAAGCAACGATAGGCGCAGGCTCAGGATTGGAGTACATGAAAAGTTTCCTCAAGACGTATGCATTTAATTTACTTTGGTATCTACCGAGACTCCTCCCATGCTGTTTTGCTCTTAAACTTGTGAAATCAATTTGGAGGCCACAATGAGACGTCTCACCTCAGAGACATTTTCCAGTCGGACCTCTTCCCACTTTGCCCGCCGAGGGTGTACCCCCCAGACACCGTGGACCCGTCGTCGGGCTTCTTCTCGGCTTCTTCGGCCTCCTTCCTCTTCCTCTCGGCCTCGGCCTTCTTGACGGCCGCGGCGGTGTCGTCGGCAGCCTTCTTTTTCGCCAACTGGCCCAGCTCCTGGATGGTAGTGGTCAAGCTCCGCGGATCAGCGCCGCGGATGGTGGCGCGGCCGCCGTTGTAAGGCTGACCGTTCTCGAAGAACATGAAGGTGGGCATGGCGGTCACGCCGTAGCGGCGGGCGACGTCGGTCGCAGAGTCGACATTGACTTTGACAAAGACCAAATGGCCCGGTTGGCCGTGGGTGTTGGCGAGGTTCTCGTACATGGGCTTGATTTGATGGCAGGGCCCGCACCAGTCTGCGTAGAAGTCGGCAACGAGGTACGTGTTGGCGGACTTGAGCCGGTCAAAGTCGGCGAGGTTGGAAGCGTGGATGACGACCATTTTGGATGTCGCTGCTGCTGTGTGGCTTTGTGGGTGCGCAGTTCAGTTTGGAGTTTCAATGGTGAGAAGCAAGATCCCGTGGCTCTCTGTGTGGCGTTTATATGTTCACTGGGGTTATGTGAGTTTGATCATGGCCGTCGCGATGTGACTTCAAAAAATAAAAATCCATTGAAAAGTCGCAATTGTCAGCTTCCATTTCCAGCGACTGCAGGTGGGGTCAGCCGCCGAGGAACCTTCCAGGTGCTCTCGCCCAGGGAAGGCGCTATTGGCTCCCTGAAGCTTCCGTCATTGGCCACCCAACATCCGTAATCCACGCGGAACACCTACAGAGGCTCGAGAAACACACAAAAGAGCATTTGTCACTTTCCATCCTTCGCTCTGACAGGCTCAACGAGGGTATTCTCCTGTACCTCATGCGGCCGTCTGCATGTGTTCTCCAAGATCGCAGGCGCAGTTCCACACCCCTCCCTGGTACAGGCCGCCGAACCGGCGCCTTCTGCATGCGACCCAAGTCACTGGATCTCGACGGTCTTGTGCATCGATCTACGCATAGCTGGTCACAATACTAAGGTATTGCCGATCTTGATGGTCAAGCCGGAAGGGCGCCTTTACTCGACTATGCGACAGTACAACCGCCGTCTTGACAGAGGAGGGATACCAGCACCAGAGACCGCCAGGCCATCTCTCGATCTCAACTGCGATCCTCACCATCCACTACGCACCATCCCAGTCGATATCTCATTCCGGCACTGCGATAACGACTTCTCATTCCCCCTCACTTCCCCATCCAACTTGCCTTCATTATGCGCCCATCCACTAACATCCTGTCGACGATGGATCCGTACTTCCGTCATCGGCGCACCACTTCTCCTGGATATGGTCCAAGGTTGACCAAACAGCCGCCCTGGAGGTTCTGTTTTGCAAGCGCAAAGCTGGTGAGGGTGAAGGCCCCAACTGCGGGGGGACACACAATCCTCACAGAGTCCGGGTCTGTGGACGGCCATCGTCAAGCGATGTGGCCACGACACACAACGTAAACCTCGGCCGACCCATCAGGTTCTATTTCAGTTCTCGGGCCATTTACCAATAAGTCTTGCAAACAAGAAGTCGGAAGAATGAACCAACAGCCTCTCAGCCTCCTTTGTCCCGGCGTCAGATGACCCCATGGAATGTCTCGCAAAGGTCGTAATCCCCCCATCCCCAAAGCGCCCGCCCGCCCCCAGCTCCAACCTCATCCATGGCTCTCGCCGCCCCTCCACGCAGGCCTTTCACACCTTCACGACCCTCATCGGCGCCTATATTAGCGCGAGCAAGCCGGCCCTCGAGACCTTCGAGCTGACGCCCATGTATCCTTGAACTATCCGCGGCCTGGCCCAGCCTGGTCCCTGTAGACATCTCTCGCCAAGTGGATGTGCCTGCAGATCAGGCTATCTCTAAATGACGGAGGCGCTTCCAAGTGTCAAAGACGTAATCTCATTCGATGACCGCAAGGCTTAGTGCTTCTGGCCTCGCCGGCCCCCACCTCTACAGTCGGTACAAGCTGGCTGGAAGCTTAGGGGTAACATTCAAGTGTCCATGGCAGAGTTTCTCCTGCCTCAAGCGCCGGCGGCGAGCGTCTCGCGATGCCTCTCATGGAGAATGATGGTTGTGAGCCTATGAAACAGAAAACTTGGTCTGGATTCCATACAATACCATGGTCTTAGAGGTCGATAGGAGGTTGGCTGTAACCTCCTTTCCGGAAGAGACTCTGTAGATCAGGAGACTGGCGCTGGCTGTTCAGCAAACGCGAGACGAGCATCGTAGGTAATTCATGTCTTGAAACAGGATTGGGCGACTCAAGTGTCGACATTAGCGACGCCCCGAGGTTGGATATATCCGGGGTGGTCGGCGAGTTCATATAATGTCCCTGGCCGCTGTTCAGCTTGAGTGTGGTGACCATCGTGTGTCTCTACAGTCAGCTCTTGTCGTATTCAAACTTAACGTCTCTTGAAATATCCAATAATGGCTGCTTATCAATCGTTGAACTTTGGTTTCGAGCTCGAACTCTCGTTCAACAGTAGCAAGAAGCACAAAACGTGGCTTACCATGGCCCAAGACACCAGCGCCCGTCTCACCAAAAAGGGGGTCAACAACCAGGTCAAGGAAAAGGTAGACCCAAACTACCGCAAATGGTCCATTGTTCAGGAGATCACCATCCCTCAACATCCATCCAAGAACAACTGTTTGTAAAGGGTATCCGAGACGATGAGAAAAGACTGACCGTTGATCCAGGGGCACTTGAACTGGTGTCTCCTATATTCAGCCTCGATTCCCTCTGGCTGGCAGACACGGGCAACATTTTTTCCGCCATCCAGAAGCATTCATCGATCCAAAATATTCCGCAGTGCAGCACCCACGTCCACATCAGCCAAGACGGCCAGGACTTCTCGCCGTATCAGCTAGCCGCCCTGTCCAAGGCAATTCTGACCTACGAGGCATGCTTCGACGCCTTGGTGCCCGCTGACAGAGAATCAGCATATTGGTGCCAAAGCAACCGCTGGAATCCAATAATGGCACGCTGTCAGACCATGGAAGATTGTTGGGATATCCTCGACACGGCCTCGCAGCGCGGCACATCCGCCGTCGTCGAGGCGATGTGCGTCTTCCCCGCCTCAAGCGCGTACGGCCGGGCCCACGGCAGAAAAAAGGATTTCGTCCACGGAAAGGTCTACAAGTGGAACTTTGCTCGTCTTCTCGGGAACGAAAATGGGCGAACGATCGAGTTCCGCCAGCCTTCTGGAAGCACATGCGCCGAAGACGCCATTGGCTGGGTCCTGTTGACGTTGACCTTTGTCGCGGGGGCCACCGGTGGTGGAAATTGTATTGGAGCTTTGGAAGCCGGCGGCGATGACCGGCCTGAATTTTGGCATCTTTTGTGTCATGGGGCGGAGGTTATGGGACTGGACCCTTTCTTGCTTGATGTCCTCAGTGGCTTTATCGCTCGGGCGTCAGCTTGAATCTTTCATCTTCCTGTTCAAGAATCTGGTTCCCAGTCGTCTCCATAATCACAAGTCAATCTTTAGTCCGTGTCGTCCCAATAATCCTTATCATTCGCACTCGCCCAGATGGCAAAGCTCTTTCCATACACTCATCATGAAGATTCATGCGCATCAAATTTGTTTCTGTCTTACAAATTCTGGTCACGTGGCTCAAGTTCAATGGGCATCATGTGCAGTCGGCGTCGTCCGGGCTGACCGATTGAGATCCGGAGCCTGACCTCCGCGAAGCCCACTTAGCCGACGTCCGGACTCACTCCGCATAAATCTTACTCCTGGTTTTGTTCTGGTTCGGGCCTACATCCGGCGTGCGTTGCTACCTTGAAAGGTGCAATTAATATACCTGGTGCGCCGTTGTCCCAACGGACACTAGTATCTGAGTTGGCGAGGGTCGTTTTGCTCATTCTGATTGAACGAACCAAATTGCAGTCAAGGAGAGGAAAGGTAGCTTCCGTTAAATTGTCCAGCTGATTGGGGCTTTTCCGGAAGGGAATGCAACGCAACCGTTTTCTCTTGGTACAGCTTTAGTATTTAAACTCTTAAACTTGGCATTGATGCTTGGTTTGATCGCCAAGGTCGTCAGCTGCTGTAGAAACCCATTCTCAATCTCTGTCAACAAACCATCTTCAAGATGGGCGTGATGAATCTCTTGGCTTCTGGCTTGTTACTGTTGGCTTCGGTTCAAGCCCAGAGCACTGCTCCGGCATGGGGACAATGTCAGTCTGCATTGCCTTTGGTTCCAAAACATCAGCACTAATATGGCGACAGGTGGAGGGCAGAATTGGACCGGCGCAACTTCTTGCGTGAGCGGATACACTTGCTCAGTCTTGAAGTAAAGGCCTCTGTCCACGAGAAGTATTCAATCACTGACCATAAATAGCCCTTACTACAGCCAGTGTATCCCGGGATCAAGCACACCAACAACCACATCGGCCAGAGTCTCAAGCACACCAGCCGTAACTGGCACCAGTACCCGTGCTACGACGACTTTTGTGACAGTGACGACAACAGCAGCTGGCGGCGGCGGTTCCGTCCCCACGACCCTTGTCTCGGGTTGGTACTGGATTCGTGCGGTCGCCTCGCCAAACTACCACAGCTACCTTCAAGCCAAGCCAACGGGGACGCCCAGCAAGGCCTATCTCGATTCGCCCAGCACCGCCGGTCAGTTCAAGATTGAGGATGGTCAACTGGTCCACCTCACTGGATCGTCTTCGCTGTACCTCAACGTCGAGAACCCTGCAGACAAGACCCAGCGGAAGCTCGAGACGTGGTTTGCGACCACCAAGAACACGTATGGCACGTTCGCCTTCCAGGGCGATACACTTACATGGAGCACTCCGGATATTAACCGCCCTAACCTGGCTGCCTGGCTTGTCTGCGAGAACCAGGAAGTGTTTATCAACACGGGTGCTTACTTGTACCAGACGCCGGCAGGGTGTTACGATCAGACTGTGAGTGAAAAAAAGCTCTTACTTGAGCCTTCGTTTACTAAACTGCTCAGATACACTCTTACGGAGGCTCAACCGCAGACCTTTAGGCCCTCTCCATACCAGATAGACTCGTTCCGAAATCCTCATAATTCCATTAGTTCTCATACCCGTCAAGCTCCTCGCACAAAACTTTGCTCTAGACTGTTGTCTATGCATGGCTCTCTTCGATCTTCGTTCCCAGCTCCTTCGCAGGGCTTCTCATGACAGTCTTGGTGGTCACGTTGAACCAGTGTTCTCCGACGTAAGAGACAACCCAGCCCCTGCCATCAGACAGCGTCACGTTGTCAAACTCCTTCGGCCCAAAGTGCCTCTCTCCGTGTAGCGCGCCATGGCTCGTGAAGGCATACCAGACGTTGAAATGCATGCCGTCGCCCATCGGTGTGAGGCTGAAGGTGATTTGGTTCGCGGTAGTGTGCTCGATTGGATCTTTGCAGACTGTCTCTGTGACTGTAGGAACTATGCGCGACGCGGGCATGTCTACCCGGCACAGCACAAGGCCAGAGCTGGGGGTCGGCCTGATGGTGAATTGGGCACTATAGAGATATGATGTCAGTCATTTGAACCATCGACAACTGAGCTAAAATGTACGAACAAGCTTCCTTCTGCCGGCGTCTTGCCACCGGCAAACATTTGGTGAATCTCGAAGATTGGCTCTTGGGCTTGGAGGACCGGACTGCCGAGAGCCAGGCCTGGCAGAAGGAGAAAACCCAAGAAGTTGCGCATGTTGACGTTGATGGCGAGAATGAG
Source organism: Colletotrichum fructicola Nara gc5 (assembly GCF_000319635.2). Taxonomy (NCBI): domain Eukaryota; kingdom Fungi; phylum Ascomycota; class Sordariomycetes; order Glomerellales; family Glomerellaceae; genus Colletotrichum; species Colletotrichum fructicola. The sequence goes on along the minus strand of NW_027094051.1, from coordinate 7,500,993 downwards.
GTGATAGCTGTGAAGTTTTCGAATCTCTTGATTTGTCCGGGGCCTCAGACTGCTGTTGGCGGGGGTCCCTCGCCCCTTATATCCTCCATCACGTCTGTGAGAAACCCTCTTGCGCTCTTGGCAGGTGGTACACCAAAGCTGAAGCTAAACAACTCACGATGCGCCAGCGGAGATGCAAAATTTCCCACAATCTTTGCGAACGGCCGATGAAATGCCGCAAGCTTCACTTCCTCGCACCATCATGATGCCCCTGTCTTGCGAGCTCGGCGAGGCAGCCTCACCGAAGCTCCCAAAATAAGCCCACCATGTGACTATCGGAGTAATACCCGGGTGCAAACATCGAGTTGCAAGGGTTATACGAGGCTCTTCAGGGCTTCGTGCAACCAAGCAAGCCGCATCGAGATCTTCCAATCGGCTCGCTGCCCGGCCGAACTCACAGAACCCAAGAGTCTTGACATCCACGTGTAGCGACCGAGACAGGCCAGATAAATGTTCACGCACCACAGACGATGCTCGCTTCTCTTTAACAAACAAACTTTTGGTATCCCATATTTTTGACTATCCACATTCGTCTAAACGCTAATCGTACGGAAGACACTAAACTCATCTCCGGTAGCTACCAAGCTGCCAGTGATCTGAGGGTGCCAGTGCAGCTCCTTGACGTTGGACAGGTAGTGCACAAACAGCAGTTGAGGCGGTACGTCCTTGACACCGCCAGTGTCCTTGCTCTCCTCGTCGTCGAGCTCGACAGCCAAGTCCCACAGCGTGACGGTGTTATCGGCCGCCGCAACAGCGACGATGCTGTCGTCCGTGGGGTGCCACTCGACGCTCGTGATCTGCTCCTTGTGGTAGTTGAAGCTGGCGATGGGAGAGGGCTTGTCCTTGGCGGACGTCGAGCTCTGCTTCCACTGGCGCAAATCCCAAACGGCAAACTCGCCGTTGTCATCGCCAGAGGCGAGGAGATGCGTTGTCAACTTCGACCACGACATGACGTTGACATCGGCCGAGCTGACCTGCATCGTCAACGCAGGCTTCCTGCTCTTGCTGCGCACGTCCCAAACGCGAATGGTGCCGTCGCTCGAGGCGGACGAGAAGACGGACTGTTCGGAGGGACTCCACTGGATCTCCTCAACGGAGCTGGTGTGGCCCTGGAATGGCCTGGTGTCGGTGACGAAACCGCCGCCGTCGGTGCGTGTTGTGACGTAGATAAGACCGTCGTTGTCACCGGTCAAGAGCTTGCCACCAGGGACAAGAGGGGACCAGTCCACTGCGTAACCCTCGGCCTTGTGGGCGCGGATAGTAGAGACTGGCTTGTTCTGTTGGGCGGTGATGGTGGTGCCCGGGTTGTCGAAGGAGTAGAGGTGAGGAGTAACGTCATGAATGAAGACGTTGGAAGATTCGGTCATGGTCGCGGTAAGGGTCGTAGGGGGCTTGGTAGGATCTTGGTTGGGGATCTGGTGGGCGCGAACTCGGTTCGTGGTCGAGTTCAGGGGGATCGCCTTGTGTTCGAGAATGGGGTCGGAGTCCTCCTCGTCGTCGTCGTCTTCATCATCATCGGAGTCCTCCTCGCCCCTCTCCATGCGGCTCAAGCCGCTGAACTTCATGACCAATAGCTCGTTGTCGTTCGCTTTGGCGTTCTCTGCTTGTGTACCGGCGACGGAGTACATGGTGGCGGGGTAGACCTTGCGGTTGTCGCCAAGGCTGTCTCGCAGGATATCGAAGGAAAGGCACGGCCAAGGAGTGCTGATGTTGTGCAGCATCTGGTAGGTAGATGGGTCTGGCGCAAGCGACTGGCCGGGTTCGAGCTTGTTACGTCCGACGATGAATGTGCCTTGGTCAACCTCCATTGCGCCTGATCTGTCAGTCTGTGGACGGTCGAGGGGATCGCGAACTTCTTACCCTCCTTCTCCTCGGCTTCTCTCTCGGCATCTGGGCGTCCGTCAACACCAGCCTCCATGATGCCATCCTCACTCTCGCTCTCGAACTCGTCCTCGAATTCGTCCTCGAACTCGCCCATGCCGGGGTCCTTGTCGTCAATCTCCATGCCTTCAGGGCGATCGCCACCCTTGAGGGGGGCATCACCCATTTCGACGTCGGCAGCGCGCTTCGACATTATGCAGTTCTTTGGGGGATAATTAGTGTCGAAAAAGAATCGGCCGGTATGCGCTGCGAATTGTGAAAAAGCAGTGCTGCAGAAAAAAAAAATTAAGGCCCCGCGATTTGTGGCGCGTGCCAGCCGATAGGTACCCCGCGTGGCGCTAATCTGCGCCGGGAACCGTTGCGGTGTGGCTTGAATAAAATATCACGTGGCTCAGTTCCCCCGACGCGTCGCGCTTTCTATTGTCTCACTGGAGTCACATTGCCTTCGGTGTTGATTGCCCCGCCATAACGAGTGACGGCCTGGCCTTCCATCTCGACGGCATCGGGCTGCTTCTTAACCGACCATCGCACTCTCTGCTGGATCCAGCACCGCCTCTCCCCTTGACGATGTCTCCGAGAAGAGTATCGTCATCATGGCGACGCATCAAAACACCTTCAGCGTGATCTCGAATGGCGCTCCAGGCGGTGCTCCGAGTAGGCCGCCCATGACGTCGAAGCAGGCCCAGAAGCTCTACAGGCAAGCGAACAAGGTTCCTCGACGATCGAAAGCCGAGCAACGAAAGTGGGAGAAGGAGAGGCAAGAGGAGATCAAGAAAGAGCTGGAGCGGGAACGCGCTGCTGTCAAGGCAAAACAGGCACGAGATCGAAAGAAGGCAAAGGAAGAGGAGGCCCGCGAGAACCGACGACGACAAGGACATCCCCTAGTTGATTGTCGTCCCAGTCAAGATACTATCGCAAGATTCGTACGTGGGAATGGGACGAGCAGAAAGAGGGACTCGTCGGGTGAGCCGATCCCCGAAACCGAGAAACCCAACGTCGCCACCGCGACCAAGTTGGCAGATCATGCTCCCACCAGCAGCCAGTCGATACGCTCGCCCCGAAGTGCGGCTTCTCAGGAGCGCCGGGTTTCTATGCCGCCGCCACCTCGTCCCTCTCAAAAGTTCAAATCAAAACCTTCTGCGCCCACGACGTCTCAGTTCAAGACCCCGCTAGTGTTGAAGACAAATCCCGTACAAGCACCACAGCCGCCTCCTGTGTTTAAAGCGCCGGTAATTAAACCGGCTCAGGCTGGTTCTACTCATCCCACACCTGTGGAGAATCCACCGAAACCACCTCCAAAGTCAAGAACGAAACGATTCATGATGCCCAAAGGACTCTTGCCAGGCCAGCAGCCCACACATCCTAAGCCCGTTAAGCAAGAGAAACAAGACTCGGTCAAGCAAGAAAATGTTTGTCTGGAAGCTGTCAAGAAAAAGGCAGACACGGCTCAACTAGGAGACCAGAAGCCTCTCGGGCCACGTGCGCCAACACCCAAGTCCACAGATGGAAAGAAAAGCGAGGGAAAGCCCTTGAAACCGCCAATTTCGCTCGAACTAACCCCGGCTGAGACTTCAATCTCTGGGATTAAACGAGTTGCAGAGGGGCAGATGGAGCAGAGATGCAATGAGCAGGAGCCAGTTCAGCATGGCCTGGTTAAGCAGGTGCCGGTTGAGCGAAGGCAAGCAGTTGAGCCGTCAAAGATGCCTCCGCCACCAATACCCTCGCCGCAACGATCTACTTGTCTGATGCCGCCGCCGAATATGCCCCCTCCTCCAATTCCTCGATCGCGAATGACTCCCCCGAAAGTGCGCTCTTCGCAGGCGCCATCACCGCAGGAGTTGTCGCCTCAGAGGCCGCCGCCGAGCACCCAGGCCATTATCCAGGACTGCTTCGACGACGTCTTTCTGACAGCTTCGCAGTTGGCCCTGGAACTCGAGGATGATGAGCCTGATGAGAATTCACAGGCCTTCGCCCAATCTTCTCTCAAGGAATACGAGTCTCCTCGGTTTACCAGCTTGGAAAATAGTCTACCAGAGCGAACGCAACGGCATGTTCCGGCCCGGCCGGTGATCAGCGATATGGCATCACATCAGGCCAAGAAACCTCGTACTGAGGGTGTCGTCGAGTCTCACAAAAGCTCAAGAAACTCTAGACCAACTGCAAAGCCGTCCAGCGCTCGCTTCACCAGCGTGCACCACACGCCACAGACAGAACTGCCTACCACTGCCAAATTTCAGACACCTGATCCCAAGCAACGAGGGAATCAACGCTATACAGAGAAACCAAACAGGGGCTTGCCGGGTCGAGCACCTTTCGCGCGCCCGGCCCCTACGAAACCTACACCTTTCAGAGAATACGGCCAGACGACAACAAAACCCACCAGAAACGACCACCTGCACAGGACACCGATAACGCCCAAACCCAGGGGCATTCTACAGGAAATCAGTCGCAACCGCATTCCTCAGCCGAAGCCTCCGGCCGCCGCGAAACCCGTATTCGACGACTTGTTTCCCCTGATTTGTACTCAGGACTTGATGATGTCGTCGCAGGAAGTGTTGGAGATAGAGTCCCCGGCGAAGGTGGATAGTGAATCGTCCTCCGGAGGTTCGCTGGGAGGTCCCGAGTACCAACCATCACCCCTGATTGAAATGGACTTGGCGGCTATTGATTGGGATGACGACTTGGATGACTTTTGAGACGCATGGAAAAGCATTATCAAGGCGTTTAGGGGCCCCGTGAGACATAGCAGCATTTTGACAACGGACAAGTATTATAAACGATAACATTGAGCATTTCAGGGGACGGTGGTGCAGGCGTTTTATACCCTTAGAACAAGCAGGACACGAGTGAGTCTTGGAATGAATAGCATGAATTTCAGCGACATGATACCATATGGTATATTCATCCTGGTTAAGGATATCATAATCAGATTTAGCCCCTGTGGACTCTATACACAATAACCTCAGAGTGACCGAGGCCTAAAGCTATGTAATGTGGATCTCTGTCATGTATCTCTCGGTTTCCTAAGCCTTTGAGGATCTCATCTGATACTGATGGCCCCGTGGAAACCACTGACGCCCATGCAGCGTGTAAAGCAACGCAAAGTCAAACCTATACCATGATCGGGGGAATCTCCGTTCCAGTGAAGCCAACCTCCCAATTCAAACGCCGAGCCAATGCATCCCGCTAACCCGGATGACGCCAACCCTCTGCCTGTGGCTGCCAAGCCAACAATCCTTGCGATCATCGCCGCGATAATCAGAGATAAATACCAACCCAAGAGCCCTTGTTCCCAGCTTGAGTGTCACATCCATCGACCGAGCAAATGATCTTGCCCTCGGGGTTGGATGGTAAGCCCGTGTTTCGGCGCTTGGCCGTTGGTTTGCGGTTCTCGAAACATTCCTCACAGTACACCTAAATGAAGTTAGTCTCAACCTAGATTCTCTGCATATGGGGCGGGACATCTTACATGTCCACAATCCTTTAGGGCCCAGAAGTGGTGCTCGCTACGCTGCCGCTTGCCCTTGCGTGATGGATGACTTTCGCTCGCGGGGACGTCGGGATCGTAAGCGAGCTCTTCGTTGCAGCACGGACATATCACGACCATGTCAGAGCCTGTGTCTCTCGTGTAACCTGGCTTCGCAGGAGGCGGAGGCTGGTGTACGGGTTTTGGGGATTCCGCGCGGTCGAAAGCGTTATGCTCGTACTGCAGCTGAATGTTCCCGAGCGGGTTATTAAGGTCGCCTGGGTTGATCCGATTATGCAAAATGCCGAGAAGCTGAACGTCCTCCTCTTGAGCGGGAAATAGACGGAGCGGGTACAGGTGTCTCCTTAGTCCCGCAGCCAGACCACTGAATGCGCTCGCCGGGTTGTAAGGCATGAAACCGCCTCGGTCTCTGTGCTCCCGATTTCTCCCTGGAATTGGAGGCAACTGTCTGTCGGGTCGGCGGCGCGGGACTTCGGGAGAGTCATCCGTAAGGTCAATCACGTTGGGTGCGTTGCCGGCGAGGATGCTGCTGTCGCTTCGTGCAAGTGCTGGAGGGTTGCGTCCCTGCGAATTCTGCCGTCGAGGATTCACGCTTGGTCGTGGCGCATGGGATTGAACGGGACTGTCTGGCTCGTTCGTGAGGTCGATTACATCAGCTGGGCCTTGCTGGTTCTGCTGAGCTCTGCGTTGGGGTCGCTCCTGCCTAAAGTACAGTTCCAAGTCGACCAGCACATCGGGACCTGCACCTGCGCCGTTCGCGGCGTTGGCCTGTCTTGGTGCTGCCATATTGCCGGGGCGGTTGGGTCGTTGTGCTCTGTGTTCTATGAGGGGCGGCAGTCGATCGTCAAGCTCGTCTAATTCGGCAAGAAGGGCAAGCTCGAGCTCGCCTTCGAGATCAGGGGACAAAGGGTAGGAATCGGGACGAGAAAACAAGTCGGCGTATGGGTCAGCTGACGAGTCCCGAGAGGGTGATGTGTCTAGGTCTGAAAGCGGCTCTGGAGATTCGGACAGCTCCTCCGGGTCCCAATCGTGTTGTGCGTCAGCTTCAGAGTCGAAGGAGGGCGAACGCGGACCGAGTCGATCGGAGGGATTGGAGTTGTGGTCGGAATGCTCAGAGACCAAGTCCTCAGCAGCGGCAAAGAATTCGTTGTAGGCCTGAATGTCGTCGTCGTCGACTGCTGGGATATCGATATCGGAGGAGAAGGGTTCAGGCGAAGAAGGTTCAGGCGAAGTATCTAGACTCATGATCCAGTTCCAAGCCTGGTGGGTTGGCGCTAGAGATGTGTTAGTGTCCTAAGCCCGAGTAATGCGAACAGAAAGGTGCGCACGAACAAACCGTGTCGTCAAAAATGCGCAGAGCAAGGTCCAGGGAGATCCAGGCCACAGGTAGCTGTGAGGCGTACCTCTGTACGTCAGGTATGGGTCGTGGCGCTGAGTCGCGGCTTCTCGGTGGAGAAATAGGGTAGGTAGGAGTGAATCTCCTACGACGGGCGCGAAAGTTGTGCGACCATCCCGTGGGCAAAGTCGTGCGCGATCGGATTCCCAGCTGCGGAGGCGGCGAAGTTGTCGGGGGTATGGTGTTGCTGTTGAGAGCAAGTCTGGTGGACAAAGTGCACGCAGCCTCGAGATTGCCTCCAGGCTGGGTGAGAGGTGTTGTTGGTGGCGGTTGCGTTAATGTTGTTTAGATCCGAATGGATGGACGGAGCACCCGACATTGAACGCCTTAGATAAGCTCACACGGTGCAGGGGTGATTGAACCCGATAAGCTGGACCCCTCTGCGCCAACAGGGAACGTGGGTACCTGCCTGCCGAAGGGATGTCGCTAAGCGAAGAACCTTGACAGCGCCCATCACAATGACGGTGCAAATTGGCGTTAGGCCTACGGTGCTTATGTCATACCTTGGCCCCCAGGAAAGGTTACTGCCTTAATAACTCACTGAGTGTGTAATCGTCTCGGTGGTGATTCACTGGGGGCGAGAGTTATGTTAGATGCTGGGCTGTTCTCAACCAAGGTGCCTAGGTAGGCCCGGGGAATTACTGCGCACCAAGATCGACACATGGCGACGGCCAGTGCCCGGCAAATGCGCTCCGTCGCAAGACAAAATCGAGGCTATTACCCCGACAAACAACACTCCTTGTACATCCAATATGAGCCCAAGACGTCGGATATCATTTTGATAGACTTGTCCGCCCCATTACTGCCTATAATACACATGCGGCAAATCCGGATACTTCCAGCTACTTTTTATTCCGCCTTAACTCCAAACACAGAAACGACGCCATCCTCATTGACAGAAACCAGCTGCTTGGCTCCAGGGCCCCATTTCACAGACGCCGCCGCAACAGAACTCCTGAAAGGCTCCGACCATGCCTTGGAGCTCTTGATGTATTGCTGAACAGTGACACCTCCCGCACCGCCAGTGGCAAGGAACTGGCCGGTATAGTCCCACGCCAAAGACTGGACAGGTCCGCCCGTCTCCAGCGTCTTGGCTCTAGCAGCGTCTCCCTCTTTGCGCAAGTCGAAAATTGTAACCGAGCTCTGGCCCTTCGCCGTAGCCGCCAGCCAGAATCCGTTTTCTGAGAAAGTCACAGCCTCAACGGGCGCGCCAAGAGAGAACGCAGTGGCGAACTCGAGGCTTGTCGTGTGGAAGAGCTTGATCTCGCCGGAAACCGTACCAGCGGCGAAGAGGTGGCCGTCGGGGTGGAAAGCAGAGGATGTCAAAGCTGCGGCAGTCAGTGGTGGGCGCAAAGAGTTATGCGATGGGCCAACAACTTACAGGCGTCTGTGTATGCCCTGCTGACTCTTCTGAGAGCGTGAAGATCGTAAAATGCAATGCTCTTATCCGAACCAACGGAAGCAAGCAGCTCACCCGTGGGGTGAACGCTGAGCGACGTGGCAGGTCCAGCGTGCTCAGAGAGCGACGCGATTTCCGCACCGCCCTCAAAAATCTTGACGGACCCCTTGCTCGTGGCAAAGATGAGCTTGCTTCCAGTCCAGGCAGAATCGAGAACAGGCTCATTGACTGCAACCTGGCGTTCAACCTGCTGCGCTTCGACTGAGTATATCGCCGCTTGTCCATCACGGGCACCAACGGCAGCATAACTACCCTCGAGGGCAAGAGAGGAGGCTTGCGAAAGGGATGTTGATGTGGAGGCCACAGTGTCCAAGGAGGCGATATCATCGGGGGTAGCCCAGCCCTCAGGAACTGGACGCTTCTTGCGACCCTTGGACAGCCTGCAAAGTGTCAGTCAACCGTAGCAATACACTCATCCTTGGAAAGACATACTCTTGATGCTTGGCGCTGACCTTCTCGGCCAGCTCTTCGGGAAGGGCTTCGGCAGAGTCGATAGCCATTGCATCTCCATTTGTAGCACCAGCGGTGACGCTGACCTTGGACAGCGCCTCTCTGGCCTCATCCCTCTCTTTTGTCAATCTGGCGATAACTCTGACGGCGGCATCGTGTTGGTACAGAGCCGTAGCGAGCTCCTCTCTCGTTCTTGCCAGCTGCTCCTTCAAGTTGAATGTCTCCAGAGCTAGCGCATCCCACTCGTTCTGGAAGGTCGCCAGCAGCGCTGGGATGGAGGTAAGGGTCGGGGGTCGAGGTCGGACGATGTGCGACTGGGTCAACGGGAGGAGATCGTCGGCCGTCAAGGCTTCGCCGGTGACGGGCTCTGTGCCGTTCTCTTCGATGTACTTCTCGATCAAGCGCTTCTCGAAGACGGTGCCTATTCGTTGTTAGCCAGCCACATCTGTCGGGCGCAGCGCGCGACTACCTACCCGACTTCTTTGAGGCAACGGGCTCCTGGGGAGCTTCTCCCGAAACTGAAAAACGCGTCAGATACTTCCAATTGAATTGAGAAACATCGTCACTCACTTGCGCAAAGCATCTTATCAAACGTCGCGATGTAATGGCCGTTTGATGGTTCGCGTCGGCTTTTCTCTCCAAAACAAATCTTCAGCCTCGATGCCTGCCTGGTAGTAGCAGCTGGCGGTGGACCCAGAACTTCAGCACGAGCCACTCCATCACGTGTGGCTTATCGACCATATCTTATCGGCTTATCGAGCCATGATATCACACCCGTCGCGCAGTTGGCACCTCGGCATCTTTAACTCATTCTTCAGAAAGTCAATTCAGTAACAATTCGTCCCAAACTACGGAAACATAGCGAAAATGACCTCACTCCCCGACATCAGTACTCTCGTTCAGCTCTCTGGAGAAGAGCAAACCAAAGTTCTCGATCTCCTCTTCGAACCAAGCCCCGCGATTCACGCTCTACTCCTCCCCTCGTTATCCGCCGCTTCATTCGAATCCTACAACGAACTGATCGCCCATTGCCAAAAGATTTTTGAGGCACTCGTCGCCGATCCCTCCCACAAGACCGAACTTCATGCGATAATCGGATCACACCCTCGGTTGGGTGCCAAAAAGGTTGAGAGCGCTCAATCTGTCGCTGAGCAGGCCAAACTACAGACCGGCGATGGCACCGAGCTGGCTGCGCTGAACTCGGAGTACGAGATCCGATTCCCTGGTCTGAGATACGTTGTCTTCGTAAATGGGAGGGGCCGTCCTGAGATCATGGAGGACATGCGCACGCGCATCGCCCGCGGCGATATCGCTCTGGAAGAGCGCGCTGCGGTAAAAGTGCGTAGGCCGGAGCCGCCCGAAGCCCGACGTTATTTGCTAACCTGAGCAGGCCATGTGCGATATCGCAAGAGACAGGGCATCCAAACTGCAGGCGGCTTCTCATTGAATGATTGAAAACGTATCCACGTCGACGAAAGGGCCTCCGCTCGAACGAGTCCCGAACGAATAATGTCATCAGCGAGCAATAAGCGGTGCCAGGAAGGAAGGGCACCGAGGCCTGAATTCAATACGGCTAGCCCAATGTAGTTCCCCATATCTTCGGTGTCTATCTAAGCCCATCTTGTACGCCGCATGTCTCCTACAACTTCGCACTCTCCTCGAGTAACTTGAGCAGTCTTCCGACACGCTCGGCCTCTCTGTACCCGCTGACGACGGCTCCAGCAACACTGCCACGGTGCTCCATCTCGGTGTGCTCTCCGGCAAAGCCAAGGCGCCCGTCCCAGACAGGCCTGCTCAGCTCCTTGAAGTCAAGAGGACTGCGCTCGCCGTTCTCTGAAACGATAGAGGGAGTTGTTGTTGCACCACGGGAGTACTCGTCAGTCAGCCAATTAGTCAGGCTGGTGTCTGTCGGCTCTGGGGGTTGAGAGGACGGCTGGAACCGGGAAATGAGGAACTTGTGGAAGGCGGCAGCTACATCCTTCGGGTCGTGTTGCAGAAGGGCGGTGGCAGGGGTCTCTGAGAGATAGGTCAGAAGAGTTGGGCTCGGGCCCGGTAGCGACGGCGCCGCGAAGTTTGCGGTGACCAGAGTGGAAGCCTCGAAGACTTCAAGGGGCGTAGAGCTCTCGGTGACGGGCTTAGTGGATGTGGGCAAGAAGGTATAGGAGCCGGCCTTGTCGGCCTCGGGCCACCAGGCGCTAGGGTATTGAAGCAGAAGCTTCTCGAGGACGCCGACGTGGGTGCCCTTAATCGCCTCCTGAAATCGGGGTGGCAGAGCGGGACTGAAGGTGCTCTCGGAAAGGGTCTTGAGAACACCAAGAGGGATGGTGGAAATAGCCGTTTTTGCCGTGAACTTGTTGCCGTTGGTATCCGTGACAACGACGCCGCTCTCACTTTGAGATACACCCGCAATCTTGGTACCCAGCTTCACCTCGACACCCTTGGATTTGGCATCCTCGACGACCCTAGTGACGAGAGCCTGGTAACCTCCCTCGGGAGCAGCATCGGAACCTGCAAATGCCGTAGCACCCTCCCAGCCAGCCCACTTGAGCGAAGCCTTTTCGAGCTTGAGGCCCAGCGGGACCTCTAGGGATCGAGCGAGAGCAGCGGCCAGTTCCTTTGAGGATTCGTCAGAGGCTGTTGAGAAGAGAGCCGAGTTGGGTGCCAACAAGGCAGATGCCAATGAGGCAGACGACGGGGGAGACGGGTTGGGAAGCTTGGTAGAAGCCTGAGCAGCACCTAAGCCTGAACGCAGGCTGTCGGCACTAGAACTGGAAAGGCGGCCTTCATGTCATCAGCTATGGCAATTCTACTCCAGGTCAAGACGTGAAAACGAACCATTGGGGCCATAAATCACACCCTCAGCAGGCTGGGGCAGGTGAGCAGCCTACTCATCTCATTAGCCTAACGCCAGTCATGCATAGGTAATCGCATCGACTTACAACACCGAAATCCTGAGCGATATATCTAGCAGGGTTTCCTTCCCGGTAACCGTGAATCCAGCTGCATCCAACATCAACCTTGACATCTCCCTTGACCCAGGTGTTGGCACGTCCTCCGATTCTGTCTCTGGCCTCTAGGACCAGGACCTTGCGTCCCTTGCCGGCGAGCTCGCGGGCGGCAACAGCGCCGGACCAGCCAGCTCCGATAACGATGGTGTCTAGTACTTCTGCCATGATGCTGCGAATAGACATATGTACAGCCAAAGGGAACACGAGAAGATGCTTATAGAATCAGATGAAATCCGGGGTGGTGCTTCGCCTGATTAAATGAACCCCCACCAAACACCCCGCCCGTCCCCAACGCTGTAAAGGCGGCGGGGGCGGAACCTAACCCGGGGAGATGTCCGACCGGGCCGACCATCGGAACCGGCGAGGTCTTCCAGGCGCAAAGGGCCCCTCCCTCGTCTCGAGGACACACCTGAACTTGCTCCAAGTTCCGTTTCCGGCCTAATTCCGGCGATACCCAATGGCATCATATCTTGAAGTGAAGTTGTCTTCGCCAAGAGATAAGGTTTTCTGCGTATGCTGTGCTTCTTGCCCTCAACGCGCTTTTTTCCCTTTTCGTGTTGAAAAGTGCGTCTTCTACATCAAGTCATTGAGTGATTGAGAGGAGATTGAGCAAGCTAGAAAGCCGGCGAGGTTTGTATACGATCAATGACAGGCGTTGCGGCCTTTTCTCTTATTCTGTGCGAGTATGCTCACTATTTAGTCAAGTTTTGAACTTCGTTATCATCCTCACATCTTTTCGTTCTTCCTGACGTTCTTCTGACGTTCTTCTGACGTTCTCGCGTTGTTCATCAATTGCATGACCACCTTTGAAGAACGCGCTCCGCTTCAGATTGGCCTAGATCTTGCTCTTCAACTTGAGCAAGCAATATAGTTCCGAACACTCGGCGGCCTTGCGATCTAAGCTTCACCGCCTCCCCAGCATCACCGGCCAACCCACGATATCCCGTCCAGCTCATCGAGATACTCCTCATACGAGCCATCATCCTCACCATCTCGGGCCTGTGCCGACCCGCCGAAGATGGCACCAAAATCTGAGTATACGTCTTCCAGGTCGTCTTCGTCAGCCCAAGCGTACTGGCAGTCTTGGTCTGACGTCGGGAACGCCAGAGGAGCGTCGTCATCCAACTCTTCCAACATGGTCTCGGACGGCGTCAAGTTGGGCGAGCGGGCTGGGTGTAAGCGTGGCGATTTCGGCAACGTGCGTGTGGACTGCGGCGTCCTCGGAGGAGACGGATTCCTCTCCACCTGCGTCGACAGAGCACTTGGACTCGGGGTATTTATTACGCCAGGGCGCATCAAAATTACCCTCGGAGGTGGCTGTTCCTGTCTCTCGGCAAGTGCAGAAGACGGAGCGACGAACCTTGCGCCGGTGGCAAGCTGTTGGCCGTGGTGAAGCACAGCAGCATTGGCAGCCGCAACGGCAATGACGACGTCGCCCCGCTGCGTCGCCTCGTTCCGCACGCGGAGTCTCACTCTGTTCAACACGGCCGCCCGCAACATCAACGAGCTCTCACGGTTGAAGCCCGGTTTCCCGTGCTCCGGCGAGGTGGCCACCGCAGCCAGCTTGACGAACCGCTTATCGCCCGAAGCCGCACCGTCACGGTTGATGATGTGCGTCGCGGGTAGTGAGTACGGCTGGGACAGCCGGCTGGTGATTAGATGAAGTCTCAAGCGACGCTTCTTGGAGCTCAGGGCGGCCGTGTGTGGTCCGTCGACGTCTGAATCTGGCCTGCGGCGTTTTTCGAGCTTAAGCAGCGAAAGTTGTTTAGGAAAGTCAAAGTCGGCTTTCTCATGTTTCTCGCTCAAAGTAACTGCAGTGTTCGACTGCTCTCGGGCTGAGGAGGACGAGGCCTGTTCAGTCTCTGGGGTAGCCTTCGGTGAGGCCGTTGCGAGGAGCTCAAGACATTGTATCAGGGGACTCTCCGCGTCTTTTGGGGCACGGGTTTGGGCTGAATTCGAGGGGCAGCCTCCATGGTTTATGGAGCATTGCCGTGGCACCAATGATGAGAATAGGTCGCTCCCAGCGTCCGAGTCGATGGTGTCTTCGCATCCCGACCTTTCAAGCTGCCATGTCCTGAACGGTTCTAAGGTCTGGCGGTTTAGAGACCCGACTTCGAGCACCATATTTGGGCTTTCCGCGATGGTACTTTTCTGGAGTGAAAGTGTTGGTGGAAGATTTGCTGAAGTCCTAGTCCAGGCCCGCGGGTTGCACTGGAGGAGGACTCGAACGATCAAAGTCGTCTCATTCCCCACATCCGCTCACTGAGTGCTGAGCTTGCTTTCATACACATCCCACTCGAAAGAAATGACGGACAATTCAAGCGAAGGTGACTACGGAGCAAAGCGTCTCCAGAAAAAGAAGGAAGACAGCCAGAAGGAGTATCTCTTGGCCGGATAGAAAGGACCCTTATGTCAAGTGACGGGCGTGCGGGCTGAAGTGGGGAGGACGGGAGAGGCGAAAAGGCTAACTCGGGGCCGCGACTGCAAGACAAGCACGAGACCCAGTCTCCTACTTATTTTGCCGGATTCCTCTTACTACCGCCGCAGAGGCACAGAAAGTGTGGAGAGGCGGAGAAAGAGAGACATAGGAGGGAGATCAGCGTGGACCAACGGGGCGGAACCGCTCATTGGTAACCTGACCAGCGTGTCGTGTTCACACTCTGTTCCCCTCTCACACCTCCTCTTTCCTAGCTGTGTGGTGCTACTTCGCCGTACCACGCAGACCAGACTAGGCGGAGCGAAAGTTCGATATTGACTGATGTGTGGAGGAAGATGAAGCAGGGCAAGGGTCGCGGGAGGCAGGAATGGCAAAGACCTGGGGAAAAGACCAGCTTGGAACGAATGGGATGGTCGGGATGCGGCGGTCCCCCCCTGGTCATGCACCACCACCCCGGTCTGGGGTTGAGAGGGGCAGACAATGTGACATGGGCAGGAAATTGGGACTTTTTTTTCAGCCTTCAGGCTTGGGACATGCTTGAGCTGTATGCAAGTTGAAAGCCCAGGAATTCAGGTAAGCATGTTGTGTAACATTCCCAAGAGGAAGGCAGATATATATCTCATCTCTTGCCGCCCTGTTCATGGTTTCGCGTGGAAGTAGACAGTGGTTCATGATGGCTTGGCATCAGGTGAAGCTTCAGTCGGTCTTTGTTCATCGTAAATAAGTAACCCATCGATAACATTGATGAGGAAGTAAATGAGAGAAGCGCCCGCTAGGGAGGAAGAGACATGATTTCCTGCACCCCAGACTAGAGACTGCCCTCTCCGAAGTCGATGTGACACGACGATGCACGCCACACATATCTTCTAGGTAGAAGGCCAGGTGCTGACGCTGACACCTCCGAGAAACAAACCGGAGGCTCGGTGGGAGCGCGTTTGCGGGAGCAGGGGTGCTGATAGCTTGGAGGGGATAGAAATGATGCGCAGATTCAAAGGCCAATGTCTCTATCAGTGTACCCAGGAGTGGCTCTCGCCACTATCCGAAGAGCTGAGAAGCCAGGAAGAAGACACTGCATTCCTGATCATCTCGATTTTTCCCATTATATTTCTACAAAGCCCAATATACAAAAGTCATGTTTTTCTGAAATTTTTGGCGGCTTTTGGGCATCAAGCAATGTTTCTTTTTCCGCCCGTGGCTTGAGTCACCCGCAGCTCTGAGGTTTTCCAATTGCGCTCATCCAAACAAACAGCCACGCTTTCAAATATGGAGGGCCTCACTTGGCCCTGCATCTTGTTTCAAATAGCATCCCGGTTAGGAAGTCCGCAGTCGGCCATCCTTTAAAGGGCTCGATTCCGACGACTGATCAGCGAGATCACGCCTCGGTAGAGCAGGCTGTCAGCAACGGGACAAACTGCAAAGATCTGCCTCTTCGCCTCCTCGCTAGCAGTTTGACTGGCATCCACCTCGAGTACCGAAGGAGCCAGAGCAGTCGGAATGTAACAACACAAAAAGAAGCACCAAGTGCTCAGAAGGCGACGGCAGAAGCTGGTCTCACACCGAACATGTCTCTCATTTGCTCGCTCAGTTTGCGGGGAAAAGCCGTCTCCCCAGGCCTTGTCCTGCCATCGTGTTCATGCGCCTGGCCCATCACTACGGGGTGCATGATGCAGTGTGCCCGTCCAACAGAAATCATTCCGACACCGCTCATTAGCAGCACCGTTTGCTTGATGGCATACCTACTCTGAGCTGAGAAGGGGGGGAGCAGGGCGAGGCGAGGGCGTTGGACGCGGGGAGCCCGGAAGAGCATCGCGCGGTGCTCGTTTGCCCACCGAGCAGTGCATTTTCCGTACGGATGGCTGCTGTGGTCTGGTTTGGGCTGTTGGACAATGAGCGGCTAGCCACGACATGGGAGGGTCACGCGCCGTCCAGGAGAATTCTCACTAGGGGGTGATTTCGGGGTGAGAAGAGCGGGTTTTGGACTAATAATGTCGGGGACGAATGACTTTCTCGATGTGGTTGTAACTTGTAGTGTGGGCATGAATTGGGTTCGTCCGTCGGTGGCAGCCGGGCGGGCTGTGCGGTGCGTCAGTGAGTACCTGCTTACCGAATTGCCAAGGAGTCGTCGACATTGACAAGTTCTCTGCGTCTTTTCCAGCGTTCTTCTGTCAGTTGGTAAAACATACCAAGCCTTCCTAACCCAAGAAAGTCATCCAGAAGTCCGGAACGCCCGCATGCTGCAACTCCTGCGTATTGAGCCCAGTAAAGCTTGTCGAATACAGCAGAGATGGGTTCAAGACCCTCATCAACTGCCTGGCACAGCTAGACAATTAAGCCAAGACCCACTGGTCTGCTGTGTCTTCCATCAGTTGTCAAAAGCGCTGACAGTGGGCTCTTGGCCGAGGCCACACACGCCAGGCCACAAGTGTAAGGTGACAACCGACCAAAAGTTCGTCTGAGGTCGTGTTTGTTTTTTGGGTCTGTGAAGAGAAGAGTCCTGTCAGATCGAGGCAAACAGGTGGGCAATGTGTCCGCAATTAAGGGTAGCAGCGGCTTTGGCCTCTTGGGAAGAGTCGCGACATGGATGTCCAAGTACTGT
Organism: Colletotrichum fructicola Nara gc5; assembly: GCF_000319635.2. Taxonomy (NCBI): domain Eukaryota; kingdom Fungi; phylum Ascomycota; class Sordariomycetes; order Glomerellales; family Glomerellaceae; genus Colletotrichum; species Colletotrichum fructicola. Next base: position 7,484,240 of record NW_027094051.1, on the reverse strand, counting down.
CAGAGCGTCGAATGCCTTGAATGACACCGTATCTCCGGGCAATGGTGATCACTCATCAGCATCGCCGTCTTACATCAGCCACTTGGCGTGTTTTCCGTTCAGAGGTCCCCCTATCCATCTGTTGCCACCACCGTAAACACCCCGATGCACCCGGAGCAACACGGAAGCCGGCCATCATGAAGCTCAATTGACCCAGGGCCGATAATTATGGGCTTCTCACGGAGCGAGTCCGGGGGCCCCACAAACAACCACGGCTCTCCCTGGAGATCATCCTTTGCCTCCTCCACTCCAACAAGGAGCAGAATGATCCAGCGTGAGCGAGGAGCTTCCCCTCACATGGCTACCTCGGCTCCGCACCGAGAGTTTGGGGGAGCAGCTCCGGTACGCACGGCCACGGCCCCGCCACAGGCCACTTCGTCCCGAGGTTCATTTTCCACTGGACGACCGATGTCTCAAAAACAGAGACTCTGTTGGGCCAAAAACAAGGCCCCTGGAAGCTTAATTCGCAAATCCCCAAAGCTTTCATAGCTGTCAACTTTACCTGCCAGAACTCATCTCATAAGCGTGTAGAAAGATCCTCGGGTTCGTGCTTTACTTTGATGAATTGATTTTCCATTCAGCCATCCAACGCCATTCACTCTGCCGTCGCACTGTTCATTTTCTCCCTCACTCACAATGTCTGAGAAGCTTTGGTTCCAAAATGTTATGGCACTTGCCCCCCTACCGCCGCCAACTCCCGAGGGCAAAGTCAAGCGATACATGAGCCTTTGGCCAGCCTGGGTCCCTGGATCGGAGCTCGTTGGCGGCAAGGGGCGCGGATCCAAAGCAGATCCTCGAGCTGCCTACGGAGGACATGTGTACACACAAGCCCCGCTAGCTGCGTGTCGAGCGTTGGAGGAGGAGGAGCCGGCAGGGACGGGTACTCACTCAGGGGGTTTTGGACTTCATGTGAGATATCCAGTTGATTTACCAGGTGATGGCCTCGGTCACTAACTCGTCTCTCAGAGTATACAAGGCTGCTTCTCAGCGGCGGCGAGGGCCAACCGGCCTTTCGTGTACGAGGTTTCCAGTTTGTCTACCAGTCGGACGTTCTGCTCTCGCCTGGTAATAGTGCGTCAGCCGAAGGAACCAAGCAAACGACTCCAGGCCGATGACTTCAACCTCGAAGACTTAGAAAGCGAGCTCGGCGATGTCTGCTTTAGCTGTATATGCACTTTCAAACGACCAGAAGAGGGCCGGGTGAGCTCCCAGGAAGTCCCGCCACAGGAAAGGTTCGCCGAAATTCTCAAAGCAAAAGCACCTGGGGACTGGCCCAAGGCGCCTGCAGTGGACGTGGAAGAGATCAAAGCCATGTTTCCCGACGCCTCGGGTCATTTCCCCATTGTGGATATGCACAAGGTCGACTTGACTGGTTGGAACGAAGGAAAGCCGGTAACAGAACGGAGGGAACTGCTCTTCTACCGGCTGAGAGGGCCCCTCCCAGCTGACGACCCGAACCAGCATGTTCTCGTGCATGCTTTTGAGTCAGATCGCAACGGCCTTCTGATGGTGGGCAACCACATCGGCCTCGGATGGAGTCTGGGGACCGCAGCAAGCCTGACGTACGCCTTCGTTGTTCACGTCAACGTTGATGAGGCTGTGATGAAGGATCCTTCAGGGGCGGAGGACGGGTGGTGGATTCAGGAGGTTTCGTTCCCTCGTGCGGGTCAGGGGCGAGGGGCGCTCATGTGTAAGATGTGGAGTCCTTCTGGTGTTCATGTGGCTACGGGATATCAAGACGGCATCATTAGAGAGCGAAAGGTCGAAAAGGAAAAGTTATGATGACATGATGAACCACCGACGACCGGGCAAGGAATGGGGACACGCTAGCCCCAGCCGTTGTCAGGTCTTGTATACATTTTAGGCACTTACGTTAGACAGATTCTCTGGAGGTTGATAGATGGACGAGGCAATTTGGCTGTAGATGAGTTTTGCTTGTAGATGACACAAACATTCCTTTGGCGGGTTTCGCACCTGCAGTTTCCATGCTCTACCTTGTAAACTGAGGTTGTTGCTTCCTTTTCCGTCTTTGCCGCTCTTTCCCCCCTTTGCTGCAACACTGAAGGGACTGTCGATTTGGAGGGTCTGATGACCTGCGCCTTCCTAAACTGCCTTTCTGCTGGCCTCCCGGTCGACGACAAAAAAACTCACCACCGCGTTTTACAGCCAGAGTCTTTTCTCAACAACCACCCACATCATCGTTACCACCATACCACCTCGCGTTCTCTCCTATACCACGCTACTTACTCATCGGTAACCTCGAAGCTCCGTCTGCAGTCACAAAAATTTCAAACTTATCCAACATCGAATAAGCCCTTTTTTTTTCTTGTTTGTTTTGTTTCTCATTCTTCAAGTCTTCAACACCCGGCTCTCGAGGCCGCCTCCCACTCCAACATGCCGACAATCTCACCCTCTCGTCCTACCCCGCTCATTCAGAAGTCGCGCCTGATCTCCTCTATCGCAGAGCTGGAGGAGACTGTGAAGGAGACTCAGGCTGCTGCCGACCTCATCGAGACAGAAATCGCCTACAAGGACGCTGAGATCGATGGCTTGAAACGGGACAGGATCAGCCACTCAGGCTCCACGAAGCGCTTCGACGACGCTATCACACAAATCCGAGTCAAAATCCAGCAGCTTTGCGACAAGTTCGATGAAACGATCGACACATTAGCTGCCCTCAGAGACAGGCTGGAGAAGAAGAAGGCCAAGCTCGCTGCAATTGCCCCTGTCGAGTCCACCGACGCCCCTGATCCCAAGGACGATGAAGAGGCAGCGGCACTACTCGAGATCACAAGCACTCCGTGGGAACAAGTTTTCGTCACAAGCGACGACGGCAAGACTTTCGTCAGGCCGGCTATGCTTCGGGGTGTCCCATCCACACCCATCACCGAAGACGGTCCGTACTGGGTGCCTACATGGACAAAATTCGTCGACGCCATGGACGCAGATCGCCTCCAGCGCCAATACGAAGACGACATTGATGAGAGGCACGAGAGAATGCTGCATGGCCCTCTCACAGACGAGGAAAAGGAGGACTTCGACAAGCGTGACAGGAGGTACTATCGACTGGCCAATGAGTTGAGGGTGGTCAAAAGATGGTTTTGCCCTGGAAAGACGATGCATCCAAACCAGATGATGGCTAAGGAGCACATGCCCGCTGAGGGTATTTGCCAGTCGCACAACCTGTACCAAATCTGCAACGTCCTCAATCGTCTCCAGGCTTTGCATGTCCGAGGCGAGCTGGCTATGGAGCCGCTCTACTTCCTCCTTTGGCGTATGAGTGTCATCTTCGAACGGGGACCGCATACGGGAGCCAAATCTTTCTGCAGGTCTATCGTTGAAGAGGGCCATCACTCTCTCGATCCGGTTATGCGACAAGCCATTATCCGCGGCGCTCAGCATACCAACGACTACAACTTTTATGGCCGCAAGCTGGACAGAATTGGAGGCCAACCGCTTTCCAGAAAATCTCATGTACTGCTATCGACTTCGACAGGGGAACAACACGGAGCTGGAACCACTTCTGAGCCATCAACCGCAACTCCCTCAGGGCTTCGTGGGCCTCGGCTGACATCTGCATCAGAAACATATGCACCGCAAACCCCAGACACGCCGTCGCCTCGTTCGCGCCGGACTCCGACCAAGAAGCGGGTTCAGACAACTGCCCCGGAGCAAGGCCGACGCAAAAGACGAAAGTCTTCCACAACTATTCGTCAACGCACACCCGAAGACGAAGTGATCGTCGTGGACGACTTCACTCCTCCCAAGAAGATGCGACGACTCGAGTTCATAATCCCTTTGCGCCCCAGATCTTCTGTCGAAACGTTGGATTTTACCGAGAATTCTGCAGTGGCTTCTTCCTCGACGAGGGCAGCAGTTTCCACGACCGCGAAGACCTCAAGCACATCCGAAGCATCTGAGAGAACTTCTCACCGACAAGGTCAGACGAGAACAGATCTCGTCAGAATGAGTCGGCCTACCGATGTCGAGAAGCATATCGGAGCAGCGCAGGACGTGATTATGGAGGCAATGACAGAAGGCGAGGAAATGCAGAATCAGTGGCTACACATTGGTACGAGTGGCTCACAGCATATGTCGCCTGACAACTTGAACAGCGACGGCCATCCACGGGATTTGGCTGAAGGGGAACATCATACTGGAAACCAAGAGCCTGACATGTCAAGTGACAGCAGAGAAGACGAAGACATGAGCTCGTCGGGAGTTACGGAGGAGGAGGAAGGACTTCTTCCCAGGGATGAGGAGGTGCAGTTCTTAGCAGAGCATCCGAGAATGGATGTTGGCCCCAGTCCCTTCCCGCGAACGGGTAAAAAAGTTTCGCATGGGTTCATCTTCCCGTGGCTCCCTTGCACTGAGCGTGAGGCCATGGTAACGTACTACTGAGCGATGAGGAGGACGGATTTGGCTTGCTACGGAGGAGGGGAATCAAGGACGATTGGAAACAGTCTGGGTTGGCTTTTGCTCACTTGCTCAAAGATCTCAGTTTACCGTATTGAGATTATTCATGGTACGAATAGCTGGCACTCATAGACATATAGCCGTCCACTGTCGTTGTACGTTTATCTCACAAATCATGCCACTCTCATGCTCCCTTCTCATAAGCTCGGTAATGTCACCGCTCTCATTTGGTCATCTCGACATCACGTGACGTGCAATCGCTTAATGTTCCGGTTACGGTAGGCACCTCTTGGCCAGTGCTCTCTGGAGTGGATTCCCGTAGCTTACCCGACAGCCGCAACATCAAACCATCAAATCAGGCCATCGACAAATCCCTCTCTCTTCACCCAAACCCGACGTCACGAACCTCTCCTCTCCAACCCACCCAATCGCCGCCGCCATGTTCTTGCAACGCTCCGCCATCGCCGTCGCCCGCCGGGCCGCCGTCGCTCCCCTCGCCAGACGCACTTTCGCGACCTCCATGATCCGCCGTACGATCCCTCAATTGATTCCTGCCTGACTCTTGCGTCCCTCCCCCAAATCCCGAAAAAAATACACGCGAGCCCGCCATCCCGATATCACCCATACACTTCGCTGACCCGCGCGATCACACAGGCGATGCTGCTCCCAGCTCCAGCTCTACCCCCGCCAAGAACTACAAGACCCTCTCCGGTAAGGTCTCCGTCAATTGACTCGAAATTCCGTGAATTGGACCTATCCTCGGCCGGCGCGGTGTCCCTGAATGCTGCCATTGCTTCAGGCAGCCCACCCAAAAAACCAACGACACCTCCTGAACTGCGTCGAACGATGGACGGCCATGCAAACGAATTTACGAGCAAACTATTTCGAGAGAAGCAAGGAAACTAACGTCAATTGCTATGGTACAGAGGTCAAGACCGAGGACGACCTGCTCGGTCCCGGTGCCAAGCCCGGCGACATCCCCACCGATCTCGAGCAGTCCACCGGTCTCGAGCGTCTCGAGATTCTCGGAAAGATGGAGGGCGTCGACGTCTTCGACATGCGCCCCCTCGATGCCTCCCGCAAGGGTATGCGACCCATCAACCCCTCGGTATCGAACACCAAAGTCTAATGCAACCCCAGGAACCATGGAGAACCCCATCCCCGTCCGCTCTGCCGGTGACGAGCAGTACCTCGGCTGCACCGGCGCCCCCGCCGACTCTCACGTCACCCTCTGGCTGACCGTACGTCGCCCTCCCGCTGCGGCGTGTCCGATTCCGTTCCGAGCGCCTTGTGCTGACACCTCGACAGATCTCCCGCGACCGCCCCATCGAGCGCTGCCCCGAGTGCGGCTCCGTCTACAAGATGGAGTACGTCGGCCCTACCGAGGACGCCCACCACCACGGCCACGACCACCACCACGGCTACGAGGAGCCCAAGACCTTTGCCGACTTCGTCAAGCCCGAGTACCGATACCAATAAATGCACCATCTTGATGGCGAGCCTGTAGTAGCAAGGGGATCGGGGGCGAGGCGGCATCGGGTTGCTCTGGAGTGAGCACGGCAGATGTGTAGATTACCTTAGTTGTGGCTGTATAGAACCTTTTTCTCCCGACGTGATGTCCTCCGTCCGCTCCCGCGTACCCCGCTCGGACGGCTTTCCGCTTTATACTTTGTAGACGCAAGCAGCTCTGACAGCTTCAACGGTCAACTCTGCCCTGCGGACTGTAATGATGCTTGTTTGTGGTGTAGGCGAAGATGTTCACTCGGGTTCGTCAAAGCTCAACTTGATCTTTTTGCCCTTCTTCTTGCCGGCCTTCTTTTTAGACCCCTCATCCTTGGCCTCGTCTTTCGCGTCCGTCTTGCCGTCTTCCTTGGCATCGTCAACACCCTCGCCAATGACCTTGCCAGCCTTTCTCTTCTTGCTAGCCCCGATGCCAGCAACCTTGTCTGCCTCCCTCTTCTCCTCCTTGGTGACGTCTTCCTTGTCGGCCTCGTCCTTCTTCAGCTGGTCCTCGTCGACGCCCCCGTCCTTGTCCACCCTCACATCGACAACATTGCCTTCGTCGTCGACCACCAGCGGCGCGTCCTCGGCCTCCTCGCTCTCGGAGCGCTTCTTGCCCGCCCTCCGCCGCTTCGAGAGAATTGGATCGGGATCCGCGGCGTTGCCTGCTGCTTGCGCGTGCAGGGCTCGCAGGAACGGTGGGATCTTGGTGTCGTAGGAGAGGTTCTTGGAGGTGATCTTGTCTGACATGGCGGCAATGGTCGAGGCGCGGCACCGCGCGAGATATTGTGCGTCTTTTGGTCGCTGTTGTTAAAGCTGAATCCTGTCATGAAGCATCCCGATTGGGCGGGAGACAGGAGAGACAGGTGAAGAGAGGCTTGCGAGGGTCGTATACGGGGTGGTGTTGTAATTGATGGTTGCGCAGAGGTTGCAGCAGACGGGCAACGACCGTTGTTGACTTTGGGCTGCCCATGCGCTCGCTCGCTTGTACGGAGTGGTGGGGGGCGGCTCCTTAGTGGTTCAACCAGAACCATTAGCGGATGTTTGTTTGCCGATTAGCGGCCTCTCCACCGTCGTAGTGCATCCGCCTCGCTAAGTTCACAGTGGACACGCGCTACGGTTCCGGCCGTTAGCCCTGGGCCGACCCATCAAGGTCCCGACGTCGAACTCGACAGCACCTTATCTTTTCTTCTCTCATCACGGTGCAGAAACGTCACGAGTCACAGCAAAGCTACACACGATTTCGAAAGATTGATTGATGAATCTGATTCAGAATCTCACATCCAGAGGTAGCTACTCTAAAGACCAATGACCAAGGTATCTATAAAGGCAAGAACAGAGTGTAAATGCAAGCAAGCGGTGTCATGTCTGATCCAGCCATACCATGTGCCCGCCCCCGAACGCCTGTGGCCCATCTCGCCATGCAACGCCGTGCCCTTTTCCCCCCCAAATGAAAGAAGTAACGAATCCCTTTTAAAGACAAGAAAAGCGACAGACGAGACCTCGCAGCGAGCTTAAGCGATCTGCTGGACGTACTGGGGACCGAAGTCCTCACCAGTGCCAATGACCGACTTGGAAAGCGTAGCACCGGCGGTGAGCTTGCCATCCTCGCCACGGGCGAAGGCGACGATGCCGTCCTGGCCATCCTGGTTGCCGACGTAGAGGATGCTCTCGTCCTTGGACAGGCTCATCATGCGGGGCTTGGTACCTCCAGAGGAGACGGAGTCGACGAACTCGAGCTCGATGCCGCCGGCGGTGGCCTTGCAGGGGGAGCCACCGGCCGCGGCGGTCTGCTTGACCTTGAAGTGGGCGATGGAGTCGGTCTCGTTGCCCGTGACGCGGTTGGAGACGTAGACGTTCTTGCTGTCGCTGGAGATGGCGATCTCGCCCGCGGCAGCGGTGCTAGCGTTGGCGGGAGGGAAGGCGGCGCCAAAGGTGCTCAGCTCCTGGGTGTGGGCGAAACCGACGCCGGTGCCGTTGTAGGAGACCTGGAAGACCTCGACCTGGTTGGTCAACTCGCAGAGAACCATGTAGTGGGTTGCCTGCTCGGCCTTGGTGGGGTACCAGGAGCCGTGACGGGGGCCGCAGCCGGCGGGGACACTGTTGCTGTTGGAGATGACGAAGGCATCGTCCTTGGAGTCAATGATCAGGACGCGGTCGCTACCGAGGTCGTTGACGGCGAAGAAGCGACCGGAGGGGTCGAGAATGGCCTGGTGGGCACGGTTCTGATCCTGGCGCTGCGTGTTGGGACCGACGGGATCAGTAGAGTTGAGCTGCTTGAGGAGCTTCAGATCGGTGCCCGAAGAGATGTCCCAGATGTCGATGGAGCCCTGGCCGCTGTTGGATGGTTAGCTTGTGTGTTTGGTAAAGGACGTGTTTTGCTAAGGTAATTGGACTTACTAGGAGGCGCCGACGAGGCGCTTCTGGTCAGCAGTGAAGGCAAGGGAGACGACACCTCTGGAGCCAGTGCTGTTGGTGACAAACTGCAGCTTGTCCGAGGCGGCGTCATACTGCAGAGTGTGTCAGCTTGTCAACGGTCTTGGGAGATGAGATGGCAGGAGCCCAATTAAAAAGAATTACGTACGGTGAACAGACGAAGGTCGGCACTGTTCTCATCGACAGCGTAGATGAGGTTAGGCTCCTTGAAAGCCATCCAGCTGGCAACGCCAGTGTCAGTGTAGTTGTCGACGACCTTGAACTCCTTGCCGTCGTAGCTGACAATGGAGATGCGATTGGAACTGCCAACCAGGAGCTTCGCAGCAGTTCCAGCAGATGAGTTGATCTGTCGGCCAATGACAGCGGCAGAGGCGGTGGCCGCTGAGGCGAGGACAGCTGAGAAGCGCATCTTGTGTTTTAATTCGAATGGTGGAAGTGATGGGTTTATTTTGAAACGATCGTGAGATTGTGTGAAAGTGAGGGTGTGTGAGAGAGAGTGTGTGTGTGTGAGTGTGTGAGTGTGTGAGTGACGCGTGTGGTGGAAGTAAGAGGGAGGAAGAAGGAAAATTCCTCTAGGCAGCACGCGAAAGATCAGAACAACAAGGCTACCTGCCAGCTGAAAGAGAGGGTGGTGGGTGGAATGCTGAGATGGAGGAAAGAGCAGTAGAGGCTCAAGTCGGGTCGTTCCTTCTTGGTTGTTGTACTGAGAGAACAGAAGCGGCAGAAAGGGACGTTTCGTTTCCTCGAAAGCTGAAATTAAGTTTGGTCGAAAGCTGCGAATAACATACAAGATGAGACCTCATCCGAATTTCCAGGGAAGAAGGAGGCAGGGCCAACCTTATAAGTCGATCAAACACACAAGCTTAGGTAGGTAGGTTGGGCAGGCTGCACATGGTTGTTGACTCTGTGTCTCTCTAATTCATCCTATCCCATGCATTCCCTCCCAGTTGGATCCCAGCTTTCAACACCACACACCCCCAAGCCACAGGCTGAGTGAAGGGATGGGATGACAAGCCCACTGCACTGGGGACACACAGAGGACAGGCGGGCAAGCGGTCGGCCACATAGCAAACCTGGTTTCTTCACAAAGCCCCCTTTCTGCTGTCAGACTCAGACACCCCGCACACATCCAAAGATCCTTTGCCTTACAGGGCTTTCTTGTTCAAGAGATGCAAAAGACGCAATGGCAAGGGAGGCCGGGGTGGCCATGGGGGGAGCCCAGCCAAGGTGGAAATGATTGGCGAGCAAGACGCGGCAGAGACGCTCTTGTTGGTTCAGGGGGGGGGCATGTCACACGGCTTACTCGCCAGCCATGCAGAAGAAGGCAGGCCCTCTAAAAGAAAGGAGTCCTACATACATCAAATGACGAGCTGGTAGGCGCCTGTCGACCTGACCTTCAGACCTTGGCGAGAAAGGCTCTGACAATCATTTTTTGCTCATGCTGCATGCATTCCTCAAACCCGCTTGACGCAGGTAAGCATCGGCGTCAGAGTCGGATTCCAGTCTGGTCCAGTCGAGTCCGAGGGGCTCTGTCTGGTTTGGCGGATCCTGTCATCTGCGCAGCAAGCCACTTCTCGCTAACCAGCTTGGCAGACAGCAGCGACCACAGAAGACATGTAAAATTCGCTATCCGTAATAATTCCAGCAAACATCTCACTTTCTGTTCTCCTGTCCAAAAGATTGAGAAAAAGCCCCAGCTGTGTGCCACCCAATACTCTTGAAACAGGGGCATCGAACATGCCAAAGTGCTGCTTAAGGGGTTAGGTTACCAAACAGCACATCTCGGGCTCTTTCAGGCGCTGCGGTTGGGCGGGCCTGGTGGGCTGGTGGGAAGGGCTGAGCTGGGCCGCGTTTCGAAACATGTTCACCCGCCTGCGCAGCCGTTGACGGATTGGTTGAGAAACTTCCCGACAGCTGACCTCGCGCAGGCCTGCAGAGGCGGCGGTAGCCCCCAAGAGATGCTCCGGGACGACGTTTATTCTCCTGGTACGGATAGCCTTGCGTAAAGTCCCGGGCTGTTCTATTGTTCGCCCTCTACTTCGGTTTCGGTGGCCCAACTTACAGGAAACAGCTTAATTTGAAGAGCCGAAATGCAAACTGCCCTGTTCAACAACCAGAGGCCGGCACTCGGGTACGTATCTTCAGTGACCTTGACACGAAAAGTGGGTTCTCCAACCGCTGCATGGGGTATGTATCTTCTTCTACTGCCGTCAACACCTGCATCTATTCCCGGCGTGGCTGCGCTTCGACAACCAACCAAACACCAGCAACAGCACTACCACCACCATTGCAGACAACGACCGGACGAAGAGCCTCCCTCCCGCTCCGCCGCCATCCACCAGAGCCACGCGGTCTGCACACACTCGCTGTCGAGATGAGTAGCCAAGCTCGGCACTAACGCTGCAGGGGAAAGCAGGGTGGCCCGAAGATCCAACTAAGTCACCGACATGAGGGAACCGCTCGTGGCACGCTGATTCCGTTCTTCAAATGAGACTTGTGTTACGGCGCCGATTGGGCCGAATTGATCGAGCTCTTTGGGACGGGAGAAACGCTTGGTCAACGCTCAAAGCTTTATTGGTGCCGTTCAAGGCCTTTTCTAGAAATCTACCGAGCCGCGACTCAACCTTAAGGAAAACACCACCACTCACTCACATCAAGCCAAGCATCACCAGGTAATGCTGACAGCCTTCCCCACAACCTCCATGCCCCCATCCCGCAAGATATTCTCAAAAATCCATCTCCCGACATCCTCCCTCGAAATGCCATAACCCACAGCCTTGCTCTCCACCCCCGTCCTCGGATCCTCGACTCCAACCCGGACTGTCCTCCCCGGCGCCGCCCCGTCACTCAGAAACGCAGGCCGCACCGCCGTCCACGCCTCCCCGGACCCCGCCAACCGCTCCTCCATCACCTTCTTGTCCGCATGCGGCGCGCGGAGTAGGATGTGATACATCGGCACTTGCAGCACCGGCACGTCCCTCGCGAACCCGCTGATCCCCGTCGTCGAGACCACCGCCATCCGCGGCTTCCCGACGACCCCGCGCCCGCGCAACGTCTCGAGCGCCCTCAGCACCGCCGCGATGCCGTTCTTGCATACGTCCGGGTCCTCGACGGTCATCTTGCACACGTCCAGCGGGCTGCCGATGCTGAACGACACGGCGTCGACGAGCGCGTGCGGGTTGGTCGGGTTGACCAGGCACGCCGCGACGTCGTCCACGTTGTGCGCGTTGCCCTGCTTGACGACGAGGTTCGGGTGAGACGACGCCGGGAGGAGGGAGGTCAGCTTGGACGGGTTGCGGCAGAGGGCGATGCAGATGTAGCCCTCGGCGAGTGAATGTTTGAGGGCCGCGAGACCGCACCCGCCGGATGCGCCGAAGAAGGCGACGGTCTTGATGCCGGACATGTTTGGTATGGGTAGATGATGACGATGCTGGATATAGTGTCTCGCAGAGTGCAAGTGATGTGACGTGTGTGAAGCGGGATATGAAGTTGGTTGTTGGTTTCTTTGACTGAACTTGCCTGGTCTCTCAGTATATCCGACACCTTCATAATCAACGACTTCCATCGTCTTTATACATCACCGTCCGAGTCCAGACGGGCAGATTCGCAGCACTACCGTCATCCCAGTACCTTGGAACATGCCGTCTTCAAATCAGCCTTACGCCGCATCATCCACATCTCGCTCCCCTCGCGAGAATGAACCAACACCCAAAAATCAACCGCGAGATGAACTCCAGGCGCAAAGTCGGCAAGCTGTTCGTCCGTAAGTGGACTTCCCACTGGGTTGATCGACGGAGCGCACACATCCCTGTCGCTGCTCAGAGGATCCGCCTCGTCTGGGTGTTCCCTGTCCCTCCAGATGCCTTCTTGCAGGTGTTAGTGCAAGATAATGTCGCCCCACCACAAACGTGCAATCCTTAACATTTCCAAACGTCCATGCCGGCCCAAGTTCCCTCCGACGGCCAAATCCATGTGGCTTAGCTCGCGTCTTCGCTCCAAACCGCCAGAAGCTCGATTCGCGAGGCATCTGCTGTGTAGCTTCAACCCCACGATATGCTGCAGACTAATGCACCGATTGGTCCGACACCATGGTCCCTTAAGGAAATGTCACTATCAACTTTCAATCATAAATCGCTTCACTTGGCAAAGACCTCGTTGCATAGACTTCAGTTATGTCATCCTTTTGTATACCTGGTAAATCAAGTCACAAGGGCCGCCTACATATGCAATGCGGCTGCTGAACTCCTATAAGGAACGGACGGCAAGCGCCATTACCACAAAATGCCCAAGAAAACCACCAGAAATGCTCTCATTACATACAAGGAGCTGAAGCGAAACCCCGGTGAGTGCATCACGTTATCCATTAAACATTTTAAATCAAAAACCAAGTATGCTACCATGCAATGCCTTAAACCCAGAAAGCTGCTGCCATGGCGATGAGCGCAGCGAAGGCGCTGGCGCCAGCCATGGACTCGTGGCGCACACCGAGAGATGTGCCGCTTCCGCTGCCGCTGCTGCCACTGTTGCAGTCCTGCGAGAAGCCACTGCTGCCGCAAGAAGAGCCGGATCCGCTGGAGCCGGAATCACCCGATGATCCAGAACCAGATCCAGAGTCGGAGCTGGAGCCACCACTGCTCTGGCCGGGGTCGGCTCCCGGGCCGCTGTTGCTGCCTCCGGGAATCGTGGCTGCCGATGCTGAGGGTTGGGCCGCACTGCCTGAGGCCGATGAAGCGCCGGCATTCATGTCAAGACCGGTGCCGAGGAAGCTCTTCAGGATCGTGTCCTTGTCGCTGTCGACGACTGTATCGTTGGTAGCCTTGATGTTGTTGTAGTAGTAGCTCTTCTTGCTGTTTGTTCCCGGGGAGCTCTTGGCGTTGTAGCAGTTGATCTCAACGTCCTTGACCTGGGCGTAGTAGTAACCGGCGTTCTTGATGTCCTCACCATTCCAGTCAATGGCACCACCGGCCCATTCGATGGTGCCCTTGGCGTTGGTGTCGGCACCACCGGGCCAGATGGAAAGCTGCACACGGGCAGGCGTCTGGGGGTAGTCCCACTGCTGGGCGGTGGCGTTCCAGGTGTCGGAGCGCTTCTTGGTTCTGCCAACCTGGCCGTCGACGAGCCACTGAATCTCATCGGGAGTCCAGTGGATCTCGTACGTGTGCCAGTTGTTGAAAGTGTTGGACAGGGAGATGTTGCCGGATTGATCGTCTGCAAGAGTCAGTTAAGGTTGAAAGCTTAAGGCACGGGCCAGACGTACACTTGGGGATACCCTGGAAGTAGTAGTTGGTTTGGGACATCTCGAGATCCGCACCAACCCACTCGTAATCGATTTCGTCCTTTACGTCACCGTACAAGATGAAGGCAGTCACGACACCGGGGCCGCGGGAGGTCTTGATGGTGGCCTTGACACTGCCGTACCACAGGTAGGTGGTGGAGGCGAGGACGGTGCCGACACTCTTGGCGGGCATGGTCAGGAGCACGGCGCCGTTGCGCAGGGCAGGCTCGCCCTGAGCGACCCAGTCGGCCTTGCTCGGGTCGCCGAGGTACTTGCTAATATCGACAATGCCGTCCATGGAGTTCATCGACATCTTCTTGTCCTGGCATACGGGGGCGGGCACGCAGGCATCGAGAGAGAAGGACATTCGCGGGTCGCAGCCGCCGAGGCAGTAGGCACCGGTACCGCACTGGCCATATTCTGGAGGAGTCAGATCAAGTTCTCGATGTTTCGGGCAGAGGACATCTTACGGGAACAGCAAGGCGCGGATTCGGGGCACTTCTGGGTCAAGGAGCAGCTGGGAGGGGTCTGGGCGAGGACGTTTGATGCGCCGAGGAGGGCGAGGCCCAATGGAAGAACCGACAACATGTTGTGTGGTGTTTGTTGGATACAATTAAGGTATTAAGATGGGTGAGAACGAATGACTTGGGAACTCGGTGGCTCGCCAAAGAAGAGAGCGACGTCGGTTTGGGTGTCGAAGGACCCAAGAGATGTCGCCGTCCGCGGGGCGCGGAGATTGTTCGTCAGGTTCGTCAGTTGTTTGTGTTTACTGGCTGCCGCACTGCCGGTTGGAATTCGGCTGTCTGATGACGGTGACACCACGGGGACTCGCGTGTCGGTCGAGCGTGCGTCGTCTTCCGGGCTGCGGGTGGGATATCTGGGATGCCGGTTTAAATGAATTGACTTTCGAGTCCTTGTTGGGACGAATGGAACAAGAGAGTTCGGATAGGGTTCGTCCTGTGGCGGAAAGGCAAAACGGTTTCGCGGGAGACGGGATGCTTTGTTCGAAGGAGAAACAATGCGAACAATGGCCGTGTGGTGAAGTGCGCGATACAACCTAACGAAAGGGTGCAAAATGCGTATTAAGCGATAGTAGTAAAGCGATACAGCGAAAAGGCGTCAGGCTGCTGGTCGGGAACGAGTGACGACCGTGTAGACGACGATGGAGAGGGATAGAGGGATAGGGATGGAGAAGAGAGAGAGGAGGATGAGGGAAAAGGGTCGAAGCCAAGACGGCGAGAATTAATTGGGGGAAGGGATGGGGGTAGCGGGAGGAGTGGGAATGCGCGGGAAGTCAAACCAGGCGAAAGTTAGTACGTTAAGGTACCTCGCACTTTAACCTACTTCTACCTTCTACCTTACAGAGGACTGGCTCTTACGGTTAACACGGATTGACTACCAACTGCCTCCTCTGGTTCGTTGGTCGCCTTGCTCGCTACCTTAGTGCTCGTGTCCGGGCAGCCCAACTCAGGGCCAACAGCCTGCCTGGCGCTGGCGCTGGGCTAAGGTAGCATCTCTCCCTCCAACTCCGTCGGGACTAGTCATCCATTTCACTGAGGTGATGTGCGTGTGTTTTGATCGCCTCAGGGCAGTCAGTAAGAGTAAGGTGCGGATACCGTAGAGAGCATTGTCTGAGGCGAGGTGCCCCTTTCCAGTTGCCTCCCTCCCCCTCCAATGGACGTCTCCAGGCCTCCAGGGCAGTCTCAGTTCCCTCTCTCCCTTCAGTAGAAACTAGAATCTTCCCACTAATTATTGTGCTGGCAGAAGACTCCTGCTCACACATCAGCCGGGCACCTGACCGTCCATCCATTATCCATTCTTCTTCAGTCCAGCGCAAATGGAACCAATCGCTTTCCCCTCTGCAACGCCCTCCCTTGCCCGAACCGGCCAAGCGTGCTTGATTTAGGTAGCAGAGCCGTACCACCCTGCCCCTGCTGGCTGTGTTTTCCCTGCCTGCTTCCTCCGCCCTTGCGCCCCTCGCAGAATCAATGGAATCCACCAAAGAAAAATACGGGGAAACCAAGGGATGCACCAAGAAACTGGAGAATCCGCCAGTCCCCTCGTAATGAACTCGTCCGCTGATCTCTGCTTCTGATTGGCCACCCGTGGGTTTTCCCCCTCTGATCACCCCAAGATCATGTTTTTCTCTTCTTCTCCTTCTCGGGTATTCCATCCACACTCCTCTTTTGGGATTAGCCCCCCAGGGCCCGTCCACTTTTGCAATTCGATTGAGTCTTTGCCTGCAGCGATTTTCGCCCCCGTGCCGTCCTTCCCCCGTCCTGTCGTGTGTGCTCTGTGCGGCGGCGCACGGGGCATGTCACTTTTGACGTTGACTGACGATGATGTCTGCAAAAGCACCTGTCCCGTGGCTGTCAATACCTTCGGACGATATGCAGGCTTGATTGACAGGTGCTGTGCCATGCTGATGCAAAGTGCTTGGACGACGGGGGCTGAAATGAACCCGACGGCTGTACGCATCAGGATCGAATCCTCCACCACTAGCGTCGAACCTCTCAACGCCAAACAATTTCAGAATTGAAGCCCTTTATGTACACTGAACTAGCACACAAAGATGACGATTGGCAAGCACCAACTCACCAGCCAACCAACCAGCTACCTGCCGCTACTCGAGTCTCCAACCCGGTCCATTGCCCCCGGCGCCGGTGGCCGTTAACCACAAATCTCATGCAAACAAACTGTTACACAAGGCCATCCAATCACCTCGCCCTCCCCCGCGTCGAATCGCACATGCACCACCGTTGGAGGGCGGCACTTGAATCTACACTGCTTACTGCGGTGGACTGTTTGACTACATGCGACAGCTGCGAGATCGTGCGTCCCCCGTTGGCTGCGGCCAGTTGCGCCGCCGAGGCTTGCTGCGTGTAACAGGCAGATATCTGCTGTGTTCCGTCGACGAGACAAGGCGGACGTAAGGCGTTCTTGAGTTTAAGAATGAGAGGGGCATGTAGACAAAGATATGACGACAGTGATTGTTTTATGGCTTAGGACTGGCATTCTGCTTGGGTTGGGAGGTCTATGAATTTTTTGACGTTGAATGTGTGTGACTTGATGTGGAGCAAAGGTTGAGAACGCTCATGGCAAATAAACCACATCACCCAACTTGCTCGACCAAGATGACACCATACGTAGAATCTTAAACCCGTTGATTCAATAGCACTGGGAGTATGTCGTAGGGGGAAAGAAAACCAAGTTAACGGGCACGGAGAGTGTTGGTGTTGAGACAGTGATAAATAGGCCAAGTTAAGTTTGCCAGATTTAATATTGCATATAAAATAACAAAAATATTGAAATCGACAACGCCCTTCGTATAGTTCGCAGGAACAACAGGATACACATACCTCTGAAGTCAGAAAATCACTAATATAAGACAGCAATAGAAAAATGAATAAGAGAGGCAACGGACATGGTAGGCATGTACAGGAGCAGAGGCTGCTGTAGTAGCCACGACCACGAGTATGATCACTTGTCGACAACACGAAAAAGACACTCGGATGAATTCTCAACAGAATACCACACGACGTCCTAATAAATAAAATCGCACTAGTTATTGTCTCCCCTATGTCGACATTTCATTCAGCGCCTTACCTCGTGGGTTGGCCTCACACGACTAAGACCATAAGTCAGGAAGGACACGAGAAGACAGAGTCACAAATACGATAGATACTCTTATCAGGATGAATGAGTCCACACCACACCAGCAGTATCTGCACCGGGAAGTGAGTCACATTCAATTGTCAGAATTTAACAAAAAACCAGGCATTGCTGCATTCATCCTATCGACACCGCACCATGTCTACCACCGCTCCAATTTGAGTACATGTCACATTACAATGCCCCCATTCACACCATCCCATGATCACACACAATCCCTTAACAGCACAACTCGTCATATTGCTGACGTCTGTCCAGAACCAATAACAACACTTCTTCACACTAAGGGTATAGACTCATCATGAATCGAAACAATCTCACCATCTCGTCCCGGCTAATCGTCCTTGACACCACCGGCCGTAGAACACCAAGAGCGTGTCTAGGCATCCATCATCACCCGTGCTGATAACACTTGCCCGAGCCCATTACATCATCCGGTCTTCTGGATAATCATGGATCAAAGAACTTGCTTTTACGCAAGCCCCATACCGTCATCCCATGCCTAGTCGAAAGGCCCTACGCAAACATGTACGCGGACCACTCAACGGCAAACGTTCACCCGCCATCTCTCAACTTCCTTTTCGTGTTGCGCTATGAATACTCAAAGCACACTGTAATAGCCTGGTGGCCCGACCAGGCCATCCACCATACTTGCGAACTCGGACTCTCAAATGAAAAGCCATCCCACTTCCTCTCCCAGAGCCAAAGGGGACCCGGGCCAGTCCATTCATGCCACCAAGCAATCCGGACGCACACACAAAGTCGAAAGAAAATTAAAATTCCAACTTCGAAAGAAAAAGTAGGATAATAGTAAAAAAAAGGTGCAAAGGGGGAATCGTCTTTTTCTGAGTCCGGGTCGTTGAGATCGTCAGAACGAGAAAGAAACACAATTGGTATACGCCCAAGGCATGGAGACACTCCCAGCGCCGTTTCGCAGTATTGCCCGTTTCCCGAGTATCCTCAGAGCCGCCGATGAGCTGAGTTCCTCTACCGAGCATTCGGTTTGGCGTAGAGGTCTACGAATCATTTAGTACCGATGCGGCTGCGGCCGTGCCGACGCGATGTTGAGAGAGGGCATACCGGGGAAGTGCTCCTTGGCGTATTGTTCGCAGGCCTTGGCAGGTTTGCCGACCTTCTGCCCGATGACCTTCCACTTGTTGTTCTCGTACTCCTTGATGGCATTGAGGAGTGCTTGGCTCTGCATTTTGTCAGTAACATACTCAACGTAGATTCAGGGTGGCAACAAACCTCGTCCTCTGCGAACTCGGCGTAGTGCATGTCCTTGTACCAGTGCTTCTTCACACTACCCTCAGTGCGGGTGGGGAAGGTCTGCATCATGTTAGCTGAGTTCAACATATACAAATGAGGCGCGGATGATGACGAACCTTGGCAATTTCCGCCCAGGAGCTACCAGCATCTCTCATCTGCTTGAGACGGAGCTCCTCAGCTGGGGTCCAGGGGGTATTTGTCCGGCTCTTCTTAGCCGGGGGAGGAGCAGGAGCGGCATTGGCGTCTTCCGTGGGCTGGGCCTGAGGCTGAGGAGCGGCAGCAGGCGGGGCCGCGGGAGGAGGGATGGGAGTAGTGGTAGGTGGCGGCTGGGCAGCTGGCATCGGGGGCGCACTCGTGACGACGGGAGGAGCAACCGGCGCCGGAGCGGGGGCCGGGCGCTTACGGTTCCTGTTCGTCTGAGGCGGGGCCACTTGAGGAGGCGGCTGGTGCTGAGCCTGCTGCTGAGCATGTTGCTGCTGATGTTGCTGAGCATGCTGCTGGGGGTGCTGCTGGGGGTGGTGTTGAGGCTGGGCCGGAGCTTGAGAAGGCGGCTGCGGGATTTGCATCGGAGGCTGCACCGGGGTGGGGTGCTGCTGATGAGGAGCCGGGCTCTGCTGAGGCGGCGGGGCGTACTGGAATTGGGGATGCTGATCCCGACGAGACATGTCCTGCTGGTAAGGGTGCTGAGGACTAGAGGCAGGTGTTAGTGAAGTTCCATTTCGACGGGATCAACATCGTGGGTAGAGTTGATGTGACTTCTGGAGCCCCTCGCGAGGTCGTTGTGACCAAACGAGGGCGAATGTGCAGTGCATCTCACCCCGCCCGAAGGTCGTGTTGTTATTGTTGCCCGTTACACCCTCCATGTCGAGGCGAGACCAGACCAGATACCATCGAGCAAGGCCAAGAGTGGCCAGGGTAGCTCGAGTAGTGTAGTTCGTGGCCAGGTATCCTGTCCTGTATACCGATATACCAACGGCAGGTACATGGACAAGTACCCAGACAGCAGAACCGGCAGCAGGCCCAGGTCCCGGAGGAGATGGCCGTTGTGGTGGTTGGTACGCAGCCTCGCGGGGCGGAGGATGGAACGGGAAAGGGGGTGACTTTGGGGTTGGAAGGGGAGTCGGAAGCGGGAGGATACGGAGGATGTAGAGGAGGACAGGTACAAGGTGGAGGAGGTACTTACTGCATGTCGTTAGGTTGATGGGGGGTGGAGTTGGAGTAGATGTACTCCGGCACTGGGCCGACTTGCCACTGCTGCATGTTCTAGCAAACGGGCCAACGTTAGTACCGGCTTGTATCCGCTGAGTTGTTTCGCGAACGAGAGAAACAAATGTGTCGCGCGAAAGGCAGAGTCAGAGTCATGGGCCCCACGGCCAGGCGTCAAGCGCGGACGCGACACGGCCGTTTGGGTTTTGCGCGGCGAGGGTACATGACTGCGGCGCTCAAATCGCGACGAACTGCGATGAAAATTTGATGCCGGACGACGCAACCGCGCGCGCGCTCTCAATTGCCATCGCGGGCGACGACAGAGAAGTCGTCGACGAAGATGGATTGGCAATACGCAAAATGAGACGCGATGAAATGACGTGTTTGCGCCGTGGCGATGATGCGATCAACCGAGGGGAGAGATGAAAAAGGTCGTGGAAGGCGACCGCAACAAGATGAAAAAAAGACGCGATTGCTTCAAAGAGAGGCAGCAAGGCTAGCGACAATGAAGCGGAGAGCGCGCGCGCGACAATGAATGCTTTGCGACTCGACGAAGGTACAAGCGAGCCAACATGATCGGTCGGGCCAATGTGTGAAAAGCGACATAGGAAATGGGTGAAGGTACTTACGGGCAATGTAGTGGTAGTATTAACTCAAGCAGCGATGCATAAACCGACGGTTTGATGGATGGGGAATATTTTTTTCTGGTCGCTGCTCTCTGTCGGAAAAAGAGACTTGGACCAAGCGGAAGCCTGACGTACGGTCGCAAGGCAAGAAGCGGGTCACGGCACACGCCCAGGGGGGGGGGACTGACTGGAAGGGGGACGTGGACGTGGATGGGAAGGGGGAGGGGGGGGAGGTGAAGTAGAGAAGGAACGGGGTTGTTTTTTTTTTCGCAGGAGGGCGAAATAAAAAAGGAACAAAGATACAAAGGCCCGCGAGGCCGAGGACGTGTTTGCTTCAAGTACTCTTTTTTTCCCTTCTCGTTCCCTTTGGTCTGGGGTGTGTGGTGTGTGGTGGCGTGCGTATGTGTAGGGTGAGCGAAAGCGACGCGACACACAGCAAGTGACAACAGTGGCAGAGCGGAGGGGAGGGAAGAAAAAAAAAAAAAAAAAAGAGGCGGTGCAAAGTGGGCGGAAGCTGTGGATGCCGTTCAGGTAGCTAGGCAGGCAGGCAAACAAGGTTGTCCGCGGTGAACAGGAGCGGTCCCAAGGTGAGGAGGTATGGGCCCGAAAGATAGGTAGGTACTCTGTGGACAGCAGGTAGCTGCGACGCGCGGGCAGATGAATTGGCGGGCGGCGACGAAGAGAGACGCGGGAAGGATTGGATGATTTGCGTAGGTTGCGCTTCGTGTGGAGAGGAAGCGTGTGTGGTGTGCGCGCACCCACGAAAGAGAGATGTGTGAGGGAGAGAGGACGATGGGAAAGAAGGGTGCTGAGCCCTGTCTTCTGGCCTTCCGGGTAGGTAAGGTAGTGGAAGGTACGTAGTGTGAGGTAGAATCAGATAGGGTGCAGGCGAGGGAGGCAAGAAGGTGACGAGCTTCACCTCAGCCTTGAGTTCAAAAGACGGGTCAGGTTGGACCGGACCAGGTCGCGAGCTTCTCTCTGGAAGTAGCCGTAGAGGCGGGTGCAAAGGAGGGGATGTAGATGGAATGTAGAGGTGAGAATTCTCAGGTAGCAGGTAGCTCGGGAGATAAGGCAACAAGTAGACCTGCTGTAGGAGCGACCTGGAGTGATCGGGAGGCAGGCAGGTGGCCTTGCGCGGTGCGGTGGGTGCAGCGGGCGATCCTGGGTGGTGGCGGCAGTCGGGTCAAGGCTCAAGCTGTCCAGGGTTCCCGCCAGGTAGGTAGGCAAGGTAGGTAGCTAGTAGTGACTTGTTGACGTGTGTACGCAGTAAGAGCCGTGAGCGACTTTGCGACTGGCACTGGGAGGGTAAGGTAGGTGACCAAAAGGGCCCACGCGATACAGGACACAGAGACACAGAATCGACTGCTGCGTTCTCTGGACGGAATTGACGGGAGAGGTGACGACAGGCGCGATGCGGACGGCGTGTGGCTGGCCGATGCGTTTGACGTGCGTGAGAGAAAAGTCGGGTACCCGGGCGGAAGGGCAGGGAAGAAAAGGGAAGGAAGCGCCGGCGTTGTGGTGGGATACAGCAGATGGCGACGGCGCGACGACGACGGGGTTGACGTGCGGACGGCGAGGTAATTAGCAGTGCGTTGTTGGCGGGCGCGTTGGTGTTGGTGTTGGTGAGATATGCGATGCGAGGTGTGCGATGCGCGAGCGATGAGGTCAGTCGTAGGTAAAGACGAGGCAATGGGGGAAAAAAAGGACAATTGCAACTGTCTGCCTTTTGCCCCTCGACTGTTGGCTGATGGGACGGGCGTGAGGTAATTGGGTGGTGTGGTGTGGTATTCGTGGATTTGGCTGTTTGGCGCTTCGGCAGCGACGGCAGCAGCAAATGCAGTCAATGGCAAGTTGACTGCGACTATCCCGAGCGACAGTGAGCAAGGTGAGGGCGTCGGTGAACAATTGGACTGCTGGTGCAGCGGCAAGGTAAGGTAGGCAGGTAGCGAAGCGTGGAGGTGGAGCAGAGCAGCAGCGCAGCGCAGCGCAGGGCAAGCTTTGGTGCTGGTGATGGCAGCGTTGGGACTGGAGTCTGGAGTTGGGATGCTCTGTGTGTGAGTGAGGTGCCTCGCGATGGCCCAAGGATGTACCTCTGATGGAAGTAACTTCCTGGTTCTCTCACGGTGATGTTTTGGACTGGCTGCCCTCTTTTTTTTCGCAGAGAAAGTGGGTGGTGGAAGGGGTCAGGAGGGAAAATTGCTAAGGGGGAGGGGGAGCGCGAGGGAACATGGAAAAGCAACGAGGGAGGCGCGGGCTTCCCTGGGGTGTCTCTGTGTCTCTTTGGGGGGGAGGGGCACCTTCCGCTCGGGCTAGAGGGAAAGTAGATACCTTACCTACCTTACGCAATATACGCAATACGCGGCGGGGCAGCACGCGGGCAGCGGGTATTTAGGAAGGACCGAGTATTACCCGTCGTTGCCTCCTTCCCGCACAGCAAGCAGGCAGGAGCTGTGGCTGGAGCTATCTCCTGCCTCGCCCAGAAGACAAAGCACGGGCCAGGGACATCCCTCATCGCACAGGTCATCGTGCTTGTCACTCGTCACCTCGTCGTTGCTCGAAGCTTAGTGGCTGCTCCGTGCGCTGCTGGTGGCCGTTCACTCGTGACTTTTGGCAGTGGCAGCGGCGGCAGTGGGCAGTGATGGCGAGTGTGGGCTGTCCTCCAGTGTCTTCCACCAGTCTCCCTCCAGGTTGACACCATCAACCCAATCCAATCCAATCCAATGCATGGAATCCGTCAACCGTCAGTGCAATCGCCGTCAGTGCTATCCATCGCCTCATCATCGGCCATTGCCACGAAATCACTGGCGCATTCTTTGGTGCCAAAATTGACAGCCGCCTTCCTCCGGGTTTTGATGACTGAGGCCCCGTGTTTCCTTCTGCGGGGAAGCCCAGCCACGTTCATCATCCAACCTGTGACCCAACCAAATCCTGAACCAAGCAATCGCATAATCGACCCGCGCCACTTTAATTCCTGCTTGCCTGACGTGGGCGGCATGAATTTGTCCTGGACGGCCAGGCACCAAGGGCAGACAGTACCAAAGGAGAGAAAAAAAAAAAGATAACACGAGGCCCGGAGAGGGGGAGGAGAAAAAGAGTTCATCACAGCCTCATCAACCCCCAAGTTTTTGGCGTTGAGGTTTTTCAACATGCTCAATTATCACCGACCCAAATATCACTACTGCGCGCATCTACATCCACAGTCCACTGCGATATAGCTCAATTGTGCCCTGTGCTGTCGTCGCATTTCTCTTGGCACCACCCCGACTTGTATCCATGTACCGTCTGCATGCCTCAAGTACCCAAAGCTCCCTTCATGTACCTGCTGTTAGCGGTACTGCTGGTGGACACCGACCAAGAGATCGGACCTCAGACGGTACGTACAGAACCTGACGAGAGGTCAGGTACATCTGCCTACAGATCTCCATGTACCTTTGGCAAGCCCTGCAAGACCATCACCAAAACCTCAATGACATTGTACGCCTGGACTACAGCAAGTTGGTTGACTTTGGCCTGCATGTACTGATGATGATGCAGCTGTCCGTTGCCGTTTGTGCTTGAGTCCGCGCAATACCGGCTGCTCGAGCGAACGACCGTTTTGAAACAGCGTGAGGATGGCCGACTTCTGGCTTCAATTCTATGATTGCGCTGGATCAATTGCGCGATGTGAGCTGACTGTGCCCATATAATCAGCCTCATGATCCCGCGTCCTCGCCATCACAGATGGCTCCCGGACGCAGACAAAGCCCTCCCACCGGCTTGTACCCACCTGTCAATCTCATCCATCCCCCAGATCATCCGCTCTTCATCGTCCCTCGGCCAAAATCCCATCAGCCGAGGCATTGAAGCAATCCCATCAAGCAGTCGTCTTATTCATCGCAATAGGGGCACACAGGCACATGGGAATTAAGGTGACGCCGGACCATCCGACGATCCCGCGTATTGCGGAACCCGCGGGCCCTGGACTGCTTTCGTAATCACGGAACACGGAGACTGGCGCCAACCCAGCCAGCTAGCCCACGGCAACGGACCGAAGGCCCGATTATTCCCAAGTCACATCGGGCGACGGGCGAAAAGCGGAGCTGCAGGGCCGGGGCGGCAGGGTCTGCTTCAGCGCGCACGGTTGCATCGGGTTCCGGTCGGGGGAGGCCAGTCTCCACTCCTTGCCGAGGCCAGATCGCAGCATACCGAGCAGCGTGCCGAGAGAAACGGGTCCGCCGAGGACCCCCTCACAATAATACTCGGGGTTTAAGAACCGGGCCCGCTCCAGTGTCTCCTCTCAAGTGCTCTGCCAAGTTCCAACACCAACCACGGTGCGGCGGCCACCGCGAGAACGAACGAGAGACCGATTGCCAAACCCGAAGGCCACCTCAGCTCCCGCCCAGCCAGCCGCTGTTCCCGCATACGAAGCACAATTAAGCATGGCGAGGCTCCAGAAAAGCAACGCTGCAAAGAGCCTCCAAGACAAAAATTGTTTCAAACACCGAAAGAGAGGCGACGAAACATGGTGGCTCTGTAGAAACCCCCCCCCGTCCTGCTGCCCCAGATCGTACCAGGTTGCAAGACGAAAAAGAACCCCATGACATCCCGAGATGGGAGAACCCCCGGGTCCGGATTTGTTCGCCAAGCTCATTTGATGGCAACCTAGAGCCCCAGACGCCAGGCATCAAGAGACGAGCGGTCAGCAACACAATACAGATGCCACCTAAAACGGCCTCAGAAACCCTGACCTGGCCCATCTTGTCTACTGCCATCCGGTCTATCATCTTCATGCGTGCGTATGCAACATAAGGCCAGCAAGGCCCTGTGACGCCATGCACCTTCTTCCTCCGTCGCCATACCTTGCATGTTCGTTCCCAACATGGACAGAGTTTATGCCTTCTCGGCTGGTTCGCGATGATGCACCCCGGCACTGAAACGGTGCAGGTCGCAGGGTTCCGGCACCACGCGTTTGAGACCTGCGGCTCTTCAGAGCGAGAGGCACAAGACACTGGGGGAGACGGAATAACTGCGCGCATGGAGACCCTGGTCTCGGCCAAGCCGTCGAATGTGAATCGGAACGCTGGCCAGTGCCCGTCGCGCGCTGGTTTTGTCGAGTCTGTCGATGTTTTCCCAAAGTTCACTCTTAAAAAACATGGGATGATTGAATTTTCATGCGATGCCAGTGAGACGGCCGACGACCAGATGATCCAGCGCGACGATCCGTGGCGAAAAAGACACTGGACAGGGACAGAGGCAGTTCCAGAGATAGAACACGCTGTTGGAAGTTTCCGTCGCAATTCTTCTCTTGCGTGCTCAGCCCCCTTTTGCCAGTTAATCGGAATCCGTGGAATAACGAAATAAGGGAGCATCGCAAGGAACGCCCTGACGCAGCGCGGAATCGGGCTCCACAAGGCTGGGCTTTGGTTCACATCCACACTCGGCCGAGCGAGCTGCCACTTGCGGACGGTACACCGTTAGTTCCGGGTCTCCGGACATTGGTGAACCAGAGACAGACGCTGGACGGTTCTCGCCCACTCTCCCGTTATTAGGCGACGATCGCTACATGTAGCCTCGTCGCCAGCGGTTCCGAAATCTTGGACGGCCGTCTGAGAGCGGACGGTGTCGAAGCCGGGACCTGTAATTTCGCAGCCTTCGCCTCCCGCTCCCAGCAGCGGGCGCGTTTTTCGTTTTGCAGGACAGGACCGTTGCGTGTGGAGCCGCTGGAATCCATCGGTCGAGAGATCAGACGAAAGATAGTGCCGCCAAGCTTCTGTCAGGGAACCGGGCGTGACGGTTCATCTAGTCGAGCCCGGTACGGTCCCAGCGCCAGTGTACCGGGCGGATCTTGACGCGAATCCGAACCAGACGGTCGCGATTAATGCCGTGGTATTTCTTGCCTCCCACGCATCCTAATTCCACCAACCACACGCAACGCAAGCCACCGATGACATTCGGTTGATGGGCGTTCCGAAGATCATCACCACCCATCAAACGGTGGAGAGATGAGATGGCAGAGCGGCAGACAGGCGCAGGGGCGTGACATTTCGACGATTTCTCTCACACGGAGTTGGAAACTAACAGTGAAAAGAAACTCGGCCTGCAGCTGCACCCCTAGCCGGATAGATCTGGTCGCGGGCATTCGACGAACTCATTTGACGGGTTGTGGGCGATCGCTTCGATCCCCCAGGTATTCCGAAGGCGAATTGGGGTCGCTGACGAAGAGCTTGTTGCCCGCTGATGACCCGGATGATGGCCTTCCCGCCCCGTGACATGTTACTCTCCGTCTTGGTGGTTTGGAGGGGTGAGGCCCTTTGTTTCTGACCTCTCTTGGCCGTAGGGTCTCGAAGGCCGGGGTTGTTGGGCTGACAGGTGGCATCGATTGGTGAAGGCTCCATGTTGGTTGCAACTTGCTTGTTTGACGACCCCAGATGACGGAAGCAAATAGGTACCGGGGACTTAACGGTGGTTGGCATTGGCATTGGCGGCTGGCGCTTGACTTTTGAGAGGACAATCAATTATGGTTTGCCGCCGAAGTAAGTGGTGCGTGGCTCTGCAGAAAGCATAACGGCACCGCACTGGCCGGAGCTGGCTCTGGTGCACATGCTCCGTACTGTAGGTAGGTATTCTTCAACAACCTACGTACGGGCGGACGGGCGGGCGGGTGAATCATGGGCTCGCAATATGCGTAGCGAACGAACGCCGCTCGTCAGGGAAATCGGCCACGGGAAATTGGGGGCCGCGAAGTGCCGCTGGGCTGTGCAAGGCGTTTTAATCCCATCTCCTCTGCCTGCTGGAGATTTATTTTAATGATCATTTCCGAGTGAATGCACCCAGGGGACGGCCTGTTTCTGTCGAGCGCCGTGGCGGCCAACAATGTTTCCGCAGGCGTTAGAAGTAGAGTGATTTTAGTATCCGTAGTAGGGCTCGATCTGTGATGGATGACATTGAGGGCCTAGTCTGACTCGGGGGACCCGTCCGTCAGGTTAGGCAGCGCACCACCAGACCGGTTTGACAGGCAGGGCGCAAAGGTCAGACGAATTTTGAGTGAGGATGAGCAGGGTGAAGAGGAGGTCCGAGAACGACGAGACCGAGGGTTGGCTCAGACGGGTTGATTTTTTCTTTCTTCCTGTCTTGGGAGGGTTTGGAGGAGTCGACGTCGTGTTCTCAGACCTTGGTCCCGCCGACCCAGACTCTCGGCCGCGAATGTTGGGGCCAGGAGTCTGGAGATGGGCGCACGTCTGCTACCGTCCAAAAGAGATGCGCGGCTGATATGAGGACAGGCTCATTGACGGGGGCACCTGAGGGAGAGGAGACGGAGGCTCCATTGTTGACGGTGGATGGGACCATGGATGGTGTTCCAGTAGGAGGGGGAAGGGGAGTACCCTGCACCTCAGGATTGTAGCGTACAATACAGTAGTAAAGTACTGCGGTATGTATCCGTACTGCGTAGAAGAAGCCAACAAGGGAGGCAGCAGAGGCGGTGGAAGAAGTCAGACAGTCCGAGCCAGATTCAGATTCAGCAGAGATCTCTCGAGAAACAAATAAGGTTTCCTGCATTAGGGCCCCTCTGTTGTTTCTCAGAATCCATGTTCGTCCCGTCGAGCGAGGGGAGGGGCGGTCGGCTGTCTGTTCGCGGCGTGTCGTAGGGCACCTGGGGGGGAGGTGGTGTGTTTGGGTTGAGCCCTGCCGATTGTGTGCGGCGTGGTAATGATGACTGGCCACGGTGGTGGTGGTTGACGACGTCGTCGGGTCGGGAGGGTGGAGGATGGTGGCAGTCGGGTAGGACGGGCGTGTGTTGATTGAGGCAAGTCACGACCTGAGTGGTGATGCGTGGTGGTGAGTGGTGGTGAAGTGGTGGAAGTGGGCGGTGGGTGATGGGGGTGGGCAGAAAAAAGAGCCAAGGGCGACCAAGAGGGAAAGGGCTGATACGTGGGTGAAATTGCGCCTGCTTGTTAGCGAGTTTCAAGGGCCGTGGGCCCAGGGCCGCCCGCGACTGAGAAACTCGAGGATGGAGCGTCTGGGGATCCCTGGCGCGCAGCTGGACAGGACAGGACAGGACAGGACAGTGGACTGTAGAAACCGACTATCCTTTAATTGTGCTGTCGTTACGAAAACAGGTGAAGCGTTTTTATTGCCCTCTCCACATCTTGGCGGGAAAGTGGTGTGTTCTCAATCAAGACGCAGCGAAGGGCTCAGCCAGGGCTGGTAAAAGGATCCAGTGAGGACAGATTCTGTCAGTTTTGTTCAGCAGGGCCGGGGGATTATTTTGGCAGATGTTTCCTGCCACTATATTGCCTACAGAATGCGGTCCTGCATGTGCTAATTCATCTCTTCCGGCCCTGGCCGCATGTTTATCGAGCGTTATGAATAGCAGCAGCTGAGCAGACACGCCCGCGTGACACCACCCACCTGTGCTGTGCATCGCCGGGGGATTGATAGGGCCTCACATAAGGTACGGAGACTTTTAAACACCCGATTGCGTCAAAGAATGCAGTGCAAGTGCACTATGGTGTGTGCAGCTATAGAATATACCTGGGGATACTGTTTTTGGGTGCATCGCCAGGGACGCTCCAAGGTTCAATGCTGGC
Organism: Colletotrichum fructicola Nara gc5; assembly: GCF_000319635.2. Classification (NCBI taxonomy): domain Eukaryota; kingdom Fungi; phylum Ascomycota; class Sordariomycetes; order Glomerellales; family Glomerellaceae; genus Colletotrichum; species Colletotrichum fructicola. The sequence continues at coordinate 7,455,234 of NW_027094051.1, read as the reverse complement.
AGGTGCGATGGAAAGGTAGGGTAGCCAATATCGACAAACATGCAAATGGCTTAGCTAAGCCTACCTTACCCATCCAGGAACACTAAGGGTATTGGTGACAATGGATGGCTGTCAGTGGTCCAATCACGGTCGGGCGAGGAGAGCACTGGGCAGTCTCAGAACACTGACACACACACACACTGAGGCGTCGTCACAGAGGGACGAACAAGAAACAGCCTCATGTTTCGATGCCGATGCGTCACTGTCGTTGGCGAGGGAGATCACACACTCATCTCACTCACTCTCTCGTCATTCCCCTCACCCCGTATGGAAGTGGAAGTGGAAGTACAGGCCACTTTGTTCTAACTCCTTCTTCCCGCTCCTGGTACTTGCGAGGTAGGTAGTATCCGTCCTGAGTAGTGAGTAGTGCTACAGAAGGTCGCAGGCAGGCCGAGGGAAGGGGCCAGACTTCAAACCAAACAGCTGGGTAGAGTTGATAATGGAGCTGTATTAATGTGCAGCATTCAGCAAGCCCACTACACAAGGCAATGCGAATGGAATGCAATGGCGGGCGGCTCGGGCGCTGGTTGGTTTTCCCAGGTCGCAATCTTCCCGTTTTGGAGGCTCTTACGGTGCGACGGAGACAACGAACAGGGGTTCTCGGCCCCGCCGCACCGGTGCAGTGTGGTGTTCATCGCTCGGGCTGTGGCTCAAAATCGGGGCTTCACCCACTGAGTGAGGGCAGTGGACCACTGACAGGGGTAATGAGGTGGGGCACCGGCCATCGCGCTAGGCCGTTCCTGACTAGACCTGTTTCGGCCTAGTGCCCATCTCCTCTTGACGCTGCTGCAGGCATCTCTCAGGGGCGGCCGCGAAAACGGGCCAATGGCAGCGCCTGGCGCGCCTCTGTAACACCTCGACGGGTACCATGCAGAATTAGCCATCGCTCGACCCCGCCGTCAAACGTCAGACAGACATCCTCACACAACCTTCAGACACGAGCGACCACGATACGATGCCCAGCAGCACCCAGCACCAAGCACCAAGCACCCAGCACAACAACAGCACCGCACGCACAAACACCCAAACCAACACCAGGTGGTTGTTGACGAAAGCCTTACGCAGTGCCTGCTGCCAATGCTGTAATGCACGGCCGTTGGAACTTGCCGTACCTTAAGGAAAGGTACGACGACGTCGCCCGCAGCACCGCACCGCACCGCACCGCACGCACCGTCCTCTGTCCACCACCACGCCGTATCACCACCTCGGAATTCCCAAGAAACCCGCTCAGTACCCCGTCCTTTGCTTGAACGGGCACATGCCGCGAATGTATGCAACCTGTACCCGCCGACTCCCTACCTGATCTCACTTGACCTCACGCATACGTACTACCCTCCTCGCACATACCAACGTTCAACGCTCAACGGCATCCATCGCCGTCCGCCTCGGCCAGCAGACGGCCGTTACGGCACCGCAGCGCCTCGGTTCTTCGACTCGATCCCTGTCCTGTCCTCACCAAAGACACCTCCGTTCACGACAACCAACCCTTCCTATCCTCGCGAAACATGCTCCTCCACGAGATCGACGTCGACAAGACGTATGCTTATCGCGACTTGAGACCAGACGCCCGCCCCAAATAGTAACGCCCTCTTCCTTGTTGCGAAGAACCACCCGACCCAGCCTGACGGTGCCGACTTTGTCGTGGTTTCGTCCACCATGGTTTGTTCCCGAGTCAAGAAAGGCCCTGCCAAACATACCTTCGGCCATGCCATGTCTTGTCATGCCACGCCATCCTATTCCTATATGCCCCATTTATACAATGCCCTTCATACAATTGCGCCTCAGCCGCTTTCCCACCCGCTCGCTCGGCATGCTTGCGAGAGAGAGTTTGCGAGAGACGGGAATCAGAATCGGACTCAGACTCACCCTTCACCAAGTCATGAACAGATCCACCGCCCATGTGCCGTGACCGAAACCAAGACCGACCGGTGGGTAACCAAGATGCTTGCAAACCTGACTTTTGGGATGCGTGCTACGAATACATGCCAATACCAGAGCCGGACTTGGAACTAGAACTGGATCCCGTTTTGAGGCTCTGATGAATCTGAATCTGCCTGCCTGTCCTAGATGGAGTCGTCAGGGCGGGCTCAGACCAGGTTTCTTGAGCCGCCCGACACTAGACTAGAAGTCACATCAATAACGGAAAAATGAAGAAACAAACTGGAGGCGAGACACCGCTCTTTTCGGTAGCCGGACGCTACGCTGCGCGGTCTTTTCAGTCGTTTTACAAGTTTTCCCATGTTCCAGGTTCACGAGAAGAGCCTCCTCCTACTCCTCTCTGCTCCTCTCCGTCCCGTCCGTCCCCTCTCTGAGTCTGGTCTGGTCTGGTCTGGTCTGGTCTGTTCTCATTCCAGCCATGGTCTGCCTCCAAGGGACCTGGAGTTGTTCATCTTCAACGGGCCCCCGGAGGCTTGGTAAACTTGGTCTATGCTTCAAGTCCTAGTCCTGGTCCAATGGCCGTATGTATCCGAGCCTCCGGAGGGCTACATCTTGTTGCGGGCAATCATCCACGTATTGGCCGGTCGAGTGGCTGCTCACTTCTCAATCCATCACCACCGCCGCCAATTTGAGACGCACGTTCGTCTCTCACCGGATCCATAATCTCGCACCCATGGCCGGTCTTGGTCTGGGTCTGGGTTCCTCGTCTCCTCTTCCTGCCTCGAACAGGGGTGTGGCCCGGACAGGGTGTGGCTTGCACAAGCGTGCTGGGCGTGTCTGGTGTCTGGTGTCTCTCATTCTCTTCCCCCCCTCTTCCCAGTCCAACACCCCTCGTCGCCCTCGAAGGGAAGGAAAAAGGGAAGAATGGGGATGGCAGCAGGCCAGCGGATCAGACCAAACGTTATGCTCTGCTAATTCTGTCACATCCACCCCATCTTCTCCAGGGTCTGCTGGCATCACTGCTCAATATCTGCAACAGGGCTAGACTTGACGGTGTGCTAGACCCCTGCCCTGGATGTACCAGCGCCCGAACATCATGAGGCAATGTTTGCCATGCCCGCCCGCTCTCTCTTCTCTTTTCGTGCGTGTGCGTGTGGGTAAGGCCAGGCCTGCTTGCTGGCTTCGTACCTCGTACCTTGCAGCTCTCATACTGCGGTAGACAAGATGCTTGTCTCTTTTTTTTTTTTTTTTTCCCGTTCCTCTCTCTGCCTGCCAGCCAGTTGCCAGACCAGACGGGGACTAGTAGACCTAGACCAGACCACCACCACCACCACCAACGGCTGAGAGGCTGCATTATTACTTTATCCTCCCCTCTCCCCCCGTCTCGATCGTTTTCCATTCTTCCTGTTTACTTTCTCTCCCTACTTTGGGTTCATCATCAACATCCCTTTTTTTCGTCTTCTTGAAGCGCAGTTGCGTGTCCTTCTTTTCTTCTCCCGCAGCTAGGGTTTTACTTTCCTTCATTGTCAACTGGCTTGGCTGCACACACTCATTTGACTACGCTTCTAGAACACCACCTTTTTTGTCAATATACTTGACCTATCCGGTTTATTCAAACGAACGACTTCACTTCTTTGGGTCTCCCTTTTACAGCGCCTTACCCCTTCAACCAACAAAACGCTTATCCGTTTCCTCTCCTTGACGGATCTGCAGAAAGCCGACTTCGTTGTTGCGAGCTTCCGGCCTGGGAATCACCTCCATTTTCGAAACCACCCGATTTAAACCTTCGATTCTCTATAGCAGCAAGCTTCTGCTCACCCCCCTTTCTTACAAACCCAGCTTCCAGGACGACGCGAAGATTTCAACAGATTCTTTCCAAGGGAAACCAACCAACAACTCACCAACAAGCCTTCAGAGCTTCACACTTTCTTACCATCGAACTCATTGCCCGTCAAACGATTTTACGAGGAAAAATGTCTCCCACGATGCAACTCGCGCCCCACACCACCACCTACACTCCCACCTCTGATGCCATGGACCGTCACGAGTACGGCGTTACCAAGAACCGCAAGGCGGCTTCGACTGGAGGAGGCCGAGCATGGAGCGAGGACGAGGTACGTGACACCAAGCTGGGGAAGGGAGCTTACACACACGTATACCACCACCCCCTTACGTGGCTGTGTGGCCCCAAGCGTCCCTTCGTCTCGGCATTATGTGTGGTTTGATGACTGTTCTAACACGAGAAACAGGAAGTTTATCTCCTCCAGACTCGTCTCCAGAAGATGCCCTACAAGCACATTGCCGCTCACTTGAAGAAGACCGAGCTGGCTTGCCGCCTGCACTACCACCAGCTTAGCCACGGCAGCAACCGCCGCAAGCAGCGCACGACTTCGGTCTCGTCTGGTTCCTCCGCGAACCACTCCCCTGTCATGCAGCCCACGATGCCCTCCCCGATCCGAGAGTCGACTCCTCGCTCCGTTTCTCCCCCGGGCAGCTCGCACAGCTTCGCGCCTGTCTCGCCCGCTCCCATGCAACTGCCCAGCATCATGGGCCACGGCGCCTCGCCGCGTCTCCCCGCCATCCTCCCCAAGCCGGTGTGCATGACTCTGCCGCCCCGTACCGCCTCTCCCTCGAGAGGATATCCCACTCCCCTCCCGGAGCCTCACAGCGCGGCCCTCCCCTCCGCCTCCTTCCAGTCCATGTCCAGCAGCCTCCCCATGACGCCCCCGCTGCGTCTGGAGTGCACGCTGCCCGCCCCTCAGCAACCTCCCGTCAACCACCAGCACGTTGATATGAACCGCCTCCAAAACGTATACACTGCCCACCGCGCCTCCTTCTGGGCCGCCGTCGCCAACGACTACGGCCCGGGTGCCAACCCCGTCGTCCTCGAGTCCGCTTGGAAGAACGGCTCCTGCTGCAACCAGGCTAGCACGCCCATCACCCCGACCTCCAGCCCGGATAACATGGAACGTGACACCTACGGCAAGCCCCAGGACAAGACTCGCATCTCTGCGATTCTCGGCATCGACGCCAACCCCCGCTCTCCCCGTGAGCGCGAGCTCGTCAGGCGCATGGAGGAAGAGAGAGTCGGAGCCTAGATAATCATCATCATCATGGCCTTCCGCACTCCAAGGACAAGAAATTCTCTTCTATCAGTGTATTACTTCATACCTTTTTGTGTCTGATTCTTGCTTGAGGTTCTGCTTCTTCCTGATGTGAGCACAAGAAGACTTAACAGCATCGAGCCACACAGCCCTGTTCTTCGCTTCTGCTGGCCGACTCCTTCGGGAGTCTGATCTATTTTCTGACGCTTCTTCTGTTGTCCGTTTTTTGGTCTCTTTTTCACTTTTCCACTTTTTCGGTTGTCAAGTTGCTTTTCGCGCCAATTTCGAATTCCACCACACACATCGCACACGAACACACATACGACTGGGAGGCTGCAGGGGACGGTGGGTGACATTCGGCGCAGGAAAAGGAGGGGTGGTCTGCGGACTGGGGAACAGAGTCTGCATTTCTTTTTCTTTTTCAACAACAGGTCCCTTATCCCAAGGGATCATCAGAGTCTACTCGACTCATGCGAGGGTTATCTTGGTGCCAGCAATTGAGCGGTTGGGCTGGCTGGCGGCGACGGCGACAGTGCGGAGGCATTTTACCTTTCTTCTTTTCATCTTCTCGGGGAGGCATCTTTTTACCGACACCCATTGCAGAAATGAAGTGATGACAAAACAAATCCACACACACGCACACACACCTCGCATGCATACAAACATGGCTTTCATCGTCCATTGCCCGTATGGCTTGCGTTTTTTTGTACACTAGAGCGGTTAACCCATCCGGGGCTCCGCAAGAGGGAACTATCATGCAGACGACGATTGTGTTTTTTCTCAATTTTTTTTACTTTTTCAAAACGGCGAATTGAAGGAATCAGAGTTTTGAGAAACAACTTTCGCTCTCTCGTGCGTGCATGTGTTCTGTGTCCGCCCATATCCCCCTTGCTACAATGATGCTACAACTAGTGAAGAGAAAACATGAGCCATGGCGGTGAGATGACGATGATCAGTCGCAAGTCGTCTAAGCGTGGCGTTTGGCACTTGAATCCTTCCACACATCAAAGAGACTGGACGATTAAATCGAGGGTGTCAAGATACTGTGCTATCTTTAGGTGCCGGCTTGAGACCAGTGCTATCGTTGAGTTTTTGGAGTGAGAGGGTGCTTTGATCAAGTTCCAGGACTTGCTTCAAAGATCAAAACGTCCCTACATCAAACGGTTTTTGGTTGATGAGTGAGAGGGAAGGAGAGAGCATGCGGCTACATCGGCAAATATTCCCACGGGAAAATACTGCTTGGACACTATATTCCAGACAAAAACTACGTACATGGTGTTGGTGTGTGAAGTTCACGGTGAGTTTGGGAAACGATCAACAAGAGGTGGGTGTGCGTGACATGCTTTTGAGAATCGGGATGAAGATACGTATATGTGGCTGATGGAGCTCGATGAAGCGATTCAAGCCTGCGGCATGTACGTACGGACACATGGTTTTTCGTATCCCTCGCCTCCTGATGCGCAAGTCTCGGTTACAACCCGTCGCAAGGTGTCCGCTCACCACCACACGGCACCACACCCCCCAACCACGTAAACCTTCTTTTCTCCAATCTCTTGAAGCATAAATGGTTTTGGCCTTGTTGGAACAGTCGACCGCCAAGCATTGTCCCTGGAAGCACAGCTCGAGAGGGTGGAAGCTTCGTAATGGGCTGCGCCATCCGTCTGGACTCCGAAACGTGGGATTTTGCTCGCGGTAAAAGAGAGTTGGACGGATAGCTCGGACGACGGCAACGAGTTTACGGTTTTGATTTGTTTTGGCAGATGGACAGATGAACTGCCCTCCCTCCGTCCCCCATTGGTACTTTTCCGACAGCCCGCATGACTTCACTGCCATGATCTGGTCCGGCCGTCGATCCAAACAGAAGAGTCAAACAGAGTGTCATCCCATCCTTGGCCCCTTTGACTTGGTTTAGCCAGATGCTTTCGTCAGGGTGATGCCCGCTCACCGGTGTCCCAACCCTCTGTTACGCAACACGACAAGGTCTTGGCGCGGGCTGCGTTTCCTCTACCTTGGGACGGAGAGGTCACGGAAAGTTTCCATGGCCAATTACGTTACTTTTCAAAGTGCTCTTGGATGTGTGTGCAAGTCGTGAGAATATGCACAAGCGCCGCACGCGATACACACGAGTGCAGCAGTGAGAGGGGGGCGGAAACGAGGATGCATCAATACTGCAACGCCCAGACGCGGGCTGAGGTCTCTCTTGAGATCTTTGAGCTAAGCTTGGATGCGGGGAAGCGGGACAGGCGGAGAGTCCGTCGAGATGCAGCTGGTTCGCGGCGTTCGACACCGAAGATCGGACCGCCCAGACACGTAGTCACGATGCGAGTCTGCCACTGGGTTCGCCAAGTTGCCTCTCACTCGGGCTGGCTCTGGAACCCGGCGGTCTCTCGGGCGGGATGCCTACGCTTCCCCGAGTGAGCAGCCTTGCAAGCAAGCAAGCGCTCTGGATGAGTCTTACGACTACCTATGTTCAAGTGTTGCTGCGAATGGCTGTTGCAGCAAATGCCCTTCTGCCAAGTCTCCAAATCCAGAAAGAACGACTGGGTGCTTAAAAGACCCCACCTGCTGTAACTAACACAACACTGAAATACCTTTGCCGTGATTGGACGCTGCTTCTGTGGAGAAGACTCATAGCTGCAGCACATCTCCCACAACTTCTGGACGACGACACTGGACGCCATTCAAAAACAACGTATGCATCTACTTTCAGATGCTTACAACAGCACAACGCCCAAAAGACTCTTGCGGCTAGCTGATGCCGCTAAAAGGAGCTAAGAAAGACAGGACGCTCCGCAAGCAAAGTTGTTTGCTGTCTGGCTCCTCCTCATCGGCTCAATGCCATCCAATCAACCCACTCCGCCGTCCGTACTCCCAGCTCGTTAAGCTACATGCAGGTCTAGCAACATGAATAACCTACGGTTTCGTGATGCCGATGGCGGAGTCGGGCAACAATACTGCGTATGTCGGAGAGAACGCCGTAAGAAACAATGCTGCTCGTCTTCAAGCGTCGACGATGGCATCTTGACTTCAGATGCCTTGGAATCCGAGCGTCGACTCCGGAATAGCCAGTGCTATTTCCGCAACTCATCTCCCGTCTCCCAATTCCTTTTTCCGTGTCCCTCTCCCCCGTTACCCCTCCATCCAATCCAATTCTCCTACTCATGGACCAACAAAAATAAAAGTCAATTGACTTTGGCTGCTCCCCACTCCCGCCCGCGGACAGCACCCCGATTCCCCCCTCCGATGAAAGCTGGGATCACCCGACGACTCTGGACCCGGCCTCGAGCGCGTCGGCAGCTCTCCCAATAGAAATGCACACAATAAGCAGCAGCTCCAGGTTTTCCAAGGGGGGATCTCTCCCGAGCGGATCTGTCCCCCCGACCTTTGGTGGGGGAGGGAGAGCGCCGTAGCCTGTGATGCGAAAGTCGGGTGCTTCTCCCCCGCCTTTGGAGAGCTTTCCTCTCTTTCCTCTGCTGTTTGTTGCTGCGAGAAACAGAGTTCAAATAAAGTCACTGCCCCCCCGTTCGCCTCACCATCGTCCCACACGATTCTACCTAGTAGATGCCTCCTTCATAATACCCCACGACTCGTTGACGACATCGTCTTCCTTACACCAACAGACGACGCCCTACCTCGGCAAACATACACAGCCGACTTCGAGGCCACAGTCCAATCTTTCCCTCACTCTCTCTTCCCCCGCGACGTAAAACCAACACACCAACCTGACTGAAACACCTCACCAACGACGCAGCTCGAAACGCCCCAGCCTCGAACGAACGAACAAACGAAACAGAAAAGCAAAGCAACCCTCACGATGAGCGCCGAGCAAACAGGCCAAGGCCACGATGGCGGCTACAGCGACACCAGCTACAAGGACAGCGCCGACTACCTGCAGTTCAAGACACTGCCCCCCGGAGGCCCGTTGAACCGCTGGTCTCACGTCTTGACGCGTGAACATGACTTCCCGGGAGCAAAGGCAAGTCAAGACACATTACAGCAACAACCCAACAGGAGGAACCTTCTTTTCAGAGTTGGGCTCTGTGGGAGTTGGGGAATGCGGGGTGGTGGCCGGTGATGTCGTGCGGTGTGTGTGGGAGTGCGGGGTGGTGCACCGCGGGGACCGCGGGGTACACGCGACAGCCTCAGACGAGAGCTGGGAAGAGAACCAGAAGCTTACCAAAGGTTGCAGGCCATGCTGTACGGCGCCGGCGTGCCGAACCCGGAGATGATGAAGAATGCGCCGCATGTCGGCATCGCGACGGTGTGGTGGGAGGGCAACCCTTGCAAGTAAGTGACTCCCTGAGCTGTGGTAATGATGCCAGCTAACACGCGATACAGCACACATCGTGAGCATCACTGTGCATCAAGGACACGAACACTGCATGATGGCTGACGGAACAAAGTCCTCGAGTTCGGTAGGATCGTGAAAAAGGCAGTGGAGAAGCAGGGCATGCTCGGCTGGCAATTTAACACCGTGGGCGTGTCAGACGCTATCACGATGGGCGGCGAAGGTGAGATGCTCCTCTACCAACCAAACAACCCTTTTCATGTCGCAAGCTAACCAAAACCTCCTCAAGGCATGCGCTACTCCCTTCAGACCCGCGAAATCATCGCCGACAGCATCGAGTCCGTGACAATGGCCCAGCACCACGACGCAAACATCTCCATCCCGGGCTGCGACAAGAACATGCCCGGCACCATCATGGCCGCCGCCCGCCACAACCGCCCCTTCATCATGATCTACGGCGGCACAATCATGAAGGGCCACTCCGACCTCCTCGAGAAGCCCATCAACATCAGCACCTGCTACGAGGCCCGCGGCTCCCTCACCTACAACCGCCTCCACGCAAAGTGCAACCCCGGCGCCGAGGGCCGCACCCCCACCGACGTCATGGAGGACATTGAGCGCCACGCCTGCCCCGGCGCCGGCGCCTGCGGCGGCATGTACACGGCAAACACCATGGCCACCGCCATCGAGGCCATGGGCCTCTCGCTGCCGGGCTCCTCGTCGTACCCGGCCCTCTCCCCCGAAAAGTCCCGCGAGTGCGAGCGCGCTGCCGAGGCCATCAAGATCGTCATGGAGAAGAACATCCGTCCCAGGGACCTCCTGTCCCGCGCCGCCTTCGAAAACGCCCTCGTCCTGACCATGATCCTCGGCGGCTCGACCAACGGCGTGCTGCACTTCCTCGCCATGGCCAACACCGCCGACGTGCCCCTGACGCTCGACGACATCGACCGCACCAGCAACCGCATCCCCTTCATCGCGGACCTGGCCCCGTCGGGCAAGTACTACATGGAGGATCTCTACCGCGTCGGCGGCACCCCCTCCGTCCTCAAGATGCTCGTCGCCGCGAACCTCATCGATGGCTCCATCATGACCGTGACGGGCAAGACCCTCGCCGAGAACGTCGCTGACTGGCCCTCGCTCGACCCGAACCAGAAGATCATCCGCCCGCTGTCCAACCCGATCAAGGCGACGGGCCACCTGCGCATCCTGCGCGGCAATCTCGCCCCGGGCGGCGCCGTCGCTAAGATCACGGGCAAGGAGGGCCTCTCCTTCACCGGCGCCGCGCGCGTCTTCGACAAGGAGCACGAGCTCGACGTCGCGCTGTCCGAGGGCTCCATCAAGCGCGAGGACGGCAACCTCGTGCTGATCGTGCGGTACGAGGGCCCCAAGGGCGGCCCGGGCATGCCGGAGCAGCTGCGCGCGAGCGCGGCCATCATGGGCGCCGGCCTGGACAACGTGGCGCTGGTGACGGACGGGCGGTACAGCGGCGCGTCGCACGGGTTCATCGTGGGCCACGTCGTGCCGGAGGCGGCCGTCGGCGGGCCGATTGCCCTCGTGAGGAACGGCGACAGGGTGACGATCAACGCGGAGACGAACCGGATCGACGCCATTGACGTGGACGAGGCCGAGTTCGCGAGGAGGAGAGCCGAGTGGAAGGCGCCGTTGCCGCATGTGCGGAGGGGCGCGCTGGGCAAGTATGCTCGTCTGGTGGGCGATGCGAGCCACGGTGCTGTTACAGATCAAGCGGATCCTTCATGGTGATGTGTGCCTTATTGTCTGTTGGGTAAGACTTGTTGATACATTTTGGTATAGAATGAGGACATACGCCACGATGCCATTGAGGAGGGAGACAAGAAGCGCATGTGGCAAGGGTGTCCCTTCATCCTAGACTTTGAGAAGGAGGCAACATTGTGGGACCCATGAAGGTTTGCGGGATTTATCTGCGGTGGCCCTGGGCATGGCCGTTTCCAAATATCTCACGATACCGGTCCCGGCGCGGCGCCCCATTTTGATAACCATGTAAATGTCAGATATGGTCCAGAAATACCTAGCTGCCACATAATTCCAGCAAGTCAGCCCCCACGAATTATAGCGCCAAAGAATGAGACATACCATACCGGGCCCAAGCCAGTTGATCCCGAATATCAAGTGACAAAGTCCTGTGAAGAACCTGTGACGTAAAAGTGTAGAGTCTCACGTGCCAAGGGAGGAAGATGCATGCCTCCTAGATGTCCTGCACGGATTAGCTCAACCCATCACCACACAAACCAGGCGGCACTTGAAGACGAGAGATCAGTATACACGACATATATACCATTTGCGTCGGGCCTTCCTGACCCGACATGCTACTCTAACATTGAAAGTCTTCTCTCTCTCTCTCTCTCTTCCCAGAACCAAACATCTCATGTTCGTTGTTTGCATCCCATCCAGCTTGGTATCCTGTGCGCGCGTAACAAGTCTCCATTGGAGTCGTTTCTCTCGTCTCTTGCTCTCTCTCCCGCTGGCCATCGAAAACGAACTTGACGAGCGAAAAACAACAAAATGATTCTCTCTGGCGTCGGAACTTAATCCGAGCCGAAGCCGTTTCTGTAGCTTTCCACCTCTCTATTTCATGCTTCGCAAGGTTCCCGTGCAGTGTAAAAACAAAACTGATTATGGACAAAGGCCGGAATACTGTGAACCCTGATAACTCCCAAAAAGAATTTGTGAGCAAAGACCGATACTGGCAATGCCGTTACACCCCCCCGCACGCAGAACATTAATGAGACATCCTCTGGAAAGACCCAGGAAGTCTAAGCGTCTCCGCTTTCATCAATATACAATCCCGTTTTTGGTTTTCGTTTCCACCCAACATTTCGCGCCAGGATATGGATGCGCTGGCCGTGACTCGTAACATCGTGTGTGATGTGGTTTGTCGTTTGGGATTACGGGCTGGCCCATCCGCCGGCGACATCAACCCATTCCGCGAGGCAGGATCCCTCCTTGCCCTCGACGTCAACAATGTCAGTGTCGCATCTGCAGCGGCATCCAACACCGTTCTCCTTCTCCGAGTCCCAGTGCTCCCAGTAGTCGTCTTCCTCGAATCGCTTCTTGTCGTCGAGCGTCGTCTTCTCGAGATAGGGTTCTCTGGGGAGCTGTCGGGCCGGGGCGTTGGCGGGGCAGTGCTGGATGGTCGTGTGTCGGTAGCCGAAGTCTCGGAAGTAGTGAATGTCCTTGGGAGACAGAAGTGCGCCGGCTGCCAAGGAGTGGATGGGGGCGTCACCCCACTGATACTTGTTAGCTTGGGTCAGGCGATCATGCGAGTATTGACTTACGCGTTCCATCCAGAAACCTCCGCTACGGTCCATCATCTCGAAAAAGTCCTCGTATTCCTTGCTGCGGAACCACTTCAAGCTGGCAATCTCAAAGTTGGACCAGAAATGGCACATGTTGTACGATTCGCCCTCCATGGCCTCAGGATCGATCTCGGGCAACGTGTTGCGGTTGGGGTCGCTGCGCAGTACCTCCTCGGGAAGGGGCGTCTGATCGGTCGGCTCCTCCTTCTTCTCGGGGACGGGGTCAACGAACATCTCCCACAGGCCCTTGGACTTGAGACCCTTGAGGCGCTTGTAGGCGGAAGCATATCGGAAGATGTTGGGGACCGTCTCGCGGAGCTCCTTGACAGCAATGGTAAAGCCGTAGGTCTTGTTGGCGTCAATCATGGCCCAGAAAGGGTCGCTGCTCTAGTTAGCAAAGGCATTGCAACTGGTGAGGCTTGGCACATACTAGGTGATGTCGCAGAAGTACTTGATCTCGGGCTCCAGACGCCAGTACCACTCGTACTTCTGGAGGAGCTCGTGCTTGTAGAAGAATCTTTGATATGGTCAGTCATGATTCGCAATCGAGACAATGGGCTGCCGGCTTACCCAGAGTAGAAACGGCACATGGCGTGGTAGCTCTCTAGGCCACCGTACATGACAGCGGCGTCGCCTTGCTTGGCGATACCCTCCTTGGCGACCTTGTGGTCAATCCAGTCAGGGTAGCCCCACATCTCGGGGCCGACCTTGCCAAATTCGACAGGAGCCGAGGTGTAGTTGGTGACGACCTCCTTGAAGGTCTCGTTGAAGTCGCCGTCGTTGAGGAAAACATAGGGGTAGTGGTACCAGCGGTTGAAGTGACGCTCGATAGACTTGATGGACTGGATGACACCGTCCAACTCCTTGTTGCGAGCCAGGACGACGAAAGCGCCGTTGGCCTTGGGTCTGCTCGTATCGGGCTGGAGACATCCGGTGACGAAGACCTTGTCGTGCTCTTCGCTGATTTTCCTGTGCGCCGCCAACGTTAGCTCTCATCAATGCTTTGCAGCGAGTCAAGACATACCTGATGGCCGGAGGAGCGCCGGCGGGCATCAATATCCTGCCAGGAGAGCTGGGGTGTCTGACGAACAGGACGAGGATAAGGATGACGACGATTAGAGGGAAGAGAATGACGACGCCCAGAGGCACCGAAATGCTCGAGTTGCCTCGCAGGCGCAGCGGTCTTCTGAAGAAGGCGAGGCGCGAGGTGAGCCTGTTTTGGCGAGCATGTTTCGTGGTGGGCTTCTCGTCGGCGGTGGGCAGTTGAGGCGATGTCGACGGGATGGCCTTTACGGCTCGCCTAAAGAGATCCATGGCTCAGACGTATCGTCGCCGACGGGTGATTTACTGGGGTAGAGGGCAAGTCGAGAGGCAGATGATATCTGGAGGGATGTCGGGACGAGAGTTGGGATGGCTCCAAGGATGGGGTGGAGGGATTTGGCGTGGCGTCGATTACAGGGTGGTACCTCAGGATAAGGGGGCGGCGATTTCGAATCGAATGCGATGGCCGTGATTATGATTGTGGACGAACACGCGAACCGCGGACAAGAGCAAAGCCGTGTCTAAGGGAAGCAGCGGAAAAAAATTGAATGGCGGGCGATGCGAATTGCGAAGTAGACGTGAACGAGCGGCAGGGACGAAATTTCCCTCGAGCTGGTCGGTGATGGAGGTGGTGTTCAGGTTGGCGAAGAGTGGCACCGAAGACGGTCGATGTGCGACAGGCGGGCTGAACAGATTTCAGAGCAGCACGTTACGCGCCGAGAGCCGGAGTACCTCTTGCGCAGCAGCGACACAGCAGCGGCTGGTTGGGGGGCGAAGAGGATGCGGCAGTCGTATCAGTAGCGGCAGCGACAACGGGAGCAATGTCTCGGTCGTCTTTGTGCTTTGTGACGCTTCGCCTTTGGTGGGAGAGGTGGTCTCGGTGGATGTGTGGTGTGGTAGTGGTGGTGGTGGTGGTGGTGGTGTGGATAGGGGACCGAAAGTCAAAGGGCCTTCAGCGCCTGTCTATCTCTCTCTCTCTCTCTCTCTCCGCCCGAAGATCTGACGGGGTGAACCGAGTCTCGAATGTCAATTGCGTCGGGGGGAGGTCTCGGCAGGCGACATAGGTCAGGGGTCTGCGCTGGCAAGTCGGCCGAACGCTGCAGTCGTCGTCAGATCGCGGGAAGATGGTCTTCGAGCTCGAGGTGTCGAAGGTCGAGGTCGAGGAGAAGGTCGAGTTCGGAGGGGTTCGTGGGAAAGGGAAGGGAGTTGGAGTTTAGTTGGCGACGACTCGGGAGGGAAAAGGGAGCCAACTTTTTTTTCGGGGGGTGTGGGAGGAGAAAAAAGCTGACAGATGTCACGGATGGGAGAGTCCAGGCGAAGAGCCGGAGGAGCAGGAAGGGCAGACAGTGGTAGGAATACTATGACAGCAACGCCTCGGACGGGAGAGGTAAGGTAGGTGAGGTAGCGAGATAGGGGACTCTGGGGGACTGTTCATGCGCTGGAAGGGATGGAAGGAAGGGCCACCTTTGTTCCCGGTCCAGTCGAGGCACTTTGGATGGAGGTTTACGGATACCTACCTCTCTACGGCACTAGTGCGGTTGACGCTGATGTGGACAGCAAGCACAGTTTACTGCGCAAGTATACTACACTACTCGGTATCTGTACAGCAGATGGGATTAGGGGCAGCCCTGGGTGGGTGAGTGACCTGCGTCGATTACCTGACTTTACCTTACCTACTTAACGTTAGGGGATTTGCCCAGCAGGTGCCCAGTCTCCAACATGGCATCCAAGTTCCAACCCACCGACGTGTGCAAGGGGATGGGATTCCACTCTGAAAGTCCAGACTGTTCGCGTCTGCAGCACGACTGGGAAAAGTGGTGGCAGTGGCAGCGGACGTGGGTTGCGCGGAACTGCTGCAACAAGCTGGAGCCAACCAGACCGGGGAGAGGGAAAGCAAGGTGGGGACGAGGGGGCGTCGAGTGGAGCCCTGTTGGCTCAGACACGATGTGTCATTGGAGGAAGCGTCCCGCCAAGACACGCGGAAAGGAGCAAAAGGTGGGGCTTCTCCTTTCTCACGCTTGCTGCCAGGTTCACACTTGCTGCTTGTGTTGCTGCAGGTGGTGCTGGTGCTGGTGCTGGTGTCGAATTCTGGATTTCGGTGCCAACTTTCTGCTTTCCGTCTGCTGTTCTTTTGTTCTGCTGTTGTTCTGTTCTGGTGTATCCGTACCTTACGGGAAGGAAGCCCCGTCCGTCGCTGGGCGTCGGGGTCCTTCCAGACGTGTCCAGAACTCCGGCACCAGCTTCGGTGCAGCGCATTGCGCATTCAATCAGCCGGCATTGCAGCATTGGATTGGCAAGATTGCTCCTTCCTGCTCCCAATCTCACTCCCGGAGTCCCTCCTGCTTCCTGCCTCTCGTCCTCCTCCTGCCCTTGTCTCCCGCTCTGTCGCTCCTGTCTGCGCCACGCTTCCCACCTCCCGTCCGTCCAATCGTCGCCCACATATTTCGTGTTTATCCGATCCTCTCCCGACCGTGGCATTCGCATGGAACTCGTTCACCTTCTTGGCCAATCGCGACTGCCAGCGTCACGAGCGTCAAGCATCCATCCTTCTTAGCGCATGCAACGCTCCCGCTCCCGTCATCTCTCCCAAGTTTCCCAACTTAGCAACACCGGGAACAGCTGGTCTCACCTGGGTCCAGCTGCGCCTACCTACTGCGTTACCTACGGAGACAGCCTACCCACCACCGCCAAAAAACCTTGGTTGAACTCGTAGTGTACGGGAGGTAAGGTACCGGCACCGGGCACGGCGGGCAGCAACAACGAGATCGGCACGCGGCACGCGACATGCAAACTGAGATAACCATGATTTCAACTTTGTGGATAACTTTGATATAGATAGCACACCTTACACACTTTTTGAGGGGGGACTGTACACGTGTGAGCCTTCCAAGGTAGGCATCCCCGATATCTTACAGATTGGATCGTCATTGCAGCCGAAAGTTAAACATCCATGCCTCTGCCGTGATCCGGTCCAGTTATTGATCCTTGGAGAATATCCTCTTCTCCTCGTATCTCATCCTGTTGAACACCATGCTGTACAGCGGATTCCGCAATGCCAGCGGCACCATATCCACCAGCAGTATCTGCACCAGGTGCGGCCAGTACGGTACCAAAACCGACCGTCCGCATCCCACCCGATCCAGAATGGCGTTGGCGATGGTCTCTACCGATGGCCAGAATAAACGGGGACTCATGAGGTCCGTCTTCGTTGCAACCGCTCCGATCCGCACCCCAATGACCTCCACGTCGATGCCGTCCATCCGCAACTCTCGTGCCATGGACGCCGATATCGAGTTGACGTATGACTTGCTTCCAGAGTAGAAGGACAACAGAGGCCAGCCTCCATCGGCCAACGAGCCCACGTTGATGATGAGCGCAGGCTCTGCACTGCTCGAAAAACGCGGGATCATGATGGCATTGAGTATCGTCGGGAAAAGCGCATTCATGTGTACGTTGGCCGCGATGTCTTCCATCGAGGATTCGTCCAGCCGCCGCATCATCGGCATCTGACCACATCCGCCAACATTGTTGATGAGAACCCTCAGGTTGAGATTTTCAAGCGGAGCCAGCATCAAGTCCCACGACTCGGATCCAGATCCCAGCACTCCTGCGTCGCCGACCATGATCCTAAACTCCCGCTCCGGGTGCCTCAGTGCGAGTTTGTGCCTCACTTCCTCCAGCTTGACATCGTTACGCCCGTGCAAGACAACATTGAAGCCTCTGTGTGCAAGCTCATTTGCAAGCCCTTTGCCAATGCCGTCACTGGCTCCCGTCACCAGCGCCCACGCAGGCTTTCCGTTGACGGCCTTGAGGTAGCGATCAAGCTTCGGCTTGTTGAAGAAGGGAAGCAGAAACCAACCGACGTTGTATACTGCAATCAGGAGGAAAAATAGCCCTAATGTCCGGAGAAACTCCTGTGAGTCCATACTGAAGACGTATCGTGTCACGAAGGGGAGAGATAGAGAGGACAGCGAAGGAGGAATTTTGGCCCTACAGTCAAATGTTTCCATCCACCACCTTTTAAGATGTTTGAAAAATACAAAACATACATGTGAAGGGGCCAAGCAGACGTCATGAATTCAATCAAACGGTCGAATTGACTCTGGGAAACAGGGATGGCCACACCAGGCCAAACACTCCAGCTTCATGCTTTGCGGAGGGAATGTGGCCATCCGAGGGTACGAGACCGAGTCGTCCGTGATACGGATACGCTTTCTCGGAACATCGACATTCCCACATTCCCATCAGGAGCTCCGAGCAGCCCGCAGGATCTGTCGGCGGCCTGGGGTGCCTATATAGTTTTTCAGCAAACTACGAATTAGGCTGAACTCTGATTCGATGCCCTCCTTACTGCGACCACTTTGCCTGAACCGCCAGGCGCACAGGCGGAGAGCGTTGATATCAGACGGAAACCGAACTGGCAGCTTGAGAGAAGGCCCAGCATATTTGCATGGGGGGTGGTATGCAATGTCTGTACATACAAATCGCCAAGAAGTAATGGTACAATCGAGCTTTATTTTCGTTTTCATCCCCTTCAGCATCCTCAACCACTGGTGTAGAACAGTAGTTTAGAAAAGGAGGTTCTCCTTGGAAACCACCCTCTCCTCCTTCTTCTGCACCTTGACCTTTCCTGTACGCTTCTTTGGCACGGGGACCTTGAAGTACAAACTGGGCGACTCGCCCTGCTTCAGCAAGTGGCTCAGGTATCCGCGGTGGGCGGGGTCGCGGTAGTACTCGATATCGGAACGGCTCGTGGGATCGGGAAGTCTGTAGAGGAAAGGTTTGCTGCGGGCCGTCTCGAGGTAGGCCTCGACGTGCTCCTTGCCGAGGGGCAGCGGTTTGTCGGTGTTCTCACTCTGTCCGGCCAAGAGGCGCTTGATGGACTGTCTGGTGTAGAACCTCGTGAGGATCTTGCCGCCAGCGTTCTCGACAGCCTCGATGGCCGAGGCGGAGGCGCGGGAGACCATGATATCAAGGGGCTGGCGGAGCTCCTCCTTGCCGCGGGCGAGCAGCTTGATTCCGTCCTTGACGCTGCCAATAAGACCCGACTCAATAATCTCCTTCACGGTGATCTGCTTGGTGGGATCCAGGCGGCCGGCGTCGATCCACTCCTGGAGCTTATCGAGATTGACCTTGGACATGATGGGCGCGCGCCTGCCTTCTGTTAGCTTCTAGCCCCGACGTGAACATGCATTGTCGTATTTCGAGCGCAATTGATGTGCCAGGCCACACGTACAAGTTGTCGAAACCCTTTCTTCCCTTCTGCACAATCAAATGTGTCTGACCACCCTGGAACCAAGGTTTGACGTGGCCATGCTGCTTCTGACCCTTGTGACCTCTACCAGACGTCTTGCCCTTGCCGGCGGAGGGACCTCGACCGACTCGAATGCGCTTGTTGTAAGCTGCCCGGTTGTCCCTCAGGTTGGCGAGGATGGAGGCGTTGCGGGTGCCGATGGACAGGCCGGCGAAGAGGGAGATAAGGCTCGTGGGGTTCGTCGAGGGGCGCAGCACACGGCTACAGCATGTTGCTACATGCAACGGGGTTAACCTCGGGGGCATGGCGACTGGTGGGTTGTGGCGACGGACTCGGGGGAGTGGTGATGCAGCCCAGGGCCCAAGGTTCGAGCTGCCGCCAAAATTTCCAACGGAGCCTCACGGAGCTGGCAGCCGCGTGCAAGCCACAAGGCGGCAGGTAGCGTGGCTGGTGACATCTGACCAAGCGTGGCTCAGAAAGAGTGGTTATGTCAGCTCCAATCGATAAGGCACCTTTGTCGTACCCGGTGCATGCAAGTCAGCAATGGAAACAGCGGCCCCTGGTCTGGAAGGGAAGCTCCCCCTAGTCAGTGCCCCAGCGCCCCCTCCGCCCCCCTCTGATGCACATGTTCAGCACCTGTGACAGGGCGTGTTTGCTCCGCATCAGCGTGCTCAGTAGCCAACGTTAGCGGCCCAGCGCAGGGCAGGAGCTGCAAGTCAGGCACAGACGATTCAGGCTTCGGCGCAGGTTTCCAGTCGGGTCCAGTCCATCACAGTCAGTCAGTCAGTCAGTCACCAGTGTCGTCAGCGTTCCCTCGTCCACGGCCCGCCTCGAGGGTGTCTCAAGCTTTACGCTTTCCGCCCCAGCTCCCCCTCCAAACTGGACGGACAACGGCGACAACAGACCAGCTCAGGCAAAGGTACAAAAAAAAACATCTGTCAAACTTTTTATCGTTTGGCACATTTGCCTCCTGGTTTTCGGGGTCTCTGTCTGTGGACAATTGCGGTCGCATTGCGTGTGCCATTGCTTGGTCTTTTACGACAGACATCGTCGTCACCGTTCGCAGCTTGATCTTCACGGTGGGTGCAAGGTAGCGACTGCATCTCGGACTTGCGACTACACTGCTTCCTGACGCGGCCCAGCTTTACGTGCTCTTCTCTGCCTCACCTCCATCTCTCTTATCTGCCGCCCTGCACTGCTACCACTACACGGCACCGCGCCCTCTGCACCCCATTACGCATCAATTACGAGTCTAGCACCCTTCGCTGCGTCCTCGATTTCTCTCGACAGCAATTGGAGGGAACTTTATCGGCGTACAGCTCCCCGGTGCTACCCAACCCAATCGGCCCATACGCTACATCCAAATACCTCGTTTCGCAGATACGCTCGATCGCCATAATAACCGCCATCATGTCCCTCTTCGGTTCTTCACCACCAGGCGAATCGCCTTCGAATACCTCCGCCGCTCCTTCGCGATCTCTCTTTGACGAAGAGCCCATGTCCAAGTCAGGCTCCAATTCCCTCTTTACCGACGACGATTTCGCCGGCGCCGAAGGCTCGCCCTGGGACATGCCCACTCCGAGGAAGCAACAATCCCGCGCAGACGTCGTCCGCAACCTGCTGCCCCCCTCCGATGTGCCCGACGCCTACATCGAGACCTTCGACACCGTCGTGCGCGAGGATGGCAACGCGGGGCGCGTCAATGCAGGCGGCATAGCCAAGCTCTTTGCCGCTGCGCGCCTCGGAGCTGACCAGCAGGCGCAGATCATGTCCATGGTTGTCCCAGCTGCAGGTGGCGACATAGCTGTCGGACGCGGCGAGTTCAACGTCCTGCTAGCTCTCATTGCCTTGGCCCAGGAAAACGAAACAACCAGCCTCGACACCGTCGATGAGCGACGAAGAAGTACGTCTGCACCTGTCTCTCCATCTCATCTTCCCTTCTCCCGCAAGCTCTCGCACTTCCCCATGACGATACTCGGCCCCTGTTCGCCTAGCTATCGACTATCGACTTATCAGTGCGCAATCTGTGGGGTTCGCTGCTAATTGCCAATACACTAAACCAGACCTTCCACTCCCCAAGCTCGCAGGCCTGACTGCTGCTCCGGTGATGCCTCCCGTCTCCGAGCTTCCTGCCGCCAAACCTCCCACAGCTCCTCACACGCCGACCCCCGAACCTCCTCCATCGCCGCCCAAGCCTGCCAGCCTGCCCCAACCCCCGATGGACTTCCCCGAATCCGACGATCCATGGAACTCTCCCGATGTACACAAGGGTCACGCCCACGCCGCCGCTGAATCCCCCAGCAGGGCCAACGGTGCCAGCCCGCAGCGCCCGGCCGCCAACGGCAATGGCCACACCAATGGCAGCTTCGGCGCGTCGCCGAGCACCGCTATCGCAGGTCGCACCATGTCTTCTTACACGACAGCGACCGTTACCTCTGAGACAGCTTCCGCCCGCCAGAATGTAGTTCCCAGCACATCACCAGGTGGCTGGGGCGGCGGTTACTTTGATGGCAACAATACTGGAGGCGGCTTTAACGAACCCCCTCAGCCTCAGGTGACGAGTCCATTTGGCAGCGCCAGCCGTGGTGGACGCGAGCCGACCGGAAACGCTCCAAGCGCCCCTGCGTTGAGAACTTCCACGAGTGGGCGAACGGGAAGCAGCGTCGAGGAGAGTATCATTGTGACCCTGATGCCAGAGAAGGAAGGTCTGTTTATGTTCCAGCACCACAACTACGAGGTGTCGAGTATACGTCGGGGTAGCAAGGTCATCCGCCGCTACAGCGACTTCGTCTGGCTTCTCGACTGCCTGCACAAGCGCTATCCTTTCAGGGTGCTGCCTCTGTTGCCGCCCAAGCGTGTCGCTGGTAAGTTGAGGTATCGCAAGAACACGACCACGACTAACAAGACTAGTCAACGGCAACCACTTGTCCAATGATGGAGCCTTCATCGAGAAGCGTCGTCGGGGTCTGGCAAGGTTCTTGAACGCTCTCGTGCGCCACCCCGTTCTTAGCCAAGAGCAGCTCATCATCATGTTCCTCACTGTGCCAACTGTAAGTTTCCAACTTGTCGCTACAGCACCTTACACTGACAGCACCAGGAACTTTCCGTGTGGCGCAAGCAGGCCACCATTTCAGTTCAGGATGAGTTCCAAGGCCGTGTCCTTCCTCCCGGCCTTGAGGACTCCCTTCCTCCCACTCTCGAGGCTCTGTTCGACAAGACTCGCTCGGGCATCCGCCGTTCGGCTGAGTTGTACATTAACGTTTGCAACATCATGGATCGTTTGGTGAAGCGCACCGAGGGAGTTGCGGCTGACCATGCGCGCATCGCCCTGTCCCTCGCATCCTTGACCGAGACGAGCGCCGATACCTACGCAACTGACACCAACGAGGTGCCGCTGCTCAACGATGGCCTCAACTCCATGAGCCGGCATCTGAGGACTTGCCAGACCCTCATGGAGGACGAGAGTAAGGCTTGGGATGAGGGTGTCCTGGAGGACCTCAAGCGCCAGCGCGACGCACTTGTGAGCGTTCGCGAGCTCTTTGACCGCAGAGAGCGCCTGGACAAGGACAACATCCCCTATCTCGAGAGGCGCATCCAGACCAACGAAACGAAGTTGGCGAACCTCCGCAGCAAGCCTGAGGGCATGGTTAAGCCTGGCGAGATTGAGAGGGTAGTGGAGGCCATTATCAAGGTATGTCAAGGCTCCCCTGTCTTCCCCACACCAGCACTGACAGGCCGCAGGACAAGGAATCCATCGTCAGCCAACACAACCGCTCCATCTTCGTCAAGGAGTGCATCCGCGACGAGCTCATGTACTTCCAGAACACACAGTTTCACGTCTCTCGCTGGAACCAGGACTGGGCCCAGGAGCGCGTTAAGTACTCCGAGATGCTGGCCGACAACTGGCGTCGCCTGCTCGACGAACTCGAGGGCATGCCGCTCGGCGACTAGTCCTGTTCTTACGTCGTGTTTTCTTTCCCGGGTCAATTTCGATTTGCATACCCAGCGTTTTCACCTTCCATCTCTCTGGCGTTCCGGTCTTTCCTTGTATCCGCCAGATGTGTTCGACAATCCCCCATGTTGACTGTCAGCGGCAGTCTCCTAGTTTGTATGAAGATGTGTCGTTTCTTAGCGCAATGTCTCCAAAC
Organism: Colletotrichum fructicola Nara gc5; assembly: GCF_000319635.2. NCBI lineage: Eukaryota > Fungi > Ascomycota > Sordariomycetes > Glomerellales > Glomerellaceae > Colletotrichum > Colletotrichum fructicola. Next base: position 7,432,147 of record NW_027094051.1, on the reverse strand, counting down.
ACCAAATGTACTTCTTAGAGCACGGACACGTTGCCGAATACCCTTTGGTTACGAAATTTGCTTAATACATGACCCCTAATTTCGTTGCTTACATGATGTTTGCATGATTTACACACATTGTCTTTGGAGTTGAATGGCGACGGTCTGATGTCTCGTTCGGCATAGTCATGCTGTATAATGTGTATGCCCTGGGTGAACTACCGGCTCAGTGAGAAAGGCGCGGCGAGCTTGATAGCTTCCATCTCCCTGAGGCAGACCACAGTGGATCCCAAGCCATTGCGAGATGGGCTCCCGGCGGTATAGGTGTGGTTTGAGCAAAGTTTGCAGCTTGAAATTCTTTTGGGCTCTCCACGCCTGCGATCTTTCTTCTCTGTTATCTCGTCCTCACCAGACTTTCTCATGTCTCTACTGGCTGTAGCTCGGGCATGGTAGCTGATGATGCTGTGAAACCATGCTCTTAGTCAACTATGATGAACGGTAATAAAAGTTCTTGAGTATCACTGTCTTTCTCGAGGTCTTATTCATTTCTATCCTAAAGTCATTTCTCTACCCTGGCTTAAGGTGGACCTCGTATTATTTGTTTTAAGCATACGACACCAGTGCCGAGCGCAGAACAAATGGCTTCAAATAGTCCTCACGGTATCATTCTAGTAGATGAGCTTTGTACTTTCTATCATAGAGGCACACTTCTGATACTTCAAATATACATAAGTTGTACAAGTGATGCTTTTAAAACAAAACTTCCTCTCGCTGATCATAACCAACACATCGTATCCAACCAAGGCGCTAGTTCATGATTTTGCGAGGGACTGGAATGAAATGAACTCCAAACTTCGGACCTTTACCACATTTGATCTTCCAAACCTCCCGCAGGGCTTGGAGGGTCTTCGTGGAGTGACCTCTTCCGTCATGGAGCTGGTCCCGCGCCAGTCTCACCAGAAGACAACGTCCCAGAGCATTGAGGGCACATGGGTAGCGGGTCAAAGCTGAATCTGGACCTTCACTCTTTGGGTGAATGGTCTCTTAAGCAGTCTCCGCTAGGGCTTTGAGGGTATCGTGAGTTGTTGACTAGGGAAGCTGACCAGGTCCCTGAGTACTCTTCTCCCTCCAAGGATAAAAATCCATTTTCTTCCAGAATTTTCGTCAGCTTGTCTTTTTTTAATCCAGATCACCACTTTTTCGAAAAAGGCTTCTTTCACAAAAAGAAGCATTTTCTACAAAAACACACATATCAAAGCACCTCGACGCTGCCTTCTCATCATGGCTGTAAGTGTCCATTGTTTCCCTTGAAGCCTACTTTTGTCGAGCCTTTTCTTTTCTAAAAATTCATTCCGGGGGGTCTTTCTTCGTTGATTGACACCGAGGAGATACTGTTTACCTTTCTTTTCAAGTCCTCCTTTACCCCTTTTCCCCCATCTCCTGATATCATCAGGCCATTTCCACCTGGTTCTATTCCACTGACGATTCAAATAGCGCCGCCGCGCCAAGGTCTATGACCAGCATGGGAATGAGGTTCGGAACGAGCATGGCGACTGTACGTATGCCAATTACGACGCCGACGACGCTATCCGCCTCTGCAAGGAGGGAGGACAGTACGGTCGTCCCGAGTTCATGGATTGGAGATATTGCTCCAGAGCAAAGCATTGTGCACCTCCAGCGGATTTTCGGGACGGCGACCGGGATGACTTTCTCGTCTGCAAGAAGCATAACCAGCAGTCCTGGAAGTCCAAGCAGAAGGCCAAAAAGAAGCCGCACCTAGTGCGCACTACCCAGGCCACGCCCCGCGGCCCCAGAACTCCCAAGAAGGCCAAGGCCACCAAGACCGGCAGAATCGAGAAGAGCGTTACGCCCAAGAAGACTAAGGTCGCCGCCACCCCCATCCCCAAGAAGGCCAAGAAGGACAAGAAGGAGAATAGCGAGCTGTTCGTCTCCTCTTCGGAGGAGAGCGACGACGAGGATGGCGAATACGAGACGGATGTCGACATGCCTACCGTCCACATTCCCCGCCGCCACCCCGGCCCTGACGACGATGGTCCCGGTGGTGGCATGGGTGGTGGTATGGGTGGCCAACTTATTGCAGTTTAAGGGAACGAAATGCCATACAGAGTGCGATCGAGTCTTTTGGGAGGCGGTTAAGGCTTAGATGGAGATTTGTGGCCAGACCTGGCGTATGGCAATACAGAATACAAGAAGACATCTCTGGAGTCAGTTGTCGATCGTTCCGAGTTGCCCGCGTGTATGCCGAATATCCTGCTCCGTGAAGTTGTGTACGAGAAAATGTGTCGACTGAATATCGTGACTCGTGAGCGTTTCCCACGATTGGCATTTACTTCTTCGTGTAAGTGAAGGCATTGTATAGAGGAGGACAATCCATAGCCTCAAGACTGTCCTTCGCTCCCATGAAGCAAGTCTCGGAAGGGCTTGACAAATAGCATGAATTCGAGATTTGCGGTGGTATGCGTTCTTAAGATGTCTGAGATGGAAAATTGGTGTGATTTTGGATGTATTAAATTATTCATAACCATGTATACGCCCTTCTGCTGGAATAATCAGTGTTTTGGGTGATAGCGTTATGCTAGCCTTGTCACAGCAGAATATTCCAGACAAACTCTACATACGCAAGTAATCCCGCGAGCCAGGCTTAGATCTTCACTTCTCAGGTGAACAGCGTGATGTTTGAACCCTTTTAGGGCTTTGATGACATTGCAATCTCAAGCTTTACCAAGTGATGTCGGCAGGTCTCTCGCGAACTCACTTCTTTCACCAGGTATAAGAAGACGTCTTCTTGGCAGATTGTCCAACCAAGTCTTTTCACATTCTTTCAGACTCGATTCACAACAGACATCGAACTTCCGACCCTCGACCACCACCGACCTCTGTGACCTCCGACTCTCAACCACCGACCTCCCAAACCCCAAACAACCACCTATATCTACAATGGGCTCCGACCCCCATGCCGACTCTGGCGAGTCGTCTTCTGTAAGTCGAATTCCCACCCCCCCCCCCCTACCACCCTGAAGCCCCCTCTCGTCCCCTCTCCCCCCTCTGCCCCCTCTCTACCTTACACACAAACACACACACACACACACAAACACACATGTGTATACATACCTACGAACAAAACAATTCTATCTCCTCCTGCCCCAGTTCGATTTATGCATACAAGAGGCTAACATCAACCTAGGAGGAGGAGCTCCTCCCCAATGACGCCAAGGGAGACCACTCTTCCTGCAACCTCACAAGCTACAAAAAAAGGGGCAATCATGAGATGAAAGATCTCGCCCGACCCTGCCTGCACAACCCTAAGGAGCAGTGTTTCTGTTCGAGCCACCGGGGCTGTATGCCAAAGACCCAGTTCACAGATATTGAGGGCGCTATCTCCCGAAAGACCTGCATCAAGTGCAGGTTTCGAAGCGCGAACAGGGCGAAGAAGACCCCCGAGGAGCGGGCCAAGGCCAAGGCACTCGCCAAGACCCGCAAGGTTCCGGGAATGTCGAAGAAGAAGAGCACCAAGGGAACCATCACCGGCAGAGTTATGAAGACGCCTACCAAGAAGAACCGCTCTGGCAAGCGCTCCGGCAAGAAGAGCACCGAGAAGAGTGAGCTCTTTGTCTCATCCGAGTCCGAGTCCGAGTCTGAAGAGGAGGATATGGCCGACGATCACCCGAAGGGCACTGGCTACCGCCAGACGCCCGATGATGAGGACGATGCCCCTGGCCAAGATGGTTCTATGGGCGGAGGTCTTCCGGGAAACATCATCGTTGCTTGAGTCTTAGCCGACTGTCTCTGCCGGGCTCAGCTAAGGTGCGGTACTTGATTGATAGGGCTTTTGGCAGTGATTCCAAATACAGGAAGGCACTTGGAGAGTTGGAGGTGTTTCTATACTATAGATACCCAAAAGAACGCTCCTCGAGCGGATTGCTCCTTGACTAATAACAACATCTTCCCATCTCACTCATGTCCATTCATGTCATATGTTGTTCAGACTTCGAAAGAAATGGTATGCACTTGAGGAGAGGCCGGCAAGTTCTAATCTGGCTTAGATTCCTCTGCAACAAAACCTCTTCGAGCAAGCCCCCTCTTAGAGCAGATAGCAGGCTACGAATGGGGAATCAAAGAACTTCGTCAAGTGCGCCTCCATATGCCAAGCCGAGCCTTGGCTCGCGACTCGTGGTCATGGTTGTCGTCTTATTGGGCAACGTTGAAGGGGCCAAGCATGCTTGTGAGACCATGGCTTTGCTTAGGATCCCAAGAATCGTGCGAGATGACGACGAGGGGTCTAGACGTCCTGCTTGTAAGATACTCCCACAGCCACGGCCAAAAAGACCCTCAATGTGTGGCTTACTGTCCAAGACACTGACACGTGGGAGCATCAGAGCCTGAAACAAGAAGCTGAGACCGAAATGGCCACACTCTATTAGCAAGAGAAATGACGCAACATGAAGTAAAGGCATGGCTGACACTGAGATCTGGGCCTGCGCTCTTTCACCGACTGGCTATCAACTACTTGGCATCCAGACTAAGTTGGTGGTGGTGTAGTCAGACGGAGGCTATGTCAAGCCCCGAAGAGTATAGATGATTCTTCGGATTCCTGGGTAAAGAATATTCATCTCAATAAACCAACGACATCCTGTTTGCTTCCTTCACGGATAATATGCTGAAAGCATCAGCTCCCGAGCTTCAAATCGCGAGTTTTACATTATCTTTTTGGTTCCTTATCAAAACCTTTTGCTGAAAGACTAAATTGAAGAATTACAAAAGCAAGGCTGGAAGCAAGTACCGGAAAATGTGTCTCTAATGATGGGCACTGACCCAGAATTACACAAACTTCCCCGGACGGAGTGCGCGCTCTCCGCAAACCACCGGTCCGACACTCGCAGCGATGGCGCAGCATGATCGGCAAGCATCTAGCTGTCATGGACTTTAACACGCCGAAGACGACATCCCCGGGCTCCGTGCGAGCCGTCTTGCCGGTACATAAGTGTACGCCTATTTCCTACTACGGTCGTCTTTGGTCCGCTGCGGTCCATTCGCCTTATTGAGCGAGAGTCCACGACATATGGACTTACTCTCGTTTACCACAGCTCTAGCGCGAGGGTTTTAGAGGCTGGTATGCAGTGAGGTGTGCGTACGTTCTTGATCAGCTGGATCGTCAACCCCTCAATCATTATGAGAAGACTATTTGAAGCCCGCGGACCGCGGCACCGCGACATCGGGTACGCTGCCCACAGCACATGCCAAGTACAGATCACCGAGGATGTCAAGATCGCTGCTCAATCTGGCCAGAAACACATTTCCAAAAGAACAACCAAAGCAACCCAGATCCCAAACAGGAATGAGGGAGGAAACCACGGGACCGATCCCGACGACACCATCCGCCAACCTTCTTCGCTTAACCTCGTCAATCATTGCCCATCGTCTGAACCATCGAGCTAACGTGCTAAGTATGCTTCTCAACCGAGAATTTCCCTCACCGCTCTTCACACCATCTTCGCCCTGCTCAGTTTCTCCATTCGAACATTCGGTATCATTTCCTCGTATTATCCCGTTCTTCCTCTTGCATCGGCATCATCACTTGCATCTATCACAGAAGAACCACTGAGTTTTGGTTTGCCGTCGCGCCGAAAAGGGAACCAAAAAGTAACCTTCTTATCTGGTCGACTCGAAACGGCAAGGCTGGGCCAACAACACCCCGGCCCGGTGCCGACGCCGCGCAGATCAATAGATAATGCAATACGATATGGGCCGGGAAGATACTGCGCGCTCAACGGAGGATCTTGATAAACTAACAATCCTCCCAGGCGACTTGCATTATCGTAGTCGATGAGATGGAGGGATTGATAGGGAATGACAGCTTGAGTTTATAACAGTCTAGTAGCGCCCGCGCTTCTCGGCCGCCGCACACGATTTCCTTCTGACCACCTTCTCGAACGCCTCGCCAGAACGGGGCATCCGGCAGCTCGGCACCGAATTGCGACGGTCAGACATCGTATCCGCAAAATGGTCGTGAGAACTACTCGATTTAAGAGGCGGAGGACATGGGGGATGTGCCGTGTTTCCCGACGACCCATTGGGATTACTGTCGATTGGAGGTTTAAATGGAGGCTTGCCCAGACGAACGCGATGCGATGTACTTGCTTGCGACAAACCGACGTTCATGATTGACACGGGGTTTTTAACAGCGACAGCACCGAGAGAAGCGGTTGGCGCCACGCACAGGACATGAAGGAGGCCGACGGTCACAGACTCACCCCGCGATTTCCATCACAAAGGATATGAGAATGGGTTCGATTAGATGCTGACGGACGACGCTTGCCCGCAATCTGAAATCGAGAGATGACGACAATCACGACAAGGTGAAACTGAGGAAGTTGACTTATCAATTGAAATTAGGAACCCTCCAGCAAATATGTATCGCACATCTATCTTCGGCCGTCAATGCTCATCCAGTTCGATCGCGTCTCGGCGCATTAATCGACCTTTTTTCTACCAAACATACCTTTGACACCGGCCGATGAGAGAAGAAAGGAAACGACGAGCAAGAAGAACTCCGAGGTATTACATCCATCGTTATCCGTGTGTTGCGTCCGACCCGCCGTTTGCTCCAATATACATCTCCTAGCAAACAACAGCGCCAGACTTCATGGGAAACCCCGGTGATTGGAGGAAAGGGAGGAAAAGGAGGGAAAAAAAGAGAAATATTCGTGAAAGCATTACAGAGGGAATGGTGGGATTGGGCGACGATGACGATGAGGAGAACGCCACCTTCAGCCCAGCGCAGCCGCAACCCTTGGCCTTCCGGACCTTAGTTGCACCACATCTCAACACGTGTGCTCTGCAGTTGGCTCAGGACATCGAAATCAAGCCCACTCTGTCTGAACGCAACGATGATCATGTCGAATCGCTCTTCCAACGACTTAACGTTCCAGCCCTCGACATCATTCAGGCGGGGGATCTGTGGTACCGCCTCCTGCTTGACGAGGGGATCGGCCCAGCAAACATCGACCTTCTCAGACAATACGAGGCTCTTTGCAAGCTCGAGCCCAGGAGAGTTTGCCAGGTGGGACTGGCCCTTCTTGAAGCCCATGCCTACGACGAGGACGCTCGGCCGCGGCTTTTCTGCGCACAGCGCATCAACAGCGCGCTGAGCGATGGCCGACGGACGCGCGCGCATTCTTTCCGTTGCGTGCTGAAGCAGAGGGAACTGATTGTTGGACAGAAGGTAGTACGGGTTGACGGGGATGCAGTGGCCGCCAACACCCAGACTAGGTGTGAAGGGCATGTATCCAAATGGCTTGGTCGCAGCAGCACCAGAGACTTCATATGGGTCGACTCCGTGTCCAACACAGGCATCAGCCATTTCGTTGGCGAAAGCAATGCACATCATGCGCTGGCAGTTCTCGTACAACTTGGTCATCTCGGCGACCTCAGGTCTCGACACAGGAACGACGTTGTCGAAAACCTGCGAGTAGAGGCGGACGATGGCGTTCAGCGAACCGGGGACCATATCATCCAAACCGGACACTATCTTGGGGATAGCGTGAGCGGGAGGCTCAACACGGCCGGGGTCGACACGCTCAGGAGACATGCCAGCGAAGAAGTGGCGTTCCTGGGCAAGAGGGCCGAGCAGCTCTCTGGTCATGCCAACGGCGACGGATGACTCGACGACCACTACGGAGCCAGCGCGGGCGTATGTTGCAACATTCTTGAGCGCGGACCGCAGGAAGGAAGTGTCAACGGTCTGGTCTGGGCGCAGAAGCGTGGGCACTGAGATGAGGAAGTGTGTAGCCGCTCCCATATCGCTGGGTTTGCTGGTGAACTTGGCCTTACTGTCTGGGCCGAATTCTCTCTCGAGGCTCTGGACTCGCGCCTCAGAGACATCGAAACCGAGGACGTTGAACTTGCGGGCAAAGTTGCCCACGAGGTGCTCTCCAACGTATCCCACCCCAATGACGGCAACCAGTGGTTCCGCCTCGAGGTCAATGGAGCTGGCAATAGTTGCGAGTTCCTCGTCTGATTCGCACTCCTCCGTGGGAGGAGTGATGGGGTAGTAGCCATCGTGAGAGAACTCCCAAGGCGCGGCTCGGTCCTTGGAGGATTCTGGAGAGTTGAAGGGGAAAGCATCGCGGCAAGTCGGAGACCGCTCCGGAGTATCGGGTGTAAGAAGCTGAGAGTCCATTGCGACGGCGAGGGGGGTATCAAACGAACGATGGGTAGTTGCGGAGAAGAACGAGTGTCGACGAAGAGCTACACGAGGAAGATATCTACGATATCTTAAAAGTCAACTCCACTGCCAAGTTGGCTTGAGGGTTTAAGGAGGAAGAGAGCGCGGCGACGGGAAGGAAGAGAGTTCAGTCGAAGGAACGAAGACGGGAGTTAAAAAGAGTTTGCCAACTAAGGCACTGACACACATGATGGGAAAGCAGCAGGAGGAGACAGCCCACTCACCTTCGGGCTGTCCCTGGCGTCAGCGGCTCGAGGTTGCCCAGACTTTGGACTGGCGGCAGCCTCTCCATGCCACCCGTCTGCGGAAAGCAATGATTGAGACATGGACATGGCATCAACCTGGGCTTCGCCGGGCCTAATCGGGATCCACGTGTGCACCACCAAACGGCGGCAACAGCAGCAGCATCAAAAGCATGGACGCCATAGTGGTGGTGGTGGTGGTAACTCTGCGACTGAGGCTCCAAGCCGGCGGCACGCGGCTGGATGGCGACGGGGCCGTGGGCAGATCAAAGTCGGGAAGAAAAGACGAGATCATAGTTTCAGGTCCAGGCTAGCTCCCGGACAGACCAGACTTGGAATCGAACAGACGACCATCAGCAATAGTGTGTCCAAAAACAGTCCATGGCAAGCGGCCTGAAGGTGGCTGAAGGGCGAGGAGGCCCACCTCCGAAGCGCAACCACAACCACCAAGCTCACCACAGGCGCGCTTCGGCAAGACGACGCTGCACGGAGAAGGAAGAAGTAGCGCAATAACTCCGTATGGCATCAGCACAACGAGAATGGCAAAATCTCTCGCACCGGCCGGAATCCAGAACAACATCAGAAGGTGGTACTCCCCAACCAGCAACGGCAGCAGCACCAGCAGCCTTCACCCAGCGCGGGATCGCCAAGCTGGCAAGCCCGGATGCAGGAAGCAGGCAAAGACACTCATCTCCCCTGCTTGTTCATCGTACTTTCGCCGAGGTCCCCTCCGACGCTTGATGTCATGCAGAAACGCCCTTGTCGTTCTTGCTGGGGACTTTTTCCTGGTCCATTGGGAAAAGGTTGCGTTGCCTGGCTGACTGGAGGCGTGTTTCTTCTCGGAACTCTGAAAGGCTCGCGCGGAGCTCAAACATGATATCCGCTGCAGGCCATATTCGAGGTCGTAAGCGGCGGCCAGGGTGCTGGATCGAGATGAATCGACAGAGACGTGAAGGTACCCTAAGGTTACCTTCGCATCTCAAGGCCGAGGGGGGTACTTGCTTGGCCACCGGCCTTGGAACCGACGATCACAACATTCTGACCGGCCTAAACTGCGCGTCCATGAGCCCGAAATTCTCACTCAATCACCGTGAAGTCTTGGGAGGCGTTGGAAAGGGTTCTTCGACGAAAAGCTTGCGAAGTATCGGCAGGGGTGCATGAGGTGAAGGGGGGAGGCAGTGGGGGGCCAGGATGGCCTGGCTTGCGAGGTACGAGATACATCGAGGAGAAGACTGGGAGTGAACGAGCGAGAGTCTTTGGCACTTTGCCCATGCCATGGCATGCCCTGCTGCCCTGTCTGGCTGAGCATCCAGGACGATTCTGGGTAATGCGTGTGCGTATGCATCTCTCGAGGTCGCGGAAGCTATTGTCTTGGCGGAGGAATTCACGAAGTCGGAATGGGGCGACGTTTTGTGTCGAAGCGCAGCAGAAGGAAAGAAGTCCACCGAAAAGGGGGTTGTGATGAGATGATTGGCGAGAGGAACGAGACGATGGAAGACTGGAAGGACGCTTTTCGACGCATCGATGCTCGGCCAGCGTTGCTTTGCCTTGCTTTGTTTGCTCTGCTCTGCTTTCCTCCCCGCGCGGCCACAGCCCAAAAAAAACGATGCATATGCACATGTCATGCATATGCAACACGACGAGCGGACACCGAGGCCCCGGTCGGCCGGCGACCCCACCCCCGCTCAATGCAAGTCTCAGTCTGTGCGCTGGCGAGGCCTGTTAATTGCATTGCACTGTATCCGTACTCGAATGGCGGGTGAGGTGGGTGGTATTGCATTGCATGCATCAAGGCGGGGTTCTTCTGCCCCGTCTTTGCTTCTTTTCGTTGTTCCACTTCTTCCGCTCAACAACCACACCTCCCCCCTTCCCTTTACGAATATTTCACGCCTCTCCACCACCAGCCCCCCTGTCGCTTCAATCACCCACCACCCCAGCTTTCGTTCTTTTGGGTGCGAGTCCATCAATGGCTTTCCGGTCCGTCCTCCACGATCCCCCCGTCTGCGCTACCATCGTCCACCATTAGCCATACCGATCCAAACTGCTAAGCCACAACCTGCCCCTTGCACTGGGCGGCATACACGTGGTGGAGAACGGCGCCAACCGCCGGCTGTTTCTCAGACGCCCTCCGCTGCCCTTTTCGTCCCTTCCACGGCCCTTGAGATGACGAACGACAAAACGGCTGCCAAGATCTCGTTCATCTCATCGGTCCCGAGCCCGGCACAACTGGCGCGACGCCACAGGGGACACTCGTCGTACGTACGCGGCCCCTATTGAGCACATCATCCCGTCATCTCGTGTCAAGCCACAGCGGTTCTGCCTAGCCCTGCGCACCGTTATTTCTTGCTGCTTCTTGGGCCAGCGTCTGGCTCGAGCAGATGTCGTGGCATGACGCTCCATTGAAACAAGCAACGATGAAGCTCAAAGTGGTAGAGCAATACGGGAAGAAGTTGACTCGACGACGCGGAACCCCGCATCCACCGGAATAGCATCAAATCCCGTTCAGCTGGTTTCAGCTGCCGCAATTTTTCTCTACAGGGGCTCGAATACCGAGAAAACGATGTTCCGTCGAGCTTGGCCGGCGAAGGACGGCGTTGACGGCGACAGCGAGCTCGACAGGCGACATCAGTAATGGTTTCCGCTTTCTCACCATAATGATGTAGCATTTGCCGACCTTTCTCAGACACCAGAGACGCGACACTTCCAGGCGAGGCGCACCACCAGGCTCCTAGTGCACGAATTGCACTGACAAACTAGTTCTCTGCGGCCTGAAGGCGTCTTTAGAATGACCTAAGCACCTGGATTTGCCTCTTCTCGCAGTGTGTGTCCTCGACAACGGCATGATTGGTGGGACTTCGTGCCTTCGTTGTGAGTTGGCGAACCACAAGCTGGGAAACCAAGGCCTCTACACTGGCGCCATCTGCACAGCAAATGCGAGATGCAATACAATATTTAGAACTATAGCGCGACAGCGCGCATCGAGCACGGGTATTGGAGCCGCAGCCCTGCCAAGTTGGTGCCAAGTTGTGCCAGTAATGCAGAGAAGACGAGGTGCATCTTGTTGTTTGTATGACGCCGGGGACGCCATTGGCCGAAGCCATCATAGCACCGCTTCGGTCTCATGACTTGTCCTCCTCCGTCTTTTGGTAATACGAGAAACCCAATCCCACGAGGCTGCGTCACTTTACTCGACCAATTCCACTTTGTGGACTTGTCCAACCGAAGATGACTTCAATATTCCGACTAGTGCTGGCGGGCACTTTCCCCCAAGGCAAAGAAATCATCCGACCAGAAGCCCACTAGAGAGGTTGGTGTGCGGGGAGTAGGATCAATTGCTGACGGCATGAAGAACATTGGAGCAGATTTGCCATCCTGGGTCTTGTCCCAAAGCCTTCAACTTGTTGCTCCTTGGTTGTTGAATGACAGCTAGTGTCGAGAGAGAGAGAGAGAGAGTACGTTGCGGAGCGTTGCGAAGGAGAAACAATTGGCGCGGGCGCTATGCCTCTCGGAACCAAAAAGAAAAACCGCAAGAGTCAATCGAGTCGAACGGGACGTGTAAGTCCCGAGGCGGTCAACTTGTTGCTGAAGCCGGTCCTCGGAGCTTCCATCGCTGGTTACCAGATCCTCGGAGTCGACCAGCGACGGGCGCTTCCGAAAGTGCCAGCGGCGCCCAACCCGACCAGAGGAACAAAGATACCACCGGCCTGGCGCTTGCACTTCTAGTTGCGGTGTCACTTGCTCTCCCTTGATCGGCAACAGCACTCATCCACAAGGACAACATTTGAGACAAGGAGAACGACAACTGTTCCCCAGCCTTCAAGGCCGTATTTCGATTTCTGTCAACCTCCTCCATTTTCATCTCGCTGGGCACCACGCGGGGCAACAATACAATCCGAAAAGAGACTTGCGATGTGAGGGTTCGTTGGCGTGCCTCTTGGCCACAATGCTCAAGCCCCAAAGCACCCCGGTCCCTCCCGCTAAGCCTGTCCTGGCCCCGCGAACCACGCTCGGATAGTTGAATGACATATCGACAAGGGCACACAGCTTATGACCAGGGGGATTTCTCGAACTTCATCCACCCGGCCAACAGCCGGTTACATCCCAGGTACTGGTCGCTGATCTACCTCTGGGTCTTCCCCTGTTCTCTTGCAAGCACTGCAAGCACATCATTAATCAATCACCAGCGCACAACGGGCAGCTGCCGTGGATCTTCTTTATGGCTGGTTGGCCTGGGCAAGCTGGGGGAACACCACCACCAGCCTGCTCACACACTCGCTCACTCAGCTTCTGCAAGCCTGCAAGGTCCCAATCTGTACCGTCTCACTCAGCCCATTCCATATTGACTGAAAATTTTTCTTCCTTTTACTCGTTAGCCTGCCAACACACCATGCTCACCTGCAGTTGGACTCGTACCCAGCTTTAGTTGCGGATCCCAGCCTTTAGTCGGGCACGTCGGGGTCATCACCGGGAGGATCCCAATATGGGCTTCTCTGCAACTTGATGCATGGTTGGCGATTCTCGGTTTCTGAACGGTTCACAGCTTTTGGACTTGATGTGGCCATTTGTGGGCATCTGCTGGTAGCCTGGCCTGTCATTGTCAGTCACATCAGGCCCCTTCAATGCCAGAACCGGATATACGGCTCCAACAACGTGGACAACGACGTAGCGCGAGGTCGTAATGCTGAACAATGGAGCATTACCACACGACTTGGAGGGGCAACGCCTCGTATCGCGAGGGTCGGGACGCCAGCCTTCCTTTGGCAAGTGCCGTCTGTCCCGTCTGACCAGATCTTGAGCTCAAATATTGAGATTATATGCACATGGCCAGCGCCATGGACCAGCTGCCAAGCGGTACCGCCTCCATCAGCCAGCCCTCTGCTCTCTTTATCCCCATCTCGAAGTACTGGACTCAGGTCGGCGTCCTTGGCAGAACCGGCGTGTAAAATCCAACTTCTCGGCGTGGTCGACGATCAGTTATTGCCCGGCACGCATCTTTTTGTAAATACCGCTCTCTGCCGTCCTCAAACGACCCGTGAACTCTATTGCAATCTCGCCCGCAGTGTCGATCGACCGGAATCATACCCTCTTTGCATCGCGAACTGCCTCATATTCTCTAGCCATGCATGCGCTACTGTCTCTCGTCCTCTCGGGGGCCGCCATGGCCGCCACTCTCAACAATCCGCTGCGAAAGCGCGCCGAGTGCGGGCCCGGAATTGGGTCCTGCGCTCCGGGTGAGTGTTGTAGTGAGGCCGGCTGGTGTGGAACGACGGAAGAATATTGCGGCGGCTCGCAATGCCAGCTCGAATACAGCGACTCTTGCGATACCTTGTAAGTCCATTGGAACGTCGGACGGCGCTCGCCATGCGCCGCACATTGCTAACACGTTCCTGGCAGCTTCCCGCCTCCCGGCGCCAGCACGGAGAGCATCTCCCGTACCCTTGTGGGATCCGTGCCTTATGGTGTGTTCATCTGCTTATGCATCGTGGAACGGATCTAACATGCATGATCTCTTAGGCTCAATCATCACCACTTGCGCCAACCCAGGGTCCTTGGCATTGACCTTTGATGATGGCCCTTACATCTACACATCCCAACTCCTTGATCTTCTCGAGGCCCAGAACGTCACCGCCACCTTCTTCGTCGCAGGCAACAACATCGGCAAGAAGCGCATAGACGACGCCACTACACCATGGCCCGCCATCTTGCGTCGGATGTATGGCCTCGGCCACCAGATTGCTAGCCATACCTGGACCCACCGCAACTTGAACGAGGTCAACAGCACTATCCAGAGGACGGAAATCATCTACAATGAGATGGCGTTCCGAAACCTCTTCGGCTGGATTCCAACCTATATGCGCCCCCCATTCCTTGAGTGCAACGCTGGCTCGGGCTGTCAAACTTTGATGAGAACTCTAGGGTATCATATCATCAATGTCAACGTGGATACCAAGGACTACGAGAACGATTCTCCGACCTTGATCCAGGTTAGCAAGGACCGCTTCTCCAATGGGGTCTCGACAAACGCGGCCGCTAATAGCTATATCGAGCTGTCCCATGATGTCCACTATCAAACTGTGGTCAACCTGACTCAGTTTATGATTGACACTGCAAAGGAGCGTGGCTACCGTCTGGTGACCGTGGGCGAGTGCCTCAATGATCCCAGGGAGAACTGGTACCGCACAGCTGGTGGCGCACTTAGCACCGGAAGCACAGCCTCGACCACGGCGTCTCGCGCCACTGCGTCCTCTACCCTGATCGTGTCTTCTCGAGCGTCAACATCCTCCGCTCCTGCGGCTACGGGCAATGTTTCGCCGGACCAAACCTGCGGTGGCACCACTGGTTACACATGCTTGAACTCTGCGTTCGGAAACTGCTGCTCTTATTATGGATTCTGGTAAGATCCCCGGGAACATTTGACGCAATGAAGGATACAGCTGACGATACTGCCCCATTACACAGCGGCTCCAGCCTGTCATACTGCGGAACCGGCTGCCAATCGGGCTTCGGATCCTGCTCACCTCCATCTTCCGGCGTGAGCGACACGACCAACGGTCTCTGCGGCAGCGATTTCAATGCCACGTGCAAGAACAACGGTGATAAGACCTGCTGCTCGCAATATGGCTTCTGGTAAGTCATTCTCCCATATCACCTCTTCCCCAGCTTTCCTGTTCCACGGGCATGGTTCATCCGATGGCGATCATATGGAAAAACTTGATATACTGACGAGAATGTAACCAGTGGTAACACTGACACGCACTGCGGAACTGGCTGCCAGTCGCTTTTCGGGACCTGCAATTGATCGGGCCAGACTTGTGGTGCAGCACGTATTGCGGCCTGCACTGAACCTTGAGGCTGGCCGCCATACTCGCACAGCATGGTCGATCCTCGGGCACCCTCGTCGGCTTCCAGGGTCTCTACTCAAGCCATTTCATTTGCAATCTGTCAATCAGGAATGACAACGAACATGAGGGGCAACGTCAAAAACCTTGATTAATTATGTTTTGTTTTTGTTTTCGGGCAGGCGGGCGAAGAAACCGTTAGCATCTCAACGTGCGTCTGCCTATTGACAGCCAAGTCGGCGTCGGACGCATTGCGACCTGTCTAACCTTTCCCACCTACCTTTATGATCTCTACGGCCGAGACGATGGATAAAGACGCAGCTGCAACGCAAGTGCATCGCGGCAAAAGCGTTGGAAATAGTTTAATGTTAACACCTAATCGTGAGCGATTATGTCTCAACCTATTTTGCGACATTTCAACGGCCGGTCTCGTGCTCCTAATGCTTGTCTATGTCTTTGTTTCGCCGCCGCCCGCAGCTGACCAGGCCCCGTGCCAGGTCGGCCCCCTCCGAATTGTCTTGGGTCGCAAGGCAGGCTACAACGGTTTATTCTTCGTGGCTACCTTCCAGATACGAGGAGGCCCGAGATGTCTTGTGCGTAGCATCGGAGAAACGCAATTCTCGTGATCATTTTGGTGATGCTTCAAGAGGGACCACGCTCATATCGCAGTGGCACCATCGCGGCAGGACATGCCCCGAAAACCGGTGTTTACAATTTGCCTCGGTCAGCAAAAAGTTTTCTGGAATTTCGGCGATGCGCTACGACGTATGACGAGCTTTCGTGGTGCCGAGACTCTAGCGATCTGCGATGATTGGGATGAGGGGGTCTGGCAGCCCTCGTGCGGCACTCGTCTCGGCCTGCCAAGGCACGGCAAAGGTTTCTATCTCCCAAGACTTTACCCGAGCTTACAGCTTACGTGGGCATTGGATGGCATACGCAGTCAGCAATGAAGCGAAGAACGCCAAAAAAGCTTCACCCACACGCACGGCGGCGAGGTTATTACTCGAATGGGAGATACGGCGAGAGGGAAATGGATCTGTGCGGCAGAAACAGCTGTGCAGTGGGCTTAGACAAGGCGGTCGAAGTTGTTACCAAGCTGCCTCTGTCGACAAGGGCCTCGTTCGTAAGCCCAAGGATCCTGAATCGTGACGCATTTCTCTCACCTTGGGAAAACATCGACTTGTGGAATTCGATCATGTGCCCTTGAGGGGCAGCTGAACTGCTGAATAAACTCCGCCAGGCCGTGCTCTTCTGTGGTGCTAGCGCCCAGCTAAGTGGGTTGGCCAGCAGCGAGCTAGTGCCGTCGAGCTAACAGAGCTCATCTTATTTTTGGGATCATGTTAGCAGCACAACTTGCGCGGTAGAACATCTGTCATTCGATCTTTTGGATGGTCCGGAATTTGGGATGCGATGCACACGCAAGTTCGGGACTAAACCAACCCCGTGCTGGGTTGACATGCGACGAGATGACACTGCGAAGGTGCGCCTCGATGGTCGACATGGGGGCGAAAAAGACGTGCCGCACCGTAGCATTTCGTGGGGGAAATTCGATAGTGTGCCGACCAGCAGACTGCAGCGGCGAATACTATGCTTAGATTAGGCAGTAGTACACCATATGATGAGGCAAACAAACAGGATGGACAACGTGGTTAATGGCCAAGGATGAAGGTGCGAGGTACGTTGCATACACGAAAGCCTCTTCTGTGCCATTCACAGTCCTGTGTCTCCGGACGAAGTGTGCGGTCTTCTTCCCTAGCGCGGAACGTCCCTCCCATCTTACCTCAACGTCAAGCTCAGTGCGAGAAATTGTCGAATGGCACCACTGGCTGGTCGCTGAGGACCCCGGTCCCCGAGGTGCCAAGCGTGCGTAACCTTGGAAAAGAAGGTCCCGGCTACTGCAGGAACTGGGATGCCGCGTGCCTAGCGCCGCGCCAATTCTCATCGGGGGTCGAAGTGGGGCCGCTTCTGCCGCCGCCGCTAGCACTGGAAGTCGGGCGTCTTGGACCCACCCCTCCGAGTCCAATTCCCCGCGACCTGTAACCCCGGCCAATCACTATCGGGGTAAACGGATATATACATAGTTGCAAACTTGCATCGGGGCATTTTATGACGGTTAAGCAAGAGAAAGCAAGGGGAGGGGCGTGTGCATCTCCCTTCCCGTCCCCTCCACCTCTCCCTCCGGGTTCTCCTCTCCTCTCCTCCTCGTCCCACCGTCGCCACCCTCTCACACACCGCAATCCACTCCCCCTCCTTCAGCCTTCTGGCCCCTTGCTACTTTGAGGTTGTCGATGTGTTTCTCACCATCAATCCTCATCGCAACGACCATGCAAGCCTCTTCCGCATCTCTCTTCCGCCCCGCTTTCCATCTCTCACCCTCCCACGGGGGCTAGAGTCCGCCTCATCCATCATCCAGTCGCACAATCCATCCAGGCTGAAAAGCTGGGTCCTGGGGATTGACGCCTGTGATGCGACTCCATATTCTCCCCTCACCCATGTCCAAAGGACCTTACTACAACGCCCACCGATGGTGTGATGAACCTGGAGCGTTAACGCCACAGCCTTTTCTTCTTACGCGCCTAGCAAGGAGAGACTGATACGGGCCACAACGACCGCAACCGCACGTCCTCAACGCACCTACCGCTGGAACCTCTTGGCTTACCAGCAAACCGCCATCTGTGTCAGAGGGGGCAACAAAAGCTTCCATTTTCGAAGCAATGCCCTCCCCTTACCCCGACCGCTACTACTCAGGGGCTGCAATCAACCGCAGAAGAAAGCGTTTCCAACCGGTGATTTCCCAAACGAGAAGCGACGGCACGGAAAAGGATATGGTTGAAAAGAAGGGTCCTCTTGGCAATTTGGATATCATTCATCGATGCAATGGTTTTCCCGGGGCCTGGCTGCTATCCCTCAACAACACCAGGCAAACGTTGGCAAGCCAGATCTTGCGGTGGAAGGGATGATTCAGCGGTCTGAACTCGAGTACCAAGTAGGAGGAGGCTCGAGGCAAGCGTTGAGAGCGAGCCCACACAACCAATTGTGTCGTTCATCCTGTCTCATCCAGTCATCCGAAGTACTTGTCGGCCGTCGAGAACCACGAGTGCAGTGTTGGCAGCATTGGCTTGATCCCACAGACATTAGGCCGCGCCGCTATACATGCCGCAACCATGTACGAGACGCACGATGTCGTTCGCCCGGAGTTTTCGGTCAGCGTCCGCGTACAGAGACAGCTAGAGCGAAGACGCGCATCTACCTAAAGCACACAGAGGAAATGCACAATTGTGTGTGCCTGAGTGAAGGCGTTGACGGACCTGCCTTGCCCTGGCCTGCTGAAGCCTGTCTGTCCTCTCATCGACAGCCCAGATTCTAAGCTTACTTGCGTGCGGAGGCCATCCACTTGCATGGGCAGGGACCGTACCACGTCTTTTGGTGCCCACTCTTGCAGCCTACGAACCCACGAACACGGGCTTGGCAGGCCGGGGTTTGATCTGATTTGATCCGATTCACAGCTCACTGCTGCAGCAACCATCAGCGATTCGACCGTCCAGTCGCCGCCCCAAAGACTTACTTTGCCCCGCCGATGCAGTATTGTCTTGTTCTCGGAAAGAGGTTGGTTGGCTTTGCCTCTAGAGGCAGCAGCCTAGTCACCAAGCTCAACCCAACCGAACCCAGCCAACGCTTTCTCGCAGCCTATCCATCTGCGGCTGTTTTGTTTCCTTCGCCCCCGTCGTTCTCGAAGCGAAGATCACCCGCGAACACGGGGGCCAAGGACCCCAAATGGCCTTTGTGGCATGTGTGGTAGCCCCCAGGGACCCAATCCGCGCGCTCACGCCCAAAATATCTCTCGTAGCTGCACGAAGGCTGCACTTCACAACTTCAGCAAGCAGCGGTGTCCTGAAGTTGAAACTGACGTGTATATTGGACAGGGGTGTCAGCGGAGAGCTTCACCGCGCTAAGTTCCTAGGGCCGGATCATCACCAGTCGACCACCCACCCCCGGTCGAAACGGACGCCGTTCCCTTGTCTTGCTTAGCGAGCGGCTCCCGTCTTGAACGTCGTACCGGCCGTGCATCTCTTGCTGCGCCATCTGCGCGCCTCTTCTTCTTTGGTGTGTATGCCTGTGCGGTATGATGTTTCTTTTTATTCCGAATTTGCTGCTTGCCTGGGGTTCTCTCCTGCTTCTATACTGCGCCATACCAAATGTCGACGTTTGACGACGCCACATGTCCCCTCGGATCACGCCGATCCTTATTCTGGACGTCTTGTGAGCGAATTGGTCCTTTTCCAATATCGCACACAATGCAGAGTGACGGGCTTTGTACCGCCCGTATACAGGCTGCCGCCTGATGGCGATCATGGCGTTTCTCGGATTCAAGCGAATCTAGCGGACAACATCAGCGGCGGCAACAGCTCAGCTCAGGGAGTCACGGAGGAGACTTTACTACTATTGAGCCAAGGAGACTCGGCGTAGGACCCAGGGGGGTCCTGAAGTGAGCCATCAAAACATCCACCTGCAGCCGCCGTTGTGCGTGCTGCTGCTGCTGCTGTTGAAGCATTTTCTTTTTGGACATGGATATGGGATGGCATGGTTGTCTCATCTCCACCACCCACCCAACCACACGTTTGGCGGGAAATGTCGTTGGATGGCTTGATCCCCTTGTAAACTGCCCAATGGCGTTTGGCTGTTCCCGTAACCCCGTGGCTGGACCAAGTGGACATGATCGAACCTGCTTGCTGCTTGTCGATTTCTTGCTTGCCATTGCCTCAGCTGACGCTAGATTTGGCATCGTTGTCGCCATGCCCGAATCTGTTCATCGTTCGGCCCAGCCCAGCAACTTGCTGCACTCGGATCAATAGTCCGTATTGCGAGACATGACCGCACATCGTCGAGGAAGCAGCTCAATGTCAGGTCAAGCAAGTTGCTGGCTCCGAGAGAGACCCTGCGCGGTCCATGCCCACCCCCGGACCGCGAATTAGCTGGATGCTACCACACACTCTACCTGAGCCTGAGTAGAGCGTTGATTCCGAGAAATCAGACAGCTGGTCGGGTCAACCGCCTCGTGAGGCTAACCCAAGTTGAGGAAGTCCAGGTCCGCCGTGCTGATGCTACCCTCTTTTACCCCATGCTGGCCCTCTTTTATTTTTTCCCATCTCCTGCCATCCCATCCGTAGGCATATAGATTCCCCCTCCACTTCTCACCCTTCACTCTCTTCCTCTCTTCGGCAGGAAGTTTGTCTGTTGCCTCCGGCAGTCACCACATTCGTTTTGTTGTTGGCCCCAGCCAGGATCTTGATTAGATCCCTGACTCCCCCAGTCGTCTGTCGTTCCTCGTTCTATACTTGATAGTCAACCGCTATCGTCGTTCTCGAGGCCTTCGTTTGGATCACCACGTCTCTTCAACTCCATCCGTATACCCAGTCAACATCATGACGCGGGCAGCTCCCTCTCCTCCTCTTCCCCCGCCGGCTCCGCCTGCCATGGCAGAGGCAAGCCGGCCTCCCCTGGCTCCCTCTGCCCACTCTGGATCATCAACACCGGCTCGCAGCCACCGTAGTCTGTCCATTCCGAGGCCGTTCAACCCCTCAAGAATCCAGTCTCAGGGCTCTGTAAGTCGCAATGGCTTCACCTTGTATGAGCAAAGCTGACTGTTTAGTCCGTCGTGGGCTTCACCACTGATGATCTTCCCTTCGGCCAACGTACACCCGGCTCCAATGGCCATCGCTCATGGCAGTCTCGCGGCGGCGAGTCTGCGGCATCCTTCGTATCATCCGTCCAGCAAGAGGAGGCCAAGCTCAGATGGGACTCAGATGCAGAGCTCAAGGTGGTTTCGAAGTCTCTGCTGAGATTCCAGAAGTGGTGCCTTCTTATCGGTCTCCTCTGCATCAATGCCGCGCTCATTTACATCTCGTTCACCTATCATGTCGCCCACTACTTCTTCATCGTTTTGCTCAGCTCCAACACGGTCCTCCAATTCATCATGATCGTCTTCATTGTCGGCCACCTCCTCTTCAAGACCATCTTCTGGTGCTTCCGCCGCAAAGAAAAGGTCCCGGAGACCCCGGAACGCATGGTCATGCTTCTGCCATGCTACAACGAAACGTACGAAGAGCTCACTCGCTCGCTCGACTCCCTGGTAGCGCAGAAGAATATTGACGAGCACCCGCGCATGATTTTCATCGTTGTCGACGGCAACGTCAAGGGCCCTGGTATGGAGAAGACCACCCAAGAGTACCTCCTGCAGGACATCCTCGAGCCCGGCCCAACGCGCTTCTTTGAGAACGGATACCGCGCTCGCGATGGTCTCTTCATGCCCACCAAGATTCAGACCGGTTACTACAAGGGACTGCCCTACCTTTTTGTTGGTAAGCGGTACAACCAGGGCAAGCGCGACAGCTTGTGCTTTGCCCGTTCGTTCCTGTACCATTTCCACAAGCGCTCCGTCAACGTCATGACCATGTTCAACAACGACCTCTTCGAGCATGTCGGCAACGCCTTCGTCGTCCAGGGCCTGGAAAACATTGAGTACCTCGTGGGAATGGATGCTGATACCGTATTTGATGAATACTGCATCTGGGAGATGTTGAGGGAGATCCGCAAGAACCCCAAACTTGTAGGTGTCTGTGGCCACGTCTGTGTTGACTATGACGGCAAGAACTGGGGCCTCTGGTCGCTGTACCAGTCCGTCGAGTACTCCCAAACTCAAGGTCTCCGCCGCATGTTCCAGTCGCGCATCACCGGCAAGGTCAACTGTCTTCCTGGATGCTGTCAGCTTATCAAGATTGACGAGGCTACCTTTGGTGATGAGGTCCTTCGCCAGCGCTTCGGATACTGCCCTAAGCCCAACGACCTCATGACCCAGCACATCATGGGCAACTACTCGGAAGACTCCATCCACGCCAGTATCATCTTCTCCCTGTTCCCCCAGCGCCAGACCGCCCAGGCTCTTCGCGCCAAGGCCTTCACCATTGTGCCTCAGAACTGGAATGTCTTCCTGTCTCAGCGCAAGCGTTGGGCCCTGGGATCCATCTCCAACGAGTTCGTCATGATCTTCCGCCCTGGTATCATCCCCATCGAGCGTCTCCAGTCGATCATCGCCGTCTGCACCTGGTTCATCACCCCATTCATCATGGCCGCCGTCATCGCCCTGATCATCATCCTCATCCGCCGTGGTGACGAGCTCGTCCGTGATCCAGTATTCATGGCGCTTTTCTCTCTGCTGCTCCTTCGATACGTAAGTTCCCTCGCCCACTCTTCGATGTGATTCATGGCTGACAATGTCGCAGATCTACTCCTTCTGCATCGGTTTCTGGCTGCCAAGAAACATGCTCGAGCGCATGCAGTATTTCGTCGGGTACTTCTTCCACCTTTGCACCTCACCCTTCCTCAACATGATCATCCTCGGCTACTCCCTCGTCTACTCGGACGACTTCAAGTGGGGCAAGACTCGCGAGGTCATCAAGGGCGACGACGAAAAGACGGACGCCGAGGGCGGTCGCGGCACCCATTAAATGCGCATTACGTCTCGATAATCAGCGACAGATGCGGCGGCATCATGAGCTGGCTTCAGCTGACCATGCCGCCGCCCGGTGGAGCCTGGGGCCCGGGTCGCTGCCGAATCACGGCCTTCCCCAATCCCATCCATCCCATCGGGACAAGCCTCTGCCGCCTCGTCACTTCTCGCTCATTTCTTTTTACTTGTCGAAATCATTCATGTGGCGTTTTTGCGACTGTTTAGTAGGGCTGAAAATGGGGACATTAGACTCGTCAACGCGACGACTGGGAGGGTGAGACATGGCTTGCGATTGGAGGATTCGGGCGAGCCGCACGACCAAGGGAGAGGAAAAAAGTTGATATCAGATATATCCAGGTAATGGCAGTACACGGGCTACCTGTGGAAGGAGAAACACATTTCATCACCATCGACCACCGACAGCATCATCACATACGGCTTGGAGAGCTCGTACATAGCGGAGGACTCTTGTACAGACGGACGGAAACGAAGGGCGATGGCGGGGCTGCGCTCTGGCAGGGCCCTGTGTCTTCTTCGATTCCTTCCTGCTTTTGATTCTGTCTTCATATTTCGACTTGTCTTGTCGGATCTTCATTCTTATTTTCGATCATTTGTTTTCTTTCATTCTTAATGTAATGTTTAGGTCTGGTGGCTCCATGAATGACTTATGAGGCATAGATACCTTTCTCAAGTATCACGTACGAAATCCAAAATCATACAGACGGTTGACCCATTTTCATGCTTTCAATTGCCTTGCTGTGCATGTCTGTTATTGTGAGATGGTTTATTTGCACCGTTGTCACGACGGCGGGGAATGCGGTGGTTGGTCTCCGCGAAGACAGCGCTGCGACACATGTGTGGCACGCCTTGAATCTCCGCCATGCCGATAGTTCTATCCTGTCGCAACCTTCCATCCCGCTGCTATCGCGAACAATAAGAAACGGCAAAATTGTTTCCAGGGACAAATTTGGAGATTCCTTTCCAAGGTACGTCGCACTCGAACTAATAGCTGGACCCAGACTAACTTGTTTAGCCGGTGGCACCATCAGCCCAAATGAAGCTATTACGCGTCCCGTCAACGTCTTTTTTGAGCGTGCTTTTGCAACCCGACCCTGCGGTCCCAGCTAAAGTAGTTCGTCGCATCGCATCTAGCACGGAGCTAAGAAAAGGAAGCTATGCCTCCGTGCCCTCGTCGAAACCTTGCCGTCGTGGACCCGTCAACCGTAGTTGTACGTCCGTGATGTGGGAGGAGACAGATCCCGTCAAGCCCTACCGTTTTTCGCAAGATCAGCGCCATCTGAACTAACTAGCTCCCGCCCCGAAGGCTGAAAATCGAAACAACTTAGTGCGGCGAAGGCGTGATGGGCCCCCGAAAAGATCATCGTCAACACAGACTCATTTCCACGCCCAGCTTGGCAGGTCTGCCGGCGCTAGAATCAGGTACCCGACTGATGGTCGTCCGCCGGCGTCTTTTCGCATCGTACACCATCCACCGTGTGGTGAGGCTCAGGTGAGTTGGAATGAGCGAGAACATCTCACTCTCTCACATTAGAACCCACGTGGTTGTGTCAGCGACGGTGAGTCGCGGCAAAGACCAAGCGTTTCATCACAGATCTGGGTCGAGAACTTCAACGGTGGGTGTCTTGGCTAATCGCACATTTCAAAGCCCACATGTGTAGGGATGGAATTGGGCTCCAGCGGAGCGCGTCTCAACCTTGAACAGCTTTGAGTGAGGTCCACCTGGGGAAGTGATCCGGACAAGGCCCCATCACTCCCGCCCTCCGCCTGCAACTCATCCTCGACCGGAATGTCGATCTCTCCATGTCACGAAAAAAACACCCACAAAAGCTCCATCAGGGAGTGGAGGAAAAGACGCGGGAAGAGCACAGAGCAGCTCACGCACTACGCGCTTAGGCACCCGTCCAGTGGCATTCTTTCGGATGTCTTCATCCTCGCCATTCTGGCGCGATGTCTCGACTGCCTTCATTTGCAAGTCCACTCATCCGCAGGAAGTGCTAAATTGGTTTATTCCCGGATATATTCGTTCAAGTCTGACAAGCCTCCAGGCAATTGGCCCAAGACCGCGCTCCGCAAGAAAAAGAAGTCTTCATCGTTTTTACCCCTCATCTCATCGTATTCCAGCCACCAATCTACTCAGCGACCGGTACGATGTCTCACACATGACAGGGCTTGTCATTGTCTTGGGGGAAAAAAAGACTTCTGGTATCACAACACACACGACATGGGATATGAATAACCGCTATGAGACAAAAGGGCTAGGCCACATGCCTCCGCAGCTGCCAGCGCGCAATATTATGCACTCAGACCCCTCATACTGCCAGCCATCGTCATATCATACCATCTCAGCTCCTTGGCATCAGCCTCGACGTCGAACAAAAGGTCGCCGGGCGATGATGCCGGCAACATGAAGTGAAAAGTTTTCTTTCGATTTTCTCACTGTTGCTAACCACATATGCAACCCCGGTCCCTTCATTCTCCCTTTTGTGCGAATGTGCAACCGAATGCGGTGAGCTGCACCCTGCGCGAGCTGCTGCGCCGTGATGCAGCATACGCAGAGGGCGTACTCAACCCAGAGGCAACATGCGCGGGTTGCAGCGAGTTACAGCACAGCGACGGGACTTGTGCGAAGCGAGCCAACCCTATCCCAGGCCGACGAGCGGGTACCGAGCCCGGAGTTAAGGTTCTTGTTTCTTTCTGTAAGAGGCAATTCACGGGGGTAAACTGCCACCTCGTCGAGTTTCGTGATCCGGTGAAGGCGTGATGGAATCGTCCATTTCAGGTGCTGTTACCATTCTGGTAGCAACGACCGCGACGGCAACGTGGGAAAAGGGATTGCGAACCCAGACTGGTCTCAGAGAGCAGCCTCCCTTGCAACGGCTGGCGGTTGGCCAGTGTCTCAAGTCTGGGCAAGCCCGTGTCTGCACGAAACTGGGGCATCCTTTTGGAAGGACGAGCCAGAATGGTGGCCGACGTTGCTGTCAATCGAGCATCGGGGGGTTCCTTTGCCGACATGATGGGAGGCTAACTGAAGGGAGCCAGCCGGCAAAGGGCTCTGCAATCCCACCGTAAGCGTCACATCACAGGAACCACAACCAGGACAAGAGGAACACAAAAACAAGGACTCGGGCTCAGAGACACAGCCGCGCGCGAGCAACTCGTCCACGTTTCGTCGTAACAGTCACAATCCAACGTGAAGCTGACTGCCAAGCAAGCGCCAGAAAGCTTCGAGTAAGGCAAGCTTCCCTCGCCAGACACAGTGAGCCGATGGCGAGGAGCCCCTGGGCCGGGTCATCTTTTCGGCAGACATGGCCTGAAAAACAGCAGCAAAAGTGCTGGAAAGATGCGATCTGACGCCTGAAGATGCCATACAGCGGCCCTGGAAACAAACACACACCGAGCGCTGCCAAGCCAATACTTCGGCAGGTCAGGGGCGCTCGTGGGACGTGGCAGGCGCGGAGCGAGTAGCTTGACCTTCGGTAGAGCATGTTAAGGGGGTGAGCTGACCATGGACCCGGGGCGGGAGGCAATAATCGGGGGAATAGCCTCCAAAAGGGGTTCCGGGGTGTTTCCTCGATTGATGCATGCTGTTTATGCACTTTCTCTTATGAGAAAAAGAGCCTGGCTCGGACCCGCCCCACAAATTATCGCCCTGCCCCGCTCTCCGCCCCCGGCTCGCTGCTTCACTGCTGCACAGCACTTTTCAAGTCTCCGTCTCACTCACCCATCCATCGTCCCTCTCACCTCGTCTTCCTCCCACGCCTGTTTCCTCACTAATCCAAGTGCAGAAAAACGAGTGCATCTCATCATCCACAGCCCATCCTGGCCCCATCTCACCTACATGAGAAAAAGCTGGAGACATCACAGCGAGGCCCCTCTTCAATATAGCCCAGGCTGCTGTGCGTCAACAACAGCCGGGCAACAGGACAATATGCAAGCAGCTCCATCAAAGGAATCAAAGGCCATCATACCATTGTTGTTGTCCACAGCATTTACTCGGCTGATCTGCAAGGCACGTTACTATGCTGTACGCGGGCTCGGCATCAGCACCAACGCCCAGCCTTGTCGCCCCAATAACCATCCTCGTTTTCTCATATTGGTCTTTTTTTGCTTTTGACGCACTCCTCGATCGATTTGGACGCTCTTCAAGACTCCACAACGGCTGACCTGCCTGTCTTCGGATCCACGTCGGCTTACGTCCAGTCAGCCTGTGCTCGATGAAGGCTCTCTTGGCTTGCCTTGGTACCTCAAACGACGGCTCTCTGTACACCATCTCTTGTGTTAGGCACACAATAAGGTCATGTATGGATTCAATATTGCCTGCGCCGCCTCCAATTACACATCTCACAGGTAGTCAGGCACCAGAGTGCTAAGATTGGTGGCCGTAGTCGGCACATCCACCACTCACTCACAGGACGTTCCTGACATCTTCAAGCCATGTCAGAACTGTCTTCTCAGATGCCCAGTGGCGTCCTGAATCACCGCCAGTTCTGCTCGTGACAGCCACCAGTGACCCGTGACATTCGGGGATTTGCTCAGCTACTTGCGCTAGAACCATCCCCATATCTTATTCACGTTGCAGGCTCCTTGCTTTTCTCTTGTTCGCCCTCGTATTATCAGATGGAGGTGACTAAAATAGTCACTTGCCGGCAGAGGGCCCCGACCAACGGGGAGCCGCCGCCGCCTCGAAGCACCCATGTCTCATTGGAAGTTCGCTCCACGGTACAGGCATCTACCGCCATGCGGGGATGACCAGCAATGTACACACGCATAGAGAACGTCGCGTTTCTCTCCGGGAGAGACCTGCTCGCTGTAATTACTCCCCCCTCCGAGCTGGAGCCAAGCACGCTGCGGCCGATCTCTCACGCCGCCTGCGTAGGGTCGCATTTTCAGCCGAGAGACTACCTACATGCCCAAGGTAGCTTGCTCACCCGATCAGATGAACATGCCCTTCCGTTATAAAACACACTTTCCGGCCCCGAGCCGTCTGGTCCGCTTTGCTATTCTTCCGGTCCACGGTGTAATTAGTTGCCAAAAGCAGTGTTTTCGGTAGATTCACCTCCTGCTTTTGTGTACATTGTCCCATTTGGCTTGGCCCTGTTCTTCACTGAATTCTGCCTTGCCATAGTCCATTCGTTCAGCGCTGTCGTGTGTGTCCACGGGGACAAATCATTCGTTACCAACCCAAGGTTGTACTTCCCGCATACTTTCACGATGCATTTCACCACCCTCGCTTTCGCGGCTGGTCTCGGCTTAGCCGCTGCACACGGCGCCGATTCTGGCGACAGGCTTCCCGTGCCCCAGATCATGACTGGGAGACGCGCCATGCAGGACTTCACCGCGGCCCGTCGCCAGATCCAGCGCCGCGCTGCGAAACCTGAACTGGCGCCAGCGGCCTCGGAGCTGGAGGCGCGTCAGTCCGTGGGCCGCTGCGGCCCGGACTACGACAACCAGGTCTGCGACGATGGATACTGCTGTTCCAGCGCAGGGTAAGTCATGTCTCTCTGCCCCAGATGTTTTCAAGACTTGGATATTGAAACGTATGGCAGATGGTGCGGTCAAGGGTATCTCTACTGCTCTGCGCCGTCGTGCATGATTGAGTACGGCCCGGCATGCGATGCCAACATCCGCCCAGACGGGCCGGACACGACCAACGTCGCTCGCACTAAGGTTGGCCCGGTGCCTTACGGCGAGGCCATCTATCACTGCGAGCAGTACGGCGACATTGCTTTGAGTTTTGATGACGGCCCTTACATCTACACCGAGGATCTTTTGGACAAGCTGAAGGTACGTCTTTGTCAGGCAGGTAGCGACGAATGAGTGTGGCTGATCCTGTGTAGGCGTACAATGCCAAGGCTACCTTCTACATCACCGGCAACAACCTCGGCAAGGGCAAGATCAACGACCCGACCACCAACTGGCCTGCTCTGATCAGAGTATGTGAATTCGTCCCATAAATCTGGAATCGAAAACTGACTTTTGCCAGCGCATGATCGCCGAGGGCCACCAGGTTGCTAGCCACACTTGGTCTCACCAGAGACTCACCACCATCAGCGCAGAGAAGTTCCGCAACCAGATGATCTACAACGAGATCGCTTTTGCCGACCTGCTGGGTTACTTCCCGACTTACATGAGGTATGCTACAACGTGCTCTCCGCAATGAAGACCTGGCTGACATCTATAGACCCCCTTACTCCGCCTGTGACGCTACTTGCGAAGGCTACTTGGATGACCTCGGCTACCACATCACCTACTTCAACCTGGACACTGAGGGCTACCTCCACGACAGCCCAGAGCTCATCCAGGACTCCAAGGACATCTGGGACGACAACGTCGAAGGCAAGGACCCCGCTAACACCAAGTGGCTGCAAATCGAGCACGACCCTGTCTACCAGTCCGTCTACAACCTGACAGACCACATGCTCGAGTCCCTTTTCCGCAACGGCTTCAAGTCCGTCACTGTCGGAGAGTGCCTCGGCGACCCCCAGGAGAACTGGTACCGCTCCGTCGGCGATGCCCCGCCCAGCTCCGGCACGACCACTACCCGCGCCACTGCCACCACCCTCACCACCTCCGTCGCTTCTCCCACAGGAACCCTCACGCCTTCCACAGACGGCCGCTGCGGCCCCAACTTCGGCTTCACGACCTGCGTCAACGAGCCCGGCGCCACGTGCTGTTCCTCCGCCGGCTGGTGCGGCAACACCGCCGACCACTGCGGCGCGTCCTGCCAGCCCCTCTACGGCACCTGTGCCATTTCGGGCGCGTCAACTTCGATTGTACGTGTGAGCTCTGCGCCGCCGTCGTCATCGACGCCTGCGAGCTCATCTACACCCGTCAGCTCGGCTAACGGGCCTTCAGGTACTCCGCCGGTGAGCACCAACGGCCGCTGTGGTTCGACCCAGGGCGGTACAACTTGTATCAAGGAGCCTGGTGCCACGTGCTGTAGTCAGTATGGTTGGTGTGGAAGCACTACCGACCACTGCGGCACAGGGTGCCAGCCTGCCTTTGGCACATGCAACTGAGTAATTTAGTTGCACGACATGATGTGTGCTTGATTGATCTCATGACTTCTTCTTCTTCTATCCCCTCATTTTGATGAGATGTGGACTACTTTTAGTGTGTAATGTCTTAATGGAACACAAGTTCTTGTGTTCCGGCTTATGAAGGAGTTCAGGGTATGGTCGGTGGTTGTAAAAAGGGCTTAATTGACTACAGTGATGAAGTAGACTGTGGTATATGAAAGGCATTGTGATACATTCTATAAAGATGACGACGCAGAAAATCGTGTCACTTGACCATTGAAAATACACTGACTTTCACTGTGCATGATGGACGTGATGAACAGATTCTCGCAGCCGCAACATCTCCGAACTCAGCTCACATCGCAAGTCCTTTCCTCCTTCGAATACCTTACGCCGAGTACGGCCTTTTTTCAACACACGGGCCTTGCAGCATTTTGTGAGGAAACCGTGAACACAGGCTGGTCCCGCGACGTGCGAATGATCATTCACGGCTTTCGGCTTCCAATAATTCACGCGGCCGAGGGAGTTGGCCGACTGCTGCTAGCCGATTGCTGCGCCCGGAGTGGGGCCGCACCGGCCGTTCCCGGGTCGGTCTTCTTCAAGGACTTGATATCCGGCCGCCAGCTGTCGTTCCGAGGCTGCTGGATTTCATTTCCTCAAAAGTTTGACTGAGGGTTGATAAGGTATCCGATTGTCTCAGTGAGCAAGAGCGAAAAAGATGCTTATCGCTGCTAGGATGACTGCTGTAGGTCACGGGCTATTAGCGAGTGTTACTAGCGTTGCGGGGAGCGGATCCTTGAGTCAGGCCGACATCGCCGACACAAAACCCAGTCTCAACCACCTCCCTCAGTCGTCCAACGCTGCATCTAGGTAGCCCGTGCCTGTAAGCTTCGGTCAGAACGACTGGCTGCGATGAAACCGGGCTCAAGATTGAGACCTGGCCAGGGTGCTGAGGGACGAGTGACAGTACCTAGCGCATCAGCCCGACCTCCGATTGAAGATATCGATGGCCAGCCCAACTACGATGATGCGGAATTGGAGGCATCTGGATACCATCGAGAGATGCCGAGGCAGTTCTCTACATTTTCTCTGTTGGCTTTGTCCTATGCTGTAATATGTACATGGAATGGTTTCGCCAGGT
This sequence comes from Colletotrichum fructicola Nara gc5, assembly GCF_000319635.2. Classification (NCBI taxonomy): domain Eukaryota; kingdom Fungi; phylum Ascomycota; class Sordariomycetes; order Glomerellales; family Glomerellaceae; genus Colletotrichum; species Colletotrichum fructicola. The sequence goes on along the minus strand of NW_027094051.1, from coordinate 7,401,154 downwards.
TAGCATCTCAAATCTCAGGTTCTCCAGACATCCTACAGTAACGTAACTGACTGGTTGTCTTGTGCAGTGCCATCGGTAATGGTATTAAGCAGGGATCGTCTTCTGGCAGCATATTCATGCTCTTTCCTGCGGCTTTATTCATTGGTATTATATCATTGGGGATGGCTGAGTTGACTTCTGCATTCCCCGTCGCCGGCGGGCAATACTACTGGGCCTTTATCCTGTCTCCCCCGAAATGGGGACCATTCATTTCGTACAGGTAAGTCAGTACGTTCTGAAATGCATGAACTATTACTAACTCGCCTGAAAGCACTGCCGTAATAAGTGTGCTGGGCATTTGGCTTGGAGGCGCAAGTACATGTAACTCCATCTCTGGCATGGTCCTATCCATCGTGCAGTTTATGAATCCCGACTACATCATCGACCCATGGCACAAGTATCTTGTCTACGTGGCTATCATGGTACTTGGAGCCACTATCAACATTGTTGGAGCCCGAAAACTACCGGCTTTGACTGGCTTCATCTGTACGTCTACAAGATTCCCTTGGAGACGTTGAAGCTCTCGACTAACTGCCGAGGAAAGTCGTATTTTCCATGGCAACCCTAGTAGTAACAACTATTACAATGCTCCTCTGCAGCTACCCCAACTACAACTCAGCCAGGTGGGTATTTACGGACAACACGATATCCAGCGGATGGGAAAGTCACTCTCTCGCATGGGTGCTTTGCTTCGTCAATAATCTCTATGGGTTCCTCGGAACGGATGCCGGTGTCCACATGACAGAGGAAATCCCGAATCCCACTGTTACTGCCCCCAAAGTGATCGTGGGTATTCTCGCAATTCCCTCCACGCGAGAGTGTGCTAACAGGACTCAGATCTACCCAGTAATAATCGGACTGGCAACAGGTAGTGTTTGAGCCCTTCGGCCACGATACTTCTCGCACTAATTGAATGCCAGTTTTTCCGTTTGCATGCACTTGCATGTTCGTCATCAAGGATATTGATGAGATTCTGAATGCACCTAGTGGACTCCCCCTGATCCAGCTGTACTATCAAGCAACAGGGAGTCGAGTCATAACCGTACTTCTCATGGTCGCCTTCGCAATATGCTTCTTTGCTTGCGTGGTCGCAATCATAACGGGGTCGTCCCGAGCACTGTGGTCTGCTGCACGCGACGAATGCTTTCCGCGATCCGATTTGTGGAAGCAGATAAGTCCAAGATTCGGAATGCCTCTCAACGCTGTCATAATACAGGCGGCATTTTCCATCGTAAGAGTCATTCATTTTGCGCCAGAGCGATACCAAAACTAAGGAGTTACTAGGTCTATGGATTGGTGTTCGTTGGGTCAGAGACGGCATTTGAGCTCATGGTGAGCGCTTCTATCATCTTTCTGGTCGGATCCTACGTCATCCCACAGGCCATTCTCCTATTCGTGGATCGTGACGAGCTTCTCCCTGAGCGACCATTCAGCTTGGGACGATTTGGCTACGCTGTCAACTTCATATCGACAATCTGGACCGTGTTGCTGGTAGTTGCCTGCTGTCTTCCCACCGAATATCCAATAACACCTTACAACATGAATTACAACAGGTCGGTGACTATTTCTGCACAGGAAGAAGCAAAGGCAGTCAATAATTCTTGGTGGAGCCTTATAGCTGATGATTTACAGCATTGTGGCATCGGTGTTGTTCTTCTTGACTTGGTTAGGGTGGGTTTTTTCGAGAAAGGGTGTCTTCCGTGGGCCAAGCATCGACAAAGCTACGCTCGCGTCAACGAGACGAAGGCATTTGCGCGCGTCTACAGTAGATGTGCACACCCCGTTGCTTGAGACACAATGACGCCGCAGGTTTCATGTTGATGAAAGCGAACTGGGGAGATAGTGTGTTGCTCATTCCGTTCTTGATCTAGTCTCTTTCAAGATGGGCCACTGCCTCCTTTTCAACCGAGACTCGCCTACCGATTCGCTCCTCCTCACTCTTTCCAGATGCTGCTTGTCGCATCTTGTGCATGGGTCGCTGGAAAATGGCATCCATTTCATCCAAACTCAAACCACTCGTTTCAGGAATGAAGAACAGCGTGTAGATGAAGGCAAGGATGCACCATCCGACAAAGAACAAAAACGCACCCCAAATGTCCATACTACTCAGGATGCTCGGCGTTGCTTTTGTGATGGCGAAGTAGAACAACCAGTGAAATCCTTGCGACAGCGCACCGCCAAACGATCTAATACGATTAGGCCAAAGCTCCGCACCGAACAGGTATGGTAAAGTGTAGAGTCCCACAGCCCATCCCAGAGCGTGGATGTAGATGATGCCAATGGCAGCGTCAGATGCCCCTTTCGGCACAGAGTCCGGGTCTTTGGTAAAGTACTTCAGATAGCCACTGAGGTAGGCGTGACAAGCAGCCTGAATTGTGATGCCGATCATGAGAGACTTTCGTCTGCCGAGGACATCGACGAAGACAAGGGAGGCGACAAGACAACAAATCATCTTCGCGACGGCGTATAAGCCTGAAGAGTAGACTTTGGCACCAGCACCCTGAACTCCAATGTAACCGAAGATCGTTGGAAGATAGTTGGTAACCTGAAGGTGCCAATCAGCAAACGGGGTCGGCCAGTCAAGATCAGGTTTCTTACCGAGTTGGCGCCGGAAAATTGGGCAAGGATATAGGCAACGATAGTCAACTGCACCCGGCGGAGATTCGACCGTACCATAAAAGTCTCTTTCATAATAGACAAATACCCCTGATCCCCTGACTGCTGGTTCTCATCATCCAAGTGGGTTTCGATCAAGGCATACTCCTCCTCCAAATATGGGTGATCAGCTGGTAAACCACGGAGCCTCACCAGAGCGTCAAGGGCATCCTTCTGCTTTCCCTGAATGGCGAGCCACCTCGGCGACTCAACTGAAAAGAATGACAAGCCGATAGCGATTGCGGGAACAAAGGTCTGAACGAACCAGGGAATCTGGTACTGAAGGCTGTGCTCCGATGAAATGTTGGTGCTGCAGCCAAACACTGTAAAAATGCCCAGTGCCTGGCCTCCCAGCATGCAGACATTGAACCATAAAGTCATCAGACCTCGAATGCTCTTTGGGGCCATTTCAGCGATGGACATTGGGCCCACGACCGTGCAAGCACCAACTCCCAGTCCGGCAATGATGCGTCCGACGTAAAGGACGCCATGATTTCCGTAAGAAAAGCAAGATATCAAAGACCCGGCAGCATAAATTGTCTGATAGAGGCGCATCGACCAAAGACGTCCAATCTTGTCGTTGAGAAAGAAGGACAGAAATGCTCCGATGCCTGCACCGATGTTGACGAACGAGACGAGGTTAGAAATCGTTGTCTTGCTATTCGAGCCTTCAAGGTGATAAGCGTGTTTGAATGATTCGAGCTCGGTGATTGAAGCAGCAGCTCCTTCGTCCCATCCTATCAAAGATATGGCTAGTTAGCAAAAGACTTCAAAGCTTGAAACTAGGTCGTGGTGAAATACAACCTTTCGGGCAGCCCCCTAGCGCAAATGCAGCAACTGTGACAAACAGATGCCAGTTAAAAATTCCGGGAGGCAATGATTTTACGCCATAAACATATTTCGCGAGGGACGACTTTTTGAGAGCGTCCATTGTAACGTAACGGCTGGCAACTGGATAGCAAATATCCTGAACGCTCGAAATGGCTACAGCAATTCAACCAACCCGGAGGAGGCTATTATAATACGGCATGCCATTTACTTGCCAAGCCCTCGTACCCCAATTTCCCCAGATTCACGGACTCAGACTACCCCGCATGCAATATCAGTCCCCAGGTTTGGCTTTCGGGGCAGCGCCGATGGCATGATGCCCCGCAGGCTGCGTCGGTTCTTACCGATGGTCGTGGTTTTGACAAAGCAGCTCGAGTCATTGAGTCTCAAGATGCCTTTATGGTGAAGCATGACTTAGAATTGCTGTGGCCTCATGCTATCATGCTTGGAATATTTCACTCGGATGGACGGCAATACTTTCGGTACAGCTCCGACATGCTTACATATGTAGTCCGCCATGCTGGCCGGCTGCCGCCGATGACAGCACGAGAAACGCAGGCAAGTTCATGACGAACGCAGATGAACCTGTCGACCCGTTGAACGAAACATCGTACGATAGTAGTTTGGATATTCCCCGCCGTTCCAGGCGGAGGCTAGCAGCTAAGATTCGTACTGTAATTCGCAAAGAATGCAACTAGCGATGTCCAATTGGCACGACCATACAGCCGGCAATATGTCTGCTCATTAAGTTTCAACCAAGAATAGGGAAGTAAAGAACGAAATCGCTAATGTGTAAGATGACTGGATCAGGACCACACGTCGAACGCAATCCCCATGTACGTCATTTGGTTGATTCGATTAATCTGTCACTTTCCGGGAACACGGAACAACGGCACAAGGGTCTACTTATCACATATTAGTGTGAGAGTTGAGAGAGTAGACCGAATGTTCTTTCGGAATTATCCGATGCAATGCGAAACTTCCAGGAGTAAGGCTAGCAACACGAACTGAAAGCGTTGTCTAGTGCAAGCCTCACCTTCCTAAGATGAATGAAAGTTCAAGCATGAGCAAGGGTCTTCAAAGCGAAGAAATCATGATTCGGGTTCTACTTATGAAATGTACATCTATAAAAACATACGGAGCCCTGGATCTAGAGAGACATGGGCGTTCAGAGGTCTATGTTACTCTCTAAACAAGCCAACCCACGTAACCTTCGGTGGGCTCTCTGTTGACTAAAAGCCCATTCCGCGAATGCACAGGTCTAGTACTGGCAGTTAAACTGGAAATCTCTAAAGAGAGGCCGTGGCCGCCTTCTTCAAAGGCCTCATGATGGACTGCTGGGTCATATTTGCGACCATGTTCCCATCTTGATCCCAAAGTCTGGCTTCGGTGTAGGTCCTCCCATCGCGTCCTGTGATGGTTTTCAATTCTCTGAGATGCCACTTGTCCAAATCTATCTCGCCAGTGAAGAATCTGAGCGCGAAGTCAAGACTAGAGCACGCTGCAGCGTCATCTAGGAACATGTGGTTGTGTGTGAGAGGGATGAAAGACAGCGCCCCGTCTAGGACGAAGCCTAGGCCGGCGAACCGGTCTTGAAGGCGCTCCATTGGATGGCGAGACCGAAGCCAATCGGCCGTGGTCTTGGAAGTCAGAGGAAGGTCATCTTGGGGTGTTTTGGCTTTCTTGGCCACGCCGTGGAGATTGTTGGGGGCAACGCCCTCAGGCGTCATGCGACTTTCGAGAAAGCGGGCGTTCAGACCGAAAGTAACGAGGTACAGCTTGCCCAGCTTCTCCGATACAACGCCCTCCTTGACCAGCTTTTCCGCTGCCTCAGTCGGGAGAAGACCCTTTTCTGGCGGAGAATATGACCTCGATGGCGGTGCTGAGTACAACAATAGCGAAGCCTGCTCTTTCACCTGAAAATCCGCCAGCATGATCATGCACAGTCGCGACTCTCCATTATCTTGGTCCTGGCTGATCTCAATGAGTCTTGTTGCGAAGGTTCTGGTGTCGCGAACTCTGCGAACAGTACTTTTCAGCTTCCGATCCGTCAAGGCTGGACCAAGATAGTTGCCGGTGACTGAATAGAGAAGGTACTTGGGTTCAACCGTGTGGCATGCTGATGAGATGCCGAACCCGATGGTGCACCCTCCGTAGGCAATGTTTTGCGCATTGCCCATGCGTCCAGGGTTAATGCGGCTGGCGAACCTGTCTGAACCGAGGTCGTCCGCGGCGACTTGCTCTTGCAAGGTGGCCATGGTGGAGTAGGTTCGTTGACACGTTGGGGACCTGAAGTGATGATTTCAATGATGACACCCTTCACCGAATTTAGAGTGTAGCTGATCGGACGAGCCCAAAAGCTGGTTAATGTATCGTTTCTTGATGATCAGTAATCGTTCTTGTTTGGCGGGGAGCTTCAGTGTGATTTCGGTGAGTTGGCCAGAAGGGGGTAAGACAAACAGCAAACAGCCGAGGTTGGGCGCTTGAACGCTAGAGCACCGATGGTATGCGCACAAATGTGGGGCAACCCAAGCGCTATGGATCATCAATTGTTTGCTTCGCAACACTAACTGACCAGCGGAGCGAAGCTTGAGGAGACAGTTTCTTGAGATTGCTATATCTTGGCGAGTTAAAGCTCCATAGACGTACGATCCGAAGACAGAATTTTGACGCGAGCGACTCACTCGTGTTTTCAACGAAGACTGGACGAGCACCCAAGAGCAGATACTTCGGCACGATGGGGGTCTAAAAATAGACGTACTATTAATCCTAAAGCGGCGGTATGTCACTCTTCCCACCATGTAAACAACCACCGGCATGTCTCCAGCGTAACAACACAACATCTACATTGAGAGATTTCTGGGTGATCCTATGAAGTCCTGGTGGAAATGAGAGAGCGTACATTTACTTCCGGAAGATTCATCTCACAGAACTGGGAACAGCGATACATCACCGAAAATTACACATGAATATCTATTGGACTGAAGTGCTCGGTCTTATGTTCTAGTCTGACGGGGGACCCTAGATAGATTGACAAGAGATGAAGTTTTTTGCGACAGAGAACTGAGAAGTTTCATTCTGCGTTGGAGTAAAATAATGACGAGAACGCGGATACTCAGTCAGCCTTGCGTTTGGGTCGCCAAGAACTTATTCTGCGCCTCGAAAACAGTCTGAGGCGTGCGTCCAACCAAATCCTCATATATTTCAGGGTCTGTCGCACCCTCAAGACCAAACAAAAGGCACTGACTTTGTTCATCCAGATCAAGAGCTTTGCGCAAAGCCTTGTCAGAACTGCAGTTCAAAAGAAGCCCCATGCTCGCAGCTGACGATTCCCCACAAACCACAGGGACATCTCCTTCGCATCCCTCCGCTAGATATATCATCCCATCAACCGCGGTTGAGTCAGAGACTGAGACAAAGTCGCTAGTAAGCCACTGAAGAACTTTCCATGCTGCCGGAGACGGGCCTCGGCAAGCCAAGCCAGCCATGAGAGTGCGCAGGCTGCCACAGGACTGGCGCATTTCTCCCGCCTTGGCACTTTGCAACAAACAGTCTGCCTGGTTTGGCTCGATAACAACGAAACGTGGAATCTGAACAGAGTGATCCAGGTTTTGAAGCTCCTGAAAGTGCTTGTAAAGACCCATAAAGATCGCTGCCGCGATGCTACCCACGCCACCGCAAACAAAGACATGGGTAATGTCCCCTGCACGGGGCAACGTTTGAAGCGTCTCCTCAACCACGACCATGTAGGCATTCATGACAGTCTTCGGAATGATCTCATCGAAGTCAGACCACGAGGTACTGCTGACGAAATGCCAACCGTTCATGTGGGCATCCTCCCTTGCCTGACGAACCGACTCATCGTACTCTCCATCAACTCGAATGACCAACGCTCCAAGATCTGTCATCGCATGGGCACGACTTTGGCTCACATGGCTGTGGATGTAGTTCACACATCGACAGCCGAATATCTTGGCACCGTAAGCGAGTCCTCGGCCCTGATTGCCATCCGTCGCGACACATACAGTCACGTTCCGAGTGAACGCGCCATATTTGCCGCTGCGCAACTCTGTGGACGACGGCCTAACTCCAGTCTGGCGGAGAACTTCATCTGCAAGGATGGAGAAAACAGCGTATGGTGCACCCAAGGCTTTGAAAGAGCCTAGAGATTCACCGAATCGCTTACTCTCATCTTTGACAAAGATATTGCCAAGTCCCAACGTGTTGGCAGCATTAGGTAAAGCTCGTAACGGTTGACATGTGTATTCTGGCCAAGATTGTATCTCGTTAACTGCAGCCTTCCAGCAACCAAGATTTTGAACACAAACGGCAGCGGCTGATGCTGTTGACTTGATGAGGCGCCGATCGCTGAGATGGTGGGAGTGACTGATCGTCATAATGAGCAATAGAGTTGATGATAATGATCCGGAAGACTGAATTGGCAAGGGAATATCGTGTATGGTTTTCGGTTACAGGAGCTATGGAAAACAATTATTGGTACTTATAAGTTATAACCTCATGAATCGGCGTCCGAGTCCCTCGCCGGTTATATAGGTTTTTGGGGGCCTTTCTATGACAAACAACCTCTGGAAAGTCCGAGAGTATCGGATACTCAAGACAATCGGACGGAGATTTGTTGAAGTGCCGAGCCAGTCGAAGCATATAGAGACGGCAAAATATCGCCAGGCCGAGTGTTCCCCGCAAGTTGTACACAGGAGAACTTACCATAGCTAAGCAGCATGACCGCTTGAATAAATCGTAATCAATTCTTGCACATTTTGTACCAAGATAAGCAAAGTTCAGTTGAATTTCGCAGTATGGATAGAGGTTTTTCGGCTCTTGGTGTCGGCGCCGACATCAGAGACCTAGCTCGTGACTCGAACGTTCCAACGGCGAACTTGCCTCTTTGCCGAGACGACTTCTTGCCGGCAAATTCACATCTTGCCGCATCTTTAGAAACACTTGTGCGGTCTTTAAGTTGTAGAAAACCAAGTAAGTACATTAAGTTATATTGTAAGAGAAGCAGAATATGATATTGAATGGTGGCATTCGGGAAGGAGTATCCATGCTCTTGTCGTAAGGTACTGGTGAGATACTCCCTCAAAGCTTAGGTGACGTCCCAAGACATGAACCTGTATAAACAGACACACGAGTCGCGTGTGTCTCGCGGCAGACCCAGCATTCCCCCTTTAAAACGCTCTGCATTCAACCAGCCCCTTCTCATAGCTTCCGTAGACGGTTCCGTCGCAAGCAAGAAAGCCCATAGCAGCAAGTGCAGACGCGGCACCTCCGCTGAGAGCGCCAACGCCAAGAGCGGCAACTCCACAGCCCATGACCTCAAAAATTGCGGTCTGCACAAGTGCGTCCATGCACTTGTTACACTCGGTGGCAGGCTGCTTGGAGCACTGGCGCTCCTGAGCCTCACGGAGTCGGCGTCCACGAATTTTGCCGACCGAAGATGAGCGAGCCGAGTTGAGAATGCTCTCGGCTTCAATCAAGTTCTGAGTTTCCATTGCTCCGGCGACTTGTCGATATTCAATTTCGTGAACTCTGCGTTCATGGAAGCTGTTGCCGTTAACAGCAGGATCAATAGCTGCTATGGTAGACAGGAGGCTGCTGAGAAGCACGGCGGTGATGGTGGTGAACTTCATGTTGATGAGATTATTGTTTGGTTAAGTTAAGACTCTCACTGGTGACTTTGTAGGTATCTGAGAGCTTGAGAAAGATATAGGAAGGCCAGAAGAGCTGATGAAATTCTTTGGGATGATGAGCTGGATGAAAATCGGCACAGTTGATGGAAAATATCCGTGATATTTATGGAATTCAAGCTGCAAATGTCTTGAGAATCTCCAACACCTGATCTGTCGGCCTAACATTGATCCTAGTCTGACCTGTTCGTCTGGCCCCCGTCTTCGATGATTGCTTCGAAATTGTTTTCTCTATTACAGTTTCTTCGCAAAACCAGTTCAAGCAAGAATCTGCGTATGTTGCGAAACCGAGCTGCGTCACGATCAAAGAACGCACTCATCATTTACGATTAGCTTGAGGTACGCCTCGTGCTGTGAACTTGGCAAACCCCTTGGCACTTGGCCTTCTCTACCTTGAGGTCGTTCGAATACAATATCCCGGGTTCCAAAGCCCGAGGCGGTATCAAAGAGGACGGGTCCGAGAACGAAGAGCCAATTTACGGGCCGTGGGGCACAGATCGACAGCCATCCCGAGAAAGCCGGAGATGTCAAACCCGCCCGGAGCATTGCCCAACCGGGATTAATTTATGGCGATCAACGTTAATGTGGTTTAGTGTATGACAGCGAGTCACGATGCCTCCGTCCCCTGTGAAGTTTACTCTTGGCCTAAATACTAATCGAGCTGACATGTAGCGACGAACACCCTTATGTCAGCTCAATCAGTATCGTCAGATGGGTCTAGATTGTCTGAAGACTTGCCATATTGAGAGGCTGATGTATAGCCGCCAAGCCATCAATGCCCAGCCTCAACTATTTACCATGTCTTTCGTCGTGACTCGTGATCTTCAGCTTCGTTTAGGATTTTGTAATCTTGGTGATCAATAATCAGGCAAAAAAAGACAATGAGGTCAGACCTATGAGGCCTCGTATTGCGGACGATCAAGGTGGACTGCGCCTTCGCGAAAGCGAGTGAGATGGCGATTGAAGAAGTCCTTTGAAGCATCCATGACTATGCGAATGTGCATTTGGCGCTCAAACCTATAAAAGACGGGCTTCCACGACCATGGAAAGTCTTCTTTTTATTCTCATCAGCATCACGCTTCAGTGTCTTCCACTATCATAGCAATCTTTAGCTCACTCAGCTCCCCCAACCATTGCATCAAAAGTTTCAAGATCCTCGCCTCTTCTGCCACTTAAATTTCCAAAAGAAACCGCCAAAATGTTCTCCAAGACCATCATCGCTGTTCTTCTTGCCTCCTCCGCTGTGTTCGCAGCTCCCGTCGAGACTTCGACAAAGGAGGTCGAGGAGAGACAGATCAACCAGAGTGTTACTCTTTGTAGCGACAAGGGCATGGCTGACTGCGACACGGTCAACTTCAACTTTGGCTTCTGCGGTTTGTTTTACATCTATCCTTCAAGAGAGCTCCCAACTAACATCCTACAGTCTCTCCTATCGGAAGACTGAACGATAAGGTCAGCTCGCTGGATGCCCATGGTTACAACTGCATCTTCTACAAGTAAGTAATTAGCAACAGGCAGCTGTAGATAATCATAACTAACACATGAAAGTGACACCGGATGCCGCACCGGTGGCGGCCAGATTGCCACCACTGGCAAGGTTGACGACATTCGTAGCCACCCTTCTTTCAGCACCATGAATGACGATGTTTCCTCTTTCTTGTGCAACATTTAAGACATTTCCTTACTGTATCGTCCACACTTTTCAATAATGCGCCAGCATTACGAATCGTTGGAGGTGAGCTGCTACGGACGGTCATAGAGATGGAGGTTTGCTCCAGTGCAGAGGAGCTAGGGAGCTGTGAGACAACTCGTCATGTAATTACATTAGAAATTTACTTGTGTTATTTCTATTGATTTTTTACCTATCTATTACAAATGTTCTTTAGTGTGGCTAGAGCACTAATACTGTAGTCGTTCATCCTCCATCTCACCATCGCCATTTGCATTATGCTCACAACTGACGTACAGAAAGACATCATAAATGTGTTGTTCTATTCAGCGATCAAAAATCGTAGTGAACTTGAAATACGGCACCAACTGGCGTATCCCACATTTCCATTCTAAAGCCATCAAAGCATGTCTTTGAGGCAATCTTTAATTCAGGGAATATCACTGTCAGTTGAACAGTACATGACTAAGCATCCTGAAAATTCGTCCAAATGCATGTTCACAGTATATCAAGGCCAGGCTTGTGGAGAGTTCGTAATCATCATGGCTTTAGCCAAGGGTATCTTAGGTCTTTGACGTCCCGTGAGACTTCTAATAATTATGTACAACTACAATTCTTAGTTACAGCCTAAGAAGATCTGCAAGCAAAAGGCTTGTGAGCAGAGCCAGTCGTCGTCTCATCAATCTAGACGTCGTTAGCATGCCTTTTGAGAAACTTAAAATATCGCGTTGACTTACAATATCCACGATGGTCGAGTAGGTACCAGCGACCAGGGTGACAGCACCGATAATGAAAGCGAGGATGCTTCCAGCGCTGATGAGAATATTCTCACGGGAGTACCACTTGCCCTTGCAGAGCAGTGCGAACCACATGATAGCCGGGATGTAGAATGAGAACCCGGAGACGAAGAGAGCAGAAGCCAGAGAGAGCAGGTCGGAAAAGATGGGAATAGCCTCGGCAATCACCCAAGCGATGATAGTGAAGATGACCACAAGGATAATCCAGCTAGCCCAGCCCATGGGGGTGTTGATGTAGCGCAAGTGAGAGTTCTTGTACATACGGCCGTGAAGATATCGGAGGGCAACAGTCGAGTTAATCGAGCCGGAGATGAAGATGACCGGGATAGCGACACCAAAAGCAATTTTGGAAATAAGGGGTCCAGCAGAGAGTAGCGCTGGAGATTGCACGGAAGGTCCGATAAAAGCGTAGCATAGAGCGCCAGTCAAGGTATAGATACCGATCTGAATGAATCCAGACGCCCAGATGGACTTCATATAGTCGGTCGGCGTATGCATCTCGTCCATAAAGGAAAATTGGCCGATCGCGAAACTGAAAGCAAAGATGATGTTGCTCACTGCGACGAAGGCCTCTGAGAAGGAAATCCCCTCCTTAGGCCAGGCGGACCACTCGACACCGGAAAGGCCGCCTGCGGAGTTGCTGGCCTGAATACCAGTAGCGATAACGGTAATACCAATAGCCGCCAGGATGGACACGAAGTCAATATATCCCAGGATAGCGACCTCAGTGAACGACGGGGGAATGGCGAGAATGAGAAGGATGATAGCTGAAACTGCGGAGAAGACGATGGAGCAGACATGGCCACCGTTGATGTCAACCAGCGCGATGCTTCCAGTCAAAGCGTGAGAACCAACAACCATGACAAGCTCAAGAACAAGAGCAGCACCAAAAAGCTCGTATCCAATACGTCCGAAGCGGCCGAAAAGAAGTCTTCCAGCATCCGCGTAGTTGGCGATGTACGGGTGAGCCAGCTTGACCTGGCCGACGAGATAACTAGTGAAAATCGAGATCATGCCAAGGGTGATGGTGAGGAAAACACCCGGAAACATTCCGAGAGTATGATAGGCCGAAGGCAGACTAAGGGCACCGAGGGCAACGGCCTCAACGATGGTGACGATGGCGAGGCGCTTCCAGCCCAGACGATGGAAGTGAGCGCTACCCTCGGCGGCAATCTTCTTGAGGCGGTCGTTGTTCAGTTCATCGCTGGTTTCGCCGAGCATGGTCTGGTCGTTCATCTCGGGCCAAGGGTTGCGCGGCTGAACTTGCTCGGCATCAACCTTGTCGTTCTTGGTGTCCTTGCTGTTGGGACCGGTAGCGGTCGCGGTGGTAATAGCGTCCGTCATTATGGGAGGAGTTGAGCCGTTGCAGTCACTGCCGACACTTTGGGAAGTTTGGCGAAGGCTGGACTCAAGAGGGAAGTCAAGAGAGGAGGAAAGAAGAGAGGGTAAGACCACTGGAGGAGCGAGAACCCGGGCGGTCAACTGGGCGCGAACGGTCTGACGTTTGCTGTCTTTTAAACGATGATCAAGAGGCGCGAGTCAAGATTTTGGGATCCACATGGGCGATGACCGACCGGCGGTATCCTTGGCCGGAGAGGTTGTCGTCAGTCGCATGGCCGGTAACAGTCGGGTCTTCCTCCACAGAACGATCTCGCCCCATGGGCGCCCAGAGATAAGAGATAACCCCTACAACACGGGGAATGCATCTTGGAGTAAAAAGATCTAATTGTTTTGTGTCACTATACAAGAAATACCCCGTAAAGACTGAATTGCGAATGCGCTGAATGGTCGTTCTTCGGCCTGAATCTCGCGGTTACCTGGGGGCGTGTTGCGGAGGGCGCCATCACCATGTTTTGATGTCGTAAAAGAAGCTTTCCATGGCATGTTTGAGCCGCGCTAGAAGGCCCGCTCGGCGGTTCCTCTTGGCACTTTACTGTATTCAGAAACACAAGCGAGGAGCTTTTAGGTAAAGAATGGAGCTGCTGCGGCTCCATTTGAGATTCAGATGGATGCAAGAATTTTCCACTCTGCAAAGCCGAGCAAAAACCGCCGCTAGCCACTGTCAACGAAAGGCGTCGCCCATCAAAACTTTTACGTCCAGGCGGACCAAGCGGAGACCCATTACGTGCACGAAACGTGGTCATTGGAGGGACAAGCCGGCAGGCAGGTCTTGGTCCCAGGCTGTGCCTGATTTGCTGTGGGCTTTCATTGAATTACTAGTTGAATCGATGACCAACTGATGAACATGCTCAATCTCTCCCCAGAAGCCAGAGATTAGATGAAAGCTATCCGTGGTTCAAAGGCGCGCTTACAGTTCCCGTGGCAATTTGCGTCTTTAGACCCTTAAATGCACCTCGCCAGGGGTCAATGCGAACTGTGCAGGGTTTTGCTAGCTAAAATCATAGCGTGGAATTTTCTCCGATCTGAATCCTGCAACTCGGGCGAAGAGGGGCGACCTCGGTGTGGATCTCCCGGCATTTGACGGAACACCGGTTCGTGCTTCGGCTTTCGCGAGGTTCCAGATCTTCAATGATTGTGGCGGAAACACCTGACCTATCTGACTTTGCAAATACGTGTACAAATCATGGGCCTCTACAACCATCTGCGCCCCCAAACCCATGTTCAAATACACAATCGATTGAAAGGACAATAAGAGCATGATAACCAAGGCATGGATGAGAAGATCGCACCTAACATCGCACAGACAGGATCTCTCAGTGCCGGCTCTTTCAATCCCCACCTAGATGTATCCTGCCTTTGCATGTGAGAATGGGCAAGTCGCAACTCCTCTGCCTTTGATAGTCTCGATGTCTGAAGTCATTTCCTCGATCCCCTTTCCCTTCTGCGGTTCTGGTCCGATCGTCATCAGATCATATCCTTGAGGATAGTATCGGTCTCCCTGCGAGCCAGGTGCTTTGGCGCCCAGTGACCGCAACAGCAATGCGGCAGGTCCCCACGTGGACCAAAAGGTAGGTTTCATGTACCACGGCTGCAGAACCTTTCGTTGAAAATTGTAGAGCTTGCTCTGAGGGTTGGCAGCGTCGTCAACCAGCCTGACGGCGGAGGATGTTGGACGAGGGAGAGAAAGGTGTCTAAGGTAGAGCTTTCGTACATTGCGGTAAGCGAGAAGCGCTGTTGAGAGAATGGTGCCAGGAGACTCGAGACTGTCGTGAAGGAAATCGCATTAGTTATTTTCAAACCAGAAGCCGTTGAATCCTTCAACATACTTGAGACTTTGCACCATGATATCGTTCATGTCAGCAGCCAATGTCTTTCGCAAAGTGATTCGTACGAAGTCGGGCAGAGTAGACACGGCTGCATCGACGTAGACGCTCACGTAGTGGTTAGAGGCTTCCGAGGGCCGGGCTACTTCATTTTCGTACTGAACGACCCATTCGGTCAATTCGTTGGCAAAATGCAAGCCGTCCCTCCAACCTTCGATATGCGAGGGCAGCACATCGTATGGAATTCTCATGTCGTCACCCAAAATTTTGTGAAAGACTCCAGCGGCACACTTCTCGGCGTCCGTCAACTTGCGCCATTCGTCCTTGTCGACGACCTCAAAGATGGAAATAAGACTGTCGCCAAGTGTATGAAGTAAGTCGTTGTCTGTGATTTTGTCTGCTCGGCGGTAACGATCGTGTCTAGGGTATTGATTGCTATTATTAGCAACACCGTGAAAGCTCCCGGACAAGCTTCTTACAGATAATTCATTCTTGCAACTGCGGTAGCGTATCGATCTGAATCCCTAGACTTTGACTGTGCCTCCCTAAGAAGGATTTCTGTGTCGACGGCTCGTCTCCCAGCGTTACGCCTGCTGTTCTGGCCTGTCGCTAAGAAGAGCTTAGACATAGTTGGGATAGCACCAGCCTGAAGATGTCGTTCCGAAGCGTCAGTGCTCATGCTGGCCCTTGGGGAAGTTCTGCCGACAAATCACTTACCTTCAGGAGGGAGATCTGGCGAGCCTTTGCCATGGACCGGGGGAACTCGAGCTCCTGCAACTGATTCATAATGCTTTGAGCCTCCTCGATAGTCATGCTTGACAAAGGCCTTCCCCCAGAAGTGAACGGTGCCTCTATGGCATTTTTTCGTTGATATCTCAGGGTCCGAACTAACAAAAGATATCCAATTACGGCGACGGCGGCCGGCAAGGAGATGTTGCTCCAGGCAACTTGCGAGGCGTTGCTGAAAGACGTTGAGAAAAACATGTTGAAGTACTGCTTTGCTCCTGTGGAATGCACGCCGTGGAAAACATTTCGGTCCTTTTCAATGCACTAAATACTCTGTTATCTAGGAGCGAAAACATCATATGCAAACTTCGCTTCGCAGAAATTACAACACCCCGTGTAGTTGCGATGTTGAGAAAAGACGTAAAAGGTAATTGAGCCGAGGTCTGAGTGTATTTACCAAGCATTGTACACCATGCCCTTCGGCTCTTTGTGGGTCTGCAGATGATTTCCATGCTCTGCTGAACTTATTTGTTGAGACCTCGGAGTGATTTCAGGCCAACGGAGGCGAAAGGCGGGATGCCACGGCCCCACACACCGGACTACTCCAGCCCCGCAACTCGGATTCATCCCGCTCCCGGACGCCATTCTGATGCCATTTGCGGCGTTTCGGACGCGTCGGAACGGGAGTTGAAGGGGCGTGATATCCGCTTACGAGTCTTTGCGACCTCTACCAGAAGGGCATTAGACTCTGGGCCGAGGTCAGGTTGAGATGGACGGCATTCGCAGACGTCTATTTTAATTGATCAGAATATCGGTCCTCGGTATTATTGCTGTGAACGGCGAAGCTCTCCTAGATTTAGATTGCTGATTCGATTTCAATGCTTCAAGGTAGAGGCGCAGATGCGGCCTCAAGTTCTGCAAAGGTGAGCAGCCGAGGTTTCCCAAGTATGAACGACATATGAGTCCTGATGTTGCAGACTGCCCAATGTGTTCAATCATCTTCTTCTTGCCTGGCGACAAAGAAGTCTTCCATGTGCAAGCTTTCAGCCAGGTCCATGAGTTCCGTCGGGGATAGAGCGAAGCCGCTTTCCTTGTCGAAGAGATCCCATTGTAGTGATTCAACAGGATCGATATTGTGAGAACCCTCCGCATTTGCTTGTTCGGAGGAAATCTCTTGTGAGGACAAGTGTTCTTCTGGATATTCATTGTTCCCTTGAGATGGTGTACCGAGAAAAGATGACACAAGTTGTTCAAGTCGTTCAAAGTCGCATTTACGCAGCTTTGCCGCAGGACTCCCTCTCTGATTCATGATGTCGAATATGTAATGTGCTTCTGCCAGGTATGATTGATCAGGGACCAGGCCAGATGACAAAACTTCGAGTACCTTGAGAAGAAATGCGGATGACCAGGCGGCCTCGAGTTGGAATGGTAGAAAGCAGTCTGCAATGTCAGTACATTGACTATACCCGTGGAGGTTGAGAGTATGATACGACGTTAGAGAGACAAAACGTACCTAGTAAGTTGTCGTCTCCAAGTGCCTTCAATGCCTTGAGAGTGTTTACCGCGGAGGCTACACAGGTTTGGAGTAAGGAACTAATAGGTCCATCCGGTATGGACTTGTCATTACTCCCAGTTGCTAGCCTCTTTTGAAGTACACACATCACCAAAGGACGAGTTGTGAGGACAACACACTACCGTTCACATTATCAGTTCCAAACGAAGTCAACAAATGAGCAGCAGGCTTACATGGTGATACGACAGGACTAAACGGGTCGCGACTTTTGACGTCTTCACATCAGCACCACGAAGTGTTGTGCTCATGTAAGAGCTCAGATTTATCGAAACCATGGCAAGTAAACGCAAAACAGACTGGGTTTCTGTGACAAGGCTTCCATCAAAGTTCCGATCTACCCCATATACACCTGCAAAATTCTAGTAAGCTTGCTGTACCAGACCAGACCTAGGCAACCTCGAGAGACACCTGGGTCTTACCATTCAATATTCTAGCTGTGAGACGAGAAAGCTGGATATGAAGCTCTAAAGCAGCAGCACCTGCAGTGTTGGCGATTTCCGTAGGAAGTTTGGTTGTAATATCTTCATCTCTGATAGAGCTAGGAGCTCCAACCAAAGTGGAAAACTCTCGATCAATAATGTACGCAGACCAGAAAACGGTGTTGCATCGTTGTGCGTGTCGTGGCTCTACTTGTTGGGGCGGCATATGTCTGTGCATGCCATCGAGGACACAAACTCGCAGAGCTTGGCCTATCTAAGGTATCTAGCTTAGCATCATGCAAAACCACATTTCGGAACCATCTACTTACGAGCTGGAACGACATCAGTCTCAAATCCAACGCTTGAAGATAGAGTGCGCCCAAACATAAGGCTTCGGCAGCCCTTAGAGGCTCTTTCTCCATGGGTATCATAGTCGGGAGGAGGGATAAGGCGCGAGAAGCATAGCCCACGCCAGGTACAGACTTGGATGTCCCTGTTGCATTGAAGGCTTCTCCGAATGCCAGAACAAATAGAAGTTGGCTGTACCAGTACCTTGCGTGCTTAGCTTCAGTGGCCGGGCTCTCGTAAAACTGCTTAAGGCGCTGATCAAACTCATCATAGTCGATAATCTCGGAGAATGGACCTAGGTGGTATTTGACTGCAGCCAAATTGAACACGGCATACTCATATGACGGCAGGCTTTCAACATCAGGTTGCTCATTTAGACCAATTGGATTCCATGTGAGATTCAAAGTTTCGAGGTCCCAAGGACGGAGTGGCGGCTCCGGGTCAGGCGTGTGACTGCCAATCGCTGCCAGTACGCGTCTGCAAAAGGCCCATGATGATGTTGGGCCCATAAACCCTGACTATGTGTAAGCTTGAAAAGACAAATATCTAGGCAACTAGAAGAGAATACACCGATAGTGTTAACCTACAGTATTTTCCATACGAGTCGAGAGCGAAGCTCTCCCCGTCGTTCACCAGTGGGTTTGTCTCGAAGTCATTTGCAGATGGTCGTACAGAGGTGAGAACACTTTCTAATGGTTGTTCATCCCGATACAAAAGTCTCGCATCTTCTATCCAATAACAAAATGTCAGCATGTTGAACCCTTGTGCTAGATAACCGAACAACGCTCACCCGGATTCGCATGATCATGATCTCTAGCGCTTCCCCCGATGTAGCCATAGTTTTGAGTAGGTTGTCCGTCCAACTGACCAGAGCTATCTGCCGACTGGGGTGGAGATAGGACAGAAGCTTGGGAGAGGTCACGGGGACGTCGTAATGGCAGCCCTCGTGCTGAGTGCCGAAGACTTTCTCTCGGCCGACCCGTACGGGTCTCTAGGGCTCTCAGATAACTATTATCTTGAGTAAGTGAGCTGATCATGTTACACGTGATAGCGGAAGCAGTGTAAATGTGAATCATACCTTTCAGATACTGTGATACGAGTCTCCTCTGGTCTGAAGTAACAACTTTCCTTCTTCTTTTCACATCGCGTACATGGGACCGTGCCCGAGCATCGGACCTTCATATCACGGCAGCGAGCACATCTGCTCTACGCATTAAGCCTTCTTGACACAACATTATTTTCCAGGCTACGACGTACGCTCGGTTGCACCTGCGACTAGATCGCTCGTTGTCTCTAAAAGAGGTTGACATGATGTTAATGACAATCTTAAACAATGTTCGGCGACGGTTCCCCGCATCCGACTCTCACTCTCTTACGTCTGTGGTGCACCTAGAATCGGCCCCACATACCGAGGGTCGGCTCCACTGACCGATGTTTTGGTCCGACATGTGTGTCAATGACAGTGACCTGATATCCCTTGAATACTTGATCTCCCTTGAATCCTTGATTGTTTGGTTCGAAACACAAAGCTCGTTTGACAAAGAAGATATCTCATCTAATCATGCGACTTCATTGGTGAACATCTGTGGGAAAATCCCACCTGCTCTGGTTTGCGGTTGTATCAAGTAACTGAAGTGAGCCCTTTCGAGATTGATTCGGATCGAACAACATTGCAACCATATGAACTAAGATTTTCATTGTAGTCGTGAAGACATGTTCTTTCATTTACTATGCCATGATATTTCACCGATAAGTTAAGCACTTTCACAGATTTCCATGGGTGTCAATCAAGTCTTTTTGATGTTAATGGTTTCGTCTGCCGCTCTTGCTAGCCACAATCTAACTTCAAAATCAGGACGCCGCCAACCATGCTGCACTCGCAGCGGCTTGAACAGAAGCTGTCTTAGAGGTCCTCAGCATTCTCCTGTAGTCCTCAATCTTGGAAATTCCTACGACCACGAGTTCTTCTACCGTTGCAGGTTCAAGTTGACTCCTCCAAAGACTGATTACCCCGTTCACTTGACGATCGTCAATGGCGACCGACATTACGAGATTTGAATCGTCTCTGAGCTCCCACGAGGCTTTGCCGTACACAGCCATCCCCGTTGCTTTCCAGTGTAGACGAGGAAGCTCGCTCCTAGGCTCGAATTGCCCCTCAGTTGCCTTAATGATGACTTTTCGGTTGTGCTGGGCGAACTGTATTTCAGTCGAGGGAGGCAAGGAATGAAAATCAAACGTGGCCACCTCGCGGTTTCCATCCACTGGCGACGTGACGTCGCACTTGTCTCCCCAGGCCCCGAGTATGGCCCGCCGTTTGACTTCGTAACGTGGTACTGTATCGCCATTCACGCCCACGATTCGACGATGACCCACAAGAGCGGTGTAATTCAGCTCCAAAACTGGCTGCTCGTTGTTGCGTCGTGGGTCTGGGGTTGCGTCCACGCGGACTATGTATTTCTCAAGCCAAGCTGGGGCCATGTTGGAAGTTGAAGGAGTGGTTGAAAAGGAGCCCGGCGTTCAAGTTGATTATTTCGAGAAATTGTGAAAGCGCAGGGTGGGCGTGTACTTTGCGATGCAGATGAAAGAATTCGGAAGATGTAATTACTGAGAGGCTAACTTCATTGTATATGTTGTCCAAATCGTTGCTGCCTACGACCCATCATCGTATGAGAAAAACGACTGGAACCGTCGGGGAGTGGGCGTTGAGGTGCGAAGACGGACTCGGCAATGTGGGCATACTCTATTTGGCTTAGTTGGCAGGGTCAAAAAAAGCTGAAGGGGTCAGCTCGCCAGCAGGATATCAGGAGGGCCCCGTCTCAATGGCGATATTTTAATTTGAGGGAGGCTGAATAAAATCATTCGGGCGATATGTCTCCAGGAGCCCTCAAGCCAAGTATCATATCGTGACCAATGAACTACATCTTTCCATCGTAGACTCCACCTCCGTTCGGGCTCCATGACTTCTATCGGGCTCCATTCCTAGCACATCCCGGACCATAGGAGAAGCCCGGGAGCGGAGACTCCGCAACGCTTGGGTAAATGAATGTCCTGGTTGATTATTTCCAATTGGCTAGGTTCGAACTGTGAAGCAACAAGGGTTTAATACTCTGCCATCCCGTCTCGGTTTAAGAAAGACAAAAGATGCATAATTGTGACTATATAGCCCGAAAGCATAACTCGTCGCTGCGTGCTACCTGCAAAAGCCTTAAGATGCGCGCCACGTATGAGTAACCAAAGAACACTGACTATATTCATACATGTTATCTAAGAAGAAATCCAGGGAAGATTGGATCCGCAGGGTCTATGTGAAAGCTCATGCGACCAACCAGATTAGCAGACCCCCTGACCCGGGGAATGCAAGCTGGAAAGTCCTTGACCGGGCTGACCTCTTCTGAAAGAATGCTCCCCTCAAATTGTGTGGAAATAATGGACCGATGAACAAGCTTTGACCGACCAGCGCCAAGTCTTCCCTGAGCTAGAAGCACAGCAAGTCTTGCGCCAGTGCCAGACCCGCAGGGAGATCTATCGATCTGCCCATCGGCAAAAACAGTCACATTTCTCTGCTTCACTCCATCGGCATCATCTTCAACGTCGCCGTTTTCGTTGTAAAAGATGACCCCGTACAATTCGTACACCCCGTGGTTGGCTCTTTGACCGATTGCGGACTTGATTTCCCGCCCAAGTTTGATGAAGCCGTTGCATTGATTCGGTTCAACACCAAGGTGAAGCTGAGCTGCATCCAAGGTTGCGTATACAGCTCCAGAGAACGCAAGATCGACGGTAATTGGTTTTCCCTGAGAAGGAATGTCGACGGGTAGGGTTTTGGCAAACTGATAGCTCAGGACATTGACGAAGTCGGCATGAACGGGTTTGCCCTGTTGAATAGCAACACTGGCGGTGACCTGCCCCGAAGGAACATCTATGACAACTTGTACTGAGCCATCTTCTTCGGTAGCCTTTACAATACCATTGGCAATGGCCCAAAAGCCCAATGCAATGGTTCCATGGCCACAAGCAGTGGAGAAGCCATCCTTGTGCCAGAACAAGACACCAAAATGAGCGCCACTGTCGTTCGGCGGCGTGATAAAACCGCCGTACATATCTGCATGGCCACGTGGCTCATGACAGAGAGATTGACGCAATGTATCTAGCGGATGTGCGGGATCTTTCATGATGGAAAACCGCTTCTCGGCGACGGTGCGATCTTCAGGCAGGTAGCCGGACGGGAGCTTATCGACAATGCGAAAGGGTTCCCCGGCTGTATGCCAATCTTCCGTATTAATCCAGAAAGGCGTCATTCTTGTGGTATTCGTAGGCATCGCGGGCGGCGTTTTCAAACGACTGTGGTCAAGAGAACAAAGAACACCTGGTTGGTGACGCAGCAATGTAACTAAACTAGGCGTCAAGCAGTAACATTTGAGCCTTGGTTGAAAAGCAAGTTGTTATTGTTAGATGATCTTTTCCAGTTGGCTCTCCAACCTCCTTTTGAATTGAATGCGGGGGAGCGCGGAGTGGATGTAGGCCGGCCCGACGAAGCCGACATGCGGAGCTGAGTCCTTCAGGCTTCAGCGGCAAAATCAAGTGTCGCATAATTTTCCATGATGACTACAATGACTTAAGGGACAATAATAAACCGGTATTTCTCACTTGTTCTTCAGACTGGAGCACGTCTATCGAGGTAAACCGTATTGCAGCCCTCGAACTCCAAAGACTGCTGTGACAACGCCGGGGTCAATCGCTCTTCGCCTGGAACTCCCTGACACGGATGCGGGCAGAAATTGAAGAGCAAGAACCGCGCTTCGACATGAACCGACGTTGTCTAAAATATTTTCAGGTTCCAAAGACCCGTGAGTACTGTCCCAATCTGCCGCCGGCCGTCCCATATAGGGTAGATTCCTACCATGAGTAAGGTCCACCACAACCAGATAAGAGACACCACGACCCATGCTATGAAGAACTTTAAAAACAGACAAAGTCAGTGGAAATGCATGCCCAGCGAAACACTTATCTCCCACAAGTACCCAATACGCACCTCTTTACTGAAAATGTACTTCGCGGCGTACATTGGCAAGGGCCACAACACCCAGTGACCAAGAAATGTAATAATCGCCCACCACAAGGCATATCTAGCCCATCGTTTATGAACCCTGCCGTCCGAGATCGAAATGCTTGTGCTTTCTGGAGATTTTCTCTGCTGAGTCGTGTTATTCTGTATGGGGCTGTCTTCGGAGTCAATGGCCAGCGTCTCTTCCTTGAAGTCATCCCAGTCGTAGTTGTCTGGCTTGATGAGTGAAATACATATGCTGTACACCATCGGGCTGAAAAGCGATGTTACCGTGCCGTACATGCAAGCGAGCGTGCCTCCGGTTGATGAGATTGACACCTCTCCGGAAAAGGCATAGGCAGAACCAAGCCAGACCCCAAGACCTGTGGCCATGCCCAGGAAGGCTGAAGTAACTATAGCTATTGTACTTTGTTTGCGCCAAGTGATGGTGAATATCATTGGCATTACACCAGGACATGTAAGCACACCTGTAGAATCCAAGTCAGGACTTCAAATTGAGGACTGTATGTCACGGGCTGAAACACTTACCAAGCATGTACAGAGTCCAGCCCATATCCACCCCAATGTAGTGAAACATTGCAGTGAACCCGGCAGATACCACGCCAAACAGAACCACTCCAAGGTGACCCCAGCGAATAACCTCCTTGTTTCCTGCTTTTTTGTTGAAGTATACTCGGTAAATGTCGAAGGTTAAAATAGAGGATACAGCAAGGATCTGGGCGGAGAGTGTGGATGTCACAGCCATGAAAGTCATCAAGAGTACGGCAACTGCGCCACCTTTGCCTGCCACAGCGACGGCCACATATGGCAAAGCTAGTCCGTTCGTAACCTCAGAGGTCGTCATAGGCTGGGAGATAATCAGCCCCGGAAGGTCTTGCCATTGCTCCAATATTGAAGACTTACTCTTGGATAAGTTGGGAAGACGGGCAAGGCTTCGAGTCCCAGTGACGCCATTCCAACAACAGTTCCTAAACACCACGGTATGCTGAAATAAGAGACTCCCCCAAGAACATAACCGGGAACTACGGCTTTTGGAGAAGCTGCGAAAGCCTTCAGGAAGTATCCTGTATCCATCTGCCATTTGTTCTTAGCATACATCTTAAGGGCAATCATATTACACTCACAATGACAGCTCCGAAATTAGAAACCAGAAGGATGATGGCAAAAAAGATGCCCTGTTGCGAAGTCAATGTGAGAAGAGAGCCTCTGTAGTTTCCTTCCACAAAATGCTGCTCTTCAGCTGCAAGGACCATATCATACAGCCTCCCAATGGACCCGATAGCTTCGCATGTGATGACTTTAGCTGTGAGCCAGCAACATAATATGAGAATGAAGAAAGTATGGGTGTAATCGGTGAGAAATCTAAAATACTCAGCAATCAAAGCCCGGGATTACAACTACCAACCTGATGGACTCATCACTCACGTGGCTTTGATACCACCCACAAGGGTGTAAAGGACAACTCCAAGAGGCAGTAGGAATGTTGACGCCATGATGTGAATTCCCGTGCTTTCTTTTGTTAGATCATACCGGAATGTATGGAGAAATCATATCATGTTATGCAAGATACGTACGTACAGAAACGATATAGCAGCAGAAGCGCCAAGTATCATGTTGATGGTGTTGAGAAGGTTGTTCACGATGGCGAGAAAAGTAAAACTCAGGTGCGCAGCGGTACCTATACACACATTCAGTAACTCAACTGGTAACAAGAAAAATGTTTTCAGAAAATCAGGTACCGTATCGAATACGAATAACCTCCAGAACTGTGTGTGCCTCTGGGATTCGACTCTTGCAAACAACGCCAAGATAGCCGAAGAACACGATCACTGTCGAACAACCTCCACCGTACCAAAAGGCACCGCTTATGCCGTAGCTATAAGTCACAAGCACACAACTCAAAAGGGCTGTGCTCCACAGCCATGACTATAAGTCTGTTAGCTCATTCCCAGTTCATTCTGTTCTGACTGACTGTTAGGTTTGCAGCGCTGTAGAGGAACTGACCGAAACCACCGCTGATGCGACGAGACCTGTTCTCACGCTTCGGTCTGCAACCATGAATCTGCAAAAATACTATTAGGTATGTACTTGTCTCACATTCGTGTTATCAAATTACGTTTCAGCCTTGGAGTTGTCTTCGCGTAGAGTCTTTTTCAAGATAGCCGTTACACCCATCATGCCTAGTCGGTTATGCCTCGTCAGTTTCATTTCGAAAAACACCATTTAAAATATGTTGAAAAAACTTACCAAATGCAAACAAGAGGCCCAAAGCCACAACAACTCCATATCCAACCGATTGGGGAAGTGGGGATGGTATTACAGAATCGTCTACTGCGCGGTGATGGAGGATCATTTTGGAAATCTGACGCGTAACAAGCCGTAAAAGCCACGAATCAAAGCATGGAAGCCTTTAAAAATTTCAGAGTCACGGACAACCGGGAAGTGTCATATTTATCACGGCCAATAACTCGTAGGCAGAATACATTGCTCATACTCGAGTTTGATAACGTGACCGAAGAACAGTCAGGGTTTCTTGAAGCTTGAGAATCTTAGATATTAGCACATCGGTGCCATAAAGCTCGTCAGAAGAGCTTTCGTCGAGACATAAACCAGACTTTCAACCAGCTTGCGCAAGCCCTTCAAGCATATGAAGCATCTCTTCCGGCACCGATGCCGGCGGGTCGAGTCAGGGGTTGAGATAAGGGCGAAATCTGGGGATACTGACAGGGATCGCGTCTTGGCTGCCAAAATAGGTTTAGTGTATATCGCACAATCTGCCACCGTCCCGATCTCCCGGTGTTAAGAAGTGTTAAGAAGGGCCCCGCCTTACAATTCACTTCCCACGTCTCCACGACCTCCCACGAACATCAGCCGTAAACATCAGACCGGCCGCCAGCCACCCACTGCGTAGGGAGCCAAGCATGTCTTGAAAGCCATGCAAGATGCATTCTTCGCTTCGAACTCGTGCCGCACCTGCCGCCAAAAGCGGGTTAAGTGTGACAGACGCTTGCCCGCGTGCCTCCGCTGCTCCTCCCTGAAGCTCCGATGTGAGGGGTATGAGCGACCAAAAAGGCTGGTGTGGACTCATAGCATGGCTAGCAGGGGCAAGCTTATGGGCAAGGCCACTTTCAATCCAGTAGATGGAAGTTTATCAGGGGTGTCTTGGCGGTCGCCGGATGAAGGCGAGCTCATGGAGTCAGGTTCGGAGACTGGCCCATCATCTTCGGCTATTCCTTGGTCTCTCGTAGAGCCGGACATGCAAGACCTGTCCCCAGAATGCAGGAAGTACATTCGTTACTGTGAGTTCTTTTCAATCTGTATCCTTGCCCTACCTTCTCACACCATTCAATGCACCAGTCGACCTGGATCTTTCCAGAGAATCTGTGGTCTATGATCGACCATCAACCAACCCTTTCTTGGCTTTGATGCCCTTGATATCGAAAAGCCGAGCCTTCCTACACGCTGTCATTTCAATCTCTGCATTTCACTGCACCCATCGAATGGTCATCAGCCACGGGCAAATGCCGTCCGGGAGCCTTTTATCGCATAAGTCTGAGAATCCCGGGCCATGGTATCTCTGGCAGGATCATAGTTGGCAAATGGGTCAACCCAGCTTTCGAGAATCACTACAGACGGCATTGTTGCACAAACAAAATGCCTTGCATTGGCTTAAACAGGAGGTTCAGGATGATCCCACAAGGAACAGTGACGCAGTCGTAGCAGCAGTTATTCTCTTCGTTTGCATGGATGTTGTGGAATTCGGAAGCCATGGCTGGAATCACCACCTCCGGGGTGCTCAAGAGATGTTACAGAGCCGGAGATTATCTGACATTAGCGAGGATAACGAAGCCGCGCCGTGGTTGAGATATTTTGACACGGCATGCACGACGTATGTTCTTCCTCCTTATTCCTCTTGTCTTGTCGGTTACTGATTAGCGAGGCAGCTTTGGGATCTTGGGGGCTACTCTTGCACCGGCCTTGAACCTCCCTACCAATCAATATCCCATACTGGATCCGTTCTTTCTCCAGAACCTTCGGAATTCCGAAAACCAAACGTGGGTCGGTTGTCCTGCAGAGCTGCTCTACGTCTTATCTGGCATCAATTCCATGCGCTCGCTGCATCACATGCACGTGGAAAGACGACAAGCCTTATCAGATCTAATCCAAGCCTTGCTCAATTTCTCGCCATTGGCGTGGGCTCAAGATTTTCCAGATATCCAGTACCACGAGTCCCGCTCTCATCTTGCCCATGCTTACAAAGCGGGTGTTGAGGTATACGCATCACACATCATCGGCGCGCCTCCTGGCCAACATTACTTATCGTACCCCCACGTGGTCGAAATAATGAGGCCTGCGATGCTCCACCTCCTTGCTGTTCCTGCCGAAGATTTCCATATCAAGAGCTTGGTGTGGCCGGCCTTCATCCTCGGCGCAGAGGCACAAGATATCGAGCTCCAAACAATGGCACGCACAGTGTTTCAACGTATTTGGGTGTCTTCATGTTGTTACAATGTCAAGAATGCTGGTGAAATTCTCGAGAGAATCTGGGCTCGAGAAGCTGGGGATGAATCTAGCAGCTCTTGGCTGAAATATGTCTGGCAATTGGAGGAGACCTGGCTATTCGTCTAGACTCAAGAATTATAGTACCAATGCCTTATCGTTTTGACTTCAATAATACTCAGTATGTTATTTCCTAATGTCTACATCTTTGCCTCCTATAGACGAAATTGTGTCAAAGAAATTTGTTCTTCTTGCAGCAGCACGCTTGTCTATGTAAGGAAGTGCGGGTCACACACGTAAAAGCCGGGATGGAGGGTCTTCGCCAAGCTCGTGCCAACGCCGAATTGTGGATAATCTGCAAGAGACTGACCTTGATGCAGGCTGGGGCTGACCCGGGAAAGCTTTCCGGGTCTTTTTGAGGCCAGCTACAAAGCCCGATAATGCTATGGGGCTGATAAATACCGTATCGCCGCCATCCAACATCACCCTTCTTGGTCTCATCTCTGGTCATCATCTCAACCCCCGCATCTCTCAGCCATGTCTTCAATCCCTCATCCACTTTGCCCTTTGACGGGTGCAGAAATCCAGTACGCTGCGAAGTTAATTCAAGCTGCGTGGCCGGCCTCCGTCGCTCTGCAATTCAAGGCCATTACTCTCAATGAGCCTGCGAAGCAAGAATTAGTTCCTTATCTCACGGCCCAAGAGAAGGGGTTGTCTCCGTCACCTCCCGATCGCCGCGTCTTTGCTGCGTACTATATTCGCAAAACAGTAAGAGATGCAACGGAGCTTCAATTTCTCATACGGAGAATGTCTGAACTGACTGAACCAGGAACTCTTCCATGAAGCTATTGTCAACCTTACCACTGCAAAGGTCGAAAGCAACGTGAAGCTCGGTGCCAATCTTCATGGCAATGTCGACTACGATGAAGCCCAGATGGTCGAAAAGATCGCGCTTGAAGACCCGGCCGTCTTGGCTGAGATCAAAAAGCTCGAGTTGCCCGAGGGCACCGTTGTTTGCGCAGACCCTTGGATCTACGGTAAATATGAGGCGGAACTTGCAGGCGAAAAGATCGGAAGGCTAATCTCACGCAGGAACTGACGGTGTTGGAGACGAGCAGCGCCTGTATCAGGTATTTCTCTACATGAGAGATCCGAACAACTCCTCTGAGGCCGACTCAAATCACTACGCATTTCCCCTTCCCATCTCGCCCGTGATCGAGTGCACCAAGTACAAGTTGATCCGCATCGACGTCATGCCCACCGGCGCCGACAATACCATCAAGCCCGTCAGTCCATACCAGCCCAAACCTCCAAACGAGTACATCCCAGAGAGCCAGGACCTGCGCAAGGACCTCAAGCCTCTGCAGGTAAGCCAACCTGAGGGACCCAGCTTCAAGGTTACCCCTGTTGGTGAAACTGGACATGTTCTCGAGTGGCAGAAGTGGACTTTCTTCATCGGTGAGCGGATGCTTTTGGCTCCACGACACGACGAGGCAACTGACACCTTGACCAGGCTTCAACCAGCGTGAAGGCATGGTCCTTTATAACGTCAAATACGATAGCCGGCCACTCTTCTATAGACTGTCTCTCTCGGACATGAATGTTCCGTATGCAGACCCTCGTCATCCCTTCTTCAAGAAAACTGCCTTTGACTTGGGTGATGCTGGAGCCGGCGCTACAGCCAATAATCTCCAGCTTGGCTGCGATTGCCTCGGAAGCATTCAGTATCTCAGCGGAGTCATCTCCGATGATAAGGGTCAGCCGGAGGCGAAGGAAAACTGTATCTGCATTCACGAGCAAGATGCCGGCATCGGTTGGAAGCACACCAACTACCGTACTGGCCGTGCTGCAGTCGTCAGGTCACGAGAGCTGGTGCTTCAATCCATCATTACTGTCTCTAATTATGAGTACATTTTGATGTTCCTTTTTAACCAGGCTGGTGAGGTTACATATGAAGTACGAGCTACCGGTATCTTGTCGACTCAACCTATCGACCACGATTTGGACAAGATCGGAGTACCTTTTGGTACTGTCGTCCACCCAGGCGTTCTTGCCGGCCACCACCAGCACATCTTCTCTCTCCGAGTAGACCCCATGATCGATGGCCACACCAACCAGCTCGTCTATCAAGAGGCTCACCGAATGCCGAGAGATCCCGACTGGAACCCTCATGGCATTGGCTATGGGGTCATTGAAACGGCAGTTGAGAAGACGGCTGGCCTGGACCTTGATGTCGACACCAACAGAACTTTCAAGATCACCAACCCCAACTCGCTCAACCCAGTCAACGGCAAGCCTGTTGCCTACAAGATCATGGCTCCTCCGTTCCAGAAGCTCATGGGCGACTCTGAAAGCTATAACCACAAGCGAGCAGAATTTGCCGACCACAACATCTATGTCACGACTCACCGTGACCGTGAGCTTTACGCTGGCGGTTGGTACACGAATCAGTCTCGCGGGGGTACAGGGGTGAGAACTTGGGCTGAGCGGAACGAGACTCTGACTCCGAACTCCGACATCGTCGTATGGGTTCAGTTCGGCATCAACCATGTGCCAAGAATCGAAGACTTCCCGGTTATGCCTGTTGAGATCCTCAAGGTGCACCTGAAGCCCGTCAACTTCTTTGATAAGAACCCGGCTTTGGATGTCCCGCCAAGCGAGCAGAAGTTCAATCAGAGCACCCTGGTTGAGTCGGAGAAAGGTAGCGGCAGCGCAAGTGGTGCAAGCTGCTGCAATGCCCTGAGCCCCTCATCCAAGCTATGAGTTGTGTTCTTCCTCGCCCTTGTGCATTGATGGCTTGGTTAGTCTCTTCGCCGAGTAGGAACAGGCGAACAATCTCATATACATGCCGGAATATCAATAATACTGTGTTATATCAAACTTGAAAATAGCTGTGCTCAGCATCCATTGTCCCTTAAAACCTTTTCTGAGAGCCCATTTTGCTGGAACACGGGAAAGGCGAAAGCCTTTACAGCTGGGAACAACCGAACGCTGCGTATAAAAGAAGGCAGCTGTGATTGACCCGGAAGAGGCAGCAGAAAAGATATTAGGTGAATAGACTGAGTGGAATTCTCTCCATTTCTATTGAGATAGCCTTCCAAAGGTCGATGCTACATCCATAACTAACAGCAAGCCCCCGACTAAACATCCAGCAAATCAAGATTCGCCTGCAGGTTGTCGATGACTCGTCGACCTAGACACATCGGAAATCAAATGATTTGCTTGAGTTCCAGAATGAAGGTGGAAACCTGTGCGCCAGAGTTTCGCAGGTCCTTGAGATGCTCCTGGACCTGAACATCTCGAAGTGCGTCGTTGAGAGCCTACCCAGTCAGATCAGTTGCCATAACTACCATGAAATCGTATCTGGGGACTGTTCTATCAAAGTCATAACGTACTGTGATTGACTTCCATCCACTGAAACCAGCGAACTGGCCTTCATGGACTTCCCTCCCATCACCGCAATGAGATAGGGTCTCATTGCCTTCGATGCCTTGGAAAGCTGCCACGAGCTTGTTCCACTTTATTTTGGAATTTTCCACTTCAGCTTCAGCACCAGTAGCCTTGATGACGAACAGATGAGTGCTGTTCTGTAACGTCTCTCTGGGTGTGGCTCCGACGGTCTCTTCGAAAAATTGAAGGACCGGGGGTGCTTCCACGAACTTAAGCAACGATGACTTGAAGGTAGCAAAGTTCGGAGTGGCGAGAAAAGCCTTGATCGTGTCAAGCCTGTCCCAGCCTAGCAAGATAACAGCCAGTCAGCAACTATGTTTATAATAGCGGCATGCCATGGAGCCAAACATACTAATCACACCCACATAACCGCGCTGGTCATCAGCATCCTCGGGGTTGCTTTCGAGGATTCGAGCCACTGCTGCCGTATCCGGGCCTCCAGGGACGTCAAAGTTGTGCTGCATCAGGCCGGGGAGTTCTTCATAAAACCGAGCCTTCAGGTCCTCATCATCTTTGAGGGGCAGGAAAACGAGCTCTGTGATCGCCATGGTATTCGATGTAAGAAGGGAAGTCTTGGAATAGAATGTGCTTGAGCTGAACTGAGTGAAGAGGTGATAGTTTTAGCTCAAAACAGCATCAAATATGCCTTTTATAACCATCAAGTGCATTGGAATTATCGTGGTTCGCCGACACGGCCCCGTGACTCCGACATAAGACGGGTGCGGACTGCAGTGGGACTGCGGAGCAAAGTGGGTCATGTACAGCTCGGAAGACCGCAGCGATCTTACTGCCATTTGCTGCTGACGTTACTTCAATCCGGAAGGACGAGCTTCGTGCTTGGTAGAGTTGGGATTTTCTATGTAGTCGAATCCTTTGCCACTCAAGCTTCTGCACGTCTCACAGCGTCGACGCCCTTGCACGCAGCCACGATCAAGTTTTGGAGCCTCTCATCATCCTTACTGACTACTGGAATCAAGCCCTTCTCCCATTCGACCACATACTCGGGGTAGAGTAACTTGTCTCGCCCAGATAGGCTTTTCGGGACTACTATCGCAAAAAGATCTTGCCAGACAGGACAAATCTTGTGGTTGAGAACCCAGTATACAGCACGAACTTCATAAGACATGATGATCGTCCGATAGGTTGCTTCGAGTAGTTCCGTATGGTCTGTGTAATAAGCACTCGCCATGTCGTACATACCGTAGGATGACTGTAGTTGCTGGAGTAGCTGTACCTGCAGCTCAAGCTCTCTGGTCCAAGAAACAAACAATGCTTCTTGGGTCATAGCCTTCTGGGCGTCTCCTGTCTTGTTGCTGAAACGCTGAATAATTTGATACATGATAAGAGCTTGAAGTCTGGCGACCTTCTCCCTCATGATAGAGCACAAATCACGCCTCTGTCCAGTCATATCGTAGTCGGAAGCTAGGGTAGACGTGTTTACCAGATCTTGAAGTTCGCGGTCCAGCAGCTGGTCAACGAGATGTCCATGGGATTCTGAGAGAGTCTCATGGGCAGCACAGACACCTAGAACTTTTCCAAGCACTGGATCAAGACGAGGAGAGGTTTTTTGTGTTGCTACCATCATAGGCGTGGACCCAGTCTTCGCGTAGAGCGAGATGTACGAGAGCATCTCGTTGGCACAATATTTCCATGTGTCTACTTCCTCGAATCTACTCCAGGGCCCAAGCATGGCTCCTGAGAGAGCGCCGGATGGGCTAGGACTGGGCGTATTTTGGCCGTTGGTACGCTTGGCATTTTCCAGTCTCATGTGCTCTTTCTTTGATCTCCTTCTGCGAGAGCCCGGGCGTGGAGTTGCTGCAGGGCTTTCATGATACTGCTCGGGCAAAACATGGTGATCTGGGAGTAAAGCCTCCGTCAATTCTGCCAGCCAATCCGCGTCGTGGTCATGAAAGGTTGATTCTGGAGCTAGAGAGCTGCTATCGTCGCGGGCATCCTCGCCACCCTGCCAGACATCTTGCTGCGTACTCTCCACGGACGAAACATGATCTGGTTGGTCTTCAGACGTCCGAAGCGACCGCAGCAAAGCATCGCGCGATCCACCGAAACCGTTCGGAGGATTCAAGACGGATATGGGTGGATAAGGATAGTGACAAGCAATTGACTGCTTCGAACACCGTTGGCATTGGGGGAAGCCTCGGTCGCAGCGCCTCTTGGCGGCGACACAGCACGAGCAGGACGTCTTGCGGAGTGACATGCGGACAAATGTGGAGTCCTTTGCAGGAGCAGGGCAATGGAAAGCTATCTAGGCAATTCGACGGACGGACCGATGAGTATTTTAAATACATGTGCCTGCTGACCAAACTGTCGAACCGCTTGTTTTAGTCAGCTTTGGTCCGATTGACATCCACGGGCGTTCTCGGAATGGCAGTAAGACCTAAAGGATCCATTCGTTGCTTACGCCAGCGTTTTGCGACTTGAGCTCTTGACATACCCTTCGGGCTCCGGTGGGATCACCTTACGTCTAGGAAAAATCAGGGCAAAAACCACCAATGTTATCGTGTGATATCTATTTAGATTGTAGCTTGTAACATGTAGTGCAGAGAAACTTCTGAACCCCAACGGCTTTTACGTTGGGCGAAGCAAGAGTGAGAGGTAGAGAAGAGATAATGGATTGATTGCTGATGGCCCGGTCGAGGAACGAAGAGGTGGGGCTGGTAATAGGTACTGAGTTGGAGCGTATATGACGGTGGAAATCCGGCGCTGTGGATGCCAATCTTCATAACTGATGCGCGAAGACCTTGTCGGGCGCCGTGGTCATCCTATTATCCTTGACAGCTTCAACCCTTGTGGCCGCAGCCATGCTGATGAGACAGTGCGCCTCTGATTTGTGCTGCAAAATTGGTCAACCGTACGGTTAAGAACATGCGGGAGTTGGTCTTCTCATCTGCCATCACCTAGGCAACAGAAGAATGCCTGGGACCCAAGGCGACCCTCGTCTTCGTAGAAACTAAATTCAGGATCGATTTGGACATTCAGACAGCTCTCTTTCCTGAGCTCCTCTATCCTAGCCACTGCCTCTGTCATGCTAAGCTTTCAGCTCGGTATCGTGGTAGCAAGTGAGGGCTTCTCGGGGCGAGCCCCCTCCCTTTCGCGTGGCGATGACAATGTTGTCCGGGTGAAGATGTTGTTCCTCGACACCCGCGTGCAGCTGTCGCACATATCCATCAACCAGGATCTACAAGATCTCGAGCCTTTTTGGCTCGCTCAGATCCAGGACCTTGGTAAATTTGCTTGAGACCATCGCACAGGCTCAATCAAAGTCTCGCCTTTGCGAAAGCGGCGGACAAGGGTGGTGCAGGGGTAATAGTTGCCTATCCATCCTTGAAGTGCAGGGTCTTGATGAATTTTGATGGAGTCGGAAGTAAGTAGAAATGGTCGGCGCAACTTGGCTTTGATGCTCCTTTACCAGATTACTTTTGTTGGTGTTGTCCGGCGGACAGATGTTCATCGAGACGGGTCAGGGCCTGCGGTGGTGAGGCAGGTTCAGTGAAAGAACCAGCCCCATCGGGCCAGATGTAATACTAGACATCAGTAACAGGCGTCTGAGAAGTATTGCGAACCAATTGATGGTCCCTGAGTCGATGAGTGCTTCCTTCATAGATCCAACTGTTAGTCTGACAGGACCAGCTAGCTGGATAGGCCATAACGTCGGCAGCAAATAATCATATTGTTACTGCTGGTGATGTACGGGTAACGAAGTTTTCGCTGTGGAGGCGGCGAAAGCGACCGACACTGCAATGCATCCTTCTTTTCCAGATCCAATGGATTGGCAAGACGCAGGAAAACGCTGAGTACGCACTCATCCGTTAGGGATTGGAGAGAGGAATAAGATGCGAATCATTCTCCGTACAACGGCGAAGAGGGATCTGGCATCGTTGCGTTCGTACCACCCCTCTGTCCTGCGAGCAAATATTTGGGTACCCAGCGCGCTCTCCACATCCGGACGATATATCTCGCCGGGAAACACAGAAAACCATGACTGGCGATAGGCAGGGAGAAAAGAGTACAGCATGGAGAGGTTGTCAGCGGGCTCGGCATCGAGTGGAAGGTCGTGCTCCACACCGAGAGGTGAGCGGGCCCGGGTCTTCTTCAAAGGCGTCAAGTCTTCAGTGTAAATCTGATTAGGGTCTGTGTCAATGTGGAATTGGCGTGATGGACCGCCTTGTCACCGCCCTTCAGCAGGTGGGCCTTCGCCTCACCAATTTGAACCTTCGAAGGGAAGAGCTCTCTGTTAGGTAGGAGTCTCTTGTTCAGCGGCATTTTTGTAGGTGCTCATGACCTGCTTCATCGTGATCTCAAAGACCTTCTCGGGGCCTGAAATAGTGGAGACTGACATGCTGAGCGCAGCAACAGGTTGAACGCGATTATTGTGCATCCATTCGTGTTGATGTTCGCTCGAACGGGAATTCTAGTAATCCAAGCAAGCTGACGCGGGAAGCGACGGGCAGCAATCGACATAGTTGTTGCCGCGGTCACCTGTTTGATTGCAGCGAACATATCCCAAGTGTGAGAGTCAAACACTTCAGCTTATCGCTGACGCTCGTCTGACTTGCTGCCTCAGCTCAATTTCGAACCGCCGCATCGGGGCTTCAATGTATAACTGAGCTGCATTGATCTTCGCCTTCTCACCCCCCCCGTATTATTGGGTAAGAAGGTAGCCCATTCATCATAACCGGTAAGCAATGGACTGCTGCTGATTAGGGTCCGGGGCTTGTGCTGAAAGAGTAAATGAATATCATTCACGAAGCCGAACTCAACAGAGCTCTCAACTTCCGGATGTAACGGCGAGTAGACCATTATGCAAAGCTGCGTTCTCTCACGTGTCCTGCTCAACTTCCGGTATGTGGATGATGTTGCCTGGCACCTACGAGATCGGACAGACATTCGCGGGGCCGAGATCGTATTTGAATCCCTTGTTCATCACGTCAAGCTTCGGGCCCTTCCGATGGGCGATGTACCCTTCGGGCTCTTTCCACTCAAAGACCTTGGCGATGCCTAGCTTGTTGAACGCCTTGCTCTGACCATGGCCGTCCGAAGTACCGTAAGTACGCAGAGCCACAAATGAGAAATCGCGATTCGAGGCACCGTTCGCTAGACGGTTCCAAATCCTGAAATATAGCGCGTAGACCGAAGCCTTTCGGTCTTGATGCCATAAAGGCCAGCAAACCAGGAGCATGAACTCAGAGGTTACCAGTGCTAGGTCATAGTTCTCGGGTGTAAGGCCTGGATCTGGGTCTGCCCAGTTGACCTTGTTCAGAACAGGGTCATCAGCTCCTTGTTGAAGTGGATACCGCCAAGTGGATTATCACCAGCAGTTGCCGCCACAATGAACATCTTCTCAGTCCCATCGAGGCATGTGTCCCACCTCTTGTACTGCAGATTGTCTTGCGGCGTACTTGCGCAAGTGACGCAGCAGCACCAGAAGCTATTTCGCCGACGCGTCACAGTCTTGCGTAAGGCTCTGGGTCGGGACTTTCTGGTGACCGTCTGGCGGAGTACGGTATGCAGAGCCTCCTAAGGTATTGCGAGACATGGTCTGCTGGGGGAGAGGGAGAGGACTCGGTGACATGAACTCCTACGTCCATGCGAGCGACCTCAACTTCACAGCCTCAACGTCTTGCCACCACTTCAGCTTCACCTGCTGCCTCTGGCTGTATTCCATTGCCTTGTCGCCGAAATCGATGGCCGCGTCGATTACGCTCAGCAATCCGTACGCGTATTGCGATACGCCTCGCCTACAAGAACATGCCCACCAGTGCGAATGGGGCTCGACGGTTGCATCGAGATTGAACTGTCGAGGCGATTACGGGGCGGTAGGCCTTCATATGTGGTAGCACACGGCGAAATCTGAATCTCTTCGCTGTACACTGGATCGCAGCCGCGGCTACGTGCCGAAACCAATGATACAACCATCTGACGACGAGAGACACAGATGGTAACTTGAGCGAACGACAGGAATGTCTGGGCTGCCCTTCTGCAGAGTGCTCTGATGATGAGCGATGATGATTCCCATCTTGCTTGTTGCCCACTAAGGCGAATTCATCTTAGGAACTTCGAGGGCCCGGGGCGATCTAGCAAGGCTGCCTGCTGGCAGCACATAATATCCATGAGCGCGTTGGAGTTCTCTGGGAATCCGTGGTATTTGGTGTTTTTGGTGTTTTTGTTGTTGTCTTCTCGAGTCCTCTTCGCCTTCCATCTTCACTTCTCAATCTGCATGGCAGGGCGAAAAGTCCGAGCCTGTCCGGGTACAATCTTGGCGACAATATCTTCCTTCCCAAACGAAAGTGGTACCAAGGTCAACCACAACAAGTTGAAGTACTGGTTGGCTGGTGCCTGCCACACCCTTCATGCTTGACCCTTGTCTTCGAGAAAGAGGCGGTCTTGATGAGCAAGTCGGTAATGGCGGGGGAAACCAAGAGCAAATCAAGAGCTCCGCGCTTTTAGCAGCCCAGGCCATTTGCAGAGAGTCTTGACGACCTCTGTGTTCCGGTTGTCCATGCTGGTCTGCTGGTCATGCCGGTTGTGGTACGATATCCAGTACCTAGGCTAGCCATTCGTGAGCAATAGGGCATCATGGCTGCGCCTGCGCGGGTATAAGCGGCAGCGAGACATTGATGTAGTGAGTTAGTTCCTGCTAAAGACTCGTTGTTGGTAGTTGACGATGAAGTGGGCGATATTTCTGGTGGGCCGGCTAGTCTTCGTTGTGTCGACTGGCGATAGCTGAGGCGCCAGAGCTCGATGTTATAACATGGGAACTATGGCGCCGAAGTAATCCGAAGAGTTGATACCGCGCTTTTGGTCGACCTATCGAGCTTGACGGATAGCATAACAGAATGATGATGAAGAACCGCAACGACAGGTGGTACTGGTGGTAGAGTGGGTTGTTTCGACTTCTGCTCGTCTTGAGCTCTCTGACTGTTGGACGCAAAGCGACAGCAGTATGACAGACCCGAGGGCTCGCGGCAACCTCAAGATAATCTGCTCGATCATCATGGAAGTGGGAGTGCTCAGAGAGCTGCAACTGCCGCTGGAATTGGCGCTGGATCTACATCAGGGCCAGAGCCGCCTCAGAACCCACGTCGCAAGCTTTGCTTTTACTCATGCATGAGGATTATAGGATCGCAGCAAACGAACATTCCGCAAAACGCAAGAGGCGCCGTTCGCACTCACTGTGCGACCATTCCACGTGCCGTCAGACTCTCGTTCGGAACCACACGCTTGCCCACCAGGGCCAAATACCGAAGCGCAGATGAGGAGACATTTGTTGCCATCCGCCTTGCGTGAGAGTGCGGTACCTGGAATGATGCTTGTGACACCTTCCGTGTCTTGGGCCTTCTAAATGGCCTCTATCAGATCAGGCAAGGGAGGTACCAGTTCTCGGCCGACTTCGGAGGTCTAAAATGAAGGGGACCATGGTTGCCATCGCTAAAGCCAACAGCAAGAAGAAAACCGGGCTTGGAGGATGTGAGATCCATCATCTTCCAAGCCCAAAGGAACTACGTCCGTGTTTCCGTCGCCATCCAGGACTTGTATTCGGCGTCTGTGTTGCAGTCGCGATGGTTCCCGGGACATCTCCCACGTCTTCATCCCAACGCGGCGGGACGACGGGCAGTTAGCCCAGATCTCGCACCTAAGCGGCTTGCGCAGCATTCCAGTCTCGAAACGGCGGCGCTGTCTCCGTTGTCGTATTCTGCGTCTGACACCTTCTGCATCAAAAAGGTGCTGGCGTAGTCGACATCGAAGGAGCTGCCGTCGCACTTTACGCAACAGGAACCTTCGGAGGGTCCAGTCCTTCCAGGATGTTGAAGACTCGTAATTGGGCATCCGGACCGCACGAGATACCAGTCTGAGTGCGTGCCACGAGAGGCCACTTCGATACCTGATCCTCCGCGCCGACGAGAGCGAAATCCTTGAGCCGCAGCTGCACGCTGTGAAGAGACGAGACCAGCCGCGAAGATGCTGGGAATGAATGCTCCCCATCTCTTTGGACCGAGGAGTTAAATGATGCTCTCCATCGAGATGGTCCCGTCGTCGCAACCGCAGAGAAGCCCATCATGACGCCGACGTCTTCTCAGCCAGCAGTCTTCCTATCGCAAAGCAATCGTGTCCTGGCGCCGATGTGTTGGGATTCATGGCCACTCAGCCGCATCGAAAGGCCCGAAGTCAATCAATCCCTGCTCATCAGGTAGACGAGGCCGGCCACACAAGCCATGGCGTGTGGATCTTTGAGCTCTCTGATGTGCTCCCTACTCATGTAACGGGATGGAGTACCCGACGCAAAGGGCGCCAAAGGACAGTCTATGAGCAATCCAAATGTCAGCGAAGTTTTCTTTCTAGATACGGGAAAGGCTGGGCTATCTCAAGCATACTCACACGCAGAAGGGGGAATCGTTATCCGCCCACCAGAAACCACATGCAGGTGTGTCGATGTCCGCGATGTCTGTCGTCGTCTTGGGTGGTGTAACGGAACGATCTCTGTAGCATTGTCTGGATGACCCAAGAGTGCCCGCGACCTATCTGCGCAACCTCGTTCATCAAGTTGACGACCTGTTGCACCAGGCGGTACAAAGTGATCCACGTAACGCCGGCCCAGTGTAATGGTGTCGGCATGTGGTTCCGCGCCGAGGCCCATTGTACTCGATGGGCAATAAGACCACCGCCAAAGACAGAACCATGCTGTCATCAGCATTGAGAGACTACATGTCTCTCAATTCCCGTTCGGCGACGAACCGACGGAAATCGTTCCCGCCTTCTATCGCCGACAGAGCCCAGGAAGATGGTATGGACCTTCGCATCAATGAGTCGGCATATGACCGTGCTTGTCTCCCGAGGTCATCATTCCACTGTTCAGCTCGTGCTCAGAACCCCCATCTTTGGGGAGTGGGCCGCTGTCGCGCAAAGTCAGGCGAATGCGAAGTCTGGCGACGTACGGGAGTTTGACGATCCACCGCTGCCTGTGAACGTACTCGTGGGTGCTCATCAGACCGCAGCAGCTCGTTCCTGCAAGAAAATCGAGTCAGAGAACTTCCCAAGAACGGCAAGATGGGACGTGTTTACAAGGGTTGGCGGGCTTAGCATGTGATGAGACGACTTACTCGTCGGCTGCATTATGCCTGAGACGAACTAGCCTGAGTGTGACATGATAGGAAGTGGCTTACAGTACCAGGCATCTTCGCGAATCGACGCGGAGACTGGTAGGCGCCCGGCGAGGAGAGCGGTGATACACACCACATCTGCTTCAGATCCCACCGGAGATAGACCCAGCCCACCATGGCCAAAATCAGCACGGCAATCCTCTGCCCTTCCGGCGCCTAGTTCCTGCCCCAACTATGGTTGGGCCCGGGGAGGCAACAACGAGTGGGGAAAGATGTATCTGAACGAAGACAACAAAGCACGCAGTGTGTATGTAGCTTGACATCACCGCAGCCTCAACTCCAGGACTGACGAGATAAGGCCGATTCATAGGCCGACATGATGATGGGGAAGAAAGCCACCGCGTTGAATAAACCGGAAGCGATATGTAGAGGAACGAGGGCGTCAAACGTAAGAAGATGTCGTCATCTGAGAAGCCGCCTGTCAAGAGAAGGCCACGAGGTGTCGGCGATATAAAGAGATGAAAGTACAGCGACGACCGAGGGTCTACCCTCAGCGCGTCGGAGGCACCAGGCCTGGCGAGAGGAGAGGGAAAAGAAAGAAGGGAAGTTCAGGAGATGGGTTTTCGCCGGGGATGCGAGGGGTGTTGGGTGATTCGAGCCAAGAGCTCGATCTTGCCCTGTCTCTCCCCCTGCCATCCAGAAAGGCCGGCGGTGATAAAGCGAGATGCGGCTTCCCGCAACGCCAGGCATCATCAGGAAGATGCTTCCCATTGAGCCGTGAAAGGGGTGACTTCAGCCCCATTGGCAAGACCCAGCCATGAGTGGCTATTTCTGTGACGACATCTCCACTGACACATGCATCCTCCCGAGCCGATATCCAGAACTGGACATGATCTCAGTCTCTTCACCAAGCAAACGGGCGGCCAAGTTTGCTTGCATCTACCAACCATCGATGATCATGCTCGAAGATGAACGTCAAGACAGTATCGACCAGCCCAAACCATATTTCCCGGCAACAACGTCATGGAATCAGTTCGGAAAAATACAGATCTTAATCCGTGCCGTCCTTGGACCTTGCCGGGATGGCCCAGGTCGCGGAACAAGAGTGGATGTCCGGTCGGAGCGGAGGTGGGGGCCGCCAATGCTTCCTCCCGGCCTCCACCTCCATCACTTCCGGATAAGCTCCCGCCTCGTTCAGATGCCAAGAGCGGTTCAAAACACGAGATCGACACTTGCTTGTCAGGGCTGCCACATATGTGTTGGAAGGAGGGAAGCGGGAGGGTTGCCTTGCTGCGTGCGTCAGGGCAAAAAGCCTAGCCTTGGTAATTTCGGCGGAAACCAAACTGCGACAAAGCGATGGGCACCCGTCCCCGCAGATACTTCTCTATTGTGATGGCCCTCGGCCTGGCTACCTAACTACCCCTTCATCCATCAGTCTAGAGATCTGAGTTCTGCCACCTGAACCTCCTGAACGATGGGAAACCCAACTAGACGTCCTAGGCAGCCAGACATCCCGACTGCCTGCGCAATCAAGCTGCTCCTGGGGCGTGCCACTCAACGTCATTAACTCAGCAAACCGCCTTTTCTGCGATGCTTGCGGTCGCCTGCGCAAGTCGCCCCGAAATAAAAGTCTGTAGCTTGCGACAAACCGACTGAATCTTCCCAGTCTTTGTCCATTTTCCACCAAAAAAACGCCAGTAAACCGAGCTTCTCCGAGCTCATGAGACCAGAACCAAGGGTATCTCCACCATTTTCATCGCGAAATGACAATCACTCCGATCTGTGCAACAGACCATTACTCAATCTCCGAATCCGCCATTGCCGGTACATCGGGCGACTCGTATTCGTCCCAAGCCTGCTCAATAATAGAACTGTGAAGCGTTAGCCATCTATTATCCATTATGGCATAGCATTCACGTACGCATCAATCTTCACTTGCGGAATCTCCTTCTTGCGGCAGAAGGCCAAAAACCGCTTCTTGGTACGTTGCCGCTTGAACTCGGCGAGAAGATCACCTCGTGGCTTGCCGTCCGCCGAAACCACGACGCCGGGCTTGCACCGTATCAGGACCTTCACGGTATCGGCAGCCCACATGATCTCTTGCATGGTTTCGAGCTCCAAATGGAAGTTGATCGGCTTGGCGTAGATTCCCCACGTGGCAGATTCGCCCTCGGCAAGGACCTGGTGCTCAAAAACGAGCTCGCCATCGTCAGGAATCCAGTGCCAGTACTGCGTTACACCAGTACCAACGGTGTTCAGACGAGACTTGATGCGGTTGAGGGCCCAGTCGTGTTTACCAATTCTGTCACTACTGAATTCGTCGACATCGGTGAAGCCCTCGTAGGCGAGATCCGGATCCTTGGGGTTGCCCTGAACTCTTCCAGCCTTCAGTTTCTTCCTCGCAAGATCCGGCGTCGGCGGCGCGCTACGCTCCGATTCGTCGTTCTTGATTATCGGCTGTGTGTTTTGGGGTATAGGCGTCGGCGCGAGAGGCCGCTGTGGCGACGGGCCGGGGAAATCCTCGCTGATGAACATTTTGCGTTTCTTGGCGTTTGGAGTGGCCTTGGCCGAATTCGGGGAGTTTCTAGGCGTCATTTTCATACCCGACGGTCTGCCGATGCTCTTCTTGCCGTTCGCCTTTCGCAAGTCATCGTACTTGCGATCGTGGTAAAAGTCGTGGATGGTCTTGGACAAGCTGAAATCAGAGCCGCTCTCCGTGAGGATCTCATGCAGGCGCTGGCGAAGCCACTCCAGCGGAGTGATGTCGAGTGTTCCGAATGTTTCCAAGCACTTCAAGGTGTCGGCCAGGCGAAACAGAGTGTCGTAGTTCACCAGCTTGGTCGTGATATACTTCTTGGACAAGAGCTGGTAGGGGCTGATTTCTCCGTCCTTCAGGAAGCTCATGATGGTGCCGCCCCTGTTAACCTGTCGGCCTAACTGGAATTTCATGCCCTTCTGGCCGGTTCGTAAGGCGTTGTCCAACTTCACCTGCCAACTCTCGAGACTAGCTTGGATC
The DNA here is from genome assembly GCF_000319635.2 of Colletotrichum fructicola Nara gc5. NCBI lineage: Eukaryota > Fungi > Ascomycota > Sordariomycetes > Glomerellales > Glomerellaceae > Colletotrichum > Colletotrichum fructicola. The sequence goes on along the minus strand of NW_027094051.1, from coordinate 7,358,021 downwards.
AGAGGCGGTATCTCAGGCCACGACTGGTCCCAGTATGGGTGGCTGGGGTCAATCCTCTCGATAGGCACGCCTTCCATACACTCAGGGTGCGTGTACACCTTGCCATCGTGCTTGAGGACGAGATTGGCTCGGGTGATTGGTGTGTGGTCTTCCTCCGTATCATCTGCGATGGTCGATCCCTCGCCGGTGCTCTTGTCCCTAGAAACAGGTCGACTGGACATGGGCGTGGCCGTGCCGTTAAAGCTCTCATCTCGGGTGCTGATGACTTTGGCGTGCTGTGCAGTCGGAGGTGCCTGGTCTACAGCTTGACCATCAGCCTGCTTGCGTCTCTCCCAGTAAGAATTAGCGCAAGATCCAAGCCCTTGCACGATGGTGCAATCTGAAAAGGGGCCTCCGCCTTGGACGCATACGGCGCATCGCCTTCCGTCCGTTTGCTGGTCCCCAGTGGCCTGGATCATAACGGCGATCCAGAGATCCTTGTCCTCATGGATTCGCCTCAGGTCCTGCTCCGTGAACATGACACCAGGACGCAGCTGCACCGCTCGCTTGGGGCTCTTGTCGAGAAGGGCGCCCGCGGCTCCATGAACGGGAATGCGGTGAACAGGTCCGATACGCTGGCCCGAAGCGTCCATGATCATAGTCACTGGCTGGTCTGGTGGGTTGGCGGAAGGTGGCAGGCCGTTATTGCTGAGGAGGTGGTCTCCATTAGTGGTCACTCCGTTGACACCATTGGGTTTGGTGCCGTTCATGACGTCGCTCGTGTGTGCAAGGCGTACAGTCTCGGAATCGCGCCGGGGAGCAGCAAGGGCGGCAGCGGCGATCCTAGCACGGTTCTCGTCCTCTCTTTGGCGGTGTTGTGCGAAATAAGCCTGCATATGTTGAACTCTGGCTTCTCGGTCCATTTGCAGCTTCTGACGGTCCTCTTGGAAGGTCATGGTGAGTTCCTCCAACCCGCCGTGCTCTCTCTTGATGGCCTGGTTCACCTCCAACATGCGCCTCTCAAGATCCCTCTTTTCCATGGTCAGGGCGGCTAGGCGCATGCGAAGAGGCTCAGACTTGGCCATGAAGTTACTGTTATGCTGTTCATCTTCAGCCTCGTGAGATAGCAGCAAGGTCTGCCAATAGTTATCTTCGTCTTGGCGGGACGGCCCACTGCCGTCACCGGTGTCGAAGTGCATGATGAAGATGCCTCTGTGGCAGGCGCAGTGAGATGAGAGCCCCTGCTCAGACTGGTGAAATGCGGGTGAGGGGCGGGACGACTGTGCGGTTCATCCAAAGTAAAGTCTCGTGGGGTCGGTGAAAATTTGTCGGAAGCAGACGTGTCAATGTGCAGATGGACTACTCCAGCTCGCAGGGGCGGTCGGTATGGACAATGTTGGAGTTTCGCATTAAGACGAGAGGTGTGGTGGTGAGCAGAATTAGAGTGCAGCGGCTCCGGGGATGCAGCAGCCGAAAATGTCGCGTGCGTCGATCAATCCGCTTCACGTCGGGCGCGGTTCCGGTACCCTGCCACGAAATGCGGGCTTCCAACGTCCAAGAATACCTGCCTAGGTGTGTTCCAGGACGGGGAAGGCAGCGGGAACGAGGAGGAGGACAACGGGAGACGGGAGACGGCGGGGACGGGGAACGTGAAGACGGCGCGATGTCTGTGGCAACACTGGCTGGTATGGTGAGATTCGCCGAGAGATAGGATTGCCCGGGATGTGGGCGATGCGTCAAGCGGCGTCAGTATTGGCGCGAGAGAAATGCTGTTATAGCTGCAGATGTAGCGTGGAGGTAAGGTTGTGTTGGGTTGGTTGGAGGTGTATGCAGTAGTAATTATGGTATGGTATGGTGTGAGTGGAAGGTAAAGTACGGATAGACAGGAAGGTACTCTGTACTAGTGTGCCTCCTACCTAAAGTAAGGTAAGGAAGGTAAGGTAGGTAGTGAGTGCAGCGGAAGAGTGGATGTCGGGTGTTGAAAATTGAGCCGACTAGCTGAGGTAGGTAGTGAGCGTATTCGTAAGGTAAAGGTAGGTAGGTATGCAGATGGATAGACGGGTTTTGGTCGGGTTGGGGTGGCAGGCAAAGTGCAGGGGATGACCACGAAGGAAACCTCCTCAATGTCTTTCCCTTCAGGAGGTTGTCGAACTGAATTGGCTGCTGCTGATGCTGCTTGGTCCAGGCTGAGTGATTGATGAGCACGGTTGTTGAATGGAGAACGGCAATGCAAAGACAGGAGCGACCGCGGGGGCCTTCAATGCGGCGGCAACCTAAGTGACGGGATGGGAGATAGGAATGCGCGTCTCTAGGTCTGGTATCCGTAAGATAGGTCGGGTGCCAATGACCGGCGATTGACTGTTGCTGGTGCCGATGAATGATTCAATCGGTAAGGTAGACGACGAGCGGGCAAGAGCGGGCGGCGGGCTGCTTGATGCTGCTGCTGCTGCTTCTGCTACTGCTGGCGCAACCCAGCAGTCTGCCAAATCTGCCAAATCGGCGCGACGGAATATCGCGTGTTTGCACGTGATTTCGCGCAAGATGAGCAAGACCCTGTAACGCCTAGGCTCCCTTGATGCTTGCTTGCTTGGTTGGGGTAAGATAGGTATTCGTAACGGAAACGCACAAGGGAAGGGAGTAATGAGAGGTTCCAGAGATGAGGTAGCACTAAGCTATCAACTGTGGGACGGCAAGCGGACGCCGGCGGAGTTCAGCGAGTCCGGCCGGATACGATAAGGTCGGATACCTGACGCGCTCGGGGCCAAGTTCCCTTATGCGGCGACGAGATACCTTACAGCAGAGGCCCTGGAGGATAGAAGGGGGAGGAAGAGAGTGAGAAGGGGAGAGGCCACCAGGCGGAGACAAACTAGACTGCGGTGCAAGAAAGGGAAAAAAATGCACCCAGAGACGAGAGACATGACGAGATGAAAATAATTAAAAATCGGAAACAATAGAGGGGAGCAGGAAAAAAAAGTCCAACAAAGGGAAAGCCCAACCGGCCAAACGCACCAGATTGAGTGAAGTACCTTTTACCAGACCCAACCTAACCACATCATCTCACCTTTCTCGATCTCATCTCATCCTGACTACCTACCTCCGTAACATATTACTTACGTACATACCTGCTGTACTGGGCTAATTAGATAGTCTTGCTTGTCAATATTGCAGGCCCAAACCTGTTATCAGCCGGCCATTGAGAAGCACCCAACTTACACGCCTTCCCTGCCAAAGTCCAATAGGACTGTCGTGCTCTGCAATAGGGCGCGTGGAGCTTAATTGCTTTGCATACTGCATAGTACAAGGTATGGTACTAAATAGGTTGATTGCGTGCAGTTTGCAACGCAAGGCGAGGTGGCTGACCTGGTCTGGCCTGGCCGGACACGAGGTAAGGTAAGCTTGTCACATTGTCCTGCTCGGACCAGCTGCGCATAAACTGCTGCAAATACTAAGTCCATTGACTTCCAACCAAAGGAGGTAAGGTATGGATAGAATTTCGGTTACTGCACCACCTGCACCCACCTAGTCCATCTGCCATTCTGCCTAAGGTATTCCTAAGCCATCCCATTCCCTTAGGTTGGTTACCTTCCCGTTACCTCCCGTCAACTGTCCCGTCGGCTGCTAAGAGGGGGGCATACTTAGTGCACTAAGTGCTATCACAGCCGCCGCAAACGCAAAATGCTTTAGGGGTTGCTTATCCATCCTCACCTAAGGTATCAATAGGTGCTTGCCAGCACACGTGATTCGCGCAGAGTGCGAGCAAACCCCCTTAGCTTCAGACTAGCGCATCTCGATAACAGATCCGATGCTCCCGATAACGAACCTCCTCCACATCTTCCAGTCCCTCCTTCGGTGTACCAGCCGGCAATGATGCAACGCCGCCGCCCGCAGTGTCGGCTGCTTCTCCCGGAGCTCTCCGCATCACAATACCCAGTACCACCTTGCAACATTTCCACGCTCGACTCGACGACTACTTGGGGAAGGAGACTCAAGCTTGTCGTGTCGCTGAATCCGAGAGCCTCGTTAACTTCGGTGTCAGGTCCTTCCAGCTGAATAAGGTTCAATGATGGCAAGAGACTCCATAACAAAAACTAAATTCAGCATTACTTACTTCATGTAGTTACTGGAATTTCTATTTCAATCCATCCTATCTGAAACCTTAAAATCAATATCCCTCCTCTTCCCTGCCGTGGCTGCTTTTGCCCATATACTGCGTCCCGATTTCTCATCATGTCCGACTGAACGAACTCGAGTCTCGAATCGACCTTCCAATCTAGACATATCAAGACATCTTCTGCGATCTCGTCGACCAGATGGACCAGAAGGGGAAGAGTTCTTCGCGGCCACATCTCGGGCATATGCACATTTTGTAACGCCACAGGTTTCTCATATCTCAATGGAATTAGACTATGTACTATGGATAACCGCTGGCATCAATACCTGTAACGTTATTAACCCTCCTCCTCTTGTCATACAGTCGGCCCCGCATCGGCCGTCTGTGGGCGCTGAAACTCAAAAAAACGGCCGTGAGTGCTGCACCGACCCGACCTGGAAAGACAGTTTTTCCCAAACGCCGATCCGACCCAATGCTATAGTGAAATTGTCGTCATCTGTGCCCTACTTCATCTTCATTGTCTTCCCTCACTCAGTATCGACCCGAGTGTCTCGCCGGAGACGGGGAGTACGAGTGGTCATAGCCGCTAGCCTGGCTAACATGACCATACGGATCGTCGTACACAGTCGCGCGACGGTCCTCCTCGGGCAGCAGCTCCTTGACCTCCCAGTTGTTCATCCTAGTGCCGACTGAGAATTCGAGGTCCTCTCGCGTGATCGAGTCCCAGTACTTGTAGACCATCATAACGCCCAAGAGGTTGCAAATCGTAGCGAAGAAGAGGCCGTCGAGGTAGTGGCTGATGGCGGTGCAAATCTGTGTGCTGACGGCATACAGAATGACCTGGCCAACAACGAAGAAGAAGACACCAAAGGCAATGTCACCCAACGGCCAGCGGTCCTGCAGGGTTCTAACGACAAGAAGAATCTGGAGGGCGACGTAGACGAAAAGCTCGATGGCGTTGAGCAGGTAGAGTACGACGAACAGTCCGACGGTGTTGGTGGGGCCGAGGCCTGCCCAAGACTTGAAGGTCGCAAGCGAAACCAGGAAACAGATGGCAAATGCTACGACGCAGCATACACGGAGAAGCCAGATGGAAAGCGGGGTGCCGTCCTCGTACAGCTGGAATCCAACAAAGCCGTTGATCAACAAGCAAGTGACGAGGGCCGACGTCAAGCCGTTTTGGACTGACACGAAGTACGGGTACGGAGCCGAGCCCGGGGGAACCACGCCGGCGTCAAGGCAGAGTGAGATGAAACTGAGGAGCATGTACAGGTAGAAGAAGGTGAGAATTTCCTTGCGACCTGTGATATCAAGTCAGCGGGGGTTTGGGTCGCGGGGTATCGTCAAGCTCAGAGGTAACTCACCAACAGCGGTGAATTTGCCGCGAATGTGCAGAATCATGACAACGGTCATGAGGAGAGCAACGATGTGCATAGCGCTGGCAGCACCTTCGAAGATGATGGTGTTCGCTAGTTCGATATTGCGGGCATAGCAGTCGGGCTCGATACCGACGCCGCTCGTCACGGAGGTGACGGGGCCGATGGATGCGCACAACGGCAGCGGGGCCATGTGGCAGATGTTGGTGAAGTCGCCGAAGCCAGACATGTTGGGCTATCTGGCCGCGGTACGGCGACGTCGATGGGTTTGGGTCAAGTTGAGGAGATTCGAGTCGTTGCTCGCAGACGGATGGGCGCGAGAGAGGTCAAGGTTGTCAAGAGACTGGTGGTGGCGGCTCGACAGGGGGCAGCGAAAGTAATCTGGGTATGGATGGCTGAAGTGGTTCGAGATGATGGGGATGCGTCGTCGCGAACGAAGGAGACGATGGCGCGGGTATTCGCGTATTGGGGGAATGAATATTCGATGGACGGCAAGGGATGTCGTCGGGGTATCGATTCGTAGTCGTCGTACGGAAGGGGACAAGAAGAATGCGGGACGTTGGTCAGGGACAAGACGTGAAGCGATCGGTGGAAGGCGACGGTGATGGTGACGGTCGGAGATGGAGATGGAGACTTGGAATGACGGCAACGGCGGCGAGTGGACGGCGACGATGGTCGGAGCGAGAGTGCGGGAACGAACGACTGGGCAGCGACCGATTCAAGATGAGGCTTGATGAGGTTTGAGTGCAGTGCCCGGGGTGGTTGGCAGCGAGGGTGCGGTTGCTGTCCGACGAGCAGAGAAGCTGATGCTTGACGGGGACGTTGGAGCAGCGTTGCCGTGGAAAAAGGGAGGAGAGAGCCCACTCAGGAGCAAGATCAAGGCAGGCACGTTCAATGTTCCAGTGGAGGGCGGGCAGGTAGCGCCTCCCCGGTTGGCTAGCCGTTCTTGGTGATTGGTGGTTGGTGGTTGGTCGAGGTGGATGCAAGGCAAAGCAGGTGGTGCACTGCAGAAAAGGAAGGGGCAGGGGCAGCCAGTTGAGGGACGTGGACCACGGCCATCAACCATCAACCATCCACCATCCACCATCCACCATCGAATTACTGCTGGAAGAAGCGCCTTCCCTGAAGTTCCTGCCACTTTCTAAGTCCAGCCCAGCCCGCTCCCGCTGCTTCCTGTTCTTTTTTTTTTTTTTTTTTCCCCTTACCCCTTCCCCCTGTCCGTTTTGGCCCCTTCCATTGGCCGACACCTCTCCTTCAGCCCCCAATATCCAATAAAAGCGTCGCTTCGTGTTTTTTGCATCTCCACCGTTTCGGCAAATTGGCCCATTCAAGCACCGTTACCCCTGCCTACTTTGATTTAGCGACAGCAAATCTTCCCCGCTAGCTCGAACACGAGGCCCCGTCGCCCCGTCCAACGCCTGAACACGATCCGCCGGTTGACTGTCACTGTCGCGTCCAGCTGTTTCCAGCTGTCGCATCCAGTCGCACCTCAGTTTCTGCTTAACGCCGTGACGCTATTCGTGTTCATGTTCATATTATCAGTAGTATTTCTACTCATTCTTTCTCCTAGTCTCAAACACCATATCCTCAGCCTCAGTCTTGTATTGATTGCTCGCCTCAAGATTGCCCATGGTGAGGTTCAGCAATGTGCTGGTCTCCGCAGCAGAAGCTTTCGAAACGGTAAAACCATGCAGAGAACAGCAAACTCCCGCTGTCAATGACGTGGGCACTGTTCTCCCCGCAGTCGTCCAGTCAACCGTCGCATGATTTCGTCCCAACTCGCAAAACTCTCCTGATGCTCCCATCCTGGGGCTGGGAGGTGTGCTCTCCATTCGGGTCTTCAACTCGTCACTGAGTTGTTTCCATCAAACTACGTCACTTACAACAACGTCAACCTGTCCTTCTGTTACCACCGGTAGAGGCGGTGGATAATTCGCTTTGCAGTCGCCAGGTGTCGCGCTTAACAACTAAGCGAAACCGTTGTTGAAACACCAGCCAACATAAAGCAACTGCTTGTACTGCGATGCTATTAAGCGAATCTCGAGGCCATCCCGTATCATCCTCATATGACGTCCGCCCCAAGTTGTCAGTCAGCATTTACGCAGCGCATAAGGCTGACGGTAATCTTTAGCTGTACATTTCCTCCAAGCTTGGTGCCTTTCAAACGTCAATAGGACCAAATAATTGTTTCAGTATTCTTTAAACGGAATGCTATCCTCAGTCCGTAATACAACGGCGTGGTACCGATGCTCGGGCGTCATTCAACACTACAATCTCTTTGAACCACCAAGTGGAAATAACCGGCGCCACAGCTTAGACATGGACGCATTACTCATTATTGATCTAACGGGTAGGAATACGACTAACCATGCTGCCTCACGCACGCAGAGCCGCATAGACTCGGTTTGACCTCAGCTCGACCTTGAACCGCCCTCAAAGCGTATATGCATCACCAAGTTCTCGTTCCCGTTAGCTTCTTGCCTTCTGGCTTCTCCTTCTTTGCCTTCTTGCTCTTCTTCCCGTCTTCCCTCTTGCCCTCGTAAAACCTATCGTAGCATCCGCTGCAACTAACAGGACGGAACCGTACCCTCGTATGCTCCGACCCCGTGAAGCACTCTACCCAGGGCAGCGTCTTCAACATCTCCAGGTGCGACGTGTAGATGTGACCCTCGAACCGCCACGGACCTGGACAGTTGGCGAGCTCGTCGGCACTCCACGAGCACTGCAGGTTCTGGTGCGTAAGAAACCGCACAGCCATCCCAAAAGTCCACGCGCAGAAGAAGTTGTCTTTGACGAGACACACCGGCGTGCTCTTCTGAGCCATCCTTGCCTTTAACTCTTCGGCGTCATAGCCCATCCAGTCTGCCGTGCCTAGTACATGCAATGAGTGCAAAGCTTGCGACAACGCGCCCTGTTGTGAGCCTATCGAGTCCGGCGCAAGACGCCAGCCCATCATACCGAGCATGTACGTTTCTTTGCAGCTCTGCGCGGCATACTGGGCCATCTTCTCTTCGCCCGTGACACAGCGCGCAGTGAGTCCCTCAAACGACCTCCGGAGAATCTGCACCGCGTTGACAGCCCGGTGGACGCGGTGCCACTCCACGATGCCCATCAACTTCAACACACCCCCTTGAACAATGGAGACACGTCTTCCTTCAGATGCCGTCTTCTCGTCGCCTCGATGAACCGCCCCGTGAGATTTGTGAACTCAAACAGCGCGTCTGCCGTGCGGGCCAGACAGCCCGCGATATCCGGGTTTGTGAGTCTGTCGACGCCACCGCCGCCCTGGATTCGCTGCCAGAATATCCCGCCCATGGTGGCAGCGAGCCTCTTCGCTGCGGCGCGGCAGTCCGTCTGCATCCTTCGGACCATGCACTCCTCCGCCATGGTGCCGTGCGCGACGAAGCACCGCGGCCGCTGGAGGTCGATGTCGACGATCCAGGAGCCGCCACGGTACGACATGCCCCTCGCCCGCTTTTTGATCTTGACTATGGGCTCGGTGTCGATCAGGTGGGGCCCGCGGTGGTCTACTTTGCCGCGGTCGCCGTCGGGAAGCGGAACCCAGAAGGCGTCGTCGGACAGCGGTCCCTCGGGGAGGTAGATCCTCGTCTTGTCGAGAGTGAAGGTCGACCGAGGTGCTTCGGCGGCCTTGAAGATCGAAGTCATGGCCTCGTTGTGTGAGGACATGTCGACCAACGCAATGTCCTCGGTAGTTTGAGATACAGAAGACGACGAGAAGGGATCGCGGGCCATGGCTGCGGCTATTTCTTCGAGGGGATATCTTTTCATCTTTGCGGATGGTGTGGTATGTTAAGCACGCGATGTTTGGGCGTTCTCAGCGTTGAAGGTATTAACAAAAGGATGGCAGTATGCCAAACGTCGCCTCTCCTCTGGCTTGATAAATATCCCAGGGAAGCCATCTACGAAGACCATTAAAAGATTCAACGGGTTGTTAGCTGTGCCATACCATCTCCGAAACGCAACCTCTGTGATGGAACGTTGGAGCGGGACAAGAGAAAGAGGTCGTTCTTACCACCTGACCTTGGCTTTCGCCAGTAACTTTGTGGGTGATAAAGTCTCGGCGAATGGGATCCCACGATTCACGGTCTGCTACTGTCAATCTTGACATGGAGAAGTTGACCTCTTGCTGCCTGAACTTTAACTAGACAACACAAAGTACTCTCACCGCAAATACACTGGAAAGAAACATAGTCCGATTTACAGAGCTGGCAACCAAGTCAGTGGTTTCCAAATTCTCTCAAACTAACCTATTTGCTAACCATTTACAAAGACACACAGTAAGAATGCGGATTAGAATCAAAGATAAATTCATGACTGCTGAGGCGACCTTGGATATCCAATCTGGCGACCAGTATCGTTCATCTCACAACTTAGACTTCCACCATTGGCAACCAACCACCAATGTGGCTTAGGCTGGGCCGAGCCTTCTTCAAGACGAAATATATGAGTGTAATCATCAAGGCACTCAATGAAAGAGAAAAGTCATGAGCGTAGCCCGCACATCCACATCCCTCAGCTTTCAAGTTACCTAAGGTAATATGCAGATGTACAGAGGAGCATGAAATCTTTGATATCTAGGAGTTATGTCTCTAGATTTCAGATGTTCTTGGAGCTTTGGAAGGTTGCCCATGATCAGTTAGTTCTCATTGTGAAATTTGACTTCGTAATCTAAGTGGTTGTCATGGACTAATGAACATGTAGCGCAGATGAAAGGGTCGTTGTCTTTTCGACAACTGTCTAGCTGTGTCCAGCTGAGGCAAGGAGCCAGGTCCTCAGCTTGTCGTCACAAAAAAAGACGACACTGCATTTTTCACCACTGCGATATTGTACGAGACACCACATATAGGAACCTGACTACGGGATTCCGGGAGAGCTGACGCCCTGGAGTTCTTTTCTCACAAGACTTGGTTTTCTTATATCGAGTTCGTATTGTCCTGCCACTTTCGTCTTGCACTTCCTCTCAAACGTTTTCCTGGATCATCTATATGTCTTCCCGGGGCATTGACAGCAAGTCCATAGCGGAACGGAGGGCCGGTCAAGAACATGATGTGCATCTGTTACCACCAAGTATGTATTGGCAGTGCGATCTTTCCTCTTGGACGGAGCTTCACAAGCTGTGTGCTCCTAGGTATGCAGACAGCATCAAGGTATGGTTGCGGCCGGGCCAAAGCAAGTCGACATTTCAAGTGTCTGTCTGTCTGAGTGAAATGATAAATATCCAACGCAGCATGCGTCGTTAGCTTGACCGACTTTTTGCAGCCTCAGTGACCACGAGGATCACAGATCAACCATATCTCTACACATGTCTAGGGATGCACCGTGACGCTGTAGGCTGCGCTGCAATGTTTGGGTGTTGGCGGTAGGCATGTCAACGCTCAGACTGGTCCACACGAGCAACATCTCCAAATCACTTTCGTCGGTCACATCAAGTGGAAGAGAACCTTTTGGGCACGACCAAAAACAAATCACTATGGAAACGACAATGGGACTAGATATACAAGGCCTCAAGTCCATACTCATCAAAGGCCAACGGCCGAGACCGCAGTTGCTGATGGCGCGCAACGTCCGGGCAAGACCGTCAAAAAGCAATATGCGTCTACGACACCGCCTCGCCTTCGTCAGAGACAGTGTGGATGCTCCCTCAGAACCCCACGGAGCATCAGGAGAAGACACAACGGCAACAAAGCCCCAACCCAAAGCACAGCAAACCCCCCTCATCGTGCCCTCGTCGAGGTTGAGCTTGGTGGCGCACATGTGAATGCACCCCCGACAACTACGGATCGGGGGGCACCTGAAGTTTGTTCGATTTGGACAAGACAAAACCACCGCCCTCCAACAACAACCAACACAACCCGCGGATTGCGGACGGCCGGCCGGAGGAGCGTCGTCTCACTCACTCAGGGTCGGCGGCAGCGGGCAGGCGGGTCCCAGCGGACAATAGGTGTGCGGATAGTCGGATCAGCGCGGGGCCAAAAACCGGGAGGGTACAGCAGCGACGAGATACCACGGACAGTGCCACTGGAGCCCTTTCTGTTGCCTCCGACCGGCGGTGGATAATCAAGCCCAGCATCACCACCTTTTGTAGAGCCGATGTGTGATACTCCTGAACCGCTGCGGTACTCATCGCTGGACGCTTCCTCCGTCATACTGGGGATGAAGGTTAGCCAAGACAGCGTGAGCAACTAGAAAGAAAAGGAGAGCGCGCGCCAACTTCCTCTCACGGTGGTGCTGTAACGATCGGCGGGCAGCGAAGTGAGCCAAATGAAGTAAGGAAGTCCGAAATGTGTGCCTGTGAATCCCTACTTTCGTCATAAGCCACCATGTCTCCGTCTATTTCTGCCTTCCTTGCACGAATAGATTGAGAGGACCAGGTACTGGGGGGAGCAGGCCTCGTATGCGGCGTCAAGAGGCTAAGCCGCTCGAGGCATCAATTTAGCGACGGCGTTTGCTGCCACCGCCGCCGCTACTGCTGCTACCTCTGAGGCTTTGCTCCGCAGGCCGCACTATGGATAGCGCAGCAGAACAGTCCCACTGTGAAGCGACTGATGATTGAGTTTTTTGGTGGCCAGTTGGTGTTCAGTTCCAGGAGCCTGAACCCGGAACCTGGAGAGGCAGAGAATGGCGGCGTTGGCCCCTCGAGACCATCCGCCCGGAATGATAAGGGGCCGTCCTAACAATGGCCAATGCCTCCCTCCCAAACGACGGCTGCAGCGAGGGTGGCAGCATGATAATCCGCAGCAAAGAGCAAACAGCTGAATAGAGACGGGCGTTCCGGGGGTGGAGGATGATGCGAGTCATCCGAACAAGAAAGAAGGCCTGCGAAGCGGACTCGCGCCATTGTCACCGGTAGCTGCCAACCCGTCGTCGTCGTCGGATAACATAACGAGCAGTTCACAGGGGAGAGCACTGTAAAGAAGACGTCGACAGTGGAGTTCCCCTTCTCCGACCCAGCAGATTTTGCCAGTCCATGAGGAGTTGATTATCAGCTCTCTCCACCACCCAAGGCCATTAGCTCTTCTGACACCGGTATGTCCGGCTTGTCGAACGTAAGGTATCAAACAAATGCGACTGGGCAGCTGAGACGAATCCGGGCCGTGGTAAATCAAATTCGCAACAAGCACGAACCGACAAAGGCTCCCATAGACTGGAAATCGGGATCATAACCGATCAACCAAGAATCCCGTCGGACATGCAGCACAAGACCCCCAGGACCAGGCGTCATTTGACGAGGAGCGAGTGAGCTGCGACTGCGGAGTTCCCAACAGCAAGCACCATTGCACACTGCCGGTGATACAGCGGTGGTGCCAGATGGACCGACCGGTGCCTCGGTGTATCAGACGCGAGGAGTCAGAATTTCAGCGTTCGCTATTGCGCGTCAGGCGAGACAGTTAGCACCTGGGACCCCCTCCTTGATCATCTTTGCCGTCACCCGTGCTGCCCCCGGGGCGGGAGCGAGCGGGGAGCAAGGATGGGGCAAAAAAAGACCAGATGATTAACACGCTACCAAGCCTAGCCTGACTGCTTCATTGCCAGGCGTGCCACGCTCGTTGAATCAAGCCACTCCATCCAGAATCAAATAGACGCTCTTGGCGGACACAATGAAAGTCTACCTTCTGTTTCTCGATGGTGATGTCTGTCGAGCTATGATGGCGGCCCCGAGTCAGGCCATGAATGTAAAATGCCAGCTTGGCGCCTGCGCTCAGCTCTGCCTCACGCTGCGCGTTGGCGGTGTCTCTGAGGAATGCCGGAATTTCTTTGACCGAACGCGGGTAACACTCGGCGTCCATAATGTAAATTCGCTATGCGGCTTGGGTGCACCGGCATGTTAACTTGCTATGCAACGGGCGAAAATTGGGAAACCTATCGTAACCCGGCTGCAGTGTTATCGTGTTTCGTCGGTGGCAGTTGTCATGCTCAGGGTGAGGGCATCTGTTGGTTAGTGATACACGGCATGTCACTAAGACGTTAAATATGGCTCGTCGATGCGAAAGACAGAGCCCCGGCCCGGTTGCACAGGGGGCAGCGGGTTGTTTGTACACAAGTGCATCGGTGGAAGAAACGGACGCGTCTGACAAGCTGAGATGTGATGCCGGATTGAAGGCTAAATCATGTCGATGTTGGACAACAAATGGCGGAGCTTGAAACCGGGCGACTGCTGTGGATTTCGGTAGTAGCTGCGCGGATGCACGGAAGTAGGTCTTGGAGATCGGCGGGACGTAAGCGCAGAGCAAGGCGCAGGGGAGTGATGATGATGACTGATGCGGAGAGGAGCAGAAGCAAAAGCAAGCAGGCGACTGACTCCGTGCCATGCAGCTGGAGCCTAGGGGAACATGGAAGAGAAAGGTGGTGGTTCTCCGTTGTCGTTGGTTGGACGGATCCAGATCCAGAAGGCGTCCGAGCCCACGATGGAGGAGGAGGAGGGCGTGGAGGGGTTGAGGGATGGCGCCTCGAGGGGTTTGAGGAGTACGGATAACCGTGGAAGACGATGACGAGGTCGTGAAGCGACGGCACGGCGCAGTCCAAGGAGCTGCTGCAGGAGCGAGGCAGTCAGAGCTTCGAGGTGTCGTCCGCTATTTCCTGTCCAAGGCTTTGGGGCAACTGGCAACTCTAATTGAGGCAGAGAGGTCTTGGACACGAGACACGACACGCCCCAAGTTGGAGATGGAGTGGCAATCGGACAGGTTGCCGTCCCGTTCGTAGGCGAGCTGGTCCGTGGTTTTCTAGACGACACACGACCAAAGCGAAGTAATAAGCCGGTAATGGTATGGATGCTGTGCTTTGTGGTTGCGTTGGGCGTCGCAATTTGCAGCTGTGTGCTCTTTGTGTGTTATGTACAAGCTTGCTGTTCGCTCCGGGCCGGGATGCGAAACGGACATGTGGTCCGGAGCCTAGCTTTGTTGTAACGGATGGTGGTCGACGAGGGCGACAAGGACGAGCTCATGGAGGTGTGGAAATGGGAATGGATGCGGGACGTGATGATGATGGCAAGGGAATGAGAGAAGGGGAGGGATGGCTTGACTTGGGCTAGGTTGCCTTTTGGGTTGGGTTGGGTTGGGTTGGGTTGGTGATGACTGAAAATCCATGTGTGAGCAACTGCAGGTGTGATGGCGATGGCGTCCACTCCGTTTCGGATTCCGTCCCCTCCGGTGAAAACGGAAATACTGGACCTGATGGATGTTGCCCGTCTTACGTGATGCATCGCAGACTGGAGGCAGACACCTGCACTTGGGGGCACCTTCACTGGGGAACCTCGGTACGTATACAGTGCGACAAGCATTGGAGGCAGGCAGGCAAGGCAGGCAGGCAGGAAAGAAGGAAGGACGCTGGTGGTAGTTGCCAGCCCAGTGGAAGCCGCGCCCCAGCACAGCAAGGGAAGAAGGAAACAACCACCCACGCAACTTTTGGGAAGGTACCTACCTACCTAGGCAGGTTGGTATCATCTTCGACTTCCCCCTCAACCTCAACCTCAATCCTCGAAATTTCGATCCGACATCTTCCTTGCCCTCCAAAACCACCATGACGATCACCAGGCCCAGCCAGAATGTCTTACAAAGTCGACCCGCTGCACGGAAGAAGCCAAACGCAAAACCAAATGCAAATCCTACGGAAGCCACTAACAGAACCGAACCTTGCTTGCCTGCAACACAACACCACAATTGCCGCCTTTCCCACCTTCAAAATCAAGCTGCAACAATGCAACCATGACCGCTGTCCCCCGAATCTCCACGCAGCTGCCATTTACAGCGCTTCCACGCGTCTCCTTGGGCCCGACATTTGCCCTTCCTCGCCCATCGGTCAGCAGGCCATCCGATCAGCAGGCCCCAGCGTCCTTGTTTGCAACCCTTTTCCCCCCCAGGGACAAGGAACAACTACACTACAATTCTATGCAGTACTTCATCAGAGTCGAGACACGATGGCTGTCGACGTCCAATATCCCGTGCCTACTGCCGATCCGTCCCTCTTCTCTCTGCGGAGAGTCTCCGAACCGCCGCTCGCTACGCCGCCAGCCCCTGCGGCCTCGCCAGTACTCGTACCGCACCGCCAGTGTTTCCTACCAAAAGGCTTGACGGGACCAGCAACCTTCGTTACTTTCGCTTCCTCATGCCATGCAACTGCCAGCCCTTTGTCTTACACATGACGCACCAGTATCAGCACCAGCATCAGCACCACCTCAACTACGAAAGCTCCGTTCCCTGAGCCTGTTCATATCTGCTTCAGGCCAGGGAAACCGCCCGAGGCATTCAAGGAGGAGCCACCGACAAAACACCCAACCTTGATCCCCCACGGCAATCTACTTTTGACATCCGTCGTCGTCTCGACCTTTCCCCTCACATCCTCAATCTCCACCATTCCGTGGACACACCGCACAACATGATTTTACCACCTTGAACGGACAGCCTGGGTCTTGAATAACACTCTTGCCGTGTTGCCAGCGCCTGACAAGAGGCATGGAGCTAGATGAGGCGCTGGCGATCACTGTTCAGGTTCGGTTTCAACCTTGGAACTCGATCACTTCATCTTCCTGCACTGTACAGAACCAATGGCCCTCCACAAATGCACTTGCTGCAGCTGTCGTTGTCAAGCATCTACATGCTTGTAGGGGAGCCCGACTGTGCTGTCTGTCCAACTGCATCTCCCAAGTCCAAGACATCATAAGCCACAGCTTCCTCTCTTGGCTGTAGGATGCGGCGCTGCTAGAGTTGTCAGCATTATGGGACTTTAGCCCTGGCTTCAGGATACCGTCGGGGAGCCTGCAAACAGTGCCAAATATTGCAACCTAAAATCGCACCACCGGGCCATCCCTCTATGCCACCTATCGTATGGCTGTTCACTCCCGATTGCGACACCCCCCAATTCCGCCACATTGCCAGAGGCCTGAGCTGGGCACGCACTGTATGACACTTTTCTTAGGACCAACATTACAACTGTTGAGACGGTCTGCAACCCCCTCGAAAGCCCTGGTTGCATGCCTCATGTCGGACCACATACCGTCTTCCTCAACGCCGCTCATTTGCTGCCCGTCCCGCCAACCGGCTGAATTCATGCTGCCACAAACCGCCTAGCCTTGAGTCCTTGACTCAATGAGCAGCTGGGTCCTGCGGCGAGGCGCATGGAGCATTATCACATCCTGAGAAATCATCAGTCCCTCGTTCCTCGGATAAAGCATGCTACCTCCGGGCAAGAGACTCGATCAGGGCGCTCGCTGGTTGAACCCTTTACCTTCGCGAAATAGTACACAGAGTTCGAGAGTCTCAGTTCAATGCACACCACCGAGAGCCAACGGCGTCTGCCCTGGCAGAGTCAATGACTTCCGAGGCAAAAAGACATCTTGTCTCCCTCCGTCAGCAAGAGCCCGCAGCAAATGGCGAGATGCGACAAATAGGCACACACCCGCTGCTGCCGTTGTCCTATGTCGCGCGCACACACACACACACACACACACGCTCTCTCTCTCTGAGTGCGCCCCAGGCCCTTGAGATAGGGACTGTAGGGTATTTGCGGATCTTTCCAGGCTATTATAGCTGTGTCTCAACACAGGACTTCCCTTGTGATCCATGGCCAGATCGTGGTCTGCTCAGCGCACCATCAAGCCTTAGCTGGTCCATTCCCGCTCGCCTCTTGGTGACTTCTACGGCCAGGCGCGCCAATGTCCAGGGCTAAACAAGACCCTCTTCGTCGTTCTCGGGCTCTCAGCACAGCGAGAATGCAGCATCCCGGTCTTGTGACGATATGCTGGTATACTAGACGGAAACTTGCCTGGCTAGCCACCCAAAAAAAAACAAAAACAAAAAAAAAACACGTCGCTGCACAATCCAATCGATCCAATCGATAATTCTTGCGGAAGCCCCCCCGGTTCCAGGTTGGAATGGCGATGCCAAGTCGGCCATATCAGCATTCACAAATTATGGAGCTTCGGCCTTGACGGCGGAACACACGGGGGCCCGAATCCAGCCCCTGGTCCTTGGCTGACCCTCCTATCCGGCGGCCAGTTGCTATCCTTCCCTGCACACACGCACCGTTGGACCGGCCGATTGTTTGCCGAGGTACAATATACAGCAAGGTACAGATATGGAAAAGGACCAAGCAACCCTAATAGATATAACCTAAGGTGTGAACACAGAAGTACTATACTTAGTACTAGAAGATATAGGGGTCTTGAGAGAGATAAAGACGAAGTAAATAAAGTATTAATAACTTTTCTTCTACTGTAGTAGCTTTAGCTACTAAAGTTATAGGAACTTTACTTTATATAAGGAGAGTAATAGTAAAGTAAGTAACTAGTACTTTATTTATTAATTAATATAATATCAAACTAATAACTTAATAATTTTAATAATAACTTTAACCTAGAGAGTACTACATATACTAACCCTTAAGTAGTTACTTAAAGTATATAAAAGCTATAATTAAGAGGAGTATAAAAGTTCTTTATAGGTACTACTAAGCTTAGTATTAGAGATATTATTATTATATTTATCTTTAGTACTTATTTCTAGAAGTAAACTAAGCTATAACTAGTAGACTTATAAACTTAAGTTTTAAACTATACTTATAAGAAGTATTAATAAAAGGTAATAGATTAAATAGAGTAGAATTTTACTATAGTTTTCTAAGGTAATAAATATACTACTTATAGAACTACTCTACTAAAGGCCTTATTAATTACTTAGATTACGTAGGAAAAGTAGGATAAAGAGTTAAGGGATAAAGCAGTGTACTAAGACTAATATAAGAAATTCAAACAAATAACAGGCCACTCACACCCCAGGGTGGGGGGAGGGTGGCCGATTGTTTGCGTGGACTGTCAAGTACAAAGGCATGTTGGACTTGACGACTTAGATATCTACAGCCTGTGGGCAGTGAAGCTACCCACCCAGCATCCACGATGCTTCAAACACGCCCCCCTCCCTTTCTGAAAGAACTCTCTACACACTGCCTGATTGACGCCAGGGTGCCGTCCAATCACCGCCCATCAGGATGCCAATTCTAATCGCCCATTGCATTCCGACCTCGTACCTATTTCGGAGTACAGTGGTGCGTTTCTTTGCCACAACGCCCTCATTCAGAATCGATATGCCTGGCAGTAAAGTTCGCCAAAAATGCCATTGGAGCCCTACGCCGAGGGTGCTTTGCTGCCATCATCATCGCATGCCGGTTCCATATCGAAGGGGGAAAACCGATCCTCATCTGTGGCTGAGATCAATTTGAGTCCTTGAGACGCACACGCAACAAGAGTAGCGCAGCTTATAATCCGACGAGGATTCGGCGGCTGAGCGTACACGATGTCTATCATGCCGCTATGATCAGAGGTGCATAGTCCATTTTCTGAAGTCGCATTTCGATGCAATCTTGAACCCGGTAGGGTGATATCTTCAAAATGCCATCCCAGACACCGCGGTTGGAAGAGCTTTTGTCAACCGATGGGCAGTATCTTACGTATGCAGCCTCGTCTACCGAAGTCACTTGAGGAGCATGCTTCAAAAGGTCTTTAAAATAACATTGAAGGCTCATTAATATCGTTGGCAGCCAACTCGATACTCTCTCAACAAGCTGCTAAGTTTGTGTGTTTTCACGATTTCCCAACGCGTCTATCTAGATATGCGAGCGCAATTTCCAAGCTATGATACAGGCAAGCTTTCGTATCTGTCCGACGCCACTAAATGATGTTGATACCCATCATATCCGGCTGCTAATTGCACAAAGGAGACAGACCAAGTTCATGTCACACTGACGTTCCGTAAGGCGGGCGATGGTACTCGCAAAACGGGGGTTGAATGGCTTGTGGATTTCGTGTGCTAACCCTGGATGGAACAGGAAGTCTGGCTGGGGCATGCTAACGCACACGCCCATAGCGTAGTCGTATAAAGAGCTATCACCGATCAACCATGCATCGCCAACGCCAGCACAGCGGGCTAGACGCGCCACAAGCCACACAGATGGCCGCCGCAGACAGCCAAATGCTGCCCCGAGGGCCCCCAATGTCCTGAGATCAACCACACACAGGCAATACCGATACGTTCACGGGCATTGTGTGCCGTTAACGCATGCTCACGAACGAATGACCTACGGATACCAGCTACGTGAGCAATGGACCGTGAAGCCGGGGTTGAGCGATAGCATAAGCCTTACTACCTCTCTGGAGACGTGTTGGCCGTTCGATAATTGACCGAGTCGTATGTCGACGAGGTTGACCTTGGACAACATTAGAGGTGTGGCTTGGGCCACTCCCTGTCCAATTCCATGGGGAATCTTTCTCCTCGCAGGTCTCCTCACCCTCGTGCAGGAGGAGAAGAATGATTTCGCATACATCCACGCCCCTCAAATCGCTTACTATGGTACATACCTGCTCCCGTTCAAGTTCTCCAAAAGCTGCGAGCCTGGACTCAGGCGGTCGATTTTGTGCGAAAGCCGCCAGGCAGACCGACCGACCCTGCAGCTCCGGTATGAAAAACGAACCCCATAATTTGCGTGGGTGCTGACTCCGTGGCTTGCGGTGCAGACGAAGTTTGGCAGGTTTGGAGACTCCTGGTCCCAGGATTTGCGTCTATCTGCTTCGTGTCTTCCCCATCGCGATGGCAGCATTCCAACCTTCAGGAGGCGAGGTATTATTATTCCCAGCTAACCATCATCCTTGGTCACTTGTTCGCCAACCCATCAATGTCGATTGGCGGCCGCTAACTGAAATCGATTAAGGCAGCAGCAGCTCATCACAAACACTCGTGCAAGCCAACCCTGTACAATGGAAACACTTGCTCCGGGATACTTCGACGGCTTCATCAAGAAAAAGAAAACCAGCGGCAGTCAAGCGAAAGGAAACCAGCACTCAAATGGGATACTCCTAGGTCAATCGCAAGTGTTCAAAACCACAGCATTGGGCTGGGGCCTGGGAAGCACTGGCCCAAGGCTGCTGAGCGTTGAAGCAGAGACGCCGGACCGTCTGCCCTATCGGCTCTCACTCAGGCGCTTTTTGCAACTAACCCCAATGTTACGCTCGCTGTTGCAAGGGCAGCAGAGGGCAACCGTGGCATCCCTTCCGCGCCTTGCTGCTGGCCGATGCAACGCCATTGGCACACTTGCCCATCGTCAACTAGGCGGTGCACAATTGAATGAATTGTAGGCTGTCACGGCGTTGGAAGCTTGAGGGTACGAATATGCTGTCGCGAGCCTCGCGATGCACACCCGTTCCGCACTATTACGATCATCTCTCAGCAACTTGCCATCTTTGCAACAGTAGCTTGATTCGTTGGACCCAGTCAACCACACTGCTACTTGTCATCCTATGGCCCCCGCTGACTGGACGACGGAAAACGACAAATGTTTGCATGGCTCTTCGAGGGTGTTTCCCTGTCCTGCTGAGCAATTCCGTTTCCAACATGACATGTCTGGGGCCCTGTGGCTCAGATTTCATTGGAAATGCAACCACTTGTTCCACGGGCTCACTAGCAGGGGAGACGCGGGTAAGACACCCTCCTCTCGCGTGTCGCTCATGGCGTTTTGCGTCGATACAGGGTTACTTGGAGCTGCAGGGATTTTAATGACCTGGCTGGGGATCCTGCTTACTTAGTCGCTATCCAGTGGCAGCGGAGGGAGGTCCTGCGCAACCCAGCCTTTCGGCCGGCACGGTCGGCGTCCATGACGCTGTGATACCGATCTTTGGAGCTGCCTCCGTAGCTCTCACGGCCGGATACCCTGTCGAAACGAGATGCCACTCACCCCCCTCATCGTCAGTTAGAGATGCTGCTATTCACTCAGGCGGGACGGCACCTCGTCATCCGAGTCTAGCTTGTGACTGGCTACTGGCCACCAACATGAAAACGCAGTGGCCAGGCCGCAGAGAGGGATGACGGTGTGCCAGACAGAGACGAGTCTGATATTGATGGACAAAGACAGGTCTGTGCATGACGTGCCGGCGGTCCTGTGGCCTTGAGCAGTGTTTCTGCATTTTTGGCCGCTCATGCATTATCACCCACGCAAAATGGTGCCGCCTCAATTTGATATTGCGAGCCCCAAGCCACGGTTTCATTGGGGGATGCAAACGCAGTTGGTGGCCCAGTCGGGAACATGGAAACTCTCAATTTCCATCTCCCAAAGATCCGCAGGCTATTCGGATACTCGCCGTCGTGGCGCCATGCTCCAATGATGAACCAGCCCAACGATGGTCCCGGCCTAATGCAGCCAGAGAGGAGTGCGTATCAGCCGAGCGGAGGGGGGAAAAAGACCTCAAGCAGGTTGGGCCTTTGCACGTTTACAGCCTTGTCGACAAGCCGAGCAATGCCCGTCTGAATCGGCGTGGTGAGGCAGTCCATGCTCATCGTCGCCCCGACCCTCAGATATACCTGAGTCGATGCTCATAGATTGACCCCCGGCTCTGAGGATCAAGATTTGCTTTTGAACTCGACATCTTCTTTGGAGGGGGAAGGCTGAGGTACGTTGCGTTGGTTGCCCTGGGCGCTGATTTCCAAAGTAATAGAACGGCGGCGAAGCAAGGCGAGAATAGTATATGCGCCGGCGGACCAACCGCTGAGCCCTGTCATGTACGAATACCATTCCCGTCGCCTATCGCCCGCATGTTCCCCTTTCTATTTCGAGCGAGGGACTAGCAAAGCACCGTCGTGATGCTGGCGACAAGACTCCCTTGCCTTAGACTCTTTTGCACGTCTCCCTTTTTTTTTTTTTTTTTTTTCCTTTTCGTCCTTTCAATTTCTTTTCTACGGCTTTGCAACCGAGGTGGATGGACCACCGATGGTGATCTGGGCAACCCCTGGCTCAGCTATGGTCCCGAACAACGAGCGTATCCGTCACAGAAGCCGCGGCGGCAATATCAATTATTGACCTGTCTACCAGGGTATTGACCTGCACAAATTTCAGAAGGGGTCCTTGTCGGGCTGCGCCTACCGGTGCCAACTTTACTTAGTACTGTCTCCTCAGCGCGGAAGTCTCATCCCCTGAGGATACAGCGAGAGAGGGGTTTGGACTGCTCCAGTACCGTGTGCCATCAGCATTCGGAAGCACTTCATTGTGCGGAGATTCTGTCAGGCGCGCCATCGCCGACAGTACTCTCGGGAAATTACGACAGACTCACGTCTCTCGGGCTGGCCTGACTTTGGCCTCTTTGGCAATTACATTTGATGGCATGCGACTAACTGCACCGATCAGATACACACACCGGAGATCACAACTGCAAGGTGCTGCAGTACATAGAGAATGGAACCAACAGGCCAACAGGTTGCAGTGTTGTTTGGAACTTCAGAACTCTGTCTCTCCGTGTCCTACTCACCCCCCCCCCCCACCGACAGCAAGACAGGCTCGGCGCAGGCAAGCAGGCAGACAGACGACGATGGACCAGTGCCGTCAGCCGCCGTGTTTCTGATGCGATTTGCGAGGTGGCACGGCGCACTGTGCCTCTCCTGGTCTGTTGGCTTGGGAGCTTCGCTTCTTCCTGGCTTGGCTGAAATTGGATTGGGCCAGTCGGTGCTGCTGATTGGCTGGTGAAATGGATGGAACCAGCCTGGACTGGATTGGTCCGCTGTCTCGGCCGCGAATCTAACGCAATTGCCTATGCCTTTGCTATGGCAGTGGGGTACGGATACGGATATATTCGTTCTGGCACTTTGAAAGTCTTGGACGGCTTTGCCGTCGCCGGCCTCTGGACGGGTCAAGGTAAGGGAGACATGGCATGGCAAACATGCCGAAACTTACGGAAACCGAGAGGTACTTTGCCGGGCGGAATTACGAACATACTGCACACTTTCATTGTCCTCGCTACCTACTTTACACCGGTCGAGTTAAGTTACCTCGGAACGACTTCCCTGTCAGCGTGGTGGTCGTCCACCTGATGTGAGGTGTGGGCGGCGGTGCGTTGCGGCGCTCATCCGTCTGACCTGGTGCGAACCTTTGACACCTACTTGATACGTATTACAAGGCAAATGATCGTGGGGACGTCGTGCGTCTTCCTGACTGACTTGCACGCAGACAAGCCAGCCAGCCAGCCGCCTCTCTTTCAAAGGGTGTGTTGATGGTTGAGACAACATGGATTGCCAAGGTGTCGAGATATCAGGCCAACAACTCGGGGCGCTATGCCTGAATGAGCGACGCTTCCGCAACGCACCCTGGGCCTGGGGTCTCGAGATATCTTTGGCTCTTGTGCTCGAGGGCAAATATTGGAGGGTAAGGTGTGCTAATGCTCTGCTCATGCTCACCAATCGACGGCAAGTACCGCACATGTCGGCAGCCTTGTTGGTTGCGTATGACATTTGGCGGTCACAGGTTGCAACATGCGATTCACAGACAGCAGTGGAGACTTGGGACAGACTTTTTCTTCACACATTATCTGGGAATCCTCGGTAGAGCGAAAATGGAGCGCTGCACACGAGGACGAGGCGCCCACTAAAGCGAAGAGAGTGGTCCATCGGAGGTTGCTTTTCGTTCTGGAGTTGCAGTGCGGATGAGCACGATGATCCATCGGAGTCGACAAGTTGATGAACTGGGACCGAACCAAGGACAGGACCATGACCACCACGGAGGTGCAAAAGACGCCCGCCCACCTGCGTTCCCGAATCGGTAGGCGAGGAATTGGCGACGGCGGAGGACGAAGACGAAAGACCCGTCTGCAAAAGCTTTGAGCGACGGGTCATGTCCGGGTCACGGGTGACGCAAAGTCCAGGTCCAGACGAAGGAGTATGAAGGGTACTCGATACGCAGGCTCCATACTGGATGCGCAACGCAGTGTACTTTTTTTCCCCGCTTGCTTCATTAACTGCGTGGTAGCTTATGGGGACTTGGGACAGACGCTCGAGTCAAAGTGAGCTCGGTATTACGGGTTACGGCGCACTAGCATGCCGTGTCTGGCCCTGGACAGCGACAGTTCAGTCTGCATCGGTAGGGGATGGGCGTTCGTAATGTTAGCTCGGCAGGGTAACGGGCTGAAAGAGACCAAGGGCCGAGAGAGTTTTGTGTGGGGATGCGACAGCGAAGGATGGAGTGTGTGGACGGGGGGCGGGATGGGACACGGCGGGATGATGGGACGAGAAAAGAATGGATCGTTGGCGGCGATGGCGACGGCGACGGTGGTGGTGGTGGTGGTCATGACGAGGAGCCTGCCTGGCTTTTGGAGGATGGACGGTGTCGAACTATTGCGTACGGTAGAATTGCGGCGGCCGTGGTGTTGTGGTGGTGGTGGAGAGCGCATGAGGACAAGGGTGGTGTCCATGGTGGACGGAGCTAACTTCTAGGGCCGTCTTTGGTGGAGTAGGACGACGACCGACCGTCTTCACGGGTGCCTTTTCCAGGTTGCCTTTGCGGCGCGACAAGGTTACGGCTACGACAAGCAGCTTCATTTACGGCGTCTCTTTTATTTGCCCTGCGCTCAAGTCTGCGCTAGCTCCGTCAACAAGCGTCACAAGTGGGCGAGACGCACGACTGAGAAAGAAACGCAGAGCCTGCCTAGGCCGAGCTGTTGTCTGGCCGGCCTTCGCCTGGTAATGCAGAATGATATTGGCAATGAAAAAGATGGAAGTGGGAGGATGGATATACTGAATAAGCCGAAGCCGATAACGACGACAACGACGGAAACCTCAGAATTTTCCTACACATACACGGTGAGAGTACCCGATACTTTGAAGGATGCGCAGCAGGTGACGATTTGGGCTGGGAAAGCAGAGTTTCGAGTACCGACTCGGCCACTGTCTAGATCCATCATGATCCCCGTCCATCACGGGCACGGCAGAAGTTGTGCAGCATCCAATCAAGCTTGCGTTGCCTGGCTGCGGGCTGGTGGTGCTTGGTGCTTGGTGCTTGGTGTTTGGTGCCGCCGGTGCAGCTTGAGGCGACACCAACGCAAAGACACCGAGCCAAAAGCAGGCAAGAGAGACGGACCAGAGGCTTCCAAACCCCACCCGACGCTGTCTGGGCACCCTTGGGATTTCAATGAGCGCCGCAGATGGGAAAGAGGGAGAAGGGGACGTGGAGAAATCACGAAGGATGCTTCACTTGCTGATGAGAGGGGGGTGTGAAGGAACATTCCAGGGAGCAGGCGACGGGAAGAAGGGCAGGGGGGTGAGACCAGCGACGAGGCACCCGACGGACAGGCACCAGGTACGTACCTTTCCTTTTCCTTTCCCCCCTCTCTCTCCCCGTCGTCAACTCGCCTCACCCTGTGCTTGCGTCCCATGCCCTGTCTCTGTCTTGCCCGGCGTCGGTAAGTGGTTGCTCACTCGCTGGAGCCTCTCTGTCTTGAGGTGGTCTGTTAGAGGTTCCCGCAACGTAGGTACCGCACCGCCTGCAATTCACTTGCTTCCATTACAAGTGCGCTAACCCTATCTAGGCATGGCTTGAAAAGGTGGGTGAGAGGGAAAGGAAGGGCGAAAAAAAAAAAAGAAGAGTCAACCATTCAGGTGCCACTCCACGACACGCGGAACACACTCTCACTCAACTCTCATCAGCCTCTTTCTCTCACACACTTTTCCCCCCTTCCGCATTTCGATACCCACGCCCACCTGCATCCCACCTCACACACTCTCCCACTGTCCGGCTGGGGACCGTGACTCCGACTGCGGCTAGGGACCAAGGAGGGCAAGTGCGGTACGGAACGCGAAGGAGAGACTTGAGTTGAGGGCACTCGTCGAGAAGCGCAGCGCACTAGGCTTGACTGGGCCTGGATCGCTGGAGACATAAAACAAAAAGATTGAATGACTTGAGTGACGGCCTGGCATGAGCTGGACGTCCATTTGGTTTGGCACTTGGACGGCCAGGGACTGGGTGACTTGGATATTCACAAGGGACTACTCCATACGCAGTGGACACTAGCCGGTATCATGGTGCAGTACCTTTGCAGCATGGAGCGAGTATCCGTACCTGTCCTAACCTACGGCGTAGTAGGCCCGGCCATTAAGACGGGGGAACGAAGCTGGGGCGGAGACTGGCTGGCCTTGGCCTGGGTCTGCTGGCTTGCCCATGGATGGCTGTCGTCACTTTGAAAGCTGCTGCTCAAGGTATCCGGACTTGTAATAAGTTGGCTTGCGAGGTTCTGCTTTGCGTTGCTTGCTTCACTTTAAACTGATGATGGTATCGCGGATCTGCGAAGGCAGGCAGGCAGGCAGGCAGGCAGGCAGGCAGGCAGGCAGGCAGGCAGGCAGGCAGGCAGGCAGGCAGGCAGGCAGGCAGGCAGGCAGGCAGGCAGGCAGGGAGAATGAGCCCGAACAAGCTGGAGGCTAGCCCCAGCTTGGTGGTATCTTCGCCGCCAATGCGCAGTGAGGCGGTACATAAGCGTGTCAAGCGCCATCACCAGCACCAGTCCCAGCCCGTGAGCAACCAGCAGGCTAATAGGGCAATGGCACTTACGCAGCAGTTGTACGAATAGCTGCGCCAGGCCAGAGGAGGAGGAGGAGGCAGAGAAGATACTTTGTCAGGTGCCTACCTACCTACGTTACCTGGCTGGCTGGCTGGCGTATCCGCAGGGTGCACCTTCAAACGCAAGTACTTTGTGCGCAAAGATGGTATGACACGGTACATGAGGCACCTCAGGGAAAGTAAGGTGCCTTGGCCTGACCGAAGCGGCCTCTCGTCCGTCCGGCGTGCCGCTACCTCTTTGCTTGCTGCAAACCTGCGGCAGTCCCGAGGTACCTACCTCCTTCTCCTGCGACATCCCTTCCCTTCCCTCTTGCAGCCCAGTGAACATGGAAGTTGCTGCGTAAGGTACCTTCCCACCTTACCCTGCCTACCACAAACCCGCCCACTGGCTTTTTAGGTAGGAGGGGGCAAGAGAGGGGCTTCGTCCTCGTCCTCCTGCTCCTGCTCCTCTTGCTTGCTGCGCTGCGCCTGCTGGACTGGGCTGGCCTGGCTTAGGAAGGCTGGCTGGCTGGCCGTCCACTCGCTGAGGGGTCCAGCACCCGCACAAGAACCTGGAAGGAACTAGACTCAAGCAGGAGCGAGGTGGAGGAGAAGGCAGGCACCACACTGGGAGGTACCTGCGTTTACGGATACCTTCTTCTGCTGCGTAAAGTACCGATTCCATCGCAGACAGGGCATTCAGTCAGTCCGTCCCTCCTGCCCCCCCTCTCACTCTTTCCACCTCATCATCGCAGGGAACCTACCGCTGTAAGAAACCTCACCTCACAAAAGGCAGGTACGTACCTGGCGACATGGAACAAGGTACCTGCCCACCGTGAAGCCTTCCCTATCCATCCATGGCGACCCCCCCCCCCCCCTCCCCTCCCTCTCTCTCTCCCCCAATCCCATGCTGTCCCATGTCACGGCCATGCCTCCTGTACCTTACCACAACGACCCATACGCTCTGTACTTCGTACGGCACACGGCGCGGATTGGATACACCACTACTCCAAGAAATGAGAGTCCAGACAACGAACGACGCAACCATATCACTAGACCCTTGCCTCCATTTTTGGCTTCAATCTATCCAGCTCCAGCTGGCTGCTTCGCTTCGTACCTGCCGCCTCTTGATCCCTTTTGACCCCATTCACTTGCTTCACTCCGTCTCCTTGTCTGACCTCACACCTCTTCTTCAATTGCCAATTACTTCATACAATACAATTCCACCAGCCTGCTCAAGTGCAACTGGACCTGCCTTTGCCCTCCAAGCCTTTGCCTTGAGACGACAACCAACTGCCCTGCCCTCCTGCAGCCTACCGAATCACGGCCCTCATTGACGACGCCCGCGAGCAACAACCCACCTGCCTACCTCATTTACACGGACGATCTGAACTTCACCCCCGACCTCTGTCTCGCCCGACTCTACATCTTGACCTTCACCTAATCCGCCGCCGAGCTTCGCATTCTTCTCGTCCTCATTCTCCCACGAGATATCCGCGAGCCAGTCTCAAGTACCTCTTGAGCCTCCCCAGCTTGTCTTGACTTGTATTGCGCCTGCCGCAAAACTGCCTCGCAAGCTCCCCCCCCCCCCCACCTTGCCGGCAGACCA
Source organism: Colletotrichum fructicola Nara gc5 (assembly GCF_000319635.2). Lineage (NCBI taxonomy): Eukaryota > Fungi > Ascomycota > Sordariomycetes > Glomerellales > Glomerellaceae > Colletotrichum > Colletotrichum fructicola. Next base: position 7,329,598 of record NW_027094051.1, on the reverse strand, counting down.
CAGCAACGACTTCTCGTTTTGAGGAAGGCATCTCCGAAACCCCCTACCATGGCCAACAATTAGGAGCTTTCAAATAATAATTCGGAATACCAACTTACTCCCAACAAACCACCCACGCCCCGACAGCGAACCCGACGAAGCTGCGAAGCATTCGAGTACGGTAGACTTCTCCCCTGACTCGATCCTCTAGATTTCTGCCCTCCGCAAGACACCAGCAAGCTTCCTCAGTGAACCGCCAACCTCAAGTGCCTGCCACCTGCTTCTACTGCAAATGTAGCAGACGTCAGCTTTGGCTTTCCCTTCACTCGCGCTCTCCTCGACTCGTTCTCAACTCCACCGAATCACTCGACCAGCTTTCACTCACCCACGCCGCGAACGACCAACCTGAGGTCTTCCTCTCTCACGAACCCGTCTCTCCCCCGCTCCGATGTGTTCGACTGCTGCACCATTGCCCTTCTACAGCCTGCCCCTCTCTCCTGCACAAATCGCATCGTGCAGACAGAGCTACTCTCAGCAAACCTACCACGCCACCTCCTCGCAAAAGAACGCCAGGTTCAATCTCGGTGCCGGAGCTGCTCTTCGCAGGAGCGGGCTTCGCACGCCGCCAACCGAAGCCATGAGCGCTGCATACCACGCCCCTCAACTCGTCGCCTACGACAGCCATGTTCTCTCCTCTTACCCTTCAGCCGTTGCCCAGGCCAGAGGGCCCAAGGCCGTCGTCGCCGAGGCTGCGAGAGCACCCCAGTACCCCAGATACCCTCAGTCGACAAATACCTACCCCCAACCACAGCCGGTGGTAAACCCTGCCTCCGCTACTAGCCAGTACTCCACCACCTCGAAGCACTCTACCCGCCCGTCGACACCGACATCAGGCGCCATCAACAAGACCGATGGCACCTCTTCACGGAGAGGCTCCTCTACCTTGGTCTTGCACAGCCTGCAAATCCCCAGCTGTATCAACCCCAAGGGCGGTAATCTGGCAGACTTCGCCGCCGAAGTAAGATTTACTCACCTCCTTGCATAGATGGACAAAAGCACTGACAATATGCAGATTACGTGCCTCTTCTGGTTCGAATCGATGGACACGTTGCGAGCCGCCGAGAAGATCCGATCCCGTCCTCGTACCGCTACCGTCCCCCGCTTGACCGAGTATGCGACGCCCTTTCCCCAGTTCAAGAAATGGGCCTACAGCGTTCTGTCGACGACACAAGTGACGCAAAACGTCATTCTGCTGGCTTTGCTTTTCGTCTACAGGCTGAAGACGACGAACCCGGTGGTTAAGGGCCGATCCGGCAGCGAGTATCGATTGCTGACGGTGGCCCTGATGCTAGGCAACAAATGTGAGTGCAGATTTTCTATTGACTGTGTACGCACACGCTGACTGGATTCTAGTCTTGGATGACAACACCTACACGAATAAGACGTGGGCTGAAGTGTCGGGTATCTCGGTACAGGAGATCCACGTAATGGAAGTCGAATTCCTCAGCAACATGCGCTACAGTCTGCTGGCCACCAAGGACCAGTGGGAGGAGTGGTTGGTCAAGCTGGCCTGTTTTTCCGAGTATTACGAGCGTGCTCAGAAGCAACCGACATCGCCTCTGAACAAGTCCTTCGCCTCACCGGTGCCGTCGCCCACCGCCGCCATGCAGCCTGCCGTCTCGTTCCCTCCCTTGACCCCTTCTGCTACCGCTATCTTCTCGCCCAGCACCGTCACCCAACCGAGCGCCCAAGCATGGCCCTCGACTTACAACCCACCTGTCTCGCCCTTGTCTGGTAAGCACGCCAACATGAATGGCAGGAAGAGGTGCTCAGAGGAGGACGTTACCGAACCTCCGGCGAAGCGATTGTCGAGACAGCCCAGCACCATGCCTCCTGTCGCCCGACCCCCTGTTGTTGGCGAGCAGCCGATACGTCTCCCGGTTCCCAATTTGACGCTCAACACCAACCCTGCTTCCTCTCAAATGGTGTATCCCCCGACAACCACGTACGCTTCGCAGGGTCATGTCTCGCTTCCACCTCTGGGTAACGGAGTTCGCGCAATGGCGACTGTCTATCCTTCGGCGGCGGCCACCACATCGATGCCTCAACTGCCGATGCCAGCGCCCGTCTCGATGCCTCAGGCTTCGCTCACGCCAGCTACTGTCCCGATGCATCCTGCCATCGGCTACGGCACGCCAACCAAGAGACACAGCCCCGGCAGCCTGTCGGTGTACGCTTCATCACCACTGGGCGAGCAATTCCCGGCCTCTGTCATCCACACCCCTATTGCGCATACGCCCATCTCTCACTCGCCTAGCGTTTACCTGCAACAGCGACCGAGTCCGTACAAGCCGATCCGTCATGTCAATACCCTACTCTACCCACCGCCGTCGGCCTCTCTGAACGAGTATCACCTGCCGACCACGCAAATGCACTACCAGCCTCTTGGCAGGCGCAACGACCTACGAACTGGAGTTGTTCCTGAGTTCATGAACAACCCCTACAGAATAAGCCAGATGTCTCAGATTCCCCATGGTCTTCCTCAGGGACCGTACCCCAACTAGGCGTGGGGGTACTTCCCAACACTACGTACTTGAACACATTTTCGACGCATGTTTTACATGGGATTTTTCAACTTGGTTATTGTCTTTTCAGCATTGCATTGTTTACGGCGTCGGAAGGGCCTCATTTTTACGACCAGTCTGAGCAACGGCCGGAATTCTTTTGATGCTTGAGGACAAATGGTATTGGGGTGATGAAAAGGATGAAACTCATGGGTCACATTTATTCGTCTCAAAATTTGCATCAGGCAGGAGTTATCATGTCTTCCATCTCTTACCATGGATTGGAACTGGTGGGTGGGACAATGAGGAGGAGGACTTGGTTCCGTGTAATATCTACCCGAGTGCATTCTATGCACAAAAGAACAACCCTGGCATGGGTAGGAAGATTCAGGATTTTTGGTTCTTCCGACGGCGTCAATCAGCCGACGAGAGTAGATAGATGCAAAATGTCAGCAATGACAGCACGAGATCTTGAAAGATCAAGACAAATCAAATCAGTAAAACTGCAGGGGCATTGGAAATGAAAACATGTGAAATGATGGTTGGTGGTGAGAAATACATTGAGTTGCGGCATTGACCAATGAAATGGTAGCAGTGACAATTCGAATTTGATGATGTCGCTGCGAACACGGTGTGAAGAGTGCTAAATCCACGCGAATACTGTATGACTAAGGGAATTGGCTGAGAGCGTTGGAGAGGATCGGACTTGTGCCCGATGGCCAGCTTGGAGCTGACTGGTCAGACTTGAATGCAATAAAGGAGTTTTTTTCCAGCTTGCTTGGTACGTCTGATATTCGTGATAGTCTAGGCCCCTAGGGGAGAGGGGGCTGATGATGGGATGGAAAGCCATGCTCGCGGCCTGATGGTCGCGATGGGTGGTCGAAGAGCAGTGTTGATACACGTAGATGTTGAAAGGGCTGGTGGTGGCGGTGGTCTCTGTTGGTCAATTTATTGCGAGGGGATAGAAAGAGGCCAGCAAGAAACACCTTTTCTATCCTTTAGGTCTTTTTGCGGGAATAGAGGCGCTTCGTCGGATGAAGGTAAAAGACGACCTGTCGGTTTGAATTCTTTTGGGACAAAGATTTACTTGGTTCTAATGTGTGAATTGGAAGGCAGATCCTGCGGGACAAAGAGTGGCCGAACTGCCCAAAACCCAATTGTCCGGCCGATGGCGAGCATGTCGATTCGACTTGTCACGAGAGACTGGTCATGGCGTATGGTGGTCTGTCCGGCCTTGGATCCTTGAGCGGTGCAGGATGTATCAGGCCAGGTCTGTATACCACGACTCGGATCGACGAGACGCGCGCTGTACACGGGTCACGATGGCGGTCGTTTTCATGGTGATTTGTTAGGATATATAGAGGAGCCAGGAGTAGCGGATGATGGATTGATATCCCTTCATCGAAATCGCCATTATTAGAAACACCTCGCACAAATCATTCACATAATCAAGATACACACTCAGTACAAGATGAGGCCTGTCGATGATACAATTTACGCCATCGGCGCTGAGCGCAAAGGCGAGAGTCATAGGGTCTACGCTGTCAAACGCGTTTGCCAGAACAACGGCGTCTATGACCTGCGGTTCGGGTCTCGAGGCAGCGGCGCCGGGGGAGAGGACAATCTCATGTTTCTCAGTCCCGGTGAGCCTCTCACTCGGGAGCAGACGAGGTATTTGCGGAAGCTGGTCGGACGAGAGATGGAGCTGAGCGAGGATGCTTCTTTTGTGGGTTCTTTTCTTCCTACTGGCAGTTTGGGTTGCTGATGTGGGAATAGGAATGCGTCGTCCGGTACAAGGATTTCATCGAAGAGTTCGGCGACAGAAAACAGGCGATTCGTCAGAACACTACCCTACCGTGTGCGCTTGTCATGAATAAGCTCGAGTTCGAGTGGAGCGGCCTCCTGGCCGACGACATATTACGAAAGCTTCAGGATACTGATATCGTCAACGTGGCCGTGGACATGCTCTCCGCGCTTACGTACCTCCACGCCCTGGGCATCGTCCACGGAGACGTCCGGCCGCAAAATGTGGTCCCGTACAGGAACACCACTCAACCCCATGGAGACTGGCATAGGCAGCATAGATACAGACTCTCCGGCCACGGGCTCGTGCCGGCCATCTTTTCCAAGTGGGCGGAGTCTCCCGGCGAGATGTATACGGCGCCCGAGTTCGCGGGAAGAGGCCGATACAAGCCGACGCGGGAGAGCGACGTATGGATGCTCGGGACGATGTTGCAGGAGCTCCACGAATCCCGGTATAAACGCATCCCGCAGCCCATCAGTGCGTATTCGGAGTTTCTGACGAGAAAGGGAGCTTGCGAGTACCCAGCTATGCGGGTTTGGCATGACTGGCTTGAGGCGCTGGTGGCCAAGTTGCTGCAGGACAAGCCGGGAGATCGGCCCCGGGCAGAGGACGCGTTGACGGGCCTTCTTGAGGAGAAGTTCAGGGCTACTGAGGGTGGTCAGGTGGGTGCTGAGAAGAGGGAGATGAAGGAGACTATCAAGAAGGCCAAGGCGGAGAGATGGCGGGCAACTACGATGGGAAAAGTTTGGACCTGGTGGTATTTCCGTGTGAATAGGGGCTTTGAGCGATTGCTCTTGATGTGGTTTGGTTTGTATTTGTGTAGGATCTGCTTTCTTTACTTTTGAGTTAGGGATGGGTGGGCAATTTGGTTTCTGCTTAGAAAGGAAAGATGTGTTTCTTGAGGTTAAAAATTAGAGAATGGACTACCTGCAGATTAATTTACTTGACTTGTCTGGGTTCACGGTAATGTTAGTTGGAAGACAGGAATTGAATACTAGAAAAGTCATTATCATCTTCCACGCCATCTTCCTGTTCGCGGCCATGGTGATGCAATGGCGTCTGACGGCGATATCAGAGCAACCTGTATCGTATCCAAGTAAATCCCATCCTAAAACTAGTTCACACGACATAAGACGCGGTAACATATCGTCCCATTTGGTAGCCAACGTATCCTGTCGTCAACATGAAGAATGCCTTTCGGGACAGACTTGGGCTCTTTGTGGGAGTTGTAGGGCGCCATCCCTTGGGTGAAAAGCGACTCGTCGATTACGGCCGCGTGGTATGAAGGCTTTGTTGAACCACGTCAACAATGAAGCTCAGGCGAAAATGAAAGAGCTCTGGGTGCTCAATTTTCGGTGGATTCCATCTAATTTGCAGCGGTTGGTTAGTCGGTCGTCAAGGACCTCATCTCATCACATCACCCGGCCCATGCTAGGTCTGTAAGTTTGGGAATCTGGCGGTGTCCTTGGACCCTTTCTGGGGAAGTGAGATGGCCACCTACCGTGGCTGTTGAAACAAAGTCAAAGAGATAAAATGAGTGTCTGCATTTTATGCCATTTAGAGTGTGTGACATGCACATGATCATTTATGAGTTCCTTGCGTGGAGAGGAATAATGATCAAAGTGTTAAAGCAAGCTCAGAGGTTGAAAGGGCCCTTGGTTTCGATAGAGAGATTACCATATGGCCTGTCTCATGATTCCGATTCTTAGACCATTGAAGGAGCGACGAGGTGAGATGTTTCAGACCGGGTCTGCCCTCGAGGACCAGAATGGACAAGCTGTAGCTTCATCGTGGCCGCGGTATTGAGGGCATCAGTTCACTCATGATGATGGTATAAAGACACGCCATATCGCCGTCATCTTGTCGCATGAACAGCACTACCCACGATTCACACTTAAGATGACACCCACATATCACAACCTCGCTGGCGTTCCGGATCAAGCCGGAAGAGCAAACAGATACACGACTACGGGCTTGAAGAGAGATGGGTACCAGAAGAATGTTTACGAGTTGCACGACGGTCACCAGTTAAATGCGGAACAAGGTCAGAGCAACTTGATGTTCATCAAGTTCGTCGGCAACAGCCCCGAGGAAAAGAGTGAACTTGAGCGATTTGCGAAGGAAGAAGTTTCCCTGGGTGAAGATACTGCTTTTGTAAGTCACGCACACCGTAACTGCCTCGCTGATTGGGGCCCCAAAGCGATAGACCGGCCAATGCTAACAGTATGTAGGAGTTAGTTGTCCGTTACAAGGACTACATTGAAAAGAAAGACATGCTGGTGGTCGAAGAAGCAAATTGGAAGGGCATCGAGCCTCGAACGTACATATCCGATGAAGAGCTTATGGTTTTGGCCGTGGACGTGCTTTCTGCGCTGACGTATCTTCATGATCGACACCAAGTGCACGGGTATGTCCATCCCAGCAACATCATCCGTTTTAAGCGTCCTGCAACGGAGCATGGAGACGAACTCTGGGGATACAAGCTCATCGGGCATGGGCTTGTGCCAAAGGTCATGTGGACTTGGAATGATATCCCTGGAGACCAGTTCACCCCGCCAGAGTTCCATGGTAAGAAGAGTGAGTATCAGCCGTCTGAGGAGGGCGATGTGTGGATGCTCGGGCAGACTTTGGCTGAACTGCACTCCCGGGCTGGAGGATGCGACAAGCACCGACATGGTCAGCTCCACGACTTGCTAAAGAAGATGCTGAAGCCGACGCCTGGCGAAAGGATGAAGGCCCAGGTTGCACTTGATACAATTGTCGGCGAGTAAATATATTCATCCATGACACTGGCGTTGGCGCCTTTGGAGGAAGCCAAGAAGAGGGCGAGGGAAGAAAGAAGGGGAAGGTATGTTATGGGAAAACTTTGGTTAGACCTTCAGAGTCTTCTTTTCTTTGTTATGTTTTATGTTTGCTTTTTGTCTTCCATTGCTACTAAGCTGGTTTGAAGTTGGTATAAAGGTGAAGAGGGCGAGAAGAGGTGGGGGACGCTTTGGGAGGCAACCTTGGATTTCACTTTAGACGGGGGAAAACAGCTTATAGAGGTTGGGATGTAACTGACGTTTCGTATTACTGGATTTGAATGAATATTTCTTCACCTTTTTTTAGACTGATTCCAGGTTCCATACTTATCCTATGTTCTCGTCTCATCGTCGTCATTGTCAGCATATGGGTCGAGGTTGAATTTAGATCAAAGGCAACGCTCAATAGATCACTGACCTCCTTCCCAGCTAACATCAGAAATGACCATCTCCACGACCGCTCTAGCTCCCGAAGTGTCGTCACACCCGCGCCGGTGCTCAACATCACCACGCATTGACCAATCACCAGCCATCACGTCACGACCACGCGCCGTCTAGTCCCAATCTCCGGTAACATTCCATCACTCCCCTCGTGGCCGAGTGACAACAGGACCAAAATGCAACGGTAAGCAGTAACCCATCCAACACACCCTCAAACCCTCACAGGACGTGCCTTTCCGCTGAAGCAACCCATCGCGGATCTCATCATCATCACCATCTAAGGACTGAGGGAAACTCACCCTCAGCATGCCCAGGCACACCGCGAAAGAAGAAAAGGCATAGGGACAGATCCAGGAGCGCGGTGCCTCGCGCAGCAACCTTCCGGGGACCATTCCCGCGCCAGGGGTTGTCTCGCACGCTCTTCCCCTGTCTGTTCTTCCTGCCGCTTTGCGCAACGACGGGTCCATGTGGCATCCGAACCGCGCTACCAAGTTTGCCGTAATACAAAGCCAACATTTAGTGTCCTCTCTCACCAGCGTCCTCAACAAGCGTCAAGCCCGTTAGAAATTAGACTAGATCAAACTAGCCTCATTAATTACAGAGTCACAGTCTTAACACAAGCTGAAATATATGACATCTCTCCTCCCGTCCTGTTTCTCACCTCACTCCTTCCCTCTCCAGGCAGCGAGGCCTCACCCGTCTGCATAGCCTCGACATCCGAAATACGCCTCAACCCTCAGACCGTCCGATCCACGCTTCACCGGCCCGGCGGTCGCCCCTTCCCAGCCATCTCGCCCATCAAAACTGTCCGAATTCACTCCCAAAAAAATTTCGCCCTGCTGATATCGTCGACTCGCGCCATACCGCAGGATAAATCCCTGTGTAAGCGGCATCGTCCCGAGAAACCGGCTTTGACTCTGCCTATCGACCTCCGCCACCGTTTTCGCGTTCTCATCCGACTGGCAATCGTCCTGTTAATACCAACACACCGGGTTGAACCTCGCTCGGACCGAATTCCAGACTCTGGAGGTACGGACTCTGACACCGGGGAACTCGAAGCTCAAGCCGTCAAACTCTCGTACCGCACTGTCGTTGTCCGTCGGTGTAGGGTTCTCCCTTTGATAAATTCCACACCTTGGTATTTTCTTTCGTCTTTGATAGCTTACCCTTCTTTCTTCGTCTGTCTTTGACGGAGAAGGGAAAGGGAAGGTTCATATACCGCCGCTTGAGAAGGACGGCCAACATCTCACCTGCCTTCGCAACAACCCGAAGCAAAATTCTCATCACGACCACAGGCAACATCAAAAATCTCACAAAATGCCTCCCTCCCGCAGCCGCCGCTCCTCCTCAGTATCTTCCTCCGACTCCTACCGCTCAAGATCTCGCTCTCGTTCCCGCTCACCACCGCGCTCCCGCTCATCCTCAGCCGGCCCTCACCCCCGCAACGCCCGCCGGAGCTACAACAACAACAATAACCGCCGCCCTCGCCTCCCCAAGAAGAAGCCCTCCTTCAAGACGACGGCAGTCCTCATCGCCGCCATCGCCGTCGCCACAATCTGCATCCACCGCGTCTGGCACAAACGCAAACACCCAGAGGTCCGCGGCCCCCACTGGGACACCCTCAACGCCCCCGGCCGCCACTCCCGCCGCCGTAACGTCGTCCGCGACAGACACAACGGGTACGTCCCCGAGTACGACCGCCCTCCGCGGAGGCTGCCGCCGCGCAGGGGGCCGCGGTATTACGAGGACGAGAGTGACGGGTACTTTTCTGATTACAATCCTCCGCCCAGGACGTACCGTCTTGCCGAGGAGCCGAGGGGGCAGAGGCTGACAGAAGAGGCCATCATGGGGCCGCCAAGGGATGAGATTGTGAGGTACGCGAAGACGTCTGGGAGGTCGGAGGCGGAAAGTAGCAAGAGGTTCTTTGACGAGGACAACCGGTCGAGGAGGGTGGAGGATGCCGTTGAGGACTGGAGTAGGAGAGGCGCAGCCCGATTTCCGTCTCCTGATGGGCGAAGGCCAGAAACTGTGTACGATGATAGGAGGTCGAGGCGACGGTCAGATTACTACTAAAGACGGCGGGGACCAGAAGAAGCTAGAAAAAAAATCATCAAGTTCAATCTCATCTAGCCGTGTTATATATCGATGAAATGAGCCATTGCTAATGCCTTTCCACAAACTCCCTGAAGCGTGCCGCTTTCCAGCTCCTGAATGCAACCCATCATTATGTTCGTCTACTCCGCGCTCAACGTCGGAACCTCAGCATTCGGCACTGGTACCTCGGCACTCGACACTGGCGCTGCCGTCTCATTACTGGTGTCACTCGGGGCAACACTTGGTAGGCGCGGCATCAGCCTCATCTCCATATCCACAGCCGCCTGCCAACCCTCTCCTCCGGTCCTCATGACCAAAGGCGTGCTCAGCTCGGCAGAAAAATAGCTCTCTCTGCGAGTACTACCGCGCGCCACGCCCTCTTGAGCCGAGAGCGCACTTCGAGTACTGCGCATTCGCTTGCCAGGCCTGCCGCCCTCGCTGACAAGCGAGCTTCTCTGCTGGCGCTCTTGCATTGAACGGTGATCGTATCCGATAATGCTGCGCACATATGGTGCGACTTCGAGTGTTATCATCCGCATAGTCCTGTCGAATACCGACGGCTCAAGACTGTTGGACATGCTTGCCAGTGCCTTCTCTGAAGCCGCAATCGGATCGAACGCCAGACTCATATCATATCGTGAGACGGCTGTGTCTTTCGTCGGCTTGTTGAAGGATCGCCGCATCTGCTGAATTGCCTTGCCCTCCCCGATGTGATCCATGCTGACTGCAGACTCAGCTTTGCTGGGGGCAGCTTGGAGGGTCTGACGGGCGGCGGATTTGAGGCTGTTGGAAATGGCGGTGGCTGTGTAGGTAAATGTCGTAAGTGGAGGTGCTTCAAGGAGTCGCCGTCCAACGACAAAGTCATCGCGCGACTTGCTTGAGATATCTGGCTGGGTAGGGTCAAGGGACTCCTGTCGACAGTCAGTTTTGCTCATCCAAAAGGACCGATTCACACTTACTTGTAATCTGAGCCCAAAGTCACCACCAGAGCAAAGATCAGCTGCACACATCGCCTCTGAAAAATCACAGAACACATCAAGTGCGGCAGCTCGGTCTCCAGCGGAAGAAGTGTGTACGCTTTCGGCCCATGATGCCATGTCGAGGGAATCATGCCAGTTGCCCAAGTCCAAGCCCAGGCCCTGCCAGCACTGTGTCATCAACTCCTCCTCAGAGGCAAGGGAGCTGCCGGTGACTGCAGGATCCCTGCTTATCCATCCCATTCCCTCTAGATATGTCCCTTCACTCACAACACGGACAACATCGCCGTTCTCATCTTTGTCGCATCCTTTGGGCCAACGCGGGTAGAACCAGTCAAAGCCACCCCGTCGATCGCCAACTCCAAGCTGGCACCAGTAGTTGAGTTCCATCAAAGAAGCCCGCAAGTCGTGTCCCTTTGCCTCATAGAGTGCACTCACAGCTGCGCGCTTCAGAGCATGGCCTTCATTCGCAGCGATGAGAAGAAGCACATCTACAGCCAGGTCTTCAGGGGGAGGTGTGAATCGGAAGATGCCATAGAGGACAAAGTTGTGGAACGGAACAAGATTCTCGTCGTTGCAGGTCATGACGAAGGGCCTCTTTGACTGGACAATCAAATTCATGATGGTTGCCCAAAATTGCTTGTCCTCTTCGTAAAGAACGTCAACTTCCTCAAGAAGAATCAAGGACTGCTTCTGGTTTTGGGTCTTTGCCTTGGTGGTCTTGGGTGCCTCAACTGGCTGCTCGGTCTTCTGCTCAGGTTTTGGTTCGGCTTGAGGCTTCGACTCAGGCTTGGTCGCTGCTTTGGGTTTGAAGAAGGACAGCATGGTGTTTTGTTTGCCAGATTCAATGTCTTTGGATGTTTCGTCGTCCACGGCTTTGCTGTCATCCTTTCCTTGGCGATTTTGCTGGACGAGATGGTTTTGTGTCATGTCTCCGACCTTTTCCATCACATCCTTGCCGTTTCGGCGGCTGCTCGCATTGATCTCGAATATCTCGAAGCCCAGTTCCTTTGCAACCGCATAAACCGCCGCAGTCTTGCCAGAGCCATGCGGACCGCTCAGTACAACAGCATTGGTTAGTCGGCTGAGGTCTTTGCCAATGTCTCTGCGAACCACGGTTTTCTTGGGACCACCTTGACTATGGGTAGGCAACCAATCGTCCTCGTCATCATCAGAGACACTCGGCAGGAACTCTGTCTCGTCGCCATCGGATACAATGAAGTTGTCCAACTTGTTGCGCTTCCGCTTCTTCTTTGTCGCAGATCCAGGCTTAGCACCAGACGACTTCTGATCGGCGGTTGCTGCACCGGTATTCACAGACTGGACCCTCAGTGTCTGGAGCCATTCCTTGAGAAGTACACCCTCCTTGCCACTTTGCAGCACTTCTTCTGCAAGGATAGGCGCGTATTTCTGCGCCCAAGTGAGCTCTTCACATAGAGACCTGTCGTATGCGGAAAGATTGGTCTCGAGGGAATTATATAAGCGAGCAACAGCTGGGTGAGGCTTTCGGGTGGATGCCGTGAGAACCTCGTCATCACTCTCGTCGTTCTGGCTCCTAAGAGGCAAGCATGTTCGTAGCTCAGGTTTGATCCGCGAACGCAGCTTGCGGCCACTCTCAAAGTGCTTTCCCGGCAGGCGAAGCTCAGGTGGAGGTGGTTGGTAATCATCAGTTGTATCCTGGAGAGACTTCATGATGCCGAGGGTGTCTAACGACTTGACAAGCATATCAATGACTGATTCGCCGGGCAAGATATTGGTGTTTTGGCCCTTGGACTTCCGATCAGAGACTTGGAGTTGCTGGACAGCCGCGGACAGTTGTTCTTCCTCTGTTGTCAACCCCCTGACATGGGCCATTTCCTGGGCTGGCCATGCTGGATGACATGATCCTGGCACCTTGAGTCCCAAGGATCGCATGCCAAACTGCGGGATCTTTCCGGTCATAGGGACCGCGCGTTGTTTCTTAGGCGAGCATGGCGTAGAACTGAAGATGGTTTGCCTTGGTGGTTTCGGTGCAGGAGCTGGAGACGCGTCGGATTTTGCTGCATTCTTGGCCTTTCCAAGAAACATTGGATGCGTAGTACCCGATTTCGTCTTATCCTGCTCCAGTTTCGTAGCTTTGGCTCGAGGTTTCTTGGGCGTCGTCTTCGACTTCGGACTCACCTTCTTTGGGGACGGACTATCCAGAATCTGTTGTATCTTGGGACCAATGCGCGCGCGCGTCTCTGTATCATGACCATATCTAATAGTAATGATGCGAGTCGGCTTGGCGGGCGACTTTGAGGACTTGGCGCCTTTAGAGCTCTCGGCGGGAGCTGGCTTGGGCTTGGGCGGGGACCCAATTGTTCCAGTCTTTGGGTTGAACTTGAGGACCTTGGTTGGCTTCGACTGGTCTTGGTTTGTGGAAGGCAGCGCTGAGCCTGCCGCAACGGTCGAAGAGGCTTCAGGATTGATCGGTGGAGCTTTAGGAAGCAATACAGAGACTTCTTGGGCAATAACTGGCTCGGGAGGAGGCGTTCGTGGCACTTCGTTGGCGAGGGCAGTTGGCGGGACACCGTTGTTCTGGGAGAAGTGGCTCGTTATATCGTTCGCCGGTACACTCGCCTTCTTCCTAGGGCGTCCCCTCTTCTTGCCTGAGCCCGGTCCAGCACTGCCAGTCTTCTGTCTCTTGCGATCGGGTCCATCCTCGTCAATGTCGGAAGAGTGCGGTTCAATGTCGCTGGATGGTTGCTGCAAAGCGTGTCTCTGCTTCTTAGGTCGTCCAGGTTTCTTGATCGGGGTCTGCTCGTTTGCATTTGGAGGTTGGTCTACCGCGTTTGCCTCGGGCGTTGGCAAGTCGTTGCTCTTTCCTGCGACAAAGAATGGATGAAGTTTCTGGTTGGAGCCATCGAGCCCTTCTGGGGCCATATTGGCTACCAAGAGTGTTCCCATGAGATGAGACGAAGCTGAATCTAAGATCTCGAGGTCAGTTATTGCATGATTGAGAACGTGGGAAGCCTTTTGAAAGGTGTTCGTGTTTGGCACTTACGCTTCAGCCGTCGCGCCTTCAAACTACGTCAGAGGGCATGCGACTGGATGAGAAAAACCTAGGATGGGGGGAAAGAAGAGAAACAGACTCTTTAAGCCAAAAGAGTTGCTGACAAGAGAGTTTTGTGCAAAAACAAGCTCCTCGTGAGATTGTAAAGTCGAGTCGTAAGCAGGGAGTTGTGGAGGGGTGAGAGACGGCGTTGTCGAGACTGGAGCATCACCAGTCGCGTGAATCGCGTTGGGAGAATCGCCGGGGGCAGCAGCGTGTAGCGCGACTGCCATTCATGTTCAATTACACTTAACATCCTAGGCCCACAGACCCACATCGCATTCCTCTTATCACATATCCTTGCCCATCTTATCTGCGTTATCGATATCGGCTTCCGGAGGGTAATAATCCGAAGGCAGAAGCTGAGCTTTTTTCTCGGGCACTGTCCCAGCCACCTAGGCTACTGCGGCTTTGACAGTGCGAACTAACCGAAATCTTGCTATCGCACCCCACTACGGAGAGTCCTCCCAACTTTTTTTTTCTCGACTTGAAGCCATCACTTACACGGCCGGCGCTTTTGGACCACACGACCAATTGCAGCAGCAGCAGTCCAACCCAGGCCTTGCCAAGAACGCATCTGGATCGCCGAGACCGTGTCAAAGCTATCGAAGACCCAAAATGGCTCCCACATTTCGCATCCACCGGCCGGATGTTCTGGCGTCGTTGCCGCGTCCTCTCGACCACACGAAGGGCCAGTACCACATTGGCGAGGTGTATACCCAAAAGGCTGGCTCGAAGAAGAGGAAGAGACTCGAAGTCGTCGTCGGTGTCGATGGCGAAGCAGCCAACATCTACCATGTCAGTTTCAAGCTTCGGTGTCTTTCTGGCCCCTTGCTAACCGTTGTAGATTCCTTCATCCGGACTACGAACTTCCTACCCGATCCCGCCTCAAGAGTCGTTCACCTGCGCGCCGCACTCAATCCGATACCAAGATTCTTCCGCAAATGGTCGCAACAACTATACATATCTGTCTACCCAAGACACGACTGGTGCCAAGATCACTCTCTGCCGTGACGTTGTCGACGCGACCGGAAAGACCAACTCTTCGAGCACCTCGCAGCGCGTGCGCCATAAGTCGCCGATTACGTACCTCTTCACATCTACTGCTGTGGATGCGACCGGGACCGAACTGGACAAGGATCAAAAGGGCGACGTGATTGGACTCTGCAAAGATGGCCAGGTCGTCTGCCTCGGCGCGGAGGATTTGGAGCAGAGGTGGAGCGCTTCCTCGTACAACCTGTGCAAAGACTTGCTTCCATTAACAGTCGCAAAGTACGAGGTGGAGTTTGCGCTTCACGCAACCGCTTCTGAGGTTTTGAATGGCGTGTTTCAGGGCCGACAAGACGCTTTCGGCTCTTTTGGACGTCAAGTCGATCCCAAGACCTTCAACCCGGATGTCCTCACCATCGTTGTCCGTGCCGAGAGTGAAAACACCGCATCAAGGTTCCTCATCGTTCTGGGCGTTCTGCCCACGATTTCTTCGCAGCCTCTAGTCCAAATTCACACCACCCCTCTGCCATCTCAGGAAGAGACCTTGGCAGAGACTGCCAGCTACCAGCTTCACGTTCAGTCCGGCAAGCTGCTCCAGCTGAGCGGACCCGTCCTCCGAACTTACGATCTCACGAGCGCCGTACCGAAGCTTCAGGGACGTCTGCCGCTCGCCGAGAACACCTCGTTCCTCCAAATCTCGGAGCACTCGATTCTCAGCCTGTCTTCCAAGACCGCCAGCATCCTGAACCCCACCTTCTATTCAATTCAAGCGTCGACAAAGGTTGAGCTCCCCGAGGGCCACGACCAGGCGCCGAGGCTAGTGACTTTCCTTTCAAAGCTCGATATGGCTGTGTCGGTTGTTGGCAACACTCTCGTCTCCATCCAGATTGAGCGTCCCAAGTCCCACGGGAAGGAGGGTCTGCTTATCGACTCCATCGGCCGAGGTCTGCCGAGAGGAGACAGAGTGCCGGCCAGTTTGCCCAAGGGATCTGGCAACAACACATTTGAGCAGTATCTCCCTGGTACGCTTTCCGACGCGTACGTCAAAGAGTCGCTCACAGATGTAGAAAAGGCAGATGGTTTCCTGCTGGCGCAGGACTGGAAGGCGTTTGAGAGCTTGCTGGCTCAGAGATTTGGTGTTGCTATCGACGAATCCGCCGTTCTTGATGGAGTGCAAACCCCAGACTGGAAGTGGTTGGAACGATCAGAGACGTACCCTGCCGTGGATCGCCGGTGGGTACTCTACGCTATCAGCAGAGTGTTCACGGTGGACACGTCAGGACCAGAAGCCGTTTTGCGCTGCGTCCTCCCTGCCAGCAATGTCTTGATCTACCTCATCTCGGCCGGCCACCTCACAAATGCCAACATGACTGCAGCTTTCAAGGGCGAGATAGCTGAAGGGGCCCAGGAGCCGGTTGTGGACAAGCTCATCCAGCGACTCGCCGATATGGACCCAATGATGGAGCTACTTATGAACTACGTTTCATCGACCAAGCTCGGCGAGAGGGAGCTCCTCCTGGTCATCCGAATCATCATGCGCAGCCTCGACCAGCAGTCCAGGCTGCTTCTCCCCGCGCCCAAGGAGACGAAAGAGGAGGACTACGTCGAGATGGAAATCGATCACTTGGAGAAGGAGTTGGAGCTGGCCGAGTGCCATCTGGGAGACGACTCGAACCTCCGCGCCCGAACCCTCACGACGGCATTTGAGAAGCTCGCCAACTACTCTTCTGTAGCGACAGTGCGGGCTCTGCGGGAGACTTTCAACCCCACCGAGATCCTCTCCCTTATCCACCTCCTGAGAGTACAGCTGATCGGCAGCGCGTGGACCTCAAGATACGTCGACGCCACAAACTTTGACCGCGACGATGCTTCAAGAGCCCCTCCCGACGGTGCTATCTCCCTTATTGCCGAGCTTCTGTCCCGCTGCATCGACTCGGTCGGCCCCAGCGGCTGGCTCACCAACGGCTTCTCCGGCGACCAAGCAGATGCGGCTGACTTCATCACCGCCCTGAAGCTCGAGGTCAGCGCCGCCCTGGAGGGCCTTGAAGAGGCCGTCACGCTGGGCGCCTTCGTCGGTGACGCGGTCCAGTACGGCAGCGCTGCTGCATCGGCTGCAAAGTCCTCATCAGCCGCACGTGGGCAGCAGAAGCCGGTGTCTCTCGAGGTGGAGATCTCGCCTCGTCTGCCGCTGGGCCTGGTGTCTAAGCAGGCCGTGGCCAACCACAAGATCGTCTCGGGCGGTGAGGTGCTCGAGAGGACCTCGCGTGAGAGGGGACTCCTGCTGAGTCAGAAGGTCAAGGCGTACTCGCTGGAGAGGATTACCATTTGAGCCGCATGTCAGACGAAGGACGTGTTCGACGCGGGAGGGCGATGCTACCATGTGAGATTATCGATTTGCACGTTGGAGTTAGGGCTGAGAAAAACAAAAGGGGTGGCTCTGCACGGGCTGTAAGTCCGGGGCAATAGAACGCGCCCCGGAGAAGGCGGCCTGGTGGCAGGCAGGCAGTGAAGGGAAGACGAAAAAGAACTAGTAGACAGAGCCGACGCCCCCATTGGAAAAGATACCATGAACGGATACCGAAGCGTACATTCTGCGGCGCGGCCTGGCGAAGCGAAACGAAGCTAACCCGGCTACGATCGGTGAGGCCATCCACATCCAGCTACAGTGACCTGGAACCGCTTTACCTCCCCCATGGCCAGATGGAATAGCATAATAAACTTTGCATTGATTGAACAATGGGAAATGGTCAAGAAGCGACTCATACCGGAAGGAAGCTCCCAACGGCAGCTGACATGTCGACCAACGCAGAGCTGGGCTGACTGGCGGATTGCCTTTGCGGACGGTGGACGAATCGGAATCGTGCAAGTCTTCCGCCAGTGTGACACCAAACGGCAAACAAGTGCCAGCCCGGAGGTTTATTCAGATGTTGAGAAGGAAAGAAGATGTACACAGTTCCATGGTGATTACTAGCCTGCAAACAAGAGCCTCTGAAAGTATCTTCCGCTTTGTCTGCTTTGCTTGGAAATAGATCTCGCTGTTGCTTGAGTCATTCGTTCGGTGTGTCGAACGGAGCTCAGGCGCGGCATTTTTTCTTCATGTTCAAACTTACCCAGCTAGCTTCTCAACGTTTCGCGTTTTTGGCTTTGCTTCTTTTCTTTGAGTCAGCTTCTGCTTCATGAATAATCAAGAAGTTCAATGTTCAAGCGGAACACACACCGAGAAGAAAAGTCTACATTCGCAATCCTCGGCGACATGTGGTAAAAAGAAGATCAAAGCTGCGGGACAATCCCGTCAGAGCATATGCACCCGGGCCCGAGCTCCGTCAGATGGGAAAGCCGATCCCGCCCTACCCTCCAATGCATCCCACGTCTGACCTTGCAGCTACTCATTGGCTGATCAGAGGTTCGGGCGCGGTTGCTGCCTAGGTTTGGTGAGTTGGACAACAGTAATCTGACAGCCTCACTGTCTCAAAATCGATAGTTTGTATGGGAGCACGAGAAAGAGTGGGTGGTGTGTTAGATGCGGTTTGGTCGTGATGGATGGTGGGTGGCTCAGCATAACAATCGCTTCTCCAGAGGAACCAAGCTGCATGAGCTGATGCGCCAATCAGAATGCGCCGCCGACCATGCCTGACATACTCCAACATCTGAGCTATGAAGCTACTGCTTGCACTTGCATGCTGCGGATAGCATCTCTTGTTCGTCCCCCGCTTTCGGGCTGATGAGGCTTGGTCGGGCAGCTTGCTGCGACGCTACCGACTGCGAGAGAGCCTGGAGGTGCTCCCCGAGGAGGCAAAACATTGTACAAACATTGCAAAAACAGGTGATGTTGGTCATATCCAAAACGGAGAGAGAGACGTCGAAGTAAGGCGAGCTTTCCTGCTGTACAACCTCCAGGAGTGTTCACAGCAGTGTGCAGGCATGTGCCTGGTTAGAAATCGAACAGCGCAAAGCCCCGCTATGCGACATCTCATCATATCCGTAAGACGAGACGAAAGTGAAGTTCGGCAGGAATAGGGAACCAAAAAGTAGAGGCGGAAGAGTCAGAATGTCTCTCGAGAGTTTGTCGGGAAGAGGCATTTACACGGGAACAGGGGAGATATCTCGTGCAATGTCCGCCGCTCTGTTCCATGCGTCGAGGCATCAAAGTGACCGCGCATGTATTCCACAACCAAAGGACGATTCGATTCGTAAGCAGACTCGCAACGACCGCGTCTGGCGCTGTTTCCGCAATGCAGCCTAGAAGCCATTTTCGAAACGGAACGGAATGCCTTGACAGTGTCAACTCTCTTTCCGTTTCTTCTTCGTTCTCGAAGATACCTCTCAGAGGCTAAGAGTAAGAAAGCGTGGTGGACCCTGAACGCGGCGCTGGAATGGAAGACGATGTTCTAGAAGGCCCGTCCTGCCCCCTCTAGCGTCGTTTCCCTTCGTGTCAATGGCGAATGGCATCTTCGCGCAGGCCAAGACGAACCATGGCACTGCACTGCACTGCTACTGTAGCTACTGCTGCATGACCGATTTTGCTTTGCCTTTTGCCCCCCGTATTCTGCGTGTTCGCGGGTTCCGTATGGCATGGCATCTTGCAGAATCCCCACCTCGACTGGAACCCCTTTTCTGTACGTGAACGAGAAGGCAAAAAAAGAGAAAATTTCTTTAAAAAACTGAAGTAGCTAGTTTTTTGGGTTGGTCTTGTGCTTCAACACGATCTCGGGGACCGCCGGAGGACCTCTCCCAGCCAGTCATGGAACGTTTCCTGCGGGTTGCCGTTCGTGTTGTACAGTAGCGGCGCAGAGGGGGCCTCAAGAACCATCAAACCAGGCCAGGGTTTGCGTCTTTCTTTCTCTCAGATCAGTCCAGGTCCGTGTCGGGCGTTTCGCTGCATTCTGCCTTGACACTCGCTCACCCACTCACGCGAGCTCCTCCCAGAGTTCCCAGGGCGTTCTTGGCCTTTGGTTTGCTGGTGCTCCCATTCTCCATTGAGGCTTTGCAGAGGAGGGGGAGAGGGGGCAGAGGGAGAGCGCCACCCTCTGACTCCCAGGTCGAGTACCAGGTCGGTGGCGCAGGGTGGAAACAGGGTTGTCCCGGCGGGCTGGGGTCGCAGAGCAGGCACCCCAGAGGAATGACGATGCAAGAAATCGAACCCCGGACGGCACAAGTGAGCTTGTTGGAGAGCTCCGGGGTGGTGGTCATGGTGTGTGCCTCTGTGCCTCTCTATTCCGCACTGGGCCCTGGTCGCTTAGCATGACGGTGGTGATTGATGTAGGATAGGCACCTGTCCTCGGTACGGATACTCTGCTATCACGGCATACAGCCTCATGGAGAAACAACATCTCTCTCAAACAGACGGTGGCTATTTCAGGGTGGGTGTTTATGGTGCTTGGGTGCCTTGTTTATGGACAATTAAACATCCTCCCAGCTGAGCTGCCGAAGTGCTATTTCCAGCCTGCGAATGAGTGCCGTTGTGACCCCCGAGTGTCATCTTCATTGGCGCGAACGATCACGGCGACAGCCGCCAGCGAGCACCAGAGCGACGACACACGGTCAAACAGTGGATGAATGAATCCTTGACATGGAGATGGGAAACAGCTGAGGAACCACTGACGGCCCACGGGAAAGTCGCAGCTCAGGGTCTTTTGGTCCGCCGGGGCGCTAGGCTCAGGTGGGCAGCAAACGGTGCCGATCCCACCTGCCTCTGCCTCAGGGTACGCAGTACTGCGTGCGCCTGCTGCACCTGTCCTGGGCATGCTGGGCAGGTGCAGTCACTGAGGTGGCCCCTTCCCCCCTTGTCTCGTCTTTCTGCGTGACCCCCGGACAGTATGATTTCATGGATCTGGCAGCCATACGTCACCGGCAGCAACCTCCGTCTTTCATCCCACCTTTTTTTTTTCGTCCTTCCCACATCGCCTCGCCTATTGCAACGCGACGCGGTACATCACAGCTCAGCCCAGCAAGCAGTCATCAGCCAGCCCTCTGCAAAGTACCTCTGCCTGGGCTGCGGCATCAGACGGAGAGAGCTCAAGCCTCTCGCACCACACCATTGTTTGTAATGGGAGAAACGGATTGGAGGACTCGCTCGCAGATCCCACCACCAAACGGAACGGATTCTCGACAAAACGTCCCCTTTCAGAGACAGAGAGAGGGTTCGAGAGCGCTTGAACCGTCTACGTCTACATCTACGTCTACGTCGACAGTTCAAACCGGAAAACACTGTGAACACAGAGGTCGCGGGGCCCAAGTGGAAGTCGCCTGCGCTCTACCTTGCGGATACGTCCACATGATTTGCTGCCGTGTTCCAACGAGACGTATCTTTCTGTACTCGCGTATTGTAGAGTACGCCAGACGAGGTACAAGCTGACCACGTCTGGCCCAGCCCATGACCCCATGTCACTCGTCCCCAAGTGAGGACTTGCAGCACACTTGGGGGGAAGGAGCTTGACATCCGCTTGACATCTGGGACCTGGCCGTCCGTCGATGACAATATCACCATCTGTCCCGGTGGGCCGGCCTGCCTTGGGGCCTGGTCCTGTCCCCCCATGTCCCCTTCGCCTGTCGACTCGACTCGACTCGGCTGCCATACTATTCCCATGCTATTACATACCACACCAACGAGACCTGGTGGTTTGTGATTTACTACCTTTTGCCTTATTCTCTACATTACCGGACCTGACCTTGCTTGCCATACGTGCCTTCACCGAGTCGAGTCGCTGTACACTTCTCTACCTCCTCCAGTCGACACTTTGACGCCCTGGACATCTTCCGCATCCTGGATGTTATTCTCGGACCTCACGTAGCACATCACAAATCACTCCTCGCCCTTCTTCCTCTCTTATCCTCCCTCCTCTCTGCTCACCCACCTTTCACATCCTCTCATTTCTATCCCATCTATCCCCTGCACAACCAACATCCAGCCTTTCCCTTTTCAACCCGCGCGCTTCCGTCACCCACGTTCCCTCCACCCCTGGCATCACACCTCACTCAAGACAACACTCCAGGCCTCTCCTCTGATGCCACATCTTGATTGCGGTTCCTGACCTGCATCCATCACTGTCCCTGGTCTTAACCCGCACACCATATTGCGTATACCCGTCGGTCCGCCCTCGCAGCGTCTCAACACATCTCCCGCTGGCTTGCAACTCTGCAGCTTTAGTAGAAGATCCCACCCGTCTCCCATCTACACATACCCTACATTCTCACCACTCACTCTCACGTACGACCTCACCACCAGAGGCAGACATCGCTAAACTCCAATACGCTCGTCAGAGCAAAAACTCCGCCGGCACTGACCACAACCACATCTCACCCGCCGCCATGAGCAACGGCAACTTTCCCAACCTCGGCGCCCTGGACGACTTCGCCCGCGACCTCTTCCGCCACGCCAAGTCCGCCGGCCCAGAGTTCGCAGACATTGCAATCGCTGTCCGGCGCTTACACGGTGTCTTAAAACACCTCAAGGTCGAGGCCGAAGACCCGGATTCCCTCCTCAACTCCCATGATGCGGCCGTCTACAATCGCCAGCTGGCGCCGTTGGTCGAGGACTGCGACTTCAACCTCAAGCAGCTCGAGACTATCCTCAAGAAATACGGCGACGTGGACCGTCTCGAAGAGCGCGAGCGCGACATGATTGACATGATCCGCACCAAGCTCGCGAATCAGAAGACGAGTATCGACATGTTTCTCGACACCATTCAGCTGCAGAACCCCACAAAAGCACAGCGCATAGTCAACGAGCAGGGCGGCAACCTCGACAACATCAAAGACAAGGTCGACGCGATCGCCGCCCGCCTCTTTGCCCGCAGACACAGCGGCGTTGGCGACGACGACGAAGATCTTTGGCAACAGTTTCGTACAGAATTAGAAAGGGAAGGATTTTCCAAGGAAGTCCTGCGGAAAAACAAGGTACGCACACAGCACATATGTCCAATGGATAACACAACTCCACAAATTCCGTCCTATAGAATTTCACGATATATGGAAACTGACAACTCACACAGGAGGTCCTCCGCGCATATATTCGTGAGCTCGAAGAGTCCACCGGCAACGATGCCACGGCTCCTCCCTCCGTCCGGGGTCTGCTCGCCCAAGAACGCGGCGAAACCTACGGCTCCTACAACGACCGCCGCAAAGCCGTTCCCGCCGTCGACCCGCGCACTTCCGTTCCTAATTTGCCGGCTCAATACAGCTCTCTCTCGACCTACGACCGTGAAGACGAGATGGACGACCACAACGATTCCCTTGCCCTCATCTCTACCCGGGACCTGATGGCCCTCGACAACCTCAACACGGGCATGGAAAACCTCCGCATCGCCGCCGCACCTCTTCAGAACTACTCAATCTCACCCTCCGATGCCTCCCCTTCAACTCGCTACCTCCCTCCAGAGGTCGCCAGCAACCTCGGCGTCTCACCACGCTTCGTACCACCAATGTCCCGCGGCGGACTGCCCTTTGGCGCCTCACCACGCACATCAGCCTCACGCCTCGCCCCGGACGCCCGCGGCAAGGACATTCCTCTCGAGGCACAATGGACCCGCATCCGCCGTGCCCTCGTCTCCCCAGAAGTCCTCGAGCGGGCCGGCGTCCGCTACGAAGCCCGTCCGGACTACGTCGCGGTCCTTGGCGTCCTGACTCGCGAGGAAATCACGAACTTTGCCCGCCTGTCGGCCGAGGCCCGCTCGGCCCGCTCCCGGGGTAGACGGCCCCCACCGCCCAATAATAGCAATAACTCACCTCCCACCCCCCGCTCCCGCAGACGAGCCGACTCCCGCGGCTTCACCTCCTCTTCCGACGACATTCTCTGGGACTCCTCCGACGCTACCTCTTCTGACAGCGGCTATGACCACAAGAAGGAATCCAAGCAAGCCTACTACATCGTTCCACCCCCTTCGGACAAGGAAAAGGGCACATCTCCCTCCGCCACCGTTCAGCCGAAACCAATCCTCAAGAACAAGAACGAGAACCACGTGCGTTTCGACCCAGAGCCGCACGAATTGGAGCCTACCCCTCCACGCTCCTACCGCGAGGAAAGAGACAAGAGTCGGCATCGGTCGTCCAGGAGGGATCACCGCGACGGTGGCCACGACAGGGACCGTGGCGACCGCGAGCGCAACCGTGATCGCGAGCGTGACTACAGAGATCGCGATCATCGTGAGCACCGCGAGCACCGCGAACACAGGGACCGCGACAGGGACCACTACCCGCGCCGCCACCACCGCGACCGCACGGCGGAGCGCGAGAGGCGGGACAAGAAGAAGGCGTGGGGCGAGACGCTCGGCGCCGTGGGCATCGGCGGTGCCGCGGCGAGTCTGTTGAGCGTGCTCACAGAGGCAGCGTCCGTCTTGTAGATGAGCGGACTACGCCCTGACACCACCCATTCTCTGAGTCTTGTACGATGTTTGTAAAGGTCACCAGATCTGTACCATTTGTATTGCTTGTTTTCAGTACATCTACGTAAAGCACAGTTTTCGTTTTGGTCATTTGGGATATCACTCTGCGTTTTTTACTGTTTTGATTTTCCCCAAGGGCTGCGCCCCCAATATACCAATACAGATCGGAAAACAGGACACTTGAGAGAGAGAAGAGAAAAGACCAAAAAAGTTACAAACCCATCTGCAAGACGCACAAATTCCCTTTGTATCCACCACTTGTAAGGACGGGAGAAGGTGTTCGGACGAAGCAAGGATGATGATGATACCATCTCTCGGGGGCGGCAAAGTGGATGAGGCGCCCGCCCCTGGATGTAGAAGTATATATAAACGCAATCAATGATACCCAGATTGATGATGGTTTTTTATCATGCTATTACCACTCTTCTCCCCCTCATTTATCTGAACCGTTGGCGTCATTACCCATGTCCTTCATATATTGGTTATGCCTGTGTCGTATCTGCTATGCAATGCTATAACGAGCCGGCCATGCAACGACTCCCAAGAACCCGTCAATCACTCCGTATCGAAAAACACCAAATCCTGTGCTATGTACTAGCTCAAGCATTGCTCCTCGTCTGCCGACGAGGCATCTTCGGCGGATCGCCGTCGAACTCGAACCCGCCAATCTTGATCTTACTCTGACTGGTAGCGGGCTTGACCTCCTCTCCGAGCATCTTGCTCCTGATCTTTGCGCGGTGGTGCTGGGCGCCGGGGTCCTCGTACTGGATCTGCGTCGACGGCGGCTCCGGCTCCTCCTGGGGCTGCTCCTCTGTGGGCCGGCCGAGGGCATCAATCCGCGACTCGGCGCTGCCGCTGGAGGCTACTGAGGCGTTGCTGATAGCGCGGCCAAAGACGCGAGCCTTGCGACGCCGTGTCTGCGGTTGCTCCTCGTTACTGGGGGTTTCCGCACCCTTCTCAATGACGCCGAGAATCTTGCTGGAGAGGTCCTCCTTTTCTGCCCTCTTCTGCGCATCACGCTCTGCCTTGAGCTGGGCTTCCAGATCCACCTTTGGTAATTCACCACGTTTGAGCTCTAGCTGGCTTTCGACGTCCCCTTCCGCAGATATCATCACTTGATCGTCCTGTTTCTCATCAAGACGACGATCACGTCCCCCCTCTTCAGCTTTACGCTGTCGTGCTCCCAGCGGGGTATCGGCGTCTCTCCCATTTTCGTCAACGATTTCTTGATCTCCATCGTTCTTCCTGCGCTGATCCTTCTTGACACTTTCCTGGGCCTCGCTCATTTGGGCATCCAGTGCGCCCTTGTCAGATGTGTGAGAGGGATCCGCCTCGGGCAAATCTTCGGCGGCTTCCTGCGCATCCAATCTCGATATAGGTGTCGGGTCCATGCTGTCGGCGACGCTCGTCGTTCTTGACATGGCCGGTCTTGCCGCCACTGTAGAGATTCTGTTGCGCACGCTAGAAGATTCATTGACAGTCCCGCCACCGAAACTATCCATCTGATGCGACTTGGCAGTCTGGAACTGGAAAGACGCAGCTGAATCCGCCTTCTTCATACTCTGCCTTTGGGCTGCAGGTTTTGGACGGTCATCTTGGAAGGCGGTTTGGTCAATTCCCACAGCAGACGTGTGCCGTGATACAGGCTTCTTCGGCATGTGAGGGATAGGTTCGGACCGTGTTCTCTGGATCGGCTGTTTAGTTTCCTTGGGCTGTTCCTTGGGTTTCGGCCGGGGTTCGAGGTTGGGGTTTTGCTTGATTTCTGAGAACATGAATGTCCTTACGGGAGCATTGAAGCCCGTCGTTATGCATTCCCAAAGCCAGTCTGAGCCGACAATAGGTATGTCGTTTTCAAAGGCGAATTTCAACTTCTCTTTGCGCGTTTCCGTGATGGACTTGCAGACTAGCACTGAAGTAGTCTCGTTGAGTCTGGCTGCATACTTGGAGCCAATTTGCTTGATGGCCTTTTCTACGTGAAGAAGATCGATGCCGGTGAAGCCTGCCGTGCAGATAGACAGGCCCTCGAAGCCGGAGATAGGAAACACGGGAAACGGACGGCCCAGAACATGACCATCTGGGTCGCAAAGCTCCTTGTTGTGCAAACACCGCTCGATAAAGAACTCCGTTACTATCTGGATCTTGTCGACGTGTGCTGAAGGGACCTGATAACGTGTCGAGGGCTGAGACTCCTGCGGGACAATCAGAAATCTATGGCGTGGTCTGGCCCTGGGATCTGCAACCATCTCCTCGAATAGGTTATAGGTCTTTCCGCCGAGGGAACCTATCGTCTCGGCTAGGATCTTTGTCTTCCACGGTTCGAAACCAGTCATGAAGAAGTAGCACATCGAGAAGATGCCCGCATCAGGAGCTGGCCGCACCATGGCGTCGTGAATGCCCGAGTCTTGAACCTCGATTCTCTCGCTTCTGTCGGGTGCAGAGGACTCTCCGGTGGGTTTGCTGCCGAGGATGTCGCCCCAAAGCGACTCGCGCTGGCTACTAAGCTTCATACTCGCCGTCTTTCGCAACTTCCTCTGCCCACCCTCAACGACGCCGGATCTCGACCGCTTGCCGAGAGACACCCGCCTCGGGTTGACCTTGTTCCAAGCACCTTGGCCCTGCTCCTCAGGCGGCAGAGCCGGATCGAAGCACTGCTCGTCGAGAATCAAGCCACGCTCTACAGTCTGGTCGAGCCATGCGAGGGAAACAGTACGAATACCCCAGTTACGGGCAGCCTTGAACTTCTTTCCCTCTGGCTTATGTACGATCAAATGCGACACTCGTTTCGTCAGGTCGCCAGTGTAAGTGCCACCGTTGGCTTGAATTCGCTCGATGATTTGGTTACGTTCGTCGGCTACACTGGTGTCAGAACCGTGCCTCGCGGCGGATTTGGGCGAACATACGATCGTCAAAGCCTGTCATGCACAGCAACAGGCTCCCTCGCTTCGATTCGGCAGGATTAGTGGCATCGGGGAGCTCGCCGCATGTCTCCAAAGGCTTGAGTTGATGTTCGCGTTCGACAGCCGGGAAGTCAATGTTGACATCCTCCATCCACAGCTTCCCTACGGCATCGATCCAGGTGGCATCCATGGCCTTGATATCGGAACGTTCCTTGGCGACATGGCGGTATTTTGGGGTGTCGTAGTCGCCGACAACGAGATGGGTCACGTCGGGGGTGAGGTCGTACTTGTGGATTCCGCCGAGCTCTTCGGTCTTTTTGGCTATTTCTGCCTGAAGATGGTGTGAGAGATTGTCCGGGCAGAGTTCGCAGGTGGAAAGTCTCGCGGGTGGCTGAGGGGCAAATGCGATGTGCATCACGACTTACCCGCTGGTCGGGAGGGATGCTGGTGCAGCAGACAACGACGCCCTTGAAGGGATGCGCAGAGTCGAATGGGGGTTCGCTCGACTCCCGACTGTACGGAGAGTCCATTTCTATAGCATATCGTTAGAAGGCGATATGTCGGGTGAGCTGCTTGTATTGCTGTTGAAATTGGTTGAAGATTGCCAGAGAGTGAGTGACATGCGTGAAGCTGTTTCCAAGGGCAGCGGCGCGTCAGGGAAAAAAAGTCGCGTCTGCTGCCTGCTCCAATCAATTAACGTCGGTGCAGCGATGGAAGTCTGCCCGGCAAGGAGGCGCTATTGGTAGACGTCATTGGGGGAGTGTGGGGCCTCTGGAGCACCCTCAGTGCACCGCAGCTGCCTGAAGGCGCGCTGTATCTTGGCCGCCAGTGATGGATCTAACATAGGGCTAGGTACCTAGGTTCTATTGATGTGCGATGTCCTGCAACTCACGGATCATCTCAACGATACCTGCCACCTATCTTTCCTGTGTTTATGCAGATCATGATAATTCTGTCCTCACAGTGGTTCTCGTATGGCTAGGTATCTCGAGGTCCTTACAGATGCCAAGAATATGGGAAGAACTCGAACATACCACACGAACAAATTTGTCGAGCTGGATTCTTAAGGAACCTATCAAGAAAGACATCGAGCAACAGTCAGTGGTTTTATTTGCCTGGGTACCTCAGCTTGAAGGCTCAAATGGGTCACAAGGCACAGAGAATTGTGGTCGATTAGACACCCGTCTGAACTTCCAAGTCCTGCGTCTCCAAGGTAAGCCAAGTTTCATGATATCGCATGGCTCTGCATAGGGACAAAGAAGGTTGAGATGAAGCAAACGGGCGGGAAGGAATGACCCGAGACTGCTAGGTGAAAGTGGTGAGGAGAGAGAAAGAGACGCAGGGGGACGTTGACGGTTGAAAAGCGAGTCCCAGGCATGGAAGTCGAGTTGAAGCTCCAAAGACTTGAGCCCGATTAGGAAGGCGGGGTTCCCACTTTCATTGACGGGAGTTGCGGGAGGCAGGGACAGGCTGATTTCAGGCACCTCTGTGCTTCAGACACCGCTGGAGACCGCTCGCAGCACCCTGTGGCTCTCCACTGCCTTAGCGACCAACCGCTGTGAGGGGAGGCAGAGCCTTCCAGGTTGACCTCTCCAGCTGCCTGAAGCAAGAAAAAAGTGTAGGTGACCGACCCTGTGCTGCCTGCCGATGAAGGAGCTGCCCCGCCTCAAAACCGTCGGCCGCTCTTACCCCACCATCTATCTCAGCCTTGCTTCGTCCCAGTCTCCAAAGTCGCAGCTCTAGCTCTTTCCTCTGCCTTCCCTTCGACCACCACATTCCGCGACAACCAACGATCGACGTCCTTCGCGACCCTTGACCTGCCCGGAACCGACACCGTCTTTCGCGGCAATCGCTACTCCAAGCCGACCTCGTCTACATCTACTGCACCGGCGCCCGAGTCACCAACCCACACCGTCGCAATCTCCTCTTGTCGGCAAAGAGAACAGCTGCGTCACGCGATATCCCCAGAACCTCACCTCCGCCCCTCGGGATCGAGACCGAATCGATACGACAGACTTGGTGGAACCACCGCAGCCACAATGCCGCCCTCGTCAACCCAGAAGGCTTTGGCGACCCAGTTCGTGCAGTTGACTGGTGCCAGTGACAGAACCGCACAACGGGTACGTTCATCTCCCACCGAGAAACATCCCAACCGAGTCTTGTCTCGCTCTCGTCCCTCGTTCGCGCAGCCCCCCAACCTCTCCCCCACTGCTGGAGAACCCCTCATCGTCCTACCCGACGTTGCGAGACGCAAGCCAAGTCTGCTACCTACCGGAGGAACGTCGGTTGCTGTCGTGCTTTGCAACGTTGTGTCGCGCTGTCTTGCACCGTCTAGACGCTGCGCTTGGATGGGCACCGAGGCGACCTTTTCCTTGGCGGGGGAGGGGCAGACGGGAGACTATGGCGAATCGATGCAACTCTTGAATGCTGGATGAAATGCTGACTGTCGACTCTCCAACAGTACCTGAAGAACTCCGGCTACAAGATCAATGAGGCCGTCGATGCGTAAGTCATCCTCTCCATGTTCGACATGGCTTTTCTTTTCGTCTTGCACGTCGCTTTTGTATCCCTCTGTATCCCTCTGTTTCGTCTCTCGCTTCGGTGCCTGGATGTCTTTGCCCGGTTACGCCGCCTGCCAGTGGTCTTTTACCGCTCTTTAAAGTGGTTTCCGAAGCATCCATCAATTGGACTGAAGAGCGTACCGGCCCTTCTCGGGGCAATTTGGCCTGCAGAGCAGCACGCCGCGCATGGATACGGACCGCACCTTGCTGTACCTCACGCTACCTTGCCTTGTCGGCGGCTCGCCCACGTTCTGACTGAGGTACCCATTGTGGGGGAGCATGCGGCCTTCCCGCCCACTCACTGCGCCGAAGCGCTGCTTTTCCGGGTTCGATAACGCTGCCGTTGCGCTGCGCTGCGCTTGCTGGACAATGCTCCTGCACCCAAGAGGTCGCAGCCCAGTCCCTTTTCGGGGTCACATACCGTCCACACAATCAAGAGAAAGGCCGAATCGACGCCGATTGTCAATGGTTCCTGAAACATTCAATCTGCGCTTAGAATGGCCCTTAAGTCGACGAACTGCCGTGGCAGCCGCCACTCAGGCTTGTTTCGACTAGCCAGCTCCTGTCTTTCCGTCTTAATTGACACCGGCGCTTCAACTCACGGACTGGCCCGGCTGCCAACCAGCTGCCACCCATCACTGGCGATCACGAAAGTTCGTTGAAAGGGGGGCCCAGTCGACACTCCCGCTACCCTTCCGAACCTGCCGTCTGCAAGTCTGCAAATAACACAAACTCTATACGGTTCTCCGGTGATACCGTATTCTCAGCTTTATAGCTCATCGCCCTGCGGCTCGTCTCGTGCTACGCCGGCTAGCCTGCTGCTGAGTTCTGCCAAACAACCGACGCCTCGCGATCCAGCGTTTATGAGAAGATGGGCTGGGACGGTGTGAAGCGCGCATCCAAAAGCATGTTTTCTTCAAAACGAAAAGGGTCCAAGAACAGCCCTGTTTGTGAGGAGAAAAAACACTCCGGGTACTTGAATTATTCTCGGCTCCCTGAGCAAAGTTGCCAGTCATGTCTCGTTTCCCACGTCGTCAGCACGTCGAAGCTGTTACACGTTGTCGACGCCTTTGTTGAACATTTCCACCACGTTTGAACGAGAACAACGTGCTAACGGGTCTGTCTATAGCTACTTCTCTGGCACCAGTGGCACCACCACACCCACAACCTCAGCACTCGATACGTCTTTGGGTCAGATGTTCGACAAGCTTCGTGGTACGGGTAAACCGATCCGCTCTCGGTCCGAATTCGCTAACTTAAGACCTAGATGATTCAAGAGATGAGAAGGACATGATGGGTGTTGAGTCGACCATGGCCTATCTTGAGAATCTTGGCGTAGACCTCGAGAACGCCGAGATGCTTGTGGTCGCAGAGCTTCTTCAGTCGCCATCTATTGGCGCGATTACGAAAAAAGGCTACATTGATGGCTGGAAGACAACCGGGTATGTTCTTACCGCGCAAATGTCATGGCTGCTACCCTGACATTGTCACTCTTGCCATTGAAAATCATGCACGCTGCAGCTCTTTACTAACAAGTATTCAGGTCCGCGACGCGTCAAGCGCACGCCGCGCACGTCAAGTCTCTGGTCAACACACTCGCCACTGATCCCGCTTACTTCAAAAAAGTTTACCGCTACACCTTTGTCGCTAGCAAGGAGGAGAACCAGAAGGCGCTAGCTCTCGACACAGCAAAGGTCTACTGGAGCGTCTTGTTCTCGCCACCAGGCTGGCAATGGAAGACCAAGTCTCATGACTGGCTCGAGTTGTGGTCGTCATTCCTTGATGAGAAGTGGACTCGTTCTGTCAACCGCGACATGTGGAACATGATTCTCGAGTTCGCCACCAAGACTATGTCGGACGAGACTTTGTCCTTCTGGAACGAGGACGGTGCCTGGCCGAGTGTCATTGACGACTTCGTGGCTTGGTGCAGAGAAAAGGGGGTTGGAAAGGCCGATTCCGCTCTTATGGACGTTGACGCTTAGAAATCGGAGAAGAAGAGGAAGACGCCTATCCGCCAAGAACCTCTGCTTGTACGGGAGGACAAGCTGAAGAATACGAGGTCATCGAGGGCTCATAAACGCGCCAAAGTCTACGCATAGTTCACGGTTTCACAGTCGAAGGTTATCGAAGCCCCGAAAGCTCCTGATAGGGATAGATGTCTGTGATCGCGCGTATCAGCGGGGCATGGTTGACTTGGCGAACATTCATACTCCATACAGAAATAGTATTAGCTGTCCATGGGCGTTGGACGCTGCTGACGTTGGGAGCGGGCTGCATCGGATTCCAGCATTAGCCAGTACACAGATATGACTCACGAACTTCAGACTGATTATTATAGTACACATCGCCGCTCTTGCGCTTTTGGTGTATGCTTGGAGATCATTTCTTCTATTTTGTAGTTTCGTGCCACGTAGTTGTACACTTCGCGCTGTGACCGGCTTAAAACAGGCCATCAAAAACCCGGCGCTGGCTCGGGAATATTCAATATCATACATCCTCCACCGGTTTTAAGACTCCATATCTCTAAATTTCCTCGCGGCACAGAGACCCTTGTCCTCTCGCTCATCCTTGAATACGTCCCTCTCGTCTTCACGCCTTTAATGGCGTCCATCCCACTTGACATCACCGAAGCGGGCGGCGGTCTGGAGCTTGCCGTCGCCGAGCTTGACGTGTGCGGTACGAATGACGCGGGGATCGAGGTTGATGGTGTTTCGCATGTCGGAGTGCGTGGCGGACGATGCGTCGTAGCGCATGACAAAGTAGTGGCCCGACTTGTGCTTCATTTGCGCCCTGGAAACGGGGCGGGGGAGCTGGAAGACGCCCCAGTTGGCCATGCCGCGGATGACGCCGCCATTGCGGAGGATGATTTGGCCGGCGGTGAGGGCGATTCTATGGTAGGTAAATGTCAGGACGTACCAAGAGGCAGGTTGGGGGGGGAAGAGTAGAGAGAAGATCGTGGGGGGGTGGTGGTGCGGTTCGGAGGGGAGGGGGGCTTGGTCGCATACTCTTTCACCTCGGCGAGGTTGCCCGGACGGACCTGATGGAGATGTTAGTCACTGGATTGAAGCATAAAGTGCCTCGGGAAGTGGAGGGCTTACGATTCCTACGAGTTCGTACAACATCTTGTGGTCGACATTGACGATACTGCGGTTGAGTCGAGAGGTGGATGGAGCTTCGCGATAGCCAAATTATTTCGGAGGCCCTGCGCCACAGGTCTGGAATTTTCCGATCGCTGAATGTGGCTTGTGACGGTGTTTGGAGGAGCTTCAGCCACGACTGTGTGACGTGTGATGGGTACGGATCATCCGCACTGTCCCCGCGGTCGATTGAGCCAATCCAGCTGATTCAATTGTCATCACCAAGTCGAAGTCCGAATGTCACTGAAATTTTGGCTCTGACTGACGGAGCAAGGTTGGTTATTTTTGTTAACAAGGCCGTGACAGCCAGTTATAGTCGTACATGCATATCCTACATAGCTAGTCCCTTGATATTACAGTCCTACATTGACTTAAATTTGTTGCTTGCTCGTGGCGCGCCACAGGCGCCATGCCAGTTTCCAGCTCGCCTTGACTGCGAACGGGTCGAAATTGCTCGCCTCCAGGTTCGTGAGATACTCTTGCGCAGGAATAGCCTCCAGCAACACGCCAAAGCCGCGGCGAATATCTCGCTGCACGTCGTCCTCCTGGTCTTCCTCGTACACGTGCTCCTCCTCACCCTGGTGCTCAAAGTCGTGCCCCGCATCCTGGCCCGCCCGCAGATTCTTCAGCATCTCGCGCGCCGTGATGAGGTGGTCGTTCGCCCTGGTCGCGACCTTGAACACCGCGTCCTGGAACCCCTCCGCCTCGGGTCCGTACCTGAACACGTCCTCCTCGCGCAGGTTCACCTCTGACATGACATCCAGCGGCAGCAACAGGACCGGGTCCCGCGGCCGCGGAGGCTCCGCTCCGGATGGCGTGTGCACCTGCGTCTGCTGCGGCGCCGCGAGCACGGGGATACCCCTCAGCGTCGCGACGATGCCGCACGCCTTGCCGATGTGGCTCGCGAGGTGGTCGACCTGCATCGAGCGCAGCGGCATCGCGGCGAGGACGGCGTACATGAGCGTTGAGTACGTGTTCTCGGCGTACTCCTCGAGCGCGGCCAACGAAGCGAAAGGGCGGTTGTCCATGTGCTTCTCCCTCGTCTTGATGACTCTCTGCGCCCAGAAGCGGATCGAGCTCGCGGTGCTGCTGCGGGAGCGTGCGCGCAGGTCCTGGAGGGCTTGGTGGAGGAGGACACAGATCGGCTCGGCGGGCGGCGTGCCGGCGAAGGTCTTGTCGATCGACTCGCGCCAGAACTGCATGCGCAGCTGGCCTATAACCGGGTTCGAGACGACTTCGGGGAGGCGGACGAGCTCGAGGTTGAGGGCGCGTAGGGCGAGGTATGCATCCTGGGCCCTGGGGGAGAGGAGCCGGTAAACTAAATGAGCATCGTGGTGGCTGTGTCTAGGGTGTTGTTAGCAACGAATATCGAGGTTGCTACCCGCTGCTGATGAGAGGCGATTGCACTAACTGAAGCTGCGACTGGCAGTACTTCCTTGCCTTGACGACGTCTGCGTCGGTGATGATGCCCCTGGCTCCCCGCGGAGGGGTCTGTACGAGCCTTCTCAGGCCATGGCCAACGATGCGTGGTCGATTCATTCAGGAGAATGCGCTGTTGTAATGCGCCATGTCGGAGATGCTTCTTCAATCTGAAAATCGCAGCTTCAAGGCGAGTGGGTCTTCTTTACAGTGCGGTACAGCTGGGGCGACGGGATGCGCAAAATGCCCGAGTCAACCACTTTTTTCTACGGTGTACTAACCCAATTATGACGTCTTGCAGAGGGTGGTTTAAGTGGCTTACATAAGGTGTCACGCAAGCACGTGATGACCCGACGCGGTCAGTCGCGCTGACTGATTCGCCTCGCGTCTCCATTCTCTGGAGCTGGGTTGAGTGTACTTTTGGTCGCCTGTTTTGGCATTGTAATCCTGCCACCTTGAAGGACACTTTGGGGGCATTTCAAGTTCTATAATGGATTTCACAGGCTCTCCCGAGCCTCCTGCCAAGAGGAGACGCTTCTTCTCCGACGATGATGCCTTGAGCCACCACTCGAGCCCGGCGCTGCCTACCCCGCCGACACATCAGAAGCAGCGGTTCTTTCAAGATGTCGACGACGACGATAGGGCGCAGATCAAGAGCGAGGATGCCGAAGCGTCTTCCTCGCCATTGAAGTCACGCGGACCGCTGGTCGAGCAGCCCATCGAAGATGCCTCCAACCGCGCCGCCCCTCCTCCATCCGATCTCCAGCGCGAAGAGTCCGCCATGATTTTCGACCAGGAGATGTTTGAGAGCTTCGTGGGCGACAAGGTTGCTGCGGATGTGCTGGATGTTATACGAGAGAACTGTGGGAACAACTTGGAGCGCGCAGTCAATATGTACTTTGACGGCACATGGAAGAACTTCAAGAAGAAGGCTCCCTCGGTCAATGCTTTCGCCAGACCGTCCCCCGCCGCCGCCGCCATATCGACCGCACAAGACGTCCCGATGGAAGATTTCCCGAAACCGATCATTCGTCGAAGCATGCCCGAGTCTCGATACATTGGATCTCTTGGTGTTGAGGGCTGGGCTACGCGCAGCGGTGCCAACCTCCTCAAGCATGGCGATGTTGTCAAGATTGACAGGCAAAAGATCCAGCCTCCCAAGGCCACACGAGTTACAAAGCTTGGCGTCACGACTGTCGCCCCTCGTGGCGGATCTGCTGCCGCGAGACGCGTAGATGTCTTGGTGCGGTTTACGATGAGCAGCGGCATGGAGATTGGGAGACTGGCGAAGGAGACGGCGGAGTGGGTATCGACATTAATGGACCAAAAGATTTGCCGCTTCGAGGGCACATGTGTCTACGCCCCTGAAAGGCTACGGACGAACGACACGGTCTTTATCCAACTCAAGTGCCACCTGCTGGCTTCGGCATTCCACAGTCCCGGGTTCAAGATCCCAGAGAACAGGGCGGCGGGGTTTTTTGAAGAGAAGGAGTCCACAGAAGAGAAGGAACTTCGGTTGCGACAGGTCGCTTTGGTCAAACTCCTGCACGAGATCAACCTCGAACCCACGAGAGTGAATTCGGCGGCATCGAAGAACGCGAAGAACCAGAGACAAGGGTTGCTGCAGGCGGCGGAGATGGACGAGAAGAAGGAGAAGGAAGCCACAAAGGCCACAGCCAAGGAACCGGGGTCTTCCCCTGGCTCTGACGAGCAAGAAGACGGCGAGGAGCTGGAGCAGGACCAGCTAGACGCGCTGTACCGGAAGGCTCAGTCGTTTGACTTCAACACACCAGAGGCCGAGCCGGCGGATACGTTCGCGATGGACCTGCGGTCATACCAAAAACAGGCATTATACTGGATGATGACCAAAGAGAAGGATCTAAAAAGCAACCGTGAGCCCAGTATGCATCCTCTATGGGAAGAGTATGCCTGGCCACTCAAGGATACCGACGACAAGGATTTGCCTCAGGTACAGGACCAGCAGCACTTTTACGTTAACCCGTACTCAGGCGACATGTCACTGGACTTCCCCGTCCAAGAACAGAACTGCCTAGGCGGTATACTTGCCGATGAGATGGGTCTCGGCAAGACCATTCAGATGCTCAGTCTCGTCCACTCGCACCGGTCCGATATTGCTCAACGAGCCAAGGCGGAGGGCGGTGCCCCTGCGTCTGTCAACGAGCTGCCCAGACTTGCTTCAAACTCATCCAATGTGCTCTCAGCGCCATGTACGACGCTCGTTGTGGCGCCCATGTCACTCCTGGCGCAATGGCAGAGTGAGGCTGAGAAAGCTTCCAAGGAGGGCACTCTCAAGGCCATTGTTTACTACGGCAACGAGAAGGCCAGCAACCTCCAGGCGATGTGCTGCGAGGCTAGTGCTGCGTCTGCCCCTGACGTGGTCATCACCAGCTACGGAGTTGTCCTCTCCGAGTTCAATCAGGTGGCCGCCAAAAAGGGGAACAAGTCCGACCACACCGGTCTGTTCTCTCTCAACTTCTTCCGCGTTATTCTTGACGAGGCCCATCACATCAAGAACCGACAGTCGAAGACAGCCAAGGCTTGCTACGAGATATCCGCTGAGCATCGCTGGGTTCTGACTGGAACGCCAATCGTCAACAAGCTGGAGGACCTCTTCAGTCTGGTTCGCTTCCTCCGCGTTGAGCCATGGAACAACTTTTCCTTCTGGAAGACCTTCATCACTGTTCCGTTCGAGTCGAAGGATTTCATGCGCGCACTAGATGTTGTCCAGACGGTGCTTGAGCCGTTGGTCCTCAGACGAACCAAAGACATGAAAACCCCCGACGGCGAGCCACTCGTTCCTCTTCCACCGAAGCATGTCGAGATTGTTGATGTCGAACTGGGTGAGACAGAACGAGAAATTTATGACTACATCTTCACACGAGCAAAGCAATCGTTCAGGGAGAATGTTGAGGCTGGTACTGTCATGAAAGCCTTTACCAGCATTTTTGCCAACATTCTGCGGCTTCGTCAATCATGTTGTCATCCCGTCTTGGTGAGAAATAAGGAGCTTGTCGCAGATGAGGCGGAGGCTGGCGCAGCTGCTGACCTAGCTGCCGGTCTTGCGGACGACATGGATCTTGGGTCGCTCATCGAGCAATTCTCAGCCACTGTATCCGAGTCTGAGTCGAACCCCAATGCATTCGGTGCGCACATATTGGGACAGATTCGCGATGAAGCGGAGAATGAGTGTCCTATCTGCGCGGAGGAACCCATGGTCGAGCAGACCGTCACCGGATGCTGGCACTCAGCCTGCAAAAAGTGTCTTTTAGACTACATGAAGCACCAGACCGATAGGCATAAGGTTCCTACCTGTCCTAATTGCCGAGCGGAGATCAACTATCGCGACCTTTTCGAGGTTGTCAGACACGACGATGACCCTGACATGTTCCAAAAGTCGAAAATCAGTCTGCAGCGCCTGGGCGTCAATAACTCATCGTCCAAGGTGGTCGCCCTGATTAAATCTTTGCGCGAACTGCGGAAGGAGCAGCCGCGTGTCAAGTCGGTCGTCTTCAGCCAGTTCACGTCGTTCCTGACGCTAATCGAGCCGGCGCTGGAGCGGGCCAACATTAAATTCCTGCGCCTCGACGGCACCATGGCCCAGAAAGCCCGCGCTGCGGTGTTGAACGAGTTTCAGGACTCAAAGACTTTTACGGTGTTGCTCATCAGTTTGCGTGCGGGTGGCGTGGGACTGAACTTGACGTCGGCGAAGAGGGTATACATGATGGACCCATGGTGGAGTTTTGCGGTGGAGGCGCAGGCCATCGATCGTGTACATCGCATGGGACAAGAGGACGAGGTGAAAGTTTATCGGTTCATTTGCCATGGAACAGTGGAGGAGAGGATGCTCCGCATCCAGGAGCGGAAGAAGTTCATGTGAGTTTCTCTGTGGTTCGGTGCATTTGCTTCTGCTAACTTCCTTCAGTGCGACTTCGCTTGGCATGATGAGTGATGAGGAGAAGAAGCTTGCTCGTATTGAGGATATCAAGGAGCTTCTTAGCTAAACGGGCGACTGTGGATAATAACACTCATGGCTAGTATGTACGAACAATTATGGTACTGGGCGTTTAACGCACCCAGGATGACACGCGACGTGTCGATGAAGATGACATAGATAGCATACGTATCCTTCCATCGACGAAATGAAGATGGCAAGACACGTTGAATAAAAGCTAAAAGGGCCTTACTCGGTCAAAGACATGGTCTCTATTGTGCCCATTGTGCAGCATGCCACGATGCTTTGAGGAGATGAGGTGAATCATTGGCAACAAAGGGCGCCGAAGTCCGAGGTCGTGAAAGACCTCTGCACCTTGCTTGACTAAACATCGTCGAAAGGATATTTAAATAAAATTCAAGTAGAAAAGAACGCCCGCAGCAAATTTGGTGACGCTCGTTGCAGACCTGCCTTCTTAGATCGTGTAGGTTAACATGGCCCAAGGTTGAAATCAATCACCTCACCTTCATTATCTATACGGCGACAACAGACCCCGTTACGAATACTCAACCGGCACCTCTGGGTTATTCCACGCGACATTTGCCCGAAGGTAAGTCGAAAAAGGCGAGTGCGCACCTTCCACTTCGCCTCAAACCAAACTCACCTGCGCACCTCACCACCAAAGTCGCACCCGCATCACACACCAAACCCACCAGAACATGATAAAGCAGCAGACGCAGGTCATTTGAAACAAACACAACCCTTCACGCCCTCCGAAATATTTTTTTACGGTTCTTTACGGAACGGACGATATTTGACGGCAAGAAAAAGAACGAGGGCCTACTGACTTGACGACTGTCTCACCCGCTCGACTCACGCCCGCGGCGCAGTGAATCACATGAGAGCAGGCGCGAAAACCACAACCAGAGGCCGCCATCGCCGCATGACCTAAAATTTAGGCACGGGTTGGACTTTGGCAGGCGGGAGCTAAACAGCACCACGAGTTTTCCGGTGCGAGTCACGACAAGAAAAAGCAGTCGCGAAGGCCTCAAAAGAGAATTTTCCTCGTTTTCCTTTCCTCTTTTCAGTTGGAGAGAAATCTCCCAGAGAAAAAATTCCGATCGCTATTCAGATACACACTACATTCGCTTACACAAAGACACCAACTATCAACAGCGCTGCGCTGCAGCAGCAACACTAGCCTGACAACTATGGACGTGCTGCTCCGTACACTTACACGCCGCAACACGTCCCCGCCTCCCCGCGACGGCGGCGGCGGACGCGGCCGCAACCGCACACGAAGAGATGATGGTGGCGGTCACAGCAGGCAATTCGAGCTTATTCTGGAGATGCTTGCGAAGGGTCTCGTCGAGTATGCCGTGCGCAAGTACATGCCCGGCCAGGGCGGCGAGCGGGACAGGGGCGGCCATGATGATCGGGTGAGGGCCAGGGGAAGGGACGACGAGGAGAGGCACCGGGGCGGTGTTCCGAACATGGACGCCGACGTGCTGGAGACTATCGGGAAGAGCATTCTAGCCAAAGCTATGGAGAAGTTTGGCGGTGGAGCGGAGGAGGAGAGAGCGGGCGAGAGGAGTGGCGGTGGTGGTGGTGGTAGTGGACGAGAGAGGACGAGAGGCGGGAGTTTGGATCGACATGAGAACTCGCGAGCACTCTCTCGCGATAATCAGGGAGATGGAGAGAGCGGCGGTCAGCGGAGACGGGGGCAGAGCGAGCACGATCGGAGGGGCTCACCGGAGCGGGAGCCGAGACATCGTGACGAGCAGCAGCAACAGCGGCGGCATCGTCGACAAGGCCATGGCTGGACGGATTACGGTCCGTTGAAGACGGAGCTGGAGGCGCTTTCGAACGCCATAATCTCGTTGAATGAGAGGCAGCCCGGGCATGCCGACTGCGAGTTCTACGATGCGTTCACGGAGAGGTCGGGCAATGTGCAGGATAAGATTGGGGCGGTTATGGTCAGGATCCGAGAGAGGGAGGAGAGGCGGGAGGAGCGGCGGGGACGGAGAAGAAGTTGAGGGTCTGCTCGGGAGCAAACTCCGTTGGGTGTGTTTTGATATGAGATTTGCTTTTGCGTGCATAGGGGCGGGAATACCCACTGGTTTCTACAAGCATGGAGTTTGCAGATAGAACGACGGAGACCCCGGGTTTCGGAACGTAGCGGCTGGCAGATACCCGTGATGTTTGTAGGATAGGATAGATAGTCTTTCCCCCCATTCCCGTTCGTGTTTGGGGGGAATAGAGTCAGCAATGACCATTTGCATCATATGAAGAGAGGTGACTGGATACCAGGAGGCGGATGTGCGACGTTACGCTGCGGGATCCGGTGGTTTGGGACCGGCTTTCCGTCTGCTGAGTTTGTGCATGTGCATGAAACGAACTTCAGATAGTAGGAATTGGCGCATATTGATTGTTGATTGTTGATTGTTGGAGCTTCAGGTCTCATACCGACATCAGGTTCACAGTTGCGTTTCGGTATGTCATCAGCAGGCTGTGATGGTGTGAGGACTTAAGACTCATAATGCGCCATGCCACGATCTTTGAGATGCAGGGCAGAATTCCGATGTTGGCGACTTGAACTAGAAGCAAGAAGCCCGGTGTTTGGTTACATGATGAGAATGAATATCATCGGGCTTTTCTACGCTCAAAGTTGCCCGAATCGTCATGGCCCCTATCCCTCGTCAACATATCGACACGGCCACTTCACTACACAGACTCTCTCGCCGCGACGCAGAAGGTGGACGAGTAGCAGGCTGGCTCGTCGGCTGTCTCCTAGCAGCCGTGCTCGCGTGCGCCATCATCTACTACTGCTTCAAATGCCACTTCTCACCCAAAAAGAAGACCAAGAAAGGAGACCACGAGCATCATCACAAACCACATAAACACCCGATGATGCACCACGCACACCCCACCACACGGGGACACTCTCATGGACATACTGCCTTCGCACATCGCGACGAAATCCCACATACTCACAGGTGGACACACCATCACCACAGACGAGCTCACCACCACCATCAAAAACGCCCAAAGAAGAAGGCCAAGGCCAAGAAGAAGACAAAATCAAAGAAGAGGGCCAGCAAGAATGGCCGTGGCAAGTCTCGTGGTGTTGAGGTGAGGTTCATGCCGATGCCGCCGATGGAGATGCCCATGGGGGTTGGCATGCCGATGGCACCGGCACCGGTGGCCGGTATGGGCATGGGAATGGGGCTGGGCGGTGTTGGCATCGGGGTCGGTCTGGGGGTGATGGGTGACGATTTCGTCGATTACGGGCCGCCGCCTGGGGACATGGACCCAGGGACAGAGATCGGCTGGGGTGTTGATCCCATGTTCCCGCTGCAGCGATTTATGGATGACAATTATTCTGATGCTGATGACGACGTGGAAGTGGGCTGCAACGAATGCTGTTTTTCGTTCTTTGATGCTCTTTGCGGCGTTGAGCCCGGGAGCCGGGACCTGAGGAGGGAGGCAGCTGGCGATGGGCCAATCCCCCTGGATGACAATGAGATGGCGGCTGATTGATGCAGCAGTTCCGAGACAGAGGGGACATTCCGATTCATCGGGCTAAGAATAGATCTGGACTGTTCATAATGGGAGCTCGTGATTGGGGCTGTGAAGATGTTTGCTTGAATAAGGGATGGAGGAACCGTGTTTCGAAGATGAAAGGCTGCAATCAATTGGCAAAGAAAGCGATGGGAAAACGTAGCAATCGACTGTACATGGCTGTTTTCATCCGGCGCCTGGTATCGCCGTTCATATCTGCCGTCAAACTCCTGCTCGAAGCAAACTCCTGACCCAAACGACGACCTAACTTACATCATGTCAGTGTACACAAGCATCAAAAAGACCTGCAATGAAATTAGCACAATGAATGCTTTCGTAGGTAGGTTGTCAACCAACATATTGATTGTCCTGCACTCAACGCCACGCTTCACGAAACATCAAAGACGGCCATATCACTCTTTATCCGCAGGTGCAGCAGCAGGTGGAGGGGGTGCCGGAGGATCGGCCGGGGGGTCGGCCGGAGGGTCGGCAGGGGCTGCGGAAGGTGGAGCTGACGGCGGCGGAGGCGGGCCCGGAGGCGGTGGACCGCTCGTGGAGGAGCTCTTGGAGCTTCTGTTGGAGCTTCTGTAACTGACGGTCTTGTGATAGATATGACGGCGCTGGCGGCGTCGACGACGACTGATGCGGTTGAGGGATTGTCGGTAAAAGTAGAGGAAGGCGATCGAGCCGAGGATGAAGATTAGAATGGCAACCCCGACTGTAACACCGACTGTGATATTGGTAGTCTTGTTCCCTGCAATTCCGACCTGTCTCTTTGTAAGAGGGGCCGAAAGACCAGGAGCGACGACTTTTGTCCAACGTACAACCGGTGGCGAACGCCTCTCAGCCTCAAACCCAGAGGCTCGGGGGAGTGGAAGTGGGATGTACATCTAGGGCGACGAGGGGGGTGGCGTGCTTTTGGCAGCGAGGTGAATATGAATGGACTAGAATACAACGGGATAATTACCGAGTTACAACGTATAGACACCACGAATGTAGAAAAGAAACATTTTGAACCATGCTGTGTAAAAGAAAACAAACAAAGACGGCTGCACGATGTCTCGTTGGGGAGCGAGAAGCATATTTAACCTTGGGTTTGCCTCCAGGAAGAGCGGCACAGGCACATGGATGGGCGCCGGACGTGCCCATTGGGATCTCGCGTGAGTTGATGAGCATTCCGTGATGCTTCTGAGAGGTTGGAAACGGGGAGGAGATATGCAAGAGTTGCACTGCGCAGCGAATGCGGAGGTGGAGGGAGTGTAAGAGTGTATATCCGCGTCCAAACAAGAACAAGATGCAGCTGGCCAAAGGCAGGCTGGCCACGATTATGCGTGCCGCATGCAGTCGCCAAACCAATGGATTCATTGCAGGCGCGACCATGGCTCACTCATGCAGCGGTTCCCGCACTCGTCGTGCCGTCCACAGCCCAAACTGGGGGTGTTCCTGCCGGTGGTGTCGTGGGGGAGTTGAGGGCTGCCAGTCGCGTCAGGTGAGGCTATCGAGCTGCAATGGGCTGATGCCTTGGGGTTGACTGCAGCAGTTGCACTGGCAAGTCTGCCGCATCGCCTCCTTCGTGTAGACCCAGTAGTCGCCAATATGAATGCGGAGGCGACGATGAGAATGAGAACTGAGGAAATGACGGGAGTGCTCGCCACGAATGCTTGAATCGTGAAGCCACCGTTGGGCATCAAGACGATCGAAGGGTCAATGGGCCGCCATCGTCGCGGTAAGCGTGGGATCGGTCATGGCGTTCCGAAGCGGACGGGTCTAGTTGAAGCTTCTTTGATGGAGTAGTGGAGTATCCCGTCCTCTTCCATGGCTTCGGAAGCGATGCTGGACGATGTTGACAAGGGGCAGAGGTAATGAAAGTCATGGATGGCGCATTAGGAGAAGAAGGGGTCAAGTTGGCGATGCAGTTTACGTTGGCGTGCTATCTTATCGGGGCATTGAGCGCCTGACTAAGCTCCCGTAGCGCTGTATCCGTCAACAGTTAGCTGTGTGGGCTGTTGTTCTTCCCTTCTGTTCTCTCCAACATCACCTTCCTCCTGCATCGCTTCCACCACCGTGTTTGATTGAAAGCATGACCGGCAAGCACCGGCTCCCTTCCGCAT
Organism: Colletotrichum fructicola Nara gc5; assembly: GCF_000319635.2. Taxonomy (NCBI): domain Eukaryota; kingdom Fungi; phylum Ascomycota; class Sordariomycetes; order Glomerellales; family Glomerellaceae; genus Colletotrichum; species Colletotrichum fructicola. The sequence continues at coordinate 7,285,857 of NW_027094051.1, read as the reverse complement.
GTTCGATGCTGACATTGCCGGATCGAGACAGCTGCACCTCCCCAACCTCAATGGCAACCCAACGGCCCTTCTCCTTCAATTGATTAAGGCCCCTTTGCCGAGAAGACAGGGCGACTGTGCAGCTGTGCTACCAGCCACTCGGCCTACACCACGACATGTCGCCTGCAGCTGCACCCTGCATTCTCTCGCCTCCAAACCTATTGGGCACCAACATTGCCTGGGGAAAGAAGACAATTCATCTTACAGTATCTGTCTTATTACACTGGAAGCTGCACTCGGCAAGTGCCATGTGTTGCCCATGTACAATGACTTGCAGCAAGGGCCGTTGTCAGATTGTAGGTGCCGTCGGAGACGTACCGAGACAATGAGCTCCTATTTTCGTTGCGGCTGCGATTCTCCTTCAACTTACAATCTGAACCGGGCTAGCATCTATTCCTCTACGTGTATGTCCCTCTCGACGATGAATTTTGGGACAAACATGCAATGCTTCTATTAACAACAGGCAATGCTGTATCAGAGGCCCTCGCTATTGTGGGAGAAAGGCAACAAAGACTGCGAGTTACCCAATTCCTCCATTACCCTGAAGAACCCAAGGACAATGGCTCGTACCACCTCTTCAAGCCTGCTCTGGGGACTTTCGAATGCCCCCCTTACAAGTCATAGACACTGATGGTTTGCGGTCGTGGCGATGAAATCAGAATACTCGAGGTGAAAAGGGTCCTTGCTGGCCATTCTTAAAGGCCACGTGCTCTTGCTGTGTTTTTCTTTTCGTTTTCCTCTTTTGACCATTTTCGACAGCACAGTTCCACTAGTCTTCTTTCTTCCTCGACTACTGACTGCTGTGACAATGTGTATCTTCTTGAGCAGACACTTTTCCTGCCAGGCCAACGGCGCCGTTGACACCCACACTCATCAATACCTCGTCCGCTGCGCGAATCCCCTCTACGAACTCTGCATCAAACCAGATGTTCTCTCCGTGTGTGACGAAAAATACCCCTTCCCCTGCCATAACTGTACCGGGAAATTCGTGGAGCCCGTCACGAAGCCATTGTCACGCAGATGGCAAGGCCCCTTATCAGGAGCGCCGACGGGCGTCAACCCGCGAAGTGCACGGGAAGAGGAGGCCACCATGTCTTACGCACAAGCGTTGTGCGACATCATGATAACATCAACAGTCCCAAGATGGCCTATTATCCCCGCCGATGAGGACCATCTCCAACTTTACCGCACGTCGAAGATGGAAATGGCTTGCCGCTTCAGCAAGGATCATTTCGACAAGGGTGGCCTATGCGATTGCAACAGGACCAACATAGAGCCGGAGCTACACAATATTGCTGTAGCAATGCGACAGACTGTTGCTCGAACCTATCTTTACCCCAGAGAAGGCACCCATCCTACTCCAGTGCTCGTTGGAGGTAAAATAGTCTACGTCAACGAACAAAAGAAGGAATACGCGTGGGACGATCCGGTGAACGCAGGCCACACTTTTCGCGATGAAGCAATGGCGAAGATGGCAGGGCAGTCTGACTTGAGCCAGCTCAATCACCTGAAGCGGCCGACGTCGGTCGGTGAGATCCAGGTCATCCCTTTTTTCATGGACATTTGGGACAACGACAAAGCGCACATAATAATGAGCCAAAGCATGGAGCATGATTGGAACATGAAAGAAGGCGGCATCGAAGCATGGTACGAAAAGTTTCTCGGCCACTACGGGAACGAATATGACTCTGTCAAGGAGATCGAGTTGAATTTCCGTATGCGTCTCATCAACACAGCAAACAACTTGGTAATCAACGACTGTGGCCTCACGTTCCTGCGCATGTTTCAAGTCATGCGCATATTCAAGAATATCTTATTCTTCGAAATGGAGGATTGGGGCAAAGATCCTCAGCTCACGCCGGCCTGCGCGAGCAAGCTTGCTGAACTCTGCAGGCAAGGCGCACGCCCGATGCCCGAAAGAAAACTACTTTTCGGCGAACCTGTGGGGTTTGGCGGTGATGCCTGGTTCGACCAGCTGCGGATGCTAGGGATGCATCATTATTTCCACCGAAACCGCTCGCTCCATCGGGAAGACGAGTTTGCGAGCGCGGCGGCGATACAAAACACTGTGATGCCTTTGTCAGAGGAGGAAATCGCTGCGCTTTCAGATGAGGACAGGGAGTGTGCTATCTGTGAAAAGGAGATGGGATGGCCTTTGGAAGGCCATGCGGCGATGCGAATCAAATGCCCTTCTAGGCACCGGGTTGGCATGAACTGTTGGATGAAAACTTGTCGACTGAAACGGCTTTCAGAGAGAGGCCGAGACATAAATTGCCACTCCTGTGCTGACTCCAAGGTGGGAGAGTGGCATGCGGTCGAATCACGAGATCGGGTTTTCGCCGTAGATGTCAGAGATGGTTACTTTGACAAGAAGGCTCAGCTGGAGTGGGCGATGTACCGCACCGTCTACCGAGATGAAGTCATGGAGCCCCAGGCCATTATCTTTGACTCATATACTTTAGGCTGGGGTGGATATCCTACTCGTAAAGATCATCGAGATGTCTCTGACGAGTCGCATTGTACGGCTGTTGAGGCGGCTCACCTTCACGGCGATGCTTGGCGGCAAAGCATGCGTCCATGGAATCCAGCACCGGAAGGAGTACAGGACATGGAGTGTACTCGGAATTGTGGTATACCAAAGGGATTAGATATCTTATGTGATCAGAAGCAGGTTTTGACAACGAATAGAACTTGGGAAATGTGATGCGGCAGTCTAAGAGCCTGCGGGAGTTTAGTTCAGACCAATGGAATGAGATTACACGGACAGTTAAAACCTGGATAAAACTTCAGACAACCAGAGGTATGCACAAAAACATAATATAACGGGTGAGGGTCACCGCTCTTATGGCGGTTACAGAACACATCACACGCCATTTTGCGAGACTGAATCTCGAGTTACTCCATCGCTACGTTGAGTCATGCCGCGTACTTTGCGAAGAAAGGCTCAGCCCTCCTCTGCTCCTCCTCAATCACCGCAGCATGCCTCTCGGACCTCGGCCGGATCGTGATCGGAAACTTCTTGGGCGCGATCAGGAACCCGTCCGTGTACGCCGTGCCGACGTCGACGTCTACCTCCCCCTCCCCGGGCGAGAGATCGAACCCCCACGCGATCTTGGCCATGTTCAATATCTATCGGTAGAAGTCAGTCACAACAGTTCTCGGAACTACTACTCAGGGCTTAGTGTCAATCACCAGCGAGTTCCTCGCCAGCCGCTGCCCCGGACACACCCGCCTGCCCGCGCCGAACCCATACAGCACGCGCCGGTGGTCGTCAGCGCTCTCGTCGACGGGGTCGCGCGTCCCGTACTTCTCCCTCACGAAGCGGTCCGGCGCGAACTCGGCCGGGTTCTCGTACTCGTCCTCGTCGTAGTGGATCGCCCACGTGTTGGCGACCAAGACGGTGCCCTTGGGCAGGCGGTAGCCCTGGTACGTGTCGTCCTGCGTGAGCATGTGCGGGACGCCGCCGGCTGCTACGGGGCGCCAGCGGAGGGTCTGGGGGTTCTGCGTTAGGTGAAGCTTTTTGGGGGAGGAGGGGGGGGAAAGGGGGAAGGGGAGGGTGTCACCTCGTTCATACACGCCTCGATGAAGGGTAAACGGCCGATGTCTTCTGACGTCGGGGACCGCAGGGGGCCGCAGACCCGATCGACTTCTTCCTGTGCTTTACGGAAGTCCTTCGGGTACTTGATCATCGCGAGGAGGAAGGATAGTAACGTCGAAGCCGTGGTATCCGAGCCGGCTTCCATCTGCAAACTATCAGCAACACGCACGACATTAGCTTCCCAGTCGATACACACCAGGTTCCCGGCCAGGTACGCCAAATGCTCGTCATCCAACCCATTCTTCTCCTGATCCCTCAGCATCTCCCCCAAAAAGCAATCCGGGCTCCTCCCCTCCCGGATCCTCTCCCTCGTCCCCGCCACCAGCGAGAGATACAACCCCATCTGCTCCCTCCTCACCCTCGCGGCCCGTCTCTTCCACCCCGCCAGCGCCGCGGGCACCATCTTCAAGAAGGGGAACGCGTCCACCGGCGGCGTGGCCCCCTGCTCCAGCACGGCGGTGAACTCGTCCTGCGCGGCGTACAGCGCGCGCACGTTGGGCGAGTCGAAGCGGGCGCCGCGCACGCCGTACACGGCGGCGAGGGCGACGGCGGTGGTGTGCCGCCGCACGTGGTCGTAGTAGCCCGCCGGGTCGCGGAGGAGGTCGGAGAGGGTCTGCGTGGCCTCGGCGTCCTGGACGGGGAGGACGGCGTCGACGCGGTTGACGGCGAGGAGGGACTGGACTACGCGGCGCTGGACGCGCCAGGCGGGGCCGTAGGGGAGGAGGAGGAGGTGAATGTCGCCCGGGCAGACGAGGGTGTTTGCGACGTAGGTACGGGGGCGGGAGGAGTAGATTGAGCCGCGCTTGTCGAAGAGTCTTTTGGGTTTTGGGTGTTAGGTATGTTGAAGGGGAGGGGGAGGGAGGTTGCCTTACTCTCGTACGTGTTTGTAGTTGTTTAGGATTACGAAGTTTTGGGAGCCTAGTTTGAGGCCGATGATGGAGCTGAAGGTGGCCCCGAGGTCGTGGAATCTTGGGGTTTCGCTGTTAGTATGGGGATGGAACAGATGCGTTCTGAGGGTACGCACTTTAGGAAGCCCTTTGATTTCGGTACTTGGGTGATGTTTCCCAGGAAGGGGACTGTCCGAGGGCCTGGCGGGAAGTTCCTGGGCCGGCAGCTCGCGAGGAAGAACCTCGAGAGCGTGGAGACGGCGAGCACGACGAGGACGCAGAGACCAACGGTCCCTCGCGAGAGGTTCAGCATGCCGGTTGTGCTCATCTCGACAACACCTCTCACTCTATGCCACGACGGAGAGATGCGAGTGAGAACGCATCGCGGGGGGATGTTTTGATACCGGTGAATATCTGCTGGCTTACCGGCGGGTCAGAACACTACGCCGCCCAGAGGTATCAACCTTCTCTTCACGCCATCCGTACGGTTATCTCGGCCTCGGGGCCCCATGCCGTGCTCGTAACCATCGGAGGTTGCTGGTATGGTGTGGGTGGGTTGGCCGGGGTGGTCTCGGAGGGTCTGCAAGAGACATGGATCGTGCAGCCGAAGGGCCGTCTCCGTCTTACTGCATGGCTAGATTGCCACTCGCGACCTCGCCGATTGAGCTTAGCCATCGGCGTTCGTGTAACCTGTCATGCTCCGCCCGCTTCTATCTCTCGGCAACTGGGGCGTGGGGGGGACTCTAGTCGGATCGGTCTGGAAGGATTGTGAATACGGAAGCCTGAATGGCCTCATCCTGTACTGCATCTGCCGAGTCGGTCTGACACGCCGACAGGGTCTCGGAACGAGGAACACGATGATGTCAACACTTTGATCCCATCACATTGGATAGCTTCTCTGTGTGTCTAATTCGCGGACGCGGGTCTTCACGGCGTCCTCAGCGCAGCCTTCTCCGCCGCCAACTCCTCCACGTTTCCCACAACCACGTCCATGGGGTCAAACCCGGCCCCCTCCATCTGCAGTTCCGCCGCCCTGGCCTTGTACCTCCCATCCTCGAGCACCTCCCCCACGGCCCGCCGGAGCTGCTCGACCGACGGATCCCCCGTCCTCAGGTCCACCCCGACCCCGGCCCACGCCGCCCTCGCTGCCGTCTCCGGCTTCTCCTCCGTCGCGGCGGCCACCACCAACGGCGTCCCGTTCCGAACCGCCCGCTGGAACGCCCCGTACCCGCCCGTCGTGACGAAGACGCCGCAGTGGGGGAGCACCTCGTCGTACGGCACGTAATCCGTCACCCTGCAGTTGGGCGGCACCTCCAGGCCACGCGGCAGGCTCGCGCCCTTGCGCCCCACGGCGACCACGACGAGGACGTCCTCGCGGCCCGCGAGGGCGGCCATCGTGGGGACGACGAGCTGCGTGAGGTCCATTGCCACGGTGCCCTGGCAGACGAAGACGAGCTTGCGGGCGGCAGCCTTCGCGGTGACGACCTCGGGCCACCAGGCCGGGCGCGGGTGGAAGGGGTCTTTGGGACCGTTGGGGTAGCCGCCGGAGAAGCGGAGGCCCGGGGGCGCGTCGGAACGGGGGTACTCGACGCTGGGTACGCACATTTGCACGAAGCGGTCCGGGAGGTGGTAGAGGGCGTCGAGGAGGAAGGTTTCCGGTTCCCGCGCCGCGGCCAGCTTCGCGAGGGCCTCCGCGTAGGAGGACTGGGCTGCGGCGAAGGTTTCCCTTTGAGCTGCGTTGGCGGCGGCGTGCTGAGCTCGGCCGGCCGGGGAGGCATCCGGGGGCAAGCCGGAACCGAAGGGCGGGTGGTCGATGCTGGAGAGCATCATGGGGTTGAGGCCGATGACCATGTATCCCGTGGAACGGAGGCCCGGGGCGCCGTGGAGGATGGGCATGGCTGCGAAGTTGAGGCTCTCTGTGAGGAGGATGGTGGGCCGTCCCGGGTGCTTTGAGGCGAGCGTTCCCAGGGCGGTTTGGAGGGCGTGGTGCTGCGAGGGGATGGATCTGCAGAATATGTGTACCAGGTCGTGGATGAAGCAATCCGTGCCTTCCAAGTGCTTCTTGCCCTCGGGCCCTGCGGATGGGTGTGATTAGCGTTTGCTCCGTGGTGAGTTTAGAGGGGGGAAATTCGGCTTGGAGTGATTAGATACATGGAATATCGACGCTATTTACACCGCCATATGAGTAAACGGAAGCACTTACAGGACGGGTCCAGATCCCACGAAGTCAGGTCATAAAAGTCGCCGTATCCTTCGACCGAGACGAACGACGCGCCGGCGGCCTCTACGCGTCGACGGTAGCCCGAGCCGGTCACGAAGCAGACGTCGTAGCCCCGCGAGACGAGCTGCTCCGCTATCGTCAGCATCGGTATGATGTGGCCCGAGACCGGCGTGCTGCAGATGAGCACCAAGGGCTTGAGGGGCTCCAACGTGGTGCGAGAAGGTGACATGGCGGGCTGTATGTCGACGTGAGGGGGCAGGGGAGCGTATGAATCGGGCGCAAGAAGATGAGCGTCAAGTGTGAGAGGGGGGAACTGAAGGGTCCATGGGAAAGCCGGTATCATAAGGTATAAATGAACTTCCGATAAGCACTAGCTATATCGAGGTACATACCCGACCCATCTTGCATACTGTTATTGACGGAAAATTGAGCTTGGTAGGTCTGCCCCGGATGGAACATGGGCTTGATGAATTATCCTGTTTCCTCTTCACATCACGATCTATCTCGTCTGGTAGTGGCAAGGCATCTCAAGATCAAGTCTGAAATGGCTCAATTTATAGTAGCCTCAAAATCATCCGTCAAAGATGGCAGAACATACCTTACAACAGTCGCCATTTCACTCGCTTGGCCTGGTTTTCACCGTCCAATCTCATCTTTACCAATCCAAACGAGGGACCAAGAGCTTCCTCCGCTGCCAACCTCATTCGAATCTTACATTACACATTCAAATCATGCTACCGAACGTAGCTGACCTGCCAAATGAGTGAAGATACCCGAGCCAACTGATGCTCTCCGTTCAACTGACCACTCCTACTCATAATCCAACTCTACTGAACCCCCTGAAGAATGCCGCGCACAATTCTTGCGGCACATCTAAGCTCCTTAACAAACGTCCGAGTCCGCTCCTGCGAGCCGCCTGTCAAGGAAAAGCGAATTCTGCAGCAATAACGAGTTAGAACATCCCATGCAGCGTGGAATGGGGTTGCTTACCTGTCCTTCTCCGGGACCAAGATTGACCAAAACCCGTCAGTATCCGCCATGAGGTGCACAAAGTCTTGGAACATGATGTCTCCCTCCAAGCCGTTGCTCTGGGCAAAGACGGGCGGGTGAGGCCTGCCGAAGAAGACGTGTTCACCCAAAAAGCGTGGCTTGGGTGTGCTGCCGGCCTCGGCGGGCCAGAGGTAGCTTAGGACCTCGAAGAGGCGCAAGTAACTCCGGCCGTTCAGCATGGTTTGCATGTCGACGTTCATCTTCTTTGTCGCGGCCGACAACAGGGTGGCTAGTCTCCCCGCCTGCTCGGACTCCTCTTGGTGCCGGTACGCCTGCGCGGCCGCATCACAAAAGGCAACGACGGCCGGGACCGCTCTCTGAACAGCATCGGATCGGCCGGTGTGGAAGTGCGCGGCGCTGGGGGGTTCCCAGGACGGCACGTTGTGTCCGAAGAACAGGCGCAGCGCGAGCTGGAACGTGATGTCCACGACGACCTTGGCCGACACCCTGGACCGCACGAGGAAGTCGGTCCCGAACTCGGTGAGCTCCTCTCGGACGTAGGTTGCGACTGAGGTGTTGTCGACGTATTGTTTTCTCACGAGCCCGATCCGGTTCTCGACCTCGGGCGTCGTCTCGAGGACAAACTCGTGCAGCGCAATGTGGGACGAGGAGTTTCCGTTCAGTCTGGCTGGGCTCTCGGGCAATGGCTTGTCCATGGCAGCCGAGAGCCATTCCAGAAGACGGGCGGGGGTCGTGCCGTTGGATGTCACGTAGAACTGCAACACCTTGTCGAACCAGCGGTTGGATCCGTCGCCGATGTAGCCTTGTCGAGCAATCTCCTCGCCAGTCTCTGGGGAGCCATCATCCAGGCATAGAACGCACATTGCAGAGTCGATGGTGTGGAAGTACTCTGCGTTGGCAGCGCTCGCCGTCGCCAGCTTTTCTCGCATCTGAAAAGACTGTTAGTATTCAGTACAAGAAGTGCATGGATGACACTTACAACAGCCCACGAGTCTCTATCATCTGTGGTCAGGATGCTAACGCAAGTTGCCGAGTCCCCCGCAGCGCTTCAAAAGATTCGAGACACGTTCAAGAACTCAACTGATCTCGTCCTCGGCTTCTCCGACGAGGCAGGATGCTCCGGGTTCTGGGACGAGGTGTTCCCTACCCAGCAACAGTTGGTCCTCGCCTTCGTCACCGAATCGCTGGCCCGGATGGGCTGCAACCTAGACGCGCTGGCGCCCGGAGAGGCTCTGGAAATCACCAACACTCTCCCCAAGCACCAAAATCTGCTCCAGATCATCTACAAAATCCTCCAAGACGGCGGTCTGGTCAAGCCCCAGCACGGCAGGTTCCTCCGAACCTACCAGCCCGTCGACAAGACACCCTCGTGGGCGATCTACAACCAGCTCATCCGAGACCACCCCCTCCACAACAGCGAGCACGAACTCCTTCAAGTCGCGGGCTCCAAGCTGGCCGAGTGCCTCGCGGGGGCGATCGAGCCGCTCAGCCTCATCTTCGGCAAGAGCCGCGGCCTGCTGCAGGAGTTCTACACCAACGCGCCCATGTTCGTGGCCGCGTCCAAGTTCGCCTGCGAGATCATCGGGCGCGCGTTCGCGGGTGTTACGTCCCGCGTCGAGATCCTCGAGGTCGGCGCCGGCCTCGGTGGTACGACAAAGTACGTGCTCGACAAGCTCGTCGAGAACGCCGTCCCCTTCACGTACACGTACACGGACATCTCGTCCTCCTTCCTGGCCGAGGCGAAGAAGAGGTACGCCCACCTGCCCCCGGGCAGCGTCGAGTTCGTGCCGCTGGACATCGAGAAGACGCCCCCCGAGAAGCTGTGCGGGCGGTTCCACGCCGTGCTGTCGTCCAACTGCGTCCACGCCACCAGGAGCCTCGCGGCGTCCTGCGGCAACATCCGCAAGCTGCTCCGCCCCGGGGGCTTCGTGGTTCTCGTCGAGTTCACGACGAGGCTGTCGTGGTTGGATCTAGTGTTTGGGCTGCTCGAGGGGTGGTGGCGCTTCGACGACGGGCGTACGCATTGCTTGGCTGATGAGCACTTGTGGGAGTCGACGCTGAAGGCTGTTGGTTTCGAGAACGTGCTCTGGTCGGACGCTGAAGGAAACGATAAGCCGAATCCTCAAACTCTCGTGGCTTTTTGAGGTTTGACGTACACGAAACCAAGCTCTGGTTTAAATAATTCTATTATGTAAATTAATTGCGAAACTGTAGTCCTTTCCTTTCCCATCCGCTATAGCACGAATTAGATTGACACAATCTCTGTCTTACACAATTCTGCCAGACTCGAACCTCGACTTGCCCCGCGACATTGTTTCCGAGTCTCCCAAAGATTACCATATAGAAGTGAATTGAAAGTTGCTATAAGAGAAACTGTTCTTCATATTGCCGTGGTCGGCGCATTTTCATGGGGATGGACACAGAAGCGCCCGGTTGTACTATTATCTTCTATTCTATAAATATGTGGAACTTTCTCTTTCCTCTAGCCTAACTATTTCTATTTTAGAATTATTGAAATGCTGTTCTATAGACTAAACATTCCCTCGTCTTATTAAAGCAACTGCGCTAAACCCCCTACGCCGATTAAGACCTATCGCTAAACCAAATACACTAAGTTAGGCCCCGTGCGGGTGCCCACTACTACCACTATCCTATGGACTACCGAGATATTCACCCCTTCAACCGCCCAGTCCGAGGCCTTTGACGCTTTCCCCGTGAGCCCACAGTCGGCTCGTGACGCACAGTACGGCCCTCCAGGAGACATGCCTCATCCATTCCGTCGGAGGGCCGTGCTATCCACGCCTGCCAGTACGCCTGTCATGCCGGCGACAGGAAACCATGACATTAAGGGATGGCAATCTATTGACGGTGTACTTTCATCGCCATCCAGGTGGTCACCTAGATCTCCCCAGTGGCTGTCTCGCGGGTCCATCACTGGGACTCGCTTTGGGTCGACTTCTTTTGACGTCACCGGGGGAAAGCCAGGCAGAACCGTTCCAAATGCGTGGATGACCATTTTGAGGATAGGGGCACAGGTATTACTTTTGATCAGTGTGGTTGGTGCCTTGTTCATATTTAACCCGGCTGTCAACATGACATCTAGCGGGTAAAACACGTCAGTGCTGCTACTCTCACGAATGTAGACTCCCCGGGATTTTGTTCTTTGATCATTTGCTTCATACTGATCATGAATATGGAATGTATCTTTCCCCCAGTGAACGGTCTCGTGCAATTTTTATCACGTACATCTTGAATATTTGCCAATTACACTATCATGATGCCTACTAGAATACTACGTCCCTCCTCTAAGCTGTAAACAAATGATGCTAATCAGGCCTTGGTTGTGATTATAATCCTCTTGTAACGTCTAATTGGATGTGGCCCTTTCTTCGTGCGAACTTGCAAGACCACCTGCCATTCTTTGCCATCCGTGAAGGCGCTATCTTCAACCGACACCTCAACCTTTGAACCAAGCGTGACATTCGCAAATCCAGCTTCGTTCAGAGAGAGCACGCCGTTTGTACCAGAGGGTGAGGCGAGTGGCTGAATAAAAAGGCCACTTGGTTGCGGCGGGTACACCTGTGCTGCAGGATACTCAAACCACTCAAAATCGAGCTGGCTCAAATCCTCAGGATGATCGGCGTCACATGTGCTTTCTCCATCCAATATGATGGACTGATTGGCCTTGAGGTCGAATCGTAAAACTTCAGGGCCTGCAGAACCATTCACACTGACCAGAGGCGGATGAGCAACGGCGCTGACGCTCTGGTTCAGGGTCCATTGCATCCGCGCGGCAAAGTCGTCCTGCATAGCGTCTCTCCAGCGCCAGATCGTCGCCTGAATACTCGAGTATGAAGTCCCATCAGACAATGTGAGGGCATCCAACGAGTTTCCATACCATTTGATGCCGTCGACATCGACCACCTGAGAGTATCGACCTCCCCAACCGCCCAGTTCCGGCTGCTCGGTGGCAGAAAGACCATTTTGAATGAGCCACAGGAAGCTTGGTGTATCTCCTTCCATATTGAACTCGATCAAGGGATAGGCTGCGCCCAGAGGCCCAACGCGGATGTTCGGGGTGATCCACTCGTCTGTGATCTTGGTGGTGTTTGCCAGTCCGTTGGCGTTGGTGTTGACTCCCGTCCAAGTTGCGTCTCCGAACTCTAGGAAACCATGCATGCTAGAAATGTAAAAGATGTCTGGCCACTGAGATTGAATCCACGTGCCGGTGCCGTCTTGATCTGAGATCGCATAGACCCTGAGTCGTGACCGCAGCAGCGCAGCATCACTTGGAGATTTCTCTGCGTGTATGTGCTGAAGAGTCTGAGCAAGAGTGTTGGCGCCGCCCCAAAGGCTCACGTGCAGGGGATCTGACGACTCCTCGAGCTTCTCGATGAGCAATTTTGCGCCTTCGCTGAGTGTGGAATTCAAAGCCTCCATTCCGTAAACCTGACAACGGCGTAATTAGTTATGATCGTTCTCTTCCTCAGAAAGCTGGTTGTGAATGGAACACTGACCGTGGGCCCGGATGTGACGAGGGATAATAGCTCGTCGGAGCTCTTGAACTGAAAATCCGCAGAGACATGTTGATTGAGGTTGCCAACAACCATGCCGTACGCGTTGACGATCTTCTTCATCTCTTCGGGATGGGTCGTATTCCTCAAAAAGAACGATGTTGTCGCGCAAAGCCCGCGAATGTCAATTTGGTCTGAATACACAAGCAGGCGAACCAATGACATGGAGTCATCTGGCTCGTTCAGGATGTCGGAGAGGATGAAGACGCGCGGTTTGGAGAATGAAGAAGGATTGCCACATTGAATCGACTCGGCGCTGACCGTTGGTATGATGTCTTGTGCCCAGAGGAATGCAGAGAGCAGACACAGCAGCGGAGTGCGGAACATCTTTTGAAGCTGGTAAGAGAACGTTGTGTGTGTGGGGAGAGACGAGATACCAAGGACGTTGAACGCACACGCTCTTGTAAATATATACGATCAGACACTTTGGGCAGCCCAGTCTCACCGTAATAAGATAGCTCTGTGCTGGTGATGAGAGCCGGCTTGCTACAAATTGGGAAATCACAGGCATCCATATCCCACCGGCTTCTGCAAGGGCAAGTCGAGCTTTGCCCAGCCCTGGTCACTTTCGCTATGGGGTGGTATCCCGTCGGCTCAGGAACCAACAACCAGATAGTCCGAGCCGACTTATTGATCGTCTATTGCACTGAACACCAGCTGCGGGAGAAATGACTGCATCATCTCTTGGAAGAGGAAATTGCTTCCACCGCCGTAGTCCACGTGGACCGGGATTCATGTGCCTAATGTTTCCACTTCAGGAAACATGTTTGCGAGAGATCTTGGGGAGCGGCTGGGGACCCCGCGATTTAGCATCCAGATGCTATCTCACTCCCCCAGACTGTGGAGAAGTCGGAGGTAATGTGGCCGACGTAGTGTTGATCGCTCTCGGGTTTTCCGACGAATCATGGAATAGCCGGCCGGCACTTTCAACGGCTCTTGTTCAGCATGCTTACAAACACTGGTTGATTGGTAGGCAGTTTATTTAGAAATGAAACTTTTGGTTGAATCGTTTTTATTTCGAACTAGGCTTTGGGCAGTTTCTCGCCCGCCGCAACCAACGTCACCTACAGAGTTGGTATTCCGAGAACTGCTTTACAGCGCCGAAGTTCCAACCTGCCCATGCGCATTATTGGTAATCATCTCACGGGCTGCGTTCATTTGTCTCATTTTCTTTCATGCGTGGATGAGTCAAAATCAAAAACTCTGTCAAGCTCTCGCATTTCAGCATGTCTGTCTTAATCCTCGGTGAAGAGGCTCGGTGTAGGTTGCTGTCACCGATCGGCCCCGCGTCCATACAGGGCTAGCAGCTCGCGCTCGACCTCGGCATGCCCATTTTGGGTGGCAGTGGAGTTGTCCTTAGTCAGCTTCTTGGCGAAAGAAATGGATTTCGCTGGGGACAGAGTTTATCTCCATCTAGGATTTCAAACTCGACGTCGAACAACATCCAGGAAGCAGACGTTGAAGTGCGCAGAATGGCTGGAAACAAGGCGGGCGCAGACGATGCGTCTAGGCGCTCAGTGGGGCCCCGGGTCGTGTACTTGACGCTGTACAACACTGTTTTCGCGTGCCTATGGGCGTCTATCTTCATCAGCACCGTTGCCAACATCCCCCACGGCAAATTCGCTATTTTTCAGGCGACAGAGCCACGGGCGAGATGGGTTCAGACGTTCACGTTGATTGAGGTGGTGCATGCTGCTGTCGGTGAGTGACATGGGCAGACGAGCCGGGACGAGGTTTACATGAGCTATTTTCTGACGAATGCCATCGGCTAGGTCTTGTGAAGTCGCCCGTAGGCACGACGGCACTCCAAGTTGTTGCCCGTACTATCATTGTCTGGATGGTGTGGTTCAGCTTCCCGGAGAGCACCGCATCATCTAACGCATACCTCGCGCTTGTACTGGCGTGGTCCGTTGCAGATTTCGTTCGCTACGCGTACCTGACTCTGAATCTTCATGGAAAAGCAACATCTAGCCTTATCTGGCTAAGGTAAACACACCTGCATCTGTGACCTGGGACTTGGAAAAGCCCTCATGTTGACCACTTTGGCTTAGATACTCCCTCTTTTATCCACTGTACCCCATCGGAATTGCGTCCGAATGGTGGCTATTGTACAAGGCCATTGAGTCAGGTCGTCAAGTCAGCACTGCTATCCCGCCAATCTTCTACTTCTGCCTGTGCTTGTATATTCCCGGTAAGTCATTTGGTGGCCCAATTCCTTGAGAGTCTTTCATCTAACATTAGTGAAGGGTCTTACACAATGTACACGTATATGATCAAGCAAAGAAAGAAGACCCTCTCTAAGGCTTTGAAGGCCCAATGAGATGTCGGATGTGGCTCATGACATATCTTCAAGTTCCGAACCTACACTCCCACCGCAGAGCTTTCCCCACAGAAAGCCCTTCATGGATTTTCATTTAACACAAAGTCGTAGCTCCCATAAGTACTACTACAGACACAACTGGCGGTGATACCACCTACACAAAAGCGAATACGAATACGCATCACAAACCTGCGGTGTGCCTGTACAATCTGAGGTGAACAACACCGGTCGAAGCCTCCGGCCTTGTGATGTGACGGTTCGACGTAAAGGGAGATTCTAGCACGCCCACTCGGGCTGTTCAATTTCTCGACTGTTCCCGCTGACTAACAAAGCCCCTGAGACAAGTCCGGTCTTGCCACAGTCGATAGCTCATAACAGGCTCAGCAAGTGTGAGTATATGGAGTTCGCGCATGAACCATGCCTACAGATTACAAATGGGCATTCGCGTATCGATCACGTACCCGGTTTCATTGTTTGATGTCAACTGAGGACGAGCTATGGCCATCGGAGAATTCTTGCCGGGAGCTACACGTTGCCGTCGGCCGGTCCAGGCTGGATGCAACTTAATTAGATGCAAGTATTGATCATCATACCCGATTCGTAGTAGGACGATCCGTAAGCAATCAGGCATTCTTGTCCTTGCAGGTGGTCTTAGCTGAGCGATTTGACAAGTTTGTCCGGCACCTAGGGGCGTTCCGACCCCGAGGATCGTCAGGATCCACGGCCGACCCCACATGCCGCGCCAAGTCGGCACCGCAACTCACCCGAGATGCCCGCCCGTGATGATTCTAGCCTCACGTTTCAAGTCAGATAAATATCGAGATTCAAAGGCAGGTCTCTAAGAACTTCTTTTTCATAGTAACAATCTTGCAGACATCATCTCTATAATCACCCGCCGGTTAAAAAGCAAAAATGGGCTCCCTTACGAATAAGTTCGCGACCGCCGATATCATACGGCGTGAACCGTCATCTGGTCTCTCAATTTTGGTTGTCGGTGGTGGTATTGCCGGGCTTGGCTTTGCTATCGAAGGATATCGAAAGGGCCATGATATTCGCATCATCGATCGACGACCCAACTTCAACGACTACGGTAACACCGAAACAGCGCCCTTCTTCTCAAAATCTTCTCGCTAACCAAAAGTCAAGGTGACATTATCGGCATTGGAGATTCCGTGGTGCACACTTTGAAGCAGTGGCCTGGCTTTCTAGAAGCTTGCTACCAGACGCCATTTCCCCGATCCTATGATGCATACAAATTTGACGGAAGTAAGATTGGCAAGCTTGGGGAGGGTCTGGGCATGAGCAGGTCGGAGTTCCATTCGCTGCTGCATCAGTATGCTCTCAACATCGGCATTCCAATTCGCTATGGCGCGAAGGCGGTCGACTACTTTGAGACTGAAGACGAAGCTGGCGTTGAGCTTGAAGACGGAGAGAGGATTTCTGCAGACATCGCTGTTGCTGCGGACGGCATTGGTTCCAGATCGTGGCGATTGATAGCCGGCACCAAGGAGCAACCTATAAGCTCAGGCTTTGCTCTGTTCAGGAGCACGTTTCCTGTTGAGTTGGCTTTGAAGAATCCTTTGGTCGCTGAGGCTATCGGGAACATTGAATGCGTCAGCCGACTCTTCTTTGGCTCGGGGGCTCATTTGGTCATGGGGAAGACTCCCAAAGATATGATATGGATGCTTACCCACAAGGTCAGTCGATGCTTCATTCACTAGCCGTGTCTTTGGCATGTATTCTAACTGATAATCGGTGTTTTAGGATGACGGGAACGCCCAGGAGGACTGGGCCAAGCCTGCTGACCCGAAGGATGCTCTGCCATATGTGGAAGGGTGGGCACCTTGGATACAAGAGATTATCAAAATGACGCCCAAGGATGGAGTTGTGGACTTCAAGCTCATGTGGCGCAATCCGAGGCAGAAATGGGTCTCTCCGAAGGCCAGGGTTGTTCAGATCGGCGATGCAGCTCACACCTTCTTGCCCACGTCGGCGAGTGGTGCGACCATGGCACTCGAGGATGCGTTCTCTCTGGCAGCTCTGCTTCATCTAAGTGGAAGGACCGATGCACCTCTGGCCCTCCGAATTCAAAACAAACTCCGGTGAGTCTGTACCTTTTCATTAGTCGACTTTGGTCTTTTGTCTAAACGTGTCAATCGTCAGGTTCGAACGCGTGACTTGTGCCCAGAAGATGGGGTTCAAGAATCGGGAGAACTTTCACAATACGGACTGGGATGCTGTGGCCAAGAACCCTTCATCGATTCTCAAGCAGGTTGATAGATGGGTTTCCGAACACAACCCTGAGCAGTACGCGTACGATAGTTATGACAAGTGCTCAGCTCACATTCTCTCTGGAAAGCCATTCCAAAACACGAACACGCCTCCGGGACACACCTTCAAACCATGGACGGTGGATGAGCTTCTGGCATACGCTGAGCGAGGAGAGAGAATCACGGATGACGGAGATTGGTCGTGAGCGACATTTCAGAGCATTGACCGCGATTAAAAATCAAAACTGTATAAGGACTGACATATTACCTGAATAGAAAGACGGAAATTAGAAAGTATCATTAGATTAGAACATAGCATGTCTTGCATGACGTTCTGCACGAGTAACCGTTAGTGAGACACAGCCCAGACATCAAGAACGACACGGTCGAGTAGGTTGCAAGCATGACGACTTCTGAAGGAAGCAGGTACTCAGTCGTACCCAGAGCTGAAGCTTCCAAATATGGCATCGATGGCGGAGTTACAAACCGACGGCAGGTGCAAGGGCGCAGCTACATGGAAAGATGCACCTCGGGTTGTCTCCTGCTTGCCTTGCAGCTGCAGCTTCCCATTCGACTAATGTAAGTACCTAGGTTGACCACCTACCCATTCGACGTCAAGCCACCTTGATCATCGGCATTGATTTCTTCCCAACTTCATCGTCCAGCTACCTCTCGCTTCTTTAGTGTTCCTCTTCATTTCTAGCAAGCAGAAGTAATCATGACGGACCCCCACACCCGTCAATACTCCCACCTCGGTGGCACCACCACTGAGCTCCTCGAACGTTTTGCTGTTTCTGAACTCTGCAAAGGCTGGCCGGTCTACCGCGATGCCAGCGAATGGGCCAACTACCGCTCCCTCTTCGCCGACGACGCCATCGTGTGGACAAGTGCGCACGCTTTTCCTCCCCCGTGAAAAAGTCTAACACACTAGCCACGTGTAGCTTGGAGTGGACCTCAGCCCATCGAAGACTTCATCCGCATCTCCATCAGAGGGAAAGAAGCCGGTGCCTTCATCATGCATCGCGAATGCGGTACCCTTGTCGAACTCAATACTGAGAAGAACCGCGCCGTCGGCAAGATGAAGGCTACGATCACGCAGCGGTTCCAACACCCCGACGGCTTCGAATACGATGTCGACTGTGACTGTCGCTTCATGTTCTTCTACGAAAAGACCACAGATTGGAAGGCCGTCTTCGTCAAGTTGGTCTACGAGAAGGACAAGTTGGTGCCTGTCGATGGGAGGGTACCTTCCTTTGCCCCTGAGGTTTTGGCCAAGTACCCCCAGGGCTACAGGTATCTTGGCGCGGCGCAGAGCACGCTGGGCTATGACATCGACTTGGACCTAGTGCCGGGCAACAATACTGCGGGCATGTACCGATCGATTGAGAGGTGGTTGGAAGAGCCGGCGATGTCTCGTTCTTTTCGTCCGGAGTGATAGTTGAGCAGGCAAGAGGCAAAAACCTCGAGAAACAGCAGTTTCTGGGAGACGCCCGGTACCTGGAACCTAAATTCGAACAATACTATTCACTGACAGCACATATTGAAAAAGATGTGACGTGAGCAGGTCAGAAGAGGCTTTCACGAGAAAAGCTCCTCCATCACTGGGCCCTGATTCATTCTCGTTCCACAGCCAATGTGGTGATTTGCATTATATCTATTTCAGGGCGGTTTTGACAATGCTCGCTACGTTCCATGCGCCGAGTAATCATTAATCCCTCCACCATGCAAGAATTGAAAGTGAGGCCCCGCCGTTCCAGTACGCCAGACACACAGTACCCAAGCCCGCTCATGATGCCCAATGATTCTTTTACGTATGTCCTATCAGACGTTCCAACATATACATGCCCGTCCATCGCCCATCTCTTACAAGACCATCCATGTCAAGATAACGCTTGACACTATCGCAGCGAAGCTGGAGGAGGATATTGAGGCTGATGACCCAGAACCTGCCGACGGAAGCCCCGACGTCTCTGGAGAGGCGCCGGTTGGGAGATTTGATCCTGTGCCGGAACCTGTGCCGGAGCCAGACCCGGAACCAGATCCGGAGTTTGAGCCGGTCCCGGCACCAGTGTTGGGCACGGTGGTGGTACCGTTATTGACCGGTGACGTTACGGGGGCACCGGGACACAACCCCTTGATGGCAGGAATATCTTCTGGGCGGTTGATAGCCATCGTCCGGGTGCCACAGTTGACGTATTGAGCAAGGTAGGCGGCATTAGTATCGAGATCGAACACGGCTAAAAGGGTATGTTAGCGGGATTCTCGGTGAAAATTATCATGCTTCCAACGTACCATAGGCTGAACGCAGGAAGGTGTCGCCCAACAGCGTGAAATCCGAATTCGGAACAATGCCAAGGTAACAAACCGGCGGGCTTGTGCGCAGCTCACGAATCATCTCCTTGTATGGTACCTTGATCTTCATCCCTTCAAAGTCGAAGTCGACAGTTCCGTTGAGGTTGACCAGAGTACAGGAGACGGGATAGAATCCATTAGCATCGAGACCCGGTGAGCCAAAGTCGGACGCAATCGTGTTCGCGATATCCATAGGCAGCAGGGTGAGAGTAGCTCCGCTGTCGAGGAAGACAGGCATGTTGCTGTTCGGGTAGTATCGTGTTCGTCCGCTCGGTGGGGTGATGCTCATCTGGGTCATTTCAACCCAGTACCGCGCAACACCATCGGGAGACTGGTCGGCAGGAATGATCGGTAGGCGAGCCAGAGATCCAGAAAACTTCGAGGTGTCGATTCCACCGAAGATGATGGCCCCTTCCTGCTCATCCTTTGATCCCAGAGCCAGACTGAAGGCCTTGGTCTTAGTGACGTTCTGAGCCGCGAGTTCGTCGATGAGATTCTTGTAACGCGTGTTGACTCCTTCACCCGCACCAATACCAAGGATACCGGCGAACTGATCTTCCGAGCTCGTAGCGACACCGAACTGAACATTCTGCATCGTCTGCCGTGACCCGGCGAGGGCTAGATTGTCGCGGACATAGGTGATGTTGGCAGCGCCGATGCCGTAGCGCAGCGTCTTCGTCGTCCGCAATGGAGTAACGGTCGATGATTTGGCGGTGTCATAGAAGCCGACGGCCTCACAGAAGCGTTGATCGGAGGCGCTGAGTATGCTGCAATCCGGGTTCACCCACAATTCGAAGGACCCGGTATCAAGCTGGGCGTAGACGGGTTGTGGGGGCGTGCCGATGTTGACTGATTCTTGTTAGTCCACAAACACGGTTCTTGGCAATGTTTGATATTAGAAGAGGGGTTGCGGTAGCTTACGTTGCGCGTAGTATGCCACGTCTGAACGGTTGGCGAGCTTCGCTTCGACTTGTCGGCTGAAGACCCCACGCTTCGTGGAGTGGATGACAGGCAAGGTGACGAAGGTAGCCTTCATGTCGACTTCATCGTCTACCGGCAAGCCTCTGATTGAGACCGGGGGCTTGAGCTTTGGAGCGGCAGGCAAAGCCTCCAGGTCGTCGGTCAGAATGTCGTCGAGCAAAAGCTTCCGCGGGCGGTTCCCATTCACACGTCTCCTCCTCAGCTTCGAAGTCACCGGTAGCGTCATCATCATCGTCTCCGAACCCTCATCCGCCGGTAGAGGAAGCCCTCGCGGGGCAACGTTGTCCTTGGCATCGTGCTGCGTCGTATAAGGAATGACGGGAAGAGTCATAAAGGCGCCAAAGTCTCCGTCATCGGTTGGTAGTGCAGGCCATGCTTGGGTGCGGGCGACTAGCGAGAGGGCCAGTAGGGCGGAGGAGAGTAGCGCCATTTCTGGCGCCGGGAGAGAGGGTGGAAATTCGGGCTATCGCGGTCGTCGCCACATGGGAACTATCTTCAAAGAAGCGCTCGGGGCGGTTGTTGAAGTTCACCAGACAGATGAATCGATCGGCGGACGGGCGGTTCAAATCTCGAATTCGGCTCTCAGAGCTCGGGCGTCGTTCAACGAGCGGATTGGCGAAAAATGGATGAATAAAGTTTACGACAAAAGGAGCGGAAAGAAGAAGAATATCAGAAAAAGGAAAGAAAACAGACAAGCTGTGTTGACGTTGGATGAAAATCGACGATCCTGTCGGAAGAAGATGAAGAAAAGATGCCGTTCAAACGGCAAACGCAACGCAATGTAAAACACGCCTTGGCTGGTTGAAGAAGAATACTAAGAAGAGGGAAAATAGAAGCAGGGACTCCACCGTCGACGCAGTCAACGATTGAGGACGAAGGGAATAATTGGTAAGAGGGAAAGAGAGACCGAGAGGAGAGGCCGTGACAGGAATAGGAACAGGAAGAGATCGACATGGGTTGAAGACACCACACAGACAGAGAGACGAACTGGTCGGTCCCTTGTCCCAGCTGTCAACGCCAAGGGAACGGGGGGCTCGAGGATGGGGAACCACAGTGTCTCAAGAGCGACATGGTTCGCACGTTTTTTCGCCCTTCTCTTCTGGTGGCTCCCCTGTCGAATCTCGGTGCCCGCAGAGAAGGCCGCTGAGCCAAAATCCAAATTTGGCACACGAGCCAAGATGCTGCGAGCGCCGTCCGAGGCTACTACGGCATTCTTGTGCTCGGCGGAAAGCAAACAAGCAGCAATTCTGCATCGACCGGTGGGATATTCCCTCGAGACTCTTCTCGCAAAGTCTCAAGCTTGGAAGGGAACGCAAGTGATTGAGACTTGGCAGTCGGGCCTTGGCAAGCTCGAAAGACGATGGCAACGGCTCTGAGTGGCCACTATGGGCATCTCAAACAGTGACTAGCGGCCTGGCGTCACAGATTCCGCTGGGGGTTGCAGGCGAGCCAGGGTGCGGAAATCGTAGATCAGACAAACCCCTGAGACGAAAGCGGACGCGAGTGGTGTGAGACTCAGCGCACTAAGCCCCTTCAGGTCACCTTGGCCCTGTCTTGGCTCCTCTTTTGAGGGCACTCACCGAGGGGTCGGGAGGGGTCCTTGGGCAGAATCTCTGCGACCTGTGACCTGAAGGGGCGGGAGAGATCAGAGCCGAGAGAGCTGGGCGCCGTTGGCCAATTGAGCGATGGATAATGATCCGAGAACGACAGCATCGAGGATCTTGTGAATCTCGCGAGTGCTTGTTCTGAAGGCTTGATGCATCTGTCAGCCAATCCTCTTGAAGTGATCCCCGACGGTGGAGCACCAGCCTGAAGCAGGGAGAGCATTGAAAATGCCCAGCCGCCTCGATGCCTCCAACAATCAGACCATGTGTATGCTTCTATCAGCTCATGGCCAGCAATTCCAAACATCACTGTGAAAGAGAAGAGCAAGCGCGAATACAGGAAGATTGAGTTGAAGAGGCGTATGCAAGATGAAGAACAGAGATGGAATGGTTAAGGTTAGAGTCTTTCCGTGCAGGACGTCAACGACTCAGTGGGGATGGAATGGGCCCTTCAGCGGGTCTCCCGCGCCTGTGCCCGTGCCTAGTCAGTAAGTCTTCCATGTCGATGTCGACGCCGAGCACCGTCGAATGACTCCGACCTCGTAATCCGAGTAGCACCGGGAGCTGGCCAAGACATTTCCAAAGTTCGAGCTTGCAGGTTTCATGGATAGTGTTGATCAGCATGCGGCTACTATTCCTTGATCGTTTATTCCACCCAGTTCGGGCGGTGTACAGTCGCATTCGGTGCTAAATTTATATACACCTCCGCCGCCCTTCGTCCGCTCTTTTGAGGGGTCACGGCTCAACTTGCCCCCATCATGAAATACCTTTTCCCAAGCCACCCTCCGGACTCGCCAAGATGAAAAAGCCATAACGCAGAAGCTCGGCGGTGTGGTGTTCTGTACTGGCCAAGAGAGGCTGAATGAAGTCTCAATTTTCAGCCAAGCTGTCTAATGCACCCTTAAGTCTGAAGGAGTCGATGTTCATTTCATTCACTGCGAGAGTTTCAACTTGACAGCGACAGTTGAGACTCTATGTCATCACAGCTGGCACGTGCGGCTTAACGCATTTCGTTATCAGCCCAAAAACCTAAAATCAAAGCATAAAGCACGGGCGTGTACAATCTCTTGAAAGTGCCCGGGAAGGGGTCGTCGATTGAGGCTATTGATGCACTGATGTCGCCCGTGGATCTGCAACAAGTTGCTATTGTTGTTGAGCAAGCGAACTTTTCATCGCAACCTTGACCAAAAGCTACAACAATTCCTAGCATCAACCTCTTACTCCCGTAGACCGAGTATCTTCACTCGGACTCCCTTGGTGTCATCCCTTGGCTCGCCCAGAAAGCAATCCCTGTGATGATCAATGTCTCTTTCCCGTACGACACCGTACAGCTCTAAGTCAAAACGTCGAAAGAGCTTGGCAAGAGCGATGTACATCTCAGTCCATGCAAGACTGTGATTAAGGTCAGTCATATGAAACGATTGAACACAACGGCGATTTTGCGGTCAAAACTGACTTCATCCCTATGCAATTTCTGTGGCCAGGGTGAAAGGGCAGAAAGTACTTGACGTTGCGGGCGTATACAGGATCAGACTCCAGCCATCTCCTAGGGTCGAAATCTCTTGGCTCTGGGAATACATGAGGGTCCATCATGAGGTCGGCAAGGGTTGTTCCGATCGGCGTC
Organism: Colletotrichum fructicola Nara gc5; assembly: GCF_000319635.2. Lineage (NCBI taxonomy): Eukaryota > Fungi > Ascomycota > Sordariomycetes > Glomerellales > Glomerellaceae > Colletotrichum > Colletotrichum fructicola. The sequence goes on along the minus strand of NW_027094051.1, from coordinate 7,262,376 downwards.
TGGAGCGAACATGAGTGAAACGAGTCAATCACAAAGAGAAGTGCTGCATGATTTTGAGGAGGCAGTATCAAGGTTAACGATGGGCCAGTAATTTCAGCTTACATTTGGCGGAATGATCCAGTCTTTGTACTTCAAGTACTCTATTGGTGCTTGCAGTACAGCCCTAGAGGTAATAAGCGCAGCAATTCGAAGAGACTCCTTGATAACCGCGGGCTACTCTGGTGTAAGAATTCCAACCATTGACAAATCATGAGAGTTAAGGGTCTCAACTCACAAACCAAGTGAGATTCTCGAGGCTTTTGAGATGTACCGGTGTGTTCGGATCTGGCATGACTGAATCCAGCTCGTCCCTTAGTCGTCCAAGATACTCTGGGTTGGCAAGAAGATGATATATGGCTGCGGTCAAGGTCCGAGCGATAGTGTCACCTGATGCTGTCAAGACACTGAAGCCTTCTTGCGCCATTCGCTTGTATGACTTCTCCGAATCAGGCAGGTTCGATGATAGAATGGCTTGCATAAGATCATTCGGGGCCCCAGGCTTTGCCTCAGTTGAATTAAAAGAATCAATAGCAACCTTTGCCTGCTGTCTAATGTCCTACTCATGGATGGTGTTGTGAGATAATCTCAAATTGTGTTTTATCAAGGCATGAGCCCGACTTACCCAGTAAACTTGAACCACAAGAGCCATGTCCGCCGAAAGCAGCTTTATAAACCAAAGAGGCAGCTCTATTGCGTAAGGGATTGTCCAGGGAAACTGCCTGACGAACGGCGTCATATGCAATAGACCAATGATACTGTGTCGCCACAATTGGGCCTTCTCTTGGTCTTGCAGCAGCCTCATATCGCCATTCTCGCCAAGAGCATGGGCACAATAAAAGTCAGTGGCGAAAGCAAGTAAAGGGATTCGAATATTCATAAGGTCGCCGGCGAGCATAGCTTCTTGAACACCTCACATAGGAGGTCGACTTTCTCGTGGATGAGGTCTTCATGATTCAAAACAGACTGCCTGGAAAAGAACCCGGAGATTGCTGCCCTTCTTCGGCGGTGGAGTTCGTGGTCAACTGTGCCAAAAATGCCTTCCGGAGTGCCCTGAACTCCAGCACTGGGAGGATACTTGTTTCGACGAACACTTCCACCCGCGTAAATTGTGTCGAAGAACTCATGGTCATTGACATGAAGCTCGTGCGGGTTGATGCGCACGATAGGGCCGTACTTCTGATGCATGAGTTGGATTTGGTAGGCGAAGGTCTTGCGAGGTCCACCGAAAATATCCATGTATAATTCATATAATCCAGTGAAGGCCGAAAGTTTTGGGCCGGGGAACTTGGACAAGGGATGAAATGTAAGTCGATAAATTCCCAAGGCAAAAGCGTACAGAAGTAACGCGAAGACCGCGACGGACACGGTAGGCCATACTGAGCCACCATGGGCCATGTAAGTGAGAAGCCCCATGTGAATTCGTGGCGCTGTATGACGCTTGGTAAACTGAATCCTCGATGGACACCAGTGCGTTCGAAAATGCTGGCGTTCAAGTCTTGGGGAGCTAAGAGACTGATGATATCGCTTTCCGGCTTCTTCTCGTGTCTGACTCGACGAATTGATCAATTATGAGTCTCCCCACGCATATGCTAGGAAAGACGTGATCCTCAAATGTGTGGCTATCAATAAGCCTAGACAACACCTTTGACCGCTTTTTCTGCGCCCAGAATATCCATCTCGGGGCTATGCAAGAAGAGCGGTTCTTGCTCCTATTTTGGCAGATGCATGGTGACTGATATGTGACGACCAGGCGCTTGGAAGTGGGTTCATCACATTGTGTCCCGCGAGAGGCGAAAACGTCTTATCATCGGTCTTGGTTCGAGACACAGGGGCGATTGTTGGGTAGATCAAGCAAGGTACACGAAGGCATCGCCAAATGATCGGTGATGGGCTGTTGGATAATGGATTGAACTAGCTATTTCTCAATGATCTTTCCGATAGTTAGATTTATTGAGCCAATGGTTTTCGCCCTTTCCGACCACCTCCCTTCCAGTGACTGCAGTAGTCTCGACGCATCTATCAACGCTATGTCACTGCACCCCAATGTTTGAATACGTGGCAGCCCAAATAATGACAGGTCTCCGGGGTTGGACGATTTTTAGTTGCTGAACTCAAGTTACAAGTCGGACTGTCCACTACAGAGCCACATATCGATGGGTGATTGAGCCGAAGACCAGGATGGAACCCAAAACTTTGATTTGAATTCGATGATTCATTGGTTCAGGTCTGACTTCCGACATTCGACATCTGCACGTAGATGGATCAACCCCTCATTACTACCAGGGGATACTGTATTCTGGTAAATCGGTAACCCCACATAGGCTTTAGGTTGCCCGAATGGCCCATGTAATGAGTTGAAACTTGAAATACGTAGGTGAATGGGTATCACTGTACAGTATGCGGGACAACTGGAAAAGACTCTATTGGTGGCTTTCATCCAAGGGTCAGGATGCCTTGATGCAAACGAGTTGCCCGATTCTGAAAGGAGCCACACTTACCAGGGTCACGTCCCTTGCCAGCTGCTCAAACGCTGATATGATGTTATCTACGATGCTGATCTGACGTGTGCAGCGGTGAAGACCAAATCAGGCTGGTTAGAGAGAATGCGTCACGAACAGGGAATGGTTTCTTCAGCAAGAGTCTCGGCTAATGCACAGCCCTCTAATACAAGTCCCAAAATGGACGTTCAGCGGCCAATGGCATCATGTTGGTCTGGCACCAATGGCTGCCGAGACCCCTGGGTTGCACCCATTTTGAGATGAACACCAATTTGAAGATGCCCCTCGGCTTCCAATTCGCTCGGCATTCATTCAGACTCCATCAGCCAACCGTCTTACTCACCGGAGCGGTCCATGATAAGTCTGCTGACCGTGACCAGGCTTTTGTACAGCATCGAGGCGTCTAGGGCCAAGTATGTATATATGAGAGAGAACATGATAAACATTGCTTTTATTTCAGCTATTAATGCGGATAACTTCAAGTTCGTCTGTTTGTTTTTGTTGCCTGTGACATGGCGCTGCACAGAACGCCCGTTCGCCAAGAGCTGCTGGAACAGTTGAGAGGCCAAGAGCTCCGAATTCCAGATCTCAGACTCATGTTCAAACACTGGCCCATGGATATCAATACTCAGCTCGAGAGCATCCGTGCCTCAGTTCCAAACAGAATATCAAGGTAATTTTGAAGACTCATCCCAATCCCGTCAGCTTGGCCTTGTCGCTGAGAATAGCAGCCTTACCGAGTCTGCCCAGAAGCAAAGACTTTTGACCAAGATCGACTCGGGGCTTTTTTCTTCAACATGGTGGCCCGGAGCTACCTTGGCAGACGGAGACATCCTGTCGTGCTTGGCTCTATGGGTATGTGATACAATCAAGACTCCGCTGATTGGCTTGGCTGACACAAATGTTGTCAAAGCTTTTCATTTGGGATGATGGTATGTCTCCCAATGTCTCCGAGACACTTGCACCGAAGCTAACAGATCACAGAAGTGGATGCGGAGGTCGGAGACTTGTCGAGTGATTTCCAAGCCGCCCAAACTTTCCGTAGGGAAACCATCGAGTATGTCCGCCATTGTCTCGGGCTTAATGAGGTTGGTTGCGTCACGCGAGAACCTCCGGAGAGTAAGATCATTGCATTCTTCAAGGTAATTGGTGATGCATCATGTCAAGCCTACGACGTAGGTATGTACTTCAATGACCCCTCTGATATGTACACGACTCAGATAAGAGGTATCTAGAACGCCGAGAATTGTTGTTCAGAGAGCTGGAATTCTTCATGAAAACATCCGAAGTAGAACAGAAGCGTAGACTGAGCCCTGATCTGTCTTCAGTAGAGGAGTATGTTGAGACAAGGATGGGAACGAGCGCTGTCAATGTCACCAGCTTCTTCAACGAGTGAGTTGCATAAGTCCAGGAGGATGTCTTGACTCTCACATCAGAAGGTACGCGTACAGAGTATCGCTACCAATCAAGGTACTCACCGACCCTTACATGAAAGTCGTATGGGACAAGACGAATATCATAATATGGGCGTAAGTTGAGACAGCTCACAAAATGTTCCCACTCGCTAACCTACATCACGCAGCACGAACGATCTGCTGTCCCTAAAGAAGGAAGTGGTTAGTTTGTTATCATTTGAGGACATGGAGGGATGGAAGCCAAACTAACACCAGAATCGTAGGGTCAACAAACAGTAGACAGCATCGTTCCACTCCTGTTTCGCGAGTTCGGCAGCTTGGACTTGGCCGTCTCGATGGTCGTGGAGACGATTGAGAAGGCCGTTGAGGACTTTGATTACGCTGCTTACATCCTTACTGAACGATACTCCGGCGACGAATCTCTGATTGGCAATCTCAAGACGTACATCAACGCATGCAGACTCAACTGTACAGGCAATCTGAACTGGAGTCTTCAAACCGGTCGGTACGGCGTATCTAAGCACACAATTGCAGGTGGTGTCATGATGCGTCTGGAATAAGATGTGGCAATCAGCAGACGCCGCTAGGTTTTGAACTGGGCTCCGAGATTGACAACGTTATTGGGTGCTTACGAATCATTTTATGTCATCATGCTTGAGGTCTGCTTACACACCCGTCATAAGAGTAAAAGATGAAAGCCAGCGGATCTCTCGACTTTAACAAAATCAACCTTCTTCCTGTTTACATTTTCTGACAATACCTAAGACTTTGATGCTTCAATAAGCCCGTCCATCAACCGTATCTGAAATGTCACAATCTCTGCCTAAGACCACCAAGCAGTGGAACGTTGTAGACGAAGGCGGACTTGCTTCGCTCCGATTCAGCGAACAGCCCGTACCTGATCTGGGAGATAACGAAGTCCTCGTAAAATGTGAGCTTGCACTGGACCCAAATCTCGACAATTGCTGACATGAATGGCGAAGTACATGGCGCTGCTATAAATGTAGGCCTCGCCACAATGTCTCAACGACTTTCAATCCGCTAACACGATATGTCGTAGTTTCGTGACCTAGTCATCCACCAAGGGAAATATCCGTGGCATGTCAAACTCAACGTCATCCCTGGGTCAGACGGAGCTGGTGTTGTTCTGGCCGTCGGCAAACATGTGATTCGATTTCAACCAGGAGATAAAGTTATCACAGTCCTCAATCAGACACACGCTGCAGGGTCACCCGACATCCTAACGTCAAAGTTCGGGCTAGGCGCTGGGGTTGACGGTACCTTTCGCACCGTCGGAGTGTTCAACGAGCAAGGACTGGTGACAATGCCTGAAGGGATAAACTTTATTGAAGCTGCCTCTCTGAGCTGCGCCGGGGTGACGGCTTGGAACGCTCTGTTTGGACTTGAGGGAAAGAAGGTTTCCGCAGGACAATGGATCCTCACTCAGGGCACTGGGGGCGTCAGTCTTTTCGCCGTGCAGTTCGCGAAAGCAGTTGGCGCGAGGGTCATCGCCACTACTAGCTCTGATGAAAAGGCAGAAATACTCAAAAGGCTCGGGGCTGACCATATCATTAACTATCGGAACACGACAAACTGGGGCGTGGCTGCAAAGCGGTTGACAGGAGGTGTTGGGGTCGACCTTGTTGTCGAAATTGCTGGAAATAGCACATTGAAGCAGAGCGTAGCCAGTTTAAAGCTTGACGGCACCGTCGTGACTGCCGGTTTTGCTGGAGGCGATGGCCAAGGCCAAGGTCTGCCAACTTTGCTGGACACTTGGCTCAGTTTGTTCACCGCTCGAGGTGTGTGGGTTGGTAGCAGGCTTCAGATGGAGGAGATGTGCAAGGCGGTTGAAGCCAATCCAGACAAGCTACGGCCTGTTATTGATCCCAAAATCTTCAAATTAGAAGATCTGGAGTTGGCATATCAATACCTACAAACCGGAAGGCATCAGGGCAAAGTCGGTATTGACATCTCCTGAGCTAGGTGTATCCATCAAGATAGGCATCATTCGCCCTTGGAGTTATCTAATTGAGGAAAGTCACATAACAATGTCTTATGCCTCATTCATCCTCGGATGTCGTGATAGTACATTTGACAACTCCCGTATCTGGAAGACCCAACGTAAGTCTCGTCCTAATTGAATTGACGCAAAAGTGATTGCGCTGAAAAAGTTAAACATAGTTGTTTTGTTGAGCACGTGTAAGGAAGTTGCACTAAAAACAATGAAGCAGAGTATTATCTCGTCTACTTTGTCTGTCACTGAGCAAATCATGACAAGTTGGGCTGATGTCCGAGCCAAATCAGCAGAAGCCTCCGTTCTGCGGCCAAAGCTCCGGGTTAGCAATAAAACTCCCCGCAATAAGGAAAGTCTATTAAATGGGAGTCATAATAGCTATAGAACCGATCTTATGCTCATCGTTTTCAATTAAAGTAAAGTCAATGCAGGTACCAGACACTCCTTTTAACCTTCATTGAGTTATCGATTGTTTCTTTCCGCCTCCCGTGGCAATTAAACTGAAGCGGTGCTGCTTCACCATCTAGAAGCTCGTTTATCTGCCGCGAATGGTTTTCGTCAATGGACTCAACTGCAAGAATCCACTCCTGTCTGCAAAAAAACCGTCTCATGTCAAACAACACTGCTACGGTAGTGCTGCTGCAACCGTGTCCGAGTTCATCGCACCCTGAAGTTTTCTCACGAGTCGCATCAAGCTTCTGCCCGAGAGCATTTCGTCATTAATCAGAGTTGCGGACCGAATTGCGCTTACAACAGTGCATAAGGAGAAACTTGAACAGATGTTGAACATTTTCGGCGAAACGAAACATCTCGCGAGTAAGGTTTCAAAAGATGAGGCCATCACGGGACGAAACTGAAATGCAGCATGTGTCCGCCCAAAGTCAATGCCTCTCTCGACCAATCACTGGGCAGAGATTTCGGCCGTTGAGCATTCCGATACCTTACAAGCGCCATGTGGGAGAAACTCTGAAAAGTTTGGCGCAAACTTCATTAGACGACCGATTATCTCATCATCATGAAAGCAATGGAGTGTTCGTGTGAATCGCGTGGGGGCAACGGCGTTCCTCAAAATGGTCTTCCAAGAACTGAGTTCGGCTTCGCGGCTTCTAGCGAGTGTCACATTGATTGAGCATTCGTGGAAACAGGTGGGAGAACCCTGCATCTCCAGGCCGTTGGCGTTGGTTTGACTTACGCGCCCCCCTGACTCAAAGAGATTAGTTTGGTGGAGACCCTGAGAAATAAAGGGTGTGATATAATGGCGGCGAACACATAATTCCTCCGCAAATCAACATGGCCTCCAATGACAGCCTGCTGCTGGGAGACGCGTTTCTGATTGACATGAAACACCGTCATTTGAAGGATTTCGACCCGCAACCCCATAATATTCTTCCTTTGAGAACGAGCACCGACGGGAATAAACTCATGACACTCAACGGCGAGCGCACTAACCAAACCTTCATTGATCGAATCGAGCAAGTCGGCGCACATGGGTCCTTTCCATTGATTCCGTATGGCTCGGAGACACTTTACCGAATGAGGCTCGAGTGATCCACTGGCCCTTGCTATGAGGCCATGCTCGTCAGTCCCAATGTGTCTTGATCACCCGTTCGGACGGAGGAGGGTCTGCAAAGCTCCTCCAATCATTCAGATCAAACGTTCTCGCTGTAACGCTGTCGCAAATTGGATCTGAAGAATATATAAAACATTACCTTGGCGCCTACTTGGCGATCGTCCTTCAGCCAGTCTCACCATCGTTCGCTGCTCCATTTCATACTCAATCTCACTCTTTTTCTCCACGCCAAGATGGCCAAGTTTCTTGCCCCTGCTGCGGCTCTGCTGCCCGTCGTGCTGGTAGCGGCGATTCCCGTCTCCAACTCCGTAAGCTGAGCCCCGCTGTTTCGTCCGATCGCAGCCCATTTCGCGACATTCAGACTGACCCGATTTTGCCCCTCTTAGACCGGCTGCACCGTTACCAAATTCGAGGATATCGCGACCGCCGTCTCGTCATGCACCGACATCACGCTCTCTAACATTGCTGCCCCGGCGGCCAGCCCCATCGATCTCCAGAAGCTGAAGAAGGGCACTAAGGTTACTTTCGACGGCACAACCACCTTCGCCACGACTGTCGACTCCAGCTTCGACCCTATCATAATCTCTGGAACCGACATCACAATTACTGGCGCACCCGGCCACGTAATTGAGGGCAATGGCGCTGCTTACTGGGACGGCCTGGGTTCCAACGGTGGCGGTGACAAGTGAGTGCAAACACTCTGGCAGAAATGAGATACGTGAAGCTAATGCGCCCGAATCAGGCCCAACCACTTCGTTGTTGTCAAGAAGACCAGCAACGCAAAGATCACCGGCCTGAACATCAAGAACTGGCCTGTCCACTGCTTCTCCATGACCGGCAACCAGAACCTTGTTGTATCCGATCTGATCCTTGACAACTCCGCCGGCGATGTGCCCAACAACAAGAGCGGTACCAAGGCTGCAGCCCACAACAGTGACGGTTTCGACATTTCCTCCAGCGACTATGTCACCCTCGATAACATCAAGGTTCACAACCAAGATGACTGTGTTGCTGTCACCAGTGGCACCCACGTCACCGTCAACAACATGTACTGCTACGGAGGTCACGGCCTCAGCATCGGCTCCATTGGCGGCAAGAGCAACAACACTGTCGATAACGTCGTCTTCTCCAACTCTCAAATCATTAAGAGCTCAAATGGCTGCCGCATCAAGTCCAACTCCGGCACCACTGGCTCCGTCACCAACATCACTTACAAGAACATCACCCTCACCGACATCGACACCTACGGCATTGATGTCCAGCAGGACTACCTCAACGGCGGCCCGACCGGTTCGCCTACCAACGGCGTCAACATCAGCAGCATCCACTTCGTCGATGTTCAGGGTACTGCTACCGGTAGCGACGCCTACAACTACTACATTCTTTGCGGTGATGGCAGCTGCTCTGACATCACCTTCGAGAACACCAAGATCACCGGAGGTGGCAAGGGCGGCAGCTGCAACTTCCCCGCCAGCGGATGCCCCGCATAAGCGCTATTTGGGCGCTTCTTTTCCTCGTAAATATTTCATGAAGTGTATACGTATAAAGACCATCACGTCATTGGGAGGCCAGGCCTCTAGGTCATGAGTAGCTGGCATATATAGACCGAACAATACCAAGTATATAACTTTATTACGATAAAATCTCATGGTGGGCAACCATTTGCGCAAATTCTCATCCAAACTCTCCGGAACGTTGGTGACCAACTCGTATTGTCTCACTTCATTTAACCGATCAATACCTGGAGTTTGGGGGGCAACCAGCTGCTTTGGAACCCTTGACAGCTTTGAAGTGGTCGTTCGTTCTCTTTCAGTATGCCCCAAACTCTTACCCATTAGTCAACTGAAAAAACCTCTTAACATGCATAAAGCTGTTCCCAGGGTATAACCCGAGTGGGTTGACACACGGATAAGCAGAATTTGAGGCGCCGGTTCTCACATTTGATTCTACCTCGCAGTCGCTACATGCTGCTCAACGGTATCCCGGAGCGCGCTCACATCCCTAATCCTCTCGGCCCCCATTCAATCTCCAGCTACCACAGTACATCAATCAGCAGGAAAGGCACATGCAGACACAAGCTGATCTAAATGTCTCTCCCCTACGACCTCCATCCCAATCCTACTTAAAAACCCCACACGGAACCGGAATCGACCAGTTCGTACTCCGACTCAAATAAAGTTGATGCCGCTCGGTGTCTTATATAGAGCGATAATCGCATACTTTACTGAGTTCCGAGTTGGCTACCATTTGCTCTTGAGGCTTCTGTCGTGTAGAACTCGGGCAGCAAAGATTACGGCGCCTCCCCCGAGAAGACAGCACCCCTGAAAATAGGTATCTCATCAGCAAACCTGCAAAGCTGAGCCAATTGAACAAAGGAGGTAAAAATGACTTACAGCAAAAATGATAAGAGGATGATACCCAGTCCTGGTGTCGCTCTGAATCAAGGCCCCAGCTATCGGACTGCCCGTCAGGACAGCCATGGCGGTAACGGTACCAAATGCTCCAAGCCTGGCTCCGAGCTTTTCGGTGGGAATGATTTGCCCGGTGGCAGCAGGCATGACTGATATAAAGACCCCAGACGCAAAGCCGTAGAGACAAGCGAATGCAACGAGTACCCCAGGCGTCGTTGCAGGAAGCCACATGACCACACACAACAGTCCGCAAAGAATAATAATCGGATACAGAAAGTTTAGCCGGCCAATGCGGTCCGCTGCATATCCACCGCTGCTAGAGTCAGAAGGCGTCCATAGTTCAAGCGGGTACGCATAGCCCAGGGAGAGGGTACACACAAAATACGTCCGAAAAGACTCGATGCGTTGATGAGGGGCAGTAGGTACGACCGAACCTTTGAGTTCGGATCGAGGGCGACACAAAATGGCTCTGCAAACCGTTAGATACAGATCCTACGCGAAGACCTGGGGCATAAACACAAACTCTGAGACTCACCTATGTAGTAAAACGGGACATACACGCCCAGGCTTGCGATGACTGCTCCAGCCGAGAGACATGAGTAGCGTATATCTAAGAAGCCCCTGTAATCAAGCAAGCTTCCGAGAGATTTCAGCTTCCTCTTGGGCTGCTTTGAAGAGGACACGACTATGGCCAAGCCGTAACAGGTCAGCAGAATCACGGCGCCAACACGGAGTGCCCACGCAAAGCCAATCTGGGGGATGAGTCTCGAAAACATGATCGGGAGGCAAACGCCGCCCAGACTGCTGCCAGATGCCACAATGCCCATGGCCATGGCACGCTTTCGGTGGAAATATTGTCCTGCTACGGTGAGAGCTGGCTAAGTATTCCAGGTTAGTACGTTTTAGAGCTTGTATTACTGCAAATGAAGCTCCTCAACCAGCAGTCCTGGCGAATGAATAAGATGCGACCCACCTGAACTCCGTAGGCAACAGTGAGGCCAAAAAGGAGAGATTGAGCCAAGAACTGCTGCCAAATCGCGTTGGGCTGAGTGAAAGATGTTGCAAGCATAGAGCCAGCGCCCCCGATCGCGGCAAACAGGTAGAGCCACTGAGGAAAGTTTAGCGTCTTCATGGCACCCATCCCAAGTTCCAATGAAGTAACTTACTTTGGGACCGTAAAGATCAAACAGTGCTCCAGCGACCGAGCCCGAGAGGTACATCAGCGTGATTTGCAGCGTGCCAATGAAGGAGATGGCGGTCGGCGAGTAATTCTTCAGATATTCTTGCTGGTAAAAAGTCTGGAAGAAACCGAAGCTGTTCACGACGCCAAAGGATGCGAAGTAAACCAAGAAGGAGCCGGTAACTGCGAGCCATGCCTGCGTGCCTCCCTCCGGATACACCTCTTCTTGTGCGGGCGAGAAAACTCCATCTTGGGTTCCAGAGATGTTCTCAGGGTCGGATGGAACGATGGAGCTGTGCTTCTCGGACCGAGACTGACCTGATAGAGTGTTACCCGCCATGGTTCACAACGTGAACTGGCTTGTCAAATAAGGTTAGGTTGGCAAATGTGCTTACAGCGAGGATGATGTGGCGACCGTAACGATACGGTCGGTAGTGATTGTTGATGGTGTTTGCGACAAACCTTCGCTCGAATCTGATGGAGGAGAGTGGTGTTTGTGACCAGGGAACTTCGTCGGGGGCACGCCTGTGGGCGAAAGGATATATATACCTTATTTCCCTGTGGGCTTGCACAATCCTCCTTTTCCGAATTGGGACACATTTTCCCTGCAAAAGTTCCTTCGCGCCGTCCGGCGATATCGGGTCGCTCTCCACAGCTTGGCAAACTAGCCAATTGGTATTAAAGTCGGAGCTCCCAACTGAGTGCTGGGTTCTTTATCGCATTGCTTTCTCCGCATCCTCAATCTCAGCGCTATCACAGTGATGAACACCTCCCAGGCTACACAACAGTCACCCAGTAAACCTGTTAGACGCTTTGCATTGAATGTAAACGTCCCCCTGTATTCCAGATGCATATGGTACCGCGCCTGACGCTCTGAAGGCATGTGCATCCTGCCGCGAGAGAAAGACAAGATGTAACGAAGCGAAGCCTTCTTGTGATCGGTGCAAGAGACTGGGACTGGCGTGCGCATATGTGGAGAGCGTCGCATCCAAGTGAGATCCAGCAGTGTTGATCGTTCTAGTCAAAGTTTTCTCATGAACTCTCCGTCTGTCAGGAAAGGTCTTTCAGTCTCCGAATTGGCGGGCGCCCTTCAACGAATGGAAGACAAGATTGATAACCTTGTGGCAAAGACAACGGCAAACCAAGGAGTTGGACCACTCAGCGATCGCAGCCATCCAAGTTCTACGACACAACCTCCGAATACCCCAGATCCAGTCAGCCCCATCAGCGCCTTCACGCCCTCAAGGCTCGGGTCGGTTCAGATTCGTCAGGAACTGGCGATACCAGAGCGTCACTGCACAGCGCCACAGCATTTACTAACATGGTCGTGCTCTCCCTTGACACTAAACGACCGTGAGCTGCGATACCCAGTCGACCTTGAAAGCAAGCAAGCCAGACTAAGAAAGACCACTGCTGCACCAGTTTGTCTGTCGCAGAGCATGAGCGAAGTGAGCAGCAGCTGGCTATCTACCATATCCTTATCTCAACTCCGTGACCTAGCCAACCTCTATTTCACTCACTTTCACCCCCAATGTCTCATTCTTGAAGAGGACAATTTCTACCATCATCATCTTAGTCGGACCCTGAGAGTCGGTTTTAATGACAGTTTAAGCAGCTGCGTTGTACTCCTAGTACTTTCCCTTGGTTCTGTTGTCGCATGCCAGACTGATGGCAGAGAGTGGGCCCAGTCAGATTCTGCTACTGATATGCTTGAGTTCGAGGCTGGTCTCAGCTTCTTCAACCTAGCTTGCAACATATTTCGTGATGTTGAAGATGTTAGCTGGGAAAGCGTGCAGTGTCTTCTGCTGATCGCGTAAGCATCACTCCATGCGTTCTGAATCCTGCAACTAACACAAAGAGTCTTTACAACTCATCCAAACTCAGAGTTTACGACCATTGGCGTTTCATTAACAAGGCCTGTTCGACTGTGATAATCTTGTTGCCTCTGTATGTTGACTCATTTAAAACTTCATGGGCATTGTCTAAACAAAGGTTTGACAGAGAGGAAAAGCTGCAAGCTCACCATTGCCAACTCTACTGGATTGCGTACCTACAAGAAAGGTAAGTACCGCGGCTGCGCTTGCTGATATCATAAAAGCTGACAACATGTCATTCAAATACTCGTCGAGTTTGAATTCCCCTCGAGCGGTCTTAGCGGGCTTGAAAGCTCCGTTCCGTTGCCGCTTCTCCCAGATCCTGGGATCGACCCCCGGCAAAAGGAGTACCAATTCTTCTTCCTTGCCCTCGTTTCAATGAGAAGACTCCTCAATAGGGTTCACTCCCATTTGTATAATCAAGGTGACGTGAGAAAACTCCTCGATGTAAATCGATACTGGTTTTGACTGATATTGCAGAGCGGCTTGTGACTCCAAATCCCTCCGTGCTCTACGAACTCAACCGACAGATTGAGGAGTGGAAACAATGTCTACCCTCTGCATTTCAGTTCTCGGATCTCACACTATCAGATGAAGTCCGAATTGCTTCTCAAACCGACAAGCGCAGCATGCAAGAGAGGCTCAAGGGTCACTGGAAGGCGCGTTATTATGCCGCCAAAACCATCCTCTACCGACCTCATGTTCACAGGGTCATACACAGCTCTAGAATAGATGCCTCGGATTACGAAGTAGAATGTGCTAAAACTGCTATTGCTTCGGCGCTGATAGGAATTCTTCACGGCGGGATAATGCACGAGCCTTTCCAGCTTCTCCTGTTTCCCATTAACTCCTGGAGAACGTAAGTCACCGCCTCGATTCGAACGTTCTGGAGACATCTGACAAACCTGAAAAGGCTATTTGCAATAAGGATCCAGATACAATTGATTCAGAGAACGCAGGTTTCGGGATTGGCAGCGGCCTTGCTGCCAGATGGCTGGGAAGTGATTGATCGAGTTCAGGCAATCATTGTTGACGCGGCATCTCCTTTTTCACCGACAATCACCAGGGATTATGAGATTATTCAGAGTCTCGTAGGAGTATAAGTATGTGTACCCTTCTGTCATATGTTCACTCTTGATGCGTCCAGCATTCTACTTCAATATCATATTTTCCTCCAACTTAATGAACCCACTGGGCTGCGGCCTTCGAGCGAAACTCTGCCAGCAGCCCTTTATCCTTTGAGTCCTTCGCCGCAGAAACCATAAACACGGCACTTTCTTCAATTACCCATTTCTGAACGCTGTCGTCCCAGTAGGAGATACTCACCCGATCCAGTGTAGCCCGAGCAGTGGCAGTCTCCCCAGGACGTACAAACACCTTGTCCCACCCCTTCAGCTCCCTCAGAGGTCGGCCGAGTCTCGGCTTGGACACCGGGCTCACGTAAAACTGCACTACTTCCTTGCCGTTAACATCCCCGGTGTTGGTCACGTCAACCTGGACCTCAATCGTTCCGTCCACAGCGAGAGAATCGCTGCTCAGCCTGATGTTAGAGTATGCAAATTTCGTGTACGAGAGACCATATCCGAAGGGGAATAACGGCTCAATCTTGCGATGGTCATAGAATCGGTACCCAAGGTAGATGTTCTCACCATAGTGAACCACATCATTCTCTCCGGGGTAGTTGTCAAACGAGGGTGTGTCCTCAATGCGGCGGGGGAATGTAATCGGTAACTTCCCACAAGTATTGGTGGTCCCCAGAAGAATGTCGGCAATACAGTCGCCCTGCTCCTGTCCTTGGTACCAGGCCTGAACAATGGCTGGCATCTCATTGGCCCAGGGCAATGTGATTGGGCTACCTGTCTGATTGATGACGATGGTCCTGGGATTCGCTCTCACTACAGCCCGCACCAACTCGTTGGATTGCCCTGGTAGATGCATTGATACCATGTCGCTTGTTTCCGTCTCCCATTCGTGATCTTTCCCAACAACTACGACTGCTATGTCGCTGCGGCTGGCGAGGTCAACGGTATCTTGTAGCATGGCATCGAGATCGCCAGGGTTCTCCAGGAATCCAACTCGAACACCGTCTTGGACCTCCTCACGTTCAAGCATGCCCGTGTACGTCATGTCGTACGGCTTAGGCTCGCGACTGATGGACTCAAGAACAAGCTCGTATGAATGTCCGGCCTTCAGCTCCACTTCAACGCGTTCTTCAGGTGAGCCGTAGCTCATGAAAAGAGACGACTTGGGCGACCACCACCGGCGTTCAATGTCGACAATAACCTTTCCGTCGAGTATGAGCTTCCCGGGCCCGCAGCTGGAAAGAGAAAACTGATGTACTCCAGTGGTTTTCGGCGTCAGAATCGTCTCGGCGCGGTAGGAGTACCTTTCCCCAGTCGTTAACTCTGGTGGTAGCCCGTCGTAACAAACCAGGTTCGAACTCGGTCGGTGCTCAGTCATGAAAGGCTTGCCCTCGTGCTTTATGTTTCTCCAAAGCGACAGTACGAATCCAGGCGAGCCGGTTTCCGGGTTTCTCATCACCGACGGCTCGAGAAGAGGGAGATAACGGTGCGTGAGTATGCCTGGCTTTGTCACGACTTGCGCAGTCGGATAAATGCTAGAGACCTCCTTGTTGAAAGAGCCGAATGGTGTAGTACGGTAGTGAGGTGAGAGATTCGAGCTCCCCCCTCCAGTCGCAACGGTTCTGTTTGCGTTTGGGCCGATGAAAGCTATGGTCTTTCCGTCAAGATCCTTCAACGGAAGAATATCACCCTCGTTCTTCAACAGGACAATGCCTGTAGACCTGTTAACGCAATCCTTTCTGGATGACCGATGGTTTCTGGAGTAGACTCACCTTCGGCGCCGGCGCGGCGCAAGATTGCCCGATGCTTGGGGAGATCGATGGCCTGCTCAGGTCCTTCTTTCCAGTCGGGAATTTTGCTCTTCCCAGTCTTATGGACAAGCTCGAGAACCCTAGTTGCGGAAGCATCGATGAAGGAGCTGTCGACTAGGCCTTGCCGGTGAGCTTCAGGAAGGTGCCTGCCCCGCCTCCTCACAGGCCCCGGCATTTCAAGATCCAGACTGCAATGATCCGTAAGCTTCGTGAACATCCTTGAGATTTCCCAGATGACGTACCCAGCTGTAAGAGAGGGAACAACGCTATTGGTCCCAAACCAGTCACTCATAACGAGTCCGTCCCAACCCCACTCGCCACGGAGGATATCTCTGATGAGGTAGTGGTTCGCAGAGCAGAAGTCTCCGTTTACCTTGTTGTAAGCCGTCATGATCGACCACGGGTTGCTGTCGCGGACCGCGATTTGGAAAGGCTGGAGGTGAATCTCGCGCAGGGCGCGCTCGGGAATCTTCTCGTCGATGAAGAAGCGGCGATTCTCCTGGTCGTTGGCGGCGTAGTGCTTCACACAGGCCCCAATGCCAGCAGCTTGGATCGTGTTGATGTACTGAGCGGCAAGCTTGCCCGTCAAGAAAGGATCCTCGCTGTAAGCTTCAAAGTTGCGCCCGCTCAGAGGGGTCCTTGGGATGCAAACTGGATGTATCGAGTATCAGTGATATATTCGACCGACCCTAGCGGCAGATAACAGAACCGCACTCGCCAGTCGGTCCTAGCAGAACATCAACTCCCTTGCTCTTAGCTTCTGCTATCAAGACTTGCGATACATCCTCAATTACTTGCTTGTCCCAGGTAGCAGCAAGTGACACGCTGTTTAACTCATCAGTCTGACGTAAATAACAATAACAAGGCAACATTTCTTGCTCAGAACACTAACCCTAATGGTAATGAAGCTGCAGTCACTCCATCGACGAAGATTCCCCCGCGCACGCCAGTTGGTCCATCAGAAGTCTTGATTCTGGAGATGCCCAGCCTAGGAATGGGATTCATGCGCCAGAGGTCTTCTCCAGTCAAAAGCAAAATCTTCTCTTCTAGTGTCATCTGTTTGAGCTTCTCATCCGCAAAACCTTTTGCATCTTGAGATATAGTCACAGCAACCTTTGAAGGATCATGATTCCAACCATGTCTCTCGGTGTCGAGCATGTTGAGAGTGAGCCAAATCGAGAGCCGGGTAGATCCGCGTGAACACGGAAGAGTTGTGAAATACTCTCGAAGGAAAGTCGTGCATACTGCTTCTTTTGAATGATCTTAAAACCGGAGGCAAGACGACAAAGCAAGACTTCAGGCATACCCGCCCGCAACATGTGTTCGTGGCCCATCGTTCAACTTCAGTGTGGCCATCAGCGCCAGTCCCCATCTCCCCGCCTGGTTTTCGCAACCTAGTAGCAACAAATCTAGACTGCACTTGAATAGATTCAACTAGCTAATTGGATCATGAGTAAGACTACAGTTGCAGTGGCGGAGTTTGCATGAAGCCCCCATAATATAATCACCACCGTCAGAAGCAGTCTGTTTCTCCCCGCTCGTCCTCTGCGATTGCCATATTAGGCTATGCTACGCTCACCTAGGGTATTGCTAAGACCTGGGGAAACCCTCCCCCGTACATGTCACCTAGGGTTTGAGGAGGAGAACATAGCTAGAATCACACTATGTAGCCGGGTCTAACGCTATGTCGTAAGTCTTGAAGTACGGCTTGATGAGATTCTAGAACCAGGCATCTGGAGGCGTACTCTATGTCTTCCACAACAGCATTCAGAGGGGCGCATACAAATAGGCCTAATATGTTGAACTGCATAGCTTAGAGTTTATAATCCTTAGATCTCATCTCCTCGCGTTTCCCGTCCCTTGCCTAGGTTTGATCAGACGATGGATTCTAACCCTAACCCTACTATATTCCGAACTGTGGCAGAGATCCTTGCGTCAGACTCTCGGCCTGCGCTCTCTTCCCTCACGCCTTCCCTCATCCGTCTCTATGCCATCCTTGCGCCAGCTTGCCTCGTTGTCTGCGCGACTAACGGCTACGATGGCTCAGTCTTGACTGGACTCCAGGGCGTAGCCGCCTGGAACCATGAGTTCGGGAGTCCCAAAGGAGCTCTCTTGGGGATCACCAGCGCAGCTTACCCCCTCGGCGCAATCCTCTCGACTCCCTTCTCAGCCATGATCTCCGACCGTTTCGGGCGCAAATGGTCCATTCTCATCGGCAGCTGCATCATGATCATCGGCGTATTGATACAGTGCCTCAGCCACTCCATCGGGCTCTTCATCGGGGGACGTATCGTCGTCGGGTTCGGCATCACCATGGCCCTCGCCGCCGCGCCGGTACTGATATCCGAGCTTGCACATCCGCGACACCGCGTCCTCTTTGGTTCGCTGTACAACACCAGCTTCTACCTTGGCGCCCTGACGGCTGGATGGGTTACCTTTGGTAGCTACCGCATCCCAGGCTCTTGGTGCGTGATCAAGATGTACGACATACCGAGTTATCAGCGGCTGCTAACTTGAGGAAAAGGGCATGGCGTCTGCCGACTATGCTTCAAGCGGTTCCCGTCTGCATCCAGATGATATTTGTCTGGTTTCTAGACGAGTCCCCTCGTTGGCTGTGCTACAAGGACCGCGAAGAGGAAGCCTTCAACATCCTCGTCAAGCACCATGGCGGCGGCGACCCAAACGACCCCCTCGTTCTCGCGCAATTCCACGAGATGAAAGTCGCACTGCAGCTGGAAAAGCAAGTACAAGACGCGGGCCCCAAGCTGTTTCTCAAAACACCAGCCAACCGCAAGCGGCTGCTCATTCTTGTGACGCTTGCTGTCGCTGGTCAATGGTCGGGGAACGGACTAGTCAGTTACTACTTAACTCGCATTTTCAGCAGCATCGGCATCACAAGTCAGCGGGAGCAGACGTTGCTCAACGGAGTCATCAGCACGGTGAACTACGCAACCGCCCTCATGGCGGCGGGGTTGTCGACGAAGCTCGGCCGGCGGTGGATGTTCGTCGGCGGCGGAGTTGCCATGTGGCTGACCTTTTCGTCGCTCACAGCCAGTATTGCCGTCTACAACACCAAAGGGACAACAGCTTCAAGCCAAGCTGCGTTGGCATTCATCTTCATATACTATGCGGCATTCAACCTGTGTCTGAACCCGCTTCTCTTCCTCTACCCGACCGAGATTCTGCCATTCAGATTGAGGGCGATGGGTTTGAGCATTCTTGTATTCGCCAATAGGGCGGCGTCGTTCCTGAACCAGTTTGTCAACCCGATTGGGATGGAGTCTCTGAGTTGGAAGTACTACCTCTTCTATGTCGGATGGCTGCTGGTTGAAATCGCGGTGTTCTACTTTTTGTATCCGGAGACGAAGGGGTACAGCCTGGAACGCATGCAGGAGGTCTTTGGGGAGGAGATAAAGGATGATGGGCCCGAGGAGAAGGCGTCCATCATCAACGAGATGAGAGCGGTAGAGCACAAGGACTGAGGAAAACCCATACTTTTAAACATGACTACTAGAAGGATCAACGGCAACTCACTTACGCCCCAAAAGTAAAACCAAGTGTAGTCGTGTCCCTGGTACATACGTACGGTCTTCAAAAACAGGACACTCTCTTCGATCCGCAGCTAGCAGGCAACACTAAGTTGTCCGTTGAGAGACTCACTGAGAAGATGCAAGCCAAAAAATGAAAGGGACGAGACTCGAACTCGCGCGGGTTGCCCCACCAGGAAACAGATGTTAAGCTGACCTTAACCTGGCGCCATAACCAACTCGGCCACCCTTCCGTTGGTGATCTTGGGAATGACTCCCGAGATCGGATGTGGATGCCGGAATTGACCGGGGGAGATGTTGATATGCCGG
Organism: Colletotrichum fructicola Nara gc5; assembly: GCF_000319635.2. Classification (NCBI taxonomy): domain Eukaryota; kingdom Fungi; phylum Ascomycota; class Sordariomycetes; order Glomerellales; family Glomerellaceae; genus Colletotrichum; species Colletotrichum fructicola. Next base: position 7,242,625 of record NW_027094051.1, on the reverse strand, counting down.
CGTTGTATGGTGTGGGAGAGGCTTAGGGCTTCGGCTACGGAGGGGGGAGGCTTTGCGGATGGGATCCACGCACTTGGGAGAGATCCACTGACTGACTGAGTCGGCACAAGCTGGGCTCCCTCCGGGTTTGTGGAGCATAGGAAGTCAAGCGCGATCAATTCAGCGGGTGGCGAGGGCATACGAGTCTTGGTTGGATTTGACACGAGGTCATCACAAGGTTCAGTTTGACGGGAGCTGAAGTTGACATGGCAGAAAAACATTCGACACTCAGATACTGAGGGACGGGCCCCGGTAGATGCATATACTAGAAAACACACCTCATACATGCAACTACGGGGCGATCGTCAAAGCCTTCGTCCGAACCAACAAGTTGCGATGAACACACCCAAACCTTAGAACTGGGATTGTAACTCGAATGATCAGTGGCTGAGCAGACCCCCAAAACCAACAGAGAATCACCAGTGTCAAAGAAAGCGTCGGCCAAAACACAAAACGGTTTGGGGCTTGAGGCGTTCTCAAAGCCGTTGAAACGGTGCCGCAGCTGCTGAAAGACTAACTACCTACTCGAACACCTGAAAGCACGTTGCCATCACCATAAAAACACCTCTAACCCGACCCGGCCTTTTGCGTGTGCTCTCGCAGCCGGGCGCGGGAAGCCATCCCGGGAACGGGACCGATCAACGGGCGCGGCCTTGGCAGAAACTCAATGCATCGTCATTCTGTCCCCCCATCTTCCCCAACACTTAGGTCGGGAAATAATCATATCAGCATGTGAGGCGGGGGAGATATCCGTACATGGCATGCACGTTGCATCTGTTCATCTCCAAGTCACCCGTGCATAAACGGGAAAAAAACAAGTGCTCGGCACCGCATCCCAGGAGGAGGTAAACAAATCCGGCCCAAATCTCCAGCCAGGCTCGCCAAATAAGGAAACGAAAAAAGAAGCATTTAAGATTAAATATTGGAACTGGGAAGAAAGGGCCTGGGCCAGACGCAACGAATGAATAACCCGACAGCACTGCCTCACTCGCCAAAGATTCAATCTTTCTTTCCTTCCCAAGCGAGAGAAAAGCCAAGTTTATTCCTTTCCATCCAATGTCGATGAACGGCATCAGGGGAAAGGGAGGTGAGGGTCGATGCCTACCTAGCCGAACGCGTGTTCCCCACTGCTTCCCGCCGTGCCGCTGGCACTCTAGAACCAAGTTTTTGTTGGCCTTGGGTGCGCTTGGCTCTGAAGATGGTTTAGCTCCAGGCACGACGACGGCGTGATTCGCTGCGTGCCTGACACGGGGGGCAAAGAGCGCATGGAAATGTAAACAGTGCATTGCGCCATCTCGTCGTCGCGTTATCTACTGCGGAGTATGACTTCGAGATTGAAGCGCGACCAGAACATAGAACTATGATGATGACGATTGAAAAGACAGTGGTATGAATCAATTCAAACAATGACGCACCAAGAGGTCAATGTTGTCCGCGCCGGCGTTGGTGGTGAGGCGCGCCAACACGAACAAAAAATCCAATGATTTACCAACACAGTTCTAAAATTAGCTCAGCCTCCTCGAAGAGTCGACCAGAAAAAAAACAGAAGGGCACCACCTGCGCCCGGATTTGTGGGCGTGTCTTCACTGGGTTCCCTGATTCCTTGCAGCGCTCTTGGAGGAAAGAGGGCCAATACGAAATGGACGGGCCGCCGCCAGTGGTCCAGAACTTGGACCGGACTCCACCTTGGGCCCTGGGAGTGGGGAGAGATCAGCACACCTCATTTCCGACTCTGGGGGATTGCTGCCGCCCAATGGGAACGCAGATCTGGGTCTGACCCTCTCTAAGTCGCCGGCGCTCACCGAGTCAGGAGCTTAGACACACCAGGCTGTGGTGGTTCATCATGTTACACGGGCTGTTCGGTGTGAGACAGTGTCATACGGTCGGTTGTCAGCTTACGATCAAGTCACTGGTCCGCGAGGCATGTGGGATGGTCTTTGATGATGGTTTGAATGATTAATCACATTTCCTTCAGTCTATCCGCAGTCTATCCACGATTATGATACCAGAATGCACACATGTCCAGTGTGTGAGTCAAAATACACGCTGCTATTCCCTCATGTGCTGCTCAAACTTTTTACACCGAAATGGCTGCTGCTACTCCCCACCCTTAGTAGAGGAAGGCAATGGCGCCGGCAATGATGGCCAGGGCACCGGTGGAGAGGACCTTGACAGTGGTGGCACCGGAGCCGACGGTGGAAGCGGAGCTGCCAGCGCCAGTGGTGGTGGAAGAGCCGGAGCCGGAGCCGCTGCCAGAGCCGGAGCCAGAGCCAGAGCTGGCGGTGCCGCTGGGGGAGGCAGTGGAGACGGTGGTGTTACCGCCGGATCCAGAAGAGCCAGAGCCAGAGCCAGAGCCAGAAGTGCCGTTGCCGGGCTTAACGGTAGCGGTGGAGGAGGCAGTGCCGGTGGTGGTCTCGGTGGGGGTGTCGAAGGTGGTAGGGCAGGTGAGGTTGAAGAGGGGCTTGGTGGACAGGTCCTTGGTGATGGCGAACTTCATGGTGTTGTCGGGGTTGGAGTCACGGAGGTTGTACCAGAAGGTAGGGGTCTTGCCGAAGAGCTGGCGGCAGCCGATCTCGTCCCAGTAGGTCTTGGCGTTCTGAGCAGAGGGAACAGCCTCGTCCCAGGTCTCACCAGTGACGGGCCAGCCGGTCTCAGTAACCCAGACGGGCTTGCCAGCGGCGGTGGCGATGGTGGCCTTGTAGGCCTTGTCGAAGAGCTTGCCAGCGTTCTCGATGCTGTTGCCCTTGTCGTTCTCGTAGTAGGGGTACTCATCGACACCGACCCAGTCAATGGCGTCGAGGACGGGCTTGTTGGTGGCGTTTCCCCAGACGTCCCAGGTGTCGACGTGGCCGATGGAGACCTTGGACAGAGGAGTGTCCTTGAAGGCGGTCTTGAAGTCGTTGATGAAGCCGACAATGGTCTTGGGGTCGGCACCGACTCCAGACTTGTTCTTGACACCGGTGACTGAGTTGCGGTACAGGTCCTCAGAGCCGATGGAGGCACCGATGATGAGGTCGGTCAGCTTGGTGCCGTACTTGGTGACGGCGGTCTTGAGGGCGTTGATCTCCTTGTCGATGTTGTCGGTGCCGGAGGTCCAGACACCGAGGAGGATCTTGGTGTTGGTGTTGATGGCAGCCTCGAAGGCCTCGATGGGGTCCTCGGTGGAGTAGGCCTGGATGTTGGTGTAGAGACGGACGGCGTTGAAGTCGCCGGGGGCACCCTCGAGGTTCTGGGCGGTCTTGAACTCGGCCTCGAAGTCGGCCTTGAACTTGGCAGAGCGGTCGGCCTTGGTGGCACCAGAGTTGAAGCCAAGGTAGTTCTCGGCGGCAGCGGTGGCCGCGAGGGCGCTGATGGCGACGGCAGAAACGGAGGCCTTCATTTTGATGATGTGTGATTATGCGTGTGTAACTGGGAAAGAATAATCGCTCTCGTGTCGGTCGGGAGGTATCGTAAGACGGATAGGCAGCAAGAGAAATCCCAGAGGCTGTTTATTAAGGCTGGGAGATGCTGTGGTTGGTCGGGGACTGTTTGGCTGTGACTAAAACAAATAATAAAGAGTGTGGGATAGTTGGGTTTGTTGTCGAGGACCAAAAAGAATGACTGGCAAAGGGAAGGAGGTGCCAAAGAAGGTGTCGACAACGAGTGGGACAAGGCCGGGTATTAAACACACGAAGGAAGGAATTCGGGAGTCCGAGTGAGGGTGGAGCGTGGTGAATGAAGATGGAAGGGGAAGGGGAAGGGGAAAACAATGACGGCCGTCGTATTGGCCTTGGACGTCACGAAATTAAGGAGGTCCCCGGCTCAGGGGGGGAGCGTGCGGGGATCACGTGAAGCGACTGGACCAGGCCTCCGCTGAACAATGCCCGCTGCAGACACTGGACAGCAGGAAGGACCAGACCACTGCTGGACCACCTGCTGGAACACCTAAGGCAGGTAGGTACCTCGTACACAACCCGGGAAGGAACACTGGAGAACCAAGTTTGTTTTCCGGGGCTTGTGGACGAGGGCTGAAAAGTCGCCCAGCTGGGGCCTGGCGCGCGCTGGAGCCACTCCACTTGTGCTGGAAGATCAGCCAAGGCGGTGAATGCAACCACTGACGCAGGGGAACAGACGCTGCCGCTGTTGAAGCTGCCGCTATGGATTGCATTGACTCGCTGTTATTCACTCTCGCGTCGTCGTGCGTTTCGTTGTGCATCTGTCATCCCATCTTGTTTGCTTTTTCCTCCCACGTCGCGTCGACTCACGGCACTTGATAACCTGTGCCTGTGCCGATGCCACCCAGATGCCAGACGTGCATCTCAAAACTCATCCAATCTTCCTTCAAATTCATGGCTCGGACGGGAGTGGCGGAGGAGGCGCTTGGCTAATTCCCAGCGGCATTCCACTCACCACCTCCAACGGCCCTGAGCCTTGCCGATGATTCTTACACAAGTTGAAACGTTGCGACATCCAACTGCAAATTGACTAGCCTTGTTCCAGTCCAAGTCATCCATCTCTCTGTCTTAGTCGTGGCTTTGGGCGTTGATGCTGTTGCGTGTCTGCTATTCCATCAGGCTCTGTCATAACATGCATATCTATGTATGCATCTACCGAGATCTCTTAAGTGCATACACACAGCCCCTGAGCAAGTTCCCAATGGAGTCGGGCAATGCAATCATCATTGTTACTGATCATTGGTAACAATGATCTCAACCAAGCCTTGTCATTTCTTCCAAGCCTCTCTTTTCCATGATTCTGCATCTTGGCTTTGTGACTACCTTTGACCCCAAAAATAAGCATGGCGCAGCGGCTGTCCTCCCACCGGCAACTGGCTGGGCGGCTGCCTCCGCCTCGGCCACCGGCGAATGGCCGTCTTGGTCTCCCGCACCTACGGGGCCGAATCGGTGCCCGCGGACGACACGGCCGAGACGCGGGGCTATTCACGCAGCTCAGGAGCAACTTGGAGCGCCGTTCAACCAGGTTCTGTATTCTCAGTTCTGCACTACAGTCCTACTTCAGTTTTATCTCTTGATACCCTACTCTCTCCCACACATCGAGATCCTCGAGCTCAGCCATTCCGACGCGCTGGTAGAACCTGTTCCCAGCGTTGACGACCATGAGACCGATGCCCAACTTCCTGCTGTCCCGGAAAATTGTCCCAAGAAGCAAAACCTGTAGCTCTCTGCCTTGTATCTCTTTCTCGAAAGCATCCTCGTCCAAGTCAGGTAACTTGTCACATCCTCCCGATATGATATCACCGTCCTTGTCTCTTTGGTCCGTACCGAGGTCGTCAGCCTTCATCATGCGACATTCAAGTGCCGCATGTCTTGGGACCCTTGTCCCTAGAGTATCCCATCCTTTGACCTTCGCATCTTCTTTGATGAACATCTCGGTGTACTTCACCTGCCGGCTCAGCGATGCCCAAGACCAGCTCGGTGCTCGATCTGATCTCTGCGACTCCTCTTCTCCCACGTCTGCGTCTATGGGCTTATACCACGCAAGCAGCTCAATGAACCATTTCTTCCACAGCCCAAAGTGATTACTGTCCTCCCACAAAACCTCCAGCTCCCTCGTGATTCCCCTGAGAGCGTTCAGCCTGTCGTTGGGGTCACTCAGAGACCGCCGAGTGTATTGCCACACAACAGTCTTCCACAGATACATCTTCTCCTCGTCGTCACTACCAAACAGTCCAGCATTGTCCTCGTTGAAGCTAGTCCACGGCAACCCTTCCAGCGGCTGCAAATACTCCAACGCGTCATCTCCCCCAACCACACTCTGCAAATCAAAACCTTTGCATTGCCAGAGAAGCTCGTACTCCGAAAAGATCAGCAGCCGCGACGATAGCATGAACTCTTGAAGCACCCATCCACGCTCATCCAACATGTGCTTCGGCACATGGGGCCGCGATCGAAGATACACCGTCCCCTCTGGGCCCTTTCCCTTCGACCCGTCCACAGCTATCTTAACTTCGGGGATATATGTGCTTCTCTGCCACAAGAACCCATCCCTTGCTCTCTCCGCCGTTCCAGCTGCGATGGTGATGGCGGCGTTTTTGTAAATTGTCGCCATTCTCCCGACCTCTTTCTCCTTATCCCTGTCACAGTCCTGAATAATGCAGAAAGCGTCGACCCAGAGGTATCTGAACCCCAGCATCCTCGTTACCTTGACCGCGTCCTTTACCGACTGCTGCAGGGTCTCCTCTTGTATGCCGGCCTGCGTAGACATTTCCGTTAGAGTATCCCTACGTAAGAGTACTTTCTGTTTACCGCCCCAGCAATAGCTCAACGCAATGTACTCCCCACGGGTCTCCGTCTCATTGACAAACAGTCGAAGAGAGGGGTTGTCTGTGGTTCCCACGTCGAGGACACGGGAGGGCAAAACTGTATTGCGAGAGAATTTGCATGCTTCGTGTTTCTTGGCGTCGTCGTCGTCCTTTGCGTTTTTGCATTCATCGTATAGCCCTCTAGCCTTGTCGAGGACTGTCTGGGTCTTGACTTCCCGCTTAAGGGGTCGGCGGGAAATCAATGCCGTCATAGGATCGCCTTTGCAAGTTGTTAGTATACAACGTGGTATGAAGGACCTCTCCCACCTTGCTTCGCATAGGGATGAATTCGTACTACAATCTTTGTTTTCGGCGTGATCTTTTTTTTTGGCATGATCTTCTTTTTTGCCGTGATGTCTGTTTTCGGTGTGAAGTATCCCTCCAAAACATTGAAGACCGGGCAATGTGTGGTTCCCGCTCTGCCCGCTGGACGGCGATTTCGAAAGATTAACGGTTTGTTGCTGGGCCACCCCGTCTCGTCTTCTTCTACTTCGACAGACTCAGCTATTAAGAAGCATGACGGACAGCCTTGTTCGGCGTTGATGGAGCGAAGAAACTCAGTGTGAGTAAAATGACGAAACCCAGCTTTGGAGTTGAGTCTCATCAGGCCTTCTTCCGAAAACATGAGACTACATCTGGCGCAGGCTGGGCCCGGGTCGGCATCGCCTTCACGGACCTTTCTCAGAGATCGAGGTGGATACTCCTCGTCTTCTGTCTCCATCTCCGCCGCCTTTCGGCGATTATTCGCCCTAAGGGGGAGCGTTAGGCTCATGATTGACACCGCGAGATGACAACCAAGACTAGACCACAGAGCGCGACTAGACCGGAGGATTGTAGGGTATGACCTGAACTCGCTCAAAGATGTAAAGCGTCCGGAAGAAGTTCACAATTGTAACGAGAGAGCCGCCGAGGGCGCCATCAAATCTGCCCTGCACTTATGTGGTGTTCCCCCAAGAGGGGCAGTTGGCCGACCCCTGTGGGCGAGTCTGCCTGCAGGAAGGCAACCAGGCTAGCATGCACGAATGCCAAAACAGGGCGAGTATTCAGGCAACCATTGCGACCTTCGACAAGGCTTTTATGCAGTTGGAGTTGGGCAAATTGCGACTATGGAATTTGCCTTGGCTGGTACCTACCTATTATCTGCAGTAATTGCAGTGCGTGGGGCATTTGAGGATCAAGGACTCCAAGGACCACCACCAGTTTAGGGAACAGGACGTTGAGAGGGGAGAAGAGAAACAACTCAATTGTATCAGGGTATTATCAAAAGAGTCCAAGGTCAACTCATAAACTCGTCGCAATCATCAAAACACAAGAAGGAAGCTTCACAGCGTCGCATAAGCGCGCTGCCAATCGTAAAAGAAAACAATTAACCGCCCGATCCAAACGCCCCCTTCAACCCACATCTAGTCGTGCGACTCGTCCATTTGTTCGCGAGTGTCGTAATCCTCGTCGAAACCAATGGCGGCAAGGGTCTTCTTCACGCTCTGTTGAGAACTCATTTCCTGTAGCGATTCGTCAGCAAGTTTTGGCTTGGCTGTTCGGTGAAAAGATACATACCACCTCGACGGTTTCCTTGATGACATATCTGGTAACAAGCACCTTCTGGCCCTGGCCGAGGCGAATGGCGCGGGCAATCGCCTGATTCTCAACGCTCGGGTTCCACTGCAGCTCGACTATGAAGACGCGATTCGCGCAAGTGAGATTCAGGCTGTTCAAAAGCATGTTAGTGTTGCTTTTGAAAGGTACGGATGGGAACATACCCGAAAGCACCAGTGCCAGTCGTCATGATGAGAACCCTCTTCTCATCTTTGTTCGCGAAATCTCTGAGCATATCTTGACGTTGGCTAAGGGAGCAATCGCCGTCGATCCGGAGAAAGGGGATATTTGCTCTTTCTAGGTGTTGCGCTACCAGGTGCAGAGTTCTCGTCCAGCACGAGAAGATGATACTGAGAAACGTCAATAACCCTGAGATAGATGGTCTCAAGCACCTAATCACGTACCTCTTCGTCTCATTCAGGTCGACTTTGACATCCTCAATCAATGCCTTCATCTTCGTAGATTCCCCCGCGGCATTGAAGTAAACGTCATCGTCCCTCTTGGAGAGGGCTTGAGCCGGCGCATCAGCCATCTCCACATCTCCTGAGCCTCCGGGCCCGTCAACCCTCACGACAGGGACACCAGAAGGTAACGCACGTTGCGCTCCGGCAGACCTCATCCAGTTCTCACACACAGGGCAGTTCCTCGCTTGCGTGCTCGCCGTACCGGCAGAATAGTCCGACTGCTCGAGACACTCGGAGCAAAAGACGTGCGCGCACCGCTCCTCGAACTCGTTCCGCAGCCGGCTGGATCCCAGAATGGGCATCGGCTGGTGGCACCCATCGCAGGTGATCTCCGCATTCTGGCCAAGTGCACTGACGACGGCCTCTCGTTCGTCAAGACGGTACGCCCGACGGTGCCAGGAAAAGGGCTTCTGGTACGTCCCGTGGTTGCATAGGATCCGTAGCTGGAGGTTCGCCTGGAACAGCCCAAACTTGGAGCTCTTCTCCACCTCCCCGACTTTTTGCTTGATCGTCCGCATCAGGATCTCCTTCGTCTTGTCGTACTGGTCACGCTCTTTCGGGCTGAAATCCAGCTCCTTGGTGACTTCCTCGAGGCCAGGAAGCTTCAGGAGATCTTTAGTCCGACGCAGGCAAAGGGAATCAAGCAGTGTGATCAGCCGCTCTTTGACCTTCTGCGGTTCCTCTTCATTTTGCTCGAACGGCAACTCGATGTACCGCCGGAACTTGGCGGGCTCGTCAAACGGCTTGGCGCGGATGAATGCGAATAGGGCGCCAATATCCGAGAGCTTGTTCTGGATGGGCGTCCCAGTCAGGCACCAGCGGGATTTCGCGCGCAAATCTCGGCAGGCGTGGTAGAATGTCGTCGCCGGGCGGCGAATGATGTGGGCTTCATCGAGTACTACGCGGTACCAGCCGATCTTGTGAAGTAGAGAGGACTTCTTGTCGAATTCTGCCGAGAGGGTGTTGTAGGTTGTAACGACAATTTGAGAATTTTTGATCTTGTCAATGTCTTTCTCACGGCCGGGACCATGGTACTTGATTGTTTTCAGGCTACCTTGGATGTGTCTGGTGCTTGTTAGTCCTGCCCTCCGATGTCTTGGTGCGTTGGCTTACTTGTCTATCTCGTCGGTCCAGTTGTAAATGAGGACTGTAAATGTCAGCATCCATTTGAAGACCGCCATGCATATGTCCACCTACGGGCAGATGACACGACTACTAACGTCGAGCCAGAATAGGTAATATCCTTGGGTTTGTCATCGTTGCCGTTCTCCTGCTCTGCCCAATCTCGGCCACTTTGAAGAGTCTTGACAATGAGAGAAAGGATGGACAGGGACTTGCCCATACCCATCTCGTCAGCCAAAATGCCTCCGCCGCGCTCTTCCGGTTTGATACGCTGTTTGACGTTGGTGATTTTGTGGCGATACCTGGGTTTGTCAGCTCATGCATGCACTACGCGAGGTCGATGTGAATGTACCAATCACTTCCGTCAACCTTGACCGGCTTCCAAAGGCGATAGGGGTCCGGAATCTCACCAGACTCCCTCTGCAACATGAATCCGAGTGCCTCTTGCTGGTGTCTAGTGCAGGTTAGTGGATATGGGTCGATGAGTCTCGTCGAGTGATATACTCACATCAGGAGTTCGTTCTTGAGTCCCTCACCGCCACCCACCTTTTCGAGGTTCTTATGTGTATCCAACCTTTGGTAAACCTCCAGCATCATCTTTCTCAAATTCTCTTCTCTCGGTTGCCTCTTCGTCGCCCCGCCGCCATTGACCTCCCTCACAGCTTCGATGGCCATATCTCCAACCCCATCAAGCTGGAGCACGTGCGGATTGTCATAATCCACGTCCTTCCTAGGATGCGTCGGCTTTTGCAACCAAAGCTTGCCTTCAGATAACTTGTCGCCAACATATTGCGCAGTTCTCCTAGGTCCGTAGACATTAATGTCAACCTTGACCATCGCTTCAACGGGCTTCTTGGCGCGGCCAATGGTTTCTCGGAGGGTGACGGTCGGCGCGATGGGTTCGAACTCGACGCCAGCTCGAGTCAGCAACGGCGAGATTGTCTTGCCGGGTCCGGAGCGTAGGTAGCCGAAGTCGGTTTTGTCCTTGAAGGCGAGGAGGACATGATCTTGTGAATCTGAGAGTTCGAAGCGTTGGTATTGTGTCTTTCCTGCGGTCATTGCTGCTTGATGGGCAGCGACAAGCTTCGAGTCGATGACGGCCATTTCACCAATCAACTTGACATCCACATTGTAGAGCTGTTATTGTGAGTTGACATTCTTATCACGAAAGATGGTGAAGGGTAGATGGGATGGGATGAAAGTATGAAATATTTAGCATACCATCCCGTAGCAGACTTTGTCAAGGTCTTCATCCCCAGCCGATGAACATGTATCTGAGCCAGTGACGAGAGACTCGGGGTCCATAGAAGGCGAATGAGTGGCAGGCATAGAGTCTGCTGATGACCCTGAACCTGACGGCGACGGCTGGGATACGTACGATCCACCTGGCGAAGCCATCGTCATGTTCTGGTCGGCCCATATTTCAAGCTCCGAACCCAGGTTATAGGGGGCATGTTCAGTGCCGAGATTGAGGTCTAAACACGCCAGCTGGTCGGTGGGTTCGAAATGTGTGGCTTCGTAGCCGGAGTTAGGGCCGTTGGACAAAATGCCGTTGAAGAGATCGTTCATAGAGGAATAATCCTCGAGGACGGGGGTTTCGTGTGTGTAATCCATGCCCATCCCCATGCCCTGGAACTGGGTCTGGCGAGGGTAGTTTCCCGTGTAGTCGTCGGCGCTCTGGTACGAGGACCCTGAAATGGAGCCGTGAGGGGACATGAACGATGGGTCGGGGTATTGGCTGTGACCATCGTCATCTACATCGTTGAGAAGACGCTTAAGTGACATGTTGGTTGACGGGCTGGAGGTTGATGTTGACGGGAATGCCTGTCCCGTATGTTGGTGGGTGGTGTTCATGATTTCGTAAAAGTCCTCGCAACCAGTGCAGAAGAGACCATAACCAGATGATTGGGGGAATTCCAATTCAGTCAATCAATCAGGCTCGCGGCCTGAATAAGAGGCCGGGCGAACCACTTTTGAGCACATGATGGTCGGTGACGTGAGGCATCGAAGGCGGCTGTTTGCTGTGCATTTCTGGCGCGTCCTCAACGGTCTCGTGAGGCGCAGTGCGGACGATGGTTTGCGTAGTGCATCGTGCACTCCGAAGAACGCTGAGCTGTTCGCTCCCCGTCCCATAACGCCTCCCCCGCCGTCCCGTCCGCCAGGAACAGGAACCTAACGTAATGCATGGGAAGGGATGAAGGGATGGGGGGGGCAGCCCAGCGGGCATTAGCGGGCTTCGGGCTCGTGCGAACCACGAACCAACGGTACGCATGGTGGTCCGCAGGGCTCCGTACTGGCGTAAGGGACACCGGCACTCACAGTCTCCCGCCTGGGGGGCTGGTGTTTTTTCCACTTTACCAGCCCTGGAGCAGCAGCAAGTCAACGTGTGTGTCCTGTGCTGTGCTTCGGGTTGTTTGTGTGCGTGCGTCCACTGCTTGCACTGCCTCCCCGAGGAGCCGCAGCGGGACCACGGCCACATCTCTACCCCTGTCTGTCTGCTCTCACCGTCGGGACCTCCTAGGGGCTCCGCCACAGCACCGTATGAGGGCTCTCCAAGTTCCAGCACTACTGCGTATGCTGCCGCAGTGCCAGCGGTGGCCTCTCGGTGTCCCCCGACCGGGGAATCAAGAGCCTCAATGACGAGGGGTCTGTTCCCACTTGCCGATGCTTGTTTCTCTTGGAATGTTCGGAGAGGGCTCCGATCATGTTGGGGAAGATGACGTATGGTTTAGACCTCGTGCTGCTTTCTTTCATCTATCTTTCTCCGAGGATTCGTAAGGCAAGTTGTTGTATCTACGGTGAGTACCGATGAGAGACAAGATGAAGAGACATAGAGACATGGAGACAGACACAGACCCCTGTCTATTGACTCGGCGGTCACTAAGAAATCCAAGACACAAAACTGCCTGACAGCTTCAGAAAAGTACACTGCAGAAAGGGGCGGGATATCACCCCTCACGCATCTCCAATCCCCAAAGAGATCTCCTCAAATGCCCCTCATAAGGCTTCATAAGGCGTCCGGCGGGGGAGGGGTCGCGAGGTGGCCGGAGCAGCCCGCGCGTCTGCGCGTCCCCAAATGCCATGCTTCTCCTTGTGACTGCTGGACATGGGTGAAGCATAATGCAGCCCTTTCGCCAGTCTCCAGCCTCCAGAACGCAGCCCCATTCAGGGTTGTGCGGGTTCTTCTCGACTCAACCCCAGAGAAGTGGCTTGTGTGGACCGCAAGACATCATCAGCAAAGAGAATACGTGGAAAGATGGGGAGCGAAGCTCGCAGTGGCAGTGCAGTTCGGCTGCCTAGCGCCTCATGCCACCCCTGCCGATTGCTGTGTCTTTTCTTTACCCCTGTCCCTCAGGCGGGCCAGCGACATCATCAACACCAATGGGCCACCTCGTGTCCTCGACGTTGAGCTGACAGGGGTTGCTCAGACGGGGTAACATTTTTGGGATAGTACCGCCTGACTGGCTGCCTCTCTCTGTCTCTTTTCGAGAAACGCATCAGCCTCAATGATGTCGACTGCTCGGATGGTCCCGTTGTGCAAGATTGCGGGTTTCTCAGGACCCTTTCTTTCCAGCCCAGTCTCGTCTAGTTTCCTTCTTTCATAGCTTTCCTTCTTGGATTCTGCAATGTCTCGCAGCTAGCTCTTTGTTGTGTTGGCTGGTGAACTCAACCCAGAAAATTGAACCCACAGCAGCGGCATTAGGTGCAATCCACGGGCCCCGAGTCAGCAAACACCCCCGGAATCCCACCGGCGAAAGCAGCCATGTCTAACGGCCCCGGGCCCGGCAGCGTCCGCTACGGAGCGGAAGCCGGCTTTTTCGCAAACGAAGCCGAAAACTTCAAGGCAACTCTCAATACCAAAGATGCCGAGGATTTCGAGGACAGCAGCTTCGATCTCGTTCGCCGTGAGCTCTTTTCCCTGCAGACCCAACAACAGGCCACGAAGAACCTGATGAACATGAAGAGACTGCAGAGGTTTCTCGACGGGATGGCTGCTCTACAGCAGGTACTCACAGAGTTGGAGTTTCAAGAAGTGGACAGTATCATGGCATGTATCTGGGGCCCTATGAGGTTCTTCTTGAAGGTATGTCCTATCCATCGTGCCCCTTTGCAATTGTCAATTGGTCGCAAAGGTATTAACACGTTGTACTTAGACAACCAATATCAATGAACGGGCCTTTGACGACATCCTCGACGTCTATTACCGCCTCGGTCTCAACATTCCGCGATTCACCGATTACATGCATGTTTTCCAGTCATCGCGAAACGGCATCATGTGCCTGGTCAACACGTACAAGGATGTTCTCAAATTTCATTCAACAGCGTACAAACTCTTTTCTCTCCGAAGTCAGCGTAGGCTATCTATTACCTTCCTCCTCCCTGGCGCAACAATGTCAATCTAACTTGTTTCATAGTATGGGCAAAGCTTCACAGAGCGACCTGGAGAGACCTCAATCCAACCTTCGATCACATATCCTCAACCCTCGAGCTCCACACCAAATGCATACAAGATCACGGGTCTTTCATGCAGCAGCGCATGGACTCGGGCTTCGACGACCTGTGGAGAAATGATCCGATTCATAACCGCGACAATGAGTTCCGTGTGTACGAGAAGGCCTACAAAGAATCTCAGGGGGATTTCAGAGAGCGAGAAAAAGAACGCAAAACCCAGCAAAGGACGAAGATCATTACCTGGATCGCAGCATCAACCAGAAACGATATTCTCCACAAGTCATTCCAGAGAAAGCGCAGCGGCTGTCCGGAGAACGGCGAGTGGCTCTGGCACCAACACGATGAGGTCTCCAACTGGATGCGAGAAGACATACCCGGAGAATCGACAATCTGGATCAATGGCCCTCGAGGCATGGGCAAGACCATCCTCTCGTCCCACGTCATAGACCGCCTCGGAAAGTTCGCCAAAGAAGGTCCCGAAGTGCCTTCTAACACACAAGTATGCTACTTTTACTTCCAAGAAGATGACTCTGAAAATTGCAACTACCTTGGCGTCTTGCGAGGAATTCTCCACCAGCTCGTTTCATCGGCCGAGGTTCCTAGCGACGGCGTAGCCCCCGAGCAAAATATCGCAAATAACAACCTGGCTATACTACCCCTCTGCGAGGATAAAATCACGACATCGGGTGGTTCAACGCTAACCAACCCAGACGTTGCGACATCTCTGATCGAGGTTTTCTTCGAGAACACCTCGCGCCAATACGTAGTCATTGATGGACTGGAAGAATGCAAGACCACGGAGATCACCCAGACTATCAACTTCTTCACAAAGACGGTAGCAGCTTGTGAAGAATTGAATCAGGGACAGTTGCGGGTGATGTTCATGAGCCAGTCGAACAAGGACATTCGCAAGTGTATGGAGAAGAACGGTCTGTCGCCGAATTCAGGGGAGGTTGAGCTGGATGCAAAGGAGAATGCGGAGGACATCCGAAGATACGTGAGAAGCAAGTTGACTTCTGCGGACGGAGACAAGTTCAACCTCTTTGAACGGGAGAAGCAGGATATTGAAGACAAGATCGCATTCATGAGTGAAGGTGCGTTTCGAACGAACAATTCACACGACGGCAACTGACGAAAGCCTTAGGCCTCTTCCTATACGGCCATCTGGCGGTAGAGAATCTCCTGGAACAGCCCACCAAGGCACGCCTTCTTGAAAAGGTGAAGCCGGGAATGCTTCCGAAGGGTATTAAGGATCTGTACGTTCTCCCCTTTGCTGAAAGCTCCTGGCTGGCAATCCACAACGAGTGCGATTTCCTGCTTGAACCATGTAGCTGACAACACCCTAGATACACCGAACTCTTAGGAACTCTGAAAGATCGTCTCACAGAAAAGGAGACCTGGGATTTGGGGAAGCAGCTTCTAGGCTGGCTCATCTGCGCTCACCGCCCCTTGAAGTTGCACGAAATGGACGCAATTCTCTCCTTCGACCCAGACAGAGAGGTAGTAGACTTTGACCTCAACAAGCTTCGGACAGACGTTACCGACCTCCTGGGTTCTCTAGTGCAGGTCTTGCCCGGAGACAATATCCGCCTCATCCACTCCACGGCCAAGAAGTGAGTTACCACCGCATTATAGCTTCTTCTGACAGGACGCTAATAAACCCAAAGATACCTCGCCGAGACTGACGATTTTGACGCGAACTCAGTCCAATGCGACCTCGCGACCCGCTGCCTACGCTACCTTTCCCTCCGCTGCTTCGTCGCCAATGACTACGACGAAGGTGAGCGGCAAGAACATATCATTCAAGGCTTCTTCTCCTTCCAGGACTATGCGATGTCCCAATGGTACAGGCACATCATCAGCGTTCTTGAGAACTGCCGCTCCGTCTTCGATACCAATACCTCTCGTTTCCAAAGTCCGACCGCTACCTCCTTCCAAGTAGCCCTCGAAAAGTTTGTCTCCTCCCACGATAAAGACCTCAAGCCATTCCCCGAGCCCGATGTCTCCTCGGAACTCGACCACACATACATCGACACTTTCAAAGACCTTCACTCCATCTATCCTCTCCTCCTCCGGCTCTGGAACCACATCTATCTTCACCAGAAAGAAAGCACGGAAGAGCGCAATAGGGTCGGCATCGCCCGCCTCGATGACACCCTCAAGTCCCATCGGGGCGTCATCGAAAAGGAGTTCAAGCCGGACAGCAAGACGGTCAACAACGACACGATGGAGGACTACTACGGCCCCAACCTCTTCAAGTGCTCCCGCACCCTCTGCAAGTTCTTCCACCACGGATTCAACAACAAAAAGGATCGCGACTCCCACCAGAACCGCCACGACCGGCCTTACCCGTGCCCTCTCGAGGAGAGATGCGGCTTCGCGCCCGTCGGCTTCTCCTCCAACAAAGATCGCCAACGACACGTGCGGAACTACCATCCGGACCTCAGCGAAGCGCCGTCCGCGTTCCTGCAGATGAGCAGACGCGTTGAGTCGGCCAAATTCAAGTGCTCCATCTGCGATAAGAGCTTCACGCGCAACATCAATCTCAAGGGCCACGAGAGGAGTCACTTTGGGGAGAGGCCGTACGCGTGTTCTCACTGCGGCAAGGCATTCGCGAGACTGAATGACTGTCGGCGGCATGAGAGGATTCACACGAGGAATAGACAATGACGTGGTGATTCAGGCTGTGTCTGTGATTCGGAGCGGTGTTTGGAGTTTTGTTTGTTATCCAACGGGATATCTACAGGAGGGTATATAGGTAGCAGGTTCACAGCCTCGACTTTGTAATGGACATTCACTAGGATATCAGAGATATCAAAGATACTTTTGTTTTAACCCAGACTTCGAACAACGCTCAAAACATCGCCTCGAGTTCAGAGTCCTTGAAAATGACTGAGGGATACGGTGGATGGTTTGCAGGTGGCACCGGAGGCGCTGATGCAACCGGCCAGGGCACTTCCGGCTCTGTTCCCGTCAACGGTCCTCGTCCTGTTTAGACGGAACACTATGAGACGGATCACGGCCCTGTTTGTGATTGAGCAGTTTAGCATAGTACCCAGGTCATCGTGATCTAGTCATAATCCGTTGAGGGGAGTTATCCCTATGTACTTATGAGATGGCAGCAATTCTAAAGCTGGGAGCGTGAGAGTCGAACTTCTCTTAGTGACGATGCTGTGCCCTCGGATGTATGGCAATCATGAGAACCAGAACATCTTGAAAATGCCTCACTTGATTCACCACCCTGTTACGTTGGCTCTGAATTGGCCTGGCTTGACGCTTCAATGCCCTCGTGTTCCCACGAAGACGATCAACGAAGTCGTTGAGCTGACAAACCATCACAACAGCGATCAGCGGATGGCCAGGCCAATCCAAGATTTTGTCGAACCCCAACTACCGATAACCTCCGAAGATCAACTGAACCAAGATGCAAGATCGAGACGAGGGCCCTGGTTCTCGCTTCGCCCGCGCCACAGTCTTACCATGCCACAAACTGCCATGACTGCATACGAGGTTGCACATTTCAACCGAGCTAAAGCCGTGGTGCCGAGAGCGTTCCAAGAAACTCGCCGCAGGATCGGCGCCGATCGACATCCCGAGGCACGGCCGGTGAGCATGCCTACGGGGCGCCGTCACCACCGGCGTGCCCTCCCACTGGTAGCGTACCACCGTACTCATCAGCTTGCCCAAGTCTTCCTGACTTTTATGAGGTTCGGGCCACGACGGAGACAAGCCGGTGCCAGGAGGCGGACCCAAGCAGTCACCCCGGAAGCAAGAATTGAAGACCGTTGAGATCAACAACGGGGCGTTTGGAAGTCAAAAGCTTGTTGCTTTCACGATCCCAACGATGAAGGGCTCGCCAATCATCATGTTGCCGGTGCGGCGGCAGTGATTCTGCGGGATATTCTCCGTCCCTGAAGAATTGCGCTTCGACGCGCAAAGAGCCGCGCCCGAACAAAGACCGCCCGCCCATCATGACTCAACGTGGCGTGGTAGAGCGGACGTTGCGAGGCGGTCGAGTCCAGGAACGGCAACCCGCAGCGTCGCCGGCCACCAATGATGGTCATAGTTATTTAGCAAACATGGCGGACATGGCCCCGTGGCGGTCGCCCAATTGCGCCAGACCTGGTTCAGCGATTGCCAGAGACAGTTGGTCCTCCTTCACCTGCGTGTCGTGAGCGCCGTTTGGCTTAGCGCGGATGCTAGCAGCGGCGAAGAACAATTATCCGTGGCATAGAACGATGGCCTTGGGTCGGCATCCTTTGTGTGTGGGTGTGGGTGTGTGGGCCGGAAAACTAGAGGCACAATGAAGCCACAGCGTGCTTCTTGTTCCAGAAAGCGCGCTGTCAGGGCAAGAGGGCCAATGATAATGGCTGTGGCGAACGATAATTGTCCAGAGCTACGCTGTGTTTTAGCCGAGCAATGTGGCGAGTGCATCTCAACACGATGCGAGTTGAAGAATTTGCAGACGATCTGTGTATGGTGGACAATGTTGGTGATGACGAAGGTCGTACCGAATTGGAGTGAGTTGCCTCATTGCGCGCGGTGACGCAGGATGGGAGCATTTGTCCAGACTGCCTCTTCCTGAATGACGCCTACGATGAGACCAACCTGCCGGTAAGTGTGGGAGCATTGAAATGTGTGTATGGTGTGTGGCAGCCGTGACGATGGGCCAAGCCGATTGCTCCCATCGGATAAGCACCAATGTTCTGCTCCTTCACACAACCCATTCCCACTTCCCGCTGCCCAACGTCGGCTTGTCCACCTAGCATCGTCATATTTTCAGCTGTCGTTGGTTCCAACACGGTGTTGAGGAAACCGGGCCCCATTGCGACGGGCACGGAGGCCAGAGCGCTCGGCGGTTGGGGTTTGCCTGGGGACAAGCGGAAGAATCGGCACTTTGATCAGCTCTGGTCCGTTGGAACGTCCGCCGGCAACCGCATGTCGGGCGGGTCCATGGCTCGGATTTCTAATTCCAACCACCCGCAGTAGACCATGGTGCTGCGGTAGTCGGACTTGGCGTTGGTGTGACTACGTTGGCTTCGTCGTCGTTACGGAGCTGGTCGAGTCCGACTGGTTGCTTTCTGAGTCGAACTTGGCGTGTCGAACCGGGAAGGCAGCTGTAAGCTGTGACGAAACGTCTGGTTCGGTTTCCGTCGCCTCTCATTAGACGATTTCATGATTAGATGGATAAGCCCTGACAAACCAGAGGCGAAACAAAACTGCGACCCCGGCGGCCATAACTGAGAACGTGTCTGATAGACCAACCAAGGGCGAACCCCGACGGGACGACGTCACCGTCACGAAACACGATGCGAGTTACAAGCAGATGTTTTTGGGAACAAGCAGCATGAGGTATGCATGCAAGCGGCGCCGACAGGAGCTATGGGCGAGCTTCTCCAAGTCAGCGAGCTCCCAGACCAAACGGCGGATGACTGCCGAGGAACAAGACCAGGAGCCTATGTCCTATTTCAGCTCCATTCCGAGGAGTAACACCCATTCTGCAATTCCAGTCCATCAGCCCAATTGGCCTGAATGACTGGAGCAATAATTGAAAGGAAAGGACTGGTCGGCAAGTAAGAACGAGGCCGAGATTGCTTTCCCCAATTCCCGAAGATGCTTGCCAGTCGTAGCTGGTCTGAGAACAGACAGAAAAGTCCGGGGTAGACAGGGATGCTGCCCGCCCGGGGTTCATGCCAGGGGTGTCAGGTGCGCACTCTCGGGGATGACGGCCGGCTACATTTGAAGGAGCCAAGACGCCCTCCTGTTCCTTTCAACTCGATGGCGTTGGAATGAGTTGCTGGTCTGTTCGATTTGGGGTAGGAGTTGGGGACTTATGTCCGGGGCTGGGATGGCTGGCAGCTAGCTCGGTTGGAGAACCATTTCACATCGTTGATACTTGCCGTACCGTGTGAGCCTTGGTCTTTGAAGGGAGCCAATGGGCAAGCTTGGATAATCTTGAGGACAGCGACTTCCATGCCACCCATCCATCTTCGAAGTGTGAGCGGATTTGGGGTCAAGGTGTGTGTGTGTGGCCCTAGTTGGCCATGCAGGGTTCGAGAAACGTGGAGGGGGATGGTGGGCAGCCAGACGTGGTCCAGGAACGCTGGCTGTCGTTGCCGATTTGTCACTGGCGCTCGACACCGTCAACTCTTGAGGCAACCCGTCAATATTGACGTGATAGGTCGGGAACATTGGGAAGAAAAGGCAACCCAAACGGACGAAGCTGCAAAAAGGCAGTTTCCATCCCGTCAGTCGCTCGACCAGGGAAAAGCCGACTGGCCATCCGATGGCGATGGGTGGATGGACGGATGCCCTCTTGCACAGCCTCAACAATGTCCCTGATTCTAAGTGCGTAGCAGTGACAGGTCCAACTCGAGATCAGTGTGGATCGGCAAAGGGCTCAAAACAAGACGGATAAAATGAAAGCTCCCGTTCCAGCGCCTGCAGCACGCTGCAGTGGACGTGGTGGCATATGGATCTCGGCGGACCAGATGCATTTCTCTCTTTCGTCGCGGCATTGGTCGGAGTCCAGAAGTGAACGGAGACGCTTCTTGTTCCTCCAACCTCAGTCAAAAGTCCATGGTGGACCTCTGCAGCCGAGCCAAATGAGTGCTGCTTAACAGTATTAGAAGCAGCGTCCAGGGGAAGGGTGTTTTTGCCGCTGGGGTACTGTCGCAGAAAACAGTTACATCTCCGGCCTGCGGCTAGGATAAAGTCCGCCATCGCTCGATTAGAGTAATTTGGGGAAAAGTTGGAGAACTGTGCTGTTGTCTGGAGAAGCTCTGGTGTGCCGAGCAATGAAGCTATGTCGTACAGACGGCTGATTCGATAAGCTGTCTGATGCCGGGGGGAACTAGGCCTCTCCTGCAGTGCCTATTCTCCGTTACCCGGGACAAGCTCAGGTCTGGCAAGCAAACCGTTGCAATCCAGGTCGCGAGGAGCGTGTGGAAAGCTGTCGATGCGCCTCGCCGTTGGATATAAAATCAATCTCTCGTCTAGCGTCCGAGGATGCAGCACAACAGCACGGAATGGACAAGCTTCAAAGCTCGGAACACCAAGAAACGCATGAAAACACGCTGCTGGGCAAGCTTTCTCGCCTTGTCCAGCGGAAGCTCCGCAGACAATCTGCCAGGACTCATCGAGGCTGAGGTACATACGATGACTACGGCAAATCCTTGTAGTCGTTCCACCGACCTTCAACACAGCACCATGATCCATCCCCACACGGTCGCAGATGGTGCGTGGTACGTGCTGAGATGTTTGATGCTTGTCTTCCGTCGGGACCCCTCCACTTGACTGCGGAAAAGTGCCAAACGGTCGCGCCTCCAGATCGGCGGACAAAGTCGAGCTGTCGAGAGCTAGCTGGAGAATATGTGACAGCGCTGAGAAGGTGCGAAGATCCAAGAACGGGTGATTGACCGCCCTGCATGCAGTTTGAAAAATTAATATTGAGCGTTGTGGATGGGATACGCTGGCAATTAGGTCGCCATGCGACGTTTGTCGAGTGTGGCATCTGGCTTCAAACATTCGGACTAAAGGTATCCGTTCCTGACAGACGAGAGACGAGTCACCACCTTTGACGTGGTTGGTGAAGACACCAATTAGGCATTTTTACCCTCGTCGCCATCATGGGCCACAGCCTGGTGTCGCTCACCGTCTTCTCGTGAAGGGCCCTGGACCCAGTCGCTCGGTGAAGTTTGGTGTCTGAGATAGAACAGCCGCAGCGGTATCCCGTGATGGATGCCGTGAAAACGCTGACGAACTAGAGGGCGCCACCGGGAGGGCTAAAACAGCGTGCGTGTAGCTGTGCTACAGCTGTATGTTTCTTACCTCCGGGCGAAAGGCACAGGGGCAGAAACGACTCAGAATCGACTCTATAAGAACTTTTCACTGCTTGACTGCGACTACATTGGCACACTGGCACAAGTAGTCTACGGCTTGTCAAAGGGATAAAATGTCCGTAGATTTAGGGCAGCCATTGTTTCGATGACACCAAATCCCTGAGATGACAAGTGGTGAACGAGGTCACAAGGACAGCAGACGAGGGTGTGCAACAGGGGTGGCATGTTAAGCCGTTGATACCCCATATCGCTAGGCTGGCCGTGGTGCCCTGACCGGTCCGGGCGTCGTTGTGGGCAAAAGCGGTAGCTTTGTGTAGCGTGGGCGCTGTCAAGATAATGGCGGCATCGCCGGCGTCTGTGTCTGGACGCCCAGCCGTTTCTATTGCTGGGATGGCAGCAAGATTCGTTTCAACGTTGTGGGCTGGACGACGCAGAGCAGCAGGCCTTCCAATCTCGCAAACCAGAAGACGTGGGCGAGGTAACCGAGCTCCGAAGAGAGTTTCGACAGGTCTTGCGCTGGGCTGGCATAGGCACCATCAACTTCAAAGTCCCACGGACGGTTTACCGGAAATCGCGCGTAGCAAGCCCTCAAGCCCTGCAACGGGTCTGGAGACTGACGGGTTTCCTCCCGACACGACCTATCGTTACCAGGAGGTTATTGCGAGGGTCCCAGAGGGTCCACAAAAGTCCACCCGGGCGATTCGCTGGCGCGCAAGGAAAAGAGGATGGCCAAGCCTCTCAACCCATTGACTTGCAGATAGGGATCATTGCGCTTTCCCGTCGTCCAATTCTGGTCCGCAACCTCAACGAGCTCCACCGACGTAACAGCAGCGTGTGAAGGTGTGCAGGCCAGACCCCCGGACCATGTCGCTAATGCACAGTGGAATGCGAACATACACAGACACTGTCCCGAGGTACACCGCGGGCGGAAGACTGCAACTGTCTGCCAGTACCTGCGATGGTCCTTTCCTTGCGTCTCTGGGATCAAGGCGGCTGGATAAGATCGCCGGGTCCGTATGGGTCTCGACTTGTCCCTCTGCCGTTGGCGGCGTTATTAATAGCGTACTGATCGGAGGTTTTGATCTTGCCTCTGAGGCTCGCCTCGCCAATGTTCAACTTTCAAGCGGCCGACAGCTGTACGCAGCCTGTAACGAGCTCGCGTCCCGCGGAAGCTTTTGCTCGCTCAATTCAAACGGCAACCTGCTCCGGCGGGTTGACCATACGTCTTGCGCCGGTTTATGCAGAGAGAACCGCCCATGCTTGTTCATGGTTATCTAGCTTGCGGGCTGCCGGCGAGACTGAGATGCGCGATTGACTCGATGTACTCTAGCTATCCGTAGCAGCGGGCAGTAACATCAGGCAATTTCTGGAAGCTTGGAGGATGCGAAAAGGACCCAAGTGTATCCCGTAAGATGTAGGCTGCACCAGTGACTTGCAGAGCGATGTTGCTCTCCGTTTAACAGGCTGACATGGGTAGGTGATGGCTTGTGTAAGCAAGCACTCAGGTGAGAAGATCTGACGCTGTGACGCAGCTTCTTGCGGACCGGATGGATCTGGATCGCGGGTATGACCAGAGCCCAAGACAGGGCCTGCAACCTACCTTAGCTCCTGTGTGACTCTTATTCTTTTGTCGATTAAGAAGACATGGGGTTCTGTATGCCCGTCGCTGTGTCTAGGGATGCGTCCGTCTGTGCTATTGGCGCACAACAACGGGCGGCGACGACATGTGGGCATCTGCAGGTTAGCGGAGATAAGTGTGGCATCAGTGCCTCGCGTCCCCTAGTCTGCCCATTGATAGCGAGGCAAGACCGTCATCGTGTGCGAAAGGGTTGAATAATGCGATTGTGACGCGAATTGGCGAGAGCGCTGTTGGCGGTTGCTGAGAAGTGACAGGACCATGACGGACCGTGGTCGGGTACTGAGGCCGCGGGGTGACTGTCTATCCGTCACAGGGGGTGCTCTGGCGATAACCACGGGCAGCGTCCGATATCGATGTTGACGAACGAGGCTCGGTCATTGATGGGAGGAAGGGCTGAAAAAAGAGCCCAATCACCGGGACGTAAGCAGAGACGAAAGCGAGGTGAAGTTCGGTGTGGATGAAGCCGGGCTGGGACGTTTCCTGCGGAAGGTTTCGTCATCTGGTAGGTTTCTGATCGGTACGACTGCTACGTCGCCAAGCGGAAGAGGTAAATTGAAGTGAAGTCAACGTAAACGCTCCGTGTGGCAGTTTCGTAGCGAAAGGTTCGGTCTGGTAGGGCGGCAGCTTTGGTAGTGCCTGTGCCTGTGCCTGTGCTCGTGCTCGTGCTGCTCCAGACGAGGTACATGATGCCCATGCGGCGAAATATCGAATGCTTTCTCCACGGAATGGCAGAGTGGCCAAATTGGAACTCCGCCGCATCATGCGGATATCTGGAGATGACATGCCAGA
Source organism: Colletotrichum fructicola Nara gc5 (assembly GCF_000319635.2). Classification (NCBI taxonomy): domain Eukaryota; kingdom Fungi; phylum Ascomycota; class Sordariomycetes; order Glomerellales; family Glomerellaceae; genus Colletotrichum; species Colletotrichum fructicola. Next base: position 7,218,382 of record NW_027094051.1, on the reverse strand, counting down.
TGCATTGTCTCTTCTCGGTGCAGAGAGCTGGCACAGCTGATGGAAAGGAACTCGGACGGTACCAAGTACATGGCCGGCTGTCTGTCTGTCACTGGCTGGCCGCTGGTGTGCGGTTGAGCGGCGTCCATTGGACAGCGGGCTGATTGAAGAACTGGTGATGGTTGTTGCAGTTGCAATAATTGTGGCGACGACGACGATGAGGATGGGGATAGCGACAGGGACCTGCGGCGAGAAGTGGATCGCGGCCGTGTGAGGGAAACGCCGTGGGTCGTGGGTCGTGGGCCGCAGGTTAGCCCTTGGCCGTCAGCGGCGTGAAGGTGACATTGCATCGGCGTGCGGACGATGAATTGAGGTCGGGACGGTCGATGGGAGTCACAGACAGTGTGGAGGAAGAAACCCCGGTCTGGAGCACAGATGGGCGAGACGAGAGGCAGCCCTGGTGCCCTGGAGCCCTGGAATCAAGGCAACAGGGGTCAAGCAGTGGCCCCAGCTGCGGGCAGGTGGGAGTTGGGGAAAGGAAGGAGCCACGCTCGACTTTTGCACACTGTACTTGGCGAAGTGGGGTGAGACCGTGCCCAAGGAAGGTGCCGTCCGACGACAACTGCTCTTGCTCTGCTGGCTGGCTCCTGCTATTGCTGCAACTGCCACACGCAGTGGTTGGCCTGACTATGGCGTACGACTGGCAACTGCGACTGTGCAATAGCAACTGCAGGCAGGCGCGGATAGGTGAGGTACCTCTTACCTAGGCAAGAAGGTAAGGTAAGAAGGACAGCTGCTCCTGCTGCGGCTGATACTCGAACATCAAGCACACCAAATGACGAAAGTGCCTTTTGTGACGTAGACGCCTACCTACCTTACATGTGCGCATATTACCTTACATAGGTGCTCTACTTAGGTTGTTCTGGCTTGGTGGCTAACAAACTGCAGCTGCTGCACTTAGGTGCACTTTCTTTGCTTTACACTACCTCATGCTGGGTGGTTGCTCTTGCTCTTGAGGTGCAGGCTCGCAGCGTCCCGCAGCAGCGCTAGGGTGCAAGAGGCAGGGCGCCGCACATGCTGTCAACCATTCAGGAAGCAGCTCGCAACAACGCCCCTGCCCTCTCTGGCTGCGCAGTAGCGGCGGGCTCTCTCGCAAATCGATCGACTCCAGTGCCATGCTGCCCGATTACGGCATGTTGCCCTCTGCTTCCCGTCTGACCATGTCGTCAGGTTCTTGCGTCGGCCGTCTCTCGTGCCTCTGTCGCTACTGTATCATCTAAGGTAAATGGCATGTTTGCCGAGCCGTCCTCCTGAACCCTTCACACCTTATCCGCCGCCTCTTATTGCCCGGCCTTATCCAATCGAGACACGGACATGCCCAGCGGAACGAACCACGCGCGTCTACAACCTGTCGTGCGTTATTATCAAAAATAAGAGCCCAGCCCGCTGCTTCAGCAAATCATACATGCCGAAACAATTCCACGGTGGACCTCGACGTCGGCTGGACCTCCAGATACCCGACGCGCTGCTGCAGTTGTTCTGCACCTCGCCCGTTTCTGTTCGCATGCTGCAGACCAGCAATAAGCAGACGCAAGCAATCCGAGCATCAAGGACGCAGAGCATCCAATATCGACACCACCCAGACGAACCAGCCCATCAGTCGGCCAACAACCTTCATTCCAGACGATCTTCCAAGTCTCCCCAATCCCTGTTCCACACGCCAGACAGCCCACGGCTCGACCCCGTCGACGGGCAGCCCGTTCGCAGTCTGCATATCGTCCACTTTCACCATACACTCGCTACCCGCTGAACGGCCAGAGTTGACTGTGAACTGACCTCACCTCGCCTCCTCAATCATACCCTGCAATGACCTATTCATAACGACGTCTTCACAACTCGCCAGGCTCATAATATCCGAGATTTTGGAGAAGAAGACGACGAGGAGGTACCCGATTTCATCACGTCACCATCCGATGACCTCGACATCAGCCCTGGCTCCCTTCCCTTGATGGACAGCGCTCCTACTGCCGACTTCAATGATCCCTTCTTCAGCGCCAACAGCCACAGATGACCTGATGGCGACACCTTGTTCCCAGCCTTCATCCATCCACTGCGATATCTGCGTTCACGACGTCGCCGCATGGAGGTCCCATGGCCCGAGGTACAACGACTTCCGCCCGGCTCCGCAGAGGACGAGGTACCTGCCCAACCCGGCTGCCCACGAGGCGCTGGGCTAGGTACGGAGAACCCTGATCGGCGCTGTTGTGGATGCAAGTACCAAAGTACCGCAAGCTTCTTGTCTTTCACAGGTGCCAATTGCAGCCACTGAAATCGCCCGTTTCTTTTTTCTCTTGCTGCGGCGCTGCTCGTCTTGTTTTCTTCGACCAGCCCTAGAGTCCTAGACTACCTACGGAGTACTTACCACAGCTCCCTGTCTCGACCTCCGGCTATCGGTCTTCAATCTGTTGCTTCGGAACCATTCGCCGTCTTCCATTGGCCAAAGCTGCCTGCCGCAATTGTCAGCATGTCAAGCCGAGAGAGCGATTACGGCCCACGCTGCTCGCTTCTATTTCGCAGTTGCGAGCAATTGCGCTGGAACATCAGAGCTACGTCGTTATCATGCTGCAATAACCAGCAGCGACAATTATTTACAAGACCTGTACGAGAGGGTGGTATTGTGCCGAGCAGACCGGGCCCAGAAGGTGTGCTGTATCGATTGAAGGTACAGTATCCGCCACGCTATGCCACACCAGCAGCCGGCCTCCCGAGATAACCAAGCACACCTAGTCGCTGTTCTTGTCTCTGATCCGGGGCGCAAAGACAGCATGGCAGTCAAAGGAGCTTCAGGGCACGCTGGCTGTGCAACACGAAAGCCTCGCATGCTGCGTGCTATGTTCTGGCTTCCACGGCACACTGGCATGGCACCTCATACACCGTCTTTGCTTCGGATCATGTCCCAGCTGAGCACCAGCGGGAACTCAATTTCACAGCGGACGCTGGGCCCGAGCAAGGCTTGGCTCACTTCTGGAACAACCCCGGGCCTTGAAGCACAAGACGGGATGCTCCATCCAATCCACCCTCCCGAGAAGCCAGCCAACGACAGGCCAGGCATGTCGAGTGATGCGACTGGACGCGGGCCACTCTAGGAAGCCGTGTGCTAGCATGGCGGGTACAGACACCTTGAACTCCGTGCGGATAGTAGAGACGACGTCTCAGAGTCCCAGGTAGCGGCATCATCTTTGCCTTTATCTCTGAATGCTTATGAATCCCAGTCATTCTACACAAAGTGGGCGTGATATGGCAAGCGTGAAGATGACGACAACGCCGACAACGATGAAGACGCAGGGCTCTTCCACTTGTGTTGGCGTTGGCCTGGGGAAACCGGCGTATGTACAAGCCAACTGACAAGGTCAGTCGAAGGGCGGTGATCCCAGAGGTTCTGGGTGAAAGGCCTGGGGTGGCTGGTTGAGATGCAATAGGAACGGCTTCGTGCCGGCCAAGCAGGCAAAGTTTGTTTGGCCAAATGATTTCCTTTTTGTTCTGCCTCATCTCTGCCCGCTGGCATCAATCAAATAAGCTCGTCGAGGGCCTTCGCGTCGGAATACCGTCCGCCTCAGTGCCGAGACGTCCGACCCCCGATACAGCTGTCGCACGTCTATCTCGCCATCGACCAACATGATAAGCTACGGCACGGACATAGGAGCCCTGACCTCGAGCTGGAAAAGAGGCCCGGTCAGCATCGGTATCGCTCTCAGAGCTTGCACACCCCAGTAATAAGAACAGAGAACAGACCTCTCCACGCAAAGGACAAGCATCTGACCCGATTACGTAGCACAGAGCTGTCTCTGGAGCCTCTCTGAAGTCTGGAGTTTTCAGGCTTCAAGCTTCAGGCTTCAGGCTTTAACCGCCTTATTCCGCGCTGCCCCAATTATCTTGCAGTGTGCTGGGTCGTTTGCAGCGTGCAACGGTTCCCCAACCAGCCTCCCCTTGTTCTCTGTGCCCCCTGACCAGTCTCTTCTGGGAGTTAGCTTGCCCGGGCCTCTAGCCTTGTAACATGAATGCGGGAATGATAGAGGAATAGCGGACGACAGCAATGCCTACCTGACCTCTGACTACCTACTGACGAACGGTATTATTTAGGTCGGCAGGGAAGGGTAGAGCAGAGGGAAATAAAGCTTACGAAGTAACGGAATTCCAAGCAAGATGGAACGCGGGAGCGTGAGCTAGCAGCAGGCTAGGGGAAAAGATGCAAGGTCAAGTGACTTTGGCCAACTGGAACATCAATTTGCATCCGTTGGTAGGGTGCCAACAATAGTAAGGTAGTACGTGATACGTCCGAAGAGCCGATGCTGGGTGACTGCGATGGGCGTCGCAGCCTGCCTTGCCTAGCTTTGATGGCCTGTCTGATCCTGCCGCTGGCTCTGTTATGCCTTGTCCTGTCAGATTCCCATCCAAGGCACGAATGCATCGAGCATCCAGTTATTGCAGTCCCAAGCCCGGTCCAAGTTTCGTCTCGCCTTCCTCGTGACGAGCGGCCCCTCTATTTTGACACAGCCCACGCAGCGGCGTAATGAGCGAGCAGCAGCCGACGCAGGAAGCGAGCAGCGAGTCGGGGGAACACTTTCCTTTTTACGCACAATATAGATAGAAGGCAAAGAAGTGATCCTTTATTTGAGTGCCTTATGTGACTAAGGGGAAGGAAGGCAGGCGCAGCTGGAGACAGCCCGACAGCAAAGTGAAAGAAAGAAGGCAGGCAAGAGCCACTGGGTTGGAGGCAGGTAAGGTAAGGCCGGGAACATGGCCTTCCCAGTCAGGTGGCGGCGTCGCACTGTGGTCGGGTACATCTGGCAGGTATCGCTGACCTGCTGGGGCCAGCTGGACGTGGACTGGCCAAGTGTACTGCGTATTCGTAGGTAGGCACCTTAGGTGGACGTGGACCGGGGCGAGCTAAGGCATACGGAGGACCCACCTTGCCTCACCTCCCGTCACCTTGCCTTTTTGCTCTTGCCTCCTGCCTCTCTGCGTTTCTCATGAATCTTTCCCAGTCTCTGCCATCCCACTGACCGACCGACAGACCCTGCTTCCTGCTAAGGCAAGGTAGCGTAGCGTACAGACGGATGCAATGTGCTAGTGCGATTTGTGCTTTCCCTGCCTCTTCTGCACAGTACCTACCTGCCCACGTACTGCGAAATGAGATGCGCCTGTCGATACCTACATTGCTAAGGTACCTACGATACCTTGCCTCGACGTACCCGTCCCACATCCCATCGCAACCTCATCCCAATCGTGGCGGGAGACGGTACCTCGAACTAGGTACCCGCCCACACCCACGCCTGTGACCCGACCTTCACGCACACAACGCACACTCTCTCACACACACATCCAAGTAGGTATTCGTACCAAGGTACACCTTCGGTCGCCCTCTTTCTCTCACATTCGCCCGCCCGCCCACCAAGAAGGCAGTGGAGGCAGGCAGGGGAGCAGCAGAGAACTGGAGGGACGTACCTTACCATAGTACCTACCTTACCTAGCTGCTGCAGACCAGACCAGACCACACGAGACAGACAGACAGACGGCCAGACGCAGGCTCCCCAGGCCCTGGCCCCAGTCAGTCCAAGTCCCCCAGTCGCAGTCCATGTCCACGTCCAATCCCGGCCCAGTCCAGTCAATCCAGCAGTAGGTAGCAACAGCAGCAGCAGCAGCAGCAGCGTCTCCCCATCCTTTCCTTCCCAGTCAGTCAGTCCAGTCCCGGCTGGTCCACTCACTCACTCGCTCGCTGGCTCGCACACACACACACACACACAAACACACTCACACCTACCTCACTCGCGCTTTCCACTCCCAGATGCGCCGGGCTGGGCTGCGCTGCGCGACCTGACGGCACTTTACCTAACAAGTACCTCAACTTCCCCTTCCCCTTCCCACCACGACCTTTTTGCTCCCCTCCTACCTTTCTCTTTTTTTGCTTCTCCAAGCAACTGCTTCGACCGGTGGGAATTGTTTGTTCGACGAAAGCCTCAAGGCTGCGACCAACACAGACCAAACTTGATTTGCTGTTCCTCGACTGCCTTCCTCGTGCTTGGAAATAGCATGCGACTGTCGGCTTCAGACAACAACTTCTCCCTCTTGTCTCTACCTCTTTCTCCCTCCCGCCACTACTAAACGCCGCCTCTCCCCCCACCACCCACCATCTATCTACCTATCTACCTCTCTTGCCCACCTCACCACCTTACACCAACCAATCTCAACCTGAACCTCGACCTCGACCTCGCCTTCCTTCAACCTCCGTCAGTCAGTCTCTGGTTTGGTTTCGCACTCTCGCTTGCCGCTCCTCACTTGCGCACTCTTCCGACCACCGCCCACCGAGCTGCTGCGCCCACCCCAAAAAGGAACCTCCTTCCTCCCAACCAACCACCCCTCCATTCCTCCTTCACGACGAAAACGACCGGGAACGACAGGCGAAAAAAAGAAAAGGCGATGGCCATGAATGATACGGAAATTAAGGTCGAAAAGAACACAAACATGACGACCAATTCCTCTTCTCCCGCCGCTGCAGCTACTGCTGGCGGTGCTGCTGCTCCTGCGGCGGCTGCTGCCAACGGTGCTGCCCCGGCCACCGAAGATAGTGGTATGAGTCGCACCTGCACAATTGCATTGAATCTGCACTGCACAGCACAGCCCACCAACACCCCTCCAAACCTGCCCCTCCTGTTCCCACCCGCGTGTCCCGCCATTCAATCCCATCACCACCACCACCACTGCATCGTCGCCTCTCTTTCCCTGAGGAATGCCATGCCACCGCTGAAACTGAGCTGACAATGAGTTCTTTTTGGTCCATACAGCAGCAGCTTCTACTATTACCGTGAACACGAAGACGCCTGCCAATTTTCCTCCCCCCAAAACCGACAAGCCCCGCCCTCATGTGTGCGCGACTTGTCAGCGCTCCTTCGCCCGATTGGAGCATCTGAAACGCCACGAGCGCTCCCACACCAAGGAGAAGCCTTTCGAGTGCCCTGAATGCACGAGATGCTTCGCTCGTCGCGATCTGCTGCTGAGACACCAGCAGAAGCTTCACCAGACGACCACCCCTTCTTCGCGCCCCCGCAATCGCCGTGAGAGCGCCAGCGGCGTTGCGCCTGGAACGAGTCGCGCCCGCAAGAACAGCGTCGCTGGTCCCAACGCTGCTGCGGCTGCAAACGCCGCGGCTTCCATGCGTCCCAGAGCCAACACCATCAGCCATGTCGACCAAAATGCCATGCAAATGATTGCGGCCGCCAATGCCCAGGTAGCGAGGGGCATGCCGCCTGGCACACACAGCCGTCACCCTAGTTTGGTGGGCTTGCCCGTGCACAACATGGACTTTGGTGGCATGTCAGCCGCCATGGGCCAGCGCGGCATGGCTCACGGTTTGCCAAAGCTCGAGACGCATGGCATCAACAACATGGACTTCAGCGGCTTGCGGACCGCTCCGCCGATGGCCGTGTTCAACCCGGACTTCGACTTCGAGGGGTTGTTGTTCGGCCCGGGCTCCACCATCAACCCTAATGCTCTCCACTATAACGACTCGCCCCAGTCCATGGCCTTGGATCAAGCTTCGCCCTTCCATGGCCTGACCAGCGACATGTCGTCTACTCAACTGGACGACAGCTTCGACTGGTTGACCGGTTTTGAGCATCAGATGTCGTTTCAGGGTGCCGACAATGCCGTAGACGGATCCAGCCCGTCCGCCATCAGCACCACCAGCCAGAGTGGCATTAGCGATGTCATGGTGGACGGCTCCAACCACCCCCCGGCTGGCACCAGCTCCATGTGGCAGCCGGCCGTAATGGGTCCTCCCCAGGTCCCGAACCCTTTTGCCCTGGACATGAATGGTTCCGTCTTTCCCGATCTCATGAACGGTGCCCCCGTGTCGCCCCAGCCGTCTACCCAGAAACTCAATGATGCCTACTTTTCGACGCCTCCCCCTTCTCTGAGCTCTTTGAGTCCGTCCATGGTCTCGGGTCTAAACAACACCCAAAACCTGAACCAGGCGCTCAACTTCAACAATGCAGGACCCGAGACCCCCTCGTCTCTCAATGGCGGAAACCATGGCGTCTCGCCTGTCTCCACCATCACGGATACTACCCGGAGTGCCATCGTCGGTGCCCTTTCGCAGTGCGCTCCTTTTGGTGGACGGAGATACTCATTTGCGACCCCAAGCTCGCCGTTGTCGCCAGGATTTCAGAACACAGCCAACAGTGTTCCTGACCATGTAAAGAATTTACCTAGCACTCAAGACTTACAACGATATGTTGGCGCTTATCTTCGTTACTTCCACCCTCATCTGCCGTTTTTGCACATTCCCACTTTGAATTTTGAGATGCCGCCCTCCGCTACCAACCGATCCAACAGCGTCGGTGGGAGCGGGTGTCTCATCCTTTCCATGTCTGCCATTGGCGCCTTGTACGAAATGGACCATGTCCAATCTCGGGAATTGTTTGAGATGGCCAAGAAAATGATCCAGTTGTATCTAGAGGAGAGGCGGAAGGCCGATGTGAGAAAGGCAGACTTACGCAGAACTCCAGCATCCGAGCCGAACTCTCACAGCCAGGAATCCTCAGTCCACACCCCGGTCTGGCTCGTCCAAGCCATGCTTCTCAACGTCGTCTACGGCCACAATTGCGGCGACAAGACAGCCAGCGATATCGCCTCAACCCATTGTGCAGCCCTTGTCAGCCTGGCTCAGGCTGCCGACCTCCTCCGTCCTATTCGTGTCGAGTCTAACGAGACTCATGACACTCACATGCGTGATGATGCCAACTGGCCCGGCATGCGAACGGATTCTGAAGAGCAGGCCGAATGGATCCAGTGGAAGACGATGGAAGAGCGCAAGCGCACCCTTTATGTTGTCTTCATCCTTTCCAGTCTCCTAGTTGCAGCATACAACCACACGCCCGCACTCACCAACTCGGAAATTCTGCTTGACCTGCCATGCGACGAAGAGTTCTTCTCCGCTGAGAGCAGTACTGCATTTGCGGCAAAGGGTGGCATTCGCGCGGCCAACCACAATCGGATGACATTCCACGAGGCTTTGGGGGAGTTGCTGAGGACGAACGAAAAGCAACAAAAGCAGAAGGCTTTCAATGCGCAGCAAGGATTCGGGCCAGGAGTGAATATCCACGACATGCCCACCAGCGACTTGAAGCCGTCTACGTTCGGATGCCTGATTTTGATTAACGCGCTGCACAACTACATTTGGGAAACCCGACAACGCCACCACAACAAGGTCTGGACAAATGAGGAAACGGAAAAAATGCATCGCCATATCGAGCCGGCCCTCAAGGCGTGGCAGGCGGCATGGGCAAGCAACCCGAACCACAGCTTGGAGCGACCGAACCCCTTTGGCCTGGGCCCGCTATCTGCCGACGCCATTCCGTTGCTTGATTTGGCCTACGTTCGTCTTTTTGTAAACTTGGCTCGATCAAAGGAGAAATTCTGGCAACGCGATTGGGACGCCATGGCGGAGGAGCTCTCGCGAGGTAGCGAAATTGTTCAGCACGCCGAGCACTCGCCCGCCTCAAACACTGAATCAAATGGCACAGACCCTTCTGATAACTCGGTCTCCAGCTCGGTCTTTGCCGAATCGCCAGCCACGCAGTCCTCATCCCCGGAATTCTCTTCGGCAAAGTTTCCACCCCCGACCCAAGCCGCTCCGCAGCTCACCAACCGCTCTACGTCACGCAGAGAGAAGCACCTAAGGAAGGCCGCCTTCTACGCCGCTGACTCTCTCGCGATGTCCGACAAGCTTGGTGTTACTTTTGCCGATTTCTCCAGCCGCGAGCTGCCTCTTCAGTCGGCAATGTGCGCTTTTGACTGCGCTCAGGTTTTGGCCGAGTGGGTCGCGACTCTGCAAGATCGCATCGGGCGATATCTGGGAATTTTAGGTCAAGATGAAGTTGATCTATCCCAAGTACCAGCAATCATGCTTCTGGAAGAGGAAGACGTGAAGTTGTTGGGCAAGGTTCAGGAGGTGTTGGCCTCGGCTGAGATGAAGATGAATTTGGAAGTCGTCCAGGGTAGCATTGTGGGGGTTGATGCTAGGATGCAGATGGACGATCATACAGGATACGCAGCCAAAATCCTGCGTGTCACAGCTTACATGCTCGATAAAGCTGCTGTGTGGCCAGGTAAGTTGCTCCAGTCAGTCGGGACGACCTTTTCTAACCTACTACAGTCACTCATCTCATGGCCCGATGCCTCGAGACTCACGCTACTCACATGAGAGCCCGAGCCGAAAAGTCTGTCATTGCATGCGAATAAACAAAAGGCCAATTGGAAAGGGGAGTCAATCGCGAAGATCGAATCACGATGACAACGTTGAGAACTGGATGTGGAGGATCGCAGGCGAGAACTCTGCCTGCAGGAAAAGGGAACGAAAAGTCCGGTGACCAAAAACAAAACTTGGAAAAGGATTATCGAAAAAGAAGGGGATGATATAAGAAATCGACGACAAAATACCCTAACGCTCTTACGGAAAAGAAAAAGTACACTTGTATGACGTTACGACATGTTCTCCTCGCGAGGGAGCATTCTTTCGAGCTGGCACGTTACGATGCCACGCACATTTTACGTTTACGCTGACGCAGCGACCCGGAAAACAACGGAAACGCGAGCATAATTGCTTGTCTTGTACATCAAAAAGTTCTGCCACAGCCTCGATGGCCCAGTTCGTATACGGTCTCTCATTTGGATTGGGAAACCCGGGCTACTATTTCTCTCCCTGTTGCATATAGGCTTCCTTGAACAAGGCGATTCGAGGCTAGTATGGACAGGAACTGCTTCATTTTGGGGGGTCGGAATGGCGTATTATTTTCTTCAATTCTTGCGCAACCCACAGCACCGATTCACAAGGTCCACAGAACCTCCCTCTGTGGTCCTTGAGAGTCGGTCGCGTGGGTTTCAAGCGCCATGTTGGGTTGGGTGCGGCCGCAAAGAGCTGCAGTCAGTCAACTTTTGAAAACATTTGTCTCGACGGATACGGACATGGAAGGAAGGACTCGATCAACTCGGGCGGGACTCGCAATCTTTGGGTTGCTATTTTGAATGGAATGGATGCACTAGGTTACGGTGGGAACAGGAATTACGGGCGGTCTACCAATCCCTGCGCAGGAAGGCGGCATCTCTTGGGGGACAAGCCTCACGAGATGCCGGGCTAGAGTTGAGAGAAGGGGGTGTTGGCGTTGCTCCTTGGCGAGAAGCGGTGCAAATGGAGAGGCTTGTGTCTGAGGACCAGGCGATACCGGCAGGGATAGGAGGACCTTGGGAAGTGCCCTGGAAAGCAGGATGACGATAGCTATCAATCAAAACAAAGTATTTGGCTCCAAGTTTGATCTTCCAATGCGTATCAGGATGTGGAAACGGACTGTTGATGCTGTTCGCTCAGTTTCAGGAGGAGTCTGTTGTGTGCTGCTCACATCTACACGGCCGGGGCCCGCTCCGGCGCGCCATGTGGGGCTATGCCGGACCCGGTCCGATAACAATGTCCTCAGATCAAAAGCACATCAATTTTAGCTGTTGAAACGACATCAACCGCAAGTACGAACGGTATATCGTAAGCTATAAGGCAAAAAGTTCAGCGAGGCTGTCGTCAGCCAGGCCACGAGAGCCTCAATGACCTGTCCGGCCCCGCGCCGCGCGGCCGGCGCTGGTACTATGCCGCCGGTCTATTCGACCAGGGCGCGCGTTCGCCTTTATGCGAGGGTTTGCTTGCTAGTAGGAAAGTATAGGGTTTCTTATTTTCTTTAACTAGTACAGGGTATAGGTTAAAGTACATATGTAGTGTTTCCAGAATTGTACCCACGAACAGGGTGAATTTTGCCATAGCCTTTTTGCGGGGGGGACTGCGTCGTAATGAAGAAATCAGCCTATAGGGCAAACTTGAACGTTCAGCAATGGATTTCGATAAGTTATTGGCGATATTCTCGCTTAGAATGAGACCGAAGACTCAATTATTGTGACGCTTTAGCGAAACCCATAGCACACGTACAGTCCTTAGCTTTTGTTTTGGAAGCTACCCAGTAGTTTTCAATATCGGCCTTCCCAACGCAATCCCACCGTTTGGTCCAAGACTTGTCTGTGCTATTCTGTGGTTGTGAGTACCGTCAAACAACCTATACAGTAGTGTCACCCACAGACCCTAAAGCGAACGTCTCTGTCTGCAAGAATTCGAACCTTCACCGACCCTTTCCCATACGGCCTGAGTAGATATTCATTCCAATCACACAGCACCACAGGTCGTCTGGCCCCGAGATACCGGATCGTCATGTTGGGGAGTCTTGGTTGTCCTCCAGAGAGACCGTAGTCCGCCCTTGACGCATGCTGCACCCATGCGTCCACACACTATCCAAAGTAGATACCAAATGCTCATTTGAGCGGGAATCAACAGGAAGTTGATTGTACCTTGTCGATCCGTTTCAAACGTCAGTTGGCCAACGGCACTGCCAGCCCCTGCAACGCAAATCATCCCGGCTGCTTCGGACCAGGTCGACGCTTCGTGAACGGCAATAGTCCAAATAACTATAGTACAGTTAGCTTGACACACAGTGGAAATTGGAAACGATGTTAATACTTGGTTGAACAATCTCAGCTAGACTCATTACAACTTGGAACAAGAGGTAGTGGCTGGTCGGTGTTGAATTGACATTCGGCAAAAGGATAATGCACCCTGAAAGAATCGAGCAAGATACCATGATATAATCTGTGAGCTAGTATGAGTATGATATCTAAGTGGTCTAGAGGTAGTGGTGATAGAGTGAATACTTGCAAGAGACAGAAGGAACCCTGTACATGACGAAGCCTAGCGCCGATGCAATAAGAACGAATACCGCATTGTCGATGACATAGTCGCGGTCAGTCCTGCTCCAGACGCCCGTATAAGACTTGGACAAGAGAGCAGCGGCAAAGACAAGTGCACCGCGAGAAAGTATGGTCGATAACGGCTATCAATGGTTCAGCATTTAATTTCCACGATAACAGACATTGACATACCACTTTTGCAAGGGAACGTGTGTTCGTACCCAGCGCGAACTTACCCATGGCCGCTCGAGAAGAAATAACAGACTTCTGGTCCATAGGCAGCCACGATACGTCCATAGGCCTGCCAAATATACCCGAAAACCCTTTGGTACGTCTATCGCATACGCACAACACGCAAGCAAGAGTGTTGACCGACAAAAGCATGCTTTCAACTCCCAAGAACCTTGAGGCAATCTCCATTGGGACTACCATGAGTGTCAACCTCGGGCACAAAATGGCCCAAAGTAGAAATCGAATTATTACTTCTTCCAAAGTGTACCATGAGAGGATGGCCATGATCAGAAGCAAGGCCAGGCTACTATCCAAAAGTCCATGAAAGGCAAAGTATTTGGGGTCCTCGGTTGCATTTGCGAGAACGTTCAAGATGACTTCCATTTCTGTTAGCATATACTTATTTACCGGCAGTAATCTGCGAGAAAGAGGAAAGCTTGTTGTGGGAAGGCAAAACGAATGAAGAAGAACAATGCACAGAAAAGAAATGAAAAGAAATGAAGTGTTATCTGGTACTTACATTTCGAGGTCAGGATGTACGGAAGCGTTTCTAACGGCCGAGCCGTGTAGGACACTATCATCCACGCTGGTATTTGACCGATGATCATGGCCATCCTGTAGGATGATGTAGTGGGCTGAGGGTTGCTCTTCCATTGGGGGTATTCGATGAGATCGAAAAGACTGAACCCGGTCTGACATGTGTTAGAGACTTCCATGGAGATAATACACTGAGAACAAAATCGAGGAAAGTCTTACCAAGCAAATGCCTAGGAACATAACCTCCATCGCCCACCAGGAAATCCTGTTGAATCGAACGTTTGAGTGGAGAACGTCTGTTCTTCTTGGCTGTGAGGCGAGCGATAGCCTGACACCGGATAACTTAGACTCTTTCTTTAACTCCCTTCGATCACACCTCAGAACCTCTTCTCGATGAAATGTCTGTGTTATGTGGTCGTACGAACAGAGAAGCGTCCTGTGTTTCTCCCCCTCCTCCCCGACGACAAACATAGCTACTGGAGGAACGCTGCTACGGAAACGCGTGACTGTCATTAGATGCGTATCCAAAAGAGTAAAAGAATGCAGTTCTTCGTCTGAGATGGATTGCATTTGACCCATACCAATGTCCTGGTAGGACAAGGGAGTACTGTCAGTAAGGTTACCGTGGTTGAGACCCCAGAGATGTTTCTCAAGAGTACTAAGGTCAACAAAGCCCTCGATGCCAATGAGGCGGGGTGTCGCTGGCACCCTGATACGGGTACGTGTTCTGAGCAGCATGACCGGCGCAACCAAAGCAAAGATTGCAGTAATAGGTAAGAATCCCGCGAAGTTTGACAAGATGGACCTCGAAAAGAACGCACTGAATGGGGCTGAACAGCACCACATGAGTGCTATGTTGAAGAAATATGCAGATCCACTGCCATCATTTTCTTCGAAGTATGGCTCAGGGTGCAAGCCATCCCAGTGGATTGGGAATCCATTTGCGTTGTCCAGGATAATGGTGTTTCCAGTCCCGACTTTTCGAATAGTGATGAGTGGACGAATTTCACTGAGCTTGGTACTCCAACGATCTCCAATTCGAAACCACTGTTCTCCTGGCTGAGGCGCAAGGCAAATCAAGCAACCCAAGAAGTCGCTGTTGTTGTTGCAAAGACAGAGCTTGGCGAAAGCCTGGAATCCAGTGTCATGTTTGTCAACTAGAGGTCGTTGACGAATGGGAAACAGACCCATTGTAGCATAGGCCACATCTCCCTGACTGAAATGGTCTGTTTGGCGACGCGAGAAGCATTCGAGAGCCACTTCGATGAAGTGATGAGGGGTGAGAGTAGCGGTTCCTTCAAAATGGTGCACGAGCTCGTTCACCACCGCGGCATCATCCCATGCTCTTTCTGCAAAATTACGCTTAGCTATCATCAGATTTGACTCAGACCTATCTCCAAGGGCGTAAAGTTGAATTCTGTGCTCAGAGGGGCACAGCAGAACCTCGGGTAGTGTCCACAATCGCGAACCCCATTGCCGCAACCAAGGTGTTATCCTGTCCTGGCTGTATGCTGGCGGCGATCTTCCCTCAAGGATTGCGGCCACCTTATCCGAGGCTGCAGGTCCTATGGCGATGATCATAGAATGAGCGGCTCGGACAATGTCGCAGATGTGATAAACATCCCCGCTACTACTAGTTGACCTAGCAGACCCGTCATCATTCCGGATGCACTCGAAATCGATCCAGAATGCGCTTATGTTTGCTCTTTGAGCTGCCTCCATCCCCCATTTTATCAGTGTCACTCGGTCTGCTTGAGCTACCTCCCTGTTCGCGTCCCGGGTAGCCTCGCTCTCGTAAGGATAGTTATCAATTTCTTCCTCTGTTGCAACCCTGAATTGCATCCGTGTGTATGATACGAAGATGAAATCCAAGTCGATATGGTCTCCGTAGTGGTCAAGGTAGTCGGAAACTTTGATTGTGGCGTAATGCATTCTCTTGAAATCCTTCACGATGCAGAGATATCTCGGTCGAACTGAGACTAGGTCGTCGTTGTCCCTGCTTCGACCACCTCCAATGTTGATACTGAGCGTGTTGATGTGGGGAGCAACCTCCGTCCAGGCAGATTGGGAGTCGGGTAACGCATCCATCGGCCCGATGCCATTCCCATGAGTGCCACTCGTCGTCATAATTACGGATATGTCATCGTCAGAAGGAGAATCAAGGCTTGATGATTGACTTGGAGGCGAAGCATCTGATTTCAGATAGTTGGGATGATGTTTGTTCTCCTTATCAATGCTGAAAGAGCTTCCGTAAAGTGATTGCACGCTGTCAAGTTTGGTATTAGCAGAGTGGCGAAACAGCCCCAAGTTTTCCGACCAAAGCACCTGGCAAGATATACATTAGCGCAAGTGTTCTGTTGAAAACATGTGGAAATACGCACCAAGAGGAACAACAAAGGCCAAGCAATGATCAATTTGAGGACTGCCAAAGAAAGAGACCTGAAATCTGCACGATATTCGTGGGTCCCTGGGACGAGCAGAGATGACCCAATCCAGTACGAAACTCGAAGTAAGGGCGGCACTCTCGCAGGTGGTCTTCCTGTGCAGACCCATCTCCCTGTTTGCGGCAGGCCGTCATTGTCATGAAGGCTCTGCGTTACAAACGGAACTTGACGCCGGGGCGGATCTGGTTGATGAAAATATCGGAGGAGCGCCTGATACCAAAACTCCAAAGTCGGAACAAACACCCACTTCTGATAGGGATTCATTTCCGGCATCGGATTTGGCAAATCTCAAGAAAGCTACCAGAGGATTCAATGTTTCGAAATTCGCAGGTGGTCTCGCTGTTTAAGTGATTTGGACGTGGCGCAGCGCCGGCACTCTGACTGGTGCGCCCTTCTACCAGCCTGTCATGATTCAGGCAACCACTTTGAACATTCCAATTTTGCCAACTGATGAATGAAATGCCGGTAACTTGCTTTCTGTGGCAAGTATGTCTCACCTGATCAGCCAAGAGACAGTGGAACGCAGACGCCTACAAGGCACCCAGCAAGACAATCACGAGGGAAGGTGAATCAGACAGACACAGGCAGGGGATTTGGCTCAGAGGCAGTGTGGGAGTACAACATTGCAAATTCGAAAAGCAAATATCATGGTGCATAAGTCACCAATGCAGATGAACATTCGACATTTCTCCCATGCCCTAGTGAACACTTGGGTAAGTCTAGCACAAGGCCAACCTAAGAGGCTTCGGCAGCTGCTTGCTCATGCCCCTCTGTTCTACAACAGACAGTGTGCATTGCGTAACAACCGACTGCACCTCCCTTGGCACCAAATTCAACCTGGAATTGTCAGGCCTATGGAGTCCATTTGAGGGAGAAACGGGCGCAGCAAATTGTTTTGCCCTACCCTCGCGAGGCGTGGATGGCTTGGTGAGACGTCGTGTTAGTGAAGCCTGCTGGGCGATGCCTGTGTCTGGACAGTGTGTGACTGATTGTACATGTCTGTGTTTTTTGTGTAAGACGTGATTGGATCCTGGATGGGCACGTCTAAGACATGCTTACGGACATAAAATATCCCAACCCTTAGATGGCGCAAGATCTGATTGACCATGCTGCTTACATCTCAGGTACCTAAGCAGGCTGTCAGAGGTTTTTCTGCAAAGCTTGGTTGGGCCAATACGTCAAGAAATATGTATAATTAAGTCAGATGCAATAGGTATGGTGAAGGACGATCTTATAATTGGAAGGACCTCGTGGTATTCTGAAAAGACCTCTCGTTGAGGCTGTGCCCGCCCCTGCCGCTTTGTGTCACCTGGGCACCATCATGCAATACACGTGTAGTTCAAGATTGGAGTGTTTTTGTTAACCAATCAAGGAGACGTTTCTGAATACACCAATAAACACGTTCCCTTCGCGAGATACGGCGACTCGGCAAGAGCTTAGAAAACAAGGGTTGCTGCGTTTTATCGAGGAGTAGAATTGAACTAGGTTGTCTCATTAGCCCGATATGTCCCGGATTATGCCTCGAATAGGAATACTTGACCTGCTCTACTTATTGCTGTGCCGCAAGACGGCATATCGCTTGATATGACGCTTTTCATCGCACAACTTCAATTCTCGTCGCTCGAACATAGCGCAGCACTACTTCTTCACCAGCTAAAACACACGTTAATAACCTGAATCTTCGGTCTAATGCGCATTACGCCACCATGTCCAACACCCTTCCGCCCGCTTCATTACCCGCGTTCTCGACTCGCTCCCATTCGACCCCTGAGGCCAGGCACATACTATGGAGACTACAAGGGCCATTGTCCGACTCCGTCTTCGTCCTGCAAGATCGGGAACGCAAGCCCTACGTTATCGCCTCAGGCCCTGCAGGCAATCCCGGCCTTCACCCGACTGCCCAAGCTTCACTTACGAACCCAAAATCGGATCAATTACCGTCCACGTTGACGTTCTGCGGCGGTGGCAGGAGGAGTGGCTTGAACGACACGAACAGGCCCAAGAAGGCACAGCCCCTTGTCAGCAACGCGTCCGATACCTACGTTACGGTTCACGACTATCTTTCAGCTTTACACCTGTGGCTGATGGGCTTACGTGACGATATCGTGAGGGCGGATGACGTCTGGGAGGATAAGACGCCGGATAACTATAGGATTCCGGTGGAAATTTCACTCTGCCTAACTCTTTGAAAATCGTGGATGAGAAACAGTTTCTCCGTTGGTTCGGTGTAATTCAGGCGCCTGAACCTGTGGGCAAGGAGCTCGAGAAATTTTTGAAGAGGGTTTGCAGGCCTGGCGAACCGAGGAACCCAACTACCAATACATGTACATCCCAGAAAAGAACCAATGATTTGAAGCTCCTCGTGGTATCCTGCGAAGATGACACCGAAAAGACCTGCCTTCTTACAAGAGCCTACGGAGACACGCCCCTCTCAATCACTAGCATCAGACCGGCCCAACGAATCCAGGACCCTATGACTTTATTTGACAGGGAACCAGCAAGTCACCCTCGGATCATAGCTCTTCTGGTTGGGCCCCAGTTCTCCACACCGCAAGCTCGTCGACGAGCCCCCGCCGGCATCATAACCCGTGTGCGTGACACAGTCAAAGCTGGAGATGCCATCGCACAAGAATTTGCCGGGTCCTTCATCCTTGCTGGCGTACTTACAGTTCTTCCGGCCGTGGATGTCTCTAATGGAGCTTATGCTTTCCGGCCACGGCTTTGACTTGAGGTCGTCGACGGGATCTGCTTCTCCTATGTGCGGCGCCGTGCATGTGTCTAATGCCGTACTGCCCCGGGCCATCATCACCCATCTGCCGGTCCGGCCTTGTCGACCTTGTCCTGACGGAATAGCGAGCTCGTAGTAGATGTCGACGCCCTGCGAGGGCTCGGCCTCTTTCGGCTTGGTCGATGTAGTTGCCGGGGCCCGGGAAGTTGATGTCTTGGACTGTGATGTCGAAGGCGAGGTTGTTGTGGAAGTGTGTGTGGTTTTTGTGGCTGACGTCGATCTCGGAGTCGTGGTTGACGGTTTGGAAGATGACTGGCTCGCGTCTTGGAATGCGAGGCTGTCTTTGAGTTGATGAAAGTCGTGGCATTGGACAGTGACGCTGTCTTTGAGTTGATGAAGATCGTTGTGTTAGTCGATGAAGCTGTTTTGGAGTTGGCGAAAGTCGTGGTGTTATTCAACGAAGTTGTCTTTGAGTTGATGACTTTCGTAGTGCTAGTCAAAGCTCCTGGTGTCGTAGCTGATCCCGTAGACCCGGGCCGGCGAGTGATAGTTGCATTCAAAGTACCAGTTGTCGTGACTCGAGGCGGTGAACCCGTTCCCGTCATCCCCGGCCGCGTTGAGTTGGAACCAGCACTTCGAGTCGCAGCGAGAGATCCAGTCGGCTTCTGCGTCCGCGAAGAAGCCCCTTTGGTAGCTGTCGACGCCCCAGACGTGGGTTTTCGGATAGAACACACCTGCCTCGGCGCATTCTTACTCTGGAAGATCTGATTCGACTCGGGAACCCAACTGTCGTACTTGTTGCCGATCTCGCGGTTCTCCCACCACAGCCTCCAGCTGGCCATGTCGTTACAAGTCTTGGCCGGGTGGTACTGGATGAGCAGCTTCCCGCGGACAGATGTCCTCGCGACATTTTCCTGGAACCCACGACACTCCTTCCGTCTCGCACTCGCTTCTTCCGGCGTCTCCTGCCTTCCTGCTCGGACCCTCTCCATCCGGAGCGTCTCGTACTTCTCAACTATGCGGTTCGGCAGCGATTGGGGCGAGTAGTCGAGGGTCTCCACGGGGATGTCGCCCAAGCTATCTCGTACGATCTGTTTGAGTTTGCCCACCTGGCTCGGGTACCGTATCTGGCCCACGTTGTGGTTCAGGTCGTTCAAGAATTCGGACTCGGGGACGAGCTGGCCGTTGCGGAACCGCTCGGCTCGCACGCGGGGAGCTATGATGTAGGCGCGAGTGCCAATGTCCTGGGTCGACTTTGCGTCGTGTTTCGTATTGTCGTCCTTCTCCTTGACATCACCGAACATCACACCCTCAGGAGCACGGTCTGGATTCTCCACCATCGTGTTCATCCCGAACTTCATCCACTCCTCGCCAGGCTCTCCGGGGGCGATTCCTCTAGGCAGCATATCATTCACCAGGAACGTGAACTCTTTTGGGGTGTAGATTTGGTTCTCCCAGATGTGGCTCACTCACGCCCCGCGCTGGGATACCACAACCACCGCCGTGCAGCCGTATAGACCCCCAAGAGTGATGGCCGCGACCTACGAGTCGAAGCGGACGTGGTTAGATGTCGTCATGCCTGCCATCTCCACTCCCACATGCTCCGGTTGGCCGTGCCGGACCCAGACCGGATCGTACCCGCCAAAGAACTCGAGGTCTTGGTTGTTCGGGCTCGGGTCCCAGGTTGTGATGATCTGGAACTCGTTAATGAGGAACCGGTCCCGGCGGCCCTCGGGGTAGTCTTCCGGGTCCGGCCAGTCGCCCTCCACTGGCATGCCGCGCTTGGTCATCCAGGTCGGTTTCTCCACGTCTTTCCACAAGATGACTGGACAGGCATCGCCGCAGTCAGAGACTTCGCACCGCTCTTCTTGGTAGGCGGGACATGCCTTGACCTTGTTCTGCCTGGATCGGAGTGTGTCGGGAGTATGGTCACTCCCATTGCTACTTCTCTTGCTGTTACTTGGACCACTATTCCACACGAAAGTCTGGTCCACGGACGCGATCCACTGATCGCTTCGATCTCCGACCTCGTGGTCCTCAATCCACAGACGCCATGTAGCCTCCTCTCTGCAGACCTCTGGATCCGCCGGCTGGTACTGAAGAAGCAGCTTCCCCCGCGTGCTTTTAGCCAAGAACCTTTTCTGCCAGGCGCCCGCCTCCGCTTCCATCTCAGCCCACCATTCCTGATCCTCTTCCTTTGTCGCCGGTCTCCCTCCACGTTCTCTGTCTTTCTCAATCGTCCTTCTGTCCCAAGATTTGAACAGATCGGAAGGGATATTGGACGGCTGATATCCGACCACCTCAATAGGAATTTCTCCAAAGATATCAGAAATGATGCTTGTCAAACCGTTGACCTGCGGCTCATACGCGAGATTTCCCGGGAACACGAGCTCCTCGTCGGGGATAAGTTCTTTCCCAACCCGCCTTTCTGGCCTTTGTGTCGGGGTAAAGATGAAAGCGCGCACGCTGATGTCTTGAGGCGTCTTCTGGTCCGGGTCGTCCCCGTTCTCGATCACGTCTCCAAACAAGACGCCCTCAGGCCCGAGACCCGGCTTCATGATCATGTCTTCCAGACCGTACATCATAGAATCGCGCGCGGAGTATTCCCAATCGTGTGGCGCTTTGTCGTGATATCCCTTACGCAGCGGGCCAAGCTTTCCCCTCAGGAGGGCCCATGACTTCTCGTCTCCTAGCTGCTCTTCCCAGATGTGGCTGACCCATGCGCCATGCTGTGAGACTATAACGATGGATGTGCAGCCGTAGAGTCCCTCGAGCGCGATTGCTCCCACGTCTTTGCCGAAGCGTATGTAACTCGACGTCATTGTGCCACCCATTTCTTCGCCGACAACATCTGCGTCGCCGTGGGACACGTATTCCGGCATATATCCGCCTCTGATATCAAGCCCAATTTCGTCCTTGATGGCGTGCCACTCACCGATTTGATTTACTTGCTCGGGAAGAAATTCGGCGCGGTTTTCGGGTGTATAGTCCTCATCTGGGTCGTACCAGAACCCGTGACCCGGCAAGCCGCGTTTGGCCAGTTCCAACGACCGGTGTGCGAGCAATATCTCTTCCGCCGCTGTTCTCTTTTGTGGTCGTGGACAGGAGGACCCGCCACTGCCGCCGCATTTCCCGGGTCTGCATAGTTGTTTGAAGTGGACGGGACACGCCTTGACCTTGTTCCGCCTGGGTCGTAATTTGACAGGACTACCGTCACTTCCACTGCCAGCTCCCTCGCCGTCGCTTGACTCGTCATCCTTCGGAGCCACGAAGGTTTGGTCTTCGGACGCCTTCCACTGGTCGCTTCGGTCCCCTAACTCGCGGTCTTCGATCCATAGACGCCACGCCGCCTGGTCTCTGCAGTCCTCTGCGTCTGCGGGTTGGTATTGGAGAAGTAGCTTCCCCCGCGGCGTGGGCCCAAAGACTTCACTCTGGTACCTGTCATTTTCTAAAATCCCTTGGTAAAACTCTTCCCCTTCAGCATCTTTATAGCCTCTCTTCACGAATCGGTCATAGCGATCGATCGCCATCTGCAGCGTCCCCAGAGGCGGTGAATACGTGATAACCTCGACGTCAATGCCGCCGTACAAGGAGCTGACCATGCTTTTCATGAATTCAACCTGATCCTTGTACGCGATCGTGCCATCCATTGCGTTAATCGGGTCAGGAATGAGAATCTCGTCTGGGAGGAACTTGATATCAGTACCGTCATCATAATCCACCATTCGCTGCGGCGTCTCGCGGGGCGTGAGAATGAAGGCGCGGGTGTTGAGGTCTTCGGAGCTCTTCTTGTCCCTGTCATCGTCGTCCGGTATCGCCACGTCGCCAAACATAGTGCCCGGTGGCCCGAGGCGCTCCTTGCCAACTAGATCCGTCAAGCCGTACCTCGCAAAATCCACCACCCTGCGCCAGCGGCTCATCTGACCCGCCGAATGGAGCCCTTTCCAAAGCTCACTGTTGTCGTCTTCCACGGTGAATTTCCACTCGTCTTCATCCGCGAACTGCGGCTCCCAAATGTGGTTCACAAATGCGCCGCGCTGCGATACGACGATAATGGACGAGCATCCGTACAGTTTCTCAAGCGCAATTGACGCAACGTCCTTGCCAAAAAGAATATACTTGGACGTGACCATGCCGCCGAACTGGGGGCCGACGATGGCTGCGGCGCCATGCTGGACGTACTGAGGCTCGTAAAGACCGTTGACATCAGGGCCGCGATGTCTCCCAACCATCTGCCAGTCTCTGATCTCTGCCATCTGGGCGACCATGAACTTGCTACGGTCCCCTTCGTAGTCTTCCGGGTCGGGCCATTCACCGTCGACCGTCTGCCCACGCTTCTCTAAATCCGCTGTGCGACGTGTCAGCTCCTGTTAACTCGATGATCTGTCCAGCGGCTTTGAGCAGGAAGATCCGTCCCCGCCGCCACAAGTATCGGGCCGGCATAGTAGCCGGGTCGGGTAGCTGCGATTTGCTGTGGATGTTCTCGTCACAGTCGTTGCCGCTGGCGTCGCACTGCAGCCGGTGACTGTGGTGTAAGCGCTGGTGACACACTTCGTGGCGGCAGCTTGCGCGTCGCGTCTGGCGTTGCCTCCTGGGTAACTTGACGTTAGTTTGGTCCAGTAGGTAACTGAATTGAGGGAACTGGAAACCCACCACTGGTGATGGAAGTGACTGTGACGGAGCAAAAGACACTTTGGCGGGTTGCTGTGACGGTCGTCGTGCAAGATGAGGTTGACGTCGACGTGGATTTCTCGTCTGTCTCTGTCTTGTCGTCCTTCTTGTCATCGTCATTCTTTTTATCATCATTATTGTCATCCTCGTTGTCATCACCACCCTCGTCGTCTCCGCCCTTGTCGCAGTTGCCAATCTCAATGAAGAAGATTTTGATGCAGAACTCGGGGAACTTGAGTGTGAGTTTGAACTTTGGAGGGAACTGAATGCCCGGGAAACAGCCGAAGCAGATGATGGGGGGCCCTTTGAAGGGAAAGATGACTGGGAGAGTCAGCGCGGGGAAAACGCAAGTTGGGTCGGGTTTGGGAAAGCTTTACCTGGGACGATCGTGGGATCGTTGCCGCCTCCTGGCGATGTGGTAGTGATGATGAAGGGTGTTCTGTGGGCGAAAGACGTCGTTTCGGGATATGGATGTTTGAGAGCTTCTTTGCCAAGGGTAGTGATGATTACTTCGGACTCTGTTGATGACGAAGAAGTTACACTGGACAAAGTTGACGAGAGACTGATTGATGGCGTAGTTGTGATAGAACCAGTTGATGAAGATATGCGGCTTGGGTTCTTGGTAGTAGATGATGGGAAGGGATCTATAATCGCAGAGGTTGCGTTTCCTGGTGCGGTTGGAGTCAAGGCCCGATCCTTCGTCGACGACAAAGTTTTACCTTTCGTCGACGACAGTGAAGAAGTCGTCGCCGGCAGTGCCGTTGTTGGTGTCAAATTGGTTCTCGTGGCTTTGGAGGATACAGATGAGCTCTTCGCTGTGGTCGATGGGACAAGCAACGTAGTTCTCGTCGAGTTGAAGGGGGGTACATGTGTCGTGGTCGACCTCGGTACCGTTGATGGCTTCCTCGTAGAAGACCGCGCCGATGTAGTGTTTCGCCACCCTGAAGACGCGAACGCAGAGCTTTTTGTCGACGAGGTTGGCAGTCCATTTATTGTTGAGACTGGTTTTGTAGGGCTTGTGGTTGTCAACCCCCATTGAGAAGTATGCTGAGTGAGTGGGACTGTCACGAGCTCGCTGTTCGTCTAAAAGTATCCAATGTCGATTTTGTACCTGTGAACTGGTCGTATGACTTACCGCTGTAGTGTTATGCCAGGTGAAGTCAATACTTGAAATACAGACGCCAGTGTCACCGCGGCAAGTGGGCTGGACTGGTTCATGAACAAGCGTAGTAGTATTCAGGAAATGGTTGGCCGGGCTGGTGGGATTTTGGAATCTTGCAACAGGCTGGTTTAGTCGTTGCTCATGAAATGCATGGGCCAAGGGCAGAGCCCCGACAAGAAGCATCAGCAATAGCCGCAACATGGCCACGAGTATTCAGGCACGGTAAATTGTGGACGATGAAGTCTGCAGCGGAGTTTGGGAGCGTCTTTTTATAATAACCTTCCCCCAGGCGAAGCCGCAGGGAATAACTAACTCTCTTGACCCCTTACTCTACACATCCCATCACGAGTCTCAGGTCAGTAGTGGCTTGTTCGTGCATTAAAGACGTGCTTGACGGAAGGAATCCCATGACCGATATTTTGTGACCATGAGCGCTTCTCGATGCACTTTGCCGCAATTTTGTCACTTCACTATGTGAAAGTCTTGCTCTGGGTGGTCATGAAACCGCTTCTGCAGAATCCTGTTACACGAGCATACGCCGCAGTTACACATACTTCGCGAAGAATAGGTAGGAGCTTTTTCAGTCTCAGATAACAAGTTGTAAGGGGTTAGCAACAAAGGGATAGAGGAACGATGAATATAGGATTCGAATGGAGCACAACGTAGGTGTAAGCTCACACAAAGGCGTTGAAGCAGGTTGGATGTCGTCTGTATCACAAAGTATCCAATGCAGGGATGGAGAGTGACCGAGCCAAGGACGCGCGCCATCTCGTGATTCGTACCAACCTGCTGTAACTTGTAGATTATGAACGTTACTTTAGTTATAGCCGAACTAAGAGTCAAATACACGGGTAAGTATTGCAAGTTCTTGTTAGACCAAGCCCGCATGCTTTCTAAATATGGAACCTGAAGTGCAAGTTGTGCGTGGCTAACGTACCGTGATATGAAGCCGTCAGCTCATCGAATATTATGTAGCTCTGGCCCGAACCTTTATTACTAAAACTACAATGAAATGAATCTCATACTCGATTTATGGATGTCTTTCCTTTGCGATGACTACCTAAACAGTAGATGCTTTCACCCAGTCAAGCTTCCCTCCAGCCAGCCACCATCAACCCTCCATTCAGATCTTGTGACAAATTTGCTCTCGTCCCCTAGCAGAAAACAGATGGAGGCGGCGATCTCCTCTGGTTCGGCCATTCTCTTGATCAGTTGCGGAATCGTTTGCGCAGTTGGCGTGAAGGTACCACCGCCAGGAAGTTCGAACGGGGTGCTAGTCATTTCAGAGTTGATTGTGCCCCTAGAAAGTTGTAAGGTGAAACCATTCCACAAAATCGGAGAGATTGCCAGAAATGAAGAACAAAGTCCGACTTACGGATTGAGAGAGTTCACACGAATACCTCTCGCAGCACCCTCAAATGCAGCTGCCTTGGTCAAACCGGCGGCTCCATGTTTGGATGCGATGTATGCTCCATAGTATGGTGAGCTGAAGGAGCTGCATACACTGCCCACGTTCACGATACTTCCGTCATCGGAGATGACTTTCATCTGTTCTCGCAGCAGATAGAAAAGACCGTTCACATTAACGTCCATAATCTCCTTGTAGTCTTCGATAGGAAGCTCGGTGAGGGGGAAGAGCTTCCTCTGCTCTTTGCCTATGGCAGTCATCAGTAAGCCTTCGTGAGTGAAATTGCGGCTTTAAATTTACCAGACACATTGGCACAGGCATCGATGCGTCCGAAGCGCTTCATCGTCTCCGCAATCCACGCTTGAACGTCTTCATACTTTGTGATGTCGCATGCCATTGTCATGATTCGGTCATCGCTTCCAGGGCACTCCTCTAAGACCTCTGCGCGCGCCTTATCAATTCCCTTGGGCGAGGAACTCGACATGGAAACTGTCGCCCCTCGAAGGACGAGATACTTTACGGTAGCCAAGCCGGTCCCGCGACTTGCGCCGGCGACAGTGATGACCTTTCCGTTGAAGGGAGTCAAGGTTGGCTCTAGGATTCCCATTACGATAGCGACAGGCTAAGCCGAACTGGAAAAAAAGGTGTGATATGATTTGAGAATGGAGATAAATGGGTGTCCAGTGCTGGCAATGGGACAGACAGACAGATTCCACTGATAAATATCCCACCTGTTTTTGCGTCCATTTCCTCATGCTGCTCAATTAAGCATCACTCCACGCCCCACAGCCGTATGTAAATGCATTGCAACAGTGAGCAGGAAGCAAGTCTACGGACCAACAGCGATTGTTCAGCGTATCTCTAGACCAAGTTGGATAATTCACCCGTCTAAAGGTGGGAAACCGCCGCAGATCGTTCACCATTTTCGCTCCAACAACACGGGCTATTTATCCACAGTTTGCGGGGTGCAAAGGACCGGGGCTGACCGCCCCCCCCGGAGCCATCTCCGGCGAGAGCAAGCACGGCATCGGATTCGCCAGTAGAGATCGCGACCCTTGGGGAAAAGACTGTTGGAACTGGGGTAGCTTATGTTCTTACCTGCAGAGCCCACACTTATCAGACCATTTGATGGCATATTTCACGCAATGTTACAAAAAGCCAAGACCGAGTCCCATTTCCTTGTGCCCGAGCACAATGTGGTTGGTGATGATTGCACTGCGTAGATAAGGCAGTGAATCGGCCTCGCAATCATCGTCATGGTGTAAGGTACCATGGCAGCTTCTTAACCCCCGGTAGGTGCTTTACCATTAGGTGGATGTCCCTTCTCTGATCCTTAGTCGCTACATGCAAGTTCAAACATACTTTGGGGGTCTGGATCAACGCTTGACTTGTCCTTTTCGAAGGATGAGACAAGCGGCGATATGATGGAACCCGACCCAGATGTTGACGGGAGGAAGTAAGGTAAGAATAAAGGAGGCAGACAGGCAGCAGGCAGGCGTCTGTGGGGCCGTCGCTTCCCAGAGGAAGTCCGGGCTTTTCAGTGGAGAAAGTTCGCTCCCGCTGGCGTGATCCACTGAGCAGGTGCCCCCCGCTGTCCCGCGTCCCGCGCTGCAAGTCACGGTGCAGCGCAGTAGCGGTTCGGGACCTTCCTGCTCCAAGCATCCACCTTCCACGCTTCAACTCGGACCTCGCATCCTTGTCGCCTTCTCTTCTCTCGTCAGCTTCCTTTCCCCTCCTCAATCTCGTTTTTCTTCCCCAGCGGACAGCACCATCTGCTGCCCAGATATCGACGCCGTTACCGCTACAGCTTCCCGTCTCGACAGCGATTCCTGCTCATTCGCAGAAAAGCAGCCGACCATGTCTTCCCAATCACCGAGCCTACGCAACCTCCAGGCGTCGACCGTCTTCCTCAACTCGGCCGTCGCCGGCCTCAACCTGGGCCTCTCGGTCTTTGTCATTCCCCGCCTCCTCGAGTCCCCGACCCCGCTCATGCTACGACAATGGACCAACATGTACAAGCGGACCAGCCGTGCCTTTCCACCCCCGATCCTCCTTTGCGTCTTGAGCTATTGTTACCTAGCCTTTGCGTTCCGACAGCTCCCCAGCAAGGCCAAGGCATTCGCAACAGCCGCTGCTCTATGTGTCTCTATTGGTCCGTGGACCAGGTTCTTCTTGGGCAACATCAACAAGAAGTTATTCCAGAAGGCCGAAGAAACAAGGGACATGGGTATCATGGCTGTTGGCCTGACCCAAGAAGAAGAGGAGGGTGCCAAATACCTGGTCGACCAATGGGGTCTATACAACCTGGGGCGCAGTGTCGCCCTAGGTCTCGGAGGTGTTGTCGGGCTGTACACCGTCATATCCTGAGTTCGTTGAGTCGACTGTTGTCAGATACGCAAGAGCATCTAGCTATTTGCCACGGCCTCTTCGATGCGACGTTGAGCTATTCCGCTGTATCATATATCATACACACGATATACACGTACTATACAATCCGTTTGAACTCATGGGTATCATCATTACAGCTATATCTACTAATACTACAGATTACTTTTGTACTCCACTCTCATCTCCACGCATCTGCCACTAAGATTGCGCACGCAGTGTTCCAGTCGTCACATCGGCTTCGTGTGCCTTCAGAGGCATCGTGCGGTTGAAGATCTTGTGACCGACAAGCAAAACAATGAACAGGAGGACGCTGATGTACGCAGTGAAAAAGTCACTGGTGCTCCACTCCATGAAGACAGTGAAGCCGTTGGTCAGGATGATGAGGACGTTGAAGAACAGGCCATACCACGACAGCCAAGGCTGGAAGGGTGCCCGGTACGGCAGGATGCTGCGGGGGATGTTCTGCGCCTTGAAGGCGGCCATGAAACGAATATGGCAGATGTTGATGCAAGACCAGCTGATGAAGCCAGCAACGGCGGTGATGTTGAGAAGCCAGTCAAACACGACGCCACCGTTCTCAGACAGGTTCATGTACGCAAGCAGGCCAACGGCAGAGGTGGTCGCGACGGCCATGTACGGAGTGCCAAACTTGTTGGTCCAGGTCATCCACTGGGGAGCGCACCTCTCGTTGGCCAGCGAAACCAGGATACGGGAGCCAGAGTACACGTTTGAGTTGGCAGCAGAGAGGACAGCGGTCAGGAGCACGGCGTTGATGATATCGGGGAGAACCTTCACGCCGGCCAAATTGGCAGCAATGACCAAGGGGGACGCAGAAGCATCCTGGCTGTCGAGCAGCAGCGACGGGTTGTCAGAGGGAACAAGGATGCCCACGAAGAAGATGGTGGCGACGAAGAGGCTGAAGATTCCCCAGAAAGTCCAGCGGACAGCACTGGGCACGCTCTTCTCGGGGTCCTTGGTCTCACCAGCACCGATACCAACCAGCTCGGATCCCTGGAAACTGAAGCCGGCTGTGATCAGGACAGACCAGAAGCCGACAAACTTGCCTACGGAACCCTCGACAATGGACGCGTTGAATGGACCAGGGTCGACCCAGTACTTGAAGCCGAGGTAGCCCTGCTGACCAACACCGGCGTTGATGCAGATGGCGAAGATGATGAATCCGACAATGGTGACAACCTTGATGCTCGCGAACCACATTTCAACCTCACCAAACATGCGGATGGGCATGAAGTTGAGGGCGGTGAAGACGACCCAGAAGATGGAGATGAAGATGGCGATGCTCAAGGTGTCGTTCCAGTACTGAATGATGACGCCAGCGGCGGTCAACTCGAGGGCGAAGGTGATGGACCAGCTGAACCAGTACATCCAGCCCATGGCGAAGCCCAAGGTGGGGTCGATGAATCGGGAAGCATACGACGTGAAGGCGCCGGGGACGGGGATGTAGGTCGCCATCTCACACAAAGCCGTCATGACGGAGTAGACGATGCTGCCGATGAAGATGAAGGCGATCAGGCAACCGACGGGGCCGGCAGTAGCGATGGCCTTGCCGCTACCGAGGAAGAGACCGGTGCCGATGGTGCCACCTGCGACGGCGAGTTAGAGGGAACTCATGACCCCGGATGGGATGCGATCAGTCACATACCGATGGCGATGAACTGGAGGTGACGAGCGTTAAGGGTGCGGTGAAGACCGGTCTCCCCCGTCTCCAAGTCGTCCTTGGAGACATTGTTGGGGGTGACCTCGCCCTCGGTGGACTGGGGCGTCTTC
The DNA here is from genome assembly GCF_000319635.2 of Colletotrichum fructicola Nara gc5. Classification (NCBI taxonomy): domain Eukaryota; kingdom Fungi; phylum Ascomycota; class Sordariomycetes; order Glomerellales; family Glomerellaceae; genus Colletotrichum; species Colletotrichum fructicola. The sequence goes on along the minus strand of NW_027094051.1, from coordinate 7,188,212 downwards.
TCCTTGGAGCTGAACATGATGTTTGGTCGGTCGGTGGCAACACGGGACGTTCGCAGACTAGATGGAAATCTCAGTCTCGTCGACCGCGGCTAGCTAGGAGCAAAGAGGTGAGCAAGATCGGGGTAAGAGGGAATCTTGTTGATTCGCTTCTCCGGAAACCACCAGACGCATGAGCAAACGGAAACCTGGGGGTGGACAGACAGGTTCCGCTACGACCAGACGCTCATGGCATGATTAAATATAATACGGGCTTCTCTTACTCAACGGGTTCCACTACGCGTCGACTCATCGCGACCGGTAACGGTGGCCGTGGGCAAAAAATCTCGAGAGGTGGGAACAATGGCCTCGCTCGAGACCCCCATCGCTTTCCTCGTTAGGGGTTGGCCGATGGAGCACACGAGTCCTCGCGGTCCATCACGCCCTAGTAATGCGACTCGGGAGTCGGCCGGCCACGGGTAACAGCGGCGTTTTCACCAGGGGCCATCCTCTCGACCAGGAAATGGACCGTGGAGCACGAGCTGTTGGACGAAGGGGGGCAGGCAATGACATGCCATTCAGCTGCAACTGCAAGAGCCACGTCTCTCTCGCAGTTTGTCCGATCGACCGGCACTGAAATTCGTATGTACGCCGGAGCTGGTCTAGCTGCTCTTTGCCTTTTGGAGCCTCCTCCTGCGGCTCGAAGCTTCATGCAAAATCGACCGCCGCGTCGCGCCACCCGGTTCCCACCGAGCTTGGCCCGAGCCTCTACTTCCCATGAGGCACTCCCAATTTTTTCTCCGCCAAACCAATCATGGCCGTTCGATTCCTGCAAAATCACGGCATCTCCAGGCTTTTTCCTAGCCACTGACGGGTAGAAATTTTCTCGAACGCCTTCTCTGATACCATCCTTTCCACTTCAGGCATCGTGCAACATCGTCCTGCATTCATGTCGATGAGATGAGCTTGTCGTTCCTCTGCCAAGTTCCGACTTGGACGTGGTCTATTACAGGCCCCCTACGGCGTCCCCCGGCTGCTGTTACATTTCACCGCGGTGTTGCTGCTGCCCTTTGGTCGTTGTTATTGTCGCTGTCCGGCTGTCATTGTCAGCCCTACGGCGCATTTGATGCCTTGAGTCGGCCATGTCACTGTCGGACCGCGCTAGACCGAGAGAGCGGCAACAAACCGACTCACCAGCCTGCGGTTGAAATTTTCTTTCCTTGGCCCTCGTCCTGGGCGGCGCTCCCAGTGCCCACGTCTGGTGATGGGCGCGGCGGATTCCTAGCGAGGATTACGGCCGCGCTTTTGCCTCCCTTCAGCACCCATCCCATCCCATCCACATCCCAGACCAAGGATGAAAAATTCTCCCCCTAGTTTTTCTTACGTCTTACAGTGGGACTGGCGCAGAGTTTTCGTGCGATCGGAGCGGGCCGTTGAGATGAGCAAGACACATCAACTACGAGATGTTTTTTGTAAAGCTCTCGTCGTTCGCCAGGTCGGATGAGCTGATATCGTACTGCGTATATCTCAACCGGGCAACGCAAGCTCACCTCTCGGTTGATGAAGCGGTCTTTGCATATTTGACTTTCAATGTGCTGAAAGCACTGCGGGGTGATGCCTGTCTTTTGCCGGCCCCCAGTGCAACCCCGTCCCCTGCCCGACATGTGGCCGCAATTAACAATTCCGCAACTCTCACGGATCCTGCGTGCCGGCTTCCGCTGACTTTTTCGGAGATGAAGCCATCGACAGCCCCGGTTCCGCTTCGGCATTACGACTCGCGAGTGCCTGAGCCGGCAGTCTCCCACCTCGCCATTCTGGCTCGCCTGCAGTAGCCTTCCGGTGGTTTGCTTCCGGATCGCGGTACCAGTCTCCGGCAGTTATTGCCGGGCTATGAATCGCGGACGCATTGGCCAGTACCGCGTCCCGACCGAAGATTTTGATGAGTCAATTCTCGCCCGTGGCGTCCGAGGTGTTGTGGCGCCTTCAAAAGTTGCAAATCATGATTGCTCAAGCGCAAGTCCATCTTCCATTTCATCGATGATCCGTCCAAGACGCGATACTTCATACTGCCCTCTCTGGAGTGGGGGTTGAAATTGACTTCCGGCGATAAGGGAGACAGGCGCGACTCCCATTTATCACTCTCTGTGTTCTCCCGAAACGACTCTCACTCATTCTCTTCGCATTCAAAACACCAAGGATCGTGAATGAAATTCGCGCAAAGGCGCTAGCATTTAGCTATGGTCATCATGCGTGTGGTTGGCGTCGCTCCCTCACCGTATGCAATCACCTTTCACGCAGGGCTGTTGGCCTCTACGGGGGCGTTCAATTTGCACCTCAGTGAACAGAGGCCAAAGTCGCATCAGTGAGCGCCAACAGCTTGCGTTGGGAAGCGTCTAGAATGCAGTGAAGGCCAAATGGGAAAAAAAAAAACAAATCGGGAAATCAAGGGGATATCAAGTTGCATCGAGGAGGGGTTAAAACGCAGTGAAGGATACCCTCCAAGACATAGCCTTGACATGGTCTTAGGTTGGTCTTGACTAGCCTTAGTACCCAAACGTCGAGCCAGATCGACACTGAAGCTTCTGTAGGTTTTGAATTTCGCCGACTTGCCGGGTCATGATGGATACTGGACGTCTCGTAGAGATACCTAGATTGTGAATCATTCATCCGCCGTTGGGGCCGTACAAACACGGAGCGGAGGCTGTTGATACTTCGGTGCCGGCCTGAAAATTCCACCATGCGCCGGCTGTGTGGGCCGTATCGGCGGGCTCGGTGCCGTATCGGCCTCGATGAACACCGCTGTGAGGTGGAATTTACAGATACCTCAATTCAGATCAATGAAAGAGCTGCTGTATTGCTCGGCGTCTTTCGGCCACCGAGTTTGGATAGATGGGACGAACCCTCCTACAGACCAGCTCAAGCGCTCGGGCACTAGTAGGCGCCGTAGGGCCTCTCCAACGATGTCGTCACTGACTGCATGTGGTGTATTATGCCTGTCTCATTCCTCAACATCCGCCTGCCACGAAATCAAATTTTCAAAGCGAAGTGAACAAGTCTAAGTCTCCCGTACACTTTCCGAATTCATTCCCCCAACATGGCGAACCTTATTGCAATCGAGGAGCACTACCTGTCTCCCCTGCTCCCGGAGCAGAAGGGTAGATATAACCGTCCCAGCGTCAAGGACTTCGGGACCGCAGTCATCGATAAACTTGGCGATCTAGGTCCGGCGAGGCTGGAGGCAATGGCAAACGACTCTGTGGGGATGACAGTCCTCTCCCATCTACCGGCTACACCAGATGCTCCCACTTGCAAAGCCGTCAACGATGATCTGTACTCCAAGATCAAGCAACACCCAGATCACTACGCCGCATTTGCTCTCTTGCCACTTGAGGATCCTGCCGCCGCAGCTGTCGAGCTCAAGCGCTGCGTAAAGGAGCTAGACTTCGTCGGCGCACTCACCGGGAACCATCTAGACGACGGGAGCTTCTTCGACACGCCCCGCTTCTACCCCCTCTGGGAAGCTGCGCAAGAGCTTGATGTCCCGATCTACATCCACCCAACCTTCGCCGCGGAGGACGAGATGAAGGTCAACTTTGAGGGGCCCTACGACATTGAGATTGCCAAGGCGCTGAGCGCATGGGGCTGGGGCTGGCACTCCCGGACGAGTCTGCACTTCCTCCGCCTCTTCGCCGCAGGCACCTTTGACAGGTTCCCGAAGTTGAAGATCATCCTGGGGCATATGGGCGAGATGCTGCCCTTCATGATGGATCGGATCGTCAGGTCTTCGGGACGGTGGCCGCCTTCTGAGAACCGAAAGAGGGGACTGAGGGATGTGTGGGATGGCAATGTATGGGTTACCACGAGCGGAATGTTTTCTCTGGCGCCGATGGCATGCTTGATTCAGGAGACGAAGATGGACCGGATCATTTTCAGTGTTGATTACCCGTTCTCTACGAACGGGATGGGGCGGGAGTTTATGGAGAAGTTGAAGAAGAGTGGGTTGGTGGATGACGAGCAGTGGGAAGGGATTGCGTGGAAGAACGTGAGAGATCTGTTGAGATTGAAGTTTGAACCTGGAAAATGAGAATCTGGATGGATGGTGTGTAGGTGAGGATGAGATCCGGCAATCTCATCCATGGGTGTTCACCTGAAGAGAACTCGGCTTCTGTCTCCGGGATGTCAATTTGAGGCCATTGATCTTCGGTTTCAACCCTTTTCAATAAGAAGATTTAGATTGAGTCAATTATGATGAACCCTCGGCTTAATAGGGATGCATGTTATGTTTGACTGGCGATTTTCTTCAAAACGGTTGTCATCGACTGCACGACAGGGTTATTTCGGTAACGTCATCCGAGCGACCGGTCGCGGATCGGCGAAAGCCACGATCGTGCCGCAACTCTTCTCCCCGACCTCAATCTCAGGATCATAGGAGCCGGACGCTTGCGTGTGAATACTTGCAGGTTTCTTGGGGAAAAAAATCAAGAATTCTTCCAGGCCAGCATTATTGAACGTCGTCCACGGCCGCATTGCCCGCCATGGCACTCTCCCTGCCGAAGATCGGCATCCTCTCCATCGGAGACATGGGCATGGACATCGCCAAACTGCTGGTCTCGAGGGGTTTCTCGGTAGCCACAAATGGCGAAGGAAGAAGGCATGCTCTCAATTCATAGACAATTGAACATGAGATCTAATAGCTTGGCAGTCAAGCAACGATTGACAGGGCCCGAAGCGCCAATGTCGAGGTCCTGACGTTGGACCTCCACCTGGTGCAGTCGCGACCCTTCATCTTCTCTGTCGCGCCGCCGAGGGATGCCATGAGCATCGCCCAGCGCATCCTCAAGGCTTCACTGGGAGCAAAGCTTGAGAAGCCGTTGTATTTCACCGATCTCAACGCCGTATCGCCCGCTACATGCAAGCAGATCGCAGGCATGTTCGAAGAGGCCAAGAGCCCTGTCCGCTTCGTCGACGGATGCATCATCGGCGGCCCGCCAAAGCTCAAAGATCCCAGCGGCGCATGGTACGTCCCAAGCATGCCAACCTCCGGCAAGCACGCTCTCAATGATGCGTGCCCCGAGCTCGCCCAGACTCTGAACATGCGCCACATCTCCCCAGATGTCGGCGCAGCCAGCGGATTGAAGATGTGCTTCGCGACCACGACGAAGGGCTTCATGGGCCTCGGAATCCAGGCCTTCACGACCGCTTCAGCACTAGGTGTTGTCGATGAGCTGCGGAAAGAGATGAAGGAGGCCGCGCCTGGACTGCTTGATTTTGCCGAGAAGTCTATTCCTTTGGTGCCGCCAAAGTCCTACCGTTGGGTGCGCGAGATGGAGGAGATCTCGGATACTCATCGTGATGAGGGTGGCTTCCAGAATAAGGCCGACATCTTCAGAGCCATGGCTGAGCTTTACCAGGCTTTGGCGGATGATGCTGTGTTGGGTGCCGAGAAGGTTGGGAAGAGGACAAGGGGTGAGACCGTTGATGATGTTGCTGCGGCGCTGGCGGAGGGACTAGCGAAGGATACTTCGAGTTAACCCGTTCGTCAGCTCGTCAGTGATCAAAGATGATAAGGAATCAAGCCAATGGACATTTTCCTGTCGATTTATTTATTCGGGGATGCTGATATCCGATTCTTTCAAGCTCTGAATACACAATGATGGCGCAACGAGAACAGCGAGCCCATCCGTTCCAGCGAGACCAGGGATTCAATAGCGCATGCCGTCTGAGGGAACAGCGAATGATTGGTTCACACCAAACCTTCAATTTTGACCTTTATGGTCAGCAATGCAGATAAAGTCAGGGGATTTCATTCATCGGGCCTCTATGTTGGAGTGCCTTGTCTTACGATCTCAATCCGCGCCTAACAACCTGGCGAACCCGTGATGTAGGTATGCGCTGGCCCTACTAACGCCGGCGCCACCAACCAAAGGATCGCCGCTATCGCCTGCAACTTCACAAACGCGTCTGACACTTCATTTTCGTCACCACCAACGCCACATCTCAGGGCCATCTTGCAAAAATATCCACCACAGTCCTCATTCTCTCCCAACAATATGGTGATACCGTTAGGTGGTCCGACCGGCGATGGCCAGCCTGAAGACCGAGGGGGGGGTTCTCGCGCATGGGATCGAGACATTGACATACCGCCTCAAGATCCGACATCGCATCTTTGCTCCAGACACCGCATCATGAACCTCAAACCATCAGATTTCGCGGCACGGAATCAGATGGACAACCTGTCGCCTGATTGGCACTTCGGAACGCTCCGAGAGGTCATTCAACGAGGCGATTATTGCGTATTCTGCAAACTGATTGCCAACTCAGTCTCGACGGACGCGTTCTCGCGTGAGGTCGAGGTCTTGGGGTGCTGGGTTCCCGACGTGGTTTTCGAGGAGTTTGATCCCCTGACCCAGGCCGTCACCACGATGACGACACTTCGGCTGAGGATCGCGCCCGAGATGGTGGGCTGGGAAGATGCCTTCGACCCATTTGACATCGTCCCGATGGCAGTCAATGGCCAAGACAACATGTTTCAAGGGCGAACGGTGGATGAGAGTTTCATTGACATTGATCTCCTCCGAGCGTGGCTTCAGACCTGCCAGGACAGCCATCATGTCGTGTGCTGGCCCCAAAACCCCGAATCGCACAACCGTCGGTGGCAAGATGCCGATGTTGAACCCTTCATCCGGCTGCTGGATCTTGAAACAAATTGTCTCATCGAAACGTCTACCCCACCGGAGTTTGTGGCCTTGAGTTACGTTTGGGGCACTGTCGAAGTCTTCACGCTTGGGATGGATAACTATCTTAACCTCATGAAGCCTGGCTCACTCACGGAGTATGAAGGAAAGTTTCCGAAGACAATTCAAGACGCCATGAAATTGACAAAACTGTTGGGTTACCGCTACCTCTGGACAGACTCAATTTGCATCATTCAAAGAGGCGACGAAGACGAAAGAGGCGACGATGACGACAAAGCAGTCCAACTTCGACTCATGGATGTCGTCTACAGCAGAGCATCTGTTACGGTCACTGCAGCAAGCGGCACGGATGCAAACGTCAGACTGGCGGGGGTGTGTGGAGTCAGTCGTAGCAAAATCCAGAATACCGCGAGGTACTCGGACGACCTTCTCCTGCTTGCACTGATGCCCGATTTCGAAGATGGTGTCCAACAGATGTACTGGAACTCTCGAGGATGGACATACCAGGAACGTCTTCTTTCGCGGAGGTTGCTCGTCTTCACCAGAGATACAGTCTACTTTCAATGCGGCCAAATGACTTGCACCGAGGACTTCAACATGCTCAAGCCAGGAGTGATTCAGAGTGCTTCACAACAAGACATCATGCTTTCAAGGGGAGAGGAACCCCCGACATTAACACCACGGAGTCAATATCGGCTCGGTATTTCGGAAGAGTATTACTACCGCATGGTGACAGAGTATACCTCAAGACATATGAGTCACGCAGATGACCGAGTCAATGGTTTCGAGGGTATTCTCAACGTTCTTCGCAACGTATACGGCGATGTCTTCATATGGGGGATGTGGACAGGTGACATGCTTCTTCAATCCCTTTTATGGCAGCCTCGCCAGGAACTCAGGCGAGTCTACCGTTGGAACACTACAACACCAGTATACCCAACCTGGGCTTGGGCCGGTTGGACTGGAGCTGTCAGGTTTGACGACCCTGGGGACTGGAACGGATTCCCTTCGTTGGACGAGCCATCGGACAGAGTTCGCCCATCGAGTCTGGGAGCATGTGCTGAGATCAATGAAGACGATACACCCGGATGTCATCTTCGAGTACGCACACGCACTGGAAAATTCAAGCTTACTTTTCACGACAAGAGTGGTGCTCTTAGGCCCCCAGCGTTGCCGGAAGTGGATGGCCCACACCCCGTCCGTTTTGGTATTACAGGTGTGGTTCAGGCCGAAGGTGGAGATCCAGAGCCATGGCTGGGAAGCATCTTGATGCCACAAGACCATCGGCAAAGGCTCTCGGACGAGTACGAATTTGCACTCCTTTCCGATGCTTACTGCTTCTCAAGCGAAGAGCTCTCCACAAGCGCCCCTAGATTCATGAGTCCATGGGAGGTGGTCAACGTCATGCTGATTCACCGACAGGACAAATTGAGTCTGAATGGAGTGCCAGTTGTGGAAAGGGGTGGCGTAGGAAGAATGTTGAAGTCAGCATGGGACAAGCTATCACAAGAATGTGAGGAAATTCTCGTCGCATAAGTAAGCTGAATCGTCCAGAGCGTCCATGCTCAATATCTTCAGACACTAATGCTAGCATGCTAGGAGAGCCTGCCACATAGTCTGAGCGATTTAACGATGACTCCTTGATGTATGATCTGCCTCCATCGCTGTGCCTCCTGAGTTTTTTCCATTGAACTTCTATCGGCCATAGTGCATATTTTCATTGTTGTATCGCTATGTCCTCTTCGATACCGTTATAGGAGACTTCCGAGATGTGAAAAGCACGCACTTCTTCCCCAACTTCGTACAAGACGTACACATAGGCCGACATCCTGGGGCCCACGTCAGGCACCAGGGTGGTAGGAGGGTACCTAGGTCACGTACCATGATCTAGAACCCACGATTGATGTTTGGAAACGATGCAATCTCAGCTCGGGCACCAGCATCCGTCAGATTCTTCTCCATGATGAGCGCAAACTCGTCCAGTTCCCTTCTCAAGGACTCATCCCTGCTGAACGGCGGAGCAGCCACAGAAATACGCACATCTGCCATCCTGGAGGCCATTGCGTTCGGTTGGGTATTCGTGATGGTATACGAGTGTTGTTCCGCCACGGGCTGCAGCTCACTGAGTTGGACGCCGTCGACAGTGAAGCCAAAGATCCAGGCAAAGTGCTTTTCGATGACAGGCCAGCGTTGGCGCATTGTTTTCCTGAGCTGGCGGACCTCAGCGTCGTGTTCGGCATCGTACACCGGGTCCATCTCTCGCATAAAATCCACCACGCGCAAATCAACTCTTTCAAAGACTTGCATAGCCGATCCCAGCCATGTCCAAAAGTCCAGTCGTTTGCGAGTCAACGCGGTGAACTTGATGCAGTTCCAGCAACTCTGGAGGATATCGTGGACGACGAGATGCTCGTCCAATGAAGATTCCCACTTTCTCTGGCAGTATCTATATACCGGCGTTTGACCGCTCGGCGGTTCGTGCTTCAAGATAGGAGGGTTTGGAGGATATGGTATATGTTGGCTTTGGACCATTCTGTCGGTGAAAGTCAGCGGTCTGAAGGTGAGCAGAGATAATGGTGGATGGCGTTTGCAAGTTCTTTCCCGGCAAACCTGAAAATTGAAGTTAAGTGGGCTTTTCATTTAAACATGGACATATGCGCATCAAGGTTGTGGGTTGGCCCGGAATTTAGTATGCAGGTTGCAGAGACCTTTTGCGCCACGGCTGGGGGCGCAGTGTTGCCTTCCAATCAGGGTTCCAGATGTTTGTTCTGCCTTTCTGTAGGCGGAGACGAGTTCTACATATTGATGCAAAGTTACATGGTCAGAAGCAATTATTGTCATTGGGCAAATTCTAATCCGAGATAAAAGACGATAGGCATGAGATCCTCTTCTTTAGTCTTTATGCATCGCAACCTCGGTCTCGCCAGCTAGAGCCTGAAATCAGCCAAGGGGGTACTTCTCGATGGAAGCGCTAATAAATTGCGTAACTCATGTTATTTATTAACTCAATGTGGTCGTGGAAAAGCCTCTGAGCTTCGGGCGTTGGCGGTGTTCCTTATCTACAATCTTACTGGTCAACTTTCAAGGCAGCTCTCCAGCCAGGGCCGCAAAGGTTTGTCGCCTAATGTAGACTTTGCGCCTTAGCTACCGTGCCGCCTTTGATTGATCTGGATCTCGGGACATCTGTCTTTACAGAAGCCAAGGTAGATACGCCGTCTTGTGTGATTGGGTCTGGAATCCATACATTGATTAAGAAGCTTGCTTTTGTTGAGGAGCTGTGTAATGATCAGAGTCGACTTAGCCGGATAGTGTACGGAGTACGAAACTATGTGCGAAATCGGATTTCGGCGTTCTCATCATAGAATCCAAAACATCTCACCAGAGGAAACATTGAGGGGTTGACAATTGAAGGGACTCTGTTGTAAATCTCTTAAGGAACTTTCAAATTTGTGTTCCCTAAGATGAATGTTGCATCATACCTAGTAGTCTCCATACCGTAGCCACTTGGTAAATTCGCAAACCAACCCCCCTGTCTACGGGAGACGGATTGGTCAAATATTTACTAACAGAACTAATTCCCCACAGCTGACCTATCAAAGCCTTGTATACAGGGGTTGAGCGGTTTGCGAATCTAACAAGTGGCTACGGTACTATCGTAGGATTCTGCTACACAGTTAGTAATTGGGAGTTATCGGGTTCAGTGGAGATGATAAACATTAGTCAACTGCATGGGAAGGGCTTCAAGTCACCCTGTAAGCATCCATTGTATAAGAACTCCTGGGAGATCCATTTTAAAAAAGCTCCACACTATCATGCTTAAAGATGCCTTTCAACTAGATTAAGCACCCGGGAATCAATTTGCAGAGGGTATTGTCTTGCGAAATGAGGCCGCCGTATACGGTACAATGGAAAACAGCGAGAAATGGAAAGTCCAAAAGGAGAGAAAGGTGTGAAAACCCCTGGTCGGGATCATTACCACTTGACAAGACACCCGCGTATTCGGTTTCGTAAGCATATTGTATACGAAGGCACTGAGCTTCAACCTTTTGGTCAATACCGATTATAATTCTTCATTTCTTGACCAAATCACTAGACGCCTCGTCTAGTTCATCGCAATTGGCATGCTTTTGAGGCCTTCTCCCTTATACTATACTTCAATCTCTCACTGACATTCACGACACAAAATGCGTAGTAGAGCGAGATAATGCGGAGTAACATACAGACCCCATAACGCTATGCATAACACCAATCTCGTTGAATTTACTTTGGCCTCCGCGTAAACGCGGATTCGTATTCGGTGAAGACATCTTCGTGGAACCCCATTTCCGCAGCTTTAGCACTTCGAAACCCTACATATGCTTTTATTTCATCGGTTTCTCCCTTTTCTGCCATTTTTACTAAAATATTTCTCACTAAATATCGCTATCCTTAATACAAGTGTTTAGTGAAAAAGCGTTCTGTCCATTCACTGCTTCTTTAGCTGCCACTCTTTCAAACCAAAAATGAGGTTCTCGACTCTTTTCTTAAGTTTCACCGTGGCTTTATGTCATGTCAAGTCATCAAAAGGCTCCCCAAAATCTCCGCAGGTTGATCTGGGCTATGCCCGTTACATCGGTCTTGGTAACACCACATCAGGGTATGGCTATTTTCCCCAGCTCTCTAAATAGACGTGGCTGAAGTGCTTCAAGTATCAACTCTTTTTTCGGCATCCGGTATGTATTGCCGCCTACAGGAGAGCAACGCTGGCGCAAGCCTGAGCCTGTCGATTCCAAGCCTTGGCCTGCACAAAAGCCCATTATCGATGCCACCGTATCCGGGCCTCGGTGCATCGCTATTGATAACTCCCCTTGGATTTCTGGATCAACTGCACCCAACAACACTGCGTCGTACGAGTCGGAAGATTGTCTTCTGTTGAACGTTCTGGTTCCTTCACAGCCTGCTTCCACCAGACTACCTGTTCTTGTGAATATTCATGGCGGAGGTGAGATTTCTCCCAATCGTAGTGTTATTAAATTACTATATTGAAATTGAACTGACGAAACCATAGGATATGTTGCAGGTGTACCTGTCGAAGGGGATGCTTTCGTCCATCAGGCTCAAGGGCAGATTATATTTGTTGCTATCCAGTATCGCCTAGGCGTTTTCGGCTTCCTTGCTGGAGACGAAATCCAGGCTTCAGGTGTTGCAAACGCTGGCCTCCTTGACCAGCGCGAAGCTCTCAACTGGATTCAACGCAACATCCACTATTTTGGTGGTGACCCAGACAAGGTCACGATCATGGGTGGTAGTGCTGGCGGCGGCTCTGTCAGCATGCAAATGTTGCTGCACGGTGGCCGACAGGCTCCCCCATTTCGTGCGGCTATCCCCGAGTATGCTTGGTGGTCTCCAATGTACAACCGCACTTGGGTGAGCAAGCAGTATCAGCGGGTCCTCGAATCCAGCTCCTGTGCCAGCCTCAGCTGTCTCCATGGACTCTCAGCGGCGGCTCTGAACAACGCAGCTTGGCGAGCTTGGAAGACTGCTCTCAATGAAGCGGAGACAGTTTATGGCCTGTTTTACTACGGCCCGACAATTGACAACGACGCTGTAATGGACTTGCCAGCTCGACAGTTCAAGGCAGGGAATTTTACCAAGGTACCTGTGCTTGTCGACCGCGACATGTGTGAGGGACCGTACTTCACTTCTGTCAGTCTATCGACACACGAACAGCTTTTTGCTGATCTCAAGGCCATGTGGCAAGCTATTCCTCACTCAGTCATTGAAAAGGTTGTAGACCTGTATCCCACAAGTGTGTACAATGGATCCCTGATCAAATCAGCTGGCTGGTTCAAGGCTTTGACAGGGGGCTTCGATGTCTCCGCGCCTTATGTTCAGAGACAAGCTATATTTGGGGCCTCAGTGGTCGACTGTCCGTCAACCACAATCGTTCAAGCTTCCATAGACGCTGGACAGAAAGCCTTCAAAATGGTATTTGAGGCTGGCACGCAACTCCATGGGGCCACGGCATCATACTTGTGGTCCAAGGACATTAGCTGTGAGTTCTCTCCTTCCTGATAGTCCTGCGCGCACTACTAATACCATCTGACACAGTTGATGGAGCTTCTACTCTTGGCACTACGTCGTTTGGCGGAATTGCTACACTCGCTTATGCTTTGCGAGAATACGTTGCAGCATTCACCATCAATCTTGATCCCAATCCCGCAAACCTCTCAACCAGTGTAGCTTACTGGCCAGAATTCACTAATCAGGGTCGACAAATTCTACATATGCAGGATGACCAAACTAGGGTAGCCTATGACTTTGACTCTAACGAGCAATGCAGCATACTTAGCTCGTTGAGCACGATTTGAGGCAATTTATTTGGTAACTTCCGCATGATGGGAACCTGGCTGGAGAATCAAGCTTGTATAATCTGTTTTTTATCGCCTTGGAGGTATTTTAAGAAGTAATCAAGATTTTGAAGAAGTAATCAAGATTGACATTCAACTATGTACAGAGAATCTAAACCCGAGATGTTTTTGCCAAATTTCCTCCGTAGCAGATAGAAAAACCGACCAAAAGAAAACTAATCTGCGACCTATCCAGAAGCGTCTTACCATCCGTTTGATGAGGACTTCGAAATGGTGTTCAGTTGTCGTAGAAATCCCAGGGGTCGGGACCACCAAAATTCTCGACATCGCGGCGCCAGGGGCCCTTCTTCGGGCCCTTCTTGTAGCCTCCACCATATCCCCCGCCATATCCTCCTCCATGGCCATAGCCACCACCACCATATCCTCCTCCGTGACCGTAGCCGCCGCCGCCGTAACCACCTCCCTTACCTCCATAACCGCCGCCGCCGTAACCGCCTCCCTTGCCCCCATAGCCACCTCCATAGCCACCACCCTTCCCGTAACCGCCACCCTTGTTACCATATCCTCCTTCTCCTCCCTCCTGGCCATAATCTCCCTCATCTCCACGCTTGCCGAGATCTTTTCCGTTCTGCTGATCGTCCTTATTGTCGTTCTTCTGCTGGCCGTGTCCCTTGCCACGACCACCATACCCGTTGTCTCCATATCCACCGTTGTATCCACCTTGGCCTCCATGCCCGTTGCCGTAGGAGTTGTAGTCATCGTCATCGCCATATCCGCCGTATCCGTTGCAATCTTTGTCTCTGCCTCCTCTGCCACCTCTCCTGCAGTTACGATATCCATCTCGATCGCGATCATTCTTGTTATCGTTTTTCTTGTTGTCGCGTGCCTCCAAATCGTCGTTCATGCTAGCTTCGTTGCGTGCGACGACAGCATCACTGAGAGTCTTCTATTCGTCAGTACTGGTGAACCTTTTTCTAGACGAGTAGAAACCTACAGAGAACACGTCTCCATTGGGCTGGTGATGAGAAAAGAGGTCAGCGAATAATGTTCACCAAGGAATGGAATATAGAGACAAATAATCAGATTGTTCACTTACAGCTGCTTCGGGGGCACGCTAATCGCCTGGTTGTCAGCAAAGAAGATCTCCAGAGCCGTAAGCCGAATTGGTTTGCTCACCTCCGTAAGTTCAGCTGCATCAATAGGCTCAGGCTCAGCAACTGGAGCAGCGATAGCGGCGATGGCATAGACGGCCATGCCAACGGTGGCAGCCTGACGGAAAGACGGGATATGCATAGTGAGGAGGTGAAAAGAATAAGCAAAATTTGAAATGTGTTGACGGAGAGATGCACTGCTCAATCGAATCCAAGACGATGCTGGATGAGATGAAGAAGAAGAGGATGGTGGATTGGGCGGATCTTCGCAGAGTACTTATACTTGAAACTTTTCACACGTAGATGATCATGATTGTATAGCTGAAGGTACTCTTACTGTCCGTATCCGCGTTGGCCGCTGAATATTCACCCAACCCCTCTGAGTTGAGGTTTGACTAATTGCTTACATCCACAGCCCCAAAGTCTCGATCATCATTCATCAATATCCATGAACACAAGTCAGGTTGGAATTCTAGATTCCACGCCAGGGTTGGCTAGGTTCAGGGTACCGTCCACAACAAGCGATGATCTTTGAAGTTTAAATCATGCATGGCGAAGCAATCGATGATCCGAAAAAAGAGGATGTGTGTTTGCATAGCCAAGCAGAGCCGCCTGAAGTTTAGGTCATCCGATCTATTCCCCCTAAATCCCTCTGTGTATGGACTGCATGTTCTTGACAGATGACAGATGTAGGAATGAGACACCCGAGGATTCATGTTTGATAAGGATGAACATCACAACTGAACTGGTCAGATAATCCTTAGGATGCACGTACTGAAGATGTTCCCTGACGTGAATACTGTATGGAAACACTGGCAATGATGACTTGCCCAAGTGATCGAAGGATTTTGAGATTATGCATATTCTCAACGTTTGAGCGATTGTAAGTTTCAAACTGTCAAAACAGAAAGAAAGAAAGAAACAACCTGGAAAGATCGCCTGATTTACCCCTCCTTTGGTCTTCATATTCTCTCTGAAATTGGCTTTTGATAATAACCCTTCGTAGCTGGCTTGGCGCAATCGGATCATTTGGAGCTCATTTTCGTAATAGGCCGATACCATTCCACAATTGCTGTACATTTAGGTGTGATTTGACGACTTATGCGATCTTCATCATCGCATGGGGAAGGATTTCCCGGTCAAGGTCATCGGCCATGTACTGGAAAGCAAGCTGGTTCACGAACACGACTGTCGTTCTTGGCCGAAATGCTTGGACCAATTCTATTCTTAGCTTACACATCTCCCGGTCGATCACTAGAGTAAACTTTCCGAAGTCAGGGGACAGGCATCCAACAACCACAAGCATGGATTACTAAGTGAAAGCAGGCGGCATCTTCGGGAAATCATTCTTTTGTAGGGGAAATTGGGCTTTGAGGAATCCTGAAGGATCTTTCTCCGGTTGTTTCAGATTTCAACAGAGCTCAACGTGGCGGATGCGTTCTGGCGGGAATGGGATAGAGTTGACTCGTGAATCCGAGAACTACTGCACGACTTCTCAACTCTGATGTACGATGGGTCATGGAAGTGCTGATACTTCTGCGCAAAGGCTGGCATTATGAGCTTACCAGTAGAACAATGAGTCACTGGCTAGGCGGCATCCTCGGTGAATACCGGTCACGAGCAGAGCCACCATGTATGTCATGTAGAGAAGGCCGAAAAGCATTGTGCCGAATCGGCGGCGCATGCATATGTTGCAGAAAGCGAAAGCGACATCAAGCCGTCATCAAATGTACGCATCAGTCATGCTTCCAGAGCGGTCGATTGAATGTTGGATGCTTGGCGTGCGTCCTCTGCACTCCAAGATCAGTAGCATTGTGGCAGAAGAAAAGTAGGTTCAAGCCATCGATGGAAAGACTTTGCCCCATGATGTTGGGGTGGATTTGGCGAGGCCAGCTGAGTGTCGCATGCGTCTTTAGTCAAAGGCATTCGCGGGGACGACGTCGAGAGATAACGTCTTGCTAGACGCGAATGCTCCTAAGGCGTTCATGCAGTATGAAGGCTCACCGAGCTATTTGTTCCGCCGTCACAACTATCTTACTACGCTGACTGTCCATGGATGAGCAAGCAACACCAGGGCCCTAACTAGCTGAATGAGAAAATCGCTGTGAGGCACAGACCATTCAAAATCAGAATAGTCAATACATTGCGCTTGTCACTTTCGCTACATGTAGTGTCATGTTCGTATTTGATTTGAGTTCATCTGATGAGGTTGATTACACATCGTACAAAAACATCAACATCAGCCTCCTAATATTAGGTAATGATAGATAAAGGCGCAGTCAGGTTGAGCCACAAACCGACAACTTCTTCATTTGAAAACTCACCTCAGAATGCTGTTGTTTGGCGGAGACTCAAAGCCCCGGAGTAAGCTGCATGAACACAGGGCTCAAATTGAGACATACTTGAGTGAGGCTCATGAAAGTATTGAGCTTCAGAATTATGCGAATGTCTGGCTCCCCTTGAGAAACCTGTGCGGAAATCCCACGACTCTCTCGTGTGCATAAATTTGACTCTGCTCATCCACTTCGGCTACAGTATCTGATGACTCATTCACGCAGCACCGAAGTTCTAATTGAGCCTATCGCACATAAGCTTCATGATCCATGCACGTGTGTTCTAGACTAGTAGTTGTAGGGTGCGCTCATTTGCCGATGTCGGATTCACCTCCTCGAAATTGCCGACCGGCACCCGGCATCATCTGCAGCTCAAGCTTTGCCAAGCCATTGACATTTCTTACGAAATAATGAATGAAAAGGTGTCTCAATCTTGTGTCCTCACTTGTATCTCAGTCCTTGTTGTGGGACTTTAATTGTGTCTGCCGCGGCTGTGGTGAATGCGTACTTCCCCTCCCCTCCTGTCAGCTGGATAGCCCCCCATTGAACTGGTAGAAGATATCCGCTTGCACGATCCTCTTCCAACACATGGCATGCTGCGCTGATTGCGAGACTGTTTGTCGAAACCATTCGCATCGTTCCGTCATAACGACGAAAACCGATGGCCACGATGAAAACAATGATCACGAGCCCGGCCAACATCGCTGCAGTCCGTGTTAGACCATGAAGATTTGCAACAGAAACCCTTAGCTCACCAATAAAAACTGCGATTGGACTGTAGCCGCAGGTGGAGAAAGAGTTGGTCTCATCGTCACTACCATCCGCCGAGATAGCCCTTATTCGTGCTAAAAATAGACTCTGCGAAATCAACCAGTGCATCACCCCTGAGCTAGCGTAGAGAGGTATGCCATATCTCAAGGGAAGGGAGACGAAAAAGCTGGACCTTTGTATCCCAACTGGTTCAGAGACACGCAGTGGCTTTCTGAATTCGGGATTGTACATCCGGCTAAACTCTCTCTGTACGAGAAACGTGCTCAGCATGGTATTGTACATGATGTATACGATGGAAAGCACCAGCTGAGGAAGGTTGGCCAAGAGAACATTGGTTATCAACCCTACAGTGTCTCTTTGAGGAAGATTGAGGACGAGATAGGTGTAAGGTGTGAGAGCTCCGAATCCAAGATCCCAAAGTTCAGGAATGCTGACCCCAAACCTCCTGTGTCGAAGACTGACGAAAGACATACAGAGGAGAATGGCAGCAGTGACGATGACCAACAGGCACCTGTGTATGAATCTTAGTGTTATTGAAAACAGGGCAATTTTCGTGGAGGTGAATCTCACATGCAAAGAAGGATCACCCAGCGCTTGAGACTGGCAGCAGACCTCCACTGTTTGGCCGTCGGAGAGAACTCTTTCGGCTCGCGATTGGTAGTCTCTTTCAGAATAACTGGGGTTTGCTTGACGAGACGATCCTTCCATTTCCTGGTCGTCAGGAAATCATTTTTTGTGGAAAGACCGAGGTCTTTCGTTTGTTCGCATGGGTCCCTCATGAAAGATGCAATTGCATCGCCAAGTGTGTACAGGACTTCCTTCGCCTTCCTATATTGCTTCTGATCTTGCCACTTCCTCAAGTACCAAATGCATATCATGATAAAAGCTTTAATGAAAATCATTATGCAGATGGTGAACAGAATAGGAGGCGAGTACTCAAAGCGGCATTTCGTGTGCAACTCGTTAGGAGGTTGAACCAGGCATCGGGCGACCTCGTAGTGCTTTGGTCCGAGATACCAAACGGTGACAGGTTTTGGGGGCGACTGAGCAATGAAACGGCCAGTGCCATTCCCTAGAGCCCACATGTTCTTTCCCCAATCGTCGGAACGGGGAACAATTGAGACATATATTAGGAGGCTATCGTCAGGCGGTGTTTGTACCGACTGGTTTTTAACCAGCACCAAGACGTTGCCTTGAGGGTGCCAGTAGTCGTCGTAGAGGGCAAAGCAGTCTGATACATTCATCTCTTGGTTTGACGACGCGTTTTGCTGCATCCCACGGATGATCTGTTCATAATCGAGATTAGTTGGGTTGACTCTCGTGTCATTCCATCCCCAATCGCCTGCACGATTAGCCTCTGCTGTAGTGAGACTCCAGGTACTGTTGGCTAGGAACGAATCTTTGATAACAGCAACGGTGTAGTTGTGTGAGGATAAAGATTGGAAAACAGCCGAGTTATATCTGATCGCATGTCAGCCAGCAGTGACTCAGTTGCTAAACGCACAATCCCACGTGTACTCACATCAGATGCACTGGGATGGAACTCAATGCCAGAAGAGCCCATGACGCCCGTCTCCAATTGCTGAGGTATCGAAGATTCCGCAGACTAGAAATTCCAATATCCAACCATTTCTTTGCGGCGTGTGCAGCATCTACATTTGCGCGGGTGGGTGCTGCTTGCAACTGCATGCAGTAATTGGAGGCAGACAGCATGCCTGTACCGAGAAGGTTGATCAATAGGTGGAGCCATTGATCCAGCTTCTTGACGTTCGAACAATCACCCTGGTATATCAACCCTACTCCATTTGAGCTCCCATAGCTAGCGACGGCGAATATGGTCAAACCAAAATTAGTCATGAGGATAAGACCGATGATTCCAATCTGCACCATCAGCGCCCGGCTTCTTCTCGAAAGCCAGATGCGCCAATTATTCTTTTCGTCGTTGTCGATCTGGGGAAACCACCCGGAAAGTGTTTGTCTGTCAGCGAATCGTTGCACCCTGAAACTCGAGGCCCTCTGAGAATTTGAATCCTCTTTGGGCTGCGTCGTTCTGTCTTGAGTATGGGCGGGAGACGCTGTTCGAATTGCTGTTGCGTCTTCGTGGTCATGAGTTGCCAATTCCTCGTTCACATTCTCGATGACAGCCTCACTAGGCTCGGGCTGGCCCGCTGGGCCGGTTCTGGAGGTGGTAAGCCGTTGTAGTTAGGGCGTGAACGCCTACTTGCTCACTGGTCAACTTCTCGCGATGGATCCATGCTTAGGACTCATGTTCAACGCCACGCGAACACCCTCGACATACAAGCCTTGAGGTTTCTTTGGCTTCCCATCCTCCGTTAGTCTTGTAATGTGAGATGTTTCTTCACTGTTGATGGGCGAGGCTCCAAGGAAATATGACAACGAAGTGCAGACCACCCTGCAGCCCCCTCAGCTGATGCACCTCGAAGCAGGGATACACCCCTTGGTCTGGATATGACGAGGGCTCGGCTGCATGTTCCACTTCATTGGCTACAGACAGGCGCTTGTTTCTATGTTGACGCTACTTCAGGCCGTGGTCATGGGTAGATCCGAGATAAGCGTTCGGCCTACGAGCCTGACGTGGATTGGACGCAGTCGTAGCATCACTGCAGCCTGATTAAAATGTCCCCTCTCCCTCCCTCCGACGGTTTGTACGATGGCGTGCGAAGATAATCACTCGTGCCGAACTTCCGAAGCCTGATCCATATGCACAAAAATTGGAACAAACTAGCCCTTCGCTACCTTGACCTACATTTGTTTAGGTGGTGTACCTGAAGCCTTTTTGTAAAGCGCGCGCCGCACTGAGACTGACTCCCTCCACACGCGCACTTTTCTCGAGCTTAGCCAATTCCTTCTGCGTCAATTGGACGTCGTCGTTCTCCGAGCTAGCTAACCGATTGTTCTCTCGAATGAGAATGAACCGCAACAGTGTCATCAGCGCCGCAGCCGATGCGATGAGTCCAACACAAATTCCGATACCGGTGAAGAAGTACGGTGACTCCTTATCAAGGTACGTGTATGGGGTCCAGATGGAAACGGAATTACCGAGAGAATTGATGAGAGCGTACGCCGCGGCACGTTTGGCGGGTGGCCGAGAGACGACCCCAGCAATCCAACTGAACAAGGTACCGTTGATATTCATGAGAAACATCATGAAAAAGAACGTCATGTACTTCGGCCCAAAAATGTCGGTGGTCATGAAGACCACAAAGCCAATGATTGAGATCACTGCTGGATACAAGCAGAACCAGTATCGGGTAGTGAAACGGTCGCTTACAATGCCGTGGATGTAACTCCAGATGGTGATGAAGATGTGAGGTGGCGCCACGAGCAAAAGTGATATGTAATGGCTGTAGCCCAAAGTCCTTGTCAGGGTGGGAAAATAGTATCCAAACCCTTGCGCCCCGGTAAGACCCATATAGATGAAGGCGAAAATCCAGACTTTGGGATCGGCGATGCAGAGTTTAAGGCCCTTCAGTTGTGACGACACGCCTTCTTCGTCGGTATCAGCTTCCGCTGCCTCCAGAGCAAGTCTTCTGTTCGCTGCGAAAATTGTTTAGAACTGTGCGACCCATGCGGGCGGAGCACACTCACCGACGTGTTGCATTTCTGGAGTGAGAGCTCGCCACGTCTGGGGGAAGTCGGGTAGGAAAATACACACAACAATACCAGCGACAACAGTTACTGTGGGATGTTAGCTGCTATCGCAGACTCCGATACAAGGGATACACACTTGAGCCCTCAAGGATGTAGAGCCAGCGCCACGCAGAAAGACCTCGGACCCCTGCAAGTCCTTCCAAGATGCCGGCTGCGATCAAGTTGCCAAAGGCGCCAGCGATGAGAGCCCCTGAGTAGAAAATACTCATCCGTAGATTCATCTCTTTCTTAGTGTACCATTTCTTCCCGTTTGATCAGTTTGGATACGACAACGAATTCACGAACACGATCTAGCTTACCGATAGATAGAACAAGACCCCGGGAAAGAACGGTGCCTCTTGATACGTGAACATTAGCTTTGATCCACTACTCAGACGATCGGTTACAAAGCATACCAACAAATCCGAGAATAAATCGGCAAATCACAATTCCTGCGAAGCTCTGCACCAAAGCAGTAAAAGCGGATACCATTCCCCAAGCTATGGTAAAGAACCCAAGATAAAGAGATGGCCGACCGAACCAATTAAGCAGAAGATTGGAAGGAATCTGGCCCAAGATATACCCAACGAAAAGGATGGAAAGTCCCGTTTGGTATTGTGTTAGGCCAAGATTCAAATCATCTTCTAGACCAGCGAGACGTGCGGATGCGTAGTTGTTTCTATCGAATATGAAAATTTGAGTATTAGTACTGTCTCAGAGTGATAATGAGGTAGAGTCTTTTTACCTATCTATCCAGTTCAACAGGTACACTGTCAATATTAGGGGCATAATCAGCCAGTCAATTCTCTTCACAAGACGTTTCTCAATAGCCTTCTCAGCATCTGTGAGCTCAACCACACGAGAAGAATCGATTGGCTTTTCTCCAAGAAGATCATGATCGTTGACAAGATCTTTGCTGGATTTGATGTCTGTCATGATGAGAATCTCGATTCTTGGACGTCGAGAGAAGTTTTTCTTTTCACCATGAAATTTCTGTGTCGAATCCACGTTGCCATTATATACGTCTTGTCTCTCTACAAATGATGAGATATCCGGCAAGATAATATGCCGTGGGGAGAAGCCCAACTCCACGTCACCTCCGCACCCCGCACC
This sequence comes from Colletotrichum fructicola Nara gc5, assembly GCF_000319635.2. Classification (NCBI taxonomy): domain Eukaryota; kingdom Fungi; phylum Ascomycota; class Sordariomycetes; order Glomerellales; family Glomerellaceae; genus Colletotrichum; species Colletotrichum fructicola. The sequence continues at coordinate 7,166,172 of NW_027094051.1, read as the reverse complement.
ATCCACATGGCGCGCTTCAGACTTGGCAGAATGCAATCCAAAGTAGCACGAGAAGGTCGTTTGTTTAGCATCATTCGTGCGCTTCAATTAATGCAGTAAGCTAGCACGAATCTGCCCCGCGTTTTCCGCGAGCTTGTGGAACCTTTTCCGTAGACCTTGGCAGCCCGGACAAACTCTGGAACCAAGAAGCACCTTCCATAGTTATATAAATAGACATAAATATTGATTGATATTGAGGGCTATCGAGCTCATGTAAAAAAGATTTTATGCTCATACCGGTCCACATTCGCAACCTTGGAAGCCGGTGATCCCATGAAATCCATGAGCAATGCCATCCGTGGAAACCGAGTCGCGCAGAACTCGTAGTGTCAGAACAGTTTCACAGACACAGTTCGCTTCTTTTTGCTTCTATTTTTGTTAAAGGAAATGTCACGAGAAATCCATGGCTTCGCGGCTGAGGTTGGCAGATGTCAGCAACGTGGAATACTTGTGAATTTGCGACTAGCTCATGTCTAATCCAAATAAGCTCGGCCACCCCGCCGTCACCGTTGCATCCAGCTCAACTCCACTCTGGACCATCCAGCGCCACAACTTAAATCCAATGAACAATGGCGATCTTGGGCCATGGTAGCCATAAAGGTAAAATATTGGCCGTAAATATCCCAATTTCTTCCACATATAACATTGAAGCCATCCCGCGAGGGATTCTGTGTCTCCTCTGCACCTAACCTCAGCTGTCTGACAACCGCCCAGTCCACCGCCAATCACCTTTCTTTTGTGAGTTGCCCGGACCCAATTACCATAGTCTTAGCCAAGACTTTGGCGAGTTCGTGATCCTTGACTGCCTAAATTGGGGGCAGTGCACCAACTAACGCTTCGATAATTAGCGCTGCAAGAAGCCGTGCTTTGCATACGAAAATCACGTGTGGGTTCCCAAAGCGCGACTCAGCATCCTTACCTTCGCCCCCCGAAGCTGCCGTCTCACCTCATCCTCACTCACGACGCCAGCCTCACTCGATCATCATGATTCCCCGGGTCGTCTTCTTCTTCCGATTTCTTGTCACGTTGGTCGCCGTCATCACTGCACTTGATGTGCCAGAAAATGTCAAAGACTTCTACGATCATGTCCGCGGTAAAGGCAAATGCGGCAACGTCTTGAAGGGTGGCTTCAACAGCATGGATGGCGACAGCGGCGACTTCGGATACTGTGGTGATTACTTGGAAAAGTACAACATCATCTACATTCAGGGCAAAAAGGGCCAGCTCACCAATATGGACATCGACTGTGATGGCGCCCAGACTTCAGGCGACGGCCGCTGTGCCAGCTCTACGGATACCCAATCACAGACAACTTTCAAGTCGAGGTTGAGCTCTTGGGGTAACGGCGACCTCAACTCTTACATTCACCCGTACGTTGTCTTTGGCAACGAGGGCTCGAAGCCCAACTGGCCAAACTTGGATCCCAAGGAGTATGGCGTCGAACCTCTCAGTGTGATGGCTATTGTGTGCAACAACCAACTGGTTAGTAGTTGCCTTGATCTCATCTGAGCTCTGATTGTACTGACTGAGTCTTAGTTTTACGGCGTCTGGGGCGATACCAACGGCGACGACGGCGATCAGCCTATGGTTGGAGAGGCATCCATTGCCCTGGCGACTTCATGTTTCGGAAACGGCGTCAACGGCAACCAAGGTCACGATAAGAACGACGTCCTTTACATTGCATTCACCGGCCAAGATGCCGCTCCTGGTGCAAACGGCGCCAATTGGTCCGCGTCGACTTCCGCCGAGTTCTCCAGCAGCATTAATCAACTTGGTAACAAGTTGGTCGAGCGCGTAGGTAGTGGTACTAATCTCAACGCCCGCGCGAACAAGGCGGTGCTGTTCTCGGCTTACTTATTGGGGCTTTTCTGGATCATCTCCTGATTCAGACGTAGCCAGTTCTGGCGTTTGGGCCTGTTTCTCCTTGTGTTTTTCTTTTCCGTCTTTCATCCTGTTTCTACATGTTAAACTGGCGTTCAAGCCTGTCCAGGAGTTATGTTTTGGGAGTTTCCGTTCCCCCATCCCTAACCATCATCCTACGCATCCTTCTTCCACACCTGCATAGCATCGTCCCTCCGCACAAATTCCGGTTCTGAGTTCTGTTCACTGATCAGATTATGACATGCTCACTTCATCTATGTACTCATCATTCTGTGTTACTACTTTGCTGCTATTTTGGGATACATCGCACGCGGAATAGATTATGGAGGAACACCGATAAGGCCTGGCAAGAAGGATAGAATGCGAAAAAGTAAATACATTTAACAAATACATACAATTGCGAAATATTTAGTAGGGCTATCTACTATGCTGTAGTGGAAACCATGGTGTTGATTTCAATGATGTGGTAAAAATCAAAGATGGGAACCCGTCTTTATGTTGCTTGAAGTATGTATCTATTCCACCTCACCTTGTACTAAAGGCTCTCGCTCTCTTTCCCTATGAGTGAGCTGCCCCACATTTGTGCTTTCAAACTTGCGGGCCGAGATTTTCTGAGAGAAGAGAACATCTAGCTCCTCATATGTTCGTCCCTTGGTTTCAGGCAGCCTGAAGAAGGCCCAAAGTAGCACACAGAAACAGGTTCCTCCCCAAATAAAGCCTTAATTATTGAGCGTTAGTCGAGTCTGCACAGACGCATATATGCATGAAAACGAGGCAATGGCGACATACCTGTGTACCCGGACAAATCCCACGCCGTGGGGTTGATGAAGTATGACTGGAGCACTGAACATGTAACGTTGACCATGTAGTATGCGTTACGGGCCAAGCAGACTGTTTTTTGCCTTAGCCTAGTTGAACCAACCTCAGCTGGCAGTGCCCAGCCTAGCTGTCCAACAGACAACTGAAAGACGAAAGTCCAGAACAAACAGAGGGCCGCCTGCGTGAACCCTACGCCGGTATGGTAACCCCAAATTTGAAGGATTCCTATGAGTAACAACACGCCCATCATGACGCCTGTGCCGGTTAGGTAGATCCTTCTGCGACCGAAACGAGGCATCAGGATAAACCAATTCAGAAACGTGGCAAGGAGCGCAAGGCCGGTGGTCCCGATATTGAGAGAATATGTCGTTGCCGTGGGAAGTCCGATTCTCTCAAAGAAATAGGTAGAGTTATCTTGCGATATTTGTCAGTGGAATCGTAGATGAGTGTGTGTTCAAATACTCACAGCCAAGGTTGAGTCCGACAAGAGGCTGCCCAATAAATGCCATGCATGCGATTTCTGTCCTTCGAAGTTCAAACTTCTTCAGGCAATCCCAATATGACGTGCCGACCTCAAGCTCTTCTTCGAGTTTGTTCGTGTATACAATGGCGGCCAATGCCTTCTTCGGATCTGCTAATGGTGACTCGACCTGTAGCCTGCGCAGAGATCTCTCCGCCGCGTCTAGACGCCCGTGTCTAACTTCGTGCCATGGACTCGTGGGTGCCAAAGCCACAAGCGGGATGAGGAATGTTGGCCATATCCACTGGACCGCGAATGGGATGCGGAAAGCCCACTCATCCTCGCGGGACTGGAAGCCGCGTAGCACACCGGCCGCAATTAGTTGGCCGATGATGAAACACATGTTGGTGAAGCTCGTGAAGTAGACTCGTAAGATTACGGGAAGACATTCGGAGGCATATGCGGGTGCTGTGGTAGCGAAGACTCCCCAAGGGAATCCAGCAAGAAACTGGCCAACTAAAAGAACTGCAGCGGTCTGCGCGAAAAATGTTATGAAAATAAATGAAGACAGGCTGATCAAGGCCCCTAAGAGGACAGCTTTGTGCCCGAAGCGACTGACAAGAGGCCTGGAAATGTTCGTCAGCTTCCTGACGACATGGAATATGATTCCATCACGTGGATACATACCCATTGAGAAGAGCACCAAAGAATGCGCCCACGCCGGATGCATTTGATAGCGCAGCCTGCCAGGGTGCGCTCAGCTGATATCCCGTAGGCCCTCTGCCTACATACTCTCCAAACTTAATCTGGAACTGGGGATACGCGAAGAAGCTCTGGACGAGAATCTGGTCATAACCCTCCATGATGACGCATGTTGAGATGACCAGGCACCATAATATGGCCTTGTAGTAGATGCCGAATGCTTGGCGAAACGTCAAATTGTGCTCAAATTCAAGGCCCTCGGCCACGTCTTCGTCGACCGTTTTTGTCGGCAGGTCCAGCATCGCGGCGGTGTGGTGCTGAGCGTCGGAATCCTGCAGCTCGGGAGTATGTAGCAGCGCAGCCCTCTCCTGGGCTGTCCCGATACTTGTGTCCATCTTATGGAAATATTAAAGTCTCAATGATAAAGTCAACGGCTATGCAACCAATCGCACATCAAGGTGCATGAATGCAGTTGCGTGAGGTTCAGAGTTGGGAGGATCATTGGCAGTGGTACGTTTGGCTTCGGGCCCACCAGATGCCCAGGTATTGACAACGTTTCAAACGAAACACTTTCCGGACTATGACGGAACCTTTTCGCCTAAAATGAAGCCACCGGAGTTTCTTGCAGTCCGAGCAGCCTTAACGTTCATGTGACTGTAGGTCAAGTGCGGGAAAGCTTGGGTAACCCAGTAAAGAACGACCAGCCACCCGCAATTCGGTTCGCGGGGATGACGCGCGGGGCAACAGCACGGAAGCCTCCGAAAACCGGAAGAAACAGGGACTTGGGTGGCTGTATGGACTAGCCATCGAAGTTGACGTGATTGAGGCTCGTGGAGCAGTGGGCCTCGCGATCTTTTCTATGTTTTTAAGACAGAACTCGAATCTCAAGCCACACGGATATCGGCATGGATATCAAAGCCTGGCTTGTCTTTGTGCGGCATTTGAACCTGCTGCGGGTTGCCATCCGATGTACCCCCGGATGTAGCTCCGATCTGCTGCAGTATGCGACCTGCAACATCGTCGGGCTGCTTTCGAGATTCAATACCCCATCTGAGAAATTTACATCTTATGTCTTCTCATCGAAGCCCTCTCTTCAAGCGTCTTCTACACTTGATGGCAACTATCTAAGTGACACAATACCGATCTTTCCGCGGATACCTTCCTCCTGCGAAACCATTGATCATATCGGGGCAGACCCCGCTTTTACCCCACTCGGAAACGCGCCTCCCCCGCTCTAGCAGCATGGCCCAAACTAACAGTATCTTGAACCGCTGTCGAGGTCTTCTCTATTGAGAATTCAATAGATGCCCATTCATAGCATTGAAGATGCCCCCGAAAAGTGGCTCAAAGCGTGCTCGGCCACCGCGTAAACGTGTGCCCAAAGCGTAAGGGCCTTCCAGCCTCTGTTAATGATGAAGCATATTGCTGACCTGTCTTATCTCCCAAGTTGCACAAGATGTCGCGATCAAAAGATAAGATGCTCCGGGCTTGAGCCGTGCCAGCAATGCACAAAGCGAGACTTGATGTGCCACTTTCCTGACGAAAATCAGAAAGTACTCGTTACCAGAAAGTAAGTGTGAAATACCAGACTCGAGAAAGGCGGCAAGGTGGTCTAAGCTGTACAGGTACATAAGTGAGCTGCACGACAGATTAGCAGCATATGAGAGGCGCGAGCCGAATGAAGATCCAGTGAGCAGGAACTTGGAAGACTTAATGAGTCCCGAAATGTGTAAGTGTGCAAAGATCAACATTGAATGAGGTATGGATTGCTGAAGGAAATGAACAAGATGGTGAAACGAGCTGCATCACAGACGATAATTTGGACACAACTCGGCGCTCGTCAGGCCTTGCACCTGCATCACCATCATCATCAAGGGCAGCTACAGCAGCTCAAGAGCCAGGTGATGTGGCCGAAGCGCCCCTGACCAACCCTTTAGCGTTTCATACAATTGACTGGGTCCCGGGACCACATGGAGCACCTGGTTAGTACCTGCATTGAAAGTTGACCACAAAGTACTTACGAATGAGACTCAGTTTTCATGGGAACATCTTCAAATTGGGCTTTTGGACGACGGGTTTTAACAATGACGCATGAAGCTATCACAGGAACGCCTTTGCAAATCGACAACCTGTTCTTCGACGGGAACGTCTACGACTTGAAGTGGGACGGGGGTAGGAGTTCCTGCTCTCGTGACGACTTTTGTCCTTCCAACCTGCCTACTCAGGACTTCGCTATTTATCTGATAAACTCGGTAAAATTTCGCTGTGGCCGCCTATTCTACCTCTTTGACGAAGAAAACTTTATGAAGCAGTTTGCTCTATTCCACGAGCACGGGGCCAACCATCCAGGCCTGTCACGTCTCTGGTGTGTGCACTACCTCATTCTCCTGGCGTTTGGGAAAGCATTTGTGGTGCAAACTACGAGATCTCAAACTCCTCCTGGCTTAGATCTTTTTGTCCATGCCATGAAGATTATGCCGGACTTCACGTTTTTCGAATGCGACTTTGTTGAAAAGATACAAGTTCTCTGCTGTGCAGCACTTTACTTGCAATGCCTCAGTTGTCGCACGTCGGCGTACCGGCATGTGAGTTGACATCTACAAAGTTTAGTGGTGGGAAACTGACATTCACAAGATATCCCAGGCTGTAAGCTTAGCACTTGAAGGTGGAATGTATACAGAGATGCAAGGGCAATACTTGGACGAAGCCTACGTCCAGAAGTGCCGTTTGATGTGGTGGACCCTTTACGTGCTGGAGAGACATATGTCTACTCTCCTTGGTGTTCCCATGTTCATCAACGATGAAAACATATGTACGCCTTTCCCTGCCCGCCCCGATCAGGGACAGAGGACAAGTGTCATGCACATCCAAGTGAAGTTGGCGCAAATTCTCGGGCAAATTCATCGCAGTAGGTCGTCGCCCCCTTATGTGAATGTACTCCCGGCGCTTATAATTCATAGGTGTTTACGGCATTGACGGGCAACTGGACAGTCGCTATCTAAGCGCCACAAAATCGCTACTTCAAAGCATAGCTAATGTGGCTGGCCAGCTCAATGAGCTCTTTGACATCGATTCCAGCGAGAACACATCAGGCGTGTCGCGTGTGTCGGCACACCTTCATCTCCAATATCACCAATGCATCGTGCTCACGACGAGGCCACTCTTATTCATCTTCCTACAGTCGAGACTCGGCCAGTCTCATACAACCCCGTTACGTTGGGCGCAATCTGAAAGTGTCAAAGGTCTTCTCCAAGTTTGCATGGAGTCTTGTTGTCAGAGTATCAAGATTCTATCGAGACTACTCAACCAAGGCCTGCTGGGTAAGCTGTCTGCCATGAAGAATGTTCTCATTGTTGACTATCAATCCAGAAAGCTTCTTGACTTTTGATCTTGATGCGACGTTTACAGCAGCCATTGCCATATCCATGGGTGCCGCCATTGATCCCTCGCTGGTCCCAGACCATGCTCAACTGACCCAACGAGCTCATGCTCTGTTCGATGAGATGAGTTCACATGGAAGCAAAATTGCGACGATGATCGCATCAGAGCTGAAGCAACTCGACGGATATTTGAGCCACCTCCAAGTCGACGGCGCTGAGATCCTGCCCGTCCAAGATTTTCGCTCCGATGTCATGGCACAAATGACCCCCGGCGGAACATTAGCCGGTGCTCCGGAATTGGGCATGGGGTTCACGGATGACATTGATTTTGGGTTGCATTTTGAATTGAGCACTGAACAGCTCATGCAGCTGGCTAATTCTTTGGACGTCGATAGCTTAAGTCGGCCTTTGTCAGCGGATCATCACGGAACGTAGCTGGCTAAACGGGACAAGAGATATTCCAGTCACGTAATAAGATTTCACAAGAATCTGACTTCATGAAATCGAAAACGCGCTAGTGTTCGTAAATATTCCGGGAGGAGCGATCAAAGAATGGGCAAAGGGCAGTAAGTCGCGGTCCCTTGTTCGGGGCTTTCCATGTTTCAGACGCTTGGCGAATGCCAGAAGAGCTGTGGATATTACCGGATAAGGTCATTTGAGACTTCTCAGTTCCTTTGGAAAGGGCTCAGAGGGCTGAGAACGTTCGCAGAATGTGACCCAACTTAGTCTTTCCCATCTGAGACTTGATTCAGTTTCCGATCAACGTAAAACAATAGACTTGAGTTGCATTTTTGTGTCCCCTTAGGCTCCGCCATGTGGTCTAACTTGTGGAACGCCAGAACGCCCCATCACCCTTCTTGATTTGCCACCATACAGTGATATCATTGACCACCTAATTACGTATCCGAATTCTGTCCTTCTCGTCAATTTCGAATATGGAACTCGTGCAATGATCATTTGGAAGCTGAGAGCAAGATACCTGACACTTCTGGTACCTGATGACTATAGTCGTTTTCTGCTGATGCTTCCTGATTGAAAACCCTCAGGTGTCGCAATTCTATCAGAAGAGGGTTTGGCAAGGGGTGTATTTGGGTGTCCAAGATGTCCACATTTCACCTCAGCTCAGCTCAACTTGGTGATCCAAGTTGTCGGTGAGTCCGTCTGCGTTCCGTCAACAACAATTCCACAGATGCGCGTAAGGTATTCTGAATGGCATGTTCGCATAAGCCTTCCCAAACCATCAGCAAATATGTCGCGCTCGTAAAGCTTGGCCAAGAGGCTACCTACTAGAGGACAAGTTTGATATACCAGGCTCAATCAGCATAAAAGAAGGCTCTTGAGCCGCATTTTCTCTCATGGGCCATCTCCAATTCAACACATCCTTCCAACCCTTTACTCCCTTTTTCTCTCGCCATGAAATCATCCACTATTCTAAGCATGGCCTTGCTTGTGCCAAGTTTTGCCTCTGCGGCGATCTGCAACAACAACTGTGGCCGCGCGGTTGCGGGTACAGCCAGAAAGGACCCTCCTTTTGCTTCCAGGTCATCTCTTTGTGCAGCGTTCGTGACAGCTGCGGTTCAGTAAGTCAGAAGCATTCTGTGACATCAGTTTTCAAGATTTGTCCAAGAGGTTGACTGGTGACATAGACCGATTATCGGCAGAAATGTGCATGTTCGCCGCCAGGACGCCCCTGAACCCGTAATCACGGGCATCAAGCCTGCCTACGCCAGCTCCTGCCCAGATATCACAGCCTATTGGTCTGCATGCCAATGTATCGAAGGCATCCAGGCCACCGCCATCACGGTTTCGGGTACCCGAACCACGCCCGTCACCAGCGCCTCTGTTACAACTATTCTCTCTCCTAGCGCCACAGGCTCTATAGAGGAATCAATTGTTTCTAGCAGCTCTAGGTCTTCTACCATCTCAGATGACTCAGAGACAGCCACCGTGGAGCCCTCTACTTCCTCGGAACCTTCCACCTCCTCGGAGCCCTCTGATGTTACCACATTGGAGCCATCCCGTACTTCGGATACCTCCGACACGGTCACTCAAAATCCCACCAGCTTCATCACATCTGAACCGGCCAGTTCCTCATCAACCGATGGTCTGATCCCTGCCACAACAAGCATCTCATCCGCCCCCAGCTTGCCGCTTTGCACGCCAGGTCTTGAGTTCGCCATCTACACCTTTGAGCCACGCTCTCCAGAGTGCCGAGGGGTGTTGTACACGTCTCCATCTCGCGCCATCGACCTTGGAGAACTTCTCATGGGCCGCACTCCCGACGCCACTGGCTTAACACCTGGCTATGGCACAATCGGCTTGCGACGAAGCAGTGCTCAGGCCTCTGGTCCTGTCGAGTACAACGGCGTCCGGGGCCCGGAAAACTCCACCTTCGAGTGCAACGTCATTCAACACCGCGGTTATATCGAGGTCACCGCTCCTGGCACCTACAGCGTTATTCCCGAAACTCCTGACGATGTCATTCTCATTTGGGTTGGTAACAATGCTCGAACTGGCCAGTTTTCTGCTAGCAACAGCAACAAATCTGGCCGCTGTTGCAGCACGCCGAGCCCTTACAGCTTTACCGTAGAGCCATTTGATGGGCTGTTCGAGTACATCCCTTACCGAATCTTCTACGCCAACGCGGCTGGCCCTGGTGGTTTTGGAGTGAGGGTGGCGGGCCCCGGGGGCATCATTGACCCGTTCGTCGTTGCGAACTGCACTGGAGAGGGCAACCCTGCTCCTAGTTGGTCTGCATGGCAGTTTGAAGACTACGCTTCGAATTAATCCAACAAACTGATAAATGGCTCTTCAAATACATCCCAACACAAGAGAATTCAACAGGGGGGAATGAATTTGATGGGATATTTAGAATTAAGATGTACTTGCAAGACTATGGGAGCGGTCAGTGGGACTAAGTAGCATGAATCATCGAATGGCCCGGTCAATGTCCAAATTGCCCCTGTGTCTCTACACTTGCATTCGTACTCCAGTCACTGGCCAGTCCTTTTCCAAAGCTTTGGCATCGATCCTTCCTTTCCATATACTGGATCAAGTTCTGGGCCGGGCACACGCTCACACATCTCTCGCTTCTTAGCGGTCTCCTCTTCCGAATCTAAAGCGTACTCCATGTCGTAAGGCTCTTCTACTGTGTTGAAGCCGGTCTGCTGACTGTTAAGATCACCCTGAACTCCACAGGTTCTCGACCCCAGCCCTGCAACTTACCAATGCATAGAACCCGATGATCTCATAGTCATCTTGAGTGTCGGTGACGAAGTGCGTCACCCCAGCCTAGTACAGTTAGTCAGACGTACGTGTAAGGTATCCATGAAGATAGGCGTCAACCCACCGGCCAAGCGAAGACATCCCCAGGACGAGCCACAAACTTAACGCCGACGGCGTTTCCGTGCTCGTCAAAGTCCGCATCCAGGGGCGACTTGCCAAGAAGGTAAGTGCCTGTGCCATGCAAGACGGTGTACGCCTCGTGAGTGGTGGCATGGTAGTGTGGAGTAGCAGCAAGCTTCTCGTTGGCAATCTTCCAGTGTCCACCTCTTATCCATTGGTTTGATTGGAGGACTTCCATTGCGGCTTCGTACGATCTGTCCGCAAGCGCGTTCCTGTATACGACGACGGGAAGGGTGGAGTTTGGGGAATGCGGGGTGGCAGGGACGTAGAAGGTCTCGGGGGTTGTTTGGTTCACGGCCATAGTGGTTGATACTCAATCGAAAGAGGCGATATTGTTGAATGTTTTTGCCAAATGTGGTTGCCCTGTGCTTGTTTACAAAATCCGAGTCTCAATCTTTGGGTGCTTGCTGCTATGACTTTTATCTATGTGAGCTGTCTTACTCTTCACTCAAAGGATTGTCAATCTTCGGCTTCAAAGTCCGTACTGAAAATCTTTATTACCCAAGAACTCGGTGTGGTTTCTTTGGTTGCAATTATTTGGTGTGCAATCGGATGCGGTTGCCGATGGGAATGTCATCCCCGAGAGCGTGATCTTAGAGACCCTTTCCACAGAAGTAAACTCCGTGTTTTCCAGTTCGTGAGCGGCGTAAATGGCGTATCCGAAGATTTCGGATAAGATTTTATTGGTCGAGATCATGCTAATCCCAGATCGTAACAGCACCCAGTGTTCGCTCATAGCGGCTGTCCGTGCCGGTGGGATTGGTGATCCGGCGTATTTGGCGTATCAGTAACCAAAGGCAGGGGGAATTGTGTGAAGTCAGATTATCTCTACCGGAATAGAAGCCAAGAATTGCTTGTCAAGAAGCATTCATGGTCATTGCACACCGAAGCAGGTAAGGAAAATCACGTTGCAAAACATCTACAAGCTCGTGAAACGCATGTCCGTGCTGATAGTGCGAAATTGGCATTCAGATATTCGCAATGCGGTGCTGGGTCGTGTTCTATTTTGTCTGGTTGGTGTTATATCTATGATACAGCTGGAATAACATTTGCATCACCATATTAAATTTTTTCAGTGTGTGCACTCAAACTTATTCTTCGACACTGATTACCCATGGGACAAATACGTTGCTCAAATGTGCTGGTCCAAATTACCAAGTCTTGGAGACTTGATCTGCTTGAATTTGACGTTGTTGTGTTACCACAACTGTACATACGTAAGGAACCTTCTCCATCTAGACATCTTGTAGTAGTCATCCAGCTGGTTTATCTCTTCAACACTCAAGTTGCGCCGACCGGTGACACAGTCAGCTGTGTTCGGGTCTCTCCACGGAGTGCGGTAGATAACCTTGTATCCTATGGTGAACACGACGATGACGAGAAATCCGATCATGTATTGGAAGAAGTTCTCCGCGCTGAACGAGTCGCTTCCCTAAAACCACACACTTATGATTAGCTCTGCTTGGAAACTCTGAGATCAAACGTCACGGCCTATGTGAAGGCTAACAATGTACACTTACAATAGGGTCGATACCGCAAATCAGGCAGCATGCCAAAAGCAGCAGCGATATGAGCATGAGCCAAGCCGGTGCCAGAGGCCAGGCTGTGGACTTCCATGCATAAACTTGGGAGAAGAGCGGGTCGTTCTGTGCCTTGAGTGCAGCGTGGAAACGCCAGTTTGTGAACGAGATGATGATCCAATTAGTGAAGAATGAAGCACTCGTGATGGAAATCAGCCAGTTCAAGACGGTCAAGCCACCGGCTGTGAAGGATGGTTAGCAACACATCGAGGTTAGAGGGACCACCAGAGACAGGGTTGACTCACATGCAAGCTGGATGTATGACATGATGAGCGCAGCGATGCACGTAATGAGCAGTGCCCATCTTGGTCTTCCCTTATTATCAACCTGGGCAAGCCGCTCGGGGAGAAGCTTCTGATGAGCCATCGTCCTCAATATTCTTGAAGAAAGGTAGACTGCTTCTGCAGCAATGGCCAAAACACCACACATCATTCCAGCATTGAGCAAAGACGAGATGCCTTTGATACCGGCATCTTCAATGGCAACAACGAACGGCGACGCTGCAACGCTGCTTCCGCCGAGTAACCTCTCATCGCTTGAGGGGACAAGAATCGTGATGAAGACGACGCTGATCATGTAGATAAAGTTGACCCGAAACGGCACAAGCTTCGTTGCATGGGCCATCGAAAAGCGCGGGCTAGCTGCCTCACCGCCCATGATGCCGATGAAAACTTGATCACCAACCGCCCAAACCGCAAGCAGCGCACAGTTCGCAAAGCCCTAGTGTGAATCAGATTGTGCTCTCGTCGTCAGAGATCCTCGTTGCTCACCGTAAATCCGTTTAGGAACGCCGGCAATTCAGTCCAAGTCTCGCCATGATGAATACGACCATTCGGGCCAGCACCCAAGACCAACGCAAGCGACAGGACAATAATGATGAGGAAGAGAAAGATCTTGATGATTGAGGTGACGTATTCGAACCAAGCGAAGGCGCTGTTTGGTAGGAGGAAGATGATGAAGCATGCGACGAGGAAGAGTGATACTTTCAGATAATGTTTGTTAGTTGTTTGTCGCAGGGGTGGAGAAAGTCGATGTGGAACGCACCAGTTCCCGCCAGTGGAAACGAGTCTCCAGCCCATAGTGAGATCAACACGTGGAAGAAACCTGTCTCTGCGGCGACGATAGCAGTCCATCCTTCACATCATTAGCAAACAACCGAAGGCTACGTATGAAGGTGGACAGAAACCAACCAAGCCATTCAGCAAAGCCGGCACCAAAAGCAAGCGCTGGATCAACCCAACGATCGGCGTAGTCAATGTAGTTTCCAGATACGGGGAAGGCGATAGTCATCTCCGACAGTGATTGGAGGACGGCCCAGACACAGCTGCATACCATCAGATAAGCGAGCACCATGTTGCCTGGACCGCCTGTTGAAAGCGCCTTCCCAGTCGCAATAAAGACTCCGCTGCCAATATTCGATCCCAGTGAGATAATCTTAGGTGTAGGTTAGTAGGTATGCGCCAAATTGTGCAAGACAAGCAGTGCTTCTGACATGGACTTGACGTGGAGTAAACGAGCGGTGAAATTGACCGTTCCGATCCTCCTGCAGTTGCGTGTGGCCCTCGACCACGCTGTTTGTCGGATGTAGGCTGCCATTTCCAGTCTTTTCGGTGCCGAACTTTTCGTCCGCAGCAATTGGCGGAGACTCGTTGGAGGCGGTCATGGTATCGGATGTGTGCTCTTCACGTGGCTCGGTGGGGGTTGCGCGCATGCGAAAAGCTGCGTCTTGGGCTCTTGAAAAGTCAAGTGAGTTCAAACGAGCTGCATGAGCTCGGAACTGCAGGGCGATTGCCAGTTATGTATTCCGAGATTGCGTGTAGGCAATCAGCACGAAATGGACTGATGCCAAGCGCAATAAGCCAACCAATGTCCCCCTGATATCTCTGGTATCTTGGAATAATGCGTGCTCCCTGTCTATCAGCTATCTGCCAAGCTGATAATGAACAGGCAATCCTTGTTTAGCTTCCTTGTCAAACCTCAGCTTCTGCAGATAAAGACCCGCTTTCCCCGCGTTTCCACCCTCCACAGCAAGCAGTTGGGTTCACGCGATAGCATCACGCTACGGGAAACGCATCCGATGAGGGCTCTATCGCCGATGCAAGCGTAATCACCGAACCTACCCAAGCAGCTCCGTCTTCGGCAACCCGGGCAACCGTGGTTGGTTACTCTCATCGTCCACTATGGTGGGCAGTCGGATGCGATGACCGTGAGACTGATGTTTGAGACAGGTTCGGATCTGTTATCCAGGCGCATTCATGCTGTCCAGTGTTTATCAGTAAGGTGTAGGCATTTTGTAGGTGGGCAAGTCAAAGATAAATAAGACCATCTTCGTGGATTGATAAGGTCAATACCTTTCCAACAACTAAGAAACCTCGTCCGATCATTCAGCCACATCATCCAGCAAGCTCAACGCACGATATCAATCAGAACATGCCATCCTACATTGACAACCGTCCCCTGGACGTCATCATTGTTGGGGCAGGTTTCGGCGGCTGCTACCTTCTCCGGAACTTGAGAAAACAAGGATTTCGGGCCCAGATCTTCGAGGAAGGCCATGGCCTAGGCGGCGTCTGGTGGCACAACCGCTACCCTGGCGCTCGCGTTGATACCGACACTCCCTACTACGAATTCTCCGACCCCGAAATATGGAAGGAATGGGAATGGGCTGAGAAATACCCCAGTCAGGCCGAGATGGTCAGGTACTTCGAGTTTGTCGACCAGAAGTGGGACCTCAGCAAGGACGTCACCTATGGTGCTAGGGTGACTGACGCTACTTTCGACCCCCAGGCCAACGACTGGACGATTCAAACGGACAGTGGCCACACAGCCACAGCACCCTTTCTCCTACTTGCGATGGGCTTTGCTGCCAAGATGTACGTGCCGAACATCAAGGGGCTCGACACCTTCAAGGGCTTCTCATGTCATACGGCCCGTTGGCCAGATCATCACCTCGACTTGACGGGGAAGAAGATTGGCATCATCGGCACTGGTGCGACTGGCGTCCAACTTGTCCAAGAGCTCGGCCCCACTGCAGAAAACCTCGTTGTCCTCCAACGTTCGCCTAACTGTGCAGTGCCCATGAGACAGAAGTCCCTAGCACTAGATCCCCCCAGCAAGACCGGATACCCAGAACTTTTCTCTCAGATGAAGCTTTCCAGAGCCGGCTTCACCTACCCAATTATTAACAGAAAAGCCATGGACGATACGCCAGAACAACGTAGAGCTTTATTCGAGCAACTCTGGGATATCGGAGGCTTTGCACCCACTCAAGGAAACTACATGGACTTTAGCACCAACCTGGAGGCGAACCACGAATTCTACTACTTTTGGCGGGACAAAGTGCGGCAAAGACTCCTCACAGATGATGCTGAGTTGATCGAGAACCTCGCTCCTGAAGAACCTCCGTATCCTTTTGGTACGAAACGTTCATCTTTAGAGCAGAACTTCTACGAGGTCTTCAATCAAGACAACGTCAGTTTGGTCTCATTGAAGAAGAACCCGATTGAGAAGGTCATTCCGGAGGGAGTGAAGATGTCTGACGGGACTATCCACAAGCTTGACGCTCTTCTTTTGGCCACCGGTTTTGACGCCGTGACCGGAAGCTTCACTCGAGTCAACATTCGGGGGCTCAAAG
The DNA here is from genome assembly GCF_000319635.2 of Colletotrichum fructicola Nara gc5. Lineage (NCBI taxonomy): Eukaryota > Fungi > Ascomycota > Sordariomycetes > Glomerellales > Glomerellaceae > Colletotrichum > Colletotrichum fructicola. Next base: position 7,150,272 of record NW_027094051.1, on the reverse strand, counting down.
GAAGACTTCTCAATGACGTTTGGAGCAGACGAGCACGCACATTCCTGGGCATGAGCACGTCAGGATTCCCAAACATGTTCTTCCTCTATGGTCCTCAAAGTCCCACCGCGACTGCGACAGGACCAGTCGTCTCAGAGATACAAGGCGACTGGATCATTCAGGCCTTGGTCCATTTAAGAGAGAACGGATACACTCGCATCGATGCGCAATCTGATGTCGAGGAACAATGGGGTCACTGCGCTAATGATATTTGCAACGGGACACTTCTTCCTCAAAATAAGACGTCTTGGTACATGGGTGGCAATATTCCAGGAAGAACTCGGCAGGCGCTCAGTTATATGGGCGGCCTGCCAGCGTATCGATGTGCTATCAATGAGTGTTCCTCGGATGGCTTTGCCGGGTTCAGCATGCAATAGAGTGTAAGATAGACTAGTTAATAGCAAATACATTCACCAACGCCTTCTTAGTAAAACACGCTTGAGTCTTGTTTGCTTCATCTATGTATTTTACTGTACTACCAGCGTCTGTTCTATAGTGCGCTCAAGCCTGCGAAGTTTTATGCAGAACAATCCATGCAGTGCGTTCCTATGCAGCTATGTGTGTACTATGAGGGAAAAATATTTAGTAAAGCTGTTTGAAGATTGTGAATGTATGCTTATTTGAATCAGGTCGACTCGATGAACTTGAGCACATGGGCAGGGACAAGAACGATGAAGGGGGTGGTAACAATGATTTAGACGAAATAGGTTTAGTATTGCAGTGACTATGTGTATGGACAGCCTAGACAGCCTAACCCTTCGTCATTCAGGGAGAAACATGAGTAGACTTATGGATGCAGGTACATTTGCGAATGTACTGCTCCTGCCTCGTTCATCAGACGCTTCTGGAAGCAAATCTTATGCTAATCATGCCAAGATCCAAAGCACCCAGAGCAAGTTATGAGAAACAGCACTGCAGCAAGTCAGCAGCAAGCGGGGCACTTCTCGCGGAAACTGGAGGCTATTCAGCATATGTGCTGGTTGTTTCGCGATATCAAGCTTCGGCTGAGACGAAAACGAAACGACTCGGAATCGACAAATTGAGCAATTCACCAATCGTATCACTGATTCGGCGCAGCAGTTCAGATGTTTTGACTTGCCAACGGGGACTTTCGTTGGCTCGGTCCATCTGATGAGCCTATCAGTACCCCTCATCTGGTCTCATCATCGCACGGACAATACGTCGGTATCGGCCGCATTGCTATTAGGATATTTCTCGGTGACAAGGCGTGGGCTTTCATTGGGTAAGAGTCGCATGAGCTTGGTGTGTGGTAGGCCGCTGTTCATCTCGAAAGCGAGGCGAGTCAACATCGCCTAAGGTTTATTTCGCCATTTGACCCCAAGGCACTCGCAGTGTGTGGTGGAAACTCTCTTTTGGTGCTAAGATTACCCATACTGCGTATATGAAGTGGTATCCGTCCCTTTCTATTTTCTCGCAGCCGCAATGCGTTGCGCGGACCGACCACGACGACGGTCGTAGGTAATGCGACATGAGGCTCCTCGACGTCACCATAAGCACTATCTTAGCCGCTTGCTATCTCTTTGGACTGGCAAGCGGCTTTGTGGCAGATTTGTCTCTTCTTGCCTTCGCAGGCACTCCGGTTGGACAGGTAATCAACTTCAATGGGCGTAAGTTATTGATGCGAAACGCTACTTCGTGGCTTCCTTCTTAACAGTGAGAAAGTGGACATATACGTATCCAAGCCGAAGGAACAACCAGGTAGCAATGGGATGCTCGCTCAAACCAAACCAACGGTTGGCATCGTCCACTTGACAGACGTGTTCGGAATTCAGTCAACGGAGAACAAACTGTATGTGTGACATGGTGTTGAAGTCGTCCCAGTACAATTTGATCAAGCAGCTAACTATCATGCAGTCTCACAGACAGTTTCGCGCGCGCTGGTTATGTCACAATCATGCCCGATCTCTTCAATGGAAAGCCACGATCCGAGGATCCAAAGTCCGGCTTCAATGCAACCGAGTTCTTCGGATCGCACGGACCGAGCGTCACTGATCCTATCGTCACCACGGCACTCTCATATATGCGCGATCAGATGGGCGTTTCAAAGATTGCAACTGTGGGATATTGTTTCGGCGGCCGGTACGCATTCCGTGCGCTGGGATTCCCTCAAGGCAAGGCGGTGAACGCGGCATTCGCTGCTCACCCGACTTTGCTTGGTGATGATGAAATCAAAGCAATATCAGGCCCCGCTAGCTTGGCCATCGCTGGTGAGTAGACTCGGCAATGTCAACAATGGAGTTCCTTGATGACTGATTCTGTGAGCAGAAAAGGACACGGGTATGAAAATACAAAGAAGAATTGAGATTGAAATGGCTATGGCACGCACTGGTCAGCCATGGACTATGAACTTGTATGGGGGTGTTCCGCACGGATTTGCAACCCATCCCAATCTTGATGTACCTGTTGAAAAGGCTGGCAAGGAGGATGCGTTTCTACAAGCAGTTCGGTTCTTTGAATCCTGGATTTGAGCGAGCATAAAGAAGTTCAGCGCCTGAAAATAGCTTGCTAGTATTGATGACTACCGTCCACCAAATCAAGCACCCCCTGTAGCAGTTAACCATTATGTTGTGGCGGACTAAGAGAGAGTGGGCAGATCTCGATGACACGACGAAACGTGGGTTTCTCGTGATCTGGCGTCCATGACTCAAAATGGACATGTCAGCCACATGCATGACATAGCTAAGCAGAAGCTGTTAGCCTCAGCACTTGCGCAACTTGGACGAGAACGTCGTCAAACGTGTCTTGTATCCCTGAACTGGTGGCAACTGGTGTTGCTTGGTGTCAGCGGGCTGCATTAGCGTGTCATTCCAGAAAATGGGTCTGGTGGAACCAATCATGGTTCGTCTCAATGATGGAGCATTGCCATATTGTACTCGGAGACGTGATAATTATTCGTAAAACCAGACAACGAAATAAGCCCATGAAATATATAAGTAGACTTGAAATCGCCAGAAAAGGCTTGTGTTCTTCCAGTTGTTCACTCTCTTCGCTCTAATCACCATACCAAAATGACGTCTTCTTTCGCCGACAGAGTCATCGTCGTTGCTGGCTCTGCCTCAGGTATGGGGCTCGCTACCTCGAAGACTCTCATCTCAAAAGGGGCAAAGGTCGCAATGTGTGACTTGAACGGCAAAAGTCTCGAAAATTTCAGAAACGATTTGGATCCCGAGATTCAACGCCGAGTCCTCGTCAAGTCTGTCGATGTCATCAGTCGTCAAGGCGTCAAGAGCTTCTTGGCAGAGACCATGGCACACTTTGGAAAGATTGACGGTGTTGCCAACTTCGCAGGCACTGGTGGCCATGAACTTGGAACCCAATCCATCTGGGAAACAAGCGATGAAGAATTTCAATTCATCGTTGACCTCAACATCAAAGGGGCATTCAATTTCCTCGCTGAGTCACTCAAACCCGGCGTGTTGACCGATGGCGGGAGTTTTGTTCATGTCGGTAGTATGTTCTCAACTCAGGGGTTTCTTAGAGGTGCTGTCTTTGCTGGTTCCAAACATGCCTCATTAGGAATGGTGCGGAGTGCAGCCAAGGAGGTCGGAGGTAGAGCCAGAGTCAACTGTGTGCTACCGTAAGTTGCCCTTTTTCCAAACTGCTTCTGGACGGGGCGTCGGAATAAGATGTCTGATACTGACAGCTTGTAGTGGCGCGATTGATACTCCAATGCACCGGGCCAATCTTGAAAGGGTGCAAGACTTCCCTGCACCGACATTGGTTGGCGATGCGCAAGAAGTTGCAGACGTCACAGTTTTCCTCCTCAGTGACAAGAGTACTTTTGTCAACGGCGCTGCCTGGAGTGTTGATGGCGGCGCTGGGCTTTGAATCACATGGCATTTATATGTTATATTTCGCAAAGAGGTTTCGGGTCCTCATCCCAACCTTTGGTTGTAGATCAGACCTCAAGACTTGGTGTAGGAACAGTTGAGCTTTGTGTGTTTTCGTCAACTAAGTTGCATCAATTCAGAGGGCAATTGTCTCAATTCAGATATCCCCAGTGGACAATATTAATTGAGCCTAACATCGTGATCAACAACTGTGTCATGATTTGTGCGGAAATAAAAATCATCGAAGGTCATAAGTGTTTATTCTCGTCCGCTGCTTTTCACGCGTCGATCATCTTGATGCTAGTTCATTGCCTGCTTGCCCATTCATGCCCCTTTCGATTTATGCGCTTAAACGGTAACGTTGTGAACCTCATCGCCGATCAAGAAGACAGGCTGCTTGTTGCTGTAGTTGGGAACATCCTGCATGATCTTGGCCGTGTCGGCTGAAGCAAGCGCCCTCTTGACTGACTCGACGCTGTCCCACTGGAGGATGCCGGCAAAAGCGTACTTGGGCTCCGCGCCGTCAGGGCCAGGGGCGTACTTGGTGACAGACCAGCTGGTCACGCCGAACGCCTTCCATGTCGATCCGGCGAGGGGCATGTGCTTGTTGATGTAGTAGTCGATGTCGTACTTGGCATCGGGCTCGTTGGGGTAGAGGACAGTGACGGTGGCGGGCATTTTGACGGTTTGTTGGGTTTGGGGAGCTTAGAGTTGAGATGGGAATGTTGCTGGTTTGCGACTGAGTTGTACGTTGACTGTTGCGGGTCACTTTATCCGTGATCTGTCTGGGACCCGAGCGATATAAATATCGCCCTCCAGTTGGTCCCCTCACTGACGTAACTGAGGGACCATGCTGCAACGGAGCCCCGATTACCAATCGGCTCAACTGTTTGCCCGTGGTTTTGTTCTAGCCTCCGTGGATTCCGGTGGGAATGGTGCCCTAGACAAGGAAGATGGTGGGGACCTTTTCGGCTTTTATCAGACGAGCTCTGTGCTTCGTCGGAGACAACCCTCGCGAGCCGCGGCATCTCGACGGCCAGCGGACTGGAAAGAAGCCTAATAAGTGGGACCTCTACCACAAACACGACCCTGAAAAGACGAAGCACGCTGAGACTGGTGGTTGACGACAAGGATTGCAGAGCAGACCTTTGAGGTTGAATTCTAGTACATCTCCGCAGGGGACCTGATAGCGCCATGTTCGCATCCAGATCGAACGTCTTCTGTGACGGCGGGGTGATCGTAACAATGCAGCCAAGAAGGCTCCTCTGAAGTTCGTCCAAGAACTGAAAACGTCGCAGTAAGCTTACGCCGTTAGCTGTTTTACGCGTTGTTTTCCCAGATCAGAAGGTTTCGACGAGGTCCTTGGCGATATTTGCCCTCATCCATGTCGCAGACGACAACTCATCATTTGCTGACATCTGTTTTGATGGTAAACCACATGACTTGGTCTCTCATTTGACTTGTCGAGACTCGAGTGCTATCTGTCCTGGGCTATGACTGCATGGCTGAACTTCGGACTGATAGGCCGGCTCGGAAAGTAGTGTTTCCATGATCACCCAAAGTCCAATAGTGCTGATACTTTTCTGACAGCTACAAGCGGTGCCCGGTCGGTTTTAGTCTGGGCATTGCGGGATGAATTTGATGTCAGCGAGGGAATGGCGGAGGACCCCTCACTGCAAATTTGCCAGAAAAGACCTCAGTCATACAATGACTGGAACCAAATAATAGTAGTCCAATGTCTGCTCTCTGGGCCGGTCATTCGTTTTTTTCTTTCCCTTTGGAGTGAGAGCACTCGACATCGTGAAATGTTTCCATGGACTGAATTTAAAGGCGCAATCACATGTTCAAAGAGGCAGAACAAACAATAATCGGCCACATAATGAGGCGATTCTCGACACAATCACAGAATATGCTGTTGTTTGCTGTAAGGTGAGCCGTAGTGGTCTCTTGTCAGAGATGAAACACTGTAAATCTCTCATAGTATGCAAGTGACGGCTCCAGTCCGCCGGCAAATTAACTCGCCATGTGAGTGCCTTTGCAATAGGTGATCAGGCAGCCCTCCTGCTGAGTTTCATCAAGCATACTGCTGCAAACAATACGGATTGGCAAAGCCTTTACAGACGGAATCATTTGCTTAGACATCTTGCCAGTCATACAAACAGTCCTCCACTCGTTCGTCTGGTTTGCTCACTACATTTGACTCCATACTCTGTGACTGACCTCGACACAGCATGCTCACAGTCCTTGATCAATGACGAACTGTTGGCATTGAGCTTCAAGCCATATAAATACATGGTCTATCTGCTAAGGACGCTGTTATTTCACTTCTCCTCTCTTCAACACACAAAACACACTTACTAGAGTTGGCTCAAATCTCCGATAATCGTAAGTTTCGGTATCTTTCACATTACAGCTTGACAGACCAAGATAACTACGCAATGGGAGGTCGCAGATTTCATAAGGATTCCCAGATGGTATTCCAAGACAAGTTCGAAGACCTGAACTTGCAGTCTCCGTGGACTTGTTGCGGGTGCAAACGGCGAAATGACCCACCGACCGCGCCGCTCATCAAGTGTCGCAACACACGCTGCTCTCATTTGGGGCCCTGCGAGGAATGTTTACGCCTGTATTGGTAGAAGATCATCTAGTGGCTCGGCTCAGGTTTGAGAAAGAACACAGGATCTCGCGATAGCAGTCTTGAGGTTAGTTGAATGATGGATCCACGCTCATATTGGATGGAGGGCAGTTTAGTCAGTAGTTTTTCGTAATGGAATAATCAGTTGAGAACAAAAGCATTATTAGAAGAGCCGGGAGTTTGGACGCTAAAGCCGACATTGAGTCTTTGAATGTCTGGTATCTCCAACGAATTGCTCGTTCACAGGACAGTTTGGGCTATGGCCTGCTGCTTGCAACTTCAAGCTTAAGAAGTTACTTCTAGTGGCCTGCGAGGAGCATCATTAAGAGACATTACTCGGATGGGTGGGGGTGTTCAATTTTCGTTGACATACTGCACAATGTGGACAGCCTTTACTGATGAAATTGCGGTCAACCGGTGTGGAATGATCCAGAGCTACCTCCGTGTTTTGACGATGTTGGCAGTGGTTTGCAATCACGCTTGAACACTGGAATGATGCAGCTTGTTTGACATGGGTACCTCAGTCTTGCAAGCTGCGAGCCAGGGTCTGGTGTCTGCCAACAACCTCGGAAACTTGCCTTAGACTTGGGCATCTCGTGGAGTCGAAGAAACTAATGATCGCCAACAATAAACCGTGGATGAATAGCCCGTCAGCCATCTTGTCGAGAGTACATCTAGGCTGCAATACAAAAGTACAATGCAGGGCTCCAGTTTTCTCCATATTCTCTCAATCAAAGGGTCATTTTCGTCAACAAAACATGCCGATCTTCTCTAAGCCCCCACGTAGACTAACCACAGCCCACCCAAAGTCCCATTCCACGAGATAAGAAAGCGCGCTCCTTTCCCACCACAGGTCTCTACACACAGAAACATCACCTGCACTCTGATATTTACTCCCGCCAGCTTGGCTACAGACTCAACCTGCCTACAAACTAACGATTTCATCATGGGTAACCCATTCGAAGACAAAGCCGAACTCGGCTCATCGGCACCGGGCGTGGCTCCACCCGCCTACACGCCGTTCGACACCGCCGCTTCATCGTCGTCATCGTCCGCAACTCAAGGGCCGTTCCAAATGAGCCCCTCCACCACGCCCTACCAGCAATTCCCCTCATCCATGAGCGCATATTACCAATTAAAGATCACGCGTACCTTCCATCTGGGCGACAGCAACAACCACAAGCTTTTCGCGGTCTCCTCTTGGAGCGGGACCAGCAGCAAGAGCCCTGGCATCCCCTGCATCATCCTGCACAACGGACCAAACCCCGAGGACCCTGTTCTGGCTGTGTGTTCTGATGAGAAGAACTGGTCGCCTTCGGCCAACTATCCCCGAACTTTGCACAGCTCCATGATTCTGCCATCTCTGGAGCCGTATCTCTCTGGAAAGGGAAAGGAAGAAAAGCACGCGACGGAGGACCTGCGACCGGTGATCTTCAACGGCAGCCACGTCGACTCTTTCCGGTTCTCTATCGAAGTTCCGCAGCCTGATGACCAGGCCGGGACCAGCAGATTGCTGCGCGAAGACTTTGAATGGAGGAGGACGAGTAAGGATGGGTTGAATGGGTACAACAACGGGTTCGAGCTGTTCCGTCTCAAGTCCGATATCCCGCCCGAAAAGACGAGCAGTGACGTTGGTGGTAGCGACCCCGAGGGTGAGGCTCTAGCTGCTATTCTTTTCAAGGGGTCTTTGAGTGTAAACAAGCCTTTCTACTTCGAATTCAAGGGTAAGGGTTTGACCGGGGAGCTGGGAGACAGGTGGTCTGTAATGGCTATCATGACAGGAATCAGAATCTGGTTTTTGTTCTTCGCGCATAGGGCGAAATAAGATTTGACGGGGACAGATTGCTCCTCCTCTTCGATAAAAGCATGGCGTTCGTACTGAAAAGGAACTCCAAATCAGCAGCATCCACGGAAGTCTGTTGAGGGAAAGGGCATATAAATGAGCGCTTCTACCCAAGTTGGTTTCGCCAACCAATTAGGGCTCGTGGTTTTGTCGTGTAGTCCATCTCCTCAGATCTCAACATCATTAGGTTAGTCACAGAACTCTTTCGGCATCTGTTCAAACAACATCCATTATTCTAACGCGTCGACATCCGTTATCGTCCTGAGTTCTGACGTATTCCACTTTGTACTCCACGAAAGATGGATTTCAACCGGACTTGGTTCCCTTTTCTTTCTTTTTTCCTCTGGTGATGAGTGAGGCTTGCCGTCTTTGGGAGGAATATATCCTTTGACTAATACTGCCGCTCGTGGAGCTTCTATTTTTGCCTCCGTAAGCATCGTTCATCCGCCAACGATCCATTCAAGTAGACATCACGGAACAAGACATGACCAATGAAACGAACTAAAATTGCCTTCGCTACTGCGAGGACACAGACGGCTGGAACGAAATGCGAGTTGCTGATTGTCGTAAACCTTCCATTTTGCCCCTGAATACACGTAGTTACGGAGACCGTCCGCAGAGCCCTTCGCATGTTGTTTCAGGTGAGGTACATTATGCATTCTGATGCTATTCGTATTTGATATCCTAAAGACGCCACTACTAGACGACAGCTTGAGAATTAGAATTCATGGAATAATCATCAGGTTCTTCGATGCGCAAAACCCAACTTAACCATTCACGACGGACCTGCCTGTTGATACCCTATCAACAGCCGCACATATCGCGAGATGCCAAAACCAGTCATAATTCGGTGTTCTGTCTCGCATAACACTTCAAGTAGACTTTATATACAGAAAGGCCAATGAAGTGTTCGCCAAAACAAAGTAGCCCCACAAATGTGACTGGCTCGTTCGTATATCATATGCCAAGTCGCATGGTACGAAGGAGATCCCAGGAGCGATGATATAGAGTGATGCGAGGTCAGCGTGATCAAGCTGTGGGATTCTCGGGCTATCCGTATCCCCTAGCAACTAAGCAATGGTCCTGAGCCCTCGATTCGGGCAGCATCGTCCATCATCGCCGTCAACGTCAACGTATTCTGTTTCGTACGAGTGTTGAGAGACGAGATCGGTTTGTTCGAAGTGACTGGATAAAACGGCCATCCTGCCGTGAAGCAATGCAGACTACGCGTATTTGGGAGCCATCCCAGTCCAATGTAACTTTGCAACGAAACAGATCAAGAAACATTGGTTGCATCAGTTTCTAGTCGATCAGCACTATCAATATATACCTTACCTACGTCTCGATTGCACGGAGCGAAGGAGCCCTAGTCTGAGCCATTACGAGCTCGAAGGATGATTTAAATGCTCTCCAGGTAGTTGTTGTGAAATCAGGAACTCCCTACAGCAATTCGGAGGTTGGCTTGTACCGTTTTGCCGTCACAAATCACTCCCAAGTCGCCCCCATCAACTACCACGGCATGTCATACATCAGCACTAGCGTCCACCGCCCTCTCGAGCAAGCCTATCAAATATCACACAACCATACTCAATATCGAATAAATTGAAGACAACAGAGATTCAAGATGATGGTCAAGCCTCTTGCCACGCTTGACTGCCGGACTCTGTGTTCTCTCATCCCACTATGTGAGGCAGCTTTTAACAGCCACCACATCCAATCTAGGGCAGGTGGACTGCATCCCGTCAGCTCTCCACATTCCATTGTCTGCTGGAATCTGTTTGACGATGTTCTACACCCAATATATACTTCTCTTCTCTCTTCAGCACCCAGTCAATCGAGGCGCCCACATAGTCCTCAACTCCATCCTCCACCCTTCCACCAACTCTTCCCAACCCTCCCCTTCATCCTCCCCAAGATCCCACCTTCCCAACTCCAAAACCTCAAACCTCAAACCTCAATCCACGCGACATGTGGTCCCCAATTCCCCTCCATCTTCCCCTCCAAATAACCTTCTCTTGGCTCTGTCCCAAACCGGCCTCAAGGCCAGACCTGCATGTCCCAATCCAGCGATACCAAAAGCCCAGAACCCAGCCGGCCTGTGCCCGCGCACCCATCTACACGGCACGCCGCCCCCACCGCATGAACGTCAGAACTCGGATTGCGGCTGTTGGGCCACTCACAAGCGGCGGCGGCACGGCAGGGCGTTCATGCGATGCTGGGTCCGGGCTGGGGTCTTGCATCGGTCGAGGTGGTGGCCGGACGGGGAGGCGGGGAATCGTTGCCTGGGGACCCTTGTCCCGGGTGGCCTAGATTTATGCGCAGTCTTGGGAGTTTGGAGGTGCGTCATGTCCGAGTTCTTCGGGCTCGGATGATCTTCACGACGGAGGCAAATCGAAATGAAAACTGTTGGTGTTGTTTGACTATGACTATCATTGATTGTCGTGGCTTGCTCCGTCTATGTCTACGTGAGCAGTACGCTGTGGTATCTAATGTTACAAAGTCCTAATGAAGGAAGGTATCTCGAACGCGCTGTCTTGTGGAGGATCATAATCCACACGCGATGTAATCGCTGCCCCTTTCCTTGAGCCTCCCATTTTCTTGCGGAGGTCATACCCAACGCCTCTGTAATGCAGACAAAGGAAATCCGTGGTGATACATATTAGTTGGCCGTCTCCCCTCGAGATCAGCCGTGGACTTGCGGCGTCCAGCTCTTCAAAGGCTTCTTCAAACCCTGCGGCGGTTTGCCGGGTTGCCCATTCCATTCATTGGCGACTGGTAAAATGGGTGGAGGTGCAGGCTCTTTGCCGGCCAGGAGATATTGCCTAAGACACTAAGTTGCGGCGAAAATTGAGAGAATAGTAATTAAAAATAAACCCCAGTTGGATGGCGTGAAGGCTGCGTCTGAATCATTGCTGAGAAGCAAAGCATCCAATGGGTTGACCGGAGGTTTCGTAGTCTCAGCCGACGTGCTCTGTGGTGCTGCCGCGTTGGATGTAGTAGAAGTGACCAAGGTCGTGGGTGCTGGCGGCGGCGGTACTACAGGCGGTGGTGGTGATGATACTGGTGGCGGCACCGTGCTGGCCGGAGGAACAACGGGCGGTTGAGTTGGCGGTGGTGCAGGTATTGATGTAGTCGCCGGGGGTGGGATGACGGGAGGGGCGGTGGTAGCTGGCGGAGGCGGAGGCGCAACAACAGTCGATGATGGCGGCGGCACTATCACGGTCGAAGTCGGCCGGGCTGTCGGTGCTGCTGAAGTGGTTGTGACCTGGTTACTCGAGCAGAGCAGGCCGAGGAGATTTCCTGCTAGGGCCTGGCCAAGCACCGTATTGGCTTGAACTGAGACTGACTGGCAGACATCTTGAATGTTGGTTTGCATGAGCAACAGGCCACGCCTGCAAGACGCTGAGCAGGTGCCGGTACTCGAGAAGTCGTTCGCCGTGCAGCCTTGGATGGGGTTGTTGTAAGTCAAAAGACAGCCCAGAGGTATGGATAGTTGTGTAAGGAGTTGAAAGTTTGAGAGGGTCAGATCAGTTCCTCCGATGCTGATGATTGCTGCTGTCGAGGCGGACGCCAGGAACAGGAGCTGGACCAAGCGCTGCTGTGAGCGCTGATGCCTTGACGTAGTCATCTTGGCCGTGTGTTTCTGTCCGTCAACGAGCGTAAGTTGTAAGGGTCCTCAGGCGCAGTCGCCTTCGGTCGAAATTGAGCTGAGACCGTCTCTTGGATGTGGTTGTCGTCGAGATATCGTCGAGATATCGTCGTCGATGTTTGTAAGAAGGTGGTTTTAGTCGCTGGGTCGATTGGCACCGACAAGCGGCCAGGAATATGGATTGAAGAGCAATTGACAGACCAGGATTCGGCTGGCTGGGAAGCGGTTGAGTTTTGGGCTGGAAATGACAGCACCGTGGCAGCTCAAGCGCGGCAAGGCAACCGAAAACACGAGGGCCGAAACGTGTTGCGTGTCAGAGGCCGCTGGGAATGACGGCACGATCGGCTGGCAAAGAAGAAGCACGGTCAATGCGGGACCGGGGAGCAGCCAAGAAACCAGGGTCTAGGACTTGCAGCAGCTGGGACGACCAGACGGCTGGGTAGAAAACGAGTGGGCAGAGGTCCAAAAAGGCTGAGAAGATGATGGAAGAGATGTGGTGCGGCCGGGGAGTTCATGCACTCTGCTTTGGGGGCGATCTCGTCAATGCTATGAGGTGTTGTCGGGATAATTGGGCTGGCGGTTGCTTCTCTGGCCGGCGCTGGTGAGACAGGGTTGTTGACGGGCCTCGTTACTGCCGCATGGGGCGATGATGGGCAGGATAACCGGCAGTCTGAGGGAAAGGGAGACTTTACGGGCCGGACTTCTCGGCCAAAGGGTAGAAGAGAAGGGACGAAGAGGAGTTGGGACTGATGCTGGTGAAGGTGCCCGCCGATTGCGATGTTGCCGCCGAGGGTCAAGCAGTTGCGACGGACTCAATCGAAGAAGGGGCTTGTGTCGACGACTCAAGCTTGTAAGTCGAGTCAGGTGCCAACGACCTGGGGTAGATGAGCAAGGGAAGTGACAGCTGATCAGTCTCTCTTTCTTTCTTTTCCTGAGAGTGTTGACAGGCAATCCACTCGAGTGTCCCGTTCTTGCCAGACCCGACGGATGGCGTTTGTCCGAAAGTCAAGAGAGTTTCTCTGTCAGTCCAGGGTCGAGATGATTAAGGTCTCGACGATGCGATGTGCGGTGGCACCAACGGGCAGATGCGTTTTGTGTGGCGGGCGTCGGTCCGGAGGTGGGCTGAGAAGGGTGCAGAAGGTACTCTCTCTGTGCCTATGTAAGGTACGCGGCGCAGAAGAGGAGACAGAGAGACAAAGGCAGGGAGAGTGCGATCAAACGCTGCTGATCTGAGGAGTAGAGGTGGTGAAACGGGGAGCTGCCGTCCGCTGCTGAATGACACCCAAACAGTGCTGCTGTGACTGTATTTGGGTTTTCAGGGTCGGGTCTGACACGGCAGCTGAGGACGAGATGCGGCTGGCCTTTGGGAGATGATGGATGAATACGGACAGACGAGGAAGAGGATGGGGAGAGGGTGGGTGGGTTGATGAAGTACAGAATCTCTTTTTCTCGGGTCATCACCATCGACCTCCTCCTTTCCCCAGAGGATGATGTCAATCGAGACGGCCTCTCGAATCTGGCCAACAGCAGGTGGGTAGGTCATCGCACATCTCCCGCAGCTGAGAGTGATATCCGTGGATGGTTATCCAATCCAATGCGATTCCATGCGCGTCGAGGTGCCTTGCAGCAATTCGCGCCTCCGTGCAAACGCCATGTCGCCATCTGACAGGTGCGAACTCTCGACGCCGTCAAACGAACGGGCAGGGAGCGTGAGGACGGGGAAGGCCAGTCGGGGGCCTCTTCTGGACCCTTCTCGCGGCCCTGTGTCAGGATGTTTGGCCAGGGAGAAGGCAAAAGAGGGCGACAGACGGGCAGAAGGGCAGACGAGAGGACGACGGGAGGAAAACGAAACACTTTTCGCGTTTGAGGTGACGATGCAGCGGCCCCTTGGTGGGTCTGTGATTGGTCGGGGGTCGCACGGGGGCTAGCCTACAGGTACCTAGGTATCTAGGCAGCTACGTTGAGGTGCTGTAAGCCAGTCAAGCCAGTCAAACCAGTGGGAGACGTCCCTTCGGTCGGGGTGCGGTGCTCGTGGCACCCCTGATTCGCTCTCCACTGCACGGCGCTCCAGCTGCACTCGCCTCGCCTCATCCGTCGTCCACCACCCATCGCCCCCTGCTTGCTGTCCTCCTTCAGCTTGCCATCACCACAAACCAGTTCATCCTGTTGTTTGCTTGCTTACCTCAGTCTTCAAGAAACCCAAACTCTGTCCGACCTCACCTCTTCAAACTGTGATTTGGGACGGTTGGTCACACAGGCCATCGGCTGTCCATGTCACACCGATTAGACGGCCAGAAACAAACAACCGTTGATTGTCTTGTTCACTCTAGCTTCCGGACATATTGCCAGCCCAAGCAAGGCCTACGAAACTGAGACGGCAGACCGAAATGCGCGATGGAAAGAAGTGTTCGTCGCCTGCCCAGTTGCACCAACTCAAACATATCTAATTTGTACAGTTGGGTTTTTGAAGGTATTCCTCACAGCAAGAATACAAGCTCCCATTTCCTATCTGCCAAAGCATTCCATTCCTCTTCGGCCACGGTAGCACTCACTACTCGAGTCCTCGCGCCTGAAGATTGCTTCTCCACCCCATAAGCAACCAACTCACTACGAGGTCTGGCATACTCCGTACAGCTTCGTCCCACGATGATCAACTCTGCTTCGCCAGATGCGGTAGTTACGTCATTGAGGTGATGATCCCACACCACCCTCACTTTGTTCCCTCTACGATCACATAAAACCTGAACCCGTTTGGACTGTTCATCGTCTGCATCCTCTTCTTTCTCGTCCTCGCCATCGTCATCGCCTTCATTTTCTCCGTGTAACTTTCTCTCTTCCTGGCGTACACCCGACCGTGTCATGGTATGGTCCCAAACCAAGGTGCAGCAACTAGTCCAGAAGATCAAGAGTGCTGGTCTAAGCTCCGGGGCAAGCAGCGATTGCGGGACCTGCTTCATGGACACCTCCCGAAAGGCATCTTCTCTCCAAGTTGGCGGCGCCCTGCGGTGGATTCTGTTGCTGCTTTCCATCTTGATAAGCTCCTGGTTCTGTTCAATGAGGATGAGCCGGTCCTTCTCGCTGTCAAGCATGTAAAACACTAAACCAGCGTGCTCCCCCGCCAGATTGCCAAACGAGTCGTCGAACAAATTCGGGCCTACCCACCCAACCCAGGACCAGCTCGGGTACGGGACATATATCGTATCATGCTTGGTGACGATCATGTAAGTCGCTTTGCGCCTGCGAACCCTGCTGGCGTTGTTGTCTGTCGGCCATGTAATTGCCACGCCGAGATATGGCTTCGGCAGTCCCCAGGTGAAGCCGATCCCGCTGGTGAGCTCGACCGAGGCTAGGATCCCCTCGATGGCGGCTAGACCGTCCCCATCGTAAGTCAATTCCCTTCGGCCATAGTCAGATACCAAGCTCTGATACATCCGGTTGAAAGATTCCGGATCAGCCTTGGGGACATGGATGCCCTCATGGTCAAAACCGAAAACGCTGTTGCGAAAGAGTGTAAGACCACGGCTATCGGGATCCAGAATCTCCCAGTTGGCGTCTTCGCGCCAAGTGGCCGATTGACACTCCCAAAATACCACCTCTGGCGTGAATATCAGCAGCCGGCGGGATAGCAATATCTCTTGGAAAGTCCATCCGCGCGTCATATATCGGCTTCGACTTCGATCTGCCGGTGTGAATCCCAACCCGTCAAGGGGCGGGGCTTTCTGCAGCCACACCCCGTTCAAGAAGAACGGCCCTTCTGCCGGGGGACGAGATGAGGAGCGAACTCCCGGGAGCCCGTCGTATGCGCCTTCTCCGGATAGGGCGACGATGGTCAGTGAGGCCAGTCCATATATGACGTCCATGAGGGGGATGAAGGCTGCCTTGTCTTGGGGCGAGTCCTGAATGATGCAGAGGCTGTCGGTCCAGAGGTATCTCTCCCCTATCATGCGCGTGACGGTGATGGCGTCCAAGATTGTATCAGGTATCCACGAGGGGTCCAAAGCACCAGGATATCGCAGCGACCCCAAAGAATCCTTCTTTAAAACTTCGAAAGTCCGTTTGCCCCAGACGTAGCTCAGGGCCACCCACTTGGCCGCCGGATCCCGCAGTTCCACGATACACATCGCATCGACGTCTATGCACCGGATCATATCGGGGCGTCGCGTGGTGTGAATCGATGTCAGACCGCACGAGTCTTCGTGGTCATTGTCGCAAATTCGCTTCCATTCTCGTAACAAACGGAAGTCGATCTCGGGCGGCCGTATGCGGCCATAATACGGCTCCAGGTCCAGCCATACGAGTTTGTCCCTTTGTTTGGAACCGCTCTTTGACGGTTCTAGGAGGTCGCAAATATCTGTAACGGTAGGAGGATGCTCTCTGGACCGTTGATAATGCATAACAGCTCCGTCCTGACAACGGTTGAGGGTGACCGAAACATTTCCCACACAAAGGGTATCGTCGTGTCTTGTATGTGCAGCCTCGTCCACAACGCCGAAACCCTCTCCAGAAAACGAAACTTGGCCACTATCTAGGTCCTGCTTTGTTGGGTTCGGCCAGAACCTTTCGGACCAGGTGCTGAACAGAGACGAGATCTGTCTGCAGAACAGGCAAACGTCCTCGCGATCGAGAACTTCTCGTAGTGAAAGGTCTTCGTTACCTGGGAGCCCTTGAGAGGAGCTGATGTCAGAAGTTTCGGACAATTCTTCATCACGCTCGCACTCGGTCACGGCTTCGTGATTGTCTTCGTCGATTTCACTTTCGCCTATACCGAGTGTCGTCGATAAGTCAGATCTTCCCTCATCATCTTCATCAGTTTCCAATCCAGCGTCCGTCGCAGCGGAGTACCTTGGATAGTCTAATTCAGGGCGGTAGTATCCAACCCAGCGGAAGTCGAGAGTTTGGCAGTGAGAACACAAAGCCATAGGAATCCCCAGCTGACAATGATGTAATAAGAAGGCGGATGGGTGAGGTATTGTCGGCAAATTCGAGATTTCGAAGTGGGCGGGGTCAACTGGTTTCTTTACGAATAGCTGCAAAGCGCCAAGTCCTCACCTGCAGATAAGGTGGGTTTTTGTCACGATTCTTTGCATTTCGTGTGGCTAAGCGTGTTGACTACAGCCTCGCCCAATCATTGCTCCAGGGGGCCATGAACTATAAGTATCGCGAATCTAGGAACCATTCGGTGTTCTCGCCCGCGCAGTCTGATGCTATGTATTCTCTGATGTTGACGCAGGTTGAGAGGATACGCATCGTCATGGGCAGGGAGTGGGAAGACATGCAGGCACTACCTGTCCAGAGACGATAACGTTCAAGGCACGCATAGTAAGATGAACGGTTACGAATCCAAAGAAACAACATTCGTTTTTGAGGTACCCCATGCCTCCGCCCGCCGCTCCCCATGCATCCAGCAGCTCACGCCACGATGCAAGTCATCTTCCCATGTCCAGTATTCTTCGCCGCAAAGTCCACCGCAGCCTCCCATCTCTCCAGAGGAAAATCTTCCACCTCGTGCCCCGCGTCTCTCCCCATCTTCAGAAGTCCCGACTCGGCCAAGCTGATGAGCTCCTTCACATCCTTCCTTTCATACATGAACTGGCCCTTGGTGGTCAAGTTGTTCGCAAGGACGGTCAGCCACGGGAACGGAAGGCTCTCATCAGCCCGGCCTCCCATCAACGACACCCGACCATACGCTCGGAGGGCCAACACCGCAGACTTGATATGCTGCGATCCAGTTGCCGCCGGAGGCGACATGTCGATCACCGCGTCGACAGTTCCAAACGAACGCAAAGCTGCGGCGTCTTTCTCTACGTCGTCCGTCATCACAGCGGTCTCGATCAGCCGCCTGCCGGGTGAAGTTGGGATCGAAGCTTTCAGCGACGCAAGCTTCGAGGCCGAGCGAGAGGCGGCAATGACGTTTGCGCCCATGGCGTGAGCCACGGCCACCGCTGCACCGGAAGATGCTCCCGTCGCGGGGGTGACGATGATTCTCTCCCCGGGCTGCAGGTTGATACCCTTCAAACCGCCGTAGACAATTATGCAAGAGACGAGATAAAGTAACTCATTGATGCTGTAGCCGAGGCCGCCATTTGATGGCGTACCGGTCAACCTCATCTCGTCCAACAGGTGCACATTCTCGAGTGGTGCCAGAGCATATTCCGCCATGCATCCATCTCTCCAGTTCCCCTTCAAGAACTCCTTTGAAGCGGGCGTTGTACCGGCGTTCGCGCCCCAGAGGATCTGTACGTTCCAGGGATCATCGCGGGCCCGGATGAAGGAATCGAGAAGGACTAGGTCGCCCTCTTTGAAGGACGTAGTGTCGGGGGAGGGGGCGGCTACGCGGCCGATGGCGTTTGTGCCTGGGATGACCGGATATGGAGGCTCGTACAGGGGATGAGAGGCGTTTAGAATGTCGACGGTGTTGGACTGGACGTAGACTGTAAGCATGCGGATAAGTACGGCTCCTGGTCGTGGAGAAGGGGTGGGGAGGGAGGCAAGCGTTGCTTGTCCAGGGGAGAGAAGGTGTAGGGCGCGCATTTGAGATGGGATTCGAGTCATCTTGAGGGCAATATGATATTTCGAGTGTTATATTCGTAGACTTTCGAGTTGTTATTAGATATCCTCGGGAAAATGTCGATGGCTGAGGTGCTTTATACTCTCATCCTTTCCACTTTCACGGTTCAGAAGAAACTGTCCGATTTTAGACGGCCTTAGAAAGCCTTAACTGCGATCATGGAGATACTTACTGCCGCCCGCCCTCGACCTATTACGATACAGTTTGGATCTTGAATCCCAGCAATGGAAACCTCATGATGGACTTTACGGGCGAAAAAAGAGTAACATTTCCCACTGAAGACTGTGTGGCTGTCTCGGCCCCTCGGACCCTAAGATGTGGTAGGAAGCTTGGTTAGCGCAGGATTCAAAGGGTACGAGGACAGGTTAGCATCGCAGATCCATGTAAGCCTGGCTGTCTCCGGAGGAGATGAGTGGAACGTGCATTCCAATACCCAGCACCTTGTCGTCGGAGAAGGCGTAGCATTCAATGGCAGCCAATTCACCGCACGGAGCGGGGTACGAGCAGTTTTGCCAATCGGGTTCTCCTCCTCCACAGATACAACCTTTACATCTTCGGAGGCGACCGTTCAGAAATACCGTGAAACCTCGAAGAGGCCCGTTCCCGCCGCAAACAAAGCCGGCGCCAACGCCCGGACATTCGCCCCGGTGACACCCGCTTTCCTCCGGCCATTCCCGGACCCAGACAACCCAAAGTTCAGGGGGCTGACGTACCAACTATCTTCTTCGTATTACCTACGCATAGCCGACGATAAACAACAAAAGTCCCAAAACACCCCCTGCAGTACCCGGCGTATTAGCGGGCCGTCCCTGTGACTTCTCCCGCACGTGCTCGGCGACCGTCGCTTTAACCACTCAGCGCAGCCTCATTTGACTCATCTCACCTCCCTTCTCACCTCACGAATCTAGGTGAAATCTCCCCTCTCCCCCTCACTCACAGTCAAATACCGGCAAGATGAGTGGAACGACTGCCGCCCCGACGCTCGCCGCCGTCAAGGCCGAGCCCGAGAAGCTCTCCGGCCTCAACCTCTACTCTAGGTTCGCCCTGGCCGGCGCGGTATGCTGCTCCGTCACCCACGGCGGTCTCACCCCCGTCGACGTGTACGTCCTCCCGCAAATCCCTCATCGACCTGAAAGCGTGCAATATTAACAGACCTCCAGCGTCAAGACCCGCATCCAACTGGACCCCGCAACCTACAACCGCGGCCTCATCGGCGGGTTCCGCCAGGTGATCCAGACCGAAGGCGCCGGCGCCCTCCTCACCGGCGCCGGTCCCACGTTCGCCGGCTACTTCCTCCAGGGCGCCCTCAAGTTCGGCGGCTACGAGTTCTTCAAGCAAAAGTCCATCGACACCGTCGGCTACGAGAACGCGCGCGCCAACCGCATCGCCGTCTACTGCGTCTCCGCCGCCGCCGCCGAGTTCTTCGCCGACATCGCCCTGTGCCCGCTCGAGGCCACGCGCATCCGCCTCGTCTCGCAGCCTGGCTTCGCCTCCGGGCTGGTTTCTGGCTTCTCCAAGATCGCCAGCCAGGAGGGCCTCGCCGCCTTCTACTCGGGCTTCGGGCCCATCCTCTTCAAGCAGGTGCCGTACACCATGACCAAGTTCGTCGCGTTCGAGAAGGTCTCCGAGTTCGCGTACGCCAACTTCTTCGACAAGAGCAAGACGAGCGACGGCATGCAGACGACGATCAATCTCGGCTCCGGCCTCATTGCGGGTTTCGCGGCGGCCATCGTGTCGCAGCCGGCTGACACTATGCTGTCCAAGATTAACAAGACCAAGGGTCTTCCTGGAGAAAGCACGACGAGCAGGCTGGTCAAGATCGCCAAGGAACTTGGTGTTCGTGGATCGTTCAGCGGTCTGCCGGCGCGTCTGTTCATGGTCGGTGCGCTGACGGCGGGACAGTTTGCGATTTATGGTGATTTGAAGAAGGCTCTCGGCGCCACCGGAGGCGTTGAGATTGCGAAATAGACGGCCATGATTTGTGGTGTAGAGTTTGGCGCGTTGTAGTAGAATAGAGGCTTGCATATGGTTAGACGGCGTCTTTCGTGGCTACCATGTCACCGTGTGTCTTGCATAGAACGAGGTAGATCTTGTTTCTGTAGATTTCAGTAGCATTTGGTTTGATTTCTCAAATGATACTATGATGATGTGTAAGATATGGGCCGCGGTGATGCGTGATGCAACGTTTACACTTGTCCGAGGGTTGAAGAAGCGGCTTCCAGAGACCCAAAACGAACATCCCCACCCGAGAGGTCTTCTCATCACAACTCACCTCACCCTACATCGTGTTCGTTTATCAGTTGCGGGTCTCATGTTGCAAGATCAGTGTGATCCCACTCGCACATCACATCCCTCGACGAAGGATTCCGACCAGCAGGGAAAAGCATTTTCTACTTTGGGAAAATGCAGGGGACCGCCTGAAACACATCCTCAGGAGTCATTATATTTGCAGGCCTACAATTTTATCTTTGCATAGCCCCCACTTTAACCACTTAGCCAGCCAATTAACGCTGCATATCGCACTAAGACAGCAATTACTAACAATTACTAGCTAAGTTAGTCTATACTTCTTTTTTTTAACTAGTAAAAGCTTAAAAAGCAGCTTTTTAGTAAAGTAAGCTTAAATTGCTTAAATCTAAGGAGTTTTTAATTCATTATACAAAGTTTAATTTAGTAGCTAATTATCTTAGTGTTAATTAGCTAGATTAACCCCTCTAGCTATTATAACCTCTCTTATAACCCCTCTTATACGCTAAGAGGTTATATTATATAACTTAGAAGCTACTAAGTATTAGTAGTAGTAGTAGTAGTAGTAGTAATAGTAGCCAATCCTACTATAGTTTATCTTCTAATAACTTTAGATTATAATATATATGTTTTAGCTATAATCTTAGTATTACTATTAATAACTATTATTACTAGCGTTACTATTATATTTAATAATAGTTATAAGCTAATACTAATAAAGAGGCTTTTAAAGTAATCTAATTAGCTATAGAGAGTAATATAACTTTTACTTCTACCCTTACTTCTATTATATATTAAAGTAAGTATTAAGGAGGGCTTTTAAGAAGCCTTATTAAGTTTAAAAAAGTAGAGATCTCTCCATATTATATTAGTAAAGTTCTATTAAGTTAACTTAACTTAGTATTAATAACTTATAGAGTATACTTCTAAAGAGATTAAGTTACTATAATTTTAAGATATAACGTTTAAGTTAAGCTTTTATAAGTACTTAAGCTATATTAACGAGATTAACTATAATATAGTTAGCTAATATATTAAAAGATAAAGTAGCTATATATTAATATGCTTAAGAGCTATTAATAAAAGTTAAAATCTATAGTTTAAAGTAGTTATCCTACTTTAAAGTATTTATATATAACTATATAAGTATGAAGAAAACTATACTATTAACTAAAAAAGCCTATATATTCTATTAAGTAAGTCTTCTTATTAAATAAATCTTTTATTATATTATAGTTACTACTTCTTAATTATATATTGTCACGGGCTAGAGCCCGGATTGATATCTCCGGCTTCGCCGGAGCAGTTACCGAGATCCGGCTCCGTTGGACCCACTATTCTGCCGCAGTACGCCGCCTAACCCGGCCTGCTTCACCGCTGTTAGGTGCCTATCCCTGTAAAGTCCTTTCTTCCTTCTTCAGCTTAGAATAGTCAATCGACGGCACCTCTACGTTGAACAAGCCTAGGGGCCAGCCCCTTACATATTCTAAGCTCAACAATAGAAGACGCTACGCGAAACCTCACGAGAGCGACACGATGGATTCGCCAGAGGGTAGCGCAAACGACGCGATGAACGCCGAGATTGACCGCCGGATCAACGAAGCGGTTAACGCAAGCATACGTCCTCTTCAGGACCAAATGGCCCAGCAGACGGCCCAGATGACGCAGCTCTTGACAGCTCTGAATGGGCTTATGTCACCGGATAGAGCAACCCCTACGCCGCTTACGAGTAGCGTACCGACCCCGTCCACAGCCGATACGACTATACAGGCTCCGAGTGACGATACAGTAATGGTAGCCGAAGGGCGGAGAAAGCCCCTACCGAATCCCCCGAAGTTCACGGGAAGGCGCAAAGACTACCCAGCGTGGTCTCAGCAAATGCGCGATAAGACAACCCTAGATGCAGGACTTATGGGGGGTAACGCCGAGGTTTGGTACTATATCAACTCACGACTCGACGTTGACCCTCAGCAAGTTGTTGCTACTTTCTACGCCGCCGGAGGCCCCGGGGGCGAGCGAGACCCCTCTGAGTTCATGAGGTACTTGGACCGTACGTACAAGGACCCAAGTGCTGCCTCCCGCGCAGCTGCTACGCTGCGAACGATCCGTCAGCGGGACGACCAATCCCTCGCCTCCTTTCTTCCCCGATACGAGAGAGTATTGTCAGAAGCTGGGGGGGCTAGTTGGGCAGACCAGGCGAAGATAACCCTCCTCGAGGGAGCACTTAGTACGCGGCTCCAACGAGCCCTCGTTACTGTCGACCTTCCGGTCGATAACTACCATGGATGGCTCATGCGGGTACAAGACGTAGCCGCAAGGCTGGAGAGGCTTCCAGCTACAACGCGCAGAAGCAGCTCGTACTACCCTAGAGCCCCCGAAGCAAGCAGGCACCACGACAACGATGGTGATGTGGTGATGACTGGCGTAAGCCGCGCGAGGAACAAGAAGGGAGCTCCGGAACCGCAGCGCCGCAGACGCTACTCCTCCTCGTCTGAGTCCGAGGGTAGTGAACAACCGCAGAAGGATAGTCGGCGTTGCTATAACTGTAACAACATCGGCCATATCGCTACACGGTGCACTAAGCCAAAGCGTCCAGGGCCAAAGAAGATCAAGAAGGTCAAGAAAGCCAAGAAGTCAGAAGAGAGCAGCAACGATAGTGCCACAGAGGAGCTGGGAAGCTCTGAGGCTGAAGAGAGCTCGGGAAAAGAGTAACTCCAACGCAAAGTCGGGCGTTGGAGGCAAAGCCTAGTGATATCATCGAATGGAAGCAGTTCAAGCATCGCATGAGCAGCAAATCAGCAGTGATCACTGCCCGCATACATAAGGGCACTCAAGCAGACGCCCTGGTAGACACTGGGTGCGACCTATACGCCCTTGTCGACCATGACCTCGCCCGCAGGCTGCGCCTACCAATAGTAGACCGCTCAGAGCGGATACTAGGCAGCTTCAGCGACGCTACAGGCGCCACGAAAGCGACAGGTGTAGTTGTCTTTAACCTAGAGCTATGTGGCTATGATGAGAAGATCTTTGCGTATACTGTCCGCGGTCTTGGGGATGACCTCTTCCTTGGGAAACCGTGGATGGAACGGAACTGCGTCGTATATGACGCTTCTGCGCAACAGATACGTCATAGGAGAGGTGGTGTAGACTTACGACTGAAAGGCGAGGAAGAGCCAGAACGAATACGCCAGATTAGAACTGCTCGACTCCTCCCAGGAGCCCCCTTTACAACGCTCTACAAGAGGGCGCAACGACAAACTGGAGAAACTGCAGCATATGAAGTGCGGGCTATTAGCCTGGCAGACATACAGAAAGCCCTCGCGAAGAAGACAGAGAAAGCAGACCTTAAGGCTCTCCTTCCGCCAGCTGTTCTAGCTGAATTTCGCGAGCTATTCCAACCCGATGAGGCTGCTAACCTCCCACCACATCGCCCCGGGGTCGACCACGAGATCCCTATCAAGCAGGACAGTAAGGGCAACGAGGCTGTACTACCATGGGGCCCGCTCTATGGGATGTCACGAGAAGAGCTCCTCGTCCTCCGGAAGACCCTGCGAGACCTACTAGACAAGGGCTTCATCCGCGCTAGCAGCTCCGAAGCATCAGCCCCAGTACTGTTCGTACGGAAACCAGGAGGAGGGATACGCTTTTGTGTTGACTACCGCGCCCTCAACGAACTCACTAAGCGCGACCGATACCCCCTCCCCTTGATTCGGGAAACACTACGGACTATTAGCGCTGCAAGGTGGTTTACGAAACTGGACGTAGTAGCAGCGTTCCATAAGATTAGAATTGCAGAAGGGGAGGAGCATAAGACAGCATTTCGGACCAGATATGGACTATTCGAGTGGCTAGTCGTCCCCTTTGGCCTCACAGGAGCCCCCGCCACGTTCCAGCGGTATATTAATGGCGTACTTCGAGAATACCTTGACGACTTTGCGACGGCGTATATGGACGACGTACTGATCTACTCAAATGGGTCACAAAAGGACCACGAAGCGAAGGTCCGGCTAGTCCTCCGCAAGTTAGCTGATGCTGGCCTCCGGCTGGACCCGCATAAGTGCGCGTTTTCTGTGAAGACCGTTAAGTATCTTGGGTTTATTGTTACAGCTGGTATAGGCATCTCCTGCGACCCTGAGAAATTAAGAGCAATTAAGGAATGGGCTGCGCCAAAGACAGTTAAAGGAGTCCGGAGCTTTTTAGGATTTGCAAACTACTACCGGATCTTTATCCCAGCGTACTCAAACATCGCTGGGCCCCTTATAGCCCTTACGAAGAAGGGTGCCCCATTCTGCTGGGGTGAGGAACAAGAAGCAGCATTCCAAGAGCTAAAAAGGATCTTTGCAGCAAAGCCTGTCTTACACCAACTAGACCCTGAGCTTACAACCTACGTTGAGGCTGACTGCTCAGGCTTCGCTCTTGGGGGAGTACTATCGCAAGAAGACGAGCACGGAAGACGTCACGCAGTAGCATACCACTCGCAGCGGCTGAATGCCGCCCAGTTCAACTACCCAATCCACGATAAGGAGATGTTAGCTATTATGAGCTGCCTGCGAGAATGGAGGGCAGAGCTACAGAGCGTTGAGAGCTTTAAGATCCTATCCGACCATAGGAACCTCAAGTACTTTATGCAGAAACAGAAGCTCACGGAACGACAAAGCCGATGGGCAGAGGAGCTATCTCAGTATAACTTTGAGATACAGTACCGCCCAGGAAGCGAAGCGGTAGTGCCAGACGCACTCTCTAGACGTGAACAAGACGTACCTACGTCCCTAGAAGACGAGCGCGAACAAGGCCGGATTCTCCAGCTTCTTCCCGAAGTAGCCCTTCCCTCAACGCGTACACGACGTGTAGAGGTAGCACCAGCGATGCTTGTATTTACCGACGATAAAGAACTACAGCAGCTCTGGGATCAGACCCAAGCAGGAGACGAAGTCTACCAGCGGGCCTATACTGCTGTGAAACAACGAGAAAGAAGCTTCCCACCTAGCCTCAAGCTAAAGGTTCAGATTGCTGAGTGCGAGATCGATAACGGTAACCGACTGCTATTCAGAGATCGGATCTGGGTACCAGGTAGCGAAGACCTGGATAGGGAGGCGAACACGCTACGTACTCGTATCGTCCAAAGTATCCACGACTCAGTGCTTAGTGGCCACCCTGGTAGAGATAATACCCTCGCGCTAGTCAGCAGACGCTTCTACTGGCCTGGCCAGTCGCAGTTAGTACGGCGTTTCTGCCGTAACTGCGATGGTTGTGGGCGAAGTCATATCTGGAGAGAACGCCGCAAGGGACTCCTAAAGCCACTGCCGATACCACAGCGTATACGGAGCGATCTTGCTATGGATTTCATCACAGATCTACCCCCTACAGATAAGAACGAGAGGTTCCTTTGGGTAATTATCGACCGGCTAGGTAAAGGCGTAACCCTCGAAGCTATGCAAAGTATGGAAGCCGAAGCCTGCGCTGAACGATTCCTGAGCTGCCACTTCCGCTTCCACGGCGTCCCTACATCGATTGTGAGCGATAGGGGAAGTAACTGGACAAGCCGCTTTTGGCGGCAGTTCTGTAAGCTGTTAGGAATAGAGCAGCGGCTTAGCACTGCCTACCACCCGCAGACTGATGGAGGCCCAGAGAGGATGAACCAGGAGATCCAGGCCTACCTACGTAACTACGTCACCTACTCACAGAAGGACTGGGCATGTAACCTTCCAGCAGCTCAGCTAGCGCTTTGTAGCCGCGATAATAGCGCTATTGGGATGAGTAGCTTCTTCCTAGAGCATGGATACAACCCAGAGCCTATTAAGGTCAAGGAAGCAGACCCAGCAAGCTCTGAAGGCACCCGTGAGGGCCAAGCCCGCAAGTTGGTAACAAGGCTTCAAGATGTGATGGATATGGCCCAATCGACCCTCGCCTCAACACAGCAACGCTACGAGGAGCTGGCTAATAGGAAGCGCCAGCCTACAGAGAGACTAGAAGTAGGCGACAAAGTCTGGCTTCACATGGGGCATTACAGATCCCCTAGGCCTTGCAAGAAACTGGATTGGTTACACCACAAGTACACAGTTACGAAAGTCATCTCACCATACGTGGTAGAGCTTGATGTACCAGCAGCCATATACCCACGCTTCCATGTGGATATCCTGAAGCGCGCAGGTAACGACCCCTTACCTGGTCAAACGTTAGATGACGAGCAGCCGCCACCAATTATAGACGATGAAGGCGAAGAGACCTGGAGTGTAGAGAGTATCGACGCTGCTACCTGGAAGCGTCGAGGGCGCGGGCGACGCCGCGAAGTTCTGGTTAAGTGGGAAGGATATACAGAGAGGACCTGGGAGCCTGTCGAGACGCTCCAGGGGACAGAAGCAATGGAGGCTTACGAACGCCGTTATGGCTCTGCGATGGAGCACGATGGAGACCCAGCCTTAGCGCCGCGGGCGCGCCGCCGGAGGGGAGCGGGGGGGTGATGTCACGGGCTAGAGCCCGGATTGATATCTCCGGCTTCGCCGGAGCAGTTACCGAGATCCGGCTCCGTTGGACCCACTATTCTGCCGCAGTACGCCGCCTAACCCGGCCTGCTTCACCGCTGTTAGGTGCCTATCCCTGTAAAGTCCTTTCTTCCTTCTTCAGCTTAGAATAGTCAATCGACGGCACCTCTACGTTGAACAAGCCTAGGGGCCAGCCCCTTACATATATAGAGGCTTAAGCTTAATCTTAGTAATAATAGGGGTAAAGGTTTTATTCTTAATATACTTAATAAGCTTTACCTTCCTCTCTATACTAAGCTTATACTTATACTCTTATAGAATATCTTTAACTATCTCTATAATATATTTAAATAAAGTAAGTAAGTTACTATTTATATTAAGTAGCTACTTCTTAAGTATTATATTAGAACCCTCTATATAAGAAGTAGATATAAGATTATAGTTATAACTAATCTTAATATATTCCTTGAGCTTAAAGTTATTTATATTATTATAATAGAAGTACTTATATATATAAATTAATATAGTAATTTATTTAGCTAATAGAATAGTTAGGTTTCATAGCCTCTCTTTTTCTACTTTAATCTATAGGTTATAAAGGTATTAGAAGTAGTAGTAGTTAGTATAACTAATAAGGTATTTAGAAGCGTTATAATTATAAGAAGCGTTCTGAATAATAAGATACTACTAACTTATAGCATTATAATAGATAACTTTAGTATACTATAAGTAGTTATACTTAGAAGTAGACTTTTAGTACTTTTCTAATAAGAGTTTACTATAGTAATCTTTGATAGTATTACTTTAATTATATATAAAGTTATAGTAGTAGATATTAGTAAAGAGGTTATACTTCTCTACTTTCTTTTACTTATATTATTAGCTAATAGATATATAGAAACTATTAGTATTAGTAAAAGGTCTTAAGGTAGTAATATAGGCGTTTAAAGCTTCTTAAATCTTAAGGCTTAAAGTTGTTAAAATTAGTAGTCTTATAAACCTAGGGCTAAAGGTTTATATAAGAGTGCTCCTTAGTAGGCGCTATATTAAAAGCCTTACTAAAGCTATCTTCTAGTAGTATTATGATAAATTAGTGGGTAGTAGTTAATACGTTAGTTTAACGTTAATGCGTAGGGTAAAGAGTGGTAAATCTGAGGAGAAAAGAGTGGTGGCCTCTAGTTGGCTGGCTAAGTGGTTAAAGTGGGGGCTATGCAAAGATAAAATTGTAGGCCTGCAAATATAATGAGTTCCCACATCCTCGAGTAATTGAGAGTCTCAAGTCCAGCCATAGCTCCAAAAAGCAGACGACATGCGATGATAAACCTTAAAATGAGAGCTATTTCCCATAGGCAGTGCATCAAAGGCCCTTTTCCCCCATCACATCGCTTGCATACCGCTCCACCCAGGCCGCATCTGGACGGCTGCAGCAGCGCATCTTGTCGTTGGTGCTGGTTCCCGGGATATCTGCAGTAGACGGTGCCACTGTTGGTGGGGGCGACATTGCCCATCAACAGGGTTGGCCAGGGGAAATCGTGGACCAACAGAGTGCAAACGCCCGTGTTCGCGGGCTTCCAGGGGCCTTTCTGAATGTTCCTGTGGAGAGAAACCTCGCTAGCACCACATGGCAGCTTGGGCTGCTCCAACTTGTTCGTACCGCTAACCGGGAACTCTCCAGCGGGGATGCCCATCTCCAGTTCTCCATCCCTCTGTCGATGGAGCCTCTCGTGCCTCGGAAACCGCCCGTCGTCGATATGGACAACCACAAAGTTCAAACAGGCGATTACCACCCTCCTCGAGGGATCAACACCTTGTCATCCTCCCTGCACCTCACCGGTCGAGGAATCTCTGGACATGGGTGTGGACTGATGCGCGTTGGTCACACCACCTGCTTGTTGGTTCGAGAAGGGGACAAGTGACGGGCACAAATAGCCAGAGACAGTAACCCTTCTATCTTGACCTCCTGTCATACTCTGTGTCATCTGTGTTTCCCATCCTCTTCCTGCGTTTCCCATTCTATTCCTCACTGCATATCTCGTCAGCAATGTCCTTCTACGAAGTCCAGGGCAAAGTCGCCCTCGTCACCGGCGCCGGCTCCGGCATAGGCCATAGCCTGACCCAGCTCCTCCTCGAGGCTGGCTGCTCCGTCGTCATGGCCGACCTCCGCCTCCGCCCAGAAGCCGAGGCGACCCTCGCCCAGCACCGCGGCCCGCCCTCCCCGTCCGCCGATGGCCCCGCCTCCGCGCACTTCCACCGCACCGACGTCGCCGACTGGGCGCAGCTGCAGTCCCTCTGGGAGACGACCCTCGCACTCTTCGGGCGCGTCGACATCGTCGCCGCCATGGCGGGCATCTACGAGCCCCCTGAGAGCAATTTCTGGTTCCCGCCCGGCATCTCAGCGGAGTCCGGGGATCCTGCCGACGCGGCCGTGGGCCAGTACCGCATCATCGCCGTCAACCAGGTCGCGCCGATCCGGCTGGCGCAGATGGCCACGGACTACTGGACGCAGAACAAGCATGTGCAGGGCAATTTTGTCGCGGTGGCGAGTGTCGGCGGGTATGTCCACTCATTTGAGACGCCACTGTACATGTCGAGCAAGGCCGGGCTCGTCAGCTTTGTCAAGTGCATGGGCGGGTTGAGGGATATCTGCGGGATCAGGTACTCTGCCATATGCCCGGGAGCAGTCCTTGTGAGTTTTCTTATGTTTTACTGAAGAAAATTGCCGCCAAACCCTGCAACAGACACCCATCTTCGAGCCCGAGTGGAATAGGAAGGTGACCGAGGACGACGTGCACATGACGGCGCGCGAGTGTGCCGCCATCGTCATGCGCGTGATGCAGGAGCCCAAGTACGGCACCGGCAGTGTGGTCGAGACGCAGAAGATCGGCACCCATGAGCAGTCCGAGATTACCGTGAGGGATGTGCCGCTGGAGGCGTTGTATCCTGAGATTCCAGAGGAGCAGAAGCAGAAGGTGATTGAGGGGGCGCAGAGGACGGCGGGGAGGATCATGCAGCAAGGGATGCGGGCGCCATTTGAGGGCAAGTGATGAGATGTTGATACTGGGCAATGTATGGGAAGGTTGTTAGTGCTGTTCAGCGGTTCATAGAATATACAAAAAGCCTGCCGTTTGACTACGTTTCTTACTCTCGTCATACTATTTCTCGAAATTCTTTGGTATCTGGTTCTCTTGGATATGTCATTGGCCGCAGCGACGGAGGCCAGCCCCAAGATCATCATTTGGAAAACACGGGAGTCGGTCTGCCGATTGACAAGCCCATCTTAAATATCGCCGTTTTGGGCCTTGAAAAGGGTCGCATGCATGTTCCTCCATGTGATCTCCCGACGATGCAAAATGCGTGATACGTCCGATCTTCTATCCCCTGCACCCCATTCTGTCGAACAAACACATGTTCTCGCAGTCGTCGCTTATCTCGTCGCAGTGAAGACGGAGCCGCATCATGTTTGTCTCACCTGCAGCCCAGCCCAGCCCATCTCGACTATCCCACGGACTGAACCAGCATCTATCCACCAACAACAGCGCGCATGCATCGATGCAACCTCGTAAACGCGAGCACCCGTTGATGATGCACGTAACCGCCAGAAATCGACTATCGGAGCCGATCGCGATTGCAGAAGCAGACCGCATTGGGAATGGAATCTGTCCGGTCCGCCCGATATGTACAGCTTGCGGGCGCGGAGCTGTTGCTTTTTCTTTTCCTCCGAAGATGGATAAACGGCTAAGTGTGATGAGCCACGTTGTTGCTTGCTGTTGGCGCTCTTCATGCACGCTTCCGTTAAAAAGTCCTTTTGAGATTCAAACGTTGAGTTGGCGCTCGAGTCGATCCGAGTCAAATCATCAAGGTAACTCTCGTTGAAGTTTGATTACTCCCGTACCAAGAACATCGCAGCTCTTCTCCGGTCCAAAGACCAACATTTCAAAACTCGTGCAGCAGGCCTCGAAGGATCTCAGGAATACGAACGGAGGTTAGACTGGAATCTGCGCCCCGAACCCACCCAATCAGGGCCCCGATGCTGACGGCGGACCGGGGTGATCGGCCGATCGGCAATGGGCGTACCATCGGGCCCCAGGCCCGGGAGGTGGGGCTCCCTAAACTCCGGTAGGGACAAACGGGATCTCACCATGTAGGATCTGTTTTCTTCTTGCCTCTTGCCTCCGTTCGTATCACACAACGTCAAGCAGTACTTGCAAACTGAGCTCCTTGCTGAACGTCAACTTGTATCGGCTGTGAGATTGCATCGCGAGGAGCTAGCGGTGCTCACGACTGTGCTTACGGACCTGGGCCCAGACAGACACCCTCACAACAAACGACGTTGCAGACGGGAGCAGGCACACCAAAGAATGACTTCCTCCGTTCCCCCTTCGAGAGGTGATGTCCGCAAGAGGAAATCCCATACAAAATCCAGAAAGGGGTGCGGGAACTGCAAGCTGCGCAGAGTCAGAGTACGTACCCTCTTTCCTCCAAGAGTCTTCGCCCAGATATGTGCCATCTCTCAGCTCTCGCCGACCCCTTACCCTACATGATGCCAGCACCCGGAGTCAGTGACTTACACTCTTCCAGTGCGATGAATCTAAACCCCGCTGCAAGAAATGCCTCGACTACGGCGTGACCTGCGCCTACGGTCCCTCCTCCGAAGCAGCGTCACTATCGGTCGAGGTAGCCTTCAAAGTAGACCTAACCCCTTGCCGTGCGAAAACCGCCGCCGCCCCTTCCCGAAAACCCGTGTCCTATCTCCCCCGCACCCTGCCTCCCCCGCTGCCGTCCACCGGCTCCCCCGAAAGCCCGGACGCGGCCTACCAACTAACACCCATCGACGTCCGCCTCCTGGAGCGCTTCCAGAAGCGCACCGTCATCAGCTTCGGCACGCCCACCACCAAGGACATTTACGAGCGAAAGACCCTCCCCATCGCGTTCCAGCACCCCTTCGTGATGCACACCATCCTCGCCCTAACCCACCTCCACGACATGTCTCTCACAACCACCACACGTACCGCCAACCCCGCCTTCACCTACCACTGGTACCGCGCCATCTCCCTCCTCCACCGCAAACTCTCCCAGCCCATCCTTCCCGCCGAGCGCGACGCCCTCTGGGTTGCCGCCGCCTTCGTCGGCGTCGCCTCCTTCGCCAACACCTCCGACATCGCCTCCCCCCGCGACGCCTGGCCCCTCCGCCCGCCCTGCTGGGAGGACCTCGACTGGCTGAAGCTCGGCGACGGCAAGAAGCAGGTCTGGCGCCTGACGGACCCGCTGCGCTCCGAGGGCATCTTCCGCGACGTCGCGAACGAGCTGTACACGCACGTCCTCCTCCCCGCCTCGAAACTGAGGTTTGGCGCCGAGGACGTGGCGTACATGCGCGCGAACCTGCCCGACGGGTTCTGCGAGCTGTACAAGCTGGAGGAGGGGCTGCAGGAGGATAACCCGTACTGGACGGCGGCGGAGTCGTTGGCGGCGCGTTGGGGCCGGACGGCGAAGCCCGGGTCGCCGGAGGAGGCGAAGCCGTTCTTGACGTTTCTGAGCAAGCTGGATCCGCGGTTTAAGGGGCTGCTGGAGCACAAGGATGAGAGGGCGATGCTGATGCTGGCGTATTGGTTTGCTAGGGTCTGTAACCGAAGGTATTGGTGGATGTGGAGGCGTGCTGTGCTGGAGACACTGGCAATCTGTGATTTCATCGAGCCTAGGTGGAGAGGACGCTGGGAGGTCAGATTGGTAGAGTTCCCGAGGATGATGGCGGAGACTTGCGGACTGTGAATGAGCACTTGAAAAACAGGATACGTGGGCAGTCACATTCGAGATGTGATCGTGAGTACATTATAAAGGAATGAATGTGTAAGGTACTCGCTGTACCTCCTGAATGTATATACCTGGTATCGCCGAAACCCAATGCATACTGAGAAAAGGAACGCTCCGTAAACAATCGTACAAACATAGCCCGGCCCACTGTTCTCAGTGTTTGTCTTCCCGCAACAATGATCCTCTTCCTCCCTGGGCCTCGGCTAGAGAGGCCCTATTTTTGCTGTGCCATGGCGACTCCAAATACTGTGTTCGGAAGTGCTCGAGGGCAAGTGAGTCAACGGAGTGGGATTAGCAACAACGACAGCAGAGGTGACGACGACGGCAGGAGACGACGATGGCAGAGCCATCAGACATACAGTAGCGGTGCTGCAATCAAAATAGGACGTCGCCTGTTTAAGCACCAACGCTGACCTCTTGGCCGTTTGCTGGCTTTTCCTCGTCGTTCCCACTGTTAGTCACCCCACCGCTCTCGGCGTCGCCATGAGGATATAATGGCTTGTTCGGGTCGTATCCAACCGATTTGACGATTCCGAGGCCCTTGGTTCTGCCCTCGCGGAACAATAACCTATCCCCAGTAGCAAGATACTCCGGTCTCTGCACGAAACGGAAGGCCACCGTTGCCCTGTCGCCCGTTCGAATGTAAGGGCGGTCGACGTCTATTATTGCGCACGTCTGCGACACAGGGCCAACGTGAAGCATCGCTTGATACTTTGTTTTGATGGTTGTCGCGTGGGAGAGAATCAACACTGGGCCAGTCAGTACATTGCGTTGACAGACAACAAAACCGGCAGGGGAATTGGGGACAGGCACAAGGACGACAGCGACAACGCCAGAGACGACACAGCCACGAACGGACGACGAAGCCAGACACCAACAACGAAGTCAGAGACCGGCAACGATGCCAGAGAACGACAGGGACATTGTACAGTCATGGAACATAAGAAATGGAACGGAGATGACTCACCCTCTGCGATGAACTCTCGGTGCACCTTGGGGGCGGGCTGACCCTCAAGTTTTGGCAGAACCACCATACCCTTTCGGACGTCTTTTCGCCTCAGCTTTTTCAAGGCAAAACTGGCAGACTGGCCAGCAGATGCGGCAGGAACTCCAAGGCGCTTCCGCTCAATGGAGCGCACACTGGTTGGGACGAAGTTGCCCAACGAGTCTGGGCCGACAAGGACGTTATCTCCAGTGTGGATGACACCAGACTTGATGATTCCAGAGACGACAGTGCCAACGAAAGGCACAGAGAAGGTATCGTTGATATGGAACTCGAACGGCGCCTCGGAGTCATATCGGCCGTGATGTGGCAAGATATTGAGGAATGTCCGGACCAGGTTGAGATTCTCGCCAGTGACATTGGAGACCTGGAAGACGGGGCATATCCTCTGACTGATGAACTGGGTGGCGGTGTTTATGCACTCCTCGCGGTCCTTGATGAAGATGGGAATCTTGCGAGCCCCAGGAGACTTCAGGATCTTGGTGATCTGGCTGATGGTCTGCTCCAGAATCTGGGGCGGGCAAATGTCGATCTTAGTGATGACAACCATGACCGGCACATTGAGAGCGAGGGCGATGCCCAAGTGCTCTTTGCTCATACCGATCAGCCCGTTGTTGGCCGCTACCATGAGCAAGCAGTAATTGGGGCTGCTCGAGAGCAGGCCAAAGACGGTGGTGCGCAGGTACTTCTCATGACCAGCCAAGTCGGTGAAAGTGATGACTTTGGCGCTCCGCTTCCCAATCTCCTCCCAAGACAGCTTGCGCCCAGGGGTGTCAGAGGTGACGACCTCCCCAACGGTATCGAACCCTAATATCTCCATGCCCACAGAGCTGGTTCTTCCCGTCTCAATTTCATGCTTGTGTCTGAAGAGATTGACTCGTGCTCTACCTCTACCATCATCGAGGTCGCCCTTTACTAATACACCCAAGAGAGAGCTTTTTCCTGCGTCGACTGTGATATATCGGTCAGTCATACACAGTGGGCGAGGGACAATAGAGCAGGACGTCGCAAAAGGGCCAAAGGCGAAAACAGAGGGGAAGCAGGAAGGGGTAGACAGAGCAGAAGGACGAGGGCGACGTACCATTGCCAACAACAGCTATCCTCGTCTCGATAACATCCTCGACGGTCGCGGGGGTCTGACGAATCATGATCTTGCCGCTGCAGTGACTGTCCTTGCCCGATTTCGCACTCGGGGCCTCGACGTCGCCGCCAACATTCTTGGTGATGAGCAACTGACAATGGGCTCGTATCCTCTTCGCCGCCTCCTGAACTCTTGTGTACGCGGCGTTCCATTGCTCCAACGACAGAGCCATGGAATCACCATTGTTCTCGAAGCCCAGCTCGAAGACGGTCTCGCCGTGGCCTTCGGTTATCCTCTCGTTGAGTATGTCCTCCAGCTTCTTCAGGGATTCGTCGTCGTTGTCGGCGTCGGCAGCCAGGAGGAGGTCTTTGAGACGGACGCCAGGGCCGGCCGCATCAGCGAGGTCGAGGGTGTCGAAGAGCTCGTCAAGTTCGGCGTGCTGGTGCTCGGTGCCAGCCGCGGCGGCGGTGGTGGCTTTGGCATCGGTCGACTTCGCGGCGGAGGGATATCGCAGGGCTTGCTGTTTCTCGACGTAGTCGGCAAAGTCGCTAAGGGCAGCCTCGCCCCTGCGCTTCTCGTGCGGTAATGATTTGATGTTTTTTGTCGTCATGTTGGAGTGATGGAGGCGCGTTCACGTTCGTATCCTGATGATCATTGGATGTAGCGTCGCAGTTGCTCTCTGTCCAAAGCTTGGGAGACAATGACGCTAGAAATGATGGAGGTGAGAGGTAGAGTGGCGATGGGTCGAAGAGCGGCGCGTTGTTTTAAGGCTGATGCAGTACCTAGATTGGGTGTCTTTGGCAAGTGGAAAAAAGAGTCATAGATTGACTCGAGGCGGCGAAGTCAAAGAGCAGTGACAATTAAGGGCCCGAGGAGGACAGACCACTGCCGCTGCTGGCTCTCCACCCCCGCCAGGGGGGGGGGGGGGGCCGCAAGCTGACCCGTTGCGCCGCTCCTTTACAGAACCGCGACCGGCTGCAATCGGATGTGACTAACTTGCCATCTATCTACCTTGATGTCGTTTCCTGCTTCGCATTTGGCCCTGGAATAAATATTTTGAGTCGCATCATACTGAAATATCATCTTAAACAACTACCTTCCAGAACGTTGACGCCACCTGCTATTCAATTGATCCAGCAATTGGCCTCATTCACCAACCGAGAACAGTTAAAGCAGCAGCTTCTATGAGTAACTCGGCGGGGCTTATCGATAAGAGCTTTGGCACGAGCCAACAGGAATGCGCCTGTTTGACGCAGCCCCGGATTGTGTTCTGCGTTCGTCCCACGCTTCACCAGCTCAGCTCAGCTCAGCCTTAAAGCCCCGCTGCCCCCATAGCTGGTGACTCTACGCATGGCCCCCGAACTGGGCAGAAGTTACGAGAAGAGCCGCTCGATTAGTGAGTCAAGGCAGAACGAGGGCTTCCACTTTGTATTCACCTCCATCCGGGTTTGTTGCGCCGTCTGTGGTGCTGCTTCTGTCAACTCCATGTCTTGTTCGTGCCATGGCCAACATAGTCCTGGGTACAGAAACGAGACTGACGAGTCATTAAGAACAGTGTTGATGAGAATCATGACGTTCCATTGGTATAATTTTCTCTATCTTGGAATAAGCGATACCGTATCATGAACCCCATCTAATCAGCGCGCCAAGTCGCCTTGCCAACCAGTTGAATAGTCCTCAGCTGAGGAGCAAGACCTCCCTACACTGCCTTTTAGCAAGTTTCGGAGAGGTGATGTGCAGTATGCGCAAATAGAGGCCTCCGATGATCAAGCCAAGCTTCGAGCAGGGTGGCATGAAAGCATAGCAGTAATGGTATTGATGGCACGGGTGGCTTGTTCGACTGGGCGGGAAGCTCAGAGCATGATATGTTGAAGAGATGGCCATCGGCCCAGACGTATCCGCTTTGGTATGACGGAGGTTGCTTTCAATTGGTGTAATGAGTTGTGCTCGATCTTGGGTATGCTATGAAGATCCCTGAGGGGAGATGAGAACGACACTATCGCCTGCAAAGGGTCAGATACTGGCTTCACGAGCGCGCCACAGAGACAACATACCTCGAACAAACAGCATCTCAGACTTGCGGCTGATGGTCTAGGGCCTTTAGTCAGTGGGTGATGGCCGGGATGGAGGTCTCGTCTCTCATCTCACCTTCACCTCCTCGTCCTCCTCATCCTCATCGACGACGTAGATGGTCTCCTCCACCTCCCCCAACACCAAGTTGCAATGGCTGTCGTATGCCTGCAATATAATGGTCAGCGAATGTGAAGGAAGCCCCGACATTTTGCAAAACTCACATGAAGACGGCCCTTAAGCTCACGGTCGCCTCTGAGCTTGACGAAAACTACCTCATCGAGCAGGAGCTTGACCAGGTCAAGAGGCTCCTGGACGTGGGAGGTCTCGTCGCCAACGTCCGCCATGGTGAGATAAAGGAAGAGCGGGCTCGATAGGGTCAGGAAAGATGTCGTTCAATCGGGTCGGAAGCGTGTATATCGACGGAGAGGCGGCAGCTCAACTGGGATGGCCGAGAGCAATGGTGGGTCCAGGCACACATCTCACTCAGAGTTGTGCATTTTCGTCGCCCCCAGCTCATTGGTCAGCGGGGTCGGCGGCCGTCGTAATAATGTTCCGACAAAACAGCCCACAATGGGCAGCAGCCGTGCAACGGCTCGCCGGAAAGTGGGCCGCACTGGGTCCTGCCCCAGCAGCCCCAGCGCTTCCCGTCCGCTGTCCAGGGGTGGCACGGGGCGGACTGGAAGGGAGCAGGGCCCTAAAGCAGCCATCGGCAGGTGCTGTGTGTAAGAGCACGCGAGGAGGGGGAGGAGCGATGCCCTGGAAAGTCGGGGTAAAGCCAGGGGAGGTGCTCCCGTCTGCTGCTGGGAGGTACCTGCCTTCGCATACCCGGCTGGTAAGGCAGGCAGGTAGCTTCCATGCTTGCCCTGCGCGCCTCCTCCTCACCTCGCTTGAGGGGGCGCACCCGTGAGGAGGAGGGTAGGTTGGTAGGTGAGGAGGAGGAGGGACAGCTTGCGACTGTTACTTTCTTCTTCCGCCCAGGCCGCAAGCTGTTTTCCATCTTCTCGTCGATGCATCTTTTGCGCCCACCACCTTCTGCTGCGCCAGAACGACCCTGATTGTCCAACGCTTTGACCAACACGATCCTCACCTGCATCATGACAACTTCTGTCAAGGCCAATGGCCTTCGGCAGCTCCTCCAGCTTCATTCTCCTCCGCGCGGCACCCCCTCCCGCGTCCATGCTGCGCGACTACGACGATGCCTTCAAAGACACCAAACCCTCCACACCGTGGCCTCAACCGCGAGGGCTTCACCAGAGCAGCCTTCCCCGATTGTCTCGAGTCCAGCAAGACGATATTCTCAAGCGAGTACCCTGCGCGAGGTCTTCGAACCAAGCAAGAAACCGACAAAGGACGGGATCCTGAACAAGTTGCTGAGCGCGGTCCAGTCGCAGAAAACCATGGACATTTTCATGGAGCTCAAGGCACTGGGTACACATGATGAACCATATAAGGTCATGGAGGCCCTCATCGCACTGCCGGCGACTGCCTTTTCGGAGCTCGTGCGATCACTGGATCCTTTCCGAATCGCCCCGCGAGCCGATGTCACCAACGGATTCCGCATCTCGAGGGCGCTGGGGTACTTCAGCCCTGTTGCATCTCTCGACAACGAATTTGGCGTCCGCAAGCTTTACTACAACACGCTACAGCTAATTCGCTCGGTTCTAGACTTGCGTCAAAAACAAGGGCGAGACCTGACCCTGTCTGATTACATTGTGCTCCTACGATGCGCCGGCGCTGCATCGGATATCGAGACCGCAAAGGCTATCTGGAAGCAGTCAAGGGAAGGGGGGCAGAACAAGACTGCTAGTAGTGGGCTTGCGTACAACGAGTTTATGAAGGCCAGATTCCTCACTGAGCCGATTTACATGCAACGTGATCTTGCCAGAGTCCGCATGCGACCTCGCGATTTGACAGGCCACAGGAAGCGCTTCGCCAAGAAGAAGCTGTTGTATCGCCTGGACAGGTTGCGCCTGAATATCTTCGCACACCAACGCTCGTATTACGGACGGTCGCCTAATCAGCCAACGCACGACTTGCACAGAGTCCTCAGTCTACATCAACCGATCCGGCGTACCTACAGCGCCGTCAAGAAGAAGCGACTGACCGTCGACCGCGATATTCTCTCTACGTACTTCATTGCCTGCGGTAGAGCAGGATCTTTGAGGGAGCTACTCCGCCAGTTGTGGTCGACTTGGAGGATCAGTTTGACTGACTTCAAGAATCACCGCGATACCGACATCGTTGGAGGCGTGCTAGACCGTGGTCTCTTGTTCAGACCCAACTTACGTGTAATGAATGCCCTTGTCGATGCATTGGGATGCACCGGCCACGTCATTCTTGCCCGGAAGCTGATGATTTTTCTGTCACACAAATATCAAGTTCCGATTCCACCGGAGACATGGTCTTTGCTCCTCGAATGGACGCACGTCATTGCTTCCAAGCCGGCGTCGACCGAGTACAAGATTCTCGGAGACTCCAACAGGATCGTCGCCCCTGAAGATGTTCTCGATGTCTGGCACATGATGGTATCTGGAGAGCACGGATGGTCTGCGACTCCGGTTGAACCCGAATTCAAGGACTTCGACATCTACGTCAAGAACCTCATCGCATCTCGCCAAGTTGAGAGAGCACGGGAAGAGATGCGCCGTGGCGTTGCCATGTACGAATCGGCTTGCCAGGACGTGGAGACAGCTCTTTTCGAGAGGCTATACAGATCGGCGCCGCCAGAAGCTGTTACACGCCACATGCGGGCAAAAGTGAAGCAGCACATTACATGGTTCGCCATAGAAGCATGGTGCTGGACTTGGCTCGAGACGTCCAGTAAGCTCCATCGGTCTAATGAGGCCTTCTCGTCGCGGACTATCCCTGCCTTTGTCGCCGAGTTCAAGGAATTCCTACCGAATCCGGCCACGTACAAGACGAGCGGCGGTACCGTGAGGCTCGAGACGCCGCAGAATTCCATGAGACATTCCTGGACCTTGCAAGTGACCCGAAGTCCGCCCACAGCTTTACGCGTTCCCGATCGAACAAAGCCCAAGCACACCCATCTCGGGGATGGCGAGGCCCAGGAGGGCGCGGAACGCCCGCTGATCCCGGTGGTGATGGAGTCGGGCAAGCAGTTGTATGAGACGACGACGATTAGGCTCAACCGATGGACGAAGGAGATGGTGCGGAAACGGACGGACCGTGTTTTCGGACAGCTGGAGAAGGGGCTTACATACGCCGACGAGGGAGTGGTGGATGAAGACCACGAGGCGTTTGGCCGCGCGCTGAATGAGGAGGCGTGGAGAATACAGAAGAGCGGACTCAAGAAGAGGCTAGTGCTGAGGAGTCTGCTTTGGTGAGGCACAAGACGTTGCATATATGGCAGTTGTGGCATGAAGGATAGAGGACCATATGCATATAAAATAGAGTCGAATCAGAGATCAAAATTTCAGCATTTTACCACGTCTGAGTGACCTTGCCAAAGTGACAATTGAGAGTCGCGACTGGACTGGACTGCTGTAGGATGACTATTACGTACTCACTCAGACCAAGCAAGGGTGGCTGCAGCTCATGAAAAACCTAACTCACTCACACGCATTCAACAACAGGGACGCAAAATGATTTTTAACAATATTCGTTCCTACAGATCTGTTCGGTTCATACATGATGCTATGCCGTCGGTGTATTTTCTCTTTTGTCTTTCAATTTAGCCGCCAACGCTAGATGACCTTTTCTCTCTCTTTTTTCTCTTGGAGGGGAATCTTTTTTCTTCGGGTTTTGTAAAAGCTTTTCTTTGCATATATCGTGTGGTGATTTTTTGTCGTTGTCGTGTCGTGGGCCGCGAAGAAAACCAGGAAAAGCCAGATGAAAAACACGAAAAAGAAAAAAAAGACATGCGTAAGCTTCATGATACGAACGCCTGCTCATGAACGTGGTGGAGGGGATGGTGTGGGTGGGTTGGTCGGAGGGGGTATGTTGGTGCCGTTTTTTTTTCGACTTTTTTCTCTGGTGGTATATGCGCCTCTCTTTTTCTCTCTTTTTTTTTTCTCATCCCTTACCTTCGTGACTCGTCATGGCTCTTTTGTCGATTTCCCTCCCTAAGATCTGCTGGCGTAGGATCTCTCGCTGCCGGTCCTGGAGACCTTGCTGGAGGAACGTCTGCGGTGTCCGTCGCGGTTGCTGTCGCGGTGTCTGCGCTCAGAGTGGCTGCTAGAGGAGATCCTGCTGCTCTCGGAGTGTCTGCTGGAGGAGCGCTTGCTCGAAGAGTGCCTGCCTTCGACGTATCTGCTGCTGGACGGGGGGTGAGAGCTCTCAGAGTGTCTGGGGTCGAGAAGTCTGCTCTCGGAGCGGCTGGCTTCAGGGAGGCTGCCGGCAGGGTGTCTCAAGCTGGGCTCGGAGCGCCTGGCGTCAGGGAGGCTGGCTCCGGGAAGTCCACTCGAAGAGTGTCTGCTGCTGGAGTGTCTGCTCTCGCGCTTCTCAGAGTGCCTCTGCTCACGCTCTCTTTCACGCTCACGCTCACGCTCGCGCTCACGCTTCTCGGCCTTCCTGGCTTCGCGCTCCTTGGCATCCTCCTTCTCCTCTCTCTTGCTCTCACGCTCACGTTCACGCTCACGCTCACGCTTCTCGGCCTTCTCGGCCTTCTCGGCCTTCCTGGCCTCACGCTCCTTGGCATCCTCCTTCTCCTCCTTCTTGGACTCCGAGTGCCGGCTCTCACGCTTCTCCGACCTCTTGGACTCGCGCTCCTTGGTCTCCTCCTTTGGCACCTCGAAGAACTTGGTTTCGACCGACTCGATAGGGGCGAAGTCGACCTGCTTGCCCTCCCGCTTCTCGGACTTCTCAGCCTTCTCGGTCTTCCTAGACTCGCGCTCCTTGGTGTCTTCCTTCTTTGACTCTCGCTCCTTGGTTTCCTCCTTCTTGGGCTCGGCGTGCTTGCTCTCGCGGTGCTTCGTCTCGTCCTTCTTGGATTCGCGGTGCTTCGTTTCCTCCCTCTTGCTCTCACGCTGCTTGCCCTCAGACTTCTCAGACCTCTTGGACTCCCGCTCCTTGGTCTCCTCCTTCTTAGACGACTCAGAGTGCTTCCTCTCGCGGTGCCTGGTTTCGGACCGCTTGCTCTCGGATCGCTTGGCCTCTGGCGGCGCCTCGATCACCGGCATCTCGACCGGAGGCATGTCCTCGACCTTCTCCAATCGTAGGTCGTTGATGACCATGTATCTGCTGAGGGTGATCCAGCCGTACCGGAACCAGACCATCTGGCTCTTATGCGCCATGGTCATGGCGGCCCACGCCGTGGAATATCCACCCTTGGGACCAAAGTTGTTCATGAACACCAGCCGGCTTGGGTGGTACTCAATGTCCGACTCATCCTCATCCGAGTCGGAATCGTCGTCGCTATCTTCCTTCTCCTTTTTGGGTTTCGGTAGCTTCTTTGGCGGCTTCGGCGGGTTGCTTCCTGGCGTGATCGCCCATGATAAAATTGTTGGTACCGCATCGAGGAATGTGCTGTACTTGCGCAAGAAGTTTACTGAAGTCAGTGTGTACATGTCCACGGGCGAGCGCCAGCGGCCGTTATCGGTCAGAGTGGAGATGAAGGTGCGGGCACCATGGTAGAGAGAGATGTGGTTCGGGTGGGAAGAGACTCCAGTCGAGTCGAAAGTGATTAAGATGTCGATGTTGGCATCCGGTTCCTCGCCAGCAGCTCGCTGGCGAGCAGAGTGAGGCGCAAAGGCGCGGTTCAGGAGTGTAGCGACCTTGGTTTTATCCCAGGTGGCGGTCATGGAGTCCCTGAAATCACTGCAGAAACTAGTCAGTTTGTGTTGTCGCACACAAGGCTGGTGAGCGCAGCCGGGTGGGCCCAAGACTTACGGGCTGTCAATAACAAAAACATCCTGCTCCTGGCGCAAGCCCAACTTCATGCCGCTCTTCACCAACTCCTTCTTGCGAGTTTCTCCGAGGCCATCGGCGTCACCTATACGGTTGCCCCCCTTGTCAGCCATTGCGCTCGATTGCCCCACCTGTCGCACCCCGCGGTGATCATTCTTCTCCTACCTGAACTCAGACACAAAATCTTGACATGGTTGCCCGTCTCCGGTCGCGTAAGAGCGAGGACGGTCGGCGCAAAGAACATGGCCTCATCGTCTGGGTGCGCGATCAAGAGGCAGACCCTCTTGTTCTCGAGAGCGGGTAACTGCGACGCTGCGAGGGGGCCGAGGCAAATATACAATGCAGGCGTGACGGCCACAATCAGGGCCCCCACGAGCAAAGAATCCATATTCACGGTGGCGGTTCCTGCAACAACTCAGTTTTCGGGTATTTTCAGGTCGACGCTCGAGGTTGGCCGGTGAGTAAAACCGAGCGGGGTGGCTTGGTTGAGTGCTTCGGTCGTGGATGCGGTGTGGCGTGTGTCGGCCGGCCGTGAGCTTTCGGGAAGGCTTGCGGATGTGGGATGTTGGCGGGTCGCAGAGGAAGAAGCGAAAATTTTCTCAAAAAAAGGTTACTAGAGTTCGTCAAGATTTGCTAAATGCTGGATATCAGAGGCAGGAAGGGTTATCGTCGCATGGAAGAAGAATCGGAAGGTTCGGCGGCGGGCGGGCAGAGCAGGTTGGTTTGGACGGTGGTGTGGGTGGGTGCTTGTCAAGAACTGGTAGCGGCACACGATCGGCTGGGAAATTGAGCGCAGTTGCTGGGGCCTGGAACCTGGACCTGGGACCGCGGCGTGAGGTGGGCGTGGACAAGTGGACTACGCAAAGTGCTGGGCTCGTTGAGGCGGCGTCGCGGGCGGTGTGCGTCGCATCCAAAAATCGAAGGCGGTGACAGATCGGAACAGTTCGTGTCGAGGGCTAATGCCTCTTGGAGGGGCTAGCGACCCCCGCTGATTGGCTAATCCGAGCTGCAACATGCCACGAACAATCCGATGACCTGCAGGGGCACAGGGCCTAGGTTATTTTCTGGCGACAGCGACAGCATTGGTACAGAGTAGCTGACAGCGGGGAGCAACCCGGACCTACCTGTCTTGCGCTGAACTCTGATGTGAGACTGCGTGTCTGCCTCTTTGTCAGCCGACTAACTGCACGCGATCAGACGACGAGAGACGACGAGAGACGACGGCCTCCCTGCAGCTGCCATCCCAATCCAGACCAACCGAAGCGTCCCATCCATCCATCCATCCACGATCGATTACGTAGACGGTGAAGCTGAAGCTGTTGGCCGGACCGTCCCCGCTGGAAACAACAGGGACTACGCTACCGCCAGAGCCGCAGCCATGGCGAAGAAGATCAAGGAGAAGAAGGTGAAGGATCCCAAGAGCATCCCGCTGGCCCAGCCTGACAGGTCTGGGCCTAGTGAGGCGACGCTGCTCCAGCTGGCCCAAGAAAGGGGCCTTTTCCAGCAGGAGGATGAGGCGAGGAGCAAGCGCGGCCAGGTCCCCAAGGGTGCTGTCCGCATAGACAGGCCCACCGATGAAAGTGACGGAGAGGAGGAGGACGAAGAGGATGACGCCCTGCTGTCTCCCTTCG
The DNA here is from genome assembly GCF_000319635.2 of Colletotrichum fructicola Nara gc5. Lineage (NCBI taxonomy): Eukaryota > Fungi > Ascomycota > Sordariomycetes > Glomerellales > Glomerellaceae > Colletotrichum > Colletotrichum fructicola. The sequence goes on along the minus strand of NW_027094051.1, from coordinate 7,105,497 downwards.
TGGACCGCATAATGGACTCGTTGCTGTGGACAGTCAGCCTTGCCATGGTCCACGGTACTTTTGATGTGCTAGTCCAGAACCAATATGCCATTGCAATCGAATGGCCAAGTGTCATCACCAGGACTGTGGTCGCGTTTCTTGGTGAGTGATGCCATTGATGTATGCAACCATGGACATCCAACTGACTGTGAATTCCACCAGTGCTCTTCTTCCTTTTCCACAACCTCCACGAACACCGCTCCAGCACGACCGTTATCCCGGGGCTTCCGCTGCGTTTCCAGCACCCCATCCGACAGGCCATCTTCTTTCTGACGAGCGTTTCTGCCGGGTGCTATTTGATCTATATCACCAACAAGTACAGCTATCTAGCGACCCTTAAGCAAGCTCCGACACTGGGTTGTCTGTGGATTTGGTCTGTACTCGAATTGGATCTGGCGGTGGCTGCGGCGAGTCTGGCTGTTGCAGGGGCATTCCTACTGCAAGGAGGGTACGACATCAAATGAGGTATCGACTGCTCGTCACTTCGATCTTGCCCTCTTCACTGGCCGAGAATTTGGCTGGCGCTCACGGCCTCTTTTTTCCGTCGGGCTCAACTGCGAGGAAGCTGATACCCGTCGCGACTTGGACGTGTCTACCCACGGGTGGTCGGCTGCGCTCCCAAGCCGATTTCTGTGCATCAAACGATAGACGAGGTCTTCCAGCCGATGGATCTGGGCCCTCTGCTCGGCAATCTGGTTCTCCATTCGAATAAAGCTTTCTTCGGATTTCGACTCCGTCCTGATGGTTTTTGACTCCAAATCGCGAATTCTCCTGTGCCAACGTCAGCGAAGCAAACGAAGTAGAGGTGGAGTGCCTACGAGGAAATCATGCTCATCTGTGTGAATTGGACGCGTCCCGTCAATGCTTCCCTCTGTCGCACAAGCTCCAGCGTCTTGGAACGAACAGGTAGCCAGGCCATGGCGACGTTGGTCGTGAAGGTCCAGCTCCTTGGCACAAGCGTCCAGTTTCCCTGGTTCTCGGCGTCTTGGCTGGCAGCCTTGGTCTCGGCTTCAGCCAGGAGCTCGAGGATGCGCTGCTCCAGCTTGATCAGGTCGTCCATGACAAACGAATACATCGCGTACTCTGGCTGGTGCTGTTGGCGGGCTCCTGGTCTTTCACCGGCAGCGCGGATGAGCTCGGACAGCCATGTGGACTCTGTCTTGAACCACGACAGGGAGGCCTTAACTCTGAAATACTCGTCGTCGCTGTTCCGCAAATAGGTAATTCTGACATAGACAGCGGCAAAAATTGCCACGATAAAAGTAAGGATGCCGGCGACATTAGCTGCGATGGATAAGGGGCTGTCTTGCTGCGTTACGGGATCCATTGGCGGGAGTCTCAAGATGGCGTGCTGGCTACGAGATGTTGAAGTTGATGTCGGTGCCAGAACCTCGATTGGAAGTAAGCCACTTCTTTTTCCTTTTCCCTCAGCTCCCGTGGGCTGTTGGAGATGGCAGGATGCAACGGCTGGGAAAGAGCTGCCCTGGGGGCTGACCCAAGACACCACCCGGCGGTACCTGCCTTAGGTAACACCCCCGGCCAGCTCCATGGCGCACTCGGCCACCCCGTCCCTTGAGCGGCTCGCCGCTAAAAATCACACCCTAGCGCCGTCCTTGGCTGTCCGGGTGGGGCCGCCCTCCCGTCGTCCGGTGCAAGATGCGATACACCACGTGACGGCCCTCGATTGACCGCATCGCAACTTGTTGAACGATTCCCGTCATGAGGATGCGGATTTATTAGATTTAATGCGACAGGATCGCGTACTTGCTGCTTGCCCTCACGCTGACACCGCAAGACTGGTCCCGTCACTGGCTGCTATCAATCTCGCACTATCTGCCTCCTCCGTCATGGCAGCGGGTGTAAGTCGAGTGATTCACGCAGTCTACGAAACACTGTGGTCCCATCAACGACTGTCAGTTTCGTATCGAAAACCCTTTAGATATTGCATGTGGTACGATGAGGCTTCGCGTCCCAGATCCGCCATCAATCTGCCTCAGATACCTCTAAAGAACAGTTGCGTGATGGGAGCATGAGGCTCTCTTGCCATTCCAATTAGTTTTCCAAATCGGGCATACTAGCAGTTTCGCTGTTTCAAGCATCCATTGCCGATTTCTTCTCCAAAGAACAATCCTGAAAACCTGATACTCAAAAATAATCGAGATAGAAACTTCGTCGAACTTGATCTTCCTGCCTTCCGTACTTGTCAGCTACCAGGTATCCGAAATCGAAAAGCCAAAGCCATCGACAGCAGAATCAAGAGTTACCATCTTTAAGCAGCCGTCTTTCAAGTGCGAAAGACTCTTTCTTCCATATCAGCAAGACCAACCGAACAGGAAGCAGCGCCTTCCTCTCTCGAGCTCCTTCCTCTTGCTTCCTCCTGCAACCACCACCACCGCCACCACCGCTAGCCCTCGAAAACTCTTCCATCCAGCCCTCACCACCCTCTGCCTCTGAAGAAGACTTTTTATCCCACACCCACCTTTTGTTTACTTCTCTTTCTCCTCCACCACGCACCACTTCCTCCATCTACTCTACCTTCACAAACCATCTCTACCACAACTTCTTCCACAACCTCACACAATCTTCCTCCCACCCTCTCGCGTTCACATCGAACAAGATCTCAAGTGTTCCATCACGAGCTTCCTTACCTCACGTGGATTTCTGTTGTGAATCTCCTTCGTCGAATCGCTCCGTTCGCAACACACCTGTACCTCTCACTGTTCATCACCTACCCGTCGCAACACCTTCACCCTCTCAGGTAAGCACCATCATCACTGGAAATTTCCCCATCTCTTGTTTCGCCATTCTTACACTTTCCAGACGCGAAGCAATCATGTCTTCCGGCAACAACGCTACTCCCTACACCATTCCCTACACCGGCGCCCCTGGTAAGCAGGTCGCTGAGGGAATCGTTCCTGCCTACTCCCAGCAGCCTGGCCCTGTTGCTCAGCCCGCTGCTCCTCAGGACATGATTGCCCAGCCAGCCTACTGTCGCCCTTCTGCGGTTGAGGCTCCTGCCAGTCCTGACATGGCTCAATCCATGGGCGAGTCTGTTGCCCAGGGTGGCGGCGTTGGCGCCGTCCACACCAACGACCCCAACTCTGGTGTCCGTCGCAGTTCCGTCATTGCTACTGCTCCTGTCGGTCCCTCTGACAACATTCCTGGCCGCTTCGCTTCTGCTGCCGCTGGCTCTGGTGGCATCGCCATCATCCACCCTCAGCATACCGGCGCCAAGAACATCCACACCTCTCAGCAGACTGAGAAGGAGGGTGCTCAGACCCCCGAGCAGTACCAGGTAAGCTCTTTTCGATCCCTCATTTCAGCTGCTCTTCTCTGACAGTTGTAGCGCCCTTCTGCCTTCGGCATGGATGGCTCGTTCGATGATCCCGACATCTTGAACAGTCCTACCCCTAGCCGTCGCAGCCGCTCTGCTAGCCCCATGCTCGCTCGAGAGCTGCAGGCTGCCCGTCTGGAGGCCCAGAATGCTCGCCGTGAGACCCAGCACATGGCCCATGCCTACAACGTTGTCCAGCAGGCCAACCTGAACTTCCAGCAGGCCAATGTCGCCTTGCAGCAGCACTGTCTGTTCTATCAGAGCAACGCAGAATTCCACTACCAGAACTACTGTGTGGCTCAGAGCCAGACCCAGAACCTGCTCAACACGTCTCGCCATTTGCAGGATGTTGTCTATCTCCTCGATAACAGCGTGTACCGCAGCGATCCTGTATTCCACGATTCCCTCCCCAAGTGTGTGCTGAGCCAAGTGGACGAGGTCCGTGGTGACTGGGTCGCTGATGAATTCGCTGCGGCCTATGCTTAAGCTTCGAGCATGAATCTGTGAGTACTTTCCCCTACTGTTACTCACACCGTGACAAAATCAGTCTGACTTGTGCAGGATCCACTCGATTGCTCTGTCGCTTCACCTAACAGCATGGCAAAGGGACTTGGCAGTCTGACCATGTCGCTGTAGCTGTACCCTGCGGCACATCCACACTCCTTTGACACTAACATCATTATCTGGCAACGGCCTTCACACACAAAGCCGCCCTCTCACGTTCATTACCTACCCACGCGGGCTTTGCATCACCGCCCTTTCTTGTCACGTCGCATCGCATGCAGACCTTTGTTCTCGCTCCGACTCTATTGTCGCCAGCTCTTCTTTGGTCTTTTGATCAACAGCTCCTTTCAAGCATGCATTTTCAGCAGACATTATACTTGTACGACTAATACGGATCGACCCCCCTTCTCCCTCACATCGCGGTCAAGGCTCTTTCCTCTTTTCCTACTGTCACGAAACACCCACAGTCATTACCTCTCTACGCTCATCATCATTGATATCCTCGCTTAATGGACAGCCTAGTTTGTCACTCTTTGACCGCAGGGATTTGGAATTTGGTTGCAAAAACGGTTTTTCTGGAATGGTTTGGTACAGGGCTACTTTCAGGAATCAGCACGGCAGTGCTGGCAAGGCTTTTACACGGATACTGGATGGCAGACGGTTCTGGATGGAAGATTGCACCTTAGATAGAAAACGTAGGGAAGTCACAATCAAGAGCTTCTCTCATACTTGTGTACATTGGTCGTGAATGTGTGCCGTAATTTCAGTCACTGAGGGGGCTGGGCTGGAAGCGTGACAGTGATTGACGTCGTGTATCTACTCATATAAAGTACGCCCGCCGCTGCTGGGTGTCCATCATGACAAAAGCCTAACGTAGACACATCAACCATGCCGCGCCAAGTCACCGACGAACCCGGGCCCTCGCGCCCACGCTTCCAAACCGTCCGTAGCGCCCGCAACTCCAAACACGACGTCCCCTGCGGCGAAAACTGCCTTGTGTACCCCAACGGCAAGCTCGACCACACGCCAGGGGGCGTCTTCGGTAAGTTTGCGCAGTACCTCGAGCTCGATCTTAAGACGCGGCCGCCGAGGGACACCTGGGTCGAGGAGAAGGGTAAAAGAAGGCGTAGCAAGAGTGGGCGGCACCGGAACTGTGAGCGGCCGAATCGGTTTTATCCTGACGATGATGATGTCGCGGAGGAGCCAATTATGGATTTCGAGGATGGACCTACTATGGAAGGAGTTTAGTCAATATTGCGGCTGAACGACTTGGGGGAAGGGGCAGGGTGTATCCTGTGCGTCTGGTGCCCAAGGGCGAGATGAGGCCGGCGGATGAGGTTGCGCGTGAGTGGCAGCGTGCCAGCGTCGCGAAGATGAGCGGCAGGAGAGTCCTGATGAGGTCAGGGCGATGGGTACCCCGGAAGTTGGGGGAGGAGGGCCACGCCGTATGACCTGCGTCGCAATGATGGCGATGAATGGCGATGACGACTCGGTGGTTGAAAGACCGGGAGGGCTTTTTTGGTAGGCCAGACCGACTCGACATCTTCATGGCCGTATCCCTTTCAGTAGGTAGTAAGTTCATTATTCGGGCGGCAACAATTGGTTGCTGAGACAATAGACAAAAAAAAAATACAAAAAAGAGTGGCCAGGACGAGAATCGAAAGGTACGTACGACGACTAACCGCGGAACGTCAACACCAGCTAGTCTTCGCACAACTACCCCTCGACCACCCGTCCTGGCTGTGGAAGGGCATGGAAGCTGAGTTTCCTATAGGGGTAGCTGTGAGCAGGTTCTGCGGACTTTGACTGCTGGGCAACGCCGCTTGCCTGGGCAGGGTTGGACACACCTTAGAGACGCCAGTATAAATTCAACAGGTCCGTCTCGTTATACTCTTCCTATGACCAAATGTCATCTTTTGTTTGTCCCAGTTCTAGCTTCAGCTAAAATGCTAGCTTCGATTGGTGGCATTCTAGACGTCTGTTTCCTACGACGCGTGCGGCGTTACGCTCGCGCCCAAGGCAGCCCGAATACCAAGCCAAACACACGCGGGATAGCAGGTGGAAGGGACAAGGTGAAAATAGAAATTTGATTTCCTTACATGTATCCGCCCAGTAACCATTCTCACGCACGATAACGGTGTTCAGGTCCACCACTCCACAACCTCACTGGAGTTGGCGAACGCCAGCTCATTGTATGCTGTGTAAACTCAGCAACCCGCCAGTCTTCCAGCGCTTCTGGGAAGCAACGGCGCAAGCCTCCGGGCAGCGTCTCCTGCTGTTGAGGATATCGAAGTGCCTATAAAAAACACGATCACCCCATTCAAACGTATTGACACAATATCCGGGAGCCATTGTAGTGATGTTTCTCGATCACGTCTCCCCTCCCGAGTCGATTCTTCGGTGTCTGAGGCGAAGAGCCTGCAACCCTCAAACCCAGTCCGCGGCACGGAACTGGATTATGCCTATGCGTATACACCATGGAAGCTGACGAAGGAAACCGACTCAAAGTGACGCTTTTTTATTCCTTCGATGCTGCAGAAAGCCCCTGTTGGGAAATGAGGCGGCATGCAACGGCCCAGCTCTTCCCAGACAGGTAGGTGCGTAAGCAGCAGACATTGCACGTCATGCCGCTGCGTTCATGAAATAAACATACTAGCTACTCATTCGGGTCTTTTTGATAGCCAGTCTTGCGCCTGAATTTTGAAAGGACTTTCATGTAGAGTCACAGTGTCTGACGTGCCACATGACGCCATCCGCCAACTCTAGGGGCCTCGGCGAAGTTGACCTGTGAGTACGAATATGTGGCGAGAAACAATGCAAAACAATGATTGAAGCAACAAATATAGTGGATTGATGTGATGCTTTCCCGTTGATCCAGGTGGCTTGAGACTCAACATTGCAGCTTTATCTAGCACTAAGACGGGATACATGATCGGTCGGGTTCGGTTTCGCCTATATTTTCTTGATAAGAGTCGAGACTAATATATGACACATGTCTGAATACTAATCCAGGATCACACTCGCCATCAATCCAGGCCAACGCTAAGAGTAATATTCCAATGCCTGTCCACCTCACAGACATGGACCACACAGCTTGGGCCTCCTTTCCTTTCCAGGGTAGTAATACACGCGCTCATACGGAGTTCCTGCGTCATACGGGCTTCCAACCTTCTCTGATACAGGTACATATGGCCATTAATCGCGGCCATAGGCGTGGAGTCTAGCTAGAAGGCGAGCCGAATGATCTTTGATAAGCAGGCAGAGGCGTGGATGAGGGACGGTCTGACCGCAAGCTTTCGTTTGATACTTAACGGGTCATTTCTAATATAGTAAGATATTTGTTCATGGTGTTTTCTGGCCTCCTGGTGTAAATGCCCCGTACCCAACAAAACCGCATTTGTTGCTAGAATGAGGTCTGCCCTCGCGCCTGTTGAGGTTATATACTGAAGTCGTCGGATGCTTCCAGCCTGCATCTCCTATCTCTCTAAGAAACTCTGTATACCGTTGAGCTCTCTGACCATATGAGTGCCACAATCTAGCGACTGGAGCTCATCTGCAAAGCGAATCTAGCAGATCAAAGTCCCAGGTTCGCCATGAGGCAGGTGTTTGGAAGTTGAGAGTACAAAACAGTCCAACTGATCGTCGCCTAGTTTCTGTCTTATGTCGTGGACTAGATTTTATTCGCTTTCACGCGATCACCCTGTCAAGATCAAGCTCATTGTTCTGAATGCCCTCGCAAGGAAAAGTTTAGATTGAGATGAAGGACACCAAAAGGCGTATGTCGGTATAACCGTCACAGACAAAGACATGCCCCAGAAGACTCAAGGCCTCCAAGAGATCATCATCGTGGTAGGTCATGGGCCGGAAGCAATCACACAACATTTGCATCAGCCTTGTTAAGACACACGCCCTGGGATAGTGTTCTCTTGGGGTTTGTGGGGAGAAAATACCAGGAGATTCCTACCACCGTTTCACGAAAGAGGCTGTGCCTAATGAGCATATAAGGGCACTGTATCCTAATTGTTTGATTGACAGAAATGGGAAGTATCGATAAAATGCGTTCATCTCATCCACCCCGGACAGCGTCACACCTTTTGTGATTGATGAATCTGCAGAAGTGGACGCGATTCTTGATGTCTACCCAGATGGCGTGCTCAGGGTGTATACTAGCAGCATATTCCTCATAGACAGTCTGCGGATGAAGACGGTAAGCGACGAGATAAAATGAAGAATTGGGCATGCTTCAGCGTTTGGAGACCATCTCCAGAGACCAGGGTGCGCACCCACACAAGTTGTCGCAACTGTCTGTACTCCAAAGACTTCGACACCATTATCGTCTGGCGTCGGAGGCAAACGGAGACACTATTACACAACGGCATACCTAAAAATACTGTCCTCTGAACCGTTAAGTATGGTAAACAAGTAGTGTGAGGCCATTCGGCAGGGAAAGTCTCAAAGACGAACCCAAGTTTTGGCGATTTTCAACATTGGGGTAGTGAGTTGACCAACACACAGGCCCTCGTCCTCCAAGAGAGAGAACTCGTAGGGGATGATCTAGGCTACAATCCCAGAGAAGTGTGAGCTCTTATGCCGAATAGTCAGAGTATGGTTTCCGAGAGCTGGGGACCACGGACTGAGATGACAGGAAACACCACCAGCTATACCTATATCTGCGAATGGATCACCTTTCGGCAATGACGATCAGTCCTTCTCTACTGAACCCGACTCTTCAAACTCTAACGCCTCCTTTTTCCTTAAAATTTTTTGTTTCGTTTGGGCTGGCTAAGGATCTGCAGCCAAGACCGGCATAAATACCGAGGGCAAGGTGGCCCAGGACGTGAACACCGCGACCATTGATGGCTTCAGGTCGATGTGTATAAATTAGGGCCTGAACACCTTGTCACATGGCTTCTATTAATATTGAATAGAAGATATATCTTGTTGGAACGGGAAGCATGGGAGCTAGCGTGTCGAATCCAAGGGCACTTCTCGCGAGGCTCAACGTCGTACTACCGCATTCTGTCGGCGCGAGGTCCGCCAACGTTGGTGCTGCAATAGTCTTGAATACGCCGACGATACTTATGCCTTTATACGGCGCCAAATGCACTCAGGTATAAGTAAGTCTACGGCTGTGACTAGAAGAGCTCTGCCGACCTTGAAAGTCGACGTTGGCCTCCCGCCGACGTCCGACTTCGACTTCGACTGCTGCTGCTGCTATTGATGCTCAGCTAGCGAGCAACGGCGCTCAATATTTATAAGACAATTGCAAATTGCAGATGAAGCTAGCTGGAGTCTGAATGTTTTTGTGCTAAGTATTAATGTCACCATACCATCCGGAAGGAAGAAACACCGTCGCATCGGCCCGGCGCCGAAAGCGACCCCACCAAAGCCGACACCGACCGTCGCACCCCGCCGCCTCAAGTGGAACAAGATGCAACCTCCCGCATTTTTATCTGCCGTTTCATGTTCAGCTCCTCAACTCACGACATTCATTTCAAACAAATCGAAAACCTCAACCACCTAGGCAGCAGTCCGCCCTATTCCAGCCCGCAAGTCAGCCCGCGAGGCAACCGCCATCAGCCCCCGCCACGGCAAGCTAAAAAACCGCACCGGCCCCGCGTCCGGCTCACCTTTCTCAAACCTCAACCTCACCGGCCACCAAACTCATCCATCCCATCACCATCTTTACCATCTTAAACCAACTCAACCACCAAAATGGCCACCTCCCAAACCTCACCACCCCGCCCGCCCCCGCCATCCTTCACCCTCACCTACCCCCCCTCCCTCGAATCCTACAACACCCCAGCCTCAACGTGGCTCGTAACGCACAACAAGACCTGGGACGGCCTCGCGACCGCCGCCCTCGTCTTCTCCCCGTCCAACCGCATCCTGCTCCTGCAGCGCGCCGCGCACGACAGCATGCCGAACCTGTGGGAGACGCCCGGCGGCGCCGCGGACCCGGAGGACGCCTCGCTTTTCGCGGCCTGCGCGCGCGAGCTGTGGGAGGAGGCCGGGCTCACGGCGACGCGCATCGTGCGCGTCGTCACCGAGGGCGCGGACCGCGAGCCGGGGAGCGTGTTCACGAACCGCACGGGCAAGATCTTCTTCTGCCGGTTCGCGTTCGAGGTCGAGGTGGAGACCAAGGAGGGCGAGGTAGAAGGCGCGGTGAGGATTGACCCCGAGGAGCACCAGGACTTTGTGTGGGCTACGGAGGAGGAGGTGAGGGCGGGTAGGGTGGGGGATAAGGAGATTCCGGCGACGAATGGGCAGATGATGAGGATTATCTTGGATGGGTTCCGGAGGCGGAGGGAGGAGGTGGCGGAGGCCGTCGAGGGGAGGTGAAGAGCGAGGCGTTCACATGGTGACTCTGTAGCTGGAGAGGATGAGGTTGATGTCTCATGATGGGAAGAGAGGGGCCCGGCATGAATGGATATTATGTCTCCTACAGAATCTGGAAGAATAGATGTATAGAAGGGCCCTCTGAACTCTCGAACTTCCCAATCACCATCGGCAGTGGTTCCTGCAGTCTGAGATAGACATACAAGGCTAAATAAACTAGAACTGAACGACAGAGGCAATGATAATTCACATGAGAATAACCCGCTCAAAATACTACCCAGAACACGGCCACGTTAAACAAGGACCTCGCTTGCCCTAGTCTACGCGTTTGCGAATCCCTCACAACATGATCGGAAATCCAGGCACCACAAACCATCCCACCCTCAGTATGCACCATGCTTCACGAGAGCTTCTTCCACGGCCATTCCCGCGCGATACATGTTGATGGCCCTGGACAAGGCCACAATGCTCACAATGCCCAGCACAACACCGCCGAGCTGGATGGACCTGATGAGATAGGTAAGTCAGCGCGCGAGTGGGAGGGCATCCCGCCACCACTGTCCGCAACACGCACCGGAAGTTTGTGTCCTCAGCATTGAGCCATTGCTGCACTTCCAAGAAGGCCATTTTGAGACCGGCAGCGAGGCCTCGCATTCCCTTGTTATCAGCCTTCTGGGCGGGACACGTTTTGGGCCGTCTTCAACAGAGTTCGGGAACGTTGAGTAGCAAATTTTCAGCAGCGATTGGACGTGAAAGAGGAAAGCGAGGCATCTGTATCAAGATCAAATATCATGATCAAAACTGGGAACCCTCTCATGGCGACAGCAGCCTTGCGGCGTGTCAGCTGGACACTCCAACACTCCAACAGGAGACGTGGCGGCTGGCACACCCATAAGATGTGCCTCTCAATTCACAGTATGTTCTGTCCAGTAGGCACGAGAGAGTCAGCGAGAAGATGTAAGCTGCAGCTGGCCTGATTGGAGCATTCGCAGAGGTGTCAGAGCCTTTGCTGCTGGAGGATGCGGCTCAGTCCAATACTAGCTACCTCCGGAGCAGGGGTGTTAGACAGCAGGAAGGTCATATTTGGAGAGGTAGTCATCCGTCGATAAATTAGCCGCCGGCGCAAATATTCATCGTGGAAAGGAGTCGCGGGCGTTTCCGCTCGAGTTTGCCATCGTCACATTTCGGTGGCTTTGGGAGCGATCTTGGATTCGACGCCATTGCGCAGGATAGATATGAAAATGCAAGTTCTGAGGCTCGCCAGCGGCGTTGCGGCACAATGGTGAGGGGAATTAGCAACGCCGGTTGTTCAGGATGAATGCATGCAAATGCATGCCCCTGGCAGCCCGATTGCAGAATCTCGAAATCGTCGGGAACCTTGGCGGCGGCCCGATTCGGCCCTCTAGGACCAATTTCACTGACGGCTTGGCCGAATGGTCAAGGCGGCGACATTTGGGACTGCTTGAATGCATCCCCGACGCAGCCTGTGGTTTCCGGACATATGCAGGGCAGCATGCCTGACGCCCAAGGGCGCCGCGATGGCCGGAGCGGATACCAAAGACGCCTCTGTCCCGAGATGTTGGGACCGGGTGGCGGCAACAGCGACTTGCATCAAACGGGCCTCCAATCTGTTGGATATTTCCACATCTTTGGCGGTGATGCCGGAGGTCCGTAGGCTCAGGCCTAGGCCACTGAGCAACATCTCTTTGCGCGCTTGACACGGACCGGGCGGACCGGGCGGGCCAGACGGACGATGGCTGGTATCAATCGTCATTTGCGGCTCTGGCGCGATGCAGTTCCTCGCCCTCGCGGTGGACGTCGAAAGCGCGATCAAGGAGTGCGACGCCCACAGTCGAGGCCAGCCATCTCGCATGATGGCGCTACTGAGAAGACCGGTAATGCCCGATGTACGGCATAGGCATAGTAGGGCTGTTGGGTGCTCATGCCCAACATCCAGCAAGGCGGCGGACGGCACTTGTCTGCGTTACTAAGGCTTCTAGCGGCAGTGGTTGGCGCGGAGTTATTTGTCGGGATCTTCAGGGAGATCGCTATGGTGGCTGACAGTGACCGATCCGGCTTCTTAGATCCGAGTAGATGGTCGAAGGATGATAACATGAGTGAGGCGGGCGCGATGGAAGGAGACCAGCGGGGGCTTGTGGCTTGCTCAGCGTGTCAGCGAGGAAACAGGCGGGCGGTGAAGACCCAGGGTGCTACTGTAGGAAGGCATTCGTTAGATGGCTGTATCCGTACCAGAGGAATGTTGTGCGGGAGGGGGACGTACAGAGTGGATGCGGCGGGATGGTTGGTGAGGCTGCTCATTGGGCTTCGTCGAGGCTGGCAGGTCGGGGAAAATTCGTGATCGGCGTGGCTTGAGTCTTTCGCGACCGCATCCCGCGGAGGAAGGTGCAGCTGCAGTATCTTGCGTGACTGCAGCAATTGCAAATCTCTGAACGACTCGTAATGTGACTGAAGACCTGACAAAAAAAAAAAAAGACCCTTGATATCTCCTGACGTCGAAGCCCCATCGGAGGCCCAGTTGCAATGCGAGGGTACTTTCTGCTAGCGTTGAGTTTGTTACTGTGCGACTTCGTTGGCTGATTCGTGATGACTGTCGACAATGTTTTGGACAATTCCAGGGCGCATAATATCATGGCCTTGTTCTCGTAGATTGCGGTGAGCTAGCCTGGGCTCCTGGAGGCCTGGACTTGCTTAGGTGGTCTCCTAAGACGGGCTAGCTGGCCGTTGGTTTTCTTGTTTATTGCCATTGGGCTCGTCGTCTGGATTGGGCTGCGGTTGACAATCCGCGGCTGCCAATTGGAGAGCTGCAGCAGACGGCACAACGGAAACAGAAAGGGCGACAGCGTCGGTGGCAGCAGCAGGTAGCATCGTGACTTCTCAAAGTCCAATTCAAGCAGTCGCGTCCCCGTGCCGCCTTCCTACCCGCAGTAACTCGGCTGCAGTGGTTGCCCTTTCCAGCACTCGGTACTGAGGCAGGTGCAGCAGGTGCAGCAGCGGTGCACCAACACTGCAGGAGCAGTGCAGATGGTTACGAATCCACGACTCCATGAAGCCCCACTTTTGAGCTCCTGATGACCTCAGCGGCGTCGATCTTGATCATGGCAGCAGCTCCCCTCCCTCGACTTCTCCACACACTGCAGCTTCCAAGTCCGATTTCCTTTTTTTAATTTTTGTTTTTTTTTCTTTTGTGAGCAGCCCTTTTTCCCCGTTTGGCCATCTGCTGTGGAACTTCTCTCCTGGGCCCTGGCTACCATGAGTGCTGCGAGTGGTCTCTGTCAGCCAACAACATCCGTTTGCAGTCGTCTTGGGACAATCATCAACAGCCGGCGCAACCGATACCCTTGGCTAGTCTTTGCGAAAACTTTGCAAAAATAAACGACCTCGATGCATATCCGACGATACAACGGCTTCAAAGAGCTTAACCCCCGGAACTCGGATCTGCGCCTGACGTTTCCTCCGCCAAATACTACCTACCATAGTACTGCGTACAGAACTTCAGACACGGCGGTCGGATCCCCTGCGCGAAATTCTGCTCAGCACTTGGGCCTGTCACGCATCCCAATCCTGCTGTACGGATACAAGATACACTCTTCCATGCAGCCACAGGTTCGCACCTCGACGATGACGCAGCCGTTCCCTGAATCCCAGGCTTGACTTTGGCGTCCATGGACGACGCAGTCGTTGCACAAGCACGCGCCACCAAGTAAGCGCTGCTTGTGCAGTTTACACAGGCACAGCTTGATGGCCAACCATTTCGCATACTGCATAACCGCGCTACTGTTTCTTGTCGACTTGAATTCGCGCTAGAGCCTTGTTTCGAGACTCAGAGACTTGGCCGACTCGCAAGACATTCACCTCCAATCCTTCCTCGATACCAGGAACCCTCTGCCCTGGTTAACTCGCATTGTACGCGCCCAATGATCACTGGTCTAGTCAACCCTCCGCACGAGGGAGACACGCTTGCGAGACCATGATAGAAATACAGGCAAACTGAACCAAGCTGCCGTCATCACCATCATCAACGCCAGCATTTAAGCTGTTGCTACTGGCGCCGGCCCGCGCTGGTCGCCGCCACGCCTGCTGCCGCGTCCCCACAGCCGGGTGTAAATCTGCCGCCTCGCAACTTGGCAATTGCTTCAACGGTATTCGTTGGCGCGGCCGCGGCTGCAGGGACTCCAGCTAACAGGTCGTCTATCTCCAAGTACGAGGCATGAACATGGCAATGTCGCGAAAGCCTCGATGCATACATACATTTTGGCGGCTCCAAAACTCAATGTCCATCGTTCGGCCGCGACCGCACCAGGTGGACTGCATTGTTCGGTCGACTGCCGGGATATCCACGTCTTTCTGTGCGGCCCGCCTATCGTTCGCCCTGCCAATACACCGCTCAAACAGCTGGCCGCCTGTTTTTGCTTGACGGCAAGCCTGGGTTCGCCTTGTCAACCACCTGAAAGCGATCTTCAGGCTATGGACAATGTCCCCTACTCTTTTTCGATAGAGTGCTTGTAGAATCGCTTCTTTCATGGCAACAAACCATTCACAGCCCTGAGATGGGATTTGTGTGCTACGAGGTCCCCTGTTGCCAACCCTGGCCATCAGTTTCAATGCGCCTGCTACCAGGCCAACCCTGCCAGCGCGAATTCATCGGTTTGGAACACCAAAGTTGAGATGGCAGAGATTGCGTCTCAATGCGAAGGAAAGGGAGATGGAGAAGCACCATGATGCAAACGGGCGTGCGATATGAAACAAGGCCGTTGGACACCGCACGGCTGGGAGTTTTGGTACAGATGACGGCGAACGATGAGGTTCCAACTGTGGTTTCCAAACTCGCAGCTGCCCAGATTAACCTGGCTAGCACCACGTCGTGTCTCATTCGCCTCCTTCAGACTCAGGTTATTCCACGCGTTCTGAGCTGTCAAGTGTCACACTTTTTTACTGGCTTCGCGGCACGTCCCTCGACATCTTCGCAAGATGACTCGGTCATAGACTTGGCTCTGGAAAAGAGTGCGTCCAGACGTGTGGCTCATGACCCTTTTCCAGCCAATTGGATTGTCGCGGGGAGTCTTCAGGGCATGTAGGGTTTGCCAGGGTCTGGTCTTGGACGCCTTGGAAGTTGTGAGGATTCAGCGAACCACTCAGTGGCATCTCGATGCGCGTGCCTCGTGTGATACTGCAGCCATCGCAAGCAGTGGCGTGAACATCCATATTGCGATGTGGCTCAGCGGATGCGATGCGCGGCTCACAATGGGGCTCGGGCGTCCAGCCTCGGAGGCCTACCTGGAAGCAATATCAAATGTATGTCTATCACCACCGCAACAATCTTTGAGACGAAGTGCTTGCTGTGACAAGTAGCCCGAAAATCATTTCACATCGTCCTTCATTGGCAGACAGAGCTATCGGCACGTATGCCGAAGCTCGGCATCCGGGGAGGCGACGGAAACCACTCCTAACTCATTTAGTGCCAGGCCATGTTGATCCTTCAGAGAAGCACACAACAGAGTTGAGGCTACAGGCAGATACACTAACTCGGAACAGACACGGCGACGCGGCACATGGGTCATGTTGGCGGCCGCGGCATGACAATGGCAGGCCTGTGCGGAATGTCATCACATCAGAAGCTCTCGACTTGCATTTCAGTCCTTATTTCTAGAAGTCGGCAATATCGGCCAGTGGGGGCAAACCGGATAGAGTTGGGTTTCCAACACACTAACAAGAACACAGACGTTGGCAAACTGGCAGGAGTTCCTAATGCCATCGTCCGGCATCTTGGTAACCGCCCCGCGGCATCATCATTGTTTGTTTCGCAGCGGATGACGGGGGCACATCATTGCCCTTTATCGCTGGCGAATACGCCCCTGCGGAGCGGCATCACCCATGGCATCTTCTAGGAAATGCCTGCGACTTTGGCCGGTTCAACGAGCTTATTGTGCCCAACATCCAGGGGAGGCCCCAAACAGGAACAACACGGAGTCCAGGGGAGGCCGGATGAAGTTCTTCCAGAGCACCTCGTACTGGTTACTTTGGTTTTCCGACCTGTCCACGGGAAGCCTCCACGCAAACGCACATCATGGCAGTACGGATACTGAAGCGCTGCAAACACTTGCATGTGCCAACTGACACAGCTTCTGCTGCTTGGCTTGGGCACCAGCCACACTGCCACGAATACGGTCCCACCACGCATCAAGCTAGGCCACTCTCGCCTTGGTGGTTAGCACGGAGGCCCTAGTTGCTTGATACGCAGTCAACAAGACGCCGGCGACATAACCACTGTCAGCGCTTTCCTATTCGCACAGCTAGAGAGGCGGCACAACGAGACAGACACTGCTGCAGGGCGCCAGACACTTGGAATCCGCCCAGCCCAGCCCAGCCGACCGATCCAGCCCAGACTCCATCACCCACACGTCCCTTGGTGGATTGCTTTCTGGTGGAGGAAGGAACTGCACTGGAAATTTGGAGACACCCAGAAAAAAAAAGGCCATTGCAAAAAGCGCCGGGCAGGGGGTTTACCCAGGCGCTGACTACATCATAGGTCGGTCACTGGGTGCAGCGTCACCCAGGGCCGGCATTCTGTTCAGCCCAGCGAGTCTTGACACTGTCCAGCCAGGAAGTTCCCTGGGATCCGGCAACGAAGCCAGTCAGCAATAGTAGCGTCTGGTGTGGTCCTTTTACTGCCGAAACCACACACCTGAACCGACAGAGAGACTGTGAAAGAGACTGGGCGGCATACAGTACAGAGCATGTACGGTTGACATTCGACTGCCCAGCCGGGACTGGTCTTGGGACTTGGGTGCACTACGTATTGCATCTGTCAACCCATGTTCGTGTCAGTGGCCCGTCAGCAAGCAGCAGTATTTTTACCAGCTACGTCTTCGTCCAACGCAGCCGGCAGGAGGGCAGCCCAAATAATTCCAAACGCAAACCTGCTTTGCTCTAACTGTGTTGTTCCGTTCTATCCTATCGGTCTTGGTCGTCGCCTCGGCAGCAATCCCACGCAGCAGCAAAAGAAAAGAAACCGTCAAGGGACGTTGCCTTACGTACTGGCAGTAGCTGCTTTACGTTAAGCCGTACGTACTAAGCCCACCCACCATCAACATCCCATTCCATCTCATCCCGCTGCGTCCGCCATCGTAAGGTATTTCCCATTGCCTGCTGCCCCCTGCGCTACCGAATTCTTTCCCTTCTTCCCCTCATCTTCCAAACAATCCATCCCAAATCCAACCCATACATACCCCCGTCGCCTCGTCTTTTCTTGCGAGAGACGACAAAGGCAGAAGAGGCAGACCGTCCGTTCCGCTGCCCACCAACTGCGGTATCCTACCCTGCCCGAATTGCCTCCTCTTCCGCAGGAAAGAGAACGAGCGCAAATCCCTCGGAAGCTGCACACACAGGGCGTACACCGCACACACCGCACACCACTCACCGCGACCGCGTCGCAGGTGCTGTTCCCCCCGCCCGACATCATCCTTGCAGGGCCTGCTTCGAGTCCGCCAGTCGCAGCAGCCAATCTGCATCTCGCCTGCAGTGCAAGTGCTCGACACACGACTCCAGAGGCCAATTGCCCTGGCCACTGCACGCAGCTCAGTCCGGCAATCACAGCCCGTCGAGGTCGGGATACCGTCGCATCGACAACCTCGTCGTACCTTGCCTTACCGTGAGAAACCCTGTCTCTTTTGGCTTGCCTTGCCTTGAGTAGTGTGCGCTGGTGAGTACTCGGCCCCGCCTCTTCTTCTTCACACAGTCATCACCGTCGCTTCGGCTGGTCTTTTCTGGCCGCCCTGGTCTCGTCTGTACTTTATTCCTTTACAGAGTAACTCTACCTTACCTTACACTATCTTTCTCCACGCTGGCGAACAAGGGCAAATCAAACTGGATGTCATCGTCCTTCTACCGCCTCGCCTCGCCTCGCACGCCTCTCTCTCCCACACTTCAGTTCCCCAAAGCACATCGTCGTTGCCCCTCCACCCCTCATTGTTGTCGACATCTTCCCTGTCGCCAACACCTCACTCGTTGATTCACGTCCGTCCTCTGCACATCCACAGCATCTCCATTCCCCACCAGAACCTCCCCGAGACTTCTGCTGGTGCAGGTACATGTGGCGCTGCGCGCGGGGCTCCCATCCTCACTTTACTGAGGCAGTCAGAAGGCAAAACGTGAGACATCGAGCCAACACGGACGGAGCTTGACTGGTCCGGACTTGCCTGCTGCTGCTGTGCTGTTGTTGATGCTCTTGCTTCTTGCTTCTGCTGCCCAGCATCTTCCCCCCTGCGGTATCTTGTCCGACTGGACTGGCCTTTGCTCAAGTGGACTGAAGCCTTCGGATACCTTACTCACAATCTACTTCGCACACACGCGTTACTTTCCCCTCCCCCCTCTGATCTCTCTCTTCCCTCCTCCACGCACCGCCATCCGCACCGCACGCCATTCCTGACTTACCACTCAGAACCCTACTCTCCCGCAGAGCGAGACACTCTCACAACCAGTTGTACCTAGCAACTAGATTTTGCCTTCTCCGCCCAGCAAATCAACTCAACACTAAGCTTCTTGCTTTTTCTTCTCCCGCTCCCATTAGGAGGTCCGAGGGTGGAATGGAATAAGGCCCCCCCGGCTGTCATTGACTGATCTCATGCACGGCGCCTGACTCTGACTCTCTGATCACGTCGGTACGTCCTGCTCTTTTGCAAGTTTCTCATACCTTAGTACGATACGCCTCCCGCTTCCTTTTCTCTGGCTCGTCCCGCCTCGTTCTTCTCCTAGCGCCGTCCCCATCTCGTTGTACCTTGCCTTTCCAGACGGGACCATTTTCTTATGCCCATGCCTGTCTCCCATGTGTTGTGCTCGCACCGCTCAGCGTCCCATCCCATCACCGCACATTACATTATCACGGTCAACCCTGCATCCCTCCTCAAACCCCCATCATCCCTAACTGGCCCCTCGATGCCCGACACTCCTTGACCCGACCTTTACGTCTCCTCTTCCTATGGATACCCTCACTTGCTTTTTGCCAGCGCATAGAACCATCTCATGCACCTAATCTGGCCCTGTACCCCAGACACTCTTTTCTCCCTACTGTTCCTGAGCCAATCTTCTCTTACAAGCACAAGTTCAAACTTCAACACCTCCCGTCATCCTTTTTTTTATATACCCGGCATTCCACGCCTCTCTGCGGCAGGTGTGATAGCGGACTCCCTCTATCACTCGGCCCCTCCGTTCATGAATCTTCCAGCCCACAGCGTCTAACAATGCCGACAATGACAGACTCGGAGCGACCTCGGCGAACGGAAAACTGGATTCCAACATCCACCCGAGGCGGCGTCTACTACTGCCCCAGATACCTACTAGACCCCCCTTCTACACAACAACAACAACAACAACAATCCCGATTGCCGACGCCGCCTATCCGCGCTCGCCAAGTAAGACCGAGGTCAATACACATCACGTCCTGGCCTTCCGGCTTCGTACCCCA
This sequence comes from Colletotrichum fructicola Nara gc5, assembly GCF_000319635.2. Lineage (NCBI taxonomy): Eukaryota > Fungi > Ascomycota > Sordariomycetes > Glomerellales > Glomerellaceae > Colletotrichum > Colletotrichum fructicola. The sequence continues at coordinate 7,085,800 of NW_027094051.1, read as the reverse complement.
CGAACTTCGACCTCAACCGGAGCGCCCCGCCAAGAGGAGGAAGCCTTCAAAACCAGTCTCGCCCACAACAACGGCACTGGGCAAGTCTTCGTTCAAGTTCAGCATCAAGCAATTTTTCTCCCTCTCCCAGAAGCAAGTCCCGAGTCGATCAACATCACGCGCATCAACCGCAAACACACTCTCGCGGCCGCCCAGTAGATCAGCAAGCATCCTCAATCGACTTTCGACTTACAGAGAGGTGGACTTGGTAGTTCCGGAGGAGGACACAATGGCACTACGCTCAGCTGCCATGGCCGAGGCCTTGCGGCCCCCTCTGATGAGTGCTGCATACAACACTCCCGGCCAACGAAGCAGCTTGATGTCGGTCCGCACTGCCAAGAGCAACGTCACGTCAATGGTCACCGAGATCCCTAAGCCGGTCGCACACGGAAGCGGTGTAAGCTGCTCCATTCTCATGGCTGAGCCCAACATTTTCCTTACTGGGTTCGAACACGACGGCCACCGCCACCACTCGCAGGGCGGGACTGCCCTGCTGCGCGGAAAGCTGCAATTGAAGGTGTCCAAGAACGTCAAGATCAAGGGTGTGAGCCTGAAGTTGGTGGGCAAGGCACGAACCGAGTGGCCTGAGGGAATTCCCCCATTGAAAGTCGACCTTTATGAGGAGGAATCATTACGAACCCAGGTTCTAACATTTTTCAATGCTGTGAACGATGGATGGGAAACCGAATATGGAAACCAATGTCAATACGTGCTGAAGAACAGCTCTTCGAATTCTTCTTCAACAAACCTTGCTCCCGGCGGATCGCCTCGCAACTCGATCTCCCCGTCGCTCCTCTCGATACCCCCCAACCGACAAGGTCTCACCGCGAAGGAACTGAAGCGCCTGTCTCTGCAGTCCAACCAGTCGCGCAGTTTCGGAAAGGGCGACAATCCCAATGGCAACCAAGCCAAGGGTTACAAGGTCTTCTACCCCGGTCTCTACGAGTACACCTTCGAGCTTCCAATCGATCACCACCAGCTTGAGACGACCAAGCTGCAATATGGCTCGGTGAAGTGGGAGTTGCAGGCGACCGTCGAGCGCGCCGGCGCGTTCAAGCCTAACCTGCACGGATCCAAGGAGGTTGCCATCGTGCGCGTGCCCGATCAACTCTCGCTCGAAATGACGGAGCCCATCTCCATCAGCAGGCAATGGGAAGATCAGCTTCACTACGACATCATCATATCCGGCAAATCATTCCCAATCGGCACCAAGATCCCGATCGCATTCAAGCTCACACCACTCGCAAAGGTCCAGGTGCATAAGCTCAAGGTCTTTGTCACCGAGTCAATTGAATACTGGACCAACGATCGCCGCGTTACCCGCAAAGATCCCGGCAGGAAGATTCTCCTCCTCGAAAAGACTGCCGGAAAGCCGCTAGACCCTGCATATGCGTCTTCGGATGTCCGCGTTCTGAACGGTGGTGAGCTGACGCCTCGCCAGCGCCGGGAGGCCCGGGAGGCTGCGAGCATGCGTCGCGCTGCCGAGGCGTCGCGTCATGGCGTGATGCCCGACCCCCTGCCGGAGCCTGTCGATAACATTCTGGGCGATTTGGATCTCGGGTTGGAGAGCTACTGGGGTTCTACTGAGATTGAGATGAATGTTCAATTGCCTACGTGCGACACGATGGCAAAGGACAAGACACTGCGCTTGCATCCCGACTGCAGTTGGAAGAATGTCAATGTGTACCACTGGATTAAGGTGAGCCCTAAAACTTTTACTGCTGTGGAAGGCAGCCACTAATTTGAATAGATCGTCATGCGAATCTCTCGCCTTGACCCCGAAGATCCCACCGGTACCAAGCGCCGCCACTTTGAGATCTCAATCGACTCACCCTTCACGGTCCTCAACTGCCGCGCAACGCAAGCCAACACCTCTCTCCCAGAGTACTCTGGTCCGGACAGCTGCCTCGCCCAGAGCCGTCAAACTTCGTGCGGATGCCCCGATGCCGTAACCATCGCCGGACCTCCCGAGGGCTCTCCCAACAACCTCTCAACCGGCGCCCTCACAATCACCGATGCGAACACCGAGCTCCCGGCACCACCTCAGGCCGCCCATCTCCCATCCTCACCAACACCTACGCCCGGAAGCGGAGGCCGCTCTTCACCACCGAACTCCAACACCGCCGTGGTGGATCCTTACGACAATCAAGCCCGTCCAATCCACCTGCTACGCGTGCCCTCATACAACCCACCGGCCTTTGACGCCGAGATCCCTCCTCCCCCGGTCGAGAACCTCACGGCGCAAACTCCTCCGCCTCAGTACGACGTCATCGTCGGCACACCAAGTGTAGATGGTTTGGCCGATTACTTCACCCGCCTGGCAGACTATGGCTACGACGAGCCCGAGGAGGATTCCGATTCAGACGAGGGTCCCGCGCGCATCTCGGAGCGCGGCGGCCGCGTCAACGTCGCTCACCCGCGCACCCCCGGCGGCAGGCGAGCGCCCAGTCGCAGCCTCGAGATCCAGCGCCCTCCGATGCAGCTCGACATGAATGCGCTGCCCACGCTTGTGCGGAACCAGCAACAACAACGACAACAACTCCAGTAAACACGTTTGATATAATACGTAGTAATTGACTAAAAAAAGAGGAGGAATACGTGGAATGCGGGCGAGGGGAAATGGGGGGTTTGGCTGTCTGGATTTGAAGCTTGCTTACGCATGATGATTACCATGGATTGAGGAACACAAAATCAACCACACAATCGCATTACCCTGGGTTAACGTCTATCGGTTTTGGTTGGCGCATTCACATACTGGATTCGGGTGGTTTCCCCCCCAGCTGTGGGGATTATTTGGATGCTCTACAGATTCAGAGCAATTCCGTTCTTTGGCGTTCTGTGTACTTCATCTACTTGGATATACCTGGACACTCATGTCCCGCTGTTTGAATATTGAAGAAACGAATTTGTATTCAATTGTATGATCTGATTTAGTGCTTGCTTGTGCTCTGCCTCGCTGGATCTATTACGATCGGCCACACTTAACATGAAGTCATAACATCGACCTAGACATCTCTCATTCTGTTGATGGACTACAGTAGCAGCCGAGGGCATTCCCAATCTCGGCCAAAGAACCAGCTTACGAAGCCCACCAGGCTCGTCTCCCACACAAGTTCGCCACGTCAAACCTTCCCCCGAACCATAGACGACGCCCCGGGCTGTCCCGACCTATCGGTTCAGGTCGAGGTGTTATGGGTGCTGATATCTGACACCGTGGAGGGCGAATAAGGGGGATGGGGTGGGCATGATTGAGTTCCTCCAGGGGGGTTGTATGCTGTGTTTTCGCAGGTAGTCACGGCAAGGTAGGGTAGGGAGTGAGGTACTCGGTGGGCGGCGACGGCGACAGAGAGAGAGTTGCTGCGTTAAAGGGGGAACAGGGCTGATTGGTTCGTGACGACAGAAGGCATGGAAAAGTTCTGTGGACGGGGCCTCCTTTTGCACGTGCGGTGGCTACGACCTCTCGCGGGCACGTGGGGAGGGAGTACGGGGTGAACCTTGTTTTGTTCTCTTTCCTCTGAGGGAGCGGTTGGTTGCACGGGGGAGTTTGCCTGGTTTGGGGTGTCATGCCGTGTGCTTTGATATGTTCTTCTCCCCTTCAAGTGTGGTTTCTACAGTTGATGGCATTATGAGCGGCATTGTGAAGGCGGGATGGGCGACGTATGCTTGGTGATTGAGGGTGGGCACATTGATGTGAGAAGTTAATGCTTGATGGCTGCTGCGATGAGAGCATCTGATGGCAATCTAGAACATCGGGCGGGTAATCGCTGCTGGTCGGGAGGCTCGCGAGCTGTAAATAGGACGCAGAAAATACACGAACGAATAGAATTGATGTTGGTGGCACGGATTAATGCATAGAGACAGTTGGGACGGCCAGGAAGTTGGAACGGTGGAGGAGAAGAGAGCAGTCTTCCGTGCGTATAGCTACTACGAAGAAGCACCAAGAGGCTGGTGTCAGGCTTCGAGAAAGCATGTTTGAAAGAGATTGATTCGGTACTGGGAAACATTTGAGAGCTGAGATTTGTGTGATTGTCGATGAGTGAGATGTCGTCATCCAGCGCGAGCTGCAAAACTCGCATGCGGGACATCCCTGAAGGGAGTGAGTGCTTTTAGGGAACGACGATAGTTTACGAGCGCTTGATCTTGGGGGTTTGACTTTTCCTTGCATTCTAGATTCGACGCGCACGGCTCTTGGACTGATGGCAGCGTCCTTGCATGTGGCGTCGTTGTTTCGTTGGACTTTCCATGTTGCCGTGGGATATCAAGCGCGGTGAAGGGATTGGTCGGTTTGGCTGATGTCTGCCAAAGTCTGAGGACTTGGGATCGTCGATCTTTTGCTGGTGCGGGATAGAGTTGGGCGGCGGGAGGCCGGCATTGTGGGTGAGAGAATCTCCGGGTGGTTTCTCCGTCGGGGGATGGGGGTTACATGCCGGATTGAGATGGGTTTGGAGTGTAGGTTGCGATGCTTGGAGGTGTTCTTGGCGTCGAGATTTTGGGGGTGGGTGAAGGTCTGGTGGCGGGCTTGAGATGTGGACGGACTGGGATGTGGTGAAGTTTGCGATGGGTTCGGAGACTGGCGTGGAGAGTCAGAACGGCTGACGCGAGCTGAGCATGTTTGGGGTACCAGAGAACCCCGGATTATCCGCGAGCTTGGGGGAAGATTCCTCGAAGGTTCGGCGTTTTCGTCTGATGTCTCGAAGCGTATCTATGTGACTTGGACATGGTGCTTACTCAGATCGTTGCCACTTGCTGGAGGTCCAAAGCGAGACGAGAGTAGCTAAAGATGAGAGCCTTCACGCTGGGATCTGGGGTATTCGAGCCTGTGTTCTCGTGGGTTAACCGTCAACTGCTCCTCGGATGGCGTGTCTTTGGAGGTTGTGTTCATGCTAGATGGAACCCTCTGCAAAGTCGTCAGAACCATGTTATTACAGTCACCGGGTCATGATAACTGTCTGAGACCTTGACGGGCAGACTTGGAGCGTAAAGGACGAGCACCTCACAGTTCCATCGAGATCGTGGTGCTTACTGCTCCCTCGAGCTAATCGGTCTTAGGGCTGGCATGAGACGCCAACGCACACGAATAAGTTTGGCAAAACAGACCGCTTGCATAATTTTGTGATGTTCCGGCCAGAGAATTACTAGCCATCCGGTTTAGTTAGCGAAATTGTTGATTTCAAAAACCGACCGGAAGAGAAAGGAAAGACTTACAAGAAGTGGCTCTTGATATTTCCAGCAAGAAGCGAAGTTTCGGTTGGTACGGCTGAGTCCGTTATGATAGCAGTCGCCAGGTATAACCTTAGCTACCAAGCCAAGAGACTTTGGATGGCCAAAGAAAGACACATAAGACACAATTGATGCCGGATATGGCTAAATACATTGCTAAGCACCGGCACGTCGCGTGATTTCTATGTAAGTGCAAGCTGGTGAATGTAGTCGGAGACTGTCTGCATGTCCAACTCACGATTAGAGGGTCTTCGTCAGCAGCCCAAACGAGTAGGACTATCTTGCCGTGTTCTTCTGTTGAAAGGCTCAGTACGTGCCAATTAATCTGCGTGGATTGCCCACTTGGTGAACTTAACATAATCTTGTGTAAAGTGGTCTGCTTCACGACTCCGATACATTACACATTCAGCAACCTGGTGGATGCTTAGCTATCAGCGTAAAGCATGGCAAACGTGGCGAGCGCGAAATGTATCACTTGTCATTTGTCGTCTGCTTTGAAGGCACATTAAATGACACCGGTTATGTTCTGGCCTGGCATCTCGAAGACCTCTGATGACGGCACAGAGCTGAGGTTTGGGGGCTAGCTCAGCAAGGCACACTTATTAATACGAGGCGAGGGAACTTTTGGTCTTGGCAATAATTCTATGTTACATTGTTCACAGAGGAAGTACCCGCGATGCTAGTCAAGCGGTGGATGCCTTACAACTTTTCTGAGAACCGACAATCCGCAGGACTGCTGGATGGTCTCACATTTTCCGAATTGAGGTAATGAAAGTATGCGTCTCGTGTGACGACAATCCTAGAGTTTAGGCACCTGTAGGCTATGAAAATATGACGCCGGTTTCATTTATCGTCAGTTTTCGTGCTAAGCCGCTTCCCTCCTCAGCCCTGGGGCTGTCTTTGTCTGTCTCTTGCCTATCACTTGGGGGTTTATCTGTTTCGTGAAGCTTGATAGGCCAGACAACTCTAGCTATTAGGATGCCGTCAGACTCCTTGTGGGTCGCGTCGGGCGGAAGATCGGCGCCCTGTCATCATGCTGACAGGTACCCGACCTGCAGCGGAGCTTAAGCTTAGAGACATGAAAAGCAATGCCAAGGCAAGAAGGATCGTGACGGCGTTTAATTGAGTGATAGACGTGGCTTGCGGACTGAAGTGTCAGGTGACAAGTTTCGAGGTCTTGTCTTGGCTGGGTTCCTCGTCCACAGATGAAGGATATAAAAGTCAGAGGTTGAATCTCGAGAACTAACATCTTCTCCATCCAAAGCACTCCCATCGCAATTAAAACAACAGAAGCCCTTCAAACTACTCAGTTTCCAACCCTAGCAAATTATCAAAATGCGTTTCACCATCACCGCTATCGCCTCCATCCTCGCCGCGGCCAGCGCCGTCTCCGGCCTCAGCGTCGAAGAGGCCCGCGAGATCCGTCCCCAGGTTGAGGAGTACCTCAACACCCTGAAGAGCAGAGACGTTGAGAAGCGCAACTTCTGCACTGACCACTGGAAGACTTGCGAGAACTGCTTCGAGAAGTACCCTTACTGTCACATGGATAACATCCCGAGCTCAATCAACTGGCAAGTAACCCTGTTAATGAGCACAACTGTGTGTTTCAATGCATTTATAAAAAAATGCTAATATCTACCGTTTAGTTTGGCTACCTGCAGCTCCTGCCCTGGAGACTGTTAAACATAAACGATGACATGCTGGAGCTTAACGATCTGCCATTGAATTCAGAACAGATCGAATAGGAGGAAGCAGGGAGGGCTGGATTGATCGGGTTTTTATTTCAGAGTCTGTCGCTACATTATTTTTCACAATTTACTAGTTGGCCAACAAGAGACTACGCCCCGCAACTCATATGTTGTCATGTGAATGTGAACCTCCAACTGAAAACATCCAGCAAGTTGACGGAGACGTGTTTTTGCAAAACGACCATGACCGAATCGGAAAGCATCCAAGCCGCTTGGCTACCAGGAACCTTTGCACGCTAATCATTTAGGAACGCCGATTAAATTATTCGGCTAAGTGAGGAAGACCCAACCATGTCCTCCATTGCAATGTGTGTTGAAAACGCCCTGCAGCGTTGTCAAGGCCCCGCCCCCGCATCATTTGACCAACCAGATGCTTGCACCAAGATGTTGTCATAGTTGGCCTGGACTGAACGAAGGGCGCATTTGTGACCGCAACTGAGATTGGCGTATCAAGGTTGATAACGCCCCCTCTTCTACATGCAATCATCTCAGTGTGATATCTAGCGCAACACTCCAATCAGCCTTTTACGAGTGCTGTAAATTCCGCCTGTATGCTCTCCAAGACCGGACAGAGTGGGGTATCGAACTGCGACCTTTTTGACTCAATTAATGTATTGAGTCATTGAGGCGCGCTAAGCTTCGCTCTTATCAAACCGTTACCACTATTTAACTCACAAGCCACTTCATCAGACCATCTTGTCAACCCCGCAACTTCCCCTCAACCACAACACCGACAACATGGACCACGGCCTCTCAACCCGTGGCAGCGAAGCGGCCAGGCCAGACGATGGCATGCTTCTTTGGACCATCGTCCAGAACCTCTGGGACCCAACAACGAATCCGACAGGATACATCAGTCTCGGTATTGCCGAGAACTCACTCATGCACGAAAGACTATCGGAGCACATCCACAAGAACCTCGCGGTTCCGACGCACTCTTTCACATACGGTGATGGCATGACGGGATCCAAGCGATTGAAGGCATCTCTCGCACGCTTTCTTACGGGCCACCTCAAGCCTGTCACGGCCATCCAGCCGGAACATGTCTCTGTGACCAACGGCTGCAGTTCGGCAATCGAACATTTAGTTTGGGCGTTTGGAAACCCTGGGGACGGGTTTCTGCTTGGACAGCCCCACTATGGCGCGTTCGTTCCGGACGTGGAGTATCGGACGGGCTGCGAGCTTGTCCCGGTCCCTTTCCAAGATATTGACCCTCTTGGGGCCGGTGCCGCGCAAAAGTACGAGGACGCTTTGCTGGCTTCCCGGGCCAAGGGTGTCAAGATTGCCGCGTTGATCCTGTGTCACCCGCACAACCCACTCGGAAGGTGCTACCCACGGGATGTTATTCTGGATCTGATGCGGTTGTGCCAGAAGTACGACATGCACCTCATCAGTGACGAGATCTATGCGCTTTCCGTTTGGAATAATGACATCGACACTCAACCTCCTCCAGTGGCGTTCGAGTCTTCCTTGTCGATCGACACGACTGGAGTCATGGACGCACACAGACTTCACGTTCTCTGGGGCATGTCTAAAGATTTTGGTGCTAACGGCATCAGGCTCGGAGCCATCATATCTCAGCACAACCCCTCTTTCCACAGATCTTTGACACCGGTCGGCATTTATAGTTCCCCGTCCTCGATCTCGGATCATATTACTGCGAACATCCTTGACGATAGCGAGTGGGTCGACGGCTACATTGCGGAGAACCAGAAGAAGCTTCAAGAGCACTACGAACTAGTTGTGGCCTGGGCGAAGCAGAACGGGATTACGTATGCGCAGGGAGCAAATGCGGCGTTCTTTTTGTGGATAGATTTGGGAAAGACTTATCTCGAGCGACATCCAGAGAGAACGGTTGACGATCTTAGCGGAGAGGTAATGCGCGCGTTATTGAGTAAGAAGGTGTTCATTGCTTCCGGGAAGCAGTTTGGTTCTGAGAGACCTGGTTGGTTCAGGATCGTCTTTTCCAATAAGAAGGATCTGTTGCTCGAGGGTCTGAAGCGCATTGTCGAAGCGATTGAAACGTAAACGCAGATACCAAATTATAGAAAGAAGAGATGCACATGACTCCCAGGGAACGAATCCCCTTAACATCCGATTCCATCGATGATGTCATCTACAATTGAGTCGGATAGAAGTTGCGACCGCTAGGGAATTCTGCAATACTAGGACGGCACAACTCGAAACTCCGAGCTCACGCACTGAGTTGCCTCGCGTTTGCCTCAGTAGCGTCGGACTTTAATCGATCCCGTAACTGACCTAGACTGATGAAAGGTATCTGTAGCGGACTTACCGGGTGGCTGGAGATAGTAAAGCTGCGCCCTACCATCCAATAAGGCGTTGCAGCAGGGGTTGCCCAGGCCCCAAAACTGCCAACTGAGTCAGGTTATGATAGTGTCCGGCGGGATGATCGACGACTACGTGCGGAGTTCGCATCTTTGGAAACTTTAGATCCCAAATTCGCTGTCATGTCATCTACAAGTAAAGTTTCTTTAGATTAAACCACCTGTTAGACTTATGCAGTCTCGCTTTCGCCCCTCAGTTGGTCACTTGGTATGCTCTTTTACGCGGACGTACAGCCTATGGACAACAGTCATAGTCGTTGATAGTCGTAACGATTCCGTGCGGAAACACCGGAAACCTTACTAGGACCTTTGTTTTGCGGATACGAAACCGAGAAAGTATTCGCATCATTGTATGGTTCGCTGATCTATAGTCTGGTGTTGTACTTCTGTAACGCCGAAGTGGTATAAATAATGAAGTTGATTCTGCCATCCCACCGGCTTCGGTTTTGACCACACAGTTATACGCTTCCACAAGAGTCACTTACACATCACAATGAACGCCAAGGCCCTTCTCGCTCTCCTGTTCGCCTCTGCGGCGATGGCCACTCCGTTGGAATCGACCAACAACGGTCTTCTGGGCCGCGAGCCTCTTCCTCAAGGAAACTGCTGCTCTTACATTCCCGGAACATGCAATTGCGGCTGCGTAAGTGCCCTTAACTCTGATTCGTGATAAGAACATTTGGACTGACATGGTTTGTGATTGTAGTGCTCGGGTGTAAGTCAACTACTGCCTCCTTGTCTACGGAGTTTAGAACTAGTGCGAGTTGAACTGCCTATAATACTAACATGAACTAGGGACCCTGCGCTACCGACAGTGACCCCAATGCTACGTGCCCGTAAAGGGTGTTGTCATCACAGAACCAGCCGCTTGGTATCGCGGAGAATTTCTAGACAATTGAAGGAAACGGAGCAACTTCTTTTTTCTCAGCTGTGTATCTACAACCAGATAAACAAGTAACTTCCTCTAACGACTTCTGCGCGCCACATCAACGTCGAACTTCTTCAGCTTAGCAGCATTATCGCATTGACAACATGAATGTCTTTCTGAGAAAGAATGGATCGTTCAAATTCATGTCTCTTTAGCACGTCCGAGGAACGTGCGCGCTTTGAGAGGCGGAAGAAATACTGGGTAGACTTAGTCGAACTCCTTTCCTGCTGATTATTCAATTGAGCCAGCAAAAGTAGCTGCATCTTACGACCTTGGAACTCCGAGGCCGCTACAAGCTTGGTTTCGTGGCCCGCGTCTGAAGATATCCAGAGGACAGCAAAGACAATCTCCTTTGGAACTGGCCCTTAGTTGTGTAGCGGTTCCGATCTTATGCTACTTCATGCAACGTTCTCATAGGTTTACTGAAAAAACATAATTTGCCAAAGACCGTATCCAAAAGCAGATGATTCACCTTGTAGCTATGCCCGAGATCGGCCAGTACCGACACGGGCCACTTCGGCCCCTGACTCAGGCTGTGGTTCCACTCCCCCGGATTCGGCACCGGAAACTGCATGCGGGTCGCGCGGGAGCCGTAATCCGTGATCCGAATCGCGGTCATTGAGAGATGCACCTCCTTAAAGCCAAGACTCTCCCCAGCCTCAAGTTCTGAGCTTTCCACAACTGTTGGATGAAGTAGCGACAACCAGAAGTCAAGATACCAAACTCATATTTGCATTGATGAGATGTTCAGACATCGAGCGTTCTTGCTCTGTGTACCTTCACAAGTATTTACTCTAGAATTGCGGCGTACCGGAAAAGAGAGAGATCTTGATAATTCCGTGGTCATATGAGTATTGCTTATTCCACCTCAATTGTTGTCATTGAAATCAGAACCAAGGCCGTGACGTCTAAAGTCCAGGGGGACTCTTCACTGAATCAGCCACGGGGTCTGGGTATTTTATCCCTTTGAGGCAAGGTCAAATTTCGGGATCAACGCAAGGATGCTTCTGCGGCCCCCATCTTCCCACGGCACCTTAAAGCATCCGAACTATGAGTGAAAATCCTTGCATACCCGCGCGGCACGCAAGTCTTTCTCCTGTTTGACTTGCAGGCTGGCTCCCATCACCTATGTAAGAATTCGCCTCAGCAAGGACATCCATCTCCAACTAGCCTGCCTAGTACGGGGCTAAAGGCATGTGCCGTGGTGTGGACGGGGCAAAGCGGAGGTTGTGGATCTTATTCACGGCCCGAGTCTGGATGCAAGAACCTCTTTAGGAATGTCGTTCGATTCAACCTACTATGCGTGCCGGAAATATAGCATGATAAATATTTTACGTCAATGGAAACAACACAAATTTGTAAGCCTCGGAATAAGGCTCAGAAATGGCTGCTCGGGCTCGCTCGGAATGAAGGACTTGGCTCAAATTTGTACGGGATTGGCCGAGTTAGCATGCCTGTTGATGCTAAACCAACAATTTTCCGATTGATCCCTTGTCAGCTACACCATAGCTGAAATTGGGACGCCCAGTGGACCGCCACGTTCATCTGATTACAGCTCCCATCGCTCTCCCCGCGCCAAGAATACGACACTGGGGAGGTCGAGCGGTTGCCCAGTCCCGCTCTCCCACCGGAGCCCACATCGCAAGAGTTCCCTGCCAATTCTGTCAACTAGACCTAACATACGGATACTAGGTAAGACATGAATCGACCTCAGTGGGGTCTTTCCAGCTGGCAAGTCATCGCGAGGTATGGTGTGATCGCAGGTTCCTCCTATCCCTGACACAAAAATTAGCTTTTATATAAGTTCCATCTCCCCCCTCCCAATGCTCTTCTATTGTGACCTTGTTGTAGACAAGGCAGTCGTCACTCTTTACACTCACTTATCAACCAACTGAAGATCCAGCCAACATGGTTCTGCCCACGCTCTTTATCTCGGCTGCCCTAGCCACATCCGTAGCCGCCTATGACAACCTTCTCAACTTCAACGGGGCTCCTGAAATCGAAACGCGCTCAATTGATGACATCCACAAGGCTGCGCTCGCGGAAGGAGGCGTCGTTACTCTCTGGCATGGAGGTGATGAGAAGAACCAGCAAGATGCTCTCAAGGAGGCTTTCGAGAAGCGCTTCCCCGGCATGACCCTCAACTTGACCGTCGACGTTTCCAAGTACATCGACGGAAACATTGATCGTCAGCTGTCTCAAGGCAATGTCTACGTCGACAGCGTGATTCTTCAGGTATGGCGAATTGATCTCATCTCTCATCTCAGCTGCTGATCATTCTGTGTAGACCCTCCAAGATTATCCCAGATGGGACGAGGAGGGGGCTCTCTTGCGCTACAAGCCTCTCAACTACGACAAGATCCATCCCGGGTTCCGCGATGTCTTCGGTGCTTGGTACGCTGTTGTCGTCTTCGGCTGGACCAACATTTGGAATGCCGACAAGGTTTCTGATGGCCCCGTCGACTACCTCGACTTCTTGAAGCCCGAATACAAGGACAAGCTGGTGTTCACCTACCCCAACGACGATGATGCAGTTCTCTACGCGTTTGACTTGGCGTGAGTTCAGGCCCGTTCATGTCATTGCCCGACGATACTGACAGTGAGATAGGATGCAGCAATACGGCTACAGCTGGTTCGAGAACCTGCTCGCCCAGAACCCTCGTTGGGTGCGCGGCACTGCTACTCCCACCACCGTGATGGGCCAGGCCAACAACTCTTACGCGGTGACCTTCACTGGCAGTGTCGGCATGATCCCCTCCGCCCCTTTCAACATCTCCATTCCCAAGGAAGGCTTCTTCGTCACGTGGGGTCAGCGTGGTGCTATCCTTAAGGATGGCCCTCACAAGGAGGGTGCCAAGCTTCTGCACAACTTCCTGCTCAGCGATGAGTACCAGAACCCCAACGTCACCGGTTCCTGGAGCGTTCGCCGAGACATCCCTGCCCCTACCGGCTGGCCTGATCTGATGGAGATCAACTCGACCAACCCTATCGACTTTGAGCGTTTCATGGTCAACCGTGAGCGTGTTGAGAGGTTGAAGATCTTCTTTGAGGACAAGATTGGCACTGCTCAGGGACTTAGCCCTCTGATTGATGATTTTTAGATACCTGTACTGTTTGGGTAGCAAATACATCAGGTAGAAAACTTCTACGCCTAAAATGCCTTCTTTTCAGTCCCTTTTTCGCATGTATGCTCCCGGGACAGGTTGGAACAGGGTCCAATTCTGTTGAGAGTACCTCGCTCATCTTGTGCAATACCTGCTTTCATGCCCTGGAAGGGTTGCCTGATCTTTGTCAAACATGGCTCTCTTGGCAGCATTGGCAAACCAGTTTCTCGGGTCGAATATCAGATCATCTGTTCGCCCTGGATGTGACCAGACTTCAGTGTGGTTGGAAAGACCCACCACCGCCCGAGCACTTAGAAGCCACGTCATGCACGTAATTTTAAGGTAACCATGTGATAACTCAAAAACAAGCATAAAACAAGGTTTACCAGGTTCGCGGATTAAGCTCTTGTATTCAATCAGATTTCAATTTCTAAAGTCGTCCTTTCGTATTGGTTTTCAAATTACCATGCACGTGGACTCTACGCAAATCTACGCAAAGATCTATTATTGACACCTTGGTACGGTCGCGACTATCCTCCACGGCAAAAGGGAAAAAAGACTCGCAAAGCCAGCCAAACGAAGTCTGCGTTCTGGGCTCTGCCTCCTACTCGTCTGAGAGAAGCCTTTGCTCACATAGCAGCAACATGTCGGCAAGTCTGGTTAACCCGGACATTCGCATCTCTAATCACGCCGATGTCAAGACCTTCATCGCCATCCGGACTATTGTCGACATCTCGATGCCGTGTCTAGCTTCCAAGAAGGCGTATCGCAGATGGTGAGAGCCAGCTAGTCGAGAGGGGGAAGTGACCTTCGCCTTGGCAAGACACTCCAATATTGCGTTCGGAAGGCAAAATTCCATGTGCTGACATATCCACAATTGGGATTTGTTGAGTTCATCACTGCAGGGACAACGTTTCGCGAGGCTTTCTGTGCCTCGGCACGAAAGCGGAATGGGATTTCGGGCTGGGCGCCGAACAACATGACGCCATGGTGTATGGACCCAGGACCAGATTCTCCGCAAGGAACGGTAATGTCGAAAACATAACCTTAATGAGCCTCACAAGGATAATTGCCGGAAGACCAGACTGCGATCGACACTGATTAATATGAACCGAGCGACCGGGCCGATCTCATTTTCGTCTCTTCGTTCGGACCGGGAAAAGGGTTGCGGGCACGCTGCCTTCTGCAAACGTTGCGACACGTTTATTGAGATGCCATAAACATAGTGAATGCATTGTTTAGATGGTAGGCTTTAGAGAGCCTCAACGTTGGTGGCTGGCGGAGAGACAGCCTATCTTGGGTTCTCGTTCTTGAAGCAGAGTTTGCCAATGGGTGAAATGTGTAGAACGTCATGGTGAGGTCGCAATAAGACTTCCAAATAAGGTGTCATCGTTATTTTGGCCACCCGGTCAAAGATACTGAAAACATGCGCCGATCCCTCGAAGAACATGTCTCAGGGTCCAAAAGAGGAAACTGCGAAATGTTCCAGAGCTTGGGAAATAACTCGGAGGCGGGCTCGGAAACTGTCGATCTCCCCCTTTCCATAACGTGCCCACGAGACAAAATTGCAGGTTGCCTGTCGATTGATGCTTGGCTTCAGAAGCCGGCATTTGAGGATGGAAACGTAGCATTCATATTTGAGTCACGGATCGAGTAACAAAATTCGCACCAGCCAATGCCCAGTAGACATGTCTGGCAAACCATGAAGATTTCATTTCTGGGGGGTCTGAATAAGGCAAGAAACGCCTTTCCATTCGGGTAAGGATTTCGCAATGTGTGATAAACGTGAAGAAGGATTATTGAGATTAGATTGAAATACAGAAGTGCCTTGAGTATTACGTGAATCATTCTGCAAGAACACTATATGTTACTCTGAATACATCAAATTAGAGCAACAAGTAGTTTCAATATTTCTATCAAGACTTCCAAACTTCCAAAATTGTGAAGCCTGGAACCGATTCGCAGCATTCAAGATTCGGGCCGTGAAGCGCGGCCCTGCGGTCTGGAATGTGGTTTCCACAGCAGTTGAGTCAGCTCAATCAATCACTCCACACAACACTGACTGTAAACTACACTCCCGTCATACGGCCGCAAACGTTGTCTCGGAGAGTGCCATTTACGGAATCTGCCACCAAAACTTGGTCAGATCGCCGGCGTCCCGCTACAAGATAGGCTCCCCTTCACAGATCGAAGGCGGCTAGGGCTCCCCGCTGTCGATGAATGCGGCCCGCTGAGGAGGCATCCGCTGACATATTTCCCGCCAGCCTAGTTCTCCCGCCAAGCTTAGTCTAAGCTCAATCTGGATGATTACACCATTGCCTGGTTCCCAGCTCTAATAACGTCTAGATTGAGTCAGCCTGGGTCGAGCCGCCAGAAGGGTTGTTCCCGTTGGATGTGGGGATGTGGCTTCAAGTAGCCTGCTCATTCGTTAGCACAGCAGCTAGTCACAGACATCACCTCGGGAAGCTCCTGTAGACCCTGAGACATCATTGGTCAAAGGTGCTTTGGTATTTCCTCATTCGGCCGTGACGAGAAAGAACACAGCACAGCTCGTCCGTTCCCAGCATTCTTGCTAGGTGATGAGGGCTGCCGGACGGAGGTGAGGAAACCCGATCCGATGAGTGAGAGATGTGAAGACGCCTTACCCGCCAATGTTCCTTGTCAAATTTCTGCCGCACAAAACATGTCTTACGGATTCGAATCTTTTCTTTCAGCAGTGGAAGCCGTGATTTGGACGGCATGTCTCTCGGCGCCTGCGGCGTTGCTAAAGAGAAGTGAAAGTTCGACCCTGACTGAATAGAGCGCTGGAATGTCGTCATAGCTTGTATTGTCCACAATCTGTGTTGTTTTCCTGACTGCACAATGTCACTCATGACGATGGTTCACCTCCCCGAGAGCGGCTTGCTTCCACGAGACCCCCGAGTGGTCATCGAGATCGATGAACTGGGGTTTCAATAGGCCCAGGGTATTCAGAGTCAGTTCGAGTAAGCTCAGACTCTCCATCACATCACCGTGATGTTGGAAGACAGTTTTCCTCCGGCGAGATAAAACTTCCTCGACGTTTTTGGCCACTAAGGGTACTTGGCGGCTTGGCAGGACCTGTTGACATCAACCAGAGACATCTTAACTCACTACCAGCGGTAGACTGAGCCTTCCGGGTGAAGTTTTTGGCACTTTCCGAGGAACGCGGGCCCATCTGGATCGGCCCAGGCCTCCGACGTCACGGGAAGATCCCTTAGCGCGGCTCAACCAAGTCGACCGTCTCATCCACCGGCACGGCAATTTCTAGGCTAGCTTGCCATCTGCCTGAAGGCGGACACCCTCGACGAGCTAGAGCAACATTACCTCGAGTAGACTGGATGTTGGCTCTCACAGAGCTTCGGAATGATGCGCAAGCTCTCAATGTGGGCCAGTCCAAGGCTCCGGATGGAGTCTGTAGTCCACGGAGCCACCTCCGCCTAAGCAGCCATGGTACTCTCGCCATCCCACCACGAGGGGCCAAGTCTCGTTTGCGGAAATATCGCAAGGCTGCTTCGCAACGTCGCCGAGAACAAGTGGATATCGTGAGATTCGATACCATCCCAAATCCCTATAAGAGGCGTCGGCATCTCTCCCCTCAATCATCTCTTTCCCCTCCTCATCCGCATCAACAATCACCACCTCAGCCCTACACTGCAACATCCTCTTGGCAACTACCATCTTCACATCTCATCTACTCGCCCTCTCGCCAAGCTTCTCTACATCTTTTAATACGACCGTTCAACAGTCGCCAAGATGCAGTACAGGATCGCCTCTGCTGCCCTCGCCGCTCTGGCAGTCTCCTCTGTCAACGCCGGTCTCATCTCGCGCCAGAACGCCCTTGTCATCCAGCCCGGCTACATTGTTACCCCGGCGATCTCCTTCAACTTCCAGAACCTCGGAGCCGAGGCCCTCGCCTACCAGACTCTTGCACAGCTTCGCGACGATCTTTCCAGGACCGCTGCCCTGGTCGTCGAGCTCAACAAGGCCGCTACCACTGTTGCCGCCGACAAGCAGGCGCAGGCTCAAGCCGTTGTCAAGCAGGTCCAGGCCAACGCTGATGCTATCAGGACCAAGCTCGAGCAACTGACCGCCGAGCTCATCGCCAGGGGTAACGGAGGAGGTGGTGGCGGCAACGGCGGCGGTGCTCCTGGAGCTCCCGCGATTCCCAGCGTCGCCGTCCCGAGCGTCGCTCTCCCCGGTGTTCCCAGCGTTGCCGTCCCCAGCGTCGGCGTCCCGAGCGTCGCTCTCCCTGGTGTTCCCAGCGTTGCCGTCCCCAGCGTCGGCGTCCCCAGTGTCGCTCTCCCTGGAGTTCCCAGCGTCGCTATTCCCAGCGTCTCTATCCCGGGAGTTCCCAGTGTCGCCATCCCGAGCGTCTCTCTTCCTGGCGCTCCTGGAGTCCCCAGCGTCGCTGTTCCCAGTGTCGCCATCCCGAGCGTCTCTCTCCCCGGAGCTCCTGGAGTTCCTAGCGTCGCTGTTCCCAGCGTCGCCGTCCCGAGCGTCTCTCTTCCTGGCGCTCCCGGAGTTCCGAGCGTCGCCGTCCCCAGCGTCTCCCTGCCCGGAGCTCCTGGAGTTCCCAGCGTCGCCGTCCCCGCCGTCCCGAGCGTCTCTCTCCCCGGTGTTCCGGGAGTTCCCAGCGTCGCCATCCCGAGCGTTACTGTCCCCGGCGTCACCGTCCCTAGTGTCACTGCCCCCGATGTCTCCGGTGCTACTTCGACTGCCATTGGCACCGTTGGTGGCGTCGTCGCCGCTCTTGACGCTGTCGTTGCCCAGGCCCGCTCTTTGAACACCCAGGTCCGCACCCAGCTCAGTCTGATCGGCAGCTACCTCGAGCAGCTCATCACCCCTCTCCTCGGCCAGGTCAAGACCGAGTCTGCCACCGCCATCGCCAACTCCTTCAAGCAGATCGCCACCGCTACCGACGCCTTCCTCGCTGCCGCCCAGACTGCTCTTGCCAACGGAAACGGTGCCTCTGCCGCTCTCCTCCAGCGCATTGCCGACGCCCGCGTTACTCTCAACCCTACCCTCGTTGCTGGCATCAGCCCCAACGTCTCTGTCTAAGCGAACTCTTCGCACTCTTTTCTTTACCAACTACAACTACCCACATACGAGTCTGGCAAGACCCAGACGATGCTGGCATTCACTATTAATCAAATTGACTTGAGCGACAAAACGACTATCCATATGGAATACTGGACTTTTAATGACAATGGGAGGAAATAATAATGACAATATGGGCGGACTACACTCCTTGGAAGGGTGAAACATAATGAATAATACTATACTTAGCCGTAGGACTACTATCCTCAATGTAATGAGTTTACTTATCAATTCCTCATCGACTTGCTCTATCACTCGATGCTCGGACTGCTTGCCTGGTTTCATCGGCGATTTCGGCGATGACCCACATTTCGACCCGATTCAGAGACCCACTATTCGCCGTCGTGTCGGTTGGGAGCCGGAGCCGATCGGTGCAAGCCATTCTAATGGAACTCAGCTGTCTTTCAATTGCACCAATGGCTGTCAGGCTGTAAATGTCCCAATCCTCACTTTGTGCGGTAGGCCATTTTACCGAAGCCGATCGCGCCCGCACAGCTTTCGCGTGTTCGAAGTCTATCAATTGGTGGAAGGCTCTCCTTTCCAGGTCTTGTGGTGAATAAGGTAATATGCTTGGAAGCGTAAAAATGGCGTGTTTTGTGTAAACAAATTGAATCACGGCGCAGAGGCCCGAATAGAGTGAGTGTGGAACCCCCTCACCCCGGAAATTCAGGGGCGGAGCGGGGACACCGTTAGGCCTCTTTCGATCGGATGACACATTTGAACATGCACGTTTTTGGTTTCTTGCCGCCCTGCGTTCTTTCGAGAAAGATAGGAACTTGCCTGTCGTCTTCAGGAGAGAATGAGGAAAGGGCGCCCACAGGCCCCGACTCAGACCTGTCCAACCGCGCGCCAGCGGTATCCTTGTCTTTCAGTGTAAACCCCAGAACAGAACGGGAGATCCCCTCAGGCGAGTGACCCCCTTCATTACTTTGGACGAACAAGCGAGAATTTGCAGCCAATCTGTCTGCGTGATGAAGACAGGGGCAGGTTGGTGCCGGATCGTCGGCTACGGTGGGATGAGCTTGAAGCCTTGGATAGATTGACGTCGGATTGCTCCGCCGTACAAACTTAGCCAAGTGAGAAAATAAGAGAATTGAACGTCAACTAGAGCGGACGTTCATAAACGCCTCCCGCCCCCGGCCAAGCACCACGATGCGCTCTCTCTGACTCTGCTTTCGTCGTCTTTTGCCATTCAATTCCATTCTTTTCTTGTCCCCTCGAGGTACAATCACGTTCTTTTTCACCAGTCTCTCTCTATCTCAGTCTCTCTTTTCCAACTCTCACCAAGATGCGTTTCTCCGCCCTCACCGCAGCCGGCCTGCTCGCCACTGGCGTCAGCGCCAACCTCAACGAACTGGCCAAGGCCGCCGGCAAGAAGTACTTCGGTACCGCCACTGACAACTCGGAGTTGACCAACACCGAATACGTCGCGATCCTCAAGGACAACAAGATGTTCGGAGCCATTACCCCCGGTAACGGTCAGAAGTGGCAGTTCACCGAGAAGAGCCAGGGCGTCTTCAGCTACACCTCCGGCGACGAGATCGCCACCTTCGCCAAGGACAACAGCATGCTTCTGCGCTGCCACACTCTGGTCTGGCACTCTCAGCTTCCCACCTGGGTCTCCTCTGGTACCTGGACCAAGGAGCAGCTGACCTCTATCATTGAGACGCACATCTCCAACGTCGCCGGTCACTACAAGGGCCAGTGCTACTCCTGGGATGTCGTCAACGAGGCCCTTAACGAGGACGGCACCTACCGCGACAGTGTCTTCTACAAGGTCCTCGGTACTGACTTCATTCCCATCTCTTTCAAGGCCGCCGCCGCGGCTGATGCTGATGCCAAGCTTTACTACAACGACTACAACATCGAGTTGGCTGGCAACAAGCAGAAGGAGGTCCTCAACATCATCAAGAGCATCAAGGATGCCGGTGCCAAGATCGATGGTGTCGGTCTTCAGGCCCATCTGATCGTCGGCAGCGCTGGCTCCCGCTCTGCCCTGAGCACCGTCCTCAAGTCCTACGTCGACGCCGGCGTCACCGAGGTCGCCTACACCGAGCTCGACATCCGCCACAAGAGCATCCCCGCCGACACCACCGCTCAGGAACAGCAGGCCACCGACTACGTCAGCGTTGTTGGTGCTTGCCTCGACGTCGCCGAGTGTGTTGGCGTCAGCATCTGGGACTACACCGACAAGTACTCCTGGATTCCCTCTGTCTTCCCCGGCACCGGTGAGGCTCTTCCCTGGGACGAGAACCTCAAGCCCAAGCCCGCCTACACCTCCATCTCCAGCCTTCTCGCCGCCGCCGGTGGTGCTGCCCCCGCTACCTCCGCCGCCCCCGTCGCCACCGGCGCTGCCTCTTCCGCCCCCGCCGCTACTACCTCCAAGGCCGCCGCCGCCGAGCCCTCTAGCTCTGCCCCTGCTGCCAGTGAGCCCGCCGCCAGCGAGCCTGCCGCCTCTGTCCCGGCTGTCACCCCTGCTCCCAGTGTCCCTGCTGCCACTCCCGCTCCTGCCACCACTCTCGTCACCAGCGTGAGGAGCAAGAACTGCGGCGACAACGCCGAGGCTGCTTCCAGCGCTCCCGCTGCTGCTGCTTCTGGTACCGTTGAGGCTGCTGCTGCTCGCTGGGCTCAGTGCGGCGGCAACGGCTACACCGGCCCCACCACTTGCGCGACTGGATACACTTGCCAGAAGCAGAACGACTACTACTCCCAGTGCCAGTAGAGGAGGAATGAGAGGACAAAGGAGCCGCTCCGGATAGCGGCTCCGATGAGACGGTGAAGAAATTCGTGTATATACTTTTATTTCAGCTGAAAGGTACATATTTTCATATGCCTTCACCTTTTGGACCGTGCTGCCAGTGACGTGCGAGGTACTTTTTGATCGTGGTTAGACTTTGCTACAGGCCATCCACGAACTCATTGACTTTTGTGAAGGGTGTCGATACCTTGATGTCGGCGAAAAGTTTCAATCAGTGACTCAACCCTCATATGAGTCAAACTGCAAAGCATTGGCACTATGTCTTCCTCTCTGACTGTTTGAATCATCTCGGTCCAATCCGACCTCCCCAACCCACCGCCCAGCGCTGCAAAATGCAGGTACGGCACAGTGGCGGCGGCGCCTTGGTGGTCCCGACGTCCCCTGAAAAGAAAACCGCCCGATAGGGATGGACGAGATTGAGCAGACCAAACAACCTTATCCAAGGGGGAGGGACTGACTGCACTGCAACGACACGAGGCGGTCAATCATTCCAGGGGAGATCGTTAGATACCTCAACGTCGAAAGCGCCTTGTCTCTCGTATCAACCAATCGCTACCTGCACCAAAACTTAAGCAGCAAATTCCTGTTTCTAATAAGCAGGCTCGATAAACAGACTTCTTGCAACGTGCTGAAGGTTTTGCAAAGTATCGAAAGATGCAGATGTGGGCTTGCTTCACGTGCCTTTTGATGCTGCCTCGATCGTCGTTCCAACGTCGTATCTTACCCAAAGAGACTGGGGACGCGTCTCGTGAATGCCTCGATTGTCGAGAGCAGAGATGGCGTAAGTTATGGGGAGACTGGAAGATGACAAGCACCCAGTGTGTTGAACAGAGAGAGCCGCCTTCGCTGGAAAGGCTGCCAGTCAATATTCTTCGGGGAATTTCTCACTGGCTGAAGTACCTGGATGTCATCGACCTCCGAAGCACATGTTGCCTAATGCGACTCAACGTGTCTGCTGACTGGGTCCCGTTGCACAAGCGGTTTCTTGCCGTACGAGGGTATGAGCCAATCATTCTCCACGACGGCACCATCTCGCCAGCCAGGTATCCGTGCTACGGATGCTTTCAAGTGAAGAAGCTCAAGTCCTTCACCACAACCCACATTGACCTGTCTGTCGGGGACCCTGACAAGTTTTGGAAACGGCAGTGTCAGCACTGCCTGCAGCGGATGTACGTCAAAGACGGCGTCGGACCCTTGGAGGAGTGGCGACGGCGGCGTCCATGTTCGGATTGCGGCTGCTTGAGGTACAGGGGCCAGCGCTGTCGTGCATGCTTTTCACCGTTGCATCTCTACAGAAACGTACAACCGGATTTGCAAACGACGCCCGCTGATCGCTACGGCCAGGTATTGGATCAGATAAGGATGTGGAGCGCCGAATATGCGACAGCTCTCCAGTCTTTAGACGCAGAGGGAAGTTTGAGCAGATATCCTGAAGTTCTCCTTACGCAGCGCCTTCGCGTGCTTTGGAAAGCTGTTCATGATGACAATGTTCAGCGCATGTCCTTGCAGATGGTCTGAAAAGTGGCACTCGAGCGGCCGGGCTCCCAGAGACGGCCCCACATGTTCGGCGCCGGCCCCATTTCGCGGGCCGCGAGCGGCTTTGACAGTTCTCTCGTGGGAGCCGGATGACCGAGGTTGCGGCACAAAGAGAGTTTGGCGGGTTGCAAGCCTGGGCATCCCCGCATTGACTGCTGTCATTCCCGTGTCAACCCCGCGGTGCCGCATGGTGGTGTTCTTGGATGACGACACCCGGCAGGTAGTCTTTCGTACTAGTATCTAGCAGTATAGTAAGCAATTGAAGTAGAAGTTATTCAACTCATTTCTACTCTTGCAAAGTTCCTGGGGAATTCATTACGCCCTAGACTGTACACCTGTGAGAGACAGACCTACCTTGCGTTTTGAAAGACTCGGAGATGGCAAACCAAGCCAACGGAGGTGGAAACGCCACCACAGACCAGTTCTACCCCGGCGCAGAGGGCGCTACACAGAACTTCAGCAACTTCATCGCCGACGCAAAATACGAAGACATACCACCGCAAGCCATCACCAAGCTCCTCGATCTGATCATCGATCACATCGGTGTCGGAGCCGGCGGCGGAGCCCAGTCGGAATCAAGCAGCCACATCCTCAAGGCCGTCGAAGCCTTTTCAGAAGGCTGCGCCGGTGAGAGCACAGTCTACGGCAAAACAAAAACATACCCCAAACACATCGCAGCTCTGCTGAACGGCGCATTCGCACACTCCTTTGACTTTGACGATACCCTCGCAATCGGCATCATCCACCCCGGCGCAAGCGTCATCCCGGCCGCCTTGGCGCAAGCTGAAGCCTCCAACGCCTCCGGGCGCCAGCTTCTGACGGGTCTCTCCGTCGGGTACGAGGTGGCGTGCCGTCTCGGCCGCGCCCTATCTTCGGGTGGCTACCCCCGAGGCTTCCACAACACCGCCACGGCGGGCATCTTCGGCGCCGTGGCGGCCATCTGCAAGATCAAGGGCTTGACGGGTGAGCAGGTCTACAACGCTTTCGGGCTAGCCGGTTCCAAGGCCGCGGGTTCGATGCAGTTCCTTGACAACGGGTCGTGGAACAAGAGACTCCATCCCGGATTCGCGGCCCACGATGCGTTTCTTTGTGTTGCCCTTGCGGAGGCGGGTGTCACTGGCGCGTCGCATGCGATTGAGGGGAAATGGGGCTTCTTGCAGGCGTATTCGACGAAGAGCAAAGCCGCTGGTCTGACGGAGGACCTGGGATCCGAATGGCTGTTCGCCGCGACGGCGATGAAGCCCTTCCCTGCCTGCCGCTTCACGCACACCGCAATCGAGATCACGGCAAGGGTTGCGGCTGAAGCCAAGTCTGGAGAGCTTCCGCAGAAGATTACGGTCTGGGTGAATCCCTCTGGCTATGATATCATCGGGCGGCCGAGTCCGAATAAGTTGCATCCCGAGACCATTGTTGATGCCCAGTTCAGCATGTACTATCAAGTCGCCGTGGCCTGGTTGTTTGGGAGTGAGGCGGGATGGAGCGTCTATGATTCCGAGAAGATGAAGGACAAGAAGGTGGCGGAGCTTTGCGATCGAGTGGAGGTTGTGACCGATGACAGCTTCAAGGAAGAGTTCGAGGTAAGGATGTCGTTCCAGGGTGTCGATGGCGGAGCTGCCAGGGAGGAGGCTCTAGTGTACCCGCTAGGCGAGGTCGAGCACCCATTCTCGAGGGAGAATGTCAGCGACAAGTTCTGGGGTCTGGTCCAGCCGGTGTACGACCAACAGCGAGCTGAGAACATACTCAAAGCTGTGGACAATCTGAGCAAAAGCTCTGCTGCGGAACTGCTGAAGTTCCTATGAGATTCCGATATCTTTAGCTGAAGATCTAGAGCAATCGCGAATCTTGAACCATGCACGTGTCGGAAGAGCCCCTTTCCTCGCCCCTTTCAAGGGCGTCCTTGCGTCTCTTATCTAGGACCCGCAGCATCCACCGATACAAGACGATCCCGGACCCTCTACCGTTGTTTGAAGTTGTGGATTCGATCGCGAATTCCGAAGGCAACTTGTGGGTCACTTGAAGCTTGTGTCAATATCATGGGTTGGTTTTAGGGCTACCCAAGCCAAGAAAAGTCCCGCGAGGGCGGCATTTCATGTGTCGGGGGCTTCCCATCTTCGCCGGTCCCGGCACCCTGATCCACATTCCAGGAATGCAAAGACAGCAGGACTTCCTCGTAGGAATCTTGACAGTACAATGTCGACGTCGCTTTCGTTTTCTCTCACATGCTCGCAGACATCACGGCTCTCAGTCCAGATTGAAATCTCGGATGGTCTCGTCTGGAGCTCTCACCAGCCTCCCGCAGAGACGGGAGCGATTCTGACTTGAGCGCCGTGCATTGCCGTATGCGGCCAAGGACCAGAAGTCGCCGACGCATCGGAAAGGATTATTGCGTCTGATTCAGCCTTTTTAAGAGAAATACGACGTTCGCCTCCAATCCGCATTAGACTTCGGACTTTTGTAAATTGTCCACGCGCAAGAATAGCAACCGGCGCTGAGTCTCCAGGGATGTCACACACCAACTCTCCTCCATTTGGGAACTCAGCCCGGCATGGCTCCACCATTATGAAATCGACCCAAACTTTGACGAGCTCAAGAAGAGCCATTTCCCCGCCTGGAGTGCATCCTTTGCGCCAGATGCAGAAAGTCCTTGGATGCTGAAAGGTGTTCATATGTCCGAGCTTGGTGGTCTGGAGTCAGGCCGATGCCCAGGGTGCCATGATATGATCCGTCATGGACTATTGGGCGGCACAGAGGCCGTGGCAACGGCTCAGTCGCCCAACCGCGTATCGAGAACGCCGCTTCATTTCCATGACGCCTCTTCCGAACCATCATTCATCTCCGCGTGAGCATCCTGGTCTCACGTTGCAACACCACGATTGATTGATCGTCTTCGCATGGGAGTCGCTGCAGTGGTTGACACAATTGCGGGAGGCCCCGATCCGCCAACGCCGTCCGTCAAAGTGCGCTTTGACCGCCTAGGGCCGGGTACAATGCGGGGGATGACACGCTGAACCGCCATTTTCATCTCGCTTCCTGGTTTCGACAGCCAGGGGAACCCCTTCTTCTTCCAATCGCAGGGCGGCGGATGCGACTCACAGGGTGTCCCTCCCGCTCGACATGTTCTCTTCGGGGAGGATCACGCTCATATTCACGAACCACGTTCTGTCGTGGTGGTGTTTGGGCTACCATCCGAACTCCTTTCTCGGGTGATGTGCGGAGACATGGAAGCCTGGACCTGGACTCGGGCTGGGCCAGATCGGACATGAAAGATGACGGGCTTCTTTTATAGCCAGGCATTGCCGTCTGGGGGAAGAGCGATATGGGTCGACGGAGATCTTTAGGTCTCTGCGACCGTTTATTGTTACCTTGTTCTGTCCCCCTGGCAGGCGCCGCGAAAAACGAAAAAAAAAAAAAGTTCTGCAGCGACCGCAGAGCTCGCTCTCTTCTCTCCCGCCAGATGACGGTGCTCAGCCCGCATGGACGACGTTCCTTTTAACGAACTTCCTCACGATGACTATGGCCCGTGGATGCTTGCGATTATCTGGGGGCTTGGGGCCATAGCTGGGGGCTTCATGGGATTACGACTTTACTGCAAGTTAACGCGACAACGAGGTTTATGGTATGATGACTACTACATGATAGCAGCTTTGGTGAGATTGTTTTCGCGCCGTGTCCTGGCATCATCGCAACTGACACCTACAAGCTTGCATACATAACGTTCGGCGTCTTCATCTCGATCGACGTGTCATACGACTTTGGCAAGCATAATTGGGACATCACGCCAGGCAACTGGTCTTGGCTTCTCCTCCACGCCAATCTGTCTGGTTCCTTCTCCATCATTGCGGCATGCTGGAGCAAGACGTCTTTCGCATTGACGCTGCTGCGCATTGCGAATGAGCGGTGGATGAAGTATTTGATCTGGTTCATCATGATCTCAGTCAACATCGCGCTTGGCCTCAACGTGCTCTTTACCTGGATCCAATGCACGCCTGTCGAAAAGACATGGAGGACGGCTTCGACCCCCGGGACGTGTTGGGACAAGAGCATACCAATGAACTACAACACGTTCACGGCATCATACTCTGGCGCCATGGACATTGTGCTTGCAATTCTTCCGTGGAAGATAATCTGGGGCCTCTCTATGACGAAGAAGGAGAAGTTCGGTGTTTCGCTCGCGATGAGCATGGGTGTCTTGTGAGCATTCAGCATTTCTAGACCTAGCGTCTGCGCATGCTAACCACTGACATATGTGCTTTAGCGCTGGCATTGTTTCATTTATCAAAATCAAGACGATTACGGCCATCGGGGCCTTCGACATCATTGATACAGTCGAGCTTGTAATATGGGGCGCTGCAGAGAGTGCCGTCACCATCATCGCCGCGTCAATACCCATCCTTCGGGCGCTGTTCCGCGACTACAAGCCGCCGCCGGCTCGCTTCATCAGCGACGAGGAGTCGATGCTTCGTCGGCTGGGTGAGGCATCAGTACGGACGATGACGAGGCCACAAACGGCGGGGATAAGGCGGTCGAGATCAGAGATGGAACTGATCGAGATAGACAGGAGCCTTGGTTCTAGAGGATATGCAGACAAAAACGACCTGGCGTTGCAAGCGTGGAAAGGGAGGGACGAAGACTTTGACTCCAAGAAGGAAATGGGGAATGGAGCAACGCTGTCGTCGCAATTTGATGCATTTGGGAGAGGGGTTCAAGAGCCGAAACGCACCCACGTGAGGAATTTCTCCCGGAAGGAAGTGAAGTTAGTTCCTCTTCAGTGACCTCAATTCTACTCGCAAATTGCTTCATTCGCCTGCCTTTCGCAAAGCGCATTGATCGTGTCCTTCATATCCAGTGGATTGCTGCTTCAAGGGGGATGAAGTTGAATCTTATTCCAATTGAACCCAAGTCATTGATCGGGTGTCTCGAAGGCGGTCCTTCATGATGTCATAGCAGCCCCTGCGATGTCTCCTAAGAAGTGCTAATGTCTGACCAAGTCTGAGATGGATCAAGTGTGGCTTCCTATCATCCCTCTGGCACAAAGGCCAACGGTGATAAATTCGCGGGAAACTTGCATCCAAAACCCCGAATTTCAATGTCCGAAGTTATTTCCCAATTGTTTTCGCTGTAAGGTTTCAACTTGGTTTTCCCTCTTCTAGAAAAGCATCCCGTCGCTGTATGATCGAGCACCCGCACC
The DNA here is from genome assembly GCF_000319635.2 of Colletotrichum fructicola Nara gc5. Taxonomy (NCBI): domain Eukaryota; kingdom Fungi; phylum Ascomycota; class Sordariomycetes; order Glomerellales; family Glomerellaceae; genus Colletotrichum; species Colletotrichum fructicola. The sequence goes on along the minus strand of NW_027094051.1, from coordinate 7,057,816 downwards.
TCCCTCAGAACAAGCTTAAAGTCGCCAGGACCGCGCCGCTTTCATGCATAAAATTCAAATTCTCCATTGGTCTCGGCCATGTCGCGCTGTGAGAAAAAAGCATGGGCCCGAAATAGACCTGAGACCTTGACTTTATGACTTGAAGTGGTCAATAGCAGGAAGCCCTGCCGTAGGGTCTAGGCAGCAGGATTACCTATGAAGGAGAAGGAAACGGTAGCATTGGAACGAACGCTAAAATCCTTCTGCCGTCCTTCGTTCGCTGATCAGAACAGCACTAGTTCATGATGGTCGTTTAGTGCATTGGTCTCACAATGTTTAAGAACGCGACATTCCCAGCAACGGCCGGGTGGTCTGCGACTCACATGCATTGGGCCAAAACGACATAAGATTCGTCTGTTGAACACAAACTTTGTCCCTTTCAAGCCACCCCCGCAAACATCCGACGACGAGTGAGTGCAACATAAGGTACTGTATGGGAGGGGGAGCCCACACCACGTTCAAGATGAATATTCTCACCAACTTGACGACGCTCTTCACCGCGATGACACTCTCAAGCGGTGCGTACGCCGCCCGGATGGGACGATCGATCCCGGATTACACCACATCAGAGGCTGGCAATCCGTTCGTGGACGGATGGTACGCCGACCCAGACACAGCTGTCTACAATAACGAGTACTGGGTTTACCCGACATCATCATACGCATACGAGGAGCAAACGTACCTTGATGCGTTCTCCTCCAAAGATCTCGTGCACTGGACGAAGCACTCGAATATCTTGACAAAGGCTGATGTATCATGGGCTCAAGAGGCTATGTGGGCACCTGCCACCATTGAGCGCAATGGAAAGTATTACATCTACTTCGGCGCAAACGACATTCAAGAAGGCGAGAATAACGTGGGTGGCATCGGCGTCGCGGTGGCGGACAAGCCTGAGGGCCCTTACAAAGACGCCATCGGCAAGCCCCTCATCGGCGAATATCACAACGGCGAACAACCGATCGACCAAGACGTCTTCATCGATGATGACGGCCAGGCTTACATTTACTATGGGGGGCACGGACACGCCAACGTCGCCAAGCTGAACTCCGACATGATCAGCATAGGGAACTTCTCTGACGGCACCCAGTTCAAGGAGATTACCCCCGAAAACTACGTTGAGGGATCATTGATGTTCAAACGGAATGAAAAGTACTATTTGATGTGGTCTGAAGGAGGATGGACCGGGCCTGACTACTCCGTATCGTACGCCATCTCAGACTCTCCCCTCGGGCCTTTCAACCGCGAAGCAAAGATCCTCCAGCAAGACGCAGCCGTAGCCACGGGATCTGGTCACAATGCTGTGATCAATATCCCTGGAACCGACATCTGGTACATCTTCTACCACCGCCGACCACTGGGAGACACTGACGGCAACCACCGGCAACTCGCTTACGACCGCATGTATTTCGACGAGAACGGCAAAATTAAGCAGGTCAACATGCTTGTCAAGGACAATTTTAGTGATGGAAATCTCATTGGATGGAATACCGCGTTTGAGGGAAAGTTTTCAGTCAAGGATAACCAGTTGAACGCGGAAAAGACGTCGGCCTGGAGCGGCAAGGCCCTTCTGAATACGGGATTTGAAGATTTCGTTTTCGACATCGACATCACCCTCGTTGACCCAGACGTCAACTCAACCGCCCGCGACTCGGGTGACGCGGGCGTTCTCTTCGGAGTTACTAGCGCTTCAGCAGGTATTGACAACGTCACCGGCTTTTATGCAGCTGTAGACGCATCCGGGGCAGTTGTCCTAGGACAGATGAACCAGAACTGGCTCCAGCTTGCATCTGCTGACCTGGACATCAAGGCGGGAACAAAATATCACTTGCGCGTTACGGCGATTAACAAGGAGGTTAAAGTGTTTGTGGACGATATGTCTATATCGAAACTCACTTACACGGTGTCAGTAAGCACGAAGGGAACAAGCGGAGTTCGTGTGTTTCGCACCGGTGCGCTGTATGATAATCTTTCCGTGGCGCATACGAGCAATTAGCGTGACAAAATCTAAACAAAATTGTTGAGACTTTCTGTTCATCTCTTGACCGCCATGAAAACCTCAGCTCTTTCAATTATCCGCATAGTGCGTGCCGGCTCGAATCCGTTCGTGCAACATGGTACTGCAAGGTTTTCTACTATGGCTGTGGTGCTGTAACTACCTCAATCATCCCTAGAGTGGAAAGATGACTTGAATGATACCCATATTTACATCGAATTTGGCGTGCTGCATGCTAATCTCAGAATGATCACACTTCGAGAGTACAGAATGCTAAATTGTCTCGATTGTCTGAGACTATATATGTATGACCTGCAGGAGACTTTCTTTGGCAGCACATGTGATGGTTATCTTCCATACGGTCTCTACATAACTAAAGAGAAAAAAATGGAGAAGAAAGAAGCTGCAGTGTCAACTATTTATCCTCGGAGCTTAGCGGCTTACGACCGTAAACGACATAACCATTCCAGTAAGCATGAATTTTGAGATTCTTAAGATCCTTGCGCACCTCGAGACACATGACCATCGCCTCTTCTTTATTCCAGTCCAGGACGCGAGTGAATAGGCCAAGAGTAAGCGCCTCGAGACCATGAACAAGCTGTACCTGGTTGGCAGTGCCAACCTCCTTGAGCTTCTGGTCCTTCGGCCAAGGGGAAATTGGAAATCTAACACGCGTGGTTTTGATCTCCTCAAAGCCTGCGGCTTCCATCATAGCAGGTCTTTTGTTTGTCTGGTTGATTGGTCGTCCAATTTTGTCGCAGGCTTCGACCAAGAGGTGGCTCCACTTGTACAGGGCAGAGTCTTCTTTGAGGGTGCCATCGTCACAGACGGGTGGCCAGATGCTGTCTTGAATCTCGAGGTAGCCGCCTGGTTCCAAATTTTTGTATGCTTGAGCAATGACGCCCTCCCAATCAGCAAAGCTGCCGTTCATATCGCGACAGAAGATGAAGTCGAAGGGTGTCGACCACGTCCATTCCTTTTCGAGGTCGTCAACCTCAAAGTAGCAGTTAGGAGGCACGTAGGTTGATTGGATGGGACTGAGGTCAACGCCTTGAACTGATGCCTCTGGGTGGGCATCAGCGTAGTCGAGGGCCCAAACGCCCGTACCTGTGCCGATGTCGAGAACCCGTTTGGCGCTGATATCATTTTTCGGACACAAGCAAAAGTCTCCGTCCAGAGTCAACATCCAAACGTAGTTGACTGTGTCCAGCCGCTCTTGCTCTCGGGCATCGTTCGGGAAAGCATATTTCCCGTCACTCATGCGGTGATATGTTCGTCCGTTCTCCCGGCGATAATCCAGGATGCTTGATCTCAGAGAGGCTTGAGATTCACTCGTTGAGGAGCCTCCAATTGAGGCGGAATCATCTGCTACAGCTTCTTCAGGGAGAATCGGTGGCTCATCTTGCTGTTGCGTGGTCATTTTCGTTCGTTTTTGTTGCAGATTGATGGTTGTACGGTTGAATATGCTGAGGTTGGAGAGAGGAAAGAGAGCACTAGCTGACCCCTCTTTGAGCGGTGAATGTTATCCCACGACCCCCCGCTTTTTACGTCACATATCAGCTTCATCAGCAGTTATTATTTATCCCTTCTGCTGTTGGTTGGTGCTGTTGGGCGCAACAACTTCCATCTTGGGAACATGAGCCCCACTATATGCCACGGTAGGAATATGCTAGGCGACGCGCGTTTTCCAACCTCGTTTTCTCCAGCATGAGTGTTCCATGACGTCTCAGGGATCATTCTGTTTCCATAGGTAGGCTCTTTTTCCATACTGTTAATATTCCAGCCAATACCCCTTGGTACGTTTTGGCCGATTTGGGTGGTTCATAGTGGTTGCCGACTCAGATAACACATGCCTATGAGTAAATACTGCAATCAGCCCAACCCTATCGCATTTCGAGTCGAAATCTTCAGGGACAGGTGCTTTCAAGCTGAAAGTATGTTTAAATCACTTTACTCATTATCTGTGAGGAATACACACCGGTCTGTTCCCAGAATTAGGTTATTATCATACAGTATTGTTACTAGATGAAGAGGCGAGATGTAACCTCAAGTATTAAACGGTATGTGGTATCTAGACGGGTTTCTCATTCATCATTCTTTTCAAACACGGTCTGTCCCAAACACTGGTTCTCTAGCTGTTGCTTCCCTCAGACTGAGGAGCGCCACAGTACTTGGTGCAGTAGTGGTTCAGCTGGAATCATGAATTTGTTAGTTTGTACATATGTGCATAATCAGCCAGGCATCTGACTTACCTCGTCACCTCCAATGTGCCAGCCATCGGATCTGCAAGCGTCTCCGTCCTGAGGCTCAGAATTAGTCAAGTTCCGAGTGCGCCGGATTCCGAAAACGGAGTCACGAGCTTACCATGTGGCAGTCGGGGCACTGATCCCACTGCTTGTTGCCCGTGTTGCGGCGACGGTAGTAGTCGCAAGCGCACTTGGTTGCCTCGGGCATAATCTCGTACTTCTTAGACCAGCTGTAGCTGACACTCCAACCAGTGCCACCAATGGGCTGCTCAACACGGTTACGCACGCAGGCACCGAAGTTGTGAAGTTTGGCTTCGACGCTGCAGAGAGATTTCTGGTCAGCATCTAAGGTATTCCCTCCCAAGTCACCCGAAGATTGAGATGTAGACGTGGGTGGAATGAAGGTTCAACCTACCTAACGGCGAGAGCCACGACGAGGGCAGAGGTGCTGATCTTCATGTTTGTTGGAAGTTGAACGGGAAAGAACTTTGATGCGTGGATATGCCTCGTTGATTTTGAGTGTTGATCTGCGACTGGACATGCCAGTCTTGAGATCTGCGAGGTAACACTATATATGCTCTCATGTGCTCAACTGCAGTGAGAACATAGATGGCTGAGGTCTGGGACCCCTCCACCTGTGATAGGATTTCATCTCCGAGATGGCCTTTCCAGCCTTTCGCCCTGCTTTCAGACCGAATGATGTGATAATCCTTTCCCTCCGCGTGATACGTGTTGCGGGGGCAATAGTCTTGAGCCATGCTGCTCGGGGGCTGGTCTTACTCGAATCCAGTCAAGCGCCGGCGCTCACTCTGAATTCACCACAGAAAATCCCATGAAGAGGTTCAAAACATGACTCAATTTACTATCTATCAAACGTGCAAAACCTTCAGAGGCCATCTCGGCGCAGGCGTCTTCGGAATGTCGGCGATATCTATCCACTTGGCGGGAACCGTCTGAGCAATGGGTATTGGTCACGCACTGTTCTTTGGGAAGCACCTGCGAAAATCTGTGGAAACTGAGGACTCCAGGACTGAGTCGAGAAGAGCTGTTTATCTCGTAATATGGATCATTGAAAGGCTTGGTATTGTGGTTTTCTGCCCGGTATAATAAGGTCACTGACTCAGAATATATCTTTGGTGGGTAAGTCGTGGGCCGCGAGGTACATGCGAGTTTTGCGAATCTAACACAGACAGATCTGCAGGAATGGAACGGTGTAGAATTAAGCTTAACTTGGGGACAAGGTCTTTGTAACTAGTCTCTTTCAATCGTCACCAAATTGGTCTATTTAATTGAGTTTGGCTAACCGTCGGACGTGGAGACATCACCTGGATGGCTTCATCTTGGCGTAGTTCCACTGCGGCTCCTGCCATACGAAGTACGGGGTAAGGCAATGACTCGGAAGCCATTTGATCTGATAATCTGAATAATTCGCGCGGATTTGCTCGGGTCAAGGGCAGCGGTGAGTGGTCATGCTTCCAAAGGCGTAAGGCGTGGATGAACCACTGCGGCAAGTCGACTTGCGCGTGAGTTGAGACTTTTGACCGGCAGCTGAGATAAGAAAACCACTAAGGATGACGATTTGATAGTATAAAGTCGTTCACATATCCCAAGAATTTTGCAACACACTTGCCCTCACCACACCTCTCATTGCTCCCCAAGTCTCCTGTCGTCTTCAATTCATCAAAATGGCTTCTCGCTTCGTCACCGTCTGCCTTGCGGCAGTCGCCGCCGCTTCTCCGGTTTTTGTCCCTCGGACCACCAACGGCACCAAGTTCGACCCCGAGCGCGGCCTCTTCCCCGGAGAAGTTCTCCTTGTCGGCCACGAGCACAGTAAGTGGAGGAATCCATCATCGCCTACCATTTCCCCAGCCATTCCCCGTGCTCTTAGAAGAAGCGAGTCCTTGGCATGAACTGTGTCTTGGCGGTCCTTTGCAACGAGCTACACTGGGCAGAAAACAGGCGTCCCGCGTATCGTGAATACGATAGGCTAATCTTATCGTTGCAGTGGAGGTTGTGGACAAGGATTCTTACTCGGCGATGCTGTCAACCAGCGGCATTCTGTCCTCCCCCCCTGACATCGACCGTTCGCTTCTGGACTTCGAGGAGCCCACGGAGGAGGAGCTCAAGCAGCTTGACGCCCGTCAAGCAAGCTGCGATATGACTACTGCCGTCGTCATCACCAGAACCGACAGGTTCTACGACTGGGATCTCCAGATGAGCCCTGTATCGATTGCTGGTGGCAACCCTATTGACATCAGTCTCACATCGACTTACACGGTCACTGATACTCTCACCATCACCGGCGGTTTCAGCCCGACCATTGTCACCGGATACTTGACATCCAACTTTGGCGTTTCTGGCTCCCGATCCTGGGCCACTGCTCAGGCCATCATGGTCAGGGGAACCGTATCCGCTCACCACACCGGTGTCATGGTCAACAACCCTTTCAAGACCAGAAGATACGGCCGTGTCATGAGAGGCTGCCTTGGAAAGCAAACACAAATCGGAACGTTCATGTCCGATGCTTATGTATGACCCACGTTTTCTCAACTTTTGCGTATAGAAACTGACTTGAGAACTAGGAGGAGGGAAGCTACGGCGGAGTCAAGTGGATCAGAGGAGCAATCACCCCTTGTGAAAAGCCGGGTGTCCACCGCCCGCTTTCTCGCTGTCAGGGCGGCGGCAACTTCGTTTAAGCGAAAACATGCCGTGGCGGGTAATGCTGCTCTTAAGCTCTCGGGAGCAGGAACCGGGTTGAATGGGGTTTATTCTACTGGAGTTTCCAGCTTGCAAAGGCTGTGCATGGGCAAAAAGAGATTCCACGGCTCGGCCTTTGGAAAATCCTTGTTTCCAACGCGGGCAAGAGGATGGTTAAATAGCTTATGACTTACGGATATGTTCCAGTCTAACTGTCTAATGATAATTCATCATGTCCCTCACGTGCCCGAACCTCCATCGGATCTGTCCTTTGCTCATGCTCGATCTTAAAGTGTGACTAAACAGAACGTTCCTGTGCATTTGAAAGAATGCTTTGTAATTTGCAACGAGGTCACACTCCGAAGTCTTACGATGAAGAAATTTTGAGCACAACACCGGTCACATCCATAACAAATGTGACAATCACATCCCAAGTTTTACGCAAGTTTAATTCACACACAAAATCCCTGATGTATAAGAGACCAGCAGGGCCGTGCTTGTGTGCATGCTCGTAGACAGAACATGACAGATATGTGCATCGGTCTTCCCAGACTCACTTCCCCTTTTTACGTGCCGTTCATTCCGTCTCTGTCATCAACAAGAGACTGAAGTGGAAGTGTGATGTCAGCTCTCAGCCTCACGCGTAGTTTGTCCTGGGAATCCGGGGCCATTGGAATGTGTTTTGAGGCTGAGGGCCAAGCTAGAACCTCGAGCTCCGTCTTGCGGCCAGCCCTGCACGTTCAGCTAGCCACACACAGGGCAGAGGCGAGGTAAGCAGGCTTCAATCTATGAGGATTGGGCATGTTTCGGACGGGGACCCCAAAGGTTCCCCGCTTCAGGGCTGACATGTCCCAGACCAAGCTCGCACGTCGTAAATTCTCGGTGAGATTGAAGCAAGGAACACTCAAACGGACCAATCAACGCGGAATTTTCGATGAGAAATTCTGGGAAGTTTCACAACCGTTTATGACTATAAGCCCGATGCATGCTGCCGTGAGCTTTTCTTCTTTTCAGCCCGTCATCCAGGCTGCCTTGGATGTGCAGCCCCCCTATCGTGTCAGACTTGCGGCTTGCAAATTCTTGCGACTGCATCACCTGAAATTGTGGCGCTTAAAAGATGCAGTGGCATACGTATTTTAGGAGACATCAGTCGATGAAGATATGTGAGGGATGCCTACGTGCCTGAAGGGAAAGCACAGCCGTTCTAGTGACACCATCTTACCATCTGCATGTCAGCACATACGGATGGCAGATAAAACGCATACGCTTCCCCTTGATTGACAGTGTCCTGTCCCCAAATCAAGTCATTTCTTCACTGGTCGAGTAAGATGACGTCCGCAATCATTGAGGGGACCCTCGAGGCCTCCAGCACAACCATGCAAGTTTTGGGCATGTGGTACAAAGCCCTATTCGACCATGTTCTTGTTCCCCTTTTCAAACGTCTTTACATTGCCTTCTGGAAAATCGTCAACTTCTTTGTGCATTGGCATAAGCTCCCAAAGTGGCTCAGTGTCTTCAACCTGCTCGCTCTGCGCTTTGAGCTGAGGGACCAGAATCTGTACGACACTTATCCATCCGACGGCCGCGATCACCAAGGAAACCCGAAAACCTGCCCTCTTGAGGATACCAAATACATCAGCTCCAGGCACTCAGATGGCAAGTTCAACGATCTCAGTGGCCCCAAAATGGGCTGCAGAGGCATGAGATTCGGGCGCAACGTGCCAAGGAAGCACACCACGGCCCCTTCTCACAAGGAGCTGCTTACACCCAACCCGAGATTGATCTCTGAGAAGATCCTTGCGAGACCCGACAACGGCTTCAAGCCGGCTACCATCGTCAACTTGCTTGCCGCTGCATGGATTCAGTTCCAGGTGCATGACTGGGCACAACACTTCAACGATACCGCCAACTCTTGGGACGTTCCTCTTGCCAAGGGTGATACGTGGCCCGAGAGAAATATGAGGATATACCGCACGAGGAAGGCTGAACACCTTCGGGGAGACGACGAGGCGCCGCCTGCTTACGAGAACGAGTGCACGCACTGGTGGGATGGCTCTCAGATCTACGGGTCCACTGAGAAAGAAACTCAGGAGCTCAGGGCGCAGTGCGAGAGGGAGGGCTCGCGAGGTCAGCTCGCCGTTGACGGTGTGCAGGGTGCGCAGTTCTTGCCTCGTGGCCAAGACGGCATTCCCAAGACGGGGTTCCATCAGAACTGGTGGATCGGTCTCGAGCTCCTGCACACACTGTTTGCTCTGGAGCACAATGCCATTGCTAAGCAGCTTGAGCTCTCGAACCCTACTTGGACCAGTGATCAGATATTTGACACTGCTAGACTGGTCAATTGCGCTCTCATGGCGAAGATCCACACAGTTGAGTGGACTCCTGGAATCTTGCAGCATCCGGCCCTGCAGGTTGGTATGAGCGCTAACTGGTGGGGACTCGCTGGGGAGAAGGTATGTATTCAGATGAAGGTATTCTCGATTCCATACAAAGTGCTAACAAATTCTCTAGCTCTGGAAGGTGTTCGGGCGAATCTTTGACAACAAGCTCGAGGTAGTCTCTGGCATCCCAGGCTCAGATGTGGACCACGACAACGTGCCCTACTCCCTCACAGAGGAGTTCGTGTCTGTCTACCGCCTCCACCCGCTGATCCCTGACAACATCGCGTTTTTCAATGTCAAAAACGGACAGCATGAAGGGACTCTTCCGATGAAAGAGGTCGCCTTCGAATCGGCCCGCAAGCCCCTCAACGAGAAGGGCTTCGCGTCAGGGCTGGGACTCAACTTCGCAGACGTCTTCTACTCGTTCGGAGTCAACTACCCGGGAGCCATCCGCGCCCACAACATGCCGAACTTCCTGAGAGACCTGCACATCCCGGCTGACGAGGAGTTCCCCGAAGGCAGACACCTGGACATGGGCACCGTCGACATCCTGCGCGACCGCGAGCGCGGCGTGCCTCGCTACAACGCCTTCCGCCGCCTCTTCCACATGCCAGCGGCACGAAGCTTCATTGAGCTGACTGGCGGTGATCGCAAGCTGGCTTCCGAGCTTGAGGGCGTCTACAACGGCGACATCGAGGCCGTGGATCTCCTCGTCGGAACGCTGAGCGAGCCGCTTCCCAAGGGCTTCGGCTTCAGCGACACTGCTTTCCGGGTCTTCATCCTTATGGCTAGCCGCCGCATCAAGTCTGATCGGTTCCTTGCTGGTGATGCCTGGTGTCCCGAGGTGTACACCCGAGAGGGCATGGACTGGGTTCAGAACAACACGATGAAGGACGTGCTGTGCAGGCATTTCCCGGAGCTTGCTGCACCTTTGCATGATGTCAAGAATGTGAGTATCACGTCGGCGTGCTTGATGTTTCGGGAAGAAATAGCTAACCAATATGGCAGGCGTTCGCACCATGGACGAAGGTCGGTCAGACGAATTTGTACATGGGACAGGAAACGAACGATCCGGAAGTGCTTGCTGCCGCCAAGAAGAGGGCTTGATCCGCTGGCTTTGCCTCTGTTGTTCCACTTTGTAAGACTCAAAGCGATGATGATATTGGCACTGCAGTATATCATCACATAACGTAGTAAAATGTCAAGATTCTCAACTTGGCGATTCTGCTTAGATGGATTGAAATATTTCGCGCGCAAGTAGTGACAATTGAAGCCACCATTACCAATTGATCCGGTCTGAGCTCTAAAGGCCCGGCACAGCGGTTCTAGGCTTCATCCTCCTGCACCTTTCGTTTACGAGGGTGGTAATAGCCCTCATGTGCACAAACGTGTTCTGTTTAGACCCTTGATGTCTGCCCCACGACCGCTGTTCGCGAGGTGAGCTACGTGAGTTCAATAACATTCAGACTTACACCGAGATCAATGCCGGACACGCACAACTTGAAATGAGGATCATCTTGATTTGACTACTAGAACTAGACTACTATTGAACTTGAGAGGTGTACTTCTCCGATAATCAGGTTACCAGACCGACACTACTGGCTGTGGCCATCCACCTCTCTCCAAACATGCCAGGGCATTGTAATGCGGCAGTCCTTGCAACTCTCATGCACCACGCCTTCCCGTGTTCTTCCCGCGCAGTTGGAACCTCGACAGAGCGACTCGTCATATCTGTTCAAGTGTCTGCAGTGACAACAGATCCAACGGCAATGACGTCTCTGGCTGCTGCGAAGCTGTCCCATGTCTCTGAGGTCGCCCTGGGACATTTCCACACCGTCGCTCGTGTTTCTGTTCATGTTGTTGAGGTGTATGAAGGTAGATAGGATTTGAAAGTTCTTGATAGTTCAATAACGTAGGTGGCTACTATTGTAACTTGTCTTGGCTGTATCTCTTGAATACTGAGCTTGTTTGATAATGGTTCAGAGCAAGAGAGAGGCAATTCCTGCAGACCATGAGGGCATATATAGGCAAAACCATCGTCAATGTGCTCTGAATCGTCCCTATCGAGCCTCGATTCGGCCTCATCGTACCCCATTAAGTGAATTATGGCATGCGAGTACGATGTGTAACGTGAGATGTGGTGATTCGCTGCTCCTGGACAGCTTGGGGTTTGCCACGGGCAGATTTCGTGCTGTAAAGCAGCTCGTAGTACGTACTGTTGCCAAACAAAGCGTGGTGCAAGGCAGTTTTGATAGGCCCAAAGGAAATGGGAGCCTCTTCTGCTGTGACTCTTTTCTGGCAGAAGTTCTCAAGATTCACGCATGGGGTTGTAGTTTATCAAAGGACAGAGACACATGGCAGGTGCTGTATGACCATCATGACCATCACCAAGGCGAATCAGATGGCTGATAAATATACGACGAAAGTGATTCACAACACCGCAAGGAAGGGAAAGTGCTCTTCAGTACGAAAATACGCAGTAGAACCCTGCGTCTGGAAAATCAGCCTACTTTGACCATCTTCTCAGTCCAAGCCATCATCCCTTGCCCTCCACCAGCGTGCAACTATTCTCACCCAAGGAGCGCTCATAATCAGCGAGAAACACCATTCGTTACGCTTTATGGGCTGTTTTCTAAAGGAGTCTTTCAAGGTTGCCGAGAACCCGATTCTCCCAAGCAGTGGAAAATCCTGCCCGCCCTACATCGAAGCAATAAACCAATAAATCAAGAGTGCACAGTTCACTATACTCTTCATACGCGGATGCGCGACGCATTCGGGAGACTTCCCTCACCTTGAAGACTCTATTAAGAAACTATGGGCGCTACTACTCCGTCTACGTACATCCCACTTTCTACTCTACATCTCAAGACCAGTCATCAACCCACCTACGCCTCTTCATCGTCCTCGTCCTCACCCTGTCCATTTCTTAAGCCTAGCGGATGTGCCGGCACGAGAATCCTATCACATCTCGAAGGCCCCTCGTGCGCCACCCATTGCCCACCCCTCAGCCGTTGCGGACACGGCCGCGGGCTGCGCGCCAGACATGGCATGATGAGATACGTCTGAGCCGGCATTGGATCCCTGCTGAAGCCGGACTGGCAGCATTGCCAGCGGCACTCGAGGACGACGACGTGCACTGGGATACTGAGACGGCTGAAGGAGTCGGGAGACATGCTCCTGTAATCCGGGTTCTGGGAGTCCATTTTTGGCGGCGGCTGCTGTCGGTCAGAGTGGGATTGTTGTTGAAGTATAATGAGAGTGTGGTGAGGCGTTTTGGTCTGGAGCTATTTGGAGGAAGATGTACATGGCCCGCAAGTCCGCGTCTCCTTTTATATATGTAGAACACATGGTTATGGAAGTAGTGAGTTATATTGTGTTAAGGCTTGGTTGTTTCCATGGGAGAGTCAAAACCCGGAGCTTTGCGATTGCGCAGTCAGTTGTGACTGCGTATGCCATGCCCGTAAGAACCAGGTTGACTAGGGCAATCACGTATTATGAATAGAGCAGACTGCAAGATCACCATCAACCTTGCTTGATTCACTACTCAAAAAATAAGCATGATGTTGCTGCTGCAGTCTCCGGAACCGTAGAGAGCGTTTGGCTGGCTCCAAAAAGAGGCATCACAGCATCGAGTCACGTCAAGAGCAAAAAGATGCGCCGAGGGGGAATCGAACCCCCGGCTCCCCGACGCTGCTTGATGGCAACGGAGAATTTTACCACTAAACCATCGGCGCATGTGATGAGATGTTGTCTCGGAAACCCGAGCTGCTGGTTGGGGGGCGAAGCGGGGATTATATTCGGTATGATTTTGCGGTTGTGGGCCGGTGTGGAGGATGAGGGCTAGACGATCTCCGCGGGCCCGGCGGCTTACCGTTTCTGTGATCCACTATCCGCAGCGGGCCGAAATGAGTAGGAGAGGACAATAAGCCGAGAAGATAGGTCAATTCTCGCGTGAGTGCGGCTATCAAGATGTCAAGTTGCGGGCTGATGGTGCTGCTGGAGTTCAGTGTCATCCAGGCTGAGTATCAGACGAGCCCATTTTCAGCGAGATGCGGAACATGGCCGAAGTGTGAACCGCGAGACCGGCTCGGCGTGGGCGAGCTGGTCGGGGCCGTAGATCAGTGGCGCTCGCCCAACCGACGCAGTGTGCCGAGACCTTTGGCGTATGTCTGCGGTACTAGGCATGGTGACACAGCCGAGCAAATCCACGTTTGAAAGAGTTGGACGAAATCAAAGCGCAAACGGGCGAACTCGTCAGCAGTAGACGCGCATAAACGATGACTGTGCAACAGCTCCCTCTACTGGCGCTGCGTCAATGTCGACACCTCTGTCATGATTGCTGCTTCTTGTCAGTGTGAAGTGACTGCAAATGGTCGGTCAGTCAAACAGGAAGGTGATCGGTTGCAAATGGAGCGAAGCGCGTATGAACAGCTTGAGCCTTTTTTTTTCTGTTGCGGGTTATCCGGGGAACTTCAACGGGCGCTGGCGTAGAGATGGGGAAGACGGGCTTGTCGGGGAAAGATTGGCAATCCCAGGTATGTTTAGCGATGCATCGACCGGTCATTGTATGCGGCGTGACGAGCAGATCCATCAGTGGTCGTTGAGTTAGACTCTTGGCCTTGAGCTGTGGGCGAATGAAGTGAGCAGGATTGGTGACGTAGAGGCGCATGTGAGCCGTTTGGGGTCGCTCTTTTCCGGAGGGGGGTTGCGCGATACGGAGCGCGTAGCAGGGAACTCTGAAAGGGTGGATTGCAGACTGCAGTACGCAGCAGGTATGCGCAGTACGAATGGTGCAGGAGATGCAGCCTGGACATGGGTGCTAGCGGAGGATGGCCGCGGGATAAGATGGGCGGTTTCTGGTTTCTGCCCAGTGGTGGAGTGTGTCTCGATGGTCTGCTCGTGCTCGTTCCTTAGCTCGCTCTCGAAGGAGGACGAGGATGGGATGTTCGGACCAAGCGATCTGAAGCGAGGCCATCTCAAGGTGAGACGGTGGAAAGTTGATTGCGCAGAAAGCTACGTAGGGGCTTATTCGGATGCGAAGACGGGATGGAGATATCGGAGCTGATGGAGACGACTGGCGGAGAGCGGAGGAGGCGGGCGGAGGGTGGTGGGAGTCGATGGGACTCGTAGGAGACAGAAGTAATTGCCGCCGGAACACAAAGGAATAGCTGGAGAGGTCTGGGCGGGCAATCAATTGAGTGCAGCGCCGCTGGGAGTGTCCCAGCAAATCCGGGGACTGCGGTGTTTCACTCTGTTTGTTGCCGTGGAAAGATTGCAGAGTGTTATTGTTGAGAGATCCCAGTCGAGCGCGGGGGCTGTTCGGTGTCAGTCAGTGTTCGAATTGATTGCGAAGGGCTATTTGCGGGTGGTTGCCAAGATGCTGAGTTTTTCTTCTCCCCTTAGGTTTCTGGCAAAAGGTTTTCAACGGCGGCAACTGACGACAGTCCCAGCAGCAACTGCTTCAACAACAACAACATCCATCCAGCTCTTCGGGTGATGGCGGAGGAGCAGAAAAAAACAAAAGCCTGGGAAAGAACAAACGAGCAGGGGTCTCGAGTGGGTGGGGCTGAGGCAGTCGCGGTGGAACCGTGCGGAAGTACCGCGGAAGTACCTCGCCGGTGCCGCTCTCTTCTGATGGATGACGGCCGACAGGGACTCACACCACCAGCCACAAAAAAAAAAAAAAAAAAAAAAAAAAAAAAAAAAAAAAAAAAAAAAAACACCACTCACCTGAGATAGGTAAGCTGCGAGACCTTTCGAGAAATTTCACACTTCAAGCTTGATATCAACACCTCAACGGCAGCCACAACCACCACAACTACCTCCCGCAATCTCGAGACCCCAATACAAAAAAGACAGACGAAAAATCGCAACAGACCCCCGTAACAGCATGACTCAATCGCGGCGACTCACAAAAGTGGAGGGTGACGCCGCTATGTTCTGGGCGCCGAGCATTCAACTGGAGTTGGCGATCTCGCGAATGGGCTTGGCCAGCAACGCCGAGGCACACATCACGTCGCCAATGCTTGGAGTTGCCCTCGACTGCCAATCGAAGTCGCACAAAACTCGCCCAGAGCTGCCGGAATTCTCCAGCGGCCTCCTTTCAAGCTTTTGCCAACCGTGAGACGAGTCTGCAGGATGAATAAGAGCAACAGGACCCTTACAGATATTTGCGAGATGTCACCGATTAGATCGGAGACTGAAAATCCGGGGATTTGGTTGGCTTTTTTCAACGACATGCCAAACTGCCACACTAAAAAATTATCACTCCCAAAGGTGGACGTCAATCAACAACACCCGGATAAGCGGCTCAAGGGAACTAGAACGCGGGCCATGGCGCCCTCGTCTCCTCCCTTTGCAAACCCTGCCAATGCGACTTGGGAGTTTTTTTTTCTTCCTCCTGTGCGACAGGAGAGATTACCGCCTCCCGGGGGGGATTACGACACCACGCGGCCAGAATGGCGGTCGCATTGGGTGCATCCTTGCTTTGAGCCGCTTGGCGTACATGGGGGGCGCCGTATCTCACCAACCCGGAACCGAGCAACAACACGCCGTATGGGAACTGCTTGTTGGGGTGTTCTGCGGTGGACTGCAGCCTGCGGTCAACGACAGCTGCTACTGTT
This sequence comes from Colletotrichum fructicola Nara gc5, assembly GCF_000319635.2. NCBI lineage: Eukaryota > Fungi > Ascomycota > Sordariomycetes > Glomerellales > Glomerellaceae > Colletotrichum > Colletotrichum fructicola. Next base: position 7,041,837 of record NW_027094051.1, on the reverse strand, counting down.
GTGCTTCGTTATGGAATCAAAACAAGAGCGATCTGGCCCGCGGTCGTGGAACGTGGTCCTGGAAATGTCTTACTCGTATCACGGCATGCCTCCCGCGTCCCTATCGCGGCCCAAGATTAGATGCCCTTAGCTGAATCAAGGTTAGCACGAACATGGCGCGTATGGTTCACCTCAACCTGATGTGTCCCCTGCCGTCGGGCTCAACTAGCAACAATCAGAGACGTCGTGGCAACCTTATTCTCCCATGGCCTGCCAGCCTGCCAGTGAGGTCCAGACGTGCCCCCATGGATGGATGGCAGTCAGAAGAAGAACCTTGGGAGGCGTCTGGCAGGCGCAGCACCCATATGTCCTTTAGCGATGTGCTATTTGCTGCGTACGCTGTGCTATCGCAAGGACCCAAGTCCCGCGTAACCTGTCGGTACTCCCGAGGTACCACGTCAGCAAGCCCTGCGCCTCGCAGCTCGTAGTGTGTTCCTCGCCCTTCCCTCGGACGAGACGGGGGAACGGCCGCGGGAGGACGTGGACTCCTCGAGTACCGCTGCCCGCTGGGATGGGAGAGCAGGAACCACTGGGAACGCTGGGAACTCCTCTGAGAGAACGACCTACGGGCTGGAAATCCATCCCATTCGCCTCCCATGCTCTACCCCCTCGCCTGCCCTCCATGGAACTCCCACTTTCCCCCCCAAGGGCCCCACCTTGATGCGCCAAGCGGGGCCTGGCTTTTTTTCTTGCATGGATCAACCTTTGCTATCAGCACGCCGACTTCTTTTTCCTGTCTCTCGTCTCTGGGCGCTCGCAGTACTTAGTTTCCTTGAACCCCGATCCTGTCTTTATCGTTTGTCCCTTCTTTCGTCTGTTCAGCTAAGAAATTTCGGGTCCACGATAGATCAGAGATTGCTCCCAACTGTCCCGACTGTCGTTCACCGTTTCGACACTCGACCAATTCCCATTCGGACCTCGATCCCGAGGAGACGCGCGCATACGACAGAGGCAACGCCCCGTTGGTGACCTCATAGCTTCGATACCGGCGCCCCATTTTGACTCGATTCCGACGAACCCCCCCCCCCAGGCCGACTGCCTCTTGGCGCGCCAACTTTTCCGTGAATGCATCCAGACACCCTCACGCTTAGGACGCGATCCATCGACTGGGGACTCTCGCGCCCTTCGCCAGGTCCAGCACCATCCTTTTGCGCTGGCGACTGAGCGACGACCCTTTCCGACTCCAAACCACCAAACCGCAATCACCACCGAACCCTTTTTTCGCTACATTCTACGAATAAAGATACCCTCCCAATTGCGCCGCCATGGCGTGGGATCACCTTTCAATCACCAAGCCGCACTTGGTGTACATCATCTTGGGCGGCTTTACCACTCTTTTCATGCTTTGCTCCTCCATCATCAAGGAGCGCATGTACATTGGCGAGGCCACCGTCGCGACACTCTGCGGCATCATCTTCGGCCCTCACGCAGCCAATCTGATCGACCCAAAAAGCTGGGGCAATGTCGACCTCGTCACCATTGAATTCTCCCGCATTGTCCTTGTCGTACAATGTTTCGCCGTCGGTGTCGAATTGCCAAAGTTCTACATGGAGAAGCATTGGAGATCGGTCACCTTTCTCCTCATTCCCGTCATGACCTTTGGCTGGCTGATCACGAGCTTGTTCATCTGGTGGATGATTGACCCCTTGAACTGGCTCGAGAGCTTGGTTGTCGCAGCCTGCGTCACCGCTACCGATCCCGTTTTGGCTTCCTCGGTCGTCGGTAAGGGCAAGTTCGCCAAGCGAGTCCCCAAGCACTTGCGAGACGTCTTGTCTGCGGAGTCCGGGTGCAACGATGGCATGGCCTTTCCCTTCGTCTACCTCGGAATTTACCTTATCCAGGAGCACATGGACGCCAAGCAAACAACGTTTCACTGGATTGTCTACACCATTCTGTACGAGTGCATCTTTGGTGCCATTTTTGGCTTCCTCGTAGGATACATTGCGCGTCACGGCATCAAGTTCGCCGAGAAGCGCGACCTCATTGATCGCGAGAGTTTCTTGGTCTTCTACTTTGTGCTTGCGTTGTTCTGCGCCGGTGCCGGTAGTTTGCTCGGTATGGACGATTTGCTTGTCGGTTTCGCAGCCGGCGTGGGTTTCTCGAACGACGGTTGGTTCGCGGCCAAGACGGAGGAGTCTCACGTTTCCAACGTCATTGACTTGCTGATCAACTTGGCCTACTTCGTTTTCCTCGGAACCATCATCCCTTGGGAGCAGTACAACAACGTCGCTGAGGGTCTCACCCCTTGGCGCTTGGTTGTGATCGCCATCTTCGTCATTCTCTTCCGTCGCATACCCGCCATGCTGATGTTGAAGCCATTTATACCGGACATAAAGACTTGGCGCGAGGCCCTGTTCGCCGGTCACTTTGGTCCCATTGGCGTCGGTGCCATCTTTGTCGCAATTCTGGCTCGCGCCGAACTTCAATGGGAGACCGTTGTGCCACTGTCGGACACCCCGCCGGATGAGATTGAGCACAGGACACTCGTTGCAGTCATTTGGCCCATCGTCACCTTCCTGGTCATCTCATCCATCATCGTCCACGGCTCTTCGGTCGCTGTCTTCACCCTCGGAAAGCGCATCAACACGCTGACAATCACCATGTCCTATACCACCGCCCCCGAGGACGGCCCTACCTGGATGAACCGTCTGCCAAGAATCTCTTCGCAGTCTCGATCTCAAGCTCGCACCATGTCCGATACCGATGGCGACGATTTGAAAATGCCGGATTTCCCACCCGGGACCTTGCCCCCTGTGGGCTTCCCCGGCGCATTCCTTAGACGCCAGAAGGAGGGCGAAGATGGCTCCAAACACCGGGGTCGTTCGACTTCCCGCAGCCGTCGCAAGAGCAAGAAGTGGGAGGACGGTCTTGGTCCCGGTGGACCTGTTTCCCAGTCTGCTATTTTCCCCTCGAGACGTGAGCCCTTACTCAACGAGAAGGAACCCTCATCACCAGACAATACCGATGAGACGACGCCGGCCAGACGCGATTCCGAGAGGGGTCGTGGAAGAGATCCCGAAAAGGACGATGAGATTGCTCCTTCTCCTGAAGAGGGATCCAGCCGAACCCAGACACCGCCCAAGATCCAGATCTACGAGGAAGGAGACAACCTGGTGGTCGAGAATGAGGATGGAGATGTCTTGACCGTTGAAAGATCTTCTGACCTACGTGAAGGTACGGGCGGCGACCCCGTTCACACTGATCTTGCTGCCGTGGCTGCCGCCAAGTCGAAGCAAGGGGAGAAGTTCAATTGGACCCTTGATTCCTTCAAGCGCAAGGTTGAGGATGTCTACACTTCAGAAGTTGAGAAGCGCAAGGAGAAGAGCAAGGCTGACAGACGACACGAGCCTGCTCGTGCTTTCCAATTTGGCAACACTGTAAGTTTTGGGAGTTGGTGAATGGCTGGATGTCGCTAACATGATGATAGGTTATTGTCGAAGACGAAGATGGTGAGGTTATCAAGACTTACGAGCTGCCATCGACCAAGACTGGAAAGGAAATTGGCGGCATCACGCAACAGAGTCTGAAGTATCTTGGCATGGGTGGTTTGCTTAAGGCGTCCGAAAAGGCGGCAGCTGAGGCCGCCGCCGCCAAGCAAGGCGAGTCTAGTGCCGAAGGTGCTGCCAAGGCACCCGCGAAGGCTGGATGGCAAAACATGTGGAGAGGCGGCGAGGGCGACAAGCCCAAGAAGAACGCCGTCGAGCAGCAACAAGAGGACGATCGACACATTAGATTCACCATTGGCGGCGTTGGTCAGCGCATGACCAAGGAGGACTTCATTCGGGAAGTATCGAAGCTCGACGTCAAGACTCGCCGCGAGGTCGTAGACCAATCTACCGCATCTCAGCGAGTCAAGTCAATCGCGAAGGGAGACATTCCTTCCCCGGCAGACATCCCGACCATTAAGATTGGAAGCGATTCTGCCGACAAGCAGTCGGTAGCCCGGTCTCCTCCGCGCATCAACACCGGTTTGTCCCAGGCACCACCCGCCCGGGAATCCGAAGACGTTGATGAGGACGAGACTGCCGTCGAGAGACAGCGTAGGTTAGCTGTCTTGGCGGGCCAGGGAGACGAGGACGCCGGCGAGACCCCTGCGGAGCGACGCCGTAGAGAGGCTGCTCTCGGCATGGGTTCGCCTACAGGAGGCGACGACTCCGACGACGAGGGTGGCGAGAGAGTGCCACCGAAGACGAGGGGAATCCGTTTTGCGGACAACGCGGTAGAGAGAGGAAGGAAGTGAGGACGCGAGATATAGACGGTGAAGCATAGCGTTGCATTGGAGGGGACATGTTGCATGCATCATGACAGCGACCACCCGCTCGGTTGGCATTTGTTTTTTTTGGCATCTCGGAACGGAAACCGAGTCACTTTGACGCGATGGAACGGCCTCATTTTTGGTAATCATATTGTCTATTCTGTGCATACTTGGAAAATTGATGAGGCCTTCTCATGAACATCTTTCCACACTAAACACTGGTGAATTCAAGCAGTCCGGGGTTCAGGGGTTAAAACCTGCTGCCCCCAAGTTTCCCCGCGTCAATGAATTGGAGACAACGCCGCCGGCACATGTGATCTTAGGACCGTTCACTATCACGCCGCACCATCCCAAAGCTCTGATCCATGTTGGGACGTTTGCGAGTAGGCTAGCCTTGGTTCTTTGCAATCTAGACCATACCGTGCTTGAGGCTGTACCCTGGGTTGCGAGGGATAACCTGGGCTATTTTTTCCGAAGGGCGGTGACGTCATTTTCTTCTCTTATAATGTTAACTCCGAATGCCGGTGCCGATGTGGGGCGGTATGCGCGGCGCGGCGGTGGCGGAGCGGTGGTGGGGCTCGTTTTTGAGGTCCGGGCATGGAGGGGTTCGGGATGGCCGCGCGTAATGGCCCGGGGGGAATGGGGTGAGTCACACCCGGGATGTGTTGGGATGAAGACGGTATGCGTGGAGAGCATGAAGTTGCCGTTGGTTTCGTGATCAATTAAGTGAGCATAAAAGGCAGTTTGGCTGCCGTTGATGGGTTTCCTCAACAACACAACTTGGGGCTTCTGGATGAGCTGGTGAGGGAACATCGTGCCATTGGAATCCGGCTTTTCCCCTGCGTTACCTCAGTAAACATAGGAGTCGAAGTGATTCAAACAAGGGCATCAAAACGCGGTCTCGTCCGCCGCCCTCGTCGCTGTCCATTTGATGTTCCAGTATTTGCTTAAGGAGCACTTTCTTTGGTTAGTGGTGGACTTCAAACTGCGCTCAGTTCCGTAGGATTTAATGAGAAACCCTAGATATAAGTCCCTAATCGTTTCCAGAATGATGATGACCAACATATTTCTTGTGCCGTTCAGAAAACAATGCTTTAAATACTTCACTCGCCAGATAAGACAGGACTTCAGTGCCTGTTTTCTCTCGTAGGTATGTATTCGTATGATGGCTCGGCGGGAGATTAGGCGAGTTATCCGGAATCTATTGAGATGGAGACATACGAATACCGGTACGCAGGAGTGGTTGTTTAGCTTTGCGTCTAACGAGTAATAAAAGGTTAATTTTGCTGCTATTAGTGACTTTCTCAAGCCAGCAAAATGAATCATTTCTTCCCGGGTTGTCGGCCAAGCATCGCGCCGTGCAAAACTCTTGTCTCCGTAGGAATCATAAGGAGCAGTGGCAGAAGTTCATCTCCGAGCATTGCGTAGAGGCGTCATCGTCTGCCCTCGTCGTCATTCGGCGAATATCCAAGTATTCCCCTGACCGGACGCGTCATTTGATTGACGGAAGGCTTCAAATACGCCCAATCCCCTGGACTGTCTTCCATTGAGCAACTCTAGCAAGAAACCGCTTGATGATTCCTTCTCACGAAGACATTGTCTAGTCCTGGCCCATTGCCGCGTAACGGTTCAGAAGGGCAGCTTGCACCGAATGAAATATTTCCCTCGATGAGCAAGGCGGGATGTCAGTGTCTGTTCTCTTCTTTGTGTAGCCAGAATTCCTCAATGGTTCCATCGGTATGTTTGATGCTAGTTACAACGATAGATACGGAGAAACGTCAGATCGGCCTGCTCACCTAGCTCTCCCGGGTTTAAAAGGAGGGAGTGGGCTGGTATTTGAGTCGACAAGAACATTTATAACAGTCCTCTGCCTCATTCCGAAGGAGAATGTCAGGTGTTTACCAAACAGGTAATGTCAAGTCTTCCCGGCTTCGTCTGGTGTTTGAGAATGTCAAGGGCCATATAGAACCTGAAGGACAGCTTGACCGACTTTCGAAAGTGTTTGTCACCTCTGTTTGTCGTTTCTGGCTGTTTATCCTCTCATGAAATACGTCTGATAAGGCCTTCGTTTTACGCCAAAATTGGTTCAACTATGTGAGATATTCCTACATGTCGTTGTCGGGGCCAGCAAAGACTTGGTCTCTCTGGCCGGCAAGCAGACTTTGACCCTTCTCAGACGAGAGAATAATGAAATCTTCATTTTCGGGGGGAAAGTCTCTTTGTCGCCACACCCTTTTCCCTTATATACGTTACCAACTAAACAGACGGTTGGCTATATAGTGGGATAGATAATATTTAATTATCTTAAGAATTGCTGAATACAAGAGGTGTCAACTGTCAATTATTGAAGGGACGGGGAAAGTTCCGTGGTTCTCCGATTCTCTCGCCTGAAGCATATTATAGCGGGTTGCCTCAAAGCCATAGGTGTTATCATCCGGCTTAAGGCTGGAGATTTAAGCCTGAAGTAACCTCCTGGATCAACGTCTCGATGTTAGCCATGTCGGCAGCATGCCGATCGAAGAGCCTCCTGTCATGGGCAGCCCTTCCGAACTTGCGCATGTGGGAAACCATGCCGCTACGCATTTTTCATGCCACAAGCTGTAAATTTTAAGATACGAATTCGAGTGTCCATTTGTTAATGTTCTTATCAATTTTGTGGGCTGACAACGCCGGGTAGGCTACCCGAAGAGGGTGGGTGGCTGCCTACCAGCCTGATCTGCTTGCAAGTTCCTAAAGCCTTCAGGGCTGAATCTATGTTTCCAATCAGTACATACCGCGCGGCTCCTTTTCAAGTCCCATGGCCTCCTTCGGTAGAATGCATGTAAGCGTCGATGCCGTGAAGGTTGCATTTCCCGAGATTTGATTAGCCGCCTGATTCATTGATAAGCCCGCGAACACTGACCCTTACGCCTAACACCATGCGCCACCTCGTAGGGCCCAGGCTTGCTTCATCATGATTGCTCTTCTCGTTGTTGCGTTGTAAGGGGCCGTTACATGTGTCAGACCTGAGGCTTCCAATACCAAATGCATATATGTATCGCCGTAGGAGCCGCATCCAATTTCGAACTCAAGAGAAATAACATCATTCTAGAACCAACACCAAGACACACATACACAATGAACTCAGCCGCCGTGTTGCTATTTCTGCTCACTTGTTGCATTTGTGTTGTTGCAGCGCAAACAAGCGCAACGACAGAAAGCGAAGAGAATCGTTATGAGAAAGAGATCAAATGCTATGGACTTCCCTACGGGGTTACAGGTTTCATCTCGCACCTTTTGACGTATTACACCGCCATCATGCTGGCTTGCGGCAGAACTTCGCTTCTGCCATGGCGCGAACTAGATCAAGGGCCGCAAAACATCTTTCTTGGTATCGCCAAATTGATTCTGACAACCGTGGCATCGATCGCCAGCATTGCTACCTGCGTTCATACTTGGTTCGTACCATCAAAATTCAAATCTGCCCATTATTCAGTACGCAATGTAACTGACACTTCATTGCCACAGGGAGTTCGCCGCGCTGGCAGCTATGAAGCTGTCTCTATCCCTGACCTACGGCCCGTCAGCATTTTCCACGCCAAACAGATATCTCTACTTTACCTACCTGGTGCGATCGCAGGCCTCGCAGGATCGTTTTCTATCGCAGCATCGACAATGTCCGAGCCAGCCAGCTATGAAGCTTGTCACTGGTCTCTTTTGGGGTTTGGCCGGCATGACTTCCGCCACCATCATTCTCGCCGGCTGCACATGGGGGCGAGGGCAGTATACCCCAGCAGCAGTCTTGGTGTGTGTGATGGCCTATGGGGCGTTATACTCTGACTGGGTGCTGGTGATTGTTGCAAACGCTGGGGTGTCTGGTTATCCGCATGGATCGCCAACGTGGGAGAAGGTCTTGTGGGTCTTTTACTTCATTGGAAAGAGATTGGCACTCTTCATGACTTGAGCAGATGGTCAAAACAACTTACTCTGGGGGTCTTCAACGGCGATAGCATTAATTTACATCGCATCTAGAGGCGAATAGGCGAATCCAATGTTCAATGGACTCCTTGCCGCCTAGCCTGAAAAGAAATAGATAATGACGAAAGAAAGCACAGCCGGCTACAAGGTATCTACTGCTTTTGGAGCGGCATGCGTACCGCATTCCTGAAGTAAACTTATAGTTCTTACTACACGTACTTCTTTTTTTCTAACTCACGTGATTCATGACACATCTCAAATCTTTTATTGGGTCACCAGTTACATGGGACTGACCGTGACCGAATTGAAGACGCACTCGCACATTACTTCAAATATGTTTCTTGCTCAAAGAAGAGTAACACAATGATTCTATTTTGATGTCTACGCCAGCTATACGTTCAACCGATCTCTCTCCTTTACCCCTCGTAGCCTTGGCTCGAACACGCCGCACGCGCGGAGTAACCCGGCCACATTGAGCCGTCTTGCCCAATCGGTAACAAAATCAAATGGTGTCTATACCATGTTGAGATGAGCTTCTCCAAGAACTCTCTAATCAGCGGGCGATCCTCCGAAATTCCGCTAAATGTTCGCCGAATCGGGACAAATGATCGCGAACAACACCTGCACAATCGTTTGGCCGCTTCCTTTCCGCAAGTGACTGGTGGGAAAACATTGAGAGAATTGATGGCTATGAAATATTTCTTGTGTAAATTTGTTAAGGCAAAGCCGAGGTCGGGAAATAGTACATGGGCAGCTTCATGAAGGCAATTTGGCGCACCAATCGTAGTCGCATGATACATCTGATACCGTAATGCATAGGAACTCAAGATTGGTAGGCAGTAACATCACCTACTACTTCGCTTAAATTTCTTGAGAGACCTTGATAAATATTTAAACCCCGGTCTGACAACATACAATGAGATATTGGAACACCACCGGGTGTGGACGTGTCTCTGTGTCCGAACTGGTTACCGGGCGACGGATGTTCTTCCAAGATGAATACTCACCCCGCGCTTTTTTCTTCATTGCTCGCTCTTCTGACGCCAGGCTGTAATGCTGTCATTCCAGATCATCAGGGTCTCAACACCACTTTCATTAACCCTGTCTTTCCAGGATGGCATGCTGATCCTAGCTGTGTCTTCGTCCCTGAGCGAGACAACGCCACTTTTTGCGTCACCTCGTCCTTCTTGAACTTCCCAGGTCTTCCTATCTACGCAAGCAAAGATCTTCTTCACTGGGAGCATGCCAGCAATGCCTTCAACCGCGCAGAGCAGATCCCAGGCCACGCTTCCATGAATGGCAATCCGCGCGGCGGCATCTGGGCTCCGACCATTAGACACCGGGATGGCAAATTCTACATCATTGTCACTTACGCGACTTACGAGCCCAGAGAAAAGGTCCATAACCTCCTTTTTCACACCGAAGATCCCTACAGCGATGCGTCTTGGAGCATTCCCCTACTCATCACCAATCCAGGGGGAAGCAACCACATTGACCCGGATCTTTTCTGGGAGGATGGCACTGCCTATATGGCCACTGGCTGGGGCAGAATCTTCCTCTCCGTCATTGACGTCAATACTGGCAACGCGAGTGACAAGGTAGAAATATGGAAGGGCACTGGTGGCAACAATCCCGAGGCACCACATATCTACAAGAGAGACGGCTTCTTTTACCTTCTTATCGCAGAAGGCGGTGCTGGTCTCGGCCACAGCGCTATCATGGCACGATCTCAAGACCTCTATGGGCCATATGAGAGCTATTCTGGGAATCCCGTTCTCACCAATAGAGGATCGGGCGAGCTCTTTCAGTCAGTCGGACATGCAGACCTGTTTCGAGATGTTAACGATAACTGGTGGGCTGTTGCGCTGGCGACACGCTCAGGTCCAGAACTCGAGAACTATCCTATGGGTCGAGAAACCGTGCTTACGGCCGTGACTTGGGAGAATGACTCTTGGCCAGTATTCGATCCTGTGCGCGGCACCATGCATGGTCCTCTGCCAAGACCTACGGCAGCACCTCTTAAGAGACTTCTGATCGATACCGGAGACGAGGTCAACTTCAACCCAGGGACTTCTTTACCGCATCATTTCGTTCACTTCAGGTCTAAGGTCGAGGAAAAGTACACCATTGTCAATAACTCACTGCGAATATTGCCTTCACAAACCAATTTGACGGGGAGCCAAGATCGCTTCGATCCTGGAGATGGCGCAACGTTTATCGGCCGAAAGCAGACAGCCACCAAATTCAACTTTTCAGTCGATCTGTCGTTTGTGCCCAAGAATGTGGGAGATGAGGCGGGAATCTCGATTTTTCATAGTCAGCAACAGCACATTGACTTGAGTGTCGTGCTGCCAGAAGATTCCAATAACCCCCAACTACGGATGAGGGCAACTACTTTCGGAAGACCAAGAGCCCCAGTTCTCGAGACAGTATTGCGACCGGTGCCCAAAGCCTGGGCAAGCTGTCCCATCCGATTATCAGTTGAGGCACTTGGCGCAAATGACTACAAATTCGTGGCATCTTCAACTTGCAACCGAGCAAGTGCGAGCATAGACATGGGCAAAGCCAGTTCGGACGTGACCAGTGGAGGGTTTCTGGGTGCGTATCCGTGATTCCTTCAGACTGTATGGTCTACTTTAGACTATCGTTTTGTTAATAGAAACAAAAATGTCACAGGAAGTTTGATCGGAGTTTTCGCCACGAATAACAATGGTAGTGGAAATACGGCTTCTTACTGGGATCGATGGAGATACACACCAGTCGCGCAAGAGATAAATGTGGACGAATATGTACCAGTCTAGAGACTCTGCAGTACTTGCTCTCTTAGAAAGAAACTAAATTCCAGGTAATATGCTCTCATGCTTCTGGTCTTAAGTGGCTAGATAGAAAATTGGAGACCTCATCGTTCTCCATGGCTTTAGCACAGTCTAATACCGATTCCCCGCTAGAGTTTCGTGACTCAAGACACTCTCTCTTTGAACGCACTGCTTTGATGTGCGAGAGGCATAGCTTTACCTGCTCGAGGGTTCCATTTCTAGCAACGGCGTGAAGCGGTGTTTCTCCGTCATCATCGGCTAAATCGGGTAGCGCCCCATGTTGTAGAAGGACTCGGAGAGCATCCGTTGACGCATGATGCTTGCGGCGATACATTCCCTCCCTTTGATTGAAGAGATAGTACAGAGCTGTTCTACCTTGAAGCCCTGAGCAGTTCGGGTTTGCGCCTTTCTCCAGGAGTCCAATCACAGCACCGATGCAGTCCTTGTACGAGGCGGCGATGTTGATGAGGGGCTCGTTGGAAAGGTAATCTTCCGCATTCGGATTTCCACCGGCATGGATGAGTCGACAAACCAGTCGTTGCTGACAAAGATGTTCCTCGACGGTCGGGGGTCGCTTTGTTGGGTTCTCGGCCAGTATCATTCTTCTTGAAACCGACTTGCAAAGCGCATCTTGGACCACCCTAGGCTCGAATGAAGCCTTCGCCAGTAACAACGCCACGGTATCATCGCACCAAGCCGATGCTGCATCGAGTAGCGCCCGGTCCGTCTCATCCTGCCAACCATCCCAGACTTCAAGAAAGTAAGCCATCACATCTGTTTGGCCGTTTCGAGCTGCTACGCGCAGACAAGTGAGCTGACCAGGCCTGGAATTTCTAGTCGGCAATAATCGCCCCTTGGGACCAACTTGCTCCCAAAAGAAGCGGGCCATCGCAAGTGTGCCGTACTGTGCCGCGGCAAATAGTGGTGTGAATCCAGGGTCTTGAGTCTGCCTCGCCGTCACGCTGACGCCTGAATCGATCATTATCCTGACTGCCACATCATCTCTTTTCGAGATTGCATAATGTAAAGCCCAGCCTATGACATGATCTGGGTCGACCTCGGGACTCCAGGTTTGTAGGATGTTGGCCAAGTACTCCCTGTCTCCTGATTTGTTTCCGTGACTGAGATAGGGCTCCACGACATGATAATAACTGATTTGTCGCGAGCTCAGCGGGGTCTCCATGGCGATCGTTTGACTTGGGGAAAGTTCGAATCGGCCAGTGGGGGTTGGAGAAAGACACGAAAAACGGTGGCAGAAGCAGGCAAATAAGGTGACACTCCTGTCTGTCTTATTAATAAGCTTGCCACCATGATTGAGGCCAAATTCGAGGCCAAAGTCCAGCCTGTGACCAGGAATCAGATGTTTCGATTGCATACAAATCCCGCTAAATGCATCATTTTACCGCCAAACTCGTAAATTGCCATGTTTTAAGGGCGATCCCATGCTGCGTCATCACACTCTTGCGGCTTAAATTGTTAAGTCTGTCGGAATATATTGAAGACTCCAACACTGGGCATTGAATTTGTGTTTCAGTGAAGATGGTCCTATTAGCTCGGTTATAATGACTCATATGTTTCCAATTCTCACAAGGAGATCATCATGGTACTTGAGAGAATGTCTTCAAACGAGCTCGAGCGAGAACATGCTGAATTGGTGTGTCTTAGTATTTGCGGTGGGTTTGAGCCACCGTCTGACGACTGTTGGAGGGCCGGTGTGGACTTTTCAGGTCGAAACTTTCTTAACTGGTATCGAGAAGGTTCAATTTCAGTTATGGGATTGCGCGGCGCAGAATGAAGATGCTGACCAAGGAGTCCTTCATTACATAGAAAGAATGTTCCTCTGTAGAAGTTGGCCATATTTCGTGATGTCAGAAAGTCATTTAGATGCCGTCTTCATTACTCGGAGACGAAATCAGTTTATGTGAGCTAGCCTGTCAAGAGTTGTGGTGCAAGATTAGTCATGGATAGATTCTTGTCATGCTTGATCAAACATCCACCCTAAGTGTTAGGATTTCAGTCAGCTTATTACCAAAAGTGCAAGTGAAATCTTCTGTGTGCAAACTACTATTTTCGGGTTTGAATGAGTCGCAAAGAAGCCTAGCATTGCTGAGCACTGCTGACGTAGATGTTGCACAAGATGGAAGTCGTGAGCAAAAGCCGCTCCCGCTTCACCGGCTTCATCTGGTTTCGGACTTTCTAGTTGCACAAACTGCAGTTGTTCACCTGACGATCCAAGAGCTTTTCCCGCATCTTCCGTGGAAAAAAGCAAACAGAGGCAGAGCAGACTCATCTGATACTCGTTTGCTCCTTCGTTTTCACTCCTTGTTTGAGATGAGATGAAAAGGACAGTGAATCACAATATGGCAGAGATTTCAACGTAATCAATTGTCGTGATGCGGCTTCCGCCTTTAAAGCACTCAACTTGGCATTAATTAACCACCCTGACCTCTACCAAGATTCACATCCTGACTAGCTCATCGTCAACTACTACCGCACAACAACTAAGGTTTTCAGCACCAGCATCGAAGCACCACAGCAAGAACGCAAAATGCATTCTCATCGCCGCAATCGTCACCCTCAACTATCTTCTCCGACCTCAAATCCTTTCTTGACCTCAGCTCGTCGCTCGCCCTCTCCGTCTACCTTGTCTCCCCCTCTCAGATCCCCTCTGAGACCTCCTCGCCAGCTCAACCCTCTCTTTTCAGACGACATGCCAGAACTTGCCTTCTCTTACTCGCCGACACGCGAATCTCTGTTTCTCGTCGGCCATCCCCCTTCTGAGTCGTGCTTTCCATCCCCGCAACATCACAACGGCTTTCGCGGTCCCTCCTCCCCGAATAGCGGCTCAACGACCCCAGTCTCTGACAGACAGGGGGAAGGATCTCACAGCCCAGACGTACGACCAAGCACTGAAGACCACCGTACATTTTCTTCTACTCCGCAAGAAATTTTCGAGATGGAAGACAACTGGGTTCACATTCCTACTCCTCCCTCGACGACCCCGAGACAGCGTCGTCGCGACATCCAATCCTCCGAGACTCAAAGAACACCTTGTGCTGGCGGCCAGCATCGCTACGTGCCGCAGCTCGTGGGAATCTTCGACATCGACATCCCTGACCAACACGTCTCCGATCTGACAATCGCTGACATACAACAGCACATCTCACACCTGATCGCGGGAGAGCCGAGACTTCGCGCGTCCGCGCCATCCCCACCTGCCTCCGCTCCGCGTCCCTACCGCTGGCCGGGCAGTGCTAGTCTCCGCAGACAATACACGGAGCCACCTGAGGGACAGGGTGTCGAGATGCCTCGTCTTTCACGAATGCCTCCAAACGAAGCCTCCTTGAGGTGCAGATGTGAGGAGTGCACGTGTCCTCGAGATGCCGACTTCTACGGGGACATGCTGACGGAGGAACAGAGGAGGTTCTGTGGGTACTGTCGAGCGTATCATGGTGGTCAGGTTTATCCTTTCTACTAATGATCAACTTGGAATTACCTCCAAATACATCAACGGGTTTTAGATCATGTTTCCTTCCAGTGTCTTTCCATAGAGCCGTGTTCGAAGTAGTTGAGAATTGCAGTCTGTTCTTGCACCTAGTGGTCGTCATGTCATGGTGATGCATCTGCGTGAAATACTTGCGGTTCTGTACGTGTTTATCTTACATGGAGCCTATCTGTAGCTCTTTGGTATCTATACATATTATTATCTTCCATTTTTCCTCTTGCCCTGCGCCCTAAAACTTTCTCGTCGACTCGTTCCTGGCATCATACCATGTCCTCTGTCCCCACCGCCGTTGACGTCAACCGTGAAATACGCGTCCCCCCTCTCAAGACTATCCTCCGATCTATTATCCAGTTCTCTTCTGCTATTCCGCTTGGACTCTTCAATTGTAATCTCCACGTTCTTGCTGATCCCTCCTGATGTTGGCATTGGTGGTATAGTCCGTGGCTGGTTCAGATGCTCCTCACTTCCTGTTCCGGTGATCTCGGTAATTGGGTACTGGCTGAATGGCTGTCGTCCCTTTTTGCGGTTCTTACTATCCGGTACGTCGTCGAGCTTGATGCTTCCGGGTTGAGGCAAATTGGGTCCTTTCGAGCCGTACTTATTGTTCGTGTTGCTGAGAGGTAGGGTGCTGACGACGGTGCCAAAAATGGGGCTAAACCACCTGCGGATGAGGGGAAAGATCATTGGAACGTTGGTAGTGACAACCGCGACGAAGGTCTCGCGAACAGCCCATGATCCTGCTTGTGAAGCGCCATTGACGGGGTCCTGAGAAAGTATTAGGTTGGTCCGACCATGGAGAATGCGACTGTAGCCTACCGATATAATGAGGACGCAGCGCAAGATTCCTGCCATAGTAACAAATATTCCTCCCGAAAACAGCACAATCAGTCCCAGCTTCTTCCTCAGGGGTAACTTTGAGAACCATAGCATCGGGATCGGTATGCTCATAAGATAGAGATCGGTCAAGACGTTCAGGACGACAGTGACAAGAATGTTGACCTTCGAAATCGCAGGTTGGCATGTGTCTGGCGGCAAGTAAGCAAGCTTGTCTCTCGAAGTTCCTTGCGTACTCACTCCCTGGGTCGGGGTAGATTTGCCAGTTCTTGTGCGTCGGAAAGCAGCTGAAAATGATTGAGAAGAACACCGTGAGCCACGTAATCACAATCAGTGCGAAACCTCCGTAAATTCGCTTTTGAAAGTTGTGAAGTCCCTCCTGCACGCTTTCAGCTTCTTGGCCGACATTCGTATGTCTAGAGAGTCGAACGTACCGTGAGACGAAGGAAAAAGGTGCACATGGCGGCTTTCGCGGGCCAAAGCACCAGGCAGCTGTACGTGATCCATCCTGCAATTTGTGTTTTTGACCCGTTGACTCTTCACGGCTGCGTCAGCGATGCGATCTTGAAGGAGGCCTACTATCCGTACCTGATCCTGTACTCTTCGCTATTGGGGTCTAGATTTCTCCTCTGTTCGTCCGTCATGCCATTGTTGGCAAGTCCTTGCCAGTATGCTCCGACGCTATATGCGAGAGCAGTCTCGGCCGAATATGTGCACTATTTACAAACCATGAGTGTGAGTTGGACTAGCGTGCATTTTGGGAAGAAACTCACTGCGACAAGAAGCATCAGATAATCATCCGCCTGCAGATGCCTTACGCCGACGGCGCTAATTCGCGCATACGTCCGCAAAGCGATGACTCCAAGCCCCACACCCAGAAGCGCAAACGCCTCTGTAGCAAAGTCGTCGGACATGCTGTGTTCATGACACCAGAGACCTTGAGCGCGCGAGATTTGGGGTGAGAAGGTCCCCAATTTAGTCACATGGCAGCCCGAGCATGCCGGGTGTATATACCATTGAGCGAGCCCCTCGGAAGCCTGATAACAAAAGCGCGCACCGGCGCAGCCGTGCAGATCGATGTCACTTTGGGGTGTTAATGTGTGTCAGAGCGAGCGATCAGGGGTGCAGATACGTGAACTCCAGAAATACCACATCCGGGCCCCCGTGTTAATGTGCGGGACACTATGAACCAATGGCAGGGTGGACGGCAAGTGGGAATAGATAGGAAACGGGGTCCAATTTACTTCTTGTTCCTGGACCATGGTTACATGGCTTGAAAATTGCTTTATAACCGGCAGAAGAATCCTCTTTTGCTCGTCGCTTGACGTTGGGGCTGACTGAAGTTCCCCAAAAGGTCGAGAAAGGGGCCTTGGTCACCCGCTTCTGACACTTGCATATCCCCATCACCGATTGCGGGGCATCTCTTGCCTTGGCTGATGGCGTCAATGTCAACAGTGTGTTGTGCTTTTCAGGCCACCGTAGGATTCGGTAGTCAGCCTCATGTACCGACATATCCAGCCGCCGACCAGGTCGCAAGTTCTACGACATGCTGTGCCATCGTTATGCCAACAGGGTCGAAAGATATAGCATATGGGGATTCCTGGCACGGACGCTGACCATGATATGCGCACATGCACAAGGCGCACAGGGCGATGGGAGTTCGACATTCTTGGCTTTTGTCAACTCATCGGCTCGAGTACATGCAGGAGTGCATAGACGGACATCCCATGTTCTAGAGTGAGCTAGCGGCTCGATGTAAACTGGGGGGGAGACAGAAGGCCTCCTATTCGGGAAGACCCGCACGCTGTCAGGAACAGGAAGACAACCCGTCATTGTGACATCCTAATAATAAGTCTCGGCCGAAGCGTCCATGCCAAGGGGAACGAAAATTTGCATCGGACCTAGAGCCCGAAGGGCCACCTGCTAACTCACCTACACATGATGGTTGTGTATACAAAGGGGCAATTGTGCCACTCCCGGCTCTCCTCAAGCTTCAAAAAGAAACCAATGTGTCGACTTGACATGTGGCTGTGAGCAAGAGCCGCGAGCAGCGCTCAAAAGCAAATGAAATCCGAAGACAAGGCGGATGAAATGAGGGGTTGCGTCAAGATGCTCGGAGATGGGCATGATTCTGTGTATGCCAGTGTGGCTTGAAAACAATCTTTGCTCCAGCTTGAGGTCCTCTTCTTGAACCCAAGAGCATCTTGTATGTTGATTCTTACAGCAAAGAAGGCCATTGAACCGTCTATGAGGAACTGTTGGTTGGGATTACGTGTGAATATCCTGCTTCGGTCACCGAGGTCCCATTCGCGCAGATGTACTGTCCATTTTCAGCAATGCCAGACGGTGCCCTGTCTTTGTGATGCCATGGAAGAGCCTATGAAAGAGCCATCGTTCAGGAGCTTCGGATATGTAGTTTCTCAGTTGTCGTTATTAAAATGGGGCCGTGGAGCTCAGTTACGGAAGTTCCGTTCCGTTTCGGAACGAGCACGCTGAAGGATTTGCGGGGACAAAATCTGCGTGCCGTTAAAGAACGCTGAAGAACGCCCCGACATGCGGACTCGGTTCCCGGCTTTTCTTGTGTAACCAACCACATTGCGAAAGCATGAAGACGAATTTCTTGACTGAAAATCAGTAATTGAGCGCCCATCGCTCGCAACGACCATCACGTATACTCTGCCAGAGACTGCGAGAGCCTGATGATTCTCTCAAGATCCTTCGCTCCACAGCAGCGAGTCAATGCCCCTGTAACCCCCCCGGTTACCCACGGTGCTGGATCACTCCCCCGGGGAACGGATCCGGACGTGATGGAAGCCCGTGCTCGTCTCCAAGCTCCACGAAACCCCTCTTGAGCAACATTACGAGAGCAATTCACATTCAGCTTCAGTCTCTGGCTGTTGGGGTCTTTCTTTGGTCGTTCTGGAGCCCAACATGGTCAGACTTCCGCATCAAGCACGAAGCCGCAAAGAATCTTAAGCCCAGGCCCGTCTAGGCCGGGAAAGTCTCCGCAGAGGCCCTGTCCTAGAGTGGACATGACTAGGGACTCGACATTGGCCCATCCGTCGACAAATCATTGTCCATCGCTCAACTTCGACCGTTGCAGTGTCGCAGCAGGCTGTACCAACACAATATGAATTGAGCTTTCAGGAAGGATGAGGTACCCTACCTAATTCTCTCATGGTTCCACAGCTTCAGGGCAGCCCTCGGTGCTCCGTCCCAATGTCTTTCTGCGCGTCTTTCTCTTCCGAATTGAGTCCGATTGCAGCCTCAAAGGCTCTGCTCATTCTTGCTCCGTGCTCGCCTCTCGATTGAGGAGGATCTGGAACGTTGGTGCCGACACGAAGCAGAAATACAAGTCCCTTTGACCCGTCAATCGCAATGGAGACTCTCGACTTCGCGGTTATTGGAGCCGGTAGGTCAACCCAATTCAGTCACCGATGCTCGCGATCTGACCTAAACAGGTTGGTACGGTCTGGCTGCGGCCAAGACTCACCATCAGCTTCACCCGCAAAACGCGCTGGCCGTCTTTGACCAGTCGTCGACGGCCGGCGGCGTGTGGGCTGAGCACCGTCTCTACCCGGGTCTGAAGAGCAACAACATGCTCGGAACCTATGAGTACCCCGACTTCCCTATGGATCCGGAGACCTTCGGCGTTCTTCCGGGGCAGCACATCCCCGGAAAGGTCTTGCATGATTACCTCACCAAGTACGCCCAGACCTTCGGCATCTTTGATAAGATCCGATTTCAGCATAAGATCCTGTCAGCTGAGCACCAGGATACCGGTGGCTGGGTCTTGACAGTCCTGAATGGGGAGGAGGGCAAGGAGTTCCAGGTCTTAGCAAAGAAGCTCGTCGTCGCCACTGGCTTGACCTCTCAAGCCTTTCTGCCCGACTTCGAGGGTCAGGAAACCTTTGGCGTACCAATTTTCCACGGCAAAGACTTCCTCCAGCATGCCGATACTCTCAAGACATCCAAGCGCGTCACAGTCTTCGGCGGCACCAAATCAGCCTGGGATGCCGTCTACGCATACGCTAGCAAGGGCATCGCCGTAAACTGGGTGATCAGAGGTACTCCCTCCCCTTTTTGCTTATTCTGAACACCATCGCTCATGACTTGTAGAATCTGGACACGGCCCCGTGTGGATGGCGCCACCCTATGTGACCCCTCTCAAGAAGTGGCTTGAGAAGCTTGTCCACACCCGCGCGTTGACCTGGTTCAGCCCCTGCGCCTGGGGCGAGGCTGACGGCTATGACAAGACGCGATACTTCTATCATAGCACTGCCATTGGCCGAGGCATCGTCAACAACTTCTGGAACGTCCTCGGTAACGACGTGATCACCCTTAACAAATACGACTCTCACCCAGAGTTGAAGAAGCTGAAACCCTGGAGTGAAGCCAAGCACGTCGCTTCAAGTCTGTCAATTCTCAACTACGAGACTGACTTCTTCGATCTCATCCGCGAAGGCAAGGTCCAGATTCATATTGCCGACATCATCAAGCTGTCTCCGAGAGGCGTTCATCTGTCTAATGGTTTGGAGCTGGAGTCGGACGCACTCTGCTGCGCGACCGGCTGGAAGCAGTTCCAGCCCATCAAGTTCCTCCCAGCGGGCATCGAGAAGGACCTCGGAATCCCGCACGCCCCTACTCCCGACAGCTTCCCATCAACTGAGATGCTGCAAAAGGTTGACAAGGAGATTTTCAGCACATGGCCCGCTCTTCAGGACCAGCCGACCGGAAACAAGAAACTGAAGCCGCTGGTCGAAAATGGAGGCGTCTCAACCAAGGAGGCGGTCAACCCCTTCACGCGACTGACGCCATACGCTCTCTACCGCTTCGTGGCACCTCCTTCGAATAAGTTTCTCGAGCATCGCGACATCGCATTTGCTGGGGTTCTGATGCACATCACTGCCGCCATCATCGCCAACACGCAAGCGCTCTGGATCGATGCCTTCTTCCACGACAAGCTCCCTGCCGTGCGCGAGGCCACCTCCGACCCTAAGGCGATGGAGAAACTGCAGTATGAGACTGCGCTACACAACCGCTTCTGCAAGTGGAGGTATCCCGCTGGCCACGGCGACACGTTCCCGGACTTCGTCTTCGATGCGATACCTTACGTCGATAGACTCGTTACGGACTTGGAGCTGAATAAGTACAGAAAGAACGGCATGATAGCCGAAGCTTCAGAACCATACGGCCCGGAGGACTATAAGACTCTGGCCGCGGAGTGGGCAGAGAAGTCAGCTGCTTAAACTGAGAAAATAGAACGGAGCTCTAGAGAAGGCTCGAACATACCTGGAGACCTCGTAGTAAGGGGTATGTTGAGGAAGTTTCGAGCCCACCCACCCAGTAGGGTGTTTCTCAGTAGGGGAAAAGTAATAAGGGGTATAAATGCTTGCTCGCCCTGAGATCAATAATGCCATTTTGATCTATTCTAGATGTCTCAACTCGTGTCCAAGGGGATGACCTAGTATGTGTTACCCAACTGCGTGTGTGCCCAGTCGTTCTCAAACCTCTGCCATCCACCATATTCCGGCTCGCTTCCCATGTACAGCTGGTGAACGACCATATCATAATATCCATCTCTGGGTGTCTTTCCACCGCACACATTGCCTCCCATCGCCACATTCAACAAGATGGTCATGTCCCTCATAGGTCGCGTTCCTGGAGGGATATCCCCCTTCATCACCGGTCTTCCATCAATGTACCAAATCATCCTGCCCTGCCCGGGGTGCCCTCCAGGCTGCAGCCAAGCCAAGTCGTACCTCACGGGTCGGTACTGCATGTCCGGGATCTTAGTTCCAAGAACACGGTGCTTATCCGGCTCGTGGTGCTGTCCCCAGTGAAGACATGAGTGGTTCTCGCAGTCGCCGTTCCAGGTCTCTGCGATGTCAACCTCGCCATCTGTGGGCCACGCGAACGGCTCCTGCGGAAGAAGCCAGAAAGCAGGCCAGATGCCCTCAGCACATGGTGAAAGAATGACCGCAGTCAAGACACCCTGGTCCCGCGCCAGCGTCTGTCTGCTAACAAGGCGAGCAGACGTGTACTTCTGCTCGGGGTTGGGGCAGCCGTTGTTGGCGACGGCTCGGAGCACGAGCTTTCCATCCGGAGTACTATCAGATAATCTCAGTCAATCGAACTTCAGCTCAGATCGGGCGATAGAACTCACTGGAAGGCGTTCTGCTGCTCGGCGGTGTAGTGCTGCAGCTCCTGATTACCCCAACCGTCCGGTCCATTGCCAATCTTCGCATCCCAATCCTGAGTCACGGGCACATCAGGTCTAAACTGGGGCTGCCAGTAAATATGTCCAGGCTGTCCTCCCATCGGCTGCTGCTGCGGTGGCAGCGCATATTGTTGTTGCTGTTGTTGCTGCTGTTGAGGGGGCGGGGCCTGAGATTGTTGAGAGTTTTGCGATCCCGGCTCCGCAATCAGCTGCTCGACCTCATTCTTGAGGCGTTTCAGATGATCTTTCCAGCCCATGGTTTCGAATCGAAGATTGCAACATCAATTGTCGTGATGAAAGCGAAAAACGACTTTGGCGGTCAGGGGAAATTTCTCGCATATCAAGAGAGGGGTCCTGAATGAGGCGATGCCGGCAACCGACTTGGTGTGACGTCACCTGACCGCGTGGGTCGTGGCTGAGCTGAATCGCCAAGCAGAATGTTTGGTGTTTGTGTTTTCTTATCTACGCGTAGTACACAGAGTATTGGAGCCACATCTTGCCATACGAGATTGCTGTTGGGCGAGTCACGGTAGTCAAACTTGAGCTGGCAATTTTGAGGAAATTTGGCTTGTTAAATGGCTTGCTTGGTATTGGTTGTGCGTTCAGGATGACCGACCTGAAGGTAGCGGCAACCCCGTGAACCTGACTCGCTTGACTGCAACACTGGCGGTTATGGTTCAGAAATTAGACCTCTGAGAGGTCTTCTAAGCGCGTTTGGAATATGACGACCGGCAATCCTTAGCTCCCTCTGAGTGTGACTATCGGCGCTTGCGATTGAGATGAATCTTCTTATCCAGGCGCAAAGGGCACCCAAAACCGCCCAGGAAATCCGCAGCAGCATTTTTGAAAACAAAAAACACTTCCTAGCTAATAATGCATTGACAAACTCATCCGCTTAGTTGTAATATGTTGTTTTGAATGCTTTGCCCATCAATTAGCATTATGAGGTGGGTTTTCGCAGTGAGTGGGTCAATTGCGAGCAGAAATATCGCCAAGTCGAAGACGCCGTGAGCAGGAATTGGCTTGTTCAAGTTGAAGAAGCTTCATGTAGGCATATGAATATTTCATCATTGAAAGACACGAATGAGATTGTTTCGTATTGATACATGACATGAGGACATAGGTGCATTGATTGACTTGCCCGATTCCTCACGGCTTCATTCAATGAAGAAGTAAGTCGTCAGCCTATGTCCGAGCGTCATCACCTCCGTCTCCAAGCAAAAAGACGAGGTTTCCCTGGAACCAGATCATGGTAATGACTCTTGGCTGTTGACCAGGGTTCAACACGGAAGTTTGCTATACGGGCTGAGAAACAGACGATGTAAGCGAAGGTAGAGACGACGACAGAGGCGATAGTAAGATTAATGGTAAGGACATATTGATATTAAGGCACGCGATGGTTTATTTGTAAAGAAGTCGTAAGAATGTAGTGACCAGCCTTCGTGACTTTAGCCCCTGCGTGCACGATCTTGAGGATTGTGAGGTGACACTCGGTAAAATAGGAATTAGTTGACCGATACGCTATCGCTGGTGATCATTTGTAAGTGTAACCACCGTCAATAACGAATTGTTGGCCAGTCGCGAAAGAGCAACGCACGCTGAAAAGATACGCTTCGGCTGTTTGCTGTACTGTGCCCACCTCCCTAACCAGTTGGTTCTGGACAAAGCCGGCTATAGCTTCGTCGGGGAGCTTCTCCAGCATGGGAGTCCGAATGGCACCAGGAGATACGTTGTTGACCCGAATCGGAGCAAGGTCTACTGCGAGCGCCCTCGTGAGTGTCTCAACTGCACCGCACCATCCGATGCTCTTGGACAGCCCGGGAAATGGCTTGCTTCCGTGTATTCCGGAGGTCAGGGTAATGGATGAGCTGGAAGCCGCTTTAAGATACATGCCCGGGTTGACTGTCACCAGCTTTCCCACTAGCAGTGGGCCGAGGTAGCGCACCGTCCAAGAGGCATAGGCGTTCGCAGCCGTTACGGTGGAGAGGGGCTCGAAGTCAAACGCGTCTCCCGCCGTGTAAGCTATGTGTTCAAGGGGCCCGCCCAGTTCGGCGACGGCGGTCTTGAGCACCTTTTCCAGGTTGGCCTCAATCGTGTCCACCTGGGCCAGGTCGGCCGCTATTCCACATACGTTGGCGCCCGGGTACGTTGATTGGAACTCGGCTACGGTGGCGGATATTCTGGATGGATTCGAAGAAGAAACAAACGCCTTTGCTCCGGAAGCCAATGCTGCAGATGCGACGCCCTTGCCTATACCCGCTGATCCTCCAATGATAAGTACTCGGGCGCCCTTGATGGCGTCAACATGACACTGACCGCCGCTATTGTTGCCCTGAGACATGATGTGAAATGAGATGGTGTTGGTTCAGACGCAGGTTTCTGGTGCGGTGGAGATGATGGGAGACCAGGCATGAATGATGTGCTTATCGCTGTGATTCTGTAATATCGTGAATTGAGATCAGCTGCTACTTTATGCATTTCATTCGGAAATATCACCGCTATCATGAGTCACACCGGGGAAGAGATGCGTCCGGTACCGGGCTTATTGAGCTTTTATTCGGATCACTTTGAAGACCGTTCAAGGAGACATGTGTCTTAACTCCGGTCACTAGGCTTTAAGGACTTGCCAACATCAGAGCCAATGAAAACGCAATTTCTGCGGCGTATACATGCGGACTGATCGATCGCTGGTGTTTTCCTCCAGTATTTGTACTTGAGCAGCTTCTATTTACTATTGTGATCATCGATGCAGTGTGCTATGCTATGTACATCAATCGCTTGACAGACATCGAAGTCATGGCTTGAAGCCTCGCTGACAAACGTAGTCGACATGAGAAAAGTCACGGCGAATGACCTTAACATTGTCTAATGATACTTCTACGAGTACTAGCTCCCTACAATCTTACACACAGTACGCGTCAAAATGAGAGACGGGGTTTTGTGTGGTAGTCGTTCCGTTGACCGTAACCTGCTTCCCATCCTGCTGGAGACCACCGCCAGGGATGTACACCCTGTCACCAACCGCAGCGGCCTGGGTTCCGTGGCGAGGAGTCTTCATAGGCTGCAGTTCTGTCCACTGCTGCGTCTCGACGTCGTAGACCTCGGTCTGGTTGAAGACGCCAGTAACAGAGTCCACATTCCCCTCGCCACCAAAAGCGTAGAACTTGCCGCCCACCGCACCCCCATTCAGACCCCCACGGGCTGTCGGCATGTGTCCGAGACCTGTCTGCCAGCCGGAAGTCATGTTGCTCAAATCAAGGGAGAAGACAGTATTTCGGTGATTCAGCTGGCCATAGCGTCTTCCGCCGACGACGTAGAACGTATCACCGATCACCGCGCCGGAGGAGTGCTGGCGGCTTTCTGGTAACTCGGCCGCGGCCATCGGGAGTCTTTGCCAGCTGCTGGAGGTGGTGTTGAAAGCGATCACACTGTTGACGGCATCTTGGTAGCCTGTCATGAGCACAGTCATGCCTCCAGCGAGAATGATCAAGTCATCGTAAACCCCGACAACAGAGCTGCCCTTCTCGGTGCCGTTGAGCATTGGAGAAATCTCACTCCAGACGTCGGTAGCAACATCGTAGACGTAAGAAGCCTTCGAAGCCACCCAGTTCATTGTCAAGCCCGGGGTGGTGGGTCCTACCACTAGCCCACCCAGAAGATAGACCTTCTCATCTACTGCTGCGATGTTGGGGTGGTTGACTTTGTAAGGTGCCGGCGATGCAGTTCGCCAGGTGTCGGAGGCGAGGTCGTATAGCTGGAAAAGGTCGGTTGTTTCGGTGCCGTTACTCGTAGGAACAATTCCGCCGAGAATGGCAATGGTTGCGTTGCCGATAGCGGTCGTTCCGTGTTCCTGACGAGCCGACGGGATGGGGGCTAGATTCACCCACTGTCCAGACTCGCATAATGGTTTAGCCGCTGCGACACTGGCCATTAAAACGACGACATTCTCAAGAACTCGGCGATACATGTTGGTGGTTGCAACTTGCAAGTAGAGAAAAGTTAAAGAGTGTTGGTGAAAAGGAGCGTGATTGTATTCTCAAAACTGGCACTGCTGTCTCATTGAAAAAGAAGAGCGCAGTATCAAGATTTGTTCCTCATTTTTATACCACGAATATTTCCTTTCTACAGTCCAGAGATCTGCAGAGCACTCACGAACATGAGTCCATCTGCTCAATGCAACCGAGAAGGTTTACTGTCCCATTGATTTCATCGTGACCCATCGCCTATAGTCGAACTCCAAGTTTCAACCTTTCGTTTGCCAGGAGATTGACCGGGGAATGAAGTGTCGATCTTCTCCTTACTTCGGCGGTGACTCCGCCTACCATGTCGCTACACACAATTCCAGCAGCGGTTCATCCATCTAGCATCTTAAAGAAACTATGAGTGATTAGATTATCTACCTGCCTAAAGTGTAAGGGACGCTACTGTAGGGCGAGGCAAGCTCTCTTTACCCGAAACCAATTAATCACGATACTGGCCAAATACGATGAGGATTGTAGCGTGCCACCCGTGACGCGTCATGTCTCCTGACCGTGTGTGAACAAAGATACCATCCCCCGGCCCTTCAAGCCTCGGTACTGGTAGTTAGATGGGTCCATTCGGCTGCTACCGTCCCTTTTCATGCTCGTCACTGGATCTTTGTGGATCTATCCTTCGGATGGCAGCTAAAAGCGTGTGGGTAGAATAAACATAAGCGTTGATACATGGCATTGGGAATGGGGTCCTGAGGGTATGCTTTCAGGTGTGTCGTTCACGGTCCATGAACGATGAGATGGCCCCCACAGACATACATATGACAGTGGGCTCAAACGGAACTGCTTTCCCGAATGAATCAGCGAGTAGAGGCTAGGATTTTAGCATGACGCAAAGCAGACTCCGGGCGGCGTACCTAGGCATACAAGGCGATTTTTTAGCACAAAGAAGCTCACGTCTCTGTCATGCCTGGACCGGCTACAGTATCTAAGACTGACAGACTGTACTTTCAGTACAGATGAACGGCATTTCATGA
This sequence comes from Colletotrichum fructicola Nara gc5, assembly GCF_000319635.2. NCBI lineage: Eukaryota > Fungi > Ascomycota > Sordariomycetes > Glomerellales > Glomerellaceae > Colletotrichum > Colletotrichum fructicola. The sequence goes on along the minus strand of NW_027094051.1, from coordinate 7,015,203 downwards.
AGCCGTATTTTGGCGTGGCGATGCTTGAAAGCTGAACGGCGACCTTCCACGGACCAACAGGGGCACCGACGATCCTCTCCTTCGGCGGAGAATGGCTCGGATCCGACAAAAATGGGTAGTACCCAGACCCGCGTGGAGGGCCGACTCCATCACGGCTAAGGGTGACTGCAAAGAAAAAGCTTAGCTTCAATAAGAATTTTTCCAACTCCGCCGACGGTACGCGGTACGCGGCTAGAGACTGTACGGGATTACAAGGGTCTCTACAGGATACGCTAAAATTAGTCAACCTTAGTCAGTTGTCGACCGAGGCTTGAGCTGTTTAATGTTATCAGATCGAAACCTGGACCCGCATGTTCTCCACGCCGCTCATATCCATGCTGCTGGCGGAATGAGGGTTGCGGAGTGGGGCCGAAGTGACGGACTTGATCTTATCCCACGTATCACCAAAACGACTGTCTGGACTAGGGATGCGTCTCGGTGATATCGGTCGGGATGGCTTCTCTGTGGTTCCTTGAAGCTCTGAGTCGGAGGAAGATAGGCTTACGTGGAGGTAATGCGAGAAGGAATGGAGAAAAGTAGACGAAAATATTCAGCCATGAGTGTGACTGGAAAGGGGGCCAAGCATATAAAATGTTGAATGAAAACCTCAGACATTAGAATTGTTGTACCACCCTCACGCCACTCTTCTCTCTTGGAACCATTGTCCTTCGTTGCAAAAACCATGGCTTCTTCCTCTACCAAGCTTCTGCTGCTCGGCTCTCTGGCTGCTTTGGCCACGGCGGCTTCGTTGCCTGCCTCCAATTCGAGCCTAACCAGAGGTGCTGTGAAGGAATTCCCGGAGTGTACCTCTCTGCATGAGAGAAAGTCTTGGTATGTCACAGCGCTCTTTGCATGGCAACTTCCTGGCTAACACAGATATAAGGACCGCCATGACCGATGTCGAGAAAAAGGCTTACATCGACGCTGAGCTTTGTCTCCAGAACAAAGCCCCTAAGCTGGGCGTAGAGGGCTCTCAGAATCTTTGGGATGATCTGATGTACGCCCACATTTACCAGGCCAACGTCATCCACAATGATGGCCCCTTTTTGCCCTGGCACAGACTTTACAGTACGTAATCCCATATTTTGGGAAGAATTCTCTGACCAACACCACTGCAGTGCGTGTTCACGAGGTCTACCTTCAGACTGAGTGTGGCTACGAGGGAGGCCAACCGTACTGGAACGAGCTCGAGGACGCCGAAGCTGGCTTTCTGAACCAGTCTACCGTCTTCGATGCGGAGACCGGATTCGGAAGCTTCAAGAACGGCGAAAATGGCTGCGTTGCCGACGGGCCTTTCGTCAACCTGACGATGCACCTGAACCAGACGAGCAACAACGCCAACTTATGCCTCACCCGCGACTTGGACCAGGACAGCTTCTACCAGGCCAACAGCACCTACGTCAACGAGTGCATGGCGATCGACACCTACGTGGACTCTTGGAACTGCTGGGGCACCGCCCCTCATCTTGCCGGCCACATGGGCGTCGGCGGCACCGTAAGTCCCACTCGACAGCACTCTGCTCATCACACCAGCAGAAACTGACTTTTTGAATTGTAGATGTTGGACGTTGTTTCCAGCCCCGGTGACCCGCTCTTCTTCCTTCACCACACGAACCTCGACCGTCTCTGGTGGGAGTGGCAGTCCGTCAACTTGACTGCGCGTCTCAACGAGATTGGCGGACCCGTCGTCGCTTCCGATGCATTCCTGGAGATGTCCAACCTTGAATATCCCGGTGCTGACCTCCTTGATTACAACGGCGAGAACGGCGGCAACGTGACCACCATGGCGCACAACCTTTGGACCGCGGGCCTGCTGCCCAACATCACCATTGCGGATCTCATGGATGTTCGTGGTCCCATCAGCTGCGCCATCTATGTCTAGACGCAGCAGTGAGTGCTTCTGAAACAATCAGTTGATCCCTCGGGTCGACTTAGACGAGAATTGACGATAGTACGAGGCCGGATTGTATGGGAACAAGTACCGAGAATCTACCATTTCCGCTGTAATTGTCGTGATCTTGGTAATTTTGGATTCTTGGGGCAATTCGATGTCCATGTACATAGTTCAACACTGTAACAAATTCAACTTCACTTTTGGTGAGGAAAACTTCTATACTCCTTAAAGCTAGTGTGATCTATGTTGTTTTTTGGCAGAACCCAGGCTACATGATGAGTGGCTCTGATGTTGAAAATTAGGCAGCAGTGGCACGCTACCGTTTCAACTAGCGGCATCCATCCACCTCCTACTTCTTATCAAGATCCAAGATTCCATCTCAATACATCTGAGGTGAAATTTTACTGTTCTCATTTTTGAGCTTTTCACATATCAACATGGAGCAATCTGCTGTGCGGTCTGGAGTGACTTCTCCGCGTCGGACCAGACAGAGGGCCAAGTTGGCAGCAGCGGCAGCATCCTCAAGCAACGCAGGGAGCGAGACGAGGCTTTTTATCTCAGCGACAGAAGAAACTTCAAGGTCAGGAAGCTCTGTTACTCGTACGCTTCCCGGTAACCTCGGCAGCGGCCTCAAACCCAAAGATCTTTCAAAGAAAGACCTCCGCCTTCTCCTAAAAAAGCGCCGGCTGTTGCTAGAGAACCAGATCGTGATTCCGGAAGACATACAGATGAAGGGGTTGTCGTCTTCAGTGACTGCAACTCTCGTTTTCGCTCAAGAGGAAGCCGGTACCGCAGTCTGCATCTCCCCGGACGGCGTCCTCCTCACGTGCTCTCACTGCATAGCCGAAACCGCCGACGACTTTGATGCGACGCAGAGCCACTGGCTCCTCTTTGCCTCTGGCCGCGTAGTGGAAGCAAAGCCTCTGGAATGGGATGCCAAACGCGACCTGGCTCTCTTGAAAATCGTAGCGGCCCAGGAACCCCCATCAACCTCATCCGCATCTCCGACAACCAGTGAATTCCCCTTCATCACAACGGCCGTCTCCACTCCACCTCTAAAGTCCCGGCTCATATGCGTTGGACATCCAGGAAGTGAAGATTTTGAAGCTTCAGAGCCGGGCGTCGAGACGGGATACGACGTCCTTCACCTTAGCACCGGGACTTATAGGGGCTGCGCTGAGGGTCAGGATGTGCAGGATAATTCAGTGATTGGGGCATTGATGCATACCTGCTGGACGTATTGGGGACATTCAGGGGCTCCTCTCATCGACAGAAAGTCTGGGAAGTTGATTGGTCTGCATTCCTCGTGGGACGATGAGACGGGCATGCGGACGGGCGTTGCGTTGGAAGCTATTCAGGGGTTCTTGGCAGAGAACCAAAAACATCTGGACAAAAGTCTCGAAAGAGACTGATTCGGGAATCATTGTTTAGTCCCAAATTCAGTCTCGACTTTGCTCGAAAGCTGAAGGCGACCCACTTCTTCCATTTGTTGTCTTCCAGAGGAAAGAGCGCAGGTGAGAGGGAAGCGACACTCCTGCCTCAGACGAACGACGTTAACCTCCCACCCACCCCTCCTACCTGTTATCAACAGTCTGCCCTCGCACCTTTCATCTGGCCCAAAGACTGAGAGGAAAACTTCTTCCCGTTTTCAAAATTTCTTACCCTCTCCACCACAACCCATATCAAACTCAACAACCAGGACAAGGGCCTCCATCTATCCCAACACCAACGCGCGCCAAAGTTCCAAATACCTTCGTTATCCCAGAATCGTTCATCACTATTTCTCTCACAGCAAGACAATACAGCCATTGTTCTTCGCCCAGTCTGAAGGAGATCCAGCGTGAATTGCTGTTTGAAAACCCAGCGCGCGCCTCTCACGACGTCCACGCTCAAAGACCAACGCGTAAGTCATCAAAGCCGTCCTGACAAACACATTGCGAGCGCGTAACTGATAGACATAGTTGCGCACTCGTACTCCTCCACGTCTGGGCTTCAAACATCTGCCTACCCGGCCAACCGCTACGATGGCTCCCATCCCTCTCCCCACATCCCATGTGGCTCCTCTCTCTGTCGAACCCTCCCACAAGTCAACCCCTCTCCTCGAAGCCTGGGTCCTATCCGACTCTAGCGCAATCGCAAACATCGGCAAGGGCTTCCTCATCGGATCACTCATCGGCTTCATCATAGCCTGTGCTCTCTGCTTCTGGTATCCCTGCATTCACTTCTACTACGCCCTACCCGGCGAAGACTACCACAGCTTCCACATGCCCGACTATCGCAACTTTCGCCTGCGCCTCCGGCCCCGCGGTGGCTTCCGCGACTTCGCCCGCCGCAGGGTGCGTCTCTTCTTCCTGGGCCGCGAGGAGCGGACCATCGGCTCGCGCACCGACGACGAGGAAATTGTTGACCTCGAAGCCGGTAACAATATCCCCCTTCAGCAGGGCGTGAACCAAGGCCTGCGCTCCGAGTCTACCGCCCAGCAGAACGACCGACCGGTGTTCCAGGGATTGTTCATGTTCAACCACCCGACCATCCCCGAGCCCATCTCTCCCCAGACCAGCGCCACTCCAGAGATCACCATCACCCCTCCTCCTCCCGTCGTTGCCGCCCGCCCCCGCGACATCGCCTATGAGAACGCCCAGAACGCCCGCGTGCGCCAGCAGACCATCGACAGCATCACCTGCCCCCGCGAGCGCGCCCTCCAGCAGGAGTTCGAGAGCAACCTCCGCGAGATCGAGCGCCGCACCGAACAGTCCCCGGCCACGATGCCGCCCATCGGCCCCAACGGCCACTTCACGCCTCGCCATAGCATGGACGCCATCCATCCTCAGCAGAGCGAGGAGGAGACCAGCGGCGGCGCCCCCTTCTGGGGTTGGCTCCGCTTCCCCCGCGTCCGCTCTGAGTGAACCCTGCCCGGAAGAGGCCACAAGAACGACGGCGAGTGAGAATGCATGCGATCATATGATTTACGAGATCAACGACGAGACGACGCCCCACCTCAAGGGTACGATACCGACGGCAAGAAAGCACAGGATGAAAATCGGGGATGGAAAGGATTGGATGGAGACTTGGGGTCCGGATGGCGGGGATATGGGACCAACATTGCGTGTAGGAATAGAGGAAACCCCACATCCAGACGAAGGAGACGACGCATTTTGTTCTTGGGACAAGACGAGAGATGGATACAAAGGCCACGGATCTGGGATTGCCGCGCAAAAAGCTGCAGGAATCAAGCAGTATCATGTCAGATAAAAACTCGATACTCGAGAAAGTTTGCTTTTCCTAGGACACTCACCTGCTTCGTCGAGGTGCCCAAACTTCTCTATCTCCGCACATTACATTATCGGCAGGAGCCAAGAACAATAAAAAGGGGGACATGTACTTTCCAAAAACAGAAAGAAATCTGTTTAAAACCTAATAAACCGTCCAACTCGAGCAAGCACCCCGGGAAAAACTCCGCGTGCTTCGTTTGACAATCGAGTGCTGAAAAGGGTATCTAAATCCATACATCTTGCCGCCAATCTAATAAGGTAAGGAACGACAACTCGTACCAAAACAAAACCAAAAAAACCTTTCGTGACGAAGACTTGCGTCTGAGACGGCAAAGTACTTAGAGCTGAGCAATAAAAATAATAAGAAAGCCAATACTGATGTCCGTATCCCATACTCATCATCACCCAAAGTTTTCCAAACGAGAAGTTGCTGTTTTCCGACGAAGACGCGTCGTGCCCTTTTGCCAAAGTGCAATTTTTGAACCCCGCTTTTGCTTTTTTGTCTTCCGTTGCCCAATTTTGTGTAGTGTATATCGTCATCCCTCCTTGGGGGGGGTCATCAATACTTTTGTAGCCCTGTCTGGGTTCAGGGGTATGACGGCGCGCCGTTCGTGCCGTCCATGACGTTAAAGTTATCCATGGCCATGTACTCAAGGAGGTCGAGGCCTCCGACGTTGACGCCCTCGGCCGTCATGGCCACGGCGGTGTTGTCCATGTTCTGGAAAAAGGCAGGGCCCGTGGGCAGGTACCACATCTCGTTGCTGGGGTTGCTCCAGTCTGTCGAGTCGAAGAGGTTGTCCATGCCGGTCGTGGAGCCTGCTGTGTTGTTGGTGTTGTTCGTATTCGTGTTGTTGCTGGTGTTTTCGGGGTGAGGCGCCGGTGTGGAGGGACCCAGAACAGAGGCGGCGCCAGACGGGTAGGGAAAGTTGCCTGTGGTGAGGTCGAAGGGTGTTGCGGATATGGCATTCGGGTCTTCTGCTTGTCTATTAGTCAATGAAGTCAACTGGGAAGCGTGCCAATTCTTACCGTGCGGGTTGAGTCCATTCCGTAGTTTCGTTGCGTGGTTGGACCAAGTCTGGCCATTGACACCGTTAGCCACCTGCCCATCCGCAGCGCCGGTACCATCAGTGATGCCATGGGGATCCGGGCTTCTTCCATCCGCGGATGCATGACCTAGAGTAGGCGCCTGGATGAACCGGTTGCGAAGACGACGGGTTAAAGACTCGAGCAAGTCGGCAAAGCGAATGCCTAAATGGACATCGTCGACGACGCAGTTGCGGAGAGCTTCGACGGTCTGGTCCATCAAATCAATACTCATCTTGACATCCGACCGCGGCGCACCGAGGGCAAAGGTCTTGAGCAAGAACATGGCGCCGCTGATGATGCGGAAGTACGTCCGCACGGGAGCGTGCTTGAGGTACTCTCCTGGGAGAAGCCCCTCCACCACGGTTCTGAGAAGGTTGCGACTACCGCTGATGACTTCTTTGATGTATTCCTGGTCAGTCGCACCAAAGCCACCCAATTGGCCCAGAGGCAGCTTTCCAAAGTAGTTCTGAGTCTGAGGCGAGAGTTGCGCGGCGCTCCCTGCGTTATGATTGCCGTGCGCGCCGTGTCCGGCGTGCGCAGTATTTCCAGCATTATTGGTGCACCGCTCAACGACTGCCTGCAAAGACAGCGAGTTGACATAGATGCGTACATACTCGTACTCGATGGTTAGGATGTGTCTGATGTACGGCGGCAGCCTGTACCGCTCAAACTCCTTCCACCAATCCTGCAGGAGAGGCTGGAAATCCTTCAGAAGCTCGGTATACTTGCCGCTCTGGATGATGTCGGTCGTGTGCTTCCTTGACCTGAAGAACTTTTCATTGCCGATGTGCATGGCATTGCTGATACCGGCCCAGCAGTGGATGATCTGATCGTCAAGCTCCAGGTCCGGAATGTAGTTGAAGGCATTGGACAGGGAGGACGGGTTGGTACCGGGTGTTGTGCCTTCAGTCGATGTCGGCCGTCGACGGGTCACGGCGGGATCGCTCTTGCGGAGGACCTCTGGAACCATGCTCGTCCAGCCGAGGCGGCCGGCCAATTGAGTCAAGTAGATCAACAGCAGCCGCTTAATGCGGTTTGCGCGCTGCCTATAGGTTTCCTCCTCATATTCAGGGCGGGTGATTGCGCCGTCACGAAGCAGCTCATCAATGTCGTCAAACACTCCGAGCTCATATGCGAGACCCATCGCGGTGCTGAGAAGCATCCAGCACATTCTGTCACTCCTCCACGCAGGTTCGAGCCAGCTGTCAAGCCTCCGGCCGCCAATATTGGCCGAAGGCCGCTGGTTTCCGTTCTCATCGGTGCTGATCAAATCACTACCCTCATATGATGGGAGCATGAGCTCGTCGATGGCCTCGGCAGGAGGAAAGTGGAGCGCGCGGGGGTGCCACTCCGTCAAGATCATAAGAGATTCGACAGTTCCCAGCGTCCGTAGACTTCCCTTCCTCATTCCACGCCAAGGTGCCGTGCTGCTGGTTTGATCCTCTATGACGGATGAAGCTCCAGCCATCGCCGCCGTAAATCCACCGCCGAAAGCCTCCTGGCCCCAAAGACACCTCTCAATCATCCCTCGCAGATAGGTCCAGAGCTGTTCATGGATTGCATGAGACCGGCAATGTCCACCAGTTCCCGGGATCTTTCGATATCTCGACGAAATGGTAAGCAGGGTGATTGTGAGAATCGGCTCCTCCGTGAGAAGAGTAAGATGCGACGCAGGGTTTCGGAATGTCGGCGGCGAGATGGGTGTCAGCGGGGAAAGATATTCGTAATAGCTGCTGTGGTCAGTACCATGTCACGTCTTAGGTAACATGGGGACGTACTAGTCAATGTAATCAATGGCCTCCTGCGCAGAGAACCAGCCAGCCCTGACGAATCTAAACCTTCCCCAAGCCTTGATGGCATCTTGGTATCCAGGTTCCCCAGAGAGATCCCGCTTCGTCAGCTCGGGATCGATGATTGGTGGCTCCGGCTTGTTCGACACAGAGGGACGGCCGGCGCTCGCAGGCTTCATGGTCGCGCCCGGGGTCACAATCATGGGCTGCGGGGGCAAGGCCGGTATAGATGCGACACTCTCGTGGCGCTTGTGGTTCGTCACAGGGCTGTGAGCCGGGAGAGGGTAAGCAGCCGCGTCTTGGGACTGGCGGAGCTGGACTGACCTATCCGTGGCCGCCTTATACAGCAGGTCCAAAGCATCGTGGGGTCCGTATACACCGGGGCGCATGAGGTCCTGGGCCTCCGCGTTCTCGAGATGGGCGTTGGGCTCGTCCTCGAAGGTGCCAAACTCTGCGCGGCGCGTGCTATCGGCCTGGCTGACGGTGCTCGGGGTCACAGCGCCGCGCGAACCGGAGGGGATACCGGGGTCGGTCGGTCGACGGAGGGGTTGGTTTCGGCCGATGGAACCGCCGGGGGTCAAGGGAACTTCGCTATAGAGTCGGCGGTCGATGGCGACAGGGGGACTGTCTTCGACGTGGAGACGCTTACGGCCATTGCGGATGGTGTATTCGTCGATGTCTTCAGGTTCGTCGGCACCATCTTCCGTCTTGCGCTTTCGTCGGGTCGCGCTGAAGTAGCATTCTTTGCTCTCGCGTCGGCATCGCACGCAAGGCGGATCGTGGGGGTTGTCGACGCTTCCCAAGTCGCAACGGACCTTTCTACGGCGACACGGGATACAGGCCTGGTAAACGCGTTTGTGTTGGGGTGCAGCAGGCTGGGAGGCAGCGGTTGCTGTCGGCGCGGATGGGGCAGCAGCGGCGGCGTTTGTTGAAGGAGCAGAAGATACAGTCGGGCTCAGGCTGGATGCTGTCTGGGCTGGGTATTGGGCCATGATGGGCCGAACAGCGGTGCTGCACTCGTGGGTCGATGGCACGACTGGATTGTCTGCTTGAGGATTGACTCGGTCGGTTTGCAACGGGATTATGGAGGGGGGAATAAACACTGAAGCGGCTTGGGGTGGGAAGCCGCAAAAAAACGGCGGGCCCTGGGTTTTGTCGGCAACCTTTGGCTGGGAGGTGGGACCTCTGCGACCTCAACGTCGGCCTGTGACTGGTGCTTTGCCTTAGCTCTCAGAAAGTGGGTGCGGGGTTGGCAAGGTGGAAAATACGTACAGATGTAGGGTACTTTGCAGGCCCGGTATCCGTACTGGAAAAGAAGGTTCCTTGAAGCTCTCCTCCCAGCTAAAATAAGCTGGGCAGGTGGAATTCTCGGCGTTGATTGCTAACCTACCTGATAAGGCAGCCGGTACGTACCGTCAGGCCCTCTGCCTTACCTTAAACACCGACACCGACGGGAGACGGGGACACCACAGACTCTCGACATCGAGAGGTGGTAAGCTGCGATCCCTCGTCTGGTATTCGCGGAGACGATTTCCCAAACACGGGGCGTATGGGTACTCGTGCGCTGCACCTCACGCACTGCTGGGACAAGATCCCGCAACGAGAGCGAGGGTGATGATTGAGGTTTGTTGGACTTCAGAGGCCCCCCAAGAACCCCCAGGGATGTTTGCCCGGCTGGCTGCTGACTCCGTGGGCGACTTGTTGCTTGGGGTTTGATTCAGGGTAAGACAACACGGTATCGAAAAGATAACGGCCGTCGTCAACGAAGGCGGAATAAGTAACGTTTTCTGCGCTCTGATTGGTGGACGCCGAGGATACCCAATTCAAAGATTGGCAATAAATGGCAGGTGTAACAACAAACGGGCAGAAGACCACGGGAGAAATCAAAGGCGCAATCGACAGATTACGATGCAATTGAGATGTAGGAAGAGAGATTTGCATCACCAGACACCAACGGCTTGGCTGATAGCCCCGGGGGTTGACGATGCATTGGCCACAGCAGCTGGGGAACACACGATACACGCAACAGCCTCTAACGTTCAATTCAATACATAATGGCTTACCGTCTAGACGACGCGTTATGTAAAAGGTTCCCCAAAGTACCCGGGCCCTTGTGTGCGGCATCGTATTCCTGCCTTCCCGATCTTGCCTGGCTGGCGCCCGTTTCCCCCGCCTCAAGGACCAACCCCAGCGGCACCGTAACACGACGCCCGGCGCCGCGCCAAAGAGGTAGGTCGGGTTCCAGACTCTAGTCCTTCTCGTCTCGGCCCCCTCGGTGTAAGGTAAGGCAAAGGTGAGGTCACCTGGATCACTTGCCATGCGCAAAGCAAAGGCAAGGTATGGTAACAAACTGCATACGAATGGAATATTGATATAGAGTAGTTAGGAAGGAATCGGAAACCACAAAAGGTATGGTAACAAAGCAAACTTGCCCAGCCATCCGCCGCCCGCCCCGCCTCAGATCGGAGAACCTGGAGTAACAAACCTGGAGAGAAATCCTGGGGATTTGGAGAAGCCCAGGGGAGCCCGGGCCAACCGGCAAACAGTACACCCAGCGTACAGATGGCATACCTCACATACAATTACGAATCACCTGCACTCCTAACATAAATTCCGTCCTCTTGAGGCACCTGAGAAACTCAAAACCCCCAATCCCTTCAAGTTGCGCCCATCCTCCTGTTCGCTCTGGATGCTCCGGGTGCTCTGGCCGCCATCCCTGCATCGCACCAGTGCGAGTTTCTGCTGTGTTGTCAACCCGCCCAAGCTTCACCCCGCGCCGCCACCTGCGGCAGCTCGAGGTCACGTTGACCACTGGGCGCAGCTGGTCACGTTCACCGTCCAAAAGAGATCCGAGCTTTGGATGCTGCCTTTTACTTTACCTGCCAGTCCTCTTAGTGCCGACAAGTCGTTGCAGATCTGAAAATGCCTAGCTCGTCCCAAATCGAACCCCCGTATCGGAGATCTGGGCAATGACACATGGGACTTGGGATATTGCCAAGATAGTGACCGACGTAGCCCCAAAGAAAGATGAATATTCTGCCCTTCATCTCTACACTCGAGCTGGTTACGGGGCGAATGAAACTCCATGCAGGTACCGGCAAGCCGTTTTATCTGCCCCGTGGTTTGCTCCCGGAACGCCAGCTTGTCTCTCGGCGCCAAAGGAGACTCTGGTGACGACACATTGACGTCCTCACTCTAGGATGTATATAATAGATCGTGGCTGACCACTAACTTCTCGAATGGCCTTGCTGATTTACTTCTTGAATATGCAATTGCATCATGTCATTATAGGGACAGCTCAGCTTTGCTGGACAAGACATGTCAGCCTCCGACAGGCCATGTCAATGTTCAACGACGAGTCAGAGTACGATGGTTGTAGTCCTTAGCTGACAATGAGACGTCAGTGCAACTAACACGGGGAGGGCTCACAACAAGCACCAAGATCGCAGGTAAAGCCATTTGATAGCTAGATGTACAGATAACCTACAATAAGCACCCTTCCCTATTGGGCCGGCTCATTGCCTTATGCTTGCTAACCCCTGTTTCTGAACTCCTGATAACCTCTGCCTAGAGACATCTTGCAATGCCGCCCCGTGTATGAGCCATCGACACAATCGCAAGTCGCTCACTTTGAGACAGTTGAAGTAGCCAAGCTTATTATCAACTGCGTCACCGTACCTAGGCCTTCTTTGCCTTGGCGGCCGTGTCAGTCTGCTCCACCTCCGTAGGTAAAGGTGCAGGAGGAGCATCGCGGGCGATCTCCGGAGACTCAGTTTTTTCTTCAATGGGTCCGGGCTCTTCCTCGAGCGTCCCATCTAACGTCGTGGGCTTGAAGTCCCCATTGTCAATGGACGCCGGATCATGTCCGCGTCCACTGTTGCTCGCCGACACGCCAATGGCAGGCGTTCCACCATCCGCAATCTTCTTCTTCGTCTCTGAAACGATCTTCTCGGCCTCGCTGACCTTGGCCGCAGTCGTCGGAGGTCGCTCCACGCCAATGGAGCTTTCCTTGTCGTTTTGGCTCTCTAACAGCGCAGCCTTGTCCAAACGTACAATCATACAAGACAAATTATCGGTACTAAAACGATTCAACGCATGGTCGACCAGAAGCTTCGAAGCCTCAACCGGGTCCTCTATATTGCGAACGAGATCAACCGCTTCTTGGTCAGAGCAAACATCCCAAAGCTATTGGTGCGTCAGTAATGTCCAGAAAGCATGGCGTTAAGGAGGAACTTACTCCATCACATGCTATTATGATAAACTCGTCACTCTCAGGCTGAATAACGGTCTCGGTTGTGTACGGGTGCCCGGTGACAAGATCCTTCATATAGGTGTCGCCAAGGGCTCTCGTGACAGCCAGCACGCCATTGACGCGGTTGTTGAGTATCAGACCGCCAGCGTTAGCTATACGTTTACCCTCATTCTCATCACTACCCTTGTGATCGTATGACAAACGCAAGGCTTTGCCAGAGCGGCAGAGGATGATGCGCGCGTCTCCGACGTTGGCCGTGTAAAGAACGCGCTGGCGGCTAGCTGAGCTCTTCAACTTGGCGTGTGCAGCCTCCGGGCTGTTTGCAGAGGCGGCCTTATCGCCGGTGGGCTCCTCTGAGTTTGACTTGACAGCCTTGGTGGCCGCTGCGGTGGCCGGCGCAATGGCCTGAGAACCAGTCGCAGATCGATCACTTGGTACTCTGTCCTCCCAACGCAACACAGCGACAGCAGCGGTGCATCCACTGTTCTTAAGAGGGAGCTTTTCCAACTGCGCATCGACTGAAGTGAAGGTTTGGTCGAGTAGCTCTGGGATGGGGCCGTTGGGGTTCTTCCGGATGGTGTCTTCCAAGATGATGTGCAACTTCTTTCCACACCAGTCTGCCGCAAAAGTTCCCGCGTGACCATCGAAGATGGCAAAGTATCCGTTATCCGTCTCGACCATGTCCTGAGAAGCATCCTTGTCATCGGCAGCATCACTCTTTTTACTGTCGAGAACAGGAGCCGGGGTGTAGAGGAAGTTGTACAGGAAAGCGTGGGTATCCTCCATCGTCCGGCGGCACTTCTTGTTCCTATCTTCCCAAACGCCGACACGGAAGGTGGAGCGCGGTCCGGGAATAGACTCTCCGGCCGAGTTGTTGTGCTGACCCTGGGGGACGACGAGTGCGGGGTCCTGCTTGCCCAGCTTCTGCAAAGGAGTCTGCGCGCTCACATCCGAGTTGGATCGGCCAACCTGAGAGAAATTCAATGTGTTCTTGGCGTGAGCCAGCAGACCGGCAGCCTTGCTCGAGACGCCGCTAGCCCGGCGTTTCTTATCGGCGGCTCCATCGGTCTGACGTCCCGGGGGACTGCTGTTACCACTCCTCTTGTCTCCGCTAACAACCTGATCGGTAGCCTTGGGCTGAGCCTTCTCGGAGTCGGGCGAGGGCGACTTGCGATCTTCCTTGGAGTCGCTCTCCGCCTTGGGCGCTGAACTTGAGCCGCCGCCGAACATTCTAGTCAGCAGACCACTCCCCTGGTTGGAGAGGCTGCGACGCTTGCTTCCTGCCAGTTTAAAAAGCCTTAAAAGGATTCAAGGGTACCGTCCCGGGCGCGCGATCAGTTGAGTACAATAGGATGGCAGGGAGTTTGTACGTTCGTCGTCGGTGTATATTGTCGCCGGGAAAAGCGTCGTGAGGCCAGGATATCTGCGAGAGGGACAGGCGGTGTTAGCTTTAGAGTTGTGAGCAAGCAATGTTCGTCGGATTCATGGAGGGGCAAAGTGGTCCGAGGCCGACCGGGAGCTAGGAAGTAAGTCGGGTCCGAGCTAGATGCAGATGAAGCGTCGGGTAGGAGAAGCAAGTGAAGAGCAATGTAGAGGAGCTAGATCTTTAAGCAGCAAAGCGATATCGCCACACAAGCGCCGGCTGGCCGCAATGGAGTGGGATATCAAGACAGAAGATGGGACGGGGTAGGGCTGCGAAAGGCTTCTTGAAGAGTGCGCGCAAAAGGACGATGCGGGATAGAGAGGCGGGAACATGCAGAATGCCAATGTCAGGAGCGTGATGTCTCTGTGTATAGATGGTGCTCCAGGGTTGATAGGTGACGTAGGCTCATTGATATTCGGAAGGGGGGGGGGGGATCAAGATGGGAAGCACCAGTACTCACAAAAGTGACGTACCCACCGAGACGGAAGAGCGGGAGGACGTCGTTGGTAGGTGGTAGAAGAGCGAGAAAGAGACGGCTCGGGGGAGATCTGGAGGCGCAGTTTGCCAGCGGGATGGCAAAGGCTGCGATGTCGTCTGGGAGAAGAGCGGGTTGGTCAGGTTTGAAGTGAGATGAGGTGAAGGGAAGTTCGGAGACAAGGTTGTGGTGAGGCAGCAGATGCGGATGCGAATGTTGCGGCGCTGGGCTGGGCCGGACTTGGGCGGGCGCTGCGTTACGCTGTGGCTCTCCGCAGTGGGCAGCAGTGGCAGAGGAGGGGGAGGGGATGTTTGGTTGGAGGGGAAAGGGCCAGGAAGAGCGACGTGGACCGGGTAAGGTACGAATATCCGTACCTAGGTACCTTACCACCTTACGCAGGTGTGGTCGTGGACGTCCACCTGAGAAAGAGAAAGGCGGGAACCACGATTCGCAGGGTCGCTTTATTAGCGGCGCTTACCTTGACTCCGTTACGGGGAGGGGCCCTTCCAATCCCTGCGACTTAACACCTGGATTGCTGGACCGACTGCTGGGTCGTTGTCGGGGTCAAAGGTGTTTCTGCAATGCGCTGCTGAGATACCTTTACGCTCTGTCGTGGATTCGACCCAAACGAAGGGGCTTAGGCGGGCGGCATCTGAATCTCGGCCAAGAAACGTACGGGCACACGGGGGCGTTTAAACTGTCGTGGAGTGTCTGATGTCCGGTACGCGGTTTGGGACTCCCGGGACGAGGAAGGGAACCTTGGAGGGGGAATGGATGGGATGAGATGGATTAAGAGAAACCACACTAGCCCGTCCGCCCTTTCTTCTGCCCTCGCGTCTTTCCTTCTTTTTGCTTAGGTAAAACCAGTGGAAGACCACCCGTGGACTGGACCTGCCCTGACGCCCTGACGGGTCTGGAAGGGAAGCGCGAGATGGCCGAGTGACCTCACTCTGAGACCCAATGCTGCAAACCTGCTAGTCGAGCTGGGCCTTTCCTATGCCGATCACCAGCCCCAGAGTCCCGGGCCCGATCTCTTTCTTTCTCACGATGGAGGCTACCGGCCGCTACCCAACGTTTCTTTTTGTTGTTGCCCATCATGGACCCGCCAAAGAGCTTGAGGTTGAAAAGTCGGCGAACCTAGGTATTCTACGACGAACGCATGGATGGGTTTCTCACATTGCATGAACCGTTCAAGAACACCTCCAACTCGATTTCCCCTTCTGGCACCGCCCGTCAGTCGGGATCCTGCCGTGTAAGAGACTCAAAGCACCTTCCTACGCCGAACCGGATTTCCTTGCCTGCTCCCACGAACCCGTCGCTTTCATCCATTGCTGCTAAGGCCACGATGAGGCCCCTCTTGTGAAGTTTAGATTGGGTTGCTAAGCAGCTTGGGCCTTGTCTGCCTCTAGGCTGACAGAGTGGTGTTGAGTTTTTGGTCAAAGGAAAACTAAATTAGCACGTTTACCCAATAGCCGCCCACAGCGTCGGTTACTAAGGCAAGGGACAGCTGCAGTGGAGGCTATTCCCATGACACCGCATACGCTCTTCAGCACATCGCCTTTCGCGTCGTCTGCTGGACGTCTTTACTCAGCTCCCACGGCAGTGTTGGCATGACAGCTCAGCTTCGGAACCCTGGACAGGAGCGGGGAAGGTTCAGGTACGTTAGGCAGGTACCCTACCTTACCTTGCCCTGTTGTTGATATTCTTGCCATTTTTACCCTCACGGACGCCAGCAAACAACCTGCCCGAGAATTCGGGGTCCAAGTTGGGGTCCGGTTCGCTGGGTTGGGCTGGGCTGAGAGATCCGACAAAAGAAGCCAGGCCCACTTTTGCGAAAGCGACAGCGTCATGCTGACTCGGGGGAATTCTGCCGACATGGCATTCTGCAAATCGTGTCTGTTGTCTGTTCATCATGTGTGCCTGGACCATCTGGCTTGGTGTCCACTTGGGATTTGTTTATTGTCGTGGCATCCAACTGCCACCGGATGCCCTTGAGGTCCCCGGCATAAACTTTCAGCGTGGATGGCTCCAGTGTCACACATCACGGAGAGGAGGCACGATGACAGAGTATCTTCGATTATGGCAGATCTACTTCAAAATAGTAGGTAGTGAGTGCGGTGGCAACGCATGTCCACCCCAGGCAGAACTGCATGGTGTGGTCTAATCCCCAAAGCAGCAGCTCGGTTTACTCGCCCCGATGGCAGGTATTCGTGGGAAACGCAGTCATCTTGGCGGGGCACCTGAATTGCTGTGGACAAATGACGCAATGTTCCGATGCAACCTGCCGAATGCCAGCGCAGAGCGTGCCCACCGACACAATTTCATGGTTGCTGCATGAAAAAAGAGACGCCGCTTAATGGAAAAGAAAATAAGTGCGCCTCCCCTTATCCTAGGGACTCCGTACCGTATGTGACAAAACAAACTAGCTGCCCAGGATCCCTCATCGTCCGTCGTTGCTGTCCGCAAAATATCGTGACCGCTTCATTGATTGTTACTATGGCTACCGCCTGAGGCTGTCGAGACGGGCCTGGAGGTCGTCGTCGCCGGGATCCGCACCTCCACCTCCTCCGCCGACTGCTTGAGCAATCCTGCTCTCCGGCACCGCCGCGGTTTGCATCCCGGACGGTGTTTCGCCGAGCTGCAAGGGCCGTTGTTAGCCTACCGTAGTCCGTCCCGAAGTCGGCATCCATGCTTACCGCTGATGTCAAGTCAACCCCGATCTCTTCCAGAACTTGCTCCACAACCTCCTCGCCCTCCTCCTCGGCGCCGACGTCCATGGCATCATCAATGGCGTCGTCCATCATCTCCTGTCTTTGGTCCATGATGTCGTTCTCGCGCTCAAATTCCATGGCGATGCGCTGGAGGGCGGGGAGGTTCATCGATCGGTTCATGCTGCCCAGGGCCACGGTTGCGCCCTTCATGGCTTGCATCATCTGCTCGTTGGTGCGATAGGTCTGTCGCGAGTTTACAGTCAGTCAATCGTCCTGAGAAGCCCATCTGGGTATCGTACCTGCAGCCTAAGCGAGATCTTTTGCAGCTGGCTGCGCATTCCATAGAACTTCTCGATGTACCTGTTGATGGCATCCATCAGCACTCTTGTCAATTGTCAAGTTGATGCGTAACCGACCTCCTTGTGCGGACAAGATCCTTCGCCTGGATCTTGCAAGCACCCATCTGTCCCTTCTGAGCGCTTTGCTTGATCTGGGTGATCAACTGCTTTTCTTGCTTCTCAAGCTTGACTCGAATCTGGTCCAGCTCGCGGATAGCCTTGTCCAGCATGCGTTGGTTCTTGCGCAGACGCTCCGCGGGCGTCATGCGCTTGCCGAACATGTACTCCAGAATCTGTTGTCGCACGATTAGCACCTGGGCCGTGGCGGGGAAGAGGCACACGACATACGTTCATGGTGGAGGTTGGGAACCGTTTCAGCCAAACGAAGAGTAACTGTGTCGAAGGTGCACCTACGCAGCCGTCCGATAGACGATGGATCGGTCGCTTGTTTCGTTTGGAGGTTGTCGTCGGGAAAGTTGATAGAGATTCAGGTTGCCTGG
Organism: Colletotrichum fructicola Nara gc5; assembly: GCF_000319635.2. Classification (NCBI taxonomy): domain Eukaryota; kingdom Fungi; phylum Ascomycota; class Sordariomycetes; order Glomerellales; family Glomerellaceae; genus Colletotrichum; species Colletotrichum fructicola. The sequence continues at coordinate 6,997,423 of NW_027094051.1, read as the reverse complement.
CAGGCACTCACGTAACGGGCAACGGAACGAGGTCAAGTCAGAGGCAGGTAAGGCAGGTACGTACAATAGCTTGGCACGGCGTAACGTAGGCGAGCCCATGTGCCAGCCTTCCAGGGATTCCAAGAAACATGGGCGATTACGCTGTGACAGGCGCCCAGCCAGTCCAAGGGCGCCACACAGGTGCCCGCGTTCTGGAGAGGCCGTTGATTAGATAAGGCTGTTTTTGTCGGCCGCGGTATTTTCCCGGGTGGCTCGACTGGACTGGACGTGACGGGACGGAACAAGAACTCGAGCCAATGGGTGGTGCGCCGCGACCAACAGGGTGGAGGAAATTTGCCGCTCCGCCCAAAATCATGCGCTGGGAATTCTTCGTTGGTGACGAGCTTCCCTAAAAACAATTCGCGGGTGGTAAAACTTCCACCGCCACTTCCCACACATACTCGATCCTTTCCACCCCTCACATATACCACGCCCTCGACCATGCTCTTACCACCCTCAACCGACCGAAAATGAGCCAAGATTATTTCTCGAAGAAGGGCAAGGCCCCGATGGACCAAGAGGTCGACAGAGACGATTCCGACAGCACGCCGCAGCATCCGTCATCCGGCAGACATCACTACATGACTGTAGGCTCTGGCTCCACTTCTGTCCACGCCGCCCAACTCCAAAACCTCCTCGACAACGATTCCGGCTATGGAGGCAGCATCGCTAATGGCGAGGCTCTGTCCGCCGCGGACCGTCATATCCCAACTGCCGCCAATGGTCACCTTTCTGAAGCTGACCGCCGTTCTCAGGCCGGTGCCATTCACCAGCTGTGGTATAACGCCCACCGGGTGACACTCGGCCGCTCGATCAATAAGGTTATCGAGCTGTTGAAGGAGCTGCAGGAGATGAACGTCTCATGGCCCGCACATTACCCCTCCGTCACCCGGGCGGAGAAGTCTTCTCGGCCGGCCATGGGCCACGCATTCTCGACTGCCGGCGACGTCCATGGATCTGCTTCCTCGGTTCCCACTTCTCCGAGGTCGCCTCCCTCAATTCGACGATCTCTGACCTCGGTCGAAAGCGCTGAATCGAGCCGGGCACAGGACAGGCGGCCCGCGGAGGAACCCCGCCTCGTTACACCGCAGATCGCCCAAGATTTCTCGGTTTTGAAGCTGGATCTGAAGTTGGGGTCTCTTCACCAAGCGGAGCTCGTGCATTCTCTGGAGAAGGGCTCCATTGCCTCGCTCTTGGACGGCAAGATCAGCTCGAGCATTCGACACCTCCTCAACCTACGCGAACGAATCGAAGATACGTCAAGTAAGGTCCTGGTCACGGGAGATCTCAACGCTGGAAAGTCAACATTTTGCAACGCACTTCTGCGGAGGAAGATTTTGCCCGAGGACCAGCAGCCGTGCACAGCCATCTTTTGCGAGGTATTGGACGCTAGGGAGAACGGCGGTCTCGAGGAGGTTCATGCTGTCCATAAGGATGCGACGTACGATCGACACGACGAGAGCTCATACGACGTCTACAAATTGTCACAGTTGGAGGACATTGTCATCGAGAACGACAAGTACACTCAGTGCAAGGTCTACGTCAAGGATGCGCGGACTATTGACGAGTCGCTGCTCAACAACGGCGTGGTGGATATTGCGCTGATCGATGCTCCTGGACTGAACTCGGACACAACCAAGACAACCGCTGTTTTTGCCCGGCAGGAGGAGATTGACGTCGTCGTGTTCGTGGTTTCTGCAGCAAACCACTTCACGATGACTGCCAAGGAGTTCATCTGGGCCGCCGCCGCAGAGAAGGCGTATCTCTTCATTGTGGTGAATGGCTACGACAATATCAGAGACAAGAATAGGTGCCAGAAGATGATTCTGGACCAGGTCCACGGACTCAGCCCGAGGACGCACAAGGAGTCTTCGGAACTGGTTCACTTTGTGTCCAGTAACGCTGTGCCTACAGCTGGTCCCTCCGGGAGTGGAGGCGGGGGCGGAGGCGGTGATGACCCCGGCGACGACCCCAAGGGTAAGGGCAAGGATCTTGACAAGATCCGCGACTTTGAGAATTTGGAACAGTCGCTTCGCAGATTCGTTCTGGAGAAGCGTGCCAGGTCGAAGCTGGCACCTGCGAAGACGTACTTGCTGAACATTCTGAACGATGTCAACGTTTTGGCGAACGTCAACACGGAGGTCGCCCAGTCTGAGCTGGACCGTGTTACCAACGAACTCAGAGAGCTCGAGCCTCAGCTGGAGTCCAGCAGGAAGGCAAAGGCCCAGGTTGGCGACCAGATTGAGAAAATCACCGAGGACACATGCAAGGCCGTCTACGACTACACGAGGTTGACGCTCAACTCTGCTATTGAACATTCTGGGGACAACAGCCACGGTGTTCCGTACCGGGGCCTGTTCAGCGCCTTCGACTATGCCGAAGAACTGAAGGATGCCATGATGTCCTACATCCAGGAGGCCGTCGCCCACTGCGAGGAGCACGCCAAAGCCAAGACTGTCGGCGGCGTCAATGCCATCAAGCAGCTTGGTATCATGCACCTGGGCGATGACTACCAAAACCTGGTTTTCCGCCCCGACGTCATGTTCAAGCGGAAGAGAGACTCCATGGCGCGCCAGGTCGATGTACCGACGGAGCTATTGGACTTTGTCGACTGGAACACCATCATTCAGAAGCAGGAGAAGGTCGCAGGTACCGGCATGGCCCTCACCATTGCAGGAGCGTTGGTTCCTCGCATGATTGGCGGCAACGGATGGTTGGACCACGCCTTGAGTGCGGCGAAGATCCTCGGCAACGACAACTTGCGAAAGCTCATCATCCCGGGCATCATCGCAGCTGGTAAGTTGACACGATATTTGAACACCCACAGACGGACAGCTAACAAGTCTAATAGCCTTCGCCGCCGCGTACTACATCCTCAACCAAATTCCCAACTCCCTGCCCCATCGTCTTGCGACCAAGATCGCTGCTCAGCTGGAGGCCGTGGACTACGTCCACAGCAACTCCAACCGTATTTCGTCCTCGGTCCGTAAGGTCTTGCGCTACCCCGCCGACAACCTCCGCGTCGGTCTCGAGCAGTCCGTCAAGGATCTCGGGCAGCGCCGCGAGGAGACTCTGAAGGTGCGACAGGAGAGCGAGGTTGCGCTCAAGTACTTTGGCAACCTCTACCGCAACAGCGGGCAGCAGAGAGCAGTGGTGCAGGGCGTCGACCTCGACGCTCCTCCCCCGGGCGCTGCTGCGGCTGGCCTTCACTGAAAACGATTCGTTGAAATCTCTCAACTCATCCCTTGATTGTGGCTCGATACCTAACGACAGCATGGAACGGCGTTCATATTTTCGGTGGTTGATGAACTGGGGCTCTCCTCGATCGAACCCCCCCTACCCAGGGGGTTCTTGTACGCACCTATACCTGACTTATTCCCCCTTTTGTGTTTTGATGAAATCGGTGTGTTGGAGAGTGGATGGAGCTGATGGGCAAAAGATATATCACATACGTAGAGGCCTGAGAAAAGAAAAAAAATCCGACCCTAATCCGCTCAATCATCATGTTGAAAGCCTGAGTTTATATCACCTGTTTGACGCTTGTATTGAGCCTCACCACCAACATCATACATTCGTGTCCAGGCCCACCTCCCTTTCGGCCGCGAAGCCGAACGTGGTTCACAGGAAACGTCCGAAGCACAGGACGACAGTTCCGAGAGCGAGGTTGCGAACAGCGCCCAGCCAGGCCCGAGCTCAAGGACGCAATCTCGGAGAGAGCCCAGGGCTTACGTATCCCGTTAGCTACCGAGAGCCGGACTGGACGGACCCCATCGACCGGAGGAGGGAAGCTCACATTAGCGCGGGTCCGGGCCCCTCCCCGCCCCCTATCTGTCTTGCCTCTCGCTTCGGTCTCTCTCTCTCGTTCTCCTACTCACGTCTCTGCGAATCTTTCCTAGCTCGGCGTGCGATGTCCTCAGATTCGCAGCCCAATCTTTCGAAACATTTGAAGGCGGTTTCCACCGTCAGTGTGGGTGTCACATCTAGTGATACTGGGAGTGTTCTAGATAATCCCGCTTTCCCGGTGTGGGTTCCTGTCGATTTTGATTGATTTGATGGGGCACGCCGGCGCCCCGCCCGTTGAAGAATTTAGATGAACCTCTTTCTCTTTTGTCTTCCATCTATTTGCCGCATGCCTGCTCGTAGGGTTTTTCGGGGGAGTTTCTGATTATGCAAGTAATATGCTGCGGATAAGCCGCGCTAGGTTTTATGATGGGACCTTGTGGTGGTGACATGTTGTGTTCCTTGTTTCCTGTGTGTGTTGCTTGTTTCTACCGTCTGGAGATGTTGGTGGCGGCAAGCTTCCTGGACTTCTTGGACATGGAGGTCCGCTTGGACCTCCTTCTTCCTCTCTTCGTTCTTTGCGTGAACAGAAGGAATCTGAATAACTCTTTTTTGGAGGTTGAGCTTCCTGATATGCGGCTACTGCAAGCTGCACGAAGGGAACAAGGGAAGGCCCGATTTAGTGGGTTTTTGTATGCAATGCATGCAAGCTGCAGAACACTTTATCTGAGCTCTTGCTTGTGGAAACATGCGGTTGGGATTGGGACGACCTTCCTGCTCAGGCCGTTTGATACAAGCACTGCATTACTTGCTTTCCGGCCGAAGAACAGGCTTCAGTTCCTGACGGGCGACCGACCGTACAAGGCATACTGCGATGCCGATCCGTATATGACTAGGGGGGGATTGCACTGCAGCAAACATCAGATCCAACCCAAGACATTGTTCGAGACACGCGATGTCCGTCTACCGGTTTCTGGGCTGTGGGGAAAGATGCTAGCTAGTATTGGGATTGAACGAATTATTTCGGAAGGGCAATCTGGGCTAGGGAGATCGGTGGACACGGAGCACGTGCGGGCTATGGATAGTGTATTTTACGAAGCGTGGCATTTTTGTCTTTTTGATTTGTTTGGCGGAGTTCAGAACGGCCTTGCCTGGATATCATTCGTGTTGGTATGAAAGAGGAGACGGCCGACAGATGAGGGGTCAAAGCGTCGGGGAGGGGAGGATGGGTGGTGTGAGAGGAGGGAGGGAAACAATGATTGCGGGCAGAGGATTCAGGTTTTTTTGGCGCTGCGCGGTCATTACGATGATTAAGGAGAACGACGCTTCATCCTGAACTGACGTGACGCCTTGTGTTGGTTCTTAGGCATGAGGATGATGACAAGAGTTTAGTTAGGTGGCGGTTGGTTGGTTGGTTGGTTGTGGCTTTCCTGTCAAACACCGTCCCCCTCCACGGACGGAACCGGCAGGGTGGTATTCGTTCATGACGACGATGACCAACATCACCACCACCACCCTGTCAATGTCAAGCAAACTCAGAGTTTCTGGCAAAAAGAAGAAAAAAAGTTCAAGGGTCGATAGTTCCCGGGTTCCCACGCAACGGGAGCGACACGGAGATCAGCCCGCTGGGATGAACTCTGCCAATCCCCTATTTTTGTGATGTCCTGCGGGGTGCTATTTCTGACATGAGTTCTGGTCTTGCACTGCGATTTTCCTTGGGGAAGTTCAATCTTAAGTAATGCGTGTAAACGACGAACAATCTCCTGCGCGCGCCCAACGGGGATTGCAAGAGAGGTAGAAAGAGTCATGCACCTGGCGACGAATTGTCATTAATGCGATTGAAAGTCGAATCGTCGATTGGGCTCCTGGTTCTAGCAAGACCCGGGCTGGATGATGGCAGCAGAAACCCATTCGTCGCATGTTGGTGGGAGGATGCGTCGAAAGCAGTTTCATTAAGCACTTCTTTTAATATAGACGGCGACGTTATTATTGTCTTTGCCCCCATTGAAAGGCAGGCAGGCCGGGACTCCGGCGCGTGCAGGATTGGGACGTTTCAAGCTTTCCCGTCCCCCTGGATCGTTTTGCCAGGTTGTGCCCGTCAACCCGTCACCGACGAGTTGTGTTGCCTTTTGCTCCCTGACTCTCGCGGCCTCTCGAAGATGGGATTCCACTGACAAATGGCGTCGTCGAATGTGCCCTTTGAGGCATGGTAGCGTCTCGCAAGCCTTTTCGTTAGCGGGAACGGTGGCGTTGCCAACGGGAAAGGGGGCAGACGGGTGGCATGCAGGAGAGGAGAATGCTGCTGGAGCTAAGAAGAAACGGCTTCGTCCATCGGTCGTGGTCTTTTTCGAGCTTGCATCTCTGAATGGCCGGTTCAGGATGGAATTGGATGTTCTTAGGAGGAGAAGACTGGAAGTAGTGCACCGGAGTCTGGCCCCATGGAAGGCGAGGTGCCCCGTGCTCTTTTCCTACCTGCCCTGGGCTACCTTACAGGCCAGGGCAGGTACCTATGGGATGATGGTCCGTCCTCCGGGGAGGTGCAGCGCAGTAAGGTACGAATAGGTAGGTAGGCAGGCACTTGCAGGTAGAAAGCACCGTCCACCATCCACTACGGCCCCCGGCGGAGGACGGTTGACGAGCTCAGGAATGATTACAAGCCAATAGCGACCCTCCACTGGCCTCGCCTCCGGGGGCGCCACCCTTGAATTGCTCTCCCTAACCCCCGAAAGGGAGAAGACCCAGGGGGGAGCGGGCAGCAAGAGGACCACCCGCCGAGGACCAACACGGCGAGGTGGGCGTCGATGGGCGGACATGAAATTGGAGAGTGACATTTTGCCGTCTTTTTCGTCTCCCTCAGTGTCACTCACCACTAATCCTTAATCGCTAACTGTGCGCGTTGCTACCTTGCCGTGTTGGAGCTATCCCAACCTGTGTCCGTTGACAGCTCTTTTTCCCCGTCGCTCTTTCTCTCTTTTTTTTCCTCTCCTGCCACTGCCCAACTCTGCGTCGCGAGGTACAGCAGCAGCCACCTCATTCCCTCGTCTCATCCTGTCTGCGTTGGACAACGCCCCCTTGACATTACTACATTGACGTACCTTACCTCACCATACCGTCCTTCTTTATTCTCTTCTCTCCCCTTCGTTTTGGGCCCTTGATGGCTCTCTTCCCCCCTCAGAGTACCTTTTGCCTAGTTTAGTCGCTGACGGATCCAATTTCTTCTTTACTCTTTGCTTCCTTAGTGCTCTGTCGCAGCCCTGTCTGTCATTGGAGCCGTAATTTACCATTCACTTCTCTCTTCTCTTCCTACCCATCTTACCTGGGCCTAGCTGTGTACATCCAATTGTGTTATCCGCTCTCCAGCAGCACTATTCATAGCTGCGCGGATAGACAGACAGATACATACACTAGCCGTCTGGAGGATATCTCGTTCTATCCCTCCCGTTCTCTTCTCTGTCCAGCACAGCACAGCACCCGCAGCACGCGCTCCAACCCTGCGTGCGTGCGTGCCATCTGCGCAACGCAGGTCCATCACATCCCCATCCCGCGCGTCAACCGCACTCTTCCTGCCACACCCCCCGAGGTCCGGCATTGACAAACACGACCAGCCTCTCCCACACCCAGCACGGCATTCCAGCTAGACCGGTCCAAGATCAGACCCCCCTTCCCTCCAAGTCGGATTCGGCCTCCACACCGGCTCTCTGTCTGTCTGCCGCAACCCTCCCCTACCCCCCGAAAAAAAGAGACCGACCAAATCCCTCTTCCCAACCCCTCGTCGCCAAAAAAGAAACGACCAGGCCAGGACCACACAAACACCTCTCTGTGTCTTCACATTTTGTGCTTCACAGAGCTCAGGTTTGTGCCCATGTGCGGCTCGCCCATGCTCCTTGGCCTGTCCTACATGTTGCCGCCGCCTTTGCCGCTGCTTCTGCCGCGCCTGCAATCGCCCTCCTTCTTAGCCTTACCCCTGAAAATCGCAACCGCCATCGGTCAGGTCTGCCTTTGCTAAGCGACGACGACCCCCTTCCGAACCACTTTTTTGTTCTTCCTCCCAGCAGAGAAGTCCAGAATCCAGAATCCACACCCCGAGCTCGCCCTGCGTTGCGCTGCGCTCTCGTCCCCTGGGGTTCACCGGCCCAGCTCCCTCAGCTCCTCACTTCCGGTCGCGAAACCCTTCACCGGCCGCGCAATCCACCGCCGACTGCCCACGAACGAACCCCTCCGATCCGAAGCCCACCGCGCATTACCGTAGGCCGGCGAGGCCACCGAAGGGAGGATGTCGCTCAATGGCCTGGACGACCCCAAGGTCAAGGAGGCCCACGACGCCGCCGTTGCGGAACCCGGAGGATGGTATGATGATCCCCTCCCCTCCCTTTCCAGTCTTTCCTCCCGCCTTCCCCACCATCATAGACAGAACCACAAGTTGAAATCTCCCTTCGTATGCTGGGGAACACCGCGACTTGGCGCATCGCGCAACGTGCTGCGCGCCGATGGTGCCTCTCCTCGTGGATAACCGTGGTCCCGTGTCTTTCCTCCGTCCCATTGTCACGCGCGCGTAGTTCTACATAGGCTAAAACTGTTGCGCCAAACATAGGTTTCTCCTCAAGTATGCGAGTCGCGATGATGTCGAACTACTGGGTCGTGGGAACGGTGGCATCGTGGAGATCCGGAACAACATAGCTCAGTACGAAGACGAGAACGAGGACCACTCACCCTTGTTTGGCTTTCTGAGGTACAGGCGTCGGAACGTAATCATTAAATATCTTCCCGAAGATTGCTCTCGACTTGTTCAAGGTAGGTTCTGCCTCTTGTCTCTGAGCGTCTGCACAGCGGCGCATTACGTTGCTGGATGGCGCCTTCTATTTTCTAGGGAGAGGAAGCTGACTCGGCCTGTCTTCTGACTACTTGTAGCGCGTGTGACTGTTCACTTCAACGCCGTATGCGAGCGTTTTGCACCGTATAATACGACCTTTTCGATTGCTACCGCGAAGGAGCTCAAGGACACCAAGCTATCCGCCGCCTGCTCCCTGCACGCTGCGTCTGGCTCGACTTCGTCCTCTACAAGCTCCCTGCGACGGAGACGGTTGATGGAAATCGCGGAGGAAGAAGAGGAAGAACAGAGAGCTAGCAAAAGAAGATCAGTCGGTGACGGTCTGCCGGAAACCCCCGGAGAAGAGACCGCCGAGGCACCGAAGTCACCAATCCCAGAAGATTCGCCGGTGAAGTTGAATACAGACCTGGCAAACTTGCCCGAGGAAAGCAAGTTCTCCGAGACCCTGGAGCCGCCAGAATTTGTCGGAGCCAGACCGTCCTCCCCCACAAAATCAATCGACGAAGGCCGGCGCATGTCATCACAGTCCTCACGGCCCGAACTGTACAGCTCGTCCTCGTACACCAGCACATTCGGCAAACCCAGAGTTAAGCTTGCACCGCGGCCTTCACTCGACGTCGCCGGCCATCCGCGCACCGCAGCTGTGGGGGCAGCTTTTAGACCAATTTCGCAATTACCGTCCGGCTTCAAGTTATTCTCCAAGGGCGCCAAAAAGGGAAAGACCAAGGAAAATACTCTGGACCCTTCCGAAGCAACCCACCTTGACGAAACAACCGAAATCTCCTTGGCCGCCACCGCAACACCCCTACCCGACGGGGATCCCATTTCCCAGGTTGACGAACCCGTTAGACCACACACGAGCTCGGGACCAGGAGCCCGACCCACCACAAGCTCGGGCGCCTCAATTAAATCAGCCATGCCGGCCCTCACCACCGCCGCCGCTGCTACCAAGCAGACTATGACGCCCGAAAAGGCGCGTCTGATGAAGGCTATGAAACTGCGGGAAAAGAAGAAGAAACTCAGCATCCAACCCACTTCTGTTCCTGTCGCCGACGTCGATGTCGAGGTCGACTCTGCCCCGACCGAGGAAGACGTCACTGAAGAAGACAAGGCGGAGCCTACTGAACACGTCGAGGAGCTAGCCGAGCAGACCCTTGCTACCGAGGCCGACGGCGGCGAGGGCGAAGGAGAGAGACGACTCTCAGTTTCCAAGGCGGACTCCGGCATCGTTGTCGACGCGTCCTCCGTATCTGTTCACACCGACGTCGCTTCTGAAATCACCCAGAGCGACTCGCATCCTGCCTCTCCCATCATTGCTTCCTCCGAGCCTGACCACTCGACCAAGGCGTCATCGCTATCCGAGTCTACTGACGAGACGGTGAAGGAGACGGAGGAGGATCTCCAAGAGCCTGAAGCAGAGCCGGTTGATGACGAAGCCGTCGCGGACGAGACCCCCAAACCAATCGAGCCCCTGCCCGAGCTGGTTGAAGAACCCGAGACCGCCGCCATCGAAGATACCCAGCCCGAGACCGATGTCCCTGAATCAAGGGAGCCTGAGCAATCACTCCCGACCGATAACGAAGTGAAGCCTGTCGAGCAGGTGGAGGCGGCCGAGCCCGAGAAACAAGATACGCCCGTTGTTGAGCAGACCCCAGAGGTCGCCCAGGTTGAGGAGCAGCTTCCCGAGGAGGTGCCAGAGACTGAGAAGTCCGAGGTCCAGCCTGCATCTGAGCAGGTTGAAGCTGAACTTCAGCCCGAACCAAAGAAGATCGAGGTCGAGGTGCCCAAGGCTCCCCTCACCTTGCCTGTCTCCAAGTTCTCCACGAGCCCAACGCAAGAGAAGGCTTCCTCGCCGAAGCAATCGCCCAAGGAGGACGTGAAGCAGGAGATTCAGACCGCCTCTCCGCCAAAGGAAGAGACGCCAAAGTCACCGCTGTCACCTCAATCCCCGAGCCTGAGGGTTCCCAGATCCAAGTTCTCGACACAAGACCTAAGAGCTGCTGCAACCGAGGTTCCCATGATTGTGTCACCGGAAGAGGTTCCTGAGGAGCCTCTTCAGGCCACTGCGGAGGAGCATGGCGAGAATGACGTCCAGTCAGCCGAGGCTGAGAAGCGGCACTCTCTCGTCGACCCCATCCGCACTGATCTCGACGAGTCTGAGAAGAAGGATGACGGCAACATCGACGACGAGGATCTCATGAATGAACTCGACTCTGCTACCGTCGAGCACGCCCAGCCGGTAACCGTCTCGAAGTCACCCATCACACCAGTTTTCCCCAGTCCTCCACAGCCCGCCAGCAGGCCCACCTCTCGTGGTGTCGTACGCACCATCTCGAACCCCATCCGCGGCAACCTTCTCACACCTGCTGATGTGGCGGCCCAGGACCAGAACAGGAGATCCATCTCTTCTGGCGCCGCTTTTCTGCACAAGATCACGCAGCAGCAAAATCAGAACCTCGCTCCCAAGCAACCTGGCAAGATTGGGTCTAGCATCTCTCAGCGGATCAAGGCCTTGGAGAAGCTCTCTGCGAACGCACCTGGCGTCGTGGAGACCGCCGACTCAAAGTCACCGAGACCGTCTTCTGCATTCTTCTCCGTCAAGAGGGGAAGCGTCAGAGAGCCTCCTTCTCGATCACCATCGGTCATGGAACGCACAAACTCTCTCAGGGTGCCCAGTCCAGCGCCTTCATCAATTCTGGAGGACACAAGAGATTCATCCCCCGAAAGTGCCAAAACCCGTGGGAGATCCGGATCTATGGCCAACAGGCTTTCAATGTTCGAGGTCCCCGGCGCACAGCCGCCCAGAGGACGGCCTGAATCTATCTCTGTCACGGCACGGATCATCCGCGATCCCAGCCAAGTAGGCAGGGTCCCGGAGCCGCCTAAGGATCCTTCTGAGTTCGGCCGCCTTGAGCTTAGGGAGTCTCCGTTGGTCGTCGATCACCAGAAGGCCGAGCCCGAGCCTCCTATGCCCCCGCCCGAGCTGGCGAAGGTTGAGGTTTCCAAGGAGACGATTCAGGAGAGGAGACTTTCTAAGGAAAAGCGCCGCTCCCAGTCCATCGACCCCGCAGAGTTGGATGAGCCCCCTCGCCGTTCCTCCCTCAGCATCATGAAGGATTTCATCAAGGACCGCCGCAAATCCGTTACTTCGCCGTCCGCCGAGGTCCTCAGCGCTCCTCCTCCCATGTCTCCGTCCAAGTCCCCTACGAGACCCCCTTCCACTCACCAGAACTCCGGAGGTTTCACCCGTCGTCTGTCTATCAGCAGCCGTCGCTCCTCCATTAGCAAGGAGAACCTCGCCAGCGGAGCCATGTCGCCTTCCATGTTCACCGAGGGCAGCGGCTCCGGCGACGACAGCAAGTCTACTACCAGCGACAAGAAGAAGAGCCGTGCCAGCCGATTCATGCGCCGCCTGTCCTCCTCGCTCAGCAGCGCGGGTCGTAGTAAGACAATGACTCCCACTGCCATCTCCCCCACCGTGCAGGAGGAGGACACGCTTGAGGTCACCCGCCTCCAGCAGCCCACCCTTGAGGCCTTCATGGGCGATGTCAACGTCCAGTTCCCCGACAACCTGCTCTGGAAGCGTCGCAGCCTTTGCCTAGACTCCCAGGGCTTTCTGATCCTTAACGCCGTCGCTGGCTCTGCTTCCACCGCCGCCAAGGACAGGCCTTCTACTGGTGTCGGCATCAAGAGATACCATCTCTCCGAGTTCCGCACGCCTTATATCCCCGATGTCGAGCTGCAAGAGCTGCCCAACAGTGTTGTCCTTGACTTCGTTGAGGGCTCCGGCCTGCAGGTTGCGTGCGAAGATCGCGCCGGACAGTTGAATGTCCTGCACAGTAAGTTGCCATCACTCCCATGTCGAAGATAATGAGCTGACCCTTCCCAGTTCTCCAGGACGCGCATCAGAGCCACAGCTCCTTTGGCCAGTAAGCTGCCATGACTTGGGATCTTACCTACATACACCAACTTCTTCATCAACCCATTCTACTATACCCACACACTTCCATTCTCACCAAAATCACCAATCACGCCAACCCGCCGCTTTTCTTTGTCCACATCCCTTCTTCACCCTCTCGCCTTACGACGACCTCAGGCTCGACATGCATTGCTCTCGCCTCGTCACTTATTACCGACACCACCATGCCAGCCAGCACCCAAGACCGTGCTGGCAGCTGGACTACCCGACTACGCCTCCGACACACCTCTTCCCTAACTTACAGGGCACTAATTGCATGTCGCACGGCCCGACGCCCACTACACGTATTACTTGCGTTTTTTTCTTCCTTTTCTTCAGTATCGCACTTTTTTGCACTTCGTTTCAGTCAGGAAATGATACCACCCCGCAAGGGGACCGTTCAGGTTGGAGAGAGAGAAGCATTTGGAGACGCGCTTTGGCTTGTTTGGAAATGCCTATCCAACAGAGCTCAAATCCGGCTTTTCATATGCGAGAGAGATATGGCTTCTTGCTTTTTTTTTTTCTTTTCTTTAAGAGATGTAGAAAAAATTGGGGGAGGCGATGCAGATACAGACCGGAGGGGAAAGAAAAAGACGGCCTCATTTTTTCGGCGCGTTAATACCCACAGATTACGCACGCCTGTGTTGGAGAATTCTGAAATGTACATACTAGAAGATACTACCATGTTTCCCCGTCAAAGGGGGAGGATGGGACTTGGAACAGGCTGGCCTCCGTGGGGGCTATCAAGATGCTTATATCTGACTTGGCTTTCGATCTTGATGTGATGCCATGTAATGTGATTTGGAGCTAGCACGTTTGCTTGTGGGTAGCGAGATATTGCTTTCAGTGATGACGCGGAAGCTGGACACACCATGGCCATAACGGTCAAGCTGATACTGGATTTGGGCGTCATCGGTGGCGGCGGAAGGGAAGGTTGGTTCATCAGGCATGTAAAAGCATGTTGTTGTATGTCTGTCGTTACTATAAATGCAAGCCAGTACACGCCCAGTTCCGTCTTGTTCACCAAACAATACCGGGGTCTTCCCATGCCTATTGGGCTCCGCGGTCTAGGAGCAGCAAACAATGGTAGCCAACTCCCATGACCCACCTGCCCTTTCACCCGAGATCCCTGAGATTCGTTCCTGGGCAGTCTGAAGCGAAACACGTGTCGAATACTCCAAGTTGAATACATCGCAGACTAAAGAGGAAAACAGAAATGACGGCGGGCATTTGGGGGTTCATGGTTGGGACTAAACATCTCGATGGAGCACACAAATCGAAGCAGCTGGACTGGAGCGAAGTCTTCCCAGCATGAGGGCATTCTCCTGGCTCTAAGAACGACACCCGGGTGCAGACAAGTCTATTTTTGCAGAATTTTCTCTTGACGGGAAACAAAGCCGTTTTTATAGACCTCGGACATGGGCGTCATTCAGAGAACCTGTCGTTGGTAAAAAAGCAGGAGGGGATGTCGAAGACCAAACCAGCAATAAAACTTCAGGCTTGATTGTCGTCGAGACTTGGTGTCAATGGCAAAGAGGATAGGACGTGCTCTGTTCCCAACACTACAAAGTTATGACCTCTTCGGACATGGACGAAATGCATTTATGCTCTCCGGATACGCTGGAGATAGAGATGGTGGAGAGTGGCGGCTGAGGTGATGCCAAGTCAATCACTGCGATTGTCGCCCTTGAGTTATTATCGTTCCAAGGAATGAACGGATCGCTAGTTCAGATAGCAAGCTTGGAACGCAAGTGGTCTATGCGCGTCCGAATTGCTTACGCTGATCTGGTGAGATAGCTTGGTAGCACTTATGTTCTTTGACTCCAACCGTAGGAGATGAGCATGGATACGGTCGAAGAGTGTTGCCATCATCCATGGACTGCACATTCGCCTCGGACATTTAAATAGACCTTGATTTTATACATTATCTTGACTTTGTACAATGTCCCAGCGGAACGTGAGTGCTCCCAAGTACTCGGTTGAATACCTGACCATGTAAGGCGAGACGCAATTCCACATGACGCTTCCAGTGTTTTGGCATCACCGGCAGTCAACGACAGTCGAAGCATATGTGGAAACACCGTTGTATAATCTTTCTTCGTAAGCAGGATACAACGGAGGCGAGAGACGGCGATGGACCCGTAGATATTGGGGCGGCTGTCAGGACGACTGCGGGAGGCGTTGGTATTCTGGACAGCTGGACGCGATTGGGGGGTTCTCTGAGGGTTTGAGACCTCCGGAGACAGCGTTTCGTTCATTGTGCTGAGGGTTTCGTTTGACTGGGAGCCTGTCGCCTTTTTATTTGGACCGCTTCGGATTGGCATAAGAGTTTATGCGTGGGCAATGGGTGTCTCTTGTCTTGACGGTTCTGCCCACTTTCTATGCATTGAGATTGCGATTCTTAGACCATGTCACAGTCAATGCTGCATTTCGCAGATATAAATACTGCGCCGGCACTGGCGATCAAACAGGACCTTTTCTTCAATAGAAGCCGACTTCCTCGTTATACTTTCCCCCGCGCCAGAGGCCGAGTACGGAGAGAAACACTTGTGATGTCAGAAACTGTCCATACGCGCGCATACCCATACTAGTTCAGTTTTTAATCAAGCTGAAACTCATTTCTTCGGACAAATACTTGGAAAGTAACAGAGGGACGAGACAAAAGCACAGGTCGAGACAGGTTGTCCATGTTATCAGTGTTGTTCCGAGTTGCGGCGTCGTCGCAAAGCCGACTCTCTTATAGAAATCCAAAAGCGAACAAGATAGGAGAGTATTATTTGAAGAGTTCAGAAATATGCCACAACACGTAAAGTTATAAGTACCAGCTGCTTCTGAAGATGCCCACTCTGATGGCAACAGCCCAATGATGACTGCCAGTCTATTCTAGACAAACTAGACACTTCCGAAGAGACAAATGGCAGGATATGTTCATGGGTTGAAACCGTAGATCGTGCAGCACTTACAAGTGTGCAGCGCTAGTATACACAGGCGAGAACGACGATGACGATTGACAGCGTCCTGTCGCGAGATCGCACGAGCTTGTTCTTCCAACTATCTCAAGCTGAGTTTCGAGTGTGAAGAAGACATTGTTTGGCAATTTCACGCGACGAAGTCACAAGTTGCACATCATTGTTTCTGATGCCCCTCTTCTAGCCGAGGGGAAATGCTCTTATACCGGGGGGACACAGTGACAAAATTGATTGTCAATCCTGAAATCGACAGATCCTGAGCACTATAAACATCACCTTGAAGAAACGCGAGCTCATTCGACTGCCAGATGGGATATGTGCGCGACTTCAGTCTGTCGTTTTCGCAGACAGACGTTACCATCAGGGAGCGTTCCAACACTACCAAGGAGGTATGTTGATTATTTCAGCAACTTCGAGTCATACTTTCCATGATAATGATGAGAAAATCAGAAAATAAACCGAACAATTTCAGGAAAGACTAGAAGAATGGTGGACGGCGAAGACCGGTTGAAGGTGTGACTTTGTTCAATGCCTCAATACAACCGACACATTTCACCCGTCTCAAACATGGGCAAGAGAAACTGCAGCTCATCACAGCCCTTGAGTTTCTTTCTAATTCTTGGACAGATTTTCTAGTTGAGGAGTCCGATTTCAATCTATACCAGATATCATGGGGGTGATGGTCGGGTTCCGAAAACAGACATGTGGTCGAAGCTAACTCAGACTATGTTGCTGCCTTGGAGTTATAAAAACTTCACCAAAGGTCTCGGACATAACATCCCAAGCACACAATAGGAAAGAACTGGTGTCGCGATGAGCCTGGTCATTCATTTCTAGGTTCTCGCCCATCAAGAGGAGAGGCGCTCGTATAATTATGTAGGATGCCACCGCCGTCAAACCAGGCATTTCGCTCGTTCTCAGAGCTCTATTCAAGTGTGTTGAAAAATACCCAAGAGATCTTAGGTTGAATAAGCGTCTGGCAATTACCAAG
Organism: Colletotrichum fructicola Nara gc5; assembly: GCF_000319635.2. NCBI lineage: Eukaryota > Fungi > Ascomycota > Sordariomycetes > Glomerellales > Glomerellaceae > Colletotrichum > Colletotrichum fructicola. The sequence goes on along the minus strand of NW_027094051.1, from coordinate 6,980,858 downwards.
GATGGTGAGGGTTCTAGGGTTCTGAGACTCACGACACAGCCAATTTCGACTTATGTTACATGGAAGAGACTGTCACTGGTAGGCCGACTTTGCGAAGATCCTTCGCTCCCCAATCTACACACAGAACCATCTTGTCCTCGTATCCTCCAACCTTGGTCTCTCCTGGAATTTCACTTTAAACCCGCCTGATGAAAGCAGGGCCCTCGAAGTACGTCTGACTTACCGTGCAGCTGCGGGAAGGGTTTACGGGGCGCTTGAGCTCACCGGTTCATGGATCGTAGCAAGACCAACCATTCTATATTAATCGTACTTGTCGTTATCTTAGGACTAGCCAATGGTCTGGGGACGGTGCGTTCGAACTTCATTAACATTCCTGACGTAGATGGTCGGTTCTACCACCAGCAGTTGGAAGACTCCAGAGTTCATCTGGACTGTGTCCTATCGCGCCGAATACACGTAGATAATACTGCCAAGAAAACGACTAAGAAGCGCTCCAGAAGTGAACAAATTCAACTTTTGGAACTACGTGTACCAGTGCCAGAGAGTGTGTTTCTCTGATGCAAGATGGCATCGGAGCATCCAATCTCGCGACATTTGTCGGGAGCGGTACCGCTCTGGACATGGCGATCTAATTTCCTGAATGAAGAAGCGCAGCTGCTAACGCATTGAATAGTCTAGTTCCCCTAGAGCTGTGAATGCCTGAAGGACGACCCAGGTCTTCCTACCGGGACCACGAATTGGTTGACGCTGTGGCTTCTGCTTCGCAGAGCTCTCGACTTGACATTGCGCCAAGTGCCGATCAACCCACACACGATCGAGCTCCTTCATCATCTACCAGATATAAATACACCGATACCTGAGATTAACTTAATCTCCATGAGACAAAATCATCTCCAATACATCCATTCTAAGATCTGGCGCGTGCCATTAGATCATGCTTCGGGACCATGCGCGGGCATGTTTCGGCCTTGCTGGCCGTGTCAACTAACCATTTCTTGATTGAGACGCATGCCGTCCTTTGACAATATGAAAGAGGAAAGAATACACTGGAACGAGCAGAGACGCCTAACAGAGATAAGTGGGGTACGCAATTCTAATGGTCTACCAGATGAGCAGCAGCTCCCTCAACACCGTCGTACGAAGCTTCGCGCTGGCTATCACGCAAAGAAGATTCCGACTGCCACCCGACTTATCGCGTTGCCGTATGTATTAAACCAAAGACGTTCCTTATCTATCCTTGAAGCCTCGTTCGGCGCGAAGCCCACAGCGTCAATACCGAGGAGCCGCAAAACGGTATGGCGCGAAAGTGTCTCAAGCAGCCAGTCGATCCGTAGCGCTGGAATCTTCACATGAGGAAACAGCCCCATCCGAAGAACGAGTGGCTCAGGGTGTCACAAGGAACAGGCAGATATCAACGGTCAACGACTGGTTACGAGAGCACGCGGCAACAACTCAATATGATTACACTGAGGACAGGCTGGATCCTCCATCGACTAGGGGAAATCACGAACAAATCTAGCCCATAGACCATCGTTGCTCACGTTCGTAGCTTCGTCTCCCTTTCCCACCAAATACAAGAGCAATACCATTTTTCGCATGCAACTCGAGACCCGCGGATACTTTTTAGGGGTGGGCATACACACAAACAAAACAGAAGATCAGGCGCGGAGAAAAACAAAAGCAGACCAACAGAAGCATTGAAAAGCCGAAAACGCCCAGCCAAATGCCATTGGGATAGCGTGAGGGGAAAGAGAAGGAGAAAAAATGACAAAAAAGGCTATTGCCCACATCCACACCATCTCTTCCCATCGCCCGAATCGATCGACTCATACGCCTTCGATTAATCGGTGAACTGAGCCCGCGTGGGTAGGAAATCGGTGAGTGACGGCGAGCGGGGTATCTAGCTGACGAGGCCCTTCTTGCTCTGTGTTACGGGCACAACGTCGCGGTCAGCGGCCAGTTCTTCTTTACCCATCACAAATCTTTTCTTCCTCCTTGTCCCAATCACTTGCCGCAAGCGCGGTGTCGCATGCCACCAAGACCATCCATACACTCGAGGAATCATTCCAACAAAAGCCTGAATCCCGTCTAAGGTATGCGGACGAGTGAGCGACGTACCAGGTAATCCCAAAGCTGCTTGGTCATCGAGTCCGACATGGTGTACAAGTCAATCGAAAACTCGCCCGCTAGAATCAACGTCAGTCCACGGGTCTCGCGTCACACTATGTAGAAAAAGCCGAATCCGCGGCACGCCCAATCTCCAACGCAAGGAAAACTGACCAGCCATGAGATTCGTAGTAGGGGAAGCAGGCATAAGCTCACCATCAACATCGCTCTTGATGTATGTGTCCGCGGTCTTGTTGTCGTTAATAATCTGGATGACGCGGAGCAAGTCGTCCTCCTCAAGCTTCTCGAGAGCCTGTGCGATCTTCTCGTAGTCGTACTTCTGGCTGCCCTTCTTGCCAGCACCGCCCTTCTTCTTCAGGCGATCGTCGTCCGACGGGAGAGGACCCGTCTCGCGCAGGATCTGCTGAAGCGCCTGAGATGGGTTCTTGAAGGAGACGGTGTGTACAGCCTCGTAGCGGTTCTTGGCGAAGTTCAGGTCGTGTTGGATGGACTGCTTGGACTTCTCCGTGATGTAACAATCGATCGTCATGTCGAATTCACCCCATCCTTCGTTCTCGCACTTGAAAGGGGCCTTGTTGAAGGCTGGAAGAAAGCAGGGTCAGCGAGATTGCTGAGATGTAGGGAACGCGCAAACGCGTCGGGTTGCCACGTACTCTGTGTTGGGTTCTCGAACGAAGGGTGGAGGTTGTAGACGACCTTCTGGAAGCAGTCGGCCGGGTGGTCCTCGCCGTCCTCGCCGATGACGTACAGAACGATATTCCATTTTCGCATGGGGAAATCCTCGACCGGAGAGGGCTTGTCGCTGTAGGGCAAACTCGATGTTAGCTTTCCCACTCGTACCGGCAAGGAAGGAGCTTCTCGGGCGCGACTTGCATGATGTTTTGCTCGGTGACGAGCTTGACTTTTCGCTGTGTCATCGAGTTAGTCGTGAGAATCGGGCTTTCGGCGGCCTTGGAAGGCGCCTTCTTCCTGCCATTAAGCTTCTTCTGGGCCATGGCAGCGGTTGTGATGCTGCCCAGATGGATGCAGAGTTTGTGGCGACAGAAGAGAAGGAATTGGCGATGGAAGAGTACAGGATCAACTACGGGACTATTATAGTAGAGGAAGGAAGGACTAGGAGGAGGAACATCGTGGGGTGGCAGGGAGCGCAAGCTGTCGAGTGCCGCGCAGTGAATAGGGATTGATCATGATGCTGTCGGGCCTACTCGCGACAAGACGCGCCGACAGGGCAAAGCTAGAAGAACAGCTGTTCTTACCTCTACAATCATTATGGGCAACTGGCAAAGTGCTGATCGTACTTGTAGCTGTATGTGGTGTTTGAGCGGGGTTTGAACGTGCGGCGGGAGGCAGAGTTGGGTGTGTGAAGTTCACCAGATTGGGATTTGGAGGTTTGGGAACTGGAAGGCTGAGAGCCGACGCTCGGGCCACACATGCACCCCCCAGGGTGTGTGGCTGGAATCCTCACCGCGCAACGTGAACCGTGACCGTGAACCGTGTTGCGGGGAAGCAAGGACTTTAATTGAATGCTCATACAACATCCTTTTTGAATGCCATCAAAGACAAAGCAGCTGTAGCACAGATGATTTCTATGTTGCACAATGTCATCCGCTTCAGGAGGGTTGCTTTGCCCAGGTGCTCAGATCATCACCACACACGCAAGCACAAAGCTCTCTCAAAAATGGGGTGAAGGGGGTATGATTTTGCCTGTCTATTTACTGCCAGCGCATCTAATCAAATGGGGAGGGACTTGATTCTTTGTTGATTTGTGCTGTGTAATGTCTTCTTCCTAAGCCTTGATGCTATTCTTCCACCGCTCGACTGCTTGAAAACAAACACCACTCGGTGCAGGTTTTGTTGCACTCTCCAACTATTCATGATCCTGCCTGCCTCTTATCGCGTGGGGTGTATAAAAACAATGGTGCTAGGATCGTGATTCTTTTTGTGGTGGGCAGTTCGCTCCCCTTGGGCTCATGGCCCAAACAGACCGACTCTCCATCCTCGTCTTCATGCAGGCATCATGGGGATATCAGTAAGTCTCTTTAAGACTCCTCGACGGCAGGGGCAGGGGCATCAGAGCCCTCGGCAGCCTTGTTGAAAAGCTCCTCGTTGTCCTTCTGGGCCTTGAGGAAGGCGTCCTTGAAAAGGTTGGCGTCTTTTTGCGGTCAGCATCCCATATCAAAACCTGGTGGAAAATCATAGACGTACTCTCAGAGTTGGCAAAGCGAATGGCCAGGGTGACGGCCTCGGCCTCACCCTCGCTGACATCGGCGGCGGCGTTCCAAACCCAGCTGCGGTCAGAGCCGACGTTGGGGGAAAGCTTCATCTCAGGGACGACTGCTAAGGGTCAGCGGCTGCGATCGAAAGAAAAGGTAGTTGATGAAACGCACTGTAGTGGTTGGCGCAGACCTTGAGAGTCTTGTCACGGCGCATGACGAGACGGGTCTTGCCGTTCTCCTTGTGCTTCAACAGGCGAACATCACCAGTACCACGCTCCTTCCACTCAGTCGTCTCCTTGACGAACTTGAACAACTTGGCGCGCATCTTGAAGAGCTGCTCCTCAGCCTCCTCGTTGGTGGCAGTCTCAACCTTCTCGGTCAGCTTGATGACGGGCTCGAAGTGGACATCCTCGGACTCAGGAGCCTCCTCCTCCTACGAAGAAAGGTCAGTATGGGGTTGTTTCGAGCAGCGAATGAAAGCCATAGATGGGGTTCAGGTGTACCTCGCCCTTTCCAGCAGCGGCGGCATCGCGCTGAGCCTTGGCGCTGCCGGAGTTGTCGCCGCGGTCCTCATCCTCCTTCTTCTCTTTCTTGGCGCCACCTCCGAACATGGAAAAGACGGAAGAGGAGGTAACGGGCTTCTCAGCCTCACCAGTGGTCTGCGACGCGAACCGAGTGTTAGCCATCCGGAGTATTCAAGTGTTATCGCAGGTCGACGGCGAACGACTGGAAGCAATCGCATCGCATGTTGGGGTAAGGGGGGCGGTGAGCTTTAGCTCTTGTGGCAGAGACGAGCGATCATCGGCGCGCATGCGACAAAGGGGCGTCGTACCTCGGTGGGCTTGGTCTCCTCGGTCTTGGTCTCCTCGACCTTGGGCTCGGTAGCTTCGGCGGCAGACATTCTGGCGGTTCGTGGAGAAATAATGTGCGGGAGAGGTGACGATGTTTGGGTCTGTAGATGGGGGTGGAAACATTAGCATATGAAAACTTCACCTGCGCCGGTCTGCCCCTCCTTGACTCAGAGCGGGAGCATCGCAGGCTCGTCATCAAGCCCAAGGGATACGAACTGCAGGGGATCAGGGCTAAGGGCATCAAACTTACCAGGGCTAGTAGCGGTATGTTCTGCAGCAAGCAAAGCGGTAAAGGGGGGAAGCAAAAAGATGAATTTGTTTCTTCAGTGGTATGGTGAAGTTGGGTGGGTTGGACAAAATGAGGAAAGACAGCCCCTCATTCAAAAGTCAACAAGAGGGGTGTCGGGCGGGCCTGCCCTTGCTGTTTAGGTGCCCAGGCGCTTGTCATCCTGCTGCTTCAAGGTACCCCACCAGCAAAATCATCGCGGGGTGTACTTCCCGGTGCTGACCTACGCAGTGGGGTCCTACCTGAGCCAAAGCCCAAAGCTGCTACTGCGCGTCCAATCAGCAAGCCCGCTTTCTTCGCCACCGGGGACTCCTTGAATTCGACGAGAGAATGTCGACGCTATCTCGACCGTCGGCCGGGCCTATCCGCACTATTGAATGGAATAATCTGCCTGTTAATTACTACGGTTTCTGCCTGCCAATGTTCTTATGGAGTCTTTTTCTTGTTCCAGTCACGAATAAACAGAATTCATGACACCTGTGCTGCCATTCTGCGACCAACCAAGCGGAAACCGATTTCTACAAGAGCTTTTCAACTGATCGACACATGGGACAAAATTGAGACGACAGGAAACTTCACAAACTTCACTCCTCTTGCCATTCCGAAACTTTTCTCAACTGTTCCATTCCGCAGAAGCCTGCTAGTACACTACTCTATCGACCTCACTCCTCTCATGAATCCTAGCAACCGCCTGCCTGCCTACCTGCGCTTCAGACACATTGGCGATGGATATTTGGAGGTAAGAGCGGAAAGTGATAATAAACATTTCAGGCCGAATAAAGCAAAGATAATCCAGGCCCTGAGGTAATAACATGCCAATAACTCCGGTTCAGTCCGTTCCGTCCCGTGTCCTGTCCTTAGCCGGCGTTCCTAGGTATCCCATGTTCATGCTCATAACCATCAATTAGATTTGCTGTTTGCATTGCTGCGTCCAACGGGAGAAGCCTGATTGGCATCTAGCCTCGAGACGCTCCCTCTTTCGACGCGCTCGCATTTCCAACTTCTCTCTTTCCAAGCGCTCTTTGCTGGCAGTCTCAGCTGCAGCCTTCTTGTCAGACATGTACTTCTTGGCTTTGGCGAGATAAGTGTTGTGCTTGTCCGTCTGGTGAGTAATCTTGAGCCAAAGGAGCCATGACTGGATTTGGGCATGTTTGTGCTTGATGTCTACCCAGTCCAGGGTGTCCTGCGCTTGGCGAGACTCCCGAACTTGCTGCCAGCTCTCAGTCAAGTATGCAGGGTTCCATGAGGCCTTGAGGTAGTTTGCAGTCTTTGAGGCATCCTCGCCGATTCGGGCGGACACTTCTCTAAGGTCCTCCACAACCGAGTTCTTCAGGGATGCCAGCGTGGCAGCCTGCTCTGCGCCGCGCTGAGCAGCGCTGTAAATGCCGGCCGCGACGGACTTTCCAAAGCCAAGGCACTCCTCGAATGCTGACTTGCCAAAGTCAACGAAGAAGGTCTCGTTGACCTTGGGCTTCCGTGTGGTATTGACGGCGACGGTCACTACGCCATATGCTTCCTTCCTTGGGATCTCAATGATGATGCCCTCATCGGTGGATGAGAACTTGGTCTTAACGGATCTTTCGCCCTTGAGAACATCGATGCTGATGGAATCCTTGGCAAGCCATGAAGTCTTGGTACCCGAGGGAATCTTGACCAGAATCTCGTTGCGGCTGTGCTTGTCTGCTGAACAGACATAGTTCTTTGGAGACTCGGGGAACTTGTCAGCGAAGAAGTCGGCAAGTTCAGCAAATGGTGCAATGGCCGTGCTCCCCTGCGAAGTCTTTGCCTGCGGAACTCTGATCGTTGTTGTTGAGGTGAGGTTGATGGTAATGGTGGAAGTGGATACGGACACTGGAGTAGGAGACGCGACAGGGGTAGGGACAGCAGAAATCGAAACTCCCGGTACGGTTGCGGACGAGCCGGACAGGTGCCAGTTGCCAAGGAGCAGGGCCGTGATGAGGATGACAGAAAGGCCGGAATACTGCGCAACTGACCAGAGGTCGAGGTCTTCTGACTTTGAGACCACATACTGGCGAGCACGGCGGAGCTGCTTCAGTGACTGCGCGTAGAGCTCGGAGCATGCTCCTGTCTCACGCTCATCCACGGTCTTGTAGAGGCCAGTCAGATAGGCAAGGTTGCGGTTCATCTGACGAGCATCAATCTCTTTGAAAGACTTGAGGTCAATTGGCAGCCTGACAGGGGTAATATCTCGGTCAGAGAACTCCACACATCGATGGGGGCCGTGTTGGTTGATCTTGTCGCTCCAGTCCTCGGTGGGCCGCTCCTCAAAAAGCTCGGTGCTCGAAATGAACACATGAGGAATTGCATGTCGCTGCACAAATCCCCAAGTTACCGCGCGAGCCTGGCGAACAGCCTCATCGTCGTTCTCAGTGACAAAGAAGACGGCCAGATGGGGAACGGTCCAGTGCGGTGTGATGACGACACCGCCAGAGGCAAACTCTGAATGGAACGTCCGGTTATTGTCGACAGTGATTGAGTAAACTTGCTCTCCCTGATAGACCGTTTCCATGGCGGCCGTGCAGGTCTTCACCTGCAGGTCCTTGGAGGAAGGATCACATGTATCGCCGGTGATACCATCCTCTTGCGGCGAGGGAGAAGCCGCTAAGGCCGAGGTGAGCTTGTCAGTGATGTCGCTCTTAGCCGAAGGGTCGCCCTGATATAAGATCCGAAGAGGGCCCTTGTTGAGCAGATATGACTGAGCCATGACCTGAATAACAGAAACAGAGCAAAGAGGGTTCGGCTCTTGGAAGTAGTGTGTGACATGGTTGTGGGTGATGTTCTCTGTGTTGGGGGCGCTGGAAATACTCTGACGCTCCAGGGGAGGCGTAGGCACCCGAGAAGACGGGTTCATGAGGCTCTGCTCCGCGTACTGAATCGAGGAAGCTCTTGATCGATCCTCGGCAGCATCGTCCTCATTGTCCGAATCCATGTCAGAGCGACTGGCAGTGTCATCGGTACGCTCGATGCCGTCGAGACTATGGACATCATCAGGTCGAGCGTAGTCGAAGGAGCTCAGAGACTCAGCCTCAGTCTCAACCTCGGTTCCTCTATCATCCTGGCTCTCAAGATCGTCGTCTGTATTGATGAACTCGAAGGAAGACTCGGCCAAGTGGTCGTCGTCGGTTGCGTCGGAGGGGTTCATGATGTCGGGCTCGCTAGAAGAGATCCAGCTAGCTAGATGGCGGTTGCCTTGTGGGCGGGGGAAGCGCAGTGTCAACTCGGAGGAGGACAGCGTCGTAGAGCTTGCAGGATCGGATGTGGTGTCGACGTCTCGGAGGGGATCGCCGGCGTGCTGCTCTTCCATAACGAAGATGCAAAGAGTCAGTTTTACTGGTATCCCGTCATGCCTCGAAAAGTCGAGCGTTCGTTCGTAATAGTGAGGTCTGGAAGTCGGCGAGAATGCGCGGTGGGAGTTGTGTGGTAGGGGTGGTGGAGGATGGAGGGGTAAATGCGGGAGAGATGTGGATGGTGTCAAGTGACGGACGGGCTGACGCAGCACGAATGTCGGGGGCGTTTCTAGACGAAAAGGACGTCTGGAAAGCTGAAAAATTTGACGAGCGTCGTTGAGTATGTGTAGACAAGGAAAAGAAGAGAAATTAACTAACTCTGGGGTGGCTTTGGAGAAGTGAAGTTGTCCTAGGTTTAACGTGTGAATGGGTTGTCGTCAATCAAGGTAGGTGCTGCCTGCCTTACCGAGATTCTGAGGGGCGCTGCTTGTTGCCTGCCTTACGGTACCTAGTTAGCCCAGCCAGCCAGGTAGACCATCAGGTCGCTTTAGGTAGGTAGGCGGGGTGGGGATTTGGGGGGATGGGATGAGATGTGAGAGCGGTCGGTTTATCGGAGCGCAGGTGTCGGTGACTTCCAAACGTCACGCGGATGCCGCTATCTGGACGTAGGAGCATAGATAAGAGGTGAGGTATTCGATACTAACCAGGGCAGGGGTTGGCGCCGTCAAAGCGTCCTGGGCCGGGCTGGGCTGCTTGTCTTGCGGTGAAAAGTGGTCGCTAGAACCTATTATTTTTCAGGAAGAAGAGGATGCGTTGTGGAAGGAAGAAGAGAGGCGAGAGCAGACGGAGAAGCTGACAACGTATGTGTGGACAGAAGGTGCAGTGGTCGGCGCCTGCAAAGGTAGATGGATATGGATAGGTAAGGTAGGTAGGTGGCAGATGCGCAATTACTGGAAGGGACGGGAAGGTGTGGAGAGAAATAGGCATGGAGAGACATGTAGGCGCACCATCAAAGACCAGGGAAAGGCAACCAGTAGGGCGGCACGATCAGGCAAAAGGGAAGGCGTGGAAAGAGGCAGGCTATTGCGGAATGCGCGGGCAGGTGCTGCCACAAGGAAATGGAACTGTCTGCCTTCCATTTCTTTGCTTGCCGTGGTCGCTTCTTTTCATCTGGAGATGGATGCGACTGCACACTTGACACTCGAGATAATGCACCGACCAGCATCGCTGACTTGCGCCTACCTTTTCGAAATGAGTCTTACATCTGCCCGCCGCCTACCATGTGGTTTGGGTGGTGGGGGCGGGGTTCTTTTGCCCAAAAGTCAAGTCGCCAGATATGCTCCTTCATTCCACTCTGCAGGACTTGCCCATGGGTATTTGAGCCCTTTTGACGCGGAGAACCTGCACCGCTACGTCTCTCATGTTCAAATGGAATGTCACTGTCAACTGGGCCGCCCACTTGGCCGGCATCATCGCGCCTCTTATCGATAACGGACAGGGGCATTTGGAGGGGAAAGCCATCTCCAAATGCACCATTACGACCCGGTATGGTGGGGCCATCCACCATCACCCCGCCTGGAACCTCTCATTAGCACCAACCTACCTTACCAATCTGAGGCAAATAGGTATCGTGACCCGGAGAGGGATCCGCACCTCTCCCGACATCACCTCTTGGCCGTGAACGATGCACGCCAGATGTCGTGATTGCTCTGTTCTTCGCGAAGGAGTTTTCGCACGGGAGAGGAGTCATTTGTTGAGCTGCGAAAGCAGACAACGCCCGTTTTCGCCCGTCCACAGACCCGCCTGTCAGCCATCGTCTTCTGCCGCTTCAGGCTCAAAATCCCGCCAACCCCTCGAGCTGAGGCAAGGTACCAACCTAAAGTTCAGGTCATCCAATGTGAACGGCGCAAGTCACCATGGGCCGCCAATGCTCGGCCACCCAGCTCGCCACGTAAGGCATTACGGATCCCTCAATGTGCAGAATAAGCAAACGAGTCGATACAAAAGGTGAAAGAGTCAGTGCCATTCGCCGGCCTGCAAGCTGGTAAGCACAGAGCGGCTTCCAATTCAATATCTTAAATGTCTCACCTGCCGCCGTCATCCTGTTTCTGATCGAGGCTACGAGTCCTGCGACATGTCTGGGGTTCAGGGCCGAGGTCTTGACTCATGTGGCTTGACTACATCGGCGTGTGGCGGTGCGCCTCCGACTTCTTCCCGCATGTAAGTGGAGCTCATACACGAACTTCACAAGCCAGGTCATTGTTACTGACATGAACTTGAATATATGGCCGGCCGATGTGTTCACAAACATAGCGGTCATTTGTCGTGCTTGAAAATTTCCGACAAATCTTCGTACCGCTACCTTGCACATGTTTACCCACTGACGATGGCAACATTTGACTTCGACCTCCACTCTTCCAAATGATGTGGTCAAACAGAGAGCTTACAGCGTTGGGTGCGTAGCATTTGAAAGCTGCAGGAACAACCTCTAGAATGTGGAAAAGCCAGCTGCGGCGCAACGTACGAACTGAAGCGAGAAGTCTTCTGTAGTTCCACCGTCCATGGCTGTTATGTATGAGAGTCGAAGGAAGTTTCTTTTGAGTATATGATGGCAGCGCATCACATTGCGTCTGAAGCCCTGAAACTTATAGACCAACTACGGAGAAAACTCGAGCGCGAATCACTGACGATATGGGACAGTGCAGAAGAAGGGTGGCATGACAACCCAGAACGCGAGGACGAAAGCAAGGACGATTCCCATCAACGCGTATCGTGCCCACGTGGTCGACCTGCTTGTGCAGAGTTCGGATTGCAACACGGTCTGTAACTTCCCTATCCGAGCCTGTCCCCAAACCTCACATTCTGACAACACGAGATAGTCCGCGCGACACCTTGTTCGAGATGCCCGACTAGAAGAAGCTCGATAAGTGCCGCTTGCCAATTAGCCATTCCTGGCATCATCAAAGAGCAAACATGACCAAGCCGAGATCAGTCAACGCGTTGCCGTGCCCCAGCCTTTAACAACCGGAAGGCTCGACGACAAGTGTCCAAGAGTTGTACGTCCCCATCCCCAATCGTGGCTAGTCGCTGGGAAAAGAATCGTCCCCGGGCTTCCAGAATCAAACGGGCCGACGAAGAGGTACGCGAAAAAAGCCAGAACGCGCCATCACGGGAGCACCGCGGAGTGGCCTGATGGAGGGTCTCTACTGCTGCACTAAACCACACAGACCGTGCCATCAATACGACGATGGGGTACAATCGCACACAAAATACCAACCCCGATTGAAGGTGAGCGGAGCCTTGCAACACCCGAGACGCTCGCAAACAACGGGGTAAGTGATCTCAAGATCTCGCCCCCTCCGTGCGGCCGGAACAGCTACCCGAGATCAAAAGAAAACGAGTGAATCAATCCTGCTATTTCCGTAGCCAGAAACTCGAACCGAGTGGGCAACTGGTAAGCTTGTGTGTGATTCACCCTGATGGTGGAACACTCAGACCCTCCCTGGCTCGGCAGATCATACAGACTAGTTCCATCTTTAGCCCCCAAAAAGACCAGGGGCCAAAAAAGATCAAACAATTAAACCAGACAAAAAAGAATCATCTCTCCAATCTGGGTAATCTCCAATTTGCTGGCCCTAAAAAGAAACCGAGTTCCCTGTCCTTGCCCGGCGCGCGGAAAAGCCCTTGCTAGCTCCCAGCCTTGCCAAACGGCCGACCTCTTTTGCCAAATTTCACCGAGGCTGTCGTGAGATTACACGTCCGAATGGGGGCAAGTTGATCAGAGAACGACCTGCCCCCAGTGGACGAAACTTTCTGAAAAGAGAGGATAAGATAGATTTGACTCGGGCGGCACGCGCTTCCAGCCGAGCAGGCACACGGATCTCCAAAGACATGGTCCCAAAGAGAGCATATCATCCGCGCCCTTCATTCGCTGTAATGACCAGAATAAGTCAATATGCCACATCAAGCCCCCCAAAAACGAAATCACCGCTGCGGTTCCTAGCCCGCGCTAGCTTGTGATACGAAACGTCAGTTTGCCTTGCTAGACTCTCAAGTCAGCGCCTCTGTGAACCTAATCCTTCCGTCGCCTTACCTGGGCCGAAAGTGGCATAGAACTCGCTCTGGCAGGATCAGAGACGTGAGCAATGCTGGAGCAATGGGAGCGAAGATGAAGAAATGAAGTCGCCGTGGGACTTGTATTCTACAGAGTATCGTCTCGAATCCAAATGTACAATGCTGCGCGGAGATGATGCATGTCCTCTTCGTTTTTTCTTCCCAAATTCCCCAAAGTCCCACCCGCCAAAAAAAACCGTGTCCCAGCCGAGGTATTTCCCGTACGGTTACCGCCATGAAACCTTTTTTTCCTCCGCCTCTGATATTAGTACGTGCAGGGGGCATGGTCCGTCACCGAGAGACATCTCTCTCAAAAACTCCGTTTTTGCTCTCTGCCACAATGGAAAAAATGATGAAGCAGTGGAGAGAGAAGCAACCGCCTAGAAAAGCAATGAAGAAATGGACATAAAAGGGGACCGTGATGCTCGCGAATATGTGGGCGCGCTGCAAAAATGGGGGGTATCGTAGCATAGAGAGAAGACGTGAAGATGTTGTGCGTTGTTGCCTCGTTATGTGCCTCGTTGGCCAGCCACCGCAGGGGGAGAGATCATAGGATGCTGTGCTTTTCAAAGAGCCGTGCCAGGGTGTCAGTGCCGAACGCCTCATCATCAGGGATCATCTCAATGATGCCCGTCAGGTTGGCAAACATGTCACCCTGGTTGCGGTAGGCCAGGATGGAGGGCACAGCAGCGTTGTCGAACTCGATGTCGAGGTAGTGAACCTTGACGAAGTGTATTGTTGAGTGCTGGGAGACAAGGGGCATCATTGCGTGTTCTATCGTTGCTGATACATCGCACTAGGCTGGGTGTTAGAATCTGTCTGAACATGCTCAGGAATACTTTGAAGCTTACCTCGGGGTCGTATACAAAGACGACAACCACGGTGTCCCGCGCAACCTTCTCAATAGCGTCCAGGTAACCCAGAGCGTCGACCTCGTCCATGCGGCCATAGATGCGGACACTGGGACTTGTCCTCCGGTTTCTGACAACCTTGCTGGACTCGCTCTCAAGTTCTCTCCTTCTGCTCTCGCGCCATTGCGCCAAGAAGCTCTCCTCATCTTCCGAGTTGCTGTTGTTTCCATCGTCGGTGCCGCTCTCGCTCTTGCGCGAAGACTGGGATTGCGAAATGCCATCGAGGCCAAAGATGGAGCGGCGCACAGTGGTGCGAGCACGGCTCATGAAGGAGGTCTTGCGGGCGTTCTCGTAGTTGCGGGCATCGGCGATGACGCCCTTGACTCCGGTGGTACGGCCGGCATCGAAGCTGGCGGGAGGCAGCTTCAGGTCGGAGCCGGTCTGGCCTAGGGTTGGAATGCGCATGGCGGCGTCGATCTGGGAGTTGCGGAAGACGTCCTCTTCGTCGAGGTCAAGGCTGTCGCGGTCGTTGCTGCGGTCCTCTGGGTGTACTCTGCTGGTATCGCGAGACTGGGCAGCTAGCAGGGCGTTGAATTCTTCTTGGGCTGGGGTAGGGTTCGACATCGTGAACTTTTGGGATGGTCGCGGCCGGGGGAGGAAGCTCGGTTTATGTATGGGATGACGGACGGACGAGCGGGCGGGCGTGTGGTAAGAGAAGAGGAGGAGGTGGTAGGGGGTGGTTGTCAAGGTCCAAGGAGGAGTAAACAAGCAAGCAGGCAAGCAGGTAGTGTGAAGGTGCCAATCGTGCGACCTTGGAGCTTGGAAGGGTGTGCCCGGTTGCTTCTGTCAGGGCGGCTAGTAGAGGGCAAAGCCGGAAGAGAGGTAGAGCCAGGAATGTGAATGGACGGTAGGGTAGGGTGAAGGGTGGTTGAGCTTTGGTTTTGGAGGGGGAAGAGCGAGGAGGGAGGGCTGTGAGAGGCGTGGTTTCTGGATTCTTGTCGGAGAGAAGTGGGCGTGGGAGCATGAGGAGACGAAGGACGGATCGGAAGGATGGTGGTCCTTCGATGGTTTTTCTCGAAGCAGTGGAGACGCGACCAGGGGTCAACCCTTGCAGTTGGCCACGATGCGGTGAAAGCCGGGCTCCAACGACGGGCTGTGGTGGTGACTGATGCTGGTGCAGCGAGTGGTGCAGCGGTGCAATGGTGGTGGTGGACTGGTGGTGGTACTGCTGGCTGGCTGGGCTGGATTTGGACAGGGGCCCGAGTGTCGAGGATCGAGGGTCGAGGGCGAAGCCCCTGGGGTGCGTCAGGCTGTTTCAGAAGGGGTGGAGGCGCGTGGTCGCGAACAGGGGAGACTGGACGGGAATTGTGGAATGGTGGATGAATCGTTGGGCGAGAGTGGTGAGATGTTAGATCTGGTCGCGGAAAGGAAATCTAGTCCGTCCTGTTAAGACGAGGATGTCTGGCTCTCGTGGTGCATCTCGTCGTTTGCGGGCGCAATTGTCGACGCTGGAACGAGCACCGCAACGCACCACAGCACAGCGGCACGACCGGCTAGTTTCTTCCACCTGGCAGTTACTCAACCAAGACACTCAACCCAGACAGACACATGAAATGCCGAGCGAGATGTGCAGGTGACGGGTCTCGCGCATAAGTGATCGGAGCAAGATAGATTTCGGGACGAGGAGATAAAAAACGGGGGAGGGCTGAGAGAAATGTCCGGGCCCAGGACAGGGAAACCACGGAACGGCGATGACCGTTATTTTGCTGCTGAATCTGATGGAACCTGACCTGCCCTGTTGTCGTCGTCGAATCCGTTTTCCCTTTTGCATCGCCTCGCTCTCTGGCAAGGGCAAAGACGAACTCGGAAGGAGGGCAAATTGCATACGACAGCCAACGGTCATGCACGCGTCTACCTGTGGATCTTGCCCTTTTCCCCCTCTCCTTTCTTTCGTCCTTCGTAATGCACAACAGTGAGTGGTTGAAGGAGTAGGTGCCTGACCGCGCAAGACGCCAACGCAGGAATCAGATCAGAATCAGACTCTTGTCATCATATCGTGCTGATGCTTCTCGTTGGCGAGGCAGGTTGCAAAGTGAAGTGACAGGGCCTGCAGAATCAGCAGCTGCACACCCTCTCGGGCCTTAGTCGTGGTTTCGCCTCTTCCGCTCGCGTGGCCCTGCCGGGATCACAGGGCTTGTCTTGGCTTCTCCCGTCGTCAGGGGCTGCTGGTCTGGGGCCAACCGACCGCTGTCTGCCGATTTCCCCTCCGCCCTTTTCTTCTTCATCCCCTACCCAGGCCCAGGCAAAACCTCGTGCATATCCAATCACTGCAGCCAGATACCCGTAGGGTCAAGCGCCGTACAGATTCCAAGGCCCGGGACCTTGCAGATGGGCACCGCATTCTGCATGCTTGCTGAGGAGCCGCCTTTGATGCAGAGGATCGTTTTTTTCTTTTTCCCCCCAAGATACCAAACGGCAAGCAACTTACATGAACCAACTCGTTGCCTTGAGGTCGTTTGGCCAGGATACACAAAGGGTCGTCGTCGCCACAAGAGCAACAGACGCCGACAGCTCCTGTTTGCCCGTGTGTTGGCCTGATGTTCGTATAACCCGACCAACCAGGGCAGAATAAGCTGAAGGTAGGCTCAATTGACTTTGAGCTTTTCTCCTTTTGCTTTTGGGGTGGCAGCTGCGTCAGTTTCTACCATCTTACGTGCTTATGTCTGTTTCGTATTACGGCGTACTTGCTTCCAACTGATCTCACCTCACCTTCTGCCTTTCCATTGTTTACTTTACCTTCCATGTTACTTCAATTCCTTCCTGCCTTCCGTCTGTTTAGAGGTTCCTTCCACAACCCGAAATGCTACCTTACGTATGCATATTGTCCAGTATACATCACCCATAACCATACCTGGAAGGTTGGTCCTGCTGCGTCACCTCTCCTTTCCTCACATAAAGCATTTAATTTACATTCGCACTTGCACTTTGCACTTGCATTTGCGCGTCCCCTGCCTCTGGCCTAGTGTCCTATTTCGGTTAGTGACTCACGAGGCGCCCTCCTCCCTCCCTCCGCCTCTCCGTTGGGCCCGGCCACGGCATCCACGCCAGTGCGGGAGGACCCTGCATCATTCGCTGGTGTCTCCCCAAATGGCAACAACAATAGGCCGTTACTATTGTTCTTTCCCAGCAGGCCGCTGCGACATCTGTGGCTGCCCGGCAGTGACGTCCTCACCTTCCGTTTGTGTACCAAACTCCAGATTGCCCTGGAGGGACCTGTCCCTGTTCGCGGCGCTGGGCCAAGACGACGCCTCGGGTGCTTGCACAAGGTGTTGCAAGTCTAAACAATGACACTTCAGGTCTAGGTCTCGGGTTACACCACAATCGTGCATTCGAATCTGAGAACACAAATTCATGTTTCCCAGCTCGATATCCCGTGACACCTGCATCGAATCTTCTACGCATCATGGAAGTCCCGGCCTTATTGCTGGAGCGAGAGCGAAAGCTGGGGCTGGAACACCAACGGCTTCTGTTGCGTCCCCATCTGGCCTCATGCCTTTCGTCAGACAACAACACACGGATGGCCGAATCACCGACTACATCCCTCAATGGAACCACTTCATCGATCGATCCTGGGGAACTCACGACATTCTCCGACCCCACGATGTCCTCCCCTGCTGCACCTCAAGTCGCGGATCGCCCGAGCCGCAACGCTTCACATCGACTGGGAAGATGCTTTACCGCTGCCGGGTGTCAGATCACGACACCAAGTCTCGTGGCGTACCGGCATCATCGATCCTCCACCACCCTGTTTGCCAAACAACAAGGCCCCCGAAACATGGCACAGCGGTCTCATCATCAGCTCCAGAACTCTCTGACAATGACATGCGCTTACCGTCATAATTAGCCCGGTTTGATCATCCGAAAGTCACCGTTGGTGTATTTGCTTCTCCAGCCATGGCTATGGAGGACACGGCCAAGCCGTCGTGTGACCGCCTTAGTCGGTGCTCTGTCAATGCGGCCAAGTGTGTAAAGACGACAGGCAGACATTTTGCCCATCGTCCATCGCCAATCCGGGGTATGATCGTAACGCGCCCGCCTGCTTCAAGTAATTCCTCAACTGCCTTACTGCCTCCTCAAGTGCAGAAGCCGACTGTGTCAGCTGTCGTCCAAAGCGTTCCTTGAGCGTCGTTCGCCGTTGTAAGGCGGCACTCTCAGACGTACCACTATCTCGGTTTTCGATCGGCGTCCTCACCAAAACCTTTCTGGCATCGTTCGCGAAGTTCTCATGACTATCATCGAATTCTGACACGAGATTTACACAAACATGGCCACCGTCATGCGACGTATTCTCGTGCAAAGTTGTCTCCCAACCATTCGCATGGACAAACGACGTCGTCTACTCCACGGGCATTCACAATGCGAGTCACTCTCTCCACCCCCGGGTACGCTCTTTCATGCCCCCTTACGATTATTCACCGTCGGTAGACGCAGCCGGTGCCGAGAACCACAACACAACACATCACCGCTTCACGTGGGGCTGAGTCATCGTCTGAACACGAAGAGAAGCACGACTCGCTCACTGCAGGCCTCCACAACTCATACTTTCCAGAGTCGTATCTAGCAGTCCCGACTAAAGGCTGCCAAGTCCAGATGCGCACTCGAAACGGACCTTGGACGAAGTATCCGCCAGCTCCATAGGCGGGGACTCGTGTGAATAGTTACCGACTACATTTTGGGATACACCATCCCACGTTTCATGACTCCGTTTCACTCCCACGAACCCACCATGACAGAAACGATGTAAACGAAACTTTCAAGGACGGAGGACAAAATAGAGAAAGAAAGCTACGTGGAACAAGTCATGGGAAACCTTGGCCGGACTACGGACTACTCAGATTCCCTTGGCAAATATGCATCGTCGCGATTTGATCGGTTACTATCGTGAGAAGCAATCGAATGCAAACACACCGCCATCACAACTCTCTTTGCCGTTCATTCGTGTGGCACGTCCGTCCGTCTACTGGATGTGCTTAGTGCGCTCTCGCACGACTGCAGTCTGCATATCGTAATTTGCGTCGGCACTATGCCGCCGCACTCTCATATCCCAAGTCCAACCGCAGAGTCTATAATACCGCTCGAGGAGCCCTGCATGCCCCCGATCGTCTTGATCCATCCAACATTGAGAGGCGGTAAAGATCATGTTCGCATTCCACGCGCCACGTGTGTTGGCAAGATACATACTTCTGTCAAGCACGTTTCTATATCACCATCGCTATGCGGCATACCGGATCGAAGGAAGATTTATGCTGCTCTGCGTCCGCTATGCAAGATGGCAGCACAAACTGACGATAATACGTCGCGCAACGTCTCAGCCAACCTATCATCCAACGAAGCCTCGTGGCTGCCAGGGTCAGTGCAGTGGTAGGTGCATCAAGCTTCACAACCGTAACCCAAACCTGCGGCGCCAGCCACGAAGTCTTCCCCCCCTTTTAGCTGTGCTAACTTGCTTAGGTCTTGAACCGCGTCAAAGCTTAGCCAGACAACATGCAACAACCTGCAACCACACGGCCGATCCCTTGCGATCCATTAGAGCGCCGCTACTTAAATAGCACTGGGACCTGATTATCGATTGCCTGCGTCTGGCTGCCGTTGTCTGTGATCCGGAGAAAACCTTCCTAACCCATCATAGCAACCTTCGAGAAGGTGTAAGACTGGGGGTTCGAGCCGCATGGAAGAAGTCAATCATCACATCGCCGCATCGCACGCGAAGCCATACCACCAAGCCGAGCCTCATTGCCGTTTCCCAATTGGACCACCCAGCGAGGAACGAGCCTGACTCAAGAACCCCGTCTTCCTTCCCACCCTCACCCATCTTCTCAGGCCACAATGCACGCTTCCCTCCCCTCCTACCGACGGAATCGGGAAAACCAAACGCAGAGCGGCAACCCTAAGACGAACGGTAACGCGCAAACCAAAGTCCAAATGGCCTGTTCTTCACGTGGTCTGTGAATCTCGGTTGGCTTCACGTGGCAAAGGCGGCAGGAAGAGACGAACCTCACGCCATGGCCCGTCCATCCTCCTCTCGCCATGCATACGAATCGCACAATCTTCAATGGGGTTTGGAAAAGAAGATTTTGGGTTTACCGTTTCCTCACTGCCGCTGGCATCTCCGCCGTCCAACCACCAACCACGTCAGCCGTTCCTAACCCTTACCCTCGTGGCGGGCACACCAGCCCGGCTGGACTTTCCGGATCATTCTTCCCTCCCATCGTATCCTTTTCCCCGGTTCATTCATGATTTGACGACTCTTCCCCAGCCATCGCCAATGAAAGCATTCGACTAACAAGGTGGGATCATGACCAAAAGTCATCCTCTTCTGCGTCTGAAGGTTGGCAACAACCCCAAAGATCGCCTTTTGGGAAATCTTCCGGACCAGACACTACCGCGAACTTAGAGAAGCACCGGCGAGACGTACACTCATGCGACCACTATCAACTTCAGACGCTGCGTTGGCTTTTTTTTTTCTTTTCACTCTTCCCTCTGCCCGTTCTAGCCCTCCTTCACAACTAGCAATTGGTTCGCTACTTGTCCATCATCCTCTTGCCCGTGCTGCTGCTTATCTGCGTTCGTTTATTGATTCATGTGCCGGCTCTATGCATCCGATGTAATTGTTGGCTGGAAATCGCCAGCCAGCTCTCAAGGACAGGGGGCGTGTGCCGCGCGTTAAGCCGAAAAGTCCAAGTCGCGTGCTCGCATGCTTTTTTGGGGCCGTCTTTGGAGTACCGTCTTTGGTGAAGGTTGAGTGTGACATCCGGCCTTCGATGGTCATCCTGGATGCAGCAAGACGCCGCACCGATGCCGGAATCCATCTCTTCGTGGTTCCCACCCCACACCGGCCTGCTTTGACGATCCGAATCTCACGCTGTGGTGATGTTGACGATTAAATCGACTGGCCCGTAGCTTCCAGCTCCAGTCGAGAATTGGTTGTAATAGTTGTGGCGGTCTCGTGGTCCTCGTCTCGCCGGCTCCTGTGTCTGATTAGCTGGGATTGGATGACAGATCAACTGCCAGGCGCAGTACACCATGTCACATCAAGAACAATGTAGCCGTCAATAGGCTTGAACAGAGGATGAACGAGCATTGAGCGCGAACTATAGTACAGGCAGTAAGTAGGTATAAGAGGGAAGGCTTGAGGCAGGCGTCCACGCAGGAAAACAACTTCATCACCTCCATCCTCCGTTCCACGCATTTCTCGTTCCGTAAGCGGCCGTCGTCCCTTCTCTCTCCTTTTCGGTTTTCTCCGTGTTTTCGCCCATCCAAACAAGCAAGCCCCCTCGGTAGGGAAGCTCCAAAAGGGATCGACATCCGTTTACACACGAAACCAACTCCCCTTCCCTTCCGACGTGTATAGGAAAATGACAGCTCGCCGCCACAAACAAACCACCCAGCCGTCTCCCTCAAAGCCTGTTTTCACTCCTTTCTTCTACGAGGCGGACCAGCTCCACCTCTACTAAGCTTCGGCTTCGCGTCGCGTGGCGGTTACACTTGGCGCTTTCGTCTATCAGACCAATACCACCGGAGAATCGAGGAAATATGACGAAAGGAAAGGCGGGATCGAGAGATGCGACGCGTATTTTTGTGGGTGAACGCAACGGCGACGAGAGAATTATCGGACTGGAGAAAATCCTGTTGTCGGTGGTATAGAAAACTCCTGCTGCAACAAAAAAAAAGAGTGCAGCCCTATCCGCCTTGAGCCGTCGTGGGAGAAAGGTCGATGTCGGAATCGTGTGCTTTGCTTGTCTATGCGTGTAGGGTTGGATTTTGGTGGGGGTATCAAAATGCCTCGATTCCGTTCCCTCCTTGGCGATCCTGTCGTATCCGGATCCGGTAGCAGACGTTGTGGGAGATGTGAAGCATACATGACTCGGGAAAGGCCACATGTGGGAGAACCAACAATGTGTTACAACCGCCCAATCTAACAATCAGGTGCTAGAATGAGGCCAAAAAAAACTATGGTGCAAAAGAATCGAGGACGATGGGTGATGGCTGGCGCATGGCAAAGGAAAAAAAAGAGACCCTGTATAGTTCCTACAGCCGCCCATGCCGGTAAACGGGCGGCTCCAGCTGGATTTGGTAGACGATGAAAAGTGAGCTTTGGTATGAGCAGGTGTTTCGTGACTTCGTCCTGAATGCGCCAGTACTCGCGGATTAGAAAAAGGCGGCATCAGGGTTTCGAAAATTAAGTAGGCCAAATAACCACTCGACAGAAGATTAAAATGGTTTCGCGCGTACTGGAACCGGTATATCCAGACAGGACTTCGTCATTGTCGGGTTCGGGTGGTTGATTTAGTATGCCCAGATTTTCAGCTAGGGAAAACAGTCAGTACGGTCGTGTCGATAGGCGTGTAGGGAACAACATACGAGAGAATCCCAGGATCCTGTGCACAGGCTGATGCCGTCGTTGCTAACGCCCAAGCAGCTGACTCTGTTCTCGTGGCCGACGAGCGAGCCAACCTTTTCACCGCGTGTTACGTCCCAAACCTGCCCAAAAATTAGTAATCGGTCCTTGATGCTGAAAGTGCGTTCGGAATTCAGGAGCATACCTTGCACTCAAAGTCGTCATAGCCAGCAAACAACAACCGCCCAGAAACCGAGGTCGCCACGGAGGTGATGCCGCACAGGATAGATTCCGACTGTCAATCGAGTTAGCGGTCTGTAGTGCCAATCAGACGAGATGCTGCTGGCGGTACTTACGCCGTAAAGGTTCAATTCTCGGTCGGCACGAATGTCGAAAAGTCGGCAGGTCGCGTCGTCGGAGCCGGTAACGAAGGAGTGGCCGTCGGGGAAGAACTGGATGGCGTTGATGTCGGACTCGTGGCCAGCGAATGTCTGGACGGCCTTGCCGGCACGGATATCCCACAGCTTAGCAAAGGCGTCGCAAGCACCGGAAATGAATGTGTTGGAGTTGGTCGGGTTGAGGCTGATGCTCATGACATCGCCGAGATGGTCGGCGAATTCGATGACCTTTTGACCCGTTTCGATATCCCACTTCATGCAAGTCATATCACCTGATGAGGTAAGGATACTCCGATCGTTGATGAATCGACAGCACGATAGGTATCCGGCATGGCCAGACAACTCCCTCGCGACGCGCGTAGGACCCTCTCTCTGTTGGTTGAGGTTGTAGATGGAGCAAATGTTGTCGAGACCACCGCAAGCCACGTAGTTACCGCTGGGGGCGTAGGCGCAGGTCATGACCCAGGAGGAGCGTAGGGGAATCGCGTGGACCTTGTTCGTCGTGTAGGCATCCCAGATGATGAGCTTTCCGTCTTGCGAAGCGGAGACGAGATGTCTTCTGTCGGTCGACCAGTGCATGGCGTAAATCTTGGCCAAGTGACCCTTGAGCGTGCGCTTTGCCTTCATCAGCTGGTTCTTGGGGATCGGCTCGTGGGCCTGCTGGGCAACGGTGCGGACTGTTATTCAGGGGACGAATTGTCAGCATCTTCACGACGGGTGGTCGGGGGGCAATTAAGACGACGGGTAGGGGGCTTTGTGGTCGGTGGTCGTCGCCGCCGTCGTCGATTGAATGAATGATTGATTGAACTCACGAGTTGTGTCGGCGAGCTCATCCTTCTTCCGCTTGATCCTATCCTTGAGTGTCTCAGCCTCGCGTCGCGCTTGCTGGATGCGCGCCTGCATCGCCTCGGGCGACACATCGTTTTGGCTTTGAGAGTTCATCGTCGTGGACTATCGGCCTCGATCAATGGGATGGCGGGAGAGAGGGACGGCTGCTGATGAGAGGAGAGGGCGACGGTGATGTCGGAGGGTGGTGTGGTGGTTGGTGGACGAGGAGGACGGACGGGTCGGAAAGGAGGAGGTGGTGTCGGTCGACTGTCGTTGGATGAGGGTTGAGGGTTGGAATTGAAATTGAGCGGGAGCCGGTGGAGAGGGAGGAAAGAGAGGTGTGTGGTGGTTGTCCAGTTCCAGATGGAAGGGGAATGCAAGCTCCAGGGGGGGTTGCTTTGCGCGGACCAGTAAAACAGCAGGGTCGAAAGGAAATGATGGCCGTCTGGGGGGTGTTGAATTAAGAGCGAGCAGCAGGAGAGAGCGAGAGTGGTCGCAGGTACCTGCCGTGTCTGCGAGAAGGTGGCCTGGTGGGTGGTACCTGGCTGGGGAGGGGCCTTATGCAGAAAACCCAGTAGTCGGGTGGACAAGACAGGGCAGGAGTAGTGTGCAGGAGGCAGGAACAGGAACAGGAGAGAGATGGGCAGCAGAGCTGGATGGATGGATGGATGCTGGGCCGGGTGCTGGGTGCTGGGTGCTGCTTGGTTACCTTACGTGGTAGCGTAAGGTGGGCGTGGGCAGCAGTAGCAGTAGCAGCGGCAGCGGCAGTGGCAGCAGGAGCAGCAGCAGTCGGGTAAGGTGAGGGAAGGAAGGGGAAGCGGCAGTGGCAGTGGCAGGCTGGCAGCAGTCGCAGTCGCAGTTGCAGTCGGAAGGAGCAACGCAACACTAACAGCAAAGGTGGTGGCACTAACGAGAACAGCGCAATCGGAAAGGCGCGAGGTGCTAAGGAAAAGGCAAGGAAGGCACGGCTGGACTGGGCTGGGCTGGCTGACTGATGGGACACCGACTGACTGCTGGGCTGGGGGAGAAGAAGGATTGGTTGGTTGGCCGAAGGGGAGAGAGAGAAAGAATGGAGTCGACGGGACAGAATAGACAGGGAATGAGGGACAGGGCAGGGTAGGGAAGAAAGGATGGAGCCAGGACCAGAGGGGGGGAGAGACCAAGGGCCGGGGCGGACGCCGTGTCGAGCGAGCGAGGTGGGTCCCTTCTTTCCTTCACTCGGGCGCGCTGCAGCTTCTTTCTCTCTTTCCTTCAGAGCTCTCGCTTGATCGTCTTCTTTTCTTCTGTCCTATTCCCCTTCCCCTGGCGTATATCTTCGTTGCGCTTGCTGGGTAAGGTGGTATGGACCTGAACCCGGACAAGGCTGTGATTGGGGGTGACCTGATTTCGTGGCCGGGGCACAATGGGCGGGGGAGGAAAGGAGGTCGCCTGGTGCCCTTCTTTTCTCGGGCTGCTCTTGGTGATGCTAGGTGGAGAGAACCCGTACGCAGCGATCGGTCGACCCTGGAGCAGGTATCTATCCTACAAACGGGGACGGCAGCTGGAGCAGCTGCAGACTGTGGTAGGTATTCGTACCTAAGGTACCTAGTGCAGTCGTTCTGATAGTGGGTGGGCGGGAGGCCTGCTAAGAGAATCTGGCTGCTAGCGACTGGGAAGCGTCTCCCGGGTGTGCTAGGTAAGTCAAGGTAGTGAGCCCTGGCGTTGGGAGGTCAGATGAAGTTGCTACACCTGCATGGAAAGTGTGTGGAACGCAGCGATGGCGCAGCAAGAACAATTCGAAGACGCCCAAGAGGAGGACTGTGAGAGGGACTGAGCGCGATTGACGACACTGCTGCGAGACTGGCGCAGACGCAAATGCAAGTGCAGATGGAGGCAATCGCCGGCTTGGACAATGGAAGCAGCGCAGCCCCCAAGACAGGCGGACCAGGTACGAAGTCAAGTACATACGAGACGGATATGTAATTAGCGGGCTGCAAGGCCCGAATGACGGCGAAGGGGCCGACGGTGTGTGACCACGCGGACAAGACAGACAGACAGGCAGGCAGGCAGGCAGGCGGCAAAAGGGCATCAAATGAACTGGCAGAACACTCTTGGGGCTCAGAGACTCAGTAACCCAAGAGACTCTCAGGGACAGCAGACGGACAAGTCGGTGACGGCAGCTAACAGAGAGCCCCGTCACCAGTCCCAGTTCTTTGTCCCGAGGATATGACGAGACGCGGCCAAGTACCGGGGGAAGCAACCCAAAAAGGGGAGAGTGGACGCGGGATCGACTTACCTAGCAATAATAAGAGTACGGTACCGCCGTAATCATAGGTATCTGAGCGGACAAGACCGCGCGCCCAAAGGAGGCGATGTCGCAAACTTGCCGAATGCCAGCTGCGTCGTCTTTGATCAAAGGGTCCTATTTGTCTTTTCCGCCTCTTTTCCAGGGTCCTCTTCTTGTGTTTCCCACAAAGTCCGCAGCGCGCCGAGGACGTCCCGCGAGGGAAACGGACGCGGTAATTCAATGGGCGGCCGGTCAGGATCTGGACTGGGCTGGGCTGGGTTTTGGCTGGCGGGATTGCGTTGCGTTGCGTTCTCTCTTCAAAGAAGAGCCGACCCGAGTCGGACGCTGGTCGGCCGGGAAGGGTTTCCAGTCCGCTGTAGACGGGGGAGCCACAGCCAGGGCAGCTCACGTCGACCAATTGGTGGCACAGCAGCCGTAGCTTGAGCAGCAAGAGCAGAATGGACGACGCCGCCGCGGGCAGTAGAGTCGGACCTGGCTTGGTACGGTACACGGCAGCGCCAGGTACCTCGAACTAGCCCGAGGTACGCTATGTGCGCCGCCAGGTTTGAGTGTGTGAGTGTGAGTGTGGGTGTGTGTGGGAGGAGCGTGTGGGTGTGCCAGTGGTGTTGGACCTGGTACAGGTAAGGTAGTGTTGGCGTAATATCCGTGGTGTAGTCCAGCCTTCGAGTCCAAGGCCAGAACGCAACAGTATTGGACGTAGCCCGCGAGAGCGGCTTCGTAAGTGGTAAATTGGAGTAACGTATTTGGCCGCCGTTGTAATATAGCTGATGGCAGTGTCCGGCGAATCCGAGCTTCTGTTCACGAGCAACTGTGCCCGAGTCTGCGTTCAATATCGGGGTGAGGCCTGGGAGAGTGAGCGTGAGAGCGTCTGTGAATTGAATGTCGTTCTGAGGTGAGGGTCGGACCGGGTGCAGGCGAGGAAACAGCTTGGAGGTGGGGCTTGGGCTGCAGTATTATTTTATTTCCCTGCACCTGCGCTGCTTGAGCGGTATCCGTCGAGTGTCCTGTCCTGGTGGGAAAAAAGGTGGGAAACTGTGGATTCTGGAACCAGACGTGCGTGCGCGCGGCCAGAAACTGAGCAGGACCCCGGGCCTGGGGGAGGCAGGTGCCAGGAACCGTCAGGTACAAGCAATCTCGAAATTAACACCATGGTACGTACCTAATATCTCGTCTTCTTCAAGAGAAAGAGACTCCCCAGTCCAGTCTCCCATTCGCACTCGCCCACACTGAAATGGCGGAAGGAAAGGGGCCCTTCCTCCGGAGAGAAGAGCCACTTTGGAGACTAACGCCAGGGCCGATTGCGACTTTGTGTCCGCCGCCTTTACTGCGTAAGGTAGTCGCCTGTTCGCCAACCGGGGAACAAAAAAACCACCACCACCACCTTCTCAAAGTCTACCTTGGTTGGAGTTCCGCCGGCCTCGAAAAATAGAGCTCCCTCCTAAAATGATTTAACCCACCTCCATCTGCCTCCAACCCGACGCTCAAGCTCTTGCTTCATGACAGCATTTTGCCCGCCAACAAGAGAGAGACATCCAAGGTCGGTCTCGCACTCCGCCTCGTCCCATCTTTCTGCCTTCCTATGCACTGCTACCTTATGTCGGAGATGGTGGGAGGAGGGGGCGGGCGAAAAGCAAAAGAAAGAGGACCAGCAACTTGAGCCAGCAAGGGCAGCTTTTGCCTTTCTTTGCTGGACGTGTGATCAATTAGGCGATCTCGCGTCAGGATCGGAAATTTAGCATACGACATATCCTGCGCAACCAGCACCACCCACCTGCAATGATTCGTCGCCTGCAGTCCACATTGCTACCTATCCGTATCTGTGCTCTGCTCCTATCCGTTTAGAGCCACGGCTGGTGGAGAGCCAGATCGCGACGCCCGCATCCGCATCTTCACCTTGTCTGCCGGTGCGGTGCGATGCGATGCAATGCGATTCGAGGCGAGACATGCGATGTGATGCTGTCGCCTTTACAAATACAGCCTCAGATGGCAGGACAACCTGAACCAGGTGGGTTCTTCGCTAGACGCGGACAAGGTCATGGAGGGAAGCGCTTGTCGGGCGACGAAGAAGCAGGGTCCAGTCCGGTACGCTGAGGTACCTCGAAACTGAAGCGGAGCCCAAGACCACCATCGTCAGTTGCTTGCTTGCTTGCTGTGCCTGCTGCCGGCAGAGCACCTGTATCAATGGTTGGAGAGGAGAGGAGAGGGAGTGCAATACCTCTACCTCTAGCAGGGAAAGGGTTTGGGACATCTGAGGCTCGGACTTGGGGTCGGCTGAAATGATAAATATCTGACCTATCCCGTCCTGCTTCACAACAGATGCACATATAGGACACCAGAAGCGATGACCACGACGCTGTCACCGACTGACACTGCGCCTCATCTTTCAGTTTGCGCCTGGGGCGAAGTTGGAAGAAGCTCCCGTCCCCGTTGGTGCCTGTCCATGGCCTAGCTACAGCGCACAGGGACTCTGACAGAGATATTGAGTTTTCCAAGTCTCCCTCACCCTGTCTTGTGATGTGTCTGTTGGCTGTATGTGATGCATCATTGCCAGGAGCAGACCAAGATACGCCTTTCAGATTCAAGTTTGACAGAACTCTTGGTGCGGATGCCAGTCTTAACCTAGGAGGCGTCCTAGGGAGAGGCGGACGGTTTTGGACCGCAGACAGGGCACTTGTACATGAGTCCGAACCAACATGGGAAGGCGGCACAGTGCAACATCTCGCATGCACTCCGAGAGAGTGGTGAGGATGAAGCATCATTGGCCTGTCCGTAAAACATTACCTGCAACTGATATCCGTCCTTACCTGCACTAGCATCGCAGGGGGCCAGGTAAGGCAGGAGCCGCCGCACCGGCACCCTCCTCCATCTTCAAGGCTTGCTTGGCAAAAGGCAAGAACAAGGACTGGTTGGAGGAGACGTAAACTGTCACACGGAACACTCTCCATCTCCCGATGAGAAAGCGGCACGGGAAAGACGGATAGATGGTGATGTCTATCGGGTCTTGAAAAGGCTCAGCGAGAGGAGAAGCTCCTTTTTTGGCTTTTATCTGTACGAGTAGACCGCACCCTGATACTCAGATACCGTTAAACGATAATTCGCAGCTTCATCGTGGACATTGTAAGGAAGCGTTGCACGAATGGTGCTCCGTGAGGTACCGTCAGGTACCTCACTCTGGAGTGTACGAATAGACGTGGTGGATGCCTTCAGTGCACAGACCATCCTTTAGAGAGAACTGAAATTTTCAGAGGGACAACTCTGCACATTGCGGGTCCCCTTTTCTGCATTACAGCAGTGAGTGGCATAAAGTAGATTGGATGCATGCACTAGTCCCTGTGGAGTGCCTCTCAGGTACCGACCCGACCTCACCTCAGTTGTGTGCGCCGAACCATGTCCCCCCCCCCTCCCGCCCCTCAATGCTCAGTGCAAGTGTGTCGGGTCCCGTTCTTGCCTTCCCCCGGCCAGCTCCACTTGAGCACTCGCTGCTTCATGGTCTGTGCTTCAGTGGTCCCGTCTCCAGGTCTCTCTCTCAAGACCGCCTTTGCCTCATTTTCGTTGATCAGACTTCCAGCCGGGACTTCATCATCAGAATCTGCCTGCGTCCTGGCTTGGCAGCCAGCCAGACGACACCTCCGCCGTCTTCACGTCGCACATTGCGGTCATGTCATCCGCACCTCCAGGCCGCGGAGCTGAAAACCGACAAAAAGAAACTTTTGGAATCCAAATTCCACCATGATTCTTGCTACGCATACGTCTCACCTCATGTTGCTTGCGTGCGAATGGCCCGGCACTGGCAATCCGATAGAACAGAACATCCCATCAACCTGGACCTCGATGCGACGCCCGCTCTGCTGCCCTTGACTTCCCATCGAAAAGGATCAGCAATCACAAACCCAACGTTTCTGCGAATACCAGCCTGTCGTCCACACGCAGCAAGCAGTCGGGTTGCTAGATAAGCACGCCAAACCCAAGACTGAAGCCTCCCACGCCATGCTACCTAATTCATGGCCATCCTGTGGACGGTGGCCAAAAGAGAGCAGCCAACAACAACTGGCATGACGTCTCGTCTTCGTCTTGATGGTGTTGATGCCAACGTCCGTCTGGTTGCCAAACTTTTCGGCGGACCAACCGAGAAACCTTGGCCAAAAATGGTGACCTGGGCGATCAAATCCCCCTGCCTAGCAAGGACGAGGGCGATGGCCAGGACGAGCTCATGGCCCAAGTGCAAACCAAGTTCAACTTGACGGCCGCCTAGCAAATAAGCAAGCAGGCAAACATATGGGCAAACAAAAAAGAGTTCTCGAGTAGTGACATCCACGAGCTTCACTGCCGCTGCACAAGGACGGGAAACGACCAGGACGAGACTGGACACGCGCCCCCGCTAGCCAATGTCAGCCAGGGTCCGGCATCGAGCCACTGGTCATTGGGCGAACTACCCATCTCGATACACATTCAGAACACCCACCTCAGACCATCCAACCCTACATCTTGTTTGCCTTTCCGCCATACGCAGCTTTCATCATCCCATTTGGCCGATTTCATCTCAAGCCTTGCCCTATCCCACTATCTGCGGAGATGGCCCCCGAAGTATCCAAACATCTTGAATCCAACCACACAGTCGTCCGCCAAACACTTTCACAGTACAAATAAAGTCCGACGGCTCAATGTACAACGCCGAAGGCTTTGTGTGCCAGGATCGAGGTTGTCAGTCTCATGTCTCATGTCAGGTCAGGCTTGCTTCTTTCACGAATGTGTACGCAGACATGATGTGGCGGACGGTCCAAGCTCTTTAGCTCCCTCCCCAGCCGGTGCCCTCACAAGCCCCAAGCTTCCATCATTGCTTCTTCCTCCAGTCTACAAGTCAGACTTGCATGCGTCGGGCTTCGCTGGGCTCACTACCCATGCCGATGATGGCATCTTTGTCGAGAGGCCAGCCACGAAAGGAACTGTATTCGGCGCTGGCGGCTTCACGACCCTTTCTTCCACTTCGCCACCTAGACGATTAACCCACCGACATGCATGACGGTTGGACAGCCCTTAGCTTCGGCGAGCGGCAGCGGCAGTGGCAGCGGCAGCGGCAGAAGCTACGATATCAATGGCAAAAGAGCATGCCTATGCCCCCGCGGCCACCCGAAACTTGTCCTCGTCACGGCGTAATCGGCACTCGCATCTTGAAAGGCACATACAGAGGCATTCCCAGAATACTCGGCGTCGGCGCCCGTCGGCAGCGAAATGGCTGCATCAATTGGAGGAGTATCACATCTACAATTCGTCTGAAGAGAGCGCACAATGACACAAAGAGACCTTGCTACACGCCAATACTTCAGACAAAATGATATGTGTCGATGCAATCATGCGACATGGACCTCCCCTTCCCTTCCCAAGATATCGGTCATTCGGTGCCCGACCTTGCCACTCGGTGCCGTTCCGCGCCCAGAGTTCCATGGGAACACCGTCGCTGTCGCTTCCCGTTGCCCTTCAACTTTGGACAATGGCTACACCAGTACCTCTCACGAACTTGCGTGTAAGCTTGTGGCATGCCACGGCTCCTTGTGTCGCATAGGAAACCTCTGGCTCCCGATGTTTGTTCGCGTCACTCAAGGGCGTTGTTCCGACAGTTCGAGCAAGACTACGCCGTCCCAACGAAGACGCAGACGACAGTATCACTACCACGAAGCAATACTATGCGACATGGCGAATCCAGGGATCAACACCCTGGTCCGGCCATATCTACTTCGTACCAGCTAGCAAGCGGAACAAACCTGCCTGCTGGGGCAAGGCCTGCGAGAGCCTGATGGAGGATGGCGCAGGCCGTACGCTAATACAACTACATGCCTCTGCCGACGAAGGACGAGGTCCAAATCAGCGAGCGGCGATTAGTCAAGCCCACACTGTGTCGCAAGCCGGCAGCCCAATGTGCAGCTAAAAGTAATCCCAGGCCGAAAATGGGTTGGCTAGTCCCCGTCAATGCACAATGGCGCTTGCTGGCATGGCGTCTGGATCTCGGTACATCTTGCTAACTCCCGACGCAGGGGGGGGAAGAGGACGAAAAAGGGATATCTGTTGTGCACTTGCGTCTGCCACTGCCACGACTGCAGTGTGAATCTTTCATCCACCGGTAGCGAATAACGTCACTGCCGAACAAGTCAGTTGTCCTTCAACTATATGTCAACCATGTTCATCAGCTCCGAGTCGGAGATTTCACCCCAAACTCCGCACTCTCCTTGGGGCGAGAACTTACGTGATGACAGACCTGTTGGTCATTGCGTAATGCCCGATGGGAGAAAGCAGACGGAAATTTTGCCCGGTGACTGGGCAGACAATCCAAGTAGATTGCAAACTACTTGGCTGTCAACCGCCATCAACAACGACGCATATCTGTATCCCGCCTACCTTGCGGGAAGCGCACGGTCTCCAGAGATTATTGTCCACACGGGATTGCGGATTTGAATCCGCTCGCTGCTTGGCTTATGTCGTCTACCAACTACTGCATTGATTGATAGCACTCACCATCGTCATTGCCCCTTCACTTCCTCCAACCCAACCCCCTCTTTACTACTCGGGATGCTTTTGACTACCGCTCGCCTCATGTTTATCGTTTCACATTCTGATATGGGAACATCCCTTGAGGATCGAGGTCTTGGT
Organism: Colletotrichum fructicola Nara gc5; assembly: GCF_000319635.2. Taxonomy (NCBI): domain Eukaryota; kingdom Fungi; phylum Ascomycota; class Sordariomycetes; order Glomerellales; family Glomerellaceae; genus Colletotrichum; species Colletotrichum fructicola. The sequence goes on along the minus strand of NW_027094051.1, from coordinate 6,948,613 downwards.
AGCCTCTCGGGAGACACATTGACCATCACGGACCTCGTTTGGGTGCGTGTGTCGTCTCAACGACGGAACGGAGACGAATATCATCACAACCCGATTACCATTAAGATAATGTTGGCACACTTCAATGTTCCCTGCAGGACGTCCGCGGCTTGCGCCAAATCAACGCGCCAGCCCGTTGCCATGTTGCTATGCCTCGACCAACCCCTCTTTCACAGGGCCGAGGCAGTATTAAGACGATACACACTCCCGCCAAGGGAGCACACACGAAGCCTCAAGGCTGCAGCAGGCGAGACACCTGCCCGTTTCTTAGCCCTACCGCCAGATCAGTCAAGGTCTGGGGCACGTCTGCAGCAAGAGTACAGGGCGAGGGACCCTCCTGGCAGCTTGGCACGTCCTTGTCTGTTGGGCAAACGCTTGATCCAACTTAGCGGGAACCATCTACCGTTCGCCATCAACCAGATCTCCCAACCAGAGTTTTTGGGATACGCTAACTAGCCCAAACCCTCTGCAACCCTTCTGCAGAAAGGGTGGCGACTGTCCCCAATGTGGATGTTGTATCCGGAAAAGCCGCGTTTCCTGCATACGTGCCATATCACAGCCAGCGTCCGCGACCTCGAGACCGGAGAAGCATGTCACTATCACAATAATGCTCCTAGGAAAAGTCAACCTCTCGGCATCAGAGGATCGGGTGTCCTTGTTTATTTTTAGTGACTTGCCCGATTCGGCGATACGATCTCGCTTTGACTTGCAGCGATATACCCTCGAAAGCCATTCAGTTAGCATCCAGTCGTGGTGCACGTTTACATAGGCAGACATCTGCACAAGGATATCTTTGAAATCAATCCAAAATCCTCGGCTGAAGTCGCACAACCGTACACGCAAGACGGCTAATCGGCACATTATCTCAAAGCAACGTGCCATTGATCTATTGCGACGACTGGGCCAGATACATACAATGTCTGTTTGTGTTGATCACTTGATCACTGTCAGCTAGCCTCCAAAAGCAGCGGGGAAATTCAATCGCCAGTCATCTGCTACTTTGCCCGTCACCTCCTCCTTCGACAGATGTTTGGGATCTTCGCTCGTTGACTTTTTCTTGTTACTTCGACGCCACGAGCTTTCTGCCTGAGCAGCGCCGAATCTAATCTTTCCAAAGACGAGACGGTTCTAAGTACGTATAAGCCAGTTTAGCGGGAACCCCCGATATGGGACACGGCCGAAGCCCCGACCCCGCTCGCGTGGGGCCGTAAAGTCTCCCCGCCGGACTCGGGACCGGAGTGTTCGACGTTCCCGCTATTTTCCCGGGAACGAGGAGTCCAAACGATAACTCAAAAGTCTCCACGTTGAAGTTACGTGGCCGAAGAGGTAGTCTGTATGTGCAGATCAACCGCCGGAGGAAGCCGACTTTAATCTTGATCTTATCTTCTATTTGACAATTGTATAGGCATGCTTTCGTCATCAATCGTTCACCACATGACGTCTTGAAGGCGCTGCTTCTCAGCGTCTCCGCCAAAGATGGAGTCAATGCCCCGTCGGGCGAGTGCGCAAACCTCATCTCGAGACAGGTTGAAATGCTCAGCCACCAGCCTGTACTCGTTCGATAACGGGCTGCCAAAAACACCCACATCATCTGTCTGTTTACAACGTTAGCAAAAACATTTCTTTTCATCCACACACACGAGCCCCGTCTTTGCGAGCCCGCATTCAGGGTAAAAGAACAGCAGCAGGAACTTACGCCCAGCGAAATCACGCTCCCCTCGACACCCCACCACTCCCCGAAATGGTGCCCCTCAAAGCCGCCCGTGACCATCCCGGCGTGGACGTTACAGCTGAGGCACAGCTCCAGCCCAATCTTCTTCGCCGTGATCTCCTTCTTCACGTCCTCCCCGAGGTGTATAACATGCCCCAACCTTCCGGGCTCCCACGACAGGATCTCCGCCAGCTCGTCGGGGTGTCCGGAGCACTCCGCCTCGCCGAAGTGGATCGTGAGCCCCAAGCCCAGCCGCTTGGCCTCCGCGAAGGCGCCGCGGAAGATGGAGATGTTGTCCTGCCCGTCCACGCCGTGGCACCGCGCCGCGGGGTCGCCGCAGAGGTCTACGCCGACGACGCCCTGATCGCGAAACTGCGCCGCGAGACGCACCGTCTCGTCCGCCTGCGCGGGCGTGTGCCGTCTGTCGACGGAGAGGATCAGACGCGTGCGCATGGTCTCCGGGCCGAGGTGCGCCGCCTCGAACTCGGCTATCGCTGAGAGGATCGTGGAGACGTAGACTGACGGCGGCTGCGGCGTTGGGGACGGGAGGGAGCGGGGCGTGGTTCGCAGCTCTAAGTACGTCACACCGTCTGCGTGAAAATCCTTCAATACAGAGAGAGTTGCCGTGCGGAGGGTTTCTGGGGTTGTGATGAGGTTGTAGATGTATGATGAGAAGAGGGGAAAGAACCTAGATACACAGTCAGTGAGGCTCATCGACGGAGGACCGGTTGGGTAAGTTACGTTGTCAGGTTGTAGTCGTGTTTATCCTCCGGCATGACAACGAGGGGATCTTCCAGGTCGGTCTCCCCGGCCGCCTTCTTCACGGCCCATATCTCGTGGAGCGTGCGACGGCTTACACTGCCCGTCAGATGGGCATGGAGCTGGGTAAGTACGTGTTAGTCCGCATCGCCAAGATGAACGGGGTAGGGTAAGCTTGATGTTACTACCTCGATCTTGGGAAGTGCTCTAAAGTCCATATCTGCTGCAGTCTTGGAGCTCGGCATGTTTACGTTCACGGCGCGTCGTCGTAAATGCGCGCGACTTATCCGCAACGCAGCGAACGCCTCCGGTGTAGAAGATTGTCTGTGCGACTTCCGACTATGCCCCACTGGTCACACACAACCCTGCTGTCCGATAAGAGTCTGAGCACCGGCTACTAGATCAGAACCAGGCGGCGCCGCTGACGGTCTTGTCTTTTTTCCTCTTGTATGAAAAGAAGTGGCGTATGGCGTGAGGTGTGAGAATTTTGAGGGCTTTTTCTTACTTGGGATCCGGAGAAGTTGAAGATTGTGGATCACGGTGGTTCCGAGGCGAAAGAGTCACGGAGCGGGCCGATGGGGCCGATCCCGGAGGTTTTGCATGGGATGTTCGGAAAAGGGTAGGTAGGCGGACCGGGGTCCTGGTGGTTGTCTGTGCTTCGTCGAGTCTTGAGTTAATGCCGTTGCTGACAACTCGTTGGGCGAATTTTGATGCGAGTACGTGTGTAGTACGATATTTGCATATCATCCCTGCATCATTGAGCCTCAAGTGAGAGATTGGTAGGCCAAAGACGTCTCGTATCCAGATCGCTTGAAGGAAATGATTGGAGGTCGTGACGGCCGCTATATTTGATATAAATACATCGCCTTGGTGAAGTTTCCGACTTTTCTTCTGCACAATTCGGAACTTGTCGATGTGTATTGGTTCTAAATCATGGCTTCGTCTTGGTCTGCAAAGCGAAGCAGGTAGGACCAACGAGGCGTGCGCAGTAGGAAAGCTGCAAGATAGCGAATCGTATCTGTTCGTCGGTGGTAGTTTGCCTCGTTATCCAAGTATAACTAACGTATCCTTCGGCGACGAACACCTCACGTGGAAGATTGCAGTTCCTGATGTGGTCCCGATCTCTGGCCACCGCGTAACTCGAAGAATGACGTCGAAGTAGTTTGATATCAGTGAAACCAGCTGGCGAAGCTAATCAAAGATTCGCCTTACCAGAAGCGTTTCAGTGTTTCGTGAAAAGGTGATTATATATAGTTGGGACCTTCCTCCACGAGACAAATAACCTTTCACGATCTTGATGCCCACCGTTAACCAGCCCAAGATCAATGCTCGCCTTGCGTGGGTATAAAGTTGATACCACAGCTCAAGACTTGGTCTCGGCAATCCAAGTGAGGCCTGGAATATGGCGAAGGATATCTTCGAGTTCCGTCTTCCGTTATTCTGCAATACTCACGCGGGCGGCCAAAGACTGCGAAGTGTTCGACGGGATCCTCAACGCTGGCCACAGGTGCCCAATGCCCCCATCACCTCGCTGTCCTTCTCCGTCTACGGCGTATTGGGGGTGTTTACCCTTGTCTTGACTGTCACAGGTTTCGACTCAGAAATTAGGCAGAATCCCCTGCCACCATTGGGACTTGCAAAAGGACGCTTCTTTGAACGGTTCCTAGACTAGTTATATTGTGCTGTTCAACCGGCTCGTCGCCATCCATGTCTGAGGAGTTTATAAGCAAGGCAACTTAACAAGTCCCCGCTTACGAAGTCATCAACAGCAGCTACTGACCAGGATGGCACAACAGTTTAATAACGTCACATCATCAGGGAACCATGTGGGTATTAGAATTGGTCATGATTGCAATCGGCCTTTTCCCCAAATCGTGGCCCTTCATGAACGTCCTATAGTACACGCAAAAGGGCAGGGAAAAACCCCTTCCTGCCACCCCATCCATGACCGCAATGCATGCAAAAGTTCCGTTAGGTGTTGAGAGTGTGTGTTGTTGGTGTGAGAGAGTTTTCGGTGTCTGATGTACAGTGTTTGTGTTGTTCGACAGGCGCAGAGATTAAAAATGAAAATCCGCGAGTTCGTGTCCGAGTAGGAGCGGGTGGTAATCGTACAGATCCCGGCGTAGCGCAGTCGTTCCTCTCGTTTTCCCCAGCCAGCCAGACCCTTCCGTGTGGAAGTATCAGGCCCGGGAAATTCTTTTTTCCTTCCCGTAAGGTATTCGTAACAGCGTCCCTTCCTTTTTTTTATTGTTGGTTTTCTGTTTTTTTACAGCGCAGGCTTGGCCTCGGCGCGGTCAAGGTGGGCACCAAGCATGTCAGCGGTGCTTTGCTCGCCGTCCTTGCCGTCGCCGCCGGCGGTCAGGAGCTCGCCGCCAGCCTCGCGCATGCGAAACTCGCGCTCCATGCCCTCAATCTGCTGGTCCTCAGCCCAGCAGGTGGCCAGAGGAACACCGATCATGAGGGCGGTGGCGCAGACGACCCAGACGGTACGGGAGCCGTAGTACCACGTGTTCTGGACGGCGCTGACGCCGAAGTTGACCTTGCTCTGGACCCAGCCGCGGGTGGTCGGGGGGATCATGTCCTTGAGAGCGTACAGGCGCTCGGCGAGGCTCTCGTCGGTAGGGTCGAAGTCGCTGTCGGCGGAGATTTCGGAGTCTGGCGGGGTGGGTTAGCGGGATTGTGACGTAGTGGGCAGGCCGACTCGAGGGCGAAAAAAAAAAAAAGTGTCCCGCAAAGTCAGCATCTACGGACGGCGCAAAACATACCGGTGTCAGTGAAGTCGGCATCGTCCTCGATGGGCCCGGCCTGGGCGCCCTGGAAGTGCTCGTCCTCGACCTCGGTGAGTTGGACCATTTTGGCGGTTGCTGTGTGTTTCTGCGACGAAAAATTGGATGCGCTAGAGTCTGCCGCGAGGATCTCGAGGATGCGATCGCGGATGTGTCCCGGGGGCGTATGGAGACGAAAGTCGAAGCCGACGGGGTAGGAAGCGAGGAGACCGAGCTTCTGGAGTCGTACTAGGTTCGCTTGCTGGTGGTGACCTTGGCGGAGAGCCTTTTTCCAACCGAGGATCGAGAGCAGACGCTGGGTGTCGCAATCGAATTCGTTGGCGAGGAAGTAGTCGTCGAGGGAGCGGAGGAGGTCGGCGTCGTTGGGTGGGTGAGCTTGAAGTTGGCCAAGTAGAGGTTCAGCACAGCTGCTAGAGATAGCATTGGTTGGACCCATCATGAGAATTTTTGGTAGCTAGCGTAATTGGGGATGGTCCGTGCGTGGTACGCAGGAAGAAGGTTTCGCCGGGTATGACGTTGGTTTTTTGGTGATACTGCGCACAGACCACCTTTGTCTAGGTGCCTTCCTCTGGTGTGGTCCATCACTTCCTTCCCTTTTCTCCCTCGTATTCATCACATCAAAGTCATGGTTAACAGTCAGCTCATTTGAGTAGGCAGAAAGAACACTTATTGAATAATGTGTCAACATTTGACGAGTACTCAGCCAATCTGATTCCTCACTGCAAGACCATCATTTGGCCGATGTAAGTCAAGGTAGACAGGTGAGCGGCCCTATATAAGCGGTCGTAGCCACTGGGGACTTGCACAGGCTTCCTGTAGCAAGTGGACGATCCGCTCTCTATTAATGACGTTCGAGGATATCAGTCCTTGATACTTAAATGTCTTATGATCAAACTGTTCTCGAAGAATGCTAACGAAGAGTAATTCGTCTCGCCCGTGCTTAGTTGAACTCGTAGTTGATCACGGTTTTGAGGTCCCTTCGCAGCGTTTGACCCATTCCCATAGCCATGAGACGTTTTGTTTTCTCAAAATAGGGCAAATAACGGCTTTCTGGCTCATCTCCGGCATCCTAAGAGTAATACCAAGGAATACACCTAGCTGGTGATACCCACCGGCCATGCATTATCCACAACCGTCCCATGCCACGGGGGAGCTCTCAGTCAAGACGTGAGAATATCTCAGAGCTTGGTCCACAGCAAACAACAACATTGAAGAACATTGTCTGGTGTCTGGTGTCTGTTGCGCCGTCTTTTGTAGACGCGCTCATTTCGGATTCATGGGCATTAGAACGTGGCAGCCGCGATGGCATATAGTTAGGTCGTCGGTGTATAAATGTCTTCTTATACCATCAGCCCAGCCACAGGAGAGCAGGGCGAAAATCCAACTGGTTGAAACTCGACGATTCAAGGCTGTTTCCCCTATTGGTGCCGTTCATTGCCGTTTGTCCATGAGCTAGTTCCCTTGTTGAAGCAACGAGGTTCGCCTTAGAGACTTTCTCGTCCACCATCTCCAGCAATGTCGAAGTATTCCGCACGGATATGAATCCGGTACATGCCATAGATCATATACCAGTCTCTCTGATTACCTTCGGACATCTCGACTATATTATAGAGGCAGGCGTGATCAAATGTCAAGACCACGGTAGCGAAACTCAGGGCGGCACTATTTTGCTCGAGTAAGAGGTGGTGTAGGGGCATGATGGACCTCACTTATAAAAGAAGAACTGAGCTGTCCTCTACGCCGACGTAGCGGGTCTCATCGTCCTATGCCGGCCTTTCTTCACTGGCCAGCTACCTCGACAAGTAGACGTTCCATACCAACCTGTCTGAACCGGCAGTCCAGCAGAATATGTCATCCAACTCGTTAGCACTCAACGGCACGACACTCAACTAGTTGAAATGCTCATCATGAATTCGTAACTCTATGCATCCAGCTAAACCCATGGTATATCCCTCCAAAGAAACCAAAAATGCCTACGCGTGACAATGAGAACCCCTTCGAACGCCATACATACACATGAAATGCCATATGCTATCTCCTCACGTGCCACCACGCTTTAGAAATGCACACTCCGCTTCTTGGCAATCTTCGCCTTCCTCTCCTCCTCGGCGCGGTCCCGATGGAAGAAGTTGCTGACGCTAGCAGCCGTGTTCCCGTACGGACCCTGGAGCAGGCCCGAAACCAGGTTCGGCAGTTTACCCCGGCCGCCCTGCTGCTGCTGCGGCGGTGCTTGCTGCTGCTGTTGTTGGGGCGGCGCCGCCGACGACATCGTCGGTGTCGGCGCAAAGTGCACCTGCGGAGGCCGGTACGCGCTCGTCCCCGGCTGGCCCTGGTTATATGGCCCCGCGCTGGACGGCCTCGGCGGCTGCGCGGGCGCTACATGCCACGAGCCACCGGAGCTTCCCGGGGGAGGCTGGTGCCGCGGCGGCAGGCCTGGCCCTGGGCCCGGCGCTGCGGGCGGGACGCCGTACAGTCTCCTCAGCCGCTCCGTCTCCCTCTCGATCTCGGCCTCCTTTCGCCGGCGCTCCTTGTCCTCTTTCTCGAGCATCTTGGTGATGCGCTTCGCTTCTTCGGCGTCTCGGCGCTCGCGCTCGCGGGCCTGGCGCTGCTCCTCGGCCACCATGGCTTGCAGGCGCTTCGTCTCGTTATCGATCTCCCACTGCTGACGGGCGTTCGCACGCGGGGGCCCGTTGTTCATGGGCTGTGCTGTCGGCGGCGAGGCGGGCTTGTTGCCGATCGCGCCGGACATGGAGGCCACAGGGGCCATAGGGACGGGCTGCGGCGGCGGGGGTTTGGAGTTCTTTCTGCGGCCTGAGATTGGAGGCGGGACTGCGGTAAGGTTGAAGACGTTTTGCCTGGGGTTGAGGAAGAGGTCGCGCAGGACCTCGGCGCCAAGAAGGAGGACGATGTCCAGGCCCTTGCGATCCTCGACGTCCACCCGCTGGAGGTTGGGCTCGTAGATTGTCACGGCGCTCTCGTTCTTCTTGTCCTTGTACATGGCGACGGTGATGTCCGGCTCCTTGCTCTTCTTGCCGGCCACGCTCTTGCCAACCATGTAGCACGTCATGTCCCTGCTTAACCTTCCGTCGCGCTTCCAGCGGAAGACGACCTTGGGCACGGTGTCGCTGACGGGTGGGTCGTCGGAGGAGCGGTCGATCATGCTCGCGCTGGGCTCGCGGAATGTTTGCTCGGGCATCTCAAACTCCCAGCTGTCGCTCTTGCCCCAACTGCCGGCCTTCGTCTTGATCACCACCTGCGAGTCCGGGTTATACAGCTGTAAGGTGACCTGGTCTGGGAGGATGGGCTGCGGCGGTGCGGGCTGGCCGCCTTGGGCGCGGACCTCCGCTGTGGAGAGAGTTGGCTGTGTCCATTCCGGCTCGACGAGGACCTCGGCGTAGATGATCTGCTGGGAGGCGATGTCGGTAAGGGCAGAGGCGTACTTGTTGCGAGCAACGGGGTTTGCAGGGTCGGCGCGCTTGAGCAGGTAGTGCGGCGTGAGTTCAGATCCCTGGTGGGTGAAGTAGAGGACTGTGTTGGAGGGGTTGTCCGAGGAGGGGCGAAAGTGGAAGGTCGGGAGGTTTTCGTCGAGCATGGTTGCGGGATTGACAGCCGGCGGCTCGCGAAAAATCAAAACAGGTTGGCTCGATGCTGGATTTGTAACGCTCGCCAAAAAGGAAAGCTTCTTTCCCGTGGGTTTGAACGTTCGAGAAGGGTGGGTTGGCTAGATAAAGAGAAGGCCAGGCCTCGGATCAGGCTGCCGTTGACTAAGGCGGCGAGGGTAGGGTGTGCGAGGTCAAGTGGGCTGAGTCTCAGTCCTTGTCCCGTCACCCGTCGGCCTTGGCTATATGATGAATCAAAGACACTGTCACCGCCCAGAGAAACACCGGTCAAGGAAACGAAGCTAAGCGCCCACCCACGTGAATCGAGGCAGAGGGAGCGCAACCTTCCGGAAGGATCGCGGCAAGCTGTAGGAACGAGCTGATGGAATGGCTTTCAGACGAGATGCTTGGGAAAGGTGAGTAAAAGAGAGAGGCTGAAGAGTATATACGCAAGACAGGGTCCCGCCGTCGAGAGAAAGGTTGAAGCCTGGTTAGTGTTGATTAGAAAAGAGGGCGTCTGCAGGATTGGCGGTTCAACCTTGCCTAGGTAGGTAGTAAGGTAGGACTTGAGCATGCGCACAGCGCCCCTCATTCAGCAAGCACGTCGTAGCAAGTAGAGCGGCGTGCAGTGCATGCTGTGTTACGTACGTCAACATGCCCCGCCCTTGCCCGTCCAGCAGTCTCCAGTGTCTTAACACCCAGCTGCAAGCCTCAGTGGTGACCCCACATATTCTCCGGCTCCGCCACAGCCGTCCAGGTGCCCCTTCTACCCGCTGCCTACCTCGCTGGCGCTGCCCAATCCCCCGTGGAAAAATTCCCCTGGCTCGCAGTCCTTTGGCCTTTGATTTGTCCGCTCGCCGGCAGCGGGAACAGCACTGCAATTCGTGCTGTGCGGCTGTGCAGTAGAGTAGGAACGTGAAAGAATGGAAGCCAAAAGGCCCGAGTACCCATAAACTGTTTTGGAACTGCGAAGGAACCATCGTTTCCGAAACGCGTGGCCAATGGCCGTCCATCGGTTCCGTACTCTTCCAGTGCCTGTCTCTGTATATCCCGCGGATGAGCTTAGCTGAAAGGGCGGCGGCCCGCGGGTGTGAACGATGAGCGGCGGTGGGCTGTGTACTTGGTGATGCGTAAGCTGCTGCAATTTAGAGGATCATGGGCTGGGCGGAATCCGCCTTGGCGGTCGTCGCCGCGTCATTGGCGCCTTTGCCCATTTTGAGTATTGATTAGGAGGAATCAAGCTTGATCCGACTGCTTGCCCTGTGGACTGAGCATTGTAAATGAGGCCGGAAAGCCATCTCACACGTCGAGCAAATATCTGCCGATGCAGAAGCCCGGCCACGATGGCGAAGAAACTTCATCATCCCCGAGCCTGGCCATTCTTGGCTGCATGTTCAATTACGACGTTGAAAGAATCAGTGTTTCCATAAAAAGAAACAAACCAAGTCGTTCGTCGACCTGATCGCCCAACAAATCAGCATCGCAAGTGCCTGACGATCTCAGTCTGCGAACGAAATCGTCTGCGCCTCCAACCCATCAACGATATTTGCACTAACAGTAAACAACGCCAGGCGAATCATGTTCAAGTATTGTTAACATTGTTGTACTTTTTGGATTACTCTCACCGCTCCTCTCCGTGCGTATCTCTTCTGCTCCTCGCCTGCTCTCGACTATCTGTACATGTGCAGCTGAAAGCCACGGGTTGTCGTACGTCAAACTCCGCAAGGCCCCCCAAGCGCCAGGCTTGAAGAGGAGGCAGTGCAGCGAGTCTTCTGAATACAGTTCATGTTTGAATTTATACTACCGCCTCTTTCGGTGGCCTGTTCATGTGTGATACGATGATGATGATAAATGTTATTACAACACCCCCTCGCTTGCCTTCTCATTTTGACATCCTGCCGCGCTGCGCCGTGCTTGGGTATGAAAACAAAGAAAAGTGACTGTTGGTCCTGTGTCACGTCTGGCTACGACGCATTGGAATTCAGATCGGGCCGTCGGGGTACTTCTCCGTCAGGCATCATCATGGTAAATTGAGGTTCGGGAGGCAGGCCGTTCTGTCCCGTCCCGGCCGGAAGTCCGGGTACGGGAGGAACATCTTCGTCGGTTTCTGGCCGTGCCTGCGCTCTCTTGATGCGACCTGTTTGCTGGTTGACCCAGCTGTTGACAGATCGGAATCTTGGTGGCAAGTCTTCGCTCGTCTCGGTGTATACAGTGTCACGGTTGCTCTTACTCATCCACGAGAACCGACCGGCTTGACTCTGCCTGATTGGGGGTGGTGGTTGCAGTACCATGCCAGGTACCACAATATCCCCGTCACCAAAACCGGACGAAATTGAAGACAGCTCACTCGCCCGGTTGACTTGTCGTCTGTTGGGATCGTAAGCGTCTGATGGTTGACGAGCCAACTCTGATTGATTGAAGAAGGCTCCAGCTCCAATACCCGAGCGGAGGGTCATGTTAGAATCGGTGGGGGTGCCGTATTGTCCAATGATGTGTGTCAAGGACTGGCTGGGCGCGTGACTGATGAGCGTGCCCGTTTGTGTGTTGTATGTGCCAACGCCGGTGTTGAAAGTGTCGACCTGGCTGGTGTAGGTGCCCGTTTGGCTGTTGAAGGTGCCTTGTCCGTTCATAATGGGTTGGTTGGCCCGCATCTGAATCGTGCCCGACGGGCTCATGGTCATCGGGCTGCCCCTGTTATCGGCCGGTGACATGTACTGGCCACCGTATGCAGACGCTGAGCCGGGGCCAAAGTTGCCGATCGGCTTTCCAGAGTAGACGTCCGTGTTCAATCGCAGGGTTCCTCTGGGCCCAACTCCCTTCTCGTACTGAGGCGGCTGGCTCCGGCCGTCCAGGTTTTCCCATCCGCCACCCACTGAACGATTCCTGAAGAAGGGAATCTTGGATCCGAAACTGGGGGTGTCGCCACGGTAGGCAGACTCTCTGTCCCTCTTCCTTCGTGCTGCCCTCTTCAATGTCCTCCACACAATCCAGCAGAGGAAACTCGCAAAAATGAAAGACCCTACTCAAGTTAGCGACCAACGGCCTTATTTGGCACCAAAGAACATACCGATAGAACCGACCGCGATCAAAGCGTGCTCGGTTTCCGGGTTCATACGTGGCGGTCTGCCGTCGTCCTTATCCCGGCTTCCAGTCTGCCCAGGAAGAGCTGAAATGGTCTCCGCCGGAATCACTGCTGATGCTAATGTGGCAGTAACTGTGGGCGTTGTGTGTCCATCAATACCCTTCCTGGGCGCAGACGGTTCGAGGGATGGCAGAGGCGGCAGACCAGTAGTCGGGGGCGGAGCAGAGGGTGTTGGGGCTGAAGGCGTGGGATACTTTGGCTTCTTGGGCGTAGGCTATCATGGTCAGTCATGTTCTCAAGTCTGAATGCTGGAGTGAACCACTCACAGGATCCATGGATGGCATCATGGTCGAGATCAACGTGACAGTACGCGCTGGGGCCGTGACTGTCATCGTCGCTGGGGGTGGTCCTGGCTGAGGCTCCTCAGGAGGCGGTGGTGGCGGCGGGTCGGGCTCTGCTGGTGCCAAAACAGGCGGTGGAAGTGGTGATTGTGGTGGTGGTGGTGGTGGAGGCTCTTCAGGCTCGGGGGGACGCTGTACAGGAATCTCAGGGTGAGCTGCTGGAGTTTCGAAGGCGGGAGGGACTGATGCCGCTGGAGCCGCTCGGGGAGGAGGGTTGGGTACCGTGGACGCAGGCGGCAGAGATGAAGGTGTAGCCTTGGGGGGCGCTGATACTCGCAATGGAGGCGCTGATACCTGGGGCAACTGAATAGCCGGAGGAAATGAAGCCACTGGACGGGCTGATACTGCCGGTGCGGGCCGGAGAGTTGCCACGGGCAGTGGCGTGCCGTTCTGAAGGTTATTCGATGGCCTGAGACTCGCCTTTGGTGTATCCGGGCTTGACGGTTGCTCCTGTTGTTGTTGGGGAGGAGGGTTCTTGAGTTTCTGTTTCCTCTTCGGATTATCGCTGTCGCTGTCTGATCGTGCCTCTACCCTGTCGGCGAATTCGTGCCCAGGGCCAACTGCCCTCTTCCAAATACCACCTGCGGCCCGTCGGACTTGCGTTGCGTACTCATCGTCGGATTCCTCGTCGCGTTCCGTAAACAGAGAGGGTATCTTGATGTTGGCGGGGCGGGCGGCTCTCCGGGAAGGCTTCGAGCCCTGCTGGACTGCGTGGGGAGCCATGCCCTTCTCCTCGATCATCCTATCCTTCCAATCCGGACCGAAGAAAGTCGCCGAAATGTTCCCTTTTGTCAATCGGTTCCGACCATGGCCCTCAGCTTACAAAATTCGGTGTTGATATTCGGCGATAAAAGTTGGATGATGGTTCGAGACGGTGCGGTGAAGAAGTATCGTTGCGAGTGAAACGTCGAGTCGAGTGCGAGATGAAAACACGGATAGTAGAAAAGATACAAAGACGAAATAGACAATTGCCAGCAAAGGGGTCTAGAAGAATCGAAAGGAATAAGGCCGGCCTTGGTATGTGAAGAATGGAAAAAGTGGTGAACACTAAACAAGTGGCGGAGGTATTGGCGGTAGAGGGAGAAGAGGGAGAAGGGAGGGAAGAAGGGAAGCCAGCCGAGAGAGAGGCGACAGTATGTATCAGATTGGGTCGATCATCTATCCACCATTCGCGGGGAGACCCATGCTGCATGACAGATGCCCCCCGAGATGCTTCAGGGATAGATCCAGACACCCCGGGCGGGCACCAGCACTGACTAGGACTGGCGCAGGAACTGGCACGCGAAAGCCGATGGGTGCGGCGCCCTAGTGGGTGGTCCGTGGATCGTAAGTCAGCGGTCACTCGCGTGGTGGTTTTGTCATGCCGTACACCTGTTGCGTTGCTGGTGCTGCTGCACCGCAGTGCGGTATTCGTAGGGGGCCTGCTGAGAAGGAGATGCGACCAGACGGTCATTCGTCACTCATTGGTGCTTTGCTCTGCGGGTTCCTGGATTCCTTCTCCCCGTACGTGTCCAGGCGTGAGGTTAAAGCCTCCTTGATTCTGCTCGCTCAGACTGGTCTTGGTCTGGTTGTTCTTGGCAGGCCGAACACGATTGCGCAGCTTCTGTGTGTAGTGAGCGAGTGCATTGTGCGCAAGACCAGATGATGGCATCTCGAGTAACAAAAATCTCGCACCAGACGTGCGCGAAAGGCAGGTATTGCAGCAGCAGCGCCAGCAGCAGCAGCGGCATAGAGCCCCAAGCAGAAGCAGAACCGGCTTGAGGAGGTCGAGGAAGGTCCACCCCTCCCCCTTCTGCCCCTGCCTCCTGCGGTAGCCGGACAGGCCTTTTCGTCTAACCCGTATCCATTCCCCTGGCGTCTCTGGACAGGGGCCCCGGAGATGGAGGCTCCAGAGCATGGCACGTAGCATGGATGGTGGAAGGTGTCTGGAATGGGAGATGGTGGTTTCCTGTAGCGAGTTGGACCAGTGCGCAACGAGGACAGACGAGCAGCAGAAGCTTGTAAGGGTCAATCATTGCCTGCTTGAGGCTTCAGCAGGCCACTGAAGCTGGGCCGGCGGTGGACGGAGACGCAGAACGCTGAGGGCCAGGGGCGAGGACGAGACGGTATGGGGGTAGCTTCATCCTCATACCGGTGGGGGAGAACGGGCGGCGGGCGAAGAGGAGGCGAGAATACGGCAGTCGGGATGCTGGTGTCAAGGACACCCCCAGTGAGCGCAGTGTGACCGTGGTGAAGATCGCGGCGGGGGGTCCATTTCTTCAGTATCTTCCGTAGCAGACGGCAGCAGAGATTCCCTCGCTGATAGCCTGAGAGAAGAGAGACAGAGAACGAGAGAAGTTTGTGTGTGCCGTGTGAGGTGTGGTGTGGTGGAGAGGTGAGACATCGAGTCGGCCAGTCTGGTGTCGATGCTGCGGTTTCGAAGAACCGAATCGGGACGAAGTGGGAACGACGGCATGTGTGGCCGCTAGCAGGTGGCGGCATGAACATTGCGGAGAGCATGTTAGTGCAGACAGCGGCGGCCGGCATTTGAGGGGTCTTTTGGGTGCAGTGCTGCGACGACACTTGCAGGGGGTCATGCGTCTCAGCGTGGGAAAGAGCGGGTTTCAGGACAGGGGGAGGGCCTGCTGCCTTTGCCCTTGCAGAGTGACAGTTTGGGACTAGCCTCTTTCGGGAGAGACACAGCTAACGACGGTTAGGTTCCTGCTCCTAACTTCCTGTTCCTGTTACTGTTCCTGGTGCGGTGGCTGCCGGGAGAGCGTCCGACGGCGGCGGCACGCCCTGACGCCCTGGGCACTGACGGTCCTGAGTCCGCGGGCCACCTCAGTCTCTCGCTTGCCCCCCACTGCGCTGCGGGCTGCGCATCCAGTGCTGGAACACCGCTGAGGCGTTGCGCCCAAAGTGCTGCAGCTGCAGCTGCAGCTCGCGGACACGTCGATGGCCTTCTGGATGCCGTTTCCTTTCTCAGTAAGGTAAGGTACGGATATCATCTACCTATCTCATGTTTGGTGACAGCATCTGGTCCCGTCACGTCAACGACAACAAGTCAGGTCCGGAGTCTAGACACATGATAATACTGGAGCCTCAAGCCAGGGGTTGTTCGATAGCAGCAGCAACCCCATACGCTGTGGGATATCCGAAAAGCACCTCACTTTCAAGTCAAGGTGCCTCTCAGACACCTCGAGCACGGTGCTTTCGTCCGGTATGGGCAGTCCATACACCCTCTTAACCCGTCCTGGCATCTCATTCGTGACTTTCGGCAGCGTTGGGGGCATCAAGGTACGCCCCGACGGCTAAAGCTCAAAGTCACGTTGACGAGCACGTCAGAAGTCAGGTCGTCCCTCACCTCGTTAGGCACCGACATGGTTGACATGGGCAGCCAGAGAGCATCATTCATTTCAACCGAAAGGCATCTACCTGTCCTGCAGCCACGAGGCATGGTGGCCAGGCATACTCGAACGAGAAGGAGAAGGAGCTGCTGCAAGACATCACGTCTGGGTCCCTGTCGCCTGACTGCAGGAGCTGAACTGAAAACTCGCCCTCCACCCTTCCGACTGCCGTCATGCCGAAATCGACGGTTGATTCCATCCTCCAATCCAGTCGAACCATTCTGCCCTCTTACCCCTGAGAAAGAAAGCTAGAAACCCTGAACTGCCAGCTTGAACGCTATCGTCATCCGTATTATCCTGAAGATGGTGGTGGTTGTCGGATTCACATCACATTCGCCAGCTTGCCTCCCCGTCCAGGGTCGTCGACGAGGAGAGGCGGGTGAGGCTCTTCAACGTTCATGCTAACGCAGTAGCAACTGCCGCTATTGGCTTGGGCCCCCCTGTCATTCCTCCGAGCTGCCAGATCTGGCCGACGGAAACGTCCATCGCTGGGCAAAACGCCCAGATTTTAGTTTGGTCGCTGTGTCCCCCCTTTCAATTCAATTTCTCCTAGCCGCGAGCTAGTTGGACATCCAATTCCTTCTGGAATTAGAGTAACCGCAGAAAGCAAACAAACACAAAAGCATGGTGCTTTCCGAATTGTTCGCTTTTCCCATCGATACTTTCGATAATTAGCCGCTGCTCGTTCCCGCTTTGCGACTTGTCAGTCAGTCGTACCAAGTCAGTTAGAATACGGAATACACTCAGTTCAAACCTGCTCGCCTCGTTCCAGCCCCTGAAAGACTAGCGGCCCCGGTCAATGGTCAACCGGCCTCCGACTAACGACGGGCGAGCGACTGACGAGCAACTCACAAACTCGACCGAACCCAAACCTCCAGGCTCCTGTCCCCAATACCACTGCTACGCGGCCGAGTCGGCCACTTTCGCTATTGGTCTCGGCCTATGCTATACCCCCTCTCTCGCGCGCCAGACAAGCAAGGCCCTGAGCCGCACGGCCTCCTCCAAGTCTCCAACCCCCAAAACCTGACTCTCGTCACACTCTTCGCACACTTTTGCCGTCCTAACCGGCGGGCTCCCAAGACCCGTCATCGCCCCGTGTTCATGTGTCCCACGCTCTTTCTCTCTCTCACACGTTGTCTTCATCTCATCCTCGACCTCAACCATCACAAATTCTCCACACCCCTCCCATTCCCCCTTCCCTTCCTGGCTGCAACATCTCGCAAGAGTTGTCGCACCCAAGGAGGCAAATAAGCTCCCATCTTGGCATCTGGAAACCTGCACAGGCGATCTGAGCAACCCGCAACTCCGCCGCTCATTGGCTACTGTCTCCCTTCGTTCAGGACTTCAGACAGAAGCTTGATCACCGCGCCAGCCTTGGCCGTCATAGCCGGAAGTGTTGGAGAACAAAGTTCCGTTCAACGTGAGCTTCTCGGCGAGTGAAGCGAAAGCAGTAAGAGAGAGGGGAACTCAGTCCTGTTCCTGCTCTGTGCCCTCACAGCTATCTATGTCTAATTCTCTGAACCATCTTGCTGGGTGCTTTAACCGACATTCTACAGCCTGCATATCTGCAGCGTAATTGCATCGTGAAGCCATGGCGGCGGGCTTGGCGATATATATGAACCCGTACCAAGAGACCGGGAAATTTTGATGCGCCCAGGAAAGCCTTCCAATATATTGAATCAATATGCTCTGTTTGGGCCACTGTCGCGATGCCTTTTCCCGCGGCCGCATGCGCAGCGATGCGTCCCAAGCCGGGATCAACGCTCGCTTGACAAATCTTCCGCGGCTTGGCTACCAACCAGCACAGTACATCATCCGCCAAGCTCACGATCAACTACCAAGAACGCGGGAGGGCATCTTCCCACCCACCGCATGGGTGCAGATAGGCGAAATGGATGATGGAATGCGTGCACAACAAAGAATGGTCGTAATGCCACGAAACACCGGTGTTCTGGACTTTTCGGACGTGGACTTTTCGGACCCACGACCCGCGAGGCCGCCCGCGTTGACGTCCAGTCCCTCCCACCCCCGATGCGTGATCCCGGGAACTTATGAGGGGCCTTTTAAGAGACACATTCAACTTGACGAACTAGTTGGATTCACCATCGACATTTAGAGTGGCTCTTGACAGCGGGCGGGCTGGATGGGAAAGAGCTTCCCATGTGGGCACCATGTTTCCGCCACGACGCTCCCGTCGTCGCCGCCCGCGCGCGCCCATCTGCCGGCATAATCAAGTTGCGGGCATAGCTTCTTTCTCGAGCAGCCGCACTGGGGCACTATCATGCAGCGTAAAGCAATGTGAATGACGGATGAGCTGAGAATTGGCCCATTCTCGCCTTCGGAATTCTGAGGCAAGCGGGTAATTCTGAGGATGTCTGGCGATTGGGGGAAGAGGGGTTCGACATGATCAAGGTGAAGCCTGGACGGAAGTCGGCACTGCTGGATGACGAAAAAACGTTTGATGCCCTTCGTAAACTTCTCACGTCTTCCTCCTCTGCCCCCTTCTTCACACCGGCCGCGGGCTGCGATCAAACGCGGCGGTTGGCTGGCCGCTTCATCTGCTTTGCTCCGTCTGGATGGGATTCTGTTGCTTGCTTAGGGGAGGCGGCCTTTCTGGGATGGATGGAAGGTCTTGGCTCCACTTTCTCTCCTGCGTGAGAGGCTCGTAGTCAGACACGACCCTGTTTCACATTTTCCACAACATCTCCCTCTACGGTCTACGGGCGTCGGTGGGGGTGTTACCCTCCATCCACTGCGGCTACTGCTGGGCTCTCTCTGGCCGGGTTGAGTTTGCGGCGTTTCACAGTCTACTCGGAGGCCCGGCTTCGGGGGTGGGCGAAAGAGTGTAGGCACAAGTGTTGAACACGAGAAATCTCGCGGCCCCGTTTCGTTTACAAGGCCACGCTAGTACGCCCAGCTTCTTCGATCTCTTGGTACTGCGGGAGTAGGAGGGGACCTGCAGTTCGCGACAGTGAGGCTTGGCTCAAGGAAACTTTTCCCAAAAGGCGCCTGTGTGCCGATGGAGCTGGTGTTGAGTCTCTGCCGCCCCAGACCCGTGTGGTCGGGTTTACCCCGAGCATGTGCTTGGGTTTCCTCCTCATCGGGGGAAACCCGTGATGGCATCGGTTAGTCAATGATGATGCCTATATTCCTGTCCTTCTTTTCCAGTCTCATCACCAGATGACGGGCGGCGTCATGATGCCTTCAGAAGACACACGGATGCGAGTTTCGCCAAGTGTGCGTGCCAAGCAAGTTCCTTTGCACATCTGAAGGTTGGGTTTTAGTGCGCGCGAGGAAGAGAGGGTGTGAAAGGGAAATCGCGCGACGGCGCGATGGGAAGCCGAGGCAGCTGCAAGGTCGAAAACATCAGACCGAGGCCACCCACTGCGCAGCCACATGTCTGGAGTTATGGTGAACCGGTCTGAGGGTGCTTGCTGCTGCTGATGATGATGAGATTTGGCACTGGGACGGACGCAGAGACCGTGACTGGGCAGTTGGCGCAGTTTGATGACGGTCATGAGTTGAGGGAAGGCCAAGGCTGTTTTTTGTACGAAAATGCGAGCCGGGCAGGGAAGCCAAAGTTTACTTGATGGTTTATGTCTCGCAAACTCCGAATTCGTTATCACCGACGGTGCCGACGGCCTCGGCGACGCTTTCGGGGAGAAGGAGGAATGTGGAACCCTACGGCCCGCTCAGGGCAGGTAACACCCCGGAGGCGGTGCCTCGTCTCGAGGCACCGGACTGGGGCAGCCAGAGGGGGCAGCGGTGCGAGACGCGGCGGAGGGAGACATCGAAGGGGGGGGCAATTTCGGCCGGAGGGCAATGCACGTCTGCTCCATCCTCGGGGCATCGGCAAGTCATCGGATTATGGGAGGGGCCCCAATTTCGGGCAAGTGACTCCAAGCCCTGCCCAAAGAATCCGTAGCGCCGTTGGGTCATCTTCATCTCCAAGAGCCGCGAGCCAAGGCGAGATCCATGATTCCACAAGGCCGAGATATGGTGGTCGCCTTTCGGAGGGGTTCGGAGAAGCGGCATAGGCCAGCGTTCTCTAGTCGCATGTCTGGCCGGCTAAAGTGGCAGGCGGCTAGGTTATCTCATGGGAGTTTGCGGGATCTGAGGTGTCTTCACAAGCCATTGAGTTTCCGGAGGGAGGGAATGGCAGGTGATATTCATATGATTGATGTTTTGGCGTTGCATGTGCGCAAATGAAGTCTCGAAAGTGAATCAGCAGCAGCAGCAGCGACGGGCGGCTCTGCAATGGAGTGGCTGGCGACAGAGATGAGGGTGGGGCCGCGTGAGCGGTATTAGTGACGATTGTGTGTAACGTAAAGTAGTGATTACCTTAGGTATGTGTCGTGACAACAGCAGGGCCGCCGGGCGAGCATATGCGCGGAAAAAGAGCGCAATGGAGATTCTGGGTCATCTGGGGTTAGTGTGTTCTATCACGACATCAATCACTCTTATTTTAGATTCCTGGTGAATGGCCCATTTGTACTCTGTGGAATTGCAGAGGATGCGGCGGACAGAGCGGCCCGTAGAAAAAAAAAGTCAGTCGGACAAAACGCCGGGTTTCGGCCGGGGCTGGCGGCGGCGTCCGCTGGCGAACTGCTTTGCGCGGGGCTTCCTCTCTTAGACTCACTCACCTCAGCGTCGCTCCGTCCTTGGTAGTGAAGGGAATTGCTGATGCTGGATCAGGGTGAGTGAACCCCGATGGCCCACCGAAAAAAACCACTATCCACATCGCGATGACTCTGATAGAGGAAAAAACAAGCGCTCCATTGGGGGAAGAGAGAGACGGGACGCGGCTGCAGTGTGCTGTACGCGGGAATACTCCCCGCCAGCGACGGGATCCAAGGTGCCTGAGGTGCCCTGTATCCACGCAGTGGTTCCCCTGTAATTCGGCCAAGACCTTCCCTCTTGTCAGCGACAGCGCAGTCGGCCACAGACTTCCGCGCCGAGTCGGCCCAATCACAGCCCCTCGTTTGCGTCCAAGCTTCCGTCGATACTAGCATCGGAGCGCGCTATCTCTGACCTCACCCCCGTAGCACCTGAAATTTTCTGCAAGCTGCGAAAAAAATACCGCCGACTTGGGAGGGTCCAGCCGCCAGCTAAATCTCTCTTGCCAGGTGCGTCACACACACCAACGCACACAACCTGGGAAGCCGGTCATCCTTATCGTTGCCCTTCCCCTCCGGCATCGTTCTTTTTTTCTTTCTTTCCCTTCCCCTTCTCTCCCATTGCATCGTCGCCTTGCTCACCCACTCCCCATTCCCCAAACGGTCACCGGGGACCTCCCTCCCATCGACAATTGAAGCAATGGCTTCGTCCGCCAGAGCCATGAGCTCCCTTCGCGCGGCCGCCCAGCTCGCCCCGAGAGCTCCGCGCAATGCTGCCAGCGCCGGTCGCAGAACCCTCACCACCGCCACGAGAACGGGCCTGCGCACCGTCGCCGCGAGGCCAGCTGCTGCAGCTGTTTCCAGGACCGTCGCGCGCCAGTTCCGCAGAGAGTACGCCGATGCCGCTCCCAAGAGGCCCGGCAAGATTCGCAAGACCTTCAGATGGGTCTGGCGCCTGACCTACCTCTCGACTCTCGGTCTCTTCGCCTACGTCGGATACGAAGTCTACGAGGACAGGCACTTTGAGGACCAGGTCGAGTTTGACCCCACCAAGAAGACTCTGGTTATCCTGGGTACATTCACTCGGCCCGCTCCTGTTATTGCGACATTTTGATATTGACTCTGCTCGCCAGGCACTGGCTGGGGATCCGTCTCCATGCTCAAGAAGCTCGACACGGAAAACTACAACGTCGTTGTTATCTCGCCCAGAAACTACTTCCTCTTCACTCCTCTGCTCCCCTCATGCACGACCGGCACCATTGAGCACCGCTCCATTATGGAGCCTATCCGAACCATCCTCCGCCACAAGAAGGCCGCCGTCAAGTTCTACGAAGCCGAGGCCACTTCTATCGACCCCGTCAAGAAGGTTGTCAAGGTCGTGGATAACTCGGAAATTAAGGGCTCCATGTCCGAGACCCAGGTCTCCTACGACATGCTGGTTGTCGGTGTCGGAGCTGAGAACGCCACTTTCGGTATCCCGGGTGTGCGCGAGAACTCTTGCTTCTTGAAGGAGATTGGTGACGCCCAGGCTATTCGCAAGAAGATCATGGACTGCGTCGAGACCGCCGCCTTCAAGGACCAGTCCGCCGAGGACATCAGCCGTCTCATGCACATGGTTGTTGTCGGTGGTGGACCCACCGGTGTCGAGTTCGCCGGTGAGCTTCAGGATTTCTTCGAGGAGGACATCAAGCGTCTGGTTCCCGAGATCGCCGACCGCTTCAAGGTCACCCTGATCGAGGCCCTTCCCAACGTCCTGCCGTCTTTCTCCAAGCAGCTTATTGAGTACACGGAGAAGACCTTTGAGGAGGAGAAGATCGACATTCTGACCAAGACCATGGTCAAGAAGGTCACCAACGAGACCGTTGAGGCCGTGGCCACTGGCCCTGACGGAAAGCAGCAGACTCTTACCATTCCCTATGGTCTCCTCGTCTGGGCTACTGGTAACGCTGTCCGCCCCATCGTCCGCGACCTCATTTCCAAGATCCCCGCTCAGAAGGACTCTCGCCGCGGTCTGGCCGTCAACGAGTACCTCGTTGTCCAGGGCGCCCGGGACATCTGGGCCATTGGTGACTGTGCCGTTGCTGGTTACGCTCCCACTGCCCAGGTCGCTGCTCAGGAGGGCAACTTCCTGGCTAAGCTCTTCAACAACATGGCCAGGACAGAGTCTCTGGAGGCCCGCGTTCAGGAGCTCAGCGCGAACCTGAACGTCAAGCCCGGCAACGCTGCCGAGGTCGCCAAGGAGATTGAGGCCCACGAGCGCCAGCTCCGTCGCATCAAGGACATCAAGCCCTTCCACTACTCTCACCAGGGTTCTCTGGCCTACATCGGCAGCGAAAAGGCTGTCGCCGATGTCAGCTGGTGGAACGGCAACATTGCCAGCGGTGGTAGCATGACCTACCTCTTCTGGCGCTCCGCTTACCTTTCCATGTGCTTTAGCAGTAAGTCCCATTCAGTCCCATCATCACATCCCTGATCGAGAATGCGAAAGGCTAACAACGCTCAGCTCGCAACCGTCTCCTGGTCATCAACGACTGGCTGAAGTCCAAGGTCTTTGGCCGTGACATTTCCCGAGAATAAGTACGAGGATCAGTTAGGTCGTTCTAGGCGTTTACGATTGTTTACTGCCTCATTTGGCACTGGGACTTGAAACCTGTTCATTTTTCTTTGTTTTCTGTGTAACTCTCTCTTCGCTTCTTTTGTGTATGGTGCCGGAGCGAAATGATAGATTGATCGGCTTAATGGCTGGCGCGGAACGATAGACTGGGTAGACTGGACACACACGATCATCCCTCCAAGAGGGGGGGGAACATATGACTGACTACCCTGTATGAGTTGTCGCAATAACACCTGTACAATGCTGCTCCCAAGAGTTCTCGGTAACGCTCAATGAGTGCGAATTGAATAATGACCACACAAACATGGATCTAGCTCGTGAGCTCGACGTCAATTCGGAAACTGGCGGCACCTCAACTCCACCGTGGTCCTGTAAGTGAGTAAGAGCCTCGGCATGTTAGCAGCGTAGACGCCGAGGTATCTCCAGCCCGCTGTCGCCTCGGCCCCTACGGAGCTTCTCGGCATCCCAAAGTGCAATCCGCAGCACAGCATAAGGATGGACGTCCCGCTGCTGTGCCTTGGCATATATATGACGAGCAGGGACACTCGTACCTTTGACGGCCGGGCATCTGGTCCACTGACGCACTTGCCGGGTAAGGTGCCGTTGAGCAGCGGGACGGCCCGAAGCTCATGCAGTGCCGAAGACCGTTGAGACGGGACGCCGGAAGGAGCCCTCTGCTCTGGGACGGATCCCTACCTTAGAGGACTTGCTCGATCCGAGAGCTCGGGTCAGTGATGACTGGGGTTAGTGGTAGCATCAGGCGCAGCATGATTTGGTCGGGCTCGCATGTGGCAGCTACCGGAGGGGGATGATTGACACGATGGGGGGCCCTTGCGTGGGCTGCCTTCGTTTCTGGGTTTTCATTCTGGTGGGTTGGTTAACTTAAGACACTTTGATGCTCTGAATCTGCTTTTGTAATACCTATGTCGTGCCATCCTCGAGACAAGGTTGTAATTATCTGCATGCGGTTGTTACTCAGAGATGCGGACCAAGTTTGGTACGAGCAGCGATATAAAGAAGTGGTTCCTCTTGGTCCTCCCGTATTGATGCAATTACGTTAGTTGTCATTGGCTCTCGGCCCTGCCCTCGTCGTTTACTCTCTCTCATGTCCTGCCTCTGTGCTTTCTTCACGGTCACTATCACACTCGGTGTTCTCGCCGCCCAATTCCGTCGTGCAGCAGGCAAGGCAAGACATGACGAGCATGCCAACATGAGAAAGAAAAAGAAAATAGATGATATATTTCTATGAGAACGCAGTTTTAAACTGTCTAGAACTAAAACCACACCGGCTTGAAAGATATGAAGAGTCCGTTGAAGAATCTCTTTACGGGTGCATGGCTGATAATTTCCGAGAATGGCATATGTAGTAGGCCAGCATTTTTGGTGAGAGACTACAAGCCTGAAGAGACGACGAGGGCCCAGAATTTTTGCCGTAGGACTGAAGGTGATATTCTGTCGTCGTATGACTTGATTTTTGGACCATTGGCCATCAACGTAGAAATCATTCGAGCCTCTTCTGTTTTGTTGCCATCCTTTTTTTGTTGTTCTTTCAAATTGACGATTACGTATGAACTTGATCGCAAACTTAATGGACCCTTCAAAATCCTCTCAAAACTTGGCAAAAGCTTGAATCTTCCGCTCATTATATGTCATGTCACATCCAAAGATCGTCTCGGCCTTTCGGTCAACCCGGGTCGCCTAAACCTCGTGGGCAAACGGCGAGCCACCGACAAATCAAACCGGCGCGGAATGTCGTTCGCAACGGGCGGGGCAGCGCAGCCTAGCGGAGCTGCCCACCGCCGGAACTGCCCACGCACTCGCACTGGGGGGGTAGTTGGCAGATGCTCCCAATCCGGATACAGATCCCCCAGTTGCCCAAGCGGGATTTGGCTTCCGGTTCTCTGGGGCCAGGAAGCCCCGCAAAAGTTCAGACCCGGAGATTTGCCGGCCAAATGAGAGGGCGTCAACGCCGCGCCGGTGACTCGGCCCAGCTCAACCGCCTGCATAAATCTTCTGCCGCTCACACGGTTTACCGGCGGATCGACCTACCTAAAGTTGACCTCGTGATTTTTCTTTGCTTTTCGTTCTTGGGTCGGTCGGGCGCGCGATCCGTTTGACTCATGTCAGCTACCCGAGTTGCATCACCGCTCCGCCTACAGCGAAATGTATTCCGTGCTAGGGGTGTGAGAAATCCCAGCTGGTGACTCCCGTAAGCTGGGGAAACCGGGGTGCAGGAGGAGGAGCTTTTCGCAGAGCCGCCTGGACATGTCCCACATGCTCGCATGTTTTACATACACCCGTTCAGATAGATCCAATTGCGTACATGGTTTGCTAGATTTTCTCCCCCCGTCGGTCCTACGTCAACTTATCATATAAAATCTGCCTCCCCCCTCGCTTCCCCATTCCATCCAGGAGGAGCTTGGTCCAGTCTCAACCTATTGACGCAAGAATCCGAGCCAGACTCTTGGCCAACTTCCCATTGAACTCAGTTCCCCTCGACCGTGCCCCCGTGTCATCGTCGGCATTGAAAAAATGGCGGCCACATCGTCAACCTCGACCGTCCAGCTGCAACAGCTGAACCGTCCTCCCACCCCCAAGAACGCCACGCTCCTCAACTCCGAAGGCCACCGCCTGGGCTCGAATGAGGACGTCACCGGCGGTCTCCCGGCGCCGACGACAACGGCCACCGTCACCCAGAAATGGAACTATCCCAGGGCCAACGCGAACAGGGTGCTCTCGTGCTTCTGGAGTCTCTTCGTCTCGGGCGCAAATGACGCCGCCTACGGTGTAAGTCACCTCTCGTCTCTCATCTCACAGCTCAAACCACTGACACACACTCCCAGGCCTTGATCCCCTACGTGAGTGCTCACTCTAATCTCATCTTCATCTCACTAAGCTCAGCCTAACCTCCGCCAACAGCTCGAATCATACTACAACCTCTCCTACGTCGTCGTCTCGCTGGTCTTCCTCTCCCCCTTTGTGGGCTACGTCCTCTCCGCGCTGCTCAACAACTGGATCCACCTCAAAGTCGGCCAGCGCGGCATCGCCGTCATCGCCTCCTCGTGCCACATCGCCGCCTACGTCGTCATCTCTCAGCACCCGCCCTACCCGGCCCTCGTCGTCGTCTACATCCTCGCGGGCTTCGGCAACGGCATCTCCGACGCCGCCTGGAACGCCTACATCGGCAACATGGACCGCGCCAACGAGGTCCTCGGCTTCCTGCATGCCTTCTACGGCGCCGGCGGCGTCATGAGCCCGCTCATCGCCACGACCATGATCGACAAGGGGAAGCTCGGCTGGTGGACGTTCTACTACGTCCTGGTACGTTTCACTCTCTCTGTCTCTGTCCCGCCCAACGCTAACAATCGCACACAGCTCGGCATGGCCGTCATCGAGCTCGTCTGGTGCACCTCCGCCTTCTGGACCCAAACCGGCGCCGTCTACCGCGAGACCATCGCCCAGGCAAACGCCGCCTCCCCGACCGGCAGCGGCAACAGCACCATGCGCGCCGCCCTCTTCAAGCACCCCTACGCCCGCGTCTCCTGGCTCTGCGCCGTCTTCCTCCTCGCCTACGTCGGCGTTGAGGTCTCTCTCGGCGGCTGGATCGTGCAGTTCATGATCCAGGTCCGCAAGGCCAACCCCTTCGACTCCGGCATGACCTCCGTCGGCTTCTGGCTCGGCATCACCCTCGGCCGCGCCCTGCTCGGCTTCGTCACCCCCAAGCTCGGCGTCAAGCTCGCCGTCGCGATCTACATCCCCGTCGCCATGGGGCTGGAGCTGCTCTTCTGGCTCGTCCCGCAGTTCTACGTGTCCGCCGTCGCCGTCGCGCTGCAGGGCTTCTTCCTGGGGCCGTTCTTCCCGGCTGTCGTGGTCGCGGCGACGAAGCTGCTGCCGCGGCACCTGCATGTGAGCACCATCGGGTTCGCGGCGGCGTTTGGCGGGAGCGGCGCGGCGATTCTGCCGTTTGCGGTCGGTGTATTGGCGCAGGCGAAGGGTGTGCAGGTCTTGCAGCCCATTATCCTGGCGTGTTTGGGGGTCATGCTTGGGCTGTGGCTTTGCCTGCCTAGGATTGGGCATAAGGAGGAATAAGAGAGAAGGAGATGATGGAGGAGAGGTGGTGCAGTATGTTGGACTAGTGTCACGATGTGTCCGGTCTAACAGCAATTTCACATCAAACAGAGAATTTTAGCAATACCAAATCATCCTGATTGACTTGTTCGGACGAGGACCGTCTTGCTACACCAATGTGCTATTTACGTCCTTCCGTGCCTGTCCATTGTTCATCAATACCAACCTGCAACATGCCTGCTCAAAGCCAAAACCCCAAGCCAAAGAATTTCATCCTTCTCGATCAAATCTGGAACACCTGGTTCAGGTCGCGACGCGGCTCCTCGGCCGAGTTCTTCTCCGTCGCATCGGCAGTGCGGCGAAGAGCACGGGTGCGCATCTCCTCCGAGTCCTTCTTCATGATGTTGTCAGTCGCACTGCGAACGCTGAGGCGGCTGTTCTTCTTGGCTCGGTAGACATCCTTTGCAACCTCCCATCGGTCCACGTCGGCTTTCTTCTCATTAGCTTGCTTGAGGGCGGCCTCGAGGGCGGCGATCTGAACGTCCTTGGCGGCGTTCTTGTCCTGGAGCTCCTTGACCTTGAGCGTACCGTTGGCGTCGTCCTCGACCGCAGACCGGTTCGCGGCTTCCTGCAGCTGGTGGAGTTGAGAAGCGTAATCAGCGGCACGAGCTGTCTCGGCCTCAAGCTTGTTCTCGACAGTGCGGACGTGCTCCTCAACGCCCTTCTTCGCATTGGCGACCTTCTCGAGCATCTTCTCAATAATGCGCACGTACTCCTCAGTCTCCTTCTGCTCGGCGACCTCGTTCTTGAGGTTCTGGGCCTCCTCTTTAGCCTCCTGCAGCTCGGATTGAGCACTTTCGAGATGCTCCAGAGCTTCGTTCTTGTCAGACTCGAGACGACGGTACTCATCTTGGAGATCATCCATCTGGTCTCGGACTTCGCGGACCTCTGCCTCTGCCTGCTCAATCTGGCATTCGAATCCTCCCTCATTTACGTCATGGTGTACGTTTCCAAGAAAGTACTCCCATTCCTGGCTCTGGCCCTCGAAGTCCTCCTTGAGAGTCGTGTGCTGCTCTTGAAGGGTCTCATACTCGTTCTTCAGAGCCTGATTGTCATTCTTGAGAGTAGCGTGCTCTCCCTTGAGCTTCTGGTATTCACGATCGTTGGTGAGCAGAACCTGAACGTTGGCCTGAGAGGCGGCAAGCTCGGTCTTCAACTGAGCATTCTGACCCAGGAGGGCCTCATGCTGGGTGCGCAGGTTGTTGTGCGACGCCTGGAGTCTGATGTTCGTATTGGTGACGGTGACGAGCTCGATATAGTACCGGTCGCGCTGCTTCTTCAAGTCGTCACACTGCTGCTGCAAGTTGTCGCGGGCACCAGCAAAGTTGGTAAGCTGGGCCTGGAGCTGGTCGCGCTCGGTGATGGTGTTGGCCAGCTGTCTCTCAGACTCGGCAGCGGCAGACTTGAAGTCGAAGGCCACGTCGGATCCGAGCTTTAGGACAGTGACGCGATGCTTCTCAATCTCCACGTGGACGCGGCGTCTCTTGTGGTCGTTTCCCTCGTCGTTGGCTCCATTACCATTGTCTCCAGCATTGGCATTACCGTCGATGTTCTGGTGGACAATGGCCTGGTTACCGGCAGGGTTGTTGTTGACGTTATCGTTCTTGCCAGGGGCAGTCCAAGTAAGGGTCAGAGAGTCTGCGCCCAGGTTGTTTCTAAAGGCGAACTCGCTGTCGCCGCAGCGGAAGGAGAAGGGATGGTTCACACCGTCCATCTTGATGATCTCCAAGGCGTTCTTTCCAAGAAGATCCAAGAAGCAGGTGGGATGTGTGTTTTGTGCAAAACAAAAAGAAAACTGCCAAGAGTTTTCTTTTCACGGGGAAGGCGATGACTTTGAGGGAACAATCAGACAGTGAAAGGGGGGAGAAGGTGTGTTTGAGAGCGTACCTTGTGTCTGTGAAGATGTGTTGCGGAAGGAAGAAAGAGGTTTGTTTTTCTCCCAGGTGAGGTGTTGTGAAGGGAAGGGAAGGTGGTAAACAGAAAGGTGAGAGAGGACCGCGTTCAAAAAAGATTTTGTGGGAAGGCGGTTGAGGGCGTGGGAGGTAGGCGAGGGAGGAGGCAGGTGTAAGAGGAAGGCGCACCTCTGGGTTGTTCTTTCCCTCGAAGTAGGTTGAGATTGTCTGTCTCCCAGTGATTCACTCACCCGTTGGCCTGGATCATGTCAGTGTTTTCCTACCCAAGGAAGGAAGTTGCGATTGTTGCGACGCGGCTACCCTTCGAAGACCTTTTACCTACCCCTGAACTTGCTAATCCCTTTACCACCAAGTAGAAGTAACCCGGAAGCTTTTCCCGTAGACAATAATCATGTAGAGATTGAAACCACTCAGGTGAAATCATTCATACCTACTTGCTAAGTAAGAAAAGACGACCATCTTTACATTGATCAATCAAGATAACTTACTGCTATGAAATGCGCCCCCATCATGAACTAGCAACACCATGTTGGCAATCCGTGATATCATGACACCAAGTTGCAAATGGCTGCTAAGATACCTGCCTTGGAGACAAGATGATAGCCGAAACTTGAAATGTTATCCAAGCAATTGTACTGGCAGCACAGTACCTTCCATTTGAGACGGGTGTGGCAAATGCAATGCTCCCCTTTCCCTCATCTTGTCACTCGAGCTAAGCTCTCAACCCGGTTTCTCACGATGGGACACACAATCACAGCATCGCAACTTTGGACTAAGCCTTTTTATACGCACATACGGGACGACAATCCCATTGATTGTCCAGTCATCTATGTCTAGTCTTGCACCAGACACATCTCCGCGAGCGTTAGGCATACGATCACAGCAAAGTTGCGTGCCGATCCAAAAATGTGGACAG
Source organism: Colletotrichum fructicola Nara gc5 (assembly GCF_000319635.2). Classification (NCBI taxonomy): domain Eukaryota; kingdom Fungi; phylum Ascomycota; class Sordariomycetes; order Glomerellales; family Glomerellaceae; genus Colletotrichum; species Colletotrichum fructicola. The sequence goes on along the minus strand of NW_027094051.1, from coordinate 6,918,663 downwards.
TATCACAGCAGTACCACGTCGTCGACAACATCACTAAGCTGACAAAGATTGCCCGCGAAGGCCCGTTTCCGACAACGGCCTCCGATACACAGTCCAGCTTCACGGATACGTTGATTACACTCGCGCTCAAAGACAGCACTCGCCAGCCGCCTACCGAAGTCGACGTCTGCGTCTTTTCCCGACTTCAGACGCCAGGCCCGAGCACCAGGACAGCTGTCAGCCCCAAGGCCCAGACCGTACCTACCCCGCGCGCGGGAAGAAAGTGGATGGAACATCCGGGTCGGAGGCACACGCGCACACACAATGACGAAGTCTGAGGATACGCGGATGGGGGTCTAGAACAACTTTTCGTCCAGAAAATCACCACACTGCTTCTAAAGGGCGGACGACGATGACGATGGGGCCGCACAAAAAATCGTAAGGCGTACTAGAACGGGACAACGTTCCGGGAGCTCGGATGAAGCCAATGATTCTGGCGAGGATCGTCCGCATTTTGGGTTCGTCCGCCTCTCTGCTGCCTTCCTAGATAAAGGCACACATTCCATATCTTTAAGTTGGCGGTTTGGAAGGCCAGATGGCTCCACTAGCATGGCAAGTTCCGGCCTCACGAACTTCCTGCGGAACCCAGCCCAATGTTTGCAGAAATTTTCGGCGAAAGATCGGATTGCTGATGACTGATGATGAAGAATCAAGGGGGGGGGGAGGAGCGGGGGGGCATCTTATGATTTTGGGTTGTCAAGCTGATCTTTTTGCTCCAAACTCACCCGGAGCCTAGGCAATTACTCTCGGGAAGTATCCCTCGTTCCGTAGATGGGGAGAAAAGGGAGCGTAATTCCAGGGGATTGAAGGATGATGTGGAGGCGCCACGCAGCCCTCTTCTCGGCCGAGCGAACTGTAGTTCGGATCCTAATGTGAGTCTGGCGTAAGACGGAGGACGGGCGTCAGATCGGAAGGACTCTCTAGCGTGGAAGTTTATCTAGGTCTTGGGGATTGGGGGTGAGGAAGGAAGGATTTTGTCTCCTTTTCACGCAAGTGACGGACACACGACGGACAGCGACGGTTAGGTCGAGTCTTTGCCCGTTGCGGAAAGGGCCGGCGAAGTTAAGCAGCGCCGATTTAGGTTCGACTGGGAGACGGCGTGACGTTGGCGAACCAGCGTGAGAGGATCGTGCGCTTGTTGGCCGGCGGGAGAGGAACGGCGATCGGGGTTTCGGGCTTTTTTCACTTGGGAAATGAAGATGGGATCTTTTGGAGGAAGCAGGAAGGGGGCGGCCGGCCAGTCAGCAAGCGTCTCGGAGGCAATTCCGGCTCGACACAGAGTGGAATGCTGTACTACGGGGAGAGAGAACCTCTGGATGGTGGTTTACGGCGCACGGGGGTTCAAAGTTTGAGATGAACATTGAGATCTGGTGGGTTTGATCGCGAAATTTCCCTTTGCCTCGTCTGGAGATTGAGAATCATGAGACAGATAAGGTTGCGTTTCGTGCTGTGGTCCCTGGCAGGCATTGGAAATGCAGTGAGACGTCGTGCGATTCCCCAGGACGAAGTCGCATGGGCCAGGTGAAATGGTAACATGGACGCTGGGGATGACAGGAGGTAGGTCGCTTCCTTCGGGGCCCGACTCTCCGAGAAGACGTCCAGATACGAAATGGTCTGAGAAACGAGGGCGCTCGCCGGAATCATACGACGAAGATGGCTTCCCCCCCTCCTCGGGTCTTAGTTGGTGGTTGACACCCGGGAGACTGGATACTAGGCCCAACGTTTTTTTCTCTCCTTCGTCCCACTGCTGGCGGATGGCTGTCTTCCTATGCACGCGCGAACATCCGCGCGTGAGCTTGTCTTTGGCTGGAAGTTGGTTCGGGTGAGCCAGGTGAGGAACGGCTTAGCCCTGGCGTGTGAGACGTTCGTGAAAGGGCCTACTTGGACATTTTTGGGAACGTCTCATCCGGATGGGTCGGCATGGGGCCTGAAACCCAGACAACGAGTTGGGGAACATCATCTTGAAGGCGGGTTTGATTATCCTTCACGGGTGTCTTTGGCCTCGCCTTCAATTAATTTGATTTCCTGAAGAAAATCTGGCGATGCAGGGCATCACGGGCAGCGTCTACACTTTCCCCCTTCCTTTTCGGCCGTTACAGCCGAGGAAGGAGGTTCAGCTGGGAGAAAGTCCAGACGAGACGAAAAGAAACAAGAAAGTGGCTGTGCTGCGGCAAAAAAAAAAAAAAAAGAGTTGCGATGAACAACAACCTTGGTCAAGTAGAGACGATGGCAATGTCTGTTTTGAGTCGCACACATTGAGTCGACACCGCGGCAGCTGGGAAAAGAGACACCAAGAAAGCCGAGGATGATCGACGCAGGGTCAACAAGGGTGTTGTTGCTATCACTGTCATTCTCGAGGCTGGCGACCGCTTATCAGACCTTGACAGACTCAGCAGCCTTGTAAGGTTTCTGTTTTTAAAATTGGGGGTCCAGCGGGTTGCAGGTGGTAGCTTGATGTGATTGTCGCGAGTTTGCCATAGAGTGCCAAGACGGCGGCGTCGTTGACAAGCTTGGTCAAGCTGCAGCGGCGGGGTGGATGCCGATCCATAATGTTAAATGATGGACGGCGTCGACTTGACAAAGTCGCTCCCGTCGTCGAGAGGTGTAATATGAGAGATTGCATTCTCAGTGACTTGGAATAAATGCCTCATTTGCGTTTTGGCTTTGGTTCCGATCTTGATGTTAGATGGAGCAGCTGGGGAATTGTGGGAAGAGCTGGAGGTGAGAGCGTGGGCGATGGTGGTCTAGAATGCGTGGGACGACGGAACCCCGTTGAAGGCGCGTTCGAAACGTAACTGTGGGATTCGTTCCGTTTGGTCAGAGGGAGGGCCGCGTACCCGAAGGCTTCGCGGTTCTGTCATTGTGCGTCTCTGGAGCAGTCGAGGCCAGCCAGTTGGGAGGAGAGCTGGAGCTTTCGTGGGCGGTGCTGATGCTGCTGGGGGGCCAGTCGGGAGTTTTCTTTTTCCCATTGGGGGAGCATCCCAAGAACGAAGCTATGAATGGAGCAATGGGTGTTACTCTTTGTCAACTAAGCAGCGGGCTTGCAAGGTGATGAGGTAGCTGGCGTGTTTCTGGGAAAGGGTTTGCATATGGAAGGCAACCAGTATCAACCCTGGAGGCGCCGTTTTGGGCAGAGGAGGTGCGGAGGCCACCGTCGGGACTCTTGCCGGGCGACACAAAGGGCACCCTGCGGCGGCACTTTCTTTCAGGGCGACGGGTGAGGCAGAGACGAGGTACCTGGGAAAGCAAGTCAGTCAGGTTGGGCCCTTTGGATGGAGAGGTAATCCATACCTTGACTTGGCAGCATTTGCAAATTGAGAGACGTGGTTGGTTAGGGTGCGAGTGCTTGGACGGTAAAGCAAAAAGGAAAACGGCAAAAGCATCTGATAATGACTTCACTGCATGGCTCTTTCAAGCGGGTTCCCGAGTCTGTTTCTTTGGGTTGTTCCCCCCTTTGTTAGGAGTCGTCCGTCCAGTCTCCAGTCTGTGTTCTGTGTGTGGGGTCGAATTGTCGAGATTGAAGCCGGAAGTTATGGGAGAATCGTCATTAAACACGGACGGGAGGGAGACGACACATCACTTTCTCTTCACAAGAGTGGAAGGAAGGCCAAGGCACGGAAGGTAAGGCGGGATGGTGCAAGGTACGGATATCGACTGTCGAGAGGTGCACAGAGTGGACCCGGAGGACGGAAAGCGATTGGCAACTGCTGGGCAGTTCGGTCCCAATTACCGAGTGACCAGGCCGTTTTTCATTTTGGATGCCGTCAAAATCTCTTGTTTCTCTGGGTCAGAGATTCCCCTTATTTTCTTATTCCGTTGTTTACTTGATTACTGTGGCACATGCAGGATCCAATAGGATGGAGGCGACGGCGGCTGGGTTGCCTTCTGGAACATGCCAACGACGTCTCTTCCCACAAAAGCCCATACTACGCAGCAGATGGTGGTGGTACGCGTGTTTGGGATGGATGCCAGTGTCTCTGAGGTCAATGTATGTCTCTGAGCGAGAAGCAAAGACAGCTGTCCGTGTCTTGTCTGTCTTGTCTTTGTTGCCGGGGAGGGTTTTCCCCTACATCCATGGCATAGCAATATGAAGCATATATATCTGTATGTGGCCTACCTTGCCTTGGGTGGTTTTTGCCTCTTGATGGCTGAGGCCTGTGTAAGAGTTTCTCAGGCTGGAGGAGCATGTCAAGCAAGCAATTGGATCGCGTCGTGGGCGCAGGGATGACCCCCTTGGGCGCTAACACAGGCGTTGGGGCCGCGGTAATGGGCCGGGCTGGGTGGTGCATGGCTCGCTGGCATGGCTGTGATGATATTGGGGACGAATATTGTTTTGTTTTGCAAGTTTCCCCCCCCCTCTCTTCAGCTCGGTAAGGGATGGGTAACGTAATTAGGCCGATGAGGTTTTTATATGTTTATGGAAAAGTGAGCGATATTGACATGATGCCTACCTTAAGGTAAGGTAGATACGTAGATGGAAGAAGAGACTTGCCTCCCTGAGCATGGGACGCAGCAAGGCACAGCATCATGGCACGGCAGCATCGCAACACCACAGCTTCACGACGCATGGAGTGCTTCTGGCCCAGCGGCTACTTCGAGACAAGCACGGGAGCAGACAAATGGGTCCCCTCCAAGCTCTCACCTCAGAGGGAGAGGGTGATGGGTGGTGAGGAGGGCCCTCCGTTGTCGTGTGCGTGAGAGAGTCCGGTCCACTGCAGACAGCAGAGCATGGAAGGTACTTGGGTACTGCATATTAGAGCCCCCAAAGCCTGAAGTGTGAGTGAATGTGAGGGTGGCATCCCAGTCGTGGGCCGGTCCTGGTCGTGGCCGTAGTGGTCCTGTCCTGGGCATGGTCATGGTCTTGGCCCTGGCTCGGCCAAGGTCTCTGCTAAGGTACCCATCCATATCTATTACGCTACCGCTGCTGCTACCGGGCTGGCACAGGCACCAGGGCGCTCTCGTCACTGGATGGCGGGCAGAAGTACTGCTGGTGCCCTAACCGGATCCCTTCCACGCCACGCCTGCCCTGCACCTGAGGTGGGCAGCAGCAGGTGGAGGGGCGGAGGTGAGGGAGCTGTTCGTTCAGCGAGCGCCATTGCTGGCAGGAGCAGGAGCAGCGCGCTGCAAGCAATTCCTAGGTAGCAGCAGCGGCGGCATTGGAACCCCTCAAAGCAGCAGACCACCATTAGAAGGTCTGAATCCCAGATCGTACCTTACGTAGGTACCCTACCTTACCTACCAGTGCCTTGCTTGCCTCTTGGGTACCTTCGCATACTCGGTACCTCCACCAAGTACTTCCTGAGGTACCTCGCTCCGTGCGCCGTCCAACACCACCCGCCGTGTACCTGCCCGCCAACTCGTCCTCCCAAGCCGATTCAATCCAATCCCATCCCGTGGCTGCTTCTGCCAGTCCTTTCCTCCACCTTTTTTCGCCTCAGCCCGAACCCGAACGACGATCCCATCTTCGACCTGACCTGTCCTCCTACTTCTGCAGTCTAGTCTACCTAGCGTGCCTTCCATCGAGCCTCGCGACATCTCCCTCAACGCTGTCTCTCTCGACTGCACGCCGATGAGGACGACTTGACGCCGAGGTTTCTGATTTCGATGCTCATGATTCCTCCTCTGCCAACCCGACGCCTCCAACGTGTGCTGCTCCCACACTTCCAATCTCTTCTGCAACGGGCCCCCGCAGCCGCCGCCACGACCGACTCCTCACGCTGAGGGCACCGTCGGCGCTTCTCGACACCACCCCGATTCGTCATCCAGCCTTTCTCCTCCTTTCCATTGTCTCTTCTCCTGTAGCCTCTCGCTGCCTCTCTAACCGCCAATCTCCTTTTGCATTGTCCATCTGCACACCAACTAGCATTGTTACCCATCGCTGCCGACCACGACGACCACGACGGCGACAACGACGAGGAGGACCACGACGGCCACACCAGCCATGAATTTCGATTCAGGCACCGCCTACGCGGAGTCGGACGCCGACGACGAATACGAGCGCAGCCTTGGGCCCAACTCTCCAGTCACCAACAGCGAAGCATCGCCAATCGATTCTGAGCTGCCCTCCTCAAACGAACATACCCCTACTACCTACGGCCATCGCAGCAGCGCCGACCGCTTGCCCGAGACCATCATCTCCGAGTGGACCGCTGACGAGTGCGCCGACTTTATTAGCACAATTGGCCTGCCACAATACGCCGATCGCTTTGTTGGTGAGTCCATCCTGTCTCGTCGCCATCCGAGGGTGACGTGACAATTGACTGACCTTTGTGACAGAAAACGAAATCGTCGGCGAGGCTCTGGTCGCTCTGCAGCATGACGACCTCAAGTCTATGGGCATTGCCAGTGTTGGCCATCGCCTCACCATTTTAAAGAGCGTCTACGACGTAAAAAAGGCTCAGGACATTCCCATAGAAAGCGACCACTACGTGCCGTTGTGTAGGTGGTGCTGTGCTCCGTTCTCAAACCCGATTAGCTGACCTTGGGATCTCTTCAGCCGCCGATGCCGAGGCGCAATACGCGACAGCAACCCTCAAAGATATCAAGCACTTGGTTGAGCAGCTCCGTCTGCGCGACGAACGGATGAGCTTGGTCGAGCAGGATCTGCGTCGATTGACAGACGATTTCAGACGCTTGCGGGAGGACATGCTGCCGGCTCTGAGGCTGGCAAAGGACTCGTCACAGCCACTTCCGAATGTGTCAACCAACAACAATCAGAGTTACGGATACGAGACCGTTTCGCCGCCAGCCCCGACACCCTCCTCCACCCAATCCATGAGTCTCAAGAGACAGTACTCCACAAAGAGAATCATGCTGGGAACGACGCCGAAGAACACATCGCCGTCGCATTTGCAGACAACTCACGAAAGGATGGAGCAGTCTCTGGACCCTTCCAACGCAGCAGAAAGAGCTGTGTTGTCCTCGTCGCATCTGGCTGCCATGAATGGCTCGGCCACAGCTACTTCCCCTGGTTACCCGTCTCCGAATATGCCCTCTCCAACGTCCCCTCCGACCCTTGGCGGCGCGACTCTCGGTTCTCGATCTTACCGTTCCGACGTGCCGACCCCGTCAACAAGGTCTACTTTCGCCGAAAACGATCAAGGCTACAGAGGCCGAGAACAGCCCGTGGCTCCGAAACGTGGGCCGACGCCCGCCCCCGACACCCCGAGCACGAGCAACGCATCCGTCGAAATCTTCAAGTCCTTCCGAGTCAGCATGGACGATCCGTGCTATAAAGTGCTGCCCGCCGCGCTCAAGAAATACCAGATCAACGCGCCTTGGGATCAGTACGCCCTTTACATTGTCTACGGAGATCAAGAGCGCTGTCTAGGATTGGAAGAGAAGCCCCTCATCTTGTTCAAGCAGCTGGACAAAGAGGGCAAGAAGCCCATGTTTATGTTACGGAAGACGAATAACGCTCAAGTCGATGTATCATCAGAACAACCAGGGAGTGCCGGGCTTTCGGCAAGGGGAGCGGCATCTGGCTACGATCCGCCAGGTGGTATCATCTAGGGGGCGATACCACTGCTGATCACCATCGACGCGTACCCTTATCCTTCAATGATTTAACTTATTTCCCATCCGAATTATCTTGAGTGGAAAAGCAGCCGTATGTGGGATGCGGGGCTGCAAGCTCAAATGGACCAGAGCATACCGGAGTTGGGGTTTACCTGCATAGCGCTGCGCAAGGGGAAGACACGACTGCTTTGGAATACCTGTCTCGGAAACATTGTGTGGGTTCGACTGGGCGGGGTCTCTCCACGGTGTTTCGTCTCGCAACTGTTCCTGGGCTGTCCGAACTCGAAACGTGGATCCGAGCAATATTGTTTTTTTATGTAGGAGCTCCCAAGACCATGGACGAACGAGACACTGTACCGGGAACTGTCTTACCGGAGCTATCCTTTTTTCGAAGCTGTTGAAATATTTTTGTCCATTTGGTAGGCGGAAGAGGAGGAGGGGCAGGAGGAAGGGGACCTAGGGTATGGATGAGGCTTACGCTGGGTGTAAGCGGGGATAGATGTACGGTGTCAACACTGGCTTGGGAGGTGGTCTGATGAGCTGTAGAGCGAACGTGTAACCAACAGCACTACTTGACGGGATTGGATACAAGAGGAGGATGGCAGCTGCTACGTGTGACAAGAGACATGTTGCGAAAGCTATCAAAGGGAGCTCTTTATTTCTGATTCTTGGCATTATTTTATTCACCATTCATTGGAAATGCGCGGCATCCAGACCTTGTGTGAACAACAGATGCGTTTTACTGCAGTGTAAAGAGGGGAAGCCAGAACGAGCCCCCCCCGGGAGGATGGTCGATGGGTGAGGATGGTAATCCGATACACGCGCCGGCTCCGCCCAGGTGCTGTGTGCCCATGGGAGGAAGTAGGGACGATCTCTCCAGAAGAGATGCGCCGGTTCTTACGCGTTTGCATGCTGCCAAGGAGGTTGATCGCGTCAAGGTTTCTTCCTTCTAGAAGCACGGGGGATCCGCCCCGTTCGAGGTTGGGGAAGGGGGATGGGATGACGAACGGTGAGATGTGCGTGAGTGTGTCAATCGGTGCCGGAGATTGTGCAACTCTGGTTCGGGGGAGTAGAGTAGCGTAGCGTAGCTAAGGAGGAGGCTGTGCTGGGGGAGGACGGTCGGGACGTCGTGTGTGAGTGGGTTTGGGGGGGTTGTGATACGAATGACATGTGCCTTTCTTGATGTATGTACGTTTGACACGTTTTTTTTCCCTGGGTGAGATGCGCAAAGCAGGGGGTTTGGGGCGTTGAAGCTCGGATTGTTCTGATGTTGGGGGTTTGGCACGACCGCGACGTCGTGCCCGTCACCTCGGCGCCACACACCGTACGAGAAGATCGTCGTCGTTCGTCGTCGTTGAGGCGGCGGCGGCGGCGACGACGGCCTACCGGGAGGGTGGTATTCGGGTGCGGCGGGGAGGTGCGGGTTTAGGCTTGTCTCAGTCTGGTGGGCTCTCTCTCTCTCACACTCTCCCGTCTCTCGCTAGGTAGCCTCTCGTCTTTGTCACCTACATCGTGCAGTAGCCATGGCTAAATTTCCTGTTTTGGAGGATGGATGGGGTGTTTGAGAGCCCCGGGGTTGAATGATTTGGGGGCTGAAGGGTTAGGTGGGATTTTTTTACAGTGTGGATATCGCGGGAAGGCTGTGTGGCATGTTGAATGTGGTGAGCTGGTTTGGTTCGTGGCCCGGGGGGGATAGGGGAGTGGTGATTCGCGCCGGAGACGGCGCGGAGGGCCGAGTGGTAAGGGGGCCTGCCTACCTCCGGGACGGCACAGGCGCGTGGGGCATCTGGGTTTGGGATACAGAGCTTTCCCGGCGGCCTTTCACACAATACGAGGTTTCTTGGGACGGGCTGGATGTGGTTTAGTCTGGTTCACAGGTTCTGGAAAAGGGTTTGGGATGTCTCATTTTGGATGTGTATTTGGGTTTTGGATTTGGATTCGGACCGGGGCGGGGAGAGAGACAGACAGAGAGACAGACATATTTGTGGATCTAGTACCAAGCAGTGATGGCATATGCAGATGGATGTCTTGAATGTCTGTCTTGCCCTGACTGCTTCAGCCCAGAAACCGGCGCCGCGCCGGAGGTGGCGGGCGGGTGTTGATGGCAAATTACAGGCCCGGCGTTGAACCTGCGCGTGTGTGCCGTGTTGGTGTTCGCCCGCAGCGCAGGGCCAAGACGTCGCAGATGCGCGGGATGGGATGAGGTAACCGGTTTTTTCTTTTCTCCGTCTATGGATGCTGTCAGTGATGGTGAGACTCGATATTCTGGAAGTTACACACGCACACTAAGGTAATAGACGAGGTGAGAACCACCACTACGACCATCACCCCCACATGTTCGATTCATTCACCTCTTTCCCATCTGTCGCCCAAGAGTTCGTTTTGCAGTGCAGTCCGTGTGCAGCAAGGGCAACACATAGCTCTTGCGTGCTGCTCTTCTCCACGTCCCGTGGGGCCATGCAAGTCAGTTGTGTTGATGCCCATGAATTAAGCTTTCAGCTGGGTCTGACCCTTTGCTGTCTGAGGTAGATTGGCCGATATACAAGACGTTGGCTCGTAGGAGAATTAATCGCGTTGATCTCTGCTGTATCTATCCTATTCCAGAGTCACAGAAGGATGAAAAGAAGCTGGACTGCTACCGTAAGAGTCAAGGCCGTGGTTTACCTTCTCGTGTCTTGAAACTCGTCGTCTGAATCGTGTAAGTCGTGCACATACAATCAACACATACCTTAACTGAGGGGACGGATTGATGTTGACGGGTGGATTCGATCTACTCCGGCTTTACCACGGTTGACGTACAAACGGGCCGCATTGAAGCATCAATCCCAGAATCAAAAGTCGAAATTGCTCGGTCTATCTATCATTGGTGGAAGCTTCAGCTCCAGCTCCAGCTTCTCAGCTTCAATCATCAAGACGAGGACCAAATTCAAGGGTCCCTCTCTTTTGGGGGCCAGTTTCTGGAAGTGTTCCGTGCAAATCATCCATCCCCCTCCCCCCAAATAAAACCACCCAACAACCCAAAAACAGCACCACAGCAACCCGGTCAAATTAACATAAGCACAGCCTTTATCTGTATTAAGGTTTGATATGGGCTGATCGGACTTCAGCCCGTTACTTGACTCGCAGTTGGATCCTCCCCTCCCGTCCTCTCCCACATACCTCTGCTCGGATCCGAACGAAGACCCGCTCCAGGTTGTTCGAATTTGAGTTGCCTATCCGGGCGTCGTCTCTTTCTATCTGCAATCTTCCGCCCCGCTTGATTTCTCGAGTCAACCAACCCACACGCCTCCACGACTTAGGTCTCCCTGCCCCGGTCCACACCCACAACAATGATAGTCCACTTTGCTTCCAATCTCCATCACACAGGTAAAGCCCGAGTGGCTCAGTGGTAAAGCGTCTCACTAGTATCCGGTTCTCCGGTCCGAAATGAGAAGATCGTCAGTTCGATTCTGGCCTTGGGCACTGTGTAATCTTTTTGGTGCACTTGATGATGCGAGACTCACTTTTTGTCGGTTTCTCGTCCTCATAGGCGTGCGTGTACACACAGGGTGCTGAAGACTCAAATCATATAATCTGGAAAGGCGACGCTTAAAAGTGAGACGGTATGCTCTCTACGCTCAGGACTTGCGATGTTCGTGGAGTAGAGAGTGATTGCTATCATGAATGCCTATGGGGACTCTTGTTCAGAACTATGTTCTCCAACCCTGGTCTTCGCCAGTATACCGACAAGGGGTAAAAATTCTTCTTCTTCCATGCTTCAACGTTTCCAACAATCGTTCCAATCCGTATCCGTACACGACCACGCAATGGGTTGATCCAACATATTCAACTCCAGTCACTTCATGATTTCAGTTCCTCTCGTTTCCAACATGTCTTTGCCGCAACTTGTCAGTGCTAAGTAAAATGTCAGCCGTGGCGTATGCGACACGTTCATTGCGACTGCTTTCATACTTACCAGCTGCCGGAGCATCTGAACCAACTCACTTCTCTGCCGGAGAAGACACAATGGGGAGTTTCTTCTCTTTCTTAGCTTCACGCTGGTTCTGCAGTTGGGCGATGCCGCTTCTTCGTTTCTTTTCCATCGGGCCCATGGGTCGATGTTGAGTCTTAACATGATCGGAAGCGTTGTGAGTGTAACCTCTGGGGCTTTCGTCATCCTCTCCGTTGCTATCCTGGTCGCTTGCGGCAACTGCCTCGTTGCCATCCAACCTGTCGGCAATGTTGACAATATGCTGAACCATGGTTGACTGCGCGTTTTGACCCACCACTGTATCTCTGCCTTTGGCCCGCTGATTCTGATTTCCGCTTCGGGACTTCTGTTCGGTTCTCTTCACCGATCGCTTTCTCTCGGGTCCCTTGTTGTATGATAGGGGGCTTAACACCCTCTCGGCAATTCGTTTGGGGGCGCGACGCCAACCATCAGGTGACCTGAACCCCTCGACAATCTTCGTCTCAGACACTGGCTGTAGGTTTCCAGTGAATACGCGGGCTCTACCCTTCCTTATGGGAGTGTGAGGATCTTCTAATTGCCGAAAGGTAGATCTGCGGTGGGCTGATCCTTCGTCGTCGGACAATGTTTGAGATACGACGACCGGTGACGCTCGGTTCTGAATGTCGATGCTCTGATGAAGGCCAGGTGTCGACGGGCAAAAGTCAACGCAGGATTCTACATCATCTCGTTAGCCAAAGCTTGGGCGCAAGTCTGAGGCCACTCTTACCATCAAACTGCGAATCGCCATGATCGAGCTCATTGACGGTGGGTGGATTGGGCAGCGTGTTGCTTCGACGTCTGCTACCAGCCGCTCTCGTTTGAGTCGAGTGACTGTTGGTGAGCGGAGAATTATCATACGGGAATCCTGCGTAGCTTCCTCTATCTGGGACCCTAGCCACTGGAAAGTTAGGCTCGTAGAGAGGGCCTGGCAGGGTGTTGATGGGTATTAAGCCCAGAGTGTTGGGGTCCACGCTACGCTGATTCAACACCTGAGGCTTGTTGCCACGTCGTCTTCGAAAAGATGGAACAAATCTGGTACGAGGCGATAAACGTACACTAGTCGTAGAGGGAACCGAGGAGCTCGGGGGCTCTCTGGCTGCGCGATGCGCCTCGCGCCTCAAAGGGGCTTCCGTAGCAGGACCGGCATTTGAAGTTGTTGAACTGCGCAGGTCAACCCTGCGAGAAGTGCCCCCTTGCTGTGGGTTTGGAGCCTGTGCTCTCGTCGATGAGGTTTCCCTGGGCAAAGCATTCTAGGCGTTTGAAGTGGGTTGGTCTTGACGTGCATCCTGGGCTCTCTGTTCCGAAGCGGTCCTCTGCACTGTGACGACTCGGATCTGAGGCTTGGTTGCTCTTATAGCCATTCTTGTCGTCACGCTGAGTCCCATTGAGCTTCCAGGGTTTCCTGAACGCGATTGACTCGTCTGAGTGGTAGCGTGTGTGGACGGAGCGGGACGCGTGCTCGGTCCACTCGCCTGGTCGATGCTTCTCGTGTCTCCGCCAGTTTGAGTGCGGGTAGAGGAAGCAGATGCGTTTGGATCTACAGAAGGTCGAAGACTGAACGTATTGTTCTTCTTGGCAGTTGACTTTGGAGCTGACTTTGCTCGACGGTTGCTGCGGCTCACTGTCCCAGCTGCTGCCGTATTTTTGCTGTTTGACGTTGTTCCTTTCGAAGCCGTCCCTTTCGATATGACATCGAGTTGAAGTCTGACACGATCGTCTTCATCTTCGGACTCGTCATCTTCGACAGCAAAGCCCGATACTCCTCGCGCCGAGCATCTCTTGACGGATTTATCTTCATCGTCGGGGAACAGAAGATCGCGGAGATCTTTTTGAGGCAATAGGCTGTCTTCAACGAGGTGACCCCGGGGTCCTCTCCGCATTGGATGTTTGTCGTCAGAATCGCGGTAGGGAGATGATGGGATTCTGAAAGGGGACGAATCTGGGAAGCGTCCATGACGAACCGGCGGGTTGTTAACCAGAGGATGCGAGCCATGTTGTTCAACAAAGAGGCCTTGATCGCCAAATTCGACTTGAGACTTGTTTCCCTTAGAAGGGCGAGAGGGTCTTGCAACATCTTGAGATGATGATCCCGCGACTGCACTGCTGGAGGTTGTATCACGTATCATTTGGCTGCGCGGCACCTTAGAAAGAGACAGTCCATCAACTTGTGACGAAAGCTCCAGCTGAGAACTCCTGGGAGGAGTGCCAACAGTCGGGAAGTTAGCTGATGATGAGATGGTTCGGGTTTTATGGCCTGCATCAGGGGCAACCTGCCGGCGACCACCACCACCTGTGCTGGCCGAGCGAGAATGCTGAGCAGCGACATGGGTGTACGAGCCGCGCTGGCGACCCATGATCTCAAAGTATGCAGAATTGCAAGTGTGTTTATCACCAGAGGAGGAAGGCCTCAGGGGCGGGAGGATGTGATCACCGGAACCGTCCCGGTGTCGTGAAGCCTCTCGAGCACTGCCAATCCGCCGAGGGTGCAGAAGTCGAGCCGGCTCAGGGCCGTGCCGGAGGTAGTCGTCCGCCATAGGGACTGACCGATCAAGAACCGTGCAGCTCGATTGTCTGTAGTTCGGCTGTTAGTTGTTTTGAGACGGCTTCGTGCTGGAGGAAGGCGCCAAAGCTGCGGCCGAAAGTGCCGATGTCGACGAAGAGACGAGTGGTAAGAAAACAAGACCAAAAATTCCACACACGGCACAAAACAAGAATACCGGATGTTCAAGGTAGAGATGAAGAGGGCAAAGATTTGTTCCTGGGTGTGATCGGGGCTGGTGATGTTTGGGGTGGATGGAGGGTGGTGAACAATCGACGATGAGGTGGTGAGGTGGAAGGAATCAAAACAGAGACGCGGGTTGACGTGGAGACAGGTCGAATTCTAGGTACTTGAGCCATCGCAATAATAAGTACGTACTCCCAGGTTTGTTCTGGACAGAAGGAAGGAGCAACTTCATCCAAGTTCACCTTGGCAGGAGCAACCTGCCCTGGGGGCAAGAGGGATGGGGCAAGAGCAGAGTGGGATGGCCTGGTCGTAGCATCCCTTTTGGCCAGGAACAGAAGGAACGGGGAGCTGCGAGCCAGAGCAGCTGGCGTGAAAGCATGAGTAGGATTCTTCAAGAGTAAAGCTCCCGTCAGAGAACTGTTGCCGTGTAGGAGGCTTGTTCATGTGGTGTCGTTGCCATGCTGGTTGTACTTAGCATCTCTTCAACGGCGGAATGGACCGGCTTTCCACCTCCCACCCCATTAATGTTTTCAGCTCGAGGATGTGTAGAACACCAGTGGCTTCGTCTACTGATGTTATAATTGGGGTGACTATCCAAGAAATAGCTTTGTCGAGATGGACGTTGCAAGTTATCCCACGACCAAGAAGATCAAGCCTCGTGGCATTACCAACATCGTCGAGACGCAGTGCAAAATATCCTTAGCCAACATGACCAGGACAAGTTTGGTGTTACTCTTACCGGAGCATCAGACTGCGGTCCCCTCCCCAAAGTAAACTTCCCTCTTCCCCCAGGGTATTGATTTCACAGCCAAGATATAGCAGAACTTTCAATGATTCCAGAATTGTGTGTACATTATTCTAAGGTGCCTTAGTCGTCTAAATTTCTCAGCTCCGAGGAGCCTAATACTAATATTTATATAGTTTCGGTGCCGTGGCACATGAATTCGTTCGCTAATCCAACCATCACTCCCGTAACGCCATTGCCATGCAGGCATCCCAGTCAAGGAATAAGAGACACACGACACTCGATATCATAGGTATCATGCAAACAAGCCGATGCCAACAGAAGTGAATACAGTGCACCGAACTCCCTCCCCCCCCGCCATCAAAGGACGTTGCTTCATTTCCCCGTCCAGTCCGCACCTCGTCAGCGTCTGACCAAATAGTCAAAGCAGTCGTGAAATGTGTACTCGTCACCAAACATTTTTGAACATGAAAAGGGCGGATGCTTTATCGCAGAATGGTCTTGCAGTCCTGGACACCGCGGGCAATGACGTCCTCGAGCTTCCAGCGGGGAGGCTTGTAGACGCCCTCGAGACCGTTCGCCTTGCGCCACTCCTTCTCCGTCTCGGGTGTGACACCCTCGGGGAGAGGCTCGGCGCCACCAGCAACACCAGTGGAAAATCTGATCTGGAGCTGGTCGGCAATCTCGTCGCAAGCCTGGAGCAATCTGTCGAGATCCTCCTTGTTGTGGGCCGAAGAGACACAGAAACGAGCGCGGGAGCTGATGAGAGGCGTAGCGGGGTAGCCGACAATAACGACAGAGATCTTGCGCTTAAGCATCGCGTGGCTGAATGCGGGCATCTTTCCAGGGTTGTAAAGCATGACGGGGATAATGGGGGAGTCGTCGTGGCCGTAGACGATGAAGCCAAGACGCTTAAGACCCAGGCGGAGGTAGCGAGAGTTGAAAGCGATACGCTCCAGACGCTCGGCACCTTGACCAGGGCAAAGCTCGCCAGTGATGAGACGGAGGGAAGCCAGAATCTGCATGAGAACCGAGGGGGCGGGCGACTCGCCGTAGATAGTAGCGGCGTTGGTGCTCCTCAGCTTGTCGATAATGGACTTCTCAGCAGCGACGTATCCACCGTTGGCACCGAAAGACTTGGTGAGGGTACCCATGAGGATGTCAACACGGTTAGGGTCAATGCCGAAGTAGTCGCAAACACCACGTCCGCGGGGACCGATGGCACCAATGGAGTGAGCCTCGTCGATGAAGAGATAGAACTTGTACTTGTCCTTCAGAGACATGATACCGGGCAAGTCGCACATGGTTCCCTCCATGGAGTAGAGACCCTCGACGGCAACCAAAATCTTCTTCCACGGGCGGTGCGTGCGGGGCTGTCCTTGAGAGATGGCCTCGCGGAGCTTGCGCTCGAGATCAATCATGTCGTTGTGCTTGAAGGAGGAGATGACAGCACCGGACAGACGAGCACCGACTCTGATGGAGGCGTGGTTGAGCTCATCGGAGAGAATCAGGCAGCCCTTGGAGACGAGAGCAGGGAAGGACGAGGCGTTGGTGACGAAACCCATGGAGAAGACCATAGAAGCGGGCTTTCCGACGAAACTGGCGATTTCCTTCTCGACCTCGAGAGCCAGGTCGGATGTACCAACATCGGCGCGAGGGCTACAAGTGCTGAGAGCGTACTTCTTGACGCACTCCTCGACGGCATCGGCACAGGGACCTTCGGATTGGGCAAAGCCAAGGTAGTTGTAAGAGCTCATGTTGAGGGTCTCAGTGTGGGTTCCGGTGTAGTTGTAAGTTCGGTTGTAGTCACTGGACTCGCGGTCCATGAGGGTGATGTAGCGGCCGGGAACACCGGTGATGGGTCGGGCAAAGCAGTCGTCAATGCGCATCTTGAGTCGGCGGACGTAGAAGTTGTCAAAGTCCTCGTTCAAGGGCGCATAGCCGTTCTGAGGCTTGAGAGCCTGGTAGTGCTTCTTGTCGCCGAACCTCTTGCCGAAGAAGTCGCGAGCATGGCCGAAGAGAATGAGGAGCAGGTAGCTGATGTAGGTGGTGAGGATGTAGTAGTAAGGCGGCTCATCAATGATGGGCGGGTCGAGAGGCTTTCCATCGTTGGACTTGCTCACGTAGCGGTGGCTAGGGTGCAAGAGGGGACCGAATTGAGCATCGTAGCGGCGCTTCTTCTCCGTCTCGAAGGCGGAGGGAGGCGAAAAAAGGGTCGTCGGGGGCTCGCTGTTGTCGGGCTCGTTCGCATTGGCGGTCGAGAGAGAGATGGTAGGCAGGGAGATGGTGGAGGGAGTGATTTGGGTGGAAGAAATATTTTGCTGCTGCATGGCCAAGAGAGCCTGATGGGCAGTCTGGTGGTCCTTATCCTTGGCGCCCTTTGGTGAAGTGAAGAAGTTGGTGATCCGGTTGCCGGAACGAGAAGGTCTCCTTTCCTTCTCAGTCTGCGGCATTGCGGGGGAATGGGAGGTCGAGAAGGGATTCGCAATTCTCCGGGGCATTGCTCTGAGATGCGCTTTGGCAGTCTGTGTGGGACAGGTGCTTTGGATTTGCGAAAAGCGAAAAAGGGGGGTATCGGGAGTCTAGAGGACCAGAACGCGCTCGTTGGAATTGAGGTGAATAGAAGCAGAAGCGATGCAGTTCTATGATGAGGGCGGAATTGAAGTTGCTAGAGGAGAAGAAGTCGGTCAGCAAACGGAGCCAGTTGCAATGGAGTCGCCGGAAGTGCTGGAAGAGGCACAGAAGATGCAGGTCTGAGGAAAAAGGGAATTGTCGGTCAGAGTGTCAGTGGCGCACACGCGGTCGCGGAGTAGGCGACCACTGAGAGGGCGAGCCGACAGGGCAGGGCGTTGGGGGCAGGCCATGTACCGCAAGGCCCAACCAAGGCTCCGGCATCCACCAGCTGCACCTGCACCTGCACCTGCGTCTCTCTCCAGTTGTCTCCAAGGCGCGAGTGCTGTGCGCCCGACACTTTTGAGCCGAGGGTTTGATGGGAAGCATGACCAGTCCAAGGAGGCGCTAAATTGAACGCTTGACAAGCCACTGGAGCTATCGAGGTGCCGGAACCACGAATTTGGGCTGGCCTGCGACGATTGTGATGAGAAATAACGGTCATTACTCACCAGGACTTTGGAGACTGCTGTTGTAAGCAGAGTATGCTACCCTCGGGAAGGCTGGAAAGGTTGTGTCGGGTCGTAGTTTGGAGAACGAGGTGGTGTAGGTCGGCTGCACGGGCGGGCTGCAGAGATGACACTCTTTCGTCAGTGACTTCTAGCTGCGCGACGGCTTCGATTTCACTGCTTGCAATTGAATGCTTGAGAAAAGCAGGAATTGTTGAATGGCCTTGATGAGAGTGGCGGGGAGAGAAGGTGCGAATCTCTGGTGGCTCTGCAATGGCGCAGAAATATTGTTGTCGGGCAGAAAGTATTGCCTTGGGGACTGCCGCGTGGAAAGATCTCAAGGTGAAGATCGGTGTCGGGACGGGGAGACGGGAAAGGGGGGGAAAAGAAGGTGGGAGGGAGCTGGCTGCTCTTTCGCAAGTTTTGTAACACTGGCCAGGGGCGAGTGAGAAAAAAAAAGACGAAAGACGGATTGTCGATTTCGGTTGGTCGCGCGATGGGATTGGGCCGCCCCGTGATTTTAAAATTGGTGCGGGTGGGCGCTGCGAGAGAGAGGGAGAGACAGAGGCCTGGGTCTCTTCCAATGTTGCTGCTTGCTTGCTGTTGCTGCACCGAGAATGAGGTGAGGGTGAGGTACCTTAGCCCGGCGGCGAAGAGTGGGTGTCGAGGTAGGTGCCTTACGCGGGTAGGTACGCGGGCGGGTTCTTTTTGTTCGTGGACGGTCCAGAAGGGTGCCTGAGCTTTTTGAGCTTTTTACAGTGCGGCGCCGCCCTGCGATTGGCTGTCCGTCGGGCTGTTCGGGAGGTAGCGCTCCGCCAGCAGCAGTACCTAGCAAACGGCCAGAAGCCTATTTGCTACGTCACTCCTTGCTAATGAGATGCTAATAAGCTGTTGTTGTTCCTTTGTGTGTTTGAATCCCGGAGATATGGGAAACAAAGAACACTGTGGATGGGAGTCCAGTCTCTCCAGGGCGAGGAGGGGATTCGCTGAAGGAGGGGGACGGGTAGAGACCGAGGGGGAGGAGGATGAGGAGAGAAAGAGAAGAAGAAGAAGGAGAGGCTTGAGCAGAGGGGAAATGGATGAGAGAGGGAAGGGCCGAGAATTAAGATGAAGATGATGGCCGATGAGGGAAAAAAAAAAAACAATAACGAGAAAGGTCCACGATGAAGGAAAATTACCGCGCTGGCGGGCTTTGCTTTGAGGCCGCAACAAGAAAGGGTACTCTGCAAGTACATTTTCTATGGACGCAACACCAAAGTGGTACTTCCTGATTTACCTTAAGGCAAGATCAAGTCATGATTAATGGGGACTGCTACCTCTGGCTGCTGTCCCTCTAGCGCGTTCGATCAATTTTGATGATCGACTTCGACACGACTGATTCCTTCCCACCCCTGCTGGTCTCCCGAGAGGTCCGGGTTGGCCGCTGCTCGACTTGCACGGACTGGCCCTGTAACTGCGTGCTGCTCTTTGCTGCAAGCAGCCCTCGCTTCAGCTGCAGTCTGCCTCTTCTCTGATCCATGTCGGCGTTGAAGGCATTCATTCCTCCTGTCTCAATCGTCCTCTTAGCCTCCGGTCTGGGCCCCATCCAGTCTCTTGCTTGCCAATTCATCCATGCAACTCTGGACGACCAGCAACCTCAAAGTCCAACCACACGCACCACCCCGTGAGCTCCCCTGTCCAACCAGCAGAGCCCAATTTGCCCCCCGTCCGTCAAGCATCAAGCAAAGCTGGCAAGCCTGGCAACTCTGTTTCCTCCCCTTGAAAGACGAATAGCAAAAGAAGAAAAGGAATAGTTGGTCGGCCTCATGTTGCTCTCGCCCAAAATCAGGACCCTCTGTGGGACTCAATGCAACGGCGGGAATCCTTGTCGGGCAAAACTCATGACCTGAGCACACAACAAGCGGCCCTGTTCTGCCCGTAGCTTAATCCACTGCCGCCTCTCCGACCCAGCAGAGGGCCAGCAGAGGTGATCTCGGCTGTTGGGCAAATCCCGTCTGTCCCCGGCGCGTTACTGCTCTCGGCAGCCATGTCACCGTATCACGCGCGGGAAATAGGGGGAGGGGCGGCCAACTACCACCCACGCCTTGCTCTGATCTGACAGGCTGCCCGGACGACACGGCCGAGACGGACGCAGCGGATCAAAGACTGCTGACTGAGACCGACCGACACCCCCGGACAAAACCAACCAACCCATGGACAAACATGACGGACTTCGGGCCCCGTTGCTCCTTCTTTCCTGTCGCTCCCGCTTCTGTCTAGGTTGTAATAAAGCAAGGTAGACATCATCGTCGGCATCAACGAGCACTAGTCAGTCCCCCCCCCCCCCGGATATCATGGCAAGACCCAAACGTCAGCGGCATCGGCGCAATCTGTAAATGCTTGCTTGCAACCAACATCTCACAAGGTGCCGGCCCTAATGCAGCCTCGCAGAACAATCAGCTCCCTTGCCTACTACCTATGGTGTGCATGACGGGAAGAAAGCTGAGCTAACGAGAGCTTCCACCACTCTGAAGTCATACCACTCGTCGCGAACCACACAGCAAGACCCCGTTCTTCCGCTCTGTTCTGCAGCCTCGAACGGCCCGCAAGTAGACTAAACGTCCAAGTTCGCGATTCCCTTTCCGTGGCCGCCCTATCCATGGCTGCGACTTCAGCAGCGCCAACCAGCCTTGCTTGGCCAGCATGGCAAGTTCGTCATGGGACCTCCCTGCTCGTCTCTGCCGCCAAACCGCCCTCTCTTATTCAACACGCCATCCGATGCCTCCGCGGGAAGGAGAGGTGCGGACGCAAGTGATGTTATCTGGTCACCAAAATAATTCACACTCGTCGTGTGTTTGCTCAGCAATGCGCCCAGCGTAGTGTTACACTACTAGTGTTCTCTACTCTGTGCCGTCTCTGCCCAACTCAATGCTGTTCGTCAGTCTCTCCACCACCAAGTGCCCTTGTATGCATCGTCTGCCCTGCCTCGCCAGGCCTCACCGACCACAAGAGAGCAGAGTTGATCCTGGTATTTGAGGGCTGTTAGATGAACGACGCGCGAGCCACGATCCACGTCTTTACACGCAGCACCAAGGATGTGTCGTGTTGTTTGTGCGCAGGTACGTCGAGAGAGTGTAAAGCAAAGTCAGGGCGCGCACAAACTTGACGATGGGGACAGCAAGCCATTGCAGGTAATCGAACAAGCGACAATGGAGTGAGGGCCGCTCGGATCGTCAGCTGATGAATTGTCGAACGAACGCGGGCCCGAAGGACTGTCTCAACATCGTCGCATGGCATCAACTCGACCGTTGAGAGTTTTTTTTCCTCCCGGGTTCGCACGAGGTTGCAGTTAGACCTGCAAATGACATTGCTTTCTGCAATGTTATTCTGCAGTGTCCTTTCTTCTTCGAGGACCCCTTCAATCTCTTGCTCATCTTACACAGCACATGAGAGAAACACCACTACTACTGTATTGTACCACCACCCTCGGCCCCTCATCTCCAAATCTCGATTGCCCCTCGATGCGATGCTGCCCGCCTCGCCACAGATGAGAGAGATCATGATACTGCCCCGGAACCCTCGGCGCAGCCAATGACAAAAGCCCAGTTTGCAGTGTTGTTCGTGTTTACTTTGTCAAGCTGTGGGTAGGTGTGTGTGTGAGCTGTCACTGCAACCCCGGATTACAGGCTTCTACCCAGCAGCATGGGGCATACTGAGACGTTTCCCAGGGCCGCTTTGGCGCCGTTATCGATAGGGGCCGCCTGGAATTCGATCGCAGCTATCGGGCATCGAGCCCGTTGAGACGAATCGAGGCGGGGGAGGGGAGGACGCATGGCAATGCCATAGAGCGCACCAGCCACAGGGCGGGATGAGCGTGGCTTTGCTTCTTGCTAGTCTGCAATGCCGTGAACGCCTCACTCGACCTGTGCCAGCCGAGGTCTTGGGCGAGGCGTGCCTTGCATTTGCATGGGCTAGCATGCCTCTCCAATTATGTGCGTAGGTGAATGCGCAGTAGCTCAGGTGCCTTACCTAAGACAGCACTAACACGAGCATCTGCAGGTACCAGAGTTACTGAGCACTGTTCATCACGGTTCCCCTCCGATGTCCACCGCGGAATTGACGCACCCAAGTACCTTGCCTCCAGAGGCAGAGAGGTTCATGAATGATGAACCGGAGCAAAAGCCACCGCCCGAGCTCCAATGCGAAACAGCATTCCAGCCAGCTGAACAGACTTCTCTGCTCTGCACTGTATCCCCTTTCTTAGATGAGGATCAGGAACGCGGGCTCTTTGGTGGTGGACGATCCCTCAGATTTCCCCCCACCCCCGGACTCCGGCGTGCTCTTTCTTTCTGGGGGTTGCGTGCCTGCCTCAACCCTTTTTTCAGAATCGTCCCTCGGAATCTGACCCGTCGGATTGCGACGGCACAATTTCCATTCTCTCTCACTCCCCGTCTGCCGTCCTGCTGCTCCCTCCACCTCCGGAATCGCAGATCAACACTTTTTCTTTTTTTCCCACCTCCGACCTTCTTTACCTAACGACCCGTTGCAGGTGATACGGATAGCCCAGGAGCTTCGTCGTCCCGAAGCACGTCCAGCCAAGCGAGTCAATTAATCACCCAATTCGTCCCATATCTCACCGGCTACGATAACCGCCCATCATGACCATCACCAGCGTCACACGCAACGAGCTCTGGAGGCACCCGGACCCCACCTCGACTCCCATGTGGGCGTTTCTGCTCAAGGTCAACTCAAAGTACGGCCTCCAGCTGAACGACTATCCCGGTCTCTACAAGTGGTCCATTGAGAATGTTGCCGAGTTCTGGGAGGAGGTCTGGCACTTTGTCGGCATCACTGCCTCAACCCCCTTCGACAAGGTACGCCGGACCACTCGCTCCGTCCATCACACATTATCCAAAACCAAAAAGAGCCCAGCTTCAACCTCCTATTGCCCATTGCTTCACCCTGCTTGGTACGCCATGACATATCCCAATACCAACGAAATCAATGGGAGACCGTCCAGCGTGTGAGATGTGGTGTGAGAGCACCATGAAGATCCAAACTCTACTCTCTCGCCCCGATGCGTGCAAGTGCCAGCAAGAGGAGCAACAGCGGAGATGAGGACGCCGAATCGTCGATGTCAAACCCTCGCCACCAGTGTCTTGAACCCTCGTCAGAAGCTCCCCTCATCAACAAACCTCGGATGCAAGCTCTAGCAAAAGCAGAAAGCTCTGCGTTTTCCAGCACTCCCCCTCATCTGCATAACGAACATCCCATCCTTCTCGAGTCATGCCATAGTCTCAGTCTCGCCCAAGCTTTTCGCCGCCCAAGATGATCAAATCATCATGGGAAATTGCCGAAATCCCATTCCAGACGCTGATCTTGTCCACAGGTCCTCCCTCCCAATGCGCCCATGTACCCCCGACCGGACTTCTTCTCCGGCTCCCGTCTCAACTTCGCCGAGAACCTCCTCTTCCCCGCAAACACCCCGATCGACCCCACCGCCGTCGCAACAATCACAACCACCGAACTCGGCCCCTCAGTCTCCACAACCTGGGCCGACCTCCGCGACTCCGTCCGCCGCTGCTCCGCCGCCCTCCGCGCCCACGGCCTCGGCCCCAACGACATCGTCGCCGGCTTCGTCTCCAACCACCACCAGGCCCTCGTAGCCTCCCTCTCCGCCGCCGCCATCGGCGCCATCTGGACCGGCATCAGCCCGGACAACGGCGTCAGCGCCGTCCTCGACCGCCTCGCCCAGATCTCCCCCAAGGTCCTGTTCGCGGACAATGGCACCGTCTACAACGGCAAGGAGTGGAGCAGCACCGACAAGACGGAAGAGATCGTCAGGGCCCTCGCGCCCAAGGGTCTCGAGTACGTCGTCGTCATCAACAACGTCGCCTGCGACCTCGGCATGGACGGCCTCAAGACGACCGGCGTCGCCGCCGAGGAGTACACCTCCTTCCTCGCATCCGCGCCCAACGTCCCGCTCCACTTCGAGCAGCTGCCGCCTTCCCACCCCCTCTACATCCTCTACTCCTCCGGCACCACCGGCCTGCCCAAGGCCATCGTCCACACCGCCCTCGGCACCCTCATCCAGCACAAGAAGGAGCACCTTCTCCAGGGCTCCCTCACCTCCCGCTCCCGCATGCTCTACTACACCACCACCTCCTGGATGATGTGGCACTGGTCCGTCTCCGCCCTCGCCGTCGGCGCCACCCTCGTCCTCTACTCCGGCTCCCCCTTCAAGCCCGACGGCCACCTCTCCCTCCCGCGCCTCCTCTCCTCCCTCCGCGTCACCCACTTCGGCACCTCCGCCGCCTACCTCACCGCCCTCGAGGCCGCCCAGATCTACCCCGTCAACGAGCCCGGCATCGACCTCTCCGCCCTCGAGGCCATCTACTCCACCGCCTCCCCCTTGCCCCCGTCCACCTTCTCCTTCGTCTACAAATCCTTCCCCGCCACCGTCAACCTCGCCAGCATCACCGGCGGCACCGACATCATCTCCCTCTTCGGCGCCCCCTGCCCGCTCCTCCCCGTCCGCGTCGGCGAGATCCAGTGCGCCGGTCTCGGCATGGCCATCCGCGCCGTCGACTCCCTCTCCGGCGGCGCCCTCCCGGACCCCTCCCACCCAGGCGACCTCGTCTGCGTGCGCCCCTTCCCCTGCCAGCCGCTCACCTTCTTCGGCCCCGGCGGCGACGAGAAGTACCGCGCCGCCTACTTCGACCGCTTCGCCGACATCTGCGACGTCCAGGGCGCCGTCTGGCACCACGGCGACTTCGTCAAGATCCCCAACCCGGCCACGGGCTCGCTCGTCATGCTCGGCCGCTCCGACGGCGTCCTCAAGCCCGCGGGCGTGCGTTTTGGGTCTGCCGAGATCTACAACATCCTCACCCGCTTCTTCCCCGCCGAGGTCGAGGACGCCGTCTGCGTCGGCCGCCGCCGCGCCACCGACTCGGACGAGACCGTCTGCCTGTTCGTGGTGCCCGCGGCCGGGCAGACGTTCGACGACGAGCTGAGGGCAAAGATCAAGAGCGTCATCCGCAGGGAGCTGAGCCCCAGACACGTCCCCGGCGTCGTGGAGGAGTGCGGCGGTGGCATCCCCAAGACGGGCAACGGGAAGAAGTAAGTATCTCTGCTCTGTCTTTCTCACTTACATGAGTTTGGTTGTGGCTAACACACCGCGTAGGATCGAAGTCGCCGTCAAGCAGATTCTGTCCGGCATGAACATCAAGACCAACGCCTCCGTCGCGAACCCCGAGGCGCTGGAGTGGTTCCGCGCGTGGGCCGCGGCGAACTAAGTCACCTAATATTGTGTTTTCGTTGTTGCTCCTTCTGGGCCGGTTTGTGGTGACGAAGTCTCTCATACATGCGGCCATGTGGAGAGAGAGAAGGGGGGAAGAGAGATTTGTCGCGTGATCGCCGCCTTGCTGCATCCCCCATCCATCTTCCGCGTGGGGGTTTACTTGCCAAAATGAGGGTGGGTGGGCCGAGGCGCGGCGACCCCCACGCGCCGCCTGGCCCTGTCTGCCCATCTCCTCCAGCCTGTCTCTGTCTTTTTGCACTTTTCGGAACGGACCGAGGACGGGGGGCGGGGGGGGGAGGAGATATACATGCGTGCGCCCACTAGTAGTGTTGACCCAATCGTTCGGGTTGCAACGTGGAGGAGGATGGACGATAAGCCAGTCGGAGGAGGGGAGGGTGTGAGTTTAGAGTCCGCCTTGGGTCTTGTCCTTTTTATTTTCGACTACATCTCTTCATGTTGCGGCCTTGCCTTGGGAATCTAGATGGCATTTCTTATGGTTACTGATGATAGAATGTGTCGGCCCAGACTTGGGACTGGGGACACTGTAATACATGATAGAGGCTGTTGAGTGATTGGGGTCTTGGTCACATAAAATTGAACGCCATGATATCAGGATATTTGACGGATTTCGTGATGCCATCGTGAACAGACAGACTTTGCTCAAGATCATCACAGATTCGGAAAATAACTGCTATCACGAAAGACGAAGAACGTGACGTCGAAAGGTAGAGTGAACATAGAAATATTGATATTGATAAAAAAGTCGGCCATCTCTGTGACCAGGCTAGTCATGACGATAATCATACCCATTAACTCCTATTATGATGCATTCGTCCATGCAGGGGGGACAGTGCCCTCCCTCTCTTGCTTTTTGTCTTCCTTCTCTTCCCATGCTTTGTTTTCTTTTCTCTTCGCACCACCCATGCGTGTATCCCAGCCATTAACAAACCCCCAATAATTCCAGTATCCTATATCATGCAAACAGAAAAACAGAGTTGCGCCGATTCTAGAGTCCCAAAAGGGAGCCTCTATTGCATCTTGGACATACGCTTGGCCATGCTGTGAAGGAGTTAGTCAACTGTCTCGTGTTTCGTGTTTCATGGGGGTAACTTACAAGTCGTAGAAAGCAAACTGGCTAGGCTGGCTGCCAAACTGGTAGACAAACCTCGAGGCGAGGTAGCTGCCGAAGATGGCGCGCAGGTAAGAGTCGGGGACGCGCTCGATGATGGTGTCGAGACCAATCTTCTCGATGAGAAGGTTGGGCAGGGCGTCCTGGAGAACGGAGCGGCGGATCTGCTCGTTCTTCCAGAGGTCGGAGTGCTGAAGCTCCTCGTCCAGGGTGGTGATGGCGTTGGACAGGTTGTCGGACAGGATGCTGCGGGGAGTACCAGTCTCCTCGTGCTCGCGCCAGATGGCCTCGAACTCGAGACGGGCGTTCTCGCAGATCTTCTCCTGGACGGACTTGACGTAGTCCTGGTAGAATTGAGGAGCCTGGCCCTTGGCGTCGTGGCACATGTGCTTGAGGAAGTTCTCGTCGTCGAAAGCCAACGAGGCGAGAACCTCAAGGGAGGAAGAGGTGACACCTCCCTTATTGGCACTGGCGTCCTTGTACAATATGCAGCCGGCCTCCTCGAGGCGGAGCTTAGCGTCCTGAGTGATGAACAGGTTGGCGCCCTCGACCAGGTAGGGGATCGTGGACTTGCCATCCTTGATGATCTTGTTAACGGAAATCAGGTCAATCGACTCGGGGCGACCACCGCAGGGAACGAAGCAGTCGGTGAGACCAGTGTCGCGCAGGTGGTAGGTGTTGCGGAAGGTAGTGCCGTTGGAGATGAACTCGCCAGTAGGCAGGTTGATGTTGCTGTCATCACAGAGAATGCGGTATCCGTCCTTGGAAAGCTTGGACATGTCAAAGTTGTTGATCATGGCACGAGCTTTGGCCAGGCGCAGAAGCTCCTCCTTGTCGAGTCCGTTGGGGTCAACGAGGACACCGGATCCGTCAACAATGGAAGTGTACTTCTCGTTGCTGAGGAGGATCTCGTTGCTACCCAGGTCACCGTCGGGGCCACCGGTCTGCATCTTCCTGACCGTTGAGGGGTCAAGGTTGAGCTTGCGGTAGATGCCCTTGACGTACTCACGGACGGACAGGGTGGTCATGCCGTAAGTGTCGTGGGGAATACCACCGAGCTTGGGCGACTTGCCGGTGAAGAACGACTTCCACCAGGGTGCGCCGCGAGAGCGGGCGTGGTGAGTAGCCCAGTTGACAAGCTCTGCCGTGTTCTCATCAGGACCCATGAAGAGGATCTCCTCCTTGCCGTACAAGTCCACAATGGGGTTCTTAATGCCGGGGGAAGAGGCAGGCAGCAGGAGATCGAGGATACTGTCAATGTACTTCTCGAAAGCCTCCTCAGCGCGGTCCTGCATCTTGGGGTCGAGCAGGATGACACCCTTGGAACCACCCTCGGGAATGTCCTTGTTCTTGCGCTGCTGAGTGCTGGCAAGACCGTAGTTCTCGTCGAAGAGGTTGCGGGCGTTGATGCTGTAGGCCTCCTTGCTGCGAGACTTGACGATACGGATACCACCACGAGCGATGTCCTTAAACCGGAGGTGGAACCCACGGGACTCGGCGCCAATGACCAGGAACATGCCGTAGAGACGCTTGGGGTACTCGATCTCGGGCAGGAAAGAGGGGTCCAGGCGGAAGCTCAAGGCGACCTTGGTGGGAGTGAAGTAGTTGGTCTTCAGGATGGCATTGTTGAAGACGCGGAAGGCAGTCATGACCATCTCCTCGTGCTCGTTGGAGACATCACGAGTGATGCGCTCCTTGAGCTTAGCATCGGACAGAACCTCGATGGCGGGGGTGGGGGCGATGAAGTGACGGTCGAAGTCGGGGCCGACGGCAAGGTGCACCGAGGCGAAGGAAGCGTACAGAATGCGGACGAGGCCAGGGTAGGACTGAATGATCTCCAGGATGTAGTCGGGAGTGAAGGTTTCCGTCCTCAGGCGGCGCTTCAACTTGGACAGGAGAGCGGTCTGGGTCGGGTTGTTCTGGTCCAGAATCTGGGACAGAGAAACGTACTCGGAACCCAGACGGTTCAGGAAGTGCTGGATAAAGACCCAGACGCAGTGTCCGTAGACAGTCTCCTGGAGGGAGAGCTCGCCAGTGCTGAAGAGCGAGTGCAGCTTGTTCTGAGGCAAGCAGTACAGGAGAGAAATCTCCTTGGTGATCTGGTGGATGGACTGGTCCAGAGGAGGGAAGTTGCCCTCGATGTTCATAGCAGGTCGAAGGTAAATACTCATAACGGTGATGCCGTTCGCGAACTGCTCGACGTACTTTCTGGAGCTGGTGACACCGTAGTAGTGGTACAGGTCAGAAAGGGCAGAGAACAGGCCACGGGCGGTGCGAGAACGGAAGGCAATAACAAGGCGCTTCTCGGCAGAGCCCTCAATGTCGAAGACCTCGATGACAGGGCCGGTTCTGTTGACAGCAAGCTCGATGATCTCCTGGTAGATCTGCTTGGTGTTGTTGGTGGCCTTCTGGAGGAAACCGTGGTCGGCAATGACCTCGAGACGGGTCTCGTGAGGGTCGGTCGTCTCGGGGCTCTGCTTGAAGAGGCACTGGTAGACGAAGTAGCAGCGAAGGGTGGCCTTGGATGCGGGCGATGCGCCCAAAACACCAGGAGAGCGGAAGGTCTCGACGCGGAACTTGGTCTTGCCAACGTGGTCCAGGTACTTGGCCTCGAGTCTCTGCTCGTATCGCGGGCCGCCGATCGAAGTCTTGCCGGGCTCGCTCGTGTCGATGTAGATGGCGTGGTCTGGGGCCTCCATGTCGAGTCTGATCTCCTCGCGCTTGTCCTCGCGCGCGAACGCGGCGACCTTTGCGGCGTATAGGGAGGTGATCTGGCTCGCAATGACCTCGGGGCTCTCGATCTTAAAGTAGACATCGTCGATGCCAAGCTCGTCGTAGAACCACGTTACTTGCTCGTCGACGAGGACCTCGGGAATCCAGCCGTTAGTCTTGAGAAGTCCACGGACTAACACGCAAGTCAGCATCACTCAATAGCCATAGTTTTGAAGCTCGGGACTTACCCTGGTCCATCTGCTCGAGCTTGCCGACGAAGGTGGGCGCAACGTAACCGACTGTCGCGGAGCGCAGGACTCTGTGTCCGTTGCCGTTGGCGCGAGCAGCCATGGGAACGCTGAAATGTGTGGGTTGGGGAGAGGGGCCGCGGCTGCTCTCTGCTGAGTCGGCCTGGACCTGACCCAGCATCTTGTTGCGAGGGGGGGCGGCGGTCGCCATGATGTCGCCTATTTCCTCGGTGGGAGAGATATCCTCGTAATTAGGAAACCTGTCCATGGTAGGAAGGTCAGTATTGACGTTTAAGGCCAACATTGTGTGTGTAGGCGTAGTATCAAAGCAGCATGGGATCGGGAGGTGGTGGGAGAGGATTGGGTTTGACGGGATGACGAGAGGGAAGCTGAGCAGAAGGGGCGGCGACCCAAAGGTCTAAGTAGCCGGCCCAACAACGACCCAACGAAGCATCGCAGCAACCAGGAGAGTTACATGATGAGAGTGAGTCAGCCTCGGACTGGCTGGCAGCACAGAACAGCTCAGCTCTTGGAGCGCCCGTAGCAAAAACCGGGATCGGTAGTGGCTCGTGTGATCTAGAGCAGGCTTTCTTCTCTAGAAGGCGGCTGGGAATGGAACCGAGCTGTCTAGGTGCAGGTACAGGCGCAGGCGCAGGTGTAGGTGAAGGTGCGAGGTGCTATCTCTCAGGGAAACGCAGGAATCGAGAGAGCAACGGGAAGAGCATTGAAGCTTCACCGCTGGACGCTCGTACATGGACAAACATGATGTACTGATAAGGCAAATAAAGAAGGGCAAGGGGGTGGGGAGTGGGAATGGGCGATGCGATCAGGAAGAATCCGTGAACGTGGACGGACGTACCTTGCGTCTCGGGAGGCTAGTGCAATGCTGATCCGATTCAAATATACGGGACCAGGTGACAAGCAGGCGCAGAGCTAAGCAATGGGCTCGGATACCTGCTTTTTGCGGTATGTCTGGTTGGTTGGGGGTCGAGAGAAGAATGGGCGAGGAACAGAGACAAAAAGTCGGTTCCGGGGAGGAGTGTAAATATCGCGTAGGGGGTGGTTGTTGGGGACGGTGCACCCGACGACGACTGATGTCAAAGTCTCGGAGAGGCGATCCGGCGGGGCAATTTGCTTGGTCCAGGCAACTTGTTGTCGCTGGATTTTTGCGATGATAAAGAACCAAGAATGTCTCGTTTCCGGGAGCCAATGCAATTGCAGCTCTTAGAAGGGGGCACCCGACGAACGCGAAGACGGGACGAAGGATGAGGTCAGGGGTGAGAGGTGTCGTAGGAAGTACCGAATCTCCAGGCGGCAGAAAAAGCTAGCTTGGAGGGGACGATATATACGTTGTCCGCGTCGACGAGGGAAAGCTACCGCGAGCAAAAGCGCGAGGGAGTTTCCTTGTAAGTCGTAGGTGACGGGTGGTCAGCAGGACCTGATTACTCCTGAGAGAGAGAGTCGCAAATTGGCGTGAGGGCGGTTAAAGTGCGTCAATTGACGTAGGTAATGGGGATCCCGGACAACACAGCCATCCGACCGGCTAGAAGCTGATGTTGATGGATATTGTTGTTGCTGTGGTGGTGCTGATGACTTTTGATGTGGCGACGCCGAGGGGCACGCGGTGGAGAGATAAGGACCCTTGAAGCTAGGTTCTTGGGTTGGCCAGGACCAGTCTGCGTTCAGCTGAAAATAGCAGCAGCGGGCGGACACTCGGGACAGAGAGGTGCGGTAGGTACGGCCACAGGGCTGTGAACGCCTTGGGTGTGGACGGACGGAGGCACGGAGAGGCAAGGCAAGGCGAGGGAAGGGGAAACCGAGCTAGGCCGGCGTATGTAAGATGGATGGCGATAAGCGTCGGGGAGGGCTGAAGACGCTGGTGAGAGGTCAGGGACCGTATGCCGGTATGTAAGGTAACGTATGTAAGAGGAAGAGATAGAGATAGATGGATAGCCCAAGGAGGGAACCTGCTGGTGAGGCTTTGAGCTGAAGAAGGAGGAGGGGGGAGATGATGAGGAAAAACAAAGTCGATCAGGAACCAGTGACTCACGATCCAACAGGGCCGGTAGTAGCCTTTATACTCGGGACCTGTTTGAAGACTGACAGAGTGACCTGAGTTACGTATCGTCTGTTTTGCAATGCTATGCCATGCTTTGCTAACCCCAGCAAGCCGGACCAGACCAGCAAAGCCAGGTGACTCTCCAAAAAATTGGAGGACAGGAGCAGAAAAAATTGCAATGATTCCCGTGCATTTCTGCCCCCTCAAGGGAAGCACGTTGACTGCATCCTTGCAGCTTCGTGAGCTCCCACGACTCCTTTGGGGACAGAATTCGATCACGATGATGACTTCACCTGCAGCACAAATGCCCAACTATTACCAAATAATTATGGTCTAAGCCGTTTCGAGTAGGCATCAGCCTCAATTAGCGTTTCTGATTGGCTTGGGGCGTGATGTACCTTTTGTAGGTAAGTGAGGTATTCCAGACAGACATCGATAGGTACGGCGAGGGGCAGGTAGGTGAGGTACCTACCTCCAGCTGAGGCACCCTCACCCTCACCCTCACCGTCGTCCACAGGGCCACAGGGCAGGCCGCCCGCTGCGAACCGGGGCTGGACTGGCCTGCTGCTGGTACCTGAGCCTCTGCTGAAGCAAATGAGGCCTGGGAGCTGCCACATGGGGCACATCACATGCGCCAATGGAGGGGCACCAAGGAACTACCAAGGGCCCAAACCTCCACTGGGGAGCCCACGATGCCACCGGCCGGTAGGTAAGCACCGTAAGGTATGGAGTACGTACTCGGTACCTTGTTTTTCTCGGTGACGACGACCAAGTCTCCAAGTACCTTGCCTCACCTTGCTCTGTAGACATACCTGTCTACCTAGCAAGACACAGCGGTTTTTCACCTCACGTCAATGTATTCTTCCAGGCACGGATATACGTATCTACCAACACTCATCTTGGCCGGCTATTCGAGGCTCTTCTCTCCACACAGTTCGTTTTTGATTCCTGTTGCAATTTTTTCGTCCGGTTTCTCTTTCGTTCCCTTGCGTCTGCCACTGTGTGTTTCGTTCGTCCGTCGATGAAGCGTCGGAGCAAGCATCCGACGTTTTTCTTGTGAATCCCATGCTCTTGCTCCCGTCACTGCCCAGGTACGTACGTGTACTTACTTCGTTCTCTGCGGGCATACGCAGTAAGCGGGAGGGAGGTGGTGGCTAGGGGGTAAGCGCCGCCCGTAACAGAGTTGCAGGCCACTCGCCAACCCGGCCTGCCTTAGCCGGGCCGGTGGGAAAGGGAGACAGAGGTTAATCGTAGATCTTGATGTCAGAAGGCAGATCCCGCCGACACCCAGCCCCAACCCGCTTACACGCCGCCTTTCAACCCGCCTTTTTCAACACGACAACTCACTCTCAGAGCAATTCACACACCAGGACAACTCAAGGCATGGCCAGCCTAACTCGGTTCTGCTCGTAGCATCGTTTCCCTATCACCCCGTTAGAGTCAGCTCGTAATTGTCTCTGAAAAAGTCAACAGCAACAAAACCCGGGCAGCCCCAGCCGGCCTCTCCGCCCCGGCGTTCAGTCTTTTGACAGCCAACCCCGTGTACCAAAACGAAAATTTAATATCTGGTTCCTGTGCGTACCCGGTTATCCGCCCGCTGGGCCCCTCTTCGTAGTCATCATCCCTTATCAGCGTCCGCCCCGAACATCTTCGGCACTGGGTAGCCCGCCGTCCGGTGTTCCCTTACATCCCAATGCGCAATGAAAAAACCTGTATTTTAGAGAATGGTACGTACAGCATAAATGTACACTGTATGGAAACATCCAAAAATTGCGTCTTTTCAAAATTTCATCCAGTTTGCCAACCGTCTCGATGCAACGCAACGCACCAGGGCCATGTCGCGAACACGACAACTAAAGATGTAGGAAACAGTGACAAGACGCGGCGGTACCTCTGTACCTGCTTTCCGACATCCCAACTCAGGAACCTTGGGTTACGCAGCCTTGAAGGGCGTCAAACAGCGTCGCGTAACGGGATCCGGGTCCAGAATCCGCAAGTCTCGAGTACCTCCGCCCCGAGTCGGGTTCGGCTGGGCCCTTTTACCGCCTCTTTCGTGTTGCAGCTCAAAACGCCCGCTGGTCAGCGCCGGCCCAGTCTTGACATCCACTGTAGTCTGTTCGTGGCCCCCCAAGATGGACTGCCATCCCGGCATGTAGTTGCACTTTGCAAGAGTTGGACCGTCTCCATTGTAAGAGAATCGAGCAATTTAAAAGTAGAAACGTATAGATAACAGAGAAAAAAAAGAGGTATTCGCAAAAGTACACTTGAATCACACAAGTTAAAGTACACATTAAAATGTAGGTACATACCTTTTGACCCGTTACGACTCGAGTCGCGGGTTGGACATGCCAACTCCCCTGTCAAACCAAACCAGCCCAATGACCTCTACAATAAGTCCACGACCAGCGAAGCAAGCCATGTTCGTCCCTAATGTTGTTTCCATTAGTGTACGCCTGGGTCCGGAATCCCCAGTTTCCCCCAAAACAACGGAGAGGCGAAGACCAGACCACCTCACAGCAATCAAATCCGAGACCCCCTTTGCGCCCACCTTACCCCAGGTTGTGGGCATCGGACTAACCCCCCAACAAGCTAGGGCCCTTGGGTACGCAGCAGACGGGACGGGGAAAGAGAGAGTAAGGGCAACAACTACACATACAAACACGGTCAAGATCCAGAAAAGACGAAAGGATCACGAGATGGCATATGTTGGGGATGGCCCTGCCCGCTCTGCCACGCCGAATGGCCCGGGAGTGCGGCGGCTGACCCCACAAACCCCGCCTAACCATGGCGGCGTTGGTCTCTCCAAGAGGCGTACACTTGTTGATGAAGCGTATGCGTAGGATGCCAGTTTCCATTACCCCCAGATTACTTGATCGTGCAGCATTCGAGGGGCCACGGGACAGACCGACTTGGCCCCATTGGGGGACGACGACTCTGGGATGACAAGCCCCTACCTAGGTAAGGCAGGCATTGATACCAAGTTGACCCAGGCTCTCTTTCTTGAAGTCCCGAAATCCCCTTTTTCCCTTCCCCAGTTTCTTGGCCCCGTGGTACTAGTAACTAGGTACCGCGAAGGCGCGATGAATGGGAGATATTTGCACCGGCACCAATGGAAGTCTGGCCCAGCCGGCCGGGGCCCCGACCATCGAGGTCCCCGCGAACCCGCATCGCCATTACCAAATGGAAAAGCCATTGTAAAACACTGCCGGTGTCTGACCCCTCGTCACGCGCTCTGGCAAGGCCTTTTGTTTCGTCCAAAAAAGAATGAAAAATTTACTGTCCACGAACATGCTCGGGGTTGTGTCGCCGCCGCCGCCGCCGCCGCCGTCACCTGCGGGCTTGCGTACTAATCACCGGGTGGTGGATGTTGTTATGGGAGTTTGAATGTCGTCTTCGGCGAGCTGGTGTATGTTCGCATTCCATTGCACACAGTCAATACAACACACAAAACAATGGGGTACGCGGCGTTGGTGGCTTGCTCCCCCCTACCTTTGACAACTCTCGTTGTTTCTGTCCCGCATAATCCACAAGTTACTTGAAATGGAAGAGACAACGTCGGCTTGATCTCCCGTTTGGAAAAGCTCAAGGCCAACCACGAATGGGTGTCTAGTCTAAGGTAGGTGCAATATGCAAGCACCTGTTTCTGCCAGGCTCTTCACCGTACCTGATTGACAAACACGGGATCTACATACATCCCCTACCGAGCACAGGCCTGGGCTCGCTTCAGGTTCTACTATGGTAGAATACTTCACCTTGAGCTGAGCAGAGCTGTGGACAGCTCCCGTGATGTAACTTCGTACATTGCTCCCCCCGTTGCTGCCGTCGCCGCCGCCACTGGCTGGGTGCTGCTAATTTTACCCCAACCGCCGTTCCGAAAGCAGACAACGGGCTGGCGCTGGCTGATGACCCCCCTGCACCGCCACAAGGGGGGGCCGGGAAAAACTCAGATCGTCACTTGTGCATTCTACTCTCCCCCAGGTTTTTTCTCTGCTCAGTTTCTTGTCGTTCCCCTTGATGCTGGAGCATATTTTGATGGAAACGAGGTCACGATGCCTCAAAGTAATTTCCTGCCGTCAGGGTTGTTGGGCCATGGCATCATTCCAGCTCCAGGTCACGATGGAGAGACACTGGGCATGGGAGTTCCGGGCCCCGGGGTTCCACGCACACCGTCTTTGCCCAGAGTGACTCAAAGCATCCCTACGAAAAACAGAAAAACAAAAACTCACGATACTTTGGACCGTGGTCACAACATACGTGTCCTCCCCCAGTCGCCCCCTGCGGTGAGTTCGGTTGAGGAGTTGCAATGCCGTTGCAGGAATTGCGGCATCGTAGTCCGCATTACTGCCGGCCGCCGGATTACGTATCCGTGCAGCAATCGCTCCCAACCATTGCCTTCCATCTTCCATTGCCTTCTCGTTTTCAAGACGGGAAAGTGAGGCCTCCTCCTTCTTCTCTTCTGCATCCCAACGGGCGCTCTCTGCCGCATCAGTTCCGATGAGGAATGGTCTTCTGTGATCCGTCACTTACCTTTGCTCACCTTTGCGGGAGCAACATGTTTCTTGGGGGAAAAGAAACCGCTCACTCGCCCGGCAGTTGCAACTTGATAACGGGCCAAAATGGCTCGTCCAAATCGAGTAACCCAATAGGCCATTTACGCCGTTCACGCCTGTTGTCCAAATGTCCCCGGAGGAGGCCTCTGCAAATTCAATCGACATGCCGTTTGACGGTGAGCCCAGCTGCTCGACTCGCCTTACTTCGCACATCATCTTGGAACTGTCCGACCCAATGCATTCAAACGTCGTCAACCCCGGAAAATATCAAGTAATCAACACAGGCAGAGCCTCCATGTCCCACGGCTAGTTCCCCACTTGAGACTGTCCCAACGTCAAGTCCCAAAAGTCCGCTGCTGCCTCCAAACGTGGTCCCCAACAACTGAGGTGGTCCCGAAATTGTTACACACTCTGCTTTCTTTAGCACATCTCGGGACCAAAATTGATGATGCAAGACCCAAACCGCCCAGCCAGCTCCCTCCGATGGACCACACGTTTGGTCATCCCATTGTGACAGTGAGCGTGCGAAGAAACGCCTTGGCTGGTGGGCAGCATCTCACACCCAACCCCCCGGGAGGTGCATGAGACTAGAAAGAAACCCCCCCAAGTGCGCAGATCATCCGGGCTCGGGAAAGCCTTCCAAGTTGCGGCCCACCACCCATCACCCGTCACCTCTCCGAGGTTGCAGAAACACGGGACGCAAAAAAAGACGTGATCCTGTCTCCCCGAGACTTGCGACAGGCGACGAAGACGACAACAGAGACTTACATTGTTTGGGGAAACACAAGGCATAGACTGCCTTATCCCATGGTTCAAATTGATTGATGATACAGGGTGTGAAAGGTTCCCTCACTCCCCGGCGCGGCCCAATCTCGAAACGGCACGTTACAGGCTGGTAGCTAGCTTTGCTTCAGGATCTGCAGGTCAGCCCGGCCGATGCGGGCGAGATACCGTGCCCGTCCCCGGAAGGGCAGCTCGGTCGGGAGTGTGTGAGGGATCCAGCGTCCAGTCTTCCCCAGAATCTCCTTGCCGGCAGGCCGTGATCGCCCGAACATTCGACGGGAGCGGGCTCCTCTTCGTCCGGCCATCCCATCCATCCCGTCCCACCCCGTCACCTTCCCTTTTCCCCTCCCTCCCACCAATCCTCCTCCTGCAGGTCACATCCCCATTCCCATGCCTCCTCTTCAAATGGCATTCAACCATAATCTAAGTACCTTCACCTAGAGGCATCCCCGCCATCAGCACTACCAAGCAACGCCCTCGTACCTGACGTTTATTACCCCCCCACACTCCTCCACTCGCTTCCCCGTGCCCCAGACTCGCGGACCGTCCAGCCAAGAGACGAGTCAAGCAACCCCGCATGTGGCCAGTTTATGGGGTAATGAGGGGGTAATACTGGGGTTTTGAAGGGGTAATGAAAACGCCCATATTTCGTAATTCGAGACTTTTAGCTCAAGCACGTTATTTGGAGATGAGGAAAAAAAGTTTTTCTTGCTGTCACGATGCCGATTGAGAAATAAACAAAAACATAATCAGGGCAGCGTTTTGAAAGTTGTTTCCAAAGCCCAGGTACTTGAGGTACAAAGCCCCAAAGTACCGAGTGACAAACCTCGAAGTACCTACAACAACAAACAACAACAGGTACAAAGACAAAAAACAATCCGACCTGGATCGTGGATTTTGGGGGAGACTTTGCCAACCCAAACCCACTCTGCAAGATTTTTTTTGGAGA
The DNA here is from genome assembly GCF_000319635.2 of Colletotrichum fructicola Nara gc5. Taxonomy (NCBI): domain Eukaryota; kingdom Fungi; phylum Ascomycota; class Sordariomycetes; order Glomerellales; family Glomerellaceae; genus Colletotrichum; species Colletotrichum fructicola. Next base: position 6,880,817 of record NW_027094051.1, on the reverse strand, counting down.
AAAAGAGGGCCTGGGAGCTTCACAGGACTTCCATCTCCAACTCTCCCCAAACCCGTCATGTCGTCTCCCGGTAGAACAGCTGATGGGTCTTGGCCGCTTACTGGTCAGCGTCAGCATCAGCATCAGCATTTCCCTCCTCATGCCCTCTCAGATTTGAAAGCGCGCCGCCCGCTTGGCGCAGCCCGTTGTTGTGGCCGACGCGGACAATGCCCTCCTCCTTCACGCCTATCGCGGCTGTAGGTCGGCGTTCTCGCCCTGCGGTCCTTCTCCCGCGGGAGCAATCATGGGGAAGAAGTCTTTGCTGAGGGAAGGGTGAAGTCACCCGTCATCTCGAGGTCGCGTCGCGAAGCTCTGATGCTGGCACCCGTGGTCTGTGTCGTTCGAAGTCGCTCTCAACCGACCGTCAACGTTTGAAAAGACGTGGAGGAACGCATGATATTTGTCTGGCAGCGTTTAACCGAATGATCTAGCAGTTCCCCGAGCCATGGACGTCACTCTTACCCCGCCGATATTTCCTTTGTACAATCATGATGGTGATATGGATCAGCGCGACATTGACGGCGCGAGATCGAGAAGTTTCTCCTCCCAAGAGCATCGCTTCTGACGAGGTGCGAAGTTGGCATTGACTGCCAATGGTGGAGTGGTCAACTCTCCAAACGCGGAGCCGCGTTTGAAGCAACCGAACTGGAATTCTCTGATATTAGCGAGCCGCATCCAAAGGCAGTACCAGGTGTGGCTGCTGCAGAGCCTTGGCTACCCCAACGTGGATGACAGACGAAGACTGGAGATATCCAAGATCAAGTCCCAAGCTGGGATACGGCATTTCGGCTGAAGAATCTCTTGCGACCTAGTGGTCGGTTCTCGGGGCAGGCACCTGAATGGAAAGAAGAATAGCCCAAGTTGGTGGCATGCTCGACTTGTTGAGGATTGGAGATCATGAGGGGATGAGGTTTACCAGAGCCGGGATATGAACCAAAGCTCTCTACTAAAGAGAGAACGTATTCATTGCTTCCGTCTACATAAGAAGCAAATGTAGATCCAAGAACACCAATGGGCCATGCATGCTCTCAAAAATCAGAGCATCGTATGGTTGTGCCAAGACCAGCTGAACGTGCCAAGCTCGATAGTGAGTTGTGGCGTTCGCCAACCCTCAGCTCAAGCCACGCAGGCCTCGAACCTCAAAGACCTCTTTCTTATCGACGAGTCAAACGTCGTGGATATCAACGTGCTCAAAAACCCTCTTTATCCTGTGTTGATCTGATTTATTCTCTCTGGAGTCTACTCTTGCCCCGTTAGACTCTTGTTCTTGCACCATTCAGGAGTGAATGGGTCTGGCCTCACTCGTATCTGTGAGCTTTTACACATCCTCAGAATGGAATACTTCAAAAAGGCCAAAAGCCAAGTCAAGGGTGCGGTAAAGGAGGCCCAGGTCCTGGCACAACAGCTTCAGAGTCAGCATCAGTATTCCCAGCCACAATATCAGCAACAGCAGCCGCAGCAAAATAGCTATTCGACGACAACAGCACAATACCCCAACCATCAACAGCAACCACCATATCCGTACTCCAACGGTCATTATGGCAACCCCGGAAACGGTGTGAGCCAACCTGGACTACCGCAGTATCATTACGGAGGGCCGCAACATTCATACCATCATGGACAGCCTACAAACCAGGCACAGCCAGCGATGTCTCCTGGCCACTATCCGCAATACATGGCAGCTCCTCCACCACAACAGAATGCCACTTACCGAGCACCACCACCACCACCATCAACCGCTCGGCCGCAGCCGCAACCAGATCTCGGGTATCAGGGGTATCAGGGGCATCAGGGATATCAGGGATACCACGCTGCTCCTGCTCCTCCGCCTCCGCTGAACTACAATGGTCACGCAGCGCTCCAGCAGCCAGAGGCAGAGTACACGCCCCAGGAGCCTGGGCGTGGTCAGATACAGAGTTCTTCTCCAGGTCAGACGTTTGATATGACTGCAATGTCTCAAGCCCTAGGTCCCGGTCCAGGTCAGAGCCGCGATGCTACACAAGCACAACCCCAGAATCAGCAGCGCCAAGCTTATCTCCAGCAAGATCTGCCATCGCCGGCAGCCCCTCCGTCCAACGCAACCGCTCTTGTACCATGTCCCAAGTACGAGATGGCGTCTTTGGAAGTCGTGTCGTTCTACGTTCTGAGGGACGAGGTTTTGAATGCACATCAGTCATCCCCAGGGAAGAAACGGACGGATCCTGACGCCTTTGCTATCTGCAGCGCTTGCTTTGCTAGCGCAGTTGCATCAACAGGAAATGCGCAGCTCTCTGAATGTTTTCGTCAACGAGAGAAAGCAATACCAAAAAACCCCGAGACACCGAGGCAGTCCTTTGAGCAGCTCGAGTGTCGATACGCCATCGTGCTGCGCCTGCGAGCGGTCATATCTCAGTTTGGCGGGCAGCAGAAACCACCACACCAAAGCTCGGCGATGATAGATTCTCTGGTACATCTCGCCAAATCCATTTGCGAACTCGGACCCTGTGCCGGGGCAGGGCCGGTCACCGAGGAGACGCCATACTACACTTCCAGGGCGCTCGACCAGCTCGCCGTATGCAGCCCCTGCTTCGAGCAATTCTTCCGTGGCACTCCCTTTGAGCGGGAGTTACACCGCTCTACGCCCATGTCTGGATGGGGATGCGACGTCCGCGGAATTCGCGGCCACGTCTTCAAGATGCTCTCGCGGGAGCTAGACGCGGGCCCGCAGCGCATGTCGTTCGGCCGTTTCGCAGAAGCCACGCGATTCCGGCTTGCCATCGGCTGTGCAGGAGAGAACAACCCCATCTGGCCCGCGGAGTCCTCTGCGCCGCACTACAGTTACGAGCCGCACGACCTGAGCAAGGCGGGTGTGTTCTGCGAGGCGTGCTACTGGGACTTTGTCCACGGCACAGCTGTGGACCGGTTCTTTAACAACCGCGTCCGGCTCGACGAGGAATTTCGGGGCACCATTTCTTGTGACCTTGGGGGTGTGGCTTCGCGGTTTGCTATGCAGTGTGCCGTCAGGTGTGGCGACGACGAGGTCTGGCGCCGTTGCATCTCGAGAAGGGGAACGCTGCCACCTTGTGTTGGACTCGGGGGTGTCGACGAGAAGGATTTGCTGGGAAAGAATGCAGACGACGACTCCTTATGGTATTGCTTGGCAGAGCATCCCTCGATCGAGGTCTGCCCTTTCTGTTACAACTCGACGGTAGAGCTGCTCGGAGCCAGCCACCTCTTCGCACCAATCACCCGTTCTCTTTCCCCCGGCGTTATACGGTTCTGCTTTCTCTCGAACCCATCAGATCACGACGCCGACACATCAGACAGCGCCAATTTCGAGAACACGCTGGTCTGGCGCGGGCTCATTCTGCGGCGATGGCTACACCAAGGCTTCGACTCGCACAGAATCGACGACTTTGCGGGTTTCCGGAGCGCGGCGGGACTCGTAGCTTCGTGGCCGCCCCCGTGCGGCGGCTCCGAGCGGGCATTCAAGTCGGGCAGCGGCCGCAAGTGGTTCGGCAACGCCTTCTATCTCATTGGCGACAACGAGCAACATATTAGCCTCAATATGTGCGAGGAGTGCCATGATGACGTGGTCAAGGGCACAGCGCTCGAATACGACCTGTCCCACGACAAGACGGCGCGGGCGTACGAGATCTTCCCGGACGGGCTGACGTGCAACCTCGGAACGTCCCGACGTCTGCGGGACGAGCTTGCCGCGTCGCTGAAGAAGGGCACCTTCGTAGACTTTGCGCATTACTTCTACAGGCGCAAGGATGTCTCCGAGCGCAAGAGGGCGATTGACAAGCTCTGCCAGGAGCAGACCGTTCGTCAGCAGCAGATGCTTGACGCGGTCAATCTTCAGGGCCAGACCGCCGCGCTCAATCTCATGCAGCAGCTCAACGCCAATACGAACGCTGTTATCATGGGCGTCGGCGGGTCTGTCTCGGCCGCCGCGGCGACGGACTACGGGCAGCGCTTCGGCAACGCGACTGTCGGGTATGGACATTTGACTCACGGCTCAGCGGCGGCTGCGCAGGCACACCACGATGCTCAAAACATGGCAGCAAAACAGCGGCAGGGTGTGAGCGCTGCGGACTTTAAGCCTTGCGGTGATACCTGGGCTGATACGCAGCAATTGTTAGCCTTGGCCAAGGCCGTTGAAGAGGAGTGGAAGGCTGTTAACTAGTTAGAATGAATATCTCTCAAGTATTTTGGAATAAATTGACCAGTAACCCTCTAATGAGCAGGATGAGCTATTCATAATGACTGGCCGCCGAATACTCAACTTTGTATCGATTATGCTGAGGAAGTTTCATAGCCCACTCAGTATGGAATTTTATGATTATTTCCGTCGATGATGCCTTTTCTTACTTGATGTTACGATATTTTTGAAAAGCATCTAGCCAATGAGACCTACCTCAACATCAACTCGCGTAAGACGAGTTCATTACTATATATGGGTCATCCATAAAGGACGAAGCTGAGTACATTGTGATATTGGAATAAGTTAGCACCTCGCAATTCAGAGTTATTTTTCTTGGTAATTACAAACCTTCAGTGTTCAAAAATACTTTGATCGAGCAAGCTTGATGTCTCATCTCATAAGGTACCTCAATGCTTCACAGTGTTACGTAGGTAGGTAGGTTGTGTTGCTGAGAGCCCCGCAGCAGCTGCAGCGCAACCTCTCATTGGACTGTGCGGCGCCCCGGCGCGCGAATATTCATTCTTTTCGGGGTTCTCTGGCGCATCATGACTTCACTCCTCAAATCCAACTCAACACCAGAACTAAAGATTGAAATTACGTGCCTGAGCTGGAGATCAGGCTTCGTTTTCTTGCGATTCGCGATCTTCATACAAACTAGGACACATTCCTTCTGCCTCATCCAACTTTTTCGTCAATATAACTCGCATTTTGCGGCTTCACCCCTCTGCTTCTGAGTCCACGCACCCCGCCTCCTCACACTTACTCAACATCAAGCCAGGAAGCTGTTAGTCAGTGGCCGGTACAACTTAGTGTCACTCCGAAAATGGATACCTCCAGCAGAGCATACGCAGAATCTCTGGATCAGAAGGACGCCCTGCGGCACACGCGGGACGAGTTTGTCATCCCGACCAAGCAAGAGGTCACCAGCAAGACCCTGGCAAAGAAAGGTCTCTCCCAACCCAAATCAGACGACACTCTCCACCCTCACTCTCCCAGCTTCATAAATCACCAACAATGAGGCTAACATCCTGTCTCCTGTAGATGAGGGCTCCGAGCAGAAGCAGCAGAAATGCACCTACCTCTGCGGCAACTCTCTCGGTCTGCAACCCAAGCGCACGTCTGAGAGGATACAGCAGTACCTCGCAACATGGGCGACACAGGGCGTCCAGGGCCATTTCAAGCCGTTGGACGACTCGCCCCTTCCGACATGGCTCGACGTTGACGCCAAGGCATCCAAGATGATGGCTCCCATCGTCGGCGCCGACCCTTCTGAGGTCGCTGTGATGCAGACGCTCACGGCCAACCTCCACCTGCTGATGTCGGCCTTTTACAAGCCTCAAAAGGACGGCCGGCACAAGATCATCCTGGAGAGCAAGGCTTTTCCCAGCGATCACGTAAGATCCTGTCGCTATGAGCAAGTTCCATTCCTAACAAACAGAGACAGTTCGTCGTCGAGACGCAGATCAGACACCACGGCCTCTCCCCGGAAACCTCCATGGTCTGCATCGAGCCCAAGGACGCCGCAAAGGACAGCACGCTCAGCACCGAGCACATCCTCTCTGTAATCGCGGAGCACGCCTCCGAGACCGCCCTGCTCCTCCTGCCGGGCATCCAGTACTACACCGGCCAGCTCCTCGACATCCCGACCATCACGGCCTTCGCGCGCAAGCACTCCGTCTTCGTCATCTGGGACCTCGCCCACGCCGTCGGCAACGCGCCCCTGCGGCTGCACGACTGGGACGTCGACGCCGCGGCGTGGTGCACGTACAAGTACCTCAACGGCGGGCCGGGCTGCATCGGCGGCGCCTTCGTCCACGAGCGCCACTCCCGCGTGACGACGGCCGTCTCGGACCCGGACGCCGCGTCGGGGTACACGAACCGCTTCGCCGGGTGGTGGGGCAACGACAAGTCGTCGCGCTTCGTCATGGCGACCAAGTTCCACCCGGCGCCCGGCGCGGCGGGGTTTCAGCTGAGCAACCCCAGCGTGCTGGATATCACCAGCCTCTGCGCGTCGCTCGAGGTGTTTGAGCTGGCCGGCGGGGTGGTGCCGCTGAGGGAGAAGTCGCTGCGGCTGACGGCATATCTGGAGGGCTTGCTCGATGGGCTGCCGGAGGATGTGCAGGCGTTGATCAGGATCATCACCCCGCGGGAGCCCGAGGCGAGGGGTGCGCAGCTGAGTCTGATGCTTGCGGATGGACTGCTGGACGGGGTGATGGAGTACTTCGAGGAAGAGGGGGTCATCATTGACGAGAGGAAGCCGAATGTCGTGCGGGTTGCACCGGCGCCTTTGTATAATAACTTTGTGGACTGCTTTGACTTTGTCGAGCAGTTTGCAAAGGCCCTGAGGAAGGCGAACAAGAGTCCGTAGGATGGGAAGGTGAATCAAAGAGCAACATAACTGTTGCGTTGCATTTCTGGCTCCGTTTTGAACCCTGTGCGGCTGGCGGCGAGTTCTAGATGGAGACATGACCAGTGAACGGCAAGATCGATATTATCAGGGCGGTATATTATCGCAGGGAGGAGCACATCGTGAGCTGGACTAAGTACTGGTGACATCTGATGGGAATATCATAGTCAGTTTTTGATTTAGCCTGGCTCGTTGAGAGCGACAACATGTCCGGAGCTGAAACCTTGATCATTACACTCTTTCTACAGCGGCATCTTCGATGAAGGAGAAGTCATGTCGAGTACGTTCTCCAAAATCGAGATGGATACATCATAGCAGCAGAAAGAGGGTTTGAAACCAAGTCGCTTTGCACTCAATACCGCCAACATTACAGTGATCACCCTATGCAAAAGAGTTTTACTATCCGGCCGGATGCTTCTAGCTAACTGGGTGAATAACCACCTGTGAGCTCTACTGAGGATAATTACTTTTACTATGATCGATATCTTAGCCGTTGCTATCGTTATTATCGATGTCTTCGTCGTCGTCGTCGTCGTCGTCGTTGTTGTTGCTGTCTTCTTCTTGTTATCGTTTTAATTTCACCTTGATTATTCTTTTCGTACCTACTTATTAATACTGGTATCCTATGATCACTATCCGCCCGAATAGCAAAAATAAAACTATGCGAATATGATGACAACACCGAGTTCAGCAGCCAAATTTTCAGGAGTCTCTTGATCGAGGCACGACCAAGGTTCAAAATGTTGGTCTTGTGAGAGCCATATGCTCCTCCATCTGCACCACGCCAAGATAGGTCTCTCCCGAGGACCCTTGATCTGAAGATCGCTCTTGGCTCGCGGCATCGGCATCCGAACATTGCAGGATGTATGCAGGTCGGACTGATGTTCGGCAACATCACTTACGTCGTCGCAAGACTTGTGTCACAAAAATGCGGGAATGAAGCCTGCGGCGCTGGAGATGCTGCGGAGTCGTTTGAGCGACGTCTTCTATGACAACAGGATGCAGAAGAACGATGAGCTGAGATGTTTGGGGTGATGGATGGGGATGTATCTCTCGACACGGTGGTTTCCGTCACTGTTTGATATGCGCAGGAGTTTACGGAACAAGTTATGTGTGGGGCAGGTTCGTCGTCACAATATGTCGTCAGTCTATAATTGAGACCTGGGAATATGACGATAACTTGGGACGGGGCGGTTCGTCAAGACTATCCGGATGGTTCATCGTGAAGTGCATCTTCAAGGCTCGGCTTTGTCATTTTCTTCTCTTGAACGTCATCATGATGTTGGTCTCAGTTGCTTGTCATTACTTCAAATCCCTGGAGATCATTGAAGGGTTCAAGAGCGAATCTGTGGCAAGGCTCAAGCTGTCATATCAAATGCTTCTCGTTCTCCAGACCAGGGAGTTGCGCTTCTGCTTTGAACCGTACGTGTTTAAGACCGGTTTGACATCGTTCTCAAGCCTCGAAGAACCGCCTGTAGCGCTATCTTATCATTCCATCCAGCATCATGACAGGTCCATGGGCAGCTCGCATGGAGTTAAACACGTTTGCTCTTCAACAATAAATCGCATGTTACGGGACCGACAATTTCGAAGTAGGGTTTTTTCTCCCTGCTACAATACAGGCAATTCGCCGCAAGGCTGCAAGGAGCTGTCTCGGCACCGAGAGACAGGTCCCAGGGAGAAACATGACACCATTCCTGCGCCCTAAGAGGCAGAACCAGAACCCTACCCCCAAACGTGCTGACTGACCACCCCCGGTAAGACAACACATGCATAAATGAGTCGAGTCTTATCGCGAACTTGGCACTCCCGCAAGGGCATCAAAAACACCCTCAACAGCCCTTTCGGATGATCTGTCTCGAGCATCCGAAGATGGAAAAGCTGTCTTGAGCCTCTCTCAGATCGTGATGACCCTCAAAGCTGGACACAGCTCGGTTGTGCGGGCGGATTATCTGCATTTTCGATGAATCATGGCGGCCTCGATCATCGCATCTACAAAGACCGAGTATCAGATGGCCGATTGCCTCTTGCCCTCCAATGTTTTTACCTTGCTGCACGGGGGCCGTGGGGGTTTGGAAGTTTGGGGAGAAGGGGAACGAGCGTGAGAGAGTTGCGATTCCCGGGTCTTCGGTCCCGAGAGAGCTGGGTTTCAGATGATGAGGCTCTTGGGGAAGGTTTGGGGTCCGCTGCCGCGGTAGGGCAATTGACTTTCGCCTGCGAATCGAGAAAAAAACAACATTTGGGAGCTTCGGGCTTGAGCCTTTTTTTCTTTTTTTTTTTTTCTTTTTCTTCTCTCCCTGATTTTCCTTCGCGCTCCCTGCCATAGGAAGCTCCCGGGCGATGGCAAGGACATGACCCTGCGTGGGGTCATCAGCAGTTCAAGCACAGCGCCTCCTGGAGTTGGGGGCAGAAGTCTGTTTGGCCACTCGGTCGTAGTAATCGTAGTAAGCTGACTGGGTTTAGCCGCGCGGCCGCCAAATGACGTTTTGAAGTCTTTGTGTGCGGTTGAGAGGCAACGACACGGTCTGGGAACAAAATCTGAAAACAGCATTGCGTGGAATGCGGGTGATTCTGGAAGGGGTTCCTGCGAAAGAGGATGGCACGTTGTGGTCATTGCCGAGGATTCTTTTCCGTCAGGGAAATCATCCCGACGATTGTTTTGCTTGGCAGGAGAAGGGGGGATACGCGAGTTGATAGGATGAGGAAGCCATGGTAAGCGCCATCGACGCCATCAAGTCGGGCTTGTTGTTGCTGGAGGAGACGGCGTCGTTTGCAGCTTGTAGTGGGGCAAGGAGTCAGAAGCTTGGGGAGCTTGCACCTGGGGAGAGCTGGGAGCTGGAGTGTTTTGGCTTGAGCCCAGACGTAACGGGCCAGCCGCTCTGACGCGAGGTCTGGACACATTGGTGATGGCGCAACTTGATCGTTGCTGGGGGTGGTTGCGTTGGTATTGTGTTGTCGAAGCACATCACAAACACACGGAAGGGTCTATTCTCGATGCGAAAAAGAAGAAGCAAAGGGTTCAAACGTGGGAGGAGGCAACCGAGGAGACATCTCGATGACCGCAAACGTCGACGGGATGAGGCCGTGGCAGAGGATCTGCGTCAGGGTCGATACTCGATCCGTGTGTTCCAGAGGAGGTTTTCCTATTGCAGGTTTGCAGCTGTCCATTTGGTCTCCAGTATTGAGAGTTCCAGTGGGGGCCGGCATTGGTCCCCGGAGCCAGTCCAGTGGGAGAATGGCGATGGGTGGCATGACGGAGGATCGTGATGTCTCCGTCATGCATATGAATTGTTTAGATGAATCCGGACGATAATATATGACGGGCTATGCGTGTGCGGAAGTGGGAGGACGGAAGTTGCGACGAAGGTGGGCGGGAGATGTTTAGTCACCGGAATAGGGGGATACTCGTCAACACACACGGCCCTTTGCGAGATGGGAAGTATCCCGTTATAACACTCCTCCAACGAAGGACGGGAGCTTTTCCATCTTCAGGTAGTGAATCTTTCTTCCCTTCTAACTTTTCTTCTTCGCAGTTTACCGCCTAGAGGTACACCTTATTAACTACTATATAACTCTAATAGGGAAATATATAGAAAGTTATAGTATAACCTCTATAACTAACCTATAGGGTATATAAAAAGAATTTTTAAACTACTTAGCTAAATAGAAGTAACTCCTTATAATATTATAGCTTAAATTTAAAACTTTCTAAAATAAATCTTATATATACCTCCTACTTAATTAATATAGCTTTTACTACTAGTAATATTAAATATCTAAAAAAAATTAATTTACTATATATTTAATAATAACTTAGTTATATCTTTATAACTAAGAATAATAATATAGTATTTATATACTTCTTTATAATATATATTAAGTTCTTAAAAAACCTTTAGAACCAAGTTCTCTATTAATTTAAATAGAGATTTAAAAGAATTACTAAGAACTTAAAAAATAAGAATAATATAAAAGAGATTAATAAGATATTTAATAAGAAATATAGCGAATAGCTCTAGGAACTAATCGCTATTATTACCCTTATCTAAGGATATAGTAGTTAAAGAGATTAGCCTAGGTTAGGGTAGAGGAAAAAAGGGTTCTTATGTTCCCTTTAGTTATAACTATAAAAATTCACAAAAGAATTCTTCACAAAATGCTTCAGGTAGTGAAAGCCCAGGCTGGCCAATGCAAGAAGTCGTTTTTCCAAGTGGACAGGGCCGGGCCCGAGAGCTTAATGCCCCTCCCAACCAACCCAACCAAGGAACCAAAGGCCAGAACTCAACAGGCCCCCTTCTTTTTAACATTAGGAGGTATTACGCAGGCCAGGGAATATGACTAAAGACCCGGACCCCGATAACGGTGCTACATTAAGACGTTGCGGACGGGCAGCGCAACATCTAGGAGAAGGGGGGACAGGAGGGGCACCAGAAGAAAAGAAGAAGGAAAAAAAAAAAAAAGGATAGGGTACGATGGGGAGGGGCTCGGAGACAGCTCCTGAATGCTTGTCCAAGTCATGATACCTCATAGAGTAGCATCTGGCTAGAAGACTATGGTATCCTGCGAAATGACTGGCTGAGGGCCCAAACTGCACATGCTGAGGAACTGCGGTATGATATTGGTATGTAACTGGTAACTGGACACTGGACATCAGCAGAAAAAGCCGGCAGGCCCCTTGTCGAAGCCCAGTTGTTTCAAGTCCATCCCCCCTGGCCAAACATCGTGCAGGGAATCTCCAAAGACCAATTTGATCATCATCCACTTCGCTGGGCTTGGGCCGAGAGCGAGCGAGCGAGCGAGTGAGCCTGAGAGCCAAGGAGAAGACGATGAGGAAGGCAGAAACAAGAACGAGAGATGCAGTTACGAATACTCTGTCCGGGATGAGATGCTCAGTGCTGGAAAAGGCGAGAGAGACACGCAGTTGGGCTGACGCATCATTCCCCTGAAAAGTGACATGCCAAACAACACCACACACACCACACGACACAGCATTTTGGGGGCTGCATGTGTGCCTGAAATTGGGTATGCACAGCGTCTGCACCTTCGTACTCCTGCTGCAATAACTGCATCTGCTTCTGCAACTATGACCAAGGAAAAAGCAAGCACGTTTCCTTGCCTAGGTAATGACTGAGAGTTGAGTACGGAGGATACCTGACGCTGCTTCTGACCACCTACGGCTGTTGTATCCGAACCTTGGTCCAATCTCTCCCGTCTCCTGCAGTAGCTCTTTCTTTCACATTATTAGGTAGATTGGATTTTTTGTTCGTCTTGACATCGGGAGCATAGCAAAGGGGTCCTGGCCAATTTTTTTTTTCCTCCTTCGTGCCGCCTTCGTCATATTATTCACCAGGCGCACAAACACACAACTTTTTGGGCAGATCCCTCCTACAAACAACTACCTCACTCCAAACCCGCCTCCACGTCTACCTCTCGCCTTTCCTTCCGTTTCCTTCCTCCTTCTCATTTTTTCGCCAATACCTTACCCGGACCAACTCTTGGGCCATCCTTGATGAGAGCCTCATAATTTTCTGTCGCAATTGACGATCCCAACCACTCTCCCCCGCCCTTGTTCGTCGCTCTTTACCAACTTCATCCCGCTACTTTTCTTCTCTGCCACCGTTACCGTACCGCACCGTACGCTACGGATACCCAACCTTCTTCGCCTTACTCGCCGGGCTCGCCTCACCTCGCCTCAGCGCCTCCTTCACCAGTGCGCCGTTCCCTGTTCTATTCATAGCCCGGCTCTTTACCAGCCCAGCCTGGCGAGCCATTCAAACCAACCCCCTCCTCTGTCGACACCAAGCATCGCCGTCCTGGACTGACCTGACAACGGTCTGGCTGCAACCGACGCACCACGCGACACACGGCCACCAACAACTGCATCTGCTACTCCTCCGCGCATCTGCGTTTTCCCTCGCCTGATTACGGATCCTGTACTTGACAGCAAACACCTCGCGCAATTGATCGAATCCGTACCCAATTTATCCAGACAAGCGACATCCTTCCCCGGGTCTCTTCAATCGCAACGCCGACGCCCGGCCTAATCAACCACCACCCACCCGGGACGACACACCCTGGCCGCCCCGACGACAATCTCGCGCCGCTAGAACCAGAACCTGGCCGCCCTTTTTTTCAGCCGACGAAACAGCGGAGTCGCAATTTCACCCCCCGTCGACGCCCACCAAGCACCAAACAGCCAGCTCCAAGCCTCTGGTCGTCTCCAGTTCAGCGCAGCGACATTCTCTCCCATCGTTGGTCGCTGCTGCGTCTCCCTCTCCGTCTCCGTCTCCGTCTCCAGACCACCCTCGCCCGTGTCTTGGCATTCTGTCCAACGCCCCGGCTTTTCCTCACCCTCGCTCCATGATAGTAGTACTATCCGTACCGCCCCTACGTCGTCTACCAGGGTCTCATTCTGCCATTCTGACGGGCCCAAGGGGGTTGGCGGCCAAGCGCTGAGAAAAATACGGATAACCCAGAGGAAACTGTGACGACGCACGCCTGCACGACACGAATATTCTCTGTACCACCAATACTACGACACGAACCCCCAAGTCCCTGACGCTCAGGAGACATCTCGTCACAACAGCCACAATTCGAACATCCCCGACCCTCTCGGCTGGCTCCTCTGCTGGCCCACGACCTTAATCCAACATGACAAGACCTCACATTATTCGCGCTGGTAAGTTTATGCGACCCAAAACACCCGCGCCTACTCCCATTCCTCCTGGCGCATCACACTATTCTCCCCCCAAAACGCAAACTTCTTCCCCTTTCCCAATTGGCCCTGGGCTTCTCTGTGTCTGAGCTTAGCCTGAACCCGTCTTGGTCTAACGGCTGGAACCGCGGCCGATCAATCTCACAGAATTCCTTCCCCCCCCTCTGACCAGGAAAAAAAACAACCCCTAATTGCCTGCTCCGTTGCTGGCATGTCACGCTGACCTCTTGCCTCTTTTGTCGCAAAATTAGACACGATCGACCTCCAAGATCACGACGCACCCTCAGCAAAAGATCATCCCCGAGGCCCACACGGCTCGCTTGGTCCGCATCAGGCTGCGACTCTCCAAGAGATCGCCCAAGAATCCGCCGAAATACAAGCGCGCAGCCCGAGACTCTCCTTCACAGACGGCGACGACGACGACGTATCGGATTCAGACGACCTCGCGGACGAGGTCTCCAAACGGCTCAACGGCGGCGCGATGGACGATGCAAGCAAGAAACAACAAGATGCGCTGGCCATCGCGCAAAATGGAGGCACATCGGGCAACTCCGACGACGGAGACATGGACGACACGGACGAGAGCTTGGACGACGACATGATGGACAAGATCTCTAGTTCGCCTTCGATTGAAGATGGTGGGTGCAATTCGATTACAATTCCACATTCCTGGCCACGGAGAGTCGATTCTCTGCAAGCAATGAGAGATCGCGCTTCTCCTGTCTCCCCTGCTTTCAGCGAGGCCATGTCCTCTTCTCCTTACACCGAAACTCCTGAATATCCACCTACACAACACTCCTGGCAGCACAGCAAGGCTTCTGCGTCAGCAACCAGTCATCATCATCTTCGCGGTGAGTATAACGAATAGGATCGATATACCGACGACGACGATCGATACGACCAGTTCTTCGACGAGCTTTACGAGGAGTTAGGCGACGATGCTGGCGGTAGTCTCTTTTACGGAAAAGATTGGGAGGAGGAGCGGAGCGACAAGTTTGAGGATAAGTTTGGACTGGAGAGTGTAGCACAGCATGGGCCGATAGTGGTTCGTCCACTTCGACTCCGCGGATCTAGCTCCGAGGATTTCGCGCAGCGTCGCGCTGAGATGGAGTGGGCAGAATGGGACGAGGCGGCCGAAGCAAATCTTGACGACGAACACGACGAACACGACAGCGATTTCTCGCTCATGATACCCTACGAACCCTCGATCGAAGATGATGATGACGAATTTTCTTTTTCTGATGATTCTAGGTTTATTGCTGGCGGCTGGGGCAACGAGTGCTTACACGAAGCAGAGGACATCGATTTCGAATTTGTCTACGCTCTCCACACCTTTGTCGCGACCGTCGAAGGCCAAGCGAATGCTACGAAGGGAGATACCATGGTGCTACTAGATGACAGCAACAGCTATTGGTGGCTGGTGCGAGTGGTGAAGGACAGCAGCATCGGTACGACCCCCGCGTACCTTGCGTCAGCATTTCTAACAAAGGTCTAGGTTATCTCCCGGCAGAGCATATTGAGACGCCAACCGAGAGACTGGCGCGCTTGAACAAGCACAGGAATATTGACGTAGTCGCTCCCTCCCAGGAAGAGATGAACCTATCTGACTTAGATCAGCTTTCCGCTACAATGCTTGGAGACCAAGCTGGAGAGAAGTCCAAGAGCACGTTCAAGACGGCTCTGAGGAAGAAGAAGAAGACCGTCGCGTTTGCACCACCGACGTTTGTCGACTACTCGGACATTGACTATTCTTCGGATGAAGAGGATATGGAGGAGATGTTCTCTCAGCAGCAGGGACAGCAGCAACAGCAACAGCAGCAACAGGCTGCCACCCAGCAGTCAACTGAGGAGGCGGAAGATGAGACGGCGAAGGTCGAGCCACTGAAGCCCAGGACGATCAAGGAAGTCAAGGTTGCGGAGCCGGCCAAGAAAGAGGAGGTTGCAGAAGACGACGGGAAGCGTGACAGCGGAGAGATATTTGAGAAGCCAGAGGGCCCGAGTCGATCGAGGAACGGCACTGTCAGGAACACCGACTCTTTCTTTAAGGACGAAACGGTCGAGACCAAGAAGATCACGCTTACGCCTAACTTGCTTCGCGATGACAACAGCTCACGACCCTCGACGACGGAAAGTGTTAAGCAACGACCCAGTCTGGACAAGTTGGACAAGGAGCTGCAACCCGACAAGAAGGATGACAAGAAGAAGAAGGATAAGGATAAGAAGGAGAAGGACAAGAAGCCCAGCGCCATCCGGAGCTTCTTCTCGCGTAAGGACAAGAAGAAGGTTGTGGACGATGACGACGAGTCCTTTGGCAAGAGGTCGATGGATATTGTTACCGAATCACAAGACCGGGAGTCTGAGGAGCAGCCGTCGTCGCCGAGAACAAGCGGCGGATCTTCAGGCGGGCCCGAACGGACAGCAAGCAAGCTCACGAAGCAACAGCCTAGGGTGGAGCCATCACTGTCGAGGAAGGGGGCAACAACGCCACAAAAGTCTGCTACCCGTGAACTTAGCGAGTTCATCTCTTCTGAAGGCCGACCCAACAACGTGTCGAATGTGCCGCCAGCCTCTATGCGTATCGTCGAGGACGATTCTTCCGATGCCGACGCCGAACCGAAGAAGGCCGAGACCAAGCACTCGCAAAAGTCGTCCTTGTCCAAGATCATGCCTTCGAGAAGCAGCGAGCCCAAGGAGCCGAAACCCCAAAAGGTTACGAAGGCTAAGTCGCGTGTGGAACTCGACGATTTCGACTCATCTGGCGAAGAGATTGACCCCAGTGGTCCCTCTGTGCAACAACCAGTTGAGGAGGAGCCGAAGGACGAGAAGCTGGTCCGCCCGGTGCCAGGTGCTTTCCCCGATAGCTACATGAGCGGTCAAAGCGCCCAGACCGACAGGACAATCACTCCTTCGCAGCCTATGCCCCAACCCCAGCCCACCGCTGCGGATCGGGAGAAGGATCGCCTTTCCGAGTCGCCGGTTCAAGTCTCTCCAGTTACGACGAGCAACCCGCCTGCGCTCATGGTCGACACCTCCAGTCAGGATGGCCACTCCTCATCGCCATCGCCAGAGCTCATCGATGCCGATGAGGTGGGCAGACATCGCGCTCAGGATTCGATGACTGCCAGCTCAACCTCAACAGGAGGGAGCACCACGGGCAGTAGCTGGAACGACGCGAAGCTCCGAGCATTCTTCGACTCCAGCTCAGACATCCGTGACATGCTGGTCGTTGTGTACGACAAGAGCGATGTTGCTCCCGCAGGACCGGATCATCCCGTCGCAGGAAGCTTGTTCCGCGAACAGAACGCCAAGTTGGCAGAAATCACTACAGTAAGTGCATCTATCCATTTTTGGTGATGCGTCACGACTAACCAGGCCCAGCAACTTGACAACATGCTTGGCGACTGGCTAGCACGCAAGCAAAGACTTCGAGGCACGGTCTAAGGCGTGCCTCCCTTTACGAACATCAACTTTGTTTTTGGGGACAGCGAAATGTGTACAGTACCTTTCTTGACTTTGTTGGCGTCCTGGAACGAAACGGATGGAGGGTTTACGGATTGATGGACGACATTGAAAAACGTGGTCGCTGATATGAACCTTAGCACCATGGATACTTGTGCGCGGATTTGCAGTTTTCTGTTTCTTCTTTTTTTCGACATGCGTGGACATACCAGTCTGCACGGTTTGTTCTTACCTCGTTCTTTTTTATTCTCTTTTGTTTAGAAACGCTTCGCTTCCACAGCGTCGCGACATAAGCATCAGCTTTGCATAGGTGTCTTCAGCCCGCTGGTGTGGGCTCCGAGAGACAGATTAGGCGCAACGCCGTCTAATACCACTTGGTTCCATCTGCAGATCCGATGACTTGCATGCTGTGCTGAACCGCTTCATGTGACTTTCGCTGCTGATCGGCACAACTTATTGTTGGAGATAAATCACCAGACGCATGTCGAGTTCCATTCCGAGTAAAACATGCAGTTGCGTGTGGTGGAACCCGACAGCAATATCCGCAGGTGATCTGCGGGATGCCGGGGTGGTGGAGTTAGCCTCCGCCCAACTGCCGGCGCGCAAATCGTCCGATCTGTGGAAGCCGGGACCCCGCATTCCCGCCCTTGCCGTTTCCCTCTCCTCTCCCCTCCGTCGCCTTTAAATACCGCCCATCCACCGGTAAGTGAGTCTGTGTACTGATCTGAGTACCTTAATTTTAGTGCCTGATTCTGACCAACGACGATACTCCTGGACCTGCGTCAGTGAGATCCAATGGCCAGCCTCCTCACGAACATCCTCGCCTTCATCACTGGCCAATGGAGCCTCATCTCCCCGGACTGGAGGGACCCCGCCTCCCACGATCCCAGCTGGTACCGGTACGTCCGCGCCAGTAAGTCCAAGACGATCTTCCCGGCGCGGGTTCTGCCAGATCTCACGCGCGGGGACGTCGCGAACCCCTCGGGGCTGGTCACCGGCGAAGGCGGGCCGACGATCCTCACCCGGCTCTCCGAGTCTGATGAGATTCCGTCCGTGACGGTGGACTTTGGACAGAACACCGTCGGCATCGTCTCCATCTCCTTTGCCGGGTCTGGAACGCCGGACGGGGCGGGTGACGCCGCAAGGCCCGGGATCCGGCTGGCGTTCTCCGAGACACTGCAGTTCCTCAGCAACGTGAGCGACTTCTCGCGGTCGTATAACGGGGACACGATCACGCCCGGCAGCGAGCAGATTGCAGTCCGCAGTGAGCCGTACGTCTGGACCGCGCAGCACGGGTGCCAGTACCCGGGCGACGGCGGCGGCAAGGGCAAGGTCTGCGTGGACGGGCTGCACGGGTTCCGGTACCTGCGGATCTACCTGGACGCGCTGCCGTCGGACGCGCCGTACACGGCGCCGCGCGGGCAGGTGAAGATCGCGTCGGTGAGCCTGGCGCTGTCGGCTTTCCACGGGATGCCGGAGACGTTCCGGGGGTGGTTCGAGTGCAGCGACCGCGAGCTGACGCGGTGGTGGTTCGACGGGGTGTACACGAACGACCTGTGCATCGACACGTTCCGGGCGGAGGACATTGAGCCGCGGGACGCGGACAGCGAGTTCCTGGAGGGCCGGCTGGTGATCCACGACGCGCCGAAGCGGGACCGGGACCCGTATGTCGGGGACCTGGCTGTGGCGGCGCTGACTGCGTTTCTGTCGCACGGGGGCCTGGTGGCGGAGGCGAGCGGGAATGTGTTGGCGGATCTGGCGAGGCGGCAGAGGGGGGACGGGTGGATTCCGCCGGCGAGCATGTGAGTTTGGGGGTTGTGTTTGACGTGGAGCAGAGGGTTGCTGACGGTTTGCAGAAATAATTACACGCTTCCGCTGTTTGATTACCCCCTTTGGTGGGTTGTCTGCAGCCACGATTATGTGTGGTACACCGGCGACGTGGGCTATCTCGAGACGTACTACCAGAATCTGCTGGCTGTGATGGATAAGTGGTATCCCTCCGTTACGAACCCGGACACGGGTCTGGTCACGAAAGGGCTGAACGGGACGGGCGGGTACGGCGACTACGCTTTCCTCCCAAGGCAGGGGCCGGTGACGTATTACAACGCTCTGTACGTGCTCGCCCTCCGGCGGGCGGCGGAGATGGCGGCGCAGCTTGGGAAGACGGCGGACCAGGAGAGGTGGAAATCGCGTGGGGACGACGTTGCCAAGGCGCTGGCGCAAAGGAACTTTGACGAGAGCGTCGGCGCATTCTACGACGGCACGACGGGGGCGGACTCGGACTCGTACGTGGCCGCGCACGCGCAGGACGGCAACAGCATCGCCATCCTCGCCGACGTCGTGTCCGGGGACAAGGCCAAGGGCGTGCTGGCATACTACGCCCGCGCGGCGTCGCGGGCATACGGCAACGCGTTCTACGACTCGGACGCCGTGGGCCAGGGGTTCAGCCAGCGGGTGTACGCGTTCGTGTCCTACTTTGAGCTCGCGGCGCGGCTGAAGGTCGACGACGGGGACGGCACGGCGGAGGGCGCGGTGGAGGAGATGAAGCGGCTGTACGGGTGGATGGGCGGGCAGGACCCCGGGGTGACGTTCTGGGAGGGCATCGGGCCGGACGGGCGGCCGTATGAGGACGGGTACACGAGCATGGCGCACGGGTGGAGCACGGGGATCGTGCCGCTGATGAGCTCGTATGTGCTCGGGGTGAAGCCGACGAGTCCCGGGTTCAAGACGTGGAGCGTGATGCCGGTGAGGGCTGGGTTGAGGTGGGCGAGGGGTGTGGTGCCGACGCCTGAGGGGCAGGGGGTTGGGGTCGAGTGGGTTGATGAGGGTGGGGGGAGGTTCAAGATTGCCGTTCTTGCGGAGAGGGGGACCAAGGGGGTTGTTGGTGTGCCGTTCGAGGAGGGGATGGTGGTTGAGGTTGATGAGCGGGTTGTGTTTAGTGGGAGAGTGAAGGAGGGGAGAGTTGAGGGCAAGAGGGTTGTGGTTGACGTTGAGGGGAAGGGATGGGAGACCAGGACGGTCGTGACAGTAACAGCACTTTCAGAGGGACTTTAGGTAGTAATTCTCTTACGGGTGCAAAGCACCTCAGTGTCTATAGCTTCGACTGTCTAGTAAGGTTTACATGAATGGCTTTAATGTTTGAATAGGCAGCAAGACCGGCCTCGCCCAATTCCCTGCCGATTCCGCTTTGCTTCACACCACCAAACGGAATGCGCCAGTCGCTGTCGTTGCTTGAATTGATCCACACCATGCCAGCCTCGATTCTCTTGGCCACGGCATGGGCACGGGTCAGATCTGTGGTGAATAAGGCGCTTCCGAGGCCGTACTGCGTATCGTTGGCGAGAGCGATGGCATCATCCTCCGACTTGAATCGGCAGATGACGACAAACGGGCCGAAGACCTCCTCTTTGAAGACTCTCATATTAGGTGATACCCCGGTGAATACCGTGGGTTCGATGAAGTACCCGCTACCATCAGGCTTGGACGGCCGGCCTCCCAGCTCAAGCTTCGCACCCTCTTGCTTGCCGATGTCGACGTAGGAGAGGATCCTGTCGAACTGTGCCTTTGTGACTTGGGGTCCTTGGAAAGTGCTTTCTTCGAAGGGATCGCCGACTCTGGAGACCTTTTTCACTTGTTCTCTGAACGCTGCCAGGAATTTGTCGTACACGGCGTCCTGAACCAAGATCCTCGACGTTGCGGTGCAAATTTGACCCTGGTTGGACATAATACCGGCATGGGCCCAGTGGACGGCAACGTCCAAGTCAGCGTCATCAAACACGATGAGAGGGCTCTTTCCGCCCGTCTCGAGCGTAATGTTCTTCAGGTTGTGGCTTGCCATCTTCATGATTTCCTTGGCTGTGTTGGTAGAACCGGTGAATGCGATCTTGTCGACGTCCAAATGGGACGCGAGAGCTGCGCCTGCGACGGCTCCGAGGCCATTTACGATATTGACCACGCCCGGCGGGAAGCCTGCCTCGATCACGAGGTTGGCAAAGTACAAGATGGAGAGAGGAGTCTGCTCTGCCGGCTTGAGGACGACCGTGTTGCCGCAGGCCAGGGCTGGGCCCAACTTCCATGCGGCCATCGCGAGGGGGTAGTTCCAGCTGTGGGGAATAGTCATCAGCCATTTGCTCTTAGGATGATCCCTTCAAATATCTTAGGGTCAGAAAGGGGAGATAGGAGTTCTTACGGAATGATTTGGCCACAAACTCCAATAGGCTCGCGGACAGTGTAGGCGAACTTCTCGGGCGTCGTCTCAATCACCTGCCCAAACACCTTGTCGGCAAAGCCGCTGTAGTATCTCAGCGTCTCGATGGCCTCGGTGAGATCCTCATTGAGCGAGACTAGGTACGGCTTGCCGTTGTCCCACGTCTCAATCGTGGCCAGCGTCTCGCGGTGCTGCTCCATCAGATCGGCGAGGCGCGTCATGAGCTTGCCGCGGTCTGAGGCGGGCAGGTCTCGCCAGCTCGGGTGGTTGAGCGCTTTCCGCGCTGCTCGCACGGCTCTATCGACATCTTGGCTCGTTGCGGCGTGGACGGATGTGATTTCTCGCTCGTTTCTGTGCCGAATGTGTTAGTCGAAAGGATGAAAGGGCTTCTTGGTGGCTGAGAGCATCTTACGTAGGGTTGATACTGGCTATCTTTCCGCCGTCAGAAGACTCAACCCATTGGTTGTTGATGAACAGTCCTGTTGGTTGGAGGTAGGTTCTCCCATTGGGGGCAGTGAGCTTAACGGAAGCCATAATGTGTGTGCTGGTAGGTGCGATACAAGAGATCCGAGTAAGTCTGTCCCCAAGAAATAAACGAGCTGCCTCGGGACCGTGCAATTGACTTTGATACTGCTCACAACCCAATGCACAGCTTTCAATGCCGGCTCCCTGGACTCTAGATTGGCGCTGTTGGTCACCCACAAAGTCACACATTGCATGTCACAACCTCATCCACGAGGAGGGGCAGCCCGGCCCGGTATCTATCCCACCGGCGCGGAGGGTAATGAGTTTGGCGCCTGCAGAAAGCTCTGAAATAGAGTATCATGACACATTTCGGTCTATCGTACTCGGAGCGAAGAACGTATTTTGGTGCAGGTACTTCTCGATGGTTAGTGGTGCCCGGTGAATTAGCGTTTATCATGATGAAATAGGAAAGAAATTTGGCCAGACTGTAACCTTGAAACCTGCCGTCCTTCACGACTCCACCTTCCAGGGTTCTAGCTCTAGCTCACCGAAGCTCGGCCGACGTGGGCAAGGATTCTGCTGCCGCACAACCGCTTTGACAAGCAGACGGCGCGATGCTGAAAAGGGAAAGAATTTGGGCCAAACTCGAGTTGCGTCCAATGTCCCCAATCTCTCCGCACGAGATCGACTTTTCCCACTTTCCGGCTAACATCCCGCGGCAAACGACTTATCCACCCTCAACTGCGAACCAACAGTGCAGCTGTGAGGAGTCCCATCCAGCTCTCAGGAGCTTCCACAGTGCTGATACAAGCTTTTCTGGTGGAGACCGCCCAATTTTCCTGTATCTGCGCGGCTATATTTCCTGTGTACTTGCTTACTCTTGTTACAGATAATAGTAGCGACGACGACGAAGACGACGATAACGATAGAAGCGACAATAACAGAAGCGACGACGATAGAAGTAACGACGACGACGGTAAAGTAGAGCATAGCCACAGGAAAACTAGCCGGCCGCTTCGTGAATACGAAAGAGGAGTTTGGGTAAAGGATCTGGTGGAGACGTAGTTTTGATCTGTGAATACCCTCGAGGCACAATATGCCCAAGGCTTTTTGCAAGATAACAAAGACAGAACATCCAGAGTACAGCGAGCAAAATGATCCTGAGCTTCACAGATGATGCTTCCTTACAAACCACAAGCTCAATATCAGGGGTCAAATCAATATTCGGTGTCAGAAGGACTGCTTCAGTCCAATCACACATACAATGCGAGCAGCTTCGGTTTCATTCTCTCTTAATTCCAGTGATCTATCCGTACTCTTGTATCATGGCTTTCCATTAATATTTCAGCGTGAAAACTACAGCTCTTCTGCCTTATCAGGTCACCCATGCAAAGCGGAGCTGCCATGTGGGTACAAAGGGGAAATCACTATCAGTTCGTCCAACTAACTCACTTTGCTCTGGTGTGGTTAGGCTGAACTGCCTGTTGTAGTCGACGTCCGGGCCGGGCTAATAACGTAACTGACTCGACACGACTGGCTCTCCCAAATCCGCGGTTCTACCCCACGATTTGAAACTGTCAACTCTTCCAACTCGTACGTAATGAGATCCAGCCCATGCTATCTGCAAAATCCGGGGTACCAACGTCATCTTGTGATGCAGTCTTCACGACGAGAGGACTACCGACGCAGTAACGGAAATGCAGGAATGAATATCTTAGGCAGGTATCGACGAGCAAAGACAGCATACCCCGCCGACCGCCGACCGGGCCGCGACCATGATGTGTGGGAGATGTTGCCCAATGACTTGTCTCGACACATGATCAGCAGGGACAGAACGAGACTTGACAATATGAGCAACAGTTCCGATACATCCTGAGTAATCCGCATCGAGTTTTGGGAGCTACGACACCAGCGAGCAAAAGTTGAAGAGTACATGCGGCTTTTAATGAGATTGGAACCAGCTTCTTGATACGTTGCCACACTGAGCGGCTTATCAGTGAATGCCACGCCCCGGGGGGAACATCGGTCATTGCGCATCCATTCCTTGTTCCCGTCTCATCCTTGCAGTTGATATAAAAACTATTCAACAACAACACGCACCCTCCCATCTCAGAATCATCAACCAGCATACCTCTCTCGTTGCAGAACACAGTTGCGAATGTTATCCCACAAACGTTTTCCAATCACCCCGAAAATCCCTCCTATCGAAAGAAGTTATGGATAACGACCCCGAATCGAACCCGCCGCTGAAGCACCTACACACCACAGACCAGGCCGCCCAAGATGCGCAGGACCTCGCCTACCTCGGCCACGACCAGGCCCTCTCGCGGAAGTTCAGCACGATGAGCATGCTCTTCCTCGCCATGTCCGTCCTCGGCACCTGGTCGACCTTTGCCCAAGGCCTCTCGAGCGGTCTCACGAGCGGCGGGCCCATCGCCATCCTCTGGGGCCTCGTCCTCGTCACCTTCTGCAACATATGCGTCGCCGTGTCCTTGGGCGAGCTGTGCAGCAGCATGCCGACGGCCTTGGGACAGGCGTACTGGATTTTCCGCCTCTCGCCTGGCCCGATGGGCCGGTTCATGTCCTACCTCTGCGCCTGGATCAATACCTTTGGATGGTGGACGCTGTCCGCCTCGCAGCTTGCCTTCATGACTAACTTTATTCTGAGCATGAAGGTCCTCTTCGTCAACGACTGGGCCGGAGCTGGTGTCGGATGGATCAACTTCCTGCTTTATATCGCCGTCACTCTGGTGGTAACGGTCGTCAACCTCATCGCTTGCCGGAGAGATGCCATCCTACCCGCCTTTAACAACTTCATTGGAATTTGTTTCATCGGGCTCTTTTTCGTTTTCAGTCTGGCGCTCCTGATTTCCGTGGGCGTGAAGCCGGATCTGCATTTTCAGCCTGCTTCGTTTGTTTTTGGACAATGGATCAACCAGACTGGCTGGGGAGACGGCGTTACCTGGTTCACCGGCCTCGTCCAGGCCGCATATGGGCTCACTGCCTTCGACTCAGCTGTCCATCTTGCCGAGGAGATCCCCGCACCTCGCAAGAACATTCCCCGCGTTATCTGGCTCTCGGTCGTCCTTGGAGCTATTACTGGGTTCATTTTCATGGTATGCTGTCTATTCAGCATCCAAGACCTTGATACCGTCTTGAATCCCGTCACCGGTCTGCCCTTCATGGACCTTTTGAATGAGGCTGTCGGGCTTCAAGGGGCTACAGTGCTTCTGTCTCTGTTCATCTTCAACGGCATGGGTCAGGCTGTCAGCATTGTTACGACCGCTTCCCGTCTGACTTGGGGCTTCGCCAGAGACGGCGGGATCCCATGGAGCCCCTATTTCTCCAAGGTCAACGAGGCCTGGAGGGTACCAGCACGCGCCTTGTGGCTACAGGGTGCCATCATCGGGCTCGTCGGCGCCCTCTATACGTTTGCCTCCACGGTGCTCGAGGCGATCCTGAGTGTCAGTACGATCGCCCTGACGGTCTCGTACGCGATGCCCATTATAACCGTTCTTCTCGTCGGCCGCGATAAGCTCCCGCCTGGAGAGTTCAGGCTGGGGCGGCTGGGCCCCGTCATCAACTGGATCTCGGTCATCTACTGCGCGATTACTACCGTCTTCTTCTTCTTTCCTTCAGA
This sequence comes from Colletotrichum fructicola Nara gc5, assembly GCF_000319635.2. Classification (NCBI taxonomy): domain Eukaryota; kingdom Fungi; phylum Ascomycota; class Sordariomycetes; order Glomerellales; family Glomerellaceae; genus Colletotrichum; species Colletotrichum fructicola. Next base: position 6,855,699 of record NW_027094051.1, on the reverse strand, counting down.
GCCTAGTCCGGCGCCGGCCGATATGAATTACGCGATCGCCGTGTTCGGAGTCATGATGGTGGTGACACTGGGTTTCTGGGTGGTCAAGGGGCGGTATACGTATCTGCAAACTGCGGATGCCGAGGTGCGGATCATTGAGGCGCAGAATGCCGAAGTTCAGACTTCTTCTGTTCCTCGAAAGAATTGATGGATTCTAAAGATACATCATCCTTCTTTAATTTAGTCTTCACTAAATCAAATTCACTCGTGGTACCGATTCCGCTTGAACTCATCTGATCAATTCCCTACCATCGTGATGAAGCTCTAGATCTTGTAACCAGCCTTGGACAGGAAGATGTGAAAGATCTCAACTGAACAAATATCCCAATAGTCAAGCTACTCCATCCACGTCTAGAAGACATTGGCAACCCGGTTCCTCTCGACAGCAGGGGGCGGGCGCCCGTCCCGATGCCGCTCCGATGAAGGTGGGGACGTCGCCTGCGGGCTTGGCTCGGGGGCCCCCACCGTTCCGTTAGCGTGTCAGACTAAGATAAGTACCCTGCCGAATCAGCCGCTTCTTCAGGGGATCTGCATGGTCGATTTTCTTTCCCAATGCAGCAGGTCCACCCGCCAATGAGCTTACACGACGAGACCGCCCTGGATCCCTTCGCTCTTGTCTCGTGTCGTATCGCCCTTGATTGCATTCGCATTTTGGGCTGAGAAGCAGCCGGCAACAGTGCCGGTTGACTCTCCGGTCCGGTTCTAGACTCCGAGCGCCGCAGCGTCGCTGCGCGGAGGCGCTGCAGCGCGAAGCCTGCAGGGACTAGATATCTCTTCTGAGGCGCGCTCCACCAGCAGAATGGAGCGGGGAGGGGCGGACAGCGCCGACCTCAGAGTTCCGTTCCGAATGTTCGAGATGTTGGTTCCGATGAGAAACATCAAGTCTGTCAAGAAAGACAATACGTTCTCATTTGGGGGCATACGGGTTTCCAAACGCTCTCAACTTATTCCACTCATTAACAAGTCAATATTGCATACGTTTTAAAAGACTTTTTATGGCACAAAGTCCTCTGACGCGGTGCGAATGTCACTCGGTGTGCCTATGTGGGGGAAGTTGTACATGAGTCGCAGGGATGGAGACCGATGGGAGGCGCATGAGGGACCAGGGTTGATGGAGGAATAGAGCCAATGACGACTGGATCGCGGTGCAACAAGCGGTGATTCTAAGCTGAGATTGCCCAGTCGAGTTTATCTTACGTTTGATGTCAGAATAATCTCGACAGCTGCTGAGGCTAACCCTCGTACGATTGTTACCTATCCCCCGATATGCCGGCGTCACTTCCTGTCTATAAGTACAAGGTGCCCACGATTGATCTTTGACGAACTCACCTTTTTCTCCCCAAGAATTCGAACAAACAAGTCGTTTGCCTTCTCTACTCACCAACATTTTGTCTTACACTTAGACAGCTTCGAGCCTTCAGGCCTCACCTCATCTTATACCAACTATCCATCATCGACCTTAGGTCGAATTGCAAAGACCACCGTATGGCCGAGTACCTCAGCCCAGACAGCCCCCAATATGTTTGCAGACACCTCTTCGATAGCCGGCTACACGATCTTCCGGGAAGATCCCAACGACGCCGCTCCAGACGTATCCTCTCAGTCTTCATCACATCCTCTGGGTAGGTCTCCTAGCAATGAACCACGGTGTTAGACACTCGTTCGTCGTTCCTGAGCTAACCGTTGTGTTCATACAGATCAGCTATCGATTGAAGAGATTCAGCGCGCTGCTAAACTCATCAAAATCCACGCTGGCACCAAGGCCCTCAAGTTCAACTGTCTGACTCTGCGCGAACCCAAGAAGAATGAGTACGCTGCCTTCAAGTCCGGCAACGGCCCTCGTCCAGACCGCCGCGCCTTCGCCATCGTCATCGAAAAGGGCACTTCGCAGGTCTCCGAGGTCGTCGTCAACCTGAAGACCTCCACCGTCGAGCTCTGGAAGGATGTCTTCGACGCCGCCCCCACCCTCACCTTGGAGGACCTCGACATCTGCGAGTCCGTCACCCGACAGGACCCTCGCGTCATCCAGGCTTGCCGCGAAATCGGTATCTACGATATGTCGAAGGTCTTCATTGACGCGTGGGCCATTGGATTCGATCACCGCTGGGGCACGGATCGACGTCTTCAGCAGGGAATTGTCTACTATCGCAATTCCCCTGATGATAACCAGTACGCCCATCCGCTTGACTTTTCAGTCGTCGTCGATACCGAAAAGGCTGAAGTCCTGGCTGTCGATATCCGACTTGTGAATGGCCAGCGCACCAAGGTCCCTCTGGAGGAGCATAACTATTTGCCCGAATTCATCGGCAAGGGCTACCAGAACAAGCTCAAGCCCATCGATATCACTCAGCCCCAGGGCGTCTCGTTCCAAGTCCATGGCAGCGAGCTGTTCTGGGCGGGACTGAAGATGCATGTTGGCTTCAACTACCGCGAGGGTATCGTTCTTTCTGACGTCCGAATTGACGACGAGGGGCGTGAGCGGAACCTCTTCAACCGCATCAGCGTGGTCGAGATGGTCGTTCCCTACGGCAACCCTGACCCTCCCCACCACCGCAAGCATGCCTTCGACGTGGGCGAGTATGGTACGGGCTTCATGACCAACTCCCTTAAGCTTGGTTGTGATTGCAAGGGTGTCATCCACTACATGGACGCCATTATGGCTGTGGGTACGGGAGAGGCAGCTGTCGTGAAGAATGCCATCTGTATCCATGAAGAAGACAACGGGCTTCTGTACAAGCATACCGACTACCGTGACGGTACCGTTATTTCCGCCCGCGACCGCAAGCTTATCATTTCCCAAATCATCACCGCTGCGAACTATGAGTACTGCTTCTACCACACATTCCTCCTGGACGGTACCTACAAGCTGGAAATCAAGCTTACAGGCATGCTCAATACCTATTGCATGCACCCCAGCGAGACCGCGGCACCGTTCGGCACGGAGGTGGCCCCGGCTATCAACGCCCACAACCATCAGCACATCTTTTCCCTCCGCGTCGATCCCGAGATCGATGGCCCTGGCAATACTGTCGTGCAGAATGACGCTGTCACCGCGGATGATCCCCTTGGTTCTGCTGGAAATCTGTACGGCAACGGCTTCTACTGCAAGAAGACGCCTATCCAGACTGCCTCCGGCCATGAGTATAAGCACGAGACGGGCCGCTCTTGGGACATCATCAACCCCAACATCATGAACCCCGTGGCGAAGAAGCCGGTCGCCTACAAGATCCTCAACAACAATTGCCCTGCCCTCCTCGCCAAGCCGGGAAGCATGATCTGGAAGCGTGCCGCCTTCGCCCGCAAGGCGCTGTGGGTCACCCCGTACAAGGACTATGAACTGTTCCCCGCGGGCGACTACGTGTGTCAGTCGAGCGGCGAAGAGGGGCACCCGTACAACGAGACCGTCGTCGACTGGGTGAACAGGAACGAGTCGGTTGAGAACACCGATATCGTCTGTTATGTGCAGTTCGGCCTGACGCACTTCCCGCGCACGGAGGATTTCCCCGTGATGCCGGCCGAGCCCGTCGGCGTCATGATCAGGGCGTCCAACTTCTTCAAGAAGAACCCAGCGCTCTGGGTGCCTCCTTCAGTTGTGGCTGTCGACAAGACTTCCAAGAATGCATTCGCGAAGTCTGAGGCTGTTGAGTCTTGCTGCGGCAGCAGGGACAGTAAGCTGTAGAGGATCTGAGTTGGTAGACCCAGAATTGGTAGTCTCGTGCCGTTGCCTTCGTTCGATTAGTTCAGCAGTCTTTTCCGAAATTCAAATTCAGTGTCACTCATCATCATCAGTATCGTGCTTCGAATGCTGCTCTTGGTGCTTGTGTTATGGCAAGTACACTGTATGCCATATAGGGCTGATTTGCTTCATGATGCTTCGAATAACCCAAGTAGTTTGCGATTACGTGATTTCATCAGATAAAAAAAGAGTGTCATTGGACCAAGATCTCGGGGTCGTCATTGCTTGTTGGCTAATGTGCCGAGAATCCGCCCGCGAATCTCTACTCCACTATCCGCCTGATAAGCTGTTTGGGCGTACAATCTTCCCTTGTTCCAGGGTTTTTGGTGCCTGCCAACCCAACCCAATGCCCACCCTGCTACCGGAATCTGGGGTAGGTGCTCCCGCCTAGAGCCGTTCTAGAACCAGGTTCCTCTTTCTCTCATCCTCCCATCTTCACAACCTCAGTCGAACGGAAGACATTTGGTTTTTCGCTTTTCGACGCAGCTACGTCAGGAAATTTTGAGGGAAAAATCTGCCTCTCACTTCAAAACGCCGGCGTCGCTTTGATACACCCTTCGGTCAAGTAATCCGCATTGTCGCTGCCGCATGCGAAGGGAATCGCCGATTGAACAGTCAACTTTGTCGTCGACCTCGAAAGAGAGCTCGATGGTTATGGAGCATGTGAGTTCGACTCAACAGACCTACTGACAAACCATCTGTTTCAATACGTCCGCATGCTAAACAAGATCACTTCCATAGACTTTGCTACTCGTCAACGCCAGCCGCAACGTTCGAATGCACAGAGAACCCAACGTCTCGTTCCACTTCGGTATCAAACGCAAGTGCATGACCAATTGCCAAGAAGAAATCGTTGCGTACCATGCCGGTTAAACGGGTCAGGATCGTCAAGGGCTCTTGCTGGCCCTGCAAGAAGCGCCGCATCAAATGCGACCTGTCTAAGCCAGCCTGTCTACGCTGCGTTTCTTCCGGCGCCACGTGTGACTACAACAGCCGTCTGATACGATGGAGTTCCCGGCCGAGTCCTCATATGCTGTCTCCGTGTAGCATTCCGCGGAACGACCTGCATCTGACCGTGTCGATCGACGTATGCGAGCGGCGTGCTCTCGACTACTTTCACTGTCGCGTCTGGCCCCTCCTTTCTGCTTCAGAGGAACCTTGCGTCCCCCCAACCCAGGTCGCCTTGGAATACCGAGTCGTGTTACTTGCCACTTGCGTGCTGTCCGAATCTCACCGGCTGTTACAAGACGGCAAGCATGCCCGCGATGTGCTTTGCAAGAAGCGGCTCGAATGCCTCTCTGCCGTGCGGGCCGAGATAGAAGGTTGCTGTGCCGACGCGCAGGGAAATGGGCCTATGATCGGGCTTCTGTTCGCAGTCATGCTGCTGTACTTCGACGACGGATATATGAGCTGTATACTCAACTCAGCATCGACCTCTAGCCATTACAGTGGTATCCTGGCTATTCTCGAGCGTCTAGGTGGCGTCGACGCTGTGATACAGACGGCTGCCGAGCCGCTGCACATGCTGATCTCGGAATTTGCGACAACAGATCTCACAACATCCATGATTCAAGGAAGGCCTCCTTGCTTTGCCCCCGAAGTGTGGGATCTTCTTGTTCGGGGCCCGGTTTGGTGGGGCCGTGACCCTTTGGGTAGATGCTCTCTCGCGTCCGTTTTTCGCGAGATCGCTAGTATGAGCCAGTACCTGCAGGCAACGGCTGAGATGACTGAAGAGTTGTCGATGGAGCGCATCCACAAATTTGAAGCTGCCCTCCGCCCCGTATACGCGCCCCCGTCCCTCGAGGAATCTGATGGCCGTAGCCCTTCAGAGTTATCCGAGTCCTCTTCCGTCATTGAGGCGGAAGCTACACACGCGTTTACCCTTGTCCGCATATTCCAGCACGCCGCCTTGCTGTACCTGTACAGAGCCATATGTGGTCTTCCAACTCTTCACCCACTTGTCCAGCAACATGCCAAGTCCTGCCTTGCCTGTATCTTCGAAATCCCCAAGGAGGCGAAGGTCCGCAACTGCATTATTTTCCCGTTGTTCGTTGCAGGAGCCCATGTCAAATGTCCAGAGGAGCAGAGGTCCGTTCTAGGCATGGCTGATGTGGTTTACGACGGAATGCGCTTTGCTTCGATTGAGGCCGTTAAGTCCGTCTTCAAAGCGGTCTGGTCGTCCAACTCTGATACGTCCTGGTTAGAGATGTTCAGATATCTAAGTCCGAACGCTTTAGTGCTCTAACACGTCGATGAAACTTACTACGTTCCTTAGAAGGGTGGAGGAGGTCAGTCTTGAAGAAATAAGGGTGGTGGTTGATGTCGAGGGAAAAGGACAGCAGACTAGGACCGTCGTGACAGTTGGAGTACTCTGGCCGTAGACTTATTCCCGGGTGTGTCAATGCTGCTTTCAAGGAGTATTATCACAATTTGAGCGATATTTGGATAAAATTGCGAGTTCGCGGTGTCAGTTGGCTATCCGGGCAGTGTCTACACACGCATGTACTTCCGTATATCTTGCCAGACCACCAACGCTAAAGCGACTATATTTCCTATGTACTTGCTTCCTTCATCATTATCGTCGTCGCCATCGTCGTCCTTATCGTTTTCCATACTGCTATCTTCCTTATAGAAGTATTATATCTAGTATAGTGGAAACTGCTCGGATATCCAACTGACACTGCCTGGCTAGCGAGACTTGGAAATGGACCTGGAAGATTCCAAGCTGCTGAAAAGGGCGACATCTCCCATTCAGTTATGAAATGCGGCAAGCTCTTCTGATCCTGTTGGGCATTTGCTCATCATTGCTGTGGGAATGCGTAAGCTATTCCTTCCGCCCCTTCCCCCAATCCTTCAACTCGTAGTTCGGTGCGCGGCGCGGATCATGATGCATTGCAAGCCACGGGGCCAAGACCACGAATGCCAGCGATATCCCGAACATCCACTCCATGAGTTCTGTCTGGCGCTTGTGCACATACTTCAACGTGTAAAGAGTGTAACCGTACAAGGCCGTCAAGAGGACTACGAGAAACAAACAGAAGCTCATGGCGGCGCCTTGGCGGCACTGGAGTCGAGGCGAGCCAGGGGTGAACCAGCCGTATCGATCGGGGATGTGGAAAACCGAGATTTTGGATGTGGTATCCTCGGGCAGCGACGGCTAGGTAGGTCGGATTGAGCTGGCCATGGATGATTTCTTTGAAGGGTGCGTTTCTGAGTTTGTCCCTGAGAAGGCGATCCATTTTGGGAGTTGGTGGATTGTGCGAAGATATCGATGTGGAGATCACAATACAAGACCATGTGTGTATGTGGTTGATGTCTTGTGACAAAATATGACTTTAAGATGGCGAAGAGATGGTCTTCCTCAAAGCTTACGATTGAAATGGTTATCAAGGTTACGTCTGGGCTGCCTTCAGTTCTTCGCCGTGGCCAAAAGGGTGTAAGTTGAGGGGACACTCAACAAGACTTTCGCAGGAGCCAACTACCTCTTAAGCTGGGAGTCCAAGTCCGCAGACTTAGCAACATCTGAAACTAATTTCAGAGTCTCTGCAATAGTTCCAACGCTTTGAAGAGATTTCTGCTAACGTTTTGAGTTGGTTGTGGTTCACGATGGGAGCCATCGTGGTGGGGGCAAAAAGGTGGGCAAAAGAGGAGAAACACCAAAAACATACAACACCGGGCATTCGCCAGTCGTCACCGACCTGACTACTACTCCGGCCCTCATTAGCTTATCTATGGGAGAGCGGACGGGATCCCGAGTTTTCCAATGGGTATGGTCGTATGTGGTGGACTTGGGAGGTCAAGTTGCCCATAGACTTAGGCGAAGATGTGCACGGTTTGAGATAGAACACGATGAAAACCCGAGGAACCTTCGCCTCAGGCTAAACAGCACTGGCATAGGTGGCTTATCTTGCATCGGGCATCTGATCTGTTGAGGGCAGCATACCTAAAGCGAGTCTCGTTACAGATGTTTAGGCTGTCACAACTGTAAGCTAGGATCTTTTGATCACAGTTGGAACCTAGCCATGTTAGATTCGGATTTCCAATCAGACTTGAGAATGAAGTGTTCATGCATTGGTTACAATACATAACTTAACACGCTTAGTTCTTGCCTTCCAAGCCAAGTTCCTCTCAGGGGTTCGCTGTTTCCCACTTTCTCCGCAAAGTGTTATATCGAATCCAAACCTCGCTTCTCATGGTAAGAGTTTCAGTGGTTGAAGAAGACGTAGAAGCAAGTTCAGCTCGAGAAACCATTGTTGAGTCCGAATCTTCTGTCCCAAACCACATTTTGACCCTATGATCCAACTCGTATCGTCTACCTCCTCCTTTCGCGAGCTCCGATTTGTCGATGAAAATCTACATAATTCCCGGTAAGAATACACATGCAAAGTATTGAGACTGAGTATACTCACCGGAACCCAAGTGGTTTTCCCGCTATGCTCAGATCTCTGCAGACCCACGACAACATGAACACTTCCATAATCGTTGCCGGAGACTTCGATCGTATCATGAATTCGCAGGCCTCTTGTCGGGGAAGCCTTATCTCAGCACCCAGTCTTGTGCAGAGAGTAAGACTCCCCGGGCCGCCATGGTTGCCAATTTCCGTTGAAGTTTTCCAACCGGGTCCCGTCAGCCGGTATGTGAGAGATCCAGTTGAGAGCATATTGGCCAGTCCAGCACAAGTGCATGTTGGGAGATAAGGGAACAGACTGATACACAACGTTGAAGTTTGAAGGATTGGCACCTGTGTTATTAGCCTGAACAGAAATTGCGACCTTCAAACGATGTTTCTGCGCCAGTAGAGTCTCTAGGTCGTTTCGATCCTCGTGAACATGGATAGCATAGCTAGGCAGAGCGATGATTATTTGGACTATTTGAGAATTTCTCTGTCAGATATAGAAGAAATTCTTCCCAAGACTTTTATTGAGGCTCTATGTTGGCTAAAGAGGGGGTTTGAGTTGGGCAAGCTTTCGGGATGCAGCACATGATATTGCTCGTGAACCAGACTCGCCCACATGTGACGATCCGCACTATCAAAACGACGAAACTTATGTCTGATTTACGTGGAAACATGATCTCGACTTGAATCGATGCAGATGGCCTGCTCTGCAACCATGTCATGCATGATAGCCTGCTTTTGGCCGGCTGGAGGATGCTTCTGAAGAATTGACATTGCTCTCGATTCCCGTCTTCACCACGTAATACCTTTGGAACAAATCGAATACTGCCACCCCAACCTCCGGGGATAATTGGCGACCAATCGGCAACGGCTAGCAAAGGGACAGAATCGGTTCGAATAACCTTAACTTAGTATCATGATCGTCCCCAAATCCCCAATCACTCAAGACGACATCCGACCCTGCTGTCCAGCGGACCTCCCGCAGCCACGACGCCCCACATCGTCACTCGCTCATCTGAGCTTTTGGCGATCTCTGATTGGCTGACTATGCCGCACCGCGACCAACCTTCGTCACGCAGCCACAGCCACCTTCACGCTCAGCCACTCTACGTCACCTATCACTTAGAAGCTCTTGGCAATACCACCACCACCAGGTTTTGGACGAGGGAGAGGCAGCTCACTGTGCCACCACAACCAAGGACGCAAGCGAGCTTGTCATTCTGTCAGTTTCTACCCTTTGGCTCCCTCGTCACACGCTACGCAGGACAGGAAGAAGGTATATATCCCGCCCGTTCCTTCTTGGCTCCTCCATCGACTGACACTTTCCAAGCCAAGTCTGGACTACCTCACTTCACCACAATAAGCTTTCCTGCAAACCAACCGTCTACCAGCAAATCCAAAAACGTACGTTCCTCACCTGCGAACGCTTGAGCCCCCTCCCAGAAGCTCGGACTGACATACTCTCTACCAGAGAACCCACCAACACACCTTCAACATGCCTTTCTTCTACTCCAAGCCCATCGGTGGCAAGAACTTCGGCACGAGCGTGCACGCAGACCGCCACGGCATCCGCCGCGGACCCTGGCGCTTCCGCATCGGCCGCTTCAACTGCTTCAGGTAGAGGCGACGCAGCTATGAAGTGTGCGTGTCGTTGCCCTGAAAGTGCGACCGCTACCGCGACCAGGTCTGGGACCTGCCTACCTACTTCTTGCGTTCTGTTTTCCCCAGACGACAGTCTTGGGACGATGGACGAACGACTTTATCTTTTATGAGATCATGGATACCGGCGTTTTGCTTTATGAGCCCTTTGGGTTGGTAGTGCGAGCGTTTCCTGACTTGTCTGTCCTTATTGGGTTACCGCCGTTGCGACTGGATTGGCCGTGACGGCTTTGGGCGGAACGACGAGAGTCGTGCCCAGGTAGATAATGAATACTTTTCTTCATTGATAACATAATGGTTGGGCGATGTCTTGATTTGGTAGGCCCCCCTGGCCATGAGATGGGACCGGAATTTGGGGATGGCATGATTTGACAACCAACCTCAATAATGACACTACCTTCCAGCTCACGATGTGACACCCTGGTGGGAAGCACGCCTCAGTATAGTTCGCAGAAGTTGGAGTACGTGTAGCCAACTGGTATCGAGCTCGGAACTCTTCTATCTTATGGCCCCAGCTCGACTGTCGATGCTTGACGAGGAAGTCAATGACAGACATGCTCAGAGGAAACACAGGGCATTCAGCTAAACGTGAGTGTCATCTCGCGAAATGCCAGAGGTACGAAGACATGGCGTTGGAAGACACCCATCTGGAAGACACCCCAGATGTCTTCTCAGCCGAAAGGCCGACTTGTCACTGCGCATGGAAGCTGGCAAACATGATTCTCGTAGAACAACCAACCAACTGGGAAGGTGGTGACATTTTCGAATTGAGCGTAAGAATCTTGTTTTCCATGCCGTCTAACGCCATTATGAAGTACCAAAATGTCCCGAACCACCCTCGAAGCCGGAGGACACGCCAGGCAATGCATCAAGGTCGTTTGGCTCTTTTTGACAAATTTGCTGCGTTTTTTTCTTTTGTATTCATTCCTAGCACAACGGTAAACCGATTTGCCATGCCAGGCCTCGCAGCAGAACCCTCCTGAATCATCGCAGTGTTGTAGACCGTTATCCGATGCAAAGTTCTTTTGTTTTATTCCTCTTTTTGTTCCCCGTTATCCCTGGAGAAGAAAAAGAAAAGAATACCGAGAGGGGTAGAGAGCACACCAACGCAAAGTGTAAACCGTAAACCCTTTCCCCCTCGTCGCCCCACGCGCCCCTTTCCCCCAGAATGGATTTGCTATGTTCCACAGAAAAGACAGGACCCCATCCGAACGACCAAAACGGAGTATTCTTCCGCTTAGACCTCGGTGGTGACCTTGGCCTTGGGGTTGGTGACCTTGACGCCGAGCTGCTTGGCGCGGGAGATAATGTCGATGCGCTTTCTCGAGGAGACGTTGTGGGCGATCCTGAAAAAACGTGTTAGAAGTCACTACTCGTGAGGAACACAGAGTCGGCTATCGTTGGGGGTTGGGTGGTACGCACTCGGCAGCGTAGGTGCGGTTGTGCATCAGCAGGAGGTTGACGTCGTTGACGTTGCTGACGAGGAAAGCCTTGTGGCCGGAGGGCATCATGTACTTGGTCTTCTTGTTGGAGCCGAAACCGATCTGAAGGGCGAGGGAGTCTTGGTCAGCGATTGTCCTCGAAAGGGCCCCTCCAATGTCTCCCAAGTTGGAGCATCCAACATTCTCCCTCTTCCAAAAGTTCCGTCTTCATCCGCGGGTTTGGGTGCTGAACGTACCGAGGGCATGGTCATGTTGCCACGGAAGCGACGGCGAACACGGTTGTCAATACCCTTGGGCTTGCGCCATGATCGGTCAACGCGCATAAAGCGGTCGCTCTGGTGGCGGTTGAAGAGCTTCGTGCCTGTAAACACACATCCGTCAATCGTCTCGTTCTAATCCAAAGGTCTCGCATGTGTCTCGCGTAATGACTTTCATCGTCGCGTTGTGTTCTCGGAGCGGGGTGTATCGGGTGGGTTTTTGGCGTTCTGGGAGGAAGGACATACGCTTCTTCACGATAGGGACGTGCTTCTTTGCGGCGACCATCTTGAACGAGAAAAAATGTCAGTATGAAATTACGACGGCGACAATTATTGCAATTGTCGATAGGAGAGCAGGGCGACTCGATTCTCACCTTGACGGTTGTTCCTGGCTGTGGTTAGTCGGGGTGGTGTTGGACGTCGAGACTCGGAACTGGCGAAAAAATTGGTTCAATCGGGTGGCTCTGCACGACGAACCCACGACTTGAATTAGGGCTCGCACACGTGTGGGAGGTACGTACTGGCGCTCGCCTGTCTTGGAAGGCGCTAGCAGCAGGGGAGGCCATCTGCAGTTCAGGAGCCCCACCAAGCCGCTCACCTTGACCCCGCTACGTTCACCGAAAGTGCCGCACTAAAAATGGTGCTCTGCTGCGAAGCCAGTTCATCTCAACTCGCCGCATCATAGACATTGGGCAATGTCGAGGCAAAACAGACCCCCTGTTTTTCCTGTGCTAAAGCGACCAATCTCATGCGTGCTCGCTATCGTCGTTGCCGAAAAAGTCGCTATTATTGTTGCTGCTGTTGTTGCTACTGTCATTAGTACTGTCGTTGCTGCTGTTGTTACTGATGTCTTCACTGCTGTTTTGTTACTACTATTGTCGCTATCTATCATTGCCGTCTATCGCCGTCGTCTGTCGCCGTCCTCCTCACTAAAACCACCCACCCAGTATGCGGGAATGTAGTCGCCCACACAGACAGGTAAGTAAGTAAGTCAGAGGTTCTCAAGGCCAAAAAGGTTGGCGAAGGGCAAAAATGAAGTTCCCACTACGAGGTTCGAACTCGTGTCTCCTCGGTGATTCATATAGAATGAAAGCGAGGTATGCTAACCACTACACTAAATGGGACGAGGAACTAAACTCGGCCGCATGCAGCTCTGGAGCGTTGGTTGCGAAAGGTGGAAGCCAAGATGCCTATACCCCTTTGATGTGAGCTTTGGTAAAGAGTGGCAACGGGGCACGTCCATCGTTTGTTTGAGTCACCGCCGGCATACATGGCAGATGGACGCCATCAAGGTTGAGAAAAGACATGGTACCCGTGATCCGTGGGGCACCGTTCATTCATGAAGGGGGATGATGCCCAAGCTAACAACAAGCTACAAAACTCCTCTCCAGATCCCGTGTCTATGCTTCACCCTTCACCATCCGGGGTTGTCATCATGTCTGTCATGAAACGTAGGGCATCGTGCCCCAAGACTCTGTCCTCTAAAAGTCTCTATATGTTGCCGTCTTACTGCGGCTGGCACTGGGGCTGGCCATCCTCCTCGTCCTCGTCCTCCCACTCGCCTCCGAATCCTGGTCCGCCGGCGTTTCCGCCCATCTACAAACACTTTGTTAGCGCGTGTTGCCAGTATCGCAGGAGCGATTCAAACTTACTTGGTCCAGGCTGTCAACCTCTTCGTATTCGACCTCGTCAACTTCATCCGCCTTGATCTCGGGAGGAGGGGGCGGCAGAAGCTTGTTCAGAGCATCGTACTCCTTGTCCTCCTTCAACCAGCCGTCCTCGGGGAACTCGACATTGACAATCAGGTACAGGTCGCCCCTAGCGTCACCTCTCTTGTGCGGCATACCCTCTCCGGGCACCTTCAGAATGTCGCCAGGGCGAAGGATGTTACCGCGCTCCCGCTCGAGGTGGATGCCACGGCCATCCAAGTGCGTCAGCACAGTCCTGGAGAAGCCGCCGAGGGCCTCGGCCAGGGTGACGGTCAGTTCAGCAGACAAGTCGTTGCCGATGCGGGTGAAGTCGTCGTGGGGCTCCTCCTGCAGGTGGAACACAATGTCTCCAGGAGTCTGGTCGGGGTGCTGGTCGGCCTCTCCCTCTAGCACGATCCTCTCGCCGTTCTGGGAACCTCTGGGAATGTAGATCTCGAGCACCTTGGTCTCAGATGTCGTCCGCTTGCCCTTGCACTTCTTGCAACGATCCTTCTCCTTGCAGAAGTTGCCAGAGCCCTCGCAGCGGTCGCAGATAACCGTCTCCTTGCGCACCAGGCCGGGTCCGATCTGACGGAAGGCCTCGGCCATACCGGCGCCTCTGCACTTGTCGCACTGTTGGGGCTTAACGTTCGCCTTGGCGCCGGATCCTTTGCAGGTGCCGCAGACGACCTGCTTGTTGGCAGAGAACTTGACTGTCTTGCCCTTGTAGAGCTCCTCGAGCGTGACCTTGTACGGCTGGTCCTCGTCGGGACCGCGACGAGGCCGCCTGGGGCCAGCGCCGCCGGGACCGCCAGGACCGCCCATACCGAAACCGAACATTTGTGACAAGATATCGTTCAGGTCGACCTCGACGCCGCCGGGACCGCCGCCGCCGCGGGAGGGGTCGAAGGCGGCCATGCCGTGGGTATCGTAGAGATGGCGCTTCTCCTCATCCTTCAAGATCTCGTAGGCCTGGCTGACGGCCTTGAACTTGGCTTCGGACTCTTCTCTGCGATCCTCAGGGACCTTGTCGGGGTGATGTTGCAGGGCAGCCTGATGGGAGCGGCTAAGTTAGTTCAACGTTGGGTGTGATCGCGAGACTGGGAGTGGCCACGAACCTTTCGGTATGCCTTCTTGATCTGGTCCTGGGACGCATCCTTATCGATTTCGAGCAGCTCTGGTAAAATGCGTCAGAAGTGATCCACCGCGACCAAAAAAAGTTACCCCCCAAAGGGCTCCATAGACAATTCAGATGCTTACCGTAGAGATCGATCTCCTCCGCCCCGGCGTCAGCACCGGCACTTGGTCCACCACTGTCCATGATGGAGAATTTTCTGAAGGTGTACTCGGCAAATGTTTCGCTCGAGATGTTCAACCTTCGGCGGTTTGGTTTGGTGATGTGGAAAAGGTGGGACGTGGAGTCGACCTGAAAAATATTTGTCTAGAGTAACTGTTTGCAGCTGGTGGTTTGGCGGGGTACTTTGCCAGCATCCAGTGCCTTACGGGGCGCGCGGTCCCTAGGTACCTACAGCCTGTCCAGCGAGTGCGCGGCAGATGATATCAGGTAAGCTGGGCGCGGCCTGGTATCCGTAGCCTTCAGGTACCTACCTAGTGCGACCAGTCTCCAACCCAGGGCACCCCGCCTGCACTGCAGCTGCTCATCATTCATCCAGGCGGTGTCCGAATTCCCTATATCCCAACCATCAGTTTCCATGCACTGTTTGTAATGGACGAATCACGATACCGATGTTGAAAACGAGTGAGCAAGAAAATGGAGTAGTAGACTGCTGCCCCATTAGCAATTGCAGGCGTACCGAGTTGAGGCAAAGCACCGAGCAGCATGCCTGTACGGAGGTCCGCTGTACAGACGAATCTGTGCAGCGCATCTTCGACTTTCACAGGCAACCGAGCGTAGTCATCAGACCAACCCCGAGGATACCGAGAAAGAATCTGGAAGACAAAACTGGACAACTGCCAGAAGGTCGTCGAAACCTTGGCCAGCTTGAAGTGAGAGGTCAGGGTTTGACATTCGTATGACTAGTGTCATCTGAATCTTGGGAAACCCAAAACGTTTAAGAATCTGGTTGGCTTGGATAGATCAAGGAATTGCCGTACGGCCACCATTTCAATTCGGGCATTGCGTTGTATCGCTCTGATTGTGCCAGTGTGCAGGGTTGTTGGTGATTTGGGACGCCGCCAGCGACCTGCTGTGTTGTGTAAGTCGGTACCTCGCTTTGTACATATCTGCTTTTTGCGCCACATGTGGCTGAAGCTCATCGTCAAATTTCACCCAAGGTCAGCTCACTCATGAAGGATATTGGTGAATCTCAGGACGGCGCCATTCTCATGTTTTCAACATGTCAACAATAGCCCTGCGGCCGCATAGCAGGTCAATACTCCAACGATCAGCATACACCTGCCAACAGTGTCGCGCAAGCTCACCGAGATGGCACTCTTCTGCTAAGAAGACGGGCGGATTTGAGGCCCTGAGGAAGAAGCTTCCGTCCCTGGCCGATGGAAAGCTGAGAGACCTACCGACCAAGCCTGCTAGGACACGCTTTGCTCCTTCACCAACCGGATACCTCCATCTAGGCTCATTAAGAACCGCCTTGTTCAATTGGCTCATTGCGCGGGCCACGGGAGGACAGTTCATCATCCGTGTTGAAGATACGGATCGGGTGAGGACGGCTCATGCGCATGTCATTGTTCATAGGAGGGCCTAGGACTCACAACTTACCAGACACGAATCGTCGAGGATGCCACATCTCGTCTTCTTGCAGATCTGAAATGGGCAGAGCTCGACTGGGATGAAGGTCCTGACGTCGGCGGCAAGTTCGGTCCTTACCAACAAGTAAGCCTCACCCCTTCATCCTCCTCCTGTACACGTCTAACATCTCGCAGTCACTACGGCTGGACCACTACAAACACAACATCTCCCAGCTTCTCGAAAACGGCCACGCGTACCGCTGCTTCTGCTCGTCCCACGATCTCGAGCGCCACAAGCAACAGTCCCTCGAGGGCGGCGGCACCGCCCACTACCCAGGAACCTGCCGCACCATCCCCGTCCCCGAGGCCGAACGCCGCGCCGCCGCTGGCGAACCCCACGTCGTCCGCTTCAACGCCCAGGGCCGCCGCCCCTCCTTCGTCGACAGCGTCTACGGCAACTACCAGAAGAGCGAGGACGAGGACGACTTCATCCTCATCAAGACGGACGGCTACCCGACCTACCACTTCGCCAACGTCGTCGACGACCACCTCATGAACATCACCCACGTCATCCGCGGCGCCGAGTGGCTCATCTCCACGCCCAAGCACATCGCCCTTTACGACGCCTTCAACTGGACCCCGCCCACCTTCGCCCACGCCGGCCTCCTCTGCGCCCAGAACGGCGAGAAGCTGAGCAAGCGCAACCACGACATCGACATCTCCTCCTACCGCGACAGGGGCGTCCTCCCCTCCGCCCTCAACAACTGGCTCGCCCTCCTGGGCTGGAGCATGAGCGAGAAGGACCTGGCCAAGAAGGACGGCGAGGTCATCTACACCACCCAGGCCCTCGCCGAGAAGTTCTCCCTCCGCTTCACAAAGGGCAACATCAAGACGAACCCGGACAAGCTCGCCGTCATCCAGCGCAAGCACCTCACCCACCGCCTGCGCGAGGACCCGGCCGACGAGGCCCTCCTCCGCCGCACCATCGTCCCCGTCTCGACCAGGCTCCTCGCCTCCATCTCCGACCTCCTCGCCGCCAAGAAGGAGGAGTACCTCACCAACCCAGCCAACCACCGCCACGCCTTCTCGACAACGGACTTCTCCGGCCTGACCCCCGTCCTCGCCGACCCGGCCACAGCGCCAGCCCACATCCTGCGCGTCAACCGCGCCCTCGCCGCCGACTCCCCCGTCGACCCGCTCGACCTCATCTACGAGCACCCCTCGCTCTTCTTCCGCCCCAGCGCGACCGCCTACGCGCGGCACACCTTCTCGCGCTCCCTCTCCAAGCTGGACGACCTCAAGGACTACGCCGGCGCTGCCGGCCCTGAGGCGCTGCTCGCGGACCTGCGCGCGTCGTTTGAGGCCGTGCCGGTCGCCGAGTGGGGCGCCGCGAAGCTGCAGCAGGTCATCAACGATTTCAGCGAGCGGCATGCCACCGAGGTGACCAAGGACGACGGGACGACGAAGAGGGTCAAGGCGACAAAGGCGGCGTATACGTTACTGAGGCTGGTCCTGACTGGCGATCCCCTGAGGGGGGCCAAGCCGGCCAAGCTGCAGCTCGCGCTGCTCGGGAAAGAGGAGACCCTGCTGAGATTTGACATGTGTGCTGCTTAGGGGTCAGGAAGCAGATAAGAGGGAGGACAGAAAAGTTCGGGGGATAGTTACACGTCTGGTGCCTCCCTCCAGCGTGGTCTGGACTCGCCTCCCTGTCTGGTGCCCAGATGGCGGCAGTGAGACCTTTCGAGTGGAGTATTGTACGATATTATGTTCGTTACAGCCGAATGAAAACATGCACAGTATGGGGCAATGAAGATCTTGGGCACCCACCAACATATTGTCAAGAAATCGGGTCACTCGGTCTTCCTTCAATTGGGCTTGCTGCTCCGCAATGTTCGTAGTTGTCTTGGTCCTGACTGCTCGGCCGTGTCATTGGGTAAACAGCCGACTTGTTGCATTGCGTCTTCATTCACGGCAGTCACATACATACGTTTACCATGAGATACAGCACAAGTACACATGCGGTTGAATCTCCGTTCTCAATTTCTGTAGACACATCTACCTCATCAGATCATGTGCAAGCCTCCCCACCAAACTTCACAGAAGTTCCTTTCGAAACACACATACGTACACACGTAGGGGAGACGATATTAAAAGGTAGACGTAGTAAGCACGGGTAGCTCGATCATTAAATTTGATGTGCGGGACTTTCAAAACCAACTCGTGAGAGTAATAAGAGGAAAAGAGATAGTTGGTAAGAGATTATATCGAGACAAGGAGAGAAAATCTTGGGTTCGTGGGAATAAGTAGTTAAGGGGAGAAGAGAAGAAAAATAACAACTGTCCTCCACCATCTCGTGATGGTATAAAACCCGGTCGCCCCTCATCCCTGGAAGCAGTTCCGTTTCTAAAACAATGCAACGCTATGATCATATCGTTCGCGGCCGTCGGGGGTTGTGCCATCGAGCCAGCTCTGTGTGGCTCTCACGCTCTCTCTCTCACTTGCAATCCAATTCAGCTTCGTGTCTTCTTTTGCCTCGAAGTGTGGTCTCATTCCCGTTTTGTACGCCCGTGTCTACAACCGAATTCCATCTCCTGAAAATGCAGCTAAAGATGATGATATAAAAAGGTGTTACTAATAGAAGAAGGAAATGGTTGTAGAGGCTCGGGCGAGCAAATTTGTTCATTACGTCGTCATGTGGCTTGGTTGGGGGTATAATTCGTCTAAATTTCCTGAACCCAGATCTGTTGATTCGAATTAGCAACGTGGTCGAGTGATGAAGAAAAGCGTTTTGATTATGACTTGCCTCCATCTTGCCGATATCCTGCCTTGCTTTCCTCGCTTGGCTCTTCGCAGTCATGATCGCCATGTCGAGGTCATCTTGGTCGCCCATGGTGATCATGTCACCGTTGGGCATGTCCTCGTCGCGGATCTTAATCTTGAACCGCCTGCGAAGGCCAAACTTCTCACGGATGCGGTCGATGAAGTCGGGGAACTCGACCGCCGCACCAACCATTATGTATCTCACGTCCTCGGCGTGCACCTTGACGCGAATCTTGCGAATCTCTGGCCTCCTCGAGCCGCCACGAGACGACATTGAGTTGGTACCAGGGCGTCTGTTGGAAACCATCTCAAAGTCACCCTCATCAAAGGACCCGTAGTCGGAGCCGTCCTCCTCATCCTCCATGTACCGCTGGGGCACACGACGGGAGGTCTGGCGACTAGTTCTGGAGCTACCGGGGCCGCCACCTTGGTACATGTCGTAAAGCTCGTCGGGGTACGCATCTTCGGCATCCTCGTCCTGACGGCCACGCATCTGCATATCGCGTCTGGAGTAGCCTCGGCTTGGGGTAGCCGATCGAGACTCGGATCTCATGCTGGGCGGCGCTGCCCGACGGTCGTTCGGGCTGCTCGTCTTCTGGTACCGGTCGTTTCCTCTGGCATTGTCGATGTTGAGCTTCGCGAGCATTGGCTTCGGTCCGTTGCGAACGGATTGTCCGCGTGTCATACCGCCAGCACCACCGTTGGCCTCGACTTGGTCGGGAGGAGGTGTAGGCGGGAAGACGCCGCGACCGTTGGGCGGTTCGGACTGTTGTCTTCTTGATGCCAGACCGGGCTTGACCAGGTTGGTAGCAGCGAAGGAGATGTTATCAGCGGGCCTGTCGTCTTTGTTGTCATTCTTGCCAGCCTGTAAACCAAGAAGTCTCTGATTAGCAAATTGATTCCCATGGAAGCTGATGGTTGTGGGAACCGATCTGCCTACATTCTTGATCTCAGATCCAGCGAAACCAGTGAAGGCATTTGCTCGATCGGAGGCGGCGACCAGCCGTGCCTTTCCGAGGTAGTCCTTAGTCTTGAGGTTGCGAACCTTGGCCTCATTTGGTCGGTAGACGACGCCGACGGGAATCGAGAAGACGGTGTAGCCCTGCGCATGTTAGTTCGGTTCCTAAATAGAGGGCAACCTTCATACCTCGGCCTCTTCACGGATCGCCTCATCAATTACGTTGTGATCCTCGACGACCTTCTCCTTCACGGCGTAGGACAGATCTTGTAGACCTGCATCCTTTTGTTGCAAGTAAATGTAGCACAGTCCTCGGTTGAAGAGAACCTCGCATGAGTAAAGCTTGAAAAGCAGGCCCAATTGGGCGTAGTCAATCATGGTGTTGCCTCTCAGGT
This sequence comes from Colletotrichum fructicola Nara gc5, assembly GCF_000319635.2. NCBI lineage: Eukaryota > Fungi > Ascomycota > Sordariomycetes > Glomerellales > Glomerellaceae > Colletotrichum > Colletotrichum fructicola. Next base: position 6,835,603 of record NW_027094051.1, on the reverse strand, counting down.
AGAGGAGGGTGTCGTTGAAGTTGGCCAGTGCCTCTTCGAAGTCACCAAGCAGGAAATTCGATACGCCTTGTTGGAAGTAGGCGACAGCGAGGTACTGGTCTAATCTGATTGCTCGTTGGTAACATTCAACCTGTTTGTGAAGTCAGTCGCGGTGCTCGGAGGTAGGCTCGGGCGGGGATCACGCACAGCCTTCTCGTGTTCTCCCAGAGTGGCGTGAATGACACCCATGTTGAAGAGAATTTTTGAGGTGTCCGAGATCTTCTCGAAGTCCTTGAGGGCCTCGTCGAACTCATTGTTGTCGTATCGGGCCAGGGCCGACACCCACGACTCTATTTCCTATGAGGCAAGCATGGTTAGTCGTTTGTGCTTTGGACTTCCCCTCTGCCGATCGTCGGGTTTTCGTATCGCGGTGGTTGGGCTCCGTCGGATGGCTGAACTCACTTGTTTCAACGACATGTTGTCGCCAGAGAAGAATGATCAAATGCGGATGACGGAAAAATCAGTTTCGAATGATTGCTGCGCAGGCAGACCGTCGCTGCTGCTGCTGCTGTTCGCAAGAAAGTTGCGTGAGATGTTCGCGGAGAGGGTATCGTGGGGAAACTGCGCGGACTTGCGAGAAGGAAAAGCCAAAGCGATGATCCAAACCGGGCCAGATTGGCAGTAAAGTGTGCCGCGGGCGGCTAGAGGAGGGTCCCAGGGCTATTTAGGGAATGAGTAACAGGCGGTGGTGACCGTGCGGTGTGCCCGGCGCCACTGAAATGACGGTTGGAGTCGTATCCCCGCTTCCACCTGTAAATGGCTGCAATTCGGAGCTGGGCGATGAAAGCGAGAGCAGAAGAGGAGCTGAAGATCTTGGCGCGTGGCGGGTATACCAGGGATCGATAGCTAGCCCCAGTCTTAACGGTGCCGAAAGCTTCTGCAAGAAACGCCGATGCGATACAGGCAAAAAAGAGGGTTTTCGCTACCTCTTAACGGTGCCTGGTGCCTTTCGAATTGGCTGGGTTGATGCTGTGTTGCTGCAGCTGCAGGTGTGCTAGGTGCTTGCGCAGAGGTGCAGGTGCAGGCGGAGGATGGCGAGGTGCGTCCTGTCTTCCTGGCTGGCTGGCTGCCCGTCTGTCTGTCTCGCTGCCGTGCTTGGTCTGGAGGTGCGTTGCTTCTTTTTTAGAGTTACTGCTGTTTCTTTCCTGTCCAGCAGAAGCAGATGCCAAAAGTAGGACAGTGTTTCGGGTTTGTGTACGTTGTGCGTCGAGAGACGGATTAAGTTGTCGGGGAGGATGGGATGGCCCTTTACGGGTGGAGGGTGGGATATGTATGTAAGTCGGACAACGCGCTAAAAGGGAGGGGGGTCCGAAGGCCAGTTCAGTCCGTCCTAGTCCTCGTCCTTCTTCTTTTCCCTGATACGCGGTAGTCTAGCTCCAGGGACTTGCGTAAACTTGTCTTTGCCCGCCTGCGACAAGTATGAAAGCGACCGGGAGGATGGATGACTGATAGTGGGTGACCAAGATAGACCGTCCTGCCCACACTAGCTCTGCGTCGTTCGGCGTCGCTGCCTCTCTCGGATTGTATCGTGCGTTAATTAGAGTCGAACCTCGGACGGTCGTTCGACTATGAAAGCTTGCTTGTTGCGGGTCTGCAAGACTGAAAAGACTGGCTCGTGGTCGGCTTGGGTCTTGGGGGTCTTGTGATATCGAATTCCCGACTCGTCCCAATGTGTGATGGGCAACAAGAACAAAAAGTGATGGAATGGCCAGACGTGCAGCTGGGCTTGGGCAAAAGAATGGGAATGAATGGATGCAGGACGAAAAGCCAGCGCCTACAGAATCGAAGGGAGGGTAGGGTAGAGAAAATAGAGTCGAGTCGATGCAGCGAGGGACCAAGGGGAACTTGACTGGTCGGGTTGTGGGCCGCGAGTCTGGGTGTATATCATGCAAGCCGCTCACAAGTGATTGATATTCCCACTGGACACTGGAATGTCAGTCAAAAAACGCTTAGGATGCCTGTGCTCCGGTGCTCGTCCAGTTGCGAGTTGCAGGGGCATCCAAGGGGTGGTTTCTTCCTGTCGACTCGAAGGGGGTGCTTGGAGCGAACAGCCCGGAACAAGTGGCTTGGGCTCTGCGGTGGATGAGAGAGAGGGAGGGGTGTGTGTCTTGTCTCTCCCCTTGATTTTGACACGCCCTCTTGAGACTTGGTATGGAAGAGACCAAGTTGTGCAACCGACCGATCTCTTGCTATCACAGGATCTGCCTCGGGAATCAGTGCACAGAGGTGGTCAGAAGAGCGTCTTCTGATAGCTGTGAGAGACACATGGAGAGAACTTCTCCGCGCCGTCTGGCGACATTCCCCAACTCGTCGCCGTTGTCACTATAAGTTGCCGCGCAGATCCCTCTTTTGGCTTCCAACAAGGTAGCTCATTCGGCAGAGAAACAAACTTGTCTAAATTGAGGGACAGAATCAAGTGTTTTCTCTCGAAATCGGACCACTTTGCATATCTCGTCGCCAGATGCTGGGTTGTGAAAGTGCTTGACATCGAACGTTGGGATTCCCTCGGGCCTCTGTGCCTCTCTTGCCCCCCTGGGCCTGGAGGTGGCCCCCCTGGTCTGTCTGGGCATCCCATCCGACGTCCGTCCCGGGGGTGTGTGAGACGCGCCTGGGCACCACACCTTCATGTTAGAGTGATGGGCTCGCGAGAAGTCAGAGTCCATGTCAGGGCGGGGCGGGTCAGATCGCGCATCTTGCGGTGGCCAAACCAGGGGAGTGGCTGTCTCCGCCTCTCATTCTCCTGATGGCCCAGGGACGGACGCTGTCGACCTTTCCTGTCCTGTCCCGCCGTGTGCCCCCTCCAGCCAGGTAAGACGCAGCAATCCCTTAACGGCAATGCACTATTGTCGGGTGTCGCAGGCATCTTGCAACCACTGCGAATCAGGGCCTGTCGGTTCCCATGCACGAAGCGTTCCAGTGATTGCGAGGCGTGCCTGATTGGCCGCCAGGAATACGGGACTTGGATCGGACCTGTGAAGCCTCCAGCGCCTACAGCCAAGGGCGCGTAGGCGAGAGGCTAACGCCGCCTTGATCACACTGCCAACTCTGCTTCGGTAGTAATTGAGATGCAGCTTGCAGCACAGTTGTGATGGCCCTCGTGGCTTGAGTGCCAAAGGAGGGGGGGTTCTGCCGGTGATGATGAGCTGCTGCTGCAAGAACAAGTGCAACTGCAACTAAGGCTGCAGGCCATTCCGTCCCATCTTGCCAGTTGCCGGGCTATTTGCTTTTTCCCCCCCAGGTGATGGAGATCAGGAAGCGACCGGTGTAAGTGCTTGCAGACTGCCGCCATTTATCGCATCACAGTGAGTGATTAAGTGGTCCGCATTTCCAGCCCGCTGGAGGTGGTCCATGACGTTTGGCAGAGAGATGTTTAAAATAGCATACCCGACAGTGCCGTGTTCCCAGCACTGCAGTCTGCAGATGGGAGAGGTTAAGCGCCGGGAATCATCTCGTGATTGGGTTGTCCCGGCCAACTGTCACTTCGGCCGCCTCGGCGGTGAAGGAGTGTTGGTGTGTCCGAAGGAGGTTGACAGGTTGTTAGTTGGACAGGCCGAATCGTCCGGGCCTTTGCAACAAGGTTATCCATCATCCAACCGACGGGAGATGTGCTTCACCATGGCCGCCAAACTCTGCCTGATGGGATTGGCGTTCTATGTCGGTGACGGGCTGAGGTCGAATGAGAGTGTCACGATGAGAGTGCCTCAAGTCATATATCTGAGCACAGGGCGAATGCGGCGACACGACACCGGCCGGTTGGTTGGCATCTGGGCTGGTGACAGCGGGGAAGGAGATGGTGTAGTGTCGTTGGTCGATGATGATCTGCGAGGAAACCGAGGGCCCGTCACACAAGACCCGCCGTCAGCAGCTCTGCGGCACAGATTCGGTAGTCCATGCTGCTCGTACTGAGGACCAACGTTCCTGCATTTGGGGTATTGAGCCGTTCAACCATGCCACATTCCACCTAAACGGGGTATGCAGGAGTTGAAGGAAGATGAGGTGAGATGGTGCTCGGTCGACGCTGCCGTGTGATGAAGCCATCGTGGTGCGACCCGGACAGACATGCGTCCAGATGGCGGGGACAGTTCGTCGGCGGTGGTGTGCAGAGCCCTTGGTGGACGAAAAGAGTAGCAGAGGCCGCCAAGAAGTTGACAGATTCCTCACCATTCCCCTTTGTGGCGTCAAGTCCGGCACAAGACATCTCGTCCAGTCTTTGTCAGAATTTGGACAACCTTATCTGCAGCGGGTCCAGCGTCCCAGACGGCCCATGTCCAGCCCAAGAAGCGGAGGCATCGGATAGGCAGACAGACCGTGCTTCAGTCTGGAGGCAAGTGCTGACTTGGCTTGGTGAAGCCGAAGATGTGGTTAGCCGTTAAAGATGTCGGATAAGGTGCGATATCACGAAATGCTGATGGGGCTAAGGTACCAGCCAGCAGGGTCCGGGATCTGGATCAGGAGTCTTGGCTGTGAAAGAAGCTCAGCCACACCTTGTTGACGTTTCCCTTAGGCTCGATTTGCTAACGCCTGGGACAATTAAGCTATGCGTAGCGCGCATTGTGGAGGCAGAAGGGGCAGGCAGGCAAGGCAAGAGCAGGCAGGAGCGACCTGAACGGGGAAAGGGAGGAACGGAACAACTTCCACTGACCAGCCTCCTACCTATGCCGTGCTAAGGTATTGAGCATCGAGCATCGAGCATCCCAGGTCCTTGTTTCTGCCTCGCAAATCTTTTTCGTTTTTCCCCCTTGATCTTTCTTCTCCCGTATCGATTCGGCCTCGCTGAGTAACGCCGATTGACGCCGAGTACTACATTGTCGTGTTCGAGAATGCCGTCGCAGCGTGGAAATTGAAAGGAGATCTCTCTTCCATTCCTCATCAGGAAGCCGATGATGTAAGTCAGACAGGGGACTGAAGCAGAACAAACGGCACAAGCCCGAGGAGGGTCCCGGCTTCCGAGAGAAGGAGCAAAGAACAATGACTTGCATTCCAATCTTTGTGGAAAGAAGCTCCTTCCACGAAGAGTTCCATAGGGCACAGGGCAATCGCACCCCCGTACCGTACCTACCTTACGAATGCCGTGGGCAAGTGCCTACCTTAGGTACACAGCGATTGCCCTCCTGGCTCCAATTCGGCTGTTTCCCTGCTTGTCTCTCCGTCTCTATGGAACACCTTGAACGCTCCTGCCTGCGCAAGCCAACAGATCATCGACGATATCAGGGGCTGGCCAAGATGAGTAACAAGCACTAACAATCCTTGGGCAATGCTTAGATTCCCTACCTTACTGGCAGCCACCAGCACCGTCAACTCTAATTATCCCTGTCGCTGGAGGTCTCAAAAATCCTGCGAAACTCGCTTCTCCTTCAGGCTGTTTTGAAAGTCCCGTGCTGGGGTCTCCACTGACGTTCCGTCCAGCAGGGGAGCCACGCTCTTTTGGCCCCCATTGACGCCTTGGCCTGGGAAGGCAGCTTCCGCTGTAACGCTAGCGGCAGTGGAGCCAACACCTCTGAAAGTCACTCTCCTCCTGTTTTCGGTGCAGCAGTACCTCATCCATCCTGCCCAGACCAACAGCCACACTTTGCCGCATGAACTAGACGTCAAGCCAACGAACTTCACCATGTTTTACTACGCAGCATCCGGTCGAGGGGCATCCAGCCGCATGCCTTGCACCGCAGCGACTTGAATTGCGACTGCAACTGCACGCCTGCCACCTACCTACCTTACCTTGCCTTACTACGGATGCCTCCCGGTCCTGACCCAAGGTGACTCTGTACGACGACCCTACAGAGCCACACAGACGGGAACGCGCACCGCAGACGCCATCAATCAGTCAGTCAGCACCACAGCGCTCCGCTCCGAGTTGCTCCTCGTTGGTGTTCTCTATGACTCCTTTTTTCCGATCAAATGTCACAAGTCTGGGCATCCCTTCGAACGGATGAATCCACCCGTGACGCGGCGATCTCGTCGCTGTGCGCTGTCAATGCAAACTGAGCCGAACTCAACGGTCCGTTGCCCGCATTGCAAATCACCAACGGGGCCACCGGCCGGATCCTCAGATCCCCAAACCAAACGATTGCCTTCCTTGAATCAGCTGTAACCCAAATACTGTTTCTTGAATCGTTCAAGTCAAACAAGTTTACATCGCAGCCCTCGATTCAGTTCAGCGCAATGGCGCCTCAGTGCCACTTTGATCCTTAGGGTTCTGTCAACGATGCCTTGACATGCCGTCAACGAACACCCTCCTTTGCCCAAAAAAATGCACCGCATTACCTCATGTTGGCTGCCTTAGCTAACCTGTGCTCCTAGGCCACCTCATCCCGCATCCGATATCGAGTCTTGGTTTCAAACCTGGCCAACCTCTCCACAATCTAACCCCTTTACACGTATGTATGTCGTCTATTTCCACGTCCACGTCCACGCCCTCGCCTCGCCCTCGCCCACCCGTATCAGCCACTCCCGCATCGCCCATCTGTGTTCACTCCTCCCTCGGTGGGTCTCTTGACGGCAGGCCCGCCTCGACCCCCTTGCGATCCAGAGAAATAAGGTAGCGCCTCTGGTCCCTGTTCAACCACACACGCGTATTCGTCTCATCTACCACCTGTCACTCGCGCTCCGCCTCCTTCCGGTCTTCGATCGGTGGGGGGAATCTCCCGGAACCGTCATCAGTGTTTCCTCTAACATGATCTGCATCAAGCCGACGCTGGAGCCACGCCTTCTCTGCCTGGCTGGCTGGCTGCCCTAATCCGGGCCTCTTCGCAGGGCTTTACAGCATTGCCTTCAGCCTGGGCCAAAGATTCACGACGGGGCTGCCCTATGCTCCCCCGCCCGTCCCACAGCACGGAGACAATCAAGAACTCGGCAGAAAAATCTGGCTGAGACAGGCCTTGTAAAGCTTGGCACATATCAAGGTTAACTGGATGGGCCAGGGAGAATGGACGGCGCCAACAACCTTACCGAAACCCCAGACTCCATCACCCTGTGACGCTGCCTCAGGGCCAGTAAGCCAGACACACGGTAGCCGCGAATCATCCAAGCCCGATAGTCGCTCGAACCTTACCTTATGCTGTCCCGAACGAGTGACAAGATGCCAAGGTCTTGAGAAACTCAGCCTCAATGTTGAATCCACCTGTGGTGTGGTTCTTTGCATTTCTCATACCACAAGCCTGAGGACCCCTGCCGTCTGGCTTGTCAGTCTCATGGGAAGCCTTGGCCGCCGACCTTATTCGACCCGGTAGGCGTTGGTCGACGTCAACGTTCATCGCAAAAATCGTACGATGGTGTTTACAGCAGCTACCATCCCCACGTGCTATCACTGGCGATCTACTCGAGCTCATTCGGCTTGTTCAACCGAGCGCCAAACAACTGGAAAAGCTGTTGTTCATTCTCGTGATCCATCTCATACATCATTCGAGGGGTTCCCACGAACATTCAACGTGGCACCTACAACATGCCCTTCTGGACCTCATCCTTTCTCTCCTCCCACAGCGTCTTGCCCGTGCATGAGCAGACTGTCTTATCATTGTCCCACACGCCTGCACTCCTGGCAATCACGCCGACGACCGTGTCCGGGTCATTCTTCAGGATCCCCGCAGACTCATCCTGTCTCGAGACGACCATAGCGTGGCCAATGATTTCCCAGATCTGGAAGGGCTTGTCGAGGTAGGCGCTGCCTCTTCCATCCTTGCCGACTTCAAAGGTGCCCAAGAATCCCTTGGCAGCGGCGCCTTCGCTGCCTCCCGACCAGACAGGGCCCGTCGATGAGGCGCCCGTCTCCAAGTTACCGTACTCACGGATTGTTGCTCGGTAGGAGCCGGGGGCTACGCCGCGAAGAGTCAAGTCAATCAGGGTGGTGGTGGGAGACACCTGCACCATTCTAGCCAGTCCCCTGACATCTCGGGTTCGCTCATCATCCCACTTTGATGCACCGCCATTGCCGTCTGCCTGATAGAAAGACTCGAGAATGCTGACAGCAGCACCTAATTGGTGAGTAAGCATTTGCGCTCGTGTGGCAAGTTGTCAAGATGAGCAAGTTTAAGAGTGAATACCCCATCTGCCGATGCCAATGCCGGTGCGGCGGTATCTACAAGACGGGATGGGTGGTATCAAGAAACAACTTAAAATTCGCCAAGGGGTTACAGGAAATGCGGAATGTGTACTTGGGCAACGCCAAAAGCCAGCGCTGGATAGGCAGAAAATTCCTCGCCCAGGGTTGTACGGGAGTGGCGGAGAAGAAAAGAGAGATTTGGTTCAACCTACTGTTTGATACTCCCGAACCTCGCAGGATAGCGTCCCTCCCCGTGGCTTGGATGGCGTCAACGATGGCGGATGGTGCGGCTGCAAAACGTTGCCAAGGGGTTAGTAACGATTGTCAACGAGACGCCAATCTTGCCTCTATCGGGTTGAAGGGTGAGAGGCATTCCCTCCAAGCCAAAACAGACTCAAGCCTTGGAAGCCTCAAAGCATAGCTTTGCCCTACTACCGCCCGCAAGAGCCTACCTCCCCCCAGCATCGTGACGAGAGGAAGAGTACTTTCATCAAGCACTTGACGTTGCAGTGCGACGCAGGTAGTTGGGGAAAAGGTGACCGGCGGGCAAAAGATCGTATGGGAGTCCGCCCATGGGGAAAAGGGAAAAATGGTGGTGGGACAGAATTTTGGCCCAACCTCTAAGCCCGCAACATTTTGGCTTGAGAGTTTGCAGCAGAAGGGAGCGTACCTGTGCCCTCGACGGAGAGTAATTGGTCCTTGAGATCGGCCTCGACCTTGGTGATGCCCCCCAGCTTGTACAACGAGTCTGAAACGTCCTTGACGCAGCTGTCACATGTCATGGGCACCGCGAAAACGGTCTAGTGTCGCGTTTCATTAGCAATCCCTTTGGTAAGGAACGGCCAACATCGCCTGGGTTGGGCAGCAGATGGAGAAAGAGTAGACTTGGGAGAGTGTGCAAGGTGAAGAATAAGGGAAGATGTCAAGGTCCGTCTCGCCGCGCTGTCTTTGCAGGTCGGCTTGGCATTAAGCATGCTGGTCTTTTTTTCTTCTTTTCCATTTTGTCTGGAAACAGGACGAGTTGAAGAGAGGACGGCATATTCTGGTGCTGCGGGCGGGCGGGCGAGCGGAGGAGGGGGCAAAGGGGAAAGGATAGACGAACCTGAAAGGTATATGAGACGGTCATTGTGAAGGGTCTCGTCGGTCTTGCGCTTGGCTGGTGCGGGCTTCGTAGCAGAGAGCGGTAGTTGTGGAGGAAGTCGGGGAGGCAGTAGAGCATGCTCTGCCCTGCTGGCAACTGTGTGTAAGGTAGTGGTTATGGACGACCAACAGTCGGGTTTTAATCGTTGTCTTCCGAAAAGCCTAGGAAATCTTCTATTCACTGAAAGGGAGATTGGCTGTATGGTGGTGATGGAAGTTTTGCGAGGTTCTGCTTCTATCCCCTTCCAAGGTGGTATGCCCGCCCAATGGGAGAACCGGATACGCGCCTTTTAATACCTGCATCGTGGGATCCGACAGTGGTGCCTTTGCTGAGAAATCGCCTTACCGGCGAGCCCCTCAGCAGTTCCGGAGCAGCAGGCGCAACAGCAGAGCGATTACGGCTCGCTGTGACGAGCTCAAAGATGCCCCGCCATGACGCCCGGGCCATCTGGTGCCCCTCAACTGTGACATTTCGTAATCGGGGGTTGTTCGGCGCTCGGTCGCCGCAGCTGCCGGTGGGTGGGACCCAGATCGATAAGTGCTTATCGGATAAGATCACGGGTACAGTCACGTGCATCCGTGTCTCCAAATTTTTGGAAGAGCTCAGGTCATGCGAATTGAAGGTATCGATATCCAACGGGCAGCGCAAACGACCGCCGCGTACAATCAAAGACGAACTTCGGAGCGCGACTGCTGGCCCGCTGCCGATCGACTGTCCCTGAATCCATTGGGGCGGAAAAATCCATCAAACAAGCGGCAGGACGGAAACCCAGCTGAGGCGGCTGGCCTAGGAGGTTCTCAAGATGTCGCAAACCCTCGGCCTCGTAAGTCCTTCTCCCCCCGGTCACCGGTTGCACTCTCCCCAGCAGCAACCTCCAGACCGCTGACCATTCCCCCGCGTGGATGACAGACCCGCCTCTCTTACTCAAGAGTATGGCACCAGATCTCGGCCGCGGCGCCGCACGAGACGCTCTCGACGCAGCCGGGCGTGACGCCGCCCTCGCTGGGCCGGCTGGCGTCCCGCATCGCGACGCTGCTGATGGGCAAGCACAAGCCGACGTGGGACCCGTCGACGGACTGCGGCGACTATGTGGTGGTGACGGACTGCGCGGCGCTGCACGTGACGGGGCGCAAGAAGTGGCAGAAGACGTACTACCGGCACAACACGCGGCCGGGATCGCTGCGGCAGGTGACGATGGACGTGCTGATGGAGAAGCACGGTGGCGCGGAGGTGCTGCGCAAGGCGGTCAGCGGGATGCTGCCCAAGAACCGGCTGCGGGACAAGAGGCTGGCGCGGCTCAAGGCGTTCGAGGGCGCGGCGCACCCGTACAAGCAGAACGTGATCCGGTTCGGGGACGTGCCTGTGGGCCAGACGGGTTGGGAGGAGCAGGTTAAGGCTATTCGCGAGGCTGACTCGAAGAGGATATAAGATGATGGGAGAGGGAGGGGGAGTGTGGAAGGGTTTTGGCCGTACGGCGTGTATATTCTGTATGAATATGGGCATCTCAATTGAAGTCTAATGAGTCTCACGCAACTGCGTTGTTGTCAATGGACTTGTGAGGTTGGACGGTTGCTACCTCGGGTAGTGAAGAGCATGATGTTTGGTGCGTCTGGTATGAGCGGCAGCGAAGATCTGCTGAGATCTTGAAGTAAGATGGCACAGGAGAAGAGGAGGAGGGCTGCGGATTGTCACTGCACGGCCTGTGGTGGCTCAAGGCTCGGTCTGTTTCTCTTGGTTGTGTTTTAATTTGCTTCTTGCTACGTCCTGATGCTCTTCGTTTCTCAGGAGTGATCATGCCATGTCCTAAAGCCTTCATTGAAACCGACCCGTGGAATTGGTGAAGTGCAGAAAGACGTCGGCCCAGACTTCATGTGTGAGTTCACTTAATAACTGGCAAATATGTCTGTTGCTATACTCTATATCCGTTTCATTCAGGTACTTAAGGCAAGGACGGGAAATGATAATGTCCTACCCGGAGTGAGCTGATGCTCAGTGACCGTTCATATGCCAGGGTGTTGACGTTGTTGCCTACACATGACTTGAGCCATGAGAAAACCATCTACTTGAGTTCGGTAATCAACACTTAGAGAAAGCTAGGCTTCTGATCGGATCTGACGGTGGCAATATCCCACGGGGACGGACGACGACGTCCGATTAATAGGTGTAATTTCACCGGCAAGTTGTTCGTTCACCATGGCCGTCAGTTCCGGCCAAATTCACGTATTTCAGCTCATGATGACGATGAGACGATCATGTCTGGTTCTCATGTTAAGATGCATATCTCTTATCGTGTTCGCAATGAGATGAGGTGCTAAAATTGGGCGCCATGTTATTACGCACGAACTCACGATAATCTTTACGTCACTCATTTGACCCGAGACGTTGCAATTTAGCACTTGATATCATTGCTCTTAGTCATTGCTCGTTATTACAGTAAAAAAATACCCAGCCAGATGTGGGTAGAAAATGCATAGACGCCGGGATAAATGCAGCGCAGGCTTCAAATCCTCTCCATCTCATTCCCTCTCAGCGACGCCCCAACCCTTACAACTTGGCCGTCTCGTTCTTGGCAGAGCGCGCGACCTCGCACCTGATGAGACCGTTCGGGCCGGACTGCGGCGCGTACACCTCGGCGTCCTTGCCTGTGTTCTTCAGGCCGTTGTGCCAGCTGAGGTCGATCTCAAAGTAGTGCTTGTTGGGGAGCGTGTAGGTGACGGTCAGAACCTCTGGCACGGCGGCGAGGATCTGCTCGCACATCTTGTACATTGTGTTCTGCACGCTGGCGCTCTCGTCCTCAGCAAAGGTCTTCATGGTGATGTCGCGGGCGGCCTGCCAGGCCGGGTCGAACTTGGGGACGGCGGCCCTGACGGCGGCGACGTTGGGGAACTTCCAGGACCACTGGGCGTCGACGTCGGTGGAGAGGATGCGGTCCCAGGTCTCGGGGAGGGTGGTGTACTCGTCGCGGACGAAGCCGTGGAAGGCGGAGCCGGTGCTCTTGAGGACGGTGAGCTTCTGGATGGCGGAGGTGAGGGCGATGCCGTCCTTGCGGGAGATGCGGGCCTCGACGTTGCGGGTCTCCTCGCCGTCGCGGAAGAAGGAGTGCGGGTGCGGCTTGCCGTCGACGGTCATGCGGGTCCAGCGGTGCTGGACGATCTTGATGTTGGCGGCGTGGATGTGCTTGTAGGTGTCGAGGAAGTGGGTGCCGAGGATGGAGGCGTAGAGCTCGGGCGGGTTGATGGGGTTCTCCTTCGCCTTGATGTAGATTGTGTTCTTGATGGAGTCGGTGGCGACGACGACGCTGTTGTCGGCGACGGTGTAGGATGTCTCGATCTCGCCCTCGAGCAGGCAGCAGACGGTCATCTCGGTGACGGTCTGGGAGTCGCCGTGGCGCTCGACCTTGTAGACGCGGACATTGTCCTTGCCGTAGCGGGCGGAGGCGAGAGCGGGCATGTTGGCGGTTGTTGTTGTAGGTTTGAGAGAGGGTATCACAGGGAGAGGTGGTATGAGACTTATCACGGGGTATGAGATGGGTGTGAGATAAGGACCGCTGTTGGAAAGAACTGTGTGGAAGCAAGATGTGATGGCTTGAATGTGAGAGGAGTGGTTGTTGTTGAGGTTGGGGATGAGATGAGGTCGCACGGAGGACAGACTAGAGGGAGAGGAGATAATCGTCGAGGGGCCCGATAAGTGTTTATATATTAAGACGGCAAGGTTGAGAGCTCTTTGCTTGCCTCTCGCTTGCCTTTCAAGCTCACCTTAGCCTCGTTCAACGTCACCCAGTACACACAAAGCTGCCAGGCCCCCGGAGATAGATAGCGTAGTCGCGTCTTGAGTCGGCACGTTTTTTTGCCCTGGCCCGCGGGACGCCATCAGGGGACCCAATGAGCCTGGCCGAACTGACCCGGTTTGCTTGATAGGGCCCGGCAGCCGTGGGGTAAGATGGTCTCATTGGCGTGGAGTGGAGCCCCCGGAGCCCGCCGATGTCCCTTGGGGGCAGCCCGCCGCACTCAGCCGCTTCAGTGGGAGCTTGACTACGGCTCTCTGAGCCAGGCGGGACGGCGGGGAACGCTGGGTAATTTGTCTACTTCAGAAATGAAAAAGCAAACGCCTTTCGGTCAATGATGGACTAGTGTAGGGTTTCTGCAGGGTCCGCATTGAGGATATTGACACGGGACTCGGGGTCTGTTGGTTCATCTTTCGTGTAATTGTTACTCCCACGCTGGTGATCACTGGCTGAAGCACTACCTTACCACCACAGCATCATGGAGACATGTATCCGAGTCTGGCAAAGTTCACTTGGATATCCGTCCAATGGGAAGGCACCCAACAGAGGAAGAGTTTGCGCCGTTGCGCAGTCAGAATGATACTGAATGTTTGCATGTACCGTTTAGTGCAACTACTCTCCTAGAGGCTCACTGAACCCCACATCGTCATGCAGGTCCTCCTCAGCAATCCCAAGGGCGCGGCCGACCATCTGCCGCCCCTCCCCGAGCCTGAGGTGAGAAGGAGGCCAAGTGAGGCGAGGTGACGACCGATAGGATCCGGGACCCCCGCTTCTTCGGTGGTGTGTGGGTAAGTATGAGGCCGAAGGGCCGAAGATCAAAAGCCGGTTCATGATCCTGACAGAAATAATTCTGTTCATGTTCACGCTAGTAGTAGCATTCGATCGCTCGCGCTCAGCGGCGGGGAGCCTTATCGCACGCACAGATGGACGTCTCCGAGGGCATCGAACGACTTGTGGAAGGGAGCCGGCCGCGTTTCAGCATTGGCAGTGACAGTCTGCGCTGTGGCACGAGCAGCTTCAGACGGCAAGGGCTTTCCTCGGGAGGATAAAGTAGGATGGTCCATGGTTCGTGGTCCGTGGTGCATGGTTGCGAGCATGATGAAGGTCTCTGGAAGCAGTTGGCAGTCATGTGCCAACTGTCTGTGTCTGGTCTTCTTGTGGCTTTATCCGGATCTCTGGCCGTGTGTTGCAATGCGCTTCATGCCAATGGTACTGGTTAACCGAAGGCGAGCTGGTTGGCATCTTTGGCTTTCTTGGTTGTTCGGATCAACGGCCATTCTAGACTGCCGTTCCGATCCCATGTGCTGCTGGTGATGTGTTGCGATGGAAGTACGGTCGAATCGTGTGCCACTATGTCGTTGACGGGACGGCAGACGTAGATGGTGGATGGGTCATCAGATCGCACGGCAAAGGCACTCATGAATGTGTGCATGTGGCTATCTCGTCTTGCAAGGTGAGCGGTGTAGGTTGGCCTGCATGTCGGTCAAATCTTCGATGTTCCAGGTGCCTTTCTCAGCTGTACCTTCCATTCGATTTTGGTTGGCCTTAGGTAAGGCAGTGCAGCAGTTGAGCGCACCTTGGGCACGCACTGGACGCCCACTTCTCCACCACGTTAGTGCTGCCGTAGCACTGACTGGACTGACCGACGCGCTGTGCTGCACCTCCCGTAGCTGGCCCGGGTCGAACTGGAACAGACCTGACGTTGTGACACAGCACCACTTCGACAGCGACCTCCCTCCCCCCCCCTTGAGCCACCAAAACAGCGCAACGGCGGCTCCCCCACTCCCAAAGTCGGCACCAGGCTGTGGATGACAGGCTGCACACTGCACAGAGGTTGGAATGTCCGTGGCAGAGGTGTGGCACAACACAACGCAACGCCCCAGTGACCACCACCACAACGACCGCTTCCCCCACGACCAACTACCCCATCTCGACACGAACTTGGAACTTGAACAACTTTCCGATCGAACGAGCTCCCATCTCTTCCCGCGAGACGGTCCGACGTCGAGAACCCGCCCGGATACTGCCCGCCGACCGGCACCCCTTTGCGCATATCCCGTCCTCAGCTTTGAACTCCATCGCATCTCCACCAGCACCGCCAACCTGCCTTTGTATTGGTTTCTTCAAGCTGCCGACCAACTTCACACGCCTGCCCAACGCATCGCGACCCGAATTACAACCTTCCAGAAACCCGGCTCGAGCCTTCCTTCATCAACTGTTTTCCCCCGACCGGTCCAACGTCGCACCTCTCCGACCCACGATTGAAACTCCATCCTCCTATCGCGAAACCCACCCCGATCGGCGAAGGTCCCAAATCTGTCGCGCGAACCCAATCGATCAGTCTGCCCCCAGTCTTGGACTTCTACAACAATATCTTAGACTTTCCGCAATAAAAGTTGCCCGAATGCAAGGACTTTGGGAGCGGCCCCGGAAAAAGGTGGTATCATAGAGAGGTATACCCGCCATGCTGGGCGCATCCGCAACCCAGTCCCAAAAGGCATTGTCGCCTCAGTCGTCCACTCCCAGCGTCAACACGCTCAATCCCAGGCCCAGTTTCGAGCGCGAACCTAGCAGCAGTGGTCTCCAACCGCCCCTCAGCTCTACAAATGGCCCAAGAAGCCTGGGCGCCTCGGGCGTCAGCTTCGCCCCGCGAGGCTCTTCCCTCAACCCCTCCATCGCCCCGGGAAGCTTCAGCTCCGAGCTGCGCAGCCAGATGATGCCCTCGCGCTCCGGTTCTCGCGGCGACATCTATGCCATGGACAAGGTCGACGAGGTCGACGGCATCTCTGCTGCCGAGCAGGCCCTCGCCAATCTGCGGGAACAGCTGAACCGCGAGATGAAGATCAAGGATGGTAGCGAGAACATGCTTGAGGCCCTGAATGCTAAGAAGGCCAAGCAGACGAAAGAGCAAAGGGCCAAGGTGGAGGCCGAGCTCAAGGCATCCAACTCGCGTATCCAGCTCTTACGACAGAAGATTGCCGACGCCCAGAGATTGAAAACGACGCCCACTACGCCTACGAGGCAAAGAACCGACGGCTTCTTTCCGCCCAACAACGGCTTGCGATCGCCCCCCAGTGCTTCCCGCAGTGGTGCAGGATCTGACGCCGAGGATGTGGCCGAGCAGTCGCCGACCTTCCTCTTGGCTGAGCTGCTTCAGGCGCTGGAGCAGGAGGGTATGCCTCCTGAATACTATGTCAGCCGCGGCAATAGCCTTGCAGATCTCTTCAGAAGGCACCCGACTCTAAAGTACGACCTAGTCTGGTCTGTTTTTGGTCTACGAATGCAAGTCATGCTGCTCAGCGAGGCCAGGGAAGTGGTAGCAGCCGGTTACAGGATGATTCGATACGCCATATCAGATGTGTCATCTTTGAGGAAGATTCGCAGCTTAAACACTGATATCATTGTCGTGACGTGAGTTATTCCATCTCATCTCTTTGGCAAGGACATGTAGCTAACTTTTGGACAGATCTTTGATCAAGGATCGAAAAGCTGATCTAGAGCGCGAGCAAGCACTTAAGTTTGTCCGAGCCTTTTTGGATGTCAAGGACGGCGTCAAGGAGATTTCGAGGGCCGTCGTTCGCACCGTTGCAGCTGTTGCAGAGCAAGCTGAGGACCGCCTCAGGTCGATCTGCCTGGAAACCCTAGCCGAAATCATGCTCCGCGACCCCGCGTTGGCTGTAGCCTCTGGAGGTCTGTCGCCACTTTCAGAGGCGCTCATTGAGGGCACATACAAGTCACCAGAAACCCTTACTGCCTCTTACATGCAGATTCTGGACAACCCACAGAAGAGGATTTATTTGCGCTCTGGTTATGATCTGGAGGTTCTCTTCACGGCGTTTACAGACATCATTCTCGCCAACGAGAGCCTGCTAAAGCAAAACTCTAAAGCCATCACCAAAATCTTGAAGAGCTGGCCAGGTCTCATGATGCTAACAATGCATGACTCCCGAGCCATCAAGTCGTTGCTCACCAGCATGGTGCTCCCCCAGGCGGCCATCCGAGAGACCGTCATTGACCTCATCTACCTGCTACTTCGGATCAAATCTCCCTCGTGGGCCTCCTCGTTCCTTGCCGGCCGTAGGTTGACGACATACGGACGAGTGGCAAGCCTCAAATCAATGCCCAATCAGCAAGCACCACTGGCCATCAGCATGCCTCATGAAGATGACGGCGGGGAGCAGAACTTCATGGATCATTATACAGCCTTGCTCCTGGCGACATTTGTCAAAGCTGGTTTATTGGAAAATCTGCTCCAAGTTGCCAGAACAAGCGAGCCGGCTTTGACGAGAAAAACTTGCCTTCTTATCGGTGAGGTACTCAAATTGTCCAGCAGACTGCTTCCCGCCTCTTGGAGCAATGACTTGCCATTACTTCCCGATCTCTTTGCTGCCGCCACCCAATTCAAGGATGACAATAGATTCGTTGCGTCAGGTATAGTGTACCAGATAAGTTCTGTGAGCAAGACGTTGTATAGGAGTTCCTCGTCATCCGCCACTGCTGGCGCTCTGCCCTCGAGTGACAGTATGGGAAACCTCGCAGACATGCACCGCAAAGGCAACGCAGGAGTTGTGGTTCAAGAGGGCGCAATCCGGCAGTTGCTAGTCGAGTCCAACGTCTTGAACAGCTCAAATTACATGAAGTGGAACTGGGATGTCATCTCCCGCATCATCGATGGGCCGCTTCAAGATGGCAAACGACTGGACGAAGTCAACAGGGTTTCCAAGTTCATGAACAGGATCATGAGTTTCTACAGGCCGTTTAAGCACCGGTTCTCAGACCTGTCGACCAACAAGAACACCCAAAAGTACGTCAGAGTTGGCTGTGCGTTGATGCACACCTTGCTGCAATCACCGGAGGGTGTCGACTACCTGCAAGATCATAAGCTGCTGAGACAAATAGCGGAATGCCTCGCTCAGTGTGATCCAGTAAGTTCTATGGCAACAGCGCCATCCAGACAAAGACTAACACACAAAACAGAGCAGTGGACTCACTTCTGCCGATCCAATGTTCTCGCCCGGTCGCCTGCAGAGCACTCTTTGTGCCGGCTACTTCCCAATGTTGGGGGTTCTTAGCGGCGATCCCAAAGGTTTAGAGCTTCTTCAGCGATGGAGAATGTTCAACATGATGTATCACATCCTTGGACACAAGCAACGTCCCGATCTGATCAAACTTCTCCTCGCCAATTTCGACTACAGCGTCCCAGGCCACCCTCGAGTGCTAATCGAACAGGCACTTACGTCTGGGACAAGGGAGATTCGAATCATTGCCACAAATGTCCTGCGGAAATATGCCACTCGACCTTTTGACGCGTCGCAGCCGTCTCACGGCAAGGTGGATTGGAAGTGGGCGATAGAGAAGTTGGTCGACCAGCTATATGACCCCGAGGTAGAGGTCTGCCGGACCGCGGTTAAGATCCTCGAGAAGGCGTGCAATAAGAAGGCATATCTGGAGTACGTCGTCCAATGTCGTCCAACAATGGACCATCTTGGAGAAATCGGCGCCCCTCTCCTCCTTCGGTTCTTATCCTCCTCGATCGGCTACCACTACCTCGACGGTGTTGACTATATCAGCAACGAGATGGATGATTGGTTCCTCGGCCGGAACGACTCGTACGTTGGTGTTATTGAGACCAGTCTGGCGAAGGCGTTCCTCGAGAACCCGGAAGAACACCAAAACCGGATGAACATGGTGGACGAAGCTCAAGCAGAAGCCGAGCCAGAGAACCACATTCCGCCACACTTTTACCGCGAGCTTGCACGCACACAAGAGGGCTGCAAACTGCTGAGTGACAAGGGGCATTTTGCAGAGTTTGCCAGCACTATCAAGGAATACGGGATGCAGTCGGAGGACCCTGAGCTCATGCTCAAAGTCAAAGCATCTATGTGGGCTGTTGGCAACGTAGGCTCAATGGAGCTGGGAGCTCCCTTCATTGAGTCTTGTGATGTCGTGGAGGACATTGTCAAGATTGCCGAAGAGCATGAGGTGATGAGCTTGCGAGGTACAGCCTTCTTCGTGCTGGGACTGATCTCAAGATCGGCGCACGGTCTTGAGATTCTCTCGGAATGCGGCTGGGACTCCAACTTGTCACCTAGGGGGGAATCGTTGGGCTTCTGCATCCCGAACGACCTGACCAAGTTCTTCTCTTTCAAGCCTTGGAAGCATGCCATTGCGTCCAAGATCGCGCTCCCCAACACGCAGAAGACTTACTTGGTTCCGCCACCTCCCACCGAAGCTCGCCCGCCCCTGGAAAAGGAGGAATTACCAGCCTTCACCGACGAGGTTGCCACTAACCAGCGAATCCTCGACTTGGTTGTTGACCTCGGCAACATGGTTCTCTACAAGCGCGCTATGGGCGAGCTGATGCAGATCCGGCAGCACAAGGTAGCGGGCTTTAGGTCACCAAAGATGTTCAAGCGGATCATGACGATGCTTGAATACAATCACTATCGCCTACCAATCAGGCGGATGGTGATAGAAATGTTCGACAAGAACGTTCTTCGAAGAATCGTGTTCGACGAGGACAGCGACAGCGACGATGATGACGACGAAGATGAGGAAGCAGAGGAAGAAGACAATGGGTCTTCTTCTGGGGATGAGAACCGCACTGAGAGGCAGAGGAGCATATCAGACCCGTCCGAATTGGAGAAGGACAACCATCAGCCGCGGGCAGAGCGATCGGACAGTCTGAGTTCGGATCAGACGGATGACTTTGCGGAGACGGCGTGAAGCTACGTCGTTGTACTATAGAGCCGCACAGTTTCACGGGGCATCTCGCATATGGAGGGAAATGAGGTGGATTTCAAGATGCGTTGGTGGCACCCATGATGAGGCGTTTTGTTACTATTGGTCTTTTTTGTACTATATCTCGGGATCTGGGGAGATGGATACGTCGATCAATTGGCCGAGTTTCAGGCCAAGCACAGAGAAACTCTATGAGAAATCACGAAATGTCCATTTGGGAGCGAGCAATGGATAGGATGGAGTCGGGCGGCCATCTGCGTATTGATTCCCGGGGAGTAGGGTGTCGGCAGGAAGGCAATTCAAAAGTCACTGGTTCACTCATCTCGTTATTTTTTTGCATTTGACATCGAGGACTTGATTGACATCCAAAGTATCGTGAGGAGGCGTGATTGATGGATATGGGGGTGGGAAGGGAACGCGTGCTCTGGAGTACTCAGGAGTACTATACCTTACCTCATGAAAACTTGGTGACTGCCCCGCCCCCACCTTGAGTGACATCTACGAACCACCACGGCCTCCGACGCCAACCGACCCGGGCGGGTGCCTGCTTCGGAGCTTCAAGTAACATCGTCTGCCGTAGCGGTCCTCGACCACAACCTCAGATTTCCCCAGGATTGTTATAAACGGTTTCCGCGAAGCAAGCATGGTCTCTGGGCGAGTACTGGTCATCGCCGGCTCGGATAGCTCCGGTGGAGCGTGAGTAATCACCCAAGATTTTTCCCGTCCTTGAAGCAAAGTTCACTGACGTGATGCCTTCTGTTTCGCAGCGGGCTAGAGGCAGACCAGAAGGTCATCGCGGCTCATGGGTGCTATGCCATGACGGCCACGACCGCTCTCACTGCGCAAGACACCACGGGAGTGCACGACATTCATCATGTGCCGCAGGACTTCCTGGTCAAGCAAATTGATGCCTGCGTAAACGACATCGGCGTCGACGTCGTCAAGACTGGCAAGTTGCGCCTTTCCACCCTTCGCTTCTCGATGTCTGGGTCTCTTTTCTCATGGAGCTGCATTGGCTGACGAGGGCGGGATTCTAGGTATGCTAGCTTCGCCTGCCACGATTGGGACCGTCGTCGAGGCTCTGAAGAGGCATCGCGTGCCGAAGATTGTTGTTGACCCCGTCATGATTGCGACCAGCGGCGCGGAGCTTCTCCCGAGAGATGCTGTTGCTGAGCTGCTTGAGGGCTTGTTGAAGGTTACGACGGTTCTTACGCCAAACATCCCCGAGGCCAAGTTGCTTCTGCAGGATGCTGGGTTTGAGGGCGCCGAGGTTGCTTCCGTGGCGGATCTGGAGGAGATGGCGCGGAAGGTGAAGGGTCTTGGACCCGAGTGGGTGCTTGTCAAGGGCGGGCATGCGCCGTTCAAGGCGGACTTCACCGTTGCGAAGACGGAGGAAGAGAAGGAGGTTGTTGTGGATGTGTTGTATGGCGAGGGAGGCTTCGTGAGGATCGAGAGCCCGTATCAAGCGTCGAAAGACACGCATGGTACTGGCTGTTCGCTTGCATGTGAGTTTCCTTTTGACACGTTGTCTGAAGAGTGATACTGATGGGTTGCAGCTGCTATTGCGTCGGGCCTCGCAAAGGGGTTGAGCGTACCCGAAGCTGCGAGGGCTGGGGTGAGGTATATCGAGGCTGCGATCCGGACAGCGCCTGGGTACGGAAAGGGGCATGGGCCTTTAAATCACTTTCACTCCATTCAGACTCTGCCTTTTGCGCCGTGGGTTGCCTCTTCCGTCTCGGCGGTGACTTCAACTGACAGTATCTAGGGGACGGTTCATCGAGTACATGCTGGCAAGGCCTGATGTCAAGGACGTATGGTCAGAGTTTGTGTACCATCCCTTCGTTATGGCTATGGGCGATGGGACGCTACCTTTGGAGTCATTCAAGAAGTATCTTATCCAGGATTACCTCTATCTGGTTTGTGATGTTTTCCCTCCTCATTGAATCCTTGCTGACTTGGGCAGGTTCATTTCGCCAGAGCCAACTCCTTGGCATCTTACAAGGCGAAGAACATTGCGGACATCTCAGCAGGTGCCAGCATTGTCAGCCATATCGCCCGCGAGATGTCTCTGCACATCGATTACTGCAAGGGCTTCGGAATCACAGTGCCCGAAATTGAGGCCACCGAAGAGCACCAAGCATGCACGGCTTACACCCGCTACGTCCTCGATGTCGGACAAAGCGAGGACTGGATCGCCCTACAGATGGCATTGGCTCCTTGTCTATTGGGCTACGGTGCCGTGGCTAAACAGCTACACGGCGATGTCAAGACAAAACGGGACGACAACACGTACTGGAAGTGGATCGAGAACTATGTGGCCGATGACTACGTCCAGGCCGTGAAGACGGGCTCTGAGTTGATTGAGAGACATGCCGTTTTGCAAAGTCCTTCCAGCATAGAACGTCTGATCAAGATATTTATTCATGGAACCAAGGTAAGCCCTGCAGAAGTTGAGGCTTCCGGCCCGTAGCTGACCCACGAACAGATGGAAATCGGCTTCTGGGAAATGTTCCCTTACCGATGATATGCTAGAAAACCCGGACACGTTGGTCCATGGGTTCCATAGAGTACACAGAGAGAGGGGCCGTACAACAAAGACTAGACTAGAATTCAAAACGTCGGCAAGAATCTCTCCGACGGCATTGTTCAAACAGCTCGTATTGATGTGGAGGATATTGAGGTCCGGCTGCTGGCGTCATTCGCAGTCTCAAACGGCCTCATACACTGCGCTCTGCTAGAAAAGAAGGTAGTCCAGGCGGGTCAGCTGGGACTCGGGCCAGAAAGCCAAGCACCGTTGTGCTCTTCAGGTATCTGTCGTCCGATGGAATACCGCATATTCTCTTTCCTTGACAGCCCAGCTCGGGTGTGCATGCCGCAGCATTACGGACGCCAAACACTGAGAGAAGAAAGAGCTTCCCTGCTTGGCATATGTAACTCGAAATGAGGCCAGATGGTTTCCAATCACTCGCAGCTGTTCCCGCAGACAGCGCGCAAATTCTGAGGGAATGGATACGTCGTCCAAACCTCCCAGGTGAGAGAGAGTCATGGGTCATGTTGCAAAGCACGAAGGTGCCTTATCGCGAGTCAGATCCACCGTTACCTAATCATACCGATAAGAAGGAAGCGGGTCCCACGTGCAGCAGTTCTGCAGGGTTGCATCCACCCCGAAAGGCAGTCTCAGTCCGGCGGTAGGGGGTACGTATTCTTTTGCCTTACCTTAGCAAGCAAAATTGCAAGGTCCCTACTGGCAGCGCCTGCCTGTCGCCGCTGAAAAGTTTTGGCAGCGAGGAAAAAAATTCCTACCCCAGCAAAACGCCTTGCGCACCCAAAACCTTCCATCCATCCATCCTGCTCTTTTTTTTCTTCCTTCCCTTCTGCATCCCTCTCCCTCTCCCATCACAAACTCCCATCTCACGCAACCAACTCTCTTTTCGGTTCGGTCCAGAAAAGAGCTCTACTTGCGTGCTCTTCCCATCCACGGTCTTTCTTTCTGCCATTTGACATCGCTTCACACGCGAAACCATCGACAAACAAGCTTCTTGCGCGTTCACTGCCTCTTTAGCACAAACATGTCCTACGGCGGCGGATACGGTGGTGGTGGCCAGGGCGGCTACGGAGGAGGTCGTGGAGGCGGTTACGGCGGTGGTCGTGATCGCGGCGACAGAGGTGATCGCGGTGGCTACGGCGGCGGTGGCTACTCCAACGGGTAAGTTTTGATTGATTTCTCTCCTCCCCTTTTGTTCCGACAAAGTCGTTTCGCGAGGCTAGGCTACTGGGGGCTTGGCGCAACACAACACGATTTGACGACCGCCTGTAACCAAACTGAAGCAATCTCGATACGACAGCACGCGGACGTCGGCATTTCGCGTCGTCTCAAGCACATTATCAGAATCATTTTGCTGACCTTTTCCTATCAGAAACGGCTACGGTGGCGGCGGTGGTGGTTACGGCGGCGGCGGCGGTGACCGCATGAACAACCTTGGCGCCGGTCTTCGCCAGCAAGAATGGGGTGAGTATGCATCATCACAGAATGCCACAGAACGATTTACTAACCCTTGCCGAACAGATTTTAACTCTCTCCCGAAATTCGAGAAGTCCTTCTACAAGGAGCACGAGGAGGTTGCCACCCGCAGCCCGGCCGAGGTCGACTCTTTCCGCCGTAAGCACCAGATGACCATTGCTGGCAACGATGTTCCCAAGCCCGTCGAAACCTTTGACGAGGCCGGTTTCCCCAGATACGTGATGGACGAGGTCAAGGCCCAGGGCTTCCCCGCGCCTACCGCCATTCAGTCTCAGGGCTGGCCTATGGCTCTGTCCGGTCGCGACGTCGTCGGTATTGCCGAGACGGGTTCCGGAAAGACCCTCACCTACTGCTTGCCCGCTATCGTCCACATCAACGCCCAGCCCCTGCTGGCCCCCGGCGATGGTCCTATCGTCCTCATTCTTGCTCCTACTCGTGAGCTTGCTGTCCAGATTCAGCAGGAAATTTCCAAGTTCGGAAAGTCTTCCCGCATCCGCAACACCTGCGTCTACGGTGGTGTCCCCAAGGGACCTCAGATCCGCGATCTCTCCAGAGGTGTTGAGGTCTGCATTGCCACCCCCGGTCGTCTGATTGATATGCTTGAGGCTGGCAAGACCAACCTGCGTCGCGTTACTTACCTGGTTCTCGACGAGGCTGATCGCATGCTGGACATGGGTTTCGAGCCCCAGATTCGCAAGATCATCGGCCAGATTCGCCCTGACCGTCAGACCCTCATGTGGTCCGCTACTTGGCCCAAGGAGGTCCGCGCCCTTGCCTCCGACTTTCTTACCGACTTCATCCAGGTCAACATCGGCTCCATGGAGCTCGCGGCCAACCACCGCATTACCCAGATCGTCGAGGTCGTTTCTGAGAGCGAGAAGCGCGACCGCATGATCAAGCACCTGGAGAAGGTCATGGATAACAAGGAGAACAAGATCCTCATCTTCGTCGGCACCAAACGTGTCGCTGACGACATCACTCGCTTCCTTCGCCAGGACGGATGGCCTGCTTTGTGTACGTCTCCACCTTTGCCTTTGCCTGATCAACAGCTAACAACTTTGCAGCTATTCACGGTGACAAGCAGCAGAACGAGCGTGACTGGGTCCTTGACCAGTTCAAGACGGGCAAGAGCCCTATCATGGTGGCTACGGACGTCGCGTCGCGTGGTATTGGTGAGTATCAGAACCCCCCAACCCTCATGGCAACTTCCAGCAGCCTTGCGCTGTACTTTACTCTTATGTCTAGGGGCTCTCTTGATTGCGCAATTTTGCCTGATGCATTCGTGTCTCCATGGTTCTCTCTGCCTCTGAGCGGAGTCTTGGTCTGGTGTGTAGCCTTTGGCTTGCTATACTCGCTTTCCCACTCTTGTGCCTGCCTTTTGCCAATGGTACAAGCGTGGATACGGCATATCTTGATTCCATCAAGCTGTCCCCAAGATTCCCCAAGCCCGAGGACCCGGTACACTGAACTTTCCAGGATGGCATTTGACGCATACAGACTGCCCCGTCTCCGACGGAGTGAAAGACAGCCTGATATAATTATCAAACATGTCTGGTTCCATGCTGGAACGTTGCTATACCCACCGTGAGGCGTCTGCTAACCCTTCTAATAAGATGTTCGCAACATTACTCACGTGCTGAACTACGACTACCCCAACAACTCGGAGGACTACATCCACCGTATCGGTCGTACGGGTCGTGCCGGTGCCAAGGGTACCGCCATTACCCTCTTCACCACTGACAGTCAGTATCTTCCTTGTCTGGTATCTTGATCCAATCATGCTAACAACGTTGCAGACTCCAAGCAGGCTCGTGACCTTGTTAACGTGCTGAGAGAAGCGCGCCAAGAGATCGACCCTCGTCTCGCAGAGATGACCCGCTTCGGAGGTGGTGGTGGCGGTCGCTACGGCGGCTGGGGCCGTGGACGTGGTGGCGGCGGTGGTGGTAGAAGTATGTTTTTCACTCCTCGCTTTCGACACATATGCTAACAGTACGTTCGCAGACAACAATGCCAACAACGCTCCCCTTGGTGGCGCCCGACGCTGGTAAGGACTTCGCCCGACAGCGAGGTGATTGTTTACATGCGGCGGCATCCTGCGCTTTCCAATGCAAAATCGGCGTTCACGTAGACGGATTTTAGACTCGAGGTACCCCGGACACGCCCATGTGTCCACGCAGTCGGTATCTTTTTCAAGGCTGTTCATTTCCTTAGTGTTTCTTTTATTTGGGCCCATATCGGCTTTGGGTTTGTTTGCGATTATTTCATGGCCAAAACGTGGATCAGGTTGAACAAAATTAGAGAGGGAACGAGGACGACCACAACGAAGAATGCCGAGAGAGGAACAGCATTAGAGACCCCCTCCGTTGGGTCCAGTGACTTTTGACGCTCTTTCCACGAGCAAAAGATTGGGTTGGCTCTGAAGTCGAGCATTATTGATAGATGACGGTATGCCAGGCAAAGCTCGCCGTGAGGGCGGTATGCTGCTAGGTAGTAATAGGACAATCATCCAACGACGTTTACGCGACAATGGTGTGATGCTGGCTGGTCTCTCCCTTCTGTGAAGATGTTTGCGCGATACGTGAGGCTACCGAAGCCCCGGTCGTCAAGACGTGTGTTAACGTGTTAGCTTGGTGTTGTCCGTCTTCGTTTCCGGTTATGTCTGGGGCAGATACGTCGACGGAGATTGAGGTAAAATAAGCTCCCGCGGGCCAAGGCTAGAACCTTTCCTTACTGTTGCTTGGGAGCTTGTACTCCTTGTGGTTTTTCCTATTCTTGTTTCTTCTTGAACTGTCTGTTATCACGTCCTGACCATGCTGTATTCCAAATCTGCGCTCATCCAACAGGTTTCCCAGCCTTTCGACCGTCCGCGAACGAAGAGAAGGTTTAATTCAAGGCAGTCCTATTACCGCCATGTCTACCCTTTTTCTCTGACAGCGGAAAAGTCTTGATTTGGGTCCTGTCCTGTCAGTGGTGCGTCCAGTGGCCTTGGTCATCGAGACCTTCAAGTCACAAATCCTTCTTGACTGTCTGCCCAGATCCGCCTTCCTGCCCGCCCTATCGAAGCATGGTAATTGCATCCTGATTAAATGAGTGTGAAGCGCTTATCTTGGAGTATATCCACGAAGTCAAGGCTCAAACTGAAGCAGAGCGTCCAGGCCATCGGCACTCTTGCCGTAGCGGATCAGTTCCTCTCCACGGCCGTATACAGTTCAAGCCCAGATACATACTATAAAGGAGATACCTTTTGGTTTTCAGACAGTATTAGAACAGGAACCAATGTAACCAGGGTTCTTTGGATGGAACTGGGCGGTGAGATTTGCTAACGTGCCATGGCGCAAGTCATGATCGTTGCTGGACGATGCCACATCAAACCTGAGCGGTCCTTCGTCAAGTGGAACTGTCTTACCAGTTTCTTAAGTGCATCCCATGTGTATCATCTCGCAATGGTGCAGTCGAGGGAGGCCCTCAGATGAAAGCTAAACAGGCCGCCCTTGATCTCGCAGTCGAGCAACTACCACAGGCATGTCGGAGAGGGCCGAGTAAACTCAACCATGATCATGTGGAACCACCGACAAGATTGGCTCGTTCCAGGCAAAATCTGGCGTAATGGGAGGGAGAACAATAGTATATATACCAAGTCGTTGTAATAGTAAGAAGCGACGTTCTTTTGGATGTTCCATCGTAGAGATCACCAATCCCTTCATGTGATTGAAACAAATACTCATCCAATGACAGCAACGCCGGGAAACAGCTGAGATGTCTCCAAGATAATAAAGATCATTTTAAGAGTCTGAATCTACTAATTCGGTTTGCAAACTGCTTCAGTACTTGACTTTCTCGGAACACTTCCTGTCTACGACGACGAT
Organism: Colletotrichum fructicola Nara gc5; assembly: GCF_000319635.2. Lineage (NCBI taxonomy): Eukaryota > Fungi > Ascomycota > Sordariomycetes > Glomerellales > Glomerellaceae > Colletotrichum > Colletotrichum fructicola. Next base: position 6,807,976 of record NW_027094051.1, on the reverse strand, counting down.
CTCGGCTTGTTCTTTCTAGTAAAACAATAGACGCTATAATATACACTTCGGAGGCCAGGCCCCTCTGAGGTAAGTTGGGATACTAGGTCAGTGCTGCTGTCAAGCCAGAGAGAGGTAGCTCAGCTGTGTCGGCAAGGAACAAGACGCCCATAACAAGGCTTTCGGCGGTGCCTTAAATAACCCATGTGCACATTGACATCCAAGAATCAGCAAGAATCGCCGTCAAATAAATCTCCATATTCAGGATTTAAAATTGGTGATTTGAACGTGATACAGTGGCAGGATGGAAGGCCACGAAGTAGGGCCGTAGACGCAGCCGAAGAGCGAGAGAGACAGGCGCTGCTTCTCACCGTCTCTGGCGTATTGCCATACTAGTCTCCAGATATGCGTGAAATCCGTGGTGTGTAACAAGCAAAGACGAGAGGGCAACGGCCAGTCAGCTCTGAGACACAGACATGATCTCAAGCTCGTCTTTCCGCATCCACAAACGTAAAGTCGAATACCGAGTTGTCAACCCTGCTTCTGCGCCCATATAAAACCACAACAGCTCTCTCACACCCGTAACAATTGGACAATGGGTGGGTTGCATATTTGTCTCCCTAGCTCTCGATATACAATATTCATGGATATCACCCCTCCACAGCACCATGAAAGCCACAGCAGGATAACTTCAGGCTCCAGAGCCATGAACTCTAGTCTTCCGCCATCTTCTTCGTCAACCTCATGTACACGCAGAATACGCTGTTGTCAGGCCCCAAAGCAGAAGCTGGGCAAACTGCGGGCTGCTAGGGCCCAGTCTATAGACTTGGTCCGGGAAGATATGCCTCTCACATCTGGTTTTTCTTCTACGTCATGACCTCCACGTCACTGCCTGGTTTGTCACAGCTTCAGGTCAGCTCACGCTTTATAAAGAAGTAATGGAATCTTCTTACACGAGGTCAAGGGTACCTATACATCACCGCACTACGTCAAAACCGAGACATCATTGTGCAGAGTTATGATTATTATCAAAGACACAGGGACACCATCCTCCCATCATTACAAAGAGCCACGCGCGCCCTCACCAATTCCTCCCCGCCAACAAAGCAACGGCCAAGACGACTCCCATGCTGAAATGCCAAATGCCAAAAAAAAAAAAGTCCCTGATCCAACAAAACTCCTTGCCTTCCCAAACTCCACTTTCCATGCATGGTGCGCGCATGTGAACTCAAATCCATTCTCATGCACGTCACTCCAACTTCAAAACTCAACATGCAACACAGCAGAGTTCCTCGACGATCGAGGCCGCAGTGTATCAATGATTGATGTTCTCCGAGATGAGAATCGACGCTGCCTTGCTTCAACAGGCAGCACTGGCTCAGCATCCGCCAGCATCTTGGCTGCCTGCTGGGCCTGGGACTTGCGACGACGTCTCTCCTTTGCTTCCAACAAGCGCCTCCTGACCCCGGAGCTCTAATCCCACGAGACAAGATCTTTCTGCTTTCCGCTTTCGTCCAGCTCAACCATCTCGGGCGCGAACTCGCCCCGCTCGTCCTCCGCCTCGAGGTCGTCCAGCTCCACCTCAACCTCCTCGCCGTCCTCGAGCCTCATCTTGCCCTTGCGGAGGTAGTCGCTCCGGATGTCCCAGCCAAACTTCCAGACCCAAGCTTCGAGGTCTGAGAAAGCCTGGCCGACGAGGGCCTGCTCGGGCGTGGCGAGTGAGTTGAGCGCTAGAAGCAATTCGTTGAGCCGGCGCTTGTAAACGATCAAAGCCATCCTCAAATCCCGAGCGTAGGCTGGACCGTAGTCGAGGACGGAGCCGTCGAGATAACGCTCGTTGTACACGAGCTGGGCAGTAATAGTCTGTAAGAGGGACCGAGCGAGCTCAGGGCGCTTGAGGGGTAACGTGTAGGCCTTGAGGACGAGAGCCACCAGCATGTGCCACCATTGCTGGATACAGGCTTCGTTGCCCAGGTGCATGCCGACGAGAAAGGCAAACTGTAACTCGCCCACAATATCGTCGTCGCTGATGCCCGCCGTAAGGAGGTGTGCAGTCGCATCAACTGCCTGCTCCGTCCGCGCCGAGCCGATACTTTCCACGTCGTACGTTTTCGCGGCCTGGCTGAAGGTAAAGTTGAGCTCGGTGCTCGCCACGACGTTAGGAATTCTCTTCTCGAGCTCAACTTCGGCGGGCAGCATCAGTGCGCCCTTCACGCGGTCGGAGGTGTGCACCGCCCAGTCGCCGGCCTGGCGCGCCGTGATCCTGCTGAGCAGACTCGGAGAAATGGCATTAGTGAGCTGCTGCCAGATGTTGGTGCTCCTTGCGAACTCGGGGTCCAGGCTCTGTGACTGCGGCTGCGAGGCGGACGCGGCGGGCTTGACGTTGGCGTTGAGGGCGCGGAACTGGTAGGGCGCTAGTTTGGGGTAGACGTCGCGGATGTTATCCTTTTGGAAGCGGGCCTCGACCTGGCTGGCGGGCTCGCCGACGACCTCATTGAACTTGTCCCACTGCATGACGTGAATTTTCTCCGTGGCCGAGCTCACGATCCAGAAGCCGCAACGGGTGGTGCTGGCTTCGGTCTCTGAGACCCAGAAGAAGTGCGGGCCGGGCGGGATGTCTCTGACGCCGAAAAACTCGCGGGCAGTAAAGGAAACTGAGTCGTAGCCGATGGTGAAAGAGGCGGGCAGGTCCATGATGAGGACGATGTCGCCGCCACCGAGTGCGTGCTCATGCTGCAGGTGGTCCTGTGGGACGAGATCCATCGTATCCCCATTTTCAATGTCGGCCAGAGGGGGCGGCTCGTCGTCGTCGGGTGTGATGTTGGGGTTCATGGCGGCGACTTCTTGGGACAGCGGGGAATCGAGAGGTTGGTGGACGTGAAGGCTACCGAGCGGATGAGCGCCGGTGACGCGGATGGATCTGCAGGATAGTGCGGTGGTGGAGACGGAGGAGTCGGACTTGTGCAGACCCGAAGGTCTGAACAGAGCGGGCCGAACATTGGAGTCGATCGAGGCGGCGGCGATCATTTTGGAGGCGTTGGGTCCGGTCCCACTACCGTCCAATGATGACACAAGAAGAGGCGCGAAGGGGTACGCGGAAGCCTGCTGAATGTCTGCCGATTAAGCCTGCTGGATATCGATCGTGTCGTAGCAAAAATATTGCAGAGTGATGCGTAATTGGATTCCAGGTAGAAATTAGGGTGAATCCGTTGGAGTCGGTAGTGAAGCTGTGATTGTGTTGCAGAGGCAAGTTTTGCGCGAAGGAAACGAGGGTGGAAACGGGCGATAGAAATGAGGTTTGTGTCTGCTTGCGACTTTCCAAACAGCGCAGGATTGGGCGGCGAAGTGTTTTCTTTTTCTCCCCGCGCGAGGTGGAAGGCGAGAAAAATAAAATACACCCAGCTACGGAGGAGATGCTGTCGAGGCGGGTTCAAGGCAGTCGGCCGTAAACAGTCGGAAACCGCAAGAGCGGCAGAGCTGCGAACGACGGGCGTTGTCGAGCGAAGGTGCCGAACAATAGAAACGAGAGTTGCACGGGAAAAACTCAAAGGGTGGAGGGAAGGAGCGAGAAAGAAGATCGTGGAATGTGACGCTGCAGAGGAGGCAACCAAGATTTATTCCAGTCTGGCACGGCACGGCACTCACTCCCAATCGCGGCCATCAGCGTCGCTTCCTGCAGTCATGCGGTGGTTTGGCGACGGACAGTCTGCTCCTTCTCTCGCCTCCCTCCTGGATTTTGCATGCGAGACACATCTGACCGCAGGCAAATTTCAATTTCCCCAGAGGACCAGCGCCTTCCTTCGTTCCAGACCCCCCTTCTCGTTTCTGTGTAAGACAGCAGCACGGCACGGCAAACTGGCACAGCAGCCCAGAGGAACTCGCCGTTGCCGTTGGGCGTGGCCCTCCTGTTCCAGGCCTGACGTCGCTGGACTGCAGACTACGTCATCGGTAGCACACACTAGATGCACTGCTGAGATTGCGGGTGCTCACTCTCTGGCAAGGCCTTCACTGCAACAACATTGGAGGCACTAATGTCGCTCGCTGGAGGGGTAGGTTAGGTTGGTTTGCAGCGTCGCGACGATAGCCACAGCGATAAGCGAGCCTCAGCATCGCCACTCACACAATGGACCCTTCCAGATGTCTCGCAACTTGACAACAGACCATGCAAAGCGTCTCCACACAAGGATTGAATAAACCGCGTTTCAATTGAAAACAACACGCCACCAATTGCAAAGAAAAGATGACTCATCATCTTAGACTTGAAAAATCAGACCTTAGTTGATCGTCACATCTACAGTACATTACATTAGGTATGCTGTCAGCATACCAAGTTGAAGAGTCCCAAACGCAACTAGCAACTCTGTCAACCAACTACCTACCTATTGAACCGTTACGCTCAACGCCAACCGAAACTGACATGGAAAAATGGGGACCCACAACACCGTCTCCCAAACGGCAACCTCGCAGGAAAAAACCAAGAAACGCCCGCCACAATCCGAAGCGTCGCCTTGAGGGCCAAGAATCCAAAAAGGAACCCACGCCCAAAAAAAAAAAAAAAACCACACAGGGCCACCACCCCCTTCTTCGGGTCGGTATGTACAGTACATCGGCGCCAGTTCGTCAAGGTACGTGAGTAAGTCATTACCACGCAACATCCCGAACAGCCTAATAAAGTCGACGCTAAAGAGGCAGAGACCCTCGCAACTCGCATGGGAATATATTCTTAAAAGAAGCCAACCCACGAGGACTAACCCAAGCCCAAGCAACGTGCTAAACACGCGCGGCACCGCCCGTCAATAATCTGGGGTCTCCCACGAACCGAGAAAAAAAAAAAAGTTTACCCACCGCGTCCGCAACCCATGACGCTTAACTTGCCGCTTGCCGCTGCCGCTAGCTACCGCGCGCGCGCGCGCAAAGACGCTTCGAGGAACAAGGCACACGACACTCGTTGCATCCAACTCCACCGCGATCTGTGTTTGTCACCCTTCCTTTTCGTTTCTTCTTTCTTTCAATTGCGGCCCCCAATACTACGGCGCCGCTGCAGCCAGCACGCACCAAGCAAACACTAAACAAACATCTTTTTCTCCGATCGCGATCGGTTGCCTTTTACTTTTTCTCCCCCGCCATGCGCCCAGAATTCCGATGATGTGGTTGCACTGAGGTAGGAAATCCCTGAGCGGCATGCACAAACGCCCAACTACTTCGACAACCCAACGCACGCGAAGAGTACATGTTTGTGGCGACACAGAAAAAAAGTAACACAATCCAGTCGCCCCCCAAAAATAAGAACAAGAATAGAAAAAAGAATAAGCGGCAGAAGGTAACCTCACACAAAAAAGACCAAATTTTTTTTGTAAGGCTCCCAAATGGAACCAACGCACCGGTGTCACGGCAACTCGGGTACACCGACCGCCGCACCGCGGAGCGGAGCGAAACGTCAGCTCAACTCAACTTAAACCTCGACCGCACCCGTCACCCGCACACAAAAACAAGCCTTTTTGTTCCCAGCGGCCTTTCCTCATGTCAAACCCTCCTTAACGAACAGCAAAATCGTAGCCAAAAAAACTCAATCCTCGATATGCACACTCAAAATCCTTCGGTCCCTCTCCCATCCATCCCCTTGTTAATCTACACACACCCTCTCGCCACCCCAAGAACCAATGCAAAAACACAATTCGGAAGGGAAGGAGAAAGCATATTCATATCCCCCTCCAAACCATCCATCACATATATCCCACACCCTTCCATCTCTAACCTTCCTGCCCCCATCATGCAATGCAGCCGCCACAGAACAATAAATTCCAATAAAGAATGATGTCCCCTTTGAACAAAAAATGCCACGCTACCCATCTGCACCTATCCGCGCGTACAACGCAAACAAGGCCCCGGGGGAAGTAGAGAAGCCCTCGGCACTAACGTAGACCGCAAACCAACCCTTGCCCGCATCCCACTCCCGTAGCGCCAGTTACACAAGATCTTTTCTTTCCGAACCAACGAAAAAAACCAAATCAATCCCCATCCAACACTAGCTCAAGTCCTCCCCAAGGCTCGGGTCTAGAGACAAGGGAAGAAAAAAAAAAAAAAACCGAGGACTCGGCAAAGCAGTGAACCCTGTCTCTCTTCTCCAGGTTATGCACGTAAGAAAAAGACTACCAAGACGCAGAACCTAAACTCGCAATGGAATGGTGTCACCACCACCAACAGACACCACCACCACCACCATCATCCATATCCATGCCTCTCAGCCCGCGCGTCTGCGTCATCCAACACCCCCAGAACCAACAGACAGCATCGAGCATCCCTGGTCCCGCCAAAAAAGTTCTTCAGCGGCTTCAGCCTCAGCCTCACTATCCCCCCCGCCCGCCCTACCTCCCACACGGTGTTCGTCCTAAACTCGTCTACGCGGAAAGACAGCTTGGGGCCGGCGGGATGCATGGGGGGATCTCCTTTACCAACCACTCTCGTGGGTCGCAAGGTTTTTTTCGCATCTCGGTTTATACAGCACGCTGTCCTGTCGCGTTGATCACCGAATGAATTCACCATCAAGTTGTAGAGCTTAGTGAACCGGGTATGTCTTTTGTTGCCAAAAAAAGAAGTCTTATACATTTCCCTTTTTTCCGCAACTACCAAAAAATCAATCTCGACTCCCTCGCGCGCCCTTGACCCGTTCGTGTACTGGTATCTCGCCACTCCAAAGGCACATCCTTGCCAACCCTGTGCTTTCGCCTTCTCCCGAGAAAAAGGGACCCTTTTCCGAAAATCCTGATCGCCGTTCCCGAAGAGCAGGACCGCCTCAAGGGACTAAAGTCCAAAAAGGAAAGGAAAACGTATACTTGAGGGATGGGGCCGCTATCAGAAAGTTGCGTTCTGGGCGCTCGTCGAAACAATGTTTCCCATCAGGCCTCCGTCTGGTGAAGCAGGTGCCGCAGAAGACATATTCGTGGCGCTGAAGAGAAACTTCGATATCGCAAACGCCCCTCCCAAATGCGCAGAGTGAGCCTCCACTCGGTTCGTCAAATCATCGCCCTCGAAACCCTCATAAATGCAGGAACCAGGTCCAAAGAAAAGCCATTTCCCAATGCATCATGTTATGTGAAGAAAGAAAATTGAAAAGAAACGCATTCCGGTGGGTGATGATGCGCATGTAGAAGCGACTCAGGTGGGTGGGGGTATGTATGCCCGAGTCGGTGAGAATTGGTGACGCGTCGACACCATGCTGTGCGTTTACTCCGTCAAATGTGAAAGTCCCAAGCCCAAGACGGATAGGATATCGCTTCGTGAACCAGAATTTTGCCGCGCGTCTAAAAACCGAACGAGAGGAAAGTCGTGTGGACAGATGCCGTTGAGCTGCAATCGTCGCGCGAAAGGAAACCCGTTAATGTACAAGCTGTCTCCCCCCTCTATCATTATATTGGGTCATTTCCGATGGCGTCCCCAAGCAAGTCAACGCGCCTCAGTGGCTCGTTGTCTGACCACCGTTATCTTGCTGTGCAGTTAGCCTCCTGTGCTCGGTGAACGCAGGGGGTCTGAACTAACGTGAGCTGTACATGCTCTGGTTTGGCTGGCCGTAGGGTGACTGAGGTTGGTAGTTGGCCGAGTACATGTGAGATCCGTTGTACTCGGGGAGAGGTTGCTGGGCCACGGCTCCTGCGGAAGGGGGTGCCGGGTACTGCGAGGGCTGATAGCCGATGGGCGGAAGCTGAACCTGACGGCTGGTGCCGTAGGCGGATGCCGACGATGCTCCATCAGCGCCGGATTGGGGGTCAGCGGAACCATTCTGAGCAGCTGCTGCGGCAGCGGCGGCGGCTTGACGCTGACGCTCCTCCTCGGCCTTTCGCTGGGCCTCCTCCTCCTTCTTGCGCTGTTTCCATTCCTTGCGAATCTCCTTGAACTCTGTAAAGCATCGTCAGCCTTATATCTATTGGACGGTGGTAGTCATCCCCGTCGAAGTCGGCCTGTAGCAACAAACTAGCTCATAGCCACTAGCACGCAAGGCGACGCGCTTCAACGCGCTCACATATCTTGAAGCGATGCTTTGTCCGGAAACATGTCAACAATCAAATTCACGTACCTTCTGGGGTTCTCTTTTGTCCATGGGACTGCATTGTGACGTGCGCGTTCAGGTGGTTCAAGGTACCATAGGCCTTCTCACAGCCATTCCAGCCACACTTGTACATGCGCTCAATCTCTTCGTATCGTCGGCGGGGTCGCTTGTGCTGCTGGGCACCGGGAATCGGAACGAAAGAATAGACCTGATGTCCAAACTGTTACGTCAGTACACTGTATCTCATGCTGAAGGTGAAAAACATGCGCGCGTGCCAGCCTCAGATCCCACATCAATGGCGAGCTGCTGCAATGCCTGAGACCCCTCATCCTGAGATTTTCGCTAAATTTCCAAACTGGGTAATTCTCGCGAAAATTGCCAAATCAGGGACCCAATTGACATCGCAACATCTGCCTACCGCGCGGGGCCATTTTGGCTCGACACACTTCGCTGCTCAACTTACCTGGTTAGGTCGTCCCTGGGGAGGAGCTGAGCTCGGCGTCGGGGGGAAAACGTGGTTCGCGGGTGTCAAGGGACCGGCGCTGTGCTGACCGTAGCCGGTCCAGTCGGGACGGGGTTGCGCGTAAGGGTGCTGGTATGAGTGCGACATGTCTCCCGGCGGAGGGCCGTACGGAGAGTGCTGTCCGTACGCGTAGGTAGGGCTCGGCGCCGCTATCGACGGATCTATGGGTACATCGTGGTCAGACTTGGCCAGAGGGACCTGATGGTGACGGCCATCTTGCTGGGGCAAAGACGGACTGCTTGCTTGTTGCGCCATGCCTCCGCTGCTACCGTTGTGGTTGCTAGCTGGATGATATGATCGCTGAATATGTTCAGGGAAGGATCCTGACCGCGCAGACGGCGGGTAGACGCTGTACTCGGAGGTGGGAGTGGCCGAGGTAGAGTAGTTGCTGGGGCGAACCTCTTGCTGGGTCGCGTATTGCGCAGCAGATGCGTGATCTGCAGAAGAACCTTCAGAACGGGTGTCGCCGCAGTTGCTTGGGTAAGGCGAAGGCAAACCTGACTGCGAGTACTCGGTAGCACTGCGTTCCATAGAGGTGCTGATGGACGACAGAAGCGAACTGATGGCAGCGGCTTCTGAGCGAGAACCTCCAAGCTGGGGAGAGCCTGAAGAGAGCAGTGAAGCTTGGTTGTCAACGAACTGATGTTGCGTTGGAACCAAGAACATGCTACAGTTCAGTGGAACGTCTTGGTCGCAAAGTATGGCCGGAGAGTCCTTAGTTCTCGAGCCAACGGCAGGTTCGTAGGTTGTTGGTGACAGGCCGTGTCTTTTTTTCCGAGGTCAAGAGCGGTAGGTGAATTGGTCCAAGGCGCGAAGGGTTCAAGTAGCGGCGGTTGGCTTGTACTTGAAGAATGGAAAGAAGGATGATGGAAGAATGGTAACAAGCGAATGATACCAGAGTGAAGTGAGACTTGAGGCGGCGCGGCGATGGTGTATAAAGATGGCGGCCAAGATAGCGCGGACCACCCAAGGGCTCGGGTTTATGGTTAAATGGGGATGTGATGACAACAAAGTCGACTAGCCACGGCCCTGAGCGAGGATCTCTCAAAGTGGCAAGGATAGCGTTGTCTTTGCCAGATCACGGAAAGGACGCCTCTTTTTTTTTCCTCTTTCCTGGCTGAGAGGAGGTTGACGGTAATGCCTGGGGAGAGCGGCACTAAAATAGTGCGCTAGAGAGGTAAAGGAAGGGCTGGGCTCCTCCGCTTGAGTTCAGGCCGAGCAGCTTAGCGTCTGGATCGGAGATAGAGCAGGGGGGAGGCCCACGAGCTGATGGAGCCCGGGAACCAGAGGCGGCGAGGAGTGCCGTAGGTACACGCTCAGTGAGGAGTCGCTATAGCGGCAGTGGCAGCTGCGAAAGCTGGAGGTAGGGAGGGCGGTGGTAGAGTGGGGATGGGATGTCGAATTGTTCCTCTTTGCGTATAGCGCAGGGTGTGTGCTGTCTTTGATCGGGAAGGCGTATGTCTGGATTTGGCGTGGTCTAGGCTAGGACCTGACTTGCGGTTTGCGAAAGATTTGTGAATGGAAGATGGGAGTCCCGAGAAAGCGAATGACTCTTGTCTGATCTGGCTTGCGGATGCAGGAGAACTCAAGATGCAGATGCAACAGAGGAAAAGAAGCAGCAGAAGCGAGGGCGCAGTGCAGATGGAAAAAGTGTGAGTTGAATGCGCGTTAAGCGTGTCAAGGTCTGCGTCTTCCAGGTGTGATTGACGGGAGCTTGTGCGTGTGTGTGTGATTTGCAGTACACAGCGCAGGGCAGCACAGCTCAGCAGGGCAGCCCGGGTAGCGTAGCGTGGGTGTGAACTTGGGAGCAGCGTGGGTAGGCCGGGGGGGGAGGTTGAGGCAGCTGGGTGTGTGGTGGTGGTGGTGCTCGGTGCTTGCGGTGGTGGTAGGGGGGCGTGGTGGCCTTCGCCTTGGCCTTGGTACCAATGGTGGGTTGGGTGGTTGAAGGGTGGTGGTGGTGGGCTGGTCTGTTGGTGGAGGGTGTGTGTTGCTCCTTCTTTCTTCCCGAGTCTTGCTCGAGTCGAGTTGACGTGACGAACGTATCGGCAGCGGGAAAGACGTAGTCAGACGCGCTGGTTGTGCAGTAGCAGCAGGTATGAGCGTCGTGCGCGTGCGTTGGTAGTGCGATTCGATTCCCCCGTTGGTACTAAGGGAAAGTAGTCGACGTCGCAGTAGCGCTGGAGGCGTACGGAGAAGGTACGGATGTTGCGCGTGAGATGAAAGTGGAAGTGTGGATGTGGACGGCAATGAAAGAGAGAAAGCTATCTATCTCTCTGTCTGTTGGTCTGTGTCTGTGTTTCTGGTGTCTGTTCTCTGACTCTCGCCCGGTACGGTACGGCAAGTGAGGTCAAGGAAAGGAGAAGGGGCAGAGACGAGCTAGCGGATGGGGGTGAAGGGGGTAAACCCAATGAAGGCTATGACGAGGGGAGGGAGTTCTCGATCTTAGCGCCGTTCCCGGGAGAAAGAACGAATTTAATACTCCTCGGACGGAAGAGGGAAAGGGAAAAACCCAAACAATGGGGTAACGCAGGCAATTATGGGACGCCTGGGTAGGTACGGATACAGGTTGGGAGGTTAGCGAACGAGGGCTGGCTCGCGGTGGAGACGCGCAACGACAGCCTGCGCGAGGGGAAAGGGAGTCGCCAGAGATGGAGGGGACTCGGGAGAGGAGGGGTGGTAGGTAGGTGCGAATGTGAAAAAGCAGCAGGATGAACCTGGACTCCTGGAGTCGTGACCTGGACGTGGAGAGGAGGGTCAAGGAATGCCTTAGCCCACGGACGAGGAGAGTGTGCGGGAAGGAAGAGGGGATGTTGAGAAAGACCCAGCCTCGAAGTGGGTGAGGGATGAGAATTAGAGTAGTGTACGGGATAGTCGAAAAAAAAAAACCACGGAAGAGGAGGAGCTTGCCCTGTGGTCCTCTTGTCTGCCTGTATTTCTTAGGTGAAGGCGGAACTACGAACATGCAAATGGGAAGGCAGGAAGGGTGATGGCCGTTGCTGCCGTGCCTAAGTGGTCTGGTGCGTCGTATGCCTCTCTCTCACTCTCCCTCTCTTTTCCCCCTGTCACTTTCTGCGAGATGAGATACTCGAGAGCAGGGAAGGGGCTACGATGATGGCCGCCGAGTCTGCGCAGCGAGCCCCGTCTTCCTGTCTCCGTCTGATGGGTGGCAGATGGAAGACGACGACGACTACGCGGACCGGCCCAGGGGGAGGAGTGAAAGCAGGAAGCCCGTGGGTGTTTTTTTTTTTTGGCCCCTCCTGCCCTGCTTTTCTCTACCTCTACCGCAAAACGTCCTCACTCTCAGTTTGAATTCTCGCTGCTATTTGCGCTTTCCTTTCATAAAGTGTGAGGCGTGTAAAGAAGCGAGGGGGGAGAGAAAGTGCCTCAGCTCAAGGGAGGTACGTATCGGATGATGGCTCACGTAGGCATGGGATGTACCGCAGGTGTCGTTCTCGAGGCAATTGATCTGAGAGGTGACGAGGACATGTAGAAAAGATGAGCACCCTGTGAAGTGCGCGTGAAGGAAGATTGAATTGAATGTACCTGAAATGTTGATATGAGTAGATACGTACCGATTCCCACGCAAAGCTTGGGCGGCAGGAGGCGCTCCCCGATGCAGCCAGGCGGCGGGTGTAAATTTACTCCCCTCGTGCGTGCGAGTCCAGAGCCTACCTGAGCACAGAGCTCTGCTCCGGCAGCTGCTGGCTGGATGGGTTGATGCTGCTTGCCAGGATCTGCTGGCCGGGGGGTCTCCAAGGATCCAAGAGGAGGGGGGTGCGTCTTGTGGCTGATGGTTGATGGCAGGTTGAGCGAGAGAGGGAAAAAAAAAAAAAAAAAAAAAAAAGAGACCTCCTCAGGTACCAACTTTTCCTTGGCGTGGAGGAAGTTCCTTCCATGCCAATCGGAAATACGTACCGACTTCCTGCGGCAGCTAGCAATCAGCGCGGCAGGGGCATCACCCATATTCTGCCAGAGGTGGCAGGCAGGTGGCAGGCGGCAGCTGGTGCTTCCTTCCCTTTGAGTCGTCCGGCTCCGTGCACTGTATGGCAGTCGCGGGCTGTTGACGCCGCCACGCTAAGAAGCCTGCGATGATGATGGTGACGATGATGTGTTACTGCTATGGTCCACGGGACCGCGAGGTGTCCATGCTTGGCGGGCGTCGATGCCGGCGCTAGACCGAATGGAATTCCCAGTGGCTGGTGCCTCAACCACGCCATCCAACATGAAAAGCCAAGGTATCAAACCACCCAAGAATGCCCTTTGAACGATTGTTGAAAAAGCCATGATGAGGTCTACTCGTCTTTTTCGGTCATGGCTTTCTCATCGTGTCCGAGCTGGATATCTACCACAGCTGCGAGTGAAATGAAATGGAATGACCTGGTTCAACGGATGAATCAATAAAATGACCACAAGAACCCAAAGCCACTTCCAAGGAATACCTTCTCTTGCTTGGTCATTTCCTGACAAAGCGAAGAAATTGGTTGCCGCGTCGCGTGTCAGATTTATTTTTCCCGATGGGGACTTGGGGCCTTAGAAGTTGGAGCAAAATCTGTCTTGTCTTTGAATTCTGCCCAATTTGTTTTGTTTTTCCACTTGAATATTACATATTGCATACCTCTTACACCTGACCTCCCAGGATGCTCGTAGATACTGGGAGATTTGCTATGCTCTGCGTCCTGCCGCTGGTAATGCTTATCGACTGCAACTGCCGTAGTAATATCATTACTCACCTACAATTGTCGAGTCTCCAAAGGCCGCACGGCAAGGGGCGTGGCCGAGCAAAGGGGTGGGCTGTACTCAACTTATCTGACTTGACTCTGACGACCTTTGTCCAATGGCATGTTCTTGGAAATCTTCAAGTCAGGTCGAGTCATCAAGTCGATGACAATAGGTGAAGAAGGAATTGTACGCGGCGGTGGCAGGCCTCGTTATTCCCGCTGTCCGACGGCACGGGAATTGCGAGAAATCCACACCTGCTGGAAGCACAAGAAAAAATAAAAGCTTCTTTTTCGCATCCCTCCCTCACCTCCGCCTTTGGAGCTGAAGATCGGAATTCCGTAGAGCTGTAGGAACCGCCCGATTCCGGATCCGCCGTCTTGACTCGTGGGTTGGTGACATGACGAAACAAAGAAGAGGCAGATTATCCGTGGGTGCAACACCTTTGGTAAAAGTCCCGTACCTGGTGGATTATAAGTGATCGATGATGTTTCCAGGATATCACCATGGTGTGGATTAGATCGATGGCTGTACATAACTGGGCGGCCGGTGTGGATTTGTGGTATTTGGATTTCCCATTCTCAATCGAGGAATGATGGTTGAGACCGCCCCTCCACTTTGTTCCTCTGCCCCTCTTCTTGAGACCGTAACCAGGCAAAGAGAGGAGAGGAAAAGATTGGTGATGAATTGTCCATGGATGCCGAGGATAGATGGCGGATCGGGGCTGATCCTGGCTCTCGTTATTTTGGCACAAATATGATGGCAAGGAGGTGCAGGTGAGCGAGCAAAAGCCGCGCAGCGGGTCGTCGACCAGTGCAGTCCAATGCGAAAGATGAGCAATCGCGGCAGAACAGCAACATAAGCTGCCCCAGGGACAGACCCCTGCCCCCTGCGGCACAACCTTTGGGATTTCTACGGTCGAGGTCCCCAGCGGTGGGAATCACCAAATTGTGGCGGCGAGGGGTGTGGGTGACGGATGGAGGACGTGGCAAGCCTTCTGAGTGGCCGACACGACATTCGCACACACACCCAAGACATGTGCCCGCGGTTCAGATAGCCAGACACGACGACATGCCGAACTGGATGCTGCACGACCTAATGCTGGGTCTGTTGGCAGTGTCGCTGCACCTCCGAATGCGTGTCATTCCCTAAAGACGGCGAACTCCAGGTCTTGGTCGAGGTCTTGGCCTTGCTTTTAAGAGACTACGTCTCTGTCTTCTTGCTGGTTGTACGAGGCGCAGGCCGCATGGCAGGTTGTACGTACAGGTGGAGGTGAGTGAAGCGGACCGTCATGGTGTCGATACTTTGGCATGTTCCCCGTACACCGAATGTCTACCGAAGTTCTGGGAGGGGTCAATTATGCGTAGCGCCAAGGAAGCGAGGTAAGGGACCAGCACACGGCCGCCGCAGCGTCTTGCATAGGAAACCTGGAGTCTGGAGAATGAGATGGACGGGTAAGGCCATCCTCGCTGCAATGCAAGGTAGGGCTCGTTGCGAGAAAAGGAGTTAGACCCCAAATAGGAGATGGTTGGCCGCGCCGCGGAACGGGAGCGTGGGCTCAGGGAAACGGAGGGTAGCGTGTGCCTCGGTACCGTGCGAGGAGGGAGAAGAGAACGGGAGAGGGTTGGGAGCTGGAAGGCCGGAGATGTTGGAGCCCAGAGCTGAGGGCCGGAGCCTGGAGGTTAGGACAAGCAAGCGCAGACAAGGTCCAGGGCCAGATAACCGCGGCCGCGGAGCTGAGGGAAAGCGCACCGCAAGTGGATTCCTGTGTTTTTTTTGTGCCCTTCCCGCCTTCCCTCTGGCCCCTCTCTGTCGACATTTGGTGACATTGTGGTGGTACGCCGTGCAGATAGGGAGGTCTGGGAGTATGGCGGTACGGCGGTACAACGGGACGGCGGACGGCGCAAATACGTGCTGTTGGTATAGGGTTCCCTGACTTTGGGTTTCCATGGGAGTTGCCGCTCCTCGTGGAACAGCACCCCAAACCACCAGCCGGCCCAGCGGTAGACAGGCCTGAGGACGTTGTTGCCAATCCTGCTGAACGCAAGGGAAAGGAATAGCCATGGTCGATTGCCAATGGTCTGGTGGGCGGTGTGGGACTGCACTGCGACCGTATGAGCTGAGTCCGGCGAGCAGCGAGATGTGATGTGAGATTCAATCCACTTTGACCTGCATCTCATGGGTGGTCACGTCTCATGGAAGAAACAGAGAAGAATTGGCAATGGAAGCACTGGGGCGCTCAACTGGAGCGGAGCACTGCTGCTGGAACCCCCCCTCGCACAGCAAGGCAAGTGTGAATATCGGATCCGGTGTGTATTGGTTGGGTCGTGCTCTGGCCGGGCGGGCACCGCACCTGCCTGCAAAGTACCACGTACCTACCCAGGATGGAGAGAGAGAGATGGAGATGCGCGCAGAACCACACTGATGCGGCACTGTGCGTGTTCGTTGGGATACCCATCAGCAGGTGTCAGTGAAGTGGTGGTGGAAGGCAGCTGCCTTCATCCTGTCTCTCTGAGTCTGCCCCTCGGTCTCTCTCTCTCTCCCCTCGAATGGAAGGCGCTCGACCAGGGAGGTACGAAATGGGCCCTTGTTCTTTCCCTTGAGTGTCTCCATCCAGTCGTGGGTGTTGCTGGGATATGAAAGTGGGGCGGGAGAGCCCAGGCCCCAGAGAACAGAGATCTGCGTCTTTTTTGGCGCTAGCCTGTTCAATGATGAGGTGGGATGCCTGTCGCCGACCCACTCTCTTTTTTCCCATTGCATCGGCGAACCAGCTGTAGCAATGCAAGGTGAAGACTGATGATCCCCTGCACCTTGCCTCGTCTTGGCTTCGAGTCTTGGGAGGGGGGTTTGATGTGCCGATTCTTCCATCCGTCACTGGCCACTGAGAGCAGAAGCCCATGTCGATCGTCGAGATGCTCGGTTGCCATTGCATTGGCAGTTGCAGTTGCAGGACCAGGAGTACTGCGTAGCAGCTTCAAGCCCCCAAACTTCAAGCATCGACGCACTATCACCACCAATCACCACTTGCACGCCCAACCTGTCTGTCTGCAAGGCCGACGACGACAAGCCGAGGAGCCCCAGGGCTAGGGAAACTAGGTCCCAGGTTGCAGGTGAGGCCTGTCTTGCGCGCGTGGGGTGTACCTTATTCGTACGTGCATGCTGCTGACTACTTACAACTCTTCCCTAGGCCAGCAAGCCGACTAGTTCCTCGCCTTGTGCAAGTCCCAAATACCGTCGTGCAGCTGTCAGTGATCACCATCATTCAGTCGGAACAGTCAACGCCAACATCGGGACCGTCTCGGCGCGGCAGTCAAGGAATGCCAATTGCCATTGGCACTTCCGGATTACGGTACCTGCCCATCCAAAAGCACTGCCCCGTGTCTCGAAACCCCCGTCGATCCCGAGTCCTCTTCCGACGACAGCCACAACAACGTCAAGAGACAAGAAACAAAGAAGCAAATCCCGCCTCTTCTCATGGTGCCGGCCAAGGGGGGTAACACAGCAAAGAGGGACTTGCCGTGTGGTGCCCGCGATCTAGACTCCCCGAGTGTGGGACCCTGACTCGGGCGGAGTCGAAGGAATGCTTGCGCTGGAGTCGATCCCAGTGGACCAAAAGAGCATAGGCTCCTCGGGGACTTCTGAGCCCGCGCGTTGAGCACAACACTAGCTCCGACGGGCGTGACGAACGGGGCTCTGCTACCAAAATATTCTCCGCCCGCGACAGAGATTGTACGACGCGATACAACGAGTGGGTTCCAGTGGGCTATGGTCTGTGTTTTGTGCTGTGGGCTTTGACCTTTTGTCCATGTCCTTTGGACCGCGACAGACACTCCGACCCGTGTCTCCTTGTCTGCTTTGTACGAATGCTATGGCATCATACTTGGGGGCTTGTCATCGCCTTCGAGACGACATCTACCAGACAACCGAAGCGGTGCCGCCGATTGCGATACGAGGACCACGCAAAACACGAGATGCCCTACTACGACTCGACGCAGGGGCGTTTATCAAGCCTTTGGGGATCTTGCTGGCGTCTCGAAGGTTAATTTGGCCCAGGGCTTGGGATCAAACGGTGGTCTAAACTCTCTGACCTTGAGATCGCCCTGCCACTACGATGTTTAGGGGTTCGCCGGTTTCCTAACCACATACACTTGTTCTGTTCTGTCTCTAGGTGGACCTAAAACATTCGTTTCCTGAGCTGCGACGACAGACGGAGTCAAGACAAGAATAGCCACTCATGGGACGAAAGCCCTCTCCTCCTCTAACCGTCTTTGCTTCCCGTCCCCCTCGACAATTATCGGATGGTTCAACGCCCGTGTGGCGGAGTGTTCGATGTCAAGACAACCGGGAGGCCACAGGAAGAGAACAGAAGCTGGCCGTTCATCGCCAACAGTCCTAGGTGCAGACTTACCTACGAATACCCATACTACGACCCCTCCCTTTCTGAGAGCACATATTGCGCTGTCACATCTCCGAGATGAAGATGAGGATGGGTAAGGACAGACCTGAGCAGACCACCCATCGTTGGGGACTCCTACGCGACTTGAGTCTTGTCGAAGGCTGCTTTTCCCCTGAAAGTGTAGGGAACCAAGATGTCTCTGCACGTGTCTCCTGACACTGTCTGATGTTGTGCTTGTCCCTGTCACCCACAAGAGGTTCGGGGCCTACCTTAGCGTTTCCCCCGCAAGTTCGACTTGTCAAACGAATACTCGAGCTAGGGGCGGGCGCGAGCGCAGACAGGGACACTGACGCCGGCTCGTCTTATCTTGTCTCGAGTTTGTCATTGCCGCTTACCACCACTATCAACGTCGAGACGCGACGCGCCGCTCTCTCTGACGCACAGGCTACTGGGACATCACAAATGACTAGATATGAAGGACCGCCGTTGCCTGAGCTCGCAATTAAGAGAGGAGTTGCGTGTCCAGCAGTAGTGGCAAGGGGGTGGTCAAGTTGCCTTACCCTGCCTCGCACAGGACCGAACGTTACCGTGCCTCTAATGATTACAGAGATCTTAGAGTGTCGATCTTGTAGGGAACGACTGCAGTTGCGAGCGCGTAATTGCAATCGATTTGCCGAAAGCCGTGGAGTGCTCGCTTCGAATCTCGATGGGAGCTGCTGCGGCGTACCGACCTGGAAGAAATCGTATCTCAACAAGATACATAGGTGCACACGGGGATTCGAAGGCGCTGAGCATCTGTGCTGTACCGTCTGTACCAACCACAGGTAGAAATCTTGACGGCGGAATGCCAGGAGGTTGACACCCTGTTGTCTCCAATTTGGTTGACGGTGGGTTTCCTGGAGAGCATCAGAATTCAGAAAATAGCCTCGGGGATGAGAAATGGGCGGGACTAACTGGAAGAGGCTGTAGCGGCATCCGCTCCTTCGATTTTTAAATGGGATTTCCTCCTGTTCCCTGTCGTCGGGCACCTCGACTACGGCGGACGGGCCACACCTCCACGTCGACATGTCCCAGCTGAGATCTGCCGGGGGCGGATTTACTAGGAATACCGAGCCAGACGCGAGGCCGGGGGCCGGGGGCCGGGGGCCGGGGACCCAAGATCAAACCCGAAGGTCGAAGGTGTGGCTCAGGGTGGCCAAAGGTGATGGTGAGAATGGTAGGGGTAGGGCCCAAAGTTCTAGGCAGCTTCACTTGGGTTCCTTGCAACTTAAGTCGAGGTCGAAGCTAGGAAGATGCTCCAGCGCCCAGCTCTGCCCTGCGTTACCAACGTCCCCTTCTCCTACTGGCGTGCTGGCCCAGGTGCTCAGGTCCAATGCTGTGCCGCCCGGATCCGCTAAGGATAGCACTTCTCTTGCAAGTGTCTCTCTTTGTATTTGTCGCAACCATATTTCCCAAGCCTGATCAGCGAACACCTAGCAATTTGCTATTCACTGGTGCTTCAGAGAAATTCCAGAGGGCTGGAGCGCTGCGATGGCCAGGGGGGGAGGAGGGGAGGTGTTCTTTCTTTTGCGTACCCCTCGCTTAATTGTGACAGCCTGCAACCCTGCCCGACGATGGCTGCTCCGCTCAGGCTAATTTGCCCTGCGAGGGTGGGCTGCGGGCACTTCTGGGTTCCGCAATGCAGATGCATGCGGAGTTGCGAATCGACACGGGTATTCAATGGCGGGCTCTCTCGCTCAGTCATATCAGACACGCGCGCGCACTGGGTCCCGCGAAAATTTGGATTGCGCTCGAGAGCCGAGGCAAACAGGGAGGGAGTGTCCGAGAGTGATGAGGGACGATCGAACACCTTGCCTGGTAAATGACATTGGAATCGGCGGCCATCGGCGACGGCGACGCGATAGCGACGTTGACGGTGACGGTGACGGTGAAGGTGGACGAAGCGAAGACAAGGCAGTGGCACGACCGCCGGAAAGGGCCGCTGAGCATCTGCGAGCCACCTAGGCCAGCTCTCAGCCGACCAGCAACCAACCTTGGGGGATTGTATCGAGAGCGAAGTACTGTACTCCGTGCTCTGGTTCAAAAGTACCTGCGGCAGCACCGGGGCAAAAGTCCTGGCACATGGCCAGGCCGCCGTCTAACGATGTCGTCCGCGCCCTTTGCTTCGCAATGCGTCTGTACCACTACCTGAGTACAAGTACTGCAGAAGCAGGCAGTGGCGTACGGAGTACCTTTCATCCTCCCTTGGGTGGGCTGCGGCGCGGTGTCCCTTCCTCAGCTGGACATTGTCGGAGAAGGTGCAAGCACGGAGCACGATGCGGACTTGTACGGCCGCTTCCGCCTGCTATGCTGGACTGTCGATGCCGATGGGAAGCATGTCTTTTCTCTCTCGGCGTTCAAATGGCAGGACCTCGGTGAAATTCCGCCACGACGACTGCAATTTTTTTCTCTCCTCTGTTCAATCCCGCACTGGTTGCCACATTAGAACATGGAGCCTCAATCCGCCACCTGCCATCGCGCAGCCCGCATGCGTGTCAATGTGGCCTGTCGAGCCGTGTCGAGCCGAGTCTGACTGATATTGCAAATGTGTCGGCCGTGTTGGACAACTCCCTGCTTGATGGGACCGTACCCTGTTCTCACCGCTCAAGTTCACGGCCGAGTCGGTCGGTGTCCGACAGCTTACGATGCGATTCCCCCGGAGCCCTGCAAGCATTTGCATGCGTCACATCTACGCTCCACGGCCCGCAGTCCACGGCGAACGGGCACGCTGATGCCCAGATGGCGGCGGCCGCCGCCGCTGCTCCTCTCCTACTGCTCCCACCTTCCGACACCCCTCACAGTCTACAGGCGACAGCCTCGTCGAAGCAGTGTGGTCGGTCGTCCGAGTACCGACAACGACGGCTTTCTAGCCTGGTTCAGGCCTCAGCACGAGGTACTGCATATGAGCCAAAGCCAATGCCAGGAACCGCCTCCAACGTGCCTTAGGGCTATCCGAATAGTTCAGGACCAATCTACGGCTATTCTCGAACAAACTAAGCAAGTCCCGACACCCTGGTTTGGGGGTTCACCAAGAAACGCAGCCCGCTGCTAGAGTGATCTGTCGCGAAGGTTAGGGCGTCGACAGATCTCAAGCGACCCAAGCCGCTGGGAATCGACTAAACAAGCGTTAATGCCCCGGAGGGGCACAGTGTCTGGTCTTGTCTTTCAGTTGGCCGCCTCCGAGGAACCCAAACCAACACACGCACACACAGAAGAGCAGTGCCATGCAAACGGGCGAACACCTTATCCCGACTTGACCTCGCACCTACAGGCCTGGCTGGCTGGCTGTTCATCTACCGCCGGTCCATCCTTGAGACGAGTAGCGCCGCCATCGCCAATTGTTTGTTCCAACGACAGCCCTCCATACCCAACACCTTGGGCAGTCGCACCACCACACATCAAACCCTGAATGACAAGGACGCTAGTCCGTTCAGTCACTCATCCTGAAGGATTTGGGGGCAGACAAGCCACGAGAAGCATGCCTTGGCATGGCCGGCGGCTAGCATCCCGACAACACACGAACATCAAGCTCAACACCGTCATGCTACAGGCTACTCCGTCCTCGACGAAGACGTGCCACACCGACCTGCAAACCCGCGCTGCTGTCGGTAACGACTCGCCTGGTCGGCTTCAGCCACCTACAACACTGCAACACCAACGACTGGCCAAACAAAATGTCTTGTACTAGTACACACACACCTTTACGGGCACCCGTGCGAGCACACCACAAACGACAAGTGATTGTCAATGAGCAGCAGGCCCCCGCCAATCTTGCTTCCCGCTTCCAGCCGTCACCATTTCAACGGTCACTGGTATCACATCACCCTCACGTCGTCCCATGTTCATGTCATTCTCATTAATCCTCCCTCAGTTGGTGGTGCCGCCATCGACTAGGGCGAAGCAACTTTCGGCCAATGCACACTCCCAACGACCTGCTGCAGCCGGCCATGAACCTCATGTCCCTCCAAATTCCGCCGATTTCATCTTCTTGCATCGGTCACCCATCCATGAATTCGAAAAATCGAGTTGTCGCTCCGAATGCGGCACTGCATTGCCGTCATTGGCCGAGCGGCCCAGCATTGGCAAATATTGTGACTCCCTCTTGTTGCCCGTGTACATTGCACACCGATACGAATGGCGGCGGCAACACACGAAATTTTGACAGGATAGGACCGCATTAGGCCACGAATCCCAGGGAACGAGGAACACGAGAAAGGATTGAGATTGCGCGGATACCTCGGAACGACAAGCAAGACACGGTCATCAGACCCAAAGTTTCTGACCGCATTACCCATGCGATGATTCCATTGCCTGAAGCCTGCAGCAGTTGAGCAGCGACGACGGCAGCCTTTCTGCCCTTTGCCTACGGGTACTATCCATGCCATTGAGTGCTGGTTGGCCACCTTCATTGCCGCCCTTTTGTCACTCGCCATGTCGTCGCCTCCGTCGCCGGCGGCCTGCCAGACACCCCTGCTGCGTGTCTTGGCCTTGACATGCTGGCTCGTACTCTACGCACCGCCCAGCACAAAGTACCGGCCAGACCAGCGCTGAAAAATGCAGTCGTGGCCCTCCTCTCCGGCCCAGTGGATGACCGAGCGCTGTCACTGACAGGCTCAGGCTTGACCTGACCTGACCAGACTAGACCAGGTCGCGAGACACCATTTTATCGAAGTCCTCTGGGGCCTGTCTACCCCTCCTCACATCACCTAGGATTTTGTTCGCACGTCCCTTTTCGAGTTCGAAATGCTACCTCACCACAACATTCCACGTGCAGGCTAAAACTTTGTGCGCCCGATGTCTGCGGTCCGGCCATACTGCCTCACGTGGAGTATCCACTGATGTGCAGACCATGCCGTTCAGCGCAACGGACCACGGTCCAATCCACGCACCAAGGACAGTGGCTTGACCCTGTGCAACAATCGTATGAGCACGGCGAACCGTCTAGCCGTCAAGCCAGCCGTGGCAGCTGGGCGAATTGGCCGAGGAAGATACAGACCGAATCGGAACTTGGATCGTCAATAAGGCGGTCTGTTGGAATCGTCCAAACGTTGCACAAGGACCGACGACGCATCTCGCGAATCGACCACAACACTCATCAAAAACAGCCGGCTCAGGGCAGACGCTACCACGGCCTGCCATGCCGAGTTCGTTGCAGCGGAAGTTGGAGGTGCTTGGTGTCTATCAGACAGGGTCATGCTCGCTCTTGGTTTCGCAGCCGCAGGGTAAGATTTTATGCTTCCCTGCTCTTTCAATCACTTGCCATCGCACACTGGACTGTCAATGTCAACCATCTGACATCTGTCTACAAGTACACCCTTTAACCTTTAATATGTTATCAATGCTTCACCTTTCCTCAGCTGCTCTCGCGTCTGCCGTACCCTGCCACGTCGCCGTGCCCCTCACTTTCGCGACATGGCTGTCCCTCTTCTAATTCTTCGTCGCAGGACTTCCCAGCCAATATCGCAAGACTTCTTCGGTAGCAAGGATTTTTGCACATTTTCTGGGCCCACCATAAGATGAAAACCGGGGTCACTTTCGGCTGCTCTCTGCATTTCGGGAGGTCTCTCGCCTCTTGTCATTTGATGCCCAAGGGAAAGGGTGGGATTT
Source organism: Colletotrichum fructicola Nara gc5 (assembly GCF_000319635.2). NCBI lineage: Eukaryota > Fungi > Ascomycota > Sordariomycetes > Glomerellales > Glomerellaceae > Colletotrichum > Colletotrichum fructicola. Next base: position 6,784,672 of record NW_027094051.1, on the reverse strand, counting down.
TGAGTTTTTCGTGAGGCTGGAACCAATCTTGCAGGACGCACCATCATCCGCACAGGTCACGTTTTCCTCTCACACCAGGTTTCTCGCTGGTTCCAGGCCGGGCCTTCTAAGGAAGGCACGACAACGCTATTCGACCGATTACGACCTTGATTTCAGACTCTCGTTTTCTAGCCATGGCCGTCGCCGTGTTTGGCTTTCAGCATCAAGTTGCGTGTCGTTCAACCGCTTCCTCACGGCAAAGCAGGAAAGAGCATTTGCACTGACTCGTCCAACGGCATGGCAGCGCAAGCTTCATGCACATTGACAGCCATGCAACAGCCAAGGTCGTCTGCCATGTATCTTGCTGCTCCTTCGAAAAAGACATTCCTTTAGGCTGGGCAACTGAATCATCTTGAGGATCGCCGCCGTAATGAGCAGGTGCCGACAACCACTTTCGGGAAGGCTAGAAAGCAAGTTTCAAGGCTTGTCTGAGACATATGTTCCTGACTATTCCCAATACCTCGAGGCGTATGTGCGGCTAAGACGAAGGGGATGCTTCAGGCGCCGCTAATGCCCATGGAATCATTTGCCAAGCTCCAGGAACCAAACCGGAAAGACGTCTTTATCGAGGTATTCGACCGTCAACAAGTGATCCCCCGCTGGTAAGATGCTCTAGCCGACGCGTCTCACATGTCTCTGGGAATTTTACAAGACAAGGCAAGCCCGGCCCATCAGGGACATTATGCAACTATGGCATATGGTACCCCTGGTGGATGAAGTCATGAGGCCATCAGGCGGTCAGTCCTGCTGCTGTGGTCCTCGATGAACAAGCATCCTTCAGGGGGGTCTGGCGAGCCCAGCAAGTGTCAAGCAAAGTACGGCCAATTTTAAGCCCCCAACGGACAAGAGCAACGATACCCCTGCTCCCGCTAGCGTGAGCTGATGCAGTCGCAGCGGCAGACAGTGTTCACATTGTTGGGCTTCGCACTGTAATTGAAATGGGACAGAGGTGCATGCCCTTATGTAACGGACATGGGCGAGGAGCCACGGAAAGCGGCTTATTTTCACTCATCGCCAGTTGGCTAGAGGTTGCGCACATCCACTGCGGCAACAGACGACCGCGAAAAGCGGCACCTGCACCCAAGCCAAGCAGAAACGCGTAGGCGGTATGCGTACGGAATTGCAGCGGGCGATGGACTGTTCAACATCGTTCTCGGATCTTCCTCCTGTGGATGACAACAGTTGGCGGTGAGCAAGACGACACAGAAAAATAACAATGGCGTTCGTACCTGCAAGAGATGACTTACAACTGGACCGCCATGAGGCCTGGCTAGCTGCATGCTCCAGGCTGCAGCGCGCGCTGCAAAGCCGGTGCACCTATCACGATTGCTTCGCTGATTGATCCGGGTCGGCAACGACGGACGGCCAATATCGGAGATGCCACACTCCGAGAGCCACGGCAGCGGAGTACCCAAGTGGAGGTACGAGGAGGCAAAGAGCAAAGTTGAGCGGCGGGAGTGGGAAAGTCGATTTCCCATGTCCCCCAACTACGAATACAGCGGCGTGGGCCAATTTTGCTGCTGACGCCGGCTCATGAAGATCGTCCTCTGCCTGGGGCCCACCGCTCAGCTGTGCCCTCCATCAACCTGCTATGTCGCATACAGCCTGATCTCCCGCATGATGGGATACAGACAGGGCCATCGCGATACCATACAACCCCTCTGCCCCGACGGTCTGACCCCTCGAACCCCCAGAAGGTGATCGATAGTGGCTCAGGTAAGGCGGTCTTTCTAACCCTCGGCTACCCGCTTTTGGATCATCCGCCTCGTCCTACGCAGTACGTACGGACACAACCTTCACATTCACACTGCATTCCTAGGTATCATCGCGCAAACTCCAAGAGAGGAGCCAACTCCTTTCCGCTATCCGGTCGACTCTGGGCAAGCGGGCCACTAACAACCGCACCCCCACAAACTCACTATTCCCTGCATAGCCCTTTCGCTTCGCTGCTAGCGCGGTGTGCAAAGTGTACGCAAGAATGATTACAAACTACAGAGTACAGGACTAGGCGCTCTGACTGCCAAACGATGCGTGCGGCAAAGAAAGAACACCACCTAGGACTCCCGACAGCTGGGAAGCTGACGAAAGCCGACTAGCTTGATGATCCGCCGCGATGGTAGACCCTATCTGGCGATCATTCGGTCTGCAGGAGACTTGAGCAGAAGAATTCTAGGGCTTCACAGAAACAGCCTCAATTGCTTCTTCGAAAGGCTTGAGTCAACGACAGTTGAAGCTCATCCAGTAGACCATATGGACCATTCGCCTCGCCACTGTTGCAACGCAAATCACTGCAACCGCGCAATCCTCTCAACGCCTCCGGTGAGGTGTTGTAGGTTGAAAATCAAGAGAAAATGACTCGTGTCTGTTCATCGATAATTTGGAGGAGCGCATGCGCTTCCGTATTTTCAGGGATATTTTGCCCTGTCGATCGCCTTGCTTGCTTGTCATTGATCGACCTCGGCGCTCCACACATCCACCCTTGAGCGCGAGAGGCCGAGCGGTGGGCAATGTTGATCTCTGAAGAAACTTGCAGCTCGGTTGAAAGCCCCGAAAAGCACAATGATTGTCATGTGTGATCGAGCATCAATTTCTGCTGCTGCCAAGTCCAGCAACAGGTGGACGATTGCCCGCAACATTTCGGTTCATGACGGCCAGTCTTCGTCCAGAGGATGGTTGGCACACCGAACGCAATCGGGTAGCGGCAAACTGACTTCATCCAATCAGCGTCATCAATCATCGAGCGACTCGAGTTGGTGCACATGACAAACTCCTGCTGCGGGCGACTTATCATCCCAGAGAATGTCAGCCTTGGCCTTATTATTCGTACTACTCTAGAAATCCAACGCCTGCAGAGCCACTTGTCTAAGCTGACGGGCTGGTCAATCACATCTGAGCTCACAAGGCTATTGGGCCCCAGGCTGCTTGTCACCTATCTTAAGGACAATGGATCTAGTTATAGGTTCGGCCTTTTGTCTCTCTGTGTGTGAGGCACTTGGCCTGCGGCTACCGCTGAGATGTCTTCAACGGTGGTTATCAATTGGCAGCGACGCTCGCGAGTTTGCATCATGGTCCAGCCATCATAGCCCGAGACACCTTGAGGGAAGAAGTTTTCATGGTGAGGGGCTTGCGCATTGAAACTTGCTCATTAAGCATGCAGGAATATCTTCATCTCGAGTGCAGTGGTTGGCAATTGCAGACTCCTGGCAAGGTTCTCCCCGTCCTTTCGTCTCCCCGCTTCCCGTGGCTGCTGTCGCGACTGCTCATCGCGGCCAACGATCACCATGCAAGGCAACGCAAATCATAGTTCTTGCCCGAGGCCACCAACCCCGGAGTATCTGCTTATTATGACATCGATCATGCCTGTGCACAAAGCTCGAACAAGTCTGTTCTATGCCAAACCGCGCGTACGGCGTCGTGGTGCAAAGAACTGCGACACTGTCGGCAGGATTCATATCGGATGAAGGTTCCATCCCCACAGCACTCCCCCTTTTCAGTCGCATTTTCTTCTCTCCTCTATGCTGCGGTCAAGTCTCATGTCATGGATGTGTGCGTCTGCACAATGATCATCCCCCTCAGGGCGACGCAAGCACCATCCATCTTGGGCCTACCCCTGAGTGGTTGGCATCCAAGCACGATCGAGACGCAGTCACAATCACATACGAGCATCATGTTTGCATCCAGTGAAACTGCTTGGATGTTTTTGAAGCTACCAAGGAGAGTCATTCGTCCCAACAGGGACCCAAACTAAGCAGCGAACATTGTCCGTGCTGATGAAAGCCTCAGCTTCATCCCTGTTTCCATCTGCCTTGCGTCGCACACAGTCTTTGTCTTCACCGCCGTTGGGACCAAAGTCCGCACGACTAAGAGCTCTGCAGAACAGACTTTGCCTCGAACAGGAAAGCGCCTACCAGATATCAGAAGAGATTGGTACGGAGCAGTCTCATGGCCTGCGCGCGGTCATGAGAGCTAGTTGCTGCTCCATGGGCTGACCAACTACACCCATCCGACGATGCGGCGAGATCAGAAAAGTCACTGAGGTGGCATCCGGCCGTTCTAGCTGTCGCTCCCGTACCTAGATGTGTATCCATTGAAAGCTCCCGTCAACCATGGGTAGGCCGTCCCACATGGTCAAGCTCGATGCGAAGCCTCTCGACATAGCCGGCTTCTTTGTCTGTAGCGTCTCCAACGAGGAATAGCGGCGGATCATTCTTAGGGCAGCGTTGCAGTTGCAACCAAGTGCTTCCGTTAGTCTCTGCACAAGAGAAGCACCTCTGGTGCAACTAATCACCAGCCTACGCTAAAGATGCATCGGTCAGGTCGTGAGCCGAACTGACGATGCCATGGAGACGCCAGCGCATGAGAGAACCCTAACCCCGTCAAGGCACTAGCGGCTCCTGGTGACGACGGCATCACCACTTCGTGGCCTTCTAATTGAACCCCTTTTTTCGCTCCCGATGACGGTGTTGACGCCGTCGGAAAATCACGCGCGCAAAGGCCAAGCAAGTTCTGGCCCGCCTGGTTCGACAGGGTTGAGGCAACGCCAACTACGAATTTCTCCGATCAGCCGGCGTCTTTCAGTTCCTGTCGACAAGTGGGCAGGGCGCCATCGTGGCCTAGCTTTCAATCGCGGGCGTCTGCGTATCGGTCAGCAAATGCAATGAAGCGGAAACACGTTTGCGTTGGAAATGGCCTTAGTCGCCATATGGCTAAAACACTGAGCCATTTTATCCGCCGTTGGACAGCTGTTTGTTCTGTGGCTCGTGAAACCTGGGGGGACTGCGACTAGCCCACGTTTCCTCGAGAGAAGGCCGAGACCCTGAACCAGCCGTATCCTTAGCAGGTTGCGGACAGGAATTGGGGAGTCGACTTCAGCAATTGGGCTTGCTATCGGCATGGCTGCCGCGTTACATGTCGCGTTAATTGGCCTCTGATATGCCAGCACGCGGTAGTCGCGAACAGAGCATTACCGAACGGCACGTCATCCAACCTACTGGTGCTAGAACCATGGCCTCCCTCCAGCTTTGCGTGCCTGAACAACAGGGGACTGCCCGGTACGCGCAGTCATTTCAATTATATTACGCCGGGCCAGAACACGAGAGGGGTTTCGACAAGAAAGAAAAACCGAGCGTTGAAAGAGATTGAGTCTGTCGCAAAGTGCGCCTGGTTCGACGCAAGAATCAATCAATTCGCAAAACACGTATGATGTCGTCAAAAAAAGGGGATTTGGCTGCATATCCCCGGGTGGGCTATTGTGGGCCGTGGCCGTCTCGACCAACCGGGATTGTGCAGATCCTTGTGAACATCATCCGTCGACCGGGACACCACGTTGTCGGTTCTGTCTCGCCCTCGACGCCGCTCCCTTCGCTGCTCCAGGAACCTGGGTCTGGGTTACACACCTGATGCAATCCTTTCTTTTCCTCCTCTTGGCCTTCGTGCGTACCAAAGTTGCACAAAGACAACGCCAAAGAGTGTAACATGGCGCCTCAATAGCTCGTCCTGCCACTTGGGACGGCATTTTGGGGGGTTCGACGAGAGGAGGAGGGGCGGGGGCTAAGCCACGAGAGGAGGGGAACCAGAATGCTTCTCCTCCTTTGACTTCGGCATGCCCTGCTACGAGAGGGGCTCAAACTGTAAACATCGGATTACGGCAAAAAGTGCCTGTACTAGCAAGCCAACGAGGACGCATCACGTCCCAGGCAGTCGGTCGCGGTGCTGCTCTGGAGAATCGGGGAAGTTCCATGCCATGTCTTCAAAAAGGTAAAAATAAAAGATAAACCGGACGATACAGGCACATATTGGTCGATGCCACCCGATATCACTCGATACAATCTGTGCCCAAGAGGCTATCAGCTCTCCTGATATCACATCTTAGCACTCTCTTTCGCCTGATAATCGGGCATACTACGGTTGTACGTCAACTCGAGTCGCAATTCCTACCCTGCACTTTGCCACTCTGCACCCTGCTTACGCGCCAAGTTACGAACTCTACCCGACTTCCAAAGCATTATCTCCCAGCTCCCCGACATAGTTTTGCTCACGCCGCCACAGACGTAAACATGCCTTCATCAAGTTAGGGATTCTTCAACATAGGTCAAAGACTTGCCCTCACTCGCGCTGGCGGCCCACGGCAGCACTAACCAGCGCACTAAGCCGCTTGCTTACAAGCCCGCCTGCTGAGGTCCCCGATGTCACGTTAATTACACACTCAAGGTGATGATGAGCTTGGCCATACTGTATCGGGACTACTGGCGGGTCTCTTCCAAAATCTCGTCAATGTTCATCCAGCGGCTCTTCCAGGCCGGGACGGGAAGACCAACGCAAGCAATTGAACCAGAGACACAACGAGCCGGAATGCTTTGTGAGAGGTGTCAAGATGCGGTCACTACTCGCGAATTCATCCCTACCGTAATTGGGACAGTCACGGGTATGCGCAATCTGTCAGCGAGGTCTGAGGCCGCGCCCACCTCATCTCCCTTCAAGCATACGCGTCCAATCATTGCAGATATTCCAAGACAAAGACTCGAATAAAGTTTCCCACCCGTGGGCCTTTTGCACTTCCACCGCACCCAACGTCCGTACCGCTCCCAATTTGGACGAAACTGGGGACGATTCTCACAGGATGGCAGTCGAGAGCAAAATCTCAAATCCCACACCCATCGTTGCTTGCTATCCGAAGTTACTCTCTGCCTTCCTCCCGCTTGTCCGCCAACGAACCTGCCAGCGGAAAGTCCGAGCTCAAGAGTCCGAGTGTGGCTCCAAGATGGCGCCCTCGCTTCTCACGTTTGGTGCTCGGGAAAGGGTGTCTCTTTGTTCTCGACCTTCCCCGGCTTCAATTCTCAAACGACTTCCACAACAGAGAGAGCGCGCCACAAGGCGCTTCTTCAACAGCTCAAGCAATTCTGCAAGCCATCGAGGTTAACTGACTCGTGGGGGGAGAAACGGCATGCCGTCGTCTCTCGCTCCCGTTCTACTCGGCACAAGGATCCTAGAGATATCGTGTCTGTTCTCCTTGGGAACTGATCCATGCCGTTTCTGAGACGGCACAGCCGTTCATCCAAACGCGGCAACAGCGGAGAGGAGGAGCAAGTCACTATGTCAATGCAATAGCACCGAGGAAATATGGCCCCCAGAGTACTGTACACGCGGAGAGGAGCCACACCACGCATGTCGAGCCGCGTCTAGGCCCTCTACCCACTCGGCCTAATTCACACAACCAAGGATAATTAACCCGAAAACTTGTCAATTTCCCCCAGTGTCGCAGGTGGCGCATATCAATGATTCGTGACCTGCTGCATCCGCATCTCCGTGTACGGTGTGGGTCATTTCAATTATGAAGACCTACCGCGTCTTGTTGGAGGATAGATTGAGTCCGGCGGCGGGAGAGAGGTGGACAAGGTAAGGGGGCCACGGAAGCATCAGCGAAGAGAGATGGTATCCGTGGGCAGGGTCCTTTCTCGGCCCCCTACTCCTGTTGCCATCGCGCTCTCTCATGGATGGATGGCCCACTACCTACTCTTCCCCGCCCCGCTACCTTAGGCCGAAGATCTTTGCTCACTTGGCCGGAGGCTATCCGAGGGCACCCGGTGGCAGTGCGAACGAACGCTGATCACCCTCGAGGGGAACTGCTCTCCTCCGCGCAATTCCCTCTGCTCTCACCCATGGCTTCCCCTCCTCATCTGATACGCTCTGCATGCGCTGCCGCATACGATACGACAATTGGCTGGAATAGACTACCTACCACCTGCCATAATTTTGCCTCCCCCGTGACATGGGCGTGTGTCAAAGGGACCTTTGGAATCATTGCCGTTGTGGGAGGGAAGGAAGGAGGCCAGGTGTGGCGGCAACGCGGATGCGAAGAGGCGTTCGCGCGCGGACGGGCGTTGAAGCAAGCCTCATTCTTCATCTACTTGACCAATTTGAAAGAATAGAGGGTACAGAGGGGAAGAGGATCTTTTGCAACGAGGATCAATGACAAATAACCTCCAACCTCATCTTAGTCCTGCCTCTCTTCCGAGTGTCTACGGATAGCCGGCCACAACGGGGAGGCTTGTTTTCGCCCTCGTTCGCTGGAGTTCTCCGGAGTCGACTCCGTAGTCAACGGATCGTAGCAGAAAGGACCCCAACGCTATCGTGAACCCCTCCGTCAAGCGGGTTTGGCTTGCTTCGAGGTTCTCTTGTCCGCCGGCGGCATCGTCGTCTCAATTATTCTCCTTCCTTGTCCGTTCTTTTCGGACACGCTGCCAACGCTCGCACACCCGTCGACGGTGTTGCTGCCGGCGCTGATGATTGTCAAACTGGCGCTGGTTGGCGTCTTTGCGTGCCGATGCCCGGGGCTTGTGGCTAATCCTTTCGACCCTTTGCTTGTCCTCCTTTCAAAAACGCGACTTCCTAGCGCTGCCTGGTGGCGGCCAAGGTAGACGTGTCTATCGGGCGATTGTAGCGTCCTCCTTTTCGTGATTTTCCTCTTGAATAGAGCAAGCCATGCTTCCTCAGCGATGAGGGAAGCAAGAGAAACGAGACGGCGTGATGATTTAGTGAGCGCCCCTATTTCGAGACGGCGCCGCGTTTACTTCGCTCTTTCACTCCTTCACCCCCTTTTTTTTCTCCTCCCCCCGCCGCCGACGACGGACACTAGAGGATAGAGGTGTGTGTGTGGAAGTGTAAGAAAGTCGGAAACTCTGTTTTTGCCATCTTTTTTTAGTCTATGGGGTGAAGAAATCACGTACAGCACGTCGCGTGCTGGACCAAGAGGATGCCCGTGGAGGAAAACACGACGGCGTCATGCGGTAAGACTGGCGGAGAGACAGAAACACACACCCACGGCATGGCTATCGTGAATTGGCACAGGATGCGGCTAGGCGCGCCATGGGCTTCTCTCCGGGGCGCCAAGGGGGCGTGTATTTTTCAAGGCAGAGAGAAAGAGAGAGAGAGAGAGAAAGGCTGGATGAAGTGTGTGGATGGGACACGACACGAAACGACACGATACACAATAACACACGATACACGCACGACGCGCGTAGGATTCATGCCGCCCCCGTCTGTTCAATATTCGCGCTCTGGCGTTGCGGTTCGTGTCATCTGGTGTTCTTTTCCCTCGAAGGAGGTCGGGAGAGGCGGGAAGAGCGGCGGCCTCTAGACCTGATCACACTTTCTTCCCACATTATCGCATTTGCGCATCACGGACGCGAGAGTCCGAGGGGCGCGGGTGAGGGAAAAAAAAGAGATGGAGGAGGTGTCACGGGCTTATTTTTTTTTACTGGCGGCGGCGGTACACGTAGCTTGCTGCCTTCCTGCCGTGCCTTAGCCACTGAGTTGTGCCCGGACTGGTGATCCGCTGGCTGTCGTCTTGAGTAGGGTGATCACACTGCTGCAGAGGCAGACGTTTAGGTGCAGATGTCCGCGGGGCGGGCACCACGTCGGACGGCTGGGGCTGGGCTGGGTGCTCGTGCTGTGCATACGGCGGCCTCGAGCAGAATGTGACGGGTGACCGGGGCCCCTTTCGTCCAGTTGTGTGAGGGAGGATCGTCCAGTGCAAGTTGTTGCCGCGACCTGCGCAGAGAGGGAGGAACTCTCGGGGCCAGAGGTGCTGCTGCTGATGCTGGATTGTAGACTGGGAAAAGTTGGGTAGCTTGAGCGCATCGTACTTGCCGTTGCACGGGGATTTTGAATGCAATTGGCGATGAATTGGTTGGCGCAGCCAGCCCCCCTGTGAAGGCAGCGAAGCAGCCCCTTCCAACCTCTGTAATGTTGATATTGAACTTTGAAGCCAGAGAAACACAGATGCAGACAGACAGACACAGAGACAGAGATCTCACGTCAAGATCCTGTGGTGGAGGAGGACCCTGATTGACGCCGTCAACGACCCAGGCGAGGGAGTGGCGTTCGACCGTCTTGGTGGTCGATGAAGCCCGCTCGAACCTGGTGTTGGACAGGTTCTTCGTTCAGTGTCCGGTCTTTGGTGCCGTCGCTGAGCTACGGACGGCGTAGTTTGGGGGCAGATTTGACAGGTTTGACGGGCATCTTGAGGCTTGTGGGTATCGTGGCAGATATTCTACCGAACGCGTCGATAGAGGACGCGGAAAGATTGTTTAATCGTAGAGAGTAAACAGTGACTGCCAACAAAGATTCAATTGAGTTGAGGCAGTGTGTGATTTGGACGATTGTGTGTTTAAGAAGGGGGTTCAGGGGTGAAAGCCAGGCTGGATCTGAAGGACGCAGGTCGCGCTGGTGAGGCTTTTTGGTGATGCGAGGCCTGCTTGGCGTGTATCGCTACGCTCTGGTTCACGGGGAGATTGAAATATGGCTTCGCAGCAACGAAAACTAGAACGCGCAATCATTCGTATCTTTCCTTTTGCAACTGTGATAGTCGACATCGGGTCAGGGGTTGGGCAGAGGACGACGATGATGGGCCATGACGGCGAACCCAGTCTTTGCGCGGTCTGAAGATATCGATGCTGCCCTTTTCGAGGTGTGGTTCGACCTCATCTGACTATTTTGCTGACGGGAAGAAGAAGAGGAAGCGACAAACCGTTCGGTCAGGGGCGCGCGTACGACGATGCCCGTGACCGGTTGGTTGTCTTCGCAAACACAATGACCTCAGAACATGACTCTTTTCCTCCCTGTCGAATGATTTTTGAGTGTGCTGTGTCAGGTTAACTTCCCATGATGGCCTTCACGAAGAACAGAGCCTTCGTAGGATCAAGAGAAGTCTCGGCGATGATAGCTTGATGTTCCAAGAGACAGTAACATGCGTCAGTCTCGGCTGCTGTGGGATCCCATTGTTACTTCGTCGATACAAACTGTTCTGGGTTTACGTCTTACCAAGATGCATGGGAGAGGAGAGACATGAGAGTGACGTAACTGGAGTGGAAGAAGTAGGGTTTATGACCAAGGCTGGCAGTGTGCGAAGATGTCAGCGGCATCAAGATTACTGGCCAGGATGCTCCTGAAACGAAGGGGATGAGTGCTTCATATCTACGCTGAGATTGGGTAAATATTGAGATAATGTCGAAAACAACGCAAAGAGGACGCACTCAGTCTAGCATTCAAAATCGGCAAGTGACACCGATGGATAAGAATCAGACAGATGAGGATGGCATTCGATGCCGATCAAAAGAAGTCAGTAGCTGTTGGAAAGCATCTCTTCGATACAACCTGGGTTTTGAAGAAGACTGCTAAGGAGACGACCTACTCAATATGCTATTGTCTGCAAGCTTCACCCTAGAGTTGAAGAACATTATCCGTTCACAGGAGTTATTGATACTGGGTGAACGCAGAAGAACAAACCACAAGCGCTTGAGTGACATTGCGGTCCATGCATGTCTTGCATGAAGGACTTGTGATGCATCTAGAGGAGAGGGTTGATGACGGTAAGTACTCGCCTTTGATTCATGACGTCGAGGCACCATGACAAGGTCTGCTATGGATTCGTCGTTCGTCTCTTTACGCAATGTTTCTCGGCATGATGGTGCCTGTTTTTGGGCTGTAGGTCTGACTTATTCGAGCCATAGTTTGGTTTGAGGGACCTCGTCGGCTCCTCTGTCGCAAGATTATACTACCACATGAAGAAGAATACACATTGGTGGTAGGCAGTCTTTAAAGAGAATTCGTTCTACGATTTTCTAAGACGAACCCGACTGTGTCTGAAATATTCCAACCCTTGGAAATGAGAACTTGCGTTCCGTTAATTTTGCTTGCGGCCTCGGCTCCGTAATACCATCGAGGACTGTCTTAATATATGAATGAGCAGGACATCGAATTGTGAAGGGACTTGCGCTGGCTATCGTTGGCGTTATAGACTGGGCGTGGGGTTGCTGCCGAATGCGAGACCACTAAAGTCTATAATGTGGTACGAGAATCAGCTTGAGAAACTCCTAAGAGGACTCATTGATTCTGTTACCCAGCGTTATCTCGCTCGTATTCCCCCTGATGGGGGGAAATAATAGGGCTCAAACCTTGCCATCAAGCCGCAATTAACTTCGACGAGGCGTGGAAGACGAAGCTAAGGCCTCGAGAATGGTTGACGTAGGCTTTCCTTGAAAGCAACAGTTACTTTCAACTTTGTCTCGTGATAACGTGACGTCCCTCGCCCAGACTGGCCTTGATGGGGTATTGGTGCTGGATACGGGAGGGTTGAAGTGTGCAGCACAGCTTCTACGACACCGTCGCGGTTCTTTCAACATCTCTGGCAGGGCCTCTATGTGATGATGACATTAAAGATCGTCCAGACGGGTACAACCGCAGTCAATTGGCCGTGTGCGAACATTTCAAATGCTGTCTCCTACTCAAATATATGTTGGGAGCAGCGCCTTTCTCGCCTCACTGAAGGCAGAGGGGAGTTAATGGGAGGGGAGTTAATGGCGGTTACAGCTAAGGAAGGTGTCCATATAATGAACATATAAGTCAAGAACTCGTGGTAGCAATCAAGTGGTCAACTTGATCGTCCGGTCCGTTGCCGAATATGATGCTAAAGCTGATATGCTGGGATATCGGTATCGAGGCTCAGGCATCGCGGTCACCTTGCTTGTTGTGTTCATATGTCTAGCGGTGTATTCCGACCACTTACACCTCAGATATAGACGAAGAAGCCAACTGATACCCAACTTATTTATGGACGACAGATATGGTCGTGGGAATGATGTGGCAAACTATCTCTGCTGTCGCGGCTTAAAGGACCTGAGTGATCTCTTCATCACAGGACGGCAGAGGATGAGAATCTAACAGAACTCCGCGGCACTGAGCCCATAGTTTGAAATACGGGCAGTAACGGACTTTCATTTCTACAAGAAGGCCGGCCTTGATTGTAGAAGTTTACCATCTAGGAATAAGGGCTTGCTATGCTGTTTACCCATTACCTCTGGTAGGGCAATCTTAAGGTGGACTTCAGCTTCCCTGGGAGGATTAGATGTCTGATGATACGTTAGAAAATGGAGTGATTCTTTCACACACAACAATCAAACAAAGTGGCCGGTCCGATCAACTTATCCCTTGCACAACTTTGTGAGACTGAGTCGTCAAAGATCCAATACTATCCAATGATCTTATCGCGGCTTGCCTTCGGTTCAAGCCCGAGTATTTAGTCAATTCATAGACATAGTGCAACGTTCGCCCTCAACAGAAAGAAATGGTTCGCATGCTAGAAAATTTCGGGAGCGCATTCTGTTGGTAAGGCAGACAGGCCAAGTCGACATTGAAGCGGGGATTTTACATATTTCCCCATTAGTGGTGCAAAGCACTTTCTCTCCATTGCCATCAACGACGCCACGTCGCAAGGAGAAGTCCAAATAAAGCCCCACGTAGAGACCCATAAGAGAACGACAAACTTGGTCTTGATGAGAAGCTGAAGCGTGTTCATCGAAGCCGAAGTTGGCGTCGCCTTCGTCGCTCTCTTTTTCGAGATGGAGGGGTTTCTCTGTGATGCTTGTGGGAGACCAGTTGTCTAATCACAGTATTTGTGGTTCGACGTCCTCGATGCTGGGAAGGCTATGGCGCAATCTGAAGTCTTGGATGTCAGAGATGGGCTGTAGCGGAGTCAAGTCGTAATATAGAGGCTCGTGGGTTTGTCGACTGATTTCCGGGGACTTCAGGCTGACGCATCGCATTCCACGAAAAATGGGTGCGTGGTAGTCTTGTTGTCCTTCATTTGTTGGTGATTTCAGTCTTCTAAGCGGAATAGTCCGTCGGTCACCTGATAGAAAAAACTGCGTTACAATAAGATTTCATCACAGAGAGTTAGTTGAGGATGTGATCTTCAAGAATGTTTTCGTGCTCATTTTCAGCCACGCCAAAAAGACGAAGTCCATTGGGTTGGGCTTCGTTTTGGGTTCGTCTTTGTTTTCTGAATAAACTTCATTACCTTAAATATCCTTCGCCCAGTTTCAAAGATACGAAATCTCGGCCCTGACGTTTATTGCTAGCTTGACTCAAACTTGCTTTCACTCTCTCTTGCCCATTCCATGTCGTGCAGCAGCTCTGGGAACCTGTGTGGGAGAGAGTCATTTCCGCCCCACCTTTACATCCCTGGGCGCATGATAGGGCTTAATCCCCCCCTCTCCCACAACAACATCTGAACAACTCAGTTCGGTCGGTTAGCTCAGTTGGTTAGAGCGTGGTACTAATATCTTATCTGAGATGTTAAGTAATGCCAAGGCCGGGAGTTCAAGCCTCCCACTGATCACATCTTTTTGCCTCTCTCGTCTACGTCTACGGTAGTAGCGAGGTAGATTCTACTGCGTATTTTTAGTTTTTCTTTTTGACAATTCATTCACATCAACGCAGCTTACTGCCAGACGACGTTGTTACGCTACGTATCTGCTAAGTCCCTATTCGTGCAAGCATCGTCGTGTAAAGGAGTTTGTTTGAGGTCTTATGTGAGGTGGGCGAGAGTGGTGAGGTAGCGAAGTGAAGAGCGAATGGCTGGCATGGGTTGAGATCGATGGGACCGCTAAGTCTCGGGATGACCTGATTTCCCTGCGTGGCTATATTTTACTCGTGTTGAAGACAAGAGTAACGACAGTGACGATGACGATGGTAGGCTAGAGTATATCCAAGGAAAACCAGCCGCTCCACCATAGGAAAAACAGGTGGTCTCCTCGGAATTTGCCAGGTCCATATCACGATGGTTTTGATTGGAATTACACGCATGGACGAGAGGAAGCTGGTTAGATGCTGCCAGGGCTTATCGATGCCTTGGTCTAGATTCAATGGCTGGCGCTGGAGGTACGTGGGAGAGCGAGGCAAGGAGCGAGGCAACTGGATAGCTATGAGGGCGGGAGGACCTTCTCAAACAAGCTGGCAATCACAGGGAAAGCGAGTCCATGGACCTTGAAGGTTGAAAGTCATTCGTTTTCCCTTGCCCTCTACACCATAACTTTTATGCGGATCGTCGACTCTTGAAGGAAAAAGAAACACGGCACACGCATAGCTTGAGCCCAAACGCCGTGTCATGAAGTTTCAATGTTTCATTTGCCTGCCTGACCCTTTACAAACCCAAGCCAAGCAGCAATACCGCGAGGCATGCCATTTGCATTATGCGTCGATGAGGGCGGTGGACGAACCCGCACCGAGCACTTCCGGAAACACGTCCCCCATCGAATCTCGTGTGAAAAGGACGCTACCAGATCATTTTTTGATCCACGTTTGACTCCTCCCGGTTTAAAAAGAAGAACAATGTGTCTTTTTTGCTGCGCGGGATAACACCAAAAGCTGACCGGACCGGAAAACCCCCACTCTGCCCAAATTTCCATTTTTTCCCACACACTCACACCTTCTCCAGCTGCCTGCGCGAGACCAGAAGAGGTAGATGTCCCATGGTCCGACAGACAAAATGGAGGAAAGAGCGACGCCAGCCAGAGAGAGAGATACCGTTTAACGGTAAGACTTCTGGAATCTGGAGCGGGCACCAACACCACCGAACTTCTTGGGCTCGCACCGGCGGTTGTCGGCGACGAGGAGGGTACGGTCGAACTGGACAAGAGCCTGCTTCAGCATGTTCTTGGAGTGCTCGTCGACGAACTTCTGGTAGTAGGCGACGACAGACTTGGCGATGGCCTGACGGATGGCGTAGATCTGGGAAGTGTGACCACCACCGGTGACGCGGACGCGGATGTCGATGTTGGCGAACTTGTCGAGGCCGAGGACGAGGAGGGGCTCGTAGACCTGTGGGTGAGTACGTTAGTATGTTTGTCGTTGCGAAATTCCGATGCATGTCCTTTTGCGGTCCCTCGGTCTTTGCGTTTCCCAATCCTCTTGCTCGTTGTGAAGAGCAGGACGCCGCGATGCTTCTCTTCCTGCCCCATTGAAGTGTTCCGTCATCCTGGCGCCTTGCTCTTCGCTTCCGAGTTTCGATCCACGTGGTGGTTTCCTCCTCTTGTCGACCGGTTCTGCATTGGGACTGTTTCGCGCGGGTTTGTTCGTACCTTGAAGCGGAGGATCTCAGGCTGGACAAGCGAGAGGGGCTTGCCGTTGACCTTGACGAGGCCCTTGCCAGCCTAAAGCAACATCAAAGTCAGCCTTCCAATGTTCGATATCGAATTTTCGTTCACCACCCCAGTCGCTCTGGGACGGCATGTTCTTTTCTCGTTCGGCAGGGGGAGGCAGAAAAATTTCGGGATCGCACCTTGCACTGGGCAACCGCAGTGGCGGTCTTCTTCTTGCCGAAGCACTGGACGCTCTGGGTGGACGACATGGTTGCTGCGGGATGGAGGGGGGACTGTGAGGAAATTCGCAGCGATAATCGTGAGCGCGTACTTTGGTGATATCGAAACGGACAAGATTTGGATTTTTCGCGAGGGCTGTTGTGCGTGTGCCCTCCATGGGGCGCTAGTCGAAAGAAGGTTTAGCGTCTCCGGAGTTGAGCCGGCGGACCTCTTCACGTGATCTCTGCGGTCTGGGCTCCGTGGACCCGGAGAGCCATCCGGCTTGCCTTATGTCATCACCCGCGACATCGAAGCGGGAGACCCGCCGAGTCGGAACTGCTGTTGACGTCGGCGCCAACGAGGACCGACATGGCGGAGCGTCCACCAAGATATCCGCCCCTCTATTAACCTCCCTCTCTGCCCCTCTTCCCCCCAAAAAGACAGGCAACAGAGAGCTAGCTCACCAACCAAGACCCCCCTTTTCCCGCTCCCGTCCTCCACATCCAAACTCCTCACGAAACCACCGACCGACCGAAAGCATGTCGCGAAAAGGCATCGGCATCGCGGCCTTTGACCGGTCCCGCCTGACCTCGGCGCAGTACGCCTCTCATGGCTCGAACCTGCGCAGCAGCAACGCCCAGGCCCTTGAGACGCAGCTCTCCGTCTTCCGCTCCCTCCTACAGCAGTTCGCGCAGACCCACGCCAAAGACATCCGTTCTGATCCCTCCTTCCGCGCGCAGTTCGCGCGCATGTGTTCCGCCATCGGCGTCGATCCCCTCGCGTCGTCATCCTCCTCGGGCAGCGGGGGCGGCTCGTCCTCGATATGGGCGCAGCTACTGGGCAGGTCGGTCAACGACTTCTACTTCGAGCTCGCGGTGCGGGTCGTCGAGGTGTGCGGTGCGACGCGGGACGAGAACGGCGGTCTGATCGGGGTTCGCGAGGTGCGGGAGCGCATCATGACGGGCCGGATGGAGGGCGCGAGCGAGGTGACGGAGGACGACGTGCTGAGGGCCGTCGGCACGCTGAAGCCGCTGGGCAGCTCGTTCAGCGTCATCAAGGTTGGAAGCAAGGACTACATCCGGAGCATACCCAAGGAGCTCAACACGGACCAGAGCGCCGTGCTCGAGGCTGTTCAGGTGCTGGGGTACGTCAGCATCTCCATGCTGATGGTCAACTTGAAGTGGCCGAAGGCGCGGGCGCAGACGGCGTTGGAGGACCTGTTGGGTGAGGGCATGTTGTGGGTTGACAAGCAATGTCCGGAATGGGAGTATTGGAGTCCCGGGTTTATGGTGGACACCGGAGAGGCCACGGCCGGGGAGTGAGAGCCGCGTGCGGAGACATCACGAGCCACATATCCACTTCTCCGTTCGACAGACCGGCGGAATCACGTCACACCGACGATTGACCAAGTCCAAAATTTGGACAAGGGGGCACATCGCGTCCGTGACTAGGTCTACACCGGGCTGGTTGTTCAGAGACACAAAAGTCCTCCAGCTGTTGCCGAGACCATGAGAGTGCATGCTACACAAGAGCACCTAATAGTGCTAGGTAGATCGTTAGCATACGGCCATGACGAAGATATGAAAGATCTCAAGCCAGGCCAGCCTAGAACGCAGTCCACTCGATAGTTTGTCACAATAGACGCCGATGCAGCAATTCGAACCATAAAACCAAGCGCATTGAACCTATCTACCGACACACAGGACATATAACATGACGCAACGTACGAAGCAAGCAAATTGTACAAAGATACTCAGCGGCCGGTTGCAGCGTTTCCAAGCCGCCAGCCTCTTGCTCGCGTATCATTCACACTGCCCCCCGCCCCTCAACTCCAGAATTCCGCCCCAAGGACGGAACTCGTTTTCGTATTAGATGTTACTAGATCTCATCAAGGGGGCGTAATCTTGCCGTCATCAAAGTCTCCTTTAGTAAGGAGGGTTGGGGCCACCCATGGGGCCGGGGTGAGGGCCTCCGTGAGGCCCTCCGTGGGGTCCGTGAGGTCCGCCGTGAGGAGGGGGGTAGTCCTCCGGGCGACCTCCCATCGACGGGGAGCGACCGTCGGAGCGACCGTCACCGAAGTGCTTCTTGCGGAGAGCCGCGAGGCGCTTCTTCTTGGTGGTGGTGTTGATGTAGGTGCCGATGATGAAGGCAACCAGGTTGAAGAAGGGGACCCAGAGTTGATCCGGGAGGAACTTCTGGGCAAAGGCCAGGCACAGGGGAGAAGTAATCCAGCTGACCTTCATGACCTTCCAGAAGCCGACCTTCACAGTGGCGCGGACCTGGTGGTACGTCTTGGCGCCGGCAATCAGGGCCATGGCGACCAGGTAGACGGAGTTCTGAATGGGCGCAATCTACGGAAAGTCAGCCATCTCTTCTGTCGCGATATATTAGCAATCAGACCACGTACAATCAAGTTGCTGACAATAATCTGCAGGACCTTGGCGCGCAAGCTGGTGCGGCCGGCAAAGGTCTTCTGCAGGGCCCAGATGAGGAAGTGGCCGAGAGGCGCGCTGACGATGGCGCCGTAGGCGGCCATCTTGGGCACGCGCGAAGTGAAGTAGTTGCCATGCTTGTTGCGGTCCTTGGCGAGGAAGGACGCGAGCAGCTCCTGGGCGCCAGCTAGGGTTCCAGCCGTGAGCATCTTGGTTCGCAGCGGGTTCTCCTCGAGCTGCTTGATGTAGGCCTGGTTGCAACCGCGTCAGTGGTGTATTCTCGTGGGATTTGGCCGCGTCTTGGCGGCGATTTCGCAGGCATGACGGAATCGAGGGAGTGTAAGACGAACCGCGAGGTAGCCTTTGGAGCCTGCATTCTTCTTGCCTCCGGTGATGGCAGTGCCGATGGCCTCAGAGATGGGATGCTTTCCGCTGGTGCCGGGCAGAGGCTTCTCGGGGTGGAAGGTGTCCTGGACCTTGTCGACGGCCTTTTGCAGCGTCTCTTTCGTCTCCTTCTCGAACTTGACGGACATTTTGGGCTATGCGTCGGGGGGTATCGCTATCGAAATGGGAAACGCGGGGAAGACAAAACTGCGGTGAGGGATGAGCATTAGCTGAGAGGGTCTTCTCGATTGTGTTCGCGATGGATTTTCCGGGGGGGTGTTCGTCAATTGATTTGCGGCTCCAGCTTCCAGACCCCGGGGGCCAATGGTTTGTTTACCGCGTCGCTCAGCCGACCGACAAGGAGTGGGCAGTAAATTGCGCGGCGACAGCTTGGAGGATTCGGAAAACCGCAATTGCAACTTGACGATGGTCGGAAAAGTGCGCGACGAAAAATTAGGGCAACGTACTGAGTGTTTCTTGCAAGATGACAAGAAGGTGGGAGTCTGGCCGTCTCGGAGGGGAGGTTGGGCGGCAGCAGCAGCAGTAAGAGGCGGGTGGGTTGTTGATGTGTGGTAGAGTGGTCGAGGAGGTTGACACAATTGGGGCCCTCTGGGCTCCCCTTTGGTGCGTGCGGATCGGATCCTAGGTACGACACGGGAAACTAGAACCAGGCAAGCTGTGTGGGCTGGAAACTGGGTGACTGGTTGGATGTGAACCGGCTGGGGGGGGAGGGGGGGCGAGGGACGCTGGACACTGGACTGGGCAACGCAACATGGGAAGAGAGGGACGGGACTGGGAGGAGATTGATTGCTTGCCTGAGATGGGGGTGGTGCCTCGACCTGGACTCTTCTCTTCCTGGACCTGCTGGACCTGCTGGACCTGGAGCTCGCTGCTGGGAGAAGCTCATTCGTCTTCGGCCGCTAGTCGACCGGGATGTTGCATGATGGGGCAGAGCTGGACGGAGCTGCAGGGGTGTGTCAACTGGGAGCTATGATTGGCTGCACATAGCCAATGGCCCGAGGTCTGTTTTCACCTCCCGAGGAGGGGACGACGGCCAGCAAGAAAAAGAAAAAAAATTGGGTGGTGGCAGCGGACGGACGCACGCCAGCTCATCCTGACAGACGCTGGAATCCTGCACTTGCCGGCAGTGATTGTCTATGCTGGGTTGACCCCTAGTGAACCCTTCCCAAAAAATGATGGTTTAATGATCAAGCTTCATGCTTTGGAGATACCGAATCGTCCGAAGGTCGTCTGAACTACTCATTCTCCTCCCGCTTTGCATCCCACCAGCTTGGCACCCTCGCAAAATTCCGCCAAACTTTTTTTACTTCATCGAAACGAAGTTTTGTGTGTGCTGATGATGATGAGCTGGGTCAGAATGATAAGCGAGCCTGGGGTGTGACATCTGATATCAATTCAACATCAACGAGCCTCAGGTTTTAAAGCTCGAACCTGCTTTCCACGGAGAATACTTAAAGTGGTCCTGGGCTTGCGTTAGCATTGTTCGACATGCCAAGGCGATTGGAAGAAGCAGACTTCCTTACCTCGGCGAGCTATGCGATTGGTGACATGTTCTCGCCTATGGCGAAATCCGCACTCTACCTAGACGTATAACCTTGTCAACCATATGCAAAAGATTGTGGATGCCCTTGGTTCTTCAGCAAGAGTGGCATGTTGGTCGACAAATTCGTCCATCTGCCGGCCGGTGGAAACGAATAGCGGATATCATTGGCAACCAAGGTGTCACCGTACGCGTCGAGGTGCAGCAAAATGATATCAGAGAGCTGGATAACATCGATGTAAGAGAACCTGAGCAAGTAGCGGTGGGAGAGTCGAGCCCAACGGCGATAACACCCAAAGTTTCGCAACGATCAACATGACTCACATCCTCGAGAGCTTTGCAGAGGCCCAGAAGTAATGCGTAAGAGTATTGTTTCTTGCATTCAATGTCATTCATACCCGTCAGCCTGCCGACAGTTATGAAAAGTATGCAAGTGTTACTGCAGACCAATAATTGATTCTGAACGGCACCAAAAGCTTACACGGAGACGTCAACCCACCGACCGAGATAGCCTGATTGGAGTTTAGTCGCCTTGGTGCCTGCTTGGTCAATATATAATCAAGTGGTGTTGAAATCTGAGGGTTCGGGCAGTGCATCCCGGCAGGAAAATGTGCACTTCAAACAAAGAAGGCGGGTGGTGACAGGAATCGGGAGCTCCTGCACTTTAAGATGAAAGCACGATGTCATCGCATTTCGCTTCTAGTGAATGTGAAGTTGAAGCGGGTGCTCCTGCCCAGAAGTCTAGTTTTCACCTACCAAGGCCCGAGTATGCTCCTTCTCAACTCCTTAAGGCTGTTGCCCCTTCGCCCCTCTCGGGACTTTTTGGGTTTGGAGTATCACCGAATGACAACCTGACCTACGGACCTCCTACAAACACCCGCCACTACCATCCGACGCCCATTTCCTCGAGATCGTGATGGCTGGCATCAAGATCAAGACGGGCCCGCAGGGTTCCTCCCGTCAGACGCGAACCTACGCGGCCTGCACTCACGTCACGTTGATCCGCGTCTATAGCTACCATCTCCGCTGCGATTCTTGTGGCAACCTCGGCCCCTTGGGCTGGCTGTACTGTTGTACTCAAGATCACGAGGAGTTGCTTCGCGAGGCCATTTGCCGCGGAGAAGAGGTAGGTGCTGAGGACTTGGTAAAAGCCACTTGACTGACGAGGAAAGTGCAATTTTGACGAGCTGGGCCGTGACATGGTCAATACCGTCAAACCCAGACTTCGCGGTCCAGAGCAGCGGGCCACAAACCCAGCCAACTTTCTCGAGGAAATGTCCCCTGAATTTATTGCCAAAACGTACACTAGCGAACAGCTTATGACCATCTTCAACCAACGCAAGCATGTCAGTGACTCTCACTTACTGGGGTATGTTCTGGTGACTGACATGATCCAGCTTGCCAAAGTTCTTCAGCAAGAGTCTGATCGCAAGACGGCAGCCACTGTCAAAGAATCCAATACGTCCGATTTGGCCGAGTTCTTGACCCAAAGCGCCAAACCCTGGGTTCCGAATCCGAGAGAGGGGTGCAAGTACAGAATTTGTCCTTGCTGTCGCCCTGGTGGCGCAGACAGAGCGTATCTCAGCCTTGACAGTATCGCTAACGGCGACGTTCCCGCGACGGCTGCGACGGGTTGGGGATTTCATCATTTCGGTCGCAGGCCGATCTGCAACCCTGAAGTAGTCGCCAACCTGGGTCTTCGCTCGCAGACTGCCGTGAGTACTATAAATGAAAATATGCGCAATATCTGACACATCTGCAGTCGACGGCTCCTTCTCTTACATCCACGTCTCCGGCATTGACATCCAGCCGAGATACTTCGAGCACTGAAGATAACCTCGAGTCACTTCTTGCAAGTCTGAACATACAGATCGATCTACCTACCAGACTTCGCAACCCCGAAACATCCTCGCCATACCCAAGCCCGCAGCCTCCCTTGCCCCGATCTCCCGGTTCTCCAAACCTCGCTGCCCAAGCTGGACGCCGAGAGTCGTTGGATGGCGACTCGTCCATGCATGATAGCTCGACTGCGTCTGTCAGCTTGCCTTCTGGCGCGGGCAACACGACCGCTGATATCACCACTGCGATGGAAGAGCACGAGAAAGAGGAGGGCAAGTTCTCAGCCCAGCCGCTGAAGGTTCAGAACGGAGTTGCCATGTTGGAAGAGAGCGTTGAGTTACACGTGCCGGATGTGATGACCCAAGTTTGAGCGCAGGAGAGGAAAGCTCTCATTGCGGATGGTCAAACTGATTCCTAAAAGCGACGACACGACGGGCGGCCGCAAGACGACCTGTTCGTGTCCGTCACTAGTTGTTGGTGGACGACGTGGTTGTAACCGTGGTTTTGGTTGTTTCGGCGTTGGATGGAGGGAGATACCCTTTTTGCTAGCGGAATGTCGCCTGTATTCTTTCAATCACGGATAGTGGGCAGAAATATTCAGCAGAATGCAGATTGTAACCTACGCGGCCTCTGCAGGTTATAGAACGAGTCATAGATCCGTACCATCAGTTTGTAATGGGTATGCATCTTTTCACGACAACATTTTGGTTTCCTGAGTGGGAGCTCCCAGACGAAATTCTCCTAATAAAACCGGCATTGAAACCCCCGCAAGCTCAGTTTCTTGTCTCCTACTCCTACGTATCAATTTCCCAAACAAAACCCTCAGTCCTTCGTGCTTTCTAACACGGCCTTCATCATGGCGTTACCAACAGCAACAGCATCCTTAAATCTTGGCTGGAAGAACTGCTGGGTCGTCTCGAATCGATTCTTCCACGTCTCGAAGTGTCCCTGGGAGACACACTCCGCCCAACCCCTCGCACCAAACGTAAACTCCAAGTCGTCGCTGCGGTACGTGTGATCCTCAATCGCCGTCCTCAACGCATCGTCGAGCATCTCAGAGCTGCGGAACAGGTACTCCGCGACGCCGAGCCACAGGCGGAACAGGGGCGTCGAGCAAATCATGTGGTCGTACGGGACGATGCCCAGCTCGGCCCAGCAATCGACCATGGCGAGCAGCGAAAGGTGGTTGTTGGCGCGCGGGGGCTCGGTCTGGTCCTCCTTGCGACCAAGGGAGAAGCGCTCGAGCAGGTCCGGGTTGAGGAGGGGCCGGTCGGCCCACTTGGGGCTGCCGTCGTGGCCGAAGACCTTCTGCTTTGCGGCGAGGACGCGGGCGCGCAGGGCGGGGGCGTTGCCCTCGAGCATGAGCTTGTAGAGGTCGGTGACGGAGCGGGCGAACTGGGATATCTGCTTGCGGGCTTCCGGGTTGAGGATGGCGAGGCCGGCGTAGACGTGCCACTTTTGGGAGTAGATGCGCAGCATGATGTTGATCTTTACGTTCTCGACGCCGCCGACGTAGCGGGACATTTCCCAGGGGAACTGGGTGTTTGCGTGCCAGGCCTTGCCCATGGAGAGGAAGGCAGCGTGGGTGACGGCCTGGGTGTCGGCGGTGATGCGGTCGTGCTCGTGGGCGGAGAGGTAGACGTGCTTGGAGCCGAGGACGGAGAGGACGGTCTCGACCTTCTGGACGGAGAGCGGGGAGGCGCGGTGGGCGATGATGACGAGGGGCTGGTTGCGCGGGTCGACGTTGGGGCCGTGGAGGGAGTGGCAGGAGACGATGTCGACGTCGGAGGGGAGGTGGCGCTCAAAGGCCTTGATCTCGGGGTCTTTGCATGATGTCTGGCCGCCGACGATGGCGCCGAGTTTCGTTGCTGTCGTGGAGATTGGTTAGACATGGGACGGGGGACAGGAGCTGGTAGTGGTGCAGGCAAGGCATACATGGTCCGTACTGGGAGATCACGCGGTCAATGGCGGCGGCTTCAACGCTGTAGATGATGTAGTCGCTGGCTCGGGAGACGTAGTGTCCATTTCGGCAAATTTGTATATTGTTCTATAGTTCAAGAGAGGACATGGCTCAGCGGGTGCGTTGACCGGAAGGGCAGGCAGGAGCTCCCATACGTTTCCGGAGAACTCTTCTTTCAGGCTCTCGTACTTTTCCTCCTGGTCACACGCCATGATCCTGCCGGAACCCGCGTTAGCCTATTGGTTCCTCCCAGCAACTTCCTAATCCCCTAGCGCTAATAGGTGTGTAGCAATATTAAGGGCATGCCTGCGAGTTTCCTGGGAGCAATTGTTAGCTCATTTGCTTTGATAATGAGAGAGCTTGTAGCGAAGCAAATTTGAGGTGTAGGTTCAGACAAAGTAAAGTTAAGGTAGCTAGGTGTATCATCATGGAAAGCCTTCAGCCATAGCCGGGGCCAGAATGGCTTGCCAGCAAGGCCTCGGGCGATACTCTAGCCAAATGCGCTCTTGTCATCATTACCAAAGGGGAGGGGAGCAAGTTGCCTTGCGCGAGGAAGAAAAATGTGAAGCTTACCAGAAGAAATCGCGTAACGCAGAGGCCCAGCTGGGAGAGGAAAGGTGAACCAATTACTCACTTCCATCCAGCGGCAGAAAGCCTCTGCGCGTACATCTTCCCCATGTCTCCCATGCCAATCAGGCCGACCACGAAATTTTCCATCTCGGCGGGTATGGCCTGCGGCGTGTTGGGAGTCGAGGAAGATGCCATAGTAGGTGTTTGTCCTGCTTGGGGGGGTAAGTAGATGCTCTCTCTGGTGCTGAAAATTCTCTGTCAAGACTGCCAAAGTCTGCGCGAAGCAAGCTCTCACATCCTGAGCAAGACCAAGAAAACTTTTTTCGCTTGTGAAAGCTTGGTTTCGGGGGCGCTGAGTCACGACCGAGAAACGAAAGCTGAAGCTGTTTGGTGGGATGCAGAGGAGAAGAAAAAAGTTGCACGCGGTTCGAGTTCCGCTTTTTGATCTCGCGCCGGCCATTGGGTGTGGAGACGGGAGAGGGCCGCCGGAGACGCGGTAATGATTGGCCGAGAGAAGGTGTCCCCTCCATTGAGCTACTTAGATGCATGCGAAGAAACTGGTGGGGGACGAATTCCGTTATTGCGATATTTCTGGTTGTCGTCATATCCACATCGAAGCTACACCTGCAGGAGTTCATCGCGTGGAGAGCTTGAACCAGCGCAAACACAGAATTTCCCGAAATGTCGGTCCTTTTTGCAATCGGATCTAACGGATCTGGCCAACTCGGAATCGGCCACAAAGAAGATGTGTCAGTCCCCAAGCAAGCTATTTTTTACCCCGACGAGCCAGAGTCTCCCGTGGTCAAGGTCGCTGCTGGAGGAAATCACACCTTGCTTCTGACTGAGGGCGGACAGCTCTGGTGGAGCGGGGATGCCACGAGCGGGGCGTGCGGTCTGACTTCGACGGCCGAGACTCAGGAACCTGTCTTCCAGAAGATTCAGCTGAGCAAGGACGGCGGGGAGAACAATGCAACGACTGCCCTTGTTGCTGCCACCTGGGAAGCTTCGGTAATTGTCCAAAAGGATGGCGAGGGCAAGGCGACACGAGTGTACAGCTTTGGTGCAGGATTGAAGGGTGAACTCGGCTTGGGGGAGTTGCTCGTCCGTTCGCCATCCGCTACGCTGTTCAAGGAATTCCCACAGGCGGGCACTGAAGTCGTGGATTTGGCAGGCTGCATGGGACATGTCATCGCGGTCTTGAGCAACGGGGAGGCGTATGGGTGGGGTAACGTGCGCAAAGCCCAGGCTGGAAGCCCTGAGGCTGTCGTTCACTCGCCCAGGAAGATCGAGGGCGTGGATTTCAAAGTTACTCGGGCCGTCTGCGGAAAGGACTTCACCTGCTTGTTCGGCGCACCTGATTCAGGCAAGCTGCTCGTCCTCGGATCCGACAAATGGAGCATCAAGTCATCAGCCCCTGAATCTGTGCCGGAGTGGCAGGACGTCGGAGCAAGCTGGGGCAACGTCTACGTGTTGAAGAAGGACGGGGAGCTCCTTGCTTGGGGACGAGACGACCATGGACAGCTACCGCCGCCGAGTCTTCCCAAGCTGAGCAAGATTGCTATCGGAAGCGAGCATGTCATTGCTTTCACAGACAAGGGCGATGTGCTTGCGTGGGGATGGGGAGAGCATGGGAACTGCGGCCCGCAGGTCGAGAACAACGACGTCAAGGGACGATGGAATGTCATCGCATCATCAAGGTTCATTCCCCCCGGATCGAAGATTACGGGTATCGGCGCAGGCTGCGCTACTAGCTGGGTGACTATCACTACCGGTTGAGCAAATCGGCCACTGCCCCCATCACCGGACAGGTACAACTACTGAACTGCAACATGCCACGCTACTCTTTCGACTTCCTCCTCTACTCCCGGTAGAACAACCCCAGACGCCTGACATCATCTAGGGGTTGTGTAGGCGCCAGACCTGCGCTGCTTTCAGGTGCCGGATCGATCTCGCCGTCATATTGGGTAGCACCACGGTCTAGATGCATGATGGATTGGTTCTGCAACGTGTCAGCAAACATAGTTGTGGTGCGCGTTTGGGGACGTACGGGTTGGTTGCTATGATCCCATTCCAACCTTGCATCCTCCTCAGCCTCTTCATCCTCTTCGTCCCTGACGGGCTCCCACTGGTCATCATCCACAAACAACCCCTCGGACCGTATACTAGCGGGTGGCGGTCGTTGAGATGGCCGGAGATCGAACAATGACGTCCTGGCAGCACCAATTCGAGCAGCAGACGCAGCTGGAGGCGGTGGCGGCATGATCTGCGCGGCAGGCTGTTCGGGTGGTTCGGAAGGCGCAGCGCTCTGTCTCCTAGACCCGGCAGCAGCCTCGAGTTGCTGTTGCGGCCGGGGCGGGGCTTTGCTGCCGGCCCTGCCTTTCTTCGTCTTCTGTCCCGGGTTGCCCCTCTCGCCCACAGTCATCAGAAGGAACTCGCAATTGATGCCGTCGCCCTGGTACGCGAACTGAATGGGGCGGGCTGGCGCGGAGTATTTGGCAGAGAGATGGGTGCCAGCGATGCCAGCGTGTTGGATGATGGCGCGGAAATCCTTGACGCTAATGACGATTCGGAGGTTCTCTTCAACCTCGATGTCTTCGAACTCGTCTACTTCTATGGCGATTGACGTGTGTAGGGGTTTCTTGAGGACCTCTGGGACAAGTTTAGCAAGGACACTAGCTAGATCCACTCCGCCTTGGACAACATAACATACCATCTCCATTTGTCGTTCTCTCTGCTGTACCCACAAAGTTGACATGCTCTCCATCTGACACGACCTCGAGGAAGTCGATGCCGGATCCAAAATGCTCCATCAGCTGCCTCAGGGTCCGCGAGGGGATCTTCCACTGGTGGACGGCCTCATTGCGGTCGAAAGTTGCGCGGACTGGTACCGCGACCTCGAAGGAGAGTCTGTGTTCGGATGTGATGCCTATCAAATGTCAGCTCAATCCGAAGGTTGATTGGAAACCAGGTGACCCTACCGTTTCTGAAGAACAGCTTGACGATGAAGCGGCTTTTGACGCCGGGGCCGTCTTGGATTGCCACGTCGCAACGATCGATGGAGGTCTCCCTCTCACGGTCTCGCGTGGGATCGCCGCCGCCGCGGCTGCGGAAGATGTTGATGAGTGCCTGTGAAGCGTCAGTGGCAATTCTTCCCCTCGTATCCGGAAGCGACGATATACACGTGTGTACAGCGTGCAATAAAACTTCTCGCGATACTGTGTGCTGCCCTCGAATTGGTATCGGGAACAGAAGCGGCTTGCCGTGAAGGTGAAGCAGGCGTAGGCTGATTTTGAAGAGTTGAGTGTTGAGAGGACAAGCTGTTGAGTATCGTCAGCCTTTCACAATCCGCATTGTCTCGGCGCTGGCGACTAACTTGGTCCTTCTTGGCTTCGAGGGAGACCTCGTCGCTGAACTTGTTCAAGCAGGTGAGGACCTCACGGAGGGCGGTGACGGCATCCTCGCTGAGTGTGAAGTTGAGGATGGCCATGTTGGCATCCGATGAGTTGCTCAATTGCTGTTATGATGTCATTGAGGCTGGAATCACTTGTATGAAGTTTGATGTCGGGACATCGATGACGATGTTGTCGTTGGCGCCTGGGGGAAGGACGCGTTTGGTCGCGTAAAGTGGTGGGGTCCAGGCATTCGAGCTGGTGTGGGGCGATGTCGGTTGCGGTGCCTGGCGCTGTTCGGGTGCGCTAACGGAGGGCGCCCAATCGGATTTTTCAGCGACACATGCCCCTAACGGGCATTTTAGGTGCCCGTGCAAAGGCCCTGAAAGACCGCCGACATTGAAGAATTGGAAGAGCCAGGTAGAGCGAATGCAGGCAAGGACACTTACACACCAGTGGGAATATGTAACTGAGCCTCGCAAAAGTATTCACTCTTATCATCACCTTTGAGACTTCTGCTAAACTCGCACCATATTAGGTCCGCTCTTCTTTTAGTATCACGTTCCTAGACATTTTCAACGAGATACTGTCGTAGGCAACAGCACCTTGAAGTCGAGCAATAACAATGGAGTAATTGAGTGCCATCCAAAAAAAGCCCTCAATGGGTAGCCTAGGTCTCTCAAGGTAAAGCAGACTTGATGTGATACTTGAGAGATAGTGACGATGACAACGATTATAATAAGAAGGACGACGACAAGGACGAAAGTGACAATAGTAAATAATGACGATAATAGTGAGGCAGAGTTATATCTATTATCGTCGGAAACGTTGGCGGTCGTACATGTCTAGGGTGAGTTCCAAGTAGCGCATCTATTTCACAAGCAAAGTATGGGAATCCATCGCTTAAATAACTAGCTGTATAGCGAGCTGTGATAATATTGCTAAGCTCAGATCTTTTACTCGAATGTAATTAGGCACACGCAGACTTTTGTCCCTGTCTGTCGTAATCATTCCCAACTCGAACCTGAACCAAAATCCATTTCTGACGGTCCGAAGAATCGATCGCGTCCTCCAGCGGCAACATGTTGCTGCGGAGCATGGGGACAGCTCCAATGACAGGAGTCGCTCGTGTAGATTGGTTGGATGTTGTCCGGTCTAGGAACACAAGCTTCGGGCATGTCGAAGGGTATCTCGCCGCGGGCGTCTCCCTCCCAAGCGTTCGGCTGATGAATACGTTGTAATTCTTCAAGAATTAGATGACAAGAAGTGACAAAGAGAAGGAGTGGGTTATGGTGACATGTCGGTATGAGAAGAACGTAGATACACATGGTTGAAGCGAAGCCGTCAAGGGCTGAACCAGTGAGCTCTCCAGGAACTTGACCGGTGATGGTGTACAGGTGCCGGGAAGAAAGGAAGACAATGATATCTCACAGATAATCGGGCCATATTATAGAGTCCATAAACCTGGATCGTGGTTCTTCAGCAGTGTTTGGCAATATGCTTATCCACTAGTTGTTCCCTTCCCGTACTACTACTGCATCTTTGGCAAGGAGCTAAATGCATATGGATGAATCGTCAGGATCCCTTGCAAACGAGGAAATCCTGACACTTCAAACTGCCAGGAAACTGAAGGGCAGATAAACACGTCGACGTCTGGCAGCCAAAATGAGGCTGTTGTGACATGACGGTGGCACAAGCTTTCACAGCCAACTCCCACTGCTTCAAATAATCAAGGTAGCCGCAAACACCCAACGGGAATTTCAGACCAAGCTTGTGCATCACGATGAAGCAAGACATTTGCCACGACCGCCAGATCTAAACATCTCTCCGGATCCCGCCTCCGAGCAAACAATCAGAACATACACTACATCGGCTCGTTCAATGAAAACCAACCGACCATCCCACATGCCGGATATCATTTCAGAACATCAACGGCCACACAACGATACACCGATAATACCCTTTCTTACCCAACCAGGCCTCGTCCAACCCTCCATGATTCTAGGCCATGCCGAGTTGGGTTTCGCTGGCATGGCAGATCGCCCGCTTAGCCCGTTCCCCGCAGATGCCATCCAAACCACCTGATGCCATCCCATCCAACGGCGACGAGCAGGTGACAGCTCCCTGCTGCACACAGACCAAGACCCCTCAAACCTTGGAGGGCGGATGTGGTTGGTGCGCGCTGTGCGTGCAAGTCAGTCAGTTCATTAGACAGAGATGTGTGAGAGAGATGGAGAGAGGGAAAAGGCTCGTCCCGCATATGCTGGTCGAAAGTAATCCGAAGTCGTCGAAGCAGCGACAAAAAACGCAATCTTGCTGACCATGGGACGTGATGTCACCGGCACATGGGCTGCGGACCTGCAACAATCCCCACCCGCGCAATTCAACCCCAAAAATGTGAACCCCGTCTTCCAGCGTCTTGCTGCAGGCAGCCCGTGACCCATTACTCAAAACATGCCTGGAGCTTCGCTTCCCCCCAGGGTCGGGTCGCCAGGTCAGGTACCTTGTCCACCGCGCTAGACTTTAGGCGGCAAGGCAGCTTTCCCAGGCGCTGCTACCCCGTCGCCTGCCCAGCCTCCTCACCTCTGCGGTGTGGGCGGTGGTGCAATCAACACAGCTCCTTTATCAATCTGACGGGGGTACTTACGTAGTGTGGGAGTCAGCGACAACCTTCAAAACCGGCGCTCCTCCCCAGCTGCGACTGCGCGTGCAAGGCAAAATCCTGCGACAACATCTGAAGCAGCTTGCCACGACACGGGCAAGACTTGCCGAACACGTTTTGCAAACATGGTAAGAACTTCCCTCCTTTCTCCCCTTCTAACGTGCCCCGAGCAAACAAAACAAGCTTCCGTCACCCAGAAACTTTCGCCATCAACTTTCGCCATCTCTCCGAGGAAACACGGCCGCTCGCGCGCAGTGTATGAATCACGATACAGAAGAAAATGGCTAACAAGACGTCTCCGAGCAAACAGTCGACCTCTGAGAGGACGCCGCTCATCTCAAACCCGTCCGATGACTCCCGCCGTCAAGCGAACCCCGACGATGCCTCAGACGACGCCGACCCCCTCCCCCCGGGCCCCTCCCGCCTCCGCGAGATAATCCTCTTCATCTGGGCCCTCGTCGCCACCGCCGCCGTCATCGTCCTCGCCGTCTGGGCGCAGCACCGCAACCAGACCGGCGGCGGCCAGTTCCGCCACCCCACCAAGCGCAACCTCATCTTCATGGTCTCGGACGGCATGGGCCCCGCCTCGCTCTCCCTCACGCGCAGCTTCCGCCAGCACATCAACGGCCTGCCCGAAGACGACGTCCTCACCCTCGACAAGCACTTCTGGGGCTCCAGCCGCACTCGCTCCTCCAACTCTCTCGTGACCGACAGTGCTGCCGGCGCCACTGCCTTCTCCTGTGGCAAGAAGAGCTACAACGGCGCCATTTCGGTCCTGCCCGACTATGAGCCCTGCGGAACGGTCCTCGAGGCCGCCAAGCGCGCCGGCTTCATGACTGGCCTCGTGGTTACCACCGACATCACCGACGCTACCCCCGCCTGCTTCGCCAGCCACGTCCTGACCCGCGCCATGAACGACGACATCGCCCTGCAGGAGGTCGGCGCCGGTCCCTTGGGCCGGGTTGTGGACATCATGCTCGGTGGCGGACGCTGCCACTTCCTCCCCAACGGTACCGAAGGCAGCTGCAGACTGGACAGCGAGGACGTTGTCGCCAAGGCGCAGGACGAGTTTGGCTGGAGCTACGCCGGCGACCGCAAGGCCTTTGACGCGCTCCAGCTCGGCGAGAAGGTCAGCTTCCCCCAGCTCGGTCTCTTCGCGCCCGGCGACATCCCCTTCGAGCTCGACCGCCGCAACATGAGCGACGTCTACCCCAGCCTGAGCGAGATGGCCACCACCGCGCTGCGCGCGCTCGAGAAGGCGACGGAGAACAGCGACCACGGCTTCTTCCTCATGATCGAGGGTAGCAGGATCGACCACGCCGGCCACATCAACGACCCCGCCGCCCAGGTCCACGAGGTCCTCGAGTACGACAAGGCCTTCAAGCACGTTTCAGACTTTGTCAAGAACAGCAAGACCGAGTCTCTCCTGGTAGCCACGAGCGACCACGAAACCGGCGGCCTCGCAACCGCTCTCCAAGAGCCTGGACACCTGCCCGTATACAACTGGTACCCTCGCCAGCTCGCCAAGGCCACCGCGTCCGCCGAGCTGCTCTCGAAGAAGTTCATCCAGCACGTCGCGAACAACAAGGCCAAGAGCAAGGACGACCTCAAGAAGTGGGTCAATCAGGAGCTCATCATCCCCGGCCTCGGCATCGAGAACGCCCACCCGGAGGAGCTCGACGCGCTGGTCAACGACCCGGGCGTGTCGGTGCAGACCTTCGCCGCCATGATCAGCCTGCGCGCGCACATCGGCTGGAGCACGCACGGCCACACGGCGCTCGACGTCAACGTGTACAGCACCGGCGGCGAGGAGGCGATGCAGATCCGCAGCAACATCGAGAACACCGACGTCGGCAAGTTCCTGCGCAGCTACCTCAACGTCGACGTCGACAAGATCACGGACGAGCTGCGGGAGAAGATGAACATAAAGCAGTTGGGTGCCATGAGCATGCAGCAGCTGCCTGCCGGGGACCCCGGCAGCTGGAGCCAGGAGCAGGAGTACGCCCACCTCTTGTAAGCCTACATGTGATATGAGTCATTGGTTGTTGTCTGGGGGCATATTCGGCATATTCTGGAGTTTACGAGCGTCTGTGAATTCTTTCATTGCATAGGGGGGAAGGCTGGAGGGACCAGTACGTACGCTGGGCCATTTCTAATCATAGCAGCAAACGACAGCTAGAAGCATTGTGTGAACATCATTGAATGGAACCACGTTTCCGAACCATGTTTTCGTATGCCCGGCGGTGATCGCTCTTCGTTGGGGCCAACATGTCTGTGGTGAGTTCGTCGTTGACCGTTCGCGTTGGGTGCAGAGTCCGAGGTGCATAGGTGGCAGGTCATGTTTCACTGGGGCGGTAAGAATTAAAAAGAGAGCAAGCTGCCGTTTACCAAGGTCCACAGGTCATTCTTCGAACACATTCCGTGTTGTAGGGGAGATATGCCAGAGACAAAAGACGCGGATTTCGACTCGTCGGCCCCCAGATTTGCGAGTTGGCCCATGTGCAATTGCCGTTTTGACTTGCCTCACCTGAGGCCCATGCCTTTCCCGCACTTTTCCCGCATTCAGCCTCATAGAAACGGGAACAAACCTTGGCGTTGGCTCTTCGTGCGCTTCATCCTTCTGCCCTTGTTCAGCCCCTGCTTGTATAGTTGGGTACCGCGGGGGGCCTCGCGTATCGACCTTCACAAAGCGATGTGATGTGACGGGGCTAGGATTCTCCCGATTTCGTTGGGCGCGCAGGCGACAGTCGTTGTACAGGGGCTTGCCTGACTTGTGCCTCTCGGTTTGCGCAAGCCCAGCTCGACAGGCGAGGGCTAGACGCGAGATGGATACCACCTTGGGTGTGCGTCTACCTGGTGGCTGAAGGGATCGAAGAGGGAGGGATGGGAAAAGAGGAAACAGTATTTGCTGCCCGACGCAGGAAGAAACCCTGGTCGAGCAGGCAAACATGCTAGAAGCTTGGATCCTTCGGGGCCGCATGCTTCTAGGCGGCTTCCACGATAAGTAGCAGATTGTGAACAAGGAATCGTTCCATGGATGTGCATCGAAACACAGGTTATAGAGGTGAGTAGAGACTGCTGCCTTCCGACTGCGAACCTTTCGAGTATCCTTATTGGAAGGCTTAGACGGACATTTGTCAGCGGTAAACGTCGCTTGCAGACTGGGTTGCTTTCGAGCTGAGTATTCCTGCTGGTGTGTGACTGAACCAGGAGGTCATTGCAGGAGGTGAGGGGGATGGGGAGAGCAATGTCCTTTTTGGGATTTATAGAGAGAATCCCTCTGAGCGATTGGCTGGTTTCTTACGGCCGGTTACGTTGGGGGGAAATAAGGCTCGGGTTTTCCGCTGTCAATCACCTGTGACAAACCGGCCCCGGGCACCGCCGCCGCCTCGGCGGGATGCGTTCTCTGTTCGATGAAGTTCGAGGGCCGCTCGCAACCCACCCACACCCTTGTAGACAACGGCATCGAGGACGACAATGCATGTCTCGGGACCAGGAGGGGGCAAACGTGTTGGTGAATCCAGCTGCCTGCTCGTGACATGGTGCTCCACCACGACCCCGAGTCGCCGGCTCCGACAGTGGCCGTAGATACACACGTCTCTGAATAAGGACAGCACAGGCGGGCAGGCAAACATGACGAGGTTTCGTTTGGATATTCGAGACATGTCCGTCGGAGCTGGTTGGTAGGAGTTTGCTGCTGTCCATCAGTCTGAGCCGGCTGGGACTGGGCTCGGCGGGTAGAGTTGATGCAGGCGCCCTTACGAGCGATGCATTGTCGCCGAAAACCCTCAAATTCGAAGGGCGGGTTCCCAGCTGTTGATAGGCTGTCACGCATTACGCCGTGCGATGTGACTGCTGCGCCTGCGATCGAGGGACTTGGGCTGGTTCTCGGCCTCGAAATGTTGACCGGAAAGTGCAGGTAAGGCGACGAATTCTTCGGATGGACGCACAAACCTGCAAGACATCCTGGGTCGTCCAACGCGCCCGGGCCTGAAGACCGAAATGAGTCCTACACAGAGTGGTTGCGCGCGGTTGCGTAGGTGGTGGTGGTGGTGGTGCAGACAGGGCGTGGTCTGGAGCTTTGGATATGCAGGACCGGGGTCCGTTGGGATGCTGGGATGGGTTTCGCAAGTTGGGGTGGCCAGTCGTGAAAAAAGCCCGTTGAAAGGGCACCGAAAAGAAAACCGGAGAGGGCGCGCGGGGGCGGAGGGGCTTCCGAGCGATCAGGTCAGGCTACCTGCCTGCTAATCTCGCGCTTGGCGTTCTTCTACCCGGCGTGCATTTTCTCTATTGGGAACATTGTTTGCTACCTTACCAAGAAGGAAACCAACCGGAGCTTGTCATGGAGGGTTTTGTTCGGGTGTGTGGGAAGCTGGCCAACTCCTTCACAGTGTGCGCCTTGCGGACGTGCGAAGTTGGAATCCGGGGTGTCAGTTGATACTGTGCCGCGGACTGGTCTCCGATGTACAATCCGTGTAAGCCAGGACGGACGTGTGTCTCACGGTCGTTGTTGGGAGCAGACGACGAGACAATGCCTCTGGATCCTGGGCGGAATGGCGACGTTCGACCGGTTGAGGTGAGAGTTGCAACGGCCAGGTCCGCAAAGAAAGGGCAATCGCAATGTTTAAGCTGTCTCCTGTTACGTCATGCTTCGGCACCCGGCTCAGCTGCCTCGAATGTCACCTCACCTTCCGCGAGTCAACGCATTCACCAAGCAATGGGAAAGAACTGTGGACATGTACTGGTTGGTATTGCAGTCGCGCTCTACCGATGATACGCCTCTGGGCCTCTCTTGCTACAATGAACCCCACTGTCTGCTGCTGCTGCTCTCGTCTTGCCAAATCGCAAAAAGCCGACCCCCGCCTTGCGCAAGAAATTTTCGTATAATAACATGACCTCGAAACGGATCAATCCCAGCCCAAACCGGGACTGATATCGCCATGTGGCTGGAAAGAGGTGAAAAAAACAGATGATGAGTCCCAAACGCCCAAGCCTCCCTTCAACGCCCTGATAACATGACATGCCTGCCCATCCAGCCCCGGGTCTGGCTCCCTGCCTGAAGTCTCATCCTCGAGAGAAATGTGACCCTGAATCGTCTAGTCATTTTGCTTCCTTGTCTTGGTTCCGTGTGACGCGTGGATATCGATGTAAATGGCCTCGGGTCGACTAACATAGGAGTGCTCTAGGACAAACCAGCGTGGTTGTCCGTCGCGTATCCGCCGTGCGCATTCGCGCCCGACAGAGCTCCCATGCCCGACATGTCGACTTGGCCGTTTTCCTACATGACCGAGGTTGACAGAAGTCGGGCATCGACATCATCCATAGGGAGCTCCATGCTGCCACGGGCCTCCACACCTTGTAGTCGCGACTCCATGTTCTGGAAGCGGGGCTCGTATCCTCCGGCGCGGTTCTCGAGGTTTTCCAAGCGCTTGTTCATCTGGTCGAGGGCTTGCTCTATCCGCATGAAGCCCTGGGCCATGTCGTGGCTCATGCGGTCGATCTTGTTAGTAAAGGACCGCATGGATTGGGCAAGCGGCGTGTTTTCCTGGCCGGGAGGGGCGGTCGCGACGCGAGGCTCATGGTTGTGGCTACCCTCCTGGACGGCGAAACGCCACTGGTTGCCGAGTTGAACTTCGCAGACGGCCTTGGCGCGCCAGGGACAGTCGACCTTGCGCGTGGAGGGGTTGCGCTTCTTTGCAGTGCTGCTGTACTTGACGCCGCCGCGGTCGCATACCAAGTCGTAGCGAGTGGGCTTGCCATCGCGGTAGTTGGAGGCGCGGAGCTTGACGACACCGTAGCCCTGGTCTTTGGCGACGCGCTGGACGGAGCTCAGAAGATCTTCGAAGGAGCGGAATATACCCTCGGGCGGAGGTAAAAGCGCCGGCGGGGGCGCATTCGACATGATGGCGGAAGAGTCCAGCTTGGCGGATGTGAAGGGAAGGTGGGGGAAAAGTGTATCTGGCGACGAGTCCGGAGAGAAAAGGACGCGTCGAAAAAGGAACGATGAAGCTCTGCTGAAGTGAAGAGAAAACGAAGTGCGGGCGTCAAGGTTTTGTTGGTTTAGCTCAGATGCAGCTTTCCACAGTTGGTAAGTAGCTGGGTTCGTGACGGAAAGGTAGGAACACGGAGAGGTTGGAGTCAGAGAATTACAATCCGCACGGTCTGAACTAGGTTCGCAGTTAATCCGCCTTCCGGCTAGCTTTTAGCGAGTGTCAGCTTCCAGGATCCCAGCTGCAGGCCTGTACCCCTTGGCGCGGCAGCGTACCTTTTAGGTACCAATGTTCCCTGCTCCTTCTGTACGACGATGCTGCACTTTCCTCGACCGGAGAGATGCGCATTTCGTTCGGATGCACTTCGTGTCCTGCAGTGGTCTGATGAAGTTGATGGGGGCGACAGCGATACTGATGTTGCAGCTGAAGTCTCTTTTGTTTTGTTTCCTCCCGTTGTTACCGCTTCTCTCTTTTTCTTTGACTGTTTACCTCCTTGCTGGACTCGCAGCTCACGTGACCCAACGAGTACCGCCCTTCACTTGCTCGAGGCACAGCGACCTTGACGCTGCACCAGACGGCATGAAGTGGGGCCATCTGTGGCCCGCGCCAACCACCTTCCAGATTGACGTGTCGCCGGTGACCACATTCAGCGTCCTTTCCACGGTCCCTGGCTTGGAGCGGCTTCTGGCCCCTACGCTAATTCCCGTCATGAGCTCTCACTGTCACTGCACCGCACCGCGCCGCGCATCGGAAACACCATCGCTTCCAAGCTGGCTCACCTAAACCACCAACAAATCTCAGACTTGCCTGCCGGCGCAGTGCCTGCTTTGGACCCCAAGTGGATAGTTGCATGAAAGGTGGTACGTTTGCACTTGCACTTTGGTTTTGAGGCGGCGCGCAAACAATTTTGCGCCATACAATACACCTGGATCTGTGTCGGACTGCCAGTGTGCCCGACTCTGCATCTTTACCTACATCCATCGCTGCATCCACCCTCTGGGCCAGGCTCTCAAAGCAACCTCGGTCCGCGGCGCTCGACATATCTATTCGTCCCGGTTTCAACGTCAATCCCCCCCTGGGGGAAACAATTACCGAACCGGCCTTTCAGGGTTTCCATCTCCAAGGGCGACGTCTTAACCCGCATCACCATGGCAAACAACAACCCAGCCATCAAGTCCGAGCCTGGCAATGAGGCGTGGGATGAAGAACGCCTAGAGCAGTCATTGAACCAGCTGAAGCTGTTGCACACCCAGGTCGGCGTCCCCTGCAGTCCTGCCCGACTTCAGTCGAACTGACCCCTCTCACAGCTGCGAGGTTTGCGCACCACGATCCCACGGATGATGGACCCTTTGTCCGCGCATCAACCGACTCGTATGTGCTGCCATCCACGGCCATGAGCATTTTCCATTTTCGTCAGCTAACGTTTACCGCCAGCCAAGGACAAGTTCGCCAGTTTCATCAAGTCAGTAGAGGCGGCCAGAAAGGAGGTGCAGGATTTCCAAGATCTTCGAAAGAGCGAGCAGATGACCAAGATCATGAACCATGCCTCCCAGAGACGAAGGGAAGAGCCCAACGGCGTCAAGCCCTGGCGCGCTACTGAACATCCCGACTGGACAACATTAGAGCCAGAGTCGTCATAGTTCGGCATCACCTGATTTGAATGGTTGCACATGGCGTTGGGGTTTCTAGGGAAAAAGGATATGTTTATGCGGCATTGCTTCGAAGCGCTCGGTAGCAGACGTCCTGGATAAAGACTCTGAGAATGTAAAACGGCGTTTGCTTTCCTTCAGGTTTCCTTCAGGTTTCCTTCAGGACAAGTGTTAGAATCCATGAAGGGACGATATTTGGTTAAGAGACCGCATATATTCCCTGTGCTAAAGTGACCACTTTTCCTTGGTACCTAATTACTCTCGTTGTAGATGACAGCAATAGCAGCAGCAAAGAATAAAGACGACGATAGCAGCGGAGACGACGACGACGACGACGACGCTGAGGTAGAGTATGCAACCGCAGGAAAAGTAGTCAATCTAGCACAGAAAAATAAGGCGGTCTCTTGATACGACCAGTACAAGTCAAAAGTCACTGTGAACATTGAGCCATCGTTAACTTGCTTGAAACGATCACGTGATGGGGTTGAGCTCCACTGCGCTTAAGGCAGGTAACCAATAGGGTGGTAGCTCACTTGCCCGAACACACAATTTCTAATTCTACCATCAGAAACCAATTTTCCACCAGCTTGCGATTCACGACTTCTGCTCAACTAACGTCCGCAGCACCATCAATCAGTCAAAATGGCCGGAGCCCGTGTCACCTACCGCCGCCGTAACGGGTGAGTCTCTTCCCACTTCGAATCGAAACGTTGCGATCGAATTTATCGAGAGACGGCGTTTGTTTTCGCATCGGCGTGCATGCCGTGCAGGTCGAGGAGAAATCGACAAGACTGACTGGGGAAAAATTGCAGCTACAACACCACCTCCAACCGGACTCGTATCGTCAAGACCCCCGGTGGTGAGCTCCGCATCCTTCACATCAAGAAGCGCGGCACTGCCCCCAAGTGCGGTGACTGCGGCGTCAAGCTGCCCGGCGTAAGTTCGATCCATACACCACGGCCGAAACGAGACTCGAGGGACCATCATCTGGGAGCGCATTGGAATGTAGTGGGAGGACATGGAGGAAGGGCGGTCGTCATCGGCAAAGGCTTGCGATCATCTTCATCAAGGACGAACAGGAAACACGAAGTCGACGGCGCTCTCAGATGGGACTCTCTCGATGTCGAGTTTCAGCACGGCTTCACACACGCACGCGGGAAATGCTAACAGCCCCATCACAGGTCCCCGCCCTCCGCCCCCGCGAGTATGCCCAGATCTCCAAGCCCAAGAAGACCGTCCAGCGTGCCTACGGCGGCTCCAGATGCGGCAACTGCGTTCGTGACCGCATCGTCCGCGCTTTCCTGATCGAGGAGCAGAAGATCGTCAAGAAGGTGCTCAAGGAGCAGAGCCAGTCCGAGAAGAAGAAATAAACGTCTCATTCTTTCTTGCGTCACACGTCAAAAAACCACAGCTGGCCGGAATGGGAAATTTTAGGGGGTTGGTTCATTGCTTAGGTGTTCAATAAGGGCAAAAGGAACTGCATGATACACAAGAATCGTCGGCCACAGGCGGATTGATGACGGTTCGTCTGCTGCTGTGCGTTAGGGCACTCTTAGGCCTCGATACCTGAATGAAAACGGAAATCGAGCCCTTTCAAATTTTTTGTTTGGTTGTTAAACGTGGGATCTCATATTTTTCGTTGCTTTCTGAGTGACGACCCCGCGATTTTCAATCGAGTCGAGGCGCCCAAAAAACAAAAGTGGTTTATCCCCCAGTATCGGAATTATGACAGCGAATTGAACTTTTGGCGCCGTCGCGCTCTGGACTCCCCGGTGTATGATTCGTGACACTGGTGCTTTGGCGTGACTTATTTTGATGTGGTTCCCCGCCATCACGACTGGTGGTTTTTTGGTAGCTCGCTCAACCTTGTAATCATGACGTTCAAGATACTGAAGTAGCTCTGCGGAAAAAATTCCAGCTTGTACCCAGCTCTTCCGTCAAACAACTCCAACCACCCCAACGTCAGCTTCTTGTCCCTACCCGCTGCACGCGTTCACTCATTCGACACAAGTATCCGGCCCGTATTTATGTATTTTCCCGCAAGCACTCGCGTGCTCCGCGCATTCGCGCGCGCCCAGCGCACGATTCCCCGACCGCTCCCCCGAGTCTCGACGCCTTTGCGACCCTCAGCAGCTCGTTCGCAAATCGCATGCCTACGCAGTCAAATCCACACGGCGCCGCCAAGGTTAAAAAAGAACAAGACGAACGAATATGAAGGTGGTACCGACTTCAGCGAGCTCGACGTCTTGGGCAACACGCCGACTCCGTCAACATCAATCGATGTCTGCATGTCGGACGGCTTCTCCCTGAACAGTGGCCTCAAGATTCTGGATGGAAACGCTGCCCTGCTCATTGGCGGCGAGGCATTCGAGTGGCGGCCGTGGGAGGCCAAGGGCACGATGAACTTGATCAATGCCAAGGGCCAATTTGAGATCCCCCCAGAGGCGTTTGGCGTGCTGGAGCTGGTGTGGCCTCGACCTGGTTCGTCCCCCTTCTGACGATGTCTACGATAATCGAACACTATTCTGACGTGGCTCTTCGCAGATCTTCTTATTCTCGGCGTCGGCCCCAAGATCGTTCCGCTCGCTCCGTCCACGAAAAAGCACCTCAGCTCGCTCGGAATCCGCGTGGATGTGCTTGACACGGGGAATGCGGCATCGCAGTTCAATCTGCTTGCTACGGAGAGGGGCGTCGATGAAGTTGCGGGTGCCTTGATTCCCATCGGATGGGTCGAGGGCAAGGGCGCTGCGTGACGTGCTCACGATGGGGAGACCATATGGACCGCCCTGACTCGGGTTGAGGATAGGCTCATCGCCAGAGTGCGCACGTGGACGGAGAGAAGCATTCAAGACGGCAAAATCACGATGATCCTCCATGAGATGGGGACTGCATAGAGCATCGAGATCTAGCTTCCTGAACGATGTGGGATACCCGGGGCCGGCCACGTCCACAAACCTCACTCTCGCTACCCCGCCATGCAAATTCCTGGCGAGATCACTCTCAAGGTTCTCGCTGAACGCTGTACCACCACCTGTCTTCTTTCACAAAGCCAGCCACCACTGGTGAGAGATCACAAGACGCGAAGACTCTGCAATGCCTCATACCAGAAACCAAAGTGTAATATTAAAATCACAATTTACATAATTCTCATGTACAAATTTCCCAGCTTCTTCTCGATCGCGTACGTAATCAGCCTTGCCAGGTCTCAGCGCGGGCGCTGATTCGCAGCGAAGCTCCAATTGGCCAAAAATTCCAGGGACAAGGAAACCAATGGCAGCGTTTCCCCGGGCCCAGGTGGAGGAGATATGACGAACTGTTGGCTGAGAATGGGCAATGACATAAATTGCCCAAAGACAAAAGTTTGGTGCCTTGTTCCCCACTGAAAGTATCTCTCGCTGCCCGCTGCCCGCCTGAGTGGTGCCTTCTGTGAGGCTCGCTTCAGTGTTTTCTTGCCTACCTTACCTAGAAGCATCTTATCTCTCACTTTCCCCAGTTTCTTCCCATCGCAGCGGTATGGCGCATCTCCTGCCTTAGAAACGGCCTGCCCCGACCACGTTCTGGCCTGCCTCCG
This sequence comes from Colletotrichum fructicola Nara gc5, assembly GCF_000319635.2. Lineage (NCBI taxonomy): Eukaryota > Fungi > Ascomycota > Sordariomycetes > Glomerellales > Glomerellaceae > Colletotrichum > Colletotrichum fructicola. The sequence goes on along the minus strand of NW_027094051.1, from coordinate 6,742,490 downwards.
TCTCAGTCGATCCCCTCAGATCTCAACGCTACCTTGCCCACCTCACCTGCGGTCTGATTAAAAGGAAGCCGCCTTTGCTCTTTCCTCCCTGCAGTGCTCTGGGCCTCGCGCCCAGTTGCACACAGCAGGTGCGACGGTGGAATACCCGCGGAAGAGGAAACTGGAACTGGGTCCTTACTTCGCAGCGGCTACCCGATTTTGAGTCACATTCCGTGTGACCAGATCTCATCGTTATCTCGGTCTATCTCGCCCACACTCACTCCATTTTGTTTACCTCCCTCCCCCAAATAGCGAACGGTTGAGAGATCGTCGGGCTGTCATACCCTCCTGGAACGACACACACAAAGATCGCCATTTTTTCCTTGCAGCGCACTACATTTTGGAGATACCCGCGCTTTATTCCGGCTTCTGTCTTGTCAGACCAGGCTTATTATTCCTCTTCTTACCGTTGTATTTGCAACCCTTTCGGTGCCGGTGGCCAAGACGCGTCTGGATCCCGGAACGACAACCCACATACGCTCGGTCAACATGGGAGACCAACAACAGGCCCGCGGCGGATGGTGGACCAACCCCCACGACCCCGAGTCCACGGATCCGGATTTGTTGAAACAGAATTCAGAGATACGCACATTCACGACAGATCGCTACACCTATGCTGATATCCGCATATTTTACAAACGGCATCAACAGGCAGACCAGCTGCCCAAGCCATCCATCCCCTTGCTCGTCTTCATTCACGGGCTGGGAGGCTCAGTGGCACAATTTCACCCGCTGCTGACCAGCCTTGTCCACATCTCATCATGTCTGGCCATCGACCTGCCCGGATGTGGGCGATCCAAGTTTGCACAGACGTCATGGGACGCCTACAGTCCGGAGGCAATGGCCGAGCTGCTGGAAGTCATCATCGACGAGTACCGCCAGAAGGAGCCTGACCGCAACGTGGTTCTCATCGGCCATAGCATGGGCACGACGATGTGTGCACAACTGGCTAGCCGCAACACTACGCACCGAACAGATTTAAGAACACACATCGTGGGACTCGTAGCGATTTGCCCCGTCTCTGGACCTCCACCAGCTGACAAGACGGCGCTGTTCCGCAAACTTTTGTGGGTTCCCGGCTGGCTTTTCGATCTGTGGAGGGCCTATGACCGATGGGGAGGACCGCAGAGTGCCAGCGTGAGCCGGTTTGTCGGACCGGGAGCAGACCTCGAGCTGCGCAAGCTGCAAGACCGGTTTAACAACCAGAGTCGCACACCGGTATGGCGTCGTATGGCTTGGGGGTCTTTACCCACGTTCAAGAATGGCGTTGCCAGGGGTGGCGTGCCCGGAAAGGACGTATGGGCCGGCGTTGACGTACCCGTATACCTTGTTGGCGGGGAGGCAGACAAACTAACCCCTCCTGGTGAAGTCGGCAAGATCGAGGAGTATCTTCAAACCAAGGCACCGCTGTCACCAGAGACGGGTTCGGAAGATGGCCATGAGACCGTCGTGGACTCTGCTGCGCCAGTCAACACCCTCCAAAACGTCACCGACCATGTGCCTGAGAGCATCGACGACATCCGAGATGAGGACTTCCAGCGAGACAGACGACTGGATGAAGGTGCAGACACGACTGAGGACCCCTCTACGCCAGATGAATCATCTCCTGCAAATCTTCCGCCTCAGCCTCGACATCCCACCAAGGTGGTCAAGTCAATCATCATCCCGGCGCCTGCCAATCACGCTTTATTGTTCATGCCCTCGACCGCTCGGGTTCTCGCCCATCACATTTCCGACTTCCTAGCCTGTCACGTCACCGGTCGCTTCTCCCTGAAATGGCAGCTGCAGTACCTCTCGCGTGAGGGCAAGTGGGACGTGAAGAACCTAGCCAAGTGGAAGAATGTCGTACCGGTATCGCTCCCGATAGGGCCCAAGGGCAAGCCTGCCGTCTTCCGGGCGATGAAGACTTTGCGAGAAGCCGACGATGTACACTGCCCTGCCGAGTTCGTCAAGAACTGGGGCAAGATTATCAAGGACGTCGTTGACATCAGTCACGACCAGCCTGTCTACGACCCTAGAAGCATGGAGAAGGGCGGCATACGCTACCACAAGTTCGCCACGGTGTCCAAGGTTCCGCCCAGTGAGGGAGAAGTTGCGCATTTTGTGGCGCTTGTGGACAAGTTGAGGGAAGAGCAGAAGAAGAGAGCTGAGGAGGAAGGATGGGAAGCGGTCAACGGAGAAAACCAGGTCATTGGTGTTCACTGCCATTACGGATTTAACCGCACGGGTTACTTTATTGTATGCTACCTGGTCGAGCGGTGCGGACTAGGTGTGCAGGAGGCGATCGACACGTTTGCGGAGGCGAGACCTAATGGGATCCGACACTCGCATTTCTTGGACAAACTACATGTACGATATTCAGGGGCGAGGAAGACAAGCGAGGGGGCGGAAGCATCATAGGCAGTTCCCGAGCAGACAGCTCATGTCTTGCTTTTCTGTGGGAGTGGCACAGCTGCCCAGCGAGAAGGAACGGTTTTGTTAGGTTTTGGGACCGGAAGGGTAAGAGATAGCGATTTTGAATATTCACAAACATTTCTTACACCTTTGGCAAGACCCTCCTGTCAGCGCTGGGCTCACGTCTCAGCTTCTGTCACACATTGTAGCTATGACTTGATGGCTTAATGAAGCAGAAGCTTGAATTACTAATTCCTGTTGACCCGTCAGTACTTCATACAGGTCTCGCAGTCAACCACACAAGTAGAAACATGTGCCTCTGTTGCCTGTTGAATGTCGGAGACCCCGAGTCCAGCATTGTGTCCTCAGCCTGGCCAAAGTTAATGTTGTATCTCCTCAAGGGACCTACTCCATCAACCTTGAGTGCCGAATTCTCCCAAAAAGAAATAATAAAAGGGGGATTCCAGCAACGAATCTTCTGTAAAGACGTCCAACCTTCATATCATCTCTTCCGAGTTAAACAACACGATTCATCAGTAAGTCAATCCTGCAAGACTTATCGCCATTTCTTCTAATTAACACGAGTTACCAAGCAAGTCTATGTCATCAACAACTACCTCAATAACTACAACAACTACCACAATAACAACTACAGTAACAACTACAACAAAAAACCCAAAATGAACCGCTTCCGAGTCTACGCAACCAAGACCCTCTCGGGCACCGTCGCTGGGCCGCGCAAGTTCCACGCGTGCAAGCTCAGCCACGACTTCGGCTCCGCGCCGGCCCCCAAGCCGATCCAACAACAAAACGACACCATCGCAGCCGCGGACATCGAGTCCGACGTCCAGAAGCTGGCGGCGCTGGTCCAGAGCGCCAGGGCCGCGACCGAGCGAATCGAGGGGCACGTCGGCGTGCGGGGATGTATCGTGGACGACGGCCGCAAGCTCGCGGGCCCGTTGTACAGGGCGATCGGGTTCGATGTGAACGTCTTTGAGAAGGTGGACAAGGCGGATGTGATCCGCCGGAAGTTGGCCGCGTCGTTTTCGGGCGAGGGTATGGTCAAGGGCGAGGGCGAGGGCGGCAAGGTGTTGGAGAGGTTGAGGGAGGTGCAGGGGGAGATGGGGGAGGTGCTTGGGCGGCTGGAGGCTGTGGAGAGAGAGTCGAGGGTGCCGGTGGGCGGGAGGGGGAACTGGAGGGGTGGGAGGTTTCTTGATCTGGATTGCTTGTAGACTTCTCGTCTTTCTTCCGTGAGATCTTGGAGATTTCTGGGTTGTATGCGCATTTCACAAGTACGGCGGCATACATCGTTGGCTTTGAAGATACCCGAACCGACGGTTTTGGCTACTGCCAGGAATAGTTCTTGATTTGGAGGCATAGCAGTTCAAGTTCAAGCAGTCAATTTACATTTCGATGTGACACTACACCAACTTACGTTCCTTTACCTCATCATGCGCAGGCTTGGCGATGAGATTTCGCACCGTCAATTAGCCATAGAGGTGTGTACCTTAAACTCCTATGGAGAGATGTGGACAGGCCACTTGGATGGTTCAGAGGTTTCTGGTGATCAGGGTCACTGTCACAATTTCTCTCTTTCACCCTTCCGGCTCTGCAAGAATTCTTTTCGCAAAAAGAGACATTAGGGTCTCCAAAAGGGTAGACCAATGTGTTCCAAACAACTACCTACCTTCCCTGAATCTAATCTTCCTGGTCAGAAAATTTGTAGCAGGAACGACAAAACAGATTCTGTTAACCATACGTCAACTCGGAATCGGGTGTAGACCAGAATAATTGTAGGTTCAAGCGTGCTTTCGTTACTTGACTGTTAATTTCGACGTCGTTTGCGACTTGGATCAAAGAAGAGTATCTCAGCTCCTCAAAGTTGTACTGCTTGACCCTGCGTGATTCTAATATCACTCTTCATCTGATGCGTTCTCGATTCAATTGCAGCAAGTCATAGATTCACTTGTTACGGAGGCTGACAGATGCAGTACCACATCACTGACGACGAGCCAAAGTTTCATTCATATTCCAACTCTGTAATAGCCAAAATGTCGCAAATACCGCCTTCAGAATCGCTCCATTTGGATACTCCAATATATCAGCTGTTTTGCAGCAAACCCGGGAGACTTCTAGACGAAATGTCTTTAACGAACCGTTTCCCTAATTTGAATGCGCCGGTAAAGACGGTGGTGCACATCGATATCTGGGAGGCTATATTCGACCAACTTGCCTTTCTTGGCTACCACAGGACTTTGGCAAACTGTGCCCTCACAAGTAAAGGAAACGCGTGGTTGGCACTCAGGCGACTTTATGAGTAAGTTGATTTTCACCGAACCTAAATCAAATAGCATGCGGCTTGGCGTGAAGCTATGGATGAGCACACTGCTGAACTCCTCTAGCTTGACATATCTTCCTCCGACAGACGAAACGAATACCTCAGAAGGACTGTGGGAAACTATCTGTCATTCATCAACGTTTACGGAAGGCCCTCTGAAAACGCCGCCTCTCACTTCACGGCCGTACCTAACATATGTCCGACGCTACAACGGCGCCGATTTGCTTTTCGCTCCGAGAGTGGATTTGGAATCTGTGAGCCGTTTCGGGGACCAGAACCCTCAATGGACTGAGAAAAGAACACCCATTTCGCAGCCCGATTTCCGATTTCTCGAGGAGTTGGTTATAATCAGCAACGAAACTGGTCGGCGCCCGATGCTCAGAGAAGTCTCGATAGATCGCTGGGAAGACAGAGGCCCCCTCATTCTCTCCTGTCACGCGCTGGAGCGTTTATCGATGCATTATACCGGAGACTTGACTGCTGAAACCGGAAGACAAGTTAGCAAGAGCCTTCCGAGGCTGCGGCATCTGGAGTTCCCATTTGCGCTGAATGCCACGGCGGCCTCAGAAAAGCTGGGCGAGTTCCTCTCTCACTTGAACGCAGACCAGCTTCACCACTTCGAGTGCGGAGTTGGAGAGGCGCAGGCCTCCGTGTTTAGAGCCATCGCTAAGCAGACAGAACTACGGTGTCTGGAGTTCCGCTTAGTCGAGATCCCGCCCACCGATCTGCTTCTGCTGAGTCCGCTCACGAACCTGACATCGCTGACTCTGAAGTCCAACTCCTTTGTTCCCAGCTGGCGGCTCCGAGAGAAGTATGAGCTTTGGGCTAGGGAGAAACGTAGGCATATTGCGAATTGGATCACGTCTTGCAGAAGTCTGAAGCGCCTTCACCTCTTCCGACTGCCGGACCTGATCCCTGCCATCGCGGACGCCCTCCCTCATCTCCAACTCGAAAGGCTGCATGTGTACGATACAGGCAACCATCCAGACTTCTACCATGCACTTAAAACACAGAGCGATCTTAAACATCTCTTCATAGCGGAAAGGTCGACTGATCCTCCTCCTAGGGATCTCCGATGTCGCAAGCTAGTCATGGACGCAGTATGTTCCATGAAGGACCTGCGCGACTTGAGGCTCCACACATCCTTCTCGCTCTATTATACACAGCTTCAGACACTGGCATGCTGTCAGCCTAATCTTGAATTCCTTTCCTTCGTCCAAAGCGGAGTAGAACAGCCTGCTTGGGTCTTGAGAGCCCTGGAGCTTTTCGAGAATCTTAAAAGCCTGACCATTCTGGGGATGACGCGGTTCTCCGCACCAGAAATTCTAGAGTGGATCGAGAAGACTGGATGTCATCGTCGGCATGGAGGATTTTTGCTAAGCCTGCCGTCTCAGGAGAAGTCCAGCTGGTACCGCGGCGTGCCGCCCGCCGAGCTTCCACCGATGAGGACAATTGGGAGAGACTCCTTTACCAGGCGCATCAAGGAGCTAATGAGATTTTGTGCGGTGAAGGTTAGAGGCCCGGCAGAAACCGGGGAATCATGGCACGGAAACGATTATCTTGACTACGAGGAGTCCATGTTCCACAACCTTTGGGGAGATGCGAGAGGGCCAACTGCAGTGTCCTATTGGAGAGGACGTGTTCAGGCGGATCCTGAAACGAGTCTTCACATTGCTTAAGTGTATATAGCATCTCCATACTCTGAATGGGAATCAAGTGCAGTGAGTCGACAATGTCTGATCTCGGTACGTCTTCGAAACAATTGCCCGTCGACAGCCCATCGCCAAGCTGAATGTCAACAAACGGTTTCAAGACACAAAAGCTGAGGTCTCATGATCATCACTAGCATGGGTTTCCTCACCACAGACTGTAGCCATGTGACTGTAGCCATGTTTGGGGCTTTTCATCCACGTCCTAGGGCTGCTGTGCATGGTTGACTGAAAGCCAGGCTCGTTGCAGACCTCCGTGCGCAGGGAGCGCTCGTCGTTGGCCGCCAAGCCGCGGATCATACTGTGCCGTTCGTGATGTGTTACATTTAGCTTCAGACTATCGGCGGGTGAGTCCAATGGATGAGGTGATGAAGACGCGCGAAGGAGCCCAAGGACCACGGTTTGCCGTGGACCACTCTTCCGCCCGTTCCTAGTCCCTGAGCCGGCTGAACGTTGAGTGCCGGCCAGCCTTTGTCGCTCACGGCGAGGAAAGATTTGCACCCGAGGAAACAGGCCATTGTTATCTGCCAGTGTTCAGCCATGAATTCTGTAAACACCACTTTCGCAGTCTGGCTGTCAGCTGGAGCAGTCTCAGCAGGCGCCACTTGGGCAGAATTACTGCCTATGAGCACGAGCTCAGGGGAAGTGAGACATGGCTAATGAGAATGAGCAGCTCAACAATTCCTTTCTCTCCTGAAATTGTGAGTTTCCCGCGGATTTTCCAGGTTGACGTTGGGTCCCTGATGGACAGCTTTGCAACCTTTATTTACTGAGAAGAGGTGTGCATCGATTTGAAGCCAGACCGAGTCGTGAAAGCCTCCAGGTCCCCACGAACTAACACAATGCAGCACAGACAATGACTGAGGCCGGGCCACTCAATGACACATCAGCGTGGGTCAATTCTTGTTTGCACCGCCAATCACGACTGTCACTGCTTCACAAATACCTGCCACTCCGCCAGCTAGGGTTTCAAACTCGCACAACCGAGCGGTCTTCGTCACACGTGGCCTTCTTAAGCCCCAACTCGAGCTGGGTCCTCAACAACATCCCAGTCAGCTCAATCGAGCTCATCCCCGATGGCACAATTGGCTAGCGCGTCAGACTGTTAATCTGGAGGTTGGTGGTTCGAGCCCACCTCGGGGAGATTCAGTGGTTAAATTCCACCTGGGAACTTTCTCTTTTGCTTTTTGATGTTCTGGATCGCGCGGCGCATTGATTCACCGGCTTGACTTTTGCGTTGTGAGCCAGACACTTACTTGACTTGGTCTCTTATTTCGATTGCAGCATCTTACAGCTATCTTGATTTTGCTGTTAACGGGTAACGTCATGCTGACTGACACTTCGCATAGATAAATGTCTGAAGCCCGACCATTGCCTGTTTTGGGTCAACCGCTCCGGCCGCAAGCAGAGACCCGGGAGTCCGATACCGTGAGGCCCCGCCAGCACCGAGAATGTGACCCACTCTGTCCGGAGCTCGTCTCTAGGAAACCGCTCCGGGGCAGTCTTCTCGCCGCATGGTGGTCTTTAGTTTCTACGGCGTCCGATGAAAGAGACTGCATATCGATATGGACATGGCGATAACACCCAGCCTCAAGCCACAAGCGAAACTGCCCTCGATGGACCTTACGAGACACGGAATGAGGATGATTGCGCAGCAACGACTTATGACTGGAATGTCGCTTCTCGATCACTAGCGACTTTCTTTGTCAATGCTTTTTGCGAAATGCCAACATTCAGCATCGAGGCAGAATCCTCCGCCTCATTGTCGATGTGTCTCTCGGGAGGCAGAAGACGTTGACGCTCAGATCAACCGAAGATAAAGGAACCGGAGGCAAAATGGCGTACTTATGATGCGTGGAGAAGCGCAAGGCGGTGCCATTGGCATTCTTTGATGAGTCAGTGGCTGCGCAGAGTTGAAGAGCCACGGCCGCCGCCTTCTCAAAAGCTTGTCCTACCTTGTTCAGAGTTTGTCAGCGCCTGATCATCTTGGGATGGGACGAACCCAGGAATCTGGAACCGCATCGACAGCTCGCTTAAACGAGTTTTCGGAAGACCAGCCTTAAACGGCGAAACAGCATACTACTTTGGTGTCTTCATCAAGCTAAGCCATGTGTCTACGGCACTTATTGGGCTTGCATCGGCCAAAGTCCAGTGTTCACCGGCAAACGGTTCTTCGTTTCCTGTCGGGGTCTTCGCGGTCCAATTTGCCCGCCTCAATGAGGCTGGAGGCCAAGGACCAGAGAGCTGGTAACAACAATGAGACAGGACCCCTCCTGCATTCTTCTCCTAGCTCGCCATTCCGTGGTGACGCCCCGCAACCACGAGGCGCGCTGGCGAGCTTCCACTATTTGAATCAAGCTCTGAAGATCATGAAGAGGCATCTGAAGTGGTTGTCAGCAAAAGGCTTGCCATGCCAGTTTTCCCATTGTTCTCAAACTCCGATAATTGATCGCTACCAACCTCGAGAAAGGCTCTATTAAGAAATTACCGATCCTGGACATCTATAGGTCCAATGCTTCCGTTCACATGCCAAGACGCCTGGGTGCCCGCGAACGGCATTCCTCTTGAGAAGATACTCTCAACATTCCGCAAACGTCACGATGCCCCTGCGTTGGGCGCGCACAGCCCGCAGCTAGTCTCACTTTAGCTCCATGTTCGCCACGCCAATGTGGGATCCCGAGTGCCAAAGCTTCTGCTTTAGCTCGAGTACTGGCTTGCTATGGGGCCACACATCAGACGCCATCTTCCCATCTCGGCTGGCGAAAAGCATTTGTACCTCGTAGACTTCTTGATGGTCTCAGCCGCGGCGTCCTTCGGCTACGCGAGGGCAGGGGGAGCGACCAGTGAGGAAGGAACTGGTCCGACATGAAAGGGTAAAGTGTGAAATTAGCCAGCACCCCTCCGCAAACGCAAAGGAACTCAGGCAAGCCGGGCCAAATACCGCGGAGGCGATCATTGAGCGCTCGCGTGTCCGGTCCGCCCGGCTACAGCGGCCGGTGAAATGCAGTGTTGTGTGTCCTTGAGAAAGAGAAGAGGGGGGACTGAAGTAAGAAAGCCACAAACCAGTGCACAGCTTTTGGATCCAGGGCCTAGGCTAGTCCGCTAACTTAGCTGGGCAAATTGACAGCCGTCAGTACGTGCTTTCTGGGGAAAGATTGTCCCGCTAAATGCTGGTCCTTGCCTTCTTCCCTTTCCTCCAACATGTGTAGGTCTTGTTGGCACCATGGCCAAGACTGCTTCCCGAGGTTTACCTTGACGTTGGTTCCTGCTTGTCGAACCCTTGCGGACAGAGTTTTCCATCAACAAACGCTCTCGACGACAACGACGACGAACGGTATTGCGGGGGTTGAGGAAGGGGATACGAACGCAACATGGCCGCCTTTCGGTTTCTCGTCTTGCTGGCCTGTTTCCTTGGCCTGAGCAGCTACGTCGCTGCCGCCGACCTATCATACAACGGAATCCCTCCATGCGCGGTAAAGATGATCGATGGGCATTCTTGGTTGGCGATTGCTGACGGGATCTAGATATCCTGCATTCTTCAAGAGATCGGGACAGGGCACTCAACATGTGCCCTCACGAACCAGACATGCATGTGTAACGACAAGGTTCTCGCTGGGTACGTGCAGACTTGCGTCATGGCAAACTGCACAGTCAAAGAGATGCTGGGTGAGAACTCCAACCCCGTCACGGTAACATGAAGGTAGCATATTGACCGTTATGCAGTCGCCCAGAACCAGTCGCTCGCAGCTTGTGGTGTGCCTCCGGCCCAACAAGACACTGTTATGCAGTGGTTCAGAGCTCTTCTCTTCGGCCTTCCAACGTTCTTCATCATCGTACGGATCACGAATAAGTACATGAAGCTGTCGCCATGGGGCTGGGACGACACGACCTGTCTTGTCGCATATGTATGACATTGCTGCCTGATTTGATAATGACGTCCTCTGACATTCACCTAGGGTGTTCTTGCAGCCTTCTTACCAGCAGCCTATCTTGGTAAGGAAACCAAACGCTTCGTTCTGTTGTTCACTTTCACTGACATTTCCTAGCTGAGGAGACAGGCGCTGGACGAGACATTTGGAGTCTTACTCCCGAGCAAATCACATACTTCTTGGTGGTGAGTTCAAAGATGGAGCACCTGCATATTTCTAGGATGATGAACTGACACTTCCCAGCTCTTCTATGTCTTTGGAATGCTCTACCTGACTGCTCTTGCCTTCGTCAAAGCATCGATTCTCTTTCTCTATCTACGCATCTTCCCTGACGAAAAATTCCGGCGAGTACTATGGTGTACGCAAATGTTCAACCTGCTCCTCCTCATCGCGTTCGTTGGAGGCACTGTTGGGTCGTGCCAACCTATTCACTACTTTTGGGATGGATGGACTGGGGAGATGAAGGGCCAATGCATCAACCTGAACGCCTTCGCCATGTCCCACGGCGCTCTCAACGTTGCCTTGGACGTCTGGATGCTCGTTCTTCCCGCAACCCAGGTCTATGATCTGAGGATGCCGCTCATGCGCAAACTGGGAGTGATGCTCATGTTTGGCGTTGGGGTATTGTGAGTTGACCGAATCTGGACGCAACGATCTTGGTGCTGACCATAAGTAGCCTCACAGCAGTCAGTGCGTATAGGGTCAAGGCATTATTGATCTTCTCGACGTCTTACAACGTCACAGGTAAGCCTCAAATGCCCGCAATATGTGAGTCACACTAACATAACGTAGCCGACTCCTTCCAAAGTTCACTTTGGTCACACATTGAACTATGTGTGGGCATCTTCGTTGCCTGTTTACCGAGTACTCGCCAAGTCTGGCGAATCCTCTTCCCCAAGATAGTAACACAACTCTCGAGGACTGGACGCTCAGCAAAGGGATCTAACAACGAGTCCCAAGCCTCCAGAACCATATCCAGTCCCCCCGAGCGAGCACGAGTTGTGTCCTACGAGGAAGCATCAATAGCCCATTTGGTCGGAGACTTCAGGAACATCGACCTGAACGACCTCCCGTCAGAGCCAGAGACACCAAGCACGCCGAAAACACCGAAGAGTCGAATCGAGTTCAAGGAGGAGCCTTGTTCTGGCAGTTCAAGGGGCAACGACAGCACGAGAAGCATGCTGAAGATGAAAGAAGAGGCATGATGGCTGGGTTCTGAATGTGATATGGAACGGAACCCGACGACTGCTAGTAATATGCAGGTGCGAACTGGCCGCAAACGGGCCAGTGCCGACGAGGCGAACGTCGCAGAGTGCCAGAGAATTACCGAAGCAAACGAAGACGTCACATGACTAGTTATGGACCGCGTCAAAGACGAGAGACGGCCCACGGAGGATCAAACAGTAGCGCCGATGTGATGTTGGAAGGCCCGGGCACAGCACGAGAGGCCTAGTGGCTAATAACCCAGGTCGTTGAAGCAGAAAACATCAGTCAAGATTGATTGACAAAGGGATGTTATATGGCAAGAGGCAATCCGTGTTCATTTAATACCTGAGACCACTAGAACGCTGCCCGCCTAAGCGCGGAGCAACGTTGTTGACAATGAATGTTACCGTCGGTAGCACAGAAAGCAAAAATAGAGCTTTCAAAAACACGTCGCCCTCTCGTTCTTTTTTCGGGTATGTGTGTGTGTGTTGTCTCCAGTGTATCATCCAGGCTGCTCCCTATGAAACCAGACCTGCAAGGTGAACGTGCAGAACTGTGAACACTGTTAGACAAGTACTCTTGGGGTGATGTCAACCAAACTTACGAGCATCGTTTGAACACCTTTTCCATCAGATGAACAATACGTCGCCGTAGGGAAAGCCCATCAACTGCCAGAACCCCTTGACCTTAGCCACCACCTTGTAAAGTGGTGTATTCTCATCAGGTTCCCCCTCTTTTTCCGGTAAAGGGTTTTCGTTTGACAACGTTTCTTTCTCTTTGCCCTTACCCTTGCTTTCTACGCATAATGGCTCTATCACAGGGACTCTGCCGTAGGCATGCCGATTGAGTTCCTCAACTACCCAGCAGGTACTCATACTTCTCAAAGCTGAGTGGGGTAACGTCTCCCACTCAGCGTTGAACGGTGTGGCAATGACACAGGGCCCATCGACGTCAAATATCGACAAGAGCTCTTGTGCGCGAGCCTCGTCCGCCTCGGCAGTCCAAATTGATCGGAATCGAACATCCAGTAGGCGAACCAAAGCACCAACGTTTATACCTTTCGACGCTCCGCTAGAACCGAAAGAATGGAACATGGCGATTTCAGACAATTCCGCAAACGTTTCTTTGCCACTCTGTTGGTCCAGGATGTCTTTCTCTCGAAAACGATCGGACACAGACTGTGGTTGGCCCGAGGATGAAGAACCTTGGCGCTCATCTGAGACCTCGCTTCTTCCACGTGAACCTTTTCCGATTGCTTGATCTTCAAAAGGCAGGAATGCGAAGGCAGAAGTTCGGCGGCTGATCATGGACTCGTGTACACGAGTGTATCTCCCTATCCAAAGTGTCCCATGCCGCATGATACGATCAATGAACCAAGTCTGCAAGTAGGAGTTATCAGGTCCCTTGTGTAGTTGTATAGTACTAAAAGCATCCAGCAGGACCCCCGGGTGTGTGAAGAGATCATCGCATACCATGTCTGGTAATTTGACTTCAAGCCCCTGGATGTAATCGACGCGCAGCGAGTGCCAAATGCTGTTAGCTACACCGGCTGCGCCCGGGTCACGACGGGCCAATCTGTTCAGATGAGCTAATATGACGAAGATAATGCCGGCCAGCTTTTGCCTGGCTGCAGGATCAGACTCGATAAGTGCTACGTTCAGTTCAGCTGTACAGCGGATCCCGGTAGGATCCACGCCGGACCAGACTTCCGAGTTTTTGTGGACGTGCCCGTGTTGAAAAATTTCTTGCAAGGCCTTCTTCTGGATGTCAATCTTACCGCTGATGTGCTGGTAGGCAGTGTTTTGCCTGGCTCTGAAAGCGAAATCAGACTCGCCTTCCTGCGGTACGACCGTAATTCGCAGAATTTTCAACTCATGCCAATATGATGCCAGTTGCTCCTTGAGGCATGAAAGGTCAAGCTCTCTATCGATAGTCCATATATAGGCAGGAAGAGGCAAACCAAATGTGGCGGTACCTATCAAGGTATGCGCATACGATCGTGGGTTAAGGGGCCCTTTCTCCAGCATTGTGCGATCGTGTATAGCCCCAGGATTGGTGTCAAACGGGGAAAGAAGTCCGTCTGTGGGGCAGGCCTCCCATTTATTGGAGATCTCATTGATGTGATAAGGCAAGTATAATTCTGGAACGAGTAATGACAGGTCGCCATTCAACAGAGCGAGCGTGAGAATGGCAAGGCGGAGAGACGTGCAATGCTTAACAATGAATCTGTCGTTGAGGCGGATATCGTAGTTGCACATATTTGCGACAATGGCAATTTTGTCTTGTGCTTCTCGGCATTGGCGGCTTCGTAAGAGTGTCAAAGACGTGCTTGCGTTTACAGTAGGCCGCAATCCGTATCTGTTCCCCCCACGAATCGTGCATTGGGCCAATGGATATTTGCCGGCAATGGGAGACGGATGTAAAAGCTCAGCATTCTCCAAAACGCTCAAAAAAGATCCTTGCGCTGCATGGGGTGTGATCGCCCACTCCTGGAATTGCTCCTCCGCGAGCCGTTTTGCGACTCGAAGAAGCCCTCGAAAGCCATTAACAGTTATGTTGATAAGCTGAGAAGAGTGCAGATGTAACTGTGAGTGTAGACTATGCTTTGTAGGATTCTCGGGAGAGCGGAGAGATGATGGATAGTCGATACCGCCACCCCTCCGAAAGGAGAGAACTAACTTCGCCCCGGCGCTGATGGATTCCTGAATAATCCAAGCTCGCGTGTACCAGCGATCTGAGATGACAGAACACAAGAAGCTGTAGAGTTCATCTAATATCAGATGATCCAGCCTGGGCAGAGGTTCATGCGCGTTAATGTCATCAAGGTCCATCAGGATACCGAGAGCATCGGCTGTTGTTTGATTGGAGATGGTTCCAGAATGAAGTCCGGCAGTGATGATTGCTTGGTTATAGACAATATCCATTGCCTGAATACCCAGTTGCTGATACTCTTTCTCTTCCTCTGGACCATCAGTTGCCGGCTGAGGCAAGCATTCCTGGTCAATCCAGATCATTCGCAGACCCGCGCAATTAGCAAAGTCGACCGCTCGATCCAGAACATCGTCGAGTGCTCGAGCCTTGCGTACGATACCGTTGAGATCACGGACCTTGGATTCCCTCGGAGGTTGACAAAGCTGACCTAGTTGATCGAAGGCTGGCTCAGGCCAGCAATATGACAGAGCCACGTGATGCGTACAAGGGCGCAAGCGTTCGAGCGAGCGAGTTGGATCTAAGCTGCCAGGATTTATAATACGAAAGTTTCTCGCTTTTCTGTCGTGAGGAAACTCAGGTAAATTGGCGCAGATGTCGTATTTATTAGATAGACCGTGATGATTTGCCGATGGGCCCTTGGGAGCCGAAGGCTCTGACTCGGTGTGTTGAGGCGATCGATCTGGTGAAACATTTTCCGTCTCCAATGACATTTCTATTGCTCTTCGTAGGGTTGCTTCCTCATCCTCACTGTCGTTATAAGGGCACTCTTCGGTCTTCGAAATATCCTCTTTGGTCACCTCGTCGTCTGTGTCGTCGTAGACCAAGAATCTAATATGACGGAACGCCCAAACGTGGGCGGATGCTTTCCTGATAGTGAACCGCCAAAAAGTCTTCATCTTTTCGATGTCTTCGATGCCCAAAGCGGGCAAGCTCGTCTTGTCCAAATCGTCTTCCATCATAATGTGCGAGAAGGTGAACTTGCCGTACCGAGCGGAGACCAGCAGAAAGAAGAGGAAAATGGGACGAGAAGGAGAAGGCGCATTCAAGTACAGAAAACTTGGTTGTTATATTACGGAGATAATTTATAAGCGATTTATCGGTTCGAACGTGCCTCGCCTGAGCTTTTCAATGCTTCGGGCCTCCCGCAAGCTTCACTAAGTATGAAGTTGTTTGGGCTGTAAATTGCCACCGCGGGCTGCCCGTTGAAGCCTTCCGCTAAAAGCATCTGATGATACAATTCTGTGTATCTGTGTTGCTGAGGGAAAGCAAACACAATCGCTTAGAATCAGGCCTTGTTCACGCGTTCACGCAAGTAAAGGCAGCAGATCGCCATGTGTTACCGCTCACGGCACCGTGTGCAATGGTGGCACTTGTGGGGCAGAATCTACCAATCTACCAACACTAGAGATTCAAGTGGTTCTTCCATGGCTGGTGGAACATCGCGTGTACCTTGTCACGAAGAGGAATGATTGGACAAGGGAGCTAAACCATTCACAGGAAGGAAACTGAGATGCTGACCGTCGTCGAATCTAGTAGTACATTTACTACTTTCGTGCCAATACACGTTACAAGTACTACGTTTTGAGGAAAGGACGGCTGGCTGCACAGTCACGAATGTGTTGTCAAGTGACTAACTCGATCGACACTGGGAGCATCGCTGCGGCTTCAGCGGCTCTCTAGGCACCCGCCGTATAACCCAGGTGGATGTTCAGACTTCTGATAGGAAAGCATTGAATAGCTTCATATCACGGTTGAAGATGCTGAGTTGAAGGTCTTTCTGAGCCAGATTGGGATGATTTATTAGTGCTTACATCACTGAGAATGCGCGCCCAAGAAATGACGAGCAAAGATTGACGATGAATACGTAGTCCCAACACAGTTCGGTATCACAACTTGAAAAAATGTAGAAAAATGACGAAGTAGAATAGTCGTAGAATAATGTGTTGTTCATCGCGTAGACCAAGTGACACCAACATGCCCGCCGAAGCAGACCACAGCAATCGGGCAACCCCCGGCCCCACCCGGCCCCGTCCCCGGTCGCCCAAGCGCTTACATCCGCCTTAGTGCCATTCTACTCCGCCCCGCGCGCCCGATCCGATAAAGCCCGCGTCCGCGCGCGCAAGGAAGTCCGAAAGGATTGCAGCAGGAATGATCAAGTCTGAATCTTGGCGCAGCACCTTATTTTAGACACCCTCCCACAAACCAGCGCCCAAGGCTGAGCTGAGGGTTACTAACGCGGCAAGGTACAACTTTAAAAACCCAACGGGACCAAGCGACCTGAATGGCGACGATCTAAGAGGTGAATGCAGCGGTACTGTTTATACGTATTACTTAAGAGACACGGAGCCCTCAAGGCTGAGCACCGCTCTAGCTCCAGGCACCTCAGGCCTCACACACGTGCACAGCACAGAGATCTGCGTCGGCAGGAAGAACAAGCGCCAACGCGTTGCGAGACAAGCAGGCGGAGAGAACTGCTTCGCCAAGTATTGATATGCATCATCCCCAAAAGCCAAGTGCCATGGCGCATTAGTCCCCGTCCTCGTAGGGTAGTCACACAAGACCCCGAAAAGAAAAACGAATGAATTGAATAAATAAATTGAAACAGAGTTCAAGACAGGTAAGGACAAGCCTTGTGTTGTGTCTGGTTCTGTTTATGTAATCCGTGAGCACCGTTGAAGAAACGCTGAGGTAAGAGGGGAAAAAGGAAGAAACTTTTGAGTTCTGTCGAGGACCATTTGGGTTCAGGCACGGCGTGGTCCAGACCAGGATGGGCACGGCATCACCTCACTGGCCAGCTTCACGCATTGGAAGAAAACTCGTGGCTTACTTACTGAGCAAGGGTTGGCCGTGATGTTGTGCGGTGCGATACCAGTTTCGTATGCCACCTCTCAATCTCAGTCAGAAAAAAGCGCGAATTCACGAAGGGATTGACACGGAGAAATAGTTGAAAGTACGGGGCTTCTCATCTAATTACTGTACTAGATATATGGTATCTCCGACGAAGAAGAAATATTTACGTTGTTTCCTGGCGCCGCTCCATGCCCACCCATGACTTGATGTGACTGTGGTATACGTCTATGGGTATGTACAAGCCAGAAAATAGCAGAACCGAAACAGGGAAAGTCGAAATGCGCTCTCGGAATCAAACTTTCCCCCTCGTGCCCCTCCCGAGAACCTCTTGTGTCCTCGAGAGCCGTAAGGGTATCATAAGCAAGAAAAGGTCGCCTCTCATCTAGGCCTTGTACCAGTTCTCGGGAGCATCGCCAAGGCACTCGCCGACCGTGACGGCGCGGTACCCCTTGCCCTTCAGGGTGTCGATCATCTTCTGCACGAGAGAAACGACAGTCTGCTCGTGAACGTCGTGGGAGAGAACAATGTACGAGTTGGCACCGACGTCGGCACTGAGCTCGTTGTTGAACTTCTCGGCGCTGAGGTGGGTGGTCTCGGGGGTGTTGTTCTCGTAGTCCTTGCTGTCGAGGTTGGTGTCGACGATCACGTAGCCGAGGGCGCCGAGGTCAGCCTGGCAGTCGGCCTGGCAGGAGAGGTAGGGCGCACGCATGTAGCGCGGCGCGAAGCCGTCGATACGGCGTGTGGCCTCCTCGACCTGCACCATCTGGGCCTGGCGGTCGGCGGTCGAGATGGTCTGGAGGTCCGGGTGGGTGCCGGTGTGGGAGCCGACCATGTGGCCCTCGGCGCGCATGCGGCGGATGGTGTCGGGGTTGGGCGCCGTCTCGATGTTGCCGAAGTTGTTGGCGTTGACGAAGAAGGTCGCCTTGACGTCGTTCTGCTTCAGGATGTCGAGAAGCTGGGGGGTGAACTGGAACGGGCCGTCGTCGAAGGTGAGTGCGACGAGGCCGGGCTGGACACACTGGGAGACGACCTGTCCCGCAACGGCGCGGCGGGTGACTGGGCTGGGAGGGTGTTAGTCTCATGTGGAAGTTGGAGAGTTGAGCAGGGGAAAATTTGGGACGTACGTTGCGTTTGCGGTACCGGCGAGGACGGCGACAGCCGCAGCGCTCAGGAGAGAGGAAGTGATTTGCATTGTGAAAATGGATGTTTGTGTTGAATTCAGATAATTACAGTCTGTGGTAAAGCTCAGACGCTGATGGGTATAAGAAAAGTGAGTGGCTTGCAGGATGAAGATGCAAGAAGCTCGGAAACACGAGGGAGAGAATGGATCAACTTATAACAAGATGGGACGCAAAGGAGAAAACCTGCATGAGGAACCATGAACAGTCCAGTCTGAGTTCATGAAGGGACCCAGAGCCAAGACCTTCGTGGGTCGGGTTGGGCCCCTCCCAGAATAGACTCCAAGGTGTCTCCGGTTAGAGAACCATACACAGCCTGGTCACGGAGGGGCGGATAGATTGCCTTACCCAATCGCACCTAGAACTTTGAGAGAACGGGACGGTGACGGTCTGCTTCCCCTCTGCACTTGCTTCAAGGCCCTGGTCCGTTCAGCCCTGGGGCGCCTTGATGATCTTGGCGGGCATGAAGGAAAAGACCCGATGAGGCTCCGATACGAGAGCCGGAGCAAGGCAAGCTGGGGTAACAGAGGACCAGCGGTGGGAGGATATGCGCAGTGTGCTGTACGTTTTGACGTCAAGAGGCTTAGAGACTTCTAAGCTGACGGAATTCCATGGTTATGGGCTGTATGCACCTGGTATCCGGTGGACGACGCGAGATCGGAGAAGGAGAGATTGTCAATATGGCGGAGGAGTGGGGATGAACCACGCCCGAGCCTGGGGTGCGAATGTCTGTCATTCCGTCAACGTCGACAGGGATAGCTTGTAAGTCGGCCAAAGAGTGCGGCACAGTTGAAAACTAGGCATCCAGGTTCATCCGTCAGAGATGGCTGGGATGGGCACGAACGGCACTAGGTAAACGGAGTTGAAAGGAGTGTGTGTGCTCGACTGAAAGAGTGTTGGTCGAACGTTGACGTCCACGCCGCACTGCAAGGCCACACAGGGATCAGCGCGAAACTTTGACAGGGTGGAGTCAGCCACAAGCGCACGTCGTTGCTGTCTCGGGATGGACCATGGCAACTTGTGGAGGCTATTGGAACGCCGCTGCGGGAGAAAGACCGCAGTTCGTATCTCCTGACGATGGTCCCAGTACCAAGAAACGGATGGAACTGCTAAACCATACCGAGGCCTTTCGAAGCCTTCTATTGTACTGGTTCCTTACTCAAGGGGTTTGTTGGAAACTTGGGGTGGTGGCCTCTCACGGGGTCGTTGTCGCAGCACGGAAACATGTTCTCGTCGCAGAAAATGCTTGTGCTGAGGGGAGCATGCCCAATGGTACCAAGACCGCCAGAGGAAGTCGAAAGTCACAACAACACGGACGCTGCAGTGTGGCGCGGTTGCATCTGCTGCTGCTGATGCTGCTTAGGTGATACGGCAATAGCGCGAATCGTTTGCCGAACCAGGCCCTTGAGAGAATAGGAAGGGAGTCAGAGTCTCTCTCGCGCTTAATCCATCTCTCCCCCTCATCGCCCCATTGCGAATGCGCCGTCGGGCTGAAAAGGGCCTCGAGGCGTGGAGGAAATGTGGGCGGCGGGATGCGGATGCCTGACAGCCCACCGCGGATAATGATAGATCGTCCCGCTGATTATCTGGGATTATCTTAGTCGACTTCGCTTCGAGGTGGGATGGAACGGATGGCAAGGTTAACATCTGAGCGCTAGCGCCAACAACGTGCGCCCACGATGCGGTAACGCTACGTATTTTCCAGCGCGGGGGTTCGAAAGGGGAAAGGAAAGAAAAGAAGGCAAGAGAAGACGGTGTGCTATGTCAGACGGCAGCAGGCTGAACGATGAGTCGTCCCGGGACGGCCAAAGGCCCGGCGTCTACCACACTCAAAGTGTTGTGGTCGGTGAGTGTGCTAATGCATTGGAACGTATGCCAAGGCCTGAACAACAGCTGTCACTGGTCACTCGAAGGTCTTGAATGGTGATCGTCCCAAAGCCTTCTGGACCCCGGAGCCCAGAGGAGGACTCGGCCGGGCGTGGAATACGAGTCTGTTGTGCAACTAATGTTGGGTCCATTCGTCGTGGGATGTGAGATGTGCCCTATCTCGCCTTGAAGATGTCGCAACTCATCCGTACAGAGCAAGGCGAACGTTGGGACGGAAATCTTGGCTCCTCCACCGGGCGCATAGAGCGCCAAAAGTGCCTCCCTCTTTCAGACCTGTCATGGTGCGACTGAAAGCTTGGCCTGTCGTGTCATCAGTCTGCCTAGAGTCGACGGCAGCGACTTGCGGCGAGTCAGACCCTCTTAGCTCTCCCAGACCATGAAGCTTTTCAGCCCCAAGTCAAGGATCGGGTCTCTCGGTCTGCATAGTGACTTGGCAGAGGCGACTTGTGGAATTCCATCCATCAATGCTGAGTGAGCGGAACGTGTTGAGCTGATGGGGAATGTCTTGGACGCCGAAGACTCGTTGGTAGGCTACAGTGCAAATTGCTTCTGCTTCTGCTTGGTCTTCTGTGTGCTTGCTGCGCAGCTGCTGACGGTCGGGTGAGAATTATC
Source organism: Colletotrichum fructicola Nara gc5 (assembly GCF_000319635.2). Taxonomy (NCBI): domain Eukaryota; kingdom Fungi; phylum Ascomycota; class Sordariomycetes; order Glomerellales; family Glomerellaceae; genus Colletotrichum; species Colletotrichum fructicola. The sequence goes on along the minus strand of NW_027094051.1, from coordinate 6,721,636 downwards.
CCTGCTCGCGTTTTCGCACCGGATGCAGACCGTGAGCGCCTGTTCTCGAGCAGTTCGGCGCTGCTGCATTGCTGCAGTTTGCTGCAGGCCGGAGCAAGTTTTCAGTTGTCTGCCCACTCGCCGATGCAGTTCGTCTGCCTTCATAACTCTGCGCAAATGCAAGAAAAGAGGGAGGTCGGGAGTCGATAGAGGCTGAAACAAGCGTAGCGCTCTACGCCACCATCATGGCGGAACAAAAGATGAACCTGAACATGGTTATTTTCGCTCTCTGCCGACTGGTTGAACCGCTTAAACTTTGACTTTGGGACGGGGATTGGAGAAATCATTTCGTGCGCCGGCAAAATAGAACCATGATGCTGGGTCTGCGACTGCGACATCAGACTCAAGGCCCTGGGTCCCCTAATTTTCAGAGGTTTCCATCTTTGGGGGCCAAGACTCTTGGCTGATAAAAGCTAGACAACCTTGCCAGGGGCGACCCCAGCCCGTCGGAACCCCGCATCGCACTGCGTCTGCGTGTGATTGTGTGTTGGTGTGTTGGTCCCGTTGGTCTTGGTGCCACCACTGCCGAGGGTGCGCTGATTTCCCGGTTTGTGATGCATCGACAAGACAACAAAGGGCCCCGGAGGAGAGAGAGGGAGGACGTGCTGACCCGGCGCGGCATCTCATCTTCTCGCTGAAGCTCATCAACCAGGCTGCCCGCGCAACGAGGCAATGAAGCAACTACCGACGCATCTTCCCCATGCTCACGATCGGCAGCCGTTATGTATGCTTGTTTGCATCTGCAGACTGTAAGACTGAATATACTGCAGACAGGATCAGGCGACTTTTCCAGAACGCACTCGTCAGCTTGCAGTCCCGCGGCCAGGCTTTCCTTCGCGAGACCACTAAAAAGAAATGACGACCGTCGGGCTGAGACCATGGTGAGAGCACAATGGTACCCCAGGTATCCCCGTGGAAACGACGCCTCGAGAACGAATGTGACCGTCATTCCCTTCGGCGGGCCGAGTGGAGACCTATTGTTTCTGAGACATAGGACAAGACCTGGTTTGACGTCAGCCCCGTGTCGAGAGAAGAGCGGGCGACTTCTCCTCACGATGCAAGAACACGTCAGGCGTGGTGTTGGTTCTCGTAAGGGCATCGCTCGGCTTGACCACCTTTGCCAGATCCAAGTCCGGATTACGGAGTCTTGCTGACGGATGAGGCGATCGCACACAAACGGTGAGCAGACGGAGTAGCATTCGGTTCACGGGATCCTGCTGTCGCCCGAGATCGACGGCCGGGTTGAATGACGGGCGGCGGCATGGTAGACGGCTGCCACCACCAACGCCATCATCAGAAACAACGGCCCCAAGAGTCCGGTTCAGTGCGGAGTAGTCCACCGTCCGCCGAGAACACATCCTCGTTCTCACCGGATACCCCGACGTCGCCAAGACGCGCATCTGAATCAAAGGCGATGAGGTTTCAAGATCCGCACCGCATAGTTTGCCAAGACGTCTTCGTTTAGAAATTGACAGCCCAATACGAACCCCTTAACGAGTCAAGCCAGAACGACATTGCCATCGGCTCTGCGCCGAATGCTATTTTCTGGACCTCATGCGACAATTCAAAACGAGTTGATGAAAGTTTCGATGCCATATCAGGAGTAGTATAGAATCGCCCAGAATTCCATAGTGCCCAGCGATCGCGTGCGCACATCGCTAACACGATACAATCGCTAGACCACCGCACCGCTCTCGAAGCTTTGCTGCTGCGAACACACGATTCGTAAGGTCGCATCGTGACTGACTGCAAATACTCCGAGAATTTCTAAGCGGTTCTTCTCGCATGAGGCCAAATGAAGCCAGATGCAGTCTTGGGAGTTTGATAGCTGTGTCCGGCCGCTGGTGTCTTCCGCTAGCGTTGTCAACCAGCTTAGACTGAACATAGCGCCGCAAATGCATCTCGAGAACCACGGCTAGCAGTGCAGAAGAACGCGGTTGCGCACTCGAGGTTTAACGGAGCCGGCGCGGACGTCCGCATCAGTCCAGAAAGGTCCGTTGTTCTCCAGTGCGCAAGAATGGCACGATGCTTGGGGTCGCCGGTCTCCTCAACGGGAATGGAGATATGCTTAACCGCACTCGAGTGTGCATCCTTTTTGGCAACGCTCGTCCGTACCGTCGGGCAAGCTAGAATCATAGCGTAGCCCGCGCCTCTCGTTCCGCCAATGGCGCAGTCGTGTTCTGAGAATCCGCATGGTTCTAGCTCATCCTCCACACGAACTATTCCAAGCCCTGATGTGGTTTTCCGATATGCTGCAGTTGGGAGGAACCTGCACAGCGTCTGATCTCTGGATTGCTTACAGAGGGCTGCCAGAGGGATAGTCGTGCTCGGCATGAGAGAAGTGGTACTCGTGTCTATCATGCCCGAAATACTGCATCAGCACTGCGTCAGTTTGCGGAGATGAAGGTTGAGGATGATGTGACAAGTCTTGCCATGAGGGATTTGGAGAGATTTAGCCCATGAACCAAGCCATTTTGACGAGAAAACATCGTCGCATCCGTGACACAGATGACCATCAAACTTTGTCAATCGAAGCACCGCGGGTCATCGACGATTAGTGAGGATGAACTCCATCGGCTTGCTGTTTCCCTTGAAACGGTTTATCACCATTCTCTGCTCTCAGATACATCAGCCGCCATCAAGTAGATCAATTATATCTCTCGTGGACATAGAATCCCGTTGGGAAACGCTTGAAAGAAGAGAGGAGGCCCAGCGCAACAGGACCGCACCTCGACGGCTGTGCACACTCTGAGACTTAGATGCTTGTTGCTAATTCTCTTTTGAGCTGCTTTGCTTGAAAGCTGACAGCTTTTGACTCTGAGGTTTTACCGGTGGCTTGCGGAGATCTTGGGCCGTGCCAGTTGACGGATCGTAGTCACGATGAACTGGGCATCGTCAGCTCGCTCAGGCCTCGGTCAGCAAACACCTTGCTCCTTTCCGTGGCTGTTGTTGTAGCAATAATGCGAGCTTGTCGTAAGGTACCCCCACAGGTCTGGACCTCTGCGTTGAAAGTCGGGAGAGAGTCAAATCAAATGACCCATTGCCCTTCATCTTGGCCGTGATCGCAGATAATGTGAAGGCCCGACTTCGTTTGCTCCAATGGTACTGCCACAAAAGCGCGAATTCCGGACGTCCAGCGGTCTTCAAGATGACCAACCGGATTCATCAGCACGGCTTTCTCGGCGGTTTCGTTCTGATTTTTATTGTGCTTGACGCCGAGATGTCAATGTCACCCCAATATGCGGTTCCTGCAAGTGCCTCGATGCCACCAATGCCATCCGTCTGAACACAGTGCCTGGATTGCGTGCTCCCGCCATGCGCAGAGTCAAATTCTGCCGGCAAAATGCGTCGGCCGAAAGGCCGTAATTTCGAATCCGTGGACGGGCGATGGCGCCTGCCCACTTCACGATGCCTTCCAGGCACCGAATATGGCTGATGTCCCTGAGCGGATGCTGACCGCATGCCGTGTTGTTATTCCTGGTGCGCATACGTAAAGGCATTCTGATGTTGGGGGGCGACCGAGAGCTTCCCTCTCAGCCTTTCGTGCTGTCAGGGCCATGGCATCGTCCGTCCTGCATGCGCCTCTGAAGGTGAAGCGGGCATCGTGGGCTTGTCCTGAGGGCATGGACCTCGCCAAGTCGGAGAGTCGACATCGTGCACCTTGCAGTTGTGCGTCCCTTATAAGTAAAAGGGAAACCTCTTAGATCTTTGGCCCATAACCAGCCTCTCTTTTCTGTTCGATTCTTTCGCTTGTTGTTCACCGCACGGTCTTGGTGGTTTAGTTGACACGAGTTGACAAGACAAGACTATCGCGGTCTGGCAGCCGATCTGCCGTCCCGCCCGATCAGGACCACGGCCGACTGGTCTCCGCGTTTGCACTTACTGTGCCGCGTGTCTCAAGGTATCATCGCTCAGGAACGGCCGAAGCGGCTAATTCGGGGTTGCATCTTCCGGAATTCACGACCTCTGTCTCGCCCGGATATCTGCCGGCAATCAAATCGTCAATCAAGAACTCTCGGCGCTGGACTGTCGGGTTTGGAGGCAATCTCACCTCGACGCTGGTATAAGAATCTCTGTTTCGAAGCACGGAAACGGAATACTGTCAAGTGGGAAATTGGTTGTCGACACGTTCCAGAAGGAAAATTCTGAAAGAACGTCTCCTGAAAACAGGTTCTTGAAGGTGGAAGGAAGAACTTACGTTCTCCTTCCGGCAGAAGTTCCCCGTGCCGCCTCACCTGGTCAGCTCGGCGCCCCACACACAGCTGTAGCTCTCCCCCAATAGCGAGCTGTTCAGGCACCACACAGCGGGAAGGACGGCAGGCACAGCCCCTAAGCCCACGACGTCAGTACCCCACAGCGCCCCAGGACGACCCCTACAAAATGACGGCAGCTCCCGCGACGGCCGCCAGGCCGCCCCTCCCCCTCCCCCGCGCCGCCGCCCCATCATCAACATCAGCATCAACATCGCTGAGCCGCCTGGCATTCTTCATCTTTAGCATCATCACAGTCTCCAGCTTCATACAGCCCGTCATGTGCGACAACGGCTTCGTCAACATGATCTACTACCCCAATTGGCACGCCTACAAGGGCCAGACGCCTGCCAAGATGGAGCTCAACCTGGTCACTCACGTCCTGTACTCCTTCATTGGAGTCAACACGGATGGGTCTCTGCAGGCCATTGACAGCCACGCCGACAATGATCTAGTGGTTGATGGCTCACCGGGGGCCCTCATGGCTTTGGCCAAGGTGAAGGCGGCGAACCCTGGTCTCAAGACCCTCATCTCCGTCGGCGGTGCGAACAATAGCAGGGAGTTCCCCGTCATGGCAGCGAGCGCCGAAGCCCGCACCCGCTTCGCAAAGGAAATCCACGAGTTCGTCGACAAGTACCAGTTCAATGGTGTCGACATTGACTGGGAGCATCCTACTGACCCGACCATGGGAAGCAACTACATTGCCCTCCTTGAGGCCGTCCGTGCCGAGATGCCGGCGGGCAGGTATCAGCTGACCTCTGCGCTCCCGCCGGCGCAGTGGACGCTGAGGAACTTTGACGCGAAGCGAGCGGCCGCTGTGCTCGACTACATGAACCTCATGTGTTACGACCTGACGGGTCCCTGGGCGTCTGTGTCGGGCAACCACGCCCAGCTCTTTGCCTCCTCAACACTGGCTACCAAGGATGCGGAGCTGAAGCTTGCTTGCTCAGACGGCGTCGAGTACCTGACGGCTAATGGATTCCCAAGCCGCAAGATTGTCATGGGAATTCCCGTCTACGCGCGGACGTTCCCGTCGGCCAAGGGTCCCGGACAGAGCCCGACAGGATCGGGGGAGATGGACTACAGCGAGCTACCGCAGGAGTGGGTCGACAAGGCATCCGTCGACGAGACGGCCATCGCTGCTTCGTACGTCGACCCGGTGAATGGCTTCGTCACTTTCGACACGCCGAGAGTCGTGACCCTCAAGGCGAACTACGCCAAGATGAAGAAGCTGGGTGGTCTGATGTACTGGACTGGTTCCGGCGACCGTTCAGGAAAAGACAGCCTGGTGCAGGCTGGATGGAATGCGTTATACGGCAAGTGAGTACCCGATCTTGAATGCCTTGATGATCACACCTGTCCGCTAACTCGCTCTTCAAAGGTACTGGGTCCCACCGCCAAAGCCGCATTAAGGTCGGCATCCAACGTATGATAGAGTGGGGACGCAATGAACTACGTCAAGTCAATATGGGATGACAGGAGTCTAAAATCAGGGAGCATTGAGCTTAGCTATGCATATGCAAGGATGATTGATGACGGACTGAAATGTCACAATCTAAATAATACTAATAATCCTCATAAATATCCTACGCGCGTTCGGAGACCACCGCGGCATCGATCCCGTATGTGGTACTCGTCGATGTCATCGATGGCATGGCCGAGAAATGCTAGACGCAATTTCCCGACTGACACTGCAACACCCGAGTCACACTTGGGCGCTTGTCTGACGAGGCTCAAGTCAAACATTAAGCTTGAAATGATCTCCAGGCACATGGCCATTTTAAAGTAGCACCCGCAAGCTGGGTTCTACACCACCTCAAGTTAAGGTACGTGGATGATGGCCCGACAGTCCGGCAAGCGCCCACCAAGCCCCCCGCCCGCCGGCACCGACCGAGACCCCACGCGTCCGGCAGCGCTCCCGTCCAATCATTGCCCCAGGAGGCAGGGGTCGAACAAGCGCGGACCTTATCTTAATTCTCGCCGCGATGGGATTTCTCCCCTTTTTCCCTTTTCCGTCTCATCTCTCCGCCACGAGCACCGCGCCATCCCTTCAGGATCTGCCGCCCTGCAACACGAGCCGTTTCACGCGCCGGGCCATCCCTACCAACAGTCCCCCTCGTCCTGTCCTGCGCGTAATTGAACCCCTGGGCTTCCATCTCTACCGCGAAAGACGGCAACCAAGCTCGAGGACGACGGAGGCTGTTTCTGTCTGCACCACCAGCTGTAGCTCCGAGCTACCCGTTGAACGAGTGTTCGGACGGCCGCTCAGTGATGTGCTACAGGGGTGACTGCGGGCGACAGCAGGCCAACTGACCTTGCCTACCTACCTTAGTGCCCACTGACAGGTCGCGACTTGTCGGGCCCAGGCCACCAAACGAAACCACGCTGCAGGCAGGAAGATCCTGAAACCCTGTTCAAACTGGGCGCTTTGGGGGAACACGCGCAGGATGCACATGGGATGGCAAGATGAAAGGAGGCGCGATGGCTTTCTCGAGAGGCTTCATGGGATGGCGCTTGGATGACGGCTGACAGATGACGGATGGCTGCGGCCCACGAGAGGTTGAGTATAAGGTCTGCCATGCGGCCGACCCAACCATACCTCGAGTTCTCTTTTGGAAGCATCGCTACATCGACTGTGGTTCTTCTTCGTGGTCTTCATTCCTTTCTTTCCTCCATTCGCTTCTTGTCTCTAACCCTGCTGAGCAGGCTATTATTCACTTTCGCTTACACTCATTCATTCAACTTTACCTACCTTCACTCTTTCTTCGGTCATCATGGTTTCCAAATCGGCTCTTCTGTTGGCTTATGCCGCGGCTATTGTTTCCGCCACTCCCGTCCAGCGCCGAGTTGTCACGGAGCTGAACGAGGACGCCTTCAAGGAGGCTCAGCAGCGCGATGCCACCGCTACCCGGGCCTTCTCCAACGTCCAGATCAAGACGGCCGACGGGAAGTGTCTCTTCGTCGACAAGCTGTCGGGCGACTTCCGCGCGAACCTGACGCCCATCCAGGTTGCGCAGTGCGGGACCAAGGACGGCGAGGGCTGGGACGTCATTACGGCTGGAAAGCACAATGACCAGGCGGGCTCGGCGCTCATTGTCAGCAGTTTGGTGAGTCACGTTCTCGATAACGAATTCCAGAGATAGTAACTGACAGCGAACAGACGCAAGCTTGCGCCAACTTCGACCCTCGCCGCGCGGCAGGAAACCAGGTCCTGCTCTTCTCTTGCGGCGGACGAGCGGATGGTGGAGGCCAGGTGACCAACTCGCAGCTCTTCACCTTCAGCGGTGGTGCTGGCCCGTTGGCATTGCAGCCCGAGAACGACAAGGGCAAGTGCTTCACCGTCAAGGGTGCAGTCGTGGACATTGCGGATTGCAACGTCAGTGACCAGAACCAGGCCTTCACCTTTGGAGGAGCGGCCGGCAGTGCTGGAGGTGCTACTGGAGGCAACGAAAACACCAACAATGACGGACAGAACGGCGCTCAGAAGCCGGAATCCTCGAATGCTGCTCCGGCTGCAACTGAGGCTCCTGCTGCGGGTGGATGCGGCGGCGAGGATGCCACCATCACCATGACCGCCACGGCGACCGTCAAGCCTGGCAAAGGAAACGCCGAGGCACCTGCCGCGACCGCGAAGCCCGAAACGACCGCCCCTGCTGCCGCTGCACCAGCCTCATCCGCCGCCCCGACAGCCGGAACCGGTGGTGACAACGGCGCCAAGAACGGCAACATCCCCGCCTCGAACCCCACGACCCCCGTCCCCGTCTCCCGTGCCGGCGGCACTCTCAACCCAACCGCCGCGGCCGAGGCCAACGAATTCGACAACACCGCGACACGCTCCTTCATCAAAGCCTTCATCCGCGCGCCCAACGGCCAGTGCCTCTTCATCGACCCCACGGCTGGCGACTTCCGCCAGAACCTCATCCCGGTCTCGCTCGTGGAGTGCAGCGGGGCGGCCAACGAGCAGTTCGACATCGTGACCAAGGGCAAGCACAACGACGGCAAGGACGGCGCGGCGCTGGTCGTGAGCAGCCTGACGAACGGGTGCGTCAGCACCGACGGGCGCCGGGCTGACGGCGATACCGTCACCATGTTCTCGTGCGGTGGACGCGCCGCCGGCGAGGGGCTCACGAACACCGGACAGCTGGTCAAGATCACGGGCAACTCCTTCGTCTGGACTCCCGTCAACGACAAGGCCACCTGCGTCGTTCCCGGAAACAACGGGCGGTTGGTCACTGCGGCGTGCAAGGGAGACAGCAGCGAGACTTACACCATCGTCGCCGGCAACGGTGTCTAATGGCTTCCATTTCTATCTTCATTTCTATTCATGGGGTGTCTGGTTACTTGGTGTTTGGAGGTATCGCTATCTTTTGGTTGACGGTTTACTAAGGATTGGATGGGATTCGTGAGGAAATATGTAGAATTCAGGACTAGACGGCCACAAGCAATGATGAACAGCCACTTCCTCCAACACTTAGCCTTGCCGAGAGCGCCGCTTTGGTCCACACTGCCAACCTCTATCGGCACACAAACCCGACAGAGATCTGGAGAAACGTCTAGGCAAAAGCTTGAAGTTTTCTCCAGAGTCTAGACTGACAGCTTTTTCACCATCATTGGCCGCACTTCAAAAACACCCACATGTGAGGAGAAGCTTGGACCGGCTATGCGGCACCAACCGAGAGCTTAATCTCAGCCATTCAGTCTGCGTCCAATGGGCGTCGCGATGATGGCCAGTGGAGGTGCGGCAGCGGGTTTTTAGCGAGGTTTCGCTACCAAGCGACGTCATTTAGGGGCAGAATTCCAGCGCGGACAAAAATAACCCGCCTGGACCTGGAAGATTCCTCCTGCCACAGGTTCCCCCTCGGCAACAAAAACCTTGGTAGGATCTTCCCTCCCGAAAGATCGCACGACATCCCTTCTTCTCGTCCGGTTTCCATCCATTCAACCCACATTCATCCAAGCATCCTGCATCAGCTCATCGCAACACCAGCACTGGAGGGAAAGCATCGCTGCATTGCGATGCACAAACTACCGTTCACCTCGGACCCTTTCAGCTTCTAGACGCAGCTGAAAGGCTGTCCCTGAGATTAGTGCTGATCCAAACGCCACCAAGCGCACCCGAAACCCTGGTCGACTCACGCCCAAGACATTGTCTCGGCGCCCGTTGCGAGTCCCTGAATATCATCACGGGTAGCGCAGGCCGCGCCACGCGATACCTCGTTTTTAATAATACTTAGATGGTTTAATTCGCCCTGACCAAGTCCCCCTTGGCTCCCTCACCAGTCGCCATGTCGTCCTCAAGCAACGTCGATTCCTACGGCGAGCCGCTGTCCAAGACAGTAACCGACCCCGACGATCCCTCCTCCCGCCACGTCAAGTTCCCGAGTCTCGATATCGAAGCCCACGACTATGCCGACGTCGTCGCCCAGCCCCCGCCCTCCAGAGGCGTGCGCATCTCGGTGCCCAACGAGAACATCGGCGTGCCCTTGACGCGCGCATCGACCGACCAAGCAATCTCGCCCCTGCGGCGTCGCGCCGGCACATTCAAGCCCGTCGAGGACTTTGACGACTTTGAGCTGTCGCGTCCAGGATGGCAGCCCGGCTCCGAGCCCGGTTTTGACCCGAACAAGCTGGATGGAGGCCACGCCTCGATGCCAACGCTCCACGCAGACTGCGACATCTCTGTGATCGACTTTAGCCAGGAGAATATGGTGAAGCACAACTTCGGCAACGAGGGGTTCATCGACTTTGTCAAGAAGCCGCAGGAGCCATGGGTCAAGTGCCGCTGGATCAACATCAACGGACTCAGTTGGGACGTCATCTCGGCATGCGGACAGTACAAGGGCCTGCACAAGCTCGCCATTGAGGATATCATGAACACGCGCAACAGGACAAAGGCGGATTGGTATTCGAACCACGCCTTCATCGTCCTCACGCTGCAGAAGCTTGTGCTTCTGGTCAATGACGACAGCAGTAGTAGCAGCAGCAGCGATGACGACTCGGATGACGACGCGAGTATTCGGACGATCAAGTCCAGGAAGAAGAAGCTCAAGCGCGCGTTCACCAGGGCTGGCAATAAGCGCGATGACCCCGAGAAGGGCAACGCGACGGGCGTGTCCACTGGCAACACTCCGTATGGGCACACTCTCAACCACCACCCGAGCAACCTGTCCCAGTTGCCAGAGACGGCTTTCGTGCGGACCCTCCAGCGCTACCACGCGTCAGCAAACGAGACGCGCACCGAGTACATGGAGCGGCACTCCTCGCTGATCTCCCGCGGTCTCGCTGTCTCCGCCGAGCAGGTCGCCATCTTCCTGACCTCGGACAACACTGTCATCTCCTTTTTCGAAATGTCAGCTGAAGACATTGAGCGTCCCATCACCATCCGTCTGGGCGACCCGGCCACCATTCTCCGCCAATCCTGCGACGCTTCACTGGTTGTGCAGGCCGTTATCGACGCCATCATCGATCTAGCCATTCCTTTGACGGCGGTCTACAGCGATGTCATTGGCGACCTCGAACTGGACGTCCTGACGAGTCCGAACATGAAGCAGACGCGTAGCCTCTACATCTGCGTCTCGGAAATCAACAAGATGCTCACCTTCCTGAACCCAATCGATAACCTCGTCAACGTCCTGCGCGATCATCGCACACCGCTGAGCCAGGAAGCTGCCGCACGGGAGCTGCAGAACCCCGCCAGCGGCGTTATCGTCACGCCGATGACACACACGTACCTCGGCGACGTGCTCGATCACTGCGTTATCACGACCGAGGCCATGCAGCAGATCAAGCGGTCCGCGGACAACCTGATCGACCTCATCTTCAACACGATCTCCGCCAATCAAAACGAGAGCATGAAGCAGTTGACCATCATCACCATCATCTTCCTGCCCCTGACCTTCTTGACCGGTTACTTTGGACAGAACTTTGAGAATTTCAAGGACATCCAAAAGCCGCAGGGCATTCTCTTCTTGTAAGTCGCCTCATTCATCATCTCGCTACCACAAACAAGTGACGCATGCTAACGTTGAGCCCCTTTCGCAGCTGGCAAATCGCTGTCCCCGTCGTCGTCTGCACGATCATCATTATGATGCGGACCTGGATCTTTGCCTGGTTCGAGATGTTCTGGCAGCGGAGAAAGATCAGCGCCGACAGGAAGAAGAGGAAGAGGAGAAGGGACAAGCGGAGGAAGGCGCGGGGCAAGTCGGATTAGAGGCCTTCCCGTTCCTGGGGATACGGACTGTGACGTCGAGTATGTTTGTAGTCGCGTCTTTTCTGTGCAGCGTTTCGTGATACCCATCTGATCGTAGATCATGCTAGACTTTAGATTTGGACGTATTTGTCCATGCGTTTGAATCAACTCATAATCACCTTGAACAAACTAAAGACAAGGATGACTCAGATTATCAAATGGTCTTTTACTTTCTTTCTGCCGGACGATAGTGCAGTCAAGTGCCTCTTACATAGATGGCTGCAGCTTGCCCATTGCGGTTTTGAGGGCTCAGCATATGGTCTCCCTGCGTTGTCTCTCTTAAAGTTGGGGCGCGAGGCATGCTACAGGGAAGACCTTAGTCGACTACTACGAGGGTGTATATGTGCAATTTCGCAAAGGCTCCGAGAGGATATAAAATGGTCTTCGACACTGAATTCGGAGACATCAGAACGGGCGAAGGAAAATTGAGAGTTCGCTCTCGCGTGATCGTGCTCAAAACACATTTGAAATTCTGTCTGCAGGGGAGGCGGGGGATTTCATGACCAAGTCTCCAAGTTCAAGTCTGCATACATGAAAATCGTGGTTTTTTTTCCTCCTTTGGTTATGCGGCCCTGAATACGGTTGGGACTGGTACCTACTGCCGTTCAGTAATTGACGGCGCACCGCCCCTATCTCTCACCCCATTACCAATGAGAAGCCCGACAAGCCATTCACGACGCGTAATGCTTGATTCGCTCTGAAAGCCGTCGGCTGACTATCACAATTGTCCATAGCGTTTCAATCTCTTCTGAACTAGTCTTGAATACCCAGAGGCTACAGCCTCAAAGTCGGAATGGGCTCACGCACCAGAGAGACAGTAACAGCTCAACGGAGCCGTCGTCACACCGTTGTCATATATGCAGCCTAGGGGGGAAAAATGTACCGCTCTTGAAAATGCGAGCCAATCCAGACGCCATCTGTCTTGTGATTCAAGCAACAGAGATAGAATTGAACCAACAAGCTCTGTGACAATTGAACATCCTTCCCAACAGAGCCCATCCGGGATCTAGGGGCGAAGCGCTACGTCTGATGATCTCTGGCGTATGTGTTGGTTTTCCTGCAGGGGCTCCTACTCTGTCATTGTGAGATTATTCTGTTCTTCATACATTAGCGACGGTCGAAGTGATGTTGCTGTCCAAGCATCAATGCTTTGGGTGCGCGTTTATTTCTCTCAAGTGTGAACATGGCGAAACGCCCTTAGCGAATGCATATCTTCGAGATTTGATTTAACCCCAGAAAAAGCGCGAGGATCTTTTGGTTTTCTCTTCCGAGCATATGTGTAAACACCGTTTTATTATTCAATTGCAAGGGCTGAGGCGGCAACTTGCACGACTCTCTTCTTAATGGGCAAATGAAGTGGAACGTCGTCACGAATGGTTCGTACTATGCTGAGCATAGATTATACCTGGGTGTGGACATGGATCATCCGTTTGTCGGTACAGGCGATTATGTGCTGATGTGTTGTCCTGTAGGTATTCACGCCGACAGGTCAAAGGATTACAGGGAAGAACAGCAGGGCAGATCCAGAGCTTGTCTTGGAGGAATGACTTACATCATAATGCTCAAGGAGTGTATTCACTTCTCAGATGGTGCAGAATTCATGTTGTTTGAAGTAAAGAAAACTTCATTACGTCACGGAAATATTGCGCTGCGAAGTAGCGAATGCTTGGGAGCCATGCATTTATATTGTAACAGGCTAGGCCTGTCACATGGGATGCTCTCGGCTATGTTCGGCACTGGAGTAAGACATCAAGGGATAGGATATCAAGGGATAGGATATCAAGGGATAGGATATCAAGGGATAGGATATCAAGGGATAGGATATCAGGGTCGAAGATAAAAGGACATGTAGATGCAGCTGAGATGAACAAGAAACCTTCCTTCCTCATCTGAGGATTCTCATTTGAGAAAGGAAGTACGAGTTGCAACATTGCTCCTACCAACCCTTTGCATATATGAAGCGACTCGGTGGCGTATTCGACAAGCATGATACTGGAGAACACCTAGAAGTCTCATGTATTATGGCTAGACCGTAAATCTCAATAAGATAAAGATCGCATGCCTCAACTTGAAGACCGTCTATGAGAAGAATGTTGGCTGTAGTGAGGCGTCTCAGATAAGGAGTGTTCTACACCACAAGATAAATTTGTCGATTTCTGTCAAATGGAGTTCTCGTATCCACGTATCAGTTCCCAAGAGTTTCGGGTTGCATGGATTTGGTTGTGAATCAATGAAGGGCGACAGCAGTGAAGTCTGCGGAGTCATGCCTGTTACGGGTGAAGCGCGTGTTCGAATGAACTTTTGGCGACGCAAGCTTTCGCTATCCAACGCCAATAGATCAGAGAGAAGTCCACATAGAGAAAGTCTCATATCTGCGAGCGATTCTTTGTGGTTGCTTCTGCAATAGGATCCGTCGAAGAGACGGAACGCACTTTTATAGTGTGGTGCCTATGAACGAAAACACCTATGTTCCTCGTTACATGGTTCATGGAGAAAACATCGGCACACCTTGGTCATGGAATAGGGGCAAAGTCTTAATCAATAGCGATCAATAGCGAAAGCAAGCCATGAGTTAATCAAGTAGGGCCTCATGGCTAGTGGAACTGCATGTTCCGTGCCTTTTGATGCTCTTTTGGGCCCAAGGCTGCGCATGACGGCGTCACACGTCTAGTCTCTTTGCCTGGGCCAGATTCAGCGTTCGGAAAGACATAACTCTTGTCAGTCGGTGACTATTCTGTCAATACTCATCCGGAAAGCTTGGAAGGTGAAGGAAGGTGGTACGGATTGTTGTCAGTTCTTCTAGCAAAAGCGCTTCGCGCGGAACACACGGGAGCCGCGGCGAGAGATCTTCAAGGACGAAGATCGCATATCTCATCTTTTTTCCAATCGCAAGAAGCCCAGGAAAAAGCATTGGCTTGTTAGAGTGAGTCAACGACAGCTGCGTTTCTATCTTTTATATGCGTGAAAGGAAAAATAACCAAGAAGAGAGGTGAAAGTCACGACTTGTTTGAGGACGTTAATTGTGATAACCCCTCCATTAGACGTCCCTGTCTGCCATCAGATGTATAGGCTTAAGCTAAGGCATCGCATCTCATTCAAAACCGAACGTACTAAATGAACGTGCAATCGTCATATGTGCCATGCGCGGCGTTCCCGGCATGCGGCCTTTTACAGCAGCTGCGAGTAAGCAGTTAAAGATATTACAACGAGAACAAGGTTTCCCATATCTCTTGGCGATTGCTACGGTCGTGTACACTTACAGCAGGACTAGTAGTGCCCCATACGCATGATTACATGGATCATGGTACGATTTAGTTCGCATCTGCCGGAGCGAATACTCTTGTACAGCCGCAAAGATGGATACGATAGTCCGTATCGGTATCACGGAGGCCCGCTCCTGTTGGTCCCGCCTCCCGCGCGTCAAAGAAGCCAAGCCGGTGGGAGCTTACATAAAGACGGTCGCGAGTCGCGCGAACCCATAAAAGATTTTGATCGACATCCAACGCTCAGGTGGGCCCCAATAAGTTCGAGTTCGTGTTCACCGCCTGAGAGGCTGAGCCTTCAAGTCATGAAAGATCACTCTTGAAAGATCAAAATGGCGCTGCGGTCGTACGGATAGAGTCATGAATGCTGTTCTTCGCATTTTGTGGGCAGACCAGGTGAGGGAGAACGACCATGTAGAATGCCAAGACTCGACCTGCCCTGGCCTGGTGATGCTGCCCACGATGTCCGGTTTGTCATTCATTTGTCAATTCTCTCAATTTGTCATATTTCTTTCAAGGTAACATGCCCAAATGCAAGTTCACGGAAGCAAATAGGCCGGGGAAGACAATCAACGGGCCCGCGGTTTTGTTATTCGTTGATATTGGGGGTCCCGTGGGGGTGAAAAGAGGCTCCGCCATCCCTGCCCTGCATTTATTAGGTTATCAATCAGCTCCAACCAACAATGACACCTTTTTACTCGCCGACTTCGGCTACCGCGGCCCCGTCTTTTCTCTTCGTTATCTAAGCTTATGTATCCGTGGATAAAACTGAGAGCATGGTTGGTTCCTGCAGCTGACATGCAAAAGAATGGAGCGCGGCGTTACCGCCCTTGTTCCGGCTGACAGGCGAGCCAATTGCCATCGGCAGCCGTTGGTTCCGTAGACATGTTGTTGGTAGCAACTAGACAGACAGGATGCAGAATACGCCCTCATAATTTCGCTTGGATCTGTTGTGAATCCCCAATTTTTGTCTTGGTAGTCCACTCAACCGGCTGGGCGCAGTGCCAACTTTCACCTCTCTTCGGTACGAGATACGGATTGGTTCCCTAAACCAGAAGGTCAATCAAGCATGAGCGCGCGATATTAAGGAGTCATGGCAGGTGACATAGAAGACGCTCAAAAAAGGCAATCGCGGGTCAACGCCAAGGAAATGCTCTGCCTTGTCGGAAAACATGCGAAAACGAGTGACACCCGCGTATAAGTATGGCTATCCCGCCCTCGCGTAACCGAGCTGGCTTCTAAGGGCTTCTGCGAGCACCTCGGTCCTTCCACTCTCTTCTTCACAGCTCCTTACGCGACGAAGATTCGTTCATCGCCATGCCGTTCCTTCGCCAGTCCAAGTCCCAGCCCCTATGGCCCCGGACTGCGTTCACAGCTCTCCTCGCAGTGAGCTCCGTCGCCAACGCCTTGGCCGTCCCCCGCCAGATCAAGTCATCTCAGCTGCTCCAAAGCTACGACTATGTTGTTGTCGGAGGTGGAACGGCCGGCCTGACCCTGGCAGACCGTTTGACTGAGGACCCCGAAACGAGCGTCTTGGTCCTCGAGGCCGGCAACTGGGGCAACATGGAAGAGAATCTTGCGGCTTACTTCACCGAGTCGCGATATGCCAATCTCATGAGCTCCCTCTGGCCTGGCGTGGAGTCTGTGCCGCAGCCCAACTTGAACGGAAGAGTTGGCACCGTCTGGATTGCCAAGCAAGTCGGAGGCGGCTCTTCCGTGAACGCCATGATGAACATGCGCGGTTCCGCCGAGGACTACGACCGCTGGGCAACCCTGTTCGGATCCGAAGCTCAGCAGGGAGTCGCTGACTGGAGCTGGGATGGCATGTTGAAGTCCTTCAAGAAGGTAAGAGACCCGCCCTGACTTGGATACTGGCGTAGACAACAAGCTGACCGCTTCATTGAAAGGGCCTCCACTTTACCGAGCCCACTCCCGAGCTGACCGACAACTTCGACAGCTTCAAGTACGATGCCTCCTACTGGGGTGATTCTTCGGAGATCTATGCTGGCTGGCCTCGCTTCTACTACCCCGGCGTGAAGCCTCTGGTGGAAGCGTTCAAGGAGATCGACGGCGTTGAGTTCCCTCCCGACAGTGGTGCCGGACAGCCCGGTGTCTTCTGGTTCCCCACGCTGATGGACCCCCGGACTGTCACTCGCTCGTACGCTGGTACCGGCCACTACCTCAGCGTCAACGCTACCCGCCCCAACTACCACCTTCTGCTCGACACCCAGGCTCGCAAGCTGGTGGTCGACGACGACCTCACTGCCACTGGCGTCGTGTTTCCGTCCAGCAACAACACCCTGATCACCGTCAATGCGAAGAAGGAGGTCATTCTCTCTGCTGGTACCGTTCACACTCCTCACCTCTTGCAGCTCAGTGGTATCGGCCCCAAGAAGGTTCTTGAGGCCGGAGGCATTGATGTCCGCGTCGATCTTCCTGGTGTTGGCCAGAACTTCCAGGACCACAGCAGTCTGTCTGCTATGAACATTACGCGTAAGTGACAAGAGCCAAAGGAAGCAACTTGATGATTCTAATGTGGATGCAGTGTCTAAGCTTGCATCGATTCACCCGAGCCCGAGTGACCTGGTCGATGGCAACGAGTTCAAGGACTGGGCTGAAGAAGTTTGGGCAGCCAACAAGACTGGTCAGTTATATCCAACCCAGCATACCAGGTGTATCTGATCCAGACTGACATCCAACGACTTGCATTTCACAGGCCCGTACTCTCTCACTTTCACCAACCTGGCTGGCTGGCTCCCCTTCACCGTCGTGTCTGGAAAGGCCGACGAGCTCGCCACTAAGTTGGAGCAGCAAGACTTCGCTAGCCTGCTCCCTGCCGATGCCGACTCCACCGTTGTCGCCGGCTTCGCGGCGCAGATGAAGATCCTGGCCACCCAGATGCGCTCCAAGAACACCGCCTTCACCCGCATGCAGCTCGTCCCTGACCACGGCTCCCAGGGCCCCGTCGCGATGCAGTCCTTCAGCCGCGGCACCATTAACATCAACACGACCGACCCGTGGAACACCGAGCCCGTGATCGACTACCGTGCCCTCAGCAACCCCGTCGAGGCCGACTTCTTCGTCGAGGCGATCAAGTTCCTCCGCCGCTACAACTTCGAGACCTCGCTGGCCACCGAGTACGAGCCTGTCGAGTACGCCCCTGGCCCGGATGTCACTTCCGACGAGGACCTGAAGGCCTACATCGCCGGTGCTCTGTCGCCCACCGACTACCACCCCGTGGGCACTTCGTCCATGCTTCCTCTGGAGCTGGGTGGTGTCGTTGACCAGACTCTCCGCGTTTACGGAGTGAAGAACCTCAGAGTCGTTGACGCCAGTGTCATGCCCATGGTTCCGAGTGCCAACACTTGCCAGCCCACTTATGCCCTGGCCGAGAAGGTGAGTTGATGCCTGAATTATTCCTTCATTGATGTGTCTAGTGTGCTAACATTATTTTCTTTCTCACAGGCCGCTGAAATCATTAAGCAAGGTATCTAAGCCAAACAGGATCTGGTCGGGGCCAAGAATGTCGATTCCTGTCGTCTCGCTACTGTGGAGGATGAATAGTGTAGATGAATAAATTCTCTGGACTGCTGAAAGTACCTCGACATCAGATGGATCAGATTTCAATTCAAGGTGCTGTTCTTTGTGAGACAGGGGTCTTCTTCAGATGATTATTAGATTGAGACACTATTAAACAAACGCATAAATGAACAAGTAGCAATCGATCATGGAAGCGTCTTGTCAGTATCTTATCGGTCTTATGCTGAGAACACGCCATCGATGATGACCACGGGCACAGCTGATGCTGCAGTACCCGCGCCTACGTGAAAGTACCCTGTACCCATGAAAAGCAAAACAAATCGTCTGAAGATCTGATCAATAAGTACATATCTCACAGCCAAGCGGTAGACATGTTGTACGCTTGCTCTGCGAACAGATCCCTCTCTTCTGAAATCTTTGTAGTTTCAATATTTCTTATCTCACGAGCCCGAATCATGCATTAGAGACGCAAGCACCTTGGAGGAAACCTCAATCACAGCTGCTGGCATGTTTGTATAAAATAGGTAGGCACGAAACACCCGAATGGGTTTTATATGTGAGGTTTACAACGTGGAAAGAAGTGTTAGGCGAATGAAGGTTGTGGTTTTGAACCTTCGCCTTCCTCGGCATGGTAGGCAAATCCATCAAATCTATGAATGTGATTGCGTCTCTTAACCCCGAACTCTTGAGCCAAATGACCGGACCTTGAACTCTAGTTTTCACGTTTCAAAGTGCCATGAACGGCAAGAATGATCTATGTCAGTCGATTGATAATCGAAGGAGTTTTTCTTTAGAAGCTGATCGAGCTTCATAGCAGCTAATTAGAAGGTGATAGTATGATAAAAGCTAGTTCACAAGACCAAATTAGTGGTGTGATCACTTAAAGTGAAGAAATTTCAACATGTTACTCCTTTTTCTTCGTAACGAGTTTCCATGAGTTAAAAAGCAAGACATGCTACTGTGTGAGGGGTATGAATCCAACCCTCTCTGTACATCAGATAACGATAGCTGAACCTCCTCAAGTGTTCATGGTGAAATTGCCGAAACACAGTGTGCTGGCCTTGCATCGAGGGGGCGCGTACGACTGGAATGGGAGCCACCTTGTGATTAAGACCGTAAGTGGGCGTCAAGTATCCCCGGCTTCATTCATTGAAAGGCAATAGTCTCTAGACAGAGTCAAGAGAAGGCAATTAAGAAGTCAGCAGGCCTACAAAGGCTTGATTTTGTCCATTGTATTTCTCAACGCAAGACGCAAAGTTTCAATTTCAATTGGCCCTCATTGCAATAACAACTCGAAGAAAGCCGATTTATCCAGGCTCGTCCTGAATAGGACTCTCCGCACAATTGAGAGCTTTTATATGGAACACTCACTACATCAAACTGCGTGATTCAAAGGTAACTTTTCCCCAATTCTTCTAGCGCATGCATTCTCCTACCCACACCGCGGCGGAATGCTGGCGTCTTTGAGTGCTTGCAGAACTCTTACATGTAGTCTTCCGCCGTGCCTAGTTTAAGGTTGGAAATTAATCGCGACGTTACTGCTAGCATAACAACGCTGGTCGGCCCGCTTCACCCGATCGATGGTCTGGTTGATCAACGAAGCCTGTACGACCTATCGGCCGAGAAGGCGGCACCTCGGTTTCGCTTTCACCTGAATAGTAACAACCAAAGCCGCCCTGAATACAGTCGGTCAGTAACACTCCACTAGCGGTTATGCAGCGCTGTAAAGCAACATTACTTTTTTCATCACTGACCATCTTGTTTTCCCTCCAATCATCACTTTCAGTCACCTAAGAGCTTGACAGATCTCGGACCTTGCCTGGTACTAGAGTTGCGCCGCACCGTTGCAGTACCTTGCAGCATCGGCGGCCTTCTGGGGGACGGGTGGCGGGCCATCACGCCATCGGGTGCATCCTAGCCCCCGCAGAGGTAAAAATGGTCGTCCATCCTTCGTATTCCGGAACGCTCGCCCTGCGACGATGCCTGTAAGTGCAGCAGTAAGGCGATGTAGCGCTGCGTTGGCCCTCTGCGCGCCTGTTAGTGAGAAATTAGCGCGCTGCGGTGATGATGATCATTGCATGGCCTCCGCGTCTTTGTTTGTGAAAGTGGGGGGAATACGACTTCCATTCCATGTCACAGCAATACAACGGTCGATTTTATTATTTAAATTCCAATTTATCCATAATTTGAAAAGAATGAACCATAGCAGTCTCACATTGAACTATTTCTTTACAACCGTCAACATGCGCTTCACAATCACCTCCGTCCTCGCTCTCGCAGCCACCTCTACTGCTGCAGTTCTCCCCCGCGCCGACTACGGTTACTGGGACTTCACAGGCTCGGCCTCGTACCCGGTCAGCGGCTACAACTCATACAAGGTCGATGCGACGTACCACAACAGCGAGCTTGAGGCACCGATCGAGGTGACCTGCAGCTACCTCTACAACCCCCAGACTAAGACCGAGACTGCGTCATGCTCAGACCCGAGCTTCACGTACGATTTTGGCGGCGTCCGTAAGTATCACGTCCGAATTTAGAGATATCTTGAAAAAGGCCGTGGCTGATGATTATACTCTAGGTCAAGCAAACACTGTTGCGACTGTTACGTTGACGCAGACTGTTGAGCTTTGGGGAAGTAATGTCACCGTCAAGGGGGCGAAGGAGTTTGATTTTGATTTCAGTGGTGGAGCTGGCTTTACGGGCACTGCATCTGGTGAGATTGATGCCCAGACTGCTACTGCTTGATGAAGGAGTCAAAGTGGTAAGCGGTATGATTGAAGAGATAAGAGGGGGCTGGGAGGTCGGTGCAAAGATGGTGCCTTGTAATCGCTAGCAATACGATAGGAGTGTACATACACCTCAATAGGAATTTTTGTTGCTCCACTATGAGAGTGTCGGTTTTTTCTGTATTGTGTCTACCCCTGAGTCCGACAGAGAAATTCTACAGAAGATGTATGCTCAAGAAGGGTCAAAATTTGCAAGCCCTGGAGGACACCTTCTCATGATATCTATATTTGAATGTGTTATTATCATCACTCAAAAATGCATGAAATGACATAATAATCTGTCATTGAAACGCCATTTGGGATAATCACAGGCTCAGAAAGCGATCGAGTAATGGGGAAAGTCACAAAACTAAGGCTCTGAGGCTCAATATCTTTGGGACTTGAGATTCATAACCCAACCAATGCAAAACAGCTGGAGACAACGGAGAGTGATTATCAGAACTAGATTAAACGATACAAAGAGGAGGAATTTCCAAGTAAGAGAAGAAAGTCATTGCATTACGGCAAATGAGACTTACCTACATGTAGTCACTCATACGGCGGGCTGGAAACTTGGTAAAACCTGCTCCAAACCCTGAGTTCCTACCCTATCAGTTAACTTCAGAGAAACTACAAGTCTTCTTCGTCAAGTTCATTATCAGAAAGAGAATAAAATACGTTGACTGAGTTAATTGTCTGCTTCATTTGTCAAAGATAGCATGCGACTCCACCGACGTAAGGTAGATCTTAAAAGTTACTGACCCCCATCGGACTGGCCGGTGCGCCCACATCTTCCGGAAGTTCTGGGGGAAGCAGACCACATTCCTGTCATTTCCATACATGTGATTTGCCAGCCTTGTCCATGGTTACATGAAATCTCCATCGGATGCTTACGGAATTCCAGGGGTCCTGTTGATAAGCCTGCAAATTCCCACATATGGACGAATCAGACTGGGTTTGAACCCGGGAGTTGGTCCAATTCAGGGCTTTTGACATGCTTGAGGATGGGGACGATAGTCGTAAAGTGGTACGTTACTGAGCAATATTTTGGCAGAGGGTGGGATGACGTCCTTGATTTAAGAAGTGATCTCACAATCCTGTGTGACTACAGCGACTGCTCAATTTGTTCAAGGTTCCGAGTTCGTGGAACGACCCCGCTCGTAGATGTCAGCACACGAAGACATCGATCCGACAACATAGCGAACCTCGAAGACGCCGAAGCGAACAGGACAAATACGGACTTAGAGTCCTGAAGCATTGAAATGTCAAAGCTGTCGGCTCTTTGGTATGAGGAGCACCCAGACGATCTTCGATGCGTCGAGTGCCAGCTTCTACTCGGATCTGATGCGTTGGTTTGAACTCTCCGTGTAGTTCACTCCGACGCGACGGCAACGACTCCGAACTTCAGCAGAGTCTACGACTCAATTGGAAGGAAGATCCTGCTGTTTGACAGGCACCTCAGCTGTATGGAGGACGTCAATTTTGCAACAATTTCCCATGTCTGGGATCCCGAAGTCTCTGATGTGCAAAACCATGGACACTCGACGAACGCAGTAACCGACGACAAAATAGCCCGCAAAGTGCTTTCATCCGCAAACTCTATATACGAGAGCTTGGAAAAAGAGACGAGTTCCAGCATTGAGATGTGGTACGACTATCTAAGTGTCCCTCAGTGGCATGATCCATTGAAAATGAAGATTCTTTCCCTAATTCCGAAAATCTTTCAAAATTCGAGGTTTACATTGGTGGTGATGGAAGATGTTACGGCTAAGGTACTTGCCAGACTTCGTGATGGGAAGTCACTTGAGGAGCGAGTCTCAGGCATCACAGGTGTTTGCAACGCCAAGTGGTTCAGCCGAGTATGGACGATGATGGAGTTCGTCCGAGCAAATCACCTCAGGGTCATGATACATGGGCACCAGATTCAACCCGACGTTAAGGACGTATTTATCCAGGAAATACTCCAAGCTTGGAAGACATCCATTCGTGAAGTCGGCAATGTTCATATCCTAGAAAAGGATTATGCCAAATTGGGAAAAAACATCGTTCCTTGGAATCTTGGCAAGCCCGAGGAAGCGCGGAAGATCATCAATGAGGGAAAAAGACTGGATCTCGGCATGGCTTTCTCACTATTGTGCCGCAGGGGTTGTAGTTCCCAGAAAGACTTCTTTTACGCCCTGCTCGGCCTCATTGGTCCTGAGTTTTCTGAGCTACCTTCCGACGACCTGGAAGAGGCATCTCGCATTGTTCAAAACGCATGCTTAGCGAGTGGTGACATGAGCCCGCTTCTCATGACACCCGGTGACGGTCCTTGGGCAGATTCTCCTTCAGTGAAGCGGCAGGGGTACTTCGATGCTGCCACGTTCAACCTCGGCCCAAGGACGGAAGACCCTTTATACCCAGTTCAATTCGAAAGCGTTTCTGAAAGACCACGACTGACGCTTTCGAAAATTGGAGAGGTTTTCTGGACGGAGCGAGCACCTCGCCATGGACCCAATCTGGAAGGCTTTTGGATGCACATCTACCACGCCCTCAACCTTATTGGACCGATTGTCGAGGAGTTTGTCAAGGCTCTTGGTGGGCGTTGGTTCCATTTACCAGAAGGCATTCTTGAGGCTATACTTCATGACGAAGAGCGCCGAAACAAACTGGCCAAGCTGTTGACGACATGCTACAACTTGGGTCTCAAGGGCCACGAACGACCACCCCCTGAATTAACGACAGAGATCGGCAACCTAATGTACATACTTCAAACCCCACCTTGGGTTGGAGCCAATGTTCTGCCCCAAATACATCATGTGTACGCCCTCGGAGGTACTGTGCATGGCGACATGCGCCATCAAGGATGGCTGACAGCAGCGCAGTGCCCAACATGCCGCAGAAACTTTGTGTACCGCGCGGCTATCTACAACCAGCGGTCTGAAGCTTTTGGTGCCATTGCTTATAGAATACCTGGACTCCGCTACTCTAAATACACTACCTCTCCTGAGGGTGTCGGAATCCTGGTCAAAGGGGGCAGGATAGTCGGACGTTTATTATGGGCTACTCCCGCATGTGCTTGTCCGCCGGTCATTGAGACGGTTATGGTTTCATTGAATATGTTTGCTATGCCGCTATGATTTGTTTAGAATATTATAGCTAAGCGTTTTTCACTGGTGTTCAAGGGCAAGCATGATTCGACTTAAGCCTTCGGTGAGAGTCTTGAGGTCGATCGAGAACACGAGCCTGAACCAACCATTCTCTTCCGCTCCGAAACCCTGCCCAGGTGCAACAAAGACTTTGTGCTGTAACATGATTGCCATAATCTCCTTCTCTGGGTCTTCAATGATCTTTTCGGGGTGTCGGTCACGGTATGCCTTGCCAAGGTCAGCCCATAGAAAAAATGTTGCGTTTGCACCTGGAGCATATGTGATCTTGTGATCCCGAGCCCAATTTACTATGAACTTGTGATGACGAGCAAGTAGCCTTCGGTTTTCTACCAAGTAATCATCTACCCAGCTCTCATCTTCTAGAATGCTGGAGAAGGTGTGGTATGCCAAAGATGAGCTCATACTGTAGAGTGCACCGGGGACCAAGGCTCAATGAAGTGCCGGGTTCTCCTGGGGAATAACAGCAGCGAGGCGGATTCCGTTGGAGCCAAAGTCTTTTGAAACCCCCCAGACGACGTGAATGAGAGCCGGATCGACGATATTCGTGGTGTCGACGGAGAGGCAAGATGTGAATGGTGTCGATGGTGGGATGGAATCAATATCATTTGTGAATGTCGAGAGACCATAGACTTCATCGCTGATGAGATGAAGTTCATGCTTCTGGCATAGTCTCATAAGACCAAGGATTGCATCCCTTGTGTAGCATCGACCGAGGGGATTGTGAGGGTTGCAGAGAATGATGCCTGCCACTTTCTGGCCACGCCCGTGGGCCCGGACTATTTCTCTCTCGTAGTTCTGGACGACGTCGATGCCGAAAGGATCAAGGCCCTCGCATGGAACTGATATGAGATTTGTGGCTACCCGCAGTCCGGTCGTGAGCACGAAAGCGCGAAAGAATGGCTTGCCCACCAGGAAGAAATCATCTTGGTTGCCGAAGGCCTAGGCGAGGTGCTCGATGGCTGCGCTGCAGCCGTTCGTGATTGTGATGTGTGAAGCTTCCACCCTCCGATAGGCGTGGAAATGCTTGGTCAAGAACGCTCCGAGGGCGTTTTTGAGGCGCTTCGACCCAGTTGTGCCATCGCCATAAGTGAAGGCTGTAGCTGGGATGACAGGAACCTGCGCAACGCGCTTGAGGAGGGCTTCTTGCACCAAGACGTTCTCTGCCATGCCCAAACTCACGTAGCCCTGAGGGTTGCTGTCTGGGTTCCAGAGATCGGCTTGGACATCCCATAGCAGTGAGCCATTGGCGGGTGCTGACGCCACCGTCGCACGCGCTGAGAGACTCATAACGACAAAGCAATAACACGCCGGACTTGAGATCAATTTGAGCGAGAAACGCGTTTGAAGTAAGAGTCTCATTCGAATCGGAAGTTCGGCGTTTGGAAATAAGTTCCGGGACCGCGTTCAGGGCAGTGACTCATTATCCGGCGCTGCAAAGCCCGGATTGACCCCACCAACTCACTGGGACAGTTCGATTTTAGGTGACAAGTGCGCCCTATCGCGGTCGGGAGCAGTGACACACAAACACCGACGGTTCATTTTGCCAGGCAAATACACCAAAGGTAAACCATTCAATGATTGGATAGCATGAGATATGTTTTAGCTCGAGGAATTGGATAGATCTACAAAGCAGATGCATCTAATCTGATGTTCCTGCGTCTGCTTGGTGCTCACATGCCTTCGGCAATCAATGGCTTCAGCATCCGAACGCTTTCTGTGGTCCTGTCTCCGCCCTGCGCTTCAGTGAACTCTTACTCTCTTCTTGCCCCTATAAGTCTGCCTCCCAATTCATGTCAACACTGTCGACAAGAAGTTCAACTCCATTGCCATCTGACCGGTCATTGGCTGGAGTTCAAGGCCATTCGTTGATGGTTGAAGCACTATAGTTTGAGGAACATGTGTGAAGATCAAGTTCTTGTAATAGTTGAATTCGAGTGAGAAAGAATATGCCGTTTTTGATTGAAGAGACTGTGACAAAGTTCATTGTCTTCCGGGCGAACTGGTAGTCTACCTAGGTGTCAAATATGGAAAACATACGGCACGAATGATTTGTTGGTGGGAGTTCATGGCGACTCTATCCAATAGACGCTGGCTTTCGTAAATCATGATCATTGAAGACATGATTAGAAATAAACTGGCTTTGCACAGGCGGTGGTAATAACTTCTATGTTCTATATATCTTCAGCTTCGATATTGACACGGGCTTGGAGTTGAACGCAAAACCTCACCAAACCCCAGGCAGGATTCGCCACGGAACAGTTTTGCAGTACTCCTCCCACATCGCTCCATACTTCTCCGAACACCTTGCTTCATCGCGTATGCATCGGTGCACCAGCAAGATCGTCATAAACATCGCATAGAACCATACCAAGCATTTGTCAGATCCCACCAAAGCACACATTGCGCTACTCAAAAGCAAATCTCCCAAGTAGTTGGCATGACGCGACCAGCCCCACCAACCACTGCAAATGAGAAGGCTCTGATGACTCTGACCGTCTGAGGTCTTGTAAGATGCAACAAGGACCTTTGCTGGCTTCCCCCAGATGGAGCAACGGCCATTGGAGCGCCGAACCCGGTACTTTTGGCTATTGACGGACCTGAAGATGATGTACCCAGCAACTCCGATAGAGAAGATAATGACCTGGTAAATGGTTGATGTGGCTGTTGGGTAAAGTCCAAGATACTGGGTTTGAATGGTGTACATGCTAGGGAGCCAGACAAAAGATCCCCAAGCTAGGTAGAAGCCGAAGTGGTCATGCGCAATGTCGATAGTGCGCAGGTACCAGGACTCATTGACGAAGAAGTCAAGGACATATACTGCGTGCAGGATGGTAACAAGAACAATGTTAGGGTCGATCTGGCCATGAATCTCATACTGATACGCGATGTTGGACAAATCACTAGGAGTGAATCAGCATAAGTGTGCGAATTTCGGTCAATCTTTGTAGAAACCTACATGAGCGTCCATGCAATGATGCCTGGTCTACCGTTGGTGAATAACTTTAGATCGAAATCACCCCAAATTCTTGGATTGAGCTCTATTCCCATGTACAAGTCGTATAATACCGATCCTGGCAAATGTTAATCTTTATAGGAGCATTCAAACATATTTTCGCAGTTGCCTCACCACTAAACTTCCGATCATCCGCATGCGTTGGTCTCAGATGCGCCTTGATGAAAGCCAGGACAGAGAGCACTAGGCCGGCAGCGTTCATTGAGAGGACCAGACTGCCCCAATTCTTTGGGATAAAGGCAGGATCCAAAAAGTCGAAGTAGCAAAGCGCAGCGGCAAATGCATGGGTAACGAACCAAGCATTTAATCCATTAGTTCGATAGGTCAACAGATGTCCGGCGGGGCTTCTTTGACCGTGGTGTGTTGGCCCCGGAAGATATCGAAAGAGGATGCCTTGGAACATAACCCAGAGCGTAAACACGCCCGTGACCTTGAGACTGAACTGCGGCCAATTTGACCATACAACAGAGATCAATCCGTGCTGTAGAACGGCCTTCAGGAACTCGGAGAGAGAGCCTTGGAATGCAGAAAGAGTGACAGTGGTGGAGATGACCAACGTCGGCGCGAACATCACAAGGAATAGTGATCCGACTGAGCGCATCCAGGATCCGCGGCTTGCTCTGCCCCAAGTAGGCTGCTGCGAAGGCTCAAGTTGAAGCAGAGATCGGGAGTAGTCCTTTCTCATCCTCACGAACGTCGCCTCTGGCGCTAAGGGAACTTCGAGAGGCTCCATATTGATTGTCAATGATGGAGAGAGAAAAGAATAAAGGCGAGCATAAACGTATGCAAGCTCGAGACGAGCGACTCCGTGAAATTGGTGATGACGCCGATGCCAATGACTTAAAGTCAGATCGGCAGTATGATGTTGATATTCAATTACTGAAAACTGTACCATAGACCATGGATTACAGGAAGCCACAGATATGTGTTTGTTTTAACACGGCACTCCCTCTCTTATAAGTATGAGGCGTACATAGAGTTCGGGGCTATGTAAAGCCTGCATAAGGTAGGGGGACCTTAGGGACACCTTCTCAAGCCCGAGCCCCTGTTTCGCGCAAAAGCGCTTTTGACTACTGCGCGCTGAAGTCCAAGTCTACATTTCAGCGCGGAGCCGTTGTACCTAGCGCTGGAGTCGTTCTTCTTCTTCAAGATACAAATCGCAGAACAAAAAGTTTATACTTGAATTATGCTGTAGGCTGATGAAACGATTTTATAAAACAGAAATCCAAAACTCCGCTGCCGATATGGGCCTTGGAGAGGTCTCCTTTTTCCTTCTAACTTTCATTTATTGATTCTTTCGCATAGCCGGTTACCGCCTGCGGGCACACCTTGTTGATCACAAGATGCCTCTGCCGGGAACACTTTGGAGGGCCAGAGTGCATCACCAAAAGTCTTTGAATCGTTCAAGTTGATATACATGTCATCATTACTTGCCCTCGGGAGTCGGGTCACGTATCGTTATGGCGTCTCGGCATTTGGGGCCGCCAAGTGTGAGGCGCCTAGGCCGGAGAATCTCGCAAAATGTCCCGCTCGCTCCGACTCGAGCATTTTCGATGCTAATGATCTAACTTGGCACGCTTAGAAGCTCAGCAGGAGGTTCGTGCAACATGGGGCCACGGTAGTGTGTACAAGCGGGATCAGGTGTATGGCTTAGCGCCTCCCCCTAGTCCTGCAAGCACATGGACGGGGTGGTCTCAGAGACAGCACATGGAGAACTAGTCACATCACCGTTTCTTCCACTGAGTTGGTCTCGGAACGGTTCTCCCGGGACACATAATCACGAGTTCTGGATTTGGCAGAAGATAAGGTTTCCTGTTAGACTGTTGGCGGGACGCCGATCACAGAAAACCATGTCGGGCGGCTCTCTCATGAATGAAGCCGAAAGTCACCATGCAATTCAGCGACAACAGTCAAGCCGACCAAGCTTGGGGGTGGGGGCCCCATCGCGACATAAGCAAATATCCAAGTTCATTCAAGTCGCTTTGATCTAAACCGACCGGTTGGTGATAGCAACTACCAAATTCTCTGGTCCTCTGAGAAGTGCGAAGCGAAAGATTACCCCAATATTACACACCAATAGCACCCAACACAAGCACTCCTCAATGTCTCCTATCCAATCGTCATACCCCTAGCATGTATTGAAAGGCACGAATGTCTTTGATTCAGGATTGAAATGGCCCGAATAAAATTCTGCCCGTAACACAACACAACACGACAATGTGGCAATGACTTCGTGACCTATGTCATGTTTCTTATAATTTGTCTGTAAATATGTACATAGTAGAAAAGTAAAGCAAATGACAGCAGGTTACAAATAAGCAACAGAATCGCTCCCAAACAGGGACCAGGGTGGCTGTCCACGAGGTAGACAATAACGAAAGAGTGACCGTGAAGCTGGGAAAAGAATGATGAAGCATCGATCCCATAAATCCCCAAACCCCTCCCCCCAAAAGTTTTCCACTCTCAAACCATGAGGCTCACCGTCGGAGCTGCGCTGACCGTCGCAGGAGAACTAGCAGTTGGCGTGTCGCAGGCCTGCGGAAGATCCTCGAAGTTGAAAGTTACCTGCCGACAGCCGCTCCGAACTTCCGGGCCGCTGCGGATGTGAACGTAGGCCTCGTTGTCTTCGGGATCTTGGCAGTCGTAGAAAGAAGACTTCGCGTTGGCTGTGCACAGTAGTTCGGTTCCCTGTCGCGCGCAAGTAAGATACGAGAACGCTCCCGATATCTGGCCAGGCGTATACATGTAGATTAGGCTGTTATTGTTGGAATGCACAGCTGCGTAGATGTCCACTGGTGTACTGCGCGAAATGTCGCGAGTCTTGAGGTAACCTTCGTTGGTCAGGGCCCACTCGAAATGCGTACCGTCGCCGCGGCGGTCGTAGACCAAGAAGTCCGAGCTCAACATGAGACCATACCTGCTGGTCTCTGTAGTAATGCGAGCCGTGAGGTTGATGGGAACGGACTCGCCGCAAACAGCGATAGGTGGGAGTGGCGCAGCGGAGGTGGGTGCAGTGGTTGAAGTAGAAGTAGCCGTCTGAGATGTGGTGGTGGTGGTGGAGTTTGATGGGGGCAGCGCCTTGAGGGTGAACCAATTGGACAACGCTGTCTGCCAATCATCCAAGTTCGAGCGATCACCATATATCCGCAAACTCCTGGCCAGGATGCGGTATTCACCGGGTACCAGAGTAGTGCCCTGGCTGATGTTCATGGAGCCATAAGCAAACATCCTCCCGGTGGGAATTCGAGGTTGGAACAGAGCGGGGAAAACACGTTCGGAACTGGTCATGGATCCAAACCACTTGTTCTTGCCTGGAACAGGAGGGTAAACCCAGTCCTCAGGCGTCCAGTCCTTGGCCACATACTAGATAAACAGACCACAGTCAGCCACGAGCGTCCATTCTCGAAGTTCTCCATGCTGGGATGTTGCTGACTTACATCGAAACTCTGCTCCTCACTGGCCCAGCTGTTGGTATAAAGAGCTGCCGGCTGTTTCTCCCACTCGCCAATGAAATATTCCTCCCCGTCAGGGAAACCAATAAGACTGTCCGAGTTCTTGTTCTGAATAAATGACGGGGTGTATAGCCACGAGTTCTGAGAGTAAAGAGAACCCTTGACGCCTGCACAGAAGAAGGAGAGATTAGCAAAAACCATCGACTGACAGGACTGCAGTTCTTACCCATATATGTTACCCGGACGTCTTCTCCGTTTGAGCCCCAGAAATGAATGTTCCCACCGTACACGGGCATGAGCCCGTAGACGCCGTTGTCCGGTTCCGTGAATGACGCCGTTATCTCAACCGTCTCACCTGGTCCGACTGTGACACTTTCGGTTGACAAGGTCACCGACGCGAAGTAACCGGCGATGTCGGGGTTTGTGTCCACGTATTTGGTGCTGATCGAAATCGCTTGAAAGCCATTCAGATTCTGGTGGGTAGCATTGTACGTAACCACCTCTTGGCCTCTATTCGTGAGCTTGATTGTGTGCACGCCGTTGAAGTGCACGGTGTCGTTGAGGTTGAGGTTGGCAGGCGACACGAACGTGTCGTACTCGACCGCCCTGACGGCATCAACAATACCAGCCCCAATCTTGGCCACGGGACTGTAGCCGTGTAAGCATATGGGCTTGTATGAGAGGTGAAATGTGGCAATTTCGGCCGAGAACTTACGTATAAGCAGAGTTATCGTTTCTCATGGAGACGGGCTGACCGCTGGCAATGAGCCTTTCGTGCACCAATCGTGCGGCGTCAGGGCCCCAGCCAGCGCGGCCTCCCTTGGACCCTAGTACAAGAGCCGCAACGCCGGCAATCTTCATCTTCGTCAGCACATGCGATCATTTCGCCGTGAAGTTTGGACTCATACGTAAGGAGTTGCCATGCTAGTTCCCGAAAGTGTGGCCCACTTCCCAAGCTTGAGCGGATACGTGGACAGGATGGTTGCGCCTGCGGGAATGTGTTAGGAGACATCCGAATGAGAAGAGCAGCATATCTGCAAAGGCTTTTGCTTACCGGGCGCGGCGATCTCTGGCTTCATTCTGCAATCCAATGTTGGACCCCAGGAGCTGAAAGCACTCGTCCTGACTCCATTGGCGTCGGTCCAACGGTGAGAGACTGGTCTAGGGTTCTCTTCAAACTCGAACGTGACAGTGATGTTGTTATCGGAGTGCTGCAGCAGCCATTGCCCGTCCTCGTAGGTAATTCCGGCCACTACGTGTCACGATCAGCTTTCGCAGTCATGAAAGTTTCAGCATGATATCCACCTACATCCTTTGGCTTGAGCTCCAGCATCTTGAATAAAGCGATTTGGAACTGGTAGTCCCTCTCCCTGCTTGCCGTAGTAGAATACCCATTCGACCCGACCCCAAGTGATCAAATCCATTCTTGACCAATCACAGTCGCCCTGTCTGTAATATGAATCGTTAGCAGAGCTCTGAGAAGGATCCTCGGGATCAGACACACCTTTGCACCAAAACATCGCCCTTGGGAACTCTTGGCTGCGTAGTCAAGAAGTCGCAAACATCACGGGTTCGGACATCCGGGTAGAAGAATGCATCATGATCGCCGACAAGATCGAATGGACGTCCGGTAGGTTCCATGTAGACCTAAATTGCAAAGGCTGGTCAGCAGCTAATATCTTGTACTGTCATTCAGAGGGCTGTACAATATCGCGAGTTGTGCCGTTGGCCGATCGCGCCTTCACTGTGTACACAACACGGTCGCTCTGCTCAACACTTCCGACCGTTGTGGTGCCGAAGCCGTTTCCCAGGTTGGTGGTCCAGAAGGGCCCTAAACGTGGTCAGTTAAGGCTGCGGTGTCAGGAGTTGGAGTTGAAAGACATACCAGCGCTGCCACTGTTGCCGGCGGCGGCAGTGACAACCACGCCCGCGGCCTGAATCTTTGATACTACAATCGATGCAGCAATATAGGGGAAACCAAGCGCCGACCCTAAAGAGGCAGTAATCACATCAGCTCCTTCTTCAAAGGCTCTCAAGAAGCCAGCAATGACAACATCCTCGGTGGTGCCATCTTCGCAACCGAAGACCTTGTACATGCGAAGGCGCGCGTTCGGCGCCACACCCGGGTTGTACTCGTTCTGGCTTGCGATGATGCCAGCAACATGAGTACCATGGCCTGCACAGTCCATTGGATCCGAGTCCGGGTTGGTCGGTCCCCCGGGACTGTAATTATCGCCTGCCAGATCATAACCGCCTTCAATCTTAAAACCGGGGCCGAATCCTGCACCGAGGGCAGGATGGTTGTAGTCAACACCACTGTCAATCATGGCGACGATGACGCCGTCACCTTTCTGCCCCTTCTGGTGGACTTCGTTCACCCTGGTGGTGTTGTGCGGCGACCATGTGGGCCGGTCGGAATCGGAGATCACAGCCTCTGAAGTGGGCGGAATGGTGAACAGTCCCGCGGGCCAGACCTGAGAAACGCCCTCGATAGCCTTGATCTGGTCAACTGAAGTCGAGTTCGCATCATGCACGTCGACTGAGACGCCACGAAACAGGCTGGAATCGAAGGTCAGGGCCGGCTTCGTGTTCTTCTGGATGTGCGACGACACGGTCGTTGCAAATCCTCTGACATCCTAGAAGTCGTCAGCGTTTATGTATACCAACTCGTCCGTCATAGGAACGTACGATTGTGCCGTATCTCTTTTGAAAGTTGGCGACCGCTCCTTCTTCGAACAGGACGATGTACCGGCTTGGAGCGGCCACTGCCGCAGCGAGAGCAGCATCATTGCCTGGCACAGTCGCGCTCTGGCCTATGCCGGCCAGAGCCAGCGATGCTGCTAGTGTCGAGAGGAGCTTTGCTGCCATGTAGCTCTGCCGTAATGAGAATTACTGTGGTGATGAAGAGCAGACAAGAGAGCGTCGCAGAGAACGACAAGGACGATGAGGCACAAATGCTATGGTTCGAATCTCTGCCTGTCTCCCAAAGCGTATTTGAACTCTTGAACTCGTCCATGCTGAATGAAGAGTCGTTCTCGGAGCTTTCCATGCCATGTGCTTCTTCTCGGCGATGTCGGACTTAAGCGCAGTCACGATACGACGAAGCGACTTTATCCCACCTAGATCCTGCATGATCCTAACAATTGGACATGCAGACGGAGAGGGTCATCGAGGTTCAGTGGTGTTGACCAGCCGCACGGCTGCATGTGCGTAAACCCAGCTATAGATTTCAGGCACACTAACTTCTTGGCCCGAATGCAAGGTAACTATGCCGGCGAACCTCCTGTTCTGGAAGGTCCAGACTACTGTTATTACGGAATAGAAAGTTCTGATGAGTACATTGTGTTTGTCACCCATGAATGAATGCTCTTGGCTTAGGTAGAAAAGTGGTAAAATGGTGCCATTTTATGGTTATTTGTGTGCCAATTCCCTGGTTTCTAGTTTCCTGATTTTGGTACAAGGGATTGCGGGATGCCCCAGATAATGAACCAAAACGGTAGCAGTCAGGATCCGGCTCAAGTTGTGGTAAGAGGCGCCTATGAGAATTTGAGGTTGATACATTCGCTCTCATGTAGGCCTAGGTAGTTTAGAGAATGGTCATCTCAATTATGCATCCGTAAATACCTACGTGGCGGGGAGTAAGTCGTGACTAACGAGAAGCTGTCCAAGAGTGTGTGCGCGCTGAGGGGCTCGTTTCTCGCGCCAAATGCCTTTAATTCCTGTTTCCAGAGTAAAAGGAAGGAAAGAAAAAGACAACAAAAGAGAAAATCGGCGTAACATTTGAAACTTGACCGAGGAGCATGTCAAGCGGCAGCATGCAACTTGGAATTGAGGACATTTCGGACCACCTCGGCCGGTATGGGTTGCTTCTGCAAGCATTTGCTAGCCCCAGATAAGTCGCCATTCTTTGTGGGCATCAGCGTAACCGAGAATCCAATGTCAGGATGGCTGTTCCGGTATGGTCCATGGATGTGATGATGTTGAATTCGCTTGTCAAATGCTGTACGGGGATGCTAAGTTTGATGTGACTTCTGAGGAGTTCGGCACATATCCGAGGGTGATCCCGAGCCTCACCTGATCCACCTAGATTGATTAGATGTGATGATAAAGCAAACCCCTGGAATTAAGGTTGAGCTATTTCTTACCCATGAGCTGCCCGTTTTGGACCAACAAGTGTGCGTACCAGGACCCTTGATTGCTACCCTCACATTCTACTCTTGGGCCACAAACCTGCATTCGACAGACTCGCGTTCATGACACGACAATAAATCGGAGGGTATTTGAGTTCTCAATCCTGCAACGCGAGAATCCATTCTCCCGGCTGCAAACGCTCCCTGTCATAAGAGTTGGATCACAGGTACGCATGTTGCATCCGAAGCGTTAATTTGTACGATGACCCACCTCCTGTGATGTTTCCTTGGTTCTACCGTCTCGCGCCTATTCAGCCTAATCTTGCACCTTGCGCCGCTCACAAAAGGGACTTCGTACGGTATCTATTTAGAGGAGGTGGCATCAAGAACCAAGTCTTAAGTACGCATCCCGCGCATTCCGTTGTGTGATGAAGCAGAACTGTCTTAACGGGAATCAGTCTCCTGACGATAAGCAGTACCTAATAGATCTTGCGATGGTAACTCCACATATAACACACTAGCTTCGTGTAAAATCATGTCATCCCTGGAATCTACATCACTCGACGTAGGTTGGCGGCAGGAATCTTCTACGTCTGCCGTGTCTTGGACGGTCTGGCGTTCCGATAAAGTGATGGTGTCGCAAATCGAGGAGATTTATCGCGGAGCTCCTCTTCGCCCCTCCCCCTACTGGGTGTATCGTGCTGCATGTCTAGGGGGCTCAGGCAAGGCTTTCCGGGCTCCCAATGCTGGGATGAACACCATCCCACCGGATGCGAGTGGAACACAATCCTTAGCATGCGGGGCTGCGACCACTAAGAAGGGATAACGCGCTTTGAATGTTAGCTAATGGCCAGTGCTTCAATGAGCCGGTAGAATGAGAAGATCGCTGGAGGTATTCCATTAGTTTGCCCCCACGCAACCGGGTTGGTGCAAGTTAGAAATTGACTAGTATATCGTGTTACAAGATTGTAGCTGAGATCCCTGCTGAACTTTCGCCGTGATTTGATAGCTATTCCCTAGTTGTTGATGATGCAGAAAGGACTATGTCAAGTCTTTGTGGAGTGGCAGGTTACTGGCACCCCTCCATCTGAAGACTTACACCGGTTGAGCTGGGATTCGGCCTTGGAAAGTACGCATGTGCTTCAGATGAGACTATGACACTCAACACAAGCAGGTCAATCCTATTACCTGGGCTGTTGGGTTCATCGTTCAAGCAAGGCCCAACAATGCTTTTGTCGGCGGAATGTGTCACTGAACATTTTGAACAAATCATCAATGCCGCATCTCGAGGCTGGGACTTCGAGGTGCAAGGCAGGCACAACACACATAACTTCCTCAGCATCATCATATACCCTTGAATACACAATCTCGAAGCGACTTGCAGCCAAACCAATAGGTCCCGAATGAAAGGGTTTGTAGATCTATGGACTCTATGTGTGGCCAACAGGAGACTTGCATGTCCTCTGTTCTAGGAAGTGAGCAGAGCGTGTAGGTTTCGGTTCATTAAGTGCTAGAAAATAAATGAGGAATGCAGACAGATCGGGAAGCTGATGCGTTGAAACAAGCCGCCAATATACCAGCGCATTCGGAGATTGGGTGTTCAAAGGTGAATGAAAAGCTGAGCTAATCAAACGACATGGTTCCGGAGTACATAGGTAAGCATACAGTTGGATAAAAGACAAGAAGACAACAATGACAATTTTCTTTCTCAAGTACGAAAGGAAAATCAAATACTTTCCCCAAATAAATTGGCAGCCTGAAGAGACACGAGTTCATCGCTCCCAAGCTCCAAGGACCTAAGTACCCGCAAGCTTGAGACGACGAAGTCATCAGGCTCATCTCCCGGCCGCTGGACCATTGGGTCGGGTCAAGCGAGTTTGTGAGGCAAACTTTCGTAGCCGACGAGCTTCAGAGGGGGCAAGTTGCTCAGTGTTTTCACGTCTGGGACCATTTGGCAGACTGCAGGAGGAATGCTTCAAATGGCAGCAGACCATTTTGAAGCGCACTTGGCCTGCCCTGCCCAATAGAATTTGCACCAGATGGATGGCTTCCAAACCCACCACCGAAACAATGATCATAGATATTTTCTTATTGAATATATCTATTGGAGTAGTGTTTGAAGGTCTTTGTGATGTTAAGAAGAACCTCTAGGTAGGTATGTTAATAATCATGAACTCCAGTCCATGCACCCGCCAGTCGTCCATCCTTCTCCCTCTCGGCTATAATGCCGAGTTACCTGCTACGCACAAACTTGGTGTGCCTTCCATTCGCCACAGTCGCGCCCCTCGATCCATCGGCAGCAACCTTGTAAATGTTGACATGCGTAAAAGCCAAGCTGCCGCCGACCTTCTCAACCTTGCCCTCAATCTCGATCTCATCACCCAGCTTTGCGCCCGACAAGTAGCTGATGTTGATATCAACGCTCACGCCGGTTGCCTCACGCAGATCCCACGCTGCAATGGCCAGACCGCCCGCCCAGTCGACGATGGTGGCCGAGACGCTGCCGTGGATGCTGCTGGAGGAGTTGAGATGGTTAGCGGTGACGGGCAGACGTGCGACGACGAGGCCCTTGGAAACGTGGGTAAGCTTCAGGCCGGGGTTGAAGAGGAAGTTGTAGATGGGAGAGGCGTTGCAGCGGGTCTCGATGTAGTTCTGGATGTGGGCGAAGGCCGCAGGGTCGGATTGCGCCGGGACGGCGGA
The DNA here is from genome assembly GCF_000319635.2 of Colletotrichum fructicola Nara gc5. Lineage (NCBI taxonomy): Eukaryota > Fungi > Ascomycota > Sordariomycetes > Glomerellales > Glomerellaceae > Colletotrichum > Colletotrichum fructicola. The sequence continues at coordinate 6,684,086 of NW_027094051.1, read as the reverse complement.
GGTGGCCGGGGGTTGCGATGGTGTTGTCGACATTTTGAATGGTGGAAGGATAACGCCGGAATATTCTGTTGTTTTTGGCGGCTTGTTTTTTGAGATTGGCCGTTTGGAAGATGCGCGGTTGTGAGTGAGGTTCAAAAGGTGCAGGTTGTTGAGAGAGACAAGATGGGTCACGTGTGCCGATTGAGGTTTTCTTCCGGCGGGCGGAGTCCGTCCGAAATCGGCGTTTGCGGCCCCACAATCACCGCCAGGTCGCGGTCCGACCTGCGAGACTGGCCGGCGATATGGATTGCGATGGCCGATGCTCTCGGGGACGAGCATGCGGAGCAGTCTGATTTCGCGCTTAAAGGGATGGTATTATGATTGATTATAGTTTTGAGTCTTGCTTCAGAAGACGTATCGAGTTCTTCGGAGCACGCATACAGCCGCAGCAGCCAGCTGCCCCCTCATAGTTCCCCTAGGACAGTCACAAAATTTCCCAAGTTGTGTCGTTGAGAAAGCGGGTATGCCGATGAAGACATTCAGAGATAAAAAGCCATGCTGACTGTGCTTCAGTTTTGGTCTTATTGACGTCAGATGCGAGAAGTACTCAGATCGCGGGGCCCTCATAGCGCTCGGGGGATGACCCGACGCGTTCTGTGTCTGAGTCAAAACGACGACGGAAATATGCTCAAGCGACGCCGCCATGACTGGGAAAGGCGTCGAAAACACGGTTACGCCATCAGCCCGGCTTATCGCCCGCATAAAAGCCCAGGCAACATTTCCGCCGCGGATCTGCAAGATGCCATCGTAGGGACGGGCTAACAAATAGCATGCCAAGTATCGCCCGGGAGCACCCTGCCATGCCACGTTCAAGACAGCGGCAGTTTCTGTCGGGAACTGTCCCGATTAGGAAAGGTTTCGAAGCGGCGGCCCGGGGACAGCCTTTCGGGCAAAGTGTTCGCTCAAAATATTCGGGTGAATGACAAGCGCGCGGGCAGTGTGCGGGGGGCCAGTTGGCGGTTTCAGCCTTTGCCATTATCCAAGGATGGGAATTGTAAGCACTCTCCGGTACGGAAAAAAAAGAATAACTCTCCATTGTTCTTTACCGAACATTTTACCCACTGCCGAATAATTTACCCTGAACGCCAAATCATAATCCCCGTCCCATCTACACCCTGACGATCATTGGTGCAAGTCCTATCTACATAACAAGCGGCATATGCACGCCGTCATCCCATGGCGGGTCGCCCATGGCTATCTGGGGAAAGTCCAGGCCTGCCATGAGCTGCACGAATGGCTTGAGGAACGGATGCTTTCCCTTGCGGAACAGTGCGAATAATGCGAGAAACCTGTTGAGGATTTCCATCACTTGGGCTGTCCTCGAGGCCGCCCAGTCCATCTCGATGGTAGGCATTTGGGTCACCCATCCGGATGGGTCGCTTGCTGACGAGCTTGAGTCTAGAGTTCCACTCATGGACGTAGCGCAGGAATCATGGTCCGAGGTGGGTATTCCAAAGTCACCGGCAAACGCGCCGCCATTAGCCGGGAATGTCTGCGCAATTCGTACGCAGTTGCTCGCGATATCATACAGCTTTTCTGCCAGTCCAACTCCGTGCGTTTCTAAGCAACGGATATCGAAAAAGTCGCAGGCGTCAATTGTCTCGGCGGCGATGTCGATAGCGTAGTCAGGCCGTAGCTCCACGTTGGGGTCAGCGAGACTGGTGAAGCCGTGGCGGAAGGCGAGGTTCCAGAGCATATTGCGGATCCAATGTCGGGTGAGCAGAATATCCGCGTGTTGGGCACCTCCCTTTTCCATAGACGGACTCGCTTCTAATGGCTTACTATATCGTCTTAGGAGCTGCACCAGCTTCTCTGCGGATATGTGATTTGTGTTTGGATCCAGGTTGCAGTCGGACTTCCAGCATCGCACGACCGTCTCGTCGACGAAGTCAATCTGGTCGATCATGCGACCTAAGCCCTCAACAGCTAAATCTTCCACAGCTTCTTCGGCTGACGAGACACGCTTGATGAGCCTGTGGAAAGCCATGATATCCAGACCCATCAGGCGAGGCATTTGTAACGTAGAGCCATGTTGCAGCGCATATATCCTGAAAATGGCGGTCAGTGTCCTGATTCCGTTCCGTCGCAGCACTTGACGGGATGCAGACTCACCTTTCCACAAACGCCAGCGCCGTTACCGTTCGTACTCTCCGATCCATCTCATCAGGGCTAATGTTACCATAGCTTGATGGATCATGCAGTCTCATAATCTCTGCCAAGGTGAGAGCCTCACGAAACCGCACCGTTGCGGCATTATGATTGCCGCGGCAGAATTGACACCCGAAGAGGAAGAAACTGGTCATCACGGCTTCCACCGACGGGTCTTGCCCAAAGTCCGCCCCTCCGTGCTGTTCTGCCACGTATGACAGTACCGATTCGGCTAATTTCAGGCGATCTGGTAGTAGAGGCTTATCTTGAGCGTGTATTGCCTGGAATAGTGTGTAGGCGCAAATGCTGTGCACCAAGGCGTTGAACTGACGGTCATATTCATGCCGACGACTTCTGAGATTTACCAGCAAGAATGACCTCCTGAAGAACGGCATGGATAAATGAAGTCGAGCTAGGAATATGTTGATGAGTTGTGATATCCTGGCAGGACCCAGCGGAGATAGGTAGGCAGCGCTGAGAGCTGGCGATGAATGCTTCGGTGAAGGTGGCCGCCATCTGAGTTGAGCGTGTGCTAGTTTTGGTGATGGGTTCATCCGCACCATGGATAGTGGATCCGAGGTGTGAGACCGTATTGACTCTGGTAGGTTGTGCATGCCAGCTAGTGAGAAATCTGGAAATGCTACTGGTGTGAACTCGGGAACTCTCTCCATCGGTGCTAGGCTTGTTGATGGGCGTCGATGTGTCTCATTATCGTTATCCAACTCCACGATACTGGATTGGCCGAACCAGTCCCCACTAGCTGCTGTAAGACCGCCATCATTAAAGCATTGATGAGTTGACAGCACGAATCGATGTTCGCGCCCTGGATCAACCGATGCGTTTTTACTGTCGAAAGTCAATTCAATTGGTGTTTGACTGTCTTGAGATTCTTGCAATCTTCGCGCCGCCTTTTTCTTCGTGCGTTGCGAAGAATCTTTCGTGCCGCCTTTTCCACTCGTACTGCCGTCAGCTGAAGCCTTGAACTTGTACTGCGGCCTGCGCTGGTACGAGCAGGTGAGCCCCGTGTCGATGCATGTCTTGCACGGGATGGTCCTTTCGCACTGTACCGGAGCGGCATATCAGTATTAGTACCAGGCCGGCGGGATAAACATAGCCGGGCCGGGTGGCTATTGACGGACGGCCTGGAATTTCTCACCTTGACTTTGCGCACGAAGCAGTGGTCGCACGCGCGTGGCTGGAGGACGCGCGAGAGGGTCTGGTCCAAGACGATCTGATATTGATCGCCCATGGCGAGCAACAAAACACGCGACGAACGTCAGCCGGGGCGCCGTCTTATGGTACTGACTGGTCGCGACGTTGGGCAGACATACCGCGTCGGCCGGGCTGCATGAGGTCGGAGAGTAGTGCGGGATGAGGAAAGTTTCGCCGCCTCCGCACTAAGAACATGGGGTGCCAGTGCGGGCATCCCGCTCCGTGCTGAAACGCTTAACTATTTTCGATTATGCAATCAGGGAGGCCCCTTCTTTGTATTGAATGGCGAGGGGGAAATCAATCACGCACCGTGAACAGAAAACCTCGCGATGTAGCGTCATCGTCGAGCAGAGAAAGCCAGAGTCGGGCGAACAACAGAAAGTTGGACTGCAAAAAAAAACAAGCTTGCGGAGCCTTCCCCGGGTCTGCAAATCCGCTCAAAGTCCGAACCATCTGCAAGTCCAGTGTGATTATTGCTAGCCGACGGAAACGTTAGCAGCCAACCAACCCCTGGTTTAGTAGGCCCGATAATTCTGCAGCGTGCCCCAGGTTACACAACATGGCAATCACGTTCCGCGGATGCACAGTGCACAGCATCCCGGAGTGGTCACTTGCTCCTTGATTCTGGGCAGACGTTGTTTGTTGCCGCAGGTTGAATTATCGTTGCGAAGTGGCTCAGCTGTCTAGGTGGAACGTGATCGGCGACTGTCCGAAAATGGCAAGTTCAATTTAGCGACGATTGCGGCGAGCCGCTCCCGCGCCGATGGGGGCCTTTCAAAGCAACATGCCAACCTGCCGGAAATATCAAGCGGATGTTCGCATCAAAAATGCCCTACAGAGCTGATGTTTCTACTTTGATATTTTAGATTCGATAATTGGACTTGCAGCCATGTCATCAGAGCAGCCGAGCAGTCCTACTTTTGCCCATCCTGAATCCTCAGGGAACTCAGCTTCAGAAGGGGGTTCATGTGTACACTCAAGATCCACCTCTGTTTCGGAACCCGACGACGGTGACGTCTTTCTCAGCAAAGAAGATGCATTTAAGAAATGGAGGCCGAAATTCCACCTGATTGCACCGAAAGGATGGCTCAACGACCCGTGTGCACCTGGCTACGACCGAGCCAACGACTGTTACCATATCGGCTTTCAATGGAACCCAGATACTCCTGAATGGGGCAACATCAAATGGGGAGCCGCAACCTCTCGCGACCTACTCTCATGGGATGTCTCTGTCGAACCGTCGATCGTCCCGACCGAAACGGAAGACCAAGGTGGTGTTTTTACGGGATGTCTATCGCCTGTTGAGCTTCGTCCTGGGGAGATGACGACATTCTACACCTCTGCCAGGATACTCCCTATTCACCACACGTTACCTTACAACTATGGATCAGAAGGATTAAGTCTGGCAACATCAACGAATAGTGGGAGGACTTGGGACCGCCACGCAACTCCGATATTACCTGGTCCACCGACAGATCTCAAGGTGACGGGATGGAGAGACCCCTTCGTTTCCACATGGCCTTCAATGGCTAAAGCTCTAGGAGACTCAGAGGAGACACTATATGGCATCGTTTCTGGTGGACTTCTTGGCCAAGGACCGACGCCATTTATCTACCGACTTGACAGTGAGGATATTACGAAGTGGTCTTTTCTTTCGCCTCTAGTATCCCTTCCTTGCAACTTCTCTCAATCACCGAGATGGTCAGCCGACCACGGCGCCAACTGGGAAGTGACAAACTTCCTCAGCCTACAAGATCCGGACGACGAAAGAACGCATGACTTCCTGATCATGGGAGTTGAGGGTTTGCTAGCTACGGAGAAGAGCAGAGGTCGCTCAGATTTCGACAAAGACCACGGTCAACTCTGGATGTGCGGGACTATCGAAGCACACGACGGACAACCTAGGTTGAAGCACCTGTATGGTGGACCTCTTGACCATGGAGCCTACTACGCCGGCAACTCTTTCTGGGATCCAAAGACAAATCAACGGATAATTGTGGGATGGGTCGTTGAGGAGGATCTACCGATCGAGTTGAAGAGGCGACAAGGCTGGGCTGGGTTCCTATCAGTCCCACGAGTTCTGAAGATTCAGAGACTGAGGAGAGTGACGAAGTCTCTTGTCTCGTCTCTTGAAGAGATATCATCCATCGGTCTCCGCCAGGACGGTGTTCAGGAAGGAAGCGACGAGCCTACCTTCGAAGTAACAACACTTTGCGCCATCCCGGATGACAGACTGAGGGGTCTGAGAAGGTCGATACATCCGGTCAGATCAGGAGATGGATTCATCTTCCCCCAGGGATGCTCAACCCTAGAAGTCGTCGTGTCGTTCGAGATTTCACCTCAACTTGAGTCGGCTGGACTAAAGTTCACTTTTGCAGGCAGTAAGTATTACTCTGCCCCTCTTGAGAAAGATGCATGGTCGCTGACTGAAGTGCCCAGATGACGCACAAGAGGCAACTATAGAATTCGATCCTTCGACTGAGAGAATCACAATAAAGCGAGACCAGTCAACAAAGGAGTCAGGAGTTGTCGTCGTGGAAGAGACGGCGCCTCATACACTTTTCACGTATGTCGACGAGTCGGGCAGTAACACGAAACAGGAGCTTCTGTATCTTCGAATCCTTTTCGACGTCAGTGTCTTGGAACTATTTGCAAACGATCGCACTGCCATCACAACACGCTTGTACGCTGATGTGCCGAGGCTAGCGGCGATCGAGCCATTCGTGCATCAAAAGCCCTGCGCACAAGCAGGTGGTGGTGAAAACAGTACATCGACAGCACTACATAAGTTTTCATGCTGGGAACTGGGACTTTACTGATAGATGTTCACCAAAGTCAGCAATTTATGATGATGACCATGATTCGATGCGCTGATTGAGAAGATCCAACCTTCGTAATGTATATGACTATTGTGAACTGCTTGTTACCTTCCCTCCTGTCATTTTGTAATAATCCAGTTACCCAAGATACCTTCCGTGGAGCTTCCTGAGTCGTTTGTCTTCCTATATAGCCATCCTCTTGTGTTCCCTTCCGGGGCACCCTCATTGCAGTTTTACACTTTCTTTTTTGGCACTCCGAGGTTAAAAAAGATATCTACTTGCGCATTACAAGTTCGCAGTTCTTGAAGGGTCTTTCTATTCAGATCGAAAGGGATTATGCATGCGTTAACGTGGAAATAGTGACAGCACAGCCAATAAGAAAGATGATGGGGATGAGAACCGAGATAACCATATTAATCGTGGGAGTCATGCTGTGTCCCGATCAGCCAGAAATATCCGCCTAAATAAAAGGACGACTACTGCGACTAACACTCACACGTGATTAGACACGCTTCTTCCTCTGCAGCGATTGGAAAAGAACCCCTTCTCGATACATGTATACTCTTTCTCTGGGGAGATGATACTTACTAGGCACTGTTAGTGAACTCTGGGCTCGCCATATGAGAAACATGAAGACTGTATGAAATGCGCCAACAGACTCCGACATCTGTCACATAGATAGGTGAAAGCATTATCCCATCGAGGACGCCATTCAATCCTGAAAACAAGACATCATTGGCTGGCCCTCGGACTTTCTATGGAGTTAAGTTTTCAGCCTATGAGGACCCCAAAGTCCGTCAGCTGGATGCATCATGTGCCAGCTTGAGGATTGCATGAGGCACAGTTCATGGAGATGCGTCATTGGCCAGCCTTACATATCCGCAGCACTCCATGGTGTGCACACCTTCCCATAGCCTCTACGAACATGTCATCAGCTCGTAGGCAGGCTGAGCAGGCTGAGTCGATCTAGAAATAAATCTGTTACGGGGTTAAAAGGTGCGTCTTCCCCCAAGTCCATCATTGCCGTTCCACTGTTATCAGCGAGAACCCGGATATAGAAGCTTCCCTGTCCTTTGTATGCACCTGTCAATCCCTCTCTCCAAATCTTTTAACCAAGCCGGCAATCTCGTATCGTGGAGAAATGCCTCCCCATAGTCTGAGACCGACCAGCGCGTTCACCGCTGACGTTGCACGACCACCACCTAACGGACGTGACGATCCACTTCTTAACGACTCTGGATCATTGACAAGTGACGAAGATGAGCCACCGATGCGATCATCAGAGGATAGACCACATCGTTCACCACCTTCGGTTTACAGCTTGATCTACGAGATTTTATCTCTCGTTCTTGCGGCAATCGCACTCTTTGGGGTCATCGTTCTGCTCCGAACCTACGATCGCAAGCCTAACCCCCGTTGGTCATTGGGGTCTTGGAGTGACAGTGTAACGCTTAATGCAATCATCTCTGTTCTTTCGACGGTGTTTCGGGCCAGTTTACTGCTCCCTGTTACGAGTTGCATTAGCCAATTCGGATGGATATGGTTTACGCATCCGCGCGGCCGATCTCTAGATGACCTCTGCGCATATGATTCTGCCAGCAGAGGATCTTCCATCGGAAGCTTGTTGTTGCTATTCAAGTTACGCTCCATGTATGGTGTATATTCTCAGTATTACTGTCGGGAGGCCAACTGACCAGTATGCGGCAGACATTTGGCTAGTATAGGCGCTTGGGTAGTCTTAGCAGCCACGGCACTTGGTCCATTTTTCCAACAAAGCGTCACGTTTATATCCATCTCCAACATCGACCCGCATTATAGTCCCAATGCAGAGGCAGTTACTTCGTATTCTTGGGGCGGCGATCTTGTAGGTTGGGCCGAGGTTGTCAATGCTCGTGAGTGCTTGTGCCTCATTGCATTACAGGTTTCGTTTAACAAGAATCCAGATAATTCCATCCCTTACGACATTAAAGCGGCCATTCGGGCAGGACTACTGGCTCCAAATCCTCTCTCAATCCCTACCCCGCCATTCATATGTCCGACTGGAAATTGCACGTGGGATCCCTTTGGTACTCTTGCTATCAGCTCAACGTGCCACAAAATCTCCTCTAGTGTACACCTGGATCCAGAAACTCGTCTCTTCTCTGCACCAAACGATAAGATCATTGATGATTTGCTGAACGGATCGTATACTTTAAGATTCGGTATCGATTCAACCTTGCCTAGATCGGTGCCGGAACTATTGGAGCCATTCGCGGAAATGACCGCAACAACAGCTATAGTTCAGTGGGTAAAGGAAACCCCTTTGCATATTAATCCCAAGCAGTTTAATCCAACGATTGAGGCTTTCAGATGCGCTATATATTTTTGCCTAAGAAATGTGCGGCCAAGCGTCACGAATGGAGTATATTCGGAGGAAATTCTTGAAGAAGTCGTGCGCGCTGAGAACGCTCAGAACGTGACCAAATTCAACAGCAACGGAACGACTATTGCGGATCCACACATTGAATCCTGGCGCCTTGCTGGCTTGGTATATCGCCTCAAACAGACTTCGTCGAACGCGAATAGTACCTTTGTCGTGCCTCACAATGGATTTGTCGCTATGGCAAGTCAATTTGGCATCGATCCAGACTTCTTAAAAGGCACGGCAGGGATAGCCAGTGCCGCCGATCAACTCATGGGCGATAGTATTCCAGCTATTCTTTACAACGCCAACGATACAGTTCTTGCGATACAGAACATGGCGGATTTAGTCACAACTCAAATGCGGATGAACGGGTCTATTGTAATTCGAAACAAGGACCCAATACTGTCACCCGACCAATCCGTGCGGGGTAACGTCTGGGTTCAGCAGCAGCTTGTCATCGTGCGCTGGGCGTGGCTTGCCTTGCCTACAGTCTTGCTTCTGTTATCCACGCTATTTCTAGTCGCTGCCTTCCTAGAAACACACAGAAGCGGTGTCGGCCTGTGGTTGTCAAGCCCACTCACGCTCTTTTTTCATGCACGTATTTGTCACGAAGAACGGCAAGCTCTCGTAGATGTTGGTTTTGAATCACTCAACTCCGTGGAGTCGATGCAAAAGGTTTCCCAACGTCTGAGAGCAAAGATACCAAAGGGTTCTGCGGGGAACATTGAAGTACGCATCAAAGAAGATGCGAGATGCCAAGAGGAGGTTGAGCTGGCGCATCTGCGTGGCCCTGGTTCGGCCGACGGTTCAGAGGCAGACAATATGAGGGAACCGACTGGCCGGCTAGTGCTGGCCGCAACACCAGCAAGACCTGGAAGAAGCAGTAGCTTGGCTTGAGGGCAGGATCACACGAGCTATGGCACAGAAAATCGTTCTCGCTAGAATTGAAAGGGGCGTGGACGCTGTGAGCACTTTAATACGCCTCTAAGCTACGGGAACAACGCGTCAATACATTGAGCACCTTGAATCAGGGTAATAGATATGTACCCTGTGATCAGCGACATGTTTCATTACTAGCTTCTTGTATCTCGACACTGTCGACTAACGACCATGAATTATGAGCTCAGTGAGATCAAAACTGATCATCAGTGCATTTTGTGACCACCGCCGTCCTCCCTCCCCTGATACATTGTAGTCGACCTACGGTCTGCACGTCCAGTTCCCTGGCAAGTCATTTCATCAAGAAGACCCCGTCCGTGGAGGCCACACCCCCACTTTCTTTCGACCGACGCCGGGAAATTGGGTCCTACCAGAGCACAAGTTCGGTTCGTTATGCTTGGGCCTCTTGTATCCAGTCTTGGGGATGCGGTTCTTGGCAGGTGCTTTGGAGCCTTTCACATGATCTGACGGACGAGGAGTCATGTGATTCTTTTGAGCGACCGCAGCTCTCTTCAGCTTTGTCGATGACTGGGATGAATTCTCAATGTTATCGGCCTTGAAAGCGATACAAGGCTTGCCAGGCTGGACTTGACAGGACGGGGCGCAAGCTGTCTCGTCAAACACTCCCTCATCGCAAGTATATCTGATGGTTCGGCAGCGTCGGCCGTCTGATGAGCATGTGCTTGTTCCCGCTGGGCATGGTCCCCATGTGTCTGGGCTTCTAGGGCTGTGCTTGGCTAGAACCTCGCCAGCTGGGAGGCCGTTATCGGTGGATGGATCGTGATCAACAGTGAAGGTTACCCCAGGTCTGGGGGTGGGGGCCGCAACTGCAGATGAGTCTGGCGGGGGCTTGTCCCTGCCACCTTGCGAAGCGTACTCCGTCGAGCCCTCCACACAAATACTCGGGTCCTCAAATGCAGCGCGGAAAACGTCATGCCAGAGAGCGGTCATGTTGTAAACATTGTCGAGAGTGAAGTACAGCCTGCAATCGGCTGGGTCGTAGCGAAACTGAAGTGGCATAGAGGTGTCGTCCTTGCGCAGCTGGTCACGAAGGTTGAATGAAACGTGATCAATAAAGATGCCGGTGTCATTCCGATCGGGAGGCAACAGGGGCTGAACAGCTTCATCCTTTTCGCCGATCCAGCTCATCTCATCATCGAGCAAGCTGCCGGTATAAACGCGTGCGCCGCGACTTCCACTAGCTGCTTGCATGGGACCAGCCTTCGGAGCACCGCCTACGACGACGGTGCGGGCACCGGCCTGGTTCTTTGCGAGCTCCAGAAACAAAGCACAGGCCGAGGAGCAAGTTCCGTCGGTGAGCTAAAGACCGCACGATATTAGACGGTGCTGTTGTGACCTTGAAGTCATGTCATGTACTTACGATGACTACGTTTTCGGGCTTCCACATCACTCTAGTGTTTTCATCGTCGTCGTTCAGATATCGATCGAGGAGGCACCCATCAAATGCGGCAGTATGAAAACTCGGGTTCTTGAGATCGTATCGCTCCTGAAAGGTGTAAGAGTCAGCGCAGAAACTTGAGGAGGAAATGGGCAGGGCATACCACGAGTGAAAAGTCGTCGTCAGCCTGTCGTCTGGGCCCCTCGTACTCCTCCCATGACGTGAAATCATTGCCAGTCTCGTCGTTGATCCGCGTCGCAATCACCCACTCGTTTGCCACCAGCTCCAACCTCTCCTCAGTGTTGGCTGTGAGGCTTTGCCAGTATCGCGTCGTGGCCGAACCTAACGTATTGCCGAGCTCATGGCTGCGTCGCTGGCTACCTGCGAAAGGATCGACGCCAGGAAAGAATTCGCGAAAGAGCAGAAGCGCAACGCCTGTCGACCCGCCAACATTCTTCTGAAGGTCGATGATAATATGCGACAGTTTTCTTTCCTTGGCCCCAGTAATAAACTTTGCAAGCGACTGGGCAAAGCTCTCCACCTCGAGACCATACTGGTTGAAATGGGGTGTACTTAGCACACCTGTAGACATGTCCTCATAGAAGTATCCGGTAAGAATCCCGCCTTCGTAAAGACCGAGATCATCCTGGACAACATCTGGATTTTCTGGAAAGGCATGAAAGCTCGCCTCGTACCAGCTACTGCCTGACGCTCCGTCTGACGCTCCGTCCTCGGCTGCACCATCCGCTGGGGCGTCGTCCGTTGCACCATCCGCGGTCACGTCTTCTGTACCAGATGAGCCCCCGAAAACTTTCGGGAGTGAAACATTGTAGTATGAAGCAGGCAGCAGACCGAGGACGAAGAAGTTGTAGAAGTCGCCTGGAGTCTCCAGAGGGCCTGTGAACTCTGCGATATTGTAGACAGCGAGCCAATGTAACTCCACCTTTTCCATGCTTGGGTCTTCGAAGGAAAAGGTGATGGTTTCGCCTGGAAAGAAAGTGCTTGCACCGGCGAAGATGCTGAATATTCCCTGAATGTCTTGAACGGGGCTATCCATGAGTTCGTTCCAGTCGGCGTGGGGTTCAAGCATGCCAACTGACTGCAGCGACGCGAACCTTGCAAGATACTCAGCGACTGGTTCGTCATTGATGTGTGACACGGCGGATATCGGGGTCTCGAGATTGTTCTCCTGGCGATTGAGGATGTCGTCTGCGCATCAGAGTTTAGCAAGCCCGCCAAGGTCATGCATGTGGGATCCTGCGTACCTGCAAAATATACTTTTGGCGTCTCTTTCCCATCAATCGATGCTGACACCAGAGAAACTGGGCTTGCAAATGAGAACACAGATAGAATACCCGCATACAGGTCAACATGGGCATCGTTCAGGGCGTAAACCAGGTATTGCAGAGCGACTTCAAAGTCGTACTGTCTTGTGAAGTACCCCGCTGTGACGTTGCGCTTGAGCTCTTCAAGGCCACCCATGAAGTCGAAGGCGGGCTGCTGGTATCCCGGAGGTGGGCTTTTTAAGTGAGCCAGAGTGCTTTGGAACTGCATCGTCGTGTTGTAGTATTCGATAAAACGGAGCGCTGGGGCCTGATGGAATGGAACGCTGATCAGGCAGTCGTATACATCGATCGCATAAAAGGCGTTGAATCCTGTTTTTGTCAGCTCTCCTCGTTCAATACATACCCCGAATACTTAAGTTGGTCTCACCTTGGTTGACTTCGTCAATGATGACTCCGCATACTGACAAGTGCTCAACCTCATCGACGGGGGCCTCTTGACGGCGTGGAAGCTGTCTTGGCGAGCGGACAGATGGTCGTGCGAGAGCAAGGCTGCAGCATGTGCTCCATAGCACTATGAAATATTGGAGAAGCATCATTTGTGTCAAGAGTTCTAGGTAACCAAACGAATGACTGGGTTGAAAGAGAACTACAAGACAAGGTCTCCCATCAACTTCAATTCTAAGTGATGGATAATGTCTCCTTTTTCATGTCTGTTCAGTTGACTGTCGCAGCCTGATCGGAGACAGCGTCTGTTGCTGGCTCTCGATTCCGGGTACGCCTCCCGTCCATCTTGAGCGCAGTTGTCGCTTGTTACTTCTGGAAATTAGGTCCTGGTAAGACGTGACCGTCGTAGGCCTGTGATTTGGCCCTGAATTTTCCAGTTCTACTGTAACATCATCTCAGCTCAGAATCCTACCGCGCATACATTCTCACAGCTGGATGGACCGCAACGTCTAGTAACTTGGTAAAAAAGAAGCCCCTCACAGAACCAAGCATACTCACATCCTTCATTCGTCATCAAATCCAGGGCCCGCCTGTGTATGGCACTTACGAGGGGGCATAAAGCACCGCGCTTACAATATTTCAGGGGTATGGGGAATGCTCTGGCTTGGCAGTCAGAGTTGCGTAAGGCTGGCGGCCGCCGACTCACTTACCCAACAAGACATCTTTATTTTAAGTGGACCTAGCCCACATGACCTGCATGATGCCCAGAAATTAGAGTCGGTCAGACACGGGGGCCGGCAAAAGACTGGCCCGCCCTGATCATGGGAGCACGAGTGGTAGAACAAGCAGTTTGAGACTACCTCTGTTCTGATGCCTTATGCTTCCAAAGCTCCTGGTTTTCTCTGAAGTCCCTGGAATTAATACAAAGTCTTTACGTCGTAACGTAGAAGGCGATACAGAAAATGAGGAATGAAATCACCCGTCGATGTACTCAGTTCTGGATTGAAAGACCAACAACGTGGGCATTTAATGGTTGGTAAACACTACAAGGCGCAGGCCCTTGCAGGTGCATGGCTTGACCGCCGCCTTCCCAGAAGCAGCGCGTCGTAACAGCCACCCATGATTCATCTGAAGGAGTCTAGACATGCAATCAGCCGAATCAGGCTGCTTGCTGCCTATATGTGTGGCCTGCATCTAACCGTCGAGTGTGGTGTCACGAAAGCCGAAAACTCTTTCCTCCAGGGGTCTTGCTGCGCGACCCAATACTGCTTACATCCTCTGCACGGCTGTGTTTAGCTGCCAGCTTTGATTAGAAGGATCTTCGAGCACCTGACACATCCAGTTCTCTATGCAGACCTCCGAAGCGCTGGTCCCCTGTTGCCTCCAATCTCAACTCGGACGATTCATTCCGGATATTGATGTTCGACGCCGCCGTTCTACTGAATCCTTCATGGAGCCCGTGAATTGCCCCCTCTTCAAACTCTACCATTCCGAAGATGAACGATATTGAGGAAAGCTTCTCCTTACCCATGAGAGACGCATACAAAGAGGAACAGAAAATGCAGCTGGCATTGAGCGAATGGCAGGAACCGACCGTAGATACATGGCCGCCACTTGGGAATGAAATCCTGAGCGGTGCTACCTTCCAGTGTTGGCATAGCTATCCGAACGAAAGTTGGATGGTATGGTTTGTCGGGACTCCAGGCTCTGGAAAGGTAAACAGAATACTTTTTTTCCTCCCAAATTACATCTATGATTCTTGAATCGGCAATATCAGGCCAGATTTCTTCAAATCCCCCATGATTCTGTACTCCTTCGTTAGAAACGGCTACGCTTTCTTCCGTTGAGTATTCTATGCTAATCACGCCGATATTTCTTGTTTCTTCTAGACAACACTGTCAGCAATGGCGACGAAAGCGCTCCGCCATATTTACAGTGGCGAGATGGATGCCGTCATGGCCGTTTTTCTGCGAGACGATGTTACTGCTGGAGGCTTCCTAGAGAACTTTCTTTTTAGCATATTTCGACAATTACAAGCCAGGCGTACACAGAAAGATGCAAGCGAGGGCCACTTGACAAAGCACCAAAATTACCTTGATGCTAGGAGGGAAAATAGTACCGAAGGACTTCGAATCCAGCTCTTGCGAGAGGCCATTTACTTGCGTCTTGACCAGCTGTCTCGAGCCTTTCTGGTCATTGATGATGTTGACAGATGCAGCGCCGCCGCCAGCCTGTTACTTGAAAAGGGGCTCTCTGATATGGCAGCACACGGGTTGAAGGTTTTCCTCACATCACGCGTTCCTAGCCTCAGGAGACTTCCACGAAAGGTCAAGTGCGACTCATGCCCAAAGAATGGAACGGAGATCATTGTGTATTGGAAATGCAAGGGTTGCGTGGAAAGGGGCATAGAGTCGGAGAAGGCACATGTACTGTGTCAAGTCTGCAGAGACAACAAGAAGCTGTGTAATTCCGGGTGAGTCGTTCTGGAACCCATTCCTCTTCCCTCAACATCTTTCTCTCAATTCCACATCCAACCAACAACATTAGGTGCAAGGTCTCTACTTGGCAATTCTGCATTTTTATCTTAGCTGTTTTTTGACAAATGTGGGTGGAAATCATGCTGACGCCTTCTCAAACACCAAGCTGTGATCCTTCAAACTTCGTCCAACCATTCGACTACGTCGAGATGAATCTTTATCACCATAATCAATTCAATCGATACATTGATTGGGACCTGGAGAGAGAGCACGGAGACCTCGGCCTTGGCAGCGGTGTCCAAAGCCTGCCTCCACATTCCGAGCTAGGCAAACGGATTACGAAACCGCAAAACCACGAGGCACTGAAGGAACTCCCGGGGAGAATTGTGGAACAGGCCGAGATGAACATTAGTCTTGCCCGTTTACGCCTCGACAACATTCATCGAGCACATCCTGCAGACGTTATCAACCCAACGGTGGCGGACGTTTTACCAGCCAATATCGTAGCTTTCTTTGATGCCGGTATGAAGCGTATCGAAGAGCAGGCACCACCTCAGCGTGCGCTAGGCCTCCGCGTTATTGCTGCAGTAACGAACTTTGACTTCGATCAACGTGGCCTGGGTTTTGAGGTCCTGGATGAGGTTCTCCGCAACGCAGAGCGACCAAATGCTAGACATGAAGCAAACAGAACGCATTCAGCACCAGTCATGTCGACGACTGCGCTTCCCAAAAGCGACAGAGAGGATGAAGACGCTCATGTGCTAGGTCCAAGACTCAGAGAAATGCTACATGCTACGCGCGGTTTTGTGGTGGTTAAGCCCTTCACAGACTATCCGATGGTTGCTTATTGTAAAACATTTCATATGTACGCGAAGGAGAACTACAATGAGGCTTTGATGCAGGCTCGAGAGGGTCTTGATTTCCGAAAGATACAGTTCGATGCTTCTGGTCTTGGTCGCTTAGTTGAGTCCGGTAGGTAGCAGGTCAGCAATCTGCGGAGGCCGAGGGTTGCACGCCGTTATGTATGTACCAGGTTAGAAGAAAGAGATAAACCAGTCACCCAAAACGCCCATAACTCCAATCGTGAGAAAGGAGTAAGCGACGGATGTGAAATGCGGCTTCCTCCCCCTGAAACCATGTCTGATCTAATGTACAAATACCTGCTTCTCGTAGCCTGCCAGGGTTGGCTCCTCGGCCCCTCAGCCCCCTGGCCATTCCGGGCCCCTGCAGGGCACACTCCTTGCTGACACCTCTAAGGAAACAAGCCAGAGCCTCGTCTGTCATCTTTATTTAGTTTCTCATCTCCCCATTACACCTCAGGCGACGTCTTGCATCAAAACAGACGTTAACGCACGATGGCCATCTGCGAACTCTGCCGGAAGAACGTCCTCGAGTCAAAAAAGACATGGGACCATCATCACATCAACACCGATACCTTCAATGATGCCGCAGACTCAGACTGCACTTTTTGTCGGAAGCTAGGCGGGTTTATCAAGGCCCTCAGATTGAAGCCTCGTGTTGACCCATTCTATCGGTGGACCATGCGTGAGACTGCCCAAATCAGGGAGACCAAGAGCTACATCTCAATCACTTTCCGTCCGGTATCCAGTCTGGACCACGAAGCATTTATAGGCGACCGACTTCCAGAAGTACGCTTTGATATGTTTCCCGAAGAAGGTTTGCGTTTTGGCTTCTTCGTATCAAGCCAAGATACTAACACGTCTCTTAGACTTAGGCCCCATTCCGAGTGCGGAATCCTTTGGTGATACAACCGATTCAGAAGCGTCTCGTAGACAGATGAAGACTTGGCTACACGACTGCATAGAAAATCACCCGAAGTGCAAGGCCCGCCATCCCGACCGCAGCTTCATGCCGACCCGCGTCTTGGACATTGGCGTCCCAGGCGCTGGGTCACCATCGCATATCCGCGTAGTCCAAACTAAGGAAGAGACGATCGAAGACAAGGAAAGACGCTATATGACTCTAAGTCATTGCTGGGGCAAATCGCCATTTGTTCAGCTCACGGCAGAGAATCTAGCCAACTTCGCTTCGACTGGGATCCCATGGGAAAACCCCCTTTCCGGAACTTCGGAAAAGTATATCTGCAGCAATAAGAACTTCTCAGAGGCTATTACAATTGCTCGGGACCTCGGAATACGTTACATCTGGATTGACTCTGTTTGTATCATCCAAAACGATACGGACGATTGGGAGGCTGAGGCGAAGCTCATGCATAAGGTGTACCGGAATTCCTATTGCAACCTCGCTGCTGCTGATTCGAAAGACTGCCATGGCGGACTATTCCGAGTTCGCGCCAACGACGTGCTGCCCACCAAATTTGTGTCTGAACGCTTCTCCCGCAGATTCAGCAACCGCAGCTGGAGAATAGTCTCCTCCGATCTGTGGGACAGAGAGCTCCTTGGAAGCCCTCTCTATACCCGTGGCTGGGTTTTCCAAGATATTGCCTTCCTCATTCTTTGTTTCGCTATTTGCGGTTTCTGATGTAAATAGAACGAATGCTTTCTCCCCGCCTTCTCCAATTCGGCCGGGACCAACTGTTCTGGGACTGTGCAACCATCTCCGCGTGTGAAGCTCTTCCTGCAGGGTTCCCGCTTTCCATCGACGAAAAGGCTGCCACAGACCGATACTGGCGTCAACGCCTGCAAGAGGCCGACATTTCCGTGCGCTCGCATGTAAAAGTCTCCGAAGGCTCTCTCGAGAAGCTATGGAAGAACGTGGTTAGGACCTACACCTCCTGTAACCTCACCAAGCACTCCGACAAGTCCAATGCTTTATGGGGTATCGCGAAGCTCTCGCGAGACATACTATGTCAGGAGTACGCCCACGGGTTGTGGTCGAGCTCCCTGGAAGAACAGCTTGCATGGCGGGTTGCTGGTGGTCCCAAAGTGGTGGACTATCAGACTGAGGAGACAGACGAGAAGCAAAACGAAACATCAACTATGACTCAGAAGACACCCCAGAAGGAGGAGACCTCCTTTCCAAGTTGGTCCTGGACTTATTTGGACGTACCGATTCAAGTTGTACCGAGATTTCGCGAACGCCATCGGTTCTACAAGGTGACTGATCATGTCGGGGGCAGCATCGGCTTCCAGTTTGAGACCCCATACCGTGGTTGGTTACCGAAAGAGACTGTGCCTCTGAGCGAGAAGTTTGAGAACATGGCTATAGGGCCGCCGGACAACGGTGACAAGTATCGAAAGGCTCAGCTGGCCAGTACGTGGAGACCAGATGAAAGGTCGAAGCTGATATCTGACAAGATCCCCGTCCAGGGACATATTTGTCGAGGCACTCTGATTTCGATATCCGGAAAGGAAGGCTGGGTGATTGCCATTGATGGTATCCGGGTTAATGCGCTGATTGAGGCTTTTCCGGATATTCAACCATCTCATAACGAGATTTTGTGCGAGTTTTTTGTTCTGGCGGTGTCTGGTGTAAAGTTCGACGAGCTGGGATGCGAGATTGGCGAAGTTGGCGATGCTGAAGATGCTGATGACGCGGAAGACGATGACGAAACGGAAGACGAACTGGATGATGACGAAGTAGAGTATGACGAACTGGAGGATGACGAACTGGAAGATGACGACAGATTCGTCGCTGGGAATGACGGCGACATTCATTATTCAGGAGTGGGGATCCTAGTGAAGCGAGTTGGGGTTGACCAGTTGATGAGATTTGGGGCGGTTGCTTTCCGGCAAGTATGTTTGCGCGACTGGATTCACTTTCGTTTGGCTTGCGGTGTTAGTGTTGATCGGGAGCTTGATGCTCAGGACGGAGTGAAAATGTGGCTTGTATAAGTCTTAGTCTGCTAATTACAAGGGTGATGAATTGATAAAATCAATACATTCTTCTTGATGAACTCAATCAAATTCTTAAAATGCCACGACAGGTGTTTCTCAGGCCGGGAGGAGGTGGTAGGCCGGCGGAAGACAATACACCTAGGCGGCGAAGCGAGACCGAACCGGCACCGGGGTTGGACTCGGACCCGACGGGACCCACTCTCGCAATACCCCACTTTAGTAGGCCCATTTCCCCAGCCACCCGTTCTACAGTCTGAAACGATTGGCTTATCATGACTCCGGGCCTCCCTTCCGATGTATCCCGGGCTGCTCCCTTCATATCACTGACTTCCTCAACCGAGAATTAGAAACATAAAAGCAACATTCTTCTCCTCAAAATTTCTTGTTGAGTCTTTTTCGGTGCTGCAACCGACTCATCCGATCACTCTTGGCAAGCAGCCCATGTGCACGCCGATCGACGCGTCCAAGTGGACATGGATGCTTTCCTGAAGCAGCAGGTGCCATCGCACAAGGACGGCGAGCAGGATAGCATCTCTTGGCACTCAACGCGCACCTCCCCGCCTGGTGAACCGCCATGTGCGACCAAGATGCAGGAACCGGGGTCATGGAAGGAGAAGGAGATAACGTGGGAGCGGGGAACGAACCATCATGAGGTCAGAGAAAGAAGGTCCGCAGTATTGTCTTGGCGTCCGTCCGCAGTAAACATACTTATTCATCGCCAGTTTCCGTCGCATTCGCGTCTTCATCCTCTCTGTGCTGACCTGCGCCAGTGTTTGGTGGTGGATCGTTCGCGCATCGCCCGTCAATTTTCGCCTCACCACCGACGAGATGAAGCTCAACGACGGCCGTAGCGGCCTCTCGGCCGTCCTCGCAGCCGCGGTCGGGGCCTTCTTCGCCGGGCCTGTGGCCTCGGCTTCATCCGGCCCATACACGCCGTTCGAGCCAATTGACCCCCAGAACTGGGTGAACCCCGACAACATGACGTGGGACGACTGGGTGAAGCCGCCCGGCACGGACTGGTCGAACCCGGCTCGCAAGGGCTCGAATCGTAACTTCAATATCGCGCTTGTCGTCGTGGACTATCCCGACCGCAACTTCACGATCAGTCAGCCGGCGCATTCGACCATCTTCAGCAACCCGCAACCCGCTGCCGCCGATGTTGCCCGCGAGAAGGTGCCAACATTCTACCGCGATCTGCTCAACACGCCGAATGACCTCAACCAGGGGCACACGCTCCACGAATACTGGATGGAGGACTCGGCTGGGCGCTTCGGTGTCGATCTCACTGCCTTTGGCGCATATCAGCTGCCTGCGAACGGATATCAGTATGGTGTGTCTGATGACATGAATCCTGGCGCCTGTCCGACTGGAGAGACGTGCAACCTCAACATCCGGACGGATGCGCTGTCAGCTTGGCGCAACGACGTTGGGAACGACACGGCCGATGCGTTTGAGCTGGTTTTCATTCTCTCTGCGGGCCAAGATGAGTCTTCAACGTGGCAGGAGTTCGGCGAGATGAAGTTCGACGGGCCTGAGGATGTTCCTGATGAGTTCGGTCCTCCCAAGACTGGTAACACATCTCTTCCAAACTGGGCGCGTACTCGCTACGTTCCTTGGACATCCTGGGCCGCGGCTTCCACACTGTGGCCCAATGCCGGTGGTGGCTCGTCTACTCAGGGCGAGAGCTCCGGCATGGCTGTCTATGCTCACGAGCTGAGTCACTTGCTCGACATTAGCGATAATTATAACAATCCATACGGCACTCCGTTGCGCAGAGCTTACACCGGAATTTGGTCCATGATGTCTAGAGGCTCTTTCAACGGCCCCGGTGGACCTCACACCAGGTGGCAGATCCCCGCCCTGCAAGGCTCTTCGATGGGTTCGCTCCACACCCTCCGAGACAAGTATCAACTAGGACTCATCGAGCGACCCGATATTCTTTGGCTGTCCCGCGAGGCACTTGCCACCTCAGGAATCGCTGTCGCAGATTTGACAGCACGATCCGTGGATCCAGGTGACGGCCTCATGGGAATCCGCATCATCATGGATTCTGACCGGTCGCCGGCCTGCGATATCCAAACTGAGCCACTCTGCGACGGCGGAAGCTGGGACAACTATGACATCGAGGTTGTCGACCGCATGGGATCGGACAGCTTCACGCCCGACTCCGGCGTCCTGATCAGCAAGTCCAAGAACGAAGACAACCAGCCCTTCCAGTGGGTCATCGACGCGCACCCCGAAGATATTGAGCTTGTCGACTTCCACCGGCCCAACGGCTCTATCGCGATGATCACCATGGGCGACTACCGGCAGCTCGCGGACGCGCTGTTCCACGCGGGCACCAACTCCGGCAGCGAGTTCGAGTTCATTGACGAGGCCAACGATCTTCACTTTTACATCATTGACCGCCACCGGAACGACGACGGCGTTCTATCTTACACCGTTGCAGTCCGTTCCATCGGCGGCGAGGGGGGTGCTAGCGTTCACGACGTATCCCTTGAAGAGGGCCAGGTGACGGCTCTTGAACAGAACACGGCCACGACCCAAGGCGTCTCGTGTTCCTTCCAGCTTAGCAATAGCGGCGCATATGTAGCGGTGGACCCGAATGACGCACAGCACCCGGAGGATGTTTCGGCGTTCCTCGCATCGGACGTCTACAGGTTGAGCGCCGAGGTTGAGGGAGCTGGCTGGCGGGTCGAAGTTCCTAACGCCTTGGTCACGGCTAAGTTTGGTGAAGTTAAGACGGCGTTTGTGTCTGTTGGTGCAAGTGCAGATGCTGCCGACGCAGCTGTGGTGACGCTGAAGGCCACCTCGGAGTCGGATCCTTCTGTTGCTGCAACGGCTCAGTGCAAGGTGTCGAAAGCTTGAAAGGGCAATGGCTCTTTCTCGCAGTATTATGACTGCAGTCTGCTAATACCTAAAACTAGTATTGATAATACTAAACCTTGTACATCACATGTTTCTGTTGGTCGGTGACTGGTCGCGCAAGCATGCTCTGAAAGGTATTTCTCTTTCGTACGTATGGTACTAATATCTACATAGAATTGCATATCACAGGCCATTGCTTTTGAACAGCTCAGAGGCTAGGAATCGTCGCGTTCCCTTGGTAGTCACCCTTCTGGGTAGTGAAGTCCTCAACGGTACCCAAAGACTTGATTCTGCCCAGCAACAGCTCAACCACACGGTACCCAGACCCAGCCGTGTACCCGGGCAACTCGTGACCTGCCAGCTGGACCTCGTAGTACGTCAGGCCTCTCTCGTAACCGAACGCGCCCACGACGCCAGCCTCGCTCAGACGGCCGTCGTTGTACTCGGGGTGGAAGGGCACATAGAACTCCTGGTCCTGCGGGTACTTCTGGAAGCCCTGGAGGCCGTTCCAGGTGGTGTTCTGGAGCGCGAAGAGCGTGCCGTTGGGCGGGAGGATGTAGTCGAGGCGGCCGACGCCGATGATGGTGTTGTTGGTGTGCTCGATGACGCGCTGCAGGACCTCGTTCTGCGCGGCGGCCGGGGAGGTGTCGCTCGAGTTCGAGTTGGGGTCGCCGCCGCCGAAGACGTTCTTCGGGGTGCACTGGTACCACGCGACGTGGGGCGCGTTGATTGCGTCTTGGACATCGGTGCGGTTGAAGTAGACCTGCGCGCCCTTGGGGCTGTAGTCACCCTGCGGAAATACGGTCAGCATCTTTGTTGGACAAGCCGATGGGCGGGGGGTTCACGTACCTGGTTCACGATGCCCAGCTGGGAGTACGTAAAGGGGCACGTGTCAGTGATGTGGTAGATGTTGAAGCACGGGTTCGCGTCGAGGGCACCCTCGTAAGCCCAGTCAAACATGTCACACGTGTAGTTGCCGGAGGGGTCGCTGTACGGGTCGGGCAGGACGGGCCAGGGCCCCTGGGGCGGGAAGGTGGCGTACTCGTCGAGGTAGCTCGAGTAGTTGCAGTACTCGTGGGTCCAGCGCAGGGCGTTCATGTAGGTCTGGTTGAGGTTGAAGATGTTCTGCCAGGACTCGATGAAGGGGTAGATGACGGCCTGCTGCTGCAGGGTGCCGTCGCCGATGATGGGGTCGTTGATGGCGACGCCGCCGAGCTTGTAGTACTTGTCGTCCTCGGCGGTGATGAAAGCGTCGGCGATGTAGGGCACGTAGTAGCCGGCGTAGGACTCGCCGGTGATGTAGGTCGTGGCGCCCTCGAGGCTGAAGGTGTCGATGAAGTTGCGCCAGAAGCCGATGAACTGGAGGCCGAGCTCGACTTCGTTGGTGATGTTGGGCGTGCCCTGGCTGTAGCCGACGCCGACGGGCTGTTCGACCCAGATCACGTTGGTCCTGGGGTTGCAGGTCAGTTTGAGGAGAAAATGCGATGCATCGCGGGTCTGGCTTACAAGTTGGTCCAGCTGTAGGAGTTGGGTGTGGGCGCAAGGGTGCCATCCTGCCACAGGAACGGGCCGTTCTCGGTGATCAGACCGCTGAGGGAGCTGCATCCCGGTCCGCCGTTTAACCTGAAGGATTCGTGTCAGAAGCTTCTTTTCGCATCTAACGCGAGACGACTCACCAGATGAGAACTTCCTTGCCGGCATCGGGGTTCGTGCTCGGGAAGAACCAAAAGTACAGCTGCCTCTCCTCATTGGGGTCCTGAGAGATGGGCAGCAGGCCGGCATAGGACTCTCCAACATCAAAGTTGACGTCCGGAATTGCGGTGCCGTTCACGACAAACTTCTTGGACTTCTCAGTCAAGAACTTGGACGTGTCGCGCTTCTCGACGGGCTGCTGCGCGGGAGAGGGGATGCGCGTGTGGCCCTGTCGTCGCGGGTGCTCGCGGTTGAAGGCATTGAGGGCGCCCTGGTTGAAGGTCGCCTGGGACAGAGTCCCAAACGCCAACAGTGCGCTGACGAACTTGAGATGCATGGCGAAGGGAGCTTCAGTGATCCCGTTGTTGGTCGCGATGGATGCGCCAAGAACCAACAGGCTTGGCGCTAGGTCTTTATATAGCGGGTTCCTCCAAGGTCACAATCAAGAGGCAGCACTGTCATCACAATCATCATCATCATCCACTCTGTTGATAAGACTCGCGCCATCTTTCGCGTTGATGTCACAACAGTAGGTGACCGGATCACGGCACACGTTGTGGACGTGGAGATCTCGACGGTGAACCGCTGTTTATTCGCTTGTCTACCGGGCACTTCCCCGCATCGGCAATGTCGGCATTGGGGGCCATGGTCCCTTTGCTTATTGCGCGAGGTTGGTCCAGGGCAGTTGGGGCAGGTGAATTTGCGTACGGATAGCGTCGGGCGCAAGAGCTCATGCGAAGTGCCGATCGAAGACACGGTGCGGGAACAAAAGTCCCCCGTATTCCAGGGTTTCGCGAGGGACGGGCTCTGCGCGCGAAATTGTGAACCGTCATTTCATGGTAGTGCAGCGCTACCCCGACCTGCCTGTTCAGGAAATTAGGTTCTGGCACGTCAGCTAGGCATAACCTAGCTCGCGGTGTTATCTTATCGAGTGAGGGTTCTTTTGTAGAACGGCCCAGGGCGGTGACATCATGAAGCTCATGTCCCTGGATATTAAATCGCAATCTGGGGAGTGAGGCATAAATAATTATGTGAGTTGTGATTGGACGCGGTCCCGACGGAACACTTTCCATGACACATGGTGGTTGAATCAAGCTCGCGGATCGGCTTGGCCGATTCGAAACCTCCGAGGAGCCGCCTTGGAGGATGAGCGTGGCGCCGGTAGGCTTGCCGCCAGCTGACTATGCCTGGAAGGACGTCTTGGATACGACGAACACATGCTGTCTAAACGTAGAAACTTGTCCTTTCAGATCATCCAAAAGCCAGCGGACGGTTCAAAGCTCGCATGAGCTTCATATCACGTCACACGATGCACAGTGAGGGAGCTTTCCCTCTATGATTCTTCAACGAGCCCCAACAGATCAACGGAATTTATGCAATTTACAATAGTATTGCTGGCAATCATCTCACCAAAAGCAACATGTGGGGTGCTTGCGGTTCATGACCACATCGAACAAGCGATTCGGTTGTTCCACCGCTAGGAGACCGCGCTGGAAACCTGCGATGCAACACTATCCAGCACCGAAGGTGGGTACACACCTCTTGCAGGTGAAATGAGATACCACGCCTTTGGAGAAGAGTCTTTACATTGCATCATCAACTTGCCGTCGGAACATACTGCTCAACTACTGAATCTCGACTTGGGCAAGCTCACGCTGAGCGAGACGGCGGGTCGAGCTCTGCTCCAGGGGATTGAATCCGCTGTGGGTCCCGCTAGGGCTCACAAACTCGGAATCAGGTCGCCCTGCCAGGTCCCTCACAGAGAGATCCAGTGGCTCAGATCGTCTAGTTGGTTAGGATGATACGTTGTGGTCTCCATCACTCAGCGATACCGTGTTGACGGCGGTTCGAATCCGCCTCTGAGCATTGCAATCCTTTTTGGGGTTTGTTCCTATTGTCGTCAACTCGGTTGAAGATTTTCAGTTCATACAAACTCCCACTGTCGTCATTACGCTTCAGTGGCATGACTCGGCACTCACATCGCACGTCTTAACGCTGAGCATTTTTGCATGAATGGGGAATTGAACCCTTCAAAGACCTCGACTGTAGAGCCAAGGTTCACTGTAGCCCAGGCCTTGAAGACCGCACGGAGCCGGACGCGACCGGCCCTTGTGCGGTAACCCTCACATGAGACGGTGTTCGTCAGATGCTTCTATTGAACTACGTGCTGTCAGACGAACTCCAGAATGCGCTGATTCGCCGGTTGCTTCTGGCTTCGCAGATGACGTGCGCTTCCTTCGAGGTCGCGCCATACCCCGCGCTGCCGGGGTTCGGCGCCGGCAACGGACCCTTCGACAGACACGCCGCTCGGACGGGCGGGTGGCCGGGGATATCTTGACCATGCATCTCTTAGTCCCGGAAAAATTGATCTAACTTTTATGACATCTAATGACAGCGTTCAAATGAGACGACCATGTCGCAAGCACACACCTTCACCGAGATACCCCGCATAGACCTTTCCCTCGCGTCTGACCCCGCGACGGAGCCGGTTCTTCTCGATCAACTCCGGGATGCGCTCATCAACGTCGGCTTCTTGTATGTTATCAACCATGGCGTTCCCGAAGTAACGATATCAAATGTCGTCGAAGCGTTGCCAACAGTATTCGCCTTGCCCGCTGGAGCGAAGAATGAAATTGCGCTGAGGAATTCACCGCACTTCTTGGGATACAGTGGGGATGGATCAGAGACTACTGCTGGGAAGAGCGATCGTAGAGAGCAAGTCGAGTTCGCGACTGAGCTTGAAAATGTGTGGAGGGAGGGTGTGCCTCCGCGAGAGCGACCCAGGGGCCCTAACCAGGTAGGTTATCGCTGCGATGAGGATTGAGCTTGGCTGATGAGTGTAGTGGCCTTCTGGTTTTCCCGAACTGCGTCCAATAATCGAGGCCTACATCGCTGAGATGACAGGACTCGGCGAGAGATTCTTACACCTGGTCGCAAAGGCGCTCTCGCTGCCACCAGATACCTTCCTGCCGTTCCTATCGGACCAGCATCGGCTGAAGCTGGTTCACTACCCAGGACTACCAGAGAGCGAGGCGGGAAGCCAAGGGGTTGGGCCTCACAAAGACTCCTCGGGATGGTGGACGTTCTTACTGCAAGCGTCTCCGCCGCATATCAAGGGCCTGCAGGCACTCAATAAGAACGGCGACTGGATCGATGTGCCTGTTTTGCCAGGGTCGTTCGTCGTGAACATCGGCCAGGCCTTTGAGGTTGTTACGAATGGAGTCTGCAAGGCAACGACGCATCGCGTGCTTTCTGGCTCTTTAGAGAGGTTCAGCGTGCCCTTCTTCCAGGGTGTCAGGCGGGACTTGACAAAAGAGGAGGCTGTTGGGACGTTGAGAGCACATTTCGAGAAGCCCGAGATCAGAGGTTTATCGCTAGAGTCCGAGGAAGGGAGGGAGATCGACTCTGCCTTCCTGAAAGGCAAGTATGACACGTGGGGTGAGAATCAATTGCGGACGAAGATTCGGAGTCATCAGGATGTTGGACAAAAGTTTTACGCAGATGTGTTTGATAAGTACGTCAACGATGACCAATAAAGATTCCACTTCAGACCCTTTGCGACAGTCAAACCTTTAGCTAGTCGTAATATTTGGCCTTGACGCCTTTCACAATCTCCTGCTCAAAGATCTCGCTTCTCGCTTGCTTGTTCTTGTTGACGCCCGCCCGAACTCTAGCCTTGACCCACTCCCCTGCGGTGATACCAGCCAACTCCGAGTTGGCATTCGAGTCATATCCCAGTCGCTCAAGGACTTTACTTTGCACCGGTCTCAGCTCAAGACTATCCTCGGGACGAACAAAGTAGAGAACGCCCAAGCGATCAATGCCAGCTTGGTCAGGAGGCGGCACCACGACTCGGTGGATGCTGCTCTTGAGGAAGCCATTGGTGAGGAACTCCAGAGCATCTGCCACGTTGACCGTGATGCTTCCATCATACGGCTTGACCCTGTCACATCAGATTAGCTATGTCTTCGAAGAAGTGCATAGGCCGGAAACTCACCACTTCCAACCGCCATCGTTCCCACGAACTTGCAACGCTGCGACGGGTTGTCGGAACAGAAGGGTCAGGCTTCCGAAGTCAGTGTGACCTTTGACCCAGACGTTCTCGAGCTTTGCATTCGTCTCATCATCGCGCGCGTGATACTTCATGTATCGCAGGTGGCAGTCTGACAGGGCCTCGTCGTATCTGTGTTGGCCCGCGAAGTAATCTTCTGGAAGTTCCAATATGATTGCGAAGAGAGTGAGAAGTTTCTGCACAATATTGTTGTGAATGTGGCGAGCGAAGTGTTCGATCTCCTCCTTGTTCTCGTTGATCACGTTTGGCTGAGGACGCTCAAAGGCTTGGATGAACTTGGGGATGTTGAAGATCTCGGTGTTGTCAAACACTCCTGGACGGACTTCCTGGAGGCACTCCTGTTAGCGACACGTCAATCATTCTGAGCATAGCAAACATACCCTGAGACCCAGCGGTTTGTAACCGTTGTAACCCCCATTCTCGAGGTCAGCTCGTTACTTGAGCTTCTCTTCCGTTGGCAGCTCAAAGACGGACTTGCCGATGGCAAATTGACGGTCCACCTCTTCTTGACTGAGTCCAAAGTTGACGATATAGAAAAATCCTATATTTTGAATGGCATCAAATAGCTGTTTGGCTAACGCCTCCTTGCCGCCCGGTTGGTCGAACTTGGAAAGATCCAGAGTTACAAGGTCTGCCCATTCCACTGCAAGCTGAGGTATGAGCGAAGGACTTCTAGGTGAAAGCTATCTCCATGCATACTCACGTTCATGTTTTGTCTCGGGGACTTGATGGTACACAGGTAACGAGGTCTTGTGCTCGCTAGCTGGTGCTCGTTGGACGGCCGCCGCCATGTCTGGCTTTCTGATCACGATTCACGATAGGATACTAAGACTTTAGGTTGGAATTGTCCCTCGAGATGACTTCATGCGATTCGCCGTTCGGCCTCTTCATAAACCCACAATAGCATCTTTGAGTCGTTAACTATTTAATGTCCGACAGATAAACATTCTCCGTACTCGGCCCGTTGTGGTGGAAATGGGTGTGCATGGGGCACGGCATCCGCATCTCGTCATCGCGGGGTCCGATTGCGAATGCAAGGATTGTCGTCGGACGTCGCCCGCTCACTGTAACCAACCTCACTCAATGACCACAAACGCGGTTTGGATGTCCATTGCCCTGGTTGAGCGGCCCCCACGAAAGGATCGTTCTGGAGTGAAATGGAGGATTTATCGCGGAGTTGCAGCCCGAACGCCTGCTCCATCCCACGCTGAAGAAGAGGCAGCGAATCAGCCCCTCGTACAAACCTTGCTCGCGATTCTAGCATTCGATGACATGATCGGGATTTGTATCTGAGCTCGGCTTATTTCCGTTGGTCATTGTGATTTTGAGGATGATGCATTTCTTGGCACGTCGGTTATCGCCAAATCGATGAGGTTAGCATCCATGCCATCAAAACTCGAACGGCAATGTTTTTCCCGCTTCCATGACCCGACCTTTGCATTCTACGTTGAAGCTTTCTTGATACCAGAGTCATCGTATTGACCCAATATGGCCGACTCAAAGGACATATCGACGCCGACCCAGTCATTGCCAGACCACGGCGAGCCCAGCAAAGCCGACGGACTGACATTTGCCAGGCGCGGAGAGCAAGTGGACGAGACCACGGCAGTCAGCGATGTCTCCGGCTTCGACGCTGAACGCATGCGGGCGCGGTCACTTCTCACTGCCGCGGAGGAGAAGGCCCTCATGAGGCGCGTCGACTTCCGCATCATGACAATTTGCTCGCTGTTGTTTCTGATGAAAAACATTGACGCCGATAATATATCAAACGCACGAATCATGAACAAGGGGACTTCTAGGAACATCATGACGCAGTTAGACATGACGTCGGATGAGTACAATTTGCTCAACGTTTTGTACTATGTAAGATGCATCCCGGGACGTGAAAGGTG
Source organism: Colletotrichum fructicola Nara gc5 (assembly GCF_000319635.2). Lineage (NCBI taxonomy): Eukaryota > Fungi > Ascomycota > Sordariomycetes > Glomerellales > Glomerellaceae > Colletotrichum > Colletotrichum fructicola. The sequence continues at coordinate 6,654,577 of NW_027094051.1, read as the reverse complement.
CGGAGATGCTGACGCAAAAAAGGTTCCATACATCGTTCTTGAAGCGCCTTCGAACCTTTTGTTGAAGAAGTTCAGACCGAGTGCTTGGCAGTCAAGGATCATGATCTCGTGGGGCATTGCTCTGCTTTGCCATGTGCCCGTCAGCAACAAGGGCGGCATTTATGCAACACGGTTCATACTCGGAGCAGTATATAACCCATGAAACTTCCCAATGAGTTTGATGCTAATTTTCCCCATCCTTTAGTTTGAGGCCGGAATGTTCCCGGGAGTCATTCTTCAGATGACATATTGGTACAGACCCGATGAAATGTCCATCCGTCTGCTTTATTTCTGTGAGCATCAGGCCCTAGAACAAGTAGCTGAACTTGAGACTGACCATTACTGGAGATGTTCTAGGGAATCTGTCTGGGATCTTCAGCGGTATTCTAGCCTTTGCTTTTGACACGGTTTCCGGTAGCAGAGGGCTTTCAGGATGGCAGTGGTAAGTCTTGTTATCAGTAATTCAACGAAAGTGATTAGAGCACCAACAGCATCTCCAGGCTATTTCTGGTGGAAGGCCTTATCACCATCGTACTAGGAACAGCTGTCTACTTCTTACTTCCTGATTGTAGGTTCCGTTGACCGCCTCGACATCAAAGGGTACCTACTGACACAACTAGTCCCACCGACCGCCAAATGGTTGAGCGACAAGGAAAAGGCCTTCATCCAAGCCCGACTACCAGCAAACGCACCGAGGGCCGAGGAGATGAACTTCAATTGGAGTGAAATCGTTGACTCGCTTAAGGATCGTCGACTCTGGCTTTTCACTGCCATTTGGGCTACTTTCACCGTCGGCACTTCTGGAGTCCGCTTCTACCAGCCAACCGTTATCGCAAACCTCGGATTCACCACGATTGCCAGGGCTCAGCTGCTCAACCTGCCCATCTCAATACTAGCAATTTTTGTCATTGGCGTCACCGGCTTCTTCGCAGACAAGGGTCTCATTCCGAGACCTCTGTACCCTCTTGGGGTTTTCGCCGTTATTCTTGCCTGTTATGGAGTTCTCGTTGCATACCCCTCCAACGGCGCCGTCTATGCTGCGACCCTCATCGGAAATTCCTTCACTGCCGCGTTTTTCCCGCTCATGTGGCCCTGGCGTGTGCAAACCACTTCTCGAGCTACAGGTTCTGCGTTCAGTATTGGGTTTGTGAACAGTTACGGCCAGATTGGTGGCGCCATCGGCCCTCAGATTTTCAGATCGAAGTACGCGCCGCGTTATCAGACCAGTTTTGCTGCTGCGATGGCGTTAGTTGGCTGTTGTGCCATCATCACCTGCATAACGTGGTGGGTTACGAGGAAGACGGAGTCGGATACTCGTCGGTTGAAGAGAGCAAGAGTTCGCGCCGAGAGGGAAGGGTTGGCAGTGCTCGACGATGTGGTGGATCGCGACTTGAACAAGAAGCGTAGCGATGACGAGGAAAGCGCCTAATTAGATTTTTTATAAGTATCACTATCTGGGATCATCAATCGATGAGTATGTACTGGCAGTTGATGATGAGTATGTACAACGCTATGCGCCGGAAGGTGTCAGACCGGCGAGTGAGTAGACTGTGGAACAGCGTTTTCTGATCTCTCACTACATGACGCGACCGAATTTTCTCTATGCTTCTGACTCTGTTCCGGTAACGAGACCATCTCTGCTCCATACGCAGAGTGTCGCCTGGATTTGGACTCTCCAATCGCCTTTGCCTTTGGCTTCATGAACAGTGTTCTCCACAGTTGACCGGCGTTTGGCATGCACGCAACAAATACGCCAACGCAGAGCTCGGTGAACGTCCAGACATAGACCCAAAGTGCTTGAGCTAAGACTTCGGTCAGCATCTTGAAATGATGGGCATGTCGCGGACTCGCGGACTTGGGCTCACATGTTACGTTGCTATCTGTCATGAAGCGGACCATTGTGTGTATCCGAATGGCGCTGACGGCAGTAAGGCTGGATTTTGTTAGTGATGAAGTGATGTGTTTGATGGATGTTAACTCACAACAATCCCACACTAAACATCAGCATGACTCCAATCTTTTTCCGCAAAATCAAATTCAGCTTGTAAAGCTGCGTCAACGGCAAAATCAGCATCCAGACGTCCAGGATGATGTTGATGATGGCGTTTGACAAGATGAATCTGTTAAAGTCGAGGCATCTCTCGTTCTTGTAGCTCTCATTCTTATCCCAGCCTGTCCAATACAGCGACAGGGGTCGGCACTGTGCAAAGGTCAGGATTATGTAAATGAGTCCGACGAGGAAGTTGAGACCATGGGTGGCCCAAACGATTGTTCGGAAGCCGCGTGTTGGGAAAATTCGAAGAAAGAAGAACAGCACTGATGCTTTGAGGGTCATGAGCCCTACAACGTAGAGAATTTGTGTCGCAAACAACATCTTGAGGTTTTCAAATATTAGCCATTGCGCTGTCCTAACATAAACTTTACAGTGATTGTCTTATCAAGCGGCTGCTTACCTGAAGGAATTCAACCATCTTGGTGGGCGTAACTGTCCACACAGGATTTCCGAGGCCGATGTTCAAGGCTTTAAAACGGTCAGCCAAATTTACAACAGCGAGGGGTTTTGAATCACTCACATCGATAAATCAAGGGCACCAAAGGAATAGTGCAAACCTGCGCTGCCTGCATCAGCAAAGTCTCGGAGAGTATCATACTGGGCCAACTGACGTATCCAATGATCGCCATGAAATCATCTGCGCCCCAAGGAAGAGGATTTAAGATTTTGTTTAGTATTCTGATGCCAATAAACACAGTTGGCAATGCAAACAGTATGCCAGTGAGATAACGCGGAAGGGCCGTGTTGTCCGCAACTGTCACCCCACATGCAGTTGCCGAAACTCTCACGGAATCTACGTCCAACATTAGCAACAAGTCTGCCCCTGCTAAGCTGAAGTGCTCTCACCCAAACGCTCTGCCATTGTGCATTTCACCTTGATGCAAGGCGCGACTAGATCCATGAAAGTGGTGTCGGCGCAGAGGCAAGCGGCGTCGAGCGCGCGGCATGGCGACCTTGGCAATGCGTCCATCACACAGATAACCTGGCAAGATGTGAGCCATTTTCGCATTAGCACGTCATCAGAGGATGTCGAAACCTACTGCGCAGTTTGGAAAGCTCGAATAGCCAAGCCCGGTCACCATTCTCGCGCTGGCAGCCAACGCCGCGAGGACGTGGGATTTCCTCATGATTCCTTCGGCTCCGGAAGTCGTGTACGAACAAAATGACGTTGAGACTTCGAGACAGGGTTGCGGGGCTCACTCCCAATATCTATGCAAGGATTAAGTTTCTGGCAAAAGTGGCGACCGAGACACTGCCTCGTTGGCTTGCGCCGGAACAAACGAGACAGTATAAGCATTGGTGCACCGGCGCGAGCCCCCGATCATCCACGTAATGAACAAAGCGCTTCGTCTGCATGAGATTTTCATCGGTATTAAGATGCTGAGAAGGGGAAGCCGCCGCGTGGATGATGTCCGCATCCGTTCAAAGATCACAAATGGTCACCAGACGATTCAGCGACACCCAATGAATGTGAAAGAATTATGGAAGAACTAGGCTAGGAAAGCCTAGATCTGGGAGCAGACCTCCGGAAACGGAAGGCTGTCACCAATGCGGAGAACAGACTTGGGTACCGGTACTCGGCTTGTCCAGTGTCTCATTGCCTTGTCTCACCTGCACTGTTGAAGATCCCGTGAGACATGCGGCTAACCTGGCTCCTGGTGACGTGCACATCTCACCTTGGTCATGAATTATCCTTGAGCCAATGCCCCAGAGGATGTTGGATTCCATTCACGGACAGACAGACGAGGTACAGAATTGTGTGGGGCGTCCAGTGTTAATATATACAGAGCTTGTCTACATGAAGATGAGTCTAATTCAGCTTCATTACTTAAACCATCTCGAACCTTTCGATCTGCCGAGGCCTTGCATTAGCCATGACTTCATGTGGCTTACTGTGAAGTCGAACAGGTCTTCAAGCCATTCGCTGGGCAGCGCATCAGCCAACTCTTTCTGGGTTCTTTGGAACGAAGTTCAGGGAGCAACGTGGGTGATTGTATTTATTTTCGACTTTTACACAAAGACTTACCTATGCACCGATACCTCCGCTGAATCATGTTTCGCCATGACTGCCTTATCCGCCGGGAGCCAACACCCATGACGGCGGTGAACATGCGTTTCCCACAGCCACGTTTAAGTAGTCTTGATGAGATCCGCAGCCTTCTCAGCCACGGCGTATACGGTGGATTGCAGATGGCAAGCGGGGATTAACGGGATGACACTGGCGTCCACCACTCTTAGCCCCTCAAGACCATAGACGCGAAGCGTGGGATCTACCACTCCGCCATGCTCCAGGGGTTGCAAGCTTGCGGTGCCGCTTGGATGAGCAAAGCTTGCGTACAATGAGTTTCTCACTGCCTCGGCGATAGCTGCGTCACTAGTAATGTTCGCGCCGGGAAGAATCTCCAGAGGTTGACGCACGGCAATTGACTTGCTGCCCATGAACTTCCGCATAGCCTTGATGCTCAACACAAGCATCTCAAGATCGGCAGGGTTCTGGAGGACGCCGAAGTCGATGATCGGTGTGGTCGCAGGGTCTGGATCTGTGGTATTGATCGAGACTGTGCCACGCGAAACAGGCTTCTGGAAGGCGATGCCTGCTCCAGCAAAGCCTCCGAAGGGTACTTCGAGAACGCCTGCCTCGGGGTTGCGGTAGAGCTTAGCAAGAGCCTTTCGTTGCGCAAGGAAGCCTTCAACGAGTTCAGGATGCTTGCTGTAGATATCGGGGAGGAAGTCCCCGGCATTTTGGGCTTCGATACTGGCGGTGAGGTTCTCATACTCGGGAGTGAGATCTTGGAGCGACAAAAAGACGATGTTGTTGCCACGTGCGTGGGTAAATGGTCCAGTGCGGTTGGCAAAGTATTCGGCCTCGGAGGCATTAAAGAAAGCGGGGTCGTTCATTGCATCGCTACCAAGCTCAGGAGGATTGCCATCTAGAAGAGTCAGTCTTTTTGTTCCACCAGCAAGATGCTTCAATACTCACAGTTGTACAACATCAGCATCCAGGGATGATCTTGGTAATTGGCACCAACTCCAGGAAGATCGGCAACCACCTCGATGTTGAGGGATTCAAGCAACGCAGCGGGTCCTACACCACTCTGCTGAAGGATTCGTGGGGTTTGCACTCCGCCAGCAGCAAGCAAGACCTCTTTGTTGGCTTTGATAAGGGATATTTCCCCGGTATCTCGGGAGACAACGTTGACGCCAATCGCCTTCTTGTCTTCGAACTCCACCTTGGAAGCGTAGTGCTTGATGAGTAGGTTCATGTTCGCACGAGTTCCTGCGATGGGATCGTAGTAGCCCGTTCGGGCAGTGGAACGCGTGACATTCTTTCCTTCGGAGTTTTGGGGCAGTTGAGCAACTCCAACATTGTTGCCGCCAGCTCCGTGGTCATTGAGAACAGGGATTCCAAGGTCCTTGATCCACGCGTCTCTTTGGATTCCTGTCACCCCGTCAGCACTTTCGATCCTCGCATATCCCGCATTCAGCATGCAACAAACCTACGTCAGGCCACTGCCAGGACGGGAAGCCGACCTGGATGGGGCCGTCGCCGTATGTGCTCGGGTCGTAGGAGAAGTTGTACTTGTCGACATACTCTTGGGCGGGAAGGTGGAACGTGGTGGACTAAAATTGGCCCTCGTCAGCTCCAAGTCTCATGGGACGTCAGGTTTGAGGTGTGCTTACCTTCTTGAAGTATTCAATGAGACTTTCCCAGTGCCAACCAGGGTTGCCAAGCTCTTCCCAAGCGTCGTAATCCGCCTTCGACCCTCGATCAAAAGCCATGCCATTGACCGTCGAGCCACCTCCGACAACGGTACCTGTCTGAACTCCCGATGTTCGGTTGTTGAGACCGGGCTGCGGGATGGACAGAAGTTGTCTCATGTCGTTGGGGTGGGTATTGGAAGCATAATAGGGAATCATGACGTCCCAACTTCCGTCGAACTCGCCGTACTCCACGACCAGAACCGAGACTAGCGCAGTTAGTTGTCGGGAGCTTTCGGCTTCCTTCATTCAAACAACTTACCATCCGGATCTTCGGTCAAGCGGTTGGCCACAACCAGGCCACTTAACCCTCCGCCGACAATGACATAGTCGTAAGCGCCTGCAAGTTCTGCAGCGCTCCGCTTTGCGAACTTGGCAGAGACTGGATCAGCGATTGTCAGTTGGCTTGAGATGAGCGCAGCCAAGGCCGCGGCTTTGAAGTTTCGTGTGACGTCCATGATTGATTGCCGGGAGTGTAGGACCGAGAGTTCTGCCTGGACGAGCCGGAGAGGAGAGAAAAGCCAAACAGTGGCGGCACTTGATCTTTTAAGAGTCGTGGCCTGACTGAGTGGCGCGCCAGTCTAGACCAAGACTTCATTTCCGCGCATCACTTGAACCCCTCCCTCACGGCATGCAGCCTACGGTCCATAGAACGAACATCGTCTAGTGGGAAGTTACCGGCAGCCAACTCTTCAGACTGCGCAAGCAAAAATCGGGAACGAAACCCATTGTCCAATCGCACGGCATGATTCATCGTGGCGCGCGTCCAGGGATATATCGACCTTAGCGCCAAGTCACGGGCGCACGGCAGATATGGCTACCCGTCCGATGCAGAGATGGCTGTTCTTCCGCGTCTCTGGAGCTTCTCATAGGGCACCTCGGATAAGTGGTGTTGAACCCTGTCAGTACCCAGTGCACCCCTGTTATTAACCCCGTAGGACACATGGGTTTCGGTTGACGGCCGCAAGGGAGCTGCCGGATAGTGGGTTATATCCATGTCAGCGACTACGCTGATTGGGTAGCTGTTCTGTCAATTGCCAGAGCGATGTCACGCTGTGTCTGCCGTTCGGTTCGATGCTGTAAGCACTAAGTATATTGGTCTCCATTTTGCGAAGGTTTACTCGAGCGGAGGCGAGTGCTCTGCGCGATTAATACGAAATTTCCCTTAAAGGCAAGTTTCCCATACTCAGAAATCGACGGCATGAGATTGTTGAGGTGCGTCGTCTGAGATTTACCCAAAGTCTGATGAAGAGCCCCGTTAGTCGACTAGCCGGTCTCCGATTTTCATCATGGATGACTATTTCAGTGAAGACTTTGTCGAAGAGTAGGAAGAATGAAGGCGTACAGGCGGCTCTACTACACGAGACATGGGTTTCATGGGAGACCAGTGTTGCTGGCAGTCTTCTGCGGTATGGACTCATCACACCGCACGCGTCAGATTGAATATTCACGAAACTCGATCATTGAGCATTGGTAATGAAGAATACTCCTTCGTAGTAGCCGGTCGTGCTTTCAGCAAGTATGGCACATCAACTAGTAGTATCATGCTTTTGTCTATCGATCAACAGATTCGGCAGAGCTCATCATTGAAAGACTTAGCACTAGTCCCAAATACTAGTAATTGAAAGCTTCACAGAGCTCTCCAGATAATATCCCCACGCGGCCGCTGGAGCCGCTCGCCCCTGCACGCCACGAACGTCAGGACAGGTTCTCTCGTTTTAATTATGGCCCGGATAGCGAGATCCCTGACGTCCCGTCCATGCTCTCGCAACTATGAGCTGACCGTTGGTTCGGATCATTGCTGTGAAAATACACCACTTTTAAGGCATCATTGCAAGGCTTTTGCTGTGTGAGCAAATGACGATAACAGCATGAAAGCAGTAATAAGTACGAAGATAGCAGCGACGACAATTACGATTATGATAGTTACGATGGGGATAATCATAAGAGGAATCGTCTTTTAATATAGTTCGTAGGTAAGGCGGTAGTCTGCCCGGTTAGCTCAAGAGCCTAGGGGTGTCCGCTGGGATAGCAAAGTCGACTGAAAAGTGAAGTGAGCTCGGTTGCATCTGGGAAACTACCGTAACATTCGTTACCCTCAAAGCCTACCTGATCTGAATGCGTGTGATCCTCTGTTCTTTTGAAGTCTGCTTCATAGACCTTGCACTAGGACTAATTCGGGAGATGTCGAAGCTGTTGGTCAGAATCCAGACATTGCATTCGACAATTCAGAATGATACGGCCTTGAGTATCGGTGAAACACTCTGCGTGATTGATAGAGAAAGGGGACATAGGTCTTCTGGCTGCCCTCTTCGTTGAAGTCCATTCGATAGGCTGATATGCAGGTTGCGTCGCTTACAAGTCTTGCGCTTTGTCTCACTCCATTCACTGCTGCGAAGAATACAAACACTGTCACAGGCTCGATGAGTTCGTTCATTATCATGCTAGTTGCACATTACACTATCGAAATCTCAAGTCCTGTATAATGAGGAAGCGAGAATGGTATCTATCAAAGTCGCATCGAACCATCACCAACTCGGCAAGAGTTCTGCTATGGCCGATTACAGATCGCAGCACTCGCACTAGATAGAATATCAGAATCGTGTATGGATTATCGATATCGGACGAGAGACATACGCTGACGGAGGTGGGACCACCGGGGGAGGCGGCCTGGGAGCACTGGGCAGGGCTCTGGGTCTCTGTAGAGGCGCAGGGGAAAGCGCCGGGCTTGCCGATGGCGTCGCAGACGGATTGAGGAGACTGTGAAGTTTGGCTCATCAGCAAACATGTCAGATCATCGGGGATTTTGTGCTTACGCATTCATTGGTGCGGGTCCTGCAAGCAGCAAAGGCAGTCTGCGCCAGGCAGAGAGACAGGAAGCCGACAACGGCGGAGGACTTCATTTTGACGATGTTGGCGTTGTTTTGGAGAGATTCTTGACGAGGTTTGAATAAGGCGCAGGTTCCGAACGAAGTTGCGATATCGATAGAAGATGATGCAAGACTTGCAAGCCGTATGTGGTCTCCTTTATATCCAGACTGTCGGTATGGACCGCCCACATCGTCATGCGCCTTACCCCTTGGTACCCACCTCGAGACTGTCGGGGAGCATAGCATTGCAGGGATCGTTCAACGTCTGGAAACAGCGATCTTCGTAAGTGGAAGCATGGACCCAAGAAGTTGCGAAACCACCGCCCCTTTGGAAGGCCTCCCTTTGGTATGCGGAACCTGCCCAGCTTGATCTCCGGCCTATGAGACGTACGTAATCCTAGCATGTTCGTCCCATACTGTGGAGAGTTGTGCATTTGCGCAGAAAGTATAATTCCTGTGTTGCGCCGAAAGAGGAAAAAGAGCTGCACTCGGAACCACTTCCTTGAGTCAGTTGTCGTCGGTTGAGACATCAAACCGATTGAGCAACTTTCCCTTTTCGCTCGAGAAATGCAGAATTGAGAGACTTAGCAATAAACACGCTGTTGACCGCGCGATTTCAGCAATACTTTTGACTTTCGCAGAGAGCGGCTGCTGCCGGAAGTTTGTGGTCAAGCCAGCTTTGGGCGCTACGATGACGCATTGGCCGTTGAATTGACATGGGGCTTTCCATCGAGGTGTTCCCTGTCTAAAGTGACGATGCACTTGCAATCAGCTTGATGCACTGAATCTGGAACATGGGAACGAATTTTCGTCGCGCGCACAAGCTGGGGGCTTCAATGGGTCTGATGGCGCGCGACCGCCTTAGAGGTGTCAGCCGCTGGGAACACCGGCGTCGGATTTCCCTGTAGTCCGAAAAAGACCCCAGTATTTGCACGACGTCATGACACAGCAGCCGACAGTTGCTGGGCTGATACGCGTTAAGACGATGGCACAGGATGGTAAAGCATTCTGACATTGGGCAAAGTTATTGAATCGACAAATATTCTTATTGGGAGGTTGAAAGTCGTTTATTGAGACTTTTGAAAACTGAGATCGGTTATGTGATCAGGCGTTTTTGTGGACAGGATTACTCCGCGCCTCCCACAATACGTGGAGTTCCACCTCGCCCTGGCAGCTGCTCCATGGCACAAGCCTTCGTGATATCCACACGCATGCAACATGCGCGGGGAGATAGGCTCTGTTACCTTTAATATCGGCGACGACGGCCACTGACACTGCTTCGACCAACTCGCATGATCTCGTCCAAGACCATCCAGAACATCCACGCTTTGAGGTGCTCGTAAGCCCACCTTTTCGTCGACTCTGGCGTCGCGCTGTATCCAACAGCCCACAGCCCAGCAACAATCCCACAGACAATGCTCCTTCTCAGCATCTCGCTGGTTCCGAATTCAGCCAGAGCCAGAAGCATCGCCTCGCAGATGATGTACGGCCAGTAATTTGACGGATGCCATACAAATCCCATGGTCGAGCCTCTCTCAATGCGACCATTCCGGATGACGCTGCCACTGCTTCCGGGAAAGACGATGGCGAGAGGGCGAGTCAGGCCTGCAATCTGCCATTGGAAGTAGCAGGCCGAAAGCATGACGATGCCGGCGAAGAGACGGTCGATGAAGGAGCTTCCCTCGATGTTCATGACCCAGATGACGGGCATGAAGGGAATTGATGCGGTGTACAGGAGGATGATGAGAGCGACGGCGGCCAATTGGCGAGTCAGGATGTTTGCTGTGCTGGGTGGGCCGGACCAGGTGCTGTACGGTGCCGGCTGTGGGTCCGGGCCCAGAGCGGAAGGCGGGGTGCGCGGGGATCGCGGGGCTGAGGCCGTGGCTCCGTCGAACTTGGACATTTTGTCGGACTGGAATGAAGATTGAAGGGCCTTTTGATTCTTCTTTTTTGGTGCCCTTTTCTTCAAAATTTTGCGCCTCGGATTCGGAGATGCAGAGGAACTTTGGGCGTTGCTAGGATTCAAATGATTTGGGTTCGCGCAAACGGTGAAGTATATATAAGCTTCGGCCTCTGAATTACCACAGGAACGTGACCTACGAACCTCTCAAACAGGACTCACTGCAATTCGAGGGCTGACGCAGTATTTATGCTTGTTGGCTACAGCTGTCTGTTTGCCAGGCTGGCTGCTGCCTCGCCGTGACACTCATCGCCTGAGTACCTGTACCAGATCCTTCTGCTTCCAGCTAGACAGTTTCGAGAGGCTTCGACAGGGATCCTCAGCCACCACACCAGGCAGCTGCAGCGCACCAACAGGAATCGGCCCACTTGCAACGGTGTCCTATTATTAAAGCGAACTTCACTCGTCCTGAACTCCCAGTACGCCGGTTCGTAGGAATGCCAACAGGCAGGAGCGAGATTGCGTCGTGCCACAGTCCTAGGTTACGTTAGTACCGTGCATAGCGGCGCAGGCGGCGAAGCTTGATTGTGGCTTCGGTGGGACTGATGCAGGAACAACGGACCCCACACAGCCAGGGTGTCACATGATTCGAAGAACTTGGTGGTCAATCACCGAGAAATCCGGAAGCGAAGAGTTTTGAGAGCAGGGCGACTCTTGTTTAGAGTTTGTCACGGGTTCAGGGTCAATGTTGTCAACGGAATTTGCACTTTCAGAAATTTGCCATTGGGCCCTGGCCCAAAGAGAATTCGGGAATATCAATGCGCAGACCTTCGATGACCGTGCATATCGGAGTTGACACCGGAGTCGGCGCGGTGGTGTGGGTCTCCATCGGAGCAATCCCGGATCATCCGGACGTCTGCCGGTTGAGTTGACAACAAGAACCATCACAGCAACGTCTCGCCACAGCAAACCAATCAAAATAATGCACGTATCCAAGAGAATTTGCCTCATTCAAGATGAAGTGTTGCTGAAGAATAGATACAAGAGGTGTAATCCGCGATGAGCCGACATAGGACGCCGACTACCAAAACCCTCCTACTACTATTATATACAAGAGAAAGAAATTTTCTACGCTTATCCAAAGCTGTAGAACATCAATATGCATATGCAGACGAGGCTCCGAGCCCTGGCCCCACTCCAACGCTGCCGTATCACCCAGGGCGCCTCTACTGGTACGTCTTCAACAAGTCGTTGTAGTAGTTGTACGCAACGCCCGTCTCGGGCTCAAAGGAGTACATGTAGGATCCCCACATAGGTCCAGCAGCCCATGTCGTAGCGCCGATCCACACGTCGCTGTTCTGCTGGAGGTAGTCGAGGAGACCGGTGACGGCCTCCTTGCAGACGTCGTTGGCACCGCCGGCGAACTCGCCGAGGACGCCGACCTTGCCGTTGCTGCGCAGCCACTCAGTGGCGTCCTTGACGCGCTCTACGCCGATGGTGGCGGAGACGCACGTCTCGGATGTGCCGCTGGAGTCGCTGTCGAGGTACTGGTGCATCTCGTAGGCAATCTTGTTGAGAGGATCGGTGAGGGCCTTCATGTTGTCGTTGGTGCTCACCCAGGAGTGCGCGCCAGTCCAGGAATTGCCCTCGACCCAGATGTAGTTCGTAGCGCCGGAGGCACGGATACCGTCGATGGCGGCCTGGTTCAGCTTCAGAACGAGGTCCTGGTCCATGGAGTTGTACTCGTTGTTGGTGTCGAAGATGACCTTATCGTTGGACTTGAAGAGCGTAGCCCAGTTAGTGAAAAAGGTCTTGAAGGCGGCGGTATCGGTAATTATGTTGTTGTTGAAGCGGCCGTAGTTGTGAGGGTCGAGGACGACGCTGGCGCCGGCGGTAGTGATGTGGGTGATGGCTTTGGTCAACCCCGCGAGGTAGTCGGCGTCGAAGCTGCCGGTCAGGCCGTTGGGGGCGAGACGCTCCATGAGGAAGTTGAGACGGAAGGTATTGTATCCCTGGCTGATCAGAGTCTGCTTTTGTGTCAGTGTGAATCCAAGATGTCAAATTGTGTGCCACCTTACATCAACCTTGGTGGTGTCCGGGAAGGTGTAGTCCTTTCCGGCCGTACCAGGAAGCGTGCCCTGGCCGAACTCGGCACCGGACTGATTGGAACCGAACCACTTGAACTTGCCAGTCTTTCCAGGGGTGGCGGAAGCCGACGCGGCGGGGGCTGAAGAGGCCTTGGCGGACGTGGCAGGAGCGGCCGAGGTGACGGCAGCCTTGGAAGTCGTCACGGGAGCGGCGGCAGTGGTGGTAGGCTTGACCACGGGAGCGGAAGAGGAAACGGCTTCGGCGGCGACGGACTTGACGGGTACCTGGCTGCTGGCGGCCTTGGAAGAAGTCGAAGGAGCTGTCTTGGTGTCAACGGGCTGGGCTGACGGCTTGACGGCGGCACCGGCAGATGTCGTCGAGATTCCGGCAGCGCTCGTGGTGGGCGCCTGCGGCACGACGACGCTGGCGGCGGCGGATCCGGCGGTCTTCGACTTACAGCTGCGTCTCGTCGATGTCTTCAGGGTGGTGACCTGCTGGGCGCTGGCGGCACCGGCGCCGGCGCTGCCTTGGACGCACTGGCTGTAGTAGTCGTTCTGCTTCACGCAGGTGTATCCAGAGACGCAGGTCGTTGCTCCGGTCCATCCCTTGCCTCCGCAGGGCATGTAGGGGCCGGCCTGGGCCATGGCTCCGCCGACGAGGGCGGCGCTGAGAATGAGTCCCTTCATGATGAATGCCTGATTCACGGAACGAGAGGGAGCGTACAAGTGGGTTGAAAATGAGTGACTTAATTCAAATGAGTGTGGTGGCTTAAAGCCGTGAAAGAGTGTCGGGGAGAAAAAGAAGCTTGAGACGATGGGGTGGAAAGAGTCAAGACCACCGCTGGGGGATCACGGTCTGTGGACTTTATATTCAGGTTGACTCCTGAACTCGAGACCACTCTTCCACAATCTCACAATGTAACTGCGGTGCCGTCTGGCCGGAACAGTGCATATCGAGATCCCTGTCGTGCGGATGTGATTCGTGGGGCCACTCCCTCCGGCTAATCGCCCCATGGGTGACGTGAGAGACACCACAGTCAGATTGTGGGCACGCGGTGCGCGATCTTGTGGCGAGACTGGGATATTGCCTGCTCGCCCTTCATTTGGCTTGCGCTCCTTCATTTCCATCTGGCGTTCTGGAGTGTTCTGGTGGTTCGTCCGATGTGTTGGCTCGTCGGGTTGACATCCGGAGCGGGTGGAGGGATCGAAGTTGCGAATGGGGCAATACTGGGTCTACCATGCGCCAAAATGAGCGCGTTGCTTTCAAATCAGCGCAACTCCCTGAAGGTTTCCAAGCAGACTTTCCACCACACAAGTCTTTTTGAGTTAACGTTAAGTGTCTCAATCTGACGTGACGGTGTGCACGATCTCAGCGTGTTTCACCACCCGCACCGGCGCCGAAATGTCAAAAATGTCTTCACCTGTCACATCGCTTGTGTTTTCTGTTGGCTGATCGGTCAAAAGTCTTGGCTTCTGCTGCCGAGGACGATCATTCTGGGGCAGAGTCTAGCCAGGCCTGCGTGCCGCCAGGCCGTGCCGGATCCGAAGGGGCCCGGTGGGTCCCCACGAGCCGGTCTTCCGAGATGTTTCGGGTTTGAGTAGTTTATTAGTTTGACTTTTCTTTTCTCACCGTCGACGGCCCACGCACCACTTTGGGAGAAGCCGCCCTACGGGTGCAGGGTTCAACCATGGTTCCCTGCAGGAACCCATTTCTTTAAAATGAGTTACCAACCGACATTCCAGTATCTCCGGTTCGCATGCGGCCTGCCTTCTCGGCGGATTGTCCTGGACGAATTATCTGTGTTGGTGAAGAAAGTAGAGCCTTTTAATAGCTTGATCCCCATGAAGTCAATTACGACGCTCGCCGAAAGACTTTTTTCAATGCATCTTCAAGTGCATGCGACGGAGCTGTCAGCACTTACGTCGGCACCGAACTAAGCACAATTTGTACTTTGATATCGGCCCTCGTGACGGTGACGACTTCAAGACTCCGTCGATTTCTCAGGTCGTTATCCTCGGCTATCCAGAAAAGCGCCACCATGTATAGTCTAGTTTCAGCCTCTCCCTTGTGAATTTCAGAGACAGACAACAATTGATTGTTTGCATCGTCTCCTTCTCGTGGCTGAAACGGCTGCTTTGGATTGACGAGCCTTTATCGCATTCCAATACATAAAGAGCTAGTCTAGTCCCTTTGCCACATTCATCCTGTCCACAACATCCTCGCATTACATGCCAAACACAGTTCAACTTGAAGATGAAGGCTTCGACCAAACATCAACTGTTGCTGTCGTGCGCGGTCATTGTCTCTATCTGGTCATGGAGCCATTAGTTGAGCACTGACGGCTTGAACCTTTATGACCCATCAAGACCTAGAGGCATCCATGAGTAAGGAAAAGTCATCGAACTTCTGCGTCGCCTTGTCTCATCTCCCTTTCGCGCATCGCTCTAGCGGCGTTCAATAGACCCGCAGACATTCCCTGTGGTTGCTTTGCATTCTGCAGACTGGATCACCGTGGTGAAGTCTATCAACGAAGGGAGTAGATAGATCACAACCCTCGGGAATAGCTACAAGGTTGTCACTCTGGCAGGCAAGCATTCGCAGCATCTCATTGGACCCGCAGTGAGAGACTCCGCTAACAACATTCCATCCTTGCTGCTGAACTTGATGTCGTCATTGTGCCACTACCCGAGAGAAATCAGAAAAAGTCCTGTGTTCGTGGAACTGAGAACATCGGGAAGAGACTCAACGGCGAGTTGATGCCTCTGCTTGGTTAGTCACTGCCTCCCTCTAGAGGGTCAAGTTGATCTTCGACATCTTGAACTTATGCTCATTATCTCTCCGCTCTGCCCTAGACCCCTACGCTGCATCGGATCAGAACTTGTGAGACAGGATCAAATGTAGTTTTCCGAGTTCATAATCCGCTATCGCGAATTAATTGGTGCTTAGATAGCTCGAAATGCGAGTCGTTGAATTCCCATTCACTCCGATGGGCTGTTGACCTAGCACGGCCCGAAATCTTTGTCTTTTATTTTTCCAGGTCTATCCAGTTTAACAACTTGGCTCGCCAGATGTTGGTGAAACATTGTTTATGGAGAGATCCGTAAGATGGGCAATTATGATGGTTGATAAGTCGCTTACATCAATAATTAACCTTCGACCGTGGAACTTGTCTGAGAGCAAGACAAAGACCAGCGGAGCGAGATATGCGAGATTACAACATAGAACCTCACAGATTAATCCCTCTTGACGCCCAGAACCCCAACTCGTCGCATACCTAGTACACATACAAGACAAACCGCCATCATCCATCCAAACATCGTCCAAAACGCAACCCGGTATCCCGTCATCAGAGCATCGGGCGACGACTTGTCCGCATATGAAGACTGCCTGGTCACAGACGAAGCAATGACTTGCGTCACGCTCATGCCGATCGCCGCGCCGAGTTGTGCGCAGGTGTTGAACACGGCGCCACCCAGAGCCTGCATGTGTCGCGGGAAGACGTCCGAGAGGATGAGAAGGCCGACGGTGAAGAGGAGATCGCAGCTGATCGGCGTGAGGATCTAAGTTACAGGCATGTCAGTCGCTGCACAGATACGGCAGCAGAAATGACAATTAGCGGCGGGCTCTCGTGCTCACCTACAAGAGACTGCTGTACAGCTCCATGCAGTTGGTCAAAGCGTTGTTGAGAAGAACCATGACGCAGCAACTGGTGAAGACGTGGCTTTTCCATAGCGAGTTGGGAATCAGAGCTGTGCGATGCGTTATGGCTTGGCGGTGCATCCAGCCAACGAAGGTTGGGATCGAGCAGCCTGCTATGGCCAAGAGGACAATGCTATATGGTTTATGAATGTTGTTAATGTCGGCTGATAGCGACCTGGGAATCGTCAGTCAGAGTGTGGTACCTGCGATGGACTAGACACTCACGCCAATACATAAGACAAAGACGCCAGTCCCGTGCTGGCCAATACGACACCGACGCAGTCAATCTCGTGGACCAGTCTCTTCCAGATGGATGGACCTGTCTTTGACCTAGAATCCTGCGGCAAAGCCCAGATGCTCAGCAAAAACAGTGTTCCACTCGCAGCCGCAGCGAGGTAAAACGCCGGCCGCCATCCCACGGTATCAGTAAAGACTCCGCCCAGCACTAGACCAAAACAGAACCCGAGAGGCTGGGCGAACCCCATGAATGCGAACCCCATGTTGCGCGGCCGGCCCTCCTCCACATTGCTCGAGATGATCGATATGGACGACGGGGTGATGATGGCGTTCGTGACGCCCTGTAGCGCACGGAAGGCAATGATCTCGCCCCCGGACCGCGCCAACCCGCAGGCCATGGCGAACACGGCACTGAAGAAGGAACCGACCAGATTCACGCGCTTGTTCCCGACGACGTCCGCGACCGAGCCCGCCAGCAGCAGACACGAGCCTGCCGTGAGGAAGTAGCTGGAGCTAGGCCAGACGAGCAGGCCCTCCGCCAGACCGAGGGTAGCCTGCATGGATGGCAGCGCGACGACGATGATGCCGTTGCAGAAGCTGCTGAAGAACAGCTGGCCACAGACTTGCGCGATGACCATGGCAGCTCTTACTTTCGAGAGAACCACGGCCTCCGCCGGCGCCGTCGTGGGCTCGGCAGGGCCGTGGGCGACCAGCGGCACATTAACGCTCGCCGGAGTTTCATAGCTCTTCCTCGGCGCAGCACGTGGCGGTGAAGCCGCAGGCTCGAACGTTGCCAACTCCGTAACTGTCTGTGTCGTCATGGATGCTGGTAAGGCGGGTGTTGGTCGGAGAGGGCGCTGGCGGGTAATGGATGTGACCTTGATGAGATGCTGCTTGGAAGGCAGAACCAGACATTGAAATACGTTATTGGACGCAACTTGGCCGGAGTGAGTCATTTGCAGGGGTTCTTGAATCCTTCAGATCTCGCGTGTCGTTATCTACGCCCTACACACGACAGATCACGTGATTATATGGGAGGAGTGTTTTGCTGAGTCCCATGTGAATTTAGCTACGATGAAATCCGATAAACTTGCTGCTAAGAAGCCTTGAAGTATGATATATAAACCCAAGTAGGAAAACTATTTTATTACTTCCACTGTTGTTCCGATAGAGATGAAGAAATCCGCCAGACCAAACCGACCGAATTTCGTGACGACGGACTCGGCAGTGTGGGGCCGATACCCTCCACAGACGGACCCGGTCCTCCGGGTTTCGGAAACACAGGACGGAGCCAGTTGCGCTGCCGCTCTGCGAGTCTGGGATTAAACGCATTGCGCCGGTAGCGATTAGTTAAAAAATGGTCCGAGTGGCGGCAATTATGCCCCGATTATTCGCGCCTTCGCGCCAACAAATCCGCGGGGTATCAATAGCTTCGAACATGCCGCATGCCCACACTGTTCGCATTCTCTTCCGACGGAGAGGAGCCATCGCAACGGAACCTGAATTCTTCCAGATGAGCAGACTGCGGGAGCCGAAACCTGCGAACTCGAGTCAGTCCCGTCCCAAAAGTTCCCAAGAAGCCTCGGTTTCGAAACAAGCGATAAGCTGATAAGACAGGGATGTACGTACCACTTTGGACGATTGCGGTATCGTTCCTGCAGCACTGCAGCAGAGGGTGTGGGACGGGCCCCGCTTAGCGCAGATGGCACCATCAAATGGGAAATCTCACCTTCCGAAATGGAGTCGCGATAAGACAGGACGCCGAAATTTCTTCTCACTCGCGCCGGCTCTTTCTTCTGTCTGCGACGTCGTCCACCTTTGTTTGATCCCCTTTCACGCCCACCATGGCCCAGAGCCGCATGAACCAGAGATCGGCGTAGGACGTAGGTTTTTTTCCTCTTTTGCTCGGTGCGGTGAACCAACCTCTCTTCCTCCACGCCCAAATCCTGTCCCTCAGGCCTTTTCCGATCGCGGCGTTTCAAGTTACGTAAGCCAGTGTTATCGCAACACAGCTCAACGGCGCGAATCATTGTCGGACGCGGTCAATCTTTGCTTCCCTCCCCTCGCGTCTCACTGCCTCGCAGACCTCGGTGAGAGAGGTGAAGGATTCCCTTGGCTTGCGGTGTGCAGCAAATCACAGCCGCGATGAGCCGCAGCACCGAGACCATCCCGTTCCCTGGCGCCAAGTCCCCGGGCATCACCGATGTCACCCGACATGCCTGGATCACCTCGGACGACATCGAGGCGGCGTCCTCCACGCCGCGCGGCGGGCCGTTCGAGCCGCGCGAGGACCACAACGGCGACCTCGTCACGGCCACCGAGGACCGCGACCTGAAGCGCGGCCTCGAGCAGCGCCACCTGTCCATGCTGGGCATCGCCGGCGCCATTGGCACGGGCCTCTTCCTCGGCCTCGGCGGCGCCATCCAGACCGGCGGCCCG
Source organism: Colletotrichum fructicola Nara gc5 (assembly GCF_000319635.2). Taxonomy (NCBI): domain Eukaryota; kingdom Fungi; phylum Ascomycota; class Sordariomycetes; order Glomerellales; family Glomerellaceae; genus Colletotrichum; species Colletotrichum fructicola. Next base: position 6,635,493 of record NW_027094051.1, on the reverse strand, counting down.
CTCGGCGCCCTCCTCGGCTACGCCACCGTCGGCCTCATCGTCTGCGCCGTGCAGTTCGCCCTCGGCGAGGTCTCCGCCCTGCTCCCCGTCACCGGCTCCTTCGTCCGCCACGCCGAGTTCCTCGTCGACCCCGCCCTCGGCTTCGCCATCGGCTGGAACCTCGTCTACGGCAACATCCTCTCCATCCCCTCCGAGATCACCGCCATCTGCGTCCTGTTCGAGTTCTGGACCGACCTCAACCCCTCCGTCTTCATCGTCGTCTTCATCATCCTCACCTTCGTCGTCGGCATCGCCTTCGTCCGCGTCTTCGGCGAGGTCGAGTTCGTCTTCGCCCTCCTCAAGATCCTCCTCGTCATCTTCCTCATCATCCTCGGCCTCGTCATCGACCTCGGCGGCGTCCCCGGCACCCCGCGCATCGGCTTCCGCTACTGGCAGGACCCGGGGCCCTTCGTCGAGCACATCGCCACGGGCAACTGGGGCAAGTTCCTCGGCTACTGGGGCGTCATGACGAGCGCCGTCTTCTCCTTCGCCGGCGTCGAGTCGCTCGCCATGGCCGCCGCCGAGACGCAGAACCCGCGCCGCGCCATCCCCCGCGCCTGCAAGCGCGTCTTCGCGCGCATCGTGCTCTTCTACATGCTCGCCGTGCTCGTCGTCGGCATGCTCGTCGCCAGCAACGACACCCGCCTCGACGACGCGTACGGCACCGCCGCGCAGAGCCCCTTCGTCATCGCCGCCTCCGCCGCGGGCATCCCCGCCATCCCCAGCGTCGTGAACGCAGTCGTCATCACCTCCGCGTGGTCCGCGTCAAACCAGAGTCTGCTCGCGGGCACCCGTGTGCTCTTCGGTCTCGCGCTCAAGGGCCAGGCGCCTAAGATCTTCCTGCGCACGACGGCGTGGGGCACGCCGTACATGTGCGTGCTGCTCTTCACGGCCTTCATGTTCCTCAGCTTCATGAGCCTGTCGAACGGCGCGCTGACCGTTTTCTGGTGGCTGGTGGACCTGACGGCGGCGGGCGTGCTGGTGTCGTGGTCGGCGATCCTGCTGAATCACCTGCGCCTTAAGTCTGCGATGAGGAAGCAGAATATCTCCATGGAGAGGCTGCCCTGGCACAACTCGTGGACAGGTAAGACGTCTGTTGGTTTTGCATTGTATCCTTGCTAACAACATTGCGTTTCAGTCTACACCTCGACGGTGGCGCTCTTCATGTGCATCACCATCCTTCTCACCAGCGGTTTCGAGGTGTTTACCAAGGGCAACTGGAGCGCCAGCGGCTTCGTGTCTTCGTACCTGTGAGTTCCCACCCTGCTGCTCTTCTGTTGCAGACTTGCTGACTGGCCTGCCAGTGACATCCCCTTGGTCCTCGGCGCCTACCTCATTTACAAGTTCGTCAAGAAGACCAAGATCGTGCCTCTGGAGAGCATCGCGCTTCACGATGCCTTCGACCAGGCCGACGCGTACCCCGAGGAGCCCGAGGTCAAGAAGACGGGGCCCATTCGCTTCGTCAGCTGGATTTGGGATTGAGATAGGTTGATGAGAGATCTCAACGGCCATTTACACTGTAGACAATATTCAACACTTCACCTGTATAAAGTAATGAGAGCGCATGACTAGATAGATCATGACATAATAGCAAACAAGGTTTCAACACTGGAAATCGTTTCGAGTAGGTTTCTCCGTGGGTGTTTCTGGATGCCGGGCAGCGGGCTATGCAGCATAACAGAAACCAAGTTCCGCGGCGCATTCTTCTCGCGAAGACCCAGATCCGCACTCCATCGCAAGTCGCAAACTTGCGACGACTTTTGAGTATCCCAGTCTGCCCATTCCCATGGCCGCGCAAACTTTTCGTGCACTTTTGAGATCTGACTTTTGACTTCTCGCGATGAAGGTGGAAATGACAACGGAATGGTCGAATTGGCCGGTGTTTTGCCCAGTCCGGCCTGTTTCATCCATGAGGATGATAGCGTTTCGGCATGATTCTAGCGACCGGCGATGAAACATTGCAAATGGGCTGCACTTTTGAACTTATGCGGCGCACTTCTTCGTGGCTTGACGCAGGGGCATTCGAAGTAACCCTCGACTACTAAGAACCCGCGATATTCTGTTACACTGAAAATGCTATACTGCCTGTGCTCTCTGCTCTCTGTCTGCTTTGCTGACTGTCTAGCTTTTCTTTTGCTCTTCACTCAAAGACCACGTCCGTGGAAAGAAGGGCTAAGAAGCACACCAACAGACAACGAGACAGGAGAGAGGGGCCGGATTTTGGAAGCTCGATCAAGTTCAACGCATCTATAGGGTCTGGCGTGACGTAAATTGAATGGGCAGCGGGCTTGGCACACGACTCTAAAGCCGCACTCCAGCCAAGACGGGGTGCGCCGCAAGACGCGGCCTGATGAGCTTCATGGAGCTGCTGGGTGTCTTCACATGTGAGGTGCCCATTGGCGGGAAACTTGGCCGGGGTTCTCAATGTGGCATTTGGCGAAGTAGAGGGTAAGAAACCTTGGTAGCCATCTACTTAGTAGTCTAATGGTTATCGTGAACCCATCTGTATGAGACGGACGAGATTGACGGAGGCAGGGCTGCATATTTTGTTGTGCGGGATGGGGCGGCATCCCACGCGTGGGGTTCAGCAGTCGACTTGTACTCGGGTTGGCTGACCTAATCACCGTGGAACCATGCGTAGAGAGACGAAGCAGTCGCACGATGGCAGGAGAGTGGGACGAGGTCTCTCGGTTCTTCTTGCAAGAGACACCGCTCGGCAATGCAGGTCAGTGCTGCGCGACCCATCCGGTTGGGGCCGATGACAGCAAGGCACAATGCAGGAAACTAAGGAAGCGGTTTGGAAGGGCAGAAAGCGTTGCAACAGTAATCTGCAATGGTGGCGGTGTTTTAGGGGCGGAGGTGCGCTGTCGTTGATTTTGGGGCTGAATATGGCGTGCTCGATCGCGCGAAGGATCGTGCTTGTTGCAGGTACTTCGGCGATAGTACAGCTGCGAATCCGTCCGTACCTGGCGACCTTCGGCGCGCCTGGGGCTCGCTGGCACCGCACGGGTAGTGGGCCGCTACCCTACGGTTCCACGTGGCTAGTGGAGGTTTGCAGGCATGGGTCGCATTTTGGAGGTCTGGACAGGGCGGGGTGTGCAACCAGGCAATGTGGACTTGGCCGAAGTTTCCCCTTCGTCCTCACGCCAGGCGGAAGAGTCGGAACTTCTCCTATGTGACGGATGCTGTCGCCGCGAGCGAGATGGTTGGTACGTTACGCAGCTGTGTCGAGCGACGAAATCCTGCGGGTTCGCTTTTTGGATGGAGCGCTGCTGAGGAGGAATCTTATCTTGACAGTGCGGAGGAAACGGTCGGTCGGATGTGCCTCGTTACCCCGCAGTCTTCGTACTGTGCAAGGTACTTTCGACGAAGGTTCGCGGCCCTGAGATCTGCACGGACCATGCGTTCGCTGGCCAAGCTCCCCTGCGTATTGGCCACATCCCCTGATCCCTGTACACACAATTCGGCGGAAAAGAGGTCGAAGCCTGGAGAGTTGGTGGCGTTATACGAGAATGCCTGTTCACAAGGCCAAGGGCAAGTGCGGTATCTCGATTTACGCCCTCAAGATGCTGCTGCCCTCTCAGGAGGACCCCAGAGACTTTATCACGCTTGTGTTCGAACGACCTATGCAAGCCTGCCCGCCTAGATCTCTCCTATCACCCGGAGGGGTTCAAGAAGGCAGTGACGGTCATGCTACCCAAACCTCGGAAGCCGAAGTATTCGCCAAAGAGGTATCACCCGACTACCCTGCTTTCGAAGAAGTTTTGGATCAAGATCGGTGTTCCTCAGTGTAGCCCCCTCTCTCCTATCCTCTTCGTGTTCTTCACGATACCCATTCTCAGGAGATTGAGGGAGAGCCGGACTTTAGAGAGCGAGGCCGATATGACTATCTTCCAACTTTTCGACCTGGTCATCACAGGCTACGTCGATGACATCACCATTCTGCTTGCTTCCTCTTCCTATGAGTTGAATTGCGAGGCATTGGCACAAGTGTACCGTCGATTGACAAGATTTACGTCGCTGCATGGCACCGAATTCAGTGCCGACAAGACGCAGGTCATTCACTTGTGCCAGTCGCGCAAAGCCCCGCCCATCGTCAACGTCATGCCGAATGTTTCGGGGTTTCCTACAGAGGCCAAGGACGATGCAATAAAAGTACTCGGGTTGCATCTGGATTATCAGCTTAAGTGGAACGTCCACATGGCACATGTGAGTAAGTTCATCCTTTCAAACCAGATTCCTGTTCTATCACTAACTTACTGTTTACAGACCCTTGCCAAGGTCAGGCAAAAGATGTATCAGATGCGGCGTGTCTGTGGATCTACCTGGGGTCCGGATGTCTTGAAGCTTCGACACCAATACATCACCAGCGTGAGGCCTATTTTTGCCTACGCCTGCGCCCTCTGGTACGTGGTCCGCAGGACCAAAGGAACTAGGTGCAAGTGGTCACTATGCCAGGCCCTAGTCAACAAGCTGGAGACTGAGCAAACCCAGTGTCTGAAGCAATTTTTTGGTGCGTACCAACGCGTATCGGGCGACACCCTTTGCAAGGAGTTCTTCGTCGAGAAGCTCTGCGTGTCTCTCGCTGGATGTGCGATGAAGCACCGGGCGACGAACATCGACACGCCCGAGGGCCAAGCGCTGTTGCGGACCTGGCTTTTTGTGGCCCAACCGCCGTGGCCTCACGGCTGAGGTTATGGAAGCGCATCCGCTGAATGTCGCCTACCGCGAGGCCAAGGCTCTGGTCTGGATGGTGGCGGATGACGAGCTCCAGCTGCGGATCAGAGCGGACCCGAAGCTCGCCAAGAATTCTGCCCTGCGACGGCTGAGGCGGAAACAGCTCATCAGGGACGTCGTGAAGAAGATGTCACATTTCAAGTCGCAGGACCTCTGGCAAAAGTTCGTCATCCGTTACCTGAGCCAAGCTGCTGCCTTCAACGAAAACTGCCCGGCCATTCAAGGAATTTGGGGGCAGCACAACCTCAAGATCTGGGTGGACATGCCCAAGGCTCAGAGCACAATCTTGCTCCACATACGGACGGGCTTCAATGGGTTGAACGCGACACTACACTTCATGGGGGTAAGTTGTTCTTCTTTCTATGCCTGTTCCTCAACCCACCGGCTTCCTCTTGCTAACTTCTGAATCTTAGTTGGCCCCGTCTCACATGTGCCCATGTGGCAAAGGTGTGCACAATGCGAAGCACTTGTTCCTCCACTGCAAACTGTTGGAGGACGCCCGCAAGCACCTCCGGAAGGCTTTGCTGAGTTGACGTTCGAAAATCTCGTCAATCATCGACCCAGGGTTGCTGCCGACTTCGCCATCCGTTACTTTGGTATTCCACAGTTCCAATGGACCGCGAAGCACATGCCAAACCCCGCGTTTGGGAACTTGGTGGAGGATGAAGACAGCGAGAGCTCTTCACCGCCATGGAGGACGAATGGGATCTTTCGTCTTGTGTATGGCTAGTACTGATAGTGGTTTTCAATTCAAAAACGTTCTCCCTCTCAGGCCTCTGGCCACTTACTGTGATTTTTACTTGGAACCTGTACTGCAACGACCTCCGACTTGCCCCTTCAGCTAACGGCCTACTGGTCACGTGATTGTGAGTTACCCTATTCCCTCTCCCCGACAGGCGGATCTTCTCATTGACCACAGTCCCGCAGATTGCCGTCTGTGAGCCTTCATCCTCGCTCTTTCATTCAACTCTCTTAGACATGGACAACCTGCTGACCAGTGCTTCCTCAGCCAGCTTCGGTCCCATTTCCCCCCACGCGCACAGTTACGTGCGCCATCGTCAGTCAGCCGCCTTCCCCCCTTCGTTCTCATTCTTCACAAGTTGCTGACCTGGTTCTTCTCCCAAAGCATCAGACAATCTCATCACTTTCAACGTCACTTCGACAACAACTTCATGACTTTGACTTGGTTCAATTACTACAGGTTTGTCCGCCTGCTGCTCCCTCTCTATCGGCCTATTATAAGGATTCTCTGCTGATTGCATCAGAAGCAGACTTTCTTCGACCTTTCAACCTTTCTTCCGACTCTCACACACACCTTCCGTCGTCAGTAAGCCCACACTCCTGGCGCACAATCAATCAAACAACACTGCTGATGATTAAGTAGGACTCAGCTATCTTCTTCACAGCCTACACTGTGAGTATGAGACTCTTTTGCTCTTTTGCTCTTTTGCTCTTTTGCTCTTTTGCTCTTTTGCTCTTTTGCTCTTTTGCTCTTTTGCTCTTTTGCTCTTTTGCTCTTTTGCTCTTTTGCTCTTTTGCTCTTTTGCTCTTTTGCTCTTTTGCTCTTTTGCTCTTTCGCTCTTTTGCTGCTTCGTCTGCTTCGTCTGCTTCGTCTGCTTCGTCTGCTTCGTCTGCTTCGTCTGCTTCGTCTACTTCGTCTACTTCTATGGTTTCGTCTGCTTCGTCTACTTCTATAGCTTCGTCTGCTTCGTCTGCTTCTATAGCTTCTATGGCTTCTGTGCTTCTGTGCTTCTGTGCTTCTGTGCTTCTGTGCTTCTGTGCTTCTGTGCTTCTGTGCTTCTGTGCTTCTGTGCTTCTGTGCTTCTGTGCTTCTGTGCTTCTGTGCTTCTGTGCTTCTGTGCTTCTGTGCTTCTGTGCTTCTGTGCTTCTGTGCTTCTGTGCCTAGTTTTCTTTCTCTCACTAACTATATCTTCCCCTTCTCTCTTTTTTTCGCACACCTTTGCACATATTCACACATGACCACATACAAGCACGCGCATACACCCACTACTTCTCCATTACTCTCCTCATCGAGCTCCGCTGACTGGCACGTCGCAGACGCCCTCCGAGGCCGACGTCTGTCGTGACGTTTTCGGAGGCCGTTGTGCCGTCGCCAGTGAGCAACCTCTTTGGTGTTGATGTGTTTGCACCCTACTGACTGGCTTAAAGCAGTCCAAGCCTTCTGTCGACTAGGCTAACGTCCTCGGTAAGGACTGGTCATCCTATCGCTGAGAAAATGGGCTGAAACTAACTGGTTCTGAAGCAGTTCTACAGTCGTCAGCAACGTCCTCGATGTCAGTGAGTCACAATGTGCAATGAGAAGATGGCCTTTTGCTAACTGACACTGGAGCAGTTGGGCCTGGTCAACTTACTGGCTATGCCGCCCTACTAAGGACGTCGTCAAAGTAGGCGCAATGGCCAGGATCAGCAGCAAACGCGGCCACCTCCTCTGGTGAGATTTGCCGAGGCAGATGGGCGCGGGCTGCGGCCGTGACGTTGGCCTTCAGGACCGCGAGGCAGGATGTGGCTATGGGTATGAAATATCTTTGGTTCTAGGCCTTTGTGGTTTTGCTAACTCTTGGATGGTAGTCATCCTGTCCGCGGGGCTTTGCATATTGAAGGGCGTCGTCTTGCTGATCGCAGCAAGGCTGGCCCTGTGGTCGGCATCGATTCTGGCGTCTTGGGGCGTGCCTCGGGCAAAGGTTTGTCTACCTATTCATGCACATTCTGCTAGATGTCTTACACCTTCTAGCCCTGCGGCATGAGGCCCCATGGATCGGGCAGGATGGAACACATCGTGAAGGTAAGTTCTTTGACTCTACCAGAAGGTGAATGTACTGACGTGGAAAGTTGTAGGAATCTGGGTGGTTTGCTTGTAGGTATGTCTTACGTCTTGTGTGGTGCCCTGGAGATGTTTGTATTGACGAAGAAGGTTGCAGGAATCTGGGTGGTTTGCATGTAGGTATGCCTCACGTCTTGTGTGATGCTCTGCGCTCACACGCCTGTCTGAACAAGTGGTGGTATTGACTTGAGATTGAGGATGAGGAATGGGCTCACGGCTTGGCGCGAGGTAAATCATCAACCCCTGTGTGTTGAGATTGAGAATCGTGGCTGGCGCTAACATGTTCTCCAAGCAGCGGCGTCTTAAGTACGTGGCCAAGACAAGCTTTTGCGTGGCTGACCTTGTGAGGCCATCTCTGGTACGTGACTCGATGTGGGTCCCTTTTTGTTTTTTTTTCCCTTCCACGTCCCCGCTGTTACGACCCGTTAGGCACAACACGTTGGAACAACCCCGCCTGGGATCTCGGCGGCTAACGCGGAACATATGTAAGCAGTGACACAGGTGTAACCAGAAACCATCGGAAAAGGCAGAACTATGGTACAGGTCACGTGACTTCGGGAACAGTACGGACACAAGACAAGGATGGATATGTTGGATATGAGCTATCCTAGCTATCCATGGATATGTTGGATATGAGCTATCCCAGCTATCCAGCATCGTAAGGAACTGTTCGGAACCTGTATATAGTATGACCCTGAGCCTGGCTCATGGTCAGACCTCCATAGCTCTTCAGCAATCAACTTAGTATTCATCCTCACGGATACTCTCAGCTTACCTTCACTGCGAATTACTTGTTGAGCCTAAGACTGATCACCTTAGCCTCTGACGACCGATCTACTATCAGCCTACGACCTACTACCCAGACCACGACCTCAGTGTACTGTTATAACGTGTCAATCCCCAGCTTCTGTTAGCAGACCCTACTGTCGGATAGCTGACCGTAACACTGACCGTAACACCCGTGTTACGACCCGTTATGCATGGATAACAGTTAACCGACCCACTCGGGCGTCGGGCGGCTAGGACAGGACATTTGTACTCTGCAGGATCACGGGAACAACAGGGACTCACTCAGGAACGGAAGAACTATGGTACAGGTCACGTGATGATAAGGAATGAGCATAGATAAGGGACCCACAGTGAGCGCTCAGTGGAGACTAGAATGAGCGCTCATCCCACTCTAGAATGAGCGCTCATAGTGACAAGGGGCACAGCGCTCATGAACAAGCAGAACTGTTCATATAAGACTTATATATATAGTATGACCCTGAGCCTGGCTCATGGTCAGACTTCCATAGCTCTTCAGCAATCAACTTAGTATTCATCCTCACGGATACTCTCAGCTTACCTTCACTGCGAATTACTTGTTGAGTCTAAGACTGATCACCTTAGCCTCTGAAGACCGATCTACTACAGCCTATAACCTACGACCCAGACCACGACCAAGTGTACTGTTATTACGTCTCAATCCCCAGCTTCTGTTAGCAGACCCTACTGTCGGATAGCTGACCGTAACAACCCGCGGAGTGGTGAACCACGTTATATTATTATTTCTATATACTATTAGTAATAAGTAATAGATAATTTCTAAATATATTATTATCTGTAAGGGTCTAGGACAAGGTCGGTGCCATTGGTCTAGCCTACTACTACGAGCATTCCAAGCTGGAGGAAAGAAGAACCATTCTGGGAAAGAGTGGTGCCCTTCTCATCTTTAAATACATGTGAGTCTTCTTCCAGAAGCTTCCATTGAGTATGGGCCGACAAGGTTCTCATAACCTTCCACGATATTCTGTAACCTTCCAAAGTATTCCATAGCTGAGGGTCTAGCCGAAGCTTCATATCGGTCCATAGACCGTGACATTATCTACTTACTAAAGCGTATAGTAACGCTTAAGAGGTATTATAATACCCTTAGATTATAAGATTTAATAGGAATTAATTAATTAAAGCTATTAAAATAAGTTAATTACTATACTATAAATATCTATATAGTATTAAGCAAACTTTTTTATAACGTGGTTGATAAGCGAAGCGATCAGACAAGCGAAGCGATCACCCGACCGCAACATACCTATCTCCTACCTTTACATTTACATTACGCTACACACAACCATGTCATCAGCAAATAAAGAAGCTCAATTGAACTTAGCTACCCAAGCAATCAAACGAAGCAATAATCTTAGCTTAAGAGCTGCATCCCAGATCTACTCAGTGCCTTACTCAACGCTACGCGACCGAATGAAGGGAAAGCTATCACGACGTGATACTATACCTAACTCACGCAAATTAACGGAGCTTGAAGAGGAGAAGCTAGTTGAGTATATCCTCGACCTGGATTCCCGATCGTTTCCTCCTCGCATCAGTGGTGTGGAAGATATGGCCAATCGACTGCTTGCCGACCGCGACGCGCCCCCCCAGTTGGGAAGCGCTGGGCTTCGAACTTCATCAAGCGACAACCGCAGCTCCGGACGCGCTTTTTTCGCAAGTACGACTATAAGAGGGCCCAATGCGAAGATCCAGACGCGATAAACGCGTGGTTTCGTCTTGTGGCGAATACAATCGCGAAATACGGCATTGTGGACTCCGATATCTATAATTTCGATGAGACTGGGTTTATGATGGGCCAGATTGCATCCGGGATGGTCGTCACGAGTGCCGAAAGGCGTTCAAACACGAAAATGATGCAGCCTGGTGACCGTCAATGGGTTACAGTCATTCAGGCCATCAACTCGTCAGGCTACAGCGTTCCGCCGTACATCATCGTTGCAGGCCAATATCACCTCTCCACGTGGTATACAGAAACCAGTCTCCCACGCGACTGGGTCATCGCAACGTCTGAAAACGGATGGACAACAAACGAAAGAGGCCTAGACTGGCTACAGCACTTTAACCGGCATACAAAACCGCGTGCAAGTAGTAGTTATCGCCTCCTCATTGTCGATGGGCATGAAAGTCACCACGCCGCCGACTTTGAGATATATTGCAAGGAAAACAACATCATCACACTCTGTATGCCGGCCCATTCGTCTCATCTGCTTCAGCCCTTAGATGTTGGGTGTTTTGGGCCGCTAAAGAAGGCTTATGGTCGACAAATTGAGGATAAGATGCGCCGGGGTAATACGCACATTACAAAGGAAGACTTCTTCCCTGCGTTTCGCGAGGCATTTACACAAGCCCTCACAGTTAAAAACATCCAGGGAGGTTTCAGAGGGGCTGGGCTTGTCCCTCTAAGTGCCGAAAGTGTGCTTTCAAAGCTCGATATCAAGTTACACACTCCAACGCCTCCAGGGTCCCTTCCAACAACACCCCCCGCGTGGACTTCTCAGACGCCAAACAACCCAACTGAGGCGTCTTCTCAGTCTGAACTCATCAAAAGGAGGATCTCTCGCCATCAGAATAGCTCCCCAACTTCAATTATTGAAGCTGTAGAGCATCTATCAAAGGGAGCGCGGGGATTTATGCACCAGATTGCCTTACTAAGGTCTGAGGTCCAGATCCTTCGGGAAGAGAATAACCTACTTAGCCGACGCAGAAGGGCTAAGAAAACACGTCTCAGACAAGGAGGAAGTCTTACTGTAGCTGAGGCTGAGGACCTTCAGTCGCAGAGAGAGGCGACAGCTCAGATCGAGGAGGAAACGCGCCGGAGTAGTGGCCGTCGGCCGAGGACGGAAACAGGTCAACGGCGATGTGGTGTCTGTGGGAACACTGGTCATAATGCGCGAACATGTCAGTTTATTGAAGAAACATCTAATGAAGAGGTTTCTGAGTAGTTTGAACTCAATTGATTCTGTGGGTGTTGTGTACGAGTTAGAAATGTGCTGTGGTTGCGGTTGGGTGATCGCTTCGCTTGTCTGATCGCTTCGCTTATCAACCACGTTATATATAGGGATTATATATACATAATTTCAGCAAAAAGGGGGGGGTAGACACTATTAGTATAACTGACTGTAGTGTTGCTTTAATCTATCTACCACATACACTCTGACTACTATTAACAACATCCCTCCAATATACGCAAACTTTCACGATTCATTTTTTCAATCTTCCCCGCGAGGTGCGGGACTTAATTTACGCGCAATATGTCCACTCCAATGGCGGCTACATTTTGGATTTTGACAAGAACAAGCTCAAGCGCGCTAATGGAGAATCGATCGATCTCACATTTATGCTCACCTGCAAGCGCATTGCGAGGGAAGCTATGGGTACAGCTTTATCAACTAATACTCTCAATTTTTTGGCTGTATGTTCAGAGAAGCATCGAGTTACAGCTGGACGCTTTGATAATTTCTTGAATATTTTACACCAATGGCAAGGCGCCAAAGTAAACGACATCTTTCCGGACACTATCATCATCCCTGACGACATATGGAACGAACTTTCAGAAATCAACCCCAAATTCGCACCATACGTCGAACTACTCAAACAACGACCCAATGCTTGGCAAGTTTCGGAAGATGGACGTCGTCAGCTGGTCTCTAATCCCAAACCAACAATAGGGCCGCCCGGATCCTGCGGCGAAACACCATCGATATTTCGCAAGTGGGTCCATTCTGTCCTGCAGACTCTTTGGAAGCACCGACATCGTTTCGGCGAGGAAGACTTCGCTCTCTTTGAAGCAGGGTCGGGCTGGGGTCCGGGTTCCTTTAGAAAGGCCCAGATTTCAAGCCTTGTCAATGTCAATCTCGATCCGTGGGAGATTCCATCTTCCCCGAAGACAGTTGATGATCTCATACAGAGCCTGGGTGAAACCTTTGAACATCGATTTTCCGAGACGTGGGACTCCAGCCTTAATGGTGACCCCTATGACAAGAGTCAAATCAAGCACCACTACTCTGCCGCGGCGGTCGCTATACGTTTCCTGGCATCCCTGCCCTTGGCCTGTCGCCTGAGCATACGGAATATCGTCCTCGATGAAAACCGATACGCCGTTGGTCGTGCTGAGAGTCATGGTTTGGGTCTTATCCCATACTGTCAAGAAAATCCGCGCCTTCGCGTGGAACGTCGAGCGAGTATGTGGCGGACTGTCTTTCAGTCTATGACTGGAAATCGGGAGCCGGGGCACACTTTTCCTTACAAAAACCAAGAGATGGAACATCTCTATGCGCCATCAATTTCAGATAGTGTGGCGGTGTGGGTGCTAGAAGCGCTAGAGCTCGAACGCGCCGGCATGCCCGCTGGCTCATTTTCTTTGGTCTTTGAGGGAGACTCGATTTGTCCGCAGATCTTTCAGAACGTCGTCCAACGTGATGCCGCATGGCAGGCAGCCGTTGACCTTTGCTTAGAACGCAAGAGTCTCCCCGCGTTGTCTTGGGGCGAGAGGCGAAGCGACCCAAGGAATAACATACGGTCACGCGCGCTCGGGGAGTACCCCGGCAGAGATAACATGTGGTACTTGTTTGAGAACTTTCCGCAAGCAATACGCGATATTACATCTGGCAACTCTATCGTTAGATGCAACTTCGATGTGGGAGAGGCGTTGGACCCAGAGGTATTGGTCAGACAGCACAGATACTGGACAATGGACGATTGGAAGGAAGGCTGGTGGAGTCACAATCCTGAATCCTTTCAACCGGATTCGGGTAGCTGGCTTCAGCTCCTCTGCGACAATAGTTACCAATCGGATCTGCCACTTGATTAAACCACTAGAAGACCTCGACAGATACTGGACGTCCTTTGACCGTGGAGCAAAGGCGGGGGGGTTGTTTGTCTGTGAATGGAATTTGTACGCGGAGGAATAGAGTTTTGGAGATAGAGGTGTAAAGCATTTCTTACATTTTCTAGGCAGACTTTGAGTAGTGTAGTATCAAAAGATCTAATGACAGTGGTATGTGTGCCAATGGAGCGCCGCAATACGTGATGTAGAGGTCACTTGGCACGACTAAATCATGGGTCTGGACCTCTCTGCTGATGACGCCTATTCGCGCTCAGACCAAAAACGCGCCGAGAACTCGATAGTGAGGTGTTAACGGCTATTGGCTTCCAGCTGAGGGAATTGATATCGCATATACCCCACCCAGGCAATGGGGTACTTTTCTCAGCAGGCCAGCTATCTGTATACGGTATACTGCATGCTCAGAAGACAATGATTTCTTTCTGAATCTAGGAGCCAGCCGTTGATGGAAGTCTCTCAACGTAAGAGGCAGATCCGTACAATCCGGTAAGTTTTAAGCAAAAGATTCGACGTAATGCACAGTGAATTGAGCGGCTGAACGAACTGAAAATGCGATAAGGTATGTGATCCACCCGCACTTTCGAAAGAAGTGAGAGACAAAAGTAAAAAAACAACATATCATATCATAGTCTTTGCTCCCCCTTGAGATGAAGCCACGGCCATGAAATCGAGGCTATCCGTTTCAGGAGTCCCCCGACTGCCCCGGCAGATTTTCCGTTTGGATATTTCCCATGAGCGGCTTTTCCGATGCGACTGCATCATGTATAAAAGCTTCTTAACCTGATCGTGTTCCATTTCCCGTGTTGCGTAGCCTGCAGTTTTGTGTCCAGGTCGTCTTGTGGATGGTGTCTACTTTCGGCTGGAGGCGCCAGTGTTGGCTGTGGGCGACTTCCAGCTTCTTGTCTACAGCCGAAGATGCGTCTTCAGACAGTCTCGCAAATATTCCGTCTTCTCCTCCACGGCATGCAGTCCAGCCATTGGAATTTCCATCACATTCATGGTTTGCTGGGTTTTCCTCTCGGTCATCTGCAAATCCGTTTCTGGGTTGAAACCAGCGGGGCCTTTTGCAACAAGTCTTTTCAATGGCGATGCTGAAGTCAAAAGTCAGCGTATGAAGGGTCAGCTACGCAATAATCAGTAGAAATACCGAGTGGGACGGGTTGAAGTGATACCCGACCTCGTATTGTGCTTCCATATTGTCAATGACCAACTAGCACGTCTCTTGACCCAAGTCTCTTGAAGCGGTTTCGATACGAGCTTGATGAAGACCCGGCACGCGGCTTGACACTATAATTTTTGAACCGCTTCTATGTGCAGTGTTGACACTCGTACGCTCCTCCGCACGAGCGAAGTCAACCAGTTGAACCTTGGCTAAAAGTGAAGGTCCCCCCCCCCCCAAAAAAAAAAAAAAAAAAAAAAAAAAAAAAAAGAAAAAAACATCAAGGCTCGCGGTGATGTTCGAAACGCAAAAGTCTCATCTACCTTGTTCGTAAGCCATGCTTTAGCATTGTGCAATGCAGGTTCAATCAAATGAAGGGTATGCTCTCGCTCATGCTCAGCCAATTGACCGTTGCCCTCAGGGATTCATCAGGTTCCCCATGAGAGCGGGCAATCTACTCCCAGGGGTGATATACATGTGCTAGTTGTTTTAACGCTCATTTTGAGTTTGAGCACCGACTTTTACCACCTTCCGCCTTCGGCCTGAATATTCTCATCCTGTACGATTCAGAAACGGGGGCCCTCGACGTAGCTGATCTTGCATCTCTATTAGAATAGTCTATGAGGCAACCATGCACCACATACTCAGAGGGATCGTTACCATGCCGCGTTGTATATTAAAGCAACGTCTCGCTACCCCAAGAAGTAGATTACATCCATCTTTCAGGTTCCGCCTACCTTATAAGCTTTGCCGAGGATGATTTGGGAAGAAAACTGGTTGGAGTCTCAAGAAAATTCGAAGAATGACATTGAATCAACAGCGCATCTGTAGCTCAACGAAGAGAGGCACTCGCGAGCTCCCCAAAACCTCGATCTTTTGGTTAGCATCTCTCGTGTCTTTCAACTGCCCTCTTAAAACTAGTGTCATCTTCTTCATCAAAAAAGGTTGGTTTGGCCGTGAAATGGAATCTAGATGAGAAAGTACCTTCTTTTGAAGTTATCACACTCTTATTCCTTCTAGCTAGTTACTAGGTCTCTGGCATAGTTGGTCAATGAGATGCTGGTTTCAGATTAAGGACAACAGACACGTTCTTTTCTCATGCAATCACCCTCAGCACCGGATGTGAATCTTCATAGGTTTTATGGTGTTACGGTCAGCTATCCGACAGTAGGGTCTGCTAACAGAAGCTGGGGATTGAGACGTAATAACAGTACACTTGGTCGTGGTCTGGGTCGTAGGTTGTAGGCTGTAGTAGATCGGTCTTCAGAGGCTAAGGTGATCAGTCTTAGACTCAACAAGTAATTCGCAGTGAAGGTAAGCTGAGAGTATCCGTGAGGATGAATACTAAGTTGATTGCTGAAGAGCTATGGAGGTCTGACCATGAGCCAGGCTCAGGGTCATACTATATACAGGTTCCGAACAGTTCCTTACGATGCTGGATAGCTGGGATAGCTCATATCCAACATATCCATCCTTGTCTTGTGTCCGTACTGTTCCCGAAGTCACGTGACCTGTACCATAGTTCTTCCTTTTCCGATGGTTTCTGGTTACACCTGTGTCACTGCTTACATATGTTCCGCGTTAGCCGCCGAGATCCCAGGCGGGGTTGTTCCAACGTGTTGTGCCTAACGGGTCGTAACATATGGCTTTTCGTTGATCATTCCTGCAAAGGCATATCAAGCCGTCATCACCATATCTTTTGACCATGGCACCAGGTGTGTATTATTTCGTTTCATTCGAGCGCCGAAGCGCCAAGTGCGATTGCATGGCTGAGGTTCGATTCAGACAGTCAGGAATGTCTTACTGGCAAGAAAGTGCAGTAACACTGACGGACTTCATCTTGAGAGGTGAGGTGGGTAGCTGATTACAACCGAATGATGCTGTTTCTGAGACGGTTGTGGGTATGAGGACAAAGATTATGGGTTATCATCTTTTTCTTATAGTAGTTGGATTCTCGGTCAAGAAAGAGTTTCATGGTGATTGGCGTCCTGGCCCGACTTCCGAGCTGTTGAGCACAGAAGCGAGCGAGGTTGAAAAGCGGTAGTCCACATCGAATCTACGGCATGGAGAGGTTTCTGTCCCACGGTCAGTATCGTGTTCAAGCCTGCCACTATCGTCTATCAATCGTGGTGGAAAACGCAAGATCGGACCTGCTGAGCAAATGAAGTCTTGAAGCCTCAAGGTCTGCGTGCAACTCAATCGCAAGAGGACCCCTGACTGTTCACCAAGCAATCGGGTTTTTTTCCTCAGTCTGCGTATGTGAGATATTGATGTCGCGATTATTGTTAATGAATCTTATCGCGAAAGTCTCATCAATCCAAGTCGGTTGCCTTGACTAATCCAACTGAGCTCTTCGATTAGACTTGACTTCATCCTCGGAAGCGAACAGACGAAGATACACATCAAAAAGGAACCACAGTGCTCCCGGCAAGGCTCGAACTTGCGACCTTTGGATATCTCCACCTGGGGCAGAGTCATAAACAGTTTCTATGAGACCAACGCTCTTCCAACTGAGCCACGGAAGCGAAGATGTGATTGGCTGGTCAACTCTGTCCTCCAGCTCACCCAATTGAACAGACCGCAAGTGCGCGTTGCGGGAAGTCCAATAACGAGCGGCTCTGCGAAAGGTTGCGGGGGATGTGGGGGGTTTCGAAAAGGGCCCATGCAACGTGGTTGGGGTCAGCAGAGAGGTGCTGTGTTGAGACGGCTTGCCGAAGAAAAAAAGCTTGGAAGAAGCTTTCAGGTTCTGCAGCAGGGTAGCATGTGCATGGGTCCGCAGACGGGGCCCCGGTCGGCGAAAGGTTGTCAGTGTTTCTCAACTGACGACGACTTTGCGAGTTGGAGCAGAACTCCATCCACGGCTGGCTCATGGAGAGAACACCGAGGATGCACATGGAGTCGTATGCTTCGTCCAGTTGGCTGAGTTGGCTGAGGGGCAGTGCTGCGGATGGAGCTGGGGGATCATTCGGAAACTCACGGAAGAGTCATAAATTAAAGGGATGATGCGGCAGGACGGTGAGGAAGAGGAGTCGCAGAGGAGAAAATTTTTTCTCATGGCGGACGCAACTCATGTGCTGATGTCGTGGACGGGTTTGAAGCATCATGTGGCCTCTGTCGGCGGCTTTTTCGCTGTCTGCGCTGGAATCCCTTAGGTAAAATGGGGGTAACAAGAATAAGCCTCCAAGCGTTGTCCGGGGGGGCTTCTGCCAGCACTGTGTGGGCGAAAGGGGCCATCCGAGCGTCCTGGTGCTCCTGAGTCGGAGAAAGCACCTCAGATGGAGTCCTGTGTCCCCTCGGGTGCAAGCCACCTCGAAATTGCGAGTGCGAAGGGGAGGGGTAAGCTGGAATTTCTATTTGATTTTCTCTCTCGCGATCGCAACTTGCAATGGCAACATCGGCCGGGTGCTGCACTCACACGTGGGCAGACGCCCTCCCGCCCCCGGCCTCTTCAGTGCGCTCGGAGCGGGGCGGCGCGCAGGCAAACCCTTCCGGATCAGGAAATAAGACCCTACACGCTCACGCAGCGGCCGCCATTTCCGGCGGGTCCTGCGCCCAATCCTGAAGTTCGGACGGGCCATCGCGCGACCCTTATCGGAGTGCGTGCTGTGATTCGCGGTCCAGCCGCGCCCGTGTTAAAGGTACGTATAAGAAAGTCTGGGGAAAACGGCTGCCCAGGTCCACCGCTGGCGGGATTTGATATCGAGAGATAAGATAACCGCGTTTGCTGACATTCTGTTTGGCTCGTGGCGGCTGATGATGCTTTTTTGGGGGGAGGAGGAAGTGCAGGGGGGGAGGCGTGAGTTTTATGCAGGGCGTGATTGACGGGTGCACCAAGTGAGGTGCCCAACCTGGGGGCGAGCACTCAAGATCCACGTCCGCAAGAGGGGATGAGAGACGGTCAGCATGACCATGGATTCACGTGGAAACATCCGTGTTTGAAAGTTGCAGCAGGCGGTTGGCTGTCTTCCTGACTGCCGCGATCCATTTTCCCCTCAACCTGCCTCTGCCCCTCGCACTCCGAAATCGCCCGGAGCGGTGGACGGGGCTTCGGGACGCCAACAACTCTCGCAACGCTCTAATTTCATTAGCAATATCTCCAAGGGGGACGGTGCTCCCCGGGGGCCTCATGACTAGCCTCAACCCAAGTGACCGATTGCCGGAGATAATGTGGACGCCCCGATGTTAGCCGGAGGCCGTTGCGGAGACAGCTCTCAGCTTATCTACCACCGTGAGACCCACCTCGTCCGTGTGGCATAAGAGACGGCGTCTGCACACCACCATCGTTCAGTTACCGTGGCTCTGCTCGTCTCTCTTCCTTGTTTCAACCTCTCGTCAAGTCTTGGAATCGCCCGTTGAAGCTGTTACAAACCACTTACACAACAACAACCCTTCACTAAGATCACCCACTCCCACCAGCCATCTTTACAATGGGTTCCATGCCAACACCCCTGCGCGTCGCCATCGTCAAGGCGTACGACCTGGAGGAGCCCAAGCACCGGGGCATGGTCCAGTCCTTCCGCGACAACATCCGCCGCCACGTCCCGGACGCCCTCGTCGACGCCTACCAGCCCATGGCAGACATCAGAGACCTCCCCGAGCCCGCCAACTACGACCTCATCATCATCACCGGCGGCCTGAGCAACCTGTGCCAGGCCCCCTCGTGCTACGAGCCCTGGGTCAACGCCGTGCTCGAGTGGATCCGCGGGGTCGTCTCGACGCAGCCCATCACCAGGACGAAGCTTATGGGAGTGTGCTGGGGTCACCAGGCTATTGCTACCGCGTTGTCTGGGTCTATTGGCAGTTTCGACTTCCCCAGGGTACGTTCACGCCATTCTCCATGTTCAAAACGTAAAACCTTTGGACCCGGGACTAACAATGTGTCCCCGACAGGTCGGCGTCGAAGAACTCCATCTCAACCAAGACGGCCAAGCCCTCTTCGGCAAGACTTCCATCGTAAGTCACCACCAACACCGAGCACCCTCCACGCACGAACGCGCTAACCCGCACCGCCACCCCTCCAGAAAATCACAAAGTTCCACAAGCGCTTCGTCAAGGACGTCCCCGCGGGCTTCAGGCCACTGGCCCCCGACAACGAGATCCTCTTCGCGGACTCGGGGCTCGTGCTCTCCATGCAGGGCCACCCGGAGATCCAGGGCGAGCTCGCGCGGCAGCTGTTCGACCACGACGTGGCGTACTACCGGCAGACGCTGCCGACGGAGGAGGACCTGCAGCGCTACTTTGCGCAGATGAACGACAGCAAGGAGGACGGCGAGCTCATTTTCAAAAAGGTCGCAGCCTGGGCTGCTTCATGAATGGCGGCCTGGGGGAAGCGAAACAAAAGTTCGATTATATTCATATGGTTCAAGATAAAAAGCGTTTCTTCTTTTTCAACCAGTTGGCGACTGTTCGCTTGTTGTGAAAAGTCCTGGCTTTAGGTTCTCTGACTTGCTCCTGTCGATTCGTGAGAACGCTATCATCCCAACCGCGTGGAGGACGTTTGCGCCTGGCCTCTATCCAACGCCTGCGAGAGGTCTTCCGTCTTTCGTCTCCTGACATCCCCAGCACCGTACGGGTAGTCACATTCGTCCGCCACCAGCCACCGCGACGCAGTTACTACAGCAAACACAACGTCAACAAAGTTGAGCGCGTCCACTAGCGCCTTCCACTTGAACCCGACAGCAGGGGCGCGAATCTCTGTTGCACTTTGCGTCCCGTCCCATACGTGCTCGTCGGGCTGGCGGGCCCAACCATCGTGGCTGCGCGTCACTACCACACTGCCGTCGCTGTGGGAGTCGTCTTTCGTGTCGATTCGGGCACGGTATGGTTCGTGGGGGTATGCGAAGATGTGCAGGATGGAGACGGCTGCCATCTCGAAGCAGAGGATCGTGTTGGGGATTCCGACGGCCCATGAGGGGTAGGATATTGTCGCTGTGGGTTTGATTGGGCCGTCTTCCTTCATTAGGAAGCTGAAGATGAACTATCAGGGCGGTCAGCGACGATCATTGGGAGGAATGTAGCGTGGAGCTGTTTGAAGGTGTGTGACTTACGGTCTGGACGTAAAAGAGAAACACCACCAACTTGATAGCGAGGAATTTCAACAGAGGTTGGTGGGTCTCGAGCTCCTTTTTGGTCTGCTGGTAGAATTGTAGGAGGCACATCATTGCAGTTACCAGTGACAAAATTTCAATGACCATAACCTTTGCTTAATAGTTAGCATTTTAGTCACATTGTGTTTCCGCGGAGGACGTCAACGTACCCAAATTTTAGCATGACTGGCACTGTTCGACTCCTCACAGTACACATCGGCAGCTTCAGTGATGCACTTGACAAGAGCGCCAAGGAACTTGACTATACAGAATTGAAAGACGCAGAACCAAATAGTCTTGCTAAAGTCAGCCTGTACCCCGCACAATAGACCCAATCGCAAAACGTACGTTAAACCAATTCAACCCGTCCACGCTCCGATCTTTTCGGCGCCCGATGTGTACCACCAGGAACCGTATCGGATGGATCCACGGCTTCGGCTCGACCAGGGAGAACGCCCTTCGGAGCGTGGTAGGATCCGGATGAAGGAGCTGACACAGCAGCAGGAAGAAGGCCGCGATGACGAGGGACTCGTAGAACTCGTAGATGCTGGCGAGGTAGACGTGCTGCTTATAGAACTCGATGCTGAGGGTGCAGGCGATGGTGTAGATTGGGACCATCAACAGGATACGGATGATTCTGGGATGGTGAATGATGTCAACTGAGGGTTTACACGCGACTGCCTGGGGATCTTACTGCTTCTGTTCGCTTGGTTTCGTGTAGTGTCTGGCGTGTTGGAAGACTTGCCAGGCTGTGAGGCAACATGCTACGATAGTTGCGGAGGTTGAGAGGGAGAGCAGGAGACCGTGTACTCGGATGCCGCTCGTGAGCTTCTGCTCGACGACTGTGAGGGCGACACGTTAGATATGCTCCTTCTGTGAAGACATCATCCTCTGTGGGTAGCTTACTTGGCACGTTAAGCGGGTGTTCTGTGCACTTCGCCATTCTGGAAGTCAATAGCCCGCCCTTTCCGCGGAGGAATCCGAATTTCTCTCTTGCCAAACGCAGTTCTCTTCAATTCCAGATAAGTTCCCTGTCCTGATTATTGATTGACAATGAAAAGAAAGTTGTCGTCGCGGTGCTGATTTTTGATAGCAAGTAGAATGCAGACTAGTAGGTACTCATGACCGCGTCCATTACTTATCCCCTCCTACCCCCCGTGCGCGACGTCAAGACAAACTTTCCGACGGCTCCTTGCCGCACCCCGGGACGGTCTTAATTGCCGTCCCGTTGACGGGGGTACCCGCTACTTAACCAATAGAAACGACAGTAGCGCGTACCAAGAAGTGCGTTGAGACATTGTTCACCGCGAAGACGGAGGTTTCTCCACTAGGCTGAGTTTCATAGCCACAAGCTCACCAACGCTGGATAAATATATGCGGGAGGAATGGAGGGGTTTTACAGTTCTGCGCCTGACTCGTTCTTGTGCAAATCTAGGCTCGTAAATCTTATACGATAACAAGATCCGCAGACCGCAGATGGGTTAGGGGCATGCGCGGCGCCTCAGATCTGCCTTGGCTTGGCACGGTTGTGCACGCTCTCCACACCGGTGCTTAAATGAACTTCGGAATCCCGATATTGGGGGTGGTTGAAAATCCGATGGATGGGAGTTAAAAGCCCGATGTGTAACGGTTGAAATCCCGATATCTTGACAACCAAAATCCGACGCATGAGAAGCGAAAACCCGACGCGGTTGAAAGGCCGAAATCCATTGGATTTGCTTATTTTGCACAACGCGGTGATACGTTGTTCAGTCAAAGCATCCAATCGAGTTTATGGATGACGCAGCGTCGTAGGTGATCTCCCGCCGGCACTTGTTTTGGGGCCGCACTCCGTTCATCCTTCGCCCTCAACCATGACATCTGAGGATGTCGTAGCTGGGAGCATGCACGTTCCACCAAGGCCGTTGAACGTCCACATGCCTGATTTGGTAGACTCTGAGAGACGTGGCCAATCATTTCTATGACATTGCTCGTGTCAATGCCTGTCATCCGAACTTGGTCTTGCAATGGTGGGGGTGTCGCTGCACCGTGATACAGCTGCTCGCGAGTGACGTATCACAAACAGGGTATCACTGTCGACGATTCTACCCACAGAAACCGTTAATAGTCCTACTGCCCGAAATCCGTCTGCTAATGCAGTCTTTACAGCATATCTCGGAGTGAAAGGCTTCCGTGAGAGTGAAGCCCATCATGTTTGTGCACGCCAGCAAGAATTCAAGTCGACTTCAGCATCCTTAAAAAAAGCAGACAACCCTTCTCAAACACCCAGTCTCTTCTTACTCATCCCTCACATAATCCATTCAACTTCTCACTCTCATCAAATCCAGCATCACTTACATCAACACCACGATCAAACATCAAAGATGGCATCCTCATCGCCCGTAGCCCATCCATACTCGTGGACTGACACCGCCCTCCCGCTGGGCCTCGAACTGCGACCGCACGGCTATATCATTACCGCCTTCCTCGTGGTCCTCGTCACATCCGTCGCCTTCACACTGGCGAAACGGGACAACAGCATCCCCTTCGTCGATCCGCCGACATGGCTCCGCCCCCGGCCGCTGGCACGGATGGACTTCTTGAAAACGGGGATGAGCGTCCTTGACAAGGCGAAGTCCGCGTTTGCGGACAAGCCGTTTAGGGTGTTGTCGGAGAACGGCGATTTGACGGTGTTGCCTCCGCGGTTTGCTCATAGTATCCGGAATGAGGATGACTTGAACTTTGGGGCGTTTATCAAGGCGGTACGTACTTTTCGCGTCGTTGTGCATCATACAGCTGTTTCAAGTTGCATTGTTGGTTGTTGGTTTATTGTCAAACATATTGGTATATTAACGTATGTCACGTAGGATTTCCATTACGGCATTGCGGGTTTCGAGCCTTTCGGCTTCGTTGACCATGACTCTCAGATCTTGCAGAATGTGGCGAGGAAGCAGCTTACGAAGTACCTCAGTAAGTGGCCTTTAACTGTCGGACATGCACTCAAGCTGACTAGACGGACTTTTAGACACGGTAACTGAACCGCTCTCACTCGAAACAGCCTTTGCAGCAAGCCACATCTTTGGCGAGTCCCCCGGTATGCCTTCACCGCAAGAGTCTCCATTCCCTTCCGACGCTCTCAAACTAAATTCTCCCCGAAAGAATGGCGCTCAGTCCCCGCCAAAGACGCAATCCTCGACCTCGTCGCGCGCCTCTCCTCGCGCGTCTTCCTCGGCGACGAGCTCTGCCGCAACGAGGCCTGGCTGCGCGTCACCAAGGACTACACCGTCATCTCCTTCATGGCCGCGATGAAGCTCACCTTCGTGCCCCGGCCCCTGCGGCCCCTGGTGCACTGGTTCCTCCCGGACTGCCGCCTCGTGCGGCAGCACCTGGCGCAGGCGCGCGCGCTCATCAGCGGCGTGATCGAGCAGCGGCGCGCCGCCAAGCGCGAGGCCGCGGCCAAGGGGGAGGAGGCGCCGAGCTACAACGACGCGATCGAGTGGGCGGAGATGGAGTGCAAAGGGCAGGCGTATGACGCGGCTGTGTTCCAGCTTACATTGAGCTTCGCCGCTATACACACGACGACTGATCTATTGGCGCAGACGATGCTGTTCCTTGCGAACCAGCCTGAGCTGATCACGCCGCTGCGCGAGGAGGTTGTGCAGGTGTTGAAGGCGGAGGGGTGGAGGAAGACGGCACTGTATAATATGAAGCTGATGGATAGCGCGCTGAAGGAGACGCAGCGGATGAAGCCGAACTCAATGTGTAAGCTCTCGTGCTCCCGGAGATGAGAACGCAGTGTCCCGACTGACGATTATCTCTAGTCCAAATGCGCCGCCTCGCAACCAAGGACATCACCCTCGACGAAGGCATCACGATCCGGCGCGGCGAGCGCGTCGTCGTCGACGCATCCGCAATGAAAGACCCCAAGATCCACGGCGAGGATGCGGACACGTACGACATCTACCGGTTCCGGCGCATGCGCGAGGAGCCCGGCAAGATGCACAAGGCGCAGCTGGTGACGACGAGCCCCGAGCACCTGGCGTTCGGCCACGGGCAGCACGCGTGCCCGGGGCGGTTCTTCGCGTCGAACGAGGTCAAGGTGGCGCTGTGCCATCTGCTGCTCAAGTACGACTGGAAGCTGGCGCCCGGCAACACCGCGGACCCGTTCGTGGTGGGGGTCGCGAGGCAGATCAACCCGAAGACTGTAATTATGTTTCGCAGGAGGAAGGAGGAGTTGGATATTGACTCGTTGGACTTTGCGGTCGAGGGTGGTGAGAGGGAGTAAGATTGCTTGGGGGACGTGCTAAAGACTTTTTTCTCTCAGAATGTTCTGTTGTCAACTCAGTTTCCTTGTATTCATAACCCGGACCACAATGTCTGAATCGAACCTCTGTCTTAATATTAACGGTATTATGCTCTGCCGTTGAAGCGACGGAGTTGCAATAGTCGAACCACCAATGTTGACGATTCAAACACGATCCAGAGCGGATTCATGTAACGTCTCCTGAATCGTGTGGGAGGAGTCCATCGCTGGGCTGGTAGGGCTCTGGAGATCCGCCTGGCTTCCGAGCAAGCATGTCCACGGCCCCGCCGAGTTGCCGTTCAGAGACTTGAACGACTCGATCACTTACCCAATGCGTACAGAACCACTGTTGCGAGTCCAAATCGAACTGAACACGTGTACGTAGTGAAAGCCGTTTTCATTGCTGGAGAATTCTGAGTGTTGGCTGGTTTCCGTGTCAACAATCTCACGAAAAGGACCCCACGAAGCTTGCATCGCGGGGTTAGGTAATAGGTAACCTGACAGGCGCCGTCTCCAGTCGACGCCGCAGACGCACACTACCCTCGACTGCCGGCCCCCACCCTCCCGAGATCGAAACACTGCATCTGATGTTTGCTGCCCGACAACTGACAAGTGACACGCGATAAGAACCAACAGACCCGTGCAGCAAGCGGGCCACCCGCCAGCCCGCGCGATATCTTTCGCAGTCTCTGCAAAAAGACTCCCAATAAGGGGAAATTGTCATGAGCGCCGTTGGTGGCCGAGCGCTGCAAAAACTGGCGCACCGCGCGGGCAATGGGCCAATGACAAACCTGTTCTCCTCAGGCGACTGTGGGCCGGGTCGAGGGCAGCGGGCGCCGTTAATTGGTCCGCATGGCACGGAGTGCGGGGCCGGGGAATGGCTTGGCCGGCAGCCCGGGGTCATCCGCAATCCGGGCTCTCGTTTCCCCCTCAAACCCCCAAAACTGCCCGTTCCCCCCCTTCCCACGCCTTCGAAGGGTCTCGCCTACTAGTCGCCCGCCGCTCGCAACCAACCTGTCCCCCTTGACAATTTAAACAAGAATCCCCCTTTCCTCTTTTCTTTTCTTTTCTCCCGCGTCATTAGTGGAGCGGTGGTGCTCCTGTCACATCTCGCCCGGCCCCCTCCTCGATCCTTTCTCACAAGCTAGCCACGCCCGAAGCTGAAAGAGGGGAGAGACAGATCTGGCTGCGTGTCCGTACCTAGGTAGTGCGAGATCTCTATCTATGGTAGTCCCAGTGGGTTTTCATGTTTCACTGCACGGTCCCCCCCCTCCTGCGCGCGCGCACCGCAGCCGGCTATTCGTACCATCATGGCCAACAGCCAACCGCCCGCGACGTCCTCCACCACCACCATCACCATCACCACGAACAACGCCCGTGATGCCGCCGCATCGCTCCAGCAGAAGCCGCCCCCGAGGAAGAGGAAGTCGACCCCGCGCTCTCGAGAGGGCTGCTTGACCTGCCGGTAAGCTCCTTTCTGTCGAGTCGCCACATCGCGCCCGCCCACGCGCACGCGCCGTGTACCTTTTTACTTTTTCTCTCATTTCTCTGTGGTGTTTTCCCCCGACAGGCCCGCTGCGGCTGCAACCCCCCTGGATTTTTCATCACTTTTTCATGTTTCTGAGTTGCGATGAGCGGGAATTTCGGGCAACGCGACACGTGTGTGAGAATGACAGAAAAAGAGAGAAGAGAAAAGACATGGAGCGCGCAGATACTTCAGCAATGGCAAAGGCTGACTTTGTGACGTTCTCGCGACCAACAGCACGCGGCGTGTGAAATGTGACGAGACCAAGCCAAAGTGCAACAACTGCATCAGACATCAATCGGGCTGCACCTGGCCCGACCCGCCTCGCCGCGGCGCCGGCGCAGCAGCGGCAAACGTGCCCCTGCGACCGGCGGCCGAGCAGCAGCAGCACCTCACCGTCGCCCTGCGCCCGGCCCTCACCACCTCCGCCGTCAAGCTCACCCAGAAGACGGAGCGCGCCTTCAAGTACTTCCAGACCGAGTCCGCGCGGCAGTTCGCCGGCTACTTCGACAACGACTTCTGGGCCGTCACCGTCCTCCAGCTGGCGCACGCCGAGCCGTGCGTCGCGCAGATCCTCGTCGCCCTCGGCGCCCGCCACGAGGGCTACCGCAACGACGTCGTCGCCAGGCAGCCCGACCCGGACGCCGTCATGCTGTGCCGCCGCGCCGACGAGGAGTACACCAAGGCCCTGCACCTCTTCAAGCGCCACATCCACGCCCGCCAGTGGACCGACCTGCACGTCACCCTCACCTGCGCCGCGCTGTGCATCGCCTTCGACTGGCTGCGCGGCACCGAGGCCGATGCCAACATCCACCTGCAGACGAGCCTCAACACCATGGCCATGTGGCTCTCCGACACGGCCCCGCTCGCCCCCGCCGAGCGCGCCGGCATGACCCCCGTCGACTCGCCCGAGGGCCGCTTCATCCAGAAGGCGCTCAAGCCCATCTTCATCACCATGGCGCTGCACACGCGCTCGCTGCCGTCGCCGCCGACGATCCCCGTGCAGGTCGTCTCCGCGGAGGACGGGCACTTTGGCCCCTTCGCGACGCTGACCGAGGCGCGCGACGGGCTGGTGCTGCTGCTCGCGTACATCTTCCCCGAGTTCATCACGTACTACACGACGGACTTCTACGGCGACACGACGACGATGCAGAAGGACCCGCTCGGCTCGCTGCGGCGCTGGGAGGACGCGCTGAACGAGTACCTCGCGCGGCACCCCGAGGAGTCGGCGGACCCGCGCGCGGACATTCTGAGGCTGTGGCACATTGGCGCGACGCTGCTCTTCCTCGGCGAGAACAACACCACCGAGGGCGAGAACTTCTACGACACGATGGTGCCGCAGTTCGAGTACCAGATCGGGCTCGCGGAGCGGCTGATCGAGACGACGGAGATCCCGCAGTGGCGGTTCAGCGTGGACATGGGCGCCATCTCGTGCCTGTACCACACGGCCGTCAAGTGCCGCAACCCGGACATCCGACGAAGGGCGATCGCGCTGCTGAAGCGGTGGCCGCGCCGGGAGGCTGTGTATGATAGCCTCGCGTGCGCGGCGCTCGCGGAGGAGATTGTCAAGATTGAGGAGGGCGCGTTGAGGGAGGCGGCGGCGGCGGCGGAGGCGGTGGAGGAGGTGGTGGTGCGCAGCGAGGGCGACGTGCCCCGCCACGCGCGGATATCGGGCAAGGTGTGGTCGGAGTGCTACCGGGACGACAGCGGGCAGAGGTATAACGAGTTATGGGTGAGGCGCGAGGGCGAGGCGGAGTGGAGTGAGGAACCCAGGAGGGTGGTTTGGTGATATCCCCATCTCTTCGATAAAACAAAGAAAAAAGCAGCATTTTTTGAAGCCTTCTCTTCGGATTTTCTTTGTGGTTAAGAGCATATTAGATTATCATTCAGTAGTCAATAATTGTCGGAACACAGCACGACTTTGACATCACATTCGTTGGGCTCATGTGAGTTTTGGGGTTGTATGCTGGCAATATGGCTGTGAACATTGTTGGCGACTATAGTCTTATCGTAAGCAGTGCAATGATCACTTCATAATATGACTCTCAAGAGTTATATATAAATCGGTTTCGCAAACGTTTTGTGTCCTTGGATGCGTGTTGAAGGTTTAAGATAATATTCATAACGTCCATGGAAGCGTAGCGTGACGCGGGAATTAAGTTAGGAAAATAATAAATGTCTAAAATCATACCACATTAAAGCATGCATGAAAATGACCAAATTTGATATAATTATAAGCAGAAAACACAAAGAACTCATCCAGGTATGGTTTCAAACGAACCAGACGCTTGTGGGCAGCGAAATACAATCACGGCCAAACAACTTCAACTGTTCAAGACTCGTGAGGCGGCATTCGTCGGCGACGTGGATTACGTAATCTTCCAATGCCGTCACAAGCCAGCCCCACCCATGACAACACTGCAATTGGCAAAGTAAAATCATCACATCCTTCCAGCTCCTCGGTATCTCAACCCTCGCAACTCACCCACGCAACACAGCAAATGTCACAGACGCAATAGTACCAAAGAGCACGTTGCTCCGCGAGGCAACACGGCACACCCGCCCACCATGCGCGAGTTCATGAACTACGTCCAGGGTGCCTTCTACGAGGCTACCGGCTGGAACCGCGACAACTCCTACTCATCGCTCAACTCGACCGCCGATGGTGCGTCCTCTCCGCCAACCTGCCCGCTGCTGCCGCTTTTGGGCTCAATTAGGCTAACTTGAGCCACCCTTCCAGCTCTCCTCAACTTCCCGACACCGCAGGGCCTGCGTCTCACCCTCTCGTCCCTCGCAACCCCCCACTACGCAACCTCCTACCAGCTCGGCTCCGTGGGAGTCGTCGATGGCTCCATCTCCTACCTCTACTCCTCCGTGCCCCTCCGCGCAAGCCTCACCCCGCAGTCCGACGCGGTCCCTCTGCCGGCGCTCCTCCGCTCCTACCGTCCGCTCGCCGACCTCCCCCGACGCCTGCCTGCAGCCACCCCATACCCGCTCCTCAGCCCCGCCGCCGCGTCGCTGCTCTACGGCCGCCTCTACCTCCCCGAGTCGCTCCTCGAGGCCCTCGTCGTCAAGCGCGTGTCCCCCGCGCTGCAGCTCCAGCTCAGCGCCGTCTCGAGCAAGAACCTGCGCAACGGCGGCACGCTGCTGGGCCTGGCGCAGTACGACGTCGGGCGGTATGCGGTGGAAGGCCTGGCCTCGTCCGATGGCGGGCTGCTGGGCTTCAGGGGCGTGTACAACTTTGGAGGCGACGCGGAGGACATACCACCACCACAGCCGCCGCCTCCGACACCGGCGACACGGCCTGCGAACGGCAAGCCCGGGGCCGAGGACGCCAAGGAGCGCATCTACGGCCGCTTCAGCGCCGGCGGGGAGATCTACTACGGCACGCTGAACAAGTCGGGCGGCGTCAGCCTCGGCGGGCGCTTCGCGACGCTGCCGGAGCACCGCGGGACGCCGCTCACGGCGACGCTGACGCTGAACCCGCTCATGGGTAACATCAGCGCGAGCTACGCCGTCGTGGCGGGCCGGCACTGCAGCCTCGCGACAAGGATGGACTTTAATGTGTACAGCTACGAGAGCGACTGGTCCGTGGGCATGGAGCTGTGGCGCAAGAACCTGCTGCGCAGCGACCTCGACCAGCAGCAGCAGCAGCAGCAGCAGCATCCCGCGCTTTCGGCGGAAAATTTCCTGAAGAAGGAGCGGAGTTTTCAGGCGAAGATGGAGTGGCGGCTGGATGACCCCCCGCCGGCGCCGGCGCCCGAGGTGAAGCCGAGGCTGGTTGTGGAGGAGAAGCGGAAGAAGAAGCCGAGGGAACGCAGCTTTCAGGCGAAGATGGAGTGGAGATTGGACGATCCAGCGGCGGTGGATGATGGGACGACGAGGACGATGCCGGGAGGGGCACCGGGTGCGGGTGCCGTGGACGACGAGTACACCAGCGTCATCAAGGCGCGGATCGACCAGCACATGAAGATTGGGGTGCTGTGGGAGGGCAGGGTGAAGTCGCTGCTGTTCAGCCTCGGTAGCGCGATTGACCTGCGCAAGCTGGACTCGCCGTTCAGGACCCTGGGCGTGGAAATCCAGTTTTCATCATGAGAGCGGCGCCCACTCAGTATGCAGCTTGAACTGATGAGATGTAACGACGAGATGAGGTTGTTGCCGGATACGACGTGAGCTCCGACGCAGCGGTCTCAACCCCGACACGGCTTCGGTCTACCAATCCAGCAGTATGGGTCTCTAGGGCGCAAACCGAAGTGACGCCGCTGCAGCAGACGGCGTGCAGGAGGGAATATTGTGGTTGCATGAACTGGAATGGAAAGGGATACGACGGTCGTCGCCCACGCCGTGCCTCACGGTTAGGGGGTGTGCGTATGGTTGGTTGGCTGGCTACGCCCATAGACCAGGGTCAAAAGTTCCTCATCAACAGAGTCTCCATTCGTTTTGCGCAGCAATATGGAGGGTTCATTTCTCGAGATTCCTCCTCCCATGTCCTCAGCCAAGCCATGCATGGAAGGCCCTTCAGTGGAGGAGGCGGCCGGCTTGGCTAAAGCTTGGTTCGTGGATGGAGCTGACTGCCAAGCTTCCTTGGCGATGAGTTGGTTCTACGACTTGAGGATGGCTTCTCGGTTCTGGATAGAGAGGGCTTGGGCACTGCTGGGGGTTATTGCGTGCATTTGATGGTGCATGCTTGACAGGGTCGTGGACGGTGGTCTTGGGCTGCTCAGACTGCTTCATCAGTCCGGCAGGACCATGTACCTGGCCTGACAAGTACAAGGAACGTCTGCCAAACTGGGCGAATGATATTTCGTGTATAGATAATGTAGACCCGTGTCGAGTCAAAAGCACCACAGCTCCTGAATCGTCCATCGCAACGATAAAGAAAGCACCTGAACATAACATCCCGTAATACCACAAGTCCGCGGAGTGACCGACGCAGATGCACTTGATATCTAGCGCGCAGCCATCGCAGCTCTATCCTTCATGCAGCCAGTCAGTAGCAGCGTCAAGTCGCAATCAGCAGAGACACCACCAGTCAGAGTGTGAAGTCATGAGGGGGAGGTAGGTTGTCTGTCGTCGGGCGAGTGACCCAGGCATGACACACCTTGCGCGGGAAATAATGAGAAGAGTGAGGACCTTGATGGTTAAGCTAGTGCGGAGAACCTTGATGGCCAAGCTCTCGGGCCAATCAGAGCGGGCATATTCTGGTGCAAAAAATCTGAATGGCGACAGACGGTGGGGCGGGCGCGGCGGAGCTACCTTAGCGCCTGGGAGCAGGGATGGAGCCAGTTTCAAAGCTGACGCTCCCACCACACAGGTGTTGCACAGGCTACAACTGCACAGCTGCTGGGACTCGTGGAGACTCGAACCGTGTTGTCCAGTTTTTGAGGGGCCAACTAGGAAGTTGGGGGATGCGCTGATGAAAAGAGAGTTTATCTTATTGTTCTATTTCCCCTGTTTTTCTACTGAATGTGGTGATAGGGCCGAGGACGTAATTTAGAGCATCAGTAAGAAAAATAAACAATGTCCTGCTGTTTTCGGGCATGCGCTGCAGGGAGTGGTGTCTCGACCAGTGTCTTGGTCCTGTTCCAAGCGTTTGCGCTTCGCTTCTCTGCTGATAAGGGAAGCGCGCCTGTGAGGTAACGACGGGACCCAGCTGCTAAAGTGGACCCTCCAACGTCGGGCCATCAAGGTCCTCACTTTTGTATACGATTTTTGCGCGCATGGCAGCAGCCACCTGCGCCGCTGCCGTCTACCATGGAGCTCAGCTCCCTGCACCCTTTCCTCTCTCTCTGCCCTTTTTTTCCCCGACCACGAGCGACGACATCCCAACCATCGAAACTCTATCTTGAGACGATTCTGTATTCTTGGACATTTCAGGAAACATCTCCAAACTGTAAAAAAAGCAACTTCGGCTCGTCCTTCCCCCAAGACGGCTCCAGTTATCTGCATCGTCTTTACCTTGTCCACTTTACCCGGGACACACAGAAGCGCCTCGGCTGCGTGCACCTTGACGTCGTCTGCGTCTCGTCCGTCTCGCGCGTCCCCCTCCGACAAGAGAACCACAAGAAATAAACCGGACAAGACGACGAAATAAGATCCTGCTCCTTTCCTCCTGCAGGGTGTCGGGTTTACCGACCTTTTGTGGTTCTCCCGTTCCCTCGTCGAGTCCATTGCCGTTAGCGGGGGGGTGTGTCCGTCCTCTTATGTCCATCTAAACCGACGAACCCCCGCGACCGACGACCATCCGGGTTCTCGACATCTCTTTTCCCACCACCGGCGCCGCACCACTCACCCTCTCGTCTGTCGCCCACCCACCCCGCCCAGGAAGACCTCGAACTCCCCTTCTTCAACCTTTTCGAGGAGGAACCCCTGCTCAAGGCGCATTTTATATACTGCCCAGGTCCGCCTCAGAGCCTCATCTTCTCTTTACCAAGACGCCAAGCTGCAAGCCAAGACAGGCGAGGATCCATCACCACACAATCTTCATCGTCCCTTGCTGCTTCCCACCCCCGCCGACCAGCTCCCCGACAAGCTCAGCACTCTGTGTCACCACAAAGGTAGATGCAACCTGCCGGCACTTGACCCATTCCCCCGGGAACGCACAGTTCGAATCTCCCGTCATCCAGGACGCCGTCGTGGTGCAGCCAAGGCTTGAACGCGTGTAACCTTTAAGCCGCCATCGCCTGAAGGATTTCTACCTGTTCGGAGAAGACGCTTGTCCCCCTTGCTGTTTCATAGCATTCACCTCCAACAACAACCAACATGAACCCTCTTCAGATTTCTGCGGCGAGGCTTCTCGCTGCCCGCCAGGACGCTGGCTCCGATGCCACCACCAATGCCTGCGGCGCGGCCGCCGTCGACGTGAGCAACATGCCTCTGCGCATCGCCTCCATCTTCATCATCCTCGTCGCCTCGCTTCTCGGCGGTTTCCTGCCCATCTTCCTCGCGAGGACCACCAGGATGCACGTCCCCAAGATGACCTTCTTTATCTTCAAGTATGTCGGTACCGGTGTCATCATCGCCACTGCCTGGATGCACCTGCTCGCTCCCGGTGTCGAGGCTCTTCACAACGAGTGCTTGGCTCCCAGGCTCGGAGACTACGACTGGGCCTTTGCCATTGGCCTAATGACCGTCATGGTCATGTTCCTCATTGAGATGGTTGCCTCCAACATGACCAGCGGCAGCGCCTTCTCCCACAGCCACGACCACGAGATGAACGGCACTGGTGCTGTCGCTGTCAAGTCCAAGGACCAGGCGACCGACGGTAGCGCCAGCGAGGTTTGCCCCCACGACAACGGCGACGCTGAGAGAGGCAACGGCTTCGTCGACCCCAGAAAGGTGCCCGGACTTCCGGACGACGTCAGCTACCCTCCCGGCGGACGCGACCACCTTGGCCACGCGCGCGATCACGTCGAGGGAGACAGCCACTCCGGTCTCACCGGTCAGCTCACGGCCATCTTCATCCTCGAGTTCGGTGTTGTGTTCCACTCCATTTTCATCGGTCTCGTCCTCGCCACCAGCGATGAGCTCGTCGTCCTACTCATCGTCTTGACTTTCCACCAGTTCTTCGAGGGTCTCGGTCTCGGCTCCCGTCTCGCTGTCGCTCAATGGCCCTCGCATGGAAAGTGGTGGCCGCACATCCTCGCCTGCTTGTACGGACTCTCGACCCCAGTTGCCATCGCCGTCGGTCTTGCCGCCAGACCCAGCAGCGCCGAGACGCAGACTCTCGTCAACGGCATCTTCGACTCTATCAGCGCCGGAATTCTCATGTACACGGGTCTCGTCGAGCTGCTGGCGCACGAGTTTATGTTTAACCCCCAGATGCGCAACTCTCCGCTCAAGATCCAGCTCTTTGCTTTCGGCTGCGTTGCCCTCGGCGCCTGCGTGATGGCCGTCCTGGCCAACTGGGCCTAGGAGCATAACTGGTGGCGGAAGCCGTTGCACTGAACTGAACTGAACTAGACGTTGAAAATGGATAGATATGGGACATGGGATATGTATGGGATTGGGATTGAGAATGATACCTGGGTCTTGTGAGCCTGCTCTGCTGTATGGTTTGAGGGATTCCCGTCGTAGGCATTTTGGATTTTTTGCATTGGCAGGAGTTCTGCATCCTGCCTTCAGGGCACATAATAATGATTATTGATTCGAGACTTGACGCATCCGTTCAACTATTGTGACTGGTGATGCCGCGCTGAGCGTTGTGTGAGTAGTGGCATTGAAGGTGTCCATCTAGGTCTCAACTATGCAGGAGTAACATGTGACAATGACAGCGTCAGTGAGAAGGCTCTCAATATCAAATTCGAGTCCCTGGTCTTGACAACATGAATCTTCGATCTCTCACGTCGGCCCCGAATCTGCAGAACCTACCCCACCTCGAAGCCGCATCCAATTGCAGTTAGCGCACGCCATCTTACCTAATTCACAGGCTCTGCTCACGTGACTCAATGCACGGACCACAAGGGCTTTCCAACCCTGCCCCCGCGAGTCGCAATTTTCCAAACCACCAAACTTTTTTTCCGTGATCGCAAAAAGCAGCTTGTTGATCCGACCGACTTCATCGCCCAACTTTTTTTCCAAACGCCCAGCGCCGTACCAGTCCCTCCCCCTCCCAACCCAACCCAATCAATACCGCAAAAATGGCCGGTGGTGTCTCTGTCCGCGATGTCGATGTAGGTTTCAACCGCTACCCTTGAAGAAAAGCCCGATTTCCGAATCTCGAAAAAATATCAGCCGTTGTTCCGTCCTTCCGACCGAGATGTGTGTGTTTCGATGACGCCGCGCACGACTGCCACTGCCGCATCTGAAAAGACGGCCGATTACGACGGACTCCCGACCTGATCCTCTCGCCATGCCTCCTTCGGGGTGTCGCGGAGACGCTGACCACGAGAGGGACATGTTTGATGTAGCGATGGTTGGGAGGAAGACCTGGTCGTTCGGAAGGGCAGTCTGCGCGGCGAGGAACTGGTGCATCACGGGAACGAAGGCGGAAGACGGCCAACTGCAACACATGAGAGGAACAATGGAGCAGGCGTGAGGGAGTCGAAAGACTTCTGATGACGGAATCATTGCTAATTGGTCCTTTTTTCTCCCGCGACAGGCGCAAAAGTTCATCAACGCCTACGCTGCGTTCCTGAAGCGTCAGGGCAAGCTGCCCATTCCCGGTATGTTCCTTTCCCTCCTCCCCAACGTCTTGTCCATGCATGGGGCAATGAAGGATGACAGCTGGCTAACCACACTTCTTGCCAGGTTGGGTCGACATCGTCAAGACCGGTCCCGCCAAGGAGCTCCCTCCCCAGGACATTGACTGGTTCTACGTGCGCGCCGCCTCCGTCGCCCGCCACATCTACCTCCGCAAGACCGTCGGTGTCGGCCGCCTCCGCAAGGTCCACGGCTCCGCCAAGAACCGCGGCGTCCGCCCCAGCCACCACGTCGACGCCTCCGGCTCCGTCGACCGCAAGATCTGCCAGGCCCTCGAGAAGATTGGCGTCCTTGAGCAGGACGAGGAGAAGGGTGGCCGCCGCATCACCCAGTCCGGCCAGCGTGACTTGGACCGTACGTCTTGTCCCCCTCTCTTGACTCAAAGCATCTTGGCTTCGTTTATACTGACTTGTTTCACTAGGTATCGCCCAGACCACCGCCGAGGCTGAGGAGGATGAGGAGGATGATGAGTAGATTATTCCTCTAGACGAAGTACTGTCGCAATAAAAAATCAAGGGCAAGGGCTTTTCTGGGCTTTCACGGACAATCAAAAATGGGCATTTCACTGGGGGTTTTAGGCGTCTGAAAATGGATGTTTTCACGATTGAGAAGAGAGTAATGACTTTATTCTGCTTGGTTGGAAAATGCCTTTCCTTCCGGATATCCCAAATTCAAGTCCCCCCCGCTCGCTTGCCTTTCCATCCTGCATGTCTTGTTGTCTTCTCGGTGTGTTGGTGTTGGTGTTCTTGTCGTGTGGTGTTTGGTGCGAATAGCGCCTTCCATGCCTGTTGCTGCTGTTCCTGCTGGCTTTTCGGTTTCGTACTGTCGGCGAGTGAGGGCGTGTTGTCACCAGTGTCTGCCGCTGGCTGATTGCCGTCGTTGTGATTCATGTTCTGTCAAGTCCCGAGGGCCCTCCATCGTGCCAATTTCGAGGCGCTTGCCGTGGTCCGTTCTGTTGTATGTAGTTCCAGTTTCGTCGACTCGGACTCAACACCAGCGCTTGCGAGCTGCTCGAACTCATTGGATTTCATATCATCGCGCCTTCCCGATTCCTTCTTGCCCCGAGTCGCCTTACTCGAAGCCGCCTTCGACGCCCCGAGACCACATCCTTCAACCCCACCAAGACATCGAAAGATCAGTTGCTCTCGGCCGGCCGCTCTCACACGCACCATCTCTTCGTCAGCATCCCCAACGCATGAAACTCTCTGTCTGAGGCACCTTGCTGTTCGAATAGGTCCTTCCTGCGATCTCGATATTGAGCGCTTCCCGCGATACCACCTCCACCTCCACTTCTTCCCCCTCACACTCTCCTCTCGACTCAGTCAACCTTCCACCAGAGAACAACGCATCACACCAGCCTGCTGAAGCCTGACGGACGCCCTCTCGCCTCTCTCTCATTCTTCGCTTCCTCCTCCTCCATCTTTCACGTCGCGACTTCCTAGATGAGTTGTAAGTTTCCTGCTTTCTCGGCGACAGTACCTCGTCTTCGACGTCGACCTCTTCACCTAACCATATTCTCTTCTCAATCAACTATCCGCAACGCAACTCGAGACTAGTCTACTTTTGACAGACGCAGGCGCTCTCTTCTTTCTGGGACATTCTCCTGTTCTACCTGCGCCGCGGCTTCCTCATTGGATTGGGCCACTACTGCGATCTGGACGTCTACTTTCTCGGCGACATCTCCACCACCTCAACCTCTCTCTATTTTCTTTTCCGTTCTCACCCACCGCCTCACAACAATCAGCACCTTCGCCGGGAAACATCAGGTTTCTGGTCCCTGTTGTCACTTTTTACCCTTTCTGCGTTTCGCTCGTTCGACCCCACATTCTCAAATTTGAAGTCCTCACCACCTTCCACTGCTCTCCCTCTTTCGTCCAGGCTATACTGCCATCCGCGCTCCTTCCGTCGTTGAGATCGCCGATATCCTCTGGTTCTTCTCGCGCCGGTGGCTCTTTTCTTTGTTCACAACGTCCCGCTCCAAACCACCAGTTACCAACTCAACTCGTCTCCGCAAACCTCAGCAACTCTCAAAGCACAACCACTCAGCCAGTTCTCAATATTCAAATTATCAATTCATTCCGACAAGATGGAGGAGCAGCCCGAGTCTCAGCAGGTCGACCCGATGGAGCTTGATACTCCCGACTGCATCATCAAGACCGAGGAAGTCGACGAGCCCGTCATTTTCGACAACCTCCCCATCATTCCCATCGACAAACCACAAGAGAAAGTTTTCTTTTTCAAAAGGATGGAAGGAAGCAACGCCAGATTCGACGCGATGATACAAGTAGGCGATGGGGAATTGCGCCCAGATGCGGTGGAAGCCGGCACGGAAAACGCAGTGTGGGAAGTCACCGACGGTCTTTACCTGTACCGTCAAGCGGGACTATCCTTCAAAGTCCTGCAGTCCGTGGGTGTTGCCGAGTACACATCCCCAGAGAGATCGTTTCATCGAGTCAAGCACCTGTTCAGTCTCAAGACTTGTGCCTTCCTGGCCAATCGCGACATACATGGGGACCTCCAGGTTTTGAAGCTAGCGCTCTCCGGTAACATGTTCGACCTGGCTCGGCCTGAGGATCATACATTCATCGTTCATCATTCGAAATGGACTAAACGTGTCAAACATCTTGCGGAGCTGCTGGGCCTCAAGATGGGCTCCCCATATGACGGCGCTGGCAAGGGGCCTACTGAGGACGATATCGGCAATTGGGCTGCGGGCCATACCGCGAAGAAGCTGTCGACATACGCTATTTATACAATGCTGCAGCTGCATGTGTTCGGCGACCAGAAAATCAAGCGTGTCACGATGGCGGATTTGAAGCACCTCAAAAATTGCCTCCGCAAGAACGGTCTGGCCCCGCGCTTTGAGATCCACCTTACCCGCGAGCCATGCGGCGTACCTCACAAGCCCGGAAAATGCGTCCCTTTTGTTCAGCGACTGGCATATCTTACGGGCATCGATTTCACGATCCATCACTGGGAAGACAACGTCATCCTAGATGGGACGGTGCCTGCACGACAGAAGAAGAAGGAGATGTTCAAGAAGAGTCGTGCAGACGGCGGAGGCGAAGACACAGACGCAGAGGACTACGATTCCGAAGGTGAAGATCTGGACCTGACGCTCGCCGAACAGTACCCCGACGACTGGGAGGCCATAGTCCGCAACGGATTCGAGCAGGTCGATCCCGACGAGCACATCTACCCGGCGCGCGAGGTGGCTGACACGTTCCCCGACGAGGCCAACTCCAACCCCCTCCCCCCTCTTCGCATCTCAGATGATACTATCCGCAAGTTCGGAGATCGCGTCCTCCAGTTCAAGCGCCCCCGCGAAGAGGTCTTGAAGCCTTTGCCGGCCACCCCCGTCACGGAGGAAGAGATGCTCCTTATGAGAGACCCGTACGCGGCCTCAACTCAGGACTCGACAAGCTATTTCTTTGAGGGCACGGGCCCCGCCTCTGAGCCCGAAGAACATGAGCAACGCCGCTCCAAGAAGAATCGTCAGAGGAAGGAGAAGCGTAGGCAAAAGAAACGCGCAAAGAGTGCTGCTGCCGCAGCTTCCAGACCAAACGGCATGTCCACACAAGGTACTTCATCGAACCAAGATTCGGATAGTGATGATTACTAATGAGCTATTGGAGTAGGAGGATTTGTTTTTGCAAGTCGTCTCGGGGCGTTGGCTCACTCGAGTCAACAGATTGGCTTCTGAACTTCGCATGAGGGCTTCAGAGCTGGGATGGATTGGTACATCAGCGAAATCTAATGGATATGAGACCGTGTCTGGTTACTCTCTTTGGGACTGTGCGTTCTTTTTGGAGTCACGGGATTGGAATTTGGTAGGGCTCGTGTTTCGCGGGATGCCTAGGCACGCGGGCCAGGAAAAGTATCGCCGAAGGGGCTCATAGAATTGCATTAGAAGAAAGAAGAGAGATTGAACATCATGGCCATATCATGCTGTTACTTCCCTGTGATAGTGTCCTGTTCGTTCATGGTGGTCAAGACTTCCGACATATCTTGCTATTGACCGATTGATATTACGTCCCACAGACACTCTTGTATCTACTCAACACTCAGCTCAAATGTGAAGTCGAAAGCCTTCGAGTAGCACTTATACTCCTCAAACGGCCTCGGCCCAACCGTCGCCGACCCAATCCCATGATTATCATAATCCAGATTCAAAATCGTCATATCCAACGGCTCTAAATCATGCGGGTGCTTCGCGTCGTCCAGGTCGAACGGCATATACCGCCTCGCCGTAAAACTGAACACATCCTCCCCCTCAGCCCGCCGCGCGTCGAGCGTCACATCCCCGTTACCGACCCTCACCCACCGCAGGTCC
The DNA here is from genome assembly GCF_000319635.2 of Colletotrichum fructicola Nara gc5. NCBI lineage: Eukaryota > Fungi > Ascomycota > Sordariomycetes > Glomerellales > Glomerellaceae > Colletotrichum > Colletotrichum fructicola. Next base: position 6,595,615 of record NW_027094051.1, on the reverse strand, counting down.
TCGCGGTTGCCGTTCTCCTGCGGGTAGTCATAGTACGTAAACAGCTCTTCCACGCTCGCCTCATACCGGCCCACGCGACAGCCCTGGTTCGTGTCCTTATAGTTCTCGCCCGGCCCGCGGCCGAACCACGACACCGCGTCGAAGTCGGCGGGGAGCACCGCCATGAGGCCGATGCGCGGGACGACCTCGGGCGTGTTGTTGCCGACGAAGTCGCCGCGCGCGTGCACGCTGAGGCTGCCGGCGGGGGAGACGGTATAGGTCAGGGATGCCTCGACGCCCCATTCGAGGGCCTTGGGCGCGACGCGGACGCGGTAGTGGACGACTAACCCGACGGAGGTGTCTTGCCAGGAGACGTCGCGGACTTGAGTGTGCATGCTACCGAGGCGCGCGTCGTCCCAGACGAGGGGCCCGTCGCCCCATTGCGAGGCGTCGTTTTGGGTCTGGGCGCGGTAGAAGTAGAGCTCCGGGCCGCGGGTGAAGATGGGGGTGTCGTTGACGGTCCAGGATACGTTGCCCTGGAGGAGGTCGAAGTCGAAGGCGGAGGAGGATGTGGAGGCTTTGAGGTGGGTCCTTTCTTGGGTGAAGTTGAGCGCGGAGGAGGATTGGCGGGTGGGGAGGGCGGCGCGCGCGGTGCGGTTTGCGGTTGCGGCTGGGGCGTTGACATGGAGTTGGTCCCAGGCAATGATGTGCCCCTTTTTAGCCCAGATTGTGTCGTTCTTGAGCGCGAACTCGACGGTGATCCAGGCTTCGCCTGAGAGCGTCGAGTTGCCGGTTGGGAGGGCGAGGGCGCGTTGTTCGCCGGCGGGGATGCTTCCCAGATCGAGGGGACGCGAGGATGTCGGGTTCTGGCCGTCTTGGATGATGTGCCACGAGGCGTCGAGCCAGTTGACGTTGAGGAAGTCGTAGTGGTTTGTGACAACCATTTGGTGACCGTCTTCTGAGAGGACCACGGTGATGGGCTGGATGGCCTTGGCGTACTCGATCAACGAGGGCATGGGGGTGTGGTCGGAGAGAGTGAGGCCGTCCATGATGAAGTCGGCGTCGTTGGGCTCGTCGCCAAAGTCTCCGCCGTAGGCGTAGTACTCAATGTCTCCCTCTTTCTTCAGAAGACCGTGATTGCTCCATTCCCAGACGAGACCGCCCTGGACGAGGGGCTCCGAGCGGAAGAGTTCGATGTATTCCTTCAGGCCGCCGGGTCCATTGCCCATTGCACTAGGGCCTTGTTAGCATAATTCAAAAGATTTGAAGAATCAACTTACTGTGCGTATTCACAGAGAATGAAGGGCTTGTCCGTGTGGTTACCAACCCACTCACGAACACTCGTCGGAGACTTGTACATCTGGCTGTACATATCTACCGACGTGGCATTCCGATCCGGCTCATAGTGAATTATCCTGCTAGGGTCGCGCTCCCTGATCCATGTCGTCATAGCGTCCAAGTTCCTCCCGTAGAAGCACTCATTGCCCAGCGACCAAATAATGACGGACGCGTGGTTCTTGAACCTCTCAACTAGCGCGTGCGCCCTGTCGATATACGCCGCTTCCCACTCGGGGTTATCCGACGTCCACTCGGCCGCCTTCTCGTCCGTCTCCTCGACCTTGCCAAAGCCGTGGCACTCGAGGTCCGCCTCGGAGATGAGGTAAAAGCCGAGCTCGTCGGCGACGTCGAAGAAGTCCGGGTGCGGCGGCTGGTGGGAGGTGCGGATGGTGTTGATGTTGGAGCGCTTCATACGGATGAGGTCGGCGCGCATGTTGGCGTACGGCACGGTGCGGCCTGATATGGCGTTGTGTTCGTGGCGGTTGACGCCGTAGATGGTGATGGGCTTGCCGTTGACGTGGAAGTTCGAGCCGACGACCTCGACGCGGCGGAGGCCGACGCGCTGGCTGATGGTGCGACCGTTGAAGGTGACCAGGAGGGTGTAGAGGGCGGGCGTCTCGGCGGACCAGAGGTGAAAGTCGTCGCCTGCGAGAGTGTGCTCGTAGATGGAAGACGATGCGCCGGTCCAGTCGTCGAGGGTGTCGCCGGCTGGGGAGAGAAGTTTGACGGTCAGATTGCCTTGGTCTCCCTGGATTGTCGTGTTGAGCCTGATGGTGCCGCTTGAGAAGGTGTCATCGATGTAGGTGTTGACTTGGTAATCCACAATGGAGGAGCGAGGGAACGGTATGAGGTAGACGTCTCTGAAGATACCGGAAAGCCACCATTGGTCTTGATCCTCGATGTAGGATCCATCGGACCATTGGTACACGCGTGCAGCGAGGGTGTTGGCTTCGCCAGGGGTGAGATAGTCCGTGATGTCGAATTCGTGGGAGTTACGGCTTCCTTGGCTGTAGCCGACCTCCTCGCCGTTGACCCAGACATGGAACGCGCTGTCGACGCCTTCAAAGCGGAGACGGATCTGCTGGTCCTCGTCCCAGTTCTCGGGGATCTCGAACTCTCTCCAGTACGATCCGGTGGGGTTCACGTACGAGACGTTGGGCGGGGTCACCGGGAAGGGGTAATCGATGTTGGTGTAGTGAGGGTAGCCGTAGCCCTGGCGCTGCCACATCCCCGGGACCTCGATGTCGTCCCAGGAAGTCGTGTTCGCGGTTTCCCAGATGGGAGCCTCGAAGGGGCTTTGATCGTAGTGAAACTTCCAGGTGCCATTGAGACTGAGGTACTCGCTCTGGTAGCGGTCGAAAGAGAGAGCCGCGTCTTCGCTGGCGTAGGAGTAGAAGTGTGCACGCGGAGCAAGCGTATTGCGGTGCAAGACATTCAGATTTGTCCAGTCCGGCAACGCACCCGGGAAGCCTAGGCCTGAGATGAGGTCCATGATGATCACAAATGAGCTCTCGCGAGCGACTTGGAAGACCTACTGGTGCCGTGGCTCTCCTAGGACCTGGCTGCCGCCAACAGCCGCCGCGCGACCTTTATAACGCGCCCCATAGCCTCTCTGGTTCCCATTGCCCAGTTCTTTAGTGTTCCAGAAAGAGGAACTCTTACTAACGCCTCGGCAGAAAATCCTGACGGAAAGGATCAGCATTCCCGGGCACTCTCACGGCTCCGGCTGGGCGCATGTCACGATCATGTCGCTGCGCCAAGAACCAAAAGAATCCCAACTGCCCCTCATTTGCACCGGTCGTCCAACCTGACTGCGGAGTGTCCCTCGATCGCGGGGTTCACGTGGGCGGATATGACGACTCTGAGTAGCATCGGCGACGCAAAAGTCCTCGTTTATGCGGTGATGCTTGGAATCGAAAAGCTGGGCAGCGGGGGAGAAGAAGCAAAGTCTGGGTCAAAATATGCATATTTCCGTTGTTTCCCCGCAATCGGTGGACCGTCGTCGTTGTGTGTCCGGTCCCGGTACCCCCGCGATCGACACGAGAGCGGGGAATAAGGCGACGGGCAGGGGTTGTGGTGTGACCGTCCATCGGGCCATTAAGACTCCGATGCAGTGGTGTGTGTAAGTCAAAGTCCATCGGTGATCGGGAGTCGTCCGACGTGCTTCAGTCGGTTCATCTATCTGCGAGCTTTTGGAGATGTGGAGTTCATCGGATCTCTGGTTGAGCTGCTGATGTAATGGTTCCGCGTCACATCGCCAAGACCCTTTGAGTGCTTAAGTTCATCCGACGGAAAAGGCATGCCAAGACCACGGCGGGTCCCGAGAAACATGAGATCATCGATTGGAGCAATGCGGTCGCAAAGGAAACAGACTATGCCAATGATCCTCTTAAGAACCCAAATAAACGAGTAAGTCATTCACAAGAAATCTTCATGTATAAATTCAATTTAGATACTCAAGACCGCCATCGTGAGGATAAGAACACTGCAGTCGCAGTTCAAAATGCGGCATTATGGGAAGCAAATATGAGCAGGCACAAATATGGAGTGCTCCGAGGAAAAGTCGTTCTACATTTTGTGCCTTCAAAATCGGAGTTTGTGTCCGAGTTTCAGAGTCCGAATCAGGTGTGTCGTTTCAGTCTCATGGTGTCGGCGCCATCATACATACCGTGCAGAGCTTCCGAGAACCTTCTTCTGGAAGCAATGATGATCCGCAACCTTGTTCCAAACCTACTTTCAGGTCAAGTAGGGCTCTTCACTTACTACACAGGAATCTAACAGGCAACTGCTGGTTGTTGTATCACCTGAAAGTCTGAGTAAATTAAAAGCTTTCGCCTGGCGAGCGATAACACTCATATTGAGTTTGCGACCCGGGGAAATATTCGTGATTATACAATTAGAACTGTTACTTTCCGCATTACTAGCGGGACTAGGCCCATAAAGCCAGAAACAGTAGACACGACAGGAACCACAGAAGATGTGCCGAGTCCCGATTGCTTAATGCGTTTAAAGTGTGCCGCAAGATCCGATACTCAGCCTCAAAGTCATTGGCCCCTGCACAAGACTTGCAGCTAGAGTGCGGGCATCAGCCTTGTTCAGAATTTGAAGTCTTCGGAGAAGGTGGGGTCACGTAAGTCGAAATCTGGCTCGGATGGCAGTAAGATATGAGCAAAATCTGGATCGGACTCCAATAAGAGGCCGTCAAACTAAGGAACCATCCGTGAAGACAAAAGGAAAACTTTGCCTCAAGAGATTGTCAAGTTAGTAGAAGAACATTCGCGGAGAAACGCGCCTGCAGTTCGATTAAATATGCTGCGGTTGTTAGAAAGTAGCCTAGTGTTTCTGGTTCGTTTGGAACCAACCCAATCAAGTCCGTCGCTCCACCTCGGAGAAAATGGGCTGAACCGAAACCGAGATAGATTTAAATGACTCAAGGTATCTAACTCCAAGTCTAGAATCGAACGAGATTCGACATAGAAACAGCATCCCACTTACTTCCACGGCCATGGCCTTGCATTCATGCAGATGCTATTAACCCAACTCCAGTCATCCAATTTGTCGATCACTGAAAAGTTCTTATAGAACATCGCTGCGAAATGTTCGCGTCAATACTTTTCGGCATCGTTTTGCTGACTCTTTCTGCTCGCGGGCAATTTGTCGCCCAGCCAGCAGACCTCAAGACGGTCAAAGGAGCGGCAGGAACCACTGTTCGATTTAAGCAAGTACCCAACGGAATATGCGAGACCGACCTGAATGTCAAATCCTTTGCCGGCTACGTGGATGTCAGCCCGACTCAGCACATTTACTTCTACCTAATTGAAGCGAAGCAGAATGCGACCTCCACACCGATGACGATCAGACTGGATGGGGGCCCGGGGGCTTCGTCCATGGGAGGACTGTTCCTCGAGCTCGGGCCTTGTACTATTGATGCGAGTGAAAAGGTGGTGAACAATCCAAACTCCTGGTCAGCCATTAGCAACATGCTGTTCATCGACCAGCCAGCAACTGTCGGCTTCTCGTTCACCAAACTGGTCAACGGCACTATCAACCCTAAGACCGCAGAGATTATTCCACAGCAGTGCACGTTAGCGGATCCGATGTGCGGCACGTACTCCTCCATGGATCTCTCTCTGACGCCGAACTCAACGGAAGAGGCTGCCAAGGTGTTCTATCAGGTGATGCAAGGAATCATGGGCGCCTTTCCTCAATACACAGCAAACGGTGTGCATATCACAGGTCAATCGTACGGCGGTCACTACGCACCGATCTTTGCTGACCACATCATGCTGCAAAACCAGCTCGGCGTACCCGATACCGTCAACGTACCCCTGAAATCCATTTCTATTGAAGACGGGTTCATGGATAGTCGCGTACAGTTTGGTGCGTATTTCAACTACTCAGTGTCACCCGGTAATCCATACGATCTCATGCCGTTCAACGATACCCTCCGTCAAAAGCTTTTCACCAACATGTTTGGCGCTGGAGGCTGTCAGGATAAACAGATAGCATGTAATAGCAACCCTACAGACAAGGTATGTGCGGATGCCGACGCCTTTTGCATAAAGAACGTCGAAGAGTTTTGGGATGTCAATACTGGCCGATTCGAGAACGACATACGATTGCTGTCACCAGCCCCCTACCCGGCACCGAACTTCATGGCATATCTCAACCGAGCCGACGTCCAAGCAGCCATCGGAGCCTCGAACAACTTCACTGTGGCCTCAGTACAGACCAGTATCAGGTTCAGCTCTACTGGCGATGACAGTCGCACGGGTGCGCTTGTCGTCCAGTCTATGAAGAATCTCCTCCAACAAGGCGTCACCGTCGCGCTGTTCACCGGCGATGCCGACTACGATAGCAACATGATCGGCGCTCAAATGGTGGCGGCTGAAGTCGGGGCCGCGAACTGGGCTTCTGCGGGGTTTGTGGATCTGTCAGCGAACAGTGACGGGCAGGTTCCTGGCCAGGTGAAGCAAGCAGATGGATTTTCATTCACGCGACTTTACTTTGCGGGGCACGATTCTGCCTTTAGCCAGCCAGAAGCCGCACGCCGAATACAAGAACGCGTGATCAAAGGCGTGGATATCGCAACTGGAACAACTCCGATGGTGTTTGGGAAGAATTTGATCACAAAGGGACCACCGGAAAGTCTTTTCAAAGAGGGGATGGCGACGGTTCAGACTAAGGCTTTGCCCAAGGGTACAACGTACGATCCACACACCCATCTGCCTGTACTACCAGGACGATCAGCTGCAGTAGACACCAGTGTCGCCGCTCAGGTTGATGGGGATCAGGACACGATGAGTCACCCACTAGCATTTATGACGGCAAAGAACATCAGGAAACTAGTCAGAGAGAACGAATCGATGATGGGAAGTTGAGCAAAGAATTTGGTCTTGATTGGTATATTTAGAAGCGCACTTCCGAAGTGTGGTAGTGGTTTTAGTGCTCAACTTGTTGAATGAGCATCCTTGACAGAGGTACGCTTGTACCTCAGCGCCAACTACATCTGAACCTGTGCAGGACCAAACGTGGAAATTCCACTCAGCAGTGGGCAAACACAATCATAAGGCAAGTCTTGAAATGAACGTGAAGCAAAGGAGCTTGGATACTCGATTGACACAAAACCGAAAAGGCATGCCTGTCAACGAGTCGTAGAAATTTGAAAAGAGATATCTTGATAAACCCACTTCATAAAAGTCAATAGCACCCCTGTCACAACCTATCCCGGATAACAAGCATGATATTAAAGGTTGGAAGTATCTCCATCACCACTCAACCTTTCCCCTTCGCGTTGGTATCGGTGTCAACATTCTTGGGCTGGCATCATGGACTTCCATATCACCCGACAAACTTTCTTCGGGTGTGTATATTACTGCTTATCGACGTGTTAGCTGTCACATCAGACGTGACTCTCTATCTCGTACTGTAGGGGCATTGTACAGATTAAAAAGTAAGAACCAACTTACTCTCTGTAGTTGAGGAAGCGGAACTTGTAGACGGATTGGTATCTTGATGGTCAAATCTCTTCAGGGATAGCAAAGCCTCTTGAAGAAGTTTCATCTTCTTCGCTAAAAGCACGTTTAGTAAGTAATGTATCGCCAGAAAGGTCTAGCCAGATGTTTGCCCACCTGTCATACGTTTCTCTCTTCCGCTATGCAGCGCCATTTCAATTTTGTTACGGTCAGCTATCCGACAGTAGGGTCTGCTAACAGAAGCTGGGGATTGACACGTTATAACAGTACACTGAGGTCGTGGTCTAGTCGTAAGTCGTAGGCTGGTGTTACGACCCGTAAACAAGGATAACAGCTGAACGACCCACTTGGGCGTCGGGCGGCTAGAACAGGACATTTGTACTGCAGGATCACGGGGACCACGGGGACAACAGGGACTCACTCGGAACGGAAGAACTATGGTACAAGTCACGTGATGATAAGATAAGAGAACGATCAGTGGAGCGCATAAGGAAACGCTCAGTGATCAGTGGGCTTTGCTAACTGATCGCGATCACCTCATGCACCTAGGTGATCACTCAGTAGTATGAACAGTGGAGTGAACAACAGGACTATTCAGGACTTGTATATAGCATGACCTGAGCCTCGCTCAAGGTCAGACTTCCATAGCTCTTTAGCAATCAACTTCGTATCAATCCTCACGGATGCTTTTAGCTTACCTTTACTGCGAATTACTTGTTGAGCCTAAGACTGATCACTTTAGCCTCTGAAAACCTGATCTACTACAGCCTACGACCTACGACCTAGCCACGACTACGACTACTGTTTCTTAGTGTCAATCCCCAACTTCTGTTAGCAGACCCTACTGTCGGATAGCTGACCGTAACAGCTGGTAGTAGATCGGTCTTCAGAGGCTAAGGTGATCAGTCTTAGGCTTAACAATGATTCGTAGTGAAGGTAAGCTGAGAGTATCCGTGAGGATAAATACTAAGTTAATCGCTGAAGAGCTATGGAAGTCTGACCTTGAGCGAGGCTCAGGTTATACTATATATAAGTTCTGAATAGTACCTCTTATCCTTATTACCGTTCCTCGTTCTAACGGAGTCCGTCTCTATTGAGTACGGCCTCCGTATCCTTAGTGTACGGATCTAATCTCTTATCTTATCGTCACGTAACTTATACTATAGTTTTTCCGTTCTGAGTGAGTCCCTGTTGTTCCCGTGATCCTGCAGTACAAATATCCTGTTCTAGCCGCCCGACGCCCAAGTGGGGTATTCAGCTATTATCCTTGTTTACGGGTCGTAACAAATTTCTCCAAGAATCTTCGAAACATCATGGAGTCCGTCGAGTTCCAGTTTCGACTTGACGTGGCTAAAGAAACCTAGACTCTGAGACAAACGGCGCACGTCCTCAGTTTCTGGGTGCCTGCAGCGAAAGTTGAATCCGTCCAGCGTGTAGGGTCTATGAACGCATGTCTCTTTTTCTTCTTTGTCTTCCAAGATAAACTAACCGAAGCTGAAATCATGACCACGACAGCGGTTTTGAACAACTGCTCTGAGTTGAAGAGCATCACGTGTTGTCAAATATGCTGCACGTGCCACAAAAACTGCCATTGTTCGATTGCCGCCATCACGAAAACTCTTCCGTTTTTCAAGTAGTCTGCTCAGCTTGGACGACTTGAGAGTTGAGATATCGTCATGGACGACCAGAATTGTGTTGCGAGACTTCGTCAATTGATGAACGAACCGGTCGCTGGCGTCACGATCGGGCCATTGAGGAAGGTCCAGAATGACCATTGATCCGGGGCAAGGCCGTTGAATCTCGACTCTAATGACGTCTTTTATTGTGAGGTCGTCTTCTCCAAATTTTCTTAGTTGCAGAATCAGTCGACCGAGTAGAAACTCGAATAGGGCGTCCCCGTCCGAGTCTTCATCACCTACTTCATCTTCGAGAGCAGGTATGAACACTTCCTCATCTATGCACCCTCTGTATGCAGTAATGATTGACATTTTGATAGAGGTTCTCTTCGAAGGTGTCAGAATGAATTCCATGGTGAATTCGTTGCCTAAGTACTCTTTCGGTAGGGAAAAGCCAGTCAGCGCCATGATTACCGTCTGTTTTGCTGAGTCGCTGCTTCCAAGAAGAACCACCCTTGGGAGGTCAATGTGCTGACTCAACCCTTGAACATGAAGGCCGACCAGCGTCTTGAGCAGCTCATTCTTTTCTTCCCCTGATGATGGCATTGTGATGTGCTTTGGGAAGCTGATTTCAGATAATGTTAAGTCAGCAGACGAGTTCGAGGAAGCAAATGGCATCGTCTAAAGGGCGTTTTTGAGGAATGGAGGAGGAAGGGTGCGGAAACCACGAGATGATTTCCTCTTTAACGTCAACAGTTGACGTCATGCATCAAATCTCGCCGGCAGCGAAGGTCTGACGCGTCTTGGGCGCTAATAGATTCCAGAGCGAGACCTCAGCAACAAATTCCCATGCGGAACTACATGTACTTCAGAAGTGATTGAAAACTAGATATGAGATTATGAGTAAACTTTGGGGGAAAGCAGGCAAGAAGAGTGTGTGTGACGCGGAAGGAAAGATTCAACATGCGATCTTGCACTGCATCCTTGAAGTGAATCTCAGTGGGAAGCTAGAACCAGAGCCATTGACCGACTTCACTGCTAGAGTGCAGTACAAAAAGGATGATCATGGTTCTGCTTTTGTAGACTAAGCTTTCGGTGAATGTCCAACAAATACAGCAAGTCGTCTGCCTCCAGCGGGAGGCCTGCCAGATCGGAAAGTATATTGAGACTCGTGCTCAAGGAATTGAGTTCCGGCCCCACGGCGGGAGGCCCACCACATCGCGAAACCTCCCACCCCGACTAACTTGATTATTGATCCGAGAGCGTGCTGTGAACGAGACAAGAGTCTACTAAAGTCAGGGCAAATGATTTCAGCGTCAGTTATGCCCGAAAAAAAGAGGAGATAAAACTTCCTTCAAGCCGGGGAATAGCCGAAGAGCGGAGATACACCGTTGGAAATTCGGATAAACCACGGGAAATATGAGATTGATGCCCGGCCAGTGGACTCTGCTCTAGCAAGAAACCATGAAAAAATTATAAACGTAAACTTGTCGTTTTGTACCATCTGCTTACCTAGTCGGGCTATTAGAAGAGATTGTCCGTAACCTATCTCGTGCATTGCCGCCCGAGCCGAAAGCCCGGCCGGCATTTGACCGATGGTCCGTGCCCACCGACCTTTAACGAATTCATTCACAGAATCTCAACTAGTGTGTCTGTCCTTGTTTCCACTGGTGACGAGGATTGCTCGCCTGATAAATGAAATACCTTGAAACATTCGACGCCCGCCAGAGCGATTATCCTGTAAACTTTCGTTGGTGCGCCGCTGATTTCCGCATGTGTAGGCAGGTGTAGCCATCGATCCATCGTGGTGGGACCTGGCGTTCGGCAGGAGCGAGCAAACTATCCATGCTAATTAGCACCAGAAAGCGAGTATCTACATCATTCTTTAATACTGCGAGAAGCCATGGCTTTCACTCCCGATGCATGGTAAACAGCATGGCATCCTGCGGCTCGGAGTCGCATGTCAAAGAACCTTCGAGTGCACCCCGCAGTTGTGATTAAACTCGGGCAGAAACTCTCAACATACAGTTTGGAGGGCCTCCCGCTTATCGTCCTATTCTTGGCTCGCGATTCGTCTCAGGTTGAGAGGGGAGAAACTACAATGACGCTACTTGCTTACCTACGACATGTACTTTGGTGTTGTTGGTCTTAACGTATCGTTTCGGTTAGAGCTTTGAAGCCTCAAGATGTGTTGTCGCCCCAGATGATTTCCCATCTCATTAGCCGCATCGGCATTCCTTTTTACTAAGCTTTAGACCAAAATCTATCAGGGATTGTTCAACATCACTCAAACAACCACACACGCTAGCGACACATCTAAGACACATCTTCCCGTTATTCTAAGCAAAGTCCCAGGCAGTCAGTTATTCGCTACCATCAGCGCCTCAAAATGTCTTCCAACCATGAAAATAAACAGCGAGTAACCCATACCCTACAAGATCTCTTTGTCGAGGGCTTGGGCGAGCACGTCAGCGTACCGATGGTAGTTCTGTGCGGCGACAAAGATTCAGCGAAGCGCACCGTCGTCCAAGCCTTGACTGGTATCTCCCTACCTCCAGAGTATTTCAACCACCCTTTTTTAATTGAATTCATCATTAATCGGCCAGATCCGCCATCAGAGATGGCCTCCATCAAAGTATCAGTTCTTCCAGCATCAAACAGGGCCGAGTTGTTGTTGTTGTTGTTGTTGTTGTTGTTATATTTAACGCCGTGGCGGCAAGGGCGCAGCCGCCCTTACGGCCGACCTCCCGAGGGGTATATGGCGTGGAGGGCCGCCGGCTCAAGCTATATACTCTACAGTACACGCCTCTTCCTAACGTCCTCCAAATCTTGCCCGTGGGCTACTATGTGTTCTATTCATCCCTAGTTCCCGCTGGTTCCCTAGTTCCGTTGTGGTCTTCCGATCCTCTACGAGGAGGGGGTTGTTACTAAGGTCTAGGTCAAGACCTAGTCCCTAGTACCGCGGGCAGATCTTCTGGAAGAAGTCTGTCACGGAGAGAAAGGCCTGGAAGCCTTCATGATCAGTAATTAGCCCCTTATAGTACTGCTCAAGAGATCCTATAGGCCCTATAGGCTCCTGTGAACTAGAAGGGTGGAGGGTGGGCCACTGAAGCCGCCTCACTAAGGTCTTTCGGCAGTAGACTAGGTGGTCTACTGCCTTTGCCTCCCCGCAGGAGCAGGTAAGTAGTGCTTCTGTATGGTTGAAGCGTTGGTGATATTGCTCGAAGTCTCCATGCCCTGAACGGGCTGCTAGGAGATGGTGAAGGATCGCCCGTGGCAGGGTCAGTTCAGGAGGGCAGGCGAGGAAAGCCTTAAGCCCTAGTTGGGTGTAAAAGGGCGTTGCCTCTTGCTTCCACCATCTTCTATGCTGGCGGTATATTCGCTCTCTAGCAAGCCGTTTGATCCCTGATAGGGTAGCTAGTTGGCCCCTAGGGACTGGCAGGGCTGTGCCCTCCTTAGCTAGGATGTCTGCTTCCTCGTTTCCTTTGATACCCTGGTGCCCTGGGGACCAGTGGGTTTGTATGTTGTATATCCTAGCTGCCTCTTGGATCTCAAGGAAGGCAGCTTGTGAGGAGTCTGGGGCCATGCCTCGGATCCCCTGGATAACGCTGGTATTGTCGATACAGATATGTATAGGCTGGCCCTGGGAGGGAAGGAGGGCCCGTCGCAGCCCTGCCCTCGCCCCTTCGGCCTCGCCATCAAATACTTCTGCTATGCCGAGGCGTCCGCAGCCCTGGGCTATGCGTTTATTCTTACGGTAGATAACAAAGCCGAATCCTGTAGCGCTATCAGGGGCTTTAGAGCCATCTGAGTAGATGATAGTATGCTCTTTTGGCACCGTCTTGAGCCAGGCCTGGAAGATCCTGGCTGCTACTTCCTTCGTCTGTGTGACTGTAAGGTTATTGGACCCTGGGAGGTATTGCGGCTGTAGGAGTGCTGGCCTTGGGCACTTAGGTAAGAGGCCAGCTGTCCTTTGGAGCCTGGTCTGCTGCCGCCCTAGCTGTAGAAGCCTTGGGACCAAGGGATGTTGTTGGTCAACCTTCTGTAGGCGTATAGCGAAGCGTAGTCGCGCTGCCTCGAGGGCTACCTCTGCTGTAGGTAGGCCAGCATCTCGGATGAGGGCACTGGTTGGTGTGGTCCTCCAGACAGGTAGGATAGCCCTTGCTGCTGCTGTAATAACTCTTCCGACTCTACAGGCTAGACCCTTCTGCCCTGTGCCAACTGTAGCTATCTGCGAAGCAGTACTGCTTCTAGTACCGTTGTTGCTGCTTAGAGCTGGCTTAGTTAGGCCTGCATACCAGGTTTCCGCTCCATATAAGGCTATCGGGAGGGCGCAAGCAATAGCTGCTTTTCGAACTGCAGCTGCTGGGAGCCCCCCTTTTGTGTTTGTAAGGTGCTGTAGGAAATAGGCTACCTTCTTTGCTGCTGCTACCTTTATTCCTACATGGTGTTGGAAGGTGAGTCTCCTGTCAAACCAGACCCCTAACCATCTTATAGGCTTTGTTGAGGCTTTAATAGTTAGGCCTCTCGCTTGGATATCGGGTAGGTTTGTTGTCTGTTTATGTTTTCCGCTGAAGTGGATTGCCTCACACTTAGCTGGGTCAAAGGCGACCTTATTTTCTGTTCCCCAGCTGAGGATACTGGTGATCTCCTGGCCTAGGGCTGTAGCGTTCGCTTCTAGCGAGGGGCTAGTAGCTACTAAGCCTATATCATCCGCATAGCTAAACCGTAGCTTCTGATCATCAGCTAGGATATCAGCTATATAGAGCAGGAAGAGGATAGGTGATAGCGGAGAGCCTTGTGGTAGTCCACAGGATAGAGGGAAGTCCTCTGTAGTAGTATCCTCTAGCCTGACCCGGGCTGTTCGGCTAGAGGTGAAGGTGTAGATCAGCCTGATCAGACTGCTTAGCCAGCCCTGCTGCCGTAGCCTGATAATAAGTCGGTTTCGTAGGACGGAGTCAAACGCCCCCTTAACGTCCATTGTTGCTAGCGTGGCTGTGAGCCCTGCATCTAGAGCCCTCTCTATCTCATGGGTTAGGCAGGTTGTCAGGTCGACTGCAGCCCTCCCTGGTAAGGCTCCAACCTGCTGTGGGCTGGCGACCCCTTCTAGGATGGTAAGGTAGGCCATCCTTTTTGCTATCAACCGCTCTAAGCCTTTGCCTAAGCAGGATAATAGAGATATCGGGCGCCAGGACCCAGTCTTAGAGAAGTCTGTTTTCCCCGGTTTCTGGATCATAACAACCTCCGCTTTGCGGAAGGGTCTAGGGAAGTAGCCTACCTGTACGCAGGCCTGGAAGAGCTGCTGTATAGGCCTAGCTACTAAACCCCAGGTGCATTGTAGTCTTTGTAGTAATCTGTATCCTGCCAGGGTATAAGACGCCTTGTGACCACTGGGATAGCAAAAGGGTTCCCAGGTAGGTCATCTCTAGCGCTAAAACGTTCGAGTAAGGCCTTTCGTAAGGCTTGGGCTTTGTCGTAGGTGTTGCTGATCGTCTCTCCTTCTACTATTAGAGGCGGAGCTTTAACTGCTAGGCTTGACTTCCGCCAGCCTATGATCTTATATAGATCTTGGTCTGTCTTAGCCTCTTCAACCTTAGTAGTCCAGTAGGCGCGTTTTGCCCTTCTAACGGTTGTTAAGAAGACCTTTTGTTCCTCTAGGATAGGGGGAGGTATGACCAGCCCAGGTTCTTGGGCCTGTTGGCGCCTAGCCTTAATAGCAGCTTGGTGGGCTACTGAGCATTCTTCTGTCCACCAGGGGGCTCCCCTACCCTGATTAGTCCGTCTCTTACCTACAGCTTGAATAGCTGTATAGAAGAGGCTGACCAGTTGGGCAGCTAGGGTGTCTAGCTCTGCTGGGCTGGGCAGTTCCCCTAGAGTAGGTAAGGCTGTAGCCCCAGCCTTTACTAGGTCGATCAGCCGTGGTAGGGCTGACTCTGGTACTCCCCAATAAACAGAAGATCGTAGCCTTCCGCCCATTCTGCAATATCGTCTCCTCGATTTCGGCTAGGGGACCCAGGTTCCCATGAGGAGTGGTGGGCGTTAAGGTCCCCAGCAATAAGGGCTCTCTCTGGCGGTTGGTAATCTAGAAGGAGGCTGGTTGCTTGGTTTATAGGCTCATCTGGCGGCCTATATATATTCATAATAGTGAGGTCGCCAACTTTCACCCACAAGATATCTCTTGATTGGGTAGGCCTTTGTTGCTGTATTTGCAGCCTTAGACCTTTGCGTGTGTAGGTCATAACCCTAGGCCTTGTGTCTCTGCTGTTCCAGAAGTCAACTGGTACGTAGGAATTAAAGCCTGGGTGTGTGTTAATCTGCATCTTATCTCTATAGCCTATCCAGGGTTCCTGGATCAGAACTATATCGATCAGATCTGCCCAGCAGAGCTCTAGAAGAGCTGTATGAGCTGGGCTTCTCTTCCCCACGTTACACTGGGCGACCCGTAATACCCGTGGGGGAGCCGTCCTGAGCCTACTGCTCCGAGTCGAGGTCGAGGTGGGTGTAGGCATTAATAACGTTATAATCAGGCTTCTGAGCTACCCGCTGGACCCTGCTGCTTGAGGTAGCTGGGGTATGCTGGGTAGGTAGTGGTGGTAGGATAGGGTTGTTGTCAGAGACGTCTGCTTCAGCCTCATTCTCATCCTCCTCCATACTGCTAGAGCTTGCTGTATCGCTAACGTCCGCTACGATGATTGAGTCCTGGGTAGGGGTAGGGGCTCGTGGTCGTTTAGAGCCAGGCTGAGGGCTCGTCAGGCTGTTGCTAGGTTTCTGGGTGCTGCGGGCGTGGGTGCCGGCCTGACTGCTCTGATAGAGGGCCTCATAGGCCTTCTGCCCAGCTTTACGGATCCGGGAGAGTTCCTTCCGACCTGGGAGGGTGGGGGAGCCGTTAACCACTAAGGGCCTTGCTGGGCAGTCCTTATGGTTGGCTTGGAAGGGGCCGGCGCAGTTAGCGCACTTCGGTCTGGCTATGCAGGGCCAGGTCTCATGGGAGCCTGCGGGCCTGCTGCAGTTGCTACAGAGTGGCTGTCGGTTACAGTACCGGTTTGAATGATATCCCTGGCAACCAGGGTCATGTCTGATGAGGGTCTTTTTCTTCTGGATAAGCTGAGATCTGCTACTTTGGTTGAAGAGCCTGAAGGGTAGTACTTCTACAGAGAAGGAGATGATCCAAGAGACTTCGTTTGTGATAGGATTCACGCCAAGTTGGGATTGGCGGGCCCGGATAGGCTTGCATCCTGTCTGTGCAAAGACCTCCTCTTCAACTAGAGTAGCTGGGTCGAGGGTATCCCCATCGATAGTCCATAGCTTAGCAGGGCAGCGTGGGACAACATAGGTGAACCACTTAGTAGGGGTCTCAACCTCATAGGCTCCAAGACTGTCTGCTAGTTTCTGTTTGTCCGTAAGGAGGGCTTGCTGAACCTGCTTATTCAGGGGTCTCAGTGAGTAGCCAGTTGCGATGTGGTAGATATGTGGGATATCTGCTAGCTGCAGGCGAGAGGTGAAGGATTTTCAGCTGTTAAGGATTTTGGTGGTATCCCACGTATTACACTAACAGTGGATGCTAAGAAAAATTAGGCGAGAGGGAAGTGGCAGAGACAGTACCAATTCCACAAACTACAAAATCACTAAAGCCAATCTGCTGGACCACGCACGGAATTCCCGCAGCGTCACCTTAGTCGCCCACGACGATCTGCCAACTCTCAGAAGTTCAAAGACCAACGTCCTTCTTCATGAAAATTTAATCGGAGCCGGCGACCGAACGATGGCTATTTTCGTCGTTCGCCCGACCTTGAGTCGCAAGGACGCTCAACAGGTCGTAGCGGTGACTCATAATGTTTGCCGAGGTCATACTTTCAAATTAGGGTGGCACTTGCTGGAGGAAACCGAATCTGCCGCAAGATCTATCCTCCACAAGTATTTTCCCTCTATCTCTGGCATGTGGATGTCACGGGTAGCCTCTGGTTCCCTAAGCGCCTACTTTCGCGACCATGTCCAATCTCAGTTCGAACATGGTACTATCTGTGCTACCTGTAGCATTGCGGACATCCGACAAGAAGTGGAACGAAAGATTCCCAGAGCCAGAAAGGAATACGAAGTCGCGACGAGAGCCGTTGATAAACCCTCCAGACCTGCCGGGAGCTGGGAAGAGAGAGTGAGGCTGCGGGATGCTTTGGAAGAGAAATGCGCGCTTCTGGAAAAGGCCGTACAGACTCTGGAAGGAGTCAATAGCCGCCAAACGACTCCAACGATCAGTACCGCCTGTTCTACCGTTGATCGTGAGTTCATGCTTTTCTTTGGCCAGACTTGCCCTCTTTCCTCCTCGCGTTTCCTAGTCATCTCCCTCAAAAGAGAGCAAACACCATGCGGCATTTCCGCATGAGCTCCCATTTCCTTTTGCATCTCTTGTCGTTCAGATGAATGCATGCTTCTGACCAGTCTGTTAATAGCTCTTTATACGCCCAGGGAATCCGAAATGGACAGTGAAACGGCATCTGATCCAATGAGTACGAATCAACATCTGCCAGTGCGCAGTGCGATACTTAGTATTGATGCTGCCTCCATGAGGAATAGTTCGTGGTGCTAAATCGAAAGTTTGGCTAGCTGTGCGAATCAATTCAGTCCATAGCAGAGAATTAGACTAAATAAACGAACAAGTAAGACTTAACACGATCTTTGACGTCCGGATCACGGGTCTTTGCGGACGTGGGGTGGGTCTGGAATGACGGCATGTTGTGGATCGTGGCCCGCCTCTCGGCGCCGAGCTGCCTGTTCCAATGTGATGCTTACTCAACCTCATGTCTTCTTGGTGGCGATGGCTTTGTTTCAAAGTCGTTCCACTTACCGAGGCCTCCGCTCGGAAACTGGGATATTCTATATAAACGTCGAAAGCGCTTCGCTCAGTGATCCAACGGCTAAGAATATGACGTATTGACCGACCCCCAGTCGCCAACATAGCCACAATCAGGCGGGATCTCACGACATCATCTTACCTTTTTGCTCATGTTTTGTCAAAGACGGCACTTCTTTCCTTACTTACTCCATCATGGCGAATCCTCGCCGAACTTCAGCGTTAGCTGTCGGAATCGTCATTACGGCAGCGCTGGTGTTCATCGGCGCGTTCCACCACCCCTTGCCCAAGAGAGGAAGTCCCGACTACGATGTTGACGCCAAATTCGACCTTCCCACTCCACCAACCGACCTTCCATACTCTAAAACCAACAACATCATCTGCATGATAGTAATGACCCTCTTCGGGCTCTCAGCCGTGGCCCTCGGCGCACGCGACGCCCAGAAACAGCGCAGCCTCCTCCCGCTGATCTTACCTCTCAGCGGCGCCATGATTGCCTTCCCAGAGACATTCATCGACGTTCTCGGCTGCATCTACTATCCATGGCCAGCAGAAAACGCCTCCTTCCACCTGATCGGCCGCGAGATGCCGCCCTGGATTCCGATTTGGTTCGGCTACGGCTCGTTGATGCAGATCAACCTCCAGCTCCTCGTCAACAACGTTTCTACGAAGACACTATGGTGGTTCCTCGGCCTGATGATGATTTCGGACCTCGTCGTGGAGGAGATTCTGCTGCCGATGGGCGTCTATCATTACTACGGAAACCAGCCGTTGGTCATTTTGAACATGTTTCCTTGGTGGTGGATGGCACCCAACTCCATTGGCGTGTTCCTTGCGACGGCTCTGGCCTATCGCTACCGGTCTGTGCTTGTCGGCTGGAAGGTTGTCGGTGTCATGTTTTTGACGCCAATGTCGGTTGGCGCCATTTATGGGTTCATCTGCTTCCCTGTCTGGGTTGCCATCAACGGGGACTGGGGATGGCTTGTCACGCAACTTCTTGGATTGTTGACGATGGTGTTCGGCTTTGTGGCTTTTTGCATCATTTTGGAGATGGTTCTAGGACGAAACCCGTTTGGTGTGGACGGAAAGGAAGAGCGGCCCCTCACTTCAACGGATTACGGACAGGCTGAGGCTTTTCAAGACGAGTGCTGAGATGTATGTTGACTAGACCGGCCACCTCTGTTCAGAGTGCCTCTAGTACTGGAGCCTGTGCAGCTCAGATCTGTTCAAGCTAGTTCACTACATGCTATTGAGCAGAAACAAGCGTCCTACTTGGTGAGAAATACAGAAAATCAAACACCATTTTCTCGACTTCTCCGATGCTCTCGTCGACACGATTCCTTCAGGTTAAATCTTGGATTCGCAACATAACTATGATCACATTTGTGCTTGTCTTACCGAGCGGTACCATGGAGTTTACCGAAATGATTGATGAGACATCTGACTTCTCAACGGCGTCGATCCGTCTGTGTCAGTTCAATTTGCAATGTCTCGGTCGGGACCGTTGAGATCGTCACCAACAAAAGAAACGCCCGAGACATTCACGCAGACAATGGCACGCCAGTTTGATGTGGTAATAGTATTTGACATTAACGTCGTATGACATCAGTAAGTGGTATCTTTGTGGTATCATCTTTCGCTTCCCAACTTCATTTCACAAAAATCATTCACAAAACAACATATCAACATGACCCCAGCACGAAACACGTCCAGAAGAAGGAACTAAACGCCAACATGGTCAACATCCCCAGCGTCGAGGCGCCGTTCTGCATGCTGTTGTACGTGGTCGGCGACGGCACCGCCGCGCTCGTGCTGTCCCCAGGCGTGGACACGACCTCGCCCGTCGAGGCCTCGACGACGTCGCCGGAGGGGTACTGCACATTGTACACGGGCGCGTCCTTCAGCTCCACGGGCGTGCCGAGCGAGTGCTTGCACGTCGGCTGGTTCGCGTTCGGCCAGTCCTCGAGCTCGCAGCTTTCGTCGTAGCCCCACGAGCACACGGAGTCGAGCATGTTATACAGCGCGTAGTTGCTGCCGACCCAGCTGTCGGCCTGGCCGAGGCAGCTCGCGAGGAAGTTCATGCTGTTGGACGCGCTGAGGGGCAGCTTCTTGCTCTTGGTCTTGATGAGGTCCTTGCAGTCGTCGGCGGGCAGCTCCTTGTACTCCATGGCGAGCGGGCCGCCCGAGACGGGCAGCTTCTTGGCGGAGTTGCCGGTGTAGAGGTAGTTCCAGGCATCGTAGGAGATGTCGTAGGCGCCCTGGGACTGGTCGATGCGCAGCAGCTTGAGGTTGCGGTCGGCGTAGCTGAGGGAGATGCAGATGTTGTTGCAGTCGACGGAGCCGGGCCAGTAGGCGACGCGGTCGGTGTTGATCTTGCAGCCGAGGACGCCGACGGAGGAGGAGTAGCTGTCGTGGGGCGTGGCCCAGACGGTGCCGTCGGCGAGGACGAGGGAGGAGAGGGACGCTACGGCGGCGACGACGAGGAAAAGATGCGACGGCGATGAAGGAGAGGCGCCGCGCATGGTGATTTCAAAAGAGTGAGCAGGGGGGCCTGGGTTCAACCGGCCGTCCCCCTTTGGATAGATACGTAAGGAATGACGTTGTTTGAGTGCCCTTTTTCGGCTGGTATGAGAGATAAGGAATGGACCAGCCGCGGTTGCGGCCGATATGCGAGTCTAAAGGAGGGTCATGGATTGGATCTGCAGCTTGTGCTGGTGTGGTGTGTGGATTGTGAGAAGAGAGAGAAGGGGAAAAATTGGATCGCGATGTCGGGCGCGACACTGGACTCACCTTACCCCTCGAGATTGCCGCAGCTCGAGCAGCCAATCTCGCTTAATTGGCGCTTACGATTCGCTGGACCGCCAATGCAGACCCGCTGAACTGCCCTTTTTCAGTTTAGAAGAACCTTAAAAGGGGGTCCAAGGATCCCGAGCGATCCGTGCGCTTTGTGCATTGTTTTCCGCGTGTTTTTGGCTCTTTTTTCGGTGTCGCCTAGGTGAGCTAGGTGGGTTTCCGACCGGCTCGGTCAGTCTCGGTAAGCCAGCCGGCCTGCAGCCGACGCGGCCGATCGGCCCCGCCATTGCGATCGGTCGCTTCGCGCAGCCCGGACGGGACAGAGCGCCGGTTGGAACATTCGACGAAGGGTTCTCCGGTTACAGCGCCAATGCTCCTGTCACAACAAACATCATTCGCTCGCCACGTGCTGTGCATTGTGCTATGTGTCAAACGACAGCGGGCCACGAGGTCGAATCTGCTTGCGTCGCACTCCAAAGGTGCCAACCGACCCCGTGACACCGGCTCAAATTTGACATTCCTCCCTTACATGCCTGACTACCACTCCAGCGTGTTGCGCATATCGTGAGATGGGTTAAAAGAGACCGAAAAGTGATGCAAGGACACCCTTCTTGTGCGCGGAGAAGCACTGGGCTCCACTCTGGGTCTCTTCCGATAATGTCTCTTCTGACTCAGAATGCAGCGGATAACTGAATATCTAGTGATCTTCTGGATCGCGACAATCGCCTCAATGAGCTTACTGGATGATCTAGCGCAGGTACGAATCCGGTCAATCTGTCGTTGCAGGACTCGACTACTTCGCACCAACGGCTAGCGACATTACAGATGACAGTCAAAAACAATGCGCGCAGCACGTCCATCCACTGAACACACACCTGAACCCTAAACTAACGGACGGGAGCTAGGGCCAACGTCCCGCACGTGGCACTGCACGCGGAACTCGATCCCCCAACCCAGATTATTTACAGCCTTTTTCGAAGAGCGGTTTCGCAACGTTGTCTGGAAAGAGTTTAGACGACGACATGCCAGTTGCGAACGGAATTCAACGGCCAGAGAGAAAATTTTGTTCAATCTTGGCCCCTAGCGCACTGATTTTGAGAGGAATCTAACGCCCTTAGTTCCTCAACAATTGCGGATACGAATGCTTGCAGAGACCCTCTAACTGTTGCTTGGCACACTCGAAATCGCTCAGATGGGCGGGATTCACATCGACAAGAAGGAAAATTGGAGGTCCCGGGTCCCAGGTCACACAAATTGACCCAAGGGATGCTGGAAAGAAACAATCCACAAACGGATCCTGCAAGCGCTTCTATCGGCTCCACACGCGTTGAGAGGCGAACTGTGACGCACCTTCCAACTTCGACCCCGCAACATTATATTAACGACTCCCGGGAGCGGTGTGGAAAAGCCGCAAACGGGCCCCGGCAGGTACCGGGGCTCGGATTTCCCTGGGTCTACCGAGAAATCCAAGATTTCCACTGAACAAGCTTGCATGGGAAAAGAGGAAGAAGAAAGGGAGCATGCAGAGAGCGTTTCTTTTTTCGACATTTGACAGGACGGCTGCGTGCAGCTGGACTACCTGAACTCTCGGACATGCCAGACACATGCTTCCGGAACGTTGTCAAAGCAGTCGCGTGTCTTACTCTTCAAGTGATTAGTAGGCAAGACTATTCGGACCGAGGTGTTCGGACAGATTGAACGTCCCGCACGAGCTGGAAGCTCAATTCGGACTGCCAAACATACGAGAAAGAGCAAGCTGACAGTCCTTTTTGGAGATATGCACGACCCGTCGTAGCCGGAGGGCCTCGTCGATGGCCCTGTTCATTGGGCAGCGGGCGAGATGTGGTGCCTCGCAGATCGCGAGCCCGGTCCTCGCTTTCGGGAACGTCCTCGTTGTCCGCCGGCCAGTGAGGTTCTGGGTACGAGGTGCGCGCAGACTTGGGAGGCTGGCACTAATGCTCCCCGCCGAGATGCTACTGCTAGTGCAGTGTCGTGCACTTTTGAGATGGAGATTTCATTCGTTTCCCCCTGGCCCGGCTTCTTTTTTCTGTGGATGTTCTGCTTTGGAGCTAGTACACTGGTGGAATTTCCCGCCTCATCCGCGCGCAACCCCAACGGTTTTTGGCGGCCCCAATCCAATTTACGAGCAGCTGGCAGCCTGGTCAAGCAAAAAGTTGGCGACAACGAAGAGAGGGAGTGGAGGGGGGATTCGATTCTTTCGCAGTGAATCCGATCCAGAACCCCACAGCCTTTCGGAGCGCATTACCGTGGTTGGATACCAAATCCGAAGTCGTTGCGCCTCGTGGATGGGCGTGCTAGTGCCGGTACAGGGATCCAGGTCGTCGATCTGCGTCAGCCGACCTTCTTTCGGACGGGGCTTCTGGATGCGCAGATGGAACTGTGAATGGGAGTGTGAGGCCCATCTCCATCACCCCGCATTCCACCCCCACCACGGCCAACCCATGCATCCATGCATCCTGGGTAGATTTGGGCGGACACTATTGGGACCTCCCCTCTTGGCCCGCGTCTGTAGCACAACGCTATTGTGTGCCGCGCAGCAATGCTTTTGCCTTTGGAGGTGGGAGGTGCTAAGATCCAGGGCGCCTATGCTTCCCCAAGCTCACCCGCTCGCAACCACCACGACACGTTTGGAGACACACACGCTGAGTCGCGCGCACACGAACACACCAACATGTCGAGAGATCAGAGGAACATCAGTTCCTCATCCGGACGGAGTTCCTGGTTCCTGGTGTCCCCGTCGGCGGAACGGTCTCACAATCACATGCTCACGGCGCAAAGAAGGGACGCAAAATGCATGAATTTCCACGCCGCCAGTGCTGACCGCCTTGCGCATGTCTACCTTACCACCCCTGGTTCCTGTGCTGACCGCGTATAGTCCGTCAGTCTTTCGCATCTGCAGCTTCGCGCTGACAACGGATAATGCAATCCACCCCAGATTCTGCCGCCCGACATACCGAGGTGGGCAAAAAACACAATGCGATGGCCCTGTCAACGCGCGCATATTCCCATGTGAAGTTGCTACGTCACAAGGCTGGGTTCCCGTTGCGGGTTTCCAGACGCTCCCGAGAGATGCTGACCTTTTGAACTGCCGTGGTCATTCGGCTGCCCTCTACCGGGCACGTATTCGCAGCAGATGCATCACATCTCGCACCCCCGGCACTGAAGGCCCCACTACCCCATGGGGAACGTTGCATTTCCAATTTTCTGCGTTTTTTTACTCACTCTCTTTCTGCCCCGTCTTATTCCACCTGCTAGACAAGGTCCAGCACGACAGAGATACCCGCCTGATGGAGGATCATCACGACTCAGGGATTGGCGGGGACGTGAAGCCTTCTCCTCCCCGTTGACCCTACATTCCCGCTAGCACGATGGACGGGCCACTTGCACCACGCGCGCACCACCATCCACCATCCACCATCCGCGCGCACACACCCTCCCGGGATCATGTCTTGAACTCGTGGTGGGCGCGGTTTGTCTTGGGTGTTCCCACCGATCCATCCGCCCTAGAGCCAATTGCTCTCTCATTTGTGGGAACTGGACAAGCAAAGCAAAAACAAAACAGTCGAGAGTCTCCAAGACCCAATTGGACTTAAATAGCCCGCAATCGTCCCCATTCTCCACGATGGCCTCTCTTGTGCTGAGGCGTTCGAGACAGCTCACCGGGATCGACTACAGCCAAGCAATCACCGACTAGGTGCATCCCCAGCTCCATCCCCCGTCCCTACCTCCTCCAGATTTCCAGACGACAGTCCCCGTCCCGTCCATCATGCAGCTTCCCGCCCTCGTCTCGTCCTTCTCCCTCCTGGGGGCCGCCTTGGCGGTTTCAGAGCACACGCAGCCCTTGGAAGACAGGGCTGCCACCGCGACCGTCGTCCTCGACACGGCCACCGTCATTGGCAATGTCATGAACAATGTGGAATCCTTCGGCGGCATCCCCTACGCGAAGCCGCCCACCGGCTCGCTGCGACTGAAGCCCCCCGTGCGCCTGACTGACAACATCGGCACCTTCGACGCCACCGGCCCTGCCGGGGCCTGTCCCCAGATGGTGGCCTCTTCCGCTAGCACGAACGCCCTCATTGACATCCTCGGAGACATTGCGAACCTGCCCTTCATCCAGACGGCCACCGGGCAGAGCGAGGACTGCCTCACGATCACCGTGGCCCGCCCTCAGGGCACCACGGCTGATGCGAAGCTGCCCGTACTCTACTGGATCTTCGGAGGTGGTTTCGAGGTACGTCATTCGTCCGACCTGCGCGTTCATCCCGTGTGGCTAACCTTCATCCCAACAGCTCGGATGGTCCTCCATGTACGACGGCACCGGCCTCGTCCAGCACGGCGTCGACATCAACAAGCCCTTCGTCTTCGTCGCCGTCAACTACCGCGTCGCCGGCTTCGGCTTCCTCCCCGGCAAGGAGATCCTCGCCGACGGCTCCGCCAACCTCGGTCTCCTCGACCAGCGCATGGGCCTCGAGTGGGTTGCCGACAACATCGCCGCCTTCGGCGGCGACCCCGACAAGGTCACCATCTGGGGCGAGTCCGCCGGCGCCATCTCCGTCTTTGACCAGATGGCCCTCTACGGCGGCGACAACAAGTACAAGGGCAAGCCGCTCTTCCGCGGTGCCATCATGAACTCGGGCAGCATCACTCCCACCGACCCCGTCGACTGCCCCAAGGGCCAGGCCATCTACGACACCGTCGTCAAGAACGCCGGCTGCGCCGGCAAGGCAGACACCCTCGCCTGTCTGCGCGAGGTCGACTACACCACCTTCCTCAACGCCGCCACCTCCGTCCCGGGC
The DNA here is from genome assembly GCF_000319635.2 of Colletotrichum fructicola Nara gc5. Taxonomy (NCBI): domain Eukaryota; kingdom Fungi; phylum Ascomycota; class Sordariomycetes; order Glomerellales; family Glomerellaceae; genus Colletotrichum; species Colletotrichum fructicola. The sequence continues at coordinate 6,570,249 of NW_027094051.1, read as the reverse complement.
ATTCTGTCTTACAACTCCCTCGCGCTGTCGTACCTCCCGCGCCCCGACGGCACCGCCCTCCCCGCCAGCCCTGACGTCCTCGCCAAGGAGGGCCGGTACGCCGCCGTCCCCATGATCATCGGCGACCAGGAGGACGAGGGCACGCTCTTCGGCCTCTTCCAGGCGAACCTCACCACCACCGACAAGTTCGTGCAGTACCTCAAGGACTACTACTTCGCGACCGCCACGACGGACCAGATCAAGGCGTACGTCGCCACCTACGACACCGGCATCAACGCCATCATCAACGGCAGCCCGCACCGCACCGGCCTGCTCAACGAGATCTTCCCGGGCTTTAAGCTGCGCGCCGCGGTCCTCGGCGACCTCGTCTTCACGCTGACGCGCCGCGTGTTCCTGCAGCTGGCCGCGGTGGTCAACCCTAGTGTCCCCGCGTGGTCGTACCTCGCGTCGTACGACTACGGCACGCCGATCCTCGGCACGTTCCACGGCTCGGACCTGCTGCAGGTGTTCTACGGCGTCAAGGACAACTACGCGGCGCGCAGCATCCGCACGTACTACACCAACTTCGTGTACGCGCTCGACCCCAACGTCGGGCTGAACGGGGCGTACCCGACGTGGGCGCAGTGGGGCCAGGGGCAGAACATGATGCAGTTCTTTGCCAACTCGGCGAGCACGCTCAAGGACGATTTCAGGAAGAGCAGCTCCGACTGGATCTTGAACAATGCTGGGAGCTTGTACTTTTAATTAGTAATTTGGGGACTTGTGGAGTTTGAGGTACATGTTTTATGATTTATGATGACTATAGTTACGAATACCAAAAGGATAATGTTGGCACAATTCTGATGATGCTCGTGTGTGAGTGGGCCGAAGCTTGTTCGGTGGTGAATAGGCCGAGCGTCCGTGATGTGCGGGGAAACTTCCCGCTAGCGTCCGCGTCTCGGCGATGACTAAGCCCGAGTCCTCCGACGTCTCCGTCATGTCTCTCGGAGGGTGAACGGGTGTGTGCTGAAATTGAGTCGAATCACGCTTGCTTTCTCAGGTGCAAGTTCCAGACATAGCTTTCTGCACCCGAGGTAGAAGGCGATTGTCGGCAAAATGCCAGACCCCTTCGTGCTAAGATGGGGCATCATGGCCACCGGCGCCATGTCCGAATGTAAGCCCCCTCAGCCCCTCCCGTGACCATGCCTCTAACACCCAAAAGACTTCTGCAAAGACCTTCTCACCAATCCATCAACCCGCGCCGTCACCGACATATCCCACACCATCGCCGCCGTCTCCTCCTCCAACGACCCCTCTAAAGCCAGCGCCTTTCTGTCCCGCATCGCCCACCCGGCTCCGTCCACTGTAAACACCTACGGCTCAAACCAAGCCCTGGTAAACGACTTGTCCGTCGACATCGTGTACATCGCCACGCCGCATAGCCACCACTTCCAAAACGCCATGCTTGCCCTCACCGCGGGGAAACACGTGCTCTGCGAGAAGGCGCTGTGCGTCACCGCGGCGCAGGCGCGTTGCTTGGTGCTCACTGCAAAGGAGAGGAAGCTGTTCTTCATGGAGGGCGTGTGGACGCGCTTTTTCCCGCTGAGCAGGCGGATTTGCGAGTTGGTTAGTGGGGGCGAGATTGGGACGGTCTATCGTGTTTCAGCGGACCTCTCGCGGGCGAATGGTGACGGCGACGATGTGACGGGTAAGAGGTTGGATTACGAGGACAGGCATCGTATGGTGAATCCCGAGCTGGCCGGGGGCGTGCTACTTGGGCTGGGTGTGTACGCGCTCACGTGGGTGTTTCAGATCCTCTACCACCTCCAATCCGAGGATGAGAAGGAGGCGCCGGAGGTGAAGGCTGCGGTGCAGAAGTACCACACGGGGATTGACGAGTCTGTCGCGATGCTGCTCAGCTTTCCGCGCCATGGGGCGGTCGGGGTTGCTACTGCGTCGTTGCGCGTGGCGACGGATCCCGGGGAGACCGGGAACCCGGCGGTGAGGATACAAGGGTCCAAAGGGGAGATACAGGTGGCGCATCCGGCGTATAAACCGGCCTTGTTCAGGATCATCAAGCAGCACGGCAATGGCGGGGAAAGTGTGGAAGAGGTGGTTGAGTGTCCGCAGCCGCAGGATGGTGAGCGGAGATGGGGGAATGGGACGTTCTGGGAGGCGGATGAGAGTGCGAGGTGTATCCGGAATGGAAAGTTGGAGAGTGAGATTATGCCGTGGGCGGAGAGTGTGTTGGTAATGGAGACGATGGACAAGGTTTTGCGCGGGGCTGAGATTATGTATCCGGACGTCATCTCGAGCTGTGAATTTGATTCGGTCAGTCCGTTAAATACGGGCAGCTGAGTTTAGATAGGAGCAAAGGAGAGTCTGTCGAGTGCACTGGGTGTATCGAGCATATCGAGCACATTGGGCATGTCGAATATACCGAGTAAACTGAGCGTAGAAGATTTACCGCCTACTTCATCACAATAGTTTCCTCACTTCTCTAGGCATTATATAGACACTGAAAATGGTCCAGCGGTGTTACGAATATTAGGAGCATTTGCTGCTTAGCAATCGTGGCTCAACTTCTGCAAAAAGAAAGCTGCAGAGATGGCTCGCGAATTGCCGATCACGATCGGCGTCTCGTTTTGATGCGACCACCAATTACTAGCCTGCTTAATGGCTAAAGGTTAAAATCTGCCTCGGGGCCAGACATACCACCCTGCAGCATTCAATGTGAGCCCTGTATGCTCCATTGGACCCCTGAGTTATCATGAGGCCACGACTGCATGAGAGCCTGATTTTGATGCGTAGTACGCAGACCGGCAATACATGCTGCATTGATTGATCGGCACTGGATAGCCAATCACCACCCACCCGAAAGCAGGACCATGCAGAATCATGCGGTCGCCGGTCAGGCGCTGAGTTGGCATTGCAGGAGAGCGCCCGAAGCTTTCGAAATTACAATTGTAAAGATGGGACACTAAAGGACGAAGGTTACCTCGCAAAAGATATCGTCCAGAAGGCTCTCCTCATCTCACTTCTCCAGTCTCTTCTCAATCCATCACACGACTACAACGGAGCCGGTTGCTCAAGGCCGCCACAAAGTCCAGAAACGAGTCGTTCGGGTTCAGCATCGGTGATATTGTCCTAATTTTGCGAGGGCTCGTGCGATGTGCAAGTCTTCTCCGCGGCGAGGCCGTCAACGGCTTTGCGGAGCACGTAGAGGCCTATGAATCCTTTGCGAACGGAGCCGCCTACTTGCGCAAATTTCTGGAAGTCGAAGGGGAGGCACTGAAGCCACATTTGCGTGTGGAACTCAGGTCGCTGAATCGACTGTTGAAGGACTTTCTCGCACGGATGCAACAACTTCAGCCGTCCTTAGGCAAAGATCGTAAGGAGAAAGGGTTTCAGAGGATCATTCAGAAGATACGATGGCCTTTTTACGAAAAGATTCTGAGCGGGATTTGTCACAAGCTCAGCTCCAAGTTCAACATGATCAAATTCATCGTAGACCTGAATAATGGGTGAGTAGTCCCTGCCCGGATAGAAAGCTGCAAAAGGGCCGGTCTGACATTCGAATAGATCGTCCATTCGTTTTATGAACCTTTGCCCTTCAGCCGGACTTCCCAGGACCCCAGTTCCCGGGCCCAAAATCGTCCTCGTGGATGCTCGGTCCGAATATCATGGCCTGTCAATGGCAGGCGTGAAATCCTGGGATGTAAGTAGTACATCTATGACTAACCTTCCATTTTCTTTCCAAACGTAGATGATGCGATCTCCTGAAACCTATTGCCGAGGTAATGACTAATTCGTCCTAGGATTTGGCGACCTTTATTGAAAGGTTGTTTTGTGTCGGCGGTCAATCGTGCCTGGCCGTGAAGAACAGAAGTTACATTCTGCGGAACAACACGACTGAAGAGATGTTCCTTGTCAATAGTCCTAGTATTCCTCCCTTGGAGGACTCGGTTCAAGATGGACATGAACTCGAAATGAGCATGCTTTTTCCGAACCACACGGACTACAACAGCTTCTGTCCCAAATGCAAAAGATTTTGGTCAAATCCAGTCAGTATGGAGATGTTCTGGTATGTACATTCTTTCGAGAGTTGCCTCGAGGGCCCAAGGCTAACCACTCCACAGCACCAGGTGTGGCCTCTCCGCACGATTCCTGGATTCCTTCGACGACGAGCCAGATCCCGTCACTTCATTGGCGCTGAAGGACATCCGGAGAACAGGCTTGCGATTGGTCATAGAGCAAACCATGCTAGGCTTTGGTGAAAGAGAACCGAAGAAGATGAAGAACCAGGAGATGCTCTATGAACAAACTATGAACGCGTTGGCTAAATCCAAGAACGAGCTCGGTCCTCGTCCAATGGCCCCTGCTCGCAACGACAAGTCAGAAATCAAGGACTTTCGAAGAATCACTCTCTGTAGCGAGCAGTGGCCAGATTTTGCCAGGGCGCTTTCGGCCGCCAATTGGAACAACAACAGGGCCCGCGCAATCGTTCGGGGTCTGAAGCATTTCTTAGCAGCAAAGACCTTTTCCGAGAGTGCTCTTGCATTCATTGTCAACAATAGTATAATAGGCACCCGCCGGGGCCCCGAGACGGCGTTCTTACAGTCAATCATCGATGCGTCTACTGATCGTCAGACTCTATGGGTGCCCCCGCAGGAATTTCTTTCGTCCCTGGAAGATTATATCTGTTGTGCTCGTAACGCCAAAGCACAACATTCAACTTCCGCCTTCCAACTCCGATGTTTGCTGTGGACCTACTCCGAGACTCTCGAACTGCATGCCGACTTGATACGCACTTCCTGCTGCCTCTTCAACCGCTGGTCTGGATCTGAAAGATCCACCCAAATCATATTTTCTTCTCCTCGGATGTTGACGCGCGGTCTTGCAGTCCCTCAAGGTGTTATCTGTGAGCTTTCTTTGGATATTGTCGCGGGCATTGCCCGCATCTTCAGGGAACGAGATCCAGTGCATGTCCTGGCTTGTCTGCCACTCTTGATCAAAGACTCAGCAGAGATAGCGGTTGCGTATCACCTTGATGGCAATCTCGCTGCCTACTTTCGCCAGGCTCGCGTCTCTCGAGACAGCGCTGTCCACCAGTTGAACCACGCCAGTCAAAGATGGATTGAATCTACGACCGAATCTCGTGGGAAACTTTTGGTCGATGAATCGACATTCACGATGATCTGTAACAGGATTTACGGTGTTTCATTTTAACAAGACGCTATCGATAGAAACTGATTGATTGTGAGGCCGCTTTGCTGAACGGGCGGCGGGTATTGGATGCCAATGAAAAGTGAGGTCGCCAAAACGTCCTAAGCCCCAGCTCATCTTTTCTGCTTAACGCTATTACGTATTAGTTGAATTAGAGCGGAGCTTGAGAACTGCTTGATGGCTGAAAACCCACTTGACCAAGGGGACCAGAGTCCAGGCGCATACATATTTACTCACGGCCAACCGAAAAAAAGAGTGAGTACTGAAAGATGACGTCGTCTTGCTGGCATCAGATCCTTTCAGAGACCAGGTACTTAAGTAGCGGTTGACAGCATAGCCTACCAGGTCGAAGATATCGGACCAGCGTCGCGGCCGGTCGATGACATGTTCGGGGTTGGGGCTCTTGAACCCAGGACCAAACTCATACTCTTATTCTAAGTATCTTGCTTCACCTTGCAAGTAAGTGCAATAGCCACCCAGTGATATTGTGGTTAAAGTCACTTCAATGGGGGGATCGGTGTCAAGTCGCAGGGAAAGGCCCGTAGACGCTGTGTGCAAACTGCTAACCTAGTTCAGCCGAGGGGATGGCAACATACTCGGACGCCACATCTACAAAGTCTGCATTAATACGTCGTCGACTTGTAATTGTACGCTAGCGTTCCAAGCTCACAGAAAGCTGAACAGAATGAATAGCAAGTCAAGCTGGTGCTCGAGATTCTGCTGCCTACATTACGTCTCTTAGACTCCAATGCAGTCCAAGGAACAGTCACAATCTTGACTACGGATTCTTAGTGTCGTACTCATGTAATTGCTAGGACTGAATACAGGAATCTCCCACACGTATCAACCGTCTACCTACGGGAGGCTAGCGTGCGCCTCATGAAATAAGGCCGGAATGCATGTTCTGCTTTCCCCATGCTCGCTTCGTAACCGCGACGATGCAAATAAACCAAGTGTTGTTGGTGTCGTTATGCGCCATGCCTCTCCCCTAGTGGCTTGACGTTCTCGACTTGACACTGACGCGGAACCCTTTAGGCTTCACGAACCACGCATTGTGGGTCTTCCACGTTCCTTCAGGTGCAGCAGCATCGCCCTCGAGCTTGAAATCGAAGTCGCGGATGATCCTAGGGATGAGCTTTGATATTTCAAGGATTGAAACGTTCTTGCCGATGCATGTACGCGATCCCAGTCCGAACTATAATGGTCGAATCATGTTAGAAGCCGTGCACACCAACAAGACTAAAGGTGAAGGGCAAGACAAAGTGGATAAGGTCTTACAGGCATCCAATTTCTATTCATCACGGAGAGTCTCTTCTCGTCTTCAATCAGCCAACGGCCCGGGTTGAAACTGTCAGCATCCTCTCCGAAGAAGGCCTTGTTTCTGTGCTGAATCCAGCCGTTAATTCCAACAACGGACTAAAATGAAGCATGAACGCGTCAGTGAATCATAAGTACCCCTTGATGTGCGGATTGGCCGAAGAACATGGAGAAGACATACCCCTGCAGGGAAGAAACGTCCGGCGATGGTGACACCGCCCGCGGGAACGATGCGTTCCAGAGGCAGTCCAACAGCGGGATGGACGCGTAAAGCCTCCTTGATGACTGCTTGGAGGTAGGGCATCTTTTGGCTTTCCTTGAATGTCGGGGACTGCGAGAGCTCCCCGCGGCTGGTAAAGTCTGCAAGCTCTTCGCGTAGCTTAGCCATAGTGTCGGGGTTCTTGAGCAAGTTGTACAGAATAGCAGAGATACTGATGCCGGTGGTGTCAGACCCGGCGACCATATTGGACATACAACCGTTCAGAAGATGCCATTGTGTGAACTCGTCGGCGTTGCTGGAGTGCTTGGCCAGGAACTTGGTCAGGAACGCTTCCCCAACGGCCACGCTGTCTTCGGCACTCTTGACGTCGAGGACCGGCTTTGGGGACGCTTTCTCTTCCTCGATGGTTTTCGCCGTAAAGCTCAAGATGTATAGCAACTTGGCTCCCATACTCAGATTCGGAACGAGCTTGTTTAGTATCGGTGTGATGTAAGTGTGCACGAACGGAAAGATACCAGCTAAGCTCATGTAGACTAAGCTCTGGTTGAGGTTGTCAATGACGTGAGCAACGTCTTCGCCGCGGTCCAGGAACCCAAGACGTTTTCCGTAGGTCATTAGCGCAATAGTGTCGAAAGCGTAGCATTGGAACCAATGCCCAATGTCTATCGTCGCCCCAGCCTTAGAGAACTCGGAAAGCCGCTGCGCAAACAAGGAGCCGCACTCGTCCACGTACGGCTCATAGCTAATAAGGGATGTCATAGAGTATGCGTTCGTGTAGAACCGTCTGTTACGTGCATGACGCTTCGCCGAACGCTCCGAGAAGAGATTCCATAGGTCTTCGTTAGGTTGGAACGAAATATACCACTCCGATTTTTGAAACTCTGTGCCGTGGCCATAGATCGTTTTTAGGGCTTCCGTGTCGTTAATGCTGTATCGGTTTGGGCCATAGCGGACGACGGGGCCTGGAGAGAAACAGGAAACGTAAGTAGTCATGATACTGGCAGCTGCTTGATGCTCCTACCGTATTGTTCGTGTAGCTGCTGATTGATCTTCTCAAAACCTCCTTGTTTGAGGTGGTGGAAATACCAAAAGTCGGTGAAGCGAGCCAGCGATGGGCCGGGTACTGATCGCAAGGGGGAGCGAACCCACCAAACAAAGGAATAAAGAATCTGTGCCAGCAGCGCAAAAGCTGCGACGGCCAGTACGAGTTGAGCGCCCATTGTAAAGATATATGATGAACACAAAGATGAAGTTCCCAACGCTGGTTGATAGAGCACCACACTCTGTACAACTGGTGACTTTGAGGCCTTCCTGAGCAAGGGAAAGATACAAGCTACAGATATTTATGCTGGGCATACCGGATCCGTATTTTGGGGTGACCATGCATCATCACCGCTTATTAAAGTCGACATGCACACTACCAGTCCGCAGACCATCTTAGATTTAAACCTGTAACGGCATATGGCTTACAACTATCAGGGGTGCTTCACTTGGGGCGAGTCATAGATGGTTTTGGGATGCTGGACTATGGAGACGTCTCGGCACCGAAGCTTGGATGTTCAAGCATGGAACATCTGTAGCGTTGGATCGGATCATAAAGAACTGCTCTACCCGCTATGCATGGATGTGGATCAAAAGAAAACTATACTTCAAGTGGAATCGTGAATCTGAACACCTTCTGCAGGAGAGCTGCTATCCAAGGATTTGGGGGTTCTTGGCATTAAACCAGGAACCATTAATCTTTGCTGCTGTGTTAGGGGGTTTCGGCGAGGCGACAAGACCCGGATTTCAAAGTTGTCCGAAACCGACATGCGCCCCGCAACATGACATGCCAGATAGCGTACGGCGGGGCCGGGACGCGAAAGGCGGCAAGCTCAACTATGGAGTAGGTCGGAGCTTGTCGTCGCCGTTGACCGTGGACCACCACGGTCGGTATGCGGAAATTTTCCAAGAATACGAAACGGTGGATTCATTATGCTGTTAGTGATCTATGCTATTCGTACTGATTCACAACTCGAGGCTATGCGGGGAAACTCCGCAAAACTCTCTGCTCCTGTTTTCGATCGGGTGGAACGGTGACAGCCTCGGGTAGGAGGCTACTAAGCGAGGACCTCGTACTCGCTCATCAGATCGATCACCTTGTCGATCCTCCGACACATCATCACCTCCCCACAGGTAGTCGTGGCGATTGCAGTTTCCTGCCAGGACTACGTCCGCCCCTTCCCCTTTCCACCTCGGAAACTCGTGATGGCCTGCTTCAACACGCCTGTCGAAGCATCTCCGGTCTCTCCGCCGGCACATACACCGACGCCACCAGCTGTCTTCGATCCGCCAGTCGGACAACGGCCGCCGTGATGTCCGGTGACGCTGAGGACACCTGTTCCGCCTCTACGTCTCTGTTTACTACAGCATTGACACAGGCGTGATTCTGTCTGGTAAATATTAGTCAGGACGCGCGCGCATCAGTCTTTTGAGACCTCCACCGCGCGCCTGATTACACATGTAAGAACAGCCGCGCGCAACACCTCTTGATCGTGCACTATTTTCAATTCTACTGACGGATTTCGGGAAGGGCAAAGAGCGCATCTATCAGTGGCATACTCATTCGACCTGGGCAACGATCAAGATTCAGCCTTTTCACTTGCGTCTATATATAGCTCCTCCCGACATCATATGTGTGCGTCGATTGGCATCTTTGGCACCTCGTCCTTACTACTTTTCCAAATCGACTACTTCGTACATACCAGTCACTGAGACATCATGACCATCTCCTCTGATTCAACTGCGCCTCTTATCGCCGTTGTCGGCTCAACGGGCCTACAAGGCGGCAGTGTCATCAACAACCTAGCGCTGTCGGACAAGCCGTACCGTATTCGCGGTCTCACTAGAGATGCGAAGAAAGACAAGGCTCAGACTCTTGCGAAGCGGGGTGCCGAGGTTTGGACCGTCGACCTGTCCGCCGACAATGCCGAAGGAATCCAACAGTCATTCCAGGGTGCAACCTATGTCTTTGTAAGGCCGCTTCTTTCCGGGTCGCTGCTGTACTGTGATGCGTCGAACGCGTGCTGATTGCCAAGCCTGAAGATCATGACCAACTTCTGGGAGCACGTCGACAAAGCCCGTGAGATAGCCGAGGGCAAAACCTTGGTCGAGGCAGCCCACAAGGTCGGAGTGAAACTGCTCCTAGTCTCCTCCGAAGCCAACGCTACAAGGGTGACGAACGGAAACCTTACCAAGGTTTATCATTTCGACTCGAAGGCGGAGATCTCCGACCATTCGCGAGCCTTGGGTGTGCTCTTCGTCGACATCCACGCCGCTGGGTACATGAACAACTTCACTACGTTCAGCCGTCCCAGACCTGCTGGAGATGGTTCTTATGTTGTCGATGGTAGCTGGCCTGAGACTTTCCGAATGCCGCTCCTCGACACCTACCATGATTTCGGTTTGTTTGTCCAGCTTGCTATCGAGTCAGATGAATTCAACAGGGGAGATGGCAAGATAATCTGGGCCTATGGGGACCAGGTCACTCTTCCCGATCAACTGAAGACCCTCTCCACGGTCACGGGCAAAAACATTGTATACAACAGGGTTACGGAGGAGCAAAACGGGGCGGGTATGGTGCAGGCTGGCCTCCCTGCTTTTGTTGTCGATGACATGGTTGAAATGTTCAAATTCCACGAGGTCTGGAACTCCGCCTATGCGGCCGGGAGTCACATCGAGCCTGCCAAGCTGGCACGTCGACCGCGCACTTTCAAGGAATATGTTGAGAATGAGGACTGGGGTACCGTATTCGTGTGATGCTGCTTTTGCCAACGGTTGGTGATATCAGGACTTTAGTATAGAGTCGAAGACGCCCAAACTTAGTAAGGATCAGCGTGGTTTTACTACCTCTTACAATTGCGCATAAGGGGGGATCCTTTGATAGGCGCGCGAATCGAGATGCTCAAATGATCATATTCATCGTATCTTCGGCTCATTATTCTACTCGCCATAGGCAAACGGAGACATGGTAATTCGCTATTCAATTTCACAGTCTCATGTTGACATTCTCTCCCTCAGCCCAAACCCAATCTTCTCTCCTCATCCACCGCTCAAGGACACCTCAACTCAATGTATCACCCCGGATTTGCGGATACAATTCGAAACAAGGGTTGACAGAAAGGTAAGCAGCATTGAATACGCCTCGACTCCGGTTGTCAGGCCGCACCAAGGCGTCCACAAGTCTCATGACTTGGTGCGCTCCTCAATCTGCGCCGCCTCGATGTTGGCCTCGAGCTTTTCGTCGGTGATGCTCGGGGATCTCGCGCGCCCGGCCGTGACGACGTCGCGTCCGCGCATTTGTACCCACACGGTCTTGTGCGTGGGTTGCATGAAGAGGGCGTCCATGTCTTCGAGGGTCAAACCTATGGTATTTGGTCTCAGTGACAAAGCAACAGCGACGGAATATAAGACAAAAGTGAAAGAGGGAGTGAAAACGCACCCTTGGTCTCCGGGACGAAGAAGAAGGCCCAGATGCCCATGAGCATGAGAATGCTGCTGAAGAAGAAGTAGGCGCCGTAGCCCAAGTCCGAGATCATGTACGGCGTGGAGCGCGCGATGATGAAGGAACCGAGCCAGGTTGTGGCGGTAGTGATTGAGACTGCAAGCATCCTGATCTCCAGAGTTTGCACTTCCGAGGCGTAAAGCCAGGTGATACCTTGCCAGGTGGCGCAGATGATGACACCTGTGAGATGCGTCAGCGAACTCAAGGGACAAGATGCGGAATGCGCAAAGTCTTACCGTTGATGTACACGCAAACCATGGCCAAATATGACCAGCCATCCCGGATGATGACTCCAGCAGCCGCTCTGGCGGCGGGATCCGCGCCTGGAGAGGCAAGTCAGCTTCATGAAGATCCTATAAAACCATTGTGAACTTACGCATGACGTATCCACCGATGTACCACATCGGAATGCAGCCAAGTGCCGAGCCCCAGATGAGACCTTTCCGTCGACCAACCCGCTCAGCAACCCAGAAAGTGAACAGGAACATGCCAAAAGTCTTTGCAATCCCGTAGAAACCGGTGGAGAAGAGCTTTGTCGAGGTTCCCGTGATACCAAGACTTTCAAAGATGCGAGGGGCGTCTGTAACGTACGCATCAGAGGATGAATTTTGAGGTAACGACTTCGAGGACACTTACAGTAGGTAATAATGTTGACTCCGGTGAAACTTTGCAGGAACATCAGCGCCATTCCGAGACCCATTCTGTTGCGAATGCCCTTCTGGAACAACTTCTGGAACATCTGCTTCTTCGTCAAGCGGTTATTCGTGCGCTGCTCAACCTGCGTGCGGATATCATTCATCTCGCGGCGGATGTACTCGTGGTCCGCAGGCAAGCCCCTCAGCTTCACCAGAATCCTCTCCGCAGCGTCAAAATGGTCACCTCTTGCCAGCCAGCGCGGGGACTCGGGACACCAGATCATGCCGAGTGCGAGCCCCAGCCCGGGCACGAGCTGGATGCCGAGCGGAACGACCCACTGTGCGTGGTTGTTGACGTTGATGGTGCGGTCGGTGGCGTAGTTGATCCAGAAGCCGAGCATGCCGCCGCCCTGGGAGGCGATCTCGAAGATGCCGACGAGGCGGCCGCGGATGGAGGGCGGCGCGGTCTCGGCGATGTAGACGGGGACGGTGAGCGAGGAGGCGCCGATGCCGAGGCCCGCGATGGCGCGGCCGGCGTAGATCATGTTGAGGGAGCCGCGGGCGGCGGTCATGAGGGTGCCACCGAGGAGGAAGACGGTGCCGGCGAGCATGACGGTTTTGCGGCGGCCGAATTTCTCGGCGATGGGGAATGTGAGGAGGGCGCCGAAGAAGCAGCCGGCCTGGGGGTAGCGATTAGCTTGAGGTCTTCAGGATGAGACATGGTATTGCGTACCTGGAAAGTCGAAACGATGTTGCCTTGGATAGTATCTCTTGCGGTGGTGCTGACCTCGTCGAGGTGGAAATCGCGGCGGAAGGAGTCCAGCGCCATGGTTCCGCCGATGACGGCCGTGTCGTATCCCACTGGAATCTGGAGTTAGTCATTTGTCCAAGGGTCCGATGAACGCCGTGTTTCGGCTCCGAATGATCCACATCTGCCAGCCTGGCTCCCGAAACGCGGCGGCGCGGGCCGGTCGCAAGCCTCAAACCTTATCTCAGGCAAGAGGCGCAGAGCTGAAGTGTTCCAGAACAGCGCGACGCAGGTTGTCCGCAATCTGAAAGAAAAGGGATATCGATGACATACTAGCTAGAGCCGACATGCTGGCAACGAGCGCAATCAGGTGGATGCGCCAGTTGCGCACCTCGGGGGGATCAAGCGTCCCTGCCGCGTGGGTGCTGAAGAAGCCCATGTTGGGCGATTGAGGCGCAAGTGGCGCGGAAGCGGCGCGAGAACAGCTGGTTTCGTGGGTCTCGTTTGGCAGCAGAAGTACGTAAGGAAGAGAAGACTCGGCAAGCCCCCAGAAACATGGAACGTGGTTGCGCAACTGAACACGAAAGGGACCCGAACCCACGGACGGCGGGGTGGAGGGGACGCAAGCTTTATCTATGCCAACTGCGACGTGCCCACCCAAAATAAGCTTGAAGTGCGCTCCGTCGAATGAAAGGACATGTTTTGCGACATTGTTGTGGAATGATCAGGATCAGCGTCGTCTACCCCGCGATGACCCCCATGGGGAAAAAACTGGGTGCATGGCCTGGTCGTTAAAACCTGCCGTTGGTAGGGCAGAGGACATCCACCCAAATTGGGCGCACTGCAGCTGGTGGCAAGCAAGAGGGGAGAAATGGAGAGAAGAATGAGAAGAGAGGTGCTTCCAACCAAACAATCATGTTGGCAATTAGACCCCTGCACAGTTGGGTTGGCAGACACATACCTCCGCAGACTTGGCGTCAGCAGATGTGTGGATCAGCCAAGAAGAACGCCGAGGAAGACGAGAGGGGGGAGGGAGGGAAGCAGACATCCGTTTTATTTCGTCTGAATTCATCTTTTACCTTTTGAGCCGAGCCATATCCAATTTGTGGAGGCTTGCACCGCGCCACAATATTGAAATGATCTATTCATGGTTTGAGAATTAAATACCTAAAAAGCATCGTAGTGCTGTTTTTGATAATCAGGAAACTTTTGATCCAGCAAGAATATTGTCGAGAACCCCAACGGCCTGCAGAACTTCGTCTGAATTCACTAGAGAGCAGGGGGGGGGGGGGGGGGGGGGGGGGGGGGGGCCTAGAAAATAGAGTTCGACAAGACAGAAGGTTATTTTCACGTCCCGAAGCGCGGACTCGCTTGGGCCTCGTGGACGTTATCTCCACGGACACTGCACCATGCACCATTATTCGCCGCTGTCAACAGATGAAGCGCCAAGTCACGGTTCCGTAACATCTGGGACTGCACAGCCCCATTTTACGAGATTTGCAGAAGACTTGACCAGAAATCCGAGAGCGATCGCTCATGGAGTTCTGAGAGGCGATTCGCACGGATGGTGGCGGGGGAGCCAAGACCGAGATCTCTCACAAAACATACGTTGAGGTGTCAGTGAGAAGCAATGTTTTACGAGGAAATGAAAAGCACATCCGCGGAAATGCAGAGGTTTCGCACTGAGAGAAAATGTTTAGTCACCGATTCTGGCGGCGTCGAGAATATGTCGCAAAAGTAGAACCCGCGCGTTGTCTTCTGCATGGGACGGAGACCAGATATATGTCCTGTCGTTGAGCTTCAATCGAATTCGTAGATCGTGGGATGCAGGCTGATGGCAGCGCTAAACCGCGATGGAACGCCGAGACGAAAAGCGCCGGAGGAACTCGGGGACTTCAGACGTCGGGCGCGCACTCACTCAAGATTCCCAACGCCCGGATCTCAAATCTGAGGTGTGATTCCCGAGCGTGACCTTCACGGGCGTCCGGGTCCAAGGATTCGGGAGGCAGCTTTCGGGGGTGCGAGATGGTGACAAGAAGTGGTCGGTTCTCGGTTCTGGCTCGACGTCGGATGAGAGGTGTGCGGGCGCGACAGCAGGGCCGCGAGCGGAAGCCGGGGTTGGCCCAGCGCCGGGGGCATGCATCCCCCGGGGCCTGGATCCGTCCCGCCCCAACCTCCCTCCTCGGTAGTCAAGTTTGACTTCCGAGACCACGCGACGCCGCTGCGCTGTCAAGAACGCGGCTCTCCACAACCTATCATGAATCCCGAACACCTCGGCGGAGGATCCCAAAGCTGGTGATGGCGCTGTCTTGGTGTTCTCTTGGCTGCTTTCCATCTCGTTCAGATCTGGCTTGCGGCGGGCATGCAGGGCTTTTTGAACCTCCTCGCTAACCGCCATGGTGGATTCAAGCTTCCTGTTGCACCAATCAATACCACCGTGACCCCAGGTTCTTTGGGCTCCCTTACCCCGGAGCCACAATCACTTGACATGTCGTCTGGCGAATTGTGACCTTGACTGGCGGTTCTTATGTTGCATCGGTTATTCCTGCCAGACTGTCGGATGCCATCAGTTAAGTGTGTTTCCCTCTTGATTTTCATTGCAGACAGTGTGCTCAGCCACCCCCGGTCTGGGGTTGGTTCCCCCTCACTTACAAGCGTGACTTGGCGACTTGGCACGGATTTGCGACGGTTCGTGGGGGCTGCTTTTCCGTTGGACCGCAGCATGCTCCTCTGCCATCTTCCCGCCGAAGATCGTGCGAATTGGCTCAAAATAACTATTTTCTGAATCAAACAGAAAGAAGTTCCACTATTGAGGGATAGAGTAACCGAAGTTGCTCCAGTGGGCAGGAGCAGCTCAGAGCGTTGCGAGCAAATACACGGCATCATTTGATCTGCTAGGGTCCACATTTCCGGGGGTTCTCAGGCGGAGACGGCGGTCCGTCTCGGAAGCCAATTCTGATTTTCGGAGGCCAGATGCACGCCGGATTTGTGGAGCTCCTCTCCGGAAATGTCCACCGATTTGGCTAAGGGGAAGCTGCCCACCAGCACAAGTACGCCCGCACACGACTTTCTTGACTTCGGTACGAATATCATACTCAAGACGCCCGAAACGCTCTGGGGTAGAGATCAAGTTTGAAAAGCGATGTTCCCCTCAGGACCAATCAGAGTAAACCCATCTTCGGTGACAGAATCAGGACAAATAGCAACAAGAATACCACAATTGCGATTCGCTCCGGGAGGAAGGTAACGATTCCTCACTGTGAAGAAGCTGCGAAGAGAGATCATCACGCGCACCTGAGAAACGCCACTGCCGTAATCCCAGGTGCGGAGGATTGCCTTGGCGACGAAGCGAAGGCCAGGGTCTGATCAAGATGGTGTTGGACAGTTGGGGTAAGCCTCCTGTGTCACTTACCTACGGAGGTTCACCGATGGAGTGTGGTTGTTTGTAAAAATGGCTGCATTTTGCAGCCATACAGCAAACAAATGCAGATCTCGTGAGACGTTGTCAACTCTTGCTTGACTTTGTGTCAGAGGATGCCCCAAGGACCCTCGGGATGTGTCGCCGAATTATGTCAAGCTAGCCAACATCTGTGCCACCAATCGTGAGAAATGGCTATTTTCATTGACTCCTGCATCGACTTCTTTCATGAACAAGTAGGTTGTTCAAAGTGTGGCATGTGGCGGTGCGATGGATGACAAACCCCCGGCCAGTTCAATTGGCATGACTAACCTGCTTCAAGGAACCTCCGGCGCGGGGGCACGCCCGCGAGTCAGTGCACACTTACCGCAAACCCCAAAAAGGGCCCCCTGAAAATTTTCGCTCTCCGCAGTTCATCCCCACATCATGGAGTCTGGTTCGGAGAGAGGGGGCGCCCACCGAAAGGGGGAACCGGCGGAAAACATCGAATGGAATGGTCCCGCCTCCATCCTCCCCCGCGCTCCTTTCCCCAGCTTTGTTGCCTTGCTTCACCCACTGAACTACCTCACACTACCTACACTGCCTACCTACCAGACAGAATTTGACTTTGAACCGGCGCTGTGAGCACTGAGAAGAGACGCAGGCCCGAGGGAGGTAGGAAGGCAACACCTCAGTTGATCCAACGGGCTGTGGGACTGAGGAGGAAGAGGGAAAAGAGAATGTCCGCCGTCGCCGCCAACGAGGAGCCCGCCCGCGACGACCGCAATTCCAAGCATGCAGGAGACTAGCGGGCCGTCCTCGGCTCTGCCAAGTTACTCCCGACCACCGAGAAGATCAGTGAGGTCCCGGGAAGGGTGCTTGACCTGCAAGTGAGTACTCCTGTCACCACACATCTCTACTTGTGGGATTACTTGGAAACTTTCCATCCACCACCCCTTGCTAACGTCGCATCAACCAACCCCCCATAGACGCCGCAAAGTGAAATGCGATGAGTCGCGGCCCCGATGCAGCCATTGCGAGCGCTTGAATCTGGAATGCAAGTGGCGGCCGCAGTCCAACAGCACCGCCGCACACGCAACCCTGGCCGCCGCCGTCCCTGCCGGCGCCCGCAGCCCGGCCATGCGGTCCCACGCCACCGATGCCTCCGTCTCGCCCGCGGCGTCCATGTTCCAGCCCATGCAGGCCGTCGACGAGATCTTCGACTACGCCAGCTTCATGTGGGACACTGGCGATGTCTGGCAGCAGGTTCCCGAGCCGGGGCAGCAGATGAGCCTTGATGGCCAGGTTCTTGTAAGTTCACTTCACGTCTCACTCTGGATGAGGATCACTCGACACTTAACGAAACATGTCACTGAACCATCACAGCGAGCCCAATATGCTGCCCAGCCAGTGATCGGCAGACCAACAGCGCTCATAAGCAGCCCTCCCGATCTCACCTTCCCGGACCGGACCACCATAGACGACCTCCCGGACCCGTCGCCCATCCCCGACGCCAGCAGCCAGTCGGAGCAGCAGACCATGGCCCTGCAGGTGCCGACCGAGGACGACAGGCTCATGGACTACTTCAGCCGCGTCGTGGTCCCGCCCATCCTCGCCGAGGTCGAGACCCAGAAGAAGTGGCTCGCCATCCGCCAGGTCGTCGTCGACATGGCCGGCGCCTCGCAGATGGTCAAGTGGGCCGTCCTTGCCTTCTCCAACCTCATGCTCTCGCGCCGCGAGGGCGCCTGGCTCGCCAGTCCCGAGGACCACTACCAGAAGGCCGTCGCCGAGGTCGCGGCGTACGGCGAAGACTCATCCCCGCGAGACGACAGCCGCAGCTCCCGGCGAGAGCACCTGCTCGCGACGCTCTTCTTCCTAAGCTACGTCGACATACTGCGCGGCTCCATCAAGGCGGCGGATTCGTTTCTGAAGCGAGCGTACGGGCTCTTCCAGCAGGGCGAGAAGAGCAGCTTTGCGGCTATCGAGAAGCAGTTCCTGCAGTGGATGCGCCTCCTCGACGCCCGCGCCGTTTCAGCTGGCGGCCAAGGTCTCCTCTTGTCCAAGGATGACGAGCTCTTGCTGGTGGAGGCATCACCGGCCAGCTTCGACGGCGGCGTCGCCGACTCGTCCAAGGAAGACCTGGCCGAGGGCGACATCGAGGACGTGCTCTTCCAGGTGATGTACCAGCCCGGCATCGTCTTCTTCCAGAAGGTGCAGAGCTTCATGGGCCGCATATCAAAGATCGACCCGTGGCACCGCTCGCGCGGCACCGTCGAGGACGAGACGGAGGTCATGAACATCGGCGCGGCTATCGCCGCGGACCTACGAACGCTGTACGAGCAGCGGCCGCCGCTGATGGACTACGCGGTGGCCGGCAAGCTCACGGAGCCGCATGTCTCCGCGCACCTCGCCTTCGTGATCACGCGCGCGTTCCGGACATACCTCGCCAACTACCACGCCAGCAAGGTGCACCTGCACCGGGTGGCGTACAAGACGTTTCCGCTGACCAAGGAGGCGCAGGAGGCGCTGAGCCAGATCCGGCGGCTGGCGCGGCTGCTGGTGGACTCGCTGGACGCGGACAACTCGCTCCCGGTGAACATGCTGTGGCCGCTGCTGATGCTGGGCTCCGAGGAGCAGGATCCGGCGGAGAGGCTGTGGATCAAGACGCAGATCCTGCGAATGGAGAAGGTGGCCGGGAATGCCAAGATCACGGCGCAGGTGCTGGAGGAGGTGCAGGCGAGGCAGGACAGCGAGAAGGTGCGGGTTGATATTCGATCGGTGATGCATGCCATTTTTAACTCTTGCTTCGCGATTGTTTGAGGGGGAGTTCACTGGAATCGGCCCTTTTACGGCGAAAAGGAGGAGATCATGGTGCACTGCGAGATAAAGGAATGGGAGCACGCAAGAAGAGCCCAGCCGGAGTGGACATTAGTTATCTTCTGTTAGATACCCAGTATGCTGTTTCTACGTATGCATTGTTTGTTTTGATCACTGCATCTGTCTGTATTCTCTCGATTGCTTTCCCCAAGCTCATTCCTAGGCACGCGACGGTGACGATTCCTCGTGTTCTTCCGCCTCGCCGCGTCGGTTCCGTCGTTGTGATCCCCTCGGACGCTAGCCCAGGTACCCGACGCGATGCCGATCGGAAGATCCACTCCGGCCCCGCGATGGATCCACTGCCTCGGGTACTTTACTCAGTGGCCGTGCCCAGGCGGCATCCGACACCATGAATTGGACGGTCTCAAACTTGTCCGGGCAGATGACCGATGGCAGCAAGGGTGTTTGAAATGGCGGAGTAGTTCTCAGGCCATGTTGTGGCCCCAGACCAACTTCTGCCGCCTCCACGCTCCACGCGACCCTCGCTCAATTCGATCGGGTCATGCCCGTGGGGAAAAACGAATTGTCGGCTTGTCGGAAAGTCGTCCACTTTTTTGAGAGCCCCGCGATGGTGACACGAAGGCGCGCGGGGTTGGAGGGGTCAAGTGCCCCCGAGTAACGGAGCTTGACGCGTACTTGTATCGAGCATCTCCAGCCAATTCTGCAAAAACTTCTTCTGCTCTGCTAACGATCCTGCAAATTCCGTTTCTTTTTCGGCCAAGTTTTGATTCATTCCCCATCATCTCCACCCTTGCTCGTCTATCCAATCTTCCACAATGGCCGCCAAGTCCTTCCCCCCCGGCATCCACGTCCCCAGCTTGACCTGGTTCGCCGACGACTCCAACCAGGAGATCGACTGGGCCGTCCAGACCAAGCACCTTGAGTTCCTCGTCAAGTCTGGCCTCCACGGCGGTAAGTCACCTCCATCCCCCGCTCTCTCACCATGGAGCCACATCTCTAACAGCCCGCAGTCGTCCTGGCCGGAACCAACGGCGAGGCAGTCACCCTGACCGCCGACGAAAAGACCGCCCTCGTCCAGAAGACGCGCGAAATCGCCGTCGCCGCCGGCCTCCCCGACCTCACAATCACCCTCGGCTGCGGCGGCCAGTCCACGCGCGCCGTCATCGCCGAGACGCACCTCGCCAAGGCCGCCGGCGCCGACTACGCCCTCGTCCTCGTCCCCTCCTACTTCCACTTCGCCATGAACGAGGCCGCCATCGTCGGCTTCTTCGAGGAGCTCGCCGCCGCGTCCCCGGTCCCCATCATCATCTACAACTTCCCGGGCGTCGCCGCCGGCCTCGACGTCAACTCGGACATGCTCTCCCGCCTCGGCAAGCACCCCAACATCGTCGGCGTCAAGCTCACCTGCGGCGGCATCGCCAAGGTCGCGCGCGTGCGCGCCGAGTTCGACCCGAGCGAGTTCTTCGCGCTCGCGGGCCAGAGCGACTGGCTCGTCCCCGCGATGGCCGTCGGCAGCACGGGTACGATTACCGGTGTCGCGAACCTGTACCCCAAGTACTGCATCGAGATCTTCGATCTGTACAACGCGGGCAAGCTGCAGGAGGCGACGGCGGCGCAGTTGAAGCTTGCGCAGATGGAGTGGGCGTTTGGCAAGGGCGGGATTAATGGTACTAAGTGGGTTGTGGCCAAGTCTCTGGGCTACCCGCTTGCGAGCTGCCACTGCAGACGGCCGTACCCGCAGTACACCGACGCGGAGAAGCAGGCATGGATCGCGGGCCTGGTTGCGCCATTGGCGGAGGAGGAGGCCAAGATCAACGCCCGTGCTTGAAATTGAAAGACAAGAGGGAAGGAAAATAATGGCATGAAATGGCGTTTTTGGGATACTTTGAAATCACTTGTAGATGAACAGAAAAGAGATAATGAATAGACGCTGCTATGAAACAATGCTCCTGGGTTCGGAGACTTCTGTGATTGCCTTTGGTTCTGATTGGGCTTAGCTTTGTGAGTGGCCCTGCCGGGAGGGTGGTGACTGGGTTTCCCTTCATCTGTTGTCTGGCCTTGTCTGTCTGGGTCGTGCTGTCTCAGGAGGCCTGGTTGTAGGATTCAACTTAGAAACAGAACCACCAATACTTCTTGTATCCATGATTCGGATTCACATTCGACGATGGATCAAGTATTTCGGCTGGAGATTTACTCATCAGCCTGATGTTTACGATTCTTAGGCCTGTTGTGGATGTGGTGACCGTGGACTAAACTTGTAACATTCAGCCTCACTGCGTGCGCCTTGGGCTTGATTGTGGTGCCAAGGAGATTCAATGAAGCCAATGCGACCATCGTCTAAGCTTTTTCAATCGGATGAGGGAAGCTGCGCACAGCAAACGAGAACTTCCTCAGTTCTTGTCATGACATGTCGAATTAAATAGCTCCTGATGCGGCTTATTTCAACATTGTGGTATCTCATTATTAAACACACTTTCCTCCCATCATTGTTCGGGCCTCATGTCTCAGCCATAAACCGGCATTACAAATCCTAATCATCCAACAGAGATCTACACATCTTCGGTGTGCTCACTTCGCTTCGCCTTGTCGATATCGTCGAAAGCAGTGTCGACGACCTTGGTCGATGGTTCCGGACGGGCGTCGTGTGCGTAGCCACTGCGGGGAAAGGAGTCAGTAAAAACGGGCTGGCTTTAGAGGGAAAAGAACAAACGTACAAGATGACATCCATCTGGTCCATGGTGAGACCCTTGGTCTCAGGCAGGAAGAAGAAGGCCCACAAGGTCGCCACAATCATCCACGCGGCGAAGAAGAACCACGTCGCGTAGCCGAACGAGCTGAAGATGTACGGAAGCGCCTTCGTGATAGCAAACTGCGTAGCCCAGACGACGAGGGCGGCATACGTTCCGGTGAAGTTGCGCAGCGCACCGGGGAAGATCTCAGCTGAGACGATCCATGGAATACCGTTGAGCCCGAACGACCAGCAGATGGAGTAGATCATGATCATGCCTGTGGCGGCCCTGCCGCCCGCCGCAGTCGACGCGGAGAGCTCCTTCCCGGCGGCGATGATGTCCGCCGGGTGGCCGATCTTGACGTACGCGCCGACGACCCAGAGGCAGAGCGAGCAGACGAAGGACGAGATGATGGCGGGCCAGCGGCGGCCGAGCAGGTCGATGAGGAAGATGAAGTAGATGATGGAGGCGATGGCCTTGATGAGGCCGTAGATGCCGGTGTAGAGCGCGACGTCGGTGATGCCGATGGAAGCGAAGAGGGTCGGGGAGTAGTAATTGATGGCGGCGGCACCGGAGAGGTTGTTGAGGGCGAAGGCGCAGAAGACGAGGACGAGGCGGTTCCACATGCCCTTGCGGCAGAGCGTGCTTGCGACGCCGCGGAAGTAGGCCCATTGGCCGGTGCCGTAGGCGCTGGCGACGGCGGCTTCTTCATCCATCTTCTTTTGGAGCATGTCGACCTCTTCTTGCATGTCTGTGCATCGACTCAGTCAGCAGTTGGTTCGGGATCTGGGATAAAGGGACTTACACTTGTGATCGATGGGAAGATGTCTGATCGACTCGAGAACCTTGTGCGCCTGCTCAGTCTTGCCCTTGCGCATCAACCAAAGGGGACTCTCGTGGATGAAGAAGCAGCCGATGAAGAGGATGCCGGAAGGTACAAGCTGGAAAGCCATCGGGATTCTCCAACTGGTCGCTGAGTTGGGGTTGATGTTCTGAGTGATGCCGTAGTTGATCCAGAAGCCGATGACGGAACCGACCTGGTAGGCAACTTCGAAGAGACCGGTGAGGATGCCGCGGATCGAGGGGATCGAGAGTTCACCGATGTAGGAGGGGACGGTGGCCGTGATGCCACCGCATCCGATGCCCGTCAGCGCGCGACCCGCATCTGAACTCATAATGTTAGTCACTGTTAAAAGAGAACGGGTGTAAGTATTAACGTACAGATGTAAGAGAGCTGATTTGTCGCGGCAACCATGAGAATGGCGCCGACGAGGAAGATGACGACGTTGGCCTGCAGAGTCCATTTTCTGCCCAGGCGCTCAGTGACTGGGACATGTCAGCTCTTGTCTGTTTGGCTAGAAGGATGTCATCATACTGAAGAAGCAGAGCAACGCGCCGCCGAGAGCGCCAGCCTGGAACGCCGAGGTGATATTACTCGAGATGTTATTGGAGTTCTCCGAGGTGATCCCAAAGTCTCTCTTGAAACCAGTTCGTGCGATCGTGGTTCCGATGAAGGCAGAGTCGTAACCGAACCTGAGAACTGTCAGTGATGCAGCTTTTTGAACAAGGCCTCGGCATATCATACAGCAAAGATCCGGTTGCGATGATGGACGCCTCAATGTAGAGACGCCAGTTGTAGACCTCCTTCGGGGTCGGCCGATCCTCGACAGCCTTGAAACCACCCATGATTGCGTTGCTGCGGTTCCGTCGAGTGCGAGGAGGGTGTGAGATTTGCCAAAGACGTTGGGAGCCGTCCGATTGATTATCTAGACTTCAACACGCACGGGGATCACACCTTTTCCGGGGGCAGTTTGGCTGTCAAAGAGTATTTATCCTGCCCTCCGTCCGACGTAACCCGTCGGATCCCATCCCCACGGGGTACTCGGGTGGAGAAAACATGGAGGACTTTGGAGTTGTCTCCCAGGTCGCGTCGGACGGCGCCAACGATAAATTTGGGGGTGGGTTTGACTCGCGTCAGTGGCCGCCATGGCCAACTGACAGCCCAGAATCCCAGGGACCGGCCTTCGGAAGTCGTCCGTCGACGATGCCACGAACGGGTTTTTGCAGCCGATTCAGTGGGTCTTTGCCTGGAGCTAAGGTCTGGCACAAAGCGGTCTTGGACCGAGGTAGTCGTTGTTAGTGCTGACTCCTGACTCTGCCAGCAAGTTTCATCAGCAACTACAAGTTGTCGAAAGGGATTTCAGCCACGATCAATGTCAGGTGATTGCGCTGATGTTATGCGCGGCCCCACTGCGCTGGACTGACGATGATTCCACGGGTGTGACGGCGCTTCCGACATGCGACCCGACGCGACCCGACGCGAACTACCGGCGAGGCATCTCCACTTCGCACGTGGGAAAGGCGAACCGGATCCTCGGGTCTGAGGAGAGGCAATCAAGAATTGGCCAAGACACGTGAGATGAACCGATGACGTTTGCTGGAAGAGTTACTGTTTAGAAATCTCTTCTCTGTTTGAAGGCTGTTGCGGGGAAAGCACCGGTTTCTCATAAAGTATGCCTTTGAAGACACATCAGCTATTGAGTGGCTTCAAGAGGCAGATGCTCACAATTCAAAATGCTCGAAGGCCCTTAATGTGGCTGATCCGTGGCTGGAGGTGGCTGAGATATGGCTTGAGTACGGTTGGAGCTTGTGGCTTAGCCATCTCTTCCCAGCAAGACATCTGAACCGTCGCAGTCATGTTCCCGTCTGTAATTGGGATAGTGTATGCCTCCTGATAAGAGATTAGGTCATCTAATGCGGGCCTAAGTATAACTGGCCTACTTGGTTATGTTCAATATTGGGGTTGCTGCACTCCGAGTTTGATGATGAGGTTTTTGATAAATCGCACTTCAATCGCATATCACACTTCCAGCATGACTTTTATTGGTCTATAATGTCATGTCGTATTTCACTTTTCTGCGTTCTATGGAGGAAGGTAGCCAATCAATCAATGACACGCTCGGTCGCCAAGTGCTTACTGCATCTTCATTAAACTGATCAGGCTGGCATAACTTAAATGCCCCTTCAACTCGTGAACTACAAGCTATCTATCAACCTATCGCCAGCTCACCAAACGAGATGGATCGTAGTACTCCAGAATCCTCCGCCTCCTGCGACGAAACCATCGCCACGACCAATGACCTAGCACCTGGGACTTGGGCTGAGAGATACCTCGCAGCTAATGGCGACGATGTCGACGCTTATTCCCATCTTGTCAAAGAAGTCGAGGAGGACAAGATTGATCCTCAAAAATACAAACATGAGATACAGAAGCTGGTGTCAGCGATGAACATCATCGACGGATTTGCGGGAAATGTCGACAATTTTTGCAACACTGGCCAGACATATCAACCACACAGTGGGCTTTGGCCAATGGACGCTCCTTCAGCAGCGTTTGCGAGATCGAAGCAGCAACCATCGCTGGATGCAAATTTTGTGCCTTCCTCCATTCCAGATTAGTCTACAGGCAACTACTCGATGCCTTTCAGAAGATCGAATCTCGGCTTAGAGCCTTTGGTCACGATGGCTCCAGTTCCTTGACCGTAGAGGCTTGGGGCGAGGGTCCTCTTCAGTCGCACATCATGTGGCTAAATCTGCCAGGGAAACAGGCTACGATTTGCACCAGTCGTGGCGGTTCAGCTGTCAAGTTCTTTTCTGATGTGACGGAACCCTTACGTAAGGTCATGATTTCTCGCACAATACCACTATAATTATCCCTACCTAGGCATTCCTACGCGCGGACACTAATGATGTACACAGAAAGTTCATGGCAGCATAAAGAAGACAGCAACGTCTACGAACTGGCTAGAATGTGGTTGCATGAATGCGACAACTTTCATGACACGTGTGTACATAAAAAAGAGTATGAACGACCTTCAAGGCTGGTTTCGTTCGACCGCGATGTTGTCAGAGTCGTGCGCACCGCAATCTTCGACATCATGCCGAAATACGCCACGTTAAGCTATTGTTGGGGTACCAATCCATTTTTGTGCTTGACTAGGAACACAATGGGGTCGTTCCTGGACGGCATTTATGTGAGGGAGCTACCACAGACGTTCCGAGATGCAATCCAAGTGGCCAAGAAGCTAGGACTGTCCTACATCTGGATCGACGCTCTTTGCATACTTCAGCATGACCCCGAAGATTGGTTCACTGAGGCTAGTCGCATGAGATCGGTTTACGGCAATAGCTATGTCAACCTCGCCGCTTCCTCCGCGACCAATGTCCACCAGGGCTTTTTCTCGAGACCAGAGCGTTACAAGCACTACAATGGAGGGTTTTGTGCTCGAGTAAGCACTCACAACTATAGCCTAGCCCGCAATTTTCATAGCTCCAGCGTGCACGAAGAAGCCTCTGAGAACACACATTTGGCCACTCGAGCCTGGACACTACAGGAGAAGCTTCTTCCTGCCCGTACAATTTCCTTCGGTCATACGGGCATTTTCTGGGAATGCAGGTCCGGCATTCGATCCGAGTTCTTTCCGTGTGGGGTTCCCGGCGAGTTCAGGTCACATCTCGTCTGTCCCGAAGATCAAGCCTGGAATTGGGATCTGATTATCTCCCAGTATTCTCGCGCTAACCTCACCGAGCCTGAGGACAAATTGCCCGCGTTGTCTGGCATTGCTAGACGCCAGCAAGAGGCCACTGGTCATCAATACCTTGCAGGAATGTGGAAGGAGTCACTTATCACCGATCTCACATGGGGGATTCAATCAGAACGTCGGAGAAGGCCGGCTTGGAGGGCCCCGTCCTGGTCCTGGATGGCAGTCGATGGCCACGTTTTGGTCTGGGCACAAACCGTCGAGGTTGATACGAAGCGAATCAAGCAATACATCAGCATACTAGACGTATGGGCGACACCGTCCGGTCCGGATCTGTTCGGCAAAGTGAACGACGGCTTGCTTTCGTTAGCTTGCACCGCACTTGTGCGTGCCCATCTTCTGAGAGATGATGAAGCCGAAAAGGACTCAGATGAGCACGAGACTCAATATATTCAGTGTGTTAGCTTGGGTGCAGTTATGCCTTGGTTGCCGGTCTGGATGGACGCCTTGGACGAAAACGGGACCAGCAGTGAGGTCTATTTGATGCCAGTCTTTGGCGGACCGTCTGGCATTGAAAGAAGGCAGAAGCGATTCAAGGACAGAAACTGGCGCGAAACGAACGTGGAGAGCCACGGAATCAACGATGATAATACGCGAGACGTGGCAGAAGAAAGAGTGCCGCAATTGGTGATGTACGGCCTCGTTCTCCGAGCTTGCGGCCAGAATATGGGTGAAGGTGGTCGCTTTTCTCGGGTTGGGTTGTTTTATGTCAAGAATTTTAGTGACGTTCCGTTTGATGGAGAGCCAGAAAAAGACGAATATCACGACTTCATTCAACTGCTGGATGGAAGAGAACAAGAAATGGTCGAAACCGAGAGCCCTGATGGGCCAGAGAGCGCTGCTTTCATTCAGCGCGACGTCAAAATCACAATTGAGTAGTGGTAGTTGCAATGATGGTCATCAATGCTTACGATGTCCAAAACAACGTACCTGCCAAGAATTCATTCAATGACTTGATCTTTGATTGACGTTTGAGAGGGACATATCGAACTCCATCAACACAAGGAAATTGATTTCAATCTTTTATCGAGCAGCACGATCAATGCCAGCGCCTACCCGCTTTTGGCATACTGAAAAGATAGGTATTCAAGGAGGTTGCAGATCATAGAGACCGATCCGAGCGCAAGACTGCATCCTAGCAAGACCACGTTATTACTTGGAGAACGATATCAAAGTCACTGAATTTTTCAAGAATGGATTGCCGCCGCGCGCTGGAACGGAATTCTCTCTAGCGAAATGGTGGATTGAACGGGGATGGCCTGTGTCTGGCTGGTATCTCATTTATGTACATATTGCCCCGCTCGATCAATTGCTTCATGAACATGCGCCTGGCCTACTCCTAATAACACTGTTCAAAAACGTCAGTAATGTTGCAGACTTAGGATCTGAGAAGACACATTGACTTACGCAACCCTCAAATCCGCCATCGCCGCAAGCGGAGCCTTCGTCATAGGACATTAAGCAGTCGCCTCGCCAGGTGTGACGGTCACCGCCCTCTGCCTCGCTACAACAGAAAGTGTTGCGGTCCTATTAGGAAACCATATGTCAGTAAATCCAGATTCCATCAGGTGTACGCCACGTTCTTGTAGAAACATACGGGGTACAAGGCCTTGCAGCTAAGATGGTACGCTTCCTTGCCGTAAGAGGTGCACCACCATGCATTTGCGGATCCAAGCAAGAGAGAGCCGACGGAAAGGACAGCAGCGAACTTCATGACGGCTAGGTATGTGAGCGAGAGTTGAAAAACGAAGGACTGAGCGGTTGGTTGCTACAACTGGTGACGACTGCACAGATGAGTAGTTCTTGGTGGTTTGTATATGTATGTTGTAGATCTTAACTCATGACTCAAGCATGGTGGTCTCGCTTGAATGCATTGAATAACGGGCGTCTCCTCCTGGTTAGGCCTGTAGGGGTTATGACGAGTCAGAGACCACTCACCGCAAGACTACAATTCAATGCCCACCCTAATCAATATGGCTGAGACTTGGAGCAGATGCCCTTGGAATATTTTCCTCAGTAGCGGCATGCAGCTATTCACAAGACACGGTGATACTGTCATTATCTATTCCAAAGATCAACGGGAGACTGTAGTCTAGGCTACTCCAGGTCGTGGATAGACTCGATTCCCTTCCGGCATTAAAGACTTTCGGAACACTGAATGGTAAGGTCGAAGAAGCGCCTGCTCACCAGTTGAGCCCAGCTGAGGTTCTGTCAAGCCTTGCCCAACCCTTGTTCTATCCCGGAGGAGCGCATGTCAAGACGGCAGGCAATCGGACAAACCGCAACCTTAAGAAGCGGACCATGGTGGATGGGAAGGCATCATGATCTGCAGATCCACTCGTCTCTTTCCCTATTTACTCTTTTACAGCAACTTGCGGCTAACCGGCCCCTGATGAGTTCGTCACCCCGTACTACCACGTGCTCCTGAGGAGGACAGTTGGATACTTTAAAACACTGGGAACAAGACGTGTGCTTTCTTCTATTTTCTGAGAATCAACTCTGATCATTTTGCATCTACTTAGAAGCTTGTGAAGAATTTGGCTTTCTGGCGTCATGTCGGGAGCCGATGGGATACTTTTTGCTGCTATTATTACGCCGATGTTTGATCCCCATGTCCAATAAAAGAGCTATGCCGGAACAGGAAGCTGAGGCCCACGGCAACCCACTGTTTCACAACCTAGCAACACACAGCCAGCCCGGAAATAATCACAGGTGTTGCATCTAAATCATTAATCGGCCGAGAATAACGGATTACTCGTACCTCGTATCCGTAACTGCGGAAAACACGCAGTAGAGGCTTACACTTCGGGGCTTCTGCCGCAACTGTCCGAAACTCGGTGACCACTACTTGCGGCCTGGACTTTCACATTTGGCATGGGAATGAGTGCTGTTGTTCAAAGTAAGTGTCCTTCCGCCAGCTTCATCGACCTCGAAGTGGTACTGGATGAGTATCGTGGCCGCCATGAGGCACAGCATGCTGCTAGCGTAACACTTCCTGGATTATTTCGTCTTCAGAAGTCCTCAAAGACGGGAATTCGGGACTCGCATCCGTGATCAACGCCTTTCGTCTGTTGTCCCGGCCCAGAGGTGAGCTGAAGTGACGGAGTCCGTCCGAAGCTCCGAATTCGGGTAGATCCCGGTGTATGTGGTACGCATGTCCAAGCGCCATCGGGGACCGCCGTACCATCCTTGAAACGGTACCTGGGATCCGATGGTACGAATACTGCGCTCTGCGTCGATAGAAGCATTTGAGTGAACGTGTGCTTTACTTTCAAAGAAAATATTTGAGAACCGGTAGAACATCAATTAGCAACTATCCCGCCGGACAATTAATCTATGGCAGCCGATAGCTCTCTGCGAAGGAGGCCGACATATCCGAAAAGTGGATCGTCCACCTACTCGTATATCGTACAGAAGGCAGTCTGGAGAATAAAGTTTTCGTAGTGTACACGACATACTGGAGGTGGGAAGGAAACATACCACGAAGCGAATGAATCAACCCAAACCATAACGCTAGCGTCTGCTGTATGACTCTCGTGATGCTCCAATTTTCCTTTTTCGGGGATAAGTCAACTATTCATTGGATGCAGCCGCACTACAACGAGTCAGTGCGGTAAGCACACTATCTGCGGACTGTAATGTCTCTCGGCCAGCGGAATACCACCGCATGCCCAGGTGATCTTGGGGATCACTGTTCCATCTTTGAGGCAGTACTTGATGATGTCATGACGCCGGGCGCTGATAGCACCTGCCGGCTTACCACTCCTCAAGGGAGCCGTCGGTAAGATGCATATTGTTGAATATGTGCCTGCCACAACTCGGGGAAGAATGTATCATACATGCTTGAAAAGCCCCCTGGATCCAAGAGGGATTCTTAATATGACGACAATATGCTGAGGAACGAGATTCTGAAGTTTTTGAGAGCAGCAAATGATCTCAACTTATCAAAATGGCGGCTATTTCATACGCTATCCCTGTCCTTAGGAGCCTGCAAAGTCTACGTAGGAAACGCTGAATTTCTCGAAGGAGCCAAAGCTCATAAGAAAATCATAAAAGCCTAGTCATAACGGTCAATGACACAATTGTTCTTGCACTACGCATGAGCTTGATGAGTGTTACTTGATATAGGGCTCATAGGCATTGGCTATGATTATTGTCCCTGTCTTCTCCAAACCGAAGAATACTGTGAATTATCATGTTTACACTACGCTCATTTACTTGATTGAACCTTCACATCGCTTATGTCTGAGAAGGTACTTGTCCGATGTGCGTGGGATGAAGCTAAACATTAAAGCAATCCGAGACACGACAATCACGTTTTCACCGCCATAAAGCCGTACCTGGTTCTGTCGTTTCCCCTACTCCCGCTACTACCCGTCGGTGTAGCTTGGAGGGTTCAGAATGTAGTCTCAGGGTCTTGGAAAACATCGATGCCAACCGCATGTATGATGGCGTGGTCTGGCTTCAGCTTTCAGCTGGCCTCATAATCAAGCCATTCTGAACTTGCCTCCGGAACCAAAACGCAAGTATATGCTTTCTTGAACTCTACAAAATGATCGGTCATGACAAAACAGAGTTTTTGAGATGTCTTAATACCATTTTGGACGGCGAATCATTATGCATCGACCCCGCACTAAGCAAGACATTTACTCAGGACAGCCAGCCGCAAAAAAGCTGAACATACAATGGGTGGGCCAAATCACTATGTGTTTGAACGCCAATACTCTGTTAATCCTCAGTTCAGCTCCCTCTTTGTGAGACATGGGACAGGCCTCAGCGGACTCCGACGGCTGCTTTTGATTCATATCACTGCGAAGGCTGGCTGAACTTTTGACGTTCATCATTCTGAATTCAGCCTGCTAGCTCGAGATTGCAATGCATGTGTCCAACCGCAGGAACTGCAGAGATCGCCTCCTCGGATGCCTAATTCGCTCGTGATCAATGAGTGCTAACAACTCACGTTAATGCCGAAAGTCGGGCCCTCTTAGCCACCCTAATACAAGCTAGCCTCAAATACTTGCAATCTATCTCTATATAAACCCCAGATACACGCTGCTGTCGATTGTCATTATTCGCTTCATTGCGTACGCTGGATCGCAGTCTCATAAACACATTGTCAGTTTCTCGAAGCGAATCACATCTCCAGACTCAAACGGCAGTTACAAAAAGGCGAGCCATCTCAGGTCTCAAACTGGATTCGTCATCCTCCAACCGATACGACTTTTGCGGCACCAGTGTCCAAGAAGCTGTTGAAAGCCTACGACAAGGCCGAACAAACCCGCTCGCCAGCAAGATGGGCGACTCTGGAGAAGGACCGAAACGTCACTGCATCACTCAAAGAGGCACCGCATCGACCTACGGGTTTCCACCGGCTTCTCACAATGACTCGCCCTTCGATGCCATCCAGGTCGGACTTGACTCCATCATTCCACGTTGGAAAGCCTCTACTGCGCTCAAGTGGTTTCTCAAGTCCGAGGGATTCCCATCCGCGGATGGGGCTAAACTCGCTGCAGAGACTATGAACCAAGCTGCCCAGGATTGGAATGATCTCTCGTTCGGAGTCAGCATTTCCCAGACGACGGATGAGGCGGCAGCCAATTTCAACCTGGTCTATCAGGACAATCCACCAGACGAGCCCGGTTTACTTGCCAGCGCCTTCTTTCCACTTCAAGCTGACATGGATGTTGTGATTTATGGGACGGGCCTGAAGAATTCGGAAAATTACCCGCTCAAGAGCACCCTCTTGCACGAGCTTGGCCATGTCTTTGGGCTTCGGCACGAGTTCGCTGACGAAGACTCAAGGGGTCAAATACAATTCATGGAGGCTAACAAAGATTCGGTCATGTCGTATAATGGGGTTGTCATTATCGAGGAGACAGATAAGCATGGGATCCGAGAGTTTTATAAGCTGGCGAATGGGTTAAGGATTGACCGAAGTCCGGTCACAGATTATGAGCCGCAGCTTCGGCTCAACAACCAGCGCAACCACTAGGCAAGGACGTGGAAACATGATTTTTCATGTTGTACTTTTCAATGTTAGACAGGAGATTCTTGTGCAATGCTAGAAAACGAGGTTCCCAATCTCTCCCTATTTGACATTACTTTGGTTGCTTCAAACAGACTTTACGCTTGTGTGAAACAACACAGCTAGGCCCCAGCTGGCACCAGCGGACTTTGAGTGCGCCATCACGGCCACGGCGGAAGTCTTTCCCGCTCCCGTCGCGCAAGTGCCACAAACCACACAAAGCCCAGCCGGTAACGCTGCCGATTGAGACACGCGACACCATCCCACGGGAGCCGCGGGGTGGGGACGGGATGATTTTAAGCAGTGTGCCATTGGATGGCAGCTGTCAGAGCTGAGCAGAATAAGGCCATCGTCTGATGTTTCAAGGTCGCTGTAAGGGACATGAAACACCTTGATGCAAGCTTATGACCGACCACTAGGCTTCTCCGTCTCGCTGCCTGCTTACCAGGTAAATCCCACCGGAGGGGCCTGAGTCAGCAGTGTTCTCGCCTCCAGCTGGCGTCTGGCAGCTTGGTGGCACGGATCAGTTGACGGTGCGGTCGTGGCAGCGGAACGTCCAGGATGGGACGCTGTTACGTATTGGATGTACTGCGAGGTCTTGGCCCTCGATGTCGGCGGCCGAGGCTGTTGATTGCTGCAATCCAGCGATGTCTTCATGAAATAGGACAAAGGCAGGTTCGGAACGAGGGAAAGATTTCACGGTGATCTGCCGCGGGAGCGTTTAAAGTCGCCTAGAGTTTGCGGGATGATCACCATGATTTACCGATAGCGAACTTTCTTTCAGCGTTCGACCCCACACATAATGCGACGTCTTATTAGGCGTCGAGCTGACACCCACTGTAACGATCATCACGCGTCTCAGACTGTTTGAGGGAGGTGCGCTACCCCGGCCCCCCTCGTAGTGGGCAGAAATAAGCTAGAATTGAAGCTTAGAATGGGCGAATATAGGATGGCGAGGTGTTGGTGAAATGGGAGATATAAAGCATCATGAAGAACACCATCAACATTGTGCCCATCATCCAACTCATCAGTCCTTTCATCGCAATAGACTAGTTTTCAATTTCTTCAATTCTCTTAGTGCCCGGAGCATCTACTTTTAATACCCTCGTCTCATCGTTTTTGAGTTACTCAACATTCCAACAACCGCCATCATGCAGATCACCGCCGTCTTCCTCACCGTTGCTGCCTTCGCCATGGGCCACGCTGCCGCAGGTACGGAACTTCCCGTCTTCTCGCAACTCCAAGCCTAGCGCAAGTTCAAACCCTCGCTGACACTGATCTTTCGTATAGCATCTGTTCCCCGTAACTTCATCGACGGCAAGGGAAGCGCTCTCTTCGGCAACGTTGGAACCGCATGCAGCGTCGGTAGCAAGGATGGCGAATGCGACCGCTTCGGCCGTTGCGTTCAGGAAATTCCTCCCAACGAGGTCTCCGTCCTCAACCAGGGCCAGACCGTGGATACTTGCACTGCCGGCGGACAAACTGGTACCCTGTAAAATGCCTCTGTCAGTGACTTGAACGAGAATTTTGGGGCAGTGGGTTTTGGGGACGAACCTCTCTTGGTAGTTTAATCAGACACGCTTGCTCTCGTTCTCTTGATCAATCTCGTCCGATGCCGGACTTGCGTTGTCCACCTCTCTGTTGTTGCTCCGGCTGACCCTTTGCGCGATGAACGGGCACGATGACTATCTGGCTCGGACCCCCCGGCATCGAGTCCATCTCGAGGAACTTGGATTGCCAGCTGAAGCTACTTATCGCGGCGCGACTATTCGCGGGAGGCATGGCTTTGTTGGGTACTACTGGGCGAGGTACCGGGCGAGGATGCTGGACGGCAGCGGCTGGGCGCTTGGGTGATGCCATCTCGTTCGCATGTCGGACTGAATTGAGAAGATGGAGATGGCGAAGCTTCTCCATTCGGATGGGGTCAAGATTGAGGGTCGATTGGGAAGGAGGAGGAAGCGGTCTTTCCAAGCCATACTGAAGAAGATCACGAGCAACTTTCAGGATGGGCTCAGAGGCGGAAGGATCTCTCGACATGAGGCCATTGAAGTATTCGCGGGCCTTCTGACGCTGGTAGTCCTGTTCAGTGTCAGTAACATTGTCAAAGAGCGCGTGGTCTTTGTCAGTGAGGTAGGTGCAAGTAAATCACATACCTCGTTGCCAGGATCAATGGAGCAACCACGGACAACAGTTTGATCCTCCTTGTCAGCTGTGGCGTCGCTTGCCTGGTCTTGTTCATCAGGCGAATCGTCCGGAGGCACCTCATAACCATCGACCTTGTCCGAATGGGCCTTAACGCGCTTCTTCAAGTTCTTGTAGAAATCTTTGATGTCCCTGATAAACTGATTGTCTCTGTTATTGAAGACTCCTCTTGGCTTCAGGGTGCCTGAATTTGCGGCTGATCGGAAGCGGGCGTTGATGGTCTGGATATTTATGTAAAAGACACGCTGAGAGCAACCTTCTTACTGGTAGCAAAACTTACCTCTAAGTGGGAGCGCGCCATGTTGCGATGGCCTGCGTGGGGTTGGTGTTGTTGAGGTGAAGGTTGAAAATTTTGAAAGTTGACGCGGCGAAGGTGAACTTCAAGATGCAGTGGTTGCAGTCCATAGAGCAGCTGGGTGTTACTTGGGAAGGAGGTGTTGAGAGCAGCTCCTTCCGTTTGTTGCAACTGACACTGACCAATCACAGCAATGGATGAGCAAGTCAAGAGCTCACTGATTTCTTTCAAGGAGGCCTTTTTTTTAGTGGCTGCGGCTCACGAGTAAGTCAAATAAACAATACTGTTGTTTTCTCCCTTTTGTCATCATTTGTCCACGTCGTTGAAAGATTCATCTCTACGCAGATGCCTCCTCATCCAATTCCGGGTAGTGACGGTAGATGCCGTCGCTGTACTTCTGTCTACGGTCACTGGCAAGGTATTCCTTGATCTTGGGGCGTTCCTTAACGGCTTCATAGAGTTCGAAAACCGCCTTATACTCGCCGCTTCCCTCGATTCGCTTCAGCGCGTTGGGGAACGCGAACTTGACGCCATCGACACACTGCTTATGTCAGCACCGCCCTCCATCTTGTCTAGGAAAGAACTCACCTGGAACAAAACCAAGTCGGCATACGTCAAGGAGCCTCCGTACAACCACGGGCCCTCACCGCTGGCTTTGCCCTTCAGAACCCTCTCAAAGTAGCCCAGGAACTTCGGCAGGCGGTTCTCAAGGTAGTCTTTCGCCTTCCTCTTGCTTTCCTCCTTCTGATCGTCGTAGTAAAGCCCCGTCGCAATCGGGTGATGAGTGTCGTGAACCTCGTTGCTCAGCCCGTCCAATGCGGTCAGCACAAGCGCGTTGATGCGGTAGATGCCGTCCGCGTCCTCGCCATCGGGCTTGGGGGCCAGGCCGGTGCGGGGGCCCAGGTACAGCAGGATGTTGGGTGTTTGGCTGATGACGAGGTCGCCGTGCTTGAGGATCGGAGGGGCTAGAGGAGGCGGGTTGTGGTCGTCGCCGGTGTTCTTGGCGTCGATTTGAGCCAGGACCGACTTCACGCCGTCCTCGACGTGCGCCGTGTCGGTGTACTCGGCGCCTGCCTCCTCGAGAGCGAGACGGATGTGCTCGCCGCGGCCGGGTAGGCCAGGCCAGTAGATGAGCTCGTACGGGACGTCCTTGGAGGACCTTTGACGCTTGGCGCTGGGAGAGGTGGCCATGATTACTGAGATTGAGTATAATAGATACGAGGGATCAGAGTTGTAGATCAAGACGATGGAAGAGGGCTCGGTGTGGAAGAGGCGTTCGTGAGTTGAAGGAGGGAAGGAAGACGAGACGAGCGTAAGATGGCGGTGAGATTGAGTTAATGTAACGGAAGGCAGGTACACGTTGTCACGTACGACGGGAGGTTGAGCATGAAGTCATGGCGCGTTCGGGTCAGTTTGCCGCCAGGGGCGACGGCGGGGTAGCGGGGCCTGTGCAGCCGATGGCGGGGCCATACGGCAAAATGACGAACGGCTCACCCGCCCCCGCTGTCCGTGACTTGAGGCCTGAGTACGGGCAGCCGCTTGCCAATACGGAATGGCGTTCCTTTGCAAAGTGCTTCTGACAACTTAATGTCTTAATTAAGTTACGGAAGCATGACTTGGTCCAATTGAAGCACTAAAGAAAACGACCTGTGCTGATGGCCTGCATACGTCGTGCAACGCCTTTCTGTCAGCTTACTGAGAATGCCCCGCTTTTCGCGGTGAGTCCCGCCCGGAGAAACACGACTCGGACAGAGTTCACCTGTGCATGTCTTGGAATGCACAGGTCGGATTTGCTATTCAGCCGGAAATAGCCAACGCGTCTCAGATCCCGGCGTGTCTGACTTTTGGTCCGTTTCGGGTTGGTTTACCGAGTTCCTCGAGCGAGAGCCCGCTGCCCGCGTGCCGCGAAACTACGGACCCTTTCTGCTTCCGCTGTGGATCTGAATTGGTTCCGATCCGATCCGAGTCGCCTGCCCGGGTCCGTCATGAGCATTGCCTGTGAAGGCGTGACAGGGCCATGGCCGTATTGCAGCAGCAAACGATCCAACTTGGTTTACGTGGAACAAAGAAAGATGTTGTTTGGAAGTGAGAACGACAGATTTTATTACAATACCTTGTAGTATTTTGTGACGCCGGAACATCGGAGACGGGGTGCTCGTCAATTAAATCCCATTGCGCCGAATCCCCCGGATGCACCGGTAAGGCGGGGTCATTGACCATTCATGGCGCCGGCTCCGCCTCGGCTCGCAATCCGCAGACCGAGATATCCACTTCGCGGAACCGCACCTGCGGCTCCGCATGTGTGCCGCCCCCACCGAGCCATTGATCAATGCCTCCCCATGCCCCTATCCAGGTCCAGCTGAGGCAGCAACATGGCTTGAACCCACTGTAATATCGACCATCATAGCAAACGAATAGCCAGCGTGGCCTGCGGGAAGACCGCAACAGCGCATATCGGACATTGCCCTATCAAGTCAGCTGGATTTGTGAAAAGTGACAGAGCGCGGGGCTGCTACGATACCCATCGGCCGGTGCATCGTCCACCAAACTTGACATAACCCCGGACAAACCCCGCCTGCCAAAGGAATTAATCCCCATGATCAGTTGCAACTAAAAGTCACCCAACTTCTTCAGTAAAGTATCCTCATTTGAGGAGACGACTCACCTGTCACCAAGTAAGCTGGAGCCAACCCCGGACCAAAATCAGCTGCTTCCCCCCACATGCGGGTCAATACCCCCACCAATGTCCCTGACGTCGCCGAACCAACATGGAAGATCAGACCACGGATCCAGCGCACTTTTGGCAGTCAAATGATCTGATAAAATGATAGACTTTGCAGGATACCGTAGTCCGAGTCCCATCTCGCCATCTTACATCAATCAGTAGGCTCACAAGTGACGCTATAACTTATCTGTTACCACCCACATCTACGCTTGAAAGTACACTTGACGCACTCTCATTCTCCAACTTTGAACCGTCTCGATTGAAATGTTCATCCGAGAAACTCGAAACCTTCCCCCCTCTCCGCAGTTTGTGTAGTAGCCATTGGAACCATTACTGAAAACCATCCGGTCAGCCGAACAACCCCGCACAAATCACTCACCTGGTCCTCACAATGGCAGCCACCTCGCGAGCAGCCAAATCATTCCTGATCCGCGCCTCGCGATCCCATCTCCCAGCGCTCACCAGCATCTCCTCAACCCTCCCCCGCAAAGCCTTCTCAGCAAGCCCCCTCACCCTGCGCTACCTCTCCACAATGAAAGCCCTCGTCTATAACGGCAACAACTCCGTCGCCCTCCAGGACAAGCCCCTCCCGGACATCGTCAACCCGTCCGACGTGATCGTCAAGGTCTCCAAGACCACCATCTGCGGCACGGACCTGCACATCCGCAAGGGCGACGTCGCCACCTGCTCCCCGGGCCGCATCCTCGGCCACGAGGGCGTCGGCGTCGTCCACAAGACGGGCGCCTCCGTCGCGCGCTACAAGGAGGGCGACAAGGTCCTCATCTCGGCCATCTCCAACTGCGGAACCTGCGAGTACTGCCGCCGCGGCATGTACAGCCACTGCACCACCGGCGGCTGGATCCTCGGCAATACGATTGATGGCACGCAGGCCGAGTACGTGCGCATCCCGCACGCCGAGAGCAGCCTGCACCCTGTCCCCGCGGGCGCCGACGAGGCGGCGCTGGTTATGTTGAGTGACATCTTCCCGACGGGGTACGAGTGTGGCGTGCTCTGCGGCAAGGTGCAGCCTGGCGGGACGGTCGCTGTGGTGGGGTCCGGGCCGATTGGGTTGGCGTCGATTATCACGGCGCAGATGTATGCGCCGTCCAAGATTATCGCGATCGACACGGACCCGAACCGGTTGGAGGTAGCCAAGAAGTTTGGAGCCACCGATGTTGTGGATAGCTCCAAGGGAACTGCTGTCGCCGACATTAAGGCCATGACGGAGGGCAAGGGCTGCGACTCTGTGATCGAAGCTGTGGGAATTCCTGCCACGTTTGACCTCTGCCAGGAGTTGTTGGCCCCTGGTGGCGTGTTGGCGAACGTCGGTGTTCACGGAACAAAGGTTGATCTTCATCTCCAGAATCTTTGGGACAAGAACATTGGTAAGCATTGACTGGTGGGGTGAGACATTGAGCATAGGACTGACATGATACCTTAGCAATCACCACTAGGCTTGTAGACACCACGACGACGCCGATGCTTCTCAAGCTCGTGCAATCTGGCAAGCTGCAGCCTTCTCAACTGATTACCCACCGTAAGACTTCCTCTTCCTATTTTCGTTCCGACATGTGGCTTACGAAAGATGCAGATTTCAAGCTCAACGAGATGGAAAAGGCGTATGAGACCTTTGGGGCAGCAGCGCAGCACGGTGCTCTCAAAGTAGTCATCGACGTGGACTAAACATGGCAAATTCTTTTTCTATTCTTTTCTGTTACACAATGTTTCTACTTTCAGCATGGTGGAGACTTTTCATGGCTACAGGAGTTGAGTAAGTGATGGTAGGGAGCATTGAGTTGATATCAAATCAAGGCCGGCGAGGAGGTGGTGTTTGGTAGTGTTGCATGATGTCCATGTTTTCAATGTTGAGATACGAGACAGTTCACTTTCTGGGGGGTTTCAATGCTATGAATTTGCTGTATGAAGCTAGGTGTCATACCCCTCGATGCCTTGGACACGCCACTTCCCACGCTACGTGAGTCGCAACATTGATATCGCAGCTTATGCATCGCCATTGAGCTTGATCAGACATCTATGGCCGCTCGGAACCATCAAGAAGTGCAATGCAGGCTCCATGTCCTTGTCGCACATGCCCTCCAACTCAGACACAGTCGCATTGGGGAAGTTGCGGAAGAATCGAGCGGTGATCAGGCGAAGTTCGATGCGAGCGAGGTGACGTCCGAGACAGGCTGTTACGTTGGTTAGCATGACAACCAGAAAGGTATTGCGGTGTAAACAAAACTCACTCCTCGATCCACCTCCAAAAGGCATGGTGCAATCCTTCATCTCCTGTGTAGTATGTTCCCACCTATCCGGGTAGAACCTATACGGATCCGGGAACGCGTGCTCATCACGATGCAAACTATACGCCTGCGTCGTCACCGTCGCGCCCTCCGGAATAAAATGCCCCGCAAGCTCCGACCCGCCCGCCGGCACGATCCGTGGCAGCCCGCACGGCAGCGCCGTATACAGCCGCAGCGTCTCGTTGACGATCCAGTTCAGGTACGGCATCTCGCGGAGGTCCTCGTAGCCAAAGTCCTCGGGCAGCGTCGCCAGCTCGGCGAGCAGCTTCTTCTTGACGTCGGGCAGCTTGCAGACGGCCCAGATGAGGTAGATCATGGAGTTGGCCGTGGTGTCGCTGCCGCCGACGATGAAGACCTGCGCGTTGTCGCGGATCTCGATCGGCGACCAGCTGTCCTCCTCGCCGGCGGTGTAGAGCTTCGAGAAGACGGTCGGCTTGGGGTCGTCGCCGGTCTCCTCGACGCGTGCGGCGTGCCGGTCGAGCGCGCCCTGCGCGTAGTCGAAGGTGCGGTACTGGATCTTGGTGGCGTCGCGGAAGACGGGGATCGGGAGGTAGAGGGAGAACCAGGCGATTGTGGGGAACATGGAGCGCAGGCCGCCGACGAAGCCAAGGCTGATGAAGTCATTGACGGATCTGTTTTTCTGGGTTGTGTGAGATTCAAGGTCCAGTAAGGGTACGTTGATTGTGGTACTTACAACGCCGCTTTCAAGCTGACCGAAGCCCTCGCCGAAGGTCAGGTCGCCAATGACGTCGAATGATAGAAACATGAACCACTTGGCAATGTCCGCAGCTCCACGAGTCTTATTTTCGTCCCGGATACGCTCGATGGCCATGCGTACTTTGCCATCAATGCGTGGCAAAAACGTCTTCAGTCCAGTCTCTGACATTGGGTTCGACAGCAGGCGTTTGTATTTGCGATGGATTTCTGGCCGAATTTCGTTGAAGACGCTGGACGAATCCGTGATGAGGAGCGAGTAGAAGGGAGACTTCAAAAAGCCCCCCTTGACACTGTGGATGCGCTGGCATGTTTGCGGATCAGAGACGTCGACTTCGTGTGGACTAATTCGCACCACGGGGCCGTATTTTGCGTGCAGAGCGTGCACCCAGTCAGGGTGATGAGCGGTGATGACGAAGTATGTTGATACGAGGGTTGTGAACCGTGTGTACCACGGGCCTGGTATGTTTGATAAAGGGTTTGTGAGACCTTGATATATGTACTATCGTGCGCCATTAGTTTCGTTTGTCGTTCCTCACTGCTGTTGAAGAAGTTACCGTAGCTAGGCCGACGCACACAAGTGCGCCTCCGAGATAGAGGGGGTTTGTTTTGAGAAAGTCCATTTTAAGCGCAATGAAACACCAGCATTAGTCGCTCAACCTTCACCCCCAAGGGCTCAATGTCCTTTGGAAATGCATCCATCTTATAACTATACATTCGCTCTTCTCGTCACTTGCTTCGTGTCCTTCGGAAACCCCCAACTGAAGAACCGTACGGCAAGTCAAGTCATGATGTTGGTAAGCAGCAATGGCAGATTGGGCCACGGCGTGAAACTGTCTTGAGGCGGTTTGCGTATTCCGTGTTCGACGTTGGGATGACGATCCAGCCAGTAAGGTTCGTGCACGCCATCGGAGTGGGTGGCGCGGGGGAACCGCTGGAGTCGTCCGGTGTACCAAGGTTTCTTTTCTGCTCAGACAGAAACGTCCGAGGGACCCCACGTAGCGTCATTTAGGGCCCGGTCGATGGAGGTGTTGCGAACACGGAGGCTGCGGCGGCTTCCCAATCCGGAGAGGAAAAGATGGGACGACGATTCAGTGGCAGTGTTGCATCCGCGGGATCCGCTCGGGAGGAAGTCGAGAGATTAAGAAGTCGGCAATCGGCAGTCGTCTTGGGTCCGATAAGTTGATTGACTCTCGATGGGCAAGTGGTGGCGCAGTTTTACAAAGAGGCTGCTGTTTTGACAATATCGCAAGTTGATTGTTATCTGTGAGTGAAAACAAATACACGTCGCGGTCGCATAATCTAGACACGTCGACACCACTGTCTCCTACACCCCCATCATCAGTCCGAACTCTCAACAAGCTCAAGAATCCACATCTTGTCGCACACCCACGAGACAAGAGTTTTGTTGAAGGTGTGGTTTGGCTCAACCACTACGAAGTCAAAGGTTTGACTATGTTCAGCGTCTTGGCACTAACAAACTCTTGAAAGACTTCTCGGGAGCCGGTCCATCGATTTTTTTCTCGGAACCAACGATGTTGCAATGAATGAAAGCTAAGCTCCGAGCCTAGTCTGGACTTTGGGTGCAATTTCTCTGCCGTTTGTTGATATGAAAGCCATCTTCTGCTGAGTCTTTCAGGATTTGGCAGCACTCAACGGTTGTGGGATGAGCGCCAACCCTATTCGAGTGTTCGAAGGCTCGATAGACAAGGTCAACCGAACGCTCTGGGCTGGTTGCAACCACTAGGCGCTGACGTGATAACTCAAAGCATGAGTTTGCTGACATCCAAAACCTTACTTCGGCGATGTTTCGACTACAGGCAGATATTCTGTCTCAACGGCACAAAACATTTAGCACAAAGTGGAAATCTTTGTGTCGCCATTTCGATGAAGTTGATTTTTAGTGAAGGTGTTTGCCGCACGACTGGGCTACCAAGAGGAAACCCAGGAAACATGATTGGCTCCAGTGCATCTCTAGACCAC
The DNA here is from genome assembly GCF_000319635.2 of Colletotrichum fructicola Nara gc5. NCBI lineage: Eukaryota > Fungi > Ascomycota > Sordariomycetes > Glomerellales > Glomerellaceae > Colletotrichum > Colletotrichum fructicola. The sequence continues at coordinate 6,527,769 of NW_027094051.1, read as the reverse complement.
CTGTTGCTGTCCAGGTTGACCGCTCTGTCAGAGTTCGCCGCAATCCTTTCGCTGACTCTACAGCGGCGTCAACAAATGATCATGGAAACCAACCCAAAAGTCTTCAAATCTGCATGCACTATGGTTGGTGCAGGATGAGCCAAATACCGGGACAGTCTCGGTGATCGCGCTGCCAATCTGCGCGTCTGGCACCATCACCAGCATCAAGCACGTCATTCGCAGCCAGCCAATCCAACCCCGCGCACGCAGCGGAATCCTCCGCAACGTGCCATTACAATCCATCAAAAAGTCGCTTTCAGGCTTTATCTCCGACTTTAAGCATGCTTGGGCCCGTCAGCCAACGAGTTGAGCACCAACCAGAGTCCGTTGTCTTGCGCAGTCCCCTCGTGTGTCGTTCAGCCACGCGCCCCACCCACATCCCTTTTCAGCCGACGACCGTTCAAGGCGCGCACACAGCGTCCAAGTTGTCGGTCAACTCCCGGCAGGCTTCGCATACGCCACGAGAAGCATTGGAGAAAGGTTCGTTGGTTGTCCAGGGTCGGGCACCGTCCGACTTCCGGGGATGCGCGGAAGCGGGACTCTTCCCACAAATGCAGGCCTGGGCAGTGGGTGGTTCGCATGGCACAAGGCCCAGGGACTCTGGCGCAATCGATAAGGTGGGAGAACTTTGACGTGCAGGGGCGGGTGGGCAGCAGTTATCAATCAATTGTCCCAGCTCCCTGGTGCTGGGAAGCTCTTTGATTGAAAGGCCTTCTGCCACATTTCGTCTTTGTCTAGGACTTTCCAACAGCCATATTTGTGCTGATTGCCGAAAATGCCTACCGCCGACACCGTTCCGAGGAAGAAGTGGTGGAAGATTCAATGGTACTCTGACGATGACACGCCCGAGGAGCGCAAGCTCATTGTCAAGCTTGACATGATTGTTGTTCCTTATGCGGTCTTAAGCTACTGGGTCAAGTACATCGATCAGGCGAACCTGAGTAGGTGAAACAGTTTTTTCGCTGTTCCAGGCAAACGCTGACACGATCAGACAATGCCTATGTTGGAGGCATGAAAGAGGAGCTCGGGTTCCAAGGCAACGAGTTGGTTGAGCTACAGACCATGTACACCGTCGGCGCTGTTGTCGGCATGGTGCCTTTCATGTTTCTCTTCACCTACGTTCCTATGTACTGGACGATTCCGGCGATGGACATTCTGTGGGGTCTTTTTACGCTTCTCCAATACCGTGGACAGACCTTTGGAGAAATGGCTGCTTACAGATTCATGGTTGGCTTCTTCGAGGTATGTGGAATTTCATGACTTCGTGGTCTATCGTATTGGAGCTTCCTGCACCTGCTCGCCAATCGCCGAGGACAGGCATTGTGCATGGACTCCCCTACTATCCCTGGCGTCTGCCGTATGGACCTGACGATACATTTAGGCTGCATTCTTCCCGGCTATGCATTATGTCTTTGGCTCGTGGTACCGCGGCCATGAAATCGCTCGCAGGGGTGGCATATTCTACACAGGACTCAATCTCGGAACACTAACGGCTGGCTTGATCGCCGCCGGCGCAACGCGTCGCTTGGAAGGCGTCCATGGCATGGCTGGGTGGCGGTGGATGTACATCATCTGCGCCATCATCACCATTCCCGTGGGAATCCTCGGCTATTTCCTCCTCCCCGGCACCGTCGACCAGCCGAATCGCTGGGTTTTGAACGACCATGATATCAAGGTGGCTAAGGCCCGACTCGAAAGAGGTGGCCATGTTACGCGTGGCAAGTTCAAGCTGGGGCACATCAAAAAGATCTTCCTCAGCCCGCAATTCTGGACCGTCGTCCTCGTCGATGTGCTGTTTTGGAATGCCGGTATTCACAAGAGCACTGGCAGCTTCCTTCTGTGGATCAAGAGCTTGGGCCGCTACACCTCGGCAGAAGTCAATGAGATGGGGACTATCGCTCCTGCCCTTGGCATCCTTTACAACATCGTGGCATGCTTCCTGTCCGATCTGGTGCTGGGGCCGGCGTGGGCTATTACGTTCTCATCGTTGTGGAACGTCACGGGGCTGATAATCTTGGTCATTTGGGATGCGCCCGAAAGCGCTAAATGGTTTGCGTTCGCCACAATGTATTGGTCCAACGCACTTTCCAGTGTGTTACACGGCTGGGTAAACACCATCCTCCGAGACTCTCCCGAACAGCGGTCTTTCACGCTCGTGATGATTACCATCATCGCACAGTCTTCAACTGCTTGGACGCCTCTTCTTACCTTCCCTACCGTTGAGTCCCCACGATACCCAAAGGGTTTCTCGTTCTGTCTGGGGTGCGCCATATCACTCATCATTGCCACCCACATTTTGGACGTTTACATCAAACGCAAAGAGTGAGTCAAATTACGCCCCACATTAGGCTAGGATCAATCAATACTGACGTCTGCAAACAGGAAGGCAAAGCTTACACATTTGGAGGACGATCACAGCCAGGAAGGAAGCTACGGGGATGCATCTCCAGGTGAGGTGGCATCAGGCAAAGCGGCAACTGCCAATGTAGCTACTGCTGTAAACACCTCTGAAGAGTCAATTGCACGTCGTTGAATCGACAGAGACGACAGCATTCTCCTCAGCCTTATAGTCATAGAAATATGGTGTACTTCTCATGAATTGTGGAATAAAAATGCAAGGACAAAGAAAGGATGCCCAAATTGAAATTCAGTATATTTCCAGAAACGCGGTCGTAACTACATGTAGTCGATTACGCGCGCGGTGCGGTAGCTATCCTGCGGCGGCCGGCCGACTTCATTGCCGGTAAGTGGGGTACTGCCCGGTTGCCGGAAACTAGCGTCCGGGCAGCAAAACACCTACTATTCTCCGTATCCGTCGGGACTACTCTATGCTCCGTCGGCTACTATACGCTCCAGCTCCAGCGGACCCCAACTGAAAGCCGTCGGCTTGGTTTTCTCACGAAAGGATATTTCATGCAAATTGCTTGACTCCATTTCGCGACGCGATGAAGACTTTTCAGTCATTTGATAAATAGTCTCAGGCCGGCACTCTTCGTTTTCCAACAAGCTCTGGTTAAGGTCCGAAGCCATGGCAGACATGTTGGAACCCAATACGTCCGTGCCATGGATGGGCGTTCTAGGCCCTTTCATCGCGGTGTTGCCGCTTCTTTATTCCCTTTATCGATACCTCCTGCCGAAGCCCATTCCTGGAATCCCTTATAATAAAGACGCCACGAAGAGTCTCCTCGGCGATATCCCTCAGATCAAGAAAGAATCTCCCGGCAATATCTTTAACTGGATCTCAGCCCAGTCTCGTCGCCATAACAGCCCCATCTTCCAAATCTGGCTGGGCCCCTTTACGAAACCTGCTGTCGTCGTTGCCGATTTCCGCGAGGGCCAGGATATTCTTCTGCGCCGAAAGGAGTTTGACCGCTCTAACTTTATGAGTAGTGTCTTGTCCGGCGAGGCAAACTCTTTCCATATTACCTTGAAGACAGGCCCACAGTGGAAGGCTCAACGTCGCTTACTTCAGGACTTGATGACTCCGGCATTTCTCCACAGGGTCGCGGCTCCGAATATCTACAAGAGTGCCTTGCGCCTCGTAGATCTCTGGAGAAAGAAAGCGCATCTTGCCGATGGGAAGTCATTTTCAGCAGAGCATGATGTCTTCTACGCTGCCCTAGATGCCGTTTTCGACTTCGGATTCGGCGACGCTGCCGAGATGAGGGCCCTCATTCCTCAACTTGAGGCGTTAGCAACTACTAATGTCGAAGCCTTGCGAAATGCAGCACTCGACAAAGAGGTGTTGAGCTTTCCAACTGCTCCAATCCATCCTGCGCTCGAAGCAACCCTACAGGGTGCAGATAACATTGGTGGAGTAGCCGAGACTGGGTTTCCAAGGCTTGCATGGTCAATCATTGGGCTTATGCCTAGTGTCCGTCGGACAAGAGCTGTACGAGACAAGTTTCTTGTGGATCAGGTCTTGCAGGCGTCGGAGAGATTCAAACTCCAAGTTCAGAATGCTGGCGACGAAGAAAAACATGTGACGTCCGCAATTGACTTGATGGTTCGACGACTGAACGGGGTTGTGGAGAAAGAAGGCCACCTTCTCCCCAACTGGATCGAGACCATGAAGGACGAGGTAAGAAGAACGCTCAAGTGACCACTCAAGATCACATGCTGACCTTCCATTGATCTAGACTTCCGGCTTCATTGTTGCCGGGCACGACACGACGAGCACGACTCTGTGCTGGGGTCTGAAGTACATGGCGGATGATCAATCAGTTCAGCAAAGACTCTTCGACAGTCTCCGAAGCTTTCACTCAGCTGCTGCGACCGAAAATCGACTCCCTACACATTCCGAGATTTGCGACGCGAAGATACCGTATCTAGACGCAGTCATTGAAGAGATGCTTCGACTTGCCCACACAGCAGCCAGCCAGGATAGAGATTGCAAAGAAGACACTATCATCCTAGGCCATGCCATCCCCAAGGGTACCCTCGTGATGATCCCGAACAAGGGTCCCAGTTTCACCGAGCCAGGCTATGAGATCGATGAACGCCTACGTAGCTCATCTTGCCAAAAGGCAGCCAAGGACTTTGGTCTGAGAGTCTGGGACAGCCACGGGATGGAGAAGTTCAGACCGGAGCGCTGGCTTATACGTAATGAGAACGGCGAGGATGAGTTCAATGCTGCTGCTGGTCCAACCCTACCCTTTGGCCTTGGACTTCGAGGCTGTTTTGGACGGAAGTTGGCATACATGGAGATGAAGCTGTTGGTCACCACCCTGGCGTGGTCATTTGAGTTCCAAAAGTGCCCGGAGAACTTGTCGAGTTACAAGAGCATTACAAGCCTCACACGGAAGCCTGTTCAGTGCTATGTGCGCTTGAAGCTTCGTTGAAAATGGTACATAGTAGCTATCTCATCAACCTTTATCATAGAATATCCAGTGAGCAAAAACGCTGTAACTATACAAAGCCACGAAATAGAATCCTTCCTTGGAGTACCGCGAGCGAAGCAGCCTTCTTTTGATCTGAGACTGACAGAGATGCCTTGGTCTGCTCTGCGCCTCCCACGTTATGTACGACAATTCCGCCGCCATACACATGCTCAAAGTCCACCTTTGCGTCCCAAGAGTACAGCGTCGACCTCTCTCTGAAAAAGTACGGTAGCCCGTTTCGATGCACAAGTTCGTGAGTATCTCTCCATGTGGGAAGGTGTCCAGTTCTGAAATTTCCTTCAACGTCAACAGCTACTGCGCAGTGCCAGGGCGTCATGGAGAACGTGTCCGACTGGGGAATCAGTGGCATTGATATTTTGGTCAAGCCTGTTGATGGATGAATGGAGAGTCTGACGTGCTCTGGTAGCTTCTCCCGAATCAGCTCTGCAAACGCCTAGAGATGTTTTTAGCTGAGTTGAGCATGCGCTCAGAGATGGACACTACTCACTACACCTCGTGCAATCATCGTCTTGGCGGTTTCGTGAACCTTTGCTTTGTACTTCTTCCCACTGATCGCTGAGTTTCTGATCGGGCCGTATGCCAGGTCCTTTTTCAAAAACTTAGCGTAGCCATCGAAGGTCATTTTGTAGTCGGGGTCCGTCTTGATGCACAAATTCGCGTCAAAGTCAGGATCAACATATCTCCTCATCAATTCCTGCCTTGATGGCTCGAGAAGACTGATGAATCTTTCTTTCGTAACCGTAGAATCATTATGCAATCCTAAGAGATTCATGATCCGCACGAACTCTATGCATCTGTATCCCTTGCTTGCGACCATCTCACGTAAAGCGACACCGTACTCCCAGAGGTCATCGTCTGTGACGCCGGTAAGATCTGTTCATAGTCAGTAAACTCGACGCTTAATAACCCCATGAGAAGAGCACTGTAAGGTGGCTGATGCCTACCGTTGTAACATGCGCCGTCTGTTGCGATCAGAACTGTTGCCCCTGGGGCATAGATATTCTGTATCTGGGAGCAAAGATCGTTCAATCTGTCCAGTGCCAGTTCCTCACCCAGGTCTGGATGAGTCCCCAATACCTTGTCGACGCGATTGATGCTCTTGGCAGGAAACGCTGGTAGCACCATGGGAATTCGTCTCCCTGCAACAACATGGCGATTGACACATGGTGAGAAAACGTCTCGGCCAAGGAAGTGCGCATTTCCGTGTTGCTGAAGACTGAATTTCTCAAGAATATCCATGATGGAAGAGACAATGTCTTGATATGCTTTCCCGTGTCCATCATTAATGTAATGTTCTCTGGAATGAGCATTGGAAGGCTGAGGTGCTTGTCTTGGCTTGGGGACGTGGATGGCGGCCGTGTGAGCCAGATGACGCGAGCCAGCGAGTTTTATGTAAGTCTCTAATGAGAGAGACGCCAGGTCTGTCGTTATTACTTCTGTTGTAGACATTGTGGGATGAACTCATAAGAGCGAGGTTGATCGAGCTGACCTACATCAGTAACAAATGTGACTAGAAGTCAAGAGTGACATGCACTTAGTTGTGATAATTGTCGTCTAATTATGGTTTTCGAATCCTCACAGCTTATTTGGTTTCGGACCAATCACCTCGCACAAACTCAGTGCATACCCGAAAAGTGACACGCTCCTGCTTTGAAGAGCACGTCATGTGGCACTGCAGCTTGCGCCACCTCAAGCTTGTTCTATTCCAGTAATGTCTCCATTGCAATGTAACTTTATCTTTGAAACCGGGAACACGCGAGTGTAGTCTCGATAGGAAGTATACTCCGATGCCAATTGTAAGCGATCGGAAATTTGGGAGATTCTGTCATGTTTACTGGAATGACATGAAACCCCCCAGGGGGTGTGATGAGTGTCCTAATATGAATTGAAGTCCGTAACAAACTACTGCCAAGTCTACCAGAAGGATCGTATGTAACTTGCGGTTGCGTCTTTGGTTCAAGTGACACCTGCAACTTGGCGGCGATCATTCGAATCCTTTGATCCACAACACTGTATCTCAGCCTGTTGCCATTTGTAGGGGAAGCGTGGTTTGCGCCTGGTTCATCGCTCACGGGAAAACTCCGAAACTCCGCGCAACGGCAAACCCATGCAGCTTTCCCAGTATCATGAATTATTCGCAATTGAGGCATCGGGAAAATGGCGGGATGGCTCTTCATTCAAAGAGAGCTACTTCAGAATTATCGTGACAAATGATAAGGTCATGCAGAGTTACACTTTAGGCATGCAACGTCTTGAATCCTCGAACCTTTACGCCACCCCGTCTAAGGGCTAAACTCGCAAGCTTCAGCTCGAGCTCATGAGTCAATAGCTTGTCGCTCTCGGCCTCTGAAGTGTTTTCCAGCACAATTAGTCCTTCATATTTGTGATGGATCGTGACATGACTCGGCCAGTCAAAATCCAAATGCTTCTCGCGCACAAAGTATGGTTGTCCATCACGCTTAACAATCTCGTACTTTTGCGTGTCTTGTAGATCCTGGGACAACTCTGTGCGGAATTCTCCATCGGCTGTCACCAAGAGAGTGGAGTGCCAAGGTGTGAGTCCGAACCCTCCAGGCTGGGGTATCAGTGAAATCGAGATCTTATTTTTCCCCGTTGATCGGTGGATGGATAGTCTGATCACTCGTGGGAACTTGTGCTCAAGGGCTCTTTCGTATGCCTGTCAAAATGTGATCAGTAAAGGGTACGCGCATGAATTCGGTCCAAGGTAAGCATTACAATCAGCCTCTGTGTCATCCGCTCAGCGATCCGCTCCGTCTCAGCTGCATACTTGGCTGCGTCTGATGTGATATCAGGCTCAACCTCGGGACCCCAGCAGAGATCCTCCCGCGCAGATCTCACGTACTTCTGGTACGTGAGGGCTGTGTCGGGGTGGGCCCGAACCTCGCCCTGGACGCTGAGGTCTGAACCGAGAAACCTCTGCTCCATCTCTAGCCGACAAGTCTCAGCTGCGGCGAGATGTTCATCCTTGGACATGGCATCGCCGTTTCCGAGGCCAAGCACGTCGACTAAGCGAACAAACTGGATGTGTGAGAACCCCTCTCGTCTTGCCAATTCCCGAAGCTGAACTCCATAATCGAAGTAGTCTGCGTCCGGGATACCGAGAAGATCTAGACATCCCCATGTGAGCATGTCATTCCTCAAGCACGAGTCATACGTCGGTGGCGTCGGTGAGCGATGGACATACCATTGTAAACGGGGCCATCCGCAACCAGGATCAGACGTGCTCCGCGCGGGTAAATCTTCCCAACCTCTTTGCAGAGATGGTTCAGTCTAGCCAATCCTAGCTCCTCTCCCAAATCTGGACTTGGGCCCAACGCCTTGTCAGTGTTGGGGTTCTTCCAAGGAAACGCTGGGAGAAGCAGAGATATTGGCTCCCCAGCCTCATCAAACTCCTGCAGTCTGTTTGCTACCACTGCTTCATATGCAGGGCGCTCATTGGTGGCGGGCTGTGCCTCATGCTGGGAAAATTGTCGAAGAACGGCGAGGATGGAATCGACTTCGGGCTGAGATAATGATGCCATTGCAGCTAAGGCAGTTACAGTTCAAGAGTGGGTGCTATCAGTGAATGATGCTTTGTCAAATAAATAGAAGTCTTTGACATGCTATCAGTGATGTTACATGCACTGTCGCCTGATCTTTCAAGGCTATGAACAAGCTATCTCCAACTACTTTGACAATGGACTGGGCTGATTGCGCCATTGGGTCATCCCAGTAAACAATTTTCAAGACCTCGTGTTGATGGATCTACGACACCAATACCGACAATGTGGGCCACCAGGGGTACCGAGTTGATATTACCCTGTGCTTCTTGGCAGAAACACCACTTGCCTTCTCGGTGAGTCTGATCTTGCGTGATCATGCAACCAGTGACCCTAGAAGAGATTTCCTCCAAGCCTAGAATCTCCGCAGAATCTCCCCGCCGTCTACTGAGCTTGCTCCGACTGCCGCGGGGGCCAGCAAGCTAGCCCCTGCTAGCTCAGTGACGAGACTCAAAAGCATGTTTTCACAACCAGCAGCGGCTATCAGATTGACGGTGACTGGCAAGTTCTCAACATGCTTCGTGATGGAAGAATTGTAAGGGGTTTGACCAACTAAGAGCGAGTCAGTGCTGGATCGGCATAAGCCCGAACACATAACTCACTTGGAATAACAAGATCTGGAACCCCAGCGAACACGCTCAAGTATGAAGTTGCGAATCCAAAAGGGATGGTCGGAGGGCTCCGGTAAACATTTCTGTACTGGGTGACTGGCGGACTGGCGTACGCAATGATAGACGACGAGCATGTCCTGTTATCGGGCTTGAGTACCACGTCTTGGAACCAATCCTTTAACAACGTCATGTTTCTAACGGCATCTTCAGCTGCGGGTTCTGGTAGGCTATCTCCATAGGCCCAGCGCGCCAAGGGCACCGGGTTCACGAACGGGAGCCGCCCGTCGTGCAGACGGCCATAGTCGGCATAGAACGGATCCCGGACCAGTTCGGTCTGACGTCGGCTGATAAGGGTCGCGTATGTCGTGTTGAGAAGGCCGTTGAGCGTCTCGGGGGCCGCGGGCGGTCGTAAATCTTGCCACAATTTGGTGGCGTTGAATTGCGTGATTGTCTGGATTCCAAGGAAGTCCCTCAATCCATCAAGAAATCGGTCCAGAGCTGCTGTTGTCTCATGACTCAGCCCATCGGGATAAGACTCTACGAGCAGGCTTTTGGGGAATTCGCTTGAAGAATACACCGAAACTCCGTACAGCTGAGCGGACGCCTCCCGAAGAAGAGCGGGGTCTCGCGCGATAAGCCCCGCGGTGTCGAACTCCGGAGCCAGGGGTAGGGTGTGATCCAGAGACGCTGCCCCGTGGGATGGTCTCAGCCCATAGAGACCCTGGACTCGGGCGGGGCCACGGATGCTGCCGCCTGTGTCGGACCCAAGGGCAATGTCCAGCCACTCGTATGAAGCGACGCTTGCTCCAGCGCCGGCAGAGGAGAAGTTGGGGTCCTGGTACCCGTCTCCTCTGGGGTTGAACGGGGAGTGGTAATCGATCCAGTCGGCGTTCGCAAACTCGCCATTGGCGAATTGAGCCGTCTTCACCTTACCGATAACAACAGCGCCCGCGTCAATGAGGCTTTGTACCGCTGGTGCGGTTTGATTTGCAGGAGGATAGAGGTTGTACCAGGCCCGGTTGCCATTCCCAGCTTTGATCCCTGCGATGTCGTATATGTCTTTGACACCGAGACGGACGCCTGCAAGTGGCTTCTCCGGGGTTGCTTTGTAGTAAAGGCGTGACGGAACTGCAATTGCGGGTCCTCCGCCCGGGAGGCCGGCGGGGAGAACTGAGTGGTTGCCGTTTACATTGGTGTAGATGGTTTCGGAAAACGCCGCCTGAGAGTCAGGATAGAGTCGAAATGCTTTGTGAACAGTGCCTTCCAAGGAAAGGAAGTAAGGTCCTTCTGGAATTCTTTCTGTTTCATTCCTCGAACTGTCAATGAGAACTGTCCATCCGCTTTCTTGTCTGACGTATGTCCCTTGGCCCACTTCTTCATCATCGCGACCTGTAACTTGGGAGTAGATGACTAGGAACAATCAGCATTTCTCTATTAGGCGGATAAGATATCACCCACGGCTGAGAAATTCTTCGGTCCAAACGTCATCTTGTGCTTGGAAACGGGCAAACTCATTTTCAAGCGCTCCCACTGTCGAAGTTGCGGAGTGGACTACACTCAAAGGAACAAACCCTCCCACGGCGGCCGTCTGGTTGTAGAAAGCCTTGGCAACGATATCTTTCGGGAGGTTCCCGACAGCCTGTGGTTCAATCCAGTATGTGTTGCCGCCCGAAAAGGCAGTCGTACCGGCCAGCTGCAAAGCTGAGCTCGCAACATGGCCCAAAGATACCACAACGATGAAGAATGAAAGTCGCCGAAACATGATTAGTTGTGTCGAAGCCAGTCCGTCGTAGTCTCGCCTGGAGGAACTGCATTCTACCCGCTCCGATCACTGACTGATATTTCATCACCATTGGACAGCCACTTACACCGAACCTCTTTCTGAGCTGAGTCGTGATTCTCTTGGCATGCATATTTAGAGTTCGCTTGCCCCTGTCGTTTGATCTGACGCCATTCTGGGTCCCTGGCATGACATCGCGGACCGGTCCGAAAAAAGACAATCTTGCCGTTATCGTGGGGATTCGATTTTGCCGACAACGTTGAAAAGCCGTCGGCAAATACAACCTGCAGAATGTCGTCTTGTACCAGGATTAAGGTGAGGTTGCATTTGACTGCGTCCCTTTCTAGCTGTTCTAGGACGCCCATGATTCGATGCGATCTGCGCTACTGGTTTCCGCCTCTTGAGCTCGTCGTCCAAGTCAGCTGACCACAACAACAAACACCTCAAACTTACATGCTTTTCGTCTTCCTGAACGAAGGCATGGCCAAGCATCTGACGACAGGTTCAGCGTCTGCTCGAAGTCAGGTATCATGGGCGCAGACGCCCGTGAACGCACCTCTGCTACCGTAACATCTGTTGCAGAGCAGCAACGACAGTATGGCGATACTCCAGACGGCGGTTTGCTGGCTTGGACGCAGGTTGCCATGGGTCATCTTGTCATCTTCAACTGCTGGGGATACATCACATCGTGAGTATGTTCATGACGATTCTGAATCATGCTGACTTGTAGAAGTTTTGGCTTCTTTCAACAGTACTACGTTGAGCAGCTGCAGCGAACAGCCTCTGACATATCATGGATAGGATCCATGCAGATGTTCCTGCTCAACTTTGTCGGCTTCTTCTCAGGCCGCACGGTTGACTCTGGCCACTTCCGCTTGTCACTAAGCATCGGCTGCGCATTCCAAGTCACCGGCGTCTTCCTGACTGCCTTCTCAACGCAGTACTGGCAGCTCTTTCTCGCCCAAGGTGTCTGCAGCGGTCTCGGCCACGGGTTCCTGTTCGCCCCCATCGTTTCCATTCTTCCGACGTACTTCAAGAAGAACCGCGCCGTGGCTGTCTCGTTGGCCACGTGCGGCGCCTCAACAGGCGGTATGGTGTTCCCCATCATCGCTTATTTCGCGATGCCGAGGTTGGGATTCAGATGGACCGTCATTATCATGGGGTGCGTCATCACTTTCAACGCAACGATGATTCTCTGCTTCACGAGGACGCGTGTAGCTACCCGGAAACCTCGTTCGTTGTTTGATTTACGTGCATTCACCGAGCTGCCGTACACGCTGTTCGCCGTTGGTTCTTTCTTTGCCCTTTGGGGAATCTACTTTGCGTACTTCTACGTAAGTCTTGACGCCAATGCGCATTATTTCTTCATCTGACTCTTCAAGATTGGCATATTCGGTCGCTCAGTTCTGGATTTCTCATTGACGCAATCGTTGCTTGCCATCATCGTCATGAATGGCGTTGGGCTCTTCGGTCGTGTGATTCCAGCTCTGCTTGCCGACAGATACTTCGGAATCTTGAACACGCTGATTCCCGTCGTCGGCGTAAGTGGTATTCTCATCCTCGGCTGGACGGGAGTGTCTTCCACCGGTGGGCTGTTTGGCTGGGCCGTCATTTACGGGATTGCTGCAAATGCTACTCAGAGTCTCTTCCCGGCCGCCGTCGGCGATTTGAGTACAGATCCTACGAGAGTCGGCACCAAGGTGGGCATGGTTTTGGCGGTTGTCGGCGTTGCTTGTTTCACGGGACCACCGATCGGAGGACGTTTGATTGCGATCAACGACGGCAACTATCTGTACGCGCAACTGTTTGGAGGTCTCTCGATGTTGGCGGGCTGTGGGACTTACGTCCTAGTGGCACGTAAGAGACCTAGGAAGTTATGAGGAAGTTATGAAGTTAATTGACGTAGTGAACAAATTGAATCGAAGTTTTGAATGGTGCATTGGACAGTGCAAATAGCTGAGGGTTATTTCGTCGTCAAGCCGTTGTGTTATCCCTTATGAAGAAAGATTGGTCATTTCTCGCATGTCTTTTTTGTTGTAACCAGTGCTACTAATACTGAAAGCGCCAACTTGTATGCGCCGCACTGGCTAATATCCATACCTCCAAGCCAGACCCGAAACTCCTTTTTTTTTTTTTTTTTTTTGCCTTCCCTCAATCCCTGGTCTAGTTCTTGTCCTCGGCCTTATCAACATAGAGTCCCGTTCTCACACCTCGCTGCGCCATGTACCCTTGGTGGTCCTCGCTGACGGAGCGAATCGATGACAGGATCTTTGACCGATCTCTCGCTTCCTGCTCCTTCTGTAAAGTTGCCTCAATCCATTCCGCACAGCCATCGCAGGTCGTTCCTTCGTAGGCCATGGGGTGTTCGATTTCAAAGAACGTGGCCTTGGCCAGAGTGTCTCTCAAAGCTGTGACCGTCTTTCGGTAGTGGTGGGCGAAACCTGAGCCTTGCAAGCCGTTGCCAACTGGAAGTTGCTCCTGCCTATCGAGTCTATGGAAACCATTCAATAGGCGGGATAGTAGGGTTGCGCCACAATCGTAGTGGTCGTTGGCATATTCGAGACACATTTCTCCATCCATCATTTCCGGATCAATGAGTCTCTGCGTGTAACCACCGGTGTGGATCTCCTGAATAACAGACCAATATGGAAGAAGTTCCAACATCAGCAGTTCTTTGCGAGCATGATTGATGATTTCTATGGAGGTGGTGCGTCAGTAAATGTTCTTCTTCGTATGGTGGCCTCACTTACCAGCCAGCTCTGATGCCTTCAGAATTCTCATAAAGTCCAGAGTCACAGGACTTGTTCTCTCCTGGTATCCATGCTCGGGTATCCACAGCGGCTCAGTTTTCTCATTTTTCTGTATGTAAGCTGCCCGTTCCCAAACAAAAGGAGGTGGACGAGGGATGATGGCGCCGTCCAAGTCAACCGTCCACTTCGTCGCGATCTCCATGACCACCTTCCCAAAAAGCTCAGAATCGCCCAACTCCGACGCTATCCAAAGCAGCGCAGGCTGATCCAGGTCCTCACCCACGGAATCAACCCATCCTCGAGCCCAGGGCTGAATAACGTCGAGGGCGTCGTACTTGTCAACTAGAACCAGCATTTCGTAGAGATCTGGTATGGAGATACGCTGCGGCACCCAATCGAAGCGCGCGTGCATCATGTTCAGCATAATCTGCATGGACTCGGTGTCGTCGTCGGGCAGGTCCACGATCCAATCGCTTGACTCTGGGCGAGATTCCTTGAAGCGTCCATGGAGCATCCTCATGAAGACCGGAGATACGCGCGACACGGTTCTGGAGCAAACTTTGAAGGATGACTGCTCCGGTCCAACGCGGAGGGTCAAATCGCCCAGTTCATCTAACTCTTGCGATTTGTGGTCTCTGATTTTTTTCGAGTCGGTCTTGTCGCCTGGGTCTGATCGGACTCGTTTCCGGTCACCGTTGGCGACTGGTTCTTCGCCAATAGAGTCAATTACGACCACCGGACCAACTCCGGCGTATGACATGTTTACTTATAGGTAGCAATTCCGGGTGTAGTGCAAGATAGTGAGAGAAGACAGATTATTTATCGCAAATAGTAGTATTGATGCGAAATTACATTCAAGACTTGAAGAGACACGCGGGGTTTTAGCCAAAGCATCAAAAGAGGGGGTTGGAGATCGAACGCAACGATGAGACGTCACGTGAGCCTTTGAAAACCTGGAATCTGCATCGCAAAAAAGCAATTCTGGCCCACAATTGATAACATCAGTGAGGGTATTCGCGGATGCGGCGCTGCGAGCGCAGCCTCGGCTTAGCAGGAGCACAAACAGGAATGCCGTCGAAAAATTCTAGAACACTGTATTTGCCGAGAGACGCGTGAGATTCGTGACCGGGTCGCCTGACCCGTCCGATGCGACAATCACCCCGAAATGGGCCCGACAGCGCCGAATCTGAGACGGGGAAAAGTGTGGGGTAAGCGCCGGCGCACCGGTCGGGAGACACCAAAAAAGAGGGGCCACCAGGTGCCGCCCCAGTGACCCGGAGCTGGTGACTGCAGCATGTCATGACGCCGGACACCTCTTACTCAATGGGAAGACCTCCATGAATCATGACGGTTTCTCATGACGCACGACGAGAAAAAAAAAATCACCATGGGATCTTTTCCTCCGCTGTGGAGATTTGTGCTTCCCTTATTGGGCCTTGTTTTCTTAGGGACTCAGGGGGCTATCGCATGGCTACGACCTGGCAATCAGCAGCACCACCACTGGGACAGCTCCCCTTCAGGATCACGAACCCCTTGCACTCAAACAACCGGCCAACCACAGCCCGAGCCGCCGCCAACTGAGGGATGCTGCCCACATCGCATTAGCCGCCTCTCACCCGCCCTAATCCCGATGTTGGCAAGGTGCCATCGACCACTTTCACATGCACTGCTACAAGACTACTGTTCTTTTCCAACTTGGACAAATACCCGTTGTTTGCCTACATTTGCTTGGAGCCTCGCTCTGCTTGGTCCGCACCAACATCAGCTGCCCACTGGCTCAATACCAAGAGAGGGCAGCAAATAAATAAAACTCCCTGCCGAGACCTCCCAAGACACCTGTCAAAGGCGCAGCTGTCCACCGTTTTCCCCCTCGTGCATTTTCATGTTGTTGTCGCTGACCTGCATGTTTTCCCATGATTCATCCCAAACCACGAGAACTGCAACCCCTACCCCTCCAAGAACCCAAGGGGAGCAGACGAGGCTAGTTTGTTCACCTACCACAAAAGTACCGCACTCGCTCTGTCTAGATCTCGCAGCTGCCTCACAGTGGCGCTAGTTACACAACTGCCGCTAACGCGGTGGCACTCAGGTACCGTTCTCTCTTCTGACTGGCCCCCCGTCGCACGCAAGCCCGTCCAATATCTCTCCGCGCCTGATTTGTGGTCTCGCCAACACCCAAGCTTGGTCACCATCTCGAACGTGACTGGCCATGACGAAAACACACCAGTGTCCCCTCCGCTTGGCGAGAGGCGGGAAGGAAGAGCGGCTCCAGCCAGGCGAATAAAGTATGGATTGCATTTCTCATTTTTCAGGGGTCACCCGGAAGGGCTTGCTGAGCCGAATGCCACTTCCCGCGTGGGCAGTTCAAGGGTGTTAGGAAAAGAGCAATGCAGCCCATCCCATTCCCACCAACCAGATCGCCTAGAGATGGGCCGCGCCGCTGGTACCGAGCGAGCGCGAATCATCCACACTTTCCCGGGGGCGGCGCGCCTCTTTAAAGGACTCGCGCCCTTCGTCAGTGATTGGCAGATCCTCGAGATTGAAACAACGCCTCTGCCGACACATCCTCCCCAGGGCGGGGGGTGCAAGCCGTCTTGGGAGAACAGAAAGTCCAGATCTGGGTTGTTGACTTATGAGCGTCTTCATTGGTTACCCAGTTAAGCCCTTTGTCATTTCTTTTCCAGGCCATGCACGTTTGTCGAGACGTCCCCATGCCTGTTTCGGGAACAATGACCGCCACAGACATGTGTCCTGCGTGGCCGAGCCCTCGGCGCAACAAACAAGGGAAACATATTACGACATATAGGTCTCCCACCATCAGTCGGCGTCGATGAGCTGTCCTCGCGGCAGCGCGCCGCTGGCTCGGCCGCGTGCTTCCTTATTCTCGTGGGGTCCGAAGAAGGGGCCAGCAGCGTGTGTCCATCTGATGTTGCATGGACCTTTGTGCAACCCCAGAACCGGGTGCCCAGAGAGAGATGGGGCCAAGGATATATGAGCCAGACTGCCATCCGCCCTTCCTTTCGAATCAGCATCGCTGCTGAAGATTGGATGGATCTCCTGAGACTCGGGGGAGGGGGGTCTGTTGTCAACTTGGAAAAGGAAAGACGAGTGTCTTTCCTCATCCCCCGAGCATTTAGGCACCTTGCAGCTGCGGTCTGGACTTGGTCCTGCAGGTGTTGTTCCAGCAAACTGTTCCGTCGCAAGGGCCGAAGCTGCCCTTGGCCGGCACGGCATCTTCTTTTCTATGCCGGAGGCTATCCCTCGATACGGGGTGCTCTCAATATGGGGTTGTTGTATATAACAGTCGAGTCCCATGATGACCGCTGTCATCCTGTTCTCATGAGCACTCCTTCAACCCACCACCGCGCTTGGCCCCGCGACTGTCCTCACCATCGTGATCTTGCTTTCCAAGACATGTCATTCTCTTCACGATAGACTCGTTTCATTCCCTCTTTTAAAAAGCCTCTTGGTCTCTCACTGTCCTTTTCTGTTTCTTGAAGTCCATCGTAAACACATTCCTTCCTACACAAAGGCTCGCAAACAAACACACATTCCTTACCGAAGTCCTGTACCAAACATGCGTCTCCACCACCTCCTCCTCCTCCCGGCCGCCCTCGTCGCGGCCTGGGACGCCCCCTCCTACTCCGGCTTCACCCGCATCTGGCAAGACAACTTCGCTGGCGCCGCCGGCGCCGCCATCAACACCGCCAACTGGAACATCATCACCAACCTGCGCGTCAACAACGAGCTGCAGGACTACACCACCTCGCGCGCCAACCTGCAGCTCTCGGGCGGCAGCACCGTGCAGATCGTGCCGTGGCGCGACGCCTCCGCCTCCAACGGCTGGACCTCTGCGCGCATCGAGTCCAGGTACACCTTCACGCCCGCCGCGGGCCGCCTGACGCTCGCCGAGGGCTACATCCGCTTCGGCGACAACGCGATCGCGAACAAGAAGGGCATGTGGCCCGCCTTCTGGATGCTCGGCGACGCGATCCGCAACGGCGTCGGGTGGCCGCGCTGCGGCGAGCTGGATATCCTCGAGACGGTGAACGGCGCGCTGACGGGGTACGGGACGGTGCACTGCGATGTCAACCCCGGCGGCGCGTGCAACGAGCCCAACGGTATTGGGGCGGCGACGGGGATCCCGGACCAGGGGTGGCATACGTGGCGGGTGCAGATCGACCGGAGGTCTAACTATTGGCAGACGGAGAGCATTACGTGGTTCCGCGACGGGGTGCAGTTTCACCAGATTACCGGCGCGCGGATCGGGAGCGAGGCGATTTGGAATACGCTTGCGCGCGCGCCGCTGTTTTTCATCTTGAATGTTGCTGTGGGAGGCAACTGGGTGAGTTGTCCTTGAACGATACGCTACGAGAGGAAGTTTTGCTAACTGCTACAGCCCGGTAACCCCGACGGCAACACCTTGGGTGGTTACGGAAGCATGATGGAGACCGCTTACGTGGCCGTCTACCAGTCGAACTAGGGGGGATGATGGTCACGTCACTATCTTTGAAGATATCACTCTGGATATTGTCAAGTTGCTGCTCCTGCAACTACGTCGGTCGCTGTACATATGTCATCAACATATTTAGATACCCCTTGTCAATGTTGCTTACAAATTGCACTCTTTGAATAACACCTCCATACGCACACAACTCATTTTCAGTATAAGCAGATATATGCTGGTATTCTTATTGAATTATGTTCTCATTGTTTTATCATGTTCTTTACTCATACGGGGCTGAACTTCATGCTGTTCTTCCAAATCTTTACTTTCTAAAGGCACCCTCCCTCGGCGACAAATCGTCATAAAATACCAAACATCTGACCTCAATACTCTGCCGGCCCTTGGCATCTGCAGGCGTAGCAGGATCCACAAAAGCAGTATGCGGCGTCAACCCTGCAAGTCCTTGCCTACCCCCCGGCAGCCCCTGGCTCCTCGAGTCGAAACACTTGATAAACATGGCCTCGTCGGGCGTCATATCCTTCATGTAGTACAGCTTGTGGTTGTCATTCGGCGCAATAGCATACGTCTCGCCTGCCGTCAAAGTGTCAGCACATCCTCATCAACCTCTCACAAAACCGGACAAAACTCACCCTTAACCTCATACCCCTCAATCGACTTCGCCAGCGTCTCATCCGGCAAAACCTCCTTCCCGCGATCATCGTCATCCCCATCCGTCCTCTTCGGATACAACAAGTCCACCGCAACCAAGTCCTCCGGCACCGTCGTCCGCCAATCAATCACCGCCAGCGGGAAATCCGTCGCCGGGTGCCCGATCGGCCGCCACACATTAATAATCTGGTACCGCCCCTTCAGCAGCTCCTCGGCCTCCGCCGCGTCCTCGACGTGCCGGCGCACGCGCACCTCGGCCGCGCGCGGCGTCTGGTCGACGTGCACCTGCTGCACCGGCTGGCGCGGGCTCGACTTCTCGCGGCGGCGCACCGTGTGGTCGAAGATGACGACCTTCTTCACGCCCGGCAGCTTCGCGCGCAGCAGCGCCTCGACCTCGGCGTAGTATCCCTCGCGCACGGCCTTCTCGTCCGTGAAGGCCTTCTCGGCGGCGGGCGCGTGGTAGACGGCGAAGCCCGAGACGTCGGTGCCGAAGGTGGAGGCGCCCGCGTCGCGGATGTTGGTCACGGAGCGCCGGCGCTCGGTGCGGCTGAAGGAGGTCACGTCCGTGTCGACCTTGGTCCAGGGCTTGCTGTTGTCGCCGGCGAGGGTCGCCGGGTCGACGTAGCGGAAGACGCCGGTGGTCATGGCTGCGATGTGCTGGTGGCGGGGTTGCGTTGTGGTGTGGGTGAGGCGGGGAAGTATGCGTCTTGTCAGTTGGGGTGCTCGTCGGAGGATCGTGCTCATGATACGGCTTCACAGCACAGCAGAGGAGAGGTCTCGGGAAAAGCCGACGTCAGGATGCAATGATGCCAATGGCGGTATCTGCAGAAGAGCTGTGCGGGGTGAAGAAGGCCGCCCCCCTTTTTAAAACAGATCGGAGTGCGGGCCGGGAGTGAGTGACACCACCCTTTCGTGATTGCATCACCGTTAACCAGTGAAGAGGGGCATTAGTCAGGCGGTGCTGTATTTCTAAGCCTTTTTTCCCTTCGGCTGGCTTCGGCGGACCCACTTCCGGGGCCGGCTGCAAATGCGGGCGTGATTTGAAATGGAAATCGCCGGCGGGGCCCCACCGTGCTCTTTGGACGCCGATTTTTCTCCCGGTCGCGTGATCGGGGTGGGACGACGCCCTAAGGCGCCGGGTGACTTTCCCGCGATTTTGTAAATCTGGATCACCATCATATCGGGATCCATATCCCGTTCTCAGTTGCTTATTTGATGCCGCGACATGTATTCCGTCAAAGCGGTCCTGTCGACAGCCAGGCACTGAATGAAGAGTCGGCCAGCCCGCGCTGAATATTCAATTGCCCGTCATCAATGCCCGTTGCGCGGCGGAGGCGGCTGAACGGAAGACGCTCGCTTGGTGCAGCAGCAACGCCACATGAGCCACATCTGTGCCCAGCTGCTCGTGGTTCAAGGTTCTGAGCTTATGAGTGAGTGAGCATAGGTGAGCAAAAGAAAAAGAAAATTGATCAAGTTCAGCGAGGCATCGTCGGGATACGTGTAAGCGCCGCGCAAACCGGCTTCCACCTCTGAACAACCGAGCGTCGTTCGGCCGTCGTATTACCTCGCTTCGGCGCCGTTTTGTCGTATCCTCTCGCTCTTAGGGTATCAGCAATCGATTGTGGACGACGGGCAACCGCAACCGCAAGCGCAGCCATGTTTCTTCGCGTTTAGCGGATTCGCCCGGGTCGCCCGCCATGACGTTGACAATCAAAGCTCTCCCCTGCCCAAACAAAAGCACCTACCACCACGTCGTCCTGCCTGCCTTAACTCACCTTTTTACCCCGCGATCCACGGAAAATCACATCACATAGAACCCAGGTGCAACTTCAACAGTCTCACTTCACAGAAAGACAGAGAGCAGTATAGGCTTGGAAATTCACTACAGAAAGGCAGGCAGTTTCCATTTTCCCACGGGGCCGAACCGCAACCAGAACGATGGCTCCCCTCCCGAAAACGATGAAGGCCATCCAGCTCAAGAGCTTCAACGCGCCGTATGCCGTCTCCCGCGTGCCCGTCCCGCGACCGGAGCCCCACCAGCTCCTCATCCGCGTCCGCGCCGCCGGCTTCTGCCACACGGACTGCATGGTCAACGAGGGCGCCTTCGATTCCCCGCTGCCCGTCATCGGGTCCCACGAGCCCGCCGGCGTCGTCATCGAGGTCGGCGCCGAGGTGCAGGGCTTCAAGGAGGGTGACTGCGTGGGGTGCATCAACTTTGAGGGTGCTTGTGGTGAGTGAGAGAGAGAGAGATAGAGAGACAGCCCGTCGTCATGACCACACTCACCTCGCCGATCAATGCAGGACCGCCAACGCTGACTTTTGTCCCAAAGGGAAATGCCCCGACTGCAAGGCCGGGAGGCCGGTCTACTGCGACAACATGCTCATGAAGGGGATCACCACTGACGGTGCCTGGGCGGAGTACATGGTTGCGTACGCACAAACCATTCCTCAGCAGCCCGCCCCCTCCTGTCCTCCTCTATTCTCTTTTCCATTCTCCTTTCCCCCATTGCTCGAGACTGCTGACTGGCGGCATCACACACACACACAAACATACTGACAATCTATCCAGAGACTGGCGCTTCACCGTCAAGATACCCTATGCCATGTCCTACCCGGTGGTCGCCTGCCTCATGTGCGCCGGCATAAGCATCTACGGCGGCATCAAGCGCGCCGCCGTCCCGCCCGGCGGCTCCATCGGCATCGTCGGCATCGGCGGGCTGGGCCACATCGGGACGCAGCTCGCCAAGGCCATGGTCCGCACCCACGCCTCTCTCACACTCTCTCTCTCTTTCGTCAACTAACCGCGTCCCCAGGGCTACAAAGTCGTCGCCATCGACGTGAAGCAGTCCGCGCTGGACCTCGCCGCCTCGTACCCCCTGAAACCAGACCTCGCCATCCTCGCAACCACGCCCGCCCCCGACGCCGTCTCGCAAATCGCGCAGGTCGTGGGCGGCGCGTACCCAGGCCTCGACGCCACGGTGCTCGCAACCGACGCGCCGGCGGCGTTCAAATTTGCCGCCGCGGTGACGCGGAAGCACGGCACGCTGGTGCTGCTGGGCCAGCCGGACGCGGGCATCACCATGTCGTACAAGGACGTTATATTCCGCGACCTGACGCTCGTGGGCTCGCTGGTCGCGAGCAGGGAGGACACGGAGGAGCTGCTGGGGCTGGTGGCGGAGCACGGGGTCGAGGTGAAGATGAAGGAGTGGCGGATTGAGCAGGCGGAGGAGATGAGGCAGGAGTACCTCGGGGGCAAGGGGGAGGGGAAGAATGTGGTTGTGTTTGGGTGAGGGTGCGGTCATGACGAGCAGGTGGTGAGAGCAAGGCTCCGGTCCAGGCGTGTGCTTGCAGGTTTAAAGCAGAGACAGGACTTCAAGACAGAGAGGAAGTCTCGTCGGTGTACTGAAGCAGTGCAATGGTGGATGAACACTTGATCTGGCGACTTGGGTGAGGAAGCAAGCTCTTGCCTTGGATATGCCATATAGGGTGCCTACAACACAGGAGATGTGACAACAAGAGACCACGTAAGCTGTCCCCGTTTGACCTGAGATTTGAACAAGGCTAAAAAGTGACAGCGTTTACTTGTCTTGTACATAGTTCGAGCTGAAACCGCTATAAAATGTCATAGAATGACGCTGGCAATCGGGGTGTCTGTCTACCTCAGTATTGAATTGGACCAGATATCGAAGATTTCTCGGTGTAAGCGACGCCAGACAGCTGATCAATGGGGTGAATGAAGCCAGCATATCAAATTACAAAAACACTAGAAACGACGCTCTCTCGTTAGAGACTTGTAAGCTCACAAACGGGTTCACAACTCAGACGTAAAGCCAGCCCGTAGATCCCCACACCCGAACGAACTATTAACAACAAGAAAGTTGCTAAGCCTTTTTTTTGCAAGCCCACACGACTCGATGAAGATTTCGAGTCAAAATCTATAACGGAAATTACAACACGCAAAAGAGGAGTGACCAGCGCGGGGCTCGAACCCGCAGCCTTCAGATGAACAACTGATCCGCTTCACTGCGCATGAAGCTGATTAGAAGTCTGACGCGCTACCATTGCGCCAGCCGGCCGTGTTTGTTGGGTGTCCTGGGACGATCCCGATGAGACCCATCTCCGGTGGTGGAGATCGTTGCTGCCGGACCTCAGATGTGGTTCTATGTAGGTTCGCTCTTCTGATGATTCTGTTTGCTTTTTTTTTTCCTGCAGTCTGTGTGTGTGTGTGTATGTGTGTGTGCTGTTTGCCCCAGAAGCCTTTGTCGACGGTGGATCTTCTGACTCACCGTACCCATCGAAGAATCCACCAGGATACAGTACCTTTTTTCGTGTGTTACCAAGAAGTGGGATTGTATGTGGATTCCCACAACCAACTTTGCAGATGTTGCGCCGCCCCTCCTGACGTAACGATCGAGATGGTGGCCCATCGCCGGGGACCAGAAACCTCTCTGTTAATCTGCAACTTGCTCAACTTATTTTGCGTTTCGCTCTCTCCGTTTTCGTGGGCACGCCGAGCGTTTGTCCTTTCCCTCGCCGTCATCTTCGCTGATTGCGTTTGCATCTTACAAGGCACAGAAATCCTTGGCAAATTGAGATCCGTGACGCTGAGACTGAGAGAAGGACGCCCCGGCGAAGATCCCATCGGAAAGTATGAACCGATCCAATGCGGACATTTGACGAGACGGCACCAAGTGGGCACGGTTCGATCGATTTCATCAATCAACGAAGAAAGAGCACCGCCGGTGGGGGGAGGGAAGAAAAATTCTTTAGCAAAATTTCGCATTTCCCCGGACGGTAGGTTTAAAGTGCTTGCCTGCGGTCTGCCTGGCGCAGGGGAAACGGAAGCAAAGGGGACCTGGAGCGGAGCCTCCGTTCCGTTTAAAACTGTGAGAAAGGCCTCGAGCTTGAGTCAAAAGAAGAAGGACAACCCAGCAAAGACTCCATTTCATCAAAAAAAAAAAAAGAAGGAAAAGTAGAATACTTCTTCACAACGGAGCTCCACCACGATAGTATTGCATCATCAAACGCAGCCCGCTCCAAGCCGGTCGTGGTTCGTTTCGCTCGCTCGCTCGCCGTCGCGGTACCAACGCCGGCGCACCGCTTCTAACAAGTACCTACCTTACCTTAGGTAAGGCACACTGGGTAAGGTAGGTTTCGGAAGGTCTCCCCGGCACGCCTCCCGTCGCATCCTCTCACGTAATGAAAAAAAGCCTTCAGGTCCTCCTTGAACCTTCCGCCGCCGTCACCGCCGCCTGCCCGGCGCATGTGCTGAGTCTCGAGAAAACACGCGGTGGTCGCGGCCGGCTCCGATTTGTCACAGGGCGCATACCTTCTCGGCCTTCTGGCATGACTTCGGCCTGACTTTTGTGACTCGACGGAAGTTCACGATGCTTTGCTTTCCCTGGCGGGCGCCGCCCCGCCTCCAAAACATCCGACACCCAACTCAACTCAACCCCCGACGACGCACCCCTCCTCCCGGAATGCCACCCGATGCCTGCGTGCGGCCTTGCGGCCTGGTGCTGGGAGGCACACTCACACCGGCCCGGTGCGCCGGTTACAGCGTCTGCACCTGCCGCCGGCCTTTGCCCATCCCTTTCCAACGTCCCACAACAGACACACCGCGCGAAAACGTGCCCGGCGGCGTACCGTCGGCGTACCGTCGGCTGGCCGAAGACGAGGCCGCACCCACCCCGCCAATTGAAGCTTACACCGCATCCCGCGAGGCAGCAATGGCGCAATCCATCCCCCAAAGCCAAAGCCAAAGCCAAAGCCAAGCGGGTGCAGCTGCCTCATCTGGGCGCAACGTTTTCGTTTTCTCTCTGCCTGGTTTTCATCTACCACACACAGAGGTAAATGTTCTCAAGTCTCGGCGCTCAATTCCCGCCTAAACTTACTTAACCTATTAATGCATGGGTTTCCATTCTCGAAACTGCAACTACCCGCGACATCTTCCAAGCCGTGGCATGACGAAGCTCCACCGCCAAAACATTCTCACGCCCACCGAGCTGTGACCTCCCGTTCATCCACAAACGTTCCAGACCACACTGCCAAGTTCCCAGTAGTCAGCGCTACCTTCTTGTCTTCAACCGCAAACCCGCCTCTGAACCACTCAAACCGCGGCCCGAGAGACTCGTACTACAGAAAAGGCTAACCGCCGTCTCGGAGCAAACCTCCAAACAGAAAATCCAAAACGTAATCCACCGCCACAGTCATCGTGACGATTCGATGCCAAGTACCCCTTACCTTTAACCCATTGTGTGCTCGAGCAGGAAAAAAAAAGCTCAGGCCAAGGGGCGACAACACCTAACCGCGCCAGCGCTCCCAAGCCTTAAAGTGCTTGCCGCTGCGTTCTAGAACCCTACCCAGTTTCCATCAAGTAACAATTTCATAAGATCAACCCCTCCCCTCCGAACTCTCTCACTCCCTTGACACCTCAACCGCCAACCCAGCCCAACCATCACCGTCGTCTCATGCAGCACCCGTAGCCGTTCCCGCTAGCCGTCCCTCTTTCCCGCTGGCACTCTCAATGCAGACACACCAGACAACGTGGACAATGCGTCCTTTTGAGCCGCACAGCAGGGGACTAGGCAGGCAGGCTAGAACTCGCCGCCCATGTCCCAGGGAAGGGTTCATCCCCGATTCGCGCGCTCTTTTCACATGTCATCCCACTTGACTCAAGGAGGGGGCAACGTCTTTCGCATGTTTGAATTTTTTTGTCTTCGGGGTCTGCTGTTTCGATGAGCGGGCGTTGTTGTAGTTGTCTCGTTGCCAATGAATCGCAGCACGCTCATCCATCGCGATGAAGCGCAAAAAGTAAAAAAAAGGTGCCTAGGTATCCGAAAAGTCTCCACATAGGCTTTGTAACTGCACTTGTCCGCCTATGTAACACTCTAAGTTGCTGCTTGCGTTGCGCACTCTGTGTCTGTCGTAATTACTTGCGCAACTTGCGGAATTCAATCATCATAGTTTACAAGCGTGTATTCACTGGTTTCGTGAGTCCGTAGTTATAGTTGAGAATGGTGATGTAATTACTATATCTATATTTCGCTGTTGGAAAAGCAAGAGAAAACATCAGAGTGGCTGCTGAGAAGCCGATTCGGGGAAGTATTCTTCGCCCGCCCCATCACAACCGAAACTAACAACGCCTTGCAATGCTTCAAATCATCTCTTTCTCTTCCACTGGTCCTTTCACCGTGATTCTTCAAATATAACAAAAAATAGTCCACAATATTTCTCTCCAAAAGTAACCAACAAATATCGACAGTAAACTGAAGGTGTAAATGGCGCCCGGTCGTTGTCCGAGGGGTATAATGTGCGTAAAATCCAAAAGAATAAATGGTTTCCAAATCAAATAACTTTTTGTTTTCCTTTCCCAGTTTCGCTGTCCCAAATAGTTTTCCACCTCTTAATACATTATGCTTTCCTCCACTCTATAAAAATAAGATTTCATGTCGCATTCGTAGATTGGTGGGTGTCATGATGTAGATCCGTTGACGGATCCCTCGGTGCTGTGCGTCTGCCCGTCCAGAGACTCGAGGCTCTCGTACTCCACGGGCGGGACCTCCGCGCCGCCGTGGCCCAGCTGCCGCTGCAGCTCCTCGGGGTACGCGGGCGGCGAGGGCGGCACGTCCTGGTAGACGGGCGGCGCCTCGTTGTCCCAGCTCACGCCGAGGCCGGGGCACTCGGTGAGCATGACGTGGTAGTGCATGCGCAGGATGCGGCCGGTGCCGGTCTGCGTCGCGAGGTGCGGCTTGCCGATGGGCGCCCACTCCTTGGAGACGACCATCTCGATCATGAGGGCGTGCGAGACCTCGGTGCCGTCGTGGGACTTTGCGTCGCACGCGTAGCGCGGACCGTGGGAGTGCTTGCTGCTGCTGCCGGCGATGACGCCGTAGTCGAACTCGAACTCGACGTGGCCGTCGGTCGAGGTGTAGTCGCTCTTCCAGCCGTCGTGCATGTACTTCTCGCCGAGGACGCGGGTCTCGGTGCGGGGCGCGCCCTTCTGCTGCGTCGGCGGCGTGGTGGCGGTGCCGGCGGGGGTGTGCTTGTCGCAGGCGGGCGCGACGGTCTTGATGGTCTCCTCGAGCTTCCAGGTGACCTTCTTGAGCTTCCAGAACTCGACCGTCTTGTTGGTCTGGTTGGCGGTGGTGAGGCCGTCGAGGCGGAAGGAGACGTTGTGGGTGCCGGCGGGGTGGATGACCTGGTTGTAGTGGGCGCTGGCCTTGATGTTGGTCGGGGGGAAGACGCGGACGGAGTGGTGGGGGAACTCGGGCTGGGTGAGGGAGCGCTTGACGTCGAAGTTCTGCTCGAACTTGATGGGGTGGTTGGCCTGAGAAGAGCCGCTCTTGGGGAGGATGGCCTCGGCCTTGAACTCGTAGGTGATGGAGGTGAGCGGGGTGTCCATGGAGGCGGGGAGGTGGCCCTCGAGCAGGATGGAGAAGGGGAAGGGGTGGACGCCCTTCTTCAGCGTCGTGGGGTGGGCGAGGAAGGTCCAGCGCTTGAGCTCGGTGTACTGGTTCTGGCACTCGTTGCAGTGGTTGGTGAAGGGGCGCTTGTGGTGGACGTGGATGTTGAGGCGGGCCTCGAAGGCCTCGACCTCGAGGTGCTCGTCCTTGACGTCGAGGAACATCTGGCCCGAGACGAGGGCGCCGGTGGAGGACTCTGCATCGCCGAAGAAGACGATGGGCGGGCTCTCGATCTTCCAGTCCAGCTTCGCGTGCGGGTTCTCGTGGGAGTCCTTGGCGGAGCGGCCGAACGGCAGCGAGATGCGGTGGTGGTGGTGCTTCTTCTCCTTGAGGTGCTCGACGGCGGGGGGCTCTGCGGCGAACATCTTGTTGTAGGGGATGTGCTCGCCGTCATCGGAGGAGTAGGAGGAGTGGCGGTCGAGCGGTAGCCTGCGCAGCAAGCCCTGGTCCTGCACGTTTGTTGTGCTGTGGTGTTGTTGTGTCGATGACTGGTGGCGGATGGTCTTTGTCTTGAGGTTTGCAATTGCAGAAACACTGAAGTTCTCAGTGGAATTGCGCAGGAAATTGGCGACTCGGTGGGGCATGGTTATGGTTGTTGGAAAGGGTTTCCCCGGATTGCCTATTTGGCCGTTTAGGTGGTGCTGGATCTGGCTGTAGTTCGGTTCGATGCGGCTTCCAGGGCGCTTCTATTTAATTCTTGGCCGGGCCTAAGATGGGTATTGGAACCACCGACTCAAGAAGAAAAAAGAAAAAAACCGAGAGTGACGACCAGGGGGGGGGGGGGGGGGGGGGTGGGGGGGGGGGGGGGGGGGGGGGTGGTGTCTGGGACGATGATGTGGTGTGACGTTGGGCGCAGGGCCCGTCGCCGGAGTAGGGCTCCCAGGCTCAGGGAGCGGACAAGGGAACAAGAGAGAGAAAAAATAGACGATTCGCCGGATCCCGAAGGACGGGCGAGGGAGACGCGGGCGCCTGGGCGCAGTAAGCTCGGTGGAGGAGGTACCTTGCGCTTTTCGTGAGTCGAGGTAAGGCGAAGGGCCGCCCGGTACGGTTAGGGCGGTGAGTAAGGCGAGTGTGTAAGTGGAAGAGGCAATAAACCAAACACACACAGGTGATGACCTGAGATGGATATTGCGGGATGCGGGCAGGTAATGGAGAAAAAGAGGAGCCTGCAATGCAAGGAGGGACGCGAGGTCGAGGTCTGCTGATGTTCGTTTCTGCTGGTCTTGTCTCCTTGACCTATGAGTCTGGTGGGTGGAAGGGGGGTCGAGTCCCTTTGTACTTTTTGTTGCTCTAGTCCAAGTGACGGATGGAGGGGTCGCTTTGTCGTCTTCTCTTTGGGTCTTCTCGAACCCTTGCCGGATGGGAAAGGACGAGGCGCAAGGTCTGTGGTCTCTCCTGTCCTGTTCCCGTTTGGTTTTCTGCCTTTGGGGCTTCGTGCAAGCCAAGAGGGAAGGAGGAGGGCAGATGAGAGATCTGCTCCTTGCGATGCTCAAGCTGGAAGGGCCAAAGCGATGTTGGAAGATGCGGGGTGTGGGATGGGTAGAGTTGCGTTTGGTTCGCTTGGGCGTGTGTGGTGTGCGCGCGTGTGTGATGTGGTGCGCAGATGATGTCGTCTCTTTTTGCCCTATTCAGGCTGTCTTCGTTGTCGTTTCTGGCTGGTTGGTGGTGTTGTTCGTTCTCGCTCGCAATGACCTTTTTGCTTGCCACGAGGGAGAAGAAACGAAACGTTCGAAACGAGGTGGGTGGTCTGAGTCGAGACGGTCGAGGACGGACAAAGAAAGATCTCTCGTGAAAAGACTTCGTTTTCTCTTTCTCGTGGAAAGGAAAGAGTTCTTCTTGGCCCCGTGTAAGTCGACGGCGGTGATGGGAGTGACTGTGACTGGGGTGCAGCTGCAGCGCTTAACGGCGGCTTCAGATGAGATGCAGCGAGCGAAAGTGGAGGTGGGGAAGGAAGGCTCTTTTCCGTATTAGTGCGGTGTTGGGTGTGTTGTTCGTGTCTTTGTTGGTAGACGTAGACAACAGCTGTGTCGTTGATGGATGAGGGTATCGTGAAGAGCAAGAGGCAATAGCAGATCTCTTGAACGAAAAGTGGTCACAGCTCAGCTCTTCTAATAAAGCTAGCTCCCTCCGTCAAAGCAGGACGTCGCGTTATTATGTCTCGCCAGCTCGTGATGGTCAAGCTTTTCATCGAGTAATTATGTGTCATGGAAAGGGAGGGTACCTGACGAGACAGCTCCGCTCTAGCGTTTGACACGGCCCAGCCCAGCGCGCATCGCTCCCTGGAGCCCGCTGTAGAGCTGGTCAATTTGCCTGGTGTGAAGCCCGTGGGAGGAAAAAAAACTGCGATCCATGGAGGGGCAGAAGAAGTGTGAGTCCAGCCAGCCAGTCTCCACTGAGGATCCAGCAAACACCTCGACTGCAGCACAAAGTACCCTACCAGGCTCGTCAACTGAGGGCGTGAGCACACACTGCACACCACAATGTACAATGTACTGTACTTTGCTAGGTTTTGGGGCCAGCATGACCGGACCGCCCAGCCAACAGCGCCCTTCAACGCAACCACTTGCTCGAACCAAGCAAGGACCGAGTCCACTGTCCGCTGTCCGCTGTCCGCTGTCCACTGGCCAGGGCATGGCATGGCATGGCATAGCCTGCCCATGGGTCGAGGGGACTGCCCTCCTGACCTTCCTTGGTTCACTCTCCTGAGCCATGACACTTACAATGGGTAATAGGGCCCACGTGTGTATACTCAGAAGAGTACTTGCACCAAAGTCCAAGGTAATACGTACCGGGCCGGAAACCAGTCCCAGTTCATCACCAGCGGCTGCCACAACCTGCTACGGCGTTCCGTTAGATTCCCATCTCAGTTTCCAGACCTGTCACTCTCCTAGAGGAGGCCCGGAGATACTCCCGCCTGATCGCGCCCCTTGTCGGTAGCGGGCAGTCCAGCGCGGCGGCGGTCAGCCAAGACAGCAACCATTTCCCTTCCCTCGGTACGTCTTCCGCTTTTACTCACAGACTCACTGGCGGCAAGTACTGTCCTTCTCACCGTCCTCACAGCCATACTTAAACTACGGAGACTGGCCGGCCACATGAAAGAAACAACCGAAAAAAGTAACATCGTGATGTACCTGACCGCTCCAGGGAACAACCACCTTCGCGCCGCCTGTGTCGTTTTAAACCTCGATGGGCGGATTCGCGCACCCTAAAACTAGTGCCCGGTCGCCCACAATTGCGCAACGCCAGGGGCACGGCGTCCCAATGGGAACGGAGGGGCGCCGGACGGGACGCAGAGCAGCCCACGCCGGTTACAGAACAACGAGGAAACGTGAATGGAGACACGCAGACTGACTGGACGAGACCACGACACGTACTGCCAAAAAAAATGAAAAG
Organism: Colletotrichum fructicola Nara gc5; assembly: GCF_000319635.2. Classification (NCBI taxonomy): domain Eukaryota; kingdom Fungi; phylum Ascomycota; class Sordariomycetes; order Glomerellales; family Glomerellaceae; genus Colletotrichum; species Colletotrichum fructicola. Next base: position 6,497,154 of record NW_027094051.1, on the reverse strand, counting down.
CTTCAGAAACCAGAAACAGCATTAATGGATACCCCGCTACCACTCTAACAAAATAAGTTGTGTCTAGGTAGGTACTGTACTTGGTTCAAATGGTATGGCATCATGTTTCCCGCCGTCGTCGCAACAGTCCCGGTCGCAGCCACCATGGAGCCGCGTCCCATCACCAAATCCATCCCATTCATTCCATCAACCCATCCAGGTACCTTGTTGGGTGTGCTTGGCCATGCCATGCCATGCCATCCATCCTTTTGCCCACTTTATTAGTTTCTATTGTGAGAATGCGCGAGAGAGAAGAAGATCTCCGTCTCGTGCCATCGCATCACACCCATCCCTGCCTTACGTTTTCCCTTCCTTGGGGGTCGAGTACGCACGCAGGCGGTCTGGTTGTCATCCGTTTGGCGGTAAAAAAAAAAAAAAAAAAAAAAAAAGGTACATGCACCAGGTACCTTTTGCCCTTAATTTGTGCTGTATGTAGGTATGATGCCAGTATCTCGCAGAGTGATGCCAGGTCCAAGACGGCCCAGAAGCTTCTGAGGCCCAGCACGCACACATGCACAAACACACACACACGAACGGCCGGCGATCGGTTTGGCAGCCGCCCGGCATCGCCCTGCGGAAAATGATGCGATGCACCGTTGGCGACAGAAACCGGTAGCACATCAGATGGGAAACATGAGTTGTTGCCGCCCGCCGCCGTCAGGTACTCTCTCTCACACTCTCCCGCATACGGCGTCTTTCTCCCCAATGTTGCGGTGTCACAAAAAATGCCATGTGGTACGATTCTCGGCTCCGATGCTGGTCTGCCGAGAGGGATACTTTCCTTCGGTCGTCAGTTGTGGAGGCAGGCGCGTTTCTTCGCGGACGGAGCCAACTCCACGACGACGGGTGCCATCGTGACTTGTACGTGAGGCCATCCCAATGCACCTGCCCGGGAGAAGCAGGCTGTCTTCTCCAGCCAAGAAAAGAATCAGGCCTAAATGCTCCGGACGGGGAAGGGCGCGGGAGAGGGCGAGAACTGGGGAACTTGGGGAGAGGGCGGTTTGTTGGCGGAGGCCAGCACACACACAGCACACTCTGCGCGCACACGGCTCCGCTGGTGACATATTCATCGTGACACTTCTTTTCGGTGTCCCCTGACAGCAGAACTACACACGGGCGAGCTGTTCGTCTGTCCCCCCAATTCATGCAGTCTGTCTGTTCTTCAGCTTCGAGGCCGTGCCGGACATAGCGCTTGCAGGATGCCACATTAGTCAGTCTACTTTTTCTCTCGTGTTCGCAGCAATCGTTTTCTTCATGACTTGCATGGTGGCGCCGGGCCGTTTTGGCATGACGAGTTCGCGTTGTAAGCTGACGACAGCCTCCCTTCTCCGGCGCACCGCACGCACTTTGAAGACGTGATCCAAATTCTCATCACGTCTCTCCTCCTCTCGCAAATACCGAAGTTCCGAAACGCAATCACAGTAGCGGTGACCCCGTATCCTACTTCCCCCAAATCCCCCGCCACAGCAACAGTGCGAGCGTGGAAGCTAAGTGTTCTGATCTCAGATCCCATCATGCCACCTTCCATGGTTCGGTGCGCAAATAGCCAAGAACGATCGAGAACATTTCCCAACTTGGCGGAATTCCAAAAAAAAAAAAAAAAAAAAACGGAGGCGCATACCGTAATGTTTCTCTTCGCGTCGGTTTCGAGCCGACACCACACACCCGACCACAGCGTTTGTCAGAAAAACGGAACAGCATCCCGGTGCGCATCCGTCCCGTACTAAATGTCACCGGGAAAGGGGACGACTCCCTAAGGTACCCATAGAGGTTGGGACCCGCCAAGCAATAGGCTCAATCTCACGATGGGGCTCTTTTTTTTTTTTTTTTTTTTCTCCTTTGAAATTTTCATCAGAGCCCCATGCGCAAGAAAGAGTCACTTTTTCTCAAAGAGTGAAGGAAAAAAGCCTGGACTCGACGCCATCCAGGCCAAGCGCTCAGGGAACGTGGACAGTAGGTGACAGGGGTGTTGCAGGTGCAGGTGCAGCAAACGGGAAGCGGGAAACAGGGGGACGGATCACGGGCCTAGACCCGCTTCCAAGGCCAGCCGGCCAGTCATGTGGTTTCTCTTACGTATGGACGGGGTCACCTGCCCATCCCATTTTCGACGGAATTTTTCCCAAGTCCTTTTTTCGAGTTTTTTTTCCCCTGCACGTTTTCTCACACACACCTCCAACTCCAACTGAAGTGCTGGCTCGCTGGCTGCTGTTCCTCTTTCCCAGCCTGCCTCATTCATCGTGAGTGTGGAGCTCCAGTGGGAGTCATTCCCATCCACACATCCGCGCAACCCACGATGCCGCGCCAAAAAAGAGCTCCTCCCGCAACATACTACTGCGTAGCCCATGCAGACGAACCCAGAAACGAAAGAATCCTGGGCCAACAAGCTGAAAATTTTGCACTTCCCCGTGGGTAACTGCCCAACCCCCATCCACTCGATTCCACCACATGTCGCTGCCAACACTGCAGGAGGGGAGCAACTCGCAAGTTGGAGTCTTCCCTCCAGCTGCCAGCAGCTCTGGGAAAAGTTCTCCCCTCCCCCCCCCCCCCCCCCCCCCTCCAAGGCTCCAAGCTCCCAAAGAAGTCAGATCCCACCGTTCCATCACGATCCAGGCCGTCGTGTACATGTCCCCGATCTCGGCGCTATGCTGCATTTGGGTAACGGACCACAGTTCCTGCAGCCCTGCTACGCCTGGGGAGGATCCTTTTTTACGGCTGTGGGTATGGGTACTTTGCAGACCTTTTTTTCCCCCTTCTCTTCCTGGCACTTCGCTTTGTCTCCAAAAACGGGGATTGTGAAAATTTAGCATCGTACGGGATCGCAGCCGACATGATGTCAACATCGAACATCAGGGTCCTGCCGCTCTCTCTTGGCCTGCCCTTCCCGGCCTGGCTTGGGTCTTCCTCCCCCCCGCCATCTCGTTCCTGAATGTCTCGGTGTACCTGCTCCGGCCACGGAGAAGTCCTTGCCAGTCAAGGCAACTCGTGCAAGTCACCGCCGGAACGGCGTTTCGAGCTGACTACGCCGTGATGAACTTCCTCCCTCAGCTCAGACCAGACGCCGACCCCTTTTTTTGTTGGTGACCCGGGAACCATCCCGACGCAACCCCGCTGTCCGCGCTCCCGCAACCCACCCCCCAACGCTGGCGACGCCGACCTCGCAGCGAGGGGGGAAAGAGTCATACCAGCGTCGGACATCGTCAGCCGGCCCTGCTCGCTCGCCCGCCGAGATTACTGAGGACCTTGGTGCCTTTCGGCTTCGGCTTCGGCGCACCGGGACGATCAATTTGTTGTTGATTCACAATTGCGCATCGCAAGGCGAATTTCCATCCTGACATGATGTGTTATTCACGACGCACTCTCCATCTTGGCGCGTCTGGCGGCTGATAGTCCAGCCCAACCTAACCTCGCCATGACTTTCCTCAACAACCGTTAGAAGTCACATGCCCCCTTTGGATGGACGGAGTCGTCCCATCTAGATCTGCCCAGTGGCAGGACGGCATGATCGAAACACCCGCAAGCAATCCGAACTTGCACCGCCCGACCCCCAAGAAATCTCAAATCGACTGACTTGAGCGTCACCCAAGCCCGTTTATCAAACACGCCAAAAGGCACGGCAGGTTTGTTTACATCGTCACGACGAAGCTCTCTGCGGCAACATCGTCACCGCCAGGGAGCCAAGAAGTCTGGCCTGCCCTACGCTCTGTCCTCTCCTGTACCAAACACAGACACAAGCAACTGACTTACACAGGACGACAACACCTGCCGCTGCGTCTCGAATGTATCGCGAGAGCACACTCGGGATGGCCGCCATTCGTCCAACCTAAACCGCCTCACAGACGATCGTCGTCGTTGGCCATCTGTTCGCGGCATGCCTCTTCTTCTTCTATTTACAAGAAGACTTGTTAACGAACACGAAGCGGAATGGTGGTCGACGAACGCCCAAGCACCCCCAATAGGGCGTGCGCGCGCAACACCACCGCCGCCGTGCCGTCGTCAAACATCGCGACGTGACGATCCCCCCGCCTTCCTCGACCAAGTGGCTTTTTCCTCCCCAGATATGTCGTGAAACCCTCGCGCCACCCCAGCAGCGAATCAGTCGAGCCTGCCAGACCTCCTCGTTATCTTCCCCAGGTTTTTCGTTGGCGTCGATTTACCCCGCAACGCATGCAAGCCTCCTTTTCGTTCTTATCAGCTGGCCTGCTCTCACCGAATAGATAGCATTCTGGTAATCGCGCTGCGCCGTAGATCCCGTCCCCCAGACCGAACAGCCTACCCCGCCTCCAAAGGATCGCTGGATCTCCGCGGCATGAGACGTTGTTGGCATGTCGGCATCATGTGAACAGTTTCGCTCTGGGCTACATTCAGACGGGGTTTGGTTCCAGGGAAGAGATGATGAAGAGTCGTCTGGGTTGTCGTCGTCATAATCAGGTGCTCGGTAAAACCGGCCCATGCCGTTCTGTCCCAGACCAATTATCGGGCCACCCCGAAAAAAAGAAAAAAAAAAAGGACAAAATTCCCATATGGGCTAAATGGGACAAAACTGACGTGCGATCCTGCCATCCATCGGCTCCGGTTTCCCGTCTCGCCCGGCCGGCCTGCTCAGCCGCTCAACTTCACCCCCTCTTCATTCCCTAATTCGCGACAAGGCCTCGGCATCAAGCGGTCGGAGAATGTGACATTATTCTTTGCAGAGCGCCCGAGACATTTCCGAAGTTCCAGCCAGGCCAGGAATGCGCAACCATTGATGCCACAAATGTCACCATTCCCGCCGTTGTCCAGCCCAACGCCCACCACCTCTGATTTAAGACATGTCGTCAAAAGAGCCTCATCTGCCGCAATTGAGGGTAAAACTCCTTCGGAGGCTGGACCCGGGACGTTCTGGACCACACATTAATGTTGCTGTTACCTAATAGCGCGCATCGCCCGCACAGGCGACAGGCATGAGGTTGCTTTGGGTTACCCCTCAGTATGACTTCGGTCCTGCTGCGCGGCTGAGAGAAGGAGCCGCAGGGGCCAGAGGGGATTGTTTCTTCATGGATGCGTGTTGTTCGTTCCCGCCATGGGATTCTTGGCTCTGTTTGGCAGGCTGCGGTATCCATCGAGTCCCGATAACGAGAGGAGCATGTGAAGGACGGATGGTGACATGCCAAATGAAGGCGATGTGGCCCATCTTGCACCCGCACATTCCGTCTCCATCAGCAGCGAGGATCACTGGGGCAGAGAAGTGCCCTCCCCCATCGTCAAGAACTGCATCTCTGGGGACCGCTCGTTCCCCTTGGGCTTCCAGACCAGTCCACGTGCTCCGAATTATCCCTCCTTGGCAGCCTCGCACGTCGTCTTGGCCTGGTTCTTGATTGGAAACATAACTTGCGTTGTTTCGAGCGCTCACGATGGTGGCGAACAACCGCGAAAAAAGGTAGCGGTCCCATCCACGTGCGATCCGGGCCGCAGGTCTTTGACCCTTTACATGACAGAGTCCAAGAAAGCTTCTTTCGCCAGGCCCGCTCGTCGCCGTCTCGTCGTCCCGTCTCCTGGAACACGACAAGCCGCGGTCCGTGGACGGCCGTCCTCCCTCGACCCCGTCCGATATCCCGACTTCCGGTTCTTGTGTCCTTCTAGACTCCTTCCTTACAGCGTTCCAGCTCGGACTCTGCAAAGACGTTTGAGATAACGAGAAGTTTTGACTTCTCGCATTATTCTCAGCACAGCCAAGCTCTGAGCCTATGTTCTCAGCTCGGTCGGCCAAGTAAAGTCTCTTATTTTGAGCGGTGAGAGGAGAGGAGGGGGAAGGGCAGAGACGAGGGGGGCGGATCATCGCGATCCACCCCCGTCTCATGTGCCATGACGATCATCCTGTCCGGCCCGTCGTGGCCACGTTTTTGTGTAGTTTCCATGTGTTTATGGTTTCCGTTTCTCGCGTTCGCTGAAAGCTCCACGGGATGCGGCACGGCGGGGGGCGGCAGGTGCTGGTCCCCACTGCCCACCCCGTCCTTGGCGCCGGGCCCGGCCGATCGTCGGCCTTGCAGGGCGGGCGGGGCGAGACTCGGCGTTGTGGGTCCTGGGCGGGATGACATTACTCGGGCCGAGAGCACATTCTTTCACATCCCGTCGGCTCGGTCGCTTCATCCTTCTCAAGGGCCCGGGGAGAAGCCCACGATGGCAGCCTGGAGGAACACCATTGGCACATTCTAGCGTCGTTCCTTGGACGCATCCTGCGATGCTCTGAATAGATCACCCATCAATCGTCGCTCCCGCCCACCCTAGCTCCTAATAACCTCCGAATTCCCCCCTCAGGTAAATGACCCGGGTGATTTGGGCGCAGCGCCCGGACAATCGGCAACAGGCGAGGGCATTCCGAAAAAAGAAACGGGGCCGGCGTAGGAGGGGAGGAGCCCAGGTCTATTATTAACAGGCCCGGCGCATCTGGTCAGTGCACTCCGCGCGCGCGTGTGCCTTGCAATTCTCTGTGAATGTTCTTGATAAAGTGGATCATGCGAAAAAGGGGCGGGCCCCCCATTGGCAAGGTCGCTGCACATGCTTCACCTTCCTCGGTCTCATCTCCGGAACAATCGCCGTCGCTGGAATGTCACGAGATGGGCCTCTGTGAAGAAACGTCTCAATCGAGAGATTGGCTTTTCGCCTCTCTCGGAGCGCAATGCAGGTACGAAAGATAAACACGGCTGGGCGTGGCCGCTGGCTGGCTCGCTATTGTCTGTCGTCCCAAAGTTTAAACAAGATTAACATGTTGCTTACTCACGCCTCTGGTTGCATTGAGTTTCTGCAAGGGACGAACACCCGCTGTATCTGTCACCTCGGTCCCGCGGTGACAATTCAAGCAAGCAGAGGAATTTCAAGGAAGGAGTGGGAGGGAACTGCCGGTTTTCAGAGGCTGAAGCAGGAACAGCGCCGTCCCGCCGCGAAGGAGAGTGGGAGAGAGAGGCTCAGCGAGTGTCAGCAGCACGGATTGGAGACGGATGGGTGGCACCTCATTCGACGAGGAGGCGTTCGGAATGTGAAACACGAGACAAGCATTTCCCCGCAAGCCGCTATTCTGGCAGTCACTTTAAATTAATTCCAGGGTGCAAGCCTGGTTGTGCGTGCACTGAGAGAGGGAGAATGTGTGTCAGTCATGATTCGGCGATTCTGCAGCAGTTAGATGTCTGGCGATGAACTGCAGTCTGGCACCTGTGAGGTTTTTGTATGAATGAATAGTTACATGGAGGCATAGCCCCTCTCCCACCTCGTGTTGCGGCAGACTAGTGAAAGCGACGCCTGGGTCGTAAATGAAAATGGGAAATTCTCAGTGACGATGAACCCTTCCCTCCGGTTGACTCGGATCGCTGGATGCTCTTTTACGGCGGGATGGCCCCAAGGGGGGGAGGGCGGTGTGGCCAATCACAACAGCCAATTCCGGTTGTTCGGCATGGGAAAACGAGTGAAACACAGCCACAATTCCCCCCCGTTTTCTGTGTCTCTGAATACCTACGAAGTGCAGTAGCGAGTGAGGTGCTCTGAGACATGGAAAATAGGGAACAAGTGGCACTGCTTATGCCTTGTGTCTTGTATTATTGGGGACCCTGGGGGAGAGAGTGAGGCTTTGTTGGTGCATGCTGTGGCAGCTGAGGCGCGGTGTGCCCCCTTCTCGGACCCTGATTGCCTGAGACGGCGGCCCCTCCCCTGGATAGATTGCCTCACCTTCCTTCACCTCGACCCATCCCCTTGCTTCTTTCCCGGTGTCCGCCTCCTCTCCTTCCCCGTGTTTTCAACAGCAGCAGCAGCAGCAGCAACAGCGTTTGGCTTTGCCCAAAATTCCACTCCTTCCTTCCATTCCATTTGCCTTCGTCCCTTCCGTCCAATCCTTCTCCTGCACAAAACTCAAAACCCTTCTTCGTCACTCATTCAATCCATTTCTACCTCCCCAGTGCCTCGCTCCCCTTCCCCCCTCTTGGCGCTCGCTGGCCACCTTTTGCGTCTTCCTTCCTTTTTCATAGCCCTTTTATTCTTCATCGTCGCTCCTTGCATAAACCGTTGACGCTTGAGAGAGAAAGAGAGAGGGATTACGATTGCAGGGTCGCTCCGAATCAGTTTCACAAGCGAATCCAGGGGGGAAACATCCACTCGTTGCAGAACGAAAGCGGTCGCCCACCGCTTGCCGTCCGCCGTCCGCCGTCCGCCGTCCGCCTCCGTCGCAGCTGATCTGAGGAATTTGAGAGGGAAGCAGCAGCACGCACGCAGCGACAGACAATTTTTTATTTTCTTCGCGACAGCAAACGGAAAGGGTCGTACACGAAAGGGACGGAACAAAAAAGCAACATAAACTACAACACGCGACGCAAGGGTATCGAATTGGCCTGGAACCTGAGAAAAGGAGGTCGACCCCATCCACGCAACCCGAGCAATCCCCGAATCACGGAATAACGATCGCATCACCAACAAATACCTCCTAACTCACCCGCCATGAGCTCTCCGACATCCTCAATCGCGCGCCGCGCCGACAGCCTCCTGGCTCCCGTCGCCCGCACTCTCCAGCACCTCGCCGCGCGCGACAGCTGCGAACCCGGCGACAACAGCTCCCGCTGCGAGAAGCCCTTCGCCTCGTCCAAGATCATCGGCATCACCATCGGTATCACCGCGTACGTTCTTCCCCTCTCCTCTCCCTGACGAACCACCCCTTTTTGCCTTTCTTCCCCTGGCTACCCGCGTCATGCATTGACCAAAACCGGGATTTTGGCACTGCCCGAGCACCACCCTCCGTCAAAATGCAACGTTCCCGCGACCGTCCAAACTGTCCGTCCGAAGTCGAGAGAATCGAAGGCTAACCCATGACGTTGCAGCGCCGTTCTCATCATCGGCACCGTAGGAATGTTGACCTTCCTCCACATGAGGAGGCAACGCATCGAGAGAAAGGAGGACGCGGTCGACTTCGAGCTCGACGGCGACGTCGACGACCACCCGACGATGGGCAAGCCCCCCGCCTCGTGGCAGCGCAATAACCAGAGACCGCAAGAGAACCCCTTCGAGCCGCAGCCGCACCAGCAGCCGCAGGAGAATCCCTTCGAGCCGCCGCGACGGAACCAGGCGCACGCGGCTGAGCTCCCGTAAATGGGGCTTCCGCGTCTCCTGGTGTGAATAATGTGTCGTTTATTGGGATGGCATCGAAGGGTTTGCGGGGGACTGTTCTGTCTTTTGAAGGGGCTACCTTTGCGCTGGCCATGCGGCTTGCGCTGCTGGTCTGTTGCTCTGGAGGCCTCTGACGACTTTGGTTTGATCAACTACATTTTGCGAGCATGGCGTTGCGTCGTTTCGTACCATTCTGTTCCGCCGATGGGAGGAGAGGGAAGGTTGTAGGGCCCGTTACGAGTTCCATGGTCTTGCGTGTCGCTGAACCAACTCATTCGGGGGCCTGGCTTGGACATGCGCCGCGTTGGATAGGAGAAGTCTACGCGTGGAGAGGATGTATCGCCACCATGGGCACCATGTACAAATTTCATCATGGCACAACCGTGCTGATGTCCCGTGATAGGGACAGATGCTAATCATGGAGAGGAAGGATGGCTCAGAGTTGCGGGAGGGTCCTGCGCTGGCTGTCATGGTGATGGGGAGGCTTGTTGTCTATTTAAGAGATGACCGCGAGACGTTTGTGATGCTGCACGTCCAGCATAATTCAAAGCATTCACGATACTTTAAATGCCGCGCAACACCGCGAAGACGTTCCTGAGCCTGGGTCCTGAAGACAGGTGGACACTCCGCTGCGGAGACTCCGTCCAGCCTAACGTCAAGTCTCAGTGCACGAGGTGCGATATGTGTACGACCGATTGTAGTAGTTGACGTTCGCATCGTCACGCTATTCCAGATGCTATTCCAGCTGAGCTCCTCCAAATGGTTGATTGGCTGTCTCTCTATCTGATTGACATGCCAATGCTGCATTGACTGCCATATCCAACCCCTGTGAACGACTTCGCTAGTCTATGTGCAGACGCTTTCATGAATTTCCTTCATCTTATTTCTGCACATAAATAGCACTTGACAAGGCAGCGCCCAGATTTCCAAATGCCGCACGTGCTCAGCGCGAATTCTCTAGTAGTCGGCGTTCAGCCTTTCTGCGGGGTGTCTGTGTTGACGTGTGGTCCTCCTAGACGCAGACGTGGTTGGAGCAGGTCAAGCCCGAGCAGCACCGCATGTACATCGGGTTGGTGGGCGTAGTCGCGCAGCCGCCTGGATCATTCGAAAAGCGTCAGAAATCGATTTCTGGTTTCTTCGTGCGTTGTATTGGATGAGGGAGAGTGGTTAGTTACCTCCGGCAGTGACGCAAGCGCCGGCCTGACGGTCCTGGAGCTCGCCGGCCATGACGGCGGCGGCGTTGACGAGAAGGGCGGCGAGGATGGAGAACTTCATCTTGATGGCAGGAGTGACTCGGAGAGGGGTCTGGGTGTGGTGGTCTGGCGGGATATTTGTAAACGTGGGTGAGTTGCGAAGGAGACACTGGAGGATTCGTGGCGCTATTTGTACCTTTAACGAGATTTCTTTCCGACTTGGCGATCTCACCATAGCCTCTGCGAAAGCATCTTCTGGGTCGCTCGTATAATTAATTTATCAGATCATCTGATTAGATGTTGTTCCCGGACAGTGTCCAACGCGCGCGGTGTGGAGTTTGCGCGGGTTAACCACTTTCGCACCGCAGTGTCTGCTAATCACCTGGGCCGCCTGCTTCCCACGGGTACAAACACGATGAAATACAAGACATATCATATTAGTTCCTGTTGGCTCGAATACCTCGTATTGAAACGAGGCTCCGGGATCGACGACCGGAGAGTTCCCAAACATCACGTGGTTTAACTCGGTGCTATCGGACGCCAGTCGTATCTCATTCAGTCCTCAACCACCCGTGATTACTCTTTATCATCATCACGAAAGCTGAGAAATCCATGGCACATAGTTCGTGATCTTAGTTCGGCGGTACGTACGCACAGATGGCAGTCGAGGCTCACGAAGATGTAGGCCAGGACGTCATGTCCCATCAAGAGAACACGCCCCTGCTGCATGCACACAACGAACCGTTCAAACCGCAGGCAAAAGACGTCTGGCTGGAGATCCGACTCCTCCTCAAACAATGTCCGCCTCTCGTAGTCACCTACCTCCTGCAATTGTTCCCCAGCGTCCTCGCCACGCTCATCGCCGGCCACCTCGGCGCAGACGACCTCGGCGCAGCCAGCATCGGCGCCACGACCATCGCCATCTTCGGCTCCGCCTTCGTCTCAGGCATGGCCACGACCCTCGACACCCTGTGCGCCCAAAGCTACGGCTTCGGCGACCTCCACACCGTCGGCCTGCACGTGCAGAGAATGGTCCTCCTCAGGGAGCTTGCTTGCGTCCCCATCGCCGCGTTCTGGATCGCCTCACCCTACCTTCTCTCCTTCGTCGTCAAGCAGCCCCATCTCGCCCTCAAAGCCGGCACCTTCCTCCGCATGAACGCCATCGGCCTCCCATCCCAGGCCCTCTTCGAGGCCGTGAGGCGGTTCCTGCAGGTCCAGGGCGACTTCCACACCGCCATGCTCATGATCGCACTCTGCATGCCCGTCAACGCGCTTATCAGCTGGACCTTGGCATTCCCGCTGGGAATGGGCCTCGACGGGGCGGCCCTCGGCTCCTCGCTGAGCCAGATCCTACGCGCGGCGCTGCTTCTGCTCTACATCGCCTCCGCGCGCGGCTCGTGGTCCCATCGCTGCTGGGGCGGCTTCTCGCGCGACGCGCTGCGCGGATGGGGTATGATGGTCCGGTTGTCGTTTGCCGGGTCCGTGGCGACGCTGAGCGAGTACGCTGCGTTTGAGATTCTGTGCTTCTCGACGTCGTATTTGAGCACGCGGCACCTGGCTGCGCAGTCGATTCTCACCACGACGTCGATTGTCGTCTGGCATGTGCCCTTCTCCATCAGCGTGTTCAGCAGTAACCGCGTCGGACACCTCGTCGGTGCGGGGCTTGTTGGGGCGGCGCGGAGGGCGGCGGTTGTGCATGGGGTTGCCTGTCTTGCGGCCGGGTGTCTGAGTGGGGCCGTCACGTTTCTGTTCCGGCGGGAGTCGCCGAGGATGTTTACTGACGACGCTGATGTGTTGAACATTTGCGCGGAGACGATTGCTGCGGTATGCTTTTTTCAGATCGCGGAGGCGATGCTGTGCGGGACTAATGGGATGTTGAGGGGTCTGGGGCGTCAGTCGTTTGCGGCATATGTTGTGTTTGGAGTGAATTACCTTGCGGTTGTACCACTTTCGATCTGGTTGATGCTGGGTAGTCCTCATTGGGGCCTCCTTGGATTTTGGGTTGTACTGCCGGTTGGATTCTGGATTATCGTGTGTGTACAGGCTGTGTATATGAGGGCGATTAGATGGGAGAAGTGTGTTGATGAAGGAGTGGTGTCAACGGAGTCTTGACGTCTGCCTCAGTTTTCACATAAACTAAGCTCATTCTCATTGGCAGACAAAATAAAAAAACGACCAATGTTGCTTTCTTTCAGCGCCTCCCATAGTTACGAGAAGAGATTGGCAACAATGAAGCCATGCGGAAACATAACCACTGTAATTTGAAGCCCGGGTTTGGTTCCCAACTACAAGTGCTCTGCCTTTGGGCCTTCAACGTTAGAAATTCTAGTGTAGGCAGGATGTAGGGGGACTGGCTTTCTTTCCTTCTCTGACTGTTATTTCTCCTCGCTGTCTCTGTCTTTCGCCACCGTCCGGCGTCTTCGTCCTGCTTCTTCGTCCCACATTTTCGTCCTTCCTCCCCGGCTGGCTCTGTTGTCCTTGCCTCCGTCGTCCTGCAACACCATCGTCCGCCTACAGCAGAGATGCCTCCCAGAAGAGGCAACAAGCCCAGCTGGGCCTACGATACCCACATGAAAGCCGGGAAGGTACGCATTTATCTCAAGTTATCTTTATTGATTGTCTAACTTCTTCTAGTTTCGAACCCGCCAGCCCCAAGAGATCCCAACCCCGGTCCCTCCTCCGTTCCTCCCCGGCAACCCCCCGCCCATCATCCTTCCTACCACTTGGCCGCGCTTCGAGATATTCGCTCGACCAATTCCACTTCAAAACGGCTTCTATGAGTTAGTTTATGTGCAAGTCCCAGAGATGATCGTTCTTGGAATCACACCCATCGAATCTGGCGATCGACTCAGACCCGCGTTTGTGAAGGCGTGGGAACGATCCAACGAGATGATGCGGGGCCGCTATGGGAACCGCCTTCCGATCTGGATGCGGCCTAAGTCACGTTGGCAGCGAATTCTGGAGATGGTGCCGTACGGGGCAAAGACTCAGGTCATGATCAATCTTATAGCACTTGCCGCCATCGGCCTCGCTATAGTTGGTATTTTTGTGGTTTGGGAGGCTCGTAACCTTTCAGGCATCCAGACATGCAAGAAGTTCTGCTAGGCGGAGGTACACCGCGCGTGACCCATAGACTGCGGAGAGCGGGCTTTCAGAGAGAAAGTCGATGAAACCAGAGGGGAATATGTCAATCACAGTCTATGCTAAGGAAAGAGATCATGCCTTCACGGGGCGGAAGGCCAAGGCGGAGGGAGAGTTTGCCTTTGTGAACGCAGCGCCAACTCAAGCATGAGGGGCGATACACTTGAAGAAAATCCAAAGGTGTTCTGTACCTTCCTGAAAGTAGATTAAAAACCAGACCACAGCAATGAGCTGGAGGGACTTAGACAGGGATTGCAGTAAAATCAGACAAGCCCTTTGTGTGCGCACCTGTTTCGTCCTCGCTGCCCTCACCACAACAACAGACCTTCCTTTCAGCAACCACCTTTCACACAATCTCCTCCTACACAACAAAACCAATAGCAATATTGCACTTCTCTTACTCACCATCCCTCACAAAAACCTTTGCTCCTTCACAAAATCAGACTGTGGCATTGTTTTGACTTTGTTCTCTTGCAATCGCGCGCCACTTTCACAACCCTCGTCAAAGCATCAACAAAACAACGCTTATCCATGCGCTTGCCCCAGTCGCATTCAGAAACAATGCTGCAACCTCCTAACAATCGCATGCAAGTTGACGACCAGGATGACTTGCGCGTAAGTCTTTTTGTATACTCACAATGGAGCTATCCGCTAACTGCGTTCCTCATGCAGTACATCATGGATATGTTCCAATACCACACTGCTGAGCTGACCGCAGCCAAGGACAACCTCAAACAGATGCAGTTGGCTCTCGAAGCCAAGTACTCCAAGCTGCAGAAGCTCCATGGCATTTTCCAGCGATACGTCCGAGAGAACCCTGGCATCTCTATTCCTGAAGATCTCCACTTCCGTGGAGAGAGAGAGCTCCAAGTTCGCACGGCAGGATCGGCCGACTATGAGGTTTACGTGCTCAACGCCGACATCAACCAGGATGAGAGCGGCAACTTGACTCTGGCAGGCCCCCGCGGCCACCCTAACGTGGGACAGACCCAGCGCGCCCGAAGCGGCAGCCTCCCTCGCGCCCGAGTCTTCGCACACGAGATGCCCCGCGATGAGGTTGACCGCCTCACCGCCCTCTACGAGAACCAGTCGCAGAGCCCTCCTGCCACTCTCAATGACATCCACGAGCGTGCCCAAGCCCACGCCGCTGCCCATGCCTACAACGACGACGCTGAGATTGTCCAAGTCGCTGAGGCCGTTGAAGTCCCCCAGGCCCAGGCTGCCGAGGCTGTTCAGGTTCCTCAGGCTGCTCAAGTCGCTGAGCAGGCCCAACTCTACGAGAACTATGGAGGCATCAGTCCTGATCCCACGGGCCGCAGGCGTATCGAGGGCCACCCTGGATACTACGACCTCGACGTCTCCCAGCGACAGGAGGGACTTGATGCAAGCTCGTACCCTGGTAATTGGATGCGTGGGCTTCCGGCGAATGATCCCCTTCAAGCCATGACCTCGCCCGCGGCTGACCCCCTCGCGTGGCTTCAAGACAACACCCCGCCGCAGATCAACTCCATCACGCAGCCCTCGCCTGACCTGCGAACCCTCTATTCTCTGGAGAGGTACCCGGCCAGAGAGTACACCTCGAACCCCCCGTACCCCCCGACGACGACGCAGGAGTCCAACCAGCCGATGGGATCGTCCTCTACGGCTGATGCCTTCACTGGGGCCCAGTACGAGGTCTTTCCTGAGGACCCTTTGATGGAATTACTTGGCAGGCTAGTAGCACAGGACGGTATGCCATCCGAACGAGAAATCATGGGGAGACTTAACTTTCCCGGCGACGCTGCGGACTACATGGTTGCAGAGGACTTTGACGAAACCTACGCCGAGGAGAACGACGTCGAGGATGCCTTTATCAAGGAAGAGGATACGGATGGAGAAGACTTCTACATCAAGGAGGAAGACTCGGACGGCATGGACATGGAGGAAGTCCCCATCAAGGAAGAGGACACCGACAGCGACTACATCAAGGACGAGGAGACGAAGGATTGGTTCTTTGAGGATAGGTTCTGACTCTGCTGATCCGGACTGTTTGATTACTTTGTTTTGAGGATACTACACTTTGGGCATTGGCTTCATCTACGACTTGGGTGGACGACGAGATGAGCCGCTGGACACTTGCTGCTGCTGGATTTTGGGCAGACAGAGGCAAGGCAGAGGTTGGAATTGCCATTGCTTCATAAGACTGCTGCCTCCACAGATTGGGCACTTCATAGTAAATTTGATTCTTTTTCACATTTGATCGTGCCTTCCCATTCTTGCGAAAGCTCACTTCACCTTCTGAAATTTCTGCCAAAAAGCCACAAGTCAAGCTTGCTCAGTCATTTACCAGTGCCTACAAGTGCTTGAAACTTGAAGCAAAGCAGAAATAATTCTTTATCCGTGTACCTGAGTGCCTCTATATTTGAACACTGAGAGGAAGGCTGATCAGAATTTTCACGACTGCCTTTGATAGACCACTAGCCAACTGTTAGCTGTATCACGACAACTTCACGCGTGGAACAGACATCACCAGAAAAGGCACCCGCCGCTCAACCTCATCACTTCAGCGCGCCGTTCCTACTCAAGGCGACCAGTACTACCACAATCCTCCTCTCCTGTTCGCCAAAGCAAACAAGATGCTCCAGCCCACGCCTGACCCTTATCTCCACATGGAACAGAGCGACATCGAGGTACAAAATTTCTTCTCTCTCCTTCTCCCTCCAACCCCACCACCAAGTCCATTCATTCGAAAACTCCCATCATCTTCCACAAACTAACACCATGAACCGCCTCCAGCAAGCCGTCGCAGACTACCGCCGCGCCGTCACCGAGATGCAAACCCTCAAGCTCCGCTCCACCATCGAGCACAGCATCCGCGAGACGCGCCTCCAGCAGCTCGAGGACCGCGCCGACGCCGCTCTCCACGAGGCGCACGCCATGCTCGAGCTCGCCGACATGCAGTACGCCGACTTCCTCGCCGCCAAGAAGCGCTGCGACGATGTGCGCCAGAAGTACACCGCCGAGCGCCGCGAGCTGATGGCCACGCACCTCGAGGTCGGACACATCCGCGACGTGCTGATTGAGCAGCGCGAGGCGGTTGCAAGTGAGGCGAGGGAGCTCCGGGAGGCGCGGAAGGTGGCTGCTGATAGCGCCGAGCAGCTGGAGGCCTGCTTGGTGAGGGAGAAGGAGCGGCTGGATAAATTGAGAGTGAAGGTTGAGGCGAAAGAGAAGGCTGTTTTGCGCAAGAAGGAGAAGATTGTCCAGGAGAAGGTTAAGTTTGAGGAGGCGAAGAGACAGGCGGCTAAGGGAGGATTTTGGGGATACGTGGTTGCTATCAGTGAGCGCCGCAGCATTTGAGGATGTAAGGATGGCAGACAGGAGACGTGGGACGCCTGCGAGCGCACATCATGATACACATTGGAGGAGACACACAAAAGTCTGTTGGAGTAGACACAGAATGCGATCGAAGAGTTCAGGAATGGAGTCGCAGTGAATCACAAAAAGTATCCATCTCGGGACGTGAAAGTGATGCTTCGTAGTATTCGAGCCTAGAGCCTGATCATCTGTCGGGGTGTGATCGTCCGATGTCGACGTCTTGATTCAGCGAACAGGACTGACAGGTATATGAAGAATGCCCGGACCAGCTTTCTCACCTGCGTGAATCCACATCCCTCACATGATTGACCTCCTCTCGACAGAAGGATCACCAAACCCCATTGGAAAAAATGGGAGCCAGCATTGCAAGTAATGTAAGTCTTCGTTCTGTGTACGGGCGATACGATCTAATAGCAAATCCGAGAAGACATCCAGCGACACCCAAGTCGACTGTTCCTTGAGCCAATGCGCAGAGATCCTAGGACTCCTCGCAGAGTTCAAAGACCTCCCAGATATCCCCAAGCCAAGCTCTGATGTACGTTCCCATACAACCTCCCGGTTGAAAATTCCTCGCATCACATTGGTTGAAACCCCAGCTGATCCTTCTGCCCCATCCTAGTCTCGCGTCCAGATCCAAACATGTACCATTGTCGAGCTTTCAGCGCAAAGACGAGCACTGGATCAAGCTGGCAGAATGGTCTGCCGGAGGCTCGGCCTCATGATTGAAGAAATCGGCAGGGGCGGTAGGCCAGTGCTGAGTAACGATATGAAAAGCACGATTGGGAAGCTGCAGCCTCACGTTCTGACGTCGAGGATGATGATGCCTGGGCCTGCAGTCCAATCGCAGAAGACTCCAAAACCCTCCCCGAGCCAAGAACCGTGGTAGCTAGCAAATGTCGGCGTTGGACGCGCGCGACGGATGGCGCTTAAGTAGAACTAAAACATGATTAAAAAAAAGTCAGCCAGCTGAAGAGATAATCAAATTCGTTGCATTGGCTTCCACTTACCTAACCAAAAGCTCAGTGATCTCAGGAATGACGTCCTCTCTGAGCTTGCGGACGACATCTCCCTTGTAGCGAAGCTCCTCCGCGGTCTCAGCGCCGAGCATCTGACGTCTGTTCAGCTCTCTCTCAAGGTCAGTGACCATGGTCTGGACGCGGAAGACGTTCTCTTGGAGGTGTCTCTTGGCCTGGATATCCCGCATCTGAGGGTCCTCATTATCCTCGCGATGGTAGTCAGCGACAATCTCCTGGTTGTAGAGCGACATGGCGAAGATGAAGGCCTCAAAGGTCTTAAGGGCAGTCCTTGGAAAATCTCCAGCCAAGAAAGCGGCTACAGCAGGCATGAAGTAGGTGTCGAAGTCCTCCGGAGGAGCAACGTTGGGGATGAACCTGTGAACACGCTGGCGAAGAGCGATGCGGCGGCGGCTGTAACGCTGGTGCTGGAATGAATTTCTGTTAGAAGCGTGACAAAACAAACTGGATTGTGACAAGGGAAACAGACCTGAGTGATGGTAACAGCCGGCCGGTTAGAGGTACGCAGCTGGTTGGAGGTAGGCAGAGCCTGAGCGAGAGATTGGAGGTTGAGAGCCTCAGTCTCAATCTCGTGCTCAGGAACCATCTGGCCATTCTCATTGAGGCCGTTCTCAACAACGCGCGACATCTGCCCTATGGTGGTGACTCTGCCCTGGTGAGGCATCTGACCAGCCATTTGGCCGCCATGGTCGGTGTCCATGTTATCTCCCTGAAATATTATTAGCATAAAATTTGAAATGAGCGCGAAGTCATACTCACGTTCATCGCAGCAGATTTTGTGGATGAAAGAAGAATAGGTGTGGTGTTTTGTTGACGGCGAAGTTGCAAAGTCGATAACAAAGTTGGAAAGAGGTGGAGGGTGGGTTGAAAATCACAAGAGTTGTTCTTCAGCAGCAGGCGTGCGTGAAGACGTGAAGATGTGGTACGTGCACCACCGCCTTTGGACAGCCAACAATAACAATGGGAGGTTGAGCACAATGAGAGCCCTGGTGAGGTCAGAGGGAGACGGAAAATTTGTCAAAGGATGGCAACAACTCAAAAGAAGGAAGGCGCGCACAACCATCAGGACAAAAGTTACAAGAGCAAAAAGGTGTTTGTATTCAGGGTATCAAAAGGCAAGCCAGTCGGCTCACTGGGAACTCAGAATCAATCAAGTGGAGATTGTCTGCCGAAAGGCGACGCGCCGCATTGTAAACACGTCCTCTATCTGCATCTTGACAATGCCAAGCTCACGACCAGTGGCTGCCAAGGTCTTCTTCGTAGCATCCAACTCATCCCGAAGCTCCTCAGCCTTCTCCTTGAGGCGGAGCTGCTCCTCAGACACCTTACTGTAGCCCTGACCGTTGACAATGTTGGAAGCAAGCGTGAAAAGATCGCGCACCTGCTCCTGCTGCACTTGGGTTAGCTGAGCTTGGCGAGCCATCCGGGCGATTTCGGAAGCATCGCTCTCAAAGGTCGCAATCGAGAGCTCGCTGGAAGGAGGAGGTGTTCCTGCCTACATTCAAGTCAGCAAGGGAATCCCAACTGACTAAGTCCGCATTTGATGTGCTCGAAGTGCTGCCGCTTGTCTGCCTTCTCCCCACGCCGACTGCAGTTGCAACCACGTGTACCCCTCCAGACAAAGTCCTTCTGCAGCGAAGCGCGCGCGAGGCACCTTCAAGCTGCCCTCTTCACCGTTTCCCACCCGGATCAGACCTGGACGTGCCTCCCACTGTGCTGAGACCCCGCGCAAGCAGGTGTTCAGATGGGAGCGGGAGGCGGCATGGGGGAGCGATCACTGCGAAGGGCAACCAAGCCGGCGCGAGCGCCAGCGAGGAGTAAACAGGTATCCTTATCAAGAGGCGCTCAGGTGTTTTCGCGAGGCAGCAAAAGATCTGCCCCGCGAAACCCAAGCACCCAGTGATTTGGCAACGTCCTGTAATGTTCCACGCCCTCCGCCATGACACATGCAGACTCAAGGCAAAGAAAGCACACAAATGAGAATGAATGGACTTACCATAAGGTGATTGTTGGGATCGGTGTTGTCATGACCGGTGGTGGAGGAGGAATCGAGCTGTTGCAAAAGGCGCGTGAGTAGGTGAAGTTGGAAAGAGCGAGAGAAGGGAAGGAAGTCGGGGGGGACTGTACAAAGGACGAGACGGGGAGAGAAAACATACCATGGGAGACTCGTTCGCAGCAGCGCCGCTTGTGTGAGGTGACTTGGAGTCCATTTGGAAGAGGGTGTGAGAAGTGTTTGTGAAAGTTGGTGTTGGAGAGAAGAGAAGACCTTGGGATGGGGAGAGGTCCCAAGTAGAGGAAGAAGTAAGGGGTGAGGGACACAGTGGTGATTTGGAGGAAAGGATGAAGTAGAGGAAGAGATGAAGTGGAGGAGGAGGGGAAGAAGGGGGGGTTTAAATACTTGAGAGGAGGGCTGAGGGCAGACGGGACGGTTTACTGATTGTGCGCCAACTCGAGTACGTATCGCTAAATATTTCAGATTGGCCAATGAGAAAAATCGACACGACGCGGTCTCTCGTCAATGATGTGTAGGTGAAGCTGAAGGTCGCGGGAAGACCAGATGGTAAAGTGGAGACGACCGGTTGCCAGGTGAGATCGCAGGCTGGGAGGTATGGCGACAGGACAGGTGAGAGCTACGTGAGCTGGGCGGCCTCTTATCTGGTCGGGTTAGCCAAGATAACGACCCTGCGAGTATATGCATATTCCGGTTTTGTGAAAGAGTCGCGTGAAAGTTGCGAAGGTCACCCCGAGGGGCTGCATTCGATAGCTCCGACCTCCTCAACAGCCAGGCTCTCAGATCTCGGAAGCTCGACAATCTCAACCTTCAGGTCTTCATCTCCCACCATGGTTCAGCATCGGAAGAAGCTCGGCAAGAACCAGCGCGTTCGGAGAAGAGAGAAGAGACGCCGCGATGCCGAGGCCGCAGCAGAAGCTGGTGCGAAGCTCTCTGCGATGCATACCTACTTTCCCTCGTCGGTGCCCGAGGCAGCAAAGGCATTTGGCGTCAGCAAGAACGAGCAGAGTGAGGGACTGAACGTCGCCTTGGAGAACCAGAAGGTAAGTTGTTCGCTCGCCGACGTGTCCTCTCAGAACCACCATGAACTGACAGGGACTTCTCAGAGAGCCAAGAAGCTCAAGCAGAAGATCACCAGGGGCCAATTCGACGACCATCACCGACGCCTGAAGCTTCTGGAGCTCCATGTCGAAGCTGCCGCCAACGTTTTCAACAAGATGAATACCGACCACATCGCCAAAGATCTCAGAAACCTCATCAGAAACTTTTGTGCTGCCTGCGCCGACGGAAGAGCGATTCGAAGCACGGCAAATGATGCGCTGGCTGGTGTGAACCGTCTTGAGACTACCGTGAAGAATCTGGAGACCAGCGTGGAGCAGCTTGAAGCTATGGTCGAGGATCTCGCGGCGAACGACGCCACGGCTGGCGTGAAGACTCTCGAGGCTAGCATGGAGAACCTCGAAGCCGGCCTGGAGGATCTCGCGGCAGCGATGGCGCCGACGAGGGAGAAGTTCGATGCCGCGGTCAAGACCATGGAGGAGCGGATTTCTGCGATCGAGAGCCAAGTCGAGCAGCTGGTGAAGGGCGCCTCGAGGAGCGCAGCTCAACAGCCCACCGACCTGCCCAAAGGTGGTCGAGCTCAGGAAGTGTGGAAGGGACGACTTCGCTCTGGCAAGAAGGGATGATTTTGAAGTTGGTGGCTGAAGGACATCATGTTGACCAAGTATGGGATGAGTGTTGGCTTTGGGGAGTGTCACAATGGGATCAAAGTCGCATGATGATAATAACAAAGAATGGACCACCTAAAAGGCGAAGAAGTAGTACAAAGCCATTAAAGAAGGAGTCATTCGTCATCAAAGGATCTTTGTGCAAAATGTTGAATCTCAGTCGTTGCCATAAAGCACTCTTCTATCAGACTCTTCAATAATCCCGCGCGGACCCGCCATGTTCATATGAGCCACCTCTGCCTACCATTTTTGAGCAGCATTCTCAATCATCTGCACCTCATAGGCAGTCCGCGCAGCATCCCAACCTTTCAGCCGTTCAGTGCACTCCTTGTCCCAGGCATGGTTGGCCTCGGCCCTAGCCTTAGCCTCCTGGCGGTGCTGCTCAGACTCCTGTCTGACTTGCTGCAGCTCTCTTTCGACAGCCTCATACTTGACACGGATGTCCAGGAGCTCCATCTTCAAGTCTCTGGAGATCTGGACCTGTCCCTTGAGCATGACCGCCAGCTCCAATGCGGTTTGGTTGACCTTTGGCATGTTGTCGCTCTGCTTAGTGGCCATGCGGCGGGGGGCGCGAGCCTAACACATCCAAAAGTCAGCTGAGGCCAAACACCAACACGTACAGACTGAAGGCTAGAGATGGACCTACCTTGAAGTTCACATCGATCTGGATCAGATCGCGCATGTAATAGCCACCGGTAGCAGTGGCCGAGGTGCGAGAGGCAGTTTGCTACATCCAAAGTCAGTTGATGTCGAACAAAAACTGAGTGAGTCCAAAAACACTAGTTCTGTGTGAAGAAGCCGCTCGCCCGCGCCCTACCAGGCGGCATAACCGAATGACAAGCACTACCGTATGTCACTCTACGCGGCTGAATGACCACGTCCCCCTGGGTGCAGTACCCGTCGGCATAAAGCTCTCCTGTGCGGTTGCCAAACCATTCGAAGCGAGGCCGCATAGCGCTCCACCTTGTCCGTCCCTAAGGCAGACCTTGGTGAAGAGCAGTGGCCCGGTGGGTCGAGAAGGTCGCGAGGGAGATGACCTCCTCGTAGCCGGCCGGCCGACGTTCAGGAGGGACCAAGCCCTCAAGGAGCAGTCAGAAATTCTGGCACAAGCGAAAGATCTCGTGCCCAACGCGAATTGCTTCCCTGCGTGGCAGGCTCGGAACCTTTCCCTCCCTCATGTCCTTGAAGGCCGGCTCGCGGCAGAGAAAACAGACGAGTGTGGATGTATGAAAGATCGGACTTACGGTCTGAGTAGAGGTCTGGGATGGAAGAGGGTTGGCAGAATCAGTGGCCTGACGAGAGGCAGTCGGAGGCGGGGAAGCGGCAGCCAGGCCGCGAGAGGTGGTAATGGTACGATTGGTGACCGGGGGAGCAGCCGGGGCCTGGATTGAGTTAGATGAGAATCAAAAGTGAACAAGGGTAGTAAAGAAACTCACCGCCTCGTTGACGGTCTTCATGTCGATAATCGTGCGCATCTTTATGATGATGTGCGGGCTTTGGTCGTGGATTGGCTTTTTTGGATGGACGAAAAAGACGTTTTCGGTTGGAAGAGGAGGAGAAGGATGAGAGAAGAGATGGAGCTGCTCAAGTTGAAGGCGTTGAGATAGAAAGGAAAAGGGATTAGGGTTTGGAAGAAACGGGCGTACACGTCCGTCGCTTGAGAAAAACAAAAGACCTTTCGCGGTCGAGGTGACCAGATGAGAATTCACCCGATGTAGTCTGAAGATGGGGAAAGAGAAGAGAATGTGTCTTGCCTGCCGAAATTGAATACTTTCAAGTGTTACTCGCGAAATGAACTGCTCGCGGGACGTAGATGACGTAAGACCGCCTGCAGTACCGGTACCCTGCGCCTCAAAATAAGGTACCCAAACCTTAGCCTCCACTCCGCGTCTCCCGCCGTTGGACCAGAGTGCTGGGCCCACGCGTGAGGGAAGGCTTCCATATTAACCTCAGTGACCGGCCTCTCGAGAATCCTCGTCGTCAACCCCAGGCCCGATAGCAACTCATCGTTATGCGCAAAACCAAGAAATCCCAGAAGGCTAGACGCCATGCGAAGCGTCTCAAACGGCTCGAGATGAAGGCTCCTTCTGAGGGCGACCTGCACTTGAGCAAGACCGTAGGACCCAACAAGAACCGCGAAGATGGCCTTCATGCTGAAGACGCGCCGTCCTCTCCGGTGACCCGGTTGACTCGCCTCAAGGTACATCCCAGCACGCCGCCTTCATGGATCGCTAGATGCTGACGAGGTTTAGGTCGCCAATACCGCGCCCAAGTGTCTTCAAATCGGTCGCCGCTTTTACAGGGCGAGCCAAGCCTCATGCTACAGTGAGCGGGGTGAGCAGGGTGGGCAGGGTAAGCCAGACATCTTTGCAGAAAACCGGGTTATGGAACAGGGCCACTGTTATCGACATCTACACGACTGCGACAAGCGCGTGTGAAAAGAAGTAAATTAAGCACCGTGCTGCACTAGCGAATAAGAACGGAAATGGAGAGGCATGAGTCCTGGCTCATAACGTTCTAAGCGCCACAGTCGTCGTCGTACGACGCTGACACTGCCTTCAAGGCGCAGGGCCTTTAAAGTGACAGTGGCACACCACAGACCGATCCCAGGGATTAGTGGAGATAAACTGCACACCCGGAAACCGGTCCTAGGAGGATTGTGGTGCATGCCCTGCCTACCATCCTAGGATTGGTGTCAACGCCTGGGCATCAGTCCTGGGACTAGCGAAGAAACCTAAATTCAACTCCTGGGATTTAGTGGTCATCTGTAAACAGGTCCCAAGATTCCTAGTGTGTGTCCTGCATACTGTCCTAGAATCAATGAATGCCTCTGCATACACATCCTGGGATTAGTGTTCGCCTACAGTTGGATGCGTTTCCCTTGCAACCAGATATCCAGCATTCGGCTTCATTACATGCAACCAGGTGCCCGTAGGGTAAGCCCGTACTAGTCACCTCGCTGCGCGCGTGGTTACAGGCAGAAGTCGGCGGCAGGATGGTGGTGGGCTGACTTGAAGTTGAACCATTTCGAGGGTTGCCATCACCCAGTGGATCCTAAAATACCAAGTGTAGTGCCACGCGTGACAACTACCCTGCGAACCATTTGTCAGCAGGGGCTGCTACATATTATCACAAAGTGATACTAAACGCAAGTCATCAATCGTCACCTTTCAGATACCCATACCATAGGCATTCACAACGGATGTGGGGATGTTCCCATCTCACAAGGTAGGCAGTGTAGTTGCGCTAAGGCACGTGCTGATTTTTCAGTACGTAGCAGTGCTGGAACTCTGTTCAAGGTGCCTTCTTACTCCACCTTCCACCTCCGCCTTACATTTTGAACCCTCCACCTCAACTTCTCAACAACACCACCTAAGCATCTCTCTCAATTAATTCTTTTCTTTCCCACAACAACCACAACGACGACCACGAAAAAAAAAAACCCAAATTAGGCACATTCGCCTCAACAAGCCTCTGACCTTCTTTTTTACCTCTTCTCCTCTAACTCCTGCCAGTCCTGGCCTCAATTTTTTGCATTGCACAATGGCCACCATGCAATTCTTCACAGGCGCGCCCGGTTTTGTGGATGGTAAGGAAATCAACAAAGAAGACAGAGAGATCACAGAAATGGTCTGTGAAACCGCCCACCAAACTGTGAAATCACTGTTGTCGTCTCCTGCGCGCTCACAGTTGCAGTCACAGTCGCCGTTGTCTCCTTCCGAACATGACCAGACCAAGTCCATTGGCGAAACCCCTCGGCTTGACACCCCCGAGAACCTCCAAGCCGACCTCGAATATCTCTGTCTCCTGCAGACCTCTGCTCCTTCCTCGTCTTTCCCGCCTTCTGCCTCCTTCCACCTCGCCCCCGATGCCCTCGGTCGCCTCGAGCTGCTCCTCGCCCATATCCGCGTCGCCCGCTTCTCCTACGACTTTGTCACCCAGTCCGCCTATATTATGATGGTCGAGACCACGATACACAGCCAGTGTAACCGTGCTATTGGAATCCTCCTCGAGAGCGCTATTGAGCAGCTTGCTGACGCCGTCACTGCTGCTGCTGCCGCCGCTACTCCTGCTACCGCATACGGGCCTCAATTGGGCCACGATAACGACGACGGCACCGAGAACCAGAACGAGCAGAACGAGCAGAACGAATCCCTTCATATCCTCTCCAGACGCCTTCGACAAGTCTGGAGCGACAATGCCGTCAGAATCGTCGTTCCCAACAAGCTCAAGAAGGATCCCGACAACCAGTTCATCGATGATGGGGCCGCCTCCCCTATTCCTCCTTTCGTTGTCGAAATCTCCTACAGCCAGTCGCTCAAGGACGCCATGAACAAGGCCGAGCTATACGTGGAGCACACCAACGCTCACATCCGGACGGTCCTCATCCTCGACGTCCAATACCCCAACATCTCGTCCATCCGTGTCCGCCTGTTTGCAACGGAAATGACAGCCGCTGGCCGACCGGTTCTGCACGAGGTCCAGAGCCTCACGCTGTTCGATTTTGCTGATGCCACCGCCGCCGCCGAGCAGGATCACGACGCTGCCGCCGGTATCGCTTCCCCAAACCCTGGCCCTCTCCGCCTGTTTGCTTCCGACTTTCTCTCCGTCGATGCTCACGTGCCAGCCCGGCTGAAGCGCCCCATTCCGTTTGAGGGCCATGAAGACGAGTACGTCATGTCTCTGCACTGGTTCTGTCCCTATGTGTTTCATCCTGCAGGCTTGCTGACTGAATTCACCCAGAATTGTGCAGGTTGAGATCCCTTTTGAGAGTCTGCGCGACACTTGCCTCAGGGCCCGAGAACTACATCTAAAGAAGTAAGAGAAAGCCCAGAACTTCTGGTAGCTATGTGACAGCTCACCCTCCCCTACATGCAATACCGAGAGAGGCAATTGCAGTTGGCATCAAGATGGCTAGGATACACGGGAGATTAGGAATCTCGCCTTGGATTGCAAATGCAATGCACATGATTTGGCGTTTGGCATGGGTATAGTCGTTTTTGCTTTATAATACCCCAGTGGAATTTCAGGATCTTGCTGGAATAGAGGAAATCTCCTTGTCTTTTTCTGGTTTATCTGCTTCCGTCTCCCGCCTCGTGAGATTCGTAAAGAAGGGCCATATTTGAGGTCTCATAATGAAAGGTCGAAACTCCATTTGGCAGCGACGGAAACCACCGCCGCGGTTCTTACACAGACGGGGGAAAGGAGTTTCACAGCTGGTACGTGTCAGGAGGGTCATCGGAATCAGCTTCGTGAGCGCCGCCGGATCGTCGCCAAGGGAGGGGCCCATGCTGTCCTAGGAATCTCACAACGACGGACACAGGCGTTCTTGGTCACCTATGGGGAAGGGACGCAAGGAAGCTCAAAGGAGACCTATTTCGTTGCGATGTCTCCTTGGTTCCGAAGCTCTCGCGCCATGGCCCCGCTCACTATCGGCTACCGTATGTTACCTTCCACGCGTTCCTCGTCTGATGCTTCATCGAAGTAAGCGGCGATGACTCCGATGGGTGAGTTCCGGATACTTTTGCGGGCAGCTGATAAGTTGATCAAGTACTTCGCACTTCGCTGTCAAGACTACAACTGCAGTCACCTATGCTTACAATTTCCCTGCAGCTCAAAATGCCCCCAGTTAAGCCTCGCTTCCGACGCTGGCAAGCATTTGGAGAAATCTCACCCCATCGCCCGGCCAATTCGCTCCTCCGGACACCCGAGAACCCCGGAGACTACCGACGCGTCCCTCAATACCTCTTATACCGTTGACCTTTTCGAACTCTGCGTGAAAGCCTAGGCGGGCTGCCAACTTGGAAATGAAATGGGTACAGCTATGAGATCTGGTCGCCGGTTTGAAAGATGGATACTGGCCCGGGTCGAGTAGACAGAATCACGATAGAAGGACAAAATCATACTGGCGAAGCGGCGGCGGTAACGGCGGCGTCAGCGTCGCCTCTCTGTCCCAGAGGGCACCATCCCGGCCGAGCGCACCGGCCGTGTACGAGAACGGCTTCATACGTCTCTCCATTTCCCGTCTACCTCTACTAGGTTCGCCCGCCCGCGCGCTGCTCTCTCACCGCCACCGCATAGCTTTCTCTCTTACTCCCAAGTCTCGATGCAACGAAAGCTTCATTCCTCACTCAACGTAGGCCCATTCCTCCTTGGCTTAACGTTATGACATGCTATTCTTTTGTTTCGTTGCGCTTCTGGCTTTTCTGACGAGGTGATCTCTGTAGTATTGCGCATCTCGGTGGTCGCCGCCCTCCGAATGAGTTCCCTGTCCATCATCAATGTCGTCGCTCAGCAATCGGCCTCCCGCCCCGTCCTCGAACGTCGGCATGATAGGAAGGTTCTGATTCCATCGCGTTAGCAGCAGCCCGAAAAGAATTCTTGAAGGTGTTCTGCCCGAAGAAAATTCGCGACGGGTTGAAATGTCTGACATACCATCTCCTGCTGGGCACCAGCGCCCTCCTGCTAGGAAAATGTTAGCACTGTTTGTGATCATTGAAGAATACGTATTGCTCATACCAAGTTGTTGGATTGCTGCATCTCGAGGTTTGTTTTGCAGTGATTCGGAGTGAAACGGCTGTTGGAATGGTGATTTGCTTGGATGAGAATGAGGATGAGGGAGAAAGGTTTTGATGTTGTGGTGAGCGTGGGTGAGAATTTGAGCCGGATAGCTACGAGACGCGTCTTGGTCTGCCGCCGAGGAGGGGTGGGAAGGGCAGGTGGGGCGGCAACGAACAACACGTGAAGCAGTCTTGGGACCAGCACTGGCTGCGACGGAGTTTACGCGAGTGATTTTTGATCCCAAGGTGAGCTCAGACTGCAAATTTAGATTTTGAGGGCCAAGATGGGGCGGATTACCTCTTTGCTCTGTACGAGAAGAGTGCAAAACGACCTCTGACTACCCCTCCCAGACACAGGGAAATTAGGCGGTCTCCATCAGGTTGCGTTCCAAATTGATTCTCTGCTATTTAAGTGAGAGATCTTTTGCAATTTTCACAGTGCTCATACAGTCATGTTATTCACGCGCGCGAACGAAAACCCAGGCGCACCGGGTCTTCACGAATGATAGAAAACAAGGTAGTTCAGTCAGGTTATTGATGGTATTTGGTAGTCAAAGCAACTGAGGTCTAAGCAATTATAATACGCCCCGTATCCATGCGCTCAACCTGTGCATCTAGAGAACGTGGACTCGAAACAGCTGCTGAAGCTCCTTCATGTCGCGCTTGAGGGCCTCGTTCTCGCGCTCCGAAGTCTCCTGCTTGCTCTTCATGGCCTCATAATCCTTCTTCATGACACACTGTGTTCTCTTGGTATCATTCAGCTCCTTGCTGACCTGGACAAGCTTCTTCTTCAAGTCCTCCAGCTCTGCCTTGTAGCCGCGATGGTCTTCGGCAATGAAGCCACACTGCTCGACTGCCAACTTCAACTCGATACTGTAGTGCCGAGCGAAGTCCTGGTGATTCTGGTAGCCTTGGATAGTAGCGGCGGATGCGGCGGCTGCCTTGGTAGCCTCCAAAAACAAGGCACGAAGTTGCTCTTGCTGGACGCGGATGAAGTTGAGCTGGCGCTCACCGACTCCAAGCTCACGAGCGTCGCGAATGATGTCTCGGGAGTTCTTCTCAAAGGTGTCGAGAGAGAGGGATTGGCCGGGGCTCTGTGAATCTGCCTTCATTCAAGTCAGCTAAGGGAATCTCAACTGAGTAAGTCCGCATTTGATATGCCCGAGAAAATTTGCTTCTTGTCCGCGTTCTCCCCAGAACGGCAGGGTGTCTTAGCCGTAGCTCGGCCCTCTACCACGTTTACCCTTCCAGACAAAGTCCTTCTGCAGGGAGGGGAACAGAAGCCCCCAACATCCCGCCTTCCAAGGCCAGCTGCCAGCCAGCCTCGGACCCTAGGCGCGCCCCCCGTTGCGTGTGCAACCCCCGCGTGAGGGGGAGGACAGACAGCCAGGACACGCTCCGGGTGATTGATCGCCTCAAAGAGAAAACCCTGCGCCAAACGGAGACCCTGTTCGAAGATGGTTTGGTATGTGTCTGCTGGCGGCGAGAAGATTCGCCAGCAGACGACCATCCCATCATCCAACGTGGCG
Source organism: Colletotrichum fructicola Nara gc5 (assembly GCF_000319635.2). Taxonomy (NCBI): domain Eukaryota; kingdom Fungi; phylum Ascomycota; class Sordariomycetes; order Glomerellales; family Glomerellaceae; genus Colletotrichum; species Colletotrichum fructicola. Next base: position 6,467,446 of record NW_027094051.1, on the reverse strand, counting down.
TGGGCCCGTAAGAGGTGATCTCCTTGCAACGACACGTGCAGACTCAAAGCAAAAGAAGGCAGTCAAATGTGAATGAAATGGACTTACCGAAGGTGTGGTCAAGAAGGGATCGGCCATGTTGCTGCGATCGGCAGGGTTGTCCTTCTGTTGCAAACGAGAGGTTAGTTTCCAATGCGGATGGAAAGGAATTCGGGCAGTGGCAAGAGAGGACAGAAAGAGACAATCGCCTGCTCTAGGTTGCGAGCAGAGATGGATGAGGGGGGCAACAAGATAAGAGGAAGATAGGATGAAAGAAGGAAAGAGGATGAGAGATGGGGAAAGAAAAAGGATGAACTGTACCATTTCGGTGTCGGAAGACGAAGCGAAGCCCTCGAAAGCAAAGTGGCGAGTGTCGATCTGCGATATCGTGAGTAAAAACCACGCTGGGGAGAAGTTTGGCGCATACCGCTTCGAGTGCAAGGGCAAGCTGAGCTCGAGAGAGATGGGAGAGAAAAAGGGAAGATGGATGGGACTGAAATCTCTGAGGGTGAGAAAAGCTGGAAGGCTGGCCGCTCGAACTTCACTGCGTATTTCAGCCCTGAGTCGATCGAACTAACCGAGGCCGACTGCCCACACGCACAACAAAATCCCATAAAATTGGCGACGAAAAAAAAGTGAGATCGGATGGCCCGTTGCGGCGCTCGACATTCACCACGGCCAAAAAGCTGGTGTCGTCGCAGAGACACTGGAGTGTGTCGTTGAATCAAAGTGTGGAAAGTGGGGCGGGCACTTACCTTGGGACTGCAATTCAGTGGCCTGGGTTGCTAGGTCTCCTGTCGTACCTCGCCGTACCTAAGTGTACCGCAGCTTTTTGGTGCAGGGAGTTCAGCGGGACGGCCCGCTGCATACGCTCGACAGGGTCCAGGCTCCCCTGTAGTCGCAAGATCAGATCGATCGGTGCTGCCAGGGGGAGGGGCGTGGTGTCCGCGCTCAATTGAATCAGCTCCACTTTGCGCAAGTACGTGCCCAGAACAATGCTCGATGTACCTCACGGTGCAGCGGTCACTGTGCTGAAGCCCCACATAAATTCCCAATTCGCTCACTGTGCTTGCGATTACTGTGTACAAATCTCGACCGTGCCTGCTCGTACCTGCGGCACCCCAGGTGAGCCACCCGATGGCCGACTTTTTCAACGCAGATAGAAAATGCGAAAACTGAGATGGGAAAAGGTCGATGATCCTCCTCAAGTATTTTTCATGAACGGATCACTTGGGAGAATCTTTTTCTGATCTTCAATATTTTCATTTTGTGCTGCCGGACCTTGGTCGACCAAGCTCGGACCAACGCCTTGGCGTGGAGAACAACGACATCCGTCGCAGGAACAAACGGTGTTCTGGTCAATGGTTCCTCAAATTCATAGAACAAGACACTGGATCGAAGGAAAGACACTGTTCTCGAGCGATCGCTTCCAGAAGAAAGCAGAAAAATAAAAGAAACTTTTGCGGGCTCTTTCTGCGACAGCCCACGCCAGCTTCCTGTATTGAAGGCTTGGTGGGCTCATTGAAATGGAAGGAGTTTGAGATTCCCGCGGAAAGCGAGGGGTCATGAACTTGACGTGTGGCGACCTCTTCGAACGTTCCTTTCACCCACCGCCGGTTTGGTAGCTGCTCTGAATGATAACGTCCCGTCTTACATAATGGACGGCCGCCCGGCCTCCTCGTCACAGGCTCTTCTGGAGTGACGCTTGACTTCCATGGGTTTTAGTGCACGGAGGATCGGAGAGCCAGTGTGATAGACAGTGTTTCCAGTACAGATCCAGTCTTATGAGACCGCCTAACTTTCCTGTATCTGGGAGACTACAGTTCCTGTGTATCGGGTAACTTTGATGAGGACGACGATGATAGACGGCGGCGACAGTAGGCGGCTCGCGTGAGAGAACTGCGCAAAGTGAAGACGGCAGCCGCCGACCATGTCCAAGCCAAACACCCAAGGGCGAAAGACAAGAACGCGGAAAGCGGGTTCCCTTACTGGAGTTCCTGGAAGTGAGGCAGACAAGCAAGAAGCAGGCGAAAGATCCTGCTTCCTCATGCTTCCAGGCCTTCCTTGTCCTTGACGAAGGGTCCTTGAGCCAACCAGATTGCGCATCGCGCGTTGGGCCAAAAGAAAGCAGACAAGAGTGGATGGGATGAACTTACCATGTGAGGTCGATACAAGACAGAAAGAGTAGGAGAAGATGGAAAACCTGTCTTCATCCAGTTAGTTGAGACAACCAAGTAAGTTCGATGAATGCATTGCGTGATAGGCTGCTGGAACGCCCCCAGGAGCGATCTAAGGTCTCCCGCAGGACCAAAGGCCGCATATTCTCTAACCGGACCGGAGGTCTTGTCTCCGAGGGTTGCCAACCTACTCGAAGCGGAGTGCACAGTCTAGTCCTCGAGTCCCAAATGCTGAAGCTGACTGCCGAGACAGACCGCGACACAAATGGGAAGGTAGGATCCGCGGCTCCTGGGGCAAGTGACATCGCGAGATCCGGCCGCCAATTCTCGTGTTCACCCCAAATCCCGAAGAGACAGAGGCGATCATGAGAACCAGGTTCCTTGTCACTGGTTCCTTTCAGCGGGCGTTCATCGTGAGAGGAGAGGCGAGCGAGAGATCTCGCCTCTGATGGTGCCGGCATCCTGGTCCCTGGCTGGACAGGTCCTTGGGCCAACCGTGATAGTGCAGCGAACGCGAAGCCAAGAAAGCAGACAAGAGTGGATGGAGTGAACTTACCAATTGCGAAGGGGGCGATGATCGCGGCCGCCGCAGGGATGAGAAAATGCGAAAGTGAAGGGAGAAGAAGAAAGGTTGCGATGGAGGAAGGTTGCGATGGAGGAAGGTTGCGATGGGGGAAGGTTTTGATGGAGGTAAGAAGAAGAAAAGTTGAGAGAGCCGGAGAAGAGGATGGATTAAATAAAAGTCGAGGTTGGTCCGGGCGTTCCTGCTCGCGGCAAGGTGGGTGGGGGATAGGATTGATTGTGCGATCGCTGCAGTACGTACCGAGATTGATTTTTTTATTGGCGGAATTTGAGGTGAGAGATTGAAATTTTCAGAAGTGCTGTTTTGCAGAACGTGAGATGTCGTGGCAGTGAGGGTGGATAGAAAATGAAGGTGCACCAAGTGAAACCGGGGAAGGAGTGGATCTCTGGAAATGGAAAGATGAGGTCGGTATAAAGTTACGGCTGGCTCAAACAGGGATGACCAGCCCTGCAGGGTGTCAGCTCTGGCTCGACCCCGGATCTGAGGATTGGACTGGCCCACGATGGGAGATGGGCATGAAGAGTCTTAGGGTGTGTCTGGTGCTGGCGGTGGGACGAAGTGAGCCAGCCTAAACGCCGACGAGTCATAACTCCGAAAGCCCCAAAATTCCCGTCCAGACCCACATAACGGTTGACCATCCACGACGACATGTCTCGCAGGTGAAAATCCCGATCGAAGCCGCAACTCAATCGAAAATGAGCCTAAAAACGGTTGAATCCATTCTTGAAACCCTTCTCTACCCCAGGCCGAGCTTACTTTCTCATTAACATCCAGTTTTAGAATGACCGACCGTCTTGCTACCATCCGACCCGAAGTTTACCCGGATCTGTCCCGAAGCTGCTGAAGCTGCTTTCGAATTTTCTGCATGTTCTCCAGCGACTGATCGACGCGCAGGTACATCTGCGCCAACTCCTGAAATTGGTCCCAGATCTTCTTGAATGCATCAGAATTCTCACCCATCACTCGTCCAGTGTCCTCCAGCATTCTTGCGACGTCTTCGGCCTTACGGATGATGTCGCGTTTTGTTCGTAGGATGTATTGCTCGTCGCGGGCGAACTCGGCCTCTTCTTCTTCGTAGCTCTATTGATTGTCAGCGCAAGCTTCGGCGGGAAATTTTAGATGAATTGACGCACCTGAAAGCCGCTTTTGGGGGCTTGCGAGATTGGCGGCATTGTGTCGATAATGGGGGTGAGGTTTGGCGTTGCGGCAGGGCGAGGTGGGTTTGCGCAAGGTTTTGTTTGATTAACCTGGAGGGTTCTGGTATGGGGCAGGGGACTTTCGAGGGAAACTTTATTATTTGTAGACTCAAGACTCGAAGTATAAAGGGCTCAATTGTTCGAGGCGAATAATTGCACAAAGAGTAGCTCGTCATTGTTCTGACAAAAGGGCCAATGTGTCAACTCAAGATGAACAGCACGAAATTTGATCATAAGAATACGCTTTTTTCAAAGGGCAGTCTTAACTCAGAAAGCAAAGCTTCACTCGAATCATAAGATGAAGCTTCGCGTGAGTATCTTGCGGGCACTGCGTTTATCAGGTACGCAAGGCGACAAATAAGCAAGCCAGACCAGACATCACGAAGGACAGAGCTCTCCAACGAAACAAACTTGGCAGTGTGTATGGGATCTTTATTGATATGGGGGACGCCCGCTCAAGCCTTCTTGCGAGAGCGCAGGCGCCCCTTCCATCCCTCCTCGTTGGCACCCTCCTGCTGGCTGCCGCCCTCGCGCCCAACGGAATCGCGGAGCTGCTGGAACTCAGCTCGAAGGGCGGCGCCATCATCGCGAACCTGCTGCAGCTGCGTCTCCAATTCGACGATCTTCTGGCGCAGATCTCCCATATCCTGGTTGACCATCTCCATCTTGGCGCCAACAATCTCCATCTTCACACCCTCCCGTTTAACATGGTCTTGGAGGGCATTGTGGCCCGCCGCGACTCTCTGCATGTTCTCGAGGCCCAGCCTCAGACCGACCCTCTGGTTCTCTTGAAAACCGGCGTTGACGGTCTCGACGCGCAGGCGCCAGTCCTTGTTCTCCTCGATGGCCTGGTCCATGGTGTGCTTCATGACGGCGGCGTCGGCTTGGGTGCGGATCTCGATGCCGTTGAGGCGCTGCTGGGTGGCCTGTCTAACGCGCTTTTTGGTCTGATGGGGTAGGTGTTAGCTGAGATCGGAAGGTAGAAGAGAGTAGGATGGTACTTTCCTTGACGCGCTGGGTGTTGGTGAGGCCGGCGAGGGGATCCTCGTCGGTGGTGGTGGCGGTGCCGTTCAGGAGGGCTTGGGTTGCCCGAAGCATGCGCTTCTTGGCGCGGAGGCGGGCGTTCTTGCCGGGGTGGTTCTTGCCCATCTTGAGGTGTTGGTGATGGTGTTGTGGTGGTGAAAAAAAGTCAATAAACGAACGGGGAACGAAAACGGGCAGGTAGGCAAGTTGAAATTCTACGCAGCTAGATACATAAGAAACGCAACTAAAATACAGTCCGTTCGCTCGGATGCCTAAACCGTTCATGCTGTCTCACTTCTGGCCTAGCCTAGCAAAGCTTCACTGACTACACCATGGACTCGCAAACAAAGGTACTGAGACCACCGATTTTCCGATGCCAGAATGATTGTCCTTCTCGTGAGCTCTTTTGAGATAGGCTGTCGTCCCTTCTGTCGTTGCTTTCGTTGTCGTCGTTGGGTTTCGTCACTGCCCTCTTCCATCGTTCCGTATCTGATCACTCTCTCGAGCCCATTGAGTACACCGAAACGCGAAAACTCTGGAATGGTCGATGCATCACATTTGCAGAGACGACGAATTAGACCGAAGAAAATATCAATTGGCTACAACCGCACGAATCTGTCTAGTCCACCCCATCTCACTCCATTTGAACACTTGTAGCCCAACCCGAAAACGCCCATGTCGTGAAGTCTCTGCTGAAAGTCTGATGCGAAAATGAAACCTGTCTTCATCCAGTCAGTTGAGCGAACACAACTGAGTAAGTTTGCAAATGCTATGCTTGAGGCGGCTGCTTGCTCGCGTCCCCCAGAACGGCCAGGGAATTTAACCCGGCCAAGTACCCTCCCCGGTAAAACCATCGGCGTGTTCTCTGAAGTTCGCTTCCGTCACAGGTGCCAACCCGCTATGGACGAGGCGCGACTTCCCCTTCCTAGCACCGTGGAGGCGCCAAGATGGAGTCGTCAATTCTGGGGGAAAAGCCCACCGCGAAAGGCAGCCTCTCGTTCCCGCTGGGCTCGAAGAACCAAGGTCACGAGAGGTGTCGTGTCGATACCAGAGAAAGAGAACTGGTCTGGGACAAGCGAGAAGATCTCGTCCCAGACACTGTCTGAAAACTCCGACTTGGCACACGACGTTTTCGCCGGATCGCGGTCGCACAGGCGAGCTCGAAGCCAAGAAAGCAAATGTGGATGAAATAGACTTACTTTGTAAAAAAAGCCATCCTAGCTGGATGCGGCGTGCGGATGAGAGAGAAGTCCGTAGGGAGGAGTCGAGACGGGGTAGCTGTGAAAGAGCGGGCAGACGAAGAGGGGTTCTGTGGTGCAAGATGAAAAAAGGTGAAAGTGGGAAGAGGTCGGGAAAAAAAAAGAAATGTGAAAGTCGGCGAAGACAGGAGGGGGAGTTGTGGAGGAAGAAGAATCGCGAACGGGGCGGGCGAAGGGATTAAATAGAAAATAAAAAGTGGGACTTGGGGTGAAGCTGGCCCTGCGCTCAGGTTGGCGAGGCGCTCGCCGCACCTTTTCTTAGATGGAAGGAAGGAGAGACGGGAAGAAGATGGGTGAAAACTTTTGCGCGGTGCAGATTTCTTGAGACGAGAGTGAAAGCAGTGGAGAAATTTCGACGGACCAGGCACAAGGGCTTTGTCAACAAACAAGGGTAAGGTGGAAAAAAGCAAAACAATTGAATAGCCTGATAATGAACAGAAACATGGCAGCAGACGAAATAAAATCAACATCAACGGTTCAAGTAGGTAGAAAGGACGAGAGTGGCCAGGTTAGGTCTGAGGCGGGAAAATATCTGTCTCGATGAGAGGATGCTGGCATCGGACTTCCAGCAAAGTGCTTCCCTACCAAAGGATGAATCTTCAACTGCACTCAAAGCCCTCCGAGCCTAGTAAACACACCTGTCAATGAGAGATGTTGTTGTTTTGACGTCACGGGGTGGAAGTCGAGAAGGACCCACTTGCGAGAGACGCCCCAATGGGACACCGCCCGCTGCAGGAGTAACGGCCCAGACCACTGGCTCTGAGAATGGTTATCTCCAGTGGCTGAACTCTGCCACAGCAACTGGTCGACCCTTTTGGGCTTTTGCCGCCATTGAATCCGCAGCCCTACCTTTTCTTCAAACGTGGCTCTCCCTCAAAACGAACCAAGTCTGCTTCTTTCGACCGCGACAGCGACTTTCCACCTCAAGGTATCTAAAGTCTTCTCATATCTCCAAAGCCCCCGCAGCTTGTTTACAGTGGGAAAGAAGAATACTAGCTCTGAACGCATCACGATATTTGCAACAGTAAGCGATTTACCTTGCTCGCTCGACCTTTCCGTCTGTCTCCCATCCCTTCCCTCTGATCCAGCATCCTCCTTCTTATCTTTCCTCTTGCCGTCCTCCTCCAAAAGCTACCGTTTCTTCAAGGCCATCCTCTTCTGCTTACATACAGACTTCCCTTCCTCAAACCCCGCCTGACCTGGGCTGTTTCTGAAGTCCATTGCAATCATCCTCAATAATACTGACGCACCTTCATTGTAGATGGACACTCCGGACCAACCCGCCAGCGACAGCAACAAGACCAAAGTCTCCTCAGTCACCGAGACGGTAAGCCCATTTTTCATCCAACTCCGACTGCCTTTCTCTGCTTCAAGTCCGTACCAACTCGTCGCAATGTGGGGGAGCTATAGGTCTCTGCTGCACTGGGCTGGGACGCGTTGAGGCCTTCTGCGACACATCTCTCGCTACCACAGGAAAGCTCCGCTATCTTACGTTCCGGTGAAATCACTGTAGCCCCAATCGTCGTAGTCGCAAGCTGCCGATGCTCGGGTATTACAACGCGGCGGTGCTATCCCGGAGCTGTCTCGCGGCGCTGGACCACGTTCATTGTGGTCCAAGGACGACCGCAGCACGGACGAGAGGCGTCCTGATCAGGGCACATCAGATGCGGACTTGCTCAGCCTGTATTTCTTTGCTGACTTGAGTGGCAGGCCCCCGACACGCGCACTGTAAAGGAACTCAACCAGAGCAAGATCAAATCCTTGACGGAGGAGCTTGAACGCTTGCAGAAGGAACGCGACGATCTCAAGGCCATATGCGACGTGCTGAGGGCTCGGATTGATTTCAAGAAGAAGGGAACCGCTCCGACTTCGGAAATGGATGACAGAATGAGTGAGGCATTGCAACGGTGGATTCTTCTGAGTGAAGAACAATGATTACCACGTAAATGTTTTTATCAGTAATTACTACGTGATGTGCCTACATTGATTCCCGGAGATGATAGAAATTCTACGACAGACTAGCTCTCTATCCCTGAAATAAGACAAATTCACATCTTTTCGATCAAGATCGCGCCGAGAAGTGCTTACCCAGGCAGTCATGCAGCTACCCGCGTCGACAAACGGAGCCGGTTCCGACCCGACGTCGCCACAGCAGCAAACGCGCCCCTTGAGCTTTAGCAAGAATGAGAACTAAAAGGGGCCAGCTGTCTTTCAAAACGACAAGGACATTCTCACTCCGTTGATTTCAGCCATACCGTAGCGTGTGTTCTGGTAGCAGCAAGACCTGGGATAAACACTGCGGCTGCCTGATCCAGCACCGGGCCCTCATATAGCAGTCGTCGTCACCAACCACCGCTCCATCCACGCAAACGGAGGTCATCCACAGCATTCTTACCTCCTCCCAACGCGTCAACTCGTCGCCTCTCATCCCACCCGTGATTGCATTTTATCCATCCGAGCCTCATCCCATCCCTCAACCAGAATGGCTTCCAAGAAGAAGAACATGGGCAAAAACCAGCGCGACCGCCTCAAGAAGCAAAAGAACCGCAGCCTCGTCCCCACCAACGCCTCATCGTTCTCCCCAGACGGCACCGACACCGACACCGAGTCCGCCCCCGAGAAGACCACCCTCGATGTCACGAACTACAGCGCCGTCAGCAAGCTCTCCACCAACCTCCGCATGTCCGAGCTCGTGAAAGAGAGGGTGTCCGTCGACGACAAGGGCCGGAAGCTGCGCGTAATCATGGGCGGCGAGAAGGTAAGGTCACTGATTCAATCCCAACTCAGCTGATATCGTCAGATTACTAACCAACCGTCAGGATATGAACGAGTTCATCAAACGCCTCGAGGACGAAGCCAAGCTCCAGGCCCAACTCACCCGCATCTCGACTCGCTTCAACGCCCTGCGCTTTTCCCAGCTGAGCTGGCCTGAGGCCCGCCAGATTGGCGACAGTATCAACGAGCTCATGGCGTCCAGCAAGGGTATGATCTTCGACGCCGGTGGCATGCGTAAGAGAAGCAAAGTACCGGCCTACCCCGGCACACTGAAGCTGGTGAGATCGGCCGTACCCCATGATTCTAACGGGAGATACTGACCTTGCCCACCCAGGCCTTGGACCGCGAGAACCCCATGTATGATGCCCTTTCTCTGCAAATGGACGCGTTTTTGGCTCTTGAGGATATTACTGCAAAGATTGAGCATGTCCATTCTAGAATGCCGGAGAAGAACGGCCAGTGAGCTTTGAAAGACAACCGTGAAAGAACTGGCTTTGTGGGTTGATGACATGGTTTTTGAGGTACACAAACATCCTAGCTTGGCATTAATAAAGAACAATCTTCCTTTACCCCCCTGAATTTGACCTTTTATTCATGCTTTCGAGCATGCTGCCGCCTGCGGCCACATTGGGTGGCTTGATGACCCTGACCTGATGGAAACAACAATGCCCAGGATAGTTCAGAGAGACCTCTTCAGCTGAACCTCAGGGTGTATGGAGAGAGCACAAGTTTCCAGGGTCAGCTCTCCCCCCACCTCGCATCAAAACCATTACTTTCGTTCCTCCAACAAGATATTCAAGTCATCTTCACCATACCACATCAAATTTCGACATTTGCTACCTTGAGAGCGGTTCCAGCTTCAGGAAAATCTAGCCACAGCACAGAAATAAAGTCTGTACGTCTCTCAAATCTTATTGAACCTCAAAGTCGCTATTACTAACAGTGAACGTATCCATTTCTCGCTTCCAGCCAAGTCCACCTCTTGATCCATTATAATGCAAGGCGGAAGTCGCCGCTCCAGGCTCTTGATTATCAATCTAGTTCCAATGGGACCCTCCAATGAATGATAGTTCTCTCAAAAACGATTCGAGCCTGCTCTTTTTGAGCGACTGCTTGCGCCGGATGACCTTAAAGTTGGCCAAGAACCGCGCCCCAACTTCAATCTCTCCATTCTTTCGCTGAGCTGGGTTTCAGTCACAAGATCGTACCATGGTTTGAGACCATAGTTATACATTGAGCCGCATACACCTCGTCCGCTACGATAGCGCAACGGTATCAAATCGTCCTTATGCGAGTCCCGGTCATCATCGGTCGAATTCCCGTCGGTGTCGGAGATGTTCATTGGTGAAGCAGCAGATCGTGCAGCAGCGGCAGCAGCGGGGATAGAAGCATTGTGCTGCATTTCGAAAACTTCGTGCCATTTTTGAAGCAAACTCAAACTCTCCTCATCAGAATCTTCGTTGAGAGACGTTGGATGCTGCGCTGGCGCGCTGTTGGTCTCAGAGGCGAGAGGCGTTCGTCTCTTCCTGACTGGGTAGATTCGCCTCCAGCGCCTCTGGGACGTCTCGCTGTTGGAAAGAGACTTCTTGCAGCACCCGACTCTGACGAGACGATCTTCCTCCTCGCCGGTACCACTTTGCTAGAGCTTCTGGCGCTTGTGGGGTATCTCGAAGTAGGACAGAGATCCCGCTCTCTTCCGGGAGCTGTTGGGTGCGGCAGTCACGGGAGCTTGCTTCATTTTGACTGGGGTCCTGTTAGCAACGTGCGTGGAGATGAAGCAGGCGAAACTTGCTTGATTACTTGAAGTGCGTATTGATGCAACGTGGAAATCCTTCGCGCGTGCTGGCGATGCTTCTGGTGATGTTGATGAATAGAGAGATGTGGTACAAACGACGGCGATTCCAGTCGGGAGGTTGAAAGACGGTTAGGAGCATTTATGGTGGGTTGGAGAATTCTGGCAAAGGAAGGAAGGATGCCAACGATGCCCAGAACGACAGGAACGACAGGGACGCCAGGAACGCCAGGAAGAGGAGGCACGGACGTCAAGGGATGAAAGTTGGCAATCGCGAGTTGCTTCGGATTTGGTAGGTACAGTTATCAATCGGCCGCCTGACCCAATGTGCCGCTTGTGGCCCGCTCAGAGAAGGACCCTTCCTATAAAAAAGGGATTGAGAGCTAGAAGTCGCCAGATGGCGCCTGGCGTCTCTGGTGTCTTTACTGAGAAGAGGCGCTCAAGTGGTCAGCAATGGAAGGAACACTGCGAGAAGAACTAGCAATGATTTGATGCTGCATGATGGGATGCTACTCCATTTCGATTGTGCCAGGCTGATCATCTACCCCTGCCTAGCAGTCTCTCAAGCTTTCGCGGAAATTCCCTTGCAAATATGCCAATCCGGAACGTACTGCCAAATTCCTAGAGGACGGCGATTTTGATGAGAAGATACTCCTTCAGGAGATCAATAGCCTTGTTCTCCTTGGTGCTGTCCTCCTGGGTGATAATACTCTTGCTGATGATGAACGCCTCACAGCGAGCGAGGAAGGAGACGCGTCTGATATTCCAGTCCTTGTGTTCCTCCTCTCTTCTTGCTGCTTCTTCCTCCATGAGGGCAGCCCGCATGACAGGGTGGACTGACAGCGTCATCCGATCTTGTGTCTTCAAGTAAAGAAAATCCTCCAGAAGCCCATCAACTTCCTCCAACAGCTCTTCCAGGGTACAATTACCGTCAGCGTTGTCGCCGTCAACGTCTTTGTCGCCGTCAACGCCTTTGTCGCCTTTCTTGCCAATGGACTCCATACAGACACCTTTGTTCTCGAGCTTTTTCATGGCACGCTTCTTCTTGCTGCGCTCCTCGTCGACGAGCTTCTCCTTAGCGGACTTGCCCGTGTTGCGCTGACAGTCAGAGTCCTTGTCGACAGAGGCGCTGTCCTTGGTAGCGGTGTTGAGCTCGTGCTCAAGAGTCATGGCGTCAGAAGCAGGCGATGACTTGAATGCCTGATTGGCTGTGCCATTGCCGCCAATGTCGAGCGACTACGAGATAGGCAAGTTAGTATCAATAATACTCGGGTCCATAGAACTGTCTTCCAGCTGACTGGAGTAAATGCACTCACCATCAAAGCTCCGGAGAGCTTCTCTGCTGCATTCTTCTGGGCCATGGGCGACAAGTCGGCCTCTTGCTGCGTGAAGTGCTCCTGCATCTTGAGTAGTGCTGCGGTAAAAGTAAATTCAGCAGTAGAAGAGGCAAGTGACAAGATGGTGGTCATTACCTTGAGTCAAGTACCTATGGAAGAAGCAAGCTCAGTCGTAATGCGCTTGTGAAAGAAGGAAGATTGGCCTTCTGTTGCTGCGGTGTATTGGCAAAAGGCTGGGTGGGCTGTCGCAGTCGAGGTGCGAGATTCGAAATGGCAGCAACCCAAGTGGAGCCTGGAATTCTGCAAACAGCAAGCAGTTGTAGTGGGAGTATGGCCAAAGATAGAAAGTCTCATGCGCCCGGACTTGGCCTCTCCTTCCTTTCCCTCAGAGATAAAGCTGAATGTGACCAGTGAGCCTTAAGTGAACAACCAAAAAAGTGCACCAGTATTTCCAAAAAATTCCATCCATATAATAAATAGCTACATCAACACGCTTTCGTTACTTTCAGCCATCACATCGATTTAGTTTCATGAGAAAACAACTCCACGCAAGGGCAAAAAGTAAAATAAAACTTCAAACTTCATAGAGCAGCAAAAGCAAAAGATGGGACACGCGTCCCCACCTCTAGGTCCTTTTCTTGTAAGAAAATCGCGTGACGAGATTCGAACTTAGCGCCCCTCCAGGATAACCAGAAACCCACCCGAGGAATTTGTTTGAAGCTAGATGATTACCAACTGGGTCACGCCGTCGCTGTTGAACTGGTTGAAAGGGATGGGACGAAAGTTTCTTTAGTAGGGAGAAAGCTGGATCGGGAAGGCAGGTAGGTGGTAGTGCTGCCGAGTGGAGCTGTGATATTGCCTGGCTAACCGTCAAAGAGCTCTGGTGCTGCCGCTGCGCTTCTATGGCGTTCCCATCTGCGATAAGGATCTGGTCATCGCCTAACCTGTTTGAGGTGCTTTTACGGAAGCCCCCCTCTACTCCTTGCTCGCACCATATCGCATGGTCTCCAAGTAGCGCATGATCGCCTCAACTTCCTCGATCAGATTCTCTTCTGCAAAAGGCTTGTCAGCCAAGAGAGCTCCCGTACGCTCAACGGCAGCTTCCCAGCCATTGGTAGCCGCACTCTGCTGGAGCAACTCCAAATCATCGAAAATTTCCTTCGCGACTCGCGCAATGAGCTCTTGCCACATCTGAGCTCTGTCGTTGGAGAACTGGTGCTTGGCACGTGCCGTGCGCAAAGCGAACTCCGTCACGACTTCGGCCTTCTTGCTCTCCACGGCCTTCAGGTGCCTTAGCAAAGGGACGGGGCGGCAAAACTGTATCATTACTTACGGTGTAGGGGGGAAGATCCGCGTAGGCCGGGGAAACCGCGTCGTAGGTAGGCTGCTCACGTGGCCGTAGGGCGCTGGGGTTTTGAAAAGTCAGCAAAGCAGAAAGTATAGAAGCCAGTGCCGTTTGTACGTTTACTGAGAGCCATATCGGACAAGACAGAAGCTCTGTTGTTTGTATAAGATGCAGACAGATGCCCTTCCGGCTCATGTGGCTAGGAAGCCCAGTGGGAAGAAAATGACAGGGGGTGGGAGCTAGAGGTCGAGGTGAATGATTTCGTCTAATGTGACGTACCAGTTTGCATGCTCACGAACAAACATGTGGATAAAAGCCTCCTTCGACCGGGCGAATGTGCTGAGTCTGGGAACGCTCTTGACACCGCCCTTGACACCGCCCTTGAAACCGCTCTTGGAACGGTTGAATAGGTTGAGTCTCGCCATCGTTACGTTAGAGAGAGGGAAAATTGGTTGTGGTGTTACGGGGGGAAAAACGCCGCCCCTGGCGACTCGCACCCCCTTCATATACTTATGCTTTAGCCATAAAGGTTTCACTACAGAGTTTTCTAGGTCCACCATGGCCTTCATATATCGCAAATAGAATTCAAGAAGGTGTGGCCGCAACGGTGACCCCACATACTATGACCACAATGTTGACACTGCAGTCACATGGCTGCCCGGTACACTGATGTGAGCTCATAGTGCGAAGGCTTCTGCATTCCATTGGAGGGAACCAGTGGGGCAAAATGACTTCCTTCCCACCACCGGCCAGGAGCGCCTTCTTCAGCCACAACAACGGTCGACGGCCAGCGAGGGACGCAAGCAACCAACACCATTTCTCTCCAAACCTTGCTGTCTCTGCTTGAGGTCAAGATGGGGGATGCCAACCTCCTCAAACCCGTTGAGGCTCTTGTTCTCCCACCTCCTTCGTCGGATCAGCGCCTTTCGAGCCCTGCCAACAAAGCCGCGGTCGATGCCGAGCCTTTCACGTACGACGACGCCGTCGCCCTTCATTGTCAAATCGAATTTTTCCAACGGTCGTATCAAAAGGAGGGATACAAGGTTTCTGACAATGCGGTGCGTTGGATTTTCTCCTTTGGCCTCACTTTCTCTCTTCTCTCCCTCCTTTCCGTGGCACGCCATTTGACTACTCGCCCACAATTCGATCTAATTGCTGATATTGTTTTTCTTTGCAGTCCTCCCGAGAGATCGAACTGGCCATGATCCGAGGAACCCTCAACCTGCGCATCCACGAAATCCGTCTCGCCCTCTTCCACAACTTCGTCGCCTTCCCCACTCCGACAGCTTCCTTTCCGGCCTCTCACCCCACAGCAATCCTTTTCAGAGACTACCAGAACACTCTCACCTCCGCGACCGAGGCTTGGGCAAAGTTCCTTAAAGAGAAGCGTTACCATCGCGATGAGCAATCCCAGCGCCGGCGCTAGGAGCGCGAGCGCCGCCGGGGCTTAACGTCGCAAGAGGAGTGGTGGATGGCTGCGCGCCAAGAGCAGGAGGACGCGGAGTACGATGCTGATGCAGACGATGAAGGCTCATCCGGGGTCAGTCAGCCCCTTCGTCGGAAGACAAATGAGATGAAGGAGCGAGCCACCCTGTATCGCGCCGTGAAGCAGGAGATGAGAAGACGCGGCGACCTACTCATCAAGAATGAGGAGTCCGACAATGCGGCTGCGCGCCGCCGGAGCAACTTCAGCCTCCCTGAGCACGTCAAGACAAAGGACGACCTCCTTGTCTACCTCAACCAGCTCGGTCTGCGCTACACGCCCCGCACGGCTACACAGAGACGCCGGTCGAGACTTCGAATGCTCGTGGCGCCTTGATGGATCATGGCCTGTAATTAGAAGTTGAGAGTGCTGGAATGCGAAGGTTATGATATTGGAGTGTTTGGCAGGTCTTTGGCATGAGGAAACTATGCGACAGTGGAGGACGATGGTCTGAGGGAAAATGCTGTTGTATTACTCGGGATCTCGTCTACGCAAGAAGGATAAATGGAAATTGCTGTGGTAGCAAACCAATCCTCTACCTTCTTCCAAACTTAGGAGGGAAAATGCGTGTGAAATCACCAAGTTCTTCGCCGCAGATGCCCAGTAGCTTCGGGGCCGTCGATATCGCACTTCAATCATTACCGAGGAGTTTTGCTCGCCAGAAAGTTTCAATAGCTGGAGATTCTCGGCATACCCCTTTCGTTTTCGGCGTTTGCGGTCCTGGTGTTGAAATTAGTTGCAATCTGGGGTCCGCCTGTTGTTGCCGTCTTCGGTGGTTATCTGGTATCGTCGTCTTCTCTGCTATCGTCGCCATGATATATCGTCACCATCCGCCAGAGTAGCAACGCTCAATGAAACGGCAGAAAGCACAGTGCTAACGATGACATTGGCCTACTCTATAACCAACGAATGAAACATTTCAGTGTGGGCTGCCACCGACCCTTCTCAAACCCTCAAGTTCACATCACGATTGCAGGGTTCTTCGAATCCAACACAGCCTCCTTTGAAATATCCTTCCCGCCAACATTTTCAGTTCCGTCTCCCCCAAGCTCCTCGTCGTCCAGCTTCGTGTCGTCCAGCATCTCTGGATTAATCGCCCTGGAGCCCTTCGGGATGAACGTGGCGAGCAGGACGATGCAGAAAATTACAGTGAACTGCACGCCGGCAGTGTAAGTCAGGGCTGTGTTGACTTCCCCCAACCTGTTGTACATTGCGTCGATAAATCGTCCTAGGAAGGTGCTGGAAATGGCGTAAGACACGACGTAAAATGAATAAAGGAATGCCATGACAGCTGCCAATGGCGATACGTTGTGCTCCTTGTTCTCAAGGCGAGCCAGTGAGGCCTGGATGTACGCGGCAAGAGACACGTCGCCAGCAGCCCAACCGAAGCTAATGGGGAGGAACGTGGCGGCAAGGATCCATGCTTGTCCGACTTGTCTGGGAGGAGGATTCCAGTAGGGGATGTACCAGACAATAAGCAGTAGCAGAGCGTCCAGCCGGAGCCATGGGATGGGAGTCTTGATCACGTTGGTGAATAAAAATACGAACAGCGCACCCAGTAGCTCTCCGAAGTTCGATCCACCGACCATGATCTGCGACCAAGCCGATTCGTCGAGGTATCGTCGGGCGACCTGCGGCGCGATGCCGTTCTCAAGATATCTGTGGGCGTACAGCGCGACACCGTAAGCAGGCAAGAGCCACACAAAACGGCGGGAGCTGAAAATAATCTTCGCGCCGACCCAGATGGACTCGAAGAAGGTGAGGAAGCCCTTGCCCACGGCGACGAAGTAGTTGGAGCTCTGAGCTTCCGCGCGTGCGAGTGCGTTACGCTCCGCGCTGGCGTCGACGACAAAGAACCAGAGAATGGCAGCGAGGGCGAAGCAGATTGGCGTGATGACGAAGGAGCGGTTGTTGCCCAGGTTCGGGATCAACACCAGGGCAGTCACAAAGGCGCCGGTGGTGCCTGCGACTTCGTAGAATATGTGCACCATGGCGTCCATCTGGCGGAGCTTCTGGACGTTGCCGCCGACGATGTCTCGCGGGATGACGCGGCGGATGAGCTCGACCATGCCGTAGGTGATGCCTGCGATGGCGTAGATGGGGATTATGGTGTCGTTGGGGTAGTTGCCGTAGTATGGCCAATAATCTTCTGGGTGGTTCTTTCGATATTCTGAAGGGATGAAGGTTCCGCCAGTGGCAGCGTCGAGGATGAGGAGGATGGCTGTCATCAGCCCAAACAGCAGGATGGCTGCGGAAAGCACGTTTTTGGTTTTGTAGTGCTTGATTAGGGGTCCAATGAGGATAGACCCGACGCACTGCGTGGCCTGGTTCAGTCCTTGGATCAGGCCCAGTCGCTCGAACGTTCGCGACGGGGTTCCGGCAGTAGTGCTCTCGTAATCATATCTGTTGGTGACCAGGGCAGTGATTGATCCGTTGAACGCCTCTAAGCCGAATTTATAGAGCATGATACCGCATATGTAGAAGAAGATCGCCTTGCGCTCTTGGGGCGAAAAGGACCGGAGCCTGTCGCGAAACCCGTTGAAGACCATGGTGGGCAATGGCGGCGAGGACGGTCGAGGGCGACAGTGACGAGGACGATGGTGGCGACTGGTAACAGTGACGAATGTTAACAGACCGAGGAATTTCGATGGGGGCTCTTCGCCATGTGCTGATTGTTAAGGGCTGCGAAGAGGATGAGAAGCAGAAAGGATATGTCGCATTCTTATTCCCAGCTTCTTTGGAAACCAGCAGGGGAGTTGGGTGTTTCCCGCATGACAAAGCTGACGTGACGCTGATCCGAACGTCTCCATTTCTGGTATATCGAAATCACAACGGTCGGTATTGCTCAATGTTCATCTACTCGCTGGTCAGTAGTGTTCATCCCTCATGTTTTCTTGGCATCCGCACTTGGCCAAGACTCACCATCATACATCCCCTCACGTTGCCAAGAATCGGGTGGCCTCTTCGTCCCAAGGTTTGACGGATGCTGATCATGGAAAGAGCAAGATTGTTGAGAACCCGGTGAGCCACTCGAAAGTTTCGCTTCGGCAACGTGCGTCGTGCTCAGAGAACTCGTGTGAAGCTGCCTCACAAGGTTGCTGGTGGCGCAACTTGAGGAACCTTGGGATCAACCAACATAGATAAAGTGTTTTTGTTGGGGCTTGCTTATTGGTTGCATTCATGGCTCTTCTTCAGAAAAGAAGACGATGAAGGTAGACGATGATAGTTGGCGGCGATAGTAGCCGACGACGACAGCAGAGGCGACGATGGCGACGAAGACGACGACACGACGCATAGAAAAAAACAAATTGCCATGTGCTCGAACGGTTGGATGGCAGCTTCTCAAATACTCTGGGGTTTTGCGCCATTTTGCTAAATGCCAAGGGACGCCAGAAGCATAAGAAGCAGCCATCTCGCCCTCCCCGGCTTGCCAAGAGCACAGCATTTGCCAAGACATTGAATTGCCTTCATATCGCTCAGCGAACGACGACATTGTTAGACTGCCGAACAAGCATTGGAGCGACAACACAGCCTCCTTCGACAATCACCCAATCAGTCAATCCGATACTCGATCGTGATCTTGGACGTCCTGATGCACAGCCCCCTACCACATTAGACGACAATAGCAGACGACC
Organism: Colletotrichum fructicola Nara gc5; assembly: GCF_000319635.2. Taxonomy (NCBI): domain Eukaryota; kingdom Fungi; phylum Ascomycota; class Sordariomycetes; order Glomerellales; family Glomerellaceae; genus Colletotrichum; species Colletotrichum fructicola. The sequence goes on along the minus strand of NW_027094051.1, from coordinate 6,448,823 downwards.
ACAGTGGATGACAGCAGCAGAGCTGGCAGCGACAGTCGAAATGGCAACAACAGCAGAAGAGGCGACAGCAGCAACGAGACGATAGAGAAGATAACGTAGTGGCCAACATGGTGCGGAGAATTTGAACGCGAATAGTCAAAATTGGATCACGAGCGAGAGGTTGAACCTTTTCAAGCAGTTTGTGAGAAAGATGGTTCTGCGGCGTGGTCTCTTCCGTGCAAAGCATCTCGTGGTAGAGGGTCCCATCAGTCGGCAAAACATTACATCTCAAGGTATCTTGGAACTTCGGTATGATGTCTCGGGTGCATACTTGACGTTTTGGACGTGCCCTGCTTTAATAGTTGGAGTGTCTCCACGGAATGTGGCTGGAGCACGACTTGGGGGGACACCATCTGCAATGCACTCCGGAACTCGATGCGACCCGGACCGACGCATGAAGCGGCCACTCGGACGAACTGGCGCAGACCGACGGTCAAACTTGAGCTGCCTTCGCGGAGCCGGAGCAATCCCGAGTGGGGCCAAGCAGCGGAGTTTGAGTCCCGGCGCGACCACCGCGGCGGACTTCGCAAGCCGCGGGGCCCGGGGCTTACACAGAGACATCTGCATGTCTTCATGACGAGAAATCTGGTGTATATAAGTTATGTGGCGTTTACGATGTTTAAAATTCAGATCAAACGAGAAAACGTACCCAACAAAAGCTTCTCAATATCAAATCCACCATGACTTACACCATCACCGTTGTCCCCGCATCGACTCAGGCCGGACGGGAAACCGTAAGGACCCTCCTCAATGACGGCTCCAATTCCATTGTTCGTGGGATCTATCGCGACCCGACCAAGGCACCTCCCGAGTTCACCGCCAGCCCGAACTTCACCGCAGTCCAAGGCGACGTGTCCGCCAGCCCCCTGGACTTCACCGGTTCAGACGCCGTATTCTACATCCCTCCGCCTCCATTTCACTCTGGCGATGTCGACCTGGTCGAGTTCGCTACTAATGCAGCCAACAACATCAAAGATGCCATTGAGAAAGCGGGCTCGGTTAAGAGGCTTTTGGTGTTCTCAGCCTTGGGGGCAGAGAACGACCACGGTATTGTGAGCATCTCAAACTTTGAAGGATTTGCGAGTGAGATTTGACTGACGGCGCGTTCAGGGCATCCTCAAGATCAACCACATCTCCGACAAGATCCTCCAGACCGCCGCGCCGGAGGTAGCCATCGTCAGGCCTGGCTACTTCGCGGAAAACTGGGCTGCGGCGTTTGAGACGGCCAAAGCTGAGCCGCCCGTGCTGTACTCACCCATGACTCCGGTCGGCCATAGAGTTCCGATGGTAATCTCCCTCTTATTCAGCTCCCACCAGCTGATGTTGACTGTGTCACAGGTCAGCCTCATCGACATCCGCGAAACCTGCGCTCGCATCCTGCTCGACCTCGCAAACCCTTTGCCCCGGCGCACTCACGCCTTCGAGCTGTATGGACCTCGGCACTACAGCACGGAGGACGTCCGAGACGCGGTCGAGGAGATCACCGGCAAGAAGGTTGGTATCGTGGCGATCGAGGTGGACCAACTGGCGGGATTCTACGCGCAGGAGGGCATCCCCGTGGGTCTGGTGTCTGAGATGGTGGAGTTCACGACTGCTGGGCTGCCGGGCGGGATTATGGAAGGCAAGTTTGGCGGGGATGAGGATACGGTTTGGGGCAAGGTCGAGCTGGTTGATGCGCTGCGGCACGTCAACAAGGCGTGATGGTTGTAACGGATTCTAAGCATTGGTATCGAGTCTAGCTTCGCTCAGCAGGTCTATACCAATCTAATTCTCCAGTATAGCAAGTGCAGTATTGCCGGAATCGGGCCCGTCAGTGAGTACATATCAACGGCCCAAACCCATCCGACCACCTCATGCCCCCCATGATAATCACCATGATCGCAAAGCCCGCAACGACGCTCGTCATGCCGTAGATGTACGCATGCCGTCTCCTCAACGCCGAGAGCTCAGCGACCCACGTCGACACGGTGGTCAGACACCCGCAGAACCCGTCCTCGATGCCCTGCAACACCTGACATCCCACCAGGCCCCCGAGCTCTGCATGCCCGAGATCCCAGCACATGCCAAGCACGGCGACGCCGCTGATGTTGACCGCGAACGTCCCGAGCGGGAACGCGGGGATGCGCGAGTTGAGCAGCATGCTGACATAGAACCGCCCCAAGCACCCCAACGGCGCAAAGACGAGAGAGAACAGCGTCTGCCCGCGCCAGGCGTCGTGAGGGGGCCAGATGGACATCAGCACGGCGCCGATCCAGCATCCCCAGCCCAGGACCACGGCGACGCGGTCAAAGACCTTGCGGCCGAGCGAGTATGGAATCGAAGGGGTGATCGGCTCCAGCGCGGCGCCGAGATGGGCGCCCACGAACAGCCCGCATAGTGATAGCCCGACGGTGCTGATGATCACAGCCATCATGGCCATGAAGGAGTACCCGCCGTTCCTCGGCACGGGGCTCACGCCACCGGCGCCGGGCAGATCGTTGCTCATAGCGAGGAACACGTCCCGGATGAAGGACGAAAAGGAAGTGAACGACCCGCAGAACCCCGTCGCGAGGCCGATGTACAGCGGAATCGTCTTTTTCGTCGCCAGATGCGCCTTCTTCGCAGCGGCGAGATCGACCGACACGGCGTTCCCCCCAGCGTCCCTCTCCCGGCGCGCTTTGCGGATCTGCTCGTCGTAGGTGGGCGTGCCCCACTCGTGGCGGAACAGCTTGTGGTCCTCGGCCAAGAATCCCATGACGAGGCTTCCGCCGACGTTGGCCCAGAGGACGCCAAAGGACACCGGCGCATCGGGATACGTCGTCAGCGCCTGCAGCCCAAGCCGTGCGAGCGTGCCGAGAATGGCGAAGAAGACGAGGTACGAGACGGTGTAGATCTCCGTGGCGAGCTTGGAAACGTGCTTCTTGACGGGCTTGTCCTCCGACAGCGTCGGTGAGGTCTCAACCGACCCATTTGGCGTTGCGTGGCCATCTTGCATCTCAATGTCGTTCGTTCGCCGCTCTCCGCTCCGTATCTGCTCGAGACTGGGCTTGCCGGCGCGGCTTCCCGACGGACTGTGGCCCACGGGGTCCGCAACGAGCTCGTCGAGGTTGCCATATCCCGCCGGCGCGTCGTACTCGACGTCCTCGTCCCGCGCATCGTCGTCGCTTGTCGAGCCCATCAGTAAGGGCCTGCCAAACGTGCCCCTCCGCTCAGGGTTGACCTCCTCCCCCTCCTCCACATTGTAGAGCTGGCCTGGTCCTCGCTCAGCGTCATGTGCGCCCGTGAGTTCGCGGGTATTGCCGTTTTCCATCCTGCGTGACATTCGCTTCGGGGCGATGCATGACGGCCCGGGTTCGAGATTGTCTATCCGTTCTGCGTCGCGTCGTTTTTTGCGCGCGGCGAGTTGTTTCGTCTTCAGCCTTCGCAAAGACTTGTGATCGGCAAGAGGAGCATCTCTGCGAGAGAAGAGAAAAGAACGAGAGGAGAAAAATGTTGCGCCAAATTAGGGTGGATGGAATGCTGGCACGTTGCTGCGTGGACGTCACAATTTCGGAGCCCTGATGGACGGGTAGAACGGCTACGTCGGCATGGGCGGCTGGGAAACAAAGGCCGCTGATAGTGCTGAGCGCTCACCGATGGTCAGAGCGTCGCTGTGGGGTGCTCTTCACCGAAAAGGCGGAGTACACCGAGGTGTGACATCAACAATGGGATTTGGGGGTCCATCCGGTGTTGGAGGAAGGAAATGGCATCTCCCTCAGACGATACCACAAAGATTGAACACGCCAACTCAAGAAGAACACGTTTCTAATATCTACGATTCCTATCGAGCCTCCTTCTCCAGCCCCTCCAACCTCCCCCCTGCATCGTGTTCTATCTGCAAGCCAGCGCCTGCAGGGCGGCGACCTCCGACGCCTCACCGGACGCCGGAGTTTACCTCCAGTGAGGACCTACGCCTACGGATAGGAGGGGCTGCACCAGCCAGTCCAGCTGGCCGCGGGCGGGCGGGCGCCAACGTGGGCTTACCTTATCTTATCAAGCCCCAAGCTGCCCCTCCAATCCATGCACGATGCCCCACATAAGGTACCGGCGCTGATCAGGAGGACAAGGGACGGACGTCGAGCCCGGGGGCGGGCGGCGCGCGAACACCCCTCCTTCCATTGGGAGGTAGGTTGGTTCCTTAGGTAAGTCCGTCTCTTCCAGCCTCTGAGACTTGCTTCTGGCGGTCTATTTCTGTCGGCCATTTTCTTTGGACTTCGTTCTGTCTCTCTTCAATTCCATCTGTACTCTGTTCTCGTGGATTGCTTCGGGTTTATTGCGTTTGGTAGTATTGAACAAGAAGATACCATATCAACAACGATGTCGCTCCCTTCCAACGTGCACGTCTCCCAGCACCCCTGTCTGCGGGCGAAGCTCTCCCAGCTGCGATCCAAATCGACCGCCGCGAAGGACGTGAAGACGCTCGTCCACGAGATCGGTCTGATCGTAGCGACGGAAGCCCTCGCTGCTTCCACCAAGGCGACAGATGGCCCCAAGGTATGTTCCCCTTCTTTCTGGCGTTGTCCCAGTATCACCACCGGGTGCAGGGCTGATTACCCCTCCAGGATGCGACACCGCTAGGCTTCGAGTTCACCTCGACCGAAATCTCCCCCTCCCGCCTCTGCCTCGTCCCAATTCTCCGCTCAGGTCTCGGCATGGTCGAAGGTATGTAGCAGACCCCTTATCCAGCACCCATTGCAAGGCAAGCTAACCGACCCCCGCGCGCAGCCGTCCAGACGATCCTCCCAGGTCCCGTCCCCGTCCACCACCTCGGCCTCTACCGCGAACCCTCCACCCTCGAGCCCGTCGAGTACTACAACAACCTGCCCAACCACATCTCCGCCGACGGCTCCAACCCGGACGTCAGCTCGCTCGCCATCATCCTCGACCCCGTCATCGCCACCGGCGGCACCTGCGCCGCCGCTATCCAGACGCTGCGCGAGTGGGGCGTCCAGCGCATCATCGTCATGTCCGTCATCGGCGCCGCGGAGGGCGTAAAGCGCGCCGCGGGCGAGTGGGCCGACGCCACCGACATCTGGATCGCGGGCGTTGATGAGGAGCTGACGCCCAACGGCATGCTGAAGCCCGGCGTGGGCGATGTTGGCGACCGCTTGTTCTTGACCATCGGGAAGTAAGAAACGGTGGATGAAGGAAGAGTGGCTGCTGGATTGCTTTTGGTGAGTTTCTTGGCACCGGACATGGCATTTTAGAAGGGAATCTTGGGGTGCTGGAGTTGAATATAATGTCATTTTATCCTGGGTATCCGAGTCTTATCATGATTTGAACTGCATGCCTTGAGCCAATCCCCCGTTACATCTGCGTGTACTTGTCCTCATCAAGTAAAGTCTTCTCTCTCCAGCAGTCCTCAACCCAGTCGCCAGTGACGATGTGGGGGATTTTCCGCCTTGAGCTGACTTCCTTTCTCAGGTCTTCCGCTGCCTGTCTTCGCTGGTCTCCATCACCCACGACCACGATGTGCGTTGCTTGTTCATCGTCCACGTCAGGTGTCAACCGAGCCCCGCCAAACCGAAGAAAGTTTCTTAACCTGAGGACTTTGATGTCGTCTTCTCCAGCGTCATTCACGTCGTGCAGGTGCACCAAGCAGCGGTGGAACATTGCCCCCTTCATCTCACGAACGCCGTGGCCCCGCTCCTCCAGCTGGTCCAGGAAGTGCGCCTTATTGAACGGCTCCATATCCGGCTCCTTCTTCGGCACCTCTTTGAACACTTGCCGGAGCTCATCGACACTTATGTCTCGAGCATAACTATCACCGTACATGTCCGTATTTTGGATAGCTGCAGTCTTCAGAGCCTCGGTGGCGTGCAGGATATGCCGCTCTTCGTATGGCAGGAGGTAGTCGTCTTCTTGTGATTGTGAAAGGCAATCCTGCAGCCACCTAGGCCGAATAATATCCACGCCGCCCAGCTTCTGTCCCTCTTTCACCAGACTGGCGACCTTGACCACATTCTTGTCAGCAAGCAGGATCATGTCTGACTGTGGTATCGCCCGCTGGGAAATCTGCCCGCCGTTCTCCTTGACCAACGTCTCGAGCTGCGCCTTGGTCCTCTTGAACGGCTTCAGCGACTCCGACAGCACGCAGAACTCGAGTCCTTCAAACACCTTGGTCTTCTCGCCCGCAAACTGCACAGGCGTGTTTTCCGTTCCGGCGATGGTCAGCTCCCGCTTGATCCGCTTGGGCGCTCTTCGCTTGCGGTTCTCAACGCTCATCGTCTTCTCTTTGGCCTCCGCCTCGACGCGCTTTCGAAGATCCTGGAACTCTTGCACACTAAGCCCTTCATTCCAGTTCTTGTCGAGTCGCAGCTTGCGGAAGCGTGGGAATCGTAGGGTAAACCCGAGGGCGAACTGGTCTGAGCCACCGATACTTGCTGCTTTCGCCTCGAGGACGAATGAGTCTCTGGGTCGGATCCAGACATCTGGCTTCTCGAACTGGCGGCTGTCTCCCGCTAGCTCGATATACTCCACTGGTGGCTTTTTCGAGTCCCAGTTGTTCCATTTGCCTTCTGTTCGGTGACGGATCTCGGCGTAGTCCTCAGCCTTGAAGCCACCTCCAACCTTGAAGAAGCTGAAGCACTTCTCTGGGTTTGCGCCTGCCTGGATGTGGTTCTGGCTGGCACGGAGCCCGCAAAGGAAGCTGGATAAAGCACCGCCGCGCCGTCCGGAGCCGTAGTAGCCGCCAATGACGACGCAGTCCAGCGACTCTCCGAACTCAGACATGTACTCGGGCTTGACCTTCAGCCAGTCGTCGTTGCGGCTGTTGAGACGATACATGGATCTCGGGTTCTTGAGGACCAGTCCTTCGGATGCTTCGGCGACGACCTTTCGGAGGAGTGGCTCAATTGCGTCTGGCGATGTAGCAGTTTCATATTGATGGATCTCAAGTCGGCGATGCACTCCCTTGACAGCTTTCTCCAACGCTCTGTGGCGGTCTCGTAGGGTGTACTGCGTCAACGGCTGATCGTTGAGAAGGAGAATGTCAAACACTCGGAAGAGAGGGCGAGGACCGGTGGTGTTGTTGATCTCCTGGTTCGCCAGCGCTGCCGTCTTCAACGTTCCGAAAGGCATTATCTTGTCAACCTCCGGGTCCCATGTGATCATTTCGCCGTCCAAGATGAGGTTGCGTACACCTGGTGTGAAGGCTTCGCTCAGGTGACGGCTCAATGCACCTTCTTGAAGGTCCTTGCCATACAGGTAAGTGTAGTCTTTGGCCTTTCGCGACCAATAGCAGAACCGAAAGCCACCGGGCGAGCTCGAGTCTTCCATCATGTGCATCTGCATGCGCTCGCCGTCAAGTTTCTCCTCAATCCAGAATTCGGGATCGTCTTCCGTGGGTCGAAGGTAGTCAACCATCTTCTGAAAGGATGATGGCACCTGAAACTGCGCGAGCTGGGGCTGGAAGCACTCCATCAGAGACACACCGGTATCCTGGGACTCCAACCGAATCTTAGGGTCGTGTAGCTCCCAGCAGACACGCCGCAGGCTTGAGGACACGCTGAAGAGAGCTTCGCCATCGGGATGCCACAGGTTCAGCAGCGTCCTCTCTGTGGCGCCGACCTTCATTTGCTTCAGAACGATGCGAATAAGCCACATAAGCTCCTCCGCATTCATGCGCTCGTAGAAGGTTTCAAAGACCTCGAGATTCTCCAATTCTCCTGAAGACGCGGCCAGCTTGTCCAGCAGCTCGTTGACCTCGGCAATCGTCATGTCGCCGACCTCGGTGCGCATGGGGCGCTTCGACAGGACCTCGAAACATCTTCCTGCAAAGTCTCCGGCGAGACGAGATTGTGTGGTATGGCCAGGAAGCTTCCAGTGTAGCAGGTTGTAGCCGTCTTCGGAGTTCTTGTCAATCTTCATCAGCTTGACGAGAAGCTTGCCGATGGCGTTCTCCTTGAGACCGTAGACTCCGCGATCGCGGTCCTTGTCGGGAAGAATCAGCCGGAAGGCGGGATAGACGTCGTTTCCGACTTCATTTCTCCATCTAGAGATGAAGCGCTCAATAATATGGCGGCGCTGCTCCTGCGGCGAGAGCTTGGTCGCCTGAGGACCTCTCTTGGAGCGGGGAGGGCCTCTTGCAGGAGGCTGTTTTTTGTTCTCATTCAAAGGATTGAACAAACTCTGGAAGAGCTCTGAGAAGCGCATGGTTTGAGAATGATTGCGCGGGCGGTTGGGGTACCTGAAGTGGTGTAAGCGGGTCACAGACAAGTGCTTGGGAGATTGCCTACTTCTCATCGAGTTCTGCCAACGTCATGCCGCCGACCGCGTACTGCTTTTCCTCTTCGTCGATCGCCATCGCATCGGGCGAGCGTTGCCGTCTGCGTTGGCTCATGGTGCCTGATGCGAGGTGCTGCACGGCGTTGAAGTCGCAACGGTACAATTGACTTTGCTATAGGGCTGGACTTGACGCCGTTGGCTTCTGCACAAAGGTGGATGAATGGAAGAAAAACGCCACAAGCAACTCTGAATCATCCGGGTCGTGTCACGACTTTAAAGGTCGTCGTCGCATGTCGTTGGCTTGAGTTCGAGGAGGCCGGTGCCTGTAGCTCACAGTGGATTGGTTGCCTCGGGTGATGCTGCCTGGAGTGGTTGCAGCAAAAAGGTGCAGGTGGGGCCTCGCTACCAAGATGGCGCTAAGAGGCTTAAGTGCATGCAGGGACATCCAACGGCTTTTATGCATCAAACCCAAACTTTCACACTGCACAAACAATATCTGGAGTGCAGTCGGGAACCTGGCGGCGCCCTTCTTAATTAACTAATCCTACATTCATGATCTACATTATCATTTCATGTCTCGTTTGCAATCCAGAAACACTTTCGTCATGTGATGACCCAACCCCAGGCGGGTCAGGAATGGACAACCGCGAGAAATCGCTTAGTTGCGACCGGTGTGCTGAGAAGACGTCTCGCTGACGGCCTTCTCGGCATCCCACCGCTGCTGCATGGGCTCGGTAACGGTCTTCTTGGCAGACTTGCGGCGCCACAGGAAGAAGGCGACGAGACCGAGCATGGAGACACCGGCGATGGAACCGACGACGGCGCCGGCGATGGCACCGCGGGAGAGACCGGAGGACTTGTTGTCGGCGGCGGTGAAGTCAGCGGCGGTGTGGGGAGTGTTGCCGCCGGAGTCGGTGGTGGTGACGTTGACGCTGGGGTCCGACTCGACCTCGGGGTCGGAGACGGTGGCGTTGAAGCAGGGGATGGACATGGTGAAGACGTCGACGAAGGTGACGTCGGCGCAGGCGTAGAAGGTCTCGCGCTTGGACTCGTCCTGGTCGAAGTTGGAGACGTAGAGCATGCGGTAGGTGGCGTTGGAGCCGGCGGCGACGCCGGAGGGGGCGGAGGGGACGGTGACGCAGGTGTGGCCGAGGTCGAGGCTGCCGACCTCGCTGGGGCCGAGGAAGGTCTCGAAGTCGGAGACGGACTTAGGGTCTACGAAAGCGTCAGTGTTAGGTTCTCTGATAATAACGGATTCATCGGGGATGGTCTACTAACCGTTCTCGTAGGAGACACTCAGGTGAACAGCACGAGTCTGGTCCTGGGTGACAAGAGCGAGCTTGCCGTTGACTATGACGGAGTCAGCATCATATGCCTATAATGGACTGTGGAAGTCTCCGAGCTGTTCCGGACAGCAGCCGGGGCCTCAGAATCGATTCAACTTACCCAGAGGGAACTCGGTACGGGTACCAACACCGGCGGTGGATCCGCAGGGCGCCGTGTTGTCGGCATCGGCGTTCCATTCACGGTCAGGGGGCCAGAGGAAGGCAGCTGGCCCCATGTTATCAGCACCCATGACGTTGCCCAGCAGCATGCTGCCGAACAGAGCGACCGACTTGGAAGAAACCATTTTGACGGGATGAATCTTGGAGTGGGGTTGGACTTGACAAGAGTCTGAGAAGGGGAGAGCAGGTCTCAGGCAATGGGAAGTGATGAGCAAGATTCAAGGCTCGAAGGATCACAAGATTGAAGTTGTGATGGGGGGAGTTGACTTGGAGAGCAGAAGAGTCCGAGACAGACATGGAAGGGATACGCGGCCGTACATATATGCTTCTCCCGCGCGCGTGGTCTGGCTGCAACCTGGGCGCCGAGCGTCAGCCAACCGCTTCCCATGCCGAGAAAACAACACACAGGTGCAGTCTGCAGCAGAAGGCAAAAGGCGCATCCGCCGGCGGGTTGGCCCGCCAAGGTTCAGTTGGGCCGACAAAACCGGTGCCAACCCCTGGCACCGATCACGACCCTGTCCCGGTTTCTCTCCAATGTTTGCAGGTGCTGCTACGGTCCCCACCGTCGTGTGGTTCCCCACCCGAGAGAGTTATCTGATGAAATCGCCCTGGCTGGGGTTCCACTGCGCTGTTTGGTCTTGTCCGCACATTGGCGCATACAAGGGCCTGATGGGGTTGGACGGCGCTCCATCAGGAGCGGAATCGCATCATATCTGATCATCAGATAAGATGGATCCCCAGACGGCCATTGGCTGGAGACATCACCTCTGCATCACTAGCGCATTCTCGGCGCGGTGGCCGGGGGTCCCCGTTTTTTCATTCTCTTCACACACGCGCTGCAACGGCGAGCTGCTCTTCTCGGGTCGAGTCCCCCGATCTCGTATTTGCCCCGGCCCTGACAGAATTTTTGTTTCTCTGACTCTTGGGCGAGGTTTCGCTGGGTTCTAATAGGCAACGGCCGCCGCACGAGGTGCCAGTCAATCTAGTTTGAGTTGGCTTGGCGATCATCCGTTTCGAGAAGCTGTCAAGCGCAACGGCGAATCAGCGTTGCAGCCGGAAGTTTGAACTCGGTGTCCGAGGCCACTTCTCCGCGAACGTCGGCGATAGTCCGGCAACACAAAAGGTCTCGAGATGCTCCATTCCACCAGGACCCGTTTGCGACACCGGAAATTGGGTCGCCATCGCCCGCCATCCCCGTACTTCTTCGATGAATGGCCATGAGTCAAAAAGGCGGCGCTTGGACCGGGCTCGGTCCAGGCTTTCCGGGTCTCCAGTTGCCTAGGTGGAGGGCGAAAATCCAAGCTCTCGATCTTGTGGAGGGCGGCAGGCACGCTTCGCTTCTCTCGGTCCAGGTGGGATGTTCAGCATGTGAACGAACGAGGGTTCTCGGAGTGGCGCTTTTGGTGGTCGGAGGTATTCCGACATTGGTCGTGTCGGCTTAGGCTTTGAGTTGAGGTCCAGAACGGCGGCACAGCTTTCCTGAGTAGTCACGTCCGGGTGACCTAGGCCGTTGTTCGTCGGCCAGATCGTGTTGGTTCGTTCCTATACGGCTCTTAGTCATGGCTCTTCATGCCCACCCAGCACCGGCACGCCCAACAAAGCCCTTGTTCGTGGGTCTTGATGCCCTCAGCTCTGTTGTTTGGCCTACGGATACTTGCTCGGAAAAGACACCTTCTTTGTCGGTGCCCAGTGTATGTCGCACTCGACTGGTGGACTTCGCTTCCTTTCAAGGAAATCCCATCCCGCTGCAGGCACGGCTCTCTCGGCAGCCCGCGGTCTCATGCCTGACCCTCGGGATCCCGGCTCCCACTGGACCTTCTTAAACTCTTGGTCTGTGCTACAACTTGTTTACATCCTTGCTAAGCTTGCTTGATGCTCTATCGTAGAATCAGAGTCACGGCACACGAACTACTCCCACCCACCAGTCGCGCTGTCCACGTTCTTAGCTCCACTGTGCTTGAGAGTTGCGATGGCAGGTAGCGTTTCATGCATGTCTGAGGTCAAGTGAATTGATGGACGGGAGGCAAGTCTTCCAGTATAATTTTGAAGTTCGGAATGGCCTTTTGTGTTCCGTGAGTCGAGCCAACACATCTCGGATTCGCGGCAAGGACAGTCTTGTGTTGTCCTCTGCCCCGGCGCACTGTGCGGTTGACAACGGCCTTCTCTCACAGGGATGTCTTGGCGCAGGAACTTTTGCATCTTGGTCTGCTGTTCCCGGGCCAGGGGTGGAGGGGGTGAAGGCGCTCTCGTGATTCGAGGCAGGGATGTCCTGGACCACACTTGAAGACGCCAGAACTTGGCGTTGCCACAACTCCAGCTGAGATTGATAAGGCATCCATAATCAGCCTGCCAGTTGCTGGTTTAAGTGCTCATGCGGGTGACAATCACGTACAAGTGTAACGTATCGCCCTCTGCCTCGATGTCGCCTTGGTGCTACGGCAAGGGTTGTTCTATGCAACTCTGCCCAGGCTGGAGTGCGACTGTGCAAGTGTGCAAGTGTGTCCTCAAACGAATTTGCAAGGTTTGAATAAAGACTCTTAAGTAGCGCCTCAGTAGAAATCTATCGTGTAATGCAAGTAAACAGACAAATCTGACGGAATGGCGATGGCGGAGAGGTGGGGGAAATCCGAGAAGTCCAGTCAGGTCTAGAATCTCAATCATCGTGCCTGATGACAGCCGCCACAGCCGCTTGTTCACGCAGAACGAACCCTTCCGAGAATGCATGCAATATATTGGCGATACGTACTTGCTTATGGCAACAGCGGATAGAGGAGTTGATGGCTCAGTTGGTCAGGTCTGGCCAATGTGCTTGCGCCCTGAAGTCGTTGGCACTCTGTCCGCTGGGGTTTAATATGGTTATGGGTTCAACCCTGCCTTTTGCCATTTCAAAAAAATTTTAAAACAAAGAAAAGAACAAGTTAGAAAAAAAGGGAAAAAGAAAAAGGAAACTGTCATCTGATACTTTGTGTATGTCTTTAATGTTTTTGTTCCTTGAAGAAGAAAAATTAGTTGAATTATAAAGAACGTGACTATTCTCAGAGACTGGGTTGCTGCTTCCTTTTGAAGCTTCGAAAATGCTGGAACGGCGTTACCTTCCCCGCCTCTGCTTTTCCGTTGTCAACTCATCACAACTTGATCCGTTAATTACAGAGTTCGACCATTTATTTGATCTGGAGACCTTGTTCTCAAATTTTCCGCTACCAAAGACTACAGGGTCAAGTTCCTCCTACTCACACCAGCATGAGGATTGCGATTCCATCGTATCATAACTCCAATCTATCAAATGGCCCACCTTCTGTTCTCGTAGAGGTTTCCATCCTACATTCACCAAATCTAGGTAACGCGCCTACAGGATCGGAGCTACGCGGAGAAGACCGCGCGCCTCTCAAGAAGAGCTCATCTAGCTCGTTCCCAATCTCTTCATGGCTGATAGTCGTGTTGAGCCAGTGCTGATTCGTTACGTTCTCGTCAAAAACCCACTCATTGCAGCCATTGCAACCTGCCTCCCCTTCCAGCTTGATGGTGTTGTAGCCGTACTCATTTCCATACTTGAAGTACTTATCCAAGCCCTTGATAGCGTACAGCATTGCTATCGGGTCAAATGACCACCTCGGTTGATAGTAAGTATACAAGATGTACGCCGCCCTCACCGGGTCCGTCTTCGGGCCATCCGCCATCAGCGGGCCGCCTGAACGGATCGAGCTCCCGAGGTCGAAGCCCACGTAGACGATGGGACTATTCCAGCTGCGTATGACGCGGGCAGTTTCGTACGGGTCATCGTACCAGAAGTTGAACTCGTACCCGCTTGGGTAGTCGCCGCCCATGACCACAAGCTCCTTCACCTTCGTCGCTACGAGCTCGGGCCCGGTGAGTTCGGAGTAGGAATCGGCCGTTGAGTTGAGAAGTGCTGAGAGATTTTGGAGGAAGCCGATCGACGCGATGGTGATGGAATCGTCTTCGGCTTCGGCGAGGAGTTTGCGGTAGAGTTTGACGGGGTCCCAGGCTTCGTCTGCATCTGACATGCTGTTCGGCCAGTGGGTGGCGACTTTGCTGGCGAACTCGCCCAGCAGTTTCGTCCAGCTATCAAAGAATGGAATATTGTTCAGAGGACGGCGGGCGCCGATGGGTACCTCGGAATGACCATAGTGGTTCAAGATGGCGGAGGCGGCTAGGACTGAGTATGACGATTGAGAGTTGATGTTGACTCCGAGGAGGTTCACCTCTGGCGCGGTTGCCGCAAGCAATAGAGCACCTGCATCACTTGAAGAGTGTCAGATACTTTGGACCATTAAAATGAAAAGTACTCAATAGTTGAGAAAGAAGGCTTACTCGCAATCACTGAACAAGTCGGTGTCCACGATCAAATTCTTGCGGGCTGACGTCACAATACAAAGGAAAGAAAGGACCAAAACGAATGATCTCTGGCTTAGCATTCTCAAAAAGCTGGGTTCTATCGAACGAATGGGCACTAAGTATCTCGTCCTATGTAGAGCCCTCACCTTGCCGTCCAATGTCTGCGTGGTCGAGGTGGAGATGGCGATGGCGATGAGGGGTGAACGGGTGGACGCATCTGTACACCGTCTGGCACCGGCTGGCATTAGTCGCCATCGTCATGAAGCACCGGCCAGCTCCGATCGTCTTGGTGGGTCTCGCTTGGGGCGGGAACCTGTGCGCTTCCTTGTGCCTTAAACAGCCGGGCCGGCAAACGCTGTCTTCGACACATCAACTGTCAGGAACAAACTTTCGAACAGTGCTCATCCTCGATCGAAGGCGCTACTTTGTAGACGTTTCTGTGTCAGCAGTTCTTTTCTTCAGCGAGGAAAACTCGATGTTGTCGCAAAGAGTCCACGAAGAGCGGAAAATTACACCACCAGATACACCTGCCCAACGATGACGTCCGTCCCTCGAGAAACATCATCACCCTGGTGGTTCACAACCCCAAACTGTGACCAACACATGCGTCAAATCGGATGAGACAGAGCGAATGTCGATGGGGTACGGGAAGATCCCCCCACACGCTTGATCGCTAGGGCCCCTCTTCCACCCCTCCCTCCCGCGTCGGGGCAGAAACAGAGTGCAGATCGGCATGCGTTCCGACCGCCTCAATGCCGGCACGGCCAATCAACAGCCGGAAGAGTCGCAGACCGGATGGATTGCGCCATTGAATTGGCGTACGACGTGAAGACCTGGGGAACCCGCGGCGGTACTCGAACTTTGGTCATCGGCCGGCCGTACTTCATGACCCGCGTTTCCACCTTACTTACCTTGTGCAATCCAACACATGTTCTCGACTACTCCCTGGAAGAAAACGTTGCTGTGGCGCTGCTTCGGTCTTGGGAATTGAATTGAGTTATTGGGAACGCACGCGAGACGGACGATCTAGATGGGCACCGAACCAGATAAGGCGCGGAAGGAGGAGTCGCCCCCGCCACACGGGCGCGCGACCGTCCTCGAAGTCCACGGCATTGATGACGCCGCCATCATCCCCAAGGGCGCTCTCGACCCGGTCTACGAGGCGAAGGCTCGAGTTCTCAATCGCGCGGTACGTGTGAAACCTCAGCGCGAAGCGCGACTTGGCTACCTTGGAGAGGATTGCCACTGACTGGTGATTTGCAGATCCAAGATATTGGCATGGGATGGTATCAGTGGCAGTTATTCGTCGTCGTCGGCTTTGGTTGGGCAAGTGACAACCTCTGGCCTATCGTCACCTCGCTCATATTCACTCCCATCGCAAACGAGTTCAAGCCGACCCGCCCCCCGCTTCTGAGTCTCTCTCAAAACATAGGTCTGCTGGCTGGAGCCATGTTCTGGGGGTTCGGCTGCGATATCTTCGGTCGCAAGATAGCCTTCAATCTCACCTTAGGCCTGACTGCAGTTTGGGGAATGATCGCCGCGGGGGCTCCCAACTTCGCAGCCATCGGCATCTTTGCGGCTTTCTGGTCTTTTGGGGTGGGAGGCAACCTCCCTGTCGATTCCGCCATCTTCCTCGAGTTCTTGCCAGGCACTCATCAGTACCTGCTAACGGTTTTATCCATCGATTGGGCTATTGCTCAGGTTATCGCGACGTTGATTGCATGGCCTCTTCTGGGGAATCTCACATGTCAACAGGGCCAGACCTGCACCAAATCGAACAATATGGGCTGGCGATACTTCATCGTCACCATTGGGGGCTTGACCCTCGTCATGTTTCTCGTCCGTTTTGCTCTCTTTACGATCTACGAATCACCAAAGTATCTTATGGGAAAGGGTCGCGACGAAGATGCCGTCCGAATAGTCCATGAAGTCGCGAGGCGAAACGGCAAGATAACATCTCTATCGGTGGAGGACCTGAAGGCTTGCGAGCCAGAGGGATACGTCGCTCGAACTGATGCTACCGCCGCGGTAAAACGAAACCTCGAAAAGTTGGATCTCAGCCACGTACGCGTCCTCTTCTCGACACCGCGACTTGCACTGAGCACGGGCTTGATCATGGCTGTTTGGGCTTTGATCGGACTTGGGTATCCTCTGTACAATGCGTTTATTCCCTACATCCAAGCAACCCGCGGCGCGGAAATCGGCGATGGAAGCACGTATGTGACATATCGCAACAGCTTGATCATCGCGGTCGTCGGTGTACCAGGCGCATTGTTGGGTGGGTGGCTAGTTGAGCTACCTCGACTGGGGCGAAAAGGCACCTTGTCCCTCAGTACGGTTTTAACAGGAGTCTTTCTCTACTCTTCAACGACTGCGCTGACAAGCAACGCGCTTCTGGGTTGGAACTGCGCCTTCAATTTCTCCAGCAACGTCATGTATGCCGTCCTTTATGGGTTCACGCCCGAGCTCTTCCCGACACCGCAGCGCGGGACCGGCAACGCCTTAACGGCAACTTGCAACCGAATTTTCGGTATCATGGCAGTAAGTAGATGAGATTGGCCTGTGGTGTGATCGTGATGCTGATGACAACAGCCCATTGTCGCCATGTTCGCCAACCTCAAGACCTCCGCTCCAGTCTACACCAGTGGTGCCCTGTTCATCGCAGCTGGGCTTTTGGTGCTCTTCATGCCGTTCGAGTCGAGAGGCAAGGCCGCTTTGTGATTGAAGCAGGTTGCGATAGTTGTTTTCTGATCATACTCGGACATCATAGAGACCGGTAGAAATGCGACTTTCGAGCTGCGCTTTGCAGGCTGAGTGGTACAATGCGCTGCGTAGCAAACAGCTTACCCGGATATCTGGCTCAACAAGCAAACGCGTCCGGTCGTCGGCCGCAGCGATATAGCAGCGGGTGAAGTTGTTGACGACCGGCCCGGACTGTGGTCCACTCTCCGCGGGCATGGCCAGATGCATATCTGCTGATCCATCCCCAACCAGCACAGCCGGGCTCTTGGCGAGCGCGGTCGGGAGGTCAAGTCCCGACCATCGGCACTGCAGTATCGGAGCGTGGAGCAATTGAGATTCAATCCAGACGTCTCATACGTCAATCGCAAATGAATTATTTCGCTACGGGGCCCGAGGTCTTGGCACCATGGGCCGCCGTTATCTTGCCCACGGGGCTCCCCCGCTTTCCCCTCACACCTGCCACCGAGCTGCCTCATACAGTTTCGTTGCCAATGTTCACGCTCGCCGCGATGAATCTCCACCTCGCACCTTGCTGACCATTGACGCTCCTGTTATCGGGCGTTATGTTCGCATATCTCAAATGACCAATTGAAAAGCCTCCGAATGATCCCAGCCAAGCCCCGGTCATGCCAGGAACAGCCTTTTACCATGCGTCGGTGAGCCATTTTGCGCCGCCGGCAACGCCGCGATGTGACGGCGGGGGATGTATAAAGTTTGCGTAAAAGCCGTTGACAGCCGCCGCGGGTTCGGACCGTCAATTTCCAGCAGCACCTGAGCTACTGGAACTTCGGACGCCGTGTGAAATCGACAGCATGTTGCCGACGTCTCGCCTTGGCCTCATTGGCCTCTCACTGCTCGCCTCAGCGGAAGCCGCCAAGTACGGATACAACCACGTTACCGTCCGCCAAGACAGCGATGCCATCGCAGCCAACTTCCAGGCCATCGAGGGTGTAGACTTGCTGTCGCCCGCGTTTCTGAGCCCGGAGACGATCCCAACCGGCTTCGCCGAAGGCACGCAGGGACCTACTGCGGATGATGTTCTTGGTAAGATAATTAGACGATGCCATTGTAATTATGCAAAGTTGACCGCCTTAAAGACACCTTTGTTCAAGATCTCGCCGACAAGAACAGCTGGTTGACCTACAACAAAGCGAACTTCACCTCGGAGGAGGGCCGCCCATTCCCCTACCTTCACCTCACCTCAGGATCCGCCAAGTCTCGAGGGGCATCGAACTCGACCGGCAAGGTGCGCGTCTGGCTTCAGGGAGCCGTCCACGGTAATGAGCCTGCCGGCGACCAGTCCATGCTGGCCCTCTTGGGCGCACTTGACGCGAACCAGACCTGGACGGCCTCGCTGCTCGAAAAGCTTGACATCGTCATTCTGCCGCGCTACAACCCCGACGGCGTCTTCTACTTCCAGCGCACCCTGGCCACCAACTACGACCCGAACCGCGACCATGTGAAGCTCGCCCGCAAGCAGACGCGCGACATCAAGTCCCTCTTCAACGAGTTCAACCCCCACGTTGCCGTTGACATGCACGAGTACAGCGCCACCGCCCGCTACGGCAGCTACTACCACGCCGCCGACGGTCTCTTCTCCGCCGCGAAGAACCTCAACATCCACCCTGACATTCGCTCTCTATCCGAGGAGCTGTTTGCCAAGAACATCGGCTCGGCAATGGAGTCTCGCGGCCTGCGCTGGGAGCCCTACGTGACGGGATCCACCAGCACCAACCCGGAGTTCAAGCCCACCTTTGCCGAGGCTGGTTCTGACGCCAAGATCGGCCGCAACGCCATGGGCCTCACTCAGTGCGTGACTTTCCTGATCGAGATGCGCGGTATTTACCTCGCTGATCAGGAGTTTCAACGCCGCACCGTCGCGGGTCTGACCATGGCCTCGAGTGTGCTGCAGACTGCTGCTGACAACGCGGACAAGGTGTACACCACCATCGAGTCCTCCATCGCCGACTTCAAGACTACCGACGCCGAGATCATCGTCACCGACTCCTCGCCCACTGTCCAGCGCACCTTTACCATGGTGAACATCAACAACGGCTCCGTCGTGCAGGTGCCCATCAACTTTGGCTCAACCACCCCCGTGACCGCCAACATCACCCGCGCGCGTCCCGAGGCCTACCTCATCCCCGCATCCTGGGCCGACCTCGCTGAGCGCCTGCGTGTCGGTGGTCTTGAGGTCGAAAACCTCAGCGGGCCGTACAAGGGCACCGTGGAGGCTTACACCATCACCTCTGCGGAGTTCGAGACTGGATACTACGAGGGCGTCGTTCGCGCCACCGTCACCACTGAGCCTCTCACAAGAGAGGTCAATCTGCCTGCCGGTAGCTTCCTTGTCAGCACGAAGCAGAAGAACGCCGCGCTGGCCTTCGTCGCGCTGGAGCCCGAGAACATTGACTCCTACGCGAGCTTCAACATCGTGCCCGTTGAGGAGGGTGACGAGTATCCCATCTACAGGGTCCTCGCTTGAACAGGCTTAATCTCAGAACTAATGTAATTAGATATTGACTAATAATATCAACGACGTTAAGAACATCTCATCGTACATCATGACAGGCTCACCCGTGCCCCGATCTAGACAAGCATCTGCCTCCACTCAATCTCCCCAACATCCTCCCTGCCCGTCATGAACCGGATCCCGTTCCTCAGAATCGTCGCGAGAACTTCCATCTCCTCCTCGTCCCGCGGTCCGTACACCATGATGTACGAGTCCGCCATGTGGAACCGGTTCGCGAAGAACGAGGTGCGCGGGACGGAGAGGCGGTGGCGCTCCGCCCAGCCCTTTTCGATGGCGAGTTTCGCGTCTGCCGGGGAGAGGTACATGTGGATCGACAGGTCGCCATGGTGGTGGCCTATCTCTCCGCGGGCGGTGCGGGCTGCTTCAGGGGCGGATTTGGCGATGACCTGGGCTGTGACGAAGAGGGCCGGGTTGAGGCGTTCGTAGAGCGACTTTTTCGTTTCGAGGAGGGCGGGGTTCTGGGTTGCTGCGTTTGTGAAGAGATTTTGGATGAACTGCGTCGTTGTTAGCTTCACAGCAAGGAAGTCTTTCAATGAGATATAACGTTACCTCTCTCATGTTCTCCGGCGCATGTTGGCTCAGCTGCCTATGCGGCACGATACCTCCCAACGCCGCCCTCTCGCCCTTCCGTCTGGGCAGGTCCTGCATGTCTTGGTGGTATCCATCGCTGGGGTAGTCGCCCGTCCATGTCGCGGAGCTCTTCGAGAGCGCAAAGGGGCGGATGCCGATGGTGACCATGAGCCAGCCGGCGAAGTTGTGCGGCACGCCGCCCGGGCCGAGGGCGATGTAGGCGCGGTAGTCGCGGACGGCCCAGATCAGGAGGGATGTGGTGAGCGCGGCGGTGACGGATGTGAGGGCCGGCCGGCGGGAGAGGGTTGTTGTGAGATTTGTGAGGGTTTGGGATGACATTGTGATGGTGCAAGTGCGAAGGCAAGATCTTGGATGGCGATGATTGAGCTGGGAACGGCGGCCGTTTGTGGAGCTGGCGAGATTAGCAGCTTAATACGAGAACGAGATCACAAATTGATGTTGCAGGAGTTCGAAAGAGGCGCTTTTGGGGAGATGAGATTGGAGGACGGTGGCTGACGTAGCACGATTCGCATTCGCGACTTAATGAAGCGCGGGCGCGAGGACGTCCGGGAATTCCGGGGTTAGTCAGCCCCGCTCAGATCGGACGGGGCCGTGCTTTTGGGGCCGGTGCGTTGTGGGACTTTATCGGTGTCGGAGACCGGTAACTCGGCCGAGAAGGATGGAGACGTTCATCACTTTTGTATGTATGAATGGATCCCTCTGGCTAACCCTGTACATCACGTTCTCAATGGGAGGTTGGATGATGTCTGGCAGATCTGAAAAATGAAATCCATCGTGTGCCATAGAGAGCTATAGAGAATTGAAGAAACGTTAGGGGCCCTTGTGAACACCAAAAACACAGCCGTCCACTACCTGTACGGGAGTGAACAAGGAGGATCTGCTTGTCCGTATCTCATCGGCGGTTGGTTGACTTTGGCTCGCAGGCTTAGCAGAGGGATAACTGGTTTTCTCTGACTCTACTTAAACGCAAAATTCACTACACAGCACAGAAAAGTGTTGGTATTAAAAGGATTGTCTACTGAGATAAAACCTCCACGTGCGGTGTGCGGCAGTTCGACGACAGCAAAGCTCGCATATTTGCAGCTCATCAAGCCAGCTGGACTGTTCATTCCCTGGATCCTTTGCATATCCTTTTGCGCAAATCCCTGTATCTGCGTCCGACCAGTAGGACGAAGAATGGGTGCCTGACACCCTGAGAGCCCTATGGCGCTTTCGCGAACATGCATGGTCGTGAAGCCGTCAAGGTCTCGCTGATTAAAGGCAGACTACAAAACTTTGAAAGTAATGCGGACACGTGCAAGGGAAAGTTTCGAAAAATCATGCCACTTGTCAAGTTCTATTTCTTGATAGACCCGGGAATCTCTGCGAGCACTCGCCACTTTCCACAACTTGAGCAACCATTCTCTTCCCACAGTCGCTAATCCACAACCATTTGCATCAATTATCAACTTCTACACAATGGAGTCGACTATCCGACAGGAACCTTCGTTCCCGGGTCTTTCCATTCTCGACGTACCAAACGATATCCTTCTCTGCATCTTTGACTTCCTTGACCTTCACGACCTATTCATCCTATCACGGACCAACCAATTCTTTCGCAACCTTACCAAAAGATCTGTGAGGATATGGAATGCCGACGTCTGCAGTCTTCCTTTGAATGAAAGATACCGTTTCTGGACAGTTCTGGGCTACACCCGGCCGGATCATTACGTGTGCGAAGACTGCTGTCGATTGCACCGCTTCGGTATTCGTCACCGTTATTTCGGACCCGTTGCCAAGCCCCGGAACAGCGGCAGACCATATCAGCTACCCAGCTGCAACCCCAACAAGACATCCAGCGCCAACATTGACACCCACGCTTATCGCCACGCGGACATTCAAATCGCCTTGAAGTGCCATATGAGAGGCCTGTTCGAAAACCAACTTTACAAACGAGTCATGGAGACGCGCAGAGACAGATTCCAACCGGACTATCTTCCGCTTGGCAATCTTTGGGCCGTGAAGGAGTCTGTCCCGAAGATTGTCCGCGGAAGGTTTCTCGTTGCGAGAGAACTGAAGAACAATGCAATTGTAAGGAGTACACTAAACCTCCGTCCCGTCTGCCCTCACGAACATGGATACGGCGAACACATTGTTTCTCGTCTTCTACCTCGACAAGCCCGAGTTGTTGTTAGTCTCTACAGTCTACGGCTCCCTGCACCCAGTGCGCCGCCGGCTCCAACGCCCACTTCCAATACAGCTGCGGATTTCAAGCGTGCCGTCCTTTCCGCAGAGAGGCATCCGGGATGCGAGTTTGTTGGATCATGTGACCGCTGTCCAATTGATTTTGCTGTCGCCGTCAAGGGTGGACAGACGTGCGTTCGAGTTTGGTGCGACTACGGGTCCTACGGAACCCCGATGGATCTCAGCTGGAGGGTACATGTCAGCTGTCAGACCAATGATGACACGCTTGGTCCGACCTTAAGCCACGAGCCTGGCTCAGTACGAAGAATGTTTGAAAGAGGATACTAATCTGTGCAAGGCACTCCGGGAATGAACAGCTCGTGTCAAGGAGTCAAGCTGTTCAATAGAGTTTTAGACGCCTCGTGCCACAGGCATGGTCATTCTGAAGGTAGTTACCTTATGATAATCCATGTAATTATATTTTTGAGAGCACGAGCGTCGACAATAAACTACCATACTCTTCTTCGCCCAGCCGGGACATCTTCCAGACTAAGTGAAGCCTTGCTGTTGAGTTTTTGAACTTTCATGATGTGATGTCAGTCAGGGAGCCGTTCTGGGTATCCGAACCGCAGCGACACGTCAATTGCGGAAGTCACCTTGTCCAACCTTGCAGTCATATCTGGGACACATTTGCTACTCTTCACTTCTTCGCAATCTTCATCTTTGACCGTGATGCCGGTGAGGGCTGACTGTCACCCTTGATAGATCCGTCTTTCTAGAATTTGCTTACGATGAGCTCACTTCTCCCAAGTCGAGTACCCTACATACACTCTCGTCCGTGGCCCGTTTTCATCACAGACGGGCTGTGTCTCCAGATGCTGTCAATCTGCAGTTGTATCGTTCTCGCATTGGCATCCTGCTATAATTCCTGGAGCAGCGCTGCTCGGAACACTTGCATTTCCTTCGTAATTAGCTCATGAGAAAGCTCATCAGAACAAGCAAGTATACTCCGGTCCATGACGTGCAAGTGTCGTACTGACGATGGCTTTCGTCGCGCCTATGTCCTGGCCCCTATCGCCGTCCAAGCATCACCATCAGGTCGTCCTGGCCTCCGACCAATGTCTCTCGGTGCCCACCCCCATCGACCGGAAAAGGCATATGGCGTGTCGGCTGCCTCTCATATCGCCCTCCTCGTCCGTTGCCATCGGCCTTGGGCACGAGGTTGGTGCCCCAGTCCATCGCCCGCAAGTCCTTCACGTCTAGAACCCAGGTTCCGCGCCAGTTCTCTTCCTCTTCAACCACCTGGGCTAGTCTCCAGGGGAACTCGGAATTTGGGTGATACACCCATCCCTTTTTGGACCCTAATGTCGATTTATGTTTACGAGCTGTATGGGCCTCGGGACCATGGCAGTTACACGCGCAGCAGGCGACTTTGGTGTCGACTTTTGCGTCGGTTTCGGCATCGAACTTGATGTCGGCCTTGGTGTCGACCAGGACCTCAGTGTCGACCAGGAGATCGGTGTCATGTTCTGGTTTTTCCTTCTTGATGCCGATGATGCGGCCGAGTACGGCGAGGCATTTCTTTGCACGGTTCATCGTCGAAGCTGTGTACAATGTTCCCCCTGAAAGATTGTGTGATCGTGAATTTGCCCTTGTTGGTGCTCATAGGTTAGCCAAGGGTAACCACTAATAGCTTTCAAGTACTATTGCTTGATAAGGTAGATCATGAGCTGGTGGATATATACTGCCTTGAAAAATACCTCGGCGTCGTATCGTATAGCTAAGTCCGTAGCGTCCGGTGATATCTGCTCGGGGTGGGCGAAGGAGATAGATAGATAGTGGAGTGGTGGTAGTTCTGCCTCGTGCGCCTGGTAACCGTAAGGGTTTGAGACGTGTTGAAAGCGCGTATGTGTTGCGTGCTTACTATTCAGCTGAGGTAGCTATCTAACGGAGTTTTAAGCTCGCTGTTGCCTAGCGCCCGAGAGAGAGCAAAGAGTACCTTTTATCTTAAATACGGGTTTTAGTGTCCTGGTGGTACGGGTGCTTCTCTTCGGACGTTGGGGATACTTACGGTTTCGAGGCAAAATCTTCGAGTCTTCGAGGCAGAGTCTTTCTCGTAGAAGTCGGCTGCTAGAAGAATGTCGGTGAGGCAGCAGCCGGCTTTTATGCCTTCTGGCAAGGTTCCCAAGGACCTTGGTGGAAGGTTAGCATCAAAGGAGTCATCGCCGTCATGTGTGTTCTGGCGTGGACTGTAAGCGCTGGAGGTCTATTGTTAGCGACCGCGCCGAGTTCTTCGCCACATTCCGAAAGCCAACCGTAAGGTGCATCAAGTTCCACGTAAGAGTGCCAAATAACGGAGAATGTACCGTCAGAAGAAGCGTTCCGGTGGAGTCGGGGTCGAAGTTTTACAGGAACTAGATAAACCGCACAAATTGATTGCAGTGTCCATCTGCGTCAAGTTGAGATAGTGTTAAAAGTTTGGTTTCATTCCCTCTCAAGGCCTTATGAATGCCTTTCGCATGACACTTTGGAATATAGTCCATGCACTTGCGAATCGATCACGTGGCTCAAGGTTCCAAGAGTCTTGAGCGACAACCCTTATGGGCTATACGTTAATGGTAACATGACCTTTACGTCTTTTGGAGCCCAGAGACCCTGTATAACTCCTTGTGGGGGACGAAACTGACCAAAACCTGCCCATTTACCACCATAACACTCGGCGACTTGTTCTTTCTGCAGGACTATTTTGCCTGACCCATATTGAACTGCTCGGTTCGGAACTGACTAGCTATCATGGGCTGTCTCAAATGGATCAAACACGTCAAAGGTCGGGGTGGGAAACGACGAGTTCGCACCCGAGACAAAGCGAAGCATTCAAATATTCCAAATATTCTTATACTTCCTCTTGATATTTTCTTCCTCATCACGGACCAACTCGAACTACACGATCTTTTCATTCTGTCGCAAAGCAATGCCGTCTTGCGAAGCTTCACTCATAGACACCGGGCAACCGAAGTCTCCATTTTCTCAAAGTCTCTACAGCTTGAATTTTGGACAGGACTGGCGTACATCTTGCCTAATCACTGGGTGTGCGATGGATGTTGCCGCCTCCATCGTCTTCCTGAATCACGTGTGCCTCACCGCGTTCTATGGCCAACACCAGCAGACTGTTCTTCTGAGCCAGGGCGCGGGCTCGGACGTGTGCGCGACATTCATCACTCACACGTCCAGATTGCTATGAAGCATCACATGAGGGGGTTGACTTATGCCAAGCGCTTCGTGGAAATCATGGTGCCTTACAGTTGGTCGGATTCATGGGTCAGTGAACAACGGACCTCCGAAGCGGCCCCAAGAATTGTTGACGGAAGATTTCTTCTGTACATGGATTGGAAATTCACAGGCTGTGATTTCCAGTCAACATACTTTATCTTCGGGCTAGCTGCGAAGAGAGTCTGTCCTCAAACAGATGTAATGTCAATCTACCGGGATGAAATCCGCCCCAACAGGGATGTTCGCAGCCACTGGTCACGCGCGATGGCCAATGAGATTGCTAAATCTGAGCAAAGTGCTTCCGCAGCATTTTCTAACTCAGCAGTAACTTTCTCCGGCTCGTGTAGCCGTTGCCCTACTGACTACTTCGTCACGGTGGATGATGATGGTGACAAATTACGGCTCCAACTTTGGCAAGACTTTGGATCGTATGCATCTCCTGAAAACCCAAATTGGAGGGTGCACGTACGTACCGACAAGAACAACGAAGCAGAAGGTCCCTCGTTGCATGACGTCCCCGGTTCAGTCCGCGAAGCATATGAAAGTTTCGATGCTACGGACACGAAATGCTGACAAGCGAGCAACTTCACTATCAATATAACGCGCATTGGAAAGGCTAGACATGCGAATATTACGTACATTCGCTGTTCGTATATCGAGTTTAAGCGGACTGCGTATTGTTACGTCGCGAGCTCAGTTGTGCAACCGCATCTGAGCATCACCTCAATGGAAGAGAGAATATTTAGTCGAGACCACAGCATGTCGGCCCTGTCCCATCCTTCCGTCATCATTTGTGTGCTGAGCGACGAGGACTGCTGCCTGGCATACCCCGGGGACCAATGTGTTGATGTCTAAGGCAATCCCACGATGTGGGCGGTACTAAGTTACGGACCTTCTCAAAGTGGCCTTGGCGCGAGTGCATGGTTCAGCTACGAGGGCATAATGCAACACAATGGCAGGGGCAGTAATATAGGTCTTCTACATTTTGGAAGGGGCCAGGCCAGGCCAGAAGTGCACTTACGCCGATACAAGGGACGCAAGCTTAAAAATTGTGCATATCACAACTCAGACGCGGAAAGATGGCACAGTTGGTTGAACAAATGTGCGTTAGACAGCGTTATATTCAACTAGCCAACTTTGGAGTTGCCGTACTAGCAGGGCGGACTTTCGGGGGAGGTTTGCAACGCCTCTCAGTTGTGATTGGATGGCTCGCTTTGAGCTCGGTATCGATGTCTGTATAGTTGCAGGAAAAGACGGTCTGAATCCAGATTGGCTCCCTCGCTTTGCTATGGGGCTTTTTAGTCTGTCTGTGGATAGAATGGGGTTCGTCATTGCGTCTTTCCTCTCCTGGCCGTTTCATAGCCATTTCGCGAAGATCAAGAGTCTTGCCTGCAATCCTCAAAACCATAAATACGAGCCTCTATCTGCTCCGGGAGCATTGATTCCTGTCATTCAGACTCCAGCCAGCTTCTGCATCTTTCTTCTACGTTCAAAACCCAAGATGCACTTCTCCACTGTTGCCGCGGTCATTCTCGCCACCCTGTGCGCCAGTTCTCAGGCATGGGAAGGTAAGACAACACTCTCCTTGGCCTTTTCCTTCTGCGTTCTACCTGCTAGTATCCGGTTTCTAACTCAAAGCTCCCAATTTGATCAGTCGTTGCATACGACAACGTCTACAACTGCGACGCCAACGACAACACGAGGTACCGCTCCATCACGGGCGCCCCCAGTCTCACGGGATGCCAGACGTTCGACCGTGACATGCCCGGCACGGGCTGCCGCGAGTACCAGAACGGCGGCGCCACCAACGGCGGATGCGTCTCGGGGTCGTTGATTCCCATGTCCGTGATCCTGCGCGGCGGAAGATGCGTCATCTTCGACCAGCCTGGGTGCCAGGGCAGGTATGCCGACAGTAACGGCCCGGTCAACGGATGTAGCGACTTTAGGAACTATGGATGGGGCAATATTCGTTCTTTCTGGTGCTCCGGCTGTAAGTCTTCCTTGCCCTCGGTCTGCTCTGAGCTAGTAATATTAATATCATTGTTGAATCTGAAGAAATAGGATGACAAAGTGCGTCACAATACAGTCACAGGCGTCGGTTGAGTTATACTTGAGAGCAGCCAAAGGTCAAAGGTGTGCGCGAAGCAGAGTGAATTATTCCGGTTCGGGATTATTTGGGTTTATTCCGCAAATTGAATTGAAATACTTTTGCTCTGCCTAATTTGGGATATACAACCCTGAATAAAGTCAAACTTCAAGTCTCATGACACTGTACTTACTTCTGCTTCTTCTCAGAGCCGGTACAGGCGTCCTCTGTGACCATCCTGATCAACCGCATGTACCAGCTCGCTCCAAGAGCAGTAAAGATATGCCACCACCCATGCAACTCCAGGAACCACGCGATCGGCAGTCCAACCGCCTTCCTCACAGCCCTCAACTCAGCGCAATACTCCAAATCAATATGCCACAGCGTGAAGCCAAAGATCAGCGCAAAGACCGCCTTCCAGAAGTACCGCATGAAGATCTTCTTCTCTTCCTTAGAGTACAGCCCCGTCCAGTAGACCAAGTACAGCGTGCGCGGCCAGACGAAGGTGAGCAGCGCGCTGAAGGTCATGACGTGGATGAAGATGTCGCCGGAGCGGACGTAGATGACAGCCATGGTGCCGATGCCGCCCCACAGCAGCGCGATGACGGCGGCGCCGACGAGGGAGGACTGGCGGTAGACATAGAGCGGCTGCACGAGCGAGCCGGCGAGGATGAGCATGGAGAGGTCGTCGAGGAGCTGGGTTTCCTGGTGCATCGTGCCATGGAAGACGCCGGAGAAGATGCCGACGAGGAGGAGGCCGACGGATTGGATGTCCAGGGTGCGGTACCAGGGCACCGACGCCTTGGAGTTGGCGCGGGGGTACTTGAGGGCGAAGTAGACTGGCAAGGGGTCAGCAACGTGATTTCCTGGTTATGGTGATGGAAAGACTCACTGTAGGTGGCATTGGAGAGGCAATTGATGAATTCTGCGATATACCGCGTGAAAACGTAATCCTCCTCGCAGAAGCTAGGAGTGCAGTCTGAGGTCAGCATCGCATCTCAAAAGGGACTTTTGGTGAGGTGAGTGGAGCGGTAGCGTACTTGGCTTTGCTCGTGGGGTATCCCCAGATGCCGTCCCCGGCAGTCGGGTCATCCACAAAGCGGAGTGTTTGATGCTTGTGACTCATTTTGGGAGT
Organism: Colletotrichum fructicola Nara gc5; assembly: GCF_000319635.2. Classification (NCBI taxonomy): domain Eukaryota; kingdom Fungi; phylum Ascomycota; class Sordariomycetes; order Glomerellales; family Glomerellaceae; genus Colletotrichum; species Colletotrichum fructicola. The sequence continues at coordinate 6,420,162 of NW_027094051.1, read as the reverse complement.
AGATCCTCGATGGTGATGCTGCTCAGGGAGTATTAGGTGGTTGTGTTGACAATGGAGAGAACGCGCCTGGCTCGACGCGTTGTCAGGTTGAGATTTATCAAGGTCGTCGATCGCGGCGAGCGGGACCAATCGGGATGACCAACCCGATGCAACTTTTATCACGAAATCCGGGGAGATGTTCTCGCGCTCACGATGTCGAAAACTTGGTGTAACGAAAGTGGTTCAATGACGGCGGTTCATCTGGACCTTTTTTAAGGCCACGCAGTCGGATGGCAGGGAGAAAAAATACGACTCCATCCGTTCGGTTGCGCGTAGCTGCAGGGATTGCCGCGAGGATCCACTCCACTCGAATGGGTCCGGCCGCGACTCCGCGGAGCCCGGAGCCGGATCCGAAGGCATTTGAGGGATCCACTTCCAGGGGTTCAGCCGAGGCTTCTTGGGTTCTTCAGCGGCAAGTCCGGAGCTTCACGGCGGAGTTGCTGAGTATAGGGAGTCCGGACTCTGCAACTCCGTGTCCGACGTCACAACGGCGATTTCAATTGTTGCTCGGCGCGACATTGTGTTGGATTGAAGTTGATACATATTTAGGTATCATGCGAGTGTCCTTGCCAATATTTTTCAAGCCTGTGGGATGTTAGCATAGCCTCTTTAGACTGCCACATAGACGACGTACCTTGAATCATTTGAAAGCCCCATCTCATGAATCACCTCTCGTCTCACAGACCTCCGAAATCTTCAAAATTCTCAACTTCTCCCAGTTCAAAAACTGCTCATTATCCTTCTTCAACCGTTCCATCGCCTCGCCACTGTTCGTCGCTGCGAAGAAAGCTTGCGCGGCCGCTTCGTCCTTAAACGCGACCTCCACCACAGCATCGGCCTCATCTTCTCCCTTTGCTCCGGCGAGCACCATGGGCTTGCCGTCATCTGGCGAGCGCGCTATATAGCGGCGCGAGTGCAACATCGGGAACAGCGAGCCGGTGAGTTCTTTCGTGAGGGGTACATGGACGTTTTCATAATGGTCCTTGAATTCGGCGTGGGAAAGACCCTCTTTCCGGTGAAGGAAGATGAGCATGCGGTACGACATGGTGGTGGTGATGAATTATGAGCTGCAATAATATGAGTTGAGACTCGTTGGGCCGCTTTGTGGGGTACAACGGCTTTTAAAGTACCGGGAAGCTTAAAATCGACTGCAGGTCGTATTGTGCCACGCCATAGAGCGCTGCCGTCTCTGACTTCGGACCGAAGTATCTCGGTTCCGGCAAGCCCGGGTCCACCCGGAGTTGCACCAGTGAGCTTCCTGCCGATCACATATTCACGGTCTGACAGATCGTGCAAGGCTGTGAGTAGTCTCAATATCAACCTCGGCTTGATAAGAATCAAAGGGTTATTTCTGATTTAACCATCAGCTGTTTCTGAACCAGCCAAGAGGGTACTTGGCGGATAAAGTTCTCATGGATCACGGCTTGAGTCAGGCAGACCCAGCCTGCATCACGAAAATGCAACGAGTTAAGTCGAGCCCAAACTCGTCATGAAGAATCGTAAGATGGATTAAAAGTATGTATCTCGCGTCATCATACCGCGCCAATGTACAAAATCATTTTCAAAGAAAGCCAAGCCAAACCCAAAACTCCGACCGATTACTATCTACCATAGTCCCGAAGCCCGCTTAGACCCGTGCGCCAATGGGATATTTATTTTCAAGAAAAGCACCAGCATCTCATACTCCACTAGTTGCGGTTGTTGACGGGAGGAACATCAACAGTGACAGTGTCACCGTTTTCAATGTCCTGAGACACCTTCTTGGCGGCGCCCTTGCTGCCGACGCTGTTCAGCCACTTGTCGAGCTTGAACTGGTCGAGGATGCGGAAGCCCTTAGTCGCAGGAGGGAGAACCTTGGTGCACTCGGTAAGCTGGTTGATGTTATCCACACCAAGCAGCGACAGACGGATGTACTCTCTGGCGTAGTCCTGTCACCACTGTCAGTCATAACACCCCAAATCTCAACTCTGAAGGAAACATACCTCGTTCCAGTGGTTCTGTCCACCAGGTCCAGCGAACTCCCTGAACTCTTTGCTGGTCTCAGGGTGCTGCGAGATGGAGATATCCGAGGGGAACTTGAACACACGGGGAGGCGAGCGGTCGCTCAGCGTCTCCTTGTAGTACAACACATCCCACACACCGGGGGTGCTGTCCTGCGGATCGCCGGCCCTCGACTCATTGACAAAGTTCTGCTGGCTCGTCGTATGCGCGCCAAGCAGCGCAACCAGCCCATGAGGCCCGATTGTCTTGTCCTTGAACAGCTGGATCAGCTGGTCCGCGGGCGCAAACGGGCTCGGCAGCAGGCCCGCCGGCGCGGGGTTCGCGCTGTCCTTGCGGCCGACGTACGTCTTGATGCGCGGGCCGAGCGGGCACACCACCGTCGCGACGTTGGCGCCCATCTGGATGAAGTCGCCCATGCCGATGTTCCAGCCCATGGCCTTGTACTTGCCGTGCAGCTCCGCGAAGCGCGCGGCGACCTCCTGCAGCCCGCGGTTCTCGAAGCGGCCGATCTCCTCCCCGGCCAGGATGATGCTGCCGTCGGCGCCGCCGCCCTGGGAGGCGGTGGCCTTGGACCAGGTGCCCGCGTCGTGGAAGCCGAGGCGGACGGCGGCGCGCGCCCACTTTGTGCAGCGTCCCGAGGAGCCGGCCATGAACTGATACATGTCGTCGGCGACGTAGCGCCAGACGCAGCACGTGTCCTTCTTGCACTTGTCCGAGTTAAGCGCGGGCACGGGGAGGATGTAGCGGTCGTTGGACTCGGGGGTGCCCTTGCCCTGGAGGAGCTTCTTGACGTCCTTGCCGACGGGGGTGAGGTCGCGGTCTTTGAGAGTGATTAGGTCGCCGAGGAGCTCGGTTGAGTCGCCTTTGTCGGAGGCGCGGGACATGATTTCGGAAATTTGGTTGCCCATGCTCGGGTAGGCGAGGGTGCCGGAGATGGCGAGGGAGGTTGTGAGGAAGGATGTGAGATGCATCTTGTGTGAGATGTACGGAGCGAATGTGGGAAAAGAGAAGAAGGGAAAGTAGTGACTGGATCAGACCTGTGATGGTCTTTGATGAAGAAGAAGAAATGGAAGAGGAGCTTGAACTGCTGAAGAGACAGGAATCATCGTCGAGGAGGGAGAAGACGACGATTCCTTATATCCCTTCTGCCAAGATACGGCCATCCATCACAATCCTACTATCTCTACTTGAGGTAACCATATCCCAGAGGCCTCAGACACACCACAAACCAACTCATAACAGCTCGAAAATCGGAACGTGCATGCCTGCTTCCTTCGGGACGAGCCTCTTAGCCTCACCCGTTCCTGAGTCTAAGCCGACGCCAAAACACTTTCGCGTTCAACTAGCTCTACTAAGATCTCCCCCGGACACGAGAGAGTGAGATGGTGGATGGAGCGACAGGCCGCCGCCGGCGCACCGCACCGCACACCTTCCAGCTGTGCCAAGAAGAACCCGGTCGTATGTCTCAGCCGTCTTCTCGAATAGCAACCCGCTAGCTCCAGGTAAGAAAACGCAAAAAGAAGTGACAGCGAAAACCCCCGGACCGCAGGCAAAGGAGCAAGAAGCATATCACTCCTTAGCGCCCCAGCTTAGACCCTAGGCATCAAGCCCGCTGCCCGGGCTGCGCGCCTCCCATCATCCGCCTCACCAGCATCAGCATGTATCACTCGGCCGTGATTCGTCGGCCGGTAGGAAACACACGACAGTCTGACATGGAGAAAGAGCAGGTTAAGCAGAAATACATCATGAGCAATCGGAAGGAAGAAAAGAGCCCCATGCTAGCAATAGCCGCATCTGCAATGCAACGCGCGCTAAGCCGGGGCTTGTCTCCTAACAATAGACTCAACATTACATGGAGTACCAAGTACCACCCCCATAAGGCGGCAAGGGCAGAAGAAGCATAACAGCACCGCAGGCGTCTGTTGTTTGGCCGGAGCAGATAATCCCCTTGTCTCACCGTGCAGTCGGCCCAAAGTCTCGTATCGCGCACCACTTGGCTGCCATGCCAAGATTGACGGCGCGGGATCGGGGTGGGGATTGGATGAGTGGGAGCGTTTAAGCTTCTTCTGCATGTCCGGCGCCACCAGCAGGGGTCTTATTCCCAAAGGGAAACATTCAAGATACATACGATGCAGAGAAGAAAAGGGGGCGCACAGCTCCTCCCGTCAGAACAGTCAGACTAAGTAAGCTGGTAGGTAAGCTGTCAGACCTCTCTCCTCTTCCCACACACCCCCAAGACACACCGTTGCCTAGGCTGCAAAAGGGCTGGTGCGTCCGTGACGGCGGGATGAGCTTATTGGGGAAATAAGAAAGCGGTGCGTCGGGATCTTGCGGTCTGATTGGCTGAAAGAATGCTGATGCTCTCTGTCCCTGTCTCTGTGTTTTCCTTCGAGATGCATTTGTGCTTGTTTGCGGTGTCTCAACTCTCCCGCATCGACCACCCGCCTGACGCTATTGAACGCCTCCAATGCGCTGGCAGGTGAGTCCGCCGGAAACTCCCAGTCTCTGACCATTCCTTAACCCCTGATTGGGGCAGCGAAACCGAAAAAGCTGAGGCATCTGCATCCGAATTTTCACGATTCGATGCTGGGGGCGGAGCGGAGCGTCGGGGAGGTGAATACGGACGGCTCACCTCGCTGCCGGCGTGCTTCACATTTCCCGCCGCTCGGATGAACCGAATAAGCTGTCAGACTCCGCATATATACGAGCTCTTGTCATTATCTGCTCATTTTACCGCACATCATGGTGTGCCCTGTCCTGTCTTGTCTCCCAGGGGTCCGGTAGGGCAGAGACAGGAGGATAAACGGGAGAAAAGGGGTACGGCGGCGGATCAGAGACACGGACCGCAGGTGAAAGGATGAAATGTCTTTGCCCTGTGATGCTGGCTGGTGTACTGGTGCGACCCCACGCCACGAGGGATCTCAAACTCAGCTGCTTCTTTTTACGGCGGCCCAATTGTTTAATATGCTTTGGCATCCATCCCCACGTCCACAGCATCGGACGAGCCTCCGGTTTGTGGATGCGACGCAGGTACCGCCGGGCTGGTTTGTTTGTCGCCCCTGTTCCTCGGCCGACCGAGTCTTGTTTGCATACACATCTTGATTGGTTCGATGCCGGTGGTTCATCCCGAAGGATTGAAAGGGTTCAGGCAGTGTGCGCCAGAACTTGGGCTTTGTTCATGCGAACGTGAGTAAACTCTCCAGAATGCCATTTTTGGTGCCTGGAAACACCAAGTTCGTCGGAAAATAAAATGAACACTTTGAAGAAAAAGAAAGAATAGAAGATGTCGTAAGCAAAGCCCAAACATGTATGATGTGGTGTGTTTCCCCAATTGGGGCATGACCTATTTTCAGCTGTGGCGCATGGGAATCCCTCCAGCTGCATCGAACCAGCATCGATCTCATTAGGTCACCAGGATCCCGCCTCACCGTCGCGCATCCAGTCATCTGGTCGGCCACATGGGCAGGGCAGGGCAGGCCGGTAAGCCTGGCTCAACTCAAGACCGAGGTCTGCAGCTGTTGTGATTTCTGGGCTGATGGACTATCGATAGACAGCTGTGAGTATCGGCCAAGCTTGTGTTGCCATGCCATGCTGGACAGCCCGATTCTTCTCGCCATGGACAGAGAAATCGCCCAGGATGCAAACCTTACGATGAAAATGATTGGAAACGCATGCCTGATGTTCCGTCCCTAACCTAACGTAAGGTAAGCAGTCGTTCAAGATGGCCAGGAGACGGCCTCACATCTCACATCATCTGAATGCGGCCCTGACTGGAAGCTTCCCGAGACTGTGGCTCCGCCGGTGCGATGCTGGAACAAGAAGGAAAACAATATGGATCCCGGCGTCGATCTCGGGGGTTCGCAGACCGGGCAGGCAAAGTCCTCACCCAACCCACGGCGCCAAACCTCTTGGAGGCGGGCTGAGCAGGTAAAGCAGAGTTGTACCTAGGTGAGCTGTATGCGCGAAGCGGCCAAGAGTCAGCTGCCCTGGTGCTATTGGTTTCTTGCAAATGCATCACACATGCCCGTAGTAATCATTATGCCGTTGAAAATGTGAACTGATATTTTTGACACATAAAAAAAATACCCCGGTCTAATCCGAGGGTGACAAGGAGGAGGGGGCCGACAAGGCTGGCCAAAAACCCCTCATGCATGTTGTTTTTCATTACCGCCCAAAGAACTTTTCCTTTTCAAATCAAAGTATTCTTACTCGTCGTCCTCTTCCTCCTCCGCAGCCGCCGCCGCAGCCGCCGCCGCCTTCTTGGCCGCGACCCACTCCTTCGCCTTGGCCATCACCTTCTCCCGGCCCTTCGGGTCGAGCTTCTCCTCCCAGTCGGCCCACCGCTTGAACCACTTCTCGGCCTTCTTGGCCTTGAGGCCCTTCGCCTTGGTGCCCCTCTCGAAGACGTCCCTGATGGCCGTGGCGTCCGGCTCCGCGGCCGAGAGCTCGAGGTCGATGAGCTGGCCCCAGAAGTCGAACCGCTTCGGCCACGTCGCCAAGATCGTCTCGAACGTCGTACGGCCACGCTCCGCGTCGCCGTTGGGCGACTTGAACTCGAGGGCGGCGAACCGGGCCATCAGCTGCGCGGTGTGGCGCTGCTCGAGCGCCTGCGTCGCACGGGGGAGGAGCGCGCGCGCCCTGTCGGGCTCGTTCATCGTCACGTGCAGGAAGTGGGCGTAGTTCACCCACACGTCGGGGGACTTTGACTTGAACTTGTTGACGAGCGATTGGAAGACATCGTCCGCTTGCTGTAACCCGATGCGTTAGCCTTGGTTCTTGTTGTATCTCTTTGGGGGAGTGTTTTTCTTACCTTGAGCTTGCCGGACTGGATGTAGATGCTGGCCAGGCGCTCGTGGACCTCCTGCTCATCGTTGTACTGGCACGCACGCTTGAAGACCTCGTCGGTGGAAGTCTTGGTGCCGTAGGCAACCTCCAGGTTGAGGTAGGCGATCCATACGTTGAGCTTCTCGGTCTGCTCGCGGATGTTGATGGTCTTGATGGCACGCTCGGCGATCTCGCGAGCCTTGGAGAGCTCGCTGACCTTCATCTGCAGCGCCATGTACTCGATCCAGAGCTGTGACGAGTCAGGCTGACCCAGCAGAAGTCGCTCGTAGTCGGTCGCGGTCTGGGGACCGTGTGCGTCGAGGTCGCCAGTGCGGTCGACTTGGATCTCGCCTCCCTTCTTCTTCTCCTTCTTCTCAGATGCCTTGGACTTCTTGCCCTCGGCTGGTTCCTCCTCGTCGTCGAAAGCGTCGCCTGTCCAGTCGTACTTGCCGGCGCTGAGACCCTTGCCCTTCGCGGGCGCCTCCTCCATCTCGACATCGCTTTCCTCGGCATCAGAATCCTCCTCCTCATCAGAATCATCCATGTTGTCCGTTCCGGTAATCGTGAACTGAACGCCCTCGCCCATATCAACATCCGAGTCATCATCGCTGTCGAGCTCGGCGCCTCCGTCAACATCATCCATGTCGCTGTCCTCGTCGAAGTGGCTCGGCTTCAGGCTGAAAGTAATACGTCGCTTCTCGTCATCAATAGAGATGACCTTCGCCTTGACAACATCGCCCTCGTTGTAGAGCTTGCGGGCGTCTTCCACAGGCTTCTCCGCCATCTCGCTGCGGTGGCACAGACCACTGACGTTTGTTGAGTTGTCAACGACAATAAAAGCACCAAACTCCTCCACCTTGCGAACCTTGCCGGTGACGATCTGGCTCTCCTTGATATCCTTCCATGTGATAGGAGGGGTGTAGTCGTTCTCGACGACAGAGGCCTTGAGACTCAACTCGATCTTGTTGATAGCAGTGTCGATGCTGATGACACGACCCTTGACCAGCTGGTCGACCTGGAAGCTGCCCTTCCAGTCCTTGATATAACGGTCAGACAGGTTGGCGATCTTCACCAGAGCAGAGATGCTGCCTCCAAGCTGAACAAAGACACCGTTGTCTGCGACGTTCTTCACAAAGCCGCGGACAATGTCTCCAGAGGTGAGCTGCGCCAGAGATGTGATTTCGCGGTCGGCAACAGGTGATGTAGAGCTCAAGATACGGGAAGGGCGGGTAGACAGCCTGAGCCTCTTGTTGCTCTTGTCAACCTCAACAACAGACACTCTGATGATCTCACCCTTGTTGAACTTGAGGGTGTTGGCCTCGTCGTAGTCGTCACAGAGATCAACCAGGTGGACAGGACCGGAAACAGCGTCGCTGAGCTTGATCATCAGCTGACGGTCGTTGACCTTGGTGACTCTTCCAGGAAGGATCTGGTTCTTCTTGAGGGAGTCCCACTTGATCTCGCTGGTACCAGATGATGAACGAGAGGACAAGTCCAGATGGCCCTTCTCAGCATCGACAGACACAACCTTGACCTTCAGGGCGGATCCCACCGGGAAGTACTTTTCCAGGTTGCCGGCGTGAGACAGATCATCAGAAACCTCCATAATGCTGATTCTTCCGCGGACAGTAGGTGACAGGTTGACCCAGAGACAGTTCTTGCCGTGGTTGTTGACGAAAGCAATGTGGGAATCGCCAACCTTTAACTTATCGTAAGAAAGAAGGTCGACCTCCTTGGCCTCGACGTCGCTCTTCTTGGCGGTGAGCTCGATGATGGAGTGTGTCGAACGGTGAGAGAAAGGCAGGAAGCGGTAGTTCTTGGAGTCGTGGATTCCGATGGCGCGGACGCGGATGATTTCGTCGACCTTGATCTTCTTGAGAGGAATCTTCTTGTCGACGATGTCTTCCCAGTTGTCGAAAAATTGGGAAACATCAATACGGCCTTGGATGTTGTCGGCGACCTTGACGTTGATCTGGGTGGCCTTGACAGAGGCAACCTTCGCGTCCATGGTGGTTCCCAGGGCGACGTCGTTGACGTTGCGGATCTTCTCATCGACGGAATTCAGGGCCGCAGCGGCTGGGACCTTCTCAGGTTCTACCGCAGATGAAGGCGCGACGATGATGCGCTTCTGCTCGGGGTTGGAGGACACGATCTTGACCTCAACAGACTGGTGCTTGCGCATACCGAATGATGCCTTCTCCTGCACCTCCCTGTCGAGCTTAGACTTGGGCAGAATAGCGGTCAGGTTGCCGCCAAACTGAACGTAAACGGCAAAGGGGCCAATTTCCCTCACGTAGGCAGGCGCAACTGCACCAACAGTGACATCATCGTAGCTGGACAGAAGCTTTCCGTTCTTGCTGGCTTCGATAAAGCTGGGCTTCTGGGTCAGAATGACAGCACGGCGTCGCTCGTTCTTGTCCAGGACCATGAGATCCGTCAGTGTCTGGCCAACGCGAATGCGCTTCAGGGCTGCCTCGGTCTTGCTGGCAGACTTGTCCGTCAGGTGACCAACGCGAATAATGGCCTTGAGTCCGCTCTCCTCGAGGTCAACAAAGACCTCATCTTCAGTCTTTTGGGAGACCTTGGCAGAGACAAGGTCGCCAATTTTGAGGGCCTTCAGCGCAGCCTGCTTGTCGAGGCCGAAAGCTGAGGGATCCTTGCAAGAGACGACGAGCCTACGCTCCTCGGGTACAACGCTCAAGACGTGCACACTGACGACCTGACCGGCGCGGAAGTGTTCCCTTGGGTCCTTGATGTAAGCCTCACTCATCTGTGACACGGGAAGGAAACCCCTGACGTCGCCGAAGAACTCAAGACGAGCACCATCTGCGCTGACGGAGGTAATAGTACCAGGTGTCTGCATGTCAACCTCGACGTCATCGTAGTTCTTGATGATGGTAGAGTCGGAGCTGACGAGCGATTTCTTCAGGGTCAGACGGAGCTGATGCTTGCGCAGCCTCACAGAGAGCACACGCGCCTTGACCTCCATCCCCTCTCTGAACTTCTTCTCGGGGTGCTGGAGCTTGACATCGGCAAAGTGAGACTCATGAACGTAACCGGCAATGTTCTCCGCAAGCTTGACAATCAGACCGCTAACACCATTCTCGCCAATAATCATCTTCTCAATCTTGCCGGATACAATCTGGCCGATAGGGACATCCTCAAGACGAATGAAAGCCTGGTCAAGGACCGACTTCTCAAACGACAGGAGGAACATGCCATCGAGGGGACTGTAGCCAACGACTCTGCCACGATGGGTCGTGCCGACCTTGAAAGGCCCACTGCTCTCGTAGAGAGCATCGACCTTGCCATCCTTGACGCGAGAAATATGCACAAAACCAGAAATACCGGGCACGCCAGTGTCGACATACAGACCAATATCGGGCTCGACCTGGCGCACAGTGCAAGTCTCGGCGAAAGCGGCGATGGGAAGCAAGTCGAGAGGGGCCTTCGCTCTGCTGCCCTTGCCCGAAGACTTTGACTGTAGGTTGTTGATGTGAGGCAGCAGCGAGATACCGAGCTTGGGCTCTTTGGCGGCCGGGAAGTTGCAGATGATGCGCGCCTTAACGCGGCCACCGACCTTGTACTTGGCATCAAGATCGACGCCATCGGGGCCAACACCGGAGTGGATCAGGTCGGCAGTGACGGGCAAGTGACCCAAAAGCTTACCCTGGAGACCTCTCTTTGTGACTTCCGTAAGAAGGACATCGGCCAGGGTTCCGGGGAGGAATGAGTTGATCGTAGGGGCATTCGACGCGACGTTGGAGGTGTTGCCGAGCTTCTGGGGGTCGGCGGAGAGCTGGACAACGATACCGGTGACGCCCTTGACAACGCAGAGGCAGACAGCGCCAGGGCGGAGGCTGGCCTCATCCATGCCGGGTCCGACCTCCTTCTTGGACAGGAAGCCCTTCAGGTCTCCATCGATTCCCAAGTTCATCTCGTAGCCGTGATCCTGCACGCTCGCGATAGAGGCCATGAGGGTAACATTGGCCACAACATCATCGCTCGAAAGACCGGTGTTGGTGTCGACAGGTCTTAAAGAAAGTTCGATGCGTCTCTTGGCCTTTCCGCCGGCTGTGTCGTCGGAGGTCGAAAGAACGTATGCGCGGACGTATTGGCCGATCCTGAACATGGACTTCAGGTCGACATCGTCCTCCTCGTCTTCGTCTTCGCTCTCGTTGTCGGAGGTCTCCATGGCGCCATCCAGTTTCGCATTGATGGTATCTGAGATTGAGGCGATCGAGACGTGGCCCGTCAGGTTGTTCGGCAGGGCGATCGTGAGCTGGACGGGGTCGATGTGGCTGATCTGACCGAGGACGAGGGAGCCCTTGACCAGACGCTTGAAGTTCAGACCCTCAATTTTGACGGCATCCTCGTCGCGAGCATGCTTCGCGTCCGTATCCTTGGCCTCCTTGGCCTTCCTCCTCTTCTCCTTCTTTGCCTTGCTCTTCTCGTTGACGTCGAACTCGGCGTCTTCCTTGGCGGCGTCTGCCTTTGCCTCCATTGTGATCTGCTTCTGCTCGAGGGGCGTCAGGACGCTGCCGCCGCCACGAGGGAACAAAGGCTCCTCATCCTTGAGGAGTCTCGATACGGTCGGGGCCTTGGGTGCCGGTGCCTCTTCCCTCGACTTCTTGTCCTTACCGCCGTCCTGCTTGCGGTCCTTGGTGGGAGTGTCGCGCTTCGAGGGGCGTGATGCCTTTGTGGACTTGGCGGACTTTGACGGAGGAGTACCCCCGGGGGCATCCTTTCTCTTGAGTGAGCTCATGTTGTGTGTTGCGCCCAAAAACCAGGTGCAATTGCTTGCATCAGTCCTGGACTCGGTGTTTTGCAGAGCGGAACAGAAAAAAAAGAGTAGGGACTTCTCTCTCTTTGCGATGGCTCCACTTGAATTTTTTTGATTTTTCGGGGCGGGATGCAGGGCGATAAGCGATAACGATAACACACTTCTTATCGGAGCACCGGGTGGGGATTGGTGGGACTGGACGGCACGCCTCGGCTTGCGCAGCGAACGAACACGCACCTTAGCGTCGTCTCCTCCGCCGCCACTCCAATGGCCACCGACGGTTATCTAATCAGAAGAGCAGACGCGCAGGTGTGGGCGACTTTCAGTGTCATTTGGGGGTCATTTGGAGGGGTCGGTCGGCCCAGGTAGCGCTCACCACGGGATCCTAGCCAAACGCAGCGCAAAACACGGACGCACCCCGCTAGGCAGCCTGCCCAAGGTACCTACCTGCCTGCTAAGTACCTCCCGTCAGTTGAAAGTAGGTAGGCCCGGAGGGTAATCAACAACAATAAGGCCAGCAGCTCCTAATTAATGTCATCCCTTCTTCTCACATCTTCCACCATCCCCTCCCAATGACGAATTCTTAAAACGAACATGCGGCAGATTGACTTCCCAGCTGCCGACCAGACTTTTAACCACGACTAAAAGCTGCCCTCCCCGCGAAATGTCTCCTAGAAAGCGCCAGCGACCCAACCCATCAGAGCCAAGTTCATCCAACCCACCTGCCGCAATCGCCCCTGCGACAGCAACATCGGCTACGTCACAGGTCACGGCCGTCTCAGAGCCCGTCCACCGGCCACCGCGAGAGGTTCCGATGGCGAGAGACAGGAGCGGCAGCGAAACGAAGAACACCAAGCCAGACTCCCAGAAACAGGTATTGCCTCACCATTTTTGTTGAGTTGTGACATGCTCTGGCGCAAAAGTCTAAACAGCATGGTGCAGGTCCGCAAAGCGAGGAGTTGGTACGGCTCCTGGCCGCGCGCCCCCAAGTCCTCCGCATCAACGCAGCTTGCCCGCGAAACGATCTTTGGAGGCACCCTGAAGCCATCCAGCACCCCCGATTTCCGACGTTTCGATACGAAAAAGAGCATCGATACCGCGAGCTTCGACGGTCCCGCTGACTCGTCCGTGTCGCTACCCCAGATTCCCGAGAACGGTGCAGTGGCAGAGGAGAGCGCCGCCACAACAACAATAAACAAGACAGATAACGAGACGACGAACTCGCAGGCTGGAACCGCGGATCCATCACCACCACCGCAGGAAACGCCGGCAAAATCCGACGACGCTGGGAAGGCCGCGACGGACGATCAGAATCCACCACGGCCCGTGACGGCATCAAGTTGGTTTGGTTGGCTGGGGCGCGCGCCGCCGACAGATGCACAAGCTGCAGCACCGGCACCCACTGAGGAGCCACCAAAAGTGGAAGAACCCCCGAAAGAGCCAGAACCGCAGCAACCACCGCCTGCCGAGGTGCCAGCACCCGAGCAAACCCACCAGGCCGCGGCAGCTTCACCGACACCGACGACGACATCTTGGTTTGGGTTTTGGTACTCCAGCACGTCTGCAGAGCCGCCTGTGATCGCAGATCCCGCTACCGCTAAGCCGATAGAACCAGATCAGCCAACCAACACCACTGAACCACCTGCAAAAGAGCCAGAAGACGTAGTGATGGAGGATGCCCCGCCGCCAAAACCGGATGCTCCCAAGCAAGATGCCTCTAAGCAAGACGCCCAGAAACCGCCATCAGCCGGCTCAACGTGGGCATTTTGGTCCAGAGAAAGCCGGACAAAATCTGACGGCGCCAAAAATGCCAAGCCTCAGCCGGAATCTGGTGAGCTTGCAGTCATGGGTCAAGGCTCAGAAGCACATCCGGAGAGAACAAGTGTGGAACAATCCGAGCGGGGCAGCGTCTTGAAGGATGTCAAGGACGCAAAGGCCTCGAAAGATACGAAACCCGCCAAAAGTATCAAGTCGGGCATTGCATCTGCGCCGTCGACTTTTGGTAGGAAGAGTAAGAGAGTCCGGCCCCAGTCGATGGAGATCGATGTTCAGGCGAGGCCAGAAACGCCTACACGTCCCGATTCGGCTGCGTCTTCAAGAGCCTCAATCACCGACAAGACACCAAAGGAACCGCCCCTCAAGCCGGGAACCCCAAAGGGTACCAGCCAAGAGACCCCATCAAAGTCAACGCCACCCAATCTTTTGCTGCCTTCATTTGGAAGCACATACCGGATGAAGGACAACCCATCGATCATTAAACAGATCACATCCCTGCTTTTACGGAACCAGCAACCTCCCGCAAACCACGTTTATAGAGTAAAAGAAACACCAAAGATCAAGAAAGCCCTCGCCATCGGAGTCCACGGCTTGTTCCCGGCAACGTATCTCCGTCCCATGGTAGGACAGCCTACGGGGACTTCGCTTCGCTTTGCAAGTCTCTGTGCCGAAGCTATCGGCAGATGGGCAGACGCCCACGGGTGCTCCGACTGCGAGATTGAGAAGATTGCCCTGGAAGGCGAGGGCAGAATTGGAGATAGAGTAGACAACTTGTGGAAGCTCCTTCTTAACTGGATCGAGCAGATCCGCAACGCAGACCTCATCATTTTGGCATGCCACTCTCAAGGCGTCCCTGTCGCAACCATGCTGCTGGCAAAGCTCATAGACCTAGGCATCATCACGAACGCCAAGATCGGTGTCTGCGCGATGGGTGAGTCTGCTAGGAACTCTCTCGCAAATCACATGCTAATACCTCACAGCTGGAGTCTCTCTAGGCCCATTCCCCGACTACAAGTCCAGCATGGGCATCCTAATGGGCTCCGCCAACGAGCTCTGGGAATTCTCCAACCCAGACAGCGAAGTCTCCAAGAAATACGAAAACGCACTTAAAGAAGTCCTCCATTACGGCGTCAGAATGACATATATCGGCAGCATAGACGACCAACTCGTCCCAATGGAATCCGCAATTTACTCCCCCGCCTCTCATCCCTACATCTACCGCGCCGTCTTCATCGACGGCCGTATCCACGCCCCAGACTTGTGAGTCCCCCACCTCTTCTTATTTTCAAAGTTTCTCATCTAACACCCAAACCAGCATCGCCCATCTCGTCGGCTTCGCCCTCAAACTCCGCAACCTCGGCGTCTCAGACCACGGCCTTGTGCGCGAACTCTCCACCCCGCTCGCCGGCAGCCTCTACTCGGGCGAGGGCCACTCCCGCCTCTACTACGACGACCAGGTGTACGATCTCGCCGTCGCCCACGCCCTCGAGACCGCCGACGTCAAGCCCAACGTCCCCGCCACCGTCGCCCACCGCCGCGACGCCGGCTCTTCCCTTGCGAACCCGAACCCGTACCACCTCCCCTGGATTATGCGCGGCCTGCTGGAGGAGGACTTTGTCCGCACCGAGCTGTCGTCCGAGACAGAGGAGCTGCTGAGGCAGTTTGACGACTGGAAGCCCGTCACCAAGGCGCTGAAGGATGTCAAGTACCGGCTTGAGGCTATCCGGTCCAAGTTGTAATGTATCACCAACAACCGCCGCGCTCGTTTTCTTTTGTTTTGGTTGCTTTCACCGTATTAGGCGTAATTGGTCATTGTCAGGGAGGATACAATCCAGACGGAGAAGGCGTTTTTGATTACTCGCAAGATGTAACAACCTAGAACTTATTACACGACTGAGGGAAGCGGGAAATGATGCATGGTGTTCGCGCACTGCTTATTACAGGAGACCAGATACAATATACCAAAGACTTTCATTTTTTCTATCAAATGTCAGCCCACGGATTTTATTTGATCTCATATACGCTACTATCGTGACTTTGGCCTGGATATCTTAGTCACTCACTCAACTAACACGGCATTCTCAATAGATGTGATTGTTATAAGTCATGAGATGTCTACAACTAACCGGGCGTCCTCTCAGCCCAATCATGATAACTTTTCTTTTCGTCTTTTACGAAGAAAACGTCAGCCAACCATTACTTTTACACGGATTCTCCTTCCCTCTTCATATGGTACAAAAAATGGCCTCTGCCATTCTAATCGCGTCTAGCAAATCTAGCGCACCACTCATCTATTTTCCTGCAACGCGGGAAACACACACACACACATCCCTCGTCCTTCAGTCTTCACCTTCACCTCTTACCCAGCTGCCAGTCATGAATCGTATTCTGGATAGCCTCCCACGTCAACGAATGCGTGCTCACGCCGTGCGCCTGCGCCTCCTGCAGCACAACCGTCGGCGCGCCGCTGCCCCGGCCCGCGTTCTCCACCATCCCGCCGACCACCACCCGCGCCACGCGCCGCAGGTCCTCGACCGTCAGCGCCTCGATCTTGCGGCACATGTCCGTCACGGGGATCTTGCGCCCGTGCACCTGGACCTGCCTGCCCAGGTCCTCGAGCTCGACCATGCGGCTCTCGAGGTTCATCAGCAGCGAGCTGCGCAGCTGGTTCTTGGCGCGGTCGACCTCGCCCTTCTTGAGCGCCGAGAAGCCCGTGTCGAGCGTGAGCGCGCGCAGCTCGCGGCACATGACGTCGAGCATGGAGGCGGTGCGGCCGGGGATGCAACTGGCAGAAATGCCGAAGAGGCCGGAGTCGGTGTAGGAGTGGTTGAAGGCGACGCACGACTCGACCCAGCCGTGCTGGTTGAGCACGTTGGTGTAGAGGCGCGAGTACATGCCCTTGCCGGGGCCGCCGGCGGAGAAGGAGCCGCCGCCGCCGAGGAGGGTTTGGAGGGTCGCGAGGGCGTAGATGTCGTCCGAGTTGATGGGCAGGCCCTCGAAGGCGAGGTGGATGTGGGTGTAGTTGGGGTTGCTGGGGTTGTTGGACGGGGGCTGGGGCGGGAGGGAGAGGAAGCCGCCGGTGTAGCGGGCGGGGGCGTTGATATCGTGGGTTAAGGGGGTGGAGGAGGTGAGGACGTCGGCGTTGGCGGGGGCGGAGGTGGAGAGGTTTTTGAAGAAGGGGACTTTGGAGAGGAGCTTGGAGGGTTGTTGGACGGGGGAGGGCGAGGAGGAGGAGGAGGATGTTGAGGAAGCGAAGGACGAGGCGTCTGAGATGGAGGTTTCTGAGCCGGTGCGGGAGAGCGTGGGTTCTGAAGCCTTCATGTCGCCAAAGTACTGCTCCGCGAGCTGCACAGCCTCGCCGTGCTCAACACCAGCAAACGCAACCACGATGCGCTCCGGGCGGTAGAACAGATCGCGGTACCGCAATATCGTCTCCCGCGAAATCGCACCCAGCCTGTCCTCCGGGCACAGCAGCGGGTTGCCCAGCGTATTATCCTTGAACGCCGCCGTGTGCACGAGCTCCGGCAGGATCAGCTCCGGCTTGCTCCAGATCTCGTTGATCTCGTACTCCGCCGTGAGCAGCTGCTCCGCAATCTCCTCCTCCGTCAGGTTCGGGTCGCGGATCGTCTCGGCTAGCAGCCCAATCGTCGTCGGCACGGCGCCGTTGAAGCTGGCGGCCTGGTACATCATGCTCTCGCGGGAGCTCGCGCACTGGATGCTCCCCCCCAAGGCCTCGACCTGCTCGATCATGTCATCCGCCGAGCGGCCGGACGTGCTCTTGAAGGCCAGGCGGTCCATGATGTGGCTGACGCCGCGCAGGCCGGCGTCCTCGTACCGCGAGCCGGCGTCGACGTACACGCCCACGCCCGAGAAGGAGCCCGGCAGCGCCTCCGAGGCGACGCGCAGGCCGTTGGGCAGCGTCGTGATCGCGTCGAGGTCCGTCGGTTCCTTGGGAATGGCGTCGATCTTGACGTTTTTCGGTCCGCGAGAAAGGGCCTTTAGTGTTGGTGGTGTTGTTGATAGTGCCCGGGTGGTGGTGCGGAGTGCGGAAGTGGTGAGTCTTGAGGCCGGCGCTGCTGCGGCGATGGTGCGCCTCGGGAGGCGCGTCGCTAATGTTCGAAGCATCGCAATGTGTGTTGTGTATATGGGTGGGAGTTTTCGAATTCGTCAACCCGGGGCGGCGGGGAGAGGAGAGTTGAGGTTGAGATGGCGGGTGGGGGTGGGTTTTCCGCGATGGCGAGGGCCTGGGAAAAGTTCGCTGCTCTCGGAAAGCTGGTTTGCTGCCGCCCGGGAATTCTTGATCTTCCTTATCGGTCTTATCGCCATCGGAGGTATCGGGACCCTGGCCAGCCGTGTGAGCCAATCAGCGACCAGTCGTTGCATGCAGCTGGAAGACGTCATCCGGACCCTTCTCCTCGTCCTGCTGACAGCCTCTCGCGAAGGAGCGAACCTCGAGACATACTAGATGAAATAAGCATGTTGGCCGTCTTTTTGAGATATGACTGATCTCAGGGATGAGTTCCTCAGCGGCATCCCATGCAGGCTGGACCCCAGATGGGGCAATGAGCATCTTCCAGCTATACATCGGTTGGTACGAATAAGTGATAGGAGTGACGAATTTTGAAAATCTGGTGGCTTATGCCGCGTTCTCGCTGTATTAATGTGATGCTATAAATGACCTCCGGAATGCCAACGCTCCATGGTCATGTAAAGCCGTCGCTGTTGTATGAACCATTCTCTGCCGCCCAACATTCCTTGCCCCAGCCAGCGCCACAATGAAAAACAACTCTGTTCCGGTTTAGCGAGCAGAGTTCGCTCCACAATGCATCAAAACGCCTTACACCATCCTACGCGTCGCTCATGCAGCCGGTCTCTTCCTAGACTCCGTTGATGAAGCCCTTTCAATATCCGTTAACATCAAACTTGAATCCCGCTTTCGGCAGCCCGTGACGGACTCATCATGCCGGGACCGGTTCTACCGGTCAACGTCCATCTCTGCAGCCTCGTCAAGGCTTCTCATCCCGTTGGCAGCTTCCGCAGCACGGCGACCGGCGCTTCCATCAAATACCCATGGCCCGGCGTCGTTACGCGGGGTGATGGGACCTTCAGTACCGTTCGTCAGGTGGTTTCCAATGGGGGAAGGCGTCCGGGTGTCACGGCCAGTACGTGGAGCGGCCGCTTGTGATGGCCCGACCGAAGGAATCGGGACAGGTTCAATAGTGGCGTGGGGAGCAACCGATTGCGGTGGAGGCATCTCGGCCATGGTGCGTGCCCGATCCAAGGCCACGGTGAAATCCATAGCATCAGGCTCGGTGCCAATCTCAGGCAACACAGGCCGCGAGCTTTCTGCCGAAACCGCGACGGGGGCGGGGAGAGGGTCGCTTGGAACCACGGCCTTGTCGTTGGCCTCCTCCTTCTGCTCAAGCTCCTCGTCTTCGTCCATTTGCTCCCAGTCTTCTGCAGGATCCTCAATGTCCGCCTCGAGGTCGGCAGCCATGCGGCAGTTCGGACACACGAAAATGGGATATTGTGGGGAATTCAATAGAGAGCGGATGCACTTGAAATGCCAGGTGTGCGAGCAAGGCGCCACGAACAGGCACTGGCATGGCTGAAAGATCGTTAGTCTCTATGCTGGCACGCGATGTGGGGAATCAATGCATGCATGCCGGCTACATACCGCGATTGAGTTGAGACAAATGGAACAGTCCTGGGTCGATGAAGAATTTGCCGAGTTGGCAGAAGTCATATTTCGTAGACGCTTGTGTGTTGCCATGCTATACCACGTTAGTGCACGAAATCGACTACATATGGCGGAAAACATACTTGAAAGTGTTGAGCTTGTTTTGCCAGCCACGGTTGAGCTCCAGCCTCATTTTCACGCAGCGAAAAATCATTTCCTCACCGCCCTTGAAGTCGATACCCAACTGCACGATGTCGCCATCGTTAACGGGAAACGGCTTCGACTCCGTGCCGGGAGGGCTGAGGCGGATGTGGTTGAGGAAAGTGCCCGAGGAACTTTTGACGTCTTTGATGTACCATTTCCCATCCTCGTACCAAAATTCGCAGTGTCGTCGACTGACAACCTTGCTTTTAAAGCCCACCGGGGCGGCCGAAGGGGTGTTGGCAGGCACGGGCGGCTGGTTGTCTCGCTCCGAGTAGCGGCCAACCCGAATGATCTCGTTGCCGCCAGGCAAAGTTCGCGATACGGGCGGGAACGTCAGGCTCGGGCGCGTTGCGCGGGGGTCGTAGTAGGCCGAGAAGCGGATCGAGGGAAGGCTGTCGGGCACAGGGGACGATGCCTTGGGCACGGCATCGCCCGTCGTGGAAGCGCGTGCTCTCGTCATGTTGGCCGATTCGGTATCAACGTGAGGCTGAGATGGCTGCCCAACTTGCGGCGCGGATTGAACACTGCTGCTACTGCTGCTGCTCGCGATGGGGTCGTCGAGGAGGGGCGGGAGCGCATCAACTTGCGGTCGCTCCACGGCTGGCGAGGAGGGTGTGGTCGAAGATCTGTTTGCGGCAGAGACTGACGATGGGGGCTCCTGCAGCGAGGCGACAAGGGAGAGCGGGTTGAGGTTTGGGTCGGTGTCAGCACGACGAGGGGCCGATGTGGGCGAGTAGCTGAGGGAGCGGTGCAGACTCGGGGTCGGACGAGCAGCAGAGGTGCGGGAGTTCTGGGTTTGGCTTTGAGTTTGAGTTTGGGTCTGAGAGTGTGAGTGAGAGTTGGTGTTGGTGTTGTGGTGAAAGTGGGAGTGGGCGTGGGAATTCGAAGTTGGAGAACTGGAACCCTGACTGCTGTGCTCCCTGGAGAGCAGGTGATTTTGGGTGTAATTGCGGAGATAACTAAGGCCTCGCAAGCGACTGGACCGCACCGAGGGCGAGGTGGGATTAGTGACAGACGTCGGCACGGGGCCCACGGTTGGTGGCGATGAGACTGGTTGTGTAAACATTTGAGGCTTCGAGGGGGGTGAGAAGTGGGCGGCGGGCTGTATTGGTGCTGGTCCTTTTTTTCTCGCCAAAGGGCCCAAAGGGTTCTGGCAATGTAATCAGAATCAGGTAGTGGCAGCAGGGCCGAAATGGCAGGTAAGCAGGCCAAGTTGGTAGTGTGTTGCAATGGTGCCGACTCGACTCGTGGGTTTCGGGTGCGGGCTGACTGAGTGACTAGCAGGCAGTAGGCGGTTTGCTTGAACCACTGTGATGCGAGTGCTTGCGCCTAAAGCAAGATGGACAGGCAGCGGTCTGTCTGGTGGTATGCCGTTGGTGCTGGCGCTGGTGCTTCCCTGGACTCAGAACAACAGCCAAGACACGATGCTGGACGGTGGACTTGTTTGAATTCCCCTGGGAGTCTTTTTCGGTATCCGGGTAGGGTTGAGAAAGAGAGTAGGGGTATCAAAAAAAGAAATAAGAAACCCCAGGGCGACGGGCGACTTGACGTGTGACGAAAGGGGGAGGGCAGCGGGTGGCAGCGAGGGAGTGAGCCAAAAGCTAAACAGGCTACGCTGCAAGCATACAGCAGAGGCGGTTGCTTGGAATGTCGCGGATTGTCCCCAGAAGCAGGGCGGTCACCTTAATTCGCAAGCGTAAGGCGCAAGGTAACACGGGCGAGGGCGAGACGGGGGGAGGTTGGACGAAGGGACGAAGGAGAAATCGTCGAAGAGATGAGAGGGAGGGAGGTCCGAGAGACTCTGGGAGGAGGTGGTGGTGACGGGCGGTAGATGATATTATGGACCAGAACCAAGGACCTGCTACCGTAGACGGACCTAGGTCGGTAGACGGGCGAGCAGAGCAGGTGGCGGCCGGGATTGGCGAGACTGGGGAAAGGCGGTTTTCTTAGTCTGGGTCGCCGCCGCACGCCTTTTTAGAATTGGATGTGCCTGGTGCCGGTCCAGCTTGTTTGCTGCTTCAGGTTCCGAGCAGAGTTGAACCTGGGAGACGCAGAGGCAAGAAGCAGAAATGCTGCTTGCTCGAGATGCAGCTGGAGCTGGATGTCTGTGGTAATATGGGCTGGATTCGGGAAGGGGCCAGTACTTTGGTCGGCAGCCAAGAGGACGGGCGTCGAGTCCTTTTTTTCTCCTCTCTCGCTCTCTTCTGCTCTGTCGTTGCAGGCGTCAGAGGCAGTCCCTGTCGGGGCAAGTGCGTGTGCGTAGGGAAGGGCCCGGACAGCAGGATGGACTGGGCGTGCAGGCGCTGTCGGTGAGGTTACCTCGAGAGCGGGCGAGGACTGCTCTGAATCGGGGTACCTTTTGGCGGGAGGCGGGAGACGACTGGCGGATGCAAAGAGCTAGGAGGGTGTTTCTCGCGTGCGTGCTTGACTTGGCAGGGCAGCGAGCGGTCTTGGGTTGCTTGCAGGAGAAGGAAGGGTGATGCAAATCGAATGCTCGGGTGTGTTGTTGTTGTTGATGTGATGTCGATGTTGCTTTCCTGCCGGCCGTCGATGAAGCAACAGCAACTGCAACTGCAAGGGCCTGAACAGGACGGGATGGGTATTCGTTCAGAAGGAACAGAACACGAGTGGCCGGGTTGGGTCCAGCCCAGTCGGTCAGGTTTTCTTTGGCGCGCGTGCCACTCTTTTGCCCGGCGCAGAGGGGGGCGTCGATGGAGATAATGACGACGTTCGAGGCAAGCAGGAGGAGATGCAACGAGGGCCAGGACTCCAGGATTGTCTCCCAGGCTCCCAGAGAGGGTGTAGCCTCTGAATAATTGCAGGGAAGCCTGGCACCCTGGGCGGAGGGTCGCTTTCTTTGCCTTGGGTTTAGCCCGGTAAACAGAGGCCGGGCTAGGGCGAATTGGTTTTTTATGAGCAGGGGTTAAGGTTGCGGCCGCGATGAGATTGGACGCTGGCGGCGGGCAGCCCTGGTCGGGGGTGGTTGACTGCTGCTGCGGTGGTCGCTCGCCGGTTCGGTGGGTGGTGGTGAGGGGAGGGGAGGAGATGCCGTGACCGAGGGCGACGGTGACGGTGATGTTGATGATGATGGTGGTGGCCCCCGATGATGGCAAATGTCCGGAGGGTGGCCGTCTGTCTGTCTCTTGAGTCGACGATCACTGACGAATTCCCGAGCCTAAGCAAGGACCCTGGAACCGACGGGAAGGTCTGGGTGGAAGTGGCAGCCGTGTGGCATGTACCTGCGTACCTTGCACTAGGACGCACCTCAGTATCCGTAAGAGCACAGAGCCTCCAACAGGTAAGGTACTTTGAATATCTACTGCATGGTATCTACTACGGAACCCGTCCTGCGCGTGAGATTTGTTGCGCGTGCACCGGTGCACCAGGGCATCAGTGCTCCCGGTCCAGACAAGCCGCTGCCATCGAGCTGTACAGAATACCCGAAGAAGCAACGGGAACAGAGCAGCTGGGTGCGGGATACAGGGCATGGCCTGGTCATGTGCGTCAAAGGTCTCAGTCTCAGCCCGCTCCGGGAGGCTGGGAGAAAAGAAAGGAAAGCTCTGGTTCTGGTTCTGGTTGTTGACGGAGAGAAGGCGCCGCAAGCGGACGGTACCTTCCTTAGGCACGAATAGGAACCTCAGGCTGTCAGTGTCAAGTCAAGTCAAGTTGAGTCTTTTTCCTCTAAACAGGCAGGGGGACGAAATAAGGTATCCCAGGTAATCCTGAGCCGTGCGTGCGTACACACTGCAAAAGTCGAGGAGATGGAAAGAAGCTCCGAGCAGGCATCGGAGGTACACCGGCCCATCGGTGAGGGATCACGGAAAGATCTCAGATGGAGCGAGGCAGGGCCGAGCATCATGCACCGCTGCACCTTCCACCGCGGCAATCTGGGACGTTGATTCGCGCTTCTTTCTTGTCTCGCCCGTTGCGATTCGACAGAGAGCACCGAGCACGGCGCTGCAACACGAGACGACGAGAAACGTCCATCATGTCGAGGCATGCAGTTGCACCTGTCGCTTCTTCACAAAACCCACGATCCCACGATACGTTCCTTCCCGTGATTCCCGTCACCCGTGGAATGCGGCAGTCTCCGAACCTCTGTTCTCTTCTCCTCCTCCCCTCGTGCAACCAACCAACCCTCTTTCCCTGTTTTAGATGTCGTCAGATGCAGAAATCGGCAGAGGCGAAAGAAGGGTTCAATTCGTCTCACCTCACTGGCCGTTATTTCCGGCTCTGCCGTTGCCCATCTCATGCTCCACCCTCACCTCCTCCACCACCATGGCACCAACCTCCATGCCCCCACGACACCCGCGGAACAAGATTCCCATCATCAGCTCATCTTCAACCTCATCCTTCCGCCCATCAGTCATCCAGTGTCCACCCATCGTGCCAATGGCGGCGTCAAGACTCAACCGCCCGCTTGTCTCCCGCCAACCGCACCGCTGTCACGGACGGGAATGGTTCTGACGTGCGGCCAACCATTCCGAGGGCACCAGCATCACCGGCCGGTTCGTTGGATCTGCACCTGCATGTCCGTGGGCCATGCTGACCTCCTCTGGCGGGGCTCCCGTGGACACTTCGCCGTTGACACCACTCCCACATGAACTGCCCGCCTCCCAACGCCTGCGCTGCGACGACAGGCACGACGGCGACGAGGATTGCCCTCGTGAGGTGGTGGATGGCTGCTGCCCTTGAAGCATGAGGCCCTCCCACTTCCGCTCCCACCTCAGGCACGCACCCGAGGGACCTAAATCTCCAGGGGGGTTCACGCTAGCGCACTCGCGCTCCTAGCGCCCTTTTCCCAGCAGGCTAGCTCCCTGATAGCGACCAACCCTCGCTAGAGTGCAGTGAGTACCCTCCCCCCACCCTAGGGTGTGAGTGGCCTATTATTTATTTGAATTTCTCTTATATTAGTCTTAGTATACTACTTTATCCCTTAACTCTTTATCCTACCCTTCCTACGTAATCTAAGCGATTAATAAGGTTTTTAGTAGAGTAGCTCTATAAGTAGTATATTTATTACCTTAGAAAGGTATAGTGAGATCCTACTCTTTCTTATATATCCTCCCTTATTAATACTTTTCATAAATATAATATAAAGCTTATATTTATAAACTTATTAATTATAGTTTAGTTTACTTTTAGGAGTAAGTACTAAAATTAATATAGTTATAATAACTATCTTTAATACTAAACTTAGTAATATTTATAAAGAATCTTTATACTCTTCTTAACTATAGTTTTTATATACTTTTAATAGTTACTAAAGAGTTCGTATATATAGTATTTTCTAAGTTAAAGTTATTATTAAAGTTATTAAGTTATTAGTTTACTATTATATTAATTAATAAATAAAGTATTAGCTACTTACTTTATTACTACTCTCTTTATATAAAGTAAAGTTTTTTTAACTTTAGTAGCTAAAGCTACTATAAAAAAAGTTATTTATATTTTATTTACTTTATCTTTATCTCTTTTAAAACCTCTATATCTTTTAGTATTAAGTATAGTACTTCTATATTCACACCTTAGGTTATATCTATTAGGGTTACTTAGTCCTTTTCTATATCTATACCCTGCTATATATTGTACCTCAGAGTATAGCAAGTGCCATCACCCAGGCCTGTCTAGACGTCCGAGACCCCACCATTCCCGTCCCTCACCACGACGTCCAGTCCCTCACCTGACGAGTATGAATCTTGCTGGTACTTGACACCCATTGGACGCTCCTCAGATCCCCGCCGGAAGTCCAGCAAATGGCTGGGAATCACCACTTGGCCGCCTCATGCAGCTTCCACGACATCGTGGCTCCCTTTTTTTGCCCCTTTCATATGAGATGTTTACGGTATCTCTTCGTCTCAACACCACCACCGTCGGAACGCTGCATGACTAAGGCAGATCCCCCTTCCCGTTCATCTACCACTTGGCAGCCAGCCGCCATGGGGAATTCAAACGTCGCTTCTCGAGCGTCCAGTCCACCATGACTCGTCCGGTCCGTCGTCCGCTCTCCCGAAGCATCCTCCGGCTTCCCAAGGCGGCTTGATACACCACAAAGGAAAAAAGACCAGCAAACTCTGGAACGCGTCCGTTCCGCCTTGCCTCTGGCCCTCCACACTGACATACCGAGCCCCGTCTTGGCGGAACAGAGCCACAGCCAGGAAAAAATTCTAGAAAGCGTGGAGCACACTCAGAAACACGGGTCCGAACCCGACCCGGCACACCCGGCTTGCTGGCTCTCTCTGTCTCTTTAGCAAGTTAGCAGAGTGTTCCTCGTCAACTGGCGGGGAATCTTCGCCTTCCGCCTCGCCTTGCCTCGCCACTGCACCCACTCGCCGCGAACAAACAAGACGCCAAGACTGCCCAACAACACACCTTCATGCGTCCTCCGATTCTTCTCCGGGGCCGCGCCCGCGATGGACCCTTCGACTCCGTCCGCATCCCACTCTCGCTTCTTTGTGCGGACTTACCTCCGGAACCCTCTCGACCTTTTCACCCCTCGCTTTCGTCTGATGTCTCCTAACCCAATCCGTTGCCCAGAGTCAGTCAGAACTAAACTCGTCTTTGTCCCAGCGAACCGGTCTGCCGGTTCAAGTCGAGATCTCTCTTGTCTGCCACGTCTGCTGCCGTTGCCGAACAAGCAGATGAGAAGTTGCATTCGGAAGTCTCCACCACGCGGGCCTAGCACCGTGGCCGGCTGTCTTTCACCTCCGGCCAAGATTGGCGCGGTGGCCGTCTTGCCCTCCATCGTAGCTGCCCCTAGGGCGTCGCAGAACCTGAACCTTCTGCCAGGTCTGCCATCCGCAAGCATCTGTGCAAACTATATCTGCGAAAAAGGACGAACTTGCGTCGACCGATTTGGCGTCGTCCCCGGACAAACATGTTCAGAGCCCAACGCACATCATGTATATCCGGACCGTCAACTCCAAAGCTTTAGAGCCTTCACCCAGGGGCCGTCCCCAGAAACCTACCTGATTCGTGACGTCCTCCCGTCCATCCCGCCCTGGGTCCAACCTGGGACCCTCCGTTAATGCTCTCTGTCAGAGGACGCACTTCATTCACCCAAGTGGCCTGATATCCTCCGCGTCAAACGTGCCAAACGGGAGGATCGTCGCCCATCGATCTGCCTTACCTGGAGCGCTTGCCCATGTTCTGGCGTGGACAAAACGACCCACGACGCTAGCCTCACGAGTCCGATCTTGGAGGTTGTTGCTTGTCTCGTGTGGCGTGCCCACGTGTGGCCCCCTCACGCGACCTTCAGTTCTCTGTTTCTCTTTCGCTCTCACTTAGATGGACCTGCATTTACATGAACCCCGCGGGCGATGTAAGACACTTTCAAAGGCAGACAAGTATGAAACCGCAAGCAGAAACACAGCCCGCGTGCTTGTGCATGCACATCGTGAACTTGCAATTAATTTTGGAGGCGAGACCGAAGCCAAAAAGCCCTGCGTCTCCGACAACTTTGTGCCCGCCTCATCTCGGGCCCGAGTCCTGTTCGGGCATAATGTTTTGCAGAACCAACCACCACCTCGGAGGTAGGTAGGTCAGGACGTGGAGTGCACCACCAAATATCCGCGGGATGACCCCGGTCAACGCCCAACGTGCCCAGCTTACCCCGGATTGACCCCGGACAACAGCTTCAATGCGACGCCAACACCACCCAGAGAAATCTTGTAGCAACCACACCACCAAACATCACAGCCAGCGACCTCGCACCACTGCAGTAGCATCATCATCATCGTTGTTGTTGCACCTCTCCACGTCCTCAGATTACGTATGTATATCGAGATTAGCGAACCACACCACCACCCAACCGCTACCGCCCGTCCCATGTGCCATTCTAAACGTAGAAGTTGAATAAAAATAAAGCAATGCTTGCTTGTAGCCTTCATCCGATCTCTCTCTCGATCGACATCATCCACAGTCACCAACACCCCTGAACACAATGCAAACTCGCCTCGTCGTGTAAAAACCCTAGCCATGATGATGTCTGCTACGGGTGATGTGGGTGCTACCTCCTGAACACGGCAGCCCCGAGCCTCTCAATCTCCCGGCCCTCCTGCGAGGTTCGCCCCGCGGCCTCGAGCAGCCGCGCCCACGCCTCGGCGTCCTTGAGCTTGACCGCCTCCTCGGCGGCCTTGACGCGCATCCCGCACTTTTCGTACATGGTGATGGTCGTGCCCGGTTCGAGGCCGGTGCACTTGGCCACGAAGACGGAGGCGAGGCGGGGGTTGCCTGCTTGTAGCGTGAGGTTGTAGAATGGCTGTTTCTCGAGAGTCAATAATCCGTAGATATCATACTGATAAAACAATGAGAGAGAAGAAGAGAATGTAGACTCACCTCCCATCCAATCGGACTCCTCCTCGTCTTCGCCAACTCCTCAATCTCGGCCCAGTCCCTCTTCGCGACCAGCGCCCGCAGCCGGATCCACCAGGCCACCTTCTCCGGCACCTTGAACTCGCTCTGGATGTTCTTGGCGCGCTTGTGGTAGCCCAGCCGGATGAGCTTGAACATGGTCTCGTTGACGCTGAGCCCGGTGAAGGTGTCGGTCAGGTCGCGGTCGAAGGCCTCCTGCATCTTGAGCAGGGTCTGCGCCTCCTTGAGGGCGTGCACCTCGGCGGCGGCCTCGCGCGAGTCGGCGAGCAGCTTGGCGGCGAGGGCGAGCTTGTCCGACGCGGTGCGCGCGTCGGGCTGGCGGAGGGCCTCGCGCAGGAAGACGGCGGCGCCGTCGACGCGGCGGTCGTCTTGGTAATACAGATCCTTGAGGAGGGCGTTGTCGCCGTCGTGGGCGGCGGCGGCCTCGACGAGGGCGGTGGCGGTGGGGCGGGCGTTGATGACGCGGAAGAAGGCGGCGAGGGGGAGTTTCTTCTTGAGCTGGAGGAGGACGCCATACATGAGGTCGGTGTCGCCGCTCTCGACGGCCTTGTCGAGAGCGAGCTCGTCCTCCTCCATGGAGAGGAGCAGGGGCACCTGGCGGCCGCCGCGGGGCTCGTGGTTGAGGAGCTCGGTGGCGAGGCGGGAGCGGCCCTCGTCGTAGGCGGCGCGGGCGATTTCCTCAAAGGAGATGCCGGGCTTGCCGGCGAGGCGCTCGACGACGAGGCGGCAGATTGTGTCGTCGTCCTCTGCGCCGGAGCGGACTTTCGCGCAGGCCCAGTGGACGTAGATGCGGTCGGTGGGGAGGCGGAGGTAGGCGGCGACCTTGAGGGCGAGGAGGTACTCGTGGCGGGAGACGAGGCGCTTGAGGAGCCCCTCGGGGGTGAGGCGCTGGTACTGCTCGAAGGAGAGGGGCAGGCCGACCTCGAAGAAGCGGACGGCGTTGAGGACGCGGAGGGTCTCGCACATGTCGACGAAGTCGTCGCTGTTGTAGATGTCGAGGACGGACTTGCCGAAGGAGGCGGCCTTGAGGAGCTGCTTCTGCCAGTGGACGGAGAACTCGCGGCCGGCGGCGTTGACGCAGGTGTCGACGGCCTCGGTGAGGTTGGCGCGGATGAGCTGGATGTAGTCGTCGGCCTTGGGGGACTGCAGCTCGAGCTGGCCGACGGCGTCGAGGAGGATGGAGGCCGGGGAGGACTCGGCGCGGGTGCCAAAGACCTGTTCCGTGGCGGAGGGGACGCGCTCGAGGAAGTCGCAGACGTCGTTTGTGATGAGTCTTGCGCCGTCGTGTTCTATTTGTGTGTTAGTTCCCATGAGTCTGTGGTGAGATCTGTGTGAGGGTGAGTTGACCTGAGATGACATGTACCCTGCCGTCGTAAAAGAACTCCGCCGAGGCGTTATCTGCCCCGATGATGTGCACCTCGTCCTCCCACGCAATCAGCGCGTCGGAGCCGCACCACGCCACATACTTTGGCGGGATCTTGCTCTCCGAGTCGTGCTCGATCAGGCGCTCCTGGAAGTCGCTCGAGATGACGTGCGCCTTGCCCGTCTTGGTGTACAGCGCAATCAGGCGTCCGTCGGGCGACACGCTGATGTGGCTGAACGGCCCGATGTCCAGGAAGCGGTCCTCGTACTCGGCCGCGTCGACGACGTACACCGTCTCGCCGATGCTCAGCAGCACCTCGACGGAGCGCGAGAGCGTGTGATCCGGCGCGACGACGGCCCAGCTGTGGATCTCGCCCTGGCCCTCGGGCGGCTGGGCGAGCAGCCGCGGGCGCGGCTCGGCGTACGAGGTGACGGAGACGAGCGCGTTGGAGGCGAGCAGGGCGACCATGCCCGTCTCGTAGAAGCGGCAGCTCACAACGCCGAAGTCGTCGGCGCCGTTGCCGAGGGAGAACTGGGTAAACTCGCCGAGCAGGTCGTAGACGCGCACGACGCCGTCGGCGGTGACGACGAGCAGGCGCTCCTCGCCGCCGCCGAGGGAGGCCCAGCCCAGCCCTTTGATGGCGCCGGAGCCCTGGTCCCAGGGGATGTGGCGGAGGAGCTTGCCGGCGTACGAGTAGATGTCGATGCCGGGCTTGTTGGAGGCGGCGGAGCCCCCCTTGGGGCGGTAGGCCTGGAGTTTCGTGTCATCGCGCAGGAGGGCGAGGGCGCCGGCGTAGGGGGCGCCCGCGACGAGGTGGTTGTCGAGGTCGAGGTCCTGGTCGAAGACTTCGGTGTAGAGCTGGATCTTGCGGTACCACTTGTCGCCGACGTTTTCCCATCCGGCTGAGGGGTGGGCGGTTTCCATCATGTCATTGTATTCATTTGCACCCGTTCCCCAGTGTTTCGTCTGATTCTGTCACGTGAGAGCCTCTTGAAGCTGAGTTTGGAACAGGTCGATGTTGTGGTGGATGAGTGAGATGGGATATTAGATGAGCAAGTGTGTCGTGAGTTGAGCTCAGGAAGCTCACCGGAGCTCGACTGTCGTTGCTGGAGCTCCAACCCCCAGCGAACTGGAGCTTGCGCCACGAATCAGTCTGAGCCTCAAACTGGAGCCTGCACCTGCCCGGGGAAAGACGGCTAATCTCCGGGTCTGAGGAGACAGCTCCTGCTGCGTCATCATCCCCCACGAACCACCGATAAGACAATCAGCAGCAGCCCAAGTAAAGCAATGTCCCCTCCTCCGCCTTGCTTGAATCAGCCCGTCGCATCACCCGCATGTTCAGGCCGCCCCGGGAACAGGTCTGGCTGTGGAATGCAGCGCTCACTCATGCACCAAGCCGTCCATCGCATCCATTTGTTTGACCATACTCTGTCCAAGTGATTCACCTCTTTGCGGGACTTTGGCCTTCTTGTAAAGCGGAAGACGCCTATTCTGTTTGCGTCCAGCAAAAGCGACCGATGAACCTCTACAACCCCCTGACATCCCATCGCTCCAAACCTCCACCAAAACCACCACAAAATGCCCGACTGGCGCACTGAATACCTAGCCTCCTTCAGGGAGCAAGAGAAGAACAACCCAGTCAACCTCGAAATCGTCCAGCTCTGTACCTCACCCCCTCCTCCCTTGAACACCCTCCCTGCCTTCCTGTGCTAACCATGCCCTCTCCCTTCCCACCAGGCTCCCAACTCTCCGACCGCATCGCAGCCCTCGAAGCCGAAAAGGAGCTCCTCAAATCCAAAGTCGCCCCGAAAGCATCTACCACATCATCCACAGGCAAAGAGGCGCCGCAGCAAATAGACACAATCAGCTCCGACCCGACCGTCACGCAGCTGCAGCTCAACCTCGCCGAGGCGCTGCGCTCCAACGGCACGCTGCAGAGCCGCGCAAAGACGGCCGAGGACGAGGCGCAGACGCTGCGCCGGAAGAACAGGGAGAACACGAAGCAGATCAAGCAGCTGAGCGCCGAGAAGACGGCGCTGGCGACGAAGCTGCAGGACCGCGAGCACGAGCTGCGCGAGAAGAGGAAGCTGGTCGAGGTGAGCAAGACTCGCACGAATTTTGACAAGCGGATGGGGAGCGAAGACAGGGGAAAATTGCTGACTCGCGGCGCAGAATGTGCAAGACGAAATGATCACGTTGAACCTCCAGGTGGCCATGGCGGAGAAGGAGAGGGACAAGGTCAAGTCGGAAAACAAAGAGCTGGTCGACCGGTGGATGAAAAGAATGGCCCAGGAGGCTGACGCCATGAACCTCGCAAACGAGCGCTGACGATGCGGTCTATTTTTTCTTGTTTGAATACCCGGTAACAACCACAACCTCAGGCCCTTACGAAGCTCTCTCTGTGCGCCTTTCTGCTCTCGCTCTATGGGAGTATCAAAAAAAGAAGATTCTACAGGTAATGAACCCAACGCTATTTCCTCACCCTATGCCAATAATGTTTTCTGCTGTCCCCGCCTTCAATGTACAAATGCATCATGCATCCAGCAAATGCCGTTCCCCCCCTTTTCTAGAAGACAAGTCCCGTAGGACATCATACAACGCTTCGATGTATGCTGACAAGGAATGCCTGGTAGTCTACTTCTTGGTCGAGATGCAGTACGAACCTCCGGCGTTCGTCCACGAAACGTAGCCTTGGCCGTATGTGAGGTGCTCGACCTCGAGGATGTTGTTGGCGACGTCATTCTGGTTCCGCGTGCCCTGGTCGTTCACAAAGGACTTGAGCGAGATGATCTTGCAGCCGGTCTTGAGGTCGAGGAACATGTTGACCAGCGCACTGTTGAGCTGGGGCGTGAACGCCTGGTTGTTCACCAACAAGACGTCGGCGCGCTTGAGCGCGTCATGTATCCTAGTATTCTTAGTGAAGTCGCCCCGCTCGAGTCTGACTCGGCCGGGCAGGAGACCCCACATCTTGCAGCGGGCGCCAAACTCCTTCTCCTGGGCTTCGGCGAAGTCGCATGGGTTCTCCATCATCTCGCAGCCCCAGCTCTCGCAGCCGATCTCGAGGGCAGCCTGGAAGACGACGTTGCCCACGCCGGAGCCGAGGTCGATGAAGACCTGGTCCGATGTCATGCGGGTCTTTTCCTGCAAGACCTCGGAGATGAATAGCTCTCCTAGCTCGCCGTACACGTTGTCGGTGCCGTTTTTGTATTGCTTGAGCTTCTCCACGTTTGGTGAGACGGTGCGCTCGTATACCTGGCGAAGAATAAAGTGTACCATATCGCGCGGCAGTGCATGCATGTTGTCCAAGTTTTTGCGTATTGTGCCGTCAGCGGCGAGGGCACGGATCCTCCTGTTCGCATCCTGAAGAGCTGTCTTGAACCCACGCAAGTCGTTGGTATTTCTGGCCCTCGTGAGCCTGCGAATGAAGCCGGTGTCTGGGTCGCGGAACTCCTCCGCCTGCTTTTCGGTGAGGTACACATCGGCGACGTGCTGCACCACCTTCAAGATGTCCTCGATCGAATTGATCTTATCCGCCTCCCATATCAGCTCGTAGCTAATGACTCGTCAGCAAAACACACAAAAAGTGTCCGGTTAGGCGCAAAGCTTGTAACTCACTTCTCCGGCCCGTACATGCTCGGATATTGCAGCCTGACTCTGACGTCGTCCTGCTCCGTGGCCCCGAGCACGCGCATGGCCTTGGGGCAGGTCTTGAGGTTCGTCAGGTCGGCGGCGTGGATCAGCCTGCTCAGGTCCCGCAGGCCCTCCTTGAAGGCGCTGGCGCGGGTGAGCACGCGCTTGGTGTCGACGAGCTGGCCATCGGCGAGACGCTGGCGCTTGTGGGGCACCTCGAGGTTCGTGAAGTCGCCCTCGACGTCGCTGTCGGAGTCGCTGTCGAATTTTGGCTGCGAGGGCCCCGCGCTGTCGACCTTGCGCTTGCGCTCGACGGAGCGCTTCTCGTCGGACGAGGACGGGTACGGCGAGGCGCTCTTCTTGCGGGCGAGGAGGGCCTTGTTGACGGGGGGGTTCGGGGAGGCGCGCGGGGAGGCCTTCGCGGAGGAGGCGGCGGAGAGGGACGAGTGCGGGAGCTTGGGACGCGGCTTCGGCGGCGCGGCCCTCGTTTCGACGCGGATGTTGGGGGGTTTGGCGGCCTTGCGGCCGAGGATCGGCATGGCGACGGAGGTTGGCTGCGACGGGCGAGCGTCGGCTTGCTGGACGGGGGGAGGGAGGTTTGCGCGTGACCTTTGGTCGGGGGAGGCAGACCGGGTCGTGTGCAGTTTTCAGGCTGGCGCTAGGCAGAGGCGGGGGTTAAAATGCATGCGATGGTGGGATGGAATCGCTGTCGAGAAAATATGCAGTCGTAGCGAGTGGATGCTCTCTAACAAGGCCGGATTCCTTGGTGTCAAGGGCCTCGGAGCATGGCAGCTGGGAGGTGACGGCGGTGGTGGTCGTGGTGATTGATGATCGGTGGAGAGGGTTCGGGACGGAGGGAGAGGTTGAAGGTTGAGTGAGACGAGACGGACACGAGGCGATTTTTCGGGCGAGGACGTGGACCTGCCGCCCGGGACGTGACTGTGGGAAAAGTGGAGCGCGCACCTGGGCGTGGACGGTGGACCTTCGTGACCCAGGACCCCGAAACTCTGGGAATTGCCCGGCTGAACGGGGCACTTTCGCCTGTTGGGATGGGTTACATAAGGCGGGTTAGGTGAAATACCAGGCAATGGAAGACCACCAGCAAGAGGGAGCGAGGAACCAGAACCAGAGAAACAAGAGTCATCCAGCCCACCCCTTTTTCTCTCTCGCTGAATCAAGGCAGAAGACGAGAGGCAGGAAGCAGGCGAAGAGCGGCGCAGGCAACCAGGAAGGTCCTGGGTCGCCGGGGGTGGCCACCTCACTGCGCAGCGAACTCGTCTCGATGCAGCCTTGAAGCCTCGCATTGCAGCAGCCCGCGTGCCCCGGCTCCAGTCACTGGTTCCCTCCAGTTGGGGTCCGTCTCGCCAGTCCAGTTCAATCGCTGCCCTCCGAACCGCCGGCTGCACCTGCTGAGTTCCGTCTCCACCTCAAGGACCCACTGCGGGTGCCGCATCAGCCGACCTCGTTGGACCAGATGCGTTCGTTTTGATTGGCTGCAGGTAGCGGGAGCCACAGCTGGAGGGGCCCTGGAAGACGCGCTGCAACTTCCAAGCTCTGGGTCCTGGCGCCGCTGTCATCGAGTGTCACCTTCCCGTTTGCTGACACACACACACTCCTTCAGGGAAACCGTTGTGCATCTCGAAAGTCTTTGATTTAAGCTTGTCTCAAAGTGACATTCGCGCAGCCATCATCTGTCATCAATGGTCTCAAACACTCGTCATTGTCGGATGGGATGCGAGATTGACATGCAGGAAAAAGAAAGCCGCAGACAAGACGCAGCGATATCGTGGAAAAATCACATCCGTCGAGAGCTCGCAAATCTCAGTTAGAGACCACCTACTTTTCCCATGCTAGAGCGACTACTTTTGCTGTGTGCTCGCTATTTCCGTTGCCGGTATAGTCGCTATTATCATTCCTGTTGTCGTTACTATTGTCGTTGCTATTATCGTTGCTGTTGTTGTCGTCCTTCGTCGTCGTCCTTCGTCGTCGTCCTTCGTCGTCGACGTTATTGTTATAGTTGCTGCTATCGTCTTCGATAGGAGTACTCAAGTGCACAGGAAAGATAGCCGCGCGGACACTGGAAAATTAGGCGGTCTATTCTATCTGCACATATCTACCCAATACACATGTCTCTCCAACCTTATCCCAATACAGCTTGCAGGATCGGATAATATCCCTGGTACAGAGCGCATCTTGCATCCAGAAGCGTGCTATTATACGGCGTCACAACCGCCTTATCATTGCCGACATCGCCCAGAACGACCACGTCAAGAGGAGCAGCATCCGACCCGACAGCCGCCCACCCGGGACCGTTCGTCGGCTCCTTGACGAACCTCGCAAAGGCGTCGCGAAGATACTCGTACACCGCAAACTGCTGAGGCGTGTAGTTTGATCTGCCGGGAATGCTCAGCAGCAGGAATAGGTCCGACCCGTGGAACACGCCGAGAAAGCCGAGATTATCGGGCACCATGTTCAAGATAGTCGTGTTGAAATAGTACCGCCACGTCGGAATGTCAAGCGAGACGGCCGTCTGCGCGAGTAACGCCGCCGGCTGTGGCCATCATATTAGTACCCATCCATCTTATACCTGAGTCTCGAGGATGAGGGAAGACACTTACACACTGAAAGA
The DNA here is from genome assembly GCF_000319635.2 of Colletotrichum fructicola Nara gc5. NCBI lineage: Eukaryota > Fungi > Ascomycota > Sordariomycetes > Glomerellales > Glomerellaceae > Colletotrichum > Colletotrichum fructicola. The sequence goes on along the minus strand of NW_027094051.1, from coordinate 6,384,860 downwards.
CGTAGTCGGTGTAAATCGCAGCTGCGATATCAAAATCGGTAGTCAGACTTGAATCAGCCCGGTACGACGCCACAATCCCCTCCCTCGCCGCCGCCATCACGAGCGTGGGCGGCAAGTACGTGTTGAAGAACAGATCAAGCGTGATCCCGTCGTTGATCAGCCCCCGCCCCTCCTGCGCGACCGTCCCCATGAGCAGCGGCACCTGCGCGACCTGCCCGCTCTCCCACGCCTCCACGGGCAGCGACGGCAGCGTGACATTGTCGCGCTCGGGGCCGGTCAGGATGCCCGTCGCGCGCTGTGCGTCGACGAGGGTCTGCGCGGGCACGCGTCGCATGCACTCCAGCACGTCCGTCGCGTTGGCGCAGCCGACCGCCGCGGCGATGCCCGCCCACATCGGGCCGTTGGTGGGGTAGCTAGCCGCGGCGAGGCCGAAGGTGCTCTGGCCGCTGAGCATGATGGCCCCGCGGAAGGGGACCGAGGCTGTGTCATTTTCTCCGTAGGAGCGGAGGAGGTAGTCGACGGAGGTGGCGCCGGCGGAGTGGCCCCAGATCGTGACCTTGGACGGGTCGCCGCCGAAAGCGGCGATGTTCTTCTGGACCCAGTCGAGGGCGAGCCGTTGGTCGTAGAGACCGAGGTTGCGCTCTGTGACGGGGATCTGGGAGGAGGCGGGGAAGCCGAAGACTGTATGTTGATCAGCATACGCAGAAGTCGGTCCTGATACGGTGATACAAACTGTTGTTTCTGTAGTTGAAAGCAACGGCGACAATGTTCTCGTACGCCGCAAAGGCGGACAGGTCGGCTCTGCCGTTGCCAATCTGGAACGCCCCGCCGGGGATGAAGACCAGCACTGCGCGCGAGCTGTTATTTCTACGAGACCTATTAGCAGGGGCAAAGACGTTGATCTTCAAGCAGTCTTCGCTCTCCGGCGCAGGCGGGTTGTTGTAGAGCGCCTCCGTGACCTCGGGTCGAGTTGCAACGGCTGCGGTCTTGTCAGTGCATGGCCCCAAACACAAACGAGAGAGCAAGGTAGTCCCTACAGTTGTTGACAAAGTTCTGGTAGCAAGACGCCCCGAAGGCCGTCGCGTTAAAGGGACTCATCCATGGCTCTGGCGCCTGAGGCAGTGCGAACCGGACCGGTGGTGCCGCATACGGGATTCCGAGGAACTTGTTCACGACGTGCGGCGCATCGGGGAGAGACGTCGCCAACCCTTGCACTACGCCGGAGGATATCGTCGCTACCGGGAACGGCGACGGGAACGGTGCCGGGAACTTTGGCGAGTTCGTGTCGTTGCCATGCTTCGCTGTTGCCGTGGCAGCGGCGGCGAAGAGGAGAAGGTGGTGCCGCATGGTGTTGAGTATCGCTCAGACCTGATACTACAAGTAAGGAAAACTGCTCTCGTTGAAAGTGACAACATGAGCAGACTAGATGCATGGGGAGACCTCATGACTTATAAGCACCGAACCACAAATGCGAAATGCCAAATCAACTAAGACATGATCTATCCAAACTACCCCTACCGGCAGGTAACAACGCAATAGCGCAGCGCATGACGAAAAGGACTCACAACTTCGTGTTGTGTGTTGTTTTCGCCGAGAGGAGGGCCGTCTCACCTGCGGCCCGCTCGGCTGCGTGGATTGACCTCCCCGCGCGAGGATCGGCACCAGGGAATCGGGGGCGGGTTGGGAGGCCCGGTCTAAAGTAGCGCGCCTTCCAACGCAGCAGCGCTTACACGTATGCGCAGTTGGCGTTGTTTACGGCCCGTTCGCGCTAAAGACAATTGTTTCTTCTTTTCTTCTTTTCTCATTGACAGATCTTTCGCAGGGTGTCAGGCGTAAAGATAAGGTGTGGTTCTGACTGGGTACGAGGAGGCCAAGCGTTGAGGCTGAGAAGCTGACTTGAGACATTGGTTTTTTTAAAGAAACTCGCACCTTTGCCTTTTGGAAAAAGAAGTTCCATGGTTTCCGAGTACTCGGTTACACAAATTAGAGTAATTGGCGTCATAAGGGAGAAATATTGCCTGCGCTGGAGATTTCGAGAAATCCGAATCCGACGATGGGGGAATTGAGTTTCCGTTATGCTCTCGGGTGCATTGGTGTGGGATGGTTGCTGAAGCTACACACCCATTAGAGCAGTAGTTCCTGGAAGTCTCGCATTGACCTCTGTGCGATTCGAGCTCCTTAAGAGTAGGATTAACCACAAATCTTTATTTGTGAAAAGCCTCTGGTCCCTTGTCAACGCTAGTGGCTGTTACATGAAGGATGGGCCGTGTGCTAGAAAACATGGAAACTTCGGGGCTAGGGGTGACAGGGGTTGGTATCCTGCGGTTTTTCGGTCCCGAGATGATGAAGTGTCGAGTGGATTTGTAATTAGATTGCTCATAGGAGGCGTTCAACTTATACTCTCGGACATGTTTGCAATAATTCCAGAATCTAGATGATTTAGACCATGACTTAGGGCGACATGAGCCTTCCATCTCTGGGAAAGATAACGAGCTCAAGTGGCAGAAACGAGGTAGGGTCTGAGACTTCGACATTGTTGAGTAAACAGGCCATTTACTATTGAGTTTCAGTGTACCAAGTCTACTTAAGTCTTCTGACATTCTTTGACAGAGAATGGTAGCTTTATGAAGGAATAGTTTGTATGCAGCCCTGGAGAATTTGAGAATATAACAGACTTATAGAATCGTGATCGATGAAATGTTACATCTGAGCCCAGCCTGAAAAGTCAAACCTGTTAACGTATACTCATACGCGGGGTTATTTGTGCACTTTCTTGTCGTTGCCTTGTCTTGGCAAATCAAATGGTGGGGTTGGCCTGCCAAGAGCTGACATGCGTTACTCTTGTCCCGTCTTAATAAATTGATAGGCCATAAGCATACCATTCAAGAGGTACCCGTTACTGGCTGCGCCGTACGCGATGAATCCTTTTTCAGCTCAAGGCTTTCACCAGGTGTTTGTGGCAAAGTCAGCAAACTGGGCCGTATGGACCTTCTGCATCTAGACTCTAAGCGAACCAGTTACATCGGCTCCGTGTGCCCTCCTTCAGAATTAAGATAGTATAATAGAATGTGGCACATAAAAGGACGCGACCTCCAATACTTGCGACGCCAGAGGAAGGCTGCGCACGCAGACTGGGAGCCCATGACCACGATGGACGACGAAGGCATTGCTCGCAACCCCGCGCAGCGTATCGCGCGAAAGCCTGTCCCGACACACAACACTGAAGCAGCCAACGAACCCCTAATCGATACTGCTATACGAAGGGATAGTGTTCATGAGGGCTCTGATGCTGCCATCAATAACGATCATGGTCTCGAGCCGCAAGAATCAGGATCAAGTAGCCACGAGCCGAAAGGAGCCGGCGCCGAGCCACGAAGGTCGACAAGATCGCTAAGCATACTGAAGGACTGGTGGCAAGAGATCTTGTGGTGTATCATCAGCCTTATAGCATTTGCGGCGTTGGTCCTCGTCCTTAAGGAATTCAACCAGAAGCCTCTTCCCAGATGGCCATCTGGCATCACACTCAACACCATCATAGCCGCTCTTTCCACGATCGCAAGGACAGCATTCCTGATTCCTGTATCGGAGGGCCTCTCACAAAGCAAGTGGGCTTGGTTCAAGAAAAAACCTCGGCCTCTTACGGACTTTGATATGTTTGATTAAGCATCGAGAGGTCCGTGGGGTAGCCTCGGCTTGCTTGTTCGTACCAAAGGATGGTAAGTCTAGGTCTTTAGATAAAAGGGAAGTGATTACTGAAGTTTTAAATAGGATTGTTGGTATTCTGTCTGCGCTCTTGCTCGCGTCGGCCATTGCCACATCGACACTCACGCAGTTTACCGTCACCTATCCATCTCGAAATGTGACAATCACCTCCGAGGGGAGCGCAGCTGCATGGAGAACGCCGTACTATTTCTGGGAAACCGCTCATCAAAACTCGATAAGTATGCTCATAACCGTGAATGCCAAGTATTCACTGTGATTACCGGCCCTGAAGCCTGAGACTAAGTCCGACAATCGACAGGAAGCATAATGGCTGCTCCCGCAAGGGGGATTTCCAAAGGGCTGTTCTCGCCAGTCACCGAACCGATTTCTTTCAAAGCGCCTCAATGCAGTACAAGCAATTGCACATGGCCTCAATTTAGCACATTGGCTGTATGTCATCATGTCACAAGTGAGTTGCCTTCGGATGATTTCTGTGTTTTCTGTTGTTCGTGGCATTGAACTTGTCGTGAGCGATATATTGATGCTCCTGTTGCGCTACCTCCCTACGTGTGCTATTGCGCTGACTTGCCGCTTCCCAGACGTGACACATCTTGCGGAAATCGCAGTGCCAGAGAGAAACCAGGCACCAGGAACAAACATTAGTTTAACTAACGGGATTGCGCTTGGGGTTACTCATGGCTACTCAACTGTCTTGATTGAACCCGGGCCGACGTTGTCGTACAAAGGCACCCAGATGGAAGAGGCTTCTCTTTACAATTATTTTGCCATACATGGACCCGGCTCTGGCAGGAAAGAAGTTCATGTGAGCGAAGTGATCCTTCACTGGTGCATCAACACGTATAATGCCGCTGTAACAAACAACAATATCTCAGTCAAGAGAGTCATGTCACATACTGAGGTTAGCAGCGGGGACATTGAATGGCCTAACGGCGGAAGTGGGAATATCAGCTATCTTACCTCGCCACTGGATGCAGGCAACAAGTACATCTTCGGCGGAACAGGGGCTGCTGGAATTCGAACCCTCTTGAACGATTCATTACCAAGTCTGACTGTTGACGTGGGAAGCAATAGCATCAAGGATGGAAGTGCCATGCTTTTACAAGGTATCCGACATGCTGGCAATTGGCAAGATGCCGTAGGTGGAATGGCGCGGAACATTGCGATGGGTCTGACAAATTCGTGAGTAACAAGGACTGTTTTCCGCGTAATTTCTGGCCACAAAATTGACGTTCATGAGCAGGCTTCTGGGTGCGAATTCCAACGTGATCGGCGAGGCGTTGCAATCTGAAGTATATGTCGATGTTCATTGGCCCTGGTTGGCGCTTTTGGCAGCTCAGACTCTCTTCTCCATCATCTTCCTCGTCCTGGTTGTTGTTGAAACCGCTACATCCGACATTGCCGTTGTCAAAAGCTCAACTTTGCCGGCGATCTTTGCTATCAATGCTAGGGGAAAAGCTGAAATGGAGAGCCGGTTTCAGGGAGGGGAGTCTGCTGTGGACAAGGATGATCATCGGTTGGTGCCGTCTGGTATCGGAGGCGAGTTACGGAAGACTGGCGGAAAGTGGCTCCTAGCAGGCAAGTAGGGGTAAATAGTCCATGAGCTTTTTATCTGCCTCAGTGCTATACATGACACGGGATCAACGATCCCCGGGGCTCAGAAAGATAACAACTCGTCCCTCCCACTCTCCTCATTCTTCGTCACTCTAACTCTGTGCCTCAGCCTCATACCTCTTGCCGAAGGCGTTCTTTCTTGAATGACCCTCTTAATCTCGCTGTCCATTCTGTAAGTCGAACTCTGAACAATATCTGCGGTCTCGACCGACACGACTTGACTCAGAGACATCCAAATGTTTCCCAAACATGTTGCCTCCGTAAAGTATAGGAATAGTGCTGTTGTGATAATGAGGAGAATGAAGTGAACACATATGATGCTTACAACCACGCTGAATCCTATCCATCGCACGGGTATCGACTTCCCCTCAGCTATTATGTATGAGCCCGGTGCACGCTGAGTGAAGCTCCGAGACCACTCATAGTATTCCATTTGCTGCGTAACCGTTAAGATCGCCTGTAAGGCCTCCGTAAGCCTTCCCGTTTGTTTCATGACGTCCTGGAAGAGGGCGGCATGAGCGTAGTGTACAGCGCGTGACGTGTTCCCATCAACTCGAAGAGCAGCACAAGGCTGCGTATTGAATAAGGGAAGTCCAGCAGCAACTCCGCGGAAAGATATCGTAGACGTTGTTGACGAGGAAAGGACAGATTCCCCGAGGGCTTTTTGCGAGTCGAGCGTCAGTATGCCCCTTGCATCAGCAGACATGTTGGTCGACCATATGTACTGCTTTCGAATAGCATCCGTGTTGTATCGGATCGTGATGTTGTCTAATTCCAGGCGTCCAGGTGCCTCAACCCCATTGGCGTTGCTGGACACGCTAACATTCTTCAAGTCACCGTCAAGATGTGCAAAGCACGCACTCATCGAAATGCCAACATTACTTGGATCCTTGGCCCGGCGAAGATCTTGAGGTGCACGAATGACTGCCCATATTCCGTCATTACTTCCTTTCCAGTCTTCGGCATTCACGCCCCATGTGTAATTTTCGGAGTCGGATTTGTTGGCAAATGTATTGTTTTGCAACGCTTCAATCCATTGATCCTCGGTGCCGGTACTCTTGAACATGAGGAACAAATTGGAAAATGATGTAGGCGGGGGAGAGCGATGAACAAAATCGACTGGGAGGAAAGGTTCGCCTGGGTTGGTGGAAAATATTGAACAGATCGAGAAATTCTCTAGTTCATCTGTTGGTCTCGGCTCCGCTGCGCTTTTGGCCGTTTTGCCAGCGGACACTATGCAGTTGAAAGACCAGGTGCGATCCCAGGGAGACTTGGATACCTGAGCGAAGGGACCTTCTAAACCGAATTCTCCCTGTATTAGAAACTCACTATGGTATCCAAAGGTGTCGGTCGTGTCCAGAAGGTGCCGGAATGGAAACTCGAACGTGAGGTTGCGGACGACAGGCAGCATGCAGAATACTCTGGAATCGAGAACGGCGGCGGGCCCATCATATCTTCGTAAACCGGTTCGTTGCGACTCGCTGAAGAAGGGCATGATCGCGCGAGTAACAGGACCAGTGTCTTCATAGTCCGTTGCTGATTCGGATCGTGACTCTTTGAGATCTATCCTTTTCTCCGCAAAGCGTGAATACGTCCCCGGCTGCATACTCCACGCTTTAGAAGCCTTCATGACGTAACCAAGATACGGCTTTTCGGCGTACGAAATTTCGGACGTCGTGCGTGAACCGGTGACGTTAACCATAGAGAAGTCGGTTAGCAGCGCTGTCGAGGCGAACTGAGACGTGATTGCCAAAAGCACCGATATTCCAATGACAATCTTGTATATGATACCATCCCGGCATGGATTCGAAAGGGCTGTCCAGCTGAATAGCGACCAGGGTGATGCTGGCATTGCCCTTAACAAAGCGATCGACGGAGCGACATTAAGGGAAACGCCGGACTTCTCAATCATGAGAGACGCTATCATCGCAGTGAACACGCCCATTTGAAGGGAGAGGCAGATGCGTAGAATAGCAGCAGCGACGGTGACGGTCCTAGACGTCCAGTCGGAGAACACGATTTGACTCCAAAAGGATTCCTCCATGTTATCTCCAGCCATGGCCCGCATGGAACCGTTCCAAATGTAGCTCAGAAAGATGAGGACTCCGATGATGAGGGAGGTTCCGACGCCCAGGATGCAGATGCTGAACGAATCGATTGCTGCCCATTTGCTACGATGAAGAGGAAAAACCGTGTCATCGCAGATCAGCTCCGACGTCTCGATCGATATATTGTCTTTCTTTTCCTCGGTTGGTAGTTGGCTGTGAGAAGCCGTGTGGTCCTCGGAGGTTTTGCTGTCCTGAAAGAGCTCGGTCTGCTCTTCAATTATCGAATCATCGCAGATTGATGGACTGCATAGGCTACTGATCTCAGATTTCAAAGTATCGTCGGACTGAATGGATGACCGTACTTCATCCATTGTGCCGGTGTAGGCTTACAAGGGAACAACGGATGTCTCGTGCAATAAAAGACCGGGTAAAGGAGTGATCCAAACCTGAACGAAAGAGGCTGAAGAATGAGAGGGATGCGCAAAGAAAACAGTTGGTAGAAATGGGAGAAAAAGAGAATGATATGGGGTGGGTTTCTCAATCAGGCTCAGCGGAACCAATTGACTTGATAAATTGTCTGGATCTCATTGGTTCCTAATATAGTACAAGATGACTGCATGGGTACACATAGGTGATGCTGCAGCTGCAGCGCTGGAACTCGACCAATTATTGACGTTGCTTATTTCGTTGTGTGCCGTAGGTTGAAGCAGGCTGGAACAAATGCGGAGAAGGATTCGTTCATCGATCCTCGGATCGGTTGTCTTGTCTGACCATAGTGATACTGATGATGTGCTTGTGAACAGAGCCATGTGGTTCACGTATATACATAACTGCTGAAGTAATGAAGCGAAACTTGATGCTAACCTTCGACTCGCCTTTACCTGAATTGCTTACTCTCCACACCGTGTTGTGGTCATTGAAAGCAAAACATAATTAGTGGATGGGATTACCAGTGTAGGTTGGTGTATTGTTTACCACCCATGCGTGAATGAAAGCCCAATAAATTCCTGTCGTTCGTAGTTTGCCGGCTTCGTTCCTTTTCCTTCAGCATGGAAGCTCAAAACACTCCTAGCTCTCCTCGAGGACAGCAATTCCCATTCTCGATTAAGTGCACTTATCAGGAATTTAAAGTAGCTTATGCTATCTACCTCTACAGCTGCGGCTTCCGATTTCTCGTGTTCGTTTGCGATGTCTATATTGTTTTCGCCGGTTTGGGGAACTGCGATATGGTGCTGCATAGACTCTCATGACCTGATCTCTGTTTATTGCAACTGCCTATTTTCTGTATCCATCTGCCTCATTCACGATTGCGCACGGGATGTCTTGCTCATGGCCCCGAGCGCCGTCGTCGCTGCATGCTGAACAACTCCCTTCTCCCCCTGCAACTCCCTCAGGCGCCCTTCCCACCACGACCATCGTTCCAAACTCAGCTTCTGGTCCCAGGATGCTTTCGAGAGATCCTGAGAAGGGGTATTTGTCGATGCCGTAACATGGGGCTTCAAAGCCCAACTCTCCTCAGCATCCTCCGCTCCCTTTCGGAACCGCTGGCCGCAGATGACGAGCCACTTTGCCGCAGCTGCCACCTCAAAATCAAGCAGTGCGTTGCTGCTCTCCAAGGCGTCGGCGACAACCTCGTAACCCCAGCCAATTGGGATGCCGCCAACGCCATGCGTGACCAACCGCGCCTCAACCTCTGCCTTTCTGACGTGTGTGTCTCGCAGCGCGTCACGCTCCGACCCCTTAGCCGCCGCGGCAGCCTTCCTCCAGCTCCCAGATTGATATGAATCGGACCATAGGTTGCCGAAACCCGGGAGACCCTTCCACAGCTTCTCAGGGGGCCGCTTGTTCTCGTCTAGAAATGTAAAGTCAGGCTCTGGGAGGTTCTCGATTGCCTTGAGCAGCTCTACTAGTGGCTCGACGTGTTCTGGTGGTAGTTCCACGAGAGAGTCCATCAGAAATCCCCACAGGCGGACGAGGTCTTCCCCAGGGTTGTCGGCAGTCACGATAGGGTGGGTGATGGCTCGAGCGGCATCGGCTGCAGTTGTCTTCTGGTGCAGGTAGTCTTTCATTGCCTGTGCCTCTTGGGGATGGCATCCGTCTTCGACGCTGCCGTCCGGGGCGAGCTTGGAAGAAAACCAATCGTCGGACATGATGGTTCGTAATACTCTTGAAGTGCAGGAAGAAATCTGTGCTCTGGTGTTCTTTCGGGCAGTGATCGAGACGTATGACTTTGTGATATAAATGTCGTGTTGTTTCTCAATCAGCTGCGATGGGTCGGGCGCAGCCCCACTATTTATCGCCCCCGAGTCACTTGGCCTCACTGACGTCACAAGGCATCCTGCGGTTCACTAAGACATTCTGACCAATGATACATGGACCGATACAATGACGACTCTGAGTAATATTGGGGTTCTAAATCAATTTGTTCAAAGACACGCGGGGGCTAGCTGATAAGGCTCAGCTCAGACACGGAGGCGGAATCCGAAAGTCTGGGGTCGATTTTTAGGTAGCCAACAGGACGTTCAAGTTACAATGGTAAAGATCGACAGTGCAGCCTAATCCATCAACGTCAATCGGGCGCCGATGTTTCATCGAGCCCAGAAATAGGATTCACGGCATCGGGCGATGCATTCTCAGCCTCGCGATGTTTCTGTGATTGAATTCGCGATGAAGTAACCTATCTCAGGGCGAGAGTGTCTTGCATCTAGGCTGAAAGTTGTCGGCGATGGACGATGTGATCAGCGAATGTCTTTGATTCAGGATTAACACTGCCTGGCCCAAGGCCAGCAGTTGTAGACGCGCTGCCTGTTACTGCGCCATGTCAAGTAGCGTTCTCAGCTCTCACGAACAACTTCCTCAATGTTCCTATCTTTATTCGGGTGACGAAGACTTTGGGGAGACTTACCTCTGCGTTTGGATCGACGATTGTCTGCTGAACAGCGTGTAAGCAGAGAGGGTGATACATAGCAGTAATTGAACATAAAAGCCTCCGAGCATCTCTTCAAGTTCTCAATCATAATCACCATTCACCAACAGCTCAAAACAATAAAGCTTTACTTACTTATCACCTACCTCTCACGAACAACAAACTTTACCTCTTAAGTTTCACCATCGTCAAAATGAGATTCTCCAGCTCCGCGTCTCTCCTCGTCCTCCTCGGTGTAGCCAGTGGGCTTCCAACTGAGCAGTCTGAGCTCGAAGCTCGAGTTCCGTCCAATGCGCCCATCGACGTAAGGCATCTTCGGAAACCATCAAGCTCAGAAGAGCAACGCTGATCATTTGAAAATCCAGCTCCACAATGGTCCCGATTCTTCTAGCTCATTCAAGTGCGGAGACAAGACTTACAGCGGACATGAAATCTATCTCGCCGCGCAGCATGGCACCAATCTACACCTCGTGGACGAAACTGTTGGCCGTACGTCTCCGAACTCTCTCAGAGTTTCCTTCTGTTCATCCCCTACTTCTTCCACCCTGTATCCTAACATCACCTCAGGAAACGGATACCCACACTCGTTCCCCAACAACGACTCCAAGGGGGTTAAACTCAACTTTCCCAAGGACTGTCCCGCGGATGACAGCCGTTATGAGTTCCCACTCAAGAATGGAAGCCCGTACAATGGTGGCCAGAACAACGTGAAGCAGGGGGATGAGAGAGTTGTCTTCTACTTCAAAGATGGGGATACCAGCTACGATGGAAACCCCCAGGTTTACTATTGTGGTATCATGACTCACAAGGGGGCTGCTACGGGTGGTTTCTTGATGTGCTAGATTGAGAGCTTGCCGGGGTGATTGAGGACACTTCAGTACATGAATGACGGATCAGACCAGTTTTTGAATTAGTCGGAGTTTGCAAATCAAGATTTGTTTCTAAAATGTCGACCACTACCTGCTCTTCTATTATGGTAGTGCTTGTTAGAGTACACGGATTGTTCAGACTAAAAGTCCAAAAAGTGAGTGTGAAGCTTTGATAAAAGTTTCGTAACAAAATGTCTGGATGCCGTTGTTCTGTGTCTCCTTTGTCGAAGGTTGCAGCGAAGTTACACCTGCACATAAACAACCAGCACCTACCTATCAGACCCTGCGAGACTGTGAGTCTGGAGAATTAGTGGGCAGACACTGTTTTCTATCTTGCGAGCAACTCGGGTGAAAAATACCTAACCAGGACTCCCATTGCCGCGACCATTATATTACTTGCGAATCTTTCTTTTTCTTCGTACGAATGCCATTAATTCGAGAAATTCCATTTTCGGGAAAACCTTGAGTCCGATTATACGAAGGTGTCGTACCGCATTGAGAATATGTACGAAGCTGTCGCATTCCGTCCTTCGGACTACTCCGTCTGCTGTGACGGAGCCCCGGCACCGCCTTGCCCCGAATAGCCCATCAGTCTAACAGCACAGTGAGCAAAACGAGGTGCCCACAAAGTATCCCGTCGGCCCACGACCGACTCCCTTATTAGACGACTCCATCCCATGACTCGGTAACGGCTTTAGGAGCCGTTCGACTTGCCACTTTTGAATACAAACGTACAGACAGGGCCTTCCGACTACAGAGCAAGTTATGATCTACGTCTACGAGTCAGGCTCGGTAAAGCCCCAGATGTCCCCCAGACCGCCTTGATACATACTGTATGCCTCGAGGCCGCTGACTGATACGACATCAAGGGGCATAGGATGGATGCGTAAGAATTGGTGAAAGAGGAAATATTTATAAATACTGCTCGCCTCGAACGGCTCTTGGTTTTAAATGACCATCATCGACAACGCACCTCAACTCCAGTCCCTCGTTCCAAAAACTACCAATCTTTCAACGCAACTTTACACATCAACAACAGCAAAAATGCAGTTCGCCACCATCATCGCTCTCTTGGCCCCTCTGGCTCTGGCCGCCGACACCTGGAACCTCTCCGGAACCTGCAAGAGCGACCTGACCTGCGATGTCGACACCCAGTACACCAGCCCTCAACTCGTCTGCGGCAACAACAACGGACACTTCTCCGGTGAGGGCAACCAGGGCAAGACCAGCTGCACTCCCGTGGGAACCAAGTGCACCTACGTCTGGACCTGCTGAGCGCACTCACGTACACGAGTGGGGGGCGAAGAGATACGCGGAACGATACGGCTTACAGGACGAGGCCTACCACGACTTTGGGACTAAGGTAGCAATCAAGGGGTAATTTGGGGAAGATATGGAGCGCGCAAGTAGGGTCGGTTAAGGCTGATTCTGTAACGGGGCTGTGTGAAGTAGACGAAAGCGGATTTAATGCATGAAAAAAATATTGAAACAATCATTGGACTGGTAGCCACAAGCAAACCCACCACATGAGTCAAATTATGTGTTCAGGGGCTAGACATCGTGTGGAGCCACAGTGATCGTCTGATATCGCCCGTGATAGGCCTCTCACTACACAAGGTCCATCGACAAAGCAACAGGAAAAACGGTTATCCTGGGCATTTGCTTGTTAGAGAGGATCTCTTAAAAACACCAAGAGACTGATCATCACAACTTAATCATTATCCTTGCCTTGTACTTTACACACATGATCGAATAGCTCTCAGCCACGAGTGCCACGCGTCCCCTATAACCCAGACATAGCTGCTAGTAAAATACACTGTAGACGTCGTATGCTCGCCATGCCGTAAAATGACAATGTTTGAAACGCAACCTACACTTCAGTAACAACATCGTAGTTCCCCCAAATTCATACCGACAAACTCAAAGAAAAATAAAGTACAACCTCTCTTCAGTCGCCAAGATGGAAGGGTTCTCGAAAGTTCAAAGATCCACGGAAACAATGCCCGAGAACCACCCCTGGCAACCCCACTTCCCGAGTCCGCAAATTACTTCCACGCTCAGCCAGACCAGCAACCCTAGCCCGAATTGCGCTCGTGCTCCAGCAGCTTCCAGTGCCAAATGACAAAACGGCCGTCGAACTCGGGGAACTCGGGGGGATATACCAGCGCTTCCTCGGTGTGCACCTTCACCTCGGTGTGCTCGTCACACCGGAACGCCTCGTCGAACACGCTCACGTCAGCCGGGTCTTGCGGGTGGTTCGGCAGCGACGTGTCGTCCGCGTGCATGAGCTCCACCACGACGTGCGTCTCCGCCATCAACCGCTCAAACGTCTCCTTCACGCGCGAGATCGCGAAGCTGCTCGTCGGCTTGCCCCAGAGCACCCGGAACCACAGCGAGTGCCGCCCGTGGTGCCCGACTTCGTCCTGCACGAGGTCAAACAGCTGGCCCATGCGCAGCCCAGCTTCGTCGGATCCTGGTTTCAAGGCCGCGCTCCAGACCCTGTGGCCCTCGGTGGGCATCTCCGAGATGTCAAACTTGATGTAACCCAGCGACGGCGGCGGCGGCTGCGAGACGAGCATCCGCCGCCAGCTTGCGCCGCGACGCGTGAACCGCCGACGGCACTCCTTCTCGGACTGCTCCGTCTCAGCGTCGAGGTCCGCTGGGCGTAGCTGGCTCCAACCTCCCCAGATCTCCTGGACCGCACGGATCGGCTGTCGCGACCACGGCATCTCGTAGAAGGAGTTCGCCCGCCGGTGGAGCGAGTACGTCTGTCCAAAGTCGAAGAAGCACTTGTCGAACTTTTTCGCCAGCAGCGGGTTGATCACCGGGCGGGCGCGCTTGCAACTCGTCCCAGCAGCAGCATCTCTTTGTTCTCCACCAGCCCCCTTGTCGTCGTCGTCGAGATCATGGTCAGGATCCCGCGACGGCGCAGCGGCCACCACCACCGGTTTGAAGAAGAGCGCCTGCTGAATCGCCGGCGACGCGTCCATCAGCGTCTTCCATGACTTGCTAACGCGCGATACAGACACGAGCAGCGTGGTCATGTCCAGGTGCACCAGGATGGACTCGAGCAGCTCCGGGATGGCGAGGGCCACCTCCATCGCGCGCTCGGATTGCGTTGAAGACATCGCGGTTTTTTGGGACATGAATTTGAAGATGGCCTATGTGATGACGTGGATTTCAAATCAGGTGAGGTGAAGGAATGAGGAGATGCCCTCTTGGCTTTGCCGCCAGCGCCGGCTGGCGCGGGGTTGATACGCCCTCAGATCTTTCCCCTCATCCGGTTAAGAAGAACCGCGTGCATCATCGAGCCAGTGATGACTAAGCCTACAGAAGCGATGTTGGGGAATACATGTGATGATGCACTGGGGGTTTGACGACATATGATAATATGGTGATGTTTTGGCCCGGTCGCGAGATGAAATGCGGGTGGTTGTTCTGTGTCGCTCCACGTCAGCCTCCATGTTCACGAGATGATATTGCAAGCGAAGCGTCCGAAAGCATGCCGATATGTGTGCGAATCAATTGTCTGCGCGATAATTATCCTACAATAACCGTGAAATTATCACGGCGGTCAGATGCGCTCATTCCGGTCTACCATGGGATGCATCGTTCTCCAAGAGGGTATTGGTTCATCTTCAGCCGCCACTGCACCTCCCTGCCTGCCGTCGCTACTCATCGTCATCGCTATCTTCGTCGCTGGTTTTGTCTTGCTCTCCATGTGAATTCTTCATCTTTTCTCCTGTCCACTCGATGCCGTTATAGTCCCCATCTTTCAAGAAGCCTCTGCCGCCTTCCTCGTAAATGGCGGCGCGCTCGTCCCAGCTCGCTTCCATCGCCAAGAGACGAGCTGCTGTATTATCCTGATATACCATACCGTGCGAAGTCAGGTGGCAGGTCTGATTGGTGGTAGGCAGGGTTCTCTTGACGAGGTTGAGGAGTTTGTGATTGTTTGCCATGAGGCGGTTGGCGTCCCAAAAGACATAGCCCCTCTCCCTCTGTCCTGCGTAGATTGGGTGAAAGAATGGAGGCTGCCCCAGCAGAGTCTGATCAAAGGCCATTTGAGGGCCTTTGTCGTCAAGATCCTCTCCAGCCTGCGGGTATTCTTCTCTGTACCAGATCGCCAGCTGCTGTGAACTGGGTTGTCGGAGGGGTGAGCGGGAGAACTCCGCAAGCATGATACTAATCAGCACTGCATCTGAGTCATTGTGCTTGGTCCAAAGCATGTCGCGCTTTTTTTGGTATGAAGATTCCTGAATTAGCTGGTGAATAAAGTTCACACCACCTGAGACCTAGTTGAATGCCTTTGTAAGATGGGCTGAACAAACACATCAGCGCGCAAGCTGGAGACTCACCAACATCATCGTGTCTCCGTTATCGCTTCCCCGACGTACGTAATCAAAACTGGACCAGCCAAATTCAACATCGTGAGTGAAGACGTCAAGCGCAACTGTCCACAATTGGCGTGCTGTTAGCAGTTGTGTCTTTGGTGAAAAGCTTTTGGAGTCAACACCTACCCTCAAACAGTCTCTTCTCAAAGAAGTCCAAGACGCAGCCAATGGCCTCGATTTCCCAAGAGCTCTTAGTCGCGAGATAAATATCTCCGTCTGCACCGTAAAAGACGTCCAAGTCTGCTGTTTCCCAGCTCTCGTCGCCAAAAACCGTCGAAAGTAGTTCCGTTTCGTAGATAGCTTTGGTGATTCGATGTTGCTCTCGTCCCGATAGAACCAAGTCTCCTGAAACCACTCCATCCACATCTCGGAGCATTTTCCAAGCATCTTGTGCCATTGCGTTTGCTAAACTCAGGATAGTTTTGTGCATGTCCCTTATCTTGATGAGAGACTTGAAGCAAAGAGTTGAGACCAGGTTCAAGCTGTGACCAGGGTCGTGGGCCACTTGATAGAGGACCTTCGACATGGCCCTGCCGGCATGCTTGGACGATCGTGGGCGAGGCAAGTTGCCGGCTTCAACGATACCTATCGCGCAGGTCATGAGGCCCGAAGGGAGTTCCATGAGGAGTTGGCGGCGCAGGACTATGTGGGGGATGGCTGGCCACGCGTGGACGGCTTGGAGGAAGCAACGCGAGGCTCTCATCAGGTTGTCGAGATCCTGAAGTGTGCTGACCTCGGCCACGATTGCGCCGATGAGCTCTCGAGGCAAGTCGGTAATGGAAGCCATCTTGTCGTCGAAGAGAACGTAGCTTTTTGGTAATCGTCGCTAATATTGTCAGTGACGAGAGGGAGAGATACCAGACGGATGACTGACAGTGAACTGGGTGGTCTTTTCGTAACTGATAGTGTCGCTTGTCGTCGCAAGTGGAAAATGAGTAAAGAATGGGTGACTGAGTGTGATTCTCGTCGCGGAATCGAAATCGCAGCCCAGAAATCTTGCGATTGCGAGTAGGAAAGAAGTCTGCCTGGCCGCGTCGGAGGCGGGGGATTCTCAAGACGGACAGAAAGTAAGATCGAACGGGAGGTGAAAGTCTAGCGATACTGACAAGCACATCTGTATCTAGCCGTCGCCTCTGGTATTGTCAGTTGTGAAGGAGAAGAATAAGAACGGATAACTGACCGAAGGGCTGTTTGTGTTGCCGTGGACTTGGAATCGCTATCCAAACGCCCGCAAGTAGGAAAGACCTTCGCGTGATTCGCGTGGAGATGAGAAAGATAATTGGATAATTGCCAATCACGAGAAACCCGCGTCGAAGTTGGAGGCGGAAGTCTCGAAAGAACGATCAGCGTTGCTTTTCGTCGTCGTCGTCGTCGTCGTCGTCGTCGTCGTCGTCGTCGTCGTCTTGTAGTGAAGAGGGAATGATTGGCGAATGGCTGACAGTAGTCTTTCGCGATGCTGAGTGCGGAAGATCTCTCCTGAGCGAAAAGGCGTCGCTGCTTGTAGATGGCAGGAAAGAGATTCCACACGTTCTCTGGTCAAAGTGGGAGAAGGGGGAAGAAAAGCTCGAGATAGGTCGGCCCCAAGTCCGAAGCAAAGGTGAAAATCTGGCAGTTGGTTGAGGCAGGTGCGAACCCACCAAGAGGCAGGAACGACCACGACCAATACGGGTGACGGACGAAGGAGAAGGGTGAAGATGAAGGGGGGGGGGGAGGGGGAACCAGACGGCACGATTTATCAAATACTCGTCGAAGCGAAGTTTGTTGGTATGTTGTTAACTATTCAAATGAGGCAGCTACCCGTAGGGTCGATACTACACAAACATCTTCTACACCAACTTGGCAACACCTTGCCTGAATCCAGACTTCCACATTTCCCATTCACCAGTCCTCAGGAAGTTCGTAAGGAGCCCATCTCTCTCCGCCCCACACAACCTTGCTGAGGTCGTCGGCGCTCCAATAGCCAGAGCCTCCCTTGTCCCAAATCTCCTTACGGGCCTGGAATGACTCCTCCAAAGCCTTGTCCGCTGGCGCCCGCCGAAGAGAGAGTGATAAGCGAGACGGCTGCGGCTCGTCCACAAAGATTTGGAAGGTATCCGGTGAGCCAGTGGGTGCTGCCCGAGTCCAACCTGCCTCAAGCTGGACGAGACGATCCATGTCCCACAGCACGTAGGCGCGATCCCGCAGCCCATGGCAAGATATGAAGTCGATCGGCGTCGGGCCCAGAATTGAACGCAAGAAGGCCTCCCGAGGGCCGCGATCCAGGTCCATCGCGTCCACACTGCGTCTGAAAACATGAACAAGCTTTCCGTTTTTGTTCCGGATCCAAGGGTCGTCCGCAAACTTGACATCCACGTCGAGCCAGTTGCGGGCCATATCGGTTGATTTCCAAAGGTCGATCAATTCGCCGGGGCCATAGTTGGAGTGCAGAAGCCGCTTCTTCTCATCATAGGAAAGGTCGCCAGTAATCTTGACAAGAAAGCGCAATCCAAGGGCCAACTGAGACGTGACATTAGCTGGCATCCAAGTGACCAGAATGTATGCAGACAGGTAGCGTCTTGACAAGGTATGCAAAAATTCGACATCGTGAATCTTTTTTATGATGTAAAGTACCCACCCAGTTTTGAATAACATTATCGTCGTGGGCCCTCACATAGTTGACGCCGATGTGCCCCATCGCAACATCGTGTGCGAGCACCTCCTGCACGCCTGATGCAGATCTGTTAGCGCCAGTAATTCTGTAGACTTTGAACAAGAGCAACCTACTGTTCAGGAGCAGCCTCTCTTGATACTCCAGGACGCAGGCAATCTGTTCTCGATCATACGCTGGGATAGCATCGAGGTAATATTTGCCATCATTCCAGGCATGAGGCCGAAAAGGCCCAACAGGCTTGGGGCGTTCGACGGAATGGAAGATTTCCACGCGGTAGAATGCCCGGCAGAAGCGGAGGTACTCGTTTTCCGACAGCTGAAGGGTGCCAGGACTTGGGACGCGCATGTTTGTGGTCTGCATAAAGTCCCTGGCCTCGTTGGCATAGTCAAGTGCCATGGCGTGAATGATGTTGTGACGGTCCTCCAGCTTGGAGAGATTTCCAAGGCCAAGGAATCGGACGAGGGAAATTGAAGCGGGTATGAGAGCAGGACAGAGTTTGTCGATGAGATCGTGCACCATTGCCTCCGTTCGGGGGGTTGGCAAGGTATCAGCATAGAGCGCTGCAACTGCATATGGAAGCAGCCGCTCAGGGATCTGCCGCAGAACTGCTCGGCCTGCAAGACTGGGGCGCTCGAAGAAGCAGTTGCGAATGTAGCGGCAAGAGTGGGCTGCAGCGATAATGCTGCGCGCAGTACCTTGTTCCAAGATCTCTGTGATGATCTCACACGGAAGCTCTGTGATCTTAACCATCTTAGCTGGCGTTTGACATTGGCTTCGGGTGGGTTGCGTGTATGTGTGAAGATGGTTGCGATGTCTGTTAACAGAGGGGGAGGGGGGTCTTTGTTGTGGGTGAACGTGTTTTTTGCCTTGCCTTGGCTGGCTATCTTGCTAAAGAAAGAAGGAGGTAGGTTGACCGAAGAGAAGTTTTCACACAGCTGGGCCAGGCAAAGGTGAGATCCTAGCGTCAGCAAGCAAACCTTTTTGTCAATACCAGGAAGGCAGTGAGGAAGGTGCAGGCTGGGAGTACCTGCCTCAGATACCTCTCTCACATGAGATCTCAGGTGAGTATTGTTTCCCAGTCACACCATCTGACTTGAGACCCCTAGATCTCGTGAGAAGGAACTCTAGATCCACAACCATGATATGAATGTTCAACGTCGCTTTAATGAATAGCCACAATATTTACAACCCTGATATGCAAATGCTCCCCCATTTACCTAAGGTAAGGAGCAGGAGTTACCGGTGGTGTTCCTCCATACAACTCAAATCGCTGTTGATCCGCCGACATTTCCTTGAAGTAAACGCCGTCCCCTCCTCCAGTCACAGACGCATTTGACCCAGAACCACCGACGAGACCAAGATGGGTAGCCTCAGTAACAGTCTTCTGCTTCCTCCGGTGCAACATGAACGCCACGATGCCTCCAATGAGCAGCAGCGCGCCCACGGTACCGCCCACAGCACCTCCTATGATTGCAGCTCGGTTGCTATCCGGGCTGGAGTCTGATGTATCCGCAGATGTGTCGGCAGTCGTTGTCTCGACTGAAGTCGAAGAGTCTGCAGTTGAAGCTGATGTCGTCACCGATGCTGTAGCAGACGATGTTGTCGACGATGACGCGACCACCTGGCCATTGACGACGCGCACACCTTTTCCAGCCTGGCAACATTTCCTTGCCGGATCGGCGTTCCCACAACAATATGTCCCGTCGGCGCACTGCGTCACCACGATATCCGTCTGCGCCTGAGTTCTGTTCGCATCCACCTCTGTAAACACATCGTCAGCTGCCGCTCTCCAACCCACGAGGATTTGGCTCCTTACTAATCGTGCTGTCGATACACAGCTTCAGGCATTTCGGCGACTGCCACGTCGGATCGGTGCAGCTCTCGCGCCACAGCACCCTCCCGCTCTCGTTCCAGCAGAACCCGTCCCGGCACACATCGCCCGTGTATGTGTTGCAGCACATGCTGTGCCCGTTGCCGTCGCAAGGCTTGTACGTGTTCTTCCCGACGTCTGAAGTGCTCGCCCGGTTGGTGCCGTTGGGCAGGTAGCACTGTGCGGAGGCGATCGCGGCCAGGTATGCCAGCCCGAGGATTTCGCGATACATCGTGGGGAGCCGGGAGCCGAATCTCTCGTGGAGTTGAGACACAGTCTTAGATAGTCGAGGGATGGAGAAGGTTTGATCAGAAATGACAGTTCACAAACGCGAAAGACGACAGAAAATTTTCAAGAAGCGAAAAAAGGGAGGGGAAAAAAGAAAAGTTGGAATAAGCAAGTTGAAGCAGTGATGTGGCTGGATCCCATTTGTTATTCTGCCTGGGTGGCGGGATGCTCAATCGGGGCATGTTTTGCAGCTGGTTTCAACACAGCCCTATGCCCAGCTCGGCCGAAAAAAGCTGAAATGAAGGAGTAGCATTGTCTTTGCGCGACTCTTAGCACACGGCACCCTTGCGAAGGATATGCAGTGGCTTGATTGGATCATGAGAACTTCAGACAGACTAAGATGCGCATCGGCGACGACTTGTTGCTAGCTTCACCGGCCACTAAACCTGATTGGGCGTGGTCAGGACTCGCGATGGAAGGAAGACTGTTTGCCAGACTAAAACCGCGATAGCGCGGATCATCAGACTTCCTTCTGAAGCCACCACGTCTGGGGCCCAAGCTCTGTGCGTATATTTAGCAGCTCCTGAGGCGACTCGGAATGTCACTGAGCCAACAGGAGGGGGTGGCAGTGGCTGCGGGAGGCTTCCCAACGTCTGGCGGTTGGGAGAAGTAAAGGAGAACTACGAAAGAAAGGAGGCCTCCTATCAATGAACTTTATTCTGTGATTTTGAGATTCTTTGTTACCAACAACTTGCCTATATAGAAGTCATTGTGTCTACTGGAAAGCAGCCTTGTTCGCTTTCAAAAACTCCTTCCAGGACGTGGGCTTCAATCCAACACCGCCGACCAGATCCAGACTTTCCTTCAGATCCTTGCCAGCGTAGTATCCGGGCTCCCCAATGAACAAATGGTTCTCCAACATCTCGTCAGCCATGGGAGCAGGAAAGAAGCCCTTGTACGTCTCAGCATCAATCTGGACGAAGCGAGCCGTCTTTCCGGTAACCTCCTGGAACTCGGAGACGATGCGCGACGGGGTGTAGTAGTCCGCCGCAGCAAGAATCTGCTTCCCGAGAACCGAGTCGCGGTTGCGCATGGCGGCGACGACGAACGTGCCTGGAACATTCGTCACTTGTCAGCTATCTGTTGCACAACAATCAAGCCTGTCTGAGTGCAAAAGCTTACCAACGTCAGACTCAGTGTCGATGAGCGGGAACTTGGCCCCATCACCAACGGGGTACGTCAAGTTGTAAACCCCATCCTCGCCCTTTCGGATCATCTGCAGCGCAGTAAAGTTGCTCATAAAATACCCCGGCAGAACAAAGGTGCTCGGGACACCCTTGGCGCGGATGTAGCGCTCGACCTCTGCCTTGTCGTCAAAGTGGACGACGTGCTTGAGGCGGCCATTGGTCGTGTCCGTAACGTGGAGCAAAGACGAGTAGATCAGATGCTTGACGACAGCCTCCGCAGCGACGTCGGCAACGTTCTTGCCGTGGACCTGCTCCTGGGTGCCGCCGCCGGACATGAAGTCGGGCGTGGTGACGAGGAAGACGGTGTCGGAGCCCTTGATGGCGTCGGCGAGGGACGGCTTTGAGGACATGTCCGCCTAGAACGTTGTTAGGGAGCAGGCCAAAAATAATTCCGGGGAGAATGACCTACAGCGACTACTTCGACACCCTTGGCAGCCAAAGCTTGCGCGGCGGGCTTGGAGACATCACGGGTGACGCCCCTGATTTTGAATTCTTTGGAGAGAACGGGGTCTGCGAGGACTGCCTTGATGACGGAGCCGCCCTGGTTTCCAGTGGCTCCGAAGACGGTGAGAACCTTCGACATGTTGAGTGATGTTTGAGTTGATGTTCGTGTTTGATGCTGATGTTGGTGAGAGTATTGTGAGATGCTTAAGAACAGCAATAGGTCCAGCACCGTTTGGTTTTATATGCCAATTGCATGACTGGAAAGATGCATCACTTCGCTTACGAGATGTCTCTAGGCCCAGGCAGCAGACGACGGCGTCACGTAAACGCGTTGGCGGAGCGTTAGAAACTCATCGAAGTGGAGGAAACCTGAGTCAAGACCTTCGATGGATGGAATGATGTCTCTACGACTTGAACCGGTCAGTATGCGTTGTCATAAGCGCAGCGGAGCCAGAAGAATCTTGGCGACGTCTTTGCGGAGTTTGAGCCCAATTGCCACTCATAGCTTGAGAGTTAGATACCTTAGTCTGAGACCGGGCGGGCCGATAAGTTGACGTCGGTGTTCATCGGAGGCCGACATGACCATTGTGCGCCGGCTTGGACCCACCCAGCTCCGTGTCTGCAACGGCGACGGGCGGATATCGTACCGGGCGTCTGTGCGGAATTTGAAATGCATGTCCTGTCTTATATAGAACTCGTCATGGAAAATCAATATCCCCGGTATTCGATATGATATGGGCATCAGTGGGAGCAAGTCGTGATCTCGTGGATTACACAGAGGCAAAATGTCACTAGCATCATTCGAGTCCGTTCTGAATGAGAAGGACAAAATAATATGAAATGTGAATGTCTTCAATTAAACTCAGGTCCGATCGGATCAACAGAAAAGAAATAGCCACACCAAATCACCCCCGCCGCCTCATTTGATATACTTTTTAAACTCGCTCTCCGTCCTCAACCACGTCTCCAGGTCCTGCAGCCCCGCATACTCCTTCTTCAACTTCGAAATATCAGCCGCGTACCCCACGTCGTGAAACCACTTAAACATCAACCCAAAGTCCTTCACGAGCGTCATGAACAGCCACGTCAGCACCTTCCAGCTTCCCGCCGGCCGCCTGCCCGTGGTCCGCTCAAACACGCCCACCATCTGCTCAAACGTCAGCTCATCTCCCGCCAGCGAGATGCCCCGCCCCTTGTACTCCTCCGGCTTCACAAACGCTTGGGCGCCAAAGAAGCCAATGTCCGTCGTCGCGATGAGCTGCAGCGGCTTGCCGCGCAGCGCCATCTCCCACGCGGTGACGAAGACGCGGCCGGGGAAGTTGTCCGTGAAGTTGTCCATGAAGGCCACGGGGCGCAGGATCGCCCACTCCATGTTGGAGCCCTTGGATTTGGCGATGAGGTGCTGCTCGATCTGGTGCTTGTGGATGAAGTGCGGGATGTTGGTCGGGCTGGTGAGCGAGTCCTCGCCGTGCCGGTCCACGGAGGCGTAGACGAAGAAGGAGACGTTGTTGGCGAGCGCCGCGTCCACGAGGGCCTTGCCCTGGCCCAGCTCGCCGCCGCCGCCTTGGTCCATGCCCATCGGGGTCTAGACACTGGTCAGTGAAACAGAATTCTAGACGCGTGCTATGCTTTGCACTCACCTGGACACTGAAGACGCCCCAGATCGGGTTCGTCGTGGCCTCCCTTGCCGCCTTGAAGAGCGCCGTTGGGTCGGCCATGTTGCCCTGCACGATCCTGATCTGCTTCGACTTCTTCAGCAGGCGCTGCGCCGAGACGGACTCGGCGTACCGCGTCACGGCGAGGATCTCAAAGTCGGCCTTTTGCCGGAGGAGGTGGTCGATCACGGCGCCGCCCTGCTTGCCGGTGGCACCGCAGATCAACAAAGCTCTCGACATGGCTAGGAGTGAGAGTAGTGCTTAGGTCACACGAAACAATGGGAGGAGGGTGAATCGATTGTGTGGTTGAAAAGAAACAATGAGGTCTGAATGGTCGCGTGTGATGAGAGAAGGTCTCCGGTGGAATGCTGGAATTAACCTTGGAGTTGCGCTAGCAACACTTGATAAAGAAAGCCTGATGACGCGACAATGTCTCGGAACAGCGCCTCTCGGTGGCGTCGAACCAAATGGTGCCGATACGATACGGCCTTACCAATCTCGGTGTGCAATTGTCCCGGACGGGCTTGCGGAGCGGAGCGGAGCGTGGTCTGATTAAGCTGTTCGTGTCTTATCTGCGGGCCTGCACCGTCCGGCGTCCGACGGCGGCCGAGCTGCGGGGCGCTTCCGAGGCAGGCTTCCCGCGCGGGAATGCCGCTACTGCATATGCAGCCACAAAGCTTTCCCGACGCCATAAATAGTGGGTGGCAGCGGAGAAACCCTTGGAACGAGCTGTGGCTGACCAAATCATGCTGACTCTTCAAAATCTCACCGGAACATGATAGAAAAAGCGGACCCCCTTCCGATCCGGGTCGGACCCCAGCGGAGCGGGTCACAGGAAGCGTGTCCCCGGTCCCGGAAGCCATCACCACGAGACCCGGCCCGCCAACCGCTCGGACTCGTTGACATCACCAAATGTTTGGACCAAAACCCAGCCCACCCCCGTCCCATACCCTCGCGCATGAATGTCCCGTCACATCTGGGATGCTTCATTGGTCAGTTCCGCCAAACAAGCAGCCAGATTTAGGTTTTAAGCTTTGCGGGACATCAGCGTAAACCGCACCCGTCTATGTTTAGAATTTCGTTTGATGTCGCACCAGAAATACCAATTCTCCCAGTCATGCGGAGGACTCCTCACCATGGGGAGGCAGCCGCCATAGCCGACTCCAACTACATCTCATCAGCACTCGGCCTTCTTTCTCATCTCAGCCGACGCAAGCGAAGGGCTCGAGGCAAGCGACAACGCTGGACTGAGTACCCAACACCGTCGCAGCCGACACCATTCTGAAGAAATGAGCAGCACAACCACCAACGGGACCAAGCTCCGCATCGCCGTTGTGGGCGGCGGCATCGCCGGCCTCGCCGCCGCGGCCGTCCTGCGCCAGAAGCACGACGTGGTCGTCTACGACCTCAACGCGCCCGACGCGCCGGAGCGCGGCGCGGGCATCGGGCTCGGGCCCAACGGCAGCAAGATGCTCAAGAAGGCGTTCCAGTTCCGCGCGGACAGCGTGAAGGCGACCGTATGCGCGGGCACGCGCACGTACGACAAGGAGGGCAACCTGCTGCGCGAGATCACGGGCGTGACGGAGCCGTTCGGCAGCGAGTGGCTGCTGATGCACCGCCAGGACCTCAAGGACGAGCTGGCGAGGCTGGCGACTGGGGACGCGGCGAAGCTGGGCATCTCGGGACCGCCGGCGCGGGTGGTGCAGGGGGTGCAGGTGACGGAGGTGGATGTGGAGCATGGGCGGGTGACGTTGGGCGGCGGGGAGGTTGTGGAGGCTGATGTAATTGTTGGTGAGATTATCTACGTTGCGGTTGACGGAAGGGGGTGAGATGCTGATGAAATCGCAGGTGCTGATGGAATTCACTCCATCGTTCGGGAGGCGATCCTCGGCACCGAGCCGGAGATGATTTCCAGCGGCGCGTCGCTTTACCGGTTCGTGTACCCGCTGGACAAGGCGAAGGAGACTCTCGACGGGCTGCCGGAAGCGATCGACCCGCGGACCGGCGGGTTTCTCAACCTCATGACCGCCGACGACGATCTGCACCGCAACATCATCTTCTACCCGTGCCGGAACAACACGATGCTCAACGTCGTCGCGCGGGTGCCGGACACCATGTTATCCCAGGAGAGCGAGACGTCCTGGAGCGCCGAGGGCAACCGCGAAGAGCTGCTGGACAACTTCCGAGACTTTGCGCCGTGGATGCTGAACCTCATGCGGTGAGTAACTCCCCTAGGTCTGAAACCCGAGCGTGACTGAAGACCGAGAAAAGTACCGTCGACGACGTGAGACTATACAAAGTCAAAGACGCCAACCCGCTGACGCACTACGTCGGCGGGCGCGCCGTCATCATCGGCGACGCAGCGCACCCCATGACGCCGTTCCAGGGCCAGGGCGCGACGCAGGCCATCGAAGACGCGGAGGGCCTGCGGCTGTTGCTGCATGACAACGTGGACGCGAGCAACGTGTTTGGAGCGCTGCAGACCTGGGACTCGGTGAGGCGGCCGCGGGCGTCGCAGGTGCAGCAGAACTCGAGGCACGTGACGGACATGTCGGCGCAGGCGCAGCTGGACAGGATGAGGCTGAACTGGACGTACAACGGGATCCACGCGGCGCTGCGGCACAGGTGATACGCCGGGCAGAGGGTTAAGGGATGGGGAAAGGGGGGTTTTGGGGAGTTGAGGATATGTTTGAGTAGTTTTCTGTGACTGGACTCACGGAGCCCCATAGTTCAATGGGAGCTAGGATAATTGGAAGGTTGGGATGATTGAGAAGGCCGCGCAGCCGGGTCTGCGAGTTTCCACATCACTGAGATGAGTGTCATTGCCCTAGCTGTCATCAAGTGTACGTGGGGTGGTGTTTGATTCGATTTCTCACTATCATCCCTTGCATTTACACAAGTTGTTCATAAGCCCGCTCACATCATACCGTCGTCCATCCCATGTCAGTCGGCACCAATGCGCCATTGATGGTATTCATCCCATCCGAACACAAGACCAGCACGGTCTTGGCGACCTGCTCCAACGGCGACCATCCAAAATTCCATCCTTGGTTCGCGGGGTCGCCATGGACCGTGTTGAACGTCGACACAACTTTGCTCTGGTTAGTGTTTATATTCTCATCCCCGCATCTTCATCTTCAGACGGGGTGGTGGGGTTGGTGGAGGAGATGAGAGTCAAGTTACATACCGACGGCCAATCCTTCCTTGTGGAAATCAGCAATGTGGTTCTCGTTGCGCGCCATGTTGGTCTGCATTGGACCGGGCATGATGGCCAGGCAGCGGATGCCCTTGGGGCCGTAGAAGGCCGCGGTGCTGCGGGTGAGGCCTACGGTTCCGTGTTTGGAGGCAGTGTACGCGACGCCTTTTTGCGTTGTTAGTGTTTGTGTGTTTATCTCTCATTACTTCTTATCCTTTGTCCATGATGTTTGATGTTTCTTTGGATAAAGTGGTTGAGACGTACCTGCTCTCGCGCCATTCAGACCCGCCGCACTAATCACATTCAAAATCACGCCCCTCTGCCCGCCCTCGCGCGCCTCCTGCTTCAGAAACTGCTGAATCGCAGCCTGGCTCGTGACAAACGGCCCCGTCATATTCACGAGTATGTTCTTCTCCCACATCGCCATGTCGCACTCGCCGGTGGGGTGCATCTTGTCCGAGATGCCGGCGTTGTTGACGAGCACGTCCAACCGATGAGCCGGGTCCGCGGAGAGGTAGGACGCGAAGGCCTCCGCGACGGAGGCCGGGGAGGTGACGTCGCACTTGATGGGGTGCACGCGGGCGCGGTGGGCCTCCGCGACGGCGGCGGGGAGGGCCTCGAGCGCGGCCGGGGAGATGTCGAGGGCGAGAACGGTGGCGTTGGCGGCGAGGAAGGCGTTTGTGAGGGCGAGGCCGAGGCCGGCGGCGCCGCCTGTTATGGCCACTGTTTTGGAGGTGTAGTCTACGGACATTGTTGTTGTTTACTTGAAGGATAAGGGTGAAGTTTGGCCCGGGGGTTGGTGCGGATGACGTTGGTGATGGTGGTTGCGAGATGAGATGAGATGAAAGCTAATAAGGAGTGAAATGCAGTTGAAAGATGTGAGCTTGATATATATAAGCTTCCCGCATAGCACTGATAAAAGAAAGCGTTGAACATGCGTGAAGTCTGATGAAATGTCGCCGGTTATTGCAAGCCGAAAGCGAAAGCGAGAGCGACGACGACGACGCAGAGGGGGAACAGATCCGACGTCCCGCTGCGGGCTGTTCCTGTGCATACTAAACCCCAGATTTCCCCCGCATTGTTAGCTTCAGGGACGACTTGGAGATGCAGCGAGAAAGACGGGATTGTTACATCTTCAGATACGGCGTATATATGCTTGGCAAAACATGGCATTGTTGTCCAGTGAGAAGATCCGAGAACGACCCCGAGATTTTGGGTGGGACCCCCACTCACCCGCGGGATGCACGGGGTGGGCATCCGCCAAAACTCAATTCAGATGAACGTGGTGTTAATCTTCACTGCCTGCCCTTTGGTCGGGGGTCTCGGTTCCTGGATTTCTCCGCGCTCGGGTTCGGATCGCGGCCAGCGGTGGCTTGGAGGTGTTTACCTCGATCCCTTCCTTATGGTTGAAGGGATATAAATAAAGCCTTCGAGAACAATCTGCCGATTATGTTGATTGAATAAATTCGGTTTTTGCATAGAATCTGCGGATGGGAGATGCGAGCAGGGAGTGTCGGTGACTGGGCACTGGGGCGATCCTCCGGCTTACCGGTGTTTGAACGGACAGGTGGGTCTTTTCTCCTTCCGCAGATGCGGCCCGGTCCGGGCCAACATGACATTGATGTGGAGAAGAAGTGGTGCTCTGAATCATGGCCATAGCATCCTGCGAGCCCGTCGCTTCTGCATAGACTCAGAGCAGGTTGGAAGTTGGGGGAGAATAGTGGGTTTTCTCTCCGCCATGAGTAAGTCTTTCACCATGACAACTCGGATAAATCAAGTGAAGGAACAAGTGAATTGTGATACTAAGGTACATAATTATTACCAAGGAAACACGTCATTAAGCTCTCATCGTACCACCTCCCTTCTCATCCGGGTATAAGCCTTTTCGTTTGCCGTAACTCATGATGCAATCTCCGTGACAAAAGAAAAAGGTCTACCTCACCCCTTTCTAGTAGCCACTAACTACGGCAGGGTTATGGCTGCCGAGGGTGTGCACGGTACCGTTCAGGTCGCCGCCAAGGTTGCCGTTGACAGCGCCATTCTGAGAGGGCAGACCGTGCTTCTTGCGCTCGACGCGAGGGGCCTCGGGGATGTCGGTAGACTTGTTGGCCTTGCCGATAGAGAAGACCGGGCTCTCCCAACGCTCTCCCTTGCGGGCAAGCTCCTTGTACTCGGTAGCCTTGGTGCTGATGCCTCCAGGAAGGTTGATATTGGGGAAGATGGACTCCTCCTTGGTGATGGCGACGTTGACCTTCTTGTCTGCGACAGCCTCCTCGGCCTTCTGCTTGCCCTGGAGGGTGCGCTTCTGGATGGCGGTGACGTAGCGGTTGTAGATGTTAGGGGTTCTCTCGGGGTCGGAGCGAGCCTCGTCCAGAGCGCGGTCAGCCTCCTGCTTGACCTGGAAGAGAAGAGCATCCAATTGGGTGGCCTGGTCCTTGATGGCCTGCTCGACAGCCTTCTGCAGCGCAGGGCGAAGAACCTTCAGCATGATGGGCTTGACGATGCTGAAGAGGAGCTTGTGGTTGGACTTCTTCAGCTTGATGCTCATGTGCTTGATATCCACATCGACCTTGTCAATCTTGAAGAAGTTCTGCTTGTCCTTCTTGTCGGCAGAGGACAGCTTCATCTTGAAGGAGAAGCCATCGCCGGCGAGAAGGATGTCTGCGACACCAGTGTCGGTGATGGAGGGGAATCCCTGCTTGCGCTTAACGTGGTAGGCCACATCGCGAAGATCAAGCTGAATGCCAGCAACCTTCACTTCAAAGGACTGCTTGTGCTTGTTGGCAATCTTCTTTCGGCCCCAGAGGAAGTAGTTCTCGCTGTTAATTTCCAAGACGTTGGGCATGAAGTTGTCGGACTCGAGGACAAGGTTCTCGATGACGGCGTCGAACTGAGGGTCGCTGTACTCAATGCGGGGAACGGGGATGTAGGCAACGTTCTCGAAGATGGAGGGGATGATGACCTCAGACAGATCCTTGAGAAGGTGAGGCTTGAAGGTGGGCTTGCCATTCTCATCGTTGCCCAGATCAGTGAAGAGCTTCTGGACAGACTCGGCGAAGCGCTTGTTCTGGGGATCCTGGTCGAACTGATCGGCCAAGAACTTGATCTCATCCAGAACGCGGTCGGTGTGGGCGCGGTACTTCTCGCGCAGGAGGTAGCGACCATGGTCGTACAGGTGGTTCCACTCCTGGTTGGAATCGTCGTCCAGGATGTAGCCCTGCTCCAGAAGGCAGCGACGGACGTAGCGGTCCATGGCCTTGAACCAGTCCTTCAACTCACGATCCTGGTCGGCATCGCGGTAAATCTGGTTGATGGACTCGAAGAGGTCGTCAGTGGAGGTGCCGTTGGCGAAGCGCTCAATAAGAGTCTTGAGGTCAGCCTCGGCCTGAGCGAGACCAGCACGGGCGTCCTTGACAGTACCACTTCCGCCCTGTGCAAGTGATCGCGAGTGTCCGGCATACTCCTCGGCAAGGTTGAGGAGGGTCTCGATGGCCTGAGAGTAGTCGGGGTGCTGCTGGCATTCGAGCACCATCTTCTTCAGGCGCCAGATGGTCTGGTCCTTGCGCTCCTGGGGCATCTTCTTGTTGAAGTAATCCTTGGTGCGGCGCTTGTACTCCTCGTTACGCTGGCGAGCCTTCTCCTTGGTCTCCTCGTCCACGTTCTCATCGTACTTCTTCTGGAGGACGTCACGAGCAGCGTTGATGCCACCCTGGGCGTTGACACCCGAGTTGGTGCCCTGCGCCTGGTCACGGGCAGCAGTAGCGGCCAGGTCCTGGGGGTTCTGGGAGCCCTGGGGATGAGCCGACTGCGTACCGGCGTTGATGATCTCGCGAGCATCATCAGCGGGCGAGCCCTTGTAGATACCCTGAGCCTGCTTCTTGAAGTTGTCCTTGGAGAAGTCGGGGGCATCGTGCCATGTGTTGTCCTCAGCGGGACGATCCATCTGGTCCAAGGCCTCACCCGAAGGCCGGACACGCTGGGCGGCCTCGGTGGCGGCATCACCAGCCATGTCGCGAAGGAGGACACTGGCATCCTTGACTGTGGACAATTAGCATAAACATGTGCAATGGCAGGGATGATGGAACTTACGCAGCTTGCGGAACTGGCCGTTGGTGATCAACAGGGTGCCAAGGGTGCGCAGACCCTGGACGGCCTTGTCGCCATGCTGCTGAGCCACCTCCTTGTTGACGGGGGCACCGGGAACATCGACAGCCTTGGGATCGAATTCTTGTGTCTGCCAAATGAAGTCTTGGAGCAGGTTGCCCTGGTTCTTGGACAGCAAAAGGTACTTGGCTTGCTGGATAACATCGCGCGTGTCGGCGATCAGCGCCTTGCCCTCGGGGGAAAGCTTCTCGGACGGGCTGGACAGGGCCTTGGAGGCCAGGAAGCTGTTGAGAGCAACATCGATTTGGTCATTCTGTCGCGGGGATCACGTCAGTGTCATGCAACTCTGCAGGGTGTAAAACAAGGTTGGGGCCAGGGATCAGCCCAGCGGAGACGCGTGGGCCAAGAGATGCCGGCAGTGACGTACCGAGGGAACCTTGCCAGCCTGGAAAGCGGAGACGATGCCGTAGAGCTGGAGCTTGCGGTTGACGTCGGCCTCCTTCTGCTTGAGGTCGGTCGGTTTGTTAACGTTTGCTGACATGATTGGGTATCGTATCTATCGCAAAAAACTGATTCGACGGTCTTCGGGGTATAATAATTATTGGTATGGTAGTAGGTTCAAAAAAAGGGAGGAACAAAAGCGGCGTGGTTGTTGTGGTATTGTTGTCGTTTGAGGGGGGATGGGGTATCACAGAGTGGTTGGGTATAATTGGAATCGTGAGGCTGATGTTCCTGTACCAAAGGAAAAAAACAGCGACAGGTATTGATGAGAGGGAGAGAAGATCAGAGAGAAGAGAGTGAAAGCTTTGGGAGGTTGAGTGACGGGAGGTGTTTATAGGTTTGGATTGGGTTGGAGCAGGTTGCGTGCCCAGGCGCAAAGCAGGCTCATTTGCGTCAGAAGCGAATTTGGAGCTAGCAATTGGCAGGGAGGCCAGGCGAGGCGAGGCGAAGCGAAGGCGCGTGGCAGCAGACGGGACGGTTTCGCAGCAAATTTGGAAGGAAAGGGGGGCCCCCAGGTCCTGGTTAGGTAAGGCCTAAAAGTGTCCAGTGCAGGTGCATCACCGATTGCCATTCGGAGCTTGGTCCTGTCTGCTGTCCTGTCCTGGCTGCCCCTTCCCTTCGAATGTGTGCGTGTGCGTGTGTCAGTGTCAGTGCCAGTGTCTATCCATCACAGTGGACTGGGGGCAATTGGGGGCTGGATCTGGATCTGGATGGACCCGTCCTGCCCGGTCCACGTCCCAGTCAGTCCAGTCCAGTCAATTCATCCAGTGTGTGAGTGTCTGTTCGTGTCCTGCCTTGCCTGCCTGCCTCCTTCCTCGTGGTGCAACTGCGACGGTGACGTTGGTGAAGAAGGAAGGGGGTAGGGAATGTTGATGCAGTACGTCATCGGTTGAATTGGCAGGTACCTATGCAGCGGTACCTTCCGCGCCAGTGCACCACTTAAAAAAATTTCAGACGACGATGTGCAGGCCGGGCAGGAGCATCGCAGCTGGACCGCACCTGCCCTGTTTGCTTGCTTGTTGTGCCTTAGCTCCTGCCACCCGCCGCCCGGGGTCGACACTGGTCTGTTCCAGCTGGCATTGCACTGGCATTTCCCCCCGACTATGTTAGCGCCGCTGCAAGTTGGGGAGATTCGCACCCCATTATTAGTGGTCCCACCGCCCGCATTGCAGCAACGACTTCGCACGCATCGCCGCGACGTGCTGACATCGTCGTCGTCGACAGCTCACAACTCACAGCTCACAGCTCACCCTGTTCGAAAGCGCTAAAGATAGGAGGTAGGAGACACTGTCTGTCTTGAGAGAAGCCCGTAATCGAAACGTGGTCTAGATTTCTGCTGCTAACCCGTAGCACCGATCCCTTCCCTGGTGCATCTGCCGATGTGCCAATCTCATTGCGCTCGGACGGTTGCTTTTGCTTCTCAGACAACCGTTTCCCAACCTCCCTCGTGATGAATTCCTGTCGCACTGCAGACATCAGACCACCGGACAGAGTTTGGCTCGAGGGAAGCTTCCAATTCCAACGGCCTCATCTTTTCAAACCTTGGGACCCCTTTGTGCTGGAAGTAGGTAGGTAGAGAGGAAGCTGCCTTTCGGCCATCTCCATTCGGAGGTGTCTGTCCGGGTCGTCTTGTCTCTCGAGGACCAATGCCAATGAAGAATCAGGTCCTGGTGCTTGGCGCACTCCCAATTGATCCCCTTTTGGTCCATGCTGCCAGCTGAAAGAGCACCATCAAGGCAATTGGAGGGCGACATGTTGAGACGACTCGGTGATGTGCGCCAGGATCTGGATCCAATGCAGATGCAGCAGAAGGGCGGCACGGCGACAGGTGGTGTGGATGGCCAGGGGGCCTGTTAGAGAACAAGACACCACCCTCACATCCACCTCAATCGAGTCCAGTCCAGTCTGTGGAATTGTCGTCTGTTGCCGTCGCGCAGGTGCATCGTGCATCTTGCGCGTCTGGCATTAAGGAAGCACCAGCGAGGTACAAAGGCACATGGTGATTGCCATGTTTCGGAATCGGCGACGGCTGCTGCGATGCGCGTCTCCTGTGGCGTGTTTCGACCATGTCGTCATGTCAACCACCGCACATTCGGGGCACGCGACGGGTATCGTACTATCATTTCGTGAATGCGAGAGGAAGGTGCAGATTCTAGAGGCAGCCACGACACCACACGGGATGCCATCTTGCCTACTCCGTCGCGCACCTCCCCTGCCTGACTCTTGCCTCTAGACCTCGATCTCAACCTCGAAGGGAAGGAAGGAAGCACGGTAGGAGGCAAGGGCAACCCAAAAAAAGACGGCAAGAACGAGGAAACAGAGACATGTTTCTGCCTCCCGCCGTCGTTTAGCTAACCACCCCAAGATATCCGTTCGTAACTTTGTACCCGACGTCTCTCGTTCCCCCAACGCCTCACCACTTATTTCCTCCGCATTCCCATTCTTCCCGCTCGGTGTAACCACAATCATAATCACCATCACCACCACCACTGCGCCTTTTGCCAGCTTTTTCTTGCAGAGCACAACGCCCCCGGCCACTCACACAATCGATGGCGTCGCTTCTGGCACGTCTCGCTGCATTTGCACGTCCATCGTCAAGCATCTGCCCCATCCCCGGCCCACGATCCATCCGTCCATTTACGGCCCATGGATCGCCGCAGCATTCGGAGGAAAAAGCTGCAAATGCCTGCATGGCCCTGGCAAGCGCCGCACCCAAATCCAAATCCAACCCAAACCCACGCCGCGCCGGGCTCTGCATTGGCAGAGTGGCACATTGGCAGCGGCATCGCAGCCGTTCATGGGTCCCAAGATGAACGATCACCTCCCTTTCAGTCACTCTATTGCTGTCAATTGCTCCTAATTCGTCACCAAGTGGATGCCGCTACGCGATTGACACGTAACCCTCCAGTCCGGCCCTGTCCTAATCGCCGCTGGCCCAACGCTGCACCGGCCTGTCTCGCCCTTTTCCTGGATGCGCATTGCAAATTGTTGTTTCCCTCTACTTTTTTTCTGCCCAAGACGTCGGCGCCAAATCGCGATCGTCCACCACACAACAACACACCACAACGCGATAGCTTCTCTGCGCGATCCATGACGTCAAGCTACAATCACTAGCGCGTGCTATGCACCTCACAGATATCTCAGCTTGCTCTGACGCCATCCGCTGTGCAACATCAAGCCACTGCATCACCAGCCATCAATCAATTTCAATTGCTTGTCGCATTTCCAAGTATTGCGCATCCATGGCCATGGACTTTCTCTCGGCTTCCCAACCAGCCACGGGTCAATGTCAATAGCACCAGCCAGCCCTGTGCTGATTGACCGGCCCGGACGGTGCCATCCAAGTTAATCCCCATCATTGTCTCCCTTCCGGCCCCCATCCATCCCGCGGCTGAGAATCTGCCGCTCGGAATCCATGAACGCTCAAGGGTGCCTTGGCAAGCACAGCACAATTGCTACCATGTTCACCGGACCAATATCTCCTTTCGGTCATCCGCAGAGATCTAGCCGCAACCCCTGTCCCCGTCGTTGGCCGCCGTATCCTCGCCGCGACTTTCCCGCGAAGCGTCTGATTGGAGCGTTTCGTTTCCTATTTCACCATTTTCAGCCATGATTACCGCGTCGGCTGTACATATTCATTGGATTCAATGGGAAACTTTTGAACTGCTGTCTATTGACAGCCATGGCAAGTGGTCGCATCTACCAAAGAAATACACCGCCTGTTGAATAGGTTTGTCCATCTCATTCCGAAGCATTCCAAAATTTTCTTTGTGTTGCTTCCTATGCCCTGTCCGAAACAGTGTACAAGCGGCGCCTTTAAACTTCCAACTTGGTCATGATCCGCTCCAACAATCCCTTTTTTGGCTCGGGAATTCGAGCCTCGTTTATGTCAAAGTGCGTCGAACTGAAGAGATGAGAATCGGGGCAACTATGGATCTTGCCAAAGTCAAGTTTGGGAAAGGGCATGACACCAGAATAGCCCCACCTCCCCATGTAACGAAACGGCCCAAGCACCTCGTTGAGGGGGCGAAATCTTTCGTCGT
Organism: Colletotrichum fructicola Nara gc5; assembly: GCF_000319635.2. Taxonomy (NCBI): domain Eukaryota; kingdom Fungi; phylum Ascomycota; class Sordariomycetes; order Glomerellales; family Glomerellaceae; genus Colletotrichum; species Colletotrichum fructicola. Next base: position 6,349,354 of record NW_027094051.1, on the reverse strand, counting down.
GGATGCCCCCAATCGCAACCACCAAGTCCGTGATATGGCCAAACCAGGAACTCGGGAAGGCTAGTGCGTCCTCCCACCCCATGACGGCCTTGATCTTGCCATCCTCATCTACAAGGATATTGCCCTCGTCCAGGTTGAGGTTGTGCACGCAGATTTCCTGCGCTTCTTCCTCCCGTATTCTCTCAAAAAAGTCTCGGTAGTTGAAACCTTGCTTTCCAAGTCGGCGTTCGAGCTCAATCTTCAGGGCATATTTGTTGTCTTCCTCTCTGTCATGGTATGCGACGGAGAACAGCTCGTCAAAGTAGTGTTCGAAGGTTCGAAATGGTCCGCGTTTCGTCACCAGTTTGGACTTCAGCCTGGCGACATCAAACCGCCGGTCCATGAATCTTCCCTTCCTGAAGACCGCATTTACATCACCACGTTCTATGTCGAGGCCGCCTATGAACTTGCCGAGCTCAGGAACCTCACCACACTTGCGGCCTGAGTCAAGAAAGCTGTCGTACAGGTCCTGAAGCTCGATGTCAGTTCTTCTCTTCTCCTCGGGCCCGTAGACAGGGTACGACCGGGCTACGGGCTGGAGGCCATGTAGTCCCGATTGGCAGGTGCAGTAGTCCTGGTCGATGCACTTGCGCAGCACGAAGCCCTCGACGGGCTCCATCACGAGCCACTCGAGCCGCAGCTCGTTCTGTCCCGTGGGGTCGTACACAAACACCCGCGGCACCTTGCCCGTCCGGCGGACCCAGCACATGGCGGCGATCTCGTGGTCCAGCCGCGAGTCGAAGTCCTTTTCCGAGTCATCGGTCACGTATAGCGGCGCCGAGAAGCGCAGGATGACCTTCTCCGGCACCTCAGCCCGCTCGCCCGGCATGATGTAGAAGCGGACGAGGAAGTAGACGTTGGTGAAGCCCGTGCCGAGCAGCTTGACGCTCTTCACGCGCGGGAAGTTGAAGAGCTTCTTGGTGGCGTACCAGTCCAGCATCTTCTTGACGTCGCGCGGCCCCGGGACCTTGTTCGGGTTCCAGCGCGCGTAGTACCACCCGCCTGTCTCCTTGGGCTTCTGCTCGATGAGGAGGTGGCTCTTCCAGAGGGTCTTCAGGTGCTTGTGTTTGTGGTCCCTGATGTATTTGAGGAGGCTTTCCGGGTCGTCTTTCGTGTAGTGGGGGCAGAGGGGGATGCGGACTGGCATTTCGAGACTGGTGTAGTACGGACTGTGGGGGATGGGGGAGACATCTGGGAGAGATGGCGTGGCGCGGCTGGAGGATGCCATCTTAGTTTTGAGTAGAGGAAGTTTTGACGATGATTGTGGTGTGATGGAGTTGGTGAGGCTGTTGTGTGAAAATGCAGAGTATGTGCAAGTGAATTGAGAATGTTGTTTGACTTTGTTTGTATAAGAGATGCTTGTTTCTGAATGTTTTCGAATCTGGTTCATCACCATCCTGAGCCGCGATTATTATACCACCCTCCGGCGAGGTGTCTACGATGTCAAACAATCGGTCTTGTTCTGTGTTTCCTCTCATTGTTTATCTCGGACTCTAAGCGCTGAGTTGGCGTTAGGAAAGACCTGTCAATGAAATTATGTTTCTTCAAAGGACAAAGTCAAAGGAAAGGCTGTTCGCAATTCCTCCGTCTATTAGCAAAGTAAGTTTCTATGAATACATTACTACAAAGGGTTGTTCATCATTTCTTTTATGGAGATGATGAACTTTGACAGACTGACGAGTAAGAGAATTAGTATAGTACTTTTGTCTGGTGTCTGGTGAGATATTGTTTTAGACAAAGCTGGCGTGCTGAGCAACTTTCCTCGCCGAGATTGAGCTCAGCCATTGAGGATTCTTGGTGTTATGCCTCGACGATATCTCGAGGAAGCTTCACAGCCCACCCACTCAGAGCTCACACCTGGAAGAAATAACGATATCGGTACTTCAGCCAACGTTCTATTCAGGAAGACAATGGCAGTGTGCGAGTCTTGACGGCCTTCAAGCAGGTACTAATCGACTACGATACGGAGACTCTCCAGCTTTCTCTAAGTTTACCTAAGCTTCAGCATGGAAACCCATCTTACGACATCAAGAAGTAGTTCTTCCGCATGCTGTCTTACTTAGCTTCATTCTCACAAAGACAGAGAGAGCAAGGCAGCTCTGAAGTGGAACTCCATTGCGCGAAACCAACACATCCTTATCTTCTTGTTGCAAGATCTTCATCATCCTTGTTATCCTGTAGTATGCATGTTTGGCTAGGGATTTGTTTGAGCTGTGTAATGTTTCCATGCCGGCAGTTGCGTTGACGGGGGTCTTGATGTTGTATTCTCGTATCTCGTATTGTAAGACGGTAATGGTCAACATCCCATCATACGATGAGGATTGCATGCATGCTGGGTGAACTTGGCGTGGTCTCGTTGCGGAAAAACTGAGTCGCAACTTGGAGATGTCTCTTCTTTTTTTCCAATTCACTGTGCATTTCCGAATACGAGTTTCATTTTCAATACCTCTTCCGTTCCAATCAGTAACATTCCTGCCATTGGGCCTATTCTCCCCATTGGCTCGCATTCTTGAAAGTATCCCTCCGGGAAAGGAAACTCGTTTCATCTCTGGCTCTTCAACGGAGCTATCTAGTGCTTGTCTCTTACTCAAGCACGTTCGTTTTGCCCAATCAAACTCCTCGATATTTCATCAACAACGGATGAACTGCGAAACAATGCCGGTGGCATCAACATGGTTTTGGAAGAATAGAGGGCGATTGGGGTTCGGTTGAAATAGAAGAAAATGTAAGTTTTTTGCCGATTCCTAATAGTGTAGCACACTCCCAGTCGGACGGGACAGAGCAGTTCACGATGTTTTGATTGACTACATGCGGTGGCATGAACGTATAACTTAGAAGGGACGAGCTCAATATTGCGGTTATCAGGGCGTGCCGTTCATTCAAACACGGAAACCTTGACCCTCTTTAGAAAAGGCCCTTGTCGCGATAAACTTGCCGCAGCAGTTGGTTCCGTCGGCAATTTTCTTTTTTCCTGTCGGCAAGCCTTAAACTTTGCCTACTGCTTCCCCCAACTCACTCTCCAACTCTCTCTGGTTCATTAAGCGCCCGCACTCGCTGCCAGATTGAAGCTTCCAGCCCCCCGGTTTGGCTCCATATCTCATCCTACTTTAGACATGCCTCCTTCTGGCTGCAACAACAAGACCAGCAGTGCGACGAGTCGCATCATCTTTGAGTTTCGTTGAAGCTTCAACAGGCACGCGTCTGTTGCGTGTGATTTTCCTATAAACTTCAGTCCTCGGCCTTTTTTAGCTAGAAATATCAGCCCCCCGATGCATCTCTGAACCCTTCGAGAACAAGAAACAAGCCTCTTCTGCCCGGAAGAGATAAGGAGACATCTCATGGACCCAAACTTTGCATCGCTTGGCAAGAGCATCACCACCAATGGCGTTCCCGCAGCTCGCCGCAGCAGCGTCATCCAACACGATAACGGCTCCCACAGCAGCAGCGGGTCGAGACGGAGCGCCTGCGACCGCTGCCGCGCCCACAAGCTGCGATGCGTGAGGCCGCCCGGCTGCGACTTCCTCAACGAGGGTGCCGGGGGAGGCTTGCCGGCCTGCGAGAGGTGCGTCAAGGCCGGCGCAGAGTGCCTGCACACGGTTCGCACGCGACAGGTGTCGATACGGACCAGTGGCTACGAGCGACGAGGGTCCATGGGTTCGGTGTCGCCCCCTATTGTCTATCAGCGGCCCACCGACGATGCCCTCCCCCCCGGACCGGGCGGCGGCCACATGTACCAGGATGCCAGCACGCGATCGTCCTACCGCAACACCCCGATGTCACAGTGCACAGGAGAAGGGCGAGCAGCACTTACAGCAGTCGGCAGTCAGCAACAGCAGCAGCAGCAGCAGCACGGCAGGCCGAGCCATGGGTCATCACGACGGCAGGACAGCTTCCATCGCACCATGGCCGCGGACCCATCCGGTGCGGACCCATCCGGTGCGGACCTGTCCGCGATTAGTGGAGGCTTCCCCGGCATGGTCTTTGCGGGCGTCGATGCAGGCGTGAAGTCAAACCCCGGGGGCCGCAACAGCAACATCCCCTTTGGTATCAGCGATCACGACCTTTCCTCGTTGAGCCATTGGCCGGAGTGTGATCCTGCCCTGACCAACATCTTTGGCCAAGATCTAAGCGACTTGACTAACACCACCACCGCCACTACCGCCGTCCCGGAGAAGAGCATCAGCGCGCCTGTCGTCGAATCAAAAGAGAACCCGAAAGCGACGACAGGAGGATCAACAACTAATATTACGAGTGACCGGTGTGAGACCAAGGACGAGTGTCTGCAGCGGCTCACCGAGCTGACGTCGCTGCTCCTAAGATGTTTCAGCCTCACAGAAGATCACGCCGTCGAGCTCGAGGATCTGCTCGCTTACTCGCCGGGCGGGAAGACCCGTGCCGCCGCCGAAGCTCATGAGGAAGAGTCCCAGACGGGGAAGAACATGGTGGGCGTGCTTCTGGAAAGCTCCCAGGTCTTTTTAGACACCTTGGAGCGTCTCAAGGGACTGCAGACCCCGCCACGGCAAGACAAGCAAAGCGACTGCTCGTCTCCCAGTTCGGAGTACTCCTATGTTGACTCGCCAGAGGAGATGGATGTGTTCTCAAACGACGGGACGGCGAATACACACGAGTCTCTCCCCATACCTCACAGGCGCCCGGAGGATGAAGATGGTGCCGGAGACGGGATGGATGATCTGCTCAAGAGTCCGGGGGCACCTCATACCCGTAGTCAAGCATCGACAGCGGTCCCTATGCTGCTCTCTCCCCAACATAGCGGCTTCTTCAGCATGCCCACGACCTTCACCATCATCAGCTGCTATATGTGGCTCTTTCGCGGCTACGAGGCCGTCTTCGCAGCCATCCACAACGCCCTCCTGACGCAAAAGTACCAACGGCATCAATGTACGCCCGAAAGCAGCAACAACAGTAGCAGCAGCACGAACCAACGGCATACCGGCAAGGGGATGGGGCCGGTGATCCTGCCGGACATCAACATTGGCGGGTTCGGCCTCAACTGCCACCCGCACCTGCAGATTGAGATGCTCATCCACGTCAGTTGCCAGATGCTGCAACGGATCGAGGCCGTGCTGGGCATCGACCCCGCATCGCGCGAGAGCTGCACCCTGGCGGATGCGCAGCAGAATGGCGTGCTCAACCTGACGAGCGCACCGACGCTGCTTCACACGTTTCTGCACGGCGCCAACAGGGGTGGCGGCGGGGAGGGGCCCAACTCGGCGCGACTGTCACTGGTCCGCGGGATTGTGAAGAGCATCCGGCATACTTTACGCGGTGGGCGTGGTTAGACACGATTTCATGTCAGAGAGGTAGACTAGATTCAGAGCCATGACTTAGATTACAGCGATATGTAGATAGCCTTCTTGAGATAAATACATTTTCAAGCATCAGAACTGGAGCTGGGAATATCATTCGATTCTCTGATGTTGCTTTGGATCTCACTGAGCTAGCTAGTCATTGTGTTCATTAACCACTTAACGACTCAAAGTGAGGTTGCGTACATTGTTCGGACGAATACACTCGCGGACTTCCCCGTACAGCCAAGCGACGTCCCTGTCAATAGAAGTAAGCACTTATAACGCAGCCACCACCTCGGATTCTGACACGTGAAATAGGAGGGTGTCTTGCCTTGACTCTGCATCAGTACGCCCTACCTGGAAATGCAGAACCCGTGTAACGCAACGCTACTGGCCAATGGGCTGGTTTCTTTCTCACAGCTCGCTTCGAGCAACATTTGGGGTTGCCCTCCTTCCCCACAAAACTGCACTGATGGTGTTCCTGAGTTGTCGGTGATCGATGCTGCGGTTCATCAGAGGTGCCGATCGCTTGGGTGCCGTACGATTCGGTGAACCATCCCCACACTCGGATTCGGATGTGGAGACGTCGGTATCGGCGTCGGAGGCCGAAACCAACAGGACATGCCTGGCCTGGCCCTTCCAGAACCTTCCGGAACAATTGTGTTGCCCGTGTCCGATGCCCCGATGGCCATATTCTGAGGTATCTTATCCTAATATTCCGCCGTGGTAAGGCCGTCGAAAGGAAATAGACTTGAGCAGGGCCAAAGGGTTGCATTGAGTGCCTCTCCGGAGCAACGCTGCAACTCCCTGTAATATTGGCAGCTTGTCGGTCGGCCAACTCACAGTGAGAAAGTCGGGACAACGAGAGTAACGTGTCAAGGGCTGTACTATCTCGGAGAAAGGAAGAAGGTTATGCTGCATTGCACCAACGCGAGAGTATCGCGGCTGTGGTCACATGACATTATTTGCATCATTCAGCTGATCACATAAGATGGCCAAGGTGGTATGGCTGATGCTGCCAGTACAGACAGGGATTGGTGACAGAAGGTCTGTGGTAGGGATGGCTGATTTAGGTAGGAACCTAGAGTCCTGTGCAACCAGCACCGAACTCCGAAGGCACCAGTGTTCAAGCAAAAAACACGGAGGAACTATTCTTCTCGTGAAATGGTTTCTAGAGAACTGGATCGAGAGTATATAAGTCCAAATTGCACAAGCGCCGGCATCCCTCATACGCCGTATATGTCCCTTGTCCCCACGCCTTGCATACCTGACAGTATCTAGTCATTCCGCTCACAGATTACGCAACACCAAACATTAGAGCTGATTACTTCAACATGGCCAACGTATCTGACTCTTACTCGCCTGCTGGCTCTGAGCCACATAGCTACTGGGCTTCTACCCTAGCAGGTGTTGTCTTCGTCGCGTTTCTGTTGTTTTCGCACAGCTGGTTCAAGCCGAATCCACTTGCCAACGTCCCCATCGTGGGAAGGGGTTCGCGATGGGCCCGCAGAAAGCACTTCATGCAGGGCAACGCGACTCAGATGTTCCTTGATGCTTATCGCAACGTCAGTGGTGCCCTGAAAACATTACGTGCCCGGATATGCCTGACGTCTTCCACAGCACAAAGACAGCATCTCTCTGATCACGACAGCCAAGAGTAAGATGGATGACCACCATAATTAGATACTCTGTAGCTGATTTATCCTCCAAGCCAGAGATTCAATCCTGGTTCCTCCCAAGTATCTGCCAGAGTTGAGTAAAGCGCCCGACGATGTCATCAGTGCCCAAAAGGCGGTTGAAGAGGTTTGTGGAACCGCGCTCACCCTGCCTTTCACTGCCAAGTACTGACCGAGAAAGTTCATCCAATCCAAATACACGACCGTTGGCTTCGAACTACCCGTGTTCGTACACGTATCAAGAGCCAACTTGACCCCCGCGCTAAGTTGGTGAACCCTGGTCTAGTGCAATAACTGGCGAGTTGACTCATCTCCATAATAGACGATCTGAACCCTGCCGTTGCCAAGACAATTGCCAAGACGTTGCAACGCGAACTGGCGCCAACATCCAGTTGGAGCGAGGTTGCCATCAACGCGAAACTTCTGCGTATTATCGCAATTGCATCTGGGCACGTTTTCGTTGGCCCAGAGCTTTGCGACAATGAGGCGTACCTCAGCACGTCGATCGACTTCACTCAACACCTCATGAAAGCCGTGTACGGCATTGCTATGATACCAACCTTCCTGCGGCCTCTCATTGCCCCCTGGCTCCCCATGACGAGGGCGCTGCACAAGCGGCTCGCTGAGGCCGATGCGGTCTTCCAACCCATCGTCACTGCCCGGCAGCAGGCGGCAAAGGAGAGCTCACTGAAGCACAATGACATGCTCCAGTGGATGCTCGATTCGCAGACCCGAGTGGGGGAGCTGAGCACCCGAGATCTGGCGCTGGCGCAGATTGGTGCTAGTTTCGCGGCCATTCATACTACGACGATGACGGCTACGAACGCAGTGTACTGGTTGGCGGCGAAGCCTGAACTAGCTCCCATGCTTCTGGAAGAGGTTGAGCAGGTCCTGGATGAATCCAATGGCCAATTCACAACCGCAGCACTCCAGAATATGAAGAAGATGGATAGCTTTCTGAGGGAGGTTATGAGAGTTACTCCCTTGAGTGCGAGTATGTGACCGATTCCATGGATTACGAACTGCTGTGTCCAGACGGCTGACCAATTCTTCTAAACATAGGTGCCTACGTCCGCAAGGTCTTAAAACCGTTCGAACTCTCGAATGGCCAGGTAATTCCGGAGGGCATGTTCGTAGAGGTCCCAAGCGTCGGCATCAACCAAGACCCAGAGATCTTCCCGAATCCCGACGTATTCGATGCTCTGCGCTTCTACAAGCTCCGCAGAGATGACAACCCAGCCCAACTGAACCAGCTACAGGCTGCTTACGTTGGACCCACGCACCTCAGCTTCAGCTTCGGCAAGCACGCTTGTCCAGGGCGCGTTTTCGCCGTTAACGAGATCAAGACGGTGATGGCAAATCTTCTACGCACCTACGACATCAAGTTACCTGACGGCGTGAACGAGAGATATCCCAGCCTTGTATTTGGTGATCAGGCAAGTGGACCCATTGCTGTTTATGAGAATGACCAAGGAGATCTAACCGAAATCTGGCGTTAGAATGTCCCTGACCCCACGAAGACTATTTTGATGAAGCAACGAGACATGGAAGTACTCGTTTAGATGACTTACACTGCAAACAAATAAGTATCGTAGTTTAGGTAGTGATGGAGTGGCTAGCTATTTCGCTAGAACCGTGGAGCACAAAGAAAGCATATAGAAAACAAAACAATTCCGAGTCTTGAAAGGGCGGAACTGTAGTCGCATCCAAGCTACAACGTTTCTACATGAATAAAGCAATCGAACTTTCGTTTCCTACAGCTTTTCAGACTGGTGACAATGTCCATTTAGAAACGCATGCTCAGCATCATTGTACCACCGCCTACAAGACAGCTCCCAAGCAATAAGTCTCATTCAACTAAAGCAACGAAAATTTCCTGGCAAGAACTTTTTACTTTATTTTTGCAACGGGCCGGGTAGGAGATGCCACGCCTTTCATGCAGGTACTTTGACGATCGAAATTTCCAGATCTCTCAGCATTTGTAAACTTCACTTGCTGACAAAAAGACTTCCGTTGATAGCCTCATTATTCTCCCTGGGTTCCCAGTATCTCTTCCGTTTCAATCTAGATGGGTGCAACTGCGGGAGCGTTTTCTCAGGTCCGGAAAGTTATCTGCCCTGCGTTGTTGCGGAAGTCAAAATTTGGCTTTCCCGTTATGTTTGATGGCCCGGCCTACGTTGCACCATCGGAGGGCTCCGACCGTGTTGTCCTCCCAATGGCGAAATTCGCCGACTCTTGGCGCGAGTCGCTCATGTAACCGTATTATAAACCAGGCAGCATTTGGCTTCCAGACCTGCATGATGCATTCGGACTAGAATTACCACTCCTGTCAGTGGCACCCACCCAAAGTGCATAGACACGAACCTCTCCTTCGACTTTAGGCTTTCCAATCGGTGGGAATTCGCTGGTTTATTGTCGATCGCACCGATTTCGTCCCATCTTAATACGTTGAATATCTTTGCGATAGACAAGGAACTCGTAGATTGTCGTGAGTGCCCCTCCGGCACATTGAGTCGCAACGACAACTTTGGGGGCCATGTAAAGGAATGTCGAGTCAAGACTCTGCCGCGGAAGCGTATCTCAGCTAGTCCATAAATGGAGTAAATCGATAAGTCCTACGTTCATTGTGTTCCTTCTATCGACACGTTTCTCTTCCGTACCTAGTATTCCCTTCCTGTTCAACCAGTCCACATCAACAAAATGTCTCGACCCGAGGATGGCATCAAGTTGGGAGATCGATCTCCAAATCGAGTTGAATCTAATCCAGATAGCCCTGTAACACTCAACGACAAAACACAGGCAGACGCGACAGCCGATCCGACGCCCGACGAAAATGCACCCAAATCCGGTGGTCGTGGATGGGCCTTTTGGGCCATCTTCGCCAGCTTGTCCGTCACAGCTCTCCTAAGCTCCATGGAAGGCGGCATCATGTCTACGGCTCTCCCAGCGATTTCGCGCGCTGTAGATGCCGAAAGGGACTACATCTGGGTTGTGAACGTTTACTTTCTCACCAGGTAAGTCATGTGGTGTTGATATGGAAGCGTCAAGCAAACAAAAAATGGTCTAGCATGGATAACTGTACTACGCGGTCTTGACGCTTACCAACGCGTGTTTCCAGTGCGGCTGTTCAACCTCTCTACGGTCAACTAGCAGACATTTGGGGCAGACGGTGGCCAATGTTGGCTTCCGTGGTCATCTTCGCCGCAGGATCGGCTGTCTGTGGTGCCGCCAACAACGCGGCGACACTAATCGGCGGGCGAGCGGTACAAGGACTTGGCGCCGCTGGCATCAACACTCTCGTGGAGATCATCCTTTGCGACCTCCTACCGCTGAGGGAGCGTGGACAATTCATGGGACTCCTCTTCCTCTTCATCGTCATCGGCTCCGTGCTGGGACCCTTCCTCGGTGGGATCATCGTCCAACGGACATCTTGGCGATGGGTCTTCTATCTGAACTTGCCAATTTGCGGAGTCTGCCTGGCCCTCCTCTTCTTTTCCCTGAACCTCAAGCACCGCAGCGACGAGGACTCAACACCATTGGAAAAGCTCAAAAGCATTGACGTTGTCGGTCTCCTTCTTCTGTGCGCATCTGTCACGTCACTTCTATACGGTCTTACGTACGGCGGCGGATCAAAGTACGCGTGGTCCCATCCGGTCATCATAATTACACTGGTGCTGGGTGTCATCGGCCACGGCTTGTTTATCGGCTTTGAGGCATCGCCTTGGTGTCCTCATCCAGCTTTGCCGATATCACTGTTCCGGAATAGAACGTCTGTGGCCGCCTATGTGGCCGAAGCCGTGCAGATCCTGGTATCATACGGCGCCCTTTACTTCCTCCCGCTCTATTTCCAGTCAACGCTTCTGGTGTATCCCGAAAGATCTGGAATTCTGCTCCTACCGTTCTCCATATTGTTCTGCATATCTGCTGCTGTCGGTGGTGCTCTAGTCACAAATATGGGCAAATTCCGTATGGTACATATCGGCAGCTTTGCACTGATGACGATCATGATGGGCGTTTTCACCTTGCTCAACCGTAACACACACCTCGCTGTAATCGCAATCACGGGGATTATCACGGGTATCAGCGTCGGCCTTCCCAACGCCTCCATCTTGACCGCGGTTCAAGCGGCGTTGCCAGACTCGCTCAACGCGGCCAGCACCAGCGCATTCGCCTTCATCAGAAGTATATCCACCGTCTTTGCCATCACGATCCCAGCTGCCATCTTCAACAGTCGATTTGACGAGCTACTTTCGTCCTCCGGCCTGGAAAGCAATGCGAGGGCAAGCTTGGGCCTTGGCCAGGCTTACCAACAGGCGTCGCGAGATTTTGTCCGTTCCTTCCCTGATGCGGTGCAGAACGAAATCATCGGCCTATACGAGGTGAGCCTACAGCGCGTCTGGCAGGTGCTCATCGCGATCGCGGGTCTTGGCGTTATTGCGTCTTTGATAGAGAAAGACCTGGAGTGTCGCACCGAACAAACAACAGATGAATTTGGTCTGAAAGAGGAAAAGCCGGGCCAGACATCTTCCAATAGTGAGGTATAGACTATCTCGCATGTGTATAATCAGTCGTTCGAGTTTTCAACCTGGCACTTGCGCATGTTATAAGCATGTGCTAGCGCTTAGAATAGACTTCTGAATGACCTTTACACAACGTGCCGTGGGTGGTTTGCGTTGTACTTTGAGTTAAAGTTGTGATAGCTTGTCTGAGTGAGATACCTCGCCGACCGTGTTCTAAGGTTACCACAAGCTTAGTGATGTTGAATTCTTTCACAGGAAGCGACAAATAGACGTGCTTTAAGCAATATTCATGGCTTTTGCGACAGAGATGAATATTCTGACTTCTCTCATTAGATCGTATTGAATTCTCTCTGTGTTTGAACTGGGCAAACCACGAGGATACAATGTTTCCTGAGCATAATCTTTCCGCTTATAGTAAACACGAGCCTTTATCCCTAGGTTACCTTAGGAACACGGGGGAATGACTGATCCGCAACAAAAAGGTTTCCTCGGAGATATGTTGTCATATGAGGAGCATATGCTACAAGAACACCGGCGGTCTATCGATACCAAGCGCACGATCAAGAAACTGCAAACTTCTTTGGCCACACAAGGCTACGGCTCCCATCTTTGCCTGGAGACTCCCCTGCCCCGGACTGGCCGGCACCCACATTTCCTTGTTCTCGAGAGGAACATTGACCAAGCCGTCATAACATCGCTTGGTGTGCTCGTCCACGTCCAAGTACAGCGAGTTACCGCTACCAGATACGAGAACAGGACAGACCACGCGCGTGAGATAGTCGACACTATCCTTCTGTTGTGAACCAGCCAGCGAAAACTTCTTCATATGGAGCAGGATGTCTGAAGGCGACGAGAGCCCAAAAAAGGTTCCAGCGACAGAGATCTCCCACTTGAGCTGAAATGAGAACGTCTTCAGAGTATTCATCAACTTGTCTATGACGTCCCGGCTCATCCATCCATTCATCCAGGCCGACAGGAACAAGCGAGAGACGTGGGCGGTGCCAAAGTCCCACATGTCAAAAAATGGGTCCTGATTAGAAAAAAGAACCGTGTTAGCACAGGGGTCATGAAGTTCTGATCCTTGAATTGAACTTACGATCGAGACGCAAGCTTTGACCCTGGGATCAGCAGCAGCACGAAGCGCATAGTAGCCTCCCATGGACGCACCAGCGACAGCAATGCTATCGACGTCGAGTTCAAGATTGGGATTCTTGGCGGAAAAGTCGACAAGATGATCGATGACTCGCTCCGAAACAATCTCCCAATTTGGTCGCATAACGAGGCCGTGGCGACGGAGCATGACACCCTGGCCAGGCCCATCAAACGTGAGAACGGCGTATCCTTGCCGGTAACCAGAGGAAGGGTACATAAAAAACAGCTCTTCCTGGCACGAATCTGCTCCTCCAAAGTTCACCAAGATGGGGATTTTTCGGCCAGGGATGCGGCAGCTCTCAGGCGGCAGATAGAGATATCCTGGCAGTTGATGGCCCTCGTAGGGGATAGAAAGCAATTGTACCGGGCAGTCCATAAGATCAATGGCCTTGCGAAAGAGACTGCCCATCCGCTCCGACACAGACAGCGCACACGGATGCTGTATCATGGCCGTGTCGCCATCGGCAGGCGGGGAAGAAACGAACATGTAGCCGCTGGCACGGGTGTAATTGGCAGCTCGCAGATATGCCCTTCTGGCGGCATCTTTGTCGCCGTGCGCGCAGGCCTCTTTGGCTAAAACCTCGGCTCGTGCCGCCTGCTTAGCCCACGCCTTTTCCCACGATATAGGATCGTTGGCTTTGATTTCGCCGACTGCCTCAAGAACTTCGGCCGTTTCCGCACCGCCATAGACGGTAGTGCCGAGAATTCGAACCGTCTCGAAGTCGAAAAACGTGCTACTTGGGAATAGTTTGTGCATTTTTGCAAAGTTTTAAGTAGTCGTGATGATAGTTTCTGGTTTACGGGTAGAGTAGCCTAAATCTTTTGCATTAGCTTAAGAGATGAAAATAAGTGCCGCATGGGTATTTTCACCAGTACAAGCGGAGATTGGCTTGCCACGGTCCACTGTGGTTGTTGGACAAAGCAGGTCGTAATGTGTAGCAGCCTCTCCTAGTAAAGATAATGCAAATTTGGGATGCCGCAGCAATGAAGTGAGGGAGCTATGATGGAGAGTATACTTTTACGATGTCCCGAGGTGCCCACGTTCGGAGTCGGGGATGCTACTTCCTTATCTTAGTTCCCGATGCCCAAACCTTCGACATAGCTCCGAAAACTTGCAGGGGACGGGTCCGACTGGGTTCTGATTCAAAAGTCACACGGTACCTTTTCACTGCTAAGAGGCACTTTCTGCTGTCCCTAGAGGGAAACCTATGTGGAATGGGTCATCCCAACCCCCGGATTGACGTGCAAGCGTGCCAACTTTGAGATCATTTGAATTATAATAGGCGGTACATTGAGATTTCTTCGAAGGTGTTGTCTTGCGTAGACTGTTTACACCTCCGTTAATAAATGACACAAACCAAGAGAAACGCTCTACAACGAAATAGTAGAGGAAATTTGTGGAGGACTGTATTCAGTTGGTGGCTCTCAAACTGTTGCTCAATCACCATGTCTCCTCGTGCCCTCTTAGCGCAAACCTAATGATAGAACGTAAATAACTCCACCTATTCTTTTGGTGGTAAGATATCCATCTTAGAAGTTAAGTCAACTTTGGAAAACGCGTGTCTACTCGACATAGTTACTCTGGAAGAGCGGCGAGTTCTTGGGAAATGTCAATGCCTCGCTCATCGAGACACCCTCGTACTGATCCATTCCAACATGCCCACCCCTTGCCTTTCCTGAGAAGCCACTGCCACCAACACCCTCGCCAAGAATGTACTCAAACGCCAGGTTTGCATGCTCCACGAAGAAAGTGTAGTGGCGTCTATTGCTCGGGGAGACAAGCTCAAGCTGAAAGCCTGTAACCTTGTCCTTGAGAGTGCCCGTAACCGCGCCGCCATACGTCTTGCTGGCAAGGACGTAGTCTTCCGTGTCGGACGGGGTTGGAGATGTCGAACGAAAGACGGGGACACCATCTCTGAACAGGGCCGCAGATTGGTGGACGTGACCCTGGTCCAGGTTTGACTCAAAGCGGAAGAAGCTGAGAACGTACGGCCCGAGCATTGCTCGCACACCTTGCAGGTTCCTCAAGCATGTAAACCAGCTGAAAGCAGACCAGAACCTCTCATGACCACCAATGCCGCTCCAAGTCACCCTCTTGCCTTTGATCTCGACATCGAAGTCCAACGTGCCGGCAGGAATGGGTTGCGACCAGTGCAAGTGGCGAACGGGTTCCGTCGTCGCGTTCTCATTTGGCCAGACGTGGCCGTCGGCAGCAATAGGCAATGACTTGGATTTCGTGATGATCGTTCCTTTTACCGTGTCTGAGTGAAGAGTGATGATAGCCTCGCTCATGTCTGAGTTCACGAGGAAAGAAAACTGGTATCCTTCCTTCTCACTGTACCACACCCCCCTGACACCTTGTGGACAGGTTTCCATGACAGTTCGCTCGGCGTAGTAGAGCTCGGAAAACCGGGTGCCGTCAGAAAACCCAAACTCGAGCGACAGGCGAAAATTGCCAGCGCCTAGGATCGAGTAGTTCGGGTCGCGGTAGAAGCCGAAGATGAACGACTGCATGCCATCTTCAGAGACGCCATCAAAGGCCCACTGCTCACCAGCGGTTGAGTTGAGTGGACGAATCTTTGGCATTTCTATGTTCTCGGTGGCACCCATAGCGAAATCGACCAGCTTCCTGCCTTTGGCCATGTCGTAGGCTGTCAAATTGCTGATCTGACAACCTGATGCCTCGATGTTGTCGGTTAAAGGCACCTGCTGTTCTTGTACGGCAAGACCAGCGAGGTTAGGACTTTTCCAATGCAGAGGCCATGGTTCCAGCCACACTTTGCTGCCCCGAGCAGGGGAAACAAGCAGTGAAGCCAAGAGAATGTTGGCAGCAATCATGACTTTTTCGAGATGGCTATTCGAAAAGATACAGAAGAGCTGTAAAGCGGAGTAATTTTGGCGTGAATGGGTGAGTCAATGCTGCGAGCTCGGATGGATACTGTGAAGCGGTGGAATAGAGCGTGTGGGGGATTTTGCAGGCATACTTTATGGCTATCTACTCCAGCTAGAGTCCCCTCTTGAGCCTGGTCCATCCCAATTGAGTTTTCGATGTCCGAAAGATAAAACTGACCTCCGAACACAATGGTTCACTGGATAGCATATAACCAGGTCCCGAAGATGAGCGACCGAACACCCAGCGACACAAACGTTGCTCTCCAATTTCCTTCCATTATTCACGCTTCAATTCACGATGCATATCCCTACCAAGCGAACTGCTGTCGTTCAAGGCGACGATGGTTGCTTACGGATCGATGAGAATGTGCCCATGCCGCAGCCTAGACCCAACGAGCTCTTGGTGAAGGTGAAGGCTGTGGCCATCAACCCATGCGACCACAAAATGTACGAACGATTCCCTTGCCCTGGCGCAGTTGACGGATGCGATTTTGCTGGAATCGTCGTTGGATTGGGATCCGACGTTACGGCCTTCAAAGTCGGCGACAGGGTGTGCGGAGCTGTCCACGGATCCAATCCGAGTCGGCCAGAGTCCGGGACGTTCACTCAGTACACCGTATCCGAGTCCGAGTTTACGCTCATGCTCCCACCCAACATGTCATTCCGACAGGCTGTTGGTCTCAGCACGACGGGGCTCAGCACACTGGGGATGGCAATTTACAAGGGTTTGATGTTGCCGGGAACCCCCATGCAACCAGCCGAAAAGACCCGCATGGTGCTGGTTCATGGGGCCAGCTCGTCGGTCGGAACAATGGCGTTGCAGCTCCTTCGCCTGTGAGTTCGTCTCCGAGCGGGGCAGAGTCTCCCATTTTGGTGTCGCTTGTCAGGGTACCCCTGATACTAACGATCTAAAATCCAAATAGGATAGGACACATCCCCATTGCCACCTGTTCGCCGAGGAACTTCAACTTGGCCAAGAAGTACGGCGCAGAGGAAGTCTTTGATTACAACGATCCGGACTGTGGCAAGAAGATCAAATCGTACACTCGCGACACGCTGTCCTACATCATCGACCCTTTTACGGACCTTAAAAGTGTTGCTCTGTGCTACGAAGCGATGGGACGAGCAGGGGGACGTTATGCCTGCCTCGAGATGTACCCAGACTACGCTCTGGAACGGAGGGCCGTTAAATTATTCTTTGTCATGGGGATGGCCATTTTGGGTCATCGTCTGGAATTGGACTACGGCTACGAGAGAGACGAGGACCCGGAACTTAGAGCGTTTGGCATCCGCTGGTACAAAGACCTGCAAAAGTTGCTGGATCAAGGGAATCTGAGACCTCATCCACTGAAGGAATTGGATGGGAAGTTTGAGGGTATCCTGGAAGGCGTTGAGATGTTGAAAAATAAGGAGGTCTCCGGCCAGAAGCTGATTGTAACTTTGGACGAATCCTAATTAGGAGTTGACGATCATTCCTTTCCTTTGTCTTTCAGTTTATGGATCGCATCGTGGATCAATGACCACAATGTGCAGATTCATGAGTGTAAAGTGAGCATGCTCAGCCGACCTTCAGGCCTGCCTCCTAAGTCCCCGAATGATTTCAGATAATAGACAGGCTATAGCTCTTAACAGAAGACCATCTTATGAACCGTGCTGTTTGGCTCCAGTAGCATCAAGGCTTACATGGCAATTGCATATTCTCCATAGGCTGGGAACAGGCTTTTGACTCTCGGTTGCGTCGCCAAAACAAAGTTTGTGAACGAGGATTGGTGTCTCCGAAGCAACTACCGACCGCCGAACATGCAGGGGACCTCTGGCTTCAAGGAGTAAGATGATATAACCCTTATGCGCATCAGCTGTCGCGCATCTGCTGTACGCAGTACTGCTTTCATTCTTGTGTACGAAATCGACAACGCCTACCTCCAGGATCGACACCATGCTGCAACTACTGGGATTTGAACTGCTAACTGCAAAAGCATTCTTCTTGTTGTTAGTTGGTAGCATTGGGGTAACTCTTGTCTACTTCCTGCATTTTTACAACGTCTGGCCATTCGGCAATGACGTTGAGCCTGCGACAGCAGATCAGTTGCGACACATACCGTTGCTCCGGTTCGATGGATCGAACAATGTTGAGAGATACATGAATGAGACCCGGAGTCTTCTTCGGCAAGGCTACGAAAATTACTTGCGCCAAGGCATCCCTTTCCAGATACGTCACCCCGTCGGCGAATTGGGCTCCCAAGTCCTTCTACCAACGAAGTACTTGGAAGAAGTCAAGAAGGCCCCAACAGACCTCTTCAGCTTCGAGGCCTACTCAGCGAAGTCCTTCCTATTGGACTACAGTCGAGCCCCAAGACAGACGGAAGCTGCGGCACATGTGATCCGGGTTGACCTAAACAGAAACTTGGGTAAGCTGTCTATAACATCGATTCTTTCTTCCCTTCGATCTATGCTGATTCGTTCCCCAGGTCCTCTAGTGACAGACCTCTGGAACGAAGCCGCCCAGCACCTCAGCGAGAACGTCTCCTTTGAGTGGAAGACCGTGTCGGCTTATGAGCTCGTATGCAGCTTTGTGGCTCGCGTAGCTTCTGTCGCTCTCGTTGGAGCTCCGCTGTGCCGAAATCCGGCTTGGCAGCAGATCGTCGTTGAGACGACGTTTGTTGCGTTTGGGGCAGCACAAGCCATCAAAGACAAGTACACACCACGCTGGAGATGGCTGGCTCCGTGGTCAGAGTCGATTCAAAAGGACTTGCGACGTATAAGAAAACAGTCAATTGACCTGCTGCGGCCCCTCTACAAAGAACGGCGCGAGGCGATGTCAAACACGGACAGCTTCCGAGATCCATCTGAAGTTTACAGAGACGTCGTCTTCTGGCTCATGAAGAGCAATCAGAAAGATCGATCATTGTACGGAATTACTGAATCACAGCTATTCTTATCTTTGACAGCCATACACACTACGTCGGGGACACTCAATTCATTTGTTTACGATTGGATTGCGCATCCCGAATACCATGACGATATCTTGCTGGAAGTCACCGAGACCCTCGCCAAGGTTCAGGCTAATAATGGCCAATGGACACTGCAACATGTGGCTATGATGCGAAAGCTAGACAGTTTCATGAAAGAGAGTGCCCGGTTGAACCCCATAGGCTTCGGTGAGTCATGTTTCCCAAAGAGGTGAGCCGACGTCACGGAGCAAACTATTCGCTGACCCAGAGCTTTCTAGTTTCTACCCAGCGCTACACCCTAAAGCCG
Organism: Colletotrichum fructicola Nara gc5; assembly: GCF_000319635.2. Taxonomy (NCBI): domain Eukaryota; kingdom Fungi; phylum Ascomycota; class Sordariomycetes; order Glomerellales; family Glomerellaceae; genus Colletotrichum; species Colletotrichum fructicola. The sequence goes on along the minus strand of NW_027094051.1, from coordinate 6,330,508 downwards.
TACACGTTCAAGGATGGCTTCCACCTTCCGGCGGGCACGACTATCATGTTTCATTCCGACGGCGCTCACTATGACGCTGATAACTATCCGGACCCAGACAAATTTGATGGTTATAGGTTCTTGCGCCTCCGCGAGACAGTCGATCCTAATCGATTCCATTACGCATCGGTCTCGGATAGTGCGCTTGGTTTTGGGGCCGGGATACACGCATGTCCGGGTCGCTTTCTCAGCGCCATCGTTATGAAGTTTTTCCTGATCAATTTCATGACGCAGTACGAGTTCAAGTACGAGCATGGTGGCACAGAGAGACTGCCGAACCTCTACAATGACAACACTAGCAGACCCGCCCCAACTGTTAACCTGCTGGTTAGGAGAAAGTACTAGAAAAGACTCGAGGACTATGAATATCCTTTGGCGGGACACTCGAATACTCCCGCTTTGGTTCGCAGGCCACAATTGTATCGTCCATGGATAATTCATTTGGAATCTGTTGGCTTTCGGGACAAATATCCCAACAAAGCTGCATTCAAGCCTTTTATCCCATGGGATTTCGGGATGAAATCATGATGTCGATACCAAAAGCCCCTTCCTCGGACAAAGTTATAAAAAGAATACACTTCCCCATTCGTACACTCACCCGTAAATCACGCATATTAACGTGGTCATCTTCCATTCCCACCATCAAACCGAAGACTTAGGCAGTTCGCAATCGGGGCTTTTTCAGACAGAATCAACGAACATAGCTTCTATTGTCCAATTCATAGTTCAGTGATGCTGATACTCTTTCTGTATGCTGACTCGCTGCCCACGTGTATCCGACCTTAATCGATTACGAGGACGTGAGCGAGCCAATGGCCTTGGGCTGGCTTGGTATACCGTCTTGAAAAGACTGAGTCGTACGTGGTTGACGAGGATTTAGAGTTGGACCACTTCCCCTCATCTCCACGCTGCCCACCTGTTCGGACGCGTCAGGGATCCCCCTAATACACCCAGGATGCTTGGTTATATCCCGACTTTGGCGCACAATTCAGCCAATCGGGGTGCGGTCTCGGTGTGCAATCGCCGAGCCCGATAGCAAAGGCAACGGTGCAGGGATGCCGCAGCCGACAAGCATGGTCAAGCCATCCCAAGCTACAAGCTATGTCCACATCCGAACCCTGAGGAGAGCTTTGATATTCGCATCGTCGCTGTGCTTTTCAGCCATGTGAAGATCTTATCTTCCTTCACTCCAACCAATCTTCACCTCAACACCAAGACAGAAATCAAACGCACCCAAGATGTCATTTTCAATCGAATCCAAGATTATTGAACCATACCTGGTTCTCCGCCAAAGTCTGGCACCCCTCAGGCTTTCCAGATGGCAAATGTTCAAATTCATCGCCAGAACTGTCCTCTATTCAGCTTTCCCTCGTGTCTTCCTCCTGGGCACGGTCCTGAGTCTCGTCGTGTACGGTCTATATCGCGCAACTTCGGGTCGACAGCAACGAGAACCTGATCATGGCTTTCCCATCGTCAAAAGAAATGATTACCATTTCGACACCATCATTGCGGAAGGAAAGAAACTGGTGAGATGGCACTTATGTCTGCTTGACGGCAGCACAAAGAGCTGACGTTGGACCGCATAGTATCCGGACAAGCCTTTCATGGCCATCAACAAACGATACAGATTCGTCATCTACCCTACCAGCAGCTGGGACGAACTCAAACGAGTTCCCGAGCAGACAGCATCTATCATGAACTTCCAGCATGTGTGTAACTCTGGCGATTGGAGTCTTATCGGCGGCGAGACACACGAACTCGTCAAAACCATCACTGCCGAACTGACCCGCTCCCTGCCCGCACGTGTCCTCAACCGTCAGCAAGACGCCAAAATGACCTTTGACACCATTATCGGTCACTGCCCCGAGGAAAAGGGCTTCAACCTCCTAATGACGTCTTTGGAGATCATCGCCAAAATCAATGCCTGCACATTTGTTGGCAGAGAGCTTGGGCGCAATCAGCGCTGGGTCAAAGCCGTCATCTATTCTCCTCTGTTCGTTTACATGGCAGTCACGCTCCTGAATGCTACACCAAGCATCCTGAGATCGATTTTGCGTCCTTTGTACTTCCTGCCCGTTACCAAAAATTACTGGGACATGAAGCGGTTACTGAAGCCAAAGCTCAACGATGAAATCAAGACATTCAAGGAAACCAAGGATAAGCGCAAACTTCTCGTACCTAAGTCAGACGAAGATCTTCCCTTCACGCAATTTCTGTTGTCACGATACACCGAAGCTGCAGCAACGATTAAGCAACTCGTCACAGACTACATTCAAGTCAGCTACACCTCTACACCGACAACCGCTTCTGCATTGTATCACGCGTTATGGGAGCTGGCGCAGCACCCCAAGGCAGCCGATATCTTGCGTGAGGAGCTCAAGGAGGTTATGGTCGACGGTCAGCTGCCAAGGACCCACCTTCAAGAACTGAAGCGAATGGACAGCTTCCTCCGCGAGTCTTTCCGACTTCACCCCATTACTCGCTGTAAGTTACAATCCCAACCATGAACAAATTTCATTGTCGTCCTCGCAAGTACCTAGTATTTTTTCTTTCGGATTTTTGAAATAACCAACTTTGTTCGCAGTCACTCTTCAGCGTTACGTCAAAGAGCCTTTCCAGCTTTCTGACGGCTCTACGGTCCCGCCCGGCGTGATGGCAGTTGTAGACGCGCAGGAGATCAACAGGTCCCCTGATCTCTGGGAGAATCCTGAAAAGTTTGACATGGACCGTTTTTATCGCCTGCGGGAGTTGTCTGGCAACGACAACCGCTATCACTTCGTGACCACTAGCTCGAACTCGCCGGGCTGGGGCGATGGATTGCAGGCCTGCCCCGGTCGCTTCTTCGCCACTAGCACGCTCAAGATCGTCATCGCTCATGTTGTTATGAACTATGACATTCGTCTGAGTAAGGTAGCACCTCTGAAGAGCAGTCCCTTGGTCAACGGGTCGTACGCACCGGACAATTCGGTTGAGATATTGTTTAAGTCTCGATCTCCCAAGTAGCTAAAGCGCTGGAACAACAAGCATTTCCACCCACCAAGTCAAATTCAGTAGCATTATTGAAATAGGATTCGCATTTTCATTGTCGAGAATCATTATTGACACAGTTTCGCAATCAAATACGTTGTCTAGAAATATCGCGTTAGTCTCCAAGACTAGTAGTGACACGTCCGCTAACTAATCATATTTCTCTTCTGTGAACATGGGTTTAGTTCTAGGGACATCTCGTATTTCTTTTAAAAAAGACGAGATGGCATTCTCTTTGTGAGGCAAGTACATTTGGCATCTTTCCATGGACAAGAATAACGAGACATGGGCTATCTATTTCCTGTGTTGACGCTTCATGCTTATTTGAGACGACTATTCCCAAAAATGTCGGTTTCTGTAGTTTTACGCAAACACAAGATTTTTGAAAATTCAACAGGGCTCTTAATCTGCCGAGAGAGGTCGTGGCTGGTTAGGCCATGTTGAGTTCGCCCTTTGCAGCTGGACTTTGGGGTCGGCGTTTCGGGGCCGATTCAAAATCGGCGTCAACTCCCTGGTTCGGCGAACAAAGGTGGGGCAGGAAATGCAGTGGTACATAGCTGAGTCATTCTGAGGCTGGATAGGAAGATCGGAAACTTGGAACATTGGTTCGAAAGTCAGTCTTGTTGGAAGTTAGTTTGTCCCAATGCAAGGTACAGAGCTTCTTGTCATCGGAGTTCGGACCGGTGAGCTTTTGTCGCAGCATTGCAGATGTAATGCAACGGTTCGTGTAGACACCGGTTTGGTTGACTACGGACCGTATCTTTAAAAGAAGACTCTTGGAAATGACATTGCTTAGCCTAAAGCTTGTAGAGCTCCTTTGCCGTTATTTTCAACAAGTCCCAAAAGCTCAACATGAAGACCCAGAACGAGCCCATCGCCATCATTGGCACTGGCTGTCGCTTTCCCGGAAGCTGCGACGCTCCTTCCAAGCTATGGGAGCTATTGGAAAACCCTCGAGACTTGTTGAAGGAAATTCCAGACGATCGATTCAGCGCCGACGGCTTCTATCACCCCCAAAACTCCCATCATGGAACCAGCAACGTACGACATTCGTACCTGCTGGACGAGGATTTGCGCACCTTTGACGCCCAGTTCTTTGGAATCAAGGCTACTGAGGCAAGCTCGATTGATCCACAGCAGCGTCTGCTCATGGAAACTTTGTATGAGGCACTGGAGTCGGCTGGGCTGTCTGTAAAACGACTGCAAGGTTCCGACACGGCCGTCTATGTTGGCGTGATGAGCGCCGACTTTACCGAGATGCTGGCGCGTGATATCGAGAAATACCCCACGTATTTTGCTACAGGCACAGCACGCAGCATTCTTAGCAACCGCCTGTCTTATTTCTTCGACTGGCACGGCCCGTCCATGACAATCGACACAGCTTGCTCATCGAGCTTGATTGCTCTGCACCAAGCTGTGCAGGTCCTTCGTTCAGGACAATCCAGAGTCGCCGTGGTAAGTTCAGGCTTTGGAACCACATGGGCAGAATTAGATTGGTGGTGAAGCACATGCTGATGTCAACAGGCTGCCGGGTCGAACCTCATCTTAGGCCCAGAACAATACATCGCAGAGAGTAAGCTGCAGATGCTCTCCCCAGCGGGAAGAAGCCGCATGTGGGATGCGGAAGCTGACGGATATGCCCGTGGGGAGGGTATCGCCGCTGTCGTCCTCAAGACTCTCAGCCAGGCGCTGGCCGATGGCGATGATATCGAGTGTATCATCCGCGAAACCGGCATTAATCAAGACGGCAAAACTCCCGGTATCACCATGCCTAGCTCCAAAGCACAAGCCTCTTTAATTAGATCTACCTACGCCAGGGCAGGTCTTGACTTGAGCAAAGCAAGCGATCGACCTCAGTTCTTTGAGGCTCATGGTACTGGTGAGTTATTTATGATGCCGTCGATGCTATTTGCATCACAATTACTAACAAGACTAGGTACTCCCGCCGGAGACCCCATTGAAGCTGCAGCAATCAGCGACGCTTTCTTCGGCGACGACGTAAAGTCCAAGTCTACAAACACGCACGACACTCTTTTTGTTGGCTCTATAAAGACAGTCATTGGTCACACTGAAGGAACTGCCGGTCTGGCGGCCATTATCAAGGCCTCGCAAGCGCTACAATCAGGCACTCTTCCACCGAATCGTCTTTTCAACCGACTGAATCCCAAGATTGAGCCCTATTATTCAAATCTGAAGATCCTGACCGCGGCACAACCGTGGCCGAGACTGCCAGAAAATGGCATACGCAGAGTCAGTGTCAACAGTTTCGGTTTCGGAGGCGCGAATGCCCACGCCATCGTCGAGAGTGCGGACGCCTACGTAGCCAAGAAGACATCGGTGCCAAGCCCCCGCTCATTTGCACCTTGTCTCCTCTCAGCTGCTTCAGACACTGTCCTTACTTCCATGATCGAGCGCCTCAAGAGCTTTTTGAAGAACCAACAGTCCACCGGCAGTACCGGGATCAACATGCGCGACCTGGCATGGACGCTGTGTAACCGTCGCTCAACCTTGGGGTCCCGCACTGTCGTGCCCGCAGCCAAAGATACGCAAGATCTCATCGACAAGTTGGACGCTTCCATTCAGTCCCCCGCTGTCTCATCCGCCAACAAGTCGTCCGATACCGGCATTCGGGCATTCGGCGTGTTCACGGGACAGGGCGCACAGTGGCCGCGGATGGCGGCTGAGTTGATTGAGGACTCTCCCTCCGTTGCGAACATCATCAAACGCCTCGATCAGAGCTTGCAATCACTGCCACCGCGCGACCGACCGTCATGGACGCTGCGCGATCAACTGCTAGCTCCAAAAGAATCCTCCATGGTGGCCAACTCATCTCTGGCGCAACCGCTTTGCACGGCCGTCCAGATCATACTTGTTGATCTGTTGAGAGTTGCTGGAATACAATTCTCTGCGGTGGTTGGTCATTCTTCGGGCGAGATTGGCGCAGCATACGCCGCCGGCTATCTTTCCGCGACTGATGCAGTCCGGATCGCCTATTACCGAGGTCTTCACCTCCAGTTGGTGACTACAAAAGGAGCCATGATAGCTGCGGGGACGACGTTTGAGGATGCACAAGAGCTTTGCTCGCTGCCTGCCTTCGAGGGGCGAGCATGTGTGGCTGCGAGTAACTCTCCAGCCAGCGTCACGTTGTCAGGTGACGCCGATGCCATCGAGGAGATCCAGATCGTCCTCGAAGATGAGAAGAAGTTCAATCGCCTTCTCAAAGTGGACCGTGCTTATCACTCTCATCATATGAAGGTCGTGGCCGAGCCATACAAGAGGTCGCTGGAAGAGTGCGGGATCAATATCTTGCGTCCTACCAACGGTTGTCGCTGGGTGTCGTCCGTTTTTACGTGCGAGATTTCTGAAATTCCTCCGCATGTGAGCCTTGGCAGTTCGTACTGGGCTTCCAACCTCGTCGAACCAGTTAGGTTTGCTGAGGCCTTGGAGGTGCTTTACTTGGGCAATACAATGGACGGAATGTTCAATCTCGGAATCGAGGTCGGACCCCATCCCGCACTTCAGGGCCCTGTGAAGCAGACTGGCAAGTCATTACCCTGTTACTAAACAAATTTCGTGACTAACTATTTCCTCGCATAGTGCAAGAATACACTGGGGAGTCACCGCTGGCTTACACGGGACTATTGGAGCGTGGGAAGAACGGCACCGAAAGCGTCTCCAAGGGCCTTGGTTACATCTGGCAGACCTTTGGAGAGGGTGTCGTTGATTTCAACGCATATGAAACCTTCTGTTCCGGTGAACTTGTTGACAAATCGAACTTCGCCGTCACAAAGGGCCTTCCCACCTATCCTTGGGACCACAGTCGGACATTTTGGCAAGAGTCTCGGCTCTCAAAGGCTTTCAGGACGAATAAGAACCGCTCTCATGAGCTTCTCGGCCGCCAGATCCTAGACGGCGTACCAGGCCGCATGCGATGGCGCAATATCATTAAGCGCAGCGAGATTGAGTGGCTCGAGGGTCATCAAGTCCAGAGTCAGATCGTGTTCCCCGCGGCTGCGTACGTTTCGGCTTGTATCGAAGCCTGTATGCGTGCGTTCTCCGAAGATGGCTCTGTTCAGTGCATTGAGCTTCGCGACTTCGACATTGGACATGGAATGGTGTTTGAGGAAGATGACAGCAATGGTGTCGATGCGACAATTGAACTGGGCGAAATAACGAAATCGGACAACACCGTCAGCGCCCGATTTGGGTTCCACTCCACGGCAAGCAACGATGCCCTGGCCATGAACACTCATGCCAGCTGCCGAGTTATCGTCGTTCTGGGTGAAAGTGACGCCAATCTCCTGCCGCCGAAGCCGCAAGATGAAGACGACTTTTTGTTGTTAGATGTCGAAGAAGACCGATTCTACAACAACCTCGATGGCCTCGGCTTTGGGTACTCGGGGCCTTTTCGCGCCCTCCGGAGACTGAGGCGCCGGCTTGGCTATGCCGAGGGTCTCATCCAGAACCCGGCCTCAACAGTCGACATCAACGTGCAACCGCCGTTACTTGTTCATCCAGCTACACTGGACTCGGGCATTCAGTCCATCATGATGGCTTACTCGTACCCTGGAGATACTATGCTGCGCTCCGTCTATGTTCCCACGCGATTTCAACGCATCCTTGTCAATCCAACACTTTGCGCTGATTTTGCTGGTCAACCTGTAAAGGTCCCGTTCGACTCGGTTGCATTCACCGGCGCAGCGAAGAGTGTGACAGGTGACATCAACATTTACTCACCTCGTGGAGCCACCTTCAAAGCTCTCCAGCTCGAGGGTCTTCAGACTCGACCACTTTCTGATCCCACTCAGTCCGACGGGATTAACATTTTCACCGAGATGTCATGGAATGTTGCCAAACCCGACGCCGAAACTGCCATCGCAACGACATCTGTCCCGCCTCTGGATGGAGATTTCTTCTTCGCACTCGAGCGCGTTGCTTACTATTATCATCGCGTTCTGGGCCGCGCATTTCCCTCCGACGAGCGCGAGAATCTGGAATGGAACTTCAAGCGGTTGCTCGAGTACAATGACTACGTTCTGAACAGCGTCGCAACGGGGACGAACCCATTCGCGAAAGACGAGTGGAAGTATGACACCGAAGAGATTATCAACGGGATCCTCGACAAGTACCCTCAGAGCGCCGACCTGAGGCTCATGCGAGCCGTTGGTGATAATATCGTCGCCGTGGCTCGGAAGGAAACCACGATGCTCGAGCACATGATCCAGGACAACAAGCTCAATAACTTCTACGAGTTCGGAGAGGGCTTTCCCCGCTACACTTTGTACCTAGCTACTTTTGCTGGCCAAGTCGCCCACCGGTATCCTCACATGAAGGTTCTCGAGATCGGCGCCGGGACGGGTGGTGCTACGAAGGCCGTTCTCAGGGAAGTGGGTGACCAGTTCTCTAGGTACGACTTCACCGATATCTCAGGCGGATTCTTCGAGAAGGCGTCCGGGGTCTTTTCGCCATACAAGTCCAAGATGAACTTCAGAGTTTTGGACATAGAGAAAGATCCTTTGGCACAGGGCTTCGAAGAAGGGTCGTACGACCTCATTGTGGCATCCCTTGTGCTCCACGCCACCCGCAACCTGGCGGAGACCATGGTCAACGTCCGCAAGCTGCTTAAGCCGGGCGGTTATCTGTTGCTGCTTGAGATCACAGAAAACGAGCAGATGCGATTCGGTCTCCTCTTTGGCGGTCTTCCTGGATGGTGGCTTGGAGCCGATGACGGTCGCGTCTTGTCCCCGTGCATCGGTCTTGAGGCATGGGACAATGTTTTCAAACAGACTGGATTCTCCGGAGTTGAGACCGTTGTTCCACACCACGACAATCTCCCAGTTCCGCTGTCCGTTATCGTGGCGCAAGCAGTCGACAGCAAGGTCGAGTTCCTGAAACAGCCCTTGAGCCAATCTTTAGAGGCCAATGTCATCCCTCGGCTGACAATTATTGGCGGTGGATCTGAAAGCTCAGCGCTGGCTTTCGAAGTGCAAAGGCTTCTCTTCACGCACTATGGTGCCATACGGTTCGTCGAGTCACTGCACAGTCTCCAGGACGGCGACTTGGATGTTGGTGGCAGCGTTCTGTGTCTGGCCGATATAGATGGTCCTGTGTTGGAATCGATTGATGCGACCAAGCTCCGAGGCTTCCAGGAAGTCTTTCAGCAATCCAAGCATGTTCTTTGGGTTACTAGAGGCGTTCGTGACGGAGACCCCTACGCCAGAATGGTTGTCGGATTCGGAAGGACGATTGTGCTTGAGATGCTGCACTTGCGACTTCAGTTCCTTGACCTTGACACCACAGCGATACTCAGCCCCTATGCCATTGCCGAGGCGATGCTCCGGTTTGACGTGGCAGGTTCCTGGGATGAGAGCGGCGACATGGCATACTCTCTGCTGCACTCTCACGAGCCTGAGGTGTTCCTCGACGCTAGTGGTAAACTCTTTGTCCCTCGCTTTAAGCACAATACCGACATGAACAATCGCTACAAGTCGGGAAGGGGCACAGTCAGAGATCTGGTCAACACCAAAACTTCAACAATTGAGCTCCGTCATCAAAGCGACAGCAAGACATGGGAGCTTATGGAAGTTGATGCTAAACCTACTCATCCATCATGGTTCTCACGAGATTATCTTGTTGGCGTGGATGTCACCTACTCTGTCAACCGATCCGTGGCCATAGCCAAGGACTGCTTTCTCTTCCCTGTGCTAGGGAAAGATACTCGCACTGGCGACTCTGTCCTGGCGTTGGCTCCGAGTTCGGCATCCAAGGTCTCTATTCCAAGGTCGTTTGTTCTCTACGGGATCCCCTTCTCAGAGGACCAAGGGGCCGAGATTGTCGAGATGTTCTACTCAGAGCTAGTCGCACGCGCGGCCTTGGGCAACGAAAGCCTGTCCGGCACTCAGGTTATCCTGATTGAGCCCCGGAATCACTTGGCTGAGTCGGTGAACAGGTTGGCAACTGACCAGGGGGCCAGTGTTCTGTGTCTGACATGCAAACCCGACACCAGGTGGACTCAAGTCGGGCCCCGGACGTCCAAGTTGGCAATTCAGCACCTGATCAAGTCCTATACCGCGCCTGAAGCCAACTACTGTGTCATGGACATGGCTGACGACGGGAATGTCACTATGGCAATCTCGGACTTCTTGCCACCAGCCCAACGCCGCATCGTCCGAAAGGCCGATCTCACTAGCTCTGCTGCCCACCTACCGACGCGCGACTGTTTGAGAGACATTAGAACTGTTCTAGCCGATGCCTCTAGTTATGTCCTGGACAGCCGAAGGATGACAAAGAGCATGCGTGGACCAGCCGAGCCAGCTTTCGCTGTCCTCTCACCCACAGATGTGTCCGGCCCGGACTCCCCTGCAGAGTTTGTCGTCTCTTGGAAATCTTTGACGAACATGGTCCCTGTTTCTGTGGAACCCATTGAAACCAAGGTTCGTTTCCAGAGCGACAAGACGTACTGGCTGGTTGGTCTTACCGGTGGCCTCGGTCTTTCGCTGTGTGCCTGGATGGTGCGACAAGGCGCTCGTCACATTGCCTTAAGCAGCAGAAACCCCAAGATCGATGCGGGCTTCCTGTCCAAGATGCGTGGGAAGGGTGTCAGCATCGAACTGCTTGCCGTGTAAGTCTCATCTTTTGCCCAGATTTGTTGACAGTGGTGGTCCATCGCTAACCTGTGCTTTGCAAATAGCGACGTTATTGACCGTGATTCTGTCCAAAATGCACACAAGACCATTGAAAGAACCATGCCAGCGATTGCCGGAGTCGCTCAAGGCGCCATGGTGCTTCACGACACCATGTTTACCGAGCTTGACATGGAGCGCGTGGAGAAGGTCACGAAGCCCAAGATTCAAGGCAGTTTGCATCTCGAAGAAATATTCCACGATGCGGAGCTAGACTTTTTCGTCTTCTTCTCCTCGATGGCATCCATCGTCGGCAATCCGGGCCAGTCGGCCTACGCCGCGGCCAACATGTTCATGTCTGGTCTTGCTACCCAGCGCAGACGCCGAGGACTCAACGCCTCAGCCGTTCATATCGGAGCCATTTTCGGCAACGGGTATGTCACGAGAGAGCTGACACTCGCCCAACAGGAATACCTGAAAAGGGTAGGAAACCAATGGCTCTCGGAGCAGGACTTCCACACCCTCTTTGCCGAGGCTGTCTACGCTGGACAGGCGCATCGCGGCAAGAACCCCGAGCTCGCTACGGGCTTGATGACCATTGATGACAGCGACGATTTCGGGAAGAACGTCACATGGTTCAACAACCCCATGTTTCAGCATTGCGTGAGAACAGCACAGAATCAGGGACAGGCAGTGGACTCTGGCAAGAGCCGTCGCCGAGTCCAAGCCAAAGTTCTGCTTCAAGAGGCCGTCAGCTCAGATGATATCCGCGAGATTATCTACGGTTAGTACCGCCATCTCGAATGAACTACTTATTGAAGTAACGTTCTGAAACTAATGGTATTTGACACGATAGACGCCTTTGCAGCCAAGTTGCAGGACGCTCTGCAAGTCGAGGAGGGCCGAGCTGTGGGCAGCTTGACAGCAGACAATCTTGGAATTGACTCTTTGGTCGCGGTTGACATCCGCTCCTGGTTCATCAAGGAGTTCCAGGTCGAGGTTCCAGTCCTAAAAATTCTTAGCGGCGCCACCGTTGACGACATCATCGCCCAAGCCCAGAAGCTGCTGTCGAAGGATCTGATCCCCAAGTTTGATGCGAACGCAACAGGCTTGTCCAAGCCTCGAGAGAAGGTCACAACTGCGGTACCGACAGAGGTGAAGGATACCCCGGTGGCGTCCCCGAAACCAACAGCAACGGCGCCGAAGGCTGATTCGTTCAAGCCCAAGGCCGTGAGCAAGCCTGGGATGTCTGCTTTTCCATCGAATAAGATGGAGAAGAAGGAAACCAAGCCTACAATCTCCTTCAACTTGCCGAAGCAACAACCACCAAAGGAAGAGACACGGACGCAGGTGATTCCGAAACAAGACCCTGTTGCTCCGTCTCAGTTATCGCCTTCAACACCCGCCAAGTCCATCTGGTCACCCACCACAGACGTCAGGTCTAGCATTGACTCTATGATGTTCGACAAATCCACAACAATGTCTATCCCTGATTCTCCAGCAAGTTCCATGTCAACTCCGGTATCCAATGTCGACAAGCCCGAGACCGGATGCCAGCAACTTTACCACAACACATTCCGTACTCTTGCGGAGCCAGATATCTGCAAGTATCTCGCGCAGAATAACGCGATTGCCAGCGCCGGCACACAGATTACCAAGAGCGTTCCCATCTCCTTCGCTCAGTCTAGATTTTGGTTCCTGCAACATCTTCTGGACAAGCCTGCGTCTGCTCTCAACATCACCATGGCCATCGACCTTCGGGGTCCATTGAATATTCAGAAGCTCGAGAGAGCAGTCTTGTCTGTGGGCCAGCGACATGAGGCACTCCGCACCAGGTTCACATCCAGCAAGAACTCGGAGGGTGTTGTGCAAGAGGTCCTTGAGGGGTCGTGCCTGAGCCTTGAGGTCTATGAGATAAACTACGCCAGCCATGCTGAGCAGTTTTACAAGGCGCTAGCCGATCACAAGTACCGGCTCGAGCAAGGCGAGAACATGAGAATCATTCTCCTCAGAATGATGCCGACATCATACCGTCTCCTCATCGGTTACCACCATATCAACATGGATGGCGTCAGTCTTGAAGTCGTTTTGCGAGAACTCCAACTCGGTTACGATGGTCAAAACCTCTCCCCGGCGCGAGACATCATGCAGCACCCCGATTCCTCCAAGCAGCAGCGATTGGACTACGTTTCAGGACGCTGGTCTGAGGATCTCGCCTTCTGGCGCAACGAGTTCAGAGGCCAGCCCCCTCCGGTGCTCCCTCTTCTTCCCTTGGCTAAGGCACAGTCCCGCGTGCCTCTGACCACGTACTCGACAACCACGACCGAGTTCTACCTTGACGAGGAAACTTCGACCAGTATCCAGTCAACCTGCAAGATGCTCAAAGTTTCACCCTTCCATTTCCACCTTGCCGTCTTCTACACGCTGTTGGCTCGGCTGGTCGACGTTGATGAGCTTTGTATCGGCGTTAGCTCAGCAAACCGACAAAGCCCCGAGGCCATGGAGAGTGTCGGCTTGTACCTGAACCTTCTTCCCCTTCTCTTCAAAGTCGACCGAAACCACACCTTTGCCAACGTCCTCAAGCTAGTCCGAACCAAGGCCCTCAACGCTTTCAGCCATGCGGTGGTGCCATTCGATGTCATCGTCAAGGAGCTCGGCGTCGCAGGAACCATTTTGCATAGTCCGATCTTCCAGGCAATGGTCAACTACCGCCCAGGAGTATCGGATGCTCGGCAGTTCTGCGACTGCGAAAGTGAGATTTTGACATTCAAGCAGGGCGACGTGGCGTATGATCTGACGTTGGACATCATCGAGAATCCTGGTGGTGCATGTCGTATCATGCTCAGCGGCCAGTCGGTCTTCTATGGCGAGTCAGAAATGACCCACATGAAGAGCATGTACTTGGAGCTCGTGAACTCCGTCTCTCGCAACCCGGCAACTCGATTGAGTGCTGCTCCTATCTACCGTTCAGAAGATATCAAGGCGGCCATTGAACTTGGACGAGGTAAGTTCTAGCGAGCAGTATTTGTGTGAGGCGTTTCACAATCACTAATGCGTTTTCTACAGGACCCTTCCAAAAGCCGAAGTGGCCAGCGACCCTCGTACATAGGATTGACGACATGACCGAGTGCTTCGGCGACAGAATTGCTGTTAAAGACGGCCAGGCAACAAGCATCACCTACCGGGAAATGTCACGAAGGATCGGGACCATCAGCAACGCTTTGAGCAAACATTGTACCCGCCCCATTGACATCAACAGCAAAGTCGGAGTCCTCCTCGATCCCAGCTTCGATTGGATTTGCTCGATGCTGGCCGTTCTCCGCCTGGGAGCAATATATGTACCTCTCGACATCACCATCGGCTGGGAAAGACTATCGTCCATTGTGCGAGATTGCGAACCGGATCTGGTTCTGGTCAACAATCGAACAGAGCCCGAGGCTAATCATCTGCAACACACCATTGCATCTGAGCAGCTGGTCAATGTTGAAGCTCTCGCAACGGCCTTGAACCAACGCGCGGGCCCCATCGCAGCCCAGTCAGAACTTGTTGCGGCCCTCATGTACACCAGCGGCTCGACGGGTGTGCCTAAAGGAATTGTTATGAAGCACGAGTCATTCCGCAACACTGTTGAAGTGTTGACGGAGATGGTGTCTTACCGCGAGGGACAAGAAACGTCACTCCACCAGAGTTCCTACAGCTTCGATATGTCTCTCAGTCAGATCTTCTTGGCCCTTTCCAACGGAGGTACGGTCCACGTTGTTCCGAGGGAGCTACGCGGCGATCCGGAGGCCATCTCTTCAATCATCGCCAAAGAGGGCATCACATTCACGACGGCTACCCCGTCTGAGGCCATCAGCTGGATCAATTACGGAGATTCCGCAGCGCTCGGCAAGTCGTCCTGGAGAAAGTTGTTGAGTGGCGGCGAGCCAGTCAAGGAAAGTCTGACCAGGAGCTTGCGGAAGGTTGATAATCCAGATCTGGAGCTGGTTGACTGTTATGGCCCTACAGAAATCACCTTTTGCTGCAGTACCAGGGTGGTAGACTACCGCCTCGACACAATTCCCAGTACCGAAGCGGAAGGGTTCAAGACTTGGCCTAACTACTCTGTATACATTCTCGATGCCAACCGAAAGGTTGTTCCTACCGGAGTTCTCGGTGAGATCGCCGTCGGCGGCGCGGGTGTTGTCGCTGGATACAGCCACCGCGAGCTCAACAATGTTGGCTTCGCTCAAGACGCCTGGGCCTCTTCAGAGTTCTCACAGAGTGGCTGGAATCGACTGCATGTGACTGGAGACACTGGCAAGCTCAACCCGACCGACGGTACGCTCATTCTCGGTGGAAGAATTGCGGGAGACACCCAGATCAAGCTTCGAGGCATGCGCATCGACGTTCGTGAGATCGAATTGGCCATCATGCAAGCCGCCGAGGGGAGCATCTCAGACGTGGTGGTGGCCGCCCGCGAGTCCAAGGCCACCGGTGCTAGTTCCTTGATTGCATTCGCCCTGAC
The DNA here is from genome assembly GCF_000319635.2 of Colletotrichum fructicola Nara gc5. Taxonomy (NCBI): domain Eukaryota; kingdom Fungi; phylum Ascomycota; class Sordariomycetes; order Glomerellales; family Glomerellaceae; genus Colletotrichum; species Colletotrichum fructicola. The sequence continues at coordinate 6,315,313 of NW_027094051.1, read as the reverse complement.
AGCCGGTTCGCAAGCGTCTCAGGACCTTAACCGCGTTCTGGCTCGACTTCCTTTGCCCGGATACATGCGTCCAGCAGCCATCATTTCTCTCGATGAGTTCCCCAAGAATCCTTCCGGCAAGGTCGATAGGATCGCTTTGAACAACATCCCGCTGCCTAAAACACAAGAGTTGGAGATTCAATCTGCGGGCCATGGTGATGATGAGCTCAACGACATTGAATTACAGCTGTTGCAGCTCTGGTCACAGCTCATATCACTCGAGGTGCTCTCGCAGTACCAGATCACCAAGGAATCCAACTTCTTCCACGTCGGTGGGAGCTCTATTCTGCTCGTCCAGTTACGAGCGCTGATCGAGAGCTCTTTCGGCACAAAGGTCACCCTGTTCCAGCTATTTGAATCAGGTACGCTGGCAGGCATGGCGGGAGTCATCGCCTCACTCTCGTCCGCTTTCTCGGAGACACCAGCAGCACAAGTCATCGCCACCACTGAGATAGACTGGGAGAAGGAAACCAGCATCTCTCCCGACCTGCTCCGTGTGCGCGGTGAGCGATTCCACTTCGGGAACCCGACCGTTGTTGTACTCACGGGAGCCACCGGCTTCCTAGGCCGAGCCATCCTGACACGCCTGCTCGAAGACAGCGTCGTCGAGAAGATCCACTGTCTCGCTGTCCGTCGGGACATCCAGGACGAGATATTTCGCTCGCCCAAGGTTGTCCTGCACCACGGAGATCTAGCGGCTCCGCACTTTGGTCTATCGGAGAAGAAGCTTTCCGATATCTTCTCCAAAGCACACGCCGTGATCCACAATGGCGCTGATGTTTCCTTCATGAAATCTTACGCCACCCTGAAGCCGGTCAACTTCGAGACCACAAAGAAGCTCGTGCGTCTCAGTTTGCCGCGCCGAGTTTCCTTCCATTACATCTCATCGGCTAGCATCGTCCAACTCACGGGACAAGAGACCTGGGGTGTCGAGTCCGTCAAGCCTTACCCGCCACTTGCAAGCAGGAACATGAGCGGATACATCGCGACCAAGTGGGCCAGTGAGCGATACCTTGAGAAGATCAGCGATCAGTGCGACTTGCCCATCTGGATTCACCGTCCCTCTTCCATCAAGGGGGTGGGCGCACCGGCGGGCGACCTGATCTCCAATCTGCTGCATTATTCGAGAGACATCAAAGCCATGCCCGACGTCAGCTCCTGGAACGGCTGGCTGGACTTCATCACGGTGGAGGGCGCGGCTATGCAAGTCGTAGATGAGGTTTACAAGGATTACTCTTGGCCAGGCCGGGTCGCATATCTCTACGAGAGTGGCGAGGAGATTGTTCCATTGACGGACCTTAAGGCCACGCTTGAGCGCGATACTGGATGTGAGTTTGAGGTGCTGGCGATGGATGAGTGGGCAACACGAGCTGAGTCCAAAGGAATGAGCGTGCTACTTGGCGAGTATCTACGTGGCGCGGCCAATGCGCCCGTTACGCTAACAATGTTGCAGAAGGAAGAAGCCTGGCTTTGAGAGTCTAGCGGTTCTTCCACTAACTTAACGATGATCATGACATGGAGTTCCAGGAGTTCTGGTGATGGTTCTTCTTTTTAATGATATTTCATTTCTACTTCATAGTGTAATACGACTGAGCACATGTATTTCAACCAAATAATCCAAGATATGTCTGTGTCCAAGATGATGACGCTCTTCATCGCTTGCCAGCCCAACTCACGCGATAGATACATGTAAGCTTCCCAGTTGATCTGAACATCCAGACAATTGCAAACACCCTCTCATTCTCTCTCAATCAAGACTCCACATCCGCGCTATACATGTGATCCGACAGCATCTTATCACCCGAATCACTCGGGCAGCTTGCGTTACTTCGTATTGACATCTTGCCGTGCGGTCCAGTCAATCACATCATTGATGGGGTCTAGAAGTCACCCGATCCCACTTGCCGTAACCATACTCATGCAAGAATTTCAAAGTAGAGAGTCAATGCCAACTCCCTACCTATATTCATAAAATTGATGGCACAAGCCTTGGTCAACTGTGAAAGAGGGGTAGGTTTCCTTCCAGACGAGCCCCTATGCTTTCTCTGTCTTACGCACTTCATATATCGACAGCGATCATTCCCAAGGTGAGCAGGGTAGCTACTCAGCGTCATGCATTCAGCCATCCCCCGATCCAAGGCGCCGAATTCCCGACCGAACGCCCTTTTTGTTTCAGCCAGGGTCACTCCGATGCCTCCGAGTCCGAAGACCACACAGTCACCGATGTGGGAGAGATATACTGTAAAGCACACGATGGACCTCGAAACTTTGATGACAAGCTACGTACTCTAATGCCTCTACCAAACATCAAGCTGTGGGTGCAGATGAGATTCTAACCTCTATCATAGTGGTGGCGGATTCCTGTGACCGCTTCACGTCTTTGATGTAAAGTCTCGGATCCGCCTTCACAAATATCTGACGGAACTCCGAGAGCGTGCGCTCTTTACCATTGAAAAGTGACATCATGTCAACGTCGTAAAGAACAGATGCGAGAGACGGCGAGTGGTCTTGGACTATTTGATCGCAGATGAGGATGCGGCTGCACTTTGCGTCCATAGCTGGAACAATCTGTCGCACAATTTCCACACAGGCGTCATCAGGCCAATCGTGAAGGATATGGCGAAGATGGTAGACCGCAGCGCCTGTGTTTATGAAGACTGGTCAGACCATGATGCGAGCATGTGACTAATGATGCGCATTGGGAACATACCTTTGATCGGTTGAGTGTTGAAGAAGTCGTGCTGTTGCAGAGTTAAATCCAAGTCGCCTCGCGAATCTCTCGTATCAGAAGACACGGCGTGTTTGTCCTGAACCACACAGCGGAGACCCGAATCAGGGAAGGCCTCCAAAATCTTTCGGCTAACCTGACCAAGGCCACCGCCAACGTCAACAATGAGGCCTCCGTCGGCAATCAAGCTTTCCCAAGGATATAATCTCGGGATTTCGCCCAAGCTGTTGATGGTGACAGCTTTCATAGCCTGATTGAAGTTGTCACCACGTTCGAGGTCGATGTTGGCAATGTAATCCCAATATGTGCCCTCGTAGCCGAAAGCCAAGTTGAATCCGCAGGAGTCGCCAGGCTTGGGATTGCGGAATCCGCTCTGTCGTAGGGCGTCCGGCTCTCGACTGGCAGATCGAAATCCCTCGCCCAGGCGATGAAGAAGGAGGTGATGCATTGCCGGGCCCTGCATTGCCCAGGAGATGGACGTGTGGCTGTAGTATCCCGGCTCGGGTTCGTCGAAGACGAAGTTGGTCATAACGACACGCATTATCCGAGCCAGTAGGCTCTCCTCCACAGAGAGGGACTCGGCCAACTCCTTTCTCGAGATTCGGCCATGTTGCGGGATGCTGTCTCCTACCTTAAGGTCTAAGACGACTTTCAGGCATGCGCAGAAATGAAACTAGAATTTCTGTTAGACACGAAAATACCAACATGCGGCTGATATTGTGGTGAGAGCGACTGAGAAAAGGATGTGGTTCTTACCTGCAGAGAGCTGAGAAACAAACTTGTTCCGGGATCCAATGTCGTTGCCAGGATCTGGCGTGCAAGCTCGGCGATTCGTGCTTTCTCTTGCACCGCCTTGTTGCTCTTGAGAGCCACTCTTGAAGATATGCTGGGTGACAGAGAAGGCTCGGGAAGCCCTTCCTTCTCCAAGGCTTTGCTATATGCCGACATGCATTGCACGAGTTCTGTTCCTAGCTTCTCATACTGGCTGGGGGCGAAACCATCACTTCTAGATAGTGTAAATGGCTTCGGAACGATGGGATTGATGATTGCGCTTTGAGCCAACATTGTGTGCAGAATATCTAGAATAGACTGTTCTAAGTGAAATATGTCTAGTCAAGCTTGATATTGAGGTGTTGACGTGACGCGCAAATGGTCACATGGGGAGCAAACGCAATCTTTAACTTAGAGATCCAAGATCGTTTCTTTATATATCTACGAATGGTGTCTATTTCTCGTACGCCATTAACAGGAGACATCGGAGCCACACGATAGTTTGATTTCGGAGGCCAGGAACAGTTCAGCTTCGGAGCACTTCAACGATTGAGCTTCAGAGAGCCTCCACAGTTCTCCGTCGTTGAGCTTCGGAGGCAGACACTAGCCATGGTGTTTCTCGATAAAGTCAAGAACCAACAAGACTTGAGCAAGGTATTCCATTCTCTGTGTCTTGTCGGCGGTAGATGATTCTCCTGAGGAATGATAACTAAACTTGCGCGAATCAAGCTGCTTCGAAACGGCACTAACGCGGGAGCTATACTCAATTGTGCTGTAATAATTATCAGAGTATTGGGAAGTTCCTACTCCAACCTCCCGTCAGTGCGAAAATGTTTCATCGCTTCCTGAGTTTAATTTTCATTGAGCTCTAGTCTTGCTCGGGATTGCGTCAGACGCTACGAGCAGACTGTTCTTTACCATATTGGGTAAACTTTTGCCGACCTCTAAATAAGCTTCCAAGCGCCGAACCATCCTCCGAACTCTGAGAGAGTGGATTCCATCCATAATACAGGCCTTGTAGGGCGGCGGACAAAGGTAAGTTACAGGGTGTATCCCAGGCTACCATGCCAACTGCCCCTCACCGAATGCAGCTCGGAGCTCACGCCGGCACCTTTTAGCGACTCCGAGGTCTATCGGAAACTCAATTTGGCTACCGGGACACTCTCTGGACCGCACCAGGGCTCGCGCATTAGCTGACGGAGCTAGAACAAGGTATTAAACAGTTCATCCGTGGTGCCTTGACTCTGCGGAAGGAAGCGTTGACAGTCAGCCCGCCGGGTCAATTATTATTCGGGCCCTAGAGCCCTGCGGAACTGTACCTTAACGTAGCAGTACCTCGGGGATTGAACTTGTCCGCCAATTCTTGCATTGACAGGTTCCCACCTAGGTAGCAAAACATGCACAATACGAGGTCATATTACCACCCACTTGGCCCGGCCCAGCTGTGCGGGATCTGGTTTCGAGTCAGGGACACCACCGAATCTGCGGCAGGCAGGCGAAGCATGCCGGACAAGTGAGTCGGAAGCTTCACGCCCTTGCCGAGGGACTCTTCGAGACAGCCGATAGGCTCGCACTTGCGCAGACCGAGGCAGGTCAAAGAAATGAACAGCTTTTCCGTCAGGTTATGACTCAAAGAAGCAAGCTCATTGGACTGAGTGGGATGTTGGGCGTACGTGGCCGCCGAGGGAGCTCGCCGAGCGCGAGGTACAATAAGCGGAGATACATAATAGCGAGGTGGCGGTAGGATCCAAGTTGGTAAACAGCGCCGAGTAGCTGCTTCAAATGGCATAAAACTGCAACTCATCAAACCAGATAACTGTTTCTTGCGGAAGCCTAAATCCCAACATGAAAGTGCTAGGCATTTGGGAAACCCGAGGCCGGAATAGAAGAGTCTCAAGTAGTTACACAAGACCTGTGAAACTAATTCTCTCAGGTAGATGGCTAGAGCACGGGTGAGGCTGCAATGGTAAGGAGCGGCTGTGGATGCAGATCTCTGAATGCATTGTGTGCTTTGGCCATGCCGTGGCTAGCTAGGAGCTCTATCCTTGATGACTGATCGCACTGAAAAAGAGTCCGAGGAGCAAAGGAGAGAATGACTGGTCTGAGGGCTCGCCTTATGGAAAGCTGTGTGGCGTCGGACGGCAGAAAACCCAATCCGACAAACTGCCCGCGTGGCACGACTAGTGGCGGGCGTCCTTGACTGCCGTCACAAGAGAGACGGCACTGGCAGATGTCGTGGTGAATTACTCCGAACTGATAAGCTAATGCAGGGGACAGCAGTTAAACTTCGTCCAACGGTCCCGGCCAAAAGTCTGCCAAGTCCGCCAAGCGTCAGCAAACCTGACGAGCGGACTTTCTTGCCGACCGAAGAAGGCGCACACAAGAGAGTTGATTGGTATGATATATCGTCTAGGGTAAGTAGGCGTTCAGGTCTCAATCAGCATCCCTGGACTGCGACAGGTTCATGCTACCCATAATATAAAGCCTCGCTCAACAGACGAGCTGTGACAGAGCGAGTCATTGATCTCAGCAAGGGAAGACTTGCGTTCAATAGAGACATACCATGAATTTGGAAAGAAGCACCTGGTAAGGACATCAGATGGTGTCATCAAGCCCCCCTCAGGGCCAGCGAAACTGTATCTGGATTCGTTGGTAAACCTTTTGCATAAGCTTCTTCCCTTGTCTGGACAGGAGACTTGGGAAGTGCGACCCATTCGCAACTACACTCGTTGGCGGGGGATCTGGCATGTATAATAACTCCAGCATTCAACCGCCCGAATATCGACTCACGAACAACATCTCCACCGCTTCCTCATCCCCGGGACCCTCAACCAGTCCCACTCTTACCTCATTATTCAGGATACTGCATGTTTCTTCCGGATCATAGACCAGTTTTCCATGTCAAACGTTCCCATGGCTTCTAGATCTCCTACATTTTTCACCGTCGACAACACGAGCAACTCGTACATCAGGAAGTCCGCCTCACAGAGCGCTCGGCGAAGTGCGTGCGACCGATGCCGCGCTTACAAACTCCGTTGCGTAAGGCCGTCGGACGAGATTACATCGCCCGAGCGCAATGAAGCATCATTGACGCCATGTGCGCGATGTGTCAAAGCAGGCGTCGAGTGCGTTCGTGTGGCGCACGCACGTAGGTCGCCAACTATCCGCCCAAGTGGCTATGAACGTCGGCTGGCTCGACCTCCTCCCTTGTCACTACCCGCCTTCAACCAACCTGCAACTAATCGCCGTGCTTCTGTCTCCGGAGTGGGAGCCAAATCATATCCTGACAAGTCGGCCTCACTCAGCGTCTACCCATCACCTTTGTCGGCACACCCTTCCAGGGAGGATTGCAACACAGGACAGATGCCAAGCACTGTTTCTCCAATGGAATACCAGCACAACAATATCTTCGCGCCAGCATCATCATCAGATGTGCCGGTCATGTCTGCGAAGTTTCCGCCACTCCTACCAATGGAAAGGGATGAGAGGCCCGGGCCTGATGTATCTTACGGCCTTGGTGAATTTGACCTTGACATGATGACATCTGGCTCGCCGTTAGATGGTATGCTCGACGACAATCTACCGTCGGCAAATCGAAATAGTGAGCCTGGGGAATCCACTGCCAGTAAGGTTCGGGATTCTGATCAAAAAGCGGATCAAGACAAAAGGACTATCGGCGCCACAACATGTTCCAAAACCAAAGGGCCACCCAGAACAAAGCACGAATGTCTGTACCGACTTTCCAGTCTCAATTTAAAACTTCTGGACTGCCTGAGCGCTGCGGAGGATCATCCTATCACTCTTGAAGACATTTTGGCCTATAAGTCCCCTTGCGATACATCAGAGACAAAACCATGCAAAAATATCATAGGATTCCTCCTGGAGAGCTCCCAGGAGTTTTTGGATGCAGTTGAGGGACTGAAGGACTTGATGGAACGTCAAGAAAAGGAGTCATCATACGACTCTCATCATAATTCAGAGAATTTCCTGGTGGAATCGCTTGATACTTCTGTCTTCTTCAACACTGAGACAAGGAAAAGATCCCACAATGATGATGGAGATACTATCTACAGTCAATTTTCGGGAACCACGTTACACCCGTCTGGTGGCGAAACTACGCCTGGCAGCACAACATCTTCACACCCCAAACGATCTAGTAGCCACTGCAGTGGCCCGACGACATTGACCATCATGACATGCTGCATCTGGCTGTTCCACGGCTACGAGGCAGTCTTCGCCGCCATCCACGACGCCTTACTATCACAGAACCAGCAGCGTAAAAACAGACGCACATCCCTGTCAGCGCACGAAGGACCCATCGGCGACCCACAAGACGGGCAGCAAATGTCACCGCAATCAAAAAGCTGGAAGACAGACCTAGCACCTTCTCTGCTACCCAATGTCCGCATAGGAGGGTTCCAGCTGGATGGACACCCTCACCTGCAGATCGAAATGCTCATCTACATCAGTTGTCGGATCTTGAACCAAATGGAAAGTGTGTTAGGCCTCGACCCGAAACCGGCGGATATAGACACAACGGAATCGTTGCCGATTCCAATCGTTGATCGCGAAAAGAGTTTCCTAGATCCAAGATGCACGCCGACGTTGCTGCGTTCACTTCTGTGCGCCGCGGACGGTGATGAGGACGGCCGCAGTACGTCGGCTCCAACTACTTTGATTGGGGGTATAGTGAAGAAAATCAGACGAATGCTAGATATCATGTAATGAGACAGAATAAAAGTTCACATCTATCGTACTAAATGTTGCTTCTGAAGAGTCTTTCTTGAACTGGACTTGGATGCATTGAGCTAATTCACTACCATGCATTTCCAAAGCCATTGACAACTGCGGAATCAGCGAAGCTGCAAGTGTGGCCCGAGCGTCATGATGTTTCGGAGAAAATGCGCGGGCTGTCATTGGCTGGAAACAATTATCGTTGTTTGTTATGTCCGCAGCCCGACACAAATGAGGCATCCATTACGAGAGACATCCGTGGATAGCAAGTGTTTGGGACAGAAAGACAACATAAAATTCCAGAAGCTCGCTTATGTACAAAATATGCATCACAGATATTCGTGGCCACCCTCTATTTGCTGCTGCACTCCTCCCTGAAGACGCATTGGAATCCGTCGGCGGCGCAGCAGAAGTTTGGAGGCTTGCACTGTCCCTCTTTGCCTTGCGCATCCTTGCAGGCCACTGAGAAAAGTCAGCATCCATGTTGAACGTGTCTTTGTGGTGAATGTTGGACGCAGAACTTACTTGAGACCGACAAGATGGAGGCGAGGACAACGAGGACGGAAGTCTTGAACTGCATGATGATTGGAAAAAGGGTCGCCGGGACGAAGAAATAGAAGTAAAGCGTCTAGCGCGGTTGATGGGTTGTTTATGTGGATGATTGGAGGGTTGGATTGATGATCTTCTCGAACAAAATCGAAGAAAGCTGTCCACTTTTATACTCATTCCAACTCATCGAGGGACGCCGTTGATCATATTTCAGCGACTATGAGGTTGTAGTAAGCTGCAAGCGACTGCTTAAGGGCAAGGGCGTGATGCAAACCTTAAGCTCCATTCCGATTTCATGGAACGAACGCCTCGTACTGCCACGTCGGCCCCAAAGTCCGTGAGCGAAACCGAGCTGCTTCGTATGGCTTGTAAAGCTATATTCTCCGAATAATGAGGTGGTTTCATACCGAAGGCAAGCTAAGGCCGCCAACATTCACTGGTTTCCATGATATTGTTATGGGTTGGTTCATCTCTAACCGACAACGGCATGGGTGCGACGTCGTGTTCCCCCAGAACCAAGCGACCGGGCTCGGCTGAGAGTAAGGCGAAAGCTGAAAAAGCCACGGCGTCAGAACAACCGAATCAATGACCTTCAAGAGGAGTAGAAAGAACTGGATTCAAGTCCCGTCATAACGATGCACACGCCAGATGGCACAGAATGAGTTTTGTTGTCTTACTCCAATCCAACTACTGCGAAAGCTCTCGCCATAGTTTCTCGTTAATACTCGGTACAGGTACCTGGACTCGCTTAGGTATCCGGAGCTATCCAGTGCCTAAGAGTTCAGAAGTCGTTCGCAGGTAAACAGTTATTCAATCATGCTATTTGACACCAGGGCATCCTGTGAGCTGTGCGCAACCTGACACACGTCACATCTATTTCCGCTAAACGGGGAGGCCGGATCCCCTGTTGATAGTGAGGCCCTACGCTGTAATAGCTCCCCGCACGGAGAACCAAGATCAACTCTATGCCGTGTCACCCGGGTGTTAACAGGAGTCTTTCACTCGACGTCTTCGGAAATTATCATTCCCATATTCCCCGATAAACCGGAAGCCCCTCACATCAATTTTCCATCATGATATTTTGCAAGAAGGTGCAATACTTGGTTCAAAGGCGCGCGTACTTATGACTCGATCCCTTTTAATTATCCCCGAGGCATCTCCTGCGACTTCATACTCGCCAACTCCACCATCACAACAAGCCTGCATACCACAGATGACGCAAAGAACCTCATGATAACCCTGATAGCGTCGCCCGGTGACAGGAACAAGATGGAAGAGAACCATCCGGTGCCCAAAATGATGTGAAACGCAGCAAGAAACGAGCCAACGCCGAACAGCACAGCCACCCACGGCTCAAATTGCGGTACCTCGGCGACTTTCAGCGACGGGTGACGAAGTCCCGGGGTGAGCTCTCTCAACATAAATTTCGAGACTGACGTCCCGCTGTTCTGCCGTGAAAATGTCCCGGACGGGGAAGCCCACTCGGCCCGTGGCGGGAGCGGGGTCCACTGCGTATCGTCGGGGCCCTCCGGACCCGCGTCAACATGATCAGGAGGGGTTGGGCCCGTGCGGTTGCGGATGTGCTTCGCGATGGCAGAGAATTGGAACGGTATTGCGACGAGGAGAAAGATGAAGGTGACGGAGTGGACCCAGATGAGGGGGAAGAACCAGATGTTGCATTGAAAGCTCATTACGGTGTAATCGCCAACGCGCACCGCTAGGTTGATGACATTGAACACCGCAGCCCCGATGGAGAGGTACTCCAAAATACTGACGACGATGCCCCATCTTGAGCTGCGGATTCTGGGTATGAAGCGCTCGCCCTGTACCATGGACAAGATATCGGCTGGGGTTTCGATGTGGAAAAGGCGATCGAGGCAGAAGGCCGTGCTGCCCAAGGCGATGAGAATGGCAAGGAGGGGACGACGCGCGGAGAGCAGGGTGAGTTGGGTCATGGAGGGACCCATCATTGATAGCATCGAAGGAAGGATGCCGAGGAAAATGGCAGCGGAGGCGATCTTGGCCTTTGTGGATTCGGAGGTTTCGGTGAGGATGCAGTCGAGATGGAGGTCGCAGGTTCGAGTATTCAGGTTGCGGTAGTCCGCGAGGTAGGCATTGAGGGTTTCATTGCAAACGCCAGTCGATATGTTTTGGAGTCTGGGGCCGAAGGTGCTGAACCAGTCCTGGAAGCGAACAGGGTTCCCGATTGCGAGTTGAGACATTGCTGTGTTCGTCTAAGGCAACGGCCTAAGAACTTAACGAACGAGTGATAGAAAACGACTGGAAGCCAATCAAGCATAGTATGCGATGGTTACACATTCTTATACAGGCGACAGTGCATCTTGGCGAAGAAGTCAATTGAGGTGGTGAGGCCTGAGTTCAGCTTCAGCTGACATCAGAAGTTCCTCGAGTAATCAAACCTGCCGTGGATGTCAGCCTCAGCGTAAGTAGTCATCAGGGGCGATTCCAAGCGATGAGTCTTGACTGCAACTCTGGAGTGTGGTGTCATTCCTCAACGTCGACTGGATTGGGCGTTGCAACGACCTTGGGTGGTCGTGCCGAAATTCTGATTGGGCCCTTCGTAGCTGCAACTCCAATTGTAGAGAGTCGGCCCATCGGCGTCTTACGTGCATGAGCTCGTAGACCGGGTACGGTAGCCACGAGCGATGACAAAGGCTCACCATAAATAGACTTGCTGCAGAGTCAGCTTGCGCTCAAGGGTCACTTGCTTTCAGGACTTGGCATTACCTGGAAATCGAGCCGGGGAGGCTTGGCCGTGTGGTTGAGAAGCAAGACGTGCCGCGTGCTGCGTGGACATAGGTCTGTGTCAAAGACGTTTATTCATCAATCTGTATCTACCAATTTGAGGGTATCTGTCCTTTCCTCTCGTGCGAAATGCCATCTAGTACCAAACGCCAAAAAGCCATTCTGAAGGATCCGTCGCTTTCCAAACCCAGTGTCTCTAGTCAAAGCCAATCATTATCAACGCCCAAGGTCTTCATTCAAGCGTTCTCGTTGCGGGTGCCCCAGGCCTCGGTGCTCAGGGTGAGCCAAGAGTAGACGTCGACAACCGGGTAGCAGATGTCGAGAAGAATGGCAGCGCCAAGGTGGCCCTTCGCCCAGGAGTAGCGGCGAACAAAGTCGCGGTAAGTGGCGATCATGGACAAAAGGTACCACAGGCCGACGAAGTAGCTGGTAAAGTATGTCAGTACATGATCATGCTGGGAGACGTCGGTGGTACTTACGCGACGGGCGACTTCTGGTAAACGCCAACGATGAAGGCGATGATATGGACCCAAGCGATGATGGGGCGAAGCAGGCGCTCGACGAGCTTGCGAGCCATGTAAGGATGCTTCCTACGAAGTTATCAGTACAACATCATAGGTAGCGCGGGAGATGAGACGTACTTGTAGAGCTGGAGCAGACCAGGCTTGTAGACGATAGTCACCAGGAAGGACTGAATGGCGTTCCGCTGCCAGCGGACCATCTGACGCAGGAGGGCGCTGTCGCGCATGACCAGGGTGGTAATCTCCGCCTCGGGAGCATTCTGAATGGACATCTTCCATCCCTCGGTGAGCAGCCAGCGGGTGATGAAGACGTCGTCACCAGTGTTCTGACGCTTGCCGCACCAGTACTCGTGGGTGATTTCGTACTGGAAACGAGGGTCCTGGGCGATCTCGGCGCGCATCATGAGGGTGCGACCGACGAGGCAGAAGACGCTACCATCTGCGGCGAATCGGACAGCCTGGACATTGTTTTGGTTCTCGAGAGAACGAAGAGAGGCAACCTCCCAAGGGGTGATGACGTTGGGCTTGCGGCGGGCCACGGGGATATGGGCACTGGAAACCTGGTGAGAAAGGATGACAGAAGATGGAGAGGCGATTCAGACATACCTCTGCTTGCCAACAGCGCCACCGACCTTGGGGTCCTCAAAGGGAGCCAGAAGGTGGGGAATAACCTCGTACTTCCAGAAGGCATCGTCATCAACCAAGGCGAGAATCTTGCCCTTGGTGTGCTTGATGCCAACAAGCAGCTGCTCGCGCTTGTTGGCGACATCGGCAGTCATGAGGCTGATGCGCTCATCTCCCTCAGTAACCACGGGGCGAACTAGATCGTAGACGCGCTGGAGGTCGCGCTCAATGGTTACGATAATGATCTCCTTTGGCTGGTTCGCAAGCCACAGACGAAGACAGTCCGTGAATTCGTCAGGAGTGTTGATGGTGGGAACAATGATGCTGACATCACTGCTGTTGTAGGTAGGCTCATCGGGGAGAGGAATAGGCGTGTAGGCCTCTGCGAGACGCTTGGTCTTGTCCTCCTCTAAGAGGTAGTACATCCTGTGAACAAGCAGGTGAGTCTGAGGAAGGCGCGCTGGAAGAGGTGAGGGGAAACTTACCAGAGCCCGCCAAGAGTATAACTGGCGATAGTGGCGACCATGATTGTGTTGGTGGATGTAGGTGTGTGTCCTTGTCTTGAGGTTGTGGTTTGTGAGTTGTATGGGAGAGATTTGTTTGTTGTGGTGGTTTGTGGGAGAAGAAGCTTTGGGTGGTGACTGCGACGCAAATTATTTTATTAAGAGAGTGGTGAGTCTGAAAATTCACCGCGTGGGGCAGGGTGAGGTGAAAGAAATCTCTGTTCAGACGGTTCTCACCTTTCAGGAAGTAGAGGCGCGCAAAGAGGAAGGAACGAACCCAGTGCCTGGAGTGAACAACCTATGTGTGGTAAATCCAATGAAAGGATGACAATCTTTTGTAGAGTTCTGGGTGATTCCACGTGATCTTCAAATCTTTGCTTGAATTTTGGATAGTTGGAAGTTGTAATCTTATTTGGCTTTGACAGCAGAGGTTGATAGAAGTGAAGGCATCTACATATTGGCCCTGCAAGGCATTATTACCAAATGTGGGAGTATTGGACATGATGCTGGAGCTTTCGACCGGTCATCGGGCATGTTCAGTTTTCTGTAGCATCCGAGGAAGATTGAGAGTTGCCCAATTTTATTCCAGTAGAGAGTGATAATGTTTATTTGTAGACCAATTCTTGGTTGCCGGTCGTCCATGTTCACAGAATGTCCTCCCCAATTCCCTCAAGCGGGCCAGGTTTGAACTTGCGTTTTCAATCTTCCCTTATTTGAAAAGGCAATTCTGGCCTGGTCATTGAGAGTTAGCTAGTTTCAAGGCGGTTATCTTCAATCACGTTCGTCGAGATGTAAGCCGCTCAGAAGGAACTCACGACTGAGGTTGCAATTCACCCGCCGGTGCCATCTCCCCGATCCCAAACACGGAAAACCCTCGCAATCAACGCCGCTTCCTCCTGCCTCCTAGCAGCGCGCAAACGCCGTTGCAATCGTCTCCACTTCCAAACCACAGCGGCTGCCACTGGAACGATGAACAAACCAAATGTCTTGAGCTCGTCGTCGCCAAGCTTGGGCACCAAATCTGCAAACTCTGCGCTGTGTGTTCCGAACAGGCCGCCGATCCACTTGCAGACCGCTCGCTCTCTGAAGATATTCGAAGCTGTGAGGTTCTCGGATTCGCTGCCTGCATAGGCAGGGAGGAAAATTTGCAGTAGCTGCATGAGGAGAAGGAGCTCTTTGACGGCAACCACCATGACGCTCTCCGCTTCGGATTGTGGGAGAACAGCGTCAGGTATCTCAGACCCAAGGCCGTAGAGCGTTATCATGAGATCAAGTGCAAGTAGACCGATGGTCAAGCACTCCCATAGTTCGAGTTGATGGTTGAGATTTGCAATTAGAGGCATTTATTATGGAACTGGCGTGGACGGAAGATGTCACCGAAGGCTTCGCTCAACACTTGTGAAGTCGCATGTGGATCAGCAATCAAGAGGCCTAGACACGAGAATCAATGTGACGGGCTTCTCTCCTAGAGATGCGTAATATGAAATGAGCTTAGATGAACTCGTGTGACATGCTCATGAGATAGATGATCCACCAAGATGCTGACTTGAAAACTTCAGCAAGAAGACACTTCGCCGTTTATCAATAACACCCAATCATGCGCTCACAAGCCCCCGTCTCTCAGGCAAGACCCAATACAAGTAGGAAATGGCCACTGTAAGCTGAAAGAACGCTACGTGAGTCGCATGGGGGAGGTATGCCTCTCATGGGAAAGTCTTTAAGCATGCGGTTTGTCGTTGGATGACTGAGGTCAAAGACCCATTCAAGCTATTTGCCAAAAGGTTGACATTGGCTCCCATGTCTAGAAAGGTTAGCGATTGCCTGTATTCTCCTCGAAGCCACGATTTACCTGCGTTTCTCAGCTTTGCTTGTTACTACTTCTGGAGAGTATTTCTCTGTCTTCTCATTTATAAATTTATTGATTATTCGTGAGACTAATTCTTCTTTTCTCTTTTCGTTATTTTCACGCTATCTGTTCTTGTCCTCGTTGTTCTTGATGTTTGTCGCTGCTATTATAGTCCTCATTTTTATTGTCGCCGCATTTGCATTTTCGTCATTCTTCACGTCCTTGTTGTCCTCAATGTCGTCTAAAAGAGAGTCTACGGGTGATTTAGGATCGCTGTAACCTTGGAGTACCCTGTACAAAGCTTCGTTGATATTGGAGCCTCGGAGGAGACACCAGCTGTTTCGATTGATGCTTCTAGGTCAGAGTTCAACAATCTAAACTGTATTCTAGCTTTAGCCTATGGAATCCATTCCCGCTATAGAATATGCTTCACGCTTAGTACATAAAGCAGCGCGTCCCCGCTTCCACTGATTGCTCTTCTACACCCGATTCGAAATGTTTAGCCGCGACATCATGGATTACTATCGATCTACCTTCAGTGCCATCGTCTGGATGGACTCCTTTCTCTTCTTCTACTGGGATATTCGGCGATATGGACCGGTCGATGCTGAAAACATAGAGCGCCTGATCATAGACTATTTCAAAAGCAAAGTACCTAACATAACGTCGAGCCAGGACCCCTCATCACGGGATACATTGCTATGCCATCTTATGCGATCACTGGCATGTCTTCTAGGTATAAGGTCCAACCCGCATTGCGCTAAATAATGCGCTGACGTGCCGCAGGCTCCAGAACCGACCTGGAGCAGGTAGATAGTAGGTACGACTGGCTGTTGCTCGAAGTAGGCGAACCCCGTCGTTCGCGACCATATGTTGATTGGCTGGCCCTGGAGCCCATCATTTACCGGCAACTCGCCCCGCATCCCGGAGAAAAGGTGTCCGACCTCATATAACACATGGTTACATCCTACGAGCATGGTAGAAATGAGCCACTTCAGTGGCTTAATACATGGAAGGGAAACCCGTTTCTCAACGAGTTCGGGCATGCGCACCGGTCAGATCATTGGACATTGCCGCTCCCAACGCATGTAGATCGGATCTTGACTCTCGCCTGGAAGTACGGATCGGAAAGTTTCAGGTGCAAACGAAATGGGTGCCGAACAGGCAACTGCCAGTATCACATTACAGGATTCAATCTATTTCCAACGGCGAGATTGACGGGGAACGCATTCCGCCTTGTACTTCAACATACTGCCAGCGGGGACATGGCGCAGTTGAGACCCTATTATAACCACGATCGGTTTTGCATTCCGGCCCATGGCTTGTCCCCCGATGGTTACAAGTTCTGTGCCGACAGACGCACGATTAACCTTGGTAAACGCATCTTCACAACTATGCTCTTCTGGGTCGACGAGATGTGCCGGACAGGCCGATTGCTGTCCTTCTGCGATATTTTGGACCGGCGATTCGAAGAATGGCCTCTTTCGGACACAGAAAACACGCTGAGAGTGAATTATGAGTTGTGGGAAGCGATAAAGAACTTTGGCCTGCGACACATCTCAACAAAAGGGGAAGTCTGGAGCGACGGGGTTGATACTCCTACCAAGTCTGAGACTCTATCGCTGACGGGCTAGCTGAGAGAAGGAACGGATCAGAATGGGAAAGGCACATCAGATATTTAAATCGGAGATAGGCCAGGCAAGGATTTGAATATTTTACGTGTTCTTGAGATCTCAGCTGTCTTTGTCGCACTCAGAGTATTTTTCTCGTCAAGAGAGTCAGGCTTCCGTGCCTGCCTATCGCGACACCAGGGTTAGCGAAGGTTTCCACCACAAAAACGCCCACCTACCTAGGTACCTCTTCGGTCAGTATAAATCCATCATACGTACCTAGCCCTTCCTTCTTGACGAGCATCGTCTTCTTCGTCTCCTTCTTCCTTGGCCTCCTTCTTCCTTCGTCTCCTTCTTCCTTCGTCTCCTTCTTCCTTCGTCTCCTTCTTCCTTCGTCTCCTTCTTCCTTCGTCTCCTTCTTCCTTCGTCACTATCAACCGACAGGATACCCCTTGCCTAAAATGAGTTCTATGCGATGGAGTGACACGTTTCTCTTCTTTTACTGGGACATCAAACACTACCGCCCAGAGCACGAGAAACGGGTAGACGTGCACATCAGAAACTTGCTGCAGGAGCTTGCTCGTTCCGCGTCTGAAGATCGCGCGCCTGACTCGTGGGACGATGTGCTCTACCGTCTCATGCGGACCAGATGCGGTCGTTGAGATGCCACCTAGGTAAGCAAACCAGCTTGAAGATTCTGACACAGGCGCAGGCCAACGGAGGAAGGGGCTGACGCAATACAGGATCCAACATTTCCCCGGCCGCGATGCACAATTTCAACATATGGCTCGATAACACCAATCTTACGAGCAGTCCAGAAAAGCCATAAGTCGACTGGTTCAACATCGAGAAATACTACGACTCCCACGAAGCGGAAACCGCTACCCAAGACGTGCTTGCCATCCTGGAGGAGATGGATGCCGCTGCTCACCGGGCCGGCCCAAAAGTCAACTGCTTCAAACCCATCTCTATGTGGTACCAGAACCCTGTCTTGTGCAAATTCACAAAAGCACAAATAACCAACTCGTGGACGGTGCCCCTCCCCGCGGACATGGAAACGATTGTGCGGTTCGTCAACCCGAACTTTAACGCCGACATTAGCAAGACTGCCTCTGTACACCCTCTGATCACAGGAAACGCCGGCCTCAAGTTGCATCTCTGTTTAGAGAAGGATCAGGGCGGTCTGCAGCCGTGCGACGTAGTCCGGCTGTCTCTCAACCGGTCACAGCTTGCTGTCATCAATGCCGCTGCGATCAACCTGCTCAAGTATTGCTTCGCTACCGTATTGCGGTGGGTCGGGCGAATGTGCGCGGAAGGCAAGCCCCTCCCTGGTCCGGGCATTTCAAAGCTTCGACTAAAGAGTATTGAGGAAGGCACATTCTACAGGCTAGGTCCCGAGAAAGAGCTATGAGAGGCCGTGAGGGAATTTGGGGTCCAGCGCGGACGGGCAGCCCAGAGAAATAACCAGTATCGCGCCGCGCTGTCAGAGGCAGCAGCACCCGCTGAAACCCGAACCTATGGAAGAACGAACGGGCTGAAAGTCTGGCCGGAATATCCAAATAGGATCACCTCTATGTACATCCATCCAGGACAGGCCACCGCCGTGCTATGACTTAAGAGTCTTATTGCTACTGAATACACCTGACCTTTTCAAATTACAGAAACAGCATCCTTGACAGCTCATATCCTGAAGCCGACAACGAGGCGAATACTGGAGCTGCGTAAGATCATTTCGATCCAGACACCCTGCCCTAACACGGACTCCGACCAGCCCCAAGGCAGCTTTACGACCATGTCTTTGATGGATGGCAGATGAGCCACAAAGTCTTGCAGGAGTACGGTGACACACTTTAGAAACCACAAATGATGACGACAAAGAGCGCAGAAAGCTGTCCTTCAGGAGGTCCATGGCAAGCGAGTGGGGATCAAAGATTGCTCGCGCCAAGTGATTGAGACCCCTCGCCGGTGTCATAGGTCTCTCAATCGGGTCCTTTGTTGTTTTCTTTGCCTGCACAAGGCTCAGTGATGCTTTGTGAAGGTCATGGAGGAGAAGATACGCGTCGTCGAGGTTGCAGGAGCAGACGCCTGGTGAGCATGACTTACGCGAAGCGAAGCGCGCCATTGCTGCGGCGACAGTCGAGGCGGAGAACGAAAGAGCATCAAATGACGGGCTAGCGCGAGGCATCATCCGGCTGAGTAGGCTTTGCCTGTCTCTCGAGTGCGCGAAGCTTCGTCATGTTGATCTAGGAAGCCTGGCCATTGGTTTCGTGCGGTCGTCATGATGCTGCGGCTGGAAGCACCGCGAGGCGGTTGAGCAAACTCTTGTACACTGGACAGAACATGGCAAATATCACGTCGGAAAGGAATGAAATGCATTTGTGAGGTCTGGCTCTGTTTGCTATCGAGTACTGTCTATGGATCCGTGAATGCGATGAAGGAGTATTAAGGGTGGTGTGTCCATAGGAAGAGAATGAGCCAAATGAAGTCTGCGTGGTCTTGGCGAAGGCTATGTGCCCGAGGCGAGAAGACATCCTGTGGTGACTCATTTGAGGAGAAAAAGGGAATGAAGAAAAGGAAAAGCAAAACGTAAAGACGAGGCTGCGAAAATCCGATCGCCGTCCAGTCCACCGAGTCCAAAACGTCGCAGCATCCTTCTCTGGTCCCGCCCATTGCAGAAGTCGAGCCACCCCAAGTCGCCTTCGATATCGTCCTGGTGGTTGTATCTTCAAGGTCATGGCCCATGTGTGTGGTTGTTCGTGCGCTAGTCTTGAGAGTCAAGGTCCGCGGACTGACTGCTGCTCTCGGAGAGGGGTATCATCATCGTGTGAAGAGAAATGGAAAACATTTCAAAGACTGGAGAAAGCTGTCAGAAAGATTTCACCAGTGAGTTTGAAACTCATTTCCATCAGACTTACAAAAGTTTGTCATGTTTGATCATCATGCGGATGTTGCTGTTGATGGGCATGACATTGCGTGAAGTTCGCATGACTGAGTGCAGGAATGTTGCGAGAAAGTGCATCGAGATGTCTTGTGACTCTTGCGACGCCCCTGAAATTTAGCGGTAGAAGAAATGCTGAGATTGAATTCGCTGGCTCTGGAGATCATCCCCAACGCGTCTGCGGTCCCTTGATACTATCACGCAAGAGATAGCTCTTACCGTTGTGGTCAATCTGCTTGGCGGGGCCGATGTGGCACTCTTCCTTTGACACAACCTTGAAGTCGAACTCTCTGCTGAAGACAAGGAGGGATGACTGGGATTCGGAGTTGGGGATGAGATCCGCAATGTTGTTAGCAATCTTGGCCACGGTGAAGTTCTCGCCCGGGTTGCACTTGGGGTGAAGCTGTCCAACGTGGGGGAGGACTTGATTTTTGTGGTTCCTGACAGGAGGTCGGAAATGGTCGTTCGCCTCAATGTTTTTTCCATGCGCCCAGAAGTTGTAAATGACGTAGACCGCTCCTGGGTTGCCATCATTATCGATCCGGACAACAACTCCAAACTTAGTCTCTTCCCATGGACTTTCGCGCATGTATGCGTCGTTGAATGGCTCGCCCTTCTTGGGCCAGCCGTTGGTACCATTAAAGACACGCAGAGATCCAATCTGGGCGAAGACAAAGCCTGTCTCAGGAGGGGTGAACACATGGTCGGATCCGGTGTTAATCATCTTGATGGGAATTCCTGGGTCTGTGTCGCAAATTTCAAGGCCGATGTCAAGATTGATTCCGAGCAAACTGTGATGAAGTCGCTGTCCGGTGTGGTTGTTGGGGTTGAAGCCATGAGGCAGAAGGTATACCGGACCAGGATCGATGCCATAGCCAGTGGTATGGCATGGCCGCCGTGAGTTGCAAAGCCGATGGGGTGGAACTTTTTGAACATCATTTCCATTATCCAATACCACTGAGCTCTGGGGCCGGACTGAGTGAAGTTGGTGTTCTTGATCTGCATCATGCACTGTCGGGGAGTGAGCTGCGGGTTGATGATTTTCTCAACTCTCACCTGGGCCCGCCTGCCATCGTATGCGAAAAATTCCATGCGAACATTCCGGTCCGGAAACGTTTCGGTTGCTAACTTACGGACATCGGTTGCATTCCATTGAGTATTATTGTCGACTTCTGTGGAGAGGGACTCAAAGGCTGACAACAGTTCTTCCGTCAAGATGGGGTGTTGAGGGCCTGCTGAACGCCGGTCCGAGACCGAATCAGTGGACATGGAGGGCAATGTCTTGTGCGTGTCTTGTTCGTGTTCGATTATGACGAGAGTGATAGAATGACCTGACCTGGCGGCTCTGTAGAGTGCAGAGAGAGTACTGAGGGATTTCGGAATGCTCTCCGGTTGTTGCGCGTGCGAGGAAAGAAGGCGGAGAAGATAGCAGGAAGAGCGGCTCTAAAATTGCATTCATCAGCTGCGTTTAAAGAAAGATGAAGAATAGAAATTCGAATTCAAACATTGTTGCTTTCTCATAGTGAAAACAGCTGGATTTTGTGTCTCACCTTTTTGTGTTCCTGAAGAGCGAAGTTTGCCGTTGGAAGGGCAGGAGTGACTGATGGACAAAGGTACCTACCTTGATGTGGCATAGGGCGATGTTCACACTAGCGGTACTCCACATCTAGGGAAACTGGTCCGCTTTCCTTTTCACCTTGTTTACCTT
The DNA here is from genome assembly GCF_000319635.2 of Colletotrichum fructicola Nara gc5. Taxonomy (NCBI): domain Eukaryota; kingdom Fungi; phylum Ascomycota; class Sordariomycetes; order Glomerellales; family Glomerellaceae; genus Colletotrichum; species Colletotrichum fructicola. The sequence goes on along the minus strand of NW_027094051.1, from coordinate 6,293,976 downwards.
ACCTTACCTTACCTATGTGCGGCACCTTGAAGGTACTCTCTGGTACGTGTCGGGATGACTATATTGCGACACAGCAAGAAACCTGCCTAAATTCTAGGCGCAAGCAAGTAAACGCAATTTGTGCTAGGTACTAAGCAAGGTTTCATTAGTAGAGAAGGTGGGGTCAATGTTACTGCGCCGTCACTACGGCAGTACGCTGGATCTTAGTGCTAGCTAGATGTGAATCCCATCACGATGCCGGCAAGACTGTTCTAACGGGCCCGCATAAGGAGCCTGAGCGCTGTCTATACTCAGTGCGGTACGCGAGACATCGAGAGGGCAAGCGAGGCGCTGCTCGCCAGTTTCTATAATTCACCTTTCGAGGAGACTCGCAGTGAATGTCAGCAATCCCGCGAACGTGAGTCGACAGCAAATGCCCGTCTGGTGAGTCGGTATCCACTCTGACTTAAGCGCTGCTGCCACACACAACAAACCAAATACTTCGGCAACGAGAGCAACGAAAACAGAGAGCAGGAGCAGGGAGTGCAAGTCAGGGACAGTGACTCCGGGGGCCGTGGGCCGGAAGGGTATCCAGTTCAGATGGGGGCAGCGGCCAGGTCTGGGGGGTTGGCTTTTCTTTTTATGCTTATCTGATGTCGTTGGAGCTCTCGTGTTCTCACGCCACGCACACCCTAGGGTTCATACCACCGTACACCAACCTTAATACTCCTCTCCTACGTACATGAAAAAGTCTCTAAGATAATATGATTCATCACTAGTCGCCGTCCCGTTCCAGTGACTTGATCCATGTACGCTGTGGTAAACACTGAGCTCCATTGACGACCAGACGACTTTCTCATGGAAGCGCAGCCATGGGGTTTGGAACGCCTCAGTGGGAGGTCTCAAGCTGTCAGCTGGACCGGCGTAGGTAGGTCTCTTTACTTGGGGGTGACGACTGCGTTTGTACAGGCCCTTCGGCCATCAAAGGGCGTACGACGTCTTGGGAAAACAACGCGTGCCGATTTCTGGGTATCGTAGGACACATCGTTTGTCAGGCCATTCTCCCTTACTTCCGCTTTGTGTGTCGACGTGCATATGCGACGAAGAATGACGGACACCGGCGAGTAAGAAGGGCAGGGATCATATCAAGTACGGGAATCGAACCGGCATTGAACTTCAGGGGTATTTCGCATTAAGTCATTATTTACATGCCAGAGTAGGCGTTGAGGGCAAGCTGTCCGCCCAAGTGCGCGTACAACACATTGCTTCCCGCGGGAATCTCCTCGTTCTTGATCAGCGCCATCATGCCCGCCAGACTCTTGCCCTCGTACACGGGGTCCGTGATGAAGCCCTCCGTGCTCGCGCCGAACTTGATGGCGTCAATGGTCGTCTGGTCCGGCACGCCGTAGATGCCGCCGTGGAAGCGCTCATCCAGGATAATATCCTTCTCCGTAATATCGCCCTCCTCAAGTCCAATCTTCGCACCCGTGTTCTTCGCAATGCGCAGCACCTGGTCAAACGTCTGCTTCACCGTCGCAGACGCATCAATACCAATAACCTTCCTCTTCGGCGACGCGCCCGTCTTCTCGGCCAGCTTGAAGCCCGCAACCATGCCGGCCATGGTGGACCCCGTGACGGCGCAGACGATGACGGTGTCGTAGAAGACGCCGGTCTCCTTCTCCTGGGCGACGACCTCGAAGGCCCAGCGGGCGAAGCCGAGGCCGCCGAGGGGGTGGTCGGACGCGCCGGCGGGGATGTAGTAGGGCTTGCGGCCGGCGGCGGTGAGCTCCTCCTTGAGCTTGGCGAGGGTGTTCTTGTGCTCGATGCCGAAGGTGGAGGGGTCGAGGCGGACGTCGGCGCCCATGAGGCGCGACAGCTGGATGTTGCCGACCTTGGCGTAGACGGGGTCCTCCCACTCGACCCAGTGCTCCTGGACGAGGGCGGCCTTGAGGCCGAGCTTGGCGGCGACGGCGGTCACCTGGCGCGTGTGGTTGGACTGGACGCCGCCGATGGAGACGAGGGTGTCGCAGCCCTGGGCGAGGGCGTCGGAGGCGAGGTATCTTGGGGGATGTGTTAGTTCATGGGAGCTGTGAAAGGGGGGAGAGGGATGAGCTTACTCGAGCTTGCGGGTCTTGTTGCCGCCGTAGGCCAGGCCGGAGTTGCAGTCCTCGCGCTTGGCGTAGACGTTGACCTTTCCGCCGAGCGCCTTGGAGATGCGGGGGAGGGGCTCGATGGGCGAAGGGCCGAAGAGGAAGTTCTCCCTCGGGATGGAGGCGAACGGCTCAGGGAGGACGGCGGCCATTGTGAGTGTCTTTTGTGGAAAAGGGGTATCAAAGGAGAAAGGGAAATGGGATGCTGAGTGAGAGAGACATGATCAAAGACAGCAGTGACCAGAGGCCGTCTCTTAAATAAGACATTGGCGATGTCGTGAGGAGAGCGACGTCGGATGGTTGAAGGCCAAGACGTGAGAGCTGACTCGAGGGGCAAACGCGGGCGGGTGGATAACGATGGCCCACCGTTATCTGCAACGGGATCATGCAGGCCGCTATCGATAAAGGAAAGCTAACGACTTTAGCAGAGAACTGATGGCCATTACATCGTTCGATTTCTTTGAATGAAGGTTATGACAATTATTGTTGAGTTGTCGGGTAAGAGACCAAGCTAAAGGAATTTGTCCGGGTATGATTTGCAGCAAAAGCAGAGCAGCAATGTTGATGCCGTCGTGTAACTCGTCGTTGCTGCTGCCCCTCCATCAGCGCCTGTAGGGGACTTTTACCCCTCCAAAACAGTGACAAACATGCCCCGCAGACGCTTTCGCGAAATTTCCCGGCGGGGTCATCGCTGTCGCAGCAGCACGACGAACCCCGCGATGGCGCGACCGGAAAACCACGCGATTGCCAGGAAACTGGGCGGGGAACTCGGGGAACTGACTTTGCCGCCGGTTTCCCGTGGCGAACTTCGCCGAAGTAACGGAATCGGAGGAGTTGCCCGGCGGACGGAATCCAGAACGCTGCCCTTGTCACTGGCCATCGCGGGGCACGATTTGTCTCCATGTCATTTCGTTCGCAAGTCGTATTCACATCAGCATTGACATCTCACTATGAAGGTTTGAGGATGCACTATGGAATAAGGTGAAGTGCCCGGCGAGTCCGACAAGTTGTGTTTAACTGTTTTGTTCATTCAAAATTTGCTACTCTTAACATTTTGTATGTTCCAAACACTCTATGAGTGTTGGCGGCGCAAAGACACGTTTTCCCTCATCTTTCTTTGAAGATGATCACACACCATGATACGCTAAAAGATAATGCATCATTCTGACAAGACACAGACCGCTCATGCAACACCACACACCACAACCATCTACTCGGCGTCAAGCGGCGCCGTGGGAGGCTGGTTGTTCACCTGGATACCACCGCGCTTCTTCTCCTTGCTATCAGGGAACGGCAGCGCCCACCCGCCCTCCGTCTCGGGCGTCGACAGCCACAAACGCAGCAAGTGGCGTCTCGGCGCCGGCGGCGGGAAGTCCTTGTACTCCGTCCTGGCGTGCAATAAGTGCGCATTGCTCAAGAACTGAATATCGCCCACCTCCAGGATCATGTGCAGCGCGAGCTTCTGGCACGTATCCTCGAGCGTCTTCAGCGCGTGCAGTTGCTCCGGGCTCAGCGGCGGGATGATCCCCTTGTCCGAGAACCGCGTCAGCGAGCGCACGTAGTAAGGGTCCCACTTGCAGTAGACGCGCTGCTGGCCGCCGTTCTCGATGTAGAAGACGGGCTGGCGCGTCCACTGCTCCTGGCCCTCGGAGACCTCGCCCTTGCGGTCAAAGTACCACACGGGCTTGGTCAGCAGCTCGGCGACGTCCGGGTGGGCGCGCTGCAGCTCGTTCCAGACGGCGTGGATGCTGACGAGGTCGCTCTCGCCGCCCTCGGCGGCGCGGTGGACGCACAGCAGGCCGACGAGGTCGCCGTCGTCGGCGTGGAAGAACTGGCGCGCCGTGGTGCGGTAGATGCGCACGCGGTCGATCTGCGTCGGGTCGTCGCCGACGTCCTTGACGTGGCCGAGCACGTGGCCGCGGCCGTTCTGGGACACGAAGTAGCCCAGGTACGTGCCCAGGCCCATGTAGCCGACGGCGGTCTTGTGCGGGCCCCATTCCTGGGCTGGGAAGCCCTTGAAGAGGATGAAGCCCTTGCCGTTGATGAGGTCTTCGCGCAGGTCGGTGAGGGCCTTGCTGAGTTTGGGGAGGGGGAAGTTGCTCTGCGGGGATGAGATGTTAGTATGGCTGTTGGGGAAGATGATAAGATGAAGGCAACTGCTAAGTGGCGTTGCCGGGGTTGGATCGACGACTTACCTTGGAGATACCGGTCAGAGGGGTGCCGCTGGCGATGAACTCGTCGGATGTGCGGCCGAGCTCCTCGACCTCCTCGGGGGTGAAGCGGTGCGTCCACTTCTCGGGGCTGTTCTCGAACTCCTCCTTGTGCCAGACGGTGCGGCCCGTGATCTCCTTTGGGAACTCCTCGTACGGGCGCAGGACGTCGTAGAGGGGGTTGTGCTGTCCCGACGTCCTGATGCCGTCGGGGAAGATGTCGCGGGGAGCGTCATCATTCTTGCCCTTCCAAGGGCCGGAGGAGCTGACCTCAACAGGCTCGTCGACGAGAATACCCGGCGCCATGGTTGCGTATTGAGTACTGGGGTATCAAAAAAAAAGAGAAAGAGAAGATGTACAGTGAGGGGCAAAGTTGAGTATCTGATGCGAATGCACCTAGCAATTTGGAGAAGGGAAACACACTTATAAGTATGAGCAGAGCCGGAGATCGAGTTTGTTACCCCTCATCCAAATTTTGACACAAAAAACTCTCTGACGTCGCACGGGGGCCTTGCGCCCCTTTATCGCCAGCGAACCAAACCACCGGAATGGCGGGATTCGAAGGGTTTCGAGGGGGGTTGTCGAGCTCGACGCAACAGATGGCGTGCTCAGGGACCCATATCGCGACTGCTCGTCCGATGACGCGAGACACTACCACCACCACCACCACTCTGTTAGTGTCAGTGTAATTGGAGTGTGGGGTTCGCCGATCGGGTGGCCCCGCAGCGCCGATGTCGTGCTCCGTGGTCGACGGCAGTACGGAGCCGGGGTGTCACGTTTTAGACTTTTTTTTGTTCTTTTCTCTCCCAATTGCATGCGCCTTTTTATCTCTCCTTGAATCCATCCGTTTATTCTTCTGATTCGCTTACGACGCCCCGCGCTTGAAATCTCCGAAGACTTCCGTGGTGAGCTGTTCACAGGTCAATGGATGCTGCTCATGCAATGATGCGGATGAAAGCTCCCGACCTACCCCAACGTCTCCTCAGCACACCATCCTGCGGGACTAGCCCGGTGGCGTTATCACACCCTTGTCAAATTGGCTGCGAATAGACGTGCCAACGCCCTGTCGATTCTCCAACGGCGCGTGGACTTGCTCTTCGATCTGTGCCGGTGAGAGACAACTTGTGTGGATGCTGAGACAGCAGCCGAAAAGATATTTCCGAGGTAACAACCGATCAATGGGGGCCGTTGGAACGGTAGTTGGCCGTCCCTGTCTTCGAATTGCGACGTTGGCAGGCTATGCGAATTGATTCATCCCACTTCACTCCGTAGCTGCAACCGAAGCCGGTGTGTTGTGATTGGAAAGCTCTATTGTTCGCCCTGGTCATGGCAAACTACCTAGTCTAAATCGCCATGATCGCTCATGCAGTATCACCATACTCTTCAATCACACTCCTCGGCTTCTTAAACTTGCCAAGCGGCACATACTCCAAGTCATCCATGCCAAAGCCCTTCGGCCCGCCAATCTCGATACCTCGGGCCGTCGAGGTCCACTTCTCGGAAGCAGTAATGCCGAGGACAACCACGAGAAGACCATACCGATACTCCTGTGTACCCAGGGCCTCGCCGTTTTGAGCGTCGATAACGCACACAAGATCAGGGACGATGGTGAGAATCTGTTCAACAAGTCAGCAACATCCCGAAAGCCTCCCCAAAAAGACCAAAACTCACCTCCTCCCCACCCTCAGCATCAACCTTCTTCGCAAGAATATTCTCATTCTTGAACGGAATCACCAACTTCTCAACCCCCTTCCCATCTGCTGACGCCCCTTCGATGATGACCTCGCCATACGCGTGACCCATCCTCGTCACCCTCTCAACGCCAACAATCTTGCCGCGGAACAGCACGCGCGCAGACTCATCCCCACCAACCTCGTCGACGATGGCCTCCGCGACCCTGTCGACCGTATTACTGCACCGCGAGAGCGCCACCGCGCGGCCGATCCGCCACGACAGCGAGACCGTGTTCTCGACGACCCAGGACTTGGTGTCGCGGCCGCTGACGGGGCCCTTGGCGCAGCCGACGTGGGAGCCCATCTGCGAGAGGGCGGCGCGGAAGGCGCGTTCTGCGTCGAGCTCGGTGCGGGCTTTCGTCATAAGCTGTGGAAAGTCTAAATGTCAGCTTCTGGAGGAAAGAGGGGGTTGAGGGAGGGGAGGATGCACCATAATTCTGCCGTTGCCGTCCGAGATACATGAGGGTATCATGGTCGCCTTCTTCTCGAACACGACTGGTGTCGTTTGATGTGAGATGGGGTACGCGCGACCCATCCAGTCGCCGTCGATGGTTGGGATGTCGAGGTTTGTGCTGGCGCCGAGGATGAGACCTTGGAGTCCGTTGCCGCCTCCGATTTCGAGGGAGATGACGGCCGTTGGCTTGGTGTTGAGGTACTTGTAGAGCTCTACTTGGGACTCCATGATCCTTTTCGCGAAGTCGTTAGCAAATCCTCGGGCGTGGTGGAAGCCATGACTTACTCGTCACCATAGGGCTTCTCAATCGAAACCTGAGGAGACCCCTTCCCACCACCGCAAGCCACGATATCATCGTCCTTGAGGTCCCACGGTGAGATGATCCTTACGGTTGCTCCTGCCCGCATCATCTCCCGTAGTCTCAGCATGTGTTGGTAGGGAGACCCTCCGCCGCCTGTGCCCAGGATGTAACAGCCTATCGTGATCCAATCCAGGTCCGTTTCTGAAAGGAGCCATTCTTTGTTGGCGATCTTTGGTTTGTAAGAGTGGATGTAATCCTTTGTGTAGATGATCGACTGTGAACCTGAAGCATGGCTATCCCCATTTGTCTCTGGCTTCTTCTCATTGGTTCCAGATGGCTCGCTCTCGAAACCGTCAACGCCATTGGCAATTGGAGTAGCGTCGCTGAAGTCAGTCCTGGAGAAGTCGAAATCTCCAACAGCTTTGATGATGATTCGTGACTTGTTCGCGATGTACTACAAGCCTTGTGAGTATGGCAGCCAAAAGCAACTGAGGTAAATATCTCACCTGTAACGGGAAACTCTCAATCTCCGCAATCGTCACCGTCTCCCTCAGAGCTCCGCTCTCAACTGCCTTATCCACCGCGCGCTGCGACAACTCCTCAATGACCTCCGCAACACTCTTTGACTCCGTGCTTGCAATCGAGTCAACCACGCCGCTGACTCTCGCGGTGGCAGCGCCAATGGCATTGGCGACGCCGGACCACTCGGGCTTGATGACTCTGCTGGCACCAACCAGGCAGTCCGGCGCAATCACCGCGCCACCGCCAACAAGGACCACCGGAATGTCTTCTGGGGAGGTCTTCATGGTGTCCACGATGCGTTCCAGCATCTCCTTCACCTTGGCCTTGAACTCGGGTAGATTGTTTTGCAGGCTGGACCCCTCTACGAGAGAACGGTTTCCGATCTGGACTGTAGGGTTTGCAAGAACAGTGTAATCCGTCGTCGTCGGCACATCTCCGCCAAATACCAAAGCCTTCCCCTGGATCTTGTAGCCCACACTCTGCGGCCCGATCGTCAAAGCACCGTTCTCATCCCGTCTGACGATGGAGCCACCCCCGAGACCAATACTCTTGACATCAGGATACGAAAAGTTTGTCCTCACGCCTGAGATCTCGCTATACGCCGCTGCCTGTCTCGGGAAGCCGTTCTCAAGAAGCAAACCCACGTCAGTGGTCGTTCCACCGATATCGACAACCATCATAGCCTCCTTCTCAAGGTTTTGCGTCAGGAACGCCGCGCCGCGCATGCTATTCGTGGGACCACTCGAGAACGTCCTAATCGGCAACCTCGCCGCCGCGCTCGCCGGCAATATCGTGCCATCATTCTGCGTCACAAACACAGGACACTTCAGCCCCAGCCTCGCAACCGCATCCTGAAACGAGTGAATCGTCCGCCTCGCAAACGGCAAAATCGACGCATTCAGCACCGCCGCGTTCTCCCTCTCCAGAAACCCGATATTCGCCACATCCTTCGACATCACCACGTCCGCCTCCGGATACACTTCCCTCACAATCTCCGCCGCCCTTTCCTCCTGCCGATACACGACATCCACCGGACTGAAAATCCCAACCACAACCACGCTCCTAATCCCCTTCGCCCGCACCGCCTCCGCCTCCCGCCGCACGCCGTCCTCGTCCAGCTCCGCAATCAAGCTGCCGTCGATCTCGAGCCCGCCGTCGACGAGCCCGCGGTGCGCGCAGACGATGTCGCGCAGCCGCGGCGGCCAGTCGACGCCGACGGGGATGTCGGCGGAGAAGGGCCCGCACAGGCGGATGACGGCGACGCGCGCGAGGCGGGCGGCGTCCATCTCGACGACGGCGTTGATGAAGTGCGTGGTGCCGATGGTCACGCTGGCGACGCGGGAGGGGTCGAGCGGCGGCGCGGACTGCGCGAACATCTGGGTGATGACGGCGTTGATGCCATCGCTGGGGTTGGGGGTTGTGCTGGTCTTTTGGGAGGCGAGGATGCCGCGGGAGGGGGCGGGGGAGGATGTTGGGTCAAGGATGACGCCGTCGGTGTTGGTGCTTGGACGTGTTAGTTTGTGGTGAGCGTTGGGGGATGGGGGTGGCGTACCCGCCGACGTCGACTCCTATTCTTAGAGTCGGGGGCGACATCTTGGTTTGGGCTGCGATCTTCTTCTTAAACAGCAGCACTGCGTTGACCGGGGTTGAGTTCTTGTCTTGGATGTGAGAGTCTGGGCCAAGACAAAGATCACGATCAAAGACAACAGTCAGAGGCTAGAGGTTGAAGGGAGAACATGGGATCAATAAGACGGGCGAATGAGAATGAGCCCAGATAAAGTGTCGGACGCTCTCCGACGTGGCGCCGGCATCGGGGCCCGGCCGACAACTGACTCCATCCTCCGAAAGACATTGGATCTGTTGCATGGTCTGCACCCTGAGTCTGCTTCCGAATGTACCACTCAGCAAAAAAAACCGTCAGCAGCTTGAATCATACATATTGAAATCAGCTCTCATGATTCGCTCCAAAGACCCATGCATTGCAACAGCTATGGTTAACTGAAGTGATCCTTCATCTTTATCACCGGCATGTGGCCGGCAGGGGGCGAGAATACCCCACATGTTCGGGTTCTTATCTCGGGGGGGCAGGATTTCTGACCGGTCGACTGGGTCAAAATGCGACCCATTCAAAGACCCCAACTCCTGTTCAAGCACATCATTGGCCCGTTGTTTGATGCTCGACTTGTCGACGCCGGGGTCGTTCTGGGGCGGGATAAGGGTCGCATACCCGGGAAACTGTTACCGAACATCGGTCTTGATATGCATGACAGATAACGAAGACGCAACGGCGCTGCATCGCGAATGGAGCCGACGCCAAGACTTGGATGAGAGCCGAAAGCATCGGAAGATCTACGGGTTGCTTGAGGGCACCGAGATAAGATGGCGGCCTACCGTATATCATGCGGCCGGCGCCCTCCAGCTCCAGTCTGACTGACTTAGGTTCAGGTATCCTAGTTTCCTCGGCGTAACAATGACGAACAAGACCGTTCAGAGGGTCAAGGAGGCCGTGATCCTCAAGTCTGACGAGTCGCGGCACGAGGAGGTCAGCGCCTGGTCGAACAGAGACTTGATCCCGTTGCCACCGTCTCGTCGCACCTGGGGCTGGTTCAACTTCTTTGGTTCCTGGTCATTGTGAGTATCAGTACGACGCAAAACATAAACTACTTTGAGCGCGGAACTGACTATGACGGCCAGGTCTTCACTCAACGTAGCAACATGGCAGACCCCGAACACGTTCTTGACGCAAGGCCTCTCGGTCGGCCAGGCCATGGCCGTCATTGTCGTCTCCCGAGCTCTTTGCTGCTTGTTCGCGATTCTTGTTGCTTGGTGTGGTCTGACTTGGCACATTGGATTCACGGTGCAGAACCGGTACACGTGGGGCTTCCGGGCGAGTTATATCCCGTTGATGCAGCGTATTCTGCTCAATTTCATCTGGAACGCACTGCAATGTGAGTACCTCTGAGCCCGTTCGAGAGGGGGTAAAGCTGACTGGGTGATCAGGTTGGAATGGCGGCAAACTTGTAACGTGAGGATCACCCCCGAAGAAGTCGGCCATTAAATACTGACAATACACAACAGCGTTTGTATCACCGCCATCTGGCCCTCCTTCGCAAAGATTCCGAACACCCTCAGCGCCAGCACCCCGACGACAACCTATGAGCTCATCGGCTTCATCGTGTTCTGGGTCGTGTCCATCCCGTTCCTCTTCATCCGACCCGAGCGCTTCAAGAAGCCCTTCTTCATCTCATCCGTGGCTTGCGGTGCCGGTATGATCGCCCTGCTCATCTGGTCGCTCACCGTCGCAAAGGGTGTCGGTCCCATATTCTACCAAGGCCAGAGTGTCTCTACCAGCTCACGCTGGAGCGTCTCGTGGCTCATGATGGCGGGCATCAACCAAGCCATCGGTCAAAAGGCTGCCGGCATGACGAACAGCAGCGACTTCTCGCGTTACGCAAAGGACAAGAATGGTTACATCATCGGCACGGTGTCCGTCTACTGGATCACGGGCGTGCTAGTCTGCCTTGGCGGCTTGGTCACCACCGCAGCCTGCCAGAAGATCTACGGCACCATTTACTGGAACCCTCCCGACCTGTTGATGGTCATGATGGATCGTAAGCTGCCCCCACGGAAACGCCCTCCACCCGTCCCACCCACTAACCCCAACCCGCAACAGACGGCGAAGGCTCCTCCGCCGCCCGCGCCGCAGTCTTCTTCCTCGCCCTCGCCTTCGCCTTCACCTCCATGTTCGAAAACGTCTGCTCCAACGCCGTCGCCGGCGGCATCGACCTCGCCGGCCTCTTCCCGCGCTACATCGACATCCGCCGCGGCGCCCTCCTCACCTTCTTCGCCGCCTGGATCATCCAGCCCTGGCAGCTCATCAACCAGGCCGCCACCTTCGTCGCGGTGCTCAACTCCTTCGCCGTCTTCCTCGCGCCCATCATGGGTGTCATGGTCTGCGACTTCTTCGTCCTGCGCGCGCGCAAGGTCAAGCTGTCGCACCTGTTCCACCCGCAGGGCTCCGACTACTGGTATTGGCACGGCGTCAACTGGCGCGTGATCCCGTGCTGGATCGCGGGGTGGGCGCCCACGATCGGGGGCCTGATTGTGAGTGCGGAGAAGGACGAGAGCGCGCCCGATGCGGTGTATGAGTTGTACTACATTGCGTTCTTCGTGGGGTTCTTCATCTCTTTTGTGCTGTTTTACCTGGCTAATCTCGTGTTCCCATTGCCGAATTTGGGCGAGTTTGATGAGGAGGACAAGTATGGGACGTTCACTGCGGAGGAGGCGGCTAAGTTGAGTGTTGTGCCGACTGACTCTGCCACCGCTACTGGGTTTGGCAAGGAGGAGGGGATCGACACTCAAGTGAATGAGATTTCGGATGAGGGCTCAGCTGGGGAGAGAAGGTGGTGGAACTTCAGACGCCGGTGAGCAGGACATTGGGGCGGCCAGTTGAGATCCTTCTAGGAGTTGCTCTTCGAATGTGAGAATTACACAAAAGCATTTACTAGAATTATACACTACATCCTATCTGACAAACATCTACAAGGCTCGATCATAGACCTACAATCTATAACCACTGTCACCAAAGTCAATGCGTAGTCTTCGCATCGACCGGGATCTTGAACCCAGTGGTCCTCAGCTTCTGAAAAACGCCATCTGGATCCACCATCTTGGCGACATCCTTCAGGAACGCCACATTCTTCTCACCATACGTGGCAATCGGGTTCTGGTCGCCCCAAGCATAGTTGAGATACCTCCAGTCCTTGAACACGCCAATGAACTTGGCATACGCATCGATTCTCTCTCGGAACTCCAGAATGTGAGGCAACATCTTATCTTGCAGCTCAGGGGTGTCACAGGTCAGCACAAGCAGCCAGTTGCTCGTCGGCCCATCAGCCACCACGTCCTCGAGGCCGAGAATGTTGCCACCGTTGGCCTGGCCGTGCTTGACCATGGACTGCGTGAATGGCTGGAACTGTCCGAGAACGTCGTATGTTACGGTCTTGTTCGTCCTTTTCGCCATTTCGTCGGCCACGGGGTCCAAGTAATGCTTGCCGAGCATCTGCAGCTCGTCGTATACGAAATTCATCATGCGGACATCGTTTCGAAATTGGCCAACGAACCAGTTAGCACTGAGAAAAGGAGGTCAGTACGGATTCGACAACGAAATAATGTCAAGTTTGTACTTACTACAGGCCCAGTGGCGTAGGTCCAGTGAACTCGGGAACCATCTCCGCAACGGCTGCGACTCGAGAAGTGTTGCTCGTGACATTGATCTTCTCGTACTCGCTGAAGGCAGGAGCATCGTCGACGCCGGCGCTGTTGGTCAAAATTGCCTGGAGTCCAACAGTCCGATGAGTCCCGTACGACATTCCCACGATGTTCTGGCTGGCGGGATCTTGGTCCATCTTATCGGCGAAGTTGAGGTAGGCGCGGAAGAGCTTGTCCCTGTTGGTCTCGTCGTACTCCCGGAGACCTCCCCACATATCGGTGGAGTTGACAACTTCTGTGAGGGGTGTCAGTGTCTGCGTATCATAAGTGTTGCCTCTTCATGGACTCACTTTGGTCAATTCTGGTGACGAAACCCAAGTTGCCTGAGCCGCCCTTTTGAGCCTTGAACAGGTCTGGGTTGGATGTCGCATTGGCGTTGACAACAGTGCCGTTGGCGAGGACGATCTCGAAGTTGGTCACCGTATCGCATGCGAAGCCATACGCATTGGTGTGGAAGGAGTACTGCAAAGGTGTTTAGCAATAGACTTCGGACATAAAAGCCAATAAGCCTCGAAAGAACGGAAGAACTTACACCACCGCCAGTAACAAAACCTCCAACACCAACGACAGAGGCTCGACCACCAACTGTAGTCACATTCTCGCCCTTGAGCAGAGTGAAGACCTTCTCCCAGGTCGAACCAGGATTGATCGAAGCAATCTCGGTCACATTGTTGTAGGTTGTCGTGTTCAAGTTGCCTAGAGACAGTATTAGTGAAAGTCCAGGGTATCACCAGCATAGCTGAGTACTTACCAAAGTCAACAGTGATACCATCCTTCGCGCCATTAGCCCCCTTGAAGGCAGAATGTGCACCACTCCGAATACCAAACGGACACTGGTGTTCAGAGATAATCTTGGCAATGCGCGACACATCGGATGTACTCGTTGGGAGAACCATGCACCAAGCGGCTTGTGCCGCGTTGGCAGAGTAGTACGACTGCAGCCGCTTGTCGTACGTCTCCGTGTCGGGCATGAGGACCTTGCCCTCGAGTTCAGGGTCCTTGGCGAGGGCGGAACACTGGTCCGGTTGTCAGCAACAAGTCCCGACGGCGCCACGTGAAAAAAAAAGATTGGAGGATAGGATGGTGGTGGTGAGACTGACGCAAATGCATTTTGGGCTGCGGCCGCCGGTGATGTCGACGCTCAATGCCGCTGGGACGAGCAGCGCCAGGATGGCTTGGCCTACGGTGAACTTCATGGCTTCCGAGCTCGAGCCGGACTGACTCTTGTCACGCGTGAAAGAGGGGTCTGGGGAGGAATAAGGTTGGGCAAGGTTCAGGGAGGTGAAGATTTGCGGAGGAGGCCGCAGTATTCGGACAGGAGAGTGTGGTGTTCCAGAAAAGTTCTGCCGTCTGGATGATGGACTGGGAAGGGATGGCCAGGATGCTATTTCGCGAAACCGAAGAGATGTACGTGATCTTTTATATTCAATTCAAATACCTTTTCTGGTGCGTTGAACGACTTACCTCTCTCGTCGCCATCGAAGGCGATGCCACCCAACATGGCCCCAGATTGCTCCAACAAGACCCCAAGAATTGCGGTGCGACCACCCTCACCCCCAAAATGACCCCGAACCAAGGACGTGGAGTCCAAATCTCATCAATATCACCTCGAAATACACCCGTAGGATCTGCACGTGCCCACATGGGGTGGCTGTCAGTCTCAAAACCGCCTCTGGGGGTTTGCCGCCTCTCTCGAACGATGCGGGCGGGTGGATAGGCATCCGTCCGCTGAGTTGTCTAAGCTCGTGAAATCCCGTGGAATGATCTCCTGCTCCAAGTGGAGAACAGAAAAAACAAGACATCCAAGAGGCTTCGTTTCGCTCTAGTTCTTGTCATGGAGGGGAAGGCCTGGCCACTATCAATGTCGACTTGGGCATGGTCGTCGGTACTCTGCATGGCTGACGGCGCTTGGTATGGATCGCTCCATGGAACTACGCATTGGCGAAAGCACTGCAATTGCACGATGCAAGGTCCTACATCCGTTTCACAGACTTGCAGACTGTCAGATTGAACAGTTGATGATCGACGAGTCATGAATAACAACTCTTCCGGTGCTTAGGGAAGTTGGTTAATTGAAACACTTCTTCAATACCTCCAACTACCAAATACCGTTAGCGTTGATGGGGTTGCAAAGACAACCTCTCTTTTAGTTTCCAAGAGGATCTGCAACCGCCGTGTCTCTCATTTTCAACCTGGTCTCGTCTTGTGCTTTTGGTTCTCCCAATTGCTGTGCAATGCCCAGCCGGTAGTCAGATAATCGTTTCTTGACTCCCCACCCCCATGCGACCCTGCTTTCTTTTGAGGGCTGTAGCGCTTACTGTCCGCCAGGTCAATCGTAATCAGCCGCTTCGTCACCCAGCGCGCACCGGATTGGTCGCGGAGATCTTGTGTTGCATATCCAGCGTCCGAGTAGTTGCACCGCACCGCCTTCGTCACACGTCGATACCCGGGGACTCGTCAGGGTCACACCGCTTTGTCCGTGCAAAAATGCGGACGTAAGAAGGCGCGACATCCCGTCGGCTGCGAATACGATATCCAATAGACACGGTGTTTGCGCCAGGGGAAGAGGAACTGAACCTTGACATGATTGATGAATCTGCAGCAGTAGCTCCCCAGCCAGAAAAACTGACATTCTCATTTGAGAAGTGACCATCGTTGATCTTGGACTGATCCAACTGATAATATTGACATTGGTGATGTGGCGGGCCGGTACTATTGATGCGGGTATTCATGTATCCATGCAGCTCGGCACATCGCCATTCTTTCGTCTCAACCTGACTGACAGGCGGGTGCTGCATCTGTGCGAGGAACAGCCAAGATTTGTGGCAGGCAGACATGCTGCTCGAACTGCCACGTCGATTGTTCGTCTCAGTAGCAGGGATGTTCTACTATCGCGTCTGAATTAAACTCCGTCGTTGAACTCCGGTCAAAACGAAGGCTAAAACTTCGTATGGGGGCCCGGCGAGTTCGTACAGGAATACGCTGGGCTCATGTTCCCACCGCGGCGACTTACCGTCGTACCCCGCGCGCGGGCGTTGCGGGACCGCACACGATTCCTCTTTTGAGTTTCGACTTGGCTCTCGTCTTCAAACAAGCTCATCTCATAGTTCCCCCTCGCTTCCCAGGAAAACACGCGCCCGTGTTCACCGGGGAGCCCCAGAACACGGAACGGTGGAAGAAACGCACCAAACCTTATCCCGAGTCCGGACAGAATCGTCAGAGCCAATCACAGAGGCCTCGGGCACCAATCAGACACCCTCACAGAGTTTGCCTTGGAATTTCCACGAATGATTGAGCTGTTTGAGAAACTCAATGTTTAGACTGGAAGGCGGTCTGTCGTCCGTGAACGAAACTGTAGCCTCTCTTGGGAAGGACAACGAGGGCCACGACACGTGCGCCAAGACTTTTGATCTGAGTTATGTGAACTCTAAGCAGAGCTTGGATAGGGTCAGGGCGTCTTGAATCAGGTATTCTGTATTGAATGAAATATGGTGAATCATATGCAGTGTCTTGTTGTGTGGTGTAAACAAGTGCCGAAGGGGAAATCGTCTGGTAGCTCATGGGATAAAATCAGTAGCAAATAGGGGATCCAAACTGACGTCTAAACAATTGGCAAACTTCTGCTCGGCCGTTTTACTCGTAAGGTTGTCGGCAAGGGACTACGACTGGATGAATCAGTCCCACGGCAGCTTTTAACCCTCCGACTTGCCCATCAAGTGGGGACTAGACCGAGGCCTTGGGGCAGCCCAGGAAACTTTCACCGACGGAGGATGCACTGGCCAACCGCATCCCACAGGATATAGACTCATGCTCGCCTCCGCACTTCAAAGGCGTTGGGGAAAGGCAGGCCATGTTTTCAATGCAAACACCATGTCCGAGTTTCCGGTCACTAATGGCACCGTGACCCTCTTGAAGCCGCCGGATGGCTACGTGGTCGACTTCGACCACCCGCAGCAGCAGCTCGTGCTGGAACACTACTTGGTGTTCGGAATCGGCGGTCCGATCGCACTCATAGCGTTGCTACAGAGACTATACACAAAGATTTGGCTGTCGAACGGCTTCCAGGTGGACGATGGTGAGTGTGTGCGGGGTCATGTGCGCATGTGAAAGTTTAGCTGGATCGCGCGGAACTAATCAAGAGCATCATCATGAGATACATGATGAAGAATGAATTGCTGACGAGGTAAGCAGCATTTATGTGTCTTTCTTGGGTGAGTTGTGCTCCGCGGACGTTTTGTGAGCTCGGGTTGATGATGGTACCCGACAGATGGCATCTGTCACTATTCAGGCGGTATACGTCGGTGAGTCATGATATTGTTCAACAACCAGAACTGCTAATCAAGATGATGATATCAGGTTCAATAGCTGCCGGAGGCATGTGTGCCCACGCATGGGAGATGCCGTTATCGCGATTCCAAACATACTTCGCGGTGAGAAAAGCCCGCGCAACGACCTGCAACTACATGTGAACAAGGCAGCTGATGCGACACCAGATAACCTACGTCGCTGGCCCTCTATTCGTGCTTTGTAATGGATTCGCCAAATTGTCGCTTCTCGTACTATACCTCCAACTTTCTCCGCAGAAAAAGTATCGTGCTGCAGTCTGGGCCTCGATTTTATTCGTTGCCACCACTACGGCGGGTGTCGCATTCGTCATGATCGTTCGGTGCCAACCCATACGAAAGGGGTTTGATATCAAGATATCTGGGGGCACCTGCATCGACGCCGATCCGCTCTACATGTCGAACTCCATCGCAAATATTGTCACCGACATTATGCTGTTCGTTTTGCCGATCCCGATGATATGCAGTCTCCGGATGGGAATGGCCCAGAAGATGGGGGCCATGGCTATGTTTGCAGTTGGGTCCATGTGAGTGGATTTCAGGGGTGCGTTTGGTCAGATTTGATGGCTTAAACATCACAGGACGATATCGACTTCCATCATCAAATTAGTGCTCCTGCCCCAACTTCTCAGAAGCAGCGACCCGTCGTGGGATAGTGCTCCCGCAAACGTCTGGAGGTACGTCCTTCCACTCCTTCTGATGTCACCTATGGATTCTGACGTTGGAATGATCAGCTTTGTCGAAACAAATCTCTTCATCATCTGCGGCTCCATGCCGACGCTGAGAAAATTCTTCCAGCACTTCACTCCTAGACTGTTACTACGGAGCGACACTTCCTCCGTCTCTACCCGGAAACCGTACTTGATTCACGTAACCGACCCCAGCCAACCGTCAAGAGCAGGAACGACTGACTCAGATGTTATGAGCCCCCAGCAACTGTATCACGAAGAACTGTTCAGAGGATATCAGGGACACCAAAGCTTGTTAGATTTCAGAGAAGTGGCAATGGTGCCAGAATCCCCTCCTCTTTCCCGGCAAGGACCGATTATTCCAAAGAGTCTGGTATAGGCTCGTATGAGCCATGGATGAAATTCAACAGTCCAAAGCAGAGTTATTAGACTTCTTAGAGCGACGCTATGATACCCCTCTCATTAATGATCAATAATAATGCGTTTCTTTCATCAATATCCATCTCATTCCAGGCTCGGCATGAAGTCTTCGTGTTGCTAACTACTTCAATTTCATTTATCAGTGAATAAGAGCAGGGCGATCAATGCTTGCACCGGGATTTGTTTCGACACAGTGACATCCTAGCAGGCAATGGGAGCAAGTGAGTCCAGAGATGCAGATGCGGGTGTAGCATGATTGTGGGGACGCATGATACCGGACGATCGCGCGCTTCCCGTGGACACCGAGTGGCGTATAGAGAATCACATTTGCGTCCAGTCACAGTAGTTTAGAATCTACGATAGACGACTCAGGGAGACCGACTACAGTCATACCGTCTTTCTGGAATCAACTCCCTGTCCGGGCACTTTTGTTTACACTGCGCCAGAGTCCCTTGCCGCGCGACATGGGTCATTCCCGCGGACTCGGTTAACATGTCAGGAAATAGTCGCCCAGAGCTTCACTTCCAACTGCGATTGAGAACTGAGCTTTCCTTGAAAACATTTATGGTAAAAAATTCGACCAATTCTTTTCCCAAGAACCAACTCGCCGTGTGCCGTGCTCGGCATATGCTGGTGACGTAAAGCTGAGGGGCTCTATCGACCCATACAGGCATGTTACGCCCCGCCGAAAGGGGTAATCTGAAGCGCTCGCTTCCGCCGTCGGTGGTTACAGTGAAAGGCACATGTCGTATTTGATTGCACTTTTACTTGTTTAAAAATATCAATCACAATTGCTGAACGTGGGAAGATCAAGAAGACACTATCATATTCGCTGAACATCATGGTCTTGCCGCGGACTCTGACAACGGCAGCCGTGTTGCTGTCCTCGGTGGGCTCAACCCTGGCCGCCGAGAAGTGCACGGCCGCAACTCCCGACAAGCCCCGCGTTTTCCTCCTCAGCGACATCGCCAATGAGCCCGACGACGCGCAGTCTCTGGTCCGACTGCTCGTCTACTCCAATGAGCTCCGCGTGGAAGGTCTCGTGGCTACGACGAGCGTGTGGTTGAACGACACCACCCGCCCGGATCAGATGCACGACATCGTCGACGCCTACGAGGAGGTGCTGCCCAACCTGGAGAAGCATGCATCCGGGTGGCCCGAAGCCAGCTATCTGAGGAGCCTCATCACTTCTGGACTGCCTGTCTATGGGATGGATGGCGTCGGTGAGGGCAAGGACAGCGACGGTTCCGAGAGGCTGGTGAAGGCGGTCGATGCCTCGGACGAACCCCTTTGGATTCCGGTTTGGGGCGGTGCGTCCGTCCTGGCTCAGGCGCTGTGGCACGTCAACGCGACGAGGTCACAAGACGAGATTGATAAGTTCGTCTCGAAGCTGCGCGCCTACAGCATCTCCGACCAGGACAACACGGGCTCCTGGATCCGGAGAAACTTCCCACAACTCTTCTTCATCGCCAGCATCCACCACTTCAACCGCTACGCCCTGGCTGCTTGGGGAGGAATCTCGGGTGAGGAGTACTACAACTTCCCTAGTCTCGCCAGCAAGGATGTTGTGTCGGCCGATTGGATCAAGGAGAACATTCAGAGCGTCAGCGCCCTGGGCGGGAAGTATCCCGATGCCGACTTCATTGTCGAAGGAGACACGCCTTCCTTGCTGTACCTCATCCCTAACGGTCTGTCGGATCCCGAGCACCCTGAATGGGGCTCATGGGGAGGTCGCTACGGCCCGGTGACATATGGCGAGGGACACTTTGCGGACAGCGTGGACGTCATCAAGGACTCGGGCAAGACCATCATGAGCGCCCAGGCGACTGTGTGGAGGTGGCGCGAGGCGTTCCAGAACGACTTCGCCGCGCGTATGAAGTGGAGCGGCAGCTCCGAGTTCTCCGAGGCCCCTCACCCTCCAGTTGTCGTACTCAACGGGGACAAATCCCGCAGGGTCGTGAAGATGATCGTGAAGGAGGAGCAGGAGATTGGGCTAGATGCGAGGGAGTCATGCGATCCGGACGGAGGAGACCTGACCTACAAGTGGTGGCAGTACCTGGAGCCTTCTTCCAACAACAACAGCCCCGGACGGGATGTTGGCAGGCTTGAACTTAGCGACACGACCTCGCCCATCATCACCGTCACCATGCCGTCGAAGGAAGTCCTCCGCGCCGAGGGCCGTAACCGCCACCCCAACGATGACAAGCACTTGCATCTCATCCTCGAGGTCTCGGACGGCGCCTTGGTCTCATACCGCCGCATCGTCTTCACCATCCCGGGGCCCAAGCCTGGCGACGCGACTTCGACGGCTGCGAAGGCCGCTGAGAAGACTGAAGCTCATGATGAATTGTGAAAAAGGATATCTTGCCGTAGAAACCGTACATGTACCAGAGCCGCTGTACCCCCAGAAGTCTTGTAATACAGGCTATGCAGTAGCTGAAGAAGAAGAAACAAAAGTCTATGCCTTTTCATGCAAATGCAAATGATGACCGCCCCGCCTCCACCAGCCTTTTTCATGACAGAAAAAAAGTGAGAAACATGTTCCACGCGAAGCCGACCGTCATCCCCACCAGCGCCCTGTACCCGACAGGCACAAAGCAGAAGTTGCAAAATGCCACCAGCGGCCACAGCTTCCACGCCGCCTTGATCAAGTCGAAGATCCTCTCGCTCCAGATCTGGTACGTGATGGTCGCGCTCCCCGTTCTCAGCGCCGACGTGATGATGAGAAAGGCCGAGTTCATCATGAACAGACCCAGCGTCTGGTCGACCACGACCTTGCGCGCGACATTGAAGTAGTTTTTCCCCGCGGGTGGTTGCTGTCCACCGACAACTAGCAGTTCCGGCTTTTCCGGCTTCTCCTCCCCCTTTTCGATAGACGATGACGATGAGGCCGCCGCTTTGGCCGCTGCCTTGCTGGCCGAGTTGGGAAATTGGTCCTCGAGGAAATGCTGCCACCAGTAGTTCATGTGCCCCTGGATGAAGCCGAACGTCGCAAACTCAAAGATGCGCCGGACATCGAGCGGCACGGCGCCGCCCTGCCGGTGCTGGTTGACGATCTGGGCCGTGAAGTTGGCGGACGCTTTGAGGGTTGCCGATTGTAACGCCGTGGCGAGAAGGCCAGGCATTGTGGGCGCAAGAGGGGGAATAAGCAATCCCGCGGGCTGTTGCGAATAAGAGCGGGCGAGGGGTGGCTGGCACTTTATTCCCCTGTTGAATACTATTGAAGGGTGTGGTGTGGCTTGATATCCGAGTTAAGGGGGGCTGCGCTGGTGATGGTCGTTGTCGTCGGCGTTTGAAGATGCGGTGTGTTTTAATTGGGACCACGTTGTAACAAAGCTCGGCCGAGGCACTGTCAGCGGCGGCCGATATCGTGCTAATTTCCGGCCCCCTCGGCAAGCCCTGCCCATCCCCATTTTAAACAGGAAGGAATAGCCACCCTTGTCTCACAGGATCCGAGCGAACACTACTATGTACAGACAAAGCTGGTTTTAGGGGGCTTTGGGGGGCTTAAATTCATGCATGGGGCCTTTGTTAGGTTGTCTCTGCGCTGAAATGGGAACCAACAAGGAAAACGCCAGCCAAGAGATACAGAATCTGACAGTTGGAATTCAATGTCTTGGCCACATTTGGAGTCCATTGAAAGTCGCTCTGCGTAGAAAAAGGGATAACTGGTTCAATGGTTCGTTTTGATCGATCTACTGAGAACTCATGCCATTAATCAATTGAAATGTTGAAAGAGGCTTAACTGTAGTGCCACCAACATGTCCGCGCTGAACATGGATCCAAGCCCTCCCTCATTTAATAGATAGACTATTCAATTGTTCAGAGATAGCATAGAGCTCAACACACAGTAATCCCCCTATCGCCGTGAAAAGCTTTGTTTTCTCTACCCATGGGGATGGAAAGGTTCATTTTTATTCGTTGCGCTGCATCGAATTGAGGGTGGTGATAATCGAACCTTCCATAGCTACACGCTCATTAGAAGATGATAACTGTAAGAACTTCCCAACGCATGATATGCCTTCAAAGCTTGGTGGTTCCCTTCAGGCATTGCTCTTTACTTGGAACAACAACATCCTGCTCACGCATCCTCCTCCTGCTCAAGCTCCATCTTCTTGGCACCTTTATCCTCCGCCATGGTGATCTGGGCACCCAAGCCAGTCGACACGTACTTCTTGAACTCCCTGGTCTTCACATTGGCCTGGAACATCTCGTCAAGCTCCTCCAGCGAGCGGTTCTTCGTCTCGGGGACCATCAGGAACACCCAGATGGCTGCGACAACCGAGAAGGCACCGTAAATGAATGTGACACCGCCGCCAAGCTTGGCCTGAACGTAGGGGTTGACGAAGTTGATCGGTACCGACGTGAGGAAACTGCCCATAGACGCGAGGAACAGAGTCTTTTCTCTAAGCTGGCCGGTGCCGATCTCTCCTGCGACAACCCAGCATCCGGGGCCCCACGTTATTCCGTAGATCGAGTACCTAATTTTTGGTCAATCAAAATGATCTACAATCTCTTGAACCAGGAAACCTCGCTTACCAGAGAATAAGGAGAGCAGCGGCAGCATTGGCAACCGCCGAAGAGTAGTGGCCCGCAGACCCGGTCGCAGTCGCGGCGCCGGTACCAAGCATCATGCCAGCAAGCAGCACCGCGCCCAGAGAGAGCGATCGTCGACGACCAAGCTTATCAAAAGTCAAGAATGTAATGAAGTGCACCGCGAAACCGCATCCGGTGACCATGACGTTCGTTCGCAGGGAGTCGGGGAATCCAAGCTGCTGCATGAAGGTGACGATGAAGTTCTGGATGAACGAGACACCCTGCGCCTGCTGGAGAATCTGCACGCTCATAGCAATGATTGTACGACGCAGATTTACGCCCTTAAAGCAGTCCTTCAGAGATGTGGCCTTGTGCAGCTCGCGCTGCTCCTCGACTTGGATTTTGAGGAGCTGGACCTCTTGTGCGATCGTCTCGGGGTGGTTCGAAAGCTTCTTGAGAACCTCCTCAGCTTCTTCGTATTTTCCGCGGTAGATGAGGTACCGGGGAGATTCCGGCATCAATGGGTACATGACGACGTAGCCCAATGGGACGAAGAGCTGGCACAAGATCACAATTCTGTGTTGTTAATTAGCAACTGATGGCAGTCGTTGAGTCCGTATGAATACTAACAGGTACTGCCATTGATCATTCCTAGTACGCGACAAATAGACTGCAATCGCAGCCATGAAGACACCGAAAGAGAGGAAGAAGCTGTAGAGTGCCAGAAAGGCACCTGTTTACCGTCAGTTCGGTATCTTTTGCTTTCATCGGCTATCAACTTACCTCGAATCCTCGGAGGAGAGCACTCAGACAGGTACATGGGCGTCAGGTTCGAAGCCAGTCCCATGCCCGCATAGACCATAATTCTCCCAACCACCAATTGCCAGAAGGACGTAACTGCAGACGACTCAAGCACAACGCCGGTGCCCATCAGAGCAGAGATGACCAAGAAGGACTTCTTGCGACCGAACCTCGAAGTGACAAAGGGCGCGAGGATGCATCCGATGATGATACCAGCCGAGCCCGTTCCCGTTCCGACAGACGTCTTCGTAGCGGGGATCGCGTACCGGCCGAGAGTGTCGTCATATTCGCCATACTTCTTTTGGAACTGCGATAGGCCGAGCGCACCTCCCCACCAGCCTGTCATTGTTAGTTTCAGTATTTCTCCTCCCACTTTGTTTCAAGTTACCATTATCGAAGCCGAAGCCCATCGCGCCGAGGTTGGCGACGCAGCCGATGAGCATCAGGCGCCAGTTGAGGTCCTGGTAGAGGGGATCATTCTTGATCCGGGCCAACATCTTGCCTGTCGGGTTCAAAGGCTATCAAAAACAAACGGGCCTTATCGCGCGTGTAGAAAATATCATGAAAGTTGGCATCATGAAGTCTTATATGGATTGAACGTCGCGTCGGAACAACACGGATTGACTCAGTTTCCTCAGCTGTCTCATCGCGGGGCCCCAAACCAGCTGATTGCTGCTTTCTGGGGTTTATCAGACGACCTTCATAGCGATGTGAAAATTCGAACTGCCGAATGAGGCAAATTTAAACACCTTGCCCGGTCGCGGAGGCTGGTAAGACCCGAGGTATGTTGGTTGACATGGCGCAACGTCCATGTTGTTTTTGAATGGTCGTGCGGAGTAGATGCGGAGAGTCCCCGGCGGCTGCCATAAGGCCCTGTAAGCTTGTTACGACGATTTGACAGTTGAGAGCGTGAGTGGTGCTTAATGTTTCCTTGTTCAGCTGTGATCGACAACATTTCCGTTGAGCGCATGCACAGGAATGACGCCAGGTTCTGCCGGCGGTGGATTCACGAGGTTAGCCAACATCTTTCCCGCGCGGATGCTGTTCAAAGATGCAACTCTGTGGTCTCAGCGACCACTGTGAAGCTTGAAATGATTCAAGGATCCACCGCAAGTGGGAGATTTAGGCATCGGCCCGAGATGACCGACACTAAATCCACCATGTCCACAGACTCGATGACGATGATTGGTGCAACTCGCTGGAGAACACATCAAACCCCCACAGTGGGAAGAGAGCCGAAGACGGAAGCGAAGCATGCTGATTCAGTGGCAGCAACCTTTTATTCTGACTAGCAAAATTCATGTTCGATCTCCAGCCAGACGTTTACTCCCCGTCACAAAGAATGATCCGCTCAGTATTTTTGCAGCCTCTTGGTGCGACCGAGCACCACCAAGAGCCAAAAAGGAATTATGGACAATGGCTTCGAAGCCAAAAAAGGAATAATGTACTAATGAAATGAAGACACAGCCCGATTTGCGTATCCCGGCGCTTAGCAGATGTTCCTCGCGCCGTTGCCGGTGAGGGTCCAGTTGGTGTTCTCACCACAGGGCGACTCACGAACGGTGGTGCCGTCGACCTTGAGGGTGATCCAGATGTCGCGGTTGTTGGGGAACTCGGAGCGCGCAGCAAGGCGAACCTCGCCGCCGCCGTTGACGGTGCCGCCGCGGATGGAGAGGTTGTAGCAGTTCTCGATGAGGATGGCGTTGTTGCCGTTGCTGGCGAGGTCGACGGACGTGATGACGGCGGCGCCGGACTGCGAGACGCAGAAGACGCCACGGCCGCCGCCGCGGGAGACGACCTTGTCGATGTAGACGTTGGTGTTGTAGTTGCCGTTGGGGTTCTGGCCGTTGTTGTTCGCGAAGCGCAGGGTGCCGTAGCCGGTGCCGGCACCGACGTTGTTGCCGTCGACGAGGCCGACGCGCGCGTTGGTCGTCTTCTGGAGCAGCAGTCCGGACTCGCCGACGTTGCGGGCGATGACCTGGTCGATGTTCAGGCCGTCAATGTTCCAGGTCTCGACGGCGTGGCTGCCGGCGCCGGTGACGCGGATGACGCCCATCTTGACGTTGGAGTTGGCGGCCAAGTCACGGTCGAAGCGGATGCCGAGGCCGCCGCTGAGGTTCATCGTGATTGCGCCAAGGGTCAGATCCTTTGTTCCGCTGAAGCGCAGTCCGAAGTACGGGTTGCCCGTCATCGTGAGGTAGGGGATCTGGACGCCCTGGGTGTTTGTAGACTCGATGGCGCCGCGGCCGGAGCGAGTGGCAACGTTGATGGTGCCGCAGCCCTCGAAGATCTTGCCGCTCGCGATGGTGATGGTATTGGCGCCGATGGAGCCCGAGGCGATGACGGAGACACGCTGGCCGGAGGAGATGGAGTCGAGGGCGGCTTGGATGGCGGCGCGGTAGTCGGAGCCGGTGTAGACGTTGCTTGAGCCCTTGGTGGCCGTGAAGGAGCTTCCGGACCCGGTGACGCGGGCGTCCGGGGTGCCGGAGCCGCACTGGGCGGCGACGGATGAGGCGAGCGCCAGCACCGCCGTGAGAATGAAAAACTTGGCCATTGTATTAGTGATTCCAGACGGCTGAAAGGTAAGGGGGTGTGAAGGATCGTGGGTGATGATCTTTCTGCCCACTTCCGGGAAACGACACGGCGGCTTGTTTATATCATTTTGCGATCTAGTGGAGACGGCGAAGACGCACAATTGTCTTCCCCAGATGCGCACCAGTCTCAGCAGATGCGCCCGTAAGGAGCACTTTCGTTGGAGGACGAAATTGAGCCGGCCCCTTGAACCGGCAATGCATCCTCCGCATTCATTTGCCACGAGCTTGGGCGCGGCTCGGCGCTGCTCACCGTGGACTCCGGACCACCCGGGGTCACTCAGGTGTTCACGAGCTGTACGCCAGTCTAGGGCGCCCAGGTCGGTCGAGTGCTACACGAATGGAACTTTGACAGGGGCAAACAGACAGATGAGCTGCTAGTTTGTTCTTGGTGGCTTGCTTACTCTAAATTCTTGACCTTCCTGATTCATGCCTTTGAAACTTCCGTACCTTGGCTCACATGTTGACTCTTGGCATTACACCAGTTTGGGGGCTTGGCATCGCTCATTGGCGGTCCAGCAGCGCTTGTTTGGCTGTCGTGGTCGTTGATTTCTGGCAGCTCTCTATGCGAATGAAACCCCAGTCCGCCGAATACAGAGTAAGCTTGTTTTCTTTCTTCTTTTGCACTCTCCGATTCGTGCCTTTAAATGACGGATGTGGCTTGGCTCTCAAGTTGCCTCGCAGAGATCGAGAAGCGTGACACTCTATCCAACGAAATATGAATCCTTGGCAGTACGGTGAATATGTCGCCATCCAGGGGAAACGTCTCAAATTGACAAAATCTTTTACCTCAGGCCTAAGCCACTTACGATTGTCTCACGAAGTCAAAGTCCCACTCTTAGTCCGGGAGGAGAAGAACGCCATCCGAAGTTCATCTCTCGACTCAAAGTGTAGGCAAGGTTCTTGAGTCTGGAAGCATCGGGTTTGGTGTCTAGGCTCTCGGTTCTTAAATTGACCGCACGCATTATCAGGGGCAGATAATTAGACCAGTCGTATGGAATGGCAGACTCTATTAAGTGGGCTCCTGCACGATCCGCCATCCCCCGCGTTTTTTAATCTCATGACTCTGCGTTGTTGCCTCTGGCATCGCTAGCAAGTCGGGACATTCTGCACTCCAACCTACTGACTACCTTGTCATTTTCTATTGCGCCTGAAAAAGGCCGATTGACTTCGGGCTGAAGCACAAGATTCCCGAGACCAAATTGTGGAGAGCGGTCCTGACAAGAAAGTGTTGAATTAGTCCGCCTTGGCATGCCAGAACCCCTCATTCGGCAGATACGAGCTCAATCCCAGAGCCGATGCAACCCCATCGCCAGAAGCCGCCATGATGTAGAAATTGCCAAGGCGAACGTGATTGATCTTGGGGGCCAAGGACCGAACGGGAAATGGCCATGTTCTGTTTCGCGACGGGGTGCATGGTGTGAGCGTCGATCAGGCCCTGGTTTGTGCTCAATATTTAATAGCTTATGATCGCAATTCGGCGGTCGGCAGAAACGAGGCCGAAGGTTACGGCTCCCACCGGCAGCGCTTGATGGCTCCGAAAGAAGCTTATTTGGTCTTCAAGTTCTGTAACCTATTCATAGTCGACTGCAGTCGACGCGTAGACAAACACTTTCATTGCTAACGCTAATGGAGAGTTTTGCCATATCCTTTGCTGCTAAGTTTGATGACAAACAACCGCCTGACAAAACCCAAGAAGCCCCAATATCGCGAAGTAAACCGGTTGAACCATCCAAAGCAAGAGAGCCTGTTGGCGGAACTCAAGGCAGCACTGTAGCTCGATGGGGCAGTAGTTGAGGGTAGTTTACTAGATATGTAGGGGGTGGTTGGAGTAAGGGGGACCTCTCATGTATCCCTGGTCATACAAGTATTCACAAAAGAATTCTTCAAAAAATGAAAACCCAAGAAGACTCGACCTCAACCAAAACCCTGTGAAGCACTAATTCAACTCAACATATTGATTTCTTACCCGTAGCGGTTTCACGCTCATCAGAGATCACCCCATCTTGGTACTTATGAATAGGCACCTTCTGTCACGGGCTAGAGCCCGGATTGATATCTCCGGCTTCGCCGGAGCAGTTACCGAGATCCGGCTCCGTTGGACCCACTATTCTGCCGCAGTACGCCGCCTAACCCGGCCTGCTTCACCGCTGTTAGGTGCCTATCCCTGTAAAGTCCTTTCTTCCTTCTTCAGCTTAGAATAGTCAATCGACGGCACCTCTACGTTGAACAAGCCTAGGGGCCAGCCCCTTACATATTCTAAGCTCAACAATAGAAGACGCTACGCGAAACCTCACGAGAGCGACACGATGGATTCGCCAGAGGGTAGCGCAAACGACGCGATGAACGCCGAGATTGACCGCCGGATCAACGAAGCGGTTAACGCAAGCATACGTCCTCTTCAGGACCAAATGGCCCAGCAGACGGCCCAGATGACGCAGCTCTTGACAGCTCTGAATGGGCTTATGTCACCGGATAGAGCAACCCCTACGCCGCTTACGAGTAGCGTACCGACCCCGTCCACAGCCGATACGACTATACAGGCTCCGAGTGACGATACAGTAATGGTAGCCGAAGGGCGGAGAAAGCCCCTACCGAATCCCCCGAAGTTCACGGGAAGGCGCAAAGACTACCCAGCGTGGTCTCAGCAAATGCGCGATAAGACAACCCTAGATGCAGGACTTATGGGGGGTAACGCCGAGGTTTGGTACTATATCAACTCACGACTCGACGTTGACCCTCAGCAAGTTGTTGCTACTTTCTACGCCGCCGGAGGCCCCGGGGGCGAGCGAGACCCCTCTGAGTTCATGAGGTACTTGGACCGTACGTACAAGGACCCAAGTGCTGCCTCCCGCGCAGCTGCTACGCTGCGAACGATCCGTCAGCGGGACGACCAATCCCTCGCCTCCTTTCTTCCCCGATACGAGAGAGTATTGTCAGAAGCTGGGGGGGCTAGTTGGGCAGACCAGGCGAAGATAACCCTCCTCGAGGGAGCACTTAGTACGCGGCTCCAACGAGCCCTCGTTACTGTCGACCTTCCGGTCGATAACTACCATGGATGGCTCATGCGGGTACAAGACGTAGCCGCAAGGCTGGAGAGGCTTCCAGCTACAACGCGCAGAAGCAGCTCGTACTACCCTAGAGCCCCCGAAGCAAGCAGGCACCACGACAACGATGGTGATGTGGTGATGACTGGCGTAAGCCGCGCGAGGAACAAGAAGGGAGCTCCGGAACCGCAGCGCCGCAGACGCTACTCCTCCTCGTCTGAGTCCGAGGGTAGTGAACAACCGCAGAAGGATAGTCGGCGTTGCTATAACTGTAACAACATCGGCCATATCGCTACACGGTGCACTAAGCCAAAGCGTCCAGGGCCAAAGAAGATCAAGAAGGTCAAGAAAGCCAAGAAGTCAGAAGAGAGCAGCAACGATAGTGCCACAGAGGAGCTGGGAAGCTCTGAGGCTGAAGAGAGCTCGGGAAAAGAGTAACTCCAACGCAAAGTCGGGCGTTGGAGGCAAAGCCTAGTGATATCATCGAATGGAAGCAGTTCAAGCATCGCATGAGCAGCAAATCAGCAGTGATCACTGCCCGCATACATAAGGGCACTCAAGCAGACGCCCTGGTAGACACTGGGTGCGACCTATACGCCCTTGTCGACCATGACCTCGCCCGCAGGCTGCGCCTACCAATAGTAGACCGCTCAGAGCGGATACTAGGCAGCTTCAGCGACGCTACAGGCGCCACGAAAGCGACAGGTGTAGTTGTCTTTAACCTAGAGCTATGTGGCTATGATGAGAAGATCTTTGCGTATACTGTCCGCGGTCTTGGGGATGACCTCTTCCTTGGGAAACCGTGGATGGAACGGAACTGCGTCGTATATGACGCTTCTGCGCAACAGATACGTCATAGGAGAGGTGGTGTAGACTTACGACTGAAAGGCGAGGAAGAGCCAGAACGAATACGCCAGATTAGAACTGCTCGACTCCTCCCAGGAGCCCCCTTTACAACGCTCTACAAGAGGGCGCAACGACAAACTGGAGAAACTGCAGCATATGAAGTGCGGGCTATTAGCCTGGCAGACATACAGAAAGCCCTCGCGAAGAAGACAGAGAAAGCAGACCTTAAGGCTCTCCTTCCGCCAGCTGTTCTAGCTGAATTTCGCGAGCTATTCCAACCCGATGAGGCTGCTAACCTCCCACCACATCGCCCCGGGGTCGACCACGAGATCCCTATCAAGCAGGACAGTAAGGGCAACGAGGCTGTACTACCATGGGGCCCGCTCTATGGGATGTCACGAGAAGAGCTCCTCGTCCTCCGGAAGACCCTGCGAGACCTACTAGACAAGGGCTTCATCCGCGCTAGCAGCTCCGAAGCATCAGCCCCAGTACTGTTCGTACGGAAACCAGGAGGAGGGATACGCTTTTGTGTTGACTACCGCGCCCTCAACGAACTCACTAAGCGCGACCGATACCCCCTCCCCTTGATTCGGGAAACACTACGGACTATTAGCGCTGCAAGGTGGTTTACGAAACTGGACGTAGTAGCAGCGTTCCATAAGATTAGAATTGCAGAAGGGGAGGAGCATAAGACAGCATTTCGGACCAGATATGGACTATTCGAGTGGCTAGTCGTCCCCTTTGGCCTCACAGGAGCCCCCGCCACGTTCCAGCGGTATATTAATGGCGTACTTCGAGAATACCTTGACGACTTTGCGACGGCGTATATGGACGACGTACTGATCTACTCAAATGGGTCACAAAAGGACCACGAAGCGAAGGTCCGGCTAGTCCTCCGCAAGTTAGCTGATGCTGGCCTCCGGCTGGACCCGCATAAGTGCGCGTTTTCTGTGAAGACCGTTAAGTATCTTGGGTTTATTGTTACAGCTGGTATAGGCATCTCCTGCGACCCTGAGAAATTAAGAGCAATTAAGGAATGGGCTGCGCCAAAGACAGTTAAAGGAGTCCGGAGCTTTTTAGGATTTGCAAACTACTACCGGATCTTTATCCCAGCGTACTCAAACATCGCTGGGCCCCTTATAGCCCTTACGAAGAAGGGTGCCCCATTCTGCTGGGGTGAGGAACAAGAAGCAGCATTCCAAGAGCTAAAAAGGATCTTTGCAGCAAAGCCTGTCTTACACCAACTAGACCCTGAGCTTACAACCTACGTTGAGGCTGACTGCTCAGGCTTCGCTCTTGGGGGAGTACTATCGCAAGAAGACGAGCACGGAAGACGTCACGCAGTAGCATACCACTCGCAGCGGCTGAATGCCGCCCAGTTCAACTACCCAATCCACGATAAGGAGATGTTAGCTATTATGAGCTGCCTGCGAGAATGGAGGGCAGAGCTACAGAGCGTTGAGAGCTTTAAGATCCTATCCGACCATAGGAACCTCAAGTACTTTATGCAGAAACAGAAGCTCACGGAACGACAAAGCCGATGGGCAGAGGAGCTATCTCAGTATAACTTTGAGATACAGTACCGCCCAGGAAGCGAAGCGGTAGTGCCAGACGCACTCTCTAGACGTGAACAAGACGTACCTACGTCCCTAGAAGACGAGCGCGAACAAGGCCGGATTCTCCAGCTTCTTCCCGAAGTAGCCCTTCCCTCAACGCGTACACGACGTGTAGAGGTAGCACCAGCGATGCTTGTATTTACCGACGATAAAGAACTACAGCAGCTCTGGGATCAGACCCAAGCAGGAGACGAAGTCTACCAGCGGGCCTATACTGCTGTGAAACAACGAGAAAGAAGCTTCCCACCTAGCCTCAAGCTAAAGGTTCAGATTGCTGAGTGCGAGATCGATAACGGTAACCGACTGCTATTCAGAGATCGGATCTGGGTACCAGGTAGCGAAGACCTGGATAGGGAGGCGAACACGCTACGTACTCGTATCGTCCAAAGTATCCACGACTCAGTGCTTAGTGGCCACCCTGGTAGAGATAATACCCTCGCGCTAGTCAGCAGACGCTTCTACTGGCCTGGCCAGTCGCAGTTAGTACGGCGTTTCTGCCGTAACTGCGATGGTTGTGGGCGAAGTCATATCTGGAGAGAACGCCGCAAGGGACTCCTAAAGCCACTGCCGATACCACAGCGTATACGGAGCGATCTTGCTATGGATTTCATCACAGATCTACCCCCTACAGATAAGAACGAGAGGTTCCTTTGGGTAATTATCGACCGGCTAGGTAAAGGCGTAACCCTCGAAGCTATGCAAAGTATGGAAGCCGAAGCCTGCGCTGAACGATTCCTGAGCTGCCACTTCCGCTTCCACGGCGTCCCTACATCGATTGTGAGCGATAGGGGAAGTAACTGGACAAGCCGCTTTTGGCGGCAGTTCTGTAAGCTGTTAGGAATAGAGCAGCGGCTTAGCACTGCCTACCACCCGCAGACTGATGGAGGCCCAGAGAGGATGAACCAGGAGATCCAGGCCTACCTACGTAACTACGTCACCTACTCACAGAAGGACTGGGCATGTAACCTTCCAGCAGCTCAGCTAGCGCTTTGTAGCCGCGATAATAGCGCTATTGGGATGAGTAGCTTCTTCCTAGAGCATGGATACAACCCAGAGCCTATTAAGGTCAAGGAAGCAGACCCAGCAAGCTCTGAAGGCACCCGTGAGGGCCAAGCCCGCAAGTTGGTAACAAGGCTTCAAGATGTGATGGATATGGCCCAATCGACCCTCGCCTCAACACAGCAACGCTACGAGGAGCTGGCTAATAGGAAGCGCCAGCCTACAGAGAGACTAGAAGTAGGCGACAAAGTCTGGCTTCACATGGGGCATTACAGATCCCCTAGGCCTTGCAAGAAACTGGATTGGTTACACCACAAGTACACAGTTACGAAAGTCATCTCACCATACGTGGTAGAGCTTGATGTACCAGCAGCCATATACCCACGCTTCCATGTGGATATCCTGAAGCGCGCAGGTAACGACCCCTTACCTGGTCAAACGTTAGATGACGAGCAGCCGCCACCAATTATAGACGATGAAGGCGAAGAGACCTGGAGTGTAGAGAGTATCGACGCTGCTACCTGGAAGCGTCGAGGGCGCGGGCGACGCCGCGAAGTTCTGGTTAAGTGGGAAGGATATACAGAGAGGACCTGGGAGCCTGTCGAGACGCTCCAGGGGACAGAAGCAATGGAGGCTTACGAACGCCGTTATGGCTCTGCGATGGAGCACGATGGAGACCCAGCCTTAGCGCCGCGGGCGCGCCGCCGGAGGGGAGCGGGGGGGTGATGTCACGGGCTAGAGCCCGGATTGATATCTCCGGCTTCGCCGGAGCAGTTACCGAGATCCGGCTCCGTTGGACCCACTATTCTGCCGCAGTACGCCGCCTAACCCGGCCTGCTTCACCGCTGTTAGGTGCCTATCCCTGTAAAGTCCTTTCTTCCTTCTTCAGCTTAGAATAGTCAATCGACGGCACCTCTACGTTGAACAAGCCTAGGGGCCAGCCCCTTACACCTTCTACAGATACAATTTGCTACCAAATCTCCGATTAACAAGGAGCTACTCTTGCGCAGTAATAAAGACAGGTTGATCAACAAGAACACACAAGCAGGAAGGTATGCTGTGCTAGGAGACCTCCCGATCACTTCTTTTGAGTCGTAATTTGAGCAATGATTCGAAGTTATGCTTGCACCGCCCACGTATTTCCGATGCGTCAAGTCCGTGACCTGTTCGGATGCGGGCTCTTCAGCGCGACACCATTGTGTCCATGCCGCAAATGATTGGGCTGCACTGCAATTAACCTCTGCGATGACCATGGATCCGCTAGTATATTGCTCAAAAATCAGATTTTGCAAGATAGAAATGAAGCGCAACATGAACCTGTATTTACAACGCTGGGTCGAAGGGTGCCTCAGATCGTTTGTCTCGGAATCCAGCCTTTTAATGTCCATCGAAACAATCCAAACAATCCTGCTTCTATCATTGATCTTCATATCACCATCCAAATCACTTTTCCAGTCGCTACAGCACCAACGCACACCTCAAAAACGCAAAGACGACTTGCCGTTGTGCAAGCATGATCTATACCATCGTGTTTGCTACATCGCTTGGCATTGTCACAACTTTCATCGCCAAAAGGCTTGCCCAAATGGCACACTCACTTGAAACAACGGCTGTCGACTTCCCCTTGGGGAAGAGTCCTGTAGCCACAGTGGGATGGGGCTACTACTGTAAGCCCCCTTTCAAAACTAAGTCAAAGCCGTCATTCACTAACTGGAATACAGATGCTGGATCATCAGAGCAGCAGCTTGGTCTGGACCCACGTCTTGTTCTCCAAAACAGAAGGAATCAACAGGTGATGGCCTACCGTCGACGATGTGCTGTCGAAGATGCAAATGCAGGCTTCCTCGACAAGTATACCGATATTCAAAAAGAGCCCAGGGAAACCCGCGTAAGGTTTTCGGATACGCCTCAATATCACGAGCTTTTCCAGCTCGAGGAAGAAGACCGCTTACTAGCATGGATTGATGATCTCCATGAGGTGGACGTGGAGCGCAAGGCGACGAACGAAAGCGGTCCTCTGGCAGAGACGCCCAAGGGTATGAAGACTTCGCTTGGGGTGCAGATCAAGCTGTTGAAGAGACCGTCTGATTGTCACCATCTGACTGGTTTTAAGGGAATGTCCGGGTGACCGTGAACTCGTTAGCGATGGGAATGACAGGAGCGGAAGATATGAGCGCAAGGGCACTTGAATTCAAGCGTTGAGCATTTACTTATGGCAATGTTCTGCGGGAGCTGGGACGGAAGTAGAGTTGCTGACTCGATTCCATCTGAATGAGGCAATTCCCAATTCACTTGACGCGCCCGTCGAGCACGGTGGGAGCGATCAGCCAAATAAAATTACTTAAACGCGTTTTTTCTGTCTCGCGAGCTCAGAGTTTCTCTCAGTTTTCTTTGATCTCTGGAACA
Organism: Colletotrichum fructicola Nara gc5; assembly: GCF_000319635.2. Classification (NCBI taxonomy): domain Eukaryota; kingdom Fungi; phylum Ascomycota; class Sordariomycetes; order Glomerellales; family Glomerellaceae; genus Colletotrichum; species Colletotrichum fructicola. Next base: position 6,259,062 of record NW_027094051.1, on the reverse strand, counting down.
ATCCAGTTGTTGCTGTCCAAACCACGGTAGCGTTTGTTTGTGCGAACAATCCGTCATTGTCAACCGCGCCAAAACAACGACTTCCAGAAATCAATCCTTCTTTCTCTCTCTTGAATCAAAGCCAACTGTTCTACGTCCTTGCATTTCCCGCAAAGCCCAAATTTGCGTCATTAAGCCTCCAGCTTCCTGAAATCTTCACCATCTTTCTCCTCTCCACATCTTGCCCTTGCTGCGACGATGGCATGCTACCGCATTTATACACCCACGACACCGCGTCGGTCGTGTCTCAAGAATAAGGCTCTCACGAGTCGAAAGTACTGGGGCACCGAGTCCGGCGGCTTGTTTTGTGTGTCTCTCGCCTCCTTGGCCCCTCCTTCCATTGAACACGCTAACCCTTCGTCCTGCAGATCACGAATCCCGCGAAGCCGAGGAGGGCGTGCCGCGCACAAGATATCTCGAAGACATGCGTAATTGGCAAGTCACAGAGTACGAGCGACGCGTCACAGCCGAGGATGCAAACAGGAGATACTTCCAGTCATCGCGAAGTCACCCGAGAGAACGCAAGCCCTCTGCGGTGCGATTCTTTGGAGAAACAACGTTCATCTACAACCCTAGAAAATCAATTAGAGAGATCAACATGGCTGGCTACGAGCTTGTCGGAGTGTTCACGTCTCGGATGACGGAAGATGAAGTCATGAAGACTCGCAGACGCCTCTACAAGCGCCCGGAGGACTTTTGAGACGTCACGCAACAGAGCTGCGGCTGATACATCGTGTATCGCGACTCACATTTCAAAGTGCACTTCCAAGGCGTTTTCAGTGTGGGGTACTTTAGCTCAGGAAGAGGTCATGTGTGCCGACGAAGCCTCGCCCTCCGTTTGGCCGTTGATGTTACACGATATCAACCGGGCGCGGGGACCGCTAGCCTTCTCCGGCAGATACAAAGGTGGCGATCTCGCACAGCCACTCGCCTGTCTCATCCCGCGGCGGCGATACTCCTGGTTCGTGGAACCAGCCTTGCAGTATGTATATAATGATAGTTCTGCCTTAGGAAGTATTACTGGTTGATCATTGGCATCTCCGGCGAATTATCGTGATGTTTTACGTATTGTTGTAAAAACTCACGATATTACCGACAGAGCCTCATTTTACACGTAGACCTTCTGTTAGGCCATTGCGGTGGCGAGCTGGATGGGTCTCGTGGGCTTACATACGTGATAGTTGGGCGTACAACTATCGTGACTGCCATTGGGCCAAGACCTCGACGCCTCATCGTGTGTTTTGCCCTGCCATACACCCACGAATTACACGATGCGGGGTAACGGAATCGTTTTCGGTGAGTCGAAGGCAGCCCAGCGAGGTCTACGGTCGTAGTTGTTTTAAAGGGTCGTTCTTGTTTTTCATGTATCTGTGTACAGTGTTGCTCACAAATATCAAAGTTCGCACCTTTTTGGCCACGACAATAGCATTCTCACAAACTTGCGGAACTTTAAAATTTTGTCATCCAGTAACACATCCATTATCATCTTACCCGACTTTGATGTCTCAATTCACCTAGATGGATCAGTCAAAAAATCTTGAAGGTCACTGCGGCAGTAGTGTGTTGTCTGCATCGATGCACAACAGTGGAACCCTTAGTGTTCACAACCACCCCATCTCAATGCTTCCGAACATATTGGTATCAAAAGACAGACCAGAAAATAACGACAATCTCTCACTGAGAACGAGCCTGACATTCAGCGGCCTTCTGTAAGGGGCTGGCCCCTAGGCTTGTTCAACGTAGAGGTGCCGTCGATTGACTATTCTAAGCTGAAGAAGGAAGAAAGGACTTTACAAGGGTAGGCACCTAACAGCGGTGAAGCAGGCCGGGTTAGGCGGCGTACTGCGGCAGAATAGTGGCTCCAACGGAGCCAGATCTCGGTAACTGCTCCGGCGAAGCCGGAGATATCAATCCGGGCTCTAGCCCGTGACACCTTCCAACTGATATACATCTTTGTATACTGGACTTTCTCCATAAAGTCGACAGCACTTGCTTGGGTTTGACCAATCACCACTTCTATGCGATACACAGAAAGCGGCACGGCTCCGTTTCTCTTTCAGCGAGGCAAGGGCGTCGCTTGGCCGACCCATGTCACATATGCCGAGAAGCGTGTGAGCTTCGTCTACGTCTGGAGAGATGGATGCCTCGCGGAATGGAGTACTGTGCTATCTATGAAAAATACGGCCAACCAGCTTCTACTTTTAGCCAGTCATACTGCTCGAAGCGTTGTCCGAAGAATTCCTCACTGTGCGGAAGGCATCATCCTAGGATATAATTTCTCTAAGACAATTCCTCCTAAAGAGACGCAACGCATTTCGATGACCACTGGTATCTTCATAGCGGGTGCCCAGTTTAGCAAATCTTAGACGTCAGGGCGGGAGATGGAACACACCAGTGAAGGTCAAGGATCATCAAATATAAGTAGGATTGGGACAGAGAAGGTGAATATCAGCTCCACAAGTCAATCTCTTGATCCAACCCATGTATTAAGTGGGCACATAGAAAGAACTTTATCAAATGCCGTGTCGTACGAGATGCTAACGCACGCGCGTGAAAAAAATCGATGAGCAAGATGCTTGCATGGAAGAACGAACAATTGCCAAAAAGCGGAAAAAACAAAAAGAGTAAGTACACTTGTCAACCGCTGACGGGAATTGAGCCCGACGTGGGGGTCGAACCCACAACCTTGAGATTAAGAGTCTCACGCTCTACCGATTGAGCTAGCCGGGCGGCTGAAGCGCTGCCATTGGCTGAGCGAAGACTGCTTCGCGGTGCTCAAGTTTGGCACAGCCGGAAGTTGACCGAGTGATGTTACGATCGACCCGTCTATCAAAAAAACTCTCCAAAATTGCCTGCGGACAAATTCGACAAGGGTGGCTGAAGGCGCCATGCATTGTTCGACGAAGCAGAGTCTACGAGTTAGGATGCGGACGCAGCATCTTTTATACATATGCTAGGCTGCCACAAGGATTTTTAGTTTGTATTTGAGAACGGACGAAAATCATAATGGTTTAGGACCAATGCAACCTCCGGCGTCACGAAAGTCTGTTTGGACTGTCTCAATGTGTCCTTTTGCAGTGCTGCTTTTGGTCCTTTGCTGATGGCTGCTGAAACTGACGCAAGAAATGCTCAGGCCGATGAGCTTTTGGGAAATATCCCATTGAAGAGAAGATCCATCGTCATTTGAGTCATTTTCGATTGGCTTCATGCCTTTTGACACATGAATACTTGTAGCGTTGAACAAGGAGCAGACTACGTGCGGAATTTGTTTGGTCAGATGCATGATCTATCATGTTGACTTTCTTTAAGTCTCGAAACGTCTCAACATCATTTCAGTGGAGGCGGTTTTGTCAAGGGATGTGGAATGTTTGACTCTTCGTATAAACTTTGGTAGATGAGGGACTTCGTTCTCATGGTTTCTGCTAACCTCTACGACACGACCGCCTTAACAGGCTGGACATGCAAAAAGAAGAAACAAAAGAGAAACCCTACATCAAATGGAGATACACTGGTTCAGAGCCATAAAATATCTATATGAGAACGTGAGCTTGAAGTATCAATCTTATGATCCTTTACACCACTGTGAGAAGAAGACTCAGGCAACTCAGACAGTCATCACTGGCATTTCCTCCCCCGTTTCAAATGGAATGCCATGCTGCTATCTGACTTTGCCGTCTTGGTGGGGCTAGTTGCCTCTGCCTACCACTGCAAGTAGGGTTTGAGACAGAATTGTGACCATGGCTAACTGACACCAAACAATCGCATCTATAACATGTTCTAGACGTCTTTAGAGAGAAGCATTGCAGGGAGAATAAGCAAGTGCCACAGATTTCATACACACTTCCGAACAAAGCCACCATCTGTAGCAATGTTTTGCGAAATCCATCTTGGCGAAGCCCCAGACACAACTATACTACATTCTCGGGCGCCAGTGCCCTTACCGTCACAGTTGCAGTGGGGCTCCGCACCTTGGTCTATATCAGTCACCTATCCCGCCATCGTCTAACTCATATTTGGCTGGTCATCTTCTCAGCGAGCAACTGAGTCTACTGGAAGCCATTACAAAAACACGTCCTCTTGGTCTGCTTCTCTAGTCTACGAGATCCACGCGCTATTCTTTTTGCGATCATCTATCAAATGGCCTCCCCTAATGGCTCATGCTCTTTTGAGATGATTCCCTCATTACCTGAATGGCGCAACAAAACACCTGCCGCTGCCCTCTTAGCACCCAGCCCCGGCGCGACAGACCCTCAAATGGTGGCTTATTGCTACCCAAACCCAGTTCACATCCACAACAACTGCTCTCAGTGGTGTGAAATCCCCCCCCAGTACCTCTTCACCCCGGCAAATCCTATGCTGTCCCAATGGATCTTCAGGGAAATCTGCCTGTTGACCAACGGACAAAATCTGACCGTCCTTCATGAGGGATTTTCCATCATTGATTACAACTTCGATGATCAAGAGATTCAAGAGAATATGGCCTCGGAGTTTAAGATCTGTGTCCTTGGGGTGTTTCTAGTCTTCCTCGTCGTGTTGTCGATTGTCGGGACGATTGACCCTATTATTTGAGAGGGAGATCTGTGATGGTATACCACTGGGATTACAGAACAACATCTGGGGTCTAATGTAACAGATGGCCTTACTACAAGTGCTATACGTCCTCCGATTAGAATGCATTACATCTGTTGAAACTCTGATGCATGTCTTCATTCAAATGAGCGGCGTATGCGTATCGTGATTGTTAGTGAATCTTGGTCGGTGACCAAAGGTTTCAGGCATACTAGTGCGCGCTTGATCCTAACAAGTCTTCAACTTGTTTCTCAACGCTCTAGTAGATTGCAATTTAGGCGCCATCAAAGTCGTATAGTTGCTGCGTAGACGGGGTCAATCCTGCCCGTCCAATGCTTTGCTCGGACACAGTTGATTGAACGAGCCTTCCTTTCCTGGGAGTCATTGCAAACACAGCTTGCCATTTTGATAAGGCATGTTACTCCATACTCGCGGAATTCTGCATTGACATGAGTTTCCTTTTCCCACGATATCGGCACGAATGCATCGAAATATGTGTTGGTCAAGAAGATGTGGTAGAGTCAACCAAGATTTTCATGGTAGACTAAGGACTTTATGACTAAAAGGAAACATGAGGACCCTTCTTTTCCTTCACCCCAACCCAGGCTAGTCTTCTTGACCACCACACAGTGACTTAGATGAGGGTTTCCGATGGACTCGTCATTCTGGCATCGTTTACATGCTTCAAGCGCTTGGCGCGCGCGTAGATGACCGTCGCCTTTCCCTCTCCAGGACAGCGACGATCAATATCGAACACACCGGTAGCAATGACCAAATCGCTAAGCTTGAGATATCCGAAACTGCGTGGATCGAAATCCGGAAACTGCCTGGTGATGTGTGCGCCAACCTTGGCCAGATTGGCCCATCCCTCATCGTCCGACGCGGCCTCAACCGCCATTCGCAACAGTCTCTCCAGGGGGATGTCACTCTTGACCGTGCTTGAAGAGGCTTCTTGGTCGAGTGGTTCAACAATGGCGGCGCTTTCTTGTGGCACTGCAAGCTGCTCATCGTAGACAAGGTTCTCGAAGTAGATGAACTTGTCGCATGCTGAGACGAAGGGCTTGGGCGTTTTATGCTCCCCGAAGCCGTATACAACCAGACCGGACTCGCGGATGCGCGCTGCTAGCCGTGTGAAATCGCTGTCGCTGGAAACGAGACAGAAACCATCGAAGCGGTTCGTATAGAGTAGGTCCATAGCATCAATTATCATAGCGGAGTCCGTCGCGTTCTTTCCCTGGGTGTATGCAAATTGCTGAATCGGCTGGATCGACTGTGTGAGAAGCTGGTTTTTCCAGCCCTTGAGGCTGGTGCCGGTCCAGTCACCATAGGCCCGTCGCACAAAGGCGGTGCCATATTTGGCGACTTCAGCGAGCAGAGCGGGGGCCGCAGTAGGCTGGGCATTATCGGCGTCGATGAGGACGGCGAGCTTGGCAGTCGTCTCCATGGTCATTATGTGTTCGGTCGACCCATAAGCAGGAAAGCGACGCCGCTGGAAATAGTCAAGGATACTCGGTTGGACCCTGGTGATGAGGTGACAGCGGATTACCCCTTCGTAAATCCGACAGCACCCGCGGCGCCTAAAGAGATTAGCTTTGGGATCCCATCAGCTTAGTCAGGTGACATCTGGGAAGGCGAAAGCTTAGCGGGCCAGCTTTACCGTCGCCTAAGTTCCATCCTGCAGCTCTGTGCGGTTTGGATGCTGCACGTTTACGTGGAAACATATGACTATGGAGACTTTCTGCGCAACCAGCTTGAGAACGTACAGTAAAAAATATCAAAGTGCTCTACCTATTCAACTGCATCAGCTGCATAATAACTTGAACAAAACTTCACACCCCGGCCCTTCTGTAAACTGGATCTTCATCACTTGATCTTCTGTGCTTTTGCGTCACACACTCTTCTTCTGAGTTTGAGTGCACATGCGCGTCCAGATGTATCTCAAAATCGGCCAGACCAAGAACCCCGAAAGCAGCCCAAGGATAGAGTCGACGAAGCCAAAGCCCCTCTTGGGTGATGAGCCAACCATGTTGCTCCACAGAACCTCCGTATCGAAGTCACTGACGAGAGCAAAATCCCCCTTGGCCACCCCTTTGACAATGTATTCTGCAACATATTCAGCCGAAAGCATCTTCGTCTTAAGCTTCTCAATAGGGCCATCAGACGACTCGATACGCTTGGTGAGATCAGGCTTGGTCTTCTGCTCGTCCAGAAACGCATCCGTCATGAAGGTATTCGGAAAAGCGCAGTGCACCTTGTACTGGCAGGTTGCAGTAGAGTAGATGGCGGCTTCTTGGCGGAGGGTGTCAGCGAGTGCCCGTTGGGCACATTTGGGGGCTGTTGATAGCACACATGTGAGTCTGACGATCTCAAGGAGAGATCAACGAATTGAATACTTGCGCACCTGCATAAGCAATATAGCCAGGAACATTGCAGAGGGCAGCTGCACTGCTAATGAAGATAAGCTGTCGCGTCTTCTGTCCCTCGTTTCCAGAGCTCTTCTTGTCCTCGTCGATCCACAGTTTGAGAAGCGAATGAGCTGGGAAAGCGCTTGTTAGGTAGTTGTTTTGCATGCACTGCTCAAGCTGCTGGCTAGAGAGATCTGTGAAGAAGCCAAGTTGGGAAACGCAACCCCCAGCGACACAATACAGCGCATCGGGAGTACGGGGTTGCTCCCTGAAGACCTTATCGACCTGCTGGACGTATTAGAAAAGGCCTTTGATATCTTTGAAACTTTTTCAACTTTCCTGTGCCGCATTCATAAGATCAAGCGCGACGGCATTGATCTCTTGCTTCGGGCTGATAGCGAGCTGCAAGAGCTCCTGTCGGGTTTGTTGCAACACTTGGAGCCTGCGACCAAATATCGTAACGTGAGCGCCTGTAATTCTTATTAGAAAAATACTCAAGTTGTTACGGCATTCCCATACCGCGTGCGACAAGGATCTCGGCGATCGACTTGCCGAGTCCAGTCGATCCTCCCGCGATGAACACACCCTAACATTGGTCAGAAGTCAGAAAGCCAGCCAAAGAGTCTTGACATACTTTGCCAGTGAAGTTCTGCATGGTAATCTCTGTTGAATCGATGGTGATATATCAGAAATAGCAGGTTGAAGTATGGGGTTTTCACCGTATTTTATTGTTGTTGCCCTTCCACGTCCTCTTAGACGTTTAGTGGTGAAGCCGGATACCGGGATCCGGTCGCGTCAGCCCCGGCGTTCCGGGAATGGGGCCCGATCCTCCGCGACGATTGCCTACTCCGGCGGCTGCTTTTCCGGGCAGCATTGCAAAATTTGAATGATTTTTGCTTCCATCTTCCTTTCTGAGGGGTTAGTTCTCTTTTGACCAAGTACAGCATCAGGTTCATTCACCAGACTGTACTCGTGCACCAGGCAACTACGACCTGCAACACAAAACTTGCAACATGGCGCTCGCATTCCACTAGAAGCAAGTAAATGTACGTCTCATGTGAGTTTGTGAATGGTACAACTGCCCAGAAGCCTTCTCAAATAAAACAAATCCAATAATATTGGTGAAGTGTTCCGGAGGACGAGTCAACGACTAGAATACACTTTCCAGCGAGCGAAAGGGAAGGTCATTGCCGTGCAGCATTCTTATCTAAAGAACTCACAAAATATCACATTCTCGCTCAATCATGTACTGGAGTCAATTCTCTATGAGAAACTGCTTGGCCACGAAGTCTCATCTTCACCAGACCGTTGATGAATTGCCTTGAGATAGGAACTCTCCGGTCCTCAGACTCCAGGATGGGCTTTTCTTAGATCAAACTTGACATGCTTTCTGTAACGACTCGAGAACTGGGCGATTCATCTCACAGCATTGTCGCCACCTTAAGAGCGGCTTGAGTGTGTAACACTATAGCCCTCGATTGAATGCTTCGCATTGCTTATTCGCGCACAAGGCAAATCAATAGTTACTGCGACCACCACACGTTTGGTTTGATGAATCTAAATTCCAAACAGAAGACGTTCTAGCATTCTAAACTGATAAAGTGACCCTCGCGAGAGAAAAACATGTACTGCGCGTCATATCAAACCTCACTCGACGGAGTACTGATCAAAGCGAGGAGTCAGGGACGTAATCTTGTACACCTGCTGAGCCGCTGTTGGCAGCGCACCCTCCTTCCCACTCTTCTTGATGTCCAACATCTCCTTGGCCCACTCGCAGATAGCACTAGCAAGTCCAACGACCTGTTCTTCGGTGAGGCTGGCATGAAATGCAATGCGAACGCGGTTGGTTCCCTTTGGCACTGCAGGAGGGTCAACGGGGAAAGCCCAGAAGCGCAGAAGCTGGAGGTGAATGGAGAGGAAGTAGTTGTGACGCGGCTCTGTGAGGACTGCAACGATGTGGGAAAGAATGGGCTGTGCTTCCCACTCCTCGGCCAGAGGAATGTCAATAATTCCAGCGTCACGGACATCCTTGTAGTGTTGATTGTCAGTGATCGACTTGTAGAAAAGCCGAATATGTTCCTGAAGTCGCATACGAGACTTTGGTCCGTTAGTCAACTTGTAAAGCTCTGATACCAAGAGTTTCTGAGCACTTACCGGTTCTGTCTTCCCATCTGCAAGGAGTCGATAAGCTGCTTTGATAGCGGCCAGGGTAGGGAATGATGCGGCTGTGGTGAAGCAGATGGGCCGGGCGTGGTTCACCAACATGGTCCGGATGGTATCGTTGCAGAGTACGGCAGCTACGATCAAGAATTAGAAATGAGCCTTCGAATGGTGGCTGGAGATGACTTACCGCCAGAAGCCCCCAACGCTTTAGAAAAAGTGTGCAGGCGAATAGCAATCTCTCTTTGGAGGCCTAGTGCCGAAACAAGTCCGACTCCCTTATCACCAACGACTCCAGTAGCATGCGCTTCATCGACGATGAATTGGAAGTTTCCCTTTGGCAAGACCTCCTTTGCGGCCTCAACCATTTCCTTCAACGGGCACACGTCACCGTCCATGCTGTAGACCGTTTCAACGGCGACGAGTACAACGCGTTGTCCTCGCTGAATCAGTGGCTCGGACTCATGCACCATCTCCAAAACCTCACGGAAAGAGTCGACGCAGTTGTGGCTGAAGGAGACCTTGACCTTAGCCATGCAGCGCGACATACCCTCATGGGCGCTGGCATGCACGAGCTCGTCGAACACGATCGCATCGCCTGGGCGGGGAATGGATGAGAAGATTGCCGAGTTGCCTTCGAAGCCGGAGTTGACGATGAGAGAACGCTCAGCGCCGTGGAAAGCAGCGATTTCGTCCTCGAGATCCTCGAAATAATCGCTGTTGCCGTCTAGGAGACGAGAGCCAGTGCTGCCAACAGTGAAGTTGGGGTACCGATGAAGCTCTTCGAGGAAAGCCTCACGAAGCTGTCCGGATGTAGCGAGAGAGAGAAAGTCGTTTGAAGAAAAGTCAATGTTGTCTTTGCGTTTTCGCAGAGTAATGAGATTATGCTGGCTTCGTCGCATGTCGAGAGCTTCTTCAAGGTTGCGGTAAAAGACGTCCTTCATCTTAGGAGCTCTGAGCTCCTGCGCTTGATTCCATTGCGCAATTTGCGTGAAGACGGACTCGTCTGCTGTGGAGTTCATTGTGTAGACGACTATCTCGAGAAGTGTAAAGTGTAATTAAAAGAGGAATGAGATTGCAATGGCGGATGGTGTTGGCTTCTCGTCTCAACTCTCTGTGAAAGGCTGGCTTTATATGATTGCCAGATGCTGCAGTTTGTTTCCTATCCATGAGCTAGGAAATCAACAGTCTGTGCGTCGGTGCTTGGAATCCGCTCACCGGCCTCCGATATCCATGATGGCAATTTTGGGCCGAGTTGTCGGGGTCGCCGTTCTTTCAGTTAGCGCTACGAGCCGTAATCGCTTGGCTGACTGCACCTCTGCCATGCTTGACATTCAGGGCAGAACGTATTGGTGGTGTTATCTCCGCTTGACCTTCATCTCGGCCTTGGCTGAATGAGGCACCGGGTAATCATGACTCTCTTTTCTGCACAGGTAAATCTGTGTGAAACAGCAGAAGCGCGGCAAAGCCTGTTTTCGATAGGATACTGATATGCTCAGGATACGATTCAAAGTGGATCTCATCATAGCTGATTGTTACATGACCTTCGCGAATTCATCCCTGAAAATTTTCGTAGTAGTCGCGTCGGATCGGGTTAAGGGGCTTTCACGACCAATATGGTAAAGTTTCGCTATTCGGGGGAATCAGTTGGCTATCCGGGCGGATAGCGGTAACAAGAGGACACCAAAGATGACAACGAAGGTATAATAAATCAAGGTCACGATACGCGCAGAAGATTTTCAGGTTCCGCTGATTTACGATAGCTTTGAGGAATTTGACTATAAGTGTCTGACTTTGACGCAACCGGGTGACGCTCCGAAAGTGGCATGTACGAATGACCAGGCACAACTTCGCAAACCCTAGTTCGCAAAATCATAAACCAAACGAGCAGTAACACTCTTCCCGTTCTTCTCAGTAGTGCTAGACTGAGTCAGGCGTCTCTGAGAATAAACATCCTCCAAAGCCCAGGTGGTCAACGTCGACCAAGCGCCCTTCTTGCTGGTGCTAAACTCCTCAATAACCTCAGTCACCCCAGACTCCCGAAGCCGCCGGCCAAGGTCGCCGCATTGAACCTTGTCAATCGAAACGAATTTGACGTTTGTGACCAGAGCTCCAAAAGCCTGCGTCTTTTGGTCGCGATCCACGCCGTCGAGAACATAGTTATCCTCACTCTTGAAGTTGCCGGGGGTTACTGTCTGTTCCTGATGGATACTGAAGATTGGGTCGTCGCCGGAATCCTCGGATGTCAAGGCGTTCTGCGTGATGGAAAGGCTGATTCCGCCACTGGTGAGGACCTTGCGAGTGATCCAGCTCAGACCTTGCTACAGTTGGGTAAAGGTTAGAGGGGCTTTCTGACGGACGCGAACATTAGTTACCTACCATTGCCAAAGTGTCTGACAAATCATCCGAGAGCGATCTGTTCTTTGTATTCTGTTAGACCATAATCGCGGTACCAGTTGAATGGGCATTAGCATACCACAATCCAAGTACCGTTCAAGTTGCGGATTGTCTTGGTTCCGGGAGCTGCCATGTTTGTGGGCCTTTATGAATTGGAAGATGGGGGGATGACGAATGAGTTGGTTTGTTCAGATGATAAAAGAAATCCGTTCCAAGCTGCTCCCGAAATATCTTACGATGGGAATATTTATCAAAACCTGGTGTTCGTGCCGGGAGGATGCATCCCGAATGCAGGCACAATACCCAGTTTACCTCATGGTCTATTGCAGAACGCCCCCGTGGCCAGCTGGGTTGAGCGGCTCGGAGTCCGACAGCTAGAAGGATCAAATCCTACAATATTTTCCTTGCATATGATCCGCGGCGACATGATAGCTTACACTTGTCCGCTGTCCGTGTTCCGACGGATTGAACAGCGGTTTCCGGGCCGGACCGGGGCCCGGATTCCGGACCCCACTTGGACCGGGGCAGTCCTCTCTCGAATGTTGATCGAAAGATGGTCAGACTGTTTTTTCGTGCCTCGTCAAAAGATTCAATTGTGCAAATTGACATGTTAGGCGTCTTTTAAGGAACCAGCAGGCTTGCCTGGAGCATGAGTGTTCTGCATCATGTCCATCATATTCAATTCCTCAACTGAGTACTGACTTAAGTCATCATGGAGTCTGCATCTGTGTCAAAATCCGCAATTCTTCAGGAGCCCAAAATGTCCTGGTTTCAGTGGGCACTTGAGCTTCTATTCAGGAAAAAGCCAACGTATCAGGAGATGCTCAATGGCATCGTCCCCATCCCTGGCCCTCCACGTAAGAGCAATTCTGGTAACTTGCCATGATCCGTACTGACAAATTCTAGCGATACCCCTGATAGGCAGTGTGCTGGATGTCGATATCAATGACACCCTCAAGTCTGTGATAGATCTTATGAGAGATTATGGTATTATTTTCCCTCCTGGGACTACGTGTGAGACCGAATCTGGATTGACAAATGACAGGACCCATCATTCAGCTTTATACTGGATCAACAAGAGAGATCATCGTCGGCTCTCAAGAGCTCGCCAATGAGCTCAGCGATGAAAAGCGCTTCTGCAAAGTTGTATACGGAGCTCTCCACCACCTTCGAGACGCTGGCGGCGACGGGCTTTTCACAGCTCAACACGGAAATCACGAGTGGGGGGTCGCACATCGAATCCTCCTCCCAAACTTCAGCCCCCTTAAAATTCATGACATGTTTGATGGTATGAAAGACATCATTGAACAAATGTGTCTGAAATGGCATGTCACTGGGTACCGTTTTCTGTTTGCGGTTTGTTGCTGACACAAAATACAGGGCACGACATGGTCCCGAAGCCTCAATAGACGCGGTTGACGACTTCACCCGTCTCACTGTAGACACGATCACTCTCTGCGCTATGAATTACAGACTGAATAGCTTCTATTTGAATAATGACATGCACGCTTACGTCAAAAGTCTTTCCAGAGTCCTCGTCGAGTCGGACAAGAAAGCGCAATTCCCGGATGCCATCAACGCAATGCGCTTCAAAGCCGACGCGCAGTACAGGGCCGACATCAAGACGATGGCTGACATATGTAAGGAAATCATTCGTAAGCGCCGCTCCGCAGGTCCAGACCCCGACTCCAAGCTTCTACTTGACTTGATGATTCACGGCGTGGACCCAAAGACTGGCGACAAGCTTAGCGACGATGCAATCATGTGGAACTTGCACACGTTCTTAATTGCAGGGCATGACACGACATCTGGTCTGCTATCGTTCGCCTTCTACTTCTTGCTGGCAAACCCGGATAAGATGGCCAAGGCGCGGATGGAAGTCGACTCCATCCTCAAAGCTGGCGAACCCATGACCTTGAAACACCTCCAGAAGCTTCCTTACCTGGATGCCGTTCTGAAGGAGACGATACGGCTGCATGCCCCTGCACCTGGATTTCATGTACGTCCCTTGAAGGACGGCGAGGTTCTAGGTGGCAAGTATGTCGTCAACAAGGAGGATCCGATCGTTATTGTGTTGCATCAGCTACATCGCGATCCCGCCGTATGGGGTAGTGATGCCGAGGAGTTCAAGCCTGAACGAATGCAGCGTGATGGTTTCAATAAGCTGCCGCCAAACTCGTGGAAACCATTCGGAAACGGAGCTAGGGCTTGTATTGGGAGAGCCTTTGCCTGGCAGGAGGCTTTGATGGTACACCTTTCAACCCACCCTAATGTCTATCAAAGCAATTACTAACAGATTCAACTTCTCCCAGGCCATGGCCATGCTCCTACAGCACTTCGACTTCAAGATGGATGATGCGAACTACAAGCTCAAGGTTGTTCAAACGCTTACCATCAAGCCTGATGGCTTCAGAATGAAGGCGCGGCTGCGTCACGAGAAAAAGCCAGGGGATCTTTTCAAACATGAAAGCCAACCCACTCAACGGAAAACCAATCCCAATGCCCAGAGACCAAAGCCTAGAACCGAGCCTGCACATCCAATGACAATACTGTATGGTTCCAATACTGGCACCGGCGAGGCACTCGCCCGATGGTTGGCCGGTGATGCGATGGCGGCTGGATTCGAGGCCCTGACGGTGACAGAAATGAACAACGCAGTGGGAAAGCTGCCAAAGGATCAGCCGGTCGTTATCATCGCCGCCTCTTACAATGGATACCCCTCTGACAACGCTGACGACTTTGTGAAATGGCTGAGCGGCCTTGCAACCAGCGACCTTCAGGGAGTGAGCTATAGCGTCTTTGGTTTAGGTATGAATAATCTTCCGCGACCCTTATCAAGGCTCCATATTGACTTGAAGCAGGACATAGCGACTGGGTAGCCACGCACAATAAGGTTCCCATTCTCGTCAATGACATGATGAAGAAGGCTGGAGCCGTAAGGCTCACTGAAGCCACCTTCTCCGACATGGCAACGGCAGATCTCTTTGCAGATGCTGAGCGATGGTCAATGGAAAATCTTTGGCCAGCACTCGCCGAGAGGTATGACGTTCAGCCGGTGGAAAACGTGGGGTCAGACATGACTGTCAAAATCGAGCCTGGTATTCCAGGGAGACTCGCCACTCGGCGAGGGTTCTTTCGAGCCGCAGTCACTCAGACGCAACAACTCTCACATCCCGGCGTCCCGCAGAAGCATCATCTGACCCTTAGGCTGCCGGCTGAAGTTCGGTTCCAGACTGGTGATCGCCTCCAGATACTTCCCAAGAATGGCCAGGGGATTGTGAACCGTGCCCTGTCACGCTTTCAGCTTGATCATGATGCGGTTCTGACCATCAGCAGTGCCAGAACCCTCGGGCTGCCAGTCGACACGCCTATCTCGGCAGAAGAGCTGCTGGGTACCTACGTTGAGCTTGGCCAACCAGCCAGCCAGCGAAACATCAAAACTTTGGTTGATGCGACTGAGTCGAGTGATTCTGGGAGTCGAAGTGATGTGGTAGACGAGGCCACAAAGACTCTTCTCCTCAGCCTGGCTGAGGACCTCTATGAAGTGGAAATCCGAGCCAAGCATATATCAGTCTTGGATCTCCTCGAAAAATTTCCTTCAGTGAACCTACCCTTCGCCAGGTTTCTCTCCATGCTGCCACAGATGCGCCCCAGAACCTACTCGATCTCGTCTTCGCCAGTAAAGGACCCTCATCACATCGACCTCACGATCAGCGTCGCAGATTGCGGTGTTGCCACCAACTTCCTGACAGCGGTCTCGGTCGGACAACTTCTTTATGCTTCGTTGTTCCCGGCACCCCGCGAGTTTCGGTTACCGGCGTCTCCCTCAACAACGCCCATCATCATGATTGCGGCGGGAGCTGGTCTGGCGCCTTTCCGTGGGTTTGTGCAGGAGCGAGCTCAGGCTGAGGGACTGATGGTTCCGGCTTTGTTGTTCTATGGTTGCCGCGGCGCTGACTTGGACGACATGTATCGGACCGAGTTCAATCAGTATGAGAGCCTCGGTGTTGTCAAGGTTCACCGCGCTTTCAGCCGTGATCCGGGTGCCGAATTCAAGTACGTTACGGACTGCATACAGGCGACTCGGGATGAATTGATGAAGAGATGGGACGAAGGTGCTGTGGTCTATGTATGCGGGGGGAAGAAGATGTCGGACGGCGTGTTTGATGTCTTGGGTCCGATGCTGTACGAAGCTGATAAGAAAAGCGGCAAGAGCACGGCGCAAGACACAGACAGATGGGAGCAGGAGTTGCCCAGGGAAAGATATGTCAGAGAGATCTTCAATTAGAGAGATACTTGGCGGGCAGGTATCATAAATGTTTTAACTATAGACGAATAAATTGATCACAACTTGAGGTTCAAACTGTTCAAATCACGTTATTTCGCCACAGCAGAGACTAAACAAAACATACATATGTTTGAATAGACGATCCAGCCTCATAACCAACTGACGAAAGCCATGAGTCTTGCGTGATCGTCTGACTGCATTATCACAGCACCATGTAGCAGTTTTTCAACCATATTGGATACAGACACATCGTGCGAGGTACGCTACCTGGGTGGGTTTCTTGGAAATGTGTTCCTCCCCCAACTTCAGACGATTGGATTACCACAATAATCCATCAGTCTGAGTTTACAGGGGCTTCAAAACACAAATATTCAAGATGAAGTGCTGAAGCTCCTTCCAGCACAGTAAGTTTGTTTGTGAAAGCTTTTAACTGCTGTCGCATGGTACATGTTCTGAGAGAACCTGAAGATGCTATGTGTCTCGTTCGCATCAAGCTGCGTCAGATGTGCGCGGAGAATACTGGGTTCTGGGAAATAAGACAGCGCGTTTGGACTTTAGTGGCATTAGCTATATCGCAGGAAGTCCACCCATGACCGTACTCAAGTGGAAGGGCATGAATCAGGACTAGAGGCTGTGACTGGATGGGCCACAGCTGTAAAAGCGAGAACAACATCGAGTCGCATCATGGCCCATGACGGCCCTTCCTGTGGTCAAGTGCTAGACATCCGGGACCCGTTGTTCAGGCTTCTGAGCAGATTCCCCTCGCCGAAAATACGTTTCGTAAATGACAAGTGAGCCGTACTTCCATATCCTATGTTCCTGTGATTTGGACAGAGCTGTCCGTCTGCTGCCGTCCCGGAAGACGGCGTCCGGATGCCGCTGATTGACGTGGCCGAATGCAACATTGGCTGTTTGTCTCACCAATGTTTGCTTACCATGCGTCTCATGGCCCGTACTTGGCTGGCGGAAACCGTAAGTTTCTCCCTCGCCAAGATGTCTTACCTTCCAGGGCTTTGCAATCGCACTCCTCGCTTCCTCAAATGCTGCGCTCCCAGAATCACTCTGGAATTCATGGTGCGTCGCCAAGATCGCATTCGCAAAAATAAGACAGGCAGACAGGCAGACAGGCAGACGCCAAGGGATCGACATGCAGCTGATCCTTCGTAATCAGGGCTCATGTAAAAGCACTACTACTGCGGCGGCAGAGTGATAGCCCCAACCTTTGTCGTTTGGCATCGCTTTCGCTTAAGCATGGCCGATGTAGCTTTCACGCAGGCGCCTTTGGGGTTGGGTATGCAGCCTCCTAAGGTGGATTCCATGTGAAAGCGCCTATTTCATTCGACCATGTAAGACGTTCATCATGGAATACATCAGGCGCAATAGAATTGTGTCTTTGGACCAGCGACTGCGGGGGCCTCCCGTTTCTGAATGTGACTGAGATCCAAGTTAATTATGAAAAGCTTCAGTGCTGAATTTCCAAGTTTCATCCTTCGAAAGACTTTTTAACCATCTCATCCTTTTCTGCTCGATTGCTATTCATTGTTACCAATCATTCGCAGCCATGGGCCACGCTGCACTTCTCAAGCAGGGGAGGAAGCTGGCAACGAAGGCAGCCACGCAGGCTGTGAAGGATGCAATGAGTGAAAACAAGACAAAAAAGAAAGGGCAGTCCGACTCAGTCATCGGTAACAAGAATGATCCCGTGGACGGCATCATCAGAGTCGCAGCTTCTATCGTCGGTCTTGTGTCAGAGGTTGTGCAGTATCGACGCGACAGGAAGGAACTAGAAGCAAACCAAACAGTAATTTCGGATGGACAGCTTGACGATGCATCGGTCATGACGCCAGAGCAAATCAACGAAAGCATTTGGAGACGCGACGACGAAGACCATCAGACAAATCAGATACCAACTCAAGGACCGACGGAGAACAAGGCATCAAAAGAGCCGGCCGATCTTGCCCAGGCTTTCCTGAAAAGACACCTCTCTCCGTCAGAAGAGAGGGGTACTTCGACAAGGATAGAGCTGCCAGTTGTCGTACCTCAAAGGCGACCAAAGAAGCGTGCTCGTGGCTTCGTGCGAGCTTATACGCCCATCTTAGCCAATGCAGACATTGATGAGGGGTCATTCCTCGACTTTATCGACACTTTCAACAAGGCTCTGGAACCGAATCCGTACCTCTATGCCATGAATCTGGCCGGCCTCGCAGGTATGGCCACGCCTGAACCGTTCATGCTTCTGGTGGGCGTCGCCGTCGCGTTCGCCACGGACGCTACCATGGAGATTCAGAGCTGTAGCAAGTCTGCCAAGTTCCTCGACCATATCAACAAGGACTTCTTCATGCCGCGCGGGCTGATATGCCTAATCACAACGTGGAAGCCTGATGCAAGCGATGAACTGATGACGCCTGTGGGCTTTGACGGGAGAGTAATCAGTGCTCCCTTGCCCAATGCAGACGTCGACTTCCTCCAGAAAATGAGGAATGTGAAGGAAAAGACATCAACCGACGCCATCATGAAGAGTTTGCAAGCGCAGGTCAAGAGAAGGACACAACCTTCTAGCGGGGATTTCTACTCCCCTGAACCAGCACCACTCCTCTTTCCATCCCCCGAACAAACAGCCGAAGCGATGAAGACACATTCGAATGGAAAAAGGAAGAATGCCCTAGATCGCGGCGAGGTCTGGTTTGACGACTTCATGGACCGACGCGCGCAGGCCAAGTGGATCGAAAGGAACCCCACGTTTACGGTTGCCAGTTCCCTTCCAAGGCCCGAGTTTCGGTCGCGATACGCTGACCCGACTCACCCGGCTGCTAGCGGAGATATTGTTGCATTCGTCACCGGCGGTAACTGGTCTACGAAGGGCAAGACGTTTGGCAGAGGTCACTACAGTCAGCCAACTAATGACAAAGATGGACTGCCTGACGAGGCGGAGCCTGTCTCCGAGACGGCCAAGCAGAAGAAAAAGGCAACAAAGGGTTCGAAAACCGGCTGGATGAGTCTACTGCAAAAGGTGAGGAGCCCCATGGGCCTCTCGGCAACTTAACTGACAAACTTTGTAGGATGTCTTGTACCTTGTCATCGTCAATCTTCCGACCGAGGAGGAATTGAATCGAGCAATTCATGGATCAGTTTAGTGACCAAGGCTCTCCATCATTCCAAGCCTCAAGGGGAGAGAGTTTTTAGTTTTCATTAGCACCCAAATCTTGTTCAGATCAGATATCCTACATGTAAGCTGATGGTTTCTTGGGGGTGGGGAATTTCGATTATCGTGCATCAAAAGAATGTTTATCGGGCAGTTGTGCACTACCCTAGACACGCGGGGACACTGCTTATCTATTGATCTTCTGTTCACTAAGTTTGTGCAACTAACGAACGTTCTTGTGTAAATCTTTGGTGAGCCTTATCGTCCACCTGTGTGAGGGTCTTTCGAGCTTACTAGGACATTGAATGAGTGCAAAGAATGTTGACATTGCATTAAGGCTCGTATGATGGAGTAGAGACTGATGAACCAGACAAGGTTAGTACCGATATTTCGACACTCGGTCTTCAGACGCCGTAGAAAAGTACAGTATAATAATCCACATGTCGCTTAAGTATTAGTTTTCCATTCCGACAGCTGCCGAGATCCACGCTAATCGCTGAAGCTGTGTTCGTACCCTCGCTTTTCAATTGCAACATGTCTTCTTCGGAGATCTAGTTTGAAACGTCTAATTGGGCGTGTATTATATATCTACAGTATGTCTAAAAGTGCTTGTGGCCATTTCCAGCTGATGAGAGTCATGTTGATGGACAACTATGATCCGAGGCTTTGCGCTTCACATAACCGTTTATAAAGCCCTCCATACCTCAACAGTTCACTGTGCGTGCCTTGCTCCAAGATGCGCCCGCCACTGAAAACATAAATCCGATCAGCATCTTTGATTGTACTCAATCGATGTGCAACTGCCACTGTTGCTCGATTGCCCACGTCTGAGTCGGCAAGTGCATTCTGTACAATCTTTTCAGACTCAGTGTCAAGCGCTGAGGTAGCCTCATCCAGGAGCAGAAGTCGAGGTTTTCGAATGAGTGCGCGAGCAATGGCGATGCGTTGTCTTTGACCTCCAGACAGCTGCGATCCGTTTGTGCCGCATAGGGTGTTGACACCTTCGGGGAGGGAGCTGACAAAGTCCCAAGCGTTGGCTGCGCGAAGTGCCTTCTCGACAGCGTCGTTTTCAAACTCTGTAGTGGTTGATGGGTCCGACTTTAAGCCCATAAGCACATTTGCTCGGATGCTAGTCGGGTACAACGTCGGTTCCTGCTGCACCAGTGAGACATGAGATCGGTAAGCATCGGTGTTCATATCAATAAGTTGAGCCCCATCAACCCTGATGTTGCCGGATGTCGGATCATAAAAACGTTCCAGGAGCGAAATGATGGTGCTCTTGCCACAGCCAGAAGCCCCGACCAAAGCCACGAACTCTCCCGACCGAATGTTGAGATTGGCACCCTTCAAGACCTGGACATCCGGACGTAGGGGATAGCTGAACTTGACGCTGTCCATGTCGATTGTCTCGACCGCCCGCTGTGGCACAATTGACCGGTTCTCCTGGGTCTCCTGCACTGTTGGTTGCAATGACTTCACCCACAGGTAGAAATGGGTGGCCCCCTTCCCTTTGGTGATGCCTGTTGCAGTGTCAGCGCCGGTCTTTGGTCAAAAGTCATTTCAATCTCCCGACTTACTACTGGTATAAGAGAACAAGGTGCTGGCAAGATTGCCAGCGAAAAATACGCCCATGAAACTGACAAAGAACTGATAGAATGAGATTTGCGAGTCTTTGACAAGCGTGCAACCCCACCAGAAACCGAGGGCCAGGATGAAGTACTCCACAGATTGTGTGAAGCTGAACCACAGCATCATGTGGAACAGAGGCAAAATGGATTGGCGAATAGCTTGATCTAGCCCCTCCGTGTAGCGATCAAGGACGCGACCCTCGATGGCGAGACTGGAAACCGTTCGAATTGCCAGAATCGACTCGGATGCGATTGCGGCGCTCTCCGAGAAGCGCTTCTGATTACTTTGGTCCATCCTCATCTCCAAACGAATGCGAGCGTACCCCCCCAACGAAAGAGGAATAAGACCTGCAAAGACGCCGACAAGACCGAGCTTCCACGAGGTGACTATCGATAAAGTTGCACAAGCAATTATCGTTATGATCGTAATCACGATCAACACGACGTTGACGCTCATGAGCTCCAGCATGGCTTGGGCAACGGTATCAATCCTTCCTGTGAGAGACCCAATTGTATTTTCTGGACGGTCAAAAAACACCATGTCTTGTTTGAGGAGACCGTTGAGGAGGTCTTTCCGATACTTCACGAGCATCTTTTGAGAGGCTGCGTTGGTGGTGTATCCGAGAGTGAAGTAGTTGACGAAGGTCCCTAGACCCAAGACGAAGAACATGAGGGAGTAGAAAGCGCCACGCTCGCCTAACCTATGAGGCTCGAGTCTGAAGACATCCATAACTCGAGCCATCAATATCGACTGGCCAGGTAACGCACCAGCTAGCGCAACCAATGTTAGTATGGACTCCGACATGTAAATCTGAGAGAAGCTCACCGCCAAGAATACACGTCACCCCAATGACCGCAAAGTACCATTTCAATTCGGGGTTTTCTCTCATCAGAGACACAACACCACTAACCAAATCTCTTTCGCGGACTTGGTCAAAGTCGTATTGACTTGCCGACGCCAATGGCTGCCGCTGCTGAACGATACCAGCCTCGGACAACAGATCAGGCTCAAGAGCAGTCTCTTTGTCGATGATAGCCCCAGTGGACTCGATTTGCGACTGTCTCGACGATTCCTTCGCATGGACCGTGAGATCCTGGACTTGGACCAACCGCGCATAAGCTCCCCGCTTCTTCAGAAGCCATTGGTGAGTTCCTTGCTCGACAATGCGACCACTATTCATGACGACAATATTATCCGCCTTCCTAATTGTTGCCAGTTTGTGAGCAATGACAATAGTTGTGCGACCCTTTGAAACACTCTCTAAGGCCTTTTGGACAATCCCCTCAGCGTGAGGATCCAGTGCGCTGGTAGCCTCGTCGAGGAGGAGAATCTTGGGCTCGGAGATGATGCTTCTGGCTATAGCAATTCTTTGCTTCTGGCCGCCCGAAAGAAGACCCCCTCGCTCACCAATAATAGTGCTGTAGCCCTCTGGAAGCTTCTCTGTGATGAAATCGTGGGCGAAGGCTAGCTTGGCGGCATTTTCCTGCAGCGACTCCAAGTCAATGACCGAATTATTGAGTTGTTTGGCTGGCTCTGGATTCTTACGACTCGTTCTTGC
Organism: Colletotrichum fructicola Nara gc5; assembly: GCF_000319635.2. NCBI lineage: Eukaryota > Fungi > Ascomycota > Sordariomycetes > Glomerellales > Glomerellaceae > Colletotrichum > Colletotrichum fructicola. Next base: position 6,236,875 of record NW_027094051.1, on the reverse strand, counting down.
TGTTCCGTCGCTGAAGCATATTCCCATCTAGTACCCACTAGCCCGTTGGCGATGTTTTCGAACACAGTCCCATTGAAAAGAACCGGTTCTTGCTGAACAAGTCTAACATGCGTTCTTAACCATGTCAGGTTAAAATCTTCAATAGGAATCCCGTCTAAGGTGATTGTTCCGGCGGAGGGCTCGTACCACCGCTCCAGAAGACCGACGATGGTGCTTTTCCCTGACCCGCTAGCGCCCTGTTGTAGTGAATGTCAGAATACCACGCATAAAATGTGCCATAGTGAACACTAGTGCCTGGACTTACCACAAGAGCCGTGACTCTTCCGGCGGGGATCTTGAGAGTGTAATTGTCCAAAACTGCCACCTCTGGGCGGGTAGGATAACTGAAGGTAATGTTTTGCATGTCAATCTCTCCGCTCACAAATACATCGGCCGGCCTTTCCCCGGACCACTGATCGAAGGGATCCATTTGAGTTTCTCTGTCTATGAGAAAGAATAATTGGGTAGCAGCCGTCCCAGCTCGTTGGAATGTAATCATGTAGGGCGCAATAATGGTGAAAGTCAGTGTTGCGACTATGACGGACATGATGACACTAGTCCGAGGTTAGATTCATAAATAGTTTAGTTTGATTTTAAGATGGCTCACATGAAGACTGTCCCGACGTCTGCCACCTCATTCCGCGAAATCATCTTGGTTCCCTGCCAAAAGGCAAGCCCAATTGCCGAGTACATGATGGAGTATTCCATGCTGAACAGGACTCCATATAACGGACTCTTCTTCGCGCCCATCTTTTGTGCCTTGTTGAGAAACGTCTCGTAGTGGGACATAAGCGTCTCCCGACTTCCGAAGGCCTGCACCGTACGAAGAGTCGATATCAGGCTCTCCGCGAACGAAGAAGCCTCAGAAAAGATGCTGAGCATGTCGGTTTCAATTTTGGCCTCCAGCGTGGCCACAATGCCGATCACGATCATGAGTGCCGGGGGTACGCAGAGCAAAATCAGCGTCAGTTTCCAGTATGATGTGAAAGCGATGATGAATGCTGACACGAAGGTGCTCATCGCTTGGAAGCATATCATTAACTTCTCAGCAACGCCCGATTGTATGAGATTTCCGTTGGTCGATGCCTGTGTTGAGATGGAGTTCGAATTCATGTCGAAGTATGAGATGTTCTGGCTGAGCGCCGCCCGCAAGAACTGACGGCGCAAATTGCGCACCATGTGGAAGGCCGAGTAGGTCGAAAGCGTCATGTAAATGTAAGTGCAGACCAGACGTCCTGCACCGATGTAAATGAAGTAAAAACAATGCTTCGTGACATCTTCCATGAATTGTTCCTTGGTTGAGAGACCGGAGATATAGTTCGTGATGACCGTAATCAATCGTCCAAGAACAAGGTTCACAAGGGCAAGTCCGGAACCTGACACCGCTGCAGCGGCGACGGCAATAGCCTCAAGAACGATCTCCTTGAGCCCGAGGTAGGTGAAGATGCGCTGTGTGAGTCAGCACGGCATATTCTCGTCGTGAGGAAGAAAGAACGCACGATGTAGGCCCTCGTCGCCGACATTGGTTTCGGTTCTTCCATCTTCAATCGAACTCCCGAAGAAGTTGAGTTCTCCCGTATATGAGAAGACCCCATCGCGCCCTAGTCGAGTTTTTCGTGTGGTTTGCCGCCCTCGAGTGAGTGTTTGGGCAAAGAAGATTGAATAATATTGCTAAGGTAGAGTGGGATGCACCAGCTGTGCTGCTCTAATGTGCAGCGAAACCTTCCGAACCAAAGGCTTTATGATGTACACATTGCCACGAGCAAATTATTATCAAGTGGTCTGCAGCTCCAGCTCATGTAGATGTAGATAGATACCAGACCACAACAGCGTTAAAGAAACCGCGTCCATGTCGCCCTGCAAACCGTAATATTCCCAGCCAGCCTCCCACACGACTTCGCGCATTCGCATTCGCATTATGTCATAATCTAGCCGACAAAACTTGCGAAGAAGCCATGAAATTCAATCACTTGGATTGGCGCCCAGAGATGATAAATGGGTTAAGCGAGTGCGAGCTTGCGAATGCTGACCCGGATGACGGATTCCACTCACCGGCTCTTGGCATGCCTATCGGCACCAAGCATTCGATTCGCCAAGTCCATGTCTCACGCAGTAACCAGTCAAAGAAATTTCGCCTGTCTTAGGTGCATTCCGTGGCTCAGGCCGGCACGGATACATCTGGCGACGATGGTCATCGGCTTCCGGGATGACCAGGGGCAGTGCCTAATCGTCCGAGGAGACCACGGAGGGCGGGTTTCGATTGCAAAAGCTTTGATCAAACATTTCGTGTCGGGCTTCATAAATAGCTATTGTGCTAGGAGCAATTCTCAAGATGCTGAAACTGATGTCTTAGCTACCATGCGAATGTGTTAATCATGGGGTCTCTGAGCAACGATCGCAAGTTTTCCATCCCGGAGAAGTACCGAGACTCTCTGGAAATTTCTGATTTCGTTGATACAAGATCCGAAGACGAGATCCTCAAGCAACTCAGTCAACATGTCCCCGTCACATCTGAGAAAAACATGTGGGCCTTTTGGGACACCGGTCTGATGAACAGTATGATGCAACTTTCTTACCGTGTGGATAATCGCTGACACACAAACACAGCACCCCTTTGGGCCCGGCGCAACGTGGTTGACTGGGTCCGGATCTGCGGGCCGGATTGGACTGTCCGTGTTCTCGACAACGTACCGGAGTCGCCGAACTATGTTCTCAAGTATCTTCCTGCCGACCTCTTTCCTAATGCTTTCGTCGATCGTACGATGAAAGGACCATGGGCTGGGCAGCATAGTGCAGACTTCATACGAGGTGCCGCTCTGTACACTTACGGCGGCGTATGCATGGACGTGGGCAGCATATTGATCCGTCACATTGACCGCATTTGCTGGGAGGAACTCGCCAACCCCAACACACCTTACCAGATTGCCCTTCCGCTCATTTACGACCAAGTGTGGGCGAATCACTTCATTGCTGCGCGGAAAGGAGATCCTTTCATCAAGCTCTGGCATGACCTGATCATCCACATTTGGACCGGGCGCAAGGAGTCTTCCGGCATGTTGAGCCATCCTCTGCTCGAGTTCGCCAAGGACGAGACTTTTGAAGTTGTAGACAATGCGAACCTTACCTGGGATTGGAAGGTCTCTCCTCAGACTGCCATGGAGTACATCTGGCAGGTTCTGGCATGGGTTCGGCTGTGCCTCACCAACGACGCAGGAGATGGTTTCTCCGGGACCGATTATTGGTGCGACAAAGTGCTCGTCTTCGATACCGTCTGCGAAGACTGGCCTGGTGAGATGATCCTCGGGTTTGCCGGGAGTGGCCAAAAGCTACTGGACATCTTCGCCATGCCCGTTGATGGCGAACGACATTACTTGGAGTCTGAGCAGTACAAGTTGGCTGAGGAGGTGGTGTGGACTATCTTGACAAGTGCCAGCCTGCAGAAAGTTACACGCGCAAGAGGGTTGACTCACTCACCCCACCTCGGCACTCTGTGGGACTTGCCAGAGAATATTGGCAAAGACCAGGCTCCGGGCACTTTTGCCGACTTGCTCCGCTATGGAAGTGTTCATTTCCGGCAGACAAGAGAGAACATTGCAACTCTTGAACCCCCAAGACCCATTGACGATAACATGCTCAACAAGGGTCTTTTTGAGGTGTAGGACACCGACGTCGTTCATGGCTTTGGGGGGAACTTAGATATCGGTTTAGATTTATGGAGGAATACATCAAGTTTGCCAAGCCGGGATTTTGTTCATTAGGTTTCTTTAGAGTATTCAAACGTTTTGATTTCTACCTATGAATCATCTCAGACTCATTAGTTAAGGACTTCGCTTCGGTCATTTCCCTGTAAGCGTCCTACCAGATGGTTTGGCCAATGAACATCCCACTGCGCCAGGCATAATATCCAATTTGGCACAGTTGTAGCTGCGGGTGAGTTCCGTCTAGGTAAATGCAAGAAGCAGGGTGAATACCCATGAGTCGATAACATTGGCGTCCGGGTGTATTGGCGCTGTGGAGCCATCATTATCCAAATGGAATCGTCGACAGCAACCGGTCTTTCTTATCTCCATCTTGCGTACTTTGAGTATTAGTCTTGTTTCGAGAATTTTCTGCAATAGCTGGTCAATCAATGATCGAAAAGAAATGCGTCATCAGTGCTTGTATTCTCAACAACCAATAAGGTACAATGTGCAATTCGGGGCGATGCTTTCGAACAAGGCCAGTAGATCATGCCCATGTTGGCTAACCGAAGGAGCCAGCTGAAAGAAGGTTTGGGCTGTAGGATTCCGTCCGTTTCTTGGCCTTTTCCAAGTGATGGAATAAGCCTGGATCAAAAATAGACAAGACCGGAGCACGGAGCCCATTCTGGTTGAAACTTGCATCACCCATTGAGCAATCCACGCTGGGCTCTGTTCAATCTCCATTGGAAGCATCAGGCTCCGAGCTGATCGCTAAGAGGAGGCAAGCTTGATGTACATTTGCTGAGCTCAAAGTTACAATGGGTGTTGCGCGAAAATAATGAATACGTCAGATGATAAATGTCATTCTATTCAGTCAACCATAGAGCCTTAGTCAAAGCCAAACCGACACGCCCGCTCAGTTTTCAAAAATCACCCCTCTGGTGATCTGCAACTAGTCATAACTCTTCTTGGTGAAGCAACTCCGTCTCTTGTACCCGATCAGCATGGATATCGCCTGTAAGATTGTAATGATCCCATAGCCCTTTGTCCACGTTTGGCGAAAAGTCATCAAATACCATCAGATCATTGGTTCTGGAAAAGCCGGTAAAAGCGTTGGTACCATTCTCCCACATAGTCATCAGCGTATCCAGGTCTTCGTGCAGATGCAAAGCATCCTGTGTGTTGATGACTGTTTGTCCATTGAAGACTCTTGGTCTTGAATGCTCCAACTCCGTTTGACTCTGTATTTGTGTTGGCGAAGCCTCCGTGGTGTGAAGTACCACTTCCGGAGAAGAAGTTGCGTCTCGACTGTAGACAATGTCATGGGCGAGACGTGTAAGAATTCTGACGAAGCTGCAAAATCGGACAACGTAAGAATTCTCTGTCGCGAACATGGAGACATTTTGGAGTGATGTCAAGAGAAAGTTCAGTAGTTCGAGGTCACCCACGGGGAATTGTGGATCTTCGAACTGGCTAGCAAAATGAAAGATGACGTTTGTGGGCAAGGATACAATCAGCCTGCGAAACTTTAGTTCCTATTCCTAAATACCTTGGTATGCAGGAGCTCCTACCATGCAAAACTAGGGTAATGGTCGTGGTTTGACGTTGCGTTCCAAAGTTGTTGGAGAAGTTGGAGACTTGTGCGACAGTCGTCAAGAAGCAAGGCTCTTGCCTCTGGCTCTCTGACGAAAGGCCACATCAATCTCATCCGGGCAAAATGAAGAGGAATATCCAGCTCTAGCTTTGAGCAAAACGGAGAGCCTGTGCCGAGTGAGTCGTCTTGCTCTTCAAGACGATAAGCGGCTCTCCACTCCTCTAGTCGTTCTCGGATGGCTCTCGCTTTTATTGCGATGTGGTCCTGCATGGCGGCGTTTCTGGAGTAAAATACTGTGTACAGGTCGTCTTCAATTTGCGCAAGAGAAAACTTCGCGTCCATAAGGGAGGGTGGCTCTTCCGACAATCTCATCGATTCAGTTGTAGTCACCACGTCGGTGGAGGCGCTGGGCAACGAACCAATGTTCCAGCAGACTGCCTTATCAAGACAGTACAGACACTGTAAAACATTTCTTCGTTCTTGAACTTCTTCGGAACTTAGGCTGGATGCTGTCAATGAGGACGCTTGTGGCTGGTACAAGCCCATGGACTTGGCTACGTGGGCTGCCAAAGTCAATGCAAGATTGAAAACATCCTCAGAAAGCCACATCTGGGCGACAAAACACTGTGCTCAAAGGTCAGCGAAGTAGCTTTCAGTGGCCTCCCTTGCAATACCCACCAAAGATAGCAGAGCTTGGACGTTCACCAGGCGAGGGCTGAGAAGCTGCTCAACCTGGACCATGGCGCGATTGGCATTGCCGATGAAAGATTGGATAAGCTCGACATCAATTGATTCCGTGATTGGTTCCAGGTTGGATGGTGAGGTGCTCTTCGCCTGCGAGTGCAACGCTTTGGCTGACAGCGTCAATAGTACCATGTTATTGGCACAGATGGCAAACGGCCGGTTGTATGCGGGGTTGGCCTCCGCACGGGAAGCGTCCATCAGGCGGCGGAATCCCTCCCGGGTGAAGATGGGCAAATGGGAGTTGATCGACTCAAAATAAGGCTCAATCAGGGCCTCGACGATCAGCATCGGAGGAGCCTTGATTGCTGAGGCGTCATGTGTGCTGGGATACAGTGGCTGGCCCGTGCTGTAGCCGAGTTCCTTGATCATCTCGCGGGCTGCCGCCGCATTGGTTCCGGCGCCTTCGGGTTCTGGTATTGTAAGTTCATCAATGTTGTGGATTAGTGACAATAAGGAAGACGGCCCAATACAGCGTTCATGTCCCTGGGCGTCGCGGACGATATGATACCCAAGAGAGGACATGTCAGACACTACCGAGCTGCTGCTGCTGCTGATGGTGCTGCTGCCATGGTTGGATGTACCTCTTGGTGGGCTGCAGCCGGTACCTGTGAATGCAACAACGTCTTCGCTGGCTAATCCAAGGCGACTTGTCATGCTTGAGTCAAGCCGTTGAAGAGAGCGTTGTATGCCGGAAATGTTGCCTTCGATCAGTCGAAGACGTTCTCCCATATTGGAGATAGATTTGTTCCTGCATAGCGCGTCAATCATCTGAAATCAGGGCTACAACTTGAGTTCATGTCCATGCTCTCGGGGCAGTGATCCACCAATCTGACAGGTAAAAAGAATTGACTTACAGCATCACAGTCTGATTTGGTTTCTTGCCATGACCAGACCAATTGCAATCGAGATTCATGCGAGTGCAATTGGAGCAATTGGGTCGCTCTTTTCCGCAGCGAATTTTCTTGATTCGACATTGGTCGCATGCTAAATCATGATTTACCCGTCAGTGGTTGGCCTTCAATTCCCGAATCCCCAGTGTGCCTAGGTCTAAGCACTGGGCTATAACGTTCAACATACCTAGATGATCTCGGGTATCTGAAGTGTTGTCCTGCTTATTGTTAGCCAATATGAAATGGCATGCGAATGCGAAGTAGAATGAATGCGCTCTGCCTCAGCCTTTGCGAATGCGACAAAGAAAGTTCAAGGAGCAGCTCACTTCGACAGGGCCGGAGCCGGCCCTCGATCGTTTCTTCTGTGGCATGGTGACGTAGCCGAGGTCGGTGCAGGCGGTAAACCAGCCAACGAATATCAAGGCCCAGTGCGTCTATCATTCACCGCTCGTCTTCTAATTGTATGTGAAATGCAACGCGGTGATGGCTAGCGGCTTGCGTGGACCTGTTGTGGAACCGCGCGGAACTTGGAACCCGCGTCTTATATCAAAGAAGCTTTGGAAGTTGTATGGCATCTCGTCCCTAAGGCCAACAGAAGGGCGTAGGCACAGCGGCTCGACCTGCTGCCGACGAGGTGGCACATTTGAGAGAGCTTGAGCCACTCAGATAGCTCCTGGTTGCCGCGTGTGGAGTCCGCTCACACCAAATCACACTACAGTAGGTCCTTTCGGTGTCCAAAGGGATGAACACTTACTGAATCCTTCGAGGCAGAAGCATCAGAGACGGAGCTCTAGGAAGAGACAGGATCGTTGGCTGTATTGGGGGCATACAGTGGTGTCTTGGCAGCCTTCTTGGCGGCTTTGTAACAGTGCGAACTCCAACGGGCACGCCGTCGCCGTCCACATTCGTGGGTAGCATTGCAGATATCCTTCTGTGGGCCACACCAACACTCTCTTTACTTTTGTGTTGCTCTCTAGTACTCTATGGCCCCCCTAAGAAGACGTCCAGCTAGCGTCTCGGCTGTGGCGCGGCATGCGTCTAATCATCCAACTGTTGAGACGACAGATGCCTATTTGATCGACCAACTGCCGCTCTGGAGGGCATCATTCCCAATTTGGAGGGGTAAGCGAGGAAGGAGCCGTTCGGACGAACGAGCCACCAGTCGGCGTCGTTGCTGATCTGCCTGATCTGTCGGCCGCCAAACAATTAGGATCTTTTGTAGAAAAGCCAATGGCGGGACGCCCCGCCCTTTTCTCCGTGCTGCTCCAACAGGGTCATGTTTTTCGCGATGAGATGGGACCAACTTCCAACACGTCACCGCTGAGTGATGCATATGTATGTGAGTCGACAGAGTAAGATGTAATGTAATGATGGCTATGTGCCCAGCCAATTCTCGCCCTACCTGTCCCACTGCGCTAAGCCCTGTCGCTAGCAACTATTGAGTGAGCACCAAAATAGCTACAGTTGCCCCTTGTTGAGTGAATATGATCATTGCCCAATTTGTCTGAGATTTGCATGAGGCTGTCTCCTTTGGTTTCTAGTCACACATAACCCCCACGGATTTTCCAAAATAACGGCGTTAAGACAAGTGTCTTTGAGGATAAAGCTTGATCATCTGAAGTTGCAGCAGTCAGATCAAATGCGCGCCAAGCATGCCCAGCCCCCTTGATGTAAATTACACAGCTGGAAATTGTACATCTCATGCTTAGATTATTTGAAAACTCCGTTGCAACTCGTTTTCGAGACCAAAATGAAACCGAAATATGCTGTATTTCGTCCGTCCGTCGCAGACCGGCTAAACTCCTCTCGCATCATACGAGAGTTTGGTTCATGATGGCACAATGAGGCGTATAAAACCTGGCTCTCGCAATCCTTCAGTCTGGGCATAAGAAAAAGGCGCAATTAGGTACCTTTGAGAGTGTGACGAGCTGACTGACTAATTATGAGCGTCATGATCCTTTAGCCTGGGCGCATCTCACGGTCATGCCGCCAAGAAAACTATCCCACGTTGGCGCTTGCACAGCATGTTTATCAGCGGCCGCGTAACTGGCCCGCGGAACCCGCAGTTTCTGAAGAAACACCTTGCAATTCCAAGCATTTTCTAGTATTCTCCTTTCAACGACCTTCCATATCTGTTGCCTAATTCTCGGAGACTTTACCTGTTGATGGTGACGGGATCCGCTGCTCACAGCCCTTTTCCCGTTCACGTTGCTTCGGCACCGCCGCCTGAGGCTTTGGGGGCTTTTGGGTTAATACACTTCGGATTCCGTTTCCGTTTCCCCCTCGGTCCGATTGTTGGAGTTTGCGCTCGTCTCTAGAGAAATTGCACCGTACCTATTCTACTTCTCTTGTTGTCTATCCTAGCTGAAGAGGAGACGCCTGCGCCAAGATGCTGCTTACTTCGGGTCTGAGATATGAGGCGCATTCCGGGCAGAATTCCACCGTCTCACGCCGGGGAATCGCAAGATAGACCGGTTACCAAAAGGGTTCCGGGTTCATCACGGCAGACTGGAGATGTGATCCGGATAGACGATGTTGGAGCAATCGCGGAGAAAGCCGAACTGTATCGAGCATTCGGTTCATGATATTTCACATACGCTTCCAGCAGTTATAAGACGTTTGGAGTGCGTCGTAAGACCCAGAAGACTTATCCTTAGACACGAAGCATCTGCCTCTACATTCGCTCTCACACGCTCCACATCACCCTTTCAGCGACAGGTTAAAGTCCCGTACATACTCAAAGTCTTTCGCAATGGCTCTCATGGCAATCAATGGAACCTACACGGTTGGATCCGAAAGGACCACTGCAGCTAGTCATGACAACCACGCCCATGGTGTTGATGGCACTGATCATGCAGACGGCCATGGTACAGCCGCCACAGCTGAGCCCTCGAACGGCCATGCACCGCATTTCGGGTCCTCTCCCAGCAGTGCAGTTGATGAGACCAATAACATCAACCGCCCTATCAACTCTCCCGCCAGCCGCGATGATCAGCCGATTGCCATCTGCGGTATGGCGTGTCGCCTGCCTGGTGGCCTGCACACGCCTCAGCAGTTGTGGGACTTTCTCCTCGCCAAAGGGGATGCGCGAACTCGTGTTCCAGAGTCCCGTTACAACGTCGATGCATTCTATGATCCCTCGGGCAGACCTGGTACGGTCAAAACTGAGTATGGCTACTTCCTCGACTACGACCTTAGCAAGAGTGATGGGGCCTTCTCCAGTTTCGTTCGAGGAGCAACTGAGAGAGAGGACCCTCACCAGCGCCAGATGAGTGAAGTAGCCAGAGAGTGTATCGAAGATGCTGGCGAGGCCAATTATCGCGGCAAACTCATTGGATGCTACGTCGGCAGCTTTGGGGAGGATTGGTGTGAAATGTTCGCCAAAGACACTCAGCAACACGGTCTTTACAGAGTTGCCGGCTATGGTGACTTCATGCTTTCCAACAATGTCGCCTATGAGATGGACCTCAAAGGCCCAAGGTGCGTTCATGCTGGCAGGGTGCACACTTCACGGCGGTTTACTGATATTCTTCTAGCATGACCCTTCGAACCGGATGTTCTGCTGCTCTCGTTGGCCTTCATGAGGCGGTGTCTGCCATACAGAGAGGCGATTGCACCTCTGCCATCGTTGGCGGTGTCAACCTCATTCTGGCGCCTGGTATGACGCAGGCAATGACGGAGCAGGGGGTCCTCTCTGTAGATGGCTCGTGTAAGACTTTCTCATCGGAGGCAAATGGCTACGCCCGTGGCGAGGCGGTCTGCGCCGTCTATCTGAAGCCCCTGGACGCCGCGCTCAGAGATGGAAACCCTGTACGTGCGGTCATCAAGGGAACTGCCACGAATGTAAGCTTCAATACTGTTATGCGATCATTCCGAGAACTAACCTGTCTCCAGTTTGATGGTCGAACCAATGGTATCTCGCTTCCCAGCACTGAGGCTCACGAGGCTCTGTAAGTAACTCTTTGGGTTCAATGCGCGTATCACTTTGTTCTAAGGCTGACCAATATCTGTACAGGATGAGACAAGCTTACGCCCGAGCTGGTATCACTGACTTTTCGGACACCACATTCGTCGAGTGCCACGGCACTGGTACTCCTATTGGTGACCCCATCGAAGCGGGCGCTGTGGCTCGTGTTTTTGGCGGTTCACAGAATGGCGTCTATATCGGCTCTGTCAAGCCTAATCTTGGTCATTCCGAGGGAGCTTCTGGTCTGACTTCGCTCATCAAGACGGTAATGGCTCTCGAGAACCGAACGATTCCTCCGAATATCAAGTTCACCCCGCTCAACCCTAGTATCCCGTTCGAGGAACGCAACATCAAGATTGCTGCTGAGCCTCTTGCGTGGCCTGAAGATGGCTACGAGCGAGCTAGTGTCAACTCTTTTGGAATCGGTGGAACCAACGCTCATGCCATCCTCGAATCAGCAAGGTCGCAGGGAATCGCTGCCACCAAGCCATCGGTTGACACCAGTGAGCCCCAGCTGCTTCTATTCTCCGCCAACTCCTCAGAATCACTGAAGAAGATGACGGAAACGTATCAGTCCTTCGTCCAAAACAACGCGGAGAAGCTCGACCAGATTGCATACACGCTGGCGAACGGAAGAGAACACCACTCATACCGAAGCTTCGCAATTGCTAGCAAAGGCGGCAGCATTGCTCCTTCTGTTTCATCTAGAGCACCACAACAGGCTCCCAAGATTGTGATGGTCTTCACTGGTCAGGGAGCTCAGTGGCCCGCGATGGGCAGCGAGCTCCTTCAGCAAGACAACTCCGTTTTCCGCCCGACTATCCGTAGGCTCGATGGTTACCTACAAGACGCACTCGGTAGTTCAGAATTCTCTATTGAGAAAGAGCTCCTCAAGAAGGGCAAGAGGAGTCGCCTTGATCTTGCCGAGGTCTCTCAGCCCCTCTGCACCGCGGTCCAGCTTGGCCTGGTCGACAGTCTCGCTTTGGTCGGCGTAAAGCCTGCCGCAGTTGTTGGCCACTCTAGTGGTGAGATAGCTGCCGCCTATGCTGCAGGTGCTCTGACGGCTCGAGATGCTATCATCGTGGCTTTCTACCGCGGCTTCGTAGCGAAGCTTCAAAAGAAAGCGGGAGCTATGGCAGCGATTGGTCTCGGTTGGGACGACGTCAAGCCTTACCTTGAGAATACCACAGCTACTGTTGCATGTGAGAACTCTCCCAGCAGTGTCACCATCTCGGGCGACACCGATGCTGTTGAAACAGTTGTCAAGAAGATCAAGGAGTCCCCACCGAACGGACAAGAAGTTCTTGCCCGGCTGCTGAAGGTGGACAAGGCCTACCACTCCCACCACATGGCTGAGGTTGGCGAGCAGTACATGGCGCTCTTGAAAGGTATTCAAAGCCGAAGCCCCAACAGAGATTGCCTTTTCTACAGCAGTGTCGGCGGCGATCTACTTGAGGAGGGTCAGACACTTGGTCCGCGGTACTGGCAGAGCAACCTAGAGAACCCCGTTCTGTTCGCGACGTCTGTCTCCAAGATTCTCCACAACAAGGATCTTGGTAGGCCAGCATTCCTGGAAGTTGGTCCCCATGCCGCCATGGGCGGTCCTCTGCGCCAAATCATGGCAAAGACTAATGCTTCTCATCCGTACATTTCTTCCATGATGCGCAATCAGGACTGCGTTGAAAGCTACCTCTCCGCGATTGGAAAGCTGCACCAACTCAACGTGAGCATAGACTTCAAGAAATTGATGCTAAGGGACGAGACACCGACTTATCTCCCCGACCTACCAAGGTACGCCTGGGACCATGAGGAGAGCTACTGGTATGAATCCCGGTTGTCCAAGGAATGGCGTCACCGGAAGTTCCCATACCATGAGCTCCTAGGTGTACGAATTGCCGAGAGCACCGATATTGAACCCTCGTGGCGAAATGTGTTTCATCTTGAGCATTCGGCCTGGATCCGCGACCACGTTATCGTCGAGGACATCGTGTTCCCCTTTGCGGGCTACATTGCCATGGCTGCTGAAGCAGTACGACAGGTCACTGGCGTTGAGGATGGCTATGCTCTCCGCCATGTTGTTGTCAGCACTGCCCTGGTTGTCACTGATGATAAGCCCGTCGAACTCATCACAACTATGCGTCCTCACCGTCTGACGGACACTCTCGACGCACAGTGGTGGGAGTTCACGATCTCGTCTCACAACGGGTTGGCCTGGACCAAACATTGCGTTGGGCAAGTCAAAGCTCTCGAGCGCAATGGCGGTAACGCTGCTGGGGAGGTTGCCTATATGGCACGGAATGTTGGGTCTCGCAAGGCGTACAACATGATGCAACAGGCTGGTCTTTGCTACGGGCCAAACTTCCAGGTTTTGCAAGACATTAAGACGGGTACCGTTGACCCGACTGCGGCAGCGAAGGTTTACCGGCCCAAGTTCTGTGCTGAGTCCCCCAGCAAAATGGCCCGATACCATCTTCATCCGATCCTCGTGGATGCCTGTCTTCAGATTCTCAGTCTAGCCGCCACCAAGGGGTACACCAAGAAGCATGGCATGGTGATTCCTACCCTGATTGAAGAGATCAAGGTGTACCGAACCGAGACCGACATTGATATCTCTTCTTCAGCTAGCGTTAATGGCGTTGGCGCTATCGTCGGCCGCGCCGATTGTGTCGACTCTGCTGGCGAGACCGTTCTACAGATGAAAGGTGCTTGCCTGTCTCCTCTTCCTGGCCAAGAGACGTCTGCGGATGCCAAGGACACGCATCCTACCGCCAGATACAAATGGACTCCCCACGTCGAGTTTCAAGATGAAGCCACTCTCGTCAAGCGTTCTGAGACGGATGACAACCGTACAGCTTACATGACTATTCTGGACGAGATTACTTGGGCCTGCTTGAACTACATTCAAGCACAGCTTCAAGGCCTCCAAACTCCGGTTCCGCATTTGAAGTTGTATCTCGACTGGGTGAATGATCAGATCTCAAGTGGTCTGCGAACGGAGAGCAAGGACTTGTTGAAGGTTATCACTGACAAGGCTCTCGCTTTGGAGAATACCCCGGCTGCTGGAGTAGCTTCCGCTATCGTCAAAGTAGCCAGCCGGATCACCACCATCTTCCAAGGCCAGGACAATCCTCTAGGTCTGCTGATTGAGGACAACAGCCTCAGTCACGTCAACTCACTACGGGACTTGGCTTTCGATTTTGCCCCCCTGGTCAGGCAGATCTCACACAGCAAGCCCAATTTGAAGATCCTGGAACTGGGCGGTGACACAGGTGTCCACACTGCAGACATTTTGAAGACTCTGGCGCTCGAAGACGGACGCGTAATGTACTCCAGCTACACATTCAGCGACTCCTCATCCGGCATGGTGAACGCAGCCAAGGAACAGTTCAAGCTCACGCCCAACATGCAATTTGCGACACTTGATATCAGCCGCGATCTGGTGGAACAGAACTTCGGCGGCGACGAGCAGTACGACGTCATTATCGCAACAAATGTGCTGCACGCGTCGCCCGCCTTGACTGATGCGCTTTCCAATGTTCGCAAGTTGCTTCGCCCCAGCGGCCGTCTTCTTCTCACGGAACTGTTCTCCAGCTCGAAGTGGATCAACCTGATCTTGGGCGTCCTTCCATGGTGGTGGAGCGCTCAGAAGGATGGCCGAGTCAACGAGCCCTATGCAGACACTGAGCACTGGGAGTCCGCACTGAGAAAGGCTGGTCTTGGTACATCGGCTATTTTGCCTGACTCCGAGCAGGAGTCGCTGCGTCGCAACAATTTCATGGTGGTGAAGCCTATCGACGACAAGGGCATCGAGGTCGCTGCGGCAGTCAACAACATTACACTGTTGGAGATTGCGAGGAGCGACAAGTCCGACTCGCTCGCCTTGACTCTTGATGCTTCTGGGTACAAGGTCACTCGACGTATTTTGGGAGATGAGGTTCCTCCAGGTGAAGATGTCATTGCTGTTCTCGACCAGCACTCGCCTTTCTTCAACAACCTCGATCAACAGCGATACGACGCTTTCAAGAAGCTTGTGGACACACTTAACACGAGCGGATCGCGGCTTCTCTGGGTTACTTCTTTGTGTCAAATGACTTGCGAAGACCCTTCATACAGCCAGGTCCTCGGGACCGCTCGTACTCTGAGATCCGAGCTGTCGGTTCGCTTCGCCACTTGCGAGGTTGACAACTTTGAAGCTTCAACAGGCCGTATCGTCGAAGTATTTGAGAAGTTCCAAAATGACTGTGTCAATGAGGACGACGAACTTGATCCCGACTATGAGTACTCAATCGTCGGCAATGTCGTCCATGTTGGGCGTTTCGCGCCATTCCCATTGGAGGATGAGCTCCTTGTGGCCGATGACTCCGGCCGCGTGGTATTGGAAACCAAGAAGCCGGGTATTTTGGCTGCGCTCACTTGGGTCCGTCGAGAGGCCCAGAAACTCGAGCGTGATCTAGTGGAGGTTCAGACATACTCTGCCGGGCTCAACTTCAGAGTAAGTTACTTCATTTCCACTCTCTCTGTGTCGATCTCTAACATGAACATAGGATGTCCTCAGTGCCAATGGCATCGTTGAAATTCCCGAAGAGGGGTTCGGGCTTGAAGCAGCCGGCATCGTCTCCGCAATTGGTCCTGAGGTCCAAGATCTTAAAGTCGGAGATCGGGTTTTCCTTTTCAGCCGCGGGTCTTTCTCAACCTCAGTCACGATTCCCGAGAATCTGTGTCAGAAGATTCCGGATGATCTGTCGCTTGAAGATGCTGCGACGATGCCTTGTGTGTACGCCACCGCTATGTACGCGCTCTTCAACATCGGACGGCTTCAGCGTGGACAAGTAAGTGCTTTCATCTGATTATTCATCTTACAAAACGGCTACTGATCACGATCTAGTCTCTTCTCATTCACAGCGCCTGCGGTGGAGTCGGCATCGCTGCCATTCAGCTCGCACGCATGGTTGGTGCCGACATCTATGTCACAGTCGGCAATGACGAGAAGGTCAGGTACCTGACAGAGACTTTCGACATGCCTCGAGACCGGATCTTCAACTCCCGCGACACCTCCTTTGTTGAAGGAATCAGCAATGCTACCCAAGGCAAGGGCATCGACGTGGTGCTCAACTCGCTCTCTGGCGATCTTCTGCACGCTACATGGCGATGTGTTGCTGAGTTCGGCACGATGGTAGAGATCGGAAAGAGAGATCTCCTCGGCTGTGGAAAGCTTGATATGGATGTTTTCCTCGCCAATCGATCTTACTGCTGTGTTGATCTCGACCAGATCTGCTTCAAGAGGCAAGCCCTCTGCAAAGAGTAAGTCAAGCGATCAGATTTGACGGATGTTTTTCTAAATCTTTTCTCAGGCTTTTGGAGTCCGTTGTTGAGGCCTACGAGGCCGGCCACATTCTTCCCATTCGACCCATTGAGATCTTCAGTGCATCCAAGATTAGGGAGGCTTTCCGCTACATGCAACAGGGCTTGCACATGGGGAAAATCGTCATCTCCATTCGCAACTCATCCGATGCCGCTCTCAACATGGACACCAGCACTGTCACGAGGAGAACATCTGCCAAACTCGACGAGTCAGCCTCGTATCTCTTGGTGGGTGGTCTGGGAGGTCTTGGTCGCGCCGTCTCCCGCTGGATGGTGGAGCACAACGCACGACACCTGGTATACCTCTCTCGAAGTGCCGGCAGCAATGATGAGGATAGGCACTTCATTCAGGAACTGGAAAGCATGGGTGGAAAGGTTACCTTGGTCAAGGGTAGCGTCGTTTCTGCCGAGGATGTTGAAAGGGCAGTCAAGCAAGCGCCGAACCTCAAAGGCATCCTCCAAATGTCTATGGTTCTGCGAGACCAAGCATGGGACAAGATGACTCTTGATGAGTGGACACAAGCAGCGTCACCGAAGGTCGAGGGAACTTGGAACCTGCACAATGCTACGGAGGGCATTGGCCTCGACTTCTTCGTTCTATTCTCATCCATCTCAGGTGTCATCGGTCAGCCAGGCCAAGCCAACTATGCCGCCGCCAACACCTTCCTGGATGCCTTTTCTCAGTACCGCTCAAGCAAGGGCCTTCCTGTCGTCTCCATCGACGTTGGGGCAGTCGATGACATCGGTGTCATTTCCAACAATGAGAATCTCCGAAGAGCCATGCTCGCCACCGGCGCGTACATGATAAAAGAAACAGAGCTTTTGGAAGCTGTCGGCGCGGCAATAATCATGTGCCGAAGCTCATCGGTAAACAGAAACTTCGTCCTTGGTCTGGCGTCCACGATACCGCTGAACAGCCCCAACAACCGCGCCCTGTGGAAGAAAGACATGCGGATGGCGGCTTATCGCAACATCAGCGGCGACGGTGACGGCGGGGCGGGTGCTGGCAGCGACACGATGAAGGCGCTTTTGGCGACGATTCGGCACGACGAGGCGGCTCTCAAGGATCCGGATACCGCGAAGACTTTGGCCTATGAAATTGGTAGGAAGCTATTCAGTCTTGTGCTGCGTAGTGACGATGAGATTCAGACGTCGGCCTCATTGGCTGACTTGGGCATGGATTCTTTGGTCGCTATTGAGATGAGGTCCTGGTGGAGGGCTACATTTGGATTCAATATCAGCATGTTGGAGCTTCTGGGCATGGGCAATTTGGATGCTTTGGGCGAGCATGCCGCTGATGGCTTATTGAAGGCGTTGAAGGGGGAGATTTAAGAAGAAGGAGGATCGTATTCAATTTGTGACTGTCTAGATTTTTGATTTTCAGAAACCACATTACTTGGCTTCTAGATCCGCTGTATATATTTAGCACCAACCAACTTCGCATGAATTGCTTTAGCACTCTTGTTTCGCGCGTAGTCTACTTCGGATCATTTCCCGTAATTTCGTTCTTCCAATGAGAAAGGTTGTGTTGGCAACTCATGACGAAATATCTGAACTTTCAAATAAAAGTGCGATGATTGCTGCAGCAACGCAACAAAGAACAATTAAGAGACTTATTGCCAGGCGCCTCGCGATGTCTCGCCATATGAGGTCGTCACTGCCAGCTTTCGTCACGCTGGTTCCAACTCCGGTAGTTCGGCTTGATTCGCCCTCAAACCATGGTCGCAAGTGTTCGCGAATGTCGTTTATCTACACCCTATCTTGGTTTCATTATACGTCCCGAAAAGGTTAATTAGCATCTGTAGCATACCGCACTTGTGGACGTTAACTTGAGCTTCTGCCCATCACTCTCATAATGAATGCATTTTCGACATAGTGGGCATGATACTCTATGCGGTCCTTCTGACCATCGAAGGCAAACCTTTTGTGCGCACTAGGAGCGATCAGCCAGTAAGCCACAGACGGACCGATTGGGCTTTTAGATGCACCTACCTGTAGACAAATGCTGTGTCCACACTGAGGGGTATGCATGGGTTGCAGAACCTCCAGGCAGATGTAGCAAGAGGTCTTTGCGATCGTTTCGTCGAGTAGCTTGCGGAGCCTGTCGTTTTCTTCCACGAGCTCCGCAAAGAGCCCGTGGACACTATTAGAGGCCTTGAGGCCTACTAGGTATTTCTCGACTGTGGCCATGATGCCGATTGCAAGTGGAAAAGATGGAATTCTATTTATCGCAGTCTAGAATTTATGTTTGATTGATGGCTCTTGAAGAAGTCTCTGGGCTCGATGTGGAACGTGAGGGAAAAGCAAGATCGAGTAGCAATCAAGGTGATTATGCCCACAGCCATAGAGGTTCACTCGCCACCTCATTGAGAAAGTGATAAAGCTTTCCAAATATTTCGATGACACCCTTAAGGTTTTCAACCCATTTTCACCTGGTCTAGCTGTTTAAGTTTGGGTTTCATGGTTCTTCTTGAGCTACAGCAATATAAATGTACCAACAATGAGGAGGAGAGCAGCCCAGTGGAACGGTTCCATCGTCTCATCAGTGGACTCGCAGTTGTCGTCGTCTTGGGACTTTCCCGCGAGCTCCAGTCTTCCCGGAACATCATCATCGGACTCGCAGTTCTTGTCGTCTTGGTAACTATCCTTGTGCTCCAGTCTTCTCGGGATAATCTCTGGGCTTGTCATAAGCTCTCCAGTCCCTGTGGACATGTTTTCCGCCGCCCACAGACGCAAAGGCTCGTAGATGTGATCTATCTGTACGAAAGCATCAGCTGGATTCTCAAGACATCGGCAACTACTTGTTTCAAAGATAGAAAACATACTGTGTACGAATGCGTAATTTCGGGAGGTCCTCCCCTTCCTGGTAGGTGAAAGTGGGTTATGACTTCTTGGCATAGAGGACACTTTGCCAATTGGATTTCCTCAGTGATGGCCATGAACATTGGCGATGCGCACTAGAAGAGACCAGTCAACATATGAGCCCAACATTATCTTGAGAAACACGTACCTTCATACAGATGCTATGTCCGCATTGTCCGACATACGTCCTTTGCAGAACATCCCAGCAGACACAGCAACGGCTGTCTCGGACTATATCCCGCAGGATATGCTGTGCCTTTCTCAGCTCACTAATCAGGTCACCCTTGTAGACCACGATGTCCTCGACACCAGTGATTGCATGCTTTTGTGATTTCGCCATGATGTCGGTGTTGTGGGGTTGGGATGGAAAGATGGAAGCGGATGCGATATTCTACATGCATATGCGAGAGATTGCTTCTTTAACGATTGTCAGTTGTCTTTCTCCGTAACGATCGTACACTTTGAATGACCTGGTAGACCTGCGCAAGAGCATTTGCGCAATTGGTTCACAACCTGGAGGGATAGACTTCGGACTTGGTCTGTCCTTGCAAAAACAAGTGACGATGTCTCATCCAGGATAACACGTCATTTTTCAAGATAGTCTAATGCTTTTTGAGTTTGCTAAAGAGTAGGGGCTATTTGTTCATAAGTCGTTTCGTTACTGATGAATAATGCTATTGTGAGGGTGCGCCCCTAGACACCCATCTTGCCAGCTCGTCGAGCTCATAGCTGCCACACCTAAGCATCAACCGCTGCGTGTATGGTACTTGCACTGTGGTCGAGTTGTCGCCATCGACGGGTCCTGCTAGATCCGCGAACCGCTGATCGGTGCTATAGTCCTTTACGCGCATCTCCTCGGCCGGCAGCGAGAACAGTGGCGCGTTCTCTCGATTTACCTCCTGTATCTTGACGTTGTGCTCCTGCTCTATCATTCGCTGCCCAACAAGGTGCAGGTTCCCAAGGGTGACGGGCTCTCTGCGTCCGGTGGCGAGTTCGCAGACAATGAGCCAGGCCTGATAACGGATGTCGAGCCAGCGACACTTGGAGATGACGAACTCCATCAATGGGAGATAGCTCATCTCAAAGTTGAAGCTGTAGAGCGACGAGTCTGGCGGAAGCTCTGGACACCTGGTGAGGATTTCCTGGGCGAGGCTTGTGATCCGTCTGAAGTGGGTCTTGAAGGAGTCGTACGCGGACTCGTCCGAGAACCGGCACACGCTGATGCACATTTTGGCGACCCAGTACTTCATCTCCGTCTCCATGCAAATGATCTCGGCGTGTGGTGGTAGGGGTTGGTCGGATCCGAGTCGTGGTTCGCGGATGAAGGCCGTGAAGGCGGCATGCCACTTGTCGAAAGCGTTGCACATGGCAGTCTGTTCGTCACTCATGACGGGGCCCCTTAGGCGTGAATCTGTCCAGGATTCGGGGCCTGCTGAGCGGATGTACCTGATGGCGTCTAGGATGATGGTGTCCATCGCGGACTGCGGTCGGTATATACTAAAGCTTTTGTCGAAAGGACCTAGATTGTATCTCGATGCGGGTCCATGGTTTAGGTTGAGGTTAGGAAAGCAAGGTCTGTCGTAGAAGCACATCTGGATGATGCTCAATCGATAGAACTTGGGAAGAACGTCCTCGATGGTCATTCGGGATAGCTCGCTATAATCCACGTTATTCAGGACTTCTATCCCCGTGGCAAGTTGTTCCATCGCCGCCCCCAGTCCTTCTCGCAAGAAGTCCACGGACATGAAGAGTAGGCAGCCACACAAAGTGACATTGACCTCGCTATTCTCCTTTGGGTCTGATTCGCCCTCGTCGTTATAGGGTTGAGGTGGCGTAAACGAGCTTGAAGATGTCTCTACTCTATTTCCATCCGGGAGCGGGGTGTTCGAGAGGCGGCCTGTCGATGGTAGACTGGTGGACGAGGAGCTCGCTGGGGAGTCGACGATACCTGCTAGGTTGAAAGGCGCTCTTGACTGGCCACTCATTGCCTGCGTGTCTACTCCGGGCTTTTGCTTGCGGGTGTTTCCCCCGAGTATGCCCAAAAGCCGGGTGTAAGGTTCAGGAACCCCAGGTGCATTGCCGTCGTCAGAGGCGTTGTCTGGCATGCCAGGCATGAGCGTCGAGATGGCAGCCATCGCTTCTCGGAACGCCGGCTCCGTCCTGCTCATGCGTGGGATGATGTCGGTCCACAGGTTTCCCTCCAGATGCCCGGGTATCATGGGCGCAATCTTCCGTCGGAAGTGCTCCATGATCTTCTCCTCGTCCATGTCGCCCTCCCACGCAGCCGATGCCTGAGCCAGAGCAGCGTTCAACTTTGTCGCCCGTGACCGGGCCCGGGCAAGGGCGCGGTTACTGGGGACGACGACGGCATAGCCATCGCATTTGCGGCCGGTGCTGGTGCATCGAAGGCAAGCGGGCTTTGCCTCGTCGCATTTCACCTTGCGCGACCTACGAGAAGACAAGCGTACGAATTAGAATGGCAATGTTTATTGGTAATCGGATGAAGTAACCGAGCACGTGAGCCGGACTCTCCGATCAGGCCGAGTGACCGAGAGGCAACTTGAACCGGTCGCCCGTCCGGCCTCCGCGACCTCGTCTCGGAGACTCTCCGTCACGGCGCGGGACCGTTCCAGACCGTCGGGTCTGGCAAACGACGTCATGCGGGCTTTTTGGGGCACCGGGAATTGAGATGCCGCCGGGCGGAACCGAGTCGAAGGCCGAGAGTTCGAGGGTAGTCGAAGAAAGAGCAGGTACTTACTTGCAGGTCAGACAGCCGGTTCGAACCTTTGGCTGGCCCTTTCTTGTCATTGTTGCTCGCTGTCCAACTCGAACAGGCACATGGAGAGGAGAGAAAAGAAGGTACAAAACGGGCCGGTCTCAACCGCAGCTAGCCCTCAGGTACCTTTGCCTTTACCCTCCAGTCCAAGGCCACGTTCACCCCTAATTGAATATAGCCAGGAACCAAGAGGTGCGGGCGCGGGTTGTGTGAGAAAGGAAAAACAAAAAAGGGACAATCAGAAAAAGTCCGAGGTGGCCTATGGAGAGGCTCTGATGATCTTGAAGAGGTGTGTTTCAAGTTTTGGAGGGGCCGAAAGGACGAACCAGGCGCAGCGACCGAGGAGGCTGTGGGAATTGGCCGCTCAATAGTTTTACGCCAGACGGCCAGGAACCACACGGTGGGCAGCAAGCAGCAGCAGCAGCAGCAGCAGACAGTAGCAGAGCAGCAAAATGATGGTGGTGGTGGTGTCACTTCCGCTCCCTGCGTCACAGTTTTGCTGCTAATTTGGGGGCCGGTCGCTGTACCAAATAACAACCTGCTCCCCTGTGCGCGCCATCCCGTGCTCATGTCACCTGAGAGCAGCAGCAACCTTGGTTCTGTGGCCGATCCAACATGGCGCTAATTTTGGGCAGCCGTCGACTTGGCGTTGGGGCCGGGGTTCATTGCTGAGAGCGGTAGAGCGGGTGAAGAGTGTCCCCCTCGTCGAGCTGTGTCGAGTCGAGCCGGTTGGCGCAAGGGGGTGGTGGTCGGCGAGAGGGAAAACCGCTGCAGACAGCCGTTTGTGGCATCTCTCTCTTGAGGGGGGAAGACTCCTGTTTCGGCGCAGCACGGGGTAGAATACCTTGCTTGCCCGGCGGTCAGCGCGCATCAAATCAGATCATCATATTGTCAAAGAGCCTAATTGTTAGGGCTCGGATATTGACAAGAGGAACTAGCGTCAGGATTCTAGACCCTGTCATGTCAGCTCAGCTCGCTGACGGCGAGCCAATGGGGGCATGCAAAGTGAGACACTTCAAGGGGGGATGAAAGCGGACAAGGCTCGCATTCTGCGAGTCCGTCTCTCACTGCCGAAAAATACAGCTTGCTTGCTGCTCACCGGGTTGTGCCTGTGCCAGAGGCAAGACGGGGTGTCCCTGGGTCGAAACAGGACTTCGGCACGTGTCAGCTGTAGACAGAAAAAGCCTGCCCAAGTTTCGTTGTGCGAGGCTTTGGGCTTCAGCAATTAGATGAAGGGGGAACCAGCGGGTGGATCAATGGTTGCTGACGAAAATTGACTTTGGCGTCTGATTGGTACGCGGATCATCCTATCATTCCTCGCCTACGACGTAGAGCTTACCAACGGGACAGGGATAGCGGGGATATTCCCGACTTCCCTTGACAGCGATTGGTGCTCGTCTCGACGGAGAACACGAACTGTTTAACCTCCAACGACTCGCGGTATGAGAAATGACTGCGTTCAAGCACGGCGGCCAAAACGCCACATTACCAAAGACTTTGGCAATTTCTGCTCGCTTTGCTATCTCTTATCATGGTTGCGCCAGCTAGTAAGCGAGGACACGGAATAGCCCCAGTTCCGTTTTGTCTGCCCAGGCAGGCGAATCCTAGGCAACAGGACCAAGGAGAGAAGGCCGCTCGTTCAAAAGCTGAGTGATGGATGGAAAGATCAAAACGCCAGTTCAATTCGAAGTGAACCAATCAGGTCTCGTGAAAAGTACCATGCAGGTTGGTTCTTCTCTAGAGAAATTATTCAGTGCTGATAGAGTCATTATGACAATACAGAAAGTCCCCTGCATGAACCTTGTCACCAGACTTCGACGGAAAGACTCAGCCACCAACAGCAAATGTTTAATGAGTGGTGTAGTCAAAAACTGACAGTCACATTTCACCTGCCAATTCGGGCTTTACATAATGTTCTTCGAAAGGTTCCATGTTACTCCTCAGGTTTCTGGAATGTAGATCTGAGAGATCGCAATCAGATCAGGCGTGATTCCAGCCCTCAGCTGGCGCTAGCGAATGATATTCCCTGGCTTCAGGACCCACCGCATCACCATCTGACCCGCCTTGCTAGCTCAATCGGTAGAGCGTGAGACTCTTAATCTCAAGGTTGCGGGTTCGACCCCCGCGTGAGGCTCAAATCCTCACCACGGTTGACATAATACGATCTCACGGGTTTCCTTTTTGGTGTGTCGTGCTATTGATCCTATCTCCATGTCTCAGCATAACCATTGAAATATCATTTCTAATACGAAGGTCTCAAGTTTCGTTCCTGAGAGACATAACCGTCAGCCCCAGCTGCCTCCCTGGGCCTCTATTCAGGTGCTGCTAGCACAAAGCGAAGGATTATTTCTTCCATGATTGTCATCAATTTAACAACAAACATTGACCGCATGCCGTCTTCCAACAATGGAAAGCACGTCCTGCTACCTTAGTATTGCTGAATCATTTGGTTGTCGAAGCTATTATTGCTTCTTTGTTCACCGGAGTCGGGCTATATTTGGAAGAAAGATGCCCATATCAGCCGACAAACATTCATAAAGTCAAAATGTCCATGATGATCTTTGTGCGAAAATTTCGATCGGATTTTGACCTCTCGTAACCAAACATGACGCGTTTTACGGATTGCCCGCCAGAGGTTATCGTCGAAATTTGTCGCCAGCTTCTCCTTCCGTTGCAAACAGAACAGCATGCGTACAACCTCTCAGCCGATATCTCGACCGACAACTCTCTCGCATGCCGAATAGCTCTTGCTCGATTGATGCGGACATGTCGCAAGTTGCATGATGCGGCAGGCTGTATGCTATACTCGGGCTACTATCGCAATCATCACCCCTCAAAGGCTGTCACCTTCCTGAAAACTCTCGACCCTTACGAAGGTAGCTCCCGCCCCGAGCTCGTGCGCCATGCAGACCTTCACCACAACTTGTACGAAAGCAGCAGCGACGACATCAACTGGTCGAAGGTGCAAGAGAATATGACGAAAGACCTTTGGATCAACCGCTTGGCTGGAGCTCTAGGCATGCATTTGCCAGATGGGTGGAACAGGTGTCGTATCGGGATGCAGTTCGATCATGTCCTGGAACATATCAGCCAAATGTTTCTCACATACCTACCCGCCTTGACCTCTCTTGATGTCAGCTTGTGCCACAACTGGAAATTTGACCTACTGCAACAATGGACTGAAAACCGACCATCAGGACGTAGTAATCTACTCCCAAATCTTCGACACCTCAAAATCCAGATGCGGTCCACTAAAGCACGAAAATGCAAAGCTCACCAAATTGTCCTTGAAGGTGCCCCTAGACTCTGTACCTTGGAGATATACAACTCAATGTCCTATACAGTTCCGTCGCAGTGTCAGCTTGTGAACCTTCGGAGCCTGAAACTCAACAATTGCTCGATGGACTTGAGCAGCATGACAGAAGTTCTCACGGCGACGCCAAACATTACACATTTTGAGTATCGCGGAGTACCATCGGGTACCGAACCCTCCAGGGAACGTCTCCTTGGACCGCAGATGCTTTGCAATCTCCTCAGGAACGAGTACGATCTTGCAGCTAGCCAGGCCAGCGACACAGCCAAGGAAGAACTACCGAACCTCCATCGCCAGCTACGCACCCTCAAAATCGACTTGCACAGCACTGAGTTTCTCTTTGACTGGGACGACAGCGAAACAATCACTTCTTTGCAGGACTTTTCTGAAATTCGAAACCTGAGCATTGATACGCACAGCTTTACCTCTCGAACTGGTAACCAGAACCATCTTATTATGAACAACATCGGCAAGATGATCCCGCAACGCCTTGAGACTTTGGAGATTAGTCGCGTCGGCGAGTTCCTTCTCCAGGAACTTGTCCAGATTGG
Organism: Colletotrichum fructicola Nara gc5; assembly: GCF_000319635.2. Classification (NCBI taxonomy): domain Eukaryota; kingdom Fungi; phylum Ascomycota; class Sordariomycetes; order Glomerellales; family Glomerellaceae; genus Colletotrichum; species Colletotrichum fructicola. The sequence continues at coordinate 6,211,098 of NW_027094051.1, read as the reverse complement.
TCTGAGAGAAATTGCCGATTCAGTTAGGCAGGGACAATTTCGACAGCTGAGACGAATCGAACTTACAGATTGCGTAGTTCATGGCCATCGACCGACACAACAGAAGGCTCTTCACGACTTACGGGAGATGTTCGACATTCCTGGCGCGCCTTCCGTATATCTTAACGGCAAAGCCCTTTGAGAGAAACTCATCTGAATTGTTGATGGCTTGACAAGATGTTCACACTTTATAGTGGGAGTGGCGTTGAGCAGGGCCAGGTCCAGCATGCTAGAGTTGAAGAAACAATAACGACCTTTAGATGGATTATGAGCATTATTGACAAGGACACGGAGAGAATAACAGATGAGGTGCAAGTACTTCCACTGCGAACAGAATACAACTACCATAACCTGTTGGTTTACTGGCTACTAAACGGTAAATGACTTATGTCTTCTTATCCTCCCCCTCCAGATGTACCAGCTCCGTCACAGAAACATCATTATTATTATCCGCTCTCGACTCGAAAGCTGAGAGACCATGTCCTTCCAAATCGTTTCCTGAGCCCCCTTTACCCCACTTTCTCTTCATCCCCGAGGAGCCAATTGTCTGTACGGAACTGCCAACCTTGAACTGACTCTGATTTCCGCCTTTGGTGAACAGTCGTCGGATCGCAGGTGCACAGCCGCAAATGATGGCGAAATTGGCCTCGAGAGCTGTCCAGATCCAGATATTATAAGAGTCCCACGTGAGGTCGTAGCTCGGGTCCTCGACGTACGTGATCTCGACGTACAGCACCCAGTATGTGCGCATGATGCCCGCGATGACCACCAACAGCCCAAGACCGAAAAGCGCCGCCAAGCTGATGCGCTGTATCATCGGCATCTGGAGTCTGAACAGTGTAGGCATTGGAAGGAGGTAGACGGCGATGTCGGTCATGACGGTCGTGATGCCTTGGCCGGCCAGCGGGGGCCACTCTGGGATGCAGTTGCCCCAATCGGCAAAGAGGGTCCAATAGTGCCAGATCGGTCTGCATCAGGCCTCAAGATCAGCATTCGAAACTTCTAGATGGAGCGCGGTTATTCAAGTCGGGTGACTTACGCGCACTGAGTCCATAAGACGATCATAAAGATCCACGTCAAGAGGAAAACGAGGATGCCCGTGACCCAGGTGAGGCGGGAGAACCAGGTGCCGGGGGCGGCAATCCTAAGGTAGCTGCAGAGAATCGAGAGCTTGGAGAGGCCGGAGGCAAACAGAAATAGCGTCTGCGCCGCCATCGATATCTGTTGTATTTGCGTCAGTGAGATCGGAGTCTCGTCGTACGCTGACAATCCTTACCTGACGACTTTGCCTGATTTCAGACAATGGCACGTCCCACACGTGTAGATTCCAACCGTACAACTCCGTTGCTAATCCATAGACATTAGCACTAGGTAGTTCCTGATCATTCTAAAAAGGGCATCGAACCGAGGATAACGCAGATCGTCACGCCGATGCAGAAAACCTGTAATCCCACATGATTAGCCATGGTGCAACTTTGCATGTTGTTCGAGATGTATGAGCTTACCATGGCTCCCACCATAAGCCAATCGTCCCACCAAGTCTTGCGGATCATGACAAGTCTGACGTACATCCGCAATCCCAAACATGTCAATGCCATGAGCAAGAACACCAACTCAATGATCATCAGCCCTGGCCCTTTCGTCTCTGGATTCGTGTAGTTCGGTCGTGGCCAAGCCAAGATGACACTGATCGGGGGAATCCTCATGTTGGAGAGCTTGTCGTTGCGGAACTCTTTGGCAACAAGTTGGCCTTCGTTGGCGTAGCAAGTTTACGGCATCCGCGCTCTCCCGCAAAGGAGAGCGGGAGCACACGTCCGATATAAACAGAACATCGCATCGCACCCCCTGAACACACGACACGCAGCATTCGATCCCGAGCGTATGTGGCGCCGCGAAATTCTTCATCGACGAAAAGCCTCTTAATTCTATGTGGTAAGCCTTTCCCGCTCCTCCCACGCGACATGGCTGCACAAAGGCAAGAGCGCGTTTCCAGGCTGCCGGACTCTCCCTAGCTCTGGACGCATGCGGCGCTACCGTGCTAGCGGATGCTCCGAATGCCTCGCGAGGCCAGCCACTGCCCATCCTTCTGGTTGATCAGGCGAGGGGCTGCTAGTTTCAGACCTAACATAGAAGCTAGAACCCATTGAAGACTTCGGCATTTGTGATGGAATGCCAAAATGACACGACTGACAGAGTCATACAACGAAATGACAAACGCCCTTGGGCAATATTTCATTGACATCAAGATGGCCCCACGATGAGCTTCATTGTCTGCCAGGCAATTCCGTGTTGACAGAAAGCTCATCCGCATCAAGAACGGATGATCTACACCAGCCCTATGGTCCCGGTCAGTGCTTAGCATCGACCCGTTCACCCAGGGCCCAAATTGCGGAGGCCTACGAAGAAGTGCAACCCATCACAACTGAGACGGACGGAGCGACTGTTGCTCACTAGCGGTCTCGCTTCGCTGATCCCCCAGGTCCAAGCCCGAATGTCAAGGCTTGGACTCATGCAGCATTTCTTAAATTTTCCGTGGGAATACTGAGGCGGAATTGCATTCCGCCGCTGGCTCCATGGTAGTGTTGACGACCTCGTGGCAGGAGAGGTTCAGGGCGCATATGGCGTACGGCTGTTAGGTTAGGTTCCGCGTAGAGTGCTAGAGTTGCTGATTACCCCTTAGGTATAGGTTATAACTTTTATCTAAACCTATCTTACTAAGGATTTATACGAGAGGACTTTTAAATCTTTATTAGGGATAACTATAATCTGATCTATAGTAGTCTACTTAGTGCACCCTTAGTGCCTTATTAGTTCTCTTGCTCTTATACGTGATATGATCCCTCTCCCCTAGAGTTTAGTCCCTAGACTTCCTACCTATCTATAGTCTACTTAGAGTACCTTTAGTAGTCCTATTAGGGATTAGTATAAAAGGTTTAAGCTTAGGGGATTTAAATTAGTTATAATACCTTATTAAGATAACTATCTCTCTAGTTAGTTTTTCTTAAGCTAGTATGTTTTAGGCCTCTACTTTATTTAGAGGCTAAGTAGTTATTTTTAAAGCTACTTCTCTTTATTTATAGATAGCTAAGTGATTAAGAGCACCTTTTTAGATATTTCTTTATACTTCTTTCTCTATATTACTTAGAGGTCCCTTCTTATAGGTTTCCTATTTATGCTTTAAACTAAAGTCTTTTTTTAGCCTATTATTTATCCTCTAGTTACTTTGAGGTGTTTTATTACTTCCTTTTTGTCCTTCTATCTTAGTAGTTCTCTTTTTTTTACTATAACTACTTTCTCTTTTTACTTATTAAGGTAGTTAAAATATATAGCTTTAAGCTGCTATAGGTATACAATATATATTACTTAAGTTAGTATCTACTTAATTTATATTAATAAGGTAGTTATATTAAGTTTATACTACTTACCTTTTAGGTTTATACTATCTACTTATAGGTTTATACTGCTAGTATAGTTATGAAAACTCTAAAAATAATTAGATTATTTGCTTTTTTATATTATTATTAAGGTATTAATACCTTCTAAGTGATATTTTAAGTATTATTTATTTATAAGGTTAAATAATATAATTATATAGTTAAATTATTAAAAATTATTAGTTATAAGCTTATATAGAACTACTTTTCTAGTAGTTATCTTTTTAATTTTTTGCTTTTAAAAACTTCTTCTTTTTCTTCTCTTTTTAACCTTATGTTATTTCTTTTGCTTACACGCTATCTTTTTCTTTTTTTTTTCATATATCTTTTTGTTTCCCTATTAGACCTCTACTTACCTTCTGTTTACTTCTACCTTTATCTCTATTATAGCTAGAACTTAAGGCTAAGAAGCTACTATAGCTACTACTACTACTACCACTACTACTACTATTATTAATATACCCCCCCACCCCCCCCCCCCCCCCCCACCCCTCCCCTTAGCCTTTTCTTAGTGAACCTCTCTATCTCCTCTAATAATAATAATAATAATAATAATAAAGATAAGGTAGAGGACCTTAATATTAACTACTTCTACTGCCCTTTTTATTACTACTATACTATAGTATAGAGTACCTTTAAGTTAGATACTTTTAGCTACCTCCTTAAGGTTATATGCTGTATTAAGACTATTAGTAAGTGGTACTCTTCCCTTTTAATAACCTTCTAGTAGTCCTCTTTTTTTCCTTTGTAGTCTTACTAATTTTTCTTCATTTTAGCTACTTTAACTAAATATAAGCGCTATATTAGTATAAATAGTAAGCTTTATATTAATATAAGTTATTCCTCTTCTTAAACTAGTTACCTTTAGAACTACTAGTAAACCCTTAGTAGCTTCTTATCTTCTAGTGCTATGCTATTCTTAAGCTTAACGACCTTCTTAAGAAGGTTATTCTCTCTTATAACTCTGCTTAGGCCTTTTAGGCTAAATAGGTTAATATTCTCTCCTCTATAGTTCCTTTAGTAACTCCCTATTAAACCTCCAGTTATCTTATTTTAATCTATTTATAGCCTATAATCTAAGATGCTTAGCTTATAGTTAAAAAGGCCTTCTAGGCTAAAGCTAACTTAGCTACATAGCCTAAGAAGTATAAAGCTGAGATAGAGGAAGAGGAGGCCTTGAGATATTGTTAACACAGGTATAAGCGTATTCAGGGGCGTGGTATATACGCCTATATAGTATAGGGTTATAGATGGGCTTATGTGATGATGAAGTGTAATAATCCTAAGCATTTATAGGCATTTAATCGTATCGAGAATAATAAAGGAATTGATGCATTGTGATTACTCTTATTGTTGTTGGCAGGTTGCATCCTCTAGTAGGGAAAAGTGAGGGGAAAGATAATCTGAAACGTAACCTACTTGTCACGGGCTAGAGCCCGGATTGATATCTCCGGCTTTGCCGGAGCAGTCTCCGAGATCCGGCTCCGTTGGACCCACTATTCTGCCGGGGTACACCGCCTAACCCGGTCTGCTTCACCGCTGTTAGGCGCCTATCCCTGTAAAGTCTCTTCTTCCTTCTTCAGCTTAGAATAGTCAATCGACGGCACCTCTACGTTGAACAAGCCTAGGGGCCAGCCCCTTACATATTCTAAGCTCAACAACAGAAGACGCTACGCGAAACCTCACGAGAGCGACACGATGGATTCGCCAGAGGGTAGCGCAAACGACGCGATGAACGCCGAGATTGACCGCCGGATCAACGAAGCGGTTAACGCAAGCATACGTCCTCTTCAGGACCAAATGGCCCAGCAGACGGCCCAGATGACGCAGCTCTTGACAGCTCTGAATGGGCTTATGTCACCGGATAGAGCAACCCCTACGCCGCTTACGAGTAGCGTACCGACCCCGTCCACAGCCGATACGACTATACAGGCTCCGAGTGACGATACAGTAATGGTAGCCGAAGGGCGGAGAAAGCCCCTACCGAATCCCCCGAAGTTCACGGGAAGGCGCAAAGACTACCCAGCGTGGTCTCAGCAAATGCGCGATAAGACAACCCTAGATGCAGGACTTATGGGGGGTAACGCCGAGGTTTGGTACTATATCAACTCACGACTCGACGTTGACCCTCAGCAAGTTGTTGCTACTTTCTACGCCGCCGGAGGCCCCGGGGGCGAGCGAGACCCCTCTGAGTTCATGAGGTACTTGGACCGTACGTACAAAGACCCAAGTGCTGCCTCCCGCGCAGCTGCTACGCTGCGAACGATCCGTCAGCGGGACGACCAATCCCTCGCCTCCTTTCTTCCCCGATACGAGAGAGTATTGTCAGAAGCTGGGGGGGCTAGTTGGGCAGACCAGGCGAAGATAACCCTCCTCGAGGGAGCACTTAGTACGCGGCTCCAACGAGCCCTCGTTACTGTCGACCTTCCGGTCGATAACTACCATGGATGGCTCATGCGGGTACAAGACGTAGCCGCAAGGCTGGAGAGGCTTCCAGCTACAACGCGCAGAAGCAGCTCGTACTACCCTAGAGCCCCCGAAGCAAGCAGGCACCACGACAACGATGGTGATGTGGTGATGACCGGCGTAAGCCGCGCGAGGAACAAGAAGGGAGCTCCGGAACCGCAGCGCCGCAGACGCTACTCCTCCTCGTCTGAGTCCGAGGGTAGTGAACAACCGCAGAAGGATAGTCGGCGTTGCTATAACTGTAACAACATCGGCCATATCGCTACACGGTGCACTAAGCCAAAGCGTCCAGGGCCAAAGAAGATCAAGAAGGTCAAGAAAGCCAAGAAGTCAGAAGAGAGCAGCAACGATAGTGCCACAGAGGAGCTGGGAAGCTCTGAGGCTGAAGAGAGCTCGGGAAAAGAGTAACTCCACCGCAAAGTCGGGCGTTGGAGGCCAAACTTAGTGATATCACAAAATGGAAGCAGTTTAAGCATCGCATGAGCAGCAAGTCAGCAGTGATCACTACCCGCATACATAAGGGCACTCAAGCAGACGCCCTAATGGACACGGGTTGCGACTTATACGCCCTTGTCGACCATGACCTGGCCCGCAAGCTTCGCCTGCCAGTAGTGGACCGCTCCGAGCGGGTACTAGGCAGCTTCAGCGACGCTACAGGCGCTACAAAAGCAACAGGTGTGGTTGTCTTTAACCTCGAGCTGTGCGGTTATGATGAGAAGATCTTCGCGTATACCGTACGTGGCCTTGGCGACGACCTGTTCCTAGGGAAGCCCTGGATGGAGAGGAACCGCATCCTGTATGATGCTGCCGCGCAACGGATACAACATAGGAGGGGCGGCGTAGACCTACGTCTGAAAGGCGAGGAGGAGCCAGAACGAGTACACCAGATCAGGGTTGCCCGCCTCCTCCCAGGAGCCCCTTTTGCAACGCTCTATAAGAGGGCGCGACAACGTACCAAACGAACAGCAGGATACGAAGTCCGAGCCATCAGCCTAGCAGATATACAGAAGGCTCTTACGAAGAAGACTGAGAAGGCAGACCTAAAGACCCTCCTCCCACCAGCTATACTAGCGGAGTTTCAAGAGCTGTTCCAACCTGATGAAGCTGCTAACCTTCCTCCGCATCGTCCTGGGGTCGACCACAAGATCCCCATCAAACAGGAGAGCGACGGCAATGAGGCTGTACTACCATGGGGCCCGCTCTACAGCATGTCACGGGAAGAACTCCTCGTTCTCCGTAAGACCTTACGAGACCTACTAGATAAGGGATTCATCCGCGCCAGCAGCTCAGAAGCATCAGCCCCAGTACTATTCGTGCGTAAACCAGGTGGAGGGATTCGGTTTTGCGTCGACTACCGCGCCCTTAACGAACTCACTAAGCGCGATCGATACCCCCTCCCCTTGATCCGGGAAACACTACGCACTGTTAGCGCTGCTAAGTGGTTCACTAAGCTAGACGTAGTAGCAGCGTTCCACAAGATCAGGATCGCTAAGGGAGAGGAGTATAAGACAGCCTTCCGGACGAGGTATGGGCTATTTGAATGGCTAGTTGTCCCCTTTGGGCTCACAGGGGCCCCCGCCACGTTCCAACGATATATCAACAGTGTACTCCGAGAGTACTTAGACGACTTTGCAACAGCATATATGGATGACGTCCTGATCTACTCAAACGGCTCACGACAAGACCACGAAGCAAAGGTTAAGCTAGTACTGCACAAGCTTGCTGCGGCAGGGCTACGTTTAGACCCTCACAAGTGCGCGTTCTCTGTGAAGACAGTTAAGTACCTAGGGTTTATCATTACAGCTGGAGTTGGTATCTCTTGCGACCCTGAGAAACTGAAGGCGATTAAGGGATGGGCAGCTCCAAAGACAGTTAAAGGAGTCCGAAGCTTCCTTGGATTTGCAAACTACTACCGGATCTTCATCCCAGCATACTCAGAGATTGCTGGACCCCTGATAGCTCTTACAAAGAAGGGTGTCCCCTTCTGCTGGGGTAAGGAACAAGAAGCAGCATTCCAGGAGCTCAAGAGGATCTTCGCAGCTAAGCCCGTCCTGCACCAATTGGACCCTGAGCGGACAACCTATGTTGAAGCTGATTGCTCCGGCTTTGCCCTTGGAGGAGTGCTCTCACAGGAAGACGAGCATGGTAGACGTCACGCAGTAGCGTACCATTCGCAGCGGTTAAACAGCGCGCAGTTTAACTACCCAATTCACGACAAAGAGATGCTGGCTATCATAAGCTGCCTGCAAGCATGGAGAGCGGAGCTACAGAGCGTCAACAAGTTCAAGGTCCTATCTGACCATAAGAACCTTAAGTACTTCATGACAAAGCAGAAGCTTACAGAACGACAAAGCCGATGGGCAGAGGAGCTATCACAGTACAACTTCGAGATTCAGTACCGCCCGGGAAGCGAAGCAGTAGTGCCAGACGCACTCTCTAGACGCGAACAAGACGTACCCACGTCTCTAGAGGACGAGCGCGAACAAGGCCGGATTCTCCAGCTTCTTCCTGAAGTAGCCCTTCCCTCAGCACGTGTACAACGCATAGAGGCAGCACCAGCGATGCTTGTATTCACTGATGATAAAGAACTACAGCAACTCTGGGATCAGACTCAAGGACAAGATGAAGTCTACCAGCAGATCTATACTGCAGTGAAACAGCGAGAAAGAAGTTTCCCTCCTAGTCTCAAGCTGAAAGTCCAGATCGCTGAGTGTGAGATCGATAACGGTAACCGACTACTCTTTAGAGACCGGATCTGGGTACCAGGTAGCGAAGACCTAGATAGCGAGGCGAACACGCTGCGTACTCGTATCGTCCAAAGTATCCACGACTCAGCGCTTAGCGGACACCCAGGAAGAGATAACACCCTAGCGCTGGTTAGTAGACGCTTCTACTGGCCTGGCCAGTCACAGTTAGTACGACGCTTCTGCCGCAACTGCGATGGCTGCGGGCGTAGCCACATCTGGAGAGAGCGTCGAAAAGGACTTCTGAAACCTCTGCCAATACCACAGCGTATACGAAGCGACCTCGCTATGGACTTCATTACCGACCTTCCCCTTACGGACAAGGGCGAGAGATTCCTTTGGGTCATTATCGATCGGCTAGGCAAGGGTGTAACTCTTGAAGCTATAGAGAGTATGGAAGCCGAGGCGTGCGCAGAACGATTCCTTAGCTGCCATTTCCGCTTCCACGGTATCCCTGCGTCTATTGTGAGCGATAGAGGTAGCAACTGGACGAGCCGGTTCTGGCGTCAGTTCTGTAAGCTGTTAGGAATAGAACAGCGGCTCAGTACTGCCTACCACCCACAGACTGATGGAGGCCCGGAGAGGATGAACCAAGAGATCCAGGCCTACTTGCGCAACTACGTTACCTACTCGCAGAAGGACTGGGCAAATAACCTCCCAGCAGCTCAACTAGCGCTCTGCAGCCGCGATAACAGCGCTATTGGTATGAGCAGCTTCTTCTTAGAACACGGATACCACCCAGAGCCCATCCGGGTTCAAGAGGCAGACCCACAAGACCGTGAGGGCCCTCGCGAGGACGTAGCACGTAAGCTAGTAACGAGACTTCAGGACGTGATGGATATGGCCCAATCAACCCTCGCATCAACGCAGCAACGCTATGAGGAACTGGCCAACGTGAAGCGCCAGCCTACAGAAAGACTGGAAGTGGGCGACAAAGTCTGGCTTCACATGGGGCATTACAGATCCCCCAGGCCTTGCAAGAAACTGGATTGGCTACACCATAAGTACACAGTCACAAAGGTTATCTCACCATACGTAGTAGAGCTCGATGTACCAACAGCTATATACCCACGCTTCCACGTGGATAGCCTGAAGCGCGCAGGCAACGACCCCTTACCTGGTCAAACGCTGGACGACGAGCAGCCGCCACCGATTATAGATGACGAAGGCGAGGAAACCTGGAATGTGGAGAGCATCGACGCGGCTACTTGGAAGCGTCGAGGGCGCGGGCGGCGCCGCGAGGTTCTGGTTAAGTGGGAAGGGTATGCAGAGAGGACATGGGAGCCTGTTGAGACGCTCCAGGGGACAGAAGCAATGGAGGCTTACGAACGCCGTTATGGCTCCGCGATGGAGCATGATGGAGACCCAGCCTTAGCGCCGCGGGCGCGCCGCCGGAGGGGAGCGGGGGGGTGATGTCACGGGCTAGAGCCCGGATTGATATCTCCGGCTTTGCCGGAGCAGTCTCCGAGATCCGGCTCCGTTGGACCCACTATTCTGCCGGGGTACACCGCCTAACCCGGTCTGCTTCACCGCTGTTAGGCGCCTATCCCTGTAAAGTCTCTTCTTCCTTCTTCAGCTTAGAATAGTCAATCGACGGCACCTCTACGTTGAACAAGCCTAGGGGCCAGCCCCTTACACTACTAAACTGCTAATTACATAAGGTGCTTACGTAGCTATACGTATTACATAATCAATGTTATAGTTATAAGTTGTAATAAATAGAGTATTTTTATATAAGGTTTTATACCTTAAATGTTATTAGTTTATTTTATATAGAATATTAAAGTAAGTTAAGCGTTATTATTATTCTTATATTAACGTTATTATTATTATTATTATAAAAGAATGTTATATGTTAACAGATATAACTACATCCTTTATACTATTAAGGGTGCTACCTCTTCTATTAAGAAGTAGGCTAAAGCTACCTCTTATGCTATTAATCACTAAGGGGCTATCCTAATAGAGCTAAAGATTTAGAATAAGTGCCTTAAGGAGTAAAATAAAGAGCTTATAGGCTTCTCTAAGATTATTAGTAAGTTTATAAAGCTTTATAGCTAAGTTAGATATCTTTTAGTCTTCCTTTAGTAGCTATTTAGTAGTTTATTCTGATAATATAGCTAATTGTTAACTTATAGTATATTGCTAAGCTTTTAGGTAGATCTAATAATAGTATTAAGTAGTAGTTATGCTAGGAGTCTTAGGATGAGGAGGATAACTATTAGGCCCCCTCTTTTCTTTTACTCTTTCTTTAATACCTCTCTGCTACCTTCTCTTATCTCTAATAGCTTTTTAGCTTTTAGGTATTTCTTCTTATTGTTTGCTTTAGCTTCTTACGAGCTATTTCTAAGCTTTTTAGCTATTAGGCTAAATTAAACTTACTTACCTACTTATGTATATTCTCTTATAAACCTTTAGTGATCTTTATATTGTTTAGTAGTAAATAGAATTTTCATAATTATTATATAGTTGCTTTCTCATATTCCTTTAAGGTTCTTATAAGTTCTCTCCTTTACTATAGCCTTTCTACTTAATGAGGTAGTATTAGCTTTTAGGGGGCTTTTTATAATCTACTATTTATTTAACTTTATAGATATTATTATCTCCTTCTACTTTAATAAGTACTTATTGTAGTATACTATCTATGCTATAGAATTTCTTAAGTTATGTCACGGGCTAGAGCCCGGATTGATATCTCCGGCTTCGCCGGAGCAGTTACCGAGATCCGGCTCCGTTGGACCCACTATTCTGCCGCAGTACGCCGCCTAACCCGGCCTGCTTCACCGCTGTTAGGTGCCTATCCCTGTAAAGTCCTTTCTTCCTTCTTCAGCTTAGAATAGTCAATCGACGGCACCTCTACGTTGAACAAGCCTAGGGGCCAGCCCCTTACAAGTTATAAGGGTGAAAAGATATTATAGATATAGAGTTGAGGATCTAATGCTAATTTATATGCTGCTCCCCCTCTAATAATCTGCTATATCTTAAATAGTCTTATATGTCACGGGCTAGAGCCCGGCCGAGATCTCCGGCTTTGCCGGAGCAGCTACCGAGATCCGGCTCCGCCGGATCCACTATTCTGCTGTAGCACACCGCCTAGCCCCGGTCTGCATCACTGCTGCTAGGCGCCTATCCCTGTAAAGTCCTTTCCTCCTTCTTCAGCTTAGAATAGTCAATCGACGGCACTTCTACGTTGAACAAGCCTAGGGGCCAGCCCCTTCCATTATATACTTATTAGAAAGTTTCTTTAAAGGGCGTTTTTATTAGATATACTTCATATATAATAAAACCTTTTTGCTGATTTTAAAATTAACTATTAATTAGTTTCCTTTAATTATATCACTTCTTATAGCACTTAGTTAACTACTTTAATAGCTATTTAATTACAGCCTTTTAGTCAACTAGCTTTATAATTCTTTTATTTACTATTAGTACTTCTATTAACAGCAAGCCTTAAGGTTTTACATTATAAGGTCCTTATAGTAAGTACCTTATTAACGCTTTAGTAAGTATCATCTAGGTAGCATTATACTAGCTGCTATTATATATAAATTATGCTGTTAATAGCTATTATGCTTATTTATCCTGCTTTTTGTTATAATAGGCCTATAGGAAGTACTTAACGTTTGAGTTCTATTATTCTATCTAACTATCTATTTATAGGTAGTAAGCTATACTTAGTTTCCTTTATATAGCTAGCTAGTAGTATATTAATGCTTAGAATTAGCTAGTAAATAGTAAGCTTCTATCTAATACTATTATCTACAGTATCTTAAACTAAAGGAATACCTTATAGACTAATAATATTACTAGCTAGTCAGCTGTAAGGGACTTCTTAGTAGGTATATATAGCGCGTATTTTGTTAACCTATTAACTACTAGTTATTAGCATGCTATTATAGCTCTATTTTCTAGGTAGCTTTAATACTAGTAGTTTTATAGTAAAGTTAAGCAATATACTCTCTTAGGGCTAGGTAGGTATTAATAGAGGATTAAATATTTTATAAGGAGCATAGTATTAAGGTTTTATTTATTAGCAGATAGCATACGTCTTAATATACTTTTTTATATTTTTAGCTATAGATCTCTAGAAGAAGGATTTCTATATACTAGAAGGTTTTAGTAACCTTTAGGTATCTACTAATAGGCTTATTATAGAATATAATTAAGATCTATCTTTATAGTATAAACCCTTTTAAGACTATTAGTAGTTTTTTATATCTTATTATTCCTTTTATATTATACCCCTAGTTAGCTTACTGCTACTAACCTTTTATTACTAACTTATTATTAGCATCTTAAGCTTCCTTTATTACATCTATTAAGCTTAATTTAAGCGCTTCTAATATTAAGTTTAAAGGTATTATAGGAGCTAAACTACTAATAGGCTTCTAAGTAGCTATTACTACTATTCTAAGTCTCTTAAGCCATTATAGGAAATCTTCTAGGAACGCCCTATTAGCCCTATCTACCTCTCTTAGCATTATCCTATAGTTAGGTTATCTAGAGAAGCTATCTATAAGTTTTATCTTTTTAAAGTAGTATTTAATATAAAAGTTAAAAACTACTAGGTTTTATAGAAGTTAGGCTTACTAGCTGTTTAGCTATAGCTTACTAGTGTCACGGGCTAGAGCCCGGCCGAGATCTCCGGCTTTGCCGGTCCGGCTTTGCCGGAGCAGCTACCGAGACCCGGCTCCGCCGGATCCACCATTCCGCCGTAGCACACCGCCTAACCCCGGTGTGCTTCACCGCTGCTAGGCGCCTATCCCTGTAAAGTCCTTTCTTCCTTCTTCAGCTTAGAATAATCGACGGCACCTCTACGTTGAACAAGCCTAGGGGCCAGCCCCTTACAACTGGTAAGGTAGTAGTAGCTAAGGTAGTCTATTAAGAAAAAAGCTTAGTAGTATATATAGTAAATAATACCTCTAGTATAAAGTAGAGTTTTTAATTACTAGTAGCTCTACTTCTAGTACTCTATAGTAGAGCTTTATACCTCTTAATTTTTAAGATATAAATCCTACTAAGTGCTATATCCTCTTATAGAGCTGCAAAAATATAGCCTTAATTATATATACTAAGGCATCTATCTCTACTTATATTAATAGTTAAAGGTTAAAATATTTTAATATTAGCGCCTTTATAAATATTAATCTAAGCTTATAGAAAGCCTCTAGTGCTTTATTAGTTATTACTTATTACCTCTATATCTTAGTAGTTAGCTAATCTATTAGAGGTATATATACCTTTAAGTAGTTAAAGATAAATTAGTAATAAAACCTTATAAACCTTAGGAAGACTTAAATATCTTAGATACTAATAGGTATTAGCTATACTATAATTACTTCTACTTATTCTTATTCTATTATGATACTTTTAGGTAAGATTATAAAGCTAAGGAACTATATTTGCTAGGTATAGAATTCACACTTTTTAAGGTTTATATAGAGATTAGTAGTATCTAACTAATAGAGCACCTCCTTTACTACTTTAGTATATAAGGCTTTATCTTTTGAGAAGATAAGAATATTATTAAGGTATATAATATATATAATATTAATAAGGCTTATAAGGGTGTTATTAATATAAGCTTAGAATGTTACTAAGGTGTTAATGAGCTTAAATAGCATTGCTTAATATTTAAAGTATTTATATTTTACATAAAATACTATTTTCTATTTATCTCCCTTATAGATACATACTTAGTAGTATATATCCTTTAAATCTAGCTTTATATACTAGTTTATATCTCTAAAGTAGTTTAAGATCTTATTAATAAAAGGTAGTAGCATTTAATTTTTAACTATTATGCTATTAAGCCTCTAGTAGCTTATATATAGTTATAACTTACCCCCCTTTTTAAGTATAAAGAGGATTAAAGCTTTTGTTAAGCTTTTTAATTGCTTAATCTACTTATTTATAAGCACCTTTATTAAGTAGTCCCTTAATTCTTCTAACTCTTTCTCTACTAATAAGTAAATAGGCTTAAATAGGGAGGTATATTTAGGTTTAAAGTTAATAGTATAAGTATAGCCTTCTTCTCCTATAGGTTTGCTTATGAGTATAGTATTAAATATATAAAACTATTTAAAGTATGCTTTAGGGAGTTTAAATTTAGATAATACCTCTTATTCTTCTCTAAGTTCCCCCTATTATCCTCCTTAACTTTTCTTATTATTAGTATTATTATAAATATAGCTTTTGCTTTTTATTTAGCTTATACTACTCCCTTCTTACTAGTAACTACTTAGATATTATTTTTCTTTAGTAGGTATATCTAACTTAGTGTTTCTAAGCTAAAACTAAGCTTTATAATATAACATTAGGGGATACTTAGGATAGTATTATAGTCTTCTGCTTTACTAACTTAGAAGTTATATAATACTATCTTAGATACCTTTAGGTTATTAGTAGCCTTTACTATTAAGGATCTCTTCTTATAGTTAAGCGTTATAACCTCTATATCCTCTTAAGTAGTAGTTCCTTATTAGTACTCTTTAGTAGTAATCTATTATATAGTAACACCTTCTAATTAATAACGTTTTTATTAGCTTTAAGGTTAATAAAGGCTTTTACTTCCTTTTAAGCCTTTCTAACTCTAACGCTTAGGATTATCTTAATACAAAGGTGCTCCTACCCTTTATTTTATAAGATTTAGATTACGTTTATACTAGTAGCCTCTTAGGTTTTATAGTATTAGTAGCTAAAGTACTTTAGTTTGCTATAGTTATAGTAGCTAGCTTCTCTATATTAGTTAGAGTAGTAGTTAAGCTTTCTATAGTTATAGTAGGTAACCTAAGATTAGTCCCTTATAGTAGGTTCCCTACTAAATACCCCCCTCTCCTCTTTTTTAGTTATACTATCTCTTTCTAAGAGTATTAGCATTAATGTTAAGGCTGCTACTACTAAGGTTAGTCCTCTAAAGGTTAAGTCCCTAGAAGTATAAACTAAGGCCTACTAGTTGCTACTCCTCTAGGTAGGTAGTATAGCTAACTAAGGAGCTTTAATTTCTTATAGTAGTCAATAAGTTATTTTAGCCCTTTTAGTAATATTATTAAGTTTATACTTTATAGCTAATAGACCTATTACTATTACTTAATCTCTTAATTTTAGTAGTAGTTAGCTAATAATATTAACTACTTAAGTTCTTTTTAGTTACTTATTAAGGTACTCTACCTTAATAAGTTTATATTAATTAATAAACTATTAGTAAGAATAACTTAGTTTTTAGTATTTCTCACTTAAGTTAACTACTACTTAATAAGCTTTTATATTCCTATCTATAATAAAGTTTTTTTTAGCTACTCCTCTATTTCCCTTTAAGTAGCTTTTAATATATTATTATTATATTTAGTAGCTATATAGTTTATCTATCTTTATAAGATAGTATTCTCTAGGTACCTCTTAGTATATAGGACCTTTCTCTTATTATTAATAAGGCTATCCTCCTCTATCTTAAAGTAGCTTTTTAACTTAAATAGGAAGTTATTAATATTAGTCTATCTACTACTTTTAAAATAAAGGGGGGGGGGGGGGGGTAGCTGCTTAAGTAGCTTGCTATTTTAGCGCTATTTAGAGGCTAAAGTATCTACTAAGTAGGATGCTAATAGTCCTTCTAGGAGTACTTTTTAAAGGTTATCCTTATTTCTTAATATAAAAATCTATTTAAGTATCTTCTTTTTTTTACTTATATTATTTCTTTCTCTAAGATAGCCTAAATTTATTCTATTAGTAGGTCCTCTATTATATTAATATTAAGTATTTAAAGTTCTTCTGCTAGTTCTCTATTACTAGCTTTAAGGGGATTATTCCCCTTAATTATACCTATAGGGGTATTATCCTTTTTAGTAGTTATAGAGGCTATGCTACTAATATTCTACTATTAAGCTGCTTAAGTACTATTAGGTGCTATTATTACTCTAATAGTTAGTACGCCTATAGAGATAAGTAGAGGTTTAAATATATTAAGTTAGGTTCTACATAAAGTACTAAAGTTACTAATTACCCCTTAGGTATAGGTTATAACTTTTATTTGAACCTACCTTACTAAGGATTTATACGAGAGGACCTTTAAATCTTTACTAGGGATAACTATAATCTGATCCATAGTAGTCCACCCAGTGCACCCCCAGTGCCCCACTAGTTTTCCTGCTCCTGCGCGTGACAACGGCCTGCTCCCTAATTAGATTTCACGTCAGGCCACAGTTGTCAGCAAGCACGCCCCAACGGCGACAAACGGCAGTCTTGCATAAGCCGTGTAATTACATCACCCGGCGTGTGTGTTGTGAAATTCCCGCCTTCGGGGGCGTTCCCACTCTTTGTCGAGGTGCCGAGACTGCGGGAGTGGGCTGGGCCCGATTCGCCGTGTTCGGCCTCAAGAATCCGCCCGCCCGGTAGACGTCAACATGGGAGTGTGGTGTGAAGCAAACTTCCCAAGACGGCGGTGTTGTGGCTGGGTAAAAGAAACAGGCGCAGACTATCAAACTCAATCGCGGAATACCAACATTCTCTATACGCCTTATCAGATGATCTCGTTCGATAAGATCAGCAATCCAGAATAGCTGGTTTCTAAGACGATGTCCATTTACTGAGAGTGCGACTTCATCTTCCTTTTGAGAGACGCAAATCTTTCCGAAAAACTAATCGTGCTCAATTCTAGTTGGCATTGTCTGATGACGTTTTGCACATTCCCCCCCCTCCCCACGAAGTCTTTCTCTGTTCACCACTCAGTCCCAGCCAGTCAGGAATGGGGCGCAACTGCCGAGTTTGCTCAATTGATGCATCTCCACGCGCGATGTCGACACTCAGTAGGGCTTTGATCACGGCAAGCGGAAATTTAGTTGACCAATAATCAGAGCAGATCAAAGACTGAGACGTTGAACAGTACTCTGGCCGCAACGATCATCCTGTGGCTTGCTGCGATTGATGATTCCCCTATGCTCAAATAGATGGGAATATTCTCCGATATGATTGGGAATATTATTGATTATCATTAAGCCCATATTAAGTAGCAACCATGAGCCTGGCAGATGATCTAGAAACAATCCAGGACATCTCCGCGCATCTGAGAGAATTCTCGGGTTACGATTCAGGGGGTCGCACCACCATTATTTCCGATGAGAAATAAAGTTTAAGCAATCTGCAAAGCACAATATTTCGGATGAACCGGGTGCGACACAAAGGGCCTCAACTCCATACTCTTCATTAACTCTCCCAGGTTCCAGGGAGTTGGGAGGTTGATGTTGGGTTATGCGCCTCCTCGGGAGCGAGCACAGCCAACTTCTGAATCCCGAGATCATCGCTGTTCGCACCGATCAAATTATATGATGGTATCGGCTAAAGGACAATCAACGGGTCACTTGGAAACTTTCACTTCAAGGTACAAACCTAATTCGCCCTGGGCCGTTTCTGGACGGGGATGACCGGGCAGACAATGCCGTTCGAAGAGGGCCTCCCGTTTTGAAAAACCTCCGGACGAGTATAATAGGCCGGTCCGTAGTTCCTCTCATGTGTGCACGCGCTTCCAACTTAAGACCAGACAATCTACTGTCAACTTTGACAATCAGCGTGCATAACAGTCAACCGTTCGTTACAGTCTCATCTCATCAATCATGCAGCTCACAACTCTCACAACGCTCGCCCTCGCCTCCATGGCGATTGCTGCTCCGGCCGTGCAGCAGAACTCCGTGGTGCCTCTGTCCGAGAAGCTCAAGTCTTCGCACCCGGAGGCTTACGCAGCATTCATGACTGCACCTTTCATCGACCTGGGCCCTGCGACTGCGAATGAGAAGCGCCAGGCGGTCCCTGTGGACGGCCAGCCGAACGGAACGCGCCCTATCATCACGCCCGAGAACATCTTCGTGCTCCAGTGCTCTGATGCTGGGTTCCGGGGAGAGTGCCTTTCCTGGGGAGCCCCTCCTGGCAAGTGCGGTAAGCATGAGTCTTCAACGCGACGTGACCCGTTGAGGCGATGAGCCCGAAACTGATGAAAGAATGCTCTTAGTCAACTTCTCTAGCTACAACAAGACTCAGGCATTCTTGGACAAGTACGACAACCAGACTAGCTCCCTGAGCACCAACACCGGTGGTCTTTGCCAATTCTACAAGTAAGAAACCGAGCCAATCAGAAGTAACGTCGTCGCTGACATGGAACTGCAGGTTTACCGACTGCAACAACAAGGGTGATGATCGTGGCGTAACCCTTTCTTACAACTACAACCTGGGTGAGGCCAGCGATGGTTACTCAGGCGACTACGATGACCAGATCAGCTCTTGTAAGTGGCAGACCTTTGGTATTTATTCAGTGAATTCTTGCTCACATTCAATCCAGGGAGGTGCTGAATGCCCGAGCTCGGACTAAATGGAGAATTGAAAGATACCGAATGTTCGCGGTGCGATTCGGCACAACCGGAGCAGGCCCCTTTGCGCGCCGACACGGCGGTTGAATGAGCTGCGCCAAAAGACCAAGAAAGTGTAACGGCGTGGGGCCCCCATAACAGCCTAAAGACGCATGCCATTTGTAGAGTAGCGCAGAGGAAACTTCTGACTAGCTAGAGAAAAGTGATTCAATATGAGGCTCTTGGCGAGAGATCCACCACGGGTCTCCCCTGTCGGGGGCCGTAAGGCGCACTGCGAATCCGAGAGTCGCGCCCGCTGTCGCCTCAATCGGCGAGTCACTGCACTCTCATAATTGTCCGGGCGTCCGGTTCTGTGCCCCTGAGAAAGCCGCGTACCGCGTAAAACAGTGTTCTATGGGTGTTACTCATTGCAGATCCGGAGCTACCCAGGTGTTCGTCCCATCTAATAGGCATCGGTCCCATTCTGGCGGAGCATCATCTACCGGATTGCGGAGCGACACCCCGAGTATTTCGTTACCCAGCGGAGCTCCATCGCCCATTCTTCCTGTTACGACCTGTACCAATGTTTCACATAAGGGGAAACAATGACTCGGACAGGGGTTAACAGCACAGTAGACGGAACCTTAACGATGGTAACTCTCCTGATAGGTCGGTTGGTGGGGTGAATCCGACGAGCTTCAATATCCGTAATCCAACAATATGAATTCACATATAACCAGAGCAGATCTACCATCAGCCGGTGGGTGATTCCATACCATCGTTACAACTTCTTGCATTCTGACACTTGTGGTGCTAGCACTACTTACATTCTTTTCTTCAGGTCTTGTCGCAGACCGTTCCATTCATTGTCCAAGCTTTGCTTGATCTTCATTCACTATTTTCAGCATTTGACACCCCACAACAATGTGGCAAGGATCTCATCTGGCTTGGCTTCTTGCCGCCGCAAACATCATTGTCCCTGGTGTCCAGGCGGTTGACACTCTCGTCGATGTCGGATATGCCAAGTTTCAGGGTGCCGTCACGAATGCCGATCTAGGTGTGAAAACCTGGAAGGGTATCCAGTTCGGCGCTCCTCCGGTCGGCGACCTCCGATTCGCCGCCCCGGCCGATCCGGTCCAGACCGGCACCGTTAATGCCACGGCCCACGGCCCCATCTGCCCCCCTCAACAGCCCACCGACTGGACTGTCACCGGCACTTATGAGCGCTTCACGGTTGATGAAGACTGTCTCTACCTGGCTGTCACTGCCCCTTCCGGTGCCAGTGTTGACTCCAAGTTGCCCGTAGTCTTTTTCATCCAGGGCGGTGGATTCGGCTCCAACTCAAACGCCAACTGGGACGCCAGCGAGATTGCTTCTGACGGCAACGTCATCGTTGTTCAAACCAACTACCGCGTTGGAATGTATGGCTTCCTTCATGGTGAGGAGGTTCGCGCTGGCGGTGGTCTGAACGCCGGCGTCAAGGACATGATCAAGGCTCTCGAGTGGGTTCAGACCAACATCGAGAAGTTCGGCGGCAACCCCGAGCAAGTTGTCCTCGACGGAGTCAGTGCTGGTGGCTCTGCCGTCGGCCTTCTCATGGCTGCCGACACTGGCGGCAAGAAGCTCTTCGCCGGCGGAATTGCCGAGTCCGGTGGCTGGGTCACGATGAGAACCATGGAGCAGGGCCAGGGTCAGTACGACTGCCTCGTCAAGGAGAAGAACTGCACCGAAGCGACCGACTCGTTGTCCTGCCTGCGTGCTCTCAACCAGTCTGAGGTCCGTTCATCCAGCTGCTGGTTCAACCCCGGAATCGATGGCGAGCTCTTCTCTGACAGCATGGTCAACCTCTTCGAGGCCGGCAAGTACACCAAGGTCCCCACGATCTGGGGTTCTTGCGCCAACGAGGGAACCATGTACTCCGCGCCGCAGTCCACCAACTCCACCGAGGAGGCGAACACATGGCTCCTCGGCCAGGACCCCTCCCTCTCCAACAGCTCCCTGGCCATTCTCGATGACCTCTACATCGACGTCCCTCAGCCCGTCTTCCCTGAGTCCGGAGTCAAGTGGCGTCAGGCTGCCAACGCCATCGGCGACGTCGGCACCCACTGCATCGTCCGCAACATCCAGAACTACCTGGCCCGCGACGAGGTGACGACCTACAACTACAGATACGGCGTTCTCGACCCCAAGAACGAGGCCGAGGGCTTCGGTGCGTACCACACCGTCAACACGTACGCCTTCTGGGGCCCCAACCGCACCGACGGCTCTGCGCCCGACTCGTACTTCAACATCAACGCGCCCATCATCTCTCAGTTCCGCAAGTACTGGGTCTCCTTCATCAAGAACCTGGACCCCAACACCGACCGCGAGAAGGGCGCCGCTGAGTGGAGGCCGTTCACTGGTCCCGAGGGCCGCGAGAGGTTGTTTGTGCAGACTAACAACACGCACATGGAGAGAATGAGCTCTGCTCAGGCTCTTAGGTGCGACGTTGTCAGACCGTTCTCGAACAACCTGGGCAAGCCTGTGGACACTGGAGTCGTCACTGAGTTGGACGCTACTTTGGCAGCTGGCATCAATAGCACAACCGAGTCTACCGCTTTTGGCAAGAAGAGACACGTCAGGCAGTTCTCTCGCTACTACTGATTCACAGTACTGTAATCAGCTTGGTTGCCTAAATTCATTTGCACATATGTACTTATTATAACATGATCTGGGCTTTAGGCCGATCCGTACATGAGATGACATTCTGTCAACGTTCACATTAGTTGCTCTAACATTACTATTCAAATAGTGACACGTCACGCTGCATGATTCAATGACAATTCTTACAGAACGTAACGGAACATGGGCTGGCCAAGATGTTAGTATGCCTGCTCTCCAGAGTTTATGAGTCGCACTTACGTTTTGCTTGTCGGTGACATCCTCAAAGCCGAGCGCCTCGCCTTCCCTTTGCATTTCAGCAATCTCCTCCTCGGACTTGCCCTCGAGCATCTGATCTCTCTTCTTGTTCTCTCGGACGTAGATGAATCTGAGAATCTGATTCATGACCAGGTTCAAAATGAAACCGCACAGCATGGCCACGATTCCGTTGTGGTATGCGGGCGCCTCGGTGCTCTTGAAGAACTGGGGGCCAGCGATTTGGCCAACGCAGTAGCAGACGAAGACCCAACCGGACGCAACAGAGCGCTTGGTGCTACCGGCGATGTTGGTAGAAAGGAGGCCGAGGATGACCATGAAGCCGACGGGGTAAGCGCCGAGAAGCCAAACTCCGACCAGACGGCCCCATTTATTGTCGAGGTGGAGCTGGTTGATCAGGCAGGTACCAATGATCTAAGCAACTTTTGTATTAGCGACTGTTCCCTTTCTCGTCCTGGAAATAGCGGACTTACGGGAGGAATCATGGCAACTGTGCCAATATGCAGCCTAGAGTTAGAAATCTTGCTCGTCAAGAAGCCAGCGCCAAGTTGAGCAACAACTTGAACCGTCGAAAGCGGGAGGTTCATGAGGGTCGTCTGCAGTGAGTTGAAGCCGAAACCTTGGATGATCAAGGAGCCAAACGCTAGTCCTCCCGAAGCAATGGCGTTGACGAACGAGATGAGGCCAAGTAGAATAACTGCTGGATCCTTGGCCGCCTCCACAACTTGGGCCATGACAAAATTCCGGCTACGACCTGTGCCTGTCTTGTTCTCAGCAACACGCTGAACAGCAATGACCTTCTCCCGTTCCGTCAACCACTTGACCTTGGCAGGGCTGTCAGGCACAAAGATTGTGAAGACCACGCCCCAAACCACAGTCATGGCACCGAGGATCAGGAATATGTACTTCCACGGAGACAGGGAGCCGGTGATATGGCCGATTCCAAAGGCGAGCAGTGTGCCAATGAAGCTGCCAACACCGAGAAACGAGACCCACATTGCCGAGCGACCGGCTTGTTCTTGACGGGACCACCACATGCCGGTAACAGCGACGAATCCGGGGCTGATGGTAGCCTCGGTGGCACCCAGAAGAAACCGCACGCTTGCGAGACCGGCGAAGGAGCTGCACGCCGCAGTGGTCATAAGGATCATGCCCCAAAGTATGATGTTGGCACCCAGAAACTTTGCGACCGGGAAGCGCTGAAGAACGGCAACACCAGGATACTCCGCAATCAGGTATCCGAAGTAAAAGATGCTGCTCGCCCAGCTGTATTGTTGGCCATGAAGCTTGTTGTCGGGAATGATTCCCCAGACAGAGCTGTACCCCAGTGAAGTCTTGTCGATGAACTGCAGAGCATATGTGATGCAGAGAAAGGGCAAAATCCTACACCAAGGTAAGCGTGGTTAACCCAGATTTCACACAAACCAAGTACCTTAAATCGATCTTTCGAAGTACGGCCTTCGACTCGGCCTCGGATAATGGAGCAGAGATAAGAGCAGAGGCGGCAAGGTCGCCAGTCTCATCGGTGATGTGGTGCTTTGAGATCGGATCATCGTCTCCGGGAGAGGGGCCGGTCGCGGGGTTGATGTCGGAGGCGGCCCGCTTCTCTGGATCGGAGGCTATTTCGGTTGCAGCCATTTCGATATATGTGACAGTAAAGCTTCTCCGTCAGAGGCTTTTTCGAAGGTTGGCTTCTTTCTCAGGCACGAACCCGAAAAAAATCTTTCTCTTTCTGAGATTCGGGAAGCCGTGAGTCTTTATCAGTCAACGTCTCTGTTATGAGCAAGGGGAGTGGAGACCGGATATCGGGGCATATCCGACGATCGGCAATTGGTCTTTTCCAATGGTCTTATCTCAGGTCATTTCCTACCCCGTAACATTCCCGCTAAAGAATCCCCGGCGACGAACCGACTTGATGGGATTGGCAGAAGCCGTTCTTGTTACTCACTATCCTTTTGCTTATCGCTTTCGTGCTGAGCGTGTATGCGGATGATTTTGGGTGTCAAGTAAGGAGGAACTGTCGAAACATGGAGCTTGATCGAACACAACTGCCAGCGCAGCTTTGTTACATCGTGTTACGAATAGACATCAGCTTGACAGCTTTGCCTGCCGGTGGCCACGTGCCTCAAGGATCACGGCAACGAACCGTTGAAGTTTTTCTTTTCTCCGGGGAACTGATGGTAGCCCCAGCGTAACGGGAGCGCTGGGTGGCTGGAAACTGTACGGAGTCAACGAAAGTGGAGATGCGCATATCGGGTAGATATCTCCCGCGGGGAACGAACCATTTTGGTATGATCTGTTGCCGCCTTAAGCTGGACTGTGGACAGAGACTGGCAGTTTGCTTGTTCATTATTTTGCGTAATCCGATATCATCATCGCCCACGATTCCAGTTCTTCTCTAAAGACTAATTACTTGTACAGAAGAAGGGCCACTCTCCAACACCAACACCTCCATGTCATCAGCGAACCCCTACACGAAGAGCATTTTGCCCGCAGATCGACCGTTGGGCGCAGTGGCAACTACGACGACCATAGCAAGACTTGCATCCGGGACATTCACCTCACCGAAAGGAGAGGTCCCTTGAAACGGTAGGGTGATGTTTGTAATGACGCTCCACTCACTACCCTCGAATGACACAGGTAGCACAGGTACGCCGTCGACATGCACTTCCACCTTGGCATCTGAATTCCAGCAGCTTTCCAGCTTGACAGTGCCCTTGACCAAAATCTTCTGTTCATCGATTCTCAAAGCACTGGCGCTCAATATAGGGGCAGCATGAAAGCCACGAATCTTTCTCCCGCGTCGTAAAGGAATCAGGTCTGTCTGAAGCCCTGGAGTTCGAGGTGGGACAAATCTTACTTTGTCGTGAGCTTGCTCGAAGGCGTGAGCATAGCTTATGATTGACATGTCGTCGGAGGATTTGGTCGCAAATGTGAGGCCGACAGGCATGCCAGTGTCGTTCATGGCTCCCATGGTGACGGTTACAGTAGGAACGCCGAGCTGCCGAATCGCGAAATTACCAAATGACCTTGCGACGCCATTTCTTCACGTGGGAACAGCTGCTTCGTTGTCGACCTCGGCTCTCTCACGCCCGACATCGCCATTCGCTGGCCATACAACGGCATCTAGCCCTTTCTTATCCATCCAGTCCTCCAAGTCCCGCTCACGTCGACCTTCTAGACGTTGGAGCCATGCTGCGAGACCGGGAATGTCGATGATTTTGCCTGTGCGATTCTTGACTGCTTCAACAGAGCGTGCATTGGACTGAGTTCTGTTTCCGAAGCGGTTGCCGTATCGGTCGGGAATGGTTCTAGGAAGTTGTGGAAAGATGAGCCCCGGATCAACGTCAGCAAGCGTTGTAACACTGCTGGTGTCATTGACCATATGTAGAAAGTCATCCCAAGCATACGCATCCATATCTCCCGGGCTCGCGCTGCCGTTGAAGTACGATGGCAACGGATACTCGCTATTAACCTCATATTTTCAACTTTTGGAAGGTCCACAAAGGGCTGCCCTCTCCAAAAGTCACCCTCGGTATGTTCGTCGGTAACAGCTATTACGTCTAAGATAGTCATGAGATCCTTGACACTCCTCGCGTGTGGAACGACGACATCTGCCGAACAGGTCAGGGGCCAGTTGCCCCTGATGGAAAGCATACCTCGCGACGGAGTGTATGCAACAAGGCCGTTATTAGAAGCTGGCGATCTTCCAGATGATACGGTCTCTTCAGCCAGGCCAAAGGCGGCCATACTCGACGCTGTTGAAACCCCACAGCCATTTGACGATCCAGAGCCCATCGCTGCTGCCAGGTAAGAGGAGTTGTACGGACTTTCAGCTCTTCCGTACAGACCTCGTTGCATACCACCGTTAGCCATCGGAGGCATGTTCGTCTTTCCCAAAGGGATGCCTCCCGCGGAACGAATTGCTCCAACCGTGAAGGCGTCAACACCGGCTGTAAGATTCCTAAAAGCTGGAGACTCAGCTGCGACTGGCAGTCCCTTCATCATAAAGCTGTCCTTTGCAGTGAAGGGAATACCTTCTAGCAGAGAGCGAATGCTGCCGTTGTTGCCACCTCGGTAGTCATCAGAAGCCTCGGCATCTTCGAAGGCGTTTGTGTTTAGGACTGGAATCGCATTAAGACGAGGGGTTCGGCGGTCGTACTGTGCAACCCGGTGAAGGTGTTTTGCGAGCAACTGAACAGAGTTTATCCGCCCATCTATCAGAGCATTCTGCAAGTTTTCTATCGATGCGTCGACAATGCTTAGGCACTGAAGATCATGAGATCGATGCCAACACATCAATTGAGTAGTACCTACGATAGCTTCTGCAACACATATGGAAGCATGAACCGCTAAGATAAAGAGGAAAACAATTCGATTCTTCATGATATACAACTCTTGATTGTAGGCTGAGCTGCTGTCCGCGATGTCAGATTTGACAGGGAAATGTAAAGTGAGCTCTGATGATGATTATGCTGAGTTTGAATCATTTTTGAACTCCAGGCTTTCAATCACCGCATGAATCTCGCGATTATCTCGCGCATATCGCGTTTGTAGTCACGCGTGCGGGTATCTCCCCGTGGTTCGATTCTGTAGTACGCCTAAGAGAGTTGTAACGATGCAGAGCGTTCTGATCCAAGAAAAGCCCCCAGATGTTTCTTGGCTGCATGCCAACTCATCATAAATAGAACAATTTCAAACGAAAGGTGCGAATATGTCGTCTTAAATCCGCGAAGTCGGTTGTCAGCCAGTCGCAGCGGATGTAAGGGGCAAGTCTTGTAATTGGCTGAAGATCCTTATCAGCAAAGGATCATGCAGCCCTCCGTGCAGTAAGGATTGCCCAAGACGGCAGGCCCATATGTATTCTCTTCGGCTTAAATACTGCCGCTAAGTTAAGATACTGATACCCAAATACCATCGCTTCAACCCCCACTGATAAGGTTGTATTCTGAAGAGATCGTTGACCTCAACTTGCGCGATTTCCTCCGCCATTGTGTCTGAGGAAGCATTCGACCGCCGTGAAGCTCGCAGAGTAGTACAACAACTAGTCCTACCATTGCGATACCCATCTTGGCATTACCTGCTAGCTTAACTCGATGTATACAGATTGCATGCAAGGAAATCATCGATGATCAACAGAGCATTGTAACTCAGCCGAGAAATTTGAACTAAGGATTAGGCGCAAAAGTTCCAGCTCGCGAGGTCTGGTGGCTTCTTGGCAGGATTTCCATTAAGCAGCATTTAAGACGTCGAACTTGCAACCCATCGGGAGAGTCGCGTATCAGAATCGGCGACACACCAACATCACCTCGACTATTCTCTCGCCCGCTACCATCATGTTACGCATACTGCTTCCAGTGATCACATGGGCGCTTCAAGTTGTCTCAGTAGCCAGCGCAATCATACCTGATATTCGCGCCGACACTAATCGCGATGGTGTCGTTGATATGGAAGGCGACTCCGATGCTGGAAATAAAGCCATCTGGACAGAAGGAAGGGGCGCCATATTCCTCCCCAATATCGGAGACAAACATTCAAGATGCCCGAACACCGACCTAAACAGCATGCCACTTAGCAACGACGAATTATCTTTCTGCAATGACGCATCAGGTCATATGCTATTAGCGCCGGAGTACGCTGCTCCTTTGAAGACGATGCCACTTCCGAGCATCTCCGATGGGGCAATAGCCCATGTGTACGCAACACCCCGTCCTGCGTATGAGCGAGTGCGAATCTTTCTCCTGGACGATGTGGAAAGTCCCAACTCTACGAGCTCGTGGCGCCTGGTAGACAGGCAGTTCAACTTCAACGCAACTCAACTTCGGGCCGGTCTTACATTAGGAATCGATGGCCGTGAGTTTGTGAAAGATTCTGAAATCTGGGACGGTCATGTTACGATCAACTTCGATGTGTACGATACTCCAGGGTCCATCAACTTCGTCAGGGACTCTGTAGCCTTGAAAGTAGCCCCAATCCTCACGCATCACCATTTGCAAAAGGTGGAGACGTTGGTCTCGACTTGGGCAAATGACACGAACCCTGTGCAGCAATATTTCATCGAACAATTAGATGCGGCACGGAAGGCCGTTGATATCAGCAATCCACTGTGGCTTTTCAACCAGTCCTCTGACATCTGGGCTCAAGACGTTGTCGAACCGGCTTACGCAAGTATGTCTGGTCCTGATGGGCCCATTGCCATCCGCATCATGCTTCGGTCCGCGCAGTCCACTCGCACAGGAGGCCGACAAGTTTTTGAGCAAATGAGAGGTCCTGGCTTTGGCGCATTCCAACCTAGTGGCTACTCTGGTACCGGCTTTCCTGGGTCTGGATTCGGTTATCATACCATCAACAGCTACGGCAACCTTGAAACGATCCCACCCCACAGATCCAAGCGCGGAATTTTCTACAAGGCCGGTCGTGTCATTCAAGGCAAGCACTATGACAGCTTCCCGGCTCAGGCAGTTCGGGACCTGATCTTCAGCAATGGTGTGCAGTCGACATTGTTCCTCGAGACAGGATGGCTCCGAGTTGGGCATGTTGACGAGTTTATTCAGTTCGTCCCGTACGACAACGATTTGGGCTTCACTATTGCTATTGCCACCCCTGATCTCGCGATCAATCTTTTCCAGGAAGCTCAAGCTGCTGGTCATGGAGAGGCAATGGCTATCAGTTTCGACGCCCAGCCACAGATTGACCGTTTCAAAGTGGACATGCCGCTGTACTTGAACCTCACCATCAACGACGTCTTATCCAACGCCACATTTATGGAAATCAATGCATATGCCCAGAAGTGGATCAACCATAATCTCGACATCCTTCTCTCTGAGATACCACTTGATCGCGACGACGTCATACACGTGCCCGGCCTGTTTCGCGATCGGTCCGGGGGTGGAGTTTATGTCAATCCTGACGGCCTAGACTTTTACTGGCCACCTGTTTTAAAAGATGAGTACCAACTTGGAGCTTTTCTTCCGGGTGCAATCAACGGTATCGTGGTCGGAGATCAGTACTTGAGTCCGAACCCCTTTGGGCCTGTGATTAGCGGCGAAGACATTCTAGCGAAAGCCGTCAGAGGAGCTTATTCCCGCGCAGGGATGAATGTGACTTTCATTGATGATTATTTCAGCCATCATATTAGAGGAGGGGAGGTACACTGTGGTTCGAATACACTGAGGCAAACTGATATGGTCTGGTGGTAAGGGAGTGCTTGGGGTTATGTCCGTAGGTTGCTGTGTGGCGCGTGATGGTTATTCAGTTTTGGCCTCTCTTCTTTGCCTCTTATGTTTGGCCTCACATGTTTTGGCCTCACATGTCTGGCCTCTTTTGTTTGGCCTCTCCTACGTTGATCCACAAGAGTTTTGCTCGCTGGGCAGTGCAAATTGGCTACCGGGGCAGTGTCCACCAACACGTGTAATCCGTATGTCGCCTAGGTTTGTTATTATTGTCTATCATTGTCGCCTATTATCGTCGTCGTCGTCGTCGTCGTCGTCGTTGCCTGTCGTCCATCGTCGTTATCGTTTTCTGTACTACAATCGTCCTTAGGTATCCAAGTCCCAGGTGTACTACGCTAAAGGTTATAGAGCACACTGCCAGGATAGCCAAATGACACTGGCCGGCTAGCAATACTCATCCACAATGATAAGGCTGACAAGGCGGACTTGGCAGACTAGGCAGCAGGCGGAGCTCCTGAATTCAATTGACAGACTCAATGGTGGGCGCGAAACCTGGTCTAGTGACTCACCTTGTGCTTATTTAATTTAAGAGTCGGAAGATCTTTCCAAGGTCATCCTGTTTCTTTTGTCCGTGCGTGCATTGTCATGAGAAAGCCTTTGATGGAACTGACGTTGTAAGAAGACTATCCGTGTCGCTTTCTCTGCCAATATCTCTGCTTTTAAATTAAGTCTCAACTAAGGTATCTCAATAATCCTTCCCGTCTCCCACATTTGTGAGTGAAACTGACAAGCAGTATCTTGCGACATATACAGCTTCCCCCTCTTCCACTCCGACTTGTGACATTCATTGGACGTTTCAACAAGATGGCGGAAGAATACTCCGAGCCCAGAACGAGCGTCTGGGAACAAACTGACAGCGATCACATATGTCAAATTTGCGGCATGAGGATTTACAGAAGCTGGTATGGCTGGTGGCAAGAAAATCCGCCACAATGGGGGGTAACAGACGAAGAGCTTGAGGAACAACTGGAGTGGTGCAGCGACATCCGCTTACTCTGCGATCCAGACTGCGAATTCGAACAACTTCTCCCCGATTTTGAATGTGGCCAGATGACATGGGGGTTTCATGAAACTCGAGAAAGCCTAAAAGTACCGTCTGAGGTGAGACCCAGGTCTCAAGCTTCCGAGATCGAGGTATATCGCGGTGAGTATCGCTCAGGGCCAATTTTCACTCGGCTCACCCCCGATGGCAAACGCGACTTGAACATCTACATGGACTACTTCTTGGACTTGGGCGAACAGTCCTACGCTGCTGTACACACCGTTTGTCTGGAAATAGCGAAGAAAGTCTTCAAATCTTCTTCAGTTGCCCATGTCAGACATTTACGAGGGCTGTTCACTGCTCTTCGCTGGAGGGAAGGTATCAATTTCAAGTGCACCCACTGGTTCAATCCAGGCGTGAATTATTCTCTCGCTGAACATGGTTATTACCTCCCTTATCCAGAATGGGATGTAAACGACTTTGAAGGGGTGCACTGGCCTGGACCTCATTCGTCGACGAGAGCAAATGTTTTTCATGTGAGTACAACGCTTAAGACATGACTCTGTCCAGTGTTGACCATGACAGTCTTGGCTCAAAACCCTCTGGAGATAAAGAATCTCACTGGCTGTCTTCTGAAAAACCTCAGACCATGTCGATCGCGTGTTAGCTTCACAGACGAGGCTGCCGTGGTTGCCGCAAACCTAAGCCGGATGCCCGGCGAGATAATGAACGGGATATTCAATGAAATAGATGCACGAGATATGCCCCGCATCTCCTCTCGTCTAGTTCCTCAGGTCCTGTGGAAAGAACAGCTCAAAGCAGGATCTCACGGGCTTCTGCCGTGGCTGTGGGACGTGGAACCCGCTTTGATCGACGCCAAAGACACCGAGCCATGCCCTGGTGGCCCCGAATTCGAATGGGACTGGGAACTTTTGTTTCGCCAGCTGAGTCGTGGAACCGACTACGGCGACATTACAGAGCCGATAGATAGGAACCGGGTTGGAGACTTACGCCAAGTCGATTTGGTCTTCGACAAAGCCTGCACTGGGTACTCCACGGGTATGCAATATGTGCCCGCTGGGCTACACAACCGACGTCGCATTTGGCAGCTTCTTGAAGAGATGTTTGTGGGCGACACACTTCCTTGGAAGACAACCATTGTAAGCACCTTTGGAGGCACAAAGCACATCCCTGCGATTGAGGACTGCGTCCCGCTTTGGTGGACTAAGTCCGGTGATCAGATTTTGTCTGAGCCAATTTGGATCCCTTCAATCAATAATATTCATGCGTTCAGTCGAAGCCTTGGAGGGAAGGTTCAAGGCACCGCCGGGCTTCAGTACTGGCAGAAACCGTCACAGCGTTCACAGCAAGAGATTTCGGAGGACGACGCAGAGACATCAGATGATCATGGAGCCTCAGTTGAAGAGATATACAGTGTACTGAGATCATTGGGCTATCCTGTCTGAGATGAGGCGGTGGCAATGATGATAATTGGTCTCAGATTGTACGCATGAACAACTTGCTCCAACTCATCATTCCTGAAGAAATACATGCTCCAGTGTTGCCTTGATATCTCGGGAGCTAAATCCGACATGAAACTTGACAACGCCCTCCGGAATGACCCACGTGCGATATAGTTCATCATAATAGCTCACATCACGTCTCGTAAGCTCAAAAAGAACATCGCCGCTCTCACCTGCTGCCAGTACGAGCTTCTCAAATCCCCGAAGCACTTGGACTGGTGTTCCCGGTGGTGAGGTAGAAGCAGGCAGTGAGACGTAGAGTTGCGGGACGACACCTCCAGTGATCAGGCCTGTATTGGTTACCTTGGCCTTGATTGTCAGGACGCTATCCCAAAGATCGGGATGGCCACCTGGAACGACAGACTTCGACGAATCGGGTTCTGCAGTTAGATCGTTGGCAAATTTCACTAAGTCAACCTCACGGGACATCTCAAAAGTGGTATAGCTTAGCCCAAATCCAAAGGCATAGCGAGGTTCGATTTCATTCGCGTCAAGATGGCGATAGTCAATCAAGAGGCCCTCTTCGAAGTCTGACTGCCAAGCGTCAGGTGATGTAGCATTTGTGAGGTTGACGATAGGGATGTCGATATCGCTGCTGTTGAATGGAATAGAGTATGGCAGCCTCCCAGACGGGTTGACGTCTCCCCACAAGACATCGACAATTGAGTTGCCCGTCTCCTGACCCGGGAGGTGTGCAGCGAGAATAGCTTTGACGTTCGGATGATCTGCCCAAGGCATCGTATTGACCCCGACAGAATGAGTGACCACAATCGTATTGTTACATCTCCTGGCAACCTGTTCCACAACGGCGGTTGAGTTCCAGTCGAGCTCGTAGCTGGTCCGGTCTCGCGTCTCCCCAGAGAAAGAATTGAGGAAGACCAAACAAACGTCAGGAATCGGGTACAGAGCCGAAAAGTCACCCTGCGCAATGACACTATTCCGTAGCATGTACTGGACTCGCGATCCTGTCTCTTTGGCTCGAGCCTTGATTGCCTCCAACGGAGACACCAAGTACATATGTCTTCCCGAAGCCGCGCCGCTTCCGACGTCAAGGGTCCCAATCTCGAATTGTCGGTTGAAAGTGAGGCCGTCAGTAGGATCCGCCGCATCGTTACCAAATACGCCGATATTCTTCGGGTTCTTCAGCGGGAGGATGCCTTCGTTTTTCAGGAGGACAGTTGACTCGGCGGCAATCCTTCGGATGAGATCGCCGTGTTGTCCGCGAACGTCGCGCGATTCAGGATACGGAGGTGGAAAGAGATCTAGAACATTTGACCAAGCCGCAAAAGTGTACATCAGAGACCAGTCGGTTTCCGGGTATTCGCTTGTGTCTTGGTCCATGTAGTACCACCCAGTAAGAATTCTGCGGACCATCTCGTCGATTCGTGCCTCCTCGACTGAGCCCGCGTCGACCATGGCAGTGATGTTCGCCGGGCCCCAGTAGCTTTGGCCCGTCTGGATGGTTGACTCGTCGTACGCGCCAGGCATGTTGAGATCCAGTCCGGCATTGATGGATTTTGCACCAGAATGAGTTGCAAACCAGTCAGAGATGATATATCCGTCGAAGCCCATCTCATCTCGCAGCAAATTTTTCAAGAGATATTCGTTCTCGCAGGCGTATGTGCCGTTGACACGGTTATAGCTACACATTATGCTCGTTGTGCCGGCTTTGATGGCGTTGTAGAAAGGCCAAGCGTAGAGTTCGCGGATGGCCCGATTGCCAACGTTGGATGACATCCCCTCAATCCGCTTGCCATCTACTATTGTGTAAGTTCGTTGAAGTTCTTGCTCATTGGCAAGGAAATGCTTCGAGCAAGTCTGGACGCCCATCGACTGGATTCCGTGGACAGTCTGCTCCATGGCGACACCGGACAGGTAAGGGTCCACTGAAAAGCCCTCCCAGTTGCGACCGCCGAGTGCATGCCTTCCAAGTGGGCCTGAAGAAGGTCTGACATGATGTCAGTGAGTTTCTTTGGAGTAAAATGGACCGTAGCGTGATAGACTTACCCCAGGGCGATGTTGATTCCCTTGCCCCTGAATTCCTCACCAATCGCCTTTGCCCTCTCGAGCATCAAGCCCTTGTCCCAACTGGCGGCAGCCGTAAGTCCAGCTGGGAAGACACTGACGAGGTCTGCAATATTGATGCCATTGGGTCCGTCTTGCATGCAAATACCCTTGAAGGCGGCATGATCGATGGGTAGGATGTTGCCAATGCACGGAGCGACGCCAATTGCCAGCTTGCCCGTCACGAATGTCGCCTTCTCGGTAAGACTGAGTTGAGACAAAAGATTTTCAGCCTTTTCGATTGCTTCGTTCCACTTCGTAGAGTTACGTTCTAGATAAGAATATGTCAGCACGTCCTAAAGCTTGCTTGCCAAATCCGAGAGTCTCTCTTTGCAATACAACATGACATACCAGCTAGGTTTGCCCCTCGTCCGACGGGCATAAACATGCCGATGCCTATAATGAAATTGGGGAAGCTGAGGGATTTCATGGCGAGCGAAGATACGGTACACCGATGCCGAACTTAGTCCAAGAAGAACAACGATGCCGTAAATATAAGAGTGCGGTCTCTGTGTTGCAGGCACATTGTCTTGCACTCAGTGGAAGCTTTTATAATGGATCGATGAACTTCTTTGATGCGCCATTCAAATCCTCCATCCCCTCGGTCATCTTTGCCCCGGATTGGAGATTACCCCAGACTGGCTGCCTGCCATATTTCACCGCCGTTGGGCCGTGATGCCTTCTCCAGACAGGGGACTGCCGACAGTAATACCAAGGAATGAGAGGAAATTGAGTCGACGCCGAATACGCGGAGTGAGAGAGCCTGAACAAGTGACGTGGCTCGGTGCCACCACCAAGTAAAGCGCGCCACGGTGAAAGATGCGGGGTATTAATACTCGCATTCGGAATCATTACTGACAAGGGCTTCACGAATAGTCTTACACGCAACCTAGCTTTGAGCAGAAAACTCGTAGAGTGTTTGCGGGGAAATACGAGTACTCGTATCCATGTCATGAGCAAGCAAACCCAGCCTGCTGTAGTTGCATCGCGGGATGGACCCGCAAATAGTCGTTCGCGTGATCGAAGTTACGATGTGGCCCATGATGTAAGAATTAATCTTCTTGATGATAGGTAGTCACTATTCACGTCAATTTAAAACATTAAAAACATGATAAATAGTCACTGAACTCGTTTATTTATATACGGCACTGGCAGTCGCCTTGATGTCATGAATGCTTTCATCAAGTTATCTCAAATGTCACTAGTTCAAAACTTCCTCAATTTCCAAAGATGAAGTCTTCAATTTTCATTGCATCTCTTTTAGTGTCCGTCATTGGTGCCCTTGGCAAAAAGAAAGGACCCAACATTGTCTTCATCTTTACTGACGACCAGGATCTCCGACATGGCTCCGTCGACACCCAAAGAGCAGTTCAAGAACACATCGCCGCTCATGGAACTGTCTTCACCAATCATTATGCCAGCGTTGCCGTTTGCTGCCCTAGTCGCGTGTCCCTCATGCGTGGACAGCATGCACACAATACCAATAACACCGCCATCAAGGCGCCCGGGTAATATTCGTGCTGTTTGGGTCTGTTGCTAAACTATTACTGATTTTCCCTTCTTTCAGAGGAGGTTTTCCCAAGTTCAGAGCCGCTGGCCTTGAAGAAGAATATCTGCCCCATTGGCTGGAGAAGGCCGGCTACAACGCCGAGTGTAAGCACTCAACACATTTGGCAATCACTACTACATGCATGACATGCTCATCGCTGTCCATTCAGATGTCGGGAAACTCTTCAATGGAGATTCAATCATTTCATACAACCCTGCCCCAAAAGGCTGGAGACACATTGACGTCTTGGTGAGATGTGTCCGACACCTTGAGTCATGCTTTACTCAACACTGACGTTATGCAGCTGGATCCATACACCAACGTCCATAACACAGTTGTCATGTCGGAGAACGGCGCAAGACCTGTATGGTATCAGGGCTTCCAGCAAACAGATGTCGTGCGGATCAAAGCGTAAGTAACCGTCGCAGCTAAGCTAACAGTAACCTTGTATGTGAGAACACATACTGATTGTTATCCCAGCCTCGATCGACTCGACAATTTGTTGAAGGAGGAAGACCCTTTCTTCCTCATGATTGCTCCAACCGCGCCTCATGTGGAGAACTTGCGAGATCCTCCAACGCCGCCTGCTCGATATCTCGGATCTTTTGCAAATTCCACTGTTCCTCGTACTCCCAACTTCAATCCTGCTGATGAATACCAACATGGCAAGCCTAGTTGGCTCAGGACTCTTCCCAGTTTGAACAGCACTCAGATTGCCGAGATCGACCACTTCTACCAGCGCCGACTTGAATCTCTCAAGGGAGTGGATGACATTATTGACGATGTTGTCGAGATGCTTACCGTTAACGATGCAATTGATGACACTTACAGTATGTCTTTCAAATCTTGATTCCCTTAAAGCGCTGTTCGCCGTGATATTGATCATCTCACAGTCATCTACACCACGGACCAAGGATATCATCTCGGAATTCACCGCACCGGTGTTGGCAAGTCACTGCCTTATCTAGAAGACACCAATACTCCCCTCATCGTGCGCGGTCCTGGTGTTCCCAAAGGTGCCGTTTCGAGCAATCCTAGCTTAGTCGTCGACTTTGCTCCCACTTTCCTTGACATCGCGGGATTGGACCCTAATGATCGACCGCCGTTCTGGGATGGCTCAAGTCTGCTCGACTCGTGGAAGAGTCCAAACTCTCCGGAAATTTCCAAGAGAAAGGAGGCCATTAACATTGAGTACTGGGGTTCTGGATTTGTCGAGATGCACCAATGGGCAGAGGGCGACTACGGCATCTCCTTCCCCGGACTTTACTCGAAGAACGATTACAAGACAATGCGTGTTGTGGGAGACTCCAGTTCCTGGATGTATTCAAGATGGTGCAGCAATGATACAGAGCTCTATTATACGAAGGTGAGTCTCCAAACCGTCTCTTCGCTTCAAACATGCTAAGGAAGGGAAGAATGACCCATATGAGTTGGTGAATCTCGCCAACTCGACCGACCCACTTCATGTTCGCGTTTTAACGAGACTGAACGCGCTGCTCCTTGTCTCGAAGTCATGCACTCAAGACACTTGCAGGGACCCTTGGAGTGCCATTCAACCCCCCGATCTTTCGTCGTCGAATGGAGTACGAACCCTGGAGGACGCTTTGAACCCTGCTTACGACGAGTTTTACGGGTCTCTCCCGCTCGTCACCATCGCAGAGTGCATGAACTACCAGTTCGCGCCAAATGAAGGGCCATTCTATCCGACTGGAGCTGATGATGGTCTCGGACTTGCATACAGGAACTCGACCGACAACTTCGTCTTTCCAGATCCAAGCCCAGTAGTGGAATTACCGCGTAATTTGACTCTTGGTGGCGGCTGGGAGCATCGTCATGCCACACATGCGACGCTGTTGAGGAGTGGTCGGGAGTTGACGGACGATGAGCTAAAGAACTCAGACGCTAAGCTGGAGGAGAGGAGTTT
The DNA here is from genome assembly GCF_000319635.2 of Colletotrichum fructicola Nara gc5. Lineage (NCBI taxonomy): Eukaryota > Fungi > Ascomycota > Sordariomycetes > Glomerellales > Glomerellaceae > Colletotrichum > Colletotrichum fructicola. The sequence continues at coordinate 6,173,894 of NW_027094051.1, read as the reverse complement.
GCACTTGCTCGAAGGATGAAAGTCTTGATGTTAGGGGGGTGGCAGGGGAAAGAAGGCGCCGCGCCGACGCATGAGCCATCTTTTTCGTAACTTGACCGTGATCGAGACATGAGAAAGAAAAGGACTAATAAACCCAAGGATAACAGCTTATTTTATTCAAGTCTACTCTACTCCCATACTTCTTGCAGTAGCTACCATACCTGAACGCCAGGCGTTGACATGAAAATTTCAAGATTTCCCTCACTACCTCTCAGGACGAGAGGTTTATCTAAATTTATCCTTCAGGCTGTGACTTTAGGTAATAGGCTGAACTCTCGCCCTCGATATTTATGTTCGCTTACTTGCAAGAAAAGCTATTCTCATGGACGATCTTGTAGGCACCCGGATGAAGCCGGAGGTGCGATGTCGTCCTACCGGAACACCTACTGGTCCCCTTTTTTTTTTTCTTTCCTCCTCTCATTCTCAAACAGGGCTCATGAGATTTTGAACTGCTAGTATGTATGTAGCAAAAGTATCTACCGCACTGGCTGGGTTGGTCGGATTTGCCGGCGTGCGGAGAACCCCAGTATGTGTACATCCCGTGTGTTTCAATGTGCTACCATGGCACAACAGATCCGAGAAGCGAGAGGCAGATGCCGATATTCTTCAATACTAGCCCTTGCACAGCGGTTATGGCTATCGGTGCAAGAAGTTGCAGTTCCTTGAAGGCGATTGCCGCACACCACACGCGATAGCCGTCATTGACAGAAATTGGGTTCCGATAAAATCAAGACGAAGTTCATTTAGCAAGTCAAGTCCCAGCTTAAATAGAAGATGCCCGTGAAAACGTGAGAATCGAGGAAATCACCTGCCGGCGTGTCACCTAATTTTCGACTTCATTCCGCATTGAAATGTCATTGCAAATGTGGTAAGTAAATTAATTGATGCAGGGAAATCTGTCGCTAGTACAATGTCCTTGTTTAAGCATCAATTGTCACCATAATGTTTCGACGCAGTAAATCAGGACATAAGAATTCTCATGAAAAGTTGCAAAGTATTTCTAATGTCCGTCGTGGTCACTGAGTCTCCAGTTGGATGGTGAATGAGTAGCCTTCTGGGTTCTTCTTCAATACTCAATTTTTGTAATAGGAATCGCCATAGAATGTGGTATTAAGGATATTTCTTGATACAAAATGTGTATTTCTCTACCACAGGCTTTCTCTCTCTCTCCATCTTCAAGGGCTAAAGCTTTCGAGACGATTCCACGAGACTGAACCTCATATGCCTACGACTCCTCAAATTTTCCATGATTCACTGCTTCGATATAACCTTCGCTTTTCCAGGCTGTCCGATGATCGTTAGTTATGTACGAAACTGAGCATCGCTTACACAGAATGAAAATTGTCTTACAACTAGTTTTTCTTGCAGCTACGTTGGCGCGGAACATCATGTCGACCTCATCGAGAGTCCTGCCCTTCAGCTCAGGGAAGTAGAAGAAGCCCCAGACAACGCTGATTAGACTGAATGACCCATAGATGAAACCCACTTTGGGTCCGAGATTGCCATATCCAGGATTCATGAGGTATGGCAAAGTGAAGGTGGCGATGAAGTTGGAAAAGTTGTTCACGGTCCACGCTATCATGGCAGTTTTGCCACGGAGACGAGGCGAAGGAACTTCGGCGGGGGTGATAGCGGCCTTGGCAACCGAATGGGTTAGTCATGACTGAAGTCTGGTCATATGCAGTTAAGCTCGAACAATGAGCCGCAACAGATTAAGGGGTAATGAACGATGAACAGATGAGGACTTCCAGTACTGAAACTTACAGCTGTGCAAGAGAGCCTAAAAATGAGAATCCGAATAATGACAGCATGCAAGCTGTAGCAAGTTTCTCAGATTGGGTTGGGTTCCGTATGGTTCTCAGTCCGCCGAGAATCATCATGGAAACACCTCCCAACGGGACCATCGACTTCCAGAAGAAGCGGCGACCAACTCGGTCAACCAAGAGCATGAACGACAAGGAACCGATCAGCCCAAAGCATTTAGAGACAATGGTGAGGATGAAGGGATTGATGGTGCCGAGACTTTGGTAAAATATTGTGCCGTAGACATTGGCAAACGCTTGGCCAGTCGCTTGCGAGAAGAAAGGTGGAAGCAGAGCAATGGTAGTGCGTCTCTGTTAGGATTGATCCCAGTTAGCTGAGAACAGCTGAACAATCGCCCGGGGAAATGGAGTTCGGAAGGAATCTTCATGAGGCAACGTACAAGGTCAGTGCCGCGGAAGAGATCCGCCCAAGAACCTTTCTCCGTGTGTTGCTCGAGGTTCGCCTTCATAGCAGCAAGTTCAGTTTCACCATCAAAACCAGCTCTACCGTCATTGAGGCCTTTGAGATTCACGAGCGCCTCCTCATATTCTTCCTTTCCCAATAGCCAGCGGGGCGACTCCGGGACGAACGCAGTCACAAGAATCATCAAACTGGGAATGGAAAACAGTACAGCAACTGGCGTCTTCCAGGATGAATCTCCCGGCCATGTTGACGTGGCAAAAGATACACAGCTGATGATGATCGTGCCAAGAAGGCGTCCGATCATGTAGCCGGAAACAAGCATGCCCCGAATCTTTGCTGGAACGACCTCGGCGATGAACAGTGGAATAAGCCAGCTTTCCATCCCCGTGTAGATGTGAACAATGCAACGACCTGCGAGTATCTGGCCAAATGATTGCGACGTGTACGTAACGCAGACACCTGCAATGCAAATTAGGTTCATCAGAACGTAGACAGCTCGCCGCCCGTAAGTTTCGCCGATCGTGGAGGCAAAGGGAAGACCCAGTGCGTAGGCGATAAAGGGGATCGAGTTCAATAGAGAAAGTCTCGTGGTGCTGATTTTGCAGACTCCTTTCGCATCACAAATGTCCCCAAATCGATGTTGAAAGGCTGTACCGGAACCTCAATGTCAATAACAGCTCCACATCGATGACTGGGAAATTGACAAGGTTTGGCAGGTTCGCTGTTCACTCACAGTCCATGGCCTGAAGGGTATTGTAAACCGACAGATCGAATCCGTTACTGAGTACGTTCAGACCGAGAATGAGGCAGAGCAGTCCCATACTCCATGTGACTCCTGGCTAAAAGGCAGCCGCCGCGCTGGAAGCCAGATCGTTCTCATGATTCCTCTGCACATGCATGAAGAAAAAAAAAAAAAAAAAAAAAAAAAAAAGAAAAAAAAAAAAAGACTGAGTCAGTATGAGATTCGGTGCTCAACCGAAAATAACTTGACGCCTGGTAGAAACGACAGCACAATTGCCTCTCAATTTAGGTCACATGGCTTCCCAGAGGCTGTAAGCAATATTTAAGAGGAATTCGGAATCGCATAATTCAAGACTTGTACCAGTTCGGCTCGGATTTCCCCCGCAAACCCCAGATTTCGGGGAGAGGCAGCCGGTAGTTCTCGGGCTCGATTCATCCATACGGTCCACCTGTTCGTTTCGGCACTTGGTCGACAGGGTTGAGCATCACCGACAGCCGTTGAGCAAGTATGTTATTCAGGTCGGAAAATCCGAGCGCGGGCTGTGAACACACAGATTTCAACTCAGCTGCCAGAAGAGACTTGGGGCGGTACGTCCTGGGAGTAACCCCGCACGTCCGGCATTCCCGCCGCGGCACCGGCTCGGGCCTCTTACCTAGCTCTCAGATCCGCCGAAGAGTGAAGCATCTAAGCGTTTCGTCTAGTCCGATAGCCATGATAATCTGTAGAAAAGCCGCTTTACCTTCATACTTAAGTTTCCAAGTCTCTTTGACAAGTTGAGCTATACAAGATCAACTAATTTTAATTTCGCCTGTTCTCTTTTAACTTTCAATCATGCAACCAGCCAAACGACCCAACTTTCTCGTCATCGTCGCCGACGATTTGGGGTTCAGCGATACGGAGCCATATGGCTCTGAAATATCCACCCCGGCCCTGCAACGTCTTGCCAAGGATGGTTTACGTATGACTAACTTCCATACTGCCCCGGCATGCTCACCTACAAGATCCATGCTTCTATCCGGCACAGATAACCACATTGCTGGACTAGGCCAGATGGCCGAGTTCATGATGGGTTCGCGACAAAAGTACGACGGTCACCCAGGATACGAAGGCCATCTCAACTTTCGAGTTGCTGCTTTGCCCGAGATACTTCAGGATGCCGGCTACTTCACTCTGTGCTCTGGGAAGTGGCATTTGGGCATGACTGCCGAAACCTCGCCCTCTAGCCGTGGTTTCAGCAAGTGTCTTTCCTTTCTCCCTGGCGCCGGGAACCACCATAACTACGAGCCACAGCTTGATGCGAGACTGCCACCGTTCATTAAGAGCTCTGGCTTCTGGATGGAGAACGACAAATTCATCGACCGCAGCAAAGACTTGCCTGAGAACTTTTACTCAAGCGACTATTTCACCGACCGCCTCCTCGGCTTTTTAGATGAGCGCACGGAAGAGGAGAAACAGAAGCCTTTCTTTGGATATCTAGCATACACTGCACCACACTGGCCACTGCAGGCACCACGAGAGAAGATTGCCAAATACCGTGGTTCATATGACGATGGACCAAAAGCTCTCAGAGATCGACGTCTGCGCCAACTCCAGAAACTGCATCTAGTCCCGGAAGATGTTATTCCAGCCCCTGTAGACGTTCCTGGGGCCGTCGAATGGCACGAGAAAAGTGAACAGGACAGAGCTGTGGCATCTCGAGCCATGGAAATCTATGCGGCCATGGTGGACAAGCTCGATGACAATATCGGTCGCGTCATCGATCACCTCGAGGCCAGTGGCGAGCTCGACAACACATTCATCGTCTTCATGTCTGATAACGGTGCTGAGGGCTCAACTATGGAATCCATGCCCATCATGGGCTCACTTGGCATCCAGGAGACACTTCGACAATTCTATGACAACTCGTACGAGAATATGGGCAACGCCAACTCTTTCATTATGTATGGGCCGCAATGGGCTCTTGCGGCCACAGCACCTTCGCGAGGTTTCAAAGGCTATACCACTGAGGGAGGCATACGGTGTCCGTGTATCGTGCGGTATCCTCCCCTTGTGAAGACGGAGGGAGGCATCAGCCACTCCTACACCAACGTCATGGACATCCTGCCTACGATGTTGGATCTGGCCGGCGTGTCACATCCTGGCACTACTTTCCGCGGTCGTGAAGTAGTCACTCCACGAGGGAAGTCCTGGGTTCCGATGCTTGGCTGCGAGACGTCCGAGGTATACGGCGAGGGTGAGGATGTTGCTGGATGGGAGCTTTTCAGCATGCGAGCGATACGGAGAGGCACTTATAAGGCTGTGCTTTTGCCTCCGCCTCATGGCACTGGCACATGGGAGCTTTATGACATTGAGAGTGACCCAGGTGAAACCAAAGACCTGGCGACCTCACAGCCAGAAATCATGAGGCAGTTACTTCAAGACTGGGAGGTTTATTTCTCTGAAACAGGCATGATCGAGTTTCATGTGCGAGGAGAAAAGATCGCAGGTATGTAATTATTAGAGATAGATATATGACAGCATAAAAACGTGGGACGCACACAACAGCATGAAAACATAAACACTCCTACGCTTTGCCTCCCTAAATTCCAGCTGTCGGGGTTGGCTCAGGATAAGCCGCCTCTCCGTCCGTCCAGTAGCCGCCATAGATGAACGTCAGGTGTTTCTACCAACGTCGCGGGGGCTAACCAACGGTACAGACCAGCTTGCTCCATGATTCAGGCCATTTCTGAGGAGTTTTCGCCACCTTCTTGCCGTTGAACTCCATCTTCCCTGACAAGCAGCAGAAATCATTGGCAAACCCGACGAAGTGGCTATACCCTGCTCCGGAATGATCGCCCCCGGAAAAGTTGAGATATCCCGACCTGGTGTCATCATCAAGGTCCCCGGTGCCTGTGTCTGCAACTCTCATGCGGTAGTAGATCCGATGACAATCTTTGGTCGCGGTCTTAGTCTTTTTGGCGGGCGCGCCACTGAGGTTTCCCTGGGCCGCTCGTTTCTTCGATCTCTCAGGCTGATCATCCTCACTGCTCTCGGACGAATCATCTTGATTGTATTTGGATAGTCCAGCATTTTCTTCATCGGGTTGGTCGAGGTCGCAGATGGCGTCGAGCAGTTCCTCAGATTCACTCATGATCATCGTGCCTTCGAAGGCTCCAAAGTCGCAGGCAGCCTTGAGCAGTTCGTGCTTCCCGGCCCAAACGTCGAGCTTCATGTCGTCATCTGTCGGCCATTGGTCTTCGATCTTGCTGCAGCGCATACGGTATGAGCCGCAGCACTTTTGAATGTCGAATAGTTGAGGTGCGGTTCTCTTGGCATCGTCAGTCTTGGTGGTCTTTCTCGTTTTAGAGGCCATTTCGTCTTTTGCCGAGAGGTGTTGGAGGGAAGATGGTGCTTTCAAGCTTAGGTGCCTTAGGTCCAGAGTTGATCCAGACGATAGCTGACGGAAGTCAGGGGACCCTTGTACATAAATGTAGCAAGGGTCCTTTGTTTCCATTTTCTTCCGTGGCACTTTCGAGCTTAGCCTCTTGTCATCGACTTATCCAGTTGTTCTTCATTATACGGCTTTCTGTTTATGTATGTGACATCAAAGTGTTTCCCTCATTCATACTGTGGCCTCATGATACATTTCCATGACCGGTTGGGGTAGTTGAGAGCAATGTGATTACATCATAGGCCGTTCCCGCATTAGCCACCGCTTTAATGAAGCCAGCTTTCACAAGAATAGTTTTGCTATCCAGGCGGGTAGTAGATGTACGGCGATCGGCATGATAGCGACGACGACGACAACGATGACGACGACGATGATGACGATGATGACGACAACGACGACGACGACGATAACGACGATAACAACGACAACAACAATAACAACAATAATAATAATAATGATAATAATAATAATAATAATAATAATAATAATAATAATAATAATAATAATAATAATAATAATAATAATGTTACGACCCGATATGCAGGAATAACAGATAACCAACCCACTTAGGCAGCGGGCGGCTAGGACAGGACATTTGTACTGCAGGATCACGGGAACAACAGGGACTCACTCGGTAAACGGAAGAACTATGGTCCAAGTCACGTGACGATAAGATAACGATCATATTGGATCAATATGATCCAACACGACTTGGGGGCCGAACGATCATTCTGGATCAGAATGATCCAGATCGACCCAAGGTACAAAGGAACATGTTCGGAATTAGACTTGTATATAGTATGACCCTGAGCCTGGCTCATGGTCAGACTTCCATAGCTCTTCAGCAATCAACTTAGTATTCATCCTCACGGATACTCTCAGCTTACCTTCACTGCGAATTACTTGTTGAGTCTAAGACTGATCACCTTAGCCTCTGAAGATCGATCTATTACAGCCTACAACCTACGACCCAGACCACGACCAAGTGTACTGTTATTACGTCTCAATCCCCAGCTTCTGTTAGCAGACCCTACTGTCGGATAGCTGACCGTAACAAATAATAATAGTTAATGATAATGATGATAATGATGATAATGATGATAACGATAATAACGATAATAACGATGATAACGATAATAACGATAATAACGATAATAACGATAATAACGATAATAACGATAATAACGATAATAACGATAATAACGATAATAACGATAACGATAATAATAACAAAAGGGATATATAGAGAGAGATATGTATAGCAAAGAAAGTTGTAAAAGTATTAACTACTGGACCTGATATAGGTAGTGATCTGCCTGGTCAGCCAGAAACATCCACCCAGATAGCAAGACTCCAAAAGAATAACAATAATCAGGCAAAAGTGTATCGTTTGTTCCCGTTAAATTGAACTGCGATGGCAAACTGCCACTGAGTGCCTGTAATAGTGATCATTTGAAGAAGCAGTCAGGTTGACACCCGAATACCCCTTCTTCTGGTCAAGCCATGAATCGAGTCTGCCTCAAACACGCATACTTCTCCCGAGATAACCAAACTAAACATCAACACCTGATTTCAATAGAAACGCCCCATAATTAAGTAGACCATCCACTCACACATCTGCAGCCATCTCCAACCAGCCCACAAAACATACACGGCATCCCTTGACTCATGTCTGGCTCAGTCTTAACAACCGCCTCTGTGAAGTCGACGTTGAACTGCAAGAACTCATCCAACAAATTCCTGAAAGCTATGATTTGATTTAAATCAGACGCGTGTCTCGCTGCCACCTCAGCCAAGACACTTCTCGTCATAACATCCACCCTCGGGGTTTCCGAGTAGGCGTACGCTATCGCCTTGACAAAGGCATCCGTGTTCCAGAGTTTCTCAGAAGCATCCCTCAGCTTCTCCGCCGCACAGCGCTTCAGACAAGACACTTCGAACTTGTCTGCGGCAACGGACATTTGAAGGTTGAACAGGATCGGATCAGCGGGCGGAGGCGTGACGTTGAGACATGGAGTGTCGCGATAGTCGGCATGATACATGAAGCAGAGCACATTCTCCACAACTCGTGGATTTTCATCTTGCATGTTGACGATTTGCTGACAGCCGGGATTCTGGTGGGCGTTCGCATTTCCTAGAACCGTTGATCCCTCGAGCAGCAGGGCGGGATCGATGTCGCTATCCGGAAAAGCGTCCGCGAAGAATTTGGACTGGCTGGCGAGCACGACGCGATGGGCGTAAAAGTCTCTTGTGATACATCGTATCGTGACGTCGGAGTATTCCGGACTGTCAAAGTATCTGATAATCGTCAGAAACAGAACCGCGGTGGCGGAAAATGCCGACTAACTTCTCAAGCCCCTTGACTAAGTCCAGCGGATACGGTTTGGTCTCCATCCGCGCCAAGCTTCGCAAGACCGTCCCCAAGATCTGCATCTTTTCCGGTGGCAAGAACAAGCGGGATTCTTAGGGACCAAACAATTGAGAAAATATTAGCCCTCCTGTGTAAGGATTAAGAGGAGATGTCTCTATGGATGCCCGAGAAAACTATCCCTCACAGCCCAAGTTCAATTGCAGTCGACATCCATTTTATAACTTTCCCCCGCCAAGTGTTGGGGCTGCCGTCCCGATCCCCCGCGATGTCTCGTCGAGATACCTCTGACTTCCCGATTAGGCAAACGTGTGTCTTTCAATCGGCATTGGCGTTTGGGGCTGCTGCAGCGCCGTCCATTCTGCATGAGCTCACTAAAACAGGGATAATCATCCTTAACCGTATGTCGTGCAGTTTGGTAACAAAGGCGGTAAACGTACCCAGGGTGACATTTGAACCAATGGAAAACGCTCCGAGGTCAGGCACTGCTGCAGACGCGGGGCTGAACGGATGTGTTTCTTGAATCTGACGACTACAACTTTTGGACCGAGACACACCTGACTACTGGGCCTCAATGCACGTGTGTTTGGTATGTAGCAGGCGCCCTTGTCTCGCTCAGTCTGGATTAAATAGGAAGCTCGTACAAAGTGCGAGGGAACGACATCGATCGACGTGTTAGGAGGATGCTGTATTCGGACTACACTCTTTTCCCCAATATGAGCATATCAAGGACCTGCTTTAGAACATGGAGTGCAGTTCTATTGGTCTTACAGGGGAATCTCTCGCTCTTGGCTGCATCGATGCGATCTTGTCATTTGCGACAGGATAAGAATTTGTAGAGTAGCACGTGGCTCGAAAGGCCTTCTGCATTTACTGCGTTCGTTTTACTTACTCTGGACACCCGAGGTATTATTTTCATGATCTAAACCACTCGTAACCACTCTATATTGGAGTTCATGAAGTCGTTCATCTTGAACTAATGGCCGCGGCGGCTCGTGTGCTTTTGCGAGTCCCAAAGGTTGCGATATTAGATCGTGCATACTCTATGGAGTGCTCGAAGTTCTTTCTCAAGCCACCCGAGGCCTACATTGCCCCCATCACCTCGGAAAGAATTTTCTGGAGGTTCAATGAATTAGTTTGCGGCGGAAGTGGTTCGCGACTGAAGACCATAGCTATCAGCGCGTGGCACGGAGAGTTCTGCTATCTATGCAGGTATGGACGATGCAGAGCTTTAGGACGGCAGAGACGACACTCAAGACGATGGCAAAGGCATTTAGAATGATAACGTAGAGATGTGTGGTAATGGAACAGAACGTGTTCAATGCAAGTAGAGCTCCGTCCGTATGGCTATGGAGAGGTATGCTACCAGACAGCAGATTCCAATACACCTTTCACCTACTAGAATGTCAAGAACACACGGTGCCAACGGGCGCCCTTGGCAGGCACCCCGTTGAACCCGATTACTAACCAGTAGTAATCGATTTTGCTGTGCCCCAAACAGCTGCGCCTACTTTCAGCCAATACATTCATTACAGCCCATCTGCGCCGCACCGTTGATGCCTGGCAATTTTTCCAGATCATCTTGGGTGGTGACGGTTTACCCTGACATCAGGCAATGGTGAAGAGCTGTCGATTCAGATAAGAGCTCGAGCCTTCAACGTATTGTGTCTTGATTCTGGACCGAATAACATCGTCGACCCATTCATTGAGGCTTTTCTTCCGACGTTTTTCTCGATTACAATTTCCGATGTACACTGTCCTAGACCCCACCAAACGCGAAGTCCGCCTCCTCAAACTGCTCGCCGGTAACGAGGCGGACGGTATCAACTGTGAACTCCACACGACATCCTTAGACAGCCCCGATGACTATGAAGCTCTTTCATATGTATGGGGTGACTCGAGCGACACACGCCCCATTACAGTTCAACAGACGGCCAAAAATGTCACTATGAATCTGGAGGCGGCGCTGCGCCATCTTCGATACCCTGACCGAGCACGCATGCTCTGGGTGGACGTCCTCTGCATCGATCAAGAGAATTTCCAGGAGCGTAATCAGCAAGTCCGATGGATGAGTGACATTTACTCAGCGGCAACCCAAGTCGTGGTTTGGCTCGGTCCAGCGACTTCGGTGGGATTCGGAGCTATGGCTACTATCCAAAAATATGCCGCCGACAGCGAGTTGCACTGGCCAGATCTAAAGCACGATCTCCTTCAATTGTTTCAGATGTATCAGTTTCTCCACAACGAATGGTGGTCGCGCGTTTGGACGGTCCAAGAGGCTGTTCTTGCAAAACAAGTGACATACCAGCATGGCCCTCGGCTGCTATCAGAGTCCGATCTGCTCAAAGCAGCCGCAAACTACAGGAATCACGCATCCGTAAGACGTTGCTGCTATTCCTGGCTCGAAAGAAACGAATCACTTGTCACTAGCGTCAGCATCGCTGTTGGAATGGAAGGGCTGCTAGGCCTGGCCAGCATTCGAGCTAACTTGCAGACAGAGAAACTTCGATTCGACGAAGTGATTTCCAAATTTCGCACAAGAAGAGCAACAGACCCTCGTGACAAAGTCTTTGGGCTGTTAGGCATATCGCGAGGCCTCAGAACGACTTCGATTGATTACACTTTGACTGCTGCTCAAGTCTTTGAGGCGACGACGCGGGAGATTATGAGCTACTGCACGAATCTGGATATCCTCAGCCACTGCGCGAATCAGGCGTATTGGGAAACAGCAACTGCCGGGCTTCCCTCTTGGGTTCCAGATTGGGGGACTGAATACCATCCAAACGACGGCTTCTCCGGTGATTTGTATCTGACCACCCATCGCCTTGCTTTTCTGGACGCCTACAGTGCTTGCGGGAAGCTTGCCTATACTCCTTGTACCAACTTCGAAGAGAACACTCTCTGTTTACAAGGGGTGCTTTGCGATAGGATTGAGAGAGTCGGGCGCTCAGAAAGAATTCTCATGGCTGAAACGGGCCCCAAATACCTGTTTGAGTGGTGGGAAATGTTGGACATCGACGGGAACCCCAACCGACCATACCGTGGAGGAGGTACCATATCAGACGCATTCTGGCGCACGATATGTCTCGATATCGGGGTCCACGGGTTCATAGCTGACAACGGCTCAGAGGCAAAGCAGGCTGGCTACAACCATGAGCGAATGCCCATAAGGCGCTGGGACAGCGAACTTGCCGCTTCCCATCATCTCCCCCAGCTAGAAATCTTCCGCAACTCGACAAGCGAAGAGGCCTGCATCCAACATTTGATGAGGGCGTCTGCCAGACGTCAATTCTTCATCTCTACTGAGGGATTGATTGGGCTAGGCCCGCCCGATATCAAGGCCGGAGACAAAATCTGCGTTTTCGCCGGCGGTAAAATGCCCTTCATTGTCCGGGATATGGACGATGAAACACAGGGTGGTGGTAGGCCAGAGGCGGGAACCCATTTACGCCTGCTGGGAGATGCCTATGTCCATGGCTTGATGTACGGGCAGGGAGTGAAAAGGGTTGAGCAGGGAGTTGAGGAGTTGAAAGTGTTCAATCTACACTGAAAATAAATTGCAGATGAGAATGGTCGGGGCCGCATTGAAAACCTGTCCGATAAAATGGAAAATAGAACTCACTCATCTTGGTCAAAACCTCTGAGCCCTGATTGGCGGTCAATACACTCACAAGCCGTCCCGGTCTCAAAGAAGGGACTTTTGGTCGGTTACATAATAACGATCTTGTCATTTGCGATTAAAAAAAGATAACCCACAGTTCCCCCAATGGTGTAAGTCGGAATCGACAACCGCATCAAATTCAATGAGTTGAAAATTCACAACCTGTCGGTAATCCATCAAGTTCTGCTCCAACAGCACCGGCACAGGCCTCTTAATCCCCCCTACAAGCAGCGAGAGCGCTAGCCCAAAATGGCAGCTTGCAATCGCAAAGCCACCCACAAGCTGGACCCCGGGAGATAACCGGCCGGCGTCGGAGCCCCTCCGCTCGGGGAACCCAAACCCACCGAGGTAGCTACCTCACTCACCTCACCAGCCTCCCGTCTCATTCGCGTCGTGTAGCAGCTCTTATCACCAATTTCACCTCTCATCCTTCACTTCCATCTCACACCAACCTCAAACACAATTCTCAAGATGGCACCCTCAGATTCCCATCGCAACCGCACGCATCTCAAAATGGCACCCCCAAACTCACCAGACACCATCTCAGACGAAGACGATGACTTCGTCTTCGTCTCCCACTCAGACTGCAAACCATCCACCAAACGTACCTCCTTCTCAACGCCCCTCGATGAAATCTCCGCCATCGTAGACTCCTTCGCCGAGGACCTCTGGCCCGTCAACAAGAAAATCCACGACAACCCCGAACTAGGTTACAAAGAGTTCATCGCCCACGACACCCTCACAGCCTTCATGCGCTCCCGCCCCGGCTGGTCCGTCACCCCCTCCGCCTACGGCATGGAGACCGCCTGGGTCGCCGTCTACGACACCGGCCGCAAAGGCCCCGTGGTCTCCTTCAACGCCGAGATGGGTACGCCCCTCTCCTCCCCACTCCCTCCATCCCCTCTAACACCTCACAGACTGCCTCCCCGGCATAGGCCACGCCTGCGGCCACAACCTAATCGCCTCCGCCTCCGTCGCCGGCGCTCTCGCCACCGCCCTCTACCTCTCCCGCCACCCCTCCCTCCCGGGCAAAGTCGTCCTCTACGGCACCCCCGCCGAGGAAGGCGGCGGCGGCAAGATCCGCCTCCTCCGCGCCGGCGCCTACGCCGCCCACGGCGTCGACCTCAACCTCATCTCGCACCCAGGCATCGTCGCCGACACGTCCCTCATGCGCACCTCCGCCTACACCTCTTTCAGTGTGGAGTACTTCGGCCGCGAGGCCCACGCCGCCGCGAACCCCTGGCTGGGCATCAACGCCCTCGACGCCCTCGTCACCGCCTACACCGCGCTCTCCGCGCTGCGCCAGCAGACCATGCCCGGCGACGTGATCCAGGGCAACATCACCTCGGGCGGCGCGCGGCCCAACATCATCCACGCGTACGCCGCGGGGGATTTCGTCGTGCGCGCCGACAGCCAGGCGCGCTTGAGGGAGCTGCGCGCGCAGGTCCAGCGCTGTTTTGAAGCCGGCGCGCTCGCCACGGGCGCGAAGCTCAAGGTCACTGAGACGGGGAGCTACAAGGACCACGTGCCGAACCGACCTTTAGGACGCAGCTACACGCGCGCGTGGAACGCGCTGTCCACGAAAGACGGGAAGGGCAAGATTCCCCTGGACGAGGACGTGGACGAGATCCGCGGGCGGACGATGGCGAGCACGGATCAGGGAGATATCAGCTACGCGATGCCGAGTTTGAGTGTGGGCTTTGCGATTCCGCCGGGGGAGGGCGGGCAGGGCCCGCATAACCCCGAGTTCGCGGCGGCGGCGGGGACGAGGGAGGCGTATGAGATTAGTTTGAAGGTGGGCAAGGGGCTGGCGGCGGTTGCGGTGGATGTGTTTACAAAGGAGGGGCTGTTGGAGGAGGTGAAGAGGACTTGGAGGAGGGATATGGGGATGGAGGAGAAGGAGGGTGTGAGGACGAGGGGTTTGTTAAGTTGGTGGATTTGACACTTGTTTAGGTCTGTGAGATGAGTGTAAGATGGAGCAGAGGCAAAGGTAACTGAACATAATTCACGAATATGTCAATATCAAAGACAGAAAGTTCATGATAAAAGCTCATCGATACTTTACAATGGTCCCATGATATCCCTAATCGCTAACAATACACGCCCGACTCCTCATAAAGCCAATATCAAGACAATTCTTCTAGCATCCCTCATGCCCTCACATCCTCTTTGCCCCCATCTCCTCGCTCCCGAAGTCATCCCACTCCTCCCGCCCAATCTTCCTCGAAATCCACACCCCCACGCCCGTCACCGCGCAGCTGCCCAGGAACCACCCCTCAAACCACCAGTCCACGAACCGCGGCTCCAGCGCCCCCTCCAGCGCGTCCCCGACCGCGCTGCCCATCTCCCGCGGCAGGTTGCTCCGCAGCAGCAGCGCCGCGCTGATCACGTACACCGCCGCCACCTGCCCGATCACCAGCGCCAGGTTCGCCTGCGCCTGGTACAGCAAGCCCGGCATCCACTTGCTGAAGAGGCGGAACGTCTGCAGCACGCTGTTGGCGCTCGCCGCGAGTATGACCCCGGACAACAGGAACGAAATCTGCCGCGCCCACGCGATCTGGTCCAGCTTCGGGTCCCAGTGCCGCGCCAGCAGCCCCAGGAAGCGGTTGATCGGGTCCGAGGAGCTGAAGCTCGCCGCCGGGTAGTACGCCCGCCGCAGCGTCGCCATCAGGGTAGCGAGGATGCGGTACAGGCAGTAGAGGCTGAAGACGAAGTGCGGCACCGCGAGGACCTTGCCCCACGCCGTCTTGGCCCGCTCGTCTGCCTCACGCCGGCTACGCATCATGCCCAGGCTTGCGCCGAGGTTCGCCTCCATTGTCTCGAGCCCGGCAATCTCCAGCCTCAGCGCCTTCATCTCCGCCTCGTCGCCGTTCATCCCCCTCACGGCGCCCAGCATCTTGCCCATGAACCCGCCCGATGAAGAGCTGCTGGCCGCAGCCGCCGCCGCGTCGCGCGCCTTCCGCTCCAGCGCCTGCAGCCGGTGTCTCTTCGTAATCAACATCTCGTTCGTGGCCTCCAGCCCGGCCTCCTTCCTCGTAATATCCGTCTCCGTCACTGGCCTCTTGCGCCGGTCGTTAACCGCGCCCAGTGTGTGCCACGGGCTCGACACCGCCGCGAACCCGCTCAGCATCGCCATCAACGAGATCCCAATCACCCCGATCCGCTCCAGACACGCCCTCAACACGCCCCCTCCCGGCGTCTTCTCCAGCCCGACCATCCTCCCCAGGCTCCAGAACGCAAACAGCCACCCCGCAAACACGGCGCCCTGCACCCCCCACGCCACCCTCGGCACGCGGCCCCTCCCGTCCCTCTGGAAACTCCACCCCGCCCCCGCCACCACGCTCTGGATCTCCAGGAACGGGATCACGCCGACCAGCAGCACCAGCAGCGTCGGCACCGTCACCCGCAACCCGACCTCCCGGGCCCGCGTCCCCACCACGTCCGAGACCTCGCACAGGATCAGCTCCCCCAGCACCGTCGCCAGCCCGACCGTCACGCAGAACACCCCCGCCGCGACCCTCCGCCGCGCGCTCTTCTGCCCGTGCTCCGCGTGCGCCTGCCGCAGCGTCGCCGGCGCGTGGGCGGGCAGGTAGTGGTCCTCGCCGTCGTGCGCGTCGTGCACGCGGGCGAGCCGCGGGAAGATGGAGCGGTTGGCGACCGTCGCGACGGCCGCGAAGGTGAGGAGAAAGGGCGACAGCGAGAATATCAGCCCCAGCGTCGAGGGGGCGGCGTTGGGGTCCACGGCCGCGCATGCGTCCTCGTCGCAGGCGGACGAGAAGAAGCGGAACCAGGGCATCTGGGGCGGCTTGTGGCGGGGCTTTCGCGCGCTGTCGGGATCGAATGGGCGTGGGACATGTGTCTGTGGAGGTGGTAGTGGTCGTCGTCGTGCTCGGGGTGCGACAGATGCAGCATCGCTGAGTGTCGGCGAGCTGTGTGATTTTTTTTGGTGTTTCGAGGTGAGATTTCAACGCGGGATTCGCAAGGCTGGGGTCGACATTGTCTGCGGTATGTTGTCGATCTGTTCGGACAACCGTTGCTGAGACGGGCGTTGGGAGGACAAGGTATGGCATTCGTCACGCTTTGTCGGAGTTTGCTCCAGCCACGATGACCTGGCCTTAGCTGGAGCTTCAGCCACATTTGGTGGGTGAAGCCACCCAGGGCCCCGCCGGGCTGCCGCAAGTGGCCAATCGACGTGGAGGAAAGACTCACTCACTGCAGCTTGATGGGGAGCTGTCCTTCGCATCTTATGCAGGTTGGTCGAGATGCCGCTTGAGCAGTGCTACATTGCGTCACGATATGGGGAAGCATAAAATGGTACCTGGTCATTTCTCTCTTTTATTGGGTATCTACCCGTGGGCTTCTTCTTCATAGCGAGACCTACGCCAAACGCTTGATCGCGACCTGGTCATCTAAGGCGACCTTTGCAACGCATCCTCTCGAATAAAAATACCCTGCCCACGTTGGCAACCAAAACGCCTCTCCATAGATGATGTATTCCTGTACGTCTTTTGATCTCATTCCCTAAAGACCAGCATCAAGTCGCTAGCATTCTCGTCCGTAGCATCAACCGGTGCTACTAGTGCGCGACTCCTTCGAGTCGTCATCCTCATCATCCTCTGCATTTCCGGTAGAGTCAAGACTCGACTTCCGGTTCTCGCGGAGCAGAGCGGCAGCCTCACCGACCTCCATCTTGTGAAGCCTTTCCTTCTGGTTCGAGTTGATGAGCTGGTCGCCAGACACGACTTCGAATTCGTCTTCCTCCTCATCGTCATCGTCGTCGCTATCGCCGGTCGTGCTAGGCGGTGCTTTGGCCGATGCTGCAGACGTAGTCTGTGACAGGTTGCTGTATCCTCTTGGCTGTAGATACGAATTGGGGTCGATTGGCTTAATGGTGGGATCGAAAGAAGCAGGCAGTCCAAGTGCCTTCGCCACCTGGTGGGCTTCCTCGTCCGGTGTATGCCTGATTTCGACCTCGTACATGCTGCTGCGCTCGCTATCGGCCTCATGCTTGCCCCCCGTTGCCGATAGCATTTTGACGTATGTCTGTCGCTCCGAGTCGTTTTGTCTCTTATTCTTCTTCTTCTCTCGCTTCTCGGTCGGGCGAACGACAACGACGGGAACCGGGGAGTACTGCAGACAGTACTTGGAGAAGGAGTTTCGGGTGTTGACGAGGCCTTGGAGACCTCCGAGTGATCGACCACGGGTACCTACGATGAGCATAGCAGGTTGGTAGATTTGGATCTGAGTTCATATTCGTCAGCTTTGTGCTCTCCATTTAGTTCGCCAGGAAATTTCAGCGTGGCCACTCACCAGCTTCTGGAAGGTCGAGTGCAGTTTTCCGCAGGCGTATTCCAAAACAACACTGATGGCTCGGTTTGCGCCGTTGCGCTTAAGAATCGACTCCATAACCTTATTGGCATCCTTTTGGTACGCATCATTATCGGTGCGCACTTCCTTTTCAATGACGCGCACGCACACAATCTCGTCGCCATCATCGACGAGCTCGTCGAGCAGCCATTGCAACGCATAGTCGGAGTAGGAGTGCTCGTCGACGCCGACCATGAATGTGCGCGACCTCCTCTGGGCCTGGTACCCCTTATGTCTAACATTCAACGTCAGCGACGGCGTGTTGTTCTTAGTGGCCTCGCCGAGGGGCAGATTGTCGAACGCGACATGTGTCTGGAACCTGTCCGGCGTGGGGGTTTGAGTTAGCGTTGCCATTAAGAAACGATGTCAGCGGAAAGCAGGGCCCGCAAGGAGTTGTGCGACGAAGTTTTTGTTGGAAAAGACGCGATAGAAAAGCTGTGGAGAGTGAAGATGGACACGGCGACTGGCCGGGATTAGGGAAGAAAAATCGTCAAGCGCCTTGGTGTTGCGTTTGGTGGTGAGACAGAGACTTGGAGGCAGCCGACGCCAAAAGCAGGGAAACTGGCTGGGTGGATTGCGACACAGCACTGACAGCGTCCGTTCCCCCTCCAGCTTAGGTACGGCTCATTCCGGGCCAAGCGTGGCTGTGGATGAGCGACTTTGGCGCCTCCTCGGCCTCCTTTGTGAAGGGTAAACGAAGAGGCACAGGCGCAATCAGCGGGGTAGTGGGGTCAAGGATGAACAGCCCCGGCGAATTGCAGCGCCTCCTCTTCTAGCAGTGTCGTGTGATTGTGTGGGAAATTGCAACGTTCTGCTGGCCGCTGCATTCGGACGGAGGGGAATAAATCGTACGGCGGTGGTAGAGAGGCTTCAACACCGCAGACAACGACGCCTTCCTCCTCCGCCTCTTGGATATTTTTTGTTGTTTGTTGTTTGTGTAATGGGCGCAATCCCAGGCAGTTCGTCCTAGCAACAACATTGGCAACTCGGTTGATGCTTGTTTCGCATGAAGAAGGGGTCCTTTCCCGCAGAGACGCCGTCATGACTAAGGTTAGACTTGGGATGCGGCGGCGGCAGTGTCGTTGAACCCCACCATTCCCGGCCCAGCTCCACGACCGTCAGACACTGGAGTCAGCACCCGCATCCCGCATCCCCCGTCTTTGGCAGCTTTCAATGGGCAGCCAGGTGACAGTCGCATTCTCCCCCGCATCAAGCATGCTGGCCAACTGCTGCTTTGGGTAGTCATCAGAGGTGGGTACGTGTGAGTGACGGCCGCACCCTACGAGTCCAAACCATCCTTCATGTACTGTTGTTTGCGCCAGCCTGGACAAGTCGGCTTGCAGATATGCCGCGGAAACGTCGGCTGTAACTGGACCCAGGAGGGTCTTCATTCGTTCCATGTTGCCAATCGACTGGAAGAGCTGCTGCACTGCGTGAGGTATACAGATATCACGGTAGGTAAGGCAGCATAAGCATATGGGCCTAGACTGGCTTCCAAGCCACACTGCAGCTGGTGCATCCGACTTTGCCGGCGACATTGCCCATCTTCGCTCGACCTTACAAAAGGTTCGGCTGCCCCAACTCGGAGCCCCAACGTCCAATGTCTCTGGCGGAGTGTGTATTTCAAAAGAGAGACAGCAAGGAGATTGTTGCGCTTACCTGTCATGAGCAGGAGACGACGCTCTAATGCGCTCCTTGTCTGTTGTTCTCTTGGCTCCTTGCGGCAGCGATAGGTTCCGAACCGGTGCAAACGTCAGCGATCCTATCGACGACCCCCTATGCCTTCCGGCGAACGACTCGGTCCTGGACGATTCGGCAGAGAAGCTTCCTTTTGCGCTCTCCAAAGACGGACTTGCAAAGCTCGAGAGTGTCGTAGCACGGCTCAACGCTCCAGCATCTCCACCCTTGGCATCCTCCTCTTTCTTCTGCGACTCGAGGGAGAAGTAATCCGCCTTGGATTTGTCTTTGGGCTGCAACGGGGTCTTGGGCGAAATGTCCGCCGAGTCGGGGCTCTGGACGGGGAGCGTCGTACGGGGGCTAGGGCCCGACATCGTGTGTCGTCGAGGAGGGTTCTGAGTCTGCTCTGGCGGTGAAGGTTTTGGCAAAGATATCTTGCGCGGTGGCGGGGGCAGCGGTGGCGACGGTGTGTCTTTTGTGGTTTTCTTGCTCTTCTTTTTGGAGCTTTGGGGCAGCAGAAATACGCTACGCCAGTTGTCCGTTGGCCGCATCGGTAGGCTTCACGACAGCTGTGGAAACCCGGTCAGCATGAGGGACTGAGGGAGCAATTTGCGGCCAGCAGATGTTGGTTGCAGAGTCGCACTTCGGCTGGACCCCTAAAAGAGTGGATCGCAGTCGCGAAACGAGACGTCTTCCGTGGACCGGCCAGCTGAAAGAAAGAAATAGCCCCAACGGTGTGGATTTACGCGCGGAGATGGCTGATGGTGGACTGACTACACGGTCTAAAGCAGGAAAGGGGCGTCTGTCGACTGGCTTGCGAATCGAACAGGGACGGTCAGAGCGTTTCTGGCTGTTGTGTTCTTCTGGCAGGATACGATAGCTCGGACGGGTGCGACGGTACGAATACAGGCAGAGGGCGGTAGTTGTGGTTGTCGGCACGGGTCGATGCTGATTCAGGTGAAGTCTGATGTGGTATTGGCTTTTACTTTTGCTTTGCCATGTGCGGGAAACCTTCCATGTAATAAGGCTGGTCGACAAAAAGGTAATTTTCGAAGGAGGAGGATCCGAAAAAAAGACTGGGCAAAGAGGAAAAAAAAACTCCGGTGTTGGTGATTCGGCAAAGCTGAACAGGGTTGGGTATCGTGGGCGCGCGTGGGTTTGGCTGCGGAGCGTCTTCTTTTATGGCAGCGGTTCGGCGTATGTAAGAGGCGGTTATGCCAAGGCTGGCGGGGCCTCACAAGGCGCAGATTTGCCTGGAGATGGTGTTGTTGTCGATACAGGAGACGGAGTTCTAACGAGACGGGGTGTGGCGTGGCGGTAGCGCGTCTCCTAGGTCCGAAGGGTCAGGAAATATGGTTTGGGTTGCTGCTGCTGCTGTGACTTTGGGTAGCAGACCAAACCAGACCAGACCAGGCCGACGAGATGGGGTGAGCAGGTGATCGTTGACCGGGATGGCAGCTGTCGAGTCGACGGTGCGCCGCGCAGAGATGAGCTTGGCTAAACGAGATGGAGCCACCGAAGAAGTACCCAAGCGGGAAGAATGCAGCGGAAAGGTACGCAACAGTCGGGACCCGAGTTCGTGGTAGACATGCGCCGGAGAAGGAGTCCAGTATCTTGGCTGCGGGGAGCAGCGGCGCGGACGGCGTGGAATGGGGAGAGGATAAGACAACTGGGAAGAGAAGAAGCTCGAGAATGGTGTTGTAAAAGTCTGGGCATGCGTCGTTTACGTTATGATGCGAGAGGAAAAGCAAATAGCCGTCCGTCACAGAGACACCTGGATGGGCATGAGGTAGGTGGACGTGCAAAAGAGAATAAGTCGGGTGTCTGTGTCTGTAGGGCAAGCAGGTTCTTGCATGCGGAGGATCTCTCTCATCTAAGTACAAGGGCATTCTACTTTTTTTTTTTCTGCCCCTTCCTCGTTTGCAAGAGGCGGAGGGAGGGTGCACATCTTGAATGTGACGCACAGCGCCGTGGGTCGTGGAGGGCATGCAACCAGCAGCAACGCAGCAGCCGTAGCAGCAAGCAGCAAGGATATGTGAGGGGTGCGCTGCGGTGCCCTGGCCAGACCCAGACAGCCTGAGCCTGGGTCACAGTGTTGATGCTGAGGTGAAGTCTGCCAGCTGCATGGTGGAGAGGAGGGAAGCTTCCAGGGGAGGGGGAATAGGGAGGGGAGAACACCAACACTGGCAAAGGCAAGCAGGATGGTGGTGGTGCTGCTGAAACGGGAAGGGCGAGGTGAGGGATCCAAGGATGACGGCGGAAGGGTGGAGGAGGAGAATGGAGGACGGGGCACGAGATGGAGGGGAGGGGCCCGGGAAGCAGGCACTGGGTGTCTTGAGGGAAGGCAGGGGGTGACCTTTCTTACACCTGCCTTACACTTTACTGCGTAGAAGTAGGATACAGGTGAGGCAAAAGTCTTTTTAGGAATGTATGCAGTAAATGGAAAGAGTGACTATTACCTCGGGACATGGCACCTTCTCTACTTACGACTTCGAAAAGAAATAGCCTTTGGTGGAAAGAGCACTTCAATTTGATGAGGAAGGAAGGGCATGGCAAAGCGGAAAGAAAGGGAACCTATGCTTTGCCCACGAGGTAGGTACCGCAGCAAGTACCTGCCCGTAGGTGCCTTCCAAGACAGCTGAAGGCAGGTGAGGTGTAGCTGGGGAAGCTGGGGCCACATCTAGGCACCTGCTGGTCCAGCTGCACCTGCTGCACCTGATCCTGCCCTCCTGGAATTGAGAATGGTACTGGACGACAGCACGGAGGAAGGCCCGATGAACACTCTTTCTGTTTGCTTCAGAACGAGACAGAACCACATCATCGCCTTCTCGTCTCCCACTTTTACCTATCCCAAAGGACCTCTTTCCAAGGAAAACCCTACCATTCACAGCACCCGCCCGACACAAGATCAGCCAGGCACGTTTACTCTCCGGCGATCTCATCTCATATCTCATCCCTCACGACCTTCGGACCGCATGCCCTGGCCGCCTAGACAGCTCCCCAGTCCCAGCATCCGGTCGCCAGCCCCGAAATAACCTGAGAACACCACCCAAAACTCGCCAAGACCACCCAAGTACCGAGTCCAATCATTCAGTGCCTCTAACGGCTTTCATTACACATCTGCCTGCCTTTCAAGCTTCTCGGGACCCGTTTCCAAGCACCCGCCACTGCCTCATCCCTGTCCTCTCGACGCCGGACTGCTGCACACTTACACCCTCTATCGAGACGGCCACGGCTCGACCAGAACTGACTCGACTCAACTCCAACCGACGGAATGAACGACACTTCGGATATTCGTCCATACCTATCCGTACGGATACCTAGGCATTCGCCATCTGCACCCCGGCGCCTGCTGCGCTCTCGAGTCTGCCCGGTGTTTGCTACCATGGTGCTGTCGGCGCCTGCAATGACATGACATGGCATGACGGCGCTCTTTGGGGGCCGGCGTGCCTCTGTCAGTGGCCCTCCTTGACGTACGCCGACGTGGACGGTGCCTAGACTACAGACACCTTATAGAGTGTCTGGCGCATCAGACGCCGTTAGAACCACGCTTTCAACCAGGCATTTCGGCGAATGCTACACCGTGGCACGCCTCGACTGGGACATACATGATGCCTACGCACGCCTTGCCCTCTGTCGTCATCTTCTCTGCGAAACCTCCTCACCATCATACCACATTTCCATATTTCCCGTCTCACAAACCCCCGAAACCCAAAAATCCCACCAACGTGGGCGGCGGCACGCGGCAGCTTGGTGCGCCAAGCGGATTGTCGCAGCCAGCGGGCCCCTCCGAGTTCCTCTAGGTCCTCCGGGGGGCCTCATCGCCAGCAGTTTGCGCCAAACACCAAGCACAGCTACTGCACAAGCACACTCAACATCGCATTGGACCGACGCATTCCCACGTCTGCCCAGACGGCTCTCCGAGTGCTAAGATTGTCCCCGTTGCTCAATTGCTCGACTCATCACGACCGCGACCCTCCATCTCGTTCTTCTCGTCCACTCGTCAACCTCCAACATGGTCTTGGCAAACCACTCAACCATGTCGGTCCCAGGCTCCCAGCATCCAGGATGGATGAGAAGGTTGTCGTCCACCGCGGTCCTCACAGCAACCTCGAGTCGGTGTGCGCGCCGCCCTAAACCGCTTCTTCTGGCTCACAACTCCAACCTTGCTTCTTTTCATTTTATTCTCGTTAATGAGCCGGCATGCCTCTGATGAGAGCCCCGTCAGCCAACCTCGCGAGCCGGCCCAGCCAATCCACACTCCCAGCGCCAAGGCCCGAGCCAAGACAACTGTATCTTTTGTGCTGCTTTGGTGCCCCCCCTGGGTTTCTTTTTACTTCTGTGACCCGACGACGTGCAGGGCTTGATGGGCTTGGGTGGGCGGCGGCTCGCTTCCTTACCCTCTTCTTCGGCGCGCAAATCTCTTGGCCGGGACCCATCAACGTCGCAGGAAGCCGTCTTGGTCACTGGGGTTCGACTCGAGGGGTTGGCTCCCTGGTGCCCTCCACTGTCGAGACAAGAGCGCAAGCCCGAGAAGGGAAACATGCAAAGCCAAAAGGGATGTGTTTCCAAGATACCAAGCCGGCAACCACAAGCGGTCGGGAAGAGGCAGCCCATGCCAAGCTGAGAGTGAAGATGGTGCCCATCTTCGCTCATTCCTCACCATCTGGAATATTCCTGTGGTTGCCATGGCCCAAGATGCCATTCGCAGTACATTGGTCTGCCCAGAAATCCGTCCTGACTTTCCGGCCTGCACTTCCTTGTCATCGATAACGTCTCACACTTGCTGTGTTACCTCTCACCGACAAGATGCGCAGAGACAGTCTGTGCCGCTTTTTCTTGCAGGCTCACCGAAACAAATCGAGCAAGGTCCCCTATCGGCTTGCAATCAACCGACCAGCCAAATGGCTTGCCTGAGCCACGGGTTTGGTCGGGGGCGGGCGTCGCTTGTCATCTATCAACTCTCACCCCGCCGGTGGGAGCTGTCGACTTCATGATTGATGTCAATTTCAGACGTCTTTGCGCCGTTTATGCCTGTTGTCGCCGCTGATCGACGGCATATTTCCAAGCCTTGAGAGATAACGGTTCAACAAACCGGCTAATTGTCAGCGTGAAATTGAAATCAGATCGTGCGCTGAGGAGGGCTAATCGCGCGCCACGCTGTCGCATCTTCGGATGGCATATACGGTGACAATAGATGCGGTGTGAGGTCTATCAAAGCGGCCCTGACGCAGCTTTAACGTTGCTGTGTGGCACACAGTCAGCCATTTCGTTAAGCTCGACCTCTTACCTGCTCCCTTCGTGCAGCTTTCCTATCTGACTTACAGCCGACAACCACCCATCAACAGCGCTTCCTGTCAGCCAAGCGCAGAGATTGTGCAATCTGCAACCTCACTTCTAGATTCCGCGATCGCTTGCGTAAGTTCAAACGTAATCCTGCACGCTCGCCATCCTGCGTGCCGATGCACCTGCAATAGCCGAGCGACAACATCCTCATCCATCGTCCAGTCTCCGCCTACACCCCCAATTGACCCAGAAGACGACGTCAAGCGCGCCCGTGATCTGCGTTTCTGTCGGATTCCCAGATCACACCTCAAGGTAAACTCTTGGCAACTACCAGAGACAAACGAAACAAGCACACGCACACACGCAGGACAAATCTGACTCGCAGAAACTCAGCCAAGACATAAGAGCAAGAATCTAGGACAGCTAGAGCGAATAACGTGAGACACCGTTCAACATTAAACCGCTAGCCTCACGCAAGTGGCACATGTTCAACCACACCAGGTAATGTTCCTTGGGGAATATAGGCCTCCAATTTTTCTGTGCGGATCAGCCCGTCCCTCCCGATCATTTCCCCGGTCTGCCGACGCAGGCGTGAGGACGGACACAATGCCTGAATGGGAAGGCATATTCCCCGCGGGCTCCGCTTCATCGTCGCAAGATAATCGGCCATCGGGAGTGCGGGAGGCGGTTCCATCATCCATGGAGACCGCGGGGTCAAGGGGCCGGCGGTCGTCTGTGGGATCTGGCAAACGCTTCTATCTGAACGGTTAGATCTCAGCCTCCGCCTTGAGATTCCCGGACGAGGGGCCAGGATAGCCCCTCACTCCCGTCACCCTCCCCGCCTCGGGGGACGCTCCAGGCTTTCCCCCTCCCGTGGCAACTTCAGCCCGTTCAACCGCCACGGGTGTCAAGGTTCAACACCGCAGCGACCGGAGGCTTTGAAAAAT
Source organism: Colletotrichum fructicola Nara gc5 (assembly GCF_000319635.2). Classification (NCBI taxonomy): domain Eukaryota; kingdom Fungi; phylum Ascomycota; class Sordariomycetes; order Glomerellales; family Glomerellaceae; genus Colletotrichum; species Colletotrichum fructicola. The sequence continues at coordinate 6,148,151 of NW_027094051.1, read as the reverse complement.
GTCCGCACATTCCCAGAAGCACATGTCCGGACTTCAAAAACTGCATCAAAACTGCAAACACGCAGGCCTTGCCGTGTTTCTCTCGCCAGGTTTCACATCAGAGGATTTCACGCGGGGAAAGTAGATTAAGGCACAACGTCGAGGTGACAAAAATAGGTTGCGCTCGACGACCTCATCAAAAAGCCTTCTCATTTCGAGGGCACGAGGCACACGGCACAGACCGATCTTGACTGAATCTCTTGACTTGACTTCTTTACGGAACATTGCCCGCCTGCAGCCAGTGAAACTCCCCGAGTAGGAACAGCCTCGATCGGCGCGACGAGCTCTACATGAGTGATCTTGTCCCATTCATCAGGGAGCCCTGGCCCTGGGGCAACCTTTTTTCTGCGTCTCAGCCTTCCGCACATCGTTCGCTTCCCCCTGAGGCCTCGAATTGATTCGGAATGGACATCGATCGTACTCTTCAATTCTAATTATTCCCTTTGGTTCACTTCATCCCGCCCAGCCAACCAGGCCCAGTGTTCCAGGAAGCAAAGACGCCTGAACGCCGTAACAATGCGAGCATCCCATCCTCCGGGCCTCCCTCGTTTTACCATCCCATGATTTTGCTTTTCTCCCCTCTCTCCCCTTCGTCTGCCTCGACCACAAGTGTCGTCAGTGACGAGGAGATCAAAAGTTTTCACCTCCCGACGGCAGGTCTGGTAGAAAGACACCATAGGGACTCTCTCTGCCCAGACCTGGTCGGCCCCCTCTCTCAACACACAGCTGTCTCTCCCCTGTTTTCCAATATGTGGCCAGCTGCACATCACTCTTGCCTCCTGGTTGTATAGGGCCCTAGTTCTCTGCCATCGCTCAAGCGTACGTGCGGGACAGGTTGCGGAGGTACCAGTCCACCAGCTTGCGTCCGACCTTGGCCTCGGAGATGTGGATCAGGTCCTAAAATCGCATGTTAGCTTTGCTGCTTTATTTGAAATCGTGAACGTAGAGGGGTCTACTTACACCCTGCATGGCGTAGTCAAGGTCGCTAACGTTGACCAGGTCGCCGTCCAGCAGGCTGCCGTCGGTCCAGCGGAGCTGCTTGGTGCGCTGCTTGTTGACGAGGAGCCAGGAGCGGAGCTCGTCGGGCTTGACCTCGAGGAAGCCAGCCAGCTTGTTAAGGTCCATGGTGGTGTAGAGGCGCAGGTAGGACTTGACGGTGGGGCTCATCATGTTGGTCTTGACCTCGTCCATGAAGATGGCGAGGTGGTGCTCGACGGGGTCGATGTTGGACTCCGGGTTGTCAAAGTCGGGGGGCACGGGGGAGATGAACTTGGGGCAGGCGGCGCGGAAGAGCTCCTCGAAGATTGGCAGGGACTCGGGGCCGCCGCGCTGGAGCTTGAGGAGCTGGTCGCCGTACTTCTCGCGCAGGGCGGAGTGGATGGTGTCGTCGAGGCGGGTGGGGTGGAAGGCGACGCAGATGGCGATGAGGGCGTACATCTGGTCGTTCTTCTTGGTGATGGAGTCGTACTGGGCGTTCTTCTGGAAGTTCTTGGTGCGGCTGACGTAGACGAGGATGTGGTTGAACATGCGGATGGCGTCGGCGTAGCGGTGCATCATCATGTAGGAGAAGCCGACGTAGTAGTACGTGGTGAAGTGGGCGGCCATGACGCGGGCGAACATGGCCTTCTTATTGAGCTCGATGTCGTCGAGCGTCTTGAGGGCGAGGCTGAAGTCGCCGAGCAGGCAGTGGACGCGCAGCAGCCCGATGATGGAGAAGTAGCCGAGCATGCGGTACAGGTTCTTGGTGCCGTACTCGCCGGCGACGGCCATGGGGTCCTCGTTACGGCGCATGGCGGCCAGCTGCTCGGTGATCTGGGAGCGCTGGATGAGCGAGTAGAGGACGTTGAGGACCGAGTAGCAGCCCCAGGTGTTTGGGTTCTCCTTGAGGACCTGCATCTCCTCCTCGTTGGAGGCCTGGCGGGCGATGCGCATGCGGTACGAGGAGAAGGAGTTGAACTGGTAGATGAACTCGTCGATGACGTCCCAGGCCCAGTAGTACGAGGGCGGCTCGAGGTCGACGGGGCCCTCGGAGTTGAGGATGAAGTGGAAGAGCGAGCAGTAGCTGTCGTAGCTCTGGAACTTGACCTCGAGGGGCGCGGAGAAGTCGAGGGGCTGGGCGGCGGCGGCGAGACGCGACTGGATGTCGTCCGTCTGCTGGGCCATGGTCAGGCTGTTGACCTGCTCGAGGTCCTCGCCGATGATGCCATCCTCGTACTGGACCTGCTCCTTGTAGTCGTTGACGAGGGCCTCCTCCTCGACGTCGCTGTCGTCGTCCATGGTGCGGACGGGCCGCTCTCCGTTCTGGTAGCCGCTCATTTTTTTTTTGGGTGGTCGGTGTCGGTTCTATCCTTCTCCGGGTTCGTTACCTGGAAAAGAAAAGAACAGAAAGGAGGAAAGAAAAGAAAAAGAGGAGGACGGCAAAATTGCTCGTCGTCTATCGGCTCGCGGGGTGGTGGTTGAGGACAGGTAGGCGGTGCGGCGGTCGTTCTCGGAGCGATCGCTTGTCTCGTTCGGGGGGGAGGAGGAGGGAGGGTGGGAGTGGGGGTGGGCAAAATTTGATGTCCGCTCGCGATAACCTCAGCAAAATGCCCCCTCAATACGTGACCTTCTGCGGGATGTGTGTGGCCGTTCACTCACGGGAAAAAACGACAAGGTGCCAAAAACCCTAAGCGAATGATACCGCTTCGGTAGAGCGATGGCGCTCGGATGATGCATAGGCGGGGCGAAGACGCTTATCCGGTGTTTTGGCGGGGTCGGCGGGGTAAATTTCGGGCGGCCACCGCTGAGGTAATTGCAACCAACGGTGACCAGTGCTCTGCTGCTGCTGCTGCTTCTGCTGACGGGAGATCCGCCAGGACGAAGGCGGGCGAAAAAAAAAGTTGCATTAGATACATACACTGTACAATATCACTCATCGGCCATCGCAAGGGGGCTAAGTTTGACTTGATACGTTCCAATATCACATCACACACGTACCAACTGCCTGACCTAACCTGCAGCAACGATAGAAAAGAGTCATCTTGCCCTGTGCCGTGCAGCCACACGTTCGAGAGCATCAAAGGTGGCGAATCAGCTGTGTCTGCTGTGCTTCTTTGCGGCGGCGTATTAGTCACGGGCCTGGACCAGTTAGTCGCTGGATTTCATCATCACTGCCATCCGGACGACTATCCTTGCTCAACGCCCAGTCGCATCGACTTTCACCGTGGTGCTTGTACACACGACGTTGGCATATACATACGGCGCCCGCTTCTTCTTACTTCACTGTCTCGTCTCATTCACTCGGCATTGCTTTCTGTCTATAGATCTTCTTCTGATACCCCACCCTTCATCCTCACTTCCGTACCTCCCTCACACTTCTCACATAACCACCGCCCGAAATGCCCGTAGTCACACCCGAGAAACTAGCCAGCCTGCAAAGGCATGCGGCCGACGTCCGTAATGTACGTCAAATACTTTGGACGCGGTCTTCGTGAACCTCTTCATGGCTGACCCTTGACACAGATCTGCATCCTGGCGCACGTCGACCATGGCAAAACCTCCCTCACAGATGCTCTGCTCGCCACGAACGGCATCATCTCACCCAAACTCGCCGGCAAGATCCGCTACCTCGACTCCCGCCCGGATGAGCAGCTCCGCGGCATCACCATGGAGTCTTCCGCCATCTCCCTCTACTTCTCCATGCTCCGCCGCTCCGCCCCGGACGCGGACCCGGAGGCCAAGGAGTACCTCATCAACCTCATCGACTCGCCGGGCCACATCGACTTCAGCAGCGAGGTGTCCACGGCCTCGCGCCTGTGCGACGGCGCCGTCGTGCTCGTCGATGCCGTCGAGGGCGTCTGCAGCCAGACCGTCACCGTGCTGCGGCAGACCTGGACCGAGAAGCTCAAGCCGCTGCTCGTCATCAACAAGATCGACCGCCTCGTCACGGAGCTCAAGATGTCGCCCGGCGAGGCGTACACCCACCTCAGCAAGATCCTCGAGCAGGTCAACGCGGTGCTCGGCAGCTTCTTCCAGGGCGAGCGGATGGAGGAGGACCTGAACTGGAGGGAGCGCATGGACGAGCGCGTGCAGGCGGCGTCGTCCAAGGACACCGGAGCCGAGCAGATGACTGAGTCGGGCGAGCTGCAGTTCGAGGAGCGGGACGACGAGGATCTGTACTTTGCGCCGGAGAAGAACAACGTCATCTTCAGCAGCGCCATCGACGGCTGGGCGTTCACGGTCCGGCAGTTCGCGGGCCTGTACCAGAAGAAGCTGGGCATCAAGAGGGACGTCATGGAGAAAGTTCTGTGGGGCAGCTTCTACCTCGACCCCAAGACGAAGAAGATCCTGGGCCAGAAGCATCTTAAGGGGAGAAATCTGAAGCCCATGTTCGTTCAGCTAGTCTTGGAGCCCATCTGGACGGTCTATCAGGCGACCGTCGGCGGCGATCATGGCAAGGGGGATCCGGTGCTGTTGGAGAAGATTACAAAGTCGCTGGGGCTCAGCATCTCGCCGCACATCATGCGCGCTAGAGACCCGAGACTGCTCCTGACAACGGTATTTGCCTCCTGGCTGCCACTGTCCACCGCTCTGCTGGTCTCCGTCGTCGAGTCACTCCCCTCGCCGCCCGCCGCGCAAGCGGAAAGACTTCCGGAGATGCTGGAGGACGTCCCCGGTGCCGAGGCCATCAACGAGAAGATCAAGTCCGCCATGGTTTCATTCAAGACTGCCAAGGAGGACCCCGTGGTAGCGTATGTTTCCAAGATGGTTTCCATCCCCGAGTCTGAACTGCCTCAGAACAAGCGCCGCGGCCAGCTCTCCGCTGACGAAGCCCGCGAGCTCGCCCGCAAGAAGCGCGCAGAAGCAGCACGCGCCCAGGCCGCGGCTACCAACGCCCAAAACGGCGTCAACGATCTCACGAAAGCGCTGGAAGAGGTTAACCTCGATGACTACACCCCGGAGAACGAGGAGAAGGAGGTCGACCCGGAGCACCTGATCGGCTTCGCGCGCATGTACTCCGGCACACTCACCGTTGGCGACTCACTCTGGGTCATCCCGCCCAAATACTCCCCCGCCAACCCGGACGCCGAGCCCAAACCGGTCCAAATCACCGTCACCGCGCTGTACATGCTCATGGGCCGCCAGCTCGAGGCGCTCGAATCCGTCCCCGCTGGCGTCGTCTTCGGCATTGGCGGCCTCGAGGGCCACCTCCTCAAGAACGGCACCCTTTGCAGCACTCTCGATGGCGCCGTTAACCTCGCCGGCGTGGCTACCCTTGGCAAGCCCATCGTCCGCGTCGCCCTCGAGCCCGTCAACCCCGCCGACCTCGACAAGATGATCCACGGCCTGCGCCTGCTCGTCCAGTCCGACCCGTGCGCCGAGTACGAGCAGCTCAGTTCCGGCGAGCACGTCATCCTCACCGCCGGCGAGCTGCACCTCGAGCGCTGCCTGACGGACCTCAAAGAGCGCTTCGCCCGCTGCGACATCCAGGCCGGCGCCCCCATCGTGCCCTACCGCGAGACCATCGTCCGCGCCGAGGAGATGCGCCCGCCCGCCAACAAGGACCTCGGCCGCGGCGTCGTCGTCGGCACCACGTCCTCCAAGCAGGTCTCCGTCCGCATCCAGGTCCGCCCCCTCCCCGCCGACGTGACCGACTTCCTCCTCAAGAACAGCGACGTCATCAAGCGCATGTACTCGGACCGCAAGGCCGCCGCCTCCGACGAGCCCGAGGCTACCGCCGCAGAGGACAAGATCGAGGCCGACACAGACCTCTCCGCGGCTAAGACAATGTCCCTCGACGAGTTCAAGCAGAAGCTCCAAAAGGCCCTCGAAACAGGCCGCCACCGCGAACCCTTCAAATCCACAATCGACCGCATCGCAGCCTTCGGACCCCGCCGCACCGGCCCCAACCTCCTCATCGACTCCACCAAGGACGGCCTCCTTTCCAAGATCTTCTCCTCCGCCGCCGCCGGCACCGACGCCAACCCCGACGCCCCCTCCGTCCCGCTCGCAGACGAGGCCCTGCGCCCCTCCCACGTCGCCGACAAGATCCCCTACGCCTTCCAGCTCGCCACCGCCCAGGGGCCCCTCTGCCATGAGCCCGTCCAGGGCATCGCCGTCTTCCTCGAGGACGTGACCATCCACACCACCGACGACGACCCCAACCCGCTCGCCCGCGACCGCCTGCCCCGCCTCACAGGCGAAATCATCAAGACTTTCTCCGCCTCCCTCCGCTCCGGCATGCTCGACTGGTCCCCGCGCCTCATGCTCGCCATGTACTCCGTCGAGATCCAGGCCTCCACCGAGGTCCTCGGCCGCGTCTACGACGTCCTCACCCGCCGCCGCGGCCGCGTCCTCTCCGAGGCCATGAAGGAGGGCACCCCCTTCTTCACCATCCAGTCCGTCCTCCCCGTCGCCGAGTCGTTCGGGTTTGCCGATGAGATGCGCAAGCGCACCAGCGGCGCCGCCCAGCCCCAGCTTATCTTTGCCGGCTACGAGGTCCTCGACGAGGACCCCTTCTGGGTACCCTTCACCGAGGACGACCTCGAGGACCTAGGCGAGCTGGCCGACAAGGAGAACGTCGCCAAGCGGTACATGGACGGCGTGCGCAGGAAGAAGGGCTTGTTGGTCGAGGGCAGGAACGTGGCGCGTGATGCGGAGAAGCAGAAGACGCTGAAGAGGTAGAGAGGCGAGTGTAGGCATTGTAAAAGAGATTAAAAGCAAAGAGAATAGAATTTACGAACGTTATGCATCCTCGCATTTTGCAATCCCAGAGGCACCAAAGTTCAGTGTTTAAAATTTGCAACTTTTTGTATTCCCATTCAACACTATCATCTATTTCGCATCCAGCAACAGCCCACCTCCCGATTTCCTTCTCGCAAACCCCTTCGTCCGGTCATTCTTTCGTCACCTCAGAAGGGAAAAACATTAAACACCAACGAATTTTCCCCGCTCATCGTGTTCTTCGTGCAGTCTTTCTCAAATCGTCAGCTGGTAAAAGAAAACTTGGAAAGCATGGGGCGAGACGTAAACGTTTCCGCCTTCAAAAACACAAGCTTGCTGAATTTGTGGTATCGAAGGAAGGAGACAAGAAAAGGGGTGGAGGGGAGAGTGGGCAACCGTTTTAAAAGACAGGGGAAAAGGACTCATAAGCGTGCGTGTCTGGTAAGAATTCGAAGGAAGCTCTATTCGTAGCACTGCATCAGGTGGGTTCGAAGCCGAGACAAGAGATATTCGGAGGATCTGAGGAAGGCGGCGGGAGAGAGGAGTAGTTTTAACTGGTGTTTGTGATTTGTGATTCCCTAATGCTCCTTCTTTTTTAATGTCACTAGGAGCAGAAAATCCCTTGTCGGATCGAGGATTTGCTGGCGAGTCGAGAGAGGAAAAAACCCATAGGCCGAACTTTTCTGAGCGCGACAGCAAGAAGGGGGAAACGAGACAACAAAGGAGAAAAAGATACGACGAAAAAAAAGACATTTGGTCATGACACCCCTTTCCCTTCCAACATCCATGAGCCCTTATTTTTTGTAACCACTTCGCAAACTCCGATGAATGCGTGCGAGCTGCGCGCCTTCTCCAGTCGTTGAGAGTCGAGGAGACTGTTCTTTTGTGTTGCCTCGAGGGGAGGCAATCCGAGCAAGGACCGTCGAGGGTGCTGAGTGTGTGAGAGTGAAAAGGAAAGTGTTTGGTTTTCTTCCCCTTCAGCAATCCGGATGAGCCAGGTTTCTTCCTTCGCCGGTGAGAAGAGCAAAATATCAGGAAAAATTGGAAGATCGTGGCCCCCCTCAAGCTCCGATGATGCGGTTCATGGCGTGAAGTCGTTCGTCAGAATCGTACGAGTCATCTGGGTATATGTGACGAGGAAACTCGTCTAGGCCCGGCATACAGACAATTGGGCGAAGCTTATCCGCAATGTATACGGCCTTTGCCCCATCATGTCCAACTGGACGCTGAAGGATAGTGGGAGGCGCATAAGCCCTCTAGGCAGTGCCGCGAGGGCCAACGTTGCGCCGGTTCTTGTTGGGAACCGTAGTCCAACCGTCCTCCTCAACAGGGGCCTCGCCGTCGGCGGCGGGGGTGGAGGGCTCACGGGCAGCAGGGCCGCCGTTGGAGCGCGGGGGACGGGCATTGTCGAAACGGCCACCACGAGGACCGGCACCGCCACGACCACCGCGGGGTCCAGTGGGGGCACCACGGGCACCTCCAGAAGACGCCGATCTCCAGCTGCTGGCCTCAGTGGCACGGGAGGTCTTGGCCGCCTCGCGGGGCTCCTTGGGCTCCTTTGATCGGATAGGAACCTTCTGCTCGTCAGAGGCACCGTTCTCCTTGCTCTCTTCCTCCTTTGCGGCCTCGGGGGCCTCCTCCGCAGCCTGGGCAGCCTCCTCCGCAGCCTTGGCCTCCTGCTCGGCCTTCTCAGCAGCCTCCTTGGCAGCAGCCTCCTTGGCCAGACGACGCTCTTCCTTGGCCTTCTCATCGGCTTCCTTCTTCTCCTTCGCCTGCTGCTGCTTCTTCTCCTCGATCTCACGCTCCTTCGCGGCGGTGTCGATAGGACGGGCGGCACCGAAGGGGCTGGCCTTAGAGTCAGTGCCGGAAGGGGAGAGAACATCGGGGGCTTCGGAAACGGTGCGCTTGGCGAGGTTCAGCCTGGGGCGGCCAACAGGGGCAGCAGGGGCAGCGGCGGGGGAGGACGGGGCCTCGCTGCCATCGCGAGACTGGCTACCGGACTTGACAGCCGCGTCAGGACGCATCTTGGATCTCCACTGGTTGTCCTGCTCGGCGGCGGTAGGGGTACGCTCGGGGCGGGGGGGACGAGAGTCCTGGCGGGGTTGCTGACCCTCTCCCCAAGCAGCGGGAGACTGGTGACGGTTGCGGAACTCGCGAGGTCCATCGTTGGTGCGGGGACGGCTGCCCTCACGGGAACCGCGCTCCTCCTTGGGAAGGGGAGAGAGGGGGCCTCTACGCTCCCAGTTGCCGAAGTCACGGGTCTTGCCGTCATCCTCGCGGGGCTCGCGGGGCTCACGCGGGGCACGGCGCTCGCCAAATTCGGAGCCACGGCGGTCGCTTCCACCACGGCCGGGGAGGTCAGGGAGGGGGCCCTTGCGGGTCCAGTCGCCGAAGTCGCGAGTAGACTCACCGCGGTCGCCACCACGGGCTAAATATGTGTTAGCAACGGTCGAGATATTTGTGTCGTCGCTTGGGCATGCTTACGAGGATCGGCAACCTTGATTCTGATAACACGGCCCTGGAAAGACTGGCCGTCCAGAGTCAAAGCCTGCTTCAAGCCCTCGAGGTCCTGAAACTCGGCGTAGGCGAAACCCTTGGGACGCTGCTGCTCGCGGTCCTCGATGATGCGGACGTTGACGATGTTGCATCCCTCAAAGAACTCGGTGACGGTCTCGACGGTGGCATCGTAGGAAAGGTTGCCCAGGTGAGCGGTATAGGGGGGCTTGTCGGGGAGCGTCTGAGGGAGGTTCTCGCGGATGGAGGAGTAGCCGCCGTAGTCCCCTACAATATCATTAGCATGTGGGTTGAATGACGTAGATGCAGTTGGAACAAAAACTCACTGCGCTCAGGGCGATCGCCGCCGCCGCTGCCCCAACCACCTCCGGAGGGACGGTAGCCAGCCCGCTCAGGAGGAGGAAGTGCCTGAGTGCCTGCAAACATATGTCAGTGGACGGAAAGCCTTAGAGTGCAAGGCTGAGACGGGGAGCTGTCGCATACCGGCTGCATAAAGGTTAGCGAGACTGTCTGCAGCATGTGGTTGGCGCCCAAGAAAAAAACTCACAGAAAGTATCCTCGACCTCATCTGCCCACGATCCTCCGTAGCCTGCACAATGTCAGTATTTCGTGTCCATAATCTGCGCGGTGAATCGGTTGTTCGAAGGGTTGTGGGATGCTTCGGGGTTCGGAGAACGGGATAAAATTTTGTCGAGGGGTTGCGACTGACTTTGGTCTTGCAGGAAGTCGCCAAGCGACATCTTCTGCTGTTCCTTCTTCTTGGGAGCTATGATGACATGACGAGTTAGCGCCAGCACGGGTCTGAGGCGACACGACGGTCGTCGACGAAGGGTAGCTCACCCATGATTGCGGTGTTGAGGGGGCTTCGCGCAACGATTCAGATCGAGGCGCGAGGCGGGGGAATAGTGGTAGCCGAACGAGGCGGCTGTTCGCAAGGGGTGTTGGTGGTGGTGCGGAGGCTGGATATCCGAGGGATATTCTGCAGGTCGAGATGCCGCCGTGGGAGGGAGGATCTCGTGCGCCGGAGTCGAGAGTGTCGATTGGCGATTTGCGTCAGGAATGCGCGGCAGACTAGATATGGCCCAGCTTATATGGTATGCTGAGGCGGTAGTCTTCCGGAGAAAGGTGAAGTTTTACCCGCGCAGAAAGGGTGGTCGAAAGTTTGTGAGGGTTGGACAATTTTCTCGACAGTGGCCAGGAGGTGGGAGGCACTAGCCCCGCTGCGGCTTAGCGCAGCTTTTTTACCTAGCGCCCCGCCAAAGAAGCACGGACCATCATAGCCGGGCAAACCCGTGATTGAACAATCCGCCTGCTGTGAGAGGGGCAACCGGAGTCTTGGGGGGGGAGGGGAAGCCTGCGGTCGACCTCTCTCCAGCGCTTCGCTGTCTGCTGCAGCACTGCTGGGGGAGTGCTTGGGCCACAACGTCGCCGGCTCTTGCATCTATCCGGAGTGCACGGTTAAAAACGTTTTGAGCCGCACCGAAACATTTAGAAACGGCCCCTCGCTTGTTTGTCATCTCCTCGTTTGCTGCATAATCGATATGTGCGTGGGGAAAGCTTCCAGAACACTCATCGCGTCGTCCCCTGCATTGCGTTGTCGCTGGATGTCCGGGCCCTGGCTTCCCGCAACCTGCCGCCAAAATCGATATGGCAGATGACGCGCAAGACGATGTGAAGGAGAGGCGGCGGCAGCGGCAGCGCCGTGGACTGCTGCCCCCTGAGCTTGTCGACCTCATGGGACCGCCCTTGAAAGTTGGCGCCCTGACTGGTAGGTTCTCATCTGAGTATTGAATCACGCTATGAAGTATTTGCTAACTTGAAATTCAAAGGCTCCATCGGTCTGTTCAGTGGTGTTGCTGCTGGCATCATTCGCGACTCAACCCCAGCCCTGTTCGCAATCGCATCAGGCATCCAATGGTTTGCCCTCGGCTCCAGCTATTGGCGTGAGTATTCCTGTCGCACTTCTCAAGTCCACATGCTAATCAACTTTTAGTCTCTAGGTCAGTAGCATTGAAGTACCTGAGTCGTGAGGGTCAACTATCCGACTCATCCAAGGTCAAAGCAAGTGCTGTTGCTGGAGGCACTGCTGGCATGGTTGGCGGCCTTATCCGTGAGTGGCATCTCTTGTCATTGTGAATAACTTCCTAATCTCTAGCAGGTGGTCCCAAGAACATCATTCCCGGTATCATTGTGTTCTCAATAGTGGGTGGAGCAGGCCAGGCCATCGTCAACAGGACACAACAAGTGTCTCCGGATGCCAAGGAGAAGAAGAGCTTCTTCGAATCAAGTTGGAGCCCGCTCAAGAAGCTGTCGGACGACGAGTACCGCGACATGCTTGATGAGAAAATGCTCAAGATTGATGCCGAGATCGCCCTCATTGACGACAAGATTGCCGAGCTGCGGGCTGCTAAGGCAGCGGAGCCTCCATCCAAGCCATCAAGTCCTAAGGCCTAGGTGCTGTCGATTCATCTGCGTACATAATACCCACACATTTAGACTGTAACAATACATGTACAACATCTTCGATCATATTCATACTCTGGATGTTTGCACTCGATGGGATTGTCCAGTCACGCGTCACCAGCGACGATAGTATCGATGACAACACCTGCAACAGTTCTAAGTGAAAGTCGGTCAAGACAAAAAGCCGACAAGCATGAGAGTTTATGCAAATAATTCCGACTAATGGGTCTGCTTTCTTCTCCTGCCTGCCGAGACGCGACGGCTTAAGTGCGCCATACGAAGCAGGGCTGGTCTTTTGATCTTCCAGCGAAGCCTACAGATGCAGATGTGTTGCTGCAGTTATGATTGGACGAAGGCAGTTCGACCTGATCGGTCAGCTGGCCACGAAGGCACAACGTCGCGACGCGAAACGTAGCCTGATCGTTTCCTCCAGCTTACATCATTTGGGACTCTCTGTCACCTGGTACTGCGTCGCCTCCGCGTCAAGTTGACCATGAGACTCATTGACACGACGACCCTACATCTTCGGGAGTTCTTTGATTCGCAACGGCCCGCATACTCAATTCTCTCGCACACATGGGGCAGCGAGGAAGTCACCTTTCAGGAATGGATGGAGTGGGAGGAGGGAAATCCAACCCAAAAAGCGCGGGTGGAGGCCAAAAGCGGTTTCCAGAAGATCGAACGCGCATGTCGAGTCGCTCGCGCACATCGTCATGATTACATCTGGGTAGATACCAACTGCATCGACAAGAAGAGTAGCGCCGAATTATCTGAAGCCATCAACTCCATGTTCTCCTGGTATCAGGCTGCTTCAATTTGCTTCATACATTTGGAAGACTTCCCAGCAGGTGCTCCCATCCAACGTATGTCGGAGTGTAGATGGTTTACCAGAGGCTGGACACTGCAAGAACTGCTTGCACCTCGACATTTGGTGTTCTTCAACGCGGCATGGGAATCTTTCGGCACGAAAACCAACCTATGCGCAGAGATCCACCAAATTACTGCCATAGATGTCTTCGCACTTTCCAAGCCATCGACCATCAACGATGCATGTGTTGCGCAAAAGATGTCGTGGGCATCGTCACGACAGACAACACGCAAGGAGGACATGGCTTATTGCCTGCTGGGACTGTTCGGTATCAACATGCCCCTACTGTATGGAGAAGGGGACAACGCATTTTTAAGACTCCAGGCGGAAATCATAAAAGTGTCCACGGACCAAAGCATTTTCGCGTGGGACTCGCCCAAAGACGACCCCCTTTACACGATGCTGGCTCCTTCCCCGGCAGCCTTCAGACATTGCCACAAAGTTAAGAGGGATCTACTCGGTGAGCAGAAAAGTCACCCACGCCACAGGGAGTTTACCATCACAAATTTCGGGCTGAACATCTCTCTTCCCCTTCTGGTTCAAAATCAGAGAACATATTTCGGGGCTCTTAACTGTCGCCCGGAAATGCACGACGAGCTGATTTGCATTCCGCTTTCTGTTCCTGGCTCTATGCCAACTGAAGTTTTCGTCAGGGACGGCTCCCGGGGCGTCATTATGATTCCGCATCGATACTTTCCTACTGAGCCGACCTCGATTTACGTCCCACGAGACGGCGACGTTCTCCGTGGCATCCGATTACCAATAGGCCCCCCAAAACCCGCGTTCGGGCAGGTCTCATGCCTGCTGTTTCCGTTAAATAACGTCTTGGAAGTCTGGCAGATCAATGAAAGCCAGGCATACATGCGAATTGCCAAGAGTTTTCACCACCACCGAACTTCTTACCTTGACGTCAAATCTCTCGTAGTGAGACGACGGCGCAGTCGGGGGAGAAACACGCAATGGATTTTCATCATTCTTTGGCAAAAGGCACAAGGTTGGGGGCACGTATGTTCAGAAGTTTATCATGGACAGCCGGAAGATCATGTTGAAGACAGGACTTTGCAGCGCGTTCTGGATGAAGGGCCTCCTAGGGAGTCAGTGGCTTCCTGCGGTGGCTTGAAGCTTGAAGTTGGGTTTGACTATTCCTTGAAAAATGATTCAGGAGGACGGTCGCTTCCTCTATTTCTGAGCTGTCCCCCAAATACGATGGACTGACGTGGTTAGTTGCCATTTCGTGTCAGATGGCCCGTTCGATAACTCGTCCTCCATCTTTATCCTTTCTGGACGGATCATGTCATGCATGAATTAAGGTTAGTGAATAGGCAGCGGCGAATGTGACTATGGCGATGGAAGTGGATGATGACTGGAGCAGTGTCAAGAACGATTCACGAGGTTAACTGGCAGGGGCCTGGTGTGCCCAAAGGCAGATGTAAACAGCTTAAATCCAATTGACATGAGCTAGGCATAGTGTCAGATGTATTTGACTGACAACTGTTCTTTGCGTGAGACATGGTAGAAGGAGTAGAATCAATGCTATGGACCTACAGGACGAGCAAGCATGACTCGACGAACGGCTGCGATTCACCACGTGTTTCGCTGTCACTGCAGTTGGTCCTTGCCGCTCAATTCTCCGATGGAAGGGCTGGTGGACCACGAGCGGATCGAATGAGTTCCGGGCTGCATACACATAGATAAATACATGGACGATCGAGATGGCTTGGCATCCGCGATCAAGATCAGTTCCTGGGACTTTGAGGACATCACTGAGGACGATCCTTGTAGACCACGAGGAGGCTGGAACACATTGCTTCTTCATCAACACCAACGAGCTGGGACTGGCCGTCATAAGGTCCTTGCGCATACGTGCCCTCTTAAGTAAAGTGCTTATCTCAACTCAACCAGACGAGCAAGATCTTGGTTCAGACGGCTTATCCTGGTCTGAGGCTCTCCGTCCGAGGCTGGCTCAGTCGGCGTCCGATATGACGGCCGCTGGAGATTGGAGGCGCTTGCTGCACGTGCTAAGGATGAGGAGCAGCCCTAGCTTCGGCGCCAGGGCGTCCCAACCAATGCAGGAGCGCATTGAGTCCGCGATGCACGGCCCTCTGATGCAGCGATGGGATGCACGCAATTGATAATAAATCTGAGGCAGCGACATGAAGCTGCGCCGGACAGGTGGTGCTGCACCTTTGGGGGAAGAGAGTACGTACTTCTCGCACTCAGTGAGCCGGGATTGGGGATCCATATTGAACAGTCAGCGATCCAATGAGATGCCGTGGCAGCCGGAACTAGCCGGCAAGCAAGGACCATCTCTGGGGGTGGGAATTTTAGAAGCAGTGGTGAATGCCATCGTCTCTTTCGCTGGTGACACCGTGGCGGTACTTGCTGCGCGGTGATGTACAGGTGATGTCAGAAGTACCGCGACTGGAGCACCCCTGGCGAGAGTGGACTTGGTGATGTTCATTTCCACCACCCGTCAATCCCAAGTGCCCTGTTCCTGGATTCCGCCGCTCCGTCCGCCTCCTTAAACCTTTGCGAGAGTGAGCGAACCTGACCAGACCAGACCAAACCAGACCAAACCAGACCAGGCCAGGCCGCCCTGTTCCCGTCGCCCTGCACTCACTGCATGCACCACACCGACGCGACGCCGCTTCTCCTGTTCTGTCCCTTCCTTGTCTTGGCTCCAACTCTCCAAGTTTGGACAGCCAGTCAGTCTTGTCTTACCTTACCAATCCCCTCCTGGGTTCTACTATTTGTTGCTATTGAAACGAAAAAAAGAAGGCCGCGTTGTTTTGCTGGCTAGCAACCCGCCCGTCATCGTTCATCATTCAATCGTATCGACAAGACATTGACAGCCAGCTGGGACAGACGGGTTCCCTGTCAAGGGTGGATTTGAAGCAGCAAGTACCTCCTTGGCTTACCTACCGTACTGAATACGTGTTGGTGTGTGGCAGCGTCAGTGTCGTGCCGAGCAGGTCACCAAGAAGAGAGAGGACAAGGGCTTAGACGGCATCGCTCGCATTTTGCCAATCCAATCCATCCAACAATTCCTGGCTGCGCTGCGTCACTCGTTCTGCAGCAGCTGCATCAATCACCGATCCCGCCGGGCTGGGCTTTTCTGAGCCAACCCTCTGCCATCCGACTGGACTGCCACACAAACCGCAATACGGATACGTCGTCTTTTTTTCCCCAACGGAAAGTACTCTCCGCACTGCAACGCACCGCACCGCACCTCATCGCATCGCCGCCATTTTTTGGGGTCAGCAACCTTTACCCTCCCTCTCCCTTCCGACCTTCCCAAGGGATCCGATTGTCTTCTTTTCTCCCCGCCGTCCCGCCCTGCGACCGAACGACCGAACGATCGAGCTAGCTCGTTATATCCCTTGGCAAATACTGCAACCGCCTGGGCGCCGGAACTCTGCTCCTGCAAGAGAGCAACCGCGGAGTTTACATCATCAACCACTCCTGCAGACGCACCCCAAACACCCACACACAAGGACTGGTTCACGACATGGCGCGCTCGGATCGTTGGAGGCGGAAGTAAACGTGCGGGATTCCATAGAGATCTGGTTCTCTCCAGGCACGTTACCCTCCTTTTTTTTGTCCTCCGTGTCCGCCGTCTTGTCCCTCCGTTGCCCCCTCCATAACCACTCCGTTCCGGGAGCTGTTGGACTAACGTTGCGGCGGTGGTGGTACAGATACTGAACCGAGCTTTCGATCGCGCGAATCGACCGCGGGCTCACTATGGCTCTGCTCAACCCGACCTTCATCTTCGGCGTCATTGTCCTCCTCTACCTCTCCTCCTTCATTCTCTTCGCCGTCGTCCGCATCCTTACCGGAGTATCGATCCAGAGAATAGGCTACTTCTCCCTCCGCCGACTCGCTTATACACCGAGAGATGGATTCAAGATTGAGATTCGGGGGTTGGGACTCAACGTCCACCGCCCGACCTTCGCCCAGCCCACATGGCTGAGTATTGTGGTCAGCGAGCTGGTCGTCACCGTCGACATCCGCGAGCTCGACGGGAAGAAGAGCGAGGACAGCTCCGGCGATTCCGATAGTACCGATGCCGAGGAGGATTCCGACACACAGCAGGCGGAACAACAGAAGGTGCCTTTAATACGACGGAATGGCGGCCCTCCGCCCCGGAGCGAGACCTGGAAACACCTCATGAAGCTCAAGGATAGGATAAAGAGGGCGCACCGCAAGCTG
Organism: Colletotrichum fructicola Nara gc5; assembly: GCF_000319635.2. NCBI lineage: Eukaryota > Fungi > Ascomycota > Sordariomycetes > Glomerellales > Glomerellaceae > Colletotrichum > Colletotrichum fructicola. Next base: position 6,131,356 of record NW_027094051.1, on the reverse strand, counting down.
AATTGGCTGCGTATGGTCGATGTTGTGGCTACCAATTCTACCATCAAGGTAGTCGACGTGGGCGATGTGCAGTTCGGAAGCTTGACCGTGGCTGTCGACACACGGCGCAAGATGGTCGACCGCGCTCGTTTCTTTTTCCAGTCTCGAAATGACAAGACCAAGAACAAGCAACGACAGGCAGAGTGGATGATGACGCTACGCAGCGTTTTGTTTACACCAGAGGGCAAGGAGTCTCTCGAAATTCTCGATAATGCGACGTTGAACATTCATGGGTTTTTGTATGAGGCGCTGGATGGACTACGAGATGCAGCCATTGCTCTGAAGCTGGGCCGTGTCCACATTCCCTACGACGAGGTTCGGTTATGCGCCGACCGACTGAAGGAGTGCAAGTCGGCGGCCCGCACGCCGTCGTTGGAGGAGCCGGCCGACATTTTCATGGAGAAGGTGATCCACGAGGTTGCTCAACCGGGCAGCACGCACCAAGAGTTGATTCAGACCGTGTCCGACTCGAAAGAATTCATCAGCTCTATCCTCAGAGGCGTTAAGGAGGTCCAATTCGCGGTGAGCTTTGTTGGCATGACGAAGAAGGTGGAGACGGTAAAGCCAAATGCCAAGCCCATCTTGCTCAATGCCTCTATGAAGGAGGTCGGCATCGATCTGCATCGCCTAGATCCCAAATCGCCGTCTCACAGGATGTACTTTCCGTCCAAGGACATTGCCCATGAGGCTCTTGCCGCAGCGCTGTCCATATCTATTGGCCTGGACGACGGCGACGGGAAGCCTGAGAGACTGTTGTACATTCCTATGGCGACAACCACAGTCAAGACGACCCTGCCGTCCAAGACAGTCGAGATGGCACAGGACGTGGGCGCCGAGGAGAGGAATGCCAACATCCTCTTCGCCAACTCCGTAGTGACATCGCCATCGGTAGATCTCGACCCGCGTCACCTTCCAATCCTCGTCGCCATGCTTCAGCCAAAACCCAAAAGGCACCGCGGCGACCGTCAGCCACGGCACGTACTCATATCACGATTACTGCCAAAAGCCAACATCAAGTTTACAATGCACGAGCCCGTTCTTCGAGTCGCGCTGCCAGCAGTCGACCAGCACGCGGCTCCCGACGATTTTGACTTAATCATATCTTCAATCTCATCGATTTCACTTGACATGGAATCGTTCCATTCTACTGTTGAGGACTTGCATTACTCATTAGCCTCAACGATGAGGATACAGTCACACGAGTTATACTACCAGACGTCATCGAGTAACCGATTCGACCTCATTCAAACCGAGTCCTTCGAGCTTAAGGTGCAACTCAGTGCGACACCTGATGTTCACGTTGTGGCATCAGGTAACCTGCAAACATTTGCTATCAAGATGGTGCGACCCGAGATCACCGATGGTCTCAGACAGATTGTGCGACAGCTGAGAATGAATGTCGAGTCTGAGAAGCGATTTACTTCCAGAACTTCAAGCAAGCCACCACAAAACTTCCTTCGCGCAATGCCATCTTGGTTGCTGCAATTTCAACTTCAAGCATCTGATTTTAGCGTGGAAGTCGCTGGCATCGACGAGGATATCTCAGATGACACGCGCGGAGTTTCCATCCAGCTCGATGAGTTCTCAGCGGAGTACCGGGCGCAAAGACTCGACGGCGGACTTCAACGGCGGCCATCCAGGCGTAGGGCTAATAGCCGTACCGTCCACCCCGACTCGGATCTTCTCAAGCATCCGGTTTCCCCTGCCCCGAGGAAGAAGCAGCAAAACCCAGGAGATGGACGCAGAGTCGCCATTCATGTGCGAGGTCTGGAAGCCTACATTGTCGAATCAGAGGACCGGGTGGAACTGGAGCCGTTCGTCAACATGCCTCGCTTCGAGGTTGCCTTCCAGGCTCTCAGCGACCAGCAGGGCCCAGTCTTCCACATCCACGCCGGCATGCGAACAGTCCTTTTGCAGTACTCTCTCTTCCGGCACTACTCTGTCGGAGTGGCCATCATGATCCTTAAGAAGGCGTTTATGAGATCGGGACAAGATGTAACTTCGCCAATGATGTCGCCAACGACGCCAAGAAGAGAGGGGAGCGATCTTCTGTCTCCTCCAATGTCACCAGAGTCACCATTTGTCGACATGAGTGACTTTTCGACCATCACTCCGGAGCTAGTGGCCATTGACATTAAGGCAGCTCTGGTTCAAGTCAAGGCCGAGCTTCCAAATGACCCTCAAGTGATGCTTCAGGTGTACGGCGTGGAAGCTGGTCGACACAGATGGTCAGCCCCACACCTGGCCTCGAAGCTGATTCGCGTTTACGTCCAACCGCCGAGAATGCGATCAACATGGGCTAGAATGGTCAGCATCAAGGGCGGACGCATCGACTGGAGGACATCCCGGCGCAAGCTTACCAGCGGCGGATTCCAGGAGGACAAGATGATCGACATCAACTCCGACGCCATACGATTTGCAGTGCCGCATGAGGTCCAGGTCAACAAGATCTCTGATAATGTCATCAATACCCTCAAGTCGATCAAGCAGCTCCACCACCGCTTCAAGACAGGAACTAACGAGTACATTCTTGACAAGGTCCCTGGAGGCCCGAAAAACGTCCCCAAGGTCTCAGTCCGAACCCGTTCTTTGCTCTTCGAGCTGGAAGATGGTGCCTTTGAATGGAAGTTGGGAATGATCTATCGTGCAGGCCGAATTGAACAGATGCAACGTCTTGCCCGTGAAGAGGCTTTCGAGGTCAAGAGGAAGAAGGTTCGCGAGGAAGAGTCAAGGAAAGAATCTGGAAAACTCCGAGCCCGTTCTCTATTCCACAGAGGGCGTCAGAACAACGGCGCCTCGTGGGCAAGGAGTCAAAGTGCAGATGGGCGGAGACGTGGAAGCGAAAGCCAGTCTCGAGGTAGAGCGCCGCGGTACGACCCCGATGGAGGCGGCCTTGGTATCACCGGATCATCCAAGATTGCCGAGCAAGAGGCAAGAGAGAAGTTGGATGCGTACAACGCGCAGAGCTGGAAGAAGCGCATCGACCGATTCTACTCCATGGCGAAGAACGGCATGAAGGAGATTCGCGGCATGTTCTGGGGTCCCGATCAGCTGCCTGACGACTTGGAGGACACTGAAAACATCCTTGAGGTGCCCCAGAGGCCAGCATTGATGTCCGCCCTCATCACCGATCTCCAGTTCGTCATCGATAAACCTACCTTCGCAATGAAGGACCTGCCGGATTTCATCCATTCTGTTGGAAAAGGAATGCCCAAGGACATGAAATACGGCCTGTTGGTTCCCATGCATGTCTCGATCGACCTTAGTGAGGCGAGGATTTCATTGCGCGATTACCCGCTCCCGCTCATTCACATTCCGAGCCTGAAGGCAGGGCAGTCCACAAGGTTACCTGCAATGTCATTGAAGACCAACTTTGTCATCGCGGAAGAGTATCGCGGTATGGAAACAACCCGCCGTATCAAGGTCAACATTGTACCGCCGCGAAGCCACGAGCCTGGGGGTGCAAGCGAGGGCGGTTTTGCTATCGACGTCCGGCGGACTATCGGACCCGTCAAGTCCTACTCGAACATGAGAATCGACATCAACACGGCTTTGCCAACGAGAATAACGTGGGGCCCAGCATACCAACCAGCCATACAAGATATGATGATGGGCATTGAGTCCTTCACCAAGCCGCAGGTTGACCCATCCGAAAGAGTCGGATTTTGGGACAAGATTCGGCTCAATTTCCACTCCAGGATACACGTCGCCTGGAGAGGTGACGGCGATATGCATCTGGCACTGAAGGGCACGCGCGATCCTTACTGCGTGACGGGCAACGGCGCAGGATTTATCATGTGCTGGCGCAACGACGTCAAGTGGAACATCAATGCTGACGACAACCCCAAGCGCTTCATGACTGTCGACTCTGGCGAGTATGTGCTTGCCATTCCAGACTACAGCCACCAGGTCCGGGAGGCTGCTCGGCGCACGGGCGAAGACGATAGTTTAATGAGCGAAGACAGCTATAAGTCTGGCGCTTCCTTCAAGAAGGTCGTCATGAAACTTTCTGGCAAGGTGCAGTGGATGGCTGGTCTCGTGTTTGAGCGAGCAATTGTGGAGGGCAAACGAAGTTTCGACTTCAGACCGCACTACGACGTCGTGCTGCGTGCTCCTCACCATGTGAAACCCGAAGACCAGCCGTACGATGCCTTCCGTGGATTTCGAAGTTCACACATCCATCTTTCGATTGCTGTCCGAGCACCTGTCGATCGCGATTGGATGTCTTCAAACCCCGAGTCGTCCCGGAGCTACAATACTGTGCACTGCACTCCCCGTTTCTTCACCCACTTCTTCGCATGGTGGTCTCTCTTTGGTGGCGCGATGGCCTTGCCGATCCGTCAAGGGTCGCTGTGGCCGGGAAGAGAGCGGAACAGTAAGAAATTCGGCAAGCATCTATCGACCATCAAGTATAATTTGCTGTTGGCACCGCTGTTTATCAGTCACATCTACAAGCATAAGGACGTTGAAGATGCTTCTGACAGTGGCGTTTCTGCAACGGGTCTCAAAGTCCGTTTCGATAGCTTCATGTTGGATCTTCACCAGAGACGTGAAGAATTCAATACCAGGGATCAGGGCCGAAAGACGAAAGGCAAGACTAGCGGGATCAAGATTCATGCGGCTCAGCTTGACCTGGCAGCCGCTGATGTACGAGCAGTGTCGGCAAGCATCAAAGGCACGACAACCGAGGCCATCAAGAAAGGATCCATATCCCAGCTGATAACGAACCAGCACGAGGATAGCGCCGATTTGTCACGCTTCACGATTCCTGACAACGACCTGAGCTGGATTGACATGGATGACTTTGTCGAGTTGGATTGGATCTTGCCAACGGAACCCAACCCGGATACGAAGATTCTGCCCTTGGCATATGCACCTCGCCTTACGTACTTCCGGCAAACCGACATTGGAGGCGTTGTCTCTGGAGATCCCGACCGCAAGAGCCCCTTTGGTGATGAGCCGACGCACTTCTGCATTATGAGTCACGACGACGATCCTCGCCGAGTTCAGACACAACTTATCCAGGAACGCTTGGCTCAGCTGGAAGTCCAAATAGAAAGCTACGGACGGAACTTGGGCGAAGCTGAGCTGAAGGTTGTACGTGATGACGCCAAAGACCCTAAGCTTGTTGCTGCGTTCGAGAGCTTGCAACAACAAGGCGCCATTTTGCAAAAGAAGAAGGTGTACCTTCAAAACATGCTTCGGCAGATGAACAAGCCCACGGACACTACCCAATTCTTCAAGCGCGAAAACGACTGCAGCCAGTCTGAAGAGTCGATCTATCTTGAGCAAGAAGATTCGCTAACGATCCCCTCCGGTGCCGAATTTGAGAGTGATTTCAACAACCGTTTCGTCATCCACAACCTTCATTTCAAGTGGAACAACACGCTGCGTAACATCGTTCTTCGCTACATCCACCAAGTCAGTCAGCGCCGGGGATTCGTCTACTACTTGTCACGTCCAGCGGTCAAGTTTATCCTGGATATCGTGGAGGAGCAGTACAAGGCCAAACAGAACCCCAAGCCCAACGCCAGCAAGAACCGGACTCCCACGGGTGGCGCGACAACAGGCACCTCTCCAGACCTCGACCAGGCAGAGCGCGAATTCAAGCAAGACATCGAGGACCGCATCAAGAAGATCCTCCAAGACGGCAAGAAGTATGTCAACGCAGACGGCAAAGGCGGTGACAATGTACCGAACGTCCCTATTGAGGACTTGTCGAGCGGTATCTCGGATGAATTCACACCGCAAAACAGCTACCACGTCCGCCTCATTGCGCCGCAGATCCAGTTGCAGAGCGACAAGAACAAGAAGAATGTGGTCATCCTCACATCCAAGGGCATGGAACTCAAGGTTGTTGAGGTCATGGACAAGATGAGAATTTCAGATTCTGTCAGTGGTTTGGTGCAGCGACGATTCCTTGTGAACATGGATAGCACCCAGTTCTTCGTCACGCACCAGTCCTACTTCTCGGAGATGGTCACCTCCTATGCCGGAAGTCGCTATGGAACGCCGTCCTCGACCTCTTGGCCTCCCTGGGTTCCTATGGAGGTCATGTTCGACTTCGAGACCGATCCTTTCGGGTTCAATCGTGTGGTTCAAAAGACATCCGCGATGCTCCGATACGACAAGTATAATACTCTGCGTCTAAAGTACAACGACGAAGTCAACACCGAAGGCTCTAGTGATTCATCGCAGCCCAATGCAGAACAGAAGATGGACAACCTTTGGGTCGAGTTTCCCCAAGCCCGTGCCCTCTGCAACTCCGGAGACTATTACGCCATGTATGTCATTGTACTGGACCTGCTTATGTACAATGAGCCCCTGGAGAAGACACGAAGCGAGCGTCTGGAGAAGATCATGCTGGCCTCCGATTTCAGTGATCTCAGTGGCACGCCCGAAATGGTGCAGAAGCTCCAAGAGCGCATTCGATCGCTGCAAGACATCAAGTCACACTTCCAGATCTACTCCAAGTACATGGACGAACGTGGCTGGGAGGACAGACTTCTCTTGGAGCGGGACTTGGCAGCATGCGAGGACGAGTTGTTCTTCATGATGAAGGCTATTACATCTTCGCAGCGCAGATACGAGACGGCATCCGAGAGCAACGCCTTGCTGAGATGGAGCATCACAGCTCGCGACACGGTCTGGCACATGCTTCGTGACAACAAGGAACCTCTGGTCGAATTGCAGCTCAAGGATGTGGAGTACGACCGTACCGATAACGCTGATGGTTCGCATATCAACTTGATTCGGGTCGGCAAGGTATTCGGTTTCAACCTCTTGCCTGATGCCATGTATCCAGAGATCATCGCCCCGTACATTGGTGATGAGAAGAGCGCAGGCGAGCTGGGCAACCGGGAGATGATCCGAGTCTACTGGTACATGCTTGAAGCTATTGCCGGCATTCCTGTCATGGATCACTTCGAAGTCAACCTGTTCCCTATGAAGGTTCAGCTGGAACGAGAGGTTGGAAAGCGTATATTTGAATACATCTTCCCTGGCATTGACGGCGATGAGAAGCAAGCCAAGAACGACTCACCCTTCATGCTCAAGCACACGCCCGCCGATGAGGAAGACGAAGACGATTCCTCCATGTCTGGATCTGGCCGTCTTACGGCTAGTGATAAGGATGGATTTAACACCAGGCCTGGCTCACTCGAGTTGCGTCTACACCCGACTTTGAACTCGGACTCCCCGTCCAAGTCGGTTGGTAGCACGCCTAAGAAGAATCTCTCAGTCAACACTGGAGAGGGCCACAGCTTCCGTCTGTTCCGGTCCGTGGGCACAGGAAAGACTATCGCCAAGAAGCCGTCATATGAATCTCTGAAATCAAATGCTCCTCGTCCCGGAATCGGCCGCACCTCGACGGGCTTTTCGTCCAAGGAAAGCTCGGTAGCGGGCGACAGCAAGAAGTCCCGTTTCGGCCTGCGCAAGGAGTCCAAGGCAGAGGAGAACAAGCCGTCCGACGACCTCACTAAGATGATGTCTCGCGCGAGCAGTTATATGACGTTCGCACACATCAAGATGCCCTCCGTGGTTCTCTGCCTCAGCTACAAGGGCAAGGACAACCGCAACGTGGAAGACGTGCATGATTTTGTGTTCCGCATGCCTGCAGTCGAGTGGCGCAATAAGACTTGGTCCAACCTCGACCTTGCCCTCGCGCTCAAGAAGGCCGTCATCAAAGCCTTGATCTCGCACACGGGCGCGATCATTGGCAACAAGTTCAAGCACCGCCCAAGCAACACCCAGGCCAGCAAACTGCGAGAGCTCGCCAGCGGGTCGTCCCTCATTGCACCATCCTCCGCGTCACAGCATGACGCTGATAGCATCAACAACAGCGACGACTCTTCGAGCTTATATGGTAATTCTCCCGTCGACTACTCGCGCTCTCCACCAAGGTCCTTACACGGTAGTTCAGCTAGTAGCATCCCTATCCCGCGATCCACGAGTAGGAGTTCTAGCGTCGCGAGCTCGAGATCGCGTCGAACGGGCGAATCGAGCATGCAAGGGCCGGCCGTTCCCAGCTTCCTGATGATGACGCCTCCCACGCCGTCAGACGGCCGAAACCCTCAAGGCTTGGGTATAGAACTCCTCCGCCCGTCGTCTAGAAGCAGTCTCGCGCCGGACTACCAGCCCGGCAACGGCACGATTAGATCTCTGTCTAGATCGGGAACGGGAGCGGAACCAGAGGGCCGTCGTAAGTCAGCAGGCAGCGGGTTCCTCCGCGACAAGCTCAACGCCCTCACGCACCGTAAGAGGGAGCCCAGCAAAGAACCAAGTCGGCTGCAGAGGGAAGACACCCCAGAACCGGACGAAGAGGCCACTGCGTCTCCCGAGGAAAGCCCCAAGGCGGTGAAGAGGTTCGGGGGACTTGGTAGTCGGGTGAAGACCGGTTAGGATGGGTCTTTGTGAGTGGGAAGTATTATTCAACATGAAGCATTGGAGTCAAACAGGATAGGAAGGTTTTACAAAAAGAGCGAGAGCATACGTGCCGGATAGAACTGGGCCCCGTGGACATGGGAGGCTGCAAGATTCGTTCGCTATACCCGGCGTTTGGGAGGGTATTATATATCATTACATTACTACAACACCACGACGTCAACTGACGTTGGTTCTTTTTCTGTAATTTTCGATGGGAAGAAGGGTGGTTAGCAGGTTAGCAGAGGATGAGAGAAAGATGGAGATCAGGACAAAGCGAGTCTTTTCAAGCCAGCGTTTTGCGTTCTGAAGTTTTGTACATATGGATTTGGTTTGAGGGGAGGGAAGTTGTATCGTTTTTAGAAGTATGGGAGCAATTCATGGTGGCGGAAGAATACAAAGTAGCCTTATGTTAAGCTTGTCGTCGTGTGAAGAGTATAAATGGGGAATGTGCTTGTGACTTATCTCGAGACAGGGGAATCAGGACAGCGTTGACCATGGACGCGTGTTGGGGAAGGTTCTGCGTGCGATTGTGGCGGGGCCCATGCATGTCCTCTAGATATGGACCATCACCATGGCGTCTGCATTCTGTCTGCTGTTCTTGGTGTTCTGCGAAGTATTCAATCTCGTATAAAGTGGCGATGGTGTCTTGACGTTACGTGTGAAGTTGAAATACGGCATTGGCATGATCGACTTGGATGTGAGACACTGGTTGCCTCCCAATGCGAGAGGTTCTTCAAGTTCTCAAAGCAGGCCTCGTCATATTGCGCCGAGGAGGAAAAGGGCGATTCTCGCTCATGAGGTTCTCTTTTATATTACTTTGAGATGCCCGCCGGCTGCGTGGGTCGCGTCTCCTTCTCGTGGGGTTCTGATGCAGTGTTTGCTCGTTTGGGTGTTGGTATAAGAACGAGATGCTTTCGACAATTGCCTTGGTAGAGCCACAGATGGTTCGGTTCTCAAATATTGCTTCTTGAATGAACGTCTTGCTAAAGTTTCGTCACTCCTATGACATGACACCAGGAGATCATCCGTTATCTAAGTAAAAGGGCCCAGTAGGCGCTGTTTGTCAGTATTGTTCGTGTATCCTTGACGAAGGCTGGGGATACGCGGCGTCAGTTGGAGGACGGCATGATCTGCTGAGAAGGAACAGCAAGCTCGAAAATGGTCTGAGAACGTGCGATGTGGATCACATACACTACGGCTCATGAAAAAGGCAATGCATTAACCTTCTTTCTGTCCATGATTGTGTGGCTGTCTGTTGCTGTGCCCCTCGTCCTCGTTGGTGGCTTTTTATATCTCTATCACGGCCTTGATTTGGTGAAAGATGGGATATCGCAAACTATTCGTACCCAAAGTATAACAAATTCTCAAAAGACCCTCATGGACCTGGCGAAGGCATTGGGAAAGCCTGGACCGTCCGTCCTAAAGGGGTCTTGGGTGGGCATGAGCAGGTCTCGCGCGGCCCATGATGGTATATAATGATGTACGAAAGCCGAGGAACTTGCACTCCGACACCAAACGCAGAGATGCAGGAGGGGTCGTAAACCATGTGTCACAATGGCGGGAAGCTCTCCATTCAATGGCATTCTACTTACACTCCACATCTGAACCGGCGCAATCACTCGCGAGAGCGCCGCTACCTCTGCCGCTGTCTGTGATTGTCATCTGTGTATCCTCGACGATGATATGTAGTACAAACAAATGAAGCGAGAGAACGATGCAGTAGAGATGCACCTTCTACATTCTTGACAATAGAAAGCGGCAATGCACTACGCTCGACGCAATCACCCTGACATGATTTCTCGGTGGTCCAACCAGTCTCGCTTCAAGGGCCTGCCAACAAATATATGTGTACAAACGTTGATCAACCGTCTTATTGAAGATGGAATAAGGTCTTTCGTAAAACGAAGGCCATAGATCGGTATTCGCACCCCATCCTGGTACTTTAGAGAACCAAGATAACTACTTCCGGTGTCCGATGATTGAACATCCTTGGACCAAAGAGCTGGACCGCTGGGGCTGTATAAACATGCGAAGCAGCCACAAATTTTATTATCTCTCCTCCGCAATTGATTTTTGCGGCATTCAGCATAATTTCTGCCTTTTTGGGAGAATGCACTGTTCGTTGCATCCATTCAGATGCGTTCTCCAGCCGACCAGATCTACCCATCGTCACCCGCGAGAGACTACAGCCTCTTCGGGTGTCATCTCCGAGCACTCACTGCGTATTCTGGACGAATATCAGTCGAATATATGGCGATTGTCGGGAAGAAGTCATCAGGGTTGCCGGGCTTGGCTTTGGGTTCTATGTGTGTAGACTTTTCAATTCCGGTTATGTCATGTCAACTATCCAGGCCATCCTGATCACTACCCATCCGGCATTATTCTGTCCTTGCTGTGAGCTCCAGCTGCGAAGGCGCGTCTTCTGTCCTTTTTATACGCCCCTATCTCATCGAAACCCGCTTCGTTGTAAATATCGAAGTCCTCGGTTCTCGAAAGCTGAGCCCGGCCTCATCTCGCCCCATTATCATCGGCTCGAGTCGTTTCCTTAATCTACGCGAGGAGTGAACATCCCTAACGTGCATACTTTTCCGAGCCGATGCTTATCGAGAGTTGAGTAGCTATGTTGCGTGTCCATATAAATGTGTTCACAGTTTCGGTAAGCCCTCAATATCGCTGCAACGCATTGGATACTTTCTCTTGTCTGCCGGCAAGAATCTAGGAAGCCAATCATCCTTGCTATCAAATACATCCCATCCCCGAGCGGAATAACCCTCAATACTTCGCTGGCGAAAACCTGCAGCCGATTGCAACCCACCTTGTCGGTATCATTGATCTTTCGCTGCTTGTTCGTCTGGCTATTCACAGCGTAGCACTTGAGATCTCAGCTTTAACGCACACCCAGCTCAAACATGATGTTGAACTGCCGACTGGTAGTTAACTCGGGATAATCAAGAGGTCTCCCGTGCCACACGTACTTTAGCAATGCAGACTTCATCACAACAATAACTACACCCCTGCCATTGGGCACATCGGGGTCCCTTTTTATACATACGCCTCTTGGCGCATGCTCCGAACTCAGACTTCTACTGCCATGCTTGTGCTTGCTGATCCCCTTATAAAGCAGGACAAATGGATGCGCAGTCAAACCCCGTCAAGCAAATTCGCCATACCTCAATGTATCTGTTGCAGTGCCCTCTTTGCCTTGCAGACAGGTTTGGGAACACGTGAAGTCGCGGGCGAACGCATGGCAAAGGCCTACCCGTCACTGAGGCAGATCACCTCCGCACCGAGGCCCACACCGGCGCCGCTCCGTCCAACATCCGTCCTCCTTGATTGATCACGTCGAATACACCACAGTTGTTGGAGGAACTGCTAATGAAGACGACAATCTCGCCACAACCTGGAGTATTGATGTAGATGGCCCTTGGTTTACCATGTATACAGCGAGAATGCTTCCAGGTAATATTTCCCAGATCAGCCCGGCACATCGTTGTCGGCGTCAGAAACCAAGGAGTCCCGTCCTCTCTTTTATCTCTTCTTCGACACAGTGGTCGCCTCCACCGTCGTCTTGGCCTCGCTGGCTTGACGTCGACCGTCCTCCGGGCTCAGCGCAGTCCATGTGTCCATCGAGTCGAGCCTCTCCCGTCAGTCGGTCACTTGACTCGGTCTGTCGATGTAAGTCGGGCGTCTTCGGATGTAATAGTCGTCGATATGTATCGATCTAGCCAGTCCCCTTGATACGCCTCCTCTTTCTCCGGCCCAAAAAGCCTCACGTCGACAGCCCTCATCACACTCCTGCCAAACTCACCCAGGAAAACAAGAGCACTCTTCTCCAAATGACAGCAGACACGCCTTCTTATACCCCAATCCCCAACCCAAATGTCGCCATCAAACGCCATCCTTCGCAACCTCACGCCATCAAGCCACTCACACACACTCACAAACACCCTCACTCGCTCACCTAACCCTCCCACAGCCATCACACCATCTTCCCCAACCTCACCTCACCTCACCTACCTTATCTCATCCCCAGACGCACGCAACTCACCGTAACATCCCGCCCGCCACATCTCCACATCGCCACCACCGGAACAGACCGACAGGCAGAAGAACACCAAGCCATCCGTCCATCCAGCAAGGAACCTGACTAGCATCCTTACACGACTCAACGGCCCCTAATGCTCCCCAAAACTCTCTTTTCACATCCCCTTGTACGGTAGACCAATCACTTTGGACGTAATTCAGCGAAAACTGCCTCATAAGCCCGTACTGGAGATCCAACCCTCAGAGGAACGCCCGCAGCTCCAGATGGGATACAACTTCGACAAGTCATACAGCCAACATCTCACTTGCATCACCGTAAAACCACAAAACCAGTCAAACGGTCCGTCCCGTTGCCAATGTCACTCACCCACCACAGAAGCAAAGAAATACCCTCGAAAGGGGGAAATCCCATTCGAGAACCTCGGCCTCAGCAAAACAGCCCATCTCCAATCTCAGAATCTTCTCTCCTTCCCAAAAACCATCTTGCCCCGGTCTTGGGAGAGGGTAAAAAACTCACCACCTTCTAAAACAAGACAAAACTCCCCATCCCAAAACACCTTCTAGAAACCGTCTAGACTCCAAACCACCTCACAATCTCCATACCAAACTACCCAAAATCCCCATCTCGTCTAACAAAATCCACAAATCCCATAATCATAATCGCACGCCCCGCGTTCATAGCCCCCAAACATCTGCCCTCTGACTGCTGTCTCACATGGATCCATCCGCCCTAAGGCGGAGACAAGACCCAGGGTTCACCGCAATCTTCCCTAGCCTCACCACCACTGCTGAAAAAAAAAAAAAAAACCCTTCCCAGCCAGCCTCCAGCGAACAAGGATCCTCCCCTCAAACGCGCGCAGGCAGGACCCCTAAACAACAAATCACCAAAGATGGAACCGCACAACAAACTGAACCATTGGCATTGGACCCCTAATTGAAAATAGCGCGCACAAATTCCAACCCTGCAGTGCCAGAAAAAGGGTACCTGAGCTGTGAACTGTGAACCCTGACCTAAATTACACAATCAAAATTCCGCCGCTCGAATTATTACAGCGGAGAAAACACCCTTCCCACATGTCTGACCGTCCTTTTTTTCGCCACAGGCCATGTGCAGACGGGCGCACGATCGCAATAACCGCACCGCGACGTCCCGAGAAAGCGGATACCCCCGACGATTCGGTAGTATCGTTATTAGTAAAATCTGCAAGGAGGTGGCGATAGAATTGAGGGGAGGAGAGAGAACACATTTTTGTGCACAACACCAAAAATGAATTTCTGGAGCCTTGCCACGATTTCCGGTCGATTTCCGCACAGCCGAGGCCGCAAAGGGTGGGAACAAACCGGCCGTTCGAGTTGAATTGGGCAAGGTCGGTGCTCTCAACTGCCGAGGTGGCGGCTCTCCCAGCGCAAACAAGAGTGGGAATCGTGCCTCTCGGCAAGAGGGCGAAAGTGGGAATTGCTCGCCTACGCAGGACCTAAACCCGTCTGTCGGTCGTCTCGCTCGGTCGATATTCGCGTGTCTCGGAATCTGTCAAACTGAAATCGAACGTCGGTAATGCGCGGACGAGCCGCCGTCGCCGCCGCTGCGCCCACCAAATAAAACAGCCAGGCACTGTCCGACACGTCCGACCTCTTTTCGGGCCGCCGAGAGGCTCAGCGAACGAGCCAGCCTGAACCACGCTCTCGTCGGCTTGGCCGCATCTGGATGGCGGTGAGATTGCTCCGAAAGAAATCGACCCCGTCAACGCGTGACCGCCAGTCGACGACCGGCCCCCTTATCTCGGTTTTCGACCGCAATCACCTGCGCGTGCCAAAGTAGCGGTGCACTTTTGAATCTGCAGGCCGTGTTCCTGTATTCGTAGTCAGAGGTTGGGTTAGGCCTCCCTGCATGCTTCCCGGCCCAGTCCGAGCAACGTGTTCCTGGGCCATGCCCTGCAAGGATAAGTCAGGTCCTGCCACCAATCAGTCAGTTCCTGTCATCGACTACCATGAAATGCCTGTAAGAATGTGTACAATATGTGATTGAGATTGTTCTGCAACTAAATCATCTTGTGCGTCTGTAGCGCATCCTTTGCTCCCATGCGAATTCTGATGCCGCATTGCCTAATTCCCATGCTCTTGATCTTGCTCCTTGCTAATGCCACTGCGCCGTAATACACCAAAAGCCTCGCGGCTGTACCTTCCTAAACAAAACTCCGGCTCTCATGTCGTCGCATTTCTCTTGCATCATTGTATGCAGAGATAAGAAAAGTTTTCCCAACTCCCCTCTTCCTTGTTGTGCGAGGTCCTTCCCTGACTCACGTCGCGGCCCCCCATTCGATCACTTGGGCGCCAATCACTCAACCTGCATTCACATGCAAGGTCAGAGTCAATTTTTTGGTGCCAAGACGTGGGCTGTTCGCGTGGGGAACAACACCAAGAGGGGTCGGGCTTGACCCCCCCCCCCCCCCCCCCCGCAGACACCCGAGTTCGTGCCGCGTGGGTGTTTTTGCCAGCGCTGTCGAAGGCGGTAAAGGCGTGTGAGTGAGTCGTCGTCGCTCAGCAAACGAAAGAGAGTTGAGTGTAGAATGAGAAGAGAAAAAACACAGAAAAAAATTGGTATGCATGCGATGCGCCTCAAATGCTCGTGTCCCCAATCCATCGCTATGCATATGCTGTCGAATCAAATGCGAATCAAAGGCGCTGTGAGTGGCCCGTTTCCCTCGGTGGCAGCAGCATCCGCAACCTTGGATGCGTTCCAAGGTGAGATGCGACCCCACGACGCAGTCTTGGCTATGCGCATCCCACGCTGCGAAATGATTCCTTGTCGCGTGTCGCTGTCATCAGGCCATGCGCTCGGGACCGGGCTCAAAAAAGACGTTGTATGTGTGTGTGTGTTGTGTATGCGTGTGTGTGCACGTTGTCGTGTGTGCAATGTGTGTGTGTCGGACGTGTGTCCACCTCTCTGTTGTCGTAACCCTTTGCTCCGATCATTGGTTTTCCTTGGTAGTTGTTGACAACGCATCTTGCGTCTCTCATTTTCGCAGATTGCTCCGCCCCCTGTTTCAAATAATTCGAATGTGCGAACATCCGACCGACCGAACAATTCTCCTGCTCGCGCCTCGCTTCCAGTCGGTGATCTTCGGTTCTAGAAAAATCGACAAATGCAGCAGGTGGTGATGACCCGCTAACAAACAGCTCATTTCGCAATAGTCGTGCCGGCGGCCAAAAGGCCACGCAAAAAGTTCCTGGCCGTAGGCGGCAGGCGGTAGACGGACGACTAGCAAAAGGTCCCTCGCTATTACCAAACAGTAAGGTAACGGCATGAGAAGGCCCGCAGATCGACTGCTTCTAGAAGCGAAGAAAAATGGATGCCGTCCTCGGTGCCCCAGACGGCGTAGTCGACGGTTTAGGTAGAAAACGGAACCCTTTTGCAGGGAGCCAGACGCGCGATGATGCTGACCATTCCGCGATATCGGATAAGGCAGGCACTTAACGTCGGCCCCCTGTCTGATGAATGCGGGCCCAACGCTTCCCCGTAAATTAGCGTCTTGGAGCCTGTTGAATGACGATTCCACCCGAGAGACACGGTGCAATCAGGGCAGCGCACACAACGTGCCAGGAATGCCCCCCGACCCTCTTGTTTTCGCTTTGTCCGCGGACAAGCACCGTCGTAGTGTCGCACGCAGGTGGGAAATCCACGGCAAAACACAAGCTTGCCGCGGGTGAAGTAATTCGGACTGGGATCCGACTGCTGACGTGCTCGGTGTCTGGTGTTGTTGTACATTGCGGCATCGGTGCTGGGTGCGTGGCCGGCGGCGTCCGGTCGTGGGGGTTCCTGCATCTTCGGTGCGCTTCATCGTCGGCTCGCGTGATGCTGGAGATCATGTGTTCGTGCAACGCTTATTGCGACACGGGAATCCATCGAGCTGGGACGCCGTCGGCGCCAACCTCGTAGGCCCGCACGCTCGCCTTCCGCGGCGGCAACGCCCAGCGGGCACGGCCTGGGCGCTGGTCGTCAAGCTTGCCCTGTTTGCGCATCGCCATTTCCATGACAGCGATGCGGATGAAATCCGAGTTCTCGCGCATCTCGCGCTGACGCATCGCTCCAGGCGGGTAAGAAAAGGCAGTCTGGTTCGGAGATTGTGAGGGGGGCTGATAAGGCGTTGACTGAGTCGTGCCTGCCGATGTCGTCGGAGAGGGGCCCCGGCTGGATGGAGGAGGTGCACTCCGGCTTCGCTGAACCTTGTAGGTCTGCATCTGGATCGAGGCAGTAAAGCTTCGCGTTCCCGTAGGCGCAGCGGCAGCCGTTGCTGGGTGGGGCTCTATGCGTGCATTGGTCGTGGGGTTCAGATACCGGCGGAGGGCCGCTGACGGCTCCTCCTCCAGCACGGGCGGTCGTCGTTCATCCGTGTACGGCACCTTAGGGTCTATGGTAAGAATGGACCGGGTGAGAAAGTCGTCTGGCGGAATTGACGAAAAGTTGATGTTGGAAATAGATCGGGCTGCCGAACGGAGAGCGCGGAGGGACGCAGTCAAGTTGGACTTGAAAGCCGACTTAAGAGGACGCAAGGGGAAGGTGTAGTCTGAGAATGAGAATTCCGACTTCACGTCTTCCTCATCTTGCGATTCGTCAAAAACTCTAAAGTCGAGCTCATCCACGGAGACTCGGTCGCGGGACAGTGGGTGATCCTCTGGCTGACCGGGAGGAGAGGAGATGGGCTCCAAAGACCTCCGGGGCTGTCGCGATCGCTTCCTGCGAGGACTTGATCCGTAAGGTGACTCAAGTGAGGACAGCGTGTCGGTGGAGAACGAGTCCCCGAGAGAGGGCATGGACTCGACAGAAACCGTTCGTGTTGACAGGACTGAACCGAGTCCGCTATCGCTAATGGAGAGATCGTCGTCCTCCAGATCATCGGGTGGGGAGAGAAGCAAGTCCATGGGACTCTTGCCAAAAGTGAGACTGAGCTCCTTCTCACAGACCTGCTGCCTCTCAATGACAGCCTCCAGAGTCATGGGCTGGTCCCGAGCAAGCTTTTGCTTGGAGCCACGTCTCTGTCTGGGGATATCAGTGACGGCCAAGAGGGCCAGCATGGCGGGAGGGACGGCATCCGGAGAGTGCACATCTCTAGGGCGGAACGATTTCCTCGTAACGTGGCGGGAGCCGTAAAACAAGCTGGATTTTGATTTTGAGGGGATCTGAACTGGGCCGGTGGGCGTTGTTGGCCGGGTCGTTACGCTCGTGGTTGTCCTGGGAGGGCTCGACGGCGCCAACTTAGACGTTTCGCGGCGAGCATCCTTCCTTTTGGCCATGGTAGCTGCGGTGGTAGTGGGAGAAGCAGGGATAGGCGTGACGGTGACAGAAACGTTCTGAGCATCCTTTTTCCGATCCAGCAAGGCAGAAGGCAGCGCCGTTCTGGGGGTGTTGACGGGGGGAGATGTCGTCGAAGTCGAAGTCGTATTGGCAGCGAGTTTGTCGGTGTTCGGTTTGCGCGTGGGAAGCAGAGGAGAGGGAGAAGCGACTGGTGGTGTGGAAGAGGCCGAGGGATGCCTATTGTAGTAAAGGAAACTCCTTGGGGACATCATGGCGTCTGGACATTCCCTGGGCCCTGGTGCGCCAGTGGCTCGGCGGGGCAGGCCGGACCCGACAGGCAAGACAGGTTGACAGGGAAGGGGTGGGAAAGGGACCAGACCAGGCACGCACACACTCCCTAGGGTGGTGGTACTTTGTGGCTCCCTGAGGTCAGGCAGAGACGGTGAGGTACCTCTGCAGGACAGGGCAGGGCACGACTGGAACCAGGATGGATGGGGGTTCGGAGGCGCTGGAAACTGGTACGGATTGGCGAGCAGACGGCGGAGGAGGCGGCGCTCAAGCTAGGGGATTCGACTGTGACTCTGAAGGGTTTGGGCCGACCAGTGGAGGCGTGCAAGGCGTGGCGGGCTGTTGCAGTCTGCAGAGGGCACGCGCAATTAGGGGACCAGTTCAGGCAGTTGTACAGTTTGTCCCTTGGGCTGGCACTTGGGATCTCTTGAGGTGGTGCTTGCTGCTGGGGGTGTGTGTGGGCGTGCGGTGCGGACGGACGTGCTCGTCTGTCGTCTCTGACTTCTGTAACCCCTTCTGACCTTCTGCCTTTCTGGGACTGGGAGATGCGCTGTGTCGTGTGCCGGGGGCAGGGATGGCCAATGTTTTGGTAACGTAAAGTCAACGGCGCGGTAACAAATCAGCGACGATGCTTTTCAAGGAGAAGCTCGAACAGGAATCGCGACGGGTCCTTTGAGGACGGTGATTGACGGGAAGTGACGCAGCGGGTCTTTTTTCTTCAACGTCTTGTATTCGTCGTATCCTTGGTTGCGGTGGTTCTGGGTGGGATCTGGGTCGCTGGGGCCCGGCTTTTGCTGGAGCTGCACCCTTATTCTCCAATCTCGCGCGATTTCGTAGCAAGGAACGGGCGGGACGATGGAATGTGCTGCCGCCCTTGCAGAGTGCAGAGCGCGGTTGCGAGTGAAGTGCAGATTGCTTGACCGTGAATGTTGGATCGGGTGGGTTCGCGTGTGGTAATGTCGGTGCGGGTGCGGTTTGCGTAAAGTTGTGGAGGCCAGCAAGCGCACGACTCGGGTCGTCGTCAGAGGTTGACAGAGGAGGGTGGCTGCTGATAGCGGAATGCGATGAGCGCCGGGAAGGACCTGGATTCGAGTTGGAGGTTGTAGGTTGACGGCTGATAGGCCTTGTATATCGAAGATGGAAATCCGTCACGAGGGTGAATTCGAGACTCGCGATGACGATGATGGGTATTAGTATTAGGTACGAATAATCGATATTCGGTCGGGAGGCCTGGTGTCTGTCTGGTATTGAGGATGTATCGGCGAGGTATTGAGCAGAGCAGTCGGCGCACGTCCCGAGAGGCGAAGTCGAGGTCGAGGTTCGTTCGGTAGGTGAGGCGGCGACGATGACGACGATGCACGAGGCGGCGATAAGGGAGAAAAGAAGAATAGAGACACCGAGAATGAAGACTAGCAGAGAAGAGACCACAGGTAGGTTGGGGGACTCTTGGTTTTAGGTGGCAGGCCAGAGGGCATTCGCTCCTTCCAGGTTATAGATCTGGCTTTGGGCAGAGAGATAAGTGACTATCCGTAGGAGCGGAAGGCAACCCGAGGCTGTTTCTGCTGTCCTGATTATCTGCACCTTAATCCAGCCCAGCATGACACCTCTCGCCTTCTGTTACTGGGCCGAGTTCCATACAACACACACCAGTGACCGGACTGGCACAGCACGGGCAGGCACCTCACACGTTGACACTGATAACGGGCCCGGGATGGAGTTGCTGATAAGGAACCTGGGGAAGGACAGGCTGGGAAGGGGCCATGGCCATGGATCATGACTAGGGACTTTGCAGCAGCAAGACACGGGGACGCAGACGACAGGCGCTGGATGGTAGACGACGGGACGTGATGCTGCCCTCCACTGCCTTTTTCAGAACCTCAGCTGGACCTGCCCTGCCTTGATTTGCTTGGATCGTGGTTGCCCGTGACGTTGTGCAATTGCTGCGGTAGACAGGCTGGGCGCAGGGCAAGGCAGGGACTGACGCCTCTTCCTGCCTCCTTCCTTTCCCCTTCATCGTTCCTGCCTCGCTCGCGCTTTCACCCTCCGTGCCTGCTTGCTTCGTTACTGCGTATTGCCCTGGCAGGCAACGGTGACTGTGTGCTTGCCCTCCGTGTGCGTCCTGCCTGATTTGGAGGCGTTTTCCTCGACTCCAAAGGAAAGCGCGATGGATGGGCGCACAGGCCCCAACTGATAAGCACCCGAAGCCTCCAACTTCCCCCAATTGTCGTCGTCTCTGCGTCTCTCCTCCTGTCTGGGCCCTTAGAGTTTGGGGTGACATGAGTTGAGTTGGGGGTCCTTGGGGGTCTCCAAGTCCACGCCTCCTCCAGTGTCCCGTCCAGTCCAT
The DNA here is from genome assembly GCF_000319635.2 of Colletotrichum fructicola Nara gc5. Lineage (NCBI taxonomy): Eukaryota > Fungi > Ascomycota > Sordariomycetes > Glomerellales > Glomerellaceae > Colletotrichum > Colletotrichum fructicola. The sequence continues at coordinate 6,110,924 of NW_027094051.1, read as the reverse complement.
GAATGTGGTCACGTTCATGCCACCGGTGGATCTCACCTCGAGACCAGCACCAGCCAGCCTGGATCACTTCTGGAAGGATACATAATACGAGCGCTCTTTCAGCTCTCACATCAACACCCCTATTGCGGACCATGACAGCGCCGCCAGTGTCACAATTACAGGGCTTCAGGGCCCGGATGACGGATAGCCAGCACCGTGTACTAAAGACGGCGACACACTGATACTGGATCTGCGGCCTTGATTGGCCCTGACGCTGCTGATGGTCCTGTGGCAGTGGTGAAGACCGTCATAATAGTGGGAATTCCAAGACATTCGGGGCCTTCCAGCAGGGTCTCACCGTGTGAGCGCCCGGCTGACCCGATCAGCGCCCAGCCCTGGAGCGCTCAAAGGACGTGGAGAGGCCTCTGAGAGAAAGAAAGAGCGAGCAGCTGAAGCCTGAGGTACTTAGCTTCTCAGCCAATGGCAAGCCGTAAGACCCACCCTGGGGATAAATCTGGAATAAACCACCTTATGTAAGACACAGCTCTCCCCAGTTATCTGGATAGCATTATTAAGCACAGCACAGTCCATGAGCATGGCTCTTGCACAACTGCCAAATGGCTATGCTATGCTATGCAGTGGGACGCTGTACCTGGCAATGTAATGCGTCGCTCATTTTATGCGTAATACAACAACGTGCAGTCACGACCTTGGCTTGGTGCCAGTGGTGCCTTCCTTGGACCTTCCCATCGTCGCCAACGTCGGACCGCCTCTCGTGTGCCTCTTGCTTATCAGCCCCCAACGACTCCATCCCTCCCACTTCATCCCATCCCCTCCATCCCCCCAAGCGCAACGCCCAATTACACGTTTTACCGATCGCCTCCGTGACCCTCCATCTCTACTAAGAGACCACCACAAGATCCGTCCGACCCTATGGGTGTGACACAGCAACAGGCACGCACGCGCTGTTCAATGAACTCTGGATCGCCTCGGCGCCCTCGGGCTGAAAATGATGACCACTTCTTCAGCACGGCCTGGGGTCCTGACTCCTTCCGCTGCTCTGGACCTGACTCTAGCCCATCCCGACAGTCAGTTCAAGATGCCGAGGCGAACGGCCGCAGAATCTAAGACAACCACCATCACCACAACTCGAACTATCGTCGAACCGTCAAGCCGCCCGCCTGCGGCCAAGCGCTGTGTTTGGGCCTCCACCAGCAACCATCATCGCCGCCAATCTATCTCCCGACGGCGGCCAAGTTCCCATGTCAATCACCGGACGGCTATTGAACCTCCGGTCCTTGTCCGGGGGCCTGCCCTCGGCGACTTGCAAACACGCACGCAAAGTCCACCTCCATCGGCCTCCTCCGACCCCCAGGATGAACAGTAACCTCCACTCCGTCCACTCAGACGCCTGCCTCGCAGAGCTGCCAGACTCAGTTGCTCCAGTTCTTTGAATCCTTGTCGACCTATGCGACGGACTTTCATTGACGAGAATGGCAGGCCGACGGAGAGCACTTTGCAGTTTCCCATGGCACTAGGCTCTAGCGCCGCTTACCATTCGCCTTCCGTTCCATCCGTTCTCTTGGCCACTCAACCATCTCGACTCCGAACCCTCCACCTTTGTTCCGTTCGTCGCCTCGAGCCCGATGAGCATGCCCTACCATCTGGCCCAGGATCCTTCAGTGGTCGTTGGGAAACCAATATCACCGCACTATCCGTACGGACCTCGTCGATCACCTCGGCGCCTCTCCCGCTTTCAGCACCTTCAGACGTGTCATCACCGCATTCACCCAACCAACATGAACAAACTCATCCCAAGCACAAGGAATCAAGAGACGAATAGCCGACGCTCGTCGATTCGACCGTCATATCTCTCGCATGGTGACATGTTCAATCGCTCGTTGCTTTTCACATGCATCGTGTTTGACTCGGCCTATCGCCCTTGCCCACGACTTCAACCTTGCTGCAGGTGCCTGACACGGAATACCTACCTGGGGGATGCAGAAGTTTGCCCTCCGTTTCTCTTCCTGTCGGGACACGGATTGCGCCCACGGATTCTCTCCAGCCGTCATGGCAAATGATATTCAGGGCTGTTTGTCTCATCCCGCCCGCCCTTCCCCCGCCATCTTGGCCCGTTCATCAGTTGCCCATCCCTACCCAACCCAGACCACCAAGCTTCCATCATCGATCATGTCGCTTTCCATCAGACACTCCTATCCGAGTGCAACGCCATCATCCAGTGACCGACCGCTTGTTGAACTTGCCCGAGAAATAACCCGATCAGCCTGATTGTCATTCGCTGCCTGCGTAACCTGTCAATACTCACATGCAGCCAGTGCCAAAGATGAGCAAGACGCTACCCCATGTTGCCCATCAAACAGCAAACGCGCCCCGGCATCTCGCATTCAGACACCGGACGAGCTTGCTTCGTACACATTTGCGCAGACAGACGGTCATCGACTAACGTTCAGCCAGGTGTGCGCGCGCCAGAGAGTCATCATGCACCACCCCGAATCTAGCGACGCCATCCCACACCCTCACACGAGTCTCACAACTGCCTTATCGCTGCGCTGTGATTCGCTCATTTCTACCCCAACCCTGCGTCATACAACGCCGGCAAGGTCGACTGGCGTTGGTCTTAGTGCGGGTGGGAACCGGGATGGTGGTGGTAACTTTTCCGCAAGTCGAGAAGCTCTGAGTCGCCCGCCATACCAAAACCAACCCTACAGCGATATGTTTTGCGGGGTAAAACCATCGATGGACGATGGCACGCATGCAAGGGACCTAACGTTTGTTTCTTCGCTGCCAGGACCAGCCATCAGCTGACTTTCGTCCAGCTCTGGGCATGCGCGCAAGATCCAATCCAACTCAAATCTCATGCACAGTCGTCGTTGCCGTCGCACAAGACACGAGCGCTGCAAAAGCGTGGGCAGCAAAGGCTTCCAGATCGTCCGGTTGCCCAAGATACTGCGGTGGCACAGACGAGAGACCTCCAACATTTCTCGACACCGCCAAGGCCCCAAGACACGGCTCCGGATCTCAACGGCGCCGTCTAGCACGTCCCCCTCCTAACCCAAACCTGCCAAAGGTGCCTCACACTTCTTCACCAAAACCTCCCGTAGCCCGAGCGGCGGTCTCCCAGCCCGTCTGTCCCGGTTCTTCCAAAGGGAGGCTGTCTCACGCGTAATTCCAACACCTCACGTGCCTCCCTGTCTGGCCTATCCGTGACCAGAAGCAACGTTCCCATGTGGCCCCGTCAGCGCCAGTCCAGGCAGGGTTGTAGTTTGTTGACACAGTCAGGAGAGCCCATCAGGCTGTTGTCTTGATAGGGTCGCATGGTAGGCAGACATCGGGCACACGCGGACAAATGCGCAGCCTCAACATCACCTGGGTGTCTTTCTTGCAGTTTCCCGTCAACCCCGCAGCCTAAACGTAGCCAGGTCTGGACTCTTGTTTTTTAAGCGGGTGTTGAGGCCTCGTTCTCACGCTGGCTTGACATGGGACCGCCAGCCAAGCCGCCCCCTTCCCACAACGACCGGACTCCGGGGCGCGGCGCGGGGGCGGGGCAGAACGGTGCACCACATGCTATCTGTCATATTGAACGGGTGTTTGTCTTGTGTGATTTCTTGCATATGGGATTCTGTCCGAATGCTCATACGCAAGTGGCAGTCTGCTAGATTTACTAGACGGGTGTTTGGCAGCCCGTGGCGTTAAGAGGTATCCGTTGGTTGCCTTGCATCCGCATAGCAGGTGGCGCCACATTGAGATATTGAATACTTTGCAGCCCTCTAGGGGGCTATTGTGAACTTACTGAGGCGGTATTCCTGTGATCCTTCCGAGAACATCCGTCTGTGACCACCGGTTGAAGGCCTGGAAAGTTGCCATATCGACTCCTGCCAGCTGCCCCCGACCCCGGTATTTGCTGTTTCTCCTGGGGCGATATCGAGTATACTCAAGCAGTGATCGGTGACGGCGCCAGGTATGCCTTGGTTGATAGCGATAGATTACTCACGGCGTTTTCCAGACGAGGGGACAAATCCCAGTCAGTAGGTGTGTCCCTCGTCGGAGGGGGGGGGGGGGGGCCTGCGACCAAATGGAAAGCCTACGTGAACGCGTATTCAGCAAGCGACATTGGCATGGGAAACAACCAAGGCTGGCTTTCGACGGTAGTCATCTCTATTTATACTCGAAACAAGCAGCAGAGATTTATTGCCCGGGGCTGTGTCTTCATTTCCCCCTTCCGATATTGCATTAGGGCATGCGTTGTCTGTTGTTCTGATCATGTCCATCACGTCTATGCCGTTGCCTGTCTATGTCTCTTATGATCCAGAATGAGCGGAGTGCAGGTCCTGACCGGTGAGGCACCTCGGTCTGTAACTCGTCATCGGTTTTCGCTGTGGGAAAGGACTTCTACAGCTAGAATTTCGCACGTATAAGAAGAGCAACGAGACGGGTGCGAGTGATCTTCTTGGGCATAATTCAGCTGCAGCCTGTCGGGCTCGATTGGATTCGAAATCGATCCGCGTGGTACTCAACCGTGTGACACTTTAGAAAAACTCTTCGTATTTACTTGTTGGTTGTTTGTGTATCCGTGATGATGCGTTTCGTGCTGTTGTCAAAGACGAATACACCATAGGCGAAGAGACCGAGGGACGACGCTGGGGGTCAATGTTCGTCATGGCGCACACGGCAGAGACTGGATCTTTAGCAAGCCCTTCCACTTGCGCATATGTTTTGGAGATAGATGAAGCATGGAGGTAAGCGCTGCGAACTATTTCTAGGCGGCAACGCTTGGAACGAAATGTGTGTTTCAATACACGGTGACGCTCCCGTCCCCTTTTAATATGACATCCTTGATGTGAGATAAGTCGGTTCAGATTTTGAGGTTGTTTCTATATATCAAGTTATGGACAAGGATCAAATTCCCTTACACAATTAGTAAAAACCCATTCTTCATTTCAAAGTATCATAGGGTAATATGTGCCAATCCAGGTCGATGAGTCGCACCCTAAGCCACTGAACCGAACTGAGTACCCATGACCAATAACCATTGTTCATCATCGGTCGATTATTTGTGTCTGAATAAGCGCAAGAAGCAGAACGTGGTCAGTGTGAAGGAGAGAAATATTTCAAGACATGGCTTCAGTACCGATAGGCTTTGACAGCTTCTTGCTGTCTGGCTTAATTAAACGATCTACAAGAAGGCAGTGATGTTGGCTGTTTGATTGAACTGCTCTCTTACGCTTGTATCACTGCTTTTATGTCTTGTTCGCGGAAGGACAAGCGAGCAACATCATGATTATCCCTCGCAAATGCCGTGTCGCGGTTTCTCTTCGGTATAAAGGCTCTGTTTGTGGACAGGAAATCAAAAGAGACTACAAGACAATCTCGACCTGGATTCATCGCGGACGGTTTTCTCCACTGCAAGAGCGATGCCGTTGTAACATTCACCAGTAACGTCTAAGCGGCCAGCCACCGACTTCCGACTCGAGATGCGCAAGCCTTGGTGTGTTTGTCACGAATACTTTCAAACCGGAAGCAACGAACAGCGGCGACGTCTAGCCAGGTTGACCAAGCCGTCGGTCACGCAGAGACGGCTATACTGACTGGCTTGACGGTTGACTAACGAGACTCAACTGGTGATAAAGCACGAATCTAAGTTCAAAGGAGATACCCAGACGAGAAATCTCACCATTTTGTCGAATCCAAAGCTCTGTAGGATTCTCATTCTTTTATGTTGTTGACGGAGGTCTTGCGGGTAAAAGCATGTACTTTCACACAAGATTTGCGCTTCAGTCTTGCCTATGTTATGGATGTATAATACGCTTCGTTGTCAGTTCGGGACAACTTCCTAGTATCTAGGCAATGGTCTCTGCAAGTCTGAGAAAACACTGTGAAGGTGATCACCCAAAACTTACGGCCTGCGGATACTCTTATTCCAGGGTCTGGGGCTTGTTTAATTTTCTGATTGAAAACGACAATACTTGCAGTCCTCCGTCGGTTCTCTTCCCGGAGTATTGGTTTCGTCGGATAGCTATCAAAATTACATCTTCGATGAGGGTTTCCAGTGTCGTTCTCATTCCTCCCTCTCAGACTCAGATCAAGAAACAGTCATGTGGAGAATGGTAGCACCTCAACTCGACTAACAAGATTCTAATCTCTACTTGTAGTATTGCGTGAAATCATGGCCCAAGCCTTTCGAGCCCTCTGATAATTGCGCAGCTACCTCAGGGTTATGTTTGCTTTCGTTGATCATCTGCAAAAACGTGTCCTCCTCCAACACTTTGTCGGGGTCCCTCTTGCAGAGCCTCCGCATGTTTTCTGTCGAGATAGGATCGGTGAAGTCACGATACAGCTTCCTGCGAACATCGCTGTATCGATCTAAGATGGATTCATCTGCCCTTCCCGTGGCGATCCCGTTCAAGCAGTCATACAAGCCTCCGACATCGAGAATCCCTCCTGTCAATCCTAAGCCACCGAATGGATTGCACACTAATTTCATTCTTTAGCATGCAAGTCTTGGAGAAGTACTTAGGATCAGACTCACGGTGCGCTGCATCACCCGCGAGGAGTACCTTCCCTTGTCGGAGCGATGGTGCCAGGCGCTGGTGTATTTTGTAAGGACTGAAGTTGACACATCTCCACTCATCCGCCTTCGGATTTCCTGGTAGCATCACCTCGAACTTCCAGGCTTGTCGTTCGAGATATTCGGCCTTGGTGAGTCCTGGTACCTCGCCGTACGTGACTCGCCACAGGCCATCGTTGGAGATCCTCGCAGCCATGTACCTACAATCATGATCAGCCAAACTCAGGCAGTTGTAAAAGGGTCTATCGGCCATACCAGTGCTCTCGGCTGATTACAAAGTTGCTGTCTGTGAAGCCGTGTTTGTCAAACGGATAGTAAGTCTAGGGAACGTCGAGTGATTAGCGCATAGACAAAGCGACAGCGCATGCTCTTTCACTGACATTCGTTGCAACAATTTGCTCATCCCAAGTCCATCCCGGGAACTCCATATCGCCAAAGAGCGATTTCCGGACTTGGCTGTTGGCGCCATCGCAGCCAATGACATAAGTAGCCGCCATCGTTTTCGAAGTGCCCTGAGCGTCCACCTCCACGATGGCTTGGTCATCGTCCTGCCTTACATGCGTCACCCGGTGACCCCAAAGAATACTGGCCTGGACCTGCTTCAGTAGATGATCATGCAAGATCTTGCCTAGTTTGTTCAGCGGCAAGCAGATCAAGGGATGCTTCAAAGAAGTTGTCAAGGAGGTTGTTGGAAGCTCGGCGATGACCTCCCCGCTGGGCTTTCTCCAGGTAACGCCGTGAGGGATGAACCCCTGCGCAAGAACGTCCGAAAGAACTCCTGCTCTGTCGAGCTGTTCTACTGCCTCTGGGCCGTAGTGAGTTGCTCTAGGTTGGTCGTCGAGTTCGTTGCCGGCGTCGACGAGCTGTACCTCCAGCCCGGCTTTGGCGAGGAGGAGGGCCAGTAAGAGACCGCAGGGGCCTGCACCCACGATAATGGCCAACGGCCGAGACATAGTGAGAATGAGTTGAAGTATAATTATAACGAGATTGAATTGTTGAGAACATATGTGCGCTTCTGGGAGGCTGGTTCAGGACCCTTAGTGCCACCTTTCCAGGCATCACGCATCTTATATCTAGGTTATCGCATGACTGCTGACAGCATGACTACATCTACCGACTGTAACGAGACTTCTCGGATAAGAACTACGTTGAGCGACGTTCACAAAAATTGTGGCATCATGTTGTAGACTCGCTGCCGAAACCTGGGCTGCAGCAAGGTGGGCGTCTTGGTACTCCCGCCAAGACATCCCACATACCCCACACGGCATCTGTCCCACCATCCCACATTGCCTGATTAGGACATTCTGACCAACCCACATCATGATGCCGCTGGACAAACGGATCCCCGAAACTCCATCTCGATGAAGCATTTCATGCAGTCGTGATGTCATATGGAAATAGTCTTAGGCAAGAGTCCGGGAAAGGATTATAGATACATATGATCGAGGTATGCCCTTCCTATTATCTGTTCAAGTTCGACTAGCAAGTAGTTAACGTTCTGTCAATCTTTCAACATGTCTTCTACCCCCAAAGTCATAAACGAGAGCGCAGATAAACGCTGGTTTGACGATGGGCATGCGAAGCATCACGTTCCACTAGCACCAGCCGTGCCCATCGACCCTACCGTCAACACCTGGTCCCGCTTCGGCCCTACCTTCGAAGCCTACGAATATTCAGGCTGGATTGACGAGAGCGTCTCCTGGAAAACGGACTGCTACATCGGAGATTGGTCGCCGCTTCTGAAAGCCCGCGTCAAAGGCCCAGAGGCCCAGGCCTTCTTCGAATTCATCTCTACCAACCGATGGCCCAACTTCAAGCCAGGTCAGGCGAAGCATGCTATCTTCTGCCAAGACAACGGCTGCGTGGTCGGTGAAGGCCTTATCCTCATGCTCGGGAAGGATGACTTCATCTTCACCAGCGGGCCTGGTACTGTTTGGCTGGCGTACCAGTTCCAATTCGGGAGGAAGAAATTCAATGCTACGCTTGAGCTAGTCACCCATGATTGGTTCCTCCTTCAAGTTCAAGGTCCACGAAGCGCAAAACTTCTCAATGAGGTTACGGCCGAGGAGGTTCAAGACATTGAGTTCATGCACTACAAGGAGCTCTCCATAGACGGCACGAAGTTCCTGTGCTTGCGACAAGGTGTTTCGGGCGAACTAGGGTTCGAGCTTTGGGGCCCTGCGAAAGACGCTCGGAAGATTTACAGCTCCATCGTAGATGCTGGCAAGCCACACAACCTCCGCCAACTCGGTGCTCGTACCAAGATGGTGAACCATGTAAGCAATCACTTTGATCTCTCATCTGAAACTCTCGAATGCCTTTTTTGACACTGTTTGCCATCGCAGGTTGAAGCAGCGTTTGCGACGCCGGCCGCCGACTTCATCCCAGCCGTCCACGCGCCCTCGAGCAACAAGGAGCTCGTCGAGTTTCGACGATATGCCAAGTCGATTGGCTTCGACTTTGACCTACACGTATCCAAGGCCAGCGGTAGCTATGGGACCGATCCCGTGCTGTATCACAATACCCCATTCGATCTGAATTGGGGTTGGCTTGTGAATCTCGATCACGACTTTATCGGGCGCGACGCGCTGGCCAAGCTGAAAGCCGACCCTCCGCGGAAGTTGGTGACACTTGTCTGGGATAAGGACGACGTTGCTGACGTCTTCGCATCTTTGTTCCGTTCCAAGTCGTATGAGTATATGGAAATGCCTCGCAACTTGCTCGGTAATGTTGTCGGTAGCTCCGTGTCGGTTGGAAGCCAGACCATCGGATATGCTGTTTCTCGGTGCTACAGCTACTGGTTTAAGGAGATGATTTCTCTCGGCATAGTACTCAAAGAGCATGCTTCACCGGGAACACAAGTATCGGTGAAATGGGGCAATGAAGGCTCGAAGCAGAAGATCATCAAAGCTGTAAGTTTATTCATAATTTGTTTTGGTGTAGTTGGTTGTCTCATATTTGCATACAGATCGTCCAACCTGCCCCTTACAAAGAAGACAAGAGACGCTGCAAGATTGTCTAGGAGGTTGTTGCTCAATATTGGAGCAGGTGCAATTCTCATGAAAGTTGCAGATGATCTCGCCAATAAAACATCTGCAAGTATCCCGTCGGGAGCTATATTAGTTGCCGGACCAAAATTAGTTTTCAGTTGTACTGCATCAATTAGTGGACTGCAGCTACCGTGGAACCCCGCATGATCGCTGCGATGGTCCCATAAATAAAAGTCCGATGCCGTCGCCCTCGGATACTTGTCAATCTCCGTCGCGGGCCGTCACGGGAATTTAAATCCTGTTTGTGGGGGATTGAACCGGGTTTACATGCATGCTCACTACAGGAATTGGATGCTCTTCCTTATCCTCTTTTGCCTTCCATTGAACTCCTCCTCTTGCCTGTTCGTCTTACTCAGCACCCAGCCAGCAACTGTCATCTGAAGCGATGACATCCAAGACAGCGCCTGGAACGTCGGTCATCTCATTCGCTAAAGAAGGCACCGTGGTACACAAGTGCCGCGTTTGTTTCAAGCCTTTCAAAAGGCGAGAACATCGAAATCGCCATGAGCGCAGCCGTCAGTCATTCATTCGCCTGACAGTTTGATGACTCACTTTTGCTTCAGCACTGACTGTGGGCGCAGACACTCACGAAAAGCCCCACATATGCCGGTTTTGTGGCCGTCGGTACGCTCGCAGGTATTACAATTGAACTCATGGATGTGCCTATCCTAGATATACTCATTTATACTAGTGACCTTGTGACACGCCATGAGAAAACTCTCCATGCGGACCAATGGCAGCCAGTCAGCCGTGGCCTCACGCAAAGTTCAGCCTCCGAAGGAAGAGACGAACATGAGTTGATGGACGATTCGGCTGCCGCCACCAATGAAGAAACACGGACCGATGTCGCGATCAGCAACGTCCCGGACAACTCAGCGTTAACATCGGGGAACGAGACGACCACCCCGCATGCCACAGTAACACCGATTGACTTCGGCTCCTTTGACATGAACGACGTCAATTTTGATACTTACAATGATTTATCACCTAGTTTCTTCGACCCTTTCCTCGGCGATGTTTTTGATTCCTTTGCTCTCCCAACTTTCGATCAGTCTGGGATAGGGATGAATACGGAGGATGCGTCCCTCGAGCCTTCGCTTGCTTCGGGAGAGACTCCCGTACCCCCACAAACGCCGAAAAAGGAACACTGCTTGCCGCGGATATCAAGGACAAAAGCCACGGCGAAACCAAGCATGATCTTCACTGAGGAAATGAGGGCACACTGCGTCAATGATCTGAGATCACATCTTACACCCGAGCGACTTGGGGACTTCCAAATGCCTGACACAGCCTGCTTGCAGAAATGTCTGAACTCCTATGTCGAGTTATTCCACGTTCACTTTCCTTTTCTACACCTCCCAACGCTCAGCCTCAAGACGGCTCCAAGCCCCCTGACACTGAGTGTATGTGCAATAGGTGCACTGCACAGGCTTGACAGGAAGCTCGCTGCGTCGCTTTATCTGACAGCTGAGTCAATTCTGTCCATCGTGGAGTTTGATACCCTACGCAACTGCTCGGCATTGCTACAAGACTGGGCAAAGCCGCGAGATATGCCAACGTCGGCATCCGCGCCACTTTCGCTGGCTCAAGCCCGCTTGCTACTCGTATTCTTTGCTTCTTTTAGTGGAGAGCCGCAGCTGATACGACAGGCTCTGGTTGGTTGCGGGTTCCTCTCTGCCGTAAGTGCTTCTCGTGTCTCCCAAAACATCCCTAAGTTTGCGCTAAACGCACTAGGAATTCCGGTCAAGAATGTCACGAATGCGGCCTGTTTCTACGGCCATAGAATTATTTGACTGGCGAACTTGGGTTGAACACGAGTCAACAAAGCGGTAAGGATTTTGTCCATGTTCCAAGCCTTGTGCCGATGAATTGACAATATGAAGCTTGATGTGCAGCAGCATGATTCTTGGGAACTTGCTTGTGATTACGTACGGGATGGTCCCGGGCTTTTCTATCCTCGAGGATGCCGACATTGGAATACCTGCCGATGATGCCCTGTGGGAAGCAAAGATGGCCTCTGACTGGGAAACTCTGGCAGCCAATAAACCGTTGTCACCCCATCTAGGTCTTCGCGAAGCGACTTCCGCCATATTTGGCCAGACGCCTCTTGAAAAGAAGTCAGATGTCTGTTGGGAGTGGTCGCCGTTCGCTGCCTCGGTGGTCATGCACAGCGTTGCTATCGCTATCTGGTACCTTACTCAAGGGCAGCAAGTATGCCACAGCGCGATTCGTAACTCAAAGGAAAGACATGACGCAAGTCAAATTGCCGCGGCTCTCTCTAGATGTCGAGATTTGCTCGCAGGAGTTGCAGACGCGCACACTGGTACTGAAGGTGCTTGGAATGAAGCCGAAAGCCCTCTGCTCTTCAATGCATTCGCCATATTACGCGTTTCTTACGGGAGGGCTTTCATAAGGTTTCACTCCCTAGACCGCTCTCTATTGTTCAAAGAGAGTAGCCAGGTCATGCTGTCCATCTTGAGACGCTATTTCGAGGCTGTACAAGATCGAGACCCTTTCATGACCATGGCTGTCAGCTGTGCTCTCGAGGGATTCGCCATACCAATACGAGCTGGTATTCTGCTCATGCGAAAGACAGCTGCGTTCAAGTGGAGTGTAGAGCACGCCTTAGCAAGCTGGGATGCCGGTATTGTGGGAATTTCGCATCAACCTGATTTGTGCTGAACGTGGTCAGGTCTACTTGTTACGAAATGGTTATATGCTGTTGAATGCTCGTATCGGACGAACGAACCTGTCACACCCGAGGAGAAACAGGTCTTGGACAGCGTCAGACAGCTCTTGAACGAAGTTGAGAGCCATAGGTCTGAGCAATCATCGCTAGCAGCAGAGCTGGCCCGTATGTGGGCAAGTATCTACGACGACACGTGGGTTTGGGGAGGTAAGAATGCAATGCTACAGGATCAGCTTCAGATACCTGACTGAAGACGTCACAGTTGCACCGCGGATCGGCTGGGTTCTCCGGGAACTTGCCAATATGTATGAAACTGGCATCGTTGCTGTATGAGTATATTGGAGGATCTTGACCAGTGAAAAGCTTGGAAGTGATTCATAGACGCCGGCTTCTGGAGATCTCGTGTCATCCCTCATCCCACATCAACCCTCGGCCATTTTCTTAGTGCGGGTTGGGAAAATTTCCTTTTTCAGAATATGGAGCACGAAAGCGGAGACCCGCACCACCCATACCCATTCACATCTAGATGTTTCCTGATACCTCGGAATCCGTCGAGAATGCCGATGCTTTTCTTAAATACATGTGAAATGTTGTCTGCCAATCAAGGTTTTTGCTTTGCCAATCGTTCACGCTTCAGAAACTAGATCAGACAATGCTGCTTCCATCTACCAAATACTCCGTCACAGAACCATTGCTGTTGGGTTCATGTGTCGTCGCTACCCTTCTCCCTCTTCTTCTCCTGTTCAAACTTATACTACGTCGGCACGATGACATCCCCTACATCAACCCCCCTCCCGTCTTGGACCTTTTTGGTCAAAAGACGAAGAAACACTTCACCTCCAACGCCGGAAAGCTCATGAAGAGCGGGCGCAAGCTCTTCCAGGGGAAACCATACAGGATGTTCACTGACCTCGGCGAGCTTGTCGTGCTTCCCTCCAAGTACATTGATGATTTCCGGAATGAGCCGGGCCTGAGCTTCATGACGGCTTTCATTGACAACTTTCATCCTTCGTTGCCCGGCTTCGAAGGCTTCGCGTTCGACGGCCGCCCGGACGAGCTTCTTCATAGAACCATCAACAAGAGACTCACAAAACTCCTAAGTAAGCCGTGTCCCCCGAGTTCAGCAATGCTGGTCTAAAACATTGCACAAGACCAGATTACTTCACCATTGGCGGCAGAGGCGAATTTCGCGACAAATCTCGTCCTCGGAAAATCAAACGGTAAGTCTGCTCTTGAAACCAGGGCCATATCCTTGAGCTAAATGTGAAAAGAATGGCAGGAGATCCTGCTCAAGGATGCCACACTCGAGCTCGTCGCCCGCTTATCCTCGCGTGTTTTCCTCGGAGAAGAGCTTTGCCGGAATCAAAAATGGCTCGACATCTCCAAGTCCTACAGCATCAACATCTTTCTTTGTGGAGAACTACTGCGCCAATACCCTCACTTTCTCAGACATGCCGCATGCTACTTCATTCCCGAATGTCAGCTGCTGAGGAAGCAAGTCGCTGATGCTCGAAAACTAATGACGCCAATCCTGCAGAAGCGACGAGATGAGCGACGAATCGCCGAGACGAAGGGGAAGCCTGCGCCAGTGTATAACGATGTAATGCAATGGGTCGAGGAAGAAAGTAAGGGGAGCTCCTACGACCCTGTTGGAGCCCAGCTCGGGTTCTCTGTCGTCGCGATGCACACCACGACAGATCTGGCGACGGAGACCATGTGCCGGCTCATTCAACGTCCGCAGCTGGTACACGATCTACGCGAAGAGATTGAAAGTGTGCTTGTGAAGGAGGGCTGGACCAAGACGGCTCTTTTCCAGATGAAGCTACTCGATAGCGTTCTCAAGGAAGCGCAAAGGCTGAAGCCTACGACCTCGGGTGAGTTAGCTCTCAGCATGTAATGGGCTCTCGCATACTAACGACCCAAAGCTACAATGAACCGGACAGCCATAAAGCGCGTCACGCTTCCCAGCGGCCTGGTTCTTGAGAAGGGTGACCGCTGCATGGCAGACCTCGGTTCCATGGTGGATCCTGAAGTCTATGAGAACCCGGAGGTTTTCGACGGGTATCGGTACTTGCGCATGCGTGAAGACCCAAAGCTCGAGAGCAAAGCTCACCTCGTCAGTACCTCGTCGATTCATCTGGGCTTCGGTCATGGGAAGCATGCTTGCCCTGGAAGGTTCTTTGCCTCGAACGAAGTCAAAGTTCTTCTATGCCACTTGCTGTACAAGTACGACTGGAAGATTGACGGTCCGTACGAGCACACGATTAGGGAGTTCGGAATCAGTCTTTCTTCTGGAGATGGCCTGAAGGTTTCTTTCAGGAGACGGGAGAACTTGGCTGTTGACATCGATAACCTCTGACAGTCTTGGTTGGAAAGAAGTAGAGCGATGCATGAGGAGGGGCCACCTGTCTTGGTTGGATGACCACAGAAGGATAAAGAGCGTATTAGGTTTGGTTTAGAAAGAATTTGTATCACTGGGGAAAGCTTTACAAGCCCGAACATGAGCGTTACTGATGTAGCTATCGCCTCACACAGTGTGCAAACAGCGCACAAATTCAATATCTGCAAGTGTCGGAGAAAAACAACAAAATCAGAGTTGAACTTATTGATTAAAGGCAGGAGCGGCATGAAATTTGAAAGGAAGCTAACCATACGAAGAAGAATAGGTGCCCAAGGGGCTAATTGCAGCCTGTCTAGAACCTAAACCTGGGTCATATTAGTTAGGAAATAACAACTGTTGAAGATCCCCAATATTTCAAAAAAGAAAAGAAGAAAAGAAGACAAGAAGAGAAAGGAGAGAACTTATTCAGCCAAAGAGATGGAAAGAAGAGATGCTGACAACGTTGTCAATCATAGCTGAAGGCCGATGTCGGTAAGATATGATGTGCTCTTTGCGGCTGTGTTTGGCCGCCTCCGCCCAGAGTGATGAATCTCAAACGCCGCCGATGATCATCAAAGTTGAAAGGTGCAGGACAATTACAGCAGTTAGCTTCCGAACTTCCGGAAAATCCCTTGATAATTAACTCAACACGAGTTGTCGACAGCTGGATTGATGCTTACGGATACCTGGTCCGTAAAGAGAGACCTGCAAAGAGCTGGAACTCGTTCCTGCACTGCAGCCGATCGGCTCGGGGCGGACCCACCCATGCCCGCCGGGCAGCGGGCCTAGGGCTGCAGCCACTTAGAATAAGGCCGCCGGCGGGCGTCGCGCATGTGTCTGTGTCTCGCGCGCCGCCCATCGGGCCATTGCCCTGGGACCCTCTCTTCAGGCCTTTGATATCGCATTCGTCTTACAGCTCATCTTCAATAGTGTAAAGTAAAGCTCTATCGTCATCATATCCCTCGGAGTCCCAGATCAGACAGCAGCATGCCGAAGTACGGAGACGCCATGGCGCCACATCCCGCGCTGTCGGTGATGCCTAGACGTCTCGGCAGACGCAAGACCAGGGCTTTTTCGCTTTTGCAAGCGATGATCCAGAGCATGCGTCGCCTTTCTTTCGATCATTCTCATAGAGGCTTGCTTACCTGAATGCCATGCTCACCAAGGAACTCATGTCATCATGGGTTAGGTGAACCGTGATTCTCACGTGTAAATGGAGCCCGGTGGCGGGGAACGGGGGTTGGCACATAGTACGCGTAGATGGGCCCATCTTGATCAAATCGCTTCGTGTAATAGTCGTCCGGCGAGTAATACCTAGGGCGATTCAAGAACCGCTTGCAATTGCCACCAAAGAGGCGTCGCGAGAACGCCACCTCCTCCACGCCACGCCAGCAGGCCGTTATCAGCAGCTATCACCGAGCGCCAAACCGCCGGTTCCTTGGTGCGCGAGTCAGCAACCCCGACGTCAACGAGATGAGACGAACAGGATTTCTTGTATGCGGCCTCCCCCCGCGGGTGTAATATCGAGAGCTCGAGAAAGAGGCACAGCAGCTGGAACGAATATCCGAAGAAAGGAGTCCTTTAACAAGGGACAACCCTAAGCTTCTCTATGGATCCGGCGATAAGGAAGAGCGTGGTCTCCCGAAGCAATGAGATGCTGCACTCCGCTTGCTGTGCTGCATCATGCACGAACGGCCCCCCTTTCGATCTAAGTCCACTGTCCCGGAGACCCACGGAGAAGTCTTGAATAATATCCTCATGTCTTTGCATCTGCAGACTTGGCAAGCGACAGGCTGACAGCCGCAGAAGTAGGAATTGGCCCTCTGATATGCGTCTAATTCGGCCTGACCGCCACGGAAATGCGGCATATCTGACAGGGCTTCTAGATGCATCTGTTCTCACATTTCTGGCATGTGTGTTGCCGCCATTCGCCTTCTTTGTTCGCAAATTTTCAGTTAGCTTGCCCGACGACCGGACGCAGGCCGAGAAGAAGACTATCGACATGTCAGGACAAGCGCTCAATCTCAGGCCTGGGAAATGGTTCTCCCTCCCGAGTCCGGGGTCGTCCCCGGAACTGACAACTTTTTTTTGCCCAGACTTGACCTTATCTAGAGTAGTGCGCGGCATCTGATTGGCGAATGCGTTATCTCCCCCGCCGGCATTTACCAATTGACTTCGCCCAAGCGCTTCATCATTCTCTAGGCGGCGGAGAGAACCCCCGAACTCTGTCAATGACTTGCAGAGACAGAGATAAGGAAAAGAGCCACCACCACAGGGAAGAGAAGACATTTTGGTTGTACAAATGCAGTTTCTAAAACAGATAGCTCGCGGGGTGGGATACGCACTATTATGGAGAACTTCGCGGGCGGATGTCGGAATGGATCGTACCATCCACGCGGAACTGTCAGGGGTTGTCAACTTATAACAACCTCTCAACTCCCTCTGTCCACGGGTTGATGGTTTCTGGATGAACTGCAAGTCATCAACAACTTCGACAATTAGCCGTCATCACAACGGGTTCGACAAGGTTCACTGGTCGTCGACTATAGATCAACCCCCTGAATCAACTCTCAGGGCCGAACCCTCTACATAGATCGATCACCCTCACCGGGACCTCACCGAATTACCGACAAGCAGCAACTTTCCACATCATCCATCAAGATGGTTGACTGGAAAGCCTTGTTCTCCCCGGCGCCGTCTCTGGACGTGCCCGGCCTGGAGACTGTCGACCTCGCCGACAAGGAGATGGAGAAGCGCATCGTCAGGAAGCAGGATCTCCGCATCCTCCCCTGGATTTGCATCACATACCTCTTGAGTATGTCCATCAACCTCTCAGAAAGTCTCCCCAGACCGAGGCCAATCAGCTAACACCATCTAGACTACCTCGACCGCGTCAACCTCGGTAACGCCCGCACACTCAACAACGACACCCCCGAAGATAACATCGTCACGATGCTCAACCTCACCGGCTCCCGCTACAACGTCGCCGTCGCGCTCTTCTTCGTCCCCTACGTCCTCATGGAGTTCCCCTCCAACATCATGCTCAAGTACTTCTCCCCCTCCAAGTGGATCTCCCGCATCATGGTCTCCTGGGGCATCGTCACCATCTGCACCGCCGCCTGCACGACCTACGGCGGCCTCCTCGCCGTCCGCATCATGCTCGGCCTCGCCGAGGCCGGCTTCTTCCCCGGAATCATGATGTACCTCTGCTTCTGGTACAAGCCCGAAGAGCGCGCGACCCGCATGGCCATCTTCGCCTCCTCCGTCGCCGTCGCCGGCGCCTTCGGCGGCCTCCTCGCCACGGGCATCTCCTTCCTCAACAAGAAGGGCGGCCTCACCGGCTGGCAGTGGCTCTTCATCCTCGAGGGCATCCCGGCCGTCATCGTCGGCGTCATGGTCTGGTTCATGCTGCCCGACTACCCGCAGACCGCCGCCTGGCTCACCCCCGAGGAGCGCGCCTTCGCCGTCAAGCGCCTCGGCCCCTACGCGCCCTCCATGAGCGACAAGCACTGGGACAGCAAGGTCGCAAAGTCCACCCTCGCCGACCCCTTCTTCTGGCTCTTCGCCGTCATGTACTTCCTCATGACCAACTCCCTCAACGCCTTCGGCTACTTCGCGCCCACCATCGTCTCCTCGCTCGGCTTTAAGGGATACAACGCCCAGCTGCTCACCGTCCCGCCCAACGTCTTCGCCATGTTCATCATCATCGGCAACTGCCTGCACAGCGACAAGACCAAGGAGCGCTCCCGCCACGTCATCGGCGCCCTCATCTTCGTGTCTATCGGGTACCTGCTCCTCGCCATCGTAAAACACTGGGGTGTGCGCTACTTTGCCGTGTGCATCATCGCCTGCACCAACGCCGCCGTTCTCCCCTTCGTTGCTGTAAGTTATCACCTCGAAGAGCCTCACACAAAGTGTCACAAAAGACTGACATGGAAAACAGCATCGCACCGCAACGGTCCAAGGCTCCACCGCAACCGCCCTCGCGACGGGAGGCATGATCGCCATCGCCAACACGGGCGGCATCTCCGCCCCCTTCCTCTTCCCCAGCACCGACTCCCCCATGTACAGCATGGGCAACTGGACCATCTTCGCCTTCCTCGCCACCACCGCCCTGCTCGCCGGCTACGTCTGGTACGTCTTCGGCAGCCACTCGGGCTACCGCACCGGCACCAAGGACGCCCAGGGCAACCTCGAGGTCTTGGACGCCGGCGCCGGCGACCCGGACGAGATCATGAACAAGCAGCTCGGCATCGTGACCAAGAAGGACGTCGAGGATGTCTAGGCCGGCATCTTCGCCATCCACCGGACAAAAATGATACATGCGGTTTTGGATTTAGTTTGGCGAGCGCGGCCTAGTTTTGTGTTGTTGTAATGGATTCATGTGGATTAAAAAGTGATCGACAGAGAGAGAGGAAGAGATACCCCTGAATACAGTAAAACCCCGATGTTAGGGGTCGATAGACAAAGAAAATCAATCTAAAGTTTTAACGATTAACAATCAATGTTTCTTTCCGACCGCCGCGCCTTTTCCGTGCTTGACTTCGTGAGGAGCATTCCCCGCGTTTACGGCAATCCCGCCCGGCTGGGCTTAACGGGCGCGCTCTCGTGGGTGATGCGAGTCAAAAGCTTGCGAAATGGAAAGAAACTGGGGTGACAGCGACGGAGAATTGGGCCGCTTGTTCCACGCGATCAGTCCCACGCGATCCAACGGGCGGCAGATGGCTGTAAGTAGTAATGTAAATATGCTAGCCAAACTCTGAGAGCACGATTCACGAAAGAAGCTTATCTCGCATACCGCGCGAACTCGTTCCACGGAATGCGCGATCCGCCAAGCCAGCGCAAGCTCCGCGGAACAAAAGAAGGATTCAAAACGAGCAAGACATGTTGGCCTCGGGAGTTTTCTTCCGTCCCATGGAAACCCTGAACTTATTTCGTCTCGTCGTGGCGCGCCCGGGTTGGCCTTGTTCCATGCAAGGATGCTGCAAAAGTATGCGGACTTGCGAGGGGAGGAAGGGTTTATTGAAGTATGAGAGACCAAGAGGAGGAGGGCTAGGGCGAGACAGGCACCGGGCTTCAATTAAGTCGTGCACCCGCATCGCGCATAAGTGCCCGTGTCAGCAGACACACCTTCCGCCCGTTATTCGCTGGTGTTTCTAGATGCATTTTTGACAGGTGAGGCAAAACGAAACCAAACAGCCTGCCTCGAACTTGCACTGACGGCCGAGAAAACTTCCGATATGACGCCAAAAAGGAATTGGGCCCTAACCAGGGATCGAACCTGGGACCTCTCCCAGACGTGATCATCGAAGACAACCCTAAGGGAGAATCATACCGCTAGACCATCAGGGCGGGTACTGGATGGGAGTCCAGTCGGTACCAGCTGGCGCTGGTGGGTTGGAAGGTGCGCCCGGATCACAGCTTATTGAGGGTTTCGACTGAAGCTAATTCCTCCTCGACCCCGAAAGATGAGATTATCAGATTGGATTTAATCATCGGTCTTTCGTGCCGAAAAGCATAACTCAAGCTTGAGTCTATGTGGACCGCGGTATGACAGAAGCCAAGCAAACTTCCGTCTTTCCCGCTCACATGTGTGTACGCGCGCTGCGCCCTACGGCGCTGGACGTGTGAACTTTGCTGAGGCTTTATTTTTTGAGTTGTATGCAATGCCGCGCTCTGCTCATGTGCTGTATGTATTTCAACGTTTTTGTTTCTCTACCAAAGCCAACCCAATCACCAAGGGGATCCCTTCCCGCTCACACGCCGCACGAAATGCCGTTTTGCCTTGCCTCCCCTTTTCCGGCTGCAGGGCGAAAACTTTATTCCTCATCCTCAAACGTCACCGAATGAATCATGGCCCAGTTGCGAATGTCGTCGAAGTTGCGGCAGGTGTGCAGGGTGCTGAAGTCGGGCCAGTGGCCCTCGACGGGGAGCTCGGGGTACATCTTGAAGGTGAAGACGCCAATGTCGGACTCGCACATCAGCTTCATGCGGATGGCCTCGATGCAGTGGTCTGTAGAGATGCGTGAGTTAAGGTATGACGGTGAATTGTAAGGGATTAGATGAATATACCGATGTGGCCGCGAAGGTCCTCCGCGTCGGTGGGGACGTCGCCGCCGACCTCCGTTCTGTTATAGTACTCGGGGTAAGAAGACTGGCGGAGCAGGTTGAGGCAGTGGAGCTGGTGGAAGACCTCAAGGCCGGCGCGATATCCCTCCTCGCCCGTGATGGGGTTGGTGATCTTGATGGACTTGGGGTCGAGGCCGAGCTTGACGAGCTCTGCGTGAGAGATCATCTGGTCGCCAACTGCGATCCACAGTCAGTCATCAAGAAGCCGCTGGTGCATCCATTACATTAGAAAGCCTTACCATTGTTGGTGATGTGATCCCATGCACGGTCAACCTCCCACCCGGCTCCAACAAACGGCGAGAAGTCCATGATGGGGAGCAGCTTCCATCTCTCGCTGTGATACTTGACCACTTCCGCGGCGGGGGCTGTGTTTTCGGGTCAGCTTCCTCCTCAATCAAAGATGTCTTAATGACGAAGAAGACATACAGTATGATGAGTACTTCTTGACAAAGTATTGGTCGTCGATCTTGTTGCCGAAACGCAGGCAGAACGCCAGCGCGAAGAACGTAATCGACGTCGTCAGCAGCAGGCCGTGAACCGCCCACGGCCAGTACCTCGCGACGAGCAGACGCGCCTTCTCTTTGCACGGCATCTCATCGCCGACCCTCATCCGCCTCCATCTCGACGTCGACGCCGGCCGGTCCGTGTTTTCCGTGTTCTCCGTGTTGAGGCTCCCGGCCAGGCTCTCGACCTCCTCCTCCTCGTGCGGCACTTCTCGGTAGATCTTTTCGGACATGATTAAGTTGGTTTGAAAGAAAAGCAGAGAGAATAAGAAGAATACAGCAACAACAACAAAAATGTAACTATGTGAAAGAAGTCCTCGCACGCCAGGTGCTAATTAGGGAAGAGAATGAAAGTAACGACACACAACAACAATCCCAACGAAAGGATGTTTGTTTGGTGTTGAGATTGGGGAGTGAGAAGTGAATGACCAAACAAAACGATAAGAATTGAAAGGCAAGGAGAGAAAGAGGAAGAGAGAGTAGAGTAGACTAGGCGAGGGAGGACGCTCGGCGTGCTTTTGCTGAAGGTAAGAAGAGACGAGTGCCAAGACGATCCGCTTCGGGCACGAAAATCGGATTACCAGAATAATGGGAGATCACAGACCGTCAACCATCGATGGGAGGGGGAAGGGCGCTTGTCTGCAATGGACCGTGTTTGGTGTTGCTGGAACTTGCAGCAATAGCAGCGGCGTGATGTAGACAAGGTAGAGTAGGACGCGAGATTGGCACTTCCAGGTTTGGCTGTCTGCCTCTCTCTGAGTCTCTCACTGTGTTCGGCTGTTTCTCTCCTGGGCCTCGCTTACGCTGTCATGTCAAGTCAACGTCAGGGGGAACAGGCTAACAGTGAAAAAATGGGCAAGAAAGTCGCCGTCCGCACCGCTTCTGGGTAATGTCGACAGCCACCGGGGCCAGCCACTGGGCATGTCATCCAGCCATCAGAAACGTTTGGGCTGTTTGATCTTCGTTGCGAAGTTGCGGACGGGCCATTGTGACCTTTCATCCAAAGCAAGAATAGACGACACAGAGCGGACTACAGCGCCGTCGCAGCCGGGGCGGGAAAAACGGGATCGCTCGTCCAATCATGGATGGGCCTCGACAGGTCGGGGGGAAAAGAAGGGATAACTAATCAATCCATGGGTGAGGGATGGAGGAATGGAGGGAATGGAGGGATGTCGTCCATTGTGACGGAGGTGGAGATGGTGGTGGTGGTCCATGTTGATGTTGCATCTCGCGCGAGTCTTGTTCTGCAGCAGCGGGAACAACAGCGCCAGCAACAGAAAGAAGCACTGAAGCAGCCAATCTTGCACACTCGCAGCAGGGCGTCTTCAGCTGTGCGTTCGCCTGACTGGCTGGCTGGCTGGGCTTGCCTGGGTCCTCGTGTTTGGCCAAGCTGAGGCGTTGGTGCGGTGTCTCAGAACAGGGGCCTGGCGAAACGCGGAGCTGGGACGTGACAGGGCCTGCCTTGGCTTTGCGGAGATTTTAGCCCCCCTTACTAGTGTCCCCCATCAACGCGGTAACACCAAACCTCGATCCCACCTTTCCACCACTTTGACTTGAATGACAGACAACCACACACCCTTGCCCGCCTCGACTTCAGCCAGGAACCAAAGTCTACCCCCAAATTTGTCCCATCTTCAGCCAGAGACTTGCACTAACTGGGAAAGCGCCCGGGCCACACCCATGAGGCAGGCAGCGCAGGGCCGCAGGGTGGTGGGCGGCACTGCGGCTCAACACCGCCCGGCATCTTGTTGCCGCAACCTCACATTCGCTCTGCTGCTGCTGCTGCCGCTGCTGCTGCTGCCAGAGTGGGACGCTTCGTTTTCCACACCTTGCGAGTCGGGTTCTTTTCCACCTTCGGCGTGTCATTGTCTTGGCAGCCTGGGACTGCTGCTGTATCAGAGGCCCCCTGTGCGGCTCTCTCACTAACCGTAGCCAATCTCGCATGCCGCATTTGTCCACTCCCAGCACCACCTCGTCTCTCAGTGGTCACTCATCCCTCTTCTCTTCACCTCTGGCTCCCTCACCCTGGCCGCGCCGGTGTCGTGAACACCTTCCGTAACGGCCTGTCGATCAGGCTTAGCATCAGATCTGGCTGGGAGCCCTGTCGTCTTCCCTCGTTCCCTCGTTCCCTCGTTCCCTCGTTCCCAAACCACCAAACGAGAAAGAGGCGCCTCCACAAAACACCCCTGGCCCGACTTCCTCGCAGACTGAAACTGTAAGCGAGGTCCAACCAGGGTCATTCCTATCGCCAATAAGATATTATGCTTGTTGAAGCGAGCGCATGCCGCTGGAATACGCAGAGACGCGGGTAACGGCTCGAATCCCAGCAAGCCACCCAGACCGCCCCATCCCCGCACTACCCAACGATCCTCGACATCACCAGGCGTGGTCCTGGGGCAGTTTTGAATGGTGTCCCGTCTCTACGGCTAGCCCAGTCCGAGCAACTCTCTCCATTGTGTCTGCAGAACAAGCCGTCATAGCCCGTGACCCTGCCTGCCCGTCTCTCTTCCCTCCCCCAGTGCCCCAACTCCGTGACCAACCACCCCCCTCTAGACCCTTTCACTCGAACTCTGAGACGTTTCTGGTCTAGCAGAGCAGGACGATCACAGTTTGACGCCTTCGAAGTCGAAGGAATTCGTCTAAACTTGGGGCCCCGACCCCTGCCCCGACGTACAACTCGCGATGAGGTTTGGGGGACGACATCTGCCGGAAGGGGGGGCCATGTCACATCCATCCACTCCCCCCGTCAGGCACAGGAGTGATTCTGGAGGACGAGAGAGAAGACTTGAGCTAGATATAAATCACTCAAACCCGCTCATCAGCCCACAAACATCTGACCATTCAACCCTCTCATTCCACAGTTGGCCCCTAATCGCTTGACGCGACTTTTCATTCTCTTCCTTTCTGTAATTTCAGTTGCTGTCATTCGCTGCCGGTCAGCCTTACCATTCCTTTTCCATCAAGATGCATTACCCTTCCTTCGGCCACTTCCTCTTGGCGAGCATCCTTGCCGTCCAGGGCGTTCAGTCCCTCAACCTCATCCCCAATGGCGAGGTTGCCAGACGCGTGGTAGTGAGTTGGACACCATCATGAGTTTATACAGTGGGGGACATGTGCGCTAATATGAGTTAATTAAGGCTCCCGCCTTGGCACTTGCCATTCCTGCCGTGGCCGCGCCCCAGGCCGTTAACATCGAGGCTCGTGAGGTAAGACACTTGTCTATATATGGTCAAAAGGTTCCCCACATTCTAATAACTCCCAACAGCCTCACCACCGCGGCAAGAAGACCAAGAAGGCCAACCGCAACCGTCGTGATGAGGCCTCCATCGATGAGGCTGTCGACCATGCTGCCGTAGAGGAGCGTGACATCGAGGCCCGCGAGCCCCACCACCGCGGCAAGAAGACCAAGAAGGCCAACCGCAACCGCCGTGATGAGGGTGCTCACGATGACGCCCTCGAGGCCCGCGACATCGAGGCCCGTGAGCCCCACCACCGTGGCAAGAAGACCAAGAAGGCCAACCGCAACCGCCGCGATGAGGCCAGCACTGATGAGGCTCTTGAGGCTCGTGACATCGAGGCTCGTGAGCCCCACCACCGCGGCAAGAAGACCAAGAAGGCCAACCGCAACCGTCGCGACGAGGCTTCCACCGACGAGGCTCTTGAGGCCCGCGACATCGAGGCCCGCGAGCCCCACCACCGTGGAAAGAAGACCAAGAAGGCTAACCGCAACCGCCGCGATGAGGCCAGCACTGATGAGGCTCTTGAGGCTCGTGACATCGAGGCTCGTGAGCCCCACCACCGTGGCAAGAAGACCAAGAAGGCCAACCGCAACCGTCGCGACGAGGCTACTGTCGATGACGCCGCCGACCACTCCATTGAGGCTCGTGAGCCCCACCACCGCGGCAAGAAGACCAAGAAGGCCAACCGCAACCGCCGTGACGAGGCCACCACTGACGAGGCTCTGGAGGCTCGTGACATCGAGGCCCGCGAGCCTCACCACCGCGGCAAGAAGACCAAGAAGGCTAACCGCAACCGCCGCGATGAGGCTTCCGTCGACGATGCTGCTGACCACGCCATTGAGGCCCGCGAGCCCCACCACCGCGGCAAGAAGACCAAGAAGGCCAACCGCAACCGCCGCGACGAGTCCGCTGCCGGTGACGCCGTTGCGTTCACCGCCTAAGGGGTTTCCCATTTGGCAGGCAAGGGGCCAACTACGATTTGCTCTGACCATTGGGGCGTGCCCTTGACTATTCAGACGGTCTCGGCGTCCCCCCGTCACCCTGTACTTTAGAGTCCGAGATCCCCTTTTCCTTAGGAAGAGAGAGAAATCCAAAATTGCCATCCTCGGACTCGGTGGCGGGTTCGGATTCGGGAATTGCATCTTCTTTTTCCTTTAGCCTCAGTGTTGTGTGTAGACTAGATCAGCTCTTTTCGGTTTCCTTTTCCATAACATCTTTACAGTAATAATGACGGTACCTAATGTGCTTTGAATGTGCCAAAACCTGCCTTTGTGTTCTTCGCTGCTCGTGTGTGAGAAAGACTGAGCGATTGGTGGGTTGTGCTTGTGCGTCGTCGAAGGGTGAAACCGCCCAGTCGCAAGGCCAGCAGCGTTGCAGCAGTCCCATATCCGTACCTTTGCTGGTTGCATGAACCCCCGAAGTGTTGCGACGAATTTTGCGTTTCGCCTCAAAGTGTGGCCGCCCTGCCTTTCCTTGGGATGATGTCAAAGCATTCTCTCGGAGCCGGCGCGGGTCTGCCACGCGGCGTGGCCGGGAACATCCCTTCGCTCTCGCGTTCGCGAGTCGTCGCGGGAGGGGACTTTGCACTTTGGGCGGAATTCGGCACAAAGTCCGCGTTGCGTCGTGTGCGTGGCGGCTGTTGGTAATCGAATGTGGACCGGAGTTCGACGCAATTAATTGCGTGCGCAGAAATAATTCGGGAATGAAGACATCCGGGAGATGCCACGACGTTTGTCGTTTGCTTGAGCCTCAAGATCCAGATCCCCCAAGGATCTGAAGCCAAGAGCTACTAGTCGCCCAGTGATCTGCCAGGGTTGTGCGTCTTTCCCGTCTTGGAAACCGCAAATCCGGCAATACTGGTTCTCACATATCTCCAAGATCGCTTCTTCCAAGTGATTTTCGTTCCCCCCCGCGCGTCGTATCGAACCGTTCATCATCTCGATGCAAGACCCGCTGAGCGACGCGTGGAAGATGAACGGCGTTCGGCCATCTCCCGCCCGCGCGGTCCCATCAGACACCCACAAAAAGTCCTTCGAATCGACTTTCTTTTTCGAGAGCAAAGATTCAGAGTCCGAGCCAAGAGGTGTAAATGTACCTCGAATGGCTATCAACGCGACAACACGCTGATGTTTGAGTTTTTCCTGGAAATGCGATGAGCCGAATCATGTTGGCGCTGGCCTCAAGTCCGGGGACGCCCGAAGGGCACTGCCCGCTGATGATGATGCCAAGCATTGAACCATCACGTGATAAGAAGACTTGTCTCTGACAAGCCTTCTGTGTTGAAACTTTGCCTCTTGGCGTTTTGAGGTTGTGTTCATGATACCATTAGTGGTGTTGATAAGTGAAGTCGTCAAGAGTTCAATTGCGCACCGGTCGCAACACGAATGGAGGAGTGACCCACTTGGATGGAAAACCCCGGACTTTCTCCGCAGGGACGGGGATTACATAAGTGAACCTTCCAGGTGCCCAGAGCTTTATCTTATCGATACAGATAAGCTTTGACGTGAGGCAGGCACCTGAATGGTGGGGTAAGATACCTGTTGCCGCCTTCCACCTTCAACCTTTCTCTCCAATCGACAACTCCATCAAACACATCCTGCTCACGCAATTCGAGCAGCCAAGATGGAGACAGCTCTCAAGTCGTGGGGTAAGTTGTTTTTGGTTACTCCCCGATCCATTGCTTCCGCTCTCTCATGCTAACCGCCGCCCGCAGAGCTCGACAACAACGTCAAGTTGGTCGACCCCAAACGCGACGCCCTCTACGACCTCGATACCGATGCCCAGAAGACAGCCATGGCCGCCCGCCCGTGGGCCCAGAACCCGAACCACTTCAAGAACGTCCGCATCAGCGCCGTCGCGCTCATCAAGATGGTCATGCACGCCCGGTCCGGCGGCAACCTCGAGGTGATGGGGCTGATGCAAGGGTACGTCAACGGCGACACCTTCATCGTCACAGATGCCTTCCGACTACCCGTCGAGGGAACCGAGACGCGCGTCAACGCCCAGGGCGACGCCGAGGAGTACATGGTCGACTACCTCACCCTGTGCCGCGAGCAGGGCCGCATGGAGAACGTCGTCGGCTGGTACCACTCCCACCCGGGCTACGGCTGCTGGCTCTCCGGCATCGACGTCAGCACCCAGGCCCTGCAGCAGCAGTTCCAGGAGCCCTTCCTCGCCGTCGTCATCGACCCCGACCGCACAATCAACGCCGGCAAGGTCGAGATCGGCGCCTTCCGCACGTACCCCGAGAACTATGTGAAAGAGAAGGAGAGCAGCAGCGGCGGCGGCGGCGGCGTCACGAGCGACGGCTGGCAGGAGGTACCCCTGGCCAAGGCGGCGGAGTTTGGCGCCCACGCGAGCAAGTACTACAGTCTGGAGGTGTCACATTTCAAGAGCACGCTAGACTCGCACCTGTTGGAGCTGTTGTGGCACAAGTACTGGGTGCAGACGCTGAGCCAGAGCCCGCTCTTCACGAACCGCGACTACGGAAACAAGCAGATGCTCGATCTCGCCTCCAAGATCAAGGAAGCCACGACGCAGGTTTCTCGGCAAGGACGGAGTGCGTCGTCGATGAACGCCATGGGCACGGGCGGCAAGAAGGTGGATGGCTTGGTCGAGAAGCTTGTCAAGGATACCAACGCGGTGGCCATGCAGGAGAAGACTGGTCTGGTTGCGATGGATATCAAGAAGAAGATTTTCAACGACGTGAGCGCGAACGCATCGTAGCTTGGGAGTCCTTTTTTAGTGGTTATTTCTCGACGTCTTCCGGGGTACACAAGCAACCTCTTGGGCATGATAGATGGCGTTCAGAGGATAGGCTGGGCGTTGGCCCTGAAATGAGATTATGAATTTGAGTCATTCAACTGCGTCTCTGTGTCTTTTCGGTATGGTAGGAACCTTGATTGCTGGCCCTGACCAAGTCGGCTTTCTTCGCCCACCTGCCCTTGCTGGTGCTGTCATCTGAAGATTAGCTGCGGTCCTCGCGGAGACGGAGCGCTCCGGACCAGGTAGACCGTTTATGTCCGAAAGGATGACGGATTCCTCCTCGCTCCGCTTCACTATCTTGGTCGAGAGCCCGCCATCTCATATTTACCAAACTCAGATGACTTACCCTAACCTGACGGTTTCGGAGCATTGTACCACATGCAACCACTGCGATGGGCCTGCGCCCTCTATCTAGATATCACCTAGCTGTGACGAAACATGCCCAGCGGGATACTTTGGGCATTCTCAAGGGCTTGTCGTTCACCAGCCAATGGCATTGTGTTTGACCCGAGCGGATACTCCATCACCTCCAAAGTCGACTTCGGAGAGCTTTGCAGCCCAACACAGAGAGATGTAAAGCTGGGTGACCGTCTTCGTACTATTTCCCGCCCTTTTCCAACATCGACGAAGAAGTTCTTCCGCGTGGAAGGTTATGTTTTACGGGGTCCCAATACTTGAATATTGCCAAGCCAAGCAGGATGTTTGCGGATGCTTCGGGAACGCGAAAACACCCTGGCCGCGCAAGCACGAACTCGAAAACTGGTGCAGATGGAAGAGTAAGATTATGCAGATAAACCGATGCAAATAGGGGGCAATTGAGTCATCGTGGTCTAGGAAAAAGAAAACATGCTCACCATTTTGCCACTGTTTCTTGGTGTTGACCCTTTGTTGAAGTGACAAGGGGAGAATATTTCACCACTTTCAATTAGAGAACGGGCATTTAATTGGTCGAAACTGGAGACCACATCCGCCCCAAGACAGACGCGTGAAGAGAGTTCATCGCGCCGCGCCATGATGCGTTCGTGAACACTTGGACCTTCATTTGCTCTTCAATCCAATATTCGAACTCATCTGAAACACTCGATTATTCAATCTGACTAACGATATCTATTGCACTATCACAGCGCGCCAGCCGATCGATACTGTCTGCAGCTCCACGACTGCAGCGCGACGCGTCCTGATTAGGCAGGATGGGGACGAAGCTCGTGCACCAGGCGCCCACGCCCAGGGAGCACATCGAGCAGCTGGCAAAGACAAATAGCGTGTTCTCAGACTCTGAACTCGAGGACTTTGGGGACCTGGACCCTGCCCTCCGGAGTAAGTTGGAGGCGACTATTCTTCGGAGGACGAAGTCTCCCATCATCAGGTACATTTTCACAATGCAGTGAGCTTCAACGACCAAGGTAGCTAATCCCTGACCCGGTAGCTTTTTGGAAGAATTCAAGGCCGACACAGTCAATCGCCTTTGGGAGTTGGTCGAGTATGCAGACAATCAAGACTACAGCCAGGCGAAAGCAAAAGGGGAGGCTGCGGAGATCAAATTCGAAGTTCATCCAGGCAGAATCCTTGTAAGATTCAACGACAATGGTCTCACACCCAAGAGCGTTGATGCCTTGTGCGATACCAGCTCTATCGTCGACACCGCCGACACAGCAGCAATACCCAGTCAGCTGCAGCACAAGTTTCTCTTCAAACTTGCCTGGAAAATGCACTGGGAGTCCAACGGATATTCTTTCAGTTTCGTCCATCGTGATGGTGATCTCGGTACGGGCATATTCTCACCAATCTGGGAAGAGGACGAACCCAGAGACGAACCTTTGGAACAAGAGACCAATGGAGGTACTTGTGTTACGCTCTTTCTACACAAGCATGATGACCCGCAGGCGGAATTGGAGCAGACATGCCATATTCTTAGGGAATTTGAGATTCTCCAGAACAGCACATGTGAGCTTCTGCTTACTACCAAAGTGGAGAACTTTACTGTGTCTTCACACGATGCCGAAGGGAACACCTTGGAGTCGACTACAATCACGCTTAAGCGGCACAAGGTTGAGGGTCAAGACCTTTTCACCATAACCAGAAGCAAGTCTTCGGAGGAGGCAATAGACGAGCGGGTCTTCATCCACGACATCACATTTTTCGACGCTCCATCGAAGATCGATGATGAGAGTACTGCTCTCGAGCAAACTGACGTTGTCATTGCGTTTGAACTGACACATGACCCACGAAGCGGGCCTCAGCCCGTCTGGGGATGCCACCACGCGCAGTTGAAGTCTTTGGGCCTCAAGGTGCGTCAAACATGACGAATAGTGCTTCAAAGGACGGAGCAATAGTCAAGAGATGTTGAGCGTGCTGACTTTAATCTAGTTCCTGCTTCAAGCCGATTTTGATGTGCGTGATGGTATTCCAGCCCCAAGTAAGCGGAACCAGGCAATCCTCGATGCCATCGCTACCCACTTCGTCCACATTGTCGAAAGTTTCTCCAAGACATCGCTGGGCTATCATTGGGCTCGCTGGTTACCTCAAAAGGAGGATGCCGGCTCAGGCACCATGATTACACCAGCCCGCTTGCACAGTAAGATCAAGGATGTTTTGAATGACGCGGAAGTCTTCCGAACGAGGACGCCGGATGAATTCCAACCGCTCTCTGCCGTTCGGCGGATACCTGATTTTTGGCTCGATGACAACGGTGACCCGCTGTTCCCGGATACAGATGACCCCGTATATCCTGCGAAAGAATACGAAAACTCGGATCTGGATCTTCTCTCGTCTTACGGTCTCAAGTATATGACGTGGGACCACCTGCTGGCTCGTATCAAATTCGACATGCGAGGGGCAGGCCAGCATACCCATCTTTGGTCGCTCAACAATCTCCTAACCAACGAGAAGTGGCGTTGCCTTGCCGTGAAAGCAATACTTCACATTCATCACAACATTCCTCAAGAGGCCGCCAAGCGGCTGCGGAAGATGCCGCTGATTCCGCTATCTACGACGCAGATGGTTACGGCGGCAAAAGTCAAGCCGATTTATTTCCCATTTGACAACAAAGGTCTTGAGATACCCACGTCCCTTTCGCTCAATCTCGTCCTCAAGGATCTGAGCGGCGTCTCCAGTTTCGGTCCTGACGACCAGGACCGGCACAACTTGTTCAACAGACTTGGGGTGCAGATGGCAAACACGACTTTCGTACGGGACCGGATCCTCAGCTCACCAATGCATGAAGTACTGAAGTCGGGGTCGTCGAAGAAGAATCGGGCCGTCGAACGATTGAGATACCTGTATCTTTCCGATGAATGGAGTGTCGAGACTGAAGACCCGTCACTAGTGGCCGAGAACCTCGTTGTGATGGATACCAAGAATCGCATACGAAGTCCAGCCGGCTCAGCACACCATCGCACGTATTTGAAAACAACCGATCCGTACGGACCCTGGGAGCTTCTCAAAGGCCCCTCGAGTAGCGAAGGTACTGAATTCGATGCCTCTTTCCTCCACGAAATGTATACGAAGGACGAGCCAGCTGCCAAAGACGGTGGCGAGTCCTGGACTGCGTGGCTTCATCGCTACCTGAGCATCAGCACACACCTTCCACTAGTCGACCCGCAAAACACCGCAAAGCTCTCACCAGAGTTCGAACACGTGTACACGCACCATCCAGAAAGGTTCATCGGCGCGCTGCAGCGACATTGGCATCTCTGTGACGAGTGGTCGCCCAATCACGCGGCGTTTATCGAGAATCTACGAAATCGCGAGGTCATCTGCAACGACGGGAAGAAATACCGCCTGTCAGAGACGTTCCTTCCACTTCCCGAGGTGAGGGAGAAGTTTTTGGAATATGTCGCAACTCCGTTTGCCGTGCTTGATCTCGACGAGGAGGTCACAGCATCTTCTTATTCTTTCAAATGGGGATTTTTGGTTCTGGAGCTACGCGTTAAGACCGGTGTCTTCGAAAGCATGGAGTTCTATCTTGATGTCCTTAAAAGGCTTTCGTCGCTTCCCAAGAGTGGCTTTGCGAAGCCGGACGCGGTGGGCGAAACAATCGTACGGCTGTATGAGAAAATACAAGCTCTCTTCTTGTCGCTTAGCGGCAGCAGCTCAGAGCGGGCCAAAACAGAACGGTCCAAATTATGGTGGGTGCTAGTATGCTTGACGAGACCGCCGGGGATGAAGAAGCTAAACAACCTTGTAGGCAAGAGTTCCAGAACAATCGTTTAGTCTGGGTACCCGGAGAAAGCGGAGCTGATGAAGACATGCCGCGCTGGGCTACCCTCAAGGAATGTGTGTGGAAGGCCCCTCATCATATCCTTTCCAAGCACAACCTCGAGGAACGCTACAGAACCAAGCTCGAAGGCGCGGATGAAAGATTGGCAACTTTGGAACAGTTTTTCCAAACTACCCTCGGCATCGCGGATTGGAGCTTTGCCATTGACGACATGATCGTGGAGTTGTCTGAGCTTCGGCGGGCAGAATCTATCGAAGAAGATATTCGGGAGAGCAGCGCACTATATTGTTACAAGCGAATGGATGATATCTTGGGAAAAGGAACAACTCGGACGGTAGAAGTAGAGCGGCTGAGGTTGGCACCATCTTCTCTTGGTTTGGC
The DNA here is from genome assembly GCF_000319635.2 of Colletotrichum fructicola Nara gc5. NCBI lineage: Eukaryota > Fungi > Ascomycota > Sordariomycetes > Glomerellales > Glomerellaceae > Colletotrichum > Colletotrichum fructicola. The sequence goes on along the minus strand of NW_027094051.1, from coordinate 6,078,004 downwards.
TGTGGATTTCACAGACGTGGCTGACAGTTCTCGCAGAAAGGCTTTCACAGACGAACAGCTCATCTATGTGCGAGGCAAGCGCACCGGCCGTAGCATGTGGCTCACGTCTGGCTATTGCTTTTGGTCCTTCGGCACGATTAGTCCCCTGAACCACATATCAATCAACTCGATGTATCCTGATTTCAACACCTTATTCGTCAAATTCCTGGGGGTTCACCAGCCTGATTTCGACATGGTTTACAAATTCCTCCTATCGTCGAGTAAACTGACTTCCGCTACTCTCTCAAACGTCAAAGCAGCTATGTTGGCGCTCAACACGTATGGAGACTTCCGAGGACGTCACAGCACTTTGGATCCTGCGCCTCTTTTGAAGGAGAAGATTTTCCCGGTCCGACACCCGAACGGCCAGGTGACTCTTGAGCCTATCACAACTGAGTTCTTCATCATGGACAGAAAGAACTTTGGTTTGAAGTTCGCGTCGAAGGTAAAGCTTCTTGATTTTACAGTCGAAGAAACCCAGGCCCTCGAAGCCGTATTTGTATGGCTTCGCATGGGTGATCGCTATTTGTCATTCTTCGTACGAGATCAAGGCCTTCTCCTGGATGTCTATTCATCAAGCCCCGTGCAACCATACCGAGATATAAAGCGTCGGGCGTATGCGTTGTGCCGGTGAGTACCCCCATGAATGCTGACATGATGATGTGCAAACCTCTAATGTCTTTCAAGAATTGCTGCGCACTGTCGTAGCCCACGCTGGGCTGCGGATAAGCGAAAGATGTACCAAGACCTGACGAACTTGGAAACCTACGAGACAGATGGTATATGTCGGCAACTGTCCATTCTTCAAGACGGACAGACCCACTACTCCGAGATCGAGAAAAGTGATGGCATCTTCTGGGCAGACAATGACACGTTGTACGTTCCGCGTGATCCGGCTCGACAGGATGTCTGCTATCACATGAATCTCCCAAAACAGGTTTTCGCCTGGATGATGAGAGATCCCTCAACTGGAAGACTCACTTTGAGTGGATTCGCGGTAGACCGGAAGATTCAGCTCGTCGCTGCTGTCATCAACATGTCGGAGTCAAGTGTGCCTATGGCTTTAGTCGCAGCAGACATTGACGAGATCGATTGGCGAGAGGTGGACAACGAGAGGGTGGCGACCACGCCCAAAGCCGAAGTACCGCACTATTTTGAGATGTCCACGACACCCACGAAGAGCAGGAGTCCAACACCCGACCTGCCGAACGCAGCTGAACCAACTGAGGAGGCAGCCAACACGCCAGAGGCATCTACGACACCCACAAAGCGCAAAAGCCCAACGCCCGAACCGCCGAATGCAGCTGAGCCAGCTCAGGAGACCGTCGTCGCGCAATCAGACATTGTTCTCCCCAGCATCGAAGACTCCGATACGCCGAAACGTGCGAAGTTGGCAATGGTGAAAGTGGAAGAGTTCGATTTCCGAATGCCTTCACCGGACCCGAAACCAAAATCTATCTCGTCGCCTGTGAAGACCTCATTACCCGTAGTGCCTGCAGGCCAAGGCTTCACCTTTAGGATACAGACCCCGCCAACTGTCACTCGTCTGCTTCAGCCCCCACCGGATGAGGACTATGGGGGGGTGAGGTATGTGGTAGGCAAAGAAATGGAAAATTAAGGTTGAAATTCAGGCAGAGACTGGGAAGCTTGGCATTCTCCATTTCTAAGTCGAATGTGAGAATTTTCACCTCATATCGAGCCAGATGCTAGACCTCCTCAGAAGAAATCAAAACGCATGATGGTGTCGCATTCGTTATTTCATCTCACCATTAGGCAGTCGCAGATGTGGTAATGAATTGTATTGTTTTGGTCATTCACAAAAGCCAAAGGCATGAATTTTGAGAGACGAAGTCAATTCGAATACTATTTGCATCCGCTAATTCCAGCAGCGAACTATGTACATTTGAAGCAAAGCGTCTGGCTCATCCACCGAAACAACTTCCAACACCAACTTCCCCGTCAGCGACACTCGCTGATATCAAGCACGACTGACTGCGATGAACATCTAGCAATCAGGAGTGGCAGCGGCGGCGGCGGCCTTGGCAGTGGTGGCGCTGCCGGCAGAAGCAGCGTTGCTGCCGCCAGCAACAGTAGCGATCTTGTCGCCGCTGGATCCGTTGGCGCTGCCGCGGGTGGTACCACCAGGGATGACATCAGGGCCGGGAATGACATTGTAGGAGGTAGAAGAGCCCCAGAGACTGAAGTTGACGGCGGCATCTGCCTGCTTATAGACACCGGGGATGGAAACGCCAGTGCCGGGCATGCTGGTGGCGGAGTTGCCGGTGACCTCGAGCTGGGCACAGGCGTAGTAGAACTCAGCCTGACCGTCGTGGGCGCCGTGAAGGCCGATGTGCTCACCGCGGACCAAGTACTGTCCGTTGGGGATGGTGGAGGGAACGACGAAGTTGACGTTGTCCTCGCCGTAGCTGCACCAGGCGGTGGTGCGGAGGGAGGCGGCGTCGCCGGCCTTGCAGAGCAGGGACTGGCTGACCTTGTACCACTGGCTGCCCTTGTCGGTCTTGGCGTCGGTGATGGGGCTCATATAGACCTGGGTAGGGCCGGGGTGGAGCATGCCGGTGCCGCCGAAGGCCTGCTTGAGGCCGACCTTGTCGCCGGCCTTGACCTTCATGACGGAGGCGGCGCCGGTGGATCCCTTGTTGCAGGTGAAGTCGGCATCGGTGGGGGCGATGGATCCGGAGGGGATGTTCTTGAACTTGGTGGGCATGTAGGTGTTCTGGTGCTTGCGGATGTAGGTGTTGTCACCACCCTGCTGGGCACCGTTGACAAGGAGCTTGTCGAAGGTGTAGTGAGCGGAGGAGAGGCCGAGAAGGGCGGAAAGAACGACGGTGGTCTTCATTTTGATGGTTGGTGGGAGGTGAAGTGTAAAGATTGAAGCGACTTCAAGTCGAATGAGTGAATGGTGGAATCAAAGAATGGAATGAGAAACAAAGAGTGTCTGGAAGCTGATGTCGAGCTGAGTTGATCACAAGCCTCTAGACGGACGGATGTGGTGCTGTTTAAATACACCGTCAATGAAGGCCAACAGCTTTAACTCTAAGAGTTAATTTGACAGCTTGAACCCCCTTGACCCATCTAGATCTCGCAACATTGTCTAAAGTGAACCCATGAATTCCCATTTTCATCAATCGCCTTCGCTCGATGACCCTGATGTGCGCGAGATAGATTGGGTGCAGGACCCAAGTCCTGGTCCAATACAATCAGTCCAAAGTACGGCTGTCTCCAATCCCATTGGTGTGTATGTCAGCGACGAGCTTGGTCTATCTAAACGCTGACCAGGCCGCCAGCTTTTTCGAGGCCGCTGTCTGTGGGGTACCACGGGGACTCCCCCTGAAACTCTTCGCCCCCTGCTCACTTCGTGTTCTAGGCTTCCCGTCAGCGCATAGGATCAGGTTCATTTCTCAAGGATCGTCTGATCCATGTAGTTGAGTCCCGATTCTTTGGTTGTCTGCGTGGACAACTTTTCAAGGTTGACGCTCTCCAGGACAGGAAGCGGTGGATAAAGTGCAGCTATCTGGACCGCCCCAGACTCGCTGGAAGTATTAATGCCGGTAAATCAGGATAATTCCCGTCGTCTGTTGATCAACCTTTAACAACTTCAATCCGTTTCTAATGCTCATGGTACCTCGTTCAATAGTGTTGGTAAAGCTTCTTCCATGCGGACCGCGGAAAGAAGCCACTGGGCATTGCTTTGGAAGTTTGTCGATGATATGGGGACCTTCAAGCGCCCGCTTTAGTCTCACCGGGATGTTTTTGCCTGCCAAGCGGCTGCGTGCCGGTAGCCCCTGTCAGTCACCACCTTGGGGCTCGGCGTCCAATGTGACCAACACTTGAATCATCCACTCAGATCCATACACATTTAGTGGACCATACATGGCATTGACAATCGCTGCATCTTTCCACCAGTAACTGACCTGGGAATTGCGTCTTAAACCTTCATCTACATACTGACGGTAAATATAACAAGGCTTCTTGATTTCCTCAGAAGGCTGTTAGACAGTAGGTTCGGCTGGTAGCACTGGACTATATCATTTGCTGTGGCTGTAAACAGAGAGCCAACAAAATACTGTGGCATCACTCTCCATAAGCAAGCCAATTGGGTGGTACCGTTGCGTCGTGCGAGCATGTGGTATCTAGACCTGGAGTCCGGCGTTGCTGTCCTTGTTCGTCATCAACGGACAATGCGCCGACAAGAGTTTCCGAACAAATGAATCTCGGACGGATCAAACATCTCTCATCTTGGCGACTAGACTATTTTGGCACAAACATGGCCTCCTTAATTACCTGTAGGGTGAGATGCGAGAGCCCTGTGTTCTCGAAGTGGCGGCTGGACAGTGGACCGATAGCACGGTTACAGACTAATAAACGTGGCGTATTCGGAGACAGAACCGAACTACGAACCGGTCGTAAAGTTCGGGACGAGCCGTGTCTGACTACGCCAAAGTAGGGGGTATCTGAGATTTTTGATCCCTGGAGCTGCAAATGTCAGGCTCCTGCGTGTTGTCCGAGCTGGAGCTTTAATGTGCCCTGGGCATATTGGCGATAATGGCAAAATGTGCGAACGTGAAAACTGAATGTGCTTTAACACAGAGCATTACTCGCTCGAGTTCTCATCTTTCTGGTATAAGGGTAAATCGGAAGCAGATGTACGGCGATCTTAGAAGTGAAAGGCATGCTCTGGGTGCTACGACCAGGGTGTACTAGAGACTGGCTCCATTGCTGAGGGGGCAACTCTTACCGAACAGGGCTACTGAAAATTTCCTCTGGATGGAAAGGAGCTGATGAACCAAAACAAAGTGGTTCGCGTGACAGGTGGGCCTCCTCTACAAGCGCGTCTGAAGTTCGGACAACGTCCCATTTGGGGTGTTTACCATCTGAAGAAGCTACTGTCGCGGGCACAGACGCTAAGGTCTGTTCGTGACTTCACCCTATTTTGACTAGGGATGCTATGCTGCGTGAAAAGGCATCCTGAACACTCGGTAAACATATTGAAGGAATTAGAGCGTTAAAACTGCACACGAAAGGTTTTCAAAGTGAGATCATGCCCAAAGGGAATCTCACCACCCAGGCCGCTTTAGTGTGGATAATGAACCTGTAATAGCGCTACGTCTTAGTTTTCGACGGTCTAACTCGGTGCGCACGACACTAGTACTGTCTCTTAGTCGGGACGGGAAGCGTATTCGTAACTCGGGGTCGTCTCCAGTTGACGAAAGTTCTGATGCACCCATCACCAGTGACCCCCACTTTGATGCCAAAGCCATGAATACGGGAAGGTTTGCGTGGCCATAGTTTAGTCTGCTTGGTCGCGGAGGACGAAATTGCTATTGAGCTTCGGGGGCTTTTGGGGGTGACGAGTTAGGCGTTGCGCCCACGGAATGGGCCCAGTTATGCTAGTCTGCGACTCACTGGAATTCATTGCATTGAAATCATGTACCTGCCGGTGCGACAAGAAGACATTATTCGAGATCTCATGATCATGAAGGCCGATCAAACACGAGGCCATTGTCTTTTCTTAATCTTGCGAAGACCAATGGATGACAGTATGCCACAGAGCTTTTCATGTAAGCTATTATACTCAAGAAGATGTCTTTGACCACAGCGATGTCGATTGATGAAAGGAAGCCGAGCACGAGTCCTGAATTGAACCGGGCTGTAGATACTAATAGGGGTAAATTTGAGACTTTTACAGCGCACTTCGTCCCAGCGACTCCTGTCAGGGTCTCGGGCGAGCCTAGAAGATACTAGAAGAAAGGTGGGAGGAAAGAAGGATCAGACGATCGGGTCAATTCGTGTCGATGGAACCCCGATCATTCAATCCTTGGTTCGGTTCATGTTCCCATATCAAAATGCTTGATGGATGACAATGCCGAAAAAGGTAGTAAGATGTATCGAATGTACAGGAGGCCGAATCGCCCATGACCCGTGCGACCACTAGAGAGTCAGTCTCTTTGAACATGAAACCCTACAGAGGACCATGACGGAGATCGTGTTCGTCTCTGGGACGTTCTTGGGTCTACCGGGATGCCGTACATGAATCCGTGGCCCGCCTCAACATCCACGTTATTGAAGGGGCGTTGGGACTGGGATGACGAGGTTCAAATGTGAACATGATATGGAGCTACCTAGTGCGTATCTCGAGCCGAAGCCTGGGCAACCGAAGTTCCGATGCCCTCGGGATGACTCCTTGAAAACCTTTCCTACATGGATGCGGTTGGCTCATGGCTACAGGCCAGGCACGAAGGTGCGTCGTTTGTTCTGATCCAGTGTATCCCAGGCTCTGTGCTCTGCCTCTGCACCAGCTTGCAAAAGAAGCTTCAATTTACGCCATACATCATCATGTTATGCACTAAATAGTAAGCTCACAAGATGAGACGAACAATTAAGATTGATGTTTTAGCTGAAGGAGGAGTAAGCTGTGTGTATGACAATGGATTTGCGTCTGGGTGACGAGGGCTGGGGAACATCAAAGTAGATGCCTGGTGCCCTAGGACTGGATTCAGGGGGAGAGGGTCGCCAGTGACAGCCCACTCAAGGATACGCACCGTGACTGCCATACTACGCGTCCCCGGAAATCTGTCAATGATAGGTACGTACATCCTGCACTAAAACGCCATATAAAATCTAGAAATCTCTTGGCGTTTTTCCAGTCCCGCCTCTCCTCACTACGCATCCTCTATAGCTACCCATCAATGTCATCTTTGAGAATCATGTTTCCTATAACGCCTTTAATTATCGTACACGAAAACTTTGCGTTAGGCAACTGACGCTCAAGTGTCAAATGGATGGCTTCAACACTTCGCAGGACTTCCGTCACGAGGTGAGTCAAGGTCTAGGGTAGAGATGCCTTTGGACTGTGTCTTTGCCTAGAGGCACGACCTACCGCAGACCAGACAGCAAATTCCATGAGAAGTACCTTCCACATCTGAACGATCACGTCAAACACCCTACAATCCATTTGGCAAGCAAATTCCTTCGATTAGAGTACGGTTGAAGATGGTGCTGACGATTCTGGTATGCGCAGTTAGACTTCCCAAAACACGTCAAGAATCCCCAGCCATCGCCGAAGGCCGAGTCCTCCACGCCTAAGGAAGGAAAACATACATCATCGTGACCCTTACCTCCCATGAAGTGAGAATCTTTGATAGCATGCCAGTAGCCCATTGTTGCGTCCGCGAGGCATTTTGAACACCGATATGAACCCTAACGAATCGAATCGAATCGATGAACAATCCATTATCCTGAAGAGCCTATCGAAGGTTGACTTGTGAAGGGCGCTCTAACAAGGCCTATGCTGGCGACTTAGAGCCCCTTCAGTACATGTCTACCGTTCCTACTCCTGGCGCCTAGCCTCGACCTCCAGTTCGATCAGCATTGCCGGGAAAGCGAGATGCGGAACAGCAACCGCTGTCCAAATCGGTCGGTGGTTGGGAATGCGCTTCTTAAGGGCCTCAGCCGTCTGCTCCCATGAAGTGCGAATGTCGCAGTGATACGAACGAAGCGAGTAAACATCCTCCCACCCGCGGAGACCTGCTGCTTTGAGGACGATGTCGACATTCTCCATGGCTAGCGCAACTTGCTTCTTGCTGTCGTTCGCGTCAAGGGCCCCGGACTCAGGATCCCAACCTCCTTGCCCCGAACACTTGATGATGCCGTTGCCAAGATCGACGGACTGGGAGTAGTGCCCAAGATCACTGTGCTTTTGTGCGGCACCGGGCGGGTTATTGAACTTGAGGGATGCCATAACTGCTTTGTTCGTGCCTAACCCGGGACTAGAGCGCCTGTCTTACAACTCGCCACGCTGTCAAAATCCAATGGAAATCCGGAAGTTTTGACTAGATTTGAAGACAAGAGTTACTGAACTCACCTGCAAAGCGATGCCTCTCTTGATGAAGCAAGCTCTGGCTACGGTATGGTGGCACGTAGAGCCAATGGTATGGGATGCTGAAATATTTGTTGAAATTTGTGGCTTGTACTTCGCGTCTCCTCCACATAAATACAAGAAAGATAATCAGACACACAAAAAGACTCAAGAAGACGGAAAGCCGGACAGCAGTGCCCAGTGACGTGATGCTCGCGGCGATGCCACCGTGACCCCACTATTTCGGGATCTACTCTTTTGGACCCCGATTGAAGTTGGAGACTTTGGAGACGCCACGGGGAGGTCCCCGCGCGACAGAGTAGGCCACCACCAGTTCACTAGTTGTTCGAGCGCCCATAAGTAAGTAGCATTTGGCAGTTGAAAATTCGCCTGAATCTAACTTTCCTTAGTAGAACCAAATGGTGAATTAATACCCTAATATTGGGCAGACATACGACAGCTCTCGTGAATGGTTTACCGCCTGTACAGGGGGTCGATTATGCGTCTCGCCTCTGGGCTTGATAATGAAAATCGCGTTGTGGTTCTCAACTTGGCCGCCTTCATTGTCATCTATATTTTCCTGGCAAGTTTGGAAGCTGTTACAGCGCAATCTTTAATTCCGGCCGTAGATTTCCTCATCAAACCCTTAGCCCTGTGTACTACCTACATCCCGGGTCAGAAGCTCGAGAGATCTCCCCAGCGCCTGTGAAAAAGGCTTATTTCCGAGTATCTGTAGCACGTGAGACCAGAACTTCAAGATCAAGTAAGGAAGAGAATCCATTTCTTCTCGAGTATATGAGTCGCGGAGATCGCCGAGGGACGATAATATCATCGTGACAAGTGTCTCAACCCTCTCAAGAAGTTCCCGCTCAGCTTGACTCTGTCAGTCATAATTGGGGAGGAAATTCAACGTGGGGACTGACCTTCGCTCCTTATTTGGCGGCAAATCAAATGTGACAGCCATTTCGTGACGAGAATGGCGGAATAAAAGGCTGATAGAGCCATCTCAAAACCCCAAGTACTGGCAGACATACGCACAAAGAATGAAACACCACTGTTTGCGGGCTCCTCCATGAGACCAACATACTCCTCGATGGCTGGAAGTATAAGTGCGGAGGATAGTTGTGTTTCGGAACGCAGGTTCATCAACTTGGACGCAATCCCTTTGGGATCAAAGAGATTCAGCGCCAAGGATGTAGAAACTGAGCTTTCTAACAACCTTCGAGAGTAAATGAGACGCAAGAGACTCCTGCAGTCGTTTTGCAATCTCTGGTCTGCAACATCCCTCGAAGACAAGTCTGTTGCGGCATCGCACTGTTTGATAAGAAGCAATGTCACTTTACTGCGTTTAGTCAGTAGTTGCATTCGTTGTCCATCGTATACTTCTGAAGTAGGCTTACTCAAGTTGCTCAGTCTCTAACCTGGCCAGGGTTTCAAAAGGTTGAAGGTGGGCAGCTTCTCGTATGAACTGCAAACGCTGCAGGTGAAGTCCCAGCAAAACCCACACCCCTTCCGTGGCAAATCGGGGAACATGGTTACGACTCGACCTTGTCTCATCGAGTTCATCCTCATGTTGGAATAGGTCTTCGTATATCGACACAGCTGTAGTTTCCGCTGTGTGAGGAGCAGGATCATGTTCCAGGCCATCCCAAAGGCTTCGCAGACATGGCAGTTTGAGTTGATGAGTAGCCGGAAAAGACGGCATGGGAGACTCCGAGAGATAGCTATGGATTGCTAGGGCGCAAAACGCAAACGCGAAGCTGCGCTGGGCCATCTCGGTCGTGATTTGCCGTTGCAACTCGGTTTCCCAAGGTGCCACAGTCGAGGCAATGCTGAGGTGGAACCAATGGCTCAGTTTGCAATGGAGAAAATGTAGCTCTTCTACTAGGTTACTCGGCTGTGCTAGTTTGACGTACTCAGATAGTAACAGAAACGTGCTTGTAAGCTGGAGCTCAATTCTTCCGAAGTGTTAGACCGTGGATGCGCTCGTGGAAAGGGTGCAGACGCAGAGGATTCTCAAATATTACTCACGATAGGCCGAAGTGATCTGTCGCTCTATACCTGATTACAATAGAATCACGGGTGAAAAATCTGCTGGCATCATAGAGCATCTTCTCACTGTTGCTTTCGAACAGGTAAAGCGCTCCTAGTGCAAGCATCGCCGCCTGAAAACCGATGTGCCATTTTTCAGGGTCGACACTACTGTGTACTAAGGCAATTCTCCCATTTTTCATGAAAGACTTGTAATATCGAGTGCGTGTCTGGATAGATGGGATAGCAAAGCTGGGCTTGTGTTTTAGGTATTCTTCCCATACTGCTTCGGGAGTCTCATGGGCTGGCAATGTGTGCATTGTCAGAGTATCTGGACCCAAAGAAAGTTAACGCAATTGCGGAGAAAGACTTACGATCTTCGTCTCTTGATTCCGTGTCGAGGTCTGTGATTTGCCCAGCCAAGTTTAGGAGATCGGGTGGGGCAACCCTTTGGATTGGGACGCGAGCCAGGTCTTCTTTCCTAGCTTGACTATTATTGTTTGAGACGAGGTCACCAGCAATCCGAAATAGACCACTGCTACGAAAGAAGTCCTCGAAATCATGAAGAACATGTTCGCTTCTTGCCGAGTGTAAGAAAGCTGGCCCTGATACCGGACTCAGTTACTGACCAGCAGTGTATCTAAGACTTGAAACCTACGCTGGCTGCAATATTCTGGGGGCAACGGTAGTGTCTCAACATTTCTGGAAACAGATCTTCGCACTGTTCCCTCGGATACTGAGTCGTTGACACGACTCGGCGGTGGAAGGTGATCTTCCTGGTAGGAAGGATCGCTATTTGACTTATGATGAAGTCGCTTGTGACGCTGTAGCAAGTCTCTCCGAGCGAAAGATGAACCACATTCACAAACATATGGCTTCTCCTTCGTATCTAAACAGACACGTAATCAGCATGGTCTCTTTATCAGAAGCAGCATTACAGATGTAACGATTGCGGTTTCTTGTGCAGGTGCTACTCACGAGTCCGTATATGTCGTTGGAGATGTTCGGGCTTTCGAAACCCCCTGCTGCAAAATGTACAGATATGCGGCCTATCTATCTGCATCTCCATGTGGATGTGTGCGTTGTTGGTGAGGTGTTGGAGACTTCGGTGTCTCCAAAAGGGCAGCCTTTTGCTGCGATAACGACGAGTCATGACACCAGGATTACCTGAAGTACTACTGTGACGCTATGACGTCTCCAATTTTCGGGATTTAGATCTCGGCCTCTAGCTGAAATTTCTCCTTGCCAAATCCCGAAATTGGAGACAATCATCTCTGCCCTCATCAAGCAGGCACTGACTTCAGGTCTCTTCACGGTGAACTGTCAAAGGACTGACACGGGGATGACCGGAAGAAAGCCAGGGACTCGGAAGTTTGCGACTCCACCCGCGAAGTCTGCCTGTACCTCATGGTTCGCCCGCCCTTTCCCACTTCATAGACTTTAAGGGCCTCTTCTAAAACCCTTCAAGCAGAGCATCTCGCGTACGATGTAGTGGCGATCGCCCATGCACCCGGGTGAGTAGATTCCTCCCGCATGTACATGAATATTACTCTGAGTTAAGAACGACTCAGTGTCTCCAGAAGGGCGACTCGTGCATTTTCCTTCCTAGCCTTCGAGGCTTGCGGCCGGCAAAGAGTCGCCATGAAGATCTTCGCCAGGAGTCATCCGCCTTGAACACGAGAAGCTGTGTTACGGCTCACCAAACCGTAGCACATAATAATCTTACAGAGAGCGCGGTGGCTGTCGAGGGAGATCTCAACCTAGTCACAGTCATTGGACTCCCTCCTCTTTTCAATGATGATTTCGATGCATTGCAGTTTAACAACATTTTCCACGGCGGCACAGAGGAAGATCTAAACGAGTTCTTTGCAGATATCTTTAGTACTCCTACTTATCCGCGCGCTGGCTATGAAAGTCCACCGGCGACCGTCGTCTCGCCCCTCCAAAGCCTTGTCGGGGCCTATACCTCCGATGATGATGTGTATGTTTGCCTCACTTGACGATTCTTTTGCCCCGTGGCTCACGTAATTGAACTGGACACTGACTGTTTGAATGATGGTATCTCAGTCTGCGATCATACTACAGATTTCTTCACCCAGCCTTTCCAATACTGCCACCACCGGTTGATGGCATGATGGAAAACGTCTCAGACTCAATGCCACCTACCAACTCATACTCGCCTTCTTCTCCGGTAATCTTGGCTATTCTATCAATTCTCATTCACGTACCGCAACTGCGTGGTCATCGCAGCCATCCTGAGGTAACAGACGAAGACAACCTTGAAAGGAGCACATCTCTTTCTCAACATGCACTGCACGCAATCACAAGCTGGGAGGTCATAAAAGCCTCGGAGACTCATGCTTTCTCCGCGTCAAGGTTTCATCCAAATGTACCTGGAGAACTTGAGAGACCACTGGCATGTTGCATACTGAGTCTCTACCACTATCTGTGCAGAGGAGATATTGAAGAAATGACGTCTTATGTTCGTAAGGCTTTTGGCTTTTTGAGAGAACTGTCTTCAAATACAACAGCTTTGAGACTAGAAGTGCGCTTTGAGGAAAGCCTTCGAAGAGCTTGGTGGATGACAGTGAGTCGCCAGTGTCCTTGCCTAAGGCCGCACATCTGACGGTAAACCACACAGTACATGTGCATATGCAATGCATCTATTGTTAATTGCAAGGTGAGATTAAGAAATGGAGAGAATCAGGTGTCATTCAACCATATGCTGATCTTGAATCAGTCTCCCGCAGAAATGATCGACATCAGTAAGGTCACCATACCATACCCAACCATTGCCGGGAGTTCAGAGGTGAGCTTTCAATATTCGTTGGGTAGGTACGGTCGTCTTTAGCGTTGTAGCTGATTGAAATAGATCTGGGAGCAGATAATTCGCGCTGAAGAAACACTGGTTGGTGCAACACTCTTGCTTGTTGCCTTGGTAAAAGGATTCAATTCTGAGACAGCGGCACAATCCTTGCATGATCATATCCGTACCATGAACGATATCATTGTGCATCTGCTGGATGACAGCGAACAAGATGGAGACCATCGAACACCTAGAGTAGAAGGTTCCGAGTCAAAATTGGCTGATTGTTTCCGCACCACAGCCCGCATCCGATTAAACAGGTTCGATTGCTTCTTCCAGATTACGACAAAACGCTGACTTACCACAGCGCCCGCACCAAGCTGCATAGATATCGGGCCATGATGGATAACCTACGTATCCTAAGTCGTTTCGACACCAACCATCGCTCTCGAGTATCTACTTCTGATGGCGCTTTGGAGTGTGCAACATCGTTGGATGCTGTAAAAGCAGCCAGGATATTCCCTTTCTCTGCGGCTCAGTCTAAAGCTGTATGCCAACAGTCTGCATCAAGTATTGTGAATGGTTTGAATCAGCTGCTTAATTCAGGATCTGCTCGTAAGTCACGCATATTAAATCCCTAGACTTCTCGCTCAACTTCGATTAGTCACTCCTTGCTTCTGCTCTGGTTTGCTTGCAGGATACACCCTCATGATGATTTCCCACTTTGATTCATCAGCACATGCAGAAGGCACACATGATGGAGTGTCGCAGGAGACACGAAAGAGACTTGCAGATGGCGTCGAGACTGCTATTCGAGTACTCGCACATTTCTCTAGAGGCTTTGGTGCCGTAGCGGCTTTGAAAGGTAATGTACCCAGGACCTCTAAGACGACCGAAAGCTGATTTTGTGTTTTCAATGAAGACCAACTTGAGATTGCTGCTATTGCATGCGATCTTGCCGAAGGTGGCTCGTACAACACGGGGGCTGCCTAATTTTCTAGCAGCGGACTCCGAGCGGACCCGTGGCGGAGAATCCGTCTGTGAATGGGACTTGGTCGGAAGCGGCCTGATTTTTGGTGAGCGGCGCCGGTGAGGATCCACTTAAGCCCGCCGGTCCGCCGGTCCGCTCCGCAAATCCGCATGCGCACGATGGCGACACGAACGCAGGACACTGGAAGCCTACAAGCCTTCGAAGGTATAAATAGCCAGAAAAATAACCAAAATTCCGATTCTTGGCTGCGCTTGTAATCTTTGCCGTCATCCTCTTAGTTCTTGAACAAGCATTTCGACGCTTCCTTGTGGGCCAACTTCGTAAAAGACACGCCTCATCTGGTTTGCCAATTACCGCCGTCGACAAACAATATTATCTGACTACTTTCCGGTTACAATTCCAACATGTCTGCTTCACGGCAACTCAGAATCTTGATCACGGGCTGCACACCGAGCGGAACGGGTGCGGCCCTAGCAATTGCCTTCCACAACGCGGGGCATCAAGTCTACGCCACAGCGCGTGATCCGTCCAAGATGATGCCGCTCGAGAAGCTGGGAATCGAAACTGTTGCTCTCGATATTACATCAACGTCGTCCATCGCCTCAGCTGTCTCTTCTGTTACCTCCTCCTTGCCCGACGGAAAAGGCTTGGACATGCTTGTCAATAACGCTGCCGGAAGCTACACGATGCCCATTGCAGACGCGTCTTTAGATGCAGCAAAAGAGATGTTCAACGTCAATGTCTGGTCCCAAGTGGCTGTCACCCAAGCGTTTCTGCCCCTCCTGCTCAAGGGAACGGCAGTCCCGTCTGAGGATGGCCATCCAGCTCAGGTGATGATTGTGAACCATACATCGGTGGGATCAGTCACTGCGATACCGTTCCAAGGCATCTACAACTCTTCAAAAGCGGCCTTTGCTTCACTCTCCGACACCATGCGTCTCGAGCTGGCACCTTTCGGGATTCACGTCGTGGAGCTCAAGACAGCTGGTGTGAAAACAAACCTGATCTCGAACAACAAGTTCAACACCACTGGCGAACGGCTGCCGGAAGGTTCGATTTATGAGCCAGCCCGGGAAATTGTGGAGAGGGCTATGAGCCAAGATGAACTCCGAGTTAGAGGAATCTCGCCGGATCAGTGGGCGTCGGAGGTTTCTTCAGCGTTATTGGCAAAGAACCCACCGAGAGTCATCTGGAGAGGTGAGAGTGCACTCTTGTCTCGGGTGGCATCAATGCTGCCGCCGGGACTCTTTGAAGGGATGCTCAAGAAGATGACCAAATTGGATATGGTAGAGAACATCATCAAGGAAGGCAGGCGATGAGGATGTAGGAGTGGCATGAATGCGGGCATGGCAGTATGTGGACAGGGGAGACACCTTTCGCGGCCGCAGAACGACAGCAACGGAGACGTAGCCAGATAATAGTCAAAATTCAGGGCAAACAATAGGATATCTCACGTCGGATGTAATATTTACTCTGGATTACTCTTGTTCTTGACATCAATGTCCTACTCAAACGATCATAATAATCCCACGGTCGCATACGAGCACGGCCAGACCAGAATATCCGCGAAAGCTTTCTACCCTTCTTCGCGCCGGAGAAACGATTCTTGGGCTCAGAATTCTCAGGGCTTGGCAAAAGATCAACACGACGGCCTCAGCATTGGCGATGGGCCTGTTATGCGTCCTGTGGAGAAGTGGCAGCCAAGATGCCGACGAGCCGACCGACCCTGGGTAACCGGCACAAGATCGTTCGTCTGTCAAGATGCACACCAAAGCTGGGCAGAAAATCTTATGTTAAGCTTATCTTTGAGTTGAAGCCCACCAAGTGGCCCAATTGTGCCGTCCTAGCCGGCACGGCATCGCTAAGACGTCTGCTGACGCAGCATTCGCCAAGGCTGGTGACTTCAAGTCAAGACACCTTCAACTCCAAAAGGGAACGAACGGACAGGATGAGAGTCGAATGTTCATAAGTTCGGAAAGCTTTCACCATGAAGAGGCGAGAACAGCAGCCATTGGTTTGCGAAGATGCCGCTTACTCGTCGAAGCAAAACTTGATAATGAATGGAATTTGAGAAGTCTACGGAGTATACTGTCTACGAGGAGCTGTTACGCATGTAAAATCCACATTCAATATATATTCTTCTTTTGTGAGTTTTGATTCAATTGAGAAAGCTTGGGAACATGGCGCTTTCATCAGGTCGATGCGAGTCTACTTGCGGTCGACCTTAGGTTTCCGTCACCTAGGCACCAAAACACCGGAAGAATTGGGTCAGAAAATCAACGCAAAAAAATCTAAACGTCGTGTAAACCATTCCCTGAGAAAAGAAAGAAAGATTTGTTTGCAAGGGACGATCCACGTCTCCGATGTTGTTGCGCATTGGATGCTGGCGGGAG
Organism: Colletotrichum fructicola Nara gc5; assembly: GCF_000319635.2. Classification (NCBI taxonomy): domain Eukaryota; kingdom Fungi; phylum Ascomycota; class Sordariomycetes; order Glomerellales; family Glomerellaceae; genus Colletotrichum; species Colletotrichum fructicola. The sequence continues at coordinate 6,061,868 of NW_027094051.1, read as the reverse complement.
TTTGACCTGATTGCAGGAATATCGCAGCTGCATCATTTCACTCGAAGAAGCAAGCCGCAAACTGCACTCAATATCTCTCTGATCGGAAGTTCCGGGATTGCAGCAATCAGACGGCCGGTTACGTGGTGACGTTGATGACGCGGATAGGGAGACCGCGTAAGTCAAATTTGCGCCGGGACCGGTCCTGCTCATTTCCCCCAGTTCATCGGATACCGTACCATGGATGCCAGGAGCATCCGTACAGAGGTCTAGAATTCTGCGTCTATCCGCAACTGCATCCTCATGATTTATCAGACAAAACCCTTGCCAAGGTATCTGATGAACGGGTCCTTGAGCGTGAGAAAATAGGACTCGATGGGGCTGGTTGTGTCGCATAGCCGGGAGATATCCCACCGCCCGATGATCTCCAATTTTCCGTAAAGTCAAAACATGCTCTGTAAAAGACTAACGAAGGGGAAATATTCTCCATCAATTCGCTGTGCTGTACGCAGATCTACGCAAATACATGATTGGGCCATCGTGGGTTGGTCCAATTGCTGTAGTAATACGATCAATTGAGCAAACAGGGGCGTCGTAGACAACGGACGGCATTGAATTTATGATTGAACTATACCTTACCCACCACGTGTCTTTCGCACCAAACGACTTGAATTGAGTTTTTGCATCGTTCCGATGCTGAGTCGCACGAACCCGACCTTGGCCAGAGTGCAATTATTGGCAGCTATGACATTACTAGCAGAGTTTCGGGAAGAAGGAAGAGCTTGAGTCAATCACACTGAAAACAAACGGTCCTGTGCTTCCGGGGCTACGCAGCGGTCGCTAACATGGCCAACACCATAATCCTCTGCCCCCTTTCTTGAGCGTTTGCTTCCAAGGCTCGGCGCCAAGACACGTCAATATCAGCAAGCAGGCTGGAGGCGCGAACGCGCACACCTGCAAACTTGGCTTTGTTTGAGACTCCGGTGCGACAAGAATTCGTTCTGCTGCCTAAGCTTTTTGGGTGTTCGTCGCATGCTGCCAGGCGATAGCTGACAAAAGCAAAGTTCGGGCAGACAGCGGACAGATCGGGAAGGTTGAGACCGATGGACAATGGCGACGTGCATCCTCAAAAGAGCCGCTGAGCAGATGCGCCAAGATCATTCGCCAATCAGAGACCTACATCGGTTCCCATAGCGATCTATTTCCGTCATTTTAGCAGCGTTCGGGCGGGTGATGCGACATTTACGATTGGAACCCAGGGGCACGGGAGAAAGGGATGATCGCAATACATCTGGAGCTAAGGGATGAGACGCTGCCCACTGTCGATGCAGGCCTCCTGATTCCGGGCCAACAATGAAGCCAACTCCAGCGCTAGTGATGAGGTTAACGGAAGTAGACCGCGGAGAAGCTTCAAGCATATCGATTCCGTCTCAAAGTCTGCCGCGGCTCTTAGTAGGAAACATATTGGGGGCGATGTGAGCTGAGCCGTGGCGACATCGTCTTGAAAATCTGAAAAGCGGCATTGACACTCATATGTCCAAGACAAATCGACAACGGCCAGGCCACCAGGTGGTCAGCATCGCATGTACGATCCGATGTTCCACGAATCAAAACATCAGACGAAGTCAATTTGCACACAAGCCGAACACGACCATGGACGCTGACGTTGCATTGGGGGGAGAGCACAAGCAGCTCTACCTTAATTCTCTACCTCCGACATGCGGTACGGGAAGCCAAGCTCAGTTTCAACAGAAAGACGTAGATACGACTGTAATCGTACCTTAAGACATCATCAACGTCTAGTACAGGATTGGACCGACCCCACCTTGTGAGAAAAGAGGCCGGGACGTGTCCGGTCTCCTGTAAATGACCCTCTGCTCACGAAGAGGCCCGGCCTCCGGAAGAGTGGGCGACGAGCCCCGGCCTCACCGGCAGGCAAACGACGAGACAGACTAACGGATGACAGCAGCGCGCAGACGGGAAAACAACATTTTCCATGGTAATCGTGGCGTTCAAACTTTTCACCATGGATTTCGAGGCCGCCTCCGATAGCCAGTGCAAATCCTCACCGCGGCAGATCCTCCCTCATACCACCCCATAATAGGGGCCGAATATATGCGGCTGCATCACCGGTATCAACTTGCGGCTGTTCCCAACCAGGCTATCCTTGGCGTATATGCGATGATCTATAGCTCTCAGAGCACTAGTTCTCGAACTTTCGTGCTGGCAAAGTCTTATGATTTACCGATTATACGGTTCGATACGGAGACTGCTGAGACAGATTCTCCATGCCATTATGGACGGCGATCAGAGCAGGAATCGGATAGGGTGTTCTCCATTAAAGCGACCTTAAAACGTCTGAACTGGACCGAACAAGCCGACAAGCGATGCGCCCGGCCTAAACTGACGTGACGAGAGCGCCCGGAGGCCACGAAGAGGGCCGTTCTGCAGGCGGGTATGTGCGCGAGGAAACGACGGGCAGCAAATCTCGGGTGCCTCGTTCTCGTCACCGCAGCGGCCGTCATCATCTGGCCCGCCAAGACCCTGAGCACTTTCCCTCACGCATCTTGGAATCCCAATCCGCGCGGCCGCGACTAGTGACGCGGGATGGCAATATGGACATCATGATTTTTCGTCTGAGAAAGTCTTGGCATTGCTTTGGAAAACTGGGGAGAGTGGAGTTTTACGATAGAGACGTTGGCGGTGGTTGGCTTGGCTGACTGGACGGCGACCCTGGCCATCCTGCTTGTCTGTTTCGAAACGACCTGCAAGGGGTGGTGCGACATTGAGATGTGCCCCTGGCAGACGCCATGGGGGAGTGGGCAGCAAGATGGCGCCGCCTGTGGTGTGTGTGGGAGTGATTAAAAAGCCAGGGATACAGCGAGAGTTGTCTGCAGACCGAGAGTGAGTGACGGTTTTGACAGACTGAAAGTCGGGGCTGTTGCGATGCTGGTGTGGGCGCGTGGCTGAGCAGGGCCCAGGGGCGATTCCCGCCCGTGAACCGGATTGGGCCATCACTTTATTCAAGACCTGGGATTCGTCTGTGTTCAAGCTTTGGGGCCAAGGAGATCGAATTAAAGGGCGGGACTGGCTAGTCAGGACACGGGGGTCCCCCGTCGAGATTCCGATGCGGGAGCGGCCATCACACCTCTCTTTCGGGCAACGACCTGCAAGCAAACAATCAAGTTGGGATGAGTCCATGTCCCGAACCGGGAATTGTGTCCGTCTTCCGATGGAGCTTACAGCCGGAGGGATGCCACCACCACCGGCCAACGCCTAACTCATGCCAGTCCACTACTACCGGTGCTGCATGGCAGTTGGCGCTGAGTCTGACAGGATCTCTTGGGATGAGCCCACATTGTGGGAACACGGTGGGTTAGTGGCTCCAGTGCGATCTTCAGTACCTGCATCGACGCTTTCATTTCCTCCGCGTCGCTTGTTGATTGATACCTGTGTAGTCTGCGGAGGAGATGGAGCCTCTTGGCCTTGGCTGGAGTTGGACCAGTTCCCGTTCTAGTCTGGACCACATCTAATATTGGCGTCGGTAACTGTAGTGTAACTCCACGGTAGACATGGACGTGGGAAGATACCATCCATCCTGGCAGCTCGCTTGATATAAGTAACGGCGTGATATCCAGCCAAGAGCAACTTTTTCTGTCTCTCATCACTTTCTACTCACACCTCTTCGGTCTTCATTGTTCATTACACTCTTTCAAGCAGGCTTGATTCTATTTCTTCGTTCTCTCAAGTAGACAAGCCTTTTTCCTCTCACTTATCTCGCCTTCCTTACCAACCAATCAACCAACCCAACAATCAACCATCAAAATGAAGTACTCCGTCGCCCTCACTCTCACCACCATGGTGGTCGGCATCGCCGCCGCTCCCGCCGCCCAGGCCGCTCCCAAGGAGCACAACCTCGCCCGCGCCGAGCACGGCTACTTCGACCTCATCCACAAGCTCGCTCGCGCTGAGAAGGCCAACCCCTCCAAGACCAAGTCCGCGAAGAAGCCCAAGAAGACCCACGCCACCAAGACCCGTTCTCCCGGCTCCATCATCACCTCCGCTCCCGGCAACGGCACCGCTTCCTTCGCCATCGCCGCTGCCAGCAACGGCACTTCCGGCGGTAACATCCCCGCCGCCTCCGGCACCTCCGTCCTCAAGGCTGCCCAAACCATCGCCGCCGGCGAGTCTTTCGACGGTGGTATGAAGATGTTCGACCGTGGTGTCTCCTGCACTGGCCAGGCTGAGGGCGGTGATTCCGACTCTGTCTTCATCCTGGAGAAGGGTGCCTCCCTCTCCAACGTCATCATCGGCCCCAACCAGATCGAGGGTGTCCACTGCAACGGTGGCTGCACTCTCACCAACGTCTGGTGGTCTGCTGTCTGCGAGGATGCCTTCACCATCAAGAAGCAGGATGCCGGCGAGACCACCAAGATCACCGGCGGTGGTGCCACCGGTGCCGAGGACAAGGTCCTCCAGCACAACGGTGCCGGTACCCTCTCCGTCTCTGGCTTCACTGTTTCCGACTTCGGCAAGCTCTACCGCAGCTGTGGCAACTGCAAGACCATGTACGAGCGCCACGTTATCTTCGACGACATCAACGCCTCCTCTGGAAAGCTCCTTGCTGGTAAGTTCTTCGCTCCTTCACCCAGCCTTCTGTGAAACCCCATCTAACATCTGTTCCTCCAGGTATCAATTCCAACTACGGTGACACTGCTACCTTCACCAACGTTGTTGCCAAGAGCGTCAGCGAGGTCTGCACCGAGTTCAAGGGCAACGACTCCGGTGATGAGCCCACCGAGATCTCCAGCGGCCCGTCGACCGCCTGCAAGTACTCTACCTCCGACGTCACCAGCTCTTAAGCTCCTGAACAAAATCGCGAGATCTGCTCGGGCACTTTTTGACCCGAATGAGAGACTCAACAGTGCCACATTCCGTGAAAAGGCACTCATGTATAGGCTTGTTTACTTGTAGATATTCTTCCTTCTGTACATGCCCATATATAGCGTGTATGTATTTAGACTCAATGAGCCCTGTGGGCAGTTGTCACCCAAAGCTTGCGCGTTTTGTGCTTCATCGTGAATAGTGCTCTCATTACTGGCCGCTCAACGCCTCTATTGGCTATCAGATGACTTGAAAACTAAACCTTCCTATGATGCGACACTAGTGAAGGACAAACTTGGACGCCTTCCTGTCTCCATTACGCCATTGGTCTATGGCTCTGCCATACATGTACCCATGCAAATATGCGTCGCCAACATAGCGACACTCTGAGCGACACCCCTCAGGGCGAAGGACCACTGGCGTGGAGCAGCCAAGCGGGACGACGACCGTATCTCCAACAGCCATGAATCCAGATCCGATGCCAATGCGATCGCCCTCAGTTATGTAAAAGCATCGACCCATCATCCGAGAGCCGAAGTGTTCCTGAAGGAATCTCCGACGAGCGTCAGGCTTGATATCAGTTTTCGCATCAATGTACTTCTCAAGTTCTTGATCAAGAGGCAGATGCGGCAACCTCTCTCGGATCAACGACGCAAAGACATGGAAGCAGGCGGTCACCCAGTCGAATGAATTGGCCCATTTTCGAGGCACTTGGTTGAGACAAAGTGCCCTGCAGAAAAGGTCTTGAGCTTCGAGGTCGTCGGCCTTGTACGTCGCCAGCAGAAGCGCTCTCCAGTGGATGAAAGCCATGAGATAGTCTGCCAGTGTGCACAGTGTGCCGACGGCAATGCCATGAGTGCGGATGGTGTCAATCTCAAGAGCGGTGATTTCGATCTTGTTTCGACGATCGTCTTTGAAGGAAAACTTGATCTCTTTGCGTTGCGATGCGGAGAAGGGCGGCTCAAAGCCCATAGCGCCCAAAGCAACGGTGTCGGGAATGTGAGACCAGTCTGGGACCCACGAGGGTAGATTCGCAGTGTTCATGTGAGGCGGGTAGTGAATGGCCTCGCAAATCACGTCGAAACGTCCAGTTGTTGATATAAGAAAGTCTACCACGTCCGTGTAGATTTCTTTGACGGATAGACTGTAGTCGACTGGGAAGTCCTTGCGCACGTCTTCCGTGAGCAAACCCAAGATTCCGAAGACTTTGTCTTTCGGATCAGCGGAGAATTTCCGTCGACAGACGCGCATAACCTCCAGAAGAGAATCCTCCCCATAGTGTCTCAAAGCCCGGATGTCTGGAAGACTTCCAGGACCTTGATAAGTCAAAATCTGGGAGTAGGTGAAGTGGTTCTGTGCTGCTCTGGCGTATGTCCGGCCCTGGGAATTTCCAGGAAAGTAGTAGTCCAAGTCACCCTTGTGTCTTTGGAAAACGTTGGACGCTTCTCTGTAGACATCCCACGGAAGCTTGTTGGAGCCGCAATAGACAGTGACGGAGCGTGCATTGAAGACTTCTTGTACCACCCACAGTCTCTTCCAGTAGTCTCTTTCGAAAAGAGAGACGGCTGCCGCGATATCTCTCTCGTTACTTTTGGAGGAAAGAAGCTTCGTAATCTTGTCTGGTGATCCCGAGTGTTGAGTCATTCTCAGGAGAAAGTCGGCCGCGTCAGCACTTCGGTCTGCTTCTGGGCCAAGCCAGACAGCTACGGACTCTGCCCTCGAGTAGATCTTTGTCATCATTTGAACTTGTTGTGTTCTTTCATCCCTGTTGTGCTGATCGATACAGAGCGCGTCCACCCATACGGTGACTATCTCATTCTTTCGTCGGAGAGCTTGCAAGGCGCCATGCAAACTAGCAGATACCGAAATCTCTGTGCCTTCAAGTTCCAAACGTCGCGTGTCCCCTGCGTCGCCCCACGCATACGATATAGCGATATACTCCGGTAATTTTGTAATTGGAGCATGGAATACTTCGCATTTGATCTTGAACATTCGCGCCGGAAGTAGTCTGATCAATCTGATTTCAGACTCTCCTAATGCGTTGTATCGATAGAGTCTGTCGCCGAGTGTGCCAGTCGCGGATGAAGGGAATGACTGCCCGGATGTTGCGAGGGACGGCGATGTTGCGACTGACCGACCAGCCGAGCTTGACCTCTTATGCCATGAGCGTTGCTCTTTCTGTTGCATGACTTTCGGAAACAACACATTGGCATCCGGTCTTGAAGGCGTGGAGGCCACCGTCTCATGGCGTGGATTTACTTCAACACTCACTTGAGGAATTCGAGCATCGCGAGATCCATTCCTCCTAGAAGCCAGTAGGTACGAAGAGTCGCCGGTTGGAGCGTATGGTGCTGGTCGCGGAGGGCTGAGGGCGCGGGGTGGTCGTACATCCTGCGAAGAGAACCGGCGATGGTCGTTCCTCAAGGGAGGTGGAGATGGGACACGACTGGAGTACTGTTCGACATGAACACGCTTCAGTCTCGGCGGAGGGGATGGTCTTCTCGCCTCTGTTGACACCTGAGGCTCTTTGCGATCGACAAAGACTGTCCGCTTCTTCTGCCGAGCTTCATCGTCCGAATGATAACCTCGATTCGACTGAGGCACTGCCAGATACTCGAAATCGTCTGACAGTCGGGGATCCCTATATCTTCCAGCCATGATAGCATGAAGAGGAGACGAAAGTAGATGAGGAATTTGCCGGCTGTAGTTTGCTTCTCTTGACTTTGAGGGTTTGAAATAGGGCCGTGGTCAATATTTGAGGAGTTCGGCCCTCAAGTATGAGTGTTAAGAGGAGTGAGACGAGCGGGGTTGAAATCAGGCTGCGAGGTTTTGTTGAAATCTGACACCGTGAGATGGAGTAACCAATGGGATTGGCCGATTAGTACATAGCACTGCTGCATGTGGTCATACTTAAGTGGGTAGAGCACAGTTATGCATGCACGTTCGGTTCAACTGGACTCAGCCTGATTTTAGCTGGCATGGATCAGGATAAGGTCAAGTCTACTTTGCACATAGCATCATGTGGTAAGAACAATAGATGGTGCTAAAATTAAGCCATTTTGAGGCCGCTTGTTTGGCTCCACAGGTTTGGATGAAGGACTTGGTTTTACTCAACTTGACTAAAGACTTATTCGTGCTTCGATAACGAATAGACCGCCCGGATATTTGGGATGACTTATCGGGAGCTTAACCTCGAACTACGTTTCCTTACGCTTCCAACATTGCCGGGCTCTTCATGCTTCTCAAGCATGTTTCTAAGTTTTCTAGCTTTATGTCACGCCGATAGTTCAACGTCTTCTCCATAGGCCAGGCAATGCCACTGCCAGCTCCAAAGATCCCCCGATACTTGTTCCACACATTTCCCGGGTCCTGCTTCAAACTTGCTTCTATCAATCGCATACCCCATTCCTCTCTCGTGAACTCAATCTCGTTAAACCTCTTCTCCACTAAGTCAGCAATCCTCCCATAAGAGATTGTATCCCCTGCTACAAATACCACATTGCTCCCATTACCTGGAATGCCCCTCGGCTCAAATACAACCTCCGCTGTCATCCTCGCGATGTCCTCCGGTCCCGTCACTGTTATCTCCACATCCCAGCCCCCCAGCGCCCTCAACTTCCTCTCCTCAAAGTCCACGACTCCAAACTCTTTCACAAACAAGAAACTCATAAACAGCCCGGTGCTAATGATGATCCACTCCGTACTGGTCTGCGCGCGTAGCATATCTCTCACGTCGAGCTGCTCGTCAAACAAGACCTGCGGACTCCCGCGTCCGATGACATCGTAGTCAACGCCAAACTGCCAGGGAATGTAGCGACGCACACTGGACTGCAACGCAGCCTCACAAATGCGGCGCTGGGTTCCCGTGGGACCGACGAAGCCGGTGCAGCTAATGACGGTGTCGTATTTGCTGAAGAGTGCGGCAAGGTCTGCAATGGAATCGTTCACGACATCGCCCGCTTCGACGGAGACACCGAGTGCTTTGATGTCCGAGACACTCTTGGATTTGGATGGGTCGGTGGAAGAGATGGTTGATGGCCGCAGGAGAACCGAGATGTTGGCGTCTTTTGACCGAGAGGGGTGTGAGGTGAGTGCTTTGAACATCGCTGAGCCCAACTCGCCGGCTCCAAGAACGAGAACAGACATGTTGGTGGCGCTCGTAATTGCTCCGGGGAATGTTGTCGGAAGGGATTCGTTCAATGTTCGTTTTATGGGAGTCGATGTAGGTACGATGTTGTTTTGAAAATTAGCTGGAATGAGGTGCAATCCGCCGCCTTGAAATACTCTGAATGACGTCGAAAGGATGCTCAACCCAACTTAAGCGACGCCATGAGAGTACGTAATCAATCAGGTTGCAAGCGGCGATGAAATCCTTCCACGGAGCTCCGCGGCCGGTGATACGGGCGCTAAGTCCGGTATGGAGCCCCGAGTGGGACTGCCGAGCGGCGATCCCATCCTTCGGGCCACGGCACAGGCGGCGGTTCTTGTGGGCGGCGTTTCTGCGACACACCGAAGTAAAGGGTCCATAGGCCACTCATAACATGCATGTACGCATGGGTTTTTCAATATCACCACAAAGGCCTCCTTTCATTACGGTGCTTGAGCTTATCGAAGAATACCTTAGGGCAAGAGAGTGACCTAGCCAGATAGCGTGAAGTGAACAACTCACTGCCATTCTCTAAGGGAATCACCAGACTAGCGATCGTTTCAAAGTTATGCAGCATATTCCTCGAAAGCAAATCTGCGGTTACCGGCAAGCGCATAAGACCCCGCAGAACCTTCCCAGAGCAACTCTCTAAGCTTCGGCGTGCCTTCGAAGAATGCCGTCGCGTTTTCGGTCGATGAGAACCAGTACTCCTCTAAGGCGACATGCTGCCAAATCAAGTCCGTTCCTTTTCGTTTCACATGTCAACTCCCCTCGTGACACGCACGTGGTAAAGATGTAGTTGGATGCTCCTACTGATTGTCTCAGAGGTTTTGAACGCTGCTGTCGATGTTTGCACGATTTGGAGAAACTGCGCAAAAAGCTGACGGACTGCTTGAAAAGCCTGAGCTTCGAGTTAAGGCCTGGTTGAGACCCTCTCTCAGAAATACCACTCGTAGGATGAGAGAATCAGTCATCATATGGCAAGGCTTTGGGCGTAAAACCTTGACAAAGGTTAGCTGTGTTCTGGGTGAAGAGGCTAGTGTCAGATGCTATTCGAAGGCAACTTCTGATAGTCGCTTGGGACGAGATACTTGCCACAGTGTTGCATGTCCACGCAACGGATTTTGCAGGTGTCTGAAGACGACGCAGTCACGCAGCTATCAATAGCCAACAAATTGCCCATCTAGGTACCTAGTAAGCTTCTCGGGCCGGATCAGGGCGTCTACACATCTTCCGAAATTTTGTGATCTGAACTCGGGACTGGTGCAAGTTGAGCCGTTGCCATCGTCTAGTTTATGTCATTGGGACATTGTCGACTCTTGATTCCGAAACCCATACATAATTACTCTTCGCTAGTCACCTTTGCTGTCTTGCATAAACTTGTTCATTCTAATACCCCACAAACAAGTATATTTCACTTTCCGTTGCAAAGCTGACGCAGGTGGATTCCTCCTCTTGAACCAGACAAACGTCCGTGGACTCAAATAAAACCGCATCCTTGAAGCAATCAGCATCCTATCCTACCCCACTAATCGCTTGCTCTAATAAGACTTCTAAGTTGCACACGTCCCAACGCTTTAAATAGTAATCAAAATAGCGTCTGGCCTATTACTAAGATAGCCCCAGCACTAGGCGGACACGCACGTACACGCAGCGTGCCTATGATCACCTCCTAGAGCCCAGCCTTTGTCAACGCTTGAAACCGTGATAAAGTTTGATACTGAAATATCTCATTTCACAAAGCCTTTTATGAACACATTTATTTTCCTCGCGGTATGGTGTCTTTTCACAGCCTCTAATGTACACGGGAAAGACCGACATGCTTTTGATATTACGCTTCTCTCGCCGCACATGCTAACAGCCCCATGTAAGTGCCAGTTAATTCAAAACAGTGCGAACTCTTATTTAAGCCTCAATATTGTTAATAATTCTTCGTATTCAACCACAATAATCTGTAGAAACACACGACAGAGGAGGAATCGAGCACAGCGTGCGCTCAGCTGCTTTCACACTAGACATCCTGCGTCTTTCAGGAGTCTGCAGAACTATCCACAATCCCACCTTATCCAGAAACAATCATTATCCTTGAAAATCTGACATCGCATTCCTGGACAGACTCAAAGGTGCTGCTACAAGAATTCATACTCTTTTATCCCAACGGAGTTCAAAGGACTTTAAGCCTAGCGGCGTCAGGAACGATAGTTCTAGCGGGTATTAATGCCTATATTTGCCATGCCTTCTGTCTGACATAGGTTCTCTTCAAACGATCGTTGCAGACCTCTCCATATCGTCCTAAATAGACTTCGATGTTGCGCTGTGGATAATTCCTTCGTTTGGAACCGCGTGGGTGACCGAATAATGTGTTTCAAGACCACCAATAGTCTCCAGCAGCAGCATGACTGGCGTCCATCATCCATGCGCTTGAAACTGGTGGTTCCATGCCTAATACACATTAGGAGCGCTCTCATAGGCAATTATCAAGCGTGAGAACCGCCGTGAGGTTAGGTTCACAGGCGTTCACTGCCATCGGTAAATTTAGATGCCTTAGCGGCGGACGCGTACGCGGATTGGCCATGGGAGCTTGGGAACGGAAGGATTAATCCACTTCTTAAATACCCAAGTCTATAGGTTAGGAAGTCCTAGGATATAACGTACCGTATGGTTATTTATCTCGCCCTAGATCAAGTGGAAAAGCATGCGGAAATCATACTTATCTTTTAACGGCGTGCTGGGACACTTCAACTAATAGCAAGTCTTTTACCTCTCACGTATATATAAGTGAGCTATCCAATACTCCTCATACGGCCAGCCAGACTGTTAACATGAATATATATGACATGATATTACTGCTATGCTGAACCAATCTTAGCCTATAGAATTGGCTATCTAAGAACTCACCTTTCACAAGGAGATAGAAAATCTTCTATAGATCATCTTAGGCAGTGGAGGGTGTAGTACTAGCAACAATCGTTTTATGTATGCTGAATCTACACTAGGCTGCTTCTGTTGTTACTGATAAGTTCTCGACGTTTGGCTCTGGAGCATTTCAGGGTTACTTCTATACGCAGCACTATTCATTCGTCGCTTTTAGTTTCTGATGTCAACATATACATCCATAATACATCAGAGACACCTGAAAACCTAACTCGCGGACGGGGGGCTATCGCACTGACATGTAAGCGCAAACGGAACAAAGTCACTAGACTCGGCCAAAACCACGTCTTCTTGTCAAGCCTTCGCTTGGTCGAAGCCTGCCATTGTTGTGTGTGTTAGAAGTCCAGAATTGCAAGCCATTCCACATTTTAAGTAAAGAGCTCTGGTGGTGTACGCACAATCATACACTTACCTCCACACCTTAGCTGCATGCCGGGCTTGATGAACAGCTTCCTGCGTGCCATTACAGATTGATATCCTTTATAAACACGCTCATTTGTCTGATGGTCTGGTTTCTCTCAACAGCGCCAATGGCGGGGTACAACCCAGAATGCTGATACCGTGCGTCTCCGATTCCACATACTTGAGACCAGATCCGGTGGGTCGGTGAACCACAGATCTCGACTCGCGGTTCTTGAATTTGGAAGCGTCTTCGTATTAAACGGTTATAGTCCACGGAAAGGGATGATGTGGGAAGAATCAAGCACGAGAAACTTGGAGACTCACACGTAAGAAATCTCATATCTGTCGGAACTCCGCTGAGTCAATCACTATCTTATGCAGCGATGACTACGTTGAGGATAGTCGCGGAACAGGCCACGCATTCCCTGGGGAGACCAGATGACAGTTTGTGCAAAGATCATAATCTTTATATTGAGAAAAGTCACGCGGGGATTCTGATCACCGCTGGCAACGCGATACAGAGTCTTGCTAGGCGGACTGTCATCTATAAAATGGGAATGTGCCATAACTACCACAACCGGAAACACAATGAATCGGAACAATAGCAAAGTGGATCGATCGCCTGGATGAAATATCTTGATGACCATCTCGTGTATGAGCTGGGCGATCCATGTGGTGGAAGTTAATCTGTTGTTTGGAGACTGCAGACGACGTCCATAATGTCGCCGTAATCCTTCATGTATTGATTTAACCACAACGTGATTCATCGTGAATACACAATAGATTATTATGCATGGCCTGCACCGAGGAACTTCATCTCGGGCCTAACCATAGGAGTGATATTTATCTCAGATAGATCTTAAATCATATATACTAGATGTTGCAGATAAAATCATTAGCTGGGGCTTTCAGCCCGTTCGATGAAAAAGAGGAATGAAAAGTTTCTTATGTAGGCCATCAGTTTGATAGCTATAGACTTCTAGGGTGATCTGGTGACCTCAAGCACGAGCATTCAAGGTCTACGGCGGCCATTGCTGACACTGCGAAGGCCACATGGAATGATTCTGGTGAGAGCTTCCTGATGATGCTGCATTTCTCTATATAAATACGGGTGTGCGACATGTTGTTCTTCCCCCGCACAGCCAACGTTGTCCGCAATTTGTTCTTCACTCTGTTCCTGTAATGAAGCCGAACCTAGTTCAAGCAGTGTCTGCCAAGGTAAATATGCTTTCAAGCCATGGGCAATGTGAGTACATCTTCAATACTCCGTCATCTTCCCTGACTGGCTGTTGTATATTCTTCCGTTGTTGGACTTTTCTTCATGAAGTCAAAACCGCAACAGACTTTGCTTGAGAGACAGTTTGCCGATGCACGACTTGGGCCAAATCACTGCAAGCTATGCCGATATCGACTGTCAGAAGTGCGACGAAACCAAGAAACCGATTATTTGCGCGAAGATCCAAGACAAACCAGGACCAACGATACTTGCTTAAATACGCTTGTGCGTGGCGACGATTTTACGTTATAATCACATCACAACGACTGGAGATTCGAGGTCTTTGAGCCTCGGGAAACTTCTGCATGAGTTGGGAAGCTGCCAGGTGGCCATTACAGTTGAAGTAAAACTGCACGACTACCCAAGGGTATCGGTCTCTTCTTACCGGGCTGTGAAGGCTAGCAGACCCCGTGTCTGGGTATGTTTTCCATTGGCCCCGCTGGGAAGATGTTTCAAGCGTATCCATATCATGGCAAGAGGTCAACATCGGGGCATCATGATACCTGTCAGAACGCGAACACGTTAAGTGGGATGGGACGTGCGATAGAGCGGCCGAAGCATGCGCCGGGGGAAGGACATGTTGGGGCCGAGCCCGAGGCCGTAGCGTTTCGGGGTTCGGGGTGGGGCACACGTAGGACCCGGATGGGTTCGCCTGCGCGACGTATCTGCCATGGAGTGAATCAGTGAGAAGCTATTCCCTATGAAAATAGTAGACGTTAATTATGTTTTAGTGGAAGGAAGAAATGTATGGCTTCCAATGGACCGAATTTTGAAAGCCGCACAACCTGTTAGACATTCATCGTGACATATCTGGAGTAAAGGTGCCTGTACCATGGCGGACTATGGCATTGAATGTGCGTCGGATCGAATGTCGGGACATGACGTAAAAAGACCGAGAAGCTCCGGAAGGAGAAAGGTATCCAGCCCTGGTAAATTTGAAGAAAGCGAAGGGACACCGCGGCGTACATATGTATTGACGACAGCATATTATCTCGGGTGCTTTAGCGCATATGGGCATCGGGCGTCGGGCGTGGCGGAGGATGGCGTGGACGAGGACGACGTCATTTGTCATTTCCGCCAAACCATGGGATTGGAATGCGCGTGTCTGAGCATCGGAATTCGATGGCACCTTGACGGGGAACTGGAGCGGTGTTTGTGTGGCGGGAGGTGTCTGTCTGTTTGTCTCGCGTGCTGCAGGTCTAAGTATTTGTTTGCATCCAGTGGGGATGTGGAAGAGACAAGAAAGAATTGTTCCGGCAGTGGCTGGCAAACAAATACTCGGCAGGAACGAGAAGATTCAGGGAGCAGACAGTTTAGGGGACTACTGCATAGTAGGTGCGCTCAGTCTCACCATGGCGAGAAGCCCGTTGATGGGGTGTTTCAGGTCAGGTTCCTTCTGGAATGCGTGGTGCAGATGAGAGAAGGCACTAAGCTGGTCCCCTGACAATAAGCAACGTTGTTTCCTTGCGTGGTGCTTTTTTCTTTGCTGCACTGCAACATTGTGTTCCAGCTGGACGAGATCTGTGGCCCGGCTGTCTGCGTGTCTTTGTGAGGCAATGTATCTCTCCACGCTATTTGATGCTGTAGATACTTCGTGCCCTACGCGGAGAGAGAATAGAGACTGGGGGAGCATTGTTGGGAAGCACGGGGCGCTTTAGTTTGCCAATGGCGTCGTCTGTTTGGGCCTGGGGATGCTTAAGTAATACCTTACAGCACGCAAGCAACACCCGGGGCAGGTGTGGGCGGGTGCTCCTTCCCTCCATCCAAGCAAGAACGATGCTTTTGCCGCTCAGGGAGAGAAGGAGACACCGGACCACGACCAGTCGTTGGTCCCTTCCGTCTTTTGTTGCCCGCCAGCCAGCCACCTCACCAACGGAAGGAGCCATCAGAATTGGCCAATCCGACTCCTTCCCACGCCCATCAGATGCATTTTGCAGGTTTCTCCATCTCACAGCTCTCTATTCCAGGAGTCCCAGCAATGTCGATCTCTCAATCACTTGGAACGCAACACACACAACACATAACCTGACTGGACTGGATTTCGGGGTCGCCTCCCATCCCATCCTATCCCACCCAACCCATCCATCAGCTACAAGTACCGGCCACCGCTTGGACCGTTGCCCGTCGTCGTTGATTGATTGGGCGTTGGATGGCATCGGCGCTGAAGCACGACCACTGGCACGCCGTGAGCTGCAGGCCAAGTGCTTCGACCTGACTGGACCTGCCGGGGGTGTTTTGGTCTGCATGCGCCGTGTTGTCTTTGCCATCTGGTACTCCGAACGAACACACACACACACACACACACACGCAAGACACGCAAGACACGGTACACATTTGGGACAGAGCTCGAGCGTGGTTTGACGGTCCAGTCCAGCCCCCGTCTCCATCGATTCCCCCTCCTTGCCGCCTTAGCACCGCCATTAGTACCCCAATGGAGTATCGCACTATGCTAAGTTGCTAGGTATATTCCTTCATGTCGCTCAGGCAAAGGACGAAAAAAGGCAAACGGCCAAGGGAGATCGGTCGCCCTGTGGCCTGCAACTGCAACCTGCAGGAGTAAGCTCCGTCCTGTCCTGCCGCCCTGCCGTCCTGCCGCCGCTCACCCTCGCCTTGTCTCGCCTCGTTTGATCACGCCGCCCGTCAAGCCCGTCGAGGCGCCAGCCAGAAGCCAGAGAGACACCAGACGACAATTCTGCTCGACCACACACACACTTTCACCTCGCCTTTCCTGAGGTGGCCTAGCTACCTGGCAGCCGTCTGCCTCTGCTGTCCACCCACCGCAACGGTTTGGCTGATGTGGTCGTCAAATTCCACCAGAGAACACTCATTCTCCTCATCCTCACTTCTTCATTCTCTTCCATTCCTCGAACTTCCCGGCCCGGCTGCCTGCGAGAGCTCCGGACTGGCTGGATTTGGCTGATCAGGGAGCGTCGGTCACAGCTCCGTTCTGCTCCCCTCATTGTCGACCTGTCACTCATCAAATTTTGACTCACTCTCATCTCACCAACCGACCCGATTCGAACGGTCGCATTCCCTTCCGTCTCGTCCTTTGGCTTCTCGGCGATCTCTGGTTTCACTCAACCGACTTTTTTTTTTTTTTTTTTTTCAAAAACTTCCACGATAAACCACCACAATCGACACCGCCGAGCATCGACGACAGCCCCGACGAACCCCAACAGACTCCCACGATTTCCGACGGCAGACAGGCACCATCCCCGGGGCGATCTCCCCCACTCAACCCCCCGACGCGGTGAGCCAGCCCAACAACCCCATCCGCCATGCGCCTCACCAAGGCCCCGCGATGGAGGGCGGCGAGCCGCAACTCGGACAAGGCCTCCGTCCTCACCTTGCTGGGCATCTCTGAGCTCCTCAAAATTCGCGGGAAATGGTCTCTGGCGCTGCGTCTTGGAAACTTTGCTCTGAATCAATCCCGCGGCCTGGGCACCCTCACCGAGGGCCTGGCGCTGTTGAGCGTCGGCCATGCCTACCGCAACCAAACCCCGGAGGATTGGATCTCGGCACAGCACCACTTGCGCATGGCGAAGCTACTTCTCGAGGGGCTGCCGGAAAGCGAAGACCAGACATTTTATCTGATGCGCGCCGTGCTGCTGCTCGGTGACACCCTTGTGCGCCGCGAGGACATGGGTGACATTGCCGAGGCGGAGGAGCTGGCCCACTTGGCGGAGAGGTTACTGCGCAAGAGCAGAGAACGACCTGGCAAGACCTTTCGCTGGACGTTATTCACAGGATCATGGCGCGACTTTTGCTTGCATTCAATGGTCGAGTTGGGCGAGATCTACTACTACACCAGCCGTTGGGCAGAAGGCGAGAAGCTGCTGCGCGAATTGGTTCCCACGCTCGTGAAAAGGAGGGGCAAGCGCCACGTCACAACCATTGAAGCGCAGCGTGATTTGGCAAGCATGCTGGTCAACCAGGACAAATACGAGGAGGCCGAAATGGCCTACCGAATAGCCAGGGATTGGAACGAAGACGTCCCGGTTTTCGGACATGAAGAGAAGGCCGCCATCGACTACAATATCGCCATGTGTCTTTCGGAGCGCGGCAAAGATAAGGAAGCGAGGGACGAGATTGCGAATATGGATCTGGCAGCCGACCTGCTGCACTACGCCAACGGTGAATGGACGCTCAAGCTGGCACGATTGACGAGCTTACGACTCAAAAAGTATGATGAGGTGATTGGTCTGTGCAGGAGATTCCAACGAGTACTGGACGAACACAGGGCGAGGTTCGGCATCTGCAGCCCGGTGACCTTGAGGAATATGGAGGACCATGTCACGGCGCTCAAGGCGCTTCGCAGATGGGACGAAGCCATCGTTATTCTACGTGACATGTGCAGGCGCGAAGCCAGCGACGTCGCGCGCGTAGTTGAACAGACCCTGGAAACTCGGATCAACCTCGCACACACACTCCGTTCCGCAGGACATCACGAGGAAGCAGCATATGAATACCGCAAGTGTCTCGAGATCGAGCGTGCAGCATCCGACGACTACAGGGACGAGGCGCAGATCAGGAATATTCTCAAGTACCTGGCGTATCTATACGAGCTGGCGGGCGACAAGATGAATGCGCTGATTGCGTATGCACAGCTTCAAAGAGAGTATTGGGCCCGACCAAGTCAACACCGCAATTTCATCAAGTACGAGTGGTGTCGGGGCAAAATGTTTATGTTGCAAGGGCGATGGGAGCACGCGTTGAAGATGCTTCTCAGCGCCTTGGCGGTGAAGAGGGGTGTTGAGACGGCGGTGGCCATCATCACCGGCTTGCCCATCGAGGCTGTCCATGCGATGCAGCCAGGCCGAAGGATACCCGAACCGACGCAGCCCGAGATTCTCGAAGTCGACGACGAAATGGATGAGGACCAGAACGCTTTGGAAAAGGTCGATACCACCGGCCAAGTGGAAGTAAAAGAGCTCGTCTTGGACGAGGAAGAAGCGGATGCCGCTTGGGACGAGGTCGACTGGTGGGAGGAGGTCATCAAGGACGCTGTCGACGCTGTCAGACGAGAGCAACCGTTTCAAGCGTGCACCCCTCTCGACGAGGCAGACTCCGAAGTCGACGACGACGAGATCCAGGAGACGGTCGATGCTGTTTTAACGATGAAGAGCGGGTATCCCGCCGTGCCAGCGGGCGATGAGTGGTCGCAGCCGCAGTGGCCGAGGTTACCCGATACGTATGAGGAGTTGGTCGTACAGCAGAGGAGGGTAACGGAGGAGGAGAGGCCGTGGGCCGCGTGAGGTGGACAGGACGATTTATGAGTATATGGGCATCCAGCAAGGAGGGCTTGTTTTTTCTTGGGTTGTTAATGAGTGGGGTGGCTAGTCCCTATGTCAATATGAAGACTTGATACCAGATTTACATCAAAATTCCTGTGGCCGATGGTCCTCGAAAGTGATCGTGACTAGGATATTGCCTGGGGCTTAAAATCTCCGACGGAGGCGGGAAACCCCTTTTCTCCTTGGCAAGAAGGCCCAAATGGTGAGGAAAGTATACCGTTCTGTTTCTGCCGTGAAAATACAGTGGCCATGCAACCGTTCAGGTGAGAATTCTGAAGCATTACGATCAACAGCGGCTGAAGAAAAAGGAGGCGCGGTATATGAGACAGGATAATCGCGAGCTGAAGTCCAGGGATGATGGACAGCAGGGATGTGGCGAGTGCGGAACCGAATCCGAACGAACGGGGGTGGTGGCTGGCTGGTTTGGGGAATCTGTCACGGATGTGGCATTTGTGGAGAATCCACATCGAAACTTCACACTACAATGGGATCACGCGGATCTGAAGCTATTGGCTGATGAGCCTGGAAGGATAGCGGCTGTGTTGATTCTTTTATACAAAGAGTTATAGGTTGGGATTTAGCTCTAGTAGCAGTTTGGCTCGTGCATAAAAGAGGCTTGTTGTTGATTTGTCTACTCTTTTGCAAGACAAGAAATGTCGCTCTAGAACATCCGCCAAGGCTTGCATCTCAATACATCTTGCTGCGAGATCGTGAGGTAGGGCAAGGGGTGGGAGGCGAAGCTGAAGTTTGAGGGACGTTTGTTTGGTTGCCGTGTTTCTGTCTTTGGTCTTTGCTTTGCGAGTATTCGGATTCAAAAGAGCGAGCTGGAACAACACGAGTCAAGGTTTGACACCAAACTTGGTCTTGTTTAGAACCATCAGCCCGCTCAAGGTGCTTGCTATTCTCCCATGTTTTGGAGGCAGCTCTAACGGTTGGGCTCCTTGATTCGTCACGTTTTCAAGAAGTTCAGCAGGTGAGTGGGTTTTGAAGCACAGTAGAGATTCTCGGAGTGGGGTGCAGCAGTGGCGATGGATGTCGAACTGTTTCAGGGAACAGTGGTAGCATTGTTCAGAAAGATTAGACATAGGCTGTTCGCCATCGCCGACACGGAAATGCTACATAAACAAACTAGAAGCAAGTTGAACCTAGAAGCTGCAGCAGTGAAGTCGTGTCTCTTCGGGATGCAAGAATCACGTCTCCGACAAAAATCTTCCCTTGATGAAACCGGAACATGATTCTCGGCTGCTATGAGTCTCCATCTCAAACCCGTTGAACGTCTACCGGCGAGCGACACATGTTGTACTTATTCGAAGTGAATGCGCTCTGGACAGACCGTGTGGACTACGAAAAGCCAGAATGAGAGTTTCGTTCCGGCTTGGATAGCTTCAGGCCTGTCACGCCGTGTACGTGTGACGCCTATCATTTACGAGCAAGATACCAAAGTTCTCCGACCAACAAAGGATTGCTGGTCAAACGAGTCTCTCTTACGCTGCTCCATCTCTCTTTTATAGCGATGGCGTCCCTAAAGATTAAGATTTATGCTTCTGAAATGGGATTTTGTTTCGTATTAAAAGGCACATTTGGGTTCTCTATGCCCCTTTCTGCTTTGTAAAAACAATGATGACAGAGCTTGCGAAAACTGGAGTGCGTGGAAGCTATGGATGATATTGAGTTACATGCCTCACATCCTAAGGATGATTAATGGCCGCGCCTTAGAGAGTGAGTTCTGTAGGACCATCACGGGAAGTTTTGATGTATTAATGTGAATACCTCAGAGACGGACAATTCAATACAGGGGTTACGTGTGCTTGACGCCTATTCCAGGGCCTTGTGTATGTGTATTATTGAATGCCGGTTGATTCCTCTCTATGAGGAAAGTGGCGTCTAGTGGTAATCTATATGTTCTATCAAATCCAAGGAAATTCGAAGGAATGCAAAAACAAAAGGAAACCCATGGTGAGATGTATAAGTGAATATGAACTCTACAGACTGATGCGCGCCAGATGCTAATTCAACGGTCAAAGTCCGTCGGTGGCGCATATTCATGTCTTCCGGTACTATCTTACATCCCTTCAACTACCTTATCTGCCTTGTGCCTTGTCCACCTCCGGCCGCTTTACATGGTGTGCCCCTTCTGAAAGCTGTAATCATCCCCCTCCCATGACTGCATCTGCGTCAGGGGTACCTGATCCGGGGCATTCCTTACTCTCGAGGGCGTTCTAATGGCAGTAGGCAAGTGGTCAAAGATGTAGTCCGGAAGAGCAACCTCTGCACCCTCAGCTTGCGGCTGCTGCTCCTGCTGCTGCTCCTGATCATCGTCATAGGGAGAAGCAATCTTCCAGCCCGCGCGCTCAAACCTGCGCTTCACCGCATCGCTCACGCCCACAAACCGGAACTCGACGCCGCTGCCCGCAAAAGCCCGCAGCTCAGCCTTTGCATCCTCAATCGCGTGGAGACCGGACGCATCGATAAAGGGCGCCTTGGTCATGTCGATGATGACGAGTCGGAGGGCCGGGAGCAGGTATTCGGGTTGTGTGAGGTTGGCGCGCTTTCGGAGGTACTCCACGCGCTTGTCGCGGCAGTTGCTCCAGGCGCGGTCGTTCTTGTTCAAAGTCGAGGGAACCGAGGCGTGCCATATCATGGCGGTGTCGACGATGCGGTTCCGCACACCCTCGGCGTTGGCGTACATCAGATCGCTCTCGAGGCGCAGGACGCAGACGCCAGGCGGCACGTTCTCCCCGGCCTCCCAGCACGGCAGCGAGAAGACACCCGGCTGGCCCTCGAGGTCGACTCCCAGCATGGGCTTGGGGCGGGAGCTCATGAAGCGACAGAGGGTGTAGATGACCAGCACCCCGGCGCCAAGCTCGAAGCCGATTTGGGGCGTCGCCATCAACGCGCCGTTGAAGGTCAAGAGGAAAGTGATGAAGTCGGCAAAGGACCACGCCCAGTACTTGCCCATCTCGCCCGGCGAGGGCATGGTGTCGATGACGGCGACGATGATGATGGCCGCGACGGCGGGAAGGGGGATGTACTCGATGAAGCTGCTCAGGGGGTACATGCCGGCAGCGACGATTCCCGCGACGAAAAGCGCGGAGATGGGGCTCCTGACGCCCGAGGTTGCGGCCACGCTGGCGCGTGTGATGTCGCCGCCGCCGACGGGAAGTCCGCCCATGAAGGAGTTTGCAATATTGGAGATGCCGAGGTGGACGAGTTCCTGGCTGGGGTCGATCTTGTAGCCGCGCATGCGGCCCAGGCCCTTGGCGACGAGGATGTGCTCGAGGGCGATGCCGAACCAAACCATGAAGCTCGGGAAGAAGAGCGACTTGATGAGGTCGAAGCTCATGCCCTGGACGAACGAGACCTCGGTCTCGACGGGCGACACGGACAGCCACAGCGGCTTGTTGCCGCGGTCCTTGTTGACCATG
Organism: Colletotrichum fructicola Nara gc5; assembly: GCF_000319635.2. NCBI lineage: Eukaryota > Fungi > Ascomycota > Sordariomycetes > Glomerellales > Glomerellaceae > Colletotrichum > Colletotrichum fructicola. The sequence goes on along the minus strand of NW_027094051.1, from coordinate 6,039,527 downwards.
TACGTGATCCAGGGGGTGAGCAGCAGGATGAAGAGATTGCGGTTGCTCGTGACGAGGCGGACGATCTCGTTCGTGGCGCCGAACTTCTTCTGGACCTTCTGCAGCGCGACGAGGAAGACGATGGTGCCGAAGCCGAGGGCGACGGCGAAGGGGTTCGTCTTGGGCAGGTTGGCGATGAACTCGCCGGTGAGGTGGGAGAGCATCGGGCTGACGCCGACCATGCCGAAGAGGTGCGGGACCTGGGCCATGTAGGCCATGATGCCCATGCCGCAGCCGAAGCCGAGCACGATGGGGACAGAGAGCGCGTCGAAGAGGAAGCCGAGGTTGAGGAAGCCGAAGAGGGCGGACCAGATGCCGGCGCAGAGCGAGAGGACGGCGGCGACTAGGGCAGGGGGCGGGCCCGGCTTGGGCATGGCGGCGTTGATGCCGCCGATGATGATGGAGGGGAAGAACATGGGCCCGAAAGAGACATCTGGTTTGCCGTGATGATAAGTAAGATATCCCCGCACCTCTTGTGAAGCAAAAGCATGTGTGCTTACCTTTCGAAGTTCCCATCACGGCGTAGAGAATGTTCGGCAGCCAACACGAGGTGAGTGCAACCTGGATAGGAACACCAGCCAAGGCCGAATACATGAGAGCCTGGGGGAACATGACGAGCCCAACCGACACACCGGCGACCAGATCCCCAAGGAGCCAGGCAGGCACGTACGACGAGATCCAGATGAAGACGGGAACCTTGTTGAGGAAGTAGCGTCCCGTGCCAGCACGGAGAGTCCTTACTCCAATTTTGGCCCCCGAGCCGACGCGGGAGAAGTTGGCATCTTTCTTCAACCCGGCACCGATGCCGGCGATTTTGGCTCCCAAGTTCGCGCCCATGATGGCGGTTTGGTTCCTTCGGGGAGGGTCGTCGGGAGGGGTTGTCGTCGGGGCTTAGGATCGAAACGATGAAAACGAAAATTCAACACAGATTTTTGACAAATTCCACAAAAAGGAGAGTAGTTAGCCAAGAAGATGTAAAGAAACAGCCAGTCGAATACAGAGGAAAACAGAGAGCGATGTAGACTTCATCCTGGGATTTACTTCGATGGGGACACCAAGAGATAAAGAACTTCAAAATTCCCCCAGAGGCCAGACAGGGAGCTGAAAAAACGCCTAACAAGAATCATTGCTTTCTCGATACCGAGCTGCTCAATACTACATCTCGCTAGTTTCATAATGACAGATGCAGAACGCCTCGGGCTAAGCCGCGAGTTTTGGGTGGTCTGGGTGGTTTGAGTGGTTTGGGGGGGGTGAAAGGCGGCCATTCCAGAAGGACCAATCGACGATTTTCACGAGACCGAAGTCGACTGTCTCGTTTCAGTTTTGAGGACGATCCACTGTTGGGGCCCCTGATTGGCGAACCATGCTAATTTTGGGGCTCGGCGGTTCGTCGTGTTTTCTGGGGCCTTTTTAGGGGCCGGGATATTGACTCAAAAAACGGGGGGGCACCAGCTGCGCAAGGCCAATGCAATTCAGAGTTTCCCTTTTTTGATAAGAATGGCTATGCGCTCGATATCGCAATATCACTTTCGATATTCTGCTGCGGCTGCTGTTAAGTGCGACGTTCTGCAGATTGCGATTGACAGTCTGTTGGCAGCGCCTTCGTCGGCAACACGGCACTGCTTGTTGCATGAGTCGCGGGTCTCTTTTAAATCAGCGGGCTATGGTTGGCGATTGCTTGAGAGCGATGGTGCTTCCAGGGGATGTCAAGAGAAGATTATTTCGAGGCTTACTGGCGAAAATAAGAACATCGGTTTCGGTAGTAAACAAACTCGTTTTTGAATCTGCCTCAGGAATAATGTGGTTTCGAACACACGATGCATTTGGTTCAGCAGTTACTCACGGATTCCATATGGAGAAATAAACGCAACAAGTGGTAGAGAACGGTCATCTTCTTACCGGCTGAATACGAAACAAGAATAATTGGGGCTGTAGTTAAAGAGCAAGGCTTAGGGAGAAACCCTGAAGCAACATGGGTGTTCTTTCGGCTGGCCATCTTCAATGTTGAGGGCGACGTGATCAACGTTCAAACCGAACGCGAGGAGGAAGAATCGATTCCCGAACAAGTTCAACTGCTACAAAGTTGAATGTCCCTATACCGTTGTACCTGAAGCAAAATGAGAACTGCAATATTATTCCCACCAGACAAGGGACTTCTTGTCGTCCAAAACGAACTTGACGAACTCGGTTCTCAACAGCACTGCTGTTGTGTCAAAAGCCTTGTCAGCTACAGGAGCACGTTGATCTTACTACAATATGTGATATCCATTGTGTTTAGATCCTACATACCTAGTGTGTCAGTACAAGTGTCGCACAGAGTTCTAGAGTAGGGAATGCCCCTTTGGGTTTAGGGCTCGATGTATTCGAATCTGCCCTGCTGAACTTTCTGCGCGCGGCTATCTCCCGGTTCCTTACAAGCGGCCCCGCCCGCGCCACTCCGGCCCCACCCCCTTCCCCTTCCGTGCCGTAACACGGTGGAAACCCTCAGCGCGATCATGACTGGGATAACACCTCGAAAATCAAGCAACATAATGGCTTTCTACCCAGGCTCGTTGGTATTCTACTATTGATTAATCATAATCTTCCATGTTAAGAACGATTTGCTGTAGGGGATACAAAACTGACAGAGTTGGTGAGTGTTGAGCGTTTACCGATTTGTTCGGGATGAACGATGACGCGTTCTTTATGCCAATGTATAATTAGCTTACCGTACGAACGCTTGATCTGTAGTTATTCACAGCTAGCTACGACATAGGTCTACTGTTATTGTGTGGCGGGAAATGCACCCCGTAATCCACTAGGTTTATTGAACGTGCGGGCTGACTTTGTCCAGCTGTTCATGGATACGTGTAAGTTGAGAATACGTGACAAAAACATGTGGATGTGATCCAATTGACTGCGCCAGAATGCAAATCCACGTAACATTCCTTGGCCCTGTTTCGGGGACGCCAGCCTTGATTAAGACCTCCCTGCGGCGATCATGTTCAACTGAGAGTCCTCTTGGAGTAGATTTCTTCCGAGCGCACAGACGCTCCCGGCCTCCGGGCCTGTGCGAAGACCGCAGGCTCGGCGGGGAGATAGGGAGTCAGCAGAATGGGTGTCGCCGCAAGTTTGCATGGCATCATGATTGGTGAGAGCTTCAACACCACGTCAGCTGGGGGCGCGATCTGCGACACTGATCATGGCCCGCGACAATGATGTGTTTTCTTCCAGTTCACGGGTGAAGTTTATTGTTTCCCCAGACGGTCGGCGATTTCAACGACTGCCCGCTGAGTAATTTGTTTCATGATGTACTTAAATGCAACATTGAGTACCATCGAGATGATCTGTGGCTGGGCTTGTTGATGATAGTTGCTCGTTGATTATGTGAGATTTCATCTGCAATTATCAGCAATGCCTGACGAAAAAACACCAACTTCTCCGCAGTGGGACACTTTCCAGCGACTATGCCACAACACTCAAATCGTTGCATCGGATCTCTCTGCGACCATTGACAAGAAAAGGCATACTCTGCACATTAGTAGCGAGTTCCAATTCGCGGCGGCCGACCACTTGTGCGCTCAGCCTGTTAACCAGCCCGGCCGTTTCGACGCTGAGATCGCCTCGTGCGTCGTCCACGGAAGCATCCCCCAATGCATCGACGGGACGTTTTACCGCATCATCTGCGACTTCGTCTTTGCCAACCGTAATGGACATGACGTCTGGATCAATGGCGATGGTGCCGTGAACGCTTGGAGAATCTCGAACGGCGTGGTCGACTTCAAGCAGAAGTTCGTTCGGACCCCACGCTTCATCCTAGAACGAGCGGCTCGGAAACCACTCTGGGGCACGTATCGAAATCCCTACGCAGGAGACCCGCGAGTCTTTGACCAGGTTCAGTCCACGGGCAACACGCATGTTCAGTGGTGGCAGAAGAAGCTGCTCGTCCTTAAGGAAGATAGCCCGCCATTGCTGGTGGACCCTGACACATTGGATACGATTGGTAACATACCCGCGGCCCTATTTCCTTGAAATCAAGACAAAGGAAGAGTCTTAGAAGAGAAGCTGAAAGAAGAAAACTTGCAGGGGTTTACGACTTCGAGGGCCAAATGACGGCCAAGACGTTTTGCGCCCACCCCAAGACGGATGTTTCCACTGGTGAGATGCTCGGTTTCGGCATGGAAGCTGCTGGGCTTGGGTACGTGACTGTCGTGTGGACTCTCTTAGGCCGACATTGACCTTACCCACTCAGCTCGAATGACCTTGCCTACTACAGGTTCAGCAAGGAGGGGAAATTGCTGGATGAGTGTTGGATCAAAACTCCGGTCGTCACCTGGACCCATGACATGGCCGCAACTGACAAGTGTGCTCCCATTCCCCCTGAGATTTCGGATTCGGAATGTGTTGAAAGGAGAATGGATGCTGACATGAAAGTCCAGTTATGTTATCTTCGGGATGACGCCGCACGAGTTCGACTTGAAGCACATGAAGGAGGCCAACGGAACTCATTTTCGACGGAACCCTTTCCTTGTAAGCAATTTCTAGATCCGTCCCTATCGGCGAAAAAAGTCCGTAGGCTAATTCCTTCCATCCCAAAGGCCAATCACTTTGGTGTCCTCCCACGTCGTGGCCCCAAACCAGAGGACGTAAGATGGTTCACCTCGCTAAAGAACCACTACTGGGGCCACGTGAGTAACCATTTCGAGGGCAACGACGGCTGCATTTACATCGACACCTTCCTCCATGACACGGATGCACTCGGCGTATTCCCCACCCAGCATCCCGAACTTGAGTCTGCGCACAACCCTGGCCAACGTCCTCCCGTGGGCAAGTTCGTCAGGTTCAAGATCGACCCAACCGCCGAGACCACAGAGATGGAGCCACCGAAAATCATCAGCGATGTGGCCGGCGAGATGGCTCGTTGCGACGACCGCTACACCACGAAGCCCTATAACCACGCCTTCGGTTCCGGCGGCCCCACACCCCGGGGTTTCGGTGCCGTCCTACACATTGACATCGCCGCCGGAACCACGAAGATGTGGAACGCAGGCCCGGATGTGACGGTCGGAGAGCCATGCTTTGTCCCCCGCTCCGCGGATGCTCCGGAAGCGGACGGATTTTTGGTCGTCTCCTGTCGCGACCACACGACGACCCTCGGAAACCTCGTGATCCTGGACACCCGAGATATCACGGCGGGTCCTGTGAGCATTATCCAGCTTCCGTTCAGAATCAGAGAGGGTGTACATGGCAATTGGGTGAGTTGAAACGGAAAATCCTATGTTTTGCTTGCTGTATGAGGAATGCGATCCACTTCCTACCAAAACTCTTCGATGCCGCAGCTAATTCTGACTTCTCAGGTTCCCGCTTCCGATTTCGCTAGCAGAAAGCCACTTGTGGACTACGCCGGCGTCACTCCTAGTCTTCTAAAGGAGTTCGGCACTGGAGCACCCTTTCCCTACAACGACTTGGCTACCAGGGCCGTGAAGATGCGATAGACCTGACGAGATTCTCTTGTCGGTTGGAACAAGTAGGGAATGTTTTCAATTTCTGATCAAGGCGTGAAAGGCTTTCGGACAATGAACTTTAAGCCACTCCTTGAGATAGGTTCGATTTCCCATACCGTACCTTGCGCAGGATAAACCAGTTCTCTGAGAGAAGTTTGCCAGCTTAGCAAGCTTACAGAGAAACTTGTCGCGCCTGATTTTCACCAAAGCTGATCAAGAGCCTGTCTGGAAAGCATGTCTCGTAGCTACTACCACAATGAGATTGACGTTTTCGCTACCTATAAATAAACAAGGGATGTTTATGTCGCCATAGTCAGATTCCTTGGACTTGACAGGTGACAACTGAAGAATCCGAGTTCAGAAACTGTGCTTTCATTTTGGTAATGTTTGTAAACCCTACTGGGAGTACTGCGCCAAGCATACCTCTTCGATGAAAAGTCGTCTCTCGAAGTCTTGGCCATCGGATGTTGCGGGTAATGAGTTCCAATTGAACAATAATCTGTTTCGTGCTTAGGCATCAGATGTTCTTTGAAGATGTTCTTTGAGTTTGTCTTATTGTCCGATCTTTGATCAACTGCTCAAATACTTCGGCCGCCCGTGCAATCCGGAAAGCCCTGGCGTTTGGACCTAGAATTCGGCATCCCACCTTTGAACATGCAAAGCTAACCTTCATCACAACTGACGTGGATCTGAGGCCTAGACGCGGCCATTCGGACCTTCGGACTTTCTTAGATTCTAGCCTTGAGCCATGACGTGTGATCAAATTTACAGCAAAGACCATGCATAGTTGTAACACAAATGGTCCGCTTTCGCTATATAGTTAGGTTAATCAATCCTCACGTTTACCTACCTAAATGTCAGTCACCGAACATAAAGCAATAAAACGCACATCAAAGTTACAATTCAAGTCAACATTCAATATGTGGTCTCGAACTAGAGAAGGCTGCTCTTGGGACTTTCAGCGTAACGTTGTCAACACGGGCCTCCCAACTCCAGCCATCAAGCTCGACACTAATGACGGTTCCCAATTCCACGATGTCATCGTCATCGGTGCTGGCTTCGCAGGCTTAACAGCCGCCAGAGATTTATCCCTAAAAGGCTTGAGCGTACTCATTCTCGAAGCTCGGGATCGCATCGGCGGCCGTACATGGACTGCAAAAGGGAAGAACAATGATTACGAAATGGGCGGCGGCTGGGTCCACCACCTGCAACCTCATGTGTGGAGTGAGATGAGTCGGTATGGTCTCACGGCGACCGAGAAGAGTTCCGGGATGGAGCAGGATAGCCCATTGAAAATCGACGGCAACCTCCAAAGCATGCAGAAGGCGGGCGCATCGTTTGCCCCTCTTGCAGCTGCTTTCTTCGACGTCGACGGCCATGGCGGGCGAATTGTTATGCCTCAGCCAACTCGACCTCTCCTCAACCACGAGGCAATCGCCATGTGGGATATCAGCGCCGAAGAGCGTATAAACCAGATGGATGTCACGGAGCAAGAGAAAGGGCTACTCAGAATATGGATGTCGATCTCAGGCTTGACTGACGTATCTCAAATTGGGTTCTTAAGTCTGCTACGGCTTTATGCACTCTCTGGGTACAACTTCCAGCAATATCTTGAGATTAACGGAACCTTTAAGATCCCCGGAGGAACCACAGCGCTAGCCGAAATGATTTTCGCCGAATTCAAGGGTGCGTCGTTATTCAATCGCCATATCACTGCCATCACCTCGCATTCGACTAGTGCGACAGTTCAGGTCAAGGGTGGCCAAGAGTTCTCTGCCAGTCACGTTATCTGCACCGTCCCAGTACATTGTCTCGCCGATATCGAATTTACACCTGCCCTACCTCCTTCGTTTGCCTCGATCGGGCACTACAATTTTGGCGGAAAGCTTCACGTGCATTCGCCAAGAAGCGCGGCTAAATTCTTTGGCGTTACTACTCCTTCCAAAACTGCATGCTTTGGCTTTACTGAGTCTGTTTCCAAAACTGGGGGCGTCAATATAGTTGCCTTCGAAAGCTCCCATCTCGAAGCACCTGGTCGGCCACCATTGACGATTCTGGATGACGCCCTCAATGATTTGAAGCCTGTGTCAGTGGACTTGCGCAATATCAACGAGTATCTCTGGCACGATTGGCGGAACGACCAGTTCTCCAAAGGGGCTTGGCCTGTTTACCCTGCCAAGGTCCTTTCGAAACCCCTCGGTACACTCATGGAGAACAGGAGAGTGTCTAGAAAGCTTACTCTTGCTGGATCGGACTGGGCCGATGGCTGGGTTGGTTATATAGATGGGGCTATTGAGCAGGGGCGTCGCGCTGCGTTCGCTGTCGCCGACGAACTGGGTTTTCGGCGACGAAGTCCCCTTTGACACCACATGGATGGTCGCGGAGAATGACAGCTCCGAAAACCGCTCACCCAAAAGACACAAAGCTCCGTTTCTACATTCTTGCAAACCTGATGAGATGCAGACGTTGGTTCTTCAGCGTGATAGGTAGGAATAGGAGGCGTTCAACAGGAACTGCTGTTTGAAAGTATGAAGTCGGGAGTCGGTAGCTAACACCCCCGACCGCGGAAACCGGTATACTTTGTCGCCGCGCTACCGGTGCTTTCTGAAGCTTAGGAATCTGGTACCCCGGACTAGGAGACACCATCCTCCACAATCACTGAAGATCGTAGGCCCAGAGCGGATATCCCACCGGCACGAACATTCTGATCTGTAGCCACTTTACAGATTGTAGGCCGGGGTTCAGTGGCTGCGTTATCACCGCTGCCTTTAACCACCCAAAGCCAATACTTGCGGGTGTAAATAAATAATGATCTCATCTCGCCAGTACTAGTTAATTTTTGAGAATCAACCAGTGCCATGCTTTTTCCAGAACTCGACAATACCTTTGGACAAAAACTTGAAGATGGCCATCAGCATCAAAATTCTCCAGACAGGGACCATACGGATCCGTCCTTCCCACCGCCATCAGCCCGCAAGGAAAGCTGTACTTCTACGTCGTCTTTCCGTCTTCCTTGACAGATCCTGGACACCGCCACTGCCAATCAACACGTACCTAATCGATCATCCTGAGGGGCACATCCTGTTCGACTCTGGTGAGTCTCCGAACAGTATGGAACCGGGATACTTTCCGTTCTGGATGCCCTTTTTCCACTTCGCTGTCGATATCAATGTCGGAAAGAACGAGGGCATCGGCTCTCTTCTCGAGCAGGAGAATCTTGCTGCCGCCGACCTCAAGGCAGTCGTGTTATCTCATCTTCACCATGATCACGGTGACGGGCTACCAGACCTTGTTGGAGCACCAGTCTGGATCACCAAAGAACATTGGCAGGCATACAAGAAGCCAATCCACGCTACAATTGAAGGAGCTGTTCCGAACCAATGGCCAGAAACATTCAAACCTCTACTTCTCCAGCCAACTGGTGGTCCGATTGGTCCATGGAACCAGAGCTATCCCATAACAGATGATGGGAAGGTTGTGGCTGTTGACACACCCGGTCATGTTCCCGGACATCTTTCACTGGTTGTATACGCCGATGACGTTACGTATCTCCTGCTTGGGGATGCCACATATGATCAAGATCTACTTGACAAGGAGCTCACGGATGGCGTCAACAACAATCCAGCGCTGGCAATCGATTCTCTGAGGAAAGTCAAAGAATTTGCAAGTAGCGAAAAGGTTGTACTCCTCCCTGCCCACGACTCACAGGCAGCTCACCGCTTGGCGGAGAGGATCATCTATAAACCTAGCATGGTTCAAAGTTCAACGGAAGACACGTCTTTGGCTGCTACGTTTGGATTATTTCTGGCGCTTTTTGGAGCTCTTGTGTTTATGTGGCTGAAGTTAAGGCAAAGGTATTAGTGGCAGATTACCTTAAGGCATTCTCACTCCGAACTCGTCGGGTAAATCGTGACTTCTTGATGTCAAATACCGTGCAACGGTTAATTTCCAACTTATGGTGTCTATGATAGGTTACTTGAACCTGTAGTGGTTGTCGAGTTGAAGTGGGACCGGCTTGACGCCGAACATGACGGCATGATGCCGATGATGAAGTTCCCCTTTTCTCTCTGCCAAGAATTGGCGTACCCATTTTCTGTGGACAATACCCCAGATTGAAAGAAACTCGAATCAAGGTGTTCATCCCGTATTTATCCCTCATAGACTTCTAAGCTTCTTGAATAACGTGTCCAGTGAGCCAACAAACCCCCACGTCCGGACTACTCCGTCGTGGGGCATCGGGAGGGTATCCCTGATAAGCATGGCTGACACCCTGATCATGTCGCCATCTGATTCTGCGGTAGCGAGCTCTGACTTATTTCCGAAAGCAGCAGGCGCTCCTGTGTCGAGGAGTCGGCGACCGAGATAGCCGAGCTCTGGTGAGAGAAGGTTGATTTTCAACTAACAGTCTCACCTCAGCAGTAATAGTTGATGAACTAATGTCAAGATAACTTCAGTCATGTCTGAATGTGTGAAAGTCTTGCAGGCTGCCAGCTCACGTTTCCTCTGCCACGGCCAATTCAGTCATAGTACCTGATTGCTAACCTCACATCAGATATCATCATGGCCTTGCTGATCATCGTCTTCCTTACGATCTGAGACGGTAGGTTGAATGGCAATAAACGACCCACCTGAAATTGACGGGACTTATCAGGTACCGATCTTGATGTAAACGTCCAATAGCAAGCTCTCCTAGGTGTGCACGTGGATCAGTCATACTTCATTCAGGTCGTTTCCTCCGAACTCCCAAATCTAGCTAGGTTCATGCTGGAAAATCCATTCCCGGCCATGCAGCATCAACCTTCCCCACTGGGAAACGTGAGCATCCAACAAGCTTATCAGATTGGTCTGCGAAGGATTGCCAAGGAACATCGTGATACTTCACAATTTGGATGAGATCCTTGGCTATCGTCAAGCCAGACAGCTAACCAGGAAAGAAGCAAGAGACGTCGGGATAGCTCCGTCTCGGCCTCAATGACTAGAGCATATTTAGGTACGGTCTAAAGCCTGGCGAGTCTGAGACTCAATCAATAAAGCTATAGAACATCGTCAAACGTTCTGGTGAAATTGTGTTTCCGAGCATTCAGCTACCAGCAACTACCACACTCATTTAACGCTGCACTTGTTTCAATATGCGATCCTTCAATCTTTTGTCGTTTCTCAGCGCCGCTCTCGCAGCTCGCCCATTCCTCAATGAACCCGACACTGGAATCGAGGAAATCTTTGGTGATCTCCCAGCTGGCGAGTTGCCCCCCCTAGACCGACTCGTCGGCTTGCCGGACTTCGACTGGGCAGCCCGCCACTACCTCAACGCGTCAAGTTACACATTCTATCGCAATGGCGCAGCAGGCGAGTTCTCCTACCGCAACAACCTTGAAGGCTTCCATCGCCTCCGCTTTCGTCCCCGCGTTATGGTCGACATCACCAAGGTCGAGTCAACGATGCCTACAACCATCCTCGGTCACAACTTCTCTGCCCCTTTCTACATCAGCCCCTGTGGCCGTGCCGGCCTAGGACATGCTGAGGGAGAACTCGGTCTCGTCGGTGGTGCAGGGAAGGAAGGCATTCTCTACATCCCGGCCCTCCGGACTACACGCTCCGGCGAAGACATTGCCAACGCCAGAGTCGATGGACAGGTGACCTTCCAACAAATCTACCTCGAACACAACGACACCGCAACCCAGGAGATTTTTGATCGCGCCAAGGCTCTGGGCCACAAAGCCCTCGTCTTCACGGTGGACTCGGCCGCGGACGGTAACCGCCACAGAGCAGCCCGCTACGGCGTTGGCTCCGCTGATACCGCTCTTACCTACAACACCTGGGAATACTACAAGCATTTACAGTCCATGACCGACCTGCCTATTATCATCAAAGGCGTCGGCACCGTCGAAGATGCTAAGCTAGCTGTGGAACATGGAGCACCCGGTATTATCCTTTCAAACCACGGCTCCCGCCAACTCGACAGCTCACCGTCAGGCTTGGAAGTGGCGCTGGAAATCCATGAAGAGGCCCCGGAAATTTTCACGCAGACTGAGGTATTTGCCGACGGCGGTGTGCGGTACGGTGCCGACGTACTGAAGCTGCTTGCGCTTGGTGTCAAAGCCGTCGGCTTGGGTCGCCCATTCATGTTTGCGAATACGTACGGTGCTGAGGGTGTGGCGAGGGCTGCGCAGCTTCTGAAGCATGAGATTGCGATTGATGCTGCGAATCTTGGGGTTGCGGATCTGAAGCAGATCGACTCATCGTTTGTAAGTCATCTTCTTCATTCCACTTGATTTGCAGGTTGCTCACTGTTTCTATAGGTGAAGCTCCAATACAACGGTTGGTACAGCTGAGCGCTTGAATGGAAATGAAAGGGCTTGAAAGCTCTATATTCAGCTGTAATTCGGATATCACGAAACCGTTCTTACCATTAGGTTGGTGATAGAATTATGTCCCTCCGGCAAAGAACTTAATTGTTTCAAGTAATGCCAATTTTACTTCTTTGTATTTGAATAGACATAAGAATAAATTTGAGTCTCGAATGATCCAAATGTCATCATGGTAGGGTACCTCGGTGAAATATTAACCAAACTTGGCAAGTTATTTCACATTTTGTCTTACAGTAATTGTCATCTTATTGAAAGAAGTGAAGGAATGATCACATTAACAAACGACTTGTGTAGAATGACGTCTGCTTTAAGAATTCTTGTTGCAGAAGTTCGATCAGCTCCGGCCAGTCGGGACCAACCAATTTCACCGGCACGCGACACTATGCTATTTTTGACCTTGACGTGCCCTGGGATGATGGCCGTTCTGAGTTTCAAGGCACATCCGCCCCTGCTGACAATCAACAAAGAGCCAGCATTGTCAGTATTGAGACATTTCGGCAGAGGTGGAAGTTCGGGTGAATCATGCCTGTTTCGGTACATCATTCCCGGATTGCCTCCAGTAAGCGGCCCGTGGCGGCCGCCACGAGTCGTAACTCATGAGATACACTAAAGCTAGGAACGCCTTCTAAGGAAACTGAAACCTTGGCTCTAAATTATACATCGAAATGGATACAAAAGAACGAGATGGAGAATTTTGAAGATCACTTCAGACTAAATATACCGACATCTGATACCTTGCGACATTATAATCCCAAACCGTGGCGGTCAGCCCTGGCTGAGTGTGTGATGTAGATGATTTGCCAGGAGATCGAACACGCAGTTGTTGACGTCTCAAAGCGTTGCATGCAATCTTGTGCGCTTAGTAAGGCAATTGACAGTAAAATCAGTTCATCTTCTGACTTCTCTATCAATCTTTTTGACATACAATTAGTATATATTCCCCCTCTCGTACCGACATCCTATCTGTTCAGCTTCCCATCCTCCCGCTAACAGTCATTGATTATTACTGTCACTTTTGCCCTGACGTGCTATCAACTTCTCAATATGAAATACCCGGCTTTTCTTCTCGCTCTGGTCGCCGTTACCGAGGCCGCTCACTGTAACGCTGGATGGGACAAGCCCGAAGGAGCCTCGTGCTCTCTTAACCAAGTAAGTTTACCCACCATATCACAATAAAAGTTGTACAGCCAGCTAAAAAGCTCTAGCCCAAAACCTACTGTGTAAGGGAGCACCTTCGATATCTCGAAGAGTGTTATTAATATCAGATGTACAGTGTGAAGAACCTGGTAACAAAACCGAAACCTTCCCGACGCGCAGAGTGTGCCACAGTCCGTATAACGGCGAAGAGTCCATTCTTGTCAAATGCCTGAGTAGCGGTGTAAGTATCTAGCCCCTGAGAAAGCACTTCAAATCGCTCACGTTCATATTTGGGAATAGATTGTGCTCTGCGTAAGTTATACCTCCTCAAAACTCGGTGCTATTCTCACATTTATCGTAGTGCCCGTGATGGATAATTGGCCGAAGAACTGTAACCAACTGTATTTCATGTTCAAAAACCTTGAGAGCATTTTGACGAGTGTTTGGCACTTACTGATGGAAGGTGGCAAACAGGTGGTGCATGTGTATAGTATGTTCTAGCCTTTTGATTTATCGGAACATCGTGACGGTATAAGCATGTTCATTCCAAGAAGCATTGTATTTTGCGTTGCAGTTTAGCTGAAATCATTCATAAAAATGTCCACAAAGTCAATTACTGAACGGTTCGGGAAGTCTGACCTTGAACGAGAATCAAGTCATGCCGTACACATTTTATGAACAGTGCATTGTTCGGGCGATGAGCGCGCTTCTGGTCTGACTGGGTGCTCAGAGCTTCTTGATGAGCACTCGGTAGCCCACTACCGATTCCATTTCTATCTTAGCAGTCTGCATAACCTTATATCAAGCGGATTGGGTGATCTCACATGTGAGACGACGCGACGTCGGCGGTCTACACTAGAGAACTGCCAAGTGTCGTTGTAGCCCTTGGAATAGCCGAGACAAACAAACAGCACGGAAATCACAGGAACGAAGCTTTTATCTACATCAAGAATCAAGTCGCGATCGAATCGTCAACTAGCCCAAGCATGAACTATATGTACTGTGTTATGAGATAGAAAAAATAGTTGAGCAGTCCGGAACTCCTATTTGTGTCTTGACAATGATGACCATGTTGCGTTTTCGTTATGTTTGAATCGTGAATTGTGCTCTTCTGTTCATTCGGCTCTGACCTTGGGTGCCAAGAGAGGGTGCGGCCTCGGCCCAGGACTCAGCATCTCTTGCTTTATTGGGATCTTGGTCTGCTGCTTCAAGTCCATCAATATTTGCGTGATCTTATCGAGACGCTCGTCAATACGGTCAATCTTGGCCCTACTATTGGTCTCTGGTGGTCAGAAAAGCAGAGCAACTTGGGGGCCTGCTGGAGATGGCAACGCACTATTCTGGCGATATGAGCACTCTCTGTGCTTGGGTCCTGTGCTTCAGTTGGAGCTTTCGTTCGCACGACACCTTGGAAACCTTGCAGCTAGTACAGGGCGAACCCTTATCGCACCGAATCTAACAAGGTTGGTCAGCATGATGTGTACTTTGTCACATGAGACGGAGAGGCCGAAATATCGTCGCATTTCGGCCTGCCAGAATGGCTGTGCAGCCTAGCGACTAACACCGGCTTGGACAACAACTAACCTTTCGAGAACGGCACCAGTCGCACTACCAATGCAGTGAAATTAGCCTCAACGTCAATTTAACAACTCGATCGATCGATGATTCATCATCGTAGTTTCTTATTGGTTCAACTCACCGATCGAAACGCCGCCGGCCGGGGCTCGACCTCCGCCCGCTCCACCTTGACTTGGTCCATGTCCAGTGGGTGTTTGCTTGACAATTGATCCGACTAACCGCCCGACGGACAACGCGGAGCGGAGATGGAATAAAAGGTTAGCCCGAAGGCGATGGGACGTCGTCAGCCTTAGGAGGAAGATCAGCTTTTGAGTTGATTGAAATTGCTGATTAGTCGGGTTGGACCAGGTAAAAGAACGCCGTTCGCGTGGGCTCACGATCCGTCAGGTGGTGCGTCGGGCGCCCGTCGGACCCCGGGTTTCCCGGGCGCGGGGTGGGAGAACATGCGCTTCTTATACATCGAAAACACAGTGACGATATAAACTGCTCTGTGGGATGCGACCAACAAGATACGGTCTGGAACTCTTGCCCTTATCCGCCATGTTGGCTTTTCCCCCGGCGGGTGCCCTTTCAGCGGTCCGCGGATAGAGCGCCGGTGGCATGCCGTCTACCCACTTCCCGAGGGAGCGAATTGGGTAATTAATCGCCGAACGTCTGACTTTGAGGGTGAGATGAACATTGCAGTGCACAGAGTGTGGCAGTTTGTTAGATAATATGCTACTAGTCGTCTGCGCCGTCCTTGCGTCGGGGATACACCCGATCACTAACTTTACTCACTGGTAGAAATCCAGCTGTCTTCATCGTCATCGTCGATTGACCTCGGCGGCGGGGTGCAAGGGCGGCGCGGACGGGGCCCGAAGAACCCGGCGGCCGAGGGTCGGGGACCCCGCGGGTACGCGGGTTGGGTGAGTTGCAGGTCGGTCGGCCGCGGACCCGAGGACATGGTACCTCACCGGCGAAACGTGGAGAAGCATAAATATCGACTTGATGTAGGTTTAATGGTCTACAGGCGTCAAGTGGGATAGAAAAGGGCCCACGATTACTTCGAAATGCTCCTCATGGCCTTGGATAATCGCGATGGCAATGATTATCCCTGCATAGGAACATAATGGGCTCCCGTTGATGCATTGCGAAAGTCAGCGGCACACGCTCCAGATGCATCTGTCATAATATTTGTTTTTCCACCTTTGAAGATCAGCTTTTGACAGTATTCCAGCTTATCTTGTCAAACCTTGTCAGACAAATTGATGTGCGCTAAAACCACAAAACTACTAGGTAGGTAATGAGTGGTTTTTGACGATTTTCGTAGGTCAGCGGCCTCACCGTATGCTGTATCACATACGGCCTGGACCGGCCTACAACATTCGACCTATTAGCACCAGCTGTATCTCGCTTACATGTAGCTCAGACAACGCGTATCACCGTGTTGGCGTAGGGCTTACTTCTGATTTCTGACCTATTAGCTGATGATTGTCTCGAACGTGATGACGTGGGTTGGCTCGACAAGATTCATTGCAGCCTGATTCTTCTTCCTGCACATATCGCATCCCTTGCGAAGACATCACCCATTGAGGCATCGTCAGTCTCAGCTTTGCTGCTCTGTATCATTTATCTAAGGACGCCCAAAATTCTGTTCCCCCGGCACGTGTTGCAGGTTCTAGAACTTCATCTGCATCTCCGTATCTTCCTGTCGATACGGGTGCCTGCGTGGCTCCGTGGCAGCCCGGTCGTCCTTGCTATGCGACTCATCAACGTCAAATCAGGCAGGTTGGAGGAATTCCACAGCGATATCCCGAGCTACGCTATCTTGTCTCATACATGGGGACAAGACCACGAGGAGATATCGTTCCATGACATGCAGCAGCAAGAGGGTTCAATCCAGCGACGAGTCGGAAATAAGCTGGATGGACTCTGCAGGCAGGCAAAATCTGATGGCTACAGCCACGTCTGGATTGACACTTGCTGTATCGACAAAAGCAACTCTGTCGAACTGGGCGAAGCCATTAACTCTATGTTCCGATGGTACAAGGAATCAGCCATTTGTTACGTTTACCTAGCGGACGTATCGGGTCATAATGGAGAGATCGATCTGGACCAGTTTCACAGGAGTCGTTGGTTTACACGGGGGTGGACCTTGCAGGAGCTCCTAGCTCCTAGAAGCCTCAGATTCTTTGACAACAAATGGTACCCGTTAGGAGAGAAGTTTGAATTGGCTGGTGCCATCGGAAGCATTACAGGTATCCCACATGGGATTCTTATTGGTTTCGATGATTTAAGCAATGCTAGCGTCGCACAGCGAATGTCTTGGGCAGCCAAAAGAGTCACAAAGAGAAAGGAAGACTTGGCATATTGTCTCCTAGGGATCTTTGATGTCATGATGCCCATGATATATGGGGAAGAGGAGCATGCATTCATTCGACTCCAGGAAGAAATCATCAAGAAAACGGCGGACGATTCAGTCCTAGCGTGGGGCATGAGCTTTGGCCTGAACGACGGCGGCGAAAATCAAAACACCGACATCAATCTCTTTGGGAACGCTCTAGCCACCAGCCCGGCCGACTTCATGCACAGTGGCCAAATAGTGGCAATGGAGAATAAGAGCTCAACCATAGAGGGGCTAGAGACCGCGAGAGGCTGCTTGTCGTTGCGGCTCTGTCTCAGCAACACCAAGACTGGACACGCTGTTGGAATCCTGAACTGTCGATTGATGAACCGCACTGATGCAGCGGTGGGCATCCCCCTCTTTTGCATTACGCCTGGCGCAGTGCCTCGAGAATACATACGACCGGCGGGGACAAAAGCACTTCTGTGTGTACCTCCATCGGAAGTAAGTTTGGCACCCAGACCCATTCGACTTAGGGCATTGCTGCCAAGCAATAAAGCTGCTCTGAGTCACTGCAAATACGGCTTTCACGTCGCTCAGTGGGCTAAACTCCTTGAAACCGACTTGGACATCGTCGCTACCTATTCCGATGGACAATGGAACGAAGATAGAGCTGTCCTTAGTACCGTTATGGATATTCGATACGATGCAGCTCGGCGGTCATGGTGGAAGGTCCGCCAAAAGACGGGGGAATTGAAAGATTTTATCTTTGCCCTCGAACTCCGCGTCCAGCAAATGGAAGTGCGCGCAAGTTGCCATCTGATGGTTGCGTCTAGGGATACGGCTCTGGACATAATTGCTCGAACAGCAGCCGATTCAGATGGCTTTCTCGGCAGCAATATTGCAAGCAGCGACTCTTTGACGTTGGAGTTGAAGCTGTTCCAAGATTCGCCTAACTCCAAACTCTACATGACCACGTTGGGAGCGCTGGCTAAAGCGCCACAACCTATGCACATCGGCGTGGACGCAGATCGGGAGCTGAACATACTTGCACACACAAAATTGCTCTTGGAATTCTTGGCAAAAAGTTGGCCGGTCAGCTTGAAGTTGGCAGAGTTCAAGAGGCCCCTGAAGGGCAAAAAGCAAGCTCAAGATCTACATCTCCTTGATCTCCTGAGCGAAAAAGAGGCAATTCAATTTGAAATTTCCCTGGAATTCAATTCGGTCCAAGAGTTGATAGCGTACTCAAAGAGCAGACAAAGACAATGGCAATACTCGATGTTGACCAGTCTTTGTAGAGATCTTCAACTAAGCGACATTCCTTCAACAGATAATATTCCTAACATTGTACGGAGAGCGTTCATTCGTGCCGTTACTGTGGGACATATTGCTGCCATGGAATATCTCTGGGACTTCCTGGAAGCCGATGTTACTGTCGAAGATTCCGAAGGGCGAGGTGCTCTATCTCTGGCAGTTGCTACAGACAACATTCCAGTGCTGGAGTCACTCATATCCATGGGGTTTGCTGCGAAACGCTCGGACAGCCGCGGACAGTCTCCCTTAGCCACAGCGGCCCTGCTAGGGCACCCTGCAGCCCTTAAGATGTTGTTGAAGAAAGAGACTCACGCCAGCTTTCGAACAAGAGAAGGCCAGACTGTACTAAATGTGGCAGTAACAAGAGACGGCGAGACTCTACTAGATGTGGCAGTGAAGGCAAATCACTGTGCAATTGCCCGAACGCTGTTGAAAAGGGGAGCAGATGTGAGAGGCGGGTTTCAAAATCAGTCTGAATCGCCTCTAACGGCTCGGAATGAGCCTACCTTGGCTGTGGCTGCTCGTCTGGGATTTTCTGGTATTGTTGAATGCCTACTCAATCATGGAGCCGATGCCAATGAGAAAGGCTTGTCGTGTTTCCCGAACGGAGTTGATTTCGGAGCCGATTGCCCTGTGTTAGCCATCGCTGCCTATATGGGCCACTTCGACGTTGTCAACCACTTGTTAAGCCGAAAGGCTAACATCAATGCGACCGATGGAAGTCACCGAACGTCGCTATTATTGGCTGCCAGGAATGGACATGACCGGATTGTCCAGCTCCTCCTTCAGCAAGGCGCTGACACTGAGATACCGGATGATCAGAAAGGCACGACGCCGCTGGTGTTTTCTATCACACATGGCCATCATAAGGTTGTTAGTTTGCTTTTGGAGAAAGGCGCAGACATTGAAGCCAAGGACTTTGAAAGGCGGCCACCAATTTTCCACGCCATTTATGCAAGGCGGAGTGAGATCCTACAGTTACTTCTCACCTGGGGCGCCAACACCAGTGCCGCACATGACGGAGAAACCCCCCTCTCTTACGCAATGCGACTCTCGAATACAGAGGCAGTTGATCGTCTTGTCAAACATGAACCCAGTGTTTGGACGAAGAACAGGTTCGGCAAATTACCGTTACAATATGCTCGATATGAAAATGACCCGGAACACATTCGACTGCTTAAGATAGAGCACGACGAAATCATGCGCAGGCTCGAGGCTGCCGTCAGCGAGCATGACCAGCACTTGGCGATGGAGACCAAGCCAGCATTCACATCTAGAGCGCAAAAAGCACTGGGACACGTGATTGGATGGTGGGAAAAGCTTCCGATGCACGCTTTAAGGTGTTTTGCAGCATCAGTCAAGGCATATACAAGGGTAATATTCCCTAGACGGACTTGGAGTGCGTCAAAATTGCGAAGG
This sequence comes from Colletotrichum fructicola Nara gc5, assembly GCF_000319635.2. Taxonomy (NCBI): domain Eukaryota; kingdom Fungi; phylum Ascomycota; class Sordariomycetes; order Glomerellales; family Glomerellaceae; genus Colletotrichum; species Colletotrichum fructicola. The sequence continues at coordinate 6,019,866 of NW_027094051.1, read as the reverse complement.
CGATGATTGGCTCCAAGGGGAGTTGATGGATCAAATGCTTCAGCTTCTAAGTTTCTTTTTTTTTTTTTTTTTTTTTGTACCCGGATTGTGCCGGCACTATCATGCATTTTGAGATTCCAGGCCCAGTCCTAGACATAGACCAAAGACCAGTGTCTCACACAACGAGTCTCAGATAACGAGCTTCTGAATTTCTGAAGATCATCTCTTGATCATTCAACTTGGGTCTTGAAGCTTGGGCCACCTACCCCATAAACCATGTGGTTCGCTGCATGCTGTGCCACATTGGCGCATCGGTAACAAAGCTCTGTTGTTAGCAGCAACATGTGTGTGGTATCCAATGACGAACATCAGGACTTTCAATACGTGCTTGATATCCTGTTGCGTATCGTCGGACATGACTCGAGCCACCCGACCACCCGTCTAGCACTACCGTTGCTAAGGCCGTATTTCCAAGCCACCATCTCTAATTGGTATCGCCTGTCCATGAGTGGGGGTCTAGACTGATAACAAAGAGCTACTATGATGCGGGGGCCTCCGCTGTCACAGCACAAAGACCTGCCGGCAGTCAAAAACCCCATTGCTGAAGAATTTTGTTTCCACATTCCCACATGAAGATCTTCGCTCGCACGAGCCAGACAGAACCTGGGCAATGAGACATGTCCCACGCAGCATCCCAACCATCGCCAGTCATCATCGTGTAGAGCCCGCTCAAAGATGTCTCCCTCCCTGGGCGGCGTCGTGAACCCGTACCTAGCAGCCGGGGCCGCGATCCTCTTCGCCCTCATCTTGACCGCCCTGAAGCCAAGGAAACAGCAACAACTCCCACCGGGAACGGCCCTCCCGCCGGGCCCGAAGCCGAAGCCCCTCATCGGTAATCTCCTGTCCATTCACCCAATACACTCGTGGCTCGCCTTCCACGAACTCATCAAGGAGCACGGCCCCATCGTCCGACTCTCCATCCCGGGCCAGGAGCACGTCCTACTCGGCACCGAGACCGCCGCCAACGACCTCCTCCGCCAGCGCGGGAACATCTACAGCGACCGCCACTATGCGCCGGCGTCATCGCACCTCCTCACGGACGACCACATGCTGCTGCTGCTCCCGTACGACGAGCAATGGCGCAAGTACCGCCGGTTCCTGCACCAGGTGACAATGTCCCCGGTCGCCCCGCTCTACGAGACGGAGCAGAAGATTGAGGGCATCCGCCTGCTGCGCGACTTGCTCCGCGACCCCAGCGACTACGAGGCGCTCTTCGAGCGCTTCAGCGTCGGGCTGGGCCTGCGCATCATCTATGGTCTACGCCTCGAGAGCGGACATGACCGCGACGCGAGGATGATTCTCGACATCGTTCATGAGCTCGAGCGCGTCGGGTCGCCCGGGGCGTACCTGGTCGACCTGTTCCCGTCGCTCATGTACGTGCCCGAGTGGCTCGCGCCCTGGAAGAAGTACCTCCGCGCACGCCGCCGGCGCGATGAGGATTTCTTCCACGAGCTCATCGACCGCAGCAAGTCGCCGTCATGGGCGCGGAACTGGCTAGAGACGAAGGAGCAGTGGGGCCTCACGCGCCGCGAGGCGAACTGGATGCTCGGGTCCGTGTTCCAGGCCGCGGCCACAACCTCGGGGTCGGCGCTCGCGTCATTTGTGTTGTGCATGGTGCGGAACCCGGGATGGTTTGAGAAGCTTCAAAAGGAGGTTGACTCAGTCGTCGGGCCCGACAGATTACCCACCTTCACCGATATTGCGGCGCTGCCTCTTGTGAGAGCGTGTGTCAAGGAGACGATTCGCGTCTACCCCATCACCGCCGGAGGATTCCCCCATCGCTTGACGGAAGACGACACTTACAACGGCTATTTCTTTAAGAAGGGAACTGTGGTGCATGCCGTGCAGTGGGCTATCCAGCGAGACCCGGAGCAGTATCCCGACCCTGAAGTCTTCAACCCCGATCGCTGGCTGGACCCATCGTTCCCGACGTACAAAGAGCCTCTGACGCAGTACCCCAATCTGCAGAACTACTCCGCGTTCGGCCACGGCCGACGAATCTGCCAGGGTATCAACATTGCCGAGAGGAGTCTCAACCTTAAGATTGCGATGCTGGCTTGGGGTTGCAACGTCAACAGAGCCAAGAATTCTGCCGGAGAGGAGATGATACCCCCTGTTTACAATTTTGTGGAGGGTTTTAACGTTCAGCCGAAGCACTTTGATTTTGATCTCAAGCCGAGAAGCCCTGAAAGAACGGAGCTGATAGAGAAAGCGTATGAGCAGTCATTGAAGGACGATCCCCTTCTACAGTAACTTAATCTGGTGGGCATTAATAATAAGAGTAATGATTATTCAATGAATTCGAATGTCTCAGCCATCTCTATTTTCAATTCACGTACAGCGCCCCGAAATAGTCCAGCAAGATCATGATACCCGATTTCACCGCCCATGACAGACCAGAAGAGCTTCAGTCCATTTTCCGTGATGACCATGGTTGTACAAAGCCCCATGAAATGACAGGCTGAACGACAAGCAGAAAAAACACGAGAACAAACAGCAACAGTCTCATGTTCCCAAGCCCAGCATCGGTGTGGTAATACTCGTCCCCGGCTCATTAAGCCTCCTCTTTACTTCCATCCCCAAGCTCTGGATCGCCCTGATCAACGGCACAAAGTCCTTCTCCCCTCTTGACGCAACCGTCATCACATCACACAACTGCTCAAGCAACCCGACATCGTCCATATGCGCGCGAACATCGGCCGAATGCAGAACGCTGTTCATCAGACACGCGTACGCGACATACAGGCGATACATGCCAAACAGAACACACATCGTCTCCGGGAACGGGTTCTTGACCAGCACCATGTGGACGACGCTCAGCAGGCGGCGCGACGCGTCGACAGCGAGCGGCGAGTCGGGCACGTCGGCGTCGGACATGACCGGCCGCGGCGAGTTAGAGCGCAGCACGGAGAGCTTGCGCAGCATGAAGATGACGTACGTGTACCCGGACATGGCGATGTCGCTCATCATCCAGGCCTCCGACTTGTTCTCGCTGGACATGGTCTTGGTCACCCACTCCTCGACGCCCCACTCCGCGAAGAGCTGGCCGATCTCGCGGCAGAGGTCCTCGGTCTTGGGCCGCATCTCCTCCTCGGTGCAGTTGCTGTTTTCGAGCTCCTGGAAGAACCGCGAGAGGATGAAGGTCTGGCGCGAACCAACGAGGAAAGCGATGGTTGGCACGGCGTTGATGTCTGGTTGTGCGTCTGCTGATAGCCAGGGCAGGTTGACCTTCCAGGAGTTGATGCTGGCGGTGATTGACGGTGGCTTGTTGAATAAAAGGCGGAAGAAGAAGTCGATCTGGATCATTTCCCAGAAACCCTTCCGGTCGGCATCGAGTTTGGCCTGGTCTAGAAGAACGCTGGTGCCTTCTGTGTGAGCGTCGAGGTTGTGAATGTTCAGCTTCTGTGCGTAGTCGGTGGCGTAGGTGTACATCCGCCAGCTTAGCTCTTCGTCGAAGCATTCGGCAGCTGTGCGACACTGTAAATCACGATTAGTTAGCAAAACCATTTCGGTTCGTAAAGTACTTTTCGGTGCGAAGCTCACCATGAAGATCGCAGCTATGAAGTCTGTCGTTGTCCCTGTTGCTTCCCGTTGCCAGAGAGGCAGGGAACGAAGGCAACATAGATACAGCATGCGCACATACTGCAAGCCGCTGCCGGCATTGCCCTCAAAGGTTGCGCCTAGAGCGCAACCGTGATAGAGAATACCGTAGTAAACCACGAGAATAGCCGGATCTAAATGAACATGAGGAAGATCAAGCAGATCGGGAATCAGCTTGATGAGTTTGAGATTTATCAAACTGACAAACATCTCTGTTTGCATGTGGGTGAAGTAATCTTGCAACAGAGTGAGTAACGATTAATGATACGACGGGGGTTGAGTTCCAACATACTCTCGATCCATTGTTTACACAATTCTGGTGGAATAGTGACGTTCTCAGTGATGGTTGCGGTAGCGATAGTCTGTAACCTCAATCGTTGAACCTGATCAACGGCATCTTTCAAGATGGCTGCCGTGTCAATCTCAGGAGTCGCGCTCGGGGTGGCAAAAGACGTCCAGGGGGACGCCACCACCGCCGCGCTCGAGGGAGCCGGAGAGGAGACGTTGGACGGCGCGCTGTTGGATGTTGACGTGTGCCGCAGCGGGGCGGGAAGATCAGACGCGGGAGCAGGGGGTGCGGCATCTAGAGAGCCAACGGCTTGGCCCCCATTCGGCAGCGTGGTGCAGTGCTCCTCGACGCGCTGTAACCGTTCCAGGATGGTTGAGAGCGCGTCATCCGTCGTGCTGGGGAGTCGCCAAGAAACCGAGTTTGAGCCAACGATCTCTCGTAAATCTGGCCATCGGAGAGACGGCACGGAGGAAAGTGGAGGGGCGGAGACTTACGAGAGACGGTCCGTCAGGGTCTTGGTCACTTTCCTCTTGACCCTTTGGGGATAGACGCAGTCGATGTCGTGTGTTTTACATCTATCGCATGTCGGCATCACCCGACTACACCGGACCTGATGATGTCGAAGACAACCCGTCAGTTGATGATGCTCGTGAACAGCGCTGTCGCCGGGAGGAATGCAGAACTGACCTTTCTGTGTTTGCATCTTTTGCACTACACACAGCGAGATGAGACACAACTGTCAGCCATGAGAGCCACCAAAGCAGATGCCCATTGCCCCTGAGAAGAACCAGAGAGCGGACAATGGGCCATGGGAATCTCCGCTACGCACCGAGAGCGGGTTCAAATGTGCTGACTGATCCGCCATGGCTGGCTAGGCTCGCGAGACGTTCGGAGGGCGGAGAAATGGGCTGTGAGGGGCGCGCGGGTGCAAGAGAGGGTAAACAGAGGGGGAGTCGGAAGACAAATAACCATGTACAGGCCCGCGACTAGCCCACCCGAGCCGATCTGACGCATCATGGACGTGGAATCTCCGGGACAGACATGGTTTTGTCTGCCAAAGTCAAATTGGTTACCGCTTGCTGGCTTGGCAAGGGGGGCCTGCTTAGCACGGATCCGCGCGAGCTCGAGGAACGGGGGCCGCGGGCAGCTCGACCAGGGTTCCCGAGAAATCCGGCAGCCCACCGGAATCGTGAAAACTGATCTTCCGGGCTGTCAAAAGCTGGGGAAAAGTGGTCAGAACAGCTGCGACCGGCTGGTGATGCTTGAGATTGTTAATGCACATTAAGGGGGAGACGGCAAGTTCCTGGGCCAAGCCACACCGATAAGTCATAGACGTGGCTAGCGCTGGGTTCCAGGTCAAAATGAGTCTTTCGAGAGGCTTGGCTGAGTCCGAAATGATGTTTCATAGGGCTGAAAAAGTCCCCTAAAGGCGGACCTTCGGACTCTCCACAACCGAACATCCGATTGTCCAGAACCAACAACACGGGCTGACGAAAGCAAACAATGATGATGATAGAGATAAGATCCTTCAGATCGTGCATGCTACCATGTTTATTATTTATGAATCTCGTCCCGAAGATGGGATGTCATTTTCTATTCCATTCCACTTTCAGTCAACTCGGTTTCAACTGATGATCGTACCTCATTACTACATCGGTCTTGTTATTTACTACTTTGTCACATTAATTCTCAAGACTCTGTCAATCTTACTCAGACTTTTGAAATCCGTGCCGTCTGGTCTGAGAGACCTCTCGAGCCAACAATGCGGTCTGACAGCGACACGGAGACCGACAGCGCCGTTCTGCCCCCCCCAACAACCGCGAACGAGAAGCAGCACAAGCCTTCAACGTCGGATTCGGTGTCCAACTCGGCCACCACCGTGGCTGAGAAGGAATGGGTCAAGCACGAGGACGCAGCTGAGCAGGAGGAGCGGATGAACAACGAGGTCTTGCAACTCGCCCGCCGATTCACTACCCAGTCCCATGGCGCCCCAGGTGCTTTGTTCCCCGTTCCCGCCGAGGGCCCTTTGAATCCCGCCAGCCCCAACTTCAACGCGAGAAAATGGGCAAAGGCGTTCTACGACATCCGCACCGACACCTCTGAGGGCAACCCGCCCAAGACGACCGGCATTGCGTTCAAGGACCTCAACGTCTTCGGCTTCGGTACTTCCACGGACTATCAGAAGAGCGTCGGCAATGTCTTCCTCGAAGCTGCGACGATGGTCAAGAAGCTCGCTGGAGCCAAGGAGCAACGCATCGATATTCTCCACGATCTCGAGGGCGTCGTTCACAGTGGTGAGATGTTGGCTGTCCTTGGTCCCCCTGGATCGGGCTGTTCAACTCTCCTGCGAACCATTGCAGGAGACACCCACGGGTTCCACATCAGCGACGGCGCAACCATCAACTACCAGGGAATTCATCCCAAGGAGATGCGCACGGCGTTCAGAGGCGAGGCGATTTACACGGCCGAAGTCGACCACCACTTCCCGCACTTGACCGTTGGCGACACGCTGTACTTCGCCGCTCGTGCCCGGTGCCCGAAGAACATCCCGGAAGGCGTCACGAGGCGGGAGTATGCTGAGCATCTTCGTGATGTGACGATGGCCATGTTTGGCATTTCGCATACGAAGAATACTCGTGTTGGTGATGACTTCGTTCGTGGTGTATCCGGCGGTGAGCGCAAGCGTGTCACCATTGCCGAGGCAGCGCTTTCGTACTCGCCTCTGCAGTGCTGGGATAACAGTACTCGCGGTCTCGACAGTGCCAACGCCCTTGAGTTTTGCCGCACTTTGAGACTCCAAGCCGATGTCATGGGCTGCACCTCCTGCGTTGCTATCTACCAAGCTTCCCAGGACGCTTACGATGTAAGTCTAACTTCTCTTACCATCCAATCATCATAAACTAACAAGTTCCAGGTTTTTGACAAGGTTGTCGTTTTATACGAAGGCCGCCAGATCTTCTTCGGCAAGACCACCGAAGCAAAGGCTTACTTCGAAGGCCTCGGCTTTGTCTGCCCCGAACAGCAAACCACCGCCGACTTCCTCACGTCCATGACCAGCCATCAAGAGCGTGTCATCCGCCCCGGCTGGGAGGGCAAGACACCCCGCAGCCCCGACGAGTTCGCCCAGGCCTGGAAGGCCAGCCAGCACCGCACCCGCCTCCTCGCAGAAGTCGACGACTACCTGCAGCGCCACCCCTTTGGCGGCGAGCACTTCCAAAAGTTCCTCGAGGCTCGCCGCATGGATCAGTCCAAGTCTCAGCGCGCCAAGTCTCCCTTTACGCTCTCGTACACGGAGCAGATGAACCTGACGCTGTGGAGAAGCTGGGTAATGTTGAAGGGCGACCCGAGCATCACGCTCACCATGCTCATCACGAACATCTTCGAGGCCCTGATCATCAGCAGTCTGTTCTACAACCTACCTACCGACACATCCAGCTTCTTCCGCCGCGCCATCCTGTTGTTCTTCACGGTTATCATCAACGCCTTCGGGAGTATTCTCGAGATCATGACACTGTACGCCAAACGGAAAATCGTCGAAAAACACTCCCGCTACGCCCTGTACCATCCCTCGGCAGAAGCCCTGTCTGCAATGATCGTGGATCTCCCCTACAAGATTTTCAACGCCATCCTGATGAATACAATCCTGTACTTCATGGGCAACCTACGCAGAGAACCCGGCGCATTCTTCTTCTTCCTCCTCATCTCTTTCACCATGACGCTCTCGATGTCGATGATGTTCCGTCTCATTGGCTCCGTCACTAAGTCCGTCGCCCAGGCCCTTGCCCCAGCGTCCATCATTCTACTCCTCATCGCCCTATACACCGGATTCGCCATCCCACCGCAGTACATGCAGGACTGGCTCGGCTGGGTCCGCTGGATCAATCCCGTCTTCTACGGTCTCGAGAGCGTCATGCTTAACGAGTTTGTCGGGCGCAACTTCCCCTGTTCGACATTCGTGCCCATGGGTCCCGGGTACGCCTCCGTCGCGGCCAACGAGAAGGTCTGCTCTTCAGCTGGATCCGTCCCTGGTCAGGACTTCGTTAGCGGTACCACCTACCTTTTGACGTCCTACGGCTTCAAGAACTCGCACCGCTGGAGGAACTTCGGTGTCTTGATCGCTTACACGATTCTCTTCATGGGTCTCCACCTAATCGCCACGGAGTACGTCGCTTCTGAGCGCTCCAAGGGTGAGGTTCTGGTCTTTAGCCGTGCGGCAATGAGCAAGCGCCGCAAGTCTGGCGCTGTCGATGTTGAGAGCGGTACGACTACCCGAGCCCAGCAGACTGACAAGGAGGACTCTGAGGGTGTTGCTGGAATGGAGAAGCAGACTTCTGTCTTCCACTGGAAGGATGTGTGCTACGATATCAAGATCAAGGGTGAACCTCGCCGGATTCTCGACCATGTCGATGGCTGGGTGAAGTAAGTCATGCTCCTCACAACCCGCTGTTGCAGCTCAACTGACATTTTTGGTACAGACCAGGAACTCTGACGGCTTTGATGGTAAGTCTCCCCGTTCATACACAGATTTTGCTCCTGCTAATAAGCTTTGCAGGGTGTCTCCGGCGCCGGCAAAACAACTCTCCTCGACGTCCTCGCAACCCGCGTCACAATGGGCGTCATCACCGGCGAAATGCTCGTAAACGGCCAGCCCCGCGACTCCTCCTTCCAACGCAAAACCGGCTACGTAACCCAGCAAGACCTCCACCTACACACCTCCACCGTCCGCGAGGCCCTCAACTTCTCCGCCCTTCTGCGCCAGCCCGCCACCTACTCCCGTGCCGAAAAGCTCGCCTACGTCGACACCGTGATCGCCCTCCTCGGCATGGAAGAGTACTCCGACGCCGTCATCGGCGAGCCCGGCGAGGGTCTCAACGTCGAGCAGAGGAAGCGCCTCACCATCGGCGTCGAGCTCGCGGCCCGCCCCCAGCTCCTGCTATTCCTCGACGAGCCGACCTCGGGCCTCGACAGCCAGACCTCGTGGTCCATCTGCAACCTCATGGAGAAGCTGACCAAGAGCGGTCAGGCGATCCTCTGTACGATCCACCAGCCTTCCGCGATGCTGTTCCAACGGTTTGATAGACTGTTGCTGCTTGCGCGTGGTGGACGCACCGTGTACTTTGGTGAGATTGGAAAGAATTCGCAGACTTTGGTTGATTATTTCGTCCGGAACGGCGGGCCTGAGTGCCCTCCTGGCGCGAATCCCGCGGAGTATATGCTGGAAGTCATCGGTGCAGCGCCCGGCGCTCACACCGATATCGACTGGCCCGCTGTCTGGCGCCAGACTCCCGAGTATCAGGCCGTTCAGGATGAGTTGACTCGTTTGAGCTCAGGGGCTCAGGCCCAGGTCCAGGCACCGCAGACGGAAGACGCATCTAGCTACAAAGAATTTGCTGCCGGTTTTGGAACCCAGTTCTTCGAGGTCACCAAGCGAGTCTTCCAACAGTACTGGCGTAGCCCGTCGTACATCTATTCCAAGGGTATCTTGTCCTTTGGTGCTGTAAGTTAGCCCTTCTCAACCTGCGCGAGACTACATTCTGACCGATTTACAGGCTCTCTTCATCGGTCTCTCCTTTTTGAACGCAGAAAACACCCAGCGCGGCTTGCAAAACCAGATGTTCGGCGTCTTTATCTTCCTCACTGTCTTCAGCCAGGTTGTCGAGCAGATCATGCCCGTTTTCGTCTCCCAGCGCACCATGTATGAAGCCCGCGAGCGCCCGTCCAAGGCGTACTCGTGGAAGGCTTTCTTGATTGCCAACATCCTCGTCGAGATGGCTTGGAACTCGGTAAGATCATCAAGATCTGACGTTGTGTGACCAGAGACTAACTGAAATGACAGCTTGCCTCCGTCTTCTGCTTTGTCTGCTGGTACTTCCCCATCGGCCTGTACCGCAACGCCTACCACACCGACGCCACCGACTCCCGCGGTATCACCATGTTCCTCCTTGTTTGGATCTTCTTCGTCTTCACGGGCTCCTTCGCGCACATGATGATCGCGGGTCTTCCCAACGCCGAAGTCGCCAGCGGCATCGTCAACCTGTTCGCCATCATGATGTTTGCTTTCTGCGGGTACGTCTTCACTCCCTTCATCCATCCAATGAAAACCACCCCAACTAACACCAACCCAGCATCCTCGCCGGCCCCAACGATCTCCCGGGCTTCTGGATCTTCATGTACCGCGTCAACCCCTTCACCTACGTCGTCGAGGGCTTCCTGGGAACCTCCCTCGCCAACGCACCCGTCCACTGCGCCGCCAACGAGTTCGTCAAGTTCAGCGCGCCGAGCGCGCAGACCTGCGGCGAATACATGGCCGACTACATCGCGTCGGCGGGCGGGTACCTCGAGAACCCGGACGCGGGCAACGCTACGGAGTGCAGCTACTGCGCGATGGACAACACGAACGCGTTCCTCAAGGGCATCAACGTCGACTTTGCGAACCGGTGGAGGAACTTTGGGCTGATGTGGGCTTACTGCATCTTCAACATCGCCGCGGCGGCGCTGCTTTACTGGCTGCTTCGGATGCCGAAGAAGAGTACCAAGGTCAAGAAGGAGTAGTAGAAGAAGAGAAGATTGGTGTGCAGTTCGGAGGTATGGGGGTTTGGGGGCGGTATTGGGTTGAGATGTGAGGAGATTGGGTGGCAGCTTTGCATGCTAGACTGCATCATCATAGACGTATCAACGCAAGGACTTTATAGAGTAATTTTGTAATTCATCATTGTAAACTTTCTTTCTCACCCACTATTATTTCATGTTTTCCGGCGTCTTCACACTTGATTCGAACCCCTCAACCATGAGTCTCAAGCGTATGTGACTCTTGCAAGTGGGATAGCTCCCTGTCCGGGATGCTTCACAGAGGCGCTTGACAACAGCTATCTAGAACCTGACGGGGCGGAGCGGAGGTGTCTTAACTGCGAAGACGACAAAATAAGGTGCTGAATCAACAGAGTATGCAACATATTCCTCACCTCCAATCACGGCCTACATGGGGCTGTAGAGCTGCCGCGACTCTTCATGCGATTGGTCCTTGAAACGGCAGGATTCATCGAGATGCGTTTGAAGTGCAGCCACCAGGAATGCGATTCCGTACGGCAAGTCGGGCGCAGCCACAAAATGCGGTCTTTTTTTGGTTGAAAGAACCCAGGTCGAGTGCAGCGGTGCAATGCCTCAATCAATGTCCGGCGTTGGACCGTCCAAATGGGCACACTGAATGAACTAGGCAGACGCGTTGAACCGTGGGACTTGCATTTGGGCTTTTGGTAGACGGCACCCACTCAATTTGGACCTTTGGTAGACGTTTATGAGTACGGCGTCGTCATTCAGAACCTTGGCCATGCTAAATCCGATAGAACCGCCCCGTAAGGAATGGGGTCTATGTCCTGCACCGCCAGCTGCAGCCTGTGAGTGAGTGAGTGAGACGGACCGGATCTTATTATGAGCTCCGTTAACCCCACTGAGGCCCGCCCGAAACCGACAGAAGTCGCTGCGGCGGCGGCCGACCCCGGCCCGCGCACTAGGAGATAATTGGCCGGACTTAATTTCTGGGTACACGGTAGGCATACTCGCAGAGACTGCCGATGAACAGCTGTGATGGCTGGAATGGCTAACATTGAAAGGAAGAATATATATACGCAGCTGAAAACCTGAGAATGGTTTTGAATTTGAAGAACATCATCAATCCAGCATTCACTCAGCACACTATACAGCACTACAAACACTACAGACACTATAACCTCCACTACACACACTTACATCTCAATCTCAATCATCGCCAACATGAGCTCCACCACAGCACCCAAGACCCTCGTTGGAAAGGCCATTGGACCTACTGGCTACGGACTAATGGGTGAGCACATATGCTTTGAGGCAGATCATCTTTTTGCTAACAAAGCTGCACAGGATTGACCCGCCCTTGGGATCAGATTGACTTCTCCGAATCGGTCAAGTTGATGAAGACTGCCCTCGAACAGGGCGCCAACTTTTGGAATGGGGTAAGCCTACCATCCCCCTCTCTCCCATTCACAATATCATCTTTCGGATATACTAACCCAACAACAGGGCATCCACTACGGTACTCCCGATAGAAACTCCCTGCACCTGCTCAAGCACTACTTCGAGCAATACCCAGAGGACGCCGACAAGGTCGTCCTGAGCATCAAGGGCGCCTACGACGCCAAGACCCACATCCCGGACGGCACCCCGGAGGGCATCCGTGCCTCCGTCGAGGAGGCCGTCCGCGTCCTCGGCGGCGTCAAGAAGATAGACATCTTCGAGTGCGCGCGCGTCGACCCCAACGTCCCCATTGAGACCTCCGTCCAGGCTCTCGCGGAGCTCATCAAGGAGGGCAAGATCGGCGGCATCGGCCTCAGCGAAGTCAGCGCCGCGACCATCCGCCGTGCGCACGCCGTCCACCCCATCGACTCGGTCGAGATCGAGCTCAGCATCTTCACGCCCGATGCCGTGACCAACGGTGTCGCGGAGGCATGCCAGGAGCGTAAGTTCTCACAATGCCCAGCCCGTCATCATGCTTTATCAATTACTAACTCACCCATTCACAGTCGGCATCGCCCTCGTCGCCTATAGCCCCGTCAGCCGCGGCCTGCTCACCGGCGAGTTCCGCAAGCCCGAGGACCTCCCCGCCAACGACATGCGCCACATGCTGCCGCGCTTCAAGGCGGACGTCTTCACGCAGAACTTCAAGCTCGTCGAGGCCGTCGAGAAGATTGCGCAGCGCAAGGGCGCGAACGTCGCGCAGGTGGCCATCGCATGGGTGCGCCGGCAGGGCGCCGTCCCGATCCCGGGCTCGACCAAGGCGGAGCGCGTGGTGCAGAACTGCGAGGACGTGCAGCTGAGCGACGACGATTTGAAGGAGATCTGGGCGCTGATTGAGAGCTTGCCGGTCGCGGGGCAGCGGTATGGTGGCAAGTTCGAGCAGTACCTTAACCAGTAAGGGTTGGCGGTCTCTTTGTGTTTTCTGTTGGAATCATGTAACTATAAACGCCTCTCAAGCAGCAGGAAGGTTGCTGTAATGTAATAATGATGCTCCCTACGACGGGCTGATGTTCCTTTTGTTGTGGATGAATGGCTACTTTATCTCTCTCATGTCCTGTTTCAGTGTCCCCATCAGTGTCAAGGGTACGATGAGGGCCGACATGTTCACTTCAGTCGTCGTTCATCTCATCCCCAGCGGGTACGGTACACGAAAAGGCCATGCTGCGAGCCCTTATCCAGCTCGAAATTGATCCATCAGTAAGTCAACAACAATTTCACAATATTTCTGTAGCAAAAAAATGCGCGTCTTCAGTGGCAGGAGTTGGAATGAACCGCGAAGCTCTTGTTAGGCCAGACATGCTATCGGCGCAAAGCCTAAAAGATTAAGTAAGTTTTACCGGTCAACTTATGAGTGCGAAAACCACTTTATTCTGTGGCTGTATGCAATGTGAAGAGGGTCCTCTTGAGGCTTGTACTTGAATCAGATGAACGGGCAGCAAGTTCAATATTGATATTATTTACCACCGTAATTATATCCAAACTCATCTAACCTTAACAGCTGCGGCACATCAGAGCAGCCCGAGCGCCGCCTTCCAGAAAACTCCCCAAAGCGCAACTCGTCAATCCTGTCACATTCAAGGGGCCGCAGATCGGTCGCCCAGTCTCCACGCTCACGAGCCCCTGGGCAATTTCACCTCTTGGCATCCACTTCCAACAATGTGCGCAGTTACTGCAGCATCCGTACTTCGTACCTGAGTCGAGCTGCCTCATCAAGCCTAAACACCTTCCTCATCCCCGCCAAGCCCTCATGCAAGGTTCCCGCAGCCTCTGCCTTCACAACGGCCACTTTCTGGTCACTTCAGCGCCATGTTCGGTCCGGGATGCAACCCAGATCCCATTGCGGGGGCCGCCCTGATCCCTACTCGTGGAAAATGGCCAACCGCTGGGCGCTGGATTTATCCCCCGGCTCGTCCAGGAACCGTCTAGCGCCATCGCCTCATTCTTAGCGGCCGCCCACCTCCCCCATCTATTTGCCTTTCAATCTGGGAATGAGGTGCACCACACTTCGAAAAGCATGCAGAAATAGGAGCAGTTTGTTTGCGGTGGGAAAAGACAGGTAATGAACAGGTGGGTTCGGCGCAAACATGGTGCGAAAATGTCCGGTAATAGACCGTAGGTGGTCGCCTACATATTGGCGTTCCCCCGCGCGCCCATCGACCGCGGCGTCGCAGTCTCGGAACCTCTGCCGTTCATCGCATTCCATTCGTTTCATCCCGTCTGTCTTTTCCTATCATCATTGAGTATCGAACAAGCACCATGAAGGGCTTCTTCAAGGTCCTGGTGGCCACCGCGCTGGCGACCGCCTCCGCGGCCCAAAATGCATCGGCCCCGGCCCCGACCACGCTAGTCACCTCCCGCATCCCCGAAGCCTCCGCCGCTCCCGGCTCCGGCCTACCCGCCGTCGCCCCCATCCGCCTTCGGCTCAACCCGGCCAACGTCCGCAACCTCGTCGACTCGGACTACATCACCTGGACCATCCCCGGCGCGTCCACCGCCAACATCACCGTCGCCAACATAACCGACGCCGACGTCTCCCTCACCCTCGCCGCCGGCGGTACCGCCGAGCTGTCCGGCAACTACTACAAGTACCAGTACACGCGCTTCCTCTCCTCGCTCGGCGAGCGCGTTGTCAACGAGGGCATCAGCACCTCCACCAAGGACGGCACGCCGCTCACCCTCTCCATCAAGGGCCTGCCCGCCGGCAAGCACAGCCTGCTGACTTGGCACAACGCCTGGGACGCCCTGAACGCGACCGCAACGCTCGACATCGCTGTCGACGGCAAGAGCGTCGAGTCGGGCTTCAAGCAGTCCGCGCGCGTCGACAATATCTGGGAGGCTGCGGCCTCGTATGTCACGTTCGATGTCGCGACGGCGGGCCAGGAGGTGAAGGTGGTCTATACGCCCAGCGGCGGTGATGGGCGCGCCTTCCTGAACGGATTTGAGATTGACGCGCCTGCGATGGCGAACCAGATCAGCTTTCCGACGCCGAAGCACCGCGATGAGCGCATCGAGATTGGTACTGAGACGAGCGTGAAGGCTTCGTGGCGCGCGCCTGCGTCGGCGGAGGGTGTCAAGTACAACGTCTTCCTTGGCACATCGGCGACTAACCTGACGAGCGTTGCTGAGGGTGTCACTGAGACGAGCGCTTCTCTCCCTGGTATGTTTTTCTCAGCTCTTATAGAAAGCGGACTTCGGCTAAGTTATTGAAAGGCTTGAACACCTTCGACACTTTTTACTGGCGCGTCGATGTCGTCGCAGGGGACGCAACTTACACCGGCCGCGTCTTCATGTTCCGCGTGGCTCAGCTGGCTTTCCCTGGTGCTGAGGGTTATGGGTAAGTCATTTCTTGTTTGTACAACAAGACATGAGTTATTAACACGAAAATCAGTCGCTTCGCACGTGGCGGCCGCGGTGGCAAGGTTGTCAAGGTCACCAGCCTGGCAGACTCAACTGACGAAGGAACCCTCCGCTACGCCCTGACCGTCGCCAAGGGACCTCGCATCGTCGTCTTCGACGTCTCTGGCGTCATCACCACCACGTCTCGCATCTCCGTCAACGACCAGTACGTCACCGTCGCCGGCCAGACGGCCCCCGGCAAGGGCATTGTGGTCCAAGGCTTCCCAGTCGGCCTCACTGGCGCATCCGACATCGTCTTCCGCCACGTCCGCGTTCGCCCAGGCAAGGTCTCTGGCGAGACTATCGACGGCATGGGAATGCAGGGCTCTAACCACTGCATCTTTGACCGATGCTCCATGGTATGTCTTCAGCCTACCCAATCATTCTATCAGACTAGCCTGCTAACGAGTATGATTAGGGTTGGACCATCGACGAGGCCTTCAGCTCTCGCTCGGCCTGGAACATCACCTTCCAGCGCAACATGATCTCCGAGCCTCTGAACGTTGCCGGCCACAAGAACTACCCCAATGGCACTGCCCACGGCTACAGCGCTACCATCGGCGGTGACGTCGGCTCCTTCCACCACAACCTGCTCGCCCACGCCGAGGGCCGCAGCTGGAGCATGGGTGGCGGTGTTGACGACAACGCCGCTTTCGCCGGTGAGCTCGACATCCGCAACAATGTCGTCTACAACTACGGCTCCCGCGTCACGGACGGTGGAGCCAAGAAGGTGAACTTTGTCGGAAACTACTACAAGCCCGGCCCATCCTCCACATTGAACTATACCCTCAAGGCCACGGTAAGCTCAATCCCCTCAGTTTTTTCTCATCACAATGCTAACCCCGAATAGTACGAGGATAACATGCCTGGCATGCAGCAGTACCACTGCGCAGGCAACTCCCTGTACGGTGTCTTCGACCAAGATTCAGTCCAGTACCCCTCCGGCGACGGCACCTCCATTACCGACAAGATCGCGTGCTGGGCCAAGGTCTCCTTCGACCCGGCACCCACCTATCAAAAGTTCTTCGCGGAGCCCTTCTTCGAGCCGCACGTCGACACGCAGTCATCCACCGAGGCCTACAAGCGCGTGCTCTCCGACTCGGGCGTCAGCCAGCCCGTCCGCGACACCCACGATGCCCGCATCATCAACGAGACGCTCACCGGCACGACCACCTACGTCGGCTCCGTCTCCGGCAAGAAGGGCCTCATCGACGACCCCAAGGACGCCGGCGGCCTCGAGGACTTCCCCGAGGTCAAGCGCGCGGCGAGCTGGGACGCCGACGGCGACGGCATCGCGGACTGGTGGGACGGCTCGAGCGGCGGGGATGGGTACACGCCGATTGAAGGGTACCTCAACTTCATGGCGGAGCCGCATGCGTATGTTTCTCCCTCTAAGGCTGTCGAGATCGATCTTGCGGCGTTGGTGTTGGGCTTCAAGGAGCCTACATTTGAGGTCACGGGTGCTGGTAAGGGTGAGGTGAGCGTCACAGGAACTAAGGCGACGTACACGGCTGGTGCTGAGAAGGGCATCGACTACCTCGATATCAGTGTCAAGGACAGCGAGGGCAGCACGTGGACGAGGAGCTTTGGTGTCGCCATTTTCGAGGGCGCTGAAGAGGCGCAGTGATTGCATATTCTCGATGGTTTCTCGATTCCTTTCTTCCGTACATACATTATGCAGCTAGGTCTACTCTGTAGGCAAAGCTAGGACTATCATAAACGTACATATTCAGGGCTATTCCCATACCTATGATATCTGACTTTCGGACAACGTAGTCCCCCAGATTGTCGTGATGTAGTGAGTTTTGTGTGATGTCTTATACATCATTCTCGGGATGTGGCCTCTGGTCACTGACAGTATTTTAATGAACTCGAACGCGTAGGCCCTATGGACCATATGCTGGATTTCCCGTTCCTTTACTAAAGCCTACAATATGGCTCTAGAGAATTATAGAAGGTGACAACCTATCACTCTTCGTAACTCCCTAGACTTCTTAGCTCCTCAGAAAACTGATTGATTCTAACTGCTTTGAATCACCAAGACCAAGGCTCAGATTCTTGAACTCGTCCAAATCCTTCCTGATACTCTCAAGATCCGAATTCAGCAGACCCCATGAGTCTGGCCCGAGAGGAACACGAATGGGCACACGATTTCCGCTGCTGACCAAAGCATAGACGGCTACTGCGAGGTCCCGTGGTTCGGTCCAAGTACTGCGACCCTGTTCGCTCTGCATATAGCCTAACAGGGCATTGGTTGGGGAGTTCGGGTCCGAGTAAGCGGGATGGCGACTTTCCATCATTTTAGGAGGATGTTGCGTAGTTGGTTTTGACACCACCAGGCTCAATGATCGAGAGATGGACTACCAGGAAGAGAAAGATTAGTTGACCAGGGCAACTTGAACGGCCGAGACACTGAGAAAGGGGGCTCTGAACTCACTGTTCCATGCGGTCGGCAGCTCTTTGGCCACAGATTCCGTCCACCCTTCCATTGCGAACTTTCTGGCATGGTAGAAAGCCTGACCTGGGAAGCCAGCCCAGCCCCCAATGGAGCTACTGTTCAGAATGACTCCACCCTGCTGACCACTCTTGGGGTTTTCATCCCTCATGATGCCGAGTGCCTTCTTCGTCACGTCCACCATACCCCAAAAATTAGTATCCATCACAGCCCTAGACTCCTCGTTCCCGGCGCCTTCAGCATCGCCCGCAAGTGTGTAGCCTGCATTATTGACTACAATGTCAATGCGACCCCATTTCGTGATGGTAGCAGCCAGCGCAGATTCAACAGATGACTTTGAACACACGTCAAGCTTCAGCTTGAGGACGTTCTCGCCATCAAGGATATGAGACAGATCCGCTGGGTTGCGAGCCGTGGCAGCAACGCGGTTGGACGTTTTCGCGATAAGTTGGGCTAGAGACTGCCCGATGCCGGACGAGCACCCTGATACTACACGTAAGAAAAAAAAGAGTCAGTATCTAATCCTGAAGACTTTATGGATTAGGTACTAACCGAACCAGACCGCATCAGGCGTGATCTTGTATGGCTTCGTGTTCGGAGCCTCCATGTTGACTGTTGAAAAATGAGTGTTCAAGAGAGGCTAACGAAGTTGCTTGGATCTAAACATAAGCATCGTGGTTCGACTAACGGCTGACGAGGCCATCTGTATTTGTTTCAATTTCCTGTGAGCAAATGCAAACTGCACTTTGAATGGAGTTTGCAGTACTTAAGAAATGCTGCCAAATGTCTCCGTTAAGTCCGGTGAGGTGCATAAAGGACATAGACGACATTCGTCAGACTATTGGCACTTTTGAGGTTGAGACAATCAACCCCTGACCAGAGGCCGCCGCACTGGAACTGAATGATGATAGTCTTTTTGGCGTAACTTACTAGCTGCATTGCGGCGCAACTCAAAAGTCTCATCACAGAGTGGTCTCGGCCGAAGCTGACGTATCTGCGGCATACATTGGTGATGTACTCGTTGGGAAATAAGCTGCTAGCCGCTATGGAACCGTAAGCCGGGCTCAAAAGCTACGTATGCTGTGCCACCGCACTGTGTCTGGAATCCAACGACTACCGTTGCTATTATTGGTCGCCCTTCTTGAAAGACAAAAATCAGGCGCGACAGCTGCTTTGCTAACATCCGATCACAGAGATTCGCTCGTTCTATCTCAAGAGATCTATGGAAAGTTGACATAAGCGACCTTTCTTTTCACAAGGATTTCGTCATAGCCGAAGGGACATGAATGTGGATTCACTTTTCTGAACCTGGCACCAACTCGCAGGAAAGTGTAGGGTTTCCGTACTTTTCCCTAACTGATAAGTGACATGGGTTAAATTGTGCGTGTAGTGTTTTTTGAATGTGCCCCCGAACTTGTTGCATTCCTTTTGTATGGGAGCTGCATCGTGAGCAGGACCTCAGTTCTCAGGCTGTCGGTATGTCATCATCGCTGGCTCTTTCCAAAGAGAGCATGACGAATGTGGCAATGTCCCCTAGCGTTGCGATGCAGCAATTTCTTGCCTTCCAGGAACTTCGCGTCGTCGTCGCTCGTGATTACGTTGTCCTTCGCTCCGTCACGGTCGTCAATATCTTCAAAAAAACCAGATTCTAAGTCGAGGTCATAGAACTCGGAACACGGATCCCTTGGAGACGTCGGTGCGGCAATGGCCCTTGTGAAGAATGTGTTGCTGGGCGGCATGAGACGAGCCTCGCACAGAACCGCAGCATATGTACTGGACCTCTCTGAAGACGACAGAGTGCAGAAACTCCATGAGCGTTTCGAAACCCACCGCGAGATAGTCTTTGTTGGGATTGATGAAGCTATGGTGGCGCTGCATGTGGATGATGTTTTGGTGGAGGTGGTGCTATAGGTGGTTGCAAAAGAGACAGCGAGCCGTGAAGCTGCAGGCTTGTCAATTCAGAAGGCTTAAAGCAGCGCGTGGGGCGGCCATTTCCATCGAGAAAGGACCCTTGGACCCCAGGACCCCTAAGAACATACCCATGCCCATAAGTGGGCCTCGAGGTGAATTATCAGGCCATTTTCTAAAAACGTGTGCCAGAGAATTCTTCCTTCTTGCAACCCCTCAAGATCAAGCTTTGAAGTAAAAATTCATTTTTGTGCTTGGGCCAAAATACAGTCAACATGCCTCCCAAGAAGATTGAAGTTGTCAAGGACAATGTCGTTGCTTTCGGCAGGGTTAGCAAGAACCTGAAGATGGGTTGCGTCGGTCTGCCCAATGTCGGAAAGTCGAGTCTCTTCAACCTCTTGACCGAGCAGAGCGCCGCTGCGGAGAACTACCCGTTTTGTACGATTGAGCCCAACGAAGCGAGATGTGCTGTTCCTGACGCTCGATACGTAAGTCGAGCTTGCCTAGAGAGATGCTCCGAATAAATGGCTAAGAAAGGTGATGTGTGTAGGACTTTCTCTGTGACCTCTGGAAGCCGCCCTCCATGTACCCCGCGTACCTCCAAGTCACGGATATTGCTGGCCTGATCAAGGGTGCTTCTCAAGGTGCCGGACTTGGAAATGCCTTCCTGTCTCACATCCAGGCTGTGGACGGCATGTACCACATTGTCAGGTACAATATCCATGGCTCAATTGCTGCATCTCCACACTGACCTGGGCATTACGACAGAGCGTTCGACAACGATGAAGTCTTGCATGTCGATGACTCGGTTGATCCCGTCCGTGACTTGGGTTAGTTTAGCCGTATTTCTCAGGTTGACAAAACTAATGGTTCATCTTATAGACACCATCCAGAGCGAGCTTTGCAAGAAGGATCTTGGTTAGTACTTTCCACTCCGAATCCGCCTGACGCGAGCTTACACTCCCCTTCTTAGACATTCTGGCGAAGACCATCGTCGCCGAGGAGCAGATTGTCAGAAAGGCAGGCGGCAAGTACAAGATGCTGCCTCTCTTCACAGAGACGACGACAAAGATCAAGGAGGTGAGTTTCCAATTTCACAAGTCTGGCCGTTTCAATCATGCTCATAATTGTGGAGTAGATGCTGGAGAAGGACCAACCAGTCAGAGACGGAAGCTGGACGCCGGCCGAGATTGCCCTTATCAACGAGAAGATTCAGCTCATCACCACCAAGCCCGCAATCTACCTCGTCAACCTGACAATGAAGGACTACCTCAGACAGAAGAGCAAGTACCTGCCGGCCATCGCCAAGTGGGTCACTGAGCACGGAGGTGTTCCACGCGACATCATCCCCTTCTCCATCGAGTTTGAGGAGAAGCTCCACAGCATGAAGGACGATCCGGCTGCGCAGACCGAGTTCCTCAAGGAGAGCAAGGTCAAGTCGAAGCTGGACAAGATCGTCACCGAGGGATTCACGAAGCTTGGCTTGCAATACTACTTCACTGGTTTGTTTTCACTCCGCCAATACCCTGGGTGAATTTGCGTGCTGACTTTGGCGTAGCTGGTGAGAAGGAGATCAGATGCTGGACTATCCCAAGGGGCTGCCTTGCTCCCCAAGCTGCTGGTGCCATCCACAGCGATTTCGAGAGGGGATTCATCAAGGCTGAGGTCGTCGCCTACCAAGATTTCCACGATCTCTGTGAAGGCGGCAAGTCCATGGGCCCGATCAAGGCTGCTGGAAAGTACCGCCAAGAAGGAAAGTCTTATGTGAGTACTCCGACTTGACCCCGATGCTGCAGCGCTGACCCATGTTCTCACAGGTTGTCCAAGACGGAGATATCATCCACTTCCAATTCAGTAAGTTCGATGTCGACCCAATACTCTGCTTCTATTATAGCGGATTGCTGACTTTCTACCTCAGACGTCTCCAACAAGAAATAGATGTTTTTCGGTTTGAGATATTCACGATAGAGTCTGGGGATACCAATGCAAAGGATAGAGGTGGAAAATATTTTGCCTTCAAAACGGGCAAGAATCGACATGAATCAACGTCAAAAGACTACCTGCCAGTGACCGCTGCACGTGCTTGAAGCCATCGCCAACCGCGGATCAGGTAAACCGGGGATCGGCCGGGCGGTGCGACCGGCATGTACGATCCTTGGCGATCCCGGCTGATATGTGGTCCCAAGCATGGACTACGGGCGCAGGTGGGCCAAAGGTTGCCAGTTTTCTTTTCAATGCAGCCCGTGTTGTGTAGATAAGTTGAGTGGAGAAATGGCGCATTAACTGGGTCATTTCGCGAGATATCGTATCAACTTTCAACCGTGCTGAGATGGATCGGCCGACCGAGCGGAAAGACAGGTTTTTGGAGTCAAAACAAACATTGATAACGCCTCTCAAAATCTCTTCCTCCACCTCGCGAGCGTAACGCGGAAGAGCATAAAGAAGGGAATCGGCCTCTTTTATCTCGAGAAAGCCCTCGCATCTCATCTTTTCAACTTCTCGTCGTAGCAACAAGGACATATCAATCTCCATCATTTCTCGGTCAGCCCGCCACACCGCTATCCCAGACGCGAAACATCGCCACCATGTCTCCCGCATCCTCAATCCACGATCCGGGCGACCCAACGCAGCCACTTCTCGCCAACCAGCGCCGCCGCACCAGCACATTCAACTTCTTGCCTAGATTCAATGGCGAGCGTCGCGTATCGCCTCTGGCGGTGAGACGCGCCTCCCTGCAGGAAGTCCATCCGCATCACGCAGATGTCGAGCCCGTTCTCCCAGCCGCGCCCGTCGCCGCTCACGAGGAAACCCGCCTTCACAAGCCTCAATGGGCTTTGAGCGACAGGCCGCCCAATACATGGGCCCAGATCCGCCATTACTGGCGTGAAGAATTTGCGTGAGTACCGCCTTAATCAGGGCATCTCAGGTGAAATTGACGCTCACATTGTCCATAGCGAATTCTGGGGCACCTTCATGATCCTGCTCTTCGGCGCGGGAGTCGAGTGCGAGACGCGTCTCAACTACAAAGGCTCCGACATCCGCTCCAACGCTGGCGACTTCCTGCAGTGCCGTCTCGCCTGGGCAGCCGGCGTGTCCATGGCCGTGTGGATGTCCGGCGGCGTCTCGGGCGGCCACTGCAACCCGACCGTGACCGTCGCCCTCGCCCTCTTCCGTGGCTTCCCCTGGCGCAAAGTGCCCGGCTTCCTCATCGCCCAGGTCCTCGGCGCCACCCTGGCCAGTCTCGCCGTCTACCTCAACTACTCCACCAGCATCGCCGCCTACGAGGGCAGCACGAATCGCACCCTCGTCGGCGAGCACGCCACCGCGGGACTCTTCTTCACGTTCCCCGCCGCGGGTCTGCCGTACTTGGGCGCGTTCTACACCGAATTTCTCGCCTCGGCGGTGCTAATCGCCATTGTGTTTGCGCTGGCTGATCAGAACAATCTGTCCCCGCCCAAGGGTACCCAGCCATTCGCCATGTTTCTGGCGCTGTTGGCGATCGGCTCCGCTTTGGGCATCAACACTGGGTATGCCATGAACGGCGCCCGTGATACAGGCCCGCGTATTGCGCTGGCCATCGTCGGCTATGGGTCTGCTGTTTTTACGCATGACTATTACTACTGGTTGTGGGCTCCCTGGGTTGCCGCTATCATTGGTGGTGTTGTCGGTGCTTGTGTGTATGATGGTTTCGTGTATACTGGAAGGGACTCGCCTTTCAACATTCCCCGTAAGGAGGACGACTAAGTCAGATGTCGCGTTGGTCTTTAAAGTTGGAAAAATGACAAGAAACTGTTCTGCAGGTCCCCGATAATGTTCAACAACTAGCTCCCTAGTCGCGAAACGCATGTACTCTTTCACGATCAGGGTAGGTAAAACGGGAAACATGTGAAAATGGTCGGACAAGTCACTGAAATGGATAAAATGGTTATTTCAAGGCGTTGGGCGATTTCCCGGGGATTTGCGCGTTCTGCTCATAGCATTGCGTTGGAATGCTAGTGATAAGCCTGTTCGTTATTACATACAAGACATTAACGAGGTCACCCTTATTGCGTGTTCGGTATCAGCCATTTCGCTGCGGGCTTACTACTTGTGTACGTTTTGTGCAGGCGAAAATGATTACTGTGAATCATGGCGGCAACTCTTGCTTTAAGGCTGGTATTGCGGGCCAGGACGCTCCAATCAGCGCGGTGGATTCACTTTTGTACATCCTCCTAATTTGTTGATGAACGACCATCATCAGTGTTGGGGGTCAAGGAAAATGTTGCTTGAAACCGAGAAGGTAATGTCATCAGAAGTTGGTCAACCCACAAATCCGCTCCTTGCCGCGAATTCTCAACTATCGCATTCACTCATCTACGACATACTACGGTAGTATTGTCTTTTCCATGCACCTTCAGACAACTGAAAAGTCAAGAAAGACCTACTAATGAATCCCAAATTCGAATAACAATGATACAGTAACATTTTGCTGCTGCCGCTTCGTAAGCCAATCTGTCAGCCTGTAAACTTGAAAGCATCCTCAACAATTCTCGAGTCCGATCACGATTTATAACTTGTTCTATAATGTATCAGATCTCCTCGCGATCATAAAAAGGTACCAAAGGGCACTCTTGTGTTTACAATCACCCACGGTCAAGAGGAAAGAGAGATACGAAACTGCCCTGTAGGCATTCAGTGTGGTCAGCAAGCCAGCTTCTGGTCTTCCACATATCGACTTCTGGCAACCGCAGCATACAATGAGTTACATTTTCTTGATGACTTCCGATGGCCATACGGTGAACGGATATATTCTGGCATCGAACAGGAAGCCATCATAGCAATCCAATACTGGCCTGGGTCAGGCATATGCTACATCACTATAGCTATGACTGCTCAAGAATCTTCCCCAGTCTTTCTTTTTCTATTCAACAAGCGTTTCTCCCGAAATTCTTCTCCTTTCCATTTGAGGCTCTATAAATCGGCCTTTAATCAGCATTAATCTGTCTGCTGAATCCCATTCCATGCGGTCAAACGCTTGTCGTGCTTCGCTAAACCCACCGACTATATATCCCCAGTCTGCAGAAAAGGCACAAAAGTCAGGGACGGAGAATTTTTGGCTGCGCATGAACAAGTATTGCAAAATCCAGGGCAGACAATGACCCTCGTCCGCCTGGTTTAGTGTCCTGTAGATTTTCTCCCTCAATGGTAAACCCGAACCATCTCCAGAGAATCGAGGGAGAATTTCCTCAAGTGCGCTCTTGGAGAGCAAAACAGACAATTCTTGTAGTGCACTGTGTCTTGACAATATGGCAGTTTGTGTGGAGTCCCGATTCACGATGAGATCAATGAACTGCCACAGCCTCATTTGAGCCGGACATCGACGCCATTTGGCTGATATGGATCCAGCCGTCTCCGTTTCAATCTTGTTATCCAGATGAGCTGCGACACCCAAAACCTCTCGGATAGCAAGAATGCCTTCTTGCTCGTCGCAAACGAAGGGGACTCTAGTTGAGAGGCATATCTCAGCGAAGAAATTCAGCCAGGATCCGAGATGACTTAGTCCAGTTTCGATATCACCGCCTAAAGGTACGAAATGCAGTTGGAAACTTTCCGTATGGAGGCGGCGCAAAGACAAGTGAGCCAGCCGCGGCCATATGAGTGGACTTCACTTGCTCTCACTATTTGCTGAACCTGCGGGTCCCATGTCAAGAAATTATCAGGCAAGAGAAGGCATTCAAGAGCCCTCACCAAGCCTGCAAATTCAAGGGGAATTATCGGCATGAAAGCATCTCTCGAGAAGAGCTCTGCGACGGACAGATGCATGAAATAGTCTGAGTCGTGAGTTATGAGTGCCTCGGTAGAAGTCTCGTGCGTGAATACGGGTCCTGTTGATGGGGTATTGAAATTCATGCCAATCTTGAGCAGGAAGTCAATACCAACCAAGTCCCCTTCAAGGACGGCGAAGTGGAGAACTTCATGATCCGCACAGAATTCAAGCGCGTCCCTCGAACAATTACTTTCAGCCAGCAGAGCGTCGGCGACTTGCCAACTTTTAAGCATTATCGCTCTACGAAATGCCGTCTCGCCCTCCTCGTGGGCGCCATGCGCAATAAGCCAATGCACAAGACTTATTCTACTCCTTGACACAGTCTGCAGAGCAAGGGCTAGTTCATCTCCCTTGAAGGGAAAGGCTGGTGTATCGCTGGCGCCCGGGGTGCGACCTTCGCCACTGAAGTAGCTAGACCACGTAGCCTGTGCGAGCTCAAGGCTCCCCATCGAGCATGCCTGGCTGAATACTCGTTGATGAAGTCCGGGGAAACCCGAGTTTGCCGTCAGTATGTTTGAAATAGCCCGTGTTGCCAATACTGTGTTGATTTCTGGACTCATTGCTAGTAGTTGAAAGGCGACAGATATTTGTCGCAAATTTGCGTGACCTAGCTGGATTCCAGCGTTGGCCAGGATGAAAATAGTTCTTAACAAAGAAGCTTGGTGCATGTCAGAGTTCAGTACATGCCAAAGCGCCGAAGCTTTAGGGCCTGCTGACGTAGCAGCGCCCGTCTTCACCAGTAAAGAAATTGCTCGTACGTCTTGATATGTTAAAGCCGTTGCCAAAAGGTCGCTTGGGAGGCCATGTTTGTATCCACGTCTGGATAGGTGGGTAGAGATGATCGTGACTGCCTTATAATTGCCGCGGGAAAGTGCCACCTCAAATGCCCTAAGATTTTCTGTGTGGTCTACACACTGCAGCATCCATTCAACAGCGCCATGGACCCTCAGAATTATAGCCAATGGCAGCAATCGTACTACCATTCGTTGTTCTAATCGTGGCGTCTTGGGGAATGAATGTTGAGATTGAAGAAATTGGAGTAAACTGCGAAAGAATTGGAAACGCGCCCAAGGCAACTTCGTGGAAAAGGGGAAATTATCGCCCAGGCTCATCAAGCGATCGAAAACGGGAACGTGTGAATAATTGACCGCCCAGGCAAATGCCGACGCAAGTGGATGCTCGCAGGATATCTTAAAAGTGTCCAAGGAACCAAGGACATGCGGTGTGCGCTGTAAATCATGAACGTCAACCTCGTCAAAAAGCTGTTCCCAGAATTCCCGGACTGCTAAGTTGTCGAAGTTTCTCGTGTGTAAAATCCAGAAATTCTTCGCATAGGGTAAAAACGGATGATTGGTTGTCTCCCAGTCTCTTGAGGAAGGATCTCTTTGGGCCTGTGCCAGAAACTGTCCGATGTCTCGCCTACAGTCTTTCTTGGGCCTAGCGAGCCCAGAAACGAAACGTCCAAGGGGATAAGATGATTCAAATGTACGCCGCACAATACGATGTGCAACTCCTCCCACATCTACCTTTGGGATTACTTGAGTAGATACGCGGGTATCGAAGATGCCGTAACTAAGATAAGTCACAGCAGTTTCTCCGATTTCGCAGTGGGCCTCCTCGTCGGAAAAGCAAGATTCCCAGCGGCCAAAGCCCTTGAGAGCGCCCTGGCAGAAACTTCTTGCGCTATGATGAACGAATCGAACTGCTTGCTCTTCTTCTTCGACCATTATCAGACTTCCGCAGAATCCTAAGAGCTTCAAAATGTCGTTCACGCATTTGCTAGGGTCCCAAGTAGCATCGCCTATAGTCACACTCGCCATTTCTTGGATTTGGCCGATCGTTAACGGCACATATGCTGCTGCTAGAAACTTGAATATGCGGATGTGGTATTGGCCACCATCTCTAGCAGTCGAAATGCTTAAGATGCGAGCATACGTTTCGGACAAGTCCCGAGGAAGCGATTTGATGGCGATGCGTATGGAATGATCAGATATCTCAGCGCATATCTCGTCAAGTTGCAGAGAAACCCAAAGAAACCTGTCGAAACTGATCATTAGCGAAGATGAAGTCAAGCGTAGAACTTCAATGAACTCACATGCCGTTCGCACCTTCCAGAAGTGCTGTGCGAATCTCGGACACAAGCTTTGGGTCTCCAAGTTTCAATCGGCCATCGGCTAGGCGAACTTTTAGTTCGCTATCGATATATCGCTCAATATCCGGGTTGTTCGTTGGGAGGGAAATGTGCCATTTCGGTTTTATATGATGTTCGATAACGTTCTCGGCTGAAAATCGAGCTGAGAAGCCAAGTCTCCAATTCGATTGTCTCTGTAGACAAGACATTTGTGTGAGGACAGAGCGTTCCTCCTCAATGCTGCATTCATCCAAACCGTCGATCAACAGGAACTTGGGACGATCGTCATATTAAGGCTCCATTAGGGCCGTGAGCTCGTCCATATCAAAACTTTCTGCGTCTTTCTTGAATGTTTCGTTGTCTTCTGGGAAATGTGACAAGTATTGACGTGCCAGGCTTCCTAAAATTGTGCGGGATGTTAGGCTCGTCGGAGTATCATGGCGGCAAAAGAAAAACACAATAACAGCATCTCCTGATAGATATAAGTCGTCGATGATATTAGCCAGGATGACTGACTTTCCAGCGCCGACCTTTCCGCTGAAGAGAATAGCGGACGGCATTTCAACCTTCTGTTTCCATTGTTGATACTCAAACCATGTTGGCAGCAGCGAGGTAGAACCTCGCTTTCTGACCTGTTTCCAAGTGGTTTGGAAGTCGTACGTGGAGCATATGTCAAGCAGTCGTACCTTGCGCTCAATACGCTCAATGGCTTGCTGTCGCTGTGTCGAAGATGCTGACCACCTTGTAACTAATGTGCGAACCTTCTTATTTTCTTGCGATTCGTTTTGAATCCTTTGGTTAAGAAGCAGCGTTGCCTCGTCTTTGATGGAATTGCCCCAGACCTCCAGGTCCGCCTGGAATTCCTTCAGGTCTGCATCGTTCAACGAAGATTTGAACTGGCCAAATATCGACTTCATTGCGTATTGCTGCATCCTCTGACATATGTGGACGATAACGATGAAGTATTCAGACAAGTAGCGTTGTAAGTCTTTTGACTGGGGATAAATGATTGCAAGGGTTTGATATCGAGGGGCTTGCCGACCAGCAGTCATAAAGAGTAACGACAGCTTCTCCAGGTAGGAAGCGTACCCAATCGCCATCTGTATTATGAATAAGGAGTTAGCCACGCGAGCGTCTATTGAGTTGTAGATGACTGACATGTAGCATCATTCGAACCGCTGACCACACTCCACAGGCAACCAGATTCTGCGAGCCGCCTACCACCGTGTCGCCCAGCGCGGCGAACTGTTGAACGGCTTGGAGTACGTTCGTAAGACGAGGACCGAAACACCGAGATGGGCCATGCTCCTTTCGTACTCGCGAGTCAATCTCAGCGGTCAGCTTCATGACGTCGCTCGGAGTTGGTGGTGTGGCTTTCGTAGCGATTCGCGCATTCCGGAATGCCGCTTTTTGTTCTCCATCTAGGCTCGCTTCGAACTCAGAGACAGCTTGCGCCAAGCGAACCTGTGCCTTCAGCGGGGCCGCGTGTCGCAGGGCGAGTGCCATCTTGACGCCGCGAACTGTTTCTGGGTCAGTTTGCCGTGTTGTGCTGCTCAGTCTGACTTGGAGAGAACCAGGCTGCGTCCGAGATTCTAATAGTGGAACGATGAGGCTGTCTTACATGTATGCAGATAGGGATGGAAATAGCGGCTACATTCAGCGACTGAGAGGGGTAGCCGTATTTGATTGGTCTACCCCAGATGTGCACTTTCGTCAGTGGCATGCATTGATTGGTTGCTCTCATTGCTAAGTTGGAAGGTGGATGGCTGAATCCCCCCTACTAGATAATTTCGATTCACATTTCGTACACAGTCTGTACTTGTCTTTGTCCCGCAGGTCAAGATACCCGTCTCTATTACCGTTTAACTTCTACACAGCTTCCAGATTCAAGAAGCATCCGAGTAACTACTACATACCCTCCAATAGCAATTGGTCCATAAGCCACCGCGCCCATAATGGTTTCCCACAGATTCACAAACCCGTTAGGACCTCCGTAGTCCGCAGTAGGTTGCTGATATACATTGGGTGACTGGTTGCCAAACCATCTCAAGGCTTGGCCAAGAACGAATCCAACTCCTAGGCCCAGAACCAACCACATCATAACCCATACTCGTTGAAACGGCCCACTCTGGCCGGGTTGAAAGCCGGAGAGACCACCGACGATAGCTAGAGGAACTAGAAAGACTATCAACGGCGCAAGCAACTGTTCTTTCCACCTGTGGTAGAAAGAGAGTAAGCCAGACTTAGGGTCCTCGCGAATCTCCTTGGCAACGCGCATGGCTTCGTCTTTCCACCAACGTCGGGCCTTGCGAGTATCTTCAACCCAATCTTTCCAGTGGCGGAACGGATTGAGTAGGTCGATGAAAGGCCCAAGAACTATGCGACTCGGTGACTTGCGATTCCAAGTTGCAAAGACGGTGTAAAGAAGGGGTCGTGTGCGTCCCGTCTGTTCGGCGCTCTCCTGCTCGCGGCAGTACTCGAAGTCTTTGCACAACTGCTCATCCCAATGATCTTCCAGACGGCCCACGGTGCCATCGACTCGCCACGGGGTTTGCTCCTGCGTCTGCGAATCCCGGATCCCTCCGTCACGAGCATGTTCTAGATCGCGCAGTGCTCGGGAGCTGACAACGTAGATCTTGTCATACTGTGGGCATATTGCGTTGCCCACAAGATTGATCAGAGACATCCATGCGTAGGGAATCACAGTCAAGCCGAATGCGGCATACCCGTAACGCTCAATTTGGTCGCCACGAGTGCGATACAGTGTTGAGACAGCAAAGATCAACTGTATGATGGATGCGAGTACTCTGACCAGGTTATAACTGCAAGACAGCGCGACTGTCGACCTGGTGGGTTGAGGCTGTGTCCAGGGGAAGATGGTGTTTGCTAAACGTCGATAGTGGTACCATGGCCGGTAGTCCACGGGCAAGTCGTCTTCTCCGCTAAAAGTCGCATTCTGCGGGACTTGCATTAGGTGGTAACCGTCGGGTAGCTCGCACAATCCGTGGATGTTGGAGCTCAGGAGACTTGTCGTCACTTTCGCTGAGTTAGCTGTGAAGTCAAAGCATGCATAAAACAGCTTACAAGATGCCGACGCTTTTGAATTATCGTGTACTGATGAATCTTCCAAAAGTTGTTTCTCTATGTTTTGTTCTTGCTGGGAACTCCGGGTTGCCACCGTAGCTGGGATTGCAGCCATTTGAATGCCCTCTGCTCCATCTGATACAGACGCCTGAGATGGGTGGTAATTGTTGTCCTTGACCACTGCATATAAGGCGCCGGCACGGGCTGCTGTTTGCAGGTCGGTAGGAGCAAACCTAGCCAAACTGAGTATGGCCTTCATACCGTTCCAGATACCGGTTCCAGGAAGCAGAACAGCACCTATCATTGTCACCACAGTGATCAAGGTGCTCTGCCCGGGGCGCGTAGTGATGGTAGCGGCGTGGGCGATGTAATTACCAAGGTAAAAAACAACTACATCCGTCCGTTTCGTCTCTCGGCAGAGCAGTTTACAGCTGTCCTGGTAAAAGAAGCCCGACACATTCGGGCATTCGGCGGTACTGTTGCTGGGGTTCTGGGCTTGCACCACTCTGATGGCTAACACGACGACTGCAATGAGACGCCACATCTTGCCCGAGGGTAGAGCGAAACTGGATAGTCAAAAGCCTCCGAGGTAGGCGATATTGTCGAAGCTTTCAATTGGATGAATGAAGAGGAAAAGTCTCCTGAGAAGCAATTGCGGCGCGGGAATCCTTCAGAATCCACCCCTGCACCGCGAATGCGGTGATCTGTTGGTTGTTGGACTGATGCCTAGCGGCTGCATGGATTGCCTCCACATTTCGTCAATTGAGCCAATCCCACCAGACCAACTAGCACGAGTGGGTTGAATCGTTGTCACAATCCAGATCTGACAGCCTTGCAATTATTTGTTATTGGTGAATGAAAAAGGATTGAAGCAAGTGAAGGTCCCTTAGATGGATGATGCTGCATTGAGACCCTCAGCGGTCGCATGAAAATAAGCTCGCCGGACCAAACTATCTGAGATCTTGCAAGATATTGATGAACGACAGTAACTTGAGGATCAGTGGTTGATGAATACAAAATGTACCAGGAAGAAATGTCCGATGTACGTAGTCCTTGATCCGATTTGTTTCGATTAAGAACTACACATTTTGAGAGAAAACCTAAGCATCTCGGTACTACCAAGGTGGAATTTAAACGCCGAGGCATCTAGGATTTACAATTTCGCTCAGAACCATAGGCTGTTGAGATATATAACTAAATTGAATGAAGACAAACTATGTGTCTGTTGATCGTCCAGAATCGCTTATGCTGCCTATGTGGCGGTGGCACTTTGATCGAGCGGCGGCCTACACAGAAAATGACAGTAATTCATCCTTAGCCTCTTCGCAATACGAAAGCCCTCGCGATATCCGAAGCAGCTTCGCACTTTATCTTTTCGCAATTCGCATTGCAAACCTACGCTGACTCGTAAAGTCCATATCGCGATGCGGCTCATGGTAGCTTAAATCCTCGGCGAGTTTAACCCCTCTCAAAAGCCAAGCAATCCATGACGACCCGAACAGGAAGGTGCTTCCAGCCAACGCGGGGAAACCATTGTTCCCCCAACGACAAATGGCAAGAGTCTACCAGAAAGATGGTTTGTTTCGTGCAGGGATGCGCCGTCCTCCGCCAGCAGAGTTTCCCTCAATCCGTACACATTTCTTGATACACTCGTGGAAACTCTATGCGGCGACAAGTACGACGCACTTTAACCGTATCTCTCTTTTCGCGCAGCTCCCATTATTTCCCCTTCTTTTACCCCACAATCAACTCCACCACAGAAACGAGATAACGAAAACGAGCCGTCTATCTACTCTCTGCTTCAATCGCGACCTCAGGTGAAGGGAGATAGAGAGAGAGAGAAAAGAAATCGTCGTCGCGCGCACCGCCGCCGTGGTTGCTTGCCGCCGCATCATGGACACGGCGGAAGTGTCCGCCGGGCTCAGCACGGGAGCCCAGGCTGGCATCGGCATCGGGGTCGGCGTCGTGGTCATCGCGCTCGCGACGACTGCGTATGTTCGCCGGCGGAGGGCGAAGAGCAGGCGGAACAACACTGTCGTGCGGAGGGACGAGGAGGAGGACGGGGATGAGTATGCGGAGATGGGGACTTTGAAGGGCGAGAGGCCGGTTATTTGCGAGGGCGGGACGTGCAGCAAAGTGAGAATGGTTGCGGCGTGAGATGCTGCGTGACGAAGAATGCGATTCTTCACGGCTTGACGATGGTGTATCCGACACCGTGAGTACTTTTCTTTTGGCATTCCTTCATCGCGATTCGCTGTCTGACAACTGGCATAGGCGAATTCTATGAGGGCGGGATGGAGTTTCTGGTTCTACAGAGGTTTAATCGCCTTGGGGCGCTCACTCACGAATCTTACTGGGTCTTTGGGCATGTTGCCACTTTGTAGAGGCGTTCAGGAGCAGACGGAGCGTCTGGAAAGTGGGTTAGGGAGGGTTTTCTTCGGCAGCTAATGAGCGTACGTCCTGTCTGGCTTTGTGTCCGGTCCAAATGTGACGGTGATGAGGCTCATGCCAATTAGGGTCATCTGACTCGTGACTATCAAACAACAGTCGGTATCCCACACCATGCATAGGAGTTGAACTATTGCATCGTTGGCTTCGAAAGTGGTTTCTCACTCATGCGCAGCGGGGAAAACTGGTTCGACTTCGTCCATTTTCACACATCAATTGTTGTTCTCTTCATAGGCTCGTTCTGGGTGAATGGGCTTCTGTGGGGGTTCGTGGAGAGCCAGCTGTGCCGTAGCTTGCATCTCTTCGCAATTATCCAGATGCAGAAGGCACTTGTTGGTTTGGAGAATTGCACCATTAGAAGCAAGCTATCTCCCCAGCGAGCAGAGAGGTGAGTTTTCACGGACGGCAGCCTAAGAACAATCGAGACGAAGCTACATCTGAGGTCACAATTGAACTGGACGCTGAAGGATGGAACCAGACTTGTTGCCAAAGGCCAAAATCGCCAGGCTTCAGAAATATTAAGTGGTTGGTTTTATTCCAAGGTGATGCTTCCTTCCTGGTCAGGGTGACATCGTGGGATAGATGCGACATGAAGGTTACGTGCTCGCAGGACCCAACAAAACCAACATGAACGAGGATTAAACCTGGATGGCTGAAATACTACATCGCCGATTGTATGGACAGGGATACGAATCTCACCCGGCGGATTGCGGAATAGCTTCTTGGCCTGGCCTGGTGCAACGCTTGTCGATGCAGGCTCCCAGGCAACCATTGTTGGTGGCAGGTTGTGCCGATGGTGATGACGTCGCCTGAAAAAAAAGAAAAAAAAAAAAAAGCTCGGGCAGAATTCTAATGGCTGGCAGCCACGGCGATTGGTACCCGTCGTTCTATCAAATATTCCGACCCAGAAGCTTATTAGCGTCGTGCGGCCTCAGCCGTGCCGGGTTTTTGCTGGGCGAGGACGAGCGATCATACTGGATTTCGACGGGGTCGGTTACGAAGATTTTCGGCGGGAGTCTGGGGGGGAAGAGGAGCATGGGCCAGATATTATGGGGCCTCTGTCTGTATGTTTATTTCCTTCCATTGATGCTTCCATGACGAGGGAGCAATCGCCCAGAATTCGAAATCGCAGGACAATGACTCAACAAACAGAAGGAAAAACTGATGCGAGACATATCGCAGATGGAAGAAGAAAGGAGGCGGGCCAATGCCAATGGAGAGATGCGGACAACAATGCAGCTTGAGCAAGGTTTCGGGAGCGTCACCACGGTGAAGAGAGGCGCTGCTGCATCTCACCGCTGGGACTTTGGGGCAGCACGCGCCCACTTGGAAACGGGGCGGGACAGGGGGAGGAAACATGGGATGGGAGAGAGCCGAGATGAGGCAGATCGGATTCCTGCTCTGGGGGCCCGGTCTTTTATCGAGTTGGTTGAGTTGATTGGGACTCTGAGACTCTGAGACTCTGGAAAGAAAGAACCTTGGACTCCATCCAGCTGCAGGAGAGAATCCTAAAAGGCTGTGTTGTTGCAGCAAATGCCATGCTGTGTGCCATGCCGTGCCCTGTCCTGCCATGCGAGCCACTCGTCTCGTGGGCCGGCTGAATGACTTGCAGACGGGCTTTTGACGAGTCGGCGCAGCCATTGGACCATTGCGCAGAGGGAGACGAGGGGAGGAGGAGACGCCGATGGCCCAGTCAACGAGGTTGGGCCAATGTAAACAAACCGATGCGCGGGTCCGCTCTTCCTCGGGCTTTATTCTGGACTACTGCGGGTGACTGAGTTGGTTTGTTTGTCTGAGTGTTTGCATAGGGTTTGCGATCGTCTGCACACGATCGAATAGAGCAGAAAATCACCCAAGAGCCGCATCAACTGCATGAAGAAGTGATAGATGCTGGAATGCAACACCCCCATTGCTGAACCAAGATGCGGCCATGTGGGAGACCATGAGTCTCATTTCGCGAGAACCAAAGACGAGTGGCTGGGTTCATTGACTCCTGGCAGAATTGACGAGGTGCGAGGGAGGGAGGAGGAGTCTTACCTAAGATCCCTGGCCCGCGCTGACAGACAAGCGACAGGGCGCTAGAACAGCTCACCAACAAGGAACCTGAGTCCACAAAGACTGGACGGCAATAGCACCGGGGTTTTAAGGGCGTACGGGCCAATTGGCGGCCAATGGCGGGGTAGCTCTTTCTGAAACCCACCACCAGCAGCGCCCACTCCTCACAGAAGCTGCCCAGCGTTTGGCTGTTGCCCCTGGCGACGGCCCACCTCGAGAGCTGCCACTGGCGCACCCACTAAATCTGGCCCATCACGTTTCCCGACCACCTTCCCGTTCTTTCACATCGCTCTCTCGATCTTTCATTTCACCTCCTCACCCTCACCTTCACTCTCTCCCCCTCCCAACGCCGCATCACGACAGGTAACTAATCGCAGTCTCTGACAACCAGCTCGACTCTCTCCAGGCCTCACCCAACACAGATACCACGGAGACTGCAGATTGCCATCCCTCCAGCGCCGCTCTTTTGGATTCTTTGTTTTACTTTTATTTTTTCTTGTGGTCGGACAATGCACCCCGAGTCGCAACTCACTCGGTGACCATTCGCTTGCCCTTGAGAGAAAGTAAACAAATCCAACACCAACACCCACCAAAAAAAAATCCCCGACGATTCCCCGCCTGCCGCGTGAATAGCATCATCAACAACAACCACCACCACCAGCCGTTTGTGCTGCACCCGCTCTTTTTACCCCACGAACCTACCTAATCGATATTTTACTATCCGCGACTTCCATCGGCATTTCTTGTCTCTTTTCCTTGGTTGCGCGTCTTCGTCCAATTATCCGCCATGGATACCAGTTACCTGTCCCAGCAGGTCAACACCATTATCGGCCAGCTGCACGGCCTGTTTGACGAAATTGGCGTCCCCAACCATGATCGCGAGGCGCGCGAAGCCGACGTACGCTCTTACCT
Source organism: Colletotrichum fructicola Nara gc5 (assembly GCF_000319635.2). Taxonomy (NCBI): domain Eukaryota; kingdom Fungi; phylum Ascomycota; class Sordariomycetes; order Glomerellales; family Glomerellaceae; genus Colletotrichum; species Colletotrichum fructicola. Next base: position 5,983,697 of record NW_027094051.1, on the reverse strand, counting down.
GGTCGTGTGGATTTCTATCCGTGTGCTAACCATCTCCACAGCTCTTCGAGGCCCTTTCCAAGGCCTTGACCGACCAGGTCCGCCTTGTTACTACCGAGAAGGAGGAGATGATCGAGGAAGCCGAGCACATGATCAACAACATCCGCCAGATGGAGGCATCAATCAGCGGCCGCCGCGACCGTGACGGCGACGACATCAAGATCACATACCCCCTGGTCCGCTGCTTAAAGTCTCTCAAGGAGAAGCACGTCCAGATTAGCAGGTTGCACAAGGAGCGCTTCGCGCAGGTCAAGAGTGAGTTGGCCCGGCAGCAGCAGCCGCGACGCGCCACGAAAAGGAGTCCCGCTGACCACACCGCCAGAACTTGTCGAAGCCCTGGAATCATATTCGTCGCACCTCGAACCCACCTTCGTCCAGATCCCCCTGCCCCCGACGGGCCCGAATCAGTCCGTCCCCTCCAACTTCGACCTGTCGCCCGCGTACGTCGACAAGCTCGATAACGAGTTTACGAGAGTCTATGAAGAGTACAGTCGCCGCGTCGCAACGGTTAAGGCCCTCTGCGAGCACATCATCTCGCTCTGGGCCGAGCTCGGCACCCCGCAGGCCCAGACGGACGCTGCCATCGTCAAGTACTACCGCGATGCGCCGGAGCAGCTGGGCTTGCACGAGGAGGACATCGCCCGCCTCAAGGCGAAGCGCGACAAGCTGTCAGACGAGAAGAAGAACCGCGAGAAGAAGCTCAAGGACCTTCGCGCTGCGGTCGAGGCCCTTTGGGAGAAGCTGGAGGTGGACCACGCCGAGAGGAAGAGCTTCCTGAACAGCAACCGAGGCTGCGGTGTCCGCCAGATTAACGAATTCGAGGACGAGCTGGCGCGCCTGAACGAGCTGAAGCGCCAGAACCTGCATCTCTTTGTCGAAGACGCCCGCTGCAAGCTGCAGGAGCTTTGGGACGCTCTCTACCTTTCCGAGGACGAGATGCTCGAGTTCACACCTGCCTTTTCCGACGTATACAGCGACGCCCTGCTCGAGGCTCACGAGCGTGAAATCGCGAGACTGGAGGTTCTCAAGGAGCAGCGCGCCCCCACGCTCGCACTCATCGACAAGCACAAGAGCCTTACCAACGAACGTGACGAGCTTGCGGCCTCCAGCCAGGATGCTTCTCGTCTCATGATGCGCGGTCAGAAGGGAGAGAGACGCGATCCTGGCAAGCTGCTTCGAGAGGAGAAGATGCGCAAGCGTATTGCCAAGGAGTTGCCCAAGGTTGCTGCTGAGCTTCGTCAAGTCTTGGAGCGCTTCGAGGACGAGTACGGCCGTCCGTTCCTAGTTCACGGTGAGAGATACCTCGACGCTCTCGAGGCGGAGGACCGTCCTGCCCCTGGACCGCGATCCAAGACACCCGGCGCCGGACAGATGGCTTCGGCAACCAAGCCCAGAACCGGCCACAGCCGCGCGAATAGTGTCAGCGCAGCACAGAGACCAGCAACCCGCCAGGGAGCAAAGACACCCGTCGCTGCCGCCCCGACAAACAAGCGCAGTGCCAACAACATGAATGGCGCATCCGCGGCAAGACCCTTGTCCGCTCACATCAAGCCGCCTGGTAGCCCTCGGCCGGAATCCTCCATGGGCTTCCGCAGTAACCATGGCACTCTCACCAAGCCTCCAGGAAGCCCCTCAAGGATTGCCCGCCCTCCCCTCACGAATCTCAAGTATGGCAACAACTCGCCCGAGAGGATACAGAGACCCGAGTCGAGGATTGATGCCTACGCGACAATACGCGGAGGCCCTCCCCTCCGTGCACCTCCGCCCAAGATGCGCGATCTCCACGCCATGGACCTCGAGACCCCGATGAACATGAACCACTACAAGTCTGCCGGGCTTGGTGGAAGCATCGTCCGTCAGGTGGAGCTGGAGGATGTCTACGATGACTGCCAACCGCGCCTCATGAGAGCGAACTCGACACTCTCTCACACCTCGCACGCATCCCACGCTTCCCACAACTCCCACGCCTCCGCCTCGTCACACCACTCCCAAGGCTCCTCCCAGTTCGACTTCCAATCCTCTGTGATCCGACACCACCCCCCGTCATACAGCCAAGCACCACCGCCGCGTCAGATCTCTAATTCATCGACGGGCTCCAGCAACGTGACGGGGTCGGAGAACTGGGAGACGTACGACGACGCCAGCGAGCCCGAGCAGGACGCGACGGACACGTACTACGCCAAGGTGCGCGCGGCGCGCCAGCAAGCAATCGACCCCAAGAGGCCACGGGCGTACCCGCCGCAGGCGCATGCTGGGAATGCGTTTGCGGACCACGAGGGCAACCGGATCATCTCGGGCAGCGAGTGGACCGACGAGGACGGATACTGAGGAAACAAAACAACATCATTGAGCATTAGCCAAAGAAATGTCTTGCTTCGTTGCTGTTTGGCGTTAGCAATCCTCTTGCTTCCGAAGATTTTCTTCAAACTTTGATGATAATGTCGGATGATTATGCCCCACCTCTCATGTCTGGAATGATCAACCAAGTCGAAATTCACGACGTATTGTCTTTTCAGCAAACACAAAAGGACACCGAGCATCTCCCCCAACACCCACTCACCCTCCCTCTCTGAACAAAGACTCCGTGTCTGCGGACGAAACCCGACACACACGCCCACATTTTTTGCTTCTTCTTTTTCTTGTGTCGTTATTACTTCTTCCAGACTTCCGTCTGCACATGTATAGCCCCGACCTCGAGACGGCTTTGGTTCTCTCTCCTTTTGGTCGGACATACCCATTCGGTAGGGGGACGGGTGGACGGGAGGAAACGGGTGTCTTTTTGATACCTCATTTTCGAAGGAAGGTGTAAAGGGAAAGGGAGGGGTCGGTCAAACAAACGGAGTTTGGTTTTGCGATTTGTTTGCGTTTGTGTTTGATTTTGGCCTTTTTTCGATTACTCGACCATTGGCGGAGGGTCGCATCCGGAGTGTGCTCCTTTTCTTTTTTCTGTCAGCCTTATTTTGTAAGACTTTGTAGTTTTGTGTTGTTGCTATTAAAGCTCAACGCTCTTTTACCATGGACCCAGTAGGTATTTTCTTAAAGTAGTACAAAAAGGGGTGATGCGTGCATCGCTGATTTATCATGATTTTTGTGCGTTTGGTCTGGTGATGATGATGAATGCCGAGGATGCCGGATGATGTGGTGATTGAGAGGCGATGGGCGGGAGGCCCGGTAGGACGGGAGCTAAAACTTGACAGAATCTCCGAATGAAGGAATGAACGGAAACCTAGGCTTTATTAGCCCGCCGGCAGCGTGACGGGGTGGTGGTCTAGTCAGGGCAGATTTCCAGAAGATCCGCTATGACGACGCCGGTGATGTCGAGATCTTCGGTGGTGGTTGTGTGTTTCCCTGGTGCTTCCTCGGCTCCTCCCCAAATTCAGTTCCCCATATATTATTCTTTGCGTCACTGTGTCAGGATGGGAACAGGCCCCCTGCAGATGAACACAGGCAGCTGTCGGGTGTCAAGAGCGGCGCCGTGTCTCAGCCTTACAGGTGCTGCAGTTAGCAGTGGAATGCCGGTACTTGCTGCAGGAGGGAGAGACCTGGAAGGAATATCCATTCCACTGCCTGCGAAAGAAGGTCGCCGGGCCACCCGTTCATCTGAATGCGCCGCAGCTTCCCCCAATCATCCCATCCGACGACCTTCTCCGCACGGGCAGAAAGGCAGAAAGCTGGAGCTCACTCAGCAGCAGCAGCAACAGCAAACGTGGAGAGTGCGGTGGGCAGCTGCTATTTGTGTGGGTGAAGGTGGATAATCAATAATCAGCTACAGCCCGAGTACCTGCCTAGGTATTTCCACTTCTGCGGCGCAGCCGGATCCAATACGACCACACTCACACACTACGCACTCCGTCTCCGTTTCCCTCCCCTGACACCTCCTCGTATCTTCTGCCTATTTACCTACCTACATCAAACAAACGACACCTCGTCCCTTCCTTCGACTCTGCCCTCGAGAAACACACATAGCTACATCTACATCGCAGACGAGGGAGGGCATCGCGACCGTTTCTCCCTCGAAAAACCGACAACTCCTACGTAATGCTCCAACCATCGTCGACCGCATAAACCAAAGCCCCTCCGAATCCAATGCCGACACCCCTCCCACCACCTACCACCATCCCACCCCGCGGCCGTCAACCGGCATGATGACGAACACACAGCAGAGCCTCCACCACCACACGGGCGGCGGCGCCTCCGACGCTGCCGCGGCGTTGAAGGGCGCAAACCTCGCCTTCAGCAAGACCAAGCCCAAGCCCGTCCCGCCCCCGAAACCGACTTCCACCGCCGGAGCCCGCGGGGGCGTGGGCAGCCTCGCCCCGGCGCTCGCAGCCACCGCCGCGGCCGACCGCAGCCGGAGCACGAGCCCGATCCAGCGCCAGCACACCGGCACGAGCGTCGCGACGAGCACCACCTTCGGCCGCGACGGCACCGCCGACATGCGCGACCGCCTGTCCTCCTTCCTCGCGAGCAGCCCCGCCGCCTCCTCGACGGCATCCCACCTGACGCCGCACACGAAGCTCGACCCCAAGAGCCCGAGCTACATCGCCGCCGCCCTGGCCGCCTCGCGCAGCGCCTCGCCTAGCCCGCAGCCGCACCCGAGCCCGTCCGCGCTGACGCCCGCGCAGGTGAACCAGCTGCACCAGATGCAGAGCGCGCGGAGCCTGCGCAGCCGGAGGGATAGCCTCGACGAGGAGGAGGGGATGATGGGGCTGCCTGATACCACGTCCATACCGGCCACCGGACACCTGATTACCATGTTTGAGCGGAGCGAGGACGTCGACCCGGTGAAGAAGAGCGGCGGGGACAGCAGGAGGAGGCCTGCGGTGAGGACGATGACGCCTGAGAGGGAGATGAGCCCTGCGAGGGCCAAGGCGGCGAGGATGGGGATTGAGGAGAGGCCGGTGGTGGTGAAGTCGAAGCCGAAGGTTAAGACGAGACCGATCACGCCCACGCCGGTGGAGAGGGAGGTGGAGGCTGTCACGCCGAAGAGCCAGAAGCCGGTTACGAAGCCTAAGCCGAGGCCGATTACGCCTACGCCGGCTATTCAGAGGACGATGTCCGATGCGGGGGTGAAGAAGCCTGTTGCGGAGCCGGCGAAGCAGCCTGGATCGCCGGCGAAGAGGTCGCCGCACAGGAGGACTGAGTCGGAGCAGGTGGTGCAGAAGAGGAAGCCGCCTGTGGGGTTGCAGCCTGCTGCTGAGGTCGTGGAGAAGCGGTCGATGCCGTCTCTGGCCAAGGCAGCCTCCGTCCAGCCTGCGAGACCAGACTCGAAAGAGCCTCCTGTTGCTCCTGAGCCACGGAGGTCACGCACGACAAAGGCAAAGCAGGCAGCCCCGAGCTCACCACCGACGGTTAGCAAGGTCCAGACAGAAATTGTCTCTCCTCAACCTAAGCGGCCAGCGTCAAAAGCAAAGATCCGGCCGCCTACGCCACCTCAACCCCGCGGTACAGCTTCAAAAGCGAAGGAGCCGGAAGCGCCCCCATTGAGGAAGCCCAGGAGCATGGCATCAGTCTACGGCCACGGCCTCCCATTGCAGGAGATTTCACGTCCGACTTCCGCGACCAGGCCATCGACTGCTGACACGAGCTCGTCTAACGATACCTTCGTGTCCGCGTCGTCCGGCTTGACGGCCGTACCCGATGCGACCCCGGCGAGACCGCCAAACCTCCAGACGCACTCGGCGCTTAGCACACCGAGCCGCTCGTCCGTCAACAGCTCGCCTACCCGCGCAACTCCTCGCCGCACGCCGGCGTCATCTACAACAAGCCTGCCCCTGAACTCCCTCTCCAATGCCATCATGGCCGGATCCCTTGCCGCAGCTCGCCTCACGCCCTCTAACACAGGCAACTCGACCCTCTCCCCGCCTGCCCTCCCAAACCGGACAAAGTCACCGCGGCTTCGGCAGACCCTCCGCCAGCCGCCCTCAAAGTCCGACGACGAGGACGAGATCCGCAAGAAGAAGCATCAAAAGGCTAGCAACAAGCACTCCCACGCAGAGGGTGCCCGCCGCCGCTGGCGCGACGAGATCACCGAGCGCGAGCGCCGCCGGTACGAGGCCGTCTGGGCGAGCAACCGCGGCACGCTGCTGCTCACGCCCTTCCTCCCGCAGGCGCTGCAGTCGGATGCAGTCCTGCCGCCGCCGCAGGATGCGGCCGACTGCGTGGCCAACATTGTGGCGCGCGAGATCTGGCGGCGGTCGCGGCTGCCTGCGGAGGAGCTCGCCGAGGTGTGGGACCTGGTCGACCGCAGCGGGCGCGGGATGCTGAGCAAGCAGGAGTTTGTGGTGGGCATGTGGCTGATCGACCAGCGGTTGCGGGGGCGCAAGATTCCGCGCAAGGTGAGCGCGAGCGTGTGGGATTCCGTGCAGGGCGTGAAGGTGCGCGAACCCAAGGGTAAAAAGTGAAGAGCTTGTCCTTCTTCGGTTCATGGGAAGGGGCGCAGGATCAGGGAGAGAGCATTGAAACGAAACATTGGCGTTGCATTGCGAAGCATGAGCATGGCGTGGCATCGTATTTGAGTGTAGCGTATTGTAGTGATACCCGCGATCTAGAAAATATCGGAGCTTGCGTGAGCTTTTCCCCCCTATCGCTGCTTCTGTCTTGGACTTTGTGATGGACAGTATGGTGTATATCTTTATTGTGAATGGCATGTCACTCAAGGGCTGAATGAGACTTGTCCAACGTCCATCATTTTGAATTTTAGCGTAGCAAATCATGGCTGCGTAAATTTCCTGTCCAGTCTAAATGAGGAAAGTTGAGATAAGACCCTCAGAGAAAGTAATCGGGCACGTCATTTTTCTTCTGTATCCTATGGCCGCCCACTTACCGCCGAACTTGACTCGGGTCGAAGAGAGGAAACTGGGGCCGACCTCGGCGGAAAGACACCGGCAGGCGTCCGGCAGGGCGGTAACGTGTCGAAAATGTCATTCGTGTCGTCCGTGTCGCGCCCTTAATTGACTCGCGGTGGGGGTTCTTGGGCGGTGGCGTCGGCGGGTAGATTTAGTGGACGGCTTGATTTTCACAGTACGTGACCTGGTCTTTGGTGGTTGGTGTGAGTGCTTGGCGTGATTTACACAGGGTTTGGCCACAGGTATATGTGTGGGTGACTGAAGAGATATGTGTGAAACTCGGTCTGGATGGGGCTTTTGCGATGCCATGCGACTTTACCGTTCCTGTGGATTCTGGCGTGATTCGGTGTGGTGGGGGTTTATTTAAGATCTTGGACGTTTTCCAGATTCAAGATTTGCGAGTGTCTAAAGTCAAGTTCCTCAAGTTCCTTAACTGCATCTTTCAGTCGTTGACACCCTTTTCTGCATCCAACGTGAGAGTTGTTTCAAAGCCGTCCAATCGCGATACAAGACCGCGCCGCAACTCCGACTCTGTCCTTTCTCACCCAACGACAAACCGCTCAACAGCAACACCAAAACCACACAACCACCACCACACACACAAAATGACAGTCTCCCACCCCCAACCGCCACTCTCCTTCCGCCCCGCCACCCCCGCCGACATCCCCCTCCTCCTCCCGCTCATCCGCTCCGCCTACCGCGGCCTCTCCTCGCGCAAGGGCTGGACGACGGAGGCGGACCTCGTCGCGGACCAGCGCATCGACGAGGCGGGGCTGCTGGGCAAGATCGTCCACCCGGACGGTGTGGTGATGCTGGTCACGAACGAGGACGCGGGCGCGCCGCTCTCGTGCTGCGAGGTGCTTCGCAAACCGGACGGGAGGACGGCGTATTTTGGGCTGTTTGCGGTTGATCCGGAGAGGCAGGCCGGCGGGGTCGGGCGGAGGGTGCTGGGGTATGCGGAGGAGTTTGCGCGGAGGGAGTGGGGGGTGGGCAGGATTGAGATGTGGGTTATTTGGGTTAGGGAGGAGCTGATTTCGTGGTATGAGAGGAGGGGGTATAGGAGGACCGGGGAGAGGAGGGAGTTTCCGTATAAGGAGCTGGTGGGGGGCGAGGCGTTGAGGGATGATTTGTATTTTGTGGTGTTGGAGAAGGAGTTGTGAGAAGCGGTGGATGGTTTGTCAGAGAGTCTTGGTTGGTGTGGTGAAATATATACATAGAATAGAAATACACACCCCGAAGAGCTTAAGCAGGGAGAACTTGAACGACAACACTGTCCCCCGAGAGTGCAACCTGCCAACCCCCTCTCGCCTGCGTGACGCCCGACCCGGTGACCTTCCAGCTCCCACCGCCCTCGACCCAAATAACCGCATTCGCCGCCTTAGGCACGCCATCCAGCTGCGCCAGCGTGACGTCCACCGTCTTCGACGCCGCCACATACTTGACCTCCCTCACAATCCCCGCATCCACGCTAACCAAAACCCCCAACGGGCCAATAAACACCTTGCGCCTGACCGCATCCTTCGTCACGACGCTGACACTGCTGCCCGACGACGTCAGCGTACCGCCGAACGCGACGAGGCCGAGCTCGGCGTCCTGGACGACGTAGGTGCCGGAGCCGAGGGCGAGGCCGAGGAAGCCCGGGCCGTAGTCGCCGCTGATGCCGTCCCACTTGAGGGTGTCGGGCCAGGAGTGGAAGGAGGCGGCGGCGAAGCCGTCGGCGTTGATGTTGGAGAGCGGGCCGGTGGTGCCGGCGTAGCCGGTGCGCAGGAGGTAGGTGTCGGTGGGGGCGGAGCGGAAGGCGGAGAGGAGGGGGAGGGCGTTGAGGGCGGAGCCGTAGTGGTGGATTTGGCGCTCGATGCGCCGGAGTTTGCCGCCGTAGCTGGGGGTGTTAGTTGTGGGTTGGGTTGAGTTGGGTATGGGTGTGGGTTTGGATCGGTATTTGCCGATTTGGGTATGGGTATCCGCGGGCATGGGTATGGGTGGGATACTGGATATGGTGTAGGAATGGGTATCCATGGGTATAGAGTCAACGGATTTGGAAACCCATGGGCACTGGCTGGTTTGGACTTGTGTATCCAAATGAACAACCATATGGGTAATGGGCAGTGGGCAATGATGGATATCCATGAGTATGGGTATGGGTATGGGTATGATTTGAGTAAGTAGGTAAGGTATGTTGAGGGACTTCCCAGTCTAACTAGTGAAGGGGATTTACAGTAAGGGGAAAGCAGCTAAACCACTTGGTCTAAGGTAGTGCTTTATCAGGTAAGATAAATCGGGTGCAAGATGGTTTGGGTATAGGTATGGTTATGGATATCCGTGAATGTGGGTATCCATGGGTAATGGGTAATGGGTAATGGGTAATGGGTATCCATTCGGTTATCCATGTATGTAGGCGTGTGAACACAGGTATGATCTGGATAAGGGGTAATGGATAATTATTATGGATACCCATGGGTTTGGGTAGGATCTGGCTTATGGGTTTGGCTCTGGATATCCATGGGTAATGGGTAGTGGTTTTGGATATCCATGGGTTTGTGAGTTGGATATCGATGGATACCCATGGATGCGGGTAATGGGTATTGGGTATGTATGATGGATGCAAAGATAGGATTGAAGAATGACCCTCGGAGCATACACGAAGGGGAGAGTTCGTAATATATGAAATATATGAAATAGCAAGACTCACATGTTGTCCCAGTATCGACGGGCATTTCCATTCCAGCCCCAGTGAGGAAGGGTCTGCATGAAACCCAGCACACTGTTGACTGACTTCGTAGCGGTGTTCGTGAAGCCAAAGTACCTGCGAACCTTAAGTCAGCATATTGTACTATCATCATCACGAACATCAAAACTCACTTGGCCCAGTAGTAAACCCCCTCCTGACCAGTCGAATCCCAAGCCATCTCGCTTCCAAACGGCACCTCCTCTGTATCCCACTGCGCCGCCCTCGATCGCATGCTTGTCGAGAGAGTATTGGCTTTCGTGGTCTGCCCCTCGCGGATCAAATCTGTCAAAATCTCTCCAAACACCGTCTCCCCCATCAGCCCGACACGGTTGTACCCAACATCGTTCCTCATACCCCTGATAACTGTACTGTACGCCTGGTTCAGATACCAATCCCACGTATGGCTCTTCACCAGCGCCGGGTACGCCCTTGCCACGCGGTACAGCGACCAATACGCGCCCGCGACGTGCACATAGTTGTATGCGCGATCGATCGAGTACGCAGCCGCCTTGTTCCACGACGTCCACGAAGTCCAGTCGATGCTGGTGCTATACCTGTAGTTCGGCACAGCCGAGGGCTCGTAAAAGAAAATGCTCTTGCGGACGCCAAAGTCGGTCGTCTGGATTGTCTTCCAGAGCACGTTGTCGACGAACTGCTCAAGCTTGGTCACCTCGTCCGCGGCCGGCTGGATGGCCTGCTTCATGAAGGCGGAGAGGTACGAGCCCGCGCCGGCTTCGTCGCTGAGGCCGGCGACCCAGGCGCGCGAGTCTTGGGTCACGATGGACTTTGTCTCGTAGTCGTACGTCATGACGGAGGAGGAGCGGCCGAAGGGGTCGGATGTGTCGTTGAACCATTGCGAGGTCGTGAGGAAGCGGCCGAGGCTTGCGACGGCTTCGGTGGAAGGCTTGGTGACGTAGTAGTGGACGGTTTGGATTTTGTTGTCGGCGTAGGTGATGGTTAGGCGGACGCGGCCCCAGGCGGAGGCGGAGGGGGTGACGGTGTATTTGCCAGATGAGACAAGGGTCACGGTGAGTGCGCCGGCGGGTTCGGAGACGAGGGACTTGACGGCGGATTGGGATTGCAGGAAGAGTTGAGCTGGTTCGCCTCGGGGAACGATGTAGCCTGGCACGCCGACGGCGGTAGGAGTGTTGGTGCCCCGAACCGCGGCGTCGAGTCCGCGCACGCCGGACTTTGCGACGGAGAAGCGGACGCCGAATTGCAGAGACTGGCCAGGCTGGAGAGTCTTAGACGAGGGTGTGTTCCAGGGTGTCTGCGCACGCCATTCGTTCTCGGCCCAGGCTTTGGTGAGGGTCTGCCACTCGTAGAAGCCTTCAAACGTCTGGCTGCCGTAGGCCGTGTCGGAGTAGTACGTCTCGGGGAGGTTGCGGTACGCCTCCAGGGGCGTGTCCCCAAGCGGAGTGACGACAAGGGCAGCGCCAGTACCGCGGATCGGAGCAACGCGGATTTGGCCGCCGTGCATGCCGATGTAGGGGTCTGAGAGGGAGCACAGGCGTTGCATGTCTGTGGCGAGGCGGTTTGTGAAGATGGAGTTGAACTCGGCCGGAAAGCCCAGGCTGCCGATCTCCACGGCGGAGGAGCCCGAGTTCTGGATGGTGAAGCGCAGGCCGAGGTCGCCGGAGACGTCGAGCCACTCGCGGGTGATGTTCAGCGGCCCGGTCGGCAGAGTGGGGCCGAGACGGGAGGAGGCGAGGACGCCGGATCCCGCGGTGAGGGCCGTGACCGTTTGCCGGGCCGATGCGGAGTTGCCGTCGGTCCATGCTGTGGCGCCGGATTGGCGGTAGCGGAAGGTGATGTCGCCCCAGTGGTACTGGCCGTTGCGTGCACGCTTAGAGAGGTAGTCGAAGGGGAGGAAATCAAAGGTGTCGCCCGCGGGTTTCAGGGAAGCGAGAACTTGGGCGTTGCGGACTAGCTGGATGTTGAAGTTTGCGGTCGTGAGGGTGATGTAACCGTTGCTCAAGCCCAAGTTGTCCTGGCAGAAGACGGTCGCCACAATGCTGGCGAGCACGAGAGTGAACTTCATGGCGGAAATCACGATGACTTGAGCTGAGCTGAATTGCTCTCTGCCTTGTCTGAGGTGCTAGACACTGGCTACAAACGCCAACGGATCATCATGATTATATAGACTTTCCGATTCGATTTCTGATCACACTATTGATGGCACCATGCCATTCGACTCTGAGGGACATTCTAGAAACGCGATAGACTATGACCGATCTACGTTCCTGCAGTTGGGCGATGCTACATTGAACCCGGTGTCGTTCCCGATGAATCCCACGCCTCGGTGGAACAGATTCCATCGCTTCTTTGGTCCATTGAGGAAACATCAACCAAAGCGATGGTGTATCTTCGCTTCAAGACTCGCATCGCTTGTTTCTTGGTTCGGGCCAGGCAACCGAATGCAACCATGGATCGGGCGGATGGTCCGAGTTTTGTGCATCGCGACCACAATCTTCCCGGTCAACAAGGGTCAACTACGCGATGCCCTCAAGCGAACCGTCAACTAACCATCCCACCAAGCCTGGCGTCCTGTTCTCATGCACGGAATGGGCAGCAAACGCGGGGTACACCTGCCCATCCCCCGTGCGATGCAACCCTTCGGTGTCGGTCTCTGTGCAACGTGATTGGGTCGCAAGTAGAAAGAGTCGCAATGATACGCCCCGGTCCTCCCACCGGGGAAATCAAAATCCACGGATGGTTCGTCCTAGTCTTGGAGGGGCAACCTCGTATTGAGCAAAACGCATTTATAGTACTTGAGAGTAGGGCGGAGTTGAAATACATTTGAAGGGGATGAGAACGGGCAGCAAAAGATCGCTGACTTATGGCTGAGTTGAGCCGGGTTGCTCCGTTTAGTTGCTTTGGGCAGGTCGTTTAACGCAACCGAGTCTCATGGCTACCCCAGTTTAAGTGGCTAGACGCCGTCACAATTAGTGATGATTTGCTCCCTGTTGGCTGATCTGGTGCAATTGTCAATTTATTCGTATCACGAACGAAATTCAGGGATGAGGAAAAGTGGATGCCCCTCCTAAGGTTAATCCATTTGAGTCTCTTTAAAACCTGACACTCAGCCCTTTGGAAGAATTCCCCGACCTTAGTGCCGACTCGAGTTCCAAGTCAACTCAGTGAGCTTGTTCGTTCTTTCAACCGTCCTTCTTTTGCGTGTGTATACATTCAGTCATTCTTTTCTTCTCCGATCATTTCTCACAATGCTCTCCAACCTGTTGCGGGCTTGTCTCGCTACTTCGCTGCTGGCTCAGCCCCTGCATGCAGGCGTCATCCCTGTCCGCCGACAGGCAACCTCCAAGACTTTCACGTCCACCGGCAACCCCATCCTGGCCGATGGCTCCATCTACTCCGCCGACCCGGCGCCGCTCATCGTCAATGACACCCTCTACATCCTCTCCGGCCGGGACGCCGCGGGCCCGACCGAGAACGGCTTCGTCATGAACGAGTGGCAGATCTTCGAGGCTAAGAACCCCGACCCGGCCGGTGGAGACTGGACTCTGCACCAGGACGTCGCCCAGCCCGAGGCCATCTTCTCCTGGGCCAGCGCCGGCACCGCGTACGCCAGCCAGATCGTCCAGGGCGCCGATGGCAAGTTTTACATGTATGCCCCCGTGACCCAGGCGAGCTCCAGCGCCAAGGACCCCTTCGCCATCGGCGTGGCCGTCTCCGACAGCCCCCTCGGCCCCTTCAAGGACGCCCACCCCTCCGGCCCCATCATCTCCCAGACCGTCCCGTCCCCCGGCAACGACATCCAGAACATCGACCCCACCGTTATGGTCGACACCGACGGCAAGGTTTACATCTACTTCGGCACCTTCGGCTACCTCAAGGGCTACGAGCTCGACAAGGATATGATCACTATTAAGGGTGATGTTGTTGATGTGGACTCTCTCACCGGCTTCTTCGAGGCCCCCTGGCTCATGAAGCGCGACGACACCTACTACATGCTCTACGCCGCCAACAACGCCGGCGCCGACTCCCCCTGCACCCCGACCAGCTACCACGCTTGCCTGGCCTATGGTACCGCCTCTAGCCCTCTCGGCCCCTGGACCTTCCAGGGTGTCTTCCTCGATATCGTCTCCTCCACTACTTCCCACCCGGGTGCCTACAAGCTGAGCAACGGTGACTGGGGTCTGGTCTACCACACCCGCGATGCCGAGGGCGGCACGCACTTCCGCCGCTCCATTGCCATCGACAAGCTCACCTGGGACGACTCCGCCAAGCCCCCCGCTATCAACAAGGTCGTTCAGACCAAGCGCGCGGCCGCCGCCAAGGAGCCCACCCGCAACGTCGCTCCCAAGGCCGTCGCCGCTTCCGAGGGCGAGACCCCCATCCAGTACTGGATCAAGGCCATCAACGACGAGCGCGTCGAGGAGGCGCCCCTCCCGCCCGACTACTGGTCCTCCTACAACGCCGAGCAGTCCCCCAAGGAGAGCACCCTGACCCTCGCCTGGAACGCGACCCAGGAGCTCAACGGTGCCGCCATGGCCTTCTTCGCGGATCAGGCTGCGGGATCTTCTGTCGGTGTTGCGCCGCCTGCCTCGTGGAAGCTCGAGTACAAGGACGGCACCGCGTGGAAGGCCGTCGACGCGACTTCGTACCCCACGGATGTCACTGACACGCCTACCGAGGTGAAGTTCACCAAGGTGTCCACGACTGCGCTGAGAGCTGTCCTGACTGCGTCTGGTAGCAGCACGTACGCCGGTGTTGCCGTCAAGGAGTTTTTCGCCTATGCTCCCACGGCCGCGTAAAGAGGTCTTTTACTGAGACTGTCAAATTAGACTTGTACAATTACTGATTATCTCGTCACACTTCGAGATGGTTCTGCTGTTGATATTGGGAATCATGTACATAAATACCTCTTAAGAGCGATCCATGCGCCTGCATGCTTTTATTCTTCAACCTGCGTTTATTCGTAGGAACTTCTACAATTTATTATTTGCCTATTGCTGTGTACAACCTTCAGACTAAACCCGGGCACTCGTTAGCCGTCGTTGAAAAGCGACGCAATGTTGACTTGAATTGATGGGCAATGTGGTTAGGGTATTCAGGCGAGAAACAAACGAATATTTCAGAGCTAAGATAGAACGCATGTTTCGAATCGTCAACGCATCAAATTGGAGACAGAGAATTCTCATATGGCAGAAACTCAGTCGTGGTTGTTAATCGCACAACGTCTAGTTGAAGAACCCGGAAGCTGCTAACACAGTACTTATTGACATATAGGTCTACTGAAGGGTAAGATCACCGTAGATTTGCGAGCAATAACATAAAAGTCACCTCCGTTCTCAACTAATTCAATTTTATGTACATTGAGTCGCACAGCAAAAGTGGATGCAAGTGCAACCTACCTAAGAGGTCGACTCACAAGTTGCGATGGAGGAATGCCACCACTTTACAGGGCACTCATACTAGAGCCAATTGGAGTCGACGCGTCGCGCAGATAAGGGCTGGTGCGACCATCTATGCGCTGCCACCTTACCCCCTTGCTAAACGTCCTCTATCCTGCAACCTATTCATCACGAAACTCAAGCTGAGCTCGTTCATTTTGTCCCATTCACCTTCATTCATACTATAATCAATTGGCTCTATGCTACTTCTCATTTTATCGTCATCAAGATGAGCGAACCACCGTCAACAACACCACCCACAGCACCATGCAATCACCCCGAAATCCACGCCGACCACGCGCCGGGCACAGTTCACGCATGCGCCCTCACTGAAGCGGAGCGCTGGACCGACCGAACTATGAGATTCAGGGTCGCCTGTGACGATATTTTGACCCTGCGTGGCGGCATCTACGACGACCTAAATGATGCCCGCGAGGACGTATACCGCGCTGAGAACGAAGTCGACGCCGCTCGCAAGGTCCTATAACTGGCGGAGAACCGACAGAAGCGCGCACAGAAGAAGCTCAAACAGCTGAAGGAACGATTGGAGGTCGCTGAACGGAGGGTGCGGCCAGCGAGCGACGAGTACTGGGGCGCCGTCGAAGTCATGCACGACGCCAACACCAACGCCGCGCAGCTGGCGAGGGGGACGCGTCCTGTCATCGACTGGGAGAAGGAGCGTGTTTATGAGTTTGGCGATAGGGCGCGCAATGTGGCAGGCCCTGTGGGCGAGAGGGCGCTTCCGAGCCTGATCGCGGCCGGTCCGAACCGCACTGACAAGAGGGTGAAGAGGCATCGGCCTTACCCGACCAAGAAGGACTTGCCCCCGAAAGTCGAGCCGCTTGTGCATTCTTGCGGGGAACTGCCGTCTTGGGATGAAGAGGATATCAAAATCTCGAAGCTAGATGATGATACTGTTATCGAAGTCGGCAACACAAGGTATCTCGTCAGGATGGACCCGGAAGACGTGTGGGCAAAGTTCATGGCAGGATCTCATGATGATGACAGCCGGGAATTCAATGAATCTCACAAGGATGACTTGTTGAATATGTTTGGGTACGGGCCTAGACAGGCAGCCAAGCCCTTTGAATCCATCGACACGAGGTGCGGGATCATGGAGGTCATGTCGAGGGCGGAAGCTGAGAGAAGGGGGTGGCTACCAATGAATGGCTCAGCTTAAGGATGTTTATTTCGGAGGCGTTTCACAAGAATCCATCACGATCACCTAAATAAAGTGAGTTTTGTTTATTTAGTTTTTTTCTTCTTTTTTTTGGAACATGGAGGTCATGCAGACAACCAATAAGTCAAGACACCACTATTCAGACGCATAGCTGCTTCTGAAGTAGCCTTTCAACTGCAACATGATGGGCACATCGTTGAATCGGCAAATAGAAACATCTACACTCTTTCTCGATCGCTGTCTCAATTTATTGGCGCAGCATATCAGCACTGCAGAGAGCTGGGTGGTATTCCAGCCACCTCCAGGCATTTGTAACGTCCTCCCTACATGTAAGGAGGCACGACATTCCACATCACGCCCGCCCCCATGGAGAATCCAGCTTCGGTCCCCAGTCAAGACTGTGCCCCCTAAAAAGTGCCGCACCTCTCGTCTTCGCGTTTGGAAAGCCATTGCTCTTTCACAACCTCAACTAGGGTACGCGCCTTCACATCTCAGTGATCCCTAACAAGACTTCATCCGCCAAGATGGACGCTGTAACAATCGCCTCGTATGTGACAAATGTCAACAACAATAGCCTACGGAACACCAAATACCACTCCGCCCTCGAGGATCTCCATCGCGCGGAAGAGGAGAAATTGACCGCTCAGATCAATTCGGAGAGGGCGCACTCGATTTCCATGGCACACAATGCCCAGCTGGCAGATTTGAGAGCCGAGCGAGACGCAGCTGAAGTGGCTCTCAAACAAATTATCGTCTGCCTGCAGGCATGCGAGGAACGTCTGGAGAGGGCCCAGCGTCGAGTGAAAAAGGCCTGGCTAGACAAGGCTGAAATCGATGAGGAAGCCAACAAAACTCATCGTTACCTTTCGCGTTCAACGGTCCGTCTATCTAATGCCGCGTCGATATTTAAACGCGAGGCGGAACAGCATCGTGTGCTACCAGTCGGAGATTGGGACGCGTGCGTGTGTGAGGACTACCGGACGCCGCCGCCAGAAGTCACATCCACTTCGAGCCAGACTGAGCAGGTGGGGGCCATGTCAGTGTCGTGCTCACTATCCGAGATGCCCCATCTCGACGTTGAAGGGACTACTGGAACTCCTTCGCTGGTCAGTGAGCCGTCATCTCAGCCATTGACTCGACCGTCAGTCATTGCCGTCAGGCCTTTGCGGTCCAGCAGGACGAGAAGCATCGCAGCTAGGCACCAGCCCTACTTCCGATCGGCGGTCAACATCCTGAAGTGGCAGATGCAACAGCCGGAAGGGAATGGGGCCGAAACAGAATTGGAGAAACTTGAAGCAGCGAGCGTGAGGGAGCGCTTGGTCAAGAGCCCAGAGGTTGAGTGCTTAGGGGAGACGGTGCCGCAAGATTGCGAGGAGGAGTGTGCGAAGGCTTAGAAACCGCTGAGGAAGGACAATGGACGTAACAAAGATGCAAAACGAATAAAATGGCTGTTACAGGATGGGAAGTTTGAGACTTCGGGTCAGTCTGAACTCATTAGAATTGCCGAGGAGTGAAATGTGGGTTGGGCATTTGTGAAACCTGGCGACATCAAGGTTGTCAAAATATGTACGAAGAGTGGAATATGTTTTTTGATACGAAGGATTGTTTTATATGAGTCTGTAAGAAACTCGTCGCGACGAATGTTAGTCTATCGTTCATAATGCCAAATTTGCTGCACTGAAATGCCTTGCAGACAATACCGTCTTAGTAGCGTGTGCCGGTCAACAAAAGTTCATCTATAAGTATCACTCTGAGCTATTCAACAAACAGGTTCACCGGAACCAGGGCATAATGTTAATGAAACATCAAATGAAAAACCATTTATGTCTCTCTTTGAGATAAATCATTGATCGTGAGCACCAATGATTTGGTGGTTCAACATCAATGGCGGCCTACACATGCTTGAGATAGGCGGGTACATTCTAGCGCCCCCTGAACGCGCTGAACGATCTGCCCCGGCATTGAACGCGACGCGTCCACTGTTCCCATCTTGCAAATCTCTCAATCACCCACTTCCTCCACGACCTCCATACTCCAGAATCTCATTCGATCGGCCTCAACGTAAGTCAAATGAGCCAGAACTTTAAATTAATGCTAATAAATTAGATGGATGACCTGCGAACAACGACCAGAGTCGCGTGCGACGCCTGCGGCAAACTCGCGGGAACCGCTCACTGGGTCGTCGACGAGTTCCTCTGCGACCTCGCTGAAGAGGTTGATGTCGCCGTTGCAGAGAAAGACGAACTGCAGCGACGCCTCGATGAGATGAAACCCAAACATTTCGAAGAGATGGCAAAATTTTATTCGATAAAAGACACGCGCGACAGGAACGAGATTCACTTGGGCGTCTATCTGGATTTCGACGAGGCCAAGACGCCAGGGGGAAAGCTGTACAAGCAATGCGAAAGGGTCAGGAAGCGAAAAGAGAAGTCCGACATGCTTTTCAGCAAAGCAGAGAAACGCTTCATCCCCTTTCGCGCAAAGTACGAAGCTGCTATGGAGTCTGTGGCCAAGGCAAGCCGACGATTGATCAGCGCCAATACGGAATACATTTTCACCGAAACTCTGAAGACCCGCAAGGAGAAGGAGCGTCTTGCACAGCTGGCTTGCAGTAGCACCAACAGAACAATCAAGATCGAAGCATCTGATGCCTCATTACTTGATATCCCAGAGGTGAAAATTGAGGCTTTCACCGAGGAAGCTAACGGTCACACGATTCCTCGACACGATCTAGAAGCAGCTGCAAAGGAACTCTTTCCGGATGTCGGTTTGATTGATCACCATCAGTCCGGCGAGAAGACATCAGATTGGCCAACGACGCCTTCCAGTGTAGCGAGAAGTGGCGTGCAACGGACCGGCCGGAGATCGGCACACCGAAATGAACCCTATGTGTTATCACCGAGAACTTGCAACATATAGAAGGCCTGATAGTTGATACGAAGAAGTGGGAAGACCGGCGAAGATGCTCATGTTTTCCTCAATATCCTTCTCGCAGACGATCGAAACCTTTGATGCCTTTATCGCGTGCTTCCACGGGTTGAATGGATCCAGTCCAGCAACTGAAACTGAGGTAGGTAAGTCCTCACCATGAATCACCATGAATCAGATACCCTTCAACAATTCCAATATCCTCATGTTCGACAAACAACTTCCCGACTACTGAGACGGTCTTTGGGCCCGAGGCGTTATATAAATTTTGGCTCTAACTCGTAGAAGTCAGCTTTAGGAGGCCAAACCAATGCCTGAAGGACGCAACACAGCAAAGGGCAAGCCGGAAGTTTAGGATTGCGACCATGATGACCCCCCCGTGAAGTGACTTCGCATTTTTCTCCTGCTTGGAGCAACCAACTACATCACAGAGGCTCAACCTTCATCATTGCTGAACGTCTTGCCAATGCGGGGAAACGACAAGGGTCTCTTCTCTTCTTGCTTGGCGTCGGCTATTTGTTTACCTACCTATCGCGTCTTTCTTATCTGCACAGACATAAACCTATCAATTGCAGCTCTTATCTCCATCCATGGATTTTTGCTGCACGCTGCCTTATCAACCGATCCTCATCTCTCTTTAGCTTCTTGGCAACATCTAGACCCATGATCCGGACGGAAACCTGAACGCTTTTTTCTTCACCGACAAACAAGAACATCGCTACTCTGCCGATATTGTTTGCATGGGGTGTGATGCGGTCTTATCGGGCATGGAGTAGCCCACATTGTTGCTCGAGTGGTCATGCCCATGACACATTTTGGACTGAAGCAACCCATTTCCTGGCCATGACGAACGTCCAGACAGGCGATATCGGTAAACTTTCCTTGGCATTGGAACCAAGCCGGATTACGCTCTGATTGAGCCATTTTCCGAAAACCACTCTACGCGGACGATACACCCCTCTATAAGGGAGCCTCTGTCACGTTCATAATGTCTTGAACTCTTTGTGCAGCCCATCGCCTGTAGGAGTCAATCATGCGGTCCTCGATTCACTTGATTCCCCTACTGGGAGGTTTGCGTTCTTTGGCAGAGGCAAAGCCGCTGGATCAGCCTTCTGTGACGTTCCTGTCCCCTTCGGAGGTCAGCCCAGGAAGTGCTCATAACGTCGTTATTGAGTATGGCGGCAGTGCAGATGGTGAACTCACGATCACCTACGACTCATGCGACGGTGCTGCCGTCATCTCGGACGCGAAGCAGCGTCTCGGCACAACTTATGTTGGTGACCATCCCCTAGCAGCGCGCCACATGGACCATGAGGACAGGCGGCCAACCAAGTTTGTCTGGTTGACACCTACCGACACGGATGGCGGGTGTCTTCGTGCGTTCCTCAATGGTGAGCTAGTGGGGCAATCTGAGGATCTTCCAGTCACCAAGCGCATGGCTCGACGAAGCGCCAAACGGTCGTTCGCAGACGTGGGAGGAGACGACAGCATGTGGTTCAACGGCGTGGCCTACCTGGAGCAGAAGCAGCCTGATGAGGCATTTGTCGCCGCGGCAAAGAACAAGTCGTTCGGTATTCTCGGTGCCGGTATGTCTGGACTGATGTCGTCTGTAAGTCTAGTTTGCCGGCTGCATTGATCTTTGGGTGCATAGACTGACCTGTTTGGATCATAGCTACTCCTGGATTCTGTCGGTATCCACAACTGGAAGATCTTGGAGTCATCTGAGCGTCTCGGCGGCCGCTTCAGGACTGTCTATCTCAACGGTACCTCCCCCGAGGAAGGTCAATATCACGAGCTTGGGCCTATGCGTTTTCCGGTCGAGATCACAGACTCCGAGACCAACGAGACGTTCCCGTTCAACGATCAACGGATCGTTTTCCAGCTGGCTGACGTACTCAACAAGCTCAACGCTGGCAATGAATCGGTGCAAGTTAAGTTTTGGGATTGGATCCAGAGCTCTCCCAACACCCCTGTCGATTCTCCGTTTCGACGTCCTGATGGCACGTTCCCCGGAAAGACTGAGGTGGCGACCGACCCTGCCTACGCAAACCCTACCATCTATAGTAACGCCACTGCTGCTGCCGAGGCCATTGCTGCTCTGGACAAGTTCAAGGGCCTCGACGCCGAACGAATTCGCATGTACGCCACCAACATTTTCGCAGCTTATAAGCAAGCTAAGGAAGACGGCATGTTCGATTATTCGGAAGTCTCCTATCTGCGGGACGTCATCAAAACAGACCTCAACACCACTGATGAGGTTTCACCATCCCACATCTACTGGCCCATGTGGGAATACGAGACCGTTTACTTTCTCGCCACCAAGTGGGTAACTGTCAAGGGCGGGCTTAGTAGATTGCCAGCCGCTTTTGAGCCTCTGATGAAGGGAAGAATCCAGTACGGCGCGAAGGTTAACGGTCTACACTACAACGAGAACAAGACTGTGTCTGTCTCCTGGAAACCCACTGGAGCCGAGCCTTTCGAGACCCCCGAAGAAGTCGAGACCTTCGACTACGTAATGAACAGTGTCCCACTTAACCTGTTAAAGTTCTGGGATCTGCCCCCCTACTCAAGCCTTCTGAAGCGCGCGGTTGATCGAACCCTGTTCGGTAACGCTGTCAAGGTTGCTGTTCAGTTCAAGACTCGGTTCTGGGAACACCTCGAGAAGCCCATTTTCGGCGGCTGCACCCGTCTCACTAAGCCTCAGCTCGGCCAGGTGTGCTATCCTTCGTGGGACCTGAACGCCACTGGACCAGGCACAATGCTAGCATCGTACCTCTCCGATTACGAGGCTACCGTCGCTTGCTCTATGTCTGAACAGGAGCACCTTGCCTACATCAAAAGGGCTCTTATCCAAGTCCACGGCGATGTCGTTGAGGAGAACTGGACGGGCATCTCCGCTCGGCACTGCTGGGAACAGGATGAACACCATGCAGGAGCCTTCACCATGCAGATCTTCTCGCAGCAAGATCTTTACCTTCCCGCTTTCTACCAAACGCAGTTCAACACTGTGTTTATCGGCGAAGCAGTTACTTTCACGCACACCTGGACTTTCAGTGCCCTCGAGAGTGCTCTCAGGGGAACCGTTCAATTGCTTCTAGATATGGGTCTAGTAGACGAAGCCAAGCAAATTACTAATACCTGGATGGCGCGATTTATTGAAGTCTAGACTGGGCGTAAGCATATTGACAGGTGAAAGGAATTTCCTCTTTTATCACATTGAGTAGAGGGAATATGAAATTCGAGAGTCAATGAGCAGCCTGGTGACCTATAGGCCTCTTTTACACCAGTCTTTAAGACTCACGCCATAAAGAGTGTCTGCTTAGCAAAAGCACCAAGAAAATGTTGGATGATTTGTGATTATTTGCGTGAAAGGTGAATTATTAATACACAAACCCCTTCGGAGGTCATTGAAAAGTCAAGACCACCGCCTCGTCGTAGAAAATCCCATCATTCCGGTTGACGGCCTGACAACTGCTTCCCTTCTTGATAATCATTTCCATAAAACTGTAAGGCCCCGCCAGGGCTGTTGTCGATAGCGCACGCCTCAAGATGTCGTCGTGCCAGACTCTCCGTTCATCAAGGCAGCGAGGCTGGTCTCTTCATCGTCCGAATCATCATCATCGTCGTCGTCATGCATCAAATCAATGACCAGGATTGAGCCCGAGTTTAGCGTGTCCAGTTGAAACCCAGCCTGCAAGACCTCCGGAGCGTCATGAATGCATCCAGAAACGCTCAATCCGACATCCGCATCTCTCAGAGCCAAGCATACGACCCGGAAATGCTTATGGTGAGTATCTTGATCCTGATCAAAAATCAAGATGACGTTCTGGTGGGTGAGGCAGAAGGTTTCGCTGATTTTTGCATTCTTCAGCGCCGCCGAGATTTGTGCCGGTTGTGTCTTGTCCGTGATAGTAAGGCGGGTGAAGACCTTGCCGTTCAGAAGGTTCTTTGTCGCGCTTGCATCCTTCGGCGTAAATATTGATACGTTCGGGGGAAGAGCCAGAGCGGCCGGGGCCGTTTTCGTGTTCGCGGATGACATGCTGGTGAGTCTTGATGTCGCCGGCTGGTTAGATGTATTTCTGAGTGAGTGATGAGTCTGCTGCCGCGAAAATATTTGATGGCTTATGTAATCCTGACGTAGACCCCGCATGTACATCTCCTTCCCCGGGTTCCACTCGGTGCCGTGGCCGGTCCCACTTCCGGAATCCTGTCCGGAGAAGATAGTCTTTGTTGCTGACCGGCGTAGCGTTGCAGCAGGCGGAGACATGCAGCCCAGCTGAAGTCTAGGACAGCAGCATGTCTCGTATGGAGGTCGAGTAGCCTATGCACGGGTATTGACCTGCCTGATTTGGACGGGTAGCAATCACGAACAATTATCAGCGTTCCCTGCCCAATGACGTGAGTCAAATAGAGTAGCACTATCGAATTTTCTTGCGCCATGCTTGACCGAATGAAGTCTCATGACACTTGATTTCCTTTCATTGACTGATGCAAGTAAGATGGCTGAATAATAGCCCATACACATTCAGTGCATGCACCATGCATGGCAGGCTCAACTGGCGACACAGGTACCGGCGCTTGATAGAAAGCCTGAAACTGTCTTCGAGTTGACGAACCTTTCCAATGAAATGGGACATTCAGTAAGACTGGTACTCAATGACGACATTGGTGGTCTCGAGTCCTCGGGCAAAATACCGTAGTACATGGATCTTTGTCTCTCTCTGATGGGCTCAACTGTCTCGATGTCTTCCGAAGTCAGACGCTAAATGAACATATAAAGCACCATCTAGGCCACTTCGTAAGACATCCTGATCAACCCTAAAGCAAAACCATTCTTTCCATCATGATCACTCCTAAGTCTCTCGCTGCCAGTGTTTTGGCCCTTCTCCCCTTCGCTGTCCAAGCCACATACCCTTTCTACAACCCCGGCACTCTGCCTGGCAACTGGGACGCCTCTTGCGCAGAGCATGATGGGACAGTTCAACAAGTCACCAACGTCGTATACAAAGGTACCACAGCCCTCAAGATGACGCAAACCTACGACGCGTCTTATACCGGCCGATACCACTCCGAGGTAGACGTCTCGGACGGCTACACTCGTGGCGACGAGCGCTTCTACGGCTTCGCTTTTCGCTTGTCGGAGAGCTGGTCTTTCGAAGGAACGCAGTCTTACAACATCGCTCAGTTCATTGCCAATCGTCCCGGCGCTGGTTGCGGCGATGACGACTGGATGCCTTCGTCCATGCTCTGGCTCAAGGGCAATCAACTCACAACACGCATTGTCAGCGGACAATACACCAGTCCGAACTGCATCCGCAACTTTTCTGAGTTTGGCAACCTTGCCACCGTCTCTGCTGGAGCATGGCACACGGTCATCATTCAGGCACGATGGAATAGCGACAACACGGGCTTCTACAAGATCTGGTTCGATGGGGCCAAGGTGCTTGAGAAGTACGATGTTGCTACAACGATTAGCAACGACAACAGCAAGTTCGCATTCCGTGTGGGCCTGTACGCTAATAGTTGGCACGACGATAATAAAATGGTTGGAAGCCAGGCATTTCGGCAAATCTGGTTTGATGAGGTCTCCGTCGACTCTACTTACAAGGCGGTCGACCCCGCTCAGTAAGCTCCTACAGTAAGCTCCTACAGCAGGGGGATGCTGACCATACATCTATGGAAGACTGAGAGCAGAACATTGCTTTAATCTCAATCATGATATCTTTCTAGATGTATCAATCTAAGCTAGACCCTGCGATAACTATTGGTCATGCGATTCACCTGCATAGAAACTTCGAATGATAGAGTCCACATCCTCGATAGCCAATGGGCGAATGTCAGCCAGCGTCTTGATCTTCTGGGTTCCAGAATGTGATGTCAGTAGGCCTGTTGAGAGTCTCAACCAGATGATTTCCTATCGAATCAGTACTTACACAATTCTGACCTGAACGTCCGGCATATCCAGGCCAAGCTGGCTCACGCGGGTCTTTACTGCATGCCAGCCCGTCAGTCTTGACTCGAAGTGGACGTATCGCGTCATCCCAAAGTCTTCGGGATTGATGATCTCGTAGTTGCTCGGATGGCTCATGACTCCCTTGGCGTGATGACCCGACTTGTGCGTAAATGCACAGAATCCAGTGATGGGGTTGTTGAAGGGCGTGTTGATCTGCACAGCTTCGGCGACCATGTCTTCCAGCTCCTTGAGCATGTGCAACTGGTACTTGCTAGTGACGTATTCACGGTTCTGGACAACTATGCGCGCCATGAAGCCACCGAGGGGTGTGATGCCGTTGCGCTCGCCGATACCGAGCACTGTGACGTCGATGTGGGTGGTGCCTGCCTCGAGGGCAGTGTATGCGTTCGCGATGGCGCAGCCGGTGTCATCGTGGAAATGGGTTTCGATGTCGCACGCTGATTCGGTATTGAAAAGTCAGAAATGGGGTCTTATTCGCTTTTGTTGTTGCTGTTTCGAGGAAGCTGGTGTTTCGGGGCGATGACTCACAGACAACCCCTCGAAGGGTTTGTATCAGATCGTAGACCTGACGCGGGTTGGCGCAACCAATGGTATCCGCAACTCCCACGCGGTTGACCCCAATCTTGTCCACGGTCTTATAGACGGAAAGAATGTCGACAAGATTGGATCGGAAAGAGTCTTCAGTGGAAAATCTGACCTCGAGGCCCTGGGACTTGACGTATTCGATGACTTCAATTGCTGCCTTGATGATTTGGGCAACATCCTTGCCGTGAGAATGTTGGCGAAGGAGAGCCGACGTTCCCATCATGATGTTGCTGCATCAAACAATCAATCTCTGCTGCCAGTGACCGGGAATTGACTGTGGGGTTGCCTTACACTCCATCAACACCGCATTCTACGGCCGCTCGTACATCATCCATATGGCATCGCACGTGTGCTAGAATCTTGGCCTGAAAAGCGTGTCAATCAGGAATGACGAAGAAGAAGTTTGGAGAAAAGCGTACGGAGGGTCGTACCTTGAGGCCAAGTCCGCATATAAGCTCGCAGTCCTTGCGTGACTGCGGAGATGCGACCGGAGTTGT
The DNA here is from genome assembly GCF_000319635.2 of Colletotrichum fructicola Nara gc5. Taxonomy (NCBI): domain Eukaryota; kingdom Fungi; phylum Ascomycota; class Sordariomycetes; order Glomerellales; family Glomerellaceae; genus Colletotrichum; species Colletotrichum fructicola. The sequence goes on along the minus strand of NW_027094051.1, from coordinate 5,957,504 downwards.
AAGCTCAATGTAATCCACTCCAAACTCATCAAGCTTCTTGGCTCTGTCCTCATGTCAGCTAATGTTCTAAATCGTTCGTTTGGTCAAGCAGTTCCGATCGAGGGCTCTTGCATCTTGATCTTGGTTTCTAAGGTAAACTGGTTAGCTGCTATCCATGAAGGGAATTTGTATCCATGCAGGCCTTGACAGAACGTGGGAGCAAGATCAGGGGCAGGCAAGACAACCCTGTATCGAAGAAAGCATTCGCGAATTGCTCTCCCTCGCGAAGTGTTGTCTCAATCAACTTAAACCTTGAAACATTGCTCAGGAAGCTCTCGACTGGTCGGTTGTAGATCTCGCGTGGTGCCGACTCGTTAGGGGCATGCGTTAGGCCATGAGAATCCGATCCATTGATGCTCGTCATTGTTCCCGTATTCTAGTCTACGCGATTCGTTGGATCGTAGGAGGCAAAAGAATTGAAAACTTGAGGCTGGAATGCAAAAAGATTTGAAGTGTAAGGACGGGAGTATGTATCTTCTAGTCTTTTGGGCGAACGTGTCGATGATGGAACAGCTTCTACACATCTTACGGCAACTCTCCAAAGACTGCCTTCTTAAACCCAAGCATTGACCTTTGTGATTCATTGCTACCGACTCACTTCATGGCGTTTCGTTGACCGGGAAGAAAAACTTCCCGATCATAGCTTGCGTAGGATTCGACAGGGAATCTGCCAGTGGGTAGATGCAGAGATAAAAGCTGCCGTAGTACTGTCCTATGTAAGGATGTAGTTTCGGAACGGGTCCGCTGCGTCGGAATGGCTCCGGAGTCCGGTACCCCCTGGCTAAGATTAACCTGGAAACGATCACCAAGAGTCTGGGCGAGGAAAATTTGCGGTTATGACTCAACAGATCAACACCACCGAAGCTTCCCAATCCAAAGGCAGCCCACTTCTTAATGTTTCATTTCTTTCGGCATCTTATCTACGAAAATTCTCCTTCATAATTACAGTTGAACTTCCTCGACTTCGATGCCAGCACTTGGCAAAACCCTGATCCACAAGAAGGCGCATACATTGAAAAGTGATAGCCGCCACGGCTCCCCCATGCGCCGGCGATCGACTAATGACTTGCAATTGCACATCAATCTTCTATATATTTTCTATTGTAGTGCTATCTATCGTATTACTCCCAGCTCGTCCGTTTCAAATGTCCTAAGAATAGAGCCAGGAGAATTTCCATAACAGCTAGACTTCTCACGGTGGTCATATAGACGAGTGAGTCATCTCTGAAGGCAGCTATCAATACGAACTTCAGCCAGCCCACATTTTGGTATGATTAATACGCATAGAGACGTTGGAAGGCTGATCCGGTTTGCTCTCGAAGCTGTCTCGGATTGCCTACCTCTACGATCCTACCGTTGTCCATCACCACTACAACATCATAGTCCTCAATGGTGTCGAGCCTGTGCGCCACGGCTAGAATGGTGTGGCTAGCGAGCTCCTCCCTGACTACCTTTTGAAGCATTTTATCGGTTCCGTGATCGACACTGCTGGTTGCTTCATCCAGCAGCACGACCTTACTCTGGTCTTTGTGCAAGATGGCGCGAGCCAGAGCGAACAACTGCTGTTGGCCGTGGGACAGACCCAACTCAGCGAATTCAGCGTCCAATCCGCCGCGAGACTTGATGACATCGTCACAAAGAAACGTCTTCTCCAGTGCCTCCACAAGTGCTTTGTCTCCTGATTCTCCATCGAAGGATGCGTTCGGGTCAAGGTTGGTTCGGACGCTCCCAGGAAGGGTCACTGGATCTTGAGGCAGAGTGATGAAATGTGGTCGGATTGCTTTGCGCGAGAGAGAGCAGAGATCGACATCGTCGATTTGGACGGATCCCGACGGCGTTTCGAGAAGACGAAGGAGAGTGAGAAGCAGAGATGTTTTGCCGCTATGTTGGCCAGCGTGAGTAGTGGTTCCCGTAATCGGTATATACAGAGAGATGACTTACCTTCCTGTGCGCCCACATATGCCGACCTTCTGGCCAGGCTTGATGCTCAGGGAAAGTTCGCGGAGAATAATCTCATCATCGGTCCTTCGCAATAATTAGCACCAACCCCTTTCACTAAATGTAGGGTATGGGATGGGGGGAAATACTTGTATCTAGCGTCTATACTCTTGAAATCAATTGCACCAGGAGATGGCCACCCCTGAGGGACCGGAGGCAGACTCTCGGTATCGACGCTGTCTTCTTGAGGAGTATCGCGGACAAAATCACGCAACCGGGCGATTGCGCCGAGAGAAGTCTCCAAGTTTGTCCAAGAGCTGATCAGCCGCGACAAGCTAGAGTTCAGGCCCATGAGACTGACCATGGATAGACCAATGGCACCGCCGCTTGTAGTGTTGGTGAGTTTGACAGCGAAGGCAATCTGGGACTAGTCAGCACGTCCGAACACTGCAGAATAGAAGCGGCATTCTCACCAGAACGGTGGCAATCACCGCCACGAACAGGTCCAACATAATTGCTAGCCATCTTTGGATACAGAACAGGAGATAGTAAGGTCTCTGAGAAATGTCAAGTAGACGGAGTTGTTCTTTGACAAATTCCTGCTGCCACCCAAAGGCGCGGATGGTCACGACACCGTTGAGTGTCTCTGTAAAGTGAGTGTAAAGAGGGGACTTTGACTCGAGATCAAGATGACGCATCTGCCGCGATGTCTTGAGATAGAACTTTTGTAGGAAGTACAAGGGCAAGACACAAAACGGAATGATAGCTGCGAAGTACTGGGCACCTGAGGCGATAAGTGCTGCAGAAGCGATAGCGACCAAAGTGTCGAGCACAACCTCGAAAAAGGCCGTAGGTAGAGTCTGGTCGACAAGCGTCATGTCCTGGCTGAAGCGGTTCAGAGTGACGCCGCTGTCCACTGTTGTGAAGAACCAGAGAGGAGCCTTGAGAACAGAGTCGAGAAGTTGCCAGTGAAGCCTTGTGGCTGAGTGGGGGATGACGACGACGAAAAACAGCCCAATGGCCAGTCCCGAGAACAGGACGGTTCCGATACAAAATGCCAGATAGGCGCCGAAGTAAGCGCCGCGGCTTCCATCGTTGGTTCCGCGCTCGGTCCAAATTCTGAGCCAGATATTTGGCATGAAGCCCAGAAAGATGTACGTGGCCGCAGCAAGAATGAAAGCAATGGTTAGGGCCGGGCCTATGGATCGAAGGTAGAATTTGTAGAGCGAGAAGTCGCCCGATTGCCGCTGAGTAGCGGCTTCTTCCTTGGTTTCTGATGTCTCGGCCGCCGCACTTACATCTTCATCCTGTTGAATGCTATCTTCAGGCTGAGGCTCAACATCGACGTCCTTGAATGCCGTGGCAAGATTGATCGAGGGTCCTGTTTGTTCAACAGAACCCATCTTACTGAGAAGTATAACGTTGTCGGCAGTTGTCTTTCGTGGGCCTAGTAAAATCTTGTCAGTTGACGTGCTCACGGGATGACAACAATTGTGGTGGTTGCCGACAGTGAGCAGGCAAGCCGACTTACCGGCGGGGGTGGCGTGGATCACAGTGGTGTCGCCTTTCCGCAGAAGACCCTCCTCACCAAGTAGACGGCTGAAAACTTTCGTCCGGGTCTCAGCGTCGAGAGCACTAAAAGGGTCATCTAGAAGGACGATAGCACGTCTCGCAAAGACAGCTCTCGCAAGCGCCTAGATAAGACGTTCTCAGTGAACAGTGTTCTCAACATAGGACTTGACGGTACTTACAACTCTTTGCTTCTGCCCACCACTGAGTGTAATACCTCCGCTACCAACAAGCGTGTCGTCTCCCTTTGGTAGTCTAGAAATATCTTGCTTTAGGTCGCAGGCGAAAAGAACACGTCCGTACCACTCATCTTCAAATTGCTCTTGGCCAACGATGTTGTCCTTGATGGAAATATTCCGTAGCCAAGCTGACTGTTCACAGAAAGCAACCGACATGTTGAGCTGTGCAAACCGGATGCTACCACTGATCAAAGGAAGTTCTCCAAGGATGGTCTTCAGTAACGTGGACTTTCCACATCCCACGACGCCAGTGACCTCTGTGTATTTGGCTCTTGGAATGGACAGCGTGATGTCTCGGAGGATTGGGTCGTCTTTCCCCTCGACGCCGACATTCACGTTCTCGAGACTAATAGCAACGCCGGACTTCTCTGAAGGTTGTGGCACATGCATCTCCTTCATTTCTATGGCGCGGTGTTTTGAGGTCGTGTGCGACGTGGTATCGGGGATCGAAGTGGTGCTCACGGAAGCTTTCCTCTCGGCGGCGTCAGTGTCTTGCACTTGTTCGGGTCTGCGCTCGTCTTGTACGAGAAATTCTTGGATGCGACCGAAACAGGCGACAGAGGACACAAAAGTCGGGTAAGAGCCAATGAGGTTAGCCAGGGGTGTAGACACCAAGGCCACAATGGCGAGAGATGTGAAGGCCTGGGATATGGTGAAGCCATCCGCACGGGTCCAGAAGACTGCAGCCGTCACGACCACGGCCGGGGTCATCTGATCTGAGAGATTCGCTGTTGGAAGTGTCAGATGCGAGTGAATGGCGGAGTTTGCGAAGCCGGGGACTCACAAATGAGAATGATCCGCACGATAAACATCCTGAACTTCTTAGACATGTCAAGTTCCGCAACCCTGAGCTGCTGTACCATGGTGGCAAAGTAGTCGGTGAGACCCATCATCTTGATGCCCTTGATCTGAGAAAGCATTGAAGAAGTTGTGGAAACGCGTTCCTGGACACCCTCGTTCCACATCATCCTGGCAGGGCCAATGCCATCGGTGGCCCTCTCTGTGATAAAGCTGCAAACTGTTCATCTGTCAGTCACAGAGTCGAAACGGCATACCTTAGGGGAGATACAAAGGCCACTTACTAACGGCTGGAATCATAACGACAAAGCAGGCGGCGCCGATTTGCAAATTCAGTAGATAGACAGCTATGCCTAGCTCGAGCACGCTAGCCCATATCTCATGCAGATCTTTGACTCCACTGGCGATTGCGTCAATATCAGTGCTCATGAGAGTAACAGCCTTTCCTTGGCTAGCTGTTGCGGCGTTCAGTCTAAGAGACTTTCTAAAGATAATAGAAACCAGTCCGCCTCGAAGCGTGGTCGTGAGTTGGTACACGGCATGGTTGTAAACGCCTTTGGAGATCTAAGAAATCAGTAAACCACTCGTTACAGTGGGAGAGGGGGTGGGGACACTGACTGCTAGGCCCAAATAAACCAGCAAAGCAGCTCCAATAAGTCCTCCTGCAACTTCGCGAGACTGCATGTCTCTAGACTCCCCCACGAACTCAATGATTTTTTTGATCAGAAAAGGCTGGGAAAAGTTGAAAGCTGCCAGACACAATCGCGGAAGAATCGGTGCCAGGTAACCCGTTCTGAAAGCGGAGAGCGTGGATTTGAGCAAGGCATGTTTGGCAGATCTATCGCTGCTATCCCAAGAGGAGCTCAGCTTAGACAGCAGCCGAGCGGAGTCAAACTTGCGATCGATGTTTCCGAGATCTCCAACATGTAACGTGCCCCTAGAACCTAGGAGAAATAAAGGGTTCAACCAGCCGAATACAGATCTGTTGATCGGCCCGCTAATCTCTTCCTTTGATGAAGGCTCCGGCAAACCTGACTTTGGTATTTCTTCCAGCAAGACAAGAAGAAGCTTCATGGCCAGAGACACTGCAAACACAGCACCAATTCTTCCACTCGTGTTGGGCTGTTGCAGAAAGAGCGATCTCGCTTGAGCCATGTCCACCAAAGCTGAGATAAACACATAGATGCTGAGGAGCTTAGACGGCCTAGTTGAGCGGCCATGCTCCACATAGATCAAGCCGATGAGAAATATCGAGTTGACCAGGGCTAAAATAGCTGCTGCTAACGAGGCTGGAGTTCTGATTGTGGTCGGAAGTGCCCATAGTGCCAAGAGAGTCGCTTGGATGGATAGATGAACTGTGCTAGCACCCTGGAGGGAGATCTTAGATGTGGTTCTTCAACTTCTTTATGGCCATTTCACGTACAAGCTTTGCCAAGAGAAGCCATCCGCTGCGCGGGATCGAATGTCTCCGCAACAGCCATGTGACCCGGCAGGGAAGGATCGCCAAGAAGAGCGCGGACGGGATGATGGACAGAATTGCTTGTTCAAAATAAAGCGTGAAGTCGAATTGTCCTGTCAATTGCGGCCCGAAGGCATCGAAATGCGCCGATGCATTCATCGCAGCGCGGTTGTTGATGTCGGCAACACAGCACAGCAGTCAAGAATGCGCAGAGGGAGAAAAAAGTGAAAGAGAAAGACCAAACAAGTGTGCCGCCGTGGCGTGAGCACACAGCTGATAACCCTTGCTGAAGTACCAACACGAAATGCAGGGCACGCCTGAGCCAAGACGGGACCCTCGATCCCAGCTTCCTAGCTGGGCTAGTCTGGACAGGGCCTAGGGGTGCAGGGATGTGATGCCCGCCTTGGTAGATTTCACATTTAATTGGTTCAGTGCTGCGACCTTCACTGCAACTTCTTCATTAATGAATAGGTGTCACGGGAATAATTGCAAAAAGCTGAGACAATGAACTTTCCTAGGTAGGATGACTGTCTAAAACCTATTCAAACAAACAAGTCCACGGGTCGTCAATTCCACACTTTCCGAGCTCGGGGCCTTTGCCAAAGTCTTTGAACGGGCCTGGGACGTGGTGTTGAGCAGCCCACTCCTGAATCTGTCGATAAAACTGCGTGTAAGTCATGGCTTCGTTTCTATGGGCGGCTGCACTCACCTTGCCGAAATTACGACACTCGTGCACAACAGTAGAGCGAGCCCGCACATCGCCATATTTTGGACTGTACTGGAAAACGTTCGGGACAACATCTCCGGTGCACTGAATTGACTGCCTGAGTAAGTCTATGCAATGGTCTAGATGCATAATACTCAGGTGGTCGCCCCTGCAATTCTCAAGCGCGGCTTCAGGAGATTCGTATAGCAGATATGGATTATGTGTGCTGTTCCACTGCGGTTCGAGGAAATAGTAGAGCCCCTTTCGGATGTTATCCCATGCAATGGAGATCGTGAAAGACATTCAGGACGACTAGATATCCGCTTTCCTTAGATTCAAGCTCGTGTGCGGTCTTATTCGGCAGCATTCGTCCCTCTTCTTCCATGATGTGTGTGAACATATCTGCGCAGAAAGACTTGTCAGCTCGGTCTCAAGAAAATCAAATATCGTTCTCTCACCTTCATACAAGCCCTGCCAAGCTTGATTGGTTTTTATCGAAGGTCTTCCCTGAAAGTCGGTCTCTCCCCCTTCAACCGAGCTCGCAAATTTGGTGAGCTGGTATTCCACAGCATCATTGGCTGGAGCTATAAAACATTAGATACACTCAGAAAAATTTAATAGCGCGAATAGACTTACAATAGAGGGCTATGACACTTTTGGCTGAGCTCGACTGATGCGAGGTTGCCGCCTTCGGTAACTAAGCTTTGTAAAATAAATGGCCGAGTAGTCCGACATTGAGCATGAGCGACAAGCCAAGCCTAAGCACCAGAGCCCAGAAATACTTGCGTGGACGTGGCTTCCGAATCTGTTCTACATTTTCATCCTCATGCCTAGACAATGAAGATGGAAGTAGTCTCTCCTTAGAAGCAGAAAAGTTGATTTCGTCAGTTTCGCCCATACTGAGGTGAGTTGCAAACGAGAAGCAATGTTTTTTTGGATCGCTGGCAGCTACCATGGAAAATTAGATCTCAAATGGTCGAGGTGTGGCAGTGTCTCCCACAAATTGAGAGCATCTGGGATAGACTCAAGTTTCCGTCATCCGAGAGGACATCTGACTGTGCCTCAATTAGAAAAGCCCCCCCTCCAACATGGCGCAATCCAGAGACAGCCGCCAACAAGGAGTTTGCAAAAGTTACCCCTGCGTTCTTCTGGTGGTTACAGTGCAGATGTATCCTTGTTGGACCCATTTTAACCTCGAAAGATCTCAGCATGTGGAGCGGAGGTTTGGTTGGTTTCGGGGCTCCAACAGTTGTTCACGGCTCAGCTACATTCAGGGGAGGCGGAAGAATAAGCAAAGAGATAAGCTTTTTAGCGACGAGTCCGAAAGTTTTACAGCATGGAATTACTAAAGCCAGCCCCTCAGACACAAGTCGTACCCGTCAATGACCGCTATTTTGCCGTGATGGTACATTGCTGTGCCTCTCATTTTGGTTTCGCGAAAAGGGGATCCAGACTGCTGTTGGTTCTTCTTGGCACCGGAATGGCGGCAATTTTACGGGGTCGCCTTGTTGGTTGCTTACTGCTCGCTAAGTGGCAAGACCTCCTTTAGGAAGGAGAAACAGTGACTCGTGCGAGAGCGCAGTCGTGCGGCACAGGTACCAAAGCAAAACCAACACCGAAGGCGCTTTTTTAAGGCCTGCCAGTCCAATTGAACTGCTGCATTGGCCGGGAAAACCGCAGAGTGACCGTTGGTCGGCTGTTTGTTTGTTTGTTTGTTTGTTTGATATTTAACGCCGTGGCGGCAAGGGCGCAGCCGCCCTTGCGGCAGACCTCCCGAAGGGTATGTGGCGTGGAGGGCCGCAGGCTCTAGCTATATACTCTGTAGTACACGTCTCTTCCTAGCGTCCTCCAGATCTTGCCCGAGGGCCAATATGTGTTCTATCCATCCCTAGTTCCCACTGGTGCCCTAGTTCCGTTATAGCAATCTGCTGTCCTGGTGACTATAGGTAGTCTGTTGTTTTTGAGAGGATAGGTTAAGTCCTATCTCTTAGTAACGCGGGCAGATCTTCTGGAAGAAGTCTGTCACGTCAAGGAAGGCCTGGAAGCCTTCAGAGTCGATAAGTAGACCCTTAAAGTAGCGCTCTAGGGAGCCTATAGGTCCTAGAGGCTCCCTTCGGCTATAAGGGTAGAGGATAGGCCACCGTTGCCTCCTCACTAGGGTCTTACGGCAGTAGACCAGGTGGTCTGCCTCTTTAGCCTCCCCACAGGAGCAGGTGAGCAATGCCTCTGTGTGATTAAAGCGTTGATGATACTGTTCAAAGTCTCCGTGGCCTGATCGTGCTGCCAGGAGATAGTGAAGGGTAGCTCTTGGTAGAGCTAGTTCAGGAGGGCAGCCAAGGGTGGCCTTAAGCCCCAGCTGGGTATAACGGGGGGGTGCTTCTTGCTTCCACCATTTCCTATGCTGGTGTTGTTTGCGTTCTTTGGCCAGTCGCTTAATCCCTGATAGGGTAGCTAGGAGGCCTCTTGGGGCTGGCAGTGTTGTGCCCTCCTTAGCTAGGCTGTCAGCCTCTTCGTTTCCTTTTATCCCTTGGTGCCCTGGGCACCAATGGGTCTGTATGTTCTGTATCCTTGCTATCTCCTGGATCTCCAGGAAGGCCGCTTGTGAGGAGTCTGGAGCTATGCCTCGGATCCCCTGAATGACGCTGGTGTTATCAATGCAGATATGTATAGGCTGGCCTTGGGAAGTAAGGAGGGCCCTTTGGAGCCCTGCCCTCGCCCCCTCTGCCTCGCCGTCAAACACTTCTGCAATGTTAAGGCGGCCGCACCCTTGGGCTATCCGTTTGTTGCTGCGGTAGATAACGAAGCCGAAACCTGTAGCCCCATTAGGGGCTTTAGAGCCGTCTGAGTAGATAATTGTATGGTTGTCTGGCACAGTCTTAATCCAGTCCTGAAACGCTTTAGCTGCTTTCTCTTTATCCTGGCCAGCTGTAGGGTCTTGTGATCCTGAGAGGTGCTGTGGCTGTAGGAGCAACGGCCTTGGGCACTTAGGTAGGAGGGCTGCTGTTCTTTGAAGCCTTGTTTGCCGCCGCCCTAGCTGGGAAAGCCTTGGGACTAGGGGGTGCTGTTGGTCAACCTTCTGTAGGCGTGTAGCGAAGCGTAGGCGTACTGCTTCGAGAGCTACTTTTGCGGTAGGCAGGCCAGAGTCTCGGAGGAGGCTGCTGGTTGGCGTGGTCCTCCAGACAGGTAGGATAGCCCTTGCTGCTACTGTTATAACCTTCTCTACCCTCTTAACCAGGCCCTTTTGCCTTGTGCTGACTGTAGCTATCTGGTTATCAGCGCTACTGCTAGTAGTAGTAGTGCTGCTGTTCCTAGCTGGTCTCTTTAACCCTGCATACCAGGTCTCAGCTCCATATAGGGCTATTGGGAGGACACAGGCAATGACAGCTTGGCGAGCAGCAGCGGCAGGGAGCCCCCCTTTGGTGTTGGATAAGTGCCGCAGGAACTGGGCCACTTTCTTTGCTGCTGCCACCTTTATATCGACGTGGTGCCGGAAGGTGAGTTTCTTATCAAACCAGACCCCTAGCCATCGTATAGGTCTAGTTGAGGCCTTTATAGTCAGGTCCTTTGCCTGTATATCTAGTAGGTCCTTCCTCTGCTTATGTTTCCTACTAAAATGGACCGCCTCGCACTTAGCAGGGTCAAATGCTACCTTATTATCTGTACCCCAGTTGAGGATCTGAGTGACCTCCTGGCTGAGGGCTGTAGCATTTTCCTCTAGAGAGGGGCTAGTCGCTAGGAGGCCGATATCATCTGCATAGCCAAACCGTAGCTTCTGGTTATCCGCCAGGATATCAGCTATATAGAGCAGAAAAAGAATAGGGGATAGCGGAGAGCCCTGAGGGAGCCCACAGGACAGAGGGAAGTCCTCTGTAGTAGTTTCCTCTAGCCTGACTCGGGCGGTCCGGCTGGAGGCGAAGGTAAATATCAGCCTAATCAGACTACTAGGCCAGCCCTGCTGTCGTAGCCTGAGGATAAGCCGGTTTCGTAGCACGGAGTCAAATGCCCCCTTAACGTCCATTGTCGCCAGGGTAGCAGTAAGCCCTAGATCCAGAGCCCTTTCGATCTCGTGGGTTAGGCAGGTTGTCAGATCGACTGCAGCCCTCCCTGGTAATGCCCCAACCTGCTGTGGGCTGGCTATCCCTTCTAGAATAGTAAGATATGCCATCCTCTTTGCTATCAGCCGCTCTAAACCCTTGCCTAAGCAGGATAGGAGGGCTATTGGACGCCAGGATCCAGTCTTTGAGAGGTCTGTTTTCCCTGGCTTCTGGATCATAACCACCTCTGCTTTACGGAAGGTCCTAGGGAAGTAGCCTGTTTGGACACAGGTCTGGAAGAGCTGCTGTATAGGAACACCTATCAGGCCCCAAATGGATTGTAGCAACTTTGTAGTAATCCCGTCAATCCCAGGGGTTGTAGCCTTTGTGAGAGTTGCCTGGCGTACTTCCTCAATGCTGACTATCTGTTGCCAGGGTATTAGACGCCTTGGGACTATAGGAGCAGCAAATGGGTTCCCAGGTAGGTCGTCTGTAGCGTCAAATCTCTCTAGTAGGGCCTTCCGCAAGGCTTGGGCTTTATCGTAGCTGTTGTTGATGGCCTGTCCATCCACTAGTAGAGGTGGGGCCTTGATAGCTAGGCCAGACTTACGCCAGCTTAGTATCTGGTATAGGTTCTGGCTAGATCTAGCCCCCTCAATCTTAGCAGCCCAGTAGGCACATTTTGCCTTCCTGACTGTGGTCAGAAAGGCCTTCTGCTCCTCTAGGATAGGCGGTGGTATTACTAGCCCAGGCTCTTGGATTTGTCGACGCCTTGCCTTAACAGCTGCTTGGTGGGCCTCTGAACACTCCTCTGTCCACCAGGGGGCTCCCCTACCCTGGCTAGTCCGTCTCTTCCCTACCGCCTGGATAGCTGTAGAAAGGAGGCTGACTAGTTGGGTAGCTAGGGAGTCTATTTCTGCCGGAGTAGGTGTATCCCCTAAGGTAGGCAGGGCTGGGATCCCTGCGCTTACTAGGTCGGCTAGCCGGAGGAGGGATGAGTCTGAGACTGTAGGGAGGCTTGTCTGGCACCTCTGTTCCTGGGTTTTTATAGGCATAGTTGTTGTGATAGCTTGGTGATCAGCCCCTGGATGTAGGTGTGGGCTGACATGGGCCTCTGCAAAGGGAATATTTGAGAAGGTGAGGTCTAGTACATGCCCATGGGTATGGGTTGGAGCCCCAGCTTCCCCAATGAACTCAAGATTATAGCCTTCAGCCCACTCTGCAATATCGTCCCCTCGGTTCCGGCTTTGGGAGCTGGGTTCCCAAGAAGAGTGGCGGGCATTAAGATCCCCAGCAATAAGAGCTCTCTCTGGTGGTTGATATCTTAGGAGGGTATTTGTTGTGTGGTTTGTGGGTTCACCTGGTGGCCTATAGACGTTTATAATAGTAACGTCGCCAGCTTTAATCCATAAGATATCCCTTGATTGGGTAGGTCTTTGTTGCTGTATGCGTAACCTTAGACTTTTGCGTGTGTAGGTCATGACCCTAGGCCTTGTGTCTCTGCTGTTCCAGAAGTCAACTGGCACATAAGAGTTATAGCCTGGGTGTGTATTAATTTGCATCTTATCTCTAAAGCCTGTCCAGGGTTCCTGGATCAGTACTATATCGATCTGGTCTGCCCAGCAGAGCTCCAGGAGAGCTGTATGAGCTGGGCTTATCTTCCCCACGTTACACTGGGCGACCCGTAGTACCCGTGGGGAAGCCGGCCTGAGCCTACTGCTCTGAGTCGAGGTCGAGGTGGGTGTAGGCATTAATAACGTTGTAGTCAGGTTTCTGTGTTACCCTCTGGCTTCTGCTGCTGCTTGGAAGCGGGCGGATAGGGCGGTTAGTAAGGGGGAGGGCTTCAGAGTCTTCAGCCTCATCCTCATCCATACTGCTGCTGCTTCCAGTTATGCTAGCAGTATCTGCAACAACAATTGAGTCTTGTGTAGGTGTGAGGGGTCGAGGGCGCTTAGATGTAGCGCCTGGCCTGGCCTCTGCTTGCTGTGTGCTGCCCAGGGAGCAGGTCTGGCTAGCTAGGAGGTCATCTGAGGCCTTGCCTCCAACCTTCCGGATCCCTCGCAGTTCCTTATAGGTGGGTATGACAAGTTTTCCGTTAACTAGTAGCGGTCTGGCTGGGCAGTTAGTGTGGCTTGCTGGGAAGGGCCCATAGCAGTTAGCACACTTGGGCCTGGCTAGGCATGGCCCAGCCTCATGAGTACCTAACGGCTTGCTGCAGTTCTCGCAGAGAGCTTGCCTGGTACAAAAGCGGTCTGAGTGAAAGCCTTGGCAGCCAGGGGAGTGTCGTTTGGGGGTACGCTTCCTTGGGGGAAGCAGACGGGCTGGGCCTGACTGGCCGAATAGGCGGAAGCCTTCCTTGACCTCTTGAGGGAGGGCGATGATGAGGCTTTGCGTAGCTGTAGCCAGGTTAGGGCTATCTCGGGTTGGGCGCCAGGAGAGGAGTCTTTGCTTTGTCCTTAGAAGGACCTCCTCCTCTATTTCAGATTCAATACCCACCTTACTTCCATCCAGGCTTGTGAAGTACAGGGGGCAAAAAGGGATGGAATACTGGTACCATCTAGTAGGCACTTCTACCTTCTCAGCTGTGAGACAGTTCTTAATCTCAGGGGCCCTCTGCAGGAGTAGGGCTTGAATCTCCTTGTTCTGGGGTCTCAGTGAGAAGCCAGTAGCAGTATGGCGAACCTCAACTAGGTCTTGTGGTTGTAGGTTAAGCTCTTTTGTGACTACCATTTTTACTGAATGAGGGGCCAGAGATCTAGACGTAGGGATATGTTCTGCAGGGAGCCGAACCAGTAGGCGGAGATCCTGGGTCTGTTTTGGCTTGTTTGCGTAGTTGGTGGGCTGCCGGCCTGTTGTTCGGCTCGGCCGGGGGCCGGGGCCGGGGCCGGAGAGGGGTCCACCTGCAGTGGAGCCTCCGACGGCCTGGGCGTACGTTTTTCCGGGCCCGGGGGTAGGGGTGGGTCCAGAGATTTCTGCGGTTGCAAATCTGGTAAAGGAGTCGATAAGGTCCTGGGCTGTAGCCTTCAGGCGTGCTGGAGCCGTCCCAATGAGGGCATCTAGGCCTTTTGCGAGGAGGTTCAGGGCCTCATCTCGGAGGGCCCGGCCTTCCCGGGCTTGCTGAAGGGCGGCAGTGGCCGGTTGTGGCCCTCTTCCCAGGGGCCAGATAGGGGGGGGCGTGAGGCCCCTCGGACGTGGGGGTAGGGAGGTAGGGGGGGGAGGGGTCTTCGGCAGGTTATGTATAGAGGATATGAGGCCGTTGGGGCCCTGCGAGGGGCCCGCGGCTGGCTGTGAGGCCATCGCGGGCGAGGGTTCTGGTCGTGGGGCTGGGTTTGGTGGTGTTAGTGTTAGGGTGGCGGGCCCAGCGCAGCACTAACAGTGGGTGCTGGTGGGGTGGTATGTAGGAGGGAAGTGCGTTGGTCGGCTGCATGAGCATGTCTGTCGGCTGAATCATGGTCTTGTTTCCTGGACTGTTGTTACTGTGTCTCACACCAACATAAGACTCTTTCGACCAGACGCTATTGGATCCAGTTTGCGAAAAAGGTCTTAAAGGCATAACCTTTCTTCTAAAAGGTATAACCTTTCTTCCAAAAGGCATATACCTAGTACTTAATAGTAGCAGAGTATAATAATAGTGAGGACGTGTTTGTCTACACTATAGCTAGCTATAACGGAAGGACGGCCCTTGTTTTACTGAACTTCTCTGAGAAGGATTGGGTAGTGAAGTTAGCGAATAAGTTTAGAGGGTAGGCTAGGTTGCCCAGAGATACTTCTGAGGCGGTTGGCGAGGCAGGCAGGCGTGAGCCTGATGCCTTACTAAGGTATAGTTTATTCCAGCTGGTAGCTGGAAGGCCTACTTCTAACATGCTTTGTTGGCTTTCATCCAGGCTGCCCTTTATCTCATCGAGGTACGTTTGACTGTCTAAAGCCGCGCCTTTACAAAGCCACAGGAGATATCATATCTCAAACTTACACCGTTCTGAAAAACACATCGAATTCCATGACTACTTGCGATGTGCGAAATACATTATGTACTCAACTAAGCAAAGCCTGCTGACGAGCAGGGTGTATGTACACACAAGGTCTCAACAAAGTAAACTAAAGACCAAGTTTAACCATTATCAACGAAAAGCACAAAGTCAGTGTCTCAGAACGCCATCTGCCACGCCGGCAATACTCTCAAAACATCCGCCAATGCATCAATACTATTGATAAGCCTCAGCCTCCTCGCCTTCGCCTCAGCCTCGGTCTGTGAATCATTATCATCAGCCGCCGCCGCGTCCCTCGCAGCCTGGTCCGCCCACATGGCCTGCATCCGTGGCAATATATCATTCAGCACCTTGTTCGACTTGGTCACCGCTAGCAGCTCCTTGCCCTTCATGAACTCGTCCCACCGCTCCTTGAGCCCCAGTGGCGCCCAGGGCGTCCAGGTCGGCTGCTTTGGGTTTGCCGGCAGGATCTCCGTATCGAGGCGCCGCAGCACCTCACCTACGCGCGCCTTCTGCTTCCGCAAGATAGACATGACGAGCGGGTCGCTGTGGTACAGGCGCGAGCCGACGATGGCGCGAAGGGACTTCATGATCTTCTCGGCGCCGTCGATCTCGGTGATGAGGCCCGTGTAGTTGGGTTGGTCCGTGTTGACGACGCTGCCGGGGTCATTGGGGTCGCCGCCGATCCATTTGTTGAAGTCGACGATTTGGATCTGCTTGAACGTTTTGGACAGGCCGGCCCAGGCGCTCGCCTTTGGCGGCGAGTTGATGGTGTTGTCGAGCCGGACGTACTCCTCCTGCTTCCACGTCTTGGTCGGAAACTGGTTGGCGACGTGGTTGGCCGGGGTGAGGGTGGCGCCCATCCCGGAGGCGGTATCGAGGTTCGGGATCGGGACGGCCGGGATGTTCCACAGCTGATCGACAAGGCCGCAGAACTTGAGTGTCGTCTGTTTGTTGGGGTCGGGGTGAGGGACGACGTCGAGAGTCTGGTCGAGCTCCTGAAAGAACTGTTTAGTGAGTTGGAACTCGAGAATGTGCTCGGCTTCGTAGTTGGAGTTGGGAGTGTCGGCACTCAGGGGACCACCCCATGTGTAGTCATCGCAGTCGGTGGTGGTGAATCCGTAGGCCGGGTTGCCCATATCTTTGGCCTCCGTGTCTGATGGGTATTGGAAGCGGGTGCCGAGTCCGCAGAGGGAGCTAGTCTTGGTGCCGCGCTTTTCGAGGACGCCTCTCTTCGCAAGCGCGTTGCCGTCACCGTCGTCCACGGTCCAGGCGTGTCCGATCTTGGAGCAGACCGTTCCCGGGCCGGCACTGTCATCAGACTCGGGCGGGCAGAAGTAGTCTCCCACGGGCACGCTGAGGACGGGGCCCCAGACGGCCGCTCGCTTGTCTAGGTTACGGCTGTTGCGGATGTGAACGAGACCACGGCTGTTGTGGTTGTGAAGGTGATCAAGGCTGCGGCTAAAGTTGCTGCCAATGGTAGGAAGGTATTCAAGGTCACGTTTGGTAGGGAGGGGACCCAGCTCCGGACAAGTGCCACCCTCGAAGATGGGCTTCTTGTACGCGGGCGTGATGGGCACCTCGGCTGCAGGCCACCGGAACACAGCGGGCGCCTTTGCCCGCGCAAAAAGGCGCGCGCCGACGTCGAGCCCCCAGGTGAAGGGGCAGGTGTCCTTGGTGGAGATGCCGGCGCCCATCTTGATGATCACACTGGCCTCACCCACCACGGCCGCAGCGGCCGGCTCGACCTCCCAGCGCTTGTCGAAGCGGACGCCGAACTCTGCCGCGGCCGAGATCGAAGCCGTCACGTCGCCGAGGGCCTGGACGCCGGCGTAGAAGTTGGGATTGTCCAGGTCCTTGGTGTCGCCGTTGCGCTTGAGGTCCGGGTCGCCGTCGCCGATCTCCTTGGGCGTGTAGTTGCTATCACCGTTGTCCGGGACGACCTGGCGGACCTCCCAGTTAGCGAACTCGAGGCGGGTTTCCACCTTGCCTGCCAGGGTGAGCTGAGCGTCGATGCTGCCCTCGACCGTCAGCTGCGGGCCGATGACCGCAATTCCTGGGATATTGAAGGAGGCGCCCGGGAAAGGGATGTTCATGATAACCTCCGACTCATGGTATTTGAATTTGGCGACGGCTTCGAGGGTTAGGACGCCGGTGATCTCGCCCTTATTGTAGAAGGTCAAATAGCTTTGGGAAAGGTCGAGCGGGAGCGACAGCTTCGTGACGATCAGAGTGAAACCGAAGCTGGTCTCGATGTTCACTTTCAGGAGGGCCTGGGCCAGGAGATGGCCCTCGTAGCCGACGCCCTCGCGAGTGCATTGCCAGGTCTCGTCGATGAGTTTGGCAGTCAGGGTGTCCTCGTACCTGTAGGTGAACTCGCGCTTGATTTCCGGCTTGACGAGCTGGGCAAGCCAGTCGAGGATGCCTGAGCCGAACCAGCGCTCTTCGAGTTCGCGGCGCGACAGGGCGCCGAAATGGTAGTCATCGCGGAATTCTTCCTCCATCCAGCGGACGTGGTTGCCTCCGGTGTCGACGAGGGTGCGCTTGACCTTCTTCTTGCTCGTGGCGGCCCCGGCGACGACCGTGTTCCAGTAGTCATCCTGGTTGCTGAAGTCGACGCGCATCTGTGTATCTCCAAGGTCGCGAGGCACGCGGGTGAAGTCGTAGTCAAACGTCAAGTCGTAGACGATGGGCGAGCGCGCGGAGAGGTGCTTGAGGTGGCGAGGAAGAATGAGCTTCTTCGTCTCAGGGGTCGGGACCATGTCCTTTGCAACGGCGTACTTCCCGGGACCACACCCATTAGGCATTTGTAGGATGGTGCCGGGCACGCCGTGGCCGAGCCCGATCTTGTGACAGTTGCTGTCCGCGGAGAAGTCGGTACACACCATCTGAACCGTGTGAGGTCCTTCTTCGCCGACGACTCCTCCGCAGCCAGAGAAGATGTCCCAGTGGGAGCCGTCGCGCTTGTCGAGAGAGACCTGCAGCTCTTCGGGCGAGGCAAGCACGACGAACTGGAAGGCCGCGTCGTTGGGGTTCTGCTGAGAGTCGGAGTCCTTGTCCGTCTCGAGGGTGAAGTCGGTATCAACACTATCACCGTCGGGCGGATGCTCGAAGAGATTTCCCAGGGGCACGGGAAGAAATAGGGGGTCCTCGCTCGGCTCGCAGCAAAAGGTACGCACGCGGGATAGCTGGCCACCGCATGTCTCGCCGCCGCCAAAGTAGCTGTCGGTCAGCTGGGCGTAGGTCATATCCGGGCAGTGTCCGTCGAAGCAGTTTCCAGGCTTGCCGAACCATTCGCAGTTCTTCCACTTGGGAATATCTTCCTTAGGGCAGCAGTAGTACTTATCCGTGTCGAGGTCGAGGGCATCAAGTACCTGGAGAAGTACTTCTCCCGTCAGGGCCGTGAGGGGATACGCACGTCCAACGACACGGAGGATGACCTTGGCTACGTCTTCCAAGACGGTCAGGACGGTGCCGGAAAAGGTCAACGGCAGATCGTCGCCATTACAGGCGGCACCTACACCACCCCAGTAGCAGCTGTTCTCCTCGGCGAGCGGGCTCTTACAGCAGTAGGCCTTGTTGCCATCCCAGCAGCTGTCGCCGTCGCCCCATTTGTTCATCTCCATCATGACCTCGTCGTCGTTGCAGCGGCCGTTGCACCAGCGGGTGGTCTCGCCGCCGCGCCATGTGCATTCCTTGGGGTCCGGGGCGCCAGACAGCGGGCAGCAGAGCTTACTGCGACCCTTATCGCAGGGTTGATCGGTGATTTTGACGTCGCCGGCGTCGCAATTACCACCGCAGGATGTGATGTAGCAGTGCTTGTTGGAAGATTGCCAGTCATCAGAGTCGCCGGCTGCGCCCAGATCACCGAGCTTCTTAGGCGAGATGACGGCCTGCAGCGCGGTCAGATGCTCGTCATCCTGGTCGATAGCCCAGATGAGGTAGCCACCCAGCCCTAGGTCCTTGGCCATCTCCTTCTTCTGGTCGAAGGTATCAGCATCGTCATACGATACCCACTGGTCCGTGTTCCACGTAATATACTTAACGCCAGCCTTCTTATCATGTACGGGCTTGATCTTCTTAGAGTCGATCACGGCCATGATCTCGCGATAGCTCAAAATTCCCGACTCCCCGCTACAGCCGCCCTTAGTAGCGCCGCCCTTAAAGCCGCAACCCGGCTTACTACACGAGGAATCCTGTAATTGGAAGGCGCGGCCGTAGAAGCCAAGGCCCATGTTGAGCTTATTAGCGGGGACGTCGTTGCGCCAGAAGAGGTCGAAGGCCTGCTCCATCTCGGTGAGGTTAGTATGCCCGTAGATGTGCTGGCCGATAGGGTTCTTGCCGTCCCAGACGCCGTGCAGGTCATAGGACATGACGTTCACAAAGTCGACGTGGTCGACGGCCTTGAGGTCGAAGTGGCGCAGGTACCAGTACGAGGTGGGCGCCGTGAAGGAGACGACGTATTTGACGGGCTGCTTCTTGTTGGCGTCATCGAGCTCCTTGAGAAACGTGACAAAGTTGGCACCATCGGTGTCGATGCCGCCGCGGTCATCAGCGCCGGGATATTCCCAGTCGAAGTCGACGCCGTCGAAGGCATACTCCCTCAGGAAGCTGAACAGGTTGTCGATGAAGGTCTCGCGAGTGCGTGCCGAGCTCACCATGTCGCTGAACACCTTCTGAGTCGGGCCCGGGTCGTTGAAGGTCCAACCACCAATAGCAATGACGGTCTTCAAGGCCGGGTTCTTCTTCTTGAGGTTGGTGAACTCAGAGAACAGGGACCCGGGGATGCCGTCCATGGGCGCGATGCCATACGTGTCGGGCGTGATGGAGGCGAAGGAGAAGTAGAGATGGGTGAGCGAGCTGACGGGGATGTCCTTGAGCCCCATGCCCTGGCACGCGCTGTCGGCGCGCCAGGCCTCGTAGTAGCCGATGATGCGGTCCTGGGAGTCGGCCTTGTTCTTGGGACCGGGCTGGTCGCAGTTGGACTGGCAGCCGCCAGTGGCGCCGTGGTCCTCGGCGTCGCAGTAGTCGTCCGTCATGCCGCAGAAGCCCCATTTTCCGCAGCAGACGTTGAGAGGGCACTTCTGGCCGGGCACTTTGGCGTTGACACCGCACTCGGACTTGGCGTCGCAGTTGGACCAGCACACCTCGTTGGGCGAGATGCCCGACGTGCCGCACGCCTCCTCGCCGTAGTTGCATTGCCCCGTCTCCTTGGGGCAGCAAGCCTTGTTGGCGCAAGGCCGGTCCGGCCCGCACGTGTAGTCATCGACCACGGCGCGGCCGCCCAGGAGAGTTGGCGCGGAGACGGCGGTGAGGCCGGGATGGCCGTCGTTGCCGTCCCGGCACAGCGGAAGCTCATAATCCCGCCTGGTCTTGGCCGAGTAGTCAAAAGGTCTGCGGTGGCGGGGAAGGAATTAGTACGTTGGACCAACAAGCAAACGGCTCGAAACGCGACGGCATAACACTTACAAGACGGGATTCCGGCACGTTGCTGATGGAATATCAACAACAACAGCAGCAGCACGGCCGGCACTAGGCAAGCCCACGGCGAGCTTCTGACACCACAGAAGGGCAAAGATGATAGGATACCGCATGGCCGTGACTGTTGTGGTTGCTCGGGAATGCTGCATCACCTGTCTTGGCCAGCAAGTTGCCGCTACATCTTGTATAAGAGAATGGCATCACGGCGAGCGCCGCCACTTGCGCCAAAATCGGTTCTGCCTTGCCGTGCCAAGCCTTGCGGTCTGCTCACTTTGACGGTGAGCTCGGATGTCGACTTACATCTATTTTGGGAAATCCCGTCAGATGCTTGCTGTGCCGTATGCAAGGTATTTTGTCGAATCGTTGGATGGTGAAGCTTGCGAGGCCCTCCCATGTCGAAAAGTAGAGTTGCATTTAATCTTACAAGATAGACATCATGGGGGTTTTCACTTATCTTCCCGCTTGCAATAGAACTTCGGCTTATGTGCACATGAAGAGGGCTGACGTGAGACTGCATTGCTGCGGCGTTATGCAGGTACCATGTTACATCGTCAAGTTCTCATTGGCTCGTCAACGTACCCGCTGAAGAGCTAAGGCGGGAGGATGTGAGCTTGATTATCTTGTCCCGCCTAAACTTACATCTAATCTTACAGAGGAGGGGTCACAAGGCTGCGCGAAATCATAAGCGAGTCCCAAGAACTCCACGGGTTCGTGGCCCCGATTGGTTGACCAACCCTGCCGTTTCTGTTGGTCCCCTCGTTGGTTCTGTTGTCGATTCACTTATTGGTTCACTCGCAGGCGGAGAGGTGATATTCAGATTCAGACTATTGGACATCTCAAGCCCGAGTTGGCAAGTTGTCCGAGACAGAAAAGTGCAACGCTGAGATGACGGACCGCACCGCGCCGCAACGGTGTTCCTCGTGATCTGATGCCTAATGGAACATGGGGGCTTTGTGATGGATGCTTGGCAACCTGGTCAAGAAAAGGGTCTCTTGTGATACCGCCTTTTGCGACGTGCAGTTTGCGAAGAGCTCCCCTCCCTTCCTAATAGCAGTGCCATTCCCGCCGAATTTTGAGGTCCCAAGGCAAGGCAAGGCAAGGCAAGGCAGGCCACTATCAAGGGGATTCAAACCTTCATGATGCGGTACTCCCTCGTCGACCTGCTCGTGGCAGCATCAACTGCATCTGCCACCGTGCTGCTCTACCCGGACAGTCTCCCCTCAACACTCACCTCGGAGTGCACCGGCGCGCTGGCCGTGGACGTCACAGCCTGCGATCCGCTGGTGAGGGACCTCCGTCCTGACGTCTTCTACCCACCGGCGTCCCTGACACGCATCTGCACCACCGCCTGCTCGTCAGCCATCGAAACATGGCGGTCATCCGTGCTGTCCCAGTGCGGGAGCCAGACCATCTCGGCAGACCTTGGAGTCGAGGCCGCGGCTGTCTACATCCCCGGGTCGCTGCAGTACTATTTCCAGAACGCCTGCCTGCAGGACGACTCGGGCCGCTACTGCGGACCCGTTGCGGCCCTGGCAGCGGCCTTCGCGGAGCCCGGTATCAGCCCCTTCAACTATGTCACCAACACCACCGACCAGGTGCGGCCCGACGACTGCGACGTGTGTCTGGCCAACCGCTTGCGTCTGCGCGAGGGGTCGCCGTACTTCGACGGACCCCTCGCCGCCAGCCAGTCGCTGTACGCGAGCATGACGGCGAGCTGCGGTATCGTGAACCGCCCGGTCGTGACGACGACTATCGACTACTTCACTGCGTCACCCGTTCCAACGGCCAAGGTGTGTGAGGGCTCAACCTACACGGTTCAGGACTCAGACGACTGCTACACCGTCTCCAAGAGCCAAGGCGTCGGCACCGACTGGCTGCTGGCCGACAACGACTTGGCGGCCTTCTGCGCCGACTTCCCCTCCGCCGGCACCGGCCTCTGCATCGCCAATCAGTGTACCACCGTTACCGTCCCTATCAACACGACGTGCGAGGCCATGGCCGCGGCCGCCAATATCACCGAGGCGCAGTTCAAGTCCTGGAACCCCTCCATCAGTTACGGGTGCGCCAATCTGCCCAGGATGAACGGCTCCGAGGTCTGCATCGACGCCCCCGGCCGCAAGTTCGTGGCCCCCAGCGACACCTCCGCTCTGCCCCCTCAAACTCCGACCACCACGGCTCCCAAGCCTACGGACGCGGCCGATGGCTCCGGCGGTTCCGACAAGCCTTGCGGGCGGTGGTACTCGGTCCAGCAGGGCGACTACTGTAACCTCGTCGCCGTCAAGTTCGCCATCACCCTCGCCGACTTCCTCTTCCTGAACCCGGCCGTCAACGCCAACTGCACCAACCTCTTCGCGTTAGAGTCGTACTGTGTCGCCGCCGTGGGCGACATCAACACCTACTCAGGCCGCCCCGGCTACGCCACCATCACCCTCGACCCCTCGGCCCCGTTCACCGGCGTCCCCTACACGGAGCGACCAGACGCGACCAACTCCCCTTACACCCGGCTGTACACGGCTCTCCCACAGGCCACCGGCACGCGCGGCGACTGCGTCCACTACTTCGCCGGCGACGACTACCAATACGACCTCGCAGGCTCGCCCTTCGCTAGCAACTGCGAGCTCGCCGCTCACACCTACAACGTCGACCCCGAGACCTTTGGGTTGTGGAACCCCAGTCTCGGCAACGTCTCGGACTCGGCGTGCGCTTTCGAAAAGGGCGTTCGCTACTGCGGCTCGTGGTACATCGAACACGGAGACCAAGACGCCGTCACGGCTACAACGACCGCGGGCGGCGAGGACCCGACAAACACATCCCCCACGCCGCCGGGTCCCACCATGTCGGGCTCACCCGCGAACTGTAACAAATGGGCTCTCGTGACGGACGGCTTGTCATGCACTGACATGGCATCCGAGGCCGGAACCTCTCTTGAGCAGTTCCTGGCATGGAACCCAGCTGTCTCATCAGACTGTCTGACCAACTACTGGCTCGGCGAAGCCTACTGCGTCGGCGTTTCGGACGACGGCGCCACGACAACGACGGCGGCGGCGGCGACAACCACCGCTCCCACGACATCGAAGGTGACGCCGCCCGGCCCAACAATGACCGGGTCGCCCGCCGACTGCAACAAATGGAGCGTCGTGACCGACGGCCTGTCATGCACCGACATGGCCTCCCAAGCCGGCATCTCCCTCGCGCAGTTCCTGGCCTGGAACCCGGCCGTGTCCTCGGACTGCCTGACGAACTACTGGCTGGGCGAGGCGTATTGCGTCGGCGTTTCTGGCGAGTCTACCCCCGCGTCGACGACGACCACGGCGGTGGCGACGACGACGTCGGTGACGCCTCCTGGGCCTACCATGGGAGGCGAGCCGGACAACTGCAACAAATGGGCTCTGGTGACGGACGGTCTGACCTGCACGGATATGGCGAGCCAGGCGGGGATCACGTTGAGTCAGTTTTTGGCTTGGAACCCGGCTGTGAGCAGCGATTGTTTGACAAATTATTGGCTGGGAGAGGCGTATTGCGTCGGTGTTAGTGGCTAAGAGTGAGAGGGGGATCCATACTGCTGGCTGGTGACAAGTTCAAGTTTTTGCTTTGATATTTGGTACTTTACATACTTACAGATGACTTTCTTTTCTTTGTGTGTCTGCCTGTAGCTGTGGGCACGATTGTTGGCCCTTTGTTGAGAAAAAGAGACAAAAAGACTTTGATCCTGTCATATCAAGTGAGTGGCATGGCTGATGGATGCCCTGCCCTGCCCTGTTGATGCTTTAATCAAAGATGTACGCCTCCGTCTCCCTCTCCCCGACAAACTCAAACGCTTCCCACTCCATGTCCTCCCCGTCTCCGCCCACAAGCTCCTCAAACGCCCTGATGACTTCCTCCCCCGGCCTCCAGTCCTCGCCGACCTGCCATGTCACCTTCCCTTTCCCATCTCCATCAGGCGCATCGTATCTCACACCCCATCGGAACATGACTGTCTGGTCCTCATCCTCCGAGGGAGGCACCTCGTCGCTCCCTTCATACTCTTCGGCCCGATCCTTGGAAGGCCGCCACTGAAGCCACGTAAACATCTCGGCGTCTTGGAGGGAGGGCGTGTCTTGTCGCCGTAGAGACGAGACAAACGCCAGGAGCAGAGGATCTATGCGCTCCGCGATAGGAAGTATGCGGAACATGTCTGGCCGGCGTTCGAGGCACATCTCGTCGTCGCCCTCGAACTCGTCCTCTTCGCGAGACATCAGGGCGTGCGTCTCTTCGACGTCTTCCGAGCCGGGCGGGTAGTGCTCTTCTCTCGTGACGGCGTAGCCCGTGGGGTAGGGATCTTCGCCTCTAGGACCGGAGAAGTACCACCTTCCGTCGGGCGCGCAAGGGTGGAACTCCACTCTGAGGTGCCGCATGTGCGGCCAAGACGAGGAACGGAAAAGGTCGGGGGTGATGAGGGCGCGGATGTTCAGTTCCGCCAGGCAACTGCCCAGGTCCCGCAGGCCGAGAGACACGGGGTCCATGCCTTCAAACTCTGAGGGCGACGATGGCGAGGCACTGACCAGGTCGGGCATGTGCACTGCTTGATCTGCGTCGCCGCCGTAGGGATTGAGCCTCCAGAACCAGAGACGGGCTTTGATGAGGGAAGATGGCAGCGAGGGCATGAGTTGTCGCACCCCGCGGCCGAACTCGACGCGGGCATCCCGCCAAGGACCCTCCCAGGGACGGGAGAATATGCGCAGCGCCTGAGAAGAGAAGGCGAGGGGGAGGCGCTCCCACAGCCAGGGACAGTCGAGCTCGCGGAGATGGGGGAGGCGAGCGGCGAGCCCGAGGGGAACGCGCGGGGAGACGGGGCGCATGTGGACGAAGTGCATGTCCGGCTCGTTGGAGCTGCTGGGGGCGGGCAAGACGCGAAG
Organism: Colletotrichum fructicola Nara gc5; assembly: GCF_000319635.2. Lineage (NCBI taxonomy): Eukaryota > Fungi > Ascomycota > Sordariomycetes > Glomerellales > Glomerellaceae > Colletotrichum > Colletotrichum fructicola. The sequence goes on along the minus strand of NW_027094051.1, from coordinate 5,932,360 downwards.
CCGGGTAACATAGTTGAGGAGAGGCAGGGTGTCTGGATTCTGGACAGTGAGTCGGCGGTTGTGGAATGTGCGGTGCCAGCAGTCGGGGTAGATGTCGTAGGACTGGTTGAGGATGCGGATGGCGGCGTGCAGGCCGCCGTCTTCAGGTTTCCGGATGAAGTCCGTCTCGTCGGGGGATTGCTCGTCTGCCATGTTCTCTAGAGTGTGCAGGGCATTGAACAAGGCGTGCACTTGAACCGAAAAGTGGGCGTTGACGGCCTCGAAGTCGTCGGACGGCTCCATACATGTGACGGGCGCGCCAGCCCGGTTGAGAAGAAGAGGCATTTCCGCCTCGAGATCGCAATCGCGCAGGCCAACGTAGACGCCGTTGCGGCGGCCGGTGGTAAGGAGACGATCGAGCATTGCATCCTGGGAGGGCGGCGTGGCTTGGATGCGTGGGGATGCCATCGTGAAAACCGCGCTGCAATGACTTACAGGTGTTGTGTGTGGTGTTGATGGAGTCAAGTTGGGTAGTGTAGAGGAAGAACCAATTACCATGACAATTACAAGTAGGATTGCTGCCTGAGGTATCAGCGCATAACACGATAATCAGAAAGTGATTGCTCACAATTGTAAGAATGTAACGCTGTTGGTGCAACGAAAGCGGCCAGGAAGAGACATTGAATTCACGCCCATGACACAAACCGGGGTCTAGGTTGTGATCCATGCAATCCGTCCGGACGCGTGTCCAGAAAGAAGAGTTTGTCTGTCGTAAGATGCAGACCAAACGCTTCGAGAGACTTTTCAGGGGAATATTAGTTGGCAAGACAGCGTCAGATGTTCTCTCTTTACTTATCTTGTCCTAACTCCACGGGTTGAGTTGCCTCTTATATTCTACTGAAAGTTTGATAGGTACTAAATTAATACTAGTTCGTCTTTGATAGCTTGATTACACACTGAATCTGGTACGACAACGTGATGTTTCCTCGACTGCTGGAGAGCCTACCTATCACTGCGGTAAGACTATGTTGTTGAGTTACGCCCTATTAGATCTAGCGGTAGTGCCTCAGAAGATTGAGAGAGACTCTCCTTCTAGATAACACACACTCTATGCTTGATCACGCCGAGCTGCAATTTCAAGGCGGAGAATGCTGTTTAGAAAAACCGATCTTACCCTGAAACCTTCCTTAGGGTATTATCGATGGTTTTGGGAAAGAGAGAGACACCTTTGAGCCTAGATTGGGACGGTATTTCTTTTGTTGGAGGATAAGCTTGTCCTATTGGGAGTCATCCAGACTTGGAAGGCGGAACAGGAGCAACTGAGGTATCTCTATATGCCGAGAGAAAAAAAAAGATAATGGTTAAGCGCACGAATTGACTACAGGTCTGTTGTCAAAACTGATGTTCGTTGAAGCGAGACACGCCATAGCGGCATTTGAGCACTCAAATAGGAAGGTCAGTAGTGAATTGGACCAGAGCGGAGTCTAGACTTCAATTCTCTCAAAGCGCGGTCGGTCTCCTGCCGCCTGTCAGCGTGCTATCCTTTAAAGTCATGCTCCTTGGTATGCCCTCACTCCATCGTGTCTCTGCTCTTCAACCTTCATTTCTTTTTCGCCCAGGTTACGCGGTACAACCCATCACAATTCTTTGCGTAAGCACATTCAACATTGCGTTGTCCGTATCTATGTCGCAGTCAGGAACTGAGTATTTGTTTGTCCAGAACGACTACCTCGAAGTCTCTCGCTTCACAATGGCGTCGGAAGACGAGCAAATCTGTGTCGATGCAGCATTCCTGAATGAGGAGCTCTCAAATCTCAACATTGGAGGTCCAGATGCAGAGTCGGCATCATCAGATGAGAGCGAGGCCTCAGTTGATGTCAACGTCTTCGATGCCACTCAGTGTCTTTTCTGCAATTATAACAGTGAGAACTTGGACGAAAACCTTGATCATATGCGAAAGCGACACGGCATGATCGTTCCCTATCTTGAGAGTTTGATAGTCGACCTTGAGACACAAGTCAAGTACCTCCATCTCGTAATCTACGAGTACACCGAATGTCTCTAATGTGTCTCTATCCGGAATACTCCACAAGCCGCGCAAAAACATATGACTGGGAAGGGAGACTGCAAAATCGATGTTCAAAAGGAAAACTCCGAGTTCAGAGACTTCTACGCCTTCGAATCTAACGCCGGTCCAGATGGCAGCCGCTGTGGTGATTCGGGACACGCTTGTTTTGTTGACGCGAATGACGAAACAAGGCGCTTGCCTTTCGGAAAGACGGTATCCCATCGAAAAACGAAGAAAGTTCGTGATCACCGAGATTTGAGGTCGGGAGGAGGAACCGACAGTTTCTCTCTTGTGGAAGAAGGAAAGCGCCTCGATAGCCTAAGCGATGCCACGGCTTTGGTGATCAACAATGGGAAAACTAAAGATCTGGTTGTGTCTGAGAAGAGTAATGACCTATTCGACAAAAAAGAAATGGCTACAATGAGGCAAGGAGATCGATTGGCTCTTGCTCATTGGCCTCTTCCGCAGCAGAGAACATTAGTTGCTAAGGCAAAGAAGCAACAAGAGATGTGGAGTCGCTTCGAAAAAGACCAAGTAATCAAACTCCAGTGTAAAGCCAGAGCAAAATCAGACGTGCCTGCTGTTTAGCAAGATGATAAATGCGACCAAGATGCAGTGTTTGAATGCCCTCTACTCTCTACCGCTCAAATCATAACAAGGACCTTCCCGGCTGGGTACCTTGTTCACAGGTGTAATACACATGAAGATGGAAGCCTTGGAAAACGTCGAGTGTCGTTAATCGTACACATGCCTGGCCGGCGCTAAGCACAAGTATCATCTTTGAGATACAAGTGGCAATGAGGCGTATGAATATCATATTTGTGTGTTTGAGTCCTTGGACAAACAATGGCGTGCTAGATGCCCGGCGCAATTGTATGTCCGAGATAGCTAGTTGACGGTACAATGATGTGGCAAGCCTGAACCAATCTCCCCTACGCAGGCGTACAGAGATACTGATATCACGTCGTGTACGTTCAAGTCCTGGTCTGAAATGAAATTGACAGTCTAAATATATTTTTGCAGTATAAATTAGCCTCGGATCAAACTTGAGAACCGTTCTTTGTATCGAAGTAGTCTTGGAAACTGGGTGGCCATAGTTCATTACACCCACTAGGTAGGTGCAGCGCCGTCCTTATCAGACTCCCGCACCAATGAAACTCAAGGCGAAGTCAGGAGATTTTCTCCCAAACTGTTGGTTTCTGTAGCGGGATTCTTTGCACGATCCACTGGTTCACACGATCAGTCTCCGCCAATAACTAGACCTTCATCAGGAACGCCCTAACGAAATTGAGCCGTTTGAGCCAAACAACCACATTCTGCAGCCTCAAATTGACCGGAGGCGGGGTCCGCGGCACTTGAGACCACTTCACGGGCCGCCACGTAGAGGTGAGGCGGAGTTGGGCCAGCTAGAGTGCCAAGTTTAAACTTCAACTGGGATGCTGCTGGTTTACGAGTGACGTGGGCGTGGAGCCGATGAATTAAAGACTGATGTGCACCGCTAGTTCCCGATCTGCGATAGAGCATAGATCCCTTCGGCTTGGATCCCCCTTAGAGATTTCTAGAATCTCCACAAATGGTAACCGAGACGCCAACGGTCGTGATGATGGACGGATCCCTGGGGTTCAGATCACGAAGCGCTCGGTAAGTGGGAGTCCTGCGAAGGCCACCAAAGCCCAACCTCAAAGCCTTTTGCAGCTTTCCAAAATTTCTACATGAAAAAGGGAGAAGAGCTGGAACGTCCTAAAAGCACATCTGGCTTTTTGAATTTAGGGCATAAATGTCTGTTGTGGTTGTTGGGCCACCATCGACCCCGGGCACCGTTCAGCCGTGGGAGGTTGTCGTGAACCCACGGACGGTGCTAAGATGCTTGTAGGCAAATCCCAGACACGGCAACGTAGCAACCAGCGCACGTCAGCATGTGTCGTAAGGCAGAGTCCATGCAAGCACAAACTCAACGGGCCAGCCGACGTCACATCTGAAACGGCCCAGATGAACGCGCGGAGCATGCCGCTCTCGCCGCAAATATCAAGGCGAGCACGCCTCGGGTTGGGCTGCAGAGAGGGGGTGGCATTCTTGAAATTAAAGGCGGAGAAGGAATCCAGAAGTATTTTTATTCTTTGCCTGCTTCGATGGTTCGGCTGTGAAATCTACGCGTTCTATCATTGTCGTCCACTCATCATTATTACATGATCATGGATACCATATCAGACGCCGTCAAGCTTTGTAAGATTGCTCTGGATGCAAAGAAGCTCCAGGAGATCAACTACGGCCCGCCACGGCCTACACAAGTCACTTTGTTCTGGAACCTCGTGGTTCTCTCTCGGTACAACAAGTACACGCCCCTCTTCACCACGTTCGCAGGAGGTATGTTTCCATAAAGCCGACGTTTTCAAACCAGCACGACTGAGCAGAGACAGTGTGGTCCGCTTTGCTAGCTGGAGCAACCGAGCTATCCAACCCCCATTCGAACATTCAACCCGCTTTCGTCTTCCGACAGACTGCGTTATGTTTTCTTTCGGCCTACCTGTTTTGCGGCGCGGGAATGGTCTGGAACGACTATGTCGACCGTGAAATCGACGCAAAGGTCGCTCGGACGAAGGATCGCCCGCTAGCGGCCGAGAAGGTCACCGTGACCGATGCCATGCTATGGATGGCGCTGCAGCTGCTGATGGCTTTGTCTTTGGTTCACAAGATGCTTGATGGGAAGGATGTGTATGGCTTGTACCTGCATACAGCCGGATGTCTGTTGCTAACTTCAGTACAGGTGGAAGCACATGATACCCGTCATCATCGCCTCTATTCTTTATCCTTACGGAAAGCGACCGAATGCCCGCCGCCTTCGCATCTACCCGCAATACATACTTGGCTTCACCATCGCCTGGCCCGCCGTGATGGGACGCTCAGCCATTTACGGTCGGCAGCAACCTTTCGACTTCACCGTCAGCCAGTGCTTCCCGCTTTGCACAATGGTGTTCTTCTGGATCATTTACCTGAACACTACGTACAGCTACCAGGACATCGTCGATGACCAAAAGATGCGAATCAACTCGTTCTACACGGTCGGCGGACGGAACTTCCACCGATTTCTTGTCGTCCTCGTCGGTCCGATTTTAATCTGCCTGCCATTGTATCTCATTCAATTCCGGTCATGGTGGCTCTGGACTAGTTGGATGGGAGTCTGGACCGTGACTTTCTTCAAGCAGCTGTCCCAGTTCGATCCCAGATGGCCGGCGACCGGAGGCGGAGTACACAAGAGCAACTTCGTCCTTGGCGTGTGGACTATCGTGGCATGCGCTGTCGAGGTGCTATTGAAAGACGTCGACACCACGCGCTCTACGTTCAACCTTGATGGTTTTGTATATAACAATGCGTCTGCTTGATTGTTTGCTGCGAAATGATACCAGAGACTGCCGAGTCTAGCGATAAATGTTTTCGATGATATCAGTCTGCCACAGTCGAGGATAGCAAACCCGACTCGAGTGCCTGCATGGCACGTCAGGAACAAAAGGCAGGCATAGTACAGTACCCAGCAATGGTTCATGATTAGGTGATCGAGAGTAGAAATACACGAGAGCGTTACGTAGTTAAAGCAATGCCTGAATCCCGTTCTTTCGGTGATGGTGTTTTCGTGAATTCCTGTCCCACAATGACATTATGTCAAGCACATTGAGGTGATTTTACAGCATTAGGCAAGTATATTAGATTCTACGTATCAAGAATCCACCGCATCGCACGTAAGCTAGATCAACCAAATTTCCGAACTTTCGTACCACGAATGATTGACCCAAAGACAAGGTTAATCAGAAAGGCGTAGCCACACTCTAGAATTCATAACCATATCCACCACCCAGACGGCCAGATATTCCAAAGAGGTCTATGATCCATGTGAAGAATCCGAGGACGAGCCCCAAGATGCCGTACCTAAACAGATCAGGCATCAGGAATATGGAGTCTTTGTACCTAAGTCCCGGAATCTTCTGCGTCAGGGATCTTGGGTCGTCGAGGTAATAGTAGAATCGCGTTCCCATAGTCTTGAACGGGGTCTGGAAGATATAGTTCATCGCGTAGTACGTGATCGAACCGACAGCGTCGAAACGAAGCTCGCCGTGAGCGCCGTGAGAACGGAAGTAGTTCACGATACGCCGGACCAGCCCAATCATCTCGTCGTTTGTAAGGTACGGAGTAAGACCTTCGAAAAGGATCAGAACTGGCCGGTCGACAGGAATCTTGGCCTCGCGGAGCCAGGTGTCGCTGTGAATATTGGGGTGGATCAAGCGGTACTCAGCCCCTTTGACTGGTTCCGGGTCATTCAAAACTTGGCGCCGTAGCTCGATGACATCCTCCTTGTCCGCGTCGATCCAAACCCTTCCTTCTCCCTGCCACTGCACGCGGTGACATCTCGAGTCCATTCCGCATGCCAAGTGGATCACCGTTGCAGGACCCGGATTTCTTCGAAGAAACCTCTCAGTGCAAATGTCTAGCATGCGACCGCGCATAGCTACCGGTGCGGAGAACGTTGGGATTCTCGTGAATCCCATGGATGTTCGGTTGAAGTCATAGCCCTGTTCCTTGATCTGGTTGACGATCTCTAGGGCGTACTGGTCATTCAGAATCGGCGATGCAGACTCGGCATCCTTGGCGCGGGCGAAGAGGGTGAGCAGGAGAGTTTCCTGCGCACCTGACAACTTCACCTTGCCTTTGCTCAGAGCAGTTGTTGTAACAGCCGTGGACATCGTGATAGCTTGGGAGTGTGATTGCAGATCAGAGCTGGAAATGCGATGGAATCGACTGCCTTTTGGCTGTTAACACTGACTGCTTCATAAAGCCCGTGAGGAGACGGCTTGACATTAGAAACGGCATGTGCCTCGGCATATGACCACAACCCGGCCGGTGTACGGACGACGTGTGCGTGGCAGGCCGTGGCTCGTGTCTTCGAAAACGTTCACTTTCCTTCGAAACTCCGGCGCCGATGAAAGTCATCTCATCCCTGCTTCCCCGGTGGAAGCCACTACAGCTCGCAACCATGAGACGCATGGCCAAATCGGATGGAGAACAACGCGACAAACACGACGGCTCGTTCTCGCCAGTCTCAGCGGGGTTCGGGTACGAGCAGAACTGGGTTCCCTACGGACTCCGGCAGTCGGGATGCGCTGCAGCGGCAGCATGGAAGCTTCTGCCCCGTGCATGAATTGACTTCTGAAGCTTCGATACATGACCTCATGATATCACATGAGGGCAGCACAGGCGCGGTATGCTGAGGTAAGGTCAGCTACATCCTTAGCTTATCGTCGCTGCCTTCGACCTAATTGAGTCATGGTAACGAGCTGTTAGGGTGGATGATCGGGGGCCTGTCATCGGCCGAGAAACGAGCGTATTCGTATCTCAGAACCACTACGAGCTGTTAGCAGCTCTCATGCGCTGGCTCGTGAAGCAAGCTGGAACATCAGAGACTTCCGTTTTGTTTTCATGGCTTCGTGTTACACGAGCAGACCCAATACGTATCAGCGCAGGCTTCATGTTGAGATGCACAACACAGAAACGTCTAAGTCCCTCTTCGCGTTTGAAAATGCCAAAGGCGTTCGAAAGCAACTGCTCGGTGAAGGTGCAACGAGGTACGCATCTACGCTGACTTGAGATGGATGTTCCACTAAGAATCACGTTCTTCGGGTTTCAGATGATGCCCAGACTGCCAAACGCCCATGCAGGTCAGAGACGCTGATCTGGAGGCATTCAGCGCTGGCTGTAGTCCTCGTGGAAAATAGTTCGCCAGTAGGACAGCAGCGTGGACATGGCTCAAGATGATCAGGGCGAACTTGTCAGTTCATTAGTTTAAACCAGGTGGTCCGTACGTTTACGATGCAGCACTGAGTCCATGTACCTAGTAGTATTGACTTTCACGTATTCAAAGGGAACTAGAATCATTTACACCAGTGATCCCGCTCTCGCCAACCAGCACTGGAAGTGCTTGATAATACCATGACAACCCTGCAGTCGATCGTGTTCAATCTTTGGACATATTGGATTGCACCTTACCTCCACTTGTTATCCCAACCAGCCTGCTCAATAGCAAAAGCAATAGCCAGCTCGGAGAACCTCGCCATGTGGTCAATAGAAAATACGCCGAACTCGTCATCAATGTCCATCCGGTCCTTGCTGGTGTGTACATAGGGGTCGAACTCGCCAGGGAACCCACCAGCAACGGGGTTGCCCTCGGAGGCAAACGTGGCAGGGAAGCCCAGCTTGGTGTAGGACATGTAGTCTGATCCAGCACCGGGCATCAGCTCGTACACGCTGGTGGTGATGTTGATGTACTCGGTGCTCAATTCCACAGCCCACTTCGTCAGAGGTGCGTCCGCGTCGGTCTTGATGAACCCAATCGACTCGGTGGCGTTCCGCGCGATGAAGGCGGTCATGTCAAACTCCATCATAGCACCAATGTTCGCGCCCTCCTTCTTCTTGTATGCGGCGATGTCCTGGCTACCGAGCAGACCGCCTTCCTCAGCGGCATACCAGTGGAACTCTACAGGTCCCTCTTGGGGAATGTAGCCGCTCAGAGCAAGCACGCGGAAGGCTTCGAGGATGCTGACCGTGCCGGAGCAATCATCGTCGGCACCCGGAGCAGGGAGAAGAGGGAAGAGGTAGTTGGCGGAGTCTTGGTGGGCGCCGATGATGGTCAGGGGCTTGGAAAAGTCGCGGACCTTGGGCTCGAAGCGCGCGATGATGGAGGACTGCACGAAGTTATGTGTGAAGTACTCAAGGGAGATGTGGGTGTGGTATGGAGATTGCGCGATAATCTCGGCGATATGATCGTGGAGCCACTGGGAGCTTTCCTCGCCGGTCGGACCGTCGAAGTATCTGTTGTAGTAGCTCGTCATGTGGGCGAGGACGTCGTGCATCTCGGTCTGGTTAACCTTGGGAAACAGGGGCTTGATCAATCGCTGGTGGGTAATCTTGGGAAGATCTGAACAAAGGCTCGTTAGCTCATTGTCTTCTCGGTCGATATAGGTCGGTCTGGTACTCACTAGCTTTGCCGGACCACGCGCCGACGGAATTCTCGGCATAGAGGTCCTGGTGGTTCGTGATGTCGCGGAACTTCTTGCCCTTCCGGCGCAGACGAAGCTTGTCTCCCTCCGTCATCCATTGCGGCTCCTTCTCGCCAAAGACGTGAAGCAACCTGCGCTCGGCGAGCTTGTCCGCCTTCTCGGGCTGCAGGGACAGCAGGGCATCGACGGGGTCGGGGTGCGCCTTCAACGCGGCGAGGACTGACTCATCGGCATCATGGATTCGGAACGGGGTCGCAGCATCTTTGTTGGCAGGCGCGATAACAAACTGGTCATCGGAGGCGCTCAGCGCGAACTGCGAAGAGCCCAGAAGGAGCAGTAGCTTGGTAGACAGAGAGTAGCGCATGGTGGCTGTTGGGTTGCGGTTGTGGATGTGTGGAGGAGAGATGGAGCTTGGCAAGGGATTATGAAGAGAGATGGCGCTTGATGCCTAACATCAGCGATAAGCGCATTCACCGTTACAGGTAATTGGTACGAGTGACCAAGCTCGGAAGGTCGCTGAGAAACGAACGGCACAGCGGCGATGATGCAATCGAGTGCTGATAAGGATCGATTGCAGGGGTAGCAAAGGTCCCTTTTTTGTGTCAGAGCTCCCAATGTGCGTTGCTCCAGCAACGAGACCTAGTTGACGCGTTATGTCTTTAGTTCTGCAGTCCGAGGGCGACACAAGTGGATGGCAAGAGAAGTTCGTTTTCAAATGATTCACAATTTCCATTGATCCTTTAAACGAATGACTTGTTTCTAAATGACGGTGTTCTGTTGATAATAACCACGAAAACTCATCTTGCTTACTTAAAGTTCACCTTCGTTGGCTTGGTTAGCCTGATACTCTCCCGATATGTTGCCAACTTGTTCGCGACAGGTAGAGCATTCGGTCCATCCGCCACCAAGGATATGAGTGACCCTATCAGGACATCCTAACTCGGGCATAATCATTCGCTCCCTCGTCAACGTCTTCTTCTTCGGCAGAAACCCCCAGGGGTTTACCACCGTCATCGTTGAGGTTTCCGCGCCCGGTTCTGTGCCGGACTCTGGGTTTGGGGCGTCCGGAACAATTTCCTGATTCTTGTTTTTATTCGTATTTCCTCCCTCAACTTTCTTCTCCTTCTTCTTCTTCTTGGGCTTGGGCAGCTCACCCCAAAGGGCCCCAGGATCTGCCTCGACCTCTGGTACAGCTTCCGGCTCTGGCCCCGGCTCCGACACAAGCTCTACCCCATTATCTATCAAGACACCTTCGTTTCTCTCCAAGGCTTTGGCCTTTTTCGACTTCTTCTTATCCTTCTTAGACTGTTTTGTAGACTGAATCAAGTTCGTGTCCTGCTGAGGGCAGGTCTCTGGCAGAGCCTCAGGAATACAGTCCGCCGGGTCACTCTCTTTGGTCTCAGCCCATTCTATCAGTGACTCCGTCGGCTCGGCGAACTCTTCGGTCGTGGGTTGTTCAGCCACAGCCCAGTCATCCGATGGCGGTGTCTCGGGCACCTTCGTCTCCTCTGCTGGTGGCTCATCTTGTGACACAGAGAAGTGATCATCTGCAGGCACGTCGGCTGCCGCTGCCGATCCATTCAAATGGGCTTCGTCGGTTTCGAAATCGGATTGTTCCACATCAGCGACTGGTAGTACACGGCGGTTTCGCGAGTTTTGACAGCACAACAAAAACATGCTCTTCACCAGAAAGTTTGAATAGACCGTGCCGTGTTGAACGCATCCCAAAAACGCCGAATCGTCCAGATGCTTCGAGGTGTTGAACATGAGTCTCAGGCGGCGCTGTAGAAAGCTTCTGAACCAGATGTCATGTTCACTCAGAAGCTGGCAAGCCTCGGAGGCCGATACGACAACGTCCAGCGGCGTCAAATAATTGGCGAGCCGCAGCACTTCTTTCTTGGCCATTCCCACCAAGCCCGAGAGACCATAAGCCTTAGCAGCACAGTAGACATGTACGCTCGTCTGAAAGTCGGACTTAATGACGCTGATGTTGGAGCCATAACATGTGAGGGGTTCTTGCTGTGAATGGCTCTGTGAAAGGGTCTGCCAAGTCCCAGTGTAGAGATAATGAACCAGTACATGACCGGCGTCATCCGGAACTTCCTCGATATGTATATCGTTGAGTTCATCCCGGGGTTCATCGCTTGGCAAAGTGGCTAGCGCCCCAAGCAATTCGCTTGCATTAAATAGCAGGTCGCGTGGAACAAAGAACGACATTTTGTTCCTGAAGTAGACCCTACAGCTTGGGCTCGTGTATGGTCTGAACCCAAGTACATGTCAGCTCTCTGTTGCACCTCGTGCAGAGGGGATACCACTCACGAAAGCACCGGCGCATCTTCTGGACCTGAAGGCTCAGAATCATCGGGCGGGGGCGGGGGCGCGTCTTCTGGAATCATTTGATAATCTGCTGGAGGCATTGCGTTGACAGTGGTAGCGTCTGTGGTGTTCGCCTGCGATTTCTTCTTCTTTTTGGCCATAGTTCTCGATGCCTATGATTTTGAGAAAGCATTCCACCCAAAGCCGCCTGATGGTGCTGTTTAAGTAGTCAAGGTACTGCTCCGAATCGCCCACGCCCCGAGTGGAACATGTTGCAGGCGCCTTAGGTGCCTCCAAGCCAAGCGATTTGGGCTTTGCTGCAGGTGGCCTACGCAAGCCTGATGTGCTTTCTACTGTGGAAGCATTTGCCACCATCAGCGTGACAGAATTATTGCAATCCAACCAACGGCCCATGGGCCATGGTTGCAAAGCAGCTTTGTGTGGCTTGCATGCTGCAGTTTCAAGCCAATAATGGGAGGCCTGCACATGGAGCGACGCTCTGTTGGTCCACGTTGCACCTGCTGTAAAAGCACCCCGCATACTGCAATGCAGGAAGTCCTGGTATCTATCGCAACAACTTCGAAAGTCAGGCCACACTTTTACAAGGCACATGCGAGGTTACGTTTTTGGGTTTGTTGATGGTTCAAATCCTTAAGTCAATGAAGGTTCTGCGCGTTTGAGGCGGGAAAAGTATCTATCCTTTGGGTAACTGGCAGCCAGGACAAGAAAAGCTGCGTGTTAGCGTGTTGGATTTGCTTCGACCATGCAGCTACTCAATGGCAGAAATATCCGGGTCGGTTTAAGATGAACATCATCCCAAGGGTGTTGAAATTTTCGCACTACGAGCCATGGATAAGGGTTTGCTTCATGTCTCAAGTATATCGGGAATCTTTGACGCCCACAAACCCTCTGGGAAGAACGACGATTGATTCTTGAAATATCTCAATCTCCCTAGTCGGGGTAACGCATTTCTGGAATGATGTTGAGGACGATATCAGTTTCTCTGACCATGCTCTGCGAAAGCTCTTTTTCCCACATCGGTAAACATAGCTAGACAAGCCGTAGTCCTCATAAAGGAAGCAAGTCATTGCATAAAGATCAAATCCGTGCCGAATACATTGAGGCCTCACAATAACCACTCTTTCAACCCTCACAAAGCTCCCTTTTGTGGGGAGGTGTTTCCTTCTTGCTGTAGACAGGACGTTCCATGTCCACCCCTGCCCATTTCTTCAACCGATACGCGACCCGCTCGACGTACGAATTTTCATCCAGAGTCAGAGTTCCTAGTTTCTTGCAGGCTTTGCAGCGCTGGTTGTATACGACTGCGTTGTATCCGTTGTCGGGGTATCCTCTGATGACTATGGTCACCTTCCCGCTGCTCCAGGCTGCCTTGGAACAGCTGCCATTGTCGCAAGTGAACCTCCCCATCACAAAGGTCGAATATTTCCGGTCGGACTCTTGGTTTATTTTTCTGTTAAACCACACGGAGGTGATGTGGTCGGAAACGGCGTCGGCAACCTCCTGGTTCAAGTGTGGGAATGTGAATGAGGTCTTCGTCTCGCCGCTAAGACTGGTGGACTTTTTCTTGGCCATCTCGGACAAAGTATAGGTTCTTTATCTCCTGAATTGCGTGGTTGTTTGGTAATTTAGTCTGGTGCGGAGATCGCATTGTACAAATTGATGGCCGGCATAGCTGCCATTTTATCAAGGTCTTGTTACATGAATCTGAAAACATGCAGCGGGCTAAATCATTGAGGATAGATGCGATGGGCGGTGAAATTTCCAGGTTGGAGACGCGATAGTGCAGGCGTAGGCTTGGTCAAATGCTGGAGGCCGACCACCGCGATATTGTTGAGATGCACAGCAGCAGCAATCTGAAGGTGTAATGTCTTATGATGCAAGGGGCCCCCTTCATTATGACGTAGTCCTCACCAACAGATAACTTCTTCATTATCTTGTTATCAAGCATAGTTACCTTGGAATAACCGAAGGAGGCTCCTTCAAGCAATACAGATGCCATTAATGTTAATGCCAAAAAAGGTCAGTTCATGAGGGCTCGCATTATCAGGGAAACTGCTCTAAGAATGACTACTCTCCACGACGTTACGCATTTTTCGGTTGTATCTTGTTATTATCTGCCGATTCCATAGAGTTATGACACTGGTGATAGCGGCTGTCTTCATGTTTTCGCCGGAGGCTTGGCCAAATACCAGCTTCAAACCATCCCGCCGGCTGAAGCGGGCTTTTCTTCCTACCGGGCACCGCGATCCATGTGACCATGTCTTCATCCGAACCTCTCCCAATCAAGTCAATGTATCCGTTTCCAAACTTTGCACTTCGGAACGGGAATTTGAAGTAACATCCGGAAGTCAGTGCTGCAGAACATGTATATTGCAAGTGCATCACCTGTAGTGAGGTACTTCATGTGAGAACCACGCTGTTGCCGGCGGGTCCGGTGACCGGTCCCACGCCTCAGAATCAAGACTATAAAGATCACCGCCGAGTGAGCTCCACACTACCATTATTCAAACTCCTATGAAATAAAGAAGGTATCAAAGTGTGATCCAGCGTCGGCCCAGATTAGTGACTCATCATGTCGAAGTACGCGGCCGCTCATGAAAATATCCAAGGGCCAGGCGACGCTCGCCCTACAGCCGCCCAGATAATTGACGACGAGAACCTCCACAATGCACTCGTCAATAAAACGATCTTCATCACCGGCGCAAACCAAGGCATCGGCCTCGAGACAGCTCGCGCACTGCACTCAACCGGTGCCACCATCTATCTCGGCGTTCGCGACCTCACCCGTGGCCAAACCGCCATCGACGACATCAAGTCGACGAACGCAGACAGCAAAGGCAGCCTCCACCTGGTAGAGCTCTCTCTCGACTCTCTCGCCTCAGTGCGAAAGGCAGCAGCGGACTTTACAGCGCGCAGCAAGCAGCTAAACATCCTCGTGCTCAACGCAGGTGTGATGCCAGAAACCAAACAGACAACCGAGGACGGCTTCGAAAAGACGTTTGCAACCAATCACTTGGGCCACTTTCTCCTCTTTCAACTGCTCAAACCACTGCTCCTGGCTTCTTCAACACCTCAGTTCCATTCTCGCGTCGTCGCGGTAGCCTCGATGCTCCACCGTGGCAGCGAAGTCCTCTTCGACGACTACAACTTCACCAAGCGGCCCTACGACACGGTTATCGCCTACAGCCAAACTAAAATCGCAAATGTCTACCTGGCCAACGAGATCGAGCGCCGCTACGGCGCCCAGGGTCTCCATGGCCTCTCGCTACACCCGGGCAGCATCATCACCAACATGAACCGCCACCAACTCGGCAAAGACCCCGCAGAGCTGAGAGCCATATTTGGAGAGCAATACGACATCCTCGCCAAGTCGCTCAAGAGCCCCGCGCAAGGAGCTGCGACAACGGTGTACGCGGCTGTGAGTAAAGACTGGGAAGGCCGGGGAGGCAGGTATCTGAGTGATTGTGGGGAGGTTGGACCGGTGAAGCCTGGTGAGGGTCCGTTTTCGCTTGATCAGGGGTTCGCGCCATGGGCTTACGATGAGGAAAAGGAGGGGAGGTTGTGGAGGGAGTCAAATTTGATGGTCGGATTGCAAGAGGGTTCGTGAACCATTTGGTGTTCCATGGTCATCTGTTGGGGCAGTGTTAGAGAGTAGCTATGTGTGAACCTAAATTGCCTCCACTGACTCGACGAACTCCAATCATTTGACTGTGCAAGTCATGATGAGAATAATTTGAGAGTGATAAATATTTGACAGTGCATGTTTGTGACCTAAGGTACTGAATAATGTTCAGCGACGGAGTCTATGTGATCCCTCAGGACGTAGTGTAGCAGTCCAAGTGAACGTTCGGTACAAAGCCAGTGGTCATCAAAGACAGTACTGGTGATGTCACTGGGGAGAAGATCACACCCAACTTTCACCCATCCCGAGAACCAGCGCGGGACGGGCCACTACCTAGTAGGCTTACCGCATTGAGTATTCTTGACGACCATATGTAATTAATTAACTCCATATTCAGAAAATACCAGTTTGCTGTGTCCCTATTGTGCACCAAAAGCATAGGGTATCCTCTAGGCCTGGGGAAAATGAAATTCATTCCACAGGGTAGTTACACAGACGATTTGTTTCTCTATGGTCAAGCGCCAACTAAAAACGTAGAAACAAAGGGCTTCCGATGACCTCATTCGCTCATCGCCCAGGCGACAGCCTATTGGATACCTATGTCGACTCTAAGCCCCATCAAAACACTGCTTACTTCATTCGAGTCCAGCCGCAGATGTAGGGCTCAAAGCTTTGTGCCTAAATGACTTGGTTGGTTGCTGATACGGTCCCGGTGAGGATCCGCCCCTTTATACGTAGGAATCTGACCAGTGAGAGAGCGGAAATGTGCAGTTTGAGCTGCATTACGTTTCCAAAACGGATAGGTGCAGAAAATACCGGCAGGAGAGGGGAAACACGGCGAGGGATTTGGCAATCGACCAGGCCTCCCTCAACTTCTTCTTGTCGTCCTTCTATATTGTATTTTTCTATCAGCCTGTACTTTGCGAAGTAGCCTCTTTTACTCCAATATGACCAACCCTAGTGAAGACAGTGGTTGTCTCTCCGTTCTATCTTCTTGCTTCAAGAGACGAGGCAAACCGCGACCAGGTCCTTCCGAGTGCCCAAATCAACTGGCCCCTTTGGTGTCATCCGCAACGCAGGTGACCGAGCTGTCGTCGCTCAATCCAGCTAACGATGAAACATCTGCCTCGACGAACCCCGAGATCCAAACCCCGGCTTTCTTGGAAGAAAGCTCGTCTGCGCCGTCAGCTGTTAACGTTAAAGACAAGCCAGCTTCCGTCATCCCTATTACTGATCAAGAATCAGCAACAACAGACCGCGCTGCGGCAACAGTTGATCTGTGGCAAGAAGCGTACAACAAGGTGGATGAGAATACTCGTAAATGGATCGACAGTATTCCGGGTGCTGCTGATGCCAAAGACCCCGTAAAAGAGCTGGTGGAATTGGTCCGATTGAGGGAGGAGAAACATGGGAAAGGGGCGCTGAAGCTCACGATCGGCGGCCGTCAAATCTTATGGAGGGATTACGCGAGCAGAGTCATCTCTTTATTGACTGCAATCGGAGACATTGCCGTCACAGTTGCCCCGGCGCCTTCTTCAACCGTGTGGTCAGCGGTCAAGATGCTTCTGAAGGTAGGTGCCAGTGTGTTGCAACTCAAATATCTGCTCATCAACCGTGCAAGCTGACGATCTTTCAGACCAACGTATTGGAACGCGAAGATCTTGTAGCTGTCATGGGTTGTGCAGACATAGTCCTCTGCCTCGTGAGGCGTGGCATAGTGTACGAAGAGGTGTACATTCGGGGGTTGCCTAGACTCCCAGCCCAGGAAGATTTGAAGCAAGAGCTTGTGAAGGTATACTCGAACTGCTTGGAGTTTCTAGCCTTCGTCGACGGCGAATTGCAGCATGGGAATATGCGGCGGTTCTTAGAGGCGCTCTTAGATCCCGGTCACGGTGACAAGCGCGTGTCGGCCATAAAAGCCCTTGAGCAGAGGCTACAGTTCGCAGCTCAGGCTTGCGAGGCTAAAGCAAGCTCTGAACATCGAGGCTTGATTCAGAGTCTTGCGTGGCCGCTCAAGCGTGTTGACGACAATGTTGCGGCAGTTCTTGAGAGACTTGCTGACAAGGAAAAGGAAAAGGCTATGACATACATCAGCACTGTCCCAGTCGGGGTTCACCACAACGAGAAACGTGAAAATAGAACCAGAGACACATGTGAATGGCTGATACACCATACTCAATTCCTCAAATGGGAAGAATCGGCCTGTTCTTCGGTTCTCTGGTTGCAAGGAAATAGTGAGTTTTGGTGCCTCAACACTTTTACGGGATGATGGACTGACCTGGGCGTTCTTCCGCAGTTGGTACGGGCAAGTCTTTTCTCACTTCAAAGGTCATTGATCGTTATTGGGCTCAGAGCCGAAACGCCAGTCAGCCACCCTGTGAGAAGAGCGACGAAGGGGTTGCCTTTTTCTACTGTAATAGTTCTGATACGACTCGGCACAGCGTTCACTCTGTCCTCCGAAGTTATGTCCGACAACTTTGTGAGGTAACGCGTGATCGCAAAAGTGTTCACAGAGTGGTTATCGATCTATACAACAGGAGAGCAGAAATCCAGAGCGATATTACAGTCGAAGATTGCGAGACAGCATTGATTGAGATGATTAACAGTTATCCACGGACCGTTTTGATACTCGACGCTTTGGAAGAGTGCAACAAAGAAACGAGGAGAAAGCTTATTGAGATATTCAAGCGCCTCGTTGAGAAAAGTAATCGACTACTGAAGATATTCATAGCCAGTCGTCCAGAACACGACTTGAATGGTTACATGAGGTCATTTCAAGGGCCGCAGACGATGATCACAATCAGCACTTTAGACAACCGTGGGGACATTAAGACATTTGTCGACGCGGAAGTGGACAACTTCGCTGCAAATTGGGAGGTTGAGACCAAGCAGCTTATTAAAGATGTGCTTGTAGAGAAGAGCGACGGAATGTTAGTACAATCGCACGCATGCATATGACCTACGCTGATAGGAAGAAATTAGGTTCAGATGGACGTATCTGCAGTGGGAACAACTCAAGGATTTAAGTACCAACGGTGGTGTAAAACAAAGACTTGGGACACTCCCCAAGACACTGACGGAAGCCTACGACGAAGTCTATGATAGATTCGACCCTGGTGGTGTTGAGTGCTTCATGATGCAGCGGGTGGTAAGATGGATCATGTGCGCGCGCCAGCCGTTAGAAAGTCGAGCATTGCTGGCAGCCATCAGAATCGAAAGCGAGGAAGCGAACGGGGAACAGTCTTTTGACAAGGCGGACCTCACCGAGCCCATTTTGGAGGCTGTCTGCCGACACCTGGTCGTGAGAGACCCAAAACTTGGAGTTTGGAAATTCCCGCATGCATCAGTTGCCGAATACTTTCGAGCTAAAAACGACTCGTGGGTCAAAGACGCCGAAGGGAAGCTGACAGTCATCTTGACCAAGTGCTTGGTAGACTTCTGCTCCTCGGTCTGGCCGATGAAGTGTATGATGAACGACGAAACAGTCGTTGACCTCTCCGATTGGCTTGAGGCTAGGAGGGCCGCTCCCAAGCACACCCTGGATCCTTGGCATCCGCTTCATAGATACATTACTCGAAACTGGCTACAGCACATACATAACATTTCCAACGAAGATTCCAGCATTTTGGATGTTGTCCAGGCTCTGAAACGCTTCCTAGGGGAAGCAAGCCCTCAGAAGTCTTCCTGGGAGTACAGGGCATTTTGCCTTATTGTCATAAGTAGCGATGACTGGACTTATGACAATTCCTCCGGCAATTACATGCGTGCTTCTGTCGATCCATACGACAACCCTGTTTTTGGAGTTGTTACATTTGGTCTTCATCGGTTTCTGGCTGGCTGGTGGGACAAAGACGTCGATATTTCTTCACTGGTGAATGCAGAGGGGTCAGATCTCCTGGCAATCGCCGCCTATTTGGGCTACACCGAACTCTGCGAGTACCTCATCCACCAGGGATGTGACATCAACATAAATACTAAAACTACGTGCCACAGCGCACTGGGCGCATCCATACATCAGCAGAAGATCGGCACTATGAGAATGCTTCTGGAGAAAGGAGCAAACCCGGATCGCGTCATGAACCATCACAGTCTCCTTTGTCTGGCCACGGAAAAGGGGATCGATTACTGCACCCTTCTACTAGAGAAAGGCGCAGACCCCAACACCGAGTGTCGCAGCAGATCCTGCTTTCGCTTCGTGTCTGTTTTTGGCGTCAAACACTATCTTCGTCGTGGCCTATCGAGAGCTGCTTACAGCGGCAATCTAAGTATAATGAAAGCTCTCATTGACAAGGGAGCAGACGTGAACCCAGACAATCTCAGAGATCTGGATGGAAGTCCTCTGGCAGCTGCCGTATACATGGGGCAGCTTGACTGTGCACGCTTTCTCATAGCGAAGGGTGCAGGTGTCAACGCCCAACTGAAATATAGAGACTTTGGAAGTCCTCTGACTGCTTCTGTATGCAGTGGAGAGCTCGAATGCGCTCGCCTTCTCGTGGAGCATGGAGCGGACGTCAACATGAACCCAAAGTTCGGCCCGTATGGCAGCCCGTTGGCAGCTGCTGTATCGATGGGACAATTGGACTGCGCTCGCTTTCTCGTTGCAAGTGGCGCTGATGTTAACGCATATCTGGAGTTTGGAGAATATGGCAGTGTGTTGGCTGCTGCGATTCTCGGGAAGCATCCCGTTCTTGATATGGTCAAGTTTCTCGTAGAGGAACAGCAGGCAGGTCCCTCCCAGTTAATCTATGTGCGACCACGGGGGAAGAATGACGGAAGGCTGAGAAAAAGATCGATTAAAGAGGGGTGGTATGATCAGAAATTAAGAAGGACGATGGCAGCATATCTCACGCAGGAGCTTGGGATAGAGACTCAGATGTTGACCAGCCTCGGCGTGCCACAAGAGGACGTAACACCTGCTGTTCCTTCCAAGACGTAGCGCTTATACTCCACGACGCTTCCTCGTTCTCTGCGGAGAAGGAGCCGTACTCCACCAGAGATCATCTGATTCCCTGTCCCCGACGACCTCATTGCCTGTGATGTTTTCCAATCCCTTGACGCTTCGCGTGATTCTTCTTAGGGGCATGATGTCAGAGTCCAGAAGCCACAACAGCTCCTCAACCACCACTTCCGCAGCCACCTTGAAGATGGGCCTGAACCACTCTCTCTCCTCATGACCTTCCTCTAGCCCTGGATCAGGATCCACGGCGACGGCAACCAGGAACGGCGCCGACGGCCGCCACCACATGGATTTCGTAGTCGGCCGTTCGGCTTCCTCCAAGTCCAGCACGGATGCAATTGCCTCGTTTGACGCGACAAGGAAGACCTTGTCCGACATGCCGGCGGGTAGATCCGGTTTGAGGCCGTCGAATCTGGCGCGGAGATCGTCGGCGCTTTCGCTGGCCAGGGCAGCATCTTCGATCCATCTGATCTCAAACTGGGACCTGGCCTCCTTAATGGATCCCATGGACTCGTCGGGAACATTGCCTTCGTCCACCGCCCTCTGGAAAGGAATCTCAATAATCCTGTCGATTTCTTTGGTGAAAGCTTCCCATCGATGTGAATCATCGTAGCTGGCTGTCCGAAAGGCCACCACACCCCACGTCTGGCCCTTGTGGCGTTCGCTCCAATGCTTGAGCCAATTTGGTGGGAAGTATCCGGGCACACTCTCCTTAGCATCGGCGCCCGATTGCCGCTGCTGCTCTTCGTACACATGCATCGCCAACCTTTCCACCCCGTCTTCGCCGAGCACATCGCGCAGCCCCACTTGCATCTTCAAAAGCTCCCCCTCAGGAAGCTCGGCGATGTCAGCGTGAGTAGCATGGCGGTAGCGGTCGTAGTTCCAGCCCGGTGGCCAACAGGAACTTGAGGCATCTGAGTAGACCGGCGTTTGGGGCGGCGGTGCATGCTGTGAGAAGTTGGGACGCGGCATATCTTCCGGTGCGGCTTATGTGGATAGAAACAAAGAGCGATCTCCGGCTTTGAGTAGGTGAGAAGTTGAATTATGCCGATGGTGAGATGGGGATTTAGGACATGTCGTTGGGCAGTCGCCTAACTATTTCCTGCAGTTTCGTCCCCTTACATAAGGTGGAAGTGGTCGGTACGTACTCCGAGACAAGTATGAGACTATATCGAATTATCTAGACTCATTTTACACGTTGGGACTGTCACTCAGTTCTCCATTCAACACCCATTCAATTTAAGGTAGTCAATGGCATGAGAGCGCTTTAGAGTGACAGCAGTACGTCTAATACCTCCCGATGTTTGAAATAGACCAAACGCGAGTTGTCTCGCAGGGCATCTTGAGCCTGAGCCCTTCTTGATTGAACAGCAAGTCGTAAGATGAGGTTATCATGTAAAACCACAACCGCTCACATGGACTTGACTCGATTCTAGATCGAATTGAGCTCTTATTTGTTTTTGTCCCCCTTGGTTTCTGTCCTTTTGTTTTTGTCTCTTCATCTCGCCCCCACTCTTCGCTTGCCAGGTGCCCGGTCCGCCGAGACCTTTCTCCCCCACAGCCTTCTAATATTCTCCTGTCGATTACCAGGGGATGCCGGTGGCACACTTTGCAGCCTAGCTTCTTTCGAGCGAGCCATCGAAAATGTTTGATTTCGCATGATTTCCCAATGTCGTATTTGTGAAAGAGGGATCGGCACTTGGCATAAGGTTGAAGAATCCAGGTGTCGGCATTACCGCCCCTGGGATGTGGGGGTTCGAGGCCTTGGGTGGAGACGGCGGGTGTCGTGTTTTCTGAGGCGGGATGGTGCGCGGGGCAGTCCATTGTGGTGATGGCCTCATCATATTGCCGCATTTGGAAACACTGAAGACGTGCAGAAGAGAGATGTGAACAAGTAGAAGTTGTAATTAGTCTAGATCTATCCAGCTCTAATGTCTATGTCATGAGATCTAACCCCAATTGCCCCAGATTCCCGCGCCATGCAATGCTCCAAAGGGTATACACCGACAAATATGGTACATACAAAAAAACACACAAACCCGAAACCCATCCTATCCCGATTTTACACAACTCTAAGCGTCGCTCCTGGGAGGCCACTTGACCCTCCTCTCGGCGCGCACGTACAGGTTGTTGGGGCGGATGAGCTGGAACATGGGGTCGTACTCCACAGCGCTGTCCTGCGCGAGGCTGAACTTGTAGCGGTAGACCAGCTTGGGCAGGAAGACCTTGACCTCCTGCAGCGCAAAGTTGAAGCCGATGCACATGCGCGGGCCCGTCGCGAAGGGGATGTAGCTCGCGTTGGGGCGGTTCTTGACCTGCTCCGTGTCCCAGCGGTCCGGGTCGAAGCGCGCCGGGTTGTCCCACACGAGCGTGTTGTTGTGGATGTGGTGGATTGCCGGGATGACGATGCTGTCCTTGGGCAGCTTGTAGCCGCCGGGCAGGACCATGTCGACCTTGGAGGTGCGCGCGGGCTGGTACGACGGGTTGTGCTTGCGCTGCGTCTCCTTGATGTACTTGTCGAGGAAGGTGAGCTTCTGCGTCAGCTCGGCGGTGATCTGCGTGTTTTCATCGAAACCGTTGTCGATGAGCTCCTGGAGGAGGCGCTCCTGCATGCCGGGGTAGGCGACGAGGCCGTAGAGCAGCCAGGAGAGGAGGGACGAGGTGGTGGTGAAGCCGGCGCCGGTGGCGACGACGAGGGGCTCCATGATGCGGTCCTGGGGCAGCTTGTTGCCGTCGCGGTCGGCGGCGCGGAGGACGTAGTCGACCATGTTGTCGGCGTTGAGGGCGGCCTCCTGCAGCTCGAGGTTTTCGGTGCCGCCGCGGGAGGCGGCGGCGATGGACTCGTTCATCATGTCGATGATGCGGCCGCGGGCGTCGCGCAGGCGCTGGGGGTCGCCGAAGGGGAGTTTGGCGTACCAGGAGCCCATGGAGGTGATCTTCTTGTTGAGCTCGAGGGACTGGGCGATGCGGATGACCATCTCGTGGGGCGGGGCGTCGACCGCCGTAAAATGCTTGAAGTCCATGCCGAGGACGAGCTTGCCGACGGCCTGGGAGCCGAGCTTGAGCATGTAGGGGTAGACGTTCCAGGCCTCGTCCTTGTCGTCGAGCTCGTCAAAGACCTTGAAGGCGTCCTCGACGGTGGCCTGCATGGTGGGCGCGTAGTGGCGGACGGCCTTGGGGCCGAAGGCGGGCGGGAGGAACTTGTGGGCTAGCTTCCACTCGGGGGTGTCGGTGTCGCCGAGGAAGACGCCGGACTCCTGGTTCTTGATGGGGTAGAGGGGGTGGCCGGGGATGATGTTCTTTGTGAAGAAGTCGGACTCGGAGAAGACGATGTTGGCGAGCTTGGGGTCGTTTGTGTGGTAGATGACGGAGCCCATGTTGTTGGTCTTGATGAAGGGGCCGTAGCGCTCGAAGAGGCGCTGGTGGTTGCCGAGGTGGTCGGGGTAGACCTCGAAGTAGTTGCCGATGAAGGGCAGGCCGGCCGGGCCGGGGACCTCGCGGACGGCGTGGCCGTCGATGGAGAGGGCGACGGGGCCCTCGGCGGCGAGGACGTCGGCGACGGTTGTCAGGGCCTCATCTCCGGAGACGAAGCCGATGCCTTTGGGGGTTGTTAGCTGGGTGCAGAAGCGAGGGTGGAGACGAGATGGTGCTTACCCTTGTGGTCGACGACAGCAAAGTGAGAGGCGGCGAGATGCTGGAGGCCCTCCTCGTCTGTCGAGGCGGGGATCTCGATCTCTGTTGTGGCTGAAGGGTCTTCGCCCAACAGGTAGAAGCGTTGTGATGACATTGCGTGTATGTGTGATGTGTGGTGTGGATTGAATGTCGCACAAGATGGAATGGAAAGTGATGATGCGACCAGATTAAGAAAAAATGGTATGAGGTAGTAGATAAGAGACGTATTTACAGCAAACCAAAAGCGGTGCGAGATGGGGATGCCACGAGCTCACGATATAAGTAATAGGAGCAGAAGGAAAAAAAAAAAAAAAAAAAAAAAAAAGTCGCAGTCCCTAAAGAGTACGTACCATCCCATCCCACCACCAGGTCCAGGCCAGGCAGATTAACGATGCCGCCCGCAGCTTATCCAATCTGATCCTGGGCAATGGCAACCCGTCGGTGGAAACAGACCGACGAACAGCTCAGACGCGAGAGGAAAAAGTGGCCTGCCGAGGTTCACGTCAAAGTGTCTAACGGACCAGGGGGAAAGAAGAGTGGGCGGGTCGTCGCCGCGATAGGGGAGTTGATGAGATCATGGGCGCCCAAGTCCGTAGTGCGCGGGCGGGCGTGCAGCATTGAATCGGCATCGGCTCCGTGGGCGGCGTGGACTGCGTGGACCCGACAACAATTTGGAAGTAGTAGTTTGGAACTTGGGTTTTGTTTGGTGTCTCTTTGGGGGGTGTGGACGGAGACAAGCCGCGGTTCGATGGCATGACAGCGGAACGGAGGCGATACGAAAAGGAAGAGACGAAAAAAAATGGAAGCAAAAATCGGGGCCTTTGAAGAAGAATCAGAAGAATTCGCATCGTTTGATAGGGCCAAGCGGGAGACAGGGGCCGACTTAAAGTGGATGATCTGCGCTAACTGCCAGAGGTACGTACCGCACGCGCTAAAAAGTAGTGTACAGGGCACTAAGAAAGGTGCCGAGGCGAAACGAAGAGACAACACAGCGAAAATAGGGGACCACCTTACGAATAGAGCACCGCACCGCACCGCGCCGCGCCTTATCAATTTGCATTGCATTGCCATGCCATGCCATTGACCCCTTGCTCATGCGATATTTCCCTCTTTTTTCCTGCACGCTGCAGCCACAAGGCGGCGTCCCAAGTCCCGAAATCCGTTGCGCCTCGGCTCGTTGCGTGTTTACTTGTCAGTGTTCTCTGGGTGCTGCTGTTTATTTGTGCCACCCACGTAATTTAGGGACATTTCAGCCAATGAGAAGCTTCGCCTGCTTCCATGTGTGGGCTCCCGCTCCCACCCAAGCTTGAAGAAGCTCCCGCCCATCCCACGCTGCGTTGCGCCCTGCATGAACAGATGACAGCACTCAAGATTCGCCGTGAGCCGCCATCTCTTGGCCCGCCGGCAGTCGACTTGTTTACCGCAGCACCGGGCTGATGCGAGGGTGCTGACTCTGTTTTTCTGCCCTCGACACACGTAATTCTGGAGACCTCGGGCTTCGTTTTCGCGATGAGTGCTGTTCACCGTCTGTAAAGGGCAACCATTCGCCGCAGGCCACCGATAAGGCAGAGAGAGAGGAACGTAGTGCTGAAGACAACTTGGCATGAAACAAGGCAGAGAGGCCTCGGCCCCTCCGAAGAAAACAGCTCCCAGGGAAAAAAAGACGAACGCAATCGTCACCGCCGACACCGCCGTCGCCCGGCATCCAATCCCGTCGCGCCTCTTTGTCAGACGGCCGACCCGTCCGATCGCCGCGGCTTGATCCCGCCCGGTGCCCACACCGTTCCCATCTTTACCTTGGGCTATCCACACCAGCAGAATGCACCTAAATTCGTGACCATTGCGAGGCATTTCAAAGGACGAGAGAACCAAGAATCCACAGCACTTATCTCGAACCTCGGCATCTTGCCCGCCCACGCCCCCCAGTCTCGGACATTACGCTATCCTATCCCCTACCACCACCGGCACCCTTTCCATGGGTTCCATGGACCGTCAGACACGGACTCGACATGACACACGGCCGATTGTGATCTGGAATGATTTTTTTAATTGTGGATATCCCATCCTTTTTTTTTTTCCGTTACTTCATGCACGCTGTCGTGGCGCCATCGCTGATAAATAATACTGGCTGCGTTTCCACGTCCCGAGGCTCGACTCGAAAGGGGCCCTTTCTCCCACTGCGATCTCACCCGAACCTTATCGGTGATTCTCATCATTCTCCCTATTTATAAGTAAAGATAGATAATCCTTTTGTATCCTGCCCAACATCCCAAGTTTCGGCTCGGTCGCATCAACACCGATTCCTCTCTCAATTTCTTTGGTCCACTTCCTGAGATACCCCTCCAAACACATTCACACATCACACATCATGGCGTCAACAGAAGGCCAAGAATACACGGCCAAGGAGGTCGCCGCTCACAGAGAAGCCAACGACTGCTGGATGGTCATCCGCGGTGAAGGTAAACAAGCCCTCCTCTCCCTATCTTCCAATCACCAAAAACACCCAACTAACTCCTCACCCAAAAAGTCTACGATGTGACAAAGTACCTCCACGACCACCCCGGCGGCGCAGAAGTCCTCATCGAGGCCGGCGGCGTCGACGCCACAGAAGCCTTCGACAACGCAGGCCACTCCGAAGACGCCTCCGAGATCATGGCCGAGTTCCGCGTCGGCAAGCTCAAGGGCGCCAACAAGCGCAACGCCCCCAAGGCCGTCCGCGTCGCCCCGAAAGCCGCCCCCGCCGCCCCCTCAAACACAACCTCCGGCCCCGTCCGCATCGCCGGCCAAGCAGCCGCCGCCGCCGTCTTCCTCGCCCTCGGCACCGTCGCCGCCCGCCACGCCTCAAACACCCCCGCCGGCCAGGACGTCATCGCCGCCATCCACCGCCTCAACCTCCACCTCCCCGAGTGGCTCTCCCTCAGCAGCGCCGCCGCCGCCGGAACCCGCCCCAAGCGCACCGGCTTCGGCTTCGTCGAGGGCTTCGCCCTCGCCTCCGCCATCTTCGCCGTCGCCGGCACCGTCACCGCCAACAAGCTCTCCGCGCTGCTGCACTACGACCTCACCCCCATGAAGTTCCGCCCGCACAAGAAGATGCCCAAGGTCGCGCGCCCGAACCCCCTCCTCCAGCGCGGCTGGCTCGACCCCGTCACCTACCACCCGCTCCCCCTCGTCGAGAAGCACCTCATCGCGCCCAACGTCTACCGCCTCGTCTTCGAGCTGCCCACGCCCTCCACCGTGCTCGGCCTGCCCATCGGCCAGCACGTCGCCCTCAAGGCCGAAATCAACGGCAAGTCCGTCTCGCGCTCCTACACGCCCACCTCCAACAACGCCGACCTCGGCCGCCTCGAGCTCGTCATCCGCTGCTACCCCGACGGCCTGCTCACGGGCAAGTACCTCGCCAACGTCGAGGTCGGCGAGGAGGTGCTCTTCCGCGGGCCCAAGGGCGCCATGCGCTACAGCCGCG
The DNA here is from genome assembly GCF_000319635.2 of Colletotrichum fructicola Nara gc5. Classification (NCBI taxonomy): domain Eukaryota; kingdom Fungi; phylum Ascomycota; class Sordariomycetes; order Glomerellales; family Glomerellaceae; genus Colletotrichum; species Colletotrichum fructicola. The sequence continues at coordinate 5,905,219 of NW_027094051.1, read as the reverse complement.
GGCTGACCAAGAAGATCGGCATGCTCGCGGGCGGTACCGGCATCACGCCCATGTACCAGCTCATCCGCGCCATCTGCGAGGACGACCGCGACACCACCGAGGTCAGCCTGATCTACGCGAACCGCTCCGAGGCCGACATCCTCCTGCGCGACGAGCTCGAGGCCTTCGCGCGGCGGTACCCCAAGAACTTCAAGCTGCACTACCTGCTCGACACCCCGCCCGAGGGCTGGACCGGCGGCGTCGGGTACGTCACGCAGGAGATGATGGCCGAGCGCTTCCCCGCGCCGGCGGGCGCGGATTCCAAGATTATGCTGTGCGGTCCGCCGGGCATGGTCAACGCGGCGAAGAAGTCGTTGGAGAACTTGGGCTTTGAGAAGCCTGGGTCCATGTCCAAGATGACCGATGCCGTCTTCTGCTTTTAAAGGAAAATAGATGAGAAGAATAGAGTGTATGGATACCATAGACGGGGATCGGGTTACTTGTGTTGGTATATATGGGCTTTGCATCGTCACGGAGTCGGGGATGGTTGCATGGGGCTTGGTGTCTTTGGGGGCATTCTTTTTCATGCCGTTGGTGATACCTACCTGTAATATCTTACGTTTTTTCATTTGTTCATATCATAGATCTTGACGACATCAGCAAGAAGTTTCTCTCATATATTCTTCGTTTTGATACTTACAATTCTGCATGCGCCTCTGTCGATTTAGACAGTGACAGAGCCTGCTTCCGAAGGTGCATAACCGAGGGCGGTTTGGGCTGATGGTTGGTTGGTCTTGTGTAACCATCCAAAATAGATGATCCATTCCTCAGCCCAGCCTTGTGCGTAGGACAGCCGCGGAACAGAGCCTTAATTAAGGGCATTTTAAGTGGTGCACATACAGTCAAGGATGATTCAGTCACTGTACAGCATAGCGTTGAAGAGATTACCTGATCGGGTAATTTTGAAGCTACCAACAGCTACTTCCAGAGGCTATGTACAGTCTCAAAGGCCCGCTCGTAGGCCCTCGTATGCCCTCTTAATCCCTCATAGCCACATCCCCGCCTCCTAGGGCCTCCTGAAGGGCCCTCCTCCCTCACATATACTGATGGGCTGGGCATGCCTATAAGTGGGGCGACAGCTGATTGAAGGCCTCCTATCAGCTAGAGTATGTTAAGACATAAAATACTTCATTTCAATCGGAGGGATCGGTTGGAGGCGGCGATGGTCTCGCCCTTGCTTGGCTCAGTTGTAAGCGTTGCCATATAACTTACCTCATGGAAGCGCTGCCGCCGAACCCCTCATCTCGCACAGAATCTCAGCTCATCATCTCCCAAGCCTCTGCCCAAGTTATCACATTTTCAACGCCATTTCAGGGAATCTCACGTTGCTCTCATCCTCCACATTATGAGTCCGATTAGCACCTACCAGTATCCGCCTCTGTCGGGACCTAGATGCACACGGCTGATCAGGCTGCATGCTGGAACGACGAAAGACCCTTCATGCCCCCTCAGCTGCGACCTTGACGCGATTGACTTGGATAATCCGCCGGAATACTTTGCCCTCTCGTACACATGGAACGGCGAGACTCCTAGTGAACCACTCACGATTGGCAATGCGCAAGTCGACAAGAGCCAGACGTCGGGCTCCCGGCTTCTTATCACACCCAATTGCGCCGCCGCTCTGAGAGTGTTCCGGAAGTCCCTTCATCGACTTATCAACAGGCGCAAAATTGTAAAGCTGTGGGTTGATGCCATTTGTATCAACCAAGGTTCAAACGACGACAAGAGTGCTCAGGTTGCGATGATGGCCGAGATATTCCACCAAGCAAAGAGGGTAGTTGTCTGGCTAGGTGATCGACGAGCTCCGCTAGCTTCAAGGACTCTGCTTGGCTCTTTGCCATGTGCACTGTTACCGAATCTCGACATGGGGAGTTTGAGTGGTCTTTTCGATTGGGCAGAGCGCTCGAAAGCCCTCAGATGGTTCGAACCCCAAGTCAAAAGGCTAGAGAAACTGGTAGGAAATGCTCTTTGTAACTTCTGTGAGTCAAATATTCATAAGGATGGATTGTTACACCTCCCATCGAAACTTGTGTGTGGACGCGTCTGACATAATAACAGGCTGCAGTGAAACCACACTCCTTGCCATACTTTGGAGTTCCTATTGGACTCGCGCTTGGACCATTCAAGAGTTCGCCAATACTCATGTTTCTATTCTTTGCCAGAACTCGAACATGATATCCTTTGTTGGCATGATCAAGATGATTCGCCACAGCAGCCACTTTTCACAAAACGGCGGGCAACTATTGATGCACCGAGACGTCTACGGGAGATGTCGAGTATTTGGGCACTTTAGCCACGATCCTCTTCTGATCAGTCACTATTATTTAGAGCGCTTCTTGAAGTTGCAAGTCACAGAGCCAAGGGACAGAATACTCGCGTTTCGCGCCATATCTACTAATGTACTTGCAAAGATCAAAGTTGATTACCAGCGACCATTGCATGATCTGTACATAGAAACTTCCATGATTGTTTTGAAAGAAACCAAACGGCTCTATCTATTATATTTTGCTAGTTTGGCGAGGACATCTCTGGAGGTCACCGAAATTGGCTCGATGCCGTCGTGGTCAGTAGACTTCGGCACCAAAGATTGTCATCAATTCAACCGTGGGGCGCACATGGACACCTACCTATCTTCCAATGCCTCACGTGGAAGTCCGCCATTGATGTCCTTTCTCGACGTTGGAGGCTGCCTCCGCGTTCGTGGAAGGAGTGTTGGTGTGATAGGAAATCTCATTAGCAACATCGACCCTCTAGGCAACTTTTGGCTGATGGCAAAAATGGCAAGAGAAGATGCTTCTGCATGTGGCCAGGAATTTCACGACGACGACATATTCAGCGTTTCTGAAACCGACATCAAGTACGAAAATCGGTTGAGACAGCTGATGGGGGACTTTGTTTCCTTTCTTCATGGAAATCTTGGGACAGATCTACTCTCAGAGGCCAAGGTTGCAGCCACTCTTTTCGAACTGTTGGACGGCATTATAGATACGGAACGTCATGGCCGGAAACCACTGCCTCCCCTCAAACCAAATGCCACCCTTCACGATCTTCTTGAAATCCTTTGCCGAAATGAAAAAACGGGTATCGACGTCAAGTGGGCCATAGGCGAAGGTCGGATGTTCTTTTCAATCGACGGACGCGCCGGGCTTGGTGTGCCATGGATATTGGAGGACGACCAGATATTCGTGGTCGCTGGTCTGAAGCACCCGTTTGTTTTAAGACCGCATGGTGATAATGGAGAGTACAGACTCGTGGGGCCGTCAGTTGTCACTGGGATGATGAAGGGCGAGTTGTGGCCGGAGGATGAAAGTGAATTACGGGACATTGACATTGTATGATATCCATTCTCGTCAGCGACTCATCATGAACAGACGTATGACCCCGAGTCATCAGCCTTTGTTCCAACCAACTTTGCCGTCTGTGGCCAGGGGCAAAGCTTCCTCGTCCTGCTGCTTCCATCTGCCGGCTCGCTTCCAAGCAACTCAGTCGGTGCTGCCCCCTTCTCCACCCATTCAACCAGCGCCTCGAGCGAACTCTGCTTGCTGGGAACTTGAGGATACGACGAAGCGCCGCCACAGTGACCGCCTCCTGCAGAAAGATTAATCTTGGTTTCTCTCTCGCTTGAAATTGTGAAAACTTACCAGGAACCATGAACAACGAAGCCCAATCCTGCCGATCGCCAGTGACCTTCTCCACATCCTCCAAATGCTGAATCGGCCACGTCGCAGCATTGTACGGATCAGCCCAACCCTGGGTTACAATCAACTTGCCCCCGTGCCCCTTGAACGCGGTCAAGTTGGTGCTGATCGAGTCGATCAAGCTTCCAACCTTCTCATCCAGCGCTTGAACATCGTTAGCCCAGTCGAATGTGCTACCGTTATAGCTGAGATCATCGAAGACCATGTTCTGCAGAAGAGGAAGCGAGAAGGAGAGGGACAGACGGCCTTCTTGATTGATCCACTCCGACTCGCTGCCTAGGTCGAAGCCGGGATACAGGCTGGCGTTGGTCTGGGAATGGCGCGGGCCAGCGTAGATTTTCTGGGCTGCGGTAATCTGAGCGGGTGTGAGGCAAGTTGATGTGTTGGTTGACGATGAGGTGCAGGCGAGCGTGGAGAGGTCGAAGGAGCAGGCTAGAGGGTTCTCGATGACGCGATCGGCGACGCCGTCCAGGGTGTCGCACTGGTCCAAGATAGAGTCGCGAATGAAGGTGAGCGTTTCCTGGGGAATGAAAGCCGAGTCCTGAGAAGCGTGAGTCAAGTTCGTCTTACTGGCTCGCATTGGCTACTAACCAGAGACACCTGCTGGTTCCACAAGAATGAGAGAGCAAGGTGAGAGTACCAGTTTCCAGGGCACCCAGCAACGATTCCGTCGAATAACTCAGGGTGATACTCCACCAGGGCAAAGCCTTGAGCGCCTCCAGTCGAGCAGCCCTTGTAATAGGCATGCGACGGGGGCTCCGCGTAGTACAGACTGGCGATCTGCTTTGCTGGAGTAGTGAAGAGCGCAATGGAGTTTCTAATCCATGCGAGAACCTGGTTTCGATCATGCAGGAATGGGAGGTAAATCCCTCCGGGGTAGGCATCACCACCGTTATTGTCGGCAGCGCGGTGTCCGCTGTCGCCTCCCGCTGTGGCAAATCCCTTGTTGAGATTCTCTACCATTGCCGCATAGTCAATCGTGCCAGCCAATCCTCCGTTGCCTATCTCACGTTAGAGCCTTTGACCCTCAACATAGTCTCTTGATTGACGTACCGACGGCTAGGAATCTGCCGTTGTAGGATCCGCTCTCCGGCAACCAAACCTCAAAGAGAACCGTGTTGTTCTCCGGGTACGGAACGGTGCCATTGAACCGACAGAACGACGCGGAGTTGAAGACCGAAGAGATGTTAAGGCTATTCGCAGGTACTAGAGCGGAGCTAACCAAGGTCAACTCTGGCACAGAGGCCTTTACCTGTTCCGCGAGAGACTCGCAGTCGGGGCTTCTAGGGGAGGGCACCGCGATTGAAGCCGGCAGGAACCAGGAAGCGAGTGCTAGAGCGGACAACATGATGTAGATGACCGAGATCCAACGTGACCTACTCCGGGAACCAGAAACATGTTTCAGCGGAGGCGAGATAGCGCCCTTTTTGTATTCCCCCATCTTGAAGTCATCGCTTGCCTGTCAACAAGTGTGGATACGCTCTAAACTGCCGGTCTTCAGTCCGCTACCCCGTTACTCCGCACGTTGAGCTTCAAACTTCCTCGCAGATACAAGTCTTAACCACGTGGCTGGGTCTCTTTTCGGTCATCGGCGCCGTGGCCGACGATCACTACGCTGTGGAGATTTGTAGTTGAAGAGGAAGTCTTTAGCCGAAGGGTCGTAGAGACCAATGATAACTGGTAATTTTAACCACGTAGGAGGGGATGTGGTAGTTACGGGGGCGGTTGATCCCCAGAACCTCGGTCAACGGCGCCGAAGCCCGCTTCTTCGTCAAGAAAGTGGAGAGGGCTCTTCATTCATGTGCTCAGAGCAGGCTAGTTGACAGGCGCAATTGGAAGGGTAGATGCAATTCTCCGCGTCGGCTGTGGTATTTCTCCGCACGTGGGTGGCATCGCGAGCGGATCTCTGCAAATGCCAGTTGCTCCTTCGCGCGGGGTTCGTACCAGGAACGCGGTTGCTGGGATTCTGGGATAAACGAAGCGCCGGTTCCTGTTTGGATTGAGCAAGTCTAGCCACCGACTCAGGTTCCCGGTCTGGCCGTCTTGCAATGACGTCTGTTGTTCCCCGCTGCCAGTTGGAGAAGAGGTTCGGAACCCTTGTCAGCTCGGATGTGACGTCAGAGTAGTTCGCGCATCAAACGCGAGTCAAATTGTTCGGAAAATGCAATTGCTTGATACGACGAGATTTTCGGGCAAGTTGTAATCAGAGATCGAAAAAGATGATAATACTTCAGGCCTGAAAGAAAGCAATGTCATCAGTGCCGAGTTCCGGTGCAGCACAGCACAAACAAATGTGGGTCCTTGAGCTCTACCCTCTCCACGTTCCGGACGTGGTTCGTCGGCAATTGAACTGCTGATCCCCCCAACCATGCCTCGCATCATCATTGCCAAGAGGTGGACACCACCAACCATGTCCTCGGTGCAGGTGCCGCCCCGAAAGCGCCGGAAGACGCAGCTCGCGTGCAACCCGTGTCGGGCTCGAAAGTCCGGCTGCGACGGGACGCGTCCGGTGTGCACGGCGTGCCAGAAAAAAGGGATCCAGCAGCAGTGCACCTATCAGGAGTCGGTGATAAACGCATCTTCGAGGCCGTACGTGTCCACTCTTTCCAGATCATGGATGATGCTGACGATTTTTAGGACAATTTCTGAACTCCAAAAGAGGCTGGAGAGGCTTGAGGGATCGCCTCTTCCCCAGACATCGGTACCTCCGAATAGCAGTCCCCCTTTGCCGGTTTCCGGAGCTTCCGGAGTTTCCGGAATCGCTCCGGCTCGACCAATTGGCATCGGAGTTGAGACTGGTCTTGGCGGCACAGGCCCGGGACTCCGGCCAAGGGTTGTTGAAGACATGCCGGCAAGCCATCATCAGCAAAATGGATCGACGTCCCACAATGACGATGAGACCATCTACGGCCCCTCTTCAAACATCTCCTTTCTCCGACAAGTCACTCTTGCCGCGGATGCACAGAAACCAGATGACTTGGTCCCAGATGGTCCTGGAAACGAGACCGAGAGTACGCCTAACGTCCTTGGCTTCTCTACAGTTCAACCAAAGAGCCCGGATCCCCTCCCTGAGCCGGTGATGCTACCAGAGAGATGGCTTGCCGACAGGTTCATGGAGTCCTTCTGGGAATTCGTGCACCCTGTCTTCCCAATCCTTCACAATCCGTCCTTCATTGCATCATACGAGGCCCTCTGGAAGCCAACGAAGGATCGAAACCATAAGCGGGATTTCAAACACGTTGTCTTCCACTCGACTCTAAGCATTGTCCTTGCGCTGGGATCGCAACGAACCGATCAGGTGTCAGTAGCAGAGCAGGCGAACCTCGCTGACAAGTTCTACAAGCAGTCTGTCAAGCTTGTATCGGTAGACACCCTCGACCACTCTTCATTGCAAGTCGTCCAGCTGCTACTTCTAAGAGGCGTATACCTGCATTACACGTCTTACGCTGACCGTTGTTGGAACACGGTTGGTGTCGCGGTGAGAGTAGCCCAGGGGCTGGGACTGCAAAATGAAGGAGACAAAACCGTTGGAGTAAATCAGCTCAAACGTGAGATGAGGCGGCGCGTTTGGCATTGCTGTCTGACTTTGGATAGGTAAACCGGTCTACTATCCTTCCTCCACCATGCTCAGAGCTAATGCAGAATGCCAGGCTCACTGCAACCACATTCGGACGATCCGTTTTGTTGTCGAGACAGTATTCGACGCCGGCTCCAGCCATAATTGATGACGAGTACCTGTCAGACATCACCGAAGGAAGCCAGGCGATGGGCAGACCGTCGTACCTGGCATGCTTCGTGCACTCTCTGGCCCTATTCGACGTTCTGAAAGAAATTCTGGCCAAATTCTACGGCGAGGGGGACGGCTCTTCGGACCTGAAATCGCGATCTCTCAGCGACGTGCTTCAGCTCTCAGCGAAACTAGATGACTTGAATGACTCGTTTCCGGTCTATCTCAGAGAAGGTGCGAGCCTGTCTCAATATGATGAGAGTCTGAAGGGAAGTTTACAGATGCAGGCGAATATCCTGAAGTCAAGGTAGCAGCACACATTATCATGTCACTCATTACGGTGGAGACTAACGTGAAACCCAGAGTCCTTTGGATTAGACTTCTACTCCTGCGCCCTTTGCTCTTAGTAGAAGCCAAGCAGACCGCCCAGTCCAGGAGAGATCTGCCCAATTCATCAGCGCTGAGCGAGAGCTTTGGCCACGCCGCAAATATCCTCTGTGTCTCCACGGCTCATGGCGTTCTCCAAGAAATGTATGAGAAGCTTGGAAGTGTGCGCCAAAACTCAGCATGGCATGTGTTGCTATGTAAGCTGCTTCCGTCTCAATCCAAATAACCTGGTACAACTACTAACGGATATGATAGTCACCTTCGCTGCAGCATCCACTTTGGTTGTAGCCACTTTATGCCCTGATCTTCATGTCAGCTTTGACACCGAACCGACAAAGACATCGTGGGATCGCGCGCTTCGGATATTCAACTTTCACAAGAAACATGTGACGTCAGCCACAAGGGGCATTGAGGTTCTGCAACGCTTCCGGGACTCGGTTGCTGCTGTGTCAAGACAGGATGCACCAGCGGGTTCAAATGCGACGGTTTCTCAGACTTCCCAACCTGAGGGGCTTCAAGAGCAAAACCAGGGCGACTTGCTGCTGCCCTTCAGCTCCATGCCTGGCATGAGTCAAACACCAATGGCTCAGGACTTTGGAGACTTCCTCAGTTCTGACCTCCTGAATGAGAGCTGGTTCAATATGCAAGGCATCGACTTTAGTAACTGGTCAAACTTCCAATGACGAAGCATCGCAGCAAGATAACAAGATTTTCAACAAAATGATTATGCTTTGCTACCTATTCGCTCCACAAATCTAGTTGACTAAAACAGAGTCTAGTACGATAAGTCTCTCTAAGAAACAGGGGCCTCAGAGTCGTGGAAGCTACCAAGCTTCAGCAGCTTCTTCGCATTGTCCCTTCCAATCTTGCGGTAGTTCTCCACACCACCAACCGCCTCCTTGACCTCCCCAGCCTTACCGTCCCACCAAGCGGAGCAGTTCTCGATGGTCTCGTAGGGGTAGTCGACACTGAAAAGCACGCGGTCGGCGCCAATCTCGTCGACAACGTACTTGAGCGTGTGCGTGGAGAAGTGGCCGCTGGTGGTGACCCAGATGTTCTGCTTGAAGTAGTCGTAGATGGTCTTCTTGCACATGTTGTCCTCGTTGCCCTCGTCCTTGGCGATGGGCTTCTTGACATCCTCGAACCAGTGGTTGATGCGCCAAAAGTCTAGTGGCAAATGCTCTCCCAGGTGGCCAACGATGATCTTCAGGTTCGGGAAGCGATCAAACACGCCGTTGGAGATGATGCCCATGAGGTGCAGGTTGACGCCGTTGGCAAAAGACAGCGGCGGGCCGATGAGGTACTTGCGCTCCGCGTACAACTTATCAAACATCACATCCGCAGGCGCCGCGGGGTGGATGTAAACCGGCACATCCAGCTCGCACACAACCTTCCAGAAGACGTCGTACTCGCGCTGGTCGTAGAACTTGTACGTCTCGCCGTTGGGGCCCGCGTGCTGGAAGTCGCAGAGCAGCGCGCCGTGCATGCCGAGCTCCTTGACGCAGCGCGTCAGCTCGCGGCCGGCCTGCGCGGGGTCGTGCATCGAGAGACAAGCAAAGGCGCCGAGCTTGTCGGGGCGGGCCTTGATCTGGTTGTGGGCCCAGTTGTTGACCTCGGTGGCGCGGCGCTCGGCCTCGGCCTGGTCGGCGATGCCCTGGATGCTCGGGACGGTGAGGGAGATGATGGTGTAGCCGATGCCGTGGTCGTCGGCGAGCTTGACGCGCTCGTCGTTGACGTCGCTGATCTGGCGCATGTAGCGGGTGCGGTCGTTGGGGTTGATGTAGAGGGCGGCCTCGCGGCGGGACTTGGCTTCCATGCCGGCCATCTCGTAGGCCTCTTCGAGTGCGATCTTGCCGAGCATTTTGATGGTTTGGGTGGTTTGTGGTTAAGTAAAGGGTGTTGTGTAGATGAGTTGAAGTTGTTATTGAGAGTTGTGTGAGTGTTTATGATTTGTGTTGATGATGGCTGAGAGAATTTCTGTCTATTGGGGTCATCGTCGACGATTCTTATACTCGACCTCATCCCATATCGACGTTGATGAAGAGCCGTGGTTTCCACGGAGTTGGAGCAGCCTCCGCGCATCCCGCTGTCTTCCGGAAGAACATGACGTCTGGAGCTGGCGAGAGAGACAGCTCTGTATTAGTCTGGACCCGTCTATTCCAAGGTTTAAGGCTGAAAGAATGGAGCCGCTTCGATGGTCCGATGGGCGGGATCTCCAGTTGTGCAGTGGCGATCAGCCCCGAGCTTCCGGATATGATAGGCTCTTCCAATGGGAAGTGTGCATTATCTCCGCGACTTTCCCAAGTTGATGCTCCTGACCAATGGGAACAGTGTCTTACCTCCGCCGACGATCGTGCGGTTCCGGTCACTGGCGTCATAGTGTTCCGAAGTGGGCCTTCCCGGCCCGGACCTGCGGGTTTCAACGTAAGATTTCACGAATGGGATTCGGATACGGCACTCAGTGGGACAAATAAGTCGTGCATCTTCGTTTTCGCGTTTAATCAAGCTTTTCGGGTGGAGAACATCGGACATGGAACGCGTTCCGTGGACATCTGATGGTGGATTGTGTCGTTCAGACGTCACGTACTGACTCTTGCAGGTGCAGAAAAAGCGGTCTTTACTTCCTCCGAAGCAAAAATGTTCCTTAGCACCCTCAATTTTATACTTCTTCTATTTTCTTGTAACATGAGCAGTTTGGAAAACTTGATGTGCTGTGGTCCTACGCTTCTCTCGTTTGCCTCACAGTAGACAACCACACACAGCGGCCTAGAGTCGGACAATTAATAAGTTGCAAAATAGAAATAAGTCAACGGGCGTCTTTTGAGTTTCTGCGACTACTTCAGAAATGGATGGCAATCATCCCTTCGACGTTCCACCACCTTGAACTTGTCCCCGTTGATATTCCAGTCGTCCAAGACCATCGTCTTTCTAAAAGTAGCCAAGGGAGTTCCGTCTGCGAGGCCGTTTTTGCAGTTTTCTTCTCGGTCGGTCGCCAGATCCGAAACACATGATGAGACAGTCAAAGATGGATGATGAATTGATGATGATGAAGTGTTGAGAATGTATTGTAGACAGGCACTGATTCTGGGTTTTCAAGTGCGCCACTGAAGACGGAGATGATTCGTGTGGATGTTTGTGGTTAATAGTGGCCCAGAAGATCTCAACGACCAGTGGCAATGTTTCCCAGTTATATGCCATTTCTGAGTCTGCGGTGAATCACCACGGTCTTGTCTTGCTTGCTCTTTTCCAAACGTATCGTGAGTGAATCAGAGCCAACAAAGGTATCCCAGGCTTTTTTTCTCATCGCTTGGCGCTGTGTTCATTGGCAGTGAATCATCTATTAAGCTGGTCTGAAGTTCATGCTTTGATGGTGTATGTGTTAAAAGATCCTCAAGTGAATAATACTTTCCAGTGCAATGCATGCATTTTCCGTAATATGCGTTGGTAATACATAAGCAGTAACTCAAAGGCAATTGCTTTCGAAACATCAAACTCCCGACCAATGCATGAAAGGAGACCATAGTGTTTGTTAAAAGCTTTGATTGAAGTTATTTTAAATGTTACGTACGAGCCAGCTGTTACGACCCGTTATGCATGGATAACAGTTAACCGACCCACTCGGGCGTCGGGCGGCTAGGACAGGACATTTGTACTCTGCAGGATCACGGGAACAACAGGGACTCACTCAGGAACGGAAGAACTATGGTACAGGTCACGTGATGATAAGGAATGAGCATAGATAAGGGATCCACAATGAGCGCTCAGTGGAGACTAGAATGAGCGCTCATCCCACTCTAGAATGAGCGCTCATAGTGACAAGGGTAACAGCGCTCAGGAACAGCAAGGCTGCTCATGTAAGAAGACTTGTATATAGTAGGACCCTGAGCCTGGCTCATGGTCAGACTTCCATAGCTCTTCAGCAATCAACTTAGTTTTCATCCTCAGGATACTCTCAGCTTACCTTCACTGCGAATTACTTGTTGAGTCTAAGACTGATCACCTTAGCCTCGAAGATCTGATCTACTGTTAGCCTACGACCTACGACCCAGACCACGACCAAGTGTACTGTTATTACGTCTCAATCCCCAGCTTCTGTTAGCAGACTCTACTGTCGGATAGCTGACCGTAACACCAGCAAGATTTCATCACACAACAGTAATACATTTACTTACTATATTGTCTAAATTCTCTCAACAAACATCGTGAACGCCTCATCCGTGCCGCTTTCAAGGGCTCATACTATGATTTTTAACAGCAAACACACTAATAAATAATTACAAATATAGACTATGCTTGTTTGTGTCAATCGGTTTCCCTCGAATGGTTTCAGACTTTGTCAGGTTCATGAGTTCAGACCAACTGAGAGTCTGAGCTGCGACATTGTTCAGAAAGTTCTGAAAAATACTTGCAAACGGACACATTCTCAAACAAAACAGAACATGAATGCTATATCTACGAAATCAGCGCCATTCAAAGTCCCATTGATAGGATCGTTCGGATGTCTAATATGGGCCAGTCAGACAAAGCGGCACAGTTTATCAAAAGAATGCGTGCCACGTTGGGGTGAGCGATGGCGGTCCCTGCAGGCCCCCGCTTTTGGCGCAAACAGAGGGCAAATCGGCAATTTGATTGGCCCGCTAAGGACTTCCGCCTAGCAAGCACAAACACAACAGGCAGGGGCAGCTAAAAATCCGCTGGAAATCCATGGGCGCCTTTACCGGGAAGGCGCCGCGCCGGGGGCTTGCTACCCCCGGAACAATGCAAAGCGACGCTCTGAATGGCCTGAAAGGCAGGAAGAACCCAGAATACGACCCCACTCTGGGCTTAAGTAATGGGGTCTTGCCGTCCGAACTTCAAAACCTTCGCAACCTCATCTCTGCATCTCACCTTTTTTTTTTTCTCAATCGCCGTCAGCAATCGAGATATCTCAGCATCAATCGCCCACACCGTCGATCGACAATCGAGAAAGTGTTTTTGTCGACCCGGACTAGCATTATACGAGACGACGCCGCCATCATGGACGGTGCTAACGACCTCACCCAATATGTGCGACAACTCGAACTTTTCCGGCATCAGGATCATGCCCGCGATCAAATGATAGGAGTGAGTGGCCCGATGATTCTCTGAAATTGAAGCAGATAATGCTTTCTTGTCACACAAGCAACTTCAGATGCCGTCGAAACGGCAACGGTGGTGGCGGATGCTGCCTCCAAATCACATGATCCGATATCTGACTCTCGGAATCACAGGAAATTCTTACGCGATATGAACACCTTCAACGTGCATATCAGGAAAAATGCGACGACTACAGTAATGAAGTCGAGTCCCGCCGAATGTGGCAGACCAAGGCAGGAACCTACGATAGAGAAATGCAGGCACTAAGCAAGAGTCTCAAGACGACGGTGGGCTTCGGTCACCTCCTGCCACGCAAACAATTACTGACCGACCGCAGGAATCTAATCCTTTCGTTTTTGTTATTATTGATGGAGACGGGGCAGTCTTTCAAGACATGCTCCTCAAGGCCGGTGCCGATGGAGGCTCTCAAGCCGGGTACCTCCTCCACAACGAAATTATGAACTACGTTAGCGAGGCCTATCCCCAGGCAGCCAGTCAGGACTGGAGCGTCATGGTTCAGATCGTGCTAAATCTCGACGGTCTGGCTAAGAAGCTCCACGCTTGTGGCATTATTTCCAATACTGCTGCTGAGCGCACTTTGTCCGACTTTGGACGTGGCTTTGGCCGTGCTCAGCCCTTGTTCAGCTTCATTGACGTCGGCTCTGGCAAGGAGTCCGCCGATCACAAAATTCGCGAAACTTTGCGCCTCATGGTTCGCATCAATCAGTGCAAGCACATTTTCTTCGGTCCCTGCCACGATAACGGATATCTTCCCGTTCTCGAGCCATATAAGCTAGACCCTAAGGTTTACCCGCGTCTGACGCTTATCGAGACCACTCCTGCCGAGGAGGGCTTTAAACATCTCAATTTTCATCGAATTTCGTTCAAGTCGGTCTTCAGATCCGAAAAACTCCCCGATCGCGTCGAGCGCCCCAGTGTATCCAGTGTGTCAAGCGTTTCTGCCGTTGCGTCGCCTCCCACTGCCGGCATGCAACCGCTGCCGCCCCCGGTGCACGTCCCCACGAGCAATGGAAATGGCGGCGCCCTTTTGAGAAGCAACACGAACGAGAGCCAGCCCCAGCGTGTTGCGAGCCCGCAGTCATCGAGCGGCGGTGCGCAGACACCTACCTCCTGGTCTGTCGTCACTAAGGTCTCGACCGGCAAGACGGTTGATATTTCTTCCAAGAAACCTGCGCCTAAAAAGTACTATTTTCTCAACGTTGAGAGTCAGCGCGTTGACGAGCAATTTCCGCGTATCGACCCGAACGTCGAGAAGCGCTTCAAGGAACGCATGACAAAGTCTGGCAAAAATCTCTGCAACAACTTTCATCTTCATGGATTCTGCAAGAATGGCGATGCGTGCCCATTTCTCCACGGTGAAAAGTTGAGTCAAGGAGAATTGACACTGCTAAAGCAGAAGGTGAGTCTTGATGATCCCCTGTCACGATATACAGTATGAATGGTCTCCGCTGATGACCCTTAGTCTCGGGGAATACCGTGCAACGACATGTCAGGCTGTGATAATGCCGACTGCATGCTTGGACACCATTGTCGATGGCTCAAAAATTGCGAACATAGCTCGTGTCGCTTCCATGGCTATCACGACATTGATACTGTAGGCTCACCCCCCCCCCCCCCCCCCCTGGTGATACTTTACGAGTTCCCAAGATTGACCTGTGCTCTACAGAAACCTCGCGTCAAGGTTTACGAAGATGGAACTACCCAAATGCTCGCGGCCTAGGAGTCTGCGTGCTAGAAACACTCACCACTATCGTCTACATAAGGTACTATTAAAATCGCATACGACGCCGAAATGCTCCCAGGGGATTTGCTATAAGGAGCCAAGGGGGCAGGGGGGAGGAGGATGGTGATTTGAAGCTTCACGGCAGAAACACATGGCATTAAGGCAGGCTGGGATGAAAGTAAAAGAGACGGCAAATTGGCAACTCAAACACAAGATGCTCACAAGCAGACAATCCGAATGCATCTCACATTAACCGTCATATTGACCGATTCCAAGTCCACTCACTGTCTTACCGTCGTAACAAATGCAGCCATCTTCAGCGTGAGGGTCTCAACCCCCCAAAGCCAAGCAGCAAAGTTCAACCCCGCGCCGAAAAGCCCAATCTGACCACATTTCACCTTCACAATGCTGCCTAAACGCACTAGGCAGTCCTCAAATCCTGTCGACCTCAGAGAGGAGGAGAAGCAGCATAAAAAAGAGGACTGCCGCCAAGCTGCGCCTGTGTCACGTTGACCCCTCACTTGCCGCAACAGCTGATTCGCCAGACGCGACGAAAAAAGTAGGCTTCTCCTGCACGGGGCGCCTTAGCTTGCGCGACGAAAAACACACGTCAGCATTCAATCACTTGTACGCGCGGTACGTCTGCGGAGGAGGATTGTTTGGCTTTCGGATTAAAGTGAGGGCGGATACGAAGGTTTTGGGAGGATGCAAAGTGCGAATTTCGGTTTGTCAGACTTGAATTCGGGGCGTTCCCGACATGCAGCAGGAACAGGGCTTAAGTGGTAAAATGTAGAAAGCCCCTGAATGACTTGGATGGCGTAAGGGAGTTAGTGTGGTTGATGCAGGAGCATAAATCTTTGCAGATTGAATACGCAAATGAATTATGAACCTGCGGAAGAAAAGTTAGAAGGGAAGAAGGATGAACTATGAACCTTGAGTGCGAATGAAATTTTCCAACTGCAACAGAGACGGAGGAACAGGAACGACATTCAGTGCACTTCTTCAAAATGAATATCTTAAGTCTTGACTACAACACTTGCAAAAGTCCTCGATCGCAAAGTCAATTGACGTGGCTGGTGTTTGCTTATGACCTTGACTGTACCAGGTCTACTAATCAAGTAACCGTGTAGCTACGGATGAGCCATAATTTGGGCGTCGATTCCATTGCTAAGTGATATTTACTCACCTGGGATAAACTTTGACTACATCGCAAGATCCAAAAAATATTTGGGATCACAAGCACAAGCTATATCCATCTGATAACATTATTGGCCTCTTGGCCATTACTGCGAAATCTCACATAGCTCAAATGTACGCTTATGTCGCCAATCGCAATCCGAAGCATTGTCGTTCGTCTTTTCTTCCAATTATCAAACACGCTGTGTTCAACATCGGAGAAGATCAAAAGAAGTGTTAGACCACTTGTACAATTTGCGCTCTGTCAGTGAGCCCTGGCTGCCTTGGGTTGGGTGCCAATCGGCACGACCGGTGTAATCAGCCCAGCGCGCGCCCAACCCCGCTAATCTTACAATATACTTGGAGTTACTGCGAGAGAAAAATTTCAAAGACGCAAACATCTGTTTCTTGATGTCTTCTGCTCCACGAATGCGCGGAACGGTATGGCTTTAGGAGAAATCGGTAACGCCAAGAGCCGGATGCCTTCATGCTCGTGGATGGTTTGCCATTGATGACTGTCTCACAAGCAACCAATAAAAGCGATAGCAGCCCTGAGGCGCATGATGAGATTGCGTGTTACCTGTACAGTCGGGGTAATCTGTCGTTTTCCCACCGGCTGACCCCAATTCTTCAATCTCTTTTTCCTTTTCAATCCACCCAAACATCTCTTTTGGCCATGCCTTTCTCATTGTAACGAATTGAATCGCTCCAAAATGGCCGAGCCGGTGGGTATAACTGGTACCGCCGCAGGCTTGATTTCCTTGGGCCTACAGCTGTACAGCGAAATCTCCAACTATCTCGATGCAGTCAAGGGAAGACAGCAAGATCTCGACTTCGCAAGGCACCAATGCGCGAGCCTCAAACGACGCATTGATGCTATCGATGCCGCTATAACTTCGCCAGGCTTTCTACCCATGGTTTCGCGAGACGCCCTCGATTCGAGCGTGCAAGGCTGCCAGAGGGAGCTCGGTGCGCTGAATGAGTTGGTCCTGAGGCTCCAAGGACCATCCTCACCAGTCAGCACGGTATCTGCAAAGCTTCGAGAGAAAGGTAGGAAGCTAGCTTTTCCTTTCCATCGGAAGGGCATGCAGGAACTTGAGAATAGACTTGAGTCAACCATTGGCGTTCTTCAAATGGCTACGCAGACCTTGGGCTTGTGAGTTGTTCAAAAGTTACGATGGAGATGTGCCAGAATTTCACCGAACTGATTGGCTTAGGGATGTTCTCCTCACCACCCATGTCAACCTCGGGGAGGTAAAGTCCGCAATGCATGATGTCCGGACTACCGCAGTGGACACATGCACAAAGGTAGATGACCTTTCCACAAGCATTGAAGGAATTCGTATATCTACCGGTCAATCGAACCAGATCCTTCCTGTCATCGAGGAAAGGACGGCAGCTGCCGCTGTGTCAATGGCTCAACAGGCAGAAGCAGTATCACGGGTTGGAAACCGGATCACCACTCGCATTGACGATGGCAGATTGCACGTCGATAATCGTTTCGACAAGGTTGAGGATCTTCTCGCCTGCATAGCCGATCAAGTCACTTCGCAGCATAATTCGGTGAATCTCGAACGTGCTCGGCTCGTTGGCTTCATAGAGCCGGCAATTATGCAGACAATGACCAAGAGGCAGCGTGGTCTTACAACTCAGACACAAGCAGCCACACAACACGGCTCTATGGAAAGTGGCATGAAAGTTCATGGGTCTGGCAAGCAAACACTTTTATGCTCTTGCACCGAATACCGCACCCAAAAACACCGCGAAACACGATGGGGTCCAATCATGCTTCAAACCAAATGGCGAGCAAATATTCGACATTCGAGCAATTGCCCTTTGAGATCATTCATAAAGAACCAGTATGACAGCTCTTATTGCTTCGAGTTCAAAATGCCTGCTTTGCAGCCATTGACGGGTAAAGCTATCCGTGCTTTCTGGTCTCTCACTAGCGGAACAGGTGGAATTAGCCTTGGGCGTGGGCTCAGCGTGACCAACACTGTCAGCTCCAATAATTGGATGACGTTTCAATTAGTTGAATTTGCACGGTCACTTCTATCAGGCTGGGAAAGTCGCAACTTTCTGGCAGATGAGGACAGATGGCGGCTTTTAGGAGCCACGTGGAGACGTCTGCTTTGGTGTTACATGAGCGGAAGAGGCTCTCCGACTGACGTGGACGAGAAAGGAGAGACCGTACTCTATTCACTTCTTCAATGGATAGGTCCAGGAGTAAGGAAACGACGAATCGACCTTAAGGGTTTCTAAACTAATGAATGCGGGTACAGTACATGCAACTCTACGACGAGTCTACCGAAGTTGGACAACAAGCTATCTGGCTAGTCCATTCTCTGCAGTTACTTCAAGTTCCCCCGAGTCCAAACCATAATGCAAGCAGGCAAGTAAATTTTGATCTTTTGTCTCCAGATCTATCCACAGCTCTCATAGAGAATAACAAATCTTACTGATTCGATCTCAGCCATCCAGTCGCTCTGGCCATCATGGGCGATTGGTCCACAGAAACCGTCTTGGCCCACCAAATGATGCGCAAGCTCGTCAGCCATGAGGTAGACATCAATGGTCCGTTTGAACCGCGGATTGATGGTACATTTTCACGTCACTTTGAAGTACTGCAAGCTATCCCCGTTGCTACAGCAGAAGGTGGGTGCTCGATTCATGACATACTTATTGACATTCTATTCACTAAAGAGGTAGTGCTCAACTTTCCGGATCTTCAAATTCATATCCTGAGGCATGATGAGAAAAATGTCTCACAAATACTCAGAGGCAATCCATACAGCGCCTCCGAGCAGAATTGCTTCGGCCAGAACTCAGTACATGTTGCAGTCATTGTTGGAGACCTCAAAGTCCTTCAAGCCATTCTATTGCGCGCAGATGCCTCGCCTCTCAATACCCCGGACTACGCAAAACTCCGTGACCGCTATCCGATTGAATATGCTGTCATGCCACAATTTCACAGTGGTTGCCACAATGCAGACGATGTTGAACGCAATGGCTGCGATATTTTGGACGCATTGTTTCAGTCTGACTGTGCTTTATACCCGTCATTCTTTCTCAGCATCTTCTTCGGGTGTACTAGGAGTAATGGAGGTACAGCAGATTGTGCCCTAAGAAAAGTCATGCTCTGTTTGAAAGAAAGACGCCAAAGACCGGGAGAGTACGCCAAAAAGCACCTCCCGCCAACCCAAGCCGCAGAATTGGGTCTTTATGGCACTAACGTGTTAGATGAAGCTGCAGGAGACGTCCAAACAGCTTTGAAGGAGCGCTTCATCTCTGTTCCCCTATCTTTGAGGGTTTTTGAAGCCGACAGTGAGTCTTGGGAGGACTGGCATTTCAGAAGCATACACTCTTATCTCTCAGATGAAGACACCGCTTCATACGTGTGGGGGCTCGGATTCCGGGATCTCGGTGTCGACTTGGCCACGGGATTCTACGAGTTATGAGATTTCGTCCTCAACCACGAGACCATTCAGAATGATTGGCGAAGATTCAAAGTCATTTCGCATGTTTACTGGTTGCTTCGGCAAGGAGCGGACCTTGGAAAGCCACTGTCCTGCCCCCTACCGGACTATATCAATCACGCTTCTTGGACAGCAGCACATTTGTTGTCTGGGTACCTAGCCCGGTACAATAACTCCGAACGTGGAGAAATTGGATACCACCTGCAAGATGAGATCGCTCATGCAACAATATCCATCAGCATACTCGACAATTGTCGCTGCGCTTGTACGGTGAACGGCTGTAGCCCATTGTTGATATTGCTGAATGGAATGGTAGTATGGAGAAGGCAATGGTGGGAGAAACCTTCGCCGACGTTGGACGACTACGAATACGACTTTCAGTGGTTTTGCGAATTTTGGGCCATCGCTGCGGAGTCTCAGCCTTGGGCTAACTCTTCAAAGCCGACCCCAGTGTTCGAATTGATTTTGAGATACATGACCTTCACCGCTTTGGGCCTTCGTCACAGTTGCTGTCGGCTAGCACAGTTTGACGTAGTTCAAGATTGGGACATCAAAGACATGGATGAGATCATGGAGGAGCAGCATGAAGAAACCCTCCGCCTCGAGGCTTTTCTCGAAGAGTTGGAGCAAGATCACAGGAACAGTCCTGACCTAGAAACATTCGTCGGCGTTTGCTGGGGCCCCAAAGTAAGTATGGTGATTGACGAGCTGAATGCCAGAAAGCTGGATGAAGATGATTTGAAAGCGGCTCAAGAGACTGGCATTGAATGGCACTGCTTCGAGACGAAGACCGTTGAAAATGATTATTCTCGATCTTCAGATTTGGAATATTGGATGGATAAGCTGAATGCAATTGTTCCGGAGCCGGGCTCGGATATTCCACTCGCACCGGATCTCCCGGTGCGTGATACCTGAAGGCAACATCACGACAGTGGTGCTGCAGGTCCGCAAGAATCAACATTGTCCCGCGATGTGTCGTTCAATTATGGCCAATCAACAGGTCCTACCTAGAGTTCAGAAAAGACGCACATGATGCAATTTAACGTGTGGTGATTGATTCCCAAGAACGTTAAACCTCAAATGTCCATGCTGTCAGTGGATAAACTTCGTGTGGCAAACTCATCAAAACCGGTCGATGGGCGTCAAGAAGAATTCCTTCAGTACATTCGCTCTTCGGCCTGCGACTCTTCAATGCACTTTTGAAAAAGAAATAAGCCATGTTCTCGTAACTTAGGTAGAAGCCAAAGGACGATCTGTCAGCTCAATATCATCCTCGCCAGGTATACTACTGCCAGATTTCCCACTGCGCTTGTCATAGTCTACCGTGACCTCGGTAGTCCTGATGATACCCTGAGGTAACATACTGCGATCGCTGTCTCCGTCGTCTCTTTCGTCTTGATTACGGGTGGTCCTTGATCTGCAACCTCGTATGTCTTGGTTCCGGAACTTGCTCAGGGTGTCTGATCTGATGTAGGCCCCCGAAGAAGGATATTCCCCTTCGCGGGTACTGCGAATGTGTCGAAATAAGACTCGGAGAACAGGGATGCACGCGGCAATAATAGTGACGTTTGGTTCGGCCATGGCCCAAACATGCATGATGCAAATTTTCCAAAACACTGAAATCACATATCGGGTCAGCAATTTCTGTGAACGCATGAAGATAGCACATTATTGCGTGAACATGTCTATATGTCAAGCAATGCTGGGTAATGGAAAGAGAACTCACAGTCTGGTGCTGATGTATCTAGCATGATGATGCTCTGAACGGCTTTCATGACACCCATGACTCCGGCGCTGTTGCTATTAGAACCTCAAAAGTCTGAAACATTCTTCATGACAATCATAACGTACAGTACTCCCATACTCATGGCGATAGCCACTCCAATCTTCTCATGATTTTTCATCTGTAGCCCCATAACGATCTTCCATGGCAGTAGAGCGAGGATGAAGTCGGAAGCGGCAGAATAGACTTATGGCAGTCAGCGGGCTGTATCTCCAACAGCAAGTAGCCGTAAAGCAGGGATCTCTTACAGCCACCAAAGACCCCAAGAGCGATTGCGTCTTCAGAGCGCCAGCACGATACCGGCAGGTGAGGTGTCGTGTCTCCAGGTCGGGTCGGTCGGCAAATTGCTCTCCAGGTAAGGATGATGTGGACGATGAATTGTACGTTCATGGTCCCGACCAGAAACCAAATGATGTATCTTTGCCAGGAGGAAGCAATCCGATGTAATGTTACGGCAAAGGAGGTCTTCGTCAGCGCGAGGGAAAGCTTGTGACAGTTGTCCCATGCGTAGATGACGGTGCTGATGGTTGGCGTAACATTGTATGTCTTTGCGAACCCAAGTCGCATCAGCTCGCTCAAGAGAGCTTGCGAAGCGACGAGGAAGGCCCACCCACCGATCAAGAGCCAGTCATCCAGCCACACCATCCACCGCACTCGGAAGGCTTTGCAATAGATTCGGAGGCAAAGGAATGTCGTCGAGATCGCGAGCATTGACCACCCAGGGACATTGATCAGTACAGAGGGATCGCCATGGTTAATCGGTATCGGCAGGGGTGCGGTAGTTCCGTCTTGTTGAAGAAGGCTTGGGGTGAGTTCGCCGCCCATCATGGGATCGCGGAGTCTTTGGCTTCTGAGTTCGTTATTGGAGGGTCTCAATACTACCAGTGTAAAGTAAGAGAAACATAGAGAAAGCTCGAGACGTTTCAGCGTGTGTATGAGAGAAGGAGGAAGAGAGAAATGTAGAAAGACAAGGGACGAAGAAGGCATAGCGAGTCAACGGCATGGCCCAACGGCGGCATCGAGCCATTTGATCAATGGAGATATCCCGTCATTCTCCAGCAGAAATCTGTGCAGGGTAATTGTGTCTGATTCTTGATTAGAAGTCCATGCATGTGATACGGAATCTTGTAAGCGCGTGGCGTAGAATATTCTCAACTGCCCGGGAACGGGGGTATGAGTGATGTCTTGAAATCAAGTAGCCACAATGTGATGAACGAGGATCGGAGGAACAGGGCAGATCTGGCACTAGCGTGTTCCATGAAGCAACCGACCTAAAAAAGACCAGTTTTCTGGATATCATTTGCGATCATCAAGCAGGTACGGATACGCCAAGTACAGGCAAGGTTGTTGGTTCCTGTGATTGCAGTCCAGACTGACGACGAGCCCTGTAGGCCTGAACCGGAGCGCACATTCCATTAGCAGTTATTTTTTGGAGCCGGACGTATCCCCGAGACCCGTCCCTTGTATTTGCTGGATATCTGACGAATTGAAAAAAGCCGTTGGGCAGCCCTGGCTTTCACTTCATGGGTGGGCCACCATGTCGTGGGTCCATGAAAATGTAAATTACCAACAGAAGCGAGACCTCTTCCCGTTGTCCACCGACATAAAAGTCAACCGCACATTGCTCAGTATCAACTACTATGATTCTACGCCAAATACATCGCAGCTTGTTGATGCAGTACGTCAGCATACCCGTGATTTGGGCGCCAAACTGAATCTTGAAACGGCGCCACCTCAAACTGTGAGATCGCCGTGATGATTATCGCTCATATCAGACGCCGATTTTCCGATTACATACCGGTCTTGGCTCCTCGCTTCTGCATGCCAAGAGAGACTCGTATCTACCCCAGTCAACAACCAACATGTTGTTGTTGGTGCAAGTTACCGGCCTCATCTTTCGTCTATGGTACCGCATGCAGGATGGTGGCACAACACATCGCTTGCCATAAACGAGTCCAATAGGAATCACTCCGAGTCCTAAATTCTGGAGCTTTTGCCAGTTGTATTCTGGAGCACCAACCCGATGCAGAAGGCCTCCAGCACGCACACAAGGGCCATCAATTCGGGGCCAATTTCCAGCAGTGTTTCTTCTTTCAACATATTCGCCAAGATCGCATGGGGTTCATAAGAATATCTTCCTTGAATGTTTGTAATAAGCGTGGCACGTCGTGTAGAAGGGTGTTCGGTTAATCATATCTCCCGTCTACTTAATTCTATAGGGGAAATGTTTGCCATCTCAGGAAAGACGGAGCAACCCAGGTATAGACTTTCAAGGGTCGTATTCTAATGTCCTTTGTATGCACCTCGGTTTCGCTTTTACCTCGCACTCCAATGACCGCTTTGGAGTGTTTGGTGGAGATTTGAATTGCCACTCATGATACTGCTCGGGAAGCTTTTAAAAGCAGCGATGCGCCATACCAACGACGAGATGTCACCATGAGTAAGGTTGGCTTCAATCCTCAGTCCACTCATTCGTTTTCCTCGCTCGCTCGTTCGTTACAATGATGTTCTCGTCTCCGCTTGCCATTTCTTCGCTGCTGGCATGCGTCGCAGCCGCACGAGTAGAGGTCGGCTTCGGCCGACACGCTCGACAAGCCCCACCTGCCAGTGGCTATACAGGTGTATGAGATGTCTTTCCTCCTTCGTCGCTGACATCTAATGGACTTGAGCGGTATTGCTGACATGATGACCTGCAGTGCGATGCACTGATTTCAGCTGGGCTCTCCGACCGAGTGTCGTTTCCCACTGATTCGGTGTACAACTCCAGCATCGCCTCCTACTGGTCTGCCGACTCTCAGGCCCTCCACCCCTGGTGCATCATTCAACCCACCAACACCGACGAGGTTTCCAGGGCTCTGTCGGCACTCGTCAAAACAAGTCCCGCCGGCAACTGGGATATCGCCGTTCGTGGCGGTGGCCATTCGCACTTCACCTCGAACAATGTTGCCCATGGCGTCACCATCGACATGAGCCGCATGAACTCGGTGGTTTACAAGAACTGCAGTGTAAGTGCTGCAGTGCCCTCTTGCGACAGTAACTCAACCTCTGCAAAGGGCACTGTGTCGATCGGAGCCGGCGCTAGGTGGGGTATGGTGTACACCGAGATTGAGAAGTACGGCCAGACCGTCACTGGCGGTCGCGAGGGGAACGTCGGTGTCGCAGGTCTGACTCTCGGAGGTGGCGCATCGTTTCATACTGGCAACCGCGGCTTCGCAGCGGACGATGTCAAGAACTATGAGGTGGTCTTGGCTGATGGCTCCATCGTCAGTGCCAATGCTGGCGAGAACCCTGATCTGTTCAGGGCGCTGAAGGGTGGTAGCAACAACTTCGGCATCGTCACGCGCTTTGATATGCAGACATTTGCTGCTGCCCCCGGTGGTCTTTACGGGGGCCTGATCTTCATGGATTACGAGCACAAGAATGCTGTCATGAAGCAATTCGTCAACCTGATCGACA
Organism: Colletotrichum fructicola Nara gc5; assembly: GCF_000319635.2. NCBI lineage: Eukaryota > Fungi > Ascomycota > Sordariomycetes > Glomerellales > Glomerellaceae > Colletotrichum > Colletotrichum fructicola. The sequence goes on along the minus strand of NW_027094051.1, from coordinate 5,880,618 downwards.
CCAATGAGCAACATCCAGATGACACTGAAGTCGTCACGTTTGCTTACTCCAGCGAGACTTCAGTACCGATGATCGCCGTCCAGGCTGTCAACACCGCAGGTGTATCGAACTCCACCTCGTTTGCACCTCTCTCAACTCTGCCTTCCTTTTTTGACGACCGAAGCAGAAAGACTTATGGTACACTGATCACAACCCACACTATGGCTGGTGGTGCGAGGTGAGTCCTGTGATGAAGTCTTCTCAGTGCACCTGCTAATCATGATACAGAAATGTGTGGTTCTCACTGTGCTTTCACAACGACATAGAGATCATGAGGAAGATGGCCGAGCTCTATGACCAGCTGCTCGCCGAGTTGCAGATTCTCATCGCGTCTCCGGATCTCCATCTCACCTTCGTCAGCCAGCCTTTGCCCAAGCATTTCGCAACCAAGGGTAGCGGCAACAATGTGCTGGGACTCGAAACCTCGCTGACGCACAACTCCATCATTTGGCTAGGCCAAGTGCAGACACGTACCGCTGAGCAGGAGGCCTTGGCTCATGCGAAGCTGGCTGCCACGACTGCTGAGCTTGAGGCTTTTGCTGAAGCCAACGGAAAGGCGACCTCTTGGCGTTACTTGAACTACGTTAATCCAGCGCAAGACCCCATCAGAACATATGGAGAGGAGAATGTCAGGTTTTTGAAGGAAGTCGCAGCGAAGTACGACCCGACTGGCGTTTTCCAAACAAGGGTTCCTGGAGGCTTCAAAATTTCAAAGGTCTTTGTGTAAATAGGGTTGGAGCTGCTATCATCCGCAACGGCTTGTACATTCTCAGCAGGCTTATTCTTAAGTTGAGATTTGAAGTCAGCATTTTGTTTTCGTACCGACTTAATTAGAGTATGTTGGTGAAGGGAACAATTGATATTGATTTGGAAAGTATCATAATTACTGTGGCTTGGACGAGGCGTTCTCCACAGCTCCTCGGCCTCTGATTGATCATCCCCGCGCGGTGTTCGCGGAAAGCCCGGGCTCTACGAAGTACTCATCCAATGTTTGCTGCCAATCGCGCTAGGTGGATGACCTGACGTAACGTCGCGTCTGCGCTTCCAGTCGCGTAGATGATCTGCTCCCTTCCATTCCTCAACTTCCGCGCCCGCAACCCTTCACAGAGCTCAAACTCATGCAACATCATACCACGTAGCTCATCCCCCGACAAAATGGCCCAGGAAACTCAGCCTGAGGACAGCCGGCCCTTGGATGACCAACCTCAGGACAATCAACCTCAAAGCAACCAGCCTCCGGGAAAGAACCGGGAACGTAATCAGCGCTATCGTCGTAATAAGAAGCTGCGGATGCAGCAGATGCAGCAGGCTCAAAGCAACGCGGACCAGAACAGCCAACCTCAGAACAGCCAGCCGCAGAACAGCCAGCCGCAGAACAGCCAGCCGCAGAACAGCAAGCCGCAGAACAGCAAGCCGCAGAACAGCCAACGTCAGGGAAAGGCACCTCAGGGCAATGAGCAGCGCAATGATCAACCTCCAAACAAGGTCCTGGAAGAACCTCCGGCCTGGTTCGGTCGCGTGAGCCGATGGTACGCCGAGAAACCCAGCGTATGGGAAAAAAGGCTAGATGAGGTGTTGCAGGAGGAGAAAGATCTCTCAGACTGGGAGTGCAATTGTACCAAGAAACCGAAGAATTGCAAGTGCAAGCAAACGCAAGTCTTGTTACATGGCGAAAAGGCTTCCTTGAACGAAGATTTCTTGAAATACCAGAAGCATCGTAATGGCCTGAAGCGGGCCCTACGCATTGAAGCGCACGAAGAGGCGGAAGAGATGAAGACAATGGTGCAGGCCGAGAAGGCAAAGATTTCTGGAATTCAGGCTGCCATCAAGGCCATCAATAAATCTAAGGGCCCAAAGGCGAAAACACCCATCAGCATAAGGGGATGCGTTTACGATCTGCACTGCATCGAGCTCTATCAGCTCCTTGAAGACGCCGAGGGTTGCGAAGGAAACGAGATAGCGTTTTTCGAAGACTGGGAAACTGAGGAGGGAACCGACGAGTTTGATCCCCCTCTGCCACCGGCGTACACTCGATCGTCTGTGCCCTCACGGTACACGCCGGGAACGGAACTGTTTGCCTTCGTGACACTCAACGAGGTCGTCTATGGCGAGTCCGCGTGGTGCTCAAACGAGTTCTCCGGCCCTAAGCACGCTGGCAAGTACATCATCAGCACGTACGGTACTAGAAAAAGTGAAGGCGAAACTATGGAAATTACCTTCCATAACAACGACTACCTCGAACTCAAGGTTTTTGCCAAGACTGTCCTCGGATTCTGTGATGGATACAAGTCGGAGACGGAAAAGTTCAGCAACTACTTCAAGAAAACTAAGGACCAAAAGAACCAGTGTTTTCACTTTTACGGCGTCCGCCGGAAAGACGGGTCATCTGAGGAGGGATCTGAGGAAGGATCTGAGGAAGACTCTGAGGAAGATTCAGAGGAAGACTCTGAGGAGGAATCTGAGGAAGAATCCGATTATGGGGCTCCAAACTCGCCGAAGGACTCTTGGTTCGAGAGAAATCACCCCATGGGGGCGTACTACAATTCTAGGTACAGCGAATGGTACATGTAGGTTTGTAAGATGCGGGTGGCTATTGAGCAGTTTCAAGCATTTTGCACTATTCGAGGTGGATTGCAAGTACCATCTTTGGTTGTTCTTGAGTAGGGCTGTAATCATGGGCGAGATCGACGGTCTCGTCAACCCTATGAAGGAGATTCAATCAGAGTCAACTTTCAAGCTTGTCTACCACACAACCTCAACTCTCCCCTAGCTGCCATGCGATCTAGATCCTCCAACTTTGAGGCGATAACTTTGCTGAAACCCTCGATGTCATGTTTGCCCATTGCGCGCCGTGCTTTTACAGCGTTGCGCATGTTGTTGGCGTTGCGAATGCTCTTCACGCTCATAATTGCCCCAAACAAAGCAAGAGGAGCGGACTTGGGCTCCGACACAACACTGTATATGCCCATGGCGGCGTTTCCAGCCTCGCTCACATATATGAGAGCGCGCCCAAACCCAGCCAGGCCGATCGTGCCGAGGATCTCGCCAGCAACCGGAAGCACGAATAGCACAGACGAAATAAGGTTGACGATGAAATTCGTCTTTTCCATCTTCTCAATGTCCTTGGCCATTTCAACGACATCCTCCATGCTGCTGAGAGAATGTTGGATCATGAGAATTGGAAGGATGACGGCATCAGACACATCTATGGTGTCGTCGGTGTACATGTACGTCTTGATCTCCATCAAGGTGGCCGCGAGGGCGTCTATCAGGACACTGGAGTCGCCCAAGGCCTTCTGGACGACCTCTTTTGGGTTGACGACATCTGAGGCTTTGAAGTCCTTGACGATGGGAGCATCGTACCAATGCTTCGTGTTGTAGCAATTCTCGGGCAAGTTGTCTGGGTCCCGAGACTGAGCGATGACGCAAGACATGTCGGTCGATTCAGACCACTGGACAATCTGTTGTCGCGGGACGATCGGGAGCTTCTCTTCCGGGGCTCCCACCGTGGCCGTGACCTCGCCCCAGAAGTTGTTCTTGTCTTTTTCACGGAGCTTCCAGAAGATGGTCTTGTCCTTGACCGTTCCGATGCCCAAGTCCTCGTTGGGTGGGCAGGTCTCGGCGAAGGTGTCCCACCAAACGTTCTGGGCATCTCCCCATGGGCTCTTGATGGGGCATTCGTCGACGCAGTGTTTGCAGGTATCGCCATAGAGCCCGATCTTGTCACAGCCAGCGCAGCAAGTGTATTGCTCCCTAACGTCGCAGTCGAAATAGTCGGCGCCGTTATCTCTCATGAACTTCTCGAGTGTATCGGCACTGTTTTGTACCAGATAATCGGCGTAAATCTGGAAGTATTTGTCGTAGTCGCCCTTCATGATCTCGTCGTAGCGTTTGACAGCTGCTTGGAGTGTGGCCTGGCCAACTTGAAGAACATACTGAGTCGCGCAGGTATCCGGGATATCGTCTGAGGCCTCGACCAACTTATCGAAGTTGTCGAAGGTCTCGTCGCACACAGGAAGGGTGTTGTGATCGTCTGGATTGGGGTCATAGTCCTCTCCACCGCTGCTGTCGCCGCCATCACCGCCACCACCGTTACTAGATCCGGGCTGCACGGGCAAGTTGGGATTCCCAATGTCGCCATCGTCTCCAGTTCTATCAGTCATGGCGCAGGAAGGATTGAACCAAGTCTCCGCCTGGTTGTTGAAAGTCCCGATGATCGAGTGCATGTCTGCTCTGCCGTTGCCATCCAAGTCGGGATAGTACATGCAGGTTCCAGCATGATTTCCGTCGTAGACAGGGTCGGAGATCTTTCTCCAAAAGTAGAGAGATCCTCCAAGGTCCCCACGATCTCCACGGCCGCCGTTGTACCACACGTAGCCGTCGCCATTGAACTTGTCGACCCAGAGCATGTCGTCTTTGCCGTCCCCGTTGACATCGGCCCATCTCAAGTTGGCACGGTCTTTGCCCTCTTGGAACTTGACTTGCCCGACATCTTCCCATGTACCGTCGTCTTTGTGGACCCAACCTGAGACATAGCCATTCGGCTTGATACACAGATAGTCGCCTCTCTTGCCGCCATCAATGTTGGCGAATCGGACAGCCACTATCTAATGTCAGCCTTTGCCATATCTAAGTCCCAATTATAACGGGAAACCTACAGTCATGGATTCCAAGCCCCTTTCTCTCGTTGCACTGAACCTGGGGAGCAGGCTTGGCTATGTAGGTCCAGTCCCAGCGTCCAGTCAGAGGATAAGTGTTGAGCCAAACCTGCGGAGAGTTGTTTTTGTCCGGGTCGGTGTAGACAATGTCGCAAGCACCATCTCCATCCCAGTCAACAAGGTGAAGATCGCGACGGTCGGCGTCTTTGAAGATCCACTTCTGGGGAGACCAGATCTCCTCCGTCATCGGTCCCCAGAAAGACTCGTCCCCAGAAATATGTGACTTGCCCGCGTTGGGATACAGAGTCATTCGTCCCGTCGATAGAACCCATACATAGTCCATCCGGCCATCGGTGTGCCCAAGCATGTTGCAGTACTTGTTTCCATCTGCGAGAAGCTTTGTACCGCCGCGAGCCACGTTCTTCCAGACATGAACGTCGAACTTGTGCTCGCCGTCGGTCGTGTTGGAATGCTCCATGTAGATGTAGTCTTGTTGCCCCAGGAGACTGAAGGCCTGAGGTTCCCCGAATATCCTCCCGAAGTGAATGCGGTTACGGATGTTGGTGTCCTTTTCGCCGAAATTGGCCATGCCCATGTGAGTCGGCCCGCTCGTAGCATCGCCGTTGAAACCCTGGCGCCATGCAACATTCAGACCGTCACCGAGTTTGCCTGAAGCACAGCTTCGAGCACTGGTCCAGGTATATGTGACACCATCGTTGTCAACCCAGAGCCAGTCGTCTCTACCGTCGCCATTGATATCCTCGAAGCGGACGCCGTGAACGTCACCCATACCCTTGGCAGTGAACCTCAAGCCCAGAGCTTGCCAGTACTCCGGGATGTCGTCGACCCAGCCATTACGCCAGCACCAAACGTTGCCTCTGCAACAGGTCACCAGTAAAGCGTTCATACTCAGTTTAAACAAGCACTTACCCATCATCCAGGTGGCAGTAGTCACCTCGACCGTCTCCATCAATGTCAGCCAGGACGATACGGTCCTGCTTGAAGCCTTCAGTATCCTTGATTTTCGCGGTAGTGCTGACTCTCTTGAAGGTTGGCGGCTTGCTGTCAGATCCATCACCCTGGTTGATTGACAGATACAAGTTGCCATCAGGGTCAATGCAAACCAAGTCATCGAGTCCGTCAGCTATGCACATGTCAGTAAGGCCATAACACGGAACAAATCGGAAAGGCTCACCGTTCATGTCAATGAACCGAACACCACGCGGGTTGCAAAACAGATCTGGGTCCAAGTCCGCGATCTTGTCAAACTTGCCGTTCCCATTATTCTTCCACACACCATACGCGTGAACTCCTGCGCTCTTCTCGAACCAACCCAGCAGGTCGTCTCGGTCGCGGGTGAACAAACGTGCAAAGCGCCATTGATCACGGTCCCAATCGCTCGTGACAGAGAAGAGCAGCCCGCCATACTCACTGGCATGCTTGTACGTCCCGTCGTCCCAGCCAGATCCCCGCTGTGTCAGCCCGCCAGCATAGACGCCGTTGCCGAACGTCTTATCGCAGCCGGTGGTGCCCGTTTTGGCCATGGTGGCGGGGTTCTTGATCTTCCCATCAGATACAGCTTTTATGATTGCATCATGGAACACAGAGGCCATCTTCTTGTGGCCTTGGTCGCTAACTTGGTGTCAGCAGCTGTTGCAGATAGAAACAGGCAGGGTTCCATACTTTGGATGGATTCCATCACCTCCGATATCTGCTCCCAAAGCAATCCAATTGTGAGCAATACTGGGTTCATCAGGGTCCATGTCGGCCATGTAAATGCACTTTCCAGAAGCAGCAAGCTGCTCAGTGAGAAGTCGATACTGCTGATTAGCAGTGATGCGATTGAGGGCTCCGGTTGCATCAGCTGTGGGAAGGATGGTAGAAAGCATTACGCTACTCAGATTAGTCTTTGATTTATAATGGGCTTTCAATTGGGTTACCATGTGTTTGCCATATCAGGTGCGCCCCAGATATCATTCAAAATCAGTCTCATGCGCTCGCCAATGTTGTTTATGTCGATATTTCTGTTACAGTCGTTCGTGCCACCATTGATGACAACGACATTGGGCTTGTAGGCGAGAGACCCTTTCAGGTATGAGCGGATCTCACTGACGATGGCACCAGATGTTGCTTCATTATCCTACTCCCGTCAGCGTTTTGAGTAAACAAATAATAGTGCTCAGTGTTATACCCAATCTTGCATGTTACCATTGTGTCTGGTGCCGACCATGTTGACTTCAAAGCCATCATATCGGAGGGCATCACGAAGAGGCTTCCGAAAGCTGAGGATCTCGTATCAGTAATCCCTACTCCTTAGATTCGGTCTTTCCTAGTATCACTCACCCATTGCCTGTGCTCGAGCCGACGCCAAAGACGATGGAGGCGCCCAACGGCAGGATTCTGAGCTCTGGCTTGTCCGCTCTGGATTTGACGGGACTGTAACCGAATTCCGCGAAAGGATGCGTCTGATTGGAAAGTCCCACGCCTTCATGGTCTTCCGAACGATCATGATGATAAGGATAGGCGAATGTTCCATGTAATGGGCCCAGGAAAAGCCATAGAAGTAACAGCTTGAGAAATCTTGGTAAAAACTGCATCATGTCCATCGAGGAACCTTAATGACTCTACGTTAGAAATGAAGTCTTCCAGTCGAATAGCAAGGCTAAACGCAAGTCATATTTAGGGATGGGCCGTGCAAGCTATTAGTATAGATGATGAGGGTATTGAGAGACTGTCATTTGACGATACACGTCCGGACCATTTCATCCAGGCTCACTCACACCCTCACTTCATTCACGAGCTCTACCTGGGTTCTGTGGGATTCTCGCCCCCAAACTCGTTCTTGATCCTTCATCTTCAATTTCGACTGACACAGAAAGGCCTATCTCTTGGCAATAGCTTGACCGAGCCGTGTATTCCGGTCTTCCGCTCCAGGCGAACCCACATCCCGCCATCCTTTGCCCTAACTTGGTGGAACTTTCGTCCAAGACATCAAATCTGGATGAGTCTTTGCTGGCTTTAGCCGTGTGTAAACAGTGCCTCTTCGAGCTGGCAGGCCGACAGGATTTGGGACTTTGGTGTTTAGCAGGACTTGGCGCTTCGATGCAGGGGTGATTCCGCCGTCTTGGCGGTCGGCCGCCCGCCAAGAGACCAGGGACCATTTCCAGAGACTGTCACTTCCCGCGGCGGAATCACACGATCGCGTGCCTTGCATGCTTGTCATTAAGCTTATCACACACACTTTTTTTGATGGGCTGCTTCTTCGACCCCGGCGAGGATCCTTCGATCAATAGCTTGTTCAGACTAACGTCGGATTAGGAATGTTGTAGGCAGTCAAGTGATTGTAATGTGCCACCTTCAAATGAGTCACTTGCACTCTGGCCGCGATATTGCAAAGTTTGATCAGGATGTAGATGTTATTTTGCTCAAAATATCCCGCATCTCGTGTTCAAAAGGAAGCCGTCTGACCCGGCTTGGCCTGGGCCCCAGGAAGGATTTTGGAAAAGAAAACGACCGAGACCTCCATGAACAAACTCGGCCAGCATTTATTCTCGGTCTTTGAATAGTCCCGAGGATGACACATTGGAAAGGCTGCTGGCTTCTGATAAGACTCAACTCATGACCAGCTCCGGAAGTGTATGTTTTGGCTGATCTCTCCACCTGCGACCTTGAAAGAAGCCTCTTAACATGTCTACATAGGTACTCACGTCAAGGGCTTTAGCTTGATTTTACCAATTTGTTCACTTGCCGTTGATATTAAATCGTGCCATCACCTTGATAGGCATCTTTGCCAGATCGCTGTGGTCTTCAGCGCACTCACAACCTCCACTGGTATGTTCGGGCATCCATTCCATTCCTTTAGCCACTAACAAGCTGGGTTCTCCGTGGCAGAAGACCATGAAGCTCTCACTGCTGATAGCAGTCGTGGGCCTTGTTTCACAAATATGTGCCGAGTTCGACTACACACTCATCGACGCTGCAGACATGCTGTACTTCTACACAGTCTACGAACTCGATGTTGAGGTATTCGGTGTGGGCAAAGGCTACATAGCGCTAGGCTGCAGGGGCACTGGCACCGGCAACCGTTGCACATACAATGAGTTCGTCAGCTACATTGAGACGGGCAGCGCCACTCCCACACCTACAATCTACGATATCAAATCAAAGTGGGAATTCACCCTCAACTCAATAACCGACATCATGACTGCCACGTTCGAATGGCGATCAACGTCTATCAACGAGCCCAAGAAGGATGATAGGTTCAGAAGACTCAGAGACGGGCGAAAAACCTACGTTGGCGTCTGGACCGATCTGGGCTACGCGGTTGAGAAAGGAAGAATTGTGGGCGTCACAAACGACATCTCAATCACGCGTCACTTGGCCAACATCAATAGGGTTCTGGCGAGTGTTGCCGAGTATCGCAGAGGAGATGCGAATACCAAGCTTATGGATCACCTCAAGGGTCGAGTGACTGACGTCGTCTGGGAGACGGTGAACCGCGAGGCAGAATACCGGACCAATTACAACTGGCAAGAGATTGAATGGGAGAAGACGATACAGAGCAATCCGGCCATGAAAGATCCAACGAGTGAACTATTCAAGGAGGTCACATATCAACTTGAGCGGCATTTGAGGACTGCGGAATCTCGAAACGCGAACACAATTAACGCGAAAGTGGCTTCGACCATTAAGACGTGTTTTGTTAGCATCAAGGAGTAGGCCATCATCAGCTGTGCACAGGGCACTTTGGGGTACTGGACAACGGCACCGGTGCTTCGTAACGGTAGACGGATGTTTTCACGATCAGGTAGAACCAATTGAGCTGCTTCACTTCGGACAATGACAGCGAGACTGCGAGACTGCGGAACCCCGGGCTGTCATTGGAAGGATGCTGACGAGATATTTATGTTGATTGACATGTGTTCCCTGTGTCCGTGGGCTTCAGTAGCATGAGCGTTATATCGCGCGCCGCATTTCCCACGGCATCTTAGTCCCGCGTCTAATTCCACTCAGATGCGCTAGCTTCCCCCTTACTGATGCTCATCGTCCGTCCACCGGCGGCGACCTTTTCGACGGAGCCCCCTTATTTGTTTTCTCCAGCTCGGGCGCTGACTGACCACCAAAAAAGATCCATGAGTCGGACGGGCCCAAGTCCCGGCTTTCGGCACCGCCTAGCTCGGGCTCGGGAACCGGCACCGACTTAAACCTTTTCAGGCAAAGCTGAGGCAGCCAGCCACGGCCGATAGATCATGATCTACGCTAGAAGCGCCAGGTAGGCCTAGCCGCCATTCCCCCCTTTGTGCCGCATTTGCATTCCCAGCGTGTCTCTTTGACCTAAAAACAGCTCAGTCCCACGTGACCTCGTGTGTAGGCGTAATTTGAGATTCCCCACGCGAGGTTTGCGCCCGAAGCAAAATGCCTCTGCCGTCTCTCTCGATGACACTTGCAATCCAGGTAGCGAAAACTCTAGCGGACTCCAGGCAACAAGATCTGCTGCCCTCTCAAACAGGAAAAGACACATCGGACAACCCGCACCAGCCGTTCTCTTGAGTTTCGTCTCCACGCAGGTCTGGCGTCTTGGCCTCTGATGTCGGCGTGGAAAGAAAAGCCTAAACCTCCCTGGGACGCAGACCAGACACGTCGGTTTTATCTGGCCGGACGGACAGCGGACACGCGACACAGTACAGAGCACCTGTGTGGGTGTGGGTGTCGTGCAGCCCTGCCCGCAGTGGTATTGTTGTGTTGGTCTTCACCCCAGGTGCCGGGTGCCGAGAACACCGTTCGTGGATCATCAGAGCCGTGCAGCGGCAGACCCAGGGCCCCAAAAAGAAACAATCACCCCGCATACTCTTTGTTCCACCTTTGTAACGCGACCAAACCAAACGTTCCACCTCCTAAAACGGGTTTGACGGCAAGATTCAGACTACCATGATTGGGCCGCCGGTGTCGCCAGGGGTACCAAGGCAAGATCGGCTCAGGTAAGGCCAGGTCGGGCGTGCTCAATGGACCGGGGGTGGGATTGCATTTCAAGACGACTCGGTTGCCCTGTCTCTCGCTCAATAATAAACGATAGTTTTACAAAACTGTCTGAAGAGCATCGGCGGCCGAAGCTTTTAAGCACGGATCCCGCGGCCACCACACCAGAACGCCTGACACCTAGCCAACCTCACGGCGCAAGGAGCTATTAGATCGGTGAGACGCTCGTAATCAACGCTCATTTCCATTCCTTTCGAGTTTAGCGCTGATGCGCTCCTGGCGAACACCCGTCCTTGGTGTTTTATTTTCGTCCCTTCTTCTCTCTTTGCTTGCTTGCTAGCCTTGGCGATGGTCCTTGTTATATACTTTGGCCCTCACCCAGAGCTGTAAGACACATCCGTTTATGGCACACGCCACGATCAACGACTCGACGCCTTCCACAATCCGCTTTCAACAATGGCGTCTGTCACTGAAGCCCTCCAGGGCAGGGGCATGCCCAAAATCGAAACCATTCAGAACGGGCCCATCTCCGGTCTCCTTTCATATGGCTCCCTGCTTCTGGTCTCCAGTGTCGTCGTGGTCGTCCTGATCGCCAACATCCTCGAGAGATGGCTTCTTCGTATGGTCTACGGAGAAGTCTACAAGACATTAGAGCGCCCTGAGAACGAGAAGCGCCGTCGATCGTTCACATACTACCATGTCGGCGCAATCATCATGTTCGCTCTCTTGTGCATCGGCATCTACCCCGTCATGCACTTCTTGACTGGAACCGCTGGATTGGGGACCCCGGTGGTCCAGGGGCATCGCCTTCGAATCGGTGACATGCTCTTCACCGTCTCTCAGGTCTACAGCGCCTACTACGTCTTCGAGCTCTGCTTCCGCACTCAATTCGCCAGTCCCCTCAGTATCGCGCATCACATCGGCCTCTTGGCCATCACACAGACTGCCCTGTCTCTGTTTGGCAACTTCGTAGAGCACCCGGAAGCAACGATCGAGTTTTACATGTGCATGGTCTGGGGTAGGCGTCCTTCCTTCTCGGTAGTGATCTATCGTGTCAGCTGACAGTTGTATTCTTCAAGGCGCCTTTGACGTGGTGGTCGAGCTCCCCATCTACGTGTCCATGATCCTCTGGAGGGTAAGACGTAAGGACCATCGTCTGCTCTCTTATCTGGCGTACGGCTGTTTCGGTTGGATCCTTCTCGGAGCCATCCTCGAAACCTCGATCACGATTTACCTTTTGCACCGTTCCTGGGACCGATGGGGACGGGTATGGCGAGTCGTTACTCCCTTGATTTTCTCCCTATGGATCACCACTCAACTTTACGGCGCATCAAGACTCTTCCAGATGGCGCGATCCGAGCAGCGAAAATTCCTCAATGGCACAAAGCAGCAAGGAGTAGTTGAGCCTATCTCCGAACTTCCGGGCTCGGCCGTCGATGGAGAAATACCTACAGCGGAGGAAGAATCAAAGAGTAAAGCGGTCTGAAGCAATAGAGGAACCACGACGCAACAATCGCCAACTCAGAGTCGGGCGATGCGTGCAGGATACGTCCGAGGGTTATCCAATCAGTGTCGACAGGAGTCAAAATCACGGTCGCAGGAGTAATACGGACGCCAAGGCCTCCATCAGACGTGTCTGGAGCTGCGCAAAAGCGCATGCAGGCTGCGGCCAAGAAACCGCCCGGACCATCACATGGGAGGAGAGGGGGTCACTTCAGACAGCCTGATCCTGTTTCGAATTTGCACCCAAACCATCAGACGAGGCACGACACATGATTCAGGAACAAGAGATCTGCGCTGTGACCGTTCGGCCAGACCCTGCGAATAACATCAGCCCGGCCGAAGGATTCAGAGAGGCCTATTAACTGGAGTCGCGTGTTAAGAACACACAGGGCTTTCGAGTCACGCCTGGCTTTGGTCTCGTCTCGAGACTTCAGATTGATACCATCTGAAAAGAGGCCGCGCACGCTGGTCAGCCGCTACCAACCATTTACTGGCTAAGAACATCGGAGAGAACAGGGCGATGGAATAGACAGAGCAGTGGATGGAGAAGCAAGCGAAATGATCTGGTTGTCTTTGCAGCGTTCTTGCATACACTTTCGGGGCTTGATTACATACTATCTAATACCTAATAATTAAAAGTTTATTGACCCTCGTCATCATCTTTTACAATTGCGCAGCGTCTTCACTTGCTCTGTTCCAGTGGATTGGACGGCCGCTTGCCACGTCAGGCCGCCCTGCCACATTCAAAATGCAAAAACATGACGTTGACTATTGACCATGTATGACATCGACTTGGAGGATTGAGCCGCATGTCGATTCCAGGTACTTTGGTGCTACCCCAAGCTGTCAGGCGATGCCAAGCAATGCCAAGACCCGCTAGTCCTTAAGCTCCCGCGAGATCTCACAGCCCCCGGAAATTTTCTAGATCCCGTCGTCTCGTACCCCGGAGGCCGCGGGCCAACCACATTGAGATGTGGCTGAGCCCAGGAACCCAGCACAACTTGTAGGCAACAGGATAAGCTGATGAAAATCAGCTCAGCCAACCATCAAACATCGACTAACTAGCTAGTGGTTAGAAGTTGCCCGACTTCACCGGCCCCGGACCACATCCATATCTTTTTTATTAAGATGCTTACGACGAGGAAGTGAAGTAGAAAAAAGCCTCTTGTTATTATGTTGCATTCCATTCGCTGTTGCCTGGAGCCATGGAGCCATCCTGTTCATTAGCTTCAGTTATCGCGGGGAGGCTGTGCCTGCAGTCCAATTTGGGATGCTCACGCCACTGTAGTGACCACACGTCTTCACCAAACTTTCTCTCATCCCACATCAGCCATGATGTCGGATGCCGCGCGACTACGATCCATTCGTAGAAAGTAGCCATCGATCCGGATTCCACATTCAAGATGAGGGGCCATGGCTATTTGGCATAGGAAGAACCATGCGACATGTTGCGCCTGCGCCTCAGCCTACGAAGGAGAGCGATGCATTTGCGGAGGCAACTCAGAGCATGTCACCGAATAGACAGTATAATCTGTTTGAGATGTACATGAAAGCTGTTGGCATCCCATACAGTTGTCAGTATTCCCTCCCGCCTATCCGAAACTGGAGATCTCTGGCCATGCTGGCGACATCTGCGTCGTCAGGAGTCTGATCGAAACTGTGGGCAACGGCGACAAGAACATGCCGCAGTGGGTCTTCCCATCAACTCTTGATGCTGCATTCATAGTGATGAACGACCGGCTCAGAAAGGCAATCCGATACCTATTGTGACACCGAAAGGGCATAAAGATAGCGCTCGACAGAGGAGAACAATGTTCACCTAATGTAGAAGAAAAGCAAAAAGGATAGCCAGGTGCTGTCAATCGCTGACGGGAATTGAGCCCGACGTGGGGGTCGAACCCACAACCTTGAGATTAAGAGTCTCACGCTCTACCGATTGAGCTAGCCGGGCGATTGGAAACACCCAGCTGGATTGTTGGGAGGAGGGAGCAGTGAGTTGCATATATGGGAAGAAAATTCTTTTCGCAGTGGTGTGGTGGGTGGATTCGATCAGGGTGTTGAAGAATTTTCGTCCGGGCCCCGCAGCCGCGCAAAATTTGCGTGCGCCGGACCCCCATACCGGCTCCGGCCACATACCCACTCACAGGGGTCGACAAGGCAAACGTGCAGGTGTTGGGGCGTTACTGTTCATCGAGGAAACGGAGTTTTTGTATTGCGTTGTTTCTTTTCGCGTTGCTCAACTAAACTAGCACATTTCCTCCCCGAGATCTTCTCGCGGAGACAAATTCAAAACTTCTAGACGTCTGAAGGCACGAGGCGACAGACCCACGCCGCCAACTGTCTCAACCAAACCAGACAAAGCAAAGTAAGAGATAGAAGTCATTATGATTCCAGGCTCTACCCGCGTCCCTTGTCCGTTTGAGGCCTTTTAGAGCGAGTTTCCAGTTATCGGGAAGCATTGTTCGGTCAGAGGGTCCCAGCACGAACGGCTAATGTAGTGATCAAATGATAAATTCCTCATGAAGGGAGGAATCATTAGCATATCAAGGCGAGTCCAGAACCTTTGTGTTCTACACCGTTCTTTTCCAACGTGCGAAGGTCTACATGTAGTCAAGTGCCTATAGAGATGCTTCTTAATACTTCTTCTTCCTCAGCGAAATGCAAGAGTTTTACAAGCGTCGGCAGCTCCCCCGAATATCGAAGCACTACAGATGCAATTCAGACGAGTCCTGGAGCTATACGCATCTATTCCATCTTGAGAAGGTATCAATTAAGGGCTAGTACGTTAGCGATGAGTTGTAAATCTTACGTCCTGCACAATCAACCTCAACGATGTACGCTGTGACTTACCTTCGAACCCATCTTCATCTATCTTTCGTTTCATAGGACCTTCATGCGACTTAAGAGAAGACAACAAATACATCAAGGTCTACCCACTTAATCTTAGGTTGACATCTGTAAGGTTTACCCGAGGACCTAAACGACTGGAAGTCCAAAAGAACTGAAGTGCAGACAAGTAATTCGAACTAGGGATCTCCCGCGACAGAAAGAGCAAAAAAGTGTCCTGACACCACAGATAGCCATTGAGCCACAAATGCTTTCGGCACCACGTTGGGGGCGATGGGAATCACCTCAAAATGGAGTGTTCATCAGCTGGCCGCAGCATTTGCCACGCATCGCAGCTCTCAACCTTCACAGAAGGTGGAATCCACAACACAATCTTACTGAGCCTTATATCTAAATAGTTTTTCTCGTGAAATTTAGAGATAGGTTCTTGCACTAAAATGAAGACTGGACCTTTGGGCAACCTTGAAGCACAGTATACTTATAATAAAAATTGATTGAACTTGACGAGCTTCATATTTTGAGTACACATCGCCTTGCTATTCTGAGCCGCGGCAAATGCGGACGAGAGCGATGTTACAGGAATTGGTGAATATATGGGTGTTCTGTGTCTTCTACCATTACTCCGATTCGCTGACGCTTTCAGTTGTACATCGCGAAGACCAGACCCCCTGACCCTGCCCAGCCAACATACTTGAACAGTTTTCCTGGCCATCTCCCGTCTGATCTAAGGCAACCTCTGCAACCTTGAGGCAGTCGCCACGCTGAAAAAGCCTTGGGGGGGCCCGGCAACGGTGTCGGCTCAATAGTCTCTCCATGTTGCAGTGCTTAACAGCTAACTCCGCCTTACCTTTTGTACAGAGCTTTGAAGTCTTTGTGTCACCATTTCTGGATATTGGTTTCTAAGTCTTTTTGGTCGTCTCTCTCAAGCCAGGCGGGTTACATGAATAAACCTGTGACACTTTATTTGCAAGAATTACGTTGACTTTGTCGAAACATACATTTGTATTCCAAGCAGTGAAAAGTATGTTCCATTTAGTTAAGCCCTCAAGGTATCTTCAAGGTAGAAGTTTAATAAAGTTTCATGACCATGACCCAAAGGGTCAGCAGCAAAAAAGAACCACAAGAAAGCACAGGAGAGGGTTCGAACGGGAGACCTAACTCAATAAAAGGGGGCAAAAAGATATCCTTATACCATAGGTAACCATTCGGCCACAGAGGCTTTCGGGACGCACCACACGATATCTGGTGCAGCAGAAGCCGGCTTTATATCTCCTGGGCGCTGTGGATCGTAGCATGGACCTTGGAGCTAAAATTCGAACCTTCCACACATGCGATTTCGTTCCCCTTTTCTTGCGTTCTCTGACCGAAATATGCTGCTTTCGACCCAGTTGTCACTTCGTGTCTTCTTTGATTTCGCGCTATGTTGCCTTCTACGCTCACTCTGCATTCAGTGTGATGCTTGGACACCGCGTATGAACAGTTTCCCATGGGCTCATGAGACCTGGCATCACCTTGTCTCTTCTCGAGCAACGACCGCCATAGGAACAAACCTAAGGCCCATGTTGCGCTTTAATAATCCCCTCGCAGATTTGTTAGTGATTCCTTTTAGGAATCCATTTGGTTATGCAGAGCTCCATACCACGACATGACCCCAAGTCGTACTCTCCCTGACACATATTTGTTTGGCTCTTAACAGACTTTCTACACAATTTTGATTCCTGCTATTTCACTTCTTTGAAGGCTGCAAGGGCACTCGATTGAGGCTGTCACGCTGGTGGCCCCGCCTTCCCGACGCATTAGAGTACGCTCGTTCAAGTGGTCAGGTGCTCTAGTGCTGGTCTTGCCACTTGCCATATGACACCGCCTAATCATGCCTCCTCCTTCCTTGACCCGCCCTCCTCTTTGGCTGCTTCTTTTGGCCTCCTACACTCACTGATCCTGCCATTTATTCCTTATCAGCAACTTACTTGCTAACGTCTCCACTAGTCTCATTCCATCCGCGCACCTTCTCATTCCAGCACCCTTATGGCTCTTCGCTCTTCACATTTTCGGTCTACCCTCTCGCTGCCGCCTTCCATTTCTGCTAACTCCCGAGGTCCTTTCCCAATCGTCTTTCCCGCTGTCTCCTACATCACGCAGATTCCGCATGGTTTCCGTTAAATATATCATACTCACTTGGCTTAGCTGGCAAGCTTGACTTGGTGAGATCGCCGACAGGTGACGTCAAAAGGCCCCAAGTTCGAATCTGCATCGCTTTTTGTGTATGATTTAATTCTTGCGCTGGAATCAAAAGGCAGTATGCTTTTGTTTTGCTTGAGTCCCGCTGTGGGCGAGATGGGGAAAGCCGAACGCCCATAATCAATTGAGGCACCGTGGGCCTGTCGGACGCACTCTGTTTTACAACGCTCGACCTCATCATACGCTACTGACTCAATACGGGGATAAGAATGGGCTATTTCATTCAATTTGTATGAACAGCGAGGGGCGCGAAAGATATTGTCTTGTAGGTGAGACCAGTGACTTGGAGTCGAAGCTCCTAGACCATATGCATAAGACCGATTCAAGTATTTGGAACACCAAAGAAATGTTTGATTTCTGATCTAACCTCTCCCCTTATGATCTTGTGTTCCAAATCTTGCACACGAACATATATAATTACCTCTTCTCAGTCTCTTCCACGTGCGCCACCTCCCCGACGTGCGCAGCTTCCGCTTGCTTCAACGCGCCCTCCGCCGTGCCAGTTCCAACCTCTGCGTCCTCTCCATCAAACAAATACGCGACGTTCTCAAGCGTCCGTCCACGAGTCTCGGGGTACCCAAACCAGACGCTCACGAGCATGATGACCAGCACGGCAAGGAAAACGAGGTAGTATTTCCACGCGATAGACTCCAGCGCGATGGGGTTGACGAAGGTGTTGAAGAAGACACAGGCCAAGCTTACCATCAACGCAACCGTGAGACCCTTTGCGCGGAGGCGGTACGGCCAGATCTCGACCGGGTAAGCGACCATCAGCGGCGTCAGTGCGATGTCGTAACCGAGGTAGAAGATGAAGAGGAAGGGGATGACGGCCGTGCCGGTGGGTGCGTTGCCCGTCATTGCGAAGCTGCCGGAGAGGCCGGTCACAATGGAGAAGGAGATGAGCATGATCGTGCCCTGAAAAGTACGATGGTCAGCAGTAGGTCTCGAAGATACATGTTTAGAAACTCACCGATGCCAGGAAGAGAGCTCGTCTTCCGATTTTATCTACCATGATGGCGGCGCTGGTGGCGCAGATCAAGTTCCAAATTTGGATGCAAGCCGAGATGAGAGTTTGGTCGTCGACGGACTTGATGCCTACAGATGAGAGGACGAGGGCCAAATAGTACGATATAACGCCGACACCGCACCTTTATCGCCAATTAGTTACTAGACGTAATGGAAGGGATGGAAAGCCGACATACCATTGCGCAAAGACTCCCAAACTAACAGAGATAAACAGACGGTGCCTGTTTCCAGGCGTGCTGTAAAGATCGGCCCACGTCGTGGCGGTGTGCGCCTCCCTCTCGGCGCGAATCGTTTCCTCGATTTCCATCATCTCGAAGTTAACCAAAGGAGAGTTGATGTCACCGCCAGCGTGTGCGTTGGCAATGACCACCCTAGCTTCGTCGACCCGGTCTACGGAGACGAGCCATCGGGGCGATTCTCCGATCAGAAACAGACCCGGAGCCGACAAGAGCGGCAGCGCGATCTGGAGGAGGGATGGCATTCTCCAAGACCACTCGGTGAGATGCCTCGTGGCGAAGGTACACCAAGCCGCGACAACAGCTCCAGCATACCACATACCTTTATAGAGTCAGCATAAACATTGTCGAAAGGAGATGAGCAGTGGATCTCACAGTTGTAGAGCGAGGATACAACTCCA
Source organism: Colletotrichum fructicola Nara gc5 (assembly GCF_000319635.2). Classification (NCBI taxonomy): domain Eukaryota; kingdom Fungi; phylum Ascomycota; class Sordariomycetes; order Glomerellales; family Glomerellaceae; genus Colletotrichum; species Colletotrichum fructicola. The sequence continues at coordinate 5,861,694 of NW_027094051.1, read as the reverse complement.
CGGTGAGTAGGATACGCATTCTCGGTGATCAGCAGCGGCGCCGAGAGGAAGAACCCAGAAGCACAGCCAATGATGAACCTGGCGGCCACGAAAGCCCCCTCATTCGGTGCCGCCGTCTGCACCGCTGTACCAATTGCCAGAAATACCCATGAGATATAGATTCCGACCTTGCGGCCATATTTATTGCACACCCACGCAGCGGCCGGGTATACGAGGACATTACCGAGGGAGTATGCCGCGTTGATGAATCCCAGCCACGGGCCTGTGGGTTGGTTCATGAAGGCGTGCCATTGCGGGAGTGCAAGCAGGCCGTTCATCATGGAACCGTCGTATCCGTTGGCCGAGGCGCACATCATGATAGAGATGATGCACAAGTTAAGGCGCAGGATGTGCGGCTGCTTGTACCACGGACCGATGTCCGGGAGGACGGCGGCCAGCTCGGCGCCGACGGCCTTTGCGTTTGCTGAGTTCTTTCGGCCCATGTTGAAGGCCTGGGGAGGTCGGGAGAGGAGGTGAGGTAGTTGTTGAGAGAACTGCAGCTCTGGGCCCGGGCAGAATTTTGAGAAATCGAGAGGGCGAAGCTATGGCTATTAAAACATTTCGACGTGCCATCCCGCCCCGTTGTATCATCTTGGCGTCGACCGAGATGCCCCTAGCCTCTGACTTACAGGGAGATGGGTGTGTTCGCTAGAACATCGGACAATTCATCTTGTTCATGGGGTATCAAGGAGAATACCCCGCATAGCTCCCTGTTCATGCAACTGCGGAGGTGGGCCAATGACGCGGTTGATCAGGCCGCGACCGCACGAGACGAGGCCTCTTTCGCTTTTGACAGGTATTGTTCCATGGCGTCGAAGTGGATTCGTGGGGGATTCAACCCGGGTTGGGCCTCTGCGCCGCTGGGGAAACGCGGAGACAGATGTTCTCAATTGAGTCGGGCCTTTGAATGCCGAGAGTTGCAGCCAATGCCAAGTCAAAATAGCGGTTGGCCCTTCCTTTTCAAACCGTGTGGCTGGCGTTGTTGACTCGTTCCTACAGGGAGTCGGCGTGGCTGTGTCAAGATTGTGTTAGACTCGAAGTCATCAATCAGAAGATGGAATTATCAGTTTGCATGAACTAATTCACCTACCTCAGATACAACATAGGATGTGACGATCAGTTCTAAAGTAGTGCAGCTTCCAGAATGCCATCAACCTCACAGTTTCTTGCTTGATTTAGCGGCGGCGGGTGTATCCGCCGGAAGAGTCCAGAGCATGGCGGGGCAACACAACGGGTCTTCTTTGCCCATGACGGGATGCCAATGAAGTTGAAATGTCGTTGGTACACTCACCTTACAACTCTATCACGACTATATAGACAAGACAGCACCTAAACGTTATCCCGATGCCATGTTCTCTCTTGTTTGGGGATCATTCACACCCGGCAGGCAACCAACCCCAAAAACCAAGTCTCACGCAGTACTGCTGACCCCGGTCACCCCACTCCCCGCATCTTCGGTCTCAAAGTCCTTGTTCCCCACACGATCCCCCCCGATCAAGCCAGGAACGCAGTCGCAATTGGCTCCCTCTCTTTGATCTCCAATTTCTGCAACCAGCGAGGCGACATGGCCAAGGAATGCTCCGGCGTTGGTGTCGGCAGATGCGTCCTCCATCTCAGCTCACTCGCGGCCAGGCACCTCCTTGCCAAAGGACCTAACCATCTTGTTCCCGTCCAAGTAGCCGCAGCCGATACTCCACGTCTCGCCGACGCCGATACTCCACCGCCGATACTCCCCGTGAAATAACTCAATAGACATCGGCCCATCAATTTATTACCTCACCTGATGAAATTATCTTTACCACCAAGACACCTTACCCAGACAGAACTTTCGTGCGGAACACAGTCTAGACCATTTCCCCACGGGCAATTGCCTAGTCCAGATGAACCTGCGGAGTCCTTTCCCCGTGGGGAAGTTTGACAGTTCAAGTCCAGCCTCACACGATTGAACCCAGGGAATTGCAGCCGCTGATCATGCCTGAACGACGCGGTACAAACGGCGCGTCTCTCGGGCTTGGTATGGAAATGACAAGGGTTCACCGTCGCCAAGAAATGCCATCGACACTCGTCTGCCGCTGAAGACCTCGGCTAGCGGGCGAAAGAACACTCGCGGAAACCGCGCAAGCCGCGCGCCCCAGTCGCTTCCGAGGTGCACAGAGTGAACATTTCTAAAACGACAAGGATGATGATTAGGCTGTATGTGTTAACAATCTGGAAACATTGTCCGCATAAAGTAACCCTGTGCGCCCGAGCAAGCCCATCATCTGAGACCAAAGATGGCATCACCATCCATCCAGCTTCTGCTTCCCCGAACTTCTGTCTCCCCGCGCTTGAACAGCTTCAACACGCCTGTATTATCGGATGAAGCAGCTACATTCAACGCAGTCCTGCGTTCACCGTCCTCCAACAGGGGATCCAGCCCTTCATCAAGAAGCTTCTTGAACCTCACTTCGTGTCCCTTGGCCGCGATGTGGAGCAACCCCTGACCATCGTTTCGCTGGACCGAGAAATCCGCACCAGCGGCCTTCAGAACAGCAAGTGCGCCTGCCTCGTCGTAGGTCTTTATATCTCTGTGTATTTTATAGAAATGCTTCTCGCCTGGCGTGAACCCGCCAAAGTAACCAAACAGCGGCGTCTCGCCTTGAAGGTTGCGTGCATTGACGTCGCAGCCGTGCTTGATGAGCTTCTCGAAGAGGGGCCGTAGGGTGGAAATCCATAGCATTCGACACAGGATATGCAGGACGGTGTTTCCATCGTTGTCGGTGATCAGAGGGCCTGCGCCAGCGTCAAGCAGCAGGTCGGCGTATGTCGTCTTCTGTTCGTAGAGGGCGCGTTCGACGGCAAGGTGAAGTGGTGTTTTTCCGTTCTTGTCTCTGTGGTTGACGGTTGACGGATGAGATTGTGCAATGTACGAAAGCGATTTCACCATAGACGGGACGCTCCTATCTCTGAATTGTCGGAATTGGAGCATGTGATGCAATGCGTTACTACCATCCAGGTCTCGCGCCTCGGGATCGGCCCCGAGTTCAATGAGGCGTTCGAATACCGTGATCCCTGTGGGTTTGTCTTCTTTCCATTCTTCAGCTTCCGGGCCAAACGGCATGTCTGGACCTCACTTGGAGGAACACGCAGCTAGGAGAATGGTTCGATTCTTCCCATCTCGGTGATTGGGATCGATGCCTTCTGATGATAAGCATTGATACGTAGCATGGCTGTCAGCCAGCAGCTCGTGTAATACCAGACATCTTTCTTGGCTCCCCGGTGCATCGCTTGGGTTCTCCGCTGTTTCGGTTTTGGATATATTGAATGGTCTATGGCGGGCAAGTCTTTGGTGATCGCAGGCTGTTGTTTTGCATCTGGTGAACTCTGCAAAGGGGTCAGCGCCGCAGGACAGAAGAACTCGCATGACCTGGGAAATGGCTGGCCATTCTTCCCTCGGCGCTGGTTTCCCTCGCTTCCCTTTGGGGTACATCTTTGTTGCCGCATGATGGAGCGGATACCACTCATAGTTTGGGATGTCATCGTCGTTCCAACGACGCACAGTGAGTCCTCTGGAATCAATTTTGAAAGAACCCATAGGACTCCGTTCCAGCCTCGTGTTTGGGTCCACGCCTGACGACAGTAGCGCCCCAAGCATTTTATCATCTTGTCTGTCAATTGCCGCAAAGAGAACGTCGGCTTTAACAATAGCCCCATGCTCGATCAAAAGACGAATCATCTCGGCGTCAGAACCGGCATATGTGAGACATGTGCGCCCCATCGTGTCAACGGCATTCGTGTCCGCGCCCCCGAGAATGAGCAGGCGAGCTGCGTCGCGGTGAAATGGCCCAGTTCTTATATTTCCTCCGCATTCAAGGGCAATCTGAAGCGGCGTTTGCCCCTGGGCGTTCCTCAGCTCAAGGCTCGCGCTACGTCCGATGAGATATGGTAGAGCTTGCGCCACATGCCACCAATGATTCCCCCTAGCAAGCATATGCAGAGCACCTTGCATGGTCTGCAACTCATCGTTACCAAACTTCATGGTGCTCCAGCTCATTTCGTTGATATCGGCGCCGAAGTCTTCAACTAAAAGACAGAGAACGTCGAAAACTGGAAGCTCCATGTGGATGGCTTCCAGAATGAATGGCCTGGAACTCTTGTCTGACTCCTGCTTCCTCATCCAGGAAGTATCGATTTCGGTTCTCGGGTTTTCTGTGTTCCTCCCCCCACAATAGACGCCCTCTTCTTGTCTTCTTTTGGCTTCCAGCTGAATGATGCGATTCAGCAAAGATGTGAAGCCGCCACGTATTAGTTCTTCGAGGCCGGTGAGTCTTAGACGTCGGTTTTCAGCGAAGAAATCGACACCGCAGTGGAAGAGTTCTTCCACAAGATAATACTGGCGCCGCTTTAGTATCGACCAAAGAAGTTTCCGGTTCGGCCTCCACTTCTTGATACCACCGTAGTTCCGCAACGCCGTTATGGTGACCTCATCGCGATACTTGACGAGGTACTTATCGAATGGTGTTTCTTCGTGGCCGATTTGGTGACGAGAGGGGCCGAGTTGACGCTTCTGCGATGCTGCAGTCCAACATCTGAGAGTGTAATCTCCACATCCCAAGGAGGTAGTCGAAACCCCTGCGAGCTTCTCATCCCAACGGCGTCCTTCCCACGGCCATGCGAGGTCTGCATTCCTATCAAGAAGCATGTCGATGATCTCACCGAGTCTGGCTGTGTCTTTTAACAGATAACTGTTGCCGGTATACTGTGGACGGGACAAGTCTGAGATTTTGAAACCAGTTGCGTCTCCATTTCCTGGCTCAGGGGCACGTCTATGAGGAGCATCCCACAGCGCATGTTCCGCTTCGAATAGGTCGCAAGCCTCGCGAAGCCCGGAGGCCTTGACATTGGCGCCTGCCTTGAGGAGCATAGCAACAACTTCGGGGCGGCCTGATGTACAAGCGTAATGAAGGGGTGTTTGGCCCTTCTTGTCTTCATGATTGACGCCGGGGATAGGCAGGGGGCAATCATCTGCTACCCAAGCGCCTCGACGCGCATCTTCAAATCCAGCTAGCTGGTAAAGAGAGCCTAACAACAGTCCGACAATGTTGCTTTGCCTGCTTCTAACGGCGAGGTGGAGTGGGGTCAAGTCCTCATTGGTGGCAACATTCGGGTTAGCACCTGCGTCAAGCAGCTTCTTGGTATGGTATTCTGAAGCGGTGACGGCAAAGTGCAGCGGAGTAATGCCGTCTTCATCAGCAGCGTCGACTGTTCCCGCCCGTGAGATGAGCAGATCCAAGGGGTACGTCGCGTCCGGTTCGCTCGACCCTCGACGAGCCTTACACGACAGGTTGTGAAGTGGCGTTCTTCCTTTCTTGTTCGACTGCTGAGGGTCAAGTCCCAGGTCCAGGAGCTGCTTCCAGACAGGAATGACGCTGGTGAAGTTATCGAAGTTTGAAGGATGCCAGCTGAGTTCGCGGAGCAAGCTATTCCCATCGTTGTCGACAACATACAGATCGAGCCCCAGGCTGATCAAGAAGTCCAGTCGGGGGGGGATATTCCTGGTAATTTAAAAGTCTCTTTGAGCTCCCAGGGTGGCTTCTCACAGCTTCGTGCAACAAACTGCGACCTTTGGCATCGCAAGTGTTGAGCGTGGCACCCCGTTCTATCATTGCCTTCATGTCTCTGTGAGGGTCTTTGCGATCGGAAGTACGGGACTTGACCATTCTGAAAAGTGCGGTACAGCCATTTTTGTCTTTGGCGTTGATGTCAGCTCCGGCACTGAGTAACATGTCCCATATCTCTTTCGGATAGTCGCATGAAAACCTCATGACGTCCATGGGTGTCATGTCAGACTTGTTTCTGAGATTGACGTCGGCACCTAACTCAATCAGTTTCTTGATGATTCTTGCGTCTGGGTTAGACTTTCCGAGGGCGACGTGCAATACCCCATTACCCTCGCTATCCACGACCTTACAGTCCGGGCCATACTCTAAAAACTTGAGAGCCACGAATGTAGCGTTGCGATCGAGGAGGAAGAAGAGCGGCGTCTTTCCATTTGAAGGTACTGCCGCGTTCAAATTCGCGTGGCCATTCTCAATCAGTTGAGATACGCTGTCTGTATTTCCCGGATTGTGAAGGGGTGTGTGGCCCTTGTTGTCGGCGATGTTTGGGTCAAGGGATCTTTCTAGCAGTAAACTCATCCACACAGGATTGTCTTTCGCCGCATGCAGCAGCGTTGATCCATCTGAAAACCGTTGGTGGACATTCTCACCACACTCGATGAATGCCTCGAAAACCTCTCTAGCCGCTAAAGGGTCACTTGTTAGAGGTGTCCTATGAGTTCGAGTCGGGCCTTCGCAGGCAATGTACAGGGCAGTAAGATCCCTTCTTCTCCGTGGGTCGGATGCGTTTTCGGATTCCTCGATATCTGACTCGGAGTCGCTGTCGGAGTCGTACTTTGGCGCATTACAGCCTCCGAACTCTTCGTCTCGTCGACATTGGATTGTAACGTCTGCGCCACTCTTAAGAAGTAGCAGAGCTGTCTGTGCACTGCCGCTTTTACACGCTCGAAACAGAGGCGTTCCACCTCTGATTTTGCGGTTGATGTCAACGCCAGGCTCGGCCAAGATTCTGTTGACAATCTTATCCTGGCTGCTCTCAGCTGCCCAAGCCAACGCTCGATGAAGAGCCTTCATGTCATGTAAGAAGGGCAAAAATGCCTCGACTGCTTCCAAATGCCCATGGTGGCAAGCGTACTATTGAAAGAAGTCAGCCTTCACACGGCAAACCTTTCTCCAGCGGTGCATAAGCACAGCCAGGCTGGACTGACCATGAGCGGAGTGTGTCCTCTCGTTCTTGACGCGTTACCACACCAGTTGCCGGAATTTTCTTTCGTCTTCAGAGTCAGCGGGTTGACGCCTGCTTCGAATAAAACCTTGACAACCCCTGCATGGTTCATTAAGGCAGCTCGATGAAGAGGCCTGAGTCCCTCATTCTCATCTGAGTCTGGGTTCGCGCCTGCGTCAATTAACGTTTTAACGATGTCCCTCGCCCCACAATCAGCTGCCCAGAAAAGTGGCGATCTGCCGTTGACATCTACAGGGTCAGCGGCGGCACCCGGTACGGTCAGCTGATGCCTCACCCAGTCCGATAAGCCATATCTGGCCGCGATATGCAAAGGGGTTACGCCGCTAATCCCTTCATCCCAGCGAATTTCGAGCCATGTGTTCAACCAATGAGGGTTCTCGACAAACATGTCTAGTGCCTGGTTGATCTCCTTCTGCGGATAACCTTCGCGGGTCGATTTGGCAAGATGGACGTGCCAGTTGCTTGCTGCATAAGCAACGAAGGGATACTTCAAGTTTACTTCAGCAGTGTCTAGTCTTTTGTAGCCGCGCCTGGGTTTGTTTAAGGGCGAACGACCGATTCGTCTTTCTCGGGACTCATCTCATCGAGGCAACCGGCCTGTAGGTAATTCAAACATGCTAAACCAAGTCTGGCGTTCGTCTCTCCGGAGGTCAGAATATGGCATGCAGAATTGTGGTTCCTGTTGATGTCTGTGAGGTACTCTGTGAGTGTGTGGTGAATCACACAGACGGTCTCATCGGGCAGTATTTCCAATAAAGAGCCACAGGCTGCTCTCACTATGTCTTTGCTGAGCTTGAGGTCCTGGTTGACGAGACTATGATGGGTGGTCTTGATGATATCGGCCATCTCCAGTAGGCCGAGCGGTCGGGTGGCGTGTGTAATCCATTGTAGAATGAAGAGCTGAACGTCTTCGGGAACGCCAGACCTCCGTGAGTGTTCACGGAGCAGATTGGAGTATATGGCCGACATATCCTGGAGGAAAGCCTTCAGAACCTTCTTGGCATTGGCTCCTGGGTTGAGGAAGGCATCTATGGCGAGTTTGGCATATAAGAAGATGCCATGCGCTTGACCTGGGATAGCCTCCCTGATGAACTTTTGGTCCTCTAGAGATATATCTGAAGACTCCAAGCTCGTTCGAACATAGGTGGCAATGTCGACGTCAACCAGGTCAGACTGCAATTGAATCTGAGAATGATTGGGACCTCTCATGAGTGGCTCCATCTCAGGCATGAATCTGCTGGTAACGAGCACTTTGACTCTGTGAGGCTTCCAAGTCCCGAGCTCACCCAGAGCGCGGATGAACGTCCAATGGTGCCGATCCATCTCGTCCGAAGCGTCAACGATGCAGAATGCTTTCCCATGTAATCCGGAAAGTGCCACCCGAAGATCTTTCCAGAGGCCTTCCATTGACATGCTGTTGAGAGATCGCTTGTTTTCGACGTGTTCCTTGATCTGCTTCTGCAAAGGCGGGCTGTATAGCAGCAGTTGATCCAGCCAGTCTCTCAACAGCGCAACGGGTTCATGGTTGGCGTCAATGATCTTCCGAAAGAAGAAGTACAGCACCGGGGTTGCTGGTTGATTTTGGGACAGGTCTCGGACAACTTTGGACGCCAAGACTGACTTTCCAGAGCCTGGTATTCCCTTGATCCATAAGAGTCCTTGCTCTTCACCTTTGAGCCAGTTATTGTATGTGCTGTTGGATGCGATCCATTCGCCGGTGCCTGGGACGCGAGATGAGAGGTGCTTTCGATATTCGCCGCTTTCAAGGTCATATTTGGTCGGCTGTAGCCAGGCTCTTTGGTTCTCGATCACCTCGGGCGGCTCTGGCAGAATTTGATCGGGGTTGTAGTCGCTAATGTCGTCTCGGTCAATCATGACAGCGTCGCTGTCGCTGTGACTCGCAGACATAGTGGTCTTCAGGTCCAGACTCACTACGAGGTCGAACTGAAGATTAATGTTCAAGATGCTTACAGTGCTGGCGTTGGAATATCGTGCAATTGGAACCAGATAACGATTAGTCACGTAACGAAAGAGAACTTTTTTGGAACGAGTAAATGGAAGTCGGAGAAAACACAGAAGATTATGACGTGGAGCAAGATTGGGTGACCAGAATCCAATCAATCAGTTGCCTCAGGTTTGGAAGTGGCTGCCTGTTGTGGGTGGCGAATCACCGCTCAGCGATGTGAATCCTTCCAATTCTTGGCATTCCTCAACGAATTCTTCCAGGGCTTCTGGCCAAAGAGGTCTCCAATTCAATGTTAAGGCATAGATGTCAAAGAGTTAGAAATCCTACCAACACAGTAGTCAAATGAAGCCTAGAAGGCTAGAACCCGATCCCCCACGCAGCAGGCCCGCATCATGTTAGTCACGACCAGTGCTGCGCTTTATGGCAGCATAATTAGTTACTCCATTCTTGAGGAATTAATTGAAACTCTCTCAATGTCTCCTAAGACGTAACCACCAAGCTCTTAGAGTTCGTATCCCACCGGTTCGTTCTGAGATGGGAGTGGGATGCCGATACCAGTCCTGAATAGCCCAGCTAAGCACCTCCACCGCCGGCCCGCCCTGCCGAGAGATGGAATGTGGCATCAGATCTTGATGTTTGAAGCCTGGGATGATGGATCCTCAGCGCAAACTCAAAGATATTGCAACGACGATCAGGTTCCATCCCACAGCTAGCGTTCCTCAGCCCCTGCATCCACGTTGCTGGATCTGCCCGAAACCTAATTCATGGCCTTGGCTTAACTTGAGACCCTGGGCCTGAGGATGGGGGCGTTTTCTCAGCCAAGAAGCTACGTGCCCAATGTTATTCTTTAGCAGCTTACATGTGCCTAGCAGAAGTAGACAAGAGTCCTGTCGAGGATGCGGATGTAGCGATTCTTGTTTCCTTGAACGGTCAACTAAAACATGTTTTATGGATCCGGTTATTAATGCACCGGCTACCAGAAACACACAAAAGCAATAATTCCCGACGATTAGGAGATCAGCCACAAAACTGAAGATATTCGAGGATTGAGTCAATGGTGTTTAGAGACGGAACCATAAAATATTCGCCGTCGATCTAACGGTGCCCCCGCTCCGCAATATCTCCGCAGCGAAACTCTATTTCGCGGCCCCTGCATCGCATCGTGAACTCCGTGTTTAGTGCGACGCGGACTACGTGCCAATTTTCTTTCTCAACATCACAAGGTACACCGCAATGGGCCGAAGATCAAAACAGACATCTTGCTTTCCATGTGTTGAGGCCAAGAGGCGTTGCGATCGGGCACTCCCCGCCTGTTCCCGATGTCTAGATCGGGACGTTGACTGCGCATACCCACCGGTCCGCCGGTCACGGCTCCGTCCGCCGCCAGACTCCTTCGATTCGGGGTCGCAGTCCGTTTCCAATTGGGACTTGGAATCAGCCTGGCCCGCAATACAGGATGACATGAACGTTATTGCTCTGCAGGTGGAGGGTATCGACGCCCTAGCGGACACCTTCTTCGCTTCCGATCAGGCAGCTGAAGTGCCGAGTACTCTATCCCTCGAGATCGACCACAACCTCGAGGCATCCTCATCATCCTCAATTACAAACCCGAATCAGTCGAACAGCGAATCGAGCCCCAACCAGCTTAGCCCCACCGTGGAGCGTCTAAGCTGGTTCCTGAACTCCCCGTCCTGGGCCATCGCCTACCACTACCACCCACCGGGATCCATCCCTCCGGCCGCCGTGTTCACCAACTTCGTCCGCGGCCTGCAGGACTGGCTCGTCCGCTTCCTCCGCAAAGGCCACAACCCCTTCATCCACCGCAACCTCTACACCGAATCGAGCATGCCGCGCTGCCTCCAAGACGCGTACGCCGCCATCGCCATCGCGCAGAACGTCACGCCGGACAACGAACACGTGGTCGACGCCACCTCCGCGACCTACATCCTGGACCTGATCGCCAGCCACTCGGCGGCGGAGCCGGCGTTTTCCCTGCTCACCACGAGAGAACACCTCGCTCGCACGCAGGCCCTCCTGATCCACCTCTTGCTGTCCCTTTTCTCTCCCTCCATATCCCGCCGCGCCAAGGCGGAGAGCCTGATCGACACGCTCCGCCTGTGGGCCCAGCAGCTCTGGGAGTCTGCCGCGCTCGACGCGACCTCCTCGTCCGTTTGCTCGAATACCCTGTCGTTGCCTGAAGACGCTGGCGCCGACACGACGGACATGGTGCAGAATCTGTATCGGGCGTTTGTCCTGTCAGAGTCGATCCGCCGGACGTACCTGCTGACGAGCATCGCTACTGGCGTGTACGGCGCGCTCAAGGCAACGTGGTCCGAGACGTGCGGCGGGGATATATGCATCACCGCGCGTGCGGAGCTGTGGGACGCGCCTTCGTCCGCGCGGTGGGAGTCTAGCGCTCGCAAGGCGGATCCGTTGTTTTTGCATAGTCTGCACGGGCAGAGCTTGGTTGAGCGCGGGATACCTGCTGCGGAGGTTGATGAGTTTGCGAGGCTACTTTTCACGGTGATGTGGGGGCTTGAGAAGGTCGAACGTTGGGTTGTGAGTACTGGCGATAGTGTATCTGTCATGTATTGAGGATGTATGACTCTCTGTCACGATGCACCTCAATTGTAAGATAAGGCACATAACGTTGGCCTATCTCTATTTGGCGAATAAGGGGACTATTCTTCCACAGATTGAAATGAAGATTTTGCCATGCATGCGGTTTCGTACACGGTACTTCGGTACTGACTTCACCAACGTTGCAGACATGGTAAACCCTCATCAGCCATCCTTTTGTTGATTTCGTCCGTGGCGGTGTTCCAAAGGCCCCTCACTTGCTCTTCATCTGACGCCACCGAAGCAGGAACACCGATCTTCCCCACCGGCAACAGAAATCGCCCTTTGTATGCAGCCGGATTCTCCTTCACATCTGTCGAAGCTGCCGCAAACAGGGAGGTTGCAGCACCTTGCTCCGGCGAGAGAAACGTCAAGCGCGCAATGGTCCTGACCATGGCGTTGTTAATCGAGAACACGCCCTCTGTGGCGACCTCTCCCGGGTGCACCGCAACAGATATGATGGGTAAACCCTGCTTGTCCAGCCTGCTCTGCAACTCTTGCGCGAACATGAAGTTGGCCGCTTTAGAGACCGCGTAGCGGATCATGTCGAAGCCAAAAGCGAACTTGCCGAAATACCGCCACTGTCAGGGGTGCGACAGGACCGGGCTTCGGAGGCAGTCGGGCGAGGTGAAGGGGAACTTGAAGCCACTGGGTAGCATCGCGACTTGTGCGGTGGAGGTTAGAGTGACGATGCGGACATCGGCGTCTTTCTCCGCGGCGGCACTTTGGAGTAATGGGAGAAGGCGGTTCGTAAGCGCAAAGGGGCCGATGAAACTGGCGTTGCTAGTCAGGAGAGAATTTCGTTTTCCACCCGCTGAACTTACTTCACAGCCATGTGAGGCTCCCATCCCGCGCCAACTGATTCGGTTGACCAGGTCGCTGCTGCTGCGTTGTGGACTTCTAAAGCGTCAGCATGGCTGACGTCTTCTTCCGGGTTGGGTATGGGCAAGTGGCATACTTAGGAGGTCAAGCCTTTCCTCCTGTGTCTTCAACCAATCCACTGCGGCCGTGATGCTACCCATATCCGCGAGATCCATCTTGACCCATTGGAGATTTTGCGGCTCGATCTCGGGGGTTTTGTCTAGAATGAGCCTTCGTGTCTGCACACCTTTGGCCTCGGATCGCACCGCCAGATACACTTTGGCGCCATTCAGCGCAAGACATCTGGCTGTCTCGCGTCCAATGTCACTGCTGTAGGAAGAATCATGTAAGCTGAGGCTTGTTGAATGTGGGTGGGTTGACTTACTTTGCGCCGGTGATGACAGTAATTTTCCCATGCAGTGAAGGGATATCATCCTCTGAATTCCATTGGGTCGTCATACTTACGGTGTCAAATTAGACAAGTAGAGATTTTCTGTCGCCTTTTTTGGTATGTTTTCATTCAGCGCTAAATAGCAAGCTGGAGACTGGCATATATCTACACTATAGCTGTATTTACCTAAAAATCAAACAACTTCTTCACACGCATCAAAATACAATGCTATAATAAGTACGATTGCAGCAATCTTCGTCCTCCGAAAAGCATACTTAGGATTTGCGGACATGGAGCGGAGGATTTGTGGACGTACCGCGGACGAGAGTGGGGCTAGGGAACCGGAGCTCACGGCCCCATTTCTGAGGCGCCAGTCATCGGAAAGCCATCCATCCCGGTACTTGTAGCACATGACCTGACAGCTCGCACATCAGAAGCAGTGAAACCACAGGTGCAGCCGTCGGGACTGTGATTTGGGACGATCGCCTGTCTCTCATTCGCAGGCGCTGGTTGGCTGCCTGAGCTTTGGGTTCTGCAATTGCGGTTTTGGGCCCAAGCTCCTGCTGCGTCTGGGGTGGCACGTGCCTCCTGCCGGATGGGAAGCTCCGCCCAACGCTGTGGACGAACTCACCTACGTCATGGGCTGGTCACCCTTCGAATTCCACCACGCAACACGCCTGTTCGTCGCGACTTCACGTCGACAACCTCCAAGCTCTTAGCGACAGGATACACCACATTCGACCCGGGCATGAATGAGTTGACGCGCATATCCAACACATCGTCCTACGGCTTCAATATCAAGTGGCGCACGATGCTGTCCTGCTTCGGGTTCGGCAAGTCGCGCGAGGATCGCGAGCGAGAGCCTCTGCTGCCGCGCTACAATGACGATACGGCGCTCCAGCAGCGGCTGCACGAGAAGCTGCACACGTATCAGATGCTGAGAGCTCTCGGCAAGGGATACATGCCGTCCAACGAGCAGCTCATCGTCAACCTGCGCACGCTGCTGTCTTGCGACATCCTTAACCCCGACACGCCAGACCTCAGCGACTCTGGGCGCAAGCTCATCCTCAACGTTAAGCTCCTGATCAAGCAGCTGATTGAGCTCCTGCTGCACAAGAACGACCAGGACCAGATTCAAGATTTTATCTGGTATTTGACGAAAGCTCGCTTGTCCATCGACGCCTACGACATTGGTGCTCGAGCGTCAAAAGCCAGGGCCAGAGCCGATACAGTTGCTGGTGGGTCGATCCCTACTGACACCTTAACACCGTGGATGCCGTGTACTGGGAGGACCCCACGTTCCATCAAAGTCAAATAAATGAAAGCCTGACTGGACTTTAAACTGACAATTGCCAAGCATACAAAAGCTTACAAACCGTCGGCTCTCTCGTCTTAACCAATTCTGACTTTCGCCTTTTGCTATCGGACCTCGGCACCATTGGTCGAGAGGTGTTCCGCGACACAGCTTTCACCCTATCCGACGTGTCCAAGCAGGCCGCCAAGAAAATCGAGCCGTCCAAAGAGGAAGAGGAAGCTCTCCGCCACCCGAACGGGGACTCGAAGCCTCCCCCTTCCAAGGACGACTTCCAGGATGAGGTCGTCGAGGTTTCCCAAGTCGTTGCTGATGGTGTCGCCAAAGTCGCAGATGAAGCCAGCCAGAGCCTGGTGGATCATGTCACCGGCGACGAACAAGAGACCATCGTGCACCGATTGAAGAAGACAATTCTCAACTTGCGCGACCGTAAAGACTACTCTGATTCTGTGTCCACGCTGTCGCTTCTGATCCGACGATATCTGCTGGTTTACTGGCACGCCATCTCCGACACCATCGAAGTTGCGCAGGATGACATCAACACCAACCCCGAGGCGGACCGGGCCCTGAAGAACTTCTGGCTCTTTTTGACCTCTCTCGGTGACCGCAACCATTGGAACGAAGTCGAACGCATGTTCAAGGTTGTTATGGAGCACGGCCGAAGTGACCCTGAGTTTGACGAGCTCGTCAGGCAAATCGGCAACTTGCTCCAGGACATGTTGACGGATCCCGACTTTTTCGAACATGCCGAAGACCGCTTCAAGGAGTTGAGGGCCAAGTCAAAGGAGCTTACATCTGAGTCATCCGTCAGGGATGATCTCGACGCATTGCTCGACAAAGTTCAACTGGCCTTGCACTCAGTGCTTGAAGATGCTGACATCAAAAAGGTGCTCAACACCACCCAAAGAATCCTCAAAATTCTGTCGCCTGCCCACCAATACACGAACGGGGAGTTGGTGGCGGACTCTGTCAACGTCTTCATCCCCTTGCTGGTGCAGGCTATCCAATACGTGCCAATTCCTCGCTTGGAGGTTTCAGCACCGGCAATTGACCTCCTTTTGGAGAACCTAATTTTGGAACCAGGGCGCACCGTCAACAACAGCTCTTTCCTCCCTTACAAGATCAATATATCGACCCAAAATGATGTCGAAATTCGCAAGGCCCGCTTCCGGACGACTTCCACAGTGAAAACGCTCATGCGAATTACCATATCGGGCCTGTCAATTGCCGCAGAGGATCTGGGCTTTTGGCTCCGCCTTCATTCGGGAATATTGAGGTTAGCCGATGCTGGCATCGCTGGATTCCACCTTGATGAGCGGGGTATCGATGTTGCCATTGATGTGGAGGTCGGAAAGGAGCGACTTGAGGACATATTGACTCTGCACAATGTCCGCGTTCGCATCCACCATCTCGACTACACGCTCCGCAAGAGCAAATTCGCCTGCCTCGCTTGGGTGCTAAAGCCGATTATACGACCAATTGTCAAGGCCGCATTGGAAGCCCAGATTGCTGCCAGCATCGGCGAGTTGCTTCATTTCGCTAACAGAGAACTTCTTTTTGCTCGTGAGCGGCTCAGGGCCACCCGCATCGCCGACCCGCAGGACCTGTGGACATTCCTCAAGGCCGTGGCAGCGAGATTGGTGCCTCCGGAGGATCCAGATCTCTACACCCGAGTGGGCGTTGCGCAACCCGGCCGGGGTGTCTTCAAGGGGGTCTATGCCCCCGGCAGTCTCGTCAAAATGTGGAACGAGGAGGCGGCCCTGGCAGGCGATCGAGTGCACGAATATCAGAGAGACGGGTGGCGCAATGCAATCTTTGACATTGGCACTACAACGGTCTGACGTTGCAGTGCTGCTGGCGGGTAAATGGCGCAGTCGCAGTCAACCGACGGAAGACTGCAGTTTGTACGAAAAACATCAGGGACAAGACACGGCACGGAGGACAACGGTATGGAGTCAAAAGCAGCATGTTTTGTGATGTATTCCTAGAGGCGATAACAGGGGAAACAGGACCTTCTACAGAAATGGCAAGTCGTTAAATCATCAAAAAGCATGTGCTTATGGCGCGAAGTGGCGGATGCTTCCGGCAGATGCGCTGCATGCTACGCTGCCAGCAAGCAGTCTGTGTGCTAGCTGTGCAGCTTCCCGAAAGCAACCAGCCGCCGGTGCAATTGTTGTCCCAGCCTACCATCGAGACAACTTGTCAGCCTGCAATGCACAGGTCGCTGCTGCCGTTGTGTTCGCTTGACACCTCAATCGAGCAGGAGCATAGTGACACGATCTGTGCCAAGGTCAATTCACTAGAGCTTAAACGGATCTTTGCCTTGAACAAGTTTACGTCTAGAGGGGCTCAGTACAACAGCTTCCCTATTTACTCGGGTTACATAAGTTTAATCAACCGACGTCTACAGCCACAGGCGCGTATCAAGCGCCGGAAACCGTGGAATGCGCGGGCCCAGCAAGAAGGACTCCGTGATGCCATGAGCACATGCCGGTGTTGGCTCGAGTCATCAAGCACTATGCTCCCGACGTCTACAGCCACAGGCGCGTATCAAGCGCCGGAAACCGTGGAATGCGCGGGCCCAGCAAGAAGGACTCCGTGATGCCATGAGCACATGCCGGTGTTGGCTCGAGTCATCAAGCACTATGCTCCCGACGTCGAAATACCGTTACAACGCCCCTTGCAGTGCGCCACCCCGTTATTGGCGTCGCACAGCGACCGATTGCTGCGGGGCCATCCCGAAACTTACTGGTGCTTGAATTCGGGACGTCTTTTTTGGAGGAAGGCCGACATCCCTTCATTGAAATCGCCAAGGCTAAAAGTCGAGTAGTAAAGAGATTTCTCCATGGTCATCCCGGCGTCCAAGTGGCTATTTTCAACTGTGACGGGGTCAGCGAGTCATAATTACAGGGACCCGCCCCCTCGATCCCTAAGTGGAATCCGGAAGCCATCCCCCAAACGGAGAAAAGGGAGAGAGAGTGAGGGAACCCACCGGTGAGGACAGCCTGCTTAGCCGTCTTGACGACGGGGCCCGACATGACGGCAATGCGCTCAGCGAGCTTGAGGGCCGCTGGGACGACCTCTGCGCGCGGGAACACCTTGTTGACGACGCCCAGTCGCTCAAACTCGGCTCCGCTTGCTGAATCGCCCGTCAGGACGAACTCCATAGCCTAACAACCGTTAGTTCAATCTATCTCTAGGGCGCAGTGCGCTAGCTCATTGGAGAGTGAGTCGATAAAGATGAACGGGTCAAACTTTAAGTTGATCTTCGTTCTCGGCTTGACTTACCTTGTGCTTTCCAAGGGCGCGAGCTAGCCGTTGAGTTCCGCCAGCACCCGGGATGGTTCCGATCTTGATCTCAGGGAGGCCAAAGGAGGCGTCCTCAGCGGCATAGATCATGTCGCACTATCGAATGTGATGAGCACAGCACGTACACGCCCAAAGCGACTTTTCTCGCCTAGCAGCAAGACCGTGGGGGGGCTCATGTCACTTACCGCCAGGGCAATCTCGCAGCCACCGCCCAACTTGAGGCTCGCGCATTAGCCAGGTTTTTCCAAGTTCTGGAGGGAGGAAAAGAAAGCAATTGGACCGGGGGGAGTCGCCTTAGGGCGCCAAAACGGCCTACCGCCCAGCCAAGACGCCAAACGCACGACGACGACGACGGCGGCGGAAAACAACTTACGGCAAATCCGACAACAGCCGCGATGATGGGTTTGGAGAACCTGGCAAAGGCGTCTGTTAGGTCCTTGAGGAAGGCCCTGTTGTGGGCCTCTGCCGTGGAGATCTGCACCAGCTCGTTCAGATCCATTCCGGCTGCACCATAAAACGGATTAGCTAACGTTATGGTGTCCATTAGATTAGATGAAAGGTCCGCCTGCTGGGGCCCCCGTCGAGGATTTTCATGACGTTTCAGAGATTCAGAAACGTCGACGTTCCAACGACGGACGGAGGGCGGGGCCCACCACCGCCTATGTGTATCACGTCCGTGGGGAACCAGATGGAGATGGGATGGCAGTTGCGGTGCCTTTCAGGTTTGACTGCCGTGTGCGGCGCCGCGCCTGTTGGTGATGCGCCTGGATGCACGTGGTAAGGGGGTCCAGGCCAACCTGCGCGTGTTGATTGACAAGCAACTGCAAGAAACAGCAGATGCCGAGGGGGAAAAACGAAGGGGAGGGGAGGGGGTCGAGATTTCGAACGCATGAGGGGGTGTTTGTCTGTCGCACCAAGACTTCAAGATCCCAAACGGCGAACACTAGAGCTTTTGGGATGCAAGAACTTTTGGAGAAAGAAACATGGACATGTCTCGAGTGCTGAAGCTGGAAGCTGGAAAACTGGACGGAAGACGAAACGTACCGCAAAAAGGTCCATCAGGGCCGCCGGTGATGACCACGGCGCGGACGGCTTCCAAGGCATCGAGATGCACCAGTGTCGCGATTATCTCGCCGATCATGACCTGAGAGAAGGCGTTTCTCTTGGCCGGGCGGTTGAATCGAACGAGGGCGACGCCCTTGTCGGCTTCCACGGTCAACTCGAGCGTTTGCAGGCTGTCCATATTGGAAGAAACCTCGGGATGGCGATAAAGCGGGAGAAAAAAACAAGCAAAAACGTGAGGGGCGAAATTGGAGAAATGGAGACAACGGACGGGGGACCGGTTGGGATTGACTTGGAATGAGAGTCAAAAGCGTGGTGAGCACATGGCAAGAGAGACAAAGAAGTTGGACGTTTTCTTCTTGATACTTTTTTATTTTTTCCGTCGTTGCTTCTTTCCCCTCACGAGGTTTTGCTTCTTCACTAACACCGAGCGCGCAGTCCAGGAGGGCCGCCCTGTTATGACCGAATTCGGCCGACCGACGAGGGTGAGGGGAAAACAGTGCGTCGCAGGGCCCTTCTCAGGGTCGCATCCGACTGGAGCCTCCAAAAATGCACAGGAGTAGCAGTGCGGATAATCAGAGGGCGAGTTGAGTGCAGTTGGTGAGGGGGAGGGAGGGCGGCCGAACACTTTGAACGGTCAAGACAGGCGTTAGGAGCCGCGAAGAACAGGGTTCACCCCGGGCGGCCGGCGACCGTCGCCCAACCGGGGAGGAGGCGACACCACCAACATCATTTCATCAACGCATCAGGGACGGGACGTGGGTTGAGAGAAAGTTGTTCGAGACGGAGCACAGCGCAGAGATGACAAGGGGTCAACAAAGTTCACGCATCGGCTGTGAATCCGCAAGCGCCTGGCAAATCCTCCACGATCGATGGTACGTACTGAAGGGAGCAATCCGTCAAGTAATGGGACTGATTGACAACAACTTTGTAAGCCCCCCCCTGACGAACCCTTCTCCCCCCGTGGCCTTACCCCTACTCCCCTGCACCGGGGGATGTTCAAGGGAGCCCCTAAATCCTGACGTCCTGTCCACAAAGTCCCTTGCTACAGTCCAACTTCACGTCCTACAAGGTCCAGGTCCGCCAGCAACAGCAAGTCCTGAGGAAACAGCTGCCGCATTGGGCGGATCTGGTCCGGATCGACCTCCGTTTTTCCCGCATTTGGAGGTCTCGTCCGGGCCAGCCCCGCCGTTCCGCACAGTTGTTCCGCACAACAACTGTTACCGCGGGATGGAGACAGGGCCGCAGGCGCGTTACAACCAAATTTCTGCCCGTTTTGGGGCCCTAAATTCAACCTAGTCGGTTTGGCCTACTACTTGCTCTCTATGGATACCGTGTTATGGTTATGGATACCTGCAGACTAACGGCAAATCTCCAGCACTACTAGGCCTGTATGCGTACATAGTACACGCGCTCGTAAGGGAGGCGTATTCTCGACCGTGCCCCGGTGTGCCCCTTGGCGCTCGGGGCTTTTTCTTGGTGATGGATGCAAAATGCTTCCAGGACACCTGCTGCTTGCGCCCATCATCCAGCACATCATCCCGTCATGATCCCTGGCTTTTGCGGAGTGCGGCCAAGTATCCGCTCGTCCGTTGCTGCTTTCGTTTGCGGTTTGACGGTTCCTAGAAGACGTCCGATTACAAGGCCCCCCCCATGGTGTTGTGAGAAAGCTCCTCCGTCCTGCTTGCTACCTAGCTCATCAGAACAGGCAGCCCGGTTCTCCACCGCATCTAAAACATTTGTTCTGCACACTGCGTAGTAGGCAGGAGCTGAAAGAAGCAACGAGGCCCAGCCCTGATATCCATCCCTCGGCGTCTGGCCAGGGTGTTCTAGAAGCTGCAACCTTGTTCGTTCACGGAGCTCGACGCAGGTTTTTGGCGAATTTGCCAAACGGGATGGAGCTGTGGTTCGGATGACAGGGCTTCTGCACGGCCTTTCGTCTTGGCATCTCGCGAGATGGCCACGCGCCTACCGGTACACACAGACGAGCAAGGCGAGACATGGCAAGGAAGTTGACATGGAGACAACGGGGGCGTGGGCGTGTTGATGGTCTAGACGCAGCAAGCAGATAGGGATATATCTGCCTCGCGGTTCCCACCTCTCCTCGTTCGAGCTATGGTTATCCCTCGCGTCACTGGTGGGCACAATCACTCAAGAGCATCAACTTCTAGCTCTACTAATCATGGTCTCCTCGCGTTCCTTCCACTCGCTGGAAAGCCTCTCCCTGGCGGATCGAGTGCTTTTCAACCAGTTCAGCAGGGGCCCGAGTGATGTGATCCCCTACCACGTCGTCCACCACGCCTTCGAGTCCATCGCCGCGGCGCATCCCGACGTCACCGCCGTCCGCCACTACGATGGCACGACGATCACATACCGCGAGCTCAACCGCCGCGCCAACATCCTCGCCAACGAGCTGCGGGGCACCCACGGCCTCAGGAAGGGAGACCGCGTCGTGCTCGTCTACTCGCGCTGCATCGAGATGGTCGTCTTCATCCTCGCCGTCCTCAAGGCCGGCGGCCAGTACGTCCCCCTCGACGGCGGCATCATCCCGGAAGACACCCTCGGCTACGACATTGCCGACTCCGGCGCCCCCGTCGTGCTGTGCCTGCCCAAGTTCAGGGAGAAGGTCCTGCGCAGCATACCCGACGACAGGCGAGATGTGGTGAGAGTCGTCGACCTCGACGCGAACAGCTGGCTGTGGAAGCACGGCAACGCGGGCCACCCCGGCGTGATCGTCAAGCCCGAGGACGGCGCCTACGTGATCTACACCTCGGGCACCACCGGCCGCCCCAAGGGCGTGGATGTGAGACACGAGGGCGTGACCAACACCCTTCTAGCGGAGCCGTCGAAGCTGGGCATCCGTGTGGGAAAGAATGTGGCGCAACAGTTGAACGTCGGTTTCGATATGTGTAAGTTGAATGTCTCAAACTCTAAATTCCCACTTTCAGCTTTCATTGTTTGGCTGACGCGGCACACATACGGATAGGCGCATGGGAGATTCTGGGAACAATGATGAACGGCGGAACCCTGCACATCAGGGGCAGCGGCAACGACCTCTGGACGGACTGCTTGCAGCGCGTCGACACCGTCATCGCGACGCCGTCAGTCGTCCTCAAGCACATGCCCAACCGCGAGGACTTCCCCAACATCAGAACCATCGCTGTTGGCGGCGAGCCCTGCCCGTTGGCGCTCGCCGAACAATGGGCGCCCTACATCAAGTTCTGGAACGTCTGCGGCCCGACCGAGATCAGCATCCTCAACACGGCGCACCTCCACAAGCCCGGCAAGACGCTGTCTATCGGCAAACCCAACCCCAACACCAACGTCTATGTCCTCGACGAGAACGAGAACCCCGTCCCCATCGGCCAGCCGGGTGTCATGTGGGCCGGCGGTCCAGGCGTGTCCAGAGGCTACCTCAACCTGCCCGAGCTAACCTCTCAGAGATATAAGCTGGACAAGTTCACTCAAGACGGGTTAGTCCAGTTCCCTCCCTGCCCCTCCACCGTCCCTACAACCCGGCCGAGAGAAAGCGCCACTGACATATAAAACTCACAGTCGTATGATGTTCAACACCGGCGACCTTGCCCGCTGGCTGGAGGACGGCAGTCTCGAGCCCCTCGGCCGCAAGGACGACCAGGTCAAGATCTCTGGTTTCCGCGTTGAGCTCGACGGTGTCTCTCGCGCTATTGAGAAGCACTCTGCCGTCACCAAGGGCTGCGCGCTCAAGATCGAGGACCGCCTCTGGGGCTTCTACTCCGCTGCCGCTCCCATCGACGAGGCCGAGCTCAAGACCATCGTCGGCGAGGGCCAGCCCTTCTACGCTGTTCCCACGGTCTGGAAGTATCTCCCGGTCATTGAGCTCACACCCAACGGCAAGGTTGATAAGCGCGTGCTCCGGGATATCGCTGGCGGCGCCACTCCTTCTCCTCCCCTCCCGCCCATCTCCACCTCCATGTCCACGCCCCAGACCGGCTCCTCCGCCTCCTCCATCAGGACAGAGGTGGCATCCCCCACGAAGAGCGAATCTGGCTGCACGCTCGTCGACTCTCGCAACTTCACCGTCATCCCTTCCCATGGCAGCGACCCAGACCTCGAGAAGACTGCCGCCTTCGTGGAAGAAGAGGCAGAGAAGCAGGAAGACTACGAGCTCCCCTCCAAGAACGGCTTCCATGGCTGGCGCTGGATCCGCCATCGCGGCCTGAACGCCTACCGCAAGCTGTTCGGCGTCATCTTCCTCGCCAACCTGGCCACCTTTGTCTTCCTCCTGTGGGATGCCCGCGAGAACAACTTCTCCCTGCCCCTGAACCACCTCGCCACCGCCGTCGCCGCCAACCTCCTCGGCGCCGTCCTCCTCCGCCAGGACTACGTCGTCAACTTCATCTTCTGGCTTTGCTCCCGCGTCCCGACCTCTGTGCCGCTCGCCATCCGCCGCCACTTCGCCCGCGTCTACCACAACGGCGGCGTCCACTCCGGCTGCGCCGTCTCCGCCACCGTCTGGTGGGTCATCTTCACCGGCGCCGCCACCGGCAACTTCCTCGCCTCGAACTCGCTCCACTCCGTCTCCCTCATCACCCTCGTCCTCACCTACCTCATCCTCCTCCTCCTCCTCGCCATCCTCGTCATGGCGTACCCCTCCATCCGCGGCAAGATGCACGACCAGTTCGAGTGGACGCACCGCTTCGCAGGCTGGTCCGCCCTCGCCCTCGTCTGGGCCCACGTCGTCGCCACCGCCGCCTCCTCCGCCTCGCCCACCGCCCCCCTCGGCGCCACCCTCGCAAAGACGCCCGCCCTCTACCTCGTCGCCCTCACCACCCTCAGCATCGCCCTCCCCTGGATGCGCCTCCGCCGCGTCAAGGTCGTCCCGGAGCCCCTCTCCAAGCACGCCGTCCGCCTGCACTTCGACTTCACCACCCCGGGCCCCTGCACCTCGCGCGGCGTGCGCATCACCGACCGCCCCATGGTCGAGTGGCACGCCTTCGCAGCCATCCCCGAGCCCGACGGCCCCGGCTTCTCCATCGTCGTCTCCAAGGCCGGCGACTGGACCAAGCGCATCATCGAGAACCCGCCCACCTCCATCTGGACCCGCGGCACCCCGGCCTCGGGCGTCCTCGCCGTCGCGCCCCTCTTCAAGAAGATGGTCCTCGTCGCCACCGGCTCCGGCATCGGGCCCTGCCTGCCCGTCCTCATGGAGCGCCGCGTCCCCGCGCGTGTGGTGTGGTCCACCAAGAACCCGCTCAAGACGTACGGCCAGGGTATCATGGACACCATCCTCAAGGCGGACCCGGACGCGCTCATCTGGGACACGGACCAGCTCGGCCGCCCGAACCTCGTGCAGCTCGCGTACAATGTGTACAAGGAGAGCGGCGCCGAGTGCGTCGCCATCATATCGAACGGGCCCACGACGAATAAGTTTGTGTACCAGATGGAGAGCAGAGGTATTCCTGCGTTTGGGCCCATTTGGGATTCTTAAGCGTCCTTGGGTTGGAAAGTTTCTTTGGGGGTTATGGTATTTATGTGTGTTGAAGCATTGCGGTTGGGGGTTGGCTTTCTTGAGCGAAAATTGCTGCTGGTCTTTGTCCATATTTTCTTGTGTCTATTTTTTACTTTTTTCTCCGTCCTCGGGATTGGAAGGGTTATACCATCTACGACTGTCACTATTGTGTATAAAAGTACTAGTGCTGTGCGGGCTACATCGGGATATGTAGTTCGGACTAAATCTATAAGATTCATCATAACTTTTGTCTGCCTTGAAGTCTGTTGTGTCATCCGTTTAATTGAACTCACGTACCGCGGCCCACTGAATGCAGTCATCATAGACGACTAGGCGTATGATTGGATGCAGAGACATTCGAGATAGACGCAGGCATACACAGGAAGAAGTGGGATACTGGAAAAGTCCCAGTATCATGAGCTCCGGTCAATGAAGGCCTGGGCGGAGTGCGAACATAACAAGTAGAGAGAGACGGACAGAACCCATATCGGTTGTTGCAGCGTCACCAGATGACAGCTCTCCACTCTAGACAACAACCATGTTCAGGATTCTTGCCATAATAGGCAGATAAGAAGACGAAAAAGTTCAAAGAAAGCAGTTCGCCACATTACCTGACAAGCCGTCAAAGAGACAGCAACCCACCAAACATGCAGACGCGACGAATCGAGCCGTAGCCGGCTTGGAAGCTCATCTACACCGACGCCAATCGAGATATGTTACGATAACACTCCGACGCTGAAACCCCCTACTGGGTGGGCTCGAAACTTCCTCAACAATACCCCCTAACGCAATGTGTTGTGAGGAATCGACGAGAACAGTCCTCGGCCTTGGCCGTTCAAGCGTTTCTTGTGTTGTTCCTTTTCAAGCGGCGACTCTTTCAGGATATTGTTGTATCGCCGCTATAATTTTTGACTTTGGATTCTTGAACCGCCCGGGGCAGGGCTTGGCGATTCCTTTGTCCTTTAGAGTTGCACATCAATATTAGAGGTTCCTCCTGCCGTGACAGTATACTTGCCGGTGATTGTAGGTGGTGGAAGCTTCGTTTTGGAGTCGGCGTTGTGCTTGTTGTCATTCTAGTTCTCGACGTCAGAGCCAGGCTCGGATCGCTTGCTTGGGCATGTGTCGTGTAGGGCAAGCCTCGGATCGTCGGCGGCGCTTTCATACAGTTTGCTGCGGGATGTCAGATAGGGAGCTCCCAGGACGAAAGGAAATGTTCTGGCTACATACTTGCCTATCGATGCTGCCTTGGGACAGTTGGTATTCAAAGCCGAGAAGCCTCTTCTCTCCTGAGAAAGCCCAGAGACAACCACGTTCAGCCTAACTTGCCTTTGATGATGGCAATAGTCTGCAGATGCGTCCGGTATCCTACGGCCATACCAAGAGGCGCTCTCGGATGCTGAGGTTTCCGAAAGGAGATCACCGTCGCAACTTGACACAGTGACTAGAAACAAGACGTCTCTGAAAGATTGTGTTCGTTCCTAGCATCATTTATGGCAGAAAGCCTTCATGTCTTGCAGTTTTGACATCATTGGGAACCCGAAAGGCAATTCGTTGTGTGTCACCTCGGCAACACTCAACACCGTTATCTATGGCAGTCATACGATCAGCTCGGTCCGATCGACACCGGGGTTTACACCGCCTTGTACGGGCAGTTGTGACTGGGAAAAGAAAGCGCACGACATTACTCAAAGCAAAACGGCACTGCAGAGCACGATAAGGCCTGAATACGGTGTTTCCTCGGATTGCTCATGAATCTATTCGTTGGATTGGGTAGACGGATACACACGTTTTCGATTGGATGGCCAAAATGCAACCTCGTCTAGGATCGTCGTCGTTTCGCGTTACACTGGCAGTCCTGAGGCTATCGTGTGGGGATTGGGTCTGTCGGATTTCGGAACCGGTAGGTCATGTTTCTCCCACCGCCACGCCGGTCGAAGACTGTTCTCATGTATCCCATGGTCATTTCTGACGGCGGTAACTTCCTTTTACTTCTGTTTCTGGAGAAGACAGTCTCAGGAAGGGCATTGGTCCCAGGCCTTTTGTCTTGTAGAACTCTATCGCCCTTGATTGAACTCTCCCAAGCGGTTCATGACAGGCTGCACCCTCCACACGATACGAACCGGAACTATGTAAATACGAAAAAAGAACCTGTTCACCTCATGGGCGGAAACCGTTGTGACAGCTTTGAGGCATCGGTGTGGGGTTGATTGCGTCTGCCTGGCCGAAAATGATGCCCCCGTGCGAGCCAACAGCAACCTACCTAGGCACTAAGGTTGGAAATGTCACCTTGAACTCTGTCAGGAGTTCAATAACCGATTGCAATATTGATGTTTAGAATCTCCTAAAGGCAGAGCACCGATTCAGCGTTACCAGCTGCACGTTATCATTCGAACTAGTGACTGTCCCATAATTCAAGCCGTATGATCGCCAGATCAACGATCAACCCAACATGCATGGCGACCTTACCATTCACAGCCACACGGGTTTCCATTGGCGGCGTGGCCGTTGGCTACGAATGTTTTACCCAAACGGATCTCCCCGCGACGGGGGCCAGGCAATGTCAAGATCATGTATCCAAGTCAGACCACAGACTCTTGCGTCCGTCCCAAATCCCAACGCAGTGTGATAAAACCCTACGAGGCGATAGCTGCGTCGGCTGAACTACGCAAATTCTTCCGGAAGCTCATCCTGCCGATCGTTCGGAAAAGCAAACGCGAACTGCTGATCCCATGTAGGCATAAGCTCCATACATCAATTCACGAATGACAGTCGTATTATTCGCATTAGGCCCGAGCGGAGATAGCGCAGGGAGGGATGCACGCCTTGTTGCTGACGTACGTCCTTCTCCCGCGTCTCCCACGGAATCCTGACGGGCGATTGCATCCCAACTTGTGAAACAAGTTTGTGGATGGTGGTCTTTGGTTTTTCTGATGCAGTTTTGAGAGCTTTTCCTGTTTCCTCTCCCCCCCTCCAGCGGCCCATGCACCTACAGCCCGCAGCACACCACCACCAAGCGCCACATCCAATCCACATCCTCCACTCCATGACATATGTCAAATGGGAACAATGACAGATCATCGAACACGTTTGATCCCAGGCTGAGGCGGAAAAAAAACAATAACAATGATGCGCGCGGGCGCGGGTACGCGGAGCGGAATGCACAGCCCGGAAAGTTTCGAGAGTCAGTCTCGTTGCCTGTCAAAATAACCACGCCGTACGCGTACAGCTGTAACAGCTTGTCTTGCTTCACCCTTTTTTTTGTTTTTCTCGTATCCGTCTTTTTTTCGCGAAAAATCTCCTAAACAAAAATTTTCTCTTCGTCGTGTCATTACACGCCAAACCCATCTGGCTAGTCCTCTTGTACTGATCTAATCTCCCTAATCTCATCCTTTCACATGCCACCTTTTCTTTCCTTCATCCTCCCTAATCGCATCCGTTCGACTTTCCCGCACCGATTGATTCTTTGACTTGTTGCGCTCGACGCTTGAACATCGCATTTCTTTCAATATGCCTTCGCTTTCGGCTCAAGTTATGCTTGAGCCCCCCAAGAAGGCTCGGAAACCGGCCAGTCTGGCGATTGCGGAATATGACAGGGCTGGGAACCTGAAAACCAAGTTTATCGAGTCGGCTCCGCGCGCCGGACCTGCTCGAGTCGATATCCTGGTAAGCTTAGAAAGAAAAAAAAAAGCTTCCATCACCACACCCCTGATCCTTACCTCACCAACAGAGTTGCGCGATGCATGTGATTAACGGTTCTTCTGTGCAGCTTCCTACAATACGAAAGAAGCCTTGGAGAAAGGTGCTTGACATCTTCCTGCCGGATGGCTATCCTCACAGCGTGACGGATGACTATGCCGCCTATCAGATCTACGTATGTTGATATTCCTTCCGGTTTTAGATGGCAGCTGCTCACTAGCATTCAGGACTCGTTCCAGGCGTTCGCCGGGACGATAGCCGGCATGATATCTTCACGTGCCGTATGGGAAGGTAAGCAGCTGTGAACGTCATCGACGGCTAAACCTGCCCCTTGATCTTTGGATGAAGACCAGTCCAAGTGATCCACTTGCTAGTGAGATAGACGCTAACCCATCGGACAGGTATGGGAGTTGGTGACTCCATGGCTTCGCCCATTGGCGCTATGATGATACAGGTGATTCGCGAGTCAATGGGCAGACTCGGAACCATTGCCTTTGCTCATTTGATGGGGACATCAATAGAGGCTGAGTGCAAGGCCTATCGCATGGCTTCCGATGTGCTGTGCAGCATTGCCTTCATCTTGGATTGTCTCTCGCCGCTGTTCCCGAGAAGTATCAGATTTCTGATTCTGTGCTGCTCAAGTATCTTGTTTGCGGCGAGTGGTGTTGCTGGAAATGCATCAAAGAGCAGTCTGAGCGGGCACTTTGCGAAGTGGAACAATCTTGGGGAACTCAATGCTGTAAGCGATCTGCTTCCGACGTTTTGTCCATGACTAACACCATACAGAAAGACGCAAGTCAAGAAACGGCAATTTCACTAATGGGCATGCTCGTGAGTTGCAGATATTCAGAATAGCACCAGCATTTGCTAACTTCATACCAGACCGGCACTCTGGTGGTTTCTTGCCTAACAACACCAACTACTACCTGGACAACACTCTTCATTCTGATCGCCATCTACCTATTTCTCAACTGGAAGGGCGTCAGAGCCGTCAAATCTCGCTCACTGAATCGACAGAGGGCGAACATTGCGTTTTCTGCACTGCTATCCAAAGACCAGGTTCTTACGCCCGGAAAGATTTCCGAAAAGGAGCTGATCTTCGAGAGACGCGGTGGCGAGGTTTTCCGATGGAACGCAGATACAATTTTGGGCCATTGCAAATTCGGGGTGCCATTGGAGTCTATGCTCCAGGCTTTGGCAAATGGCCAACAGAACATGAGGTCTTTTCAACTTCCGACGGTGGACCTATCCAACCTCATGGAGCTTTTCGAGAATCAGCAGTATATCATGTGGTGCCAAATATCCGAGGCGACAAATTACGACGCGGCATCCAGGATCAAGGTGTTGATCGTGTTGAAGAATGGCGTTTCCGCCAAGTCGCAACTGAAAGCTTGGTTCCACGGTCTTTTGCTCGCTGAGCGGCTGCACGGTCTGAAGGCACCCGAGCTGAGGCGAGCTCAGCTAGGCCAGCACATCATGCTGGGACACATTCAGGCGACTATGGCTCTAGCCGACGAGAAATACGAAGGATACGCGAGGAGATTGTCGGCTGCCGGCTGGAATCTGGAGGTTGCCGTGCTGGAAACCCGATCGGGATCTCGGATAATGCGAGAAGTTGATGATGAGGACACCCATTGAGTTTATGCAACGTTCCGAAAAGGGACAATCTAGATAGATACCTTACAGACAATGTTAGTCTTTCTTGGTCTGAAGACGACGAAAAAAGCACCGTGACGTCTAGCTTTGAGCTTGATTCAATCTCAAGTCATGTCAAACCGTTCTAGCGTGTGGTCGGTTTCTTGTCAAAACCAACCCATCAGGCCAGCAATGCTATGTTGCGCGATCGTTCGCCGATGCATCTGAAGATTCAAAGGCCGTTCGAGTCAATAAACTTGATTCAATCAGCAGACCAAACCGTGATTGTGCCGGCTGCCGCATAAGAGTAAAGGTTGCGATGCGTTCGAAGGATCTCCCACATGGTCCACCCAGACTCTCTGCGCGAACGCCACGTGGGGTAGAGAAGGTGTGCTGTGGGAGTATCAAACACTGACAAACTGGCGCGCAACCCACACCGATCAACGCGGCCCGGGCAACTGCCGCCAACGTTGACATGCTTTTTTGTGACGTGGCATTATTTCAAATTGCCTGAACATGATGTGGTCATCTACTTGACGCCTGAATGAAGCATTTGCGCGCCGTGCACTGCTCTGGAGCAGAGGCTGTGCTCTCTTCGCTTTCGCGTTGTCTCTGTTGTTCTTTTTCCGCTGGGCAGAATCGCTGATCGCTGATAAGGAGAAGCTTTGGACACAATTTCGCTATCGGTAATTTGATCTTCGCCCCGTCCCGTGCTGCAATGTTCTAGAGTCCCGACACTCCGGCCTTAACTCCATGAACACCCAAGTTTCCCCCTTAAACATAGCCATTCGAACTAGCGCTTGGCGCCAATGCGCGCCATTGCGGTGCCCGTGCTGCTCTCCGTCAACATGCCACCCGGTGACCCGACTCGTTCCGGGTGTCAGTTTGCCTTGGGGTCCCGGAGCTTGAATAAAGAAAAAATAAGGGGACCTGGGGGAGCCCCGCTCGTATTGAATTGCGGGACCGAAGTCTCCAAATGCGAACCCGAGGGGGGAAGACGCAGAGGCCATGACGACTCGCACCAGACGCACACGCATTAGACTTCTGGAACGGCTGATGTATGAGACACGTGATGGCGCTGACAACGTCCCAATGCCTTCTTGGACCCCTTCTGGGCAGTGCTCAGCTGTGATTGGCCCCTGCCTCAATCTCGGGTTCGAGTGCGCTTGTTGAGACGGTGCTGTGCATACCTTATTGTGTGGGAGCGCAAGCCACCGTGGCGGCGCCGTACTCGTAAACGCGATCCATGAAATTGCCTATCTGGTCCATGCCTCATCAATCTTGCGCTTGGATATATAGGGGGCCGAGTCCGTCCGCCAAAACTCATCATGAGATGTCATGCAAACCACTAGACCTCTGATTTCTTTAGCCTTCTTCTTTTCCGCGCCACGATGACGAAACAAGTTGATCTTCCGGTTCGTCCGACAGTCATCCAGAGGACCAAGTCACAGCTTCGTCGTCGCGGTGATCGCACACAAAACCCGGTGCAACTCCAGGCATTTGAATGGAACCTCCCCGCTGACCATTCCCATTGGAAGCGTTTGAGGTTAGCACTCCCAAGTCTAAGGGCTGTTGGTGTCAACAGCCTGTGGCTTCCTCCAGGAAGCAAGGCCAAGGATCCGGAGAGTAACGGCTACGACATCTACGATGCGTGGGACCTGGGAGAGTTTGACCAGAAGGGCTCAGTACCCACGAAATGGGGCACGAAGGAGGACCTGATGGCGCTGGCTGCCGAAAGCAACAAGAACGGCATCGGACTGGTGTGGGACGCGATTCACAACCATCGCGCTTATGCGGATGAGACTGAGATGGTCAAGGTCGTCGAAGTTGACCCCAGAGGTAAGGCGCACGCGCGACTCATGTACACCAGGATACCATGCTAAACTTTGTTTCTAGATAGACGGATAGACATCACAGACACGTATGAGATTGAGGCATGGACGAAATTCAACTACAAGGCCAGAGGTGGCAAGTACAGCACATTCACATACAACAAGACGCATTTCAACGGCACCGACTGGAACCAGCAGAACAGCAAGAGATCAATCTACCGGTATGTTGAGGATGGAAAGAACTGGCACCAAGACGTCGGCACCAGCCAGGGCAACGCAGATTACCTCATGTTGGAGAACCTCGACTACACCAACCCCGAAGTTGTCAAGGAGTCGACAGAGTGGGGCCGATGGATCGTAGACGAGCTTGGTCTGAGAGGCTTCCGCGTGGATGCGGTGCAACACATCTCATGGAACTTCATCAATGAGTGGACGAGGTACCTGAAGAAGACCAGTCGGCAAGACCTGATGTTTGTCGGCGAGTTCTGGCACGGCGACGTTCGGGTGTTGACGAACTGGATGGACAATATGCATTCGTTCTTCAGCCTGTATGACGTCCCGCTGATGTACCACATCGCGAGACTGTCGTGGCATGAGGATCACGACTTGAGGGAGGTCTTCAAGAACACTTTGGTTGAGCAACGTCCCAATAACGCAGTGGTATGTATCTCATACGGGAGTGTCAGCCGATTACACCCAGCTAACATACTTCCAGACTTTTATTCGCAATCATGATACCCAGCGTGGCCAAGCTATGGACACGCCTATTTCAGCAGCATTCATGCCCCTCGCCTATTCTCTCATTCTCCTGCGACGAGACGGACACCCCTGCGTCTTCTTTGGCGATCTCTACGGCACCGGCCTTCCCCACCTTGAGCCTTCTGTACCAGACCTCCCGAATCTGCTCTTGGCCAGGAAGCTCTACGCCTACGGCAAGCAGAAAGACTACTTTGACAAGCACGACTGCATCGGATGGGTGAGACAGGGAACTGAGGAGCGACCCGATGGTCTTGCTGTCGTCATGAGCTGGACCCAATCTCCCGAGGCCGAGTCCCAGATTTGCATGCAGGTTGGACGCGAGCATGCTGGGGAAGTATGGACAGACGTTATGGGCCTGGAGACTGCCAACGTCATGATTGATGAGAATGGCCTGGGACTCTTCCCCTGCCAACGAAACAGCATGGCATGCTTCGTCAACAAGGACGCTAAGGGGAGGAAGAGGTTTCCTGTTCGATTCGACACTGACTTCAACGGCCTGCTCAGCTAGAATGACAGCGTTGCGTAAAAGTGTTGTCTTTTACTTGTGGCCACTGCGAGTGGGCTCACATTCAACTTTATAGATAGGGATTGGCGTACGGTTGAGATTATATAGCGTGGCATACCATAGCGAAAACTCACAAGAAATCTTTACTCCTTGATTACATGGTCAGCGGACAGCCGAGACACAATCTACAGAGCTTCATGTGGGATTATCAAGTAGGATAATAAGCATAACTTCGGGTGAAATCAATTATATTAACAAGGTTGTTGTGTGTAACCAAGTTGTAGACCTGTTTTTTCCTCCACCGACTCACTGATAGTAACTGCCCATAGCCCACATAGAATAATCGCCTATGTGCTTGAACTTTTCCCACTGGAACATCATCTCGCTCTTCGCGCTTTGAACTTCGTCCCGATCAGTGATAATCCCGACCTTGAAGTATAAGTCCATCTGCTCGGCAACCCATTTCTTGCACCCCTGTCCCTTGTTGTCGAAGTCATACTTTTCCCTTCCATGTTCAACAATTGTGTCGACAAAATTGCTGACCTTTAGCGGCTGTCGAGTAGTGAGCCGGCAAATGCATTGGGCCCGGCTGAATTGTCGATCTTCCAAAAGGCTGATCACGATGTTGGCTTTAGAGCCATCGCCCCCACCGCCGGCTGGGGTTCCGCTGGGCGTGCAGTCGAGCTGTATCAGACGCCAGGCATCAGGGTCGAGATGATTCGGTGTAACGGTCAAGTAGAATGTCCAGTGATTGCCGCCGTTAGCGAGGGGCTCGTGGGCGACCGCGCTTGCCTCCAAGACTGAGAGGGAGAAGATGTGTTCTCGATCCTTCTTTGGAATACACTGCACTGCCTCGAATTTCGGTGGTTGGAAAGCCCAAAACTGCTGGGATGAAGCAGGTTCAGAGGTTACTGAAGGCATCGCAGAGGAATCATTAGTCGAACTTGGCTCGACACGGGCGCTCTGGGTCATCGAAGTCATTCTGTGAAGCTAGAACCTTGCTTGTTGTACGCAGACTTCGAAGAGAAAGATTTTCAGATCGTGAGGACTCGTTGATACTAACAAGCTGGTTTTGCATGAAGGAGGGTAGAACGGCCACGAAGCTCGTTAACAGGCAGCACTTAAGAATATGAAGGGGTACTGGCTCGCCGCACCACTTACTTAAGTAACCGCTCGTTGAGATGCAACGACATCCGGACAGGTTTAAGTGGGTATGGCTAGGCAGCAGGCTGGGAAATCTTTCCTTTGACCATAAGAACCAGCCAACACGACGTGACATCGGCTATGTTGCCGCGCGCTACCAAGACCTAACCAACACAATCCCATCGACATTCATTATTTAGCCAATCGCAGCAAGAGATCATGCAAACCACATCGAATCTCTGCTTCTCACTAGGTTTTATATGATCTTCGCTGGTCGCATCTCTATTTCCTTTTGACCGAAGTCCACATGCGCATTTTCGTCGCTGCCACCCCGAACCAAGATCGTCCGATGACGTCGGACGCCAGACCTGGAGAATCTCAGACTGAGGCCGATAAGTCGAATCAAATGGAAGACATATCATATCCGCTGGACGACGTGGAGTTTGACTCGGTCTCTGACGAGCAACTTGGTCGTCTTTTCCAAACGGCACCCGTCTTATACCAAGCTGGCAGTAACAAGATTGTGCGAATCTCTCAGAGTCTCGTTTTGAAAGGCGATGGCACAGTCTCCAAAGGCGAGGGTGAAACTCAGCGCTTCGCTGCAGTCCATGGATTCCCAGTTCCCACGGTCCATCGGGTCTTCTCCCTGTTCGGGCTGTACCCCGACTGGCCAGAGGAACAAAGCTGGTTCATAGTGATGGATTTTGTGCCGGGAGTTTCTCTTGAGAAGGCATGGCCAGACCTCAACACTGACACTCGCAACACCGTGGCAGTCAAGGTCGCCGAGATGATCGATCGGATGCAGTCTCTCAAAATAAGCGACATGCCTCCTGGCCCTGTGGGCCACGGAGGCGATGAGCCCTGGCGAGGTCCCTATTTCACCGAATACGGCACGGGGCCTTTCCCGACCCTTCAAGATATGGAAGACTGGTATAACCATAAACTGGAAGTTTGCATACGACTCAAGAGAACGAGCAATGAGCCCCAAAGATTCTCCTTCACGGATGTTGTCCTGACTCATCAAGATATTGCACCTCGAAATCTCATCCTACAAGAAGGAAACCAGGACTTGTGCCTCGTCGACTTTGGATTCGGAGGCATATATCCGATAGGGTTCGAACAAGCGGCTTTGGCGAGGCAGGCAGTCGGGCAGTGGGATGTGGAATTTCGAGAAATGGTCTTGCAGAAGCTATCCTATGGAGGAGAAAAGGAACTGAAACAGCTGCGGGCCACT
This sequence comes from Colletotrichum fructicola Nara gc5, assembly GCF_000319635.2. Taxonomy (NCBI): domain Eukaryota; kingdom Fungi; phylum Ascomycota; class Sordariomycetes; order Glomerellales; family Glomerellaceae; genus Colletotrichum; species Colletotrichum fructicola. The sequence continues at coordinate 5,826,997 of NW_027094051.1, read as the reverse complement.
ATGTACGGACTGACGACGGGCGTATTATTGTAGCTTTCAGTTATGCGCACTTTTATGATTGCGGATGCGAGGTTGCGTTTAAAAGGACGAAATGTATAACGTAATTGTGCGGCAGCACTACCAAGGATCTCAGCGTGCTTCTAATAGGAAGGAACTATTGAGTCGTTTAAGCGTACGTCATTATCATCAGTCCTGCACGCTTTCGGTACATATCCTTTAGTATTGCGATACCTGGATACAATTAGTGACCTAGGGACAACTCGATACCGCGTTTGACTTGTTGCTGATGATATTTGCCATTTGATCTGTCGTCTTAACCCCTCCACTTGACTGTGTATGTCCCAGGGTACACCCCGATGGCCGTGTGATCAGAAGGCCTACCCAATTAGAATAATATTTGCCCCGAGTCTAATCAAACTGGGGGGAAGAAGAAAATTATACGCATAACGTGTCCGAACTCCGTAGGGCTGGCACTGCTTACTGATCATACACAGTCCTGATCAAAGCATCTTGGAATACCTTACCCAATAATCCCGAAAATATAATGTCGTCAGCCCAGCTTATGCGGGCTGACCCTGAGATGCTTCTCATGTCTGCCTCCGCTTACGACATTAGTATTTTCTAATAAGCAACGTACCTAGTAAGCAACACGTTCTTGCTGCAGTCTCTATTTTCTCTAAGAAGATAGGAAATGCGACTGTTTGGGTAGTCGTAAAGTCTTGACTTGCCGTGGGTCACAGCTGAGACATAGAATCCAACGTATGTCATAAGACTGAGTTACTTAGTTACGGCTGGCTTTCTGGAATTCGTCTCCTTGAAGCGGTCTTGCCACCATCATCATTGTTGCCAACGTCAGCTTGACAGCCGGTCGCAACCCAGTCGCTAACCGCCAAGACTCCTCAACCCCTGTTGTCTGACCCCTGCCAGTCTTCTCGCATAGCCCCAATTCCCACCCGCTCTCCATTATCAGAGGCCAATAAAGCCACGGAGACCCACAGCAGGACCTGGAAACTAGAAAAGGGGGCACTTTTGACCTCGTCACTGAGCACCATCCTGCCGTTATCGAAACAATGCCCCGGAAAGGAAGCCGCAAAGTGAGAACGGGCTGCTTAACTTGCAAGTGAGTAACATCACTCCATTGCCTCAAATCGCGCGTCATCTAGTGAACTTGCACCTAACACGGCTACGTTCAGGGCTCGGAAGATAAAATGCGACGAGACAAAGCCGGTCTGCGTGAAATGTTCCGCGACCGGTCGGAAATGCGACGGCTACAAGGCGCTGACCCCGGCACGCCCGGCCAGACCGCAGCTTTGCCTGGCGAAGTCCCCGGACGAGTTTCCGGGTTCTCTAAACGGAGCGGACTACAGGGCCATGCAGTTCTTCTCTGAGATGGTAGGCCCAAACCTGCCCGGCGCTACCGACCCGTATTTCTGGACGGACCTCGTCATGCAGTTCACCAGGTTCGAGCCGGCGGTAAAACACTCCGTGCTTGCCATTAGCGCATTATATGAAGATGTCACCATGACGAGTGCGGATGCGAATAGGAGCTCCCAGACTCGATGTCTGCATGATGACAACCTCGCACTAGCTCATTATAACATTGCGATAAAGCATCTGCTGGTCATGGAGAACAAGGGGCTGGTGGTACTTGTCTGCCTCTTGTTCATCTGTATCGAGATCTTACAGTCGAACCGCGAAGCTGCTCTTCAACATAGCACGCACGGGACGATCATTCTGGGGACCTCCGATGCTCTCTCCTATCGCTGGGTCAAGCAGTGGGTGCTGCCACTGTTCCGCCGCCTCAACACCCTAAATTTCTGGTTCGGGGAAGGACCTGATTTACCAGATCTCAAGGTCTTCAAATATTTGACCCCTGCTCAGTTTTCTAATTATGATGAGGCGGGAGACATGGTCGATGATATCTTCAACCAGGCATTCCAGATTCTGTGCCAAGGCTACATCTACCGAGGCGGGTCCATGAGAGGCCAAGACCCGTCTCCGGAGTTACTGAGCCAGCAACAAAGAATCGTACAGTTACTGAACGAATGGCATGCACTATTCGAGAACCTTGAGACCAGATTAATGTCGACAACCAAACAGTCTACTATAACAAAAACCAAGAAGGGCTTTCTTCGAACATTCTCCTTAGTTCGGTACCATATCTGTCGAATCTGGTCCAACATAGCCTTTGCCTCGTCAGAAATGGTATTCGACGAGCACTTCGACGACTACCAGACCACAGTGGAAGAAATGCTAAAGACAGTCGAAAACCGACCTCCAGGCCGCCAAAGCAAATTTGAGTTTGAAATGGGCTTCATCGCGCCAGTCCTGTTTCTCGTCATGAAGTGTCGATATCTCAGTCTTCGATTGAAGGCACTTCGGTGCCTAGCCGTTCTCCCGGCGCCAAGAGAAGCACTCTGGGAGAGGGATGGCATGTATGCGGTGGCACGGCGTATGGTTGAGATAGAACACGGCGTGGTTCTGGATAAATTTGGACAGATACCGCCTGGAGTCGAGCCTTTGCGTCCGGGGTTGCCTGCCAAGACCATGCGAGTGGAGCAATTTGTCACCGAGACGCTGGATATGACCGGCAGGGACGTCTTCGGCCGCGAGGCCCGGGGGACGAAGGTGATTTTCTTCATGCGTGCGGCAGACAACTCTGTCCGTCTTGTACCAGACGTGCTTCCTGGTGCTGGCGTCGAACTCCCTGAGTGGTCTGTAAAATGGGCATATGATAGTGTATCCTCGGATACAAGTGGCGGACGAGAAGCGCAAGATATTGTCGATGACTCAGATGTGATGGCCCTAACTCAGGCATATCAAAGACTTATGGATAGTCGAAAGGAATAATGACTACGTTATCTCCTAGGTTCACCCCTATCAAGGGATAATGCAATGTTCAGTGACATAAACAGTCTTTACTGTGCGATGCTGGTATGAATGAAGTCGAATGTTGCGGCAAAGGCGGCTTTGCCGTCTTATACCGGTCCCGGCCCCGGAAGGCGTCATTTTCGTAGTGGAACCGGGTACTCCGGCGGAGGTTGTGGGTTTAGCAACTAAGACTGAGTGCCTGCCTTCTGGGCCAACATACCTCTGAGGTTAATTCACGACACTCAAGACAAAAGGTCCACGATGGGTCTGAACAGGGGACTATGAAGGATCATCCGGCAATCCGGGGTACAGAGTGACGCAGCCCTACTGGGCTAAATGGTCTACGCGTACTCTGAGCTCTTTGTCTACTTCGGGTACTGTGGATCACCGCCTCCCGGTTTTGAAGATCTCCCGAGAGTGGTGTACCGTAGGCTCCGAGACAATTCTGTGAGCTTAGTCTGACCTACCCATCGCGATTGCGGGCACCGAGGTGTTGCATAGGCCGTATCGCAAATGACGGTCAATTATGAATGCGTGTTAGGCGGCTAGAGGCGAGATGAGATAACAAGTCGCCGAGCCGGACGATGTCCGCCACGCGCTGCCCCTGGCTCTAACGAGCTCCGTCGTCCTGCAACATTTTAGCCACCCACGACGTCGGATCTTGCAAGTCAGAAAAAGTTGGGCAAATTCAAACCTGCCATCCGGACGTGGCGCGCCACAGGAAAATGGTGTAAGGGACGTCGGGTCCGACTTACCCAATCCGACAAGTTCTGGATTTCGAGCAAAGACCATGTCTAAATCTGAATCGCCTTGTCTGACTCCGGCGAGGAGCTAGCTTTGTTGGTCCAGCACTTCGTCTGATAGTCACACTCGGCTGCCCGACGGAATCCGTGTCACTTTCCAATTATTCCCCCATTCATTGGACGTCGGCCGACATCCCATCGCGTGGGATGGCCCAGCCAACATCCCCGGCTGCGCTAATGCATTAAATTTGCCCATATTTGTGATTGGAGGCGCCTCATCGGCCTCCACTCCCCCCGCACTCCACGTGGACTCTGAATCGCACGGTTGACGTCAAAACGAGCTTGTGCTTCGCGGCCAAGGGTGCATGGGGCGGAAAGATGGGCTAAAAGAGCGCGGAAACATATGGGGTTAAAAGGCAAGTATCCTTGTCCGCTCGCTGGAGCATCGGAAGTGTGGTGGGAGAATAAAATAGAAGGTCATGCCACCTCGATCAAGGGCAGAATTAATCCAGCAGCTGGAAATGTGTTGAGTGCAACTTTGACCCTCTGAAGAATAACTTTTCACGATGTTTTATTTACCTGTTATTGCTGCAGTCGTCTCCTATCTTCTTCTCGTACGGTTCCTCAGATATCGGCGCCGAGATGACCTCCAGAAACGATATCCGTACAAGACGAGGGAGGAAATGGCGTCCATGTCGCTCTCGAATGCTGCCGCAATAATTCGGGAGCTCTCAGAGCAAGAGTTCCCCACTATCTTCTACACATCAGTATCTTTTGCACTATTCAAGGTTTGCTTTCCTGCTACTATTTACGCTCATTTTGAAGACTAAACCCTGAAACAGACATACGGAATTCCGACTATTTCCAAGCTTCTTGTCGCGACGAGTCAGCTTTCCGGCGACGCCACAGCCTCAAAGCGGCGCACCGACACAGGCGTCTTGATGACAGAAATCATGATGAACAAGCCCGAGTGTCTTCGTAGCATCGACGCTATCGCTCGCGTCAACTTCCTCCACGACCGCTGGCGTAAAGCTGGGAAGATCTCCAACGACGATTTGCTCTATACGCTGAGCCTCTTCGCCCTCGAGCCAGTGCGCTGGACCGCTAGGTACGAGTGGCGAGATCTGACCATGCTCGAGAAGAATGCCATGGCGATGTTTTGGAGAGACTTGGGCAAGGAGATGGAGATTTCGTACGATTGCTTGATCCCGCACATGGCCGAGAAAAACGACGCCATCGCATGGCTGGATGCTCTGCAAGTCTGGAGCATCAACTACCAGGAGAAGTACATGGTGTACGCCGTCCCGAACGAGAAGCTTGCACACGCAAACGTGCATCTACTACTCCTCGATCTTCCGAAGTGGTCGCACAGCTTCGTGTTTGCGCAGCTACGGTGTTTGATGGAGACCCAGTTGAGACATGCGATGGGGTAAGTAGTGGTAAACTGGTCTTGGTTGCAACTCTTGTTTACTGACTTTGATTCTAGTTACGAGGACCCGAGCGACTTCCAATTTTACGTCTTCAACGCTATCATGAACACGCGCCGCTGGGTTCTCAGACATCTTTGTCTTCCGAGGCCCAAATGGTGGACCAACCCGATGCTCAAGGACATCGACAAGAAGACTTGCCGATACTACTTGCCGACCTATTTGGCCCATCCATACTACGTCAAGCCTACCTTCTACTCACGATGGGGGCCTGCCGCTATCTACAGCCGTCTCATCGGCGGCCGCCTTCCTGGAGATGAGGGCACTAAATACCATCCTGACGGTTATTTGATTCCCGAAGTAGGACCTGATTCCCAAAGGGGCAAGGGAAAGGAGTACATGGATATGACCAAAGAACGAATTTCACAGGCTAGAGGCTGTCCGATGGCCTTTGGAGTGTGAGTCACGGCGACTGATACCCACAGCATAGGATATTTTCAAGCTTCGGGTAGCAATTGTATTTGCATTTGGCCGCGGAAATTTCTCGCCAGAAGAGATTGTCACGTAACATGAGCGAATGACAGAGCGTGCGAGAGGCAATTTCCAATATGAATTAAAGATATTTAACTATCTACCTCGTACGTGTTTGGCAGAATCGCTTTGCTGCGTGAAAAGCATAATAGGTCTCATGTTAGTCTGGCTGATGGCTTCGAGGGCATAATAGGATCTTCACAGGATCTTCACATTTGGCATTTACGCTTATCGCTACAACCAGTCCTAACACTGGACAGGTGGGTAAATTCCGTCAGGGACAGTTCGCACATGTGTCTGTCAGTGAGTTTGAGAGTTAGTCGCTCCTGGGCCGAGGGTTAAATTTCCCCGCGAGATGGCTAGTCATCTGATGCGACTCAGCCAACCAAAACGCCAAGACAGCATCTTCGGTTTCCTAATTCAATAACCGAACTATATTTACCCTTTTTTCAGACGCGATCGTAGATCGAGGCCCGTCAAGCTGGGCGGAACAACAACCTTAAAAATGATCGGTTTCCCGAAGGAATCGGCCTTTACCCCGGGTTCGGGGTTACGACACCGACTATCCGGAAGGCTACAAATATCCGAACAGCATAGCCATGATCCAAGCAAATCACGCAAATCCCAGATGATTTTCAATCATTGGGTTTACATCTGAAATGCGGCCAAGTGTCTCTACATAGCATTTCTAGCTTTGCACCCGCTGACTGAAGTCTCGTCACTGTATTCGTAACCAAGGGCCGATCGTTTGAATTTTGATGTCACTCTAGCAATTTTGGTCTGCAAAAAGGTTTGACCATTCTGTTCTGTAAAAATATGATGTTTCGCGGAAAAGAACGCATTCTTTGGGGTCACATTTGCTCCATAAAAAGGTGATCCCAAGTACAAATGTCCGAGTCGTCCTGGTCGAATCAGAACTCGTCCAACTTTTGATCTCACACGTTATCACCACTTGTCATGTCCTTGAGGCGGCCACGTCTGCCTACAAGTTTCAACTTTGCAAACACTGCTTTTGATGCCCGCTGGATTCGCGCTTGCTGTGGAAGAAACACCATGCCAGCCCCAAGTGCTGCCAAGGTGATGGATAGAGTGGAGGCAACATAAACAACCCATGAACTAGTGCCAATCTCGAAGAGACCGGCGCTGAAAATGCCCTACATGCACACGCGTGCATGCATTGATTAGCTCCCAGGCCATACGACGAGAAGACTTCAATATTGGAAGATTACTTACAGCTGTCAAACTAGCAGGGGCGAAAACCAACGCTACGATAGCGATTAAGTTGGTCTGCGACGCTTCTTGATGTGTCATCATATTGTTCACCTAAAATGTTACGATCATAATTAGTGAGAAATAGGCCGTGTTTATCGATAGATTACTCATGCCAAAGAATGACCACTCACCAAATTGATCTGTACTTTGGCACGCTGCTCCAAATCGCGGATTTGAAGCTTCTTGCTCTGGTTGTACGCCACTTCAAACTCAGCAATAGCTGCCATGTGAGCTTTGAGTCTGCTGCCAGCCCTTGCGTCTGAGAACAACCAATCGCACTGCTCCTTGCTGACCAACCTTCGCACCTGAAGCCATGCGTTATGCTCCGCATCGGTGGCACGGCCAAGGAAAGTCATCACATTCTCGCACAAATGCAAGGTGGTCATGGTCTTAAGGGGTGCTTCTGTCTGTTGTATCTGTGTCGTCGGTAGACGATGGCTAGTCGCGAAATCCTTCATCCAAGAAGCTGAGTTGGTGGTAGACTCGATCGTGACAATCTTGTCGTCCATTGTTCTTCTTATGAATTCTGAAGAGCGCCCGACATCTTGCATCACAAGGATGAGAAATGCCAGTGGGTTGGACCAGTCGATATCCGCGGCTGGATCCTCAATTGATTTGATAACCTTGACGAGGTCATCATGCAGACCGTCAAAGAAGAGGCATGTTACGGAGCAATGTTGATAGGTAAAGCGTACTCGCATCGCGAGAAACACCTCTCTCACGAGGGTATTAGGCGTGGAATAGATGATTACTACTAGAATATTAGCAATGATCTTTGCCGTTGATACAATTCTCCATACGGATGGATTTCGTGACGTCGTCGTTCTCTTCTAAGAACATCGTAAAAATGCCGCAAATAGAGCGCAAAAGCTTGGGGACTGACTTCGGAAGCTGCATTTCGTCCATGGTCTTTTGAAAGAGCTGTTGGCTGATGCTTAGAGGCTTCACACTTCCATTCCCATACCCGCCGCTTCTGCAGTCAGCATTGAGCTATCAAGTAAATGTGCGTACTCACATGATGGTGAATGATGATGAAGGTTCATCGCCCCCCGCATCCAACTCTGAAGTCGCATGTATTCTCAATTTCTGGTATGAATTCATTAGCTCTCTCGAAGCTGAAAATCTTACAGCCCATGGTAGTCTGTTCACATTCGAATAAATTATAATGTCGTTCTCATTTTCCAATCCCCTCGAACGCACTTCAACCCCACCTAATCAGTGGTGAGCACGGGCACAAAGAGGAACGTCGTGATAGCCCACCATAACTGTGACGTCGCTCATAGCAAATGAGGAACGGATCTTTTCCCTCAGTGGTCTCAGGTATTTCCACGACTCCCTTGACACGCTGTGTCTCTGGTGAATTGATCGCCGTTTCCGTTACAGTGAATGCCTCCTTTTTGCAATGCAGGGAATTCATAGTGCCGTTATCACCGTGATGATGGAGGAAATTGGAAACCGAAGCGGATACATGGGAAGCGACTAGATGATGTGACTTACCCTGGAACTAGAGTCATCGACTCATCGTGGCTCGCAAATGCGTCTACTATATATAAGAAAATGAGTGGTTTTCATATACCAGAGGTCATGTTGGAAACTTTCCAGTTCCACAACTAATAGCTCCTTTTTCCTAGTCTTTCTCACTCGGAATCGTTTGAGGGCAAGGACGTTTACGACTATGGAGAAAGCTGGTAGGCATATCATTGGCCAGTCGCGGCATGTTGTACCATCCCGAAGGCATCCTAAAACGAGCTGAGATGCTGCATATGCAATAGCTGAGACGTGCAATGATGCTACTGGCTACGCATTCAATATATAGAAGCACGGTGTCAGATCAGAAGCGGGGGAAGATGTTGTGAAACAAGAGTGCAGCTGCGCCAAGTACCGTATGTAGATGTCTTCATGCAACTTGCAATAAGAGTCAGCTTGAACTCGGGTATCTCAGGCTGCGATGCATTATTCTGAACCAGATCTTCGAGAGTTGACTACCGTCAAGAGACGCAGAGTAAAAGCAAACCGACGTCAGGTATCCTTTCGCGAATTGCAGGGCTTAAACGTTATTCTTTCGGCCTGGTCAGAGACAGTAAGGACAGTAAGTCGCCACGAAGAGATCAGAAAAAGTATGGGACCTCAAGCGCAGAACGGCAGAAAGATTCTTTTCGACGGATTGAAACTCAGCAATTGAGTGGACATTGACGCTTAAGCTACATCATGAAGAAAAAATTGTTTGGAAATACGAGGAAAAAGTGACAGTACATTCAAGAAAGCTAGGCATCGTCAATGTAACGCTCAAGACGGCGGAAAAAATAGGGGTCGGGGGCGACCAGATGGTTGTGCTACGCTTGAGATTGATGCAGAAATCGGTTTTGATGCCCAACATGGTTCAGGCACCGCGTTCAGAAAATTGACCATCCAAGTAATTTCATCATGTTCTCATGTGCTACAAACTATAAAGCACTAAACAACCGCTACATCCATGTAATACCCTGCAATTCGCACCACCAATCGCCCTCGTTCTCGTAGTAATCAAACTCAGACTTCCCATAAAGGTCCTTTTCTGCGTTGTCCACTGTGCAAACATTCAGGTTGAAGTTGCACGGCTGCATTGCGTCGAACAAAACGCCGTTCGGTGACACCTCCTCCCAGGGGTTGGTCAGCTGCTCGTAGTCGTGGGTGTCGAAGCAGGTGGTGGGCCCAAGGAAGATGTCCTCCTTAGTCAGGCCGTACACGTCTTGCAGCTTGGATGCGAGGCGATGTTCGGGCACGAAGTCGTCACTGCCCATCTTCTGCAGGCGGTACTTGGTCCACAGGCCGTTGGGCTGCTGCTGGCAGTAGAAGGCGCTCCTGTAGTCCTTGTAGTAATCGTTGGGATCGCATTCCGTCATGTTGTAGACCCGGAAGATGAAGACGTTCTGGGCCTGCAGGATCAGACCCATGGCGTTGATGCTGACGGTCTTGTACATCCAGTTCTCGACGTCGTCTTGAGTGAAGTTCTTGTTGCGGACGAGGTAGTTGCCACCGTGGAGGACCGTATTGATGCCCCACTTGGTGTCGTTGATGGGTGCGTCGATGATGTTTTGCGCGTACTGGCCGATGGCTTTCTTATATTCATCCAACTTCTGGCCCATCTGGTCTCCAATGGCCGTCCACCTAACGAATTCCTTGTCCGCGCTCGGCGCCACCAACATACCGCTGACGATGATGTTGTTTCCCTGTACTGCTGAGGCGATACCACCTTGAACAGCTCCGAACACTGCAGTGGTTGGGAAAGCGTTGAGGATGCCGTTCATCCACGCAATGGCCATCTTCCATCCCGTGACGTTGTCCTTTGGCTTCGGCCACAATTCGGTAACCATCTTGGAAAGCCGCATGCCCAAGATAGCTGCTGTGTATGTCACAGCGAGGTTGAGGTTGTTGACATAGTTGTTCCACCCCTGGATGCCCATCAGCGCATACCTAGGTATTGTTAGCGGAAGTCAAAGACACTGAGGCTCAATAAGATATGACGTACCATCCAGGAAGTTGGACAGGGGAGCATGGCTGTCCAGCATTGCACCATTCGTTAACGCCGCAAAAGAAGTTGGGTGCGCCGAGGTAGGCTCCCAGTGCCTGAATATTGTTGTTGGGGTATTGGATGTAATGTTGCGAGGCGTTCGCCAAAAAGCCGTCGACATCTTCCTCTATCCATGTTTGGTTGGAAAGTGCCTTTGTTTCGCAAGTTGCTTGCCGGGTATCTAAGATCGTAGGTCTGGGGAGGCTGATGTCGTTGTTGCTGACTGGGACTGGCGTGGCAACGGTCTTTGACATTAACAACGCGACACAAGTCGCAATTATATGTTGGTAACGCATGATGAGCAGCGAGACAAAACAAAAGAGGCGCTATGACAACGATCAAAACCAAACCGCGACTGGGTATATGGAACTGTGAACGACCGACTGCAGATGAACGCTGAGTTTGGGAGAATCATCAAGGTTTCCCTCGACGATAATATATTTCTCTGGGTTGCCTGGCATACACCCGGCTTATGGCGGCAAATACAGCGGCTATCGTGACCACCATCCGAGGTGCGGTCTAGCCAGATAAGGGGGGATTGCGCAATCGGCAAGGTCCATTCAACCATATCTCTAATGACTCTGGGAACATATTAAGAGTAATTGGTAAGGGACGGATGTGTGGAGAGATATCCCACGCCGAACCGGATGTCCGCTCTCGCGTGAAAGCTTGCCAACGGGCCACTTTGGCCAATGGGAGAGCGTTTGTTTGCGGAAAACCATTGAGATAGGGGAGTTGGCATTTGTCCCAAACGGAGTTATCAGCTTGGCAGGTGAAGGATCTGAGTCGTAAGAATGAAGCTTATCTCAGATGAGTGTCAGCCCTAATGTTGCGATGTCAGGTCCTTCGCTGTTGCCGATGAGACCTAAGCAGAGAGAAAAGGTGATCTCAATATTTTCGCTATATTGATTTAGGGCGTGATAAGGTCGCTTCGCGGCAGAGGCCGCATGATTTGCCGGGGTACCCTAATTATAGAAAGCTAGGGGTCGGCGGCGATGGAAGCCGCAACTCCAGTTGTTGGTTGAGCAGCGAATGAGGGCTCAGCTGACGTCCCCAAACAGGCAAAAAGTTCCCAGAAGGAATGGACACGGGAAGGATTTGACGTTGACGGAATCTGAAGCTCGAGCACGCGATTGCAGCGTTACGTTGAAGTCGTTTGTGGTGCAGAAGAATTATAGTAATTGAGTCAGTGTGTTGAAGTATAAAATATGAGGGCTCTGGGTCTCTCCCAGCGAAAGTTTCCCAGCCTGGAACGGATCGTCCGTGACATCTCCACGTCTTTCGGCAACACCGATCTTACGCCATCCTCGCGGGTTATCTCGTGTCAACCCGCGGAGAGTGGTTTATCAACACATTGGTGTAAATGATCATGCATCGTGACTCTGGAATTATTGATAACAACGGGCGGAGGACCTCAATAGTTGTTCGCAAACAAGTCTCTCATTCCCAGCTTCAACCACACTCATTTGGCGTTCGTAATATCGACCATGTTTGTTAGACTCTTTGTTCTGTTTTGTGCGCTCGCACTTGGCACACTCGCCGATAGACATCACTTCTGCTGGTGCAACAGCGAGCAAGTACCGGACCACGACCTCTGCTTAACGCAAGCCGCTTGCAACTATTATCCGCAAGACAAGTTCTTCGGCGTGCACTACGGCGACCCGAATGCGCCAACAATTTCCAAGATGAACTTCAAGAAGCAAGAGTGCTATGGCACGCGCGCGTGGCCCATCATCCCGCACCCTTTCCTCGGAGGCAACGAATTTGAAGATGCGTGTTACGCTGCCGCGGCGGATCCCGCCGTCGTCAATGCATGCGGCATCTCACCCGGAACACGAACCAAAATTAAGTCTCGTTGTTCTCATGGATTTGACTAAGCTTTAATGTAAAAGGCAAGCCACTTCCGCCACGACCTGAGTGTGGCCCATACTTGCGGAGTGTTCCGTGGCTGACATTTACTACTCAGATACCCCCACATCACCAAAACGGCCAGGAAGCGGCTGGACGCGGTTTCTCACTCAGGTATACGCCAGTCTTTGCGAGGCTTGCTGCATCCCATTCATGGGTTCTTAGGGAGGAAAACAGCACTAGAAAGGAGGATGCAATGGTGTTCCAACATCGGGCTTGTAACTGATTTAGTGATTCGTAGCTTGCGTCCAGCAAATATCACGTGAGATAATTCGCATGTGATTCCCGGCCAACTTTTAGCCTCCAGCCTGTGCGCCTGGTAATGTCGTTTCTGTGCGCTGGTTTTCCAGTTCCTACGTGCAGGGCTGCTCATAACCGCGCCCTTTCACTAACAGAAGAGCTATTTTGACCGGACAAGCCAGAGCTTAGGATTAATGCCTGTCCACAGACCCACGCAGCGGCTTCTGCTCCTGTCTAGGTAGTGAGTGGATAAGGTAGGTAGAAAGGAAGGAATCTGAAACCGCAAAAGAAAGCTGGAGATTTTGGGCGCCGAGATTGAACTTTGCTAGGGCCCCTCAATTGCTGACGTCATCAGGATGGGAAATATGCTAAGATGCGCCCTGACGCGACGCGTCTTGATCATCAACAAATATTTCAGCACTGGCAGTATGGGGAAAAAGCGCGGTCTTGATAAAATCAAAGGTGAAAACGAGCCCTCCGAATGGAACTGGAAGGAGGCAGACAATTACATCGAACGGAATCGCGACCAGCTTGCAATCGAACAACGAAGGGACATTCGCATGTAATACGTTATCTACGCCGGGAAAACATGCGGCATATTTAAGAACTGGGCAGGCCCTGGTGGTGCTGAAGAGCAGACGGGAGGAGGAGTGCGAAGTAAAAGTATTTTCACTAAGAACATACACTCGTGTTTGATCGTTTAGCTAACGAATGCTAATCACGATAGGCATTTCAGCGTCAACCTGGGAGATAGCCGTGAGCCCAATCTTCCGCCCTTACGACTACGACTAACGAACAGCAGATGCAACTTCTTCGTGAAGGTTTCGCTAGGGAGTCCATGGCGGGACATTTGCCGCGTTCGCCAACAAAACCTCAACGCACTGCTGCTGGGTCTTCTGTCAAGGCTGGAAATGGCTTCCCAAGCGAAGCCTCGTCAAGCAAGCGCCCGCGTCTGAATAATCCTTCTAAGTACCCTGAAAGTTCTCACGACGCGTTTGTCGCATCGGCAAACAACGAATTACGAGGTGAAAAGAGCTTTGATGAGGAGGATGAGGTCGCACCGCCACCGCCGCCCGAGCTACCACCCCTCTGTCCAGAACAACAACGCGCGCTAGAGCTGGCAATTAACGGAGAAAATCTGTTCATTACTGGGTATGTACATGAATGAAAGATAATCTAGTGATTAGCCCATCAACTTACAGCTGATTCCGTAGATCGGGTGGTTGCGGCAAATCCCGTCTAGTAAAGGCTCTCTACGACACTCTCACAGCCTATGGAAAGACCGTTCACTTACTTGCACCCACAGGCCAAGCAGCGGTCAATATTGGAGGAAGGACGATCTTTTCATACATTGGATGGCGGCCTGATGACCTCGGCCTGGCCAACAGCACACTTGTCGCGAAGGCACGAAGGAAACACATTTTCTCCCGGATCAAGTCCACTGAGGTTCTCACTATTGATGAGATCAGCATGGTCGAGAGACAAGTGTTCGAGAGGCTCAGCTATGTTCTAAGCGTGATTTGACGAGGTCGATACGAACCATCGGCACACGGTGCCTTCGGGGGCGTTCAGATCATTACTGTTGGTGACTTCTGCCAATTGCCCCCCGTGAAACCATTCAAATATTGCTCCTTCGAGATGTTCGATGAAGAAACCAAGATCCCTTATTCATGCGGGTTAATGGAAACGTCGGACGATCTGCTGCATTATTGCCCTCGGGACAAGAGCCACGGTCAGTTCAAAGATTGCGAAAAGTGGGCTTTCAAGTCTGACGCCTGGCATCATTGCACATTCAAGTATATCCTCCTCTGATCGCTGGGATGGGTCGACATGCTAATTCTATCAACAACCAGAAACATCCACTTGACCACGATACATCGGCAAAAAGACGAGGGCTTCGTACGAATGCTTCAGAACATTCGTAGAGGCCACGTTGATGATGATGAACTTGACCTTCTTTTGGAGAAGCGCCGGGTTGATGGTAATGGGACATTTTTGTTCAGCCACAAAAATGATGTCAAGAATCACAATGACGCGAAGCTCAAATCCCTCGATGGCAAAGAAGTACAATATCAGTGCCTCGATCATACACAACCCATCGGCGACAAAAAGAACAAACGCGACGATGAGGACAAATCTCGATCTCAATCGCTCGGCGATGATGACGACAAACATCGATATCACAAATGCTTGGAGATGAAAGTCAATATGCCTGTCATCTTACTTTCTAATGTGAGATCATCCTATTACTTTGACGCCCATGGACTCTAGAATTGACGATTCTTGCAGATCGATGTGGAGAAAGGTCTTTGTAACGGCAGCCAAGGCACGGTCATTGGTTTCGTACCGCGTCTGGAGGACGACCTCAAGGATCCAAATCCCAAACATTACAAGGGCGATCAGGTTGGCTACGATATAGCGAAAGCACGTTGCAAGCAAATCGGAGTCTTCAAAGCGAATCTGGACACGAAACTATGTAAGTATCCTGGTGTGGCAGAATGCTATAGATTCATGGATGCTTACATGCTTTCCAGACCCCGAAGTTCGGTTTTCCAACGGCGAACGCCGCGTTATCGGCCCTGATTGCAGCTTTCACAAAGTTGTTACTTGTTGGAAAGAGATAGATGGTGAAGTTCGGTTGGCTTTGGAGTCATTCTCGGTAAGAACTCAAATACCACTCGTTCCAGGTTGGGCTATGACCATCCATAAGAGCCAAAGTCTTTCACTTGATCGCGTAACCGTCGACCTCGAAAGTGCCTGGGATGGGAGACTGATATATGTTGCGCTCAGCAGGGCTCGTTCGCTCCAAGGTCTCTGCGTGAAAGGAAGCAGAAATAAATTCAGGGAGAATCTCTCACTTGACCCTGAAGTGGAGAGGTTCGTGAGAGACATTGAAGAGCGAAAGCAGGACGAGATCATATGAGCTTTCGCTGGCTAGCTCATGAGTCATGGTGGTGCAAGGATTAGCTCGGTCGTGTACACTCTGGAGCGAGGAAAGAAAGGGGGAAGGCCTTGTGGCCAACTATTTGTAATTCTTTAATTGCATGTCTTGATCTTTGGACATGCTGTCTTTTCGTCTCCCATAATTACATTCGTGCAGCACTTGCATCAATCAGTTGTCGAAGGTTTTATGAGAATGTAGCACCCTTTTGCTACTATCCGGTGCTGTCAACTGGGAGACTGTGGGGCTAAGGCTGGAGTCGTGCCAGTCACGGAGGAACATTTCGCTTTTTCTGCTCCCAGAGCCGGCGCCATCGAGGCTGACATCGTTTTGGACAGAGAGAAGGACATTGTCTCGCTCAAAGATTAGACAGTTGCACTCAGCAGTGTATGTGAAGGTACCTATGCCTAGAAATAATGATGCCGATGGCTTCCTGTTCAACTTCAAACTGATCACAAGCTTTATGCAAATAAACATAGCCACTCCTCGATCCATGACGCTTAAGGAAATAAGAACCTGCCTCCCCCAGTCCTGCCTACAGCACCGTTATCTCTAAGGACCTGTATCGTTTCATCGTGGCCTCCAACCGCGGCGCTTTGAAGTGCAGTCTGGCCTTTTCGTCCCTTGAAGCTACAAGCATTCACATCAGCACGGGCTGCCAACAAGCGTTTGATTATGTCCACATGGCCTTTCTCGGCTGCGGCATGTAAAGCCATCCCATCTCCGTAAATGCCTCCCAGGGCGTAAACATTAGCGCCTTCCTTGATAAGAAGATCGACTATCTCGAGATGACCTCGTAGACATGCCCCTTGAAGAGCTGTGTAGCCCTTGTACTTTGCTGAGGCACCATTGATGTCAGCCCCATGTTGGAGAAGAATCTTCAATATCGTCATGTAGCCGCCGCCTGCTGCAGCCTGTAATGCCGTGTAACCTGCCGTTGGTGACGGCGGAGCATTCACGTCGGCTCCCAATCCCAGTAGTCGGCTGACCAAATGCTCATGTCCTCGCTCCGCTGCTGCCTGAAGTGCCGTTCTTCCGTTGTACCGGGTCACGACAACTGACGACGCTGGTGACCCGTGTGTCGGATGCGCAGGCTTCGACAACACCTCGTTGACCTTTGCCCCCGCACTGAGCAGAATGTTCACGACCTTCTCGTCTCCATGCCCGCAGGCGATCTGCAAGGCACTTCTTTGGAAGTTGTTGCCTCCGCAGAAGTGGATATCGGCCCCGGCGTCAACCAGCATCTGCACCGCCTGTTCGTGGCCGTGCATGCATGCAGCCTGGATGGCCGTCTGTCCGTAGTAACCGCGCGGGGGATCGTTAACGGCCGCCGGGTTGGCGGCAAGGATTTCCCGGATGTTTTCCAATTCTCCGCCTCTGGCGGCAAGCTGCAACGGCGTCCAGCAATATTCCTCTCCGTCGTCGGTCTGCAGGGTCGGGTCCCATGCGGCGTCCAGAGGCGGCAAAGACTTGTGCATCATGTGGCTTCAGTGGGTTGCCAAAGACTCGACGTAGCAGGCGGTATCGTGGGATCCAGAGGGAGTCATCCGACCCAGGAGCTATGAAAGGATGGGGTTGAGTTGTGGTACTATACAAAATGACAACAATACAGGTCAAGTAAGCCAGTCAGATTTATTCTGGAAGGCGCATGCACTGAGTCGTAAGCTGTTAGGGAAAAGCCACCTGCACGTTGTCTGGCCAAGGTCGTTAGATTATCTTACATGCGCTAGCTCGCTGAATCCTGGTGATTATCGGGATCCGGGACAGGTGTCATCATCAAGATGCGGGGGTCAAAAACGGCAGGGGTCTGGAGCGAGATAAACGGTTCGAGGGATCTCTTTCTCTCTCGATGCTAACTCTGGTGCACTATCGGTCTCCGGTCCGTTCTGAGTAGGATTGAAGAGCCCTTGCTGGCTTCTGTGCTTAAACACTGCGCACGCCGCAGGGTATTAGCAGTGCCTCAACCAGCCATTCAC
Organism: Colletotrichum fructicola Nara gc5; assembly: GCF_000319635.2. Lineage (NCBI taxonomy): Eukaryota > Fungi > Ascomycota > Sordariomycetes > Glomerellales > Glomerellaceae > Colletotrichum > Colletotrichum fructicola. Next base: position 5,809,538 of record NW_027094051.1, on the reverse strand, counting down.
AATACACCGAACTTGATATCGGACCCGGTGTCTCAAAGTATGAAAGCAGCCCATCCCCATTTTATTTCCTCTACTGAACTCAAAGAAGAACAAAAATAAATAACACACGATGGAAATCAGCAACGGTAAAGACAGTGTGGCCCATCCTCAGCCATATCTCAATCCACCATCTTGCATCCTCCATCCAATGTATCGACAACCCCACGTGAGCATAGGTCATGTACGTGGCGTTCGTGACCTCTTATTGCTGTTCAAGAAGGTCTAATCCGATTCAAAGCACCCCGTCCATGCCGCAAGACCAAGCGGCGTGATTTGATCCTCGGCCACATATTAACCGCAGAGGGCCTTGGTGTAGCAGGCGTCGTCGAGGAACCTGCTAGCAGCGGTAAAGGCGTTGTCAACAGGAGCGCACTGGCGAGCCTTGAGACGACGAGCGCCGACAGAGAGCTCGCCGTTACCACCGCAGCCCTCGCCGCCCTGGGCGAACGCATTCCAAGGTGAGAGAGTCCAGGCACGATGGCCAGCAGGGAATCCAGCAAGGCTGGGCTGGCCGTTGTTAGGCCTCAAGCTGTTGTAGATCCTGCCCTCGTACACATTGTTGTCTTCCATGCCGGCAGCATCGGCGACGCCGTTGGTGTAGTGTCTCCAGCGGATGACCTGATCCCAACTGAAGCCGCCGAGCGCGGCGTACTCTTGCTCGTTGGGGTACGGGCTGAACTGGCCAAGGGTGCCGGAGACCTGGATAAAGTTGCCCGCTGCCGCGATCTCATAGACATAGCCGTTGCCGCCAAACATCTGAGTGAGGAACCTGACAGCAGTGTCTTCGCTGGCGGTGGTCGAGACATAGCCGTCATTATCACGGCTAGCACCGCTTTCGGCACCGACGGCATGGTTGTACATGCTGACATTCGGGGTAACCTCAAGGAAGCGGCTGGCTCCCCTGGGAGCAAAGTTGCCAGCGGCGCGCATCTCAGTCGGAGTTCTGGTATCGGCACGCCACACTCTGAACTGGGCATTGCACAGAGCAGTCCACAGGTTGAGGACAAAGAGGATGAGAATGTTCTTCTGGAACACCATGTTGGCGGTCTGTCGTGCAAGCGACAAGACAAGTAGTGACAAATGAGGGACGGTGTAAGACAAGGCTTGAGAGAGTGGCTAGTGTTGAGTAGCGAATGAAGTGATGATGATAATGACAGAAGGAATCAAAAGGAGAGAAGGCGTCCTGATTTATACTTCTCCAGACGCTCATGATGCTCAGCATCTTCTCACTGCTCAACTCTGACGACTTTGACGTGGGCAGTACTTCTCTCTCAGCAAGATGTCATGCTCGTAATTTTGGCAGTGAGCTTCATGGTGGCTGAGTGTCGTCGACTCAAGAGACAGCGTTCTTTGGATTTCGAGGTCGAATGCCGGCACTATGACTAGGTTCAAGCCCAATCTTGGCTCCGCTCTTGGTGTTCAGTACTTCGCTCTCAACATGACGCCGTTCCCGAAATCTTGGACACGAGCTTCCATGTCCTGGTGGCTGGGTATTGTGACAACCCAAGAGACAACTGTTGCGAGTGCGATATCAAAAGCACGCACCATAACTAAGTTCAACCTCAAGCTTGGCTCGTACGAGCATATTTAGATTATTAGACACAAGCTGCGATGCCGGCTTTATTCCGAAAATATTTCAACTTGATTGAGTCGAACGCTCTCGAACGCTTGGCATCGCAATCCGACCTAGTGTAGAATAGCTCAAACGCTGTACCCCACTCCATCTGTCATCAAACAACCTTCCTCGACTGCTGGGCAGACGGAACAATGCTCGTTATTGAACTAGGTGCTAGCCGGTCAAATCGTACGCAAAAGCGGAGAATGATGTCCTCGTAAGGCTATGTTAAAAAGCTCTTTGAGACAGATTTCCCCGAGATCTCCGGAGCACACATCCACTCTCTTTCATGGTCCCAAGTTGTAAAGGCAACCACTGCACCTTATCTCGTCATCTCACACATTCAATCTCTCAGACGCTACCCACTCCTGCATCATTCGCGCGACCATTACTGGACTACAAGGCCTCTTTCCGCAGACCTGCCGCGCCGCCCGCTATCAAACTCCATCCCGTCAGAACATCATCATCATGAAGAACCCAATCACTACGCCCTGGAGCCTCAGCGCCTCTCGCAACGACGTTGAAAAGCTCCTCCGGGGCTTCCGGCCGGCGGCGATGGAGGACCGCTGGATGTTCCGCGCAGACGAGCCAGACGTCCGCGGAGACTTCGTGGTCCATGTGCACAGAAGCTGGACTGGGGACGAGCTTCTGCGCATAAACGTGGTCTTGGCGGCTCCGGGTGGAGGTGCCCCACCAGCAAACACTGACGAACCTCACGCTTCGATAACCGACATCACGTGGGACAGGGGGGACGGCGGTTTTCTTTCTACCGAGGCGGAGGCTAAGGAACTAGCAACTGCCCTGTTACGGAACGTGCTGGGGTGTGACTTGTGAGCTACGCTGGATGAGGCAGTGTGTTCGCTTCCAGACCAGATGCAGAGGGCATTCATAGTCAAAATATACCGAGACCGAGGTCGCTTATTGTTTTCGTCAAAGAAATAGGATGATTATTTCTCCCGTGTCATCAGAGCTGTTGAAAGTGTCGTAACTATCGTGCATGTTTTCCCACTCAGTGCGTGCTGCTGGACTGCAGTACTTGAGATGATGACTGGCGAAAGTCTTTCCCAACTTTGCTCTTCCATAAGACTCGCAGTTCTCCAAAAGGAAAGTATCAATATTTCCAGATTAGATGAACCTTCCGTCTTCTACAATCGTGTTGTGGAGTCCACCAGCAGTCAATGGAATAGCCTTTCTTAGTCTGTGCAGACGCAAGCTAGTCGATCTTGGCCTTTCAACTAGGTTTGACTGGTCTGACGTTGCCCAGATCTTGTCAACCATGTTCAGAACGACCGTTTAAGGCATCGTCCATCACAATTTAAAGACGGAGTAACCCTTAGCAGGGCTGCAGCGCCAAGATGCATCATGTGGATTTGGACGTGCAGATATTCTCCGTCCCGGTCCGCGGGTTGTCGCCGGCAGTCCAGACTCCAGTGCGGTTCGTCCCCACACCCGCCATCCGAAGGGGCCGAAGGAAGGGATGAAAAAGACGGACGGCATATTTTTCTTGGCGGAGGCGCAATGCGCCAGTTTTCCAGCAGTGTCAGGCTATTCTATGAATCGCCATTGATTTGGGCAGTAAGTTCAATTATCCTGAGTTTGAGCCCCGTACTTGCCAAGTCCGGCCTTCGACCGAACCATCTACAATACACGCAGCTCTGGAGACATCTCAACCCAGAATCAACGTCTTTTCAAGATGTTCATTGGTACCAGAGGTGTGCTAGAGTCTACTTCTTGAGTCAGCTGGCTTGCTCTGTCTATTTCGGTCTTTCCGACGATATCTCTCAGTCCTAGCAGGGCACATCTGACCCGAAAACGAGGTGTCTCGGTCAGACGTGCCTTCTCTCACCCAGATAGGCATACCTGACCCGAAAGTACTCGTATCCTGCAATACTAATAGGCATCCTGTCTCGCACTTTGTTGAATAAACCAGAACACTCATTCACCAGCCACCAGCTTTGTCTCTTCAACTCCACTTTCACTTCAAAACTTACACCGAACACTCGTTTTACTCATCCACCCTCAAAATGCGTGCCGCCGCCTTCATCGCCACATACTTCCTCGCTGCAAGGTTCGCTGATGCACAACCCCGTCCAATCCAGTCTGTATATAGCTAACCACAAGCACTGTCTTACAGCGCTGCAGCTCAGACGATCTACTGCTGCAGCTCCAACGAGAATGACCAAATTGTGTACGAGACAGATGAGACCGCTGTCTGCTGCCAGAGCTCTGGGGGTCAACTCCAAGGTGTAAGTTGGTTGAGAATACACCGGAAACTCTGGCCAGGGGCTAACCCTGTGTGATTGTTAGGACGAGTGTTTGCTGGAAGTAGGACGCTTTGGATTCAGCCAATGCTGTCGTCAGCAGACGGTCTTCACTTGTGATTTCTAGTCTTCAACGACCGCTGATGCAAAGATAGTGTACTGAAGCCGAAGTACCGTTGGGTGATTGTTCTGTGTGGATGATAAATCCTGGAGGGATTTTCCACGGTCATGTATCTTTGTTAGAAGCAGATATACTCTTCATCATGTTCGTTGCGAAATACCATTCCCATGGTTTGAGAACTTTAGACTGCACCTTAACTCTATCCCTGTTAAACTCTCATGATGCCATGCCCTTGCTGATTAAAACCCCACATCTTTAAAGGAGCAGATCCATAAATGTTGATGGTTATCTAGGACTAAAGTGGTAGTCGGGTGGGTGACGACCGGCGAACTTCCGGTATCGCCGTCTTGGCTCCACGTAGGGCTGTAACCTCTCATCAAAAAGTGCGGCGGACATAGCTCAGTTGGGAGAGCGTCAGACTGAAGCGGGTTCACATCCGGGAAACTTCATTCAATCAATCTGAAGGTCGTGTGTTCAATCCACACTGGCCGCATACTCTTTTGCTTTTGTCAAAGAATTCCTTTTGCTTCCTACTTATTCCATTACACCAAGAGACACTCGATGCAGCGGTTTGTTTGGATCGCTCACAGGGAAGTAAGCAGCAGATGAGGTGTAGATCATATGTGCTGTCCCTCCTCAGCCATTATCCCGGGATCTCAGATGTCTTCCAGGCTGCTGTTGAGACATCCTGTGGCGAGACCCCTCGGGATCTTCCCGCTTCACGGCTGTCAATAAGGGCATTGGCCTTTTGGTTCAAAAGCTGACTGATGTGGCTGCCGGCCCTACGCCTGGCGCGACGACTGTCGCCGAGCTGTAACACATCTGTCGTACTTGCTTGCTCACAGACAACTGCGATAAATAAGACGAAGTCCACGTCCCGCACAGTCATGGGAGACCACAATGGACATCCATCGTTGGAGTACGGTCACAGAAATCGGGAGGTCTGACGCAATCCTTGGTGGCGCGGTCAACCTCATCGACCACGTCCGTGTCGCGAATAGATGCTTTATTTAGATCTCCCTAGAGAGTCCCACCTTCATGAATGACCGCTCGACGGGCTTATACGATTGACAGGCCTACACGATTGACCAAGCTCGACTGGTCATCCGGATGCTAAATAAAGGAAGTTTGTAGGAGAGATCTATCTTTCTCATCATCTCTGAAACAAGGTGGCCTGTATTGATGGCGGTGGACTGTGGTTGAACTTTGCCGATGCTGATGGGCCTTAAACAACAGCTTGTACTGAAAGACGAGAGCGTAGCTATCATAGGTAGGACTCCTGCAAGTAGCCTCCGTGACTCTCAATAATACCTCTTCAAAGGTCTTTCGGCAACTGGCTTGTTGATCATTCATCGAGAGCTGATCCTTCGTCCTTTTCCCCGTGTTCACCGTGCCACTTGCATATAGGCCAGTTATCCATGCCTGGACTCGTCTAATAATTTTCGGAGAAGAGTCAGACTCAGCAGGAAGTCCAGAGAATGCTGAACGACAATCTTACCGGAGGTGACGAAACCTTAGTAGACTCCAGTTTGGTACTCTTCAAGACCTGTGGAACTTCTATGGAGGCAGTGCCTGCCCGTGAATTTAAGCTCCGGTTGTTGCGTTGAGGGAGATTCAGTGATAAAGGTCTGGTAGAATAATCGGGCTCACATTAGCTCCGAATAGTTCAGCTAAGCCGCGGAGGACCTCAAGGTGGCCAATTAAAAACAAGCATTCTGGTATTGGCAAGTTCCTGCACCTCTCGATCCTTTATGGCAGGTAGTGGCTCGGTCGTACCTGCAATCTGAAGCTGATCGGAGCTCACCCTGAAATTTTCCTCCTTCCTTCTACCAATCTACCGCCCACCCAAGCCACTTTCACTTTTTTTCACAACACAAGCTCAACAACATCATGGCGGACGCTTCAGAGGGAGCGGCACCAGCTTCGGCTCCTGAGGAGAGCCCCCTAGGCAACCTCGGAGGTAACTGATCCATCCCGTTTGCACCTTCGATCTTGCGCTGACCTTGGAGCTTCACCGCAGCTATGTTCAAGTGGAGATACAACCATATCTGGAAGCTCTACGGACAGAAGAAGTACGAAGAGGCCGAGGCCGAGGCTATGAAGATGTTGATGGAGCCACGACTTGGGGATTTTCATCGAGCCGGAATGCACTTGCTGCTTGCTGGTTCCCCTCATGACTACGTTGACAATGCGAAGCAAGCAGTTCGCCTTTACGGCAAAATTCTCGAGGAGCACGGTTCCAACTTTTCTCCCAAGGAGCAGAGCGGCATCCAGAACCTCATCAATAGGTCCAAACAAGCCTTGGAGAAAGCGCTCAGAGATCAGAGCGACATTGAACGCAATGTTCGCGAGTACCTGTAAGCTATTTGAACTACGTATTCGAGTGTATTCGAAGCTGACTTATTCTCTTTCCAGTGCCAGCGGCAAGACAATCGATGACCTCCACGACGAGCAAATGAAGGAGCTGCAAGAGCGCGAGATGGAGCTCGCCAGGGTCGAGATGAGCAAGGAGGAAGTCGCCTTGGGATCGCAGGTCCCACCTTCCAGCCAGAGCGTCCCCGATGACGCCGGCGCCGCCCGGAGCTCTGGTGTGGGCGGCTCCCAGTCCGCTGACCGGAAGCTGCCGATGGAAACGGACGAGGAACCGCCGACCTATGATTGATGATATGGAACCATGGCGTCGTTTTTGCCTACTCAGGCACGTTTCTGGTGTCGCTTGTGTGTTGTGCCATCTGGGCGGCAAGATCAAGGGCTAGCTTAAATCCTATTGACTTCGTCTTTATCAGCTAAGCAGAGAGTTACGCAACCAGTTGTACTCATGATTCGCACCGTGCATGATGTGTCATTCGGACGACATGAAATTTTCTGTCCTTCGGGAGGAACCAAGATCCTGTCAGTGCCGGGTGTCGATATGAGTTGAGACGTTTGAGCTCTCTAGCACATTTGGCATCTCCATAAGACTTCATTCATTCTCATACAACATTGGCCTCGCAGTTTTGGTTCGCTGGATAAGTGATTCCAGCTCTACTGTCTTGCGAAACTGACTTGAGCCCAGGTACCACCGCGTTTTCTCATGCAAGTACTCGTCTTGCTTTCACCCATTTTTCACATTCATTTGTATCGCATCTTCAATATTTCTGCAACGTAAAAACTTTGGCTGGCCACGTCAGACCTTTCGGGAGAAATGTATTTTAATTGCTATGAGATAAATCGTTGAATCAAAGCTGCAATAAGTTGAGGCCAAGTAAGTTTGCAGAAATTCAGCAGCACGTCAAGGCGTTGACTGCGAGGTTCAAACATCGCGCAGTTCATGGAAGATATGAAAATTGATGGAAGGTAAATCTAGGAATAGCCTCAGTCCATGAGTCTGGACAATGGTCTGGGCTGGGAACTAAATCAAAATTTCGTATGCTATTGAGCACACGATTCTTCGTGTTGGCCTTGAATCGTTTGGGCTCATTAGACGATATTCCTTCGTTCATAACTTCCCTATTTAAACAAGGACAACTTGCACCTTACATACCTATATAGCACAGCTATCATAGCTGACCGGTTACTTGCATCCTTGGGCTGCTCGCAGAAAGTCACAGCCTTCTCGGCATGTTGATTATATATCAAGATTTTGTCTAGTGTCAGTGAAACCTCCTCTCATAAGTTGTCATTTCCCATTATCCGCCGGCAAGCAACAAGACGTTGTGTTCTTCTGAATGTGGCACTCTCGCTCGACAAGCACTGGCAGAAATGCGCTTCCTGCCTTCAACCTGCCGACGCCGTGTCTCCTCTTACTGGGGGGGGGGGGAGGCTACGGGACTTCCTTGAAATAACTTTATGAGACTTTCATCTTCATCTTACTATTGAGGCTTTTGACCATTTTAGTAAATTTTGATTGATCGTAATGAGTCGGCCATGAGTTGAGCTTGGTGTTGTGTTAATCGGCTTTGGGCCCGTCTCGCAGGGACTGTGTAGCTGTAGTTTTTGCTCAACGCTTTGTCACGAGTTACGCATAGCAAATTAATCTACTGATGATATTTATTCTAAGCAAGCTTGACGCCAATCAGCTATGTTGTGCCTAATGCAAGGTATTTTGGGGACTGTTACGAAAGCTACCTATTTCCTGGCAGCTGTACGCTCCGCATTTCTCTTGCATGTCTTTTTGCCTGAAAAGTTTCCTTTTGCGAGTTGGGAAAAAAAATGTCGCACCAAGGACTCGATCGACGGCGCTTAACGCGGACATGAATCAGTGACATGGCAAATCCGGTTTGTTGAAGAAAATCCCCAGGTTTTGCGACCGCATATCATCACACCTTATCGCTGTGATATCAGAATCCCGATCGACCCGGTCTTGTGGTTGTTATCGCCGTCGGAGACGACAGGGGTCATTGACCAATGAAGTCACTCTTTGGGGGCCACATTCTTGTTGTCCCCTTGGTGGTCCTGCCCCGTGTACTCCGTACAGCTTTTTGCGGGCGACATGCGGGGGCCAAAAAGTGATGAGGGGAAAACGGCCCTTTTATGGGTTGAGCAGCACGAGACAGTGGTGAGCAGAACATCATCTGCCACATGATGTCAATGGCGTTGATTTTCGACTTCAACAGTTGATCACATACACATTCAACGGAAATGTGGGTATCAGAAGACTCAGCAGAGACTCGAGGTTTCAGCGGGAGGAGTTGGTTGATCGCGGCTTGGCTTTTGGTAAAAAAAACTTCCGACCCATGAGCCCCTATCCCCGATCGGCTTACCGGCCGCCTGCTTTGCCAGGTAATCTTGCGAATTTTGCTGGCCCCCACATGAAACCCAGGAAAGCCCTGCCCATAGGCTGTGACTTAAGCGCAGAAAACAGAGAAAAGTTTGTCAAAAGTAATTGCAGGTCCATGGAACTGGGACGGTGGTTACGTCGTCTCATCATGGGCAGTTCGTGGCATGCTCGTGGCTGTCACGTTGCCTGCCCTGACGAGAAAGCATAAGCTTGCAAGCATCGGGGGAGGTTCCTTGGCCTGCCGTCTCGGCATCGCACGATCGGCTCGGTCTTTGCTCATCACCCTGCCGCCTCACGGAGCGCCAAGCCGGCCAACAAATATATTAGTGCTCAGCCAAGGACGCGGCTTCGACGCGGCTTCATTCCGGGCCGGGACCTGAATTAGCGGAGAGATAAGCGGATAGCTAAGGCGGTCTATCGGTGGCGGCCCAGGAACAATGTCTCGTGTCGACGAAGAAGTTTTTCAGGCACGTGGTTGCTGCGCCGTCATACCATGGTTGTTGTAGCAATAATGGAGCACACATTTCTCGTCAGGGGTTGGCAGTAAACCGAAGAACTCCTATTCCAGAAAAAGAACTGGAATCACGAAGACGTCTGGCCGCGTTCCGGGCTGCAGTCTCGCCTGCGCCCACCGGGCAGAAAAATAGGGAGTAAATATTTCAGGAGTCGGCAGAAACGCGACCTTGGACGGCCATGTGCCCTTCTAGATTTTCCTCGTTTGACGTCAGCCCATCGTTCCCCGACTCTTTTTCCCCAGGGAGAAGTTTTCAATGGTCCAACTCTGTTTTCTTCTCCACGCGGAGTCTCCGTATTCCCTCCGTAAGCTCCCGCAAGAGCGCGAGAATGGTTCGGACTGTCACCGAACATCGGGATCCAGAACACGGTGACGGCCCTCACGGTAAAATTTTCGGTCAAACCACCCCCTTCGGGCGGGTCTCGCACAAACGCTATCCTCGCCCGTTGTGGAGTCGCGAGTCAGATGGAAATAACGTCGCGGCCTGATCTCCGGTACCAGAACCTGCAGTCGTCGCCCCATCCATCCCACCATCCACCGCGTTCTGGCGTTGCAGTCCCGAACCTGGAGCGCAGGCTGGAGCCCCAAGGGCAATAGAGCTCATGCGCCCGCAGCACCCGCAACCCGCAACAGCATCCCCAGGTCGGTGTCCGGGCACGCGTCCCTGAGTCCTGGGGTCCTCCACTGGAGAAGAAGGCCTGGAAATGCGGACGAAATCGCTCTTACTTCGGCCGTTTTTCTCCAGCTTCTCCACCCTAACACCAGACTGAAATTTTGGATGACGATGTTGGTGTCGAGGTTAGACAAACAGGTAACGAACATCGGCGAAGAACCCACAACGGATCAATGCGGTCGCCGGGTTGGTTGTTGTTCCAGTTTTGGTCCGTCGCGTGGTATCCGTACGTAGGCAGTTGGTAAGCGGTATTGACTGATCTGCAAAGTTGTTTAAAAGCCTGGCGCCTCCCGTCGTTCAATATCCTTTAGGTTCGCTTGGCAGCTGTCTCTTTATTCCGGTCGACCTTATCAGAGCCGCAATCTGCTTGGTGCTTGGCATCTGCTCTTAATCAGATCCGTAGTATTTCCCCTCGCACGGACAAGCGGAAGCCAACATACACGATGCACGGCGTAACACTAGCCCCGAAGATTTCGGGCAAACACAACCCAGACGGCCAAAATGAGGCTCACGTCGAGAACCTTCAGACATCTCTTCCTGGACTGAACGAGAAGGATGCCCTCGCCGTCGCCCAGGCCGGAGGATGGGAGGTTGACGCTCTCATCGACAGCTTGGAGCGTGAGCTGGAGGCTGCCGGCGGAGTAAAGAAAGGTATCTTCGATCTCGAGTTCACCAACACCAAGTACTTCACCTGGCTTATCGTCGCCTTCGCCTCAATGGGTGGTCTTCTCTCCGGTCTCGACCAGTCCCTGATTTCTGGTGCCAACCTTTTCCTGCCCGGCGACCTTGGCCTCACGGATCGCCAAAACAGTTTGGTCAACTCTGCTATGCCTCTGGGTGCCGTCGGTGGTGCTCTCATCCTCAGTCCCTGCAACGAATACCTCGGAAGAAGAATGTCGATCATCGTTTCTTGCGTTCTCTACACCATTGGTGCTGCTCTCTGCGCTGGCGCCATGAACTTTGGTAAGCACCCTTATTTCCGGCAGTAGCGTACGACGACTGACTCTTGCCCAGGCATGATCGTCTCCGCTCGCGTCATCCTTGGCATGGGTGTTGGTCTTGAGGGTGGTACTGTTCCCGTCTACGTTGCCGAGACTGCCGAGCGTCGCATTCGTGGCAACGTTGTGTCCCTCTACCAGCTCAACATCGCCCTTGGTGAGGTTCTTGGTTATGCTGTCGCTGCCATGTTCCTTCACGTCAAGGGTAATTGGCGCTTCATTCTCGGTTCTTCCCTCCTCTTCTCCTCCATCATGTGGGCTGGTAAGTCATCTTATGATAATATATTTATCTTTAAGCTAACAGGCGTGAAGGCATGCTTTTCCTTCCAGAAAGTCCAAGATATCTCATGCACAAGGGCAAGACTCTTGAAGCCTACAAGGTCTGGAAGCGCATTCGCGGTACTTCCACACCTGAGGCTAGGGAGGAGTTCTTTATCATGAAGGTCTCTGTCCTAGATGAACAGCAGGTTGTTTCGGAAGGTGCTAAGAACAAGCGCTTCCCCTGGATGGACTTCTTCACCGTCCCTCGCGCTCGCCGTGCTCTCATCTACGCCAACATCATGATTCTCCTTGGTCAGCTGACCGGTGTCAACGCCATCATGTATTACATGTCCATTCTCATGCAGCAGATTGGTTTCAACGACGAGAAGGCTACTTACATGTCTCTTGTCGGTGGTGGTTCTCTCCTCATTGGTACCATTCCCGCCGTCATGTACATGGAGAAGTTTGGTCGTCGCTTCTGGGCCAATACCATGCTTCCCGGTTTCTTCGTTGGCCTTGTCATTATCGGTGCCAGCTACCAGATTCCGACTACGACGAACACTACTGGTGCTGTCGCTTGCTACTTGGTCGGTCTGGCCTTGTACATGATGTTTTTCGGTATGTCACCACTTTTGATGAAAACTCATTTTTTATCTACACCCTCACTCCTGGGAACGTAAAACTGATCAAATAAACGCTTCAGGTTGTTACGCATGTTTAACTTGGGTCGTTCCTTCTGAGGTTTACCCAACTTACCTCCGATCATATGGCATGACCACATCTTCCGGTCTACTCTTCCTGTCGTCTTTCATCGTCACCTACAACTTTACTGCCATGCAGGAGGCTATGACGCGCACGGGCCTCACGCTAGGCTTCTACGGAGGCATTGCCATCATTGGATGGTTTTACCAGTACGTCTTTTCCTTCAAATTTTTTTCATACTTATACCACCACTTTCGACGAATATCCTCACTTCTGGGAACGTGTAACTGATCAAATAAACGTTTAGAATGGTGTTCATGCCCGAGACGAAAAACAAGAGTCTTGAAGAGATTGATCTCTTGTTTGAGAAGCCCACGAGCGAGATTGTCGCGATGAACATGAAGGACATCGCCCGCGGTCTCAGCAAGATCTGCGGAGGCGGCAAGAAGGAGAGCAACGCTCCCGGGCGTGAAATGGAAGTGTATGAGAAGAACGAGAAGGAAATCAGTGCTTAAAACATGAGTTAACGTAGTAATGTGGTGGTGGTGGCTCAGAGGCCATCGATGAATGATACCAAGATATCGGATATGAATCGCGAGTAATGCATCCCACACATGGGAAAATAATGCATTCAAAGTGCCAAGTCGCATTTCAATCAATGTCCTTGCATGTTCCGTCCCATTTGCGTTGTGGTACTTGTGGTTGTGGCTGCCGCATTCATCTTCGCCGCGACGTCACCGCAACCGCCGACCCGCGCAGATGCGACGAGAGGCAGTAGTAGCTATGGTAAACAACACAAGACACCTGAATTAACCAATCGTGCAGACTCGCTTCATCTTCGAGATAGTATTGGCACGTCGATTGAGCGATGATGCCGGGCATTCAATACCAGACACTGTGGACGCTTAAGCCGTCAGCAAAACTCCCGGACCGAAAGCGGGGCCGGGCCCGGACCCGAACCCGGGACCGTGCTCACGCCGCCGCTGCCAACAAACCACGCCTACTTCCTCCCCGCGCCTTCCTCCTGCTTTCTCTCGTTACGCCAAACAATGACCGCAGGGCATTTGAGCGCACAGTGATGCAATAATCTGGGCTTGAGATTTCATAGAGTCAACGGCTCCCGCTCCTTCCGCTCCGGCGCTCCGGACCAGGATACGATTTCCAAGGTGTCAATGTGTGAGAATATGAGCTCGCGAGAATTCGAATTGAAGTCATAGAAGCCGCTGGAATTAGACTAGGGAAGACCTGATACGATCATAGAAAAGAATTTCATTTCTTTTGGCCTCAAGTATCTAGGAGTAATCGAACGATTGCGGTCTTACCTTCAACCATGCAAGTGTCGCGGAACATTATCATTTGTCCGTGGCTTTCCTTTACTCAACAAAGCTGCTTAAGCTGGGATACCAATTTTCTCTGCATATCGGATGCATCTTTTCTAGTGAGCTCGCGCTGCTCGACAAGCTCTTTAAGAGCACCTAGCTGAAATCTTCTAGAATTTCCTGATAACTCTCTGTGGCGCCACGATGTCATTGGGCGTGAAAGCTAATAAGTAGTAGAAAAATGCATGCCACATTAGACGTAACAAAGTGAACCATTGCCTATGGGTCTTTCATTACGTGTGAGTGGGTTAGTCATGTGTCCTCGCGTGGGATAAAAGGGCCTGGTTAGCCTTAGCTTCCATGAATAAGAATCTGCAACTTCAATGTCAAAAAGGACCTTAGATCTGTGAATGCAAATCAGACACGCTACAATTATACAAAACAGACGGCCCAGGACTGTCCCTACTTCTACCTTATACGAAATACAATACATAGAATCAGGGTATTACCGTCCCCTATTACCAGCGCCTCTTTTCTTCGTCCATGCAGTTCACGCCCTGAGTAAGAACTTGCTAAGGAATGCTTTAAACTTCTCTCCCGATAGTGAAACCAAGGCCCGATCCATGCTTTTCATATGAATGTCCTCCGGGAGACTGTATTTCTGATCTTTGTCAACGGTCTTGTCGAGGCAAAGCCCCTGGATAGAACACTGGGCCTTGCATGGCCGATTGAATCATGTTCAATGGAACCATGATGCAAGGCACAAGAGCCATGGGCACTTCTGTTTGGTACTCAGAAGAAACTGAGCTCGAAGCCCTCGTTGAGCGAACCTGTCTGAGGTCGAAGCTACTCGTTGACTGACGTCCCGGGCTTCCCAAGTAATATGGAAACAAAAGGTTTGGGTTTTCTTCACCAGCCCAATTTGGGTAGTTACCTTCCTGTAGGAAGGGGCGAAAACTACCATCGGAACCTTTCATATCTTGCGACTGCAGAGGAACCCTGCAAGAGTTGCTAGACCTGTTGCGTTGAGACGATCCCTCTTCAAAGTCGGAAATATGTTTTGCAAGCAGGGGCAGCAAGGGGCTATCGCGAGATGAGCGTGTCCGTAGCGAATACGCAATCGATTGGGGATCCGTCAAAAAGTCATTTTTGGTCCGCTCAGGAACAGCTTGGCTCATGGTCGACTGTTGCGGATGACTTCTCAAGTTGGCACCTCCGTCTCCATTATCGACCTCCTCTTGCAACTCCTCAAGAGCAACTTGCTGCTGTTCTTCGTTATCCTCTGTAATAAGATACTGAACCAAGGCGGCGGGTAAGGTCTCCTCTCCTTGAGCTGGGATGTTCAGCGGAAGCTCTTGCGTCTTCGGTCGATTTTGCTCCGAATTTTCGGTGCTCGGGCAGCGACTGTTTCCGTAACAAGGACTCCCCATCTCAGGGTTCGAAAGGCGCTCTGTCTGCGTTCCTTGGACCGACAAGACTTCCTTTCCCTTTGTACGAGAACAATCATCGCGAATAATCGATGGAGTGAGCCTGGGCTTATCGAATGCCGCAATCACAGTCCCGGCATCTGAGTCCTCATCATCAGAAGCTTCGTGCTCAAAGATACCTCCAATGCCTAAACTGGAGCCATTGTCGTCACTATCTGTCCCAGTACTCGATGAACTTGCACTTTCGTCATCGTCGGATGCAAGCTGGCCTTCCTGTAATGCATGATTCTCTAGATCGGCGTATGTATATCCTGCGTCTTCCGGAATAGACCCAGACGGTAGTCTTCTAGAGTAGTGTTCCCAAGCCCAGTATGGCTCTTGCGTTTCAATATCGTTTCTTTGCAGGTTCGGCGGCGGCGGTGTTGATGTCTTTTCAAGATACATGAACGGGTCCAGAGTTGCGTTCCTTGTTTTGTCGTCTCCTTCTGTACTGCCTGCTACGCCATCGTCCGACGTCTGAAGGTCCAGAACCTTGACATTGTCAGATGAGCCGATACTGAGCGCCTTCGTGGCTCTGCAAGAGCTACAGCTCGGAGCCTTCAACCTAGCTGAGATCTTTGAGCTAGTAGACCTACTCCGACTGGTGGTACTCAGACTCAAGTAGCTACTGCTTAGTGAAGATCGTGAGCTGAAAGACTCGGTCTCTGACGATGAGCTTATGTATCTTCTCTCTCGTTTCATAAACTCAAGCCGCACTTCGTCTCTGATCTGTTGGCGCACTCGTTCCTTCTCTTCCTCTTCCTCTTGAATTCGTCGCCTCTCCTCTTGCTCATGTGCCAGCCTGGCTTCCACCTTTGCTTCAGCATCCATTCTGAGGCGATGTGCTTCCTGTTCCTTCAGCTGCTCCCACTCGGCTCGGGCACGTAGTTCTGCCTCCAGTTTCGCTCGAGCGATTCTCTGGCACTCTTCGAGTTCTTCTCGTTCCTGTATTCGGCGCTGTTCTTCAGCTTGCCTTTCAGCTTCGATTGCTTCTCGGGCGGCTTTCTCTATTTGTGCTTTTGCTTCCTCGAGCTCTTTTCTGGCGGCCTCCTGAGCAAGTCGGATTTCTTCCATTCTCTGCTTCATGTGCTTTTCTGCTTCTTCTTGAACCCTTTTCTCGAACTCTTCCTGCCTCTGGCGCTCCTCCCTCGCTCTTTGGTCTTCTTTGACTTTCGCTAGTTCCCTTCTAAGACTTTCAATCTCTTCGCTTTCCCGACTTTTATCTGGCGACAGGCTTGGAGTGGCTTCAGGCGGTGGCGGGGGAGGAGGCCCTCTTGGCAAAGCTTGCGATGACATGTACGGTATATGTGCAGGTTCTACGAGCGGCGGCGGCATCCCACAAGCACGGCCAGGCATAGAGCTGTATGAATTCATGTTCATAAAGGGGCCTGGTGGATGGTAATCGGGAGGAACCATCCCAGGAACATTTTCGTGAAACTTTGGACGACGATATGCCCCTGTGATATAGTCATAACTCCCGTAAGTCGCGTTGTTCGGGCTTGAATGCATCTTCTCGTTTGGCTGAGATGACTCCTGGTTCCAAGTATGTTGACGTGATGGGCCTACTCCAGGTGAATCGTCCCTATTCCTGCCACTAGTTGGACGCCTGTGTTGCCGCCAAAATGACGAAGGCTCTTTGCCCTTGACGGACGGTCGGTGGTATGATGATGATCTTGGTGGGGCTCTTGAACCCGCTGCAGTATGCAAGGGCCGATATCTTGGTGCCGGATTTGTTGTGGATTGTGAGGATGAAGATCGGCGGCCCTGTCTACTTGGAGATCTCGAGACTGAACTCACGACTGAGTGTTGGGGTTTACCATCTGCATCAACTATATGAACACGGCGCGTGGGTCCAGGCATACTGGACCGCTCCGCAGAGGTTCCAGTGTTTTTGCCTGGTCGAAAAAGAACCAAGTCTGTACAGGAGCGTTCCGGCATGGGAATGTCACCGTCGCCAGGTCATCGTTGGAGGTTCAGATGCACGAGGTCGAGTTGTGAAGTCGCGTGGAGGATCCGCAGGCAAAAAGAGAAAATCCGATGCGGCTGTGAAGCACTCGCATAATTAGAAGAAAAGAAGAGGGGCCAGGGACATGGGAATCCAGGGCGGGTGCCCTCGCGCCAACTTATCCAAACTAAGGCTGCCACGCTGCAACAGACCATTGAAACCAGCCACCGACTTCGCCAACAAGATACCCCGCAGTCGTATGCAGTGTTCAAATGTTGTGAATGGTTGAGAATCAGAAGCGTCGGTACCATTGGCCAGCCTGGTTTTAGACAAAATCGTTTCTAGGCGAGTGAGCTGACATACCCTGGTCTTAGTGGCTTATCATGCATATGCGCTCCATTCTCCTGCGCCAATTTTGCGACCCTCTCCGCTGCGAACCAATTCGTTGCCTCACCATTTAATAGGTCACCGTACCCGAAGATGATTGCCTTGTGTTTCCACTTCCGACTGTCAGAACTGTGTTGTCAGCGACCACGTTGTCATGTCCACGATTGGAAACCACGGAACTGGGGCCCAGTCTCTCATTCTTGGCACAGCTCCCAAATTTTCAGCGCGGCGGATGGTCAGCCCGTCGATATTCGGAAAGTCTCGAATATTGCTGGTATGCCAGGTCTCATCCTTCTTCGCAATTCCATTAAACCTGCAGGTAGCAAGAGTGATCATAGATGATTGCAAATCAACATTCGGCCTTTGAAAAGTCAGATTTGCTTGACAGGATACTAGGCGAAGAAGGGGAAGGTCTATTGGCATCTTGTCGTTTGAGTTGAACCATGCATGCCGCTCTTGGGTCGGCTGATCAATTCAAATGTGAGTTGTAGGTTTCCTATCGCAATTGGAGGACAAATCAACTACGCCACCTGGTGGGTCTGTCAGTTGAGTGTACATTGAGACCCGTTATGAACTCGCTGGCATAGCGTTGGACCCCGTTTAATGGCTCATTCAAGTCTCTAAAGAGACCAATGTGGAATTGCATAGACCTCTACCATCACAGGGAAGGCCGGGAGCGCACATAGATTACTCGTTTCCCAGGGAAGACCTGGAACTGGGGACTGGCTCGGTTGACATGAGTGAATTCCAGACAAGGCAAGCATTAATCGTGAGTTTCTCTGGATAGATGGTAGCAGTAACTTGTGAGTCAACATTTACCACGTCCCTTCGCCGAAGCCGGTTAGTTGCTTAGGTGGTCTAACTCGTACTGTACAAAGATGATGCTTGAGAGAGAGTGTATTGGAGTGAGTCTGATTGGTATCTGAGCTTTCAAATTGCACTATAATGCCTTGAAGGTCGCTGATTGTGGACGGTCCCGAAAACACATTGGCTCCATGCGAAGAGAAATCAGTGGCTTCAATATGTTCATACATAGAATCACCATGATAAAAAGAGACTAGATTATTCATACGCAAGAGTCTTTGAACACGGGGTAAGTGTACGAGATGTCGCTGATTGTGGGTGTGTAAGCTTATGCATGGGTGTCTGACAATTGAGTTGCCCAACCTCCACTTTGATCCCTCAACCAATTGAAGCCAACCAGGCAGATACCGCAAAAGCCCGCATGACACCATACCTTGCGGCGGCTAGCCTCCACGTGTGAACGGATTCTCCAGTTGCGGGTGTGGAATTGAGCGCATTCAACGCCCATGCGGTTGAACACGTGCTCCGTAACTGCAGGTATGGACGACTCAAGCCCTCCAGTCTTGAAGAGACACGCATTACCTTTTATCGGGCCATCCTCAAGCACAGTTCAAATCTTTCATCTCCGACAGAACTCGTGTACGTTTGGATCATGCTGTTAAATTTCGGGTCCAGTCAAACCGCAAGATCCACTCACGATGTACTAACAGCCCTGAAAAGCGCAGAAGATTTGTACTCGAACCTGTACCGCATATCTTCGGCATTTCATTCGGCGACGGAGCAACACCCCGCATGTTATCGGTAAGCAGTAGGAAAGGGTAGGAGAGTTGGGCTGTTGGCCAAAGAGCTCCTTGAAGCCGTCGTCCAACCGACTCAGTCACCACCTCAGTCGTTATCGAAGGACGGGCAGCAGAATTGGAGGGCTTTTCGAAGAAGGTGTTCAAGATACCGCCATTTGGGGATGACAAGCTAACTCCCTCATTTCGCAACTATTACCTCGGACTCCAGAGCGTCAACCTCGGAAGTGGGGGTCAAAAATGGCACTCCGGGACACAATTCAACGGGAGTTTTGTGGCGCCTTCTCATTCTCCCAAGTCCTAGTTGTTGTATTGAATTGTGTTCAATTCAGCAAGACCGAATGGCCAAGCGTTTCAAAACTCCAAATATCATCACATTCATATTCGTGTTCGTAATCCCGTCTTCGTAATCCCGTCCCAATTCCTCTGGAGTCATCACCTTCCCAGAAACCTTTCATGAATCCCCAAGTTGCCCGTTATCCTGCCTGCTTTGTTTTGTTGGGGATGGCAATCCCAGTGTATGCTCTGAGGTTTCTCTACTACCGCTGCTGTCCGACCATTGCCAGCTCGCCTCAGGGGGAGATGAATGTCTGAACGTCGTTGAACCAAAAGCAGACTCTAGGTCAAAGTCTGCAGACAACGGTGACAAATTGTTGCTATCGATATCCGGTAAAAGGGGTACTTCCCCACTCGTCAACCTCCTGAAGCCCGATAAAGAGTGCGGTCGTAGCATGCACTCATCTCGTGGCATCATCCGTCCTTGTTTCGTCCATGTCCTGTCCTCGTATGACAGTTCAATCTCCATCGTCTTCATGATACCTGAAGATGGAGGTTCGGGAAGAACACCAACACTCGCAGTAGCTGACTTTCCTGCTGTGGCGGTGCAGGACTCCGACCCAGAAGAAGAGGAAGATGACGACCCGGACCCTGATCGTAGTGGGAAAGTCCAGGACGCCCTATTTCTGTTCGGTGTTGGCCGACAGGATCGTGACTCTGGGCCTGAGATTCGTGATTCGTAGGTGAAGTCGTCAAAACGCAACCTCGGCATCTCCATCGACTGCGACGGCTCGCTCCGTGAGAGAGAGCCTCTGAAAAAGTTCTTAGACATCGTGTCGGTCGTCTCGCTCGTTACGCCCGTTAACTCGATGGTAGGCAACGATCTAGTCCTCCAAGGCCCCCTACTCTGCTCCTCCCGCTGCCTCCTTCCACACAATTCTCGGACGAGAGGCGTGAGACTCGGTGCACAAGCAGCGGTGATACCGATTCCAGGTTCGACAGTGCTCCAAATGGCGAAGTTGGCGGTCTCTCCTGTACGATGAAAGAGTAAGCACGCGTTTTAAATGCCATTCATGGGCTTCGTGCCCCTCCAAGCTGGTAAAGTTTAGGTGTGCATGGGCAGATCGATTGACGTACGAAGAAAGTTTCCCTCGCTCAATACAGACGGTACTGTCACCGCTCGAATAATAGTGGCGATACTCGCGCTGCAAAAAGTCAATTCATGTTAGCATCTCCATCACCAATCATAGTTATGCCACCGGAGCGGAAGGTTGGGTGTTGCGCATGCCACCAAACCATCGAGATGGGAAACGTACATTGAAGCAAACCCTAGCAAGAGCACAACCAGAATTTTGGTCTTTTTGCGCAGGTCCAACGACCAGACAATAAACAAGGGCAATATCCCAAATGTCCAGTCCGCAATGCAGTTCAGTGTGGCGGCTGTGAATGTGGTGCCGAGAACGACGGTTTTCGAGAAGCAATGGCCTGGGGTACGAGGACCCTCGTCCCAGAATACGTGTACCGGTCGGCACTGGAAGGCGACGAGGAACAGGTACAGAAACCCAAATACCAGCGTCGACAGCAGCAGTGCTCGCAGAATCCAGACGTGCGTCGGAACGATCGCGATGCGCAGAAGTAGGATGCCGACGCAGACTTTCAGGAGGATTGTCGTGAGGAGATACAGGAGTTCGCCAGCAAAGAAGTACTGCACGTTGGAAGTCAACACAGCAGTCCGGTACTTTCGTTTTGTTGTCGTCAAATCTGTCGCAGAGGTGGACCCCAAATCTGCAACGTACCTGGAGGGCTTTCCGTCGATCTTCTGGCGTTATCTGTGTCGCATCGCGACCCGTACCATGCACTACTCCCAGGATTTCGGTGACCAAAAACACCGTAAAAACAGCTTGCAGCAGGCAAAGAAGCTTGTCGTCGGAGGTCACGGTTCGCGTGATGAAAACTTTCGAGTACAACCGCAGAGCGACGGCGATGGGCGTGAGACAGAGAAAGAGAATGGCAACCGCAAGAACGCGGCGAGGTCGGTTCGGATCGATGTCGACGTCGGCATCCACCATGCTCCGATGGGGATTGAAGTCCGTTTACGAGGTCCACCACTCTCTACTCGGGCGACATGGCGGCGGGCAGCAGAAACGGGATCAAGGTATGTTGCGAGAAAACAGAGAAGATCGCGGGCAGAATCCTTCGTCTTCTATTGCTGGAACAGGATCCCCAGCAGCGTTGGGCCTGGCCCCTTTACGGCGGTCGACGGCAAGGGGGCACGGATGCGTAGGGGGGGCGGCTAGGATCTACGTCCACGCGGCGTCCGGCGGAACTTTAAAGAGGGCGGGAAAAGAAAGTATTTGGGTCGGCACTTGAGCACAGGAACTCAAGATCAGCAGTCTTGAGTCACGGGCGGAGGTTAAACGACGGTACGAATAGAGTCTTCTCGGCTGAAGTATGGCAGATGCAGTAGGTTGACGGCACGACGGGAAGGATGACCCATGAGACAGACTCGCGAGAAGCTTGAAGAAAGCTTGAGGAAAGCTTGACACTCGGGGAGAGGAGCGGCACCAGCTCACATGTCTATTGGGCATGTTCACCTTCTAGAAATGCGATCTTCAACCAAATTGGTGCAAGCTACCCGCAGACGCCGTCCACAGCTGTGGCTTAAGGTTGGACCAATCGGGGCCCTGAGTCAGTGGGTTTTGGCTGATGTCTTGGACAGTTTAGCTCTTTTATGCAAACGGCATACCTACCTAGGATCGAGCTGCCATTTGTACGATGCACCGATCATGGGGAAATTCATCTGGAGAATGCGGCCGTTCAAGCTCTGGAAAGAAAGACAGAAGATCAAAAGGCAAAGGAAACATGATGCGTTGAGGTGTCAACATTGACGGAGATCTGAGACATTGGGTTACTAGTCTCGTGCGCGTGTGGCTGAATATATGGGCAGATAGATTAGATGATATGATGAGTGAACGACGGAAAAGGCAATGGACACGAAAATATGCCACTGGCGTCAGACGGTCTGGACTTTCTCTCCGCCCGCCCCGGGAGTCTTCTCGTCAATGTCCACAGCTCCAGACATCGTGGAGATGGCGTCGAGCTCAGCCACCCCGCGTAGGACGGGCGCATGCCCAAATGTGCCAAAATAATCAAGGTCGTCCACCGCTTGTTTTTCCGGCATGGGCCACAAATAGTCCAGGAGGAGGTATATCAGACCTGACACAAGACAGCCCACAAACCACGACAATTGATAAAGCCTCGTCCAGCCCGCCCATACCTCGCTTGGAGCAACAGCGCGCTGCGCCAGACCTGGGATGAACAGCCACGCGCCCAGGCACCAGGCGATGGCTGCTCGCCAGTTCCATCCCTTGGTGTACCAGTAGATGCTGTTGGACGAGTTCCCGTAGAGGTCGGTCAACTTGATTGTCCGCTTGCGGAGGAGGAAGTAATCAGCGAACATGATCCCCATGAGCGGGCCGAGGAAAACGTTGAAGCTGCCCACGACGGTCAAGAAGTTGCTAGCGCTATTGAGGAGCGCCCAGGGCTGCATAATGAACACGAAGACAATAGTGAAATAGCCCCCGCGGCGGACCGTGAACCAACGCGGTAGCAGGGCGGCTAAGTCGATTCCGGCGACCACGCAATTGGATGCGACCACCATGCCGAACTGCGAGAATATGAAGGCGATGCTCGCAAACGCGATCCCCGCTCGGGAACCAGAGTTATCTTCGTTCTTACGCACGGCTTCCAGGAAAGCGTAGGGCTGCCACAGGAGCTTGCCCTCATCGGGGTACAGCGTGGCGGCGCATGAAGTGCAGATGATCCCGACGCAGGCTACGATGATGGTCCCCAAAGGTACCATGATTAGCTGCGCCAAGACCTGATCTCCCGGCTTTCGTGCTTATCGCGTGTAGTCCGACTGAGACCACATGTGCGTGGCGATGCCCCCAATATTTGCCGTAACAGCCGCAACGAAGGCCCAACCGAGATCGCCTCCCGTAGCTGGCTTGACACCCGAGACCTTACTCACATCTGCGACAAGGGCACCTCCTCCCTCAGCTCGCACGGTGGACCAGATGAGAAGTACAAACACGGTTGTAGCAACAGTTGTGGAGGCGATCAGAAACGGTTTGCGATAGTTTTCCGGGCTGAACCAGATCATTGGGAGACACAGGAGCAAGTAGAGTACGAAGGATACGAGGTCGTACGTCCTCATCGTACCATCCGCGAGCTCTGTGTCCAGATTGAGAAAGGACGGCCAGATGCAAGTCAAAAGAACCTTTAGGCATTGGCTTCCGTACCACGTGTTGGTGGCTGTCCAGACAAAGGATAAGAAAACGCGGATGGCCTTCGTTGTTATTAGCCAGCATGTCAGAGGAATTAGTTTGAGCCTCCGAATGGCGACATACCATTGGAAAGAGGTAGCCCCAGATGCCCCAGTTCTGCTTCATCCATAGGGGAAAGCCAATGTGCCACTTTGCGCCAGGGTGACCGCCAGCTATGCAGACAAAGCCAACAAAGGTATGGGCGACGATGATGGCAATCATAGATTGCTATGCTCATTGATTAGTTGATTATGTGAGGCGGCAGCCACAGAGGAAGACGACGCTTACCCAAACATTGAGTCCCAGAGAAATGAGGGAAGATCCTGTTGTCCAGCCCCCAACATTGAAAGAACCTGTCACCATCCAGAGGCCAACGAACTCCCATGGGCCATATGTGCGGCGGGAAGGGGGCAACGGCCGCGTGTCTTTGTTGACGTAAATGTCCACATCTGTATCGGTATCTCGATTTACCTCAATGCGTCTGATGAGGCGGCGACTCAAAAGTGTTGGTGTCGCCATCGTTCAATACTAATCGTTGCTGTCGACTTGACCCAAAGCGAGAGAGCCGCCTATGAAGTTTTCAACTCTCTTAAGCCAGCATGAGAGTGTATTTTGCTCGGGAGGTTTAATTTTATAGAAAGCTATTGATCTTTTCGCAAGACAATCTTTCGCCGAGAATGATAAGAGGTCCAATTCCGTTTCTGTTGTGCCCGTCTCGGGCATTTGCCGGGTGTAAGCATGCTTTGTAGTCATGATAAGGATCGGTCTCTCGATACCGAGAGCTGCGAAGATAGCAGAGAAGCCCCTCTTCGTGACCCCCAGCAGACCATACCCTTCCATGATGATTGTGGACCCATGCAGATGTTCATGACCAATGGGAGAGCTTGCATCTCCAAGGACTGCAGTTAACCAGTTCACCAGTTTAGCAGTCGTACGCCCCGCGATAAGCTTGCATGTCCGTGGTAGCCCCGCAGTTCGAGCTGATGTCGAAGAGTTGATCAGTTCTTCCGAAATAACAGTACGAGCTCCTATCAAACCATCGTATCTTCTACAGAAATTCGTGACATCTTCACATATAAGTTGTAGGTGCTAGCGGGAGGTTTTCATCAAGACCCATCAGGTCCCTTACCAAAAGCGCCGTCGTAAATTTTATTCCCAGTCGCGCAACATCTTGACCACAGAATCATCAACATTGATCTCGACATGTCTCAAACAGAAACGATTTCTCAGTCCGGGATCGGGAAGAGGACCGTCACTCTACATAACGGGACAGTGTTCAGCTTCAACTCGAACGTCTCCACCAACCTTGAGAAGATCCCCGTCATTGACGCTGCGGGCATCTGGAGTGACGACATCACGGAACGAGACGCCGTTGCCCAGGAGATTAGAGAAGCTTCGAGGGACATTGGGTTCTTTTACTTGATCAACCATGTGAGTATTACTAGACCATTTATGAAGGGAGAGGAGGTCTTAATCAATTCGACGCCCCAGGGAGTCGATCAAAGATTCGCGGATGAGACCATGAAGCAGGCGAAGCGTTTCTTCGCCTTACCTGAAGAGAAGAAGATGGAGGTCTCCACCGGTCTCGTGCCGAACGAATACGTCGGTTTTCATCCAATGGAGTGCTACAACCGCAATGGGTGGAAGCACCAAGGTGGGCCGCTTTTATCCAGAAGCCAGGTTCGTGTTGCTAAACGCCGTGAAAGATCTAAGCGAAGCCTTCAACTGGGCCTACGATGCCCGAGAAGACCCAGAGGCAGTCGACAAAACCGAGAAGTCAGTCAGCATCTGGCCATCCGACATGCCCGGATTCCGCGAAAATCTCTATGCCTATCATACCGAGCTGCTTCGTCTGTCTCGTCGCCTGACTCGCATCTTTGCGCTCGCTCTGCACTTGCCTGAAGATTATTTCGACGAGTACGTCAAGCGGCCAGAGGCAGGCATGCGCATCTTGCATTACCCCGAGCAGAAGCACTCAGTGGACGATCAAAACGGCATCGGCGCACACACTGATGTGGAGTGCTTCACCATCGTCACCCAAGATACCTCAGGGGGCTTGGAAGTACTTAGCAAAACCGGGAACTGGGTGAAGGCAGAGCCTATTCCTGGTTCGTTCGTTGTCAATATTTCCGACTGCTTCATGAGGCAGACGAATGACTTCTTCGTGTCGACAATCCATCGAGTCATCAACAAAAGCGGTAGAGAGAGGTACTCGGCCCCGTTCTTCTTCGGCTTCGACAGGCAGAAGGTGCTTGAGCCTGTGCCGACTTGTATCAGCGATGAGAATCCGATGAAGTATCCGATCATGACTGGTGGGGAGTATTACGCCTTCAGGACAAACAAGCAGAAGTCGACAAACACCAGGAACACCAAGGCAGATCAGAAGTAATAAAACATATTTGAGCTTTTCTGCAAGAGTGCATCGGAGCTGAACTAAAGAAAGATTTTGTCTGCGTATAGGAACTATTTATCACGCTTCTTGTTCGTTTGCTGGCAGGTCAAAAGGCCAAGTAAAGCTGTTCAAAAGGGTTGCAGAGAGAATGTCGCCGTCCTGTCCATATCTTGACATATTCTCTGAGTACGGAGACCATACAAGTTGCGGTTCAGTTTCGGTCGTGATCTCCTGAGTCGACGGAGATACACGCCGATCCACGTCCGTAAGTCGAGACAATAGGCGTTGTTTTGCGGTCACAGCAACGTTGCTGTAGTTCTCCAAGTGTCCCAAGAAGCCCATCATAGACGTGACAACCCCTTTCAAATTGCCATAATTTGATCGTGACAAGTTGCACCTGCCCGAGACGCCAATCAACATATGGCCAACACCGGCAAGCTGCTGAACAAGAGGCGACCCACCAGCTCGGATGTACTCTAAGGGTATTGCCTTCATGTTCTGCATCATCTCTTGCGCTGTCTGACATGCTGCATGGAAGTTATTTTCTTCTGACATTGTTGACAGCATCCTTGTGAGGTGGATAGTGCACAGAATATTTGCCGCCTGGAAGCCGCACCGATTTCTCCCGTTGTCGCTCGATCGAGTCGTCGCGCTACCAAAATGCGGTAACAACTCCGCCTGAATCTTGGAGAGCGTCTCGAATATTGCTCGAGATTTACTTGGGCCGTTATTATTGTGCAGTATTGACCTCCGATTCTGCTTCCGCGTCCGGAAATCTGATATTGCGTGCTCAAGAACCCGGTACAAATCGGTCGTCAAGTTCCATCCTTCAAACCAGTTCTCAAACTTCCCATCTCGGCCGGGGATGAATGCTGAATGATGTGTCCCACAAGGATAGCTAACATCAGAATGAGCCTCGGGGCAACGAATGAGGCTCCCCAAAACACAAGCTGTGTGCACTTCTAGTCGATACAGCGCCCACCAAAGACGGCGTCTGACCTCTCTATCACATTCCGTTGTGTCACCCGGCCATCGCGATTCATCATGTAAGCTGAACCGGGCCGACATGCCATGATAGAGTGCCAAGTAGTTATGGATCATGGCCGTGTCACCTTCCTGCGCCCCAAGTAAAGCTAAGAGGCCATATGATCGTATAAGATCGATGTCCGGACTGTCAAAATCAACAGGCACAAGTCGCACAGCCTCCTGGAGATAGTCGTTCGCGAGACTTGCGAAGTCAGACGGAGCCATGTCGTCGGTGAACAGGGCTCGCTTTCCAACATGTTGAGCACTTAGAGCGCACATGCAAATGAGACTCATGTACTCCGACGAGCCGGATGGGAATGTGCCCTCTCTCCAGCCAACCCATAGCTCTCTCTAGCAGAAGAACGGGAATCTGCAGAGCAGATGAGCGACGATAACGACGATCGCGAATATGCGAATACTTACGTTGGATGTATCGTGTCCAAGTACACATCTAGCAGCGCAGTCACGATCTTGCGGTTATCTAATTGACAGCGCCCGTCTTTGCCATCACCGTGGCTACCGTCAGAGCCTCGCGGCTTCGTGCCCCGCTTCTTGGGTTGCCGGTGCCGCGTGCACTCTTGGCCGTACTCAATGCAGGTCAAGCATGACTTATTGCCGGGAGAGGATGCGTCTGCCGGGGCAGCCCGGCATTTGATGCCCCGTTTGTGGCAGAAGTCGCATGCCTGGGTGATGCGTCTGGACTTGCGTTGGGGCGTGGGGCGAGTCATGGCAGACCGGAGTTAGGGAGTTTATGTTGTTGATCGTCAATGACTTGACATTGCAATCTTAAAAGACAGGTGAGGTTTTTGAATGGTGTCCGCAGCGAGGGAAACTCCGTTCAAGTGGCCGTCTTAACGAGGTAAATGACTAGAGAACACCGCTTTGTCGGGGATAATTTGACGCAAGGAAACAGGTACAGAAAGATAAGATGCTGTGGGCCTCAGAACCTCGTGAGATTGGCCTACTGCTTTGAATGTATGTGACTAGGGTAAGCACTCAATCCCCGCGGATCGCTATCGCCGCGGGGAAATAAGCCCTCCTGCTGCGTTTCTGCAACCAATTTGCTTGATCCCACCTTGCGGATTCAAAGTCCGACGTTTCCACAGCAATTCCTCATAGCGAGTTTCAGAAGTCTTCTCTTTTTGGACCATTGGGTCAGAAGACTTCGGTGATAGTGAACGCTTGGTATACAATTCGCCAATGCGAGGCTTTCCAAATGTATCTATGATACGTAGATGCGAAGCGGATCACAACTTAAATTATTTACAGATAGAGACGAAGAACACTCGGTGAAAAAAAAAAGTTTCGGTGCTGATGCAAGTATTTCTAAAGTCACAGCTAGAATAGCTTGAAAATGTCGTTATAAGACGATAACAAAGCGATTCGGCGATTGAATTCTTGAGTTCTAAAAGACTCAATGCCATTTATATCTTGGGACTCAGTGATTCTGGCGATTCGGTCGGAGATAGGCACATACCTACACAAGCCCGACGGCTGGAGTTACTGCATGTTCATCTGATGAATGCCTCATGTGATACAGGTGAAACTCAATGTGACCACACTCTTAGTGTTAGATTACCTGTAGTTGGCACAAGTCAGAGGCAGTCGTGGGAAATCACCGCTAGAACCAAGGCAAGGTAATGTGAGTTGCCTCATAGATCTTAATTTATCAAGACTAGAAACTGACGCCGAAGCTGCCTGAACATGAAGTGCATCAACCTGCCAAATATCTGTACCTGACTGCGTCTCAACCTCTTCCTCTTTGCGTCATCTACTCGTCCCAGATGGTAGCGACAACAGCGCCAGTAAGCGTAACCACGCCGACCTTGCCGCCCTCCGCCTCGGGGACGATCTTGCCGGACTCGAGGTCGCGCTTCCAGATGACGACGGTGCGGTTGTTCTGGTGGCCCACGGCGATGAGGTCGCCGGCCTTGTTGATGGAGAACTGGCGCGGCGACCAGCCGCCCGACGGCGCGAGCTGCACCAGCTCCAGGGTACCGTCCTCCTTGATGGCGAAGGTGGAGAGCGTGTCCGAGGGCCCGGAGCCGAGGATCGGGGAGTCGCGGAAGGAGACGTCGCGGTTGGAGACGATGAGGAACTTGTTGTCCGGCTGTTGTAAGTTGCCCCCACGTGGTCAGCCAAAAATGATCTTTTGTTCGACGTGTAAAACATTACAAATCGCGGAAGCAGAATGCGGCCGGGCGGTACAAATGAAACGAAAATTCAACTCGGTACGGCATTTAAAATAAGGCCCAGAAAATGATCGGCAGGCCTGCCTGCAAGGGGCCCCAAAGAGGAAGATGAAGAATGTGGGAACAGTGGAATAGATTAAAACTTACAGTGAGGGCAATCTCGCTAGTCGGGGCTTTTGTCGCCGGGAGGTCAGCGCTGATGGCCGGGATGGAAAAGACCTTTGTGAAGGCGAGGCCGGTCTCCTTGTACTCGACCTTGTACGAGTAGATGTTCTGGTCGAGCTCGCCGTTGAAGTAGAAGAAGACGTCGCCGTTGGCGGCGGTGCGGAAGACGCCGTGGCGGGGGCCGACGCCGGGGCCGGTGACCAGGCCGTCGACCTCCTTGATCGGCGCCACGGTGTTGGAGTCGTAGGAGTAGACCCGCACCTTGTCGCCGCCCAGGTCCGCGAGGAGCACGTACTGGCCCTTGGGGTCGTTGATGACGTGGTGCAGGTAGGAGGTGTCCTGGCGGGAGGCTACCGGGCCGGGCTGGTCCAGCGTCGGGAAGATCTCCTGAAGGGGACCGGTGCCCGGGAGGGCGCCTTTGTCGCCAAGGGCGAAGACGGCCGCTGCGCTTCGGTTGCTACCGAGATATGTGAGCTTGGCATCCCTTGATGTAGTTGCTTTCCCTTCTAGACTTGTCAAGGCAGGTGAATAAGACAGTCCCGCATATCCGCAGATGGGGATTTCGATTTCTGGGGAACGGGGGAATGGTGTTGCCGATTGGACCACCATGAAATGAAGGACGGGCGAATAATCATCCCATCTTCACAGCTTGCAGGCTCGGAGAACGACGACTCGGAGGAAGGACTTGTGAAAGATAGTGTAAGTACTTACTATGAAGCAGAGACATAACCGCGGACACCAGCGGGCGTGGTGACGATCTCGCCAGCGACGCCGCTAAAGGGCGCCGAGACACGGGCGATGCGGGTCAAGGCGCCGCCCTCCCCGATGGAGAAGGAGTTTAGCGAGCCGTTGGGCTGCGAGTTGGAGCCGCGGTCGAGGCAGTAGAGCACCCTGTTGGCGCCGTCGAGGGTGAGCCAGGCAGGGTTGACATCGCAGTCTGCCGTCTTGCTGGCGACGGAAAAGCTGTAGTTGCCCCCGGCCGATCCGGCCAGCGACAGCGTCGTGACATTTCCGCCCGAGTCGGCCGCGTAGAGCGTGACGGCGCTGCAGGAGGCAGCCCAGAAGGCCGAGCCTGCCAAGAGGCTCTTCAAGGGAGATGAGGAGCGCATGGTTGTGTGTTCTGATTTGAGGAACCTTTTTTTCGGGAGGATTAGTGGCTGATTTGATAAGCCAAGCTAAAGGACTTGGCTTGTCTCTCAGGAGAGATGAAGAGACAGACGGAAAATGTGCTCACCCAAGGTTGAGATGGAAAAAGAATGGAGCTATCGCGAAAGAGTGGGCGACTGGTGGAATGAGCGGAACTTGGTGATAATTCCAAGTAAAACAGGCAGGTCGACGCAACCGAGATGGTGTGGGAATCAGTCAAGGTGTTGCGACTCGCTGCTGCAAGAGACAGAAAACGAATGGAATCCGGGACGTTTTGGTCCTGGTGTTTGAAAAGAGTGAGGCGATCTGCTGATCCGATAATGATGCTTCCGCTAGTCAGCCAAGTTGCGCAGCTTTCTTCTCTTCCTCGTAGGCTTCACGATCATCACCACGGGGCTGCACAACGTGTTAATATACTCCGGACTCTGGACAACATCCGCCCTTAGTAATGCCAACCGGTCGCTACCGAACCCGAGTAGACGATCCCAAGAAGTCGGTATTGACGGAGATTTGAAGGGGCCCCGGATTTGTGACGTCCCATGACTCGTCCGCAGTCCCTCTTAGACGAGTCTCACCTGTGGCAGCATTGAGCCAAGACTTTTGACGACCATCATGAACCATGACGGGAATAGCTCTCTTTTTTCTATTTCTTCGCACTCGCAGCAAGTTCTCCCTCGGGTGGGGGCCGAGACGCTTTTCTGCTGCCCTCCATGGGCCCCTTATTCCGAACGAAGAACACCTTATTGCGCCTTTTTGCGCCCCAATGAGCATACTAATGTAAACCTTAAAAAACGGCCGCCGGGGGCATCGGTACCGCCGAAAAGGGGGACGGACTCCGGTTCCAGAACGACGGCGCCGGGGCGGGAGCTTCGAGGCAGGGGTTGGCCTGCTTCATAGGGCGAATCACCCGGACAAGGTTTTACAGATTGAGTAGGTCAAGAGGCTGAGCAGGTGAGCGCCAAGCCCTACGACGAACCAGGTTGATTGATATGATTAAACAGGCATTTGTCTAAACTTGGCCCTGGGGCGTTGGACATGCAAATCTGGTCATTATGACGGGGGGTCGTGGGGGGCTCTGCCAAGATGGATGGCCCTTGTAGCAGAGACATCCGTCACATATTAGCCTTTCTGACGGATATCGAGCGAAGAGGCGCCCGACTCTACCGAAAAACCGAAGCTGTTTTCTGGGATTTCTGCCCATCCGAACAGACCCCTTATGGGTCAGATCCATATATCCCCCATCAGTATAAGATGAACCTGTTCGTAGTCACAGAGCCCCATTGAGTCTGTTCGCTCTGCCCTCAAGCCTTACAGCTCGATATCTCATCGTAAACCACTACATTCGTTTCTTATCACCAGGCTGTACCGTCTGTACATACCACAGCCATGGATTCTCCACGCTCTTTTGGACGCTTCGTCGTCGCTTCACTCCTTTTCCTCGCCCCCTCTCTGGCCAGTGCCCAGGACACTGCCGCCAAGGGCGTCGCTCTGCAGGCGTGTCTGAAGACTGCCGGCGTCCGCAACATCATCAGCACCGACGCCACCTGGGCCGACGAGACCGTCGGCTTCCAGAAGCGCATCAAGGTCGAGCCGGCCGCCATCTCGTTCCCCGAGAACAAGGACCAGATCGCCCTGTCCCTCGACTGCGCGCGCAATGCCTCCGCCAAGGCCACCGCCCTCGGAGCGCACCACTCCTTCCAGGCCTACGGCTTCGGCGACCCAGGCAGCTTGGTCATCAGCATGGCCGCCTTCAACTCCGTCTCCTATGACGAGGCCACCCAGCGCGTCACCTACGGCGGCGGCTCCCACGTCGGCCCCGTCCTGAAGTACACCTGGGACACCGCCGGCCGCCACTTCCCCCATGTCCGCGGCGCCCACGTCGGCCTCGCCGGCTCCAGCATCGGCGGTGGCTACGGCTCGTCCTCGCGCCACCTCGGCACCCCGATGGACAACCTCGAGTCCATCGAGTACATGCTGTACAACGGCACCGTCGTCAACGCCGCCAAGGGCTCCGATCTCTTCTGGGCCGCGCAGGGCGCCGGCGCCTCCTACGGCATCATCCTCTCCGTCACCACCAACACCCACGCGCCCCTGTTCCCCACCGCCGTCAACTTCACCCTCTCCATCGGCAGCGTCGACGTCGACACCGCGGCCAAGGCCCTCGTCGCCATCCAGGACTACTCCCTCAGCAAGGACTGCCCCGACGAGCTCGCCCTCCGCTGGAGCCTGAGCGCGCCGCCCTACTCCGGCACCGGCTACTTCTACGGCGACCCGGCCAAGTTCGACGCCGTCATCGCCCCGCTCGTGTCCTCCCTCAACGCCCTCGCCCCCAACGCCACCGTCGTCCAGAAGACCGAGCTGCCGTTCTGGGACATGGAGGTCGCCGTCGCCGGCCCCGGCATGAACCAGCCCGAGGGCGGCACCCTCGGCGGCCGCTCCTTCTACACCCAGGCGCTGACCACCACGACCGACCACCCCCTGACGGTCGAGCAGGCCAAGATCCTCTTCGAGAGCACGACCCTCGCCTTCAACCGCACCGACCTCCGCAAGTCCGGCTTCCTCGACCTCTGGGGCGGCGTCTCGCGCGACATCGCCGACGCCGACACCGCCTACGCGCACGGCAAGAACCTCTGGCTCATCCGCTGGGAGGCCAACTCGGCCGACGCCAACGCCCCCTACCCCGCCGACGGCACCACCTACATGAAGGGCCTCATCAAGCCCTTCGAGGACGCGCTTGTCGCCGGCGGCCAGGAGCTGAGGGGCTTCGTCAACTACGCCGACACGGAGCTCACCGAGGCCGAGTGGAGCGCGCGTCTCTACGGCGCCAACTTTGACCGCCTCAAGCAGATCAAGGCCGCCGTTGACCCCGAGGGTCTGTTCACCAACCACAAGCAGGCCATTCCCCTGCCTTAAGCGAGCATTGTGCTGTGATGGGATGTGTAGCGTCGAAATGGGAAATAGTAAAACGAAACACTAGACCGCCAGGTTAGGAAGGCCTAGGCCAGATTAGCAAATTGAAACATTTCTTCAAGCCCATATCCAAGTAATAGAAAGTTCTCTCTGGAATCGTGAACTGCTACACATGGCCTCCGTCTGTACCATTGCTGGTGGCCTCTGAGCCTCGTACGTTTTCGAATCAGCAGTGACAGTAAAACACCGTAGGGCGCGTTTCAAAAAGTTGCCGTGATAATTAGAAGATGAAACTCGGTGGTGTATGCTTGAAGAAGAACTCCGCACGCCTCCTGAATTATCTGTGGAGAAAGCGACATCGACTTTCTCCAACTTGCTTCCCCCTCACCCCATGCGGGGTAAATTCGAAGCCCCCAACTGCATCCATGGAGGTGGAGGCCCTCGGGCGACATTCTCACGAATCACCCCAAGCCGGCTAAATGCAACTTGTGGAGGCGTGGGGATGGCACCTCAATCTTCAATGGATTTAGCAGAGAGCAACAACACGATAAAGGTTGACTCTGGTCGTCTGGTTCTTGGATTCGCCATTGTGTTTCTTCCTTTCTCCAGCTAGTCATTCACATCATCCAGAAGATGCCTACCGTACGGAATCCCATCCTCCCCGGCTTCAACCCGGACCCCTCCATCGTGAGGGTCGGAGACGACTACTACATCGCGACCTCAACCTTCGAGTGGTTCCCCGGCGTGCAGATTCACCACTCCAAAGACCTCGCAAACTGGACGCTCGCCACGCGTCCTCTGACCAGGAAATCCCAGCTCGACATGCGCGGCGACCCGGACAGCTGCGGTGTCTGGGCACCCTGCCTCTCCCACGACGGCGACAAGTTCTGGCTCGTCTACACCGACGTCAAGCGCAAGGACGGCTCCTACAAGGACACCCACAACTACATCGTCACAGCGCCCGCCATCGAGGGCCCCTGGTCCGACCCGTACTACATCAACTCCTCCGGCTTCGACCCGTCCCTCTTCCACGACGACGACGGCCGCAAGTGGTTCGTCAACATGATGTGGGACCACCGCCGCCGCCCCCACGCCTTCACCGGCATCGTGCTCCAGGAGTTCGACCCCAAGCAGGGCAAGCTCGTCGGGCCCAAGAAGAATATCTTCCGCGGCACCGAGCTGGCCCTCGTTGAAGGCCCCCATCTGTACAACCGCAACGGCTGGTACTACCTCCTCACCGCCGAGGGCGGCACCGCCTACGAGCACGCTTGCACCCTCGCCCGCTCCCGCGACATCTGGGGCCCGTACGAGCTGCACCCGCAAAAGTACGTCATCACCTCTAAAGACTCCCCCTTCGCCGCCCTGCAGCGCGCAGGCCACGGCGACATTGTCGACACCCCCGAGGGCAAGACGTACATGGTCCACCTCAGCGGCCGTCCGACGACGCAAAAGCGGCGCTGCGTGCTCGGCCGCGAAACGGCCCTGCAAGAAGCATACTGGGCGGACGACGACTGGCTATACGTCAAGAACGGGCCCGTCCCTTCGCTGCACGTCGAGGTCCCCGGAACCCCCGACGAGACAGCCTACTGGGCCGAGAAGAAGTACACCTTCGAGAACGGCCTGCCGCAGGATTTCCAATGGCTCAGAACCCCCGAGCCCGAGCGCATATTCCGCACCGAAGGCGGCAAGCTCACGCTCATCGGGCGGGAGTCTGTCGGCTCCTGGTTCGAGCAGGCCCTCGTCGCCCGGCGGCAGACGCACTTCTCCTACGACGCCGAGACCGTCGTGTCCTTCTTCCCCACCGACGAGCGCGAGTTCGCCGGCCTGACGGCCTACTACTGCCGCTACAACTTCTTCTACCTGACCGTGACGGCGCACTCGGACGGCAAGCGCGAGCTGCTCATCCAGAGCTCCGAGGCGTCGTGGCCCGACGGAAACCTCACGGAGCCGTTCGTGGACCCCGTGCCGCTGCCGGACGCGGGCAAGGTGAAGCTCGCGCTGACGATCCGCGGGCCGGCGCTGCAGTTCTACTACGCGCTCGAGGGCGAGGAGTTGAAGAAGATCGGGCCGGTGTTTGATGCGTCGCTCATCTCGGATGAATGCGGCGGACACCAGGCGCATGGCAGCTTTACGGGTGCGTTTGTGGGCGTGGCGGCGTCGGATTGCAACGGGACTGCGCGGGAGGCTACTTTTGATTACTTTGTGTACCGCCCTGTTCGTGATGAAACTGACCGCTATGAGATTTGACGAGAAGGAAGTCCGCGCATATTAATGTTTCAACTGTTGAATGGCGCAGCAGAAAGATTTACGGTGAAATAGATCTCCAATTAACATCTAAGAATCGGAGTCTCCTTTCGAGATGATATCAGTTTTATGAAAGAATTGCACCACAGCTTACAAGTCAACTTTACCCCGGCGTTGATTGGCAGTTAATTGACGGTAAAGCTCTGTTGACCTTCTGGACTGTATCTTAGATGTTAAGGACTGCGTAATGAATTCGAAAAACAAGGCTACTTTAACTTGCCTTGGAAGCCCCCTTGTATACTCCATCGTGCTGATGTTTCCTTCACAATCCGAGCCCAGTCGTCGTTCACTCTCTTATGTCAAGAACTCAAACGTCAGGAGCCAATGATCAGATGCCATTGGCCTGCCAGGATGACTGACCAATGGCAGTCGAACGCTTCGCGGATAACATTCGGATTCCTGACATCGCCACTTCTCCCTCCCGGATTTGGCCGGACACGTACTCGTCCAATGACTTGACACGCTGCTTACTCACAGGCTTTTGGCTGCGTGAACCGAGGATCCATCTAGATTTGACGGTGCCTCGCATTCACCGGAGATGTCAATTTTGCCTGCCGTTCCTGAATCAAGGCGAGAGGGTGAGAGCTGGTCTTTGAGTTTCGACCTGCACGCCTCTGGAGAGCCCGAGATCATCTCCCCAGCATAACCAATACGGGAAACCGACATGCTCAGCTGCGCAGGGTCGTTACGCCACACGGCGGTGAACGACGACCGTTTCATCTAAACAGTGAGGCAAAGAGTGTTGTGGCTGCCCATTGGCAGCGCGGGGGCCTGGACCCTTAGGGTTGCTATCCACCGATCAGCAGAGAGAGAGCAGGCATCTCGGCGCCCGTTGGGATCCAGCCTGGCGGCAGGCCCCCCAGCTTCCCTCATACGTCGACGTACATACTGCACGCAATCATGGGTGGAGTGTGACTCTCGTCCAGCCATTCGTCTTGGGATATGCCACACCCATGAGTCCCATACATCATAACGGGGCCGCATGCCGCGATCCACAGGGAAACATCACCATTATCGAAATCGTGCGGGCAAACTCAGGGTTCGCGTGCTTTCCCATCATGCTGCCTTCCCCCATCGTGATATCGAGCACTTTTCCGGCCAACTTAGAAATTTCTACACCTTTTTAAAAAGGTTAACCTTTAATACGATTTCCGAATGATCTCGACCCTTCTGCGCTCTGAACCTAGATGGAAATGCCGGGCCAGAGCATATTTCGCCGCGGGTGTCGCAGTGTCGTCCGAACATCCGGCGGTTAGACACCCATGGATGTCATCGTGTACGAGGCCAAGCTCCCACGGCCGAGAAAACCGTGATTGGCAAAACCCAGCAAAAAAGCATCCACGCAACAATCCCTTACCAACCGATCGGCGATTCGGCAAATCACCCCGCACTTCAGTCCAATCGTTATCCACAAAACGCCACATCGATAGCGAAAAGAAAAGGCCCATCAGAAGTTCTGGGCCGGGGGTATGTCATATCAGGGATCAGCAGTTCAGGGTGATGGGATGGGTGGTGGTGGCTAATGAGGGAGAAGGAAGGGAAGGGACAGATAACTCCGACACACACTCACATCACTCGTAATAAGCGAAGAGAGACTCTCTGTGGTGTGTGTGGCTCGGCGGTGCAGTTGCAGGCATGGCATCTCTCTTTGAGAAAAGTGTGGCGTGTGTGGGTAAATGAAGTTCGATTGGCTCCACTGGTGAGTCTGGATTGGCGGTCTCGCATAATTGCGCGTCTGGGCTAGCAGAGACCAGACCTATCAAACCCCGGTACGGACCCGAGACTCGACGTCACCGGACACAGACCGCACGTCAGCTCACACCACACACACACTCTTCCGTCTGTGCCTCAACCTCCCCCTTCTCCGGCTGCTGCTGCTCGCGAATGTTCTGCCTCCCTACGTCACTCAGAGAGAGACATGTCCGCCACAGGGAGGGAAGCATATACAAGTACGAGCCACACACCATCAACGATGCGAAGAACGACGCGAACTCGAATTCGATTTCATCAGATTTCTCACTCAACCTGGTTCGACCCATAAAGCCAGTGTCTTCTCATATCTTACACCCCGAAGAGTGAAGTCATTTACCCAAATCAGTCATCATGGCTGCAGTAGCACCTACTCAGAGTAAGTCATCGCGGGTAAATTTCATGAAATACCTCAATTAGCTTACACATCCCCTGGCAGGTTTAACCCCAAACGCGCTGGGTAACCCCAAATCGGCCGCGGTCGTCGCCGAGGCCCGTCGAGCAAAGGCCGCCCGAAGAGCCAAGGCCGAGGCTCTCAAGAAGCAGGCCGAAGCCGCCGCCGCCGAGAAAGAGACAGCCGCAGCCCAGCAATCAACAAGGCGAACCGCCAACGACTCCAAACACACCAGGGCCGAAATCATCGCGAAGCTCCAACAGAAGAAGCTTCAGGCCCAAGCCCTGGCCCT
The DNA here is from genome assembly GCF_000319635.2 of Colletotrichum fructicola Nara gc5. Taxonomy (NCBI): domain Eukaryota; kingdom Fungi; phylum Ascomycota; class Sordariomycetes; order Glomerellales; family Glomerellaceae; genus Colletotrichum; species Colletotrichum fructicola. Next base: position 5,771,706 of record NW_027094051.1, on the reverse strand, counting down.
AGCTCAGGCTCAGGCTCAACTTCAAGCTCAAATGGCCGGCGCTGCACCGGCCGAGGCCGCCAAGCCTCGCGTCTCGAGGTCAGCGGCCAAGGAGCAGGCGAAGCCCTCGGCCAGGGAGGCGACCAAGCCAGTTGCGAGCGAGGTATCCAAGCCGGTCTCGAAGGCGCACACATCATCTCACTCGCAATCACACTCCCATCGCCACAAGACTTCGTCCACCGCCATGAAGGATCACCACTCCTCCTCCCACCGATCATCTAGGCCATCGACAAAGAAGACTATCCACAATAACACCCCAACCACCGGCGCCGACATCGTCGCGCGCATCCAGGCCAGGAAGGCCGCCGCAGCCAACCCGCAGCCCACGAAGCCCTCCGTCAACCCATCACGTGCATCCGCGCCCGTCAAGACGCCAGCGTCCCAGCACCTCCCCAAGAAAGCCCCGGCCCCGGCCTCTGCCCCGGCGCCAGCCAAGAAGGCCCCTGCGCCAGCGGGCATCCCGGCCCCGCGGCCCCTGCGCGACTTCCACGCCCCGGTCGCGCCCGCCCAGGCGCCCAAGCAGAAGACCTACCACCCCAACGCGCTGGTGCCCACCGACGAGCTCGAGGCGCAGCGCAAGCAGACCGACACGCCCAAGAAGAAGACGTACCACCCCAACGCACTGGTCCCGACGCACGAGATCGAGGCCCGGAAGCGCGGGCTGGTCGACGGCGTCGGCAATACCGTCGGCGGCGTGGCCAACACCGCGGGCGGACTCGTGGACGGCGTCGGCAAGACTGCCGGAGGTGTCCTCGGCGGCGCGGGCAAGACCGTTGGCGGAGTCGGGCAGACTGCCGGTGGCGTTGTCGACGGTGCCGGAAAGACTGTTGGCGGTGTCGTTGACGGAGCCGGCCGGACTGTCGGCGGGCTCGCCGATGGCGTTGGCAAGACCGTTGGCGTCGACGGTCTCGGCAAGACTGTTGGAGGAGCCACGAACGGCGTCTCGAACACCCTCGGCGCCGCGACTGGCGGTCTCGGCAAGACGTTGGGAGACACCACCGGTGCGCTTGGAAGGGGCGATGTCATGGGTACCGTCGGCGGTGCCACCAAGGGCGTTGGCGACACTGTTGGCGGTGTCGGCAAGGGATTGGTAAGAGCTCCTCTTACTGAGAACAATTTACGGACGCTGACGAAGGCTCTAGGGTGACACTGTCGGGGGTACTGTTGGAGGCCTTGGTGACACCGTTGGCGGACCCTTGGGTGGCGTCGTTGGTGGTGTTGGCAAGGGTGCTGGCGATGCTGTTACCGGTATCACTGGAGGTTTGGGCAAGGGCGTTGGCAAGGTTGGCCAGGGTGACTTGCTCGGTGGTGTTGGTGACGTTGTGGGCGGAGTTGGTGATGGGTAAGCATCTTTCGTTTTTCGACTTTGAACACCATGCTAATCAATATTTTAGTGTTGGCGGTCTCTTGGGCGGCGTTCTCGGTGGCCTGGGAGGCGAGCAAAACTCCAAGCAGGGTGGTGGTGGTGGTGGACTCCTCGGAGGTGGTAACGGCGGTCTGCTCGGTGGAATCCTTGGTGGAGGAGAAGACAACCCGGGACTTCTCGGAGGAGTTCTCGGCGGAGGTAAGGACAATCCAGGACTGCTCGGCGGACTGCTGGGTGGAGGTCAAGGAGGCGGCGGTCTTCTTGGAGGTGGCGGCGGTGGTAAGAAGGGTGGTGGCGGACTGCTTGGCCTGTAAAACGATTGTTTATGTTTGAATGGTTATGGCGCGATTGTACGATTTTTCGAAACAAAATTGGATTGTGGGCTATGTAGTATACGTACCAACAAGATAATATATTCATTCAAATTTTGATCTTCATGAATGTCTGCAACGAACATTCCCGGGCTCTGTAACTTCGGTGAGGATTGATCTGGCTTGGTTATGTTGCAAAATAGGCCCATATGGGAAAGTTCGATGTTGTATAACTCTATGTGCTGCTGAACTCCTGTACCCCATGGTCGGTTCCATATGTGCGCCGTTTGGTGTCGGTCTTGCCCGAAGGTTTCGGCGATGGTGGGTCTCCCGGCGTCCGTCACCGGAGAGCGCATCGGACAGCTTATCACTACACTGTACTTAGGGAAGTAGGTTATCAGGTGACCACTCGCTTTGAGTACCTCATTGGCGCCAGATCACTTGCATCCTGCAGCGTTATGGCTTCATAATCCTCTTGTTCCAATCATGTCTAGCAGAGCTTTATCGTCTATTCATTCTCTTTGTCGCATTCTACTGTATATACCCCTGAAGAAACTTCGTTCTTGTACTTCTTGTACTGTATTCCAATTTCCATCGTCTCATCAAATATCCCAATATCCAAGCCAAACTCATAACAAAAAGGAAAGTCAGACTACCTCATCTTGACCAACATCTTCTGCTTGCTCTCCACTTCAGATCCGCCGGTGAACAAATCCACAACCCAACCCTTAAATCGCTGCCAGAGCGAACAAATCTTGTCCCAGAAACTAAAAAATGCCCTCTTCAACCACTCAAACAGGCCCTCCCAGGGTATGAAGTAAACCGCAGCTCCAGCCGCCACGCCCAGCACGACAGCCGAGCCCGCCGCCGTCGCAACAGCGCTGACCTTCACACCCGCAGCCCCGATCTCCAGCGCATGCAGTCCAAACGTGTACTTTGCATAAATCCCTCCCGCAGCGCCGCTCAACCTCACGCCCAGCTTCGCCGCCCCCGTCGCCAGCCCCAAGATCGACGACACGATGCCCTTCACGTCCTCCCAGCGGCTCTTGCCCGACAGGTTCTGAAAATGCTGGAAGATCTCGTTCTGCTCCGCGCCGTCAAAGTTGTTGCGGCACCGCGCCCAGTGCGGCAGCGTGACGATGTCGCTGAGCTTGATGCGCACGCCGCGCTCGTCGCCGATGATGAGCGTGTGGTTCTTGTGCCGGTGCGCCTGCCACTTGTCGAGGCGCACGTTGTTGTAGGTGGCGGCGCCGTCGACGAACAGCTTGCCGTGGTCGCGGCGGTCCGCGCACCGCAGCACCTTGAGCTGGCTGAAGTGCGGGGGGACGTCGAAGGTGACCTCCTCGATCTCGGGGCTGAAGAGCAGGTTGAGGACGCGGTGCTTGGCTGAGAGCTCGGCCGCGTCGATGGTCTGCTGGAGGAGCTCGACGGTGGTGAAGAGCATGGGCGGAGCTATTCTCAGTGTCAGAAATGTTGGTTGATGCACTTGCAATATGCAGCAGGGGGGTTCTCTTACTGTCTCGTTCGAATATTCCTCGAATGTATTTGCAAGCCATTTCCAGCTTGTGCAGACTCTCTTCACGGACAACGCAGACCGTGAGGCTCTGCTTGTTCCTCTCCCTCACGGTCACGCCCGCGACGACGTCTACCTCACGTCTGATAGACTTCCGAGACAGTGTGGCAGTGGATACGCCGCTGTCAGACCCGTGAACCGAGGCGGCGGAGGAAACGACGGCGGTGGACATCTCGAATAGCGGTGAGGGATAGCGGCGAACAGAGCTTCGTAGTTGGGCGTCTGCTGCAGTGCCGTCCAGCGGACAGGAACACAGAAAATGAACGTCCTGAAGTCAAGTAGGATGTCCGCTCTCAAGACGCAAACCGTAGCTTCGGGTGGTATCGAATGGGGTTCTTGCGGTGACACTGAAGAATGAGCGAGAGGGTATATAATATTGGGCCGCGAGAAGCATGTGCTGTGGGTTCAAAATGCAGGGGAGGTTCGGCAGCCAATGGCGGCTCACGTTGACAGGGGTGCTGTGGTCCCATGGAGTTGGCACCATACGCACGCCGACTTTTCCAGGTGGGCTATCGTGAGGAGACCAATGAAAATACAAGCAATCTCGGTCGCGAGGCGAGCAGAGAGCTGTTTGGCCATGACTGTCATCGTCGCCCAGATCCACCTATGACTGTCGTGGCAGTACCCCAAACCGTTGGTACGTCCATGTGTGGGCCTAGTTGAGGACATTATCGCCAGCCAGTATCAGCTCATCGCTTGACGAGTCGAAACCACCAGGAAAGTTGACCATGTGACGAAGGTGCCCGGACATCGTATAATTTGAACGGATTGGCGTAATTCACATGCTTGACCCGTCCTGAGTTAAAATTTGAAAGAAAGCAGACTTAACAGAGTCGAGTTGCAGTGCCCTCACGTGTCCGCCTTAGCCAACATCGCGAGCCTCTTGATATGTTGAATGAGCCGAATAGTACCCTAGTTAATTCTAAGTGTATTGTTTTTGAGGCGTATATCCCCGGAGAGCTTTTTGCATCAGATACTCATGACGTTGAAGAATCTAGACCTAGGCCCAGGACTGGTAAACTCTGACCGCGGGTTACCTGGATAGCAGGGAGTCAGACACGGAAGATCTGGCGGGGGGTCATGCCGGAGGACAGGTTATGCCGCTGGGAAGTGTTCTTGAATTGAGGATCTGGCGGGGTACTTATCTGGGCGACCCGCTCTGTGGGTGGTGAGGTGCATTTCGATCGGGATGCGTGGATAAGGTGTCCGTGTCTGCCGGGCTCGAACAGAGATCTGCCTCTCGGAGCCGGGCCGAGCATAGTCAAATACCGCCAAGGGGAGGGAGGAACGAGAGGCTGTGTCGCTGTCAATGAGGTTTCAAGTGCTATCCGGGCAGCTGTGAGGCGACTCACGCGCCCAAGACTGGTTACGGACTCCACATTCTGAGTAGTTGATATATTCATAGATATGGTAGCTAGGTAGTCCAGAAATGATACGATGCCATGGTTTTATTTTGTGTTTCTATCGACTGGTCATTTGAATATTCATCTTCGCAATTCCTAGGTATATTTCGTTAGGTTCCTGTAAGTGCCCAAATTGCCAAACGGGGAGCAATCCGTTTTCCAGGATGAGTCTTCCTGAATTGTTCGCGCGCCGGACCCGGGCACAACTGCCAATGCGGAACCACCCGCAGGAGGTGCTTCTTTCGTTAGATGATCGATGGCTTCAGTTCCATATCGTCTACAGTTTCTCGGAACAGAATGGTTCTGAGCCGCATTTCAGACTAGACTCGGGTTCTGGAGCACCGAGGATTGTCTTATGTAGTTTATGCGAACGTAAACGGTATTGTGGCCTCGATTCAATGACAGAACCAGTTGGGGCGTGGTCAATCGTCATGATGGAGCGCTCCGGTGATGAGCCAAACTTCGCTGTCAATTCAGGCCTAACCTGCTAAGCAAAGCCGCTGAAAGCACGTGGACCAAAATCAATCAACCAAATCGGGCAATTCAGCCCGCCTCTTCGCCATTAACCCCAAACCATCGGCGACTCGTGCCAGATCACTTCAGTGGGCGCGGCGAGACGTTATCGTACACGCAACTCAGCAGATTCGAAGTTGTGGTCTGCGGTGTCAGCCATCTCCCGCTCCACACAACGAACGGCATTCGAATCGGCAACCAACACTGAGTTAGACGTCATGTTCACCTTCCCAATCATCTCCCTCCTTGTCCTTGGACTCGCGTACGTTTGTATCTCAACGTCTGGTATAGAGCAGAAGGATGCTAACACTGGTTGAGTACCACCGCTCTGGGCGATGAGCACCGTCTATGTGCTTGTACAAATACTGAAGGCAACGCTATTGATGGCACCCTTACCTCGACTGCTGCCGATAACAAAGGAAGTTTCGTCATAGGTAAGATCTCATTGCTACCGTTCTTAATTACAAGCGTTTGTCAAGCAGTCGCGAAGCCTTTGACTAATAACGCCAGGCCTGAAGATCTGGACCGCGGATGAGGGAGCACCACTTGCAGGAAAATACGTAACCCGCCCTCCAGTTTTCCATTTATAATTCAAGGACTCGATTAACTAAGAAACTAAGCGCACGCTATTCGCGGATGTTTTCTCGGATCGCGTAGCTGCGACGACAGCTTTATCGGAGGAGATGAGATGAATGGCCTATGCGGAGGACATAGCACCTGTTTTATCCCCACCAAAGGCGATTACACGTTTTGATAGATTACCAGCTGTAATGGCTCAATTTCAATCGTAAATTAGTATCTGAAAACTTGAGACGAGGGAATTTCTGCGGCAGGCCAATGGGCGCGCCTGGCATTCGTCTGGTCATTCAAGCGTAGAGTTCTCGTGGCCGGCGCTTGTGGGTCTCCTTCGGCCCCGGGCCGGGACGAATACCAGAGCTTCAGAAAGTTTATTGACGACAAGCCTCGGCGGGCGCGCTTCTTTTCCGGGCCTTTCTCAACATGCGGGTTCAATCGTTAATACACGCGGCAGTGCCCTTGTGTCACCATACTACGCAGTGACGTGTCAATACCCACCTTGCCGCTATGCAGCATGTTCGCATAGGTATGTGAGGAAGGGCGGTGATTTTCCTGGGGAAAGACTGCTACCATCAAATCGTGCTGTAGCTGGCTCCGCTGTATTCGCGCTCCCAGGATCCATTTTCATTGCGCGGCATTGGCACCCTTGCTGGCTTCATCATCCCCTCCTTAAACCCGTGTGCCTCCGAGAAGGGAAACCGGCAGCAGTCTTGGCTCTGCTGGGTGCCCGGCTGGGCTCGCCAGCACCAAACCCCTTGTGCCAGCATCATCGGGCCGCCTCATTGGAGGTAATGAACCTCATCTCAACCTCGCCTTGTGAGTAGTCTGCACTGCTTGCATCCCCGTAAAAGCCGCCATGGCCGTCCTTTTCATTTTCTTCTTTCTCTTCTCATTTCACCTGAGTTTTACGGTTTCCACTGTCGTCGCGCAGAACCACAAAATTAAAATTCTCGTCATCTTGAATATCCGGCCTGAGAATCATATCGGTGAGTAGGCTGACAGGCGGACCACTGTGCGAACCGACGGGTACGTCCATAGCTAACCAACGCTGCAGTGCTTCGCCGCCCCATCATCCTTGAACCAACAACCACACACCCAGCCGACCTGAGCGTTTCCTCAGGTTTAACTTCGAGTATGGACGACCAGGACGGCTCGCGCTCATTCGACGAAACCGGTGGCTATGACCAGGTCAACGAATATTATGACCCGACCCCGGCAATCGACCAAGATGTACGGTTCGCCAATCGCGAGAGCTGCGCGAACTATGAAAACGAATATCCCGATCAATTTGCGGACCCTAATCACCAATCCTATGTTGGCTTCGACCTGGGCTATTTGAGTAACAACACTTTTTCTCCGGGTGCCTATTCCCCAGAGCTCGATCTTCATACAGATTTTCCCAATTTCACGTCATCAACACCCGGGCATCAGGGTCAATACGTCTATCCGGTTTCGGATCCCGAACTGGCATTGCAGCAGGTGGAGGATGGATTGGGTTATCAACCCACCTCCCCTTGGGATCCTGTAGCTCACGACCCAACTTACCTCGCGCCCAACTATCACCCTCCTCCCTCCACTACATACCGCACTCTAGCTAGCCGTGCCACACGCAGTCAGGCCGACGTACTTTCCCGCTCCAGCACCCACACACCTTCTAATTGGGACGCTGTCAGCAGCCGGAGCGGGCTGTCGGCCAGCTCTGGGGCAACTACTTGCGGAACATGTGGTAAAAGCTTCGGCGACGCGAGACTAGCAAGGAGACACCAAACGGAGGTGCATCGAAGAGACAGCGACCCTGAGTATGTTTGTAAATGCAACAATTACAGGGTCACACGCAAGAGCAACTATATCCGACACCTGCGTGGGAGTTGCAAGGGGAAAGATTTGACCGACGCTGTTTATGTCTGCAAGTGCACAGAGCCTTGCGCCGAGTTAGGTGCTCATTTGGCTCATGTTCAAGTGTGCGGCAAGAAAAGGGCAGGGCGGCCACCGAACAGCTCTCGAAGCTCGTATTCTGTTCCTGGCGGGGATCAGGTGTCTATTTGGCGCTCTTCAGGGCTGTTCTAACATGGCTATGTGAAGCCCCGGCCTTAGACCGGATGTAAGGAGCCCCAGCATCTACCGCCTAATTATTATCTACTACCTGTCCCATCATTAGTGGTCGCAACCTCTCTTGCTCTGGTTCTTCTGCGGCAAACAAACCTCCTCTTTTCTACTACACTAGCTACCATCTCCAGGTCTCAAGCTATGGACATGAAAGAACCGTCTTGCATCTAACTGAACATGCTATGTGCTCACGTCTTTCGATTGACTTATTTCACGTCATACTCAGTGCGAAGGCGTACCAGCACAGAGGCCTCCTAATCCTGGGTACCGTGCATTAGCGTGACGGCGCTGATTCAACCGCCACGTCGTGGGCACATGTTGAATCACAACATGACATTGAAAAGAAACAACACGGCCAAAATAGCGAAACAAGATAGGGGAGAATACACATTCCTTGAAAACTGTCGATTTACCCGGGAAACAGTTGAGAAAATGAAGAAACGCGATCATTATATAAGAAGACAATGGCAAAGCCAGGATGCGTCAAGTCTGCGATCGCTTTCGTGCCTTGTTGGACGCGAACCACAACGGAAAGACAAGAAGGCTGGGACGAGGCATTTATGGCGACCCGCAACCGGCCCGTCAAGGAGCCCTTCTGATACGACGATTCGTCGAGCCTCGACAGTTTGAGGCCTCCCATCATTTTGTCGGTGAGAGCTAGGCCTATCACTGGCTTGGACGATCCGCTGAGGTACATTTTCAAGAGACCGGAACGCATTTCCGGCATCGATGTGTATCAACAATGCCTTGGCGTAGGCCCCGACGGCCCCTCTAAGACACTGAAGCTCCCTCGATATCCTTTTTGGCATGGTCTTAGGTGCCTATCCATGCAGAAGTTTGCCTCAAAATTGCCTCATTACCATTGATATGGAGACCACGGTGAGGGCATCAGGGAAAAGTTCAAGGATTACTGATCGGAACTGCCTTTTCTCTCCTGCTAATCTCTACCGATGGTATGAAAACTTGCTTTCTTTCAAGCTAGGTGTGACAACACTACTAGTTGTGCCTCTGCCGGTATTGCAGTTCCCGGCCATCCCACCCTGGGACGTCCACGCTGGATGGAAAGCATGAGCAGCATCGCGTCATGAGGCGCAGTATTTTTAACAACTCTCACGCGATTTCTATCCCTTTGCAACATGTCTAGCGTTGACAATGAAGAGCAAGACCACCCAGGCTGGGCTCCTCCTGTCATGCTGAAGTGATTGGACTAAACTTTGATTGGATGTCGGAAGGGTGACTTTGCACAGGAGCTCGTAGTTCACCACGCCATGAGACAGGTAATCAATGTATGCGAAGGTGAAATATTCGTCCTCGGGCGCTAGAACCGCGTCCAGGCACAACTTCATGATGCCTTGAGATATTCGGTGAGGCTTCTCCCAATCGCCGCAACGATTCACCGAGGCCTATAAACGTACAAGCGCAAGTATGCCTTGTCATTGGAAATATACCGAAGCCTCTATGCCTGTGTTTGAGATTCTCCCACAACTATAAATGCCTTTGAATGGCCGCTACTGAGAGTCCTCCTCAAGAAGTGCTTCTTATTTTCACACAGCGAATGCAAGAGGAACGCGACCTCAGTGTCGAAACAGAACTGTGTAGGTTCAAAATTGATTTCCCACCCCTCGAATAAGTTGTTGGAAATGCTGAAAACGATAGCTTGCTTGGTCCCTTGGAAGAAAACCTTGTAGAGAAGAAGCCCCCAGATGTGATCAGATAAAATCGTCCAAAAATGGAAATGTCATCGTTAGAAGCGCAAAGAGTGCGGCACTCGAAGCCCGAGTCTTCTATAAGGCGCCTCGAAGGAGACAGCTTTCGTCAGGCTCTTCGACCGACATCGAATAATGCCTCATTCGACCCACAAGCTTCAACAGATTTACCAGGCAGCAGCATCGAAGTTGATTTAAAGTGAGGCATCTGAGACCCCGGAGACCAGGTGATCGAAACGTCTCCAAGGGGGCCGCATGGGTCGCAAGTAATCCAGGGGTGATGTCACTAAGGATCGGCTTCGCAGCGACATGCGGGGATATTTCGGCCGGCGGCAGGACGGAATGCCAGATGGCTCGGCCGGCAACGCGTGGCGCGGAAACTGGAGGACTTGTGTGTATGCCGCGACACGTTGACGGCAATCTCCCACAACGGTGCGTACAAATGTAATAGGTCAACTTTATCTCATCGAGAAAAAGGTTCTTCCCGTACGGGCGGTAGCTTCATCGACTGCAAATACGATGCCCTCCGCCGGCTACGTTTCTGAAATACGTGTCGGTATGCGTCTGGGCTGACCACAACAGGCCCCAGGCGTTCTCCGAGGACTCCGCTCCACAAGACTGTGGGCTAATAGCCGAAGCGCGAATGAATCAGGCCTTCTTGCCTTCGCGATGTAACGGGCGAGTGGCTTCCCTTCATCGCCCGGTCTTCAAGACATACTGATGGTGCATGTGCGACTATCAGCCACGATATATCCGACAACGACGCCCCCCCCGACGTCCAACACACCACAACAGTAGACCAACCCCAGCCAGGCAGAAATGTGCCTCTGTTGCCTCTGTGTGCCTCGCTTCTCCACAGTATCATCTTCAACGCAATTGCAAGGTCTAGAACTCCCAACGCTGTTGTTGACCGGTCGTCCTTCACCTGCAAGTGCCGCCGCACCCCATGTGGTTCTCTCCCACTTTTAGCCATTCGGGACAATTCCTTTAACATTGACTTTATTCCGCCTCCAGAAGCCCCATATTATGTGCGCGCCTCAAAGAGCCTACATTCTAGGCGCACTCACGCCCTTCGATGAGGCAAAGGTTCTCCAGCAGGCAATGTGATATCCGAATTCTAATTTAGAAAGAGAGTCGGGTTTGTTCGCCCAGCAGATAGTGTCCGCATCGGTTGATAAATATACCGAGCTCCCAGGACGTTTTTTTGTGCCTGTCCAAAGACTTTCGTTTTCCCCAGGCCTTTATTTGCATGAGAGTGCAGTAGCAAGCAACGCCATTCTCGGTCCCATAAACTATCGTCCGCTTCCAGTATGTCATGGTTCCCCGGAGAAATGTTTTGCTAACTGGATTCAGAGCGGCTCCTAAAGTGGCGTTTGAATTACGCCCCAAGGCTGTTCCAACTGTTGTCCTTTAAGGGCCACCTCCTGTAGAGATGGCACAGTCGCGCCCGGTCGATGGGACGGCTGCTTCAGGGCATACCAACAACGGCCGCCCCGTGCGACCTCAAAACACGCCTTTCGCTCCGTTGATGAACGACGTCGGAAACGTGCACCAATTCTCTGAACTGTATCCACTGGATTATCGCCAACATGATCCTAGCCTTGATATCGGGTCTAGTGCGGCCTTCTTCGGCCTTGACCTCGGGGATTATCGTCACGGCATCGCTGCAACTGGGGCCGATACACTGAACCAGTTCGTGCAGCAACAGGGCAATCCCTTGTTGCCCTCATAGTCTCCATACGCCGGCACTGAATTTCAGCAAAATTTGGATATTGGTACCATTGGCCACATGTACCCTATCGATAACTCCGTCTCTGTCTCGGCTACCCAAACTGCGCCGGCTTACTGGAACCGGGCCGGCACAGATGTCACTTCGACGAGTCGTAGTGATTGTGTTTCATGCGATTCCTGCGATAGAACTTTCAATTGTCGGAGGGAGATGAAACGGCACATGGCCACAGTTCATGGTGACAAAAAGTACGTTTGCGGGTGTTCGTATTCGACTGCTCGAAAGGACAACTACACCCGGCATTTGAAGGACACCTGCAAGGTCAAGGATGATGCTGGACGGTCTTTCACTTGTATCTGCGGAAAGACCTCCGACAACTTCAACAGCCACTTGACTCACGTGCAGAAATGCGGCATACGGCGAGCGGGTCGGGCCCCCCAACAACGCTAAAGGCACCCAGTGAGCTTTTCGTCGGGATTTTCAGCAAGTTTGCACACGCCGTGGTCTTCTTTTTGAAAAGCTGCTGCCGCTGAGTTTTGAATGGTACCAAGCGCTTGGCAGTAGCTAGGAAGTGTCTACTCAATATCGCGATTAAATTCAGTTGCAAGCATCAAATCTATACCTGGCTTCCATTTAACTGCCTTGCAAAGGGCTCCTGCGTTGGGATATCAATAGCAGTAGACATCTCAAATCTACTTGCAGGTCCAAACTTGAGGCAGTTCCCTTCTAGTTGATATGTTTCTGGTGCAGAAAATGTGCAAAGAAATCCAAAGGGAAAAAGACCACGAGAACGCTCGGAAAGAACACTTTGTGGGGAAAAGAAGCAAGAACCCCAGAATAAGTAAATAGACTTCTTTCCAGAACGATGCGAAAAGCTTTTTGCCATGAGCAAGTGAAGAGCACTGTGATGACGAGCTTTTCGACGCATTCGGGAAGTTTGGCAATGTCTCTATTCAGGGTTGCCAGCCACGATGTCGGAAATTCAGAATTTCGACATGATAGTGTGAGGATCGACCCTGAGCTGCTGGACAAAAGAACAAGGTGAAAGGGAACAAGACGAATATTGCCACAAGAACGTCTCTCGAATTTATACTAAATTGAAACAGATCGTGACTTTCCATTGACTAAAGCGATGCGAACCATTCAATCAGGTCTTATTTGCCTGGGCATTGGCCCTATGGGCTCATTGGCCAAGTCTCATGCATTTCTAGCCCCACTTCCAAATTTGGGTAAGATTCCCGCGCCTTCATTGAGCAAATGTGCCTCACAAGTATGCTCCATTCGGCTGTTCATTGGTTGCTCCTGAATTTTTCATGTAAGCCTCGGGAGAAGCCCATAGCATGAGCGTTGCAGGCATCCGTAAGGCGTCGAGGCAACTTCACACAGCCACACAACCAACATATGACCCACATGATGACAGACAGAGTCGAGGAAATTATTCGCTAACTGGTATAATTGTGGGTACACTCGTGGTGAGCCCTGGTTTGCGTAAAACATGATGAAAAAACTACGGAACAGTTCATCCCACGAACTACCAAATCCTTATGAGTGCCAATATATTCCAGCGAGGATTCTCGATCATGAAAGTACATTGAAAGGTTAAAAAAAGAGGCATGAGTGGTTTCTTCACGACAGACTGTTTTGAGGGTGTTTTCCTAGTAATCAGTACCCAAGACTCGAACAAGAAAAACAAGTCTCGACATACAGCGCTGTTAGGAGTTTGCTTTTCTTGACGTACCGCACGGTAAGTAATTCACCCTCTCTCGAACTGGCTAGACTTTCGGCTGACGCTGATAAATGGAAATGGGAAGCTGGCATTGAGGTTGCCTTGTTCAAACTTTCTGTCCTTTTTCTACATCAACCGGCTTCCTTTGCCTTTTTAGCTGTTCGAATATACGACATTCCTGTGAAAACAAGGTGCGTTGCAAGCCAGTACATTGACACTAACGTTTCATAGTCGACCTTGAAAAGCAAAGATGTGTATGAAATGAAGTTGCTGACTGTGTGTGCGAAGCAGTAACATCAGCCCCCGGAGTGAAACGGGGTGGGAGTCGTGCAATCAAATGACGCTCATGGCTCGCCCAGATATTATCGGTGGGGAGTATCAAATAAAGAGCCACCAACTCAGTGACGATTTTCTCGATGTATACATCGTCACGGATGCGAATGGCGCACAATATGAAGCGCAGGTGTTTTTCCCCATCTCAGAGATACCGCGAGAAAGAGAAGGCCTTTGCCAGGCCCGACGACGACGTATGAAACGAATATATCGCTCCTCCAACTTCGAAACAGAGTTTGAACATAATGGCCGTACAGTGCTGGTTTCAAGGGTACAAAGAAACAATAAAGAGTGGATGGACCTGCAGTCTCAAGTTGGCGGACAGCCTCGGTACGAAAACATGCCTTTGGCAACAGACTATCCCCCACTGGAGAACGCCGAGCCTCGTTCAGATAACTTCCAATCTTCGTCCCCGTACACCTTGGGTCAAACGGTTCCAAGCTACGCCAAGATGGCAACAAAGATGGACTTCGTGGGGCCAGAGGTTGCACCCGCCGGAAGACGCCGAGTGTGCCTTGGTCTTGGTGGTCCAAGAACACACTAACTTCTAAGTCCATGTGGAATCGATCAGTCATCTCGGATGGGTCTCCATCTTGGCGACCTGAAGCTACATGAAACTTGAGAGGCAATTAGACCTGCCTAGATTCACAGAGACAAGTCGCCAAGCAGGCGGAGCGAACAATACTACGGTGTGCCGAAAGGATGAGGGAATGGATGTTTTGGGAAGAACCACACATATTGAGGTAAGAAAGTGAAATGTCTTGGTCTACATGTGTACTTTGAAAGGATTTCAATCATTGAGGATGTTGCGGTTTTGCTTTATACCAATTTTTCACGAGGTTGTCTTTTTCAACAGCCGGACGGAGGAAGTTTTGCTGCTGCCAAGTTGGCCGAAACATGTTGAGCAGTAATTGTTGAGGATTAATAACCGCCAAATCCTTCAATCCTTCGTTGGAAGGAATATAATAGTACTCGAAACTTAGCTCACGTTCAATACTGGGGTTTTATTCCCAAGGATGCGTCGGGAGATTATCACCAATGATATCCTGACTCGGGAAGGTTGGCTGAAGCCCAAGCTCGCTAGTTACATAAACTCTCCGTTTGCCGCTTGGTAAAGTCTAATTGCGTACGCAGGGTTATCAACGAGTGCCCGCTGAATGAAAGTCTCATTTAACTACATGATTATGTATCCCCAAACCTTATCTCACCTGTTGGGACGAGACGGTCATTCTGTCCGAAGTAGCACGTGCAGAAATGCAATAGAACAAATATTTGCTAGAAAACTACCGAGCCAACCCAATTACAAAACTCAAATCGGCCGACGCGACGGGAAACTCATTACATCAATCCATCAGCTAAACACCAACACCAAGGCGCACCGCTAGGCTGGAAGAACAGGGATCCAAAGAGCAGGAATAAGCGAAAGCGAACGTTCAGCAAGAACAACCACAAGCCCTGCATCCCTTCCCACAGCTAATGTCGTCGGCAACTCTGCAATCAGCCCTGGCATCACAAGTCTTCCACGACCCGTAACCACGGTTCCGAGCAGTCCAGCACCACCGTCCGTCCCCATCGCAAGCTCTGTAACAATACCCCCTGGAGCATCCGTATTCGCCGGGGTCGACGTCCCAGCACTTGCCCCAGCCATGCTTCCACCACCAGTGTTCAGCAGTGAGGGGTGCGCTGGTGTTGCTATTGGCATCCTCTGCAGCGGCTGCGGCCGCGGCATAGTTGGGTCGAGTTCCGACCGAGCCCTCTGGTCGAGGGTTCGGGCCAAGGGGATGCTCCTTGCACTTTCGGATCTGAGAGGGATCTACGCCCTTTTCGTCCATAGAGCCGGCTGTATAAGACATGACTCCGAGCTGGCCGCACTCATCCGCTGCGTTAGCGGGGGCGACTCCAGCGAGGATGGGAGTGGCAAAGAGGAGCAGGGTAGTGGCCGCAGTGGTGAGCTTCATCTTCTTTTTGGGGGAGTTGGAGAAACAAAGAAGTCAGATGGGCGTGCTGTTGTCAGGATTGAGTTTTCGGGGAATGCGGGTACGAGAGCCCAGCCACGTGGATAAAGTTCAGATTGACGGGAATGACGATGCTTGTTTGACAAAACTAAGGTGGTTTGGTGTGCGGTGGTGTGTGGTAATATGTAACGGTGATATTGCTTGGATGAGGGTAAGGTTAGAATGATTTGTTTTCATCGTCCATCAAGCCGGGAGGTCATTGCCAGCTTTATACTTGGACGTTCCCACCATCTCTTCCGCCCCAACGAACCATGACCGCATTCCCTAGCTTCCCGTCCTTGTTTTTCGATGAAGCTTGATTCTCCGCGAACTCCGTGAAAATCACCCGTGATAAGGAAGTTTAGCATAAGCGAACACGAATTCGGAAGGGCGGGCGTGGGGTGATGTTCCACTCACACGGATTGCTTCCTCCTGCCGGGCCGAGGCCTCTTTCACGGCTGACTCCTTCGGTTGGCGATAAACATTCCAAATCCGTCTGCTCAGCAGGAATACTCACGTCACCAGACGGCGAGGATGGCGATTAGCTTTGAAGTATAGAAGGCTGGATTTTAGGAAGTAACGGAGCTTTTCTGACTCGGATCTAAGGACCGACTCCTGATTCCCGATGGGGAAGTCACTCACTCGGTAGAACTTTGAAGATTTACTCGGGACTCGGAAACTATCATCGGGATTTACGCTCCGGTAATCTGGTAAATGATCTTGTGATCAATAGCTGCAGCAATAATATGACATCAGAAGGGGCGCTGCGTAATTTTCGAAGCTTTGATAGCGCCCGGAGATCTTTTGCCAGGGTAGTGCCTCGCTCGGTTCAAGTAATCAAGCTTGCAGGCTATTATAGCGCACCTCGATATTCATCTGAGAACGCCACGACTGATACTGGTCATGGAAGAGGAAAAGAGAAAGGACTTGAGTCAATTGACTAGCAACTTGGAACATGTGTGTTGAATGAACTCGTTTTCGTAGGCGCCAACACCTTTCTCCAAATTCACTCATGTTTACATCTTCACCTATCAAATCTGGGACGCACGTTGAAAGTAACAATTTCGATCTGTTTTCCCAAGCCACCCATGAATCACAGGACTTCCTTTCATAGCTCTCTTGCCAGAACTCCGACATGAATGCTGGGCATCCATCAGTGAGCGTCCCTCCCATCCACGTCCCTTCATGTTTTGGACCACAAACTTTGGCTTAGCACGGAGCAAATTAGCCTGCACGTAAGGCTTCGGCACCCATGTGTCTCTCAACGATAACCAACTAGACCCTCAAAGTCCGTGAATGCAACTTAATGCAAGATTCATTTTGAGCTAGATCTCAAGACGAACTCACCCGAAGGTTCCAGCTAAAGTCTATCAAGAGACATGCTCAGCTGCCAGCTGCTGAGAGCGTGCCGCAGTACATTAACATCAGTATCATGGCAAGCTTATCAAAGTTCCATCCATGGATACTAATAGGGAGATTAAAGGTGTCGTACTTCTACAAAGCTTTTACTCCGTACTTTGCAGCACCTATGAGTCGATTTGATCTTCGACTATATATGACTCTTCCAGCTGCATCTAGTGCTCGCAAAAATTGAAATCATTCGAGCCAACACGATAGTTTGTGTTATCCCCAACTGTTGTTCTCTCCTTCATGACCTCCAATCTCATCTCCTTGGCTTTCTCGAGACCAAACGGAATTTCGAGGTTCTCAAATACCATGTCGATGATCTCAGGCGGCATCCGTCCCGTAGTCACCTCGTCTCTAAACCAGTGTTTCTGCTGCGGCGGCACGTTGGCGGTGCTAATTACGGGGACGTCCGGGTCTACGAGGAACAGCGCCAGGATCTTGCGATGTCCTGACTTTGTCTTGTCGATAAGCTCAAAGGGGGCTACGCAGTGCTGATAAACATTCGGGAAAGCAATGAGGCGATCTTCGCGAGTGAGTACACTGCCGAGGTCCTGAATAGTGTTGCCCGAGGGGTCGATGCTAAAGGTCCTTCCGATAGAGTAGAAGTCGCTCTGCTCGTACTGGAGTTCCGACATGAGATCTTCCCTGTTGGACTTGGTTCGGAAGGCGAGTCGACTCTCCGTAATATTTTCATTGTCGTAGTAATACAGGGCCGTGGCGCAGATGTGCTCATTTAGTAGGCCCTCGATGTGCCAAGAGCCACCGTCGTAAGTCGGCTTCTCTGGAGTGAGATGGATATTTGCAAGCTTCACGATGACTTGAATCCGCTCAGCATTATCGAAAAGCCCATTTTGCAACCTGACATCTTCGCCAGTGATGGGCATTCGTGTGTAGGGAGGAATATTCGGGCGTGAGAGAGGATGAGTTGCGTTGTACCAAATCTTGTCTCTGCGCCAAGTCAGGGATTCAGGTTCGTCGTCGCTATCTTCATAGTCGTCATTGTACTCGTCCACTTCGCGGGGCTGCTCATCCGACTCCTGGGGGCGGGATTCAGGGCGGCACCAGTAAGGACCTTTGTTGCAGATCTCGGGAGTAGTGCAACACCTCCCAACCTTGGGCATCAACAGGCGTTGGACTTCGAACTCCTCGGGCCATCGGTGAACGACATCCCAGAGGGGCACGACCTTACCCAGCACTTTTTCGATCACCGAATACAGATCCGCATGCTTGGTGGGATGTAGATTGTTGATGTAACTTGCAATTCGAGGTTTGTCATCGTCGAGCTCGACCTCGCAAGGAAGCCACTGAAACTTGGTAGACCAGCATAGGTCCACATCTTCGTCAGGAGTCGGGATGACGTCTCCTCTGCCGCAGTACTTCATTGTGTCCGCCAATGGGATCCGTTTGTCAGATAGGATGCGGGTCGTGCCGTAGGCAAGCGGCCAAAGCGACGGGTGAACAAGGTCAAGAACCTTCTCATCGCTACCGGGGTGCCAATCCTTGTGTGCATCCGGGACATCCTCAAGCATGGCCACAGCCTTCTTCAGCTCTTCCTTGATTTCCGGCGTCAGAGCATTGTCGGACTTGATCACAGCGGCCGAATAATCAAAGACCGGAATGATCCCTGTGGCTTCGTACAGCTTGGCCTTTTGTCGGAGCTCCTCGAGAGACTAGAATGATGTCAGCTGGGCGGTCTTGTTGAGTTGGAGGGCGAGGCATGAGACGAACCCATTCGAACATGTCGTCATCAAAGTGAGCATATTTCAGGCCCACTGAAGCCCAGTCAACAGCCATGACTTCGGCTTTCCATTTAGCAGCGATGTCATCGTTGAAGACCTTCACGTGCCAATCCGGTTTGTTGGTGATTTGCTCGATGAACCACATGATGGCCAGCTCCGAGTACGTCAATGTGATGGCGGTCCAATCGAGCACCGCGCTGGGAAACATTTTCTTGGGCATAGCATTGACACCCAAACCAAATCCTGGTCGTACAAGCTTGTTCAGCTCCCCGTCGTCCTTGATTTGAAGTCAGTGTTGGCCGCCCTGAAGCGCATTGGATGGCGAACTCACAAAGGTGTGGAAACCCTCATTGAGATCTCCCTTATTGAGCACGGATCGGATCGAGTCTTCTTCCACATCCTTTCCCAAGTTCTCGGCGATCCACTGCATTGCCATTGGAATGGTCGGCGTTTTCTGCGAGCCTTGCTGCTCGGCCCAGTGACGCAGAACGAGTCTGTCTCGGGCGGTCAATGGTGTTTTCGACATGTGGCCAGACGCTCGTTGAGCACGTGTCAATTAAGGGTGGTGGAGAGGTCGGCGTTGATAGACAGGCGATGGTGATCTATGAGTATTGTGCAGTCTTTGTAGTGGTGCAACTGGAATTTCTCTCGTTTTTGTATCGAGAGGATTGCTAGAAAGAATTGTTAGGGAAGCCACAAGGTTCTTGGAGTCAAATTTAGGCACGCAGGCTACCGCGCTATTTTCAGTAGCTCCCCAAGCCAATCGAGCATGGCGTCAGGCGGTAAGCATGGCTAATTGTAACGCGAAATTGTCGCGAGGTCATGTGGATTTAGGACCCTCATTGCTGCAGTCTTGGCTGGCTGTTGCCTAGCGCTGCCTGTTTTCACGTTGTTGGTTTGAAGATGGATGCAGGAAACCCCTGAAACAAAGACTGTGGCAAACGAGGTTATTCTGATTTGTTACTTTAGATGGAGGAAATAACTAGATAATTAAGTGTAATGTACTAAGATACCAAAAAATACCTTGATGCGAAAGCAACTCTTTTGATCATTATTGTCTAGCTGATGACAAGTCTGACTTAAGCATCAAAGCGATTGCACAACATTTTTGTATCACAATCGCGCTCAGCCCACATTGATCCTAGCCTTACATTCCTCGAGATGTCCTCGGCCAGCATGTTTATGGATCAGGTCGATGATCCATCCAGGTTTGGTCAATGCATCGGAACGCCAATCAGAACAGACGAAATCGTCTGATGCTGGGTAGCACTGGTGATGGCTCAGGACTTCGGGGCTTTGATGAGGTCAATCGCCAGATTATCCCAGATCGCATAGCCCCCATTCGGCGTGGGTATGTACTCCAGCTTGACAGAGAGTTTTGCTGTTTTGGCAGTAACCTCGATAGACATGGTTTGCCACTCTTCGAAAGTGAATCCAGGACTGAACTCAGCCATCTGCTTCTTGTAGACTTCTCCCGAGTCAGCAGAGGCTTCAAGAGTCATGAGGCGACCACTCCTCCAAACATTTCCCATCATGTAGCGGAGCGAAATCCGATAAGTTGCACCGATCGCAGCGTTGACAGACGTCGTCAGCGACGTTCTCGACTCTAACTTAAGCGCCGTGGGATTGGTGTTTCCAGGCACGAAGGAGGATTCTGTTCCTTTAGAACCAGTCCAGAGCTGGAGGTCGGAATCACTCTTGAACGAGAACGAGGCCAGCTTGGTGGTGCTTGAATCGGTAGGAGGCGTGAACACGCGAGGATCCCGACGATAGAAGTTGGCCCTGGTGTTGCTGCCGCAGAGCTCGGTTTTGGATCCTGCACACGGCGAAGAGCATTCCGACTCAGCAACGCGCTTGGTCGGTGCAGCGTGGTGACAGTAGCATCTGTTTGACTCGAACGTGGCGAAATAGGCTGATGTTTTGCAGTACTGTGTAGCACAGAGCTCCGCAGTCATAGCCTCATTCTTGTAAGAGCCGATTTGAGATGGGATCATTGCCGAGCCTTCAACAAGGGTTGTGACGAAGCAGCCTACATATAAGGTGTTGGCAAGTTTGGCAGGCTGGGGGCCGCTGGAGGGATTGCTGCGAGGAACGCATTTTGCGGAAACAAGTGGAAGTAGAAGAAGACCAAGGAGTGTGTCGCGCAGACTAAGCCGCGGAGAAGTTGGGACGGTCATGGCTGGAAGGAATGAAGATGGGAAAAGACTGTGAAAGGCGCGTGGATGGAAGAGCAATCGCTTCAGTCTTCATGACTGGTGTTGAGTTGCTTTTTGTATTTTGGGGGTATCACATTGAATATTAACAGAGACGGAGGCATTTCTGAATTGGCCGTAGCATCTCAACTTAGCTATTGGAAATTTTGAGTTGTGGCGCGAAGCTGAACAGCTGGTGTCTTGACTCGTCTTTCTAAACTCTACCAACTCCTCCCCTGTAACCTCATGGGGTTAACCCCCGCCACAGTACGCTAATCATACCACATGGGAATTTCCACGAAAACTTTCAATTAAGCTTAGCCAGCATGCTTATTGAGTCATGGCTTGGAAACACAGCAGTCGAAAGTCGATAGTTTATCCAATACAACATGCGTCCAGTTGCCGGTGTATTCTTTTGGTTAAACGTCACAGAAACGAGGCAGTTCTTGTTCAGACATCGGCCCGGATAAGCCTCTCGGCGCACCATCGAAGTTCCGAAAGCATGAACTCGCGATTCTTCTCCAGAGGCCATAGATATAGCGCTAACCCTGAAGATACAAGCGGTCGCACGACTCAACCCCTAACCTGCCCATCTCTGCTCCGGCAGTGAGAGCGAGGTCGAGGAACAAACATTCACAAAAGCCCCATTGAAGCACCAATTATTGCAGTCCGAACTCTTTGATTTAAGTATTAGACATATTTGACCAAATCAAGTACTCCCATCCATGCAAATATAGTAACAAGAGGAAAACGTCCTATTCTCATGTCTTGCCATCGAGCCATCCACAAACTCTTAGTTGGCAGCGCCGTTGACGGCACCGTACTGGATGCAGTACTCCTCCCACTCGTCACCGCCAATGTGCTTGGCGGGGGAGTTGCAGGTGGCGACCTGGGCGTCGTCGTCCTTGACACCCTGAGAAGAATGAGTTAGCTTCTGAAGTGATCTCTGGTTGGAATGTTTTAGTGATGGCTTACGAGGTAGCAGTCGGGGCAAGTGTCCCAGACGTCGTTGCCGGTGTGGCGCTCCTTGTAGGCACCGCAGGCAGCCTCGGTGGCGGCGACGTTCTTGGGGTCAGAGTCCTGAAGGCCCGAAGAGATACACCAGGCAGCGGTGTGGAGGTTGGCAACAGCACTGAGAAGCGTTAGAAGATGTATTCCACTTGTAGTGAGGTGGTAGTCTTACCCAGTGGCGCAGGCAACAGCGGCAACGAGGATGGTAGAGAACTGCATTTTGATGGATAGGGTTGGGTTGGTATTAAGTAGTAACCTGAAGAGACTGTAGAAAGTTGGTTGAAAGAGTGTGAGTTGTTTGGATTAAAGATTGAAGTGTGAGTGAGTGGATGGTGATGAGGATGAAGAGAAGAACGCTGCTAGAGAGGGAAAATCCGTCTCTATTTATCTCTCGGGAAGACGCATCTCCTGATGTCGATATGGGCTTTCCGGCGCTCCTTGACCAAGGCCTGTCGGGCACTGAGATGCATGCTCCGCTTGATGCTGACGACGCGGAGGCTCAGCTTCGAACATTCCACCGATGGATCGTGGATCGTGAAGTAACATCGCGGCCCACAAGGCTCTGCCAAGGTGCTTTGCATGACTAGAGATCTCCTAGGGAGTGAGCGGGAAGACTCCACAAGGCGTCCGTGCCTCGGGCACAACAACCCCTATGAGCAATCCCACATAGCGAGAGTCCATACCTCCGGTACTATCATTCATGCCTTCGAATTATGATAGGGATAACTTCTCGGTTCGATTCCGACATCGCGGGGAGTGTTGGTCTAGCAGCCTCAAATTGCCGCTAGTTAACATTCAATGAGGGATGCAATTAATGGCCGAAGTTGTGTCTTTTGATATCACGAGGGTTCATGGCTTAAAATCCAGGCCCTCGTAAGAAAACATGAAGACACAATTGTACCCAAGTGAGGCAGTTGAGCATTCAACAACCACGTGCCAGGAGATGTCGGTCCTTAATCCAGATCATACCACATTCACAGCGTTACAACCAGTCATAAGTTCATCCAAACATCCAGCACAGCCGCACTCAACGGGATAAACAACGGTAAAGTGGGAGTTATGTATAATCCTCCGAGCTATGTGTGGGATCTGTGGGGGTCATCCGAACAATTCATTCAAATGTAGTAATGTCCGAAGGCTTGCACAAGCCCTACAGTCTACAGAACGACCAATGCTTCCTTCCCGCGGTACGGTTAAAAACATGCTCAAATTTTGGCATGGCCAGCTGTTTAACAAGCTTCCCACTAACCGCGGGAACTATATTTAGTCATGCAAGGCATTCCCTCACGTCACCCCCGGAAGGCGGGGACCGCAGGACCCAGAGAGTGCTCCCTCCTTCCCCTTTATTTCACGTCCGAGCGGCCGGGTGCCGGATGCCGGGAACATCGCAGCGGAAGAGGTCCGATGGGAGGCGGGTCTCCTCGGAGGTGTCTGTGCTTCACGGCATGTGGGAGAGCAAACAGCACAGCTTTCAAGGCACAGAAGCCGCGAAGCGAGATTAGGGCGCAATGCATCCCCGCGAACACGTCAAAAAAAAAGGCAGGTCTTGTCTAGGGCTGCGCAACCAACAACGATGAGCCCTTCGGCAGAGTTGCCCTCTTGGCATCACGATGTTATCGTCTGATAACTCGGCAAGATCTTCCCGGGCGACTTGCTGACTTTGACCGTTCGACGCAATGTGATGATGCAGTCAGCCTCACTGCAACTCACAATTTACCCTTCCGAACATCCTGACCTGCTCCGTCCGGTCCGGTTGCGCCGGGTTTGTTTGGCTCCACTCGGAGAGCATGCCGGTACGGGATCACCGTTGAAAGACTTGCCCCTTTAGGAAGCCCCTAATCTCGAGTTGATTATAAGGTAGAAACACTGCCCATTGTGATTCACACCGCCATCAAAATCATCGGTTTAGTGGCAGGAAATTAACGTCGTAGAACTGGATCATAACTGCTAACAAGAGCGTTCAGCTGCCTGTTGACTTATCAGCCCTTTGCATGCCAACGTCACCTCGAGGCCACTGTCGCCATCAAGAACCCACCTCATGAGAAACGAGCATTTTATAAATTTTGTCAAAACCCACAATCGCAATTTCATTTGAGGACCTACTTGTACGATCTACACTGTCAGCAGGTTCGCGATCATATCATCATAACCGGTGGACATTTCAATGGAGAATCACGAAGTGGCTCAGTTGTCGCTACGTGGGTCTTATGGGGGTCATCGGGCTGTGATGAAAACTTGGCGCTGTGTCCACTTTGTGACCAAAACTTGACATGGAGTTTAGCGGTACGCTAGGAGTCGGCTTCACCGTGAAACCGAACCATGATCTTTGGGGAAGGTCTTCAAACCTGAGGTCAACCGATATTGATGTAAATCTCAGTCTTCATCGAAGCGAGTGTAACGACAGACACACCTGCATGACTTTCAGATTCTCTCCAAGCAGTCTCGAAGTCCCTGCGAGCTTTTGTGAATACATTCAAAAGCGTCTGGAATAACCCCAACTTTTCCTTCAAAACCAAGATAGACCGCTCTTCCCTGGGCAGCACCGCCTTCAGTCCGCATTTTCGCTCTCAGAGCCTTTCCTAACCGTGCGGCGCTGGAAGCCGCTGGCTCGTAGTGTGGTGTTCATCTCCTCCTCTGGCACACCGACAAAAACGCCCTTCTGGAGAACGAAACGCGGCATTGCCCTCTTTGAACCCGAAGCAACGAAGGACTCCCTACCGGCCAAGAAGTGCCGCCGCGCTTCATCGAGAACCTTCTTGACGTAGGAAGTTGCGCCACCGCTGACAGGACTGGAAGGGGGGTACGATATCCCCTCAATCAACTTATCAACCTCATCGTCCGTTGCCAACCTCGCCTTTTGAAGGACCTCGACAAGCTCAGCACTCTCAGAAACTTGCGCGATGACGTGCCAAGAATTTCCCGGTAGGCTGTACTGCGTCGGGCGATAGAGCCAGATCACCGCGGCGAAGGCGGCAAGAAAGACGGCCAGAATGCCCGCAACGGCCCAGTATCCCTTGAAATCCTTCGGAACCTGCATCGGTTCAAATGTCACTATATCTGCAACAGCGGCCTCACGATCAGGCTCGTTGAGTGAGTAGCTGCTCATTCTGTTGTAGTATATCGACCGCTCCAGTGTGAAGTACAGCGCCTGTAAAGCTCGCGCGGGCGATCCCGTCTCCGTGATGGTGTCGGCAAATATTCGCATGTAGAGGCTGTCGGGAATAATGTAAGATGGTGTCAGCTTCGGCACGCAAGATGGGCAGAGTCTTAGTGACGG
Organism: Colletotrichum fructicola Nara gc5; assembly: GCF_000319635.2. Lineage (NCBI taxonomy): Eukaryota > Fungi > Ascomycota > Sordariomycetes > Glomerellales > Glomerellaceae > Colletotrichum > Colletotrichum fructicola. Next base: position 5,746,705 of record NW_027094051.1, on the reverse strand, counting down.
GCCTCGCGATGCATCGAACACCCCACTAAGAAATTCGTTCATTGCCTGATTCGTTCTATATTTGGTCCATGTCGTGCCGTTGCGGGCCTTGGTCATACTCAAACTCAGTCCGTCTCGGTCGATGGCTAGGATTGCGTCTCGGTTGTGGGCTCGCGGCCCCGAGGAAGGGTCCGCGATAGCGTTGAGTTGTTTGCGCACCATTTTTGTCGTGGAACTCCCCGAATCAACGTCCCAACAGTAAGTTGGCTCAGCTCGGGATCTCTGACTGATTAGAGACCTTGAAGCGTGTATATCAAGTTGATGTATTGATCCTACTCTGTGGTTTGTAGAAGCTTTTAGAAATTGTGATAAAAGTTTCTCAAGCCCTTGGCTGTCTGGGAACTTACCGCCTGGGCAGCGCGCATATCGTCATGTTGACTGCCATGCTCCTCGAAAGGTATTTGATCTCGTTGATTGCAGTTTCTGGATCAGTCGGAAATCTGATTTCCAACTCCTGCTTTGTCCATGGTCCGTTGTTTGTCGTATTCAGCATTTTGATTGTTGATTGATTTAAGGATTTGTGGTCGCCCAGGATGTCGGGTTGACTCACGTGCCAAAGAAGCTTGATATCAGTTCCTCTGGTATGATTGTGTAGAGACCACTCAAGCCCCATCGAATGATGATCGAAAATATGATTTTGACAAACCTGCCAGAAGTTTTCTGACATTCCGGATTGAACACCAGAGACAGGACATACGAAGGCAATTTCGTCATTCTCCGGCCAATCCAAGCTTGCAGCAGCGGCTACAGAATGGTTGAGGTGAAATACACCACATATACCAGGTTCCACCCTAGAATCGCCCAAGTCGATCTCACAAAATGTAAGATTACTGATTTCCGGCTGCAGACAAACAACACGTGAATCACTAACACGCGCCATACCCCTAAATTCGGCGAGCGATTGCCTTGCGTCCGTCGAGGGTAATGGAAGAAACGCTCGGATGGTCGGGCCTGTATCATCTATCCCATCGACATCTATCTGAGGCTCCGAGTACTCGGCGAACGTTTCGGCCGAGCGCGGTCCTTGAAACCAATAGTAGTCTGAATCGGCTCCCATATCCACATTATCTTCGGGATACTCCCGTGTCGAAATAGCTGGACTCTCGCGACCTCGATAGTAGAACAAGGTAGGCACCGTCCGCGCGAACGAGATGATCTCGCTCTGCTGGAGGTCAGACACGAGCAGCGTTGAGACAAACTGCACGGCGAGAGTTGTCAAGATGAGAAGCACAATCATCAACCTGACGACTGCGTCTAGTTGTGAGTGCTTTATGGCGAGGTATCCCAGCGAGAGCGGGCCGCTGTTGGAGAATCGGGCGATGGAGACTTGGGCGACGGCATGGGGGTGGACACCGCGACGCTCCACGGCAATCGAGGCGATCATTGTTGTAGCTGTGGCAGCGATCGTGCCAACCGCAGTGCGAATCGTGACCGAGGCAAGTGTCACGCTGGGCTGAAGCCGGTTTGCCAGCACCCATGAACGCCAGCGTTGGTCGTCCTGGGGAGTCCACCACATCCAAGTGACGAAGGTAAAGGCGGCTGCGACAGAGACAAGAGAGAGAAAGATACTGGCTTTTATAAAAGGGTCCAGGCTTTTGGGTAATTCGTCGGGGGTCATTGAATGTTGGTCCGTGGGCTCATCAGGCAGCCCGCGAAGCGGAAGACTGTGTTCCCCATGTCTGTTGTCTGGTTTTCCGGTGATTCGTCGAGTCTGTGCAGTATTCCAGAGCGTTGCTGAGGCCTGCGAAGATGTATTAGGATTTAAAGGTTGATACATAGTCAGGAATAGACCTGTGCAAAGTTATCAAATGTAAGTTATTGCAAGATGTAAATGACCTAGGCAGCAATAGGAGGGTCAAGTGATGAAACGGCACCACAATCTTGATGATGGATATCGGGATGAGCATGTATATGGTATTTATGTACAGCGCAGAAGTTTACCAAGACTTTATTATAGGTCAGGTCTCAGGCAGAACAAGTTTGTCTCTTCGGAATGTAGCTGAACACTAACTTGAGATCGGCAGGGTAAAGGGTTGCAGCCTAGCCTCGTCCTTCCTAGGACGGCCGCTGTCCTCCACACTCGTTTGTTTGCCACATCAAGGTCTGGGTAAGACAACATGACACTTCCGCCTTACACTACCACTCGGTCTGCGAAAAGACAGTGGCACACTTAGCAGGGCCTTCAGTACAAGCACGTCTTACTTGGCCCAACAGAAATACCAGATTGTAAAAGAAACCAGTGTTTTGGCCTGGTCATCTAGCCTTTATGATTATCTAACATAGTGAGGATAATGTACGTTTCCTGTGGAAGTCGCTCCCTTTCGAAGCTTTTGTTAGCGGATGGTGTAACGGTCTTTTCTTTTTGTGACCCGCGTGACTGCCTCGATCTCGGCTTTTGCCTTGTACAAAGCCCGCACAACCCAACTCTAGGGAAGTTTCTATGATTCGCGGGCAAGGCTCTTGTCCAAGATCTTGGCTGAGACAGACGAATTGCCTGCAAAGGTGGGAAGCTGCGACCCCTCAACTGCTGTCTGCATTCTCAATTCCCTAGAAACAGCGCCACTTCTCAAAGTTTCCTCGTCATACCAATCGATGCTATGGCGCAATGCTACCGATTAACTTCGGGTTTTGCTAGCTACGCAGAAGGTTTTTGCTGGCCCGGAAATGGGTAAGATCCCAATGTGCACATACGTTATGTTAACAAGTAGGTAAGCATCAACGTTCCTAGGTAGGTAGCGCCGTCAATCTGTCATCATGATTGATCCTGCTACGCGGCAAGCCCATCACGTAGCTACTACATGGTGTGAAAAGTAATAGAAATGTGTCGCTTAAGCCTGTCTATCAAACTCGCACGGATCGGGAGCTCTTCCGACTCTGAAAAGGTGAAAAGGACAAAATCCACAATAAAAATATTTCCCAAAGTGGAGATGTTCGGCGATTAGATGGATGGATAAGATAATTATTCACGGGGGAAACGGTCAAAGTCCAATTGACGATTTTCACAGTGCATGTGCAAATGCATCTTGTGCTCATTCAATTGTCGGGATGTCACCCGACAGTTGTTTGTGAATGTAGCTATTATTTCGTTGAGCCAATCAATCTGAAGTGCTTTCCAAGCCGGTTCACCAACCGTCAAGAGTCTAAACTAGGGCGATGCAGCACGGTGAGTCTCCAACAGAAATTCCATCTGATAACGGTCTTGAATCTGGGGACCCCGCCGCGGTTGCCGAAAGTAAAAAGTACCGAGGTCACGGAAACGGTGGGAGGGTCGATTTCCCGCTGCCGCTGCATCCCATCCCATCGCGTCCCGTCCGCTGGCTGCAGTACTGTGAATGATGGAAGGACGGCAGACGCCGCGGCACATCGGTAAAAACGGAGGGCGCCGCTGCAGCTGCGGGCTTGTAAGTTGTGTCACCTGTGCCGTCAATGGTGTGCTCCTGCCGAAACTCTCTTCTAAACCCAGCTCTCGCCCAGCCTCCCGCGTGCATCTTTACCGACACGGCGACACCTGCTGGCTGGTCACCCCCCGTCGAAGCCCAGTCAATCAGCATCCACCTCGGCGCATGAACATGGCTAATTTGAACAACGGTTGAATTCCTTTCTGCAGCAAAGCTTTGTTTTTTCTGTTCTCTGAGGTCCACCCAAAAAAAAAGAGCAGCTGTCTCTCCTTCTCTTTTCAACGACGCAACTCCCACCGGCGACAACGTCTTCCCCCAGAATTGCGTCAATTTTCGGCCTCACACCGACGACCTCCACATCTTACGTCGTGTGCTTGCTTCCCAAAGCTATCGATATCCATCGAAACGTCGAACGAGAGCCCACAATCCCTCCTCGTCTTCCGATCCTCGGGCCAAAGCTTTTTTACCACCGACACCGAGCTCCAAAAGCTTTCCACAAACCCTGGAAACATCCCAGCATTGAGCTCTTTTTTTCTTTCCTTCTCTCCTCTTTTCTCCCTCAACCTCCCTCACACACCACCACACAGCAAGAGTGACACAAAGGCGTCTGCCGTCGACGGCCATCACCACCGCAACCATGTCGACAGAAACAGAAACCGCAGACCAGGCGCCCGTCGTCTCCGACCTCCCCTCCGGCGACCCGATCGTCCCTCCTCCCGCGCCGGCCGCCGCATCCTCAAAACAGCCTCAACCGCGCCCGCCCCAGCTGCCCCTGCGCGTCCTCCTCGCACTCTCCCCCTCCAACGTCGACGCCTTCGTCGCCCACCTCACCCGCTGCTTCGCGACCCCCTCCGGCATCGACGCCGTCCTCTGCTTCCTCTGCTACACCTCCCGCTTCTCCGCCTCCGCCCTCGAGTCCCTCTACACCTCCTCCCTGCGCCGCTCCGCCCGCCGCCTCGTCTCCCTCGCCTTCTCCCTCCCCAAGGACGCCACCATCCTCCTCTCCACCGCGCCCCCGTCCTCCCCCGCCGCCTCCCTCGCCCAGCAGACCGCCGGCCACCTCCGCGCCCTCGCGACCCTCACCTCCGAGGCCCGTACAATCACCCGCCTCTGGGCCCTGCTGCCCATGTACCTCTGGCTGCGCCGCCTCATGAAGACCTCCTTCACCACAAAGACCGCAGACGAGAAGGCCAAAGACGAGGCCTCCGGCGCCGCCCTCGACCGCCTCATCTCCTGGTTCCAGGTCACCGTCTGCATCCTCCTCCAGTCCCTCGAGAGCGCCTCCTACCTCGCCTCCAAGGGCGTCCTGCCCATGTCCCCCGCGCGCCAGGGCTTCGCCGCCCGCTGGAGCGTGCGCTTCTGGTCCTGCTACGTCGGCAGCGAGCTCGGCCGCCTGGCGGTCGAGTACCTGCGCCGCAGAAAGGCCCTGCGCGAGGGCAAGGTCGACGTCGCGAGCGCCGAGTACCAGGACGAGCTCGGCGTGTGGTCGCGCACCCTCGCGAGGCAGGCCGCGTGGTTCCCGCTCACGGTGCACTGGAGCATGGACAAGGGCTTCGTGCCGGAGATGGGTATTGGGTTGCTGGGGAGCATCCCCGGTATCGTGCAGATGCGGCAGCTGTGGAAGGAGACTGCGAACGCGTAGAAGGATGATAAAAGGACCAGAAAAGGAGATGATACCGATAAAGAGGAGGTCACTTAGACGGGATATTTGGGGGAAAGGTACATTACAAGAATGATAGACGAGGCCATGCGGGTATGTGGCCATGCAGTGACTTTAATTTTCTTACCATTTAGATATCATCCGCGCGGTGCCGCCAGAACACCGCCCGCCGGAAGTAGATACGAGTTCTCAGATATGTTCATGACATTTTCTCTTCCTTCTTTCCTACCCAACACCACGCCATGCTCTTCCCCTGCTCCAACACCCACGCGCCCGCTCACATGGGCATGCTCCTCACCTCCTCCATCGTCCAATACCGCCTCATATTCTCCGCGCCCAGCGTCTTGACCTCCTGGTCCAGGTGCGTCCACAGCACCTCGCCCCAGCTGTCCATCTTCTCCCGCAGCACGCTCAGCTCCAGCTCCGTCTCGCGCGCGCGGCACGCCTTCAAGTAGGCCTCGAACTGGTCCATGCCCTTGTGGATCGCCCGGTGCTGCTGCAGCAGCGCGTCCGCGTTGCGCCCCGCGCGGAACTCGGGCATGCGCCGCGCCAGCATCGGGAACACGAAGCGCTCCTCGATCCCGTGGTGCGCCGTCAGGTGCTGCGCGAACTGCAGCCCCGTGTCGATGAATTGTTTCAGGGACATGTTGCGCGGGCGCCGGCCCGAGGTCGCGGCGTCGTGGAGGATTGTCCATTGTGCGCGGAAGTGGTTGTGCTGGGTAGCGTTGTGGTCAGCGCATGTCTGTGACAGGACGAGGATGTGAAATGGTGGAGGGAAGAAAGTTGGTGATGGCGGGGGTCGACGGTGGCGGGGTACCACGAAGCTCCAAGCAAAGGCAATGGAAAGAATCCGTGCGGGTTTTCGTCTTTGACTTACAAAGTAATCCATCTTCTCCGCCATCTGGTTGTACACTCTAAACTCGGCCGGCGACAACGGGGGCAGCGCAGGCTCTGCCGGCGCGGCGGCGGGAGTCTCTTCGGCCTTTGGTGTAGTAGTAGAAGCCTCTTGGGGCTGTTGCTCCGCGGCGCTCGACGACATTGTGAAGTACGACTTGCGGATATCTGGAAACAACCTAGACAGCGGCCACAATTCGCGTAGGGCAGAGCAGAGTTGTCCGGGGTTGCTGTTGTAGCCAAGGTTGGGATGAACTATGCGACGAGTATTCGACAAAATCCTCTTGGACAGGGCAGCAGCCGCTTTCATGTCTTGTTAGAAAGGGAAAGTCTAAGAGAAAGAATGGCAACATAAGAAGAGACGCGCCCGCCTCCAACTTTTTAACAGCGACCCGAAGAAAGACGAACCCTTACCTTTGCCCCCAGTTCGCCCGCGCGGCGGGTACTAAGCTGTTTCCAGAAATGGTCGGTCCCTCTCGGACAACGAAGAGCAGCCTCCAGATCGGACAATTGTCACTGCTTTCGACCCTGGAGGGGAGGGGCTACCCAGGAAGTACACCGCGCGGGTGGTAAGACCCTAGACGCGCGGGCCAAAATGTGGCGTTGGGACGAATTGGAGCGGTCAGATTTGTCACTTTTAAGCCATGTTAAACAATGACAATCTCAGCTTCTAAGATCCAATATCTAAACGTCAAAATACAGCGATTCTATCTATCTGTTAGCCCTCGCGCTGTCCAAAAATCCAGCCTCTCCCTCCTCTCTCTTTCCTTTCCTGCTCCATCCAAGTCTAGAAATTTTCTAATGCGCCTCGCTTGGTTGGTCAGTTCAAAGTCATCTTCTTACTCAGCTCTTTCAAAGCCGGGCGGGTGCGCCACACACCCACACACCCCCGTATCGCGCGCGACCTCGCTCTTGGGGATTTGGGGCGAGTGTGCCGCGCGCGCGGTACGGTGTGGCTGTCCGGCTTTTCTCCGCTCTGCTCCGCTCCGCACAGTCTTGGTGCCGGCGTTCAACGGACGAGAGGACCCTCGATGCTTTTGGCAGAATGCTTTGGTAAATGGCAGATCTGGATTACAGGCGGAAAAAGCCACGCGAAGCAGCACATCAGATTCCAAACATCACGAACGGAACCGTCACATAGTACATACGCACGTCACAGAAACACGGGTCATATACATCATGACTCTATCAGCTTCTATTCCCTGAAGCTACAAACACCTTACCAACCAGGACTCGTGATCTTTCTGAACCCCGCGGCCGGTAATTTTAATTAAAAGCAACCAACCGTAATGCAGATACAAGCGTGAGAGAGAAAAAGTTTCCCCGTTTCCCCATTTCTTCCCTTTAACCCCGGACCGCGGCACCCAACGCGCCGCCCGTGAACTGAGTACCGCCGGCCTGCCGTTGGGTGTTGCCGCCCGTCCTCGGGCCGCCGCCGCCTCCTCTCCGCGCGCCACCCCTGCCGCCGCCGCGACCTCCGCGTCCGCCCTGTCTCTCGAACGCGTTGGCCGAGCCCTGGGTGCGCTGCTCCAGTGTGCGCTCGTTGGTCTCGATGAGCGCGCTGGCCTTGTCCGACAGCGCGAGGGCCAGGCTCTGCAGGCGGCTGAGCTCGACGCCCTTGCGGAAGATGACGGTCGACGTGACCTGGTCCAGGGAGGCCGCGAGCTCCTCGTGGCTGATCATCTTGCTGACGACCGCGAGGACCTTGCTGGCGTCCAGCTCGAACATGTTGCTGAGCGTCTCGACCGCCAGGGTGTCGTAGAAGGGCGCGTACGTGAAGAGGTACGTCCGCAGACCCTCCTCCTGGATCTGCTTGGAGAGCATCGTCTTGATGTCCTCCGTGTTGGGCATGAGGTCCCAGATCTTGATGCTGTGGATGAAGTTGGTCGACTTCTTCCACTCGCCGGCCGCGAGAGCCTTGGAGGCCTGCATGACGTGATCTCTCGTGTTCTCGGGGGGTCCGGTGAAGATCTGGCGCTCGTGGTACTCGAGCATGCGGCGGTAGGTCTTGCTGATGACGCGCTTCTTGACGTCGGGGGAGGAGCCGGTCTGCGCCAGCAAGGGGATCTCGAGGAGCATGCTGCAGGTAAGGTAGACGCACTCGAGCAGCTCGAGGTTGATGTGCATGTGGAAGGGGAGCTGGCGCTGCTTCTCCAGCTTTTCTTGCTCTGGTGAGACTTGGTTGTATCTCTGCATCATGACGCCCTGAGCGAGGAGCTCCTTCTGGCGGCCACTGCCGCAGATCTCCTGCAGGGTGTTCTGGGCGTCGTAGACGAGACCCTTGCGGAAGGCGCAGAGACCGACCTGTACGAGAGTGCGGTTGTAGAGGATCTGGGAGGTGACGTCGAAGTTGGGGATGTTCTCCTGCAAGTGGGACATGAGCATCATGTCACGAGCCTTGTAGTACTCGTCATGCAGGGCCAGGAAGTAGATCTGGCACAGCATGGCGCGGGCACGGAGGATACCCTCGGCGTTGCTGAACAGGTAGTTGCAGAGAACGTTGACGAGGTTTCCTGCATCCTGGGACTGGGAGCGGGGGGTGATGGTGGACTCGACGGTGTCCTTGACCGTCTTCCAGCAGTTGTCCTCGAGGATCTTGACAACCTGGGCGGGCTGTAAAACTGGGTTAGTGAATGCAGGATGATGACTTATGCTTCCTGAACATACCTTGAAGTACACGTGCTCGAGGCGGCGAGTCACGATACGGTTAATGCTCTCCTGGGGAATATCGAGGTCGGCGTCCTTGCGGAGGTACTCGTAGTAGAGCTGACCGCGGAAGACGGTGTTGTAGAGGGCGCCCTCGTCGGTCAGGCGGTCAATGTATTCAGAGGTGTGGGGGTCGATGTTTTGGAGGGAGCGGGTGAGCTCGTCGTCCAGGCGCTCGACGTAGGAGACAATGGATCCAGGGACCTTGATGTACTTCTGGCCCTTCTCCAGGACAGGGGGCTTCTCGTCGTCATCCCACTCCTCGGCGTTCTCGACAACGACGTAGTCAGTGTTAGCCTCGAGAACGTTGATGAGCAGGGTCAGCTCCTTCTCAGCGGCCTTCCAGTGCTCGAGGGGCATGTAGGAAGCGCCACCAGCACCAAGGTCGAAACGTGTTGATACCAGGGTAAGGAGAACGCGGATCTGCTGGTAGGGGGTGTTGGCAATCTCGTAGAGCTTCTCCATGATCTTGATCTGCTCCTGTCTGTCGGTGTTCTTCTTTCCGCGGGTCTCCATGATGCTGCGGAGGTGCTTGAAGATGCTCTCGGGGGTGAACTGCAGGGTGCGACCGCCCTTTCCGACGGTGGCGAAGCCCTCGTCGTCGTCGCCGGCGGGGGCATCCTCGGGGGTATCGACGAAGCGGGCAGTCTTCTTGGCCTTGGGTGCGGGCTTCTCCTCCTCCTCCTCGGACTCCATGAAGCCATCGTTGTCGGCGCGGTAGGCATCGACCTGGGTTTGGAAGTCCTTGACGATCTTCTTGATCTTCTGCTTGACGGCGTTCAATCCACGGGCGGCGGTGGCGTTCATCTTCTTGGGGGTGACCTTCTGCTTGGCGACGGCCTCGTTCATGTAATCCTCCAACTCGGCAATCGTCTTGATGTAGATCTTGGGGGTCTTGCCGGCATCCTGCAGCTTTGTGACTTGGCGATTGAGCTTGTCGAACTCTGCATGGTCACGTTAGCACGTGTTCTCCGGCATCGCAAATTTCCCATCGCGTCTCACCTGTGGAAATGGAGGCCCAGTCGCCGTTCTTCTGGCCGTTCTCGATGAGCTTGATGGTGGCCTCGAGCTCCTCGATGCGCTTGTCCTTGGCACTCTTGACCTTTACGCGCTCCTCATCGTCGCTGTCTTCGCTTTCCGAGGAAGCATCACGCAAGAAACGGTTGGCGCCGGACTTTTGACCTCCCTCGCTGTCGTCGGAGTCGTCGGAGTCGTCATCGTCCTCCTCCTCCTCCTCATCAGAGTCCTCCTGGCCCTGCTCCTCCTCTTCCTCCTCCTCCTCGGAGTAGAGCTCCTCCTCGTCAGAGGAAGAGTCAGTGGAGCTGTCGTCTCCGCCGCGGAAAAAGCGAGACATGCTGGGCTATCGCTATCGGATCGTTCGTACGACGGGTTTGGTGATGCGACTGTAAGCGCGGGGGTGGACGGGAGGTTGTTGTCGTCGATGACTTGTCACGGCCTGGGTCAACCTCGAGAGGGGCTCAAATTGTGATAAAGAAATTTGAATTTTGGTGGGGGATTTTGGGGTTTAGCGAAAGACAGCTGGCAAGCCGGGTTGCAGCTGGCAGCGGGGTGTGGGCTACTTGCGGTGACTGCAAGGGTTGGTGCGAGCAGCGGTACACCACAACGCTGGCAGGTGGCAGTGTGATGACTCCACCTCAAAAAGTTTCAGGCTCCAAGCTTTCTTTTGGTGACTGTGTGCGCCGCCGCGACGGAGATACGAGTCTGCTGGATGAGTGCACCGTGGTGGAGGGGTGACTAAGCCTGCCAGTCACTCCTGCCTCGACTCACCACCCAGTTAAGAGTCAAGCCACCAGCCCACGCCACCTTCCAGGTTTAAACTGATGGCTCCACTAAACTGCCCGATACACCCCGCCGTTTCCATTTCCACCTGGCAGTTGCTTCCGCCGGACTTTAGTGTGGCCGTCGCCGCTGCAGGAGCTCGCGCTCTCACGTGAGGCAGCCACTCCCGAACAGGCTTAGCGCAATTATCTCTCTTCGCCCCGGGGGAGAGCTGCATACCCAAAAAATTCGCTGGCGCGGCGAGGTTCATTGTATTGATGAACTCATCAAACACCGCCTAATTTCAACACCATCGCGACACCGGTCATCGCTGTGAACTTTTGCGGGACCAGTCGATCAACTTTTCATCTGCAGGCAGCTTCGATCGGTTTCCGGAGTCGAGTACAACTGCTCTGCGACACCTGAAACGACTTTCGCGTCTTGACAGTCGCGACTGCGACTCCTCGACTTTGACGATATCACACCCACGCGAGACGAGTCTTATCATCGAGTCGAGATGTCATTCCCACCACCTCCTCCCCCCGGCTGGGGCCCTCCTCCACCGCCGCCTCCTCCGCCATCCTCATCGCTCCCTCCTCCTCCTGCCGCGCCAGCTCCCCCTCCGCCGGGTTATCGCCCCCCGACCGATCCCCAAATCGCGAAGTTCGCCCAGAAGAAGAAGGAATGGCTGCGGAATCAGCGCAACCGCTTCGGCGAGAAGCGTAAGGGCGGATTCGTCGAGACACAAAAGGCAGACATGCCGCCAGAGCATCTGCGCAAGATCGTCAAGGATATCGGCGATGTGTCGCAAAAGAAGTATACCAGCGACAAGCGCAGTTATCTGGGTGCCTTGAAGTTCATGCCGCATGCTGTCATGAAGCTGCTCGAGAACATGCCCATGCCTTGGGAGTCGGCGAGAGAAGTCAAGGTTCTGTACCATGTCAATGGATGCCTGACTCTTGTCAACGAGATCCCGAGAGTCATCGAGCCTGTCTTCTTCGCACAGTGGGCAATGATGTGGACCTTCATGAGGAAAGAAAAGGCCGACAGACAACTGTTCAAGCGCATGCGATTCCCTCCTTTTGACGACGAAGAGCCGCCCCTGTCGTGGTCCGAAAACATTGAGGATGTCGAGCCTCTCGAGCCGATTCAGATGGAACTCAACGAGGACGAAGACGCGGCCGTGTACGAATGGTTCTACGACCACCGCCCGCTTCTCGATACCCCCCACGTCAACGGGCCAAGCTACAGGTCATGGAACCTCAGCTTGCAACAGATGGCTACCCTGTTCAGACTGAGTCGACCTTTGATTTCGGACGTGGTGGACAAGAACTACTTCTATCTCTTTGATCGGAAGAGCTTCCTTACCGGAAAGGCGCTCAACGTCGCGCTTCCCGGTGGTCCGCGTTTCGAGCCTCTGTACAAGGATATCGACCCCAACGACGAGGACTTTGGAGAGTTCAACGCCATTGACCGAATCATCTTCAGAAACGCAATGCGAACAGAGTTCCGTGTGGCCTACCCGTACCTCTACAACTCGCTTCCTCGAAGCGTTCACTTGGCGTGGCACTCGCACCCTCAGGTTGTCTTTGAGCGATCCGATAACCCTGATCTCCCCGCCTTCCACTTCGATCGGAGGATTCATCCCATTTCTTCCCGAGCAGTCGCACCTAAGAACCTCACTGTGAGCCATGAGGATGAGATATTTGGTCCTGACAGCAACGAAGAGCCTGAGGACGAGGCTTTCGAGCTCCCCGCTGACCTCGAGCCTTTCCTTGATGAGGAGGACTTGTCCAATGAAGACACTGCTTCGGCTATTGAGCTGTGGTGGGCTCCTTTCCCCTTCGACCGCCGCTCAGGCAAGATGGTCCGCGCTCAAGATGTCCCTCTCATCAAGCAGTGGTACCTGGAACACCCTCCGTCCGACAAGCCTCCGGTCAAGGTCCGCGTATCTTACCAGAAGCTGCTCAAGAACTTTGTTCTCAATGAGCTTCACAAGAAGAAGCCCAAGGCGCAACAGAACCAGAATCTGATGCGTAACCTGAAGCAAACGAAATTTTTCCAGCAGACCACCATCGATTGGGTGGAAGCAGGTCTCCAGGTCTGCAGGCAAGGTTTCAACATGCTTAACCTCCTCATTCACCGCAAGAACCTTACCTACCTTCATCTCGACTACAACTTTAATCTGAAGCCTGTGAAGACCCTGACCACAAAGGAGCGAAAGAAGTCTCGTTTCGGAAACGCATTCCATCTCATGCGTGAAATCCTGCGCTTGACGAAGCTCATCGTCGATGCTCAGGTACAATACCGTCTGGGCAACATTGATGCCTTCCAGCTAGCTGATGGTATCCTGTATGCCTTCAACCACGTTGGTCAGTTGACTGGTATGTACCGTTACAAGTACAAGCTCATGCACCAGATTCGTTCGTGCAAGGACTTGAAGCACTTAATTTACTACCGCTTCAACTCCGCGCCCGTTGGCAAGGGTCCTGGTTGTGGTTTCTGGGCTCCCGCCTGGAGAGTCTGGCTTTTCTTCATGCGCGGTATCATTCCTCTTCTCGAGAGATGGTTGGGTAACTTGTTGTCCCGTCAATTCGAGGGACGTCACAGCAAGGGCGTTGCTAAGACGGTCACAAAGCAGCGTGTCGAGTCGCACTTCGATCTCGAGCTGCGTGCCTCCGTTATGGCCGATTTGATGGACATGATGCCTGAGGGTATCAAGCAGAACAAGGTCAACACTGTTCTCCAGCACTTGTCTGAGGCCTGGAGATGCTGGAAGAGTAACATCCCTTGGAAGGTGCCTGGCTTGCCCGCGCCCATCGAGAACATCATTCTCCGTTACGTCAAGGCCAAGGCTGACTGGTGGATTTCTGTTGCACACTACAACCGTGAGCGTATTCGCCGCGGTGCGACCGTCGATAAGACCGTCGCCAAGAAGAACGTCGGCCGTCTCACTCGACTCTGGCTGAAGGCTGAGCAAGAGAGACAGCACAACCACATGAAGGATGGCCCGTATGTCTCCAGTGAGGAGGCCGTTGCCATTTACACGACCACGGTTCACTGGCTGGAGTCTCGCAAGTTCTCTCCCATTCCTTTCCCCTCTGTATCATACAAGCACGACACCAAGATTCTCATCCTCGCTTTGGAGCGCTTGCGAGAGGCGTACTCAGTCAAGGGACGTCTCAACCAGAGCCAGCGTGAGGAACTGGCCCTTATCGAGCAGGCATACGACAGTCCTGGTACTACGCTGGAGCGAATCAAGCGTTTCCTGCTTACGCAGCGTGCCTTCAAGGAAGTTGGTATCGACATGAACGACAACTACAGCACCATCAATCCGGTTTACGATATCGAGCCTATCGAGAAGATCAGCGATGCCTACCTCGACCAGTACCTGTGGTACCAGGCCGATCAGCGCCACTTGTTTCCTGCCTGGATCAAGCCTTCCGACTCTGAGGTGCCGCCTCTTTTGACATACAAGTGGGCTCAGGGTATCAACAACCTGGACAAGGTTTGGGAAACTGAGAATGGAGAGTGCAACGTCATGATTGAGACAGAACTGTCCAAGGTCTACGAGAAGATTGAGCTGACCCTGCTCAACTCGCTGCTCCGTCTGATCATGGACCACAACTTGGCAGACTACATCACGGCCAAGAACAACGTCCAATTGACGTACAAGGACATGAACCACGTCAACAGCTACGGTATGATCCGTGGTCTGCAGTTCTCGGCGTTCGTGTTCCAGTACTACGGCCTTGTCCTCGACCTTCTCCTCCTCGGTCCCCAGCGCGCTAGTGAGATTGCCGGTCCGCCGCAAAGCCCCAACGACTTCCTTCAATTCCGTGACAAGGAGACTGAGACCAGGCACCCCATCCGTCTGTACACCCGTTACATTGACAAGATCTGGGTCTTCCTGCGTTTCACCGCTGATGAGTCTCGCGATCTCATTCAGCGATTCCTCACCGAACAGCCTGACCCCAACTTTGAGAACGTCATTGGGTACAAGAGCAAGAAATGCTGGCCGCGAGACTCTCGTATGCGTCTCATGAGACACGACGTTAACCTTGGCAGGGCCGTCTTCTGGGATCTCAAGAACCGCCTGCCCCGTTCCGTCACCACCATCGAATGGGACGACAGTTTCGCCAGCGTCTACAGTCGTGACAACCCGAACCTGCTGTTCTCAATGTGTGGTTTCGAAGTTCGCATTTTGCCCAAGTGCCGCAATCAGAATGACGACTTTTCAGTCAAGGACAGTGTGTGGTCTCTCGTGGACAACACCACCAAGGAGAGGACGGCGCACGCATTCCTTCAAGTCACGGAGGAAGACATCCAAAAGTTCAACAACCGCATTCGTCAGATTCTCATGTCTTCTGGCTCGACAACATTCACGAAGATTGCCAACAAGTGGAACACCGCTTTGATCGCGCTCTTCACCTACTACCGTGAGGCGGCTGTGTCCACCGTCACCCTGCTCGACACCATTGTCAAGTGCGAGACCAAGATCCAGACAAGAGTCAAGATTGGTCTGAACTCCAAGATGCCGTCGCGTTTCCCTCCGGCCGTGTTCTACACCCCCAAGGAACTCGGTGGTCTGGGTATGATCTCCGGCTCCCACATTTTGATTCCCGCCAGCGACAAGCGCTGGTCCAAGCAGACCGACACGGGCGTCACTCACTACCGCGCCGGTATGACGCACGACGAGGAAACGCTCATTCCCAACATCTTCCGTTACATCATCCCTTGGGAGGCCGAGTTCATCGACTCCCAGCGCGTCTGGACGGAGTACTCTCAGAAGCGCATGGAAGCCAACCAACAGAACCGTCGTCTCACCCTGGAGGATCTCGAGGACAGCTGGGACCGTGGTCTGCCGCGTATCAACACCCTCTTCCAGAAGGACCGCAGCACCCTCAGCTTCGACAAGGGATTCCGCGCCCGCGCCGAGTTCAAGATTTACCAGCTCATGAAGAACAACCCGTTCTGGTGGACCAGTCAGAGACACGACGGAAAGCTCTGGAACCTGAACGCTTACCGCACCGACGTTATCCAGGCCTTGGGTGGTGTTGAGACCATTCTCGAGCACACCCTCTTCAAGGCAACCGGATTTCCATCCTGGGAAGGCTTATTCTGGGAAAAGGCATCAGGATTCGAAGGCGCGTACTATTTCCCACTTTCAGAGCATCTTTCCCCTTGCTTTTGCGATTTTTCCTTGATTTTCTGGGGGTTTTTGAAGATGATGGTGGTGGCGGCGATCGGTTGTGATGTGCACGGACCATGCGGCCGAGTGGCCCGTGCGTCTGTGCCGGGCATGCGGTGCCTCCGTTGTTGCCGGTGTTGTCGTCGCCGTCGTCGTCCTCTGGCGTCGTCCTCTGGCGTCGTCCCCCGGCGTCGTCTCTGGAGCCATCCCCTGGTGCCATCTCCCGACGCCGTCGCTGTCTTCGGTCAATGTCATCGCTATCTTCGACGCCGGTCCGGGTCGTTGTCGTTGCCGTCGTCCCAGGCGTCCTCCGGCGTCGTTCTTCTCTTGCTCTCTTAAATCCGTGTCCATCACCTTTAAGAGCGTCGCTAACTTTTTTTTACAGAGTCCATGAAGTTCAAGAAGTTGACGAACGCCCAGCGATCCGGTTTGAACCAGATTCCCAACCGTCGCTTCACCCTCTGGTGGTCACCCACGATCAACAGAGCCAACGTCTACGTCGGTTTCCAGGTGCAACTTGATCTTACTGGTATCTTCCTCCACGGAAAGATTCCCACGCTCAAGATCTCCCTCATCCAGATCTTCCGTGCCCATTTGTGGCAAAAGATTCACGAGTCCGTTGTCATGGACTTGTGCCAGGTCTTTGACCAGGAACTTGAGTCGCTCGGTATCGAGACGGTTCAGAAGGAGACGATCCATCCCAGAAAGTCATACAAGATGAACAGCTCTTGCGCAGATATTCTGTTGTTCGCCAGCCACAAGTGGAACGTCACGCGGCCTTCCCTGCTGTTCGATACCAAGGATGTCATCGAGCCGACAACAACAAACAAGTTCTGGATCGATGTTCAGCTGAGATATGGTGACTACGACTCTCACGACATCGAGAGATACACGAGAGCCAAGTACCTTGACTACACCACCGACAGTGCTAGTATCTACCCCTCCGCCACTGGTCTCATGATTGGTATTGATCTGGCCTACAACCTGTACTCTGCCTACGGCATGTACTTCCCCGGTCTGAAGGTACTCATTCAGCAGGCCATGGCCAAGATCATGAAGGCCAACCCCGCTTTGTACGTCTTGAGAGAGCGTATTCGCAAGGGTCTGCAGCTGTACGCTTCTGAGAGCAACCAGGAGTTCCTAAATTCGCAGAACTACTCGGAGCTCTTCAGCAACCAGACGCAGCTCTTCATTGACGATACCAACGTGTACCGTGTTACCATTCACAAGACCTTCGAGGGTAATTTGACAACCAAGCCCATCAACGGTGCCATCTTCATCTTCAACCCCAGAACTGGTCAGTTGTTCCTGAAGATCATTCACACCAGTGTTTGGGCGGGTCAGAAGCGTTTGGGACAGTTGGCGAAGTGGAAGACGGCAGAAGAAGTGGCGGCCCTCATTCGTTCCCTGCCCGTCGAGGAGCAGCCCAAGCAGCTCATCGTCACCCGTAAGGGTCTGTTGGATCCTCTCGAAGTTCACTTGCTCGACTTCCCGAACATTTCCATCAGAGCCTCCGAGCTCCAACTGCCTTTCCAGGCTGCGATGAAGGTCGAGAAGCTAGGAGACATGATCCTTCGTGCTACCGAGCCGCAGATGGTGCTCTTCAACCTCTACGACGAGTGGCTCAAGAGTATCTCCTCGTACACCGCCTTCTCTCGTCTTATCCTCATTCTGCGTGCCCTGCACGTCAACCCTGATAAGACGAAGCTCATTCTGCGCCCGGACAAGACGGTCATCACCCAGGACCACCACATCTGGCCTACGCTGTCCGACGAGGACTGGATTAAGGTTGAAACCCAACTTCGTGATCTCATCCTCAACGACTACGGAAAGAAGAACAACGTGAACGTTTCTAGCTTGACTAGCAGTGAAGTCCGTGATATCATCCTCGGTATGGAGATTTCTGCGCCGTCAATGCAACGCCAGCAAGCCGCAGAGATCGAGAAGCAGCAGCAGGAACAGCAACAATTGACTGCCGTCACGACCAAGACTCAGAACGTGCACGGCGAGGAAATCATCGTCACTACGACATCGCAGTTCGAGCAGACTACCTTTGCGTCCAAGACGGAATGGCGCACCCGTGCAATTGCCACCTCAAACCTGCGCACCAAGGCAAACAACATTTACGTCTCGTCCGTTGATAACGACTTGGACGATGTCACCTACGTCATGCCCAACAACATCCTCAAGCGCTTCATCACCATCGCCGACCTCCGCGTCCAGGTTGCTGGATACCTCTACGGTACCCCCGCCCCTGACAACGACCAGGTTATGGAGATCAAGTGTATTGTCATGATTCCTCAGATTGGCGGTCTGCGCAACGTCCAATTACCCCAGCAGCTCCCTCAGTCCGACTTCCTCGACGGCATGAAGCCCCTCGGTGTCATTCACACAGCCTCAGGCTCCGAGCTCCCCTACATGTCCGCCGCCGACGTCACCGAGCACGCCCGTCTCATCGACGCCCACCCCGAATGGGACAAGAACAACACGGTCACCGTCAACGTTGCCTTCACTCCCGGCTCCGTTTCCCTCTCCGCCTGGGGTCTCAACCCGCAAGGCTACAAGTGGGGCGCCGAGAACAAGGACACGGGCAGCGATCAGCCGCAGGGCTTCACTACGACCATGGGCGAGAAGCGCAAGCTGCTCCTCAGTCCCCGCTTCCGCGGCTTCTTCCTTGTGCCCGAGAACGGCATGTGGAACTACAGCTTCATGGGCTCCGCCTTCGCCGGCATGGAGAAGAAGCCCATCCACGTCAAGCTCGACACCCCGCTGCCGTTCTACAGCGACCAGCACCGCCCCGTGCACTTCCACAGCTTTGCTGAGCTGGAGGACATCTGGGTCGACAGGCAAGATAACTTTGCCTAAGGTGGAGGCGAGCGAGACTTTTCTTTGCATTATTCATTTTCTTGTTCATTAAAGTTGACAAAAAGAAGACACGAAGGGGAAGGTGGCATGGGGGGTTTTACATGTTTTTGTATGATTAGTCTGGCATCTGGCGTTGAGAAAGGCAGCCCGTGGGGTTTTAATTAAATCCAAAGTGTACTTTTGTGAACTTAAGACATGCGTCCCAATATGAGTGATAATAAGTTTTGAGAAGTAGACTGTCTTTAGTAGCAGACCTAACATGGGTTTTTGACAATCCCGGCGTCTAGAGTACGCATTTGTCCGATACGACGGTGCCGGTGATCTAAGCTAATTTGTTGCTTCATAGAATTCCTCATCGCTCACTTTGTTGTCTCTTGTTGCGTTGATATTACACCTTGCGTGCCCTGGGGGTTCCTCTTGCCTCCGCTCTTCGCGCCTGGCATCCCCTAGCTTCCCTCGACGCTGTCGGTTCTCATCGTCTTGCAAATTCTTAGTTCCCAGTGCCGTCATCCTCGTCACCTTCTCCCCCGTTCGTCACTGCCGCTCCCTAAGCTTGATGGCCGAGAAGACAGGCTCGACAGGCAGGGCAGTCTGGACCTTTGGTACATGGTTTACTTCCCGTGTTGCCTCCTTGGTATCATAGACAGGTCCTTACCTGGTGATTACGCAAGAGCTAAATGCAGCATGCAAGTTACCACTCATTAAGTCGCCTACTATTCTTCTCCCGCGTTTCTTCAACGTCCATAACTTTCTAGGGCCTTCTTTCCCTCTTTATTCTCAACACCTGTCAGGACCAACTTCACTTCATGAATATCTCCTGCTTTTTGTACTTCAAGCCAGAGAAAAAGACGGTGATCCGATGATAAACATCAGCCCAAGGTGAAAACACGAGCATCCTTTTCCCCACCTTGACATAACCCCTCGGTCCGTGTCGTATAACACGCGATCACAGCAGAGACCCAGGCTGATCGTGTCAAGCTCCACGTTGTCTCTGAGAAACTCGGTTCCAGATGACTTGTACATTGATTGACCTTGTCATCACGAAGGTTGTGTCCATTGCGATGTCAGGAAACTCCCAGAGACTACGTAGACCCCGCCTGGTGGTACAATCACCCCAAACGCGAACTATTACTTCAGGAACAGCCCATAATGAGATCGGAAATGATGCCATCGATAATAGCTTCAAAATGTCGAACAGATGTAGACGGCAAACGTCCGCCATTGACCTCGCGTCAAGCTTACGGAAACGTTTTAAGCTGCGACAGCAAGGACACTCAGAAGTAGAGGGGGCAGCAGAGACGATTTTCAGACGTTGCCAGTGGTTTTCGTACTTGCTGAGGAAGCTAATACAACGAGGACGGACTCCGTGGAAACATTTCGTGAGCTCTTGAGGGGTTGATAGGAAACAATCCCGGCAACCATAACGTTGGACGACCGGAACTGGCCGCTATCGTGAACAAATATGTGAAAGTCCATCTTTTGAGTAGATTCCAGCCGAGATCAACGGGCCTGATATCAACTCTTGTGGCCAAGGATTATTCAGCAATGACCGCAATAAGAGTTATGATCTCGGAGTGACGATCTGGACTGCTTGAAAAGCTCAGCGCTTTTCTCTTTGGACCGAGAAGGTCCATGGATATGTGATGCAATATCATGTAGCACAGAGCTCCCATTTCCATTTGTCTAGATGTCTGTAGTTCTCCATACGCAACTCTAAGACGTGTTCGAGCCCTCACCTTGGGGTAGGTAGACATGATACATTTCTCATCGCCGTATGGGAAGAAGAGAAAGACACCTGTTCAAGGCATGAGTACCAGAAGCTCAATTAGGCCAACGTCCCCGGCCATTTTGCGCATACATCTTGTGGGCAGCCTGGTGCTCGCATTTCCTCTTCCTCACATCCCCAGAGAGCTTTCATGAGATTCCCAGCATAACACGGTTTACAAGCACGCTGCACAACAGCAATTGGCATCAGGCAGCACTACCCATTCTCTTCACCATGTTCTCACCATCAGCCTTCTCTTACATTCCCATTTCGCTTTGCGGGGAAGTGCCAATTCGGACAGGCTTTGTAAACAGGGAGATCATACACATTACAATAGGACTTCAAGAATTGAAATTGTCAAGCCATGTTGAAACCTCAAAGAATCGCGTCAAGTGTTCCTTCGAGGGAAACTGACACACGATTCAACATCAACTCATCCCCACAGAAACTCGATATTCGCTGCTACGCCGTGTATTAATCCCTCAGTTGATAGCCAAAATAATGGAACGACAGCACCTCGTATCACACCTCTCACAAATTGGCCCCCAATGGAACACGAAAAACTCACGATAGTCCCCATGTTAATAGCTCACTCGGTTGTCCCGACACGTTACACAGAATTGCCTTGGCCCAAAAAGATAGAGCGGAAGAGGCCATGGCGGTCAAAATCGCTGTCTCTCTCTTTTTTCTTGACCTGCACGTCTTGTTTTCTTTTCTGTTCAATTGTCTGTTGCTATTTAGTTCAACACAACGCGCGCACACATCGCGCTTTGCTTTACATATCTTGCTTGCACTGCAATCACGTTTAACCACAACCTATTCCGCACATCGCATCCCGTACCTATGACGTCTTGTGAAAGAAGCAACCTATCTACTCACGGCCAAGCTTTGACAAAACGAACATACATGACGCAAGTATCAGTAATCGCAAAACTGACACTGACATTGCAACCTCGGCCAAAATCAGGTCCCGTGGAAATTATCATGAGACATTCAGATCACAGCTCTGCAATGCAATGTTTGTCAGTGTCACCAATAACGCTATTTGGATTTGCATGGGACAAAAAGAGCAAAAAGAAAAAGGTTGCCAATTAAAAAAAGAAACTACTCTATTTCATGCGTTTGGAATTAGTTGAAACGATATGTGAGCTGTCACAGCCTGTCAGCCGCACTTATTTCGTTCCTGTTAATGCGTTCTGTGTTCTGTGAAACATCCTCTTCCAAGGGGCTACGTAACCACCTTGCACTTGGAGGAAGGCCTTGAGGGAGGGGCCGGGAGACAAAGACAAAGATTGGAAAAACTCTGTGAAGACGGCGAAGACGGGGACGGAGACAAAAGATGTACGCCGACGGTGATGATGGAGGCCGGACGACAGAGATGGGGATGCCCGAGGGCACGCGAACGAGATTGACACTGAAGACGGGATTGGCGATGTTGAAGGCAGCAATAATAGAAACACGAAAACGTATGATAGAGAAGGGCATTATACGGCCCCTCCGTGTTGCCAAACAGGTGTTCACTAAAACAAGCAACAACTGTCATGAGCTGTCATGACTTTGGCAGGCAGTTGCGCTTGACGCGAAGACGAACGCTGCCTCCGCGGGCGCCCGTCATACGCAGAGCCCCGTTCGACTCTCGACCGGGCCCAAACTGCCGGAATTTGTCATTGAGGGGCACGAGATGACCAGGTCAAGGTCGGAGAACACGGGGGTGGCGGATGATGTGGATGCCTTGGAATAGAACATCAGGGGAGGCAAAACTTCTAAGGTCTTCCTGATTTTCGTTCCAAGGCTTCCATGCAGCTTCTCATCTGGGAGAAGTTGGCAGGGGGCCTTGCTTCGCTTGCGGCTGGACGATATGCAGGTACGGACGGTGGGTGCCGAGAAAGAAAGGGATCATCTTGAAAACAGGTACCCCGGCGGTCCAAGAAGGGAGGAAGTTGCATGCGTGACGACTGTCAGTCGTGTTTTTTTGCGTCGTCTGTGGAGTCGATGTCGTTCATCGTGGGTGGCCTTTGCTGTGCCCCGTGTATCCGCGGCCGCTACACCGGCCCCGACCGTTGGAGTTCTTTTTTGGTGTCTAGCGATGTCTCTGTCTCTTCTATCTTCGGACGACAGTGGCTGCAAACGGTAAGGCGGCGGGAAGGCCGTTGAAGATGGTGGGCAGTCTAATCGCTGATTCAGCGGGGTAGATGGCCCGCGCAAATTGGAGATTTCATGCATTAATGCGACTGGGCGAGTTTAAGACAGGGCTTCCCCTTTCGGTGCGGTTCCCAATGTTCAAGGTCGATGCGATGGAAACGCTGTGCTGGATCACTCCGGAGAGGCTAGCTGCCCTGTGGATATTGGCAGCTGGGGCGGCAGATTGGCAAACGTGTCTGTTGACGAAGATTGGGTCATAATGGCCGATATGTCGGCAGCGTTGTCGTGATATTGGCATGGGAAAAAGGGGGCTGTTTCCGTGTCTCTCGGGCCTTTTTGTCTGTGTACTCGTTGTGGCGGCGATGGAACGAAACGTCATCGAGCTGCTGCATCCTTGGAGATGGGGTCGGGATGGGCTTAAGGTGCGGCTGATATTGACGATTCATTCCGTGTTGGGTATCTCTTGGCCCAGGCCATCGGGAATGGGGGCTCTTCCTGGCAACGTCGTTGGACGAACAAGGGTTCGCGAAAAGGAACAGAAGAAAAAAAGTGGCGAGGTGCGGATATTTTTGGTCGTGGAGATGTGGCTGTTTTCGGGGACGTGATTGGCGATCAGCACAGTCGACGCCGCAATTGAGCGTCTGTTGAATGAGCCACAGGACGGCGCATGAAGACGTCGAAATGACTTCTGGGTCAACCCCCGTCGGGCGAGGAGCAAGATGCGTTGGATCGGGCGACCTCTCCAGTCGGGACGAACTATTGCGCTTGGAGGGTGGAGATGAAGCACTGCGATCCGGAGATGGCTTTGGCTCTGGCGGCTGGGTTGAAGGGGGACCCGGCAGTTACGAGATCGAGGACAGGAGTTGGCCGTCTTCTTCGTGGCCTGGCCCTCTTGTCGTATCGTCTGCTCGTTTTCTCCTTCCCAAACCCAATGCGAGGCTTGGATGCGGCGCTTCGCTCGTCGGCAGACCCAAAAGCGTAGGTGGCGCAAGGTAAATCAAACGTCGTTGGGAGGGGCTGTCGCGGATCTCAGGAGACGCTCGGAATCGGGACGCCGAAGAAGTTGCGACACGTTTGCTGGTTTAACGTTCAGTTGGAGACGTGGAGGGCGGGAAGCGGTGTAATTTCGACAGGGCTGGGCTTTTTTTCCCAATGGACCCTCAACCTCGACGACGAGGAAAACGGCTGACCAGGTCCCTTGAACTAGAAAGCTGGCAAGGTGGCTAGGTGCGATCAGAGCGGCGGCGGCGCTACTCAGGAATTCAAGGTTGACCTGTTGTCCAGCAGAAACCCACCGGGTTTAGTGTGAGTTGTGACAGCATCAGGGACCCCTTCCCACCTTACTTTTACTTGGATCTTTCTCCAACGGCCTTCTCCAAAAAAGCCAGCCGGTCAGCAGCAATTAAGCCCTTGAACTTTTTTTTTCTTCCATCTTGCTGGTGGGGGTGCCCGGTGGGCGGAGAGGAGAGGTCGGCCGACCCGGTCCCGGGGAATGGGTCAGAACCCTGGAAAGACAATGACTTGTGAGACCTGCCCTGTGAGACAGACGATGCACGGCAGCGGCTCTGTGGTGTGGCACAAGCTACTGAGGCAAGTGTCTGATGGTTGCAATATGCGGGGTGTTGGTAGGCGGTAAGCTAAAGTGAAGTGGTAAGCATGTAACGTAAGAGGTAGGGCACGGCATTTAGGTGCTCATTTCGGCGGTGTCAGTGTGCTGGGCGCGCTGGGCGTGCTGGGCAGGCAAGGCAGGCTTGATGACTTCCGCCGAGCGACGAGTGGCCCAAACCGCCAAGAATACGAAAGTTCATCAAGCTTTGGGCTGAAGCGACACAAGCCCATGAAGGCTCGCAGGGCGAGACAGGGGGGTCGCTGTCACGCTGCAAAGGTCGATCGTATGATGGCCTCCTTTTGAAGCGCGGCAGGCTTTCGGCTCGAGTCCGGGGAGCAGTCCCTCAGGTGAGACCAACGTTGTCATTGTTAGGTAGTTCGCTGTCCCTGACATGGTACCTGAGGTACAGGCACAGCGCCGGCTGTCATCCGGTGTATACTGACGGTCCGGACTCACGGGCACGAAAAAGGTTTGCGGCAAGTTCGGGCCCTCAGACGAGTCAAGGAGGATGTTCCCAGGAGGTGTAATGTGAGAGGCCCAAAGTGTAAAGGGCAGCCAAGACAAGAAGTGCTGCAGTGTCGGCACGGCCAGGTGTTTGAGGGAATGTCGACGCGGAAAGTGGATGACGAGCTGAAAAAAAAACGCGAGGTCAGGTATCTCGTTGTAGAGTAGACAGACTCTGGAACAGGCTGCACCTCGCCTTCGTGTAATGGGACTGTAAGTGGCTGTCAATCTTGCACTACCCACCGCGTCCTACGCTGGAGCCGAGCTGCCGAGATGTAATCCATGCGATGCATGCAGTCCCTAGGGATGAGGGATGAAGGCAGCATGGATGGGTGGCCGGCAAGGGGTGTTTCTTCTGGCGGTCAGGCCGTTGGTTGATGAGCAAGCAAGCAAGCAGTGTGAACCAGAAGAAGTGTCGGTCCTCGGACTGAGATTGCGATCTCGCCGGTAAGAAAACCTGGAGGATATCTGGCGGGCACCGGGGTAATCTTGTGTCTTAGGTGGATCGGTTATTGGCAATAATCAATCTGTTTTGCGCGGGAGACGAGGATGGCGAAGACGAACTGCTGGGACGGCTAGGCAGACAGACCCAAGGCCGGTATGGATTTTGGGGGCTGATTTCTGGAAGCATAGAGATTTCCGTCCATGGAGCTGACATGTGCAATGTCCGGTGTGGTGCAGTGCAGTGCAGCGCAGCTAAAGTGCGGGAGCGGGAGCAAGGCAGTAGATTGCAGATGCAATGCAGCGCAGCGCGTTGCAGCGTGCAGTGCAGCAGTCGCGGCGGACCTGATTAGGAGACAAGGCAAGGCCAGGTATGATGGAGAATTGGAGAATCCCATCCCCCCAAGTCCGAACACTTTGATGAATGGCCTGTCGTCTGCAGTCTGCGCCCGCTTGGAGGCCTGCCTGATGGCCTTGGTGCCTGGGTCTTGTCTTGTCTTGTGCAGTGCAGTGCAGAAGAAGAAGGAGGTGAGGGCCGACTGCGGTTAGGTTGGGTAAGATTGAGATGAGAACACCCCAACCAAGTGCCAACCTAAGGTCCATTAAGGTGTATTAGGTTCCTTGGCCGACTACCCAACAACGGCTTAGTGTCGAACGGGAAGGAACCATCAGATTGCATCGCCTTCGTACTCTGTAAGGTACCTTCCTGCGCCTTGTGGTTGCTCCTGCTTGCACTGCATTTCTTCAGGCAGGAAGGAGGCAGATGCCATGTGCCCGGTGCCTGCCTCCGAAGGTACCTACCTTCCTTTACTCACCTGCATAGTACATCAAGACGTGACAAGACAAGGTAGGAGCGGACATCGGACACTGCCCGCGTGCCTGCTGCCTTTTTCTCCCCTTAAGGTCCTGTCCGATGGCCTCATGGTCGGACGGTGACCAACAGGAACCCGATGGCCCTTCATGACGATGGTAAGAAGGGGGAGGCTGACGACTGACGACATGCCACCACAACGGCATGCTGGGTTTCCGTAGGCAGGACGGCGCCTAGGAGAAAAAAATTACGACAAGAGGAAGGCCCAGCCCACCCGTTTGTGGGGACGGGCTTTGAGTGTGAACGCTAACACTGAACCTGGTGCTGGTGGATCATGGCTCTGGACCTCTTGTTTCCGTTTCGCTGAGTGCTGTTGGCAGGCCGGAGCGATGTGGATTGCCTCCACTCGGTGCTGATGGACCCATCTTCTGTCAACCCATCGCACTTGCCTGTTCCTGATCTTTCCATTGCGGTACCTGCATTTGGGGTAAGGTAACTAACTGTACTATGTAAGGTTAGGAAGGAAAGGAAGGCCCCCTCGCGGGTACGTGCCTGCCTCGTCTTCAGACTGAGGCTTGGCTCTCAATGCGAACTGTGTCCGCGCCTGCCTGACGACGGGACGTTTCCAATCCTCGCCAACGCAAATGCAGTTTTACGAGCAGACGTGATTTGAGAAAGAAGCCGAACCTGCCGCAGAGGCCACCACCACCTCACCTCAAGTCTCCAAGTCCCCAAGTCCCCTACGTACCTTCTTTGCAAAGTCCCAAGTAACGGTTAGGTAGGGCCGGGCGAGGTAAGAAGGTAGGTGCAGAAGGTACCTTCCCACATCTTGTCGCCGCAAAAGTGACTTGGACATGACGAAATCGTAACCTGGGACACACGCATACACTCACACACACCACCTCACAACGTGTCTCCGTCTCTGTATGCGACCAATTTCGAGACCAACACCAGCTTCAATTTAGACGTGCATTCATTGCATTCTCTGTCTCAATTCTCGTAAATTTCGCAATCTCTCTCCTTGTTCAATCATAATCACCACCATCACAACCATCTTCGGACGCCTCGTCGACCTTACTCCGTCCGTTCCCTCGTCCGCTCGTTTCCACAATCCTGGCATCTTGTCTCGGTCGAACTCTGCCTTTCTCATCCATCCGGTCTTTAGTGGTCCGGTCTGGTCATCTGCCCTGCAGTCGCAAATCTCCACCACCACCACCATCATCCAGCAGAACCGCCCCCCCATCATCATCATCATCACCCATCATCATCGTCGCCGGCGTCGTCACCCACTCCGTCCCTTCCAAGCCCTCGTCCGCGTCTGATCACCATCCCCGTGCCCACAGACTCGACCGATATGACCACTGCCCAGCCTTCCGATTCGCGGCTGAGACCCTCCACCGAACCCAGAGGACCCCCAAAATGCAAAAAAGGACCTTCCAAGCCTCAAGGTTGACGACGAAGAAATAAGGTGATCAGACGCTAGAATGGAGTCCCACTCCTTCTAGAAAGATTGCCCGGGATCCCTGGGTCGCATAACTGATCTTTTAATTGCCAGGTATGCGTGAAACGCGTTTCCTTCATGCGATACCCGTCTGACCCCTGCTCCAGCTTCAAAACTACCCCCCTCCCATGATCCATCATGTCTCGACAAAGTCAACTCGCCCGGCTTCTCGCCCACCAGCAACCCACACGGAACCACTGCGATACCGCCAGACACTCGACCGCACCACAACCGCCAGCTCTGCGGCAGCCCTCCGCCGTGCTCCGTCCGAGTGCCCTACCTACCTCATCAGCCCTCCTCTTCGACTTTTCGTCCCAGCCCTCTCTCGTCCAAGCGCCCCTGCTACTGGCTCGGCCCTCTCCTCGTCGAGACGAGCCAACCTTCCTTGCTAGCAGTTGTTGACCTTGGCTCGACTACACGGTACTTCGCGGTACCTTTTGCCCAGGCGCCAATGCAGTCCTGGGCGACCACCAGCAGCTTGTATGATGACTTGCTTACCTTCACGCACCAAGAGCCCGGGATGTGCATTGAGTCGCACAATCTCCTAATTGCCGAGAGCCGGGGTTCTCTCTTTTTTCCGCATCTGCTTACACCCACCACATTCCCGGCTGGCGCTCCATCGGGTGGGTGGGTGCAACCGCGCGAGCACGCGTGTACGTTGCTGTGCAGTGGTCTTGGGATGCCCTCATGGCCGTGGAAACGACGAATATGTCGAGTTGGGCCAGCCAAACACACGTGGTCAGCGGCAGCGCGCGCTTCCCATGCAAACAGACGAATAGTCAAGTCGAGCGAACGGCTATCATCCCATGGTTTCGACGACGGCACCATCGTGTGGCCTGGACGTCGAGTCGCACACGTCCCAAGTTCCCAAAATTCTTCACAAAAAAGTGTTACCCCACAGGCTAACTAGTCTTGTCTTGTCGACCCTCCCCTCCGTCCCATCTTGACGACGACGCGCGCGCGCGCCGCAACCCGCGTGGGCGTGGTTACCTCTATCAGCCGCCACCGCCGCATTGCCGAAGCAGAACCTCAACCGTGGCGCCGCGGCCAATCTTCATCTCGACCAATTTCATTCACAGTTGTACACCTCAAGTCGTTGCTCTGCATACGGCCATCTGGCGCCCTGACCTGCCAGATTCGAATGCTTCGCCATGGAGGCGAAGACCGAAGAGTCACGACGTTTCTCATCTTTGGAACGCAAATCCCCCTGCTGCGGTCGACTTCATCTTGTGTCAACCGGGGTCGCATGCCTCCTGGGACCACTGACGTTGTCTTCCGAGTCGCTCCCGAGTTTTTGGCCGGGAGTCTGAGGGGTGAAAGCAGGCCACAAGCCCCAACTGGCAGCACTGGAGATCAGGGCCAGAGAAAACCACAGGGTCGATCCAGCATTCGACGTCGAAAAGGCCCGGCCTTGTCTGCCGGCCGTGGTTTTTCTTCTCCTTTCCCACCCGGCAGTCCCTGGTTTTTACCCCTCGGCAATCTGCCCACTAGGACGAGTGGCTGTTGCAACCTTACCGTGTTGCTGGCCCTATCGCATACCAGAGCGGCGATTTCTCTTCACGGTTCTGCTATACCCTCCCTGCTTCAGATATACCCCCTTCAGGGCCAAGGCATGACTTCTCAGCGCTCACCCAGCCATTTTTCTTTCCCAAAACCTGCTGTTTGCCCCCCGACCGGCTCCACTGCACTGGCCAGAATGGGCAGAGTTGTTCAAGTTGCGCTGTTCACTGCTGGTCCTCACCCGAAGAAAACGCCCTGGTCAAGGCCGACCGGGGGGAGGAGGTCCAGGGACTCAAGCTCCCGCACATACGCACACACACACACACACACACACCAAGTCAACTGCCTTGGGCCAAGAGCTGCCACCCCTGGTACTGTTTTTTCCCTCTCTCTTTTCTGACCTTTCGTCTCCTCTCCTCTCAGCGTGCACATCCCCTCAGTGAAGCAGGGGACCGAGCAACATGGGCGGCCTTCTTCTCAGAACTTCACTTGTCATGGTCTTCCCAACCAGCCAGCGCATGGTAGGGCTCGTTTCAGCTTCTATCCCTCATTCGACTGAAGGTGTTTGGATTCCTTCCATGCGTTTTTCCAGACCTCTCTGCTGTCTGGGTCGCCTAGCCCTCCTTCCAGGATTTGATCGAAGTTATCCGGGGGCTTCTTAGAGTTACGAAATTGTTCAGACCTGGCCCCCGGGTACCCTGTCTGTCAACTGTTCTAAGCTGTCTGCTGTCATGCCCACCCCTCGCTCGTTGCATCATCAGAGCCGGCCGGGGTCACTCCTGCTTCTATATCCGGCAGCGAAACCCATGGCATAAGATCCCCAAATTATGCTACCGTCATCACTGGGCAAGGTTAACTTGGGTCTCCGCAACCTACTCAGGAACAGAATACGTCTCGCACATGGCGAATCGCTTACAATGTGCTTTAACTCGGGAACAAAAGCGGCGGTAGTCGATGTACCCTTTTTCTTTTGCCTCACACCCTGTGCATACCATACCTACTACCCTTGGCCCTCCGTCCCTCGTTCTCCTACCTACCTCGCACTCAGTCAGTCACTCAGAAGACTCCTCTCTTGCCCGGTCCCCTTCCCTTGTCTTCCCTTGCCTTGCCTTGCCTCAACCGACCAGACCCCCAGACGGGACCAGACAGACTGGAACCCACACAGCCCTCTATTCCTCTTTTCGATAAGGCACATCGGACGATATAATGCAGCCCTTGCCCACGCCCGCGCTTTCTCTTTTTTGACCCCTTCATCACTATATTAGCTGTCCAGGGCCAACGGGATTTATAATAAGTCAAGGGAAGATCCCGTGAGCTTAAACAGCGCGTGGCAACAACCAGTTCAAAAAGGGTAGCATGGTTACCTCGACTTCTATTTCGTCTTAATAATTTTTTCCCACCTGACGCCAGCCAAAGGGAACCCATCCGTCTGGCCGTGCAGTCAGACAGCTCTCCACCAACGAGGAGACTAATTCTACAAGACGGCAACACCACCAACTCGGGGCTTGTCTCCTCCAGTCTCCGTCATCATCAGCATCAGCACCAGCATCAACCACTGCAATCACCGGCGACCGCCAACAATCTCTCAAAATTCCACAATACCCTTCTCCCGAGATTCCGCACCCAACCGCGACCATTCTCTCCACACCGCCTGGGCACGAATGTTCGTTGACTTTGGACGGGAGGTCTCATCACGGCGACACCATAGCGCTGTCACAGGATCGCAGTTTGAGAGACTTCCACCCAGCTCGCGACCCCGCAACGTCGCACCAACAACCCTCCCCTCTCCCGACGCCGCCCGAGAGGGCATTCGCTCAACCAATTCTTTCACTTCAGAGCCCGGCGACCGTCCAGAGCGGTTCGCTCTGGCGGAACCCATGTATTGGAGGCACACTGGCGGGCAACTACCGAGTAGGGGACTACAATGTCGATTACTCTGCACAGGAGTCGCATCCGGGCGAGCAGAGTCAGCAGCAGCATGGTTATGACACGACGCCATCCCATCAGCAGCATCATAGGAGCTCCATTCACCATGGCGCCCAACACACGCCCACGCTCCATGATCCGTCCCCGAGCCACCATTCCCACCATCCGGGAATGCAGCAGCACCATCCTCACCACTCCCACCAGGTACTAATGGATCCAGCGCACCAGATGGGGCATGCCAGACATCTTGGCCCGCCTCATTATGGTGCTCCGGGTCCTGTGGTTGCTCCTCTGTATCCCTCGATGACAACGCCCACCCAGTCCCACGCGCCGCACGGAGCCCCAAAGAGACCCAGACCTGATGACCTCGACCTTTCCGTGCCTGGAATCCCGGATCTGGAGCAGACTGACCTCGAGAGCATGCAACAGACGCCACTGGGAACTGGTTACGGGCAAGGAGTTCAAGTACAACCTCCCACGCACCACCACCATCGACTTCCTGACACGGGGCCCCCTTCTAAGCTAATGAGGCGCGATGGAGATGGCGGGGACAGAGGCGGCGCTCCAAGCGTGGTAGGACAAGCTGGCATGCCCGCTCCAGCACCGAGACCGCGAGGGCCGAAGCTCAAGTTCACGCCTGAAGACGACCAACTTCTAATCGACTTGAAGGAGAACAAATCACTTACCTGGAAACAAATCGCCGACTTTTTCCCTGGTCGATCATCTGGAACCTTGCAAGTGCGCTACTGCACGAAGCTGAAAGCTAAGACAACCCAATGGACCGACGAGACGGTATGTTACCCTTGTGTTGACATCGAATCTATGCCCAAGTACGAATTCTAATCTTCCTTTTGGCTTAGGACCAAAAGCTTCGCACTGCACTTCAAGACTACGAGAATGAGAAATGGCGCATTGTGGCCAACAAAGTCGGGACCGGCTTCACCCCTGCCGCTTGCCGCGAGCGCGCCCAGGAGTTGATGGGTGGTATGGGTGCTCCTTTATAGCATTCAATGTCTCCACCGGGAGCAACTGAGCCCCCGGCTGGAGACACCATCTACACGCAGCAGCTTCAGTGATGAAGAGGAGCTTGCCTTCAGCGATGATCTCCATTACGCGACATGGAACGACATGGCCCAACCAGAGCATTCAGACCGACTCCTCCGAACACCGCACTCTAATAATCACGCGGACTGTCGGGAGGACGCGAGAGTCTACGATAAATCTGCCGTCGTTGCTTGTAATAGCTTGGGCTACCGACAATAAAGAGTACGCAGGGGTTCGAAGACCTGCTCCAGCTCCGACCTTCGAGCATTACTCTGAGATGGAGGCCCTGACACCGCAAACCGCACATCGCCTCTTTGATTTCAGCATGTCTTGCCCCTCGATCACGGCCGAGGGAATCATAGTCCTTTTGCTTCATTTTTGCTGGATTCCCCTTCCGCCTAATTCTAGAGATACCCCCGGACATCACGGGTTACCTTATTCAACCCTTTTTACCCTTCGAATTCGCACCTTCGACCGACTTCTTCTTTTTTACGGTTCCGAATCATGACACAACACACATTAGACTTGGGGGGCACACACACCGAACTATGCAATACACGGCCTTTTTGTTTGTTCATCCCATCCTTCGTACGACTTGCTTTCTCGACAGACGACATACCTCTTCTTGCACCATACAGGAGATTCTATCAGCGTGCGTCCCACCATTGGGACTGCGTTGATGGTTTCGCATAATATGGCGTGGCGTCTTGTGGGTGGAAAAAAAAGGGGGGGAAGGGAGGGAGAAGCATTCTGCATACATGCGCGGTTCAGCATCAACGATGACGTCTTTTTTCTCTCTGTTTTCACCCTTTTGTTTTTCTTCGATTCGTTCTCACCACACAATCATTTGTTTTCACATGTTACCCCCCTTTTTGATTTTCTGTTGACTTCTTTTTTTTTCTTCGAGATCTTGTAGTTTACGTAACAGAGGTTTTTTTTTTTTTTTCGAATCTACTTCTTTGCTCAATAATCTTTGCAACAGCTCTAGCTTCCCTGGACCACGTGGATCTGCGGGTTGTATATGGCCTCATGTTGTGTAAATCATCGCCGAATACCGACGAGACGGGCAGCCCTACCAGTCCGTGAAACAAACCAACGGCAGGCTAATGTGCCGGTCCAAACCGTTTTCGACGGCCAGGCAGGGCTGTAATAGGGATCGTGATATTAACAAGTACGTTCTTACGGGTCCGGCTTCTATGATCCGCGCGTCCGGGCGCGACGAAATTCTCTTTTGCGTGCGGCCATTAAAGAAGCTAGAACTCGAACCCCTCCCACCGGGGGTACCGTAACCCATATTATCGGTGGGGGCACCGGAACCGCTATTGTCTTCCTTCTAGACCAAAGATCATCCGCAACGAAATGGGGCCCTGAATCGTGAGGAACCACATCAAAAGCTACAGTCCAACGGTGAGAGTGGCCGGCCTCGCCAAGTGGACGAAAAGTAGCATTGTACCGCGTATTCTGGGCCCAGAATCCTGTTCGTCAAGGCTAGAGTCATTTCGAGTTAGGGCCCCCAGAAATGCGAGAATTACAACCTCGCATGCGTCTTCCGAGTTTACGAGGGGGGAGAAAAAAAGAAATGACAGCACGATCCAGATTTGTGACCAAGATAGAGGACATGCATATGGCGCACTGCGGCACACAGGTGTTGGCAACGCAAGTCATGCATTCCGGTGCCCTCTTCCGCCCCGCTGCCTGTGTTACACATCGGGTCGGCAAGTCTTGCTTTGCTTGTTGGAAGGCGATTATGTAGGTTGGTAGGTAGTTGAGGCGGCTTGTAAAAGCAACGGGCCCCTCCTAGCAATTACTACCCAAATCAGCACAAACTGCCGAGATAGGTAACGGTAAAGTCGGCCGCAGGAAAGGAGACCGTCCGCTCTCTCCTACGACAGTTTCCCCTGACCTTAGCGCGGACGTGGCAGGTGTGGCTTGGCGAGCGAGCGGAATGGCGGGCATGTCATGTAGGTGCGCTTCTGCGTCGACGGTAGACGTCAAAAAAAGTCCGGGGAACTAAACAAGGCCCGGGGTGTGTTATCGCAGACTGACGGGTGACGGGCTTGTTGCTAAAGCGGGATAGGCGAGGTCGTTTGTCTGTGATTGATTGCGCCTCCGCCCGCGTTTCACACGCCCATCGCAAGGCGAGACGCGCATGCCAGATCTCTTTTTTGACATCGGCGGGTTTTCTATATTTTTGTTTCCTCGCACTCTATCTCTGGTGCGAGGCTTGCGCTTGTTTGAAATGCCAAAGAAAGTTGCCGAGTAATTGTTGAAAGGGGGGCCTAATCATCGCCCACCGGCCCAGCAAAAGGGGAGGGGCCGTTTGAGAGAGGAATGGATACTGAACGCCCAACCCCGGGAGTCGTGCAGAGCGGCGAGAGCGAGGCAGCAGATAGCATGGCACTCGGGGCTCTGTATTTTACTTTCTCGGCACAGTGTTGCTCTGTCTCTCAGGCTCTCGGGGCAGGCAACCCGTATGTGAGAGCCCAAAAGCAAGCATACAGGCCTGGAGCGAGTGCTGAACCTGATCCGTGGAACAGGGAAGGCAGCTTGAGAATTGCTCGTAGTGTGGGCGTCTGCTCCGCATGTGCCGTGTCGGGCGTGACCGATCCTGTTGCCCAAAGTCCCCTTTTTCCTGGCACCTTGTTGTGCCCGTCCATACGATGACCGACGTATGATCTGGATCTCCCGCACAAGAGGGGATCCAGTTGATAACGCGCCATTAAGTCCATCGTGCAGGTCTGTCCTGTCCTCTTTCTCTCTGCGTCCATCCATGAAGGCCGATTTGGCAGCGGCTCCCCGTTGTTGAAACACTCGGCCCAGGCGTGTTATATGGCACCGGGATTCTGATATATCCCCCCCTAGCCCGTCATCTCCCGGGCGCGGCGGCGGCAGCGAGCAAACCCCAGCCACCTGCGCCGAAAGGCCAAAGCCTGTGCCTGCTTGCCAGCAGAAAAGGAGCGGTCAACCACTCGGAAAAGTTGTCATACGCGTGGTTCCCACAGGGTGCCATCCTCTACTGTCTCCCCAACAAGCAGATCGCTATGATATGCGGTGCATGCACGCGAGGGCGTCGTGAGTCGCGTCTTGTGGTGACAGTGACATGACGGGTTAGCCTGGCTGAAAGAAGTTCCCGCGTGCTACCCTATGCGAGGTGATACTGATCACTGCATCGGGGCGCCGGGCTCGAACCTGAGAGCGTGCGAGAGTGCGCCCTCAGGAGGTAAGACCAGCCGTGGTAGGTTCAGTCATCGGGACTCGGCTCCATAAACGCATGTTAACATCCATCCATCCACCCAAATGCTCTCTCCCCCTCCTTTTCAGTAGTGGTGTTCACTGTCAACGCCGGGACTCTGAGTAAATCGCGTTTAAGCTTCAAGATACGTGCAAACCGGAGGCCGCCTTCCGGATGTGGGGGACCAGCATACAAGATGTCTTTCCAGCACCACGGTACAGAAACTTCGACCCTTCCAAAGGTCTAGAGTCAAAGTCGAGTATCCTTCGATCTAGATGCATAAGCTTTGTTGACCGTGACCTCGTTTAGCCACAAGATGAGGCGCAAGAAACGCGTCGCATGGCGCAGATCAGGCAGGCCAAAACAAGAGGGTCAATAGAGGAGTGGTGGACGTGACGTACGGGAATCGCCGTTTGTCTCATGCGAGGAGTTCGAAATAAATTGGGAGAAAAGCTTTTTTTTCGTTTTCTGTTCCTGGCCCATGAAGCTGCGCGAAATGGTCCCCTCACCAACTCGCAATCTGATCGGACGAATGTCAATACGTAGTTCGCGAACTTCATGCTGAACTGGCAAAAGCCTTCGCATGATACGCCAAACGTGAAACCTATGGTGTGCGATTGATAATGGGTCATTGTGTGTGAACTGCCGGGCCAGACGGTGAGGAGACTCGGTTGCGAAGCCGGGGGGTGCTTGACCGACGTCAGACTAGGGATCGTCCCGTTTTAGTGGTCAAGGAACCGTTATCATCATATTTGCACCGCTTCGCCCCATGGTTCAGGCCAGGCAAAGCTGTGAGCGTGCCAATCCATACGAGATTTTACGGCAACGACGACCGCAGAAATATTTCGAAGCTCTCAGCCGCCGCAGTCGTTGTACACCCCGGCCGGCTGCGGTTGAGCGCCATGACGAAGGCAGGACCCCGAAATCCGTACGGCAGGGAACCCATGGCCTGGGTGGTTTACCAGCCGACTCCTCCGTGCGCAAGTCCGGAAAGCTTGGATCAAGCGGCTCAGTGACGTGGTTGTAGCCGAGGACCCAGCCGACTCCGGGTGTACTCAGGGTTTCAGCAACCGATCGGAAGGCCTTCGGCCGTTAAGCAGGATGGATGTTTACTCCCTGAAAATACTTGAGCGCACTGTTGGTTGCTAGAAAAACGTACGACCTGCCCATCGGCGGCGCTTGCGTGTGGGCGCGATGCGGGTCAGCTCTGCAATGTAACCACACAGCATCCTTTTCTTGACCTGGCCCAGGCCTTGGCCACGGCTTGGCTTGCCAACAAAAATTTGCTCGAGGAAACCGGATAATGGCAAGCGAGCTCTCAATTATTGTGGGATATTTGGCGGTGTTGTGCCTTGGACTTCGGTAATGCGTAGAGCGTCCCTGATGTCTTCTAAATTGAAGTTGTTCGACGTCTCCACATCGGGCTGATGAGAACCCATCAGACAGGCATCGCCAAAAATCTCCGTCAAATATGCACCGGAGTTTTTTTCACCCCTGCCGGCCAATCGGAGAATTGACGCAGTAAGACAACTTGGATCCATTCAAATTGATGAAATTGGATCGCAGTTGTCGTTGGCGACTCCGCTGGTCTCTCCACAACACTGTCTTGTGCTTCGCTGATAAGTTTTCCTGGAGAGTGACTTATAAATGCAACCACAGAAACATCAAGACGAGGAGGTGTGACCCTTGATTGTGATCTTGTTGCCAATGTCCCCTGCTTGTGATTGATTGTTTCCTAAACGACCTGTCGTTCGCATGTCTGTCATGTATCAGTTGAAGAAGCAAGCTCCTTGGACCTTGCACAAGGTCCAAGGCCGCGCCGCTATAAGACGAATGGCGTGATTCTAAGCAAGATGGCTTCCAGATCCAGGGCGTCTTCAGATCGAGCTGCCAGTGGTTTTCGAACCGATGGCCTGCTGCTAGAGCTCCACATCTTGGGGCCGAACATGAAGTTTGATATGCACAGATATCAATGCATAGTCCGCGTGTTTGAGATGAAAAAGCCGACGGCCGACCGCTTCGATTCATTTCGGTATTTCATTGATGGTGGACTAGCTGTTCGATTTGTCCCGACTCCATCGATTCTGTTCTGCCAAGTACAAGCCGAGAGCCATCAAGGAAAAGACCGATGTTTGCCATTAAACACAAATGTGTGATGAGAGCCAACGGAAATAATTCCAATGCCTCCAAAATGGCAACATTTGTACATATAGCGACGTGTGGTAGCTCGCACAGTTTCTCTGTCAGTAAAGCTCCGTCGCCGTTGTCATCGACATTGGGTAAGCGGCGGGTGTCAATCTGTGGGAAACGAGGCGCTTTTTCAGGAATCAAGTTGCCGGCCCAAGTATTCCGGTGAATTTCAAAGGTACTTGTGCTGTTGGTGTAATAGTTGAAGGTGTTATACCGGTATATCAAGTGCAATATGGTGACTATAACGTGGTCCGTTAAGGGGCGGGAGGTAAGCGAACGTGGCGAATGAGGAAAATCTCCCTCACCTGAACCAGCACCTCCCGTGAAGGTTGCAAAGACTAAGACAGCTGGTCATGATAGGCCTGTGGATGAGAAACGGCCACGTTAGAGCGACGGGAATGCCATGAGGCTGGGAGCAGAGGTGGCGGCTCGCAGAGTAAGGCGGGGCAACGCTTTTGCTCCTGAGATCGCTCGTGAGCACTCGACCGGCTCAGAAGCACAAAGTCACCCCGCTCATGGAGTGGCCATTCTGCAGACACCCTGTCCCTGAACCCTACCGAACCTGAACCCTCCATCCGTGAAAGAAGGCGGCAGGACCATCGCTGGGAGGCCACGATCGACTTCCCCTGAGTCGCAGCCAGTGCTCAACAGCATGGTCATGCCTGGATTTAAAAGAGTGCGGGTCTTGATAGACACCATAAGGGGGCGGGTTAAGATCAACGGGAGCCCTGTGGATATGAAGAAACGTCGTGGCACACCTTGGCTGGAGCCAGAATAGGGGGTGCGGTTTGAGCTGCGATTTGCGAAGCCAGTGTCGAGAGTTTCCTCAGGCACTAAATAGCACAAGGGCTCACAAATGGGGGAAATGAGAACTGAGCGAATCCGTGTCCAGAATGACACCTTTCTTCACAAGATCGATCAGGATCTTGTGACTGGTGACATCCAAATTGTCTCCCAGGTATGCTGCCGTTTCGACAAGCCAGCCGTTGAACTCGTCGATTTCGGTCTGCTTTCCAGCTCGAACGTCTTGCAGCATTGAACTCGTATTCTGCCTGACTTTGTGACCGACTTCGTAGAGCATCCCCTTGAGTCGAGCATGAGAGAAGCGCTTCGCGAGGTCCTCGGGGGAAACCGTTTTGTCTCTTGATACGTGGTCCCCATTTGGCGTCGCTTGCAAAATCGAAGTGGCGATGCTGTCGGCAACCAGAGCTCGGAGTACCCCGCTTGCTTCTTGTAGCAATCTGTCCATTAATTGTGCGACAATGTTACCCTCTTCCGCGAACAGCTTCCCATTCTTGCAACGGAGGATGGCGGTGAGCGGATTGATGATGGAATTGACCACCAGCTTCTCCAGTTGAAGGATCCAAAGATCATGTCGTGCAACAGAAGTCACATTGAGATGTGGTGCTCGAACCAGAGCATCAGAGAGATAGGTCGCGCTTTCGGGAGACTTGGTACTCAAGAGGACTGGGCCAACCTTGACATCCGCCTCGGACGCGTGCACGCTTCTAAAGCGGCCTGCGGAAGTAACACCATGCGTTGTCACGCAAGCCAGCCAGTTGGGGTGTTGGGTTGGCTGGCCCTGCGAATAACGCTCCGAGTTGTAGGTAGTTCCGTGCGGTGGCCACATCTTGCACATGCCGTTTTGGACGAAAGCCACCGTGGAGTCGCCATTGAGATAACGACGGACGCGATCAACTTCCGGTAGAGCTTGAGCCGCCTTAGTGGTAACGATGAGATTGCGAATTTTCTGGCCATTGGCAACTTCGCGAGGTTGACGAGCTGGCGGTGGTTCTTCGGACCACAACTCGACGTCGAATCCTGAATGCTTGTGGAACACACCGCCTCTGGTGATTTCGAGGCCCGGTTCCTGTTGCCAGGAGAGCAGAAGTTCCGTTCTGTGCAAAACGAGCGTGATAGCAGGTGGGTTTGGCAGCGATGCAAGCGAAGTAGCATAAAGGACGCCGAGATTTCCCACACCAAGAACGTAGATCCGTGACTCGTCGGCCTGACGAACAAGCTCAGAGCTTGCGATCTTAGCCTGATTTTCAGAGAGGGTCGGATCCTCTATATCAGACGGTCTCCAGGCATAGAGCTTTGGCGCACTCTTGTTTGTGCTCAGAAGTGTCTGGAGCCATCCGGGGACCATTTTTGGAATGTTGTGCAGGGCTCTGGAAAAGGACCGTGATGCTGCCCAAGGAGCTGTGGAGAGCAGACGCGTTGAGACTCTCCCGCCTATCATGACTGGGGAGGTGTTT
This sequence comes from Colletotrichum fructicola Nara gc5, assembly GCF_000319635.2. NCBI lineage: Eukaryota > Fungi > Ascomycota > Sordariomycetes > Glomerellales > Glomerellaceae > Colletotrichum > Colletotrichum fructicola. Next base: position 5,707,250 of record NW_027094051.1, on the reverse strand, counting down.
TTGCAACACCCCGCCGATTGAAATCTGAAGGACTCTGGTGGGAGAGTCGTGAACAAAGTCCGGCGGGAACAGATGGTATGGCGTAGTCGACGATGGATGGAGGAAGATGCGGGTCTGTCTGATGTACAGTAGAAACGGCTGTCATAGAAAGACGAATTCCTACTGTGCTTCAAAACCTGCTGACCTAATAGTGTGGCTTGAGCTTAGAGAAAACTGCGACGGCTGTGGCTACCTGTCGCTCGGGCAAGGATGCCGATCTAACTCCGATGAGCCAATCAAACCTGCCTTTGGGCAATTAAGATCCTTGCTCACATGACAACGCGCCCAGTTCGCTTCTGCCTTGCCGTGGCGTCATCGGTTTTTTGTGAAAGATCGATGAGAGTTACTGAAGCGACGCGCCAGGCTCGCTCTTGCAGGCTGCATTGAGCAACTCACTCAGGAGGGCAGGTGACTTCCATCAGACAAGTCCATCGCGTCGGCTTTGCACAACAGCGCCTCGACAGCCAGCAGGTATCCGCGCTTCGCGCCTGCTCCTAGATATTCCCATCGCGAATGCGCCTGCCTCTCCTGATAGCAACAGGGGATCTCGTTGTCGACACATTCACCAAGAACACGTTGCATGCTTTGAAGGTCGTTGACGCTCAACATGGCTCCCGAAAATGAGGACGTCATCTCGAGCAACGGACTGGCCGGCGAAGAGGGCAACAGTATTGGTGATAACGCTTCTCATGACCTTCCGGCAACATCGGAGATGAAGGAAGAAGTCGACGAGGCCAGTTTTCTCCGGAACATTACATCCGATATCAGAGATCAGGATGATCTGGAACGAGACATCACAGCACAGGCAAATGCCGCATTGATGGAAGCCGACGAAAAGAGGGACCAACAGCGTATTGAAAAGCTCGAGACCACAAGAGAAAAGCTTCAGAATCAAAGAGCGAAGGAGCGCCAGAATCTTGAGAAAGAGCGTCGCAACCCATACAAATCTCGGAAGATCCAGACCCAAATCGACAAGCTCGACAAAGAGATTGAGGATGTGAACAACGACATTTCCGATTTTCAGGCCCGCATAGAGAGGAGGCGCGAAGAAGCTGCAGCGGCAGTAGACGAATCGTCCAAGACCAAGTCTAGAAGACTCCCTGGAGAGACGAATCGCGAGTATCTCGTCCGTACCGGCAAGATCACGCCCTTCGCGAATATTGGCGGTGATCGACCCCCTGGCTTCGAAGGCGAGCTTGCAGACGCTCTTGCGGAAGCTGAAGAGGATGCAGCGGAGAACGACTTTCAAAGCGATGACGAAGAGCCAAAGTCCCACCAGGTTCTGCGTATGCCGGGCTTTGCCGAAGAGCCCGAAGCGCCAACTGCTCCAGCAGCTGTTGAGAATGAATTCTCCCTTCGGCCAAGAAAGAAGCGCAAGGTGAAGCAAGAGGCCTCGGATGAGGAATTTGAGCCAGAGGCTGCCGCTGTATCGGAGGCAGAGAGCCAGTATGCTTCTGACACGAGCGAAGAGGAGGCTACTGGCCGCAAGCGACGAAAAGGCCCATCAAAGAAGAAGGCTACAGGCGCTGCGGCCGATGATGGAAAGGTCGACTTGGCCGGTGTCGACGATGGCAATGAATCCAATTACAAATCACGACTAGCAGATTGGGTGAAGAGGCGAAGCAGAGCCCGGCGGCGACGTGCCGAAGCTGATGGGGTTGAGCTGGTCGAAGATGATGAAGAAGAATGGTTCAAGCCGTCGCCTGACCATCCTGACCATGTCTTCGGTAACGGCTTGAAGTTGCCAGGCGACATCCACCCATCTCTATTTGCATACCAGAAGACTGGAGTTCACTGGCTCGCGGAGCTTTACGAACAAGGCGTAGGCGGCATCATCGGCGATGAGATGGGCTTGGGCAAGACAGGTAAGCTATGGAATAGCACTGTGACAAGATCTCGCTGCTAATCCTCTGAAAGTCCAAGCAATTGCCATGGTAGCAGCTCTACACTACAGCAAGAAGCTTGACAAGCCCGTCATCGTGGTTGTTCCTGCAACTGTTATGAAGCAGTGGGTAAACGAGTTTCACCGATGGTGGCCTCCACTGAGAGTCTCCATCTTGCACTCTTCAGGCAGCGGCATGATGAATCAACATGAGGATGATTCTGATCTGGATGATGGAGGGGAAAGTACCAATCGTGTCGCTGCCCGGAGAATCGTCAATCGGGTTGTCAAGCACGGCCACGTGCTCGTAACCACATACGCCGGTCTGCAATCCTACAACGAAGAGCTTCTGCAGCACTCATGGGGCTATGCGATCCTTGATGAAGGCCACAAGATCAGAAACCCTAACGCTGAAATCACTGTTGCATGCAAGCACCTGAATACCGTGAATAGAGTCATTCTCTCCGGCACGCCAATCCAGAACAACCTGACTGAACTCTGGTCTCTCTTCGACTTCATCTTCCCAATGCGCCTAGGCACGCTGGTGAGCTTCCGGACGCAGTTCGAGCTCCCCATCAAACAGGGCGGCTATGCGAACGCAACCAACCTTCAGGTCATGACAGCTGAAAAATGCGCCACAACCTTGAAGGAAACCATCAGCCAGTACCTTTTGCAGCGTCTCAAGATCGACGTAGCATCGGATCTTCCAGAGAAGACAGAGCAGGTCTTATTCTGCAAGCTGACTCAATCTCAGCTCACGGCGTACACTAGGTTTATAAGCTCTGACGCGGTTGGCGAGATCATGACGAGGAAACGGAAGGCTCTCTACGGGATCGACATTCTGCGGAAGATCTGCAACCATCCGGACCTACTTGATGATCGTCTGAAGAGGGATGCGAAGTATGACTGGGGAGACCCGGCAAAGTCAGGCAAGATGCAGATGGTGAACGAGCTTTTGCCAATGTGGAAGCGTTTCGGACATAAAACGCTGTTGTTCTCCCAGACCAAGTTGATGCTCAACATTCTTGAGAAGTTCATCCGCAGAATGGACGGCGTGAGCTACGTTCGCATGGACGGTGACACGCCCATCGAGCAGCGCCAGGCCTTGATTGACCGCTTCAACCACGATCCATCCATCGATGTTTTCCTATTGACGACAAGGACGGGAGGCTTGGGTATCAATCTTACGGGCGCAACACGCATCATCATTTACGATCCCGACTGGAATCCCTCCACCGACATGCAGGCTCGTGAGAGGGCTTGGCGACTAGGTCAAACAAAGCCAGTTGCTATCTACCGGTTGATGACATCGGGAACCATCGAGGAGAAGATCTACCACCGACAAATTTTCAAGCAGTTCATGACCAACAAGGTCTTGAAGGATCCCAAACAGCGTGCCAACTTTGACTTATCTGACCTCTACGACCTCTTCAGTTTTGGCGACGCCGGCCATAGCATGGCAAGCGCCGACAGAAGCAAGATCTTCCAGGGAGCAGAGGTCAAGTTCAACAAAGAAGAGGCTCAAGTACAGCACGACAAACCATCCAAGGATGCCATGCCCATCTCCTCTGTAGGCAAGGCGGATGACGCGGAAGTCAACACCGTCCGAAAGCTATCTGGAGTTGTGGCAATGGAGGAGTACCACGAAGAGAAGGAGGTTCATGATGAGAAGCGCATGACAGAGAACCTCTTTGCTCGGTCCGTGGAGAGCGCTTACGAGCACGATCAGATCATGAACGGCAAGAAGCCGGTGCAGGCCGACAGGGCGATGAACGAGCACGAAGCCAGAAAGGTGGCCGCCCAGGCTGCAGCTCACCTCCGCCGAGCCGGCGAGGAAGCAAGAAACGTTCCCATCGGGACTGTCACCTGGACTGGTGAAGTTGGTGACGGAGGCCGTCCTGGCGCCCATCGCCGACGGGGAGGACCTAGTTCATCTGGCGTGATGAACAACCTAGCCGATCGACAGGGACTCAGCAAACCGAACAGCAACTTGAAGCAGAAGGACTTTATTCTTCTAATCCAGAGCTTCATCAAGCGCCACGGAGGCAAGGTCCCCAGCAAGATGCTGGTGGATCACTTCAACCCGTATTGTCAGACGGCGAAACAATCAGACGAATTCAAGTCTGCGCTTGACAAGATCGCCACCCTGAGCAAGAAAGGCACAGCCAGCACTGGCAGGGGTATGTGGTCGCTCAAGCCAGGATTTTAAGGGAAGTACGTAGATACGTTGATTAAGCCGCCAGAAAGGGGCAAACTTGGGTCAATTGCATTTTGAGCAGGAGTTGGGGTCAGCGTGGTAGACACAAATTAGAGCTTAGGTAGACTAGATATCCGTCAAGAGATCAAGGCCGAATCCGTTTAACGAGACAACAGACGCCCTACACAACCTTCACGTCTCACTTTGGTAATAGCGCAGTAATGTTGCACAGACTCAGTTAGGGTTCAGGAGCTACTCTTCAGTTCAGGCCATTTATGGCGAGTTTCTATTCTGTCTACGATAGATACTGTCGCCCGCAGCAGAAGGCATGTCACAGTGCGTAGAATGGGGACCAGGCTAAGAAGCCGTTCCCCGCGTTTTTCGCGATGCCACCCAGAAACCAAATAATGAGCACTCCTGCCCCAGAGCCACCCAGACGATTGATAACCGGGCGCTCAGAGACGGCGACCGCGGCGACCACCCTTTCTGCGGGTAGAGTCGGAGGGCGTGGGGGTAACGTCCTCAATACGGCCGATCTTCATTCCGGAACGGGCCAGGGCACGGAGGGCGGACTGGGCACCGGGGCCGGGGGTCTTGGTGCCGTTACCTGGAAGACGGAACGATCAGAACTTGTTATGAGGCAAGGCTTAGGAGGGCAACTTACCACCGGTGGCACGGATCTTGATGTGGAGGGCAGTGATGCCGAGCTCCTTGCAGCGGGTAGCGACGTCCTGGGCAGCCAACATGGCGGCGTAGGGGGAGGACTCGTCACGGTCGGCCTTGACCTTCATGCCACCAGTGACACGGCAGATGGTCTCACGGCCACTGGAATCACCCAGAACGTTAGCCATCTGGAACCACCAGTACTTCTTGGGACATTGTTTCCATCAGTTGTGCGGCGCGCGAGCTTCGTGGGAAATTCGGAATCCTCCCCGGCTCTGCGACAGCGCGCAACTGACTTCTTTCTTTGCGGGAGAGACCTACGAGAGATCGGTGACGTGGACGAAGGTGTCGTTGAAGGAGGCGAAGATGCGGGCAACACCGAAGACGAGCTCACCTGTTGGCGGGGTACCATGTCAGTCTTGAATCTTTTTGCAATTATGACGCCGCGACGCCCGCAGGCAGCGAAGTAGCGGAAAGTTCACGACTTACCCTCGCGGACCTGGGGTCCGAGGGAGATGTTCTCCTGGGCAGGGCGGGTGGTCTTCTTGGGAGGCATCGTGACTGCTGTGTTGGCGAATTGCTTCGGTGGTGGTTAGTCGGGAATGGTAGAAGCTCTTTTTCCTCTCGATGCGCGCAACCAAAGGAAATTTCACACAGGCGTTCGACGCTCGAAAAGTGGACGGCTCTGCCCTGACCGGGGCTCAACGGTGTCGGCCGGCAGAACGCTGGAACAGGCTTAGCGCTATGGAAAACCCTACCTAAGCGAGCAGCCCTTCAGCGGTGTAGGGTGAAATTTTTGTGAAAGTGGCCCCTGCGTTTGGCGGCGGGTCCCAGTTTTTGCAATTGGAGAATCTGCTCAAAATCTTCGTGATCCCGCCTCTCCCTCCTCTATCCTCTCCTTCTTCCGATCAGCGACCAAATTTTCGACGACACCCGCCGACAAATACTAACCCGCCTTCACAATGGCCGCCGCTACGTACGTTCACCATTGCCCCTGAACGCAGCACTCTCCCCTTTCGAGGGCGTGCCTGGTGTTGTTGGATGTCTTGCAGATTGTCGTGGTCCTCTCGCTGGAGAACATGAGTTTCACCTCGTCGTGAAGTCTCTGGGTCTCGTCAGCTCGAACCCTCCCGGGCCTCTCCCTCCTTCCTTCATGACCTGGAACATGGCTTGCGGATTGAGAGATGTTGTCTGGGGTGTTGGGGATGAACGGTAACTCGTTCTCCCTGAAAATCATTGCCGCATGATGGGGTCGACCAGGCAGCGCTGAAAAGTCTGCCTGGTTGCACACAAGCATCTGCGCGCACTCCTTCTTGAACATGTCCATGTTCGAGGTGTTGTCGGATGAGCAGAAGACTTGCGCTCCGGAGATGTGCTATCAGCCTCTGTAACAAGAGCACAAACACCCTCCCGCGTTCGTCGTCTCACCGATCAAAGTCATCTTTCGAGTTAGCCATAGTGAGAATGTCGCGCTTCAGCTACAGTTCTCGCACCGGCGCTCTCTTCCATGCTGCATGCAGTATGTCGGACTGCGTACTAATCTGAGTTGCATCAACAGTTCCGTCCCCACCTCTAACCAGGTCCTGGTCCCCGAGACCCTTCTCAAGAAGCGCAAGTCTCAGGAGAAGGCTCGCGCCGAGCGCAACGCCGCCGCCGAGAAGAAGAAGACTGTAAGTGCCTTCGCCGCAATTTCTTCATTCACCCTTCCCTACATGATGCACAACAAACCTTCACGACTAGACTACGGTCGATGCTGTTGGAAATTAACCTTCTTTCGGGTCTGACACTTATCGGATTCAACGCCTCATTTTGAGAACACCACCCTGTCTTGCAACAGTTGCTAACATGTTCTCTCAAAGGCCAACAAGGAGAAGCGCGGCGTCATCTTCAAGCGTGCTGAGAAGTACATCACCGAGTACCGCGATGCCGAGCGTGAGAAGGTCCGCCTCTCTCGCGTCGCTCGCGAGAACGACTCCGCCTACGTTCCCGCCGAGGCTACCCTGATCTTCCTCATCCGCATCAAGGGTATCAACAAGATGCCCCCCAAGCCCCGCAAGATCCTCCAGCTCCTCCGTCTCCTCCAGATCAACAACGGTGTCTTCATCAAGGTCACCAAGGCCACCACCGAGATGATCAAGGTCATCGAGCCCTGGGTTGCCTACGGATACCCCAACCTCAAGTCCGTCAAGGACCTCGTCTACAAGCGCGGTTACGGAAAGGTCAACAAGCAGCGCGTTGCCCTTACCGACAACGCCATCATCGAGGAGAACCTCGGCAAGTACGGCATTGTCTGCATGGAGGACCTCATCCACGAGATCTACTCCGTCGGCCCCAACTTCAAGCAGGCCTCCAACTTCCTGTGGCCCTTCAAGCTCTCCAACCCCACTGGTGGCTTCCGCCCCCGCAAGTTCAAGCACTACATCGAGGGTGGTGACCTTGGCAACCGCGAGGAGAAGATCAACGCTCTTATCCGCCAGATGAACTAAGTTATTTGTTTGTCTTAGGGTTATGGGTTAATTGAATCAAAAAATTCGGGGATCTGGCAATGTGACAAGACGGGTTTGTCTTAGTTTTACTCGGGCTTCGGCAGGGTTGAGAATACCAAGGGTTACTTTTATGATTGGCATGGTTGCACGGCGTTGATAACCACAAAAGGGAAACTTGTGTGAATTGATCATTTGACGACACCTGGGTTCTTCATTCCCTATGAGTAGCAATGCAAGCCTCTTCTGAAGAGAGTAGTGTTTCGTGTGTCTAATATGTGAAAAGTAGTGAGTCTGGAATTATCTCGAGGCTCGTTGAGCCTGCATACCCAAAGTTCTCGCTCTCTACCCACCATAACCCCGTAGTGTACACTCATGTCCCCCTCTTGATATTAGTACGTAGGTAGTACAGGTCCCCCTGCTGACTCATGCCTCAAATCTTGATGTCGAAGCTCGTCCCGCATCCGCAACTGCTCGTGGCGTATGGGTTATCCGTGATCTTGAACTGGGAGCCGATGAGTTCCATCGTGAAATCCACCTTGCTTCCCTTCAACAGATCCAAGGACGGCTCGTCAATCACCACCTTTGGTCCCCCAAATGTCGCCGCCGAAGGGTCCGCGCCCTCGGGAAGGTACTGGAATACCGTATCCTCCTCTCCAACGACCTTTGACCAGTCCTCCACGTTCTCGGTCCCCGGGAGGGTCACTAGGCTCATGAGGTACTGGAAGCCGTGGCAGCCGCCGCTCTCTACTTGTATCCTGAGCGCGAGGTTCGGGTTGTTGTCCTTCTTCATGATGTCGGCCAGACGCTGTGGAGCTTGTGTTAGCCATTTCCGCGCAGGTCTCAGCAAGCCTCGCAACGAGGCAAAACCAAAGGACATACCTTGCCCGCCCTGTCTGTGATCTCAAGCACCATCTCCTTCCCGTCCTCGTCGTTTTGCGGGTTATAGACACATCTCGTCTGCCGCCTCGTCGCCGAAGCCGTAAACTTGCGGATCTGTTGGTGCTTTGTTGCCGCGTTTCTCCTCGCAAAATTCTGTGGCGTCGGCCTTGTCCTTGAAAGAGCTTCGGTACTGTGCTTCCTCGCCCCGCCGGGGTGATTTGTCGTGGTGTCGGTATTCCACCTCGGAATCAGAACCGAGAGAATCGGGGCGCTAGCCGTCGTCGGAGTCGGCACCGAGCGGTATGCAAGCTGCACAAAAACGTTTGCGCTCGAAGGCGCGTGGAGGCAGCGCAGTGATGTTGCCATATTTGCTGCGTATTCGGGGGGTGTCGGATGCGCTCGTTGAAGTCGCAGGTGGAGGGCCGGGTTTGGAGAAATTTGACCTGCAGACAGAGGGTGGCAGCTCCGGCTACCTACCGGGTGTAGCACAGCTTATGATGCAAAAGGTGGTGGGCGGTAGGTGGCGGCAGTTGGCATTGGGGGGCAGTTCGGGGGAAATTAGTCAGCTCTGGGGGAGCTCGAAGGATGTCTGTTGTCCAATCGTTGTTTACGGATTTCTACTCATATATGAAGCTCTGGCGGCGGTGCGGCTGGTTTGCCCATTGGCCGGTGTGCAAGACACATAAAGATCTGTGATCGAGCTTACACGTTACCGTTTCAATGGCTTCTATCCGGGCAACGGAATCTCCGCTAAGAACCAAGGTATTTGCATGTTTGACCAGATCTGAAAGATTGTTGGCTCGGTTATTGAGGTTGTCGGAGCCGGTTGTTCGGATCTGTGGAGTACTTCAGATCGGAGACGCTGCAATCGCCGAGCTGCCCCGGCTTTCTAGGGTCTGGTCAACCGCCAGTCTCGACAACCCGCAATGAGTCCGGTCAAAATTATGCAGCCAATTGATATCACGAGTTTGGAAGTGTTTATAAGTGGCACTACAACAGATTTAGTACGTCAACAAAGATCGAATGATCACTGAGTGTGGAATTCGGCGCTGACCTGTTATAAGTGACGAAACGTGTGGATTGCATTTGCTGCTCGAGTGCGTTCCTAAAAATGGTCAAGATGAGGTTGGTAGCAGCAATGTAAAAGCTTCCAATTGATCTCTGCCGGTCAGTGCCTCCTGAAAGACGAATTATGCCAGTGCCATTGCCAAGAGTACCCGGAAGGTATCTTGTGTCATTGAAGGCGAGCCTACCTTGCTGGTCATAGTTTCCTGCGTTTGCAGACTTGGTCTGGTTCATCGCAGAAAGAGCGACTGAGCTTCGGTAAAATTCACAATGGTGATTGGGAAGCAGCAAGCATTCCGCAATTCCGTCGATCACCCTCAGCCCTGATCATCTACGACTCTCAACAATCCTACACGTCTTTGCCTAAATCCTGGAAACGAAGTATCATTTTGGAACATAGTTTTATGTCGCCATGACATCTGTAACCCTCAAGCTGGCTCTCGCCAACGATACCCAACCCGGGGTCAATCTAACAACAACAAGACCACATCTTTACCAAGGCAGCGGTCACGCCCCCCGGCCCGTCAGCACGAAAATCATCCAGCTCGCCACAGGCGCCGCCATCGATGGTCTACATCAAAGCCGGGAGGTCGACGAACGAGGAATTGGTCCTAGCCAGGGCATATCAGGCTGGAAAATTGCTGCTCTTGTCTTCGTCAGCATAGCTTTGGCCGTTTCTATCACTGTCGCCCTCTACCTCATCTTGTCCAGGCGAAAGGAATGCAGGATGCGGCAGCGGGCTTCCAGTTCTACTGATTCTGCTGTTCTTAAGGGAGAACGAAAGAGACGTCTTTTGGGGATGTACTAGGATCCATCGATCACATGCTGCATCACCATTCTTCAGTGGACTTCGAGAGCATCTTGATCCCTGGGACAGTGAAATCCCTTCCTACGAGCAATGACACATTTAAACTTCGAAAGGCACATCGGTGGTAATGATATACAGGTGTATAGGCAGCGGTCAGAACTCTGGTGATGGCGACTGGGTTCGGTCATCGCCTTGGCAGAGATGGATAACGGTTGCTCTTCGGAACACATACCAGGGCTTGGTTGAACACCGCACATCTCCCTATTCCTTTTGAAGGCAGAACGGCGGGAACATCCAGGAACACAGAAATTTCAGAACACCCTCCACTTTCGACCTCGTGGGGTAGCAGTACGCAAGCAGCATGGCACGAACAGAGTAGACAAACAAAGAAAATGGCTCTATTCCCATCGCTCTTCCCCGTCCTAATCTAGCAATGCCGACTCCAAAAAGGGTGATCTCGACGGGGGCACGCGCCGGCTCCTGGCTTTCCCCGGCGAGCTTCACGTGCTCGTGTGACGTAGTTGGTTTTGTACAGCGTGTGTCATTCCGGTCGTTCGAAAGTTCGCCTCCGTTCTTCCGGTCTGTCTCGTTTCGACGGTGGTCTAAGGCATGACCTATGCCTGCTTCCTGATCTCCCTGGCGGCCTGCTTCAGGCTAGAGTTGCACTCCTCGTACGCACGTCCAGCTCCGAAACCAACACCGATGAACGCAGGCCACGCTCTGCGCTTGAACAGGAGTACTGAGAAGACGACGCCGAAGCCGAGGCCGAGGGTGGACTTGACGAGGAGGTTGGACAGGCAGTGGTCCCACTACAAGAACAAGATGTCAGAAACAGCCGAATCCTCTGGTGTATCTAGAAGTGGGGAGCTAGCTAACCTTCTCGTTGAGAAGTGCCTCACTGACGGGTCGCGCGACAGCGCTCGGGGGAGGGGGAACGGATTTCTCAGCCATGGTCGTCGTCGGTAGCCCTGGAAAGATGTTGGTCAGCGTCAATGCGGCCTGCTGCAGCTTTGGGCGTCGACACTCACGCAATTGACTAGATACGCACTGGTGGGTGTCCGGGTTTGGAGCTTCAACTGTGGATTTGATCCAAATGATGTTTTCGGAGAGACCCGGCAAATTGATGTTGAACACCCGAGGGCGGTGAGACCTCGGTGAGATTCGGTGACTGGATGCGATTGGGTGGGGCGGCAGAATCCCGAAATTTTGGGAAAGCTCAAGCCAAACATCGCGGGGAGTTGATGCCGACTTAAACATTTACCTGTTTAGAGACAACATACGTCTGCCGGGTTCCTTTTCTGTCGCACGGTCGCCATGGATGTCGAAATGACCGATGCGAGTCCTGACAGGTCGTCAGAGACCATTGTAAGTCCAATATCGACCAACTGTGCATTCTGACGTACTGACAATCCAAAGACGGCAGACAGGGACTTGGTTAAGACTGTGCGATCTCTCGATCAAACTGGCCCCGGCGCCAATGGCGAAAACCTCGATCGGCTGTGGAAGCAGCTCACATCCTCCGGTCAGAGCCAGTTCTCCGCTGCCGAGGAGAGCGTTCTGCGATGGCTCCTTAAGACGATGAAGACGAACAACGACGAAGCAGAGATTGTCCGACGATTCCCTTTGACGTGGCGCATCCTCGGCTGCTCGTTCCAGAGAATACCTCTCTTCTCTCTCGCAAAATCCCTCGCCGATCGAAAGTTTATGGCCGTTCTTCAGCAAACGCTGAAGGATGTCGCAAAGCCTAGCACCGAGGCCGACACAACAGACTCGAAGAAGAGGAAAAGAGCCGGCGCTGCAAAGTTCGAATTGCAGAGTCTGAAATCTAGCGATGGCTGTCTGGCGACTGGCGAGGCTATTTTCAGTGCTTTGAAGATACTCCTGGCGCGACTGGATCCGGCGGCGCAATGGTCTGCGCACGACAGGATGGGGGCGGAGCACATCAAGGCGCTTTTCGCGCAACCTGCGGCCGATGCTGTTGAATACCTGTCGCCTCTACTGTCGCTCTGCAACCAATCGCTGGCCGTCGCTGATGGCGAACAGTTCGAGGGCCAGGAGTCCTGGGTCAAAGTCTTCTCTTCTGCATGGGACCTGCATCTTCAGGGAAGCGCCGATGCGCTTGAGGTAGCCACACACTTCTCCCGTGCCTCATTCTCCATTCTGGGTAGACTCAAGCAGGGCGCTGCTGTGGGCGATGCAGTGGCCAAGTTCTGGACGCGCGAGCTGGAGAAGTTCCTGCAGCGCAACCTCATTCTTCCTGCGAGATCAGCATACTTCAACAAAACCGACCTCGAGATTGTCACTCGCGCCTTCAGCATGTTGCAAAGTATCGCATCCGTTTCGGTGCCCGTAATTTACAGCTTGGCCTCGGCCGCGCCGCAGGTTGTTGGGGGACTCACCACATCCAAAGCCAATGACGCCTGGATGCAAGAGGTGTTCAGATTGTCTGAGCGTGCAAACAGACAACTATCCAACAGCGAAAAGGCGCGCGTTATGACATCGATCTTGGAAGAAGCGATCGAACACAAGGCCCGTATTGCCTTGGACGACCTGCGTATGGCGTGCAGTAATTATGCCATAACTGGCAGCCCCAGCGAAACCGACTGGACACTCCTTTCTCTCATCGCTAAATGCGACGCGGATGTTTTCCTGCAATCCGAGGAGGGAATGGAGCTCTTTGATCAAGTTTGCGATAGAATTACTGTTGCTGGCGCTGAGGCAAGCGAGGTGTCCATGAACGAGCTGATTGCGTCGCTGATCACTGGCTTCGAAAGCGCCCGTGATTTATCCACCTTCCTGAAGAAGTGGTTCGACCAGCTTTCCAAATTTGAGGATAAGACTCTGCGTTCCGAAGATAGGCCTGTCTGGTTTACTCGAGTCCACCGTAGCCCTACTCTCATCGGCGGCATCGAGAAATCGTTGACTACGAAGCAATTGACGAGCCTCCTGGAATGGGTTGAGAACCAAGAGACTCTTCGACCCGCAGCAGTGCTCATCTTCCTTAACACAATTGCCAGCGCTGTAACCAACGATGATTACGCTGATGCGATTGGCACGCAACTGTCAGATTTGACCCTTAAAGTATGGTCATCTGGCAAGGTTCCTTCAGATATCCGCTCCTTGCGGTGGAGGATCATCGCAAAGACAGTGTCGTGGGTGGACTACGAAGGAGCGACCAAGCTTTGGGACAACGTTCGCGCCGATCTGACGAAGGCACTGCAAAAGGCCAAGTTCGAGGACGAGGATGCTTGCGAGGCTCTGGAGTGTGCGTATCAGTTCTGGTTAGCCATGTACCCCGATGGCCGTGACCAGGCTGATCTCGCTTCGCTCCTCACATCGTTCGTGGAGAGGTTGTTGAAGAAGGTGAAGCTCGATGATGTGAAAGAGCTGCTGGAATCGCGGGATTCTTTGGCTTCAGACACCTCCAATGCGTCCAAGTTCTGCGCCGAGTACCCGCTGGCTGCGTCCAGACTTGTTTCGCTGCTCTCAAAGTCATCTGGTTCCATGCCAGAGTACCTACAAAAGCTTCTTGGCGACAAGAACGACAGCGAATCGCGGCTTGGAAACGTGCTGGATTCTGTCTTCTCAAATGAAAATAACCTGCGCGACCGAAAGCTGACGGCTGGAGTCGTTGACCACACTATCGAAATTATCGCGCAGGTTTCTGGAAAGTCGTCTCCCTGGACTGAGAAGCCAAGCAGGACGGCTATGGTTGAGCTCTCGAGGGTGCCCGATGAAGTGTTGACGAGACAACAGCGGGAGCGCATTATGGAAATCTTGATTCACAAGATCCAAGCCGTCAAAAGCATAAGCCCGGAGCATTCAAGTTTGGTTCTTGGGCTGGTCGACAAGATCATGAGGAAACCGACGTTTTACAAGGACATGGCATTCTCAGATCTCCAAAAGATTGCTGCCTCGATCTCGACAGCCTGCACTGAGAACAACTCAAAGGTGGCTGTTGGGTTGTCCCTGCTTCTTGGCAGTCTGTCAACGGCGACTATTCGACAGATGAACGATCATCAAGAGTACCGTGTGCAATATTTCGAGAAAGTTTCCAGTCTACTGGGGGATGTTGCCAGTGCCGAGTCCTTTGCTCAGATGACTCTCCTCAAGGCCCTCCTGTCTGTGGTGTTACCTGATGCTGGCGCGAAGGAAAAGACGGCTGTCATCGACGTCAACAAGACTGCCTCCGCACTTGCTAGCAGGGTACAAGAAGCCCTGGGCGACTTTGCGAAGGCATCTCGCAAACAGAAGGTCGACAAGACTGTAGTCAACCGGTTGTTAATTGCTCTGGACGCTGCCGAAACTTTGCCTGACGCTGCCGTCAAACAAATGAAAGTCAAGATGTCCCAATTGGAAGAGGCAAGCCAGCAGGCCGTCGCAAACGGGCACCTGAGCGGCTGGAAGCTGCGATCCTTCCTCATTAAACGTTTCCCATCGCAACTTGCCGACCCTCGCCCAATCTCGTTCAACGAGCTCTTCAGCAGCGTCGTGGCTACACCCCTCCCCAGTGGACCGGCTCCTGATCCGCTGTCCGACTTCAACCGCCAAGCTATTCTGGAGGATTGTATTGACGCTGTAGTTGCTGGACTTGATTACAACGAGAGGCTTATTTACATCCAAAGCCTCCTCGAAGGCGTGAAGGAAGACTCTGCTACCAAGGCCGGTGCATCAACAGAAGGCCAGCTCCTGGCTATTCGCCGTGTCATCGCTCAGATGACGGGTAAGTCGCATCCTACCACAGTCGCCAATCTCAGGCTAACACGCAACACAGAAGCACCAACCGGCCTTGAGAAGTCCAAGACATTCGATCTGGCAACCGCACACGGCTCTTTGATCAGATACCTCACCAAGGCCAAGACCGTCCGCGAATTCGTCAGAACAGCCGAAGTCCTCCAGCAGCTGCTCGACATCAAGTCCAACTCAATGACGCAGTGGAACATTGAGACCACCCTCAGCACCACAGCCGTCATCGTCGCCACCGACCCGAACAACCTCCTCGACGCCTCGCCCAGCGTCTACCAGTGGCTTTGCAAACTGATGGAGGTGATTATCAAGAAGCATCGCCTCCGTCTCGAGGGCCACTACCACATCCTCGTCTCAACCCTGGAAGCCCTTCTTGGAGCCCTGTCCCGCCAACAGACCTCCGCAGCTGTCCGCGCGAAGCACGCCGCGCAGTTCACCCGCCTGGTCACCTTGGTCTGCGAGCCTGCCGCCGCCGCCGTGTCGCGCGTGCAGCACCTCAGCGCCCTCGACTCCGCAACCGATGCGGCCAAGAGGTCTGCCGGCCGACACATGTACCTCGTACTCATGGCGTATGTCAAGATGCAGCTTGACGTGGATGTCCCGAGGGATGTCCGCGAGGCGCTTGAGCCGGGTATGAACTCCGTGTTTGATATTACGCCGATTGAGGTGAGGAAGATTTTGAACGATGCCATGGATGCTAGCGGAAGAGCGATTTTGAGGGAGATGTACAGGAGGTATTCCAAGTTTGGGAAGTGGAGCGGTGTGTAAAAAAGGCCAAGAGGGATTGTGGTGGCCGTGTGCAAGATACCCTAGATATAATACAGCATTTCTGCCTCCCAGAGTTTCAAGTCTTGTGATATCTTTTTGTCTGATTGTGCATCTCATCACCGTCCAGGAAACTTGTTGGATCAATGCAAACAGGAGAGGACTTCAGTTGTTCAGGAACAAGCTTCGTTGCGGACTCCTCGAACTCTCGAGATGCAAGTATTAGGTTGAGAAATGTCCCGAAGTACTCGAGCTCTGGCTGTGAGCCTCGTAGCAACGGTGCTCAGTGGCACGCAACAGTATGCAGCATTATAACAGCGATGACCCCTTCATTAGACTCCAAGATGACTAACCTGCAACACCAATCGAATGTGGTGCAACATTTCGTAATTGCTATAGTACCAAAAGGACGCACGACTGGTTGAGGTGCATTGCCGGGAATGGCTGTATAGAGACCAATTCATGAGGCTGTGACTCCTCCTGCTTACTGGCGCGCCATCTGGTTCTCACCTTCGTTGTTCGTATATATGATGAATACCTTCCTGAACAACAGACAGAATCAATTTGCGGTAAAAAATCATCGCAGTCCAGAAAGTAAGCATATATTTCTTCTCTCAAAACCCCTAAGATTGGTGTTCTCAACGAATTGAGGTCGTGCGCAGGCATATTTAAAAGGCTGCTAATACATAACTGAAAGCTGGCCAGTATAGGACTAGCAGAGTAAGATATGGGAAACGGTAACGTACAGTTAATGTACGTATATAAATCGGACTTTGACAGGCTCGTAATGGAAACATCCCAACCAAGAATTCGATGTCCTCACTTTGTTCGCTTGCAA
This sequence comes from Colletotrichum fructicola Nara gc5, assembly GCF_000319635.2. Classification (NCBI taxonomy): domain Eukaryota; kingdom Fungi; phylum Ascomycota; class Sordariomycetes; order Glomerellales; family Glomerellaceae; genus Colletotrichum; species Colletotrichum fructicola. The sequence goes on along the minus strand of NW_027094051.1, from coordinate 5,690,882 downwards.
GTGTTACTGTGGCCTGGTCATGTGTCAAAAGCGATGGCGGTGTTGGAGATCCATTGGATAAAAAGCAATCCCCTTGAGACTCTTCAAACTGAGTGTCAGTGGAATGATCAACGAATAGATGCCATTCAAGGCCGAAGTTCAGGGTTGCTGGACGGCGGCGATCATTCAATCCTGGCAGAGCTTTGTTGACGGCTGCAAAGTTTGTATGGCAATTTCCGTCAGGGCTCTCGTCTAGTAAATGTCACCTTCGGGTCCTAAAAGAGGACGAAGTGAAGGCTTGGTATTCGTTTCGAGGGAGACCGGCGACGTTCTCTTGTTAGTGTTGGTGGATTTTGCACCTCACCTACCAGGACTTTCGATTCCATGCAAGGGCTGTCGTGTTGGGTAGCCTAAGGTTACTGGCAATATTTCCTTCGTCTAAAATTCGAGTAGTCGCAACAAACATCCTTCTTATCAACATGTGACTTTTGTATTAAATATTAAGGGTATCAACCATTCCCATCATACATAGCACCCCGCGCTCAAGCCGCCTTGGGCTTGGGGTAGGTGGCAGGATGGCCGTGCTTCTTGCCATAGTTCCTGCATTGCCTCATGATATCAGGCAGCATGAACACCCAGACCCACGAGGTAATCCAAATCATGAAGGTGTCGACCACCCAGTTGTTACGGATAGAGCCTCCAAGACCACTCCACTTCATGAGGCTGCCCAAGAAGGCCACCGTGACGAAGTAGTCTCCTCTCTCCAAACCCTTGATAGACAACCTAGCCACCTCTTCAGGCGACTGTACGGGGTCAAGCTCCTCCAATTGGTGCGTGATCTGGGGCTTGGTCAAGTTCTCCTTCTCCAGACCAGGGCTGGTGATGGTTCCAGGGAACACGACGTGAATCTTGACGTTCTGCGGGTACAGCAACAGCTCCTGCGAAAGCGTGTCGGCCAGGCCACGAATGGCCCACTTGGACGGAGCATACGGCCCGTATCCCGCAACGGTGAAGAAGGCCACCACACTCGTAGTCATGATCAGATGCTTCGGCTCCTTCTCGACCGGCGCATCGACCGCCAGCCACTCCCTTAGAATAGCATGCGCCATCTCCGCCGTGCCGTAAAAGTTGACATCCATGTTGCGGCGGGTCTGCGCGAAGGGGGTCTCGATCCAGAAGCCCGTGCTGGCCATGCCGGCGATGCACCAAACAATATCAGGGCTGCGGCCGTCGTTCCAGGCCTTGACGTCGGCGAGCAGGGGCGCGGCGTAGTTCTCGAGGGTAATGTCGGCGGTGAAGAAGGTGAAGCGCTGGGTGGAGGGGTTCTTGGCGGCGGCTTTGCACTCGGTGACGAGCTCTTCGAGACGGGCGGCGTTGCGAGCGACGAGGGCGAGGTTCGCGCCCTTTGCGGCGAGTTGGAGGGCGACGCTGCGGCCCATTCCCTCTGACGCGCCAGTCAGGAGGATGGTCTTAGGGGGGATTGCACGTTAGGAGATGACATTTGCGATGCTTGGAGACGCAGACTCACCTTGCCCTCAACGGGCATGTGGTTCTTCCAGTTAAATAGACCCATGGCGGAGGCGAAGAGGACAGCTGCGAGACCTCCCAGAGCTACCCACACAGCTTGTGATACGTTTTCCATACCGATCGAGCGTGATCAGGAGCGAAGAGGACAGCTTGCCGCTAGGCAGGATGTAAGGGGGCGTCAATGCTTATAGCAGATGTCCTCGGCTTATTCGGGGGCACTGTCGTGCGATAGGTAGTCGGGCGCACGCGTCGGTCAGGAGAAAGCCGTTGAGTGGTAGACGGGGTTAAGCTCACCTCATTCGAGGGGTTCACAATGCAGCTCCCGCCGTGGTCCGTGTTAGTGGGGTCCTTGATGCGCTTCAGGCCGTCTTAGTGCGCCTCTCCCCTGGACCAAGGGTACGATGTACTTCTCCAGGTAAGATGGATCCATCTTGGAGAAAATCGATGGCGGTTAGCCGGTAGATGGACTCAATTTTGGATGCCTCGAGACGTTAAATAGACCTTAACTGCATTGCCGATGTAGGAAGCTTGGCCAAATCTTAGCTAAAGAAATCTAGTAGAAGAAGCCCGCCCAAATGTTTTCCGATGAACTTTCGTTTAACTCGTGCGTTCTTGGTGGATGTTGCATAGCTTGCCTTAAACTCAACAGAAGACTCTGTATCAATTCCATGGAGGTAAGATAACTCAAACACCTAAAATCTAATCAAGAGTGACCTCCGTCGTCTCAATTGTATTCGCAAATATCTACACTTACAGAGCCATGCGAAGAAGGCATCTTCATCTTCAATGAAGCCGAGTCGCATTGGCTGGGTTGGCCCCACTATTAGCTGGGCCATTCAACCAATGAGCGACGACGCCAATAACTGTCTCCACTAAAAAGTTCTGCGCTCGGTGCAGTGAACCAAGAACTTTTTTTGCAATCGGCAGCTGCATCTTGAACTCGCCCCATCTGATGTCCGTCTCGACGTCTGATTCCCACCAGCAATCCGGCCGCCCGTCACACTCGAACCGATTCTAGACTCTCTAGACACCCAGCCGGTAAACACAAAATGGCCAAGAAGAGAAAGGCCTCTGCGCCCGCGCGCACCGGCCCCAAGGAGCTCGACCCCGCCGACGCTCGCCTTGGTCCCATCACCACCTACGAAGATGTTGCCGATTCCGAGGACGAGTACTTCATGAACCGCGACAAGATCATGTTCGACGAGCAGCCCAAGTCGAAAAGGAGAAAGAGGGACGAAGAGGAGGATAAGTTCTTGGAGCACTCGGACGAGGAGGTCTTGGACTTTGACGACGGCGACGACTCCGAGGAAGAGGAAAGGAAGGCGGAGCTGAAGAAGGCCAAAAAGGCCGCGAAGAAGGGGCAGGCTGCTGCTGAGTCCGATGAAGAGGAAGAGGGTGAAGGAGACGAGGCCGACCCAAGCTGGTGGGGATCCTCGAAGAAGGAGTACTACAATGCCGACCAGATCGAGACGGAGGCCGACGCCCTCGAGGAAGAGGCTGAGGCCAAGCGCCTGCAGCAGAAGAAGCTGGCCAAGATGTCCGAGGAGGACTTCTTGTTCGACGAAGGAGAGTGGCTGGCTTCCAAGCCTGACGAAGCCGAGGACCAGGAGGTTGTCACCGAGGTTCTTAAGGACATCGAGATCACAGACGACATGGGCCCCGAAGAGCGCAGGAAGATGCTCCAAAGCAGATACCCCGAATTTGAGCACTTGGTGAACGAGTTCCAGGACCTGCAACCGCAGCTTGTCACCCTTCAGAAGGAGGCACATGGCAAGTCCAGCCAATCGCTCGAGGCTGTCAAATACTGGATTCTGGGGTGCTACGTCGCCGCTCTCGCAAGCTACTTCGCCATCCTCACATCACCATCCCGCGACGGTTCATCAACACAAAAGACTCTGGATCCTGCGGAGCTCCGTGACCACGAGGTCATGGAAACACTTCTCGAGTGCCGCGAGGCCTGGCAACAAGTAAAGACCGTCAGGCCAGCCGCCCCAGTCGACTCGATGGACGTCTCGGAAGAGGAAGCAGTCATTCCCGAGGAGGACGAAGACGACGCTGCGATTGCCGCCGCAAGAGAGGAAGCTCGCAGGCTCAGAAAGCTCGAGAAGGCCTCCAAGGCCAAGAAGAAGCAAGCACAGGCTGTCGAAGACTCTCTCAAAGACCTCGACGACCTCCTCAAGCCGTCCAAGAAGACCAAGAAGGCGAAGAAGGCTGCCAAGACGACCGCCGACGAGGACGACAACTCGGACTTTGGCGAGGAAGAAGTCCTCGACGCCCGCACCGCTGCCGACAAGGCCGCTCGCAAGAAGTCCCTGCGCTTCTACACCTCCCAGATTGTGCAAAAGGCCAACAGGCGCACCGACGCCGGCCGCGACGCCGGTGGAGATCACGATCTGCCCTACCGCGAGCGTCTCCGCGACCGCCAGGCCCGTCTCAATGCCGAGGCCGAGCGCCGTGGACAAAAGGGCTCCAAGTACGGCGCGGACCTCGGAGACGAGGGAAGCGGCGACGAGGACGACGCCAGGACCGCTGCCGCGCTGCGTGGTGATGGTGACGATGAGTACTACGACATGGTCGCGGCCAAGTCCAAGAAGAAGAAGGAAGAGAACAAGGCATACTACGACGCTCTCAAGGCGGCTGGCAAGGCGGACCGCGTTGTCGAGCAGGAGGTCGTTGGGGCGGACGGCAAGCGCAAGATCACGTACGCCATCGAGAAGAACAAGGGTCTCACGCCAAAGCGCAAGAAGGAGAACCGCAACCCGCGTGTGAAGAAGAAGATGCAGTACGCAGAGAAGCAGAAGAAGCTGAGGAGCATGAAGGCCCAATGGAAGGGAGGCGAGCCCAAGGGCGGTTATGGCGGAGAAATGTCCGGTATCACAACGGGCATTGTCAGGGCAAGGAAATTGTAGGCTTTTTGGGTCGGAAAATAGAATTGGAGTTAACACGAAGTTTCCAAGACTTGGGAGGCATAATCAAAAGTTTTCATGTGTTAATCGCAGCAAGTGTGTGTTTGATTCATCCGGGGTCGAGTGAGATTGCCGTAAGTGGGATGTGCACAGCCGTGACAGCATACGAAGTACCCCCGAGCTCCAAGACAGCTGGCCCCACCAATTTCCATCTGGCCAGAAGAGCTTCAACTTTCCAACATCAGCAACTCTTCGTGAGACAAACCAACCACGAGGCAAGCGCGACGCCTGCGCAAAGGAGTCTACGGCTCCGGAAGCTAAATCGCATGCGAAGCGAATTGACGAAAGCCACTTTGACGTCGATAATTGCCAATTACCACGCCCAACATGGCGACTCCAGACCTCTCGACACTCACGTCCTCCGCCCAGATCTTCTCCTCCAACTACACCCTCCCCCAAATCCGCGCGATACACAAATCCCTCCATGTCGAAATAGACGAAAAAGCGAGCCGCCTGCGCACGCAGGTCGGTAGCTCCTACCGCGACCTCCTCGGGACAGCCGACACGATTGTCCAGATGCGGAAGGACAACGACGCCGTGCAGGGCGTGCTGGGCCGCATGGGCGGGCGCTGCGGGCGCGGCGTCGTCGGATCAAAGGTCGCTGGGCTGAGCAATTTCGAAGGGAGCATAAAGGAGCTGTACGGCGGGGACGTGGGCGTCGTTGCGAGGGCAAAACTCCTCGAGGCTTGCGGGCTCGTCGTGGGACGCGTGCTCAAGGGGTCTGGGGCCGGGAGCCTGGAGCTGAGCAGAGGGGACAGGGTCGTATTGGCGAGCAAGGTTCTGGTGCTGAGCCGACTTTTGGTGAAAAGCTTGGGAGAGGAGAAGGCTTTGGAAGGTGACGTCAGTCACGTCGTTGAGGCTACGAAAAAGAGTCTGGTCGTGCTGAGGAAACGGCTCCTGCGGAATATTGATGGCTTGATGGAGAAGACTGGAGAGTCTGCGAAGCAGGAGGACGTCTTGAAAGCGTTGTGTGCGTACAGTCTGGCTACCAGCTCCGGAGCCCGTGATGTGGTCGATCACTTCCTCCGCGTCAGAGGAGCTGCCATGGCCATGGCCTTCGAGGTTGAGGACAAGGAGCGCCAACGAGGCGCAGGCGACGTTCTCAAGAGTTTGAATCTCTACACCAAAGCCCTGCTCGATGTCCAGGCTCTAGTACCTTTCAAGCTGTCAAACGCCTTGTCCGATCTCAAGAAAAGTCCTCTGCTGGCGGACCCATCACTCAAAAGGCTTGAGGGTCTGCGCCTGGACGTCTATGAGAGATGGTGCGGAGAGGAGATTCAGTTCTTCACGCCCTTCATCCGCCACGACGACCTGGATGGCCCACAGGCACGCGATATGCTCTTTAGCTGGGCGAAGAAAGGCAGTGAGGTGCTTGTCGAAGGGCTCAAGAAGACGATGGAGCGGATGATGGAATTCAAGGCCATCACGGAGCTGCGTACTAGCGTGCTGCAGCTATGGATCCGCGAAGGTGGCAAAGCGAGAGGTTTTGATCCTTCCGAGATGCTAGACGAATTACGCGGTGCCATCAACGGGCACATGCTGCACGTCCTCGAGGTCAAGGTCAACAAGCTGCATATCATTGGGTCTGAGGTTGCGGCCACTTTGGACTCATGGCAGGACGGTGTGACGGATCAGACCGTGGACCTCTGGAATGTGCGGAGCTTTGATATCGACTTGATCAACGGAGCGGATCACTTCTTGCAAGAATTAGTCGCAAGAATGTATGGCCGCAATGACTCGGTTTCCAAGGCCGTCAATGGCTTCCAATCTTGGCGGCGTATCATCGATGAAGTCGGCGAAGTGGTGGAGCAGCTTCGAAGGCAGCGCTGGGACAACGACATTGATGAAATTGAGGACGAGGAGACGATCGAGGCGCGGCAGCAGCTTCTCAGCAAAGACGATCCGCGGATGCTGCATGAAAAGCTCGACTCCACACTCGCCAAAGCGTTCAAGGAACTCGACGAAAAGCTCACGAGCCTGTGGAAAACAAAGGAGGGTGCGTCGAACAGCGGCAGAGTGGCCATGTACCTCCTCCGCATCCTCCGCGACGTGCGCCAAGGCCTGCCCAAACTCGACGCGGTCAAGGGCTTCGGGTTGACTGTGGTGCCGTCTCTTCACGAGAAGCTGTCAGTCACCGTGGCCGCCAAGCCGATAGAAACCTTCGTCAACCAAGGACTTTCACAAACGACCGTGGTAAGCCGGCCATTATGGGAGGGAAGCCCCGAGCTGCCGACGCAGCCGTCGCCTACGTTATTCCGGTTCTTCAAGGATGTTTCAAAGGAGATGAGTGATGCGGGTATGGATCTCTGGAGTGCGGTGGCCGTTCGTGTAATGAAGCAGCATCTCAGCAAGCAGCTTTGCGAGAAGTGGCTTGAGGCTATCGCGACGAACGACTTGAAGGATGCGAATGTCGAAACCAACGGCGACAAGACTGAGCCTGCGCCCGAAGACCCGGCAAAGGAGCAAGAAAATGAAGACACTCCCGAGGGGACTAAGAACGAGGAGAGTAAGGAAGAGGAATCTTCGGAAGACAAGAAAGATGAAGAAAAGAAAGAGGGAGCTTCCACGGAGGATGCCGAACTTGCGCCGTCGCCAAAAGCAGACGAACTCGCCCAGCAGCGTCGGGATCTCTTCACCCAGTGGCTTTATGACGTCTCATATCTACGCTGTTTCCTCGACGCTTCCAAGATGGGCAAGGAGAGTGAGCTTGAGGCTGTGGAGGAGAAGGTCTACCAGCAGACAGGCCTGGACAGCAGCGAAGCTCGACAGCGCATCAACAAGTCTTCACAAGACTACTACAAGAAGACGAACCTGCTATTCGGCTTGCTCGCATGATGTAAAGATACCCGGTCACATGTACGATGAGATACACACACTAGAGTGAGAGAATGAAATAGAGAAAAAAAAGTCATGATCTAGAATGCAGCTTTCCTTTGTTGCGACGTAACATATCTACAGCAAAGCAGAATCTTCTAACTCATCTACAACTTGTGCCTCTTCTCACCACTGGCAATCTTCCTAAACTCCTCCTGCGGGATCCCCTTCATAAACCTCTCAATACCCGCAAACACCTCCTGCGAGTTCTGCCGGTCCATAATCTCCATCTCGGGCCGCCTGATGAGCGCCTTGATCCCCGTCAGGCTGTCTCCGATCAGGTGTGCGCCCAGCCTCTCATCGACCTCCTGCAGCACCAGGTCGCGGAACTTGGCGTCCTCGCCCTTGCCGCAGTCGAAGACCTTGTTGACGTAGCCCGTGTGCAGCAGCTCCTCGGCGGAGATGCGCTTGCTCATGATGAGCGCCTCGTTGGCCTTGGGCAGGCCAAGCCGCGTGACGAGCGCGCGCGAGGCGCCGCCCTCGGCGACGAGGCCGAGCGACGAGAAGGGCGTCAGCAGGAAGGTGGACGGCGTGGCGTAGATGAAGTCGGCGAAGGAGACGAGCGCGGCGGAGAGCCCGATGACGGGCCCGTTGAGGCCGACGACGAGGATCTTGGGGTGCGTGTAGAAGGCCTGCGTGATGTTCAGGTTGAAGGCGACGAAGCCCTGGAGCCAGTGCTTGTGGGCGGCGGCGCCGGAAGGGGATTCGCGGGCGATGGAGACGTCGGCGCCGCTTTTTGATGTTAGTTTACATTTCTTGCTTATTTGGAGCTTTTTGATGTAAACCGAGTGGTTGGGATAAGATGAATTGAATTGAATTGAAAACGAAGAACAAAACTCACGCTGAAAAGTAACGTCCCTTGGCCGTCAGGACGGTGATGAAGACCTCGTCATGTGTGGCGATCTCGCGCAGCTTCTGGGCGAGGTCGTAGTACTGTGGCTGCGACATCGCATTGAGCTTGCGGTCGTTGTCGATTGTGAGCAGCGCGACGCGGCCGCGGTACTCGAGCGAGACGACGGGATCCTCGGGACTAGCCATTGTGTGTTCTGATCTGCCGGTGTCTATGTGGTCTTTCTTCTACAATCTGTTGTCTTCGAATTCGGTTCTTCTTTAATTCACTTCTGATCGTAATATTGGAATGAAATAAATGGGAGCTACAGGAATACCCGAAAGCTCACCGCATGAAATAGATAGGCTACAAACATAGATACAGCAGCTCACCCGCAGGTGGTTGGTTAGTTTTATGAGAGACACAGGAGCTGTGCCAGGGGAGAGTTACCCCGGACCCCACACACACACTGGACCACGACTGCACCGAGATGCCTCGGCAGGACGGGGGTGCCACTGCGGGGTGTTAGCGTCAGTACTGGCAGCGCACATCGGGAAACGTTTCTCCCAATTGCTGCTGGCTCGGTACTAATGATTCATATTTCACGGGCCAACGACGTGATTGCTGCCCCGGGCCATCTGATTCATATACGACTGATTCATGAAACGAAACTTTTGGTCATCAATTGGCGTGTGCACTTGGGTTGTGCACTTTCTATAGGTAAGCCATGGTAGCCATGTAGATAGAGTATGCAAGTTATCGGTAGTCCGGCAGATCTTCTGGTCCTCGCTGTCGTCCGGCTCCGGTGCCTTTGTCGCCGGCCCTTGTCACTTTCCTTCCCCGTCGTCTCTCGGCCCCGTCGTCTCTCGGCCCCGTCGCTTCTCGTCCCCGTCCTTCCTGACTACTTTTGGTGCCGGTGCCGGTGCCACAGCCGCCGGCCTCGTCACTTTTCATCCCTATGGTTTGCTCCCGTCGTCTGTTTCCGTCGTCCGTCTTCGTAGGTTCTGCTTCTCCCGGCTACTGTCGTCCGTCCCCGCTATTTCTGCCGCTGCCGCTGCCGCTGCCGCCGCCGCCGCCGCCGCCGTCGCCTTCGTGAGTTGTTCTCGCCACTGCTTAGGCCTGGCGCAAAGGAATTGTCTCCCTGCGCGCCCTCTGAACCTCTTTTTCATCGCCCGCGACGCCCTCCTAGCGGCGCTTGGGTGCGAGAGATCTGAGCTTGGGGAATTGTAGTGGCAGGGCCAATTTAGCAATGTGGTGTTGCTGCTTGCTGCCCTTTTCCTTGCTGGCAACAGGCTTTACGCGGGCACCAATCTCGTAGAAGTAGGTATTCATATCCTTCTGATCGAGACGCATATCCTCCCGCAGCTTAGAAGTATCGACCTCGAAGTTATCGATGATACAAGCCAAAGCGCAGCAGTGCGCGATAAGCAAATCGCTGTGGAACTTGCGGATCTCGCCGCCGTCTGAGAACTTGCGACGAATCTGCTCGATAACAGCCTGGGGCGCCGGGGCGAGCTTCTCCTTGAGCTTTTCGCGAGGAGGGACACGCTTCGTGCCGCGTTGCTTTCCTGGTTGTGCCATCGTATAGAACAGGAACAAGAAGTAGAAGTAGCGCAGAAGGCGGATCTTGGTAACGTTTCCAGTGTCGACAATCTTCTTGACGCGCGCAGCCACGTGCCTAGAGTAGACCTGCACGTCCTCGCCCTTCTTGGTGGGCTCGATCCAGTCCTTGACGGGGACAGCGGCGAGGAACTCGCGCCCGATGAACTCGTCGGGATCGTACACGTCCTGGATGGCGTCGGCCTCGAGGTTGGGACGGGGGACGGGCTTGGCCTGGTCGACGATGTCTTGGAGCTCTTCCTTGGACGCCATAGTCGCGGTGATCTCGCCGATCTGCTTGAGCGTTGCCTTGTCCGCGGCGGTAGACTTGCGGGGCGAAGCGCCAGCCTTGCCCTTGTTGGGATCGATGGCGTTGAGTGTGACAGACTCGATGGCCTTCTTGGCTTTCCTCGTACCGAAGGTCTGACCAAGATCGGTCTTGAGCGCGTAGAAGCTCTGATTGTAGTCAGTAACAGTATACACAGTATGCACAGCATACGTGGACGATAGAGACGAACCTGGTAGTCTGCTGGCGCAGTCATCGCCTCATCCGAGGCCTGCTTGGCTCTAGCTGTACCCCGAACCACCATCTTCTTGGCTTCCACCACTTCCAGCTTGCCCGTCTTCGGGTCAAACACTCCAATGTAGTGCTTCAACGACTTTTCGGAGTCGCCGTTGCCGTCTTCTCTGGCCGTGTAGTCCATCGTCTGGTGAGTATTTGAGTGCAGAACGAGGTCCTGCGCCACTGCGGGGGTCTTCTGTTTGCGCCTGCCTGACAATTGAATGTCTGACTTGACGTATGGGGTAAAAGGAGTGTTCTTTGATATCCTAATGCCGGGGGAAGAGGCTGCAAACTGTCAGCGAATGGTGAATAATCGCAGGGAGACGATCGTACGTACCAACGACAGGTGGGCAGAGCTTGGCCTGTGAAATCGAAGAGATGGTAAATTTTGACGGCATGTCGGTAGCCTGCTTCTTCTTCGACTTGGCGGCGGTGTCGCCGTCTCTCTTTCTCTTTCTTCCGTTGGCGTCCGCCATCGTCTCTGCTGTCTCTGGGTACTGGCGGGTGCGGACCGGTGGTAGTTGGACGTCTAGTAGTGGGCTTGCGAGTCTGCTGGAAATTTTCTGGACGCCTCAAAAAAAAAAAAAAGTCCCTTGTCGGCAAACCGGCGTTTATCCGTGCGACCACCTTGACAGGCAGGCGGTGTGGAACAAGCTGGACGCTACCGGCGCATGCACCGACCCCACTTGGAGCTGCGCGAACGTCACAGCTCTGCGCACTCAATTGACGAAAAATGCAGCTCACGCGAGAAGAAATTGAAGCCGAATATTGCTGTTGCGCATCATCTTCATCAATGGCATCGGGCTACATGAATTGATATAGTTATTGTGTACAAGATGCGGCGCTCAATGAGTCGCGCGCATGGTATAGTCTGCCATGGCGGCTCGCAATCGCAAAGCTGGAGCTGAAGGTCTGTGAACTGGCGCCAACTGGTGAAATGATTCTCATCACCATGTCTGATTTCAAAGAGCCCACGAAGAGCTCGAACAGTATCACGGAGGGAGGCAGGACACATGGCAGGCAGGAAGCATATTGTGGTTTCACTGATGATTTGATTGCGTTCGAAGTCATTGTGACATCGTAGTTTCAGCTGTCCTAAACACTGCATCCTCATCGTAAAGTCATCCCGACCGCAGTTGGCAGGTCCATTCTTCATCAAATCCTCATCAAGGCCGCTGGAAGTGCGTGCCTGATCATTGTCATGACCCCAAGTCCCATAGTTCCAATTCGTAGTGTGAATATAGACGTCCCGGTAAACGAGACAGACTGAGTCGCTGGTGACAGAAGCTGGCGAGTGCAATTCCATTATGCGTATCGCGTGATGGTGGTTGGTGTCGTCATCTCAGAAGATGGTCATGGTCGAGGGGAGGGTGCGAGTTGTTTATTTGCTGAAAGAGTTGTTAGCCAGGCAGTTTCGCGCCCGCGGTGTGTTGTGCAACTTACGAGCGAGCCCTCATCTTTCTTCTCTTGCGCTTGAGACGGCGAACGCGCTTCTTTCTCCACTTGGCTCTCATCGTGACCACGAAGCTGGTGACCGGTTAGTCGATGTCGCCAGCGAAATGCGACCGGGCCAATCGGGCAGCCGACAGGAGCGCAGGCAGCTTCGCGAGCTCTGCGCCGCCGTCGTGCCGATGACCGTGGGGTGGGGGGCGCTGTACTTACTTGTCCTTTGAGATGAGAGGTGTTGGTGATGATGTTTGTCTGGAGGACCAGGCCTGTCGGGGAAGTTTTAGTGGTCGAGCTCTGTAGGGCAGGCAACCCTTCCGCGTCACGTGTGCCGATTTATGCGGGGGCTTCTGGAAGGTTGGTGTGACCTCACCCAGCTCCACTTCCAATTCGTGCCCCTCCACGTCAGGGCCTGCCCGCTGCGTGGAGCTTGGACCAACGTCGAACCTGCCGGTACACACCAGGGCAGTCAGGTACCTTCCACGGAAGCCACTACCTTCCGGGTGGGCAACCGGCGACGGTGTGGGTGGTGCCTTCCGGGCCTGGTGGATACCTGCCGACACAAGCCGATGGGGGCCAGGCAGGACAACATCAACTTCACCAATTGCATGTTGCGACGGACGGCACGCCTCAATGGCAACCCTTGTGTATTGAATGCAGGATTTCGAATGTCACCTATAGAGTTAACGTCGCCGGGCGCAAATGGCAATCGACAGCAGTTCCCTGCTGCTTTGACAGACTACTCAGCGAGGACGGGCATATATGACATATCACTCCCGTTCATTCAAAGGAAAATTGCTTGCAGCTTTCTGAAGTGCCATGTGGCAGGCAGTCTTGTTTAATTATATAGCAAATTATATAGCAAATGAGGCATCCATACTATAGTAGCAAAATCAGGACAATCGCTCGTCTAAGCCTGTCTGCATTCGGTTCATATCTTGAGAGCTGGGGCAATGCCTTGATATCTGCCAACTCGAATGGCTGCATAACTATGCTCGTATATGTCCTCATACCTCACCCAGCGTAAGCAGAGCATCCTTCCTTGTACTGGGTGGAAACTCTAACGGTAGCAGCTCTGGATATCCCTGCTCTTCTGACCTGAGTAACGGTTCAAACAGACCTTTGACTTCCACTGCCAACTTGCCATCTCGGGCTTCTAACTTCTCCAGGTCCGCTACAGCAACCTTTCTCTCCTCCGCGGTGAGCGGTCTTTCCCTTTCCCTCCTTAACGCTTCCGCAACCTTGCCACTAAGCTTACCTGTCTCATTGTTGTCATCAGAGCAAGCAACCAGGTTTCCTCGTCTCACAACGAGCACCCTGTCAATGTAGTCCACCTCATCAATCCACTCCGCAACACTCATCAGTCCAGCATATGAATCATCATGAATCTTGACCGGCGTGAGCCTGATGGGCAGATTGCCGCTCCCGGCCTCCGGCAGTCTCTCATAGAACCGGTGCAGGATCCCCAACCGACTCAGCGCCGCGGGGACAGCCATCACGACGACCTCGACGCGGTACCCTGCCTCCCCAAACATCCTCGCCAGGTCGCGAAAGTCGTCTGGGTGCCGACACGCGCTCTCCAGGAGCACGTCCAGCTTGCGGGAGATGGCCTCCGCCGCGGCCATGGCGAGCCATTTGCGCGCGTCTGGGCCGGTGGCCGGCGATGCGTGCGCGGGGTTCGGAGAGGAGATGAGAGTCAGGTAGGAAGGGTGGTGGGCCTTGTAGACGTCTGCGATGAAGTGCGCCGGGGGGTTGATGCGGTTCATGGCGGAGAGGACGGTCGGGGCGGTGCGGGTTTTGCCAGCGCCGGTTTGGCCGACGATGAGCACCGCCAAGGGCCGGGCTCGGGTGGGGTGCGGGGTTAGTGTGGCGGGCAGGTCGGCGGGGAGGATCTGTGTCTGGAAGATTTCTCTGGAGACGGGCTCGGGGAGGATGTGGTGGGATAGATCTGGCGGAGGCGGCATCTTGGCGGTAGGGGGCCGTTGATGATGTGACCTTTGATGTTGTGTCACTGGCTTGTGTAACCAGGGATGGATGACTGCGGGGTGTCCTCGGGGTTGAGATTGCTGATTGATGGGGTGGCTGTTGGTCTGATAATGTACCCAATTTGCGGGACCTATTTAGGTATGTTAACAGAAGTTCTAGAACAGCCTTCGATGGATGTGACTGAGTCTAGGTTCTAAAATTGGAAGGTGGTTGAGATGACAGCTCAGACGGTGCGGCGGGCTGAGAGCTCCCCCACGCGATCTCGGCCCCACTGATGAAGTCATCGACGAACTGGCGGCGACATAGCTCCGCTCCGTCGGCAACTCAACTTCAACGTCACCTCAAGACGCTAAGATATTCTATCGTTCGCACCAACGCCCTCTTTTTTCGATGAAATTCACAAGTGGAAGTGTGTTGGACAAAAAATCCCACATGTTTGTTCACCCAGTCTCTGACCCGAGAGTCTGGTAGACACTGGACCGGGGCCGAGATCGGCAGCTCCGCCAGGCCCCTGCAGGTCGGGCGATTGGTCTTGCTGGCTAATCTCTACCTAGTGATAAGGGTCTTTTTTCTCAGTCTTGATGGAACTACTTGATGTTCTTTTTGTGCTTATTAGCATTTTTATTATTTTATAGATGCATGTTCAATGTACCTTCGATAAAAAGGTAGATCGGCGGATTGAATTTCAGTCGTGTAAGTTCGGCCTTGGCATTCTGATCCTGAACTTTAACGACGCTGGAATCGTGGAAACACAGTAAAGTCTTCCTTTTTTTTTTTTTTTTTTTTTTTTTTTTTTTTTTTTTTTTTTTTGATTACATGCTTTGATCATTCCTTCTTTAAGTTCTTCTAACGTTATCCAAAGACGGCAAGTGAATACATCGTTTGGCGTTCAACATGAGGAAGTCGATGCCACAACCGATCAGCTTCGCTGACCTCCGACGCTCAATTCCGACGACTTCCCCTCCTCTCACTAATGTGGATCAATACAATCATATCTCCGTCGCTCAACTCCATGATCAATTCCACGAAAGCCAATTGCGCAATCGCTGATTCGGATTGTACCATGCCCATGCTGGGGCCGTGGAACAGCGGCGAGGGACATGGTTTCCGTTGATCGCGTGCAGCCAAGAGCTGGCCTGGGTATATCTTCGACATCACCCAGCGCGGGTCATTAATTTGGAATTCTCTCAAGCATCTCGCTTTGGCATTCTGGTTTCCATTGATTGGTCTGCCGTCACCATGGAGGAAGAGAAGAAGACCGACGCGTCCAACCACAGCCCATCCGAGGGCGAGTCGTGGACTCATGATGAAGAAAAGGCCGTGGTCAGAAAGTCAGTCTTTAGCACTTGTTTCCCAGCGAGGCCAAACCACTGACAGCAGCTCAACCAAAGACTCGACTGGTATCTCATGCCTCTCCTCGTCGTCGGCTTCTACGTCCTCCAGCTCGACCGAACCAACATCAGCAACGCCCTCACCGACACCCTGACGCAAGACCTCGGCATCACCAACAACCAAGTCAACATTGGTAATCAGCTGATGTTGGCCGGTATCGTGATTGCAGAAATCCCCTCCAACCTGATTCTGCAGAGAGTCGGCGCTCCGGTCTGGCTCACACTGCAGGTCGCCATCTGGGGCACGATCGCTCTAATGCAAGCTTGGTGCACCAACGTCCACTCATTCTACGCAACGAGAATGCTCTTGGGGCTGTTTGAGGGAGGATTCATCCCCGGAGTTCAGTACATGCTGGCTTTGTTCTACAAGAGAGACGAGCTGGCACTGAGAACATCAATATTTTACTTCGGTAATTATTCAGCCGCCGCGACTGGTTCATTGATCGCCGCAGGAATCCTGCAAATGGGCGGCAAGGGAGGGCTCGCCGGATGGCAGTGGCTCTTTGTCAGTAAGTTGAACCCCTTAAAGCCATCCTCGTTATCACATCCAGATCTGACAACGGCGCCAGTCGAGGGCACATTCACCCTCCTCATCTTCTTCGGCTACGTCCTCCTCCTCCCCCGCAGCCCGAAGCACACGCGCCCGATCCATGGCCGCTTCGACCTTTTCACCGACCGCGAGCGCACCATCCTTAGCAACCGCATCATTCTCGGCGACGAATCCAAGGGCGCGGACAAGGCCGAAATCACCCTGAAGAGTCTCCGCGAAGCCTTCGTCGACCTGCGCCTCTGGCTGCACATGTTCCTCAACATCCTCAGTCTCACCCCCAAGGGCGGCCTCGCCATCTACGGACCCACGATCATCAAGAGCCTCGGCTTCTCCAAGACGAACGCCAACCTGCTCAACGCCGTCGGCAACGTGCTCGTCATCATTCTGTCCTACACGCTGTCCGTCGCGTCAGACAAGACACGGCTGCGCGGGCCTTGGTGCATCGTGGCTTTTGTCTGGTCCATTGCCTTCTCCGGCGCGCTGTGCGGGCTGCCTGTCGGGGCGAACAGGTGGGTGCAGTATGCGCTCTTCACGCTGCTCACTGGGGGCAACGCCCTTTCGCAGGCGATCAACGATGCCTGGCTGAACATCAACTCGACCAAGCCCAGCAATCGCAGCGTTGGACTGGCGATGGCGGTGATGGGGAGCAATCTCGGAGGCCTCGCCGGGCAGCAGCTTTTCCAAGAGTCCGACGCTCCGAGGTATCCCAAGGCTTTTCTCGCGATTCTTTTGCTGTACGGAGCTTCGATCCCCAACACTTTGGCTTTGATGTACACATACTGGAGGGCCAACCGCAAGACCCAGACCAGCTCAGATGAGAACAATGGCGTTGTGGACGAGAAGCGCTTTGATCTATGACCATCTTTGTACAAACTGCTTTCATAGGTATAAAACCGGGGCACACCTGAGAGACAATGACCCGAAATCTTTCTGATGTTTTACGGAATACCCATAACCGAGTCTTTGTCGAATCCGTCGAAACCCCCTGAATTAATGGTTTAACATAAAGAACACAACAGCGTTGATCAAGCCAACCGCTAAGAATGTTCATAGTTCATTATTGTTGAGTATTGAGTGTCAAGAGAATTGTCTCCATTGTCAACACAAGCTGCCGCGAGATTCATGTCATATAGATAGCCACGAGTCCGTGGTTGCGACAATTTTACCAACAACTCAAACCAACCAGAAACCGATCATTAAGAACACAAAAAAGACCGTACAACTAATCATGTGCCTCAACATCAAGTACTTCTGCGCCTCCTGCCGCCAGCCAATCTCAAACCAATCCGCCGACGCCGGCGAAGCATGCCAGTTCTCCCTGACCCAAGACACCAGGTCCGCCAACTACGAAGCCAACCATGCGGGCCTCATCTTCCGCGAATCCCTCCCCCTCCCCCACGACCGAGCCCTGGCCATCGGCCACACCTGCGCAACGCCCGGCTGCGCCTACAACCCGAACACGCGCTTCACAACCGGCAACGACCCCGAATACGGTCCTATCGCCCGCTGCCCCGGCTGCGACAACATCATCTCCGTCACCACGCACAACCTCTCCAACGCCATCATGGGCGGCCTGCAGCGCTTCATCGCGCACCGCGCCGACGCCCGCGTGCCCGTCCTCGCCCCCTCGCTGTGGGCGGGCTACCACTGCGGCAGCGGCACCAACGGCTGCCTCTGGACCGCGGAACAAGTTTTGATCCAGGACAACCGTCTGAATGCGATCCGGCAGTTCATCAACAACAACCCCCAGGGCGCCGCAGCACCCGACCAGGTGCTCGGTCCTATGAGTTTCCTGCCGGGGGCTAGGCCGCAGAAGATGTGGGGCAGAGGCGAAGTTGCTACCGTCAAAGAGATGCTTGCTGCCGGAAAGGATTATGAGGAGATAGGAGCTAGATTGGGTAGGAGCGATAAGTCAGTTCAAGCCAAAGTAATCCGGATGGCCAAGAAAGAAAACTTGGGCGGGAAGAAGTGGGCAAAGCAGTTGCAGCAGCGAGCTAAGGATGAGGAAACGGAAGTGGAAGGGGATGATGATGATGATGCCGATGCTGATTATGAAGATGAAGATGAATGAAGGCGACGATTCGGCGTTTTGGGACAGGGACCGGAGCAACATACACTTAGAAACGGGCATCTATAGAACGACGCTTTCAAAAGTAAATATCATAGTGGATTGTGACGAGTATTCTGACTGCGTGCAATGTGACTAGTTATTTACCCTGCTTGTGGCATCTTCAACCAGATGAAGAGGAAAGACATCTTTCTATATGCAACGAGGAAAAGGGGGGTGACATGTTCAAGACCCAACCTTGAAGTCCGCAGTACAGAAGTGATCATCCTTGGTAGCATACCCAGCCGTCCAGTCGCCGATGCCGTTGGAGACCTGCGCGTAGCCCATCTTGCTCGGCCCGCAGTGTCCCTTGACATAAGACCAAGTCCCTTTGATGTCTGCCTTGCCCTTGTATCCTTGGCTGTAAGGGCAGATGAAGGAGACGACGTTGCCGCGAACGCACTGCGATCTGAGTTAGTCTATTGCCATTCCCCGTCATGAGACCACCAAGAGACGGACACCAAGGGAAAATTATTGGGGGTACGGAAACTGGGAAACTTACGTATGACCAGGCATTCTTCTCCAAGTACACGTTATCCCCACTGAAGCCATTGATCAGGCAGGTGTTCGCATCGTCCGCTTCGCCAGTGCTGACGGACCCGGGACCGCAGTCCTCTCTGCGCTTCTCAAGAGGCGACCGCTCTCTGACAGACGTCGTGACAACCTCATCCCAAGGCTTGAAAGTGGTCTTCGTGTTGCCGGCATCGTCGGTGGAAACCTGATAGAAACCATCGGCGACTTCGCGGGCGTCTATGGCGCTCGGCAGGGCTGCCGCGGAGACTGCGGAGACACCGGCCAAGAGAGTGGTGAGGAGGTTGAAGGTCTTCATGACGTAAAGTGGTAATGGAATGAAGTGGAAGAAGATTCTTAGGCTTCGGGTTCTGAAATGTTTGATGTTCTGTGGAATTGACGAGACGGGAAAAGAGAAGAAGAAGTCGACACTTTTATAACATTTTACAAGGTCGTGAGTCTTCAGTTTTGCTGATGATTCATGATCGCATACATTTCAGCTGAGGTTGTTGTGAGAAATGGACCATCTCGCCCATCGTCGATCATCGCGAGGCACAGTGCACTGCCTCATGGTTGATCTTGCCAAGCCGCGGTCACAATTGCATCCTGAAGGATTCAATGATCTACCGGCCCGCTTATTGACAGAGGGCTGAGGTGATGTTGTAACTAAATCCTGGCGGCTTTTACTCACGTCTTGGCATACTCAAGGTATAAGCTTCGGGGCCATGTTTTGAGGGCCTTGTCTCACTGCCAAGGATCGTGAGATTCCGAGACCAGTGCCAAACTCACGAATATCATCTTTGGTCGACCTCAAGTCGTATATCATAGTTCACGGTAGAAACTAGTGCTTATGCTCGATGCTTCGCAAATGACGCCGGGGACATATCGTCCAACCTGTGTTGCAACAAACCACCACAGCAGTAGTATCACATGACACTAATTGTGTGACCATATTGAATTCTTCCAACTATTATTTTAAACGTGTATTCATCTTCAATCGGAACATTCTTACCTGCATCGCTCCCGAGTTTCGATGTAACATGGTCGCTCAACCAAGCCGATGATCTGCAAGGCAGCAACAGAACAAGCTTTGAGACCCCAACAAGCGATCTGCGGTTGTCTGACTGCGACCCCCTGTGCACGCAGGCAGCAACTTTCAAGCAAATTCTCCACGGTAAATCAAAAAGCCTACACATCATGACCTTGGGAAAGTTGAGGAAGATTACCGAATTGATCCTGGTCTTGAAGCAAGGGGCCTAGTTGAAGCTGCTCTATGTCTTCGCCCCCAATGCAACACTTCATTAGCTGAGCTTCTGAGCTACTCTGTAGAGCATTCAGCTTTGTTTGGATCTGGCCAAGTTGATCATCATTGTTGCTGTAAATAGACCCGCGTTACTGCCGTCGCAATTCGATGCCTGGGAGGATTTTGGTAAGAAGATGACGACAGTTCTTGGTGCTTGTACGGCATGGTATCCTCACACTCAGGCTGGCATCGCGATGATAGCGCAATAACTGCATCCCCTAGTAAAGGCATGCATTCTAGATCAACGTGAAATATCGTGTGATATTCTTGGGGGTAAAAATAACGTGTTCCGAACAGTATGATTCAGAGAGTGTTTTGGCTTAACTTAGAGGGATATCAAGCCCTCCTCAAGTTGAAGCTATCACATCCTCTTCTGCGGTGTTGTTTGGCACTCATGTTATCGGCTTCTTTGTAAACTTGGGTTCTTAGTTTCGATCCAGGGGCCGGAAGCCCAAATGAGAATACCGAGCATGTCAAAGCCGATCATGTCAACGACCAGCTTTGAACAATGGAGGCTGATGTAGGACAAGGGCCCATTGGTCTAGGGGGTTTACTATTACTGTCCTCTCTTTGTTTGCTTGAAGGAAAATGGAATTGTTTGGCGGTCATCAAAACACATAGGATCTGACTTACAACCTGTGTTTGAACATAGCTGCTGGAACCTGATATCAACTCCGTCAGCAGAGTCAACATCCTATCCTCCTCGCAACCTTTTAAGAGTTTTGAGGAACGGCCCTTGCGGCCGGTTCAAGACGTGCAACTCTATCACAAAATAAGTTTGTCCAATATACTAACCAACGTCATGAAACCCTCACAACCTGAAAACAGCGACGAAGCTCAGCACACATCCAAGCCACGACGACCACCGCCCGTCCGCCCAAAACTTCAATACCGCAACGGCCTCCCCCTGCTCTCCCCCTCCTCCCCCTGCTCCTGCCCACCCCCACCGCCTGTCGTCTACCGCGAGTGCACGCCGGGCAAGTGCCTGCAGTGCGCCCTCGCCGGCGCCCGGTGCGAGTTCTTCACCGCCGAGCAGAAGCTCAAGCCGTCCGGGCCGTGCGGCCGCTGCAGGCGCGTCGGCGGCGTGTGCCTGGTGCGGCCGCTGCTCGAGAGTGCGGACTGGGGCCGGGACGAGATCTCGGGGGCGCAGGCGGGCGATTGGATATCTGCGGAGACGGGCGTGATCGAAGAGGCGGGTGCGGTAAGGTTGGCTGGTGAATTGTTGGCGGAGGGGAGGCGCGGGAGGAGGAGGGATATTTGCGGGGTGGCTGTCGGAGAGGTGGATTTGAAGGGGTGGGCGTTGCCGAAGCCCTGTGAGGTTGAGGACGAAGTGGAGGAAGAGGAGGTATACTGGAAGAGACTTCTGCCGAAGAGGGCAAATGTAAAGAGAGAAGATCTTGAGGATGAGGTGTTCGAGACATGCTAGTAGTGTGCCCTCATCCAGATACCGAAGATAACCCTGCCGTTGAACACTGGCCTGTCTCCTGGTTGATGTCTCATGTAAAACGACTTTGCTGCTCTCAACTTTAAACTCAAGGTTGTTGGTGTTTCGATGTTGCCGCAAGCAACATCTCTTGCCTCTCAGTAAAAGCGACTTCTTACAGCGCTATCGATGTCTTGATTACCTTGGGACTGGCACAAAACCACCGAATCAGGGGACAAGGGGCCGTCAGGAACCAATCAACCTCACCCAGCAGGAGACGGCTGCGCAAACCCCCAAGACAGCGCCTCGATCGCGGTAAACGGCAGATCCGTATCCTCCGAAGCCGCCGCAAACAACGAGTCAAAGATGGAATGCTCCTGCACATCACCGGCACTCGCCTGCTGCTGCTGAACCAAAGACGGCTGCTGCTGCTGCTGCTGCTGCACCTGGTCGCCACCGTCCTTGCCCAGAACCGAGTTGACCAGACTCTCAAACACGTCCCGGTACGCCTGGCCCTGCGGGTACCGCTCGACCATGGCCCAGATGATGGACGAGCAGTCATTAACCGTATCCACCAAATTCGGCACATTCATCTCCTCCCCCTCCCCCTGCTGCTGCTGCGGGAGAGTCGCCGCCACGCGGATGCAGTACACCAGCGCCACGCCCGCCTTGAACAGACTATGGATACACCGCCAGTAGAACCGCAGCTCGCGCGACCGGAACGAGTTCTTATAGCACGCGACGCTCTCCGCCGCATGCCGCGCCAGCGCCCGCACGTCCGCCGCGCTCAGGTCCGGGAAGTGCTGCGACGGGTAGTACACGTTCACGAACGCGTTGTGGAAGAAGCCGCCAAAGATCTGCTGCGGCATCAGCTGGCTGCTGCCGCTCGCGCAGTCCAGCGGCGGAGGCGGTATGGACGCGAACCAATCGCGCAGCCGGGCGGTGATGCTCGCGCGCCAGGCGGGCTTGTCCAGCGGCGCGCCGGCGGACTGCCGCTGCCGCAGCGTCGCGTAGATCTCGGACTCGAAGCGGCGCGCCTTGATCAGGTGCAGCGCCTGCGCGCGCTGCGGGTTGCCAAGGGGCTCCGGGGGCAGCGGGGTCTCGATGGCCTCGTCCGGGATGGAGAATGGCCGACCTAATATGACGCAGAGGTTGCGCTCGAAGGTGTACGTCGCCCAGAAGACCCAGCGCCGCTCCTCGACCAGGGCCGGGTCCAGAGCGACGGGGGCGGCGGCGGCAGCGCCGTGTTGTCGTTGCTGCCGTTCGTTGTGGAGGCCCAGCTCGACGGCGAGGCGGGTCGCGAGGCCGAGGAAGTGCCACGCGGCGGTGAGGTTCGGGCTGAAGCAGCAGTACTGCACGATGAGGAGCAGGTCGACGAGGTGGTCGAGGTCGCCGGTGCAGACGGCGGCCGGGTCCTGGGAGAGCATGTGCATTGCGGCAGCGAAGTACACGTGGGACCTCTCCACGGGCACCGACGGGTCCGTCCTGTTGATGAGGAGGATCGCCGTGGCGAAGATCATGGACGCCCTGAACTTCGCCTTTAAGAGGGAGCGACTGCTACCGGGCGGTAGGTTATTCGCGGGAGCGTCGTACAGGGGCTCCATCATTGCGGCCAGATGCTCCTTTGACGGGAGGATGGGAGAGAAGAAGTCGCAGTGCTCAAAATACGTGTCTATAAGCCGGCTGGCTGCCTCGCCCCGCGGCATGTCTATTCGCGTCTCGTACGGCAGATCCTCGAAGAGGGTGCGGTGGTCTGACCTAAGCCCGGGTCGCGAGACTTTGGTGATGGGGCCCGATAGCAAAGAGTTGAGCAGCGAGAGGCCATTGTGGTTCGCTATTGCACTGGAGAAGTGGTCTGCCCGGAGTGAGTCGAGGACAATCTGACCGACGAGGTCCTCGTCCGCCTGGCTATTGTGGCCTTGCGAAGAGGGCGAGTTGGACACGCCATGGGTGACGACCGCTGAGAAGTCTACAGAGGTTGGCGTATCATGGCTCTGGTCCCGGAGACCGTGTGACATCAGCTGCGTCTCCAACTGGGCAATGCGATCCTCCAAGCTCTTGATGTAGCTGATGTGCCGGTCTAGTTAGTTACATGGCAACGGAATGGTGTTTCCGGAGGTGTGCGCCGGAAGGGAAAAAGGGCCGACCTTCTGGGCGCCACTCGGCCGTCAATGTCGGTGCCCACACACTCCACGCCGGCGCGCTCGCAATTGGAGCACGCCGGGATGTTCTGGTCGCACCGCTGCTTGCGAGACTTGCACCGATGACAGGCCGTTACGTTGCTCCGCCGAACGTTGGACCTCCGCTGCCCAACCGGCATCTTGAGGCTTAGATACCCTTTGACTCTTCGACCTGGAATTTGTCTACAGGTGGCACAACACGGAAGCTAAAGAGCTGCAAATGGGTATCAGTGAAACATCCTGTAAGACATGAACTTGTCTGCGTTATCCGGGGCGCATGAGGCCGGCTTTGGGGTGATGAGATCCACTTTCGCTCACCTCCGACGCCGGCAGGCGTTCCGACGTACCTGGGATCCCTGTTTTGCGGGGTCGAGGCATAGCGCAATCCTACCTTGGTCAATGAACTGATATTTTGGTGTTAGTCTACTTTCTTTGGATGATGGTTAAGATAGAGTCACTCACCTGCCAGACGCGACAAATGATGAAAAAATGAGTTTACACAAGATTCGTCACGGAGCAAGAGCATGTGGCTAAAATGTTATCTCATTTTTGACACAACTAGAAAGGAAAGCAGATCCAGTGTCTGCGAGCAAAACCTCAAAGGGTATGCAACATTCATCCGTTAGTGTCCAACGTACCGCCTCTCAGCAGGACGGCCGTAACCCTGCCATCATCCTTCCGTGGCCATCCTGGTGTGACGAGAAGAACACAATGAAAGCCAAGCTGCTATGCCGGTTCAAGGTACTGTGTTTTCCCTTCCCTGCCCTCGTGCGGACGCCAAAAAAGGAACTACCGTGATTGTTCCGCGGCTGCGGAAGAAACCCTCGCAGTTTGCAGATTCCCAACGCCAATGGAGATAATAAGAAGTAAAAAAACAGGCCTTGATGAAAAAGAAATGGTTGGAACCGATGATATGCCGGTTTGCCTTCCCCAACGCCGATGCATGAAAAGTCTGACCCGTTCTCCTGTCCGAATTCTCTTGCCATCCGAGATTCATGTCACAGGAATCCTCCAGGCCCATGTAAAGCAGAAGTTAAAGTTCGTGGCCGTGAGGCAGAATGTGTTGTTTTAAAAGTCGTTCCAGTCAATGTGAGCCATGCTACGATTGGTGCCAGCTTCCCTTTAAGAAGCATATGAGGGCACGCTGCGTGGCGTAACATCGCCACTTCGCTTCCGCACTGGAAGCTGCATAGCCTGTTGAGATCGCGATGCCTCGGCAATCATCGCCATCTTCTTTCGGACGGTCGACAGGCGCCCAGTAATCATTTGAATCACTGCGGGTTGTTAGCTTGCTGATGGATCGCAGTAACAAGGGCAGAGAGACTTACTTCGATTAACAACCTGTTGGTCGTCACTGTCCAGATCGCTAGATACCTCATCTCGAACAAGCTCCTTGCTCGAGGCGGAGTACCTTCGCTTGACCGTGTCCTCATCGTTGTCTAGGACAGCCTCAAGCATACGAATGGCAGTGACGTAGTAGGTAACGCAGCCTTCAAGGTTCTCGTTTGTAATCTCATCGATGGCTGCCGTACGACTCATCTCCAAGGCTCGGTCGTACATAAGCTTCTCCGCGCTGATACCAGGTGTGAGGTAGACATCCCTCGTGCCGGACGCGGTCGAGGAAGCAGACTCTCCCCCGTGGTTGCTCGGGTGGCTTGGGTGATCATCGGGGAGCTTCTGCTGGACGGCAATGAGCTTGAGCCGGACAACCTCCGTCTTCTCCAAGACTTCGTTAAAGCGGCCCCGGACCCATTGTACGGTCGAGTTGATGCGTTGTGCAAGGCTCTCCTTGGAAACCTCGGCAGCAGCAGCGCCCGTGGAGTCACCGCGAGTCTTTCGCGACCACCAGAGACTTGCGACGTCCATGGCCCTGGCAAGCAGCGTCAAAGCTTTGACATAAAGAACCAAGGCCTCTTCCGAGAGAAGGACTTCGGCCTCAATGGTGAGCCCGTCCTCCTCTCCCGTCAACTGGTCGGCAGGCGCGCCACCAAGACCGTGGTCCATAGAGGGGGCAAGCGGGAAAAGCTGCTTGTACTTCACCTCGGCAAATCCATAGACGCAGTCACTGCGATGGGCGAAATCCTGAATCAGTTTCACAGCTCGGGCATCTTCGTCAACTGGTGCGCTCTGCTTGCCGTCACCAATCAGCGCAACGGGACCCGATGGTGTCGGGTACGCTGGGAATGGACTGTAGAGAGGCGGAGAGGCACCCTTGCCGCCCAGAACATGTTGTGGGACCTTGAAGCCGAACAGACGAACGCTGGCATCTGAAATCGCCTTGGCGATGAATCCTTGAGTCGTGGGGCTTGCCGAGAAGTTCTTGCTATCGTAAGAGTCACGACGATCGTGGCGTCCCTTGCCTGAGGCGATCTGCACGGCATTTGAAGGCTGCACACGGCCTGTGCCTGTGGTCGAAGTCGGAGGACCTTGTTGTGTGGCGCGACGAATCATCTGCCCGGTCTTGGGTGAGAGAGAAGTCAAGCGCGGATTAGCCGCCATTTCATCTGCAAAGGCGTTCACCTCCACGTGCTTCTTCTCAACGACGACGTAGTCTCTTTCAAAGGCAACATCCTGAGCCGCCTTTTCTTGCTCCGTCATACTTCTCTCCGTGACCGGCCGCAGTCTTCTCTCATTGAGATATGAGGTCGGAGGCGACGCAGATGCGCGGGCGGCAGGTCGGTTGATGGCTGCATTGGACAGCCTATGTGGACGAGCAGGTGCTGAGGTGGAGGGTTGTGGCATAGCGGGACGTCGAATTCCAAGTCCGTCCCCAGTTTCCTGTCCTGGTGACTGGCTTACACGAGCTGTCGCATCGGCAGCTTGCTGAGCGCGGCCTTCACTCGGACCTGACAACCTGGGAGATCTCAGGGGTTTCTCACGGGGCGACCTTGGCGATTCACCTTCCTCACGTACAGTTTCATTCTCGGTCTGACGGCGCAAGGATAAGCGGCGAGACAGCGAAGACGTTGAGTCGGACCTGCCGAGGGATCGAAGGTCTCTGGAAGGTTTGACCTCCGGCTTTGGAATGTCGTCCTCGACCACTCCGGGGATGGGGCCGACTACGATCGGGTCATTGAAGAAGTCTTCGAATCTCATGCGTTCGACAGGCGCCCTTGTCAGAAGTTTGCTGATGAGCTTGACAAGTTCCTTGCTGACGACAAGGTCTTTCGGGTACTTAACCCGATCCTCGGCGCTTTCAATCTTCCGGAGCAACTCCACGTGGTTCCTAGCACGGAAAGGAGGACGTCCGGTGATCATCTCGTACAACACCGTACCAACAGACCAAAGATCGGCCTTGGCATCGTATCGCTCGTAACGGAGAATTTCAGGGGCCATGTACAGTGGCGAACCGCAAAGAGTATCCGCAAGCGAAGTAGATGGCAAAACACGAGCGAAACCGAAGTCTGCGAGCTTCAGCATTGGCAGAGAGGCCAAGCCGGCATTAGGAATCAATGAGTCCTGACTAGCAGTCAAGATTGGACGCGAGTGTTCTTCTCTGAACTTAGGTGATGGCAAGAGAAGTAGATTCTGAGGCTTGACGTCTCGATGGACGTAATTTCGCTCTCGTAGGAACTTGAGGGCGCTGCCCAGTTGTTGCAAGAAGTGGCGGGTAACGACTTCGTGCAGACCGGAGTTTGGTGTGACGGGATACTTTCTCGCCATGTCATGGGTTGCAGGATTGGTGCTTAGCTTGTCCCTCTTCTTGATAAAGAGCGACAGGTCGCCAAGCTCACAGTATTCCATGACCAGGTTGATGTGTGTTGCCGACTCGACACAGTCGTGGAGAGCGACGATATGAGGATGGCGCAGAGTCTTGAGGATCTGAATCTCGCCATACAGGTTCTCTCTGAGCTTGTTGTTCAGGCGTCCGGTTTCGACCGACTTGATCGCTACAGTTGCTTTGGAGCTCTGTCAAGGGATGATGGTCAGCTCATCAAGATCGA
This sequence comes from Colletotrichum fructicola Nara gc5, assembly GCF_000319635.2. Classification (NCBI taxonomy): domain Eukaryota; kingdom Fungi; phylum Ascomycota; class Sordariomycetes; order Glomerellales; family Glomerellaceae; genus Colletotrichum; species Colletotrichum fructicola. The sequence continues at coordinate 5,663,706 of NW_027094051.1, read as the reverse complement.
CGAGTTATGAGTCACCGGGAATCGAACAACCAGCACCAAAAGAAACAGGCCCCATTATAGGCCTCAACAACAGGCGAGGAGCTTACGAACCTTGTGGTAACCACTGTATACCTGGGCAAAGCTGCCCTTGCCGATTTCTCCTCCAATAACGAAATCACCAATGGAGGCATCGGCTTCGCGTCGCCTGCGTCCTGACGAGGACGAAGTTGGCAGTCTCTCCGCCATTTTGATCGCCTGTTGAAGTTGTCAAGAACAGGGGCGACTTCGGGCGGAGTGTGTTCAGGCCGAGGGGCCTATGCTATGCGAAAGACGTCGGCGGCGGGTGGCGTCGTCATGTACACATACAGGGTCGCGGAAGAGAGAATGCTGGAGATGGATCCGTGATGATTGAATGGGTGTAGAAGGCAAGTCAAAAGAAGTAGGCAGAGCTTCGAGCAGCGGCGAGAACCCTGAATGTGTTGCTTCGGTAAGGTAGGCAGGTACGGTAGACAAGGCGGCAGCTATCCGATAGGTCGGGAGCGCACGCACACCAGGTCGATGCAGAGTCGAGGAAGCGCTCGAAGGGTAGAAGCGGGGACCGTCGTGGCGTCCGTGTACGGAGAGTGCAGGAAGGCAGCGGTATCGTCTCGACAACACGGTCGATAGGTGGAGGACGGGATGCAAGTCGACCACGGTGAAAGATGGGCCGACGAAGTGTCTTTGAGGATGAGGTTATGTAGAGAGAGGCGATCGGAGGCAAGGTGGGAGAAGGTGGGAGACGCCTCGAGGAGTCCTGTTGTGACTAATACGAATGGACGGTGAGCGTTAGAACAGGAGGCTAGCTTGACCCATGGGAAGTACACAACGGTTTGAGGCTCTCAAAGCAAGGTATTGGAGAGTTTGGAGGAAGAGTGTACCTTTTGGGAGTAAGAGTCAGGCAAAGTCCAAGGTCAAGCTAATGACTCGGAGCTATCAAGGACGCAGTGGTTTGTACTTTGTTTGTACCCTGATGGAGAGGCGAGTGGTGTAGTGAAGACGGGAGGACAAACGGCAGCGGTACAAACGGGGTCCGGGAAATCGGTGATGTAGGCGCACGAGGGCAAGCCGAGAAGAGAAGGGCAGAGAAGTCGAGGGATTTCGTGGGTGTGGAAGGGCGCGCGGTAGGGCCGGTGGGGGGGAAAGAAAATGGTCGAGGTCGAAGTTGAAGGCGAGGATAGAGGAAGAGAGAGGGAGAGGTGGACAAGGAGATGGGCAGAGGATGTAGAAGAAGGGACGCGCCGAGGAGAGTGACAGGTGCAGCAGGAGCAGCAGGAACAGAGACAAGTGACGAGGATGGAGAGGATGGATGGGATGGGGAGCCAGGTGGAAGTGGATCAGGCCGATTAGATAGCGAGTCCAGAGTGGATCACCTTGTGCACCTCACGACACGGCGTGTGGCCCGTGGAGGTGGAAGTGGGTGTGATTGATGCGATGCGATAAAGGGTAGCACCTCTCTGCCTATCTAACTTAGTGGCACAGTAGCGCGAGATGCGGTCGCCGCGGTCGCCTGTGGCTGTGGTGGTGGTGCCGCTGATATGATGGACTCTGTGTGTTTGTCGGGCGGTCTATCGAACACGAACAGACAGACAGACAGACAGAGACACAAACAGGTCCCAGAAAGTCAAGTCGGGATGTGCGGTGGGCGGATGTGGATAGCGGATGCGATATGCGATATGATGCCGGCGGGTGGGACAGCAGGCGACGACGAAGAAGCAAGCTGTATGAGTCGATCTAGATGCTGGATTCTGGGTTTACAGATAGAAATGGGCCAGCTGCCGCAAGTCTGAGCTGTGCCGGTGTGCCTTTTTGGGGGTTCAGGTGGTGAGCGTATTGTTCAAAAGAAGGGGGACCGGCAGCAACAGCAATAGCACGTCGAGGGTGATGTGATTCGGCCAAGGTGAGGTGTGAGAACAATACAAAGCATTGCGACAGAGAGGGACTCGTCCAGTGACCACATCCAACAAGCGACGACAGTGACCTATCCTGGGCGTCTGTTCCTTGGGTTCGGGGCTCGTGATGCGCTGCGCAGCGGTTGATGTGGAGAAGCAGCCCATGTACTTCCCGGCTTGTAAAGTACTTGCTCAGAAGTACACTTGGGAAAGGTACCTCACCCAGGGTACCTCAAGGCAAGGTACGTATCTTTGTGCCTCAGTGTTGCAGCTCCGGACGCTGGAACAGCCAATGCAGGTGCATCGCAGCCGCCCCGCTCGTATCCTCGTGGTCACTGATCAGGGGTCTCTTTGGTGCCTTTTTGGCCGTGGAGCGGGGATGTGATTGGAGAGGGATACCTAGCCTGTACAAGTCCGGTCTCGGTCGCGCAGCACCTTACGCAGTGGTGCATTCGCATACCTACACTGTAGCGACAATGCACCTTACCCAGGTATGGAGGTAGAAGAGGTAGGGGTATTGGCTGCTGCAGCACTCAAATGCCATCATGGCGCGATAAGGCTCATGTATCGCGATAAGACACTCGCAACAACCTGCCCAGCCCAGTTGCCCAGTCCTGTTGCCCCAGGTGTCTGGTGTCTGGTGTCTCTGTCTCTGTCTGTGTCTCTTTATCCTGCCGTCTTCTCTCTCTCTCTCTCTTTCTGTCACCCTCTCTGTCCATATCCCCATCTCCTTTTTGGGTCCCCGGCATGTACCTTTTTACCGTCCTCTTGCTGTTGTCAAACCAGTGACAGATCTCGGAAGCCGTTTCGGTGTTTGCATCCAGATTGCCAGGCAGGTCCACTCCCCGAACTCGCCTAACTTCCGTGTTTGGGAAAGCGCCGACCGCGCATCTGGCCTGGCACCTCTATTTTCTGGCACTTGGTCTGCACTCTGCCTGCACCTTCAGGGAACTCTCCAGACCGTATGTATGAATCCACGGTCTTGACGATCAAGAGAGAAAAGGGTAGGTCCCTGGGCTGGGTTAAGCTGAGCCGAGCCGAGCGTCAGTCAGTTCTCTCTGGGTGTTGTTATTGCTCATCTCACGTTGCCATGGAATACCTCTCTCGAGCCCTATGCGCAGTATGAAGCAACAGCAACGCCTCGAAGCCATGCCGTCGTCCAAGCCTCTTTCCTCATCAATGTCAAACCAACCCTCACCCTTCACGCTCACTCGCGTGGGTGTCGCTGGATGTCACTGGGTTCCCGAGGTCAGGCGTAGCTTCCCCCGTGCAGCACCTAGGGAGGTACAGAGGTACTTACCTCCATTTCTACTAGGTATGTACTATGTAATTATGCCCACAGCACAGTAGCACCGTCGGCGATACACTTTCGCGGCTGGAACACCTCTCGCCTGGCCGCTCGTCCCTTCTGGTTCTGCTTTGCCTTTCATAGTACGGATGCTGAAGTGTGAGGCAGTGAGGCAGGCACATTTCATCATAACGTCGTCGACGCGACAGATACCCCGGTCTTCGGACCCCATTCTCTCCCTTCTCCATCTCCATCTCCATGCACACACTTTGCCTTCACCCCCGAGCCTGTCACCTCTTCCTTCACCTGGCTGCCGCAGTCGCACCACTTTGAATGACTCCAGCGACCCTCTTCTCCCCTGTAACAGCCTTTGCAGATGGAACTCTCTCCACCTAAGGTACTTGCTTCCAGGCAGGTAGAGAGAGAACCTACTGCGGTAGTGTACGCAGTACGCAGTACAGTGCCTCCGCTGCTTTACCTCCGAATTCTTCCACCTCATCGACGGGAGGAACCAGAAGTAACTCTGCAGCTCTCACCGACGAAACGGACGAATGGGCACGATGCAGCAGTCCACAGTCCCCCCATTCCATTCCATCCGCCCTTCCAGACGCACGCCAGAACGCCCTGACGCATAAAGGTGTCCGCTGCTACTGCGCTGCTACCGGCTCCCGTCTGCCTGCCGACTTTCGGATTCACGGTACGCGGCGTTTCAATACACCTCCAAGCCAAGACAAGGTACCGGTACTCTCATCACCCCAGGCACGCTACGCACACCACTGTATCGACGGGTGGACTCAGGGACGCATCCATCCATCGATCTGTTATGTCGCTCTCCAGCAGCCCAGTCCACCTTGATAGTCGCCGCGCTACCCTTATCGTATCTCACACTCCCGTCTTCACCAACACGGCAAACATGTGCTTCTGGGGATGTTGCACCAACAAATCCATCTCATGTGAAAACGAAATCCGCTAGACACACGGTGGCTCCCGCTATTCATTAAAGCCATCGCGAAAAGAGGTGGCCGGTTGGAAATCGTTTCGGCAACTCAACTGCCTCATGTCAAGCCACCGCAACCTTCAACCGTCGAGTCCCATCATCCCGCTGAGCCATGGCGCAATACCTGCCTGGCCGCCCACAAATCAACCAGGCGCAAGCAAGTCCTGCCACGAGTATCGACTGTGCCAGTGGATTCCGGAGCGCAGCACAACCGGGTCTTGTCATTGTTGATTGTCATCTCGAAACATCAACACACAGTGCCTCTGTTCTCTACAGCTACCTAGGTTTTGGTCCAAACAACACCCCTTGTCAGATCCAGTCGACATCTGGTCCAATGTTGACTAACGGCAAACGCAAGCCCGCCCCATCCTTCGTAACGAACTTTGCGCATTCACATCGCCTGCAGCCCAGCACTCTCATTGACCGGTTGAGCTAGGTTGCAGCATGGCCTGGCTCGCCTTGCTGCTTGCCTCACCTCGTCTTACCTTACCTCTCAGGCTCCAAGGCTCTCAGGCCTTCCTTCAGGCTCGCATCTCTCAACAATCCCCAGAGAAAGTCAAGTCACCTTATTTTGAGGTTGCTCGTCTGTCACCGGTATGCCTGGCGCCAGCTGCCCGTCACTTCTCCAGCCAACCGGATCGCGGCCTCGGGCAGCATGCTCCATACATATCGCAGGGGACCGACTTTGTCCACTTTTTGCGTTTCTTCAAGTCTACGCATCGTGTCAAGTGTTAGCGCTGACCGTGGCTGTTCTGTCTACTTCCCGCTCGATAGGACGAGATAAGACGCAGAGCCTAATAAGTCCTCCTGGTCTACACTACGCGGTTCCAGTTGTCCAAACGATTAACCCTGGACACGACACCCCAGCCATACATACAATGTCACCATGATCGGGGTCTCGGGGATCGTTGGTACTGCAGCTGCCTTACTCGTCCACGCATGGCTCAAACAGCCCATGAGCCAACAGAAACGTCGCCTGTGCTTCCAAGCTCTCGCCAAACCCCAATACCGCAAAGTACCGTGCTGCACCATCAACCACGACGACGACGCACAAGTGCCCCAGGCCAACACACCTCCCCGTCGCCCATTGTCTAGGTGCTACTCGTGGAGCTGGCGGGTTGCTTTCCTACCACCGCCATCCCAATCATGGCGCCAGTGCATATCTGCTGTGTGGACACAGGCAACCACCGATCCAGCTCATCTGTCCCTTTCGTTTTCTCCCATCTTTCGCATGGTATTATCCACAGGTTCGCACGAACCACCATTAAACCCAGCTCATCAGCAGAACCATACCACAAGCCAAACGAGACTCTCATCTCCGTCCCCCAATCACCCGTTGATGCCCCAGGCTTCATTCTCTCAACCCGTCGAAAACCCTGTTTCGGGGCCCATGAAACCCGTTGACATCACCGGCTGTGGTCTCGAATCAGCAAGCGCCCCACATGTTGATACCTTCTCACAGTGTTTCTTATTAGAGCCTGGAAGGAAAGCGAAGCTCCTCAGGAGGCCAAGGCAGAGAGACACAGAGAGAGGGCCAGAGTCTTGTCGAAGTCGCGTCTGCTGTGCCTGGCAAACTGACATCGATGGCGCAACCCACTTCCAAGACACTTTTGTCTCGCCCGCTGCAGCTGCCAGCCCCCCATGCAAGTGCCATTCGCTGCCCCAAAACGGCAATCCGAACAGGGTGCCGCGTCCTCGGAGCCGTCATCCATTCTCCGTTCCATCACCAGCTCGCCTCCGTCCTGGACTGCAGCCCTTACAATTCCATTGTCTACTCAGTCTTAGTTGCAATCTATCACTCATCACTTCAAGCTCAACTCTCAAGTGAGAATAGGACTTCCTGCGAAGGCCAGGAGCAAACGTTCCGACTGGTCACTCGATAGAACTAGGACTATTTTCCTGCGCCCCCGTGGCGATCTTCCCTCTCTATCCTCCCTAAACACGCAAGACGGGGACCCATCCCCGCGTGCTCCAAGAGCTGCCCACCACCCCCTTGGAAAGATAGAAGAGGTGGATGCCCGCATCACCCGAGGTCCTAGCGCCAAAATGACAGCCTCGCCGGCAGCGATCGACGAATCCCCCAGCTTATCGTCGTAGCCAATCGCCCACCCCAATGACTGTGGGACACCTGCCTGTTCGGAGCAGCTTCAAACCCGGAGGTGAGATGACGGGGCAACCAAGCATTCACGGAACCAAGGATGGGATGCGGCTCCACGATGAAGCCTGGGGAACGGTCAGCTGCCTTGAATCGCCACTTTCGTCCCGTCCGTCTGCAGTCCAAAGTTGGCTGCGATTAAAGGGGAGACCTGGCGTCGATGCAGGCACAGCTGGCCACGAGCACACGACAGTGCTCTATCGAGCATGCTTCCTTTCCCCCCCTTTCGCCAGGGGTTCATAGAGTCATCAGCTCCACTTACGCGATAGCATCGTCTGGGGTTCCGGGCATCTGCTGGCTTAGACGGCGTCTCGGCGGTCGAGACTGCAAGCGCCCGTCTGATCAGCCTCCCGCAGTCTACGTCATCTCGTTGCTTCTGCCTACACGCATGCCCTGAAGAGGCCGTCAAGATGCTGTGCGACGATTGAAGAGGCCGTTTGTGTTTTTGGCTGATGGAAGTACTGTGCATCACAACTTGCACTTTACCCCAGGACAGTAGGCAGACAGACGGGTGTACCTTGGCAAGTCGACCGAACTCGACTCGACTAGGTAATCGCCTAGGCATCGACAGTCCCAGTCCAGGCACTTACCTCGCGACATCGAGCAAGGGAAGACCCTAGCCCAAGGGCGCGCCGGTCGACTAGGTAGGAGATCTCGACCCCTACACCGACTCTCTCCGCACACCTGGCCACAAGAGACGGGCTGGTCCGTCAAGGTGTCCCCAAGAGCCGCAATCTCCCGTCGATACACCTCCGCCGGTCCTACTCATGAATGTGCGATCACCAGTGGACATGACGTTGCAATCAACCAAGCATTGAGCCGGTCGAGTTTGTAAGACTCGAGGAGCCTCATAGACTACGCTGCTTGAAGGTGATCATCGCATTGGTTACTGTGCCTTATCCAAGACGAGTTACACGAAGGATACATACACTTGACATGACCGACGATATCATGATACGTGCCATAGCCGTCACGGCTAGACCACCGCTAACACAGAGCACACAATCTTCAAGGCCCTACCCCAGATCGTCCAACATCACAGCTCCAACTCGCAGCATCGCCGCCTGAAGGTTGCACCAGAAACCCAGACCCTGAGGTTCCACGAACGACGACCCAGACCTCTCATCCATCGGCCGCTCGCTGACGGGGACCGCCTCTGGACCAACAATGCACCTCAATCAATCAAACCACCATCTAGACCACCACCACTCCAACCTCCATCCACTTGCCTAGACCAACCCACGCCAAGCGAATCAGTCCCCTTCCCTTCCCCGTCTGACTCCCACAACCAACAGCGACCCCGGCCAGCATTCCGGTAAGATACATGCCATGAAAGTACACACACATGTTTGGCCTCAATCAACGGCCTCAGAGAGGAGGGAGGGTGACAACCATCCCACACCCGACCCCACGCCGCAACCTCTACGGCCGCGCAGGCCTGAACTGGATAGCTTGTGAGTGAGTGAGTGAGTGTGTGTATGTGCTTTGAGAAGCTCGCGACAGATAGGCTACACGACCATGGGAATTAGCACGGAAAAGACCGGGGAAACATAATAGCACAAACGTACTTCGTGGTGGTGGTGGTGGGAGGGTAGGAGTGGACAGGAAGACATGCACCTCGACGTGTTCCCACCTACCGACACATGCACATGCAGCCTCCCGAATCCGTCCACATCTTTCGAGACTGTACACAGGTGCGACTCCATCGTAGCTACCCAAGGGCCTTGGTGTAATCATCTCTTTTTATGTGTATACTCTCACTCTGAGATTCTCGCTCTGTATCTACTACTCAAAGGTGTATTCCACCCTTTGCTTTGGTCGAGCGGCACATGCATATTCTTTCTACCTTTGCAGCCCGCAAAAAAGGGCCTCAATGCTCCGGACCGTATCACATGCAACCGCTTCCAATGACCATGATTCCCCAAGAGATGCTGCCCGGCACGAGCGCGCGCGCACTGTGAAGTCTGCAATTCCTTCATCCGTGTTCCCCGCTCCAAGGCAGGCGTCAGAACGCAAAGAAAGAGAAGAGCTAGCTCCCAACGCCTTTTTTCCCTTCCCGTGATAGGGTTGGATGCCTAAATCAGGACAGATCAAACGAAACAACCACTCCCCCGCAGTCCCCTCAGATCTGACGGGCCACACACACACACAGCGCTCTGGTCGTGTGACAAGACACCATCTTCCCCGCGTTTGCCATCGGGGGGCGACGACTCACTCGGTCGCTTATGATGTGAAAAGTATCACCTCGCCTCATCGATCACCCTCGCACAGGGGGCTCTTTCCCTGGTCAACTCAGTGGTGGGCGGCCTTCTCAACGGTCGGAAGCTCCTTGAGCGCTTCGCCGATGACATTAAGCGCCTTGCGAAGGTCCGTCTCGGAGATGACGAGAGGCGGCGCGAAGCGAATGATGTTTCCGTGCGTGGGCTTGGCCTATTCATTCAAGTATTAGCCATCATGACCGGAAAGTGGGGGAGGGGGAGGGGGTAAAGTGACATACCAAAACGCCCTTCGCCTTCAGCAGCAAGCACAGATCCCACGCCGTCCTTCCGTTCGCGGCAGACTCGTCAATCACAACTGCGTTGAGCAAGCCCTTGCCGCGTACGGTCTGAATTATGGGCGAGTTGAAGGCCCTGATGCTGTCTCTAAAGATGTTGCCGAGCTTCTCGGCCTTGGCGGTGAGGTCCTCCTCCTCCATGATCTCGAGAGCGCGGATCGACACGGCGCAGCCGAGCGGGTTGCCGCCATATGTTGAGCCGTGCGTGCCGGGCTCCACGACGAGCATCACCTCCTTGCTGGACAGGACGCAGCTGACGGGGTAGAGGCCGCCCGAGATGGCCTTGCCGAGCGTCACCATGTCCGGCTTGATGTTCGCCCACTGCGAGCAGAGCATGCGACCCGTGCGGCCGATACCCGTCTGAATCTCGTCGCAAATGAAGAGCACGTTGTGCTTCTTGCACAGCTCCGAGACCTTGACGAGGTAGTCGTCGTCCGGCACGACCACGCCGGCCTCGCCTTGAATCGGCTCGATGATGATGGCGGCGGTGTCCTTGCCGTGCGCCTCAAAGACCTCCTCAATATCGGCGACGTTGTTGTAGCGGATCGGCTTGCCGGTGGAGGGGTTCACGGCGCCAATACCGGGAACGTAGGGGCCGTAGTTGTCTCTCGACTCGGGGTCGACTGACAGCGAGACGGCGGTCATCTGGTTTTCCAATGGTTAGCTTAGAGGTCTCGCGCAACTCGCACACATCGTACTGCAAGAGTATACTAACCGTGCGGCCGTGGAAGTTGTCGTTGACAGAAAAGACCAGCGCCTTGCCCTGCTCGACGCCCTTCACCTTGTAAGCCCACTTGCGCGCAATCTTGATGGCGGTTTCGACGGCCTCAGCACCCGTGTTCATGGGCAGGACCATGTCGTAGCCGAACACGTCGCGGATCTTCTCGGCCCACTTGGGGAAGACATCGTTGTAGAAGGCACGCGAGCTGAGGGTCAGACGGCTGGCCTGCTCGGTCAGAGCCTTGACGAGCTCCGGGTGGCAATGGCCCTGGTTGACGGCGCTGTAGGCGGAGAGGAAGTCGAGGTACTGGCGGCCCTCGGGGTCCCAAACGTGGACGCCGCTCGCGCGGGAGAAGACGACGGGCAGAGGGTGGTAGTTGTGGGCGGCATACTCGTTCTCGGTCTTGATCGCGCCGTCGGTGGAGGAGGCATGGTACCTGGAGGCGGTGCTGTTGGACTGAGGGGCGCCGCCGTTTGCGTGGGGAGCCATGGTGTAAGTTGGTTGGTTGGGTGGTTCAGAGTTGTGTGGTTTGTTTGGGTATCGTAGAGTACGAAGTGGCAGGGGAAGCACAAGTTGAGAGTATCAATTGGGTTTGGGGATCATCAATTCGTGTTGTCAGAGAGAGAGTGTGTCTTTGGGACAGGTGGCTGTTGGAGTAAGGTTTTCGGTAGAGGAAAACAGTCAAAGAGAAGGGAAGACCGGGACGAGGGGCAAATCGCGGGGTCTTTGCTTAATATACCCTGACGGCACATGGGTCCCAGACTTTGGGGGCGTCCTTGACTAAAAGAACAAGGCCAGACAGACAGAGGGAACATGACATGGGATAGGGTCAAGCAGAAAGCGACCATGGACCGTGACAAGCACGCAGGCCAGGAAGAGGGAGGCGAGCGGGCAAGCGGGCGGCGGCGGCGGCGGCAACGGCCAGCACGCTCAACAAAGCGGCCGGAGGCGGGTATCAGGTCGTGAAAAAATGAGCAAATGGACCACCAAGGAGGGAAATCATGACATGGCATGTCGAAAGCTGAAGCGTAAGACGCGGGCCATGACCTGGAACCAAACTCTTGGTGTCGGAGTCAGAGGCGTGCCGCTATGCCTCTAAGTGCAGGTATGTTCCCCTAAGCGCAGGTATAAGCGGCTCAAGTGGGTGAGTGGGCAGGATGACGCCCGAAGGGGGCCAGGTTAAGGGAAAGCATCCCGGTGTATCCCATGTTCCCAATTGCGGTCACATGGGCCGTATGGGGTGTGCGTGTGCGTGTGTGGTGCCAACGAAAATAAAATCCAAGTTCGAAAGCGGCCGAGGGAAAGCGGCGCCAGTGTTTCTGTTTGTAATGGTTTTCGTTGCTCGGTGTCGCCGCGAAGGTATGTACTGAGGCAGGTCGTTGGTGGTGGTGGTGGTGTCGGAATGTTGGAGTGACGGAACAGATGAATCAAAACGTGGGAGACAACCAACAAGAACCGAACCCCCCTTCCTTCCAGCTGTTGCTCCTTCTCTGCCTTACTGCCGACGGACGGGCTGCTGGTTGAGTGTGGTTGATTGGCGGGGCCGGGAATGAAGGAAGGAAAGAGGGGAAACCAGAGGAAAGAAGGCGGCGCCGATAACGGGACCCAGTCCGTGAAGCTGCGCCGGTGCATTTGGACCAACGAGAGGTCCCTATCTACGCTATCATATCATCTGTAATCTTTGACGTTGCTTTGCTTTTTGTGTACTGTCAGGGTTCGTTCGCCTGATGTAATTCAGAGCTGCGCCATTGGGTCAACGGCCAGATAAGAGGGAGACGGTAAAGTGACACGCCGTAGTGCCCGTGGGGATGAATTGAATGTTGTGACCGTCCCTAAGCTGCCGAGTCCGAAGACAGTGGTGGACTCGAAGACGCTCCACGGAAAGAGAGCGGTCTCGCCCAATGATGGCGCACCTATTTCAACTCCCGCCGTTCGGAGCCAATGGGAGGCGTCTCTACGATGGGTGCCCCCTTGGGAGCCAATAGGAGAGCCTGCGGTGGCCAAAGAAAGGTGGATACTCATTGGACCTCATGCCTGATAATCGAGGTTTTGGGTTAGGTGGTGGCACCTGGTTCCCCGTTCCCTTCCTTCTCCAGGCCTCGACGACTCGGTTTTAGCGGCCAACAAGAATGCCTGGCGACCTGAGAACGTGAACGGCGCCCTGTCAGTGAAACTTGGGGGGGCCTGACCATCGTCCCATTCGCTGTTTTTGCGCCAGTAATCCGTCCTTCCCAACCTCGTCTCGACATTCCATTAGCGATCAAGCAGCCCGCTCACCCTCTTCCTCCTCTGCCTAGGTCGGCATCAAGCCCAACAGCAAATCCTTCCTCTCCCGAGACCGAGACGAGAAGGGGAGAAAAAAGGGGGAAAAGTGATCAAACCTGCAAGTCAGGATTCGTCACGACACCAACCGTCCGCAACGCACGTACCGCACACCGTTTGCCTCGTCCTTCTACGCATACACGCCTCTTCACATCCTCAGACGTGTGTGCGTGTGTCCATCTGCTGTGTGTGTGTGTGCCTCCTGACTCGATTCCCATCCCACGCAGCACACAGCACACAGCGCCCCGTCCCCCCCTATTCCCATTTTTGCCGTCCGACCGATGATTACGCAATAGCGGCCTTCCGACCTCCAAACACCCCCGTCCGCCGCTGCCGCCGCCGGCCACCGCTCAGCAAACACCGCTCCAGCACCGTGCCAAGCGCGTATCCACAATGGCTTCCGTCGGCTCCTCGCCCCGCCCCGAACTCCTAATGGCAGTTCGTAACGAGCACAACAAGCCCTCCGTCTTCCGGCACCTCCTCGTCATCCGTCTGCTCAACGCCTGGTGGGTCCTCACCTTCTTCCAGCCCGACGAGTACTTCCAGGCCCTCGAGCCCGCATGGCGCATGGCCTTTGGTGAGGGGAGCGGTGCATGGATTACATGGGTGAGTTTTTCATTTTTCCCCCTCGTTTCTCTGTTTCTCTCACGAAGCGTGGGTTGTTGAGTTGCGATTACAATTTGTAATTGTCATATTCAACTATCATCATTGAAAGCAACCCCCATCTTTGCTTGTATCTTTCTTTGCCGACGAGTGGGTACTGACACTGCACTCAGGAATGGAAGTACCAGCTCCGCTCCTCCCTCCATCCCGCCCTCTTCGCCGGAGTCTACACCATCGCAGACCTCGTAGGCAAACCTCTCCCAGTCGCCGCACGATCATGGCTGCTCCTTGCCGCCCCAAAGGCCACCCAGGCCGTCTTCGCTGCCGCCGGTGACTGGTACACCTGGCAACTCGCCGTCAAGATCTACGGCGCTGACAGCTCCGTCTCATGGTTCGCTGTAAGTCTCACTCTCACTAACACTGCCTCACACCACAATACCCGAGAGACCTCATGCTCACACATCTCGCAGCTCTTCATGAGCATGTTCAGCCCGTTCCAGTGGTACTGCTCAACCAGGACGTTTTCAAACTCCCTCGAGACCACTCTGACCATTGCCGCCCTGAACTACTTCCCCTGGGAACTCCTCGGCGAGCCCAAGCTCACAAAGGAGAACCCAAAGCCGTCCGGCGGCTCCATCCTCAACACCCAAGGAACGCTCACGAACCTCCGTCTCTCGATCCTGCTCGCCGCCGTCGCCGTCTTGCTCCGCCCGACCAACGTCCTCATCTGGGCCACCGTCGTCCTCGCGACACTCACCCGGCCTCTCTTCGCCTGCTCCGTCCTCACCCCCTCGACCGTCCTCATCCTCCTCCGTGAGGCCCTCCTCTGCGGCGCCCTCGCCCTCACTCTCTCCCTCGCCTCCGACCGTCTCTACTTCGGCGAGTGGACCTTCCCGCCGTACAAATTCAGCTACTTCAACATCTCCCAGTCTCTCGCCGTCTTCTACGGCCGCAACGACTGGCACTACTACCTCTCCCAAGGCCTCCCCCTCCTCTCCATCGCCTACCTCCCCTTCGTCCTCCTCTCCCTCTACAAACCCCCCTCGACACCCTCCAAGCTCCGCAACCAGACCCTCAAAACCCTCTCCTGGACCGTCTACGTCACGATAGCCGCCCTCTCCCTCATCTCCCACAAAGAGGTCCGCTTCATCTACCCCCTCCTCCCCATCCTCCACGTCCTCGCCGCCGCGCCCCTGGCCTCCTTCTTCACGACCCCGCCACCACCACCAACCGCAAAACGTCCCCTCCCCAAACCGCGTCTCCGCCGCAAGAGGCTCCTCACCCTCGCCCTCGCCCTCCACGCCCTCCTCGCCTTCTTCCTCACCCTCCTCCACCAGCCCGCGCCCCTGGCCGTCCTCGCCTACCTCCGCAAAACCTACGCCCGCCAAAACCCAACATCCTCACCCACGGCAGCCACATCCCTCGCCCACAACACCACGGCCTCAGACGAGCTCTTCGCCCTCTTCCTAACCCCCTGCCACACCACCCCCTGGCGCTCCCACCTCCACCACCCCTCCCTCCGCGCCCGCGCTCTCACCTGCGAGCCGCCCCTCCACACCGCGCCCAACTCCCCGGAACGCCTCAACTACCGCGACGAGGCAGACCGCTTCTACGACGACCCCCAGCTCTTCATGTCCACCGAGCTCTGGCCAACATCCTCCTCGACGACGGCGGCCACGGCAGAGCAGATCCCCCGCTACATTGTCGGCTTCGAGGGCATCGAGCCCTGGCTCGCCGACTTCTTCCTCCGCGGCGCCGGCAAGCACCTCGGCATCGCCCCGAAGCGCGTCTGGCAGGGCTGGAACGGCTTCTTCAATGAGGACTCCCGGAGGCGTGGGAAGCTCGTCGTCTGGGACACGGGGCTGTACACCACCAAGTCATGAGAAAAAAACAGTGACAAGAGTAGAAGAAGAAAAGCGTTGATTTTCCAAGAAACTTGTACCAACACAACGCACGGCATGGCAACAAATATGTAGACTTCGCGTTCCCTGCTTGGAATGCAAAGAAGCTTCCTAGATCGCTAGATCGGAGACTGTAAATATATGTGTAATTATACAGCTTCTTAGCCTCACGAATTGTATGTGGATACAAGCACGCAAAGGTCAGCTTATGAAACTTATCGTTCAAACAGATGTCGGCTGCAGTGTCTGTCTCATTCGTGCAAACGCGTCCACAAGGTCGATAGGCCGGCCCCTGCCGAAGCCAAGAGTCCGTCCCATCACACGTCACATCGTCAAACATATTTGAAATGCAAAAGTCTTTTCTTTTCCTAGACCATGAATACGTACGTAATCCCATGAACGTTAGGGGACCCGCCTTCACTCGACAACGCCTACTTGACAATGATCCCTTCATGAGGCGAGCGAGCCCGTGGGCAATGCTTCGCTGACACCAAGCCACAGAATACAACTCCATACACTATGATTCACAAACGTGCCACCATATGATATCAAGGTGAACCTCTGGAAGAGAGAGTTTTCCGTCTACACCTCTGTTTGCTCTTTCAAACCCTGAACGTGCCTCATCATGTCCAAAGATACCAAGTAATCCCCAGACTTTGCCAAAACACCCCCATGCGCATCATGTTCGATATTCGAATGTCGTCATAACTACCGCGGTTATTCGGCCTTAGCCGGCGGTTCTGTTGTTTGTGTGGCTTGTGCCGGAGCGGGCTGCGAGAGAGGGGCCGGGGCTTGGGCCTGGGTTGGGGCAGCCGCTGGCTGTGTTGCTTGCTGGACGGGAGACTGGACTGACTGAGGCTGAGGGGCCTGAGCCGGTGCTGCCTGCGGGTGAGCTGTAGGCCCTTGAGGCGGCGAAGAAGGCAGAGCAGGATGCTGAACCTTCTCCTCCGGCTCTCTTCGGATATCCAAGCTCTTGCCTCGACCAGACATGATGCTAGAGCCGCCCAAAGACGACTGCCGATCTGCTGGGGGTGACTTGTTTCTCTTCTCGGCGGCGCTCTCCTTAGCCTCACGGTATTTGTTCCTAATCCAACCGATCGGGCCCTTGGATTCGTCCTTGCCGTCCCTGTCCCTGCCAGATTCGTTGCTCTCAGAGTTGTGCATGCCTTGCTCAGAGCTCTCACCAGTAAAACTCTTGCGGGGCTTGTAGCCTCCACTACCGATGGAAGTAACACTGACATCGGCGTTATCGTTAGAACCAAATGCCAGACGGGGCGACGTGATGCCGGGGTGACCGTCGTCCTTTCTTTGGCGAGAAAGCCTCCACCTTCTCTTCTTCTCCTTTTCCTGCTCTATCGCCTCTGCCGACGTCGTCATGATGGACTCCTCAGTCTGATCAATGTCAGAACCTTCGTTAAAAGATGAATGAAGCGAGGTTGGTGGCGACTTCTTGGCCTTCAGGGTTTGCTCAACATGCAGTGTGTTGGTTGAGGGGACTTGGGAGGCGCGCGGAGTAGGTTCCGAGGGTGTGTCACCTGCATTGGGTTGCTGTCTGATGGGAAGGGCATCATGCTCAGGGATCGGTCCTCCCACCTGCTCCAAAGGGTTCGGGGCCTCAACGCTTGGCGAAACAGCAGCAGAATGCGTACCTAAAGACGCGGCGGAACTTTGCGCGCTAGGGTTCAAACTTCCGGGTATCCGCTTCTTCTTTAGCTTGTTCGGCTGCCGTTTCTCGCCCTCCCCGGTGGGGGATCTTTGGAAGATGCTAGGCAGCGTTCTCTCTTTGACGGGAGTCGTAGCCTCCTGTGGGTCAAGTAGCCTTTCCTGGCTCCTTCCTGCGTTCCCGGCAGCATTGGGAGCCAACGTGGAGGTTCCGATCGCGGCGGGCGCAGGCGAAATAGTGGAGGCCGAAGGGGACTGGTCGGGTACCTCAGCAAGCTCCTCGGTCGTTGACGGAATCCTAGGGGATGATCCAGGGATCGGCGATGCATCGCGCCTGAACCTTCCGCCCTGAAGAGCGGGAGACTTCTTGGACGGGACGGTGTTGCTTCTACCGAGACCGCTGTTCGGAGTCGGCGCGAGCGCAGGGCTGTTCGGCGTCGTCGAGCCGTCGTGGTGCGAGTGTCGCGAGGACGTCGATCGGTTCCTACGAAGCATCCCATCTCTCCTCACGCTCTCAGCACCTGCGCTCGCGTTAGAAGCAGACCTTCCCAAGCCCGAGGCCTTTCTGTTCGGGTTGGGGGTGACTGGTCCAGCCGCAGGTGGGGGTGTACCCTTTTCAATCAACTGCTTTGTCTTCTCGTCGGTGGCCGTGCCCTGCATGCCGATCAAGAAGTGATCCTGGTTCTCAATCAAGAATATGAGGACATGCTGGTTCAGACGGTATTCCTCGGGTGCCATTGCATGCTGTGGATGCGACAACATGCCGGGCTGGAAGATGGCGGCGAGGTTCTGAGAGTTCATCCTGTTCTCCTCCGACTTAGCGGCAAACACAGCCAACAGATCCAAAATGTAAAGCAATAACTGGCGGTTCAGTGGTGGCAGTTCCGTGATGAGTTTCTGGTACTTGGCAATCGCGGCTTGCTCGTCAAAGTTCTCCACGAATTGCGGGCCGTCAGCGTCGCCGGCCGCTTGCCTGGTAGAACCTCGCAAAGGCTCTCTGAACTTCTCGTACAAATCCAGCGGCACGACTGGCTCTGGGAGGTCGTTGAGGTATCGTCGAAGAACGTTGGCGGCATCATGTACGGTGTAGTTATCCCAAACCAGGCCCTTGCCGTAACGATCGGGGGAATCAAAGATTTGTTTCAGCTCCTTGATGCGCTTCTCAGAGCCACTGAGACGGAAGATGCCCTCCACAGTCGTAGCTGCAATGAAGGTGAGTATGAAGACTGGCCCGACTCGGGTTGCGCGAACTCACCCTTCTCCTTCAAGAATACGCCACACTTGGCGACGACAATCGGTACGTAGCCATAAATGTAGCTCTTTCCGTTCTCATCGACGAGTGAGATTGCGACGTTGGCATATGTGATGCTCTGGCGGAGAGGGACACCAAAGATGCCGTGAGGTCGAGTCTCTGCTGTATTTCGTTTAGCTCTTGAAGTAAAGGAGGAAGTCATAGCTGCGCGGATCCGCTTGGCACACTGGCGCACAGGCTGAGTGACGGACAGGGACATCCTGTTCAGCACATCCACCCGGCTAGTGGTGGTGGTGGTGGTGGTGGTGGGAGCTGTCGCATCACTTGAAGCGACGATTCTGGGCGGAAGAGGGTCGACCGGCTCAATAACATGCCTGTCTTGTAATAGCAGGACAAAATCGAGCGGGACAGGCGACGTATCCATTTGGTCGTCGACATCTTCACTGAAGAGGGGTTGTGCTGGGGGCGAGTGTTTTGATGCGAAAGTAGAAGGGTGTCTACCATGGTGTTCCTGGTGTTTTGAAGGCAGCTTGAAGCCCTTCCACCACGACTTCAAGTCTCTCTTGTTTGGGGTCGCAGGTCCGGCGGTCGCGGTCGAGGTGCCGGTCGAGGGCTGGAAGGCCTGGTTTGGGGGAGGAGCGGCGGACGTCATCGCAATGACGGGACGCAGATGGTGGGAGCTCGATTATCGTGTAGGAGCCAGCGTCGGGATTGCAGTTCGCGGGAAATAGAGATGGGCGGGGCGTCTGGCGACCGAAAACGAAGGAGAAATTGAGCAAGAGCGATCGGGGGCAAAGTCGATGCAGCCAGTTTCGTCTGGGGATATGGTCGGTCGGTCGGCTCGCCTGGTCGCTTGGTGGTGTTTTGCACTGGGTTAGGTCGCTGGGAAGGTATTGGGTGTGAGCATGCGCTAGGATTGGATGCGACGCGCAGGCGGTAATTGGGCGTGGGGTTGTTCTTTTGGCGCGCGAGTGGTTTCCTTTGTCGAATGAAGCGCTCCAGCGAATGTGTGTATTTCGGCGTGGTTTTCTGTTTTCCTGGTCTACCGTGGTGTCGGTGTCATGGAGGAAATGCTGGCCATGAACTGGAGCAGAGGGTGAGGTGGGAGCGAATGACGAAGGAGCGTCCGCGAAGAGGTAAAGTAGGTAACAGTCCCAAGTGTTCTTGGGCAGGGCTGGCCAAAGACAGTAAGTGGTAGGCGACGATGATGCGGAGCTGGTCTTGGGGGGGTAAGGTGTTGTATCGGCGGGTGTCGGTAAGACAAGAGCTGTACGTTAGTGGGATTTCAACGACAGACAATGATGAAAGCGAGTGACGTTTCCGATCAACGCGCGCGAAGCACAGGTTGGTGTCCCCGTGGAATAGAATCGTCGGCAAGAATGGCAAAACAAGACAGACGCTGTGGGTTTTGGGAGAGAGTTTGGGACGAGGTCGAGAAGAAGGGGTAAAAGGCAGGAGTTCAGGTACAGGTCCGGTACGGTAAGGTAAGCGAGTGGGAAGGTGAGTAAGGTGAGGTAAAAGGTAAGAGGAGGTCGAAGCAGACGAGAGGTCCAGGTGGTAAGGTATGGGGAGTGGGAGACGGAGGGGGGTATGCAGGTAGGTGCTTGTTGCCGCTGGTGGGAGCAATGGTCGTGGTGGTGGTGGTGGTGGTAGGTTGCTGGTACAAGTGAGTGCCCAAGCAAGCCAGCCAGCCAGCCAGTGAGGAACAGGTGCAGGCGCAGGTGCAAGTGCAAGTGCAGGGCAGATGGTCCAGGTCCAAGTCCAGGTCCAGGTCCAGGTCCCCGCCAAGTTCAAGTCAAGGTCCCAGGTCCAGGCAGCCCGGGCGCAGGTGCGTGTGTGCGTAAGGTGCCTTGAGGTCGGGGGATACTATGGTCTTGTGCTGCTGGATGCTGACTTCCATGGGTTTTTGGGAGAGATGCGTTGAGGCAATGCACGGCAAGGCAAAATGAATGTCAATGGGGTGGTGGTGGTGGTGGTGGTGGTGTGCAGTCCGTCAGTCAGTCTCAGTCACTGTGGGTGGGTGGTCTGTACGAAGTATCCATCGATGTATTATGAGTGTGCCATGCCATTGACGGCTGTCGTCAGTGGTGATGAATCCAGACTCTTTCTTTATTTTTTATTTTGATTAAAGCCCGCCGGTCAGGTAGCTTTTTGCCTACTAGCACGTCTACTACTGCGCAAGGTTACAGGCACTCCAAGGCAGACGGCCCAAGTCGGCAAGGCGGGATGGAGAGCAGGTGAGTAAGGCGGGAGAGTTGTGCAATGCCGGATCCAGTTCTCCATACCTTAGGTACCTGATTACCTACCTACGAATGGATACTCTGGATTGCCAGTCCTCGTCTGTTGTTCGCTCCATGATGCCATGCCATGCGAGGAAACATGTACGTCGTCGTGTTGTCCATGATGCGGGATGAGCTCGAGACCCCAAGCACCACCAATAATCACAGCCACAAAACGATAGATATCCAGAGCACAGCAGAAAGACAAACCCATGTCCACGGCAAGTCATCAGCAGCAGTAGCAGCAGCAGCAGCAGCAGTAGCAGCAGTACGGAGCAGCCACAGAAGCGAGAAACAGACGCAGGCGACAATACGGGATGAATGACCCCAAGGCCCTTGAAGATACAGGGTTACCGCCCGTCGACAGGGTTATCGTCAGTCAGGTGGTCTGGTAGGGCAGTCCCAGCGTCCACCCCGACGAGGGCCGAAGACGAGGATGAGGATGAGCACGAGGGGTGGGCGCAGTACCGAGCCAATCCCAATCTTTGGCTCTGGAAAAACAGCGTTCGTCGTGGAGCATTTCAATCCCAGATTCCCAATGGGAGCAAACAGCAGCAAACGGACGGAGAGTGGGAGCGGGAGTGGGAACGGGACTGGCGGGCATCGAGAGCCCTGGACTCCTGGAGGGGACAGAGAGAGGGCAGGGCAGGTTTCCGTCTTGCCCTTCCCTTTTACCGCAGGAATCGTCGTCTCCAAGAGCCCAGGCCCTCTGGCGGGTGGAGAGAGCGACGAGTCGAGACCCGAGGCGTGCAGCGGACAGAAGGTGCTACTGCCCGCTACTGATGCGCAGTTACGTGGGACGTGGGACGTTGAGATGCTGCTGCACCGCTGCCGGGACTGATGAGCGTGGTCGGTCCAGTGTCACTGGTGGGAGTGTGCTTGGATTATTTTGGCTCAGTGGGGCGCCGCCAGGAAGGATCAAGTGAATGCTGGGGGAGCGAGGGAAGAAGAGGGAAGGTAGTTAGGTACCTACTTTACGGCAAAATGAGACTGGACTACTACTTAGGTACCTGGGCCTCTTGGGTGACCACAAGAGCAGTGGAGCCTGTCTCTTCCCTCCCCGCTGAGGGTTTTCACTTGAATCAAAAACATTGATCCTCCAAAAACTGCAGCAGTACGGATACCTCCTGGCAGAACTCATGAGCGGGCAGAGATTTCACACGCGGCACGGCAAGGAAGCAGAATAAGGTGTGGCCAAACACACGGCACCCGGGGGCTCCCACGGGTACTGCGGCTGTGGTGGTGGTGGTGGTGGTGGGTGGCCTGCTGACAGCTACCTTATCCATGGAAGGTCGATATCACGGTACGGATACACTGCAGCTGCCAACGACGCTGAACACTCATTCACTCCTTGAGCGGGTGCAGCGAGTGCAGTGCTTCCTGCAATCCTAATTATATCGACGCCTTGGAGCAGCAGAAGCAGACGCTGGCAAGGCCCCTCTTCCCCTCTTCAGCCTTCTCCGACAGGTCTCCCGCTGTCGTTGAAAGTCTCGCGAGTCAAGCCTGGGCTGCCCCTCCTAGCCGCAGCCTCCATGCAGTGGCTGGCGATGGTTTATCCATGGTTGTTGCTCGTTGGTCCCAGTCCCAGTGGTTCGCGGGTGAACAGGTTGGACCTCGAAATGGAGCTTGGGCGCTCAAAACAGACACTGCCGTCTGCAGCAACAAACCCGAAGGATCAAAACACTGGTGGTCAGTGGTCAATAATAACAAAAAACAATTTTACAAAAAGCAAAACAAACACGCACTCGACATCACCATGCTCACTCATTTCCTCCCCCAATTTCCCGCCCGGCCGGCTACGACCACATCCACATCCCGCGAAACGAAAAGTGCTGGCTGACGAGCCTTAATCAGGCGGGAAACCTGAGGTGAGGACTACCTACCTAGGTACCTACCACCCGGCAGCAAGCGCCAGGCAGGCACTGCGTCTGCTTAGGTTCTCTACCTTATGGAAGGTAGGTAGGTACCTACATCCCTACCTACCTACGGAATGGAAGGAAGGTAAGAAGTAGGTACTTACTTCGAAATGCAAGTGCGCCGCCGAGGTACCTGCATTGGCACCTGCTCCTCCGGCCCGTCTCGTCCAATCCAACGGCAACTGACAGACGCACCCCGGGCTCTCGTTCCTTCTCGACCAATTCCTCTACTCAATAATGCGTGCTTTTCACATTGCCAATTGAACAGGAAAAAGAAAGCCCGCTGATGAACCGTGGCACGCGACGTCCGCACTATCACGCCAGCCGACAACCGTGATATTAAACTCTCCAACGTCAAAAATCACCTTGCCCCGACGACACGGCCGCAGCGTCGAATGTTGACTCCGCGGGACATTCCCATTCCCCATCCAACGACATCGAATTCCTCCTCCCACGCCATTGCCTTGATTCACCACCAACCGGCAGCTCACAGTTGTCTCACACAGCCGTCTCACCCACCGGGCTCCCACGGACGGCCTGATCTGATCAGATTTCTTTGTTTGACCTCCCGTATCTCGGACTGGAGCCCGGTATCCCATTCCACAGCCTGGATACTGCCCGCTTTCGGCCGGTGGACCTCGCGACGCCCGCCTCCAACAACATCCAGGCTCAGACTTGCTTTGCTTTGCCCAGCTCTGCCCGTCCGATGCTACAATCATCACATCACTACATCATTTATTTCTGTCTTCAGTTCCTCCTACTCCTGATCAGGAGCTTCAAGTCCTGATTTGACCTCAGGTCGCAGTCTGTTCCCTGGCCTAGCCCGAGCCCCGACTTCTGAATTGGCAAAAGCCGCCGTCGATCTTTCCTCCAGCGCCGAGCTAAGCCTCCTGCCGGATGGAGCTGTACCGATTCCGCCGCCACACCTTGCAGCCATCCTCGGCCGACGTCGTCGTTGGTCTTGCTGGAATACCAGGGCCTCGCACAAAGTCGACACCGTCAGGCCCGCCGGCAACCCAATACAAGCCGTCTAGTGCAGCATGGCGCCCCCCGTAGGGCAGAGGTACCGACCTGAAGTCGCAATCGCAGGTTCTTCGGGTTTTCTGTGCTCTACCTGACGCCCGCGTCTACATCTGTACGGTGCAATGCAACCTCAGGGACCAAACTCTTTACTTCCGACGCCCTTCCCTTCGGCCCTGCCCGACGTGGTATTGTCTCGTTCAGAAATTTCCATCGGATTTTTGGAGCACGGGAATTCGGTTCTGAAAGCCAGGCAGTATTCGTACCTTGGCCGATCGCTCTACGCAGGTTTGCCGTGGCCAGACACCATGCCACTTCCAAGCATTCGCCTGCAGCGCTCACCTGCGGCGGGAAGAGTCTAGCCTTTCGGCCCTGGACGCGCCTCTCCTAGCCTGCAGTATCGAGCAGTTTGACCAATCGGCCAAGGCACTTTTCAACTAAAGGCCGATCTGACAGCTTTGGCAGTGTTTGGGGATTTGCTCCTATGTCCGGAAACCATTAAAGACAGAGAAGGAACGAATATTGAACCCTCGGACAACTCGAACGGGTGTGAGTCACCGCTCGCTAATTGACCTCGCGGACGCAGCGAGGCAGCGCAACCCAAAATCATCCCAGTCCAACCTTTCCAACCTCCACAGAGCCTAGATGCTGGATCTTGCCGAACATCCATCGGTCCAACCAGTCAGCTAGCCTCCCAGCTCCGTCTTCAGGGACTGGCGGGTCCAGTGTCCTGGTGGCTTCCCGATACCCTGCTGCTACTTACCGCTAGAAGAATCTCCCAGCCACCCGCGCGGTATCCCACGGGTATCTTCCTTGCCAGATGTTCCACTCACTTGAAGGCTCCCCCCCACAGCTACCCAATGACGTCGTGCACCTCCGGCTTCGACGACGATGCCACCGTCCCCGCCAAGTTTATGTCAACGGCCTCAAGGGCTCTTTTGAGCTTTGCCCCGATGCTCTTCCTGGCTGCTGTCACCTCCCGCCCTCCCGTCCAATATCGGCGTCTGCCGCCCACGGCCACCACTTTATTAGTTCATACCACGCCACAAGATACGTACCATTGCGAAGACCCTTCATCATGCCGTCAACGAGCTGCTCCAGCCAATACCGGGTTCATCCCGTTTCCATAATTAGCACCAACTTTTTTCATCATGCAGGGACGCACAGCAACTTCCCCTCGTCGGGTTGTATGTTGCTTCACCACGCAGCTAGGCCTGCGAGTCTCGTGTAAGTACCTCCAACTTGGATTTGCAGAGGGAAAAGTTGCCTCCAGCATCACTTTGCCATGACGTTCTCCCGCGGCGCACATTTCGGCCGGTCAGCCGAACAAGATGTGGCGCAGAGCGGTAGAGCCTCGTCATCTGGTCGCCAATTCGCCCCGTCGCACCCAATAGCAAGCGCTCTTTCTTGTCGTCACAATTCTCTGACGCTGCCAGCAAGACTACGGTTGAGAGAGAAATCGATCTACACGAATCTGCAATACAGCTGCAGGAAATGAAACAGGCTAACTGCTGAAACGGAGGATTTCTCCCGTGTCTGCAGGGCTGAATGGAATGGCAGCCATGCACTCACACACACGAACGCCAACGCACAATGACAACTTCCCCTCCATGATAGGTAACAGGAAACCCACCCAGGAACCGGTTATACCTAAAAACAAACGCGGGGTAGAAGGAAGAAGAAGGAGGGCATAGCCACCACCGTTCACATCATGCGCGCACGACCTGCCACGATGCTGACATCTTGCGATGCGCGACTTGCGCAGGTGTGGAGGCTCGGAGTAGTCGGGACTCTGTGAGTTGGCCACATGCCATGCGCAAGGCAGTGATAACGGACTCCAGCATCGCCGACACTACAAATCATTGTGTTCTTGTTGCCATGATTTTTTGAACCACTGTTGGGGCGATGGCAGCTTGACGTGGGCCTGTACGAAGGATCGGCGCTTTCAAGAAAGGTTGAAGCCTGTTTCTCAAGACGGCTTGTCAATGTTCTCTCATGTGACAGTGGGCGGCTTGGCAGTACAATTTTTCTAGACAAAACACCAGCGTTGGCAAAGGCAAGTTGACATCTTGCAAGATACGTCAAGCAGAATTGGATCTGTAGACCGAAGGCACCCCAACTGCCTTGGCTGCATTGGCTGTAAGTCAGGGCCCAAAGGTAGTGCTCCGCACTACTTCGGAACGTCCATTGCGCGAGTTGACTCAGCAAATCATCTACATGAGAGGTCTTGACTAAGCGGACCTGGAATCACCGCAACTCATGAAGCTGCGGCTGAAATTACTTGCGTGGTAGAATTCTTCCTCGAAGGCCACTGTAACTTAACTAAAGTTCAGGCATCTCGAGCTCATTCGGACCTGGCTCCGTGAGTTTGGGCGTCAACCTGTAGTGAGTGGCAATGGTACCTGAAGGCTATGCCAGCTGAAGGTGAAATGGAAACGCAATCCATGCAAGATCTCCTCTTTCCTCAGCATTGAGGATGTAGAAGACACTGACTGCGCCTTGAAATGGCGGCTGCTAAGACATGAGTGAAACATTGGCCCCGACGGCAACATTGTGGTGTTCGTCTTCGTGGGAGTGGCACAGCAACATTAGTAGGAGATAAAAGCTGATGATGTTAAAACGCCTGCGATTCGCATAACTTGCTGCACACCATAGTCGCCTTTGACTAGTGGCCATCTTGATCTGTTTTGGTGTTGCAGCAATCTGAGTCTCATTAACCTTCCGCAGGCGCAGAAGAAGTGAAGCGCCTCATCCGGCAAGATAGTCCAGACGAGGTTGATTACTCATGCTCCTTTCTGCCTATCCACACGCCGCCATCTACTGCTGTATTCGCATCAGATGGCGAGGGAGCGTGTTTAAGCTCGGACTTGCCCATTTCTTGGACGAACAGGTCTACTCCTACGGCACTGACGTCCTGTGATGATGCGGCATGCAAGGCATCACAATCAAAACTAAAGCTTCGGATGATCTCACGCACATCGTCTTAGACAAAGGACATTGTGTATGGGATGCCTGAGTGAGATACACGAAGGAGGCAGCAGCAGAGTATCATTCACATCGGCTGGTCTCGTGTAATATGGGGATGGGGACAGAGCTTACACGAGAAAAAGTGATCAGCTGACGGCGTTTCACGTGTCTGTTCTTACGAGTCGAAGACGCGTTGCTTGAGGCGTAGTTGATTTCATGAGACCTATCACCCGCCGACGAGAGATCCAAATCGTTGGGATAGTTTGCCCGGTTCCCCAAGAGTGTATGGCTAGAACGGACAAGTAGGTTCGTCGCTGAGTTGCGTGGGCAGAAGAAGACTCATGCATGTGAATCCTCAGCAACATGGGATTCTGCACTTTACTTTGAGCATGGCCCGTGCGCGACCGCAATGCGATAGAGCTTCAGCCACCGTGGCTGGACCCCCCCTCCAACGACATCATGAGCTTCAGACACCCTGTCAAAACCATTTTCGCCCGCCCCTACAGCCGCCATTCCCGCAGGATACGAGTAAAAGAAAGATACGATTACGAGTGACGAGAAAAAGGAAGTGCAACATACGAAAGTGAACCATGGCGCGGCTGTCATCGTCGACGTCGGCGCCCGCGCCCCCGGAGCGCGGCGTCGCGGAACTGAGCCAGCTGCTCCGCCGCCTCGACCAGACGATCCTGCACGCAGACCATGATCGCGAAAGGAGGTTGCGCGCGAGCGAGTTCGAGAGGGCGAGGCTGAACTCGGTGAGTGTCTCTCGTTTGGCCCCCTCCTCTACTCGAGAGGTGATCCTCCCACACAAGCGACTGACTTGCGGAAACCCGTGCAGAATCTGGACTACGCACGCAGCCTCTTGACCCGCGTCGAGCAGGAGGCCCTCCACGTCAAGCTCCTCGCGCGCAGGCAGGACATGCAGGTCGACCTCAACCGCAAGCGCGAGCTGCTCGAGAGGCTGGTGGACCGAATGCACGACCTCGAGCAGCTGCACGAGGACGACGACGACTACAGCTCCGACGGCGAGGACATCCTCGGCGAGATCATCCCCACGCCCAGCGAGAGCACGAACTCGCGGTCCACGGACATGCCCACCGAAGACACGGGCGACGACGACTCCGCGGAGGACATCCCGGACCTTGCGCCGCCGTTGGGAGCAGCGGCGGCGGCACCGGCACACACACCGGCGCCGGAATCAACATTAGCACCAACGACGACCTCACAGACCCTACGCCCCCGCGGCGCCGCCAACACCACCGCCGCCGCAGAACCGGAAACAGCGACGTCGACGGGCACGGCAACGGCAACGGCAACATCCACAGCGCGCGCAGCGCTCTTCGCCCAGCGGCGCAGCAACACCCTGAAATCCACCGCTTCAACAGGCGCAGCGTCGACGGCGACCGCGGAGGCGCTGCTGGACCGGCAGCGCCAGGAGCAGGACACGCTGTCCGAGTCGATCCTCAAGATGGCGGGCGCGCTCAAGGCGTCGTCGCAGCGCTTCTCGAGCACGCTGGAGCAGGACAAGAACGTGCTCTCGCGCGCGGGCGAGGGCATGGACAAGACGGAGCGCGGGATGGATGCGGCAAGCCGGCGCATGGGAACGCTGCGCCGGATGACGGAGGGGAAGGGCTGGTGGGGAAGGATGATGCTGTACGCGTGGGTGTACGGCCTCATGGTCGCGCTGGTGCTGTTGGTCTTTGTCATGCCCAAGTTGAGGTTTTGATACTTGCCCCTGAAGGAGAAGGGGAGCTTGTGTGGATTTTTGCTGGGTTCTGGGAGGCGTTTGGGGGAACGGGCTGGAAAGGGTTGCATAAGCGTTATTAAAAGAATGCGAGATTGGTCTATTGAAGAAAATGAAGTCGAAGGGTGCTGTGCCTTCTAGGTCTATGAAAGTCTTGAGCTTGGTGTTTCTCAAATGCAAAAAAGCAGATTTCTCGCTCCCGATGTCTCGCTGTGTTTCCCCTTCCAAAGTTGTTCAGCATGCATCTAACCTGGTCGCCATCCATATGCCCCTGAAAATCATCTTTTGGGTAGTGTATGTAGATCACTCCTTCCATGTGTCCCTTTCACCAATCCTGCATGGTGAGACCCTCGGAGAGGGCAGCAGTGGTTGGTCATCACTCGTCTTTGTCCAAGGAGGGAGCCGTCGCATCCTCCATCTCGCATTCCTGCATGCTACCAAGGCGTTCGTCAATGTCTTCAACGCTCAGCTGTGACGTGCTATCAGAGGGCGCGCTGCTCGTTTAATACAACGCCCCCTCTTAGGAGTTGTCGCTTTCGACGGGTGTGTCTCTCTCGGCAGGCGCTGGTACCTCGGTGGGCCGCATCTAATGGACGGCATCGCAGAGACCCTCGCAATGAGCGGCGCAAGCCTTGTCGATGATCTCGTCTAGGAGTTCTGTCATAGCGACGTCGTTCTGGATGTTGGCGGGGAGCTCGTCGCCGAA
The DNA here is from genome assembly GCF_000319635.2 of Colletotrichum fructicola Nara gc5. Classification (NCBI taxonomy): domain Eukaryota; kingdom Fungi; phylum Ascomycota; class Sordariomycetes; order Glomerellales; family Glomerellaceae; genus Colletotrichum; species Colletotrichum fructicola. The sequence continues at coordinate 5,635,712 of NW_027094051.1, read as the reverse complement.
GAGGTCGGCAAAGAGAAGGCGGGTCTGAATGTTGCGCTTGACGCATTGGTCGTAGGTGAGGCCTGGGGTCAGCCTGCCTCCGACAGGCTTGCCTCGAGTCTAAGATTGCCATGTTAGCAGACCATTCAGCCCAAGATATGGGGGTCGATAACAGGAACAGGAAAATGTGCAGAAACAATGGGACGTAACAGAAGGAGCCGTCCTTACCGGGGGCGTATAGCTGAAGTCTGTCTTCTCCCCAGTGCCAGCCTTCAGCACTCGATCACACCAGCGGTATTTGGTCTTGATTTCGAAGAAGTTCTTGAAGTGCTCGAACTCGGTCTCGAAGACTCCGCAGGTGGCGCTGGTGCGTTCGATGGCACGGAAGCGCCAGACGCCGTCGTGCTTCTTCTGGTACAACTTAGCTCCAAACCAGTAGAGACGGGGCTCCGCGTGGGACTCGAAGAGCTGATGAAATAGTAAGGAGTTAGCATGCTTTTGCGTGGTGACGGAGTGCTGACTTGTGAAAACTAACGTAGAGCTCGTACTTCTCATGCACGGCGCCATACTCGTCCTCGGTGTCGCGGAAGAGCTGGATCTCGTATCGGAAGTGGTACTTGTCCGAAAAGACGCGGTAGAGGTCTAGAGATGTCAATGTCGGAACCTCATGGGGAAACTGGTCGACTCGTCAGTGATGTACTTACCAGGGTTGATCCAATCCTGGCCAACCATAGCATTCCGAATCCTGGCCTCCTCTTCTTTCCGCTTCCTGAGCTTGATATCTTCTCTGCGTTTGATGGCTTTGAAGTCATAGTCGCATTCGCGCAGCTTCTTGTTGCGAGTGCAGGAGAAGGTGAACCAATCGACATGGACGATCTTGATCTTGATCTTCTTTTCTTTGTCCTTGTTTTTCTGTGTGGCTTCTTGAACTGGAATCGCAAAACACAGTCGTTAGTACCCTACCCAAACGTGGACAGTTTGCCACCCTGAACAGGAAAGGCGCAGGCTAAGAGGCTACGAAGAGTGATATGAAAACCTGAGACGTACTCCTCTTGTTCCTGTTTCTGTTTTTGAATTGTTCATCCGTACAGAGAAGGTGCGTGACCGAGTCGTCCATGTCAAGCGAGAACCGTCCCTTCCGCATCTGGGTCCATGTCTGGAGTTTCTCAACCTCGTGCTCGTTTTTGCCAGCGGCCGCGAGAACCCTGTCCTTGAAGATACCGGCCACCATCGTTATCTTCCGGGCTAGGTATGTGGTTGCTTTTCTTGGGACGGTTCGTTCTGATGTTGTTGGAATATCGCCGATCTCACTGTGTCCTCGCTGTGCAGATATGATCTTCTCGCGATGGAAGGGAAGAAAAGAAAATCACTGTTCAAGCTGGGCAGATTATTTATCTCCAAAACAAGGCTGAGTGGGAGCCACCAGGAAGAGAAATAAGTAGGCACGAACCAGCACTTGGAAGGTGGTTGTTGAGTATGACTTCCAGTTTGGTGATGATGAGACGATGATGGGGCATGATGTTTTCTTGCGAGACGTAGCTGTCTATTGTTCATCACTTTTCTTGTTCATGGCCATTCACCTTCTACCTGAAGCCCTTCGCATTCTTGATGAATGTTCTGATCTTGTCCAGGCTCTGCTTGCCGTCCTCCTCAACGCCGCTGCTCACGTCAACGCCGACGATGCGATCACCAAACTCTCCAACTGCCTTGACCGCCTCGATCACATTGTCTGGGTTCAGACCACCCGCCAGGATGACCTGCAGCTCAGGGTCCTTCGCCAAAATTTCCTTAACGCTAGAGACGTCGAGAAGCTTACCAGAGCCCGCACCGGAGTCGAGCAATGGGATGGTGTGATAGCCGCGGAGACCAAGACCAATCGAATTGGGCTTGAATGCGCGGATGACGGGGACGGGAATGAGGTTTGCCCACTCGATAGGCTCATTTCCATGGAGCTGTACAATGTCCAAGTTGAAACGCTTCTGCTTCTCCAAGACCTCGTCCAGTGGTTGGTTTTGGAAGATACCCGCGAGCAGCGGGCGAGAGCTTGATAGTCTGGAGACCGACGCCGTGTAATAGTCTGTTGCAGACATGGTGGGTATCCTTGACTCTTGCCGGGTCGCTGCAGGCGTGTATGAGTGGACCGCCCCTGAAATCGCCGCGGCCGTCTCATCAGATATGCAGCGCTTGGCACCAGGAACCAGGCAGATTCCGACAAAGTCGGCACCAGACTTCACAGCCTCCAGAGCAGCCTCTGGCGTCCTCGTGCCGCAGATCTTGACGAACAGAGGTTGAGTCTTAACCGGCTCAGGCTCGGCGTCTGAGCCGGAGCACAGCTCTCTGATAAACTTGGTGGTGTCAGGGGCTCTGACAATAGCCTCGCCAACGAGAATGGCGTTGATGCCGTCTTTCTTGCACATTTGAACGTCCTTGTGGCTGTTGATACCGCTGAGGGCACAGATTATGGTGTTCTCAGACACCATACTCCTCAGCCTGCTCGTTGTGTTCATGTCGACCTCGAAGCTCTCCAAGTTGCGGTTGTTGACACCAATGGCCTTGGCGCCCAGCTCCAGTGCAGTAGTCATCTCCTCGGCATTTTGCACCTCCACAAGCGGCTCCATACCCAATGACAGGGAGTACTTGTATAACCTCTCCAGCAGCTCTGTCTCCAGCATCTTGACAATCAGAAGCACGGTGTCGGCACCGGCCAGTCTTGCCTCAAGAATCTGGTATTCCTCAAAGATGAACTCTTTGCGAAGGATAGCTGGTCTGTTGGGCAGGCCGTTCAATACTTGTCTGACGGCACGAAGATCCTCGATGCTTCCCTTGAACCACTCTGGCTCGGTAAGGACGGAGATGACGCTGGCGCCGGCAAGAGCATACTTCTTTGCCTGCGTAGGAGCGTTGATGTTAATGTCAAAGATACCCTTAGAAGGCGAGGCTCTCTTGATCTCTGCCATGAGGGAAACATCGAACGGGGTCTGGCGCAAGCGGTCGACGAAAGAGACCTGAGGCGGAGCGGCGTTCAAGTCGTAGGCTGCTTGGAGATCAGCGGGTCTTTGCGAGGGAATCAACTTTTGAGCAGCAACGGATGCTTTCCTGTGGGCGTAGATCTGCTGCAAGATGTTGTTTTTCTTCGCTGGCGCGGAGGCCACCACCTTGGACTCACCACTCGCAGCGGAGCCCTTCTTGAGCCTCTCGTTCTCCTCCCAAGTGCCGCCCTGAAGCTGCAGGAAGTTTCGAAGCATGGTACGACCATCAGCGGTAAGAATACTCTCGGGATGGAACTGAACACCCTCGATCGTGTACTCCTTGTGTCGAACACCTTGAATAATGCCCGGTGAGCCGTCTGCCGTGGCAACCCAGGAAGTGACTTCGAGGCAACTCGGCAGAGTAACACGAGTGCCGGCGAGCGAGTGGTACCTGGTGACCGGGAGACCTTGGCGCAGGCCAGCGTACACACCCTTGGCATCATGTGTCAGAGGGGACGTCTTGCCGTGCAGCCATTCTCCTGCGGACCCAACCTCTCCTCCGTAGACATCGAAGATACACTGCTGACCCATGCAAACTCCAAAAATGGGGATCTTGCCGGCAAAGTGCTTAATGGCATCTCGACTAACGCCAGAGTCGGTCTCGGGATGTCCAGGTCCAGGGCTGATGATCAATTGAGTTGGCTTCTTGTCAATCAACTCAGGGAGCGTGATCTTGTCATTTCTGAAGACGGTGACGTTTGCGCCTTCGAGAACCAGGTACTGGTAGACGTTCCAGGTGAAAGAGTCGTAGTTGTCGATGAGAATCAAGTTAGATGCCGTCGGGATCGGTGGCGACGGGTCCGGGTGGTGGGGTGAGTGATCGATAATATCGAGAGACGGCATCTTGGAAACGCACTCAAGCCTCGGAAAAATGGGTCAATTGGGAGCTCGTGGTCGTTCTCCCTCGAGGAGTCTTGTACCAGAAGTTGGAAATGCCGGTAGTTGTGAGTGTAGATTGACTGAAGTGAGTCAACAGGACGGTTTGCAGTACAAATGAAAAGGCGGTTGAGGAAGGAAGACCGTACCGTATGTCGGAGCTTAAACCTTACTGTGCGTCTACCAGCAAACTGGCGGTAGAAGACAGTGCGTCTCGGTGCCGGAGGCAAGCGCTGATAGATTGCCCCGCCGCTATCGCATCCCGGTCCCCCCGGGGCTACCTATTTGGTCACACAGGCAATCCCCAGACTCTGCACTGGGGCTTTCAACCACTCCTAATTGCTTATATTTCAATTACATAGTGATGGGACATTGCGAGGATGAGATGACAATTGTTCTGAGTCATTCTGTAAATTTGAACCTCAGAAAGCTGTGAAAATGAGAAAGTTGACCAAACTGAACAGCTCTTTCATTGAGCTTTCGGTACGTACCACGTGTACTGGCGAGCGCTAATCCGGGAAAGGCTAGACTCATCTGTCGGAAAAACAGCTCCCAAAAAAGTTGAGCTCCAGCCAACCACCATCAGAAAGGCTGCAAAAGCATTCGCGGGTCCAAGTGTACACGCGCGTCGACTTGCTTTCTTTCTCGCATCCCAGGCAACATAGCTCATCGCAGCCTCGCCTGATGCAGACTGGATCCTGATCGCTTCGCCCAATCGACCTCTGCGGCAATGGCGAATGTGGCGGACCGTCTGTATTTTCCTCCTTTGGAGGAATGTCTGAATGGAGACAACATCATCATGTGGGTAGCCGTGCTATTTGTTGACTTATCGATGCCTAGCAACTGACGTCGCATCAGCTCCTGGAAGCTCGTCGCTGCTGCTCTAGCCGACAAGGACGACACGCGACGAAAAACCAAAGCTGTGATACAGTTTTTGCAAGACGAATACGTGCGATCCCTCATCAAAGACCCGGCCACCGCCTTTGCGCCGCCAAGCGATTCCACAAAGACCGAATTCGAGACCAAGACCGCCGCCATCCACGTTACCCCCACGCCAAATGACAAATTTGATATCAAGGTCATTAAGGAGGATGCGCAATGGTTGAGCAAGAATACCAAAGTCAACCTTGTCGCCGCGCTTCGAGCGACCGTTGTCGAGTTCCAGTCCCGTCCAGCGAGCCACCTCACAGGCCCTCTCTCTACGCAAGACGCGGTCAACTTGCAGGAAGCCGCCGGAATTGCTAATGTTCAATCTTCATCCCTGGTCCCGCTTTCTGGTGCGGCGCTGGATGCCGAAGCCATCTGGGCTGAATTCGAGAAGGACGATACGAGGCGACAGCGCATCTTCCAGACGTACCTCGCTGAACGTCGCAATTTCCTGATGACAGCCGATTTGGTTCACGAAAACCTCCTCTACACGCAACCTTCGACCCAGATAACGACTGGCGATGCGCCATCAACACCTCCGAGACTGCTTGCCGCGACCGATCGCCCCAAATACCTGGCCGACCTACTCACAACCTACCTCCAATTCGTGACAGATTCCGCTGGAAGACTGGCGGAGGGCTTGGGCTCCGTACTGGAAGACAAGAACTTACTGGTTGAGGAACTCGAGTTGGAGTGGGTGCGGACGGTCCTGACCGAAACTGTCCATGCTCTATCGGTGGTTTTCCAGGCCGTGGATGGAAACGGCGATGCTTTCGTGCCCTGCGCGATTGTTGGACAATGGTTCGCTCTTATGGAGGGCTACGGTTTCTTCAGCGGAATCACTGCGGCAAGTTTACTGATCCTATCTTTAAGGAACGAAGCTAACAGCAAACAGCCAAATGAGAGCATTGGTTCACTCATCATGCCCCTCAGATCGCTCATAACTGCGATTTCGCTCAAAATGCTCAACCCGTCGAGATCCATCGAATCTCTCTCGGAGGAGACACCCGAGTATCGCGGAGACGAGGATCCTTACATTACTGCACCATCTGTCCTCGAGACAGTACACAACGCAATCCTGGCGGCTGCAAACGCCGATTGCGAAAGTCAAAGCCCCGTTATCTTTGCCTGGACTGTTATCGTTCACCGCATGTTTGTCTCGCATCACGAAAGAATCGAAAAGCGAGACGCTCTGCAGAACCAGCGCTCCCAAGAGACATTCGAAGCTGGTGTGCTGATCCGTCCTACGCCTAGTCGTCGACTTTCGGCCGGTAGTATCGTCTCTCTCGACGGCAAGTCGTTCGACATCTTCCTGACAGGCGCTGGCCTTGATAAGGACATGCAGGTTGTGGAGCAGCTCGCAGTAGCTGTGACATCCAATGGGCGGGCGTATGAGGTTGTCTCCGAGATGGCGCTTGCTATCGGTGGCTTGAGTGAGGGCGCTTTCACGCCGCTCATCAGCTCGAGGGTACGCCTTGCCTTTGTTGATTTCCTGAAGGCTACCTACCCATTTGTGGGATACCAGTCTGACTCGGTTACCTCGCTTCTGTCAGTTCTGTCGGCTGGTCAACAATACTGGGACTTGGCAAAGCCTGTCCTTGCACCCGCGAACGATGTTCTGGGTGAAGTACTTCAAGATGCCACTACTCTGGAGTATTACTTCCACCAAGCACTAAGCCGCTACCCTTTCGAGCTGTTGCCCTTCCTCAACATTTGTCGTGCTTTGGCAAACTGCACTGTTGCCGATGGTCGTTCAGACATTGTCGTCAATCTTTTACGCAAAACCCCTACTCTCACCTTCATCCTACCTGACGATTACCAAGAATATGAGTTGGCCCAAGAGGAAGAAAACACCAACACTTTCTGCCTCCTGGAGGATATCCCACTCTTCACACCTGCGACCGCATGGAACAGGAGGACTCGACTCGATGACTCATTCAGGGTACCTGCGGAAACCTATGGACGCTTTATCACGGATACGGGGCGAGTTGTTCTGATGGAATATGAGCACTCAGCGCTCGCTCTACTAGGCAAGAGACTGGAGGTACAGCTCTCGCCCGAGATTTACCGCAGCGAGCTAGATGGCTTCCAGCCAGAGGAAACGGCGGAGACTATCGTTCTGTTGTCTACTCTTCTTCGCGCTGAAGTGCTCAAGTCTGAGCAACAGGGACTCAGCGGTGACGATTCGCTTAAGTCTGGACTGGAGTTGTTGGAAGAAATTGGCAAGCACATTTCTGGCAACAAGGATCTGGTTGCTGTTGTGTGCGAGACCATGGACGTTTACATGCAAGACGACAAGGCAACTGATGGCCAGGGCATCACAGTACTCAACTCCTGCGTCCAGTTTTTGCATGCAATTCTGCCCTTGTGCCCTACTAGGGTGTGGTCTTACCTGGCCCGCTGCGGACTTTTGAACTCCGATGCTCAAGCTGGTAAACTGGCAAAGATCACAGGCAACCTGGATCTTGTTGGTGATCGCTTTGACTTGCTCCTCTCTTCTGTTCGCCTCTTCGACAGCCTCATTGACAGCGTCAAGAGCAGTGCTGTCCAGCGCAAGTCGGGCAACAAGCTAGTTGGTCGCCAGAAAGTATCAAATAATGTCTGGCTTGGCGTAGCAGACAAGGTGCTCGGTAAAGTCAGCCTGGCCATCGCGCAAGCCGCTGTGGACGTATTCGAGACTTCGTCAACATGGCGGTTTGCTTCAGAACTACACCGAACTCTGCTCATCCGCCATGTGGTTCCGGTGATGGACCGCATCATTTCTCACACTTACGGTATGGGTAACAAAGATAACTCAGAGACCCTGACGGTGTGCTTGGAGCCTGCCGCTTCCTACATCATTGATTCTTTCCTCTCGCCGTCTACTGGCTCTCTTCGGTTCCAGCCGCTCCTGGCTACACTTGTCAACGGTTTGCACGTCCCGGATTCAACACTCTATCAGGACAGGCTAGCTTCCGCACAAGAGCAACTCATCTCGACCCTCAAATTCACTACAACGCTGCTGCGTGTGGCCAACTACCTCGAACGACCATCAGCAAGGTTTGAGGATCATCTTTTCAAAACATCGTCGATTCTCGCGAGGCTCTGCGCCATATGCGAGCAATTCCGGCGACCGGCTCTTCTGCTCCTCGAGGCGCTGGTTCTGAGCGCAGCCAAAGCCAATGACGATCCTCCATCACTTCTAGGATATCTTGGTCCTCTGTTGTCTCGGTCGTTCATTCAGGTGTTGTCAAGGCTCGATAAACCCTTCCTTGTTAGCAGGGACGTGCAAACCACATGGAAGTTCTTCTCGACAATTGTTCAAAACCGTCAAACATGGTTGTCGAACTGCCTGCTGACTGGCAAGACGCCCAGAGATGCTCTGAAGGGCGGCAAGAAGGACGCTTCATCCGCCCCCAATTCCGTCCTTGCCACTGCGTTCACGAAGCTGAGAAAGATCAAGGAACTGGAGATCGCGGAGGCGCTTCGTATCCTAGACTTTGTAGCATCATCCCAGAACCACTGGCCCTGGACTATTTTTACCATGCAGAAGGACTCAGCCTTCTTAGATTCTTTGCGTCTTTACGTCAAGGACCTTAACAGCTTCACAGTCACCAGCAAAACGGACGCTGTCAAGGCTGCCATCGATGCAAAGATGGCTGCTTACATTGCCGAGATCTTTGCCATGCAGCTCTACCATTTGCGTCAGATGGGCGGCGCTGATGTATTCGCGAAGAGCCTGGTGTCAGACCTCGACTACTATCTGCGCGATGGTGTCGAAGTCTCTAGCTACAACAACTCCCTTCACACCAACTTTGCGAAGAACTTCACCAGCAAATACCCAGGAGTCTCTCTGGAAGCCTTTAAGCGAACGGCTCTGAGGCCTGGTGAGCTTGGCAGAAGCTACTTCTACGACCTGGAAAGTGCTACTGAAATGCTAAGCTTCGACCCCAGCTGGCATGGTCGTCGCAACAGCGGTTTCTGCAACGAAATGAGCATTGCTAACGCAAACCTGTCCCTCGTTGACGCGCAAATTGTGAGTTTCTCTTCAGCTATGAAAGTTTGTGCTAACTCTTGCAGTCGTTGTTCCACGCTTGGGAATTCTTGTTACTTGAAATCAGCAGCAGTCTTCCGGAGAACGAGACTATTGCCAAGCAGATGCTCCAGGTCTCTCAACAGTGCCTTGAGGCGAACCGATCAAACCAAGGACCCGAGAACATTTTCATGCGCATTGTCGAGGAGCGTGCCGACCTCAGTCTTCTGCTCGTTCAGCGTCTTGTCGGTCGTCCCATTTCATCCCACGATGTTAACCAGGTCCTCGGAACGCTCTTCACTATTGTTAACGGAGTCGAGGAGCCGTTTAATCCGGGATCTATCTCGTACTACCGAACCATGCTCAAGACTATCTACGTCACTCTGCGGGCTTACAGTGCAGCTGAGAAGAAGGGTCTTGGAGCATCCAAGAACGGCGGCGAGGGATTCTCCGTCACACTCACCCAAACCATTTTGAATCTGCTGGATAGAGTGGTCGCCAAGGGATTCAGGACTCTTGTCGCTCTTGTTCACGATACCGAGGCTGCCGTAGCGCCCGAGGATTTGGCTCTCCTCACCGCCATCCTGCAAGCTTGTCTCAATATGCCGACAATCGACCAATGCCAGACACAGATTCTGAACATCATGGCATCATATGACGCCATGCATGCTGCAACATCGCTCTTCTCATGGGCCGACAAGCTTGCCGTCAACAACGACCCCATCTACGGCGAGCTTAGTTTGCTGTTCCTCTTGGAGCTCTCGACACTCCCGGCGGTGGCAGAACAGATGGCTTGCGACGGCTTGCTGAGCCACTTAACGTCGGCTGGCATCACAAATTTCATGCGCCGTGGAAACATCTCCCCCTTCTCAGAAGCCATCGGACCACAGCGATGCTATAGCATCTGGGTAAAGGGCGTACTTCCTTTGCTGCTGAACCTGCTTACAGCCCTGGGCGGAACCGTTGCCCCCGAACTTGCCTACGTCCTGAACCAATTCCCTCTCCTGCTCAAGTCTAGCGTCGATCGTTTTGAGGCTCCCGGGGCCAGCCGGACCGCATCTAGGGAAGCGCCTCACTACGTTACCCTGCTATCCGTATCTGAGGTTCATTCACTTGCGCTTTTGACCCGTGTCATTGCCGCTCTGCGGACTGCAAACAACAGAGACATCCCCGAGGTTCAATGGGATGCCGCTTCGTTACTGGAGAACATCGACTTCTGGCTTTCCAGCCGAAAGCTGCTCCGCGACAGACTCCTGCCACTGGGCCAGCGCGAAGTCGAGTGGAAGAGCACCAAGACGGGCGCATCCGGCGATAACGGACAGCCAGAGAACCTGCTCGAGAGCAAGGTGCTGTCGCAACTGGAGGCTGTGAGGGATGTATTGAGCGAAGAACTAGAGGAGGATTAATAGTTGCAGTCACGATATGAGCGGCCTCGTAGCCCAGGGAACGAAAGGGGGGATTCAAGATTAAAACATGGCTCAGGCGTTGATGTGTATAGGATGAAAGTGTACATTTTCCGGCAACCACTGGATCTCATTTGGTGTAGAATTAAATCAGCGGATACCCAAGCTGGGAACAACACCCTTTTGGTGCGTGCCTTGAGCAATATGATTGTGACTGTCGGAGCACGTCTCAGTGAAACGAATGGAGTAGGATTTCTTCGATTGCCATAAATTTGGTGTCTTTCACACCCGCAAATGCCATGCCACCACCTCTATTCAACCTTTTGAGAAAGTATTGTACAGGAAACCTCCCTCATGGGGTGTCGACATCAAATGATAGAAATGCCACTCGTCGGTTTCTCTTGCCATGTCTACGACCCACTCCAGTGGTTATTCGTATCCCACAGCGTCCAGCTTGGTCGTGGTGCTGGATAGTATTACACATGCGTGCAAGCCGACCTTTGGCCTGCCGCTACATTCCCATTTCGGATTTTTCGTTTGTTCTCTCATTGATAATATGCTTCATTGGTTTTTACGGCCAGTACCTTTTTCTGTTGGCAGAGCGTTTACTGGTTCTGCTGCATCTGGGCAGTCATCTGGGCGTTGTGCTCCTGGAAGCGCTCGCTCAGGCGCTGCTGGGAGAACATTTGCTTCTGGACGCAGCGGGAGATGCAGCCGGTCTCGCGGGAGGAAAGGGACTTGGAGGTGAAGTCGTCGATGCAGGAGGTGAAGCAGTGGTCGACGAGGTTACCGAACAGCTATGAGGGGTAGACGTCAGCGCCGTTGTTTTCCAAGCTGAGAGATTTGCGACATGAGAGCGCAACTGCAGCCCAGGGGGCTGATTTGGGAAGATGTGCAACATACGTTCATGAACTCCTTGACCTGGCGCTTTTGCAGCCTCTGCTGGAGCTGGGTCTCCTCGGCCTTGGTAAGACTGCAGAAAGATGCGCTTTAGTCCGATATTCCCTCTCTCAGATTTTGCAGCTGTTCCAGCAGTTGCGTGCGGGGTTATACATACGCGTCCATTGTGGTTGTGTAGAAGTGTTTTGAAATGGGTGGCTTGCGTGGAAGAGCGAGATTTGCCGTGAGCTATCGTGACGGTGGAGGTTGATGCTGCTTGACGATGACGATGAAATTTCTTTGGGAGGGATCGACTTTCGGGACCGGCACTGCACTTTGCTGCTGTCCCAAGATGCGCGACGGCTGGAAAGCTTGCTTTCCCTGGTCGATTCGAGCCAATCACCTCACAGATTCAAGTGGTTGATGGAGCTCTGATAGCGATAAGCACCTACCGAAGGATGGGGAGGGACGTTTGGATTGTAAGCTCGGTTAGATGCATTGGGCAAGGAAGGTATCAAGGTATTCAGGCTTAGGCTCGAAAAGCACCATGGCGCAGACTGCTCGCTTCCACCGTCTAGGTTTAATATCCAATAAAAATAATCACCGGAAGCTCTCACGTCATTGAAAACACAAATATCTCAAAGAATCTCCAAGTAAGCAGCTGAGGCTAGGATTACTGCCAAAGCAAACATCGACTTGAGAAAGTGAACGTCTGGACCGTGCTGCCACACCAAAGCGGTTGCAGAGAGTGGGACCTGCCAGCGCGGCCAACAGCAACCGGTGCAGTGTGAGCTTCCTTCCCGCTCTCAACCAACAGAGCTTTCCCAAACGACCCCAACTCCTCACCACCACGACCACGACCATCATCTCCAGCCGTCACCAGCTGTCCGCTTGCAACGCCACTCATCACCGACAGCCCGGCCACAGGCAGCTCCCATCAGCTAGCTATTAGTCCACATCGCAGAAAGGCAGCTCTCAGCCGTGCCCTTCTCTTCCGACCAACCCTCCATGAGTGCCCGAGGCGGAAGCCGTCCACCTCCTCGTGGCCGCCCAAACAAGGTGACCAAGGCCGCCGCCGTTGCCGGCATCAAGCGGGACCCCCAAGCCCTTGCCCGCGCCACCGCCGCAGCCAGCCGACACCCCCCGTCCGCCGTCGACCACCAGCTCGAACAGCTCGCCCACGATGCAGAGGCCGAAGCTGAGCACGAAGATGACGACGAGATAACCGCTCCCCCTCCTCCCACGACCTCTCAACAACATCACCAACATCAGCAGCAGCATCACCAGCAGCACCACCCGAACGCCTTCGACCTCGCAGCTGCGGGTATCCTGGCCAACGGCCCTCCCCCTCCCGACTCGGACATACATCCCGATCTCCACGGTCTACCGGCGCAGTTCGCCATGGAAGCTCACATGGGCAGTCAAGGCGGTCATGGTGGCCCGGGAGATATTCCCCTGACCGCCGAAGACCTGGCAAAGCAGAGCGGCTACCATCAGCTGGTCATCGACAGTGCTCTAGCAAAACGTCTAGCCAACAACGAGGGTCACCGCCTTGCCGTACAAAGACGTGGAGACCAAAACCTCAACTTAAAGAGGCGTAGCAATGTCGAGGCTCTGCTAGCTCATGTCTCTGGCCAGGAAACGGCCAGCCCCTGCAAGAGTTGTCATAAAGGTTACGGCCCGTGGAACGGCTGTGTTGTGGTGAATGGCCAGATGTGCGGCAGCTGTGCCAACTGCTGGTTTAATGCGAGCGGGTCAAGATGTTCCTTCCACGGTAAGTATACAGGTATCGCTTCAAGAGAGCGAACGAGATGGTGAAGATACGGGGAGCTAACCGACATCAATGCAGAGAACAACCTCCCTCAGCACATGCCAGCGGTCCAGATGCCGCCTCAGGTGTCTGCAAACACAAGCTTCGCCGGCGCAGCGCCGATGGCTCCCGGCATGGTCCCCGCAGGCCCTAGCGGCTTCGGGCAGCCAGGCGGCAACCACACAGTGGCCCAGTTCACAAGAGATGCACTCAACAGAGCGATGGCGGAGGTCCGAAGTGACGATCCAAACATTCGGTTCCAGTTCCGCATCGAAACGGCGGCGCGGGAGCTAGCGCTGGCTAGCGCCGAGTACGCCGATTTTCTGGCTCAGCAGGCGGGCCACGACCCGAGTCAGCACCCTCAAGACGGTGAGGGCTCCGTGCCGGAGGCGGCGATGGGAGACGGGAACGACGGACCGTGAGATTCGGCTCACGATTCACTCTTAATCGACCCTTCTTTGCGTCTTCCACATACTGGCCCGAAAAGCGGCCGACGATGATTATGTCTACGGCCTGAGCAATATCAGCGTGACGGATTACCAACCCGCCCCAGTCCTCCGATGCAGTCGGGCAAAATGTTGTTCTTTCCCTGCCACGATGCCGTGGATGACAAAGCTTCTCTATCATCATCGTACCACTTTGCATTTGAGAACACGCGGGCATGGGCGCCCGACTTACTCGCTCTCCCTCCCAATATACACTTGGCACCTGCGTGGTGGTAGGGCGGCACCGTCTATGCGAACACATGGAGAACGGAAACCAAAAGACCAATGCGAAAACGACCCAATGACGACAGAGGGACACACACACACATACAGACATGGGGAGCTTGGGATTTCCCTGCAGCACCAGGCAGGCATACGGTCATCAGAGAATAACAGCAAAGCATAAGGCAATGGGAAGCATTAGTTTTTGTTTTTTTTGGGATTGGTTCACCTCGTACAATCATCACGCACACATACACTTTTACGCGTGAAAAGGAGCTGAGTTGACAGCTACCTTGGGCGAGGCTCATGGGCGTGCATACTGAACACACACATATAGATTGATACCACGGTTCTTTCATACACCAAGCATGCATTCGTCGTGTACCACTGCAGCGCAGCATGCCGTGAACCAGGGCTCCCCGTACTGGGGCCGGTCAGCTGGCAGCTTGTCTCTGTGACCTCAACCTCTTGGCTTACTGCATCTCTCACACCGGGTTTTCGTTCCTCAAACTAGGCTACAGTGATCACGCATCACAACCAGGGTTCAGGACTCCCTGGCCGTGTCTTTACTCCATGCTCCGCCTCGCATCGCGCCTCAGCTGAGTCCCAGACGGGCACTAACACGGCGGAGCAGACCCGACACGGGAAAGGTAAAGGCTTTTTTCGTTGCCTGTAATATTCCGGTCACCTATATCCAAAGTATGCCCAGCGGTGCGATCCTGAACCGTCGCTCACCTAACCCGCCCCAGAATCGTCCGACGTCCGACGTCGTAGGAAGGGAGAAAGGCCACCAGCGGCCTGCGTCACTCGATATAACGCGCCTCACGGTGGCGAGCCATATTGGGGCGCATTCTCCCTCCCTTGGAGCCCAAGCACATGCGTTTTAACGGCCAGATCCCATGTGAGAGTCAACGGCACACTCAGCCCATCCAACCAGCATCCCTTCTGTTCAGGTAACTCGGCGATAACATGAAAGTAAATCGGTGATAGTGGTGAGAAGTCAGTGTCTTCGGATTCGGCTCGATCCTAGCGAAGAACACGTAGAAAACCCTTTTGCTTCGCTTCACACCCACAACCGCTTGCTCAGGACGGGTTTGCTACGGGTATAATGGCGAGCAGGAAAAACCAAACCACAAGGCGATCTCACCACCAAGGGCGACCAACAAAAGTCTATACAATTCGTCCCATGTGACATTTCGACGTGAGGAGGGGGGGTGGTGCAAAGGGGATCTGAGAGCAGAAAACCATCCACATCAGCCCAAAAGAAACTCTGGATCTTCGCCTCCGCCCAACACGCGGCACGTCCCCGATGGTTGTGTCCCCAACCCCAGCTTCTCGTCGACACCTTAATGCCGAAGGAAAGCTGTCGGCGATGATGAGATAATACCGGGCAAAATGCCCATCACCTGCCTCTCACTGCCTTGCCTTCTCAACCTCACTGTGGTATGGTAATCACTATGAAACAGAAGAGTGTAACCCCACAGTCCACCCCTCTCCCCTCACAACTCTATCTCACCTCACTGCTGCTCTCTGTTCGGCTGCCTTCTCCGGAAGGGGGCTCTCACAGACTCTTCAGCCCAGGGGCGGAATGAACGGGGTCCAGATCTCTCACCGTCGTTGCGCGTTCCAAAAATTCTCCGACTTGCTGGTTCCAGGGGGTGGTTGGGTTGGCAAACAAGGTCGCAGCAAGCAAGAGAAGGACAAAAAAAAACCAAGGTCCTACGCAAGGGAACGAAATGAAAGGGGTCACCAAACATGCAACGCAACCAAAGAGAATCCTCCCCGGAAAAAGACATCAATCAATATCCAACATCCAAATATCACTGAAGATACTTGGACTTGTAACCTAGCGGCGAACAACAAATCCTGCGACATGTTTGAGAAAAAATTCGTCCAACAAACGGAGGGAGAGAGGGACAGAATGAGAAGGGATCAAAGCCAGCCCCCGGTTCGCACACCATTATCCAACATTCAATTAAGGTAAAAGACCCAATATCAGACGGTACAGTATTATATGTGTGGTTGGGCGAAAACCGGACCCCTACCAATAACAGACGTGTTGTAGCAACAGCTCCTGCAGCTGCTCCGCGCGCTAGAGATTCAGAAGAGCTGCAGGAGTGAGCCTCTCTTACAAGAAACCGTCAAGTTGAGAGAGGCCCCATGTCGACTATCGTGTGTGTGTCTTCAACCGCATCAGGAAGACGAACTCACAGAATTGTCGCAAGTCTCAAAACTTGCTGCGCCACTCCGTCAAACGTACAGCAAGATACGCCGCCGCCGCTTGGCGACGTGTGGGAGAGAGTTTTTGCTCTTCATCCAACTGCATGTCCAACGTCAAAATGATAATGTGAGAAGACGTCCGTGTCGAACTGTAGGAAGCTTAACCATTGGATGTGGAGCTCCATCCTCGGCCACACACACGCACATACATATGCACGCACACCATCATTACCTCACCCTCACTCCCCTTCCCAAGCTTAAATCCTAACTTCAGACCAAAAAACCGCGGGCGGAGACTTGTGAGTGTGTGCGTGTGGCGGGGGCGAGGGGATCTCTCGGGAGGGAGTTACGAAGTAGGTCGGTCCCTCTGGGACCGAGCAGGACCCTTGAAGAAGGGGAGAGAAGGCAGAGGAGTCAGCATCGACGAGTCGAAAGGCTAAATCCCTTTGGCATTACGTTACGCTAGGGAAGGTACTGCATAGTAGGTCGTTTTCTCTCGGGACTAGCCTTACGTAGGTCTACGTCGTCCACCCCAAGAGACGGAAGCGGCGGTTGCGGTCTCGATGCCGCGAACGGCGAAATTGGGGACGGAAAACGGAGATGGCCGTCCGCGCCGGAGGTCTACTATAGCGTCGGGTCTGGACTGGGCTACCTACAGCAACTAAAATTTCTCGACTACCTTCAAATCCCAGTGGGTGGATTGAGGGCGATCATAGGTAAATCTGCGGATCAGGGCCGCACCGAGACGGAACCTTCGTGTAGTGCACACTGTAGACTTGGTGATGCTATGATACCCAGTGTCGCTGCATGCACAGATGCTGGTTGAAATGAGACTACAGACTAGAAAGGCGCACAGTGAAAATACAGGTTGCTGGGCGCCAAAAGCATAGGTTCAAGGAGTCTCTCGACCTGCGCGCAACGTGAGGAATAAGGAGACTTTCGTAATTAAACAGAATATTTAACCGCCTTCCGTCCATCGGACTCTCTCTCAAATGCATTCAAGTTCATTGCTTCTTTTCCTCTTGCTATCCATCCGTCCGGGCTTCCACATCTCGTCCTCCGTCTCTCACTCGCCGCCATCCGTCAATGGTCGGGTTTCCTCGTCCCGCCGCGGTTCCGTCTACTGCTGTCCGAACATCATGTTTGATACAGAGCTACCTCCCCAAGTTTCCCCCTATTCCTGAACGCGGACCAACGAGGCAGAACCAAAAAAGTGTACCGCCTAGTCTGTGAGGCAATATACCGGGGGGATAGCCGAGGTGTAGGAAGAAAAAATACAGTCGCGTAAGCAAGGGAATCTGGGGAAACCGTAGCAGGGTCGCCGTTTCGTCGTCGTCGGGAGGAGAGTAAATTTCATGAGCCAGCCTCCACGACGCTTACTGGCTTTGGTCATGCAATTAGAAGTAAAGGGTATTGTTGAAAAAAAGCAAACGTTTTTGAGTGTTTAAATCAGACCGCACAACCGCAGGTTCTCCTGAATAATGATGTCTGTTTGTCGCGCGTTAGTCTCATTTCTTTGTGGGCTTTGTACCAGCTCTGTGGTTCCAATCGGGGCTAAACTCACCATTCACTGCCGCCATGACAAAGCGGATCTGGGTTGTGTCTGTCGCGCAGGTGAAGTGCGTGTAGATTTGCTTGGTCTCATGCTGGTTCAGGCTGACGAATCGGTTGAGAATGTAGTCGCATGCCGCGGCGTAGTCATCACCACCCTCATAGTCGGGGAAATAGTTCTTCATCGGGCTGACGGGCAACTTCTCCTTGAAACGGTCGATCTTGTTGAGGAACAGAATGATGGATGTCTTGATGAACCATCTTGAGTTGCAGATGGAGTCGAAAAGCGTCAAGGCTTCCTGCATACGGTTGACAGTCTCGTCCTCGAACAGGAGCTGGTCGTACTCGGAAATGGCGACGAGGAAGAGGATTGTGGTGACGTTCTCGAAGCAGTGGATCCACTTCTTTCGCTCTGATCGCTGGCCACCGACATCGAACATTCGGTACGTCAGGTCGCCGATGATGAATGTGGTTTCTGTGATACCCGTCGTCTTGACACGCGATCGCAGGACGTCCTGGTCGTTGGGCATGTAGTCGGGGGCGGCGATACGAGCAATGTTGTCGAAGTAGCTGGGTTTGTCAGCAAGCGATGCTCAGCGCCGAGGACTGGAAAACTCACTATCTCGCAGAATCGTTAAGCTGGTACTCGCGAGAGCGCTTGAAACACTCCTGAACACCGCGATCCTTCCACAGAGCCTCGATGGCACTTCCAACTTCAGGGGGCAGAACGTCGCCTTCAATCTGAGCGGGTTGCATGAAGATGGTCTGGACGTGGTACTCCATGCGTTGGTCCTCGAGGGGCAGCTCAAGCGATTCCATAGCCTCGAGAATGACGCGCATCGATTGCACCGTGTTGCTGAAGATGATTTCCTTGAAGGATTCCCGCTCGTCACGCGAGTAGCCGCCCTCGTGGATGAGCTTCATCTGCTTCAGGATCGTCGACTTTCCGGATTCACCAGCACCTATTGGGTTGTTAGAGTGGGCCGATTGGGGTGCGATTGAATGCCATCGCATCGGACGACGATGCGGCATTCAACGGGTGAGAAGGAGGGTTTGACGTACCCAGAAGAAGCATCTTGATCTCGTTGCGCTGCATCATCTTGTCCCGCTTCAGTTGGTTCTCGATCTCCTCGTTGCGGGCCTTGCCCTCCTTGTCCTCCGTGCTCATTCCACAACCCATCTTGGCGGTCTGGTGTCGTTGCCGACGGCGGATAGAAAAGAATTGATGGGATTAAAGTGATTGAGGATCCTGGGTCGAATCGTGATGATGCGTCGTTGAGCCTGAGAGAAATAACAGTGGATTAGCCAGCCATGTCGCGGGTAGCCGTGGTGCCGGCAATGGGCGATGGAGAGAAAGAGAGTGAGAGGCGGGCGAATTGTTTGGGACGGACGGGGCTGGAATGCGAAACGGGCGAGTCGGCGTGCGATGCGGTGCGGTGTGTCGGGTGGTCGAGATATCGAGGGAGGTGCTGGCAATGTATTGCAGCGGTGTCGAAGGGGTGGGCGAGGCGAGGGTGACGGCTTTCTCTCGTCTCGTTCTGTCTCTTATTGATGTCTCTGCCGTGTCGCCTTCCTAATCCAATGGTTTTGTGTTGTGTTTGGCGGCGAGCGGCAGCAATTGCAGTTCGAGGGGGTTGTGGGTGTGCGTCGGTCTTTCTCTCCTCGCTCTCACTCTCTCTTATGCCCTGGGACCTTCGCTTTTGCGTTTCGCTCCTTGGAGGGCAAGAGATGTAGTAGGAAAGCAGTGTGAACTCACCTCTCGATTTGATGATTGAGAGTAGAATCAATCAATTGACGACGGCTCGAGAAACGCAGCAAACAGGAAAAGAAAAACACTAGCCGTTGGGCGGACGGTGGGAGGATGGGATGGTCGCGACAGGATTGAAAGACCAGGAGCAGGAGAGACGGGAGAGAGAAAAGAGAGGAATGGGTTGGGAGGTGCCTCTAATGTGGAGAGGAGAGATGGGAAAGGGTAAGGGTGGGTAGAATATGGGCAGGGGTGGCAGCGATGGTGCAGGAGCGGGTGCAGGTGGGCAGGTAAGGTAGGTAGGGAAGGGAAGGGAAGCGCAGGTGCGAGTTGCAAGTGGGAAAGCAGGCGCGCAAGCAACAGTGGGCGACTTGGGTAGGTGGACTGAATGCCCGACTGGCAGCTGCAAAGTACCCCGGCAGCATGTACTGCGAGTAAAGTAACTAAGGTAGCAGCCCGCAGCAAGAAGCATCAATTCGCCAGCAGCAACCTCCTACTTTACCTCCCTAGGTAGGTAGCTTAGGTAGGTAGGTAGGTAACAGTAGTAGGAGCAGCAGCTAGAAGTCGGCGAGGAAGACTGGGACGACGAGTGGGTGGGCAGTCGTCTCTGGGGCGGACAATGCGGTTCGAGACGAGGTACAAAGAGCACGTATACAGTGCGCGAATCAGGCGAAGGGCACGGAGGCGACGAATGACAGGCGATGATGGGCGGCGGGCAGGGCCGCGGGCAGCCAGACAGTGGGCAGAGAAATCCAGAGTGGGTGCATATACGTACGGATACGCAGTAGGTATTCGTAATGTGCCGTCCACTGTAAGGTTGGAGAGGCAAAATGGTTGGCCGGTGATTTGGCGAAGGGGCCAATCCTTGGGATAACTGGAAAGTGGTGCCAGCACTTCTTCCAGGAGGAAGTGAAGTGCCCTGGTGAAAGCAGCCGGCAGCACAAGAAAGGCTAGGGGCTTTTGGGGGCCATCGCCGGGCATCCTCGACGCTTCAGAGGTTCGGTGGGGGCGGTGTCATCCACTGTCGCCGGCGTCTCCTAGTGACCAGTGCGCCGCACCACGGGCTCGCAGTCGGTGTCAGGACTGATGGAGGTGGGAGTGAGGGACTCAGAGGGAGCCCGGCAGAGGGGCCTGAGATGAGGTCTGAGGTGTGAGGTCGCCGCCGTCCGTCTGAGGTGACAGGCAGGTTGAAAGAAAAAGGGGGTAAGAATTAGTCGGGTGCACGGTGTGGAGGCTTGCTACGAAATATCCACAGCTGCCAGGTACGTACTCCATTGAGATGCGTCGTGCAGGGGCCAGCAGGGGGCATTCCAGAAGCCAAGGTCGAGAGCTG
Organism: Colletotrichum fructicola Nara gc5; assembly: GCF_000319635.2. Classification (NCBI taxonomy): domain Eukaryota; kingdom Fungi; phylum Ascomycota; class Sordariomycetes; order Glomerellales; family Glomerellaceae; genus Colletotrichum; species Colletotrichum fructicola. The sequence goes on along the minus strand of NW_027094051.1, from coordinate 5,615,239 downwards.
CGGTACGTATCCACCGGTACCTGCCTCCAAGTGCATTTAGCCCGGTTCCTGACCTGGGCCCCCCTGTCGGCCGTGTGTGTGTCTTTTTTTCTTTCGCAGAAGTTGGTGGCCAAACATTTGCCAGACCACTTATTACAGTGTCACCTTGTTCATCATCGCGGCGACAACGATAAGCCGAGGCAAGCATGTACAATATATACACATAAAATGTCCTTGAGAATTCAACTAACAGATTGATAGGTCGAAGGTCTTTGAAGACTTACTCCCGATGTTGTCAAAAACCGATTATGGACTTGCTGAGAAAGAAACTACGAGCTCCGAACCCTCATACCCGACATGACCAAAAGGTTCCATCCATTCCCTCAGAGACAGACCACCGGCGGGTCCACCAGCCAGCCCTTTGCAACGTTGAAATCACCGCAGCGAGCGGCAAGCCAATAGCCACAGCCTGTGGGGAGTCGCGCCGTGCCATGCCTTGTCCCATTGCCCGCAGGTTGGAACTCGCAGCAACGCCAACCACGCATGCGCAACTCTACTGTGCAATCCCTGAAGTACCTGAAGAGAGATGGAAAATACAAACCGATACCAAGGAAACAGCCTAACAGGGACTCCTGTGTCTGCAGCCGCGTCTGGTTGGCTTGACTGGCCCGAAGCCTCCTTGCTCGCCGCCCTGACTAATGTAAGAAAAACTCCTCGCGCTACGGGCGACCACAGACCATTGGGACCAGGCTCGGAGATGGGATTTTCTTTGGCGGGCGAGGCAAACAGGGCGGGCCCTGTGCATCTCTTGCCTTAGCCGGGTGGTAATCCGTCACTATTGCCTCTGCTCTGTCGCTCTCTATTAATCTTCCTGGCGGGATATGCTCATTCCCTTGCCTTCCGAACGCGCGAGAAGCACGAGCCGCTGCCAATACGAACCAGTCAATATGTGTCAATCCACCTCTTCATTGCTTCTCGACCACCTCGGAACGCAATTCCAAGAGACATGCTGTCGCCTCTTTGCCTCGGATGGTTGTACTTGCGCGAGACATCGCATCATGGGCAACCTGCTCCAAGACCAACACCTGACCCCTTGCCTCAATTGAAGAAAGGTGCCTTGCCTTGCGTGCTTCCCACCAAGAGTCAAGCAAGCAGTCAATCGGGGCAGCTGGAATGGGACACCACCGCACGCAACCCTCCAGCCCTTCCACCAGCCATCTAACTGAAGGCATGGAGGATCACCCTCCTTCCTTCTTCTGTGACTACCTGCAGCACCTCTGCTTCTGCCAGTGCCAGACCAGACGAAGCAGAGATCCACCTGCAGGGAACGCCAGGGAGATCGATGGCAGATGGAACATTGGAAAACTGCAATTGGAACATAACCTCCTTCCATCAGGGCTTCCATTGCGATTCTTGAAACACCTTCATCCGCGGCCTCCTTGCTGCTGCTCTTGACGGCAATGATTCCAGCATCGCGACGGTGCGTGGTATGCCCTGCTCGAGGCTTATCACCGGACTTGCACAAAGCACAAACAACCATACAACAATTCAGCAGGCTACAGCGCATCAAGACGTCGCCAATCTCATCAATACCGTGTGCCTACATAGGAAAACGCATCGCAAGGCGGTCTAGCCGCCGTCAAGCAAACAATGGAAGCAAACAACTTATTCAACCCAACCCCAAAGCTCTCGGCCACAGCTTGATTCGCCAATACTCTGCACGTCTCCAAGCTAGGAAATCGAGCACAGCCAGGTCCCGCTTGCCTACCTCACTGTACGGTACTCAAAGCAACCACTGGGCACTGGCGGACGGAGACACAAAGGAACAGCATCCTAACCAAGCTCTTGCAAGTTGCATCTCCAATAGGGGTCGATCGGGATCATGTATGTCTGAGCTTGGCACCTGTCGCCTTGCATTTCCTTTCTTCTTTCAAGGCGCGAACCAACCACAGACAAGCCGGCCAGCCAGCCGCCGTCCGGCCCATCGCCCATCCCTCTTTTTAGAGCCAAAATACCACAGACGCGGCGAACCCATCACCATTCCTGATCAAGTCGCATGTCTCTGCTACTGTCGACTACTGCGCGGTACCTTCAAGATCCGTACTCTTCTGCCCTTGCGGCGAGGCCAGTTCAGGGCCAGAAACCCCCCCATAGTCATTCCCATCACCATCTCCGACTCCACCGCCATATGGCCAAATGTCAGTGAGCCCACGCTTCTACCTGGTCCTCTCCGCCTAAGCATCTCCCTGCATCCACTTACGATGCTGGGCTGCCCAGTTCCCAACGGACGGCCGCCGTGCTTCGTACACGGTGCAGCTGACCAGCCTCCCGCCTTGACGCGCCATCGTCTCCGGGTACAAGGTACGACGACATCACCTGCCTTCTCGCAGTTTAATAAACACCAGCCCAGATCCCGAGATGAGATTGACGATGGCACACGGCACATGGAATCATGGATATTCTGCCGATTTCCATCTCCTGCCTGCTGATCTTCCCTTTTCCGTACAGTTACTGCGTCTAGGCGTCGGACTCCTCCATCACTGAGGTTGAGCTTGTTACGACACTCTGTGACTCCTTCCGAGTCCAAAGCCTCAGCCTCCCACTCAATAGTCTTGGGTTCTCATCGTCTTAGATTCTTCCGTGTTAGCCATCTCGCGGCGCATGATCTGCATTCCCAAGAAGCAAACGCAGATTGCATCGATGACAACTTTGCGTCTAGCCACAAGCGCGTCCAATCGGGAGCAGTGGCGCCTCACTGGCTCGGCTTTGGCTCCAGCCAAATCTCTGGGGTTGTGCTGGCTGGCCTGGCTAAAACATGAAGCTGTCTCTGTTCAGAGAGGTCGTGCCGCAGGCTGGCGAGCGGTTTCCACGCTGCAGCTTTGCTTTTTTCTTTAGGGAAACCATCTGGAAGCTGAACGTTTTCTGCCAAGCTTTGGTATGCGGCCAACCGTCACATTCCACAATCCCGTTCTCTCGACGGGAGCCTGCCCAACCTCCGAGCCACGCCAAAATGTTTGCTTTTAAGAGGTTCGTCGTCTGTTTGCTTCTATCCTCAACCGCCAGCGGCTACTGCATCCTGCCGCCGAGGTGATCCATCATCCCTCTGGGCCTTGCGCTTCGAGTCTTGCTGCTGCAGGTCTTAATTCGGGTCATAGCTGGATCGCACTGTCCAAGTTCCCTCCAGACTCGTGTGAACAGCCACCTAGATGCCACCAGCACATCAAGTTCGTTGCTGTCATGCAGGTGCCTAAATCAGGATTCAGCCTTTGACAACAAGATAACAGTGGTATTTGAGTTGCTCGCGACTTGGACATGGTGTCGATTCCATCGTCCTGGAATAAGTATGGCTTACAAGAGCTTGAGCTCGCTCAAACATGCAACCGCCCTTTGTATCACTTTGATATGAACCAGAGGGAAGGCTATCGCACCAAAAAAGCCACAGACCTGAGCCCCTCGCCAACAGACCAAGTCGATGCTTTCAAAGAGAGACATCGTTCATCCTGACTCGAAGACGGATAGTTGATTGGTCGCCAGAACGCCTCTTTAGCCTGGATCGTGGGAATGGCAGCAGCTGGGCAATCATCGCAGCCAGCCAATAATTACGCCACAAGACTAGCTAACCACCGCCTTAGCCGCATGCTAGGACGTCTTTGTACAGACGACTACCAAATTGGTTCAAGATGGAAACTGTACAAGATGGGCGCTCCGATCCTCTGGGACACACTGGTCTCAAGTGTCCGAATGCACAACCAGTCATCTTGCAACAAACATGCATACAAACTTCCAGAAACGGCCGACAGTCTGCGGCTTCTCCGGGCAGTGGTTCCTGGCTACCTCTGGTGATTTCAGTTGTCACGGTTGCGGTCCATCTGAGAAGACACGGTGCACATATCGCCACTGCGACACATGTCTTGCACGTCAAAGAGGCGCGTTGACATCATGAAGAAAGATTTCTTAATACGCCGCCAGTCAATCAGAATCTCAAGATGGGATTTTGGGGCGGTCAGACCCCACCATTTTAGCTGCCTTGAAACACCAAGCCATACAGAGCGTTAGCCGGTGCAAGTTAACCATGCAAGGGCAAGAATCACTAGCAAGATCCCCTGTCTGCAACTACAGTTCACACAGCCCAGAAGCCGTTGCGAATCTCATCTACACCACGGACACAGTCTGATGTTCTGCCAAAGAAAGGGGCACAGCACCCCCTTGGAGTGCTGATCGGACAATGATCTCGGGGTGCCGCGTTCGGTTCCTAGTCTGCGTTTTCCCAACCTGTTTGGTGTCGTCGATCAACACCAAATTTTGGACGAAATCCTGGGGGGAACAATGGGGCGCCATCGAGAATGCGCCCCTAAGATCCTACACCGATGGGACTGTTGCAACTTGCTCCTTCTCGTCGTCCACGGCAAAAAGACGGGTGGGTTCGAAATGTAATGCGATGGGTTGCCCTTGTTTCAATCATCACTTGTCGCAATCCGGATCCCCTGCCTGTCGCCGTCCGCTGTCTCAGAGCTGCGAATCACACCGGGATGCCAGGTCTAGTCTTTCAAGGCCTTGTATTCGTACTTATTAGAGTGCAAGGCGACGCAAAGCATCTCTTTCAACTAAGATTGGCAGCCGTTAAACCAAGGCTACAATTAAGAGCGCCTCCCAAAACGGTGCTCTCAACAGCGTCAAAAGAAGAAGTTTGGCCAGCAACGGACACATTTCAGATCCGAAATAAGGTAATTTCGCGCCGTCACTAGATCTTTGCGGGCAGGCGGACGGAGACTACTACCAGCAACTATTCCCGCGTCGGTACAGGGAGGCCACATGGCATAGCGAGCTCCTTTTCGCGATGCGACGCGGACCCAGGCCGAGAATTGGCAGTGGCCAGGGCCTCATTGGCAAAGAATGCCTGAAGAGGCAAAACTGTGGAGTTGCAAAATCGTTCCACGCGGGATCACGAGAAGGCTCCTTTAATTGAAGAGGGCCCGGAATTGTGGAGGCTTCTTTCGTTTCCCGAGGCCGAACCCCATCTGATGTCGTCGTCTTCTTTGCCTGCCTCCCAGTTTGCAGTCTGCGAGCGGACGAATGGCAGAGGCGGTATTCAGATGCGGACCTGGCAGATGGAGAATTCTGCGCGCTCTCTCTTGCATATTGCGCAGGCACAAGCGAGAACTAAGATACCTTTTACAGAACAGCGCAGGATTTAGGATCCGGCTCTAGCAGATGCTGCGCTGCAGGTACGTTGCACCGTATCTTAACTAGGTTTGAGAACTCTTACGATCATCTGCTGTTATTCCCAAGATCTCACATTGCGTCTCTCAAATCGTCATTCCATCTGGAAATCCAAATTGATCGGCCAGTTCGGATGATGGGTGCCTTGGTCCTGCAGTTGGAAGCACTGGAGGTCGGAGAAGTCCAAAGAGGAGATGTTCTAGAAGACTCATAGAAGCATTCTACCCCTGAGCCTGTCTCTTGTGTAACGACGGTTTGGCACATCACACACACGATTTGTCTTTAGTAATGGGAAAATCCATGATACGCCACCCATTTGCCCTCACTTTTGCGGGTATTCATGCCCGCCGTGGATGTTCGAGTTTTGTTTCGGACGGCTAGAACACCATGGACCCGAGGAGCTGTGAAACGACGTGCCGCCCTCAGCCACGACCGCCATCCAGACCAGTCGCTGGGTCTGGCTTGTTTCAGGGCAATCTGTTCTGCGCAGGTTTGCCATGTACAAGCATTTATGGCTAGAGAAACGCACTGAACCAAGCGGCCGCTGATGTATCTTACAAACACTAGCTTGCAGCCTCAACCAGCCACTGAGAACCTTTGAGTCTTTGAGCCATAGCAACGCACGGCTGCTTCCCCTGAAGATCGCACTGTCAGCATGGTGGGAATTCTGCCCCGGATCCACGCCGGAAAGGCTCTGTCCGCAAGGACAACGGGGACGGAGACAAGGACATGTCCTTCCGTGGCAATAGCTGAACAGTTATCGATGTTGCGGGTCCGGGGCGGGAGCCGGCCCGGCCAGGATGAGCACCAATGCCGGATGTTGTCTCCATAATTGTGCGGCCGAGGCCCGCGAAAAACAAGCTTGTTTAGCGCCGTCTTGACCGCCTCTGCGTCCGCGTCTCGACCAGACTTGGCATTGCCCTCTACCGACTGCATCATCTTTCTGTCGTTTGACGTCAGGTTGTGCTTCATCTGGGCACACTCAATCCAATTGAGCAATCCACACCAATATGTCTTCCATTCCCATGAACCGCTTGGGCGGTCGCGGTAAGCATCCCCGCCCGTTTCGCGTTTCTCCTACCCCTGAAGCTATGGCTTGAACCGCGACCGCCACAGGGAACGCGGGAAACAATCACCCGCCGATGCTTCCTGCGTATCGTACGAGTAGTTCCCCCGTGCTGACAAGACCGATCGTTCAACAGCGTTTCACCACGCCGACAACGACGATGACGATGTGGAGCGCGAGTACGACCGCCTCCGCGACCTCGCCCGTGAGGAAGCCAACAAGCGTAACCAGTGTTTTGAGCGCGTCCGTTAACCCCCACGCCCCTCGACGATCACCCCAACGTCTTGTCTGACTCTTTCTGCAACACACAGTCTCAGCAGGCCTACCAGTCTGGCGATGGCGCCGCCGCCAAAGAGCTCTCGAACGAGGGCAAGCGCCACGCCCAGAAGATGGAGGACTACAACCGCCAGGCGTCCGAGTACATCTTCCGCGAGAACAACGCCGCCGGCCGCGTGACGGGCAGCTGCATCGACTTGCACGGCCAGTTCGTCGAAGAGGCGGAGCGTATGCTTGAACAGCGCATCCGCGCCGACCGCGACCGGGGCCAGGAGCACCTGCACGCCATCGTCGGCAAGGGCAACCACTCGACGGGACATGTGCAGAAGCTCAAGCCGCGCATCGAGGCGCTGTGCCGGGAGCTCGGGCTGAAGTACTCGACGGAGGAGAATGCGGGTAGAATTTACATCAACCTCCAGGGCAATGACGCGACGATGCCGCCGCCTCCACAGGTTGGTGGTGGTCAGCAGCACCACGGAGGCGGGCAGCAGCAGCACCACGGTGGTGGCCAACAGCAGCACGGAGGCAAACCCCACGGAGGCAAGCCCCACGGCGGCCAGCAACAGCATCACGGCGGCCAACAGCAACAGGACCAGGAAGACGACATCGTCGTCAAAATCCTCAAGAAGCTGGAGAAGGCTTGCTGTGTGGTCATGTAAAGTGCTTACTCTGTCTCGGGTTGTTCCGCGTGTTCTTGTCTGCTTTGGCCTTGGCGACTGCTGCTGCCGCTACTTGGATGACGGGCCCATGTGTTGGATGTGTAAATGGTAATGTTTTGTATCTGATGATATGATACCCTAACGAGAACGTCACTGGACCACGTCGAAAGGGGCCTCGGATATGGGCCAGCGAGTGTGCCCCTTTGCGCCTTTGTATATGTCCTTCATCTTGCGTATATATCAAAATGATTGTTTTTTTCGTCCCTTCTCTTTGCCCGTGGTCCATGTGCTTGGTGGAAAATGGAAGCTTGGTGATTGGTGCTCCTTCTGCTGGAGAGGCAGGAAGGCCTGCACTCACCTCTAAGAGGGCCGCTTCTGCGGCGAGTTGTCGGGGCATCTTGCCTCAGAGTGTGCGCGCACTCCGTCCGACCTTCATGGTCAAGCGGTTCATCTTGAACAAAAAAAAAGAGAACTCCACGAGTTCGAGTTAGCCATATTGGCTGTAAAAAAACCATCGGTTTTTCGTAGGACTCTCACGAGTCTGAGCTTTTTTTGTCTCTTTTTTCCTTTCCCATTCCTATGTTTCTATTCCTCTAACTATATGAGAATAGAAATAAAACCTCTTTCTTTTCCTTAGCTCCCTTTTTTTTCGTTTATGGGGTGTGAGATGGCTAACGACGAGCTTTAGTTCATATCGCGCAGATCCAAACACGTTCATGTGTACGTACGTATTGAGCAGTGACGATTCATCTTCTAGCAGGTCCTCGGCGCGAACTTTCGCACGCTTAGAGGGGATTACGCGTTATAAAATACAGCCTTTGCCTCATCCCGAATGTAATCGAGAGTTGAGCATGACGTTGTATATTGGAAGGTGTGCATACGTATCGTTCTTCTGAAATGCTGATGGACAAGATCGCACGCATGCTTCATCTCACGTACAAATCGATCAGAACATACGTTACTTGACAATTTGTTTTTCTTTTTTTTTGGCAGAGGAAGAAAGGTGCTGGCTACACAGGACGTGACATCATCTCAAGGTAGAAGAAGACGGGCGATAGAAATAAAAAGAAACAAAAAAAACAACAGGCAAAGAAACTCGGGTCCGATGTATTCAACCCTACGAAAAACCAACGGTTTTTACAGATGGTATAAGTGGCCAAAGGGTAACTCCCTACGCCATTGTGGTCGATAGGGGCACGTATACCCTACACATGCTGAAATATTGATTGGGAATGAAGTCTTGGAGCACGAGTCTTATTTAACGGATCTCAGATACGTCGCTGTTCTATGCTCTCATTGCGCCGACTTATGGGGCATTCTCCCATACATCCCCACCGCCCTCTGCCTCGGTCATCTCCTTCCACCTTTGCGCAAACTCCCTCAAACCGCCCTCGCCCGCCATACTGGCGTCAACAACCTCCTTGGGCAGCTTATGCGCCGAGTACTGTGGCGTACTGAAGTTGAAGGCCGCGGGGTTATCCTTCTCCACGATCCTCAGCTCAGGGACGACCTCGTCCGCGTCCTCGTCGTCTGTCGTCTCTTCCTCCGCCGCGCTACCCTCGCTCCAGTCGCCCCTATTCCCGGACATTGGAATCCTCACCTCGAAAGCCTCTTCATTCACCACGGACCCCAATATCGGCCTCGGTACCTTGAACTCGAGCAGCTCACCCCACGTGAAAAGCAGGCTGTCCGTCCGCGGCGCCCACGGGTTGATGTCGATCAGCCGCACCTTGCCTAGCTCATCGTACGAATCGCTGTCGCCCGGCACGTACACGTCAAACACAAAGGAGCCGTCTGGGAACGTGAAACGCAGCCGGTCCTCGAAGAAGTCCTCAATCTTGGACACCAGGGCGGAGCGCAGGCCGTCGAGGAAGGGGTAGTGGTTCCAGTCGCGCTGGCAGAGGCCGATGAGCGCGCGGTGCTTGACGAAACAGCGGAACTCCAGGGCCGGGTTCGGCGCGAAGAAGGGGCGGAGGACGAGGACGGGCTGGAAAGGGCGGTTCGTGGAGGAGGCGACGGTGTCGTCGAAGGCGTGCTCGAGGTCGTGGCTCACGAAGCTCGAGCTCTTGAGCAGGAGGTAGATGTCGTTGGGCGTGGTGCACTTGAGCGTGTTCTGGTGCGGCGAGATCCAGGCCGCGTCCTTGGGGGCGGACCAGTTCAGCTTGGGAGCCACGGAGCCGCCGAGCTCCTTGATGCGGTCCTTGATCTCCTGATGAATCTCCGGAAAGCGCTCGTTTGGCGGGCGCGAGTCTGCCTCTGGCTCCGAGTCGGAGTCGGAGTACTCGTCGAGATGCTGATTTCTCCGAGGGGCGCCGGATGTGTTTGATGAAGGCGCCCATTCTTCCTCTTCCTCATTTGAGTCTGGCTGGGCGGCATCATCGTCGGCGAGAATGATGCCGTCGTCACGGATGTACTGTACGAAGTCTGGGGAGAGCTTGATGATGCGGGAGCGAATTGAGACGGTGCGATATTTGGGAAACCAGGCGTCGTAGGCACAGTTGAGGATGTGTTCCTTGGTGACTGGGGGAAAGATGAGCTCTTCGGCTTCCTGGGTTGCGTTGGTAATCGCGTCCAGGGTCGGTTGCCCCTCTGTGAGACCTTCGAGGGACGGCATTCTCAATAACTTTGTGTTTTTGCAAAGATTGGAATTCGTTTATGAAGTTTCCGGAGATTTTGGGACTGTTTTATGTGAAAACCACCAGTCAGATCTACCTCTAGTTAGAAAACAGCATTGAAGGTGCTCGGATTTTCACTTACATCGATGAGTCTTCATCGTTTAGTGAGTCTTCCTGTCGCCCAAAGCAGAAAGTACCCCACCATCCCACCGTCACATCTTTTTTTCTGCCGCCACGGCCCCGCCGCCTCTGTCATCCCCATTCACCGCCTTCGGGGACGGCAGCCCCCAACTGAACTTTCGTACCGCCAAGGGCCAGAGGTTGTAGTGACGTCTCTCCTCTCAGCCCCCAGCTCCGACAGCGCGTAATCCGTACAGAGAGACGCCCAACCTTGATTTTCTCCGACACCATCGATCGACATATACATCTAGCGAAACGTGCAGTTATTCCCACGATACCCATATTATCACAACCAGATATTCGCCGCCTTTAGTCTCGCTACACCATACACACACGCCATGTCTGACAACGTCGGCCTCTCCACGCCTCGCGGCAGCGGCACTTCTGGCTACGTCCAGCGCAACCTCGCGCACATGCGCCCGCGCGACTACGGCGCGCCGTACCCTCCGAAAGACGCCGATTCGCTCCGTCACAAGCAACGGCAGCCCGATAAGGAGATTCTCGAGCACGATCGCAAGCGCGAGGTCGAGGTTAAGGTCCTAGACCTCCGAGATACCCTCGAGGACGAAGGGTAAGCTCATCTTTTCCCTCTCTTTAATTTGCGCAGATGTAGCTAACCACTTTGTGTCACTGCAGCCTTGAGGAAGAAGAAATTGAGACCCGATGCGACGAGCTGCGCCAGAAGCTCCTTGCCGATCTCGAGAAGCAGAAGAACTCACGCGGCGGCGGTCCGGTAAGGAAGCACTTCAAAAGTCACCAAGTACACGAGATGGCGGACGCCAAAATCAAGGAGAGCGAGAGGCTTAGGAGCGCGCTGAGGATAAGCAAGGACTACGAGGAGGGAAGCCATTGGAGGAGGCAGGAGGAGAGACTGAGGAACGCCGTCGACAGGGACACCAAGAAGGAAGAGGCTGATTAAGTGTCGGCGCTCTCTCACTAGGTCTGTCAAGTCCGACGCGGCGCGTGGGTTCGGGTCATGGGTCAATATGGGATGGCGTTTTTGGCGTTTGGAATATCAGCGGAGATGAGACGTGCAAACCGAGATCACCTTAACCTCGTTTGGCTTGAAGCGTCTTGACAGAGAAATTTGGCTGTGGGACGGTTGCATATCGAATTATTGATACATGTGCGGAGATGGGCCCGTCTTTTAGTAATACAGATGCATCGCCGTCGTTTATGCCATTCTATTTCTTCCCCGCCGGCGGCACCCACGCCTGTGGCTGCCACGCCTCCCCGGGACCCTTGGCTTGCTCCCATGGATCGTGTCCGTATTTCTTCTTCGCTGCGCTGGTCTTCGGCGTTGATTGCGTTGGGCTCGACTCGGTCGACTCGGTCGTCGTCGCATTCACCGATTCCAGTTCCGGCGCAATCGGTTGACGTTGTGCCGTATTCAAGGCCGGCAACGGTTGGCCTGTTGCCTGCCCTGGGGCGTCCATTACCCTGGGCTTTGCCTCCCACCGCGCGTCTGCCTGCGCCGCCAGCAGCTTCATCCTCTCCTGCCTAACGACCTCGCTCGACTGTTCTTCGAGCGACGGCGGGTGCTCACGTGTGTGTCTTAGCCATTGGTGCCATAACGGGGACACCTTCACATCGGACAGGTATGTCGATCTGGGGTAGTGGACGATGCGGCGGAAGCGGCCGGGTCCGTCGCCTCGTTGTTCGCGGAACTCCCAGTACGTGTAGCCCTGCAGGTCACGGCCTGGAACCGAGCGTGTTAGTATGGAAGGTTTCCAAGGAAGCGGTGCCTCTTATAGAAGAACCATGGTTGAGGTGAGGGGGGACGGACCGATGAGGAAGCGCTTGCGCCATGGTAGTCTGAGCGACTTCCACTTATACCAGGCCTCCAGTATTGGCGAAATCCGTGTTGAAGACATTTGGACGTTATTCTGCGAGGTTGGGGGAGACAAAATCAAAAAGTTCGTCGCTCAGGATCCCATGGCTTCAATATCTCAAAGTTGCTGGGTGTTTGGGAAAAGTAATGAGGTCAAGCTCAAATAATTTGCACCGCCACAGGGAAGTTCGGTCGAGGCTCTATTGGCTGAACCATGATTGGGCCGCCATATCCTCAGCCACGTATTTTTTGTGTTTCTGCAACGAGCCAACAGCAGTTGCCTAATGCGCTTCAGAGTTACATTGACCCCACCAGCCACCACCGCACACGTCACTCCGCAAGGCCGCGGCGGGCACGTCGGACCCCAGGCGCTGTCACCTTTATCCAGGTTCCCGCCTGGCTGAAGAGATGCATAAACAATTAAATCTTCCCCACCAACAAGGCACAAGTGCGGTCTTCGTCGGGCCTTTCAGTGTTTCCCAATCATTCTTCCCCTGCCACCCGACATATTGATTGTTCACCTCTCCCCGCAAGTCATTTCGATCGCCCTTTCGTCGGCCCTCCTCTTCCTCTCCTCAATCCCTTTAATCCCGAAGACTGCATCGAGCTGCGTCTATAAAACACCCTGAGACAAACTCGCGCCCGCGCGCGGAGCAGAGGATTCCAGCATCTTGTACCAGATCCGTCATCCCCGGAGCCCCGCCGACGTCAGCGCCTAACCGCCGCGTCACTGAAACGCACCTACGAACCCGAGTGCGAAGCGCTTAAAGCATTAAACAACGAATCGACCCTGTCTACCAACATCCCGTCCTCACGACCTGCGAATATAACGAAACAGTATGGCTTCAGTAACGTCATTAGACAAGGATTTGCGCAAGTTGCGCTTAGAGAGGTACACGCCCGCCGCGGCGAAGGAGGTCAGCTCTTGGATTGAGAGCGTTCTCGGCGAGAGACTACCCAGCGGAGACTTGCTCGAGAGCCTCAAGGATGGCGTGGCGTTGTGCAAGTAGGTCAAAATGATGCTTTTTCCAGCGGTGCACCCAACTGACATGTGACTCTCAGACTCATCAACCTTGCGGTGCCTCCGCCCGGGGTCAAATTCAAGAAGTCCGCGATGCCCTTCGTCCAGATGGAGAACATCTCACACTTCCTCCGCGCTTGCAAGCAACCGCCTCTGAACCTCCAAGAGCACGATGTATTCCTTACAGTCGACTTGTACGAACAAAAAGACCCGGCCCAAGTACTGCAATGCCTCGGAGCATTCAGCCGAGCTGCCCACACCGCGAACCCAGCCAGATTCCCGACACCGATTGGCGGCAAGACCCGAGGTGTGATGAGCCCTCAGGGTACCGGACGTGGAACCCCTTCGCCTACCCGATCTCGCGGACTGTCCAATGCCTCCGGATTCGGCTCCCCTCGACCCAATCTGACAAGCTCCAAGACCGGTGACTCGGGATCCGGTCGATGGAGCCCGACGAAGCCGACATCTCCGACTACCAGCTGGAGCAAGAAGGAGCATGAGGGCGCCACATCTCCGGCCTGGAATATTGCTCAGTACGGCTACATGGGAGGCGCTAGTCAGGGCAACCTCGGAATCTCGTTTGGAAGCCGGAGACAGATCACTAGTGCTGGTCCCAACGTACCCAGCCTGGCAGAGAGGGAGAAGAAGCGTAAGGAGAAGGAGGCCGAGGAGGAACACCAACGCCAGCAAATGGAAGACCTCAGGCGCCAGAAGCTGGAAGACGAGGAACGACAGGCACGCGAGCAAGAGGAGAGGGAGATCCAACGCCTCGTGGAAGAAAAGCAACAACGAGCGGACGAGGAGAGAAGACAATGGGAGGAGGAGGAGCGCATGTGGAAGCTCACGGAAGAAAAGCGACGCAAGGAAGAAGAGGAGGCCGAGCAACGTCTGGTCGAAGAGCGCACCCGCACTAGAAGCCGCAGTGATGCTAGACTCCGAGGGCAATTCCTGAGCCAGTACCAGGCCGAGCAGAAGGTTCAGCCGCAAAAGACTGGCGCAGATAGAATCGCCGAGCTGGAGGCTGAGCTTGAGAAGGCCAGAGAACGTGAGAGGCAGTACGAGCTTGAGCGTCAGGGGCGAACAGGCAGGACGTTGGCTGTCACCAACGATCCCAAGGCGCGGCTGAGGTCTAGGAGCCGGCCGTCCGACGGAACACCTAGCCGACAAGATTCCTGGTCTAAGAACGAGCGTGAGGTTCTTCAGACATCATGGACGCAGCATCAGGAATCCCTACAGGATGACGAGCCTCCGGCCCCACCTCCGAGATCGCCCAGACCCCTGCCTGACCCCAGAGCCGTGGCATCCCCGCCGCCGCAGAAGGTCGGGGCCCACACCACCGGCGGCCGACCTCTTCCGGACCCCGCCGCCTACAAGGCCGCGCAGCAACCTCCGCCAAGCCGAACTGACAGGTTCCTCGCTAACAACGCGGCACCCGTTCAGCCCCCTGCGAGGCAGACCTACTCCCGCGAATTGAGCGCCACCGCTGAGCAGGACGCTGAGGACCGCAGACGCGCACAGAGCCAGACTAACACTAAGGCTGGCGGCTGGGCATCTAAGTCACTCCTTGAGCGCGAGATGGAGATGGAGCGCCAGCGTCAGCGTGAGTGGGAGGAGGCACAGCAGGAGACTGCCAAGGCCGTGCCGACCGGCAATGGCGTTGACGGCATTGGTGGTGGCATCGGTGGCCGCTGGGACGTGAGCCAGTGGGCTGGATACACCGGCGGCGATAACCAGAACAAGGGTAGCCAGGGAATTGGAGCTGGAAGAAGACAGATTGTCGGACCGAGACAGATTGCTGGACCTAGGCCCCTGCCCAACGTGCCGCGATAGTCCTACAGTAGACCTAAAGATTGACCTTGTTTGTTTAGAGCGCAATGGGCAGGCTTAGTTTGCGAAGATCCCCCGTGTCGTCTGCTCCGTCTAGATTGTAGATGACTGAGCACTTTGAAATAGGTAGATATCACTTATTAATGAGCGAAAATCAGACCGATTGCTGAGATATATCTGTTGCCTTGTGATAACCCTGTCATCCTCTTACAGTATATCTTAATCTGTTTCAAGGCACATCAAGTTGGAAACGACGAGGGATTATTAGGATACTCTAGGTATTCTGTCCGTCTTTGTATATCGAGACTCCCTGCAATGGCTCTGAGGAGGGTGCTGGCTTTAACGATGCTCGTGCTAATAACACAAAAGAGAGTGAACTCTTTCACTTCAGCTCCTGATTTCATCTGACTGGACTCTCATCACAGCCTTCCAGTAAACCACTTTCTTATCAGAAACGGTAGTCTTTTTGGGTGGGGCTCAAATACTAACTCCTCCAGAAGGAAGACCGCGCCGTGGCACCTTCCCTCAACTCACCAGCTTTCAGGGGCAGGAGCACCTTCACTCATCCCAACCATTCGCTCCTTCTCTTAAAAGATTTTATCTTCTACTGCCGTCATTCACTAGCTCCTCGCTTAGCCCAGGCTGCTAGACCTTATCCCTCCGAAGATAAAAGCGCCTCTCACCTGCTGCTCACTCTTCAAACCCTTTTCACCACAACCACTCTACCTTTCACAGACACCTTATCCATTCACACAAGATTCATCAATACCTTCACTCACAAACATTAATACCTTCACTCACAAACATCAATACCTTCCCATTCAATCACTTCCACTCACAACACAACAATGCGGATCCAGATGAACCCTGTCATCGCTGCCATCATTCTGGCCTTCGTCAGCACTGGTGGTGTTCACGCCGCCCCCTACAATCTGTCGGCTCAGGACGGTGCTGTTTGTAACGGCATCAATCTTGCCAACCACACTCGATGCGAGCCCTTCCTCTCAGCTAACGGCACCGCTGTCCCCATCATCATCAACGACGCTCTTGGCTCCAAGCCTCCCATCACCTCAGACACTGCCAAGCACACCATCTACGTCAACCAGGAGAACAGCACCACCCATTGCTTGATTGACGAGGCCCAGAAGCCCCTAGCTGGCAACCCCTGGGACCTCCCCAAGCTTGCAGATGCCAACGATTGCATGGTCATCCACGACTGGGCTGGATCCAAGCCTGGCTACTTCGCCATCCCTAAGACTGTCCTTGACGCCAGCCACAACCTCTTCCTCGCCAAGTCTGGCACTTGTGCTATTGGTCTCTACCCTAAGACCTACAACAACAGCGACATGTCTGTTGGCAGTGTCGATCTGGCCAAGGTCATCAACCTTGCCATTAAGTATGAGTTCGATGGCGCTGGACATGTCGAGGCTATCGATTACGCTCAGTGCGACGTCACCAACGACGAGCACAACAAGAAGGACTACATCCTTTGGTACCTCTCCCCACCTGAGAAGAAATGGTAACGGCTGTATGGATAGATGGCTTCACAAAGGATACGACTTTCATGGCTTGGGACTGCGCTTGGCTTTCAGGGAGGACTTCGTTTTATCACAGGACTTGGTTTTTTAGAAGGGCATGGTTTTGACATGAAGGAGGGAAATCGTTCTGGAGTTTGGGCATAGATAGACTGGCACATCACTCGCACGTCTTTAGCAACACCAGAGCTGGTAGATGAACATCGCGACGAAATTACACAAGCTTCACCACGCATATTGCTTTGCTTTAACCGCTAAAATCGTGATCATTTCTGCTTCTGAAGTTTACTGCCACCAGCAGTTACTTTTTCTTTTTGCCTTCGTAAATGTGTGCCCTCCCCTCACCTTCATCCGGGGTCACACAAGAGAGGCAGGGGCGACTTCCCTTTGACGAAAATTTCCTCCTTCCCAAAGATGCGTTGCTGAACGCCCTTCTTCAGACGAGATAAGCGAGGGACAAAAATTCACCTTCACCAGAAGCCCTCTTTTCCCAATGGGAACCTTTTCCCTGCCTCTTTTCCCACACAACAGGCCAAACTTCACAAAAGGCTTTCCCCTTTCTTCCATCAGACAAACACAAGAAGCCGAAACCCCGTCCTTATCACAGCCCTTTTCCCTCATCAATACCTGAAAGATGGCTGCCATGTCCCGACTCCTGGGCGCCATCACTGTGATGGCCTTCACTGTCATCTCCAGCACTGCCACTCCCTTCACTGGCAAGCCCGTCGACCCCAACTGCGGCGTCATCTGCAGCAACCTCGAGCGGCCCTACGACGGAGCAGTCTGCTACGAGACCAAGCGCGAGGACGGAACCTGCCAGCCTGTCTGGGTCACCGCCGCCATGCTTTCCACCCGCGGCGACGGCTTGAAAGATGTCGACCACAAGGCCCCCGGCGCCCACTACCACAACACCGCTCCCGTCGCCGGCAACCTCCCCATCATCAACGACCGCGAGGACGCCGGCACCGAGAATTCCCTCGCCAAGCGCCTCCAGTTCGACCTCGCGCCGAAGCCTCAGCGCGTCTGCGAGTACGTCGGCCCGACCTGCATGGACCCCAGCCGCGGCAAGGGCGCCAACCCCGGCGATTGCGAGGACCTCATCCGCTTCTGGTACAACAACCACGGAAAGTGGACCATCCAGAAGAGAGACCTCGAGGGCCGCCACTACCTGGAGCTCGCCCAGAGCGGCAGCTGCCTCTACGCCGTCGGCCACCCCCACCTCTCGGTTCAGGCGAACGATACGGTCGTGGGCAACTCCGACATCTGGGCCACCCTAGCCCAGGGCTTCAACGAGTGCGGCACCAATGGCAAGATGGAGGTCCAGGGCATGCTCGACTGCGATGAATGGAACCTCTTCTTCTGGATCGGCAGCAAGGACAAGTTCGAGTGCTGCAAGGGCGAGCATCCCCCCAATGCGTGAGGGAAAAAACAAAGATGTACCTGGGATACGAAGCGTTGGACAGTGTCTTGGGCACTTGCACCTTGGAAGTGAGGAATGGATCAAGAAGAGAACCTGGCTTCTGGCATTTGTCAAGCATCACCGCCATACGGAGGAGTTACAGAGATGAGCCGCAAAGAGTCGCAGACTTCTGCTTAGCTATTGGCAGTTACGAAAAGGAATTTGACACCGTAGTTCATCCGACACACAACCTGTCTTGACCTGACGTGTCGTCGATGTGATACACTGAAAGCTGTCCCATCAATGCTGAGCCTCCGCCTCCCGCCCACCCACCTTCCGTGAGTCAGGAAGAGAGGATGAAGCAAGCTTATTTTGAATGATGTAAGCCGTTCCTGCTGGATGGAGAGTTTCATCCGCATGGACAAGCTCCAAAGACTACAATGGATAGCGAGCATCAGATCGAAGGAGAGGGACCCAACAGTCCGTTTCGTGAAGGTGCTCTAGGCCTTGGCCAATGCTGCAGAAACTGTAAAATATGGAACGATCAAACTGTGGTTGAACGAGATCGCTGTGGATTAAACCATGTTGCAGTGTCGTTCATCTCACCACGCACTCACCTCGCTCCCGCCGAGTTCCCTGCCGTTCCCACTACGCTCGCTCAGTCTTGGACGTTAGGCGCGTGTTACAGCATTTTACCGCACCGATCCGAGTGGGCGGCGGAATACGGCAAGTCTTGCAGAGTCCATCCGCCGGCCGCTCCGAGTTCGCCAGCTTTCCCTGATTGAAGCGGACAACCGGCACTCGCCTGTCACCCGAAGTGTGTTGTCTTGGACGTCACATATCCAATCGGCAGGAAAATGGGGCGGATGGTATTGGTGGCGGTAGTGGTGGTGGTGGGCTGCCAGCGAGACAGCAACTCTTCCGAGGTTGCCCTACACCGAGGCGAACTAGCCTCCGAGGTGGAATAAACGCAGAAACAAAGTCGTTCAAGCTGACGAACCCACTTACCAGACACTGGGAGCGCAACATGTCGCGGGCGCGCTGGAGAAGCCCAAGGTTTGAAACCTGAGCGTTTTCCGCAGTCCCCTGGCTCGGACCAAGCATCGGCCTCCGGGCGATCTCATGCAGACAGCCTAAAACCCCAAGAGTGCCCACGTCCATCATACTTCCCTGTTGACCGTTCACACCATCTTTGCCTTCTTCCCTGCGTTGTTCCTTGAATGGAAGGTGATGTCGAGGGCGGCTGCAGGGAAGCTTTCTTCGCGTGTTCCCAAGCAGCATAGGATAGCTCCCCCGGCAGAGGCCACAATTGCCCTACCCAAATTGGTTGACATGGACGCCTAGCCGGACCGTGCCGACTTTTCCTTTGCCTCGCCTTTGCTTCCTGGTTCCTTGGCCTGATTCCGATCCTCACGCAGCTCGGCGCAATGGGCAGTCCGGTTGGGTTAAGTTGAGCGGATAGTCCTGTTCGTTGGGAAGAGATGGCGCGCACGACTCGAGTCTGTTCAGCTTATTCTTAAAGACAACAACTACACTTTTCCGCTCCTTTGGTCCCCTGATTTCAGGTGTCGTGTGTTTTTCTCCATGATTGTACATAGGAGTTGCGCGTGTTCGGCGAGTTGTTATCTCGGTTTCGGTGTAAGACGTCATGTGGGTGGGAGCCGCTCTGATCGCCTTGCTAGCTGCAGCTGCTTCGTGCGCACCGTCGCCACAAGGCTTGAAGACGGACATTACAATCCTTCGAGACAATGATCTTCAAGGTGAGCCGCAAGTGATCTTTCCTCAGACACATCCAGTATGTTGACGAGAGGTGTTGCCCAGATACGCAAAGCTCTTCGGCCAACTTCAGCGCACTCTTTTTGGGCGAGGGTCTGTCTTTCGATGAGGCCAATGCTACTTGCAGAGAGCTCGGGGAGCTGCTCTGGTCTCCGGAGACCAATAGCACCGAAAGACTCCTAGCAATCCTCGATTACCAGGAAAAGAACGTGTCTGCGATCTGGATCGCAACCGCAAAGAATGACAACAACCCCAGAGCAATTAGCTCCAAGGGCAACGTGTCCTCTCCCGGCGCCTCCGACAAGCTCCCAGCTTTGTGTACTCATTCAGCACCATTCTCCAACGGCGTTGCCCAAGATACAAGCGAGCGGTGGCAGGTGATGGTGAATTCGAATAACGACGACACCCTCGGCTTTCGCGACAGAAACAGCTTCCGCTTTCACGGCCTTCGATTCGCATCTCAGACAAGGCGGTTTGATTACCCTAAGTTGTACAAGGGATCTGGTGGGAAGAATGTGTCTGCCCTCGAATTCGGCTCTCCGTGTTATCAGGGGTTCGGCGGCAGCGAGGACTGCCATTTCCTGAACATTTATACACCGTACCTGCCACGATCTAGACAAACGGATAAGAGGCTTCGGCCAGTCATGTTTTGGATTCATGGAGGTGCTCTCACCAGCGGTTTTGGCAGCGACCCTCTATTCGACGGGGGTAATGTTGCTTCGCGGGGTGATGTTGTAGTTGTCACCATCAACTACCGACTGGGCACGCTCGGGTTCCTTGCGCTGGACGACAACGTGACGAATGGCAACTTTGGCCTCGCCGACCAGATAGTAGCACTAGACTGGGTCCTGGAGCATATTAGGGACTTCGGCGGAGACCCTGCCAGAATCACAATCTTTGGCCAGTCTGCTGGGGGCGCTTCTGTTCGCGCTTTGATGGCGTCACCCAAGGCAAAGGGCAAGTTTGCAGCAGCGATTCCCATGAGCAGCCTAGGCGGACTGACGTATGGGGCTTCGTACGCCAAGTACTTCACAATCGATCAAGCGATGGAAGTGGTCGGTAACACCATTCTCAACGCCACGAATTGCACCAACAACCGGTCGCGTGTTGATTGTCTCCGTCGAGTACCAGTCGAGAAGCTCAACCGCGGAGCTCGCTATATGGTCGTGGATGGCAAGTACCTGACGTCGAATGAGCTGCAGCTCAGTGGTGATAAGATGGACGTCCACTTAATGATGGGAACGACCGCCGAGGATGGTCTTGCGTTTCTCATCTTTCCCGAGAATGGCACCGTCCCGAACACCACCCTGTGGCTCACTTCCCAAGGGCTTCCAGACCCGCCGCGAAATCTATTTCCCCCATTGAATACGACAACGAACAAGACGAGGCAAGCGTTTGGTGTCGGCGCTCGACTCGCCACAGATGCCATGTTTCGCTGCATAGACCAGGCGACTGTGTACGCGGGTCTCGAAAGCGGCGTGCTGGGGTCGAAGGTGTACTACTACGAGTTTGAGCGGACGTATCAGACACCAGAATGGCCGCGGCTCGATCTCTGTGAGGCACCAAAGTCTAAGGAACATCCGAACGGGAACCCGGAGTCGTCCACCGACAACCTGCGATGCCATTCCGGAGAGCTGGTGTCGTTGTTCGGCAACCTCGCGCGACAGCGTCTGCCGTTCCGAGATGAGTACGACTTGCCTTGGGAGCAGTATCTCGTTGATACGTTTACGTCATTTGCGAGGACGTACGACCCGAATCCCGACAAGGACTTCCTCCGAGCTAGAGGATTCAACTCCACGTTGGAGGCCTTTGAGAAGTCCGGGCCTTGGGAGCCGTCGATGAAAGGCAACATGAGTATGAGATCCATTGACTGGCCAGTAGAGAAGCAAATGATGAGAGGGTTCAAGGATTTGGAGCAGTGCAAGTTTCTGAATTTGCCATTGGATTTCTACGTTTGAGTAAATAATTGAAGAAGGTGAGAAGGATAGATAGAGGATGCACATAAAGTAGTTGGATCTACATAATTAGACGTTCTTAGTACACACTTTAGGGGTAGATCGGTCAGCTACGAAATTAATAATTGCATAACCTGGTTATATACATATACTACCCTGCTTTGAGGCCTCCCTCGTTCCTCTTTGCTTTCTAGACCACTCAGTGCATTTCTGGGTCAGGGGCCACGAACTTGTCAGATATGCTGCCACTTCTACCTATGGAGGTGGCAGGAGGCTGTGTTTGCGAGCGCGGCAATGCCAGCAATGGATGCGCCCATTGGGCCAAGAAGCAGGCGGCCTCTCACCCCCGTGCTTCTGTTGGCATCTCGTTGGAGGACCTCATGCAGCGCCCACCCCATTGGCCAATTGCAGCCTCTAGGCGACACGCATATGTGCCATCAGGCAATCCCCTCAGCACCCGTCGTCACGACTGAAAGAGATACTCAGCATATCAACTGCTTCATTTACGATTCTCTGAACGAAGGTAGTGTATCTCGAAGGCGAGTCGTGGCCCACAATGGAGGCAGCAATCGGCATCATCGGACTCTCTTTACAACTTATAGACTCGGCAATGAGGGTCAAGCGAGTCATCGGCACGTATCGATCTGCTTCGTCCGAGATCAACCGCCTGGCGCTCAAAGTCGAGCGGGTCGAGGCCATATGTGGCGCCATCATGAAAAACTTCGAGGGTAGTGACGCGGGCCGCCGGTGCTCTGGACTGAGGGAGAGTTGGGGCGTTTGCGTCTTGCGAGATATACAGTCAACACTCGTGGAACTTCATGGCATCGTGACCAAGCTCGAGAGGAGGGCGTCCAAGAAGCGCGCTCTTCATACAGTGGGGTTCACTTTCCTAGAAAAGAAGGATGACATAGCCCGATTGAGCACTTGCTTGGAAGAAGATCTGAATCACTTGCAGCACATGATGACTACGGAGATATTGCCAGTACCTTCCCAGGCTTACCGAATGGACTGAAAGCCTAAGTTAACCTTCAACCATCGCAGCTCGCGTTGTGAGATCTTGGAGCAGTTACTTCTGCCTCAGCACGCCACTAAGACCAGTTTATCAGCACCTCGTCCGGCCCTGACTCCCGGAGCCAGTCTAGGTTCGCTTCAATTGATCCGGCCAAACACAATCTCTGACGTGGAAGAATCTCGCTGCGAAGCTGTTCGAGCAGTCGGTATATTTGGTGAAGTGCAAGTAACCAAAACCACGAAAACGTTGCGTTCGCGTGACGAAGATGGGCTGGTAAATGTGAAAGAGTCCAAAGCATACTCGCTTGGTGTTCGGGGCTGGGCTTACCGGATTGAATTTCGTTGGAGATTCGATACACTGAGTCCCGTCTCCTATTCTTTGAGCCTACGGCACTATGTTTCAGCCGAAACCCACCCTGAGCTTTTCTCGAAGCTCCGAACTACCATTATACGTGGTGATTTATCGGGACTCCAGCAGATGCTTCTGGCCCGTGAGGTCACTCCCACATCTTTCGTGGCTCGCATGACATTATTCGAGGTAGGATTTCCCTTTTAGTCTCTGCAGGTCACAGAAGTTGACAATAACCGAATAAGTTTGCTGCCTCTTTGCATGAGCCAGATATTTGCCGCTTTCTAGCCCGCCAGAACTTGCAACAGTGTCTTGGAGAAGAGTAAGTACCTATGATTAGAACTCAGTTACAATAATACTGACAACATCTATAGTCTCTGTAGACCCATCATTGGCGAAGGTCAAGTGATCTCGTACACTCATCCATTGAGAGGCACAGAATTTGAAAAATGTTCACGCCTGTCGAACCTGGATGATGTCTTCCTCTCGATGGGTATTCCTGCCACTACACGGATGCAGTGGCTTCGCTACTTGAGACTTGAGCGGTCGCATTTCTTTTACTACTATCAGCGAATACGAGCCTCCGAAGTTGACAAGATGCAAAGAAACTCTCTACTCAATGCAGCGTGGGACGCAGCAGTCGATGCCTTCCGAGATGATGCGGTCCATGGGCATCTTTGGATTCCAGACAGCCAAACCATGGCTTCGTGGGCCAGTATTTTCTGTGCTCTTATCAGCGAGGGCGTCGACATTCACAGATTGTGCAGCGCCGGCGGGCTTCCCCTTGAGGGTGATGACTTTGCGTGGTGTACTTCGTTCTGTATGATGCTTTACTCTTCCAGATGCCAGCGAGAGGTCGAGTATACGATATCATGCTGGCTTAGTGTGCTGAAGACAGCTGGGGTTGACATGGTGGAATATTTAAGATGGGAGACAGCTTATTGTGAGGATCGCTTTGGTTTTGAAAACCCAGGTCGTGCGAATGACGCCTGGCCCCAGATTCTGGGATTGAAGATCATCTGCGGGTTCCAAGTTCCTATTCAACGCCGTTGGGTTGACCCCGATAGTCCAGCAAGCGAGGTTAGACAAGAGTTTAGGAACTTCGGCTCCTGGGAACGTCCTCCTGTGTTCATTGCCCGTTGGTCGGAGGAAGCGGACAAAGATATCCGCCGTCAACATATTTCATGGAAGAACTCCCCAAATAGGCAGGTCTCCAGCGAAGATGATTGGCCATACCAAGACTCAGTGGCAAGAGACTACGATTTCGACGACATATTGAAGAGCCTGTATTGGGTTGAAGACTGGGCAGATCGTCGGACTTCTTTTGATTATGCAAAGAGATTATACGACGAGAGGTTCGCGAGAAGGCAGTCGAAGAAACTCTACAAGTCCGGGTATCTCCAGAAGCAGAAACGACTTAGAATTCCAGGGGCCTGGGAAGAGTCACGTTGGTAATAATTGGAACACAGTATCAACCTGATCTAAAAGAATTGCCGCCTTGCAAACCAAACTGACCGTCCGATTTTGTCACTCTGCATCATGAATGTACAACCCCAAAGATATGCCGATAAGTTCCAGACCTTCGTTCAAGCCCGCCCACCAGTCATTCGATGCCGGAGGCACCGCCTGCGACCCGGTGGTAGCATCTTCCGATCCAGACCCAAGCCAAGGCCACTAACCAGCAACATTCGAGGCCACGTACAACCGCACACTCATTCTATGTAGCCTCTATTCGACCGGATCGTAGAGGTCGGTATGACTGGTCATAGGAATCGTCCGACGCTAATGTCGTGATTCAACCCCCCTGGATCCGTATCTCCATGTCAAAAAGCGGTGTATGCGTGTCACGGATCTAGTCGAAAGAAGAATTGACAGCATGAGAGAGCATTATCTACTGTCGTTTACCGGAAAACGGACGTCGAAAGGCGTTATGATTCCGGAGTGCATGATACTGGGTGTGTCGTCGGATCAGGCACCATGCGGATGACGGCTAGGTCTCAGGCCGCAATCAGAAAGGAAAGAAACAGTTCTAGGGGACCGGGAAGGGATAGGCTAGTTTCCTTGCTCAATCGACTGCGTTTGTCAGCACAAATGTAAGTGAATAGTGCCGTCAACGAAAGCGAAACAGGGGGCCGCAAGGTCAGCAGAAGTGTCTCCCAATGCTCTCGGTGGCACAAAACATTACACTCATCGCTAGAGGCAAAAAGATGGACAATCTAGGAGTCGAACCTAGGACCTACCCCATGCGAAGGGGTCGTTATACCACTAAACCAATCGCCCTGTCTTCATTGAGAATACTGTGTTTACAATAGTTGATATCGTGACGAGCTTGCAAAGTTCCTCGGGAGAGCTCCTCCATTTGCAGGGCAAGAAATAAGACATGGCGTTGATGGCGTCGCCGGGAACAGCCGTGAAGACATGGGTTGATGGGATAGGCTCAGGGCCGCCGAAATCAAGGCTGAATGTGCTGTTTTGCAGAGTAGCTTTTGCACGCCACTGTTATCAAACATACCTTGTTTAAAGGCTTCACTTTCTCTTCCTCTGTGTAAGAGCACATTTGCCTCGGATGCCGAACCGGTCATCACCGAATGCAGTGCAACAGACACGCTGTCCAGGCACCAGATGACTCGTTGCGGGTATTCCATTGGGCGTCATCCATACCGCGCCGCTGTGCGCTAGGCAAAGAAACATAGATCCGACGAGGAAGAAAATAAAAGGCACATTGTGCAAAAAAAACCACGTAAAGAATCGGAACCTAGAATCTTACAAATCCCAATCGTCGTGTAAGCCAAGCAACGAGGCAACCGCAAGGCAACTTGCGAACCTCTCGCCTCTTGAGACAATGGAACGGTAAATTGAACGACACTTCAGAAGGAAAAATGCATTTTGGAATAGATTTTGCGCCATCTACGACGCTGGCACTTAGACCGGGCGCAGCCTGATAGGGTGGGTGTACGCATGTCGTAGTTATTGGAAGCCAAGTACTTTTTTCGCTGCAGGGAGGGTTCAGCGTCAGCGCATGACCCGTCTTGCGGAATGAAAACCCCTTCGTCGATTCCATTAAGGAACGATCTTGGAGAGCCGGCTTAGAGTCGGGTTCTTCGGATGGGTCTCCTCATCTTTGACAGGTGGAACGATGATGACGAAGAGCTGCACGATGGACAGAACTAGTGATGGACAGAAACCGTTTTTGAGTTTCCAACTGTCTTCCGAGAACCGTTAACCCTGTATGACGGCGATGATGCTCCCTCCCGCCTGTCATGAAGCCGTTCACAACCGTCTGCGCGTGGTACGTGAACAAAGTTTACCTCAGTGGAACAGGACATTTTTACTTCAGCGCCCAGCCTGAGTAATTAGTTGGGCCTTCGCATCGTACATGTGTGATGGTTGGGTTGAGATAATGTCGAACGGCAGGTGAGAGACGCCTGCTGTGTAAGTACTGTACAGCAACAGCCCGCAGGCTTGGTATGCCTGGCCTGTGATACCTCTGTTTTCGGTCTGTTGCATCTTCGACCACCCCACTGCAAAAGACCATTTTTGTGTGTATGGCGTTGAAAAGCCCTGTGGAAACACTGTGGCTGTCTCTGTGCGATGTGAAATCGGCCGTGTGGAATATGACGAGC
Organism: Colletotrichum fructicola Nara gc5; assembly: GCF_000319635.2. Taxonomy (NCBI): domain Eukaryota; kingdom Fungi; phylum Ascomycota; class Sordariomycetes; order Glomerellales; family Glomerellaceae; genus Colletotrichum; species Colletotrichum fructicola. The sequence continues at coordinate 5,588,917 of NW_027094051.1, read as the reverse complement.
CTCAAGATAGCCCTAGGCATGAAGCTTTCTGCGCCTTTTGTAGGACAAGTCGTTGAACTGACGACAGACACCACTCCTTACCATCACGATCGATAAACGTGGCACGGTAAAACAGCTCATGGCCTGCGGTCTCGAACCAAAGTAGTTGGACCGGCATCCGGAGATGGTCTGCCTCAGTAGACGTCGTATTTCAAAACAGGGACTTCCTTGTCTTGCCGTGATGATCTTCGGGAAGAATGGGTCGAGATCCATAACTTCATCCAATGTTGTACGTCAACATGGATGGTGCCGGGAGCCAAGCCGACCGTCGCGAATAAGTTCCCGTTAGGCAACTATCAAGCTGCGGCTCTGCGATAGCGACTGAGACGGAGGGCCATCTTGTCTCATCCTCACATCGCCAGTCCCTGACGGAGCTTGGTATTAATCGACGACTTGATAGGTGGGCGGACTCGAAGCCTTGGGGCTGTAAGCCGGATCATCGAAAATGACGGAATAGGCTAGCTGTCAGACTGAGTCTCCAAAACAAGATTGTGAGATCCTTATTCCCGCTTCTCTAGTCTGTCTCATGGGCAGCCGTCCCTGGAATCAATACGGAGGAGTCCTGCGACTGGAACTGCATTTCGCAAAGTGCAACCTGGCGCCACGGCGACTACCTTCTTGATGCCGTCTCACGGCACCGAAGGCGGTACCGAATTTCAGTATCCGTGTTTAATCGCGTCAACGAGCTTCCTCTTGTCCCGGTGATGACGGGCGTTCTGCGTTGCAATGCAGCAAGACGTGCATCACTGGCTTCTTGACCGACCGCGATCGCCGGGTGAATGACTTCTGCTCCTATGACCGAGCAGAGGTATAAAGTAGATCAGGATATTGTTTCGTGCACGCTTGATTGGCGGGGAAAGCCACTATCGTGTAACTGCTCATGCACGTTAATGCTCGCTCCTTTATCTGGTCAGTTGATGCTCCTCTTCTGCCAATTGGAGGCCTCAAGCCGGAATCCTAGTGGATGTCGAGTGATGGTTGATATAAGTACCAAAAAGTGTAAGAATTCTAGCCCCGATTGGGGCGGTGCCAGGCTGGGGCTGCACTCATTCGCCATCACCCCGCGCAAGTGCACGAAGCCATACGCAACCCCTGCAATCCCTAAAAGAGGCACAGCCTGCTTCGGTGAGAGTCTGAAATCGATGATGGTCTAGCTGGCCGGTTGCCTCGTTTGCGGACCATTGCAACCCAGGTGATCATGCCGCGACGCGCCCTCCCGCACCTCGTTTTCCTCGTCGCGGGAGAAAGCGACCCCGTTGGTTGCGGGGTATGTAGTCGCAGTCTGCAAGGATGCTCAAAGATAGACTCCAATGGTTTTTTTGGGGGGATATTTTGAGTCTGATGACTGCACTTTGCTCGAGGAACCTGGCCAGTGTTCAGCGAAACCAAAGGTCTGTACCGATTCCAAGACTAGTCGTGATCGATTCCAGGCCTCGAGTACGTACGCGCTTGGCTCAATTTCTGGCCGCACGGCTGAAGGCTTAAACACTTTGAGAAGCACCTTGGATCCTTTGAATTGCGGAGGATTATCTCACTTGGAGAATCCCAGGTGTGGGAAGTGCCGCTCGCGGAGACCAGGCTGCCGAGACAAGGTGAGCGGCAATGCCCACCATCTCACCGACAAGGATAATAATGGTTGCCTCGCCAGGAAGAATATGGCTGATGGAAGAGGTGGCGTGGCAGAGCCAGTGATAGGCTGAATAATGGCAGGAGAAAGTTGTCCTCCAGGCGGTGAGAGTTATCGCTCTGCTTGAAAGACTAAACGGAGCCCCTGACGGCCGTTTCTTCATTTCTCCGTCTGTATCTTCGTCTGCTTCCGAATAATAAAAACGCCCCCCCGTTTCCTAGGTCCGACACTAGACCTGAGCAACCTTGTGCTGCCTAGATCAGTGTCACTGTGGCTGTAAGTGTCACGTCGCCGTCGCCGCTGAGCAAAGTCCTGCGCTGTGTGTCTGTCGTCTCTGGCAAAGATAAAGACAACAAGACAGCGCACCTCCACACCCTCTTGATCCCTCGACTCTTGTCTCATACACCCTCCCATAGAAAAGTGGTTCGCCTCACTTTCACTGTCGACGTCTCGGGACTCGGGACCGTTTTTGTGCTCTTTCTCTGAACGAGGCAACTGGTTTTGCACATTAGTCCCTTCTTACTGCTGCGCTTTTGCTTCACGTTGGCCACGGCCTTGAAGAGTCCATATAACCAACCCTTACCTCTCTCCCCTGACTCACCGAGCTGCATCGCCATCTTCAAAATCCCCTATTGCTGCTCAACACCAACATGGCACTCCCACCTGGAGTTATCAAGTTCGCGCCAGGGGGAGGTGGTCAACCTCCACCACCTCCTCCTCCTCCACCGCCGCACCCGGCTGGAGCCAAGGTGCCGCATCATCATGGACCGCCTCCTCCTCCACCTCCTCCGCCGGGCCGGGCACAGGTACCGGGACCATTCGCTGTCAGACACCCCGGGCCTCCGCCGCCTCCCGTCAGGCCTGTTGGAGGTCAAATGCCTCCCGCTGCTGTAGCCCGACCTCCCATAGCACATCACCCAGCGCACCCAGGACCAATTATCCACCACATGCCGCCACCGGTGCCGCTCCAACAAATGCCAGTACAACAGGTGCCGATACAGCCCCCACGGGATAAAATCCCTCCCGAGCTGCGAGAGAGAAGACTCGTGGAATATTCGGACCTTCGAAGCGAACGAATGACGGACGCTAGCGCACGCGAATACCTGTCCGAGTACGTCGTATATCGCTTCGAAAAGGTCCTGGATCCCATGGAGACCGACATTGAAGGGTTCCCAACGAAGCCAACTTGGGAAAACGTCAGACGGGTTGAGGTTCGTGACCTGTCCCGGAAAGACATCATCAGGAACATCCGGGAACTCAACGAGGAAGGTCAAACTGCCCTGCAGAAGAAGATGGACCTCACGCCAAACCAGCAGCTGCAGATCGAAAAGGCACAGAACGCGCTGGAGAAACGCAACACCGACAAGCGCTATCGCTATACCCTGCAACAGATTAGCTCCAAGATGAAGAAGCTCCACAAGGACTCTTACCAATATCAACAATATATGGCGGACAGAGAAGCGAAGAAAGTTGTTGTTGCAAGAGGGAAGTCAGCGTTGTCCAAGTCAAAGAAGAACTTGTTCGAGACGATCGCCGTGACGGCATATTTCAGAAAGGAACCTCGCTTCGAGGAAGATGCCTTGGCAATGTATCGCAGCAAGAAGGAGGAAGAGATCTTGATTCAGCAAAGAGAGTCTGAGGCACGAAACCTCCACTTTCAACGACAAATGCAGCAGGATCGCCACCATGCTGAATTTCTCATGCACCAGCAACATCAGGCTCAGCAAGAAAGACTGCGCCCACCGCCTCAGCAACTGCCGCCGCTGCCTCCAATACACAAGTTACCGCCACCTCCAAAAGCCACAGCGGCTCCCATAGTCAAGGTTGTGGAAAAGGACCACGGGAAAGGAGGGAAATGTAAGACTTACATCGTTCCTTCCTCTGGCTCCCGGACTTCAAGCAGCTCCAATTTCTCCAGTGAATTGTACGACACCGAAACGGAAGATTCCCCAGACTCATCGGAGTCGTCCAAGTCCAAACATGGTCGTCGCCGTCGGGGACGTCGCCATAGCCGCAGCCGCAGCCGAAGTCGTCGTCGCGGTCGTCCAGAGGAATACGGGCTGAAAGGCCTTCGTCACCATACAAGATCTGACGGACAAGATCCGCACTACATCCTCGATTCAGAGCCGCTGCGTGGGCGTTTGCTCGCTGCTCCAACATCACCAACAGCCCTGCCAATGCTTGATGGCCCGGCCTACATTGAAGAATCACTCTTGGCCAGACGGATTGCCAGCAGGCAAGAGCCATATGGTGTTGGTGATCTCGAAGACCAACTGGAAGACATGTTCAACCGCCGTCGGGCTGCACCATCCGCTAGAGTGATACAACGAGACCTCAGGGATCTCCCTATCCGCAGGGTAGAACCCCAGGAGGTTGCCCGAAGGAGACACGATGACGACTTGGAAAACGTCATACGCCTGAAACTTGAAGACGAAGCCCAGTTCGAACATGATCGACGAATGGAGGAAGATTTCGAGGCTGAGGGGCAAGAAATTGCAAGGCGGCACCACCGGTCCATGGAAAGGCGATTTCGTCGGCCATCACTCGACAGAGGTAGGCTCTTCCGACCGATTCCGCCCGAGACATACGAGGAGGAGGCGGCTCGGGACTATATGAGAGAACGGGAGCGTCCGGCACGCACCCATTTTGACAATCCTTTCGATCCCCTTGGGCGAGGGACGAGGCGAAACTCTTTTGGCTATCGGCCGTAATATGTTCCTTTCTTTAGTGGTCGAATGTTCGAGACTGAGACTGGCGGCATATTGTATTCCCAATCAATTTGACAGAAACCAGTGTAAATCGTCGATATCAGAAAGATTGCATTCAGAATGACATCCAAGCTAAAGACCATCAGTCAGAGTGAAGCAGAGTTGTCAGAGCAACAGCGTCCCACAAGAGGGCAAGAGGGCAAATAAGTATCAGTAACGGCCAGGTTTCGCCAAGGTTCGTGCCTAAAGAAGCAGTCGAGTCGACAACGCGAGTGCTTGAGTGCCCGACGTGAGGCGAGCAGCTCCTGCGGGTGACCCGACTCGACGGCTTTGCAGATGCAGAATGCGCGGGGGAGGAGTCTCCGTGGACGTGGGCGAACACCAGCCAATGATGGCAACCGAATAGCCGGTCATTGGCCCATTGTGGAAAATCTGCCTTAGGGATTCAATAGTTGCGCAGACGACAGCGTGTAAGACGTGTTACCGACGGGTGAATGTGTTTGCAGGATCCGAACGTAGGGTACTCAAATAGGTACAGATAGATGGAACTGATCACGGCATCAATTAAAGACCCCTGGCAAGGATGGACAGGGACGAGGTTGTTTGTTTAGTGGGGGTTCGCACTGAGGCGCCGCACCCCTGCTCTGAGGTGTCTAGATGTGGATGACTCAGCAATCAATATGGCCCCTCCTTCCTCATCTAGCGCGAAATTTACACACTCGACGCGCTGGACACGCGCCTCCCCAGCGGTCACACCTGCTGCGACTGGTCAATCAGCGTCGAAACTTTCCCTCCTGGCTGCCTGCGACAAGGGAAGAAACGCCTTCCACCTGCGTCCGCCACGATAACCGAAGACAAATGTTTACACTCAATCCCCTTGGATGCCGGCTGGAATAACCAGCCTCTTCCATCTTCGATCCTCGCCGATACTCCGCCGAACCCTTCAGAGAGCCGTTCAAGTTGCCCATGTCCACATCCCGGGCCTCTACCCGGACCTAGATCCAGATTCAATGTTGTCTAGAGCCAAGAAGGCCTACGAGGCCAACGCGCCTCCACCTACCAAGAACGACCTGGCCAAGCAGCTCTTCCCCTCGAGCAGTCCGAGTGCCACACAAAATGGCAACATCATGAGCCAATTCCAGAGGACAAGCCAGCAGGCCTCCTCTGCCGCCGTATCGGCGAGGACCGCGGGGAACCCGTCGACGACCACGAACCAACCGAGGCCACCGCCTGGCCGCACAGCCAGTGTTACACACTTTGCGAGCAGCAGCCGATCTGCTTTGGACTCTATACCACAGCCAAATGGCAAATCTTTCGCTTCGCTATATTCCAGATCAGATTCTTTTCGAGACGAGCCAGACACAGCTGTTGGAAACGACACGCAAAACAAAGCCAAACCCGCAGTCTACTTTGCCGAGGACGATTTCAGCGATGACGACCTTCTCGACCTTGACTTTGAGGCACCCGCCGCTCTGCCTCCGCTTCCCAAACCCCAAGTCAAGGAGGAGACGAAAGCTCCCCGGCCGCAAGTCACCGAGCCAGAGTCCGGAATACCCTCGACCCAACACGTGCCCTGGTCATCATCACCTGCTTCTCACTTCGTTCACCCTAAGCTCAGCCGCGAGAACTCAAATCGAACGGCGTCTACCGAGACCTCTCTGAAGCGCGAATCACCGGACCAATTGGATTCCCTTTTGCCTCCGCAGCCAAAGAAGCGTCGGCTTCCGAAGAGTTGGAAGGTCGAAGAGGAGGAGGACGTCATAAAACTGGATGAAGAAGATGAGCCTGAAGTCTCCATGTGGGCGCCGGGTGGCGTCACACCCGCTCCCAAGAAGAAGAAGGAGACTTGGAACATGACTGCGAGTGCCCTGAAGGAACAGAAGAAGCAACTCAAGATTCAAGCCAAGAAATCCGCCGATGACGAATGGAGCATGGACGAGATCCGGAAAGAGGTCATGCAAAGCAATATGCCCAAGGTAAAGGCGACTGCGATCGCATTGACCAAAGAGCAAAAACACGTCCAGAATCTTGTCGTAAACAAGGGCCAAAGCGTTTTCTTCACAGGTCCCGCAGGAACCGGCAAGTCTGTTCTGATGAGATCCATCATCACGGAGCTGAAGAAGAAATGGGCGAGAGACCCGGAAAGGCTGGCTGTCACGGCGTCTACCGGTCTTGCAGCATGCAATATTGGAGGCCAGACGTTACACAGCTTTTCTGGAATCGGACTCGGAAAGGAAGATGTTCAGACTTTGGTCAAAAAGATTCGACGCAACCCGAAGGCCAAGAACCGCTGGCTCAGGACGAAGACACTAATCATGGACGAAGTGTCCATGGTCGACGGCGAGCTATTCGATAAGCTTTCCCAGATCGGGAGGACCATCAGAAACAATGGCAAACCCTGGGGTGGTATCCAGCTTGTAGTCACAGGCGATTTCTTTCAACTGCCTCCTGTTCCCGACGGCGACAAGTCAAGGGATGCCAAGTTTGCATTCGAAGCAGCGACGTGGAACACGGCTATTGACCATACCATTGGGCTGACGCAAGTCTTCCGACAAAGGGACCCAGGTAAGTCATGCCGAATCTTTTTTTGTTGAGCAACACTAATGAGTGGCAGTTTTTGCCAATATGCTTAACGAAATGCGCCTTGGACGGATCAGTGAACAAACCGTCCAGGCTTTCAGGAAGTTGACTCGGCCAATCGTATCTGACGATGGACTCGAGGTGACGGAACTATTCCCTACCCGATGGGAAGTCGAGAACTCCAACCAAGCTCGCCTGCGCAACCTTCCTGGCAAACCCCACAGATATGATGCCAGCGATGGCGGAGACGCAAATGTGCGCGACAAGCTGCTCCAGAACATGATGGCGCCCAAGACCATCGAACTCAAGGTAGGGGCTCAGGTCATGTTGATCAAAAACATGGACGACACGCTTGTCAACGGGTCGCTGGGAAAGGTCGTCAAGTTCATGAGCGAGGGCAGTTTCGAGTCCTGGACCATGCCGGAGTATGGATCCGATGTTGACGTGGACTCGGAAGACAAGGCAAAGAAGAAGATCAAAGCCTTCAGTAGGGAAGTTGAGGAAGCGACCAGCGGAACGACCGAATTCCCAGTCGTTGAATTTGCTGCGGTGGACGGGACAACGCGCACTATTCTTTGTGTCCCCGAAGACTGGAAGGTCGAAACACCAACGGGAGAGGTGCAAGCCAGCCGTAGTCAGCTACCTCTGATCCTTGCTTGGGCACTTTCGATTCACAAAGCGCAAGGTCAAACGTTGGAACGCGTCAAAGTCGATCTCGGCAAGGTCTTCGAGAAGGGCCAGGCGTACGTTGCGCTCAGTCGAGCAACCTGCCAAGACGGTCTACAGGTACTGCGTTTCCAGAAGGACAAGGTTATGGCTCACCCTAGGGTCATACAATTCTACAACAAGCTGTACAGCGCCGAGGTGGCCGTTGCCAAAAAACCACCGAGTATGGCCGACTTTTTACACAAAGAAGATGACGCGAAAGAGAAGAAGAAGAGCCAAGGTCCTAGCTCGAAGTCCCAGTCATTTGTGAGAAAAGGCGTTGAGGTGATCGATCTTGATGATGAAGAAGAGGCAATGGCGAGCTACGGATACTAGGCCGCGGACTGGGAGCATATTATTAAAGCATTGGTCGGCGTTCAGGCAGGGTCTTGCAGGCTGCGCATGTCCCGAATAGTCCCGTCATGGAATGGTAGGTCGGGATCATGGTCTGGACATAGATACCTAGAATTGAAGTTGGAGACGCCTCGGTGTTGGTAGTCTTTGGAGGCAGGGAAATACTCTGCTCCTATTTTGAAGGCGATTCTAGGACATAATGAGACTCAATGGCATCTCGTTTGTGCAACTTGAGGGACGCGATCATTGGTTGACTCGGAAACTTCCAAGGAGGTGAACTAAGGCAAAGAGGAGCAGGCCGATCGCCAGGGTCAAAGTGCAGAAAAGGGAGTGCCCATGTTTGTGGCTGAAGATTGACAGGTATTGGGATCTTGCTGGCTGTCCGGGTTGACGAATTCAAGGGACGTGGTAGTACAGCAGATGCTCGACTCTGCCAAGGGATCTTGCTCCACTGAGGTACCTGATGAGCACTGACCCCAATGCACTAAAAAGGTACCTTGCGACGGGAAGCTTGCGCCCATGACGTTCGTCCCGTCTGTTCTTACGGCGGCAGTAGCTACCCGCCACCGCCAATCGATCAATCATAGCTGGACCTACCTACCCCCCGTGACTTTGCAGTGTGGCCTGGAACCTGTACCTGCACCTGCCCCGGTCGCCTACATGCCTTTTATCGATAAGCATTGGGCTAGGGAAAAAGTGAAGGTAACCTAAACCCAGTCAGTGAATGTGTCCGAGGGGGAATTTGGGGGAAAGAGCTATCTGGTCCCTCATCACGACGCACAATTATCTCCCAACCTCAACCACCCGCTGACCGAATCTTGCGATCAAAACCACCAAATCGCCTCCCCATACGACGCGCGAACTACGCAAAGCCATCATACCATCCTTATTCCCGCCAATATCGTCTGCCACAGAGCCCGAGGCGGACCCAGTGCGGTGCACTCTGTTACAACCCACGACTCGGAGCATTTGGGCGCTGTGACGCAGTTGTCACGATGGAGTTCATAGGCCTACAGATGCTGGTGACCCTTCGCCAGCCTGAAGGCACCATGCTCAAGGGCACAGTCAGCGAGATTGAACCTGGCGCCAGTTTGACTCTGGCTAACGGCAAGCTGCCAACCCTCTTCACTCCCAAGGAGCCATCATGCTAACACCCGCCTTCGCAGTCTTCACCATGGGCACAAACCATTGGATCCCCAGAATAATGATCGATGCGGCCAACATACTCGAGCTGTCCGAGTACAAGGAAGAAATCGCGCCCAACACCTTCACCGCGCCGGGCATAAGTCCTGTTCCCGCCCCTGTCGTCACCCAGCCTGCGCAACCTGTCTTTGCTGATCCCGCAATCCTTAGTATGGGGAAGCGGCCCGGCTCTGGTATTATAAGCGGCAGCGACAGTCAAGTCCTTCCTGAGGTGATACCCCAACCAAACGTGGGCATTGCAAGGGACCCTCAGCCAGGACAACCTGGGGTTCTGCCTCCCGTCCATCTGGCGATGGCATCGAGAAAAGATGAGGTAAATATCGGCCTCAGCGAGTCTTTGCAGGAGTTGGACGTGGATGAGCCGACACCCACTGCTGCAAGACATTACGCCGCTGGAGCTTCTGTCGCGCAGGATGCGCACGAGGCATCGGGTCCGTCGCAACCAAAGAAGAAGAACAGGCGCCGTGAAAAGGCAAAGGCCCCAAGGAACGGCACTGCCGAGGAGAATGCGCAGGAAAGCACGCCGTCCCGTGGCAATCCCGCCAATCGTGGCAAGGGCTGGAGACAGACGCCCATCCTGCAGAGCTCGCCCTCATTCCAACCCTTCAATTCACTCAAGCGCGGAATCAAAGGCAAGAAAGACCTCCCCGAAAATGGCTGGGCATCCGAAGACGTCACCGAGGAAATGGCGGAATTCGACTTCGAAGGCAGTTTGGCCAAGTTCGACAAGCGCACCATTTTCGATCAGATGCGAAAGGAGGATCAAGTGGACGAGGCCGACAGACTGGTATCGCACAATCGCAAACCTAAGCCCGGAACCGCAGGCGGCAAGAATCTCCACTACACAGAAAACGTGCTCGACATGCCTTCCTCAAGCTCAAAAGCGAACCAGGATTTCTGGAACAGCGAGGCTGATGACGCCGTTAACGGAGGCGATCGGTTGAGCGGGCGCGAGGTCCGAAGCGCTCAGGGTAGTCGGAGGGCAGAGAGCAAGCCAGGGGCTGCAAGGAGGTCGCAATCTCGCAAGGCGAGCGCGCAGCTTACTAGCCAGCCCCTGAATCGCATGAACTCCAGCGTACGTCTGAACAGACAGCCCCAAGCGTTGCTTCGTCAGAATAGTTCACAAAGCATTCTTAGTACTAACACTCTGCAGCATGGGACCCAGCCCGGCTTCTACCTCTTGCCATCAAACCGACGTCTGGAAACCGTCTCCGCTCTACAGATGCTCAATCTTGAGAACATAGCTGCAAATGAGATTGGGCTGACAGAAGACATGATGACGGAGAACGCGGGGCGAGGCATAGCAGAAGTCACCTTGACTGCGCTCGAAGACCCGGCCATCCAGGTACGACTCGGCACAGGCGGGGCTAATGCACCGACCGAGAATCCAGTGGCAGCTGCCACTGTTGTTATGCTAGCCGGTAACAACAAATCGGGTATCCGGGCGATTGCCGCGGCTCGGCATCTTAGAAACAAGGGGCTTAATATCCTCGTTTGTGTTGTTGGCATCGAGCGCGAGCGGGACTTGCTGGAAGACATGCGGCAGCAAATCCGAATCTTCAAGAACTTTGGAGGTCGCGTGCACACCAAGCTGGAGTTGTTTGAACAGCTCCGAAAGACATCTTCGAACCCGGCAGCCTCAGTAACCCTCATCATCGATGCCCTCTTGGGCTTGGCAATCTCGTTTGAGGAATTGCGAACTGGCGACCAAGCCACCGTCTACGAGCTGATTGAATGGGCCAACCGCAACGAAGCGTTTGTTCTTGCGGTGGATGTGCCAACTGGTATCGACCCGTCGACTGGAAAGGTCAGCATTATCGATGGTGGCCGTCTATATGTCAAACCCCGATACGTTGTCGCTATGGGCGCACCGAAGAAGGGGTTGCTCGAGGCGATGGCCCCGGTTGAATCGGATCCCATCAGTACCCAAGTAGGAGGGGCCGTGGCAGAGGACAACGACTGGAAGCTGTTCATTGCTGACATGGGTCTTGGTGCTGCCGTCTGGAAGAAAGCTGGGACCAAGATCCGCAGAGGCATCGACTTTGACAACAAATGGGTGCTGCAAATGCGGTACCAGCCAATCTTGACGCAGGAGTAAGCGATAAGGTCTTTTCGACGACAAAAGTGGAAATCAAAAGGAGCAGAGGTTAAGCTGCTTTACCTCAGGAACGGAACTACAAAAGCGACACTTCTTCATTCAAGTTACTGCATTATTAGGGCGTTTTCGTCCGCCCTTGGTTTGGAGGACATCATACATGAAGGAAAAGGAGTTGGGGCTCATCAATCATGCATCCCGGAAGGCGACAATGACCTTGCATGATATCTTAGCAGCGCGTGATACCGACATTAACCGGTTTCTTTCAATCACACTATTACTTTACTACATCTCATCTCTTGTTGGTGCTCTGACGACACGCATTAGCCTGCTTTACAATGTATGTGATGCTAACTGATTCTGTGAACTGGCTTACAGCGCATCACTATTTAACCCGCACATCTTAGTGCCAGACGTCGCTTTCTTGGCACACCTTGGTCTCCGCCATATCCAAGCCAGGTGGATATTGGTATTAAGTTGGAATATCTGATACTCAAACACCTGTTCAATACTGCATGGCAGCCTTGGTGATCCCAGACGACGACTGGTCAAAACTTCCATCTAGGTCCCGCAATCCAGACGCAACGTTGAATATCGCATGCCCATTGAAATTCAAGCAGAGGTAACCTAGGGGCTGGGAGCAGCCAGCTTTCCTAGCCTGGGCCATGGGTTCTCCCACCGTCACGTTACCCTCCCTCCCTCCGGATCGATGTTTCCTGTGTAGTCGAGGTAATAAGCGTAAGGCGACATTAGTGTAGGGCAGCTATTTTGGGGGCCGTAAAGGGTTGCAGGGCATAGCATCGATGGCGGGCGGGTTAGTGCTGACGGCTCATGGAGCTGAGCGAGCTCTGCTTGCTTGCTTCGGACATTGGCGGGGGTGGGGGCCGGCCGGAGGTGTGAGAGAACGTGGGGCTTATCTGGACAATCCCTGGGTGATATCAGGCTGTGTTACTGTGCGGGAGGAGAAGAAGAGGGATGGATCACGATTGTTTTCTGGGACGTATTTTTTTGGGCGAGGATAATGTGATCAGGCTGTCAATGAGGGAGGAACATGGCTTTGACGGTATGCTGTCATGATGCGCGTCTCACGGTCCGGTGCCGTTTCCGGGTTGGCGGAGTTGTGACGGCGTTCGTATGGGAGATTGCCAAGGTAAGGCTGCATCAATTCAAGACGCGAGTGTTCACACTGGAGGCTTTGAGGGGGGAGGGGGGAGGGGGGATGCCAAGGCGATGAAATCAAAAGCGCGGTATCCCAAATTCCCAGATCTCCTGGCGGGAAAGGTTCATACCTCCGTTTGTGTCTGGAATATCTCCAATAATGAGCACGCTTGCTGTGAAGATCGTCTAGGGGTGGGTGGCCTGGGTTCGGTCGGATTTCAATTGGTGATGCTACATAATTCCTCGAGTTGCTCATTGTTCTTTTCATTTTTGCCCATATAATCTAGTATGACCAGTGATGTTTGGTCAAAATATTCTCACCTTCGACTTGTACATCTACATGCCCCACTTTAAAAGCCATATTTTCTGGGAAGGTCGTGAGGTCGAGTCTGTCGGTCTTTTTTTTTTTTCTTCCCGTCTCGTCTGGTGTAGAATTTGTGTTCTCGGGAGTCGGCAGAGGCTTCGAGATCTCGGCGGAACCGCTGCGGCCTGGAGGCGCAGAGGTGTGGGCAGCAGGCGCGATGACGGGGGACTGCTTGCTAGAACGTCTGGAAGATGGGAAGGAAGTGGCTGAGTAGAAGGGCAGAAGCACATCTCTGGTCAAGATAGCAGCGTTAAGCGCTGGAGGTGGGCGAGGATGCGACGGTGGTGGAAGGGTTCATGGTGTAAGTCGGACGATGCTGGTGGAGGCTGTGGGCTCGCCAGCCTGCTGGGGAGATATGTGCCATATCGTCACTATGGTGCGAGTGCCCCTGCTAGCTTACCAGATTCAGGCCCAAGTTTCGAAACGAATTTCTAGCATGGTTTGCTGTGTCAATTGGAGAAGCCCAAGAGTTTAGCTGTGGTGTTTGAGTCTGTTGACTCTGGACTCTCTTGAACCACTTACACACGAGTGTATGTCAGTGTCAGGTTTGTGTCGAGGAAACAGGCAACGAGCCAGGAAACATCATTAGAGAGAAGAAAAAGCAGTACTCGATCCAATGACTGGCTCAGCGGGTAGACAAGCTTCTTTCTCATCATCATAAGGCTGGGCTGCTGAGACGAGATGGTGTGTGGGGGTGTGCCACATTGCAGTGCTACGGCATGCACAGCCAATACATGGCCCCCAAACATGCAGCGGGCTGGTGAACCACACGCGAGCGATCTTGCAGGCAGCGTGCTTCTCTCCCCAGCCGTGTCTTAGCTTGTCCGTACCGGCGGTTTGGACGTCGGAAGAGAGGCATTGGCGGGAGGCCAACGGGCAGGGCTCCGGACCGCTGCAAAGAATCGATTCCCACGTCGTATTATGAGAGTTGTATAAGAGATCGTGGCCGTCGCATGTCTGAAGCTGGATGCAGCACCGGCGTGGCATTCCTTCTTAAAGGCTCAAGCGCGAGAATAGCTCTTACGAGTCTCTCCTGAGCGCTTTCAAGCACGCAGCACCTGCAGCCACTAGTAGTCGCATTCTTCTAGAACAACGAACAGACGAACGACCGTAACCAACACGGTTGTCGAAAAGCATCTCGGACCGGCCCGCCAAGTCACGAGACTGGCGGCAAACCAACTTCAGATGAGCTTCAGGTCCGACGTGGTCGAGGTGGGCTCCGATGCTGCCCAGTCTCACGGGTAAGTACGACTTCTTGTCCAAGAGCGGTGCTGACAATGACGAATAGACAGACGGATACGTCCAGCCACGACCACAGCCTGGCCCGCCGCAGCAACAATTGCCCGACCAATACCTGGCTGCAGGAATCGTTCTTGCAGACCGTCAACAACGCGGAGCGAATTGCCGCCGGCGGCCCCCGCCCCGGAGTGGGCATTTTCGGGGTCGGACTGCTAGATACCCACATCAACCGTACGCCGACCATGCACTCGGCGCGCGACGCTCTTCCGGCATTCGACCACGCATCTGCGCCGACAGCCCCGAGGTACCTAGGCTGGCGGCAAAAAGTGGCAACGTGGCCTGCAGCTAGCCCATCAAAGAGGATAAACGATCGCAAGTTGTCTGTTTAAATTGGGGCGGCGACTGCGGCGATGGGTGTGGTTGCTCAAGAATTTCGGGGAGTGAGCAACCGGCGATGACTCGCCTCCAGGGGGGACCCGTTCGTTCTGGGACTGGAACAGGCATGGCGGGTGTAATGGTCCGTTTTGTTTGCAGCAGGCAATAAGCCGGTTGTCGCTCGTTTGCCGCCGCATGCATCAACCAACAGTCGCCTCCGTTGAGTTGCTGGTTGATGTGTATGGCTTGAAATTTTTTTCTTCGTCTGAGCTGGGATGAGACTGCGGCGTCTTGTCGGATCCGCCGCTCCTTTGGTCGATGTGTCGCAGAATAAACAAAGAAATCGCTCGCTACTTCCGTTCGCCCTCTGCTCTCTTTCTTCGCCGCCGCGATAAAACATAGTTGCCGTAGTATCAAGGCAAGGAACCACAAGTCTTGAGGTTTCGGAGCTGAGGCGACTTTGGCAAGAAGCCCAGAAGGGGACTCTGTCGAGGGGACCGTTCGAAATGTGATCTCTCGGTGAGGCGAAGGTGTGCAAATTGCCATTTCAATAAAGCTCACTAATGCAAAAAGACGATAAGCGTAAGGTACGGGAAAGCAGAGAGTCGATGTGGGGCATCCATGCCGGATGGGTAGGCATGATTGGCATGTACCTACCTGCCTAGGCTGCAGGCTGGCGTCGTGGCCGTGGTGTCTGCTGTGCTTAGACACCTGGAGTGCGTGAGTGTCTGTCTGCCTACGGGTCCCTCAAGGTCAGCAACCAAGCAAGAGTGGAAGCTTCCAACACTTTCCACTGCCCTGACGACACCTGAATCATAGAGCTTGGGCCAGATACAGAGCCTGGATACCTCCATTATCTAAGCCGCCGAAGCCACCGGAGACCACTTAATCCGCCCCACTCTATGATTTCATTGGTCGCCAGGGACCACTTCCCAGCGATTGCCGCCTCCCGTCACCTTTGCTGCTGGCCTTTACGTGCACCTAGTTCTCCGAAAGCAAAGCTTCCATCTGCCTCTCACCTTTATCTCCGTGATCCACGACTACCCTTTCTCCATTACCACACACGCAAGGGGATATAAACCATTCCCATCAGTCCCTTCCTTCCTGTGTTGAACCCATTTGCGGACAACACACGTATTGACAGCTTCTCCCCCACACCGCTGACGATCCCACCTTCCCACCTTCACCTCAACAGCCGCATACGATCCGAATCCGTCAAACACACAAATCGTCACGATGGCTCCTCCGTCGGAACAGCCCGCCGAGCACAAGAAGGTCAACCTTATGTGAGTAAAACTCGGCTTTCTCTGCCTCAGTGGCATACTCGAACTTGGAAGGAGCGATGCTGACTATGGTCACCAGGGATGCCTCCGGTGCCGAGGTCAAGGATGTTTGTCTCCCCGCCTCCCAGCTACCTACGATCCATTCCGCAAGCTGCGGCGATACTGACTACCAAAAACAGCAAGATGATACCGCGACCGCTATTCTGAAGAAGAAGAAGAAGCCCAACCAGTTGATGTACGTGAGCTCTTGGTGGCGTGGGGTAACGTTCAGAGCACTGACTGTGGAGCAGGGTTACCGATGCTGTGAACGATGACAACTCCATCATCGCTCTGTCCGAGAACACCATGGAGGCTCTCCAGCTCTTCCGTGGTGACACCGTGCTTGTTCGCGGTAAGAAGAGGAAGGACACCGTTCTCATCGTACTCGCCGACGATGAGCTCGATGACGGCAGTGCCCGCATCAACCGTGTCGTTCGCCACAACCTGCGCGTGAAGCACGGTGACATGATTACGATCCACCCTTGCCCCGACATCAAATACGTGCGTCCTACTTGTATACACCCTCACATTGGAGCGGGATACTGACTCTTTCACAGGCCAAGCGCATTGCCGTCCTGCCCATCGCTGACACTGTCGAGGGTATTACCGGATCCCTCTTCGACGTTTTCCTCGCCCCCTACTTCCGCGAGGCCTACAGACCAGTCCGCCAGGGCGATCTCTTCATCGTCCGCGGTGGTATGAGGCAAGTAGAGTTCAAGGTCGTCGAGGTCGACCCCCCCGAATACGGCATTGTGGCCCAGGATACGGTTATTCACTGCGAGGGCGAGCCCATCCAGCGCGATGAGGAGGAGAACAACCTGAACGAGGTCGGCTACGACGACATTGGTGGTTGCAGAAAGCAGATGGCCCAGATCCGTGAGATGGTCGAGCTTCCCCTGCGTCATCCTCAGCTCTTCAAGTCTATCGGTATTAAGCCCCCTCGCGGTGTGCTTCTCTACGGACCCCCTGGTACCGGTAAGACTCTGATGGCGAGAGCTGTTGCCAACGAGACCGGCGCTTTCTTCTTCCTGATCAACGGTCCCGAGATCATGTCCAAGATGGCCGGTGAGTCCGAGTCCAACCTTCGCAAGGCGTTTGAGGAGGCCGAGAAGAACTCTCCCGCCATTATCTTCATCGACGAAATCGACTCCATCGCGCCCAAGCGTGAGAAGACCAACGGTGAAGTCGAGCGTCGTGTCGTTTCTCAGCTGCTCACCCTCATGGACGGCATGAAGGCTCGCTCCAACGTTGTCGTTATGGCTGCCACCAACCGTCCCAACTCTATCGATCCCGCTCTGCGTCGTTTCGGCCGTTTCGACCGCGAGGTCGATATCGGCATCCCCGACCCTACGGGCCGTCTTGAGATTCTTCAGATTCACACCAAGAACATGAAGCTCGGCGACGATGTCGACCTGGAGCAGATTGCCGCCGAAACCCACGGTTACGTCGGTTCTGATGTTGCTGCCCTCTGCTCTGAGGCCGCCATGCAGCAGATTCGTGAGAAGATGGACCTCATCGATCTCGACGAGGACACCATCGATGCCGAGGTCCTTGACTCTCTCGGTGTTACCATGGAGAACTTCCGCTTCGCCCTCGGCGTCTCCAACCCCTCTGCCCTGCGCGAGGTCGCTGTTGTCGAGGTTCCCAACGTTCGCTGGGAGGACATTGGTGGTCTCGAGACCGTCAAGGCCGAGTTGCAGGAGAGCGTCCAGTACCCTGTCGACCACCCCGAGAAGTTCCTCAAGTTCGGTCTCTCCCCGTCTCGTGGTGTCCTGTTCTACGGACCCCCCGGTACTGGTAAGACGATGTTGGCCAAGGCTGTCGCCAACGAGTGCGCTGCCAACTTCATCTCCGTCAAGGGACCCGAGCTTCTCAGCATGTGGTTCGGTGAGTCTGAGAGCAACATCCGCGACATCTTCGACAAGGCCCGTGCCGCTGCGCCCTGCATCGTCTTCCTCGATGAGTTGGATTCCATTGCCAAGGCCCGTGGTGGATCCGTTGGTGACGCTGGCGGTGCTTCTGACCGTGTCGTCAACCAGCTTCTGACTGGTAAGTGCTGAAAACAGATCTTCAGTCTAAATGAATTGCTTGCTAACTTCGCCACAGAGATGGACGGTATGACCTCAAAGAAGAACGTCTTCGTCATTGGTGCTACCAACAGACCTGAGCAGCTTGACCCTGCTCTGTGCCGTCCCGGCCGTCTGGACTCCCTCATCTATGTCCCTCTGCCTGACCAGCCCGCCCGTGCTGGTATCCTGAAGGCCCAGCTTCGCAAGACCCCTGTCGCCGGCGATGTCGACCTCGACTTCATCGCCTCCAAGACCCATGGCTTCTCCGGTGCCGATTTGGGCTTCATTACCCAGCGTGCTGTCAAGCTTGCCATCAAGGAGGCTATCACCGCCGACATCCAGAAGACCAAGGCGCGCGAGGCTGCTGGCGAGGAGGCCATGGATGAGGACGAGGAGGACCCCGTTCCCGAGCTTACCAAGCGTCACTTCGAGGAGGCTATGCAGATGGCTCGTCGCTCTGTCAGCGACGTTGAGATCCGCCGGTACGAGGCTTTCGCCCAGCAGATGAAGAACGCTGGCCCTGGCGCGTACTTCAAGTTCCCCGAGGGTGATGCGGCTGCCAGCCAGGCTGCCAACAACTTCGGTGATGCTGGTAACGATGATGACCTCTACGACTAAAGGGTGGGCTAGGATAGATTGCCACTTAATGCTGGCCGGCCTTGTATTTTAGTTTTTTATTGCGCTCTCCGATACATCTACATCATCGAATGACCAGATGATGAACCGGGTCACAGAAATCCAACGAAGGTGGAGATCTGGAGGCGGATGGAGTTGGTAGACAGGTAGTCTCATGCAAAGTTGATAAGTTACAAGTGGACCACAGACTCTCGCGTTGCCGACGTGTGTAGTGGAGGGTGACACAGCCCAGTTGGAACAAGCCATGCAAATTGGGAAACCACACGGTGGGAATAAGCTTAGACGACGAATTCGCAAGGTATAGTCTGAATGAAAGCTGTTTCAGCCTACGGTTAATCATTGCTTGGCTGGCTGTCTAAAAACTTGATATCGTATGCGCTCCTACCTTCTCGTAAGGTAGGAGCCGAACCCCAATGAACTGTCCGAATCCAATTTTATACACGTATGCGATGCCGCCCCCCAGCATCGACTTGAAGTTGATATGAAAGACTTTTCGTTAAACCACCGAGTCTTTCGCTCAAACTCGGCCTGGTCTCGTCTCCTGTAGCACGGCCGCCCATTACACCATGGTAGGTCGTTCATTTCATTATTTCTCGGAAGCGTCACCCCCGTAACTCTTCTCACGCGCCGCCCGTATCGCTGTTTGCTCTTCATCGCTTCGCATCCTCTAGCTCCCGCCCGCGTTGTCGATTTCGCATACTGCCTCTAAACTATCGCGTGTCACCTTGATAGCTTCCTCGACGACAGCGGCCGGGATGGCGAGGCTGGGCGGGTTGTTGGGGTCCGCGGCGGACGCTGCCGTGCCTGCGGCGGGTGTCGGGGTGGAGGACGCGCCGTTAGTCTTCTTGTCCTTGTCCGTTGTGCCGTTAGTCTTGGATGTTGACGGAGACGCGGTCGACGGTGCGGGTGGGTTGAGGGTGTCCTGTCGGACGTCGTCCAGGACGCGGCGGAGGAGGGCTGGGAAAGTCGTGACCTCGCCGTTGCGCAGGAGGTTGAGAGCATGGTTTTGGATGAGGGTTGGCCAGTTTGCTTGGTTCGCGTTGAGGCTATGGAGGAGGTGCTCTTGGATCCTGAGGGGAGAGACACGAGCGTTAGTGCTGTACCAAGAGAACACGTCGGACAGGCAGAGGCTTACTTCGTGACATGGCCCTCCTTGAGTAATAATGTGTTGATTTGCGATCGAAGCTCGGGATCGAGAGTTGCTGCTGAGTGGTTTGCGGCCGAGGGGGGCACCTTGACCGGGGTTGAGGATGCGCCCGACATGGTGATGGTCTGAGAATTGGTGTGTGTAAAGTGGTCTCGAGGGACACGCCTGAAGGGCTTCACTGATGTCGTCAAAGCAGTTGATGCTTCGCGAGACCTTCGACCTCAAAGTATCCTATCGCAAAAAACACACGATGCGTTGGGGAGGCGCCGGCGGTCCACAAGACAACGGCAGGAGATGAAGTTAGAATGCTCTTTGCGACTCTGAAGGTGCCGTTGTTAGTAGGTGGTAGAACAGTCTTTGCTTAGACAGAGCTCGCCTTGAGTGGAATATGTACCTTAAAAGTTACTTTGCCGTCTCCTCAACAGAGTGTCTGCACGAATTGGGTCTCCTTCAGCAGGCTGGATGGTGATTCTAGTGGCAAGGCTGACTTTTCGGGACATGGAAGCTTAGCAGCTCTCGCAAGTTCGCGCAAGGCTGAGTTATGCAGGGGTGTCTTGTTTAGGCAGGCGGTGGGCACGTGGGGTTGGAACTTGCGACGACCATCACCACGCCATCGGCAGGCACCTCGACCCCACTCTTGGCTTATTCGCACGAACAAAAAAGGTGGTTTCAGTGTTCCCCAAAGTCGGCCGCGGCCGGTCTTCCCTCCGCTGGACCCAAAGTAATGCAACCACCCACCGAGCCTCAAGTGAACCTCACTGGTGTCAAGACCTGTCGACTCCATCTCGTCCGAACTATGGAGGTTTGCTACAACTTCTTCTGGCAGTTGGGGCTGGACCATCGGGCTGGACTGCGTCGTCCGCAAACATACTTCGACTTCGGCTTCAACTTCGCCTCAGCAGCGATCGTCGCGGTCGAGACTCTTCTTTCCATCTGAACCCTCACAACTCGCGGCGATTCACGGAACACGCGATGCAGATGGCAAATATTCGCCTCATTCCCGCTCGCGACTTCTATCAGCTTCTGCCATCTTTGCGTCAGCTTAAGCCTACTGCGATCACCGAGCGAGCCATGGGCCTGTCATCGGAGCTGTCTCTCATCGACAGGTGACAGCTCACATGTCGTCTTGGATCCCACCGAAGTGGAACAGGAGGGTGGAAAGAGGAGCCCGGCCTCTGTGTCCCCTCCGTCATCGATTTTGAAAAAGCTCTTCATCGATCCGACCGCCTGTTGCTACTTTTTTTTTTTCAAGGAGGATCTAACCCCCAGCAGCGTCCACCGCAATTTCATCGAAAGTACTGTTCACACGCTTCCCATGCAGCTCTCAGACTTTGCCATGCACGGGAGAAGCATGGGTTCCAGACCAACACCCGTCGTTCGCTGCGCATGTCACTGCAGCGTGGCCCCGCTCCTCGCCGCGGTTCCGACAGGCGGCGATGCTACTCTCGAAAACACGACGTCCCCATCAAAAAGAGTCCAACTCGCCGCGCCGACATCCTCCGGCCCGTTCCCGGAGGGGCATGACCGCACCGCGCATGGAACTAATCAAAATACACTCACGGGGCAGCACTCATCAACGACTCATGAGAAACGGGCCCTCCCGCAGCGTCAATCCCTTCCGAGAAGGAAGATTCCGGTCTGAACATGTAGCTCGCCGAAGGAGAAGAACATCTTGTTCGCTTCATCTCGAGCTGCCGCTATTAGTCCTGGGCCTCTCGCATGCAACAACGGTCCAGACGCTCATCGCGGATTGGACGGCAGCGAGGACGGCACGAATCTTGACCAACCAACCCAGCCTCCCGTAACCGAGCCCGGTGTTGTATCACCCTACCAAGCGGGCAGATCAACCGGTCACGTTGCCCATCCTCGAGCAGCATGGCCATGGCATGCTCGTGCCCCACCCACCGACATGCCGGGGACCGGGGGTCTGGAATCCCGCCTGCTGGGAACGTGTCGGGAACGTTCACGTATTCCCCTCATCCGGGATTTGAGAGGTGAGGAAAACTCGGGGGTAATGCAAGAACGCGGACCAAGGTGCGAGTGCGTTGCTTGGCTGCGTCCGTTTCGCTGTGTCGGAAACACCTCATGTGGAAGTCCACTTGTCGGTCAGGTCGCCGACAGCCCTGCTCAGCTCACCGATGCGATTGTGCATGCCCGACGGAAGAAGGAAAGAAAATCAAGAATTAAACTTCCTTCTATTGCATTGCTTCGGGCGGCACGCGCAGGCTGGGCGTCAAAAAAGCAAGCAAAACATCATGTCTCTCAGCTATCTGTCTATCCCAGATGCGTCGAGGCAGACGAGGATTCTCAAGTGGTGTACATGTGTTGTATTCCCATTCGGCCGGATCTCAGCTTCACCTCCTTTCAGGTACCAAAAATCCATGCCAGACGGACGGGATCACAAGACACCGAGCCAATGCTTCTCTGGATTGGTTCCGAGGCCCATGTCCTACTTTGCAGTGTCGGTCACATCCAGCACACACTACTTCCAATGAACGTCCCATCATTGCCTCAAGGGCGGGAGAAGAAGGCCTCAATACCAGGAGTCCAACCAAATTTCGCGCTCGCTGACCGTGTAAGTCCACGGTCTGCGATAAGAGGGCGGGGGATCCATTTTCACACACCCCAGCCCGAAAATTTTAAAACCTGTAATACACCGACCCCTTCACCGCTACTATCTCCGGCAGCCATGTATACATGCTGCATGTATGCAGGTTGATGAAATGCCACCCGACGAACGCAACCCCCGGCAGCCTCCCGGTACACCGTACCGCGGGACCACTTCTTGGGCAGCTCTAGCTCGATGCGGGCGGAAGATACATCGGGGGTTCCACGCGGTGGCTTTTTGTTCTAACCGTCGTTTCTTTTTTCCTCCTGTCGCGTCTCTTGGGTATGTATGTACGTACAACATCTGGCATGCTTTGCTTGCACGGCTTTCTTGCACCATGGCTTCCATCCCGTCCCGTCCCATCCATCTCAACCTGCTAAACGGGCGTGCTTAACGCGAGGCGCGGGAAGGGATAGGAAGGATAAGCACTGCGTCTAAGCCATCTCCTGCAGGGTCTCGTGGGATTTCGTGACTGGACTGTCGTGCTCCCCGAGAGTGTGTGCCTCCAAGAATCCCTGCTTGTTCAACGTCTATCTTGGCCGCATCAGTTTTGCTCGAGTGCGAGGCTTGTGGTAACCTGGGGGGGGGGGGGGGGGAGAAAGAGCGCGAGAGGGACCGAGAATTGAGATTCATCTACCGACAGAAAAGCCCATGAATCAGGCAAAACTAGAGCAATCGCAAGCGCGATCCGCTCGGCGCGTGTGTAAGTAAACTTTTGCCAGTACATGATGCGTGTGCGTGTGCGACGACGCTCGAAGATCGCCTCCTCCCCCCTCTCGCCCTGCGAAAGGGCGATCCTGTGACCGGGGGTGAGGAAGAGAAGAAGGTCAGCTTGTAAGCACCGTAATATTGCATCGTCAGAACTGAGTTTCCCGTCGGAGTGCCCCCGCGGGTAGTAGCTCAGCACGCCAAACGCAGACTCGGTTCGAAAATCTCACGATGTAACAGGCGCTTCCGTTGCAACCGTACCTTTCTCGAATCCTTCCAACCGGGCCTCTGCCGTCATTTGTTCCGGGTACCGCTTCCTTACATGTCATTTGTCGATTCCCCCTTGATCCCCATTTCTCCGCCGTCACATATCTCAATTCTTGACAAGAAGCCCATTCTTGGCAATCCGGTCGGAATGGCTGGTTCGGGGGTGGTTGGTCTCTATCAAAGTTTGAGACGGCATGTTATACCGACATTTGGCACTCCTACCCCCCGGACTAAGACAATCGACCAACCGTTCCAACACGGCAAAGAAGAAGAAGAAACAATAGCGATGTGATCAAAGATATGGCGCTTCTCCGCTTCTCCGCATGTCAGTCACTGGAAGCAAAGCCTAGAAGCAGTGAGATGATGCTAGCATCTCCCATGGAGGTCAACAGTTGGAGTAACTGCTCCATCTCGAGTTGGTCGTTGGGCACTCGGTATCTGTCGTCTGACCTCCCGGTGTACTACGGCCACCACCACTACCAGAAAGGCAAAGAAGCACAGCATTTCCAGCCCAGTTACCACTTCGGGGCGAGCCTCGTCTACTGACACGTTACTTGGCATCAGCCGCCCGAGTCGCACGGCATACTCGGCCGCGGCCGCCTCTAAGCGGTGGAGGGGTGCGGATGAGTTGCTGCTGGACTTCTTTGCTGTAACCTCGATGAGATTTGTGACAGGGGTGTTTGTCGACGAAAGCTGAGGGTTGTGATACAAACCCCGAGTAACGACGACATCATACTTTTCTTTTCGTCTTTCTAAACATTGTAGCGATGAAAGAAGGAAGGATGAAGCGGTTTGGCTCAGTGGCCTTGTAATACCATTCCGCGGCGCATGCTACGAGCGCGGTATACTGTTGCCAAGCGGTGGTCATTTGCTGTAACTCTTCGGATTTACACGGACGGCTCCGTACTATCAAAATCCTCTCCATGCCGCGCCTGGCTTACACGGCCGCCGGCAAAGCTCGGCGATATGACATGAAATCTAAGACATCTAGGCGTACGGTTTCATGCGCCAACCCTGATGTTCTGCATTAGGGACGCAGAACAAGATATCTGTTTTCCAAAAATGAAAAATAAGCACCCTCCAGATTCTTTGTGAGACAATGTTCGATTTCGTGTGCTCAGCTGATGGCGGATGTGGGTGTCATTGACACACATACGCATACATCTACGATACACCCAGAGTTCGCGCTGAGCCCCGGCGCTCCGGACCGTGCCCCAGAATCCTTTTGCCATGTAACACTCACTTTGTATCATAATCTATCCTCGTCTACGGGTGTTGTCGTACAATCGAGTGGGCCAGTTCTCACCAGTGGCGCACGCAAGAGAGTCATCAAGCCACCGCCCAACGTTCAAAGTTGTAATATGGTCAAGCATTTCACAGCACGTATGACTCGGGCGCCGCGCCCATCACCAGACATGTAACGACACGCCGCGACTTGGCTTGCAAGCCACCTCCGCCTTTCTCGCGCTGGGAAACGCCACAAACTCGGTTCGTCTCATGCCGTGTACCCGTTATTTTTTGATGTTGGATACACCCGACTCGACCGAACCCCATGTCCATTAACATGAGAGACGATGAGGTGGAAGGGCCAAAAAAAAAAAAAAAATCATCTGGAAGGACCGAATGTTCCCGCTCTAAAGTCGGGGACGGCTGCAGTGCGACGCATAAGGGTTCCCGTCCTTCCGATTCGTAGTACCCGAGGGAATGGAAACATTAACAAAAAAAGGCTCCATTGACCTCGTATCGACAGGAGAAACGAACAGGCAGGGCCACGCGTTTCGATACGCCAAAGAAACTGTAAATCAGCAAACGGAAGCTCGGCCGCTGAAACAGGAAGTGATTATGCCTCCAGCCTCGCCCGCTCATGTTTTTCTGCTTCTGCGAAAGAAACCTTACTCGCCTTACAGACGGGCGAGCTTTCGATGACAAAACCACCAACCAACCACAAGGGGTCGCGCCGTGCCAATCCAGGGACCCTCCAATACCACCACCACAACTTTGGGCGGCACCATCAGCAGAGCTGCGCCCATTGAGTTCGGATCTTTTTTTCAAAAGGTCTGGACCGTCGGGCTTATGACGGCGTCGCGTCGATCTCACCTCAGATGGCTGGCGGCTGCATCAGCCGGTTTCCCCGCGACGCAGGTCGCCCGATACGATTTCATGTGAACGCCAAGATGGGATGGTTGGTGAAATCTTAGCGATTATTAACTATGTTCTTATCATTCGCTTGCTCGGGGGACATGCCAAGATATCTGTCATCCTGAAACTGGGAACGAGGCGCGGAAACTCGAGTCTACAAGTCATTGAAAAGTCGTATGACAAGGAATGTCTGGGTTTGGACGAACGGCCGTTGAGAGAGAGCAGAGCGCCGTCGTCGCTTTTGAGGCTCAAGAAAGAGGCAGGTCACGATGTGGGGGATCAACGGCACTTCTGGGTGTGCTGGAAAAGTCCCACTTCAGGTTGCCATCCCCCACGAGCCATGCTTCCCCAGACCAACCCCTCAAACAGGGCGGCTTTGCATACATGGTGCATATGTTGTTCGTTGAAATGACGTCTCAGCCTTGTGACACCACGCCTTTATTGGGGGGCCATCCTTCAATTCAACGTCATGAGCTTGCAGTGTGACACACGCATTCTGTTGCTGTACGACACCAAGAGAAAGATCTAGGCCTCGCCGGCGGGTGGCAAGCCGGCTGTATTAGCAACGTGGAGGAAGACAGTGGGCCGAAGAAGCATCACGGCCAAGCAGAACATTGATGATGGGCTGGGGCTTGCCGTCATTGGCGGAAGAGGGAAGAGACCCTTGTCGTCGGAGTTGACAATAGATGGTCTAGACACCTGCACACAATGCCGGTGGTGATTCGGACGGGGTTTCCGTTTCGCGATAAAGCGGTGGTCAAAGCAGGCCGCACGGCGAGAGGGCTGGCTGCATCCGTACCCAACTCGGCCCTCCTTGGCCCGTTGAATGCGCGCAGGCGGACGTCGGAATGCTGACCTCCGCCGCTTCGCAGCGCAAATTGGCCGAACGGGCGCAATGCAGCTGATCAGATTCGAACAAACGTGACGGCTTGCAACGCCGTGCGCAAGGCCACTCGGACCGCGTAGGACACGATGTGAGAGATCAATGGACGATGATGACAAGCGACGGAAGAATGGGAAATATGCGATGCCAGGAATAAGCGAGATATGTCAGGGTGGTTTCGTACCGAATCGTGTGTTGCATCTGATGAAAAGGCCAAAGCCCAATTCGTGCCATCGTTCGTCCACGGAGCACCCGCACGCATAAAGCGGGAAAGAAAAGATGAAAACAGATGTAGACAGTTGAAATCGTACAGACTAATACTGGTTGTCGACGGCGTCCGGCCGCAGCTCGGCAAACTGCACCGTCCTCACCGACATGCGCGGGACGCATTTTTGGCGCTTCGGGGCCCCCCATTGGGGATCTCGATGAGGAAAGCGGACGCAGTTGTGGTGGTGGACGAAGTGAGAGCGTGGCTCACGAAGGTATTGAGCGAGCAATGGCGCAGCAGGTGTTGCTAGACATTATGTTGCGCGTCCTAGACAGATCGGACTGCTGCGGACGTCGGATGGTGGAGGTGAAACGGCTATTAAAAGCGTCGGCCGTCGACCAACCGGCTGGTCTGCGACAATTGCCCATCCACAGCGACGGGCGTGACTCGATGCTGGTGTTGCAGATCCGTCACCAACCTCTCACTCGATGGTAACCTAAGACGGTCTAGGCGACCAAACTCACCGATACCTCGACATGTTATCAACGCCTTCTCTCTGAGTGCTGGATACTTAGTACACCTAGTTGGGAGTTGGTCGTCCTGTGTGTATTGAGCTAGGATCAGGAACGTATGCCATTACTGTTCCCGTGGCTTGGCTGTTTGCCCCGTATCGTACCTCACGGGAATTTGTCGCGTTTCTCGGTAGGCGACTTGTGATAACTCGCATTTTTGCCGCAGTGATTTTCACATTCAAGGGCCAAAAGAGAGGAGGACCAAGATCGCCAATACTCAACGGCCCTGCCATCGAAAGCCGCTAGCGCGGCGGGAAAGGCGATGGAGGGGCCAGGTGCTACAATCAGCGTACCTATGTGGCACGAGCATCGAGCCACGAGCAGCGCCATCCGCGAGCATTTGTTGATCGTCAAACCCAAACCCGCAGACCGCGCCTAGGACGTCTTGACTCTTGAGTCTCGACGTGCAAGGCAGCTGGATCCCTCGGACCAAAGAGACCAAAGAGACTCTTGGAAAGTCGAAAGCTCTTGACGACTTCTCCGCAACAGCTGGGCCACCTTGTGTCTCTCGCCGCTAATAGGACAGCTCGAATTGGCTCTCAACTCGTCGTTGGTGGGCGGCGAGCAGTACATTCCTGTCACATCCCACACCACATCCACCCGCGGGCTTCCTCCCAGCCAGTCGTTGCTGCAGAGCATCGGCCAATCCCTCAAGGGTGGGTGTGCCGCACGTCTATCTATTACCGTAAAGTATTCCCAAACTTCAGCCAAAGAGCAGGCGTCCAGAACGATCCAAGCCGAGGACCTGCAGGGGTGTACCGGCCTGTCTGAGAGCTTCTGGTTGCTTGAAATCTGTGCTCCTGAAAGAGATCCTAGACACAGTGCTGCCGCTTGCTGTCGTGGTGTATGCAGGCCATGCATGCAAGCTGCGGCTGCCGTCACTTTGCCCTCGTTTTCTAGACTCAGCTGGAGCTCGACGTCGAGCGGTGTGGAAGGGGCTGGGTGCGAGCCGTTTGGCTGAAGTGCTGACCACACACCAACAAGCGCTCGCTGATATCAACCACATCGACACCGTAGTTGGTGACAGCAGGCATGGTACACACGTCAAGCGGTCTTGGAATCCGAATGGCAACGGGCCCGGCGATTATTCGATCTTATTTGCATGTCCTTGGAGTTTCGCTGACGCCGGGTACGGACCTGAAGCCGCGAGCCGGCCGGCATGCCAAAAGAAATGAAAAATGCAAGAGGTTGCACACGTAGCAGCGCAGAAAAAGCCGGCGGTGGATCGGAGGCTGCATGCCGCCTGGTTCACGAAGCTGATATCGCTGGCCACAGTGGCTGACAAGCGGGCGGTTTCGGTCAAGTTGTTGGTGCGTATCCCGGCTGGACGAAGGGCGCTTTTGGCCGACCGGCCGTTGTTGTTGTTGTTGAATTCAACACCACCGTTTGGGCGGCTGGAATACAATCGTAGAGCGGACGTCTTTGAGACGGTTGACTGGTTCCTTGTTGCTAGCATTTGGATTGGACAATCCAAGAGCCTATTCAAGGACGTCCATGGTGGGTCAACCACGTCGACAGCAACAAGAGGCTCCAAGTAACAGCAAGCATTCCTGTACAAAGAAACGCGGAGGTCGGCCAGACAGCCAGTCAGCCAAGCGAACGACTCGGCATCCAAAAGAGAGGCTAGCGAGAAAGTTAGTCGAGGCGAGGCGGCAGTCCGTCTGCTGGTTGGCTCCAAGCCCTTCTTTGACGGAGGCAGCTCGACCATCACGGACGGGTCCAAGTGGTCCGTACAGAAAGTCTTTGCTGGACTCTGTTAGCATCTGCTGGTAAGGACGGGGGAAGAAAACGCCCGCGTTCGTTTCGTTGAGCAGAGTCTTGCTCCGTTGAAAGGCACGTCGGGTCGGCAAGACCAGGTCAGGGGATCGAATCATACCGAGAAAGAAAGTAAGGCCGGCAAGAAGAGAAGAATAAGGATTGCTATTACCCCGTTTCCAGCATCCCCTTCCCACTTCTGCCAAGGTACCACCTCCGGCCAAGGGGACGACGATGGGAGCTTCATATTATTGAAAATGGGAATGAGACCGGGTAAGCAGCACCAGCACCGGCACCTGCTCCTGCTGCTGCTGCACGGTAACGACCACACATCTCACGCAGCAGGAAGGCGCTGCAGCAATCAGCACTACCTCCCTCCTGCCTCACGAACGAACGCATCGGAAGCACTCCGGAAACAACTGGCAGGAACCCAACCTGACCTGACCTGACGCAGGAGACAGAAAACAGAAAGCAGCAATCCATTCCGCACCTTGTCTCCCTGCCCGGCCAGGCCACGGACACCTTGGCTCCAAACCTTGACCCTACCTCTTACTGATCCGACCTGATCGTACGGTCGTACCTGAAGCTCCTGCTCCTGCTCATGCTCCTGTTCCTGCTCAGACATGTCAAGGAATTGTATTAAGGCAAGTCCCGTAAGTTGCCGTTGTATTATGTAGGGGAAAAAAAAGGGTACTTGCATTCTTACAAAGGCTTGGGGTCCTGGACCTTGCTTTTTGTTTTGCGTCTGCATCCTCATCCGCATCCGCAACAACACTTGCCTCTATTCAGACTTGCAAGCAACAAGGGTCGACGGGATATTGCGTTTTTGCACCTCGATTTTTGCTCTACTCCTCCCGGTTTTATTGCATTGGTACGTCGTCCCCTCTTTAAGCTTCACACCTGTTTCTCAATATGCCTCATCTGCGTTATTACCGACTCCGTTAAATCGTTGCTCTTTATTTTTTCAATTTTTTTTTCCAAATTCAAATTTCCGTTGGGGGCTGCCATTCCCGTCCTTCCCTCCCCGGCCCCATATACCCGTCAACGGTGAACCATGCCAGGCTGCCAGCTCTGCTCTCACTACCTACACTACGTCCACGTTCTTGGGATGACCTCGGAAGTTCGTGCTAGCTCACACTCGTTCCCCCGTCAGCTGCGAGACACCAAAGGCCAAAATCAACACCAACGCTCGAGGTGGTGGTGGTGGTGGTGGTGGCCGGGTGTTCGTTCCGTTTTTTTTAGGGACTACTCTAAAAGACCGTGAGACTAAAGATTGGTGTGGGTGTGTGTGCGTTCGTTCGTGTGTTTGTGAGGGTGTGATCTCGGGACTCACACAGATCCCTCGTCCCAACACGCTGTCCCGCCCCGCTCCGCCTGGCCTGTGACAGAATGGTAGCGGCATGGAGAGGAGATGAGATGCGCTATTCTGGTCATCTTAGCACCACGGCTGTCAGTGACATGGCCGTCTGCGCCGCTACGGATACCTAGTCCACGGTTTCGCAGCACCTGATGGAGACTGCCTGTGGCTGTCACTTGCACGCCAAAACAGACGGTAGCTGCAACAACGGCACCGGGGCTTTGTCGTTGAAGTTTTTAGATACCACACACGGGCAGACACCAGACACCACCAGACACAGGCATGTCCATCAAACAAGGACCCCATCGATCGTCATCTCCATCTCATGTTACTCCCGAGGCCTAGAACTTTTCACCTGAACTGTCACTGTGTGTGGATTCTTGACGTCTTCACAAGCATCGTCGTTGTCGTTTTCCCTCCCCTCTTTTCTCGCGGCTCAGTTATTGGCATCGTCACTGGGCCCCTGGGCTGTGTTGTTGTTTTTTTTAGCCTGTCAGGCCAGCTCGAGGTGGTACTATGTAGTTAGTGTCTCTTGCCCACCTATTTTTTATGGTCTATGCAACTCTGGCTGCTCTGAACAGGCCACGGCTCATACGGCTCATGTCCGCTGTCCACCCTCCACAATTAACCTTCTCTCCTCTCCTTGCGTGTCTCCGTGTACGTGTTTCCGGTTATTGTTTTCCTGCGTCGGCTTCGGCTGGCACTTGGGGGCCCAATTCGTCGTCTCCATCCCCATCAGTCTCCAATCGTCTCCATCTCCATGCCCATCTCCATATCCTACCTGCCTACAAACAATATCATAAGCACGAGTGGCTCCGGCACTAACAAGGGCGCACATCAGGACCCTGGCTCGAGAGCTGTCCTCCAACAACCGAGTCCAGACCCTCCTGTCTCCGTCTCCGTCCCTGTCGTCGTCTGTCTGGCGTCTGCTCCTGCTCCTGTCCTCTGCCACTGCCACTGCTGCTTTGACGTCCCAGGAGAGGAGCTTCGGCCAATACCTTGCCGAATGTCCAGGGCGTCCCCAAGGTCAGGTATCCGTACCGAAGTCAGAACCACGGCCCGTAGTTTGAGGTACTGCCGGCCTGGACCCTACATCCCAGATACAGCAGCATTCGAGGACGGCTGGCGTTGCAGTTTACGGACCCAGACCCTTCGACTAAAACGACTGAGATCCCCGGTGTCTGCCACCTCAAAGGGATCTTGGCCAAATTCTACAACACCCGGAGGAAGCAACGATTAGCAACGACTGGAGTGTGCAGGTGTCCAGAGGCCAGGCCACTCCCCACTCACGCAAATCAACCGGGACTCTGTGGAGTTCGAGGTGTTGTGTAGCTTGTTGCTTGCCTTGGGCCTGCCTGCCTTGGGTTGTGTGAGTGAGTGAGTCGACGGCGGTCCACGTCCACTAAGGTGTTGAGGTTTGAAGGTGGGCTTGAATCCTCGCCAGCCAGGCCGTCGTTCGTTGCTCCTCACCTGAACCATACCTACCCTCGCGCAACGACGAACTTAGACCGGGGCGAACAACTTGCTGCTGCTTCTCACTAACCGACACCACATCGGCAAGGCGTAACTCACTACTGCCCGCTACAACTGCGCTACTTGCGCGATCCTCTGTGTGCCCGTCTCGGTGGCTTCTGCCATCACAGGCTTCACCCGTCCTAACGGGCACCTGGTTTATTTTATTTTTTTTTCGATTCCAAAGCAAGCTTGTAAGTTGAACCGCTCCTTCCTGCGTGCAAGGTGAAGTCAGTCGGAAAGGCATGCACCTACTTTACCAAACCAAACCAAACCAAACCAAGTCAAACAAAACCAGCCAGCACCTTCCTTCCACCATTGCACCTTTCATATGGGCACCTCCAGTGCCTTCCTGCCACTCACTCCTGCCTGCGTTACCTCCCTACCTACCTTACCTTAGGTACCTACCTGACCCGGTCAGCGCTGCAAAAGGCAATCGCTCCAAGCCGTTCACGCCTTCCTCCTGCCTGCGTTAGCCGCTACCACCCAACCTTCTTCCTCCCCTCCGCTGCCCTACCTCACACCTACCTCCTACCTTACACACCCGCCCACGAACCGACCTTGCCTTTGGGTTCCTGCACGCGCTACAGCTCTATATGGCAGTAGGGGTGGGCAGCTCTTACTCTTTTTGTCGATCCGTGCCTCTCCTTCAAAGTGTGGCAGCCCCAGGTGTGCCTCACAGGTGTGCTGTATCCGTACTCTACTCGGTACCTGCTTTTGTACTTGACCTATCCCTCCTCCATCCCACCCACTCGCGCTCCCCTCCAATAATCATCATCGTCACCACCATCCTGCCAAACCGCCTCTGGGCCGTTTGATTCAATTTGATTTTTTTTTTCTCCCTTCCTCCTGCCCTTTCCCACTTCTACGCTTTTTCACCTCTCCTGCCTTTCCCGACAGCGAGCCGTCCGTCGTTGGGCGTCTTTTCGTCGTCGCATGTGCTGAAGCGCTGACCTTCACTCGTTTCAAACTCCAGCGCAAACAGCGACAGCTACCTACCCACCTCAGCGGAAGAAATATCAGCTACTTTACCCGACCTCAACCTTGAAAATCTCCCATCTCTCCAACCACACATACAACTAACCCGGTACCAACCCCGGCTTTCGGTAGCTGAGCCTGCTTTTCCACCGCTGGCGCGCTCCATCCATCTCCGAACCCGAGGTCCTTCTCCAACCTCACCCTCGCACCTCAGCCGAAACCGCCCCAGTCACAAGCTTTCAGGCGTGTTTCCTTGCGCCGCCCGGGTTCCCTCCCGTTGTCACTCCGATTACCAAAGTTGGTCCTGTCCTGGGAGGCCTACAACGAAGCTTCAAGTTTTCAGCAGGACTTGTCCAGTTCGCCATTGCCTCTCCTGCGCCGCCTGTCCCGTCTCTTGCCTCAGATCGGAGCACAGCCGCTTCTGCTTTGCATTTAAAAGCCCACCAAGAAACAAGGCCCCACTACAGTCCTCGGCCGCCGAGTATCTGACAAGTCTTGACTCGACTGCCAGGGACTTCGGGTGGCTTTTCGCCACTGAGCAAGTCAGCAGACCCCACCACTACTCCAACTGAACAGGGCCCTTCTGTACTGCCCTGTGGTTCTGTGGGTTCGACCTGCACCCCCGGCACCACGAGCCTTTGGGAACGCACGCTTGCACGACACCCCCCTGCTCTCAGCGCCCATCGACCCCTACCTGCACCCCGGTACCATTTAGGACCCAGAACCTTTTAGACTGGCGGGTAATCGCCTGCCAGGCCAGTCGGGTCTCCAGTCACTGGCCTTCTGCTCCAACATCTTGGTCCCGAAACGAGATCTCGTGTCTGGTTCTTGTCTCTGTGGGCTCCCACTTCCCTTACGACGCTCCGGCTGCAACTTGCCACGGGGACCACGCCGGTGCAGTGTCCTGCAGCTCTGGATACCTCACTGGATACCTCAAGAGGCAATGGTGTGAGGTCAACCACTTACATACATCCCCGGATCACGAATTGGTGAGTACTCGACTACCCACGTACCTACGTACGGACACGCACCGCAACTTTGCCTCACCTTTTTCTTTTGCTTTCGTTTTGTCTGGCTACTCCTTCCTTTCCTTTCCTTTCCTTTTCCTCTTTCCTTCCTTCCTTCCCTCATCCCGCACAGGGGGGAAGCTCTTCCCTTGTATTGTTATTTCTGACATCTGACCTCATCGCCCCCAAATAGTCCACACCATGGATGGTGTCGAGAAGCCGCCGCTGCTGTTTCGGCACAACAGCGACAGCCACGACGAGTTGGCAAATGCCTGCCGCGATGGCTCCTGGCCCGCATGCATACTTCAGAGTATTCTTATTCTATATCCCATGGTCTTGTTGATCATCTTCATCGGATCAGCCGCGACCTACACAGTTCTCACGGCAAAAAAAGACGAGGAGGAGTCCAAGGTGGAGACGGACATCTTGGGTCCTGGCGGTAAGAGGCTGCCTGTGACCAAGAAGAAGAAGCGACGCGACGACGACGAAAACCAACGCGTACGAATCGGTCCCGACCTGTCCCCGATTTCAAAAGCCTGGCTCAAATGGATCACTCTTTCCGTATTCTTCTCCTTCATCGCCAATGGCATAGCACACATTAGCCATGTTGTTGAGGAATTGGAAAAGGCCGGACTGCCCAAGCATGGAGTGAAGAGGTGGGAGGAATCGCAGAGCATGGCCGTATGCCAATCCCCGCGCTTTCCACCCTCATGGCACGCAGCTAATTGGACATAGGTCTACCTCATAGGCTCGCCGAACCTGTACCTCTACGTATTCATCACCCTTCTCGAATGGCGCACGAGCCCGACGATATCACACTTCATTACCTGGACACTTGGTTTAATCGGCGAATTCACGATCTGCGTCTGCACATTTCTTTGGATCATGGAGCCTCAGTACCTGAAGACGTCCCATGGTGTCGAAGAGATTGCGGCCTCCAAGTGGGACTTGGTTGACCTCATCATTTATGTCGTTCGCCTGGTTCTTATGATGACTCTTGTTGGCGTCTACACCGCTGCTTGGATCAAGAAGCCACGACAGCTGGCCGACGACAAGGTTGAGGAGTTGAGCTCTTCTGCGCGGGCTGACGAGACCACGCCTCTCATGAACGGGTCCAGAACATCGTACAGCAGTCAAACCGGCCGGGATGCTAACGGTCGATCGCTGCGCAGCTCTCGGAACGGAAGCCTTGTTGGCAACACTAACGGTGCTGCAGAGGCCGCCGCTGTCAAGGACGTTCGAGAGCCCGGCTTTTATCGACCCGATAAGGCCCCCCACAAGACTTGGTGGGAATACGTACGCAGCTACAAGATTTTCATTCAGTACCAGTGGCCGCGAGACAACCCTCGCCTGAAGCTGTACTACTGTCTTTGCTGCGTTAATCTCGCCGCGCAGAGAGCTATCAATGTCTTCGTTCCATTGATTGTGGGTTTGCTCACAACGAAGCTGAGTAGAGGCGAATCACCGTGGGGTGTTTTGGCTCTTTTCGTCGTCCTGCGGCTCATGCAAGGCCAGGGAATGCTTCTGGATGCGTTCCGCGCCATAATGTGGGTGCCGATCTCGCAGAACTCCTACAGGGCCTTGACAACGGCGGCCTTTGAGCACGTACACTCCCTTAGCCTGGATTTCCACCTGGGAAAACGAACTGGCGAGGTTCTGTCTGCTCTCAACAAAGGCGCTTCGATCAACACCTTCCTCGAGCAGGCGACATTCTCCGTTCTCCCCATGACTATCGACTTGATATTCGCAATTTCCGTTTTCGCCGTTGTTTTCGACCCGACCTACGCCGCAATCGTCAGCTGCTTGACATTCTGGTACCTGTTTCTCACAATAAGAATGGCGCAGACTCGGGCCGACCAGAGGAGAATTATGTCAAACGCCGACAGAGAGGAAGAAGCTGTGAAGAACGACTCAATTATGAGCTACGAGACGGTCAAATACTTCAACGCTGAACAGAAAGAATTCGGTCGCTACAGAGACGCTATTGCCGCCTACCAAGACGCCGAAAAGAAGGTTGCGTGGGGTGTCAACCGGATGAACGTCATCCAGGCCTGCATCTTTATCCTCGGGTTCAGTGTCGTATTGGTCTTCGGAGCATACCAGGTTACCAGTGGTACCACAGACGTGGGCAGATTCGTCACTCTCCTGACGTATCTCAACCAGCTGCAGTCGCCACTCAATATCTTTGCGTCTTTCTACCGCACCATCCAACAGTCCCTCATCGCAGGCGAGCGCCTTCTGGAACTGTTCAAGGTCAAGGCTACGGTTGTTGATGCGCCAGGTGCCGTGCCTTTGACTGAGTGCAACGGCAACATCCGCTGGAACAATGTGGCATTCAATTACGACTCGAAGAACAAGGCGCTTAAGGATCTCAACTTCGAATGCAAGCCTGGAACCACGACCGCGTTTGTCGGCGAATCTGGAGGTGGTAAATCCACAGTCTTCCGCCTTATGTTCCGTTACTACAACACAACCTCAGGAAGCATTGAGATTGACGGCAGGGATGTCAAGGACCTTACTATTGATTCGGTCAGAAGGTTCATCGGAGTCGTCCCCCAGGATACCACACTCTTCAACGAGACACTCATGTACAACCTCAAGTATGCCAGGGAGGGCGTCACAGATGAAGAAGTCTATGAAGCTTGCCGCGCAGCCAGCATTCATGACCGCATCATGTCATTCCCAGACCAGTACAACACCAAGGTCGGCGAGCGAGGATTGAAGCTCAGTGGTGGTGAACGCCAGCGGGTTGCGATTGCCCGAACTATCATCAAGAACCCCAAGATCATTATGCTGGATGAGGCTACCT
Source organism: Colletotrichum fructicola Nara gc5 (assembly GCF_000319635.2). NCBI lineage: Eukaryota > Fungi > Ascomycota > Sordariomycetes > Glomerellales > Glomerellaceae > Colletotrichum > Colletotrichum fructicola. Next base: position 5,552,493 of record NW_027094051.1, on the reverse strand, counting down.
CAGCTCTTGATGCCCACACCGAGCAGCTGATCCAGGACAAGCTGGGGCACTTGGGCCAGGGTCGCACATTGCTAGTCATTGCGTGAGTTTTTCCCTTTGTGTGATTGCCGGCTTTTTAATAGGCGGATGTGCTAACATGTGACACAGGCACCGCTTATCCACAATCACGCACGCCGATCAAATCATTGTCCTCAACAACGGTACCATCGCTGAGAAGGGTACTCACGAGGAGCTTGTTAACGCCAATGGTCGGTACGCGTCAATGTGGGAGAAGCAAGTGCAGGCCGAACGCGCTGCAGAGAAGGCTCGCGCTGCCAATAGGAAGGCACAGAAACTCCTCAAGAAGGCCAACTTCGGTCCTAAGAAGCAATCGGACGGGCACTCGGATGGATACACTAGCCTTGACTCGTCGACAATCCTGCCCGGAAGCTCAGGAATCAACTCCAAGGCCAATACGACTGGCGAGGATTCATCCAGCGCTTCTAGCAACAGCTCTGATACGGAATCCATTCATAGTGATCACCACCACGACTCGGATCATTCGGATCATTCGGAGCACTCTGATCACTCCGATCATTCAGAACACTATGATCATTCTGATCATTCTGATCGTCCTCGGCATCGCTAGACCCAACATCGAAATTCTAGCGTCAAACATGCAACACGGCATGACTCATGAGGGCCACCAAACTTGGAGATGCCCTCGACGACACCACCCAACACCATTACTCATTCTCCCCCCTAATTTGTGGTTACCGTTCACCTGGTACCACACAATACTTTCATGAACACAACGAGGCAGGCGCCTTTTTACGAATCAGTTACTACGGATTAACGGCTTTAAGATTGCATCAAACCGGCGACTCGGAGTTTGGAGTTCATATACATCGTTCTCTTTCATCTCTCTCTCCTCATTGGGACCCCGAAAACATAAAAGGACTTTCACGAGTGGTACAAAAACGGCGGCTTCGAGAACGGAATCTCAGCCCGACTCGGTTGGTTGGTTGGCAGGGGGCATCATTCTCAAATCAACACTCAAAGCACACGACTTTCTCTCAGCTGCACCACACTCAGCCTTCGATTCATAATATGTCTTTTCACGACCGTTGAGTGCAAATCGTCTTTCGACCGGATATTGCATTGGTGGTTTCGGCATCATCATCATCATCATCATCATACATGGAGGGGAACGTTCTTCCTTTAATCATGGGACCTCTACATCAAGAATTGCTTTTTCCGATTATTACAGGGTCATCACCTGCTACCATGGGCAGGCTGTTCGACATCGCGACGCAGATACCACAGTCTTACATACCAGGATTTGGTCCTTTCTTTCGATTCGGCAGTCGGGAGGGGTTGGATTTCGGGAAAAGGCTTGGGTAAGCCTTGCGGGGGACGGTAGTGCAGGAACGGAAGGTTTTGGCATTGGCATTTTGAAATCCCTTCTCGCACGACTTGCGGAGGGTGTGGGCGGATGACAGCAGGACCACCTCGTTTTCCGAGGAGGACCAGCTGTCGTATAGCTTACTTTGCTTGCATTTTTGGCTCCCGATTAGGGATGGATGGACCACGAGAAACAAAGATGGAGGACGGGTTTTCTCGACTGCTTTTTTCATGTTTTCTTGTTTTTTTTGGGGTGGGTGGCTACAAATGCCAGCTTCACAGCTACGGTCCATAGACATATCGTCAGGCAGAGAAATGCCAAAGACGAGAATTGCTTGCTGCCGAAAATAGGCAGGTTTGTTCAAAGTACAACTCGCAACATGATGTCGTATCCAAGTGATGATGCAGTCCTGTAGGCGACCGCGCTAGGATGGTCGACAGCGAACACGTTCTCGATCAGGCCCAGCACACATGTAATCTTATCTCCTTGAGTGTAGATATATTGAGGTCAAACGTCAAACTCTCGTCGTCATGGACTACTTGGTATCGTAGGAAAAGCAGAGCGTCTCTAAGTTTCGGTCCTCCGCAAGAACCCGGCGCACGAGGCCATGGATTCCGTTTTTGGTCTCCCTCTCCGTCCGTCCCGCAACCAGTATCAGGTGCTGTCTATGCCGACTCAATCATCCTAGGTTTCTCTGTTGCATTCCTCAAGGCAACATTTCCGAGGAACGGGGTGGATTGTTGTCTCAGTCGAAGGTCACCACACAACATGTCCACCGCCTTTTGCTCGCAAGTCCCGATCCGATCCCTAAAGTCGCGCGCGCTGTCATGAGGTTTTATTGTGTGAGATTCAGACTCAGATGCTATTGAGCATGAGAAGTGAGTGCGTGCATCGATTGGTGCACATGCGCGGGCGCAAGCGGTGTGAAGGGGGTGGTCGAATCGCGCGCGAGGAGGGTGCGCCGTCATCGTCCACAGACGCACACCTGTCTCACTTCATTCATCCACCTCCGCACAACCCACCCAACACGAACCGACGACAACTTGTGTGTCTTGGCACCCTCATCCTCAGCCACAGTCATGCTTCTCGTTCAGCCAGCTAACCCCGGCTACTCTTCGCCGCAGATAACCGCCGGGTTCTGTTCAGTCGCCTGTCGGCCGACCTCGAATTTTCCGTTCGTTTCGGGAGACCAAAGCTCTCATCACGCGTCTCGTGGACGGTGGGCTTACGATGAACACCTGCAGCACTGAATGATTCCGCAGGCCGTTGCGATTCCATCAGCGGATTGCGGCTAACAACGGCGCCATCCCAGCTCGTGTTAGGTATCGTGATCCGATGAACCTTTCCATCGTTGGCGGCGTTGAGCCGGCGATGCTTGTTGAGTCGCACTGTCGCCTGATGAGTTTTTTCGTGCTACATCTTCCCCCTTCTTCTTAGGCTGACCCGTAACCAGCTGCAATGCGCGACAGTTTTGTTATGCAAGCGAATGACTTCATAAATCAAAAACACCAAATATCATGCATCGTTTCAATTCCTTGCCAGAATTGTTTATCTTGCGCGGCCGTTGACAGCCCTGGCCTTTGCCGCCGCACTGGTACTCGCGCCCGTCGTGTGACCGTTGGTCGTCTCTGCAGGCAAAGCTTTCAGCTGGGTTTCGTCCTCGGCATCCGTGCCCTCCGCCTCGCTCCGGTCATCCTCGGCTATGTCATAGGCAAGAAAGCGATAAGCGATGCGGAAGATGTGGAAAAGCCAAAAGAGGTTCAGGGCTTGGAGAGAGCCCAGGAGGCCGAGGGTGATGTACTGAGACAGGGTGCACTTGTACTGCTGGGTGGCCCAGTTCAACTCGAAAGGGCCGACAGTGGTATACTCGGTGAAAAGTGACAAGATGATCTTGAGGTTGATGTAATGACGCAGGTAAATCCAAACGCTGACGAAGAAGAAGAAGTATGGTGCAACAATCGGCGAGTCGATGTAGTTGAGCACCTTGGAAGTCTATGGCACTTGTTAGTAAATTGTTCCCTTTGCCGCTACCCCAGCCGGATTTTACAAAGTATATTAATGCGGGTTTCGGAAACTTACAGCGAGGAAGAAGTCGCTAATGTCGTGAGTGGTATAAACAGCTAGTCCCATGTAGGTGAAGTGAAAGCGGTAACTCAGGGCAATCAGAGCAAGGCTAACAATGTGGTGCCCGACCAACTCCTTGAAGTCCTTACGAGGCTTCTCAAGGCCAAGTAACAGAACGAGGGCTTGTTGTGCCCAGTACGCGGCCTGGAATAGGTAATAGAACTTGAAACCGGCCTCGTGAGACACATGCGGAAAGTCCTCGTACATGCCTCGTGTGCTAAAGTACCAGACAGGCGTCTTGCTCATGACATATAAGCCGGCAGGACCCAGACAAGCAAAGTATATAGCCGTATACATTTGCTCCATGAACCGAGCCTGCTTTCCGCGAGACCGAAGACCAGCGGCACGAGCTAGCGGGCGCAAGAATTCTTGCATGATGAACTCGCGAGTAAAAGTGAGGACGATGGTCCAGAAACCCACGAAGGCTATGTCCCATAGTCCCTTGCCATATTGAATTGGTGCATCGGGCTTAGCCGGGTCCGGAGGCAGACGGTACGAGAGGAAGATGAAGCGAGAGGCAGGGTTCGAGTCGGAGGGGTCTACGGCGTATGCGCCGCCGAAGATGGCGATGACGATGGCGGGAACGAGGTAGGTGTATCTGATCATGGCCTGACGGAAACGAGAGAGGACGCCGCGTGCACGCCGGCGTTTTGAAACTCTTTTGGTTGTAGGACTTGACTGAGGTGAGAAAACGCGGTTGTCAGTTGAGTCAACATAGAGAGAGGAGGGGATGTTGGATTGGAATGTCCAGCCACAGGCTTCTTCAAGACGAGGATAGCAGGGGAGGAGCACTTACTGGTGGGATGGGGCTGTCTCCGGCAGTGTAGCTTGCGAGTGCAGGGCCTGTGTCACCGGCACGAATATCCTGGCCGAGGGCACTAGACTTCCGACGTCGTGTAGTGCGGGAGGAATTTGAGGAATGGTGGTCAATGACGGAGTGCAATTGGTCGACGGAGGTGTTGAGGAGAGGGAAAGGTTCGGAGTCGGCCATTGTCGCAAAAGAGGTCCTCTTGGGACGGTGTCTCGGTTCGTTTAAAGCAGCTGGAGGCGCGGGACGGGGACGGCGGAAAGATGACTGATTTGTGACCTCGAGGGAGAGACGTGGAAGGGAGGGATGGATGGACGAGGCAGGACGATTCGGCAAAGATAGGAAGGGAGGAAAGGATGTCGGGGTTTGAGTTCAAGAGCACTTTCTTGCGGGTGCGGAGGAAGAATGCCGGACAGGGCAAGAGGTGGGTGAAAAGGAGGTTGTTGGTTATTAGACGTCGAGATGGTCAGGGGGGCACGTTGTCGATCATGGAAGTGCGGGCAAAAAAAAGGTAAGGCGAACGCTGCACCGTTTGGCGGGTCTGTGGAGCGGAGCAGGAGCAGTGTGAGGCAGAGGCAGAGGCAGAGGCAATAGCTGCGACAGTCAAAGTGAGGTGGTGCCTTACTCGGGAGCCGTACAACGAGGTCCAAGGCCGTCTCAAGGGTGTTCCCTGGCCCTGCTTTGTTTCGTCGTCGAATTCGTCTGACCGGCGACCAGTCAGTCGTCTGTTTTTGCTTCTCTTTCCAGGCCCTGCCAACGGGGTCAGAGCGGGAAGAAAGCCCGGGGAGAACGGACAGTCAGGAGGTGCAAGGCAGGCAGGGCGGGCGAGATGTTTGAAATGGAGAAAACAGACAGACAGTGACAAGGTGAAATTAAGCAAACATAAGGAGTAATAGGAATAAAAGATCGCGCAACGGAGAAGAAGGAAGGAAGAAAAAAAAAAACATGCCAAGAAGGGGAGCTGTCGAGAGCTATTGGCCAACCAAATTGCACGAAGCCGGGGTTCCATCTGCCGGGACCTCGTCGGGGGGCCCCTCCCATCAACCTAACGCTCCACACCCGCGCACCCTGGCCGACTTACCTCATCTTGCATGGCAATCCTCCATGGTCCCCACCTGCACGAGAGCGATGCACCGTACCTGCGTGCTGTGCTGGTGACACTACGCAGTACCGACCCTCGGGGAGCAACTCCAAGAAAGCGCAATGGGGGCTTTCTGAGTAAGGCAATTCAGGCAAAGAAAGATCCGGGCCACTACTTCTGACGGGACACAGCCTTTTTTCGAGAACGGCATGGTTCTGGAACATTGGAAGCCGTGCCATGTGAACAAGCGTTGTAGTCAATATCGACGCCAACACTATGGAGATGCGTCCCGCATTCTTCAACTCCACCTTCAACTTGCATGTGCATTGGCACGCGGGCACAACGTCAACCACTCTACTGGGACCATCCCTCTCGCAACGCCAGCATGGCACTGCATCCCTCGTCCACATGGAAGCCTGACGACATGCAAAGAGACATGTCCCCGGCCAACGACGAGAAAGGTGCGACGTTGTCCACCTGGAGCTGAGCTGGCAGGCTCGGCGGGCGAGTCAAGCCCGCTGTGCGGTCGGGATCGAGATCGAGATCGAAATCAGAATCCCCATCTCGCTGTTGCTTGAGAAGACTCGAGAAGACTCGAGAAGACTGCATATTACGACCACATTTCCTACCAAATGGGCATAACGAGGCTGTCTAGACAATTTGAACACGAGCGGAAGAGGGCACCCTGGTGATTGCAGCCTCATATGTCGATACAATCTGAGGCGATGGACCTGATCAAAGGTTACCAAATCGCTAGACTCGCTCGAGAAATCTAGCGGCCACCTTGTTCCATTGGCCGATGATCCCGATTGGAATTCGGGGTCAGCTCCGGCGCCTTACCTTTCCCGCCCTGTTTCGACATCGACTCTTGCAAGCGCCGACAATCAGTAACTGCACCATCTTAAAAGTATTTCTTTCAATCAGCGGGAGTCGTTCTTTTGGCGGCATGAACCAGGTTGCATCAACACACCCAACTCGCATTACCAATTTGGCAACGCTTCAGATCTAATCTAAGCCGTCACCCCGCCGTCATCTATTCTCGACTTGCTACAACACTGCGCACTTCCCACCCCGGTAAATCCACAGTTCAATGTATGTATTGAGTCGAGGATGCAGCGCCTGTCCTGAGAATATTCGCTTCGTGCTGGTGGGAAAATGAGATGCAGACAAAGTAAGCACTGCAAGGTACCTTGCATCCTCCATATCCAGTCCTCGGATGTCAGTTATCAACCCCACTACCGAACCAACACGTCTAACACAGTTCCCCGCCCACCACCAGCCGTTTTAACACCCGCCACCCGTGCCGCCCCAGCCCATACGTATACCGTTATCGCTGTAAAGACCCGACGCCCCGGTACCCCTCCCCAAAAAAGTGTCGTCACTGAGGATCAGGGTCCGCTTTCCAGCGACAGCGTCAAGTCAGCATTACTGCGCGCTTTTCCTCCAGCCCCTATGAAGAATCATTCCCGATGATGGCCAAGAACTTCAGCTCGTGATTATGCAACGAATCGAACTCAGCTTCATATGGAAATATGCAAGCTTCGCACTTTTCCCTTGAAAATCTCGCCTGCACAGTAAGCAAGCCGGTCGTCCCTCCAGTCTGTTTCAATATCGCACACGAGTTCAGATTTGCCCTCGCAAGTCGCTGACACACCGAGAAAACCATTGTCAACAGTCATCCCGCGGAACCATCTCTTTTGTCGCAAGAATTGTGCAAACAATCGGTGAAGTTGGCCTCCCGGACGCAACGGGGGCTTCGTCGCGCGTTCTGCCCCCGGCTCCGTCTGTTGATTACTGACTCCCGCGGCCACCTCCGTATCTCCCGGGCTAACAGGAGTGGCGCCGCAAGCTTACGTGTTGAACATCATGAGCCACCACCATAAAGGCGAATAACTTGGCAAAAGGGGAAAAGGGGACCCAACACGCTCATCTAACTGAACAAACTTCAGGTCAGCCGTGACGAGGCGCAATGAAGTGGTCGCCAAGAGCCAAGCCAGGCATGCGAAATACCCAATTCGCCTCAGCCTCCCGTGATCATCATCACTGCGACCCTCGTCGTCGTCACTGGGTAGAACACCTGCTTCCCTCTTCTCTCGTCTACTTACCGCAGCCGCCCAGCCCATCAGAACAATTCCTCCCTGGGAAAGTGTCACTTTCGGGACAGCCACCCGTAAACTTGGCAACTTTGTCTCTTAAAGTGTGTGTGTGTGTGTAAGATCCAGCCGTCAAAACGACCCGATGCTCCACAAAGGGACACAACCCCCTCCTCGGCGCCAAGCGTTCCCCCCCCTTCATGCTGTGTAGCAAAAATAAAGGTGATCCAGGTCTCATTTTTTTCTTCAATGTTTAAAACGGCCGCGCAGCTTGGCTGCGGTGCTTGCCAAGCCGGTGATATTCTCGCGAGCCAGCCAGCCAGCACCTCGAGCTGTGTGGTCAGTAGCATTGTCCTTTAACACAGAACTCTTGCATTCTGTTCTCCGACAAGTGTGTGGGGGAGGGGCTATTGTGCGGAACAATAGCTGAGGCGTTTCGAGGTTATGAGAGTAGAGAAAGGTCCACGTCAGCTGTAGTCTCGACGTTGTCCAACACCGCTCAAGGGATGCAGTAGACATGCTTTCTTCGTGTCCGTTTGCTGCGCAGGCTGCTGAACAAGCTCTCGGCGAATATCGCAAGTCGTGACTTTGAAGTCCCGTAGTATCTCAAGTAGACAAGGAGTGCTCACGCACCCGGGGTCCAAAAGAGATCCGACGGTAACTTGCACACCTATCTGATGGCGTCGAGTGAACATACCCATCTCACGGAACACGTCATGTTGAAACGTATTGTTAACTCATTTGAATTCATTGGTGCGACTGTCGCTAATCTTCCTCTCACCACCTCATGCTTCCCCAAGACAGCACGTCTCCTGGTATCTAACTCAAACCCCCTTCCCCCTCTTTCTGTCTCGTCCCCTACATGAGGCCTACCGCTTTCCCATCGCTGAGCGTGCTTGCTCGGTAACACCAAACTCATATTTCGAGTCAAATGAACACAAGTCAACGCCCCTTCTTCAAGCCCGCTTCGCCGGCGGGCTGATCCATTCCCAAACATGTACATCAGGGTGCTCATATCAGGCCCCATCATTATTCGCGGCGGTTTGTTTTTGGTCTCCTGGCCCTCTTGAGAGCCCTTCTCCCCATATACACATAGAACCATATCCATATACTCCGCAATATACACCTTCAAATTTGAAATACGGGCTCATGCCGGAGCCGTCCGTTGTTTTCCGTGATCCGCCCTGATGCGATGCAACATAATCAAGTAAAAGCCGCTGCGCCACGCTTGCCGTATTCAACAAGACACAAACTCAGTCGCTCAAAAGTCCTCAAGGAGTGGGCGGCGGTCCAAGATCGTCCCCAGCTCGCCTGCTGTGTGGCACGCTGGGTGACCGCTGGTCGAACTCCTGGTGTTGAGGTCGGACTCCTGGCCATAGTGGCGGACGATTGACTTGAAGCGTGGCTTGGTCTGGAGATCGGTGAGAGAAGTTGCTCATGGTTCTTCCGAGTGCTGGCGGATGGGCCGAAAGCGCAGCGGCGGGCGAGGGGGTGAGAGCAGAGGCGTCGCTGGTCGTCCTCACCAACCCCACTCGCTCGGGAACATCTTGACTGCTGCGCTCCTCCTCCAATAATTGAGCCAAAGCCGCACCTTGTCTGGGCGGCGCGGGAATGACAGTAACCGGCAGGCTGTCTGTCTCGGGTGTCGGACGCATCTTTTCTCTGATCTTCTCGGCCTGGGTGGCGGCGAAATCCTCGAACCGGGCTCTGAGGTCCCATCGGCCCGTGTCATCGTGGCCTCCTCGAATTTCTTCCTTCATTTCAGTCTGGGCCATGACCTCGGCGGGAGGATCACGAGCGTTGCGGCGGAAGACCAACGACCTCCACCCCTTCTTGTTGAGCGACGGGTCTTCTTGAGCTTCTGTGTCAATCTCCACGGCCTTGTGAGTGGCTTGTCTCGGCACAGGCGCTGCCATGGAAAGCTCATCATTATCAGAGCTAGAATCGCTCCTCGACGACGAAGAGCTACTTCTCGACATGGCGACAGTGGCATTGCGTTGTGTCGCATGTGGGGCGACCTCGGGTGTTCTCGATGTCGTTTCTGTGGGTAATTGGTATCTGACGGCATAAACGGTGCTGGCCGCGCTCGCGGTGTCAGTACGGCTCACGGGCGTTACCGCGGGAGCTGGCCGTGATGGCCACATTGGCGGACGGAGCAAGCCACCCTTATTTCTTTGCCCATTCTGGACATTGGGTGCGGCGTTGGCGGCGTTGTGATTACCGCGGTACCTGTTGGTAATTGATGACATGCCAGGCCACAGGTTACCTCTGCCACCGGACTGAGGACCTTGAGCGCCGGTACCACTGTCGGGACCGTCTGGGCCACCATCATCTCTCGGCCCGCCCCGGTTCTTTCTTCGTCGGAGCCACGGGAATTCGGAAGCGGACACTTCCAGCATTTCGTCTCCATCAAAGATCTCCCGTCCCAGGATACCGTCCTTCTTCTCTTCTCTTTCCAATGCTTCAATACGTTCGACCCATTCCCATACTACCACACTGGCGGCGGCAGCACCGACCCAGCGAACGTAGTCTCCCCACCCAGTAAATTCAGGTTTCGCCATATCCAACACAAAGAATACTACCGGGACGAGAATGGCGAAGAGGGAAAGGGTGGAGACGAGAATCATGTTCTTCATCAATGGGTGGTAAAAGGCGTAACGCTTCTTCATAAGCGAGTAGTAAATGACCCACGCGGCGTAAAGTAAGCCGAGTGAGAGTTGGAACAGGTAGCTCAGTGCGGGAACGGCGTCGACGAAACTTCGGGGGCGGGCGTTTCCGTTGCTCCCGCTGGAGGGGTACTGGAAGCTGTTGAGGGCGCTGAAGATGAGGTTTAGGGTAATAAGAGCGAAAGCGGTCCACTTGATAATAACCTTCTCCCGCTGCCGTGGGAAGAGTCGTGTCAAGGTTTGGGCTTGCGCAAGCCACAGAAACGTGTCGGAAATGAGGCGGATGACCTTCAACTCGGTACCGTCCATAACCTCCAACTGCATCTTTTTGGCATCTTGAATAGCCCACTGGTACTGCTCCTCAGCGACTTTGAAGGTATCGGCGCTGGCAATCGTTAATGAGATCGCGACGGTCACGGCCGCTACTTTCTGCAGCCATGGACGTCCGCCGATGCTGATTCCGTTCGAGGTTCCTCCGCTGGTGAAGCCTCCGCGTCGTCCGAGATATACAACTCCTCCGTCAAGAAAGGATCGGGGCGTAATAAATAACATGATGACCAGCATATACGCTGTCACCGTCGTCGCGGCAAGAGCGTAGCATACTGGGAAGATTGAGGCGTAAAAAGGGTCGCGCATGTCGGTGTATTGAACCGTGCCTCCGGATGTGGTTTCTTCATAGTTGATCCCGTTGTTCGCGATTATAATAGGTGCAGCAGTCGCGAATTTGACCGCGGCAGCCCCCAAAGAGGGCAGAGGACTCGCCGCTGGTAACACGGCGTCCTCCATTGTCGCGGCGCCGACTCGTCGAGTGCTTGTCGATGAGGAACAGAGCGGCCAGCCGCAGGCGAGGATTTAACGAGGTTTCCTCCTATTCGCGAACACTCGCCATCGAATTAACCATGCAGTGTTCGAAATTTTCGCGGAGTCGATTGAAGGTGGCGGGTTGTCGTCGGGGGGAGAACGCGAGGTCGTGGGCTCGGTCGGGCGGATGCAGCGAGAGTCGAGGGACACGGGTCCGGGCGTGCCAGTCTCTTCCACAATACAGAATCGTCAAGGAATCGGCACGTAATTCGGGGGTCGAAGCATCGATTAACCAAAATCCTCCAGTACCGGTGAAGTAAGCGATGAACAGTCGCGGTCGAATTGTCGATAAACGGGTCGTGATTGCAGTCGTCAGTGGCCACACTGGAGAAAAAGGTTCCAAGAAGGCTTGCGTGTGGGGGATGTGGGAGGGATCGCAGGCTGGGCGCCGAGAGATTCTTAGGAGAGTTGAGGAACAGTCTGAAATGGGGGGGACGAAGGGCGAAAAAGGGAGAGCCGGGGGTAAAGACGGGCAAATCAGCGCTATTTCGGGGGAGTACGGATTGGAGGGCAATGGGGGAGTGGCGCCCTGTATTTCGTTGCGCTTTGTTGAAATTGCTGGCCAGATCTGGGCTCTTTTCGCTCGTGGTGGAGTCGTAGACCGTCTCGAAAGTGTTTTGGAATAGTAACTCGGGGGGACGCGGATGGATATGGGAGATGGGGTGAAGCGACGCTGCGCTGAAGGGTGATGGGTGGTGCTGGTCGACTTGGACAGGGGGGCGTGGGGAGACTTGCTGCGGGAACATGGCGAAGCATACTGTGCCGAGGACGCGCTGTACTGTGACACGGTGAGAGACATAGTGTGAAGCGTCCGGGTCACTCCACGCACACCCCTTTGCCGTGCTAACTGCTGGGGCTAACGGTGCTGGGCGCTACTGGATACGACTCGGGCGACGCGGTGTTGCACGCGATTACAGTGGCGAGATTGCAACGGAGTCGAGTAACTGCCCATCACAGATGCACAGTTCGATGGCCAAAGACACTGTACGAATGCAGTCCCAAGCCAGAGGGACCGGCCGCTGTAGAGATGTCGCGACACCGCGCGATCGTGTACTGACAGCCTTGGCAGACCCGAGAGAACTCGGACAGATCTACAAGCCCAAGAAAAGGGTCTTTGCCGTTGAGGATTGGCGATTGACAAGACGGGCTGCGGAATCCGCTCCAACGACATCCGTGCCGTGTTCTTTCTACATACATCGCCATGCGGCCGTTCAACCTCCCGCAATCTATCGGTCAATTAATCGTCGATCCCGTGAACGTGTTTGTACTGCGAGCTTGAGGGATGATGCGCGTAAGAGAGTGCGAGGCGGCAAGGTAGGAGCCTCATCGTCACCAGGGTATGGTTGCGAGAAAGAGAGAGAGCATGCCTCTGTACACCTACATTGTAGACTCCCAGAAGCCTCTGTCCTGTGCATGAAGCCTGCAGCAACGAAAGGGCATTTAGTCCGCCTGAGCGCACGATGGCACTGGCACTGAAAGCTGTAGCGAGAAATGAGACGAGAGGGGAACAACGACGAAGGGCGGGATGATGACATTTACTCCCGAGTTGGAGGATTTTGACGTATATACATGTAGCATGTTGTCTCCGGGTGCATATCGCATCTCCCAAAGAATCACAACAAGCATCAGCCATTCTTCAACAAGAAGGTAACTAAGGCAATGGCGGTGACTCTGGACCATGTCCGGCCGGCGTTGTTGAGCAGAATCCTCGTGGCTGTCAGCAACTTGCAGCAGCATTAGAGGAAAGACAGCGTCGAGTCTTCTGATTACATAAGATTCCTTCGGATGTATTGAGAACAGGCGAGACACTGTACGCCCGACACTAGACTGGGCTGGCTGCATGGCACCCCCCGCCGTTAGTGGTTGGAAAAGCATGTCTTGCGTGTGCCTATTGCGAAAACTGCGCGCAGGACTGCACGGCAGTGGCTGCTCAGCCTCCCCGCCTCGAGGGAAATACCCTGAAACGGAGACGGGCAGCCGTGCTGATCAAGTACAGAATTCAGATGGCTACCAGCCGTCCCCTTGGGTTCGGAGCGTTTTGTCTTGGCTCTTGAAACGCGGGAGAGCAGGAAAATTGCGACTCTTTCCTTTGTCGTTGTCGGCATCCCCTCGAGTTCCCCTCCCGACGTCGATTACCTCAGGGCATGATGAGGTGGTGTAGGACAAGGTCTCGAGAACGAGGGCTTGCGTGCGGGAGAAGCACAGAAGATGAGTGCCGGTGACATCAACCCGATCGCTGTCACTGGGGCTTTGCAACTCTAACTCCCGAGTCGACATTGGTGGTGGTGCCTGACCTGGCCCGACCAGTCAGCATTTCGGTCAAGACATCCAAAGTCCAACTCACCTCACTGAACTGGTGTCTGGGTAAGCAATTAGACGGTCAGTGGGCGACAATGACCGTCTGAACCGGCAAAAGATGGACGCTGTATCGAGCGGCCGTAGCGAGTAGTGTGCAGTTGGTGGCCCACAAGCCTGCCGCTGCCTTCGCTTCGGCGGCCACTGGGCTGGAAGGGGAAATGATGAATGACCTGCCGCCGAAGGATTGCACACTGTGTCGGGGGTGTCCAGCACAGTGTTCGACTCTGGGTCCACCCCCGTTCCCAGGCTCGAGTGCATCCGTTCGTCTGTCCACCAATCATGACGGGCTTTCGGCGAAGTATGGGGACAAAATGCAGTGGATGCCGCGCGGGCCAACATACCTAACGGGCTAATGCTCCAGGGGAGAGTCCACCACTAACAAGGGCACTCTTGCTGAACGAGGTGTGGTTTCCGGTGCGAGCATCACCTTCTCGGGAAACTGGGACTGTCCAAGTCCGGATGAGGGAGGAGCTCGAAGCCGGGGCCAACGGCAGATATTCATCGACGCAGGGGAGTCGAAGGCATCGCCTGCATCTTGAGAAGGTGCTTCTGAGAAATTGCAGATGGCCAACAACTCGTCACCGGCGCACAAGACGTGGGGGATGGACAAGGCAAGTCGGGAGGGAATTCGGGTCGAAGAGAGGAAAGTGATGGACGGCCCAAAACCTGTTCGCTCTCTGGATAAATCGAGCTGGAGCCAATCACCAATCTCCGAACTTATGGGCCGCATCAACCCCGCAATAGATTGCAGGTGATTGTGAGGTGGTGGTGGGTGGTGGTCTGGCCTCAGTTGCTGTTCCTGCCTCCCAGTTTTTTTGTCCTGTGAAAGGACGAGGGGAAGAAAGGACGTGGCTTGTGCTCCTCCTTCTCCAGGTTGTGCTGGTCCAAGTGGTGAAAGAAAGAACGGCCAGGCAGCTTCCCCAACCCGAGTCCCAGTCTTTCCACACCTGCCCGTCTTGGCTCTGTCCCTCTTGGCAAAGCTTATCGCTCGTGGCTGGCCCAACTCTTGGCGATTTCCTTCCCTTCATCGTTCCTTTTCTTTCCGTCCGCCTTCCGTTTGGCTGCAGCGTCCATGTGCATCCGTCCAACACTCCTCCCGCCCGCCTGACTGCAAATGCCACTTTCCTTCTCCAGGTGAACTGCATCTCCGACCCCTCGAATGCGCACTTTGCCCATCTCCGCCATCAGACATTGACACCTTCGGCAGAGAGACGGAAACACCACACCACACTCAATCACAATCAGTCCATACGGAGACTTTCCGCTAATAGACTCCTGTCGCACTAATTTGCTTTCCACGGTCTGCAGCTCGCTCCGGTCCGTCGCCCTCTTCAACCCAATTCTCTTCCTGATGCTAGTCAAGCACAATTCCCCCGCATCGTGCCTCGTAACGAGAGTACATGACTTGGCTCCTGTCAGCCTGCCTGTCAGCTCAAGGTGAGGCGACTCAAGCCAGCGCCGATTAACGCGACGCACGCCGGCAAAGTCTCATCTCAAAACCCCGAGCCGACACGCGACAGTTGCTGGCACTGACCAGATGTTGCCACATGCTTCGTCTCGAACTGATGCCAACGTCGATCCAGACTGCCTGCCAATCGCCCAAGCTGGCAGTTTCAATTTTGTCCAGTCCGGTATCACCGCCAGCCTGGTATACTACGTCGCGCCGGCGCCTTTCCTCTCCCAGAACCGCGGGACTTCCTTTCTTTCTCCAAGTCTGGTCTGGTCTTTATTAGCCCCCGTGTCGTTTTGAGCTGCGACTTGCCCCCAGCTCACATCATGTCTTGGCCTCTGACAAGCCTTCACCCGATGCCACGACCCTGTCGTTACCTGTCCAGTTTCTATTCAGGGCTCGGCCAAACTCTGTCAGAGACGTGCAATCGCCAAGTCGGCCCCATCCGGTAAATCTCCTATTCCCTCAGCTGCGCGATCTCCCGACACCTTCTGCGTTCCCAGGCGCAGCCTAATCAAGGGGCGGCGTGGACGGTTTCGCTCGCTCCAACGCGGCAGAAATGCAGCACGTGGGCAGACTTGATAACGCCCGCTCTCGCAATCTGTAAAACACCTTTGCCGCCTCACTTTCGTGAACAAAACGAGGCCTGACACTATTTGGGGCAGCTGAGCGGATGTTTGCGCCCCTCAGGGCGATTTGCAGCACACCACAAAGTGAGATCTAGCTGCGATGAGGCTCTTGGCGATGCTGGCAGCACAACTTACTTCACTTTCACGTTCCGAAAGTCTATCAGCAGCTTGCAAGTAGGTAGGCAATAACACGCCAACATGCTCCAGACCCCTCTGGGAGGTTTAAGCGCCTTGGCCTACTCATTAGGTACGCTACGCCGTACCAACAAGCTGCACGCTTCCCAAGACGTGTCGACACCCATCTGCGCCAATCACGGGACGGATGACGCAGAAATCTCCTGATCCAGCCTTGGGACTACCATAACCGGCTTAGAGATCCTGTTTGCCCGAGGTGTTGTCGCTGTAGCATTCGTAATTGTTATTGGGACATCTCATCCTTGAAGGCACCCAGCAACACGTCAGGAACCGTCTGCATATTGATTGCCGCACCGCTGTTGTTGTACGTTGTGCTGGACAAAATGCCTCAAAGCCCAGCTATCGATCACGTAGAACACAGAAGCTGATGACAGCATCTGCAAACTGGTTTGCAGATACATTGTTTGCCGCCCTCGGCGATTTCTCATCTTCTGCCTCATTGTGACTCGTCGCTCAGGCCTTGGCGGTTTAGAGCCAGCTTCCGAAGTAAAAGTCAGGCGTATCTAAGGATGTGTGAAACTTTGACCAGACACTTTGTGGTCTGCTCAAACTACTCTGGCTTAGAAACAGAGAACATCCGGCTGATTCTTGGCGTCCCTCGTAATTCCGTGAGCCGAATCTGTAGCTTTGGAAGCATCATGATACTCTGATACGCATCAAAACTCGGGAGCAACCGAAATCATGATGTAAACCATTCAGGGGTATCATTTCTTTAGTCTCTCTCTCACGGCGACGACGACAGCCGTCATCAGCCCTCCTTCTCGAAGCTATCATTGAGATACCCGACAAAACTCTCTCTCATCCTGTCCGAGCTAAAGTTCCCGACGCCCTCAAGCCCGATACCCCCACGATTCAACCCGACAAAAGCCCTCCTCAGCCTCTGCAGCTGCGGCAGCCCGACCTTGCGCCCGGGAAGCTGCACAACCAGATCCTCGCCTGCACCGCTGCTGCTACCACCGCCGCGGGGGATCTTCACCTCGCCGCCCTCCTCGTCCCCCTGCCCCTCCAGGATCTTCTTCACCACGTCCTGCGTCTCGCGGTCGAGCACGTACAGGTAATCCCCTCCCGCGTCACGGCTGCGCTGGACGGTCGCCTGGTTCGGCTTCACCACCTTCCTCCCCGTCCCCGCGACCGCGTCCCAGATGTCGTCAAACACCTTGCCCGCCTGTGTCTCGTCGTCGTCCCAGATGAGCGTGAACAGCGGGCTGTCCCACCTCGTCATCGGGTTCGGCTCCTCGTAGCGGAAGACGAGGTTCTCCCAGTTCTCCTTGTCGTAAGGCTGCTCTTCCACCTCCTCGTTCTCTCCCATCGCATCCTCGTCCGCTTTGGCTTCCGCCTCCGAACGTGCTGCAGCCGTCGACGTCGTCGCCGCAGCTTCCTCCCTACTCCTCAGCCTCTCCTCGTTAATCCCCCTCGCCCTGTCAACCCCACACCCGATCTGCAACACCACACTCGGCGTCCTCACAGCTTTCGACTCGCAGTGCAGCTGATACCGCCATCCCTTGATGTAGTTCAGCCCGTCCAGGATCACAATGTCGCGGTCCGTGAGCACGCGCTTGACGGCGCCGTAGACCGCCGCGCGGGCGTCCTTCTCCGAGGCGTTGGCCGAGCGCGTGTGCGCGCGCACCTTGTCCGGGTCGAGGTCGTACACGTCTCGCGAGATGGAGAGCGTCGAGTCGGAGATGTAGTGGAGTCTGTAGGGCGGCTGCTTGCTCGAGGACGAAGAGTCCGCTGCGGCGGCCGCGATGCGCTTCGCGAGGTGCGCTTGGAGCTGCTTTGCGCGGTGGGTTTTGCCCGACGTCGGGAGGCCGGAAACGATGATTAACTATAACATGACGCTCAGTCAGCATCGCTCAAAATTGAAATGTGAGCGTACTTACCGGCATTTTAGAGGCTTTGGGTTGTGAAGTTGAAGATTGAATTCGTACGAAGTTAGCCGGAGCTTGGAGGGGTCGATGGGGAATTTTCGCGATCAGCTACCCCACCTACCGCATTGGGCTCAGTGGACTTGGCCCAAGGATCAAGGTTCAACATGCAACGGTCTCAATGAAAGACAAGCACAGCACAGTATGCAGGTAGTATGAACAAATAATGAAATAGCTTTAAATGGGTATCTTTGAGCCTCATATCACCATGTAACGCCCTTGCCTCAATCTCTCCGCGAATCATACTTCAAAAACCATGCCGGTCCTCGGTCTGTCATATCATCATCAGAGTCCTCTGAGAAAGAGCCCATGATGTCAATGTACAACAGAATGCGCTCTCCAGCGAGATCCATCATCTCCATTGCATAGCGGTCTTTGTCGCCCAAGTCCTTTTGCTTCTTACCGTTCCTCGTCTTCATCACCTTGCGGCCGCTAGCCTTCCACTTGCGTGCCTCAATGCCCGACTCAGCAGCCGTATGGAGCTTATCCTTGGAAGCTTTTATTTCCTCGGGGGATATCTGGTGCAGCAGGTTTTCGAGTATCAATGCAAGACGTGCATTGTCTGTTGGGTCAACGGTGTTCGCATGGTGCGGCAGATAGCAGTGCTCCATTACTTCAGCGTTGACGATGATGCCACCGTTCGAAGGCACGACCTTCCTGGGGTCTTGGTATCGCGACGGCAACAAGTGGTCCAGCTCGGTCGTCAAAAAGTCGATCTCGAAGGCACGACCAACGTGAGAACCCATGTCCGAGATGAACTGCTGGAAGTATGCCAGAGGTTGCGCTTTGAGATGCATGATGAGGTCCGCCACGTAGTCTCTGTGCGACTGAAAGTCATACGGCAGACGTTCAGAGACTTCAGATAACAGATCCATGAGACGCAGACGCAAGGGAATAGACTCAGCCAACTCCGGAGTCACAAACGCACCTGCCCGTCTCGATGGTGTGCGTGGAGTGGGGGGTTCCTCAGATTGAGACTGCTGGTCGTCTGACTCCAACAGGTCGTCGTCAAAGTAGTCCCCAAACTGATCATTCTCAATGTCTAGAGTGGCCATCCTCTTGCGCTTCGTGTCTTCGCTCGGCAAGCCCTTGGTCTCTCTGTTGAAAATCTCAGGAAATTTGCTCATGGCCGATGTGTAGCCATCGGCAAAAAGTGCTTGCGGAATCATCTTCAGACCACTCCGGTTGGAGTCGGCCTTTTGCTTGACGTACATGACGAGGATAGCCCCCTTCAAGTTCGTCCAGTCCGTGTCCTGGGAGGAGCCCATTGCTTCTTCGTCCATCCGCTTACGCTCCTTAAGGTCAGCTTCAAGAACATCGAGCATGAACTCCAGCCAGGTCTTCCAGTAGCGCCATCGATTGGGGTGGACGCAACTGCAGTTGAACGCCCATCCCACGACGGCCCAGAAGTCTTGAGCACGGTGCCAGATGCTGTCCTCGCCAGCCATCTTATTGCCTATCTGATCGCCATCGATCTCGTCATCCTCCTCGTCATGGTATCGATTCCGACGGCCATAGCCTCCTCCATGGAATTGAAAGGCACCCTTGAAACCTGCGTGGATAGGTCCGACGATTGCGAGGAGGTTGCGCAAGTAGCCAAGAGTCTGGGAGCCGACTTCGAGCCGATCGGGGCCAGCGGCACGTGTAGTATGGCTCGGGTGGATGATGAGGGTATTGAGTAGCGCCAGGTGCGTCACCGGGGGCACGTAAACGGCTTTCTTGGCAGCATTTTGTCGAGAGGAGCCTGCGGTGAGGAGGCTATTGAGGAGTCCAAGTGCGCCATTGTCTGGGTTGACTCGTCAGCAGGGAGCTTCGGGGAGGTGGGCCAACCAGGCAACGCACAAAGATGCTCTTCTAGGTAAATCTGGCAATGCGCCTTTAGCTCGCGAGGAAGCTGGTTCGCCAGAGTATACCTGGGACCGGCGGGAACGATCGGGCTGTCCATGGCATCAGGGCCTGGGGGCGACTGGAACGCGGTGCGGAAGGAGTCTGGCGATGATACGGCGGACAGTTCCGTAAGAGATGAAGATACGACGGCCATGGTGGGCAGGCAGCGGCAGCGGCGCTGTGGGTTTGACGCGTCTGAGTTGCGACGACGCGACCGGAATGCCCTGGGCAGGTTGTCGTCAATTAAACTCGGAGGGGTCCACAGAGGACCCTGCGGGACTTTAGACCCTCTATCCCAGTCGCACAGTGGTCCGCGCGTTAGGCAAGCGCTAATCGGCAGGGTTCATGGGGGGGTGCCTGCCTAAATCGGTCCTGGCTGCCTGCGTTCATCCCACCTCGGCTCAACTATCAGAGTCAAATCGCGATCGAGTTCGGCGTGCCTCAAGTTTACAAACTTGAAGGTGTCGGGTGCCGGTGGCTGAGGTGGCTACCTTAGTCGAAGATGCCTCAAGTCAGTTTCCAGCGTCGAGTTTTGCTCTTTCCGGGCTCTGACAGCAATTGGTGAGTCGTCTGGCCAAGAGGTCTTACATCACAGTCTTGGAAAGTCAGGCACAGTTACAAAATATGAAGTCAAGAGTGTGGTATATTGATAGATTGATAGCGATTTAAAACATTTTAACACCCATCTCTCATTACTTTAAGCCGCACCCTCTTGAAGTATCGTGGTATTGAGTAGTACGCCATTCTGCTGCGTAGCCTACCCCCAGTCATCTACGACGGGTTCCCAAACATTCAATGCGCCTTATCGCGCCAGATTCTAGAGGTTTCGAGCACCATAGACTAGGCGTTCAGGTCAGCCTTTGTAAAAATTGAAGTTGAAATTGATAAACTTGAAAATCGGTGACAGTTTGGGGCAGTGCATGAAGCGAACGGTTGTGGCGCATAGTGGAAGTGGAAGTGGAATTGTGACTTACAAGGGTCGAGGGGCGCTGGGTCGGGGTTGGTGGGCTCTCCGCCGCAGGGAGTGTTGACGAGATGCTCTGGCTTGGCAATCATCGCCGTTTGAGGATGCGATATCGTGGGTTGCAAAATGCAAGTATTGTTAAGAGTGTTGGTTTTCCCGGGTGATCGTGCCTGATGAGAAGGGGGTTCTTTGGTGGTGTAGTGGGTGTTGGTTTGTGTAAGGCAGCGGGTAGTGGGGGTTCTCTTGGAGGTGCAGACGATGAGAGTGTGAATGGGTGTGGTGATGCTTGATTGGGATGAATGAGTTGGTTGGAACCTGTTGAGATGTGGCAAGAAGTGCAGAACTGAGGCCGAATATAAATATCCAGAGATATTAGGCAGGATATCTGCGGAGGTCTATATCCCGAAGTAAAGCGACAGGGAGTTCCGTCAAGTGGAAGAACTGACCTCAGAAAACGCCATTAACACCTGAATATCGCAGTTGCGAGACTCTGGTGTGAATGGAAGTTCCAGATCGCGGAGTCATACCAGAACACAAGCCCCAGCCGGCACGCCAATGAGGGCCAACGGGCGGACTCTGATTCGACCATTTTAGGTGCCATGGCTGGTTGAGGAACGTAACATATGCTGCCCCCCGCGAGGTGTTTGACCGCAAACGATTAAACGTGCGGGATGTTTAAGGCAGAAGAGGCCGTTGTTCCAGGATTTTTAGGCAGAAGCTAGACCTGACACAGAGAACAGGTGAGTAGACGGCAGGTCGACTCTAGCAGTTGATTCACTGATCCCCTGTCGCTGACTTGCAACCCCTGCTACATGCGCATTCCCGGCCTGCGAGCTGCAGGTGCTGAGCCACGTCATGATAGAGAGTCCGCTCGTCGTATTCCGCAGTTGCGTATTGTTTGGAAACATGGCAGAGCCGCAAAGATGAGACCGATGGGAAGGAGCGAGAATTTATTCGGATCAAATGATCAGTTGCCTGCGTTGTTTGCCGGTGTGGGCGAGCACGTACAAACGCGATAGTTCCACGACCGCTCTACTTTCAGAACTGCCATAAAATATGTAGGCATTCGAATCTTCCGGGGAGGTGAAATGGCACTGTAGGTGGCACGCCTGTAGAGCTTCTCTATACGTGGCAGGAGGAACAATGGATGGCTAAGATCCCGATATTTCTCTCTTGTTTCCTAGTGTCTACTATCATCCTCGCGGCGGCGGAAGAGGCAGCTTAGATAGACTAATACCTCGCTCGCACAGCAATTAGAGGACCTATATTCTTTGTAGGCGACCTAGTTAGATTGAATGTGATTGGGCTGCGGGAATCTTTAAGCGGGGCTACTCACGGACGACCAATCATAACCGTGCTAACCACCGCGAAACTCCCAAATTTCCAAAAGTGCATTTTTTGCAATTCGGACAACCTCGTTTGACCCCGACCTCCGCCGCCCTCTCATGGCACAAGCAAACAGTAAATCGCCTTTAACATGCAAAGACGAGCACCAACAACAGAAGAATAATTAAGCACCCCAAACTAAGGTGAAAGTTAATTATTATTGACGCTCAATTGAGTTGTCGAAGAAAATATTTTTCGCAATTTTTTCATGGAAGGGTGGTTGTGCTGTCGCGCTGGTCGATCGAAGTGCTGGGGTGGGGCTGACTACTTACACGGATCAAGAGGTGGGCTCTCGGGTTCAGGTTGGGGTTCCTCACCACCAAAATTTTTGGCGATGCGCTCGAAAAAGGACTTCATCTTCGACTGGTGAGATTCAAGTGGGTCCGTATAGCTTTAGTGAGACGGTGCGCTGTATTTCTGCGCTGGAAGGCGGTCGCGGTCGCTGGGATCGCAGAGTCGCCGCTCCTGAGGACTGGAAGTGGTGAATGGGGCTCAGGAAGTGTTGTGAGCAAGAAGATGTCGGTCTTTCCGTACGATAGTGTAGGGCTCTAGAGATAGCTGTGATCGGGGCAAGAAGGAGCATAAGGAAGAGAAAACACGCCGACGCCGACGGGGAGAGGCGAGCATCTTATACAGACGGCTTCAAATTCGAGGTATCACAGCACTCACTACCGTACTGGAGGCCATCACTGTGCCATCTGCCAACAGGCTATGCTTCCGATCATTGTTTGGTTATTCCGGTTCATGGTATCTAAGCGTTGCTCGTCGTTATACTTCATGTTCCAGGGAAAAGGTCGATTCAAGATGGCGAGCACGATCGTAGCGAGAGATAGGCCTCAAGCTTTATTCAAGTTCCTTACAGATCATCTGGAAGACTATAAGACGAACTCTCCCGTGACTGGTTTAATCAGGAGTCAGACTGATGAGTTAAAGGGGCTCGATTTTGACGGCAAGCACCGAGACAGGGGCTGGAGATGTCTAGAGACCTTCTTTGCATCTGAGGCCATCTATCTTATAACGATGCCCCTTATGTAACATGAAGGATTCTGATCTGGTTTTCAGGAGTTCTTCCGGCTGCTGAAAGTGCAGTGTGGTAAGTAAGCAGGAAGCGGCGGGTAAGTCTTGATGGCACCCGTCGTATGGTCGTTCCACATTCATTCGACCACACATCATCGCGAGTCGCGATTTCAACCACACCCAACTCTACTACCTTGCAGGCAGAATGTTTACCTTTCTTAATAAATCAGAGACAAACAAAGAAAGAATACTTACAAAGACAGCGACAATTATGCTGGACGCGGACGCTGTGTACTGAAACAATTGTTACCTGTATGTCTGCAAACTTGCCAATACTTGTGCGAATTGTCGCGACAGAACTCGCGAGCATAGCGACAAATCGGATACTTTCCTTTGATCACCTTAATTCAACGTCAATCATGTGGACCTGTGGATCTAGGAGCCCGGTCGCTTGTCTCCTGCCCAGTTGTGCGGTACCTTAACCATGATGACCCTCGTGGCTTGAATGGAACTCCAGGCAAGATCTCCGGAGTGACTCACTCAACCAGATCGCATATTGTATATAAGTACCAATAGATTTGAACATGCTTGAGCGGGCCGAACCGTTGCCAACCATCTCATCTGGTAAGGCATTCCCCATCTCGTCTTAAGGGTGTGCACGACGCTGCGCACCTCGACACCAGCCAGCCCCTCTTTGACTTCATGTTATACTATTGGCTAGTCTAAAGACAATTCTACTTGTGACTCATCACGGACTGTGAGTTTGGGTGGCTGCCTGGCCGGACTTGCTCCTACATACGTACAATATTGCGCAGGGGAACTGGGCAACAACACCCAATGGACTCACACGGCACCAGCCCACATTTGGGATCTTCTGCAGCCTCTCAAGCTCGAAAGATCTCTTCGCACGTGAAATCAAAGTATCTGAGCCAAATCTGAAATTCCCTGCCGTGGTCGGATGGCAGTGCTGATACACTCGCCACCACCGAGGGAGTGGCATGCTACCCCACACAGCAGACCACGCATACGGAGACTTCTAGAGTTTTCCAACTTTTGGTCATCTGCCAACTTTCACCAAATCCCTGATTTTCTTGAGGTTTTTATCGTATGAAATGCTGCGCATGTATTACTAATGAGATGTCTGTCCACATCCCGTTCACCCGTCCACCCGCCAATCCCTTAGTCCCTTCACGACACTATCTCGACTATACTACTCTTCCCGCAGCTTCCAAAAGGCGTCACATGCATGTTCATAATTTCACCTTCGTCAAAATTACATTGACTGAGAATTTCTTGAATTGGTGTATAAATGTTTCGTTTATCCTGCCTTGAATGTATTCCATACGAAACTAAGTACACCACGAACACCGCCTGAGGCACCACACCCTTCAGTCGCCAGCCAACAATACGATACCTCACTTTATGATGTACCCATGCCTCAGACCCAAACAAAAATGCACATTCACGCCACACTCGACCATCAAATTGACGCCGCCAGGGGGCCGGCGGGTGACAGATGGCCCGACATTCCCGCCCTCCCGCTTCCACCACCGCTCAGCCCCCTCCCACAACCAGAAGAACCATTGCCCAAAGCATCGTCACCGGCATATTCCAACTTCCGAAAATGGATGTTCGCCGTCTGGAATTGGCTAAGACGGGTGTTCACGAAGGATCACTCCTGCGAAGCGAGCCCCATAAGGTAGAGACTGCATGGCGGATAGCGGCACACGAGGGGGATGCAAAGCTACTCGTTTGTATTTGGTACCCTTGCCTATTTCGTATTGTACCACCTATCGTAACCGTTCTATGCTGTTGTACACACCCCTTTCAGAAGAAGAAACATACTCATGGGAGATTGTCCAATGAGTGAAAAGCTGCCTAATAGTTCCCGCCTAACGCCCGTGTAATGTGTGTGCTGCAAAGACAACCCCCTCTAAGCCCCGAAGAAAATCCAAGCAGGGGACTAATGCCAGCCTGCCTGGGATGGTGGTTCTTCACCATCCTGTTGGAACGGCAGGCCCACCGATGGCTGCATTGTGATGCAGCCGGTGCTTCGGCCAATAGATGGCCGCGAGACCGACGACGTTCATGTATGACATGGTAGTCTTGTATGTGTGTGTTGCAAATGTCCGTAACGCCGCCGATGCAAAATTTGTTGGTTTATTGGTTTGATGATTGAATCGTTGGATTAGGTCGAGGGAGCAGGATGTTGTTTTAATTCTCGAGATATCCGACGTTTACTTGCCCTGAGCTGGAAGAAGTTAGCATGGGAAGAAGGGCTTTTGATGATGAGAGAAACTCACTAGGGTCGTTGGGGAAGTCTTCGCCGTTGTTGGCCTGGTTCATAGCGACCATGGAGGCGGTGTTGTAGGTGGAGGCAGACATGTTGGTGGGTTTGGTAAAGAAGTTGTTATTGGCGGTGGTGTTGGAGATGTTGGTAAAGACCTGAGATGATATGTCTAGATATAAGGCAGGAGATGTGGGTGTCTTTATGAAGTGGAAGGCGTTGGTTGTGTGTGAACTGTGTTGCGCTGATGGAAAGAAAGATATGGACTGAGGCACGAGGCATCTATATAGAAAGTCGAAGGCATACTTGAGGCACTTGAAAAGAACCTCAATCAAGCCTCAAGATACAAGGTACGAAACAAAAGTCAAGGGTGCGACGTAGGTTGACTCACGGCGGTAGACTGTACCTCGATCTTGAGGAGGCGCTGTTCTGTTGCATCTGCCTGACAGACACCGAAACGCGGTGGAGCGTCTTAGGAACTGCCAAATTTTGCCAAATTCATTAACAAAAACAGCGAAGAACGTTTGCGCGCGATAGGAATTTCCATGAGGAAGGTGTACTGCATAGTACGAACGGCTTGCGCAACGGCGCATTTCGCCGGCTACCCATGTCGCGCGGTCCAGGCAGTGACGACGTAGCCGTCTCATTCGTCCGTGGAGACAGTCACGACGGGACTGCACAAAGGAAACAGCCAGAGTCGAATTCGGCTACCGGCCCCAGCCCCAGTAAGGCGCATCGAAATCTTGTCCCAAGTGACTCAGATCGGTCGTTGCAGGGCAGTGTGTAAGGTTAGCGGGAAATTTGCATCAACAGAGTATCTACACTCGTTCGTTGCTTGCGGACGTGGGGGAGGTTGGCTGTGTTAGTTTGGCTGCCTGGGTCATATGGCGAGGTGCACGGGGTTGCCCCATTTTTCCAGGCACCTCCAGACCGGAATCCCCTCATGGACAAGACGCGAAAGGGAAAAGAATGGAAGGTACTACGCAGTAGGCATGGGAGAGGAATGAGCAGGGAGGGCAAAGAAGGGGGATAGTGTTGTGGGCATATTCATGTGCGCCTTGCACTGCGAATGTCAAGGCATCCAACGCTATGGGATTAATCCTGGAGCCGAGGGTGGCTGATCGAGACGACACCGAGCCGACACTCGGTGAGAGCCTCAGATTTCAACGAAGATAGTGCGTCAGGATGGGCGCGATCGTGCTCAATGAGCAGGGGAAAAAAAAAGATGACACCGACGGCGAAACAGACAAAACTACGTCAAAAAGACCCAGAATTCCAACTAGCAGAGGCACACTGCACTGCCCGGATGACTGATTGATGCCTCGGGCGCGTCTTGGTCCACTAAGGCAGTGAGGCCAGTCACCCCGACACCGACTTTGAATCGAAAGACATTATGAACCAATGAGGATGGTCTTAGGAATCGAGGCCAAAAATTGACCACCGAATTTTTGGTTGCCTTTTGTTTTTGCTGTGCAAAGACAGGGAAGAGACATTTGAAACACGCAAATGCGCGGTACAGAGGCGAGCGAAGGTCAGCAATTCTGACTTAGGCGAATAGGCGAGGATGGCGGTGCAAAAAATCGCAATTCCGAAAATCATGGAAATCTGTTGGAAATCACTCCCCCGCAGCTCTTTCTCGGTGATATCCTCGACCATGATTGATCGAGAGCACCAGAAAAATGTAAAAGGAGGCACAGCCCAGGCTTAGTCTGGCACTCAAACTGACCGAGCACAAGTCGAATAACAAGTCGGGTTCGGTTGATTATTGGTGCAAAAAGTGTGAAGAAGAGAGGAAAACGAAACAGGTGCTTCGCGGATTGCGGACGATAAGGCAGGTCGTCCGCCTGCTTACTAACCCGGAGCTGCCTTCTTCTGCCTGGCAGTCGACTCGACAGCTGGCGTATCATTGGTTAGTGGCCCCATAATTTTAGCCGGATGCCCACCGATGAGATTTTTCCTTCGCGACTATTTTAGACTGATCCCCTCCCGCCGTTTCTTCGCTCTTCGTCTTTCCAACAACACCTCAACGCGCGTCGACCGCCAATCAACAGGGTCTCATGCGACCTTATGCATGGTCTTTTTTTTGAGCCCTCTGACTGGCTACCAGATATTGCTCTGCCACATCGCAAGACAACCTGGTCCGGCACTTTGAGAAGCGGCGACGTTTGGCCCGCCGTTTGGTAGCCAGCAAGTGCTGGCGCACCTGAACCGCAGGCGAAAATGCAGAGAACAGTCTGGTCCTACGAGACCAAAACCCCACGATATGCCTACACTTCGCAGTTTCAATACGCGGGAGTGTTAACTACTTTTTTTATCGTTCGAGTGGGAGAACAACCCAAGGTCTAGACAACCGGTCCGCTCCACCCTGAAGCCATAGAGATAGTGTGGCATCAGGACTAAAATCGGACAAACATGCTTTCACGAGACCCTCGTCTAGTCTCCGTCTATTGCGCGCTTGGTATCATGCTTTTTTATTATTCAATATTACGAACGGTGTCCATCTATGTCGCCCGACACTTAAAGGAGAGGGGTATTTGATCATAAATTCGTAAATCCTTCCAAATCCGCCACCCAGAGTTCCTCCTTCGCAGGCTTTGGTCGATCAAGGACTAGAAAGTGCTCTCGCCAAAAATGTACTTCTCGTCCAAGAATGACAAGAGGAACTTGGCTACCATGCGGCCGGTGTAGTTCACGGATACGTCGCGGGGGAAAGGGTGTGCTTCGCCGTTGCCGTTGGGCAGGATCGGGTCCATCGTCAAGAAGTCGAGCTCGATGTCTGTTACCATTGTCAGTATTGCAATCCACGCGAACGATGATGGCTCAGGAAGAACAACTTACAATTTTCGCCCGAGAAAAATTCCCTGAGACGCATGACCATCTCCATGGCGGGGGCGTCCATTTCGCCCTGCTGAAGCCATGAATCGTCCACCAACGGGTTGAATGGTTTGGTCGACGCATCCCGGCTGTGCGTCTGGTAGATCTGATGAAACTGGTACGCAAACTGCTTGAACGGCATGTTCTCGACTTCCTTGTTGATATTGAGAGCATCCTCTCGCTTGTATTCTGGCGTCGTGTGGTTGCGCAGACTGATCTCATTGAGCGCAACCACGAAGGTGTCGGCTGCCGTTTCAACAGACTCCATGAACAGGCAGAGAACCAGGAAAGCAGCGGTGCACGGCGCCCACTCTCGTCGTGATTTGGGCTTGAGGGATTTGGAGAAGTTTTCGAAGAGTTGCTGCATGTCGCGCAGCAGCAGATCGTCAATAACGGCCTTGATCTGTCTGTTCACCACGCGAGGCGTCACCCACGGCACCGCCTGCGGTACAAGACCAGAGTCTTGGAGGCTCATGACGCTTGGCCTGGTGATGCAGAGGTGTCGCGTCATGATGAAGTGGGCGCTATATATCGCGAGAGCCTTCTTGACAATTGTTGACTGAGCATGTTAGCAGCATTCTCTTCCGGCCAAGGGATCGAGAACTTACCTCAGACTTGCTGGCATAGTTTTGCACCACGTCCAAAATCCTCTTTGGCAGATCGGTGTGTCGAATCGATTCTGTCACCCGTTGTGCGTACCCAGGCTCAGACGAAATGGCAGCAATGTATTCCTTGGCCTTCTTCCTCAATGCGGCTCTCTGAGCGGCAGAATCTAGTTCCAACACCATCGGCGCAGTTCCTCTTGCCTGCAGATCAACCCTGTCCTTGCCCACATGTAGATGGTAGTGCTGTTGGACGTCGTCGGTGATGGGTGTGAAGAATTTGGCCCGGACTTTGAGCGTCGGGGTCAGGCCGGAGAAGAGCTCAACCTCCCTTGGTGCAAGCTCCTCCATTCCATCGAGCTGGACGTTCTCCTTCATGAAATTTGACATCTGATCCTTGCGAAAGTGCGCTCGGGTAAACTCGGGGAACAACACGGTCAGAAAGTCAGAGAACTGCCAGCAAATGACTTGCGGCACCTGGGCCGCGAGCTTCTTGCAGTTCTTGCAAGGCCTCTCCTTGTCGCACTTGACCTTGCGGCTGTGACAGCAGAAGCAGGCCCCAAGCCGACGGACCTGAAGAGCGTTCTGCTTTGTGGCATCGGCGAGAGGTCCCTTGCGTCCGCGGGGATTTGTTCGCATGGTGTCGAAACAGTCGTAGAGGTTGGCCTGCCCGGCGCGTGCGGTGATGGAATTGGGCGTCATGATGACAAACTTGCTAGACGGCTCCGATGCCTTCTTCTTCTCGACCTTGCCGGTTATAACTTTGCGGATAGGGCTCGATGACGAAGACTTGTCACCCTCTGGCTTGATGTCAGGCGAAGTCGGGCTTGAATGATTTGGGCTGGCAAAGGCAGAGCCCTGTGATGACGAGAGGTCATCCGTGACGAACATAGAGCTGCCATTGTCGACTTTGAGATTCGCAGGGTTCCAAGGGGCCGGGTTGGCATTGGACTGGAAGGTCTGTGAAAAGTCCAGCTCGAGATCGATATCTTGCTGTTGATTGAACGTCTCCAAGCCTGTAAGAGGTACAGTGTTGCTCTGAAGTGAGTTGATGATGGACGATGTCATCTCTGGTGAACAGATGGTCAGTTCAACTGGTCAAGTCATCAAACACGGTACCGGATGACACTAACCATTCAGATCCTGCTGTGAGAAGAGATACTGTTGAGGCGTCAGAATGTCGGGATTCTGCCCGCCGGCAACAAATTGGCCATCCGCCGATGGAGCGGGAGCGAAGGGCTCCGTCTGATCAGGGAATCCCGGGGCGGAGTAGGCGGCTTGGTCGAGTTGATCGAGGTTTAGCGGAGACAGGCCTGCATGGTCCGAGCCGGCGAAATGGCCCACGACGGCGTAACCATTGAGACTACCGCTGGCCGGGCTGTGTACGATGCCGACCGAGGACGCGTATGAATTCATGTCGAGGTGTTGCCATGTGTCGTCCGTGTCGGCGGCGGTCTCGAAGTCGAGGGGCGAGTGAGGCGTCCCTCTGGAGGATACGGACGTCATTTCGGCAGGCGTCCGTCCGGTTAGGTGAATGGTTGGAGAGATTGTATCGATGCTAGCGATGGGTAGGCGTTCGTGGATGCGACCCGTACCGTCGGATGTCCAAGCGGCCGTTGAGCTCAAGTCGATTGATTTCGAAGCGCCTTTGTTGTCTGGAGTTGAGAGAGAAGCGGCTTCTCC
The DNA here is from genome assembly GCF_000319635.2 of Colletotrichum fructicola Nara gc5. NCBI lineage: Eukaryota > Fungi > Ascomycota > Sordariomycetes > Glomerellales > Glomerellaceae > Colletotrichum > Colletotrichum fructicola. Next base: position 5,522,219 of record NW_027094051.1, on the reverse strand, counting down.
CCCAAAACGAGGTGGCCAGTAAATACGTTGGGCGGCTCTGCTTACGCTCGCTCCAATTTTGGAACTGGCACGCGGGGGTCCTTTTTCGCACAGCTGGCTAAGCGTCTGCCAAGTCTTCCTCTGCGTCTTGGGAGTCTTGCTCGAGTCGAAAATCACAGGCGGGCAGCACGGGTACGGGTACAAGCGTCGAGTCGTTCACGCCGGCAGTCGTCGTAATGGTTGTTTTTTTTGGATCGTTCTTACCGCTCTGAAGACATGCAGGACAGCGGGAATGAGGGAAAGAGCATAAAAGGGCGGCGAGTCAACGAGATTAAAACGAGTGAGTGGATGGCGGCTGTCTGTCACCCCATGTTCACTGGCACTCAGAAAGCGACGGGAGTCCGCTGTGCCGCAGCCAACGCAACTTCTCCCGCCCATTCCCGTATTCCCGTCCTGCAGCAGTAGCAGCATCTTTCCTTCTATCAGCGCCGTCCGCTGCCCGCTGTGCTAGCCTGCCGCTGCTATTGCTGGAGCTGCTGAACAAGCTGAACCACCTTCATCCTCCGCCCCCATACGTAGCGCTAAGCCTGTTCAGGGACCGAGGGCGGAGACGGTGGGGGCAACGCTATGCTCGATCCATCACCGGCAGGAGACCGGCGCCGCCGTTCGGGACCTCCTTGCCACACCGGTGACCGAACCCGCCGTCCGGAGCCATGCAACGGTGCATCTGGCCTTGAGCACGGGGAGGGTAAGGCCGAGTCCACGTCGCACTGTTTGACTTCAGAAGTTGAGAGTTTGTGTCTCGAGAAGATGCGCGCGAGCAGCAGCGGCTCAGCAGAACCCGTTGGATCCGTCCTGCCTGCCATGCGCGTCTGTCAATCGGCACTGTGCTTCTTGCTCCACCGCTCTTGACAGTGCGACTTTCATGTTGCAAGGGAAGGTACCTAGGCCATACCTTCCTGGTGCGGTATCCCACCTCTACTGCTGCTTACCTTGCTTTTACACACAAACGAAATTCGACCACCGTGACAGCTTCAACATTGTTTATCAGCCACTCGTGAGAAACAGCCTTCTTCCAGAAAGACTACTTGACTTATTCCAGTCTGACAAATCCCCCCAGAGATCGACAGACAGGCTCGCATCAACGAACCGGCCCGGGCCCTGAACCCTTGGCCATCGACCACCAGCCATCAACCGTCATCCTTCGACATTGCATCCCGCTCCCAGTCGATATCACGGCCCCGACAGCCATAATATCAAGCCTTCACCAGCCCGTCCCTCAAACCAACCTCCCACACCGCGCACCCCCCAAACCCCCCTACCATGGGCTCTTTCGCCTCGCCGCTCGCAACATGAACCGTTCCCAACAGAGAAATCCACATTGTTTCCCCCAGAGAACCCCCGGATCTCCAGACTACCCGCCACTTACACGGGGAAACGATGCTACCTCGCACCAGCAACCGCACAACTTTCAACAACACGACCTCCCTGTCGGATCTTCCAACTACAACCTCGGGACATCAAAAATCTGACGATCTGCACCGTCTACTCGTACGACAGCGATGGATCGCCTGGTTGCCCCCGCCAGTCTAGGTTCTAGCGCGCGGTGCTTGACTACTGCGCAGAAACCTTGGTGAACACGCAACAACCAAGCGTACACAACTACATGCCATCCATTCTTGGCACTGCGAAGCCGACGAACCACGTTCGGCCGCGGAAGCTAAACCGCAATCGCAGCATGCCGCCCGGCGCGCCGCCCCCTCGCCGCCTCGCCGATGCCGTTTGCCCTGCGATGGGTCGGCCTTTGAATCAGGCGCAAGTCAGTCGTCTAATCATGTTGATTGTACTCTGTTGCGCCGCTTCCGCCGGCATCCTGCCGTATTCCTTCGACCTTTATGTTCATGTTTGCAACTTTACAGCAAACACTCTGAAGGTTCAGCCCTTGAGCTGTCAAGGCATGTCATTCAAGACAGGAGCAACGTGAGAGGCCAACTATAGCATCGCCGTCTTAAACCACCCCTCAGTTCGCATCGAAGACGAAACTCCCTCTCAAACAGCGAAACAATGATTCAAAATCCGAGTCCGAACTACTTGGCACGACACCCTCACCATTCGCCAGAAGACAAGCACGCACCACCCTCGTCAAGGTCAGCCTGGTCAACCATCTTCCTGGACGAACCCCCTTATCCCATGCTCTCCATCTTCCCCTTCACCGCGCAGCTCTGATGCCCTGCAGCCTTGGCTTACTACCGACCCGATCTCACCTCAACGCAATGGGCAATCGTACCCCAAGATAGAAGCATCCCACACAAAAGCCACGGCCCCAACGCGCACACACCCGTCCTGTCCTGGCACACACTCACAAACCTTAGCTGCCACATGCTCTGCTTATTCAACCCATAGTCAGCCAAGATTCGAAACCGCCTTCTATCGGACTCTGGCGCTCTTCCAGAATCCCGCTCGTCTTGCCCCGTGCTTCTTGTCGTTCTTCATCAATTCTGCCACCCCTTCTGCGGCCGAAACCCTTGATACCTGGCTCAACCTTCTTTACTTGGTGGCCATCGTACATACAAGCACCCTTCACCTGCAGAAATCTAAACCGTCCCGGCAGGCGACGACGCATTTAAAGGGCAGCAAACCATAAGCAGAAAAAGGCAGAAAAGAAAGTAAGTCAAGACGCCTTGGTCAGGATGCGGTGCCATATTTGCCATGTGCCCATTTGCTTGTCAGTCACCCTCTTCACCAGAGGGTCCCCACCACCAGACGTTGAGCCTATGATGCCAACAATGCTACTACAACCCATCATCAGAAACTATAACGGCCTACATCATAGTAATACTCTACCCTTCGGCCTTTATGCTCCCTGACGTAAAGTCTTCAGGGGGGAGAGGAGGGGTACTTGTGCCCTTGCAGCGGCGTTAACTAGCTTCGCGGGCGCGGAAGACCCTCTCCGTCCTCATCCCACCCTTTTGCCAAGTCGTTCACATCATGTTCTGCAGCAACTTGTCTTCAGTAGGAGGACCCCTGGGACATACCGCATACTTCGTAGGTAGCATACAGATTTTCGCCCCTCCCTCCATCTTTCCCCGGGTGACCCATCAAGCGGGATGCGACATCACGGTCTCTTTCAAAACCTAGCACTGGCGCTTCCGTTCACCAACCCCCAGTTCCTTGGTTTGGCTGGGCACAGAGGGGAGAAGAAGAACCAAGCCGCCAGCGATTGCAGGTGCCCCCGTCAGGAGTGAACCCCTGGCAGGTCTCTCCCACCAGGGCCAAGCCACCCGTCAGGCACGGAAGCAGCATCCTATCGGCTGATGATCACCGGTTCATTTCAGCCCAACGACGTTGGCCGTTCTCCCCGACGCTCCGCAGGTGTGACCAGATGCCACATACGGGGGAGACGGAGGAGACCGCTGGTTGAGTCTCTCTTGGGCCCTACCCCCTTCTCTTTCTCTTCCTAGATACGCACGGTTCAGTCTGTTTTCCGTTGAAGCCAAATGGTGACGTTCACGACATTTCACGCTAGGGGCCGCATCTTGAACAATACTCGAGTTAAAATTCTTGGCCGCTACGTGAGAGAGTAGAGTAAAGCACACGCCCAATCCTGGGCTGTAAGGGGGATATCAAACTACCAAAGATTCATCTAAGCCGCCCCGAACCAAGTTACAGAAAATAGCAGGCGTTAGCGAGGGAAGAAAAGGCTAGTAGGGATATCTGTCCAAATTTCTGCTCCCTCAACAACCGCGCTCGCGCACCGAGCAGTAGTAGTATCAAACAGCCGACCCTGTTGTGTGTGGAGAGATCCCCAGTATAATAAGTAAAGCGTATCAAAATCATCGAGACAAACTCCAAGACCCCTTCACGCGCCGTGGCAGTGCAGGAACAGAGGAAACAGGGAGAGGAAGGGGGCAAAGAACCAGAAGATAATAACGATGTACAGCAAGACAAGAGGTTGTCTGTCTCCTCAAATGACCAAACCCTGAGCGCCCATCGCTTCCCTGTAGCATGCCAAAAATGCCCTTTTCGCTTGCGAATCCAACTCGTAAAAGGGGGAAGTAGGGTGATAAAATTCTCGTCCATCTTTCTCTTTTTCTCTCGCTCTCTCTGCAAGACTAGTAGCAGTAGTAGTGGTAGTAGTGACAAAAAGCTTGCCCGACCATGGATGTGAGCATCATTACCATTTCCATACAAACAAATAAACATAAACAAGACACACACACCCGCTTGCCAAGTGATGGGGAGGGAGCTAAGCTAGCTGTGGGCTTTCCGTCGTGGTCGTGTCTTTTGAAGGGGGTTTGGGCTTCTCGTCCATTCGTGACGCCCCCCGGTTCCGTATCAAGTCATCTACACTCTCTCTTCTGTCCCCTCTAAGGAATGAGAAGAATCCTCGCCTGTTACCATATTGCAAATTCCAATATAAACACTTTCAAGTTCCGTCGTTAAGTTCCGCAGATAAATCGTTAGGGCCCCTTTTTCTCATCGTCGAAAATTCAAATCGCTCGTCTCATGGTTGGGTATGGTCAACGATGTTGAGAAGTCCGATTCGGGGCAAATGGTGTGTGGAGAGTGAAGGAAGCACGGCGAACAAGATCAGGTTCTGAATCGTGTTGCCGCGCGATCCTGAATCTGCTTCTCCGTAGAAACGTATAGTCGGTCGAGATAGTCCATGGCGCTTGCGTCCTTTAGGATCTTGGCCACCTGGATACCCGCCGAAATGAGCTGTAAGATATTGCGGTCGTCCTTTAGTGGGCGGCTCTGGTGCTTGGCTGCGTGTCGCATCTCTAGCGAGTTCTCGAGAATCGTGACGAACTGCTTGATCTGACCGTTATACAGAACACGAGCTGGGATGCGGCGCTTGGTTGCCAAGCGCTTTAGAAGATAGACCCATTCCGTCCATTCCCTGTCTTGAGGTCGCTCTACAGGCCTCATGTCCTGCGTCAAGGGGATGGGGAACTGGTATTTCGCAACGAAGTCATAGGCGCACTGAGAGAGCCGGTCATTAACCTGTGTCAAAACCAGATCCTGCTCTTGGACATGCAAGTTCGTCGGAAGGTGCGGCAGTTCGCGTTCTTGCATGGCGATGTACTCGGGGGGCGGGCGGGCGAGAAACTGATGCGGCCCGTCGAATTCGTCCCGGTTCGATGGTCGACGTTGAGGCCGACCCTTCCCACTCACTTTGCCTCCCTTGTTTGGAGGCGTCGCACCCGTTCCATTCTCGAGTGAGTAATCAGAGAGATTCGGAGAGGCGATGATGTCGTCGACTGAGTCCGTCGGGGAATATCTTTCCTGATGATCCCAGGCCTGGGAGGCTGAGGCCGTACCCTTGTACGAGCCATAACCACCGGCACCACTGGTGCCGTATGTTCCAGATGCTGGCCGTGATGATCCGTACGCCGGGGCGGCAGCGGCAGCAGCTGCATGAGGATTGGTCCCAATAGGGAGGTTGTAACTACTGGCTCCGGGAGAGTATGTTGACACACTTGAAGGCTTGGTGTTATTCGGTTGCTCCGTGGAAAAGAAAAATGACAGAATGCATCGGCGTCTGGTTCTTACCTAGATGAACGGTAGTAACCATTCTCAAACCCTCCGGCAGGCGGAAATGTATCGTTGTACATTGAACTTTTCTCATCGGTCAGTTCTCCTGTCCTTTTCGGGACGTCATGAGACTTGGGGAACGGTCCGTACCTCCGCGTCGAGTTCCACGGTCCGTTGGACATGGCTGATGGTCTGTAGGCAAAATCCGGCTGGGCCATATCTTCCGGGGGCATAACGGTAGAGAAAAGAAATCAAGCAACAGACTTGGAGGTTTCCAAGAAGTCCAGAGATGGAAGCCACGTGAAATAAGAATAGTCCTTGGGCGGGCAGGTCAGCCCCGGGTGTCCAAAAAAGAGTCCCTTGGGCTGTGATCTCGGGCCAAGTATTCCTGGGAAAATGCGGCAAGACGTCTCCTCAAACACAAGGGAATCCACGATAACAAAAACGGTCTTGTTCCAGGATGGTACCCTTGAAGAAGTCCGGGTCGGATTGCAAGGGCGGTGTGGATGTTGGGGGGTAAAGCAGGTGATCGGTCCAAGAAACGACTTGTCTCCACGACAGCACCTTAAGTGACTTATAAGACGCTCGGGAACGGCTTTAGGTGAAGAGACACTAGGGGGGTTAGTGGAAGAATCTCTCTGGTCTTGCTGGAGCAAAACGGGAAAGAAGAAACCAACAAGTTCCTGGGATGGACGAGGATGGGGGAGCGGGCAGGATCCTGACAGTGGATGATTAAGTTCGGAATGGAGGCATTTTATGTCTTCTTGCGATGTCCCTCCTCGTGGGGCGTGGTACCGGGCGGCGAAAATGGTTGATCCCTGGTTTTGAGGGTTGAAGGGGAGGTGGTCCGTTGGGAAGAGTCGAGGCGGAGGGTGAACAGGGACCAGGAGAGACGCAAGCCGGCGATACTCGAGTAAAGATTTGCATTCGCCCCAATGACCAACACCACGGAGACGTCTTTGGTTTCAAGCAGACGGGTGCCGCATAGGCTAGAGGATACGTGACTGCCAAGCGCTGTAGTCGAGAAGGTTCGTCCGTCGGGCGTCCTGGGATAGATTGGGGTTCACCACGGTGTTGCCGCCCTACTGGAAGTTGGCATCCATCCCTTGGCTGGCGAGCCTTGCTTTTCGGATTTGCGAGGTGAACACGACAGGATAGGCGAGTAAGCGAACGAGGGGAGATCAGCGTGCCCTTTGATGGCTGGTGCCCTCCTGTCCCCTCTATTTTGGCGCGATGCCAGGTCGACTTTTTGACAGTTGGCCCCTCTCACCAGGAATACCCCAGATGGAAAACAAATCTTATGGCCGGGCTGTATTGGCTCGCGCGTGAAAGCCATTGGCCCTGCCAACTCCTGACGAAGTCGACGGGGCCAATTGTGTAGAGTAGGGCACCGATTGGGCTGTGACAGAAACTTTTTCTTTGCTGGGCTGGAGAATTGTTGCCCGAAAGGTCGGAGTAGCTTTTCGGTACCGGATGGGATGATTTGTGCAGGGTTGTACCTAGCGGGAGAAGAAGCGGTGACAGCAGGCCGGGTTGGGCACAAATTGGACAAACAAACACCGGCGGCGGATACGATGAAGAGGGGGAAGGGGACGCGCGCTACCGCCTGTATTTGTGAGCCCAACCATGCCTTGATGCCCACTTTGGTGAATTGGAGTTGCTTTTGGCGCATCATTGAATCAGGGACTGTCAATGACCGGCGAGCATCACAAGCATCTCAACATAGCCCGGGGGGAGGAGGGGGTTGATGGAGCCAATGGTTGTGTTGCATCCAGTGTCTCTGCCAGCAGTGACAATCCGGCAGTCGTCCTGCTGACGGGCTGCCAAATTTCCAAGACGTCGACCTCGAATAGAACAGTGCAACAGAGACGGAAAAGCTGGGGGGCTCTCGGTGACAAGTGTGCGTTGGACCGACGAATGATCTGACCTTGACGTAGCGAAGTGAAGCTGGTATTGTCTTGTCTTGTAATGGGGCAGGGAACCAGGGCCCAAGAATCCCAGAAATGGAGTTGATGGGGCTGGAGAGGTGAATTGGGGGGAGACTTTGGGGGGGGCAGCGAGGGCCAATGGCGGGACTCAGTTGTGGTTTGAAGGCCGGTCGTTCGGCTGGCTGCGAGTGACTAGTGTCGTCCATCGTCCGTGGCATCGACTCGACATCGACAACCGCCGACCAGGCCCCAGGGCGAATAGGGCGGGATGACGTGCGCCTCGGTAAACCCTAGTATCCTGGGAAGGTTGTCGATAACCTCAACGATTCGAACTGGGCAAGAAAACCCAAGGGCAAAGGGCAAGCGAGGGTGGTCGGACGATCGCCGGCAATCTCTGTGTGTACTGTATGTGCATGATGTACGCGGAGGCAGATTTGATCGATCTCAGGGTGCAGTGAATGGCAACCGAGCGCCTCAACCCAACAATTGCGTGCGGTGGAGGAGGGGTTGGACAAGCTATTTCGTCTCTTGATGAGCTGTCAAGCACCGCCTCGTGGTTTGCGGGGATTCCGCGGGACGATCATGTTGCCAAATTAAGATGACGTTGTTCGCTAGGCGTTGGCACTTTGATCAACTGCGCGCTTGTCTTTCAGCTCACATCTCAGATGCTCTCCGCACGACTCGGTAGATGGACGCAACACGCCTTCACCCCGCGTTCTGTGTCGATGAACATGACTCCTGTCCTTTAAGGAGTTCGGGACAGAGGGCTGCCGTGGATTCTGCGGGCGACAGTGAGTGAGTATCCGTCCCGTCTGTGAAAGTGTAGCACCAAGCCAGCACCAAACACTGAGGTGGAGAGGCTGTGCAGTGTGAGAGTGTGTGTGTGTGTGAGGGAGCGGAGGGAGAGCTACTGGCTCTGTGCATTGAGACAGGTCAAGGGTGGTCGGGTTTGCAGTATTGTTTCGCGTGGTTCCCATCGGCGGGTGTCTGGAGAGTCGAGAGCCAGACCGGCCGAGACGAACAGCGAAAATGTCTTGGGCAGACCATGTTTGCGGGCATTGAGCAGGCCGGGATGGCACGCATGGCACCGCGAAATGCGCATGACAAGGCCGAAATCACAGCCGGTGTGTTCCACTTAAAATCTGGCGATTCGGAGGGGCGTGACCGGTCACTTTTACCGTGGGTGTCAATGCGGCCATCTGTTTTTCGGCACCCTGTCTCGACCCCGGCGCGACACGGGGCACCTAATCGAGCGCCCCCGTCGCGGGTTCCTGATCGGAAGAAATTATCCGATTGTTGTTGGAATGACGGCCACGGGCCCTGGTGGTGCCTGGCGGGTGGAAGCGGAGCGATCCAGCCAGCGATGGAAGCATGTTCGACGATGTTCGATGCTCGAGCATGGAACAACACTATTTCGCGGACGTTGCTTGAGCGTGCGAATCTGACAGACCAGGGTCGACGCTGATGCCAGAGATGACGCCTGGAGAGGCCGATAATTGCTTGTGGACCGTTTGCTGTGTTTGGATTAGAGCATCGATCTCCTGTGTTTTCGGAGATCAGATGAATAGAAGGAGAAGAAAGGGGAGGAGGACGGCAAGACTCTGTGGTTGGCAAAGTGCAGCTTCTGAGGAGAGAATTGCCGTGCTATCGTGCCTTCCTAGGGTTTCGCATCTGAAGCGAGAGCAGCAGTTTCCGTTTCCAAGACGGAGGGAGACACGGCCCTTCTCCAGGTTGTGGCTTCCCAGTCTAGATGCCAAGCCACACCGAGGTTGGGTTAGCAAGTGGCTTGAGCTTGGCAACATTACATAATTGTCAGGTAGTCACGAGAGACAACCCCACCAGATGATCTCCTAGCTTTCCCATTGGCTATACCTTCATGCACGTCTCGTGTAGCAACTCCCGCTTGGCAACCCAGGCCAATCATCATCATCGTCAGCAACGCCTTCGTGCCGGCACCGCAAGCAGGAGGCTGAATAAAATGAAGAAACACGTTCTCCGGCCAGAGGCTTCCTGTCTCCCGATCTCATCTCCCTATCACGAGAGCTTTTCCCTCTCGCATCACCTCACACTTGTCCTTCGGAGCTGACCCCCCCTCCCCCCGGCCTGGTCTCATGCACCTGCAAGATCAGTCGAGATTTGGCCCGCATAACCGTCGTCATTTCATCAAGCATGGTCAATCGGCGTCGCTTTAACCCCCGGGACTGCGTGGAGCATCATTGACATCGAAACGTACCTTGGACTTGATATGGCGCCCCCCAAGAACAGAGTCCGCAAGTTCCATCGCCGTAGCAAAAACGGCTGCTCGACATGTAAGCAGCGTCACGTCCGCTGCGATGAGCGCAAGCCACTATGGTATGTCCTTCCTTATCCCTACCTTGTCTTCACACCTCCCCCCCCCCCCTTTCACCTTGTTTGTGCCTACCGTCTTGGCGGAGACAACGCCTGTGATGAAAAGATCGATCCGGACTCTGCGGGTAAAGCCCAGCAATCGACTAACAAGCCCGCAGCACCAACTGTCTCCAGACGGGCAAGGACTGCATCTACCCCGACCCCGCCACTGATGCCGAGTCCACTCCAGAGTCTCGGGCCGAGTCCGAGTCGGCGGCCTTGATCCCGGTCGCGGAGTCGGCTCGCCTCGTCAACGTCCTGTCCCATCAGCCATTCGCCGGCTTCTCCGGCGACTATCAACTCTCGGAAATGTCGCAATGGCTCTTCCATCAATGTAAGTCATTTCGCCCGCTGCCGTTATGCTACCTCCCTGACCAAAAGCTCAGTTACCAACTTCTATGTTAGAGGACAGACTCCCGTGGAACGAGGCCAGAATCTGTGCAGGTAGGCGATCGACTTTGTTTGCAAATCAGATGCTGGCTCTGACATGTTGGGCAGTGTTCAGAGGACTCTATTGCATCCAGGTCTACTTCATGGCTGCCTAGTGGTCGCGGCGTGCCAGTGGGCCTGGGTCACAGGATCGCTTGAGCATGTCAAAGTCCCCTTTCTCTACCACAAGGCAGCAGCATACGAGTTCGCAAAGAAGCAGCTGTCAGAGTCTGAGACTGATTTCAGCGACACTGCTGTCTTTGCTATTGCAACACTGGCACTTACAGAGGTATACCGCAGTTGGAATCCGGAAACTTGTGGCCAGACCAGTACTGACGGACCATAGGGTGCGGTTGGGGACCTTGACGCGTCATCCAAGCATCTACGCGGTCTGTATAGGTTAACACTCCAGAAGAATGGGTATAATCTGATGCGGTCAAACTTAGCGCAGCAGATGCTGGATATGTAACACAAGTCCGTCTCCGGAGGCGTGCTGGATCTCTATAGCTGACATGAATGTAGGGCAGGCGACCGTCTACGCCGTGGTGAAGTCCACGTCATACACGACGCCATCAGTGCCGATTTCCAGCCAAGCATCATCGCTTTGCTCTTCACCTCGCTATGGGACATGGAGAGCCTACCTCCCCGACAGGCACCGAAATACGGCTGGTGGGAAGGGGCAGAGACCCCAACGGACTTGCTTTGGCAGGACTACACCAAGAATCTCAACTGGGAGCTATCCCGTGGCTTTGACCCTGAGCGCAATATAGCTACGATGTTGAACGGTGATCCCAAGAGCAGCCGCGCGAGTTACATCGCAACGTTTTTCTACCTCGTCATGGCGGTGAACGACAGCGAGATGGACTGCGTCTTAACGGTCTGGCTGCTTGAGCAGCTCATCGATGACGTGTGCGACAAAGAAGCAGAGATGGTGGCAGGCTCCTTCAGCAGGAGTCTGTGGTTCTGGAGTGCCATGTTTGGTGCGGCCATTGCCAATTCAGGCAGGCCCATTACTGACACAGGCAAGCAACAGCTGGCAAAGTGGAAGGCTGTGTATGCTGCGAAACTCTCTCTAGCTAGCACCGTGATGCATCTAAGCAACTGGGAGCAAGCCAAAGCCGCTCTCGCTGAAGTTGCGTGGACGGACGGATCGGATGCCGAAAGTCGACTGCGAGATATCTGGCAAGATGCGATATCAGGTCGACATACACAGACTAATGTACTCGATGTGAGTGGTCGCGGTACCGTCTAATATGCACCCACTCTCGCTTTCAAACTCATCGGCGAAGTCCTTGGAGATAAGCCCACTTACACCGACACCTCATCGCCATTGTGTTGTCGCTCAATCTGAGGATATCATCATCACAGAGGCGTTGGCGAAAGAGCAGGGTTTGATACCGGAGGAATGTTTTGTCGAATCCCGAGACAGCAGTTGGTCGGGTGGTGGTGACTGAGTCAGATAGCCGGCACACCGAGATTTGGATCTGCGCTGTGCGTCGGAAGCACCCAGGCCGGCGGGCGCGCACAATCACCTTATTTGCAATAGTGTATTTCGGCGGTCCGACGGCCGAAAGTAATGAATCACTGTAAATGGTCCAAGTTGTGAAGAGGTTCCCACAAAATCGAGGAGACGAAAAGCGATTCCAAAATCCGTAACACGCCGTCGAATCTGCCAGGGGAAGATCGCCAACTCTGCGAATCCCCTCATCTTCTGACTGGGGATTCGGGGGCCTCAAGAGCGTTTGCCGAGGGTCGAGCGCAACAGACTTTGCTGGCGCGAAATCTTGACAGGGATTAGATGATGGCGAGTTCCCAACCACCTCAGCTCCAAATTCCAGTGAGGGAGAGAAACAGTGGCGGAACTTTGTCGGTACTTGGAAGTTCCAGAAAGTTTCGGTGACTGGTGGTGTAGCTCGATGTTGCTCGTCGCTGGAAGTCGCAGGTCACGTGTGGTTCCAGAAACCACCATCAGCATTTCCCCTGAGTCGAGGAGGAGTTAAGCACTCCCTAGAGCTGTGATACAGAGGCATTAAGGACAGAGATGAGCGATGAGTTGTTCCTCGTTGCTCTATGCGTACCCGTTGGCGCAGCTGGCGTTGCGTGTACTTTATGCGTCATCAGGGTGGACTCGGCAATGTTGACGAGAGCATCGCAGAAAACAAGGCACGTACGGATAGAAGCTAGCTAGTCGGGAAAGGTTTGGGTTAGAGGCTGTGGTTGAGAGGTCGTTGATCAAGACGGGTGGCTTGGCTAAGGTAAGGTTGCGGGTGCTTGTTTAGGGCCACACGAACGTCACGGTAAGGCGGTCGGGTGTTTCCAGGAGGAAACAGCCGGAGCTCTATCCGCCCGCAGTCAGCAGGAAGCTCAGGTCGGTTGTGAGGACGGCTTGGGAAGTGTCGACGTCGCTTCCCTGCCTCTCGTCTTCGATATGTATGACCAGTGGGAAAGGTGAGGCAGATCACCAGGACAGGGCAAGCGAAGGTGAGGAGGTTGAACCTTGTTTCCTGTCCCGGGGGAAGGAGGGAGGGCAGAGATCGAGGCAGTTGCTTCCGAGTGAGGTGGTCTTTGTTTGCGCTTCGATGGCCAAGGCTGCTTGCTGTCTCGTCCCATCGTTAATGCATCCGCTCGTCAACGGGCGCTGTCGTCGCACATTGTCGCCCGTTTCCCAATCCCCCACCCCTCGTCCCGTGTCTGCCAACGTCAGCTTTTCAGCCATCTCGCATGAGACGACCCTTCAACACTGGTTCCCCGCGTCTCAACCGCATGCTGGCCTCAAAGTCAAGACCAGCCAGCTTCACCATTGTTAGACCGTCAGCGTCTATTCAGACAACTTGTGGAGCTCGGAGCGGCTTTTCCATCCAGCCCAGCCGGGGAACTCGGAGATGGACGGCGACTGCTGCTGCTCCGGCTTGCTTATCCTGATGGCTTGGTTGACGACTCGGATTCTCGGGATCGCATCACGGCGCACGACAAGCCATCGCAGTCGCGGCATCTCGCTCATGATACGATGAGCATGACAGCTGGATAATGTCGCAAGGTGACCACCTGGCCCCACGCCGCATATTTCTCATGCACTACGCAAATGCATTATCGCGAAAAGAGTTGCGAAGTGGTTGGCGTGGACCGCTTCCGGTTTGCCAGCGGCAACAGCGACAGCAGCAGCAGCAGGCCAGCTGGCAGTAACCGGTTAATCACGTCGCGAAGCACGTTTGCATCTGATGTCTGGCCGTAGCTGTCTCGTGGGTGGAGGAAAGTGGTCTGCAATCAATAGATGGTGGGTGGTGTTGTGATTACGGTGTGGTGTGCTGCTGCCGGTGTGTGGCCGGCCGACCACAGCTCGACCCCCGGACCAGTGGCCGTTGGACACGCCAAAAGTACTGCCGTCGGATGAGGGAAAGTCGAGATGGAGAGCGTTGACCGGTGTGTGTCAGCGACTGCAGCTTGCCCTATCAAGCCCGCCGAGACCAACTCGGGACTACGCACGTGAAGCCACAACCGCCAATAGAGCAAGCAACACGGTGCTTGATGGACGACGACAAGACACGAGAACGAGGCACTGACGGGCTGACAAGCCGGCCTGGCTTCCGCAATTCCCGCCCGCGTCGGCGGCTTTGGGGTGCGACGACAGACGCCAATGCAGTCCGGATTGGCTCTGGCTCGTCCTGCTGCGTCTTTTTTCGTCGACACACATGTCGTCCTTCTCCTCCTCCGCCCGGTGGGCCGCTTCGATCTTCAAGTAGACGGCTCTGATTGATGCGTCAAAGCGTACGTCGACAATCGCGCCATGACTTTTTTGATGCTCGACGAACCTACTGGAAACGGGAGGCATTTACGACGGATGGCGCAAGGGAATAGGGGTTTTGGGACGGCATGGGACGGGCGGGCGGCTTGTGATGGGATGGGATGGGAAATTCGGAACGCGCGCAGACGGGCAACGCAACGCAAGGCAGGGCAGCGCAGGGCAGCGCAGAGACACCAAGCTTGATGGGACGAGCAAGTTCCGCGCGTGGTGCGGATGGCGGAGAAGATGAAGGGCTCGCAGAAAGCAAGCATTAGCCCGTCACGACTCGTCCAGCCTGCCGCCTTCTTTTCTTTTCTCTGCGTCCTTCTGGCTCGCTGCTGGCCCATGGCTGGCTTCGTTTTCCCGCCGAGCACGCTCAAGGTGCTGCACGGATGAGCTGGCGTTGCAGCCATAATCCCTCCTGGCCGGCACGACTAGGGGTTCCTCGCACCGCGATAGGCTCAGGGTCGTCGTCTGTGTCCACCCGCGGCCCATGTCCAAGTCAGCAGAATCAAGGCAGAAGGCCCAGTCACCGCCAACTTCCACTCGGAACGGGCCTATGACAGGTGCAGTGAGCAGTCAGAACGAGGCCAGTTGGCTAGCGCCATGTAATAGCTCGAGGGCCTGCTGCGGCCATTGTGACGGCCGGCAGCAGCAACACGAAACATTCGACGTGCATTCTCTGCCAGTCGGCCTGTGTTGGAGGGCGGGAGTCCAGACACTCTGGCCAGGGAAAGGACACGGCTTTCAATAAACACGGCGGCAGCGAAATGAGACTGATTGAGACGCGCGAGACGGGCTGGCGCTGGAAATGAGTGGTGGACAATCAAGACCAAATACGTATCCATACGGATCATTGCATGCTGCGCACGTATGTGATGGTGGTTTCTTGGCCTGGCACATCAAGCACATCCGCCCTGCAGAATGAAAGGTGCCAATGCTTCGGGAACAGGGATCATGAATGCCAGCAGGGCATGCGGCATGGCACGCACGACGTGGAGTCCACCCCGAATCCTCCCCTCCCCGACCGACCCCCTCGCAAACCTCATCTCGTTCGTTCGCTTCTGCTGTGCTCTCAGAAGCCTTCGTCGTCGTCCTGCAACATTAAAACCCGCTGACCCCCTCTCTCCCTGCCCAACGTCGTTTCTCTTCCTTTCTTTTCAGCCCAACCCGCAAGAACATTCCTGCCCAAGCATTCTGCCTACTGCAAAGCTGATCCTTTTGGCAACCCAACAGCCGCCAATTTCTCTTTTTCTACCCGCCTACATCCCTTCCAACCCTTACACAACAGCAACCCTACACAGAAGGTCAAAAAAGATCTTCCCCATCTTGCCACCCAAGGATCATCCCACACGACACCAACTCGACCTTTCCCATTCCACAGGAACTCTGCAAGCAGCTACCCGCCCGGGTTATCGCTCTTGTTATTCTGTACACCGACACAGCTCATCCGAGTTGACTTTACTGCCCTGGATTGCATGATACACAACCCAAGGAATCAATGACTGCTCTTGTTGTTCCGCGCCCGGATATGCCTGGCTACAACCTTGACCTGGACGACGTCCACACACCTTCTAGGTATTGTCTTTTCTTTCTCTGTTCCCAGGGTGGTCCATTGTCTTTTTGAAATCCTGTACTGCAAAAGTCATGTTTGTTTCATTGCGTCTGCTTCTCAGATCTCGCCGGCCACGGAGGCCTTTTCATACAGGACATCTCGACCCAGGATTCTTCAGCCCAGGACTTCATCCGAGGATACTTGCCAGGACTTTCTCTCTCTTGCCCGGAAACTTCTTCCCTGGAATACCTGCTTGACTTGCCAACTGGATGGAGACCGGTGTGCTTGGGCCTCGCCCTACGCACTTTGTCAAACCGAACGGTCATGACACAAAGAATTATCTATCATCACATTCATACCACGGTTAGTATCGCCTGCCGACGACTCAGGATTTTGCAGCAACATGGACCCATTGGACGTTTCGCGAGAACTGGATTTTTATGCCTGGCTTTCTCCCTTGAGATCCGTGGAATTTTTTACTTCCTGAATTTGTGGACAAGGTCTCGCCCGAGACTAGAGACTGCCCAGTCTCGTATTTGGATCGGATTCCTAGGATGAACGCTGAAATAAACACTCCGTGCTTGTTTTCTCGTGTACCAGTTATAGCTTAATTTAGCTCATGCTGGTCACAAACCGATATGGACCAAGGCTTATCGATCCTTGCACCTTACGGCTGGTTCCGTCTCTTCTGTGTATGGATTTCCCTTTGCTTCGATTCTGTTTCTGATCTACGGACTTGTTCTTCGACCCTGGCTTCCAGCCTTATGGACTTTGTCTCGACCCGTTGCCGCATTCAAACGGACTTGTTACTTCAGCTGGACTTCAATCCAAGGATTCTATCGACCCAAGGAACTTAGCTGCACCAAACGACACCTTGGCATCAGGGACTATTGAAATTACCAACTTCGACCTCCACTATGGGAAGTCTGAGATGACCGAACCAAGACCCATGCCTGGGTGCCTGGAGAACAACCAGGAGCCTCGAACACGTACATGGCCGCAAAGGACTTTCATTTGTCTCAGACCTGCCGGACTACCAACTGGATCGACCACCGCACCTGACATCCTGGACTACATGATTCATCCCGGCTTGATCTATATGATCTGTGCTCACTTGGTCTGTCAACACGAAACCCCAAACCCGTGAGATAAAGCAACGACAGCTAACATGATGGGTGCTACAGGAACAAAGTTGTGCCATGTTGAGATGGTTTTTCATTTCTTGTTTTGCATCTTCAAAGATTAGTGGTGAAACAGCACACTAACCTCCCCTTCAGCGACTACAGCTTCTTCCACGCCGGCATGGTGCCCTCAGGAATGTTTTCCTTTTCTTCTCAAACAGGACCATCGGACCCCTTGAGTGGTTCGTGGGAAACGACAGGAGAAGGTGCACAGAACTTCCAAGACTTCTCAGACAACGGATCTGCCCACCCGGGAGACTCCGAGGACTTTTCTTTCCAAGTTGAAGGCCACATTACGCCCCGAGGACAAGGACAAGCCGTTGAGGACCTTCAGAGCAAGTGGACTGCTCGCGCGCCTGCCACGACCGTGGCGCCTGTCGGTGGCGAGCCGATGAGGCGGGGAACTTCAAGGAGTTCCACTGGAAGCCGCAAGCAACACAGAATCTCCAAGATCACATCTCCCAAGGCCAGACCCAGAATGACTTCTTCTGCGTCATCTCAAGTATCTGCACAGCTGTCCTCCATGGACATCACGGGTAATGCTACTGTCTACGGACCTCAGACCAACGGCCAGTTGATGGACGTGAACTCTTACTTCCTGGAATCGGACACGGGCGCCGTCTCGTCCCAGTGGTTTAACTCCATGGAGCTCGGAATCGTGGATGGCCTTCCATCCCAAACGGACATGACTATGCACGTCGTGCCTGCTCAGATGCAGCTGGACCCTGACTCCAGCCTTGGAGCTCACTCTCCTTCTGCCTCCTGGAACTCTTTCAGCCCCGCGGAATCCCAATTGTCTTCTCCTGCTCAGACCCCTGAGGAGTTGTGGCTGTCCGCCCCCCTCATGTCTTCGCCTTCCCATTCGGAGCACGTTTCTCCCATCATTCAGAGCCAGTCTCCTAGGTATGTTCCTCAGATCAGCTGCTCCCTCGAGCAAGCCTCTGACTCGGCATCAATCTACAGCGCCAACGGCAAGTTTGGCCCTGAGCTCATGGGCGATGAACTCTCTGGAAGCGTCCTCACCATCGTCGGTGATGCTGCGCTGCCTCCGGCTTTCCCTAGCCGCCGCAACACCAACGACGGTGACTCTGCCCGGGACCACCCTCTGTACAAGAACGCCACTCCTCAGGCCGATGGCCTGTTCCACTGCCCTTGGGAAGGAGAATCCAGCTGCAACCACAAGCCCGAGAAGCTCAAGTGCAACTATGAGTGAGTTGAACCTTTTTGGAAACCTGCCAGCATGTCCCTTTTCCCCGTGTATGACTAACGATTGCGTCTTTCCCCTCTACAGCAAGTTTGTCGACTCTCACTTGAAGCCCTACCGCTGCAAGATTGAGTCCTGCGAGAACGCCCGCTTCTCCTCCACTGCCTGCCTTCTCCGTCACGAGCGTGAGGCCCACGCCATGCACGGCCACGGTGACAAGCCCTTCTTGTGCTCCTATGATGGATGCGATCGTGCCATGCCTGGCAACGGATTCCCCCGCCAATGGAACCTCAAGGACCACATGCGCCGTGTCCACAATGACAACGGTGTTCCCGGATCTCCTACCACCGCTTCCAGCGGCCAGCAGGTCGCCAAGGGCCGCAAGCGCAAGGACGCGCCCAAGGCTGCCCCTGCCCCTGCCTCCCGCAAGGTCACTGCCAAGGGTGCCATCGTCGAGGCTGCCATCAAGGAGGAGCAGTCTACCAAGCCCCTCATTGACGAGTGGATGTCCCACCGCCAGGCCCTGGAGGACCTTGTCCGCGGCTTCACCCAGCCCGAGGATGTCAAGAACCTCCAGCTCATCAAGGATGCCCACAACCACCTCTCTGCCATGGGAAAGATCGGACAGACCCTGAGCCCCCAGCAGGCTCCCTTCCACGGAAACTTCGTCCAGGCCGGATGAATCAAACACTTTTTGGTCCGTAAAAGCCCGTTACTATACACAACACAAGACGCAATCCACTGACCTGTGAAGCTTACAGACATAAAATGTTACAACAACACTGGATTGCCATCAGCCACAGATGCAAGTGCATCGGGCTCGTCATCAACAGCGCGCCGATCCTCGTAGGGTGAGGATCGCCGCCGCTGCTTACTACCTGGAGATATCGGACTCTTCACGAGGGACTCGTGTGTCCACCATGAGATATACTTCATCGACCCCCTTTACGGACAAGCCACAAAGCCTGATGGACAGTGTTTACACAAGCCGCCAGGCTACGGATTTCCCAGGAGCATTGAAGCCATGGAACACACCAAAGGAGTACTCGCGAGCAAAGGATGATGCTCTGGTAAACGCCGAGCCGAGAATGGCGGAGAAAGAGAAAGACCGAAATGATAGGAGAGGTCGTCTGATTTTTTGGTTTTGCTGCTGCACAGTTTTGTTCAAGGATCGCATTAGAAGAGACATCAAAGTCATGTAAGAGCTCGCAGCTCGACACAACAGAAATTGTACTTTTGAAGACAACCCTCGCTTTGAGGGTAAAGTCCGACGAACAGCGTCGAGCTCGGGAAGGATACATTAGCAAGGACACATATTTAGGAGGATATCATGTACAGAGACTAGAATTGTTCAAACCTTGAGAGAAAAAGGAGATTCAGAGAGCTAAGAAAAATCAAAAAAAGGGTGTCGAAAATCTACGTCTAGCCTTCCATCGTGATGTTCTCGCTCTTGACATGTCAGTCAGCCTTGGTAACAAGGTTATCGGCAATTAATAGTGGCACATGGGGTGCTATAGTCCGACTTACACATTGGCTTTCTTTAGTAAAACCTCATCCATGAGCATGGGACGATGTCGTGCAGCAGCAGCGTGTGAAAGGGCTTGCTTGCCCAGTCCGAGCTCCCAGGCTGTCTCCTGTGTCGACCACTGAGGTCTCTGCCTCCCCCTCCCCACGCTTCTGCTCTTCCCGTCTTCTTGTTGATCTCCTTCACAGGTGAGCATCTCTCTCCTGGCGGAGGTATCTGTACTTCCCTCCCCTCCCCTTCAGCCTGCAATCATGCCATCCCTACCAACACCACACCCTCGGACCAAATAGACCTTTTCCCATAAAAAGGGGTATCAGGGGCACGCAACATGTTAATCGGGCCAACGTTCAGCAACCGTCGCCGTTATTTACCTTTAATTGGGGCCCTCCCGTTTTCCCCATCCTACACGCCGCGCAACTTTCTCGTCTCATCGAGATGGCGCGGCTACTGGGGTTGATGATGATGGCCTTTACCGTTCGCCGCTCGCCGCTGTGAGTGTCGGCGCCGTCCGTCAAATGGGGGTAAAATGGGGAGACGGGAAGTCTGCGTCCAGCTGAAGGTGCACCCCCATTCAGCGCAGGCTTCCTACAGGCTCAATGAGAGAGGGCTGCTCTCAGTGAAGGTCATCTGCTTAGCGGATTACGCGGTTGGAGATGGCTACGGATCGGACGTCTTGTCGGTGAATCTACCTCAATGTCGACCGTCCCATATTCGGTTTCCCTCATTAGCCGGGCCTCGAAGAAAGACATCTCGATGGTTTTTCCAACTATCAACCGCCATTTAGGAGTTTTAATCACATACCCGGTAGCTAATCTGTTTTTCTTTCTTCCTTCAGGCTGGAACTGCGCTGCTGCTGCTTCTCTGTTCTGGGAGGGGGTTGGGGAGTTTGTTGGCTGTCTGTTCAGCGATCCATACGACCTATGCTTCGGATGACGGCCCCCATCTCGGCTTGTAAAGAGGAGATGAAGACGATTGGAGGCCGAGGTGACATGAGCAGAGAGGCACGCCACAATCACGCTGACACGAGATGATGGGAAAGCAGAAACAGAGGAGAAAGTGGGATTTTGGGCAAGTCACTGATACTCGAAACAGCAGCGTCGTGTTTGTTCAGCAGAGAGAAGAGAGGAAGCACGAGATGCCAACAGTCAAGGGGGGGGGGGGGGGGGGGGGGGACGAGATCAGGCCAAACGGTCTAACGGAAGATGAGAATGCCTGAGCCATCTCGATGCTTTTGTGAGATGTGCGCTAGGTGGTGAGCGTATGCGGATGCCCGAAGATCAGAACAGACGGACGTTGAAGAACGGATGACTTTCTCTTCCCTCCCTGCCCCCCTCCCCAGAAAGAGGGGTAAGAAGGAAACGGTGTAGGAGGGAGAGGGGGAGGCGACGACGGCAAGCGCGCGTGGAGGGGGACGGGTTTGGGTTGTGTCAAGAGCGTCGTGAAGCGACGATCACTTAGATTAGCTGATGATGACACTGGCTGATTCCCTTGTTGACATAAACATAGTCGTTGAAGTTGAATTTTGTTCATTTGGGTTTGCTGTAGTACGTTAACTAGTTGGCCGTCTCCCCCCGACTAACCCGGATCATCGAGGTTGAGAAGGCCCGATGCATGTTGGCAGTCAAGTTTATTCGCTGGGACTGGCAATGTTTCTGTCCGTGCTTGCGTTGGGTGCTGTCGCAGTCTGTGCCTGCAGTAGTGGCCAAGTCTATTTGTTGCATTGGTCGTCATCACCGCTTAGCAATGAGCGAAGTAGGGCAGATTTGGCTGTCTTATCTGCCCAGCTACGTCTGTGCCTGGCAGTAGTCTCGCAGATTCACTTTTTCAACCACTCTCTATTGCGGTATCGTCTTTCCTCCTTCGGGTTCTAATGCGTGTGGGTTTATATCTTGGACTGCCTGTGCGCTGCGCAGTCAGCAAGTTGAGAGAACCCATCCCCTCTCAAGCTTCGATATCTGAAAAGGCGGCCATGGCGGCAGCGGGCAGGCATGCTTGGGAGGAGACTTGGCGGGCACGTGGGTGTGGACTGACTTGTGCACGACAGAGTGTAGCTCTGCAGCGGGACGTTGACGGGACTTTGGAGCTGCTTTGCAGTCACTCTTTGTTTAGTGAGCGGGACGGTTGCACGCCATCATGAAGCCACCTGCAGGGAGGGAAGGCTTGACGGCTTGGATTGACATGGATGAAATAAGGATGTGGGGGAAGATGGAGAGCTTTCGATTGCGGCGAAAGAACGGGGCCGTTAAATCGGGATGGCTCCAGTGGATTGTGCTAAAGGAAGCTTATCCGCAGGTGGGGGCTTCGATAGAAGCAAGTCATGACTTGGTAACAAGGAGTGGGTGGACGGGGGGACGGGTTCAACGGCCCCTCGTCCTGGAAGCATGTTTGTCGGCCGCCATCGGGACTACCCACCGACACGCATCTTTCCCGGTCTCCCCTCTCTCTGTCCTCTAACCGCGGGGCGGACAGCCCAACAGCGAAGAGCGAAAGGTTGATTCCCATTGGGGAGAAGACCGTCTGGGACCTGGGCCGGAGGTAGGATCAAGCTTTCCCAGAGTTCAGGCAATTTGAGATGTTTGGAGTGATTAGAGTTATCCAGAGTCAGACGTGGAAGAGATGGTAGGGCACAAGGACAGATTGGCAAAACCAACAGTGACTCTAAGTACTACAGTCTGTTGTATATTATTGGTCGTAGACGTCGTGACGAAGGTTCGGGTCTGGCTCCCGAAAAGCTAAAATGTATAAGAATGTACAAAAAAGGAAATGAGATGCAGGAACTGCCGCCTTTTTGCAATCCAGCAAACGGTGTGGGTGCGTATGGGTGTATCATAAGCTGGGAGGTGTAGCCGCCGTATCCCGTCTCATGAAGAGAAGAAAAAAAAGTAAACGCCGGCAGGACGGCGTTAGAAAGCCTCAAACCATGTTTGATGGGTCCCTCTTCCCGTCCGTCTGCTGCAGCAACACACACCACCACCTTCGCTCTCTGGCACACCGAAAAGAAGCTTCGCTGCCGAAATCAGCCCCCAAAAGTGCCGACGGACGGGTTTTTGGCGTGGCCTTTATTCACCGTGGCGCCGGTAAGGTTTCTCGTAGACGCCGCAAAGCTCTGGCGGTCGTAGGAGCTGTAACGGCCGGCTTCCAGGTCATCAATGCTCTGCCGGTAGTTGCTATCCGAATCATCCAGGTTTTGGCTGTGACTATCCGAGTCGTGAGCATACTCGGTGCTCAGGCGGTGTACGCTGTGAGGATCCGACGTACTCCTCGTGTGAAGGACTTTTGGTCTGCTGAAATTGTGTATTGTTGGAGCCAGGGCTGTTGGGGTGACTTGGTTCAGCGCGCGGTCTCTCCTGTCCGCGGGACTGAGGCTGGCTTCATCCAGCTGGATTTTGATGGTGTATACGGAATTCTTTTTCACAGCCGGTAATGGCTTATTCAAAGTCGCTTCGCTGAAGCGCTTGACCGTCGTGGTTGGTGTTGATGTTTGGGAACCCATGGGTATGGCGTCCTCCAGATCCGAGTCGAAGGATAACTGGCTGCCCGCTTGGGAGCCCTTTGTTGCTTTGTCGGTAGATAATGGTACGCTGGTAGGTTGTGACTTGCGAGACCTTGAGGCCAGCAACCTGGGAAGGTACCGGTTGAAGAATGGCTTGGTTGACGGGATGCTGGTGCAGATGATTCCAAGGAATAGCTCGAGTGATGACATGAGCCAGTTCATCCAGGCGTTCCAGGTAACATCCGGTTCCGTGGTCATGATCCACGTAAAGTAAGTGCGAGCTATGCCGGCGAAGCACGCCAGGAAACCGGCACCGAAAAGCAGGTTGACAATAACCATCTGCCTAGAAGAGAGTTTGTTCTTATAGACAATACGGACTAGAGCCAGTGGTAGCAGGACCACGGCGAAGTCGGTCGCGGTATTGATGATACTGGCAACGAGGAGGTGCGCTGCCTCGTTAATACAGTTCTGAGGCTCAGCTGAGAGCGTCCAGTATTGAGAAAGAGGCCTACAGAGAGTCAGTCTTGTTGGCTGTGGGAAGTTGAAAGCCTACATACCGGCATTGCAGCATGGCCACCATCATAAACACAACGCAGTTGATGGAGATAAACACCCCTAGGCCGATGACCAGGAGACTGAACTTGCGAGAGGCTTCGTGTGCGATTCTGTACACTAATGCCAGCATCGACAGCTTCGTAAAACTTGTAGTCAAGTCGAAGAGGATCTGGCTAGCGAGTCCCATCTGCAAAGACCCCGTGAATTTGTCGATGGGCACATCCCATACGTGTCGTCCCCAGCCATATCGATCCATAGATATCATCCCCACAACCACGAACGCTGCTGCGGGAATGTAGGCGAGGATGACGAGCATGTCGTCCCAGCCGAATCCGTTCGTGATACATTTTCGCGTGTATGTCCGGATGGCGATGATGACTGTAGCGATGGCCAGGAGGATGAGGGAGACGATCTGGTTGGCCGGGCCTCTGGTTTCGGGGTCATCGTAACGCGGTGGCGGCCAACTGAGTATTACTTCTGGCGGCGGGATCCTCATATCGTCGATGTCGTGAACATCGTGTGGGCAGAAGACAGAGGATCAACGGTGCCGAAAACGTAGCAAAGATGTGGAGAGGAGAGCGTCCTTATTCTTCCCCTCACGGCGGCAACTGTGGCCCGAAGACACGCGGGGACGAATGAGAGACGGGACGAGAAGGCTGGGCAAATTCAATGGGAAGGGCAAAAAACAGCCTTCAGCGTTGGTGACCGTGCCTAAGCTTAATCAACAGACGGACGCAGTGAGAAAGCATATCCACGACTGTGACATCAACATGATGATGCGCGCTCTGGCCAATATATCTTTCCAACCCTGGACCGTTAGACCGCCCAACCCTGAGAATCGCTGCAGGGAATCGCAGAAAAACGTTGCCGTTTGGCGAGACATTCTCAAGACCGCACTGACGGCTTGAACTGGGGTTCTCATGAGGAACCGGTGGTGTTGTATCGTGTTGTCTCTCTCAGACCATTGGATATCCTTGGGGGCGGTGCTGGAAAGGGAGCAACGGATGCAACTCCGTGGATCCAGCGGCACCTTGGCCGGTTGCAAGTCTGTGTGAGGAAAGCTGGGTAGACAAAGCAGACTTTGGCGCCTTGCTTCTTTGCGTAAGTCATAGTCTGTCACAGCGTCGCATGTCTTCTCAGCGCCGCTCATGGTGAGGGCAAGAACAGTGAGCCCCCAGCCCTACCGTTGATCTTGCGGCTAGGCCCGCTTGGCCTTAGAGGAGGCTCAACGCCCGACTAGCGTGTTGCGAGCCTGGAGGCCGAGCTGGGGTTGAACAACCGGGATGGAAATGCCGCTGACACGGCGGGAGCTGGACGCAGCTACCGGTAGACAGCTGCCAGAGCAGCTAGGCCTGCATGTGTACGGTGTCAAAACTTGATCCATGATGGCCAACATCATGCGTAATAGCCACGATCATGATAAGGAAGGCCGGGAAGAAGGACGTTGGCATTGTGGTATTGCGGTTGACCAACGACGTCTCCCGCCGAGTGAGAACAGGTTGCTCCCATCACAAACCGCCTGCAAGGCCCCTCATCCAGACCCTGTCGCAGTGGTGGTGGCACTGCAGATTGTGATGGTGGTCGTCGAAGCCAGGGGCGGTGTGGTGTGTTGGTTGTACCTAGACTTCAACGTGGAGGAGACATGTCTTTGCTGGTCGAGGATCAAGAAACGTTTGTGCCTGGGGAGTAAGATTGGCCAGTCGTTTTCGAAGCCGTGCCGTCTTCAGGATTCTCCACCTTCATTGGCGCTCTTCCCGGAGAGTTGTTTGAAGCTTGGCAGGACGCACGGGTTTTGGGTTCGTCGACGCGCATTGACGGCCGAGCGAGGGGATTGTCAAACCGAACGCGTCTGAGGATGCTGTGAACACGATAGGCCCATTCGATTTTTCGACCGTTTGGCTTCGACACCCTGGATAGCCGGCCAGCAAGTCCATAAACGGACCATTGCAGCCGTTGGTTTGTCGAAAACTGCCCCGCGAAACGGCAGCCCTCGGGGCTGAGCCTGTCAGGTCGGGGTCCCTATCACATCGGATCTCGACTCTTCCATGAAGAAGTGGTGTATGAATGTTACCTTATCTGACGAACGACAGAAACCAGGGTAGCCATGGTTGCAATGCTAAAGAAGTGCGCATACGGCTCTGCATGGCAGCGGGTAGTACAGGATGGCACATGGTGACGTGAAGTAGCGTTGTTGACGGAGGATTTGACAAGTCGTTGCAAGAATGTTGTCGAAGAGATGCGGTTGGCTTCACAGCGGGTGCACATCCCCACTTCGCCCACTACTTCTACCCCTTAGTCATCAACGGGACGACGCTTCCCGTCAGCCCCTGGAGTGCTTTGATGTTAGTGTTTCTTTCCTCTCAGGGAGCTCATTTCACGAGAAGGCGTTCGTCTGTCCAGGGAGCCACGAGAGTGAGTCAAGAAGGCGCAATCGCGCTGTGTGACCCTGGAACTAGGTAGTCGACACCCACTCTTCCGCGGCCAAGTCTCTAGCATGGGGTAGAGCAGGCCTCATCGATCTCGACCTAGTGGTTTGCCATCATGCCCAATTCTTTAGTGACCGTCTTGGCTAAGAGACTGTTTCTCGACTGTTTCCGAGTCCACCTCGACGAGAAGCCGTTTCAATCGACACCCCGCGAACTGGGGTTCTCCATCATTCGCGAATGAGCTCTGTTGCTCGCAGCTTGGACCCAATGTATCTGTCATTTTTGTCGACGACACTACGGAATAATCAACGTCTTCCGGGCGCCCACCTCCAACCTCCCTCGCCTATTCGAACTGTCAAAAAGCCATGAACGCCAAGAACGGCACCTGAATCCTGGATACTGAGGATGCGATTGGGCCCAGAGACTAGACTGGGGTCAACGCCACCACGTGTGTCTGGCCTTCCACCGGCTGCGCCCCCGGTTACTTAAGTGACCGGCCTAATCAGGACGACACACGCCATGGGTTCACTCATATCGCCCTGTATGTTCTGTATGCTGGGTTTGAAAGCTATGAAGGACCCATCTTCAGTGGGATGCCGGACATCTAGAACGCCTGTGCATCGTCTTGCCCCAGGTTGCCACAAACCGTGATGTCTCGGGCAGATTCGTGATGAATAGCTCCGATAAAGGTGGATGAAACGTGTATATCACGCTTGCTGCCCGTCTCATGACGACACCATCACATTTCAAGTACAGTAGGCTAAGATGCTGCTCACTTACACTGGCGGCCTCATGGGTAGCCAAGCACTGTCATGCTCATCTATTGTGCAAGGCCACCATCCTGACATGGCTTTGACGTCGAGTATTGAGGGAGATTCGGTTCTGATTGCCATCATGGACGTGTTGTTGCTTTCGAAGGCTCGAAGACAGGAGTCGGACTTCTGCCGATGCTGGTAAGGGGTTGGTGGCTCCCGTCAAGTCTGAAAGTCATCTCTTTCTTCAGCAAACTCTGAGGTGCCTAATGCGGAGAACCACTTGTTCGCTGGCCACAAAAACTTCCTGTAAACTGCCCTGTCCAGCGGTGTCAGTCAGACGAATGAGAAAACCAGGCCGGGTTACCAGCCAGCCTCGGAGGTGACGGGTTTCTAAATAGCTGGGTCATCATTTCTGACCCTCAACCGACTGCTGGTCAATAGTGCCCCAGACGGTCTCGTTAGATCCCTCTTTAGGACTGAATTGTTCGAATGTGTAAGGCCAAAGCTCGCGAAATACTACTCAACTCACAAATCAGATCCAACAACACATCGTTGACATTGTATAACGCGACAACACACAATGCGCTGGTCCGAGCTGAGACTTTTCAAGCAAGACGAAGAAAAATTTGAGCTGGAACAGCAAGAATGAAGTCGGGCACGGTCTCCAGCAGGGGCTGGATTTCAATGAAGGCTTTCTTTTTCCTGGATCCATCGGCATGGATACGAAGCTGCGCAAGTCAGCCAGAGATCTGTGTCCCCGGGGCATGGGTCCTGGACAGGATGACAGTTAGGCGGGCGATCAGTTGTGGCTTTGCTTTTTTGGACTGTTACGGTGTGAATTTTATCCCAAACCGGGGAAAGAGAAAACCTGTCCAGGTCCGCAGCCCGCCTCAGATGTTTCTTTTGGAAAGCCGGTATGCTACAGCGCGGAATGAGTGTGGTGACAGGTAGACGAAGATCTGAGTGAATGCACACGAGCAGCAGAGCCATCGAGTGGGTATGACAGGCCTGGCGTTTCCTCTTTGGCTTCTCCGTAGTTGTCGCGGGTCCCAGATTTTCAACCTGTCGATGAGTTTTGTTTTGTTCGCTCGGCATTAGAGCAGCTGTTTCTTCGGATAGGTACACATAAAAGTGCTGGCGAATGGTTGCCGAGGTATGGTAATGCGAACTGCAGAGTAGCCGTGTATTCGGGAGAAACAGGATCATGCAGAACCAACCCGAGGTCTTTACCTTACAGAAATACGACAATGTCCGGGTTCTGGCGACTGTGCATGAGAAGCAAGACGTGTCTCCTCATCACGGAGTCTGACAACAACAATGCTGCGGATATCTGAAGCCTGACTGTGATGTTGATCGATTCCACGACTATGGCCAGGTCTCAAGGCGATCACTCAGACGAGTCACCCAGTGTCTCGATGGAAGACACGGACTAGCCAAACCTGACCATGCGCTCCCCGATGAGGTAGCTGTCGTTGACATGAGCAACAAGACTTCCGATTGGATTATTGGAACCGTAGCTTGGCGTCCAGGGTGAAGGAGAAATGGACCGGACCGACTGGTCACGAAAAGTGTTGAGGGGCGCTGGTTGTTGGAGGACAGTCTCAGCCCACGGCGACCGGCCGCTCAGGTCACCCAGTGAGAAAATGAGGTTGAGTGCGGGGCGGGTGCAGGCCCCGGGCCAGATCGGAGCCGCTGGAAGCCCCACCGGAACTGCTGATTCTGGTGCTGCAGGCGCTGCGAGGTGCCGTGACAGCGTGCCACTGCCCCTCCGGTGTCCTGCACCTGCGAAAAAGCCCCCGCCCCTCCTTGCCCCTCCATCAAGCCCACCTCGCGCTGGAGCTGAGGTCTTTTTACTGTTACGACAAGCTACCTGCCAAAACCTGTCCTGCGTCATTTACACCTCCAACCGTGATCCGATCTTTCTGAACTGTCCTTCAGACTCCCGAAGCTTCACCATTCTCCCTAGAATCATCAGATACCACCAATTGCCCAACATGGCTCGCAAGTTCTTCGTCGGCGGCAACTTCAAGATGTAAGTCTCTTCGTTGGCGGGGTTCATCGGACATCCTGCAGCAACCCCCCATCCCAAGGGGGAGACGGCACATGGAGGGAGGGGGGATGGAAGCTCCGGTATCAGCCAGCACCGCAACATGGGCTAACACGTCATGCTTCGCGCTCGATAGGAACGGCTCTGTGTCGTCCATCAAGAAGATTGTCGAGAACCTGAACGGCGCCACCCTCGACCCCAACACTGGTACTTGCCCACTTGCTCCAATGCAGAGCACAGAAGAAGACATTGCAGCTAACAATAAGCCCGCAGAGGTCGTCGTCTCCCCTCCCGCCATCTACCTCTCGCTCACCCGTGAGCTCCTCCGCAAGGACATTGAGGTCGCCGCCCAGAACGTCTTCGACAAGCCCGACGGCGCCTTCACTGGCGAGATCTCTGTTGCCCAGCTCAAGGATAGCAACATCAACTGGGCCATCCTTGGCCACTCTGAGCGCCGTACCATCCTGAAGGAGTCTGACGAGGTTGTTGCCTCCAAGACCAAGTACGCCACCGAGAACGGCGTTGGTGCCATCTGGTGCTGTGGTGAGTCCCTCGAGGAGCGCGAGGCTGGCACCACTGTCGACGTCGTCAGCAAGCAGCTTGCTGCCCTCAACGCCGCCATCAAGGACTGGTCCAAGGTTGTCGTCGCCTACGAGCCCATCTGGGCCATTGGCACCGGCAAGGTTGCCACCACCGAGCAGGCCCAGGAGGTTCACGCCGCCATCCGCGCTTGGCTCGCCAAGAACGTCAGCGACAAGGTCGCCGAGGAGACCCGCATCCTGTACGGTGGCAGTGTCAACGAGAAGAACTGCAAGGACCTGGCCAAGGAGAAGGACATTGACGGTTTCCTGGTTGGCGGTGCCAGCTTGAAGCCTGGCTGTGAGTACTCCCTTCGCCAATGAAACCGACTCCCAGTACTGACAGGATACAGTCGTCGACATTGTCAACGCCAAGCAGTAAATCCCTAAATAGAACATACCTGATGATGATGAACGCTTGAACATGGCCGCATAATGGCTTGGGTAGCTCAGGACAAGAAGTAACGAAATAACCAAACCTTTCGTAGTCCCTGAGGTAGTAGAGAAGAAAACAAAATTCAGTATACCCACACACGCGTCTGTAGTTATGCCTCATCTGTGAGCGTTGAGAAATCTGCATTTCGAGTGCTTTCAGGGGGCACTCGTTCCCCATCCCGTTCGGGTGATATTTTACAAGCAACAAACATGTCATGCTGCGTTTTCCTCCTATGCACGCCTGGCCCCGATCATAGTTTTACATGCTTTCCAAAGAGATGTCGTAAATGTTTTCGTAGGTATTTATACAGCCATGCCGTTGCCATGGTACGGTGACCATATACCTCTAACACTGGCGTTGATACTGGTGACGGGCTTGCTCGTCCTCTTGAGCTTCTCTCCGCTGGCGTCACGCAGCAGTTCGGCCTTCTTCAAGATATCCAAGGGCTCCATGTTTCGCACACAAACGGCCTTCTCGCGGCCGTTGATGTAGTGGCCGACAATCATAGGGTGCTTCGCGGGACGGGGCGACACGGTGAACTCGATCTGGGGGTGGGCCTTGGCGAATTTGGGTAGCTGAGACTTGATAAATCCGCTGGAAGAGAATATCAGTATGCATAGAAGACGTCCAGAGCCCAGAGATTGCCTACTTCATGCCCTTGGAGCTACCAGCCCAGTCGCAGTAGTGGAAGTCCAACTTCTTGCATTGGAGGATGAATGAGCCAAGGCCATTCTGCCGAGTTGTCAGTCATTCCAGCAGATCGCTAACAGGCGGAAAGTCCATACCTGGCCCTTGGACACCGTCTTCAATGCCTGGATCGTCATGATATCCTGTCTGGCATACAGAATCCAATTGCGTGGTCGAGTCGTCGCAAAGAACCTCGTCCGTCTGCCACGGGCGGGAAATTTCTTAGCGCAAAAACGCAGATGATCCGAGCCAGACAGCTGGACCGGAGCTGCAGTACGTACCGCATCTTCCGGACCCACCTTGTATTGTATGAACAGCTACCATTGGCTGGCACAACTGGGGCGGGTGGTCTGGACAGAGCCAGGCTGCACCACAAACTTTCCCTTGCTATGCGTTCTCGTGTCAATTTTAAGTACGGACGCGACGCTCATCCTTCAACCCCATTCCCACCACGTCCCATTACGACATCCCTAGCTGCACGCCATCGCGCGCATCTCAGTGGAGCTAGAGGATATCTTTGATCTTGGGATACTGACGAAAAGGGTCTTTCGCGATGACCGACAAGCTCCCTCCCAACCTCTTGGCGCTGTTCGCGCCGCGCCCGCCCCTGCGATGGGTGCCGCCTCCCGACCATGCGCCCGAAAAGCGCAAGACCTTGCCCGTCTCTGGTGTCGCCGAGTTCCTGCCCGCACTTCAAGCCTACAAGGAGACCGACGAATACAAACCGACAGAGAGCTGGTTGCAGATGCGCGACCGCAAGAAGCTTGAGAAGCAAGCTGCAGTCGAGAAGCTCAAGACGGAAGGGCCGAAGAATTGTCAGTACTCTACACATTGCTTTTGTAGGAGAAATATGCTAACGTTACTATTGTACAGTCAAACCCCACGAGGACTCCAACATTCGCGGCGATGCTTTCAAGACTTTGATTGTTGCGCGACTCTCTTACGAGGCCAACGAGCAGGATCTCGAGAGGGAGTTTGGCCGTTTCGGCCCCATTGAGCGCGTACGTTCTCCTGTTCCCCATCATACATGGCCTTATCAAGCTGACAATCAGATAGATCCGTATCATCACTGACACTCATGCTCATGAGAAACCCAGAAAGAAGAAGAAGCCCCATCGTGGCTACGCTTTCGTTGTTTTTGAACGAGAGAAAGATATGAGAGGTAATGACGCCGAACCCCCTTGACGATGCTCGGCCTATCCGACATTCATCTCCCTCCCGGCTTGCGGCCCTCAGGCTTGCCCTTGCCCAGCTTTACACACCGAGATCCGTGGTCCTCAAGCTTGCCCGTCTCACAATCTTGTTTTTATTTCTTCTCATTCCACTCCACGACGCAAAGGTATGATATTGGTAAGGGTTTACTGACACAAGCGCCTTGGCGCACTGGTGAGTAGCTGCTTTAGATGCCTGCGATGGTATTCGAATCAAGGACCGGCGTATCAAGGTAGACGTCGAACGTGGGCGCACCGTCAAGGGCTGGGTACCTCGCCGACTCGGTGGCGGCCTCGGAGGCCGAGGATACACCAAAGCCCTGCCGGCTAGGCCCATGGGCGGACCTGGTGGTGGTTTCGGCGGTGGCGGCGGTTTCCGAGGAGGCTTCCGTGGCGGCTTCGAGGGAGGAC
Organism: Colletotrichum fructicola Nara gc5; assembly: GCF_000319635.2. Classification (NCBI taxonomy): domain Eukaryota; kingdom Fungi; phylum Ascomycota; class Sordariomycetes; order Glomerellales; family Glomerellaceae; genus Colletotrichum; species Colletotrichum fructicola. Next base: position 5,490,115 of record NW_027094051.1, on the reverse strand, counting down.
GCGGTCGCGGCGGAGGCTTTAGAGGAGGCTTTGGCGGCCGTGGAGGATTCCGTGGCGGTGGCGACTTCAACCGTGGTGGTGACCGAGGTGGTCCTAACGGATACGGCGCTCCTAGGGATGCTCCTTCAGGACCCGGACGCAGCTTCGGAGGAGGCGACCGCGGCTTTTCCGGCGGTGGGTATGACCGTGGAAGCGGCCGCTCACATGACGACAGATCAGGTGGCCGCCATGGCGATCGTTACGGAGATCGCGACAGAGACCGCGGCGACCGTGACGGAGGCCGCAGGACAGGAAGCAACATGGAACCGATCAGACCCAGAGGAGAAGGTGGGTATCGTGGTGACCGAGGCGACAGGGACCGCGACCGAGACCGGGACCGTGACAGCCACAGGGACAGAGACCATGACCGACCCCGCGATGACGACAACAGGAAACGAGGCTACGACGGCGGCGGCTATGAGGATCCTAGAAAGCTACGTCGCTACTGACGAGACACGTCGTGTCTTGTACCCGCGCGTCTGATCTTTTCAGTCTCTTTCCTTCTTCCCTTTCTTCATCGAGGGTAAGCAGGTGTCAAGCACAAACAAGTCTTCTCCATCTCCGGGTCAAAAAGGTCGCAACCAGGCGCATACAGTGCGGCCGTGTTCAGGCGCTTCAGTTTCATCCTACAGGCTACCGAGACATTCGTTCGCATCAAATTTGCTGCAGCATGCCGTCGAAGGTAATCATCTCTGCATGTACTCTACTACCAGCCGCTTCGAGCTCGAGTTAGCAACATTACTCCGAAAACGATTGGTCGACGCTGCAGGTAAGGTCAGAGATAAGGGACTCCGTGCCTACTGACCTGGAGATTAGCATGGAAGACATCAAATGGTTCATAAAAAAAGGATAGGTGTAGTTCCCGCATGTACCGCGTTATAATTACTTGTACGAATAGGTGAGGACTTCTCGTTTTCCAAGACAGATCGTACGTAGCATTCTTCTGGCTCGTTTTGAGTACGTTCTATCCTCATAGAAAGAAAAGCGTACGAGAAAGTACTTCCTCAACTAAGAGGACATGTGAAAATGTGTGAAAGATGCCCGACGCATGACCGAAAAAAATTGTAATCTCTAATGAACCGCCCGAACGCCGCAGTGTTGTTTTTGTTGTCCACCCCTCGCAATCCATGATGGTATCAGCCTACATGAAGAAGCAATCATCAAGTCTAGAAGCTTTTTATACGTTTTGGTCATCCATTCCCCACCCTGGCCTTCCAGCCGTCAAAGGCGCTTTAATCGCTGTCGGCCTCCATGGCGTTGGGGTTGACTTCTGTCACCTCGCCTGACGCCGCGCTCCAGTACCTGTTCGCGAAGTTAGCACAAACGGATACTCTTCCAGAAAAGAATAGTTGAGTTGAAAGGGACAAGACGTACGCCATGACCTGGACCTTGAACTCGCTCAGACAGATGCTGAACAGCTTCAACAGCCTCGTCTGCCTGCTGTCCAGGGTGTCGCCCTCCTTGCACACGGTGTAGCCCTCGCCAGAGGAGCCGTCGGCGTCGCCGAGGCAGACGCGGCCCTTGATCATGCGGGTGGGCATGCCGAGGCGGCGCAGCTCGGGCTCGATGCTGTGCTCCATGGGCACGTCGTGCTCGGCGGGGACCTCGCCGCCGGTGGCGTAGACGACGCCCGGGGGAATGACGAAGTCGCGGGTGGCGACGGTGCCGGCGCGGGCAAAGTCGACGGGGGAGACGCCCTTAAAGTACTCGAGGACGGCCTTGGGGTCGCGGTTGGTGAAGAGGAGGCCGACGGTGCCGGAGAGGAAGGGGGTGAGGCGGTCGATGCCGTCCGCGACGGCGGAGGAGGGGTCTTGGCCGAGGGCCTTGGCCATGAGTTTTGTCTTGCCGAAGAAGAGTCTGATTATCTAGGGTCAGTCTGGAGGTTCCAATTGTACGAGGAATTGTCCCTGCTATGCGAGACGGGCGCAGCGCATTGGGTATCTGAGGAGAGAGGTAGGGAAAGGCGACGAACCTGCAGTCGGTAAGCTCGTGGCGGACCTGCTTGAGGTAGTTGTTGCGCATGTTGTCGACGGCGAAGACGAAGCAGTGCTGGTACTCGGGGACGGTTTCGCGGATGTTGGCGAAGAGCTTGTCCTTCTGCTCGCGCGTCTTCTTGCTGACCTGGGTCAGGTTCACGATTCTGTTGCGCTTCGACTTAGGCATCTTGGCGTTTGTTTCTCTCCGGACTGATTTTAAAAAGTCGGCTGGGCTGGATTATGTCCGGCGATTCGAAGATACAAATTGATTGCGTAGGTGTGAACCTCGAAAGGGAAACGGTTCGGGGCTGGGAACAAGAAGTACCTGACGACCTTTTTTTCTCGAGATTCCGACTGGGAAAGATTTCGCGCCGACCGCCTTTGGCACAAATTTCTGGAAATTTTGGCTAGGCGCAAAGGGACCACCGCAACTTTTTTTTGGAACCCCGCAATGCGCTAGGTCTAATGATTTTTCCGCAGGGACCGGTATGGGGTCTGTGGGTCTTCACCGAATGCTCACCGAGTCCTGGCTGTCGCTTTGTGGGTCAGTTGATATGAAAGACAACGACTTTCGAGAAAAAGAGTAAGGAAAAGTCTGCAAGGGGCCTCGAAACTATGGGCTCTAGCGCTGGATAAGCATGATCTCTGTGTTTCAGGTGGTATAACTGATGTACCATTACTGGGCATATTCACCGCCATTTATTCCAGGCGCTGTTGCTCAGGCTCGATACTAACACCCTTTTATACCAATTCATCGCCGCCGTATCTGCCTCACTTCCCACAATGTGAGAAGACTGCCATGCCTTTATCTTGCCAAGGAGTAGCCCAGTAAATTATCGACTAACGCCTCGTGAAAGTCACTCATGTCGTGATATTCATATACAGTGGCTCTAAAAGCCATGTAATCTACGTGTCTTCCTCCGACGTGCCCGCGCCTTGAGTGTCTACGTCTAGTATACAATAGGCCTTTCCATCACGCTGTCTACGCCAGGTACGTGTAAGTGTTACCCTCGCGCTCCAGGTAGTCTTTGTCGATAAGGCTACACGAAAGTTAGCAAGCATAAAAGGCGCGGAAAAAGGATCCCACTCACTTCTCAATCTCCTTCTTGATTTGCGCCGCGTCAACGGCACCGCGGTTCTTGGTCATGTTGATGACTTCGGCTACCAACTCACCATGGCTCATCGTCTTCCGGCTCTTCATAATTCTGACGATGGCAGCCTGAGTCTCAAACCGTCTGTCTTGTGCAATACGCTCGTGCGTCGCCTTGTTCTCTTCCTTGGTCTCCTTGAGCTGGATCTGGTTGATCTTGACTCGGATCTTGGGGTGTGAAAATGCCTTGTTGATGGTGAAGGTGTCGGTCGGGTTGATGTCCTTGCCCTTGGGATGTTTGGCTAGCACGCGGACCTGGCCACAGGCAAGAGATTGTAGTGTTCGCGCTAGCTCGTCCCCTTGAAGGTTTGTGGAGCGCGCGATTTGCTCATATGCGAGGAAGCCATCCAGTCCAACCTCATTGAACAGAACGAGAACAATGGCTTGGTATGCACTGACGAGCAACTCTTTGGTACCCTTAGGGAACTTCGCCTTGACGCTGCAGTGCGCCAATGCATGCTTCCAGTGGAGAAGCCTGCCAGTATGCTTGTTCTTGTAGTATTGATCGAAACGCTCGATCTGCTTGGCAACATCGTCTGGCAGATTAACCCTTACGTCGGGGTACGTTGGCCAAGCAGCCGCGGACAGAATCATGACGGACAGGTCTATTGGAGCCTTGCCCGCGCCAGTGCCTTCTGACCACTGCTTGTATGTCTCCATTTCCTCCTTGGCCACCTCGACATCCTTGAACATTTGCTCCAGATTATGTGTGAAGTTGGTACCGCACTCTTCCCTCAGTTTCCTGAGCATATTTCTCTCGGCATCCTGACTGGCACTCCTGCCCATGAGCAGGCGACGGGCCAGATCCTTCTTGTAGAACGCTTCGAAGGCATCTTTGCCTTCAATAAATCGAAACAGCTCTAAGGCTTGGTCCAGTTGTCGATCAAGCTCCGCATCTTCGTCTCCAGTGCTGGCTTGGCCACTCTGTTCTGCCGCAGCGCGGTCCTTGTTATCTGACAACAACGCCTTGGGCAGTGCCTTCAGACCGCCACGAAGCAGCATGTCGATGTACTTCGCAATCATTTCTCCAACCTTAGACGTTCCTGATGTCCACGTCTTTTCGATTGTGCGGTCGTTCATGAATTCGCCAAAGGCATTCTTGAGCTCATTCAGGAAGTCTGAGTCGCCTCCATAGGAATCCCGAATGATCAGGCTGAGCGACCTCTTCAGCTCAAGCAACCTTCGTACCATCTCGTCGCCATGTTCCTTGTCGGCCACAATGGCAGCTCCAGTCTTCTTGATATACACGCTCCATGGGGCCCTCAGCTTCTTCTGAATACCCGATAGTCTCAATAGCTCATAGAGCGCCTTCATAGACTCGACCTCGTTTTCAGCCAATAATTTCGAGAGACTCTCGTTGTTCAATAGCTTATCGGAGTAGTTGTTGACTAGAATACCGTGAGCGGCATCGAGTAGTTGTTTCTTTGTGGTGGAATCGAGATTGTACTCATTGCATCTGTAGTCTTCCCTCTTAAGGAGTCTTTCACATGCAAGGATGTACTCTTTCAGACTCGATGAGCTTCGTTCCTCCGCAAAGTCTTGGAAATATTCGGCTGAGCTGTCTATGAAGCGGGGTTCGAATAGCTTCGTGTAGATATTGAAGACGTGGAGCATCATGACGGATTCTTTCAGTAGGGCAGCGTCAAACCGTTCGTCACCAGTCCGGTCGTATGAAATCAAGTCGTACATGCCCCGTAGCGCCCGCCCACCTGGTGATGGGCCGTCGGCATCTTCTCGAGACGGGAACGTCATCCTTCTAAACTGAGTAATTGTCATGTCGTTAATTGAAGTGAGGTTCTTGCTTTTCAACACGAATGTGCGGTCAAGCCAGCTGAATGTAGATCGTATCGTCATCTAGAGGCAGCCAATGTTAGTGTTGAGTCAAGTAACCTGAGGCAAGCTAACTCACAATTTGGCCGTTCCACACTCGCCAATGCTTGAGAACGCTCCGCAGCATTTCGACGTTGGTGTTTCCACCATGAGCCTTGATAGATCGCAGCACAGTGCCAGTGAGATGCTCCTCGCATTTCCTGCGTAGTGTTTCATAGAGCTGCAAATCATTGCTGTTACCGCGCCTACAGATGTCCTCGACTGCTCGATACAGCCTCTCCAAAGGCAACTGCGGCTTGCGCCCGTTGAAAATGTCTTGGAGAGCATCGAGTAGTTCCTGCTCTGTCCTTTTGTAGTATTGCTCCAGCTGCTCGTTCTTTGCCGTCGGCCTCAGATTCTTGATGACCAGCTTCTTCGCGCCCGTGTACGGCTTGTACGAGTTGGATTGGGTGAGATCGATGACCTCGGGGAGCTTGCCCTTCATCTTGGTCGACATGTTGGAGTTGGGAGGATCTTCGGCACCAAACTTGAAGCGCTTCGGGCTGGGCCTGTTTGACGACAGCTGCTGATGCGGGGCGACAGAGCCAGAGCGCGAAACGTCCGAGTCCACGCGGGGTCGTCGGCGCTGTGGGCTATTCGTATCCGCGATTGAACCTGATCCGCCTGTCCTTCCCGTCGCCCGTGATGGCAAAGCTCCCTCGACTGCTGGGGGTGAATTCGACGGCATGGACCGTATGGTCCTGCAACAACTTCTGTCTAAGCTGTTGCAGACCTAGTTGCTTTTGGGGATCGAGGATGTTCGGGTAGAGAGGGTGACCGAGTGTCCGAAACGTCTTGTCTTCCTATCGTCGGGCTTGCAAAAGAGTACGTCGTCGTGTGGTGGCGGTATTATCGGTTCTGGTGTGGTTGGAAAGTGCGAGTACAGACGTCGTGGTCGTTGTCGCGGGAATCTAGACGCGGAGTTAAACGCGGAGCTAGGTATGCGTCCTAGCTACCATTATCAAATCACCATGCCGTCGTTCGCATCATCCATTTAAGAGACCCGGGTACGTCTCTTATCGCGCTGGCCGGGGATTAGATAAGAGTAGGCCCAGTTGCTCCACACCTACCCGGACCGCTTAATTTGATATCACTGTTAAATGCACAACTCCGCTTCGTCCAAAACTTCTTCTGTTTGTCATTCCATGAAATGACAGTTCAGTCAGGGTTGAGACCGACTTAGCTCTAGATCAAGTGTCTTGTTTGAAGATTGTTAAACAAGGTCTATATTTCAATGTGGCATCTTATCTATATCTTCGAGGGTTCTAGTACAGCTCTCCGCAAGGTATATAGTGGAAATTTCGGAAGACAGTGACGATGGAGATATAAAGTACTAATAATGAAGATTGGTTTGCGAACGTCATAATAGTGCTGTTAAACCAAGTCGTATTCAACGGCTTGGCCTAGGTACAATACTTCAAGGTTACTTATATCTGTTATTCAGCTAATAAGATGGTTTACAATAGATACTGCGTTTTTAGGTAATGGTAATGGGTATGGATATCTATGGGTTCATATATGGTTTCAATGGGATCGTTGGGTTCATGAAGCTGCACATATTTTCTTCTCTATCGTCGTTCCCGAAGGCTTTTAACAGCTTGCCGCTGACTATCGAGGTGGATAAGCAATCTCGATGGAGGACATAGAAAGACGAGGGACGATAATGAATATGGTAGACTACAAGGACGATAGGGACGACAGACACGCGGGACGATACATGAGTGAGTTGGGTATAAAGCCTCAGCGTATACAACCCATTACGAGCACAGGACTGCCGAGTTAATGATATCCGTGGTCTGGTGGTCTATGGATGAAATTTCGCCTTGCTCTTTCACCTGCTTCTTCACAGACGATAATACTTACTTACACAGGTAGACTGTATTATGCTATTCTAAGGGTATCATTCAACCAGCTCAATGCCCCATTCTACCTCGGCCCCCTTCGGCCCCCTTCGTCCCCCTTCGTCGTCTACCCTCATCGCCCCCCTGCGTCGTCCGTCGCCCTCTATCTTTTACGCATATGCCGCCCAGCCTGAATATAGGACGGCGAGGTTACTTATATCCGTGGCCTGATTTATAAGATCATTGACGGTCGCCGTGACGCTTAGCGTCTTCGACAGTTTCTTCCGCACGACCTCCAAAGCACGATGGGCCTCTCCCGGCTCATTCACCTGCTTCTTCCCAGCCACATCGTCGTCAGCGTCATCTTGCCCACCACCCTGTAACTTCGCCAATCTGACGGGACTAATTGACCACGAATACAAGGGGTCATAACGCAAAACGTCGAGAATCGTCATGATGGAGTAGGTCTCCTCTCGCATGGCGTGTAGCGTAAACTCGCAGCAGCGACGGAAAACGCCCTCCGTCCCGGTTATTCCCATGCCATCCACAATGTCCCGAGTCAAACGGAACGGCACCAGCTCAGGCACAGGAAGCACTCGTCCCATCTCGAATGCTACGCCCAGATCAATGTGGACGACCTCTCCGGTCTTGTGGTCCAACAAGATGTTGTGGCCATGCCTATCTCCCAAACCAAGGACATGTCCAAGCATCGAGATTGCTGCTGTCGTGCGGGTATATGCCAAGCGCCTGACAAACCATTCGTCGGGATCTTCGAAATTTTCCATGAAGAAATACTTCATAACGGGATGGAATCGCTCCGTTACCTTTCGGTAAGTGTTGATGCGCATGTCGGTGGACTTTCCCTGTGCATTGGAGATCTCCTTCCTGCACTGAGAACCCTTGAGATCTTTGGGAAAGTATCTCTCGTGGGCTGGCATCAAGAACTCGTGTAGTGGAATAGTATTTGGGACGAATTCGATCAGCCCAGAGGCTGATGTCAGGGGCAAAACCTTGTACGTTCTGATGCCGAGATTCCTCTGCCGTGTCGATCGATGCAGCTTCAGAAGGGAAGAAACGGCAGCAAAGACCTGTTCCATGATGGCGTCCTGGCGTAAGTCATCGTTGCCACCTTTGACCAACTGTCTGTATTTTTGTCCGTCGGTTCCGATAGCTGTGATGATCTTCGGTGCACTGACGCCAGACGCAATTGACATCTGGGGATCTAGGCTTGCAATAGTGGGAACATTCGAGTAGTCCTTGTCCGCTGCTACTTCGAGTTGCATAGTCGGCGGAGGGATATGGTACTTGATGAGCGCATTGACGAGCGACTGAGCTGAGTGGATTTCCTTGAGGGCAATTTTATGTCCAGCCTTGAACTTAGAATTGTCCCTGTCGACGGCCAAGCGGTGATAGTAAGAGCTTGTCCTATCAATTGCTTGCCATATCGCGGCGACGGCTTGCTTGGACTGCAAGAGTCCAGCAAGCTTCTCGGCAGCCCTGATCCTCAGCTGAGCGACATGGTCCTCCTTACGGGGCTTAACTTTCGATCCGGACCAAATTTGATACATGCCGTGGTAAGGATGGTCGACGCAGATATTGTAGACGAGCGTGGTCAGGAGTTTTTGGAACGAATTTGACTCGTTCTGCAGTCTAGATGACAGCTGATTCATCAGCGTTGCAAACTTCCTTGTTGGAACCTTGCCGAGATGTTTCTGTACTGCTTCGTTGGTGGCGTCTTCATCCGATCGCTCAAGCCAAAGTGCGGTGAATCGTAAGGCATCGTTGTTATACTCATCCGATGCGATGAGAGATAACAGATAGTTTTCCAGACTGAGCCGCACAAACTCGCTTCTCGTTGTCTCAACGCGACGAAGCTCTTGTTCGTCCAGACTAAGCCATTGCTTGGCGCGGTTCAGATGAGACTGATACCTGGTCTTCAGCTGAGAGTCGCGGGTGCTTGCAATAAGACTTTGAAGTTGAGCAACTTCATCGCTCTTGCCTTGTCGCAGACTTTGAAGTCTTGCCAGATCCTCGAGGCCATCTTGGTTTTGTAGCTGCTCGTCACAGAACATGGCGAATTGATGGTATACACGTCCTGCCTGTTGACCCTCGCTTTTCCCCTTCAGCTCTTTGAGCGCCGGCTCGAGGTAATTCTTCTGAATATGATGCGGTTTTTCTAGCCTCGCTACTGAGACTTGGTGGCCGATCTTCGACAACAAATCCGAGCGACTAACAGGAATTGTCTGCTTTTTGAGGGAAGAATCGTTGTCAATGCCTTGAAGCATTCGAATGGAGTGAATCATCTCTCCATGATCCCACAGCGAATTGGCCGCTTCAATTTTGACAGCAGCATCGACTTTTAAGCCCAGGTTTTCGCAAGGTACGATCAGACTAGTAAGCGAGGTTGACACATTGAGTGACTCCTGCGTAGCTTGATGGAATCGGTAAATACCAGAAGACATCAGCTTAGAACGAATCTCAATCTGTCTTGCTTCGGCGGTAGAGAGGCTCGTATTTCGAAGTTTGGACTGTTGGCTCATCAAACTCAAAGTTGTTTCTCGACAGGAAAGCATATGGCTGACGTCTTCGTATCTGTGAAGGATCATTAGCTAGGCTGGTTGGTTTGAGGGCTTAACACCCATTGATATTGAACTGCACGTACCGTCCGCGTCTCATCCATTGTCCGCGCTGCTCAAATTTCTCAAGCATGCCCTCCAGCTCCGAGAAATCGGAAACATTTATAACGTCATCCAGCTCTGTCAATGCCGCAAGAGCACCAAGGTGCTGCCTCAGCTTAGCCGCATTCAGTCCCCCGTTGACAAGAATGCGCATTGTATGGCTGAAGCCGTTATATATGGAACTTCGGACTGAAAGTGTATCGGCAGCTTGTTGGATGTTTTGGTAGGCCTTGTAGATTGTCACCGAGCAGTTATCAACCGAAGCCGGCGCTGGCAGATTCCATCGTTCCAGTCTGCGAGCGGTTTGAAATGTACTCGCGAGGGAGTCCTCGTCAGCATCATGATTCTCTTGGGCTTGTTGCATAGAATACGCCAGTCCTGCAAGGCCTAAAGTACCGAGGGCTCTGACAAGTGATTGGCTATCTGATTGAGAAGCGTGATCCCCGCGCTGAATGTGGCTGTCGTACTGAGCGCCGCGGAAAGCCAAAAGTTTCGAGCCGTCCTTTTCGTATTCCAAGCGGCTAAGAACGCTGGACAAATCCGAAGGTTGAGGCAAGCCATAGTAGGCATCAGGATCATCGATGTTCTCGAATATGGAGAGAAGAACATCCGTTGAGTCTTCGTCACGAACTGCTGACGATCTCCGCGATGATCGTGTGGCTTGGGATGCGGCCACTTCAGTAAACAAAAGCGCGGTCTTGTACATACCGCAGCGCGAGGCGGCCGCAGCTGCAGAAGTAAAGTCGACGTCCAGCCACATAGCACGATCTGCTATGGATGTCTCTTTAGGCAGCTGCTGCGTTCTCAAATATAAGACAGTGTTGATAAGATGCTTTTGGTTTGTACGAGCAGATTCGTCCTGAATCTTGAGCCATTCTTTCGTGGCTTCAGAGAGGTTGCGCTTGATGACGTGCTGCTTGTCAAGTTGGCTGTATAGAGCCAAGTGGACGATGAATGGAAACGAATCCTGCGCAAATCCCTTGACATTCTTCAGAATCGGTACCAAGGCAGCGAGGATAATGTATTCGGGAACAGACTGCGCAAGATGAACTGCCAGTTCTTGAATCCAATCTGGGCTTTCGACGTGATCACGGAAGAAGACCTGTGAATCAGGAATGTTCTGTGAAGCGATGAAATCGGTTGGAGGCGTGCGATATGGCCCCCAAGCAGAAGCCACAAATAGAGGTTCGGTCAGAGTCGTTTGGGATGCGACGAGGAGGGCGTCATCCCCTTGCGCATCAGCCTCCGATACGATCGTCCGCAAGGCAGACTCCGCGAGACCCGAAATATCCGTGTGCTTGCTCTGCGTGAGCTGCTGCAGCAGACTCAGAAGCCCCTGCTCGGAGTTGTTAGATCCGGGGGCTAGCCTGTTGTACCGCGAAAGTTCGGATTCCTCCAACAGTTCTGGCTGAATCTCTCCAGACGCAGCGAATGACCTGCCCACAACACGACCAGCCCATGCGAGGTATTCATCACTCAAATCGAGAGCATTGCAGCTCTTCCATACAAGAGCGCTATTTTGGAGAGCTTCATCATCGTTCTCAATCACGTCCTGGTGGCCAGTAGAGGGCACGACGAAGTCGCCGCAAAGCATGCCAAGGGCCAGGTCTCGGGCAGCCTCGTTCAAGAGCTTCTGATCGCGCTCCCCATCTTTTAGAATTTCCAGAAGAAGGATACTCTCGCTCGTACCCTTCTCAGCGTTTCCAGACGACCGAATCTTAGAGGCGGACTGAGTAATCGATCGAAATGCTTGCCTCTGTTCTTCATCGGCAAGAATTGGCGATTCGTATCCTGCTAGGTATGTGCTAAACCAGGAGTGGAATTGCTGGGCTTTGCTCATTGTAGCTTTGAATTGGCTCTCTTGGGTTGTGCTCGACTGGCTGGACTCAAGGAATACTCTGAGGGATGCCAAGGTTGATAGCGCATACCCGGCAAGAAAGGATGGAGTATTGAGAAGATGACCATGTCCTTTGGATAGGAGGTATCGACTGATGCCTAGTGTATCATCTGCGCATTCGGAGTCCACGATGAAGGGTCTGATGGAAGAGAGTAGCATCTCAAGAGGGTATGCCTCGAGCGCGACTGGTCCAGCAAGGGCGATAACAACACGTACTTTTCTGAGTACCGAACAAGCATGTAGAGATCCCAAAGCTGGATGGATCGTGTTGAGAAGCTTTCGTGTGACCGCAATTACAAGTGCCGGTGTCCACAACGTCTGAAGCTCATATTCTGTCTGGCTGCATAGATGGAAAAGCTCCCTGAGCAAGAACTTGGATCTGAACATCGGCTGTTGATTGGCCGGCAAGTTCGTCGGCGACATGGCGAACGTCTTCATTTCTTCCATGTTTATCGAGGCGTATTGAAAGTTTTTGTCCCTAGACAGCTGCTTTTCGATCGGGTCCTCTTGGTCGAAAATATCGAACAACAGAGCCACGATGTCCACGAAGTTGAGGTAGATCTGGTCAAGAAACTGCTCTCCACCCAGTAACTTCTTCACCCAGTTCTCACTCCCGTCATTCTGGGTCTCGGAGGCAGATATGCTTGTTTCATGAGCGATTGTGTACGCCATGATCTTCGTGAAGCTTTGTTTGACCATCTCGGCAAGAGGCATACCAAGTCTCTCGGATAGTGTCCGTACGCTGTCGTAGCGCCCTCGCATGATTTCCAAGGCTGCGGTCTCGGCTTGTGCTTCTTGAAGTAGTGCATTGAGGCTGGCGAAACCGAATATCTCAAACGGTATGTCGTCCATGGCATCCAGTTCAAGCCACGTGTATAGCAGTTGTGGGCTGAAGATCTGGAAAAGCTCTTTGGACGAAGTCAACTGAAGAGCGGTCGAGACATTATCCAGGCATCTCTTGGCGTACTTCGCAGACTGAGCAATCTTGCCAGGTGTTTCGAAGATGTGGTATGTGCTCCTCCTAAGAAGGGTTGGCCAGCGACAGGCAAGTTGTGACAGAACAAAGAGCCGAAATGCGATCCCCTCAATTGCTTCTGGATCAGTGGGCAGACTATTCAAGACATCAACGAAAAGTTCGTCGTGCATTTTGAGCACGTAAACGCCGAAAATATCTGGCAAAGCGACTCCGATGAAGTGCTTTACAGCAAGCGTCCCCTGTTTCATGATAGAGAGCAACGTTGTGCGGCAGGACGCTGACCCGAGCTTGTCTGCATACTGAGTTTCGTTTCGCAGCAGAGCAAGCAGCAAACTTGCCAGAGCTATCTGCGAGTTTGGTGAAAGACTGTTCTTCGACATAGAGCCGACAAGATGGTCATAGAGGTCGCCAACCATCTTGGATACTTCGAGTTTCTCATCGACCCAGATCTGCATGAGGCCCTCCAGAATGCGCAAGGTGGTTGAGTGCGCCACTTCGCAACAATTGTATTCTGCTTCTCCAATGATGTAGCCGATCTTCTCGACCACCTGTTCAGCAACATCGGGACCTATGTTTAGGTCGGAGCCGAATATTTCGGAAGTCAGGGCAGCGCACATCAAAAACCCTTCATCAGAGAGGTCCAGCAGCTGCTCCAAGAAATCATGTGGAACAAGGCCTACTTGACCACTATCATTGTGCATCGCCTCGAAGAAGTACATCCGCTGCTCAGTCGCAAGATAGAATGCTCCCAAGTCCAAGCTCAAGGATGTGTTCAAACGAGGAACATCAGCCGGTTTTGTTGCGATACTGGCCTTACTCTCTTGTGAGTCGAATTCATCGTCCAGATCCATGAAATCTTGGTTTTGTCCCGACGATTGGCGGCTGGATTGATCGCGGTATGCCTCGGCTATCTTTGTGATTAGTTTGAGCAGCGGAGGATCATCTTTCAAAATTGCGTTGATGCTCTCTGTCTCCAAGGACGGGAGGATAGGGCGCATGATTTTGAACAATATCTCGAAGAACTGCTGACTGTCGTCTGAAGCAGTAGCAGCCTCAAGGCTTGTGCTGGTGAGCTTGGCGACGGTCGACTCGATGTCCCGCGACTGTCCTGAATTCAGATCAGTCAACTGCGAGACAAGCATGGTTCCTGCAACCACAGCTGAAAAGAGACTGTGGAATCTGTCTGAAGATATTTGCGTGCCGCCCTCTGATCCTTTTTTGCTCCATGACTCGCAAAGATCTTGCAAGCTCTCGATTTTCGGGAACAGGAGCTCCAGTACGAGCTTCTTTGAGGCATGAAATGCTGCCGAGTCACCAGCTTTGATCAGTTCAACTGATGCGACAGCTTGACCACAGCTCGTGGCCTCCCGGGTTTGTGGCTTTGGTTCTTCCAGCAAGAGCAGGTATCTGGTCAGCACAGAAGCGTGGTACTGAACTCTCCAAGTTTGACATATTGAACCGCCTGACACGGCCTCTTGGGACGTATGATGCAGCAGTGCAGAGCCACAGCAGGCACGAATCAAGTTGACTAGTTCAGTCACCGGCGCATGAAGTGAGTATAGAGCGGCATAGCTCATTTCAGCTAAGGACTGTTAGATCGTGGTTATCGTTCGCCAGGACTACTCACTTGGATTCCATTTCAAAAAGATCCATCGAATGATGTGGTGGCACGTCGCTTGACTGGCATTCGGCAGCTTTACGTTCCGAAGAAAGAGTAGATGCAGCATAAGGGTAATCGAAGAATCAACGAGGAGTACGGGCCCGTTGACGTCGGCAGTTGTGACTATGCTGTTCACTTCGTCTGAAACGTCATGATAGGAAAGCAGTTCGGTTTTCGCTTCCAGAACCGTATGAAGAAAGACACAAGCCGCTCGGCTAGTGCCAGGTAGACTGATGGCTCTCGCCGCGATCTGCCATATGTGCTTCCATACAGTGCTGTCAACGCAGTCGGTTTGAGTGCAACTATGAGACAGTTAGCTATCAGTTGACACGGATGTATCATCCGAATGATAGATAAGGGGGACGATGATGGAAAACGATGGGTACGGAGGACGATAGAGAGTGATGGAGGGACGATGGAGGCCTACCTTGTACAAGCTAGCATCGCCCAAGAAGCGATAGTTGCGTCCTTGTCGCTGATAAAGGCTATCACATTTGGTAGCAACTCTGCAATCTCTGTTGTGGTATAAGTGCCAAGGTTCAAGAGAAAAGGTACCAGCTGCAATGCTGTCCTCTGTGTAGCTGAATTGTGCGACTGGAGATATTCTTGGATCCGGCTTGTATGTGTTTTGCGCTTCTTCCGAGGTTGCTCATCTGGTGACTGAGACCGTTGCTGTTTCCGGGCCTTCCACAGGATACGTTCTAAAATGGCGAGATTCTGGACTAACGCCCATCTTCTTTCACCATCGCGGTTGTGAGGGCGAAGACCGAATAGTTCAATAGTAAAATAATCTTGAGGCAATCGATGCGTTACGAAAGTGAGATCCTCCAGCTGAAGTTGTGATCGCAGGTCTCGCCGGGAGTACTCTTGCCACAAGGCATCTATGAGGTCTTCGATGTCCTTGAGGACGTGGTCATCCTCCTGGAAAACGAGACATTCGAGATGTAAGTGGGTAAGGAAGATGGTCTTCAACATTTCGTCTCTGACCGAATTCAGCATCTCATCTTGAGAAACTGTACGACCTTGCCACCAATGACTGACAAGAGGCACTAGATCCCTGGCCAAGCTGCTGGCACGAGACAGATCATCTGTCCGGGTTGCCGCAAGTAGAACATTGATTGAAGCAAAGGCGAGCTGTGTAATTTGGCCCAACCCAACATGACGAACATGCAGAATCTGAATCAGCGTCTTGGACAAATCCTTAGTTCTTCTCCAAAGAGGCGCATTCGGAGGAATGACAAGCAGGTACATGCAGTGGAGAAGGTCCTGAACGGTGCCGCGATGGATCTGCCCCGTCACCCGCTGGCTTGGGTTTGTACTGCGACCTGTTGAAAAGCCCATCGAGGCTGTACCGGGAGCCGGAGACGCACGCGAAACGGAATCTCTGTCTGCATTTTCGAGGTATCGTGAAACCGTGTCGATGCAAAAGTCAACACAAGCTAGCCAGCCGTCTGCGTCTAATATGGCGAGATGCTCGCTATTGGGCTGGTGGCCAAGTAGCGCGGCGAGAGACCTTACGTAGTCTTTGAGTAGCGGTTCTACGAAGTCTGCATCTTCGCCTGGCCCTGGAAGGGTCTGTGTGATATGATCGATCACAGCTATGAGAGTCTTCCGCTTCAGTTTCGAGGCACCGTGGGCGACTGCTAAGCGCAACGCCTCGGCGCACTTGGATAATCTTGAGCCAGCAGCGGCCGCTGTAGTTCTTTTTCCTCCATAAAAGTTCTGTTTCTCGGCGATAGCGCAGCGAAACAGACCCTCAAAGATGCGGTGATAGTGCTTATCCCCCAGGTCGGTTCTGTCTTCGTCAGTTTCGTCATCCCACATCGTCGTCCCTTGCCGTCGTCCCTCGTCGTCTTGCCCCGTCGTCTTCCTTTGTCGTCTTCCTGCCAGCCAGGGGGTGGGGTGGTTTCTCAACTTACAAGGCAGCAGTCTTGCCCTTCTTATCCAGAAGGAATATCAGGTCTAATACACGTTAGAAGATGGCAAAATGACCTGTGATTATGCCGTATAACACGTACCATCGAGACCCGTCCCGCGCTCTTTGAGCGTTCCACCAGATATAGCGTCTTGAATAATCGTCAGTTACTGCTTTCAGAGAAGGATTGTTGACTGACTAAGGGCATCATTGACGGTGATTTCGCCCGTCTTGAGCTTTGGAGGCGCCATCCTGGCCTAGCGCATGCCGGTGTCGTCTTTCTTGGTGTCGCTGGTTGATTCGCCGCGCATGGGAACGGATAGACGGATGACAGTGACGGATGACAGTGACTGAAACCAGAGCATTAATTCGCAGGGGCAGTCACGACTTTGGCCGAAACGCCTCTCCAAGGCAGGCGCAGGCAGTCGCCAATTCCTTCCACGTCAATCGCAACCAAAAGGTACGGAAGGTGGTTAGGCGCGTGTATGTATGTATGTATGGACTTATTATGTACGTAGGTATGTCAGACGCGGCGCATGAGAGCTCACTCACTGAGAGCGCAGTCAAGCTTCGCGCCTCCAGGTACCTCTAGCTCCGGGAGCTTACCCCCTAGGCATCCTACCCCTGTCGAAAATTCGCGGCAGAAAGTCCACCGCCTGCCTCAAACCGGACCGCTTTTGTTGACTTTTGCCCCGGAACATCTTCGCTCCGGACGGGAATTTTCGACATAGCAACGTACGGCGCAGACAATTGGACGAGCGAAGCAGCGTCTGGCACCGACCACGCGCCTGTGGTAAAGCTCAGCCTATGGACGCCTATTCAGAAGGTACCTTAGGCAGGTAGTGAGGTACCTGGCTTCCGGTGTAGGTCCACTCTAAAATTCCCAGAACCTCGAAGTTCGTCACCTGGGCAGACATCCGCGACCTAACAACATCTTCCAAACTTGTCGCTTCACGCCATCGCGACATCTTCGCGGGCTTTTTCTTAGCCCATGAGACGATTCGGCCCCGAGGCCATGCAATAGCGCGCCCAATTCCCCAACATGGCCGAACCAACTACCCTCGATGCGCTGCAGGCATTCCACCGCGATCTGGCCGCGGTCCGTGATGGTCGCCCTGAAGGCGCCGATTCCCTGGATAACCCCGTAATCCAGGCTATTTTCGAACGGGAGCTCGAGAGAGTTTGGCAGAGACCTCCAAGAGACGAAAAGAGCCGGAATCAGGTCAAGTCTGGTCAGTTGCAGCTCTCCAGTTTCCCAGGTTGACCGACTCAACTCTAACACAGCATGATGCGCTAGGCAAGATCGTAATTGACGACGAGGAATACTCCATCAATGAGAATTTCCAGCAGATCGTTTTCAACCTCTCCGACGAAGCCGAGATCAACGAAGTCGAGGCCGCGCGATACGTCCTCGAAGCTGAGGAGGACCCCTCCGTAATTGGCCGCTCACTCCTCGAATGCGGATTAATACGAGTGCATCAACAGCGCAAATATGTCCTTGACTGCGTTAGATTGATGCTGGAGATTGATGGCTTGGACGAGGACGACTTCGACGCCGAGATACTGAACGCGGTGCAGCTGTACCTGTCTGCTGCCGTGTTCCAGAACTTACCGGGTGAAACCGCATCTTCGCAGAAGAGACTGCTTCCGAGATGCATGTCAGCGATGCAAGACGTCAGGGGATGGCTCCAGAAGATTGCCGACAAGATGACCGCCGCGGCTGTGCTCATCAATGGACAAGGAGGCCAAGTCCCGGAAGAGATGGAGACAATCGAGTTTTCTCGCGTCAGTCTGTATCAGCAGCATGAGCTTCTCGCCATTATTCTGTGTCGAGCAATTGAGAAACGGGAGGCCGAGGTCAATGATTTCAAGTCGTTCTTGCAGCATCTGAAAAATGCCGACAAATATGATGTTCTCTTGGGTACGTAGAAGACGACACCATTTCGGTTACGCCTATTGACATGACCAAAGCACACTTCTTCCCGGCCCTGGGCGCATACATCACACTTTACGGCTCTACCGAGGGCGTATCTAACCTGACCATGGCGAGACAGCTTCATCCGCTCATTACCGATGAAAGCCCCTGGCGTTTGGTCTACCTCCAGGCGGCGGTCAAGGCTTGGTGGCTATCTGAGTACAGTGGATGGTATCTCGACGACTCGCTGCTTGGCGGTCTAGAAGGCGTGGATCTCGATCAAGGTATGTGTCTACTGATCCTTTCGCTGATTCGGCGCTAATTTCAATACAGAGGACAGACAAAGATCCAAGCAGTTTCTCGAAGCACTGAAAGATGGTGCATTCGACTTCATTCTCTCCATCGCAGCAGACATCAAGACACCCGAATGGGTTGACCCATCGCGCATAACCATGCGCAACTGGCTCCAACGGAAGGCACCGCCCCTGATTTCGGAATCGATTCTTTTCTCCGACTTTTTCCAGCAATGCTTGATGGCTCAACTCGAAGTCTTTGTTGATGCTTTCATTTCTAACCTCCCCGACGTACTGCGGAAGCTCCGCGTAGAAGAGGATGAACAACGCCAGCTCAGCCAAAGCCACGAGCAGGACTTGGACTTGGAACGGTTCTTGGTCATCATAGCGTACGCCTACGAGGGGCGCCCTGATGCGGCGATGAGCTTTTGGTCAGACCCTGACAGCAATCTGGCGGGCTTCATGCACTGGGCATCGCGTAGGGCCTCTACACCGCTCGTCAGTTCATTTTGTGAGATGTTGCAAGCTATTTCTGGCAACGATGACTGCGCGACTGCTGCTCATGAATTTTTGCTTGACGAGGGCCACCACGCATCTGGCAAAATGAGAAGGTCACAGTCCCTTACATGGCAACAAGTATTCAGAGAGCTTGTGTTCTTCGCGAATAAGATCAGAGAAAAGGCGCATACACCGCAGATTTCGTCAACATATCGACCAGGTCGTCCCAGTAGCGACCAGGCCGAGGCTGAGCCAGAATCCACGATGATGTTGCAATCTTACCTGCGACTGATCACCAAGCTTGCGTCGGAGAGCGAGACTGCAAGACAATTCCTTCTGAAAGAGCCGAGCTTCAATCTCGTTGAGATGCTGTTCCAGCTGGCCAGCAGTCCTGTTCCCGCTGATTTACGAGCAGGCACCTTCATGGCTCTTCGTGCACTCATCACGCGGAAGACTCAGGAAGAAGCTAACATCATGTGGCAATGCTTAGAAGCTTGGATGAACGGCGGTTACATCGTGACTGCTGTTCAACATAGGTCACCACAAAGCTCGCCTGTGGTATCGATGGAAACCGTCAGCGACGATATTTGCCACGGCTTCGAAGAGCCCCACGCATTTATCCAGCTCCTGATTGCGCTTGTTGCCCCGCCCGAGGACAGTAGCTCTCTAAATGATGGCTTGCCTTTCCCCGAGAACCTAGGCTCGGCCAACCGCATGCCCGGTATCGAAATTTACGTCGACACGGTACTAGGCAAGGTGTTCGCTAACAAGGCCAACGAAGTAAACGACACCAACCAGCTGAGGATGCTCCGTCTGAGTTGTCTTGAATTTGCGGCAACCTGCCTGTCGACTTTCAACGAGAACCTCATCGTTATCGCCAATGAGACGAACATCCCCATTGACTCTGCGATGGCGGCAACGGATCTGGCAACGTACGTCAAGTTGCACCCTTTCGCTCGCGTCATGGAATGGATGTTCAATGATAAGGTCATTAACGCTCTTTACCAAACTATCCACCAAGATGCTGTGGACGTTGGTAATGCGACACCAGATTCGCCCGTCATCCTGGGCATTCTGAGAGCCGTGGATGTCATCTCAAAGGTCTTGGACCTCCAGGCAACTTTCCTAGATCTTGTGCGGCCAATCATCAAGATGCAGTCCAATCACCGCCGCCCACCTGTCGCGAATGCCGCCTACGCATCTTTCGAAGACGGGCTCGTCGGACATCTGGGTCTCGTGGTTGATCTCGGAAGCTACTGCGGGCTCGGGCACCCCGACCTGACTTTGGCATGCTTGAAGCTCCTGGAAAAGATGACTGCTTCCTTCAAGATGACCTCTGCGTGGTCGTCTAGCCCGGGCCGCAAGAATCATCGCAACAAGGCCATCGTCGCCATGGAGGCCAACGGAGAGCACGAAGCCATTTCCCGGTCTCTTGCGGCAGAGCTGACGGCGCCACTCGACTTGGGACGCGAAGCAGAATCGCCCACTTATCTAACCAAATCTTATATTCTCGATTTTCTCTTTAGCTGCCTTGCAGCAAGCCCGAATAAGCCAACTATTGCTCACCTCCTGCTGGGCTTCCAATGCGGTGTTGATACGCTGGCTATCGACTCAGACGGCTCATTCGCATCCAGAAATTCACTATTTCACAGCATGTTGAGATTGTTGCTAGAAACGCCATTTGGCGACCCTCAGGGCATGAGGCAATGGCTCATCTCTATGAAGAGCAAGTGCATGCGCATCCTCCGAGTGCTCTGGACCTCACCTCTATCAGCTCCTCTCATTATTGACGAGCTCCGCGAGAACGACGTTCTGTTTCACTTCCTTCTGCGAGAAGTTGTAATTCAACCTGCTCTACCTTGGGAGGGACAGGAGATCAGTTTACCTCATTTCCCCCTTACAGACGGTGCCCCGACGCTCATCGATTTTCTGGGTCTCCGCAGCATGAGCTTAGAGTACATCGCGATGGAGCTTTGCAGCGTATCACAGACCCGAATGCCGTCCCTCAAAAGACGAATCTTTGACGCTCTCAACGGCCAGATAGTGGGTGACAACAACGAGCCCATGACGATCCCAACCGTGTTCGACCTCTACGACTTCTTGCTGCCTGAGGGCATCTGGGACATGTCGCTGCCAACCCTCCAGTTCTACAAGGAGCTTGACCTCAGGATATGCCTGGAAGAGGATGACCACGGAAACCCTATCTATCACATTGACCGCGCCAAGGAGATTTTGCTTCTGAAGCGCAGTGAGAGAAAGGACGAAGGCGTAGTGTTGACGGCGGCGGACTACGTGGCCTTGGAACGAGAAGAGTCAGCTATTGTCGACTATCTAATCTTCACGAACAGGCAAAAGCGCATTGCCTCCCAAGGTCTGGGCGTTCTCAAAACCTGGACGAGTCTGCTTCTCGTCATGGTCGAGTCAAATGAGTTCAAGGGCACAACAGAGGCCTCGTTCTACCTTCAAGCACTACAGGCCATCCTCCCCGGCTTAGAGGCGTCTGCGTCCGAGAAGCCTGTGGAGGCCATGGAACTCGCCAAGCTGGCGAGAGTGCTCCTCTTTAAGCTCGACCTAACTTCAAAGCCTTCGCTTGACCGTGAGAGCCAAGCTATCGGCAGCCTCGTCAGTGACAAGCTTTACCAACTATTCCAGATCTGCCTTCAGGCCATTGGCAAGTGGGCCGGATCGTCGGATCTCCGCTCGGTCTACTACAGCATCTGCTACCGCTATTTGACCGGCATGGTTGACCAGGGACTCCTCGTGGCCGGCCGGCAGAAGACTATCAAGACAATCCAGATCTATGGCGAGAGACTCATCAATGTGATTTGCGACGACGCATACGGGAGCGATGCAGCTTGCCAAACTGCCGCCTTCATTCTCCTGAACGCCCTCGTTAACCTCGGACGCCAGGAGGATGATGCTCACATCGTCGAAACCCTCAACCGTCTCAACTTTATCGGCATCCTCGTCGACTCGCTTCGCACCATTTTGCAAGACTGGTCTGAGATCGTCCGCACCGGCAATTCGGCGCAGGAAACCTACATCGCCGCCAAATTCGCACTGCTTCTCCAGCTGGCACAAACCAAACCTGGTGCCAAGTACATCCTGCACGCAAATCTTCTGCGCTCCATCGAGGCGTCTGGCCTCTTCGCCGCGGATCCGGAGTTGCAGATTGACCCCACGAACCCCAAGGCGCTCGAGAAACACTATGAGCTTCTCGCCAAGGTGACCCGTGTTGTCAGCGCTTCCATCGTCAGCCGCGGTGACAGCAACATCCTGCAGGGCCGCAAGTTCCTCACAGAGCACCGCATGCTGGTGACGCACACCCTCAAGCGCAGCGCGGGTATTGGCGCCGTGGAGGGTGAGGGAGTGCTGGAGGAGAGGATCGAGGAGCTCGCCGAGGGTTTCATGGTCCTGATTGCAGCGACTGGCTTTTTGGAGGTAAGTCTTCACGTCCCTTTCCAGACTGTTTGACCACCTTTTTTTTTTTTTTTTACTAACGACCCCTCCAGTTTGAGAACGAAGTTATGCCGGAACCGAAGAGACAAGGCCCAACGCTCTTCACATGAGCGCACGACTGAGCGAGAGAGGGGGAGGAGGTAATGTGTACATGGTTTTGGAGTAAGAGTAGCCCGACGGACAAAAAGACATAAAACGATGCCCAAACCCCTCAAAATTTTACAGCGTAAAGATGCCATGTCATCCGTGCATAGAACCAGGCGTTCAGGAGAGGTTGGCAGCAGGGGGAAAAGGAAAGGGAAATGGTCGGTGGCCATACCTGAGTATATCGGGGGCATTGAAGCGCCCCCTGAAAAGAGCATGTATCGAGTAAAATACTGTATATCTGAATACCTCCGTGGTACGTTTTGAGCTGCCCTTGACCTTTTTTTCTCCGAGTTCCCAACATTATTGCTGGGCCAGCAAGGTTGTCTCCTGAGTGCGCCCATCTACGTCATGACTCCACGTCAATGGAAAAGAATCACACAGCCACTGCGTTGTTGTACTCAGAAATGCAAGTTGGTGAAATCCTATGCCCATCTATAAGAACTGACGGGGGTTACAGACTCTAGAACCCAATGCCCTGTCATCCGTCCCCCTTCCCTCAAGGCTAGTCGAACGGGTATCACAAGAAATATGACAAAACCTATCATCCTTCCGCCCAATGCACTAGAAATGCTCAAAATCCGTTGCCAATGCTGCCCTCTTTCTTCCGTTTCATGCCTTCGTGTAATGATGCTAGTAGAGTTTCTCTCTCTCGATTCAATAGATCGATCCTTTATGACAACTGCGACCCTTATGGTGGCACCTGTCATGCTTTTGCCGTATCCTTGGCGGTAACGAGGTCGGTTGCAGAGATGATGTTGTGTGTTTATAGTGTGTGTTTGTACATGGGCGGTTTGTTTCACGCCTTTTGCTTGCCCTTTCGGCTTGCTGTCATGAGTTTCAGCTCTAAAGGCCAGAACCCTTTCGTTTTTGAGGTGTAGTCGCTGCGGTCTTTGGTCTCGACTTTCTGCCTGCATATGGGGCATTTGTTCTTGGTGGCGTCCACGTTTAGAGCTGAGTGTAGGCATTCAGAGCAGAAGAGATGGCCTGGAAATGTGTCAGAACAGCTAGAACAGCTATGTATACCCACCACATACCACAATGCGTGACCGTCAGAGCAGTGACATCGTCCATGCAGATGACGCATGTAAACGCGGACAGCTTTATCCTCTTGTCCTCCTTGGGAACCAGCAGCTCTTGCGGCACCTCGTTAGAGGCCACAAGGTCGATGGCGTCCTCGTCCTTCTCTTCTTTGCCCTTGCCCTTCTCAAACTCCTTGTCGCCAAAGATGTCATCGTCGTCCTCAATCTTCGTAGGTGTCGCTCGTGGGGCGGTTGATGTTGTGCGCGCACGTGTGGCAGATGTCTGTGAAGTTCGGCGTCTCTTGGTGGAGGTCGGCGCCCCTCTTGCTGCCGTTGAGGAAGGTGCGGCCCTTTTACGAGTGGTGGCGGTCGGCACGACCTCATCCGGGTCGTTGTCCGAGCTGATGATTGTGGACGCCCTCCGGCGCGTCTGGACAGGCATGATGTCTTCCGGTTCGTTGTCCGAGCTCACAAATAGGGATTCCTCAATATCGTTGTCGTCGAAGACGCTGGGACGTGGTGTCGATCGTCGAGGGCCTGCCGCGGTAGATACGGTGTTGGGTAATGTTGGAGCAGGTCGGTTCGGTCGTAGTGAGCCGAGATGGTTCTGAGTGCTTGCGCCGTTGGAGGACCTATTGCCCGAGGACGCTTGAGCCGACTGCGGGTAGGAGGATGGCGAGGAGAAGTTTCCGTCAACCAGTGCAGAGAGGAAGTCGTCGCTGTTCGGTTCGCGGGCAGGTGTATGCGGGGCGGCGGCGCTGAGCAGAGTCGCGTCAAGAGTGTCGAGATCCAGGTTGGCGGCAAAGTCAGAAAAGGAAGGCAGGGCCTGTTGTGGTTGCTGTGTGCTGTCGGGAGTCAAGGCAGCCCAGTTCCAGAGGTCCCAGGGGATGTTGGTCTGTGGCTGTGGTTGTGACAGTTCGGTGGTGGAAGCAGTTGTGGTTGTAGATGGGTTGGTGGTGGCGGATTGGGGCCCCGGAGTGGGTTCTGAATCGCTATCGAGCTCGATGGGTGCCTGACTGCTGCTGCCTCGCGCAGGACCCCGGTCTGCGCTGAGGAAGTTATTCACCGGTCGAGCTATGGACGAAGAGGCGGTTCGAGTCGGCTGCGGCAGCGGCGGCGTGGGCAGAAACGGGATGAGGCCCGGCATGGGAGGTAGGGTGATGCGCGGGCGGTCGTCTTTTTTCGGGGGCGGCAAGCGGAATTGAGCGTCAGGAACAGTGTCTCTGCACCCCAATGGATGAAGGGTATTGGTATGGTGGTAGGTCAAGGAGAAAAGAATTAATTACCTGGCAAGTATCCACGAAAGGGAGGTCTGAAATCGACAAAGGGATCCTTGGCCATGTTTACGTGATGGAGGTGAAGTGGAGGGGTGGGAAGATGCAGCGCCAGGAAGGCGAAAAGGCGGGATGACGCTGCGCAGCGCAGCGGCAGGACGTACGTCCACCCTCCCGTCCGTCTCACACACTCAATTCCCAGTGTCGTGGGCGTCGAGCGTGGGCGTGTTTTCGGGGTTTAGCCGCCGTTTCGGGGATTATTCCACTGGAGTTTGGTGCTTGCTGGCCACCTCAGTACAAGGAGCTACCCGCCTAATTGCTGTGACGGGACCTACCTACTGGCAAGCGGCATACGGATAATGGCTCTTCGGGGACGGACAGGTGCTCCGACAGCTCATACCTCACATGCACCTAAGATGGTGGTGATGAATAATGATACCCGTGGACAGCTCCACGGCGGCAATTGCGGCAGCCCTGAATCGCTCAGACCAAAGGTCAGCTGGTCCGATTATCGTCAACAATAGCACAAAAAAAGTTGGTGGCAAGCCTTGCCAGACTCAGGGCGCACACGACCTTTTCTCGACTATTTATCAATTCCGCCCAAGATTTGCCAGAGACACAGCAGTGGAGTGTGCTCGGATCACGCATTTGTGTTACTCCAATCGCGTCGACCGAGGCTGGAACAGTGATCGGGTCATGGAAAGGGGAAAGAAAAAGGAATAATATTACAAAAGCAAGCATCCATTTCGTTGGTCCTACCTGAGCCGCCTGAGCAGCTCAATAGTACTCGTCCGTCTTCGCGCCTCGCCTCCCTTGAATAACAGTCAGTACGGTGGGTGCACAGCCTGCGCGCGTCTATCTGGAGTCCCAAAGAGGCAGTCAGTCTGCTGGGCATGGAGGCGTCCCGAGTCTGACCCCTCAAATTGCATCAGCCATCATCCTCATCCACGATGCATGTCTGTGGCTCTCGCTTGCCTCGAAAGCTGTTCAAGCCCAAGCATCCGGCATCAGTTGTTCATGGGCATCTCCCTAAAACTCTTGATTGCACTTCTGACTCTGCTATCAACGGACCTTTCGAATTCTCTCCACAACGGCGGACCGAACTTTTCCCATGTTGGAGATGAGGGGTTTTTCACTATCTCGGGAGGGCAACGCATCCATGGCCGATGCCTGAAGAAATTCTCTCTTATATAACCTCGTCGCTGCTCGTCGCCCATACGCCGCAGGCTGACAAGCTCGCGGAGCCCTCGTGAGGTGAGCAAGTATATGTATTGAGATTCTTCTTCGTCCATAGGCCGATGTGCAATGAGTTCAACGTGGTCTCCTCCTGAGTAAACGATGATGCTGTTTCCAGACTTCACGGCTTTAAAGCCGGGGGGCCAGGCAGATCCGCTGTTCGAGGCTCCCACTACTGCCACCAGAACATTCTTTGCGCCGCAAGCCAACTGTTCGTTTGACATCAAATCGACTATCATGTACGGGCTTTGTGGCTCGACATAAGGCTGGAGTGTAACTCGTCCTGTCGTTTCCTCCCATAGTTTGACGTGCTCTTTGCCTATGAACCGTACGGCCTTCTTCAGTTCCGATGGTGAAAAGGAAATGGTTTTATAGCATGCCTGGTGGAATCGTTCGTACGTCTGTTGGCACAATGTGCGAGCCGAGGGCTCATCTATAAAGAACACCTGACAAGCCAGCTCAAAGCATAGGAAGTCATGTTGCCACTTTAGTGTTTCTGCTGTCTTCTCGGCCAGGGTGAGCGTACGATTGACAGGCCTCAAGGCCACGGCGGTGCAGTAATCGACCTCGTCGATCAAAATTTCCAAATCGGCCAGTTGACGCACCCTCAGATCCTCGACCCAGGCTGTATGATCACTCCTCAATGCTGCGCAAGCAGCTGCCACGTATGCCTCGGTTTGAGTGGCCGACGGCATTTTGGGCCAAAGGCCGGAACCTGGGATAGCTCCCGAAGTATGTTGACGGTGATGGCGAATATTGATAATAGCTCTAGCGTAAGTCCAAAGCGACTCGGGCAGGTATGACTTCAATTCGCGGAGGGAACGTCGCGCCAAGCCCTTTCTTTCGGCTCTGAAGCAATCTGAGGTCTTCTTGCAGGCGCAAGCCAGCGCCAGCACATCTTGAAGTCCGAGATGGTTCCACATGATCATACGAAACAACTCAGGAAGCAGATTTTCAAAGCCGCTGGCTGCCGGGCTCTGTATGGTCGACATGATGCGTCAAATTCACTGGGCAGTTGGTAGCCTAGTAATGGCCGACTGGGTTACTGGTATACTTGCTTCGGTTAGGTTATGTCTCCTGGCTCTGTTTTCCGGGGAGATGGTCATAGACCAGGTCGTGAAGAGTGCCCGGTATGTTAACCAGTCATGGACAGAGATATTACCTATTCACTACCGATCCACAAGTGTGGACGGCATAATGGCCTTAAATGCAGAAAAGAAACCACCTTGAGGGTGCGTTCATCGGCCACGGCTGAGGGCCTCGCTGATTCATTTGACTCAGCCGGGCAAAGCGCACGCCAGGACAGTACGTATGAACTTTACTTGGGTAGTCGAATGGATGGGTGTCTATATTGATCGTAGCCTGCAAAGCTCTTTCGCCTGCGTACCTAGCGTTGACCGACAAATACCGTCTTGATACTTATATGTGTGCCGGTATTTGCGGATAATATTGGCATCGGCACCTCTCCACAGTGTCAGGTCAATCAATGACTTTGGCACAAACAGGGCATCTTAGCTTGGTGTTTGCCAGAATGAGAAGAAGCTGGGGTCCCGAGCCACCGGTTCATCAGGGAATGCTGATGAGGTACGTACCTTTCCTTGCATCTCGGCGCAGACCCTTAAATTGTGGGGCCTGACAAGGTGTGCAAGGTGTGCTAGGTCAGACAATCCAGCGTCGCCGATTGGCCAGCAATCCCTGTCTTGGAGGAGACGGAACTTTAGCTAACGCGCCCCTCTTCTGCGTCCATCACGACGCCTATCAGAGTGGCGACGGCTTTCGATTTTTCGACGTCGCCCCTGCTACCATCGTCATCGGCCAACGTCTTTTGTTTGCGCAACATCCGCCACGCAATCTAAGGCCATGCGTCTTGCCCGCGCGACCACAAACATTATCAAATCTGCCGTGTAATGTAACTCCATCGGTCGAGACGATGGTTCAACTTGGAACCCATTTGATGAGGGGTTCGACTGCGAGCTTTGTCCGCATTGCCAGACATCATGCTTTTCGTCGTCTGGTATGGCGCTCTCAAGCTCGGTGGCAGTCTGCCGTCGCCGCAGGCAACCCGGCACCTAAGGCTACGGAGGAAGAGGAAAGGAGTCTGGCGAGTACGCGCATCTGCCTGCCTCATGGCTCTCCACATACTGACCACCGCAGTCTCGTCTCAATCACGTTTCAACGAAATCGGCGTCCAGCACCTCAGCGAGCACGTATTTAAGCAGATTTTTCCCGATGGAAATGCGCCGCCATCGAAAGAACTAGTGGATTTATCCAAAGACCATTTGCGACGACACGATCTTCTTGGTAAAAACACCGATAATAGCGAGCCCATTGCCTTCGATATCCCTGAACTACAAGGCCGAACGTTGGATGAGCACTTCCACAAGCTTGCTGTTGACTGTGCCGAACCTTACCTTTCCTACGCCAAACAGTTTGCGCGGTCGGCTCCGCCACCAAAACCGAGAAAATGGGTTCGCAGAAGCGGATGGACAAAATACTATTCCGACGGCAAAACGGAAGCTGTGGAAGCCCCGGACGAGTCGATGCTTTGTTTTGATACGGAGGTCATGTGGAAGGAGAGCTCATTTGCAGTCATGGCTTGTGCATCAAGTCCGACAGCCTGGTATGCGTGGCTATCGCCCTGGCTCCTGGGCGAATCCGAGTCCGATCGGCATCTGATTCCGCTCGGCGATCCGACGAAAGAGCGCGTGATTGTAGGACACAATATTGGATACGATCGAGCAAGGATACTGGAAGAATATGACATCAGGCAGACGCGAAACCAGTTCTTGGATACGATGTCGCTTCACGTTGCCGTCAACGGCATGTGTTCGCAGCAGAGGCCGACATGGATGAAGCACAAGAAGAACCGGGAAATGCGGGAGAAACTTACCAGCCAAACCGATGACGTACAGTTAGCGGAGCTGCTGAGCCACAGTGCCCGGCAGGAAGAGGCGGAACTATGGGTTGAGCGGAGTTCAGTGAACTCGTTGAGGGATGTTGCCAAGTTCCATCTCGACGTCACCATCGATAAGGCGATTCGAGATGATCTGGGCACCCATGATCGCGAGGAGATTTTGCAAAAGCTGGACAACCTGCTGGACTACTGCGCTGCCGATGTTGCCATCACTCACAGGGTTTATCAGATTGTATTTCCCAACTTTCTGGATACTTGCCCTCATCCCGTCAGTTTTGCGGCTTTACGTCATCTGGCATCCGTCATTCTGCCCGTCAACAAATCCTGGGATGCGTACATCGCCAATGCCGAAGCGACATATCGTGAACTCTCCGACGCAGTCCAGGAGCGTCTGATTGGGCTCACCGAAAAGGCTCTTGAAATCAAAGATGACCAGGAGAAATGGAGCAATGATCCATGGCTGAAGCAGCTGGACTGGTCTGGTCAGGAGATCAAAATGGTCAAAGGAAAGAAGAAAAACGATCCTCCCAGGCCTGCTGCGAGGCAGAAAAAGCCTGGTATGCCTCAGTGGTACAAAGACTTATTTGCGAAAAACGATGCTCCGATCAACCTGACGGTGCGAACCCGTGTCGCGCCTCTGCTACTGAAGATGTCATGGGACAACCACCCATTAGTTTGGTCGGAAAAGTACGGCTGGACTTTCAGGGTGACGAGAAACGAAGCACTCAATTATGAGAAGAAGCAAATGGTAAAGTGCGACTTTTCCGACTCAGAAAAAGACGCGGATTTGCGGAGAGACGGGGGAGCGTTCTTCAAGTTACCTCACAAAGACGGTCCCCTGGCCAGATGCACCAACCCCATGGCCAAGGGATACCTATCGTACTTTGAGAGCGGTACTTTATCATCTCAATACCCGTACGCAAAGCAAGCTTTGGAGATGAATGCGTCGTGTTCGTACTGGATCAGCGCTCGCGATCGTATTACGTCGCAAATGGTTGTTTACGAAGACGATGTTCCTGGGAAGGTTTCCTCCAACGGAGTGAAGTCTAAAGGGCCTGTCAGCAAGTCTCCCGAGGACGTTCAGGGCTTCATCCTACCTCAAGTGATT
Source organism: Colletotrichum fructicola Nara gc5 (assembly GCF_000319635.2). Classification (NCBI taxonomy): domain Eukaryota; kingdom Fungi; phylum Ascomycota; class Sordariomycetes; order Glomerellales; family Glomerellaceae; genus Colletotrichum; species Colletotrichum fructicola. The sequence continues at coordinate 5,460,251 of NW_027094051.1, read as the reverse complement.
CCGATGGGAACCATTACGCGAAGAGCTGTGGAGAACACATGGCTCACAGCGAGCAACGCAAAGAAGAACAGAGTGGGTTCGGAGCTAAAGGCAATGGTCAAGGCACCACCGGGATACAGCTTCGTTGGCGCTGATGTTGATTCCGAGGAGTTGTGGATTGCCAGCCTGGTCGGAGACGCAACCTTTAAGCTCCACGGCGGCAATGCCATCGGATTCATGACCCTTGAGGGCACCAAAGCGGCCGGCACAGATCTCCACTCTCGGACGGCAAGCATTTTGGGCATCACGAGAAATGACGCAAAGGTTTTCAACTATGGCCGTATCTACGGCGCTGGGCTGAAGTTTGCCGGCCAGTTGCTCAGACAATTCAATCCCAATCTGACCGACAAGGAGACGAACGAGACTGCAGCCAAGTTGTACGTCAGGACGAAGGGAACGAAAACAACTAGATCAGTCCTGAGCAAGAGGCCATTCTGGCGTGGAGGAACGGAGTCCTTTGTGTTCAACAAGCTCGAAGAATTCGCCGCGCAGGAGCGGCCGCGGACGTTTGTCCTCGGTGCAGGGATTACAGAGGCCTTGATGCGTCGCTTCATCAACCAGAACGGCTACTTGACCTCACGTATCAACTGGGCCATTCAGTCTTCTGGCGTGGACTATCTCCACCTCCTCATCGTCAGCATGGACTACCTCACCCGCCGCTTCAATATCGAAGCCCGCCTAGCTATTACTGTCCATGACGAGATCAGATACCTCGTCAAGGACCATGATAAATACCGCGCCGCCATGGCTTTGCAGGTGGCAAACCTTTGGACGAGAGCCATGTTTGCCCAGCAGGTCGGCATCAACGACCTTCCGCAAGCATGTGCTTACTTTTCCGCCATCGACATTGACCACGTTCTCCGCAAGGAAGTGGACATGGACTGCGTAACGCCTTCCCACAAGGAGGCCATCCCACCTGGCGAAAGTCTCGATATCGCCGCCCTCCTCGCCAAGGGTGCCCAGGCCTGGCTGGACCCTGCGATCGTGCCCGACCCGTCCCATGCGCCGAAGCTCGAGGGCATCGCGTACACGCCCCGCACGCCCGTCATGGATACGCTTGAGGACTCGACATCCAGCGATCCATACTTCCTCAAGGCGCAGATTGTCAACACCGAGCAGGAGCTGAGCGAGGTGCTCAAGGAGAGGAAGTTGGCCGTCAAGGCACCCGTGGAGAAGAAGCCGCGCGTGACAAAGAAGAAGGAGCGCAGCGTCTTGCCGTATCAGTCGGATGCCCAGCTCATGCCTGTGGAGACGATGACGGTTTCGGACGCCCTGGGCAACAAGTTCACGAGGTTCGAGGGGAAGAACCGGTGGACCAACTGGCAGAAGGACAAGGGCCGCTGGTCCGGACCTAGCTCCAGGATCTAGTGTAAGATGTGGAGAGAGAAGAACTTGTGTATTATTTATCTTGCCTCGACGGCACCCCTTTTCTATATGTATCATCCGCTCTGGTGGCTTCAAAGGATTGGAATGAAAAGTTGGCATGGCGGGAGGTGCTTGGTTTGTGGGGTCAGGCGTACCTATTGGGCCGGCGTTGATCGTGTTTTGATGATCGCAAGGCCTATGACAGTATGTGTATTCATGTACAGACGTGTAATATCAATGTATCGGGCGAGCTCAACTCGCGATGTCTTTATCGAAGCATCTTCTTCAGCTTTGTTGACTAGCTTCATGGCGGCAGTCGGTTTCGTCTTGTGATGTTGAATACTTCAAGTTCAATGGACTACTATCCATATCTAGTAAGTGAGAATGCCAAGCGGAGACATGGTGGTGGCGGCGGACAAGTAAGGGGTCGACAGTAGAGAGATCGAGCAAAAAGGAGGTACCATGGGGTCTGTCTCTCAACTCTGACACACTACGGCATTCAGGCATTTGGATGCCAGTCCACCAACCCCTAGGTCAAGTTAACTTTAAGTCTTAGTTATGCTCTCTGATCGAGGACCATCAAACTCCGATCACGAATAGGACCGTCTCGGTGTGTCAGTCTACAGTAAGAGAATCACGCCTGCACGTTTCCGCAAGATTTTTTTTATTTTAATTTTTCTTTCGGGAAGTAAATACACACTATTGATATTACAATTTACAGCAGAAAGCTTGACCAAACGCCCACTTTGTTTTGCAACCAACCGTCTACCAACAGGTCTGGTTCCGTTAGACCTCTGGATAGCCAATTTTTAACAACACCAACCAAGAATGATCTCCGACAAGAAAAAGCAGCAGCAGCAGTACCAAGACACCCATATGTAGGTTATCCGACCAGCGGGTCCAACCCCCCTTCAGTTCTTCTTGATCTTCAACACAATCCACGCGGCGATCCTGTACCCGGCAATGATGCCGATCATGATGCCGATGTTGCGCCCAAAGTGCTCCTCGGTGTATCCGTACGTGTCGAGGACGCCCTGCCCGGCAATCTTGCACTGGGCCTCGAGCGCGGTGCGGTACATGCACTGACACCCTTTCCCGCAGTCGTAGACGCGCTTGGCGAACTCGTTGTGCATCATGCCCTCGAAGACGTACTTCTGGTAGTCCCAGTAGTGGAAGACGTACTTGTAGAAGGAGTTGAGGATGGTGGGGCTGACCATGAAGCCGTTGACGGACATCCAGAGGCCGTTGGCGAAGGCGACGAGGGCGAGGCTGATGACGAAGGAAGGGAAGAGAGACGTAAAAAAGACGACGAGGGACTCAGCGGCGAGGAGGTCGAGGAAGAGCCACATTGTCCAGACGAAGAAGGCGTCGGCGGCGGGGCGGAAGTTGGAGAGCCAGTAGGAGATGACGGAGAAGATGAGGGCGATGAGGAAGAGGTAGGGCAGGCCGATGAGGAAGTTGGAGATGAGGAGGGCGGTGGCGCCGTAGAGGCCGTTGTGGTGCTCTTTGACGTACTGGGAGCGGTCTTCGAGGAAGGCGGGGACGTAGGCGACGGCCATGAAGGACATGAAGGCGCCGCCGAAGAACTGCAGCTTGTTAGTCGAGACCGGGCCTGGAAAAAGCGGTCGTCTAAAAGGACTTACGATTGCGTTGGTCAGGGGAATGATGGATTCCTGGCTGGTGGAGAGGCGGACCCAGACCGTGCCCATCATGATTGCAAGACCTAGACTTGTCAGAGAAAGATCGTAGTGAGGGAGAAGGGAAGCATACCGGTGTACATGGCAAACCGGATTCCGTACGCCACGACGTCACGGTAGCTCTTGATGAAGCTCCGGTGAAGCAGCGTGAGCACCAGGCTGGGCAGCCCGGGCTTCTTCTCCTCATCGCTCAGCACGACGGGGTTGCTCTTCTGCTGCGCGTCGGCGATGGCCGTCTTCAGGTCGCGCGCGGAGCCCGACTCGCTCCAGGCCTCGTGCATCGCCTGCAGCCGCGCGGCGGCCTGGCGCTTGTCCTTGACGAAGTCGACGTTGACGAGCTCGAGAAGGTGCTCGGCCGGGTTGACCTGGACGGGCATGGGCATGCCCATGGACTCGTAGTACGGCACGACGCGGTCGACGCCGCCAAAGTAGTGCGTCTTGCCGCCCGAGAGGAGCATGAGCTTGTCGAAGAGGTTGAAGGTCGAGGTTGAGGGTTGGTGGATCGATGCGATGACGATGAGCTGGAAGTTTCACACACACCAGTCAGTTGTGATGGGAAGGGGCAAAGTTGCCAACATGAAAGTGGTACATACGTTGCTTCGTCGGGCGACCTTCTTGAGGTAGCTGATCACCTCGTAGCTGGCCGCAGAGTCCAGTCCGCTGGTAGGCTCGTCCAGGAACATGATCTTGGGGCTGGTGATGAGCTGGCTAGCGACGCCCACGCGCCTCTTCTGGCCTCCGGAGATGCCCTTGCGAATGGGCGTGCCGATGATGGTGTTGGCCTGGTCGTTGAGACCGAACGAGGCCAGCAGCCCGTCGATCCTGGCGAGACGCTCCCTGCGGGGGAGGGAGCTGGTGCTCGAGAGGCGCGAGGTGAAGAGCAGGGTCTCGCGGACGGTCAGGGATCCGATGAGGGCGTCTTCCTGCTCGACGAAGCAGGATATCTGGCGGAACTCGGAGCGGGACGGCTTGACGCCGTTGACCAGCACGGAGCCCTCGACACCGGAAGCATTGGTGGGACGTCCGGCGAGGACGTTAAGGAGGGTCGTCTTGCCGCAGCCCGAGGGTCCCATCAGGGCGCAAATTTCCCCTGGTTGTGTGGTGTTAGTGGTTCAACCGCCGCAAGACGAAAAATTGGTGATAAGCCCGTACCAGCCTCGACGAGCCCGTCAATACGATGAACGATGCTCTGGGGTTGCTTGGTCTCCCTGTCCTTGACGGTGACCTCGATGCCCTCCCACGAGATGTTCTGGACGGAGGTGTTTAGTAGATGGGCGTCCACTGCACCCATCATCTCCGCGTCATGGTGGTAGACGCCCTCGTCGTCGCTGCGCGTCATCTTGTTCCGTTCCTTCCTGGGCTCGTAGTAATCGCTGCTATTACCGTCCATGTCTTCCAAAGTTTTCCCGGCAGGTTTGATTAAGAAATGCTGTGATGTATATAAGTACTCGAGAACAGAGAAACAGTCTTTCTTCTCCCGACGTCATATAAAAGATTAAAAGATAACAAAAGAGACTCGAGGGAATAGTACATCGATTATAACCCACCAAATGGGACAGGGGATAATGTTAATTATACATGGCTCCCAGGAACCGAACCGACTTCCGCCAAGCCAGAGATTACATGGCAGCCCGCGGGCCGGCAGCCTGCATGGCCACGTTCTGAGGCCGTTGTAATAGGCTTCAACACTGGCACGCACTAGGAGACGTGGTAATCGGCGACCTACTGTGTTAACTTTTTACCTCTCAACAGAGCCGCCGAAACACAAAATACATGGTGCAGGAGCAGAATCAGGCAGACAGATAAGGTAGGGCAAAGGTAAGTCAGGTAGGTAGGCAAAGTAGGCTAGCTACTGCTGTGGTGTCTCATCCCGAGCCCACTCTCTCCATCTCCCTACCCTCTCGTACCGCCAAATCCGGCAAGAGGAGCATCGAATCCCTCGTCCGGGATGCTGTGCACCCACAACCTGCAACGAATCCCTGGCCTCTCAACAGATGAAGGGTACAAGAGAAAATCCCCGAATGATGTCCTACAGGCTGCGCCAGGGGAGGGAGGCGAGGTTGTCCTCCTTGGCGGCATGCCCGGACCACACACATACTGCCCCTGGTAGTGAGTGGTGGTGGTGGTGGATGTCGAGGGTTTGGGGGCGGCTCCCGATGGCCCGCACCGTCAGCAGCGATGTCACCCATTGTTTCCTCTGCATCTGTGATTGGCACTGCCGAGATCCGGCAGGGGGAGTGTTATTGATAGCCTGCCATTGCGTCCGTTGGAGTGGGCTACGGTACCCAATACTCAAGACCGTGTATGTTGTGTGGGCGGGAATGCGCGTGGGGTGAGGTTCCTTTTGATCCCCGAGGTGAGCGGGCAAGTTCAGACGACATCGTGGCGATGGACGCCGAGAGGGTCGCCGCACCTCCCACGGGCCACCAGCCCCAGCCCCAGCCCCCGTGTCCGCTTACCCACATACAAAACCCCTGGTTCCCGGCCAGGCGGCGTCCCGCTGCTGCGGCACATGTAACGGTAAGATAGAAGATTGGATCAACAGCCGGGGACGTCTTCAATCAGCCCGTGATTGTGTTTTTTTTTCCTTCCGAATTTTGCGAAGCTGAACCGAAGTTCCTCGCAAGAGCGAACCGGGGCTAGCTTTGTTGGCGGATATTAGGGGACCCCGGGGATCGCCAAGATGCGCTGCCGTTGTACAACGCCGGCACTGGACTGCAGTGCCAGTGCCAAAGTAGCCTATTCGGGACGTCCGAATGATCACCACCTCTCACATCGCGAACGCTTGACAAATAATCGTCTTCGGAGATGGGACTGCGGCTGAAATTCAGAAAATGCGGCTAATGCAACGAAGGGGTTCACTGCGGCATGTCACCTGCCTTCTTGACAAGATCGTGACCCGCCTTTTGAAGGGTAGGTTGCATTGCTGTAAGGCTGCAAGGTAGTACGTAGCAATCCCCCGGATTGTGGCCCACGGGAACATCCTCAGATCACCACGTGGGGGACGCCCGGGAGATGCGCTCGCACGAGCTTCATCGATCTGGCCAGGCATCTGCTTGGCAAAAACCGGTCCATCAAGGCCCCAGATTTAGTTTCGTTTCTCGCGAAGCTATCGAGCGCCGCGGCGGCGCCTCCACATCTGAGACTGCTCCCCGACAGCTAGTTCCCGTCGGCGTCCACGTCTCGATGGCCGGGAAGTTAATCAGATCATTGAAAAACACAGCGATGGTCTGAAACAAGGTTGTCCAAATCAAAACAGACTGACAAATGAAGCCTGTGGCCACCCGTCAGGGGGGCCTTTTGTCATATTAAGCAAAGATGAAGTATCTGAGCAGAGTTGTTACCGCCGTATCTGAGTCGTCCCAAGAATGGAGATTCGCCTCACAAGCCACGTCCTAGGCGCCCGCTTCAAGCCCGCATCCGTGTGGGCTGGTATATCCATAAAGAAATGACATATAGAAGAAAATGACAGAAATTGTGCCACCCCTCCTTTTCGCGTCTATTGCGCCCCTGTAATTCGTCCTGATCGCTGCTGTTGAAAGAGATGGTTTGTACTGTCTCGGTGAACCGGCCGAGAATTGAATGTGCTGCCGAAGCCCCTCTTTCGCCACAATCAAGGCTCGAGGCTGTCGAGGTTAGGCATCGGGATGGACCCAAGCCCGGTCTCAATGTCGTGCATGATGGTCTCATCCGCAGCGATGCTGTTCATCACCTCCTCCTGCGTGAAGCCCTGCCAGTAAGATGGGTTGATCTGCGACGCCTTCTTTGTGCGGTAGATCTCCTGTGCGACCCCCTTGACCTGCCCCGAGGCGTTTTCTGCCGCCTTCCAGACCGCCGAGAGCTTGTTCAGAGCCCCAATGTTTAAGCGGATCTGTTGTCGCAATTCGTCATCGTCGTGTGGGATGAAGAACAATGCCCACTTGCTCAGGTGCACGATGGATGAGAGCGTGACGACGCAGGTGAAGAAATGAGTGTGTGAAAGCAGAGGCACCCGGTGCGTGATCATTTTGCTGATTTCGCCAGCCGAGGTGATGGTGTGGTTGGTGTGGGAGTTGAACAAGTCCCCGGATGGCACCGGCCTGTGCGGGGCACAAGACGTGACAGATCGCGCAGGCGACGAATCGAGCTGTGAGTGTGGTTGATGCAGCATGATGGATGTCCTGAGGGTAGGTTAGTCACTGGAGCCTCTTGCTGGTGGTCTTGGTATGCTTACGCATGGGTCATCATGTTTGCCTGGAAAATCATCTCGTCAGACTGAAGCTTCTGGTTCAGCGCGTCCTTCTTAGACGAAGGCAAATGGAGTCGCCAGTTTGTAAGGAGTGCCTCGATCCGCGCCAAGTTCTCGTCCTCTGGGCCGAAGATGGGCGGAACTCGCATGAACTTGCCCAAGTTTCGCCCAGCGAGAACGCGGTAGGAGAAGGAAGAAAATTCTCGCTCCTCTCCTGAGAAGTCCTGGTCCTCCAGTTCCGCAAGAGTCATTGAAGGGGGGATGTTCTGTAATATATCTTGTCAGCCTTTACTCGTGAGTATTCGCAGAAAACATCACTTACCCCTGACATGAACTGGTGCTCTTCGCACGGCAAAGCAGCATCAGCTGGGACGTCAAAGAGGAGGAAGTTCGTTTGGCGATGAACTCCAGCTACCATGCCATCGACCACAAACAAATCCCACCATGTCCTCCGCCAGCTCTCCTCCAGAATCGGGATGCCTCGGCCATACTGTGTAGCATATTCTCTGGTGTTCATTCCCTGCTCAATGGCAATACGCTCAGCTTCCCCCAGCAGAGTCCGGGCTTTTTCTTGTTGGCAACCTCCATCCAGGGCGACAATCAAGAGAATCAGAGCCTGCACGAAGAAACCGTCCTTGGTCGTTGTGGGATCCTGCACAAGCCGGAGTGCTTCATCCAAAAAGCCAGCGCGGGCGGGCCCGATTTCGAGAAAGAGGGACCCAACCCATCGAATGGCAGCCAAAAGAGGCTCCACGTTTGTATCGCGCATTATACGAAGAAGCCATTCTTTAGGGAGGGCGAATGGGTGGGAGGCATGGAAATGGTGGTAGAATGAGTCTAGACACCGTTCTGCGAGGGTCGGCACGGGCACTTGAGCAGGGACTCCATTTTGCTGTTGATTCAGTGCCAATTGGTTCGAATTGAAGCCAATCGCAGCACCGAAGGATCGGTATAGTTGCAGATTCGTCAGGTTCGGCGTTGCGCCAAAGGTCGTGCTCGGGGTGTCCGGGAGGACGACGCCGGGGTTGAACGGAGCCATTGTGTTCTGCATCGCGGCGGAGGTGCCATTGGCGCCAAGAAGCATCGGGCAGCTGTCGCCGACAGCACCAGCGACGGTAGATGTGGGGGACGAAGATCGCGCCCTCTTATTGGGATTAGCGGCAGTGTTCCTCCTCGGGCCCTTGTAGCCTCGACGGGAGGCGACATAGACGCATTCCGACTGCGAGCTTTGGCATCGCGAGCAAGGGTTCTGGCCATCACACTTGAGGTGCTTGCCTCTCTGTTGCAGAAGGAAGATTGGGGTCAGCGAGGGTTGGTTCGAAGGGGTACAGACTGTTCCGCCAATCGCAATGGACGACATGCGAATGGATGACTCGGCCAGCGGGGAGCAGAGAGGGGGACTAGAACTTACACATGCGAGACATGCAGCAGGAACAGCGACGACGGGTGCTTGGCCCTGGGTACTGGTCGCCGAGGAGGGTGCGTTGGGGGAGTCGCGGTCGCTGGGAGAGTTGGAGTCGGCGACCATGCTCATGTTGTTCGGCGACCCATTGCTGTGGACGCTGCCCGGAGGCGGTGGGACTTCGGGGGACAAGGAACTCTGCATTGAAATTGGGGATCGAACGGCCGATTGCCGCAGACCAGACCTTCAGGGTCGGAACCGACGACCGGGAATGTTCAGACTCGATTCGGAATCGGGCTCGCCCGTGATTGAAGTCGGGGTTGTTGCGACTTTTGCTTTGGAGCGGAGCTGAGCTGAACTGGCGATGGGTGGTTGCAGGAGGAAAAGTTGCTCGAGCTGGGGTATGTCCAGGCCAGGCAGACAGTATTTAACAGCACCTCATACGTGCCCCCTCAATTTTGCAGAACAGGTAGGCACGGTACCAAACATCCAACCTAAGCAAACAGCTTGAGTTGCTGTGCACGGTTATGATGGGCTGAACCCGTCCAAATACCCCCTCCACCCTGGACCGCTGGACAGGGGCCGACCAATGGTGTCAAGATGAGCCGAGTGGCTGAGGTTTGGCCGTGCGCCGCAAGCTATACCGCGACCTTCTTTGTCAAGATTGCCGCGGGACGGATCCGGGTGTTATCAACGTGGCTTGCGCCCGATGGTGTCGTCGTTGTTGTTGGTGTGTTGGTGATGCGAGCTTTGTGAGCAAGGGTCCGAGACTCTCGGGGATGAGGAGCTGCCGTGGCTTGTGGGAGAAGTGGAGAACGATCTCGGGGACAGCGGCGTCTAAGCTGGTGAAAGAAGAGCCTAAGCGAGCAAACGGGCAAAGATGACGACGGCGTAACGTTGACAGGATGACTCGAGAGACCTCCATCATGGTCTCGCATGAGACGCGGTCGATGCTTTTAATACAATGATGGATCTATAAAGAAAGACGACGTCGCTATCAGCCACCTGCCAAGACCGAGCCCGATAATGACTCTTAATCGACAATAGCATAGCAAGGGCAGACCAGACGACGGTTCTCGGCCGGTGTAATCGAAGGCGCGTCCATGTGCTCGATGCCAGGATGAAGCCACGGATATCGGAGCGTCCTAAACAAGCGTTGCCGAAGGGTATGGCCTGGCATGGCAGTCGATTCCCCCCTCCCTCAGCCCTATACATAACGTACAACGGGCCAAAGCGCAAGGTCGGTAGGGAATCAGCCGGGGCGTTTCCACCCGCTCAATTGTGAGCAGCTTTAGAGTTCCTTGGTGCCACGCGGCAAGTCGGACGCTACATGAGCAGAGATGTACAAAAGACGAATTCAATACCGTCTTGTGCGGAACCTTGCTGCGTACGGCTTTGCGTGATTGGTCGGTACGAGTATCGCCAGCGTCAACCTGAATGCAGAGGTCGTTTCGACATCTGTGAGTTGATGGTGTAGGGCATTGAGCACCAGCGGACAATCAGACCGCCAAGCGATCTATCCAAAGCGACATACCGGGCCAAGCATGACAATGGAGGCGTGACGGTGTCGGGATGCCCCGGGCCCAAGTCATCGAAGAAGTCGAAACTCAGAGAACGAATGGGCGAATCGGTTCGCAACTCCAACCACCTCAAGCTGAGTTAATTTGCTCAAGTAAGCAGGGGCAGCTCAAAGCACGGTCCATGGGAGCCATCGCGCCTTCCTATCCGCTGCGTATCTCGCCTGAAAGAAACGGCTGTCACGGCTGTCGGTCATCACCGCCCAGACCTGTCAGGTCTCTGCACACACACGACACGACATTGGCATCGCACCTGTCAGGTACAAATAGCTATCGCCGATTGAGCTTGGTAGGATGCGCTTTGCCATGAAGCCATTCCCACCACCCGGCCATCGGTCCATCTCCGCATACAATCCGGACTCGGCCGGGAGAAACACGGCAGCAGCCGGACGGGGCACAGACCAAACCCATCGGCCATTCATGCACATTTGGGGCCCATCACCCCACGCCTGTTCTTCACCTTTCACGTGTCACGCCCATTGTTGGTTGATTCAACCTCACTTCTTGTGACACGTACCTTTCGTGTCCCCCGGATCCGTCATCAAGCTGATGATGATGATGCAGCAGGGAAGCCCGATCGACTAAGCGCGTTCGTGCAGAGCAGAGGACGAATTTGGTCAGACATGCCGCGGCAGACATGCTCCATCGCAGGGCGATCTGACTCCAGCTTTGGTCACCTGACTTGGCTACCATCTTGACGAGCGTTTTTGTTCACCCTCTTGTTGTCTCTTCGCTCAGTAGCAAGCCAAGCCCGCGAATACGAGCGCCGTCTAGCCCCAGCTGGCGCCAAGTGGCCATGTCTGGCTCTGGATCGCCGTGGGACGAGAAAGGGGCGGGGTATGTCACAATCGGTCGACTCTAGTGAGCCTTCTAGGGCGTGATATCCAAGACATGAGTCTATTTCGAAGAGAACTCGGCGCCTCAGGGAGCTTCTCTCGTCTTGCCTTTCGTGTCATGTTCGACAGCAGCGCCAACATCCGCATCGATTTGTGAGGAGAGGATTGACCGCTCTCGTAGCAGGTCTCAGAAGTCACCATGGACCCTGTCTCCGCGGCGGGTTTGGCCATTGGCGTAGCATCCATTGGACTTCAGGTCTACACCAGCTGCGTACAAGGTGATACTCTCCCTAATTATTATCAAAAGAACGAGTCAGCTAACAAGACCCAGGCATACAATTGCTCATAACAGCAAGGAACTTCCCCGAAGACTGCAAGTTTCTCAACTTGAGGCTGCGTATGGAGCAACAAAGACTCTTTGCTTGGAGTGAGACGTCCGGACTTCTGGATCTTGACAACAACCAAAAAGACAAGATTCTCGAGTCCAACACCTTCATTTTGCATCGAACTACCGTTCTCGACCTTCTAGTGCAAGTCCAGTATCTCTTCAAGGAGTTTGAGGAGCACCAACGGTCTAACAAAAGACTTAAGCCTGCCACCGATCAGGATTCTGTACTTGAAAACCCGGAGAAGGATGCCGCATCGGCCAACTTTCCCTTGCCGGAAAAGCGGCGTAATTTCATCAAGCGAGCCATGTCAAAGCTCAAAGAGCAGTCCAAAGAGGGCCTCCTCATCTGGAGCTGGGTCTCGTTCGACAAGGCCGCCTTTGAGCTGTTGCTATCACGATTTTCAGCTCTCAATGACAATATGACCGATATCCTTGATGCTCGGCTGCAGGTTGAAATCCATCATACAGTCCAGGACACGAACCGAGGGGTCTTGCAGCTACATCACCGCATAGCTGACCTTGGGCGGCTTGTCATGGCTTTAAACGTAAAGCTGGACGCCACCATCCCACCGAACCTCTCTACCATGTCCATGAACCAACGGGCGGCCAATTCCGACGATTTGAAGCTGATATCCAGATTGGCAAAGTTCAAGGCCTTCAACGAGTCGATGGAGTCGGAAAAGCAGCAACTTGATGATGCGACGGCCATGCAGCTGGAGCTGGGAAAGCCTGGTCAACAAGACCGGCTGGTCCTGAAGCGGGAGGCGATCGATCTGGACGAGGGCCACGAGGACTTGGATCAACCCAGGTGTGAAGCAACCCTTCGTGGTCCTGACGGCGTCAGCAAAAGAGTCTGGATTGAATGGAAAGAATACGAACGTCAGACCAACACCGACGATTCTCTCCCGAAGCAAGTCATTATTGACAGAGTGGGCAAACTCGCCGCTCTTCTGAACCACAGCCCCAAGCCCGAGGCGTTTCGCACACTTCACTGTCTAGGCTTCTTCGACATGTCAGGATCAGAGCCTGTCGCGGCCGATGATGACGACAGCTTGAACCGGAAGCTGGGCCTCGTTTTCGAAAGGCCCCTTGATGGCGATGTACACGCGTCGCTGGCCCCCTCGTCACTTCGTGACCTGTTCGAAAACGAGAGAAAGCCTCGCGTGACCGATCGGATCAGGCTAGCTCACGCCATCAGCAGTTGCCTGTTGTACTTGCATGCCGTGAACTGGCTTCATAAGGGGCTGCGAAGTCACAACATTGTCTTTTTCCGGACCAAAGCCGGTCTAGTCGACTACACAAAGCCCTATCTGACCGGCTTCGACTACTCGCGTCCAGCTCGCAGCGACGAAGCGACGGACATTCCCGGAGACGACGCCGAGTACAATCTGTATCGGCATCCCCAGGTGCAGTTGATGAATCCGGCGGAGAGGGAACGCTTCCGCAAGACGTTTGACATCTACAGCCTCGGCGTTCTCTTCGTCGAGCTGGCGCACTGGAAGCCGGTGGACAAGGTTCTGAGGTTCGATATTTATCGCAAACCGAGTCTGGCGATGAGAGTAAGGGATGGCCTGCTCGTCGACGACGAGATGGCTGAGATCGGCGCGAGTCTGGGTGAGGTTTTCGAACAGGCGACAAAGCAATGCATCGCTGGCGGAGACCAGCTCGGACTGGGGGACGGTGAGATCGAGACTGATGACCCGGTCGCAGCGAAGCTTTCGATGCGGTTTTACGAGGACGTTGTGAAGAAGCTAGGCGGGGTACGCGTGTGAAGTTAGTCACGGCACGACGCACGAAGGACTCAAACGGCAGCACGATAATCCATCGAAGGAACACTTACTTACCGTCGGTTGACTTGCCGTGGAGGATACTGCACACGACACGGCGGCGGTCGAGACAACGACACGGCGGTGGTTCGGTCGACACTGTCGCCCAATCAGGGCGAGGAGAAAATTTTCAAAGGTGCAGATAACACCGGCCTCCGTACGATCAATACCAATCTAGTTTTCGAGACATTGTGACGCGGGCGGACGTCTCTGCCTGAGAAAGCCGTTCTTGCGGTGGGAAAAAGGGGGGCGCAGCGGCCCCCAATAACTTCATTTCCCGGCGCGCGCAAAAGCGCAGCATTAGGCAACGAGGCAGCCGATTTTCTCTCCCACATCAAGACGCATCGCCAAAAACGCTTCGGCATCGTCAAAAAAAAGTTGCTAGAATCTTCTTGATGGCGAGGCAGACTCGGCGGTGACCGGTTTCCTAATTCGGACGGATGCTGTCATCTGTTGGTTTCATGATGGGAACCCCTGAGCCGTCTTCATTCGTTAACAGACCGGCCGCACAGGAAAGACCACCCCCATCAGAGCAAGAAAACGGGTTGCATTTTAGAATACCGTCGGTCTTGGAATGCTGTGTATTTTCATGAGTCGTTCGTCGGCGCTTAACTGACAAGCTAGGGGGTAGCACGCGGTCACCCGACCAGCTTGTTCTTGGTCACAGAAACCGACATTACTGGCCAAGAGACGGGTTTTTACACTTTGAATTCAGCAACCCCCATATGCTCAGATTCTCTGTTCAGGAGCCAATTTGAAGATCCGGGCCACCGGTGGCGACTGTACTCTCAGCATACCGTCGGTCTTTTTGGCGAAGGCCCGCGGCCCTACGTTCAAGGGCTGGATTATCTTTCACTTTGCAACGGTTGGCTCGAAGCATAGATGTATTCTCGTTACCCGAGTGCTTGTTTTGAACACTCCGTGGAAAGAATTGTCGATCCCAGGTCCATGTGGCAGCCAAACTCAGCCGAACGCTGCACGCCAGTACGCTCGACTGCTCTGGAGGCCTGGAAAACATGCGGCCGCTCAAGAAGAGCTTCCCCAGTGCGGCCATCTTCGCACCGTCCAAGCAAGATCAAAATAGAAAGAGCGGTCAATAAGGCTGACTAGCTTTCATGGGCTTTCCGGCCTCGACTATTTGCGGCGCAAGGCGTCTTGGACCTTGAGGGCTAGAGGTAGACCACCAAGAAAAGGCATCACGAGGGTCAACGTGCCATGAGCTAGGACGCTTGCAACTGCATAGAACCCGTCCTGGATGCTTTCTAATCTCGGGGGCGGGAGTTTTTGCAATTCCAGCCGTTTCTTCTTCCCCTCCCTGATCTTAGCTCTGCATCATCATCACAAATGATTGGCATCACGAACGGCTTGGATCAGCGCAATCAGGGGCCGGGACGCCTGCCCCGGAGCAAGTACTTGCTCTGATAGCTCACATCCATGGTCTGCCCGGCCATCCCACAACTGGCATCCTGGTGGTGGTCAAGATATGGCCCGAGCAGCCTTCACCAAAGCAGTCTGCAAATGGGGTTCATCCTCCCCCTTGTCCAGGCGGTGGTTCGCGGTTGCTCCCAGGCGCTGTGGCTCGTAGCAGAGCTAGCGTAGACAGGCTGAGCTTTGCTCGGGGGCAACACTTTAGCAGCTGTCTCTGTACTGGTTCGCCTGCGGCGCCTATTGTGCTGAGAAAAGTACGTGATCAGAATGCGAGGCGGGAGTTGATCTGCTGTGCCCCTTGCGTTTCTTCTTTCCCCTTGTTCATCTTGCCGCCTGCCTCTCACACGACCAGCCCTCACCATCACCACTTCTGCTCAAGTTTGCCTTTCCTTGAGGTTCCGTATGGTCGTCCATGACGTTACTACTCCTTCCCTCGAGGATTCCATACTATACCGCCTTCACGTATACGCTCAGTGAGATCATGTCTCTGGAAGTCGTGGGAAGTCTGCTCATTACCCTCGGGTGCTCGACAATGATAAAAGATATGGCGGGACGTTATGAATTGAAATCCTATCTATGTTTTTGCTTTACTGCTTTTCCGATTGAAAGAACGGACCATCAAAATATCAAGCGCTTCGCCCCTTTTCTCGTTGCTTCCTAGCTTACAATTTCCCCTTTCCTCCTCGCCCTTCAAAACACAGCACCGGTCTCACAATCAGTACCATGTACTTCCCGACCTATCCTTACTCTACATCACACATCTTCTCTCGCCACAAGACCTCTTGCGACGCAACGTCTCCGGGGATATTCTAAGCCGAAGCGTTCTTCCGGCGGTGAGCACCGCAGCATTCGATGGAAATGTTGATGTGGATCAACCCCTGAGGGTCGCCGTCGTCCACACTCCCAGCCTCACTGGAAGACTCGCTGCCATGGTGGTCTTCAGCCTCTGCCAGAGGCGTAGCAGCGGCGCTTCGGCTGTTGGTAGCGGGCGCGGAGCTGCTAGCCTGAGACTGCTCTGCCGGGCCTGCTGAGGAGGCGCAGTCTTCTTCGTGGCGCCGGATGTCGTCGTCGTTGTTCTTTCCCATAACCTTCCCGCAGCAAGGCAGGTTCATTGTTTCTCCGTGAGCTTCAGGGATGTGGGCGCGAAGATTGTGTTCGTCGGAGTCGAGCACCCAGGGGCAGCTCGGGTGGGAGCACATGTTGGACCGCCGCATTGTACTGGCCGGCTGAGACATTGAAGCAGACGGGTATGCTTGGTTCAGACGGCGATGATGCTTGGAAAGGGGTTTATGAGGCTGCACCGAAATACTTGACAGCTTTAGATCTCTGGTTTTATTCAGGAGGCATCGAGAGGGCGCGCCGTCTTATTTATACTCGAAAAACAAGCACGCGATCTCTCCAGCTTCGCGATGAGATCTCACGGTAAAACACCCTGTCAGTTGATCTTGTCCGGTGTAATCTGTTCCTTGGTTGGATATGCGTGAAGAGCACATACACCCGGTTGCCTTGCAATCCACACCGTTGAACCTGCAAGGTCAAGACTCATTGGGCAAGAATACACCAAACGTTCGATACTGCTCCTCCTTTCTTTTTCCAACGCAACTTCAAAATACATCAAAGGTTACATTCTGGGGTCAGTCATTGCTGCATATAACCCACCTGATACTAGGAAGTAGTGGGTTGGCTATCCTGTTTCGAGTATCCGATTCTCACTCTAGCTGGAAGAGAAGACGACATGCGAAGGTGTTTTCCGACGCAAACGCTGTCAAATGAAAGTTAATGTACCGAGACTGTGGTTTAGCTCCTTTCTTCTTAGCTGACCTAGCCTTCCCATGTTGTCACAAATCAATTTGCGCCTGCTCCTTGACCAACCACAAGGCACCGATCAAATTGATATCTTCCACTAATGCCGGGTGTGTCCTCCTGTTCATGCGGGCAAGAGTTCTATGTTGCATTCCGCCTGCTCCCGGGTTGTCAAATATGGGGTCTGAGAAGCAGTAGATGAAAATCGAGGTGAGCATGGAAAAAGCATCCATGGTGTATCAGAAATTTCTTTGAATTGGTCCTACCATTGGTCATGATGCGAGAGTGACATATGTACTTTCTCCTGCACCTCACACGATACCCAATGGCAGCGGCAGCCTTCCATGCCCGGATGCCTTGTGTTGGACCGGAGTGCATTTATGGCCGTAAACTCCAGGACCCGACCTTGACAGTCCTCTATATATATTCATCCATCCTCTCATCCATCCATCCATCCATCCATCCATCCTCCCATCTATCCATCTATCCATCATCCCATCTTTCCATCTATCCATCATCCCACCTATCCATCTATCCATCATCCCACCTATCCATCTATCCATCATCCCACCTGTTCTCCCACCCATTCTCTCACCATTCCCCCTTCCACTTCGTATCTTTCACACGCCCTTTCAAGGCATCTGAACTGTCTCGCCCCCGAGTTTCCACCTGTCTGGAGGTGGATTCTTTCGGCAATCAGCATCGACATATCTCTCGCGAATTCGCGATGAACGACCGTCAAAGCATAAGGAGAATCAATTCGCAGATTTTCCTGACCGAGCTTGGTAAATTTTTCTCGATTTCATGCCCAAGACGGTCAGATACCAACTGTCGCCTCGTGTTCTGGCAACCGACTCCGACGTGGCGTCGGGGCTGCAGCATCAGTCACCTTGGGCGGGCATGGCAGACGTGGAATCGTTCAATCTCGGATTTTGCCGACTAGAGAGACTGGTTCGCACCGTTGCATGGCTAGCCGTTTCGAGATGAGACCTGGGGAAAGGATTGACAGGTTCTCGCACGCCTGTCTCGGAGAACACAACCTCACAAGGAGAAGGCTGGAGCTGGATAAGAACCGTGAACCAACCGGTTTCCTGTCAGGATTGACAGTGGTGACAGGTTTCAGCCACTTGGCATTCGCTTTTCGTGAATGCACCTTGATGTAGGAACCGATCCGTCATTCTTTCTTTCCTTTTCTCATTCCCCGTACCTCGTGTTATCTCAACGTAGCCCCATCCATACATCCGTCCTTGGTGAGGATGTGACACCCAAAGCAGGGGGGCATGAGCTGCGCGGCCGTTATTACCAACTGATGTCCACTTTTGCCTTGCCGCTCGCCTCATTCTGATAGACAGTTGGCAGTTATTCCGGTCTTAATCTGCTGTTCTAGAGGTATGCACCCAGTGGTATGCACGTATCTCACCAATCACCGACCCCCCTTTCGTACTTTGTGAATCTTCCAAGGTGGTCTCATAGCACCATCAAGCGGTCTGTGTTCAAGATTTGCTGGAAGGTGTACCCAATGGCACTGTCTGTGAGGTGCTATCGGCCCCTGACTTGAACGGCTCACAGTCGTGCGGCACGAAGAAGAGGGCTAATACATGCAGGGTGAATAATGACATTGCAACTGAACTTGTGACGGATTACAGTGGCTTCCAACCGATCACATTTTGTGAGATGGTAATCATGTTGCATTCGAATTCTTGGTCGTATCCTCAGCCAGAATGTCGGCCAACAGTCACAAGCCAGACGGTTCGATGCCTTCGAATTCCCTTCTTTTCGTCGGATTGGCATAGTCGTTGCGGGGAGATGAATCCCCGTGAGACCCTGGAGTACTGTTGCCTCCGCGATTCACGGTGTGTACAAAGATGCCAGGGTACTTGAAGGGAAGGCAACCAACAGCGCACGTATACCCTGCATTCTGAGTCAACCTGGGCGACTTGAGGGCTCTCAAAATCACGTCCTGTCGTACTTAGATAGGCGTACGCAGTGCTGTTGGTACCTGACAGGGGTCCTGGCTGAGTCCAACTCAAGGCGTTCTCCCCGAAGGCACCGAAAGCCAAAATGACCTGTGGAAGATTACAGAATGAAAATTTTTCTTGCTTCTGTTGGAGCGGCCGCGTTTTTGGCCTCCCGCCCCCTATTGACACTTGCTTGAATGCCACCCAGTCCGGCCAAGAGCGGCTTCCGGCTCCGACTTTTTACACTTTTTCCTCGTCATTAGGGGGGGGTCTACCACATTGCTTATTGCAATGAAGAACTGCGGTCTCTCCTCACAGTGGTAGACGTCTTTTCAAATACCTGCTAGGCCGAACACCGTTGACTCCACCTACCACTCCTCAATGATGTGCAGTTTTGGACCGCCCTGATCAAGATTTCCGGCGGTTACTCTTGCGTCAGAAATGGGATGCAGACAAGCATCCCTGGACCCTGTAATAACGACCGGCGACGATGGCGCCACGTACGCTACCCTTGTAGCGCAGGCTCTCATAATTTTGCCAGATCTCTTGGATCTCGAATAGGCGGTGAAATATTCATTTGTCGGAGTCTGTTTGTCTCATGAGCGGAGGGCATGACCCATCAGGCACTGTCTGCGTAGAGGATATTTGTAAAGAATAGACTTGAGCACTGTTCCCGCGCGTTCTTGTTGAGAGGCCGGACCAAAGCGAATTTGCATTTGAGGTGGGCTTGGGAAACCGTGATTTAACACTCACATTGGGCAGGAAAGTCTTGTTCTGCCACACGTTTGATGTTCTAATGTAATGTATTATTGAAATACTTCTTCCGGTTGAGAAGAGTAGAAGTGAAAGCGTCTCAGTTGTTGTCCGTTCATGTCCATGTCCTCTGCATTTATTGCCCCCAATTTCAACCTTCCCTATTTTGGTAACTGTCTTCCCTATTCCTTACGCCCTGCACTCTATCCAATTCAAGACTCCATCGTGACTCCGCATTTATATCAACGTGCTCGTCCATCCGCAATACCCTCAGAGTGACGGAATAAAGGCGGGATTACATGTTGATGTTGTACACAATGCTGTTGTAGAAGTTGTTCTGGTAGCTGCGGCCAACATCAGAAGCCATGCCAGCACCCGCCTCTGTTTCGGGGGTGCTTCGGTTGCTCTCATCGCTGGCTTCCTCAATGCTCTCATTGATGACCTCAGGCTGTTCATTCAACCCTTCGAGGCCGCTATTGACTGACCCGCCAACTCCGGCTCCGTTGGCTCGGTTGTGCGGAGGCTGGTTGGGCTTCATCTCCAACCCCTGACGGTGGTGGCTGGCATTGTGAACTCGTAGAGATCTTCGAATGCCAGGCACAGGCCGCCACGAGCATCGGTCACAAACTTCGTGAGAGGTTTGAGAGACCATGCTTAAACGGTAGATGTCGACTTGGATCTTGACAGGAGATAATTGAAGGCTGAAAGGAGGGTGTGACGAACGCTATGGGGGGCAAGAGGGAGATAGTTGTTCGATGAGATGTAGTCCTGCAGTTCAAGACCTTAGAATGATCTTGCGTCAGTAGACCCCTTTATACTCATGCGTTTGACACTCGGTACATATGGCTGTGATCTTCGTGGTGTCTTTTGGGCTCCCCGCTAATCAATGATCCAACCCCCTATGTCAAGGGCTGGCCGACCCAGAACCACATCAGGTCTGAAACACGTTCCCTCCAGGTGACAAAAAGCCGTCTTCGTCGTCAAGGTTTCCACAGCCGGATGGAAGGAACGATTCTCATGCCTCGTCGACAGAGATGGCTAGCTTCAGCAGGCCTGCCACGAACCCTCGCCGGTACCCATATGACGCCGATGGAATGGTTCGACAGGGGATCGGGCAGCCCGGCCGGCCCCTCCTGAAGTTCCGCGGGATGCATGATTGGCAGGTCACAGCTGCCGGCCTTTTGTCCCCACCAAACACTTTAAAGGTTATCACCAACGATCTCACGCTCCCGTACCTGACGCGGTGTCCGACGGTCTGGCTCGACGATCTGTTCCACCGGGGATTGGCGTAGCGAGCTTGCCTATGGCGGCGGGGGTTGAAAGGTGACGAAGTTATCTATCCATAGGTTCATTTGGCTGGCAACACTCTCTGATATGACTTCGAATGTATAAGAATGATTGGGAGCACTCGTATCCAGTCGGCATCATTCCACTTGATCGTTCTTCGAACGTTTTTTCTCAATTGGAAGATGGAAAAAGAAAGCGTCACATAGACCCTACAATTCCATTCCAGGTCTCCTCCAAGTAGTATTAAGATTGCGTATTAAATATAGCAAGGATCAGACTCGCTAGCGGGAAAACGGATCACTGAGCTGGGCGGCTCGCAGCCCTGGGTGTTGGCATCTTGGCGGGCAGGTCAGGGGCTCCGCCGCCTGTAACCCCTGGTGGAAGGTACACTGCAAAGGCCAAAAAAAGCTCCCAGTGGGAGCTGGCTCCCAGATCCCAAAAAGTCTCACAACGGGAGGTGCTTACGTCCCACACTCCCGAAAAGCACAAGAGAGGAAGTACCTGCCTCGCGCAGCCCTTCCCGTTATCCTTTGGGAGTCACCTCTACCAATAAGTTCACCCGCACATCCATCTGGTCAGTCATAGGCGATCATTTCCCCATGGATGTGTTCCCTGAAAGCGGTCAACAGACTGATGAGGAGCAATGGATGTGGCCATGGAGGCCGATCAAAGGCAACTGTGTGTGAGGGGGAATGAACGGAAATGGAGCATGATTCAGTATACCCAATACCACTTGAAATACCTCTGTGGCTGATTTCCCACGTCTACATCCTGAAGGCATCACTCTGGACCAAATTAGCTTCCCAGGATGGCCTCGGATGCCCGAGACTTGAGCATCCTCATATCCGGCTTGGTGGTTCATCTGTAAGGCATCTCGGTACGATTGCTAATCCATGGAGGCCCTAACTAGCTAGCGGGATCGCCGTGGAACGCCAACAGCATCATTGTAGTTAAGTAAGCGAACGAGCTTATTTGAACCGCCACAAGACTTACCAGGTTCTCCAGAAATCACAGATTGATGTTAGAACCAACGCAGGATCAGCGCAAAAATGGTCTTCGTCTGCAATTTCCTGTGATGATGTCGACGTTGCTGATAACTTATTTGTCATCTAGCACCCGAGGTGCTTGTGCTCATGGCAATGCTTACTTACTACTTACTACTGATTGCTAATTGCAGGCCTCCGGAGCCAGTGTTTTGAATCTCTTTAGACTTCATCAGAGGACTTTAATTCACCAAAATTCAACAAGCCCGCAGAAACACTATATCCTAGCACAGTTCTAAAGTTCCTCCTCGAACAGCCATTCTGTCGTGCACGCGCGTGTCACTATTGCAGGGGCTTTCGAGAGACATTCTGGGGTTAAATAGAGCTTAGACAAACTCCGATGACCCCACTTGAACGGTGAGCACCGCGCCGAAAAATCGGGGGTCCACTTCGTGCCGGGCCGGCGCACGGAGTTCCGTGATTTATTGGGTGGATCCCGGTTTGATCTTCTATTCATGGGGAGATCCTAATATTTGTCTCGACATTCCTAAGTCATGGTATATTTTATTCCAGTGCCGTGGCTTAATTGAGGACAGTTAAATAGAGTTTGTACCAGGTCATTCCGCCTGCATGAACTCCATGCCCTACACATATGTCAACAAGATCACCGTCTTCGTCCTCAAATTCGTCGCCATCCTTCCCCTCATCGCGCAAACCCAACAGAATCTGAATATCTTCCCCCAACTTTTGACTCGGTCGAACGTGCGTTTTGATTGATCTCATCTACCAATTATATTAGTAATCATGTACCCGTTGCTAATTACCGATACGAACTTCTTCAATAGGTGGTGTACTTAAAGTTCTCATCAGTCCAGAGGAGCACATCCAAGAGTTCATCGTCTAGCTCATTGTTGTAAGAGAGCACAGCAGAGCCCGACACCGAGGCTGCTACTAAGTCTGAAGGCGATTCATGGTCGTGTCCAGAAGTAGAGGCAATTTTGCCTCCCTGCGTTGCAATGAGCTTGCATTTCTTGCAATTGCGTTCATGTCGTTTTTTGTTGGACGTGTGGTTCGCGCGCTCTTCTCCACAGGCCATCCGAGCTTTTGGGCCATGTTTGGATCTTATATGTCTAGAAAGATTGGATCTTGTGCTGTAAGAGGTTGAGTGACAGCTGGGTTGAGGACACTTGAAGGGTGATGTGGCGGAACGAGAGCTGCCCATGGTGTGCGAGTGGAATTGGACTTTAGCGATGGGCTTGTAAGCGTGTAGTGCTGCGTTTGGCCCTGACTTGCTGCTTGGGGTTTCTACAAGTAGAAACAAATTTCGGTTCTCAAGTTAACGATATTTACATGCAAAGGTCGAAACTCCAACTCATGAACACGCTTCTACTGGTAATATACGTGGGCGCAAGACTGAGGAGTCTTAAGTCCCAGAGGTCTTCATCGAAGCCGGAATGGGTGGTACGTCTGGCCAGTGGGTCCGTATTCCCGGCCGCGGTGATTCGTGGGCGCAAGACTGAGGAGTCTCAAGTCGGTACACCCTTGCCTGTGGGTCCCGCGACCAGGCCAAGACCTAACGGTGGCTTGCGAGTAATGAAAAGGCGCTGCTGGACGTAAGCGACAAGCCTTCTCACTGCCTGTCAGGTTTCCACGTCCATTTTCTGCGATGGCACTTTTTCTGCGATGGCACTTTTTCTGCGATGGCACTTTTTCTGCGATGGCACTTTTTCTGCGATGGCACTTTTTCTGCGGTGTCCGACTTTTTGCGTCGATCCATATCCTGCGTCGTTGCAATGCTGCAATGCTTGCACAATTCAGAATCGCGCGCTGCTACATAGCGCTCTCTCTCGTCTTTACGTTCGCACCTCAAGTTTGCATCCACCGGGATCCTCGCGGTTTAAAAAGCAAATCCATGATGAACTTGCAGATCCTTGGCAGAAGGCACAAGCATGCCATTTTACAAACGATCCACCGCAGCCTCCGACAACCATTTTACCCATGATATTATTTCTTCACGGTGTTTTCTCGTTCGGCCATGTTGGCGCGGGTAAAAAATGGGTACTGTATTAATAGCGCCTGATCGAGCACATAAGCTTTGCGTGCTACTCTATTGAAAGGAAACCCCAAAAGCGAGCGAGCTTTTTCAGACCTCATCTGTGGAAACTAACTCGTCTGACGTCCTTTCAAATTTCGAGTCCAATCTCCATGATCGGCAGTCTCAGTATTGAAATTGACTATCGATTGCCTGCCTTCTGTTAAGAGTTGATGCTGTCGGTCGGTTGGCGTCACGGAACGTGGTACACTTGAATTTGGCGGCCCCATACAAACGAGCGGATGCCTGACATGCTGATGCTCTCCCTTGAGTCAGGCACAGAACGACTGTCTTGTGTACCTAGTTCCAAAATACCTGAAATCATTTCCCCACGCATGTTGCTCCCTTTTGGAAGCTTGAGAAGGGTGTTGACGTCCAACAGGTCTCAGACGTGCCCCGAAAGTTCCACACACATGAGCGCGAATTGGATTGTATTTTCATTGAAAACCCGGACGGCGTTGAAATCTGCCCCGGGCCATTTAGCCTCGGTACGGCTTTGGAGAAGAAGCGGCCTGGACCGATGCCGATGGCACGGCCCCATTCATCGGTGCAATAAGTCCCCACTTCGGCCAGAGCGCCGATCGGTATGACCGAGGAGTCCTTGGACCGTTAACGGTGAATAAGGATCACAGAAACCAGCTCTTCAAGTAACTATATCAAGCTTGTTTATTGAGAAGTTGATAGCTCGAAAGGGCCTGAAGTCCTCACCTCACGCTATTTCATTGAATGCGGGTATGAAGTGATGCAAGTTGATACAGCCTGTGCTTTCTCTCCTCCGCTGGCTCATCTGAGGGCTCATGTACGTCAAGAAATGCATGTTTCGATTGCCATTTCCACATTTCGAATCAAGATCCAACATCAGGTGCCCTTCGCAATCACCAGCCGTCTTGAAGAAAGCGATCTAGGTCCTCTTCAGTCCAGGACATGTCGAAGGGCTGTGAAAACACTTCGCCGGCGTTTTGAGACGGTGCTGCAGTGTGTGATTCGTGAGATGCTACCGATCCCAGCGAGATATCATTGTGCTCGTTTTGAACAAGGTCGCTTCCATTCATCTGAGCTTTAATGGCTTTGCACGTCTTGCAGCTGCTTTGATGACGTTTGTTGTTGGATGCATGATTCGATCGTTCTTCTCCGCAAGGCATTCGAACTTTAGGACCGTGCCTGGACCTAATGTGCCGTAGAAGGTTGGAACGTGTGGCGAAACGAGATGAGCGGCAACTAGCTTCCTGGCACTTACAGGCAGATGCGGGAGGCGGGGTGCTATTCATGTCGTGAAAAGGGCTGCTGGTGTAAACTATGTTGTCTGTATATGAGCAATGTTGCCCCGTTGATGTTTCCCAAGTATAGACAATCAGGGTGGAAACGGTCAAAAGTTTGATCTGAGCACTATCTCTTATGAAGGACGAAAACTGAAATCGGACTGCCGGACGTGGAGAGCAATTGTGACTTTAAATGTCCTCCAGACTACGACACTAAGTGGAGGACTACCTGCCTGACATGGCTGAGGATGAGCCGACGGAGTGTGGACAAGGATGCTGGGGTTAGCTGGGCTGGGGTCGTCTTCCTTCTTGCTGTCCCCGCTAGGCTGTATTAGGGACACGCATTTACAGCCCAATTACTACATACGTACTTGACCGCTAGACCGTCTTGGAGGAACCAGGTTTCTCAGCCAATCAGTTAACACCCAAATGCATGAGGAGTTATCAACGCAAGTTACCAGCAAACTCAGGCTCCTCATCATAGTCTCACAAGTGATATGGATGTGGTGGGAGAAAACCAAAAAAGATCCCTCGGTTCAAGTCAATGTGCAAGTTGGGCTCCACAGGCGAGGTGAAAGCCCAGTGCCAGGCGTTCGTGTCGGGATGGTCGAGCATCAAGACCAAATGGGGATATCTGCAAGAATATTCTTGGCAAAGACACCAAGGGATGGCCAGCTAAATGTATCCAGTGCTGTGTGCATTCTGACCTGAGTACTCCTAAGGAAGCCAACGAAATCCAACGAAATCCCTACGAACTATACGGCATTCCAACGCCGCAGACTGGGCCGAGAAAGGTTCAGATGACCGCACATGCCGTTCCGCATACATCTTCATACTCCCCTGGAGGCCAAGACCCACAACAGAAGGACCGCACCATTTGTCGGCGGCTTCGGGAACGAGAATTTGGCCCAGTGCTGATCATGGCCGTTGTCGTCTTATCTTACCTTCGATTAACCTCGAGATGCAGCGGCCGTCACGCACAGTACCTCCCTATCTCTGTTGGACTTGTCACTCTTCTTCTCAAGACGTTTTGTCTCGCCTTAGCTTATCGGTTTCCACGGACGGGACATTGTCTTCAGTGCAGTGCGTTCCCCCAGCACCTGATCCTCGATACATATATGGAGGCCACATGCGTCATAGTAATACGCATAAACGCCCGAATCCAGCTCAGCAATCTTATCCTGTCCTGGCTAACGCACCAATGTGGAATAAAATCAGAGGACTTTTCAGTCACATGAGGCAGTAATCGGAAGTTATCTTGTATGCTGTTTTCCCAGTGTGCCTTGCTAGAACTTTGGATTCAAGTTACAAGCTGCAGTAGTATGTGGATGATACAACCTGACAGGCTTCATTGCTCCCTTTCGACACCGCAATAAAGCCTGATGTACTCCCTATATGTGACGTCTATGGTTTCAGTAAAAAGCTGGTGACTTTCTGCAGTTGAACGGAGGTCGGAAACATCCCAACAACTCCGCTTAAGCGGAGGTGCACCGTCCCGGTGACGGAACACACTCGGTGGACTAATCAGGGCGGTTGCGCCTCCGGAGAGCTTCCAGCGTGGTGTTTGTTCGATCAAACCTTTTCCAGGCCACATCTACTGTCAGTCTCATAAATCCTTCATGCAAGCTCGTATGTCAGGGTGTACTCGTAAAGTAGCAGACACTACTGTCATTTCGTTGCTGATATTGATGGCTATAAGGGTGATGACTATTCTTCGCTAATCTCTGCCCAATGGACTAACTACATGATGGTAGGCGCGCTACGCATCGTCAAATCGTCTGACGTATATCTTAACCCTGCAAATACAACCTCGCCTCCCATGGCCTCAACACCTTCTTGTCTCCCTCAGCAGCAACTCTATCTTTTACATCGTCATAGTTTCCGACTCTGAGTTTCAAATCCTCTCCAGGAATCTTAACCTCTTGCTCTTCGCTCGTGAAGTTCAGCGCAACAACGGCAGCCCTTCCATCTCTCGTCTTCTTGTATACAAAAGTCTTTTCGTTCTCCTCATCGAACAACTCAAACGCACCATGTGTAAGCAAGTCGCCCTCCTCCTTGCGCAGCTTCAACATCGCCCTCCAAAAGTTCAGCACGGAACCGGGCTCCTTCTCCTGCTTCGCGACGTTGATCTCAGGGTACAGCTCGTGCACCCGCATCCACGCGCCGTCTTTGTTGTCCGTGAAGCCCGCGTACGGCGAGTCGTCCCACTGCATCGGGATGCGCGCGTTGTCGCGGCCCATCTTGTTGATGCTGTCCATGACGTACTCCAAGAACTTGCTGCCCTCGCCGTGCTCCCGCTTGATGTCGTTGTAGTAGTTCTGGCTCTCAATGTCCTTGTAGTCCTCAATAGGCCAGTCGCGCGGCACGTTGATCATGCCGATCTCCTGCCCCTGATACACGAACAGGGTGCCCGTCATCGAGCACATCATCAGCGCCAGCATCTTGGCCGACAGCTCCCTCCACTCGGGCGCGTCGCTCGCGAACCGCGACACGGAGCGGCCCTGGTCGTGGTTCTCGCAGAAGGCCGTCGTCCAACCGTCGGTGCCCTCGATGAACTGCTGCCACTTGGCGACGATGTTCTTCATCTCCGGCAGCTTCCAGTCGACGCCCTGGTACTTGTAGCTCTTGCCCTGGCCGACGTCGACAATGTCGAACTGGAAGACCATGTCGAGCTGCCTGTCGCCGGCGCTGACGTATCTGAGGACGTGCTGCGGGTCCGGGGTGTGCGGGAGCTCGCCGACGGTGACGGTGTCGTAGTGGTTGAGCACCTTGTTGTTCATCTCGCGCAGGAACTCGTGTATCCTGGGGCCGTTGCAGTAGATCATGAAGGCCGGCTGCTCAAAGGCGTTCTTGTTGATGATGGGGGCGTCTCTGTACTCGACACCCTTGCTGTACATGTTGACCGTGTCGATGCGGAAGCCGTCGACGCCTTTGTCCAGCCAGAAGCGCATGGCGTTTTCATAGATGGCTTCGCGGGTCTCGGGATTCTCCCAGTTCAGGTCGGGCTGCTCTTTGGCGAAGAGATGGAGGTAGTACTCGCCCGTTCCCTCATCCCACTCCCAGGTGCTGCCGCTGAAGTGGCTTCGCCAATTAGTTGGGGGCAGCCGCGTGCCATCCTCGGCATAGCGAGGAGGTCGCCAGATATACCAGTCCCGCTTGGGATTATCTTTCGACGACCGGGACTCTTTGAACCACGCATGCTCGTCAGAAGTATGGTTGACCACCAGATCCAGAATCAGCTTCATCCCCCTCTTATGGCACTCCTCGATCAAGACCTCCATGTCGCGAACAGTGCCATATGGTCGGTGGACGTCTTGGTAATCGGAGATATCGTAGCCCATATCGACCTGCGGACTGGCGTACATGGGCGATACCCACACCACATCGACACCTAGGTCCTTCAGATAGTCAACCTTGCTGATGATTCCCGGGACGTCTCCCAGTCCGTCTCCGTTGGCGTCCTTGAAGCTGGCCGGGTAGATCTGATAGATGACGGCATCCTTCCACCAGGCCCTATCGGCCTTGCCGGTTGTGACCGAGCCCATTTCGAACAATCAAGCTGCTGCTGCTGCTGATGCGAATCGATTGAGGTATAAGACGGGGAAAAGATGACAGAATACGACGCGGCAGCTAACGACGACAGAATGCTAGCTATCAGAACGGGGACTGGGGGGAGAGAGAGCATGCGAGGAGCTATGTCCTGGAGCTTGGTGGTCTTAAATAGCTGAAGTTCCCCATACCGGCCGCGCCAATCTAAATAATTAGCCCCCAAAGCTCCCCCGGTTCTGCAAGACACCACGCACACACACACTGGAGAGCGGGAGGACACGAAACGTCGTAAGTGGGCTCGGAGCGGGATGATCGTCCACTCGATCGCAGGCTGGTGCATGCAAGCGCCGGATGCGGCAATCGCCTCACTGGGCTAAAGGAACGCACGCTGCGTGGTTGTGTAGTGTACTGCGGTAGTGCAAGGTATGGAGGTGGGTGGTGGCGCCGGGTGGACGGTGCTTGGTGCGGTGTGCTGCCCACCGCAGGGCAAGGGCAGCAGCTGCAGCGCCCATCAACAAGCATGGAACCTACCCAAGGTGTGCTAAGAAGCCTGTCAGGGCCCGCGGGGGAGGAGGGACGGCCAAATGGATGGCAATTGGCTGTCCCGAGATCAATTCCCGCTGGAACGACGACAACCACCAATGGGCAGAGACGCGCCGGTGATGGGCGGGCAAACTCTCGCTGAATTGCAACTACACACACCAACCGCAGACTGCAGCAGACTGAGTGCGAACGCCTCCATCAACCTGTCTCAAAACCAGGCGTGACGTCTAAACATGCGGCGAACCTTGAGCCGAGCAAACCAGAAAGTGCTTGGGCTTGCCCCTCTGAGCAGTAGCGGCAACTGACGCCCCGTGATATCGATCCACTCCCCGCGCCGAGCGAGGGGTAGCAAGCATGCTGATGCTGGGGGACGGGAACATGGAGAACCAAACCTCTGGTTCGTCCACGATACCCCCTCGTTGACGTCCATCACCAGCTCCGCTCTTGCGGAGTTTCTCCGACGACTTGCGCCAGTCCAGTCAGATAGTGCTCATGACCAGACTCGACTCGACTCTGACGTCCTGCTCGTCGTCTGGCGTTGCGACGGTCGACGTCTCGTGCATCTGCACTTGCTCGCTCGACTCCAACAGAGGAAGGATACGTGCATGGCGTATCACGAAAGCTTCGAGGTGCTCGGAAACCTTGTTGGAACCCCACCGGCAGGCATGCTGCCACGCTACTTACCGACCACGCTGCCACGCCAATGTCGCTTGATTTTGCCGCTTGAATTTCCCGCCTAAACCCGCTCCGACATATTCCAACGATCCGGAGCGCGGGGTTCATCGTTGAAGTCGGGTTCGGTCTTGCTGGCGCTTGGGCGAACCCCCGCGGGGGAAATGCCGCCGTTGTAGTCAGCTTTTACTGTGCAGTCACCAAAGCACACCAGTCAGTCTAGTCCGTCTGCTCGCTCTACGAAGCCTCCCCTCGCGACTCAGTTCAACAACGAGGCAAGGCCCCGGCGCCGGCCCGTGAAAGTTCGCATGCACATCCGTCGGCAGATCCCCCGAAACTGCTCGGTTTCTCGTGTCGGTAATTTATTGTCCCATTTTATGTAATTCCCATCCTATCATACCTATACTACACTCCGCCGAAATAGACGCAGACGCTTTTATAAAATTCCGGCCACCTGATGGCTGTACTTGCGATTCCGTCTGCCCACCTCTGATATACCCAAATCCAGTCTCTGAGCCATTACCTGCCTCTACTCGTCGTCGTCGTCTGCCATGCTGGTGTCTGCTGCTGGACGTGCCTCGTCGTCAGAGTGGGCGTCGGCACCGTTCTTGGTCGGACCCTCATCTTCGTCTTCCTCGTCACTGTCAATGACTCTGCCTCTTCTCGACCGTGAAGCCTGCTGCCGCCTGCTGACACCAGCATCCTCATCGTCGTCTTCATCGTCGTTCTTGTTGTCCACATCCATCCGGTCATCCTCGTCGCCATTCTTGTCTCCAGCGTCGGATAACGGAGAGCTAGCCTTCTCAAGAGCCCTTTCTGCGCGCTCGAGGGGATCCTCATCGTCGTCGTCGTCGTCGCTGTCCACGACGATTTCGGCGGACTTGTACTTGGTGTTGTTGACGGATTCCTTCTTTGTGAGACGGCGCTTCTTTTTCGTGGGACGTTCCTCTCCAGATTCGTCGCCATCGGTTTCCGCCCTCTTCTTGCGAGACCCCCTCTTTGGACGACTTTCACCATCGCCTCTCGGCGCCGGCTTCTTCTTCCGCTTCACCTTCTCGCCCGTTTCCTCGTCTGTGGTCATCTCAGCCTCCTGACGAGCCTTGTCCTCTTCGGCGCGGCGCTCGGCAATCTCTCGGTCCCTTGCAGCAATCTCCTCTCTTTCCCTCTTGATCTTCTCTTGCTTTTCTCGCTCCTTCTCCAGAGCTTTCTGGCGCTCCTCTTCGCGCCGGCGAAGCTCCGCTTGACGTTGCTCCAGTGCGGCTTGTAGCTTCTCCTTGTTCTTCTCCTCATACTCCTTCTGGCTGGCGATGGCTCTCTCGAGTTGTTTGCGTTGCGTGTTGCGAGCCATGTTGGCACGCTGTTCGACGTCATGCTTGGGGTAGGGGGTCTGGGGGTGGCCAGCAATCTCGTCCAGTGCTGAGATGGCAGCCTCGAGCCCGGCGGCGGCGTCCTGAAGTTGCGCCACCGTGCGCTGGTTCTCACTCAGCGCATAAACCATTGTCGCCATCTGGATCCGCACAAACGCAACATTGAACTTGTAGTGGACTTGATCCGGAGCAGCTTCAAGAGCCTAAATGTCACAGAATTAGCATCGTAGTCAGCAGAGCTTAGACGGGGGTATATTACCTTCTTGGCATACTCGAGGGACTGTCGGTAAGCATCCAGGTCGCGCTCAGAACGGCCCTTATTGAGCCAAGTGCGGCCTAGGCAAGCAAGAATGACGGGGTCGTTGGACTTGCCCTCCTTTGACAGCGCCGTCTCGTAGTTCTCAATAGCCTTGGTCCATTGCCTCAGCTCAGCGTAGATGTGGCCCAAGTTGACGTAGACATGGGCATCCTTGATGGTGTCCCTGATCTTGACGAAGATGCCAAGAGCCGTCTTGTAGTCCTTCTTGTCCTCCACCAACGCAATGGCGATACCTTGTGCTGCGTAGGCGTTCCTGGGATCCAGAGAGAGGGCCTTCTCGAAGAACTCAACCGCCTTGCTGTAAGTTGCGCTCCGCTTGGCTCTGTCACTGTCCGATTCGCGGCGCATCTCTCGCGCCTGGATCAAGTACAGGTTACCCATACCGACCAGAGCGTATCGGTCGTGCTTATCATAGTTCTGCAGAGTGTGCTTGTAGTGGCGGAACTCGTGGTCCTCGTTGATGTTGTGCGGCCGCTTGCGCGAGTGAACTTTACCCATGTACCAGCCATACAGAGCGCGAACCTCGAGGTCTTGCGGGTTTTCTTGGTACAGCTTCGCGACGGCATCCGGGCCTTCCTTGTTAGGGTTTTTCCTGAGCTTGATATATGCCAGTCGTGTGCGAGCGTCGGTGTAATCATCATGGCGCTTGAGCAAGCCGTCGTAGACCTCAATGGCCTCGTCGAGAAGACCACGAGACTCGTAGCTGCGGCCGAGGTTGAAGCTGATCGTAGTGACGAGAGCATCAGTGTCTATCTCTGAATCCTTTTCGCCGATCTTCATACAAGCGCCCAGGGCAGCCTCAAACATTTCACTTGCTTGCTCATGCCTCTCCGACTGGGAGTAGAAGCACCCGATGTTGTTGAGAAGTTGTGGCGGCAAGAACTTGCGCAGAGCAGCGCGCTTCTCAGCTTCATCTTCGATATCCTTCGGTTGCTCCTCCTCAGGAACCTGCTCGAGCTCAAGTTGCTCGACTTGGAGAAGACACTGCTGAGCCTTGTCCGGGTACTCGGTCTCATAAAGGCGAGCGAGATTGAGGAGAACCGCGGCATCGGGAGACATGCTCTTCTTGGAATCCTTCCAGGCACCGCGAACTCCTTCAAGCAGACCAATTGCCTTCTTCATCTCAGCCGATTTGTCTTCCTTGCCATCGGCGTCCTGGTTGGCAAAGACCTCTTCGGCATACAGAGTTCCCAGCAATATCATGGCCTCGTGACTCTTGGACTGCTGAATTATCTTCTCCAAACGCAACTTTGCCTCGCCCAAATCGCCTCTCAACACGGCAAGCTGAGCAGCACCAAACTTGGCCGGCAAGTATCCACGCTCAGAACCTCCACGAGCGTCGTCGGCCCGGCGATAGAAGTCACTTGCGCGGTCCGGGTCGCCCGTGTAGTGTTCCTTTCGTGCCAGCAGGTACCAGCCGTCGCTAGCAATGGCGTTGACATCCGTGTATTGAATCGCCTTGTGCGCGAGAGAGTCGACTGTAGGCAGCTGTTTGCGGGACAGGAAGTAACCAGCGAAGGTGGCGCATGTGAGGGGCATGTTCTTGTCGAGCTTGA
The DNA here is from genome assembly GCF_000319635.2 of Colletotrichum fructicola Nara gc5. Taxonomy (NCBI): domain Eukaryota; kingdom Fungi; phylum Ascomycota; class Sordariomycetes; order Glomerellales; family Glomerellaceae; genus Colletotrichum; species Colletotrichum fructicola. The sequence goes on along the minus strand of NW_027094051.1, from coordinate 5,427,324 downwards.
AGGACTTTTGTGTGTATTCGGTCATGGCCTTCTTGTAGAGACGAAGAAAATCGGGACTGTTGGTGGGAATATGGCCACTGGCGTCGAGGTAGTAGAGACCGAGAAGGATGTTGCCGACCTTGTGATCGGGGTTGATCTCGAGAGATCGCTCCCACGCTAGCTTCGCGTCATCCTTGAAGCCAAGCTGCCAGAAGCAGCATCCAATGCCGATTCTCGGATCGGGGTCGACAAAGTCCGGCATCTTCTGCAGAACATCTTGGTAGCATGCCAAGGACTCGGGATATTTTCCAAGCGAGAAGAAAGTGCGCGCTTTGCCCATCATCGCCAACATATTCTTGCCTCCGGAAACTCGAATCGCGTCTTCGAAAGCTTTCAGTGCCGATCGCAGAAGGTCTGCCCTCTCGGAATCAACTTGGCCGTGCCCAGCCGTCTTCGGCGTCTGCAGCGATGCCTTGAGCAACTGGAGAACACCACGGGCGAGGAACAGAGGAGGGAACGCGGGGTTGATGCGCGATGCATCGTTGAGTGTCGAAGTCGCCAGCTGCAGGTAGTATTCTTTCGTCTTTGCCTCGGAGGCTAGCTCGCCATCGGGGGGCAGGCGCGGCGCCTCGCGGCTCTTCCACAAGTACATCCAGCAGAGGCAAGAGATCATGCTAAGCTTCTCCTTGGGGCCGTTGTCGCGCATCGCGTTTCCACCACGAACCAGCATTTCGATAGCATGGTCGATCTTCTTCTGCTTGGCGTAGGCCAGCGAAACGGTCATCCAGTAGGTACGAGCGGCGCGCTCATTTTCGAAGAGGGTGCAAAGTTCGGTCGGGTCGTCGAATAGCTCGAGGAGATCGATTTCGACGGCCTCATCTTCGGCTTCGCCCTGAACAGGAACGTCGATGGCAGCCGGGATGTCAGAGAACCGTTTGCTGACTGGCGCACTCGTTGTGCCATTGGCACCGTTCATCGCGCCGTTCCGGTAGGCTGACATTGTGGCGGATGAGAGGCTATGACATGCCTCGGATGGATATGGCGATGGGATGGGTTGACGAGAAAGCAGTAATTAAGAAATTCGGGGGAGCTGGGATGAGGCTGAGGAAAGGATCACTCAGTCGCGTTGGCCTTGCACAGGTGGGTCTGTAAAGACGCTAGTGGGGCTCTCCTGCATTCACCGAGCTGCTGCCAATGTATGCTTTGATTGGCTGATGTATTTGAAGTAGACAGTACTTTTGAAGACCAGACTATTGCCCTGCGTCTCAGGTACCGAGGACCTAGCTAGCTCACTTACACGCACCTACAACTACCATACACTTGGTCGTTCTTTCCCTTCCAGCATGAATCAAGAAGAAAAATATGAAGGTGAAGCTTGAGTTTGATGGAATCACTAGTGAGATTTTGATCCAACTTCGGTTCATAGTTCAATTCACACGGAGGCTGCGGAAAACTTTTTTTCAATAGTGAAATGAATGTGTTTGAAATTGGAAGAGAGCAGTAAAGAACGACTAACACCTCCTTCCCCCAAACATTGCTCCTAGTTGAGGTCTTGACCGTCTCTCGACTGTCTCTCTGATATCCCACTTCAAGCCATATGCAGTCTTCTCCCACTCCTCCTCATCTCAAATCAGAACGCCTCCACCCTCATCACCGATCCGACTTGAGCTGTGAAGACTCCATCATGCCAGCCATCTCTTCATCCGGGGCGAGACTCAACTCTTGGGTCCTCAGATCACATTTTGAAGATTCGAGTCGAATTTTCGCACGGCAAGCCGAGGAGCCGACCGGGCCACTGCCTCCCACATCGCCAGATTCAGACACCACCTGCTTTGGATGGGGATGTCTTACAGAGGCTCAACAGGCCGGAATTATCGTCTGCATCGCCGTGGTCTTTGCTGTCTTTGCATTCTCTCTATGGTTCTTCCTCAAGTCGAAGAAAAAGAAGAAGGAATGGACGGATCAAGATTTCGTTCTCGTCCGCAAGGCACGCCGCCGTCGGCGCAAAGTTGATAGCCGGGCCAGCTCCATCGTTACTCAGCCATCGATTCCGTTCAGACATAACGGACTTTCTGTTATACAACAGCCACCGCCAATTATGATCACTCCCCCGACCTTCTTTCATATTCCCCCACCCCCTCCACCGCCCGTTCCGGTTTATGTACCGACGCCGATGCCGATCCCGGCGCCGATACCTCCGCCTCAACCTATGTACCCATTGGTCTACCAGCCATATCTAAACCACGGCGTGTCTATTCAAGGCGGCTATCAACACCCGTTCCCGCCTCAGAGAACTTATGCGGCTCCTGTCGCCCAAAACAGCCGTCAAGGACAACAAGTACCGCAGCCGCCTTCTCAGAACATATGGTCAAACCAACCATGGACACATCCTCGAGGTGACTCGCGTCCACAAGAGGCGTCAAGTGGACGGCCGTCACTCGCCCGCAGGCTATTCGGAATCTTCAGCACCCCGGTAGGCAGAGCCTCAACCATTGCGAGCTCAGACTCCAATTCTCTCCATGCGGTGTCTACAAGGGACAGCCATCAATCGAGATTGTCAATGACGTCCGTCACCACTCCCCCCTCACCAGAAACACGTAAAAAGCCCGAAGCCAGTCGCAGCACACAGAACGTTGCCTCTCCCTGCGGAGCTACTGTTGCCAGCGACGACTACGTCTTGTCCGCCGAGCAACGCGACGGCCCATCGCGCAAACCAGGAAAGAAGCAGACCGCAACAATCAAGAAGGACTCAATCGAGTCCAAGACCTCATTGAAGGTGCACACGACAACTGAGGAAACGAGGAATCGAAAGAAGGGAAAAGAGAAGGCGAAGCTTGACGTTGAACAAGACATCCCTGCCGGTCAAAGCCACCACAGAGATGAGCCTCGTCACAGCCCTCTTAAGATCAAGCCAATGAGAAGGTATGAAAAGAACCTCACGGAGGCGAAGATAGCAAAGCTAATTAGAGAAAGTGCTCTCAAAACGCGGGTCACAGCCATCCCGAGATCCAAGTTAGAGACCTCTCCGCGTATGACGGGTGCTCTAGGAAGCCCCAAGTTGGTGCCTTGACCTTCAACCCCTTACTATCTGCTGATAATTCCCTAGAGTTGACGACATACCTTCACACAATCGACCTGCGACATCTTCAATGGCTGTGGAAGGCGGGCAGTCCAAAAGCCCAGATTACGAGAGCTCATTTATCAGAATTGATGGGAAGGCTGACACAACCACCAGACAGAATGTAAATCACAAAGTCGTCAAACGCAAGACGGAGATCGACAGGGATGGATCACCCAAGAAAGCTCGAAAGGATCCGATGGAGGTGACGCTTCGCACAGTTGAAATGGTTGGCCGGCTCTCGACGGGTGATCTCAGTTACCCCATACAAGGAACTCGCGACAACCAAGTCACTCCTCAGCGAGACCCTCCGAAGATACAGGAGTACAGGTATGATTGACTTAAGCATTAGAGGTTGCTCCCAAACTTACAATTGAATGCAGCACGCCGTATCATGATGAATCGGATAGCGCTGAGGAATTCGACACCGACTCGCCGCCGCCTTCTCCGCCAAGGCCAGTTCATCAAGGCGGCGGTCGATACGCACCGGACCAGCTTCGCCGTGTAGCATAGACAAAGTTGGGTGAAATTGCTGAAACGAACACGACGTCGTTCTGAGATGACTAGCCATGGGAAGCAAGAGACATGGCAGAAACATGTTTTTGGTACGAATCCATTTTGGCATGGATTTTTAATGATGGATGGAGTGGTCTCAGGAGTCTGAGGGTTGCTTGACAGGTCCACAGGATGCTCAGATGATGGAGTCAGGTTACGGCGGCAGATGAACCGCAGGGGTGTGTTCAACCAAGCCAATACAAACAAAGATTCCCCTTGACAGTTGCATGTGTGCATTCATAATTCAGAGATGTGCCGAGATGTGCATATTCCAGAACAAAACAGCGGCACTGCGGGTTGCTAAAGCAGGGGTAAGTCAGGTAGTTGTGTCACTCTGGCCTGTGCGACAGTAGGACAAAGTGGTGAGGTAAGGCACATTTGGGGGCATCCATTGGCTGAGAAGGTGAACTGGAGCTGGTGAGTGGAGTAAGGTGAGGTGAGGTACAAACAGGTAGGTACCTGCTGAGCTACTGGGGAATGAAAGGTACCACCCAGTCCGGGTGTGTAAGGTAGGTAAGGCCAAAGCAGGCCCCGGAGGTGGCTTCGTCATTGCCTGGGTCTCCGGCCGGAATGGCACTTGCACCTGCTGCACCCTGGAGCTTACCTTAGTCCAACCACCACACGAACCTCACCACTGATCAACCTCTTTCCCCCACGCCCGACCGACCTCTTGTCCGCACTTCGACCGCATCCACAGTCTTCCCTGGGACTTGGGTTCTATCACTGAGCTACTGGGATATTTTTTTCTCGACTCCGATACTCACAATCACCCGATCGCTGATTGTCGCATGCCAACGACTGCCTCCACACCCCTCCCCCGCTACACCCGGCTCAGCTGCGCATCCCCCCGGCGCGCAGCCTAACTGAGACCGCAAACCCTTTCGCACGATTGAATCACAGCCTATAGCTTTGTTTGCTGTTGTCTTCAGTCACGGCTAGCATCATGTGGAACGACGAGGATAACAACCCCTATGGGACCAGCTTCGACAGGCGGGACAGCCTGACTTCCTCCTCGGCCAACCCGGCCTCTCCTACCTCTCGTGAGTGTATGTTGCGACCATCCCCCCAATACAACACCAGGCGACCAGCAAGATTCTCAAGATGATGGAAACCATAGATCTGGATGATTCCTCAGACAGTGCTGATGCCGACTGGGAGACTCTAGACCAGCGATTCGACATCCCTCAGACCCCGTCCACTACAAGCGACGAGGCTCCCCAGAATCGCGGCCTCGGCCACGACGAGAGCGAGGTTGAGAGCAGTGACAATGAGCCTATTGCTAGAGACAGGGGCGATATCGTCCCTCGCCCAAAGCCCGGTGGCTACGAGAGTCGCGTCGAGCAGATTCTCTACGAGAACCCGTCGATGCCCATCCTCATTACGGATGCAGGAAAGAGCGCAGAGAGTGGTGGTAGATACATTGTCTACACCATTCGCACCGGGGCAAGTTGGTTGAATAGTTCATACGGGGCTGTGTGCTGACAAGAAACTAGAACCTCGAGGTCCGCCGACGATACTCAGAGTTCGCTTCGCTGCGAGAAGCGCTTACCCGTCTGCATCCCACCCTGATCATACCCCCCATTCCCGAGAAGCACACAATGGCCGACTACGCCGCGAACCCCACGAACGCGAAGCAAGACCAGCAGATTATTGACTTGCGCAAGCGCATGCTCGCTGTGTTTCTGAACCGCTGCCGGCGCATGGAAGAAGTCCGAGTCGATGGGGTGTGGTGGAGATTTCTTGACCCCAATGCTAGCTGGGTGAGTCCATGTCATCGTTGCGATAGTATTATTGTGGCTGATTTTTCTTCAGAGTGAGGTCCTGCACTCTCACCCCGTAGCCTCAGTCCCCAAGTCCGTCCTGAAGGCGCCCCCTCTGGATCCAGCGAATCCTACACCCGCCCACGCCTTCCTTCCCGTACCAGCCAGCTCCGCGAAGTTGAGAACAACGGGAGGCCCAGGTGTCGATCCCAACGCCATTGCCGGAACAGGCTCTCATGTATTTGGCCGATTCCCCCCCGACAGCCATAACCTTAGCGAACAGGAACTCGACCCGTACTTCATCACGTATGAAGCCTCGATTAAGGAACTGGAGCAACTTTTGTCTGGATCTATGGAAAAGGTCAACCGTCGGACACTCAGCCATCTGTCAGCCCTTGCTGCCGATCTCTGCGAACTGGGTTCCAAGTTCAACGCTTTTGCGCTGTCGGAACAGGCACCGTCATTGGGACCTGCGCTTGAGAGGGTGGGACAGGCCGCCGACTCGTCATACATTGCAACGGAAGAACTGTCCGGATCGCTCGGTGCAAGCTTTGCGGAGCCTATGCGCGAGAATGCGCAATTTGCGGGCGTTGTCCGCAGCGTACTCAAGTACAGAGTTCTGAAGCGCGTGCAGCAAGAGCAGACGAGCGATGAACTCAACAAGAAGATTGCGCTGCTTGATCAGCTGGAGCGGAGCGAGCAAGAAGCCAAACGCATTGAGCAGTACTTGAGTAGCAGTCAACAGATTACACCCCCGCCGAAGCGATCAACGAGCCTTAGAGAGGCGGGAACGTCGAACCATCAACGTGAGGGTAGCGTCGAAGATACGGCATCCATCGACTCCGACTTTCCTCCCACCCACGGTGAGCCGGCGCCATCAGCAAGCCAGGGAGTACCGCAGAGAAGCAACTCAACGCCAGGTCATAAGAAGGCCGCGAGCAGCAACTCTATCACGAACAAGATTTTCGGACCGATTCGCCATGCGATTCAAGGAGTGGCAGACGTCGACCCTGAGAGGACGCGCCGCGACATGATCGGAAAGACCAGAGAGAGCATCGAGCAGCTGGAGCAGGCCAAAGTGGTATCTGAACATGACGTCAAGGAGGCCAGCGCCAGCATCTTGAAGGATCTCAAAAGATTCCAGGGAGAGAAGGAAGAGGATTTGCGCCGTTACATGGTAAGTTTTGCGGTATCTATGACATTACCGTAGCTAACACGACAACAGCTGGCGTATGCCAAGAGCCAGATCGAATGGGCAAAGAAGAACAAGGAGACTTGGGAAGATGCCAAGGCCGAGGTCAGCAAGATTGACGAGAGCTAGGTGTGAGTTGAGGTAACGGGACATGAATTTGCGCGTGGATATCAGAACAGCTCCAGCTCAAAGCTGCCGGCTTGTTCCTATAATTTGACGAGGCGTTGATTCTGCAGGCTTGGATGAGGTTCGCTCGTCAATTGGCGAAACGACGAAGGTCATTTGGCGTTTACGAGGGCTTGCCGTTCGTAAAAGCCATTGAATAGTCCATGAAATAATCAGATTAGTTCAGCTTGCTGTTCCAGACTGAGTTCATCTTGTGACTGTGACACCTTGAAAGAAAGTAGTTGAGCCATTTCGTAAACACTAAAAATGGCTTGGCGCAGCTTGGCATATCCTTTCTCATAACGTTCCTAGCAGGTTCGGGCTGTCGCGAGTTCCAGGCTCCAGCACACCTCCCTATGGTATCGCTTATCGATAAGAAACCGATAAAGCTCCGAGACTTTTCGTCGTCGCGAGGCTAGGCCGGACCTGTTTGTACTTTCTCCTTTGCGCAACACAACACACAAGATGGACGGCGTACAGCCGCCCCCAGAGGGCCCAATCGCCTCAATCGCAGAACCCGGCATCAAGGCCGAGGGGCAGCTGCTCTTCGACCTGCGTCGGGAGGTTGCAAATCTCCTGCATCGCAATCAAACGAGCTTCCCCGGCGCACAGCCCGTCAGCTTCGCGCGCAAGCACCTGGACGAGCTCCGGAACAAAGAGTGAGTGCACCTTTTCCCCGCCCGCGCCCATCCCTCTCGCCTGCCGTAGAGGAGTCGGACAACACCAAGAAGATGAGAAAACGCGCGAGTAGATTTGCTGACTCAACGCGACGAATAGTTACTACGTCTGCGAGAAGTCGGACGGCATCCGGTACCTGCTGTACCTGACCGAGGACGAGAGCGGCCGCGAGATTCACTACCTCATCGACCGCAAAAACGACTATTGGTTCATCAAGAACAGCAGCTTCCACTTCCCGCGCAAAGATGACGTGGGCAAGCACCACACGCGCACCATCGTCGACGGCGAGCTGGTCATGGACGACGTTGGCGGCGGTCAAAAGGCCCCTCGCTTCCTCGTCTTCGATTGCCTGGTTCTCGACGGCCAGGACCTCATGTCGCGCACCCTCGATAAGCGCCTGGCGTACTTCCAGGAAAACATCTACAAGCCTTATCGAGATTTGTTCAAGCAGTACCCGGAGGAGAAGGACTTCCAGCCGTTTCTCGTAGAGATGAAGTCGATGCAGCTCTCGTACGGCATAGAAATGATGTTTCGCGAAATCCTGCCCAAGCTGCGACACGGCAACGACGGCCTCATCTTCACGTGCGTATCATCCGACTACAAGCACGGCACCGACCCGCACATCCTCAAGTGGAAGCCGCCTGAAGAGAACACGGTGGATTGCCGGCTACGCTTGAACTTTCCGACGGTCCACCCGGACGAGAACTTTGACGACTTTACGGAGCCGTACATTGACTACGAAAGTGTGCCGCGTTCGGAGCTGTGGAGCTTCATGGGCGACGGACAGTATCAGTTCTTCTCGGAGGTGCACATCACCGAGGATGAGTGGGAGACGCTCAAGTCCCTTGGGGATCCGCTGAACAACCGTATCGTCGAGTGCCACAAGGACGACAAGAACCGGTGGAGGATCATCCGCTTCCGCGATGATAAGGCCGAGGCCAATCACATCTCCACGATCAAGAGCGTGATGGAGAGTATCGAGGACCGCGTCACGGAGAAGGACCTAGCTGAGGCGGCCAAGGGAATCAAAGACTGCTGGAAAACGAGGAAAAGATGAGCGACCCGCTAATCGCGTGTTCAAAAACATCCCGTGGCGACTCCCGGAGTGAGGTTGTCCGGAGGCTTCGCGAGTTCTGGAGCGGCAGGGTTTGTATGTGTGTGTGTGTGTGAGTACGGGCGACAGAGGCGTCTTGGTGTTTACGCTGGCAGCCGAGAAAAGAGTGGGTGATGGCGGTCTGAAAAAGAGAAGAGAGCTCGCAAGACTTCTTCTTCTTTTGCAAACATCATATTGCGTCTTGGTCTCAACAACTTTTTGGGGGCGCCGGGCTTCGATAGGCGCACGATAGCAGTTATTTCGGCGTTTGCAGCTCAGGATATCAGGCATGGGTCGGACTCAAGGGGATTCGCTCATCAATTTTGCGGTATGGCCCGCCAGGGTCGTCATTGTTACTATTATACAAGTCGAGCGAAGAAGAAAACAAAATAACCACATTTAATAACGCAGCTCGGAGAAAGACATGATGCATTATGGTTGTTGACGAGTATGTTCTACATTCACAAGCCAAACGGGAAGAAGAAGTCAAGGGGTTGTCTGTCTCGCAGCGCAGCGCCCCCTTCACCTTGACTCAGCAAGGTCTTGGCTATCCTTTCTCGCCAGAACCGTAAAGGGCACGTTTTGGCAACTTTCGGATGAGCAAGGGAGAAAAAAAGTATCCCTACAGCACTAGCGATTAGCTCAGCTAGGATCCAAGGTACCTACTATGAGATGCGCATGGTCGAGCTATACAGAATGCATGTGAACGAAGCCCCGCGTCACTGCTGATTCCCTCAGGAGCTTCCCAACAAACTCAGGGCAGGTAATAGCCAGCAGCTGGCTGGCTTTCCCGCCTTACCTACATAGGCGCCCCTGGCAGTAGCAGCACGCAGGCGGCAGCACCCCGCCATTGCAGCCAGCCCGGGCAGGCAGGGACCGATCCAGGCACGGGCTTCCGCAAACCTCGAAGACGTCACAAACCTAAAGTTTCCCAATCTTACCTTAGCAGCGACGACGAACCACCCGGCCGGCGGCGAAGGGAGGAACACTGGGAGTTCCGATAGAGCTAATCTTGAACCTCAATTGCCCTGTCCCATTACTATTCTCCTTGCCATGACCCTCCTCAGCGCGTCCAACTTACACACCCGTCCGTGATACGTTCAATTGGCCCTCCAACAACCTAGTAACACCAAGTTTCCCCCATCCGCCCACCATGATTCTCGGCCCCGTGTCGCTGCTCGATTGCCTGGTCTTTGTTATATTCCTGACGCCCCAGCTCTTGCTCAATGTCGGCTTCTTCCCCACGGCGGTGGTGGCCATCAAGGCGTTGCCCTTCCTGCTGTTCGAGCTTCCCAGCTCGCTGTTCCGCGAACGGTTCCTGCTGAGCCCGGACGAGAGGTCGCCGTTCGTGCAGCGGGCGAGTTTCTTCGAAGACCTCGTCATCCGCTGCGTGCGCTACGCCTTTGCGAACCTGCCCACTAACATTGGCCGCGTCTTCTTCTCAAAGTACATCTCATTGCCGTTCCTACGGTTCCGCATGCTGCGGCATGGGTACATCAGATCACCCGTCAGCTGGCGGGAGTACAAACAACATGTAAGTCTAGTTTGCCCCATTTTCTTCACGTGTGAGATGCGGTGGCTTAGTTCTCGATGGCAGGGTCGCCATGGATTCCAGGGCGTCTGGATCAACAAGGACGCTACCAAACCACCCGATGTTGTCGTTTACTATGCACATGGCGGCGGATTCGCCATGGGTTCTGCCTACTTCTACCTCGAATTCCTCCTGTCGTGGCACGCGCTGCTGGTTCAGCAAGGCTACCAGAACCCAGCCATCTTTGCGCTCGAGTACACGCTCGTTCCCGACGAGAAGTACCCGACGCAGGTGTACGAGACCTTGAGGGGATATAAGCATGTGCTCTCCATTGCGGGAGACCCGAAGAAAGTGGTCATTGCAGGGGACTCGGCAGGAGGGACTTTGATGTTGACGCTGCTGCTGGAGCTGGGCCACATGAATGAAGCAAGAGCATTCAAGGAGAAAGGGGACGACTCTGCACCATCGGAGGGCGAAAGCCAGCAGTCGCTTCGGCGAGCTTCGGAATCGCCGCTCCCAGGATTCTGCGTGTTAATTTCGCCATGGGCACGACTGATATCAACCAAACACGAAAACTCGGCCAGCGATTACCTTGACCGCGACACGCTGTGGAAATACGCGACACAGTATGCCGGACACACACATGCCTACGACCAAACGGCGTCTCCCGGGCAGTGCGGCGATCATCGGGTGTGGGCGGAAGCTAGCCCGCCATGCGGCTTCTTCATCACATACGGATCCGAGGAAGTGTTTGCGCCGGATATCAAGGACCTGATCAACACATTGGTGAAGAGTACCGAGGTAGACAGCCGCAGCGAGGACGGCGGGATCCACGCCTGGCCCGTAGTATCGCTGTTCTTGTCAAGCACAGAGGACAAGAGGCTCAAGGGTCTGCGGACACTAACGTCAGCCATACGGAAGCACATTCAGTAAGCCGTCTGCCAAGGGGGCGGATGCCGGTCGGGGTCAGATTAGATCAAGTAAAAAACTGTCATGGACCGAGGCGCACAACCTCGAAACCAGAGCTGGAGGACTCGGCTTCTGCAGTCGTGTCCTATTGTTGGTCTCCAGCTATTTCTCTATCTTTATCATCATCCGTGACGACCAATAGAAGGTAGGCGCTGGGGCGGGTGCGCAAACAATAGAATTGATTTCGTGGTTTGATTACCTGCATGATTGAAATGCGTTCCTGCATACCGGGCCGTTGGCCAAGTGGGAGATTGCAGCGGTAGTGGCGGGATTTCTGCCGAGGGATCGCGAGCAAACATGTCCGTGTTTGCAGAGACGCGTTGAGAGATGCAGATGAGTTCTTGCACACAGGTCCAGCCCCCGAGCGGAGACAAGTGCGACTCGCGACGGGAGGGTCGTCGCAAAGCTCAGACGGGTAGGTGGTAAAGGTAAGGAGCTGTTGTGGGTCTCGCGTGAGGTCATGGATGGCCTAGACAGTCAGCGACTCGATGAAGGCGACGTTTTGCGACGGGCAAGGCCATTTGACTTGGGACGATGGGGGCCCTTGATGACGGTGTGCGGCGAAAAGGGTCGAAGGAGCCCAAGGTGCAGGGAGGGTGCCAGCTCCAGGCAGCATTGAAGAGGACGGCGCGGGGTTTGACGATGTGTCTCATCGATATAAAGCGAGTGGGAGCTGATGCCGGTGCGAAGCCGCGAGGTCAGACTCGTTTGGACATGACATCTCGACGTGCGATATTTGAGCTGTCCCTCTAGAGCCTACTGAGGCCGCGTGTGTGAGTGCGCGAATATTGGCTGGGAAGCAGGCAACGAGAGGCGTGAGCTGAGTTGTCATGGACGGTCAGCCAGCCAGGCTACCTCAGTGAGCCAGCCGCCTCTTTCAGCCTGCTTGAGGTTACTTCGGGTGCGCCGCAAGGTACAAGTGCATCCGCGAAGCTGCAATATGCAGACTGGGCCAACGGTGGGGAGGGCGAGACGCTCGCGCCGTTGACGAACCGGCAATGTGACGGATGAGGTTTGTACTGGAAAATGAGTGAGGTTTGCGCCACGAACGACAAGAGAATAACAGAAGACGAAAAGGTGGTGGCGAGGCGTGGACAAATATCGCGGTCGGAAAAAAAAAACAGAGACGAGGATTTGGTGGCAGATGACAGTTTGGAGCTTAGACGGCAAGCTTGAGTACCTGAGGGCGGTACTGGAGAAGCTAGCCATGGAGGTAGGTACTTGAGCGTGAAGTATTGGTGGTAAGGTAGAGGCAGTGTTGGCACTGGAGTGGGAAACGGTAAAGCGCGGGAGAAGAGGTCGAGGATCCTGGTCCAATCAGGATAACAGCGTGGCCCCTGCAACTGGGGGTGATTTTTTGGAGAAGGCAGAGGGGAGCAAAGGGGAGCTGTGACCCGCGACGCGCATATAAACGGTGGGCATTCCCACTGCGAATCCATCGCCTTATGAAAGGAGCCCGCTTCTGCCCACCGCGAGGTCCATGTCCACAGTCCAGCTGCCTTACACCACCCGCACCGCCTGCCAAAAGCCCACACACCCGCTGGCCACACCTGCCATCATCACGGGGCCGTCGTCACCTTGACCTTCCGCCTCCGTCCAACCAACCGTCGCAAACACCGGGCGGACAGCAGCCAGCGCAGAGCAACTGCACCTGCGACTGCACCTGCTGCCATTTTGCCTGGCAACTGCCTCCTGCCGCCTGCCGTTCGTGCCTGCCTGCCAGTCCGCCAGAGGGAAGCAAGCAAGACATCACGCCGCGCCTGCGTTGGCCTCACTGGCCCATCTTGACGACATAACACGCCCATTCACACGTTTCATCACCTCTTTTCCTTCTTGTCTCTCTTGCAGCCGCCAACAACACCTCACTGGATCACGGCCGAACATACCGCTGCCCCGCACCTCACGCCTGACCGCACCACGACCTGCGCGCCCACCGCCTCCTGCCCAGCACCCCCGAACCCAGTGCAGTTGCATCCTGGTTCGCCTCTCACACCGAAACCTTATCGTACCGAAGCTGCCATATCGCCAAAGTCTTTCCTGACTCAGCGCTCGGGCCCAATCGCGACTTCTCCATTTCATCGACGAGCTGTGTCTGTGTCGAGAGTGCGTGTTGTCGCACAAACAGACCTCTTGTCTCACGGCCACGCCCTCTTCAGCCACGACTTCCCGTCGCTTCGAGCTTCTGGTACTGTCTGCATCCATTAGCCTTACCACAAACACGTTGTTGCCTGCTTCGAGGCCCGGAGACGTCTTTCCATCAGGTTGCTCCTCTCACTTTGAGGACTGAGACTTGAGTCGCGAGAAGGCTCCTTCTGCCTGCTTGTCTGCCCTGGTCGTAACAGCAACCTGGCGCTCTTGTCGTGTGTCTGTATATCAGAGAATGTGGGAGCTTATCGGCCTTCTCAGACGTGCCTTGCTCTTCTCTGTCTTGTCGTGACTTGCTTGTGTACTTCAGCCCTGCCCATCACCTTGGCTCAGGCTGACTTGCACGCAGCTCACACTGGGACATCTTCCCCTCCACACGCACACAGGCACGCATCTCCATCCTGTCTCGTTCTGCATGTCATCCGCGAGTCGAGCCTACAGCATCTGTACTGCTTCTGCCTCGTTCACTGCCACCACCAAGGCGACACTGCATTAGCCCCGCGTCCCAAGGACACCATCCCGTCTCACGCATCCCAGCAGACGTAGCGCTGGGACAAGCTGTCACTGCCTCAGTGCCTATACATACCGCACGCGGTAGCCAGGCTTAAATCAGACTCCGGGAAACACGGAACGATTGCCTTGGCCGGTCCCAGTCTATATCCCAGTCCAGTCAGTTGTTTATACCACTGACGAGCATACGCCCACGCACACAAGGGATTGCTCGCGTTGAGAGACGCAAGTCATTGAAGGAAACCACCCAAGCCGAACGAGAGGGGAAGCAGGTGCTTTTTGTTCTCCAAGAAATCATCCACCCCCCTGTTCCTCGCTTAATCATCCTGTCTCCGCTCCCACGCTGCCATAGGCGGTTCTTGGACACCCTTGGCCATTGCACCCCAACCCGACCCAGCCAAGTCCCCCCCCCCCCCCCCTGCCATTCGTCCTCCACTTTGAGGGACGAAAAAAAAAATAGCGGCCTTCTAATTTTTCCAGAACAGCGCCAGAGCAGGACCTACCTAGCCGGGAGAGGGAGAGGGAAAAAAAAATAAAAATGGCGGACGACACTGCCTACGCTCCCAAGTCGCCAGACCTCTCTTCCTTTTATTCGGCAGCACCCGCCCCGCCTACACCTCCACAGCACAATCTGCAGCACCAGCAGCAGCACCTGGACCTGAGCAAACTGCAAACTTCAGGACCTGCGCCGCCGGTATATGAATACTCCTCGTCCCCGTCGCGCGCCTACCAACCTCACCAGCCGACTTCTACTCCTGTACACATCAAACACGAGCAGCCCCACTACCCGTCCTCTACGGCATTCAAGTCCGAATATTCCTCTTATCAGCCACCCGTGCAGCAAATCCACCCGCACCACCAGCACCACCACCAACCGCACCAGCAGTACCTGTCGCCGCAGTACAACCACCAGCCGCCGCAGCCACCACCACAGCAACAGCAGCAGCAGCCTTCTCCGCAGCAACCCCCACCAAGCCCATATGGGCAGCAACCCATCAAATATCAAGATCAGCATCAACTCCAATATCAACCACCAACACCCCAGAGCCACCAATACGTAGAGAAAAAACAGTACGGCACAACGCCCAATCTCTACGACATTCCGTACAACCCAAATTCCGACAATCAAGCTTTGCCCCAGACACCAGGTTCTGCCACCATGCCTCCAAGGAAGAACACACAGTCGGCTCCCTCGCCGCCGCCAGTCGAGCCCTCTCCAGTTCGGACCAAGTTCCCCACTGCCAGGATAAAGCGCATCATGCAGGCCGATGAGGAAGTCGGCAAGGTGGCTCAACAAACACCCATCGCCGTTGGCAAGGCCCTGGAGCTATTTATGATTGCAGTTGTCAGTAAGAGCGCAGAGATCGCCAAGGAGAAGAACTCCAAGCGTGTAACGGCACAGATGTTGAAGCAAGTCATCGAAAGAGACGGCCAATATGATTTCTTGGCCGATATTGCCCTCAAGGTCGGCGACGAAGAGAAGAGGGGTGGCCGCTCCAAGGCTGACACAGAGAGTGAGGAGGAAATGGAGGTTGAGACGAAGAAGAAGGGCAAAGGTGGTCGCAAGAAGAAGGCCACGTGAGAAACTGTTTCTGCACATCGCATCGGGGTCGAGATTATTTGAATGACGAGAACTATGAAAGGGTTATGAGGACTGGCGTTGGACTGGCTAGCATCTACATCGGCGTTGGGTGACACAACGAAAAACTTGTCACTTGGGGGCAAAGGGTACACGGCACGGAGGAACTAAGCGCTGCTTCCTCATACTTGCATGCCATGGACGGCTTGTCTTCCTTGTATGCGCATTGGGCCTGTCGTTGGACAGCATTCACATTCACATTCACATTCACATTCACATTCACATTTTTAGAATGAAGAGATTATGTTGCGCTTCAAAATGATTCTCGCATGTGCTGCTGATACCGACTGACTTACACCGTGGGCCATCTGAAACTCACTTCTCACCAACCCGGCGCGGCACGGCACCTCGGCGGGGTCTCTTTGCTTGCCTCATGCTGTGAAATCAATGGGGGATAGGGGGCCAAGCAAGCTCGCAAATTTGTGTAATTATATCAAGATAATTTCATCTCATTCTCACAAGTCCATGGACCTCTCTGTCTCAAATCACCTACCAACTGTACATAATACGTCAGCTCTCAGGGTGAGCTCTCTCGCCCCGCCCCCTATGCACCTACGTCACATATGCATATAAGACGATACCCCGCCGGCAGGGGTCATCCACCTTGAGGTTCCAAGTTAGTAAGGTAGCTTCTCTGGCTCGGTGCCTCAGTCTCTGGGCAAATGTGTCTCGCCTCTCCAACTCCCGCAGGCGCCTACGGCTTGCGGAGTAAAGAAGGTAGCGAACTCGGTCCCAACGGACTGCGGCCCCTTTTTGTGTGAAGGTGGCCCCTAAAGTTCCGGTGCTCAGTCCTAACCCAGCCCGCAAGGTACCTTACAGGCATGGCAGGGCAGGCCAGGTAAGGTAAGGTACCTAGCAATTGCGGATTGAGCCCCAGTGTTCCCGGCGCTGAGCATGCTCATGCTGAGGTAACCCGGCGTACCTTAATTTGAAGCCCGAAAATTTAGGCACTTGCAACGGCGGGTCGTGCATGGCTGATGGGGCATTCCTCCCACCTTCCAAGTCACGCCCTCACATTAGTGGACAAATCGACCTCCCCAAATCCACGGCCGAGGAGGGAGCTACCTACAACTGGACTCCTTTAATACACCGACGAGCAACCGGCCACCTCACCGCGTGTACCTACCCTACCTGTCCTTCCGCCGACTCGACTCGATCCATTGTCTTGCTTGCTGCTTCTGCAAATCTGCGTGCTGCTCTGCGCAAACCGACCTCCCAAACATATGAGCTTCTAGAGCCATGCGAAACCGTCCCTCTCGCTGCGAATCCCGTTCATGTCCATGATCAATGAGGCACCGAGCCTCACTGTACTTGCATCCTTCTTTCCGCTTCGTGGCGTAACCAATGTCGTGGGACCTGCTCAAGCGATTCCTTGAGTCCGACGTCTTCAACTCGAACCCCTTTCTCTCCGTCTCCTACCTATCGTGAGCTCTTTCCCCCTCCTCCCGCCATCTCCAAGTTGTCGCAGCGTCCGTTGCGCCCCCAATTGGCGCTGACACATGACGTCGGACACTCAAAACTGACTCCTTTGTGATGCAGCCGGTATGCCGACCATGTGGGAATTCACTATGTCCTTTGCAACAAGCTGCGACGATTCCCTTACGAGGACATTGAATTCTTCTTGCCGCAGCTATGCCACCTTATAATTAGCGTCGACAATGAGTCCATGGCCCTGGAGGAATTCCTCCTGGACCTGTGCGAGGAGTCTGTGACTGCCGCCCTCCTTGTGAGTTACCCTCTGTCAACCCATTGCGCCTCGATGGCTTGTCTAATGTCACTTTCTAGACCTTCTGGCTCTTCCAAACCTACCTACACGACCTATCATCCAATCCTCAATCCAAGTCCTTTCAAACGTGTCGTAGGGTGTACAACAAGGTGCAGCACATCGTATTCGGTCTCCCAGATGCCGCGCGGCATGACAAGATTAAGGAAAACATCCTGCCAGTTACGGTTCTTGCAAGCTTCGTCTTGGCCAGTGTCGCGGTCCCTCTCGTCCCGCATTGGGCGGGACCCCTCGCCGTTGCACAAGCCAGGAAGCCTCAACCATCCGACGACCTGATATCCAACTCGCAAACACAGGACAACAACCCCAAGGTGACACGATCCCAGACGGTGACGGCCGCGAGCAGCACAAGGTCCAAGCGTGCGAAAGATGGCGGGCGCATCACGAGCGCCCCGGATCTTGTGATTTCGAACTTGCCTCACCGGGCGACGGACCCGTCGCCAACGCCGTCGCGGCAGGGTTCATCGGGCTCGAGGACTCCAGTAGAGGTCAAGAGGTTACCGTCACATCTCGAGATGAAGAACGCGGACGCCCGACTTAGTTCATCCTCGCTGCCTCTTCCCGAGCTGCGGTCTCCACGGTTGGCCATCACCCGGCCCGCAACTCCAGTGTCTGCAGGACTCCCGCCACGACCGAACGATGCTCTCAACAGGAGACATTCTCATCACTTCAAGAGCAGTGCCGCCGGCGCCGAATTGACACCTTTACAGAAGACGAGGCTTTTGCGACAACACTACTTCAGGTGCGAGACGCAGTTTTTGACGGCGCTCGAGGGGATTTCGAACCGGCTAGTCATTGTGCCGAAGCCTGCCCGCCTCAGCGCGCTTCGCGCGGAGCTGGCTCTCATCGCACAGGATCTTCCGGCCGAGGTGGATGTTCCAGTCATCTGCCCCCCGACGCTTGTTGATGGCTCTCCGGCGAAGAGTAGACACCATCGAATTGTGCGCTTGAACCCGGGGGAATCAACAGTTCTTAATAGTGCGGAGAAGGTGCCATATCTACTTATGGTTGAGGTGCTAAGGGATGACTTCTCATTCGATCCAGAGACGCCAGACAACAAGAGGCTTTTGTCGACTTTGCTTACGGAGCAGGGCACCAATCGACGCATCTTCGACCTGTCTGACTCGCCGCGCATACTCATCGCGCCTAAAACTCCGGAGCCCGTCATCGACAGTGTGTTCGAGCCCATTTCCGGCGACCTGGGAAGCTCTCCTATGCTGAAGCCATTCGATGAAGATCCATCTTCGAAGTTCCAAGTCAAACAGGTTTCGCCGGCGCAACCACAGCGTCTCCCAAGCGGCACTACCACGATGTCAAGTACAATTTCCGACAACATGACCACTCCACGCAGCTCAGGCGCCTCTACCTCGAGATCTAGCAGTCCCCCAGGCCCTCTCCGCAAGATGACGCTATCAGGCCGTGGTGCTCCAGCAGCCGAGCAGCCCGACTTTTCTGCGCTCGCGACGCATATGCGCACAGCCTCACAAATGTTGGCCCAGCTTGAGGCTACGAGCGGCAAGCGGCCAAGACATGAGGTGCAAGCTATCAGGGCAAAAATCATTGCGAGCATGCAGAGTCTGGAGGAGCAGAGCTTCGATATGGATGAGCAGGGTCCAACATTTGACACGATCATGGCCAAGGCCTCTACTGCGCAGGCGGCGCAGGCTGCTGCCGTTGCACAAGTAAATGCTGAGCCTGAGGTGGAGAGCGAATCACCTATTGAGCCAGGGGCCAATGCCGGTGCTGGACTGGCGAGAATGGAAAACGACATCAAGACCGGTGGTATCCAGACCAAGGGCGACCGTGACGATCCGAGCGCAGCAGTCTTTGGTGAAGCCTGGGAGGCCAAGAAGGAGCGTGTCCGCAAGACCTCACCTTATGGCTGGATGAAGAACTGGGATTTGGTTAGCGTCATCGTGAAGACGGGGGCCGATCTGCGTCAGGAAGCGTTCGCGTGCCAGTTAATCGACGTTTGCCACAAGATTTGGGTCGATGCGAAGGTTAATGTCTGGGTCAAGCTCATGCGCATTCTTGTCACGGGAGAATCGTCGGGCTTGATTGAGACGATTACCAACGGCGTCTCATTACACTCTATCAAGAGAAGTCTGACTCTATCAATGGAGGCGGGCCCGGGCCAAAAACGTCGATTCGCCACTCTCAGAGATCACTTTCTCAAAGCGTTTGGTGCCGCAGATAGCGAACCGTACAAGGCTGGAGTAGACGCCTTTAAGCGCTCGCTGGCCGCGTACAGTATGATATCATACATCTTGCAGCTGAAGGACAGACATAACGGTAATGTCCTGATCGACAGCGAGGGACACATCGTTCACATCGACTTCGGCTTCATGTTGTCCAACTCTCCGGGATCCGTTGGCTTTGAAGCGGCGCCTTTCAAGCTGACACAGGAGTACATTGAGGTGCTGGGAGGCATCGGATCTGATGACTACGAAGACTACAAGAAGCTCTGCAAACAGGCTTTCCAAGGTAGGTTACGTTCCACCAGGAGTGTTTGAACAAAGCTAACCTCTTCAGCCTTGCGGCGGTCTGCGGATAACATCATTGATCTGGTAGCCATGATGGGACGTGACTCGAAGATGCCCTGCTACTCTGCTGGCGTAGCCCAAGCTACGCACAACCTTCGCCAACGGTTCCAATTGCAGCTCAGTGCGGACGAGGCGGAGCAGTTTGTCGAGACTGACTTGATCGGCAAGTCTCTCGGCAGTTATTACACGCGGCTGTAGGTTTCCTCTACTCTTGACACACGTCCAATTGCTAACGTCCGCCAGCTACGACACCTTCCAGTATAGAACGCAGGGCATCTACTAGATGGGTGATGATGGGACTTGGTCAACAACTCGTGCATTGGGGCATTGGCATGCATCTAGGCATCTGGGCGGCGTTGTGGTTGTATAGACGACTTGCTGATAATGAAGAGCCGAGGAATGATCTCTCGGGCACACATGACTCGATGGGGAGGCAGCGTTTTAGAGGTATAGCTTGCCTCTTGAGGAGATAGGATACCGAATAAGATGAATGATATCCATATGAAAAGTTTTTAGTACCTGTTCCGAGTGCCGTGCGTGCAAGTGAGGCTATGACCTATGGGCAGGTTGCCGCTAGTGAATGACGCTCAACAGCTATAGGATACTCGCAAACTGAGCATTTAGTATGTTTCGTATGTTTCCGAACGGGCTCTACCAGTCCTGACTCCAACAACGATGCGCGGCATGTTGTATCACAAACGGGAGGCATCTCAGACACTCGTACGTCTGGCAGTGAGCATTCTAAGAGTTATCTGTTCTCCTCTGGTCTCATTCCTGTAATGGCTCTAGGATGTTGGAGTCGCCGCGCTCGTTTTGTGTCGCCGACTTGGAATTTTGGCGAGGCGGATTGGGTTTCGCAGCATCGAATTACTTTTGGGGCAAGTTGTGCATGTCCATTCGCTCGCAGACCTCTCAGTAAGTTTGAATAGTAACTGGGAGGGAAATTCACCACATAGCAAGTGACACACGCACTCGTATTCTGTGCAGAGAATAGCCAACGCCTCGATGCGAACAGAAACGGTCCAGAGTCAACTTCGCTGTCACGCCTGTCGATCTCAGCCTGTTGGTCCTCCAGATTCTTGAACCAGCGCGACACGAGCCCCAAAACCTCCCAGAAAACCCCCATTTCCCGGCGTTGGGCCCGATTCAAGGTATCCATCAAGGTCAACTCGAAGGACCCCGTCGCTGTATGCACCACCATCTCTCACTCGTTCTTCTTCACGTCGCGAGTCACACTCCGAGCTGCTTCAAAGGCGCCTTCACTGCCAACCGCCTTCTCTAGTTGGCGTTTGATATGCATTGCATTGCTGAAAAGAAGGACTATTGACAGGTTAGCTCTAACCATCAGTATCGACAAACGAGAGGGATGGCATACGCGTTGGCACCACGACCCAGGGGCCGTTAAACCCGATGTAGTAGACCCAGAAGTAAAGGAACTCGGGTCGACTGTGAGATACGCCGTGGAGAAAGTACTCGGTCAAGCTGGTAGAGTAGTAGAGCACGACGCCGTACAGGTGGCCGACGCACATGATGATGGTCAACGGGTAGCGCAGGGTGCTCCTCTTTGCGATGGCAACCACGATGGACCAGCACAGCGGACCCCATACCGCCTAATTCCTGTTATTGACTATTCGCTCAGAGGTTGACACAGGGTTTCTTACCACGGTGAATCCTTCAACGCAGAGCATAAAAGAGTCGGATGTCAGGTAGCGTGAGTCGGACAGGGCGTATTCCTTCCAGAGCTGGCCGAAGAAAGTTTGCAGGCTTGCTAGGTTCTCATGGTAAAGAATGAAGTAGCCTGCAAGGGGATGAGATACTGATCAGAAATGATGCGATGGAAGATTGGGTTGTTACCTACCCTCGAAGAAGCAGTGAAGAACGCCGCCTGCGTCGTGTTAGCTGTTGTAAGCGCCGCAGCCGAGAGCCACTACGCACAAAGTGCAAACCAAGCGACGGTGAAGAGATCTGCTTTCGACAGAGCAGGGTAGGCTTTCCTGGCGCCCAGGACAGCCGCTCCAACGGCCAGAGCAAGAACGGCGCCGAAGGCGATGAGGAGGACGGGGATGGAGGTTTGGTTCGCGGTGTAGTGCAGGATTTGGGCGTCGACGGGGTAGTACGGATGTGCGGGAGCAGCCACGTTGGCCGAAAAGTCGACGGCCGGGTCATTCATGTTATGCGGGATGGACTCAGTCATTGCTGGCTACGTATATCTCGGTTTTGGGCTTGATTCTTGACGCGTGGCTGGCCGACAAAATTTGGTTGTGAGGATGCTGGAGGATCGATGTAACTCGGCGGTCAAGACGGTGGAAAATGACACCTAGGTGCCGGCCGAACCAATGGTCACAGCATATCCTTTCGGCCTGGTCTTAAAGTCCAATGCATTTTTCCTTCTAAACAAAAGGAGACCTGGTTATGTCAAATATTGAACTGGTTTCTCAGGCGGCTTGAAATCTCATAGAGGGCGGGAGTTATTGCTGGTTCCTCTCACACGCATGTCTGCTTTAGTTGCATCTCAGCTGCCCTTCTAAAAGACGGCGCCATTGAGAGGTGCCTGGCGCTGGCCTCCGGATAAAATACGTGCAAATTGGATCACTGAGAAGCCTGTTAGATGAGAGAAAAAGTTGTGAACTAAGGCCTAAGAGAAACAGTCTGCTTCACAGGTTAAGTACACGGTAGTAAATATTGTTTGCAGAGAATAGCGCACTTGAGACGAAGTTCTTGTCTCTCACTTCACCACGTTGATGGTTCTCTAGCACCTGTGTAACGTAACAACAGTTACCTTAGCGGCCGATTGGGGAAACCGGACCGCTGATCTTCCGCAGGCCGCCGCCCGTGTGAGGTGGATGCCGTTACCGCCAATTAGTCGACCTCGTGTTGCCATCTCCGTCAAGTCATCACCGTGGCTGTATGTGAGACGCACTTCTCAACCCCGCCGTCTGGTCTTTTCCCCAAATCACCGCACCCTCAGAGCCGCGACAGTCAACATGGGCGACGTTCCGGTCGAAGAAGCCCCTTTCCCGCTGACGGATGTCGATAAGTGGGTCCTCTCACAGACGGACGAGGAGTTCAAGAAGCATGACTGGGAGGAGCTCAAGGAGATTATTAGTGCGTCATATTTTTTGCGCTTTGGCTTGGTATCTTGAGAGTCTAATGGTCTACAGAGACGAACAAGCTGGAGGTTCTGAAGCGGAAGCCCTCAGACCTGCGTCGATACATGAAGTGGACGGCCGAGACCAAGGCCGAGTATGGTTCCATGACCAAGTACCTCCTCGTGAACCGCCTGCCAAAGACCTGGGGCGAGCCGCCTTTCACCCCCAAGTCGCTCGTTCCCTTTGAGGATCCGTCCGACTACCGAGTCCTTGTCAACGACTGGCCGTACGGACTTGACCCCGAGATCACCCATATCGTGGTCTGGTCGCGCACCATCATCCCTACTGATGCAGTGACGGGAGACATGACGCCAGAGAGCAGGCGCATCACCCAGAGATTTGTCGAAAAGTACTTTGTTGAAAGCTTAGGCGATGGTGGAGCAGACAGAGTTGTCTGGTTCAAGAACTGGGTTGCTTTGCAGAGTGTGCGGGCTCTTGAGCACATCCATGTTTTGGTGAGAAATGTAGACGCAGAGGTCATCAAGAAGTGGGCCGAAGAGCAGCCGTGGCATAGACAGAACTGAGCGGATAGACCCGGTAGAGATGAATAGACACCATATCAGCCGTCGAGCTGCTGGAATAGACTTTCAGTCAAGTTATGCCGCACGGCGCTGTTTGCGGTTGGCGGGCACAGGAGCTTCGTTGTTGCCAGCACCCTGCATACCTTGGGCCATTCTCTTGCCAGCTCCGAGCAGACCAACTCCAGCGTAGGCGCCGTATGCCGGGACGGCGAGCCACAGCAGCCAGCCCCAGTTGCCGAACAGGATGACGAGAACAACAGATGCCCAGGTGACCCAGACGACGTCAAACATGTACTCAGTCAAGCCGGCGGCTGCCAGGTCCTCACCCGAGGCCTTAAGGCTTCCTCCCGCATCGTACTTGGGACGTCCCGCGTTCTCGAGGACGAACTCGCAGATCAAGGCGGGGGCAGAGAGGAGAATGAACCAGAAAAGAGACCTCGACTTGATCAAGAAGTGGAACAGAAGAAAGCTGACATTGACAATGGCAGAGCCGATGTGCAGGTTGTTCAGGGCGGCGGCGTTGGACTTGGCCCTATCCTTCTTTGCCTTTTGCGCCATGTCGACGGTTGGCTGTGTCGAGGTTGCTGCGGGTCGATTTTCGGAAAGGTGAGGAATGGTTAGTGCCGTCGAAGGGCACAAGAAACGCAGTTGAGGTCAATTGAGTTGGTCAATGCCCCGGCGCAAGGTGGCACGAATGTGAATGAGGACCGGTACGTTCCTGAGGATGAAGACAGGTTGCGTGCAAACGGTGTTGAGGCTGAAGGATGCGAGTGACGAAATTCCACAAGTGAAGTGTGGCTCAGGCGTGGGATCCAATGACAGTGCACTAGGTACGGACGGCATCAAGTGGATCTCCAACTGCTGAGAAGACGGTGCACCGCCTGGAAGGGAAGAAGAGGTGGCGGGTGGATGTCTCTGGCGCAAGACGCCGGTCGGGTGTCCGTACCTCAGGTAGGCACTCCGTGGGGGGGCTGGCGAGTGACGACAGGGGGTTGGCAGGCAGAAAGGCCGCTGAGTGGGCGCTTGTTCCTGTTGCTGGGCGAGGTGATAGCGGTCGCTGCGGTATCGCGTGAGCCAATCAGGGCCGTCGCACCACAACACCACGCGCGACGGGAACTGAAAGGAGAGGGAAACGCTGCCGTCAGGTCAACACGGCACGGAGGGAACAGGAATAGCAACCTGACATTGTCCATCTTAGACAAGGTCCCTGACCTGACCTGAACTGACCTCACCTGAGGTGACACCTTCACGACGACGGGACTTGCCCTTGTCTCTCTGCTCTCGTCTTCCCTCCTCCCGCCATCCCACGGCTGGACGTCTGCCGCTGTCTCCGCCCACCACCTACCTGCCTGCCCCCTCCATCTTGTGGTGTAGTGACTCTAGCTTGCCTTAGGTAGTTTCTGGTCTTTGGTCTCCCAGCTTCCACCCCTCTTCCTCTGTCAACACCTTTTCCTTCCTTCCTCCTCTCGTTCCGTTCAGTGCGCTTCGTAGCCACGTTTTTTCTGCAAGACGCGACCCAGTCAGCCAAATGGCCTGCCGTCTCTTCTTTGGTTGCTGCGAGGAGTGAACAACGCAAAAGTTTGGACAGAGTTCTCCGTTCGTTGTTACGTCGACTTGCAACGCCCCCCAGAAGGGAAACCCAAACAAATTCACGGGACCCACCACAACGGCCTTTCCGCCTCGACAGGCCCAGTAACAACAGTACCAGCAACAGAGAAACACCACAATACCCATCGCTACCAACGTCGCTTGTTTTCAGCATTTACGGCGCCAATTCATCTCCAGCGGCCATTCATTACGGCTCTTAATTGTTAATGCCTTCAATAAGCCGAAACGATTCGACCGCAGTCCCCTTATTGCTCCTCTAGCCCTGAGGCTCCGCGCGACCCCCAACCTCGAAATTCACGGACGCAACTTTTTGCGCTTGCACAGAAACCACCATCCAAGCTCGCCAGAGCTCAACCACGCTTGCCAACCCTAGCCGCCCGCCCTCCCGGGACGCTGGCCACCCAGATCGACTTTCCAGCCATCCTACCCGACGACTATTTACGACTTGCGCGCGATCCCATGGCCACAATCTCTTGTCGACGGTAACCCCCTCCACCGAGCCGCCTGCATCTCTTCACCACGCCGTGAGAATGGCGCCCACCAGCGCAGCCATCACCGGCCTGCTGCGTCAGGTCATATACTATCATGTCGACCATCATACCTACGATAACGCCCTATTCTTCGCCGAACGCCTGAATGCCCAGGACCCTAAGTCGAGTGAATCGGCTTACCTGTTGGCGCTTTGCCATCTTCGTCTTGGCGATGCGAGGACTGCCTTCGAGGTCAGCAGGCCGTCTGCCTCTCGAGGCTCCAACCTGGGCGCCGCCTGGATTTTTGCGCAGGCTTGCCTCAAACTAGAACGATACAAGGACGGCATCAACGCGCTGGAAAAAGCGCGAGAGAAGTGGATTGGCAAGACGAACCTGGGCAAACATACCACAACAACCCGATCACTATATCCGGACGAAGCTGCGGTTTTGTGTCTGTTAGGGAAGCTGTACCGTGCATACGACGACCGCCGAAGGGCGATCGAGTGTTTTGAGAATGCCGTCAGGGTCAACCCCTTCATGTGGGACGCTTTCCAGGCTCTTTGCGACATGGGCGTCAACGTCAGGGTGCCCAACATCTTCCAGGTCACCGATTCACTCACCCATAGCTTCGACCAAGACCCCAGTGTGGTTCTCCAGGAGCCCAAGGAGGGCACATCAAACTCGTTTGAACCCAAGAAGCACTCGGCCCGGACTATGATGGACTCATCAGATCCTTTCAACCTTCACCGATCCTCGACATACCAAGACATGCCCTTTAGTGCCAACGTTTTTGCTGCCGAGGCGGAAGAGAACGACTTCATGTCGAAAATCACGGCGGCAAAGGCGAGACTGGCACCGCCAGCCACGGCGAATGGCGAGTCCGATCTTATGGAGACACCCACCGGTCCCGTATCGATGCCCGAGGTTCCGACACTGCGTAACTTCGCTGCTGAACCACCTCAAGCGCCACCACGGAGGACACGGACGGCGCAGGCCGTGGAGCCAGGCTTCCTGGAAGCACCTCCGAAGATGAGTTACAGACTAGGTGCCAAGAGAAGCACTAGGAGTCAAGATAAGGACCAAACCGTCGAGTTGCACTCTGACACCGGCACCGGTCCCGGAATCTTGCGGACAGCAGCACCCTCGGAACGAAAGAGGACAGTCTCGGGGCACCCTGTTCAGTCACGACAGCATTCCGAAGAGGTCAGCGCTCCCACGCAAAGGAGGAGCGCAAGGTTAAATATGAACATGTTTCACAAGCCGTCAGTTACCAAGGCGAACTCGGGCGCTGCCACAATCAGCGGTGGGACTCGCGAGTTGAAGAAGGCTAGACCCCAAATCTCTCGAATCATGCGGCCTGGCTCTAGTGGCTCCAGTGTCGGTAGGGTCGTAAGTGGCAACCGGAAGCCCATTGAAGATAACGGCATGGACGTCGACCACGCCGAGACCACTCGAGTACGGGAGCCTCACGCGACCCAGCATGCTGCGCCAAGAGCTGCTCTTGGGGAGCCCGACAACGTCAAGATTGAAGAGGCTTTGAAATGGATTATGGACTTGCTCAAGAAGTTCGCCTCTGGCTACTTTGCACTTAAGCAGTTCAGATGCCAGGAGGCTCTGCATTCCTACAGCACTTTGCCCCGCAGTCAACAGGATACACCCTGGGTTCTGGTCCAGATGGGTAAGGCGCACCACGAGCAAGGCTCGTACAAGGAGGCCGAGAAGTTCTTCAGAAAGCTGCGTGTTGTGGCTCCAACGCGAATGGAAGATATGGAAATCTACTCAACCATTCTTTGGCACTTGAAGCGCGAGACAGACCTCTCTTTCCTGGCCCACGAGCTTGTTGATGCCGACTGGGACTCGCCTCAGGCCTGGTGTGCGTTGGGCAATGCCTCCTCTCTTTCCCGAGACCACGAACAAGCACTCAAGTGTTTTAAGCGGGCTACGCAACTAGATCCAGGTTTTGCGTACGCCTTCACTCTGCAAGGCCACGAGCACGTCGCCAATGAAGAGTATGAAAAGGCGATGGCGGCCTTCCGCCGCGCCATCGCTGCCGACAAACGTCACTACAACGCTTACTTTGGCATTGGTGGTGTGTACGAGAAGCTGGGCAGCTACGACAAGGCATACTCACACTTCCACACCGCTTCGATCATCAACCCGACCAATGCTGTTCTCATCTGTCGCATAGGAGGGATTTTGGAGAGGCAGAAGCAGATTCTTCCGGCGCTCCAGTTCTTCAGCAAGGCTGTGGAGCTAGCGCCCAAGGCTGCGATGGTCCGGTATCGGAAAGCCCGCGCACTCATGCTTCTCAGGCAGATAGATGCTGCGGAGAAGGAACTGTTGATCGTGAAGGACATGGCACCAGATGAGGCGATGGTGCACTTCCTTCTGGGCAGGCTGTACAGGAATGCCGGGGAGAAGCAGATGGCTGTACGCTGCTTCAGCAACGCGCTCGCTCTGGATCCAAAGGTATGCTATCCGCGTGTAGTGATGAAGTCCTTGGCTAACCACATCGATAGGCCAGCGTATCGATCAAGGAAGCGATCGAAAGCCTCGAGGAGGACATGAGCATGGAGGACTCGATGATGACATGAGTATATGGCATATGAGTTTCTTGGCTTCAATTCAGGGCTTGCCCTGCGAGGCAGAGAATAGCGATTTCTGCATTTTTAGGGGTTGTGCAAGTATAGGAGAAGAGTCTGGGTACGACGGAACGAGGCAAGTCCGCCAAGCTTGGGTTTAGGCATGGTATAACAGCACGATGACACGGATTCATGTTTATCGGCATGCTGCATGGCACCGGCGTTTGGGAAAGCAAAGCAGGGAGAGCATACTGGCTTAGGAAGGACACACTGTGTCCTCTTGTATAGTAACGGCCTCGCGTTGACCAGGTTCCTCGGTAGATAGGTCGTGACGAGAAAAGTAATGCATCACTATTCGCGACACCTCACGACGCTGTGTTGGCATTCTTGCTACGTTTGCTGTCAATCACAGAGGCTGACGTGACGGCCTGTTGTGCGAGCGGGTGCTGGAAAGCGGGCCTCGGCAGCGGCTTACGAGAGATGATAAGAATGGCTCGCGCTATGCTTATCGATATAGTTAGCCAGACCAAGTCTAGAACCCATTCGATCTGGTCTCCAGACCCCCATCTTGTTGCAGTGCAATCGACTTTCATCCCAGTACGGACCAATGAATCCTATACTAGCCAAGGTACTCAACATTGAATCATTCTGAAGGCGCCTCATCACCTGTGTTTTCCAGAACGCGCCCACCTCAGATCGCAATTGTTGATCGATGGCCGATGGTGGGGGAGACTGAGACCCCTTGCATGAACTCAGTGGAGAGATAAAAATGCAGCCAATGAAAAATCAGTCCAGCGGCAGCGGAAAGAACTAAGCGGACGGCAGGCGGCGGGAGGACACCTGACGCGTGACAAGAGACCGGTCGCAAAGAGCTCGGTCCACTCAAAAAATCGCCCACACCCTGCATTGGGCAACTGGCCCAGCTGCGACTGCGAGCACCCCTGCCTGCTGCTCCAGCTGGTCAGAAAAAAAGGCGGTGCACGGGGCAAGTCGGGTGCCCCCATTGCAATTGACAACACAAGACCCAACGCGCCTGCTAAAACAACGCTTTGCAACAGGCCGCAAGTGACTTGCAAAATACGCGGCAAAAAATAGGGACCTTACCGTTTCGCTATTTTTCCAAAGTCCAAATTGGGACTAGCCTACTGATCCGGACCTGCCCCTGCTGCCACTGCACGCACCGCACCTCAGCGCACCACACAATCAGTAACCCGTCCCCCAGACTTGCAGCACCGCCTTATTTATTCCTCTCCCCCTCTTTCTCTCCATTCTCACTCCTCTTTTCACACACCCCAACGTATCCATCACCAAACAACGTCACCAACATCTCGTTCTCGAGACACAACTACATCCACTTAACTATCCACCTCAAACAACTTCATCAAAATGACTGGACGTAAGTAAACTTTTGCTTCCTTTTTCCATCGTTACCATCGTGGTGCTCGGTGCCGCTAGGTGCCGTGGCATACCCCGCGGCTGGGTGCCTACGGAGGCCCATCGGCATGCACCACCGCACCTGGACGCGTCGCCACGCATCTCAGGCCGCGTCGATACCAAGCGGCATCATCAACACAACTACATTGCATCTCGGACAATGTGCTGACCATCCCTGCAGGCGGCAAGGGCGGCAAGGGCCTCGGAAAGGGTGGCGCCAAGCGTCACCGCAAGATTTTGCGTGACAACATCCAGGGTATCACCAAGCCCGCTATCCGCCGTCTCGCTCGTCGTGGTGGTGTCAAGCGTATTTCTGCTAGTAAGTTCCCCTTGCTCTCCACCGAACCTACAGCAAGATCTAACAACCCCTCCAGTGATCTACGAGGAGACCCGTGGTGTCCTCAAGTCCTTCCTCGAGGGTGTTATCCGTGACGCCGTCACCTACACTGAGCACGCCAAGCGCAAGACCGTCACCTCCCTGGACGTTGTCTACGCTCTCAAGCGCCAGGGCCGCACCCTGTACGGTTTCGGTGGTTAAGCGTGTCATCACGACACGGTCCAGCTTTGTTTTGCGGCTTCTTGGTATCAAGCAGGCGGGAAAGCCGTTTGGCAAGGCTTGGTGCGGATGGTTCATTGGTCTTTCTCATCGGTAATGGGATATGGATACATCACGTTGATTTAAGGCGTTGGGGATCACACGAGACTCTGGGAATGATACTACTCGAGGCGTCGATAGGCAGACGCGTTTGTCTGAATGAAACAACACCGAAATGGTGACTTGAACATACCAAACCTATTCCACTGCGCATGAATCGTGACGCGTCTCATTGTTTACATATGTGAATTTCTCTAACTGGGCCGCCTGTGTTCTCCACTGCGTGTGCCTCAGTCTGGCTGCAGGCTGCAGGACCCCGGATGACTCATTGCGCCGAGTGTTCTCGCCTCTATCCCCGTTGGCATCGTGCTTCTGTCCATGTTGGTCTAGATATTACAGGTATTTCCTTCCTGCCGCTGCGACTCTTGCTCTAAACACTGGGCTCTTCACCTCCATGTTCAGCCTGTAAAATGGGCTCATTATCGCTTTAACCCAGTTCTCGTACACCTCCTGAAAGAAGTTCTTGATCGCCTCCTCCGTCGCAGGACTCGTCGGGTTGGCGCCGATGGCTGTTGATGATCGTGAAGATGCGGTGCTGGAAGGTGCAGATGGCTGGTGGAGTAGGAGGAACTTGACGTTGCCTGCCGTCACAAAACAGGAGACGTAGTTGTTGAAGAACTTGTCGACGACCTTGAGGTATCTAGGCAGAAATTCCATCGTCAGCATGTGCCAGGCGCATGATCACCATCAAAAGCCTCCATCCACCCCTGGACATACAATTGACCCTGTGCCCACTGAACCTCCTCCACGATGTCCAGACTGCTGTGCAGGATGAACTGGTTCAGATGGCGAATCTGCTCGTTGAAGCGCGACTGGCCGTCGCCGCCCTGCTTGGAGGTGCCGAACTCATATTCGAAGAGCGGGTTGTCTTGCGTGCCGACGATGGCGAAGTAGTACGACATTGTTCACCGCGACATCAGTGGGTCTCGCCGTGCTCTCGCTGAGTGAATTGATATTCTAGGCCCGCGGCGCAAAGCAGACGGCCTGATCGTATTCGGGGTTTTGTCGTCGTGGAGTGAGGATGTTCTCGAGCGATTCGGGATACTCTCTCTCGCTGGCCTTTCGCGCTCCTTCACCGAAGTCACTGGAGCACCCGGCGAGAGCTGCCAGCTAAGGTAGGCCCGCGGGGCGGACGGGCGGGCGACCAGTGGGAAATTCCGCGCGCGAATGGGAACCTTGCGCTGCGGCAGCCAATTTGGCCCCACTCTTTTTGGTGCGAGCTCCGAAATTTCCTAGAATCGAATGTCTGGCTTGCACAATTGACGCCCTCGAGCTGTTCGACTCCCGCCCCCTCCCTCGACGACGACTCATTCACGGCGAACCGCGTACGATTGAAAGGCCTACCTGTGAAGTAGCCGGAGAACGCCAGCGAAGCACCGACAGAAGACCGCCGTCACCGCCGTGGTAGGCAGGAGACACACACATACACACATCATGTTCGGGGCGTTCCGCATCACCTCGCCGCTGTCGGGCGGTCTGCTCTGGAAGATCCCCTGGAGGCTGTCCAAGTTCCAGAAGAGGAGGCACAGGCTGCGTCTGCGCGCCGTCGACGACGTCGTCTCTACGGTGGACGCGGCGCTGGCGAAGCAGGGCGAGACGGTTGCCGCCGTGGAGCGGTGGAAGGCGGAGATGCCCACCGAGGCGGAGATGCTGCCGAGGGACAAGTACACCATGTTCGACCGCAAGGAGAAGAGGTACCGCAAGGGCATTCACAGTATGTTGCTTCCCAACCAGCCTGCTTCGTTGTTCCGCAATGGGGTGTCTCCAAAGGGAGTGGCATGGCTAACTTTTGATATCTGCAGAGCTGCCCAAATGGACGAGAGTCTCTCAGAGATTGAACCCTCCCGGATACTAAACGACGACGAAGACGAATGCCGAATGTTTTGTTTGAATGGAGAGGACGTCAAGGGAGGGATAGAGAGGATCGTCGACAGAGAAGGCGGGCGCTTGTATGGTCCTTTACATATGGTCCTTTACACACTTGGCTGCTGCCAACGCTCTGTCGCGGGGAACAGCGAAGACGTGAGCTCTCGCTGCTTGTTGTAAATTATGCATGTATGTGGGTTCAAGAACAACCGCGTATGCTGCAAAAGCCATGTAGAATCACACGTGCTCAGAACGAGCACAAACTCCAATCATGTCCCGAATGATGTCAAATTGAGGGTATCGAATCCCGAATCCTGTTCCCGTGAAAGCATATTTACCCGCCTATATGGTATGTCAAAAAAACCCAATGCTTTTCTTATCTCTAATCTTCTCTTCCTCCCTCTCTGCCTTCTCTCTCTCTCAGAGATATGCGCGCCACAGTTTGCCGTGTCAGCACCACGTCTTACCGTCCCTCGTCATATTCTCCACCGCGGTCCTGGATGGCCCTTCCAAGTCCGCCTCTGCCCTCGTCGTAATCCTCGCGGTACTCGTCGCGCACCTGCCCGCCGCTCTTGCCGCGGCCGTACTGGCGGCCCTCCTCGAAGCCGGGGTCGAGGTCGGTGCGGATGACGCGCTCGTCGAGCTTGGTGCCGCCAATGTACTTCATGCAGTCGAGGGCGTCCTGGTGGGTGTAGTACTCGACGAAGCAGAAGCCGCAGGGGGTCTTGTTGAAGCGGTCGAGGCCCATAACGAGGCGCTTGATCTCGCCGCACTTGGAGAAGAGCTCGTACACCTGCTCCTCGGTCGTGTAGAAGGACAGGTTGCCGACGTAGAGCGTCGTGGCGTGGGCAAGGGGGTCCTCGGCGGGTTCGGCTGGCCTAGAGTCCTCGTCGTCGCGGTGGTCGTTCCTTCTGCGCTTGTTCTGGGGAGAGAGCGCTGGTGTTAGCATAGGAGATGGTGCAAGGGAAGAGTGAGAAGGCGTACCCTGCTGTGGTAGTATGCGCTCGGCCTATCGAGACGCTCTACTGTGTTTCTTACGCCGTACCGCATATTTGCAGCTTGTAGGGTTGTAGGAGATAGCAATTGGTTTGGTGTTGCGCAGGTCGGATCAATGTGAAGGATTGGCCGACAGTTTTGCTGGTTGAGATTGGTTCTGAGATCAATGTACTTGACGAGGTGAGGTACCTGAGGCAGGCTCCAGTTGCGCGAGAGTCCTCGAGTGCTCTGGATCTGGTGGTCCGTGCATGCAACCTCATGGGTGACCACGAAGGTCTACTTCCCGATTTCAACCACAGGTGAAGTAAGTTGAGTATAGCCATGTCGTTACTTAACTTCTTTTGAAACATCCTCGAACTGTTTATTGTTACACTTTCCGATTAGAGATTTAGAACTTTTAGTAAGAATATTATAGTCTTCCGGGGCCTCTGGCTCATTTTCACTTCTCATCGTAAAAGGCTTCGTAAAGAACCAATTTCTTCAAGTAACTTACAGAAATGCTCTGCTCTTCAGACATCGTCCGTCGTTCTTGTTAGGCAGCATCAGGCTGATGTTCTCAACTTCACTGCGAATTGCCGTGTTGTAAGTTTAAGCTTGCGCAACTGTGATTGGCTCAGCTCCGGAACAGAGGTGCTGGGTCAGCCCGGAGCTCAAAGTGGGTCTCGCTGCAGCAACCGCGACTTTCTCTGGATTTTTGTCCTGGAACATTTCAGCAACCAGCCATCAAAGACGTCTGGAAAAAATCGGCCGACGACCTCAGTATTCGACAGCGACCCTGAAAGGCCCACGAAATCGCGCGCAGCTGCAGACACATATTTCCGACATTCAAAAGGGTAACAGCCACGCAATGCCCAAAGTTAAGAGCTACACGGCTCCGTGGCTGTCCCATGGCCCCGGCCACAGCTTGTTTGCGCCGTCAACCGACTCCAAGGCGCTGAGCGCGCCTTCGCCGTACCCCAAAAAGAAGAAGACTGTCGGACCAAGGCGGACAATTGCTCGAAGAGGCACCGAAGTTTTTGTCGCGGTAGGCAAGGAGCTGCGATGGGGCGATTTAGCGTACCTGAAGGAGAAGTGGTCAACAAAGTATGGCCATCGTCGCATGGGCAGCCGTGTCAAGCGAGAGGAGTCGACGCAAACATTCGAGGATGCGATCCCCTCGACCGAGGAGGCCGCCACCGCGCAGGGTTTCCGCGTAGGTTATGGATACCAAGACGTTGGAATCAATCTCTAACATCTCGTGACAGACCATCAAGACGCCCGTCGCCGATGACATCCGGCAGCTCGTCATCTCCCCGAACTCCGACTACCTCGCCATCGTGACGACACACACCGTTCACATTTGCGTGGTTCCCGACTCATCCCACCTCACCGCCGAAGATACTAGTCCCCTGCGACCGAAGATATGGACACTTGGGCCTACTACCCACGTCACCTCGCGCGCGTCGGTCGCCTCGGCGATCTGGCACCCGCTTGGCGTCAAGGGATCCTGCTTGGTCACAGTCACCACCGATGCCATTGTCCGTGTTTGGGAGCTGTCCATGACCGATCGCTGGTCCTTCGACTCTCCTACTCTGTCTATCGACCTCAAGAAGCTCGTCGATGGCACAACACTTGATCAAGATTTCACGGCGTCCACTGCGGCCACGAATGCCAGCTTCTCGCAATACTCTCTGGAGATGCAGGTCGCATCGGCCTGTTTTGCTGGCCGTGGATCCGGAGGATGGAGTCCCATGACCCTTTGGGTAGCCATGAGGGAGGGTGATGTCTACGCTCTCTGCCCTCTCCTACCCCAGAAGTGGGCGCCGCCCCCAACTCTGATTCCGTCACTGTCTGTGTCCATTGTCTCCAAGGTGGCCGCTTTGGAAGACGATCCAGCAGTCTCGGAGATCGACAAGCTCCTTGCCCAGCAACAGCTCGAGTGGATGGGTGACTTGGACTCTCAGGAACCGCAAGTCATCGACACAGCACCGGGCGAGCAGCCGGTGGAAGTCTATACGCGCCCCTCCCGGCCCGGTGTTGTGCCGCGGCTGCAAGGCCCTTTCGACTTTATCGCCGATCCCGACAGCGAAGACTTTTACGACAGCTCGTTGACCGATATCATGGTCATCGGTAAAAAGGTTGACACGGAGGACCTCATGATGGGCGAAGACGAGGACTTGGATTTTGACGATGGGGACCAGGAGGGTCTTTCACTGTCCGTCGTCTGCTTGCTATCCAAGACTGGCCAGGTCCGAGTCTACCTAGACCTGGAAGGGATCGAGGCTCAATGGCTGCCACCACGCAACAAGTCGAGACTCGGACGTCTCCTGTCGGCGGCCGATTTGCCCAGTCTGCTGACTTTTCAATGCGTCGACACCATGGCACCAACCGAGATGAAGGTGGAGGACTCCTGGCCGACATTCTCGTCGGATGTCATGTCTCGGTACTCAATGTTTGTCACTTCGCATGCCGGCATTACCTTCCTCTCTCTGTCTCCTTGGATCTTTCGTCTTGAGGGTGAGCTTTCAGGCGAGTCGGAGGCAGGCTCAGACTTCCGTCTCGGCCTTCTCGTCAACGGACAGAACTCTATTCGGGACCGACTCTACACTCAGTCCTCGAACGATGTCACTGTGCCCCTCGCCGCGAGTGCCGCCATACGCGACCCTGATCTCGGGTACTTTCTCTTGTCAGCCACCCCGTACGAACCGGTCGCTCTGACTTTTGAGACACCCGAAGACGATTTTACCCCTATACGCCATGAGACGCCGTACGAAGAGAAGCCTGTCACGATGGAACCTTTAGATTTCTACGAGCCTCGTCCAGCCTTCCAGCCGTCTCATGCTTTTGAGCAGCAATCCGACCTCCCAGAGCTCATCAACAGGCTTCGAAGCTCACGTCACAAGACAATTGTAAACCAAGAGATTCGTTTGTCTCCAGTGACTCTGCAAATTCTCACAGACGCTCATCGCATCCTGGGCGAGGATACCTACCGCCTTGGTACTGCCGTTGCGGAGATTTTCCGCCGCTGCAGCACTCTGCAAGATGAACTTCGTGATCAGATTCAGAAGGCCAACGAGGTCAAGGAGAAGATTGATAAGATTGCGGGCAACGACAAGGATGGGGAGGGTGAAAGCGACGAAGCCAGATTCGAGCGGCGCATCACAGACGCGCAGGATCGCCAAAAGCGGTTGAATGAGAGGCTCGAGAGTGTCCGAAAATATGTCGGCAAGGCCGCAACTCGAGAGCTCAGCGCCAAGGAAAGAGCGTTTGTGGAAGAAGTCAAGAGCATGGAGGCCAGCGTGCTGGGATCATCAGAGGACAGTCCGAGAGCCAAGCAACAAAGATTGCTCAAGAAACGTTTCGAGGACGTGCAGCGGTTACGAGATGAACTGGTGGCCGAGGTGGAGCGGGTACAGAAGCCAGCCGACGGCACTGATGTCCAGGAGTCGCCGTCAAAGGCGTCGGAGCTCAAGATCCCGTCAGAGATCCGTAAGGCCAAGCTTCAGCAGGTCATGGGTCTACTGTCGCGTGAGACGGCTTTAGTCGAGGCTGTCACTTCGCGGTTGGAGCGTCTGCAGACATAGAATGGGGTAGCGCGGGGTTGATAGATAGGTAGGATGACAGGATACCATGCGTTTGTTACGTTAAACATCGTCTCAGGTTGTGTGCTCAAAGCAACATGAGTTCGTCACATCGCGGTTGAGCCCCAGGAAGCACAGGGCAAGCAACTAGGGTCAGGTGCCATCAGTTTTTGACTTCGCACAGGGCGACGAACCATGTGGTGAAGCATCATGGGCTTTCGTTTCAGTAGCACCGTTACCTGACTTTAAAGTCGATTCCAAGCGAAGACCTACTGACTCGGGCAACGACTGTCGTCGAGGCTGTGGCGCCCAGTTGCTAAGTATCGTCAATCGCAAGGAGATGCTGGCTAGATACGCCCGTAGCCTTGAGCCTGGCTGGTGGTCGTTGAAGTTGACGGAAGGATCATGTCTGAGTTGATCGTCGGGTGTCAGATCGACAGTGTGATTCTAGACTGACTTATCTGCAGGCGTCGGCCAATTGAACGAATTTGCCTCCCGCCTCGTTTGATCTCACCTATCACATCGACATCGGTCTTGCCTGCATATTGCATTCTGCAGCTAGGGTGCACACCAACACTAAAATCGTCCACTTTGATGCCCAACTGTGTTGCGTCGTTCCGGATTCGCAGCCGTTGCTATGTCTCTCGGTGCGGGACGGGTAGAAGGGCACAACCAAGTTCCGACCTGCAGCGTAACGACGCAGTGCTTCCTTGGGCATTGTTCCACTGATTGAGATTGAGACGTGGCGGTCGGGCCCCGTCGTCCTCGTGGGAGGAAAAAAAGGTTGTGCATAGCGGTGCCTTCAAAGCACGTCTGGCAGTTTGCTTCTTTCTCGCTTCTAGTCTTCCAAACGCGCACCGCAGTCAGTTCTTGACACTTTCATCTCGGACCTCCCCTGCCGTTTGTAGCTGTAGCGGCAGCAACTTCCCTGTCTGTAAGTCGCAGGGCGGGATCGCCCATACTTTACCAGGCATACCCTCGCACCAAGCTTTCCCCGACTAAACATCAGATGGTCACAAAATCAACTACCTCAGTTCTTGTTACGCCGGGCTTTTTTCCCCTTCAGTTCAGTGCTTTGGTACCAAAAGTCATGACGCCGCTTGCCCTCTCGCAACCTGAGCGTAACCACCACCATCAACGCGCGGGATGTCTCACTTGGGCCTCGAGGCATCCGGACAATCCTCTCCACAGGGCTGTCACGGCGGTGCGGCCTGAAGATGACGACAGCTGCTCGGCATTTACCGAAAACGAAAAATGGGTTTTCGTGGAAACGAGGACGGAACCGATGTTTTCGAAAATGGACGAGAGGCTCGCGAGCTGCCACGACGATGAGATTGGGCTGCGTTCGGGCTCTGCCGAAAGGATCTGCCGTGTGGAATTTTGCCCAGCGTTACTCGTGCCAGCAGAGACATCTGGGACGACCGTTTTTATACTGACGCCAGATCCAAAGCGTGGTCGGCTGGTCATCCTTTCGGCAAATATGCGGCTCCGCGTCGACCGCAAAGTGCAATTCCAGGTGCCCATACTCGCACTCACACGCATTCAGATTTCAAAACTACATAGTGAAGACAAGATATGCAGGGTACAGTAGCCCTGGAGACCCAACAAAAAGAAAGGATGACCACGCAGCAAAATTTCTGATACCATGGGTATCTGTAGAGCCTGATTGGACTGATGCCTTGGCCTTGCTTCTCAGCCCCCTCCAGCTATTGTGCTCTCCCGTTTCCGTCCAGTCACAGCCCAAGGCCCTTCCAACCCCGGGCGATATACCTTCTTTTTTCGTCCCCATTCCCCTTGCAGGCTGTTTATCTGCAGGTTGTCCGTACATTGGCCAAGCCGAAGACCAGATGGGTCATAGCGCATCAGCTTCTTCCTCGTCGACTGGGCCACAGTGGAATGCCTCTCACTGTTAAGGTAGGATATTCATCACACTTGTCTTAGACCAACGTTGCACACATCAGGCTACACCTACCTGCCCGCCTCATCTATCCGCCCTGGCTGAATCATGGGCCACTACTGTTCGCAGCTATGAAAAACATGCCAGCCTTTTGAGATGGGACGGATGGAAAGGGGAGGCATCTTCGGCAGGCTTGTATAAGATGTGACCTACACCCTCTTGTTCTCTTCCTCCTGCATGGTCTATACAGCTTTCGGTTCCACCTTGCATATGATAGTGTTTCTGAGCGACATACGCGAAGCAATACCACCAACTCGTTGTCCCAAATCGACGACCATGGCACCTAACCCGTTATGCCTCGCCTGGCGCGAGCAGATTATGGGTAAGTCTTCGTCACGGCTAAATGAAATTTCGAGATTTTACCTGCCAACACTGCTTTAGACAACTTGCGTCTGATATCCGGCCGCAGTGCCTTCATCGACATCTATACCTCACGCCATCCCAACAAGTCGTACACCATCTACGCAGTGAAGGTGCACAAGGGCAAACGCCAGGAGGTTCTTTCAGCAACAGGCCGCGACCTCGAGGACGCCTACGAGACACTCCATACCAAGTCGGCTCAGGAAGTCTTCCAGTTTGTTGAGCTGAATGGCTTCGGATTCCCTCGCGGCACGAAGAACGACTCGGATAGCTCTGACAGCGAAGCCTCGACACTGGATGAGGTTATTTCTCTATCTGCTGTCTCGTCCGAGAGCGAAGACGATGAGATCCCATCATCCCGTCGCAAGAAGACAAAGGCTTCCCGCCGCAAGGATAAGAAAAAGTCCAAGAAGCACGTTTCCTCTTCTGAGGAAGATAGCTCCTCCGAAGAGGACTTGCCGAGAAGGCGCCCGCCTCCCCCGGTTGCACGCCCATCCTATATCCCGGCAGTTCCCATCAACAGCTCGGCGCCTCCCCCTCCACCTCCTGGCTGGAGAGGCCCCCCCACGCGCGTCTATCCTCGCGCTCCCGGCCAAGGGCCTCCACCTCCCCTGCCGCCCCCAGGCAGGTTCCCACCAGGAATGCGTCCCCCTTCCATGGCGCCCCCACCCCCGGGGACTGTCTCCATTTCCGCGCCTCCCCCACCTCCGTCGGTGCCCGGCAAGCCCGTCCGCCTCGTCATCGGGTGGGCAGGCCACGGAGAGAAGAAGATCGTCGAGCACTGTCAGGCCAGCCACCGCGCAATGCAGAGGACGGCCCTCGCCCACGTCCGCGCCAACTGGCAGTCCTTTGACAACGTTGTTCCCCAGGAGATGACACCCGGACGCCTTTGGGGTCTCGGTGCCAAGGTGAGGCGTGTTGCCTTTGGCAACGACATGTACTCCATCTCTGCCTCTGCGGGCGACGACCTTAGCATGTACTTCAAGGCAGACGAGAT
This sequence comes from Colletotrichum fructicola Nara gc5, assembly GCF_000319635.2. Classification (NCBI taxonomy): domain Eukaryota; kingdom Fungi; phylum Ascomycota; class Sordariomycetes; order Glomerellales; family Glomerellaceae; genus Colletotrichum; species Colletotrichum fructicola. Next base: position 5,387,509 of record NW_027094051.1, on the reverse strand, counting down.
CCCCATGTTCGAGATTGAAGTCAACCACGACGCCAGCATCGTCCCACCTCCCCCGCCTCCTCCATCAACGCACCACCACGGTCAACATTGACTCGGGGAGGTCCCCATGGTGTGATGAATGGTGTGGCGTGATCAGGGGCTGTTTGCGGCCGCGAAAGCATGTCCGGTCGTTCCGACGTTGTATGGCTGGATCCTCCCTTGAAGCCCCGTCACTGTCGTAACTTCACGCCTGGGAAACGGACCTTGGCCGAGAATGAGAAAAACAGCAGGAGGGGGAGAATGCAAAGCTTCAAGTCTCCGGCACTACATCGACTCCAATTATCTTCGAATCTGTGTTTACAACAATCTTACCTTGCATTGGGTTTATCAAGGGTGTCTGTTGCATTGGTTCGGATTACAAAAAAAAGGGCGTGGTGCATGGGCAAGGTTGCATAAGGCAAGGCTACGGAGAGCATCTTGTGACTGGTATCACCTTCACTTCTCAAAATGTCATTTGGTGTTGGCGAGGACGGTGTTTGTGCGCGATGTGTAGGATAGGTAGTCATGTCTGGTTTGCAAAGCGGGTTGGTTCAAGAGGGGGTTAGGTAGATTGTCGTATCACTTATCAATATTTCAGCATCGAACTTCGTATTCTTCACGAAAGCCACATGTTGCTGCATGAGAATAACAATGCGCATGTGGAAATATTGTTATCGTCGACGTGCATCCATGTTGTTCTATTGGCCGGCCACGGATCCGTTAACGAGGTGACGTAGTAAGACGAGGCGACCAACGCATTTCTCTCGCGCATCGGCGCTGATCGGGTGAGGCTTCTCCGGACCAACCACGGCGATCGTCCGCCTCATTTTTTTTTGTTTTTGGAACAACGTCCGATTCGGATCCCGGATTAAATGATCAAGACCAAATCAAGATGCGAGGAATCACGGCACACATCACACGCTAGTGAATCCAAGTTTTCGGAACCGCATGTCGCATTGGGTGTGAAGATTTCTGTGACTCGGTGTGAAGGCATTGGGGGTTTCAGGGCTACTGGTGGGATGACCGTATCCCGTGTGCTGCCATCTGGACTATGAAAAAGCTGCCTGGCTGAGTATCCTGGCGGTAGGCAGTGTGATGTTGGAGAGGTAACAGGCGAAGGATTGTGGATGTCTCGGTGTGATGGTGGGGATTTTGGTGATAGGGTGGGTAGTCGCGACGGGGAGTCTGATGCAGGCCGGCACGAAGGAGCTGGGGTACGGATTGGTGATAGAAAGCCTCAAAATGGTCGCGAGTTACCTTACGGGTCATCGGCAAGAAGGAAATTTAAGAGTGCAATAGTAACGTCCATGGTTTGTGGTGAGATTTGCCGTCCGATCACCCAGTTAGTCAAGTCAGCGAAGCGCCATAATATTTGAAGACACTTACTTGGACTGTGGTATAGTGCCTATGTTTCTGATATTTCTAGTGTCGTTTCTGCTGTTGTTGACTCTAATATCGTGGTTTTTACTCTTGTTAACTCTATTGTTTTCATTCTCTTCTCATACTAATACTCATAGTTTTGGAAATATTCATAGTATAGGAAGTGTATAATCGCATAGACGGTTTCGAAAAGAAAAAAAAAAGTCATCTCTAACTGCATCGTGTTATATTTTTCTACGCGTTTTTATTTTCAACTACGCAACTTTGGCTTTCTCTGACGGCTCGTACGTGCTGCGGAAAGCTGAAGGGAGAAAAACATAGCCGCCCCAGGCTGTTGACTCACCGCGGGGAACATGTACCCGGATCGCAGGAGAAACAAACAGTCGGTGACTCGCAACATGTCAGGGGTCAAATTTTGAAAAATAATCCATCCGGGTAGATCTTTGTGCATTATCTGAATATATCTCGACTACAACGTGAATGTGAACTATTTGCGCGAAAAGACCGTCCTCACTTATATCCTGGCAGACAACTCCACCCATCACGATGTCTCAATACATTTACATCAACGGCTACCCCGGCGTCAGGAAGCTCACGATAGCCAGAGAGCTATCAAAACTTTTCCCAGGAAGCGAGGTCTGGGACAACCACCGCATCATCGACCTCGTCCGCATCGACCGAGACCATCCAGACTACAACCTGATGAGAGCCTTCCACCGCCGTAACACCTTACTCACCATCGCCACATCTGATTCACATCAAAACACAACGTACATATTCACAGACGCGCGGAGCTCGAGTCCCTTTGGCAGCGCCGCTGCTCAAGAATATGAGGACGCTGCCAGAAGGAGGGGTCTGCCTTTCGTTCCCATCGCCCTGGAGTGTCAGTTGGAAGAGAACATCAAGAGGGTCACGAGGAGCGGTCGGGGTGGAGCTGCAAACGGGAAGCTAACAGATGTCAACATCCTGAAGGATATCAGGCAGGAAGAGCAGATGTTTCGCTTTGGAGGGGATCTGGAGCTCGAACTGGACGTCACGGAGTTGACACCGGAACAGGCCGCTTATAAGATCTTTGAACATGTCAAGACCGTGACGCAGAGCCTTTCGGTTTCGAAGTCTGTGTTGCCTGATTCTTACACCATCATCTAAAATTACGTTGCAGCTTCTCGCGGCCGGATCCGCCAGCTTAGTCTATCCTTCCCGTGCTCCAAATGTTAAGGCCAACCTTGATGCCCTTCTCGACAGGCAGACCGGCATGCCACGTCTCCTCGTAACCCGCTCCGCTCCCGTCAGCGCGGAAATTCTCCCAGTATACCGCATTCCCCGGGACAGGCTTGAACACGACCCCCTTGTCTTCATCGCCGCCAGCATTGGCCCCCGTCTCAGACTCAGCCGCCGCCGCCGTCTTTCCACGCTTCTCGCAGTCCACGAAGCGACACCATCGCTCCTTCTGCCCTGGGATGCTCAACAGCGGGAACTCGGTGCCGCCCCCGACCAGCTCTTCGCCCTCCTCGTCGCCGCGCGCATCGACCCAGACCATCATGCTGCTCACCCGCCCCCATCCCCCGCGGTTCGAGCTCCAGTCGAAGTGGTACGAGTAGTGGCCTCCCTCGACGTACCGCTGCGTCCTCAGCCTCTCGATCCACAGCTCCTCTCTCCAGCCCTGCAGCGACCGGGCCCGGGCTTCGATGCACCTGACCCCGTCGGTGCGTGGGATCATGGCCACCTCGGACTCTCTGATCGATGTGTCGCGCTGCACGCCGGCACCATCGTGGGTGATGGTTGATGGCTCAAACAGAGATTGACTTGTTTGAACGTTAGCCTCCTGTACAGCTCAAGAATCAATTTCACACTTCATCATGAAACTTGCCATGGGACGATGTGTGAAGCGAGTGAATCAAGGGATGGAGTCTCACCTAACATCCAAAAGATGCGCCCTCTCGTCCGGACTGACGAACCCTTCAATGTACAACACCAAAGGTTCCTTTGAAAATATGTGCACCGTGTAGGTGTCTGGTGGACACGATAGTACCGTGGCGTTGGGGTGCTCGATTGCGAGCAGCGACTCATTCATTGGCGGCCGCGGCGTGCGGACGACGCGACGACTTCCGGACGGGGACAGCATCCGGAGAAGCGGGTCGGAGAAGAAGACGACGAACGCCACGAGGGCGACAATGTACGTGAGCATGTCTGCTGCATCGACGGCGGAACCCGGCGACGAGACAGCTTCATCGAACAGATAGGCCCCTATATGTGAATGAAAAAAAAGACCGGCTCACTTTTGAGATTGACGTTGGCGCTTACATAGCTCCAGCAGGTCTAGCTGCTGTTACTACATCATACCCAAGGTAGGCACTATAAAGTCCCGCTGCGCCGCGTCAGTGGTCGGCTCCGCCACATCCGTCCTGTCACCTTACCGTGCCGATCCGGCGCAACACTGTAGCTCGGAACATGTTTCTTCGGTGGATCGTCATTTTAATTAAGCAATCATGCGACGTTGATATTCCAAGGAAATCCTGCAAGGAAAACTTGATAAAAACCGGGAAAACAGCTTAAGCTACTGCGTCTTCTTCTCCTCCGCCTTGGCAGCAGCACCCTTGCCGTATCCGGTCCGGAAATGCGCGGCAACGAGCCTCCACAGAACCCATGCGAAGCCCAGCATCACCGCGCCCGCGGTCCCCATCCGCACCCACCCCGCCTGTCCGGCCTCCAAAACCGGCACGCGCACGGAGCTCGTAAGCCGACTACCGCCGGCGCCGCCGGCGCCCTCCGCAGCGCCGACCGGCTCTACGTGCCAGAAGACGGTTCGCGGTCCGAAAAGCGCGTCGTAGCCCAGGTTGACGCGCTCAAATGGGCTACTGGGGAACTTGGTGCCTTCCTCCGAGGAGCAAGCCCAGAACACGGCTGGGTGGGGGACTTCGAGATCCGTGTAGCCGCCGTCGGCTGGCTTGAGGTAGCGCAGGTGCAGCGGGATCTCGGCCGTCCATTCGGTGTCCTGTTCTTGCGCGGTTGGGGGCGCGAGCTCGAGGAGAACGCCCGAGCCCCACGGCTTGGTCGCGTAGGCTGGCGCCTCGAGGTCGACGGGCGAGCTGGAGTAGCGCAAGGCGGTGAGGTTCTTGGATTGGAGGAACAGGTCGTCTGCGAGCTGGTAACGGTCCGCAAAGATGGTCTTGGGGAGTGTGAAGTGCGCGTGGATGGCGCAGTAAGCGTCGTCGACGGGAGGCCGGGCAGAGCTGACTGTAAGCTGTAGCGCGGGGTGCAGGCCTGTCGGCTCGAGGAACTTGGCGGAGAAGGAAGAGCCGGCGGCCACTTCGTCATGGCGGCGGTGGCGTGCGGGCACGTTGAACAGAACGGGCGAGGGCTTCGTGTGTTCGCCGAGGACGGTCAGGCCGCCGGTCATACCGATCTCGTGAGGCTCCGGCTTTGCGGAGGAGTCAGTGGTGAGGACGCCGACCTCGGTCCTGTGCTTTGGTGTTGAGGCGACGTCGATCTTATGGGTAGTGTACGGCCATTGTGCCGTGACTTTGAGGGCGTGCGAGATGGTATCGTATGAAATATCGAGGGACGCCGCCGTCTTGAGATCCTCGGCGCGGGACTTGCAGGCCGTGTTTGACGCTGGGCATAGCGTCTCGGATGTGTAATGAATGAACTTTGTGAGGTTGTCCAGCGGCTCGTAGTATTGGAGAGCTGCGGAGTGAGAGAATCTGTCATTCGGGAGACTCGTGAATGACTGTTTGAATTTTAGAAGAAACAATACTCAAGTCGTATTCAATCACGTACCTCTGACGAAGGGCATCCGCTGGCCCCAAATGCATCGCCGAGAGCTTCACAGAGTTTGACTCTGAGATCACGTTAGTATAAAGCTTTTCATGACATGACAAAAATACCCACGCATCCCATTGCCCCTCCTTTTTGGGGGTATAAAACAGATGAAAGCCCGGTGACACCCTTGAGTTCAAGGGAGTGACAGTCTCGTAGGTCTCAGGAGTGACCCATCGGATATGGAGCTCATGGCTCTCGCTCAGAAGCTGAGAGAGCTCGGCTGGAAGCTCCTCCAGAGCTAGTGAGACTCTGTCCTCGCGAACGGCCTCAATCTCCGGGCCTTTGACGCCGGCATCGCTAACCTCGAGAGCTTCGAAGGGGACTCCGTTTCCGGGCTTGTGGATGAAGGTGATTCGTTGACGCATGTTGATAGACTGTGCCCCAAGCAGAAATCCTGGTAGGTGGTGTTGACAAAAGTCCTTCCGACGACGACTGGATCAGATTAGATTCAAGGTAGCACCGTCATGTGGGCTCTCGGTGATGTGAAGGGCAAGAACGTGTATGAGTGTGAGCAGCTCGCAGATGGACCCGCATCGACGTCGGACCCGTTGCTGAGGACACCTTCCCTCGGTACCGAAAGAGTGAGGTGAGTGCACAACAACGTACGGAGTAGATTGGGGGCGACTCAGGTTGAGCTCCAGTGGGTTTTGTGGCTGAACTCTGTACAAACGACATGTCACTGGTCATCCAGTGCCGCGACGCGCCCAAGCTCCCTCCCTGGCCACACAGCGCCACACAAGTACCTCTGCGCACGTGGCAGAAAGCGGCACCAACGGTGCACCGACCCCTGCCAATCGACCTCATTAGGTCACCGGCGTCTGGGAGGCGCTAAACCACTTTGGCTACCGACGCTGGCGCGAAGTGGGATGCACCTCAGCCCGCCAGATGCCGACCGAAGACAACCAGGCCTAGTCAGAAAACACCGTCGGCGACGTCCACCCTCTTCTTTCGAGACCGAGGGGTATCTGTCGATCCTCACCGACAATGCATCAGACGTCCGTATTGAAAATGAAGACCTTTGGGCTCCTTCGGCCTTCATAGCGAACACCACTTTTCACAATTGCCATGCAAACCACCAACCTCGAGTAGCGAATACACCCCGCGCTCTTTATTCCAGCATTTGCGGACGCTTACATCCAATCTTTGAAGAGGGGGAGACGGAGAAGGACTGCGACCGAACACTAGGGGACACAGCCAAACATGGGCGACCACCAGCCGTACGTGACCATCCGGTCTCGCCGGCCGTACGATGGAAACAGCGTGAGCAGTGGTGCAGACTCGACTGTAGGTGCTAGAGTCACGACTCACCAGTCGCGAAGAGTACACTCACAAGCTGGTGATGGCCAGTATGGATCCAGCTCCGGCGATGCACCCCGGACCGCCACCCACGACACAAGTCGCGTGAGCTACCATGTCAAACATCTCGATAGCTTCGTGCAGACCTTGGAGGATGTAAGTCGCCGTGAAACCTCTTGGCAAAGCCTTTTCCTGATGTCCACCTAGTCTGCAAACCGAGCATTCCCAAATAGGGGAAGATCATCACAGAGATATAAAAAGGTCCAGGCCTTGTTGCTTCATTGGGGCTCCGATGACCTCTTCGTGCTGCCCGAGCTGGAGGACTTGGAGCGTTGCCTCCGCGAGGACTACGCCTTTAACACGGACATCTTCGCCATTCCTTCCGAAAACTCACATCTTGAGCTCATGATGCAAGTCGGCAAGCTGATAAAAGACCACGAGGCCCAAGATACGCTTTTCTTGGTGTACTACGGCGGCCACGCAAGGATAGACGAGTCCAGGCAAAGCACCTGGTGCGCGTAAGTGACGTGAAGTCTTGTAGTAGATGGTTCTAACCTGAGTTAGAACACGAAATCCCGACTCTCCGTGGTTGCAGTGGTCAGCTATTCAAACTCTACTAGAACGTTCTGCCTCTGACGTTCTCATCCTTCTTGACTGCTGCGCTGGAGCTGCGAGTGCTACATTTCCCAACGGCAACAGTATCACCGAGACCATCTCAGCCTCGAGCTGGGACGCCATTGCCCCGGATCCGGGTCGCTACTCCTTCACCAACGCCCTCATCGAAGTACTGCAGGAATGGAGGCTACGCACCTTTTCTGCCGCTATGCTGCATGCCGAGGTTCTTGCTCGTCTTAAACATCCTAGGCCAATCACTATCAACGGCAAGCTCTTTGAGGCAAGGTCAACGCCAGTCCACTTCATGATGACCACAAATCACAAAGCACCCAGTATCGAGATGTCACGGATTGTCCCCCCGGACGCTCGACCACCCTCACCTCCTCAGGACACGACCGCTAACGGAAGCGATAACCCGGATCAGTTGACAGGTGGTCGAGGGCCCGGGGCGCCGGTATCCGAAGACCCAAACGAGGACACGCCCCATGTCATGATTTCCCTCGCTTTGGAGGATAACCAACAGCTGGATCTCAATGCCTGGGAACAGTGGCTCTCGAATTTCCCAGCAATGGCAAAGTACGTTAAGGTTCAAGGGGTGTTCAAAAGCCATTCTACATTGCTTTTGCTGTCGATGCCGGTAATGGTCTGGGACCTGTTGCCGGAGGACCATGCGACTTCCTTCATAGCCTTCATCAGGTCAAACAACATGATGCTACAGGGAGGTCAGAAAGACAAGGCAGAGGCCGAAGTGTCTGTGGGAGTCTCTCGTGCAACGCTCGACAGGACACAGCCCGACTCGGCGTCAATGAAGACGTTTTTCTCGGACACCACCTACACTTATGCCCCGACAGACCATGGCAGCATGATTGGCCAGCAACTGGCTGACATGCGTTCATATTCACTCGGAGAGGGGCGAGCCTCTAGGCGGAACATAGGCACAAGGCAACAGGTGTCCACCGAAGCTATCTCGCCGTCGTCATCGCCGACGAGCGGTCCTGCTGGGCTGTTGAGAGCTGGACCTTCCTCGGCATCCCTGGCCAGTCTTCAGCGGCAGCTTTCGTCGTCCTCTCAGACATCTGCCGAGATCACATCGAGAATAATGATTCCAAACCAACAGAGGAGTTCACGGAGGACTGTGTTCCAGGATATCCCCGAACCACCCAAGTTCTCGCAGCATATTGAGACGCTGCTTCAACAATACTACGATCAGGAACCTTTGCCAAATGACGATCAAAAGAACTTTGTTGCTTCCAACTTAGGCGTTGAGCTGTGGCATGTCGAGGTGGGTACTCTACGGTGTGTTGTGTAGGAACATATGCTGACCTTTCAGGCTTGGTTCCATCATCGACGGGAACGAGACATCGTCTCTCATCAATTCCAGAATCTCAAGATTGATGATCTAGCCCCCGTGGCGTCTCAAGGAGCCCAGATGATTCTACCTCATCATCTCAACAAAATAATTGATATCCTCCCCCCCAGTAGGATCCTCTTGGTTGACCTCCGATCTCCGACTGAATTCGAGAGGTCTCACATACGCGGTGCAATCAACCTCCGCGCGCCCCCGAGATTCATTCAAGATGCCCCCTTTGACATGATTGAGCGTGCCTTCGCCGACCATGATAGCGGACGGAAGTTTGGAGAGTGGAGATCGGCACACTGCTTGGTTGTCTACGCCCGCGCCGTCGACTCCGTATGGGAGTGTCCCGTCGCCGACGTGCTCTTTACAAAGTTCAAGAGCTGGGGCTGGCCGGGCCGATGTTTCGTGCTCAAGGGCCACTACAAGGAATTTTCGGTCTCGTATAGCAACTCCATCGAGAGTTCCAAGATGACCAACGAAGCCAGGGCAGCCCGCACGGAATTAGCACTCCGCCGGGACGCCCATAAACAAACAACAGACACGCTGTCAGAAGATGATGACGCGGCGAGACGGCTACAATACAATGACCTGCTGACTCAGATCGACAGCGAGGAGGGACGGGTGAACCCCTCATCCTCGGCGTCAAACCCTACAGCCAGCTCTGACCGCGCGCGAGCCATGGAAGAGCATGAACGAGACCTCGAAGCCGAGTTCCGGCGTCGCGTCCCGGACCTCTACCGCAAAGCCCTGGACGTCGTCCATGGCAGCAGCGGCGTCCCTACCGCCGTCGCCTCCTCCGCACCCGTGACGCCAGCTGCCGCCCCTACCGCTGCACCTGTCCAGCCCGATGATGGATCAGGCTCACCTGCCACGCGAAGTGACAGAGCGGGTGGCGACAAGGACTGTGGCACAACGTTTAGTTTTGACACAAAGGCAACGCTCGTCGAGTACCTCGACAGAGGCCTCTCTCACATCCGGCAGGGGATACCCGCCCAAGCCTCGTCTATAGCTACTTCTGCCGCGACACCCACAGCTACTACTGCCCTGTATACGACACCTCCAACCAACGACACTTCACCGGGACTGTCGAAGCTCGCCGCCGAGGGCTGCTACTTCGACTCAGGGGCAGCAGCGGCGGCGGCGGCTGGGGCGCCTTCGGACGATTCGTACGTGAAGATCAACAGGGGAGATGCGCAACTAGCGAGCGATCCGGGCCTCGGAGGAAAAGACGGGACGACAAAGGACCACCATCACCAGCAGCAGCAGCAACGACAATCAGTCGTCACGGGGGATGAAACGCCCAAAAGGGGCCGGGGCGGTTTCCTAAATAAGGTTCTGCGGCGAGCATGAGTTTAGAGCGGGCGGCGTCGTGAGGTTCATCTCAGTTGGTCCTTCATTCCATTAGGAGGGGTTGTCTGGTCTCTTCACTATTTGAAAGGACTGTAACCATGTTCATTCGGTTTGGGATCAGGGAGGCAGCAAGTATACACACACACAAGGGCAAAGGCTGGACGGTTTGGTTGGGGGTATGGATGGTGTGGACGGGTGTTCGCAACAGTTCGGGTACAGGCCGGGTAAGGTTGGCGTGTCATCTTTCGTTGGCGATGATGATGATGATGATGGGTGTTCGGAGTCGGACAGGGACTGCATCGGGACAAAATATCGGGACAATCATATACGCCCTATACCTTGGCATCTTCGTCTTCGTCTTCTCTTTTTCCCACTTGAGGTTGTATGTAGGGTTCTACCCTTCCTCTTCCCTTTCGTCTGATAGGCGGGAGTAGCATATTTGTTTGGAAATATAGCCATCAACAGCGAAAAAGCCTGCTTGACGAAGCCTTTTCCCGCCCAAAGAGAAAATACTCGAGTACATACATCACCGTCCGCACGTCCTCCTTCGCTCCTTCCCCTTGCGTGACAGGGAGATACCCTCCCACCACCCTATGAGAGTTGCGCCTGGGAGAGGCAGAATGCGATGGAGGGGGGATCCCTTCCACCGGCCGCCCGCGCGCGTCCCGTGTGCGCGAGAGATGCTTCTTTCCGCCTGACAACGGCCCCCAGACAGAAACATCCCGAAGACACGGGGGTGGCGGACGGGCGCGCACACACACACAACACACACACAGACATCACATCCACTTGGAGTAGCCCGTTCGTCTCGACGGAATGTCAAATCACTGGCGAAATCGCATCCCTTTTGGGACGTTTTGGATTTTCTGTTGTTTTTGCCTTCTTCTGTTTTCGCAGCTTGGGTTTTGTTCCTTGTTCCCGGATGCTCGGGTATCACGTCATCCGTTCTTCGCTCGGGATTTGAGAGAATCTGGCAACAGAACCAGACACACAATACTATGCAGTACACGGAGAAGTCTACCTACGACGGGCGGAAAGTCACTTGTAACTAGCTGGACCGATTTTCCCTTTTCTCGACGGCCGCAAGGTACTTCCCTTCTCTTCGAGGAAATTCTCCGCCAATTCATTGCGTTCCCGTCCAAGGAAGTAGGAGGGCAAGTCCGAAGAAAAAAAAAAAGGGGGGAGGGCAGAAAAATTGGGGGCTAGATTGATTAGTAGCTTGCGGCAGTTACAGTATCGATCCAATTCATCTGTGGTGATCCGCCGTGCCGCGTTTTCCCAAGTGCCGTTTTGTTTATATCACGGATACGTGGTAGGCCAGATATAGGGCTAGGTGCGGTAATGAGGCTACTACAGCACAGCACAACGCGACTTGCTCGGGCCCCTCGCTCATCTGGCAGGTTTTTGCATCCCAGGTGAAAGCAGTAGTATGTACACCAAGGGGCAACAACGTTTAGTGTTAGTCACGGCTCAGTCTCTCTTCAGTCTAAAGTTCGCCAGGCACGGCAGCCAGCTGTCGTGTCTCGAGTGCCTGGTCTGATGTGTATGTGTGTGTGGTGTCTAGTGTCTACGGGTCCTGTCTGCTCAGCCTTCTTGCGGGAAGAGCGCATGGCATGGACGAACGTCCGGGGCAGAAAACGCTTGGAAGACAGCATCTGTGTGGTGAATGCAAGCCCAAAGTCCAATGTTCCTGCCGAGCTGTCAGAGCCCGACTAACCAATCCCGTGTGCGGGCAGACGAGGCCTTGGGACAAGATGATCAATGACAAATTGCTCTGACCGGGTGTCAAAAACGTCCGTTGTTGACAGCGCACGCGAGAGTTATGAGTGTGGCCGGCGTGTTGGGTTTGGTCGGTTGTCTGTGACAAGCTTCACCTCAAGACTCGCAAGTGTCGTCCAGAAGAGAAAGCACTTCAGCGAACATCCGGGCCCTGGGGGCCGGACTGATGTTTCTTTTCGAGACAAGTCAAAGGGTGGCGCAGTCCGCAGCCCGCAGCCTCAACGGTCCTGCCAGAAAAATCTACAAGTTGCGACTGGCTGACGGATGTGACAAGTTGGCCCCCCCTTTTCTGCCAAATTCAAAGGAGGGGAGTGGGCGTGTGCGTGTGAGGGGTCCGATGGGACAGGATGAGCAGCGAGATCCTGTACAAACCGTCCCATTTTGTGAGAGTGAAGGAAAAAGAAAGTATGAGGCTTCATCCCTGTCGGCGGGCGGATGATGAAGGCGAGAGGACCCGAACATCGACAGACGGTGGTTTGACAGCGGGTCATGAATATGCACGACATAACATCATAACGAGAATCTGTACGAGAGGCAAATCAGAAAACCGCTAACTCGAGGTTGAAGAAACACTGCAGATCCCGTTTGAGGGGCTGTCAAAGGTTTCTGCAGTCGAGAGACACATGTCGTTTTTTTACCGTGCGTAAGCGTTGCGCTTGGTCCGGTCCCATGTTTTGATGTCTTTTTGGCTTTGGAGTTGTGCCTTTGATGAGACGTCGTCGAAGGTTATGACGGAGTCAAGGCCCGCCGCTGTGCTGTCGTTGGGATTTCGCATTCTGGACTGAATGCGAGAACGGGATGCGATTCGCTCGCCAGAAATCGTGACAGGTGCTAGGATCCCCCCTGACACCACCCCCGTTCAATTGAAGTTTTTTTTACGATTTTGACAGGACGCTTGGACCACATTAAGGCTGGGTTCTGGCACCGGGGGGCGGAGAGTGAGGAAGCGGGAAGCCTCGAGAGAAAAGGAGGGTGAAGTGAACTCTTGTCGTGATGGTTGGCCCTGCTGGGCCTGCTCTCCGTCTCCAAGGGCTCCCCCAGGGGCCCGATTGGCAGCCAAACGTCGGTTGGCCGGGATCAGATCAAGGCAAACGAGTGGAGAACAAGCAGCATTTGGGCACCGGTCGGACCTGCCTGTTCCGTTTCAGATGTCCGGAAGCAACGCCAGAAGATTGGCAATTGAGCACGGCTTCCGGGACCAGGTCTGCCGCGAGCCCAGTTTTGCCTGCGGTCATTGTCCGCGGGGGCGGCTTGACAAGTTGCGAGTGGGTGAGATTCTGACGGGCCCCTGACTTCGGCCTCAGGGGCCGGGAATACCAAGAGGCAGAGCCCTCTTTTGACTCCCCACGAATCCTTGTCAGTCACGCCAGTCTTGCGTCCAGAGTGATGACCGCTGCTCCCCTCTTCCTGGCTAATCCTTGGAGGAGACGGGGAACATGGTGTCGGCAGAGGGTATGTTTGGATGTTAAACCTCCTAGCCACTTTGCCACTCCACTCGAACCGACCTTGTCCGATCCATCAGCGTTGGATCTGTCGTCCCCTTGCGGCTGTCAAACTTGACAGATCCCCTTTGCAATTTTGGTGGGCGGTGGGGGAGTAGGAAATCGATGTGACTCCCATCGGCTGGGGGGTTGAAGAATGGAGCCTTCGCCGGCCAGCGAGATTTGCCGTCAAAGAATGACTTCATAATGAGCCGAGATATCTCGTCAAAGTGTCCTCAGAGCAGCCTGCAGTGGAGTGTTAATATAGGTGGCTTTCCAATTATCTTTGCACGATTCTCCTGACTCTGCGTCGTGCGCTTGGATCTGGGCCTGGACCTCGCCTCCCTTCTGTGTAGTCTGCAGCCCTGCGGTCGATCTTTGTCAAAACCCAAGATTTCGTCCATGATTGCAGTCGGTCAACATTACCGACGACGGACGATGAAGTCAAGCAAAACACGCTTCTGCCCCTGTGGGTGTGAGGGATGTGGAAGGTGGTGATGGCAAGATTGGAGTCGCAGGCTGTGAACAAAGTCTGCTGCTCCTTTCTTTCCCCCTGTGGACACGCGCCCGATGTTACCGGCTGAAGAGCGTGCGGTCCTTTAGGCTTCAATCTTAGCCCAGGAACAATATTACCCTGCGACGCTAATGCTGACCGTTGCTGTCACTCTGAAGGTTTGCAATTGACATGCGGAGCGAAGGCGGCTGCAACGACTGACGTTGCTGACAACTCGACATTGCCGTTCCCGATTACACGAGAACTGTTCTGAATGGAACTACCGGTCGGTGGACCTCTTGATCTCCATCTGATATGTCTGTGTCACTTTCAGGACCCAGACGGGCCAGGGCGGTACTGTATCCAGCACGGCCGTCCCAACCGGCTGTGTTACTTAATAGGGAGCAGCTTGCGCGACGCGATACACAGGGCCGTGACAAGGGTCACCACTGCCGCCTTAAGATCCGATCTGGAGCTCCAGAAGGGGAAACCATTGTCACCGCCGTCACTTGTACCTCGCGAGCGACGGCCGTGGTCGTAAAGTATCCACTGAATTCCCAGAGCTATGGGATGGTCGGACAAGATGATTTGTCTTGATTGCATGTAGGGAGTCGAATATGGCATAGGGCTCATTTGGGTGATTGCAGCTCGTACGACGTGTCTGGATGCCTTTTGAGAGCACCTGTCACGGCCCCGGTGATAACCTGGCGTGCGGCGAGTCCCGGCTGGCTGGTGCATTGGTGTCGTCTGTGTATAACGTCGGGCCAGGGCTTGTCAGATCTTCCAACCACCGAGATTGGGTTGTTCTCGAAGGATGCATCCACCAATGACGAGTCAAGTTGACGAACCGTCAGATTAGAAAAGGCGTTTCCGAGTCTCCGACCTGTCCGAGCTTGATGATGTGGTGATGAGTTATGCAGTAGACAAGACCTGGATCACAACCAGAACCCCCAGTTGGAGGAGTGACATTGCGCGTTGTGGTGAGTCGACGACCCGTCATGGAGGCCCGACTATCATCGACCTGCATGTCCTGTGGGACGTCGGCCAAGGCCTGCATATGAGAAAGCAAACTCTGTTGATCATTGATCATGCCAGAATGCGCTGCATCTTGCGGCACGCCGCTAGAAAAGGACCTGTAAAAAGCAATTCTATCGGTCTTGCTCGCCGAACCCCAGGGTGAGCGAGGTACCTTGATCATGCCCTTCAAAGAGATTACCTGCGGACTTGTCAGCTTTGGGAATTGGAGGACGAGGCGTTGGCCGTTCAATGATTCAATCGTTGATGGACCCAGCTTTGTGGTCCAAAGATACGGAACCTAGCATGGCCAAGATGCAGATTCTCTGGACGGTGGCATTCTCCGTTGAACACAAAAGACATGCCTAACAGCTTGGATAGGGGTGCATAGGTGATTCTGTCGTGCCAGGTATCTCGTTGGCTGTGTGCTGAGAGTTTCCTGGGCCTGGACTGAGGAGTAAGCGCATGCTCCTGTGTCATCGGGGAGAATGAGGCCCGGTAACAGGCTATAACACGAGTGCTGGTGACACGCTGTTGCACACCTTACGGTTGCACAATGGTCTGTCCGTTTGAGGAATCGTTGATGTGAAAACCCGTTGAATTGGTTTTTGAAGCCCGGGCGGGCTGAAATGGAGAGTGCATCGGGGACCCATGACACCTCCGTGCCCTGGGAAATCCAGGTGGCCTGGGTACCACAGACATACGTCTTCGTATGACCTTTTGCTTGCGCCTTCGCCATCGCAAGCAACGGGTCTAGGTTCCTCGAAAACCCATCGAGGCAAAAGTACCGGCCCGGACACTCAACTCAATTTGAGTGGGCGGGTCATCATGGCCGTAACATGAGGTGCCAGGTCGGCGGAGTGCGGCTCACCCACATTTTGAAAGGCGATGGGAAGATTGCGACTGCACGATCGATACGGATAATCTGGCCGTGATTAACTGGCGCGGCTCTCTTCCCCTTGGATGTTCAGGGTGCTGGATACGGTCCCCGGCCTTTTTACGCAGTAAAGGACCAAATCCCCGGAATTGTCAGCCAACCCACCAGGTCAAGAATCCTGGAGTTTGACAAGGCATTGGTGGCAGAAATTCTCTCCTGCTGGATGCGGCTTCGCGGCTGTCCCCCCACGCTTCAGCAGTGCCTGCGGCAAGTCGCACAGCTTTTCGTATGAAGACTGATGTTTTCCAATCATTCGCATACCACAACTGGGCTCGTGTTGAGGCGTCCCATCACCTGACCTTGGAACGGTTCACCGGTTCGGGGTGTTTCGGTAGTGAAGGACGGAGCCGGATCCGAGTCGAATCGAAACGTGGAGCAGCAAGATAACTGGGTCGGTGGAACCCAAGGAACCCTTGAAGGACCCCAGTTGGCGGGCTCTGCCGTCTCATCAATGGGAAGTCGCGCCCCTGCCTGCCCTGGTCTTCACAATGGAGATCCATTTGAATGGGAACCCTCATGACGGGTAATCTTTGCTTAGTTGGGTGATTTTTGCGAATGTGATCCCTGCACATGCGGATGGGTGGGCCACCCAGCGATCTGGCAGACTGGACAGGCCTGGCATTCATCGAGAAAACGAGTCCCATTTCTTTTTTTCCATACTTCGTGGAGCTGCGTGGAGCTGTCAAACGTACGATGCCATGTGTTGGTGCGCAATAACCTGGAGTTCGAATCCCCACTGCAACGATCCTGTCGTCGCCCTTTTGCAATGTAGGCCGGACATGCCGCTCAGCAGATAGATGCCAGTCAGCACGTATTTTCGAAAACGGTCGGTGAAAACGCTCGGCGAGCACAATATTGTGCGCCATCCGCCGACATAACGATACGCAGCATCTGAGATACAATGCAAACAGATGAAGGGAGGCTGCAGCCAGTCGATCAAGTCTTCTGAAACATGAGGCGTTCAGGCGAACAGACGCTCCCACGCGATGTTTGTGTCTGTTCGGCCGGACTAGTTGACGGAGCTTCTATTTCTGTCGACTTGGTGGAAGATAAACAACAACAATCAATCAAGCCATGTTGTCGCTGTTGATTAAGGTTTCTGGATGAACGTTCCTGACAGCAACCTGAAGCTTCGGAGGATGCTCTAGAGCCGGTGGAAGACGACTAATGTGAAGAACTCCCGGAAGCAGTTCGGAGCCTCTCTCTTGTGGCACAAGGTATTTTTAGGGTTGCATCGTCGAGCGCGATATCCCCTGTCGCTGGTGGAGATCCAGGACACTGACGGAGCTGGACCGTGTTGGTATGACAAGGCAGCCTCCACAGCAGCTCGAGCTCCCCTATTTGACCATTGGGGCTTTGACGAGCGGAGGTGGAAGATGCCGCCCGAGAGACAGAACCCAGGCGGGCGTCGTAGACGGGAGACAACGGTGGTGACATGCAAGTCGACGGCGGTGACTTGGGTCGGAACAATATGCAGCGTCGGACGGGAAGCAAGATCGATTTCTGAACGACAGGCGGTTGTGATCGCGCATGCTGCTGTTGGCGTCTGCAGTGGCGCGCGATGCGATTCAAAATGCAGCTGCCGCGAGGGCCGCTGCGTCGGCGAGGCGAGCAGGCTGAGGGGATTCGGACGTGGTCCATAGAGACATCAGTGACGGCTTATGCAGTTTGCTCAACTTGACCGCAGCAGCAGGGCCACATAGGCTGGAGAAGCGGCCGGGATGCGGACACACAGGCAAGCAATTTGGGGCCGTCAGTCTGCCAGGACGACGACTCGATTGACATGATCGTCCTGTCCGTTCTGCAGGTGGGCATGTGCTCGGGCGCACAGGGCAGCGGGAGGGCATTGTGCAGTGCGCTTGTGCCTGCGGCTGGTGGATGTGATTGATTGACGGATTGATGATTGGTACTCCGCCGTGACGAAGACGGGTGCCGGGATCGCTCGGTGGCTGAGGCTCTGGAAGATTGGTCGAAGTGTTCCAGCAAGATGACAGGAACTTGAAGATCCAAGGCGGTGTCCGGGGAGTATGATAGGCAGTATGAGGTTTAGCAGTTAGATTGGCCTTCCCCTGAGACGTCGTAGAAGATCCATGGACGTCTTCTCGACTCGGGGCTCGGTCCCCAGATCCTAATCATTATCGGCCCTTGTGTGTGTCAACGCGCAGCCCGTGGCGTCCAATCTCTGGACAGGTTTTACAGAATATCTGACCGGCCGATCTATTCCTTTCCTCAACGACGACAACGACGGCGAGGTGGGAAGAAGATGCTCCTTCGAATGCCCTTTGCCTTTTCTTTCGTGGAGACCAGGGAACAAGGGTGGAGAGATTGAGAGAAACAGCCTTGAGCGGGGGCTAGAAAGCTTGAGAACTCGGGCTGGCTCATATTCGAAACGGCACTGAACAGTCGGTCAGTTCTGTGCGGTGAACCGGAAGCCAGCCGCGATTGACCGGTTGACGATGGCTGGAGGGAAGGATGTGCGTGGTGTGCACGCGCGTGCGTGAGGTATGTGTGTTTGTGTAGCGGAGACTCGCCCGTCTGTCAAGCAAGCTGGACAAGACGACAGGATAGCAGTAACAGTTAGGGTCGAGTCCAGGCCAGGGCGGGGCGAGGGTTTGGCAAGGTCAGGGTCAAGGTGCAAGTACATAGGAGTGCGAGCGAGCATCTCGTTCTTGGTAGGTATTCGTACATGCCTGTGCGTGGCGGCGGCGTCGAGAGTGTACATAGTAGTTGTCGTGGGTAGTTGTCCAGGGCCGGGACCGGGACCGGGACCAGGAGCAGGAGGAGGAGTAGATTCTGGCCGCATGTGCATCATGTTTGCTGCGTCGGTCTATCACATCTCATATCGGGGGAGACGATGTTGTTGGCGGATATTCGCAGCAGTTGTCAAGTCCAAGTCTCTGGCACCGGCACCGGTGAAGGGCAGGAGGGAGGGGCGGGTGTGGAGGGCCAGCAAATGGGAGGCTTGGATCGGAAAATGCTTCTCCGCCGCATCTCTTTGCTGGGGCGGCGACCAATGGGAAGAGCCGACTGGCGGGAGTTGTCTCCCACTTCAGACCGAGAGGCAGGCGTGAGGCTGCGGCATGTCCAGGGCAGGAGCTCTTTCCATGGATGCATGAGAAGCTGGCACTTTGCTCTCGCTTGTGGCTTGCAGGCAAACGATTCAATCAATCCAATTCAAGTCAAGACAAATACACAGTGGAGTCGGTCTGCTTACGCTGCTCCGTGCAGTGCATGCCCATGCCATGCCTTGAGTAGCTAGGTAGTTGTTTATTTCTTTCTATTTCCCCCCCTTGGCGTGATAGCTGACGCCCTCGTCACTTTAGAGAGCAGCGACCAGAGAGACATTATCCGTAGCTGTTGCCTTAATATTCTGCAGTAGGTAAGGTAAGGGACTTTGGTGAGGTGGTAGGTGACTGACTGGCCAATCACAGCAAGTCTCGTCAGTTGCTCCGACGGCACTTCAAGTAAGATTGCGCTTCTATTTTCTCCCCCTATCCGCCGCCGCAAAGCCATCGGGAGACGCCCGGGTGTCAAGTGACGTCTGGCGCGGGCCCCATGACGGACGACAGACGGCGTGCGGGACTCTCCAGGCTTGATCGCATCCCAGCTGTGTCAGGCTGCTGGGGCCGCTGTCGTTGGCTTCGTTGGCTTCGCGGGCGGTCCAGCCCATGCCCATGGAGGGAAATGCGAAGATTGAAGGCATCGCCAGACTGGTGCTAGCCTCGTCGACCTTGTCTGCTTGTGTCTTGGTTGATTCCAATCTTGGGAATTGGGGGAGTCTGGCTATTTTTGGGCGGGGCAGGAGGAAAGAGCAACGAGGAAAGGCGGCTGGGCGGTGTCGTTGTTGGTGATGGTGGAAGCGTTTTGGCAGGTGCAGGTGCGACAATAGCAGCAAGTGCAGACCACACCTTCCTTTCGTTGTAGCCAATCTTGGAAGGCCTAGATAGTTGCAGAGACACTTGGTGGCTCTTTCCCCTTCAATTTGCGCATCTCCGTACACAGAAAGCCCAACATTAGGTACCTACCTTGCCTACCAAAGGTAAGGTAACAGCAACACTTTTATTGTAAGGTAGGTACGTCGTCAACAAAAATCTTGCCCGCATACCCACCTCACCCAATCGCGCTACCGACCACCAACCAACCTTGCTCATCGGGACGCACATCTGGGGTTGATGTCCGTCGCAGTCCTCGACGGACGGGTGCAGATGCCATCTAATCACCTCGCATTTCGATCTGGTTTGAGCTGCATCTAATTACCACGCGGCATGTCTCTGACCGGCTGTCTGGCTTCCTGACTGGCTGCTGTTTGCACCGTTTGCCAGATGCCAACCACCAACTAACCGGTCAGTGGGCAAGAGACAATTGCAGTGCAGCAACTTGCCTTTGCGTCTGTCTTGCCTGTCTACATTGACAATACCTTAGGTTACCTATTATGCTGCTTGGCCTTGACCTCGGGCACACAGGCGCCAGCACGAGGCCGGGCTCGAGCATTGCATCGCAGCGTATCAAAGCACCCGCGTCCCTACCTTACCTACACCTATCACGCACCACACATCACGCATCTCGCATCACGCATCACGCATCATCACCCAACCCTTGCCAGTTCACTCAATCACCCCCAAGCAAGCCACAAGCCCCATGCCCACGGCTGACCCGGTGGCGATGGCGACGGCGATGGCCCTGGGGATGTGACGGATTGGCGACGGCCACCGCTACAGCGACCTTGCGATGCAGATGGCCACCGGTACAGTGCACCCCCGAGATCGATACAGACCCATGGCTGTGAGATCTAGGAAGGCAACCAAGTCGCAGCCTCCCGTCCAGCCCATCATCAACAGAAGCATTCGGTAGCCAATCCCAGTCAACCATGGCAAACATTATCTTGTCTCCTTCCGAACGCCATAGACTTCAACCGCTATTCCCTCCCGATAGCAAGAGTCTGATTGGAGGACCAGACACTCTCGGTACCAGCCATCCAGCCAGCAGCAGCCCACCGGTGCAAGTCGAAGACCAACTGCGAGGCCAAGTGTCTACGTACCCGCCACCATCACCGTCGTCAGTCATATGCACATCACCAGGCAGACTTCCGGACCCGCCCCGGTCTGTTGTGTACATACTCCAGACCAGGGTCGAGAGATTTGTACGTACTCACTTGGGCTGCACACTTGGGCCACGCGCAAGCAGCAAACCTTCTCTGGCCTCGGGGCTGGAGACTTGGGACAGACCAAAGATCGACCGTCTAGCACAGATCCCGCGCGGACGTGCTCTGTTACTCGGAACTCTGCTGCGCTTGACTTCTTCGCCTGAAGACTCGCCGTGTTAGCCGCCAGCATGGCCCCAGGTGCCCTACGGTGCGCTGTCAGACCAGCCTTGGCTTCCCTCCAGCTCCAAACTAAGAGTCGAGAGGTAGAAAAAAACCCGCTATGCACAAGAACGCCACGATACAGCTGCAAGACCAACCGTTGGTTGGTAGCGTCCTCAGCTAGTCCCGACACACGGACTGGTGACCTGGTAGCAAGGGCCGCTCTCAGCACTGGAAGAGGCCGTCGTACTGCCGGAGGAATCGGTACCTGCAGTGGCTCGACAGTCCGGCTGATTGCTACCTGCCTACCTACCACCCTACCTACCACCCTACCTACCTGAGCGTTCTGGCCAGCCCATTGTCATGCTGGCTGTTGCTAAGCTGCAGGGCGGTCCAGCGCAGCAGAGCCTAGCGACTGGTAACCCGAATGACGCGAGTTGGTTCAAGGTTTGCAGATGTGACAAGATCGGCTTCGCACTGCTCTCCTACCTCACCTTACTTTATCAAACAAAACAACATTGACAAGGGGGAGGCCTCGATGGGAGTCCACAACGCCGCCTGGACCAGAAAGCGGTCGGGCTGCAGCATTTTCGACAGCAGCAGCATTCCGTCAGCCAGTCAGCGGCCACCTTACTCGAGGCTACTGGTAATCGAAACTGTCGACCCAAAGCGAGGGCACCAGCGTACGTGCAGTCGCTGCACGCTGTGCCTTTGGCGTGTCCCAGGAGCGGTTTCCAACTACGGGGTACCATAGTAGCTGCGACGTCCCAAATCAACGAGCAAAAGAAGACGCCCTCTCCTTGCTACCACGCACTCACACCAGCAAACCTCAGATGTCAAACTCGCGATACCACCGTGGCCCCTGACGGGTCCCCCATCAGTCAGCACCCGGGCTTCCGTCTCTCCTTGTCTCCTTCCCACCCTCCTTTGTGTGATGTGTGATGTGCACGCCGTTCCACGGAACCCCAACTCAACTTTCTTGGGGCGCAGCAACTTGAGGCGAGACTTGACAAGGAGCCCATCATGACAGATCCTGAGGAGCCAATCGCAATCAAGGCTGGCGTTTGACAACCTGAGCAATCCCATCTTGGTTCCGATCGACCTCAGATCAACCGTACCGTATACTGCCCCGAGCGACCAATCGCAATTATCGTTTCCCTAGATCTCGTCACGAACCTTCCAGTCTTTGGACCTGTCATGCACACACCTTGACCTGTTTCTGGGACCTGTCAAAGAATGGCGAGCAGAAGAATTATCGTGGGACCCCGGACAATGCTTTTCGAGGCAAGGATTCGCCACGGCCACCAGGGCAAAACATTGATGCTACTCGGAACATGCCACTTCCTTTCAGCCACAGGCCCAATCAATTGTGGTGCCGACCGGGGGCCACAGGATCACCGCGGTAGATCTGCGTTTTTGACAGCTCTCCCTCGCGCGGGCGGCTTCGGCTCCGGAGCGCGCTTGCCTGTGTTCCCTTGCGACGGACAACGAGAGAAGAGGCACTCGGCCCCTCCCTGGAACTCCCTGGAGTTGAGGCTTGCCTGTTAGGGCGTGCCTCCCATCTCCCCTCATTAGCCATGATTCCCCAAAATAAGCACGTCTACCAAAAGTTGAAACGGTAGTCAGCAAAGTCGTGGCCATAAATGCCCTTAGTTCAGGCGACTGACTCGGCGGTTCTTCCGGCCGTGAAAAACTGCTGCTCGTTGACGAGATGGCTGTCGAATAAAGCATCCCGCCATCTCGGGAGCTGACAAAAAACGGGAGCCGCATGACATCGGGTACCTCGATACTTTGCGGGGATGGAAGGGTGTTGGCGGGAAAGGGGAGGGACGAGGGGACGAAGGTTACATATGTCAAAGTTTGATCATCACCAATCGCAGAGCAGCAACTCTGCTCAAATGGACACCAGCCTTCGTTTTGAATCAAGGCCTGCAAACACTTCCAGATAAGGCAAATGTCAGAACGATCCGATAACCAGACGTATGGCCCGTTAATGGTGGGAGCCGCAACGCACCGCATGCATCGCGCGCAACTCAACTCGTGTTCCAAAACACTCGGACGGAAGAAAAGCATCCAATGATGGTTGACGTTTCAGTCTACATCGATTGTCCTTGGGTCGAAGTGCCATGCCCTTTTTTTGTCGTCGTTGACAAGCACAGCCTCCGCCATCGAAGGTCGTGGTCGAAGCCTCAGAAGGACGTTCGACGCCTAGGAGGAGCAACCAACCAGCCAACCCTCGGACTCTGTACGGTTAGGAGGTTGTTGTTTTGAGCACGTCACAGACGTCAGCTGCAACCGGGCGACTGACGGGTGGCTTGAGAGGCGACAAGAGGAAGACGACAAGCAGAAGCAGAAAAAAAGGAAAGAATGCCATTACTCTCCCAGTTTCTTGTCAGAAACAAAGTTGTTCGGCTCCGGTTCTTCAACCCAAGGCTTGGGACGGACGTCTGAATCGCGTTGTCTGCCCTCTCACTCGTCAGCGGTCTCGCGCGGCAATGTCAAATACTTGCAGGCCTGTAACGCTCGCGGACCTTATTCAGGTACTGGGCGTGTCAGCGGCGGATGGCATAGCCGCTCTAGCGCACAACTCAACTCTGCTCTATTCGTACTTCTTCCCATCCAGGAGACTTCCGGACCCGCCTTGTTGTTTTGGGATGGCTGATGGACATCATTCGGGGGTGTGTGGATGGGATCGATGGCAGACAAGCAGGGGAGCGCCGTCACGTCAGGGCTGCCCTGGCTGGCCTTGCTGGCCCCCAGTCGCCCAGGTCCTGGCCTGGCTCTCGCCCATCCGCCTAAACGTCGTCCGTCCATCCATCTACGTTATCCACGGGCACACACCGTACACACCATACGCACACATGCACACACTCTCTCACTTGCTCCCTTTCTCACACACACTCATACATTGGCGTACGGGCTCGAACCGGAACTTGAACAACCAGCAGCAAAAGATGCACCCATTGCACCGACTGTAACACACCATCGGGCTATCTTTCAACTGGGGGTCCCGTTCCTGTCAACATGTCTCCAAGTCATGACATATTCGACGTACGCCCTATCAAGGTTGTCTCACTCCCTGACCATGTGCACGAAGAAGAAAACAACAGGGATTTGCAGAATCAACGGCGCCTCACCGAAGGCGAGCACGAGCGATGGATGCACTGCGTAAACATAGAAGGGGGGAAGAGAACGATGGCAGAATCGAACGCCCGAGAGCAATGCTAGGCCTCATGGCTGGCTGATGATCAGCTTCCCGAAGCCGCCACGTCCAGGGATCACGGACGTCGAATCGGCCCAGTATGAAGTTCAGGATAATTCAGGATAATTCAGGACTCTACAAGCGTCTTCGAAAATAGATTTTTGAGCTCGCGCAGAAGCCCGTCAAGGGTCTGAAGATTCGAGGGCGCCATCGTGGAAGGATACGCATTCTGCCGGGCGATTGCATCTTGTTGCTGAAGATTCATCAAGGACTGGACCTGTTCGGAACGAACCCATACGGGCTTCGTTCTTGAATGCAATATGCCATGAATCCATCCCATATTGACCGCATCTCCGGCTTCCCATGTCGCGGCGGCCAATACACTGCTTCTTTGGGGCTCCCGTTGGGGAAATGACGGGTGAGTATCTGTACGGACACTGGCCTCTCTGTGGCCGACACCGTTACGTTGGGGGACTCGACGTGTGGACAAGGCCGCCAAGCCCGTCTGCCGTCAATTATTGTTTTTATGTCGGGCTTGCACATCTTTGTTTTGTCTGCTCCCTCTTGGTTGCATATTTGACAATCCGTCAGTAACCTAGTAGACCTTTTGGCGGCCAGAGCGTTGCAGAGGCTTGGCTTGGAAGGGTGAGGTAACTTGACGCCAGCGCGCCAGTTGCATATGTAATGGCACGTTGGATAGTCAGTCGTTGGAATAATGCAGCAGCGCCATTGAACATCTCCATACCCGCCGGCGCCCCCCTTCGGGCAATTTCATCTACATCACAACCGTCCTGGCCCGGGAGCAAGCCATCAGCAGCCCGGGGTGTAGTGTACAAAATGACCCCCGCCCACGGACACACAGCGGTTCCCTAGTGGCCCTTTTTCGTGTCACTGTTAGGCAGGCTAGTGCTTCTCCCATCTTTCCACTCTGCTTCTCGCATCCTGGTCGGCCTCGTCGAACAGACCCCTAATCCATGCCCCCCCTCCCCCCCCGTGGTGCTGGACACATCCCAGTACCACCACGAGCCTAGCATATCAGTCCGTTGTCCGCCAGAGGCAGAGGGGGGGGACGCCACTTGGGAGGTACCATCAGCATCCCAGGAGCAGGCCCTGGTGGATGTGGGTACGGACGGCGTGGTCCTGCAACCCTGGTCGAGATGGGCAATCCTCCTCTTGTTCCTCATCGACGGCTGCTTGTACCCTGATCGTCCTCCTCGCCATGCCACCCATGCCCATGCCTCGCAGCTCTGGGCTAGTTCAGGTTTAGTCTCTTCCGTCAAAACCGTCCTCCCTCCCCCACATCAGCAAAGGCTCGTTCCCAGATACATAGGTCAAGTAGCAAGGCATTAAGCATCCGTGGGCTGTGCGCTGCTGCTGCTGCTTCTTCTCCAAGTTCACACAGCTCTCACAACTCCCTTCCACGGTCCGATTCACTCAAGAACCTACTAGTTGGGGGGCTCTTTCGTCTGAGGCTGGTTCGTGTCAGTTTCAGTGTGTTCAAATCACCGTCTTAATTTGTCCAATTTGGCTCTTCGCCGGGTCCTCCTCCTCGACACTTCTCTCCCATTTCCTATTTTGGCACCACATCTGTGCGCCTCCCACCGTTAATCCACCTTCCACCAACCTACCACGCTACCTTACCTTACACCTTGCCATACGCCTGCCTGCCTACCTACCTACCTTACTCTACACACCTACATACATACACACCTCTACTACACACAACACCGATACTTCCCCCAGACTCAAAGATATACAAAAGGACTGCCATCCCACCTTGCATCTGTCTCCAACATCACCGACCATCATCCCATTCGAGCTGTTTGTTGATTCAGAAGAACGGCTGGGACCACCTCACCATCACATCAGCATCCTTTTATTGCTTCTTCTTCTCCACGCCTGTCGTTGACGAGCAACACTATAACAACTGTCTATTCGACCCCGCCGCCGATACAGATACATAGCTTCAACCAAGCAACAGAACATCACAGGAGCACCATCCTCGACGTGCCAACTTTCGAAATACCTGGCTGGACCGACTTCGGTACGCTCCTCTGCAAACCGACTTTCCCGGATCTTTCTCGCTGACCGCAGCAGTCCTTGTCCGCCGTGCGGCTTCTGTTTTCGAGCCCACACCATTCTTTATTTTCCACAGGATCTAGCCTTCAGCGCTACATCCGCAACGGTCGTGTCTAGAGACCTTCACTTTCAAGATACCACAGCACAAGATGTCTATGCTCGCCATGGCTGCTCCATCCCCCCATTCAGCATTCAAGTCCTACCCTTGGGATGGCGGCAGGTCTGCTTCCACAGACTACTCTTCGCGTCCTCGCACTGAGCCCGAGAGAATCGCCCTTCCTTCCATTCGCCAGGTTTGTTAACCAGTCTGAGAAGCATGAAATCCCCGACTGACAGAGATATCAGGCCATCCCAGAACTTCACCTTCGCCTGCAACCACAGGAGGCGTCAACCACAAGGACAACGTCTTCCAACACCTCACCAACCGTTGGATATGCCGGTGTCATGACCCCTCCGGAGTACGTTCACTCGCCAAACTCGAATAAGAGGAGGAGGCTTTCCATCGATCAAGAGGAGGAGAGTGAGAGAGTTAGCCGCGTGCCGAGACTTTACGACAGCCCTGCCCGTATTCCTCAACGTCAAATCTCCCCGCCAGTCCCTTCCCGCGCTGCCACTGAGAGCTGGACCGGATCAGCAAGAACCAGCCCTTACATGTCTTCCTCCGGCATGACTTCCATGCGCTCCCCTGCCATGGAGGTCAACGAGCGCTCTGAGATCCGCCCCACGCTTCCCAGCCTGCCGCCCATGAACTTTTCCGAGCGGGAGTCCATCCCCATGCAGCGTGTCCGTGGTCACTCTCAGGACGAGTTCCAGCCCATCCGTCCCTCGATGGGCATGCCCCCTGCTCCCATGATGGAGGCAGCTCCCGCCTACCGCACCAGCGGTTACGCCTACGGATACCACCACCCCAGCCGAGTCCAGTCTCTGTCTCTCGGTGCCATCCACCCGTTCGATCGCACGCCTTTCTCTGCCGCCGGCTATGGCCACTACCCTGAATTCATGCGCATTGGAGAGCTTGGCGCCATGGGGATGCACGGTGACAGCAAACAACGCAAGCGCCGCGGCAACCTGCCCAAGGAGACGACTGACAAGCTGCGTGCGTGGTTTGTGGCCCACTTGCACCACCCGTACCCTACCGAGGACGAGAAGCAGGAGCTCATGCGTCAGACTGGATTGCAGATGAGTAAGTCTACGCTTTCCGAAACCGTTAGACTCTCTTTGGGGCCAAACGCTAATTTTTTTTGCCTCAGACCAAATCTCCAACTGGTTCATCAACGCGCGGCGCCGGCAGCTGCCCACCATGATCAGCAACGCCCGTGCTGAGTCCGACGCCATGTCCAGCCGCAGCGGCGAGAGCAAGATCCTGCCGTCGACAGAGCGCGCCGACTACGATGATGGCAAGCGCTCCAGCGTTCCTCTCAGCGACGGCGAGGCCTTTGACGAGGACCTCGAGAGCCTGAAGCAACGGCGCTCGGCGCACATCAAGAGGGGGAGCATCTAGAAGGACGCCTCGCATCATCATGCACCAAAGAGAGACAAAGAAAAACGCAAAATTTCCAAACAACGCAACAAAAGAATTCATACCAGACCAATCATCTTTTAACGACGAACTACGATCGGGACCTGACGCAGGGCAAAAAACACAAAACGGCACCAGGGGAACACACACTAATACTTCATGAGCTCTGTATAAAAATACCACGGGAGGGGGGCGCGCACCGGCAAAACCATTGCTTTCACGCCCACCTCGTTTCTATTTTCTATGTCGACTGTACCTATGGGAATAATGTATTCTTATTCAACAACACACAGAAATGGGTTTATCGGGAAAGGGGTTCAACGGGGCGGTTTACCAGGCACTACTGGCGGATGGTGGGCAGACAAATGCATTCATCAGACAGAGATTCATCTCGGACGTTTTGGTCAACGCTTTTTATCGGTGTTTTCTGTTTTTCTTGGGGTTCATTTTTTTCTTCTTCAAATCAGCCAAACCAGAGGCCAAGTTTTACCAACCACAAAGGGATCGTAGAACGATATCAGTGTACCAACTTTTTGTTTTCTGGTCGATTTTGTTCTCTGTACATAGTAACACAACAAACATCAACCAAAAACCTTGTTCTTGTTTAGCCTCAAACATTCGATGGCAGCCATTCCTTCCCATGTGCGTGATGAGGAAGATTAATCCTTCCTCCCATCCTTCGAACATTGAAGAAAGGCTCGGAAAGCATTTCGCCAAGAGAAAACTTGCTGCCCAGGAAACACGAGAATGGCCTTCCCAAGGTTCCATCCGTGATCAGCAAGCCTCCGGGTGACGCATTCCCCTTCAGCCATGGTCCATGGTGCGCGAGCCCTAGGGCGAACAGATCTTCTTTTCGTTTTTTGGCCTATACCAGCAGCCCATGACGAAGTAGAACGAAGCCAGTGGACGGACTCCACGTGAATCAAAGCGCATGGTTGTTTACAAGCTGTGTTTATCATCAACCCGTAAGCAACGAAAACCAAAATACACACACATTACGCAGAAAGCGTGCAAGGAATCGAAAAGGGTCTGTGTGAACCGTTAACGAGAGCATGATGTTTGTGGTTCCTGGATGGCGAGATGTCTTTCTCACGCACACCCACGCACACACACACACTCTCACACACGCCTGGCCCAACCACGCCTTTCCCCTCCCCCATCTCTGCCATGTTGCCTGCTCCCTTATCCCTTACTCTCGGTCCCCCGTAAGAGATGGGCGAAAGGAGTCTGCGGTTACATCAACCTGGGGATTGGACCCTATAGCATTCGGCTGGCTAATGGAGGGTAGCGGTAGCAGAAGAGAGAGAAATAACGAGATTTCGGGGCACAGGACCCAAGATCCCGGGTTAGATACTACCGGCGCCGTGCTATGGCCATGGTCACCTTTAGTCAGTCTGCTCTCTGCCTGGACTGGACTGTTGTTTGGCTGAGGGTTGTTCGTCGTTCCTCAAACCCGCACACTTTCCAGCGTACTGGGCCCGCGCAACGAGAACCAACGTTTGCTTCATCATTACACACGGATTCTGCAGCGGGAGACTGAGCGTGTAGCTCGCGCGCGCGCGCGGTCGGCCGTCGCCGCCGCTCTGGATGGGAAGGGCTGGGCGGGCGGCGAAAATGGTCCCTTAGTCGACCCTTCGTGCCGGACTAAGACGGAGACCGGTGCCATTTTTCCTTTTTTGTTACTTTGTACCTCTCTTTCCCCCCAGCCACCTGTTAATCCTTAGTATGAGATCACTGAAGAGAGACTCTCCCAGCACGGTCAACCGCACCACTATCGTCATCAATGTTTGTGATGTAGGTACTCTTTTTTTTCGTTTTTGCTACAGTTACCGCCTCTCCCGTGCGCCGTGCGCGGCTGCCGCCGTCGCCGCCGCTGTGGTTTTGTGAGGTGTGTGTGTGTGGTGTGTGTGGTTGGGTGGGGGGGAACAGGGAAACAACCAAGGAGATTCGTTCGACTGGGACGTCTAGAATGCGAGAAAAAGCATTGACTGGATGGAGGAGCGAGGGAAAAACGAATGAACCCCTTCCCAAATATGCAGTGTTCTTTTCTCTTGTGAAACATTTCACACTCCTCTTCACCTTTTTTTTCGGGGGGAGCTACTACCACGTAGAATCGAAGGGAAACTGGACTCAAGTGTGTAACACACGAGAAGACCTCATGGCAAGGGAAACAGAGGAGGGGGGCGTGGCGTGTGTAAGGGGAGCCAAGTTTTCCTAAAAAGTCCTTGCGTACCTGCCGTCCTGCCTTCTTGTTTTTTTTCTGCCCAGTTCGCAACGTCGCCAGGGCGGGCGGATGATTTGTTGCCTTCCTGCTGCTGTGACTGCTGCTTCTGCTGCAGCTGCAGAGACGGAAGTAGATACATACATGCCGCATGCTCTCACACTAACACAGCACACCCGCGTCCAGTACACACGCCCCTCCCGCAAGAGAGGGCTAGAGAGGGCGGGGAGACCAGCAGGAAAAAGAAACCATATCTGAGGGGTCTCGGTTTTGGGGTCTGGATTCCTTTCTTCTCTCCTCTTTTCGGGGTTCACAGACATCAAACCCATGGTTGGATGCTTTTTTGTCCAGACCACGCGCTGCACGCGCGAGTGAGATGAGTGGGTGGATTGGGGGCATTTCATGGTAGTACATGATACGAGACGCCACGAGATCGGGGGCAGGGCAGAGACCAGAGGCAAGTGGCGTCGACCGGTGGGGGGAAGATACAGAGAGCGAGAGACATGAAGGACAAGACAAGACCAACATCATTCATCATCAACGCCTGCGCAGCTCGCTCTTTGCTTGGTACACTAGATTGAGGGAGAGGGCCGCGAAGTGCGAGATCGAGGTCCACAACACTAGACACGTTGACTTGGGTCCGGCCTCCGTTGGCTTGGTACGGGCTTACACCACCACTCGGAACGTAATCGTAAGCCTCCTCCGCCTCCTCATCCTTCTCTCCCTCTGAGGACCCTTTCCCATGGCAACACACACAGCTGAGCAAGAAGAGACTGCTGCTGAGCACCCAACCAAACATGCAAGGCCACCGGCCGGGCGGCGGCGGCGGCGGCGCGAATGGGAAGAACGGCTTGACGGATCCGTTGATGGTGCCGGTGCATGTCAGGCAAGCCGCCGCGATCTCGATAACGGAGGCTTGCAGATCCATCGAACTACAGTCCCCTAAGTCTTAGTCTTTGCCTTTCCCTTCCGCCAGTTCAGTCCAACCTCACGTTGAGCCAACGCTGCCCCTCAAGTCACTGGGCCATACAATCCAGCGCTGCGGTATACTTTGTCCGGTAGCGTCCTCCGCCAGTTCGTTATTTTGTTATTCCTCCTTGCCAGCAGCTTTCCCCTGAGCTGGGCTGACTGCACATCTCAGTTCATGCTATGCCATGCCATGCCATGCGTGCCCGTGACTGCTGATGGCGTGCAGCTTCTCACCCCAGCGGCATGTCTCACGCATAGCTCTCTGGTCTCAAGAGAGCATGTCACTAGATTGCTAAAACATGCAGCAAGCAGCCTGCAATGCACGTCCAACGAGAGGAATGAAAATGTTGCATTGTGGTTTTTTTGCTTTTTGCTCTTGCGGTCGAGATAGACCTCCCATCATGTCTCTGTCTCTGACATCTTGGCACACAAACGTTTTGTCACTGCCCCCCCTTCTGGGTTCGAGACATACACACACGCGCGATCAAGGAACCATAATGACAGGCAACGAAGGACATGGGTTCGCCCGGTTCGTTCAATGTTCAACGTCCCCTCCCTCGTGTCAAGGCCGCACAATGATCGACTGCCGGTGTCAGGACAGCATCTAAGCCTGCCGCCGACACACCCCAGTCAGTCTCTCCTCTCCTCTCCTTGCCTCCCTTAAGCTGGGACGTGACAAGAAGATTAGAACTATTGGAAAAGGGGGTGTGTAAGAGGACGGGATTGGGTGAGCGGTAGCATGGTCATCCGATGAAGTGACTTTTTTGTTGGTTTCTTCTCCTTTCTTGATTATGCTGAGACGTTGGCATGAAGGGGTAGAGAGAGAGAGAGAGAGAGAGAGAGAGACATAGAAAGAGACAAATGAGGAGACCAAATCGGTCCTTCCTGGGGGTCAAGTGTCTGACAGCACGATGCGGCAGGAAGCAGCGGAGAACGACAGCTTTTGGTGGTGGCATGCTTGCTTTTGGTTGGGAACCATCTTTTCCCAATGGTTCGTAACTGCGCTGTCTTGTTGTCGTGTGGCCCCCCCAAGGAGCGGTGTATGCCGTAAAGTCTGAATGGCATCTGCGGAATGCCAAGGTCCTACCCTGACTTCGTTGGAGTCGGAGTACGAGAGAGTGGTGGATGGAGGAGCTATGCGCTACGAAACGTGCGGCAACGGCTAAGAGTGTGTTTCTGGGTTGGACCAAGGTGATAAGCGCATTTCGCCGTAGCTGCAATGTCACTGGGCCTCGCGTCTCTGGAAGAAGCGTCGTAACTTTGCGTTGGATGACAGCCAGTCGCAACGGTCACTGGACGAAGGATGTGTGGAGGGGGTGAAGATTCACAACGTGCCGGCTGCAGCCCAAAGCACAGCACAGCATAGCATAGCACAGAACAGAACAGACCCGGCCGAAGAACACAAAACAGGGACCAGGGATCGGGGTCCCGGTTGGGTCAAGCCGGGCCAAGGACGGCCGGCGCTCAGAACGGGATGCCAGTTGCCCTCCATCTCAGGCACAATACATGAGTCTGGGGAGCATTGTTGGCAAGTCAAGCTCCACTCGGGCACTGCTAATGCTGCTACGGAGAGAGCTATGCATGGCAGGAAGCTAGCTGTCGATGGGTGTCAGCAACATGGCCATGCTCTCATGCTCAACGTGCCACCCCCAGAGAGACGATGGTGGGAGGCAATGACTGCCATGTCAGCACGCAGCTAGCGCCTCCAAACCCTTCGTTGCAGCGTGCACATGGTGATGAGAAGACATGGGATGGGATGATGCGAATCACAGGGTGTGGCTCTCCCATTTGCTCGGCACTTTTAGACGAGCTAGGAAGACGTCAGATGAAAGCGACCTCGAGCTGCGGAGTAGGAGTGTGATGCTGATGGGTGCGTGGTAGAAACCCTGGCAGGATGGTGACATGCCGTATCGCCACCCTCGACGGTGGTGAAGTGGCAGCAGCCATCGGCGTCCCGATGAGGGCGACGATACACCTAGTCAATGGTAGACGGTGAGCGGGTCTGTGAGGGGATTCGGAGATCAGCGGCCCATCCCTGAGTCTAGCAGCCAAGGGCAGCCAGTTGAGTACGAAGGCGAGTGCGAGGACGGATGAGCAAAGCATGCGGCATGACATTGCATGCTGGGATGAAGCAAGGTTGCTGTGGCGGTCAGATACACACAATGGAGGACTGGGCATGGCATGGGAATTCCGGGAGCGGAAAAGACGCAATTTGATGGCGTATGATTTACAGGCCGAGAGTGTCGAAGAAGATTGAGGTGGAATAGAGCCTGTCGTCAGTACAGACTTTGGAATGCAAGGTTGGATACGTCACTGGGTGGTCGATTACGGATGCTGGAGGTGTTTCGTAGGGCAAAGGAGGTCGGCAGGTCGTTGCGCCAACAGCGATAGCGTCGTGCTCTCGGTCTTTGGCTTTTGTGGCGTGTCTCTTGATCGGCCAGACTCGCATGGCAGAGTGGATGTGGCGTATTCTGGCAAGTGCTGCTGGTGTGTTAGCAGGCAGGATGGGCGTCTTTGTCTCAGCTTGTTCCTTTGACGGATTCAAAGTGTTCCATGGAGCAGAAACGTTTATCGGGGTATTGGTGGAACAGGCGCGCCCGCGCTTTGAGCAGTGCTGCAGCACCGAAAAGACCCTGACGTTTCGTACTCTGTCGTGTGGGTTTCTCATCCTCTTGTTCCTTGGTCCTTTTGGGATTTGTCCAGCCCTCGGAAAGCGGATATCGGGTATCGAATCTTCAAGTTTGATGATTTGTGATTTGAGTGCAAGTGCCTGCCACCCTCCCTCCCCCCCCTGAGCACCCCTTGAGCTTTCGGCAACGTATCGGATCGGTAATGAGGTTGCCTCCTGTCAGAGCTCATCTTGCAGCGGACGAAGGGGAGACCGAGGGGGCCTGGGGGCGTGTACCGCCGCGTGTCAACGGCATCACGAACAGCACCAGCAGTCAGTGTCATTAGCCTTGACACGCCGGGGATGGCCTGGTCGGATAGACGCCGTGCGATGCGACGCTACGATGGGAGCGAGGCCGTTCAGGATGCGACTCCGCGGTGTTGCAACTTGTCGATATCGAAGACCGGCAATGGGAGGCCGTGAGTGGATGACGGTGTCGCAGCGGTGGATGGTTGTGTTGTCCAGCTGGCTTCCATGGAAGATTTCACCTAGAGATTGGCGATGACCTGTGCCTTGGAGTTGCAAATCCAAGTACGTACCTACCTAGGTACCCAGGGTCAGGTAGACACTGGAGTGCCTCAGTCTCCACTTGGTGCCGTGAGTGTTCGCCTTAGGTTGGCTGGGGGTCCTTTCCGCGGGACCCACCAGAGCTTCATGTTCCTTCCCAGTCAAGCAAGTGTGGAAGACTTTTTGGAGAAAGGCACCTGGGTCCTGCCCAATATTGCAAGGGCGGCCAAGTCTTCAAGGGCAGCGCAAGGGGCCGGGAAGGAGACAAGTGGGGAATGATCCGGTTGAGGCTGCCCAGAGGCCCTGGTCTGCCTATTTCCGCCTATCACCCGCCGGTGATCGCCCTTTTCCCCATCTCACAATCTGGCAGATGCCCTGCTTGTTCCCCGTTTATTCGAGGCAGTGTGTCGGAAGTCCACAATTGCTTCAAGCAACTCCCTCGCTCCGTCCGCTGCCATCGACAACATGGACGCAAACCCAAACCATCACGACATCGCCTACAGCGCCTTCGCCCAAGTAGGGAAATACTACTCCGTACCACGTCAACTATTGCCATGCTAGCCATTGAGTCTTACTCATTCATCTCCTCCTCAACCCTGGATGGCGGCATGGCCCCGGGGGTCAGCTTGCTGCATCCCTAGCCTTCCTTACCCGACACTAATAAGGTCGGGTGCCTCGACCTTACCCTAGGTACTTCCTGCGGTAGGTAGGCAGGCAGGCACCTTACCCAGGCAGGTGCAGCGGCTGCCACATCGTCTTCTCGTCACTGGGTCAATGAGGGCCTTAAACCCAATTCGCCTTACCCAACATGCGCGCATGCCCATATCGCCCAGTCACCACCCACAATACGGCGTACGTTTCTATCGACCTACCTACTTGGTAGGCACATGTATCCGTACGCATGTCCAAGTGCGCTACGCTACGTACGTGTCGTGCACCTGGCCAATCTAAGGCAATGCAACGCTAATTCCCAGTCAGACATAGGACGCCCCGTCAAGCCAACTCGAATATCTACTTACCTCACCGTCCACATTTCCCAAGTCTTGACCCAAGGCATTGCTCGGCACTAAGGCACCCTCAAACTATCGGCACCATCGTTGAGTGTTTTGTCATGATAATGGAGTCGTCCTCAGACCTTGACTCGGGGCACTGGCCAAGACTATCCGCCGCCATCACCACCACTTGGCCGCTGCCATGTCGACTGTCATGACCTGCAGCCTTACACGCACTCCCTCTCTACGAATCACTCGCCTCTTTGGGAATAAACCGCCGCAAGTTATCGCTCCATCCTGGCATGCCATCGTTTGACAAACTCAACTACGTGACAGCCTTCAAAGTGTGAGTTGTCCATCCCCCCTCTCCGAAATATAGTTTACTCTGACGTCCCTCCCGATTCACACCCGTCAGCCGCTGGCTCCACTGCACCACCAGCAGCTACTTGTCATGCTTCCCCGGCCTAACCCGCATCGGCTCGTCTCTCTTTCTCGAACTTAGTCCTAAGGAAAGGGCTGCCCTGAATCGCAACGGCCGACGATCCCCGTTGTCTCTTGTACCCTAACCGAATAGCTGTTGTCCCTCACCTCTCACTGGATGGAGTTTGGTCCGAAAGGTGGCTGGATGGATCTTGTCCAGAACACGAGGGCGCTCAGATGACAAGTCTGAAGGAATATTGGCAGTGAGCTGGGCAGCATATTTTTGGTGAAACCACCTAACGGAGGCCCTTCTACCCTTTTCATTCAACTTGGCAGTTGATTCCTCAACAGTCGCTCGCCGCCATGGTGAGCGTGCTGTTTGGCTGCGTGCGCACAGTCTTCAGCTCCCAGAGCTACCTACCCATGCTGCAAATCTTCGAGAATCTCCAAATTCACTGTTGTCTGCTGACCAAGAGGCGGGAAGATCATAAGCCTGGACCACCGCCGATCCTGATCAACCAGCCGAGCGCCAAAGCCCGAAAAGCCCAGGCCCGGCCGGCTTGTCAAGCACACCTAGCGCCAACTACTGTAAGACCCGCTTCGAGTCTTCTTCAATCTTCGGGCCTTGGCTTTCCACATATTCACCGGTGATAGCCTCTCAAATTCCCAGCGCCTGCCAACGCCCATCGATATCGTACAAGTCGATCCCGTGGGCCGTTTGGCCAAGTCAACAGGCGGTGGCGGCCAAGCTTCATCCATGGGTAGATGGACCTTGGCGGCGATCCGTCACAGCTCATAGCCGCATTCATGCAGTCATCGTCGCTCCGCCAAATTGTGTCAACTGCTCACTCGGGCCAGGCCCGGTCGATCACCAGCCTTAGGCCGTCCAACGCTGCCGTCCGGCTGCTGGCGCTAGACTGGGATGCCGTCTGCAGCTGTCAAGTCGCGGTGGCTGCGTGTTTTTATCTCCGAATGTCTCGTCTCGCCTTTCTTCGGCTCGTTCTGAGGCGCTCTCTAGTAGACCGAGGATGTTGTGAAAAGCGTGGGCAAGATGCGAAATGTGGCGCGCCTAGACGTCAATCCATCACGCTTGTCCATGTTTTAGTCCGAAAGGGACCAAGGCTAGTGGCAATCACTCGGCGGGCTTGGTTGTTAATTTCCCGCCCCCGTTGCAAATCGGCCTCACGATAACAAACAGTGGGCTTGAGGACCTGGCTTGATGCTCATTCTGGCGTACGCCGTCGTCAGTGGCTGCCGTTCTCTGACGCCCTTCACCGACGTGTTCGCCGAGTCTCCCGTAATCCTTCGCGGAAGGACAGAGTTTCAGACCACCAGACCTGACGAATGATGTCCTAGAAGATCGCCCTTGATCATCCCACCAAGGTGCGAACAGTCCATCTGACCGCCAGGGACGCTCGCTGAAGTCCTCTGCGCGCTCAACTTGCTGCGACGGCACAATTGGGATGGCAGTCGCTCAGCTCCTTGACCTGGCCCAAGAGTGCAGCATGCACAGCAACTTTGTCCAGCGCAGTGGTGTCGGTTCCTGGGACGCCACGGGGGTTTTTAGGCTTTCAACGACTTGAACTCAAAACTTCGTCATCGCCAATGCAGGCGTTTCTTCGGCTGCCACATCCACCTGATACATTAGCCCCTGGGGACACTGACAAGCCGGTTTGACGGTTTGCTATTAGCTCAGACCTGTTGTGACAGATGTAGGTGAGGCTGCGAGAGCTGCTGTCGATCACCCTTTTGGCCTTTTGCCTCCGAGACCCCCGGATCGGCAGGGTTGCGGTCGGCGTGCTGTTCCTGATCGGCGGGTCACCAAAGGCAGGCTTGGCAGAGGCACCGAGTTAACCGCTCGGCCGAGACGGAGCCGGTTGCGCACCGATGTGATCGGAAGCTCGCCATGTCTCGGCCAGGCCATGTGGAATCGATATGGAGTTGATGTACGGATAGACCCACAAAAGACGGCGGCAGAGCGGAAGAACGGACGGGACATGGCGGCTGACGATCTTCAGCGGGACGCAGTTTGAGCACCATTGAAGACACTTGGCGTGAGGAAACAGCAGCTCACGTGAGATCGCAGCGGGGAACGAATGCTTAACGCCGGAAATTCCACTTGTGCTGGCCACACCGGAATTCCCACCTCATGCATTCCACAGATGACCAATGAGGACGGCGCGCTAAGCCCCGTCCTCGGGCAATCGGCGCAAAAGATGTCCGACATTGGTCATCGAGATGGGCACGCATCTGCCTAGCCAGCGTGTTGGCCATTGAAGAGATAGCCCGAGAAGACATCTCCAGTGACCTTGACAACTCAGGTAACCTGATACTGTCTGCGGTATTACGTACTGCCATTGCATCTGCGTCATTGCATCCGTATACGTCAAGTCTGACACCCAACACAGCCCGCCCCTGGATGCAGGTTCGGAGCTGAGGCCCACTTTCGGCGCGCTGATATCGCCTGCTGCAGTCTCGGATGCAAAATTTCGCCGCCGCATCATGGGTACCGACGGCGGCGAGCAAGCGGAGACCGGCCCTGTCGGCCAGGGCTCCGAGCCGTTGGCTTGCGTTACCTGCCGGTCCCGGAAGCTCAAGTGCGACCGAGTGAAGCCGGCATGTAGCCGGTGCGTGAAAGTCAAGGGAGAGTGCGTGTACCCTGAGTCGAGAAGGAAGCCCGCGTTCAAACGACGAAACGTTAAGGAGCTTGAGGAGAGGCTAGGTATGGCAGTTGTATCTCCGTGGCTGGACGTCGCTCACGATTTGTAGCTCAGGTGGAAGACCTTCTCAAGGAGGCGAGTAAGGAGGCCGGCAAGGTGAATGAGGCCGCTGCAACAGCAGGAGATCTGGACAGTCGGATCAATGTTGGTATGGACGACTTCACAGTCGACATCGACACTTTTATCGCGATGCAAAACGGCTTTGCTGGTGAAACTGCAGACCTCCAAGCAGGACTGTCAGCTCATAATATCCCAGAGCCTCAACCGCAAATGCCCAGCTTTGGCGAGTCATCTGGAGAGTTGATTGGCCTTGGTCTTTCGGAGGCTCTGCCCCCTTTTGAGATGATGGAAGATCTGTATGGGCAATCCCTTGCCCTTGGTATGAACGTTTGTCTAACTTTCTTAAATAGTAACAAGAGTTTCTTCGAGCGACAGCAGCACTTCATTCCAATCATCCATCCCGGCAGGTACTTCCAGTCGTTCTACTCGGCGCCTCACAAGCGTCCGCCCATGTGCCTGCAGTATGCCGTCTGGGCCATGGCTTCGAACGGACATGAAAAGTATTCCCAGTATCACGAGATCTTCTACAAGCGAGCTCGGCAATACGCTGACGCAGATGAGATGAGAGGCTATGGCGAGCACTTTTTGACGGTTCAGCATGCACAAGCTTGGGCGCTGATTGCGACAGACGAAGCGAGGTGTATGTATTTCACGAGAGCCGCCATGAGTTCAGCAAAGTGCGTGCGTCTTGTAGAGATGATGGGTCTTCATCGCATCGATGGGGATGGCCAGGAGATGGCTCCAACGCTCGCGCCGCCAACGTCGTGGGTTGACCTGGAGGAGAGAAGGCGGGCGTTTTGGGGAGCTTACTGCATCGACTGTCACGCCAGTATCTCAACGGGCTGGCCGACTTTGATCGATCCGAACGAGGTAAGTCTTTCCTGGCATACTCGAGACAAAATCGCTAATCCGATAGATTACCACTCATCTGCCATCGTCCGAGGAGGCGTTCAACTCAGCTCGTGAAGAGAAGACGTCTACGATGCAGGACGCCTTCAAGGGGGCGTCGTACTCCACGTTCGCGGGCGCCGTCATCATTTGCTACGTCTTCAACATGCTCCTGAAGCATGTTCACTGGGAGAGACCCAACGACCGACCCGGAGACTTCGAGTACGGCGAGTTTTGGAAGCGTCACAGGGACATTGATAATCTGTTGTCAAGTGCCTTCATGTTCTTGCCCGAACGCTTTCGTCTGCCCCAGAGCATGAAAGACCCAACGGCCGTCCATACGAACCTCAACCTCCATGCATCCATCATCTGCCTGCACCACGCCGCTATCGATAGGATAGAGCAACACAAACTGCCTGAACAACTCAAGACTGCTTCACAACTCCGACTGCGTACTGCAGCCGAAGAGGTGGTCAACATCGTCAAGCTAACAAGTCACACGAACTCCGGCTACGTAAGTCGACGACCGCCTCTGTCGCCCCTGTTTTCTTGTTGTCCTAACGACCTCTCATAGAAAAGCCCTCTCGTTGCTCTATCGCTGTACTCAGCTGCCTCCGTGTACGTGTACAATGCCAAATGCGACCCACAAAACGGGCTGTCGATGGCAGACTTGCAGAATCTCAAATTCATCGTCCAGGCGATGGAAGGCATCGGGCGTCGACACTTGATCACCCAGGCGTTCCTCCAGCAAGTATTCATGGACATACAGCGTAACGGTTTATCGGGTATCATCGACGTGCCCAGCCTGAACAACTACAAAAACACGTTCGGCTGGACTTGCTCCAATATTCCCCTCTTGGCACGAAGCTCAATATCGAAGCACACCGAGATCCAGCCCCCTCTCCCTGGCAGGCTGCCTCTCGGCAATCCTAAAGGCACTGCCTACGAAAATTATCCGAGAACGCACGAAGGGTGCAACGGACCAGTGCCCCCTCAGTCGGGTTGCCCTTCCAACTTAGGTATCTCGCAATCCGGGGTTTCTCTCACAGAACCAATGTCAAAACCGAGTGTTTCTCTCGGATACAACGCGAATGGGGCGCCTCCTGAGAACTCGTCAAATAAGAGGAGACGTACCTCTCTAACGACCGGCCCTGAAGTGGACCACGCCCAGGCAGGCCCATTCAGCGGCACATTCCCTTCAAATAAGAATATGAACAATGCGCCGCCTGCATCGCGCAATGGAATCGACGGCGTTGGAGGCTTTGCAGTTGGGTTC
Organism: Colletotrichum fructicola Nara gc5; assembly: GCF_000319635.2. Taxonomy (NCBI): domain Eukaryota; kingdom Fungi; phylum Ascomycota; class Sordariomycetes; order Glomerellales; family Glomerellaceae; genus Colletotrichum; species Colletotrichum fructicola. The sequence goes on along the minus strand of NW_027094051.1, from coordinate 5,347,144 downwards.
CTAAGAAACACGGGTATGATGCCCAAGAGCGGGTCATCACCGCATCTGACGCTGCCTCATCGCACGAACTCAACATCGCCGTCGCCGCCGTCTGCTTTTAACAAGAGCACCCCCTCACATTCGGTAGCCAGCAGTAGCACTACGCCTGGATACGGACCGGGAAGTACTACACCGGAAGACGGTGTCCAGGGCAGCAATGGCAGCGGCAGCATCATCAATGGCACGGGTGGCAGTACTAATACGAACGGGAACGTCAATGAGATCATTGACATAACCAGCATCCAAGCACAAGTGTCGGGCGCGGCGGCGTCGACATGGGACTCGAGGGGGCTGCAATATGCACCCAGCACCGACCCGATATCCTTTATCGATTTTGAGGCTGTAGGTGGCATCGATCCATGGAGCATGCTGACGAACATGGGCGATATGAGCTGGACCAACCCCGGCGGAGGTGAGGACACGACAGTCACAGGTGTAGATCTAGCAGGGGCAGGCGGGAAGGAGTAGAAGGCAGAGACAAGACGAGCAAGGCAGTCTCCAAAGCTCGCCAGAAGAAGTCGACCGGCTCTGTCGCTGGGCTTCTGTTCTCTAGGAAATGAATGATGTCTACGACGGCGGATGGTTCGGCAGGCATAAAATGTAATCAAAGGGGTCTCGGGCGGTGAGCGGTAATGGACGCACGCCGATGGATGGCGGACAGGCGTATAATGAACCTGGAATGCTGTATTGGCATCAAACAATTGTAGATATCACGTATCGTGACACGACGCATCTCACTCTGAATTCCATCTCACTCTGAGTACAAGAAGTCATCGCCAAAGTCGTATTGGACGTACAACATGTGCATCGTTGACTGCCGAAAAGAAGGTCCAAAGAAGCTCCTGACAATCCGATGTTTCTCACCCTCCCCAAAAGCCCAGACTCCGGTTTGCGGTTTGGCTCTTTGTCCTGCGACAAGGCACCGCCGGAATCCTTCGAGGGTCGTCAGCGCACGTGATCGATGGAGTGAACCGAACCCATGACGCCGGCCTCCTCTTTTTTTTCCTCCCTCCCAAGCAGCAGTCAGCGAGAGTCCACTGAGCAGCGCCATATTTATCATCCATCCATCGCTCCCCCCGTCCTATCTTTCTTTTGCCGAAACCGCACCGAATTCCACCCACCCAACTCTCCACTTCCCATCGTCACAGTCAGTTCAACCTCCCGCGAAGCCGCAAATTCAACCGGGAACGACGGGATGCAGAGGAGCCGCGCACTTACGCCCTGCACAAAGGAATAAATTAGAGTATCTACCTAAGGTACACCTACCTGGGCTGAGGTCTACCTTACGTCACTTCGGCGCGTTGCGTTGCGCTGCGCTGCGCGGTGCACGCACGCGTTGGCGCACCCTACACCACCACCACCACCACAGCACGACCACCGCCGCCTGGGAACCCCCAAAACACCAAACAAACTCATGGACCCGCCGCTCAAGAGCCCCGGCTCGGCACATAGGGATACCTCACCCAGTCCCCCCGTGCCGAACCGGATCCGGCGTAATACAGCCTGCACCAGTTGTCGAGACTCCAAGGTGGGTTCACGTTCCTTTTGACTCCCTCGATGAATTAATTACACTCTCCCTCTCTGTTCCCTCAGCCATGACTGCTCCTCCCCGCATGTGCCCTGTACCTGAGCGATGCTGCTCCGGATTCACTTCCAATTGGTCTTCCGACGTCGCCGTGTCATGCTCAGGTACCACGTTATCAAACCCTCAGCCTACCAGCCTGTCTCATTTGCCGTGTAATACATATACATACTCTCAAGACAAAAGTACCTCGTCGCTAATTGGAGCCGTTGGAACAACCGCAATAGGTGAAATGCAATGCAAGCCTGACGCCGAACAAGCCGTGCCAGCGTTGCGCGAAGCTCGGGATCCAATGTGTCATTGACAAGTCCCACAAGCGCATAACCAGGAGAAGGTTGCTTGCTCTTCCCTCCCCTTTCCCCTGCCGTTTCTCTTCAAGTTCATCTCAAATGAGGCAAGGAACCATGTAATCTGATGCGTGCTCGTGTGACCTTGGCAGTAAGCTCGAACAACTGGAGAAGGAGGTCCAGACGATCAAGAATGCCGTCAATCCCAGTCCCGTCTCCGCCGCCGGCGTGCTTCCCCCGGCCGCCCTTCCGCTGCCGAGCCCGAGTTCGGCGTATCCCGCAAGCGCATTCGCGGACCGGCCGCCTCCGAGTGCCGGTCGGGTGAGTCTCCCTGCGTTGTCGCCTGTTCCTCACTCCCGGACGGCAGAGCAGGTCCCCACGCCGACGTTGACGTCGCACACGACGCCGACTGGACCACCGCGGCATCCGGCGCAGCCAAGGGCTTTGGGCTCTAAAGTGCTGTCGAGTGAGGATATTGACTTCTATTTTGACACGTGAGTTCGCCTCCCTTCCTGTTGACGTATGTCGCAGCGCTGATGAATGTGCAGCTATTTTGAACATTTCCACCCGTACTTCCCCATCGTACGGTCTCAGGACCCGGATAAGCTGTACAAGTTAAGCCCCATACTGTTTTGGACAATCATTGCGGTATCGTCGAGGCGGTACGCCAAGGACCCCGGCCTCTTTCAATTCCTGGTTGAAAACCTGCCAAAGGAGGTGTGGAACGCAGTGTCGAACCCGCCGATAAGCATATCGACCATCAACGCGCTGCTGGTCCTGTGTACATGGCCGTTGCCGACAATACGATTCCTAAACGACCCGTCCGCTTCGTACGTGGCGATCGCGCAGAATGCGGCGTTGCTGCTTGGCCTACATACAGGGCGTGGCACCCATCCCGAATTCTGCATCGGACCGAACCGTCAGACGGACATCACGGACGAGGAAGCGTGCTTTGCCTGGATGGGATATAATATCCAGGCGCAGAGGTATGGTTGAGTGTCGAGTGTCGAGTCGTTGGTTGGCTGACTTGAAATCAGGGTGGCTTCGAGCAATGGCTTGCCCCCGCCCGCAGGCTTCTTCAATGAAGCCGTCAACCGGGCCGCCGGTGGCAGGTCTTTGCCTGATGCTTTGGGGTACTTTGGTCTGTTGTATGAGATGCAAAAGTTTTCGAACCGACTTAACCGCACCATGTTTTCCGTGGCCGAGGAGGGCGAGGGCGTTTCGGACTCTGTCATACAGCTGTTGGAGGATGAGCTGAACAAGCTGAGGCAGCTGCAATCTCGGCACAACACGGGTACGCGGAACCTTTGCCATCAAACGAACATGACTAACAATACCGCAGACCTGGACCTGTTTACCATTCTGGCTGTGCAGTTCGAACTCCAGTCGTACTACTTCATACCCCTATCAACCGCCGACAAATCCACCTTCCGCCACAACGTGAACCGCGCATACAGCACGGCGCAAGCCATCATCAACCTCGCCCTGCGCCTAGAGAGCTCCCAGCGGTTCCTCTACCACGCGCCGCAGCACGTCTTCCGCACGGTGCTCGACGCCGCGACGGTCGTCTTCGACGTGCTCCTCTCGGGCCACGCGACGGACCTCGAGCTCGCCAACGCGGAGGTCTCGATCAAGAACTCGCAGGAGGCGCTGCGCCGGTGCTCCGTGCAGGAGGGCGACTTCGCGATGCGGGTGCTGCGGATGACGGAGTCGTACTGGAGCCTGCGGCACATCATGCCGCCGCTCGAGGCGCCCATCTCGCGGTATCCGCACCGGACGGGCGCGGTGCTGGCGTTCGGGACGCTGCGGCGGTGGAAGAAGGAGCTGGACCAGGCGAGGATGGGGCAGCAGCAGGGCGGTGGCGCCGGAGGGCAGACGGGCGGAGGGGCCGGAGGAGGAGCGGGAGGAGTGGGAGGGGGCGCGGCGGGAGCGACGCGTGAGTGTAGGGGACGGACGGCGGTGCTTGGGGGCAGTGTTGCTGACCTTGCGGCAGCGGCGGCGACGGATGCGAATAACGCCAACGTGTTGCCGACGAGTGATTTGCTACAGGATATCGACTGGTCGATGCTGATGGACGACTTTGACTGGACCGCAGGGGGCGCGGGGGAGCCCAACTTTTTGGGGCTTTCGTAGGGGGGGTTTTCCTTTTCACAGAAATGGGTTCCCGAGCACAAGCCGGCGTATGGGTGAGTTCAATCCGCATGATTTCGAGTGGGTGTGCGTTGTTGTTTTTATCCCTTCTTGTTCTGTCGAGAACAGACCGAGTAACAGATGGTTCGAGGGCAACTCGGTGGTATTAGGTGAAGCGACTTAAGTAGGTGGATGAAATGAAAAATGTACAGCTTTAAAGACGGCTCTCTGGTGATTTGAAGACATTGTGTGAAGAAGGAGCCCCTGGCATTCAAGTCCACCTCCTCTCGCAACTTCCAATCCACAAACCCCAACCCAAGACCTTGCCGTTGATGGCTTCCGCAACCTGCTCTTTCGTCGCCCGGGCCTGGAGCATCGACTTGTCCAGCGGCTCACTCAGCGCCACAACCTCGAAGAAGTCTGCAAGTGTCAATACGCAATCAATTTCAGCAGGATTTCGTGGCAAAAGGACTCACATCTGTGAGGCCCATGGTTCATCAGCGGCCTCGGAGCAACGTAGACACCCTCCCTCCTTCCCTTGCCCCAATGAAAGCCGCCCTTGAGCAGCGACTTGCTCTCATCTTCAATCTCAAAATCCTTGGCCGTGACCTCCCTCCTCTCAGACGGGATGCCGCCATATACTCTACATTCTCACCGTCAGCAAAACCGTGTCTCTCCCAAATGCAATCAGACAACACAAGAGGTTCTCTTACCCGTGGCAGATTGGCGTCGGCAGAGGCGCGTCCGGGTCCTCGGAGACGATGAGCCACTCCTTGACGCGCGCCTCGACGTCCTGCGGAGCCGTCCACGCGAGGGCGGGGATGCGGCCGCCGCCCTCGACGATGTACTCGGGCTTGAGCTCCGCGGGCGAGGGCCCGCAGTCCGGGGACGTCACGGTGAGGTTCTGCTCCTTGTGGGCGGCGAAGGCCGGGGAGGTGTAGAATGCCTTGGCGTCGTGGCCGCGGGAAGATTTGAGGAGCCAGCTGAGGGTGACTTCGACGTGGGGGTTCATTGTGGTGAGTGGCTTTGGGGTGTGATTTCGGTCCTTTTATGAGATGCGGTTGAGGATGGATTAATGATGCTCGTTGGAACAGCCTGTGAGCGGGAATTGATGAGGTGTCGCTCATTGAGGGAGCAAAGAGACGGGACGAGGGGATACAGCACTTTATTATAGACACAGGTTTCAATGAAGCCCGTTTAAGCTTGTTTTCTGTAACGCGAACACAAATCCGGACGCTTGGTGCTTATCTCCAGACTCCTGGGACTCGAACATCAGACGGTCTTACAAGCCTCTCAACTCCGGGTGGCTTTCGCTTCGGTGCCGAATCGGGCATGTATCGGCCGGCCATCTTCCTCTTCGATTGCGTAGGATTTCGAAACTCCATCTCGCGTTGTCCCTACGCCATCTACCATCAAGTCTGTCAATTTCTGGCCCAAAAGGCATGTGTGCATTTCTGGAATGTTGAAAGAGAGTGTGCCCACCACGACGGCACGGGAAGCAAGACCGGTTTCGGCATCGGGGTCGAGCCTGAGCTTCCCGGCTTGGCAACTGCTTAGTACCCTGTAGCCTGCCTGCCTGCCCTACAGCGAAGTGCCGCCCCCAGCAATACCCGACCCCTGTACAACCGGTTGCGACCACTAGCGAGTTGTACCACAATCAACTTTCACGCTACATCAACACCTGAGATTCAACATCGACAGCTAGCTTCTTCCGCAGCCACGAGATGTCGACCTATGCCCGCAGTGGCATTCTTCAAGCCCTCTCAAGGCCTCGGTCACATGGTGGATTGTTGGCGCCCTTCAACGCCACGATATCGACGCGTCTACACTCATCACGCTCGTTCCCTGCCATCTTCGTTCGTGGCGGCACGTCCAACGGCCTGATCATCCACCGAAAGGACCTGCCGCCGCAAAATGATTGGCACACCGTCCTCCCGGCCGCCATGGGGTCCCCAGATCCTTACGGGCGACAGTTGAACGGCATCGGCTCCGGCATTTCCTCAACCTCCAAGATCATCGTACTATCACCGCCGTCCCGGCCCGATGTTGATCTGGACTACACCTTCGTCCAGGTCGGCATCAAGGATGGCAGCCTAGACATGGCAGGGAACTGCGGCAACATGTCGTCTGCCGTTGGCCCAATGAGCCTGGATGAGTCTCTGGTCGACAATCCTGAGATCGAGGAGCTTGACGGTCATAAGTATGCTGCCGTGCGCATCTTCAACACCAACACGTCCAAAGTCATTCTTTCCCGCTTCAGAGTCGACGGAAACCCGCCCAGATACTGCCCTGACGGCGGCTACACTATGGACGGTGTTCCTGGCACCAACTCACCCATCACCTTGAGCTTCTTGGATCCTGCCGGGGCTAAGACGGGCAAGGCCCTTCCTACAGGAAATGCTTGCGATTGGCTGCAGTTATCGAACGACAGGTCCATAAAGGCATCTCTGGTGGATGTCAGCAACCCCGGCGTCTTCGTCCGCGCCTGTGATTTGGGGATTCCCTCTGCCGAGGACCTCACACCTCAGGCCATTGAAGCAGATCCAAGCCTGAAGGCCGCCTTGGACGAAATTCGGCGTGCAGGTGCGTCCGCGATGCGCCTGGAACCTGGCGTGGAGAGCGTGCCCAAGATCGTACTCCTCTTCTCCGATGCTCGCTCACCCGATGTCGATATTCGCTGCCTAGCCATGTCTATGGGACAGGCCCACAAGGCTGTTCCCCTGACGCTGGCGCTGTGCCTCGGAGCGGCAAGTCAGATACCGGGAACTCTTGCGGCCCAGATTGTTGGCAGCAAGCCAAGAAAGTCTGTCGTTATAGGGCATCCGAGTGGGAAGGTGGATATTGGGACCACCTTTGAGGGCAGCAAAATCAAGTCAGCAGATCTCCACCGTACTGCGCGGGTGTTGATGAAGGGTCAGGTATTCTATTAGCAGAACGAGAGATGCAACGCTGACATCGTCACCGCCATGGACAGTATTTCGCTGGGGTGTCGTGTCTCGGGCCCGAGGCATTGGATGCTGACGTCCGGTGTGATCGAGACGGCGGACAGCCATAGACATCGGGCGGAGGCGTAAAGGAATCCTGGGTATGCGCGCTTGTGTAACACGAGATTTCAAATAAGCGCCCCGTGTCCATAGGGCCGACCTTTGCGCCATAACACAGCGACTTGCGAGCCGGAGTACAAGATAACGAGCAGGATGTGGAGAGGAGCACTGCCGGACGGAGCGAGTTCCGTTGATTGACTGGCTGAGCAGAGCAATCGTTTGGGCTTGCGGTGTACGGACGTAAAAACCTCTCGTTGCGCCTAACGTCTGACATGCATTCAACGTCGCCTACGACCAGGGACGATTAGCTTCTCACTGCGTCACACCTTTGGTAGTGGGGGCTGTAAATGGCTCACGAAGGTGCTCGACAGCTCTAGAACCCCAGTCCGCAGAGGCCGGCCGGGGGGCGACGTCGGGTGGGTGTCATGCCGGACCCCGGTCTTCCACGGGAACTGCAGCCAGGGTCCGGAGACATCAGCCAGGCAGCAGCATTTTGCAAAGATTAATCGACAACTCTCCATTCGAAAATGTTTCGTGGTTCGACAAGCTACGTCGCTCCCCGCACGCAACCATGCATCTCGCAGGCGCAAGAGTCTCTATACCAAGAATCCTCCGCACCGGCACCCGAAGAGGAAACATTTCCTCTTTCGGAATTGCCGCCAGTCAATATGCACGACGTTGTCCATCTCCACGATAGGGCAACCCCATTGGCGAAGCGTACGTGATTCTCTAAGTGGACAGACAACTCATTCGGAAGTGATGCCATAAGAAGTTGTCTGTATCCATCATGTTAGACGATGTTTGAAGGAGGTCGGCCCTGAAGGGCTGCAGAGTTTCAGCAGCCGTCAATTGCATACCTCTTTGCAATGTTTGTTACCAACATGGACCACTTCAACGCCACTGTCCACAATGGGAATCTTGTCTCAACGCGGAGGGGGCTCCAAGTCTCCAAGTCGAAACACCAGGGAACCCAGTTCATCAATACTTCCGCGGCTTCGGACTCAAGCCGCGAGGAACCTAACGCTTCAGACTCCTCGCGACCACTGGACCAGAAATACAAGTTCTTGGGCCAACAAAAGGAGCCCCGCAGAAGCGTGTCAAAACGCGGCAAGAGTTCTCATAACTCGTCGGATGATGAAAAGTACCGGGTGCGCAAAGCCAGGGCATCGAAGAAAGCCCAAGAGCCCGGCTTCGTCATGGAGACCTCGGCACAGCAGGGAACCGTCGAGGCTGCCGTTTTTGACGACACATGGCGCATTCCCCGGAGCCCCATCCCATGGCTGGTCTCGTGGATGGGGAATCTTTCCGAGAGGGAGAAGTGTCTCGTACAACTCTACCTCAAGCTGGCCCCGACGAAGATGTACCCGTGCGAGCAGATTCTCGAATACAATCCGGTTCGAGGGTCTGCTTTCATCGAAAGGATCAAGTCCAGCGAGACGAGCCTGAATGCCGTGCTCATGACGGCCTGCTACGCGGAGATGTTTCTACAGGGCGAATGGTCATCTCCAGAGTTGCTGTACCACGTCTCCAAGGTGTGCAGCCTGGTTAATGACAGGCTTTCAGACCGCACCAAGAGAGATTTCGACCAAGGGATGCTTGAATGTGTTGCTCAGTTAGCCATCACGGGTTGGAACGTGGGAAGATATGATCATTGGAAGGTTCACATGCAGGGTCTTAAGCACATGATCGAACTAGAAGGGGGGATGAAGAGGGAATGGAACTACCTCCTAAACATGATACGAAGGCAAGTTACCCTGTGTGAATAGTTGACGTTTTGCTGACCTTTTCGATGCAGGGCTGACGTTAAAGGGGCCGTCTACCTGGGCCTCTTACCGTACCTTGATTATCCCAGGTTCTTCAATGCAACTACGGATGCACTGCCGGATCAGGTTCGCACGAGAATTGTCAATGAAATGTCCAACGTTCTCTACCAGTGCGGGCTTCAGTCGTACCTCGCCAATGCCATGATATCAACAGCTCTGTTCGCGGGCGTGCTGCGCCTAGCGTTCGCGAGCCCCAACCGGGAAGTTCTTCTCAACCCAGAAGCCTTTATTGAAGAATGGCTTTGGTGTGAGTACCAGCTTGTTTTGTACGGCGGGGCACTCCGTGAGGATTGCCTCAATGACTCTCTGGGGGAGCTCGACGAGCTCACCGTCGCCGCCGACCTCGGGAACTCCGAAGCCGTCGCCGCGGCCATGGTGCGCAGTCTATACACGACCAAACCGGTCCCTTCTCCGGCGGAGAATCTTCTCGAGCCGGTGCTGCGCACGGCTGCGATTGTATACCTTGAGACGATTGTACCAGACGAGCGGCGCAATCCGATGGTTTACTCCGTGCCCCTGAATCTCCTCTCAGCGTCAGTGCACAAATTGACACAAAAGTTACAAGAACGGCAGTCTAGAGAAGCAGATGACGGCGAAGGTGATTTGGACGACGGTTTGCCGTCCATGGAGGCCCTGAGGCCGGTCATGATATGGGCATGTCTGGTGGGGTCCGTCATGTCCAAGCTCTGCGAGACGGATCTGGTCACAATGGGCATCCTGTTTGATCGCGGCTACTATGGGCAGTGTCTGTCCCTCGTTATTGGGCCCGAGCCCGAGCATGTCGATCGCCTCACCGAGAAGGACCTTGCTCTCTGCAAACTCCTAGACGCGAGAGGTCTGCGAATCCGGCAGCAAGACGAGCCTGCTCTTCTCAGGGCTCTGCTGAGGGAGCATGCGTACGGATGCCCTCTGTTAGACTTGGCGTATGTGTAACGGACTGGACGTTACATTGGCCGCAAAAGGGACACCACACCAATGATTTGTAAACTGACTTGGTATGGCATCAAGGGTTAGGGCGATGGTGGGCACATTGGTTAGGCGCAAAGGCATTGTTACACAGGCATCTTCGGACTTTGAAATTGAACACTTGAGCACATGCAAAGGGTACACCTCCCGAGCCATGATCCTCGGAATATCCAGGGACCGACCGGCCTAGAAGCCTTGCTCGAACCGTCCCGTGTGCGGTGCAGTGTGTGGAATACGTGCCGCATCCCGGCAGAACGGCCATGCAGGAGGGCTGCATGCCACCTGGTCCTCACTGCGGGCCCGCGACCCGTCCTCACGTCAGGAACTTTTCTTTCCCGTCGTTCTTGGGCCAATGGGAGATGCACAACGCCGCTTATCAAAAGGTCTGTTGTCCAATTACCTAGGTACGTCTTCATGTTCGAAATGTCGCTGCCTTGAGCTCGGTGGTGCTTTTGCTATGCTTGTCGTGCCCGCGCGCTCATGTTGTCATCATCAACATTAAGAAAGAGAGAGAGCCCGGCAGAGGCTCCGCCCGCTGCAACGTTACCCATCGTATGAGAATGACTGAAAAAATAGTAGCATTAGCATGTATGAAGGCGAAAGCGAGCTCGTAGTTGGCAGGACTATCGTAGACTTTTCAGAGGTCGGGGGTGTTGGAGACTCCCAACTGGGCGTTCGAATGAAACATTATCGAATCAGGAGACTTGCATCTCATTAAACCCAAACGTAACCCCATCTATGCACTAGACCTGTACCATCAGATCACCGTTTGGGTGAGTTTAGAGGTACATGGTGTGATGAGTCGAATCCGGGCCCGAGGGCCCGGCTGAGTGGGTCTGTCAAACCCGAGAAACGGCGGTCCAATCCCGGACCCTCGGACTTTTTGTGGAATTGTATAGGGGGCCGAGTGGCCTCAGATCATTCAAAACGCAGTTTTTCCTAATATTCCAGCCGCTACGTACGGCAGAATATGTTAGAAGAAAGAGCCTGGAATAATGCCCGTTGGACAAACGACCTGTCATGGTTCCTTTGCGCTGCGACAAGTTGGTGTGACCGTCGATCTTCGCCGCGGGGTCTCTCTGTCGAGTTAAACGCGCGTCTGTGGCCTGGCCCCCATATATGCTGTGTTACACAACGCTTCACACCATCACGCATGCGCGTTCCTCAGCACAGCTGACAGCGAAGTCGGGAATCGCTTCACCCGTGCGTCGGGGGGTGCTCTTGGCGTTGCTCCTCGGCGGGTTAGACGTGGCCGGCGAGTTTTCAACTTAAACGGGGGCTTCTTGTTGGTGGAAAGGTTCCCTTGGGGACTTTTACGGAACCGGCATGGCACGCAGTAAGCTCAGTCTCTGCATGCGAGTATGGGCTGTCGTCTGGTTGGGAGCCCAATGGATCGGCCGGGTCTCCGCCACTGCGAGTGTGATGATTCGGCGTCCGACTCCCGCCAAATTTCTGGGGATTTTGTGCAGATGCGGAGTTGCTTTGGTTGGTGAGGACAAGAACGCTGCTTCAATGTCCAGCAGCCGTTCCAGGGCAGAATCCCTGCCCTTACATGGCTCTTCTAGGCAGAAGCATTCCTAGAGAGCAACTCCACTGATAAAGCCAACCAACTTGTAGAAAGCTGACTTCTTTTACATTCGAATTTCTCTGATTACATGCTGGACTTTTGGCATGACAAGAATGGCTGTACTTTTGCTCGGGGGCCACTGGCTTCGTGGTTGTGCCCTCTATCTCAAAGAGCGTCCCAGGTGTGTTCACAATTCACAGGCATATCAACATAAGAAGTATAGGGAGCGTGTTTTATTGTTTTTTGTAGACTCAATAAGATATATGAGCAATCTCTTCGCATGTGCCAAAGCTGGTAGTCCCGAGATCCGTCATGTTCTGGTTCAAGCAGCAGCAGGCGATGCGGGAGCTTCCGGCTTGCGGCCAACAACGCAGTATCTAGCTTTGTTAGTAATTGGGAATCATGCACTGAGCTCAGAACCTACGTTGGCCAGTATGCGTGGATGCTTCGATCCTTGACGTCTTTACGCACATCAACGAGAAATACGTTCACTTCTTCCGGCTTCCAGTCCAAGGCGCGCGTCAGAGGAGCCATGGAGAATGCTTCCAGGCCGGACAGAACGTTCTCGTTGTTCCAGATACCCAACTCCTTATAGGTTGTGTCTTTGGGCCAACTGTTAGAAGGCCACTTATAGACGCTCATGGTAACATCCTGGAAGCCAACTCTGGTCATGAGATCTCGGATCTTAGCCATCTCCACATAGGGCCTCCCAAACTTGACTGACGCTTCGTAGAGAAACTTCGCCCACTTTGAGAACGCGCTATCAGGCTTAAGCGTTCCGTCATCGGAGCGGGGGAAGAGGTCTATCTCCTGGAGTTCGAGGTAACCCCCAGGCTCAAGGTTGCTGGAACAATCACCAGAAAGTCAGGCTCTGAAACTTACGCCCTAGATGCAGATTATGCCGGGCAAAGGAAACTCACTCGTAACATTTGCGCAGATAGATCTCCCAATCACTGATACTCGAGGTCATCAGTCGGCTGTGGATGTATTGGAATGGCCGCGACCACGTCCATTCCTCTTCAATGTCGTCGATCTCAAACTTGACGTTGGGGGGGACACTGAGACCGATATCGTCAGCACACTCTGCAATTCAGTTTTTGACAGGTACTCCGAGGGTGATTCTCACTGTCCGGGCATGATCGCCGACAGGTCGTTTCCATAAACCTATTGGGGAGAGTCTCGTCAGTTGTTTTCATGTGGTAACAAATGTTACGATATCAGAGATAGTGCCTACATCAGCCTCTGGGTGCTCGTCCCCGAAGTTAAGAGCCCAAATTCCTGTCCCAGTGCCGACGTCGAGAACCCGACCAACAGTGGTGCCCTCTTTGCATGGCGGGGCAACACCAAGCCGGTCATCGAGGGTGAGAAGCCACAACTGGTGGACCAAATCTGGTCATGTTAGCTAGAAGCCTTTGATTCGTTGAAAATACATACCATGTCTTTCGCTCTCCCTTTCATCGTTAGGATAATTGTACTCTGGCACCAATGTGAGACCGTGTCTTTATTTCATTGCTGAGGCAGAAACTGACTCCCGTCCTTGTATCGATGGTAAGTGCGTCCGTTCTCTACTCGGTAGTCGAGGAGGGAACTGCGCAAGCTAGTACTAGATGAGGCAATGCTCTGCGAAAGCACAAAGATCAAAATCGCGTCACTGATTCGATGATTTGAGGCTTGAACTAACTGTTCCGACCTCAGATCTGTTATCGTCATTCTAGGACAGCATTAGCAGATGAACAATCCATGGTGTTGTGGCAGCAAATACTTCTTCATCCACGGCTAGCACCACTTCCGGGTTGTGCTGAGGTTGAGCCATCTCGACTGGTTCAGTAAGCGTGACGATTCACACCAAGAAAGACATAGTGAACTTGAAAAAGAGAAGAAACTATTTGAGAGAAGAGAAAACAGGCTGCGCTGGGGCATTTGAGACCTTTTAATTTCGAAAGTAGCCAAGATTTCCCCTCTTCTTGACCGAAAGGGACAGCATGCACCAACGTGCACCAACGTACATTGACCATGCATCTACGCGCTCGCAACGATGCCATTATTGTGGATCGATGTCACTCAATGCGAATAAAAACAGATAATCTGGGCAGGTCGATATTTTGCATGGATGGCTGCAGCCTGATCCGTCCATCACTCGTTGAAGATCTCGCTGCGATAAGTCATATTGAGCCGACTTTGGAGTTCAGATTGGCTTTGACCTCCGCTCTTTCAGATAACAACATCGCTGTCGTTCTCAAAGGGTAGGTCATCAGCCCAATTGTCTGCAAGCTCAACACATCATACGCTGCCTCCATAGCTCAGGATCAATCATTGACCGAAACATCAATTCGAATTATTCGATTCATCTGCATCATGAGCTCCATTCTGTCCTTACTCAAAATCTTAAAGGGGCATCTTGCTGGTAACGCTAGCTCTTTTGCGATCGACAAGCTATTAGTTCTCGAGAAAACCCAGACCTGATGCAAAGACGCTTTTTGAGATCACAATAGGCAAAAATATCAAGATCTGAAATGCGAAAAGTCAGGTTCCTATCAGATCAATAGTTGTAGAGACAGAGATTCCCGGCTACAGTACCACTTCCAGAGTCGCCAAGTCTGTCAGAAGCTGCGTCTGGTTGACAGGGTGACAAGAGTAAACCAACAGGTCAGTCAAACAGATACCAACCTCTCTCTTTAAAGAGTGGAAACCCTGCGGGATGTTCACGTTCTAGGGCGTTGATAATGACATGGGTCATGGACTGTGTGCAATTGAGAAACGCTGCTTTCTTTTGTATGATTGATATATTGCGAAATGCCAGGTGTCCAAGTTGACCGCTGGAGTTCTATGAGGTTTCAAATGGGTCTGCAAACATACCAAGACTCATAATCCGTTTGCAAACACCAGTAAGCATCATGTCGCCCTCAAAATGCTCCTCACTCCAGCGACAGGGGTTCATTCAGGGGCGAGCCAACGGCACCTTCTTCTGGAACTTTGGACCGAGCGACCCACAGCGTGAACTTTGATCATAAATCCGTTCGATAGTTCCTAGATGAGAAAGGCGTTCTTTCGTATTTGCAGTGTTCTCTGAAGAATCCCAGCCAGGTGGTGCGTTACTTAGCCACGTCGCGCCAAGTCAACGTGATTGGGGGACCCGCTCGATGCCGGGGACTTTGTTCTCATGATCACAGATCCAATGTTATCCCGGCCAAGTTTTCTTCTCACCTCCGCCAAGTCTTTCGCATCGCGACTTACCAGACTGTTTCCTCTGCCGCAACCTAGGCACTGGATATCAGGTTCGTTGCAAGACAGTACCCAAGTCTTCTGAATTATTGCCTTGCAGCTTGTCAAAATGCTTCCCACGGAAGTCTGGGACTACGTCGTCGTCGGCGGTGGCCTCGCCGGCACCGTCGTCTCCAGCCGATTGCTTGCGTTGAATAGCTCAGCCAAAATTCTCGTCATCGAGGCTGGCCAGAGTGCGGCCGGTCGTTCAGACATCCTCTATGTCAACTCTACCAACCTGATCCAGGGCGACTTTGACTGGAACGACTACTCCATACCGCAGCCGCAGCTCGACAACCGCACCATCCAAATGGCTGCCGGCAAAGGCCTCGGCGGTGGTTCCCTTATCAATACCTGCAAGTATTCCTATTCGAGTGAGAGATATATGTGCTGATATACTAGACAGGCGGATGGATGCGTGGTGCTCGAGTCGACTACGACGAGTGGGCCGAACTAGTGAACGATTCTCGCTGGAGCTATGAAAGCCAGCTGCCGTACTTCAAACGGACTGAAGATTACTGGACAAGGGACGTCAATTCCGAACAGCACGGCAACGAAGGACCCTTGAAGATTGAGGTTCCATCAGTCACTGGTCGTGTGTACCCTCTCCGGGACGCCGTTCTTGACTCGTATGCGTCTGTTGGAATCGAGGCTTTGCCAGGACTGGATGCCAACGGAGGCTCCAACATCGGCGTTGGTGAGATTTCTGAGAATCGCCGTGACGGTGTCCGCCAGATTACTCCCGAATACTATTCGCTAGACGGCGCAACCGTCATGACAGGCACTTTGGTAGAGAAGGTCCTCATTGATGAGGACGACTTGGGCAATCTTGTTGCAACAGGTGTTCGCCTTGCAAATGGTACCGAGATCCGTGGCAAGCAAGTCATCGCTGCTGCGGGTGCCTATCGCACACCCCAGCTGCTCATGCTCTCTGGTATCGGCCCATCTGACGTTTTGCAACAACATGGCATTGAGCAAAAGGTTGATTTGCCGGAGGTTGGGAGGAACTTTGCTGACCATCCCTTCTTCATTGCTAATTGGAGGCTCGCCCCGGAGTATCGCAACACCACCGTTGACTCTGGCAACCCATTGTTCTTCAAGCCGGAATATGGCCTCGGACAGCCAAACAACTTTGTTGCCTCGTTTAATGTCGAAGATAAGACTGGCCTAATTGAGGCGATCAGCAGTGAGGAAGGCAAGAAGCCAGATGCCGAAACGCACCCTCTGCTCAAGAACGAGAGAACTCTCATGGAGGCTTTCGTGCTGTATGTCAACACCAACCCCAGTCTGCCGTCGAACTACACCTACTTGACAACCGCCAACGTTGGGCTCCTGCCTACCTCCCGCGGTTCCGTCACCATCGCCTCTCGCAACCCAGAAACGCCTCCTCTGATCGACCCCAACTTCTTCGCTTCCGAGGTTGATCGCTTCGTATGGCGCGACTCGATTCGCCGCATGATCCGCATGATGATTGGCGGCGAATCGACTCTTAGCCGTGGGATCGTCGAAGCCGAAGCGCCGCCCGCCGAATTGAAAGCTCTCACGGGGGATTCTACCGATGAGGAGATTGAAGCACGTATTCGCGCGGCAGTTATGTGAGTGTTGAGACCTTTTCCCTGTAAAGAGCACAGACTAACTCGATTTGCGTAGCGGCACCTACCATCCTATGGGAACGTGTGCCATGGGCAAAGTTGTCGATAGTGACTTGCGGGTGAAAGGGGTCGCCAACCTGAGCGTTGTGGACGCTTCTGTGTTTCCGACCATCATTACGGCTCACATCCAGGCAGCGGTGTACGTTCTTGCCGAACAAGCGGCAGAAATCATAGCCTCTTCATAGACTAGATGCTCAGGCTGGTACGGGTCACGCACAATTGAAACGTGGATGACTTCATTAGTAATGTTTTGGGTGTGAGGCCTCTCTCCTCACGATGGCTGCTACATATCGCATGTGGTCGACGTTGGTGACGATACTCTGCTATTATTGCTCAAGCTGCAACATGACCTGGGTCGCGCAACTTCCAGAAATGCATGCCTATGATTTTCGGTGTCGAAAAGGCAGTTACACAGGAGAAACGTCGCGAGGCAACCAACGGTTGCCTGCATAAGACGCGGTTAAAGCCTGCCTATCAACAAAGAAAGACAGACACCCCTGCGAGCTGCACGTCTTCCATATATACCCCTCTGGTTCCATTCAAATGTGGATTGCATCTCTACTTCACCAAACTTTGTGACGAAAATAACGACCATCCAAGACATCAATCCTGATTTTGTTGACTGGATCATCAAAACTGTCAGACCACGCATAATGTCCAATGACGAGCCTGTCTACTACTTCGCCTACGGCTCAAATCTGTCCACGACCCAAATGAAACAACGCTGCCCATCCTCTCGTCTCGTCGGCCTGGCCTTTCTCAGAAACTACACTTTCATCATCAACGGCCGAGGGTACGCCAACGTTGTCCAAAATGGCGCCGACGACGTCGCCAACGACGCGGGCGTCTACGGTGTCGTCTACAAGATTAGCCCCGAAGACGAGGCTTCACTAGACAGATGCGAGGGCGTTCCCTACGCCTACACCAAGGAGTACATGTCGGTCGACTTCGTGAAGCTCAATTGTAGAGAAGCCCATCACAGCTTTTTTATCCCGCACGCCGCCTCGAACGAAAGCGAAGACGGCAGAACTATTGACGACAGGATAGTTTTCAAAGCAGACCGCGTGCTAGTCTACATTGACCGAGAGAGAACAAGCCCCGGCCCGCCGAACGCGGAGTACGTTGACCGTATGAGCCGCGGCGTCGAAGAAGCCTCCTCCCGGCTCGGCCTCCCGGAGGCGTACGTGACTGGGACCATCGGGAGGTGGATCACCGGACTGAAGATCCCGACCGCCTTTGCGGCTGCTGCCGAGGACCTGTCGTCCAGCGCTTCTTGAGCGAGTTGGATAATGAGGGGCCCATGTTCGGACGCCAGTCGATCCGGACCGAGGCTCGATTCTGAGAGCTTCAAAGTCAATCCGCTCCCATCGTGACGGCACGATACAGAAAAACCCCCTTCAGCAGGCCTCGAAGACATGAGGCTCAAACGCATAACACACCTAGAAACATGTTACCTCTTGGCAGAGGATGGGACTAATCTTGGCGGTCGCCGAAAAGGTCAGGGGCAGCCGAGGCCACAGGTCCCAGGGGTGAGCCCTCGACCGAGTCCGACACAGTAGCTGGAACCGGATCCCGTTTGGGACCACCCTTTTTTTAGTGTTTCCCGGGTCGCGCGATCAGACGAATGGGAGGAGAACATTGGTCACGAAAACGGTTTAGAGCAGAAACACCACACCAACAGAAATAGAGTCATGATGAACAGGGCCACCATACATCGTGAACTTCAGACACAAAAAAAGCTTTCTTCGATTAGCCAATCATGTGGCTCTAGGTATCTAAACCGGCACGATATGCCCGTCTTGTCGTCTCATCTTGTCTTCCTCTCTTTTTTTGCTGAATCGTCCTCCATGCCCCTCTCTCCAAAGGAATGAGTGCTGTGCTGTGCTGTGTGATGATGTTTGTATGACATGCTTGCTGTCCCTCCCCCTAATAACGCCTTGCTGATGCTCAGCCATGCTCATGACAATTGTAGGAAAATAAACGCCGCCGCAATGCACAAAAATGGTGTGTGGTAGTAGAAATCATGAACCCATTACGTTGTTCAAAACGCTTCTCAAAACAAAAGACAGAACCCGGTGGTGAAAGCAGCGCCCACCGCGAGGAGCGATGCTGCAATGGGCCCGAGGGACGGCACCGCCGCGCTGCTGCTGCCACCGCCGCGGACGAGACCGGCGGTGGCGGCGACGGGGTTCGCGACGGCCACGGCGGAGGGGACGGCCTTGCTGCCGGTGCCGATCTCGAGGACGTTGGAGCTCGTGGCGTTGTACTTTGTCTGCGCGAGCGAGACCTCGTTATTGTCCAGGTCGTAGACGACGTACGCGGAGCGCAGGAAGGTGTCGCCGAGGACGTTTGTGCCGTCGCCGGCGGGGGCGATGCCGAAGAGGCAGGCCTGGACGCCGTTGGAGAAGGCGATGCGCTTGCCGGTGATGGGGATGAGGTCGAGGACGAGCTCGTTCATGGGCACGGTGATGACGGGGTCGGAGAAGGTGAAGGTCATGTTGCCCGAGTTGGCGGCGGAGCAGGGGATGAAGGCGACGCCCTCGTCCTGCTGGTAGACGGCGCCGACCATGGAGAAGATGGTGGTGACCATGTCGTCGGGGAGGTAGGTCAGGGAGGAGCCCGAATCGAGGAGCACGGCGAGGGCCATGTCCTCGTTGAGCGTCTTGGAGCCGAGCGTGACCTTGGTGAGGGTGATGAGAAACTCGGAGTAGGCGCTGCCCTGCTTCTGGATCGGGATCGTCTTGAGCTCGCCCTCGTAGTGGTCGGTGTCGACGCCGCCGAAGAGGATGTTGCCCGTGCTGGCCTGGAGGTCGTTGAGGTAGAGGCTGAAGGCGTTGGACTTGATCAGGCCCTCGTCGACCATCTTGGCGGGGAGGTTGTCGTAGGGGTCCTTGCCGGCGCGTCCGACCTGCACCTCGTTGACGCGGTAGCCCACGCCGAGGATGCCCTGCGCCGAGGAGCTCGTGTAGCCGATGCCGAACTGGAAGTCGGTGAGGGTCGACTTGCCGATGGTGAAGGTGTCGGTCGCGTAGTCGCCCGAGGCGCCGGAGCCGTCGACGTAGGATATGTTGAACCAGCTGCCAACGTACTTGTAGGTCGAGGACGAGTTGGCGGCGTAGGTGCCAGAGACGGAGCACGGCGAGCCGGTGCCTGAGCAGAGGCTGGAGCTGGCGGTGTTGACCCAGAGATCGCTGGATCCGGTGTCGAGGTGGAATCTCATCGGTTGCGAGGGTGTTCCGAGGGAACCATTAACAAAGTATAGCGTTTCCTGGACGGATTGTTAGTTTCCCAAAATCGCTTCGCGAAAAGTCTGATCAACTCACCAAGTTGTCCAAAGTTGCTTGTACTGAACCTCTCCTTCTCAGCATGTCCCTCTTGTTGCGAGTGTACGGTATCGTTTCTCTGTGCAAGTCCAGACCAACCACCTTGGGCGCACCTGCCTCACTCTTCTTCAGAACAAGTCCCTCTGCCGGCAGCAACGAGGCCGCGAGGGCGATTAATGTTGTCGATTTCATCGTGTGTCGGGTATTGTGTAATTCGTATACGGTCTTGTGTTGTTATTGTTGTCGTAGGGCTGATTATGAGAAGTCTCGGGGGCTTGCAGGTCGGCTGGCCTTACAAGCGGGGAGTTGCCGGGGCTGTATATAACAGTTGAGAAAAAGACCGTTGTTGGTTTGCGAGTGGGATTCGTTGCTATGAAGTCATTGACGGCGGCGCTAGTGGTAGTAGTGGTAGAAGAAGAAGTAGTGATTGCAAATTGAGCCAGCTGCAATATTCGGCGTTCGGATCGGGCGCGCGGGACCGGCACACGGGGGTGGGGAGAGGATTCGTCACCCACGATGGTGGCGGAGTTGCGTGTGATGAATGGAAGACTTCGTGGTTGGGGGCGAACTGGCACCGACCCAAACTAAAGAGTGAAAAGGGCTCTGCACAAACACCACACACAAAATACACACAACTCAGCACAGCACAATTCGCGGGAACCGTGGGGTGGTTCTTTCCCTCCTTCTTTTCTGGCAGTTCGCGACTCGTGTGAGTGCTGGATGAGTAAGGAGCCCGTTTAAAGTAAAATGGCGGCTAAGCACAAAGCAATGACGGGAAAAAAAAAATAAGGGAGTCGTGGTGGTAGGTGCAGGAACATGAGATGCGTCGACGAAGCAGCGGGCTAGCTTCTAAAGTATCAAAAGTCAAAATTCGGGGAGTGTTCTTTGAATAGAAACAGCCCAGCAGCGCTGGGCCATGCGACAAGGCGGGAGCTGACACTGCCAAGTCGCAGCACATTGTCCTAAAGGTCTCACACAGTCGCAGAATTGTCCATCGTCGTCATGCTCGGCGGGGTACTGGACGGTGCGTGGACAGGGTCCGGGGGGGCTGTGTGTTGGGACGAGGCCGGGAATGCCTCTCCATCTTTTCCCTTTCATTGTTGGTGACTTGGTGTCGGGTCCTTACTTAGTCCTCGAGTTGTCGTTGTCGTTTGTCAGGGAGAGGGACTGAGCGGAACGCATCCACCTTAGTCACGCTTACACCGGGAACACGCCCGCCAGTCAGAAGAAGGGACGTCGATTCCATTGCATACCTGCTCAGCTGTACTGCTGCTGCTGCTGCCGCTGCTGCAAGGCCTGACTCTTGGGAGAAAGAGACGGAGGCCGCTGCATGTCGTGGGACGACGGATGGGCCAGCGAATTGTGCAGAGGGAAACTCAGGAGGGAGGTAGGGGGAAGACCGACAGGCTCGCAAGCTGGGACGACCCCGGCGTCAACCTTCTCGAACAACCACAACTTCACCAGTCGAGCGTATCCCCATTCCCGATGAAGAGGAAAGCTAGCGTGCATGTCAGGCGGAGCAGACGCGTGGCCGTGCTGGGCCTGCACCCGACCGACGCCTGTTCGGCCTGTCGAAGCCGCTGTGAAGTGGGAGGACCACGGGCTGGGCAGGAGGTCGAGTGGTCGACGTTGTTGCCATTTCCCAATTGCTGCGTGCAGAATTTCTCCCTTCACCTCGCAAACTCGCACTTTCTGTCTGCAGCAGAGCAGCCTGGCAGGTCGCAGACGACGCTGAATGGTCGGTCTGTCTCTCTGTCGGTCGGTTGTGCGGGCGGTGCGGACACCAGGTGACAGGGATGGTGAAACAAGACGCACGAGGGGGTTTGACACTGCAAGCAGTCGAAGGACTGCAAGGAGAAGTCTGAAGTGGTGGTGGTGGTGTTCCTCCCCCCCTTCCCCTTTCCGAGCGAGCGCAGCATCCTGACACGGCTACGCGGGAACATCAGACACACTCTGGAACCAACGACAACCTGCGCAGAACAACCATGGCCGC
The DNA here is from genome assembly GCF_000319635.2 of Colletotrichum fructicola Nara gc5. Taxonomy (NCBI): domain Eukaryota; kingdom Fungi; phylum Ascomycota; class Sordariomycetes; order Glomerellales; family Glomerellaceae; genus Colletotrichum; species Colletotrichum fructicola. Next base: position 5,325,477 of record NW_027094051.1, on the reverse strand, counting down.
TGCTACCTTGCCTTACCTGACTGAGCCACAGCACAGCACAGCAGAGCACAACCATTCGTCCGCGGCGAACGCTGTAAACTCCGATGATGTGTCCCAACCCGCTGGAACATGCATCCCGAGGGGCGCCAATTGACGCCAACCAGACGACCAGACGACTGAACGACCATCTCACTCATCGCTCCGTCCGCGACTGACGACGACGGGGGCGTTCGTTTGACGCAGCCTCTAAAAGTGGTGACACACCGACCGTCCCTTCACCGTCCGCTGTGCCGCCTCCGCCGCAACAGCGTCACCTCTCACAGTCTCACTGCTCCCAGAGGCCAGAGGGCCAGCGCAGATCCCGTTCGCGCCGTTCGCAGCTCCGGAGTGTCGGAGACAGTAGTATTCCCATGGGGGGTTTGGGTTGCGTACGAATGCTTTTCGCCCCGGGCCTCCAGCTCCCTCCCTCGAACCTGTCTCACGCGCTCATGGATTGCGCAATGGAAGGGGAAGGATTGTAAGCCTCCCGCTCCCGTAAAAGCTTCATCGGAGCCGACTGAGCCGAACCGCCGCCGCACCCGATGGACTTGGTCCCTCGATGCAGCGATCGCCACGACAATCCGGAGCCACCGAGCCGGTGTGAGCAACCCGCGGCCAGCAGTATTGGAAATAAAAGCGAAAGAAAGAGGCAAGCAAGGGCCAAAAGCGGAAGTGGCCCGTCGTCATCCACCTGTTTACCTTCGTCCAAACCCGCCTACCCAAGCTAAGCCCCTCCCATGCCCGATGCCGAGATCCGACGGCCGGGATGTGGCGTCGTCCGGGTCCCCAGAGAGCCCCAAATTCCCGGCGCTAAAGCGTCCAGACAGGAGACAAGACAGCTCACTAATAAAGTGTCGGTGACGACGGAGGCGCGGCATCCTCCTCTTGGCCCCAATCTCTGCTGCCAAATGGGCCTCTCGTGTTTGGCTGTTGTCGTATTTTCATGACTGACAAAATAAAAACAACCTCGGAGTGGGCTGCGTGGAGGAAAAAGAATATTACTTAAAAATGAGGAGACAAATCCACTTTGCTGAACGAGCAGACCGCGGCACCGAGATCGTATCGTAACACTGCGATTAAGCGTGGTCGCATTTTTGTGCAATGCAAAGCCACCCGAGTCCCCGACTCATACACCCATTCGTTCTTTTCCCGCTCGTAGTTGCTGACCCAGAAAAAAGCTGACCCAGTAGAATAGCAAAATAGGCCGAGTTTACGATGGAGTCCTTTTTCCTGCAGGAGATCTCCAGAATTAAAATCCTTCGACCGATTGTGACTGCAACGGCTTTTCTCCCTTTCCCCTTGGCCCGTGCATCGTCGGACTTTGCTCCTAGTGCACCACTTTCACGTGATGGTCTCCCCTGTTCTTGCCCGATGTCCCTCCCGCTGGGTCCACCCCGTCCGGGCAACGACCACAGGCCCGGATTATCCTGCTCCGCTCCCGAATCGGCCCAACTCCGACTGGCTTACACCCACCACCCTCACAACCATCGTCTTGAACCAATCACCACGTCGTTCCAAGAACCTCTGTGCAACACAAACGACACGCAACGCCACGCGCATATCACTCGCCCGACGGGTGAGGCTGGCTGGTAAGACTCGGGACTGGATTGCGCCGTTGCGTATGCATGCAAGTCGAGGCTTACCGAGGTAAAACGTACAGTCAGGAAAAGAAAAGTAGACATAACCCGACAGACGAACACCGGGCAACTATGCTCAGTGCTGAAAATAACACAGAGGTCTTGATAGAAGAAAATATCAACATCTGGTAATCAAGGTGCGAAGATATCGCGGCCTCTTACCTTGTCTGCATGAGCCGTGGTTGGGTGGTCAGCTCAGATTTGTCTTATTGGGCGGCACGCCACCTAAATGATCCTTCCTACATTCAGGGGCAAATAAATGACTGCAAGTCGGACAGCCTTACGGCGCATGCATCCAGGCAGCCGTGTGACAGCCCAGATAGAGAGTCTCACCGTAAGCGTACATAAAAAGAAGCGAATACAGACATCATCCGCCATCTCTCGTCGTCGTATTGAACTTGATCGATCACTGTCGCTTTCACAAACCGAATACCTCGTGATAGCCACCTCCACCCCGCTAAGATGGACACCATCGACTACGTCGCTCTAGACCTCTGGTACGTCTCCCCCTCACGCACCGCCAAAGATGTCTACACCGTGCTGACCCCGCTCACAGCCCATCCTACTCCGTAAGTATCACCCCCCAAACCCACGACGTGACCTCCATGCTCACAACGCGCAAGACCTTCTTCGGCGCAATGGGCTGCGCCGTCGCCATCATCTTCTCCGTCTTCGGCGCCGCCTACGGCACGGCCAAGTCCTCCGGCGCCATCTTCCACAGCGGCGTCCTGCGCCCGGACCGCCTGATGCAGAACATCATCTGCCCCATCATGGCCCAGATCCTCTCCATCTACGGCCTCGTCGTCGCCGTCATCATCTCCGGCCGCCTCAACAAGAGGGGCCTGGCCCTGCACAACGGGTTTCTGTTCCTGGCCGCCGGCCTCAGCGTCGGCATGTGCGGTCTCGCGGCGGGCTTTGCGATCGGTGTCATTGGAGACTCGGGAGGTGAGTTTAGTAGTCGCCTATTTTGTCAGGTTTGTTTGCTAATGAGCCATTCAGTGAGGGCGAGCACGCAGCAGCCGCGTCTGTACGTCGGCATGATCCTCATCCTCATCTTTGCCGAGGTTTTGGGTCTTTACGGCACCATCATCGGCATCATGCTTGTATCCAACGCAGTCAACGACTGTCAATTCGGCCCATGAGACAGTTTCTCACTAGGCTTACGAGTAATGGATGGAAATCATGCCGTAAACGACGTGTCTCTTGGAAACTCAATTGATTGAACGCCGGGTATTGCAGCCATCACGCTCTCATGCAAGGGTACCATACATGTACAAAAGATACGCTCTAATTGGCCCCCACCCATCTATATCTTCCACTCGTTCAGGTTGTCCTGCGGCGTGACAAAAGGCTCATTAACCCTCTTGATGGCGAACTCACTGCATAAGATGCTACAGATTGTTAGTAAGTAACGCAGGAACCCCCCGAGAATGAGACTTACCATGCAGACGCCACCAACGAATCCAACTCTGTAATCATGGCTTCCCTCTTAGCCCCGCTGACGAGGCCCTTGCTAATCTGCACTTGGAGCTCGCGGATCCTCTTGCTCGTGCCGACGCCGGCCTGCTCAAGCACCCTCTTGCCAAGACAGTCGGAATGGAACGAGTGCTGGCAGGGGAACACAAAAAACTGCCGGCTAAGCAGTGGCAGCCCACACACGTAGCACTTCTCGCCCGGTTCGACAATAGCGTACCGGTGGTCGAGCGCGGCAATGTCAATCTTGATGTTTGTTGCCGTCTGCGACGACTCATCCATCTCCTTCTTCAACGCATCGATGTTGCGACTGTAGTCCTCAAGCGCCGTACAGATCTCCTCTTTGAAATCGTCGATGACTACAAAGTCCGGAAAGAAGGGGATAAGATCTTCAATCTTGAGCAGTTCACACCGCTTCAAAAAGTCAATCGCCGTCTTGATGCCGTTTGACTGAGATATCACTTTGCGGGCTACTGCAAGCCACAGCTTCTTCCGCAACGGCGCATCGTTCATGGGCCTGTCTGCAATCACCGACGCCAGGTCCACCTCGTTGTGCGACAGCGCCAGGTCGACGGCTTGCAGGTACTGACCCATGCTAGTGTAGATGTGCACGCAAGAAAGCGTCCGGTGATGCTGGATGCACAGACGAAGTGCAAAGTCCGGATCGTAGTTGGGCTCGGGCCCCTGAGACTCGAGATATGACAGCAGGCCGGCCTCGTCCTTGGAGCTGTGCGAGGCATACATCGAAATTAGCGTGTTATGCACTGCCGAGTCCTTGGAACTGAGCTGGATAATGACGTATTGGAGGTACCGAATGGCCTGGTTCTGCAGCAAGCTGCCCTCGAAGTTGCGGTTATACTCGAGCAGCGCCGGGATGAGCTTTCGGGGCTTGAGGTCCGAATGCCGCATCAGGATCTCGACTAGCTCCGTAGCGACGTGCGTCATGAGCACCGTGCTGTGCCGGTAGAACACCTCCGGATCGGTCTGCTTCTTGAGAACCTTCAGCACCTCGTCCCACCGCTCGCGCTGGACCCAGTATGACAAGACGTAGTTGTAGTCATTGATGGCGTTCGCGAAATGCAAAAGCTCCTGCTCCCGGCCGTGACTGCTGATGACGTCGTACACTGTCCGGCGATCGAGGTCTGACTTGTACTTGTTCACGAATTCTTGGAACTCGCTCTCGACGGCTCGAAGCTGCTCCCTAGACTGTGCCGGGTTGAGGCCGTCCGCCAGCTCAGCCTGCGTGATGATGGTGTCGTCCAGCGAGTTCAGCTTCGCCATGAAGATCTCCACGAGCCAGCTGGCAATCATGATCCGCTGCATGACCGCAGCTTTCTTCAGAGTGGCCAGCTTAGCCAGGAGGTACTTTCGCAGAGCGTCAGGCTCACCAGTGTCGATGAATGTCAGAGCCACCTCCTCGAACGGCTTATTGCTGCGGCCATATACCGCTGCCGCGTCCATGAACTGCCTCTTCTTGACGAGATAGTCACCATAAGCAGTGGCTACCGTTTCCCTCTGCAGCGGCGTCTTGGCATGTTGCAAGGCCGCGTCGAACTGTTGTAATTGAAGCATGATCTGCCAGATGTTTCGATCCTCTTCGTTGACGACAACCTCAAAGATCTCCTGGCTGGTAAACATCCAGAAAGTATTCTTCTGCAGGTCGACACACAGGCTCACTGCCTTTTGCCCGGGCTCCAGTACCGTTTGGTCATACACAACCTGCCCTGTCAATCGGTTCGTAGCAACCACACGACCGCCAATCAGATTAACAATGTGCCATTGCGTCAGCACGATCGCCTCAATAAAGTCCGCTGTCATGTTACGTCTGCCTGGCCCCTCGGACGAGCCAAGCTGTGACCGAGGCAGCATGCTGGACTCGGCAAAAATCTTGCTGCCTTCCGCACTGGATGCGAGCTGCCCGTGGAACACACCTTGTGCCGAGAGCCACGCGTAGGCTCTCTCGTGTGCCTCATCCTCATACGGGTTCTGATCAGGAGGGTCCGGTGAGACAACCAAAGCGGACAAGGCAGCACCAGACGAGCGTGACAGCTCGTGGATCGTGGGCTGCTCCGACTCAAACAGCTTGGTGTAGATGGAACCTCCGCTATCATGGCCGCTGCCGACCTTGCCAGCCAGATGGAACAGCCGGCTCTGCGTCGCAATCAGAACCCGCCGCATGTCTGGCCGGCCGGGGAGGGTGTCGGCCCAAAGGCCCGTGATGGGTCCATCGGGCAGCTTGTGCAGGTTCTTGAGCTTGATGTCTTTCTTATAAAACTCCGAGGTCGTCTCAATGAATGCCTCGTAGATGTTTCCGTCGGATGCACCGAGGAGGATCTCCCGGGTCGAAGCGGTCGGCAGCGAAGGGTTCCAGGCGACGCTCTCGATCGAGACTCCCCGCAGGCGGGCAAGGGCTCGAGGATGCTTGTGTTGAGAGTGGAGGTAATAGTTCTCCCCGAGCGCCGTGCAAATCAAGAGATGTGAAGCTGTCGGGTCGAGAAACATGCGGCGAATGACGCCGATTTCCGCGGGTTTCTTGGGTAGGTCGATGTCTGTCAAACTGCTGGTCAGCTATGGGAGCCTGCATCGTACGGCTTTGAAGTGACGCACCATCAATGTCTTCGGGCCTGTTCAGGTCGATGCGAAGGATGCGCCCGTTCGAGAGCGCCAGAACGAGGACGTTGTTCGCGACTTGGGCGGCGACGAAGTCGGCGGCGATGGAGAACTGCAGCTGGACTCGCTCGACGATGAACATGGGCAACGCGGCGGCGTCGTCCAGGTTGAGCACCCCGTTGCCGGCGGCGAAGCCGTCGGACGGATTCAGGGCCATGGTCGGTTTGTGGGCGCGGTCATACGGTCATCGTCGCTCGGGGTCGGGTTGGCAAGAGTGCTGGCGAGGTCGCCCGCTGGGTATGCGCATGGAATGCAGCTCTCTGGAGGCTGGGTGTTGATGCCGATCGGGCGGTCGGTCGCTGTTAGATGGCGCACACCTGGGAGGATGACATAGGCAGGGAGCTCTCTCCTCGGCCCCCACCGCAACCTGGGAGCTTGGGTACGTACCGACACTCGCTGTCTGAGCGACTCTTACATGTTGATAGCTCCGGGATCAACCCAACGATACCTTGACCTTACTTTGGGTGCACAGTTTTTCCAGGAATTATAATTGTGTCAAGCATCATCACCTGGCTAAGGTGATTTATTGATCGACGAACTGCGCTACTACTCCGCCTAGCCCTTACAACCACGGCTAATCCATCATACACCTTCGACCTGTCAACGCAACATTCAGTTTGACCACCGTGATTCTTTTTAGTCCACCTAAACCCCAGGAGAGTAAAATATGTAAAAGATATGCTAGATGACACCGCTAATATGACCAGCCACTATCCGCCGGTATGAAACGCGATATATGCAAGATATGAGAATAATTCGTGCTCTGCCGAGTTGTTCGTCACTCGGTCAGAGGGGTCAGAGAATTACGACACCAAACTGCCTCCTCTTCCTCCAAACTATGATTCGCGAGGCTCGCTTATGCCTCGGATGCGTCCTCGTCAGCCCTTCGCCTGCTGTGGTTATCCTCTCTCGCCGTATCGTCGGTTTCTGACGCCTCGTCCAAAGCAGTCGGGAAGGTTCTCGCTGGCGGCACCGGCGCATTGAGCGGCTTTCTCCCGACCAACACTCGAGCCTTCACAATCAGCCCGTGAGACTTGATGGGATCCCTTGCCAGACGGGCCATCTCCTTCGCAACGTTATGGCACGCCTCCTTAACCTTGTCTGGCTCCCAACCCATGTACGTCGTCAACGGCCTCAGGCACTCTGCCTCCAAGCCGTCAATGCAGACAATCAACCACAGCTTGCCTTCGCCCGTCTCGACGTTGATCGGGATAGTGTGTTCTGTAAGTTTGATATCTGTGAATCCGGCGTCGCTCAACATTTTGGGGTTCATGTGTGATACACCTCTAGCGCGGCCGGCTTTTTGGCCCGCGATCGTGAGGTCCCTCTGCAGCTCGTGTATCTCTGACGAGGGAGGGAATTCTGACAAGAACTTCTTGAAGCCCTGCTGGTCATCCCACTCGAGCAGTTCGATCCAGCCGCCGGGCTTGATGACCTTGTAGGCTTCCTGGTAGATGAAGTTCCAGTCCGTGAACGCCGCCATCATGTGGCGGAAATGCACCAGGTCGAACGAGTTCAGCTCGCGTTCCCACTCCAGCTCGGCGTCGTCCACCTCAAAGAAGCAGTTCATCGGTATTGACGTGGGCGCGATGGCGGAAATGTCGGTGCCGATAACTTCACAGTTCGGGAACTCGTCCGCCATGCCGATCGCCCACTCGCCGATGCCCGTGCCAATATCCAACACTCTTGTCGGGTTCTCCAGCGGCACCGTGCTCAGCTTGCCGTCGAAAACATGTAGGTATACTCGGTGGATCAGGCTCATGCGGCACATTTCCCATTCATCGTTGGGGAGGTGGTAGTGCGGGCCACAGTACCGACGGCCGTTTTCCCATTGATAATCCAGCTCTCGCTCCATGAAGGACCGCGTTGACGACCTGCGTCTTGTCAGCGATTGTCTCCGAGGCTCTCTGAAACAGGTTTCACTCACATGTCTTGATGGCTTTGGGCCATGCCATAGGGCATCTCGGTCCGGTGCGACTCGCTCGGTCGTGGGTAATGGCTGGGCGCGAACACGGAAAAGTTATCGTCGTCGTCGTCTTCCTCGTCGACCTCCATAATCTCCTCCTCCTGCGAGTTCCAATCGTCGTCGGCGTCGAGACCGGCCTGGGAGGTCTCTTCGGTGCTCATGATGCTCGTCATCTCGGTCGCAGCGCTCTCGCTCTCGCGCACGCCGCTGGACAGGCCGTCGCTCGAGTGCGAGGCGAGCTCGTCGGTGGTGGACATGCTTGAGGCGCCCTGGGCGGGGTCTTGTTTCGTTCTGGTTCCCTTCCGCTTCTTGGTGCGCCGCTTCTTGGCCATGGGCGGCGGCCGGTACCCGTGTGTCTGTGCCACCCGCTGTTGGAGGTCCTATCGCAGTGCAGAGTGTCGGCGGCGCCGGAAAATCATATCATGGCCCGCGGGGAGAGACGGAGGGGCATGTGCGGTGCGGTTGCGGTTGCGGTTGCGGTTGCGGTGCGGTACGAGCGGGTGGGCGGACGGGCAAGGCGGGCGTCGATAGTGGTGGTTATTTTGAATAAAGGGGCGGGTGGATTGGGCGGCCCCCAAACGGAAGGGGAGCGGGCGGGCGCGGGCGCTGTCGATTTTTCGACGAACGAATCCGGGCCGTCGGTTGGTTGGTTCTCTATCTAGTTCGGGCTGGCGTGGAATGTGAAGAGAAGCCTTTGAGAGGCGTCGGGTCTTGGCGGCGAAGAAGAACAAAAGAGAGGGAGAAAGCGAGAGAGAGGGACGGACAGGAAGACGGGCCTTTCTGATGAAAGAGGGAGGAGGGCCTGGGGGACGTTTTGAGGATAGGTAGGTACGGTACGGATAATCAGGCGACAGGACGCAGCAGCGCAGCGCAGCGTAAGGTATCCGTAGAACAGGCACTGGAGCAGGTAAGGTAGGTCAGGTAAGGTAGGATCAGAACTGAAGGAGGAATGGGCTGGCCCCCGGGGAAAGGTCCTAGTGTGGTGACGGTGGCCAGTGCATGCTGCGCAGGATCCTGACAGCTGCCGGGATGGGACGTGGGAACCGGCGATGGATTGGGAGCAGCAAGCAGCGAGCAGCGAGGACGGGTCCAGGGTGGAGAGCGTCCTTCAAGGGTCCCTTTTGGCTTTTTTGGCTGTTGGACCGTGATGCGCCCGAGGAAGTGGATGTGAGATGGGCGGCGGCATGCGCCGTTGGCTTGCTTGCTTGCCGCACCTCTGCCGTGGACGTGGACATCCATTAATGCCACGACTTGAACCACGGGAGCTGCCTCTGGTTGCTGATGGCCATGTCAATAAACGGCATCTTAATGGGGGATGGGGGGAAAGCCAAGGTGTCAGTCATAGGGCATCCGCATTACCAATGCTATGCTGCATGTCTTTCTTTCGTTCGTTCCATATTTGCGTGCTCCGTTAGAATACAACAGCAACAGTCAACAGCAACTACAACGTCGCTTCACCTGCAAGGTCAGTCAATCGTTAGCGTCGTCCAAAACATATTACACGGCACAAAGTAAGGTGAGCTCTGCCAATGACACCGGGCCAGACGACCAATATGCTCCAATATGCTCCAACATGCTCCAACATGCTGCCCTGTCGTCGCACCCAACACATGCAACAGACGCAGCAGCCCCTCCGTCTGGGCCCCTCGACTGCATGAGAGAAGAGACCAGAAGCCAAGCTGATTCGACTCGACGCACTTGGGACGGCCAACGGGACGAAGCCTACTGCAGTCCGGCGCAGATTCCCCTATGCACGATGGACTCCTCGCGCCCACAGTTCTCTCTCAAGTGCTACCTTACCTACCTTAACCAAAGAACCAAAAGACCAAAAGGCCCGCCAGCCAAGCATCCGCTCCTGTGGTCCACTGGCTTCCGTACCACGATAACGGGCTCTTCTTCGCCATCCAAGTCCGAGGACGAGGGAAAAAAAAAAGGTAGCCCCTCTCTCCCTCCTCCCCCCGCCGATGCGAGCCCAGAATGTGAACTGTTCAATCCCCCGGCCCCAAAGTCTCCACTACACCTCCGATACTGCAGCGTGGTTGGCCCGGCTGACGGGGGTGGCTGGACCCGTGTGTGGGTTCTCCGGTTCCCCGCCCACCCTTCGCTGCCCAGCAAACTCCAGTCCCAAGGCACCACACAGCAGCAGATTGTCATTTCACCCGGTACACACCCAACCCAGTCCGAACACTCCAGGGGGCCACGTCTGCCGCGAACATGGTATTCGTCGTCGGGCAAGAGAGGGAAAAGGAGGCAGGACGCCTGACCGAGAGACGAAAGCCGCAAGTCTGTGCCCATCGACGCCGCTGAAGAAAACGGGTCCCCCTTACACTCTTGGCCCTTGGGCACCGAATACCGGGGGGTTCTGTCTCCTCTACGGATACTTGTCGGCGTCGTTTCATTCGTCCGGGCGGCGGAGGCGGACACAGCTCCGATGGGCAAGTGAGCGATCGTCAGGCAAAGCCCGGCCCGGATATCAGCCAGGAGACAGGAGACAGAACCACAGATACGGAGTTAGAAAGCAAACAAAACCGAGGGAGCAATAGCTGTGCCAAAAGTGCGAGTCTCTCCGCCCCTCCTCCTCCTCCTCCTCCTGCAGAAGTCTTCCAGTGATCCCGACCCCCTCCCTCCTCTTGCTGCTGGGTTTAAATGGGAACGCACCCGTCTGCGTGGTTCCCAAAACGAAGCGAATACCGCCCGCATGGGCCGTGGCCAAGGCCTTTCATGTCCTTCTTCCCCCTCCCTCCCTCCAATCGACGACGACGGCACCCACAGGATGAAAAAAAAAGAAAGCCTGATGCGCGCAATCGTGCAAAAAGAGGGGGGGAGCTTAATCAACGAGGGGTCGGAATGGACACCCGGCCAAGGGAGAGTGTGTGAGGCTCGGGTCCCCTTGGGACTTCTGCGCGAAATAAACGTGGTTCCAGCCCTCCTCTGAAGGAAGAGAAAAAGAAAGTACGACTACCTTCGCCATACGAGGTTCTGCGGCACAGCCAACCCCTCGCCTGTTACACGAGCGCGGTCGACTAGACACAAGCCCATCATCACGTCACTCTTAGTTTGGAGTCGTTTGCTTGATGCCACCTTGCCTCGACAAAGAGCCACCGTAGCCAGAACGACGGAGCTGCAAGACGAAGATGGAACCGCTCACGCCATGTCCGAATTCGTAAAATTAGGGTAGCCTCGGACTGCGAACCAAACATCGCGTCCCCGCGGGAGCGTTACTCCATCATTCGAGCCTGCACGAGCCCTCGCTTACGGATCGGCCCCCGGTTCCGACCAACGGCGGCCGTGATCCCAAGGGGGGTTCGCGTGGCCCGGCCAGATCCGCGTCTGCACGGTCTGGGTTGACATGAAGTCATAGCTCACATGTTATTCCATCCACATCAGGCCTACTTGCTCCCTCGTCGACACCGTTCACGAATAGGCTCCGGGCGGCAATCGTCTCCGTCGATGCCAGATCGGCATCCGCTAGAACTGGCCGGATGAACCGTCAGTGGCGTACTGAGACCTCCAAACTCCCAACGTTGACTGGTTCGATCAGTAGACGGGCACGACGCAAACAGCATGCGAGGGAACACCAGATGAGTGAATCGCTTTGAATTTTCGATCATTCAATCTCTATGATTAACTCCATAGGTACGTTTCCATATGCCTCCTTATCTGCGCCAAAATCATGTGCAATTTGCCATGCAAACCTCGTGCCAGTCCCAGGCGTCGCAAGTCTATAGATTTACATCATAATGAACGGGACGTCTCGTCGTGTACCCTCATGCCCCGTAGCCATGCCGTCCTGTAAGTTTTCAACTTTTGTTGATGGAGCCTAGGCCCTGACGGCATGGCCGTTTCCGTTGCCGTTGACACCGTCGACAGTCTTCCTCTTCTTGTTCTCGGGCGTAGGCGGCGAGTTGCTGATGGGCTCCTGGTCTCCGGACACGTCCAGGCCCTGGACAACGGGGAACGGCGTAAGGACGTTGGTGATGTCACCCCACCACTCCTCACCAAAGCGACGGTACCAGTTGACCGTGATCTTGAGGCCCTCGGCAAAGCTAGTCTTCTGGTCCCAGCCAAGCTGACGCAGCTTGGTGCCGTCGACAGCGTAGCGGTGGTCGTTGAAGGGGCGGTCGTGGGTGTACTTGACCCAGTTCTTGAACTCCTCCGTCGTGTCGTGGGGGATTCCCATCTCCTTGAGCAGATGGCTGCACAGGTCGATGTTGGAGATCTCATCGTATGAGCCAACGTTGTAAATTTGGCCCATCTGGCCCTTGTGGAGGATGGTGTCGAAAGCATCGGCAGCATCTCCGGCGAACAAGTACCTGCGAGTGGGGCTACCGTCACCGTGGAGGACAACAGGTTGACCACGGTTCAGCAAGCATGAGAACTTGGGAATGATTTCTGTGACAAAGTCAGCTTGAGATGAGATTACGTTGAGCAGTACACTCACTCTCGGGGAACTGGTGGGGCCCGTAGACGTTGTTGCTACGGACGATAATGACGGGAAGCTTAAAGCTCTTCTGGTAGGACTGAACCAGCATCTCGGCGGCAGCCTTGCTGGCAGCGTACGGGTTGGTGGGGGCGAGAATGCTTGTCTCAAGAAGGTCATCGTCATCATCGTTGACCTCACCGTAGACCTCGTCAGTGGAGATGTGGATGAAGCGCTTGATGTTGACGCTCTTGGCACTCTCCAGCAGCACGTGGGTACCGTAGACGTTGGCGTGTGTGAATCCGTAAGAGTTACCGAAGCTCAAATCGACGTGAGACTGAGCGGCGAAGTGGAAGATGGTGTCGATCTTGTACCTCTTCAGGCACTGGACGACTTCGGTGGGGTTGGTAATGTCGCCGTGGACGAAAGTGAAGTTGGACTTCTCGTTCAGTACACGGGTGTTGTTGAGCGACGAGCAGTAGTCCAGCTTGTCGAAGGAGACGATGTTGTAGTGATCAGGGTAAGTGAGAGTGAGATGGCGGACGAGCCAGCAAGCGCTGAGGGATTTGTTAGTGCCGCGGGACGTGATACTGATAAGGCGCAATGCCAAGACCTCAACTTACATGAAGCCTGCACCACCGGTAATCATGATGTTCTTGACATCAGGCAGAGGCTCGAACTTGGTGCTTCCCTTGAGAAGGGGAGCATCTTTCCATACACCGACATCCTCAAAAAACTTGCGGTGGCCGTTGCTGTAGGCTGAATTGGTCAGTTTTGGTGATGGTGATGGAGACATGTCGTTTGGGCGATGCTTACTGGCCTGCTGCCGGTTCTGACCGTTGAGTTGAGTCATTTTGACAGTGGGTAAATGTGGTCTCTTGCGATGAAGCTCCGAGAGAGTGTGGGAGGTTGAAGGTTATTTGGTGTCGGGGAAGCTCAAGGAAGGTTTGAGGTTCGTGGTAGGCAGCGAGTCAGTTCGGGCGAGATGTAGCTACAAATACGCAGAGCAAGCTGCCCTTTCAAGGGAGGTGAAGGCTGCCCTAAACTCACTTTAAGCTGGATGCCCACACGCAAGACACGCTCCTGTCGGGGAATTAATCTTACCTCAGATATGGGATATCCCTATCGCTGTCTAGAGCGAGGCCATTGGCGATCTGTGCCCGACCTGTCTCACACCACCCGAATCGCGCTGAGGCAAGGGATGTTCGGCGTGGGCCACGGTGGTCGGTGGTCCGGGTGGGTTGGGCGGTTCGCAAGACGGGATTCGCTGAGGTCAGCAGGCCAGGTGGGATCGCACTCTCAGCGAATAATGGAAGGGCGCGAAATGGTATGAGGAGGAATTTCAGATGTTCGGCCGAGACTCTGTCGTCAGTCCGTCCGTGGATCTTTGGGTCGAGAATATGCAGACGTGGAGATCGGTGTGGCACGGAGGATGTGAAGGGCGAGAACTGGGCAGCCGGGACACCTGCCACCTTTTTTAAGTCTGCAAGAATGACAGGTCAGAGTTCAGATAGAGAGTCCGCAGGCCGCACGAAGCACAGCGCCCTCATGCAAAGCAGGGCTGTCTGCGCAAGTAAAGTACTTGTAGTCTTGCACCTCTTTTGGCGTGTGTGAGAGGTGAAGTGGTGTGTAAGAGGAGGGACGACGGTACGGTGCGGTACTTGGTACGGGCACTTTGGTAGCTTCTGCTAATAGCAATGAGGGCCACGGTGAGATGAGTCGGCCGGTGGACAGATCAGCAAGGGCTGCTCGATGGAGATGATTGGCGTAAGCTCGACTGGGGAACAACAGGCCAGGAACAGGTCGGATCGTTCTGAATAGAGAGCACAAAGTACCGGGCCGAGCTCGAGGAAGTACTTGGCGACGAGCTTGAAGAGGTCTCTGCGGTGCAGCTTGCGTGATGCAGAGGGCTGGACGGAGCTTGTTGGATACAGCTGCGTAGGCTGGGCAGGTACACGTGCTACTGAGAGGTGGCTGCGATGCGATTACGACTGCAGCTACGGGACGAGACTCCAATAAAATGCAGGGCAGGCGCAAGCAGGCGCGGGGTGCTATTGGAAACCACGAGTGTATCCGTACCTGCTAGGTAATGGAGGCAATTCCTCAACAATTGGATTGCAGCATAGTGTGACGGGACACCGGGCCCCTCACGCTATCAGAGCAGGTCCAGTGTCACTATCTATCAACAAGCGGGCTGCAGGTGCAGTGCAATGGAATTGCGGGTGAACGAATGGCGCCGAATGCTTGGGGGCGGCCATTGAGAACCGCACCTCACTCACACTTTGGATACCGATCTAGCCAGCCCGTCCGGGTGGGAGGTGGGCTGCTCTCTCCGACTTCAGGTCTAGCAGCGATGAGGACGGCCGTGATTGGCCTGTTGCAGCTGGAGAGTGGATGGTGGGGGTGGACTCCCAGAGGGTCTTGGCAAGGAAGCAACACTTTGAAACATGACGCTCGCTGTGTTTGTGAGGCACTGTTTGCTGCCCGGCGTCATCTCTCTCGCTTCCTCTTTTCTTTTTTCTGCGTCCCCTTCTCCTCGCAGCTCGCAGCGTACCGGGGGCCGATCAAGGGCAACCTGGACATGGAATGGCCGTCTACCCGTCCACGCCAGGTTCAGGTTCAGGGACAACACAATGCCGCGCACCCCTACTCGCCTCGACACCAAGACACCAAAATAACCACTGCGGGCAGAATGGACGACAATAATACTTGTCGATATAACAAAATGCAGAGCAAAATAGATGAGATTCATCGACACCGCAGAGTACCGCCGTTCCACCACTCCAGGTGTCCACTCCCCATTCCATGTCCATTAACACATTGTCACCGTGCCGTGTCATGTCACCCGTGGCTTGGGAGGACAGCTGATAGCCTTCTTGCGCACTAGCGCCCGATGCTGCGTGTCGCTGTGCACGTCGAAATCAAGCCAAATTGGAAATGAAGCTACATAGCATCCCTAATTAATCGTGATTCGCGTGAGCTGCGGCGACTCGAGTCCTCGGCCTCCAGTGCCCACCATTGGTATTTCCTATTTGGGGGCAACTGGACCTGGACCACTCTGGACTGCCGAGGTACGTACCCCCGCCTCCAACTGGCAACACCAGGGCAGGCGCCTTTCCATCGGTAGTTCCTGCGCTCCCGTCGTAAGGCATGTACTTTGTACTGCGCACCTAGTGTAAGGCACCTTGCCTCTCGAGTCTCCGATGGCACCCTACGAGCGACAGCACCGAGACCCTTAACCTTCCACGACTGCCAGGAGCCGCTCTATCTTGAGATGCCGCACGCTTGACAGATGCAACCCCAATCTAACCGAGACTCCCAATGGAATGGGTCCCCTTCGTTCCGCGCAAGCTAATTGAAGCTAGGGAGAACGACTACGTACGTCTTCCTTCTAGACACTGGACGCTTTCTACGCCTGCTGTGGCCACCAACGAGTTCTCGCTGATAGCTTGTTGCTAGTGCTGTACTGTACCTTCGAACCATCAGAACACTACGGTCTCAGCTCGCCTCAGCCGTGGCATGTCGCAGTCGATGAACGCCTCTGGGCCGTCCACTAAGTCTCATTTGGCCAGCCGCACCACTCGTTCGTCTGCCATGTCCCACGGAAGGGATAGACTGTCGCCAAGTCTCTGATGTGCTTTTTCCAGCCTCGGACGAGCTCAGGACACCTGTCTGCAGGGAGAGAAAGATAGCCACATTAACATCAGGGGCGAAGGAATGCTCACGCAATATGCCAATGTTCAGATAGATCGAGGTTGCAACTCCGACCTCCTAAACGCCGTCTGTCATCTCCGCCAAGCCACACGTGTAACCCATCTGCGCTGAACTGCTTCCTGGCCATTATCAGCATGAGCCGTGCGCCCGAGCCTGCGGTAAGCACGACAGGGCCACATCGTGTTTATACGACATGCATGGTGCCCTCCAAGACCAGTTCGTGAGCGGCCCGTGACGGACGCCACAGACAGCCTTGGACGGTGTAAACATTACATTCGGTCGCCATTCCGTCGACGTTCACGGACTCGACTCGCTGACGAATGTGTAGTCGGCGCATAGTCTTCCATTGGATGACGACGAGCGGAGCATGTTAGCCCGGACTCCCACTCGCCCGGCAGCTTCGACGTGGAGCCGTGATGACCAGAGCCTTCGCCAGCTCCGGCAGCACGCGCGGGCGCGCCGTCTAGACCGGGGAGGGCAGCTGCGCGTCTCTTGTGGCTTGAGATGGTCCTGTGGGGGTCTTCCGCGCAAGAATGTGGTGCTCATATTTACCACGCTCTTCCCTCCATATCTCGGATTGGCCCACGCACCACACAGCCTCGTGGTGTCCGGAGAATGCTGAAACGCTCCAACGTGAATTCTCGGAAGGCAAGGGAAACATTGGCCTATCCCAGCGAGGCACGGAGTGAACGGTAATCAAATTCCACGCAACCACTGACATGTTCATCGCGAGGGATATGCGCCAGATGATCCGACGATTGATTGCCGGCAGCGAGCAATGGGGGGCTCCCAAGCCCTGACAATAAAGTCAAGAGAAGCTAAATTTGGCCACCAAGGGAGCCACCACCACGTCCATCGAGAGACCCCGTCCCGCCGGCGGTGCGGTGCGGGCTTGCATGCTGCTGCCGTCTTCAGATGAGATTGACGCAGGGGCATTGAAGATCATGGATCAGGACATGGCAATTCTCGAGAAGCAGTGATGCCAAGTCTTCATCACCTCGCTGTTCTCGCTAGTTGACTTTGGGCCACCGCGCGGCGGTAGGTACTCTAGACTTCTCTGGTCAAGCGTTTCAACATCCCATGTCCTAGCCATTAGAGGTTCTTGTCAACGGTTGACCGTGACAATTTGAGGCCAAACGGTGGGTGGAGCAGACGGATATACGGGCGGATGAGGCGTGCCGTGCTGTTATGGTATGCTGTTGCACTGGTTGAATGAAGTGCGACAGCGGCCAAGACAGGTCTCTTGCTCTCGACGGGCTGACAGACGTTTTGCAGTGAATGGTGACAGGGACGAAGGCTTGACGCTGGGCGCTTGGCAGTACCACTGTCGCTTGGCTTTTGGAGATTCGCCGTCTCAGAGAGCAAACCTTCCAATCTAGGAGTTTATTGTTAATTGTTCTCTGTCAAACTTTATTTGGGGAGTCGACAGGAAGTGTTCGATTTTCTGGGGACAGTCCAGCCCGAAGGCGCCGGGTCACTCAACTCAACTCAACTCAACCCAACCCAACCCAGGAGGACGGCACTGTCAGAGACGCGGTCATCCTGGGTCAGAACTGGCCGGTTGCTCCGTCGAAACCAACTCTGTGTCAAGGCCAATGGCCACGGTCCACATGGTGACGTGTGCCCATATTGGATCAGATCACTGAAGGTTCGCTGGGATGGCTGCGAGAGCGAAAGAGAGAACAATTAGAGAGAGTTGGGGCGCTTGTCGGACAGCCCGGTGTTCTCGCGCATTGCCAGACAGTGGCAGGCCCCGTCTCCGTCTGTTCAAGCGCGAGCCGGGGACATGGTGGTTCAAAATTACCTTGGACGCCCATACAAAGTGAATGAACACGACAAGACTGCGTTCGTCGATCTCATGGTTTTCGCTGATGAGGCCTGGGGGGGAACCACAAGATGGTGGTCTCGTATTGCGCCAAACCGCTTGCCGCCCTGCGGTTGTCCTGCGGCGCGAAAAAAAGGACCATCCCAGAGACCAGACGATACGGCGACATCTGAGCGGGTGTCTTGCGCGTACTGTAAGGTACCGTACCACGGATCAGGTTCAGGCTGCCATCCTGAGTGTTGCAGATTTGATGGCAAAGCAAACAAGTCTTGCAGATGGCTCTCGTGGATCCAGACGGTGATTGGGCTGGAGAGGGGCTGAAGTCTACGAGTTCCTAGTGGCTTGGCGCTAGCCTGCTGCTAAGAAGCCTGCTGCTGGGAGACATACGTTTTGGGCGTCGAAAACGAACGAACCTAATAAGCCCCTCGGGTGGGCAAACAAGCTGGGAATTTGGGAGAAGCAAAATAAGCCCCGGACGCCGTGGACGCCAATCAACAAGCCATGGGGAGCCAGTCTTGTATGCAGTAGGCCGTGAGCCCAAGAGTCTGTCTCCAGGGACGACTCGATGCGGTCGGCTTCGGGTCTGGCGCGCGGTCTGTGATGGCGATCCAGTGTAAGTATCCGTACCTTATTACCTAGGTAGCCTCGGGTGGGCGGTACTTCTCTTGTGACTTTCCACCTGTGCCGCTCGTCTTTAGCAGCGACCGAGCAGTACGTGGCCAGAGAGGATGGTGCCGTCAGACTATTTGCCGTCGCTTGTATTTCGCGCGTTGGTGCGAGTTCCATTTCTTTGCCCCCAATCTGAATCTGACGATTACTTGCCTGCTTCCACCCACTGCCGTCCCGTCCGTCTCAACAAGCCCTACCTAAATCCCCAAATCCCAGGGACGCGGACGGCGGCCAAGTCGCCTTGTTCCGTCGGGGGCTCCTAGGGCAAAAAAGGCGAGACCAGGGCAGGCAGCGGAAGGCTTAGCTTTGGATGGAGAAGAGCCCTGAGGAGACGGACAGGCCTGACGATCGCCGGAGCTTGCGTGCCAGCGTGCTAATCCCCCTCTCTGGCCCCTGCCCGCCTCAGGACCTGGGCTCGCTCTCCTCAGTCGCACCCGCCCGTCCTGCCCCTCCCCTGCCCTCCACTGCCCTTATTACAGCGTGAGCGTGGTGTACCTAAGGTAGGTTCTGAGGTGGTTCCCAGGGACGGTGGACCGGCGAGGGACTTGCGTCGTCTCCCTCCCACCTTCCACGTCCCAGACCCCTGCCCCTGCCCTCCACTCTGCTACCCCTGCCGCTTTCAGCCCGGGGTACTAGGTAGGTGCGACCGTCGCCCGCCGAGACCTGGCAAGATGGAAGAACGCCTCGGACCTTTCCATGTGTATCATTATATCTGCACCCGTCACTCCTCTCCGTCAATTCCGCGCGACCATCTCCGGAATTTGACAAGACGAGTTTTCTCCCTTGGCTGCATTCCAGCACATGCCCGAGACTCCCTTCGTGTAACCGCTGTCGAGCGCTCCATGGTTGACTGAAAAAGGACCGCCAACCCCTCGATGATCACCGGTTCGCACCACCCACGCCCCCAAACCATCCATCGTCGCTCACTCTTGCGGTCTCATTAACCACACTCTCAATCCGCAAAATTCTCACAATGGCCGACAGCCAGCGTACAGAACGAGCGGGGTCCTTCGCCTCGTCCTCCACCGAAACCGCGACTCTTCACGAGCTCACCAAGCTGGACCCAATGGAGGACAGCGTGCAGAATCTCAAGTCGCTCAACGACGAGGAGAGGCTTGCCGACGCTGAGGAGGACGAGAAGCTTCTGCCCTCCAGCAATGAGAAAGAGGAGCCCCCGAAGGCGAAGGCCAGCTTTGCCGGTGCCGTTGTATGGATGGTCGTAAACACCTTGGCCACCATTGGAATCGTGAGTTTGGGGAAACCCACAGAGACAATGAACAATGTCGAAGAGGCTGTATTTGCTAACTTTGAGAGTAGGTTTTCACAAACAAGGCCATCTTCTCCGACCCTCAATGGAAGTTGTGCCAGCTCACCTTTGCGAGTTTCCACTTCCTCGTCACTTTCCTCACGCTTCACATTCTCTCGCGACCCATGTTCGCCTACTTCACCCCGCGCCGGGCTTCGATCAGGGACCTCCTCCCGCTGTCTATCGCCATGTGCCTGAACGTTATTCTGCCGAACCTGTCGCTGGCATTTTCTTCCGTCACGTTTTATCAGATCGCCCGTATTCTTTTGACACCGACTGTCGCCCTGATGAATTTCGTCCTGTACAAGGCGACGCTGCCCCGGAATGCGATCCTGGCTCTCGTCCCAGCCTGCCTTGGCGTCGGAATGGTCTCATACTATGACTCTCTCCCCACCTCAGACTCGAAGATCAAGACGACTTCCAGCCTGGGCGTGTTCTTCGCCTTCACCGGCATCTTTGCGTCATCGCTCTACACCGTCTGGATTGCCAGCTACCACCGCAAGCTCCAGATGTCCAGCATGCAGCTGCTGTACAACCAGGCGCCCATTGCCTCCTTCCTGCTGCTCTATGTCATTCCCTTCGTCGATACGTTCCCCGACTGGATGACTGTGCCCGGCAACCGCTGGCTCATGATCGGCATGGTGAGTCGCACTTTTTTGAGACTCTCGAAGATAGCTGCTAATTTTCTCAGTCTGGTGCCTTCGCCTCCCTCATCAACATTTCTCAGTTTTTCATCATCGCCCAAACCGGCCCCGTTTCAAGTACCGTTGTCGGCCACCTCAAGACCTGCACAATTGTCGCTCTCGGCTGGATGGTCTCCGGTCGTGCCATCGGAGACAAGTCGGTCCTGGGTGTCTTCGTTGCTATTGGTGGCATTGTCGGGTGAGTTCTTCAGTGACCTACACTGACCACGTGCATGCGGCTAACCAACTGCAGCTACTCTGTCGTCATGCTTCAGCACCAGAAGCAGCAGCGCAAGTAAATCATCGACATGCGCGGCTTGCGTCATTTTATAACTTGTTCTACTTATTGTGCATTTGAAGCGCTGGACATGGCGGCGTTCTGTAGATTGGGGTTCTGTGGGAATTAGAAAGGGTCTACTATGGATGATACCTCTGATGTGAAACCAAACCTTTCACGGCTCGGCGTCTGGGGAATATGATGGTCGAACTTATACACAAACAATGAATTGATAACTTTTTTTCCCTCATCGGTCCGAGAGATGACACCTAACCCTGCTCCAATTCGTCTGATACGGTCTCTATCTAATGCAACAGAAAAACGCCGTTCGGGGTAGTCCCTGACCAAATACCATGCAAGAAATCGCATCTGACTCTTGCGATTCGCTCTCCAGATGAACATCGGCTACAAGTTGAAGCGCTTCCGGTCCTTCTCCATCCTGGCCTTCCACTCCCACGGCTGCGCGTCGTCACCCTCGCTGCGGGCTCTTCCAATACCCTTGTCCACCCTCCTCAGCTTCGCGGTGAAGCGAGGGCCGACCTCCTGCAGGCCGACGCGGATGCCCTCGACGCCCTTCATCTCGCTGCCCTCCGCCGTGACAATGTTCTTCTCCGTCTCGCGCTTCTCGCGGAAGACGTAGCGGTGGCGGCGCCAGAAGAGGTAGTCGCGCTGGTTGTGGATCGTCAGCACCTGGCGGCCCTCGAACTCGGGCTGGGGCGGGAACAGGCGCTGGAAGAGGGCGGCGGTGAGCATGCCGAGGGGCGTCTTGAAGTTGTTGAGCAGCAGCTCCGGGTAGTGGTTCGTCGGGTTGCCGTGGCCGGGCAGCTTCTTGCCCTCCATGAAGTTGGTGATGGAGAAGGTGAAGGTCGGGCCGGCGGGCAGGTGGACGATGCTCATGCCCGTGAGCTTCTTCTGGTCCTCCTTGAGCATGACGACGGCGGTGTAGTCGCGGTTCGCGGCGAACTTGCTGATCTCGCGGAGGGAGTACTTGTGGCCGAAGCGGTGGGCGGAGCGAGGGACGTAGGTGGCGTTGGGGAAGACGGAGCGGAAGATGTTGGCCTCGTGGTGGAGGGTCGAGTTGAGGGAGGTGGTGAGGAGGACCTTGGGGACGGGCGGCGGGGTGTCGGTGAAGAGCATGGGGAACTTGAGGGCAAGCGAGGACGGCGTGAGGTCGAGATTTGTGCTGGTTGTCGAGGGCGCTGTAGAGTTATCCCTGCGCGCGCGCTTCTTCTCCTCGCGTTTCCTCTCGCGCTCCGCTCTCTTTGCCTCCGCCGCCTCCTCGTCATCCTCGTCGTCCGACGCCAGCATGCTGTCTGCGTCGCTGTCGTCGCCCTCCTCCTCGTCGATTTCGCGATCGAGCTCCGCGTTCTGCGCCGCCTCTTCCTCCTCTATCCTCCGCCTCTTGAGCTTCTCCACGTCCACCTGCATGCCCAGGCTGTCGTCGTCGACATCGTCCCACACGCGCTTCTGGTCGAGCGTCTTTGGCTGGTTCTTGGCGAGGCGCTGGGCCTTGAGCTCGGGGTCCTTGTCCTCCTCCTTCTTCCGGCGGAAGCGCCTCTCGCGCTGATCCTTGTCCTTCTCCTTCTTGTTGAGCACGTAGAGCTCCTTGCGCTTGAGCTTGTTGGAGGTCTTGGTCGAGAGCGAGGCCGACATGGACCTGCCCGGCTTGGAGAAGCCCATGCCTAATTATTCTTTGGACAGCGAGGGCGCGACGGGTATCGTGGTGTCAATTGAGGCAAGAGGGGATGCTGTCGTAGTGTAGCGGTTCGCAACGTGCTAAGATGCCGGTAAAAAGTCGAAATCAAAGTGCTGGTCGACGCTCGGTGAAAATCAGTTTGGAGAGATTTTGGCGGGGCACCGACCAATCCCTGCAGCAAATGCATCTGAACGGGACCGGGCCCTCGGCGGCCAGGGGTGTCTGTCGGCGAATTGAATTTTCCGTCACTTTCCCCTTCGCTTTTCTTTTTTCTTGGTCCTTCCCTCTGTTCCACCCGGTCCAATGCTTTACGCCGTTCACGCTCTGGCGGGTGGTCCGTCCGGTACCTGAGGTGGGCTGGGCCGATCGCACCGCGCGACAAGGCAGGCACTAACGGACCAATGAAATTTGGGGCGGGAAAAAAAGGGCAGACGACATTAAGAGTCACAATCCAGACACAGCAGCAGCAACAATTGTAGCACGCAGCATCGCGCTCCTCGAACTCGAATTGATGCCCTTCTGAACTCCAAGGGGGACGCATCTCAGCAGCCTCCCTTTGACTGCAACGGCCTTGGCTCTGTGACTCACGTTTCCCCCAGACCCCACCATAAAACGTAGCCGTTGATGAAGCCCTTTCGTTTTATCGCACACCAGTCTTCGATTCGTTCCACAGCTAGCTTCTGTGCACTTCGGCCGGCCGCTTTTTCACTTGCCCACTTTCAGAACTACCCCTCCCCCTCCTCCACGTCCACCTCGCTTTCCTCCCACCACAACCTTTTGCTGCACAGCAACCGCACCCGCACCCTCAACACCTCCCGTCACCTCAACAGGGCCAAAGTCTTAAAGAAGAAGCGTGCTGCTGCCGACGACGACGACATGACGACCCCCGCGACGACCCTCAAGGGCCAGCCCCTCGACCGGCCGACGCTCGACGCCATGCTGCGCCGCCGTCTCTTCTTCACCCCCGCCTTCGAGATCTACGGCGGCGTCGCTGGTCTGTTCGACTACGGCCCTCCCGGCTGCGCTCTCCAGGCCAACATCGTCGACCTCTGGCGCAAGCACTTCATCCTCGAGGAGGACATGCTCGAGCTCGACTGCACCGTTCTGACCCCCCACGAAGTCCTCAAGACCTCCGGCCACGTTGACAAGTTCGCCGACTGGATGTGCAAGGACCCCAAGAACGGCGATATCCTGCGTGCCGACCACTTCGTCGAGGATGTGCTTGATGCCCGCCTCAGGGGCGACAAGGAGGCCCGCGGCGAGAAGGTCGAGGAAGAGGATGACCCCAAGAAGAAGGCCAAGAGGAAGCAGAGGGCCTTCGCTGTCAAGCTCGACGACGCCCTCGTCCAAGAGTACAACGAGGTCTTGGCCAAGATCGACAACTACGACGGCAAGGAGCTCGGCGAGCTGATCAAGAAGTACGACCTCAGGAACCCGGCCACCGCCGAGCAGCCCTCCCCTCCCGTCGCCTTCAACCTCATGTTCCAGACCGCCATCGGCCCCTCCAGCAACACCAAGGGCTACCTGCGCCCCGAGACCGCCCAGGGCCAGTTCCTCAACTTTGCCAAGCTTCTCAACTTCAACATGGAGCAGATGCCCTTCGCCTCCGCCTCCATCGGCCGTTCCTACAGAAACGAGATTGCCCCGAGAGGTGGCCTGCTGAGAGTCCGCGAGTTCCTCATGGCCGAGATTGAGCACTTTGTCGACCCCGAGGGCGGCAAGAAGCACTCCCGCTTCGTAGAGGTCGAGGACATCGAGCTCACCCTGCTCGACCGCCACACCCAGCTCTCTGGCAAGACCGATGTGCGCAAGATGAAGATTGGCGAGGCCGTCAAGAACAAGGTCGTCGACAACGAGACCCTCGGCTACTTCCTCGCCCGCATCCACCTGTTCCTGTCCAAGATCGGTGTCGACATGACAAAGGTCCGCTTCCGCCAGCACATGGCGAACGAGATGGCCCACTACGCCGCCGACTGTTGGGACGCCGAGCTGTTCACCTCCTCCGGCTGGATCGAGTGTGTCGGCTGCGCTGACCGCAGCGCCTACGACTTGACCGTCCACGCCAAGAAGACCGGCGCTCCCCTGCTGGTGCGCGAGCGCCGCGAGAAGCCCCTCGTCATCGACGAGTGGCAGGTCGAGGTTGACAAGAAGAAGTTCGGTCCTCAGTTTAAGAAGGACGGCAGGGCAGTCGAGGTTGCTCTGATGGCGACAACACAAGAGCAGCGCGAGAAGTTCGCCAAGCAGCTCACCGACAACGGTGAGCTGGAGCTCGAGGTTGCCGGCGTCGCCGACGGCAAGGTCAAGATCAGCAAGGACCTCGTCAAGATCGAGTTCAGGCAACGCATTGAGAACACCAGGGAGTACACTCCCAACGTTATCGAGCCGTCCTTCGGTATCGGCCGTATCCTCTACTCGCTCATTGAGCACTGCTACTGGAACCGCGCTTCCGCGGACGGTGGCGACGAGGCTCGTGGTGTAAGTTACCAGCCCCCTTTTCCAGGGTCTACACGAGTACGGCGATCACGGACGCAGCACACTAACATTTCTTCCAACTAGGTTCTCTCCTTCCCTCCGACGGTCGCCCCTACCAAGGTTCTGATCGTGCCCCTCTCCTCCAACGCGCAGTTCAAGCCCTTCATCAAGCAGATCTCTCAGAAGCTGCGCAAGTTCGGCATCTCCGCCCGCGTGGACGACTCGTCCGCGACCATCGGCAAGCGCTACAGCCGCAACGACGAGCTCGGCACGCCCCTCGGCATCACCATCGATTTCCAGACCGTCCAGGACAACACCATCACCCTCCGCGACCGCGACTCGACCAAGCAGGTCCGCGGCGACGAGGACACCATCATCGCCGCCATCCAGACCCTGGTTGACGGCTCCAAGGAGTGGAAGGACGTCGCGGCCACCCTGCCGGCGTTCGAGAGCCAGGAGGTCGAGGTCGCACAGCGATAAAGAGTCTCATTTCATACGTCACATACCCCCCTTTTGATGTAATGGATTCAGAAGACAGACCGACGAGAGACGATTAAAGGAGTAAAATTAAGAAAAAGGCTCGCTAGGTAGAAAAGCCGCGTGTAGGGGCGGCATCTGTAGACATCCTCAACTGAGTAAAGATGAAAACATAAACCTTTTTTTTTTCTTACATACTCATCTGTTTCCCAATGCGCGTCTGCGTTCCGCGCATGACGACATTTCCCAAGCTTCCGGTCTTGGCTGAACACCTGGAGCACAGTAAGTGACCTCCATCTCTTCGGATGCAACTGTCCTGCGAGATCATGCACGGCATACAAGAGACGAAGAAACGTGTAAAAGAAGACGTGAAAGCTTGTGCGGTGGCTGAGCAGCAGCAGCAGCAGTAATAACAACAGCATGTTCAACAGCAGCAGCAAGCCCATGAAGTTCGGGCCAGCTGGCGACGGCCCGCGCGGGAAGAGGGAGGAAGGAGGAGGTCCGGCCTTGAGGCTCATCGTGTCATTGGCGTCGACGTGACGTGCAGTAGTCGCATCGCGGGGTAAAAGAAAGCGGCAACGTACGGAAGTACTCTCGCTAGTAATTCCAGAGTTCCATGCATAGCTGTCCTGGACCCCCGGAAGGATCGCCGGACGTCTCCTCTCCATGCCCCTCCTCACGTTGCCGGAAACCCTCGGACGTGCGAGGCCCCGGGGGGCCGGGGGGCCGGGGGACGTTTACCACGTTGCGCGAGAGGTAGCCAACGGCAAAAGTGGTAAGATCGACTTACACCACTGCCCTGGGAGATTCACACAGTTATTCCAGAAATAAGCATCAGGATGCAACGGCAGCCACGGCGTTGACCGATCATTTCGCAGCACAGCGCAGTCTTTCGTCGCATCTCTCTCATTCTACGTCTTGGCGCACTGACGGGAGAGGAGAAAGTGCAAGGGCGGCTATCCCGTCCCGGAGGGCGCCTTCAGGGGGGCGCCGGAGGCAGGAACCTGCGACAGATCCGCGGATTGGAAACAGGACTGCGCAGTCTGTTCACGCGCCGTTTCGGTTGATCTTTGCCAAAGGCTGAGAGGCTGCGGTAGGCGCGTATGGTTTAGTCAACCACTCATCGCACCCTGACAGATCCATCCTGCTGTACAATGACCAATGAGGATCAGTCGGGAGAAGGGACAACGCAGCCGTCAGGACTCTGTCAGAAAAGTTCAAGGAAGAGAATGCGGAGATCGTTGCTGGATCGGTTCACATCGTGGCCTCCCAGCAAGTCTCCCTCTCTAGATTTACTTTCCGGGGCGAGGGGAAACTCGAGGCCGCCGTCCGAGGAGTTGCTGGGCATGGTGGGCTTGTGCTCGTCTCCTTGGGTTGCAGCGTCGTGGTTGCGGCGTGCACCAGGGCAGAGTAGTGGGCACGCGCGTCGATTGGTGATTGATCTGCCCATGCGTTGCAGGCAGGCAGTCGATCTAGGTAGAAACATCAATGCTAATGATGCGAAATGCAGCGCTGCGTATTGAGCGGGTACGATACGCATCGGCGTATGCGGAGACCATAGGCGCCCCTCCCATGATGCGGTGCTGTGTGACGCTGAGATGGGCTTTGCTTTACGTTGCCCTTCTCTGCCGTCCTGGGACGGAAATGGGGTGGAAAAATGTGAAACACGTCTGCGATCTGGGTGCGAGATGGATGAATCGCTGACAGGAGGGCGCTACTGCAAACCCAAGGCACGTCCCTCACATTCGGTAGCATCTCGACTCCTCGAGCGCGCGCGCAAGTCAGTGGTTTGCAGACTCGAGCTTCGGCCGCCTGTGGGGGTCAAACCTTGAGAACTTCAGAACAGGGTCCATGGCTGTTGTGACTCGGGCGATGCCGATGTGAAGAGAAGGTTCTTGACCTCGAACTGTGACAGAGAACTGCGTCCGTCGTTGGTGTGTTCACTCCTCGATGTAGTCTGCTTCCTTACCTCCTTTGTTGGTGCCGTCGTAGTCGTCCAATCAGGATAGCCGGACGACATTACTGCCCGGGGGACAACAGAGGTCGAGACCACGGGCTAGGAAACTCAGAAGTCTGGATTGATCGACTCGACAACACACAGTCTTTCCGACAAAGAACTTTCGAGTCCATGGTTCGTAGCCCAGATTAGGCAGGTGGAAGGTATGCGGCGGGTATGTGGTTGTTGGTGCAGGGATCAAGACGCGAACGAACCCCGGAATTCCAGTCATTTGGCCAAGATTGCGAGGATGAGCAGATGCCAAACAGTTGGCGTGAGTTGAGTTTCGATTTGCATGCTGGCAGTTCGGAAGCAAGGCCGGCAGCCCACGGAATGATGGGGCAGCCGTCGGTCACACGAGAGTGTTGTTACTTGTGTGTGTGTGTTCTGTGAAGGCGTCTCTGGACTGGTGTGTCGAGCATAGATTAGGCGCGGAGGTTTATTGTCAGTCCCACTGGCCCTAGTCCTGTCCAGTTTTGAGGTGACGCTCAATGGCAGGTTGTTCATGTGTTTGCTGCAGCCGGTGGTGTCCCTTTGTCTATTGCGACTTTCACCTCAGGGCGTAAGCAGGTCGGCAGCGTGAGTGGCAGGTGCTTTCCTTCCTTCAGCCAAGATGACGCTCGGCGGCTTGCTTAGACTGTTATGTAAATGCCAGACTAACTCATCATGGCCGACACGATCCCAAGGCCGTCCAGTGGTTTGGATGTTTGGGTGTCCCCGTTTGCACGTGCAACAAGAAAGCAAGTGCCGCGAGTTCCCGCTCGCCACTTGATGGGGAGGCTGGATTGAGTGTCGCGGGAAACGAGGGGAGCGAGGCGGCGGTTGACATGAAATGGCCTTATCCAAGGCTCAAGAGTCAGGGGCCGGTGCTGCAGTTACCCGCAGTGGGGGTCGCATCGGGTCGGTTGTCTTGTCTCTTGTCTCTAGGTTCTGCGTTGGTAGGTGCATCTTTGGTAGGAGCGTAGTTGAATGACGGAGCTTTGGGTTTATCGCGGGGGCTCCTGACGTCGCGTCTCCAGCAAGAGGTGAGTCGCAAGGCGGGTATTCAGGTGAGGAGGCGCCGAAGGACCGAGACGAGGCGAAAGGATGGACAGACGTGAGGTTTGGCGATGACGGGACGAGGAGGTTTTGCTCTGTTTGGAAGTCGGATATCCATGTCAGTTGCTTGCGCCTGGAACGAGGAGGCGGACGCAGAGCTGCAACGGACAAACAAACGTGTCGGACTCCCGCTCCGTGGGAAACAAGACGGGACGAGGTCGCATCAGAACACTGCGAAGTTCGCCTCGGAATTGTGGATGCGTTGAAGGAGAATGGAAACAGAAGGCCGAGTGAAGGACGTGTAAAACAGGTCAAGCCGTGGCCAGAGCATTTGTTATGCCGTACTCTGGTTTCCACGCGAGTGTGGCTTGCCTCGCCGTGACACCTTCATACTGAGACTCCAGTCCTACTGGCAAGTGCAGTCAGTACAACCACCAGTATGGAGGTGAGAGGTTGGAGAGGCAAGCGCCGCAGACCTTCACACCCTGGTTGCCGACCAAAACTGGGTGCAGGATTGGGCTTGCGCTTGTTAAGGGGGTAGGCATGTGCCCTGCACAGTGCCTGTCTGTCTTTATCGGAAACTGGACGGAGGGGATGGGGCAGCTTGGAGGCAGGTTCCCCGCCATGACGTCTCACGATGCAGCGAGGGCTATCCGTGCCGAGACGAGGTGGCTACTGTGCAGAATACCTTTCCAGGGACCATGGGGAAGTTTACCTACGGATACCTAGTATCTTAGCACTACCGCAGCAGGTACGTACCCGCCGTGCCTAGGCAAGTGGATGAGAGGGGCCGTCTTCCCCTCGCTCCATCTCAATCCCGCCGCGAAAGATGCAGCACGCACTGTGAGTGGCTGGACGCCAGCCAAGATGATCAAGATGGCACAGAACGAGATGCAAGATGGAGCACGCGGTGCCTTTGCCAGCCCCAAGCCAACTTGTTTAGATTCGGGTGAGCAGTGGAAGTCGAAGAACGAAGCAGCGGTGTCAGGGGAAACCAACAGATGGGAATGATGAAGACGAATCCATTCCTGCCCAACCTTACGGATGCCAGCGAGATGTGACTTACCCCGGGAGATGGCGGCCTCTCATTCGCCAGCCGTGCGGAAGTCTTCAGTTCGATGCGTCCAGGGAACATGTCCCCCTCCACCATCTGTACACAAGGCAAGGTAGATTTGGTTCTTTCTTTCTTTCTTTCTTCCCTGCCCTTCCCTGCACCTGCACCACCTTCAGGTTCAGACTTCAGGTGTCTTCCTGGCAGGCCTGGTCTTCTTTTTTCCAAGCACCCTTGGTGGCCCTTAGGTCGACTCCCCTGCATGTTCCCATTTTCCCCTCTGCTAGGCACGGCGCTACGTGAGGAAGCAGCAAAGCGTCCCGCGAGGCAGGTACCGTCTGGGTCACTTTCCGCAGCGGTGTCAACCATATCGATGTCTAAATGTCCGTTGCTGCGAATTGTGCCACTCTGGAGTCGGGTCGGATCCCATGCAGCAGACCCTTAATAATTCTCCTAGCCTTGCTGCAAATAGCCCGTTTCGAACTTTTGCATATGCCTTGTGGATGGTAAGTATTAAGAGAGAGATAGAGAGAATCGCGCGCTTGACAGCATCCGTTTGGCCAAGACCAAAGACCATGAACCACCAACCAAGACCCCTTGACGCCGCCCTACATAGTACATGCCTCTCCCCAAATAGCCTCGACGCATCAACTCTTGGCTTGGACTCCAGGCCCCAATTGCAGGCCTTGATTCTGCATTCTGAGCGTGTATCCGCCTCTCCGTGTCATACAGATTTATCTTTATCTCAACCGCGTCAGAGAGTCACAGAGTCTTCAGCAACTCTCCAGCAGGAGTCCAAGTGGATGGACTGCAGCTGCAGCTGTATCTGCACAATACCTACCTTAGGTGCTTAGGTGTAGTGGTGTACGTATACGGATACAGTACTTCTGTTTGACTTGGGCTGCACATGCCTCCCCTCCCCTCCTTTCGGCTGATCGACCACGACTAGAAGGCGTCCAACAACAAGGCGTGTGTGTCGCCCCTTTCCTCCAAACCACAGACACACAAGACCAGACCACTGCCAGACAGACACCCCCATCCGATTATCGTCCTTGAATCTCGCTGCTCTCTCGCTTGCTTCATCCTTCTTTTCCTTCTTCTACCTCTCCTCCTACCTCTCCTCCTTACCATCCTAGGAGTCTTTGCTGCTCGTCTCATCCTGTCCTTTGCTGGCACCGCTGCACCGTCGTCAAGCTTTTGTATTGTTTGGCAACAGCCCCCTTATTTGGCCACTCTCTGGCCATCATCCATCGACCCGCCGTCAAAGAGTCTCTGGTCCGGTACGGATAGCCTTCGAGAAGCTTGCGGTGCCCACAGCTACGCTACTCACTACTTACATGCCCCTGTTCCATTGCATTCCCCATTCTAAAGATACCTGCACAGGAGCGACAGGGGCAACAGCAGCGCAGCAGGCCAACGAAGAAGAAGAAGAAAAGAAAGAGGAACAGGTACCCAAGGATCTTGACGTCCGAACCAGGCCCAGGCCGTAACGGTAACCACTGCCCACAGCCCACAGCAGGCCAGCAGGCCCAGCATATTAGCGGAGCCCCAGGAGGCGCAAGTACAGAGTACCAGCGAGTCTACGAAACATCGCGTGTTCCATACCTTAAGCCATTGCCCGGGGGCTCGCATCCGAGGACAGCCACAGAAACAACCCGCCTCTATTAAACTGTAATCGCCTGCCATTTCCCTGCGAGGAAAGCTGGAAGAGAAGAGATGGCGACGCAGAACAGGTAAGCATCTCCCTCTTGCTTGGTTTGTTGTTGGTCTTCCGTTGCCTTCCTACCCGACCCGACCTTGCTTTGCCTTGCCTGCGTTGGACGCTGTGCATTTTGCCAACGTCGGCTCTGCACCACATTGCATCGCATCGCATCGCATCGCATTTCATCAGTCTAGTCTGTCTGTCTGTCGGGCTGTCTGTCTTCAGTCTAGGTACTGTCCGTGTTCTCTGCACTTGCACCCGCATCTTAGCACCCGCATCATCCCTTCCCCCTCCTCCGTTGCTGCTGGGCTGCATCCCATCCATCCCTAATCCCGATTCCTGCCTCTCCGCCCCCCATTCCACTACTCCCGTCCCTCCCTCTACCGCAATCGGCCGGTTCTCTCTAGGTTGGGCTTGCAGGCACCACGCATCAATCAGCAGCCAGCAACCAAGCAACAAGCAACAACCAGCCCAGGCAGAAAGCGGGCAGCAAAAAGCAGCCCAGCCCAGCCCAGCCCAGTCCTCCTAGCAGTCAGTACTGCGCCGCACAGCACACACACCAGACAGTAACAGCACACACACACACACACTGCTAGTGCCTGGGTGTCTTGCCTGTCTCTTTGCCTCCCTCCAGCAGCGAAGCGACTCGACTCGACTCCTTCAGCGAGGCTAGAAGTGGGGTTAATTTCGACTCGATCTGTCATGGCGCACCTCACCGATTGTCAACCGCCAACAGCCTGCTAATTGCGCTGTTCCCATTCCACACCTTTGCCTCTCCATATCCCAATCAAACCCCCCCTTTTGCCGTCCTTCGCTTCACCCGCTCGTCGTCGGCGGCAAAACTTCACACTACTTTGTTGTTCTTTTACTTGTCATCCTCCACAAAGTCGTTTCACCCATTCGAACACTTCCATCGCATGCAGACCGCGCCCGCCTCCGTCGTCGTCCACGCTGCGCAATCATGGCTAACGAACGCAGTGTGTACTCGTCCGGCCAGTTCATGAACCCAGGCCCGGCGCCACGACCTCCGACCGATCGACCACGTCTAAATCTCGTTCCCAACAATAATCTACCAGGCAACATGGCCAACATGGCCATCTCCCCCATCCGGAGCACCGCGACCTCGACCTACACCGGCTCCACCATCTCCCTCCCGATCGCCCGTCAACAGTCGAACCAGATGGATGGTATGGGAGGCGTTGCCGTCAAGAAGGAGGGCTGGGCCTCCGTGAAGGAGTCAAAGAACTTCATCAACCCATGGAAGCAGAAATACCTCATCCTGCGCAAAGAGTCGCTCGACTTCCACAAGGCAGAGGGTGGCAAGGTTTCCTACACCCTGTTCCTCAAGGACGTCGTCAACGTCGGCCGTGTCGAAGCCGCCGGCACCATCTTTGAGATCAAGAGAAACCCCAGCGGCTCCTCCAACAGCCCCGGTGAGGATGACGGCCAGACCAAGACGTTGCAGATTCGTGTCAAGAGCGACGACGACTTGTACGAATGGATTGATCTGATTTACGGCGCCTGCCCTGGAATGGGCGGTGTCAGCAACCCCACCAACTTCTCCCACGCTGTCCACGTTGGTTTCGATCCCCAGACCGGCGAGTTCGTCGGCCTACCGCCCGAATGGTCGAAGCTCCTCAACTCTTCCGCCATCACCAAGGAGGATTATGAGCGTAACCCTCAAGCCGTCTTCGAGGTCCTCGACTTCTACTCCGACCTGACCAAGCGCGCCGAGAACCCGCAACAATACTCCAGCCTCACCCCCACGCCCCCCGCCGCCAACCAGCAAAACAAGCAGCTTGGATATGGAGGTGGCGGTGCCGGCGTCGCGCCGCCTCGCCCTATGCCGCCCTCCCAGGCCCAGCGTCAACCCAGCTACAACACCCAGCCCTCATCACAGAACCAGCCGCGGCGGCCGTCGCCCACCGAGTCGCAGCAGCAGCGCATGCAGATGCAAGGCATGGCCTCCAACTATCAGCCCGACCCTCGCGAGGAGCAACGCCTCAAGCAGCTCGAGGCGCAGCGTGCGAGAGAACGCGAGATCGAGGAGCAGAACCGGAGGGACTTGGAGGTCTTCAACGCCTCCATTCCCAAGACCAAGACGCCCATGGCTCAGCAGGAGATTGGTGGCTACGGCGGTGGATCGTCGTCCATCCCTCAAACGGACAGATACAACCCCTCCAGGGCAGCACCCCCGGCACCGAAGCCGACACAGCAGCAGCAGATCAACGGTCTGCGTGCCCAGCGCCCGGCACCGTCGCCGCCAACTGCGGGCCAACCTGCGCGACCACCAATGCAGTCGCAACAAAGCTCCAGCTCGATGCGGGACCCCAACCAGCAGCAACGCATGCCCCGTCCAGACCAGCCCAGCCAGCAGCAGCAGCAGCAGAGGTATCCCCCCAACGGCAGCCCCCAGCAGCAGAGACAACCTCCTCAGGCCCAGGCTCAACCGCCATCTCGTCTGCCCGCTCCTGTCAAGCCCCTGAACGTCTCCAAGGCCCAGCCCGCACCCCAGAGCGATGCGGTCAAGGCCGCGGAGGCTGCCCTGACGGCCAAGCCCACCCAGCAGGAGCGCCAGAAGGACGTACGCATGTCCACCATGTCCGAAAGCGAGGTCATGGCCAAGCTCAAGGAGGCTGTCTCCAAGGACGACCCGAATCTCTCATACTCCAAGCAAAAGAAGATTGGACAAGGTGCTTCCGGTTCAGTCTACGTCGCCAAGGTCAAGGAGGGTGCTGTCTCGCCTATCGCTCGTGAGGTTCTGCGCGCCCAGGGCATCAAGGCTCAGGTCGCTATCAAGCAGATGGATCTTGCTCACCAGCCCAGAAAGGAGTTGATCGTGAACGAGATCATGGTCATGAAGGACAGCAGACACCGCAACATTGTCAACTTCCTCGACGCCTTCCTGCGCAACAACAACGCCGAGCTCTGGGTCGTCATGGAGTACATGGAGGGTGGTGCTTTGACGGACGTGATCGACAACAACCCCAGCATTACGGAAGAGCAAATTTCCACCATTTGCTTGGAGGTGAGCACAGTCAACACACGCAGATCGTACGTGGTTACTAACTAAAGCAGACTTGCCGCGGCTTGCAACATCTTCACTCCCAGAACATTATCCACCGTGACATCAAGAGTGACAACGTCCTCTTGGACGCACGTGGAAACGTCAAGATCAGTATGTACCCCGAACCAAGGCCCACATACATTTTGCTAACGAACCCCGTAGCCGATTTTGGTTTCTGCGCCAAGCTCACCGAGACCAAGTCGAAGCGCGCGACCATGGTGGGAACACCCTACTGGATGGCGCCCGAGGTTGTCAAGCAGAAGGAGTACGGCCCCAAGGTCGATATCTGGTCGCTGGGTATCATGGCTATTGAGATGATCGAATCCGAGCCGCCCTACCTGAACGAGGAGCCCCTCAAGGCTCTGTACCTCATTGCCACCAACGGCACGCCACGCCTCAAGAAGCCCGAGAAGCTGAGCAAGGAGCTCAAGGCTTTCTTGTCGGTCTGCTTGTGCGTAGACGTCAAGAGCAGAGCGTCCGCGGACGAGCTTCTAGCCCACGACTTCCTCAAGCACGGATGCCCGCTCGGCAGCCTTTCCGAGCTTCTCGCATTCAAGAAGCATGCCAAATAAACTGGTGTGCACTTCGGGTTGAATAGGCTCACTGAGATGCCGTTGCATCAGCAGTGACAAGCGGCGTTTACGGAAGTGGTGATTTCGTGCAATCACACCTGGGACAGAAAAACAAAAGAAGACCCGACCTGCGCGCCCCTGCACGAAGCTCCCTCTCACCCATTCACTACGACGACGTACTCATGAATCTCTCCATTTGAATCGACGCGGATATCCTTGACACCCTTCTGACTCACGCGGGACGACAAAATGTTTCGTTCATCCCATCATCATGGCGGCATGGGATTTTTTGCTAATGGTCTCGGTCACATTGCATAGTTGTTTAGTCACTGAGGAGGGAGAGCGGTAATTTAGAGGGAACGAATGACCCGTGACATCTGTGGTTCCATTGAGCGGAAAGGAGCAAGGCAGTCGAGAAGGAGGGCGAGCGCGATGTTTTCGTGCCTCAGAGAAGCAATACCACAAGTAGAGGGGCCAAACAGCGCTGATAGATAGTCTCAATGGAAAGAGGATCAACGGACAAAATCTCGGGCTGAGTTACCAATCATTTCAGATGACTTTCATGCTACCTGTTCAAGCAAGACTCAATCCGGCGAGTGTGAGGCGTTGGACGAAGTCAAATGCCGGAGCGGAGGTGAGTTTCTTTTTATGTCGCAACCTTCATTCTGTAATAGCGCGTCGACTGACAGATGTGTATGGCTGGAGCGAAGAAGCTCTCAGCCGGCCCCCAACTCCAGCTTTAAGGTATGGTGTCAACTACCTAGAGGACCGCTCGGCCCCTGCCCTTCCCCTCTTATGAAACCCCGCTGGCCTCGTATTCGCATTGCCTCGTAGTGCAATATCCGAGAAAAACGAGGCCGCCGCCAACCACGTACCGTGAACGTTTCCTTCTCTGCAACTCAACGCCCACCCCCAGCGCGCGCCAGTTATTTTTTTTCCTGGTCCTCCTGCTTACCGCGCCGGTTGCCGAATGCGCGCCGGTCGTCGTCATTTTCTGGATTTACTACTGCAACTACAAGGCCCGATCGGATCCGCCGCTAGCGACATCAACGAGTGAGCGTGTGTGTGATCGCGGGCCCCCGTCTTGGCTGCCGTGCCGTGCCTCCATCCCACCGGAATGGACAGCCCAATGGATGGGTCCGGAGGGTCGTCTTCGGCGCCGGACTCGACGCCGACGGCGACGGCCACTACGCCCGGCGCTGCTGCGACGATGGGCGCGGGAGGCACCGTGGTCGCGTCGTCGACGGCGGCGAATGCGAATACGACGCCCGTGGTCTCGAGACGCTCACATCCAAAATCGAGGACGGGCTGTAGGACGTGTAAGAATCGAAAAATCAAGGTGGGTGTTTTTTTGTTTGTGATGAAAAAAATGATATGTGAGACCTCTCACTCATGTCGCAAGTTCCTCTGGTCGGTCTCATTCACTCATGAGGAGTGTGTGGAACGGCCGAACTGTCTCCCATCATTGTGACACAAATCCCATACTGACACACTCTCATTTTAGTGCGATGAGCATAAACCATCCTGTAGGAACTGCATCAAGCACGCAGTCCCGTGCGACTTTCTCCAGTCCCAACGGCAGTCTTCCGCGTCATCGCTCCCGAGGTCGCCGGGGGGCACCGAGTCTCAGGGTCCGAGTAACGGCACCCACGGCGGTTCAATCCCGGGCTTTGGCGGAGGCGGAGGCGTCGACGACCTGTCGCTGAATCTCATCGACCTCGAGCTGATGCACAACTTCACCACCTTCGCCTACACGACGTTGTCGACCGACCCCGTCGTCCGGCAGATGTGGAAGGTCCCCGTCGTGCGGCTGGCCCTCGAGTGCGACTACGTCATGCGCGCCTTGCTCTCCGTGTCGGCGCTTCACCTGGCCCATCACAGGCCCGAACGGAGAGACTTCTTCATCAGCAGGGCGCTCACCTATCACCAGATGGCCAGCCGGACGGCCATGGGCCTGATGGGAGCTCTGGACGGCGAGAACTGCGAGAAGCTGTATCTCTTTTCCGTGCTTACCATCTTCTTCGGTACGCTTCCCCTTTACGTCTCATTGCTGCTGAGTCAAAGTCCTGACCATTTCTCCAGCCCTGGCCTGTCCCCGGAAATCCTCCGACTCCCTGATCATGGGCGAGTCCTCCTTCCCAGACTGGCTGTTCCTCCTCCGCGGCACGCGGGGCCTGCTCAAGATCCTCGACCCGCGCGCCTACACCGGGCCGCTGCTGCCCATGTTCACCCACGGGCGCGAGCGCTACATGCACACGCGCGACGAGTCCAAGATCCAGTCGGACCTGCTGGCGGACCTGCAGCGCCTCGTGAACAAGACGTGCGCGAACCCGGAGCTGCTGCCCGTGTACAACCACGCCATCGACGAGCTGCGGCGCACGCTGAGCGTGTTCCTGTGGGACGGCGGCCGCGGCATGGACATCACCGACGCCTTCGTCTGGAAGTACCTCATGGCCGAGGACTTTCTGCCGCTGCTCAAGAGCCCCGGCGCGACGCAGGAGGCCGTGGCCATCTTTTCGCACTTTTGCATCCTGCTCAAGAGGCTGGAGAACGAGTGGTGGCTGCAGGGATGGGCTACGCATCTGATATCGAGGGCGTGGACGTTGTTGGACCAGGATCATCGGCTTTGGATCCAGTGGCCGATTGAGGAGCTTGGGTGGGTGCCGCCTTAAGGGGGGCTGGCCGGTGTTTTCTTTTCGTTGACGGGATGTGAGGGTTTTGTATAATAATCGGCAGTTAGCTAGCCCAGAGATACCTCGGGCTTGCTTTGTTACGGCATTGGAGCATTTTCTTAAGAATTTCTCAGATTTCATTTCCATTGTTCTATATAGTTTGGCATATCACAATTGAACCTATCTTGTCCATGGGGCTCGCTCCCTTCACCGCGCCGTGCCGTTGTCTACTCAGAAGCATCCTCACACATGTCGTCTCTGGATGCGCAAACGCATAGGGCCCGGCCAAAGATTGAACGCCTCCTCGTGAGCCAGCTCAAACCCCTCATCGTCAAAGCCAAAGTCATACCGCCGCACCAAGCTAGCCAGGAGCATCATCTGCTCGATGTAGGTAATGTTCCTCCCAATGCAGCCGCGAGCGCCCGCGCTGAACGGGATGAAGGAAGCCTGCGCGTCCTTGGCCTTCTCAGACAGCCACCGCTCGGGCGCGTACCTCTCAGGCTCGGGGAAGAACGCCGGGTTCCTGTGGGCCGTGTATATAGGGACCGCGACGATGGTGCCTCCTGCGATCCAGTGACCGTCGATCTCGTAACCCTCTGGGGGCGTAACGCGATGGAGCCCCGTACAGACGGGAGGGAAGAGGCGCAGGGACTCGTCGAGGCAGGCGCGGAGATAGGGCAGGTTCTTGACGCTGGCGTAGGTTGCGACGCCGTCGGTGTCTATGGCGGCGTGGAGGTCGACCTCCTCCCGGAGCCGTCTGAACATGTCTGGGTTCTTGAGGAGAAAGTACATGACGTGGGTCAAGGCTATCGCCGTGGTGTCTGAGCCTGCGTCCACTGGTGGATTGTCAGCATGCTGGAGAGGTGGCTTGGGTGAGTCTGCTCACGGAGTGTACTCATCTGTCCCTGGATCGCGGCGAATTGCAGGTTGCGTGCTTGACCAGCCTTGTCTTGGAAGAGGCAGCTGGCTAGATCATCCAGCTCTTCTCCTGCC
Source organism: Colletotrichum fructicola Nara gc5 (assembly GCF_000319635.2). Classification (NCBI taxonomy): domain Eukaryota; kingdom Fungi; phylum Ascomycota; class Sordariomycetes; order Glomerellales; family Glomerellaceae; genus Colletotrichum; species Colletotrichum fructicola. Next base: position 5,287,083 of record NW_027094051.1, on the reverse strand, counting down.
TCATGTTTGCGTACTCGCTCCTTGACTAGACATTCTAGCAAGTCGTTAAAGTCCTCGCCGAGCTGGCGACCAGTGCTGAAAAGCGCCGAGATGCTCTCCAACACGGGCTTCACACGCCGACACCAAGGCGACCAGACAATCATCGACAAAGCCCTCCTCGGCGCATGGAGGCCCTCGATGAACGGCACAGTCTTTTCATCCCCATCGGATGTCGTGATACGCACCAGATCGTCCCCCCTCTCAAGACAGCCCAGCCGCTGGCTCAGCGCAATGTCCACGATGGCCTCGACGGTAAACAGATTAGCCCACTTGCGAAAGTCCACCACAGCGGGCCCCTCCCCGGCACAGGCGTGGTCGAACTTCTGCGTCAGCCGCCGCACTTTGTCCGCGACCTTGAACTCCCACTGCTCGAGGTTGCGTGTGGCGAAGGCGTTGGACAGGATGCGGCGCTTGGCGGCGTGGTCCTGCTTGTCGATGACCTCGATCAGGCCGGCGTGGGGCGTGAGAGTGTTCTCGTAGGAGCCGCCCTTGGCGCAAGGGGTCGCGTGGCCGTAGATGGCCCGGATTGCGCCGGGCGAGGAGAAGGAGATGGTGTTGGGGCCGAGTCTGAGGACCGGGTATTGTTGGTGGGCACGGTGGACTTCTTTGGAGCGGAAGCCGCGGTAGCGGAGGATCATGAAGGGGATGTTGGATATGCCGGAGAAGTATGTAGCGTTTGGAAACCGACGGAGGCGCTTTTTGTCCCGGAGGTATGTTATCAGGGGCTCGAGGACGAGGAGGATGAGGGTGAGGGATAGAAGTAATGCGATCATGGCGTCGGTCTTTACGGGCGTGTCTTAGATGAGAAGTTGATACTGACAATCAGAAAAGACATCATGCTCGCCAGCTAACTTTTGTCCTTTATATCCTTCCTGGCCTTTTCGACCTTGGCCTCTCTTCCTTTGGGAAAGCCCATCATCATCGTGACGAAAATGGTCTTTGCATGGCGCATACCTGATTTAGAAAACGAGCCCGCAGACTGCTCGTGACCTTTTCACATCATCAAATCATCCCTCTGATTCCGATGGAGGAACTTTACCTTCTTAAACAACTGCAACTCATGCACGTCGGACGGAGCGATGTACTACATCAGGAAACTGTTGATCGCGTGGCGCTGGTTGGGGTATTACCGCATTTGGAAGATCCGCCCGCCTTCCCCAAATCGCAATTCTTTCCATTACCCATAAAAGCAAGGAGCCCCGACTTATCCAACGGTCTCTACCCCAGACTTTCCATCATCATCCCCCCCGCGTTGCCCTCGGTCTCGATCTAACTTCGGCATGGTCATCATCAAACAGTTCAACCCCGCGCCCGGGGGAGAGAAGACCCATGCTTCGAGGTTACGCATGTCATCCCGAGCGTGGTGAGTTGGCCTCGGCGGCACTTACACGCCCCTCTGACTGGTTGCATAGCCATAGATGCCGTACACTCCACAAGAAATGTGAGCTTGTCCCCATGTCTCAGAACTATAGCCGCACTCTTATTCATTGGGTATGACATGAATGCTGACTATGCGTAGGTAACATTCGGAGCAGGGGCCAGACATGCTCAAACTGCGAAGCCGGGGGCGCTTCCTGTAAGGGCGGTGGAACTAGCGAGCTTCAAATCCGATTCAGCGGGTTGAGTCATCCTGTAGAAGTCGCAGACGCAAGTCCCTTGTCCAAAACACGGTCTAGAACACGGGGAGATCGAAGGAGATCGAACAGACCGCTGCTTGCCGCCACTGATAGCGAGGGCAGTTGTGATGTTGTTGACGCCCCATGGCAACCTGCATCTGAGGCGCCTCCTCTCATTGAACAGGAAGCGTCAGGCTCTACTCACACCCTTGATGTCAATGACAGTTCCGCCCAGGCTTCACTTCACCCGCAGCCATTGCTTTCACACGAGGCCAAACTTGTCAAACACTTCTTCACTACATTGATACCCTGGGTAGGCGCAAATTCCAGTTGGAGGAAGTCAACAGAGCCTTCTGACATTACGTAGTTTGACTACTGCTGGCCCAGTGGACCTTTTGGGTCTTACATCAAGTCGACTTTGCGCCAGGATCCGGGGATACTGTATGCTGTCCTGGCCGTCTCGGCGAGATACCTCGAGGCAGTCCGCTCAGAGGAATGGGACTCCAATGAATACGAGCGGAAGTGCCTCGGCATCTTAATTCCGATGTTGAACGACAAGAACGTGGCGGAACCGCAAGAAGACGGGGTTCTCGTGTCCGCGTTGCTCCTGAGGCTCCTGGACGAGATGACCGGTCAGTCCAATCCAAAAATGAAACGGTACTTTTCTGACTTTTTGGGGAAAATATGCCAGACCCATCCGATAGCCAGTTGGTCATCAGACATACGGTCTCAGCGCCTGTTCTCCTGCGTATGAGGCAACACAACTTACAGCCGACGGAGCTGAGCAACGCCGCAATGGCCATCGTCCTAAGGCAGGAGATCTTTGTCGCGAACATGGTCAAACGTCCCGTTGAGCTCCTGGGCGAGGACTGCGGAATCGATGGCGGCCTAGGCCCAGCATCTGATGTGATATGGGCGCATCGCATGACGGCGCACGCAGCACGCGTCACCAACTTCGCATATGGCAACGAGCGACGTACTACAGATCTCTGGGATCATCTTTGGGGGTACCTGGACAGTTGGGACCAAGCAAAGCCTTCTTCCTTCGAACCTCTCAACGAGATTCACGACATCGGACTAAAGGATCGTGCCTCAATATTCCCAAGCATCTACTATATTCACGACCGCGCGGTGAGCGGCCGACAGTACCTGGAGATTTGCAAGATCATCCTCCTGGCGCATGATCCTTGCACGCCGAGTCTGGGCCTGGGGCGAGCAAGCTATGTCAAGGCGCAGGAGGAAAAGATTAGGGAATCGGTCCGTATCATCTGCGGAATCTGGATGTCGAACGAGGAGCATGTTCCGGCGCGGGTGTTGGTGGGCCTGGCAATTGGTATCGCGGGCGAGCTTTTCACGGATCCAGACGAGACCAGGAAGCTGTACAAAATAGTCTTGGAAGCTGAGAGGCACGTCGGATGGCCGTGTCTCAAGGTCAGCCCCAGCTTGCAAGCCTTTTGGGGCTTGCACGATGCAGACATTGCTCGTTGAGGCCGACGTCAACATTGAGGCGTACGTTCAAGCCGGCGTCAAGTCCTAAGAACACAGACATGAGCGTTCCTGGCAGTTAAGTTTCAATTGACAGACAAGTTCAATGGACTTTGATTTGATGATTGTTGTCTCAAACGAGTGACCCTAGGCTGAGAGAAAATGAGCTCCGAGGGAAGTCATTCTAAGAAAATGGAAAACCCAAAATCTACCCCAGATCTGGAATCGGCAACAAGAAAGTACCAGAGCGAACTGTCTGAACAGAAACGCGCTAACACCTTAAGACTTCTGCTTTTCCAGCCAGATCGTAGACTCAATGCCCGTAGAGCCCAACGGGCGCTTCGCATCACCACCAGGGGCATCGCCCTTGACGACAAGAACAAGATCGGAGAAACCAATTCCCCTCTCCTGCATGCGCCTGATGTCTTTCTCACTCTCAGCAGCGCGCACTACCACCGTGGATCGGGAAGATTCCTGCGGCACGCCGGTGTCGAAGGTGTACGAGCTCTTTCCGGCGGCAGGCTCGAACTTGGAGCCGAGAATCTTGGAGTAGACACGAGCGTACTCGGTCAGCAGGTGCTTGGGCACGAGGACCTCGCAGGCCGCAATGCCAGTGGCACCGCAAGGGTGTGTCGTCTTCTTCTCGTCCTCATTTGGAACCCTTCCAGCTCGCGGGGTGACGTCGTGGCAGAAGAACGGGACGTCGATTCTGCCGTCGGCGAAGAGCTCTTGACCGGGCGTCTTGTCGCCTTGGGAGAACTCCGGCCGCGTGACCTTCCAGCTGATCTCCACGCCATCAGCTTTTTTGCGTGAGCCCGCAATTGGTTTGCCGAATTTGATACCGAGACTGGCGTCTTTGTCAGGCCCTTCGGACAATCGTTCGTTGACCGTCCCCACCGATTCCTCTGCGGAGTGGGTTGTATCGGTGATGGCGAAGTCGATCAGCCCCGGGGATTTAGGACCCCAAAATCTCATGGGCAACTCCTCATCATCGAGGGCCGGTGGCTTATCGTACCAGCTGAAGAACTCAAGGTAGGTGCCATCGGCGAAGATTACCAATTTGTTGCGAGATGGTTGGCCATCGTGGTAGCCCCCAGGGGTGACGGTGAAATTGTCAGTGACCCAGGCTGGGAGATTCTCAAAAAAGGGAGTGTCGACTAAGAGAACGATATGGTCTTGTTGCGTGGAAGTCATGGTGCTGGGTTTTGGTTGTGGTTGATTGCGGAGGTTACATATCCCCTCACTTCCAGGTTGTGCTCTCAAAAGTGGCTAGGGACCATGCATGACATGTGGGGTAGATGATCTACCACCCCCCTTGGCTAGTTACATACTAAATTGAGACGTAGAATTAAACTACCACATGAGAAGACCTTGAGTACTTGATTGGGAAGTTGTGATGGCTTCACTTTCCTCACCACATAACCAAGTGGCATAGTACCGTACTACCGTACATGTACAGTGCTTGCTAGTGTCGATTAAGTGAACTGAGACTAGGATGTACCCACGAGAGGATCAAGCTGCGTCTCTCTTCAGATCATTATCAGTCACGTCGTCGAGAACGGCCTGGTTTTGAAGCTTTGCTTGCAGTCTGGCAAGCTTGTGCCTCCTTGTATCTCTCTCCGTTTGACGCGTGACCCACCAAGTATAGCCATTTGTCAACCCGCAAAGACTTACAAGTCCCATGGCAAGCCCAAATGGCAGCTGATACCGCGGTTCATAGACATCTTGGAACATCTGCGGCCCAATAGCATCACCAATCTGTCCATAACTGTTCACGAAACCGATAGCAAATGCAGAACCCGTTGCTCCGTTCACAGTTTGAGAACGCCACGACCACATCATACTGTCCCAACTCAGAGTGAGCAAGATGATCTTATAGATTTATTGGCAGACGACCGCTAGAGAGGGCCGCTCACAATGGGAGTGGAGAAGGTTACTAGGTACTTACGGAAACCAGGCGATAGAGAATGCATTCCCAATAATCATAGCAATGTAGACACCAATGTCGTGAGGATAGGCAACCAAAACGGAATAGCAAGCCACAGTGATGACGCAACTGGAAATCGGAAATAGAGGGACGGGGATTCTTGCTTTGTTGGATGCCCATCCGGAGCCCAGAAGGAGGGCAATCGTAACGACTGACATGGGTATGTTGAGAATCTGGGCAGTAGCAATACCACTATTTCTCTACCGTTAGTATCAAGAGCGTAAGTTGGGTCAGCTGTCTCACCTGAAACCCATGTTGGAAATGATGGTTGGCTGGTAGAACTTGACACCACTGCTTCCGGTGGTCATTAGAGCCCAGCTGAGCGTGAAAAGCCACAGTTTTCTGTCGCGGAGCGTTGTGAGAATCTCCTTGAAGACGAAATTCTTTTCGACAGCCCTTGGAGAGTTTTGGGGTAGTCGTGCTTGTAGGAAAGCCTTTTCTGTCGGTGACAACCACTTAGTTGTCGCAGGAACTTTGTTCGAGTCAGTCCAAGATACGCAGTGGTGGTTTGGTTGCAGGTGATGCCAATCACCGCTTAACATACAATCAGGCAGGAAGAACCAGACCACAAACGCAAGCACGATGGTCAGAGCTCCCTCTACTATGAATAGCCTGTCAAATTGAAGTCAGCAGATTGAGCGAGTGAACCAGGTTGCAGAATGATTTCCTACCATTGCCAACCAGAAATGTTGTGAGCTCCCGAGACGAGGTGGAAAGCGTATGCAAGAATTCCTCCAATTATACCTGCGACATTTCCGACAGTAACTTTCGATAATCAGCGCTGGCAATACAAGGGGAAAGGGTGAGGCTAACAGATCCAGACGAGCCTGACGGCTATCTCATCAGGACGATACCAGTAGGTGAGCTGGAGGATGATAGCGGGAAACATCCCTGCCTCTGCCTAGAACATACTTAGACATGAATGCAAGCATTTCAGTTTTGTCATCTCTCAGAGCTTACCAGTCCAAGTAAGAAACGCACGGTGTAGAGCCCTGCGAGGTTGGTCACTGCGGAGGTGCAAGCCGTGATAAGGCCCCTGAAAATCAGAGATCATACCGTCAGCTACGCCAGACAACAAAAGGTTGCTGTTCGTTTACAACTACTCACCAGGTTATCATAATTCTTGACTGCCACCGGGAAGGACTGATTCTTTTCAAGACCAAGTTTGACGGAATCTCTGCTAAAATGTAAGGGACCTATCTCGCCAACGTCAGCTTAAGTCGACACCCACCCTTCTTTCGGGGGCGTCACTGACGGTATACAGGATGGTAATCATGCCGAATTGGTCGGAGGTGATTCCAAGTTGTGTCAATATGTTTTCATTCGTTCCCTTATTCATAATGCGAGCATTGGAGGCCTATGCGAAACTTCCAAGTCAGAACAAACCAATCATGTTGTGAGTTGACCAAAGAAACGCCGAGGACTTACATTGTTTTCATCAATCTTCTTCATCAAATACAGCATTGACAGAAGAGGTAACAATCGCCAGTCGACTTTGCGGATCAACTTCCGTTCCTCTGCCGCAGTCAGTGCCGTCAGAGCAGTCTCTCGGCTGATCTCCTCATCCGCTCCCAAGGCATTCGAGACTTCCTCCCCACGGATGGCTGTTCTGAATTTGAGATGGAAAGACGGTGTCTCATCCACCGACAGCGCCGAGATTTCCTGAGTTCGCGACATGACGAAGCCTGAGTGGTCATCCCCCTCGACTACAGCAGATATGAGGAATGGCGAAGGTGGAGCTTATGCGTAAGGAGAGGTAGCGATGGCAATGCCTGTGATGAAGAAACCTCATACATGATGAGGTTAGCCGAATATAAACAGGAAAAATAGCATGCCATTGCCATCAACACAGTTGAGTATCGATAGGCTGTGGCGAGTCACGCCATCATGAAGAAGAAGCACGCGCTCAGTAATTTCATTGAATGATCGCGTTGAGAATCCTAGAGTCAGAGTTTTCAAGAGGGGATTGGCTTGAACGTTCGTGAACTCATCAAGTGGGCTGTATCACGGTGCTGCATTGGAAAGGCGTCACACGGGTTGTGGGGGGTCGTCTGCCATGCAGCTCTTCCATGTCAATTACCAAGCCGCGACAAACATCGAATCCGTTCGGATTTAGCTCTTTGTAACGGAGCTTCAAGTTGACGGATAACCAGGCCCGTAGCAGAGGGCCCATCTTTATCGACACCTTTTGCGAATGATGTTTACTGCGTCGCGATGCCCATGTCTGCGGATGCCGTTGAATGGATTCCTTAGAGCACGCAACCTGCAGGGCGAATAACGTTTGATTGATTCATCCTTACTATCTTGTAGATAAAGGCTGCGCTACGCTGACCCTGGCCATGTCAGGAAGTCACTGGCAAGTAGGATGGCTGTAGACCTTAGAGTCTTGGCACATAGCCGTAGGTGGGTGCTGTGACAGGTTAACACCGAAATGCTTGGGGTTTCTGCAAGTTCAAGTATATCTAGGACAACTGGCTGCAAAGAAAAAAAAGGACGAGAAACACGCATGGAAGACAACACATAGTAGTAGAGGTAGTGCACAGCATGGAGAAAACGAACTTCAACGTCGGAATCTTTCATACGAGCAACGCCAAATCTCACGATCGCCGCCAAGTCTTCCTTATGTTCTTCAGTACCACCGTCGGGAAAACATACCCTTGTTACGAGAATTGCTTGGGGCCAGTAAACCCGCTTTTTTTATATCCATGCAGTCATCTTTCAAAGATACGCTATCTTCTCTTGTAAAGACTATCAAAGGATATGCAGGTCTGTACAACCCTGTACCAACCATATGCTTGGCACATCCACAACCAACCATATCATGTTTCTACGTTAACATGAAATGTAGCCCTGCTCTACTGCCCCATACTTCTCCTCTTGCGCCAGAGATATCATCAAGCACGCCAGAGCCCCATGGCCGTCACGGCTATCTACATGATCAGGCAAGTCCATTTGGTAGCGAGTGGTCAAAACTACAAATGACGCAGCGAAACAAGCATGTTAAAGGCGATGCTTCTGATTCATTATTTGACTGGAATCCTACGACAATTGATCGGGATACTATCGAACATCCAACTCAACTCAGTGAGAAAACGAAATGACGAGACACAGTGAGAGAGGCGGTCTTGAGGACCCTCTGACGACGGCAGAGATCCAAGACATAGCAGAGAGAAAGATGTTGTCTTCTGCATGGGACTATTTCGCGAGGGCTGCGGACGAGGAGAGGGCATTGGAAAGGAACAGCAGTGCTTTCAACCGGTAAGGTCATATTAGTCGATGGAGATCATGGGAGAAACTGACCTGTCAGACTATTCGTCATTCCACGTGTATTAAGAGACGTGAGCAATGTGAACACCGACACAGCTTTACTTGGTCATACATACTCTATGCCCTTGGGGGTAGCACCAACAGCGAGACAAAAACTAGCTGGTGGTAACGGGGAAATAGACACCTCAAGAGTAACGGCCAAGATGAATCTGAACATGACTCTATCGGCCGGCTCCTCTACACCGATAGAGGACGTAGCTGATGCTCGAGAGAATTCGGAAAGGTCTCCGCCACTTTGGGTGCAAGTATATCTTCAGACCGACGTAAGCAAGAGCGTACAATGGATCAAACGTGCCGAGGGTAAGTTGACTCTTCCCTGTCGCGCCCGCTCCTGAGAACTAAGCCGTTACTCCCAAAAACAGCCGCTGGCTGTACTGCTCTTGTTCTCACCGTGGATACTCCTATACTCGGCAACAGATTGTCTGAGCGCCGCAGCCTTCTCGCCGAAAAGGAGCTGAGCACGAAGCCCATAGCTAGCGCAGCCACCGTGAACCGCATCCTCATGGACGCCCGAACCAAGCAAGAGGCCAAGGATATCGCCGATTCCGCCGGCGGCGCTCTGATCAACTCTGCCCTGACATGGGAGACTACGATACCGTTCCTTCGTTCTGTGTCGTCCATGAAGATACTTGTCAAAGGCATCATGTCCCCTGAGGATGCGAGGCTTGCAGTTGACTACGGAGTTGATGGCATCGTGGTTTTCAACCACGGGGGAAGACAGCTGGACTGCGTGCCTGCCACTCTGGAGCTGCTGCCGCAGATTGCGGAAGCCGTCGCGGGCAAGATACCTGTGATTCTTGACGGTGGGGTAAGGCGGGGAAGCGATGTATTCAAGGCGATAGCTTTGGGCGCAGACTTCGTGCTTGTTGGTCGTCCCGTGCTTTGGGGACTGGCTTACGATGGAGAAAACGGTGTTTCCGCAGTGTTGAACATCTTGGAGAGGGAGCTGAGCCAGACGATGGCACTAGCAGGAGTGAGCTCCATTGCAGAAATTGGCCGATCGTACCTCGGAGTGACGAGGGAAGATGGCTTCGGGATTCAACGTCTATAGAAATATGCCGTTGGGTTTGTCTTGCTTAGGCTGTGCCGTCCATCGCGATATCACCACGGTCCAGAGTCTGAAGGTCTACTCCCCACACCATACCTAGTTACATCGCACGAACCTGAAAGAAGTGACAGAAAGTCTAGCCAGGTGTCAGATTACGTTATTAATGCATAAATCTCGTTCTGAGTGACTTCGCTACATATCCTCGAATGTAATAGCAGTACATAAACGACACGGATACGAGCCAGGGGTAAAGGAAGAATATCGTCAAAAATCAAAGAAAAGCATGCAGCACCGGGCATTCGGCTGTCTTAGCCTCCCGTCTTCCAATTTCATCAATCACAGCCTCCGGAGTCTGCCCTTTCATTCAATTCCCACCTCAAATACTCTGCCACGATACCCGTTGTCTCCTTCAGCATTACTAACGCTCATCTCAGCCCTGAATCCAGAACAATATCGCGGCATCCGACTTCTATTGACTGATTGTGGGCTCGACGGTAGACGGTTAGGCACCGGAGTGAATGTATGGTACCCATAGAATTGGATCTCGGCCAGTGCGGACCTTTTGCGTAGCATAACGTAGTGCTTCCGCGATGACTCGATTCGTAGCATTCCTCCGTCCATCTTGTGCCAAATACTCGTAAAAGAGTTTTGCTACCTGAATGCAAGTCTCATCGTCGGCCGACCAAAGGGAGCCTATTGCGTGCCCAAATCCAGCCACCTGAAAGGCACTGACAATATGGAGGGCTTCGTCGGCGAATTGCCCATCCTTGACTTCTGCCGTTGAGCATGCCGAGAGATAAGCAATACGCGCCTCTTCAAGGGTTCGCTTTTCTGAAATTTCTTGCACAGTAAGTTTATCCAAGGATGGCCCTTCTAAGGTAGTCGTTTGTAGAAGTAGGTGGCTGTCCGAAGGGTTTGCGCGATCTGAAGATCCGTGGCACGCAAAGTGAACGATATCTGCCTGTCTCATCCTGTCCATCACCTCTTTCGCCGATGGCTTTTCCAGATACTCGACTTTAAAAACATCTACAAGAGCTTGCTGAATAGCCATACTTTCCTTGATGACCCCAGAGAGTGGGTTTTGGCCAGGCGTCTCAGGCATCGCAACAACTAGAACCGAAGCTTTCGCGTGCTTGTCGCTATCCCTCGCTGCACAGGATCTCGCATACACAAGTGACTTTATTGTTGGAGTGTAGGATGGAACTATTAGACTTAGCGTGTGTTCTCGAGATCCTTCCGAATAGAGGCCGGCAGCGTGGAATGGAAACGAACTGGCGACGCCTGTGCCAATCCACCACATCCGAGGAGGCTCCGCAGAAGGAGCAATATCAAGCTCCGTGAAGATCGGCCTCACGCAAACTCTCCATAACCAAGACAAGAATCCGATGCTGTATTTTGCCGTGACGTCTCTTTCGCTTTTGATGTCCCGAACATGTTTCTCGCCATATCCATCCTTTGATCTGGACATTCCGAAGGCCCCAGCCAGGACCGAGACCTGTGATGGAGTGATCTCTGGCAAGTTGATCGCTTTGCAACCAGAGCTGGAAACAATGATCGCATCACTGCTAATGCTTGTGACGTTTACAATGATAATCGGTCCTTCGGTGGCACACTGAAACAGTTCGTCCAGCGTTGGCTCTAGAAGAAACCTTTCGTGGCCACGATGACGACGAATCCGATCCAGGCAGTCCTCCAATTGGCGATGTGCTTCTGTGCGCCCGTGAATTAAGTGGTCACGAGCTCTAGGCTCTACAACATCATCGATAGGTTGGGATGCCAAAAGCTGTAATCGCTCAAATTCGTTCGCCAAATCAGGATGATCCTTCTTTAAGGCGGAGGCATCGCTACGGTTGTCGATCAAGTAACCGAGGATGAGGCCTCGTCCGAATTCCACTTGTTGAAGGGCTTGACTTACACGGCCCGTCCTTACAAAAAGAGAACACGCGTCGGACGCAAGTCCTGCGGTCTGCAAAACTGCGTGCTGCTGATCCTGCCGGTCCAATGAGCGGTCACAAACAGAGGGAAGAAGCTTCACTGCGTCCTGGGCCAGTTCGCAAGCCCGCTCCCACATGGGCAACTCTAGTAAAATCCGAATAGCCCGTCGAGCCGCTTGCACCCGCACCACAGGTACTGCGGTAGGGCATTTTGTCGATTCTTCGAAAAGGTTGAGAGCGGAGTCGCGATCTTCGATGTTTCCTGTCTGCTCGTAGCTGCAGAACAGTACATCCCCGAGGTTGCTTAGATATTTAGCCAAATCAGGATGGTTCTTGGGTGTCTCATCAACAGCACTCTTTGCAGTCCGCAATGCATCGTCAAGAATATCCATGTCATTTGTCTTTTCGTATTGGCGGAATAAGAAAAGCCCGAGGTTGCTTAGTAGTCGTGCCCGGTTGGAGTGGCCCTTGGGTGTTATTTGGACCGCTTTCCTCATGCTTGATATTGCAGCCTTGAGGTCGTCCATGTTTCTCGTCTTCTCGTATTGGCTTGAAAGCATGTTTCCACGGCTATTTGGACATGTTGCGAGGTGGGGATTGCTCTCAGGTGTATTAGAGATTGCTTGCTTCGTATTCAGCAGTGCGGCCTCAAGGTCGTGCATGCCCCCTGTTCGCTGATATCGGCGGAATAACCTATCACCAAGGCTGTTCTTCCACATCGATATATCGGGATGGTCGCTGGGCGTAATGGAGACCGCTTGAGCTGTGTGTAGTATTGCAGCTTCAAGGTTGCCTCTGTTCCCTGTCCGATCGAATCGGTTCAACAACAAACCCCCAAGGCTGTTGAGATATGATGGTCGTTCGTAATGGCCCTCAGGTATGACAGAGACTGCTTGCTCTACCATAGATATTGCAGAGTTCAGGTCGTAGAGGCTTCCTATCCGCTCATATCGACGCAACAGTCTCAGTCCAAGGTTGTGTAGTCGCTTCGTAAGGTCGGGATCATTCTTGGGCGTAGCAGAGACTGCTTGCTCTGCATAAGACACTGCAGTTTCGAGATAGCTCAAGTTTCCGGTCTCCTCATACAAGCTAGAGCATATAGTCCCGGTGTTGTTTAACAAACCCAGTAGACCGGGATCATTCTGAGGCGTCAAAGAGACGGCAAGACTCATATTTGACAACGCAGCCTCGAGGTCGTCCGTATTTCCTGTTAACTTGTATCGGCTGAACAGCATTCCCCCAAAGCCATTTAGCCAGCTTGCTCGATTGTGATCGTTTCCAGTCAAGGTGGGCGTTGGTTGCGCTTCCTTCGTAGTCGTTATCGCGACGTTGAGGTCATCCACATCTCCTGTCCGCACATATCGGCGGAATAACATGTGCCCAACATCATCCAGCCATGGTAATCGTTCGGGATCGTGATTGGCCATAGTAGATATTGATTCTGATCTTTTTGCATTCGATATTGCATTTTCAAGGTCGTCCAAGCTTTGCGTCTCCTCGTGTCGGCATAGGAACATGTTTACAAGGTCATCTAGCCAACTTGCTAGGTTGGGATCATCCTGAGGTACCGCGGAAACCTCTCGTGTTGCAGTCGATATTGCCTCGTCAAGTGTTTCCAAGTCTCTCGTCTCACAGTATAGATGAAAGAGCATATTCCCAAGTTTCATTTTGCTTGGCCGCCTTAACAGGATTCGATCGGTGCCGGGTGAAGGGATCTCCGGGCTGTCTCGCCCGTCGTACGTCTGCTCCTCATCTGCGGTCATGATGAAGGTGCGGGACTTCAAAATCTCATAGAATATGTCACGTCTTCAAGAGTTTTGTCGTTGATGGCTAGTCTTGCTCAGCGCTGTCCGATGGAGACTTCGAAACATGCAGAGAGGGCCCGTCGAAGGTAAGCAAGTTTACTCGATGACAGACCGCTAATCTATGGGAGCTTTAGAATGAACTCACTTTCACTTAAGTAAGGAAACCCTTACCTTGAGATGATTTATCACTTTGCTATACCTTGCCTCGGTCGGCGTCTCACTTTGCCAGTGGCCTTCCCTAGCCGCGGAACTTCCAGAACACTCAGCGATCGTTATCTTGCAAAGATGTATGGTTTGTCTCACAGCTCAAGGAATCTGTTCGATGAACCGTCACGGTCGTTCGGGGAATGTTGAAGAGTTCACGCAGAGTTCACTCTCCAGAGAGGAAGACCGAGGGTTTTACCTAGGGGGTAATTATGAATATGATGTGGCTGAAATGTGTTTGACAACAACCCACTTACGAGCTCCCACATGGAGTGCATGCATGGTACACGCTGTCAGTCACAGTCACGTTGTGTAAACTGCTCCACCCAGTGATGTACAAACCTGGCAAACTGCCATGCAAGAAATGAGCCTCCCCTGCCACGAGAACTTTTCACTGCTCGGCAGACTTCGCAGAAACTACAACTTTGGGCACCAAGGCCTTGCTTCAAAACCATAGTATGGCACATAGACCGCGGTACATTCCAAACGTTCCGGAATGGCATTCAACGATGGGCAGTCATCGCCATGGAATGTAATGGTAAGGCTGTCGCATGCTCCCTAGGAACATCTGCTGACCTCAACAGTTATGTGCATGCGTTGGCCCCTTCAAACGCCAACGCAGCTCCAGGGGTATATGCAGGTTCAATCACATATCCTGCAGCATTTAGGCAGCAGGAATGCCGCGCCGTGCTCATAACACCACGTGCGGGTGAATAAGGGCAGAGTGCGGTTGGCATGCGGGGGGTCCGGTAATAACAAAGCTGCCACGACCAGAAAACGGCTTCCAGTGTGTGTTTATGTGAACAACATCAATCGAGGAGCTGATAAATCGGCGAAACTTGCCGCGAGTCTGATTGATGCTTGTAAGCTTCCGGGTCAAGGCAGATCAACGTTTACATGCAGGCAATGGTATGTGTATACTTGATTCCCGGGCACATGGACCATGACCCCATTGTGTACCAGTATCCTTTTCCACAGAGTCCTCAACTTAGTAGCGATGACTTCAACCAAACGCGCTCTTTTGATCGCCAGCCCCTTTTCAGGCCTCCGCGGCCCGATCAACGACGTCAAGATCATGGACAAGGCACCCTCCTTCGTACTCAAAACAGTGCAGATGCATAGCACCAATAAACCATTACAAAGTCAAAGGCAAGTTGATTTGTTTAGAAACATCTCAGAACCTGAAACTTTATTTTTCAACTTCCAAATATATCCCAAGCTTGGCATGGCAGAGCGGGCCGATGAAAACTGGATACGCAGCCCACACTCTGCTTAGAACATTTTCCTCCCTGGAGATAATTTGAAGCCCTCGAGTGATCAGCCGCATGTTTCTACGAGACCAGCGGGCTTCTCGTTCTTGACTTTGAGTGTCAGCCTTGCTTGCTGCTCACCCGGGTGTTGTGGCCACCCTGAAAGTGTCCTGCCGTAGTTTCTCAGAGATGCTGCGCTGTGGTCAGTACATTGCATCTGACTTGCAAAGTCTTCATACCTGGAACATGTCCCATTTCGGCAGCAGATTGCTACCCAAGTTGGTGACGCCGCAAACGGGATCGAGTGCCCTGGAAAGTACCGTAAGGCCTCCGCCGCGGTGGTATCGAGAAGACATAAGCTGCAAGCAGCCCCACAGGTCGCAGGCAGCCTTGGAACCATCGTCTCCCTTGTTGAATTTGTCAAGCAGAGCCCAAGTGCACGACTGCCAGGCATTCGCTTCGTCTTCGGTCACCGGCTTCTGCGCCACAGCAACAGCTGCGAGTAGAGTGGTGAGTGACAGAATAGAGACCTTCATTGTCGACTTTCTGGATCATGGTCAGCGATTGTGATGTTGAGGGTTGGGAAAGGAAAGAATAGCGGTACAAATTCAAGTATCAAGCTTTGCTGGATTATAATGTGGTGTGGAGTGCTTGAGAGTTCGAAGTGATGGGTTTGTCTCTTGCTTTTATCCTTTTCTCCTCCCAAGCCTGAGCCTGTTTCATGCTGCAGCAACCAAAAACTTTTCATCGACCGACCTCAGAACCTGATACCACAATTTCGATTCAATTATACCATGATAACACAGAATGTTACGCATAGGCGGGGTTCAATGTCGCGTCACTTGCGAGGAGCCGCAGGCTTGTGTCTCGTCGGCCAGCAGATCAACGTAGCACTTATGTTACAACCATCGCGATCGATGATTTAGAGATGCGGATTTGGTGCCAATTAACAGGAATGTATCTATTCGGCGCATTAGTTTCATCAGTGAGGCGAGAGTCACGATAGACAGCCGTTGTCGATTCACGGAAACGGGAGGCGTGTACTCCATCGTATCTCATACCGGTATGGAAGATAGGCGGGTCCAGAACAGCAGCTCAACATTGCTCTGCAGTCATCACAACATGAGCCTCACGCACTAAGTGCTACAATTACACCAGTTATCCAACACCGTGATTCCACTTCCTGATTGGATCCATGTTCAGACCGCCCTCGGTCGCCTGCCACACCGGCAACAGGCCGAGGTTAATGTGCTCAGAGTCTGCTCCAACCGAGTCTGCTTCAACCCGATGGAAGGTTGATCTTTCGCTTGGAACGAGTTTTAACACGTCAATGAGAACTCAGTCCGGCTGTTGGCCTTTGTGCTCCGGCGGCCTGGAGGCCGCGTTGAACCAAAGTACGTGACTTCCGTATGTGAAGACTCTGGCACAACATGAGCTCCCGCGCGGCAACAAAAATGATGGCTCGGGGAAGGTAATTGGGTTGATTGATTGGGTATGGCACGTTCGTCAGCCGCCTTGTATTGCTTGAAGTTTGACCGAATGACGCGTGGCACTTTATATGAATCATCATAACAACAAAGTGACTGGCATAAGACCACTTTACACCTGAGTATAAAGGCATAGTAAGGAAATGAATCTCTCTGCTCGTTCAAGATTCAGTCAGCATCATTCATCGACAACTCATTCTGTTGCATTCATCGTTCATCGTATCTTTATTACACCACCGCTCAGCGCTTTTGCAAAGATGCGTCTGGCTATTCTAGCGCCTCCTTGGCTTCTCTTCAGTTGCTGTCTAGCCAAGCAGTCCGCTCAGATCTTAGGCAGTCCATTCTCCCTGGGATCCTCCGGATCAGCCATTCAGCATAATCTGGACAGCATCATACCTGCCACCGACCCCAACTCAGGCCGCGTGAAGTGCTGTCCCATCGGTACTGATTTCGACGGCAAGAGCTGTATCATCACCGGTCCCACATGCCCTCCAGGAACGTACCGCAAGGGCAAGCACTGCCTTCACAACGCTCCTCCGGAATGCGGCAACGGCTACGAGTACAGCGACGGCCAGTGCACCTCTCGGAAGCCGCCTGCGTGTGATCACGGCACTGTCCTTGTTGGCAAGCACTGTGTTCATGAGCGTTCCCCCACCTGTGGCGAGGGATTTCAGCTTCGTGGTGCCATCTGCGAGTCCCTCAAGAAGCCTCAGTGTCTTGAGGGCGATGTCGTTCATGGAGCCAGCTGCGTGACGCCCGAAGGCCCATCTTGTCCCAACGGATCCAAAGTCGAAGGCGCTTCGTGTATTTCCAAGAAGGACCCTCAATGTCCACCGGGAGCCCGCTACGTGTCCTCGAGCCGGCAATGTATGTCAGAGAAGTCCCCTCAATGCCCTGACGGGGCAACTCTTGAGTTCGGCCAATGCACCTCTTCCGAGGGGCCAAAGGTATGCCCATCCGTATGAACGAGTGGCGAAGATATGGAAATGTGTGCTGATCAACACCTACAGTGCCAAGGCGACTCGACCTTTGATCCTGAACGTGGATCCTGCACAGTGAGCAGCAAGCCCCAATGCCCTGGCGAGACAACCCTTCAAGGACAATCATGTGTGGACGTGAGCGAAGCCAAGTAAGTACTTCTCTTCAGTATCATTCAAACCGATGGGAATGAATATTGGCCAGAGAGCTGACTCAACCATACTACAATCAGATGCCCCCCTGAAACAAAGATCTCTACGGACAGAGCATCGGGAATTTCTCGCTGCTGTCCAGACGGGACGACTGTCTCAGGAGATACTTGCAAGTCCACGACGACCACTGAGGACTGCCCATCGGGTACAACATATAAAGATGGAGAGTGCATCAAGTATTCCAACCGTCAACCTTCCTGCCCGAGCGGTTGGATGCTAGAAGCCGATCAGTGCGTGAAGCGAGGAGTTCCGAATTGCCCCAACAACACCTATCCGGATGGTGATACCTGTGTATCCACCTTGGAAGCGCCCGGCTGCCCCGAAGGATACCTGTACCACGACTCAAAATGTATTCTCCGATCAAGTCCCACATGCTCCGGGAAGACGATCCTCGAGGGCGACAAATGCGTCAGCTACGCCAAGCCAACGTGTGACGGTACGTCTGCGGAGTGGGATGGAAAACGGTGCAACCTCAACCGGAGACCAGAGTGTGCGCGAGGAGTACTTCATGATGGTGCCTGCGTCATCGGGAGCAAGCCCTCTTGTCCTGAAGGCACTGCTTTTGATGGCGTCGGGTGTCTATCCATCAAGGACGCCCCGACCTGCCCATCTGGCTCGGTTCTCAACCAGGAAGGGCAATGCGTCACGACTATTCAAGCCACTTGTACACCACCGGCAGTCTACCGGGACGGCCGTTGCGTTCATGGCCAACCTGCATGTCAAGCTGGGTTCGTCCTCACAGATGACGGGTGCCGCTCGGTAGATGGACCCAGCTGCCCAGACGGCAAAACCATGGTCAAAGGGACCTGCGTCTCGATCGAGAAAGAAACATGCAAGCCCGGCTATGTTCTCAAGGATGGGCAGTGTGTGTCAGCGTTGCCGCCCAGCTGTGGAGAGAATCAAATGTTCAACGGCACTGGCTGCGTGGGAGTCACTCCCGACTGTCCTGAGAACACCTATTTCGAGAACGGCGAGTGTGTTTCGAGCAACGATCCCAAGTGCGATGCCAACTTCGTCTTTAATGGCAAGAGCTGCGTTGCTGTCAAGGAGCCTACCTGTACCGAGGGTCACGTCTACAACGCCGTCACCGGGGAGTGTTTTGCCAAGGCTGTACCGGAGTGCCAGGAGGACGAGGTTCTCGAGGACGGACGCTGCAAGTTGGTGACTGCGCCGTGCGTCGAGTACAAGTTTTGCTTGGCTGGCGCACAAGGGCTCATTTCTGGGTCTGGTGGCCCACGCAAACCAGCTGGCGACTCCAAAGACAAATCTCAGGCGCCTTTGACCGGGAAGCCTTCATCCAGCGAAGATGTCAAGAAGGGAGCACCAGACGGTACGCAGGCCAGCATCCCTGTTGACGACCCAATCACCAATAACGAAACAGCCAAACGCGACACGCAGGCCGGCAAAGACAGCACCAATCTGGCAGACAAAGAGCACCCAGACATCTCTACATCACCAGGTGCAGAAACAAACTCCGGGAACATGGGCACAGTTCCGGACCCGAATGTCCAAGTACCCGATCCTGCCACGATAGCCAAGGGCGGATCTGGCGGACTTGAGAACGGCGCCGGAGCGGACGGGTCCACAGAGCCTCAGTATCCCCCAAGTGGCGAGGGCAAGGCTAGCTATACTGGTCATGGATCTGGTTCAGGGGCATCTGGCACAGCTCAAGACGGTGCTGGACGTGAGAAGGGTGGCAAATGGGTCGAGTATGAAGAAGAGATCCCTGATCGAAGAAAGCTCCGAAAGTGGATTGCGGACGACGATGCTGATGCTCATGGAGGCATTCCATCAGGCCAAGGCGGCACTGGTGGTCTGCCTTCTGGTGGTCAATGGAAGCTTGATGTCGACATGGGAGGTCTTCCAGATGGCCTGGGAGGCAACTTTCGAGCCAGCGGCGGTCAGGCGCAGCCAGATAGCCAACAAGTCCCAGCGGGAGGTGCCAGCCAGGGCTCACAGCTGTGGGGGCCCGGCAAAATGAAAGGCGCCTTTGCGGAATGGCAGAAATCTGCAGAGGGAATCCAGAAGCCAGCGGCAGATGTTGCAGGTGATTCTCAAATGGGTGGTGGCGGAACCGGACAGATTCCATCTGGAGGAAGTTGGCAATACAAAGGCGGTAGTGCTGGAGCTGGATCATACGGCACCTGGAAGCCAACAGGAGATGCCTCTAGCGAGTCTTACTACTCGAAGCTGAACAAAGGAAACTACGGTTCTTACCAAGGTGGAGGTAGAGTAGAGACAGGTCCTGGAGGCGGGTCAGCTGGAGATGCTTCTGGCGAGTCTTACTACTCGAGGCTGAAGAAAGGAGGTTACGGTTCATGGCAAGGTGGAGGTGGAGCAGAGGCAGGTTCTGGAGGCACTCAAAGGCCGACTGGAGATGCCTCTGGCGAGACTTACTATTCGAGGTTGAAGAAGGGAAGTTACGGGTCTTACAAAGGTTGAGGTAGAGCAGAGGCAGGTTCTGGAGGAGGAGGAGGAGGCGGAGGCGGAGATTCTCATTTCATGAGAATAACAAGAAGCGAAGGATTCTCAATGTAAAGACGAAAACGATAAGCCGGAGGCTCGTGGCAGAGATGTAGTCTTGCAACCATAGCAGCCTTCATGCTTGGCGAGAGAGGGGCTTTGCATCACAATCTTTTTGAAAAATGCGAGACAACAAACTTCCTCAACATGACATTGTATCCCAGTTGGCAGCCTCAAGCTTAACACAGCCAACCCATCACCACCAACTCCTCTCACGCAGAACACGATCCATCCCCGAAATAACCACACCGAATCGTAAAGTAGTCCAACACAAAATCCTCCGTGCCGCTCCTAGCCCCTCGGCAGACGGTACACCGGTTCGCCTTGTTGTCGCCGTTCTGGACGTCCATATCAGGGACGAGTACGTGGCCGCCGATCTCGGTGGCGCAGATGCCGACGGCCTCGTCAATGCGGCCCAGCGCCCATTTGTCGTATATGCCGCTGGGATAGGACCAGTAGAAGGCGCAATCTTTTGCTGCTGAAAGAGTGGTGAAGATGGCGAAGATGATGGCTGGCGACCACATGGCGAGTTGCGGTTTGAAAGGTGAGTTGGAGTTGTTTGCGTTGTAACTCTGAAAGACGAAAGAACGAAAGGCAACTTGAGATGAAGCCATGGCTAAAAGTGCTCTTCAGGCTGATCTCTCCGCGCGTCCCGCGGTCTCATCTCACGAAAGCCATTTCGAAGATGTTGAGCACCGCTGATCCGTCTGCGAGTCATGGACGCGATGGTGTTGAGGGCATTTAATCTAACCAACGCGCAAAGTCCAGAATAGAAAACTTTACTTCGCAAGCACAAGCCTCTTGTTGTAACCCGCTGTAACCCGCCGATGCATTCGGTAAGCCTGGGAGGTCATCTGTGGCGACTGCCCTCTCAGCGATTCGGTTTAATGTCTGAAATATGCATTCGAACTATGCTCATGGTATGACTTTCCAACATTTGTTTCCCGCATAGTAACTCCTCATCATGAATATGTAGCCATCCAACTCCAGGCGCCGTTATGTCAGACATCTCTTTCCTATTTGTCAATCTCTGAAAAAATATCCTCACGCCTTGCAGGCGCTGTAGCTGTTCCATCCCGACGCCTGCTGCCACTCCGTCAGTGACTTGATCAACGTCGGGTCGATGTCCCTGTTCGCCTTGATGAAGATCGTCTCGAATGGGTGCACGTTGGTCCCAAAGTATTTTCCGTTCCACAAAACATCGCCGTTTTGCGACGAGTCGCATTCGTCAATGTAGTTCTCGGACTTATGGAACGCCGTCATCATCAAGTCTACTTTGTACCCATTGTTCAGGAAGATGCTTGTCGCGCCAACCTCGGCGTGGACGGCGTGGTTCCAGTCGTTGTAGCAACCAGCGAGGCCGACGGGATCCTTCTCGTTGCCGAACTGGTCGCTGGCGTGTGAACTGGGCGGAGGGTTCAAGAGCAGGTCCATGCCAATCGAGTCCGTCGCCCAGATCATGGACTGCACGTGGAACCGAGGCCAGCAATTGGCGGTCATACCAACCAGCTGGAAAATGTCAGAACCGGGGACGCATGTTGCACAGAGATGAGAGGGGCTTGCTTACCTTGACTTTATCGGTGACACGATCCAGGTAGAGATCGCTCCAGCACGCCTGGGCCCAGTGAGGGAGGAACGGGCCGCGGATGCTCGCATTCAAGGTGATGAAGCGCTTGTACTTCTTGTAGAGATCACCCTCACGAAGAATCTCACCATAGGCGCCCAGATCGAAGCAGGTGTTGGGGCGTTTCACAACCCTGATGTTCTTCTTCTCGGGGATCTTGCTTTCCGCGTTCGTCTCGCCGTTCAAGATGAAGACGAAATCAGCAGCATCGTGGAGACCTTGCTTGACAAAGTAGTCGAGGTTCTCGAGAGCGGCGGCGGATTCGGCGAAGGCGTAGAGAATCAGGGGCCTGTCTTTCGATGACGATGAACTGGACGGCGAGGAAGACTTGCTTGGAGCCTTGGCTGTCTCTTGGCTAGCTGGCTTGGAGCCGGCCTTGGCATCCGCCTTCGCCTTGTCTTCGTCTTCCTCATACCATGGCGGCAGGGTGACTTGCGGTGACGTATCTGGGCGAGAGGCGTCCGGTCGCGGCTTCGAGTTGCCTGATGATGGGTGTTCGGGGACACTTGCAGGCTTACCTCCCGGGTTGACGTTGGGATTCTGAGCGGGAATGGCGGGCTGCGCGGGTTGTTCATGTGTCTAAGCACACAGGTCAGCGAGTCCCCGTCGAAAACGTGAGAAGAAACCCACGATGTGTGTCGGCGTCTTTGGATTAGTCGACGTAAATGTAGACAGCGTCCACAGGAAGATGAGGAACATCAGCAGCCCAACGGCGGTCTGCTTGTTGACCGGGAAGCTGTTCCCCATGGCTCTGGTGCGGGTATAGGTAGCTCGAGGGATTCGCAGGGACAGCTTTGGCGTGGACCTCGCCAGCTCGAGAGCTCGGAATCGATGCGATTCGTATGCGATTCGTGTGCGATGCGACAGCCGATTATCCGGAGGAGCAGGTCAAGACGAGGCGCAAGAAAAAGATGGAATAACCATCAGATGCTTCGAGCAACAGTGTGGGATGACATTTGAAGGAAGACACAGTGGAATCCGAAGTTGAAGTGGGAGAGAGTTCTTGTCTTGTCGGAGGCCAGTCGCAACAAGACAAGGGAGCCCAAGCCAGATTGGAGGCCAGGGAGCTCCATTTGGGGATGGACAGGATGGCGTGGCATGGTATGGGAGTTATTTAGGGAGAAGTGGGCTAGTCAGGGCTGGATGATGGGAGGGATTTGGAGGGAAACGCAAGCAAGGAATGCGGGTTAAAGTTCGAGAACTTGTTAGAGACGGTCGAGTGTGGCTGAAGCTAGTGTTGCTGTCATGTCACTTCACCTTACTCTTGTCAGTGTCAGCGACGATGAAGTGACATGACAATGCCGTCCAAGCGCCGCATGGCACGGCAGGACGGGACGAGCATCTCACATTGATGTCGTACGCAGTACACGGCGCTGTTGAAGATGAACTGGCTGGCTGGATGGAGGCTCGGGGGGAGGATCTACGATTCGGTGGATGCAGGCGGACGGGATGCACACTGGTGACACCACCATCCCTCGAATCGACGGCTAGGAACCGGGAGCCTGGACTCGTAAGAAGCCCACTGTCCACGTCCCCCCTGTGGAACTCTCCGATCGGGCTGTCCAATCCAGCGCAGCGGTTCAGTCAGTCCCTGAGGTGGCCTGGCAGCGTCCGCGTTGATGCCGGCCGGGCCTTCTCCCCCACACCCGGGACACTGGCGCCGTGGCTTTTACATTGCTCATGGTGGTTGGGTGCTGTTCGGCAGACGGCAGACGGCACACGGAAGACGGCTTGAGAGACGGGCGAAGCCACAGTAGTCTTCTGTAGTCTTCTGCTGTCGTGAGGCTGGATGTCGTTGATATTGAAGTTGCCAGGTCATCGGTACTCGCATCCAACCCCCACGCGGCTCGCTTCAAGTCAAGGTCGTCATTGCATCAAATCTTGCCTTATCGGGGACTTTCTTTTCCCTCACACAAACGGACTCAGTACCTTATGTATCCGTAGGGGTTTGTTCCCTCGAATTCCCGCCTGCGCTGCAACCCCCTGCATATCGTCCCTTGCATTCTGCACATGGCGATTGGTACGATATCGACCTGTGGCTACCTACCTTAGGTAAGTACCTGAGCTGAGGTATGCCGTACCACCTAGTCATGTCGGTGCCAATGGCGCATGTCTCGGACGCTCGCTATCGGCCGTGCAATCTCTATCAGTCTTAGATGCGCCATCGCCTTCAAATAAACGTGCAGAATTGCGCCGAGACTTTAACCGACTTTGGGCGGTGCATCTATCGCAATTGACTTTGGCAATCAACGCAAGGGTGGACTTGAGGAGAGACAGCAGCGCACGTCAATCCCGCTAGAGTTGACGACCGCCAAGCCAAGCAACTGCGACCTTTATTCGGACGGAGCATTGTTTGCCCATGAGATGGATGTTGTCTACTGCATGGTCGACCGCCAAGGGCTCAGTCTCGACTTCGCGATGGCCTCTGTTGCAACAGTCGCAACTGCCGATGGACGGTGAACGATCAAGTTCAAGAAAGGACGTCGCAATGACCGGGATTGTTGCAGAAACGTACGGTTGCTGACCCGGAACTGCCTTATCTGGAAATCGTGTTGGAAGGAGTCGCTATCTCGAGCGGGGGTTGCACCGAGTGGAGGTCCATCTCACCATCTCCAACAACACCATCCGCGTAGTAGAAGAGAGGCCGAGCGCCACTGACAACGTCACTTCCCAGTCCTGTTCAGCAGAATCTCTGCTCGACTTCAGACTTCACCTCTGAAACACCATGTCTCCTTCAATCACGATCCAGCCGCCACTGTCGCGACGAGGCCACGGCCCCGGCCTCATCATTCTGGTTGAGGCGGGACTCAACCTAGCCAAGCACGACAAGATTTTGGATCCTCCACCGGCGCAGAAATGGGCCGAGGAGGGCTACGCCGTGGCTCAAGTGGTCGTTGCTCCTGGACTCGCCAACATCCCCAACGACATCACATCGGCCATTGCCCAATTGAAGGCGCTTGAGAGCTGTGATGACAAAGACAAGTTTGGCGTCATCGGTGAGCCCTTCATCATCATATGTCACCGTCACCATCTGACCATCACGAAGCGTTCCTCGCCGACGAAAGACGGGTAGTTGCCGATGCCCTGGAGAGCCATTCTGAGATCAAGGCCGCCGTCTTCTTCAACTTTGCTCAAACCCTCAGCATTCCCACTCTGTCACACGCCTCAGGTGCCGATGGCGGCGGCACCAAACCTGCTGCCCCGTCCAAAACCTATCATTACCCATCAGCCGGCGATTTCTTCACCATTCCGAGCCATGGCAACTTCAATGCTAATGCTGCTGGTCTCGCCCACACGCGCACGTTGACATTCCTCAAGCCCATCCTCGGGGGACCGTACTTCGATCTTGAAGCTGTGTGGGAGGAGCATACGCTGTTTGAATTTGGCGAGCGAAATGTTGACAAGACCATGGCCACCATGGTTGAGCAACCTTATGTGAGTGTATTGTGTCCATGTGGCGATGGCACCTGCTGACTGCGACGAGGTCAATCATATTCCCACACTCACCGGCGGCGTAGGCCGCGCCCGCCTCACCAACTTCTACACCAATCATTTCATCTTCAACAACCCAGAGGATACAGAGCTTGAGCTGGTGAGCCGTACGGTGGGCATTGATCGAGTGATTGATGAATTTGTATTCAAGTGTACCCATGATAAGGTAATTGATTGGCTGTAAGCACACCCCGCCCCCCTTGCTAGGCTTTCATCGCTCAGTCTAACGTCTTTTATTAGACTTCCCGGAGTGCCGCCCACTGGCAAACATCTCTCCATCCCCTTCACAAGCGTCGTCAATGTCCGCGGCGACCATCTTCATCACGAGCATATCGCTTGGGACCAGGCGACGGCTTTGCGTCAGCTTGGACTGCTACCCGACTACCTCCCATTCCCGTACCAAATCAACGGCAGCGGTCCTTCGAGCGGTAAAAAGTTCGAGTATCGATTGCCAGTCGCCGGCGTGGAATCGACTCACAAGCTCGTGGACGAGGGGGCCGTCGAGTCGAATGCGATGTTCGAGTACGGGACGAGAGAGGTCGATGCGTAGGTGTCGGGCTCTATGGGTCGGCTCAAAAGGTGCGGATCTTCAGTCACTCTCCTCGCGGCGGGTGGTCGCTGACTCTAACGATGAAGAATCTTTATTAGGTTTATTATGTTGTTCGGCTATTATCAATACAATCTTCTCATTAGCAACTCATGAGCTACGGTCGAGAGCCAAGACCCGAGGACGAGGCGCTTCTCGAGGAAGGCTGGTATTTTGACTCATTGTACTTCGACTGTTCCTCGCCCCATCGGACCTCTTGGTCAACCTTGATGCGGATGCCGCCCTTGAGTGACAGGTCGTCGTCGGAGCCAGAGTCGGGTAGGCCCTTACCACCTCGTTCAGATCGCCCCGTGACGCTCGTCGTGACGCCGTATTTGCCGTCCTCGGTGCCGAGACGCTTGAATCCTCTGTCGGCCGATTTGCCGCCGGTTCCTCCAATCGTCATGAGTTCCGTGGGCCCGCGGCTGCCCATCTTGGTCGCGCGGCCGCCGCTGCGGCCACCGCTCTGGCCTCCCGAGAGGTTGTACTTGGTTGCGATGCTGCCGAACTGCGATGAAACCTTGACCATGAGCGGGCGAAGGGTGGGCAGACAAGCGCTGATGACACCGCAGGCGCACTCGACGACACACCACGTGCAGGCGGTAGCAAGGGTCCCTATTGATGTCAGGATAAGTAAAACACCGCAAGCGGCGAGCAAACTCACAGGTGGTGTCCGTCAGCTGGAACTGCATAATCGTCGTGAAGCGGTAGATACTGGCGAAGAGGACGCTGCTGATGTTAGGCAAGTTTCTCCGTACAAGAAGACGCAGTTACTCACAATCCACCCAGCAGGAACATGAAGCACAGCGAGATGCGCTGCACCATGGTAACCTGCAGCCTCCATACCTCCTTGATAGGCAAGCAGAGAATGGCGACGTCCGTCAGGATGTTGGGGATGGCGTTTCCGATGAAGGACGCCTTGAGGTCGATACAGGTGCCGTCGATCCACGGCATGTATGCCTTCGCCACGGGCGTGCACTGGAACACGCAGACCAGGACGATCGAGATCCACCAGCCGATGGTGAGGAAGCCGAGAACCATGGCCGAGATCTTGAAGCCTCGAGACGGGAAGATACGACGGTACATCAGGAGCAGGGAGATCTTGATGAACATGACTGCCGTGACATAGATGCACTCAAAGGCCAGAAGCAGCTTGAGGAACTGCACCTGCTGGTCCAGAGAGAGAGTCGAGGCATGGCGCCCGAGACCTTGTGCAATCACTATGATGCGATGTGAGTCTGTATTCAACTTTTTTATGTTTTGGCATCTGCTTACTGGCATAGTTGAGAGCACCCGCCATGAAGGTGACGATCTGTTTCTGACGTGTTAGTCTTTGCCCATGATACCGCCACCGCCGCCATCACCACACCGAAAACGCACCAGTCCAACGACCATGAACCAGTCATCGAGGCCGTAGTGGAAGCCAACCGTCCATCGCGCCCAGAACCGCAGGCCAACAAACACCGTCGCGAGAACGAGCAGCGCCGTCGTGGTGCCGCTCAGCTCCGGCCCTCTATTCGCCAAGGGGTCTTCCACCGTAGTGTCGGCCATGGCGGCTGAAAGAAGAAAAGATGGAGGCCGGAAGGACCGGCCAGAAGCAACAATCCAATATCTGAGCGTCCGATTACGAAGAATACATAAAACGAGTAAGATGAAAAGACAGGCGAATTCGACTCGAAAGGGAACAACTGGACCCGCGATGTGGGAGCAGCGCAGCGCCTACTCTAGAGTCCTTATACATAAACGACTTGTCGATTCCCCTGGCCGGGAAAAAAAAAGTGGTAAGACAGAAACTGACTCGGCACTTGAGGGGCAACAACTTGCCGGGTAACAGCGACAGAAATGGTCGATTGGGGCCCTCAGAGGGGGCATGTAGCACCGCCAACTGGGGGGTAGGTATCCAACGGCACATCAATATAACGGCGTCGTCGAGCCCTTGTCCATACCAGAGTGGCACCGTCACAACCCCGGTTCGACTAGCGATGCGTCTGATCGCAGCGACTATCACGGGAGTTCAGACAACGACCCCATAACCAATACTACGCCGTACCACGTTGCCATGCTCCATCGAGCAACCTCAATCGAGGCATCACCCTCCGTCCTGACATCTCCATTCGGAAAGGGGGGAGGGACTCTGGAGACATCATGGGATGGCGTGCCGTGCGAGGGCTCCTTGGCCGCGATATTGACGAGGTATCGGAGCTTGGTTCATGGAAGCAATATTTTCGACGAGGATAAAACCGCCCGAGTTCGTCGCTACCTCGTGGCATTTTGGTCTTCTCTCCTCACGCTCGGCGCCATTTAATCGATTTCCCCCCATCCTCGCCTCGTCTGTCAAGCTTGTTCTGGGCATCGCCCGTCGTCGTACAATCCCAACTTATACACACGTTCCTTACAACGGCCTCTGGCATCCCACCGGTCCTTACAAGTCCATCCTTTGGTACCCTCTTACCTTAATTTATACCACCTCTTTCAAGCATCGATCGGCAGTTGTTCGTCTGTGTGATCCCAGCCCTTGACAAAAGCACTCTATCCCCAACCAGAGAAACACACAGAAGAGATGTTCCCCAAGATCGCCAGCCTCCTCACCTCGGCCCTTGCGGTCTCCGCGGCCGTCCTGCCCCGTGCAGAGCTGCCCACCATCGTCTTCACCCCGGGTGCCTGGCACGGTCCGCAGTCCTTCGACCTCGTCCGCGCCGGCCTGACCCTCAAGGGCTACGAGTCTGAGGCCATCACCCTCCCCTCCGTCGGCGCCGAACCCGCCACCGTCAGCCTCGACGAGGATGCCGCCGTGCTCCGCAGCACCCTCACCACCCTCGCCGACGCCGGCAAGCAGATCGTCCTCGTCGTCCACTCCTACGGCGGCATGGTCGGCGCCAACGCCGTCTCCGGCCTCGGCTACCAGCAGCGCGCCAACAACAGCGAGACGGGCGGTGTCATCATGATGGTCTACCTCGCCGCCTTTGCTGCCCCTACCTCCACCAGCCTGGTTGACATGCTCAGCGGCGAGTTCCTCCCCTGGATGAGAGCCGATGTAAGTAAATCTTTTGATACGTTTTCCCCCGCTCTCTCCTTCTTTGACATACGGGCCCCCTCTGCGTCTGCATCTGTCACTGTTCCACACCCTTGCCTGGGCATATGCAACGTATCAGATGCAGAAAGCGGCTCTCGCTTGATATCAAAGACCACAGTCGACTAACACGTGTGAACAGGGTGACAAGGTCTACGCCGACACGCCCGAGACCATCTTCTACGCCGACGTCGACCCCGTCCTCAAGGCCAAGGCCATTGCTGAGCTCAGCTGGGAGTCCAAGCGTGTCTTCTCCGATGACGCCACCTACGAGCCCTGGAACGAGGGCATCGAGGTCATGTACTTCCACACCCAGCAGGACCAGGCCATCCCCCTCGCCACCCAGGAGGCCATGGCCGCCCAGTTCCCCGCCGGCTACACCACCTTCTACGCCAACACTTCCCACTCGCCCTTCCTGTCCCGCCCGGACCTCGTCATCGAGGGCGTCGAGCTGGCTGTCACCAACGGCCAGGCTAAGCTTGCCTAAGCCTTTCTCTCCGGA
The DNA here is from genome assembly GCF_000319635.2 of Colletotrichum fructicola Nara gc5. Taxonomy (NCBI): domain Eukaryota; kingdom Fungi; phylum Ascomycota; class Sordariomycetes; order Glomerellales; family Glomerellaceae; genus Colletotrichum; species Colletotrichum fructicola. Next base: position 5,257,914 of record NW_027094051.1, on the reverse strand, counting down.
GGCGTGTTGTAGTAGTGTAGTTGAGATATGACCTGTCATGTGCACAATTTCGTGTCGAGGAGATTCTTCGGGGGTGTCCTCGACCTGATAAGTCATAGCCCCCTTATCCTTTTTTAGAGGAAAAAGAATAGACAATCAAGACCTATTTCCTCAAACCATACTCGGTATCACCATTTGCCTGTGAAATCATGTGTTGTGTCGTTCGAGAATAGCTTCACTGGACCGGTTCTGGTCATCTCGCCGCCGTGTTAGGTACGAGAGAGTCCACCGGAAGTTGTCCGTAATCCGTAAGAGATCGCCGTTCCCCCAGGGCCCTGTCTTCTTTAACGGAGATCCGCGTGCGAAGCCTCCGGAAACCCCTGCAGCTGTCTGGGGGGTCCCGGAACATGCGACGCGGCAGATACGCTTTCCTCTTTTCTCTCACAAGAGAAAGCTCCAATCCAGAAGCAACCGTTTGGGGGCAACTCGTCAAATATCTGCCCGAAAAGGGTCGCGTAGCCGACGAAAACACACGATGGGGGGCCAAATAACAGGCGATGATAATCGATAACGAGTCAAACGACTCATGAGCACAAGCCCAGAAGAGAAAACAAACAGAAAAAACCTCCGGATATCTGTGCACTGCGCAATCAATCTTTGGCTGGTACCCTACCGCCCACGTGCGCTATTGTTCCTTTTCTTCCAACAACCCAAGATTACGAAAACAGCTTGACCACCCTCCCCCCCCCCCCCCCCCCGGCAGTGGCACCAACGACCGTTGCGCGGCGCGCCGCACTCCACAGCTCTTCCCTCATGGCATTGTCTTCAGCGAAGGGTCCCCGGCCTTTCTCGTGTGGAGAACGTCGAGTGTTGTGGACTCAAAGGCCGATGGGAGACAGGAAAAAAGGGGGTGTTGACCAGTTTGACGGGTGGGAACCGATTGAATCCAGGCCTGCCGGAATTGAGTCCTTTTTGCTAAATTCTGCTCTCTCCCCTTCCCCCCTTGTTGATGCGACACTGTCTCGTCTCTGCAACCACAAGCTCGTCTATCTAATTGTTTTGAGTTTCCTGCGACATGTCGTTGGAAGAAGGATGGCAAGTTTGTTTGGTTCGTCTAAAGGACGGGCCGGTACTTGGGAAACGCGCCAGTCTCGGTTTGGGCGAGTGTGCGCGTGTTGGCTTGCGGGAGGATTTTCACGCGCCAGACGCGAAGAAGAAAGGTCTCCGCGGGGGGGGGGGGGGGGGGAGACGCGGCGTTCCTCCCGGTATGCATCGCGCATCCTCCTGCATTTGCCGATTTGCATGCACCAACCGGATACCAGTGCCCTTTGTGCCTGGCCTTCTGCGCCTTCTGTGCGTTATTCCATTTGGCAGCAAACCGAGCTACGCCGTAACCGGTAATCGGAGGTCCGGGCGTACGTCTCCACACCACCGGGCCCCGGTCTCCCCGGCCGTCTCGGCGCGCCGTCCTTTTTGCACTACTGCACAGGACGAAGACGGAAACGCATTCCCGAGCCATGAGGTTTGCATGAACGGTACGGAATTACGCTCTGGGTCTAGAGTCATCACGAGATCGTCTGTGTGTTTTCCTACAAGCCTATGAGGGGTTTTCTTTTACTGCTGTTGTTGAAGAAAGTGTCGCCCCCCCCATTCGTGGCTACCTGCTGCGCGGCATATTGCGTGCGTTGCCTGCGTACTTATAAGGTAGTGTTGCATTGGCTCTCGGACGCTCAGGATCCACCACCACCGCCCATCATCGCCCGGCGCCCGCGATACGAAAAGACTGTTAGAGAGATCTAGAACGCTGTCTATAGTACCCTCACAGAGAGTCCACAGTGGTTTTTGGGAGGGACCTATATCAGCGTCACTGTTCAGGTGAGTGAGGCGGGAACAATACTGTCTCAGTTCGGACATTGTGGCAGGCGAGCCAGACGCAAATTGCGAACGTTGAAAAGGGGCGAAGTCAAACGAAACGTTAAAAAAGGCCCTTAAGTCCTAAACGACAGAGGAAAGAAAACAACCGACCGACCGACGGAGTTGAAGCGAGCCACATCCCGCGGGTAAATTAGACTTGATCAAATTAAACTTTCACGTCAACAAACATGACAACTGGAGATCCCCCAAACCTTCAACGTCGGTTTTCGAACATGTCAGGCTCTCTGGCGAACTTGGCACCCCCAGGTCTAGCGCAGGACGCAATCGTTTCACCAACAACTGCAATCCAACACCGGTTTGGGACCCTGGGCCCTGAGCCTCCCCCCCGTCTCTCTCTCTCTCTGAGCAAGGGGCCCCCCACCAACGGCCCCCATAGTATCGTCGCGCTCTTTAGCCCTTATCGGTGGCACAATTACGGATAGGCAATAGGCATCTCCAACTCTTCGCCCGCGGAGGAGCAAGGAACGGCCTCAGAAAAAAAAAAAAAAAAAGAAAAAAAAAACCTTGGCCTTGTCAAATCTCCTGTGACGTGAACTATCCTCTGACAGGTATCTTGACAGGACGATCTCGTTTCATCGCGGGTGTTCCCCGGGACGCCGGCGGCGGGTTCGTCCGCTGAACCGTTGCGCGGTTTGTTCGTGTTGGCGCTGGTGGCTTCCAAGTTCCGCCCATCTCTCCAAGGCAAATCTTGGAGAAGCCATGAAGCTTTTTGCTGATCTTTATCTTGACTCGTGGTGGTGGCCGAACCGCGGTTCCAATCCTTCTAGAAGCAGCTCTCTCTCACGAGGTCCTCGCAGTTCCCGGGTTCCCCCATCACATGCATTTAGATCGATCCATGAATGTTCGTCACTGATCAAGCCGAAAAAGTGATAAAGAAAGAACCGCGTCGCCAGCTTCTGTAGAATGTAACACGTCAACTCCCTTACGCTCGCTGCAACTCGTAACGAAACGCCCACGCCCGACAAGATCGCCGCCGTCAAATCTCTGCAGCGGTGAGTTTCAACGCACGCCCGGAACGCCACTGCCGTCCCGTCCCTCTTCTCTGCCCAAGAGAATCTGTCTAATTCCCGTCGGCGAATGGGCTCCCGGCGGAAACAGTACGGCACAGCAACAGCAGCAGCAGTAGCAGGCGAGCATTAGCAATCAGCCAGCAGAGCGAGACGGAGAAAGGCCTCTGCAGGTTGTCGGGGGTGGTAAGTCCCCACTCGCCGAGCGCAGATCTGTATTTTAAAAAAGGGAACACACACAAAAACACCGCGCCTCCCGGACCTACGAATAGGTTGCGGTTGGTCAAGGCCGCAAGATGAGCGGAGAAAGCCCAATGGCGAGGCGGAAGATTATCAAACGTTTGATAAAAAAGCGAGGCATTGAAACAATTGGGTAGAATGCTCGCGGCCTTGGGGGGCTAAGCATCGGTGCCTCGGTATGAGCATGAAGATGGCGAACGCGTCACTGAAAGGCCCCCACGGACCACATCGCGGGCGAAGAAAGGCTGAAATGTCTGCCCAGGATCTTATACATCCTATATTGTTATTGCCAAAAGCTGAACGAGCTGCGTCGATATTGACCGGGCCTGGGAGATGAGCTGGAACGTGCTCTGTGAGAAACAACGTGGTCAGTGATGTGCTTAGTAACGAGGGTCCCGGTTTTGTACAATCTCTCGGCTCAACGCGAGCTCCTCGCGTCGCGACGTTGACCATATCTGATCATAGGCGGATCATTTCATTGTCGTCGGGCCTGGCCGAGGTAGCATTGTCAGGTCGAGTAGACGACGCTCAAGAGTCATGTTGTGGATGTGTGATATAGCTGATTTGAGGTTCATTACTCTCTTCTGTCTTGGTTCATTCGTCGTCGAGACATTATTATACACTCTTATACTTCGTGCCCTGGAGGGTTTTCCCTTGAAATGCCAAAGCTTTGCCCCTCATTTCGCCAGCCCATGCGTGATATAAAGAAAAAAAAGGTCCAACCACGTCCATGCTTTATCGTCGGGTCCTTCCAGCGGCCACTCGCACGTACAAAGACAGTTGACTGGCTCATCCTGGTATATATGCCCCGACTCGGGCGGGGTGGGTTTTCAGATCGTTAGGAAATAGGTACAAAACGGCCTGTGTCAAGTGTCTTGATGGACACGAGACCACAGTCCAAAGAAGCGAAGGGGTATCGGCTGCGTGGCCACGTTTTATGTGATGGGCGTAAGGAAGGGACTAAGCATGAGCTCGTCCGCACTCGGGCGCAGGTTGTGGTCAATTTCGAAAGTTTGTGAAAGGAATGTCTTGGCGTCATCGGACGCGTGATCCGGGATCGTGGGTGCAGCCTTGCCACCGCCAATCTTGAAGATGGCTTGTAGCTGACTGCAGTCGGGGTAAGGGTGGGTGCCTGTCATCATCTCGACGACCAGGCAGCCGAGAGACCAGATGTCGGCCTTGCGGGTGTAGGATGTCTGCTTCACAACCTCAGGCGCCATCCAGAAGACAGACCCTTGAAGCGAGGGGCGGTGCTTGTTGTTGTTGGCACCGCTCAGGATGTTGGACGCCTCAAGCTTCTTGGAGATACCGAAATCGGAAATCTTGATAGTACCCTTGTTGTCGACAAGGATGTTGGCACCCTTGATGTCTCTGTGAATGATGTCCCGGTTGTGAAGGTACGACAGTCCAGTGAGAATCTGGCGGACGAAGCTACGGACAAGAGGCTCGGGCAGGGCGCCGTATGAGTTGAGCATCGTCTGCACTGAGCCTCCGGGAACGTACTCGAGGAAAATATTGAGGTATTCCGACGACGAGCTGCATCCAAGGTATTGAACAATATTCGGGTGTCTCAGATCGCGGAGCAGACTGATTTCCCGCTTAAGGGCCTCAATCATGCTCTTCTTGCGTGCGTCGTTTTGGCTGTTGGCACCAGGGGCAGGAGCCTCGACTTGCTTCACAGCCAGCAGCTCACCGGTCACGGCATGAAGTGCGAGGTAGACGCAGCCGAAAGAACCCTGGCCGATCATGGCTCCCTTCATCCACTTGTCGTCGGACCAGGATTCTCCCGCGAGGAAGCTCTCGAGCTCCTCGTCTGCGTCTTCCCCATCTTCGTTGAGGGCTTGTGTGAGATCCTTGAGAGACCCAGATCCGGTCGAGCCATCGGCATCAAAATAGCTCCGCCTTGTGACGTTGCCTTCGGGGTCGGTTACGCTTAGAGCCGCAGCGCTGGCACCGTCGGAGCTGTCGGCAAAGGAGACGTATGACTTGCGGTTTGGCTCCACCGGAGACTCCTCCTGAAGGGTGTCGAGCATGGAAGAGGCAACCGAGTCGCGGAAGGCATGCGTGACACGCAGACCAGACCGCGGCTTGGACATGTTGTTCGATGCATTAAGCCAGCTGTCGGCGATGGTGGGAATTGGAGGGGCGTCTTGGATGCTGGACGCGAAGCTGAGGTTGCTGGCCACGCTGAGTCGACTGTTGACCTTGCTCAAACGTGTTGACCTTCTCATAGACAAGCGAGCGGTGCGGTCAATCTCCTCCCTGGGGTGGTCAGGGAAGTAGGATGTGAGGTCGGAAGCGATGAGCTCGCTTGGAGGTCGCAGACCGCCAAATGACCGCAGAATACCCTTGTTCCTCCGCGGACCCGCCGATCTAGGGCCGTCGTTGGATGCAGGTCGCTCGAGTTCCTTAGCGGTGTTGTACACGTTCCGCTCCCGGTCACGGAAGGACACGGGCGAAAGAGGGCTTTGTAGTTCATCGTTCCATCTCTCGCCGAGAAGCTTTTGCACCTTCATCTGACTTCTCTTATCGACCGTCTCAAGGGCGCGGCTGTGGTTCTGCTGGGCCTCCTCGATAGCAATGCCCGCCGCCCTCTCGAGCTCGGGCATCCCAGGCTCGCCAGCAGGCACGCGGCGTAGGATCAAACGGTTTCGCTCGGGTCGTTTTTGGTCCTTGATGATGCGCCACAGCTCTGTGTCGCCCAGCCGTCTGCACTGGTTGGGGTCCGGCTCGATGCCAGCCAGGACCCAGAAACAGTAATTCCTCTCATGGTCCTCTCTCAGAGCAAACTTCCTTAGGGTAACTCGCATGACCTCCTCGCAGGTGTTGCAATCGGCAATCTTGACGACCTTGGTGACGCCTCCTGTTGAAATGACGCGGATGACGTCCTGATTCTGCGGTAAGCCAGCCATCAGTGAACCATCCATACTGGAGTTGTTCCTCGTATGGGAAGTTACCAATCGGCCGGTTGAGGGGACGGACGCCCCGGCGGTACTCACATAGCCGGGGCTTTGGCCATACCGTGGACGCAGAGGGCGGATGGCGTCGGAGCCGGGCAGTGGCGAGGTAGGTCGGGAAGACGAGGTGTCGCCGATGGGCAAAGAGTCGTACTGTCTCGAGTAGCGCTTGTTCATGGAAGGCGTCGGCATGGTGCGGGCACTGGATGCGGACGGCCGCGGAGAGCCGCCCGAGGACGGGGTGTACTGCTCGAGGCCCCCAAACGAATCCTTGAGAACGGTTAGACGGTCGCTACAGGTCACGATGCACACTGGTGGTGGCCTTACCCTATTCCGCTTCTTCTGGTTTGCGTACGCCTTGGTCCTCAACTTCTTAATTCCAAGAAAAAGGCGAACGCGGTCGCCGACTTTTTCGATACCCATTTCCTTGAGGACATCCTTGTCAAGCTCGAGGAGGTTCTCGCCGTTGATGTGGTTCTTGCGGAAGAGCTTCTCGTACTCGCCACACTTGACGCTGCGGAGGTAGTCGCATACCTTCTCCTCATCCCAGTTCTTGACAGCGTCGGGACCGTCGCTCTCTGAAAATTCGGACTCTGTGGGACTGGCGTAGGAGGTTGTCTGGTTCGGGATCGTGGGTGCGCGTCTCGAAGGCGGCATACCGCCGGTCGAGACGCTGGACACCATGGGGTTGTTGGTGTTCAGGGGCGCCGGGAAGGCGGCGGTCTTGGGGGCTAGCATTGCCATCTTTTGGGTATTTCGAAGTTGCTGGTGATCATTGACCGGGTTCGAAAAGGCTTGTCGTGGTGGTTTCGCGCGGGGGTTGTCTCAGCTGCCTCTCTCCTGGAGCGCGTCGTGCCGAGAGAGGATTCCTTGAAGCGGGTGGCCGAGACAGTAGACGGGATGGCGGGCCGGGATGGGGTGATGTTCGGCTCTCTCTCGAGGAATGCTGGTTATGGTGAAAGACGGATTGTCGGTTGCTGGCGAAGGGAATGCTGGCCGTTCTCTCACTACCGGACCGCGAAGGTCTGGACTTGCTGTCTCGTACAGCAGAAGGGGAGGAGAGAATTGGGTTGAACGAAAGTCGTGGGTGGAATTACGGGTACTCCGGCCGGGCGCGAAGAGGAGGAGGGAGAGAAGGGTTAATGATTGATTTTTGGGGGTGCAGCAGGGGAGCGGAGCAGCAGCTCAGGGAGGGGAGGGGGGCGTGTCTGCGGAGGGAAAGTATGGACGATGGACGATGGACGGGAGCGACCCAGGGCAGGCCAGTCACCCAGCGGAGGAGAGCAGGAGAGCAGCCTCAGGTACAGCACAGCGAGTGCAGGGCGGGCGGGACGGCCACACACACCCAACAGCTGTGCCGCACTTGAGGCAAGGAAGGTACTTCAGGACGCTGCCTTTTGACGGGTGACTGTGCGGTACCTGGGTTTAATGAGGGACTAGAAGCGAGCAACAAGCTTCCAATGCTTCCTTTGTGTGCTGTCGCAGCATCCCGCGAAGGGAAAGCAGCCCAATGCAAAGGGCAGCGTGCCACAGAAACAAGCCAGCAGTTCCTTACCTCACCTCACCTTTCTTCCATGCCCCCCTTCTTACCACACTTACGCCGTACCTCACACACTGCAGCGTCTGTTCGCCCTCTCGAGACCACCCAGGCGGAAGTCTCTGGTCAGTAAGTAGAGTATTGTTCCCCTCCCGTATCAGGTCGGCCTCTTTGGCCGGTTTTCTCGGCCTCGCGGACTTGTGTGTTGTGTTGTGATACCTGCCATTCCCTGACATATGGGGTGGGCCATCGGCCGTGACATGACAGCAAATGATACCTCAATTCAGGTAGGTTTTTTTGCTCGGATTTCTGGTGCCGCAACTTCTCCTCTGCCCTGGATGGACACAGGTCCAACAATTTGCTTGCTGACGGCTTACAGCTATTACGGGCCGTCCGAGGGGAGAGGTGACGATGATGGAGGACCCCTGTCGCTGTCCTTGGCGGCAGTAGGTACCTAATCTGCACTGAGGTGAGGTGAGGTGCTGGAGGGGGTGTTTGCAAGGGTAGACCGACGGCGGCGGCTTGATGAAACTGGCTCAACCAGGGGTAACGACCGCACGTCCCCACCTCGCTCGTCCACCGCACCAAACCTCCCGTCCACATGTCGGCTCACTGCTTGCTTGAGCTTCAGCAAGTATTGGAAACGCATACCCAGGGCGTTCCCTCAGCGGCACAATGTACCTGAGGAATTACTCAGCTATTCCCGAACATGCAATTTGCCCTTCTCAATGCATCGCCGCATCGCGTCCCCTTTCCGCCAATCGCTGCCGTCCAGATATCTCGCGTCCGCTGCTGCGACAAAGCCCAAGACAACGCCATGCGCGCCGGATATCCCTCTAATTATTGTCATCGCCGCCGCAGCATCTCAAGACTGCGGATATCGCATTGTCTACCTACGACCTAAAGAATGTATTAATGGCTAGCTCCGAGCAATGCCGTGTCCATGGCGTCCCGTCCAACGCCAACATCCATCTCGCTTATCTGTTACGCTTCCACCACCACAAAACCCGACATGCGCCTCTCGTGAGAAAACACACATCTATTCTGGGCCCGTCAGCAAGCCAGCCTCAGCTTCCACGCCCCTTACCTACGGGAGGCTGTTGTCATAAAGGCACCAGAAGGCCCTTGCGACAAGCCCCCATTCTGCGCCGCTGCTATGCCACCATTGAACCGTGACAAAGATAGCATCGACCTTTGTTCGCAGACGACGGCTCCGGCCATACTGCGGAGCCCACAGAACACGGGGTAATTGCGCCGCCATCGTGAACCATCGTCACCCAGTTGTCGTCCTATCCTCAACTCATCCAACCGCCCACCTCTCCCATGCCACGATCCGTCACATGGCAAATCACACTCTGTTCCTTGCCAGCAGCCGCGACAGCCCGGGCGATCCTCACAAATGTTGGCATGGCATGGGCCATCCGCCATGGGCTTCATCAGCTTCTCCCCACAACCACCTCCCAGCTGCGTGGAAGTCTCCATCGCAGCCGGGAGGTGTCAGCGCAAACAATGCATACTATTCGTACGCAGTAACAGACTAACAGCCGAAATCGCAATGTTTTCCCGTCTCGCCCGGATCATGAGAGAAACCCCGCTGCAATGATACCTCCGCTGGTTCCACCGTCCGTGGACGATTGACGAAAACCCGAAACGCCTACGCGGTGAGGGACTAGGGGTGCTTGATAGAACAGGACGAGCAAACGTCAACCAACAAGCCCGACTGGTAGCGTACGCATTGCGTTGAATGGGACCACCTTAGCCCCGTGATCCAACATCAGACCGACCAATCTTGCTTTTACCAGGGGACCATCGCCACTGGCAGCAAGACTGGACTGGCTATCGTGAACCCTCAACGGACGTGCCATGCACAATCAACCCACAATCGCCAAGGACAACTCACAACTTTTTTTTTCGCCGCAGAGACTGCAGAGGCAGAAAGCGGCGGCGGAGGATGAGCCATAGCTGCGAAGACCGGCACGATAGGGCCCGCGTCTGCTGTTGATTGGCTTCCCGTGCCATGCAGTCACTCCAGGGCTGGATGTCTTGAAACCAGTCGTGTCGCACGTCTCGACACCCACTCCGCTGCCCAACATCCCTGGCCTTCTTCTGGGCGCCAACGTCCTGTCCCCCCGCTGGTGCTTGGCCTTGCCCCTCGCTCGCAGTTCGCACCAGAGTCTCCAGATGTCGCCGCGTTATTAGCTCGCCTGACTGGGCCGTCCGCTGTACCATTCTACTAACCTTTCGGCGTTGGCGTCCTCAGATTAATTAACACGAAGACGCCGGTCTGAGCCCGTCAATTGTTTCGCCGCGGGAATTAACACTCACCGTCACTTTGGATGTTGTGTCTTCGTGGATCATCCCAGCTTTGCGACTCCCTAGAGCCTCTCGAGAGGCCTTTACAAGAAGGTGGCCAATCATGAGCTGCCCTGGTTTGGAGTTGTCTATTGACTTTTTTTCTTGTGCGAGCCGCCATGTAACCTGTGGAACATTGGCTTTTTGGGAAGAATGGCATCTGGCTGACGACCTCGTGTACAGAGACTGGTGATGACGAGTTTTTCGTTATTCTTCCCGTTTCCCCCGCACCATGCGAGCCATGCATTGCAAATGACCATGCGTTTGATGACTCGGTTAGGTACTTGACGATGCTATTTTCAAAGATTTGCAGATTTGCAGCTCCTGTACTGCAGTCGTGCGGCGTCGTGCAGGGCAATCTACTGACCCTGCATATCGCCATCTCTCCTCTCTCTCTCTCTCTCTCTCTCTCTCTCTCTCTCCTGCTCGGCACCGACGATGGAGATGCGCCGTCATGCGAGGGAAATGAGCCATGGCCCGATCACCGTCGACTCGCCACCTCAGAGAACCACACAGTGAAGCTATCATCGTACCTTAGTTACCCAGCCGCCGACGCTGAAGTGGGGCTTGGCGCTTCTGTTGATAATCACGGCCTTCCTCGACTGGTGATGTTCGCAAAGACGTGTCCTGGGGTTGCGCCTTTGACGTTTCACACTAGACCGTCTTTGACCACCGAAAAAAGAGCTTTTAACCCTCTGCCAGAACAGCCTGCCAGCCCAGAGCTGCAGTGGCAGCACCAAATCCGGCTGTTTGGTGAGCTAATGGAGGCCAACGTGGCCCTGGCCAGAGCGGGCGCCAGCCAGCCTGAAACGTGAAACCTCAGAAGATCTTCCTTGCATATCCAAGTGCCAAACAACCACCAAAAAGGTCGTCCCAAAGCCAACCCTGCAGACCGACGGAGATCGGCTTGTGGGCAAAGCCTCTCCCGGCGCGCCGGCACCTCACCACCCTGCTCGCCGCCCATCATCACGGACGCGACGCAATCCCTGGGGGAGCTTCTCTCGAGTGTTTGCTCGAATGATGGGCCTGTGTGACTGAGCACACTTCCACGTGGACAGGAGGTTCACAGATGGAAACATGACGAGGAGCGAAGGGGGGCCGCAATGCGCCTTGTCCTCGCGGCGGCTCCTTCTTTTTCGCTTAGCGCCAGAGGCTTGCAATGGAGAAGTCAGATGCCGAAAGCGAAGGCTTGAGCGAAGGCGAGCCGTGGCTTGCCTCAATTACGGCACATCTTTTCTTCACGCACTGCGAATACGACGGGGACATCGTGCAACCTGGAGCGTTGCTTTTCGGGCGATGAAGGCTCGTCCTGGTCTACCTGGTCTACCTGCCCCCCTGCGTCTGGGGGTTGTTGATGGGCACGAACGTAGCAGCCAAGAGTTCCCTTGTCTGGCTAGCATGCTGGGCTTTTCACGATGCTTTTCATCAGTGACTGAAAACACAGGGAAAAAGTCTATAGAAATTGGAGGACGGGACCTGACGAACACCCGCCGGGGTGCGTGCGCGAAAACCAAAACTGGGATAGCCAGTCCGGCCGGTCTCCCGCCACCGACACATGCCATCGGTACAAACCTGTCAGGGTCCGGCGGCGCTTAAATAGGCTTTCGGGTTGTCGGGCGGGTCGCCGGTCCCCGCACGGTCGGCTATCGGCTTCCGTCCGGTCAGCCCGGGAGGGGGTCGGCCGCCGCACTCTCGGCCTGAGGACGGGGCCTGCTGTCCGCTCTTCGCGATAACGGCGCGGCGAACCCATGAGTCACCGAGATCTATGTGACTCAGCCGCTGTTTCGAATCCCCAGCGCCTAGGGACTTTCAGTCAAAGTCCTGGGACGCCGTCTGCACAGCTTGTCTGTCAGTCACGCATCGATCCGAGCAATCCGCCATGGACACCACACACAACTTTTGCTTCCCAGTACGAGTGCTCGCCAACTCGCGGGTGAAACTCACGCCGTTTCGGGCAAGTCTGTCATGCTGCCAGCTGATGATGATGATGGTCACTAACCCTCACGTCCCGTCCAGGCCGACCGCCATGCGGCGAAGTACATTGAGTCTACATCCGGACACCCTGAGATCTACGCTCACACCATAGCGGGCCCGTACAAGAGCGTGGACGACTTTGTGTCCAGCTTCGTGGAAGGCGAATCTCGTGTCGACCCGGGCATGATGACATACGCCATCATTGACAAGACGCGGCCGCCCTCGGACGAGGACGAGGAGGGGGAGATGGCTGGCCGGATCTCCTTCGCCAACACGTCGACGGTTCATTTGTGCACAGAAATTGGCTACATTGTCATATTTCCAACGTACCAACGGACGCATGTGACGACCAACGCCGTCGGGCTGATGCTCCACGAGGCCTTCAAGAGCCCCGAGGACGGGGGTTTCGGCATCCGGAAGGTCATCTGGCAGGCCCACGCCCACCCCGGAAACAGAGGCTCGGTGCGCCTGGCGCAGCGGATGGGCTTCCGGGAAGAGGGGGTCAGGCGGTGGCATAGGCTCATCCCGAAGGGCCGTCTCCAGGGCAAGATTGGCAACGGCGAACCGCTGCCGCCAGGGAGCGATCCGGATGACATCTGGCGGCACAGCATGCTCCTTGCGCTCTGCTGGGACAGCTGGCTGGAGGGAGCTGCGGGCCAGGTGCAACAGGCGATGGACCGAACCCGCTGACGTCTGCATGTCGCTGTTGTCTGTGTGATGCCGTGGAATACCGAAGAGATGTCTTTAAGCGTAGCGCCGTTGCTGTTGTTGTTCTTGTCAGAGTCCTGTGTGTGTGCAGCGTTGGAATGTCTCAGACCAAAGCTTGTCAATCGTTCCGCTGGGTGTTGTCGTCGACAGCTGTTGTACGGCATCCCCTCGCGCTGTACCTTGCCCAACCCCATTAAAATAATTGAGCTTCACCGTGTCCACGGAGGACACGACTCATTGTGAAGCAATGGGGAACTGTCACCGTCTTACTCGCGCATGTCAACTCTGATTGAAGGTGTTCTGCGTGGTGGTGCGGGCTCTTGGGTGCGCCATGCCATGCCCAACGGTCTGGGTCACTGCGGGTGCGGGTGCAGTACCGAGAAGTGGAGCTCTTTCCCCCCCCCCCCCCCCGTGCCCCGCGAAAAAAACACAAACCCCCTCCAAAAAGGCGCGCCCAGTCAGTCAATCGCTTGACCCTCTCCGATGTAGGGAACCTCCTCCAACGTCTTTTCCCATCAAACCCGCACCCGCAACACCGCTCCGGCCGCCAATGCTCGCCAGTGGGACAGTACGGCTCATTAAATGAAGCTGCTTCGTATTCACGATATCACGAGGAACTTGTGTGCAGTCGATCGCCCGCAGGTGGTGCTACCCCGACGCGGCCACCCGGAACGGGAATAAAGGCAATCGAGTTCCACGACTTTGCGTGTGATGAGAGAGCCCTCGAGCAACTGATCTCATCCGCAACTCACCGCCCCCTCTCACACTCGCCTTGGAGCAGCAACAACAGAAAAACCCAAGCTACAGCTCCTCCTCTCTCTGAAGAGGATCATCGACGAGCCATGAGTGACAAGTCTCAGGTTCCGGCAGAGGCTGCAGCAGCTGGCGGCGGCGTCAAGCCGCTGGTGGCCTTCCTGGGTCCCCAGGCCTCGTACACTCACCAGGTATCACGAACCTGAAATCACACATCACACGGCATGCCGAGCAGTTGTCATATCTAACATCTTTATGTGTGCAGGCTTCAGTGCAAGCTTTCCCAGACGACGAGTGGGATCTACGGCCGGTTGTCACCATCACGGGTCAGTGTCTCTCCATGTCTTGATTCCTGCCCCGCGTTTTTGTCTTGGCTCTCCTGTTCCGGGTTTCCTGACCGGGCCGTAGACATCTTCGAGGTCGTGCAAGCCGGGGAGGTCGCCTTCGGCGTCGTCCCCGTCGAGAACTCAACCAACGGGTCCGTGCTGTTCACGCTCGACAACTTCGCCGACCGCAACGCCCTGTACCCGGACATCTCTGTGTGCGGCGAGATCTATCTGGACGTGCACCACTTCCTCGTCGGCCGCCGTCCGCCCCGCGTCCTCAACGACGACGCCGCCGGGGCCGGCAGCGGGTCCGGTGGCGACGGCTCCGGCGCCTGCACCCCGACGGCGTCGGACCCCAACCCCCTGAAGCCGCGGACCAAGCCGCTGTGCAGCCTCAAGCACATCCAGCGGCTGTACTCGCACCCGCAGGCCTGGGGCCAGTGCGTCGCCTTCCTGCAGACGTATCTCAAGGGCATCGAGGCCATCGACGTGAGCTCGACCAGCCGCGCCGCCGAGCTCGTCTCCATGGACGAGACGGGCACCAGCGCCGCCATCTCGAGTGAGATCGCCGCACGCATGCACGGCATCGACGTGCTGGCGCGCACCATCGAGGACCGTGAGGACAACACGACGCGCTTCTTCATCATCCGCAAGGGCCTGGACGGCAAGATGCCGGGCCACTGCGAGCGCAAGAGGGGCAGGACCAAGTCGATGGTGTCATTCACGGTCCCGCACGAGGCCCCCGGCGCGCTGGCTGACGTGCTCGAGTGCTTCCGCAAGTTCAGGCTCAACCTCACGAGCATCAACAGCAGGCCGAGCCTCACGGGGCCGTTTGAGTATGTCTTCTTCGTCGAGTTTGAGGGCCACAGGTTCCAGGACCCCGACGGGAGGGTCAAGGGGGCGCTCGAGGGGGTCGCCCAGGTGGCGGAGAAGCTGAGGTGGCTAGGGAGCTGGGAGGACCAGCGGTCATGAGGCAGGGCAGGGCAGGGCAGCCTTCGGCGAACCCCGTTCGCGATGTCTCGCGCTGTTGCCTCCCTGGCGTCTCTTTTCCCTCTCTCTCTCTCACGCGACAGCACCCCCACGGCGAGACCCAGCAGCACCGGGACTTTGACGGATGTCGGGATGCTGGTGGCCAGACCATCGTTGCCGTCTGGTGATGCCGCACCCCCTGAAGGAACATGCTTCGGGGCTACTTGTGTGAATATGCGGCCACGAAGGGGGTGGTGGGCGCCGCTGTCGGTGGCACACAAGGGGATCGATTGGACGGAACAGGCCTGGACTGGCTGACGACATCGCAGCTATGTCGATTCGAGATAAGAGGTGCGTCGTGGGCTGGGCAGAGACTCAGGAGCGTGGGATTCCCCCCCTTAGCCATTGTGTAATGGAAACAGCGAGTGCCCGCCGTGGAAGTTTCTCTCTCGTGGTTCTGGACTCTGGACTCTTGTTCCGCAGGTCTTTTTTCTTGTTGCCTCCGCTGCCCCCCTGGTTCGTGATGGATGCCCTTTGAAGAGTTTTCTCCTTCGTCTACGCCGAGTGGTGGCGTCGTGAAGCATGGCCGCGATACTGCGGGCATGGGCATTGGCAAAAAGGGGGCTGGCCCTTTCGACTCGGGGCGATTTGGAGAGCGGCGGCCGATTGAGAGCTGTCATCTGCAGCAGCACGCGTATACAATGGGCAGAGATTTACAGTCACAGCGAAGGGGAGATGCGATGGAAACAAGGAGGAGGAAGCGACGGATCAGGGAGCTACGGCTACGGCCACATGTGATGGTATCGCGAGATGAACGAACGCCGGTCGCGTGCCTATGTGTCTCACAACGCCCAATCCCACGCGGGCTGGACGAATAAGGGCCGTCCCAACAACGCTCAAAAACCTGTATGCAACTGTTATGCCTACAGGGACTAAGGTACTACTCTGTGAACGGTGTGAGGGCCTCGGCTCAGTAGCACGCCCCCCCAGTAAGCAGAGCTAAAGTTTCCTTTCAAAGCTTTGTACGGTAAGTGTGAGTGAGCAGGGAAGTGAGAAGGGCGGGCGAAGAAGCTCTGCAACCTCTGCAGAAGCTCTGCAACCATTAGCGTGGCGGGTTGAGGGGGTTGCTGGAAGCTCTGCAGAAGCTCTGCAAGTGTTGTCTGGCGCCTACCGTAATCATCATTCTCAACCATCCATCACCCACCCCCAACCCCTCCCATCCTTTTTTTGTGCTTGTCTTTTTTTTTTTCCGGTCGGCCACCCCCTCTTTCTCTCAACTAGTGTTGTCGGCCTCATCCTCGTTCAAAATGGATGGGTTGCTCCGTTGGAAATTGGGGGCGCATCTCTTCATGGTGGATCGACAACTCCACGCCCATTACGTCCATATTACACGGACAAGAACGGCAGGAAAAAGACCCTTGCGGAGCCTGCGCATCCTGCGAGCTGCATCCCGCGTCAACATGGCCGAGCTGGCCCCAGAAAAAAACAAAAGACAGACCAGACTGGCAGACCAGAATTCTGACTCCTGAGGGCGCAGATGCCGAGTATGTGCCGTTGCTCGTCAAAAGGGTCGAAGGATGCAGGGAACGCGGCGCGGTGCAAGCCGGGAAGAATGCTGCTTGATGGAGTTTGTTGGAGTGCTCTGAAGTAATAAGCTGGAGCAAGCTGGAGCCGGTCTCCACCGGCCGACACACGTTCCGCCGCGGAACCTCTCCATTGCTTGATTGCCCAGCCAGAAAACCATGAGATTTCATCAGATTCCCGGTCAATCCCCAGCGGGCGTACCCACGCATTTCCCGCATTTACCCTACTGCACTGCGTACTACACGTATGTAGCCATACAGTAGTACAGGCCAGGCCAGGCAGGAAGGACCAGGCACTTGGCCTTACTGGGTAAATGGAGAATGAAGAGTGCTTCGAGTTACAGAGTTTTCCATACAACTCTCTCGAGAGGTACCTGCTCGTTCCGTGTTTTTCCCAGCCGACAAAAGCGGGCTCCGACCCTAGTGCTGCTGGGCGTGGATTCGGAGAGCTGCAATTGGAGAGCCGGCTTCGGGTCCTTGTCTTACTACGCGCACTACACGTCATAGCACAAGGTTTTGCAACGAGACGCCTCCCAGGTACAGAGCAGGAGTACTGGTCCGTACCGAACGAGAATCGTCTGGTCTCCGGATCAGGTACCTCGCCGGCCACTGTCGACGGCCTTTTCGCCGCCTCAGCCCGTGCTTTTGCCCGCGTCGACCTGCTGCCCGCGCTGGATGCGGTACTTTCGTCTCACCTCGCCTCTACCTCTGCCTCTACCTCTGAGCAGCCTCTCGAGTGACTTGCAGCCGGGTGGGTTGAGTGGGAATCTTCGGTCTGAAAGAGGGGCGGGCGCGTTCCATGATCCGTGGCCAGACGCAACAACGACGCCAGTACCAGCAGTAGCGAGCCCAGACTACGAGGATACGTAGCTACATTTGGCACGACGGACGGCTGTCGGCCAAGGCAGTCGGCAAAGGCAGGAACCCAGGGAAGGGAAGAAGTTACTGACACTGGGCGGTCGTTCCATGGGAAAGCGTGGGCGACATGTGCGTGAAAGGCGACAAGTGACTGCCCGTCGGCGGCAGTGGGAGTGGGAGTTGCAGAGCTTCGGGCAACCCAGAAGGCAACGTGAGAGGCGAGCTGGACTGGACCATGAAGGAGCTCTTGGACAATTTATAGCCCAAGCCCGCACTCTCTTCCCTCCCTTGACCTTCCTGTCTCTCTCGATTTCGCCATCGATACCTGTTCTGTCGACATATCACGATCTCTCCCATCATCTCCATTTGTTGCTTAGCCCCAGCAACAAGAGCTTCTCACAACGGCTGACAGCTGTCTGCGTAATTGATTGATTGCTGCCTGCAAGTTCCAATTCAGCCTCTGCAACAAACTCGCGGATCCCCTGTTCCGCCCGCCCGCGCCAGCCCAGCTCTGTGCGGCAATTTGATCTTTCCCATACCAGATTCCCCATCTTCGCGGTGAGGTGCTTCATCATGGCCATCACGCCTTCGAAGCCAATCTTCTGTGCGACCCACCCCCGGGCCTGCTCTACCGCCTTTGAGAGGGTAAATCATCCCCCCAAGAAACCACTGAACGAGGGACCGGTACTGCTTACGCTGCCCGGATTCTGCATTCCGAGACAGGACGGCGATAACGCAATCGTCCGGCGGCGGCCCAGCAAGAAAAGAAACAAGGTTCAGGGTCCTGAATCGTGGGAGCAGCCGGGCGAATGGTGTTGACAATCGGTCGTCTCTCGTCCCAAAATCTCGATCTCCCGCTCCCCCCATCCCCTCATCTCCCAAACTTGCTAAAAGGAAAAGCTTGGCTGACCATGGCTTTTTGACATCACAGGTGTTCATGGCCCGCCGGGACAAGCTGGCGTGTGTCCATGAGCCTTTTGGCGATGCGTTCTACTACGGCCCCGAGCGCATCGGTGAGCGTTTTGAGAACGACGCCGACGGCAGGGAAAAGTCTGGCTTCGCCGAGACGACGTATGCCGACGTGCTGAGCCAGATTGAGGAGGCCGGCAAAGAGGTTTGTGCCCTTTTTTTCTTTCTCTCCCATCGTTTCATTCCTTCTGCTCGATCGATCGCCCGCGGGGCGTCAGCAATCCCTAGTATCCCTCCACCCTTGCACTTTGTTTCCTTAGGGGTTGCAGAGCTTCTGCAACCCGCAAACCCGCAGTTCACCCCATCAATTCGTTACTTGCCATCCCCCATCGAAAATCGATCCAATTTTCGGTCGCAGAGGCTCTTTGCACCTCGAAACAGAGCTTCTCGAAATTCCCAATTGATTTAAGCTGAAGCTCGGTCGGCTGGGGCGGGTCTGCCGACCGGCCAGGGAAGCTTTGCGGTGCAGCCACCAACTGTACCGGGGGTACCTCCTCCTCCACTGGGCTGAAGGTGTCCCCCCCACACTGGACGACCTGACGGCCCCGGGGGAGCTTCCAGTGGCCTCCCGGCAGAACCGCCGCCGACCAACCAGATGCTGCCGCAATAATGCATGCCATCGATGGTTGAGATCAACATCGCTGACTTGGTGACAGGGCGGCAAGCGCATCTTCGTCAAGGATATGGCGCAGTACCTGATTCCTCCCAACGGAGGAAAGGCCGCCATTGTGCCCTCGGCCGGTAACGCCCCCGAGGCCGGCAACCCGACGGTGCTGCCGATTGAGACGCTCCGCAAGTTCCAGTGGACGTTCCTCATTCGGCACCCGCGCCGCTCCATCCCCTCGTACTACCGCTGCACCGTCCCGCCCCTGGACAAGATGACTGGCTTCTACAACTTCATGCCCAGCGAGGCCGGCTACGCGGAGCTGCGCACCCTCTTTGACTTCCTCGTCAAGGAGCGCATCGTCGACGAGAGCAACCTGCTCGTCGTCGACGCCGACGACCTGCTCGACGACCCCGAGGCCATCATCCGTGCTTACTGCCAGCACGTCGGCCTCGACTTTACTGACAACATGCTCAACTGGGGCGAGGAGGACACCAAGATCGCCCAGGAGAAGTTCGCCAAGTGGACCGGTTTCCACGAAGACGCCCTCGGCAGCACCTCGCTGAGGCCGCGCAACAAGGCGCATGTAAGTCACCGTGTCCCCCTCGCAGTTGCTCTCTCAGCCCCTGCCCCGGAGGAAAATCCCCTTGGACGTGGAAGGATGGAAAATCCCCTGCCGTTGTGGTTTGCCCGCCCGGGGCACGCTGGACGGCGGTCTGTGTATACTTCGCAGCATGCTAATTCCCGGCGAGAAAAAGGTCATCACCCGTGAATCCGAAGAAGCCGAGTGGAAGCAAAAGTTCGGCGACAAGGGTCTCAAGGAGATCCGCGAGTGCGTCGACGCCAACGTCAAGGATTACGAGTATCTCAAGAAGTTTGCTATCCGGGTCTAATTGTGTGTGCTTGTGTGTGTGTGAATCATTATAACGACGTTGATGACAAAGAGCATTATCACGAACTATTTGGTTTCTGGGGTCTATGGGTTCTGAAAGGGAAATGCGTTTTATACGCTCAAGGGGTTTCGGTTTATCATGGGTCATGCAACCATACGTATTGGTACAATAGTCTACATGGAGAGCCGTCTTAGCCACTCTAACGGGCTACGGATGGCACCTAGTAAAAAAACAACATGGACGTCCTTTTACTTCAATGTACAGGTTTTTGAATACTCATCCGTGATTTTAACACGTCTATCCATTCGCATCCTCACGGCTTCGATTCGGCCTTCTCGTTCTTCTTCTACTCATCCCGGATCGTTCTGTCCTCACCAACCGCCTTCGCCTTGCCCTTCTTGCTGAACTCCGCGGGAATGTCGTCCTTCACCTCCTGATAAACATACTTGATGTTGTCCTTGCCGGTGGGCTTCTTGTCGTCGGGCTTCTTGTCTTTAGGCTCCTTGTCGTTGGGCTTCTTGCTGGCCTTGGGGACCTTCCGCTTATACACCTCAAGCAAGCGCACAGCGTCGTCGAAGAGCTTGTGCTTGACGTTCTCCGACCAAGAGCTCGCGTAGTTGCGGTCGGCGTCGACGGCCCAGGACACCGTCACCGGCAGGAGTTTCTGCTCCCTATTGAGCTCCTTGAGCGCCTCGAGCTGATTTGCGAGTTTCATGCGGTAGTCGAGCCATTTGCGGCCCTGCAATCTACCTTTGACCCTGTCGCCTCTTCGCACGAACAGGCGGTTGCCGCGGCCCTTGCCGGCGAGGACGGCCGCCATGTCGGCGATGCTGTTGGCGTACTGGTCGTTGAGCCTCTGGCCGCGCTCGAATTTGTTGAGGACCCTGCGCCGCTCCTTGACCGGGCGGGGGCCCTTTTCAGGGGAGGAGAGCGCTTCGGTTTTTACTACATCGAAGCGGAGGCTCTCGTCCCAGCACAGCTCGTGCATCTTGCGGAACTCGCGCAGCTTCTGGAAGACGGACTGGCCCGCGGCGCCCGCGCCCTTGGGCAGCTGGATCATGGCCATGGGCTTCCAGTAGTCTTTGCGGAGCGCCGCAGGTCGGAGTTTCTTGCCGTTGAACGGGAGCTGGCGGAGCACTCGGTGGGACTGGCAGACGGCGTGAATTAGCATATTGTGGGATTTTTTGCTGGCCGTGATATTTGGTAATGAGGGGCAGCAGCAGCAGCACTTCTGCGAACGAGTCGCTCATTGCTCCGCCATTGCTTGACAACCCCTCGGTCAAGCTAGTGAAAAGCGTACCTCCATGATCTTCGAGTGCGAGTAGACGACCTGTCTCGTGAGCTGGTGGCTCCAGACCCAAATTTGCTCGCCGTGGCCCTCTGGGAATTTGGCCAACTTGTATTGTGGCCTCTGCCGCTTCGGCATGAAGTGGCCATGTCGAACGCTTGTCCTCGAAACGCCGATGGACAGCTGTGAGAATCTGTTGGAGAGCGTGGCCGGTAACATTGTTGCGTCGTGCGCCGTCGCTTTCGGGGCACCGGCGGTGGGCTTGTCGTGGATCGTCGTCGCCGTCGGTCGTCGTCGTCGGTCGTCGTCGTCGTCGTCGGCCCCAAGACTTCGGCGTAGCTCGACCTTGCAAAATTTCCCCAAGCTCTGGAATCGGGTCGCGCGACCGCTGTGGCTGATGCGGCTGGTGGCCGTCACAAGTGGCACTGGTTGTGGCTTACCCACCAAAATCACATGATCCCAGCGCGTGTCTCCTATCGATAAACGATGAGATAAACACTCAATCGATAGGACGATTAGATCCGGAGTGGGCCCCAGCGGGCCCGCGCCCAATGTGACCCCGCGATTTGGGCTTGGTGGTGCACTGATTCCAGTGACGTCGCGGGACTTCCACCAGGTTCTGGTCGCTGCCCTACAACTCCCGGCCTTACCAGACGATGCTCGATCAGTCCATTCGACGGCCCACTCTTCCCAGTTTACAGCCTCGAGAAGCTTCAGTCTTTGGGCATAAATTCAGAGACTCGAACCGACTTTCGACGATTAAATTCACTCTTCCCCAAGCTTAATTCAACACAACAAAAAAAAAGATACCCCAGTTGATGATAGACTCTTCAACTTGAAGCCTCACAATCTGAGCTTCGCAACGAACAACAAACCTACCTACCTACCTTTCTACCTACGCTTAATTACAACGCAACAACACAACACAGTCGTTACACACAACAACAACCGCCATCATGAATTCAAGAATGGAATTCACCGACAGAGGCGAGAAGGCCGTCCAGGACGCGATGGCCCTCGCAGAGCAGTACGCCCACTCGCAACTGCTTCCCGTCCACCTGGCAGTCTCGCTGCTCGACCCTCCCGCAGACCAGTCAAAGGACCAACAGAACGCGCCGCCGCCGACGTCCTCGATGTTCAGACAAGTCGTCGAGCGCGCCCACGGCGACCCGCAACTCTTTGACAGAGCCCTCAAGAAGACCCTCGTCCGCCTGCCCAGCCAAGACCCGCCCCCGGACCAGGTCTCCGTCGCACCCACCTTCCACGCCGTCTTGAGGAAGGCGCAGGAGCTCCAAAAGACGCAAAAGGACTCCTTCATCGCCGTCGACCACCTCATCCAGGCCCTCGCCGAGGACCACACAATCCAGACATGCCTGAAGGAGGCCAACATCCCCAAGCCGAAACTGGTGCACGATGCCGTCACGCAGATCCGGGGCACGAAGCGGGTGGACAGCAAGAATGCCGATACTGAGGAGGAGCACGAGAACCTGGCCAAGTTCACAATCGACATGACGGCCATGGCCCGCGACAAGAAGATCGATCCTGTCATCGGCCGAGAGGAGGAGATCCGCAGAGTCGTGCGCATCCTCTCGCGCCGCACAAAGAACAACCCCGTCCTCATCGGTGAACCCGGTGTGGGCAAGACCACTGTCGTCGAGGGCCTGGCCCAGCGAATCGTCAACCGCGATGTACCCGACAACCTGAAGGCTTGCAAGCTGCTGTCGCTCGACGTCGGCGCCTTGGTGGCCGGAAGCAAGTACCGCGGAGAGTTCGAGGAGAGGATGAAGGGTGTCCTGAAGGAGATTGAGGACTCCAAGGAGATGATTGTCCTCTTCGTCGACGAGATCCACTTGCTCATGGGTGCTGGCTCCTCCGGCGAGGGCGGCATGGACGCCGCCAACCTGCTCAAGCCCATGCTTGCCCGTGGTCAACTGCACTGCATCGGTGCGACCACTCTCGCCGAGTACCGCAAGTACGTCGAGAAGGACGCCGCCTTCGAGCGACGTTTTCAGCAGGTGCTGGTGAAGGAGCCCACCATCGGTGAGACCATTTCCATCCTCCGTGGTCTCAAGGAGAGATACGACAGACACCACCGCGTCACCATTCTTGACAACGCTCTGGTGGCCGCCTGCAACCTTGCCGGCCGCTACCTCACCTCCCGCAGACTTCCCGACTCCGCCATCGACCTGGTCGATGAGGCCGCCGCCGCGGTGCGCGTCGCAAGAGAGTCGCAGCCCGAAATCATCGACTCTCTCGAGCGCAAGCTGCGCCAGATCATGATCGAGATTGCGGCCCTGGAGAAGGAGAAGGACGAGGCATCCCAGACCCGCCTGGTCCAGGCAAGAAAGGATGCCAAGAACGTCGAGGAGGAGCTTGAGCCCCTGCGCCAGAAGTACCTCTCCGAGATCAAGAGAGGCGAGGAGATTCACTTGGCCAAGCTCAAGCTCGACGACCTTGAGAAGCGCCTTGAGCAGGCCATCAACGACGGTGACCACGCCAAGGCCGCCGACCTCCAGTACGGCGCCATTCCCGAGCAACGCGCCGTTATCAAGGAACTTGAGGCCAAGAAGGCTGCCGCCGATGCCGCCCTCAACGCCTCTGGCCAGGACCACGGTGCCATGGTCACTGACGTTGTTACGGCTGACCATATCAACGACATCGTGTCCCGCTGGACTGGCATTCCCGTCACCCGCCTTAAGACGACCGAAAAGGAGAAGCTCATCCACATGGAGAAGCAGCTCGGCAAGATCGTCGTTGGACAGAAGGAAGCAGTCCAGGCCGTCTCCAACGCCATTCGTCTGCAGCGGTCTGGTCTCAGCAACCCCAACCAACCACCCAGCTTCCTATTCTGCGGTCCTTCGGGTACCGGTAAGACTCTCTTGACAAAGGCTCTTGCCGAATTCCTCTTCGACGACTCCAAGGCCATGATCCGCTTCGACATGTCCGAGTACCAGGAGCGTCACGCCCTCAGCAGAATGATTGGTGCTCCCCCCGGATACGTGGGACACGACGCCGGTGGCCAGCTTACGGAGGCCCTCCGTCGCAAGCCCTTCTCCATCCTCCTCTTCGACGAGGTTGAGAAGGCCGCCAAGGAAGTCCTCACTGTCCTCCTGCAGCTCATGGACGACGGCCGCATCACCGACGGCCAGGGCAGAGTCGTCGACGCCAAGAACTGCATCGTCGTCATGACCTCCAACCTGGGCGCTGAGTACCTCACCAAGTCCACCAACCGCGACGGCAAGGTCGACGCCACTACGCGTGAGCTCGTCATGAATGCCCTTCGCTCTTGGTTCCTCCCCGAGTTCCTCAACCGCATCAACTCCACCGTCATCTTCAACCGTCTGACGCGCCGTGAGATCCGCAAGATTGTCGACATCCGCCTCCAGGAGATCCAGAAGCGGCTGGAGAACAACGGCCGCAAGGTCTACATTGACGTTTCAGAAGAGGCCAAGGACTACCTCGGCAACGCAGGCTACTCACCCGCCTACGGTGCCCGTCCTCTGTCGCGCCTGATCGAGAAGGAAGTGCTCAACAAGCTGGCTATTCTCATCCTCCGCGGCAACGTCCGCGATGGAGAAAACGCCCGCGTTGAGCTCATCAACGGCAAGATCACCGTCCTGCCCAACCACCAAGACAGCGAGCTCAACACTGACGACGAGGACATGGACGAGGACGACGCCGTGGATGAGCTCGGTGCCGAGTCCATGGACGAGGACATTTACGACTAAAGGGATTACAACAGAACCGAGAATTGAGGAAGGAAGAAGAAGACAGTATGGGATGATTCACGAAGTATGATTGCAAAGGAATAATGTAGATGTTTCATTACTCTAGACAGCAGAGGCGTTTTGGGATTAAAAGGGATAAAGTCTTTTCGAGCATGAAAGGGATCACAGTAAATAGGCATAGAACTCATAGAAGTTCAATGAAAAAAGTTGAAAATGTAATGTTTCCAATGGTCTCTCAATTGCTGGTGATGACTGTGAGATATGAATGCCATGACCAAGATCGAGTAGGATGAAAATAGCATTCACATAGAACGAAGTCATTGTGATTTATCACCTCTCTGTGCGAACCTGGACACGCAGATTCGCAATAGAGACCCAACTTTGTGGCAACAAGACACGACAGGTCGGAGGGGGACTTGATCCTACTGCAGATCGCCATGTCGATCAACAGACAGCTCAGAACCTTTCTCCATGTGAACTCTTGGTGTCGACTAGCCCACCCTTTAGAAGGGTACACAGTAGGTAAATAGAGTAAGAGCACTTCGGCCGGTGCTTCGTGCAGCAAGAAGATCGCAGTAGGTGACTCGTGGTATCGACTTAAGACTCGGAATCAAGCTAATACATTCCAATACGCATGAGACAGGCCAGAGCACCATCCCACTGACCATCCCCAACTCAGTAGTTTCCACGGCATTCCGTCGCGGCCGAATCGGCCCGCTTTCTTCTATGGGCTTTTACATGTGTTGAGAAGAAATAGTAGACAGCTTCGGTTCAGTTCTATTGCGGGGGCCCGGGACCTGCAGCGAAGGGCCAATTCCAAGAATGACGTCAACCTGAACCAGAGCCTCCTCGATGGCACAGTCGCCCGGCCCGTCTGGAATGGTCTGATGTTAATTGGCGAGACCATGCGACCTCGGAAAAATAACAGTACCATAGTATGGGGGCACTGGCACAGATAGAGAGACACTGCAAGAGACAGAAGGCATTTGGGACGATTACGGCTGGGGAGGATTGCCCGAATGGCACACTTCCCCGCGCCTATTTACAGACAGATGTGACGCATCTGAGCCTCGACGGGTGCGGCATCATCTTCGAAGCCCGTGGTTGGTCACCAAACAGCTGCAGAGGGCTGTTCACAGCATCTGTGGCTGTTTCACAAAGCCTGGGCTCGCCAGTATTTCGGGATCGATCCACGTCTTCGGGTTGTCAAGATATCGCCTGGGGGGAGGGGGGTTTGAACGAACCTGACGTTTCAACTACGACCTACCCACGGGGTGTTGTTGTCCTGCTGATCAGCAAGTTGCAGGAGAAGAGCCACCGTTTGTTTGGTTTCTGTCTTCTTCTCCTTCTTTTCTGAATTCATCGCCGGGATTGGGTAGCATTCTGCCCGTCGAACGCCATGCAGCTGCGGTGCCACGGATTGGCCATCGTTTACGACCTCGTTGCCAACTTTGCGTATTCGTGAGATCTGCAAACCTGGCCGTGGGATGGCGGGAGAGACCGGCAAAAGGCAGCGGTGCTATTTTTACCACTGCGGCCCCGGTGATCGCCCTGGTCGGGGAAGGGTAACCCACGACGGGGAGGTTTGCCCGTTGTGACCTCCTCCCTGAGCCTCACCCAGCGAACCGGGGCGTCGGGCGAATGAAGGGACTTCGAGCCAGGAGTGGACTGTGGCGGCGGCCCCCATTGCCCAGGATGCATGAGGCGATAAATTGTCCAGTCAAGCGCCGAAGCGACCGCAGCTTTTCCATATGTTGCGCTCCGGGCCAGGGTACGCTGGGAGCGGCCGTTGATCCCATCGTGGAGATGGGAAGAAAAAGGGCCGCCTCGGTGGTGGTGCGGGCAAAGATCGTGGTGGGTGTCGGCGGACCGATCATGCCGCGGGCGGTGATGCATTGAGGCTGCGCGGCGGAACGCGTCACTAGCACGACGGACGTGGCGGAAGAGGGCACTGGCACGAGTTTCGGCGGAGGCCGCGGAGGTAAGTTGAGGCTGGAAAGGTCCGTGTCGTGTTGCACATGTACAATGTATGTAGGGCATTTCGTCCTGAATCTGGGACGAGAGAGGGGACGATGTCCGATGTCCGGTTGAAGAAGAGGACAACAGAGCGTACATACATGAGCGAGGAGAAGGGCCCCTGGTTCTCAACCGCAGACGGAAAGCATCGACAGGTGACTGTGGGGGGCGGCACAGAATAGGGGTCGATGAAACGGCCAGGTACACAAGAAGGGGATGGAATTCTCTCATCGGCATGCTCGAATCGGCTGCCATTTGGTGTGTTGGTTGACGACAGGCTCGAGTCAAGAGCTGCGATGGCAGGTGTCCTTTGACAGTTCAACACGTTTGGAGGCCGCGAGGCACGACGGGATGGATGAAAGCTTGGTTGCCAACCAGCCCGACGGATTTTGTCCCTCTGCGCTGAGAAGGTCTTGGGATGGAGAGGACGGACCGTAGCTTGTTCTCTATCGTGGAACTGCTCAGCAGATGCCAGCACGGTGGAAGCTTAAGGTATCCGTATTGCCTGCGAGACTTTCAAGGGACGCAGGTTGTCCCCAGCATTCAAAGCCCCCGTACCGTACTTTCCAAGACGGGGGGGGGGGGGGGGGGATCAACTCGTCCCATACCCAAATCGAGGAGACGGCGGGCGGCTACCCGGGCGGTGGGCCGAGAGCGATGACTGTCCAAAATAAGACATTGGATGCTGGACGAGCCAGACACCAGACAATGTGCTCACCGTATCTGCACACCGGCCGATGACCAGTTGAAGACCAGGCCCTGAGAGGCAGCGGGCGACCAAAGAGAGATACGAGAAACGTGAAAGCTTTCGAAAGGCGACGTTGTAAGCGGGAGCCGTTGGCGGCAGATCGTGGCGTGGGAGTGTGCATACGGCAATACAGAAGAAGTGAGCGTAGCGTGGATAGGGCAGGCTAAAGCCATGTTTCAGAATTTTTTAGCAGATCCTCTGACAAGAGTCATCCGAGGTTGTGATTGGAGAAGGGCCAGGGGGCGTTAAGCTGGAGCATAAATTACCAGCATCTCCATCACGCCTTTGAGGTGCTGCACCTGGCAGGCCTGGCTTAGCCTGGACCTTGGCTGTTGATGTCAGTGGCCCCATTGGGAAACACGTCGCAAGCTTCGTTGGCTTGCTGTGGTGGCCCCCCTCCCCTTTTTTATTTTCCAAGGGCCAAAGTCTCTTTTGCCAGGCTGGTGATTCGACCAGAGCTGGTGGATTAAGGTGCGATGATGGCCCAGGTTTTGAGTCAGTAAACGGTGGCGGCCATGTCCAGCACTCGCTGCTCTTTTGTCAAGTCGTCCATGCATACATGCGGATCTCGTGTGATGGCCCGAAGTTGAAGAGGGCAGGAATGGCCGACGTCGGTTGCATCGTGTCAGCAAAGCCCGGGGAGGGCTGACCGAGAGATTCTCTAACCCGAAGACTGGACGTGGTTCGCGATGTTGGTGGTCGAACCCCTGAAGGAACCCAGGAGAGAGCACAGAGCCTCCCAGACAGGGTGTCCGGCTTTCCTTAGACCCAGGCCGGTACATTCGTGGCTTCTGTCAATTTATCCATGACAGCAGGTCAGCACTTTGTCAGGTGCTGCACAGAACATTGCGGTCAGAGGGCTGGATAGTAGGATTCGCCATGCCGGCCAGAAGTCATTGCGGTGCACAGGATTTGTGCTTTGTGATGTTGAGTAGTCTCGTCCCAAGTTTACTGGCAATGACATACGGGCTTGTCAGCCGCAGACCAAGTTGCTTGTTGCCGGCATTAAGATGTGAATCTGATATTGGGCTAGGTTCCAGCTAAGGTGCGGGCATGTGAGGTATGGCCGGGGGCTCTCGCTTTCCCCAGAGCCCCAGTCTGAGGGCTTCTCGAAGGCCAGCCGTCGTTCCCGAAAAAGGCAGACGGATGGTGGTGGCCGGTCAAGTTGCACTGAGATGTCGCGGTTATATGATGGCTTCTGGTAAGTTTGTAGCGACACCCCGGTCTGACCAGGTGGTTAGCGAGGGTTGTGCACACCGCGCTGCAACTCTGAAGACGACGAGGCACGCCCAGAGATGGAGAAATGCCTCCGAGCAAACGGTGTGGTGTACTACGCAGTAATGGACGACAACTTGTCAGTGGCGACGAGCGAGGATGGTTCGTCGGGGCGATGGAGACAAGCCAACGTCAAGTCAGTTTGGCCCCCATTTTTGGGTCATGCTCCAGGCCAGACCCCTAATTCTTCAGCGCAGAGGGTGTCTTTTGCAGCAATCGGCTACTCAGCTTCGGCGAAAGATGAGGCGCTGTTGACGGTGATAGATCGGTGACACTGGGGAAGCGTGTAGGAGATAAGGGACGGGATCCCGGCTCGTATGGAGGGATGGGACCTGGTTGACAGTTTGGAGGCTTCGTTGACGGTGGTTCCATGGCATTGGATGAGGGGTTGAGTTTGGTGAAAGATGACTGCTGACTGGCCGGTGGTGGCGGTGGTGGTGATGGAGGGAGAGGAGGGATGTGCATCTTAGTCGGGTCGGTATCAAGACCAGGCGCCAGGATGGCATCGCGGCATCGGCTGGGCCTGGAGCAGCTGAAGAGTGTTGATCATCCCAGACGGGACGATGTGGAAAAGCAGGCCAGGGACGAGTCGCCGTAGGGCTGGTCGGTTGTGTCGTGTTGACAGTTGGACGTGGACGCTCAGACACGTTGCGGTCATATCTGCGTCTTGAAGAGGAATTGAAAGACAATAGTCCCGTCGGGTCGCTTGGAGACGGGTAGTTGGAGGTTGATCCGGGGTAAGGGCCGTGGGATCAGGAATTGAAGGACAAGCGATTGCTTCGAGGGCAGACAGGTTATTGCCCGCTAACAGACGTTGGTGCGCATTCCGCCGAGTTAGCGTGTCGTTGGACGAGGTCCCGTCCCGAGTCGAGACCGAGACCTACCCTAGGTACTGCTGCGGTAGGTGTTAAGGTGCTTGGTTTGGTTTTGTGGTGTATTCGTACCTATTCGTAGCATTCCGTAGGTATGAAGTATGTGTTTTTCCTGCGCATCTGTTCTGGTCCGTTCCGTTCCACAGCTCGCAACCGGTTCTGTCGTGGCCGCCCGTCGGTTTCAAGGTGGGATTCGCGGCAGAAGGCAGCGACTGGGGCAGGTAGTGGGCAATAGGCATGAGCAAGAGACAGCACAGCCGCTCTTCACGATGGCGTCGCGGCCTGTCAATGGATTATGGCAGTGATCCTGATTCTCCATCTCCATGGTGTGCAAAGTTGGATAATGTGGAGTTGCAATTGCGGGTACAGACAGCGGTACGGCGGTACACCAGGTGGAAGGTACCCACGGCATCGCACCTTCCCACTCGGTGTCAGCCCTCCCTGGCCACACCATTCGCTCCCGGGCTCGGGACCCACCTGCGTCTGTCTGGCTGAGGAAAGCAGGGGAAGGGGCAATTGACGTTGAAGGGAAGCAGGAGGGAGGAGACGCCTGCCAACTAGAGGCGTCAAGATGCCAACGCCGTTCCAGGGGCCGGCAAGACGGACTCGACGGGCTGCCTACCTTAGTGCAGGAAAGGGCGCATGGTCGAGATACAACAGGAAGTGAAGGCAGACTGAGATACCGTAACGCATGTAGGTAGATAGGTACCGGCTACCTAAGAAGACAAACTGCCCGCTTGAGTGCCCCCTAAAGCGATGCTAAGGTCGATCGGCTGCCGTTTCACACTGACCTCAACCCTCCGCTTGGCCCCGTTGTGGGCGCTGTCGTGTCAGCCAGTCCCTGTCTTGAGCAGCTTGCCCTGGTCTAACTGACGAGGGGAGACGGCTGCGAATGACGAGAGCCATGTACCTGCCGTGGCGGGCAGCAAGAAAAGGCACCTTGCCCTGCTTCGCCTTGGGTTGCCTTTACTTCCAACCTGGCTTCAATATGGATGGCAGTGGAGGCCAGGGCAATCAATGGCAATGAATGTCCGTGGTGACAGAGCTGCATCTGCGCCTGCATTGCACTGCGCCTGCTGCTGCTGCTGCTGCTGCTGATGCTTGCTTCTACTGATGCTTCGCTGCACCGCACTGCACCCAACTACGTAGCGAAAAGGTAACCCAAGGCCTTCTTCCATGAGAGGTAAGGCAGGCAGGTAGCCCGGTCATGCATGTACCTTTTCCCCTAACCTCAAACCACCCCTCCTTTCCCCCCTAAACTGACCTCGACAACGTCCTTGTATGTACCTGTCTCCTTCTCTCCTCCTGCCCTACCTACCTACCGTCCGTTTCCTACCTATCCGTCCGTACCTTACCCTTCCTCGAGGTACCTACCTGGCCTGCCTTACCTCACCTTGTGCCTTGCCTTGCCTGACTATCCGTCCTAAACTGGCACGACGGGACTGGTCCAAGGACCCAACTCCTTACTCCAAACGAGCACTGCACCTCCGTAGCATTCATTTTACCGTTCCATCAACCACAAACCTCACGCTCTGAAATCTCTCTTTTCCCTCCTCCTCCTCCTCTGCTGCTCCTCTCGTCTTCTTCCCCTCTTCCACTCCCACCACTCTTCCACCCCCCAACCCCTATCCCTTTCTCCAGGCCTCATCGACCCTATACTAATGACGCCTGTATATTGAGATCTTTTACTTTTGTTTCTTTCCTCTCTCTTTTTGTCTCGCTCAAAAGAAGCCCGGAAGGAAAGGACATCAGAGTTGGTTTTTGGGATCTGCCGCTACAAGAGAAATCGTGGTAGTGTGTGTGTGTATTTGTGTGTTGAGAATCCGGACCTGTGGAATCTGATCCGAAAACCGACCAGACGACACCGCAACGCTACGCAACGCAACGCTCCGCAAACGCACCGCACCGCACCGCACCGCACCGCATCGCTTCGTATCGCAGCCTCCACATTCAATAGACCACCCACCGCTACGCGACCACAACGGCTACCGAGTGACGGCAGGAGAAATCTTCCCATCGCCCCAGCGCCCAATCGTCCGTAGCCCACAAGCCCCCGACATTCCTTGACCTCACAACTCAAGCAATCCCCCCCATCCGACCGACGTCGAACCCTCCTTTTTTATTCTCGACAACGCCCAGCAGCCCCCCGTACAATCGTCTGTCTGGCGTGGCGTACCTTGTAATACCTGGAAATACGCACACAACACTTTTTCGTCCCCTTCGACCGTTCGACCAACATTCCTTACACTCCCAGCCCCAGACGAGCCAACCCCGTTTTTGCGCACGACTGCCCCGGCGACCCCATCACTTCTCTGCCTCCCCGTACTCGACAGGTTGGCAGCTCGTCCCGGACAGTCCGCGAAACAGCTTCGGCAGGAAAGAAAAAAAAACCAGGACGTTGGGGAAATTGACGCAGCATTTCGCTGTCGGTATCCCTTTCGACTCGTCCGACAGGGAATACGAGACGTTACGGTCTCCTCCAGGCTGTCCTCAAGTCATCGGATTTGATTCTCCTTGGCGCGTGTTCATCGTCACCCCGGAGAACAGCATCCAATTCGACAGCCCCGTCATCCCATCGGGTCCATTTCAAGTGTCACAAACTTCTCTGATGAGGTGCGGCCTAGATAATTGATAATGTCAACTAGATCCGATCATTTGGCCATTGGTTACCCGCCCCAATCTGCCACACAGGCTCGGTCGACTTCACCGACCGCCAACAACACATCTCCCATTGACTCTGCCGCTGGTTCCTCGGTCAGATCTCCATTCGGCCTGCCAGGCAGCTTGAATCACACCAGCAAGATGGCTAGCGCTTCGCGATCAGGGGCTGGCTCTCCGTCGCACGAGATGCCCGGTTCCAGCAGGCTGTTCTCCAAGAGGTACGCGAGGTGCCCATTCCAGCTCCCTTTCTTTCTGGAACCACCAATGCTAACTGCTTCATCACAGAGCCCGGGAAATTCAAGCTCAGGAAGGCGTGCCTGGATTGCCGTTAAATCCCTGGGGCGGCCCGCCGACGAGCGGCAACTCCACGCCTCTCCGCGAGAACATCCCAGAATCGCCAACCGATGGCTTCCCCGACTTTGCCCAGCTTCCTACGCCTGACTCGCTACCCCAGACGAGGCGTGCCCGCGCTGGTACCGTCCCGTCACGATTCTCTCCCGGTGGTGTCGGCAACGGTCTGCTCAATATTCCTGCGATGGCTCCCAAGTCATCTCGGCCCACGCCTTCCCACAGCCCCTTCAAGTCATCTTCCCCAGGCCTCGAGCCAGCGGACACCGCCTCCAACAACTCCGCGCTGCTCTCCCGTCTTCGCGCCGGTTCAATGCCTCAGCGTAGCCCCTTTGCTCAAATTCCGGGTACCAGCTCTCCATTTGGACCCTCCATCTTCAGCAGCTGGAACCCCGCGGGAACCGGTCGCGATCGCGGCATGACACTGGCAAGCATTGCTAGCATCGGCTCTACGAACGGCCCCAGTTCGCCGACCCAGTCCCAAATCTCTAGAGAAGGCGGTGGTGAGAGTGATGTCCATATGAGGACGCTCGACTACCTGGGACTGGCTGAGACACCGCAGCCCCCTCGCGCGCAACTGGCGACTCCGTACATCCCGAGCTTCAACGATTTTACTAAGGCTAACCGTTTCCGCTCCTACTCGGTCAACAACAAGGACAAGTACGCTGACGAGGAAGAGGATGATTTCGAGGAGAACATGACTTTGGAGAGCCAATATGTCGCTCACCTCCAGGACCAGCTTGCGGCAACCAATGCGGCCATTCACAACCACAACCTGGCTGTGCAAGCTTTTGCCAACCAAGCGACCCGTCCTCGTGCCCGCACTGCGGGCGTTTTGGACACCCCTGGCTCCCGCCTGATGCGCACCTACATGTCTGGCAATGCTGGCATGGGCGGTGCTATCCCGCCCGCCGAGATCCGTCTGCCGGATGAGAAGGAGTTTGACGATCTGCCGCAAGCCGTCGCTGCTATGAACCTTGGACGGTCAAGCAGCCGCAACGCGAATCTCCTCAACGCCGAGGACCAAGGTCTCGAAGGTCCCACCAGCGCTCTCTGGCTGGGCAGCATTCCCACCTCCACCACAACGTCAACCTTGACGGAGATGTTCAAGTCATACGGCCCAATCTTGTCTGCTCGTGTCCTCACCCACAAGAACTGCGGCTTCGTGAACTTTGAGCGCATGGAGAGCGCCATCACGGCGAAGGCTAGCATGAATGGCAAGGAGATCTTCCCTGGAGCTGGACCGATCCGCATCAACTTCGCCAAGCCCCCATCTGCCTCCAACACGCCCGGCCACGATGGCGTCTTCCCGTCCCCCAGCCCCGATCCCTTCTCGAAGAACCAGGACGGCGCATCCGGTTCTGGCTCCGGCGCCGCCGCCGACAGCGCGCCCCTGGCTGCGCAGCCAGCGAATGCTGCTCCGACCGTGCCACCTCTGGCTGAGATGACGAATGACATCCTCCGTATCGTGAAGCAATTCCAGGCTTCTGACGAGGACTCTGCCAAGATCTCCCGCAGCCTCCAGTCTTCTATCCAGTTCAACAACTTTGTTGACGAGATCCCCCCTATTCGGGAGCCTGCTCACACCCGCGTCCACGACGCTCCGAGACTGAGGGACATCAGGAAGCGGATCGACAACCAGAGCCTCTCCCAGGCCGAGATCGAGACGACCGCCCTCGACATGCTTCCCGAGATTGCCGAGCTGTCGTCCGACTATCTGGGCAACACCGTCGTGCAGAAGCTCTTCGAGCACTGCTCCGACGACCTTCGGGATGCCATGCTTGCCGAGATTGCTCCTCACATGGCCGAGATTGGCGTGCACAAGAACGGCACCTGGGCTGCCCAGAAGATTATCGATGTCTGCAAGACTCCTCGCCAGATGTCCTTGATCGTTGAGCACCTGCGACCGTACACGATCCCCCTGTTCCTGGACCAGTACGGCAACTATGTGCTCCAGGGCTGCCTCAAGTTTGGCGCTCCCTACAATGACTTCATCTTCGAGACTATGCTTAGCCGCATGTGGGAGGTTGCTCAAGGCCGCTACGGTGCTCGTGCCATGCGCGCTTGCTTGGAGAGCCACCACTCCACCAAGGAGCAGCAGCGCATGCTTGCTGCCGCCATCGCCCTGCACAGCGTGCAGCTCGCCACCAACGCCAACGGAGCCCTGCTTCTGACTTGGTTCTTGGATACTTGCACGTTCCCTCAGCGCCGGACAGTTTTGTCGCCCCAGCTTGTCCCTTGCCTCGTCCATCTCTGCACACACAAGGTCGCTTACCTCACGGTTTTGAAGGTCATCAACCAGAAGGCCGAGCCGGAGGCACGAGACACCATTCTCAAGGCTCTGTTCTTCACGCCTAACGACCAGATTCTCGAGGCGATCCTCAGCGACCACGCCTGCGGTGCCACCTTGATTTTCAAGGTCCTCACCACACCCTTCTTCGACGAGAGCATCCGCAGCCAGGTGGTCGAGAATGTCAAGAATGTCTTAGTTCGTATCAAGGCCCAGCCCGGCCAAGGCTACAAGCGCTTGATGGACGAGGTTGGTCTTTCTACACGCAACAGCGGCGGAGGTGCTCGTGATCACGGACACGGCAACTCGAACAATAATGAACAGCGCCAGCGACCGGCTTCTCGCCAGGCCAACCTGAACAACCACCATCAGCAGGGTGGCCACATGAACAAGCAGCAGCAGTTCTACAACCCGCTCAACGCGCCTGTCAATCCGTCCAACTACGAGATGGGCTTTGGTGGCCAGCGTAACGAGCCTGCTGACGCCAACATGCCGCCGTTCCCGCCGTATGGTGTGCAAAACCCTATGTACAACCCATCGAACTCTCCGATGCCGGCTCCTGCGAACTTGCAACAGCTGCAGTATCAGCAGAACATGCTGAACCGCGCAACCCCTCCCATCAACAACTTCTTCCCGCCGATGCAGGCAGGATTTGGCGGTTACAACAGCCCTAGTCCATCGATCGACCAGTACCGCAGCCAGAACTTGGCCAACGGTAGCCCTATTCAGCCCCCGGCGACTCAGATCCCTCAGATGCCTCCCGGTCAGGCACCGTACGCACCTCCCGGATTTGGTATGAACATGGGAGGCATGGGAGGATTTGGTTACGGCAACATGGGTGGCGGCATGCAGAACATGGGTTACATGCAACAGGAGCAGGTCAATGGAAGACGTGGCCGAGTAGGTCAACCCCTACCTACCCCCATCGGTGTCCCCAGGCAGCACTAACTCTGATGACAAAGAGGTGATCCAAACGCCAATTGTACAGACGAAATACTGGTCAGGGACGGTCTGACTGGCTCACGCCGCTCTTTTTGCTTGGTAAAGGATGGCTTGGTATGGAATCGGCACAGGAGTTTGGTGGATCTGGGTCGTCATGTAAAGAATGTTTGCAGGAGTAAACGCCGCCCGATGTGTCAGGAAAATGCGCAAGCCACTCCCATCGAGGAGGGGGCCATGTCTCGATGATAGACAAGGGCACATACGAATGCTGCCCCCGGATAGTGGTCGCAGCAACGAGAGAGGGTTTTATTTTTTTTTCTTCTTCGATTCACCTGGTGGGCTCCAGCAGCTCCACGAATGGCTCTTCATCCTTCCTGATCTTCACCTGGGAAGTTGTTTCTTTTTACAACACTACTATTGCTACCCTCACTTTGCTTGTGGCGTGGTATATAGAATGAGCGGGCGGTGGGTGACGGGCGGCAGACCGTCCTCCTGAAGCCCGCGCTTGCGAGGAAGTCAGACAAAACCAAAAACCACAAAAAAACAACCAACCCTACCCCAAAAAAAAATGTGTGTTGCTTCCAGGTACTGCGAAGTCATCAATCGGAGTCTCAAACGATGGGCGGGCATCACTTCTTTTTCTGAGCTTTACAGCAGCAGCAGCAGCAGCATCTATTGTTTCTTGTTCTTCCCTTTTTTTTCCTTTCTTGTAGAAACCTTGGGTGGGGATGGAAGGGTGTCCTATGGCTTTCGAAAGTATGCCTTTTTTTTTCTTCTTCATTCGATTACGGCTGTGACGAAACTTCCTTCCCGTTCATGGTGGCACCAAAAGCTGCTCTTGACCGGGTTGTATAGATAGATAGCATGAGGTAGTGTTTGCATTGTAGTAAAAGCTATTGGTATTTCCCAACACACATATGGCCTGTCTCTGTCCTCGTGCCTGTTTGTGTATCACATTTATTTATGGTGTCTGTCCAGTTTCAACCCCGCCAAGTGAAGAAGAGCCAGGTAAACCTTCTAAGCCAGCAGTAACCAGGGGGTTCTGTCATGAACGAGCCAAGAAGCTGGTTTTGGCAGTACCACGTGGGCCACATGTCACAGGGGCATGACTTGATTGATGCGGTGTGTAGTGTAGCATTCTGTTCGATGCCTAATGCCCCCTCCGCCATCCCCATCCACTCGCTCACTGTAACCTCCGCCTCTGTGCCATCTCAAAACTTTTACCTTCCTGTGTGCCTTACCCATACCTAACCTAGGAACCCAAGGAAGAGATTACGAGTGTAAGAGAGTTGTGGTATGATACAAGACGACCGTAGAGAGAGAGGGGGCGCGCAAACGAGCCCGACCCGACTGACTACTCCTTCTCCATCGATATAGGCATGGTATACCCAGGCTGCCTGTCATTCTCATCTTCCCCCAAACGCTATGGATAGCACATACTGCCGATGCCGTGCTTGCTCAAAAAAAAAGTATGAAAAGACTCAAAATGCCACCCTTCTTCCTGCGCTCCAAACGTGTGCGAACTCGTTTCTCTTACTAGACCGCTGTGCTTCTTTCTATGACGTTGAGTGTGTTTGGAGCGGTCCTCCTGTGTTCAATCGCTGATGCCCGATTCCTCCAAACTCCGGTATCCGTGCGAAAGGTCGTGTCTTGGGAATCAAGGGGCAATAATAATAAAAGGGAAAATAATAGAGAATACCGATGGCGGATACACCACGATCGTCGTGCCCTTCTTGTCAGACGACGTCGTGGTGTCTCTCCAGTGTCGGCACATGCGCGCCGCTTATGTCGTCATTAGACTGTCGCATGTGTATGTCGGAGTTGGTTGGGGAAGAGGAACGCTCCATTGTCACCGACCGAGTCTCGTCGTGGTTGGCATCCTAATCGATATCCATAACGGTCGTGTCGTCGTCGTTCGGCACCTCCTGCGACGACTTCTCCCCAAGAACGCTGGCCGGCTCCGGGTTGTCCTGAGTCGTCGTCGCCGGGGTAGGCAGATCAGCCGGCGGCTCAACGGACTCGTTCTTGATTGTAGTCACATCACCCTCCACGCTCTGTGTGACGTCTGTGGTGTTGCCGTCGGCTATGGCGGCGTCCGCAGCCATCGGAGCCGGGCCAGCAACGCCGTGCAAACCGCCTCCAAGCAGGCTCTTGATGCGGTCAGACATGGCTTCCATGTGAGCAAGCATGGCGCGAAGACTTTGCTTGTCATTGGCATTCAAGTCACCGTTGGCAAAGTTCTCGGCGCTGCCACGCGCCATGATGGAAAGAACGTCTGCATCGGCACTCATCTGTGGATCTGTTAGTTCTACGTCTACGCCGTCTCGATGTAGCGGTTGTTCTTACCAAGAGAGCCTGGGTGAGGTCGTCGAGCTTGTTGTTTTGCCGAGTGGAAGCCAGCTCGACCATGTTGAACACCGCTTGCTGTTCCGCCAGCGTGCGAGAGTCCAGAGGAGGGCTAGTCTGGTGTGGCTGGGCCCCAGCCAATGGCTGCGAGCCAGCAATGTAGCCTGCGCCATCCTTTCGAAGCCTGTGAAAATTGTTAGTACTCCCCGCAAATTTAGGCAACGCAGGCGGTACTGACTGAGAAATGAAGTCGAGCACAACGCCCTTGGCGGGCAGTTTGTACACTCGACCAAACGTCTTCACGTCGCTCCAGCCCGTTTCGTCACTTGATTCTTCCTCCTCAATCTCGATGAAGCCGTTGTTTCTCATACCGCGGCTAAAAGCAGGGGTGATGGTGGGTGCTCCTTTGATCTTGCGGAAGCGGTGAGCTGGTGTGAGCTGTTCCGGCAGCGTGGCCAGCAGGTCGTCTGCGTGAACCGGACAGCGCCATGTCCGCACGACTGGCGGAATCGCCAAAGGCGGGTCAAGACAGTCCAGATGCCAGTAAAGTCCACACAGACTACAAGGAATGATGGCTCGGTTGTCTGCTGCTGGATGCTGGCAATTGTGGCATAGAACCGCAGAGCCGTCGGCGTCCCGAACCTTGAAGAAGTCGGGAGCTTCCTCATATCCCTTCTTCCTGGAGCGATTGTCAGCTGACGGTGACGATAAGCCGTGGGACTTGGCACTTACTTTGGCTTAGTGGGAACCACCACGTCCTCGTACTCGCCCTCAGGTCCAATCTTGACGCCTTCAAAGTAGAGCTGGACTGGCCGAGGCAGCTTGAAGGCTTGCGGGTTTGTCTTCTCCAAGCCATTCAGCAACCCTCCAAAGGGACCCTTGTGTTCGGGCACCCTAGTGGGGTATCTCGTGCTGAAACAGACGTTGCAAAACCACTCCTCGGGGAGCGTGTCGCCCAGGCCCAAGTCGACACATTCGAAATGGAATGACCTAGAGCAGTTCTCACAGCAAACGAGCTCCCCAACACCGCCGCAAGCCGAGCAGTAGTCATCATTCTCGTCCTGGTAGGTTGTAAGCATGTGTTCGCTGAGGCAATTTGCGGGAAATGAAGAGGTGGGAGTGCAGGCTGGGTCGGGAAAAACGGGAGGACGGGGGCCGCTAAACTCTGAGTCGGGATGTGCGCCTTGGCCGCTCAAGATCCATGCCCGCAGAATGCCCTCATGCCCTCGTGTGCTCCCATCCTGTCATCCCAACCACCAGCCCATCGAGTGCGCCCAAGGCAGAAAAATTTGGTTTGGATTGAAGTGGGAAGCCTTGTGCTACGATGAAAAAGAGACACGCGACATAGACTTACCTGATTTGTCGGGCCCCCGTTGGCGACAGATGGACCGCCCTCTCCACTGGCACGGGGAACGCCAGCTGCAGTGCCTCCTTTCTTCTTCATAGGACTGTGATGGAACGCGTCAGTGACTTCAATTTTGCATGTTTATGATGTGCTTTGCGATGAAATTTCGGACGAATGCGATGGCTACGGCGATGAGATCAATCGCCTGCCGTGCGACGCCGCCCAGGTCGCCACTCAGGGCTGGGGTTCTCATCTCATCGCACTATGCCACTTCGACGCAAAGTCTGGGATAAAAGCCGCGATATGCAGAGTGCATCAGGGGCAAAAATGAACTTACGAAGTCTTGATACGCAAGCCGGTCCGCTGCTTCTTCGTAGGGCGTAGGTTTGTGGGCGTCGCAGCTCTCGAGCTCGCCGTCGGAGTGACGTCCTCAATGAAGGATGGAGCGGTCGGAGAGCTGTTGTCTATCTCATCATGCGTCCTCTTGGCCGATCTCGTGGTCCTCGCGCTCAGGTTCAAATTCAGGCTCAGATTGGGAGCCGGCGTCCTGACTGACTTGCGAAGATGCACCGCTGGCGAAGATGCAAACACGGATCCTGCTCTACCTCTCATGTCTGATCCGCGAATGTGGCTCTCTGGCTGGGGCGTCTGGCTGATGGTGCTGTCGCGTGCATTTCTCCTGCGGGAAGTCGTGGCATCATCGCTGGGCAAGATGCGCGGTGCCTTGTCCTTGCTGGCGTTCTTCTTACCGGCCGCTTTTGTTGTCGTGGTCGTGTTGGCCGTGGACGACAGATTGGGGAAAATGGGCGAGGAAAGTCGACCAGGCATGTTGCCAGCCCCTGCAGCTTGAGATGCGTTTGGGGGGAGGGTGGGTGAGTTTGGGTTGGATGCGTCAGACACGCTCGACTTAGCAGCAAGGGATCTGCCGCGTCTCTTAATTGGCTGGGGTTCGGTTGGCGGTGCTGCGCTGGTTGTGGTGGTCTCGGGGTCGGCCCCAGCAGCCGTGGTAGCCGTCGTGGCACTGTGACGGCGACTGTGGCTGACGACTCGAAATCCGACGGGAATGGGCGGAGAGCTGGGAGATGGCGAGTCTGGTGGCAGTGATGGCGATGCAGACAGTTCCGAGAGGGAAGAATCACTGCTCGCTGAGTCCCTTCGGGCGCGCCTGCGTGAGGGCGTGACGACACCCAAAGTCGCTGTTTCCGCGTCCATCATTGACTCATCCGCGTCGTCGACGGGGGATTCTAGCTCCTTCCGCCGCTTTCCTTTCTTTTTTGTCGGCGACGGGCTCTCTGTCTTGGCATCGAGAGAAAGAAGCCTGCCGTAGGGTGCTGCCTTGGGCTTGTGAGGGGTGAAGCGCGAGTTGGTGGAAGGGGGCACGAAAAAGTAGCATGCCTGATTGTCCTTCTTGCCCTCCTTCTTCTTCTCTTCGATAAGGCGAGCGAATTCATCCAGAGTGTCTGCGTCAGCCTTCTGGTTGTACACGTCCTCAAACATGGCTAGGAAGGTTGGGTTCGCAGAGTTTTCATCGTAGAGGGTCCTCAGTGCCCACGCAGTGGGATAGCGGTAATGCCGGAGCGCCTCATCAACCGCGATCTCCACAACGCGCTCGACCGACTCCTTGCTCTCAGGAGTCGGATCCGGAGTAGGAGTAGGCTCAGGCGTAGCTTCACGAGGCGGAGGCTGCACGGCATCGCTGGAAGGCGCCGAGGGCTGTTGAATTGACGCTGAGAGGCGGCGTCCCGCAGATGGTCGCGAGAGGCTCTTGCGCGGAAGCGATGTGCGACTCGCCGCATTCTTCACCGCCGCTGCCTTGGGCGTGTAGTCCTCGTCCTCATCGTCGTCATCGAATCCTCTGATCGTCAACGATTTTTTGCCCATCTTCGTCGCCGCGATGGGTGGTGAGGGGAGTGGCGGAGGAGGTGTTTCTGAGCGCTTTGGTGCCGACGCACTTGCGGCGGCCGCGGCAGAGTTTGCTGAGCTTGGCTTGATGATGATCTTCCTGACAGGTTGCTGCGCACCCTCCTGGCCCTGCTTCTTGGTGGTTCCTGCCTTTGGGAGGGTCCCAAGGGGCGCCATGTTCTCCGTCACGCCATATCGGATCAATCCTGCCTCCTCAAAGCTCGGCTTGCTCTGGACTGCGGGCTCCAACCATTTTTGCAAGAAGGTCTTGGACGCTGCACTGGGCGCATTCGACGACTTCTTCGCAGAGTCACCCCCTCCGTTGGCATGCTGGTGCGGGCTGGAGAATCGCGACCTCGTGGCTCTCGTGCTCGTCGGCATCATGTCGAAAGGGCTCTTCTCGCCGGAAGGGCTCTCTGCGGCGGCCCCTGACCTCCTTGCCTTGGACCAGACTGACAAACGCTCCGAGTCGGAAGCCTGCAATCGCGTTAGTTCGTGTCTTTGCAGAGGAAAGGGGGAGTTGGCTACTTCTCTGGTCTTGGAAGGCATTCGGTGATGCGTTCTAGGCGCGTTCCCTCCACTTGCGACGCGAGAAACTTGGTGGGAAGGAGGGATGGGAGAGAAAAAGGGTGCCGAGCTGCGGGATTGGTCTCGAGGATTTTCGGAGTCGACGGACTGGGGGTGGTGTGGGCTAAGGAGCTACGGTGCAGTGTAGGTACCTACAAAGCTACCCTACCACGGCGGTGGGCGGTGGGCACGGGGGGGCTGCGAGGGTACCAGATGGCGAAGTGCAGGGGGGATGGGGGGCCAAGTCACAGCGCTCTTGGGAGCCAGTAGTTTGATGCCACAGCA
Organism: Colletotrichum fructicola Nara gc5; assembly: GCF_000319635.2. Classification (NCBI taxonomy): domain Eukaryota; kingdom Fungi; phylum Ascomycota; class Sordariomycetes; order Glomerellales; family Glomerellaceae; genus Colletotrichum; species Colletotrichum fructicola. Next base: position 5,215,657 of record NW_027094051.1, on the reverse strand, counting down.
TGCCAAAGCCTTTGACCTCGCTGTTGGCCCTGTGACTTACACACCCGGCTCACCTCACTGGACGCGCTCATAAGGTTTCCAGCTTACTGCACGTTGGCGTCAATCCGTTGTCACTGGATTGGACTGTCTTCTTCGCCTCCTTCCTTTTCCTCTTGAACCTGCTGGGCGATGGGACTCGAGGACGTCACTTGATCTTTGTTTCTCGAAGAACGAACACATCTACCTTTCCTGTAGACGGTTTGAAGGAAGGGCGGGACGGGAGAGCTCTTTATCTTCAGGAGCTCACCTCCTTGGGTCTCCCCCCGACGCTCGACCTGAGAAACGAAGTTTGGATACTCGGGATCCAACTTTGCTTCCCACCCAGGGGGCTGGGTTCTGCTGCGGGTGCGGGTGCTCACCACGCGGTACAGTCGCCATTTGCCTGGGCGGGTCCGCGTCTCTACCGTATCGACGACGACCAGGGTGAGCGACGGGCAACCTCTGGAATTGGGCATTCTGTTCCACTCATCCTCGTGGCCAACTTTCTCTTCCCCCGGCCGACGGCTTCTCCTGGCGTGCTGGGTCTCATCGGCAGAAACGCCCCTGTTCCATCTCCGTTCTCAGACATCATCACTTTGCGACAAACCATGCGGGATATCAGCAGTTTTGTTCTCACACGTCCCCTACGACGCTGATGCTTGGGGGTCACTGGGATCCGGGTCGGTCAGGGAAACGGGCTCAGTGGAATGGTATATGAGATGTGCGTATGCGTGCAGATGACTTGTCTTTGTTGGGGCTGTTGCATCAGGGCACCAGGCTTTCCGATCTATCCTCTGCCAACAATCCGGCACATCCAGGGCTGCCTGCCTCGGGGACTTCCCGCATTGCCAATCAAGCCGGCTCAGTGAGGCTTTCATCGAGAACCGTCGCTTCGCTGACACTCCGGCAAACAGTTTCGAAGCCCATCAGCCACCCAGCGTCGGATAGCAAGGACAAGCGCACCTGTTTCCGGCCTCACCATGGCCACACGGCCCTATCGTTTGTCCAGGGAGTAAATTCACACATTTGACTTTCACGAACGAAATTTTGTGGGCGCAAAATCGGGCCGCCCCCTTTATCCTTATTGATAGTCACTGCTGTTTTTCCACTTCCGCTTACTCCTCGTCGCTCTCCTCCTCCGCCTCACCGGCGGCAGCCTTCTTGGCGGGCTTCTTCTTCTTCTTGTTCTTGTTTTTGCTCTTGGTGGTATTTCTGGACAGAGGCTGCTCAAGAATCTTGAGGATCTCCTCGTCCTCGATCTTCTTGTCAGACTTGACCTTGCTGAGGTCAAGAGCCGGGGGGGCACCGAGCTTGGTGATGCCGTTCTTGGTGATGGCTGCGCAAAAGTTAGCCGGTTGCCTAGGGATGATGACGGCACTCCATCGGGAGGCTTACCAATAGTGGTCAGGTAGCGAGCGACGGGGGAGTTGTCCTTGTCGCCAACAACCTCGTAGGCACGGAAAACGTTGCCGCGAACGCACTCAACCACACCAGACTTGGCATCGCGCTCATCCTCGAGCTGGCGCAAGCTGAAGGGGAAGGTACCGAACTTCTTCTGGACCTCGTTGAGGATCTTGCGGGAAGTCGGGCGCTTGAGGCCGTAGGTCTGGAGGGTACGGCGGTGCAGAGTGGTTCTCTGGTCAAAGGTCTTGACCTTTCCAGCGCCCAAGCTCACGCCCATCTCGACACCCCAGACCTCACCAATCTCGGGGGTACCGTCGCCCTTGGTGCCCTCGGCGGGGGCAAGAACGATCTTCTTCTTGCCCTCGATCTCGTTGCGCTCAAAGAGCCATGACGTGGTGCTCTCGACGAGGTTGCAGTCGTAGGCCTTGACGACCTTCTCGAGCAAGCTGGTAATCTTGGCCTGGCTGGGGGCCTTCTCGGCGCTGGCCTTGGCCTTCTCCTCATCAGTGCCGTTGGCCAGAGTGCCGGGAGGCAGCATCAAGCGAAGGAGGAGCTCATTGGCGTAGTAGTTGGCGAGGATCAGGTCAGCAGAGCGGCCAGTGATCTCCTCGGAAGCCTTCTCCTTGGGGGCAGCGATGATGGTGTCGCAGACGATGGAGCCGAAGCCGTCAATCTGGGCGCCGAGCTGGATCTTGATGGGCTCGCCCTCCTGGATCTCGACGTTGGCCTCGGCCTCGTCGGAGGTCAGAGGAGTGTAGGGAGTGACGAAAGAGGCCGGAGAGACCGTGGTAGGGTGAGAGAAGCCTGCGCGAAGCAACCACGGTCAGCAACGAGAGGTTCGAAGGGTGGCGAGAAGGGGGACTTGACAAACCCTTGTTGACCTTCTTTCCGCGGTAGACCTTGGCAAGCTCCTCCTCAATGAGCTTGTCGCCCTTCTCGCAGATGGTGACGATCTTCTCGCCGGGGACACATAGCTCGGCGACAGCAGCAAGGACCTTCTCAGAGATCTGAGCGGCGGTCTTGTACTTGGTGAGGGTGTCGGGGTTGTTGAGGGTGTAGTCTACCATACAGTTAGCTCCATGAACGAGTCCGCGATGGAAGGGCAGCTCTCCAGGCACGAGTCTCGTGAGCCTGAGCCGCAGCAGCGTTTGCTATGGCTGCTTGGGGCGTGGCGGGGTAGCAGCGTGGGCTGTTTTTGGTGTGTGACGCAAAGCAGCAGAAGGAGCAGCAACACACGACCACGCGAAAAGAAAATAGCAGCAGCAGGAACGGGCAAGACGGGGCAACTGACCGATCTCCTTCTCGTCCGACATGTTGGCGGTATTTTTGATCAAGGAATTGCCTACAAATCAAAGGGATATCTCAAGCGATTGTGGTGCACTGGTCCAGGATCTCAAAAGTGGGAGAAGCTGGAACTGCTGGATGTGCGGGAAGATGCAGTGCAGAGTTGGTGTGCTCGGGGCTGGTATTTTTGACGACGAATACGTCGATTTTCAGGGCGGGGAAGGAGGGGCTAGCTGCTGTTTGTGGGTGCTCGGGCAGGTCAAGCAGATGCAGTTCCAAGGTCCAGTCTGATGTACCTGTGGTGGAGAATTTGCGCCGGGATCGCTTAGAGTCGTTACGTCGGTACGTGAGTGAGGTAAGGTAAGGTACTTTACACAGGTACGCCCACCAGCGATTCAGCGAATCGTTGTTGACGGTTCACGCGGCAGCAGGAGAGAGATGGGAGCGTTTTTGTGCCGTGCTACCTGTGGTCGGGTGAAGCCTAAATTGTTCCTTGACAGTGAAGCAGGCACCTGAGGCAAGGTGAAGGTAACAAGAGCTCAGGTACCGGGTGCCCAGCCGCCTCCGAGGTGAAGGGTTCCAGGTGCATGACCCAAGGTGAGGTAGCTCCGGCTCAAGGTGTACTCGGTGAATGAAAGAACCTTTTCTCGGCTCAGCCCAACCAGAGCTGAAGCTGCCGATGCTCACAGCTCAGGGCAACCCGTCATCCCACCAACCTCAAACCGGCAAAAGCCCGGGCCGTACCGTAAGGCCACATGGGATCTCTCCAAGAGATGGGAGGGTTTCTACACGTCTGGCGCTGGCGACAGCGTATTATGTTCGTCCTGGTCAAGACGATCCTGGCCGGGACTCATCGATGTCGACCAGAAGGGCGGTGCTGCCTCATGTCTTCGTGACTACGAATGTGGTAGACTGTGACCATGGCAAAGCAGCTGTCGCAGCAACTGTTCTGGATGCTTCATGTAGTGCGCCACGCGCGAGGTTGCCTCGAGGCAGGTGTGGCGCCGACTCGAGGCGGTGCGGCCAAGTCCAGTGCCAGTCGAGGTCAGGACGCGCTCAGATCGTGAAAGACACGCTCAGCACCTTGTGCTTAGTGCGGCAGCGACCGAGGACGTGTAGGAGCGGCGATAGGTACCGTTCTGCTTAATTTGTATGGCAGAGTACATTAGCGTGACCAATGAATTTTCGAAGCAAGAGGCAACTGCAACTCCCGTCCCCTGAAAGCCTGGTACTGGTCTGCGCCGGCTAACAGAACCGGGTCACTCTGACCCATCTACGCAGGGAATGCCCAGCAAAAACACGTCCGAAAGACATTTGGTGCGTTAGCCACCTGGCACCAGCCTTCCCGCCCAACACCAACACGGAGCAGGAGGCTGCCGCAGACGTAGCAGAATCCACCTTGCACCTCTTGATCCGACTTTGGAGGCATCGCCAATTGGCATCTGCCACAACACGCGCACAAATCGACCTCGGGCCAGTCTGCGCGTTATCTACACCAGCTCGCGCCCGTCGCATTGCCGTTGCGATTCGGCACCCTGCACATTCCCTCCACAATGGCCGCCCAGCCATCCACGTCCACGCCCACCGGCGCTGGCGCGACAGCGTCATCATCAGCATCCACGTCCGCCAACAACAACCACGATGGCACTCCCCAGTCTGCCAGCGCGAAGGCCCTCCCGGTGCGGGACAAGGACTCTTTCAACAAGATGCAGGTCGAGCGCTACGTCGCGCGCGATTGGCAACACTCGATCGCCATGAAGGATGCGCAAGCCAAGTTCGAAAAGGACATGGAGCAGATGCGAGACAAGATCGACGACTACAGCATCCTGAAGAATCAGCGCATGTTTTTTCCCCCGAGCAAGCTGTACGGCGAAGGCTATCGCGGTTACGGAAATGGATACACCGACATCGATCCCCGTATGCGAGCGCCCTTTCCCGCTCAGGTCATCTACCCGAGCCAGAAACCGCGGCCCGGAAAGCGCCAGTCGCATCCGTTGAGGTGGAAGAAGAAGGATCTGAAGAAGCAGGCGGAAATGCATGAGGAGCTCGTGCCGATACGGATCGATGTGGATTGGGAGAAGATCAAGCTTCGCGACACCTTCACGTGGAACCTCCACGACAGGGTGATTCCCGCCGAGCTCTTCGCCCAGCACTTGGTGGAAGACATCGGTATCCCCTTGGACCAGGCAAACAAGCCGGTCCTTGACCAGGTCATTCATCAGATGCGCGACCAGCTCAATGATTTCTACCCCCTTGTCTTCTCCGAAGAGGACGCGCTTGATCCGGAATTGCCCTATTCCGCGTACAAGAACGACGAGATGAGGATATTAATCAAGCTCAACGTCACCGTCGGCCAGCACACTTTGGTCGATCAGTTCGAATGGGACATCAATAACCCCCTGAACTCGCCGGAGGATTTCGCCGCCACCATGGCGCGTGACTTGTCGTTGTCTGGCGAGTTCACCACCGCCATCGCCCACAGCATCCGTGAGCAGTGTCAACTCTTCACTCGCAGTCTGTACAGTGTAGGCCATCCCTTCGACGGCCGTCCGGTCGAAGATCCCGACCTCATCAACGCTTTCCTCCCCTCTCCTCTCACTTCCGTCTTCAGGCCCCAGCAACAAGCCAAAGACTACGCGCCATACTTGTACGAGCTCAGCGACGCCGACCTGGACCGGAACGAGGTCATCTTTTCTCGCGAGCAAAGGAGGCAGAAGCGCTCCATCAACCGCCGCGGCGGGCCTCAGCTGCCAGATCTCAAGGAAAGGCAGCGCACGATCAGGACGCTGCTGGTGTCATCAGTGCTCCCTGGAGCCGCCCCGAACATGGAGGAGACGACGCTGTACAAGCGCGTTGCCGGCGCGCCAACCACACGCAAGAGGCCAGGTGCCCGCGACGGCGAGATTTCCGATTCCGATTCAAGCGACGACTCCGGCCCAGACTCGCCGGGCGTCTCACAACTCGGAGGAGGCACGGCCAGGACAAGAGGCCTTCGCGGAGCTGCTAGCGCCGCTCAGCAACGCATCACGAACCTGGGTCGCTCTGAAACGCCCGAGGCGAGCGTTATTCATCACCATGAGACGCGCAGAAACCTCAACCGGTTCGGCGGCCGCGAGACTAGAGACGAGACTGAGGAGCCTTCTCAGCTCATTGTCACGCTCAAGGTCAGCAAAGACAAGCTGCGGAGACTTCTCCAGAACCCCAGAGCCAGAGTCACGCCGAGCGGTTCGCAGACCCCGTCAACGCCTGCGCACACACGCATCCCCAGTGTCGCGGCTCCCGCCAGCTCGATGCCCCCTCCGTCGACGCCGGCCTCCAACAGCCAAGCTCTGCCCGCGAAGCTTGGCACTCCTCTGCCTCAAGGTCAAATTGGCCGACAACCCGCACCACCACCAGTCGCTGGCCAGCCACCGCCACCTGCTGTAAGTAAATTCGCGTGATGAATGAAAGCATGGGAACAGTAGCTAACATGACCCAGCCTCCTCCGCCCGAGTGGCTCAAGGAATGCCTTCAGCAACTCAAGAACACGTATACGTACGACAACTTTGAAGGCATGATGAAGTACTCAGCAGTCAACCCCGCCACAGAAATGCCGGTGCCCGTTCCTGCGGGTTCACAGCCGCCAGAGGGCGTCAGGTGGATGTTCCTGCCAAGAATCCGCTGTCTGGATTGTCCCGGAAAGCTTTACACGCCTGGTCCAGAAATGACTGCCGGAAACTTTGAGGTGCATCTCAGGAACAAGCAACATCGTCAGAAGGTGGACGCCAGGGAGGGCAAGGACACTGCGCCTCCGGCCTCGACGGCCACATCCTAGAAGGCTGATGAGCTTATGCTGGGAAGCCCAGTGCCCGACACTCCTCGGTACGAAAGCCGCTCATCTCGTCGCGGGCCTTTCCAAGATGCCGCACCACAGAGCCTATCGCTCGTGGGAGGCGCATTGCGTCAGCTGAGCTTTCGAGGAAGCTATGCTGAAAGCGACGATGATAGATAGGGGAGGTTTACCGCTTCCCTTATTGTACAAGGTACCTCTCATTTTCGTTCCTGTTTTTTTATTTGTAGAAAAGACGCTATTACATAGGCATCGAGCCTTGACCGCCCCTACGGCTGGCAGAGGCATAAAAGGGACACTAGATCGTCATTTTCTCTATGGAGCTTAGGGTAAGGGAGTTCAGATCCTGCCAGTGTGGCAGCGAAACGGGCGGAGGAGTTTCAGCTTGGGTATTTGGATCAAGAGCAGCGAATTCAAGGGGGGAGTGCGAGCAAATGTAAACAAACTGACGATGAGCGCGCTATTGGGGATGTCAGCGCTGCTACGGTAGTAAGAATAATACTACAAAGATCCGATCGGCGTTTGGGTCATTCTGTGATTGAGGGTGTCTATGTTCCGATAGGAAACACCATGAAGCTGGCTATTTTCGATGCCTGGGCCCAGCAAGAACGAGACCAAGATCTCATCACACGGCCTGGTCGTCCACTTGTCGCTCAGTCTTTTTTATCCTTCTCCGCAGATCCTGTCGCCTGTAAGCCGCGGTGGCTGCTTCCGAATGTAACCCTCACGACGTGTCAAGACACCACGCGGCATCTGGAGGGAGCACTCTGTCCCGGTTCCTGAACAGGAAGGGGAATAAGCTTCCTTGGCACACGGTGGCATTGCCGTGGTTCATCCGGCGCGTCTAGCATGCCCAGGAAGCTTCAAAAGGGTCAAAGATGGAATCGCGACCCCTTCAACGTCGTCAGAGCCCGAATGCCCCTTAATCGGGATTGAGTTCGCCTTCGCCCAGCATGCCCTTGCCAGACGGCATGTCCTTATTCTCCTTGCGTGGCGGGGGTGGGCACGCTTTAAACTTCAAACAGCCTAAATTTCCCCCTCTTCCGCCCAAAACAAATTCCCCAAATCATCGCCCGAACCGATGATAAAGTGCATCGGAAGGTGCCGTCCGGACGAATGCGACGGCACACCCAGCAAGCGTCGAAGCCAGTCTTAAGAAGCTTCCTCCGCGGGCAAGCTCCTGGCTACTCGGTCCGTCCGAGGCGATGTTTATATTGCTCGTGATCCATCTTTTGCGTCTGGACTCCTATTTTCCTCTGGGGTTCGCAATGCACGCTACCGAATGTCGTGATCCCGAGTTCCCATATTGGATCTGCCTTGGACTTGATATAAAAAGAGTTCGTTCTCCTGTTGCGGGGTGGTGGTTCTCCAGTCCGACTCAGATCCTCAGCCCTACCAGTACAATTACACATTCCATTTCCCCCGTCGTGATTTGCCCAGCATGAAGGCCGCCGCTCTCTTCTCCCTCCTCCCCCTCGCCTCCGGCAAGATCCTATGGGACGGCCGCTTCAACGACCTCAACTCTTCAACCGACCTCAACAAGTGGTCTTGGGCGAACCAGGTCGGGCCGTACCAGTACTACATCCACGGCTCAGGCGACGTCACTAAATACGTCAACCTGTCGCCGGACTACAAGAACCCGGCCGACACGGCGTCCAAGCAGGGCGTCAAGATCACGCTCGATAGCACGGCGTACTGGAACGGGCAGAACATGCGCCGCACGGAGCTGATTCCGCAGACCAAGGCGGCCATCAACTCGGGCAAGGTGTGGTACCACTTCTCCATCATGCGCAAGGACACGAGCGCGCCGAGCATCTACCGCGAACACCAGATCGCCTTCTTCGAGAGCCACTTCACCGAGCTGAAGAGCGGGTGGATCAGCGGGGAGAGCGCGACGAGCAACGCGAACCTGCAGTTCATGGTGCAGCAGAAGAGCCTGTGGAAGGCGGAGTGGAAGGCCGGTGTGTGGCACAACGTGGCGTACGAGATTGTGAGTCTTCTTTGCTTGGGGAACTGTTGGTTGGGCTGGGATGCATGCTGATGTGATGATCTTGCAGAACTTCTCCAGTGGCAGCGTTGGCTTCTGGCACTCCGAGGGCAGCGCGCCCCTCACGCAGGTCGTAGCTCCGGTCTCTGCCTCGACGTCGTCGAACGGTGCGGACTGGCACTTGGGCGTTCTGGAACTGCCCCGTGATGGGTACCCGGACAGCAACGAGGACTTTTACTTCTCGGGCGTTTATGTCGAGGATACCGCCATCACGACCTCCGTCACTGGACCTGGTCAGTCTCCATGAAGTACAGTAAATACACGATGACTGACCTTGGATATAGCTGCCTAAGAAGTGTTGGTTGCGTGGCCGAGGAGGCGCCATGTATACGCGGTAAATGCAACACATCTGCTTGGGTAACGACATGTACATAGCTCTTCTTCACTGCACATATTGCAATTTGGAAATATCGAATCTTGATTCTCTGTCATCTAATCGAATGTCTCTAAGGCTGACGGCGCCCCTCTTCAGACATCATGATCGTCTGGTAACAGGTCTCTTGAGTTTCTCCCGACTGCAAGCTTCTTGAAAATGGTTGATCATCTGCAATCCATAGTGTCAGCTGATGAGTTAAACAAATCTTTTGGGCAACAAAGGCAGAATTGGAGACAACCTACGACGCTCTGTTCATTGAAAGAAAGATGCGCCTCTCGCTTTGAAAGCCTTGACAGTAGCAGTCTGTGTCTGGAGGTTGTTGCCGGACTCGTCCACTGAGGTCGAGGTGGGAGCTTTACAATTGCCAAGAGAGGTGTGCTGCATTCCAGGGATCGCACCAAGCGAGACATCCCAACCAGTAACACCAGCCCAGTACATGCAGTACGAGGTGCTGTCCTGGCAGAACTTATAACTGCAGTCCACTGTGACTGTGGGGGCAGGAGTGATGAGCATATTGTTGGCCTCAACCTTGCGCGGCAGGAGGTCTTGGGGGGCGGTGGCCGTAGGCATGGCGCAAGGACCGAGGTTGGTGACAGTCTCTCCTGGAATAGGGCCTCGAGAAGGGTCAAAACCTGGCAGGAAAGCTAAGTTAGTTTCCTAGTAGAGATAAGTGCTGAAGCATATCCATGAAGCTTACCTGTAACTCCAGCCCAGTAGGCGCACATGGAAGCTCCGTCCTGGCACCACTGGTGATCGCATTTGATAGAGGGAGTGGCAGGAGGCTGAACAGTGGTGGTGGCAGTGACAATGTCAACGACTGTCTCAACCGACTGCTGGATGCTGGGCCTTATCGCAGCAGCAGCAGTGATTGTGACTGTGACAGCCAAGACAGCAATTACAAAGATGCCTTTGAGGTTGCACATTGTTGCAGGTTGGAACGGACCTGTTGGAGTAAGAGTGATGTGATGAGGCTTGAACAAAGTCGTTAGTTTGGAAATAGGAAGGAAAGAAGAAGAGTTTATGATACCCTTGGTGAGCTGAGAAGAACAAGAAGAAGGGATATCGAAGGAAAGGAAAGAGAGGTGGAGGAAAAGAGAGAAACAAGAGAGTCAAAAGTGGAGGTTGATAACGGATTTCGCAAGTCTAGCAACGCGCTTGGAGGTACGTAAGGAGGGAAGGAGCAAGCGACATCGCAGGAAAGGAGACAAAGACAGGTTGCCTGATCTTTCTGACAAGAGCCTAGAGCCGAAGAAGGACATTTAAAGTCTTGAAGTTCAACTACCACACGACTCTTGCTTACAGGCTGAGGAAGGATCAAAGAGAGACTTGGGCAGTTGCGTTCATTTAAGTGGCTCAATCTGGGTCTAAAGTCCTGTATGTTCCACAATGCGGAAGGTTGTCTTACCCGTCATGCATCCTTCTTGCCATTGATGGACCGCAACACTGGAAGCAACTCCGGGTACTGGTCCGGGTACTGATTGCAAGGGCAAGACTGAGCATGAGGGATTCCAGGCTTGTTCCACTACATTCAGGCGAATGATGGATTGCTGCACGTACGCTTCGCAAAAGCGAGGGGCCGAACTTCAAGATCGCCTCGTGCAGACAAGCGGGCCAGATGCCACGTTTGCGGACGGCTGGGTGCTGCTGGAGCGGTACGAGGTTGTCAAGTGCGGCCCGAGAAGAAGCCGTCTGGGGGATTCGCAAGGGAACCTAATGACACCACTTCCCTCTTCGAGTTCCCCGAAGACGCCGCCGATACAATGAAATCAAAAGCCGAGAAATACGCCACTTCACCGGGACCAATCACCAAAAACGAAATCTCATAGTGTTGCTTGTAAGCAGGCCCGAGGCCGTGATCAATTTTGTATACACGATTAGGCGATGCCCGAGTTACAAAGAAACCGGAGAAAACCTAGACAGAAGCGAACTTCGAGGCGGCAGTGAAGTAAAGCGTAAAGGTGCAAGCGATGCTGAGAATCCACGAGAGACTGCGCACCGGGGCCCAATTGCGGTTGTCCTGCAGACGAATGTAGACGATGTTATACAAGATGCGGAAGCCGATGTAGCTGAAGCTGATGTTGTTAACAAAACGGGGATCCACACCGGCCACGTTGGCAGCGACCACGCCGGCCGCATAGAGGCCGAGAGTCTCGAAGCCGTTCGCAGCGGCGGCCTCGGCGCGGAAAATCCGGGCTTTGATCTGGAGCGACGGTCAGTCACGAACTCCCAAGACTCGGGCGGAGGGAGACGCACTATCTTGTTCAACTTCTCGTCAGCCGCGACGACGTCGTTGAGCTTACGCGGGTTGGCTACGTCGTAGAGCTTTCCCGAGGCCATGGAGGCGTAGGTGTGAGCGGCCATAATCGACGCTACTGCGGCTGGGACCTGTCTCCATCGTGAGCTTGGTGACGCGGATGAAGCCTCAGGTGAGGGGTAACTAACCGTGTACAGAGACAGGCCCTTTTGGGCAATATCTAAACCGAGGAACGACATTTTCAATAGGACCGCGGTATTACAGGTATCAATCGGTGTCAATTGGGAAAATGATGCAAAGTGTTGGTGGACCAGCTATATTGACAGAACGTATCCCTCACATATATGTACCAGCCAGATCATCAACTGGAAACTGCAAGATGACTTCTTTATCACATATAAATAACGGGACGGCGCAGCTGCGGACTCCGGCGGGAAAGGAGCAATGGGGTCGCCCGAGGCACACAGGTTGCCCCGAATTGGGAGCCGTCTTCGGCTGTGCAAGACGAATCCATCAGACTATCATTGACACTTTGGCGTGCAGATTCTATGTCAACCTAGCTGTCAACTCTGGGAGTTCATTGGCAGCACATGGCCCAGCCCCTGTACGAACCCACAAGGGCCAACTGCAACTGTGCCGGGAGGAATCGTGATGTCACACAAAACGGCATTTATACTCGTCCAGCCAATCCGAGAGGGCCGTGCATAACTCTCAGGATTTAAGCATTGTGTAAGGCACGACGGCCTCTCATTGGGCGACGGGTTCGCGACCAAGCCGTGCTGTCGTCGATGCGATTTCTTTTCTCCGGAGCTGTGACCCGTCAGGTACACCCACACATATCCAGCTGCCAGCTCACCTTTCAAAATATTCTGTCTTTGGTTTACTCGATTTTGTGTTCTGAAAGGTAGATTTTATGTCGCGTGTTGCAGCAGTTCCAAGTCTTGCTGACATTTGTTTAGACTTCCAGTGCTGGAAGAAAATGCGACGTCTTGGCAAACGCACAGCTGCGTCGAAACATCGGCTCGACTGGCTCGCTTTTTTCTCGGTTCCCCAGCTTCGATTTCCGGGTCCGTCGACAAGACCATTCAGCACAAATCACCACAACCCAGCACCAACGACTTGACCAAGAGAGACTGCGCAAGATGACGATCAGCCCGGCTCACGGGCCTTCGGGACAAAAATCCCCCAGAGGCTAGCTGACAGCTTCGACATGATGGTGAGGATTTTAGGACCGCGCTGGAGCACGAGCTCCGGCCAATGAGCGTCGAGCACTCGACCCTGGCCGCCGCCCTGCACCTCTCACTGCTCAGGCTCGCTCTCTCACACCCGATCACCCATGGGGCCCCGGCGCAAAAACCAGTGAAAAAATCTCGAAAAGCCGGCTGCAGGTTGGGATAAGTCATGGTCTGCCCGTGTGTGGCCAACGGTCTGATCTCGCACATCGACGCCCCCCTTCCGAGATCCCAACCGAAAACTCTTCTGGAACTGACGACTTTTCCGCTGAAGGCTCCAGCTCTTCCGAGTGTTGGCGGCGCGGAACTGACTCGACGGTCGCGAGATTTTGGGCTGCACCTGCTCCTACTGCTATTTAGACGGAGCGAAAGAGACGTTGAAGAATAGCTGGCCGACAGTTTGCGAGTCGAGCCTCCTTTGTGCTCAAAGGCACCCGACTCATGCCCATTCATCATTTCACCCTCGCCTCCGGGCTGGGTGTCTATGACGGTTGCTTCAGCGGACTTCAAGGGCGCAGGCAGGCGAATCAAGCGATTTCAGCTCTGTTGCAATTCGTCTCATCACAAGCACACCCACACCCACACACCAACAGCCATACCGGGGTTCTGGCTCCTCGAGTGAGGATGCTATTAACTGCCTTGCCCTGGGCGTCGTTGGCGTGTTCCATTATGCGTTCGTTTGCCACGGTCGCTCCCTGCCCGTTTGTCATCGCATAATGGTCAAGCGACCAGCCGGACGACTCCCATGCAGAAGCCATGTTTGTCATCGGGCCGTCGTGGAGGGGGAGCGCAAACTTGCATGACCATCGGAATCTGAAGCCTGCTCTGAGGCTGGAGGGGAGAAAACCAACCTGAGGAGTGAAGGTTTTTATTAGTCCTGCCAATTGCAGGCGTGGCGCATGATTGTGAGGCTGCCGCCTTGAAGAAACGTCCACAGCATGGTCGGGCAGGCTTTGGTCCAAGAACCAGGAGTACGGCCAAGAGGAAATCAAGTGAGATCCAGATTTTCACACAAACATGGAACTGCAAAATCCCATGCAGGAAGCGACGGCCGCTTGCACCTGAGGAATGTGAATGGGGCCAGGGATGCTAATGAGATTGGATGCCAGGCCACACAGGAATTGGGTTGGTCTAGACGAATGCAGCACTTGCAGACGCGAACCCTGAATCAAGCAGACAACCTCCATCATGACTGGTAGATACTTCACAGGGTCGTTTGGAGGCGCCTGTCTACTAATCTAAGACATGTACCGATACCTGCCTTGACGGCAGAGAAGGGGAAAAAAAAGAGGGAAAGGGCAAAAGAAGAAGAAAAGGAACGAGCGTGCGTCGACGCTGCACTTGGACTGAGCGCGCTGGAGAAAGCCCAGAGGCACTGATGGAACGCCTCCAGTATTCCCCCGGGGGTGGTTCACTTTTCCTCTCTCAACAGTCTTCGTGCGCGCCAAAAGCCTGGAGGGTCCGGTCCAGGCGTCCCCATTGGAGAGGCTTATCGCATAAGAGATTAGGACCTGGCACTGTGCCGCTTCTCCTTTTGGCCCCGGTCGTCCATCTCGCCATCACCGGGATCTGCACGCGTTGATGGTAAGCGCAAACCGGCGCGCACAGTGTCTTCTCCGCTTCCCCATGGTAGCGATAACATTTTTTTCCTTGGTCCATCAATCTCTCTCCCGCCCAATCTAGCACCGCCAGCCCGGCCTGTGACTTCCAGAATCACCTACTCGTTCAGCGCCTGTAGACCGACAAAATTCTGGTCGAGCCTCCACGCCTCCACGACGAACTTCAATCGCGATCAATTGTCACGACCCGCCACCACCACTTTCATCACCTGCGATCGCTGATTCCATCTCTGCGAATCCCAAAAATTATCGTCGACATTCCGTTTTTGCCCAAAACGGATGTCGCGGCAGCTCATGACATGACTGAGGTCGGGCCTGCCGACCGCTCCAGGCTTTTGCGATCTAAACGCGATGAATTTAAGTCAGTAAATATTCCAGTCGATAGAGCTCGCTCTTCCGATTCCAGCGATACCAAATTCGAGGTGCTGACAATTTTTAGTTCAATTGTAACGTCGAGAAAGCGGAAGCTTCGCCAGCTCTTTGCTGTCGCGACCGATGGCGATGCACTCCCGACAAACGCTTTTGCAAAGCCAGACGCGCCGCCCTTCACAACAGCCGAAAATCAGTTCTTGCAAAGCAGCGATATTTCCCAGTACGTGCAACCTACCCTGCCGCGCTTTTTTGAATTAATTTGGTCGCGTTTTGCCCTGTTCGCCATTAAACCGTCGCTAACACGACTTACAGAGGACGGAAGCTGAATGAGCTGGCTATTCCCCAACGACCTCAACTACGCTACGATGTCTTGAAAAACTCCCTCAACACATCTGGCCTCTTCGCACCAGATGCCGAGCCTACTCCTCCACCGAAGCAAGCTGCTGTCGCCGAACCGCAAGCGAAACCCATCCCCGCGCCGTCGCAACAGCAGCCTCCGGCTGCGCCCACCGAATCGAATGGCGTTCCCCCGTCCATTCGACCACCAACCGGCCTTGCTGCTCTGCCACCAAAGCCTCCGACTCCCGTCTCAGCGATCCCAACCCCAAATCGACACGAAGCTGTAAAGCCGCCTGTTGCCGCCGCCCCGACACCTCCGCCAGCCCCGCCGGCTGTTGTATCCAAGGACCCTTCCCATGCGTCGCGTCAGGATGCTAGTGATCCGGTGGATGGCGACAACTCGGAGAAGGCCGCCCCGTCGCCTGCACGGGACGAGCCGAAGTCCACGTCGAAGGAGGTCGAGTCTGCGTCGCCTGTTGACGCGCCCAAAACGTCTACCGGTTTACCAGTTCCTCAGTCTCCAGCACCACAACCGCCCGCCCAGCAGGAACCCAAGAAGACGGAGGATACGGTTCCCCCGGCTGTTAGGCTGCCGCCGGACACCGCGCGGGCTGCGGATGCTCTCTCGTCACCGGGGTCGACAACCCAGACAGCAGCCACCCCGGCAGTTCATGATGCTTCGACGGATACCAGCCCTGACAACGAAGGTCCCCATTATGTCGAGCGTACGGAGCCCAGGGACGAGGCAGAGACGGAGGACAAGGTTGAAGAGGAACCGAAGACGGCAGAGACGTCACCTCTGGCAGATGCGGATCGAATTCCTGATGGGCCGGAGGCCCAGCTTTTGCAGGAATCCATGGCAATGGACACCACTCCTTCGGCACCAGTAGTTAAAACTCCGAAAAAGGCACCTACGCCCCCACCTGCGTCCACCCCTGTGGCACCAGAACCTGAGGTGAAGGCTCCTGAACCAGTGGCTGAGAAGCCGTCAGCACCTGAGACCGTTGAGGATGCTCCCGCCACAACGGTCGAACCGATCACGGGACCGGCAGCCAAAGAGGTTCCGGATAGTCAAGAACAATCTTCGAGTGACGACCAGATGGATGTGGATGAGCCAGCTTCTAACCCTGAGGATAAGGTTTCTGTGTCAGATGGACAAGAAGGTCGCCCCGAGCCCACACCGGCAAAATCTGCAACCCCGCAACCACAAAACCTCGCCAATGTCTCGCAAGATCCTGAACGTGCTGTCACACGAACGGCGTCCGGCGCTATGCGGCAGAAGTCGGTATCAGAGATCTTGGGAGAATCGCGGCCGGAACCTGTCGACACTGCCGGCACCGATAATGTACCACCTAGCCAGCTTACTCCGGTTACGCTTGCTCCGCAATCACCAACTGTCAGATCAAAGACATTCGCCAGCAAGAAGAAGGACAAGACCAAGAACGCGCCCTCAGCGGTCGTCTTCGGAAAGACAACAAAACGCTCTGCCGACAAGTCTGTGGTGCCCGCACAGCAAAAGCAGAGTTTCCTGCCAACGGACGATTACTTTACGCCACTCTTCGTGCAGGGCTTCACTCAAACTAGCAAGTGGATGAAACCGATCGAAGTTATTCTTAATCAGTCTCACAAGACGGTGTCGACTCCCGATGCTTACGTGGCCATTCAAGACAACCAGGCATGCCGTGTGCTGCGGCGGGTCTATCATCTTCAACAGCACGACAAGTGGTCTCTGCGTCAACCAAAGCGGTGTGCTGAGCCGGTACGCCCCGAGTCTCATTGGGACGTCTTGCTTCAAGAGATGAAGTGGATGAGGACAGATTTCCGAGAGGAGCGCAAGTGGAAGATGGCGGTCGCGCGCAACCTGGCGCAGGCGTGCGCTGAGTGGGTTACATCCAGTGCAGAAGAACGCAAGGAGCTCCAGATTCCTGCCTACATTCCCCCCAAGCCACAATCGGCTGAGGCGGAGACAGACATGTCAATGGCAGACACCTCCATGGACGCGGTCGACGCTCAGCCCACCCCCGAGCTGATACCGTCCGGCGACTCGGATTCTCCTGAGCACGTGGATGAGTTGCGCGAGGAGGTCCTGGAGACTGTTGCACCGTCGGCGATTTTCGCACTCGAAGAAGATGATGTCGTGTTTGAGCTGCGAAACTCGCCAACGGCAGACCAACTGCTGCAGGAGCTGCCCATGTACGGTGCACCGCTCAAGGTCCCTTCGTTCGATTTCACCGGCCCCGAGTTTGACCCGGATGCTCACTGGCGCCGGCCCGCACTTCCTCTGAGCAAGTATGTTGAGGGTGAAATGAAGCTTTCGACGGACGGACCTCCGAGAAAGCGTAGCCGCTTCCAGTACGAAGAAGAGGAGGATGACGACGACGAGAAGGTCGTGTTTGGATCTCAGCCTGCCAAGAGGATGAAGCTGCCGCCGCAAAACACGGACGTGGCCCTTTTCAACCCCGATATGAAGCCGATTAGAGACCGTCTTCACGCCGGCCACCAGTTCCGCCCTCCTGCGGAATATCAGATGCCGATGCAAAACTTCTACGAGAGCCGCAGCCCTTCACAATGGACTCTTTCCGAAGATGACGAGTTACGTGGACTTGTTCGCGAGTATTCGTACAACTGGTCGCTCATCTCCAGCTTGCTCACGACGAGATCTGTGTTCGCCTCTGGTGCCGAGCGTCGAACGCCATGGGAGTGCTTCGAGCGCTGGATCAATCTGGAGGGCCTACCAACGGACATGCAAAAGACGCAGTACTTCAAAGCATACCAGAACAGGATCGACGCTGCAAACCGGGTGATCATGCAACAGAACCAGCTTGCGGCGCAGCAGCAGCAGCAGCAGCAGCAGCAGCAACAACAACAGCAGCAGCAGCAGCAGCCGCAATCACAACAACAACCAGCTGGCGCAACCACACCGGCGACACCGATTGCTAGGCGTAGACCGTCCACACCGCTTAGAGTGGAGCGAAGGCGCAACCAGAAGCACTTGACGCTCATTGACGCAATGAGAAAGTTGGCCAAGAAGCGGGAGACGGCGGCTCAGAAGCAGCAGCATGCTTCTCAGATGGCAGCCATGCGCAAAGCCAATGAGTCGGCCCAACCGCGAGGACCAGTCAAGACGCCGAGGGACTACAGCTTGATGAGGTGGGAGCGTGACCAACAACTCGCTGAGAAGGTGGCCCAGTTCCACCAGCGACAAGAAACTCAGCGAAGGGTACGTCCTGTGCGAAATCCCGAGGGTATCGTACCTACTAACACAGATTCTCCCCAGATGGCCTTACAAGCACAACGTGCCCAGCAAGGCCAAGCTGCTGCCCAGATGGCGACCACTCCCGGCGCTGCCCAGATGCAGGCGAACGGTGCGGCGGCCGCAGCTGTGGCCGCCGCTGCCCAGGTCAATGGTAACTTGGCTCGCCCTAACATGCCGAACCAGCTTGCCGTCCCAGGTCAGGGCCGTGGCCGCATGCCGATGCAGGCTCCGACAGCCAACATGGGTGGCGCACCTGCTCAGATGGGCGGTCTCGTGCCGCCGATGCAGATGAACGGAGTGCCACAGGCGCAGATCCAAGCTGCGATGCAGGCCCAGCAACAGCACAGGATGCCAATGCCAAATCCCCAGCCGGAAGTTAATGTCAACCTGCTGCTTCAAGCCCGTCGCATCTCGGACCAGCAGCGTCAAGCCGTCGCCCACATGCAGCAGGCGCAGCAGCAACAAGTCCAACAGCCTCATCAACAACAGCAGCAGCAGGCGCAACAGCAGCAAGGTCAGCAAGCGCAACAGGGTCAACAGCAGATGCACCAGGGCACGCCGGCTTCGCAGTCTCACTCCCCGCCGAACATGCGCCCTGCTACCGTCAATGGCGTTAATGGTACCAATGGCGTCAACGGTGTCCCTCAGCAGCATCTCCTTGCGAACGCTCAAGCAATAATGGCCTCCTTCAACGCCGCTAATGGCGGCGGAATGTCCACGCCTCCCGCAGGTGGTCTCCACATGCCCAATGGTACTTCTGGCTCGCCTCGCCCGCAGATGCCGCCCAATATCCAATTGCAGCTCAACGCGATCCAGGCCCAGTTTCAAGCAAAGAATCCCAACTTGACGGAACAGGAGGCGCGCCAAGCAGCTACGGATCACCTCACGCGGTTGATGATTGCCCAGCGAACGACAATGTCGCAGAGCGCTATGAACGCTGCCGCCGGTGGTGGAGGCGCTTCTTCCCCTGGTATGGCTAACGGCATAGCAGCCTCAACAAGCCCGCACCAGTATGCTGCACTTCTCAGACAGCAGCAACAGCAACAACAAGCGGCGCAGGCTGCTGCAAATGCCGGCCAGCCCAATGGTCAGCAGAACGGTCAGCATCAGCAGGCACACCAGCACCATGGCCAGCAACAACAGGCGCAACACCACCCTCAACAGCAACAACATGCTCAGCAACAAGCACACCTCCAACAGCAGCAACACGCCCAGCATCACCAGCAGCATGCTCAGCAACAACATCATGCTCAACAGCAACATCAGGCTCATTCCCGCGCTACATCTCAGTCTCATTCCACACCTCAACCTCAGCCTACACCACGACCTCAATCCACACCACAATCTCAACCTACGCCAACACCTCGACCTCAGTCAACTCCTCGGCCGCATTCAACTCCTCAACCCTCTAACCAGCCTCAGCCACAACAACAGCAGACGCCGCATCAACAACACACGGCTCAGCAGCTGCAACAAGCTCAGCAGGCACAACGTGCGCAGCAAGCTCAGCAAGCCCAACAGCGTGCCCAGGCCCAGGCACAACAGGCACAACAAGCTCAGCAGGCGCAGCAGAACCAGCCAAGCAAGCAACCGTCGCAGCCTCCGCCGACTCCGCAGACCCCGCAAGCTCAGCAGGTGAAGCCGCCTCAGGCGTCTCAGCAGGCCCAGCAGGCTCAGCAGCCGCCGCAACAGACGCAGCAACCGGTTCAGCAGCAAGCCCAGCAGCCAGCTCAACAACAAGTTCAAAAGTCTGCTCAGCCGCCAGCTCAGTCACCTGCTCAGCAGCAGGCAACGAAGCAGGCGACCCCGCAAGCAACACAGCAGGCCACTCCGCAGGCAACACAGCAGGCGACCCCTCAACCAACTCAGCCCGAGCGCCAAGCAAGCGGAAGTGCTACACCGTCTGCTGCGCCATCAACATAGGCCGAGGTAGCGAAGACGAGGCATCTTATTAAACGCGATGATATCATCACACATAACTCACACAAATCGTAAATGTCTTCAGGGGGCAGAGATGAGTGCCCGGACATTTGCGATAGGGGACGGTACACAATAACGGGTGCCGCGGGAAGCGCGGATTGCATGTCCCTTGGGGGAGAAACAAGGGCATCTTCGCAGTGTCGTCGCGCCGTCCGCCTCCCAGTCGCCCTAGCCTGCACTCTGATGCGGCTAGACGACACAGAAAGGAAAGGCCGGCGGCGCGAGCAGACGTCGTGTACATAGATAAAAGGAGTATTGCGAAATTCTTACTGGCAGCGGAGGCGAAAGAATCCACAAGGTTGTATATAACCTCTTGTAATGCGAAGACGAGACGGGAGGGCAGCAGTGCTTCTTAGACAGGCTGCCTGATGAGGAAAGACGAAATGAAAAAAAGAAGAAAGCCACTCCTACATATCTGTCACTACCATCGTATGTGAACGTGTGCTATTGTGTGGGCTTGCTCATCTAATCTCGCACCGGACACCCAAATTACGTTAAAACTTTTGCATGTCACAAAATGAATCGGATAGCATTAGGAAACGACATTTCTTCATGGGTACTATGATACGGAAACCCAGGCCTCATGCGAGACCTCGCTCTATAGTTACGCCTAACGCCACATGATGCCCACTCTCCCAGTGCCGCTGGAAGTGCAACAAACCCGTCTCCGAAGAGATGAAAGCAAACAAAACCCCTGAAATGACGTTTACACAGATTGAAACGAGAACCGCTGCACGCGAGCCACATCTAAGCAGGCCCAGACCCGTTCCCGCGATGATTGTTGTTGTTGCCGCCGTCGAGCAACAGCTTGGGCTTGATAAAGTCCTCGTCCAGCTGCCGGAACAGACCCGCAGGATCCTCGGCGCTGAACAGCTGCCTGATGGCTGATGTCGCAGAGACGTGATGCGCTGCAGGCGAGGGCTCGGCTTGCAGGATGGCGGATGAAGTTGCCGAGTTCGATGCGCCGGGGGTGAGCATCGACGGGCTCGTCCTCCGGGGTTCGCGACGGGCAGGAGGCGGGAGATCCGACGTGTCAATGTCGCTTCCCAGATCAGAGTCTGTCGTGTTACCGCTGCGGTTCAGCAGGTCGCCCCGCTCCGCCTCAGAGTTCTTGCGGCTGAGGCTTGTGCCTCGCTTGATGGGGTTCGGCGAGTGGTGGCCGGAAACGTAGCTACCGCGTTCCGAGCCAGCGCCCGGACGAGTGCCGTTGCGTGAGGCGATGTTGTCTAGCGACATGCTGCCATTCCGTCGCCCGGGGGTGAAGCCGATGCCGCCGGAGCGCTTGTAGTAGTTACCTCCGAACGACTCAATGTCGAACTCGTCATCGCTGTCAATCTCGTCGACGACGCCCGTGCGGATACCGAGGATTTCCAACATGCGCGCCGTCGTACCGCCAAAGATGATGACAGTGAGCACGACGACAACGAGGACGGTGGCTTTGAGCGCGTAGGAGTTCTCGCCCGTGAGCAGCGCTGCTAGAGCCACTCCGACAGCTCCGCGAAGACCGGCCCAGAACAGCATGGCCTGGTAGTTGTACGGAAGTTCGTCGCTGACATCTCCACCCCTGCGTTGAGCCCTGTAACGGATGACCCAGTTGATGGCACGGGACAGCGGGAACACGGCGACCCATCGTGCAGCGCAGACTGCTGCGACGGTGATGATGATGAGCAGAGGTCGAAACTGCAGCGCATTATCTGTGAACAGGGCAAGGCCGAGGTAGATGAAGATAAAGTTCTCTGACAGCTGTGCCAGGATCTGGAAAATGAACTTGGTGGTGAGCTGCGTCCGCCTTGACATGTTGAAGTAGGCGTAATGCTTCAGCGTGATACCGCAAAACAGCAAAGACACGATACCTACAGAGGGTCAGCGCCAAAAACAGAATACAGTCGTCGGGTCAACTTACCAGACATGTGGATGCCGTGAGAGAAGAAGTACGTGGCGTAGGCAATCAGCACAACCAAACAGCTCTCGGTCTTCGGGTAGCGGCGGATGTAGGTAAGCTTCAGAAGCAGTGCCGTCATGACACCGACGAGAACGCCGATTAACATGCTGCCGAAGAAGACAATCAAGAAGATGCCGATACCCTCGAAGAAGCTTAACAAGCCCAGCTTAGAAGCGTCGCCCTTTTTGTACTTTTGCGCCGTCTCGAAGATGACAATGGCAATAGCGTCATTCAAGATTGATTCGCCGAAAATGATGGTATAGAGCTTCGGATCGACCTTGTACGAGTTGAAGATGGCCAAGATAGTCACAGGGTCAGTGGCTGAAAGGGTAGCTCCCACAGAGATAGCGTCAACAAACGACATGCTGATGGACTCGACTCCGGTGAGCGCGTAGAGCCACAGTATGAGACCAATGACCACCGCCGACAGGAACGTTCCGGCGAAAGCGAATGTCAAGATCGTGCCCATGTTTCGGAAGAAGTTGGCTTGGTGTAGTTCGTATCCCGACGCCAGGATAATTGGAGGCAGTAAGAGGTTGAAAAAGATTTGGTAGTCGAAGCTGATGAGGTTTCGAATCGAGTCGCCAGAGGTCACGAGTAGGAGAAGTCCGACAGTCATACCTAGACGCTAGGGTTAGATCATCTCGGGATATAGTCTGCACATGGAAAGAAGACGACGAACCGGCGAAGATAGAAATGACGGTTTCGTGGACCGCTTCAATCTTCCTCTCTTGGAGAAAGTAGCTTGTAAGGAACGCAATGATGAGCAGCATGATGGAAATGAACAGCGCCCATGCGGCGAAGATTTCCTTCTGAGAGCCATCGGAACCTGGAGTATACAGTCAGTCGCAGTCGGCAGGGCGGGAGATGGGTAGCTTGGGCATCGTACTTTCGGGATCGCCTTCTTCGGCCGCACGTTCTGAGGATCGTCAGTTTGCGCGTTCTCTCTTGAGGCGGATGGCTGTGCCATGACAACGTACGGACGATGCGCAGGGCCGTCCCTGCGAGATCGGAGGCGGAAAACATGTTGAAGTAAAGGTTCGGTGCGGTAATTGCGGCGCTCACGGGTTGGTGACAGAGTAAGATCCAGAATCAAGAGGGAAGCAGGCTGACCGGCGGGTCGCACATGAGCTCCGAGGATTGCGGATGGCGATCATGAACAAGCCAGCTCGACAGGCGTCGCAGGTGTCGAGGGATCGTCCGCCGCGGAGTCGTGTGAGGCGGCGACGAGAGGGCGCAATGTATCGATTTCGCCAGGCCTCAAAGTCGAGATGGCATTCGCAAAGGTGTCCACTCGAGATGCAGGCGCAGGTAAGGTCGGTAGGTGCAGCAATGCAATAATTAGCAAGACAGACGGACGGGAGCCAGCCACTTCTCGGAGGCTGCAACAATGCACCGCGGTGGCTCTGTACCCGTCTGCTGATTGGTCGTGGATGTTTGACGTTGCGTAGTCGCGGCGGGGTGGTAGAGCTACAATTGGGGGCGGGCAGGTGTCAGTGCCTTTTGGACGGAACAGCGGCCGCCAAGCGTCGATCTTGAAGTACCGGTACTGGAGGCCCAGTGTTTGAGCTTCGAACGTCCCAGATTTGGTTAGCCCGTTCGTCTGGACGCAAGGGACTCCTGATAAGTCGATAGGCTCGCTTAGGTGGTGGCCATGCGTGAATAGGCTTCGCTTATTGCATCTCCCGCAGATGATTTCATAATGACATGGCACGTGTCTTCCCCATGCCCACACTCACTCCCCAACGGGTCTAGATCGCGGGCAACTCTGGGGCGGGCGGGTGCAGCTGCGACAAGACGCTAGGAACCAAGCACCAAGCAGCAAGAGGTACCCATTCTTTTCCCCAGCGCAGCGGTCGGGAGCCTGGAAACCTGGAGAAGACGACCAGTTCGCTGAGGGTGTCGAGGTCGGCACACACTGCGGTAAGACATCTGACACCTGGGGATAGCGGTTGGGAGAGCGGAAGAGTTGTTGGGCAGCCTGGAGTGACACTTGATCAGATCCTCGTGAGGATTCTCTCAGTGTGAGTACGAATAGCCGGGCGGATGGCACCGTCAGCCGGGGGGTTGCTGCTGTTCCACCACACGAAAGCGACTCTGGCTGAAGCCGAGGTGAGATTGTGGCCTGCCCTACCGTACCTTGCTTGAAGATGTTTATTTCGCAGCGCCCACCCGAACGAGGAAGGCCATGCTGACACACGGGGCCGCGCTGACTTGATGATTGTACGTAAATCCGGGGGCCATGAATAGCATCTGTTTGTCACGGCCCGTAAGAGGAGACATGTTGCGCAGACTGCGAGAGACAATGTGGTACGCGTTTTGGAGTCTGATGTGGCAGACGGCGGTGACAACGGGGGCGGAAGAAGGGAGCTACAGCCATGACGTACTGTTTTGCGGGGGTACCCTGGGCATGATGCCCCGGCAGCAGGCAAGCAAGGTGTCTCTCACTCGCTGTGCGATGCCATCGTGACCAGCTCCCGCTCGTCCCCCAGCTTCAAAGCCCCTCTCTCTCGGAACACCCGCCTTGTTCTGCCACCCAGTGGAAGCTTCCATCGGTCCCGCCACGGAGTTGCGCCGTGACTACCTCCCGGCTCCAGCAAATAAATACAAAGACCCTTCCCACTCTCGACCTCAGCTCAGTCAGGGTCGCGTGTCTCGAAACAGCCCACCAACGACCGATCCAACCGACTAGCTGCGCTCGCATCGCCAACACGTGTGTATCCAGCCGGCCTAACCAGCAAAGACACAGTCGCGATCCACGAAGGCGGACGGCTCAAGACCCCCCATCAGCCCGGCCCAACAGCTGCACGACGGTTCTCCCTCGGCTTTGCACCACTCAGCTGCACGTCGCACGCAGCACGCTTCCACCCCTTACATCGAATTCCGCCAGTGCCAGTCGAACCCGACGCCGGTTCTGGCTGCCGCTCTCCCGCATCCGCTTCTGTCAAGCCTCCAGCTTTTACCCAGCCGGTTCCCCCTGTGGCAGACACTCTGGCGCAACCCTGGCACACCATCTCGATCCGCGGTACCGCCTCTAATTCGCCCGTGCCAGGCTCAACCGCATATCCTGGGCTCGAATCAGGAACCGGCCTACATTTTTAGTTGGTCATTCCGCCAGGGCGCAGTTTGCATCCAGCGAATGACGCAGCCCTCTGCTGCCAGAACTGTCATCGTCAGAAATCGACTCACTCCCGTCCGTACCTGCCAGCCAGCCCGAGGGGTCTCGTGGCATCCTCCTACTTGACCGCGTGACGGCACAACGTCTTTCTGCCTGACTTGGCCACGTCGGTTCCCTTTCCCACTCTCGCGAACCATTGAACCCGCTGTTTAAATACTCTTTCACGGGCTATCATTGACTAACGCAGTCAACGAACCCACCGACCTGTCTCTGGCATTCGAAACGAACCCCTCGAGTTGACACAAACCGACCTTCGATGCCCCGCTAGTGGGCCTGGTCCGAACTGAATAGCTTCACTCCGATATCTGTCAGCCCAACATGACTTCCAACAAAGCTCAATCCCCTAGAAGGGGGCGACCTTTGCCCAACATTGATCAGAGCAACCCTCCGTCCAAGACGAACAGCACTCAGACTCGCACGTTGTCCGGCAGCACCGCTCGGAACGGCTCGACTGTGCGTGACAAGGGAATCGCCAGCGAACGATCTCCGCTTCTGTCTCCCAGCAGCGACGACGATGGTTTCACCGACGGTAACACGGTCATGGGGGAGCAGGACGACTTGCAGCAGACAAAGAGCGTGTGGTACCTTATCCTCCTGACCATCAGCATCGGCGGTCTGCAGATCGCATGGTCCGTCGAGCTGTCTAATGGATCACCTTATTTGCTCTCTCTTGGCCTCAGCAAGTCGTTGATGGCCTTGGTTTGGATTGCAGGTCCGCTTACCGGTACGTTGGTTCAGCCCTATGTCGGCATGCTGAGCGACAACTGCCGTCTGCCGTGGGGAAAGCGGAAACCATTTATGGTCGGCGGGGCCATCGCAACCATGGTGTCGCTGATGTTCTTGGCTTGGACGAGGGAAATTGTCGGCGGCTTCTTGGGGATTTTTGGAGCCGATCCGGAGTCCCAGGGAGTCAAGACCGCCATTATTTGCGTCGCCGTGGTCGGCATCTATGTACTCGATTTCGCCATCAACACCGTGCAGGCCGCCATTCGAGCCTTCATCGTGGACTGCGCACCTGCTCACCAACAGGAGGCGGCCAATGCCATGGCAAGTCGCATTACCGGTTTCGGCAACATTGTCGGATATATCGCGGGCTACATCGATTTGCCGAAATACGTCTGGTTTTTGGGTGACACCCAGTTCAAGGTGCTCTGCGCCATCGCCAGCATCGCCTTGGCGTCGACCATCCTAGTAAGCACAACATTGATCCACGAACGGGACCCCCGACTCGAGGGCCCGCCGGCGCAGAGCAAGGCTGGCGTCCTTCCATTCTTTGGGAAGATCTTTACCTCCATCAAGCGTCTGCCGCCTCAGGTTATGAGAGTCTGCCAGGTTCAATTCTGCGCTTGGGTTGGCTTCTTCCCCTTGCTATTCTATACCTCTTCGTACATTGGCGAGATCTACGTTGAGCCCTTCCTCGAGAAGAACCCGCACATGGCTCCGGAAGAGCTCGACAAGCTGTACAAGCAGGCAACGAGAGTCGGAACGTTTGCTCTCCTCATCAACTCTATTGTCAGCTTGGCCACAAACGTCTTCCTGCCCTTCTTCATCGCTCCTACCTATGACAGCCACCCCGTCCTCTGTGACGTGCCGGGGGAGACGGATGCTGCTCCGAAGGACTTCGACAGCGAGAAGCCATCTTTCCTAGATCGTCTCCAGATTCCAGGCTTCACGCTCAAGAGAGCTTGGTTCATGTCGCTGTGGCTCTTCGCAGGTGCCATGTTCTGCACCGTCATCGTGCGCACAGTCGAAGCAGCTACAGCATTGATCGGCCTAGTCGGCATTACTTGGGCCATGACTTTGTGGGCTCCGTGGGCCATTATCAGCGCAGAGATCAGCCGCCGAGACGCGGTGCTGCGTGCCAGACAACGACACTTGAGACCAAGCTGGCGCTCAGATGGCCCGGCTTCCCCGTCCCTCAACTCCATCGCCGACTCTGACGGATCTGTTCTCAGCGAGGGCGAGGAGACGGACCAGGCGGGCGTCATCCTAGGTATCCACAACATGGCCATCGCCGCGCCGCAGATCATCGCCACCGTCGGCTCCAGCATCATCTTCAAGATCTGGCAGAAGCCCCGCGGCACTCCCGGCGACCACTCCATGGCCATCGTTCTGGCCCTGGGTGGTATCGCCGTGCTTGTCTCGTCCTTTTTTGTGGCAGCTATCAAGGAAAGCTCATCCTTGCCCGCGGATGCCATGGTCGCTGCAGAGGAGGGCGATTCCAACGGTGGAGGCAGTCGCCCAGGAACGGGCCATGTCCGCAACAAGAGCTACGAGCAGCTCCCGCGCGTCAGCATCAAGCGCGCGACACTCACGAGAAACAAGAGTTTTGGTGGTGCCGAGTACTAAATTACTCGGCTCAATTTCACTCGTTAGGCGTTGGGACTGGAGGGGTCACAGGCGGGTGGCATCCCAGATTGGTTTGGAACATTGGAAACATGCAAGGAGTTTTGGGTATACCTACAATGAATGACGGTGGGAAGGGCTCCGCCAATCTTTTCTTTTTTCAGTGACAGCGCGAGGCCTTGGAGCAACTGGGAAAATTGAAGGCAGGATTCCTTGTTTTTACCCCATCAGACAACTTAGAATGGTGTAAGGGGAGTCATGAGATGTAGACCATACACAGAAGCAGCACAAGTTCTGCTTAGAATGATGAGGCACGCAGCCAATACGACATACCATTATGAATCACATTATTGCAGTCACATTTTGCACAGGAACCGATTTGATGATGACGAGCTCTCCAATTATCCACAAATACCCGCGTTGTCTTTCGTACAATCATCCATCGAGAGATGGTCGTATTCCTTCATACATATTCACAAACTCAGGCTTGCTTTCGTTTCCGTTAAACTCGTGAGAGTCGTTTGGGAGGGAAAATCGCGCGACATGCTCCAACCGTTATAAGATAGATGTCGTCCCTTTCAGGGGAAAGGAGGCGACGAGTCCGAGAAAGAAAAGAAACAGAGACAAGAATTCCACGCCCGTAAACTCCTTTCGGGGCCTGCTTGCGACAGCAGGAACACCCGACCCAATGCAATCTTTTTTATACTTTGTGCCGTCAACCATGAAGAAGGAGAAGAGGGTGAAGAAGCAGTCGTATCGCCGTAGCTGGAGTGCCAGTCTTTCCTGGAATATCGCGATTCAAAGATGGGACAGCAGCCAACCCAATGCCAAAAAGGGACCGTGGTCATACTTACCGCCCGGGCGGGGGGGTGTTACATCAAAATGTCGTGTCGGTCGTGAACGCCGTCGCCGTCGCTGTTGACCGGCGTTCTAGTCGTACATGTCCACTCCTCCCGCCGGTGGGCGGCTCGCGCTGCTCCGTCTTCGCTCCTGTCTTCTCCTCCTCCGGTTGTGCTCCGCGGCGGATCCCGTGGGGTTCAGGCCGGCCGGCGGTACGGCGGGCGAGGGGCTCATCTGACTCCAGGTGCCGTGCGTGTGCTCGCTGCCGATGCTAGAGACAGAGGGGTTTGCGCCGCCGGTCGGTCCAGAGTAGTAAGCCGAGTCCTTGGGCTTCCGGCCCGCCGCGAAAGCAGGGTTGGGGGGCGGGAGGGCGTCGCCTGCCTCGGCCATCTGCTCGGCTGCGGCCTCTGCTCTCCTTTGGCTCGAGTCACGGCGGTAGCGGCGTCCGCTGCCGACGTCGGTGCCGGAGAGACTGCTCACCGAGGTGCCGCGCCGTCTTCGGTGGTCGCGCTTGGATGCGGCGGCTTCTTCCTCGGTCAGCCTGCGCAGCGTGACGTTGCGGTCTTTATCGTCGTGGACCTTGACCTTGACGCTGACGGGCGCCAAAGTGGATTGGCCGAAGCGCTCAGACTCTGCGCGACGACGCTGCTCCTCCTTGGCTGCGAGGGCACTCGCCGAGGCGACGGCGGCCGCTGCTGCCTCATCGCCAGCCCTCCTGCGTTTGGCAGAATCGCGGCGCTGCGGTCGACCACTGGGAGATCCGTAGACATCATTCTCGGACTCGCGGCTGAGGATGCCCTGCGGGTCTGGCGGCATCGCAGGCATGCTGACGGAGTCGGGGTAGCCGGCACCTGCACCGGGAGGCGTTCTCGGGGGGCGGGCAGAATACGGCGGCATCGGGGGGCCTCCTCCGTAGCCGGTTCCGGAAGGACGGGGCTCAAGCTCGGAGGATTCGGTCAATTCGGTGATCTCTGTACTGATGGCGGACATGGGAGGTCTCGGGCGGCGACCACCACTGGCGCGGCGAGAGGAGCGCCTGTCGCGGGACGGGGAGGACATGCCGTCTCCCGTGTATCTTGAGCCTGAAACGCCTGATCTCATCTCTTCCTCGTCCCTGATTCTCTGTTCTTCGGCCTTCTTGTTCTTGCGGTCGGCCATCTTCTTGGCGAACCATCCCAAGCCCAGACCAGCCAAGATGCCCTTGCCGGCCCCGCCTGAGGGCGGCGGCTCATCCCTACGTCTAGACGGGCTCACATACGACGAGTACTCGGAATCTTCGAAGCTGTACTGGGACCTGGTCCTGGCGTGAGGGGGTCGGTTCGTGCGAGACTCGGCGGCGCTGAGAGCTTGAGCGGCCATGACGGGGTTTCCAGGGGGCGGCAGGATGGAACCCTCGCGGGGTCTTCGTGCGGGCGGCGGGGTGTCTTCGGTCCAGTCGGTGTAGTCGGTGAACTCACTCTGGGCGGGGTAGCTTCGACTCGGGCGACGGCGTTGAGGAGTCTCTGTCGAGACGGCAGAGTACTCCTCGTCGTGTGGTCGGCTCTTCTCCTTCTTCATCAGGCCGGACAGAAGCTTTCCTGCGCCAATACCAGCACCGACACCGAACAACGTCTTCATGAAGCCGCCTCCTTCCTTCTTCTTGTCATCCCGGCGTGAATCGATGTCCGTGTACTTTTCGCTCTCGAAGTAGCTTGCGGAATCTCTGCGCGAGGGGAGGTAACTTTGCGAGCCCCGTCTGGAACCGATGACCTCTGGCCCCCGACTGCGGCTCCGCGATCGCGATCTCTCCCGACTGAGCTCCTTCTCCTTCTCCTTGTGCTTCTTGCGACCGAACAAGGCAGCCAGGGTGGCTCCAGCTGCGAGAGGCGCCACCCATCTGTTGCTCTTGGTCTTCTCCGTGTGGACATCACTGTAGTACTCTGAGTCGTAAGACACGCCGCTCGGTCCCTCGGACCGTCCTCCACTGATGTACGTCTCCCGGCCACGGTCATCGCCCTCGGCGCGGTAACTAAGGATGAAATACAGCAAGAGCAAGAAGGCGACCCATAGGGAGTAGAGGATGAATGTGTACTTTGGGGAGCCATAGAGCGTCAATCCGAGAGGCACCTGAATGAGACCGAGCAGAGCGATGAGCCGTCCGCTCCATCGATGAAACATCTTTCTGAGCGAGCGTCCCCTGATGTTCCTCACGAGCCGGCCGCCGATGATCTGCAGGAGAAACATGATGAAGATTGCCAGGCCGATGGCGTGGTGCGGGTTCGTCCAGCTTCGTTCGGGGCCGACGGCGAACCAGCCCAAGGTGAAAACGGCGACAAGTAAGAGCACTCCCAGGATCTGTAGCTGGGCGTGGTAGGGTACAGCGTAACCGGGCTTTCTCGTGTAGAATCGAACCGTCAAGACGGAGAACGGGACGATGACAAGGAAGACGATGGCTCCCATGACACCGTGAGCAAGAATGAGGGTGTGATATTGAGCGACTGTCGAGAAGCGATTGCCCATGCCTAGGGTGGTCTGTGTTAGTGGAGTGTCATCATCGAAAACCCGGCCGGGACGCATTCACCATTGTATTGCATGGTCTCGAAATTGAGACCTTGGAGGTTGGGCAGCAAGAAGGTGTTCTTCTCAAAGTCCCAGGTTCCGTCGCCGACCGTCATGGTGTTGGAGTCGTAGGTAGCGACGCCCGGCGCCGAGAACCCTTCTGCCGGCGCCATGATGGCGACGACGAGCGGAGGAGTCCTTCAGACGCGGGTGGGGGGTGTTGAAGAATGCGGGAAAGCCGTTGGGCGTCTTTATCGTGGCCGACTCTCGAGATCCTCAAAAGGAAAGGGACCCCGAGAAATGGTTGCGTTTATCGTTTGGGTGGGATGACGGGTTTCCTGAAAGTCGGTCAGTGAGCCGGCCGGAGGTGCAAGTGGGGGAAGTTTCGGTGTTGGCGTCTGCGCTGGAATGTTTGAAGCAGAACATGCGCCCTACCCCCAGAGGAAAGATAAGGTGTCGGGAGGTTGGGAACAAAGAAAATCTTCAGGATGAACCCGAAGACTTGTGTCACTACCTTAGCGACGAGAGACTAGGTTTCTCCAAGAGAAAAAGAGAGTGGGTTCGTCCTGTCTGTGAGCTCACCAGGTGGTCGCTGACAACCCAGCCGGACCTGCAGCGTGGTTGCGCGGGGTAACCGGGTCGCCCTTGGCGCCGAATCCTGGCTCCACAGCGGGCAACGGGCAGCGGGTGTGGTGGAGCCCAGCCTATCGATAGGCCACTTGGGGACAACGGGTTAGTGTCCCGGTGGCTGGAAAGCTCTTATCGGCACGTGACCGCCCGAACTGATCGCCCGAGCTCTTCCAAGGTTTCCAAGGCTGGTTTCCGTCCAAGACGTCAGCGTCCGTATTGTCCTGGGCAACCATGCTCTTTTTTCCAGGGTTCAGCTCCTTTTTAAAGTGCAAAACCGTTGTCCCATGTTCGCTTCGAGAAGCAGCTGCGGACTTTCGACGAACACCGTCAGCCTCAGCTGGGCACGCACAAATCGTGCGTTCGCCTCCGGGGCGGTGTGCCACGTGTCTGCGGTGAGCTGGCAACGGCCATTCTGTCTGGCCCGGCCCTCTCTGCGTTATACGAATTTCTGAGATAGAAAGCGGATTCGAGCGAAGAGGGGATGACAATTGGAGGCGCAGAGACTCGAGGTTTTAAAACAGGCGGTGGGCGGACATCCCTGCTCAGGTACCAACGGCTACTGCAGTGTACCCGAACGGATCAAAGATCTCGACCTACCTCCCCGCTGTTAGCCTTCTTTTCTCCCCAAGACGGGCCGGCCATTCCACCCGTCGAATGAGTCACGTTGAGAAGATCGTGTCTGCGCAGCAAGTCATCACCGATTTGTGTCTCGCTGTCCGTCATCTCGAGCTACTCGCTCGTCAGGCAAGTCATCGCCTGAGGGGAACAAACAGCGGGTCTAGCTGAATCGCAGACTCGGGTGACGGTGTTCTCGATGTGCGATATGTCGAGAACGATGTCAAGAAGTCCTGTGAGGAAGAATGATCTGCCTTCACAGCCACATTTGAAGGGCTCAAATCCATGACGTTTGGTTTCGTTGAAATGCGATACTTGGTGCTGTCTGCGAGGCTCGTTCTCGTGGCTCGTTCTCGTTTTCGCAGTCGGTCGGGTCAGTGGCTGATGATGGCCTTGTCAACACAATGCTAACTTCCATTGCGCCAAGGGGCAATTTTAAGCATCGCCGTGTTGAGGTTTTGCTAGGAAATAGGCAAGATTTGATTCGATGATGGAAGGGAGGCGTGGTGTTCAGCATGAAAGTAGAATGTTTGAATGATTGATATAAAGGCCTGCCTGTTGTTTGAGATGTTGCCGTTATGGAGTATCGAAGCATCATTCTCACAGACTCAAACATATCAGTCATCTTCCAAATTCTCCTTCAGATCAATTCCACAATGCATATTTCTTCCATGATCATCGTGGGTCTGGCCCCTTTGGCCTATAGCTTCCCTCACTTTGCCAACTCTGGCGTTGGACACTCAATCCGGCCGCCAGTAATCAAGTCTGGAAACGGAACCGGACGTCTGACGCCGAATCACTTCTTCTGGAAAGCTCCGGGACCTGGCGATCGTAAATTTGAATCTGTCTCGACGGGTACACTTGAACGTGCTAACAGAATCAACGCAGAGCGTTCCCCATGCCCGACGATGAACACCCTCGCAAACCATGGCTTCGTTCCCCACGACGGCCGAAACATTACGCTCGACAAGCTCACAAAGGGGGTCAAGGATGCATTGAACGTGGCCGAATCCCGGGCTCTCAACATCTTTGAGAACGCTCTTGTAGTCAACCCCGTTCCCAACGCCACGGTAAGAGAAGCATCTGCATCGCTCCAAGAGGGCGGGCTGACCAAAGTCGCAACAGTTCTTCGACCTCGAGATGCTCCATGTCCACAATGTGATCGAACACGACGGCAGTCTCTCCCGCCGCGATGCCGTCTTCGACCCCACCAACTCCTTCGACAAGGGGACCTTTGACAACTTTGTGAGCTATTTTGGAAACGAGCAGGCCATCAACACGTCAATCATAGCCAACGCTCGTGCCAGACACGCCCTTTATATGAGCGAGATCAACCCAAGCTTCTCCATCACCCAAGAACAGATTCCGGTCATCGTCGGCGAGAACGCCTTCATGCTGGCCATTTTTGGTCATCCGGAAAACCCGGTAGCGAATAGGTCATTCATGGAGTACTTTTTTAGTAAGTGATTGTGGTTTCACATAGGCCATCGACATGCTCTAACCATCTATAGGGAACGAGCGGTTGCCAGTTGAGCTTGGCTGGACTCCGAGCGACACTCCGATTGACACCACGCTGGGCCAGTTCGTGCAGGATATTATTGCTCAGAGTCCTCCCGATGTGCCCCTCACATTTACCCCGCAGTCATCGATTTAAACACGGCGCGGAAGCTCGAGAACAGGTAAAACATTGTTGAGTTCGCTATGCATATTATCGACGTCTGATGGATGTTGTGTACGGCATATATCTCCATCTCTATAGTTGATGAACAGGCAGTCCAACATTTTCATATCTCTCTATATAGTAGATGCATGATTGACCTTAAATTTTATAAACCTTGAACTCGATTTTACCACTTTATGCCCAGAAACCTTGAGTAAAGTCTTGCCGTTTATGAACGCTGCAGAAGGACGACCCGAAGTCATGTAGCATTTTGTGCACGCTTCATCAGAACAACCCAAAGCCCAGGAGACAAATTGGTACTTTAGCAAACTGACAGATGGTGCAAACCAATCGGCCTCCGGCTTGGGATGCCGCCTGAATCTCTCCCTCGCCGGTATGGATAAGGTGATGTACTCTCTCAAACCCCTCAACTCCGGAGGGCCAGTTTCGGTCGGACACCAGCGACAGCTGCCCGATTTGTAAAGATCCCCGAACAGCCCATTGGGTCTTCTAATTGTTTCAACATGCAATCAACTTCGTCAGCTCTGCGCGGGTCTTTCCTCCACGGATTCGTCCATGAATTACTCCATCTGAATGTCAGGATTTCGCCGGAGGGTCTTTTCGTTGCAGGCTGAGGAGGATACCCAGAACCCACGGTGATGATACCCGTCTTTATATACTCCAAGCATATGATGCCTTCCACAATGCTCCAGTCTAGTTCCTCTTGGCCAGATGTCCTTGGGGTGTTCTTGAAGAGCAAGCCCCTCGTTTTCGGCGGATGCTCGAAGGTTACCTTCGCATTGTAGGGGCCTCTCGATGTTCCATAAAACAGAGGAAACATGATGCAATCGTAGAAGCGTATCGGCCTTTGAGCGTTCCTAGCCCAAAGCAAGACTTCGTCGCGCTCCCAGAACGGTGTACCTGGTTGACCATCGGCTTTCCTGGTCTCGCTGAAATGTATGCCGAATGAGCCCGTGTAATCGCCCAGACGATCGACAACTTCGGCCGCGTCGCAGACCTTTGCGAGCAAGACGAGAAGTGCGGCTCTATACTTTCCACCTGGAGGAGCCTGCATGGAGACAACCGCCTCTTTGGGGTTGTAGTGTTTGAGGACCTTGGCGAAGACGTAGCGTGTGTTCTTGATCGACCACATTGACGTTCTGTGACGAATCCCTTGTTTCTCAGGTCCTTCGTCCACCGCCCAGGTGGCCTGGATCCTCATAGCTGAGCCTCTTATGAACTCTGAGTCGACAAAGACGCACAGCTTGTCGATGTCAATACGCTCGCAGTCGTGCTTCTCGTCGGGAGCGGGAGCTGTCTTTCCGAGGCGGCAGTTGCAGCGAACACGTCTGCGAGGCAGACGGTCAAGGATATCGGATCTCAGCTGGGAGTTGGTATGAAGAAGACTTGTGTATAAATGTGACGTTCGGGGGCAATGCGACAGATGGCTTCTTTTCAAATTTACTAAAAGTTAGGCTGTTACAAAACACTATGTGTGTTCAATTGGAGAACCTTGATCTCCTAGGCGATGCAAAGGTGCGACTTCAAGGTGGCCTCACAATATAGTTTAAAATTTCGTGTCAACTTTACTGTGTATGTCATCGGAGAGAGAAAAGGAAACATCGTCGTCCTATCGTCTCTACTGTCGTAGTCTTCCTCGTCTGCCATATCCGTTTACTGCCTTTAAATAAAGGAAGAAAACACGCGACATTTTTGGGGGTCTTGAGGCGACATATTGATTCTGGGGATCTTGTTATATGAAAGGCGGTGGAAGTAATAGACACAGGCACCTTGCCCAGGTTTGGGTCAGTCAGACACTGGTGCTAGCGAAGGGTTGAGGATGGATCAGGGCACAATTTCTTACGGAACGTCCACAGACAATCGAAGATACGGGATTTAGGTCTACCGAGACATTGGACATCCAAAACATAGATAATTTGCATGTGACGTTTTCGTCAATCACGCAAAGCAGGATAAGTCCAGATGCGGGAACCCTTCAGACACTGGCAAACTGGAACAGCTGTAGTCGGTAAGCGGTTGGCGCTTCTTTGGACGGCCGCTCAAAACAAGACATTTTAGCGGCAAACCAAATTCGCTTTTCAGTACAAGATCGGCAGCCACTGAAGCTTGAGGCTCTAGGAACTAACTCCGGTGACGTTGACCCGTTTGCTGGTAGATGGAAGGTCTCAGATCTGAAGACAAGGCTGAGACTTTGCGCAATGTGAGTCAAGCCGACAGTGATAATTAGACATTTGATTCCACGGACTGCGCAGAGGTGACGTTATTTACCTCTTCTTGTCCGGGTCCGTCGTGAGAATTGATATGGTGTTTGATTTCATCAATGACATAGGAGGACGGTTTAGTATGTAAAAGTAATCTCAACGAAGCGATCAGTCGCTGCTCATGGTATCTATCTGATTTTCGAGCATCCGTACTTGAGACTTCACCCTAATTGCCCGCGTTTTTACTCTCACCTAGCTACACTTTTCCCTCAGAGCACTCAGTCACAATGCCGCCAATCTACCCGTTAGCAATCAATAGTGAGGGGTCGAAGGGCGAACAAAAGCCGGAGCGGGAACCACGGAACCTCGTACTCTTCTTCGATGGCACTGGAAACGAGTTCACCGGGTCTGACAAGGATACGAATGTGGTCAAATTGCTCAACATGATGGACCGCAATGCCTGCAATCAGTACCACTACTATCAAAGTACGTTAATCATATCTCAAAGTCGGCTGGTTGTTTACATGTTCTTAGCTGGTATTGGCACATATGATGTCAAGGAGAAGACCGTCCACAAGTCCAGCTTCGGCGAGATGAAGAGCAGCTTCTGGAAAATGGTTGACCAGGGACTCGGTACGACATTCGACGCGCATGTCATTGCCGGCTATCGCTTCCTGATGCAGTACTATGCCCCCGTGAGTAAGCCGTCGCCCTAGAGTTGGCGAGCATTTCAACTAACCTTCCATGATGACAGGGTGATAGAATTTACGTGTTCGGGTTCAGTCGCGGGGCATACACCGCTAGATTTCTCTCACGCATGGTTTTCACTGTTGGACTTCTTTGCAAAGGGAACGAGGAGATGGTGCCTTTCGCATATCGCCTCTACCAGCGGCACCTGAACGGCGAGTTTAAGGCTGCCAAGAAAGGTGACCATCACATATCTCAGCACAACGACTATCAGACAAACCAATCTCCAAAGAAGTGCACAGCGGCCACGTGCGAGTTGGTCGCGTTTAGCGACACCTTCTGTTGGAGGGCACCACGGGCCAAGACCAACATCAAGGTCTTCTTCCTGGGCTTGTGGGACTGCGTCAACTCGGTGTCCGTTTTGGAAAAGAAGACGACGGCCAACGTCAAAGTCCAAGGGACTGCGGACATCATCAGGCATGCTGTGGCTGTCGACGAGCGCCGCGTCAAGTTCAAGCCAGCACTCTTCGACCAGGACAAAGCAAGTGACGGCATCCGAAAAGAGCACATCAAGGAAGTCTGGTTCCCGGGCAACCATAGCGATGTCGGCGGTGGTTGGCACCCCGATAGTGACTTTCTTTTGACTGACGACAAGAAGGCCACGATCTCGTTACGCCTGAAGTCTTGGAAGAAACTTCGGAAGCTGAGAAGGGAGCAAAAAAAGGAAGGACGAAACGACTGGGGCCAATGTGAAAAGTCTCACGAAACCTTGGAGCAATTGAAGGAATGCGAGGCCGAGCACTCCAAGTCATATTGCTCAAAGGATAAATGTGGAAGGTGTCGCCATGACGGCCAACACGATTACTGCTCCCACAGGTACCGCATGAGACCCTGCCAACTGAGCGATGCCCCCCTGTACTGGATGATTCAAGAGATTGAAGAAGCAGACAAGCGACCACGTGGCGAGGGAGACTACTGGCCTGATGGCGAGGGAATCAAGTGGGTTGAGGACAAAGTTGCCGACTTCAAGATTCGTTACCTGTACCACAAGGAGGATGCCGTACTCGCTTCTCTTCACGACCCGCTCAAATTTGGCTTCGGTGATACTATAGGTTCTGTCCTATTGTGGAACTTTCTGGGTGAGGCTCTTGCATTATCCTTGTGTTAGAATATGACTGACATGAACAGAATTCTACCCCTTGGCCAAACGATGGGAACTGAAGAGGAACACCGTTCGCGCCGACAAAGAACACGCCGCCGACACTTATCGTACCCATTGGCACTGGCAGATGTTTCCCCTCAACATGGGCGAAACCCGAGATATCCCATGCGACGCAGTCTTGCATTCATCCCTAGTCGAGCGTATCAAGCGTCGCCCAACATACCGCCCCGTGAACAACAGTGGAGAAATCGACGGCAAGGAGACACCTTATTGCTTGATAACAGAAAACAAACAGGAGATTTCCGGCAAAGTAATCGAGAGGCCGCCGGCTGAGTCAGAAGACCTCTGTAGAGGATATTATACTTTTGGGGAGAAGAACACTAAGTCGGGTTGAACTCGACAGGGAATTGTGTTGCTTTTACTCGTTTTACGTCGCCGGACCGCTTCTGGTTGGGCTAGTCGAGTGTTGTATCGTGGAGTTGCGGTCAGGAGGTATGCGAATCGTGAGTATTGAATAAACGGCAGTGAAAGAAGTCTTTCGTTTGAGACAGCCTAGTTTTCATATGTTTGCACGGCTGAACGTCCTATGTTGCAGCAAATTTGGAGATTTACCTCTATCGGGGACAACAGTAAATTACAGTGACTAGAGACGAGGGCGTCGACAAGGATAAGGATGACGACGACGACGACGAGGGAGAGGACGACGTTGAGTATGCAGGAAGAATAAGGTACCTGTTCCGTTTTCCTACTCATGCTGTTGACGTTCTAAAGGTGATAGAACACCAAGTCAGACGTGCCAATGCATCCCTACATGCCACCATGCGCCCGTTTATTAACCAATAAACTCGTCTCTTCCTCCGTCCCGAATGCCGCAAACCTCAAATCCTCATTCATATCCACAATTTCCCCAAACCTGACCTTGAGCTTCTTTAAATGCTCCGACATGCCCTCCTTGCCACCAGAACAAGCCTGTCTCGCCAACCGATTCAAAGTCCCATGCTCATGAGTCGTGGTGCACAAGATCTGCAGGAAGCCTCCAGGAGTAGCCGCGACGCCGTTCTGGAACATGGCAATTAAGCCGAGTAGCAAGAAGATCGCAGTAACAATCAAGTCTGCGGCGTACACTGCAATGAGTCTCCAGGGGGACTTGAAAATGTAGCTCAGCCTATAGGTTTCGGTCGTGACGGAAGTTGACGTCAAGCGTTGACCGTCATTGAATATTGAGAGGGAGACATTGGTCATGAGATCGCGAAGAATGTCTGGAGACAGGTTGTAGTCCATGTACGTGTAGTCCTTCGTTTGTTCGTCATAGGTTGCCCTCGTGAGAGGCGTTTCTTGAATCAGAGAACTGCTCCTGTTGTAGCCGTCGGTCCCTGCAGCCAGATGAAATTAGTTACAGTGCCACGGAACGGAAGGCCGAGGTGAAGCTCTTGATGAATAGGCTACGGACAGGGCAAAACACTTACCGAGATAAACGGCATCGCCCTTGAGTGGCTCGGTGAGGGTCTCAACCATAGAGAGAAGCTGACAGCCGTGGAATAAGGCGTTCAATTCATCTTTGGAATGAGTGTAAGTCGGATATGCGTACTCAATGCCATCCGAACCGTCTTTGGCACGTTGCTCGCCGTAGAAAAGGTTGGGGTAAAACAAAGCCGTTGCGTTTAGCGGTTTCTCGTTCGAAATACCCACGGATATGGTTTGAATGGAGTTGGTGTAATTGACATGAGCATTGTACGTGGCCGCCATTGCGACGCAGTTCAGCGCCCGCAATGTGGCATTCTGCCGCTGCCCATCACTCTCGGACCAAACCATGACAAACTCGTACAGGTCGTTGACTCTCTTGAAATTAGGGCTGTGGGGGTAATGAGAAGCTCGATAGAATCCATTTTGCGCGTAGGTGTCGTTGAGATCCGTGTTGAAGTACAATTTCGCTGTTGAAACAGGGTTCGCGTCCTTGCATTGAAGGGACGGAGCCGCAAATTGGAGGTCGTAGGAGCAATTGACTCCGCAAGGTGATGTGCGAGTGAGATAGGCGCCTTCGAGTAGAGATCGTTTGCCAATGGCCGAGTACTCCAAGATCGGCATCCTAGTCGTTGATCAGAATCGAGCTTCAGGTGAGAATTTGGTATGAAAAACGTACTTGTACTCGCCATCGGGCATTGTACTGAACATGGCATACTTGAAGAGGTCGGCTGCTGATCCATTGCCGCGGAAATCAACATCAAGAGCTGGGATTGGTGCTGCACTGGTTGCGTTACGAGCTACCTGCTCTACGACAAGGCTTCCGCCCGGAAGTGATGCTGACAATGGGACCAATAGGAGTAGTAATCCGAAGAACCACAGCAGGGGGACTAGTTTCAATATCCCGAGCTGATACAAGTTAAGCGGACCAAAATTCAGCTGGAAGAGGGCTTCCACTTTCTCCAGTGGAAGCGACCTCCGGCGTAGGTACCACCACAGGAGTTGCGCGAATGCTGCTGAAGCGGACGCTGTCAGGACGGTTGAAAAGGCCCGTGAAAAAACTAGGATGATAAAACTGTTCCATGCCTGAGATATACCGACTTCGTCGATGGGTCTCCCACCCCCTCCGCCAATCACGTAGAAGTAGATGTAGTTGGCAATGGCGATAACCATCGCTCCGATGAAGCCCCCGACGATCACGGCTGGTGTGTACCATCCTATAGAAGAAAACTTGCTCGTACTCGGAGGTTTCGGTGAGATTACCGATGTGAACCCCTTGGTCTCCCGAACAAAGGGCGTCGAGGAATCAGTGATATCGGCAGCGTCGAGTGGATGAGGGCTGTGTTCATCGTTGCTGTTTGAGTCTGTCTCCAGCTCCGCGCGATACGCGATGTTACTCATTTTTCGGTGTTTAGCGTTCGTGTTTTCTCCGAATTTGAACCCAACTCGATCATGAAAACCTGCGTCGGATGCTTCCTTATACTGTAGGAAGCTACACGTCGAACCGCTGAAGGATCGCACTTTTCAGCCATGCACCCGGGCTTCGTCTAGACCGATGCTACCACAGACTCACGGGCCAACTATAGCAAAGGCAAAGGCAAATGCGGTCCAATTACCATCGAAAATGCGATAGACCTCAAGATAGACTTTGGAGGCTGAATAGGCTACATGCAAGATCTTGGAGGAGCTGAAGATCTAGCGTGGTGTTAGCTGAAGTGTGAATGTCAACACAGACTCGAATCAGCCTAACCACTAGCGACCGTTGTCTCACTTGTAGGTGCCCTGCATCTCAGCTCCAGCTGTCGTGACCCTGCGTTGAGCCAAACTCCTGTTGTGCGCCCAAGACTTGACATTCGGAGCATCGGTAGGTTTTGGGGAGTTGCGGCCATGCATGCGATGTGGTCTCCGGGAGCTCTTTTGCCATGTTTGCACTTGCACTAGCACCTCGGCATCTCTTGTTCAGTATCTGAGTCTGTCTCCTCTGAAGAGGTCGCCACAGTTTCTCTCGCGCTCTACATCTCATCTGTCTCCCTTTTCTTTCACTCAGGCTGCATACGCCACAGGATCTTCTATCAGTACGTGCAGGACAGCACGAGGACGAGCCAAAATCTTGGAGAGAATCTCTGATAACTCACGACACAAGCAGTGTAATCAGCATGAATCTGGACAAGGCACCTTTTGGTTGTTCCTCCCACAACAGCTGTTGGTAGCAACCTTCGTCACTCCTTCTCTATACTACGAACGTGGAGTTAGGCCCGCCGACTACGCAGAGTCTTCAATGGACACCAAACTCTTGCTTGCAATCAAGACTGCCATGACCGGCGCTGGGAAAGCTGAGAAGACCGCCAAAGCAGCCGAGGGAATTTATGTATACCCTGTTGTGTTGAGGAAGTTTCGAGCCCACCCAGTAGGGGTTTTCACAGTAGGGGAAAAAGCAGTAAAAGCACCTCGGTCAGTGCCCAGTCCAGTAGCTTCGCAGTATCCTATTAGAGGCGGAAAATGGCTTAAACGTACCTTTTTTCGTGACTTTTAGCTACTTATAAGGGGTCTAAGTGATTCTAAAAAATTTTAAAACTCTCGCAATAATTAGCAATAAATCATCTAATAAAAAAAGCAATATTCCTATGTAGATTAATATAGCAATTATTTTTTTAGCTTTTTTTTATATTTACTAATTAGTTTTAAATTTTTAGTTAACTATAGAGGTAAAAAGGAAGTATTTCGCAGCTTAAGCTATAATCTCTTTAATTAACTATACTAGTTTTTTTCACCCTACTTAAACTTTTTCTAGCTAATTAGACGCGCTAGATTCTAGCTAGTATATTAATTAACTATAATAAGCTCTTCTTTATAATTAAACCTCAGCTACTTTAGCCCTCTTCCTCTACCTACTCTAAATAATACCCTCTTTAACTTACTACCTCCTCCTACCTCTAATAATAATAATAAGAACTCTAATAATAAATAAGACTTAGTTAAGGAAGTTTCTAATAATAAAGATAATAGTAAGCACTTTTTTTTAGTATTTTTATTATTTCTATAGCTAATTTTAGCCTAAAGTAGGATTTATTATAGTTAGTACCTATATTATAGCCTCCCTTATAGCTAGCTTTATAGTTAGCCTTATAGGCCTCTCTAAAGTTAACCTCTTTATATAAGAATAACTTTAGCTTTAAGGTGATACTATAGTAGCTACTCAAAGTATAATTTAATAATAGTATCCTAAAGGTATATTATTACCCCTCTTTTTATAAGTTATACCTTACTAACTATACTATAATCCTTATACACCTTAATAGTAAGTTAGCTTTTAATATTTTCTTATGTTTTATACTTACTAACTTTATTATTAACTAAGTAAAGTAGACTAATTAGTAGTATATATAATATTAAGTTAGCACTAATAGCTCTTACTAAAGCCTTAAAAAGAAGGCGTTATACTTTAATAAGATATTTACTATTAGCCCTACTAAGGTTTATATCTTTCTTATTTACTTTATCTACTTATTAATATATCTAGCAGCTAAACAAGATTATTACTAGTTAATTATACTATAGAAGCCTTACTATAATCTTACTAATTATATCTTAAGGGATTATTTTATTAGTATTTATTATAACCTTTACCCTTAAGACCTTAGTATACTTAAGCCTCCTATAGGGATCTAGAATAAGATTTAGCTATAATTAGATAAGATCTGAGAAGTATCTCTCTCACTTGAGAACCTTAGCTTTATTATTACTATTAATAAGTATATAATATACTTCTAGAGATACTCTTATAATATTATTAAGATACTAAAAAAGCCTATTAAAGTTAGGTTTAAGCTATAAGTAGCTGCTTAATAAGGCTACTTCCTAGCTTAGATCCCCTATATATATACTAACCTCTTATTAACCTCTAAGATTATTACTACTAAAAAAGGATCCCTTAGTATTAATATCTTACCCCTATAGCCTTTATTAGTTTAAGCTATAATAGAGGTAATATAGGGTTTTATACACCTTACTAATAAGCTAGTACTTAAGAAGCTTTATATTAGCAAGCAGTTAGTACTTACTTAAGCTATTATTATCACCTTTATATAGCACCTATTTATTCTTACCTTCCCTTAGCTAGAAGGTATTATTACTTATTACTATATTTTTACTAATAACTTACTTACTACTATTAACTTTATTTAATACTTATATTAATTATAGTTACTGATTACTACTACTAATATTACTTAGCTAAATTCTAAAGTTATTAAGCTATTTAAGTAGCTATAAGCTAGTAATAAAAAGAGCAACTTCATATTATAAAGCTAGATTTTTACCTACTTAATACTAAATAGCTTTACTTATTAGTTTATATTTAAAGATAATATAATTATACTTCTAATTAACTTAGTAGTATATTTAATAATAAAGAGATTACTACCTTATAGGTATATAAGTATCTTAGCGCTATATTAACTTTAGTAAGAATAATATATATCTTTTTTAAGATCTCTCTTATACTTATTAATATAGAGGACTCTTAGAGTTTATAGTTATTGAAAAAAGGTTATAAGCTAGCTATAATACCTTATTAGCACCTATTAGTACTAAAAATTATTAATAACTATAATTATAATATAAACCTCATTAATATTAGTAACTAATATAAAGCTAACTATATTAATATTACTAAATTGCAAAGGGTTGGTAGGAGCAATGTTGCAACTCGTACTTCCTTTCTCAAATGAGAATCCTCAGATGAGGAAGGAAGGTTTCTTGTTCATCTCAGCTGCATCTACATGT
Source organism: Colletotrichum fructicola Nara gc5 (assembly GCF_000319635.2). NCBI lineage: Eukaryota > Fungi > Ascomycota > Sordariomycetes > Glomerellales > Glomerellaceae > Colletotrichum > Colletotrichum fructicola. The sequence goes on along the minus strand of NW_027094051.1, from coordinate 5,171,581 downwards.
CCTTTTATCTTCGACCCTGATATCCTATCCCTTGATATCCTATCCCTTGATATCCTATCCCTTGATATCCTATCCCTTGATATCCTATCCCTTGATATCCTATCCCTTGATGTCTTACTCCAGTGCCGAACATAGCCGAGAGCATCCCATGTGACAGGCCTAGCCTGTTACAATATATTAGATATAAAAATCTAAACTTAATAAGTATAAAAGAATATCCTTTTTTAGATATATTACTTAGAGACCTAAGGATTAATTACTTTTATATTCTTATTATTATTATTTATTTAACTTATATATAGTTTCAGCTATTACTATTGTAGCTTTAAGCTAGTAGAAAGATTATAATATTATAAGAGTTATATAGTTAACATAAGTAAAGCCTGTAGTAGCGCGAAGCCTATATATAGGCCACCTATACAGACTATTAGAGTAGCTAGCTATATAGATAGGATAAGAGAGACATTTTCATATTAAAACTCAAGAGGTTATAAAACTCAAGAGGTTATAGAATAGGATGACAATAGAATGCGCATTTTGCTTTAGCTTAAACAAATTAGTACCTAGGTAGTTTTTGTTTCTTTCTTTTCTTTTAGATTAGTATTATCTAGCCTGACTAGATTAATATAGGTGAATCTCTTTTATTACTTTATCTTATACCTAAGCTACTTAGTCGCTAAGGATAGCGAAATAACTTAAAATAGACGGGTAATTAATATAAGCGAAGCTTATAGCAGCATAAAGCTTATATATAGGCTACCTATATAGGATAAGAGAGATATCTTCACACTTATATACCTAACCTTACCTATAGTAGTATAGACTGTTATAATAGTAGTTAATAAAGTGCGCCTCTAAGTAGTAAATTATAGCAAAAAGGTTAGAGAGAAAGAAAGAATAATATAAAAAGAGTAAGGCTTAACTTATAAACTTCTTAAGAGGTGTATAGTATATAAGGTAGTAAGGCTATATATAAGTCTAACTAAAAGCTAATATATATACTTTATAAGCTATAGTATATAGTTAATATTAAAGCTATCTTTAAGTAGAAATTTTAACTTTTAAAAGTATTAAAAGCTTTAAGCTATTTTTTTATAAAGCTTATTCTTAGTTAGTATGAGGATTACTAAGTGAGGTTACTAGTAAGCGCCTAGCGAAACTTTAGCTAATTAAGACCTTAACCTTAATAGTGAAATTTTTGCTTCCTAAGAACTTAGAGGAAGTTAGCTATAGTTAATATATTATATTAACCTCTATTATAACTTTTAAACCTTTTCTAGTTAAAGCTTCTAACTTATTATCTTATAATTCTATAGCTTCTACTTTATTTTAAGTAACTAATACAAGTTAGAATATCTTATAAAAGGGGTAATACTTTATTAAATAGTTAGGAAATAGATTTTAGTATAGATAAGCTATAGGAATCTATATTTAATATAAAGCTATCCTCTTTAAGGTTTTACTAAAGCATTTATAACTTTATATTAAGGCTAAGTTAGCTAAAAGTAATACTAATTAAATAAGAGGAGATAATTAATAACTTTATTAGTAAAGTAATTAAACGTACATGTTTATAAAGCTAGTTTTATAGCTATTTTATTTTAAATAATTAAAAATATACTTTAGTAGTAAAGTAACTACTATATAAACATAATATAAGTACTTTTTAAAGAGAATAATATATAAGTAAAGTTATAATTTTATAGAATAGTATAAATAACTTAAATTAATTAAATAGTATAAAAAAACTATATACTTATAAGTATAAGGTTATAAATATACTAGTAAAGTAATTTAGATATAGAAAGTATAATTAAGAGTTAGCTCTAATTAAGTAGGGGAAATTATAAAAAGAACCTACTTAAGGAATAATTATATATATATATATATATCTTAGGGATTAAAACTTTAGAGAGGGGGGTAATTATAAGGATTACTAAGTGGGGTTATTAGTGAGCGCTTAGTGAAAATTTAGCTAATTAAGACCTTAACCTTAATAGTGAAATCTCTGCTTCTTAGGAACTTAGAGGAAGTAAGCTGTAGTTAATATATTAGATTAATTCCTACTATAACTTTTAGACCTTTCTTAGTTAAAGCTCCTAGCTTATTATCTTATAGTTAGCTTATAAATAAAAAATTAAGTTTATATAGTTTTTTCTAATTAAGTAATCTTAAAGCTAAAAGCTTTAAGGCTTAATAAAATATATTATTTATAAAGTAAACTTCTACTTATTATTAGCTTATATAGCTAAATTTTATATTATTTTTAAAGTAAACCTTAAAGTAATATTATATTTCTTTTTGAATTCTATAAAGATATTTAAATCTTTTAAAAATATATTAGTAATAAAGGTTTAATATTATAAGTGCTGGCCTTAAAGCTTTATGGATCATAAATAATAGATATTATACTTAAGAAGCTTAAGTCCTCTTATAATATACTTAATAAAACCTTAATTTATAATAACTATATAAGTATAAGTATCTTAAGCTAGTTAAAAAAGCTATAGTAAGCTTAAAAATTCTTATAGCTAAACTAAGCTACTAATAAGTAGTAAAGTAGCTATTAAGGAGGTCTTAAATTTAAAAGGCTACTAAGTATAATAGTAAAGCTGCTATATATATATATATATATATATATATATATAATACGCGTAATTAAAAAAGTATATTAATTAATAGCCCTAAGTTAGGCAATTCTAATGATATCTTTCTTATCCTTACGCACCACGTACATATAGAGTTACTAATGTATGAAGTTGAGGGTGATTTAAGGGGTTTCTGTGCTACCGAAAAATCTTCCTTCTGGGCCAAACTTGGGGCCGGACGCTGTCAACGCAACGGACTGTATGCATACGTTGCGGCGCCGCACACTTCGTCCAGCCGGCCCCACTCGCGATGACAAGTAAGGTAAGGTACTGGTAAGAAACGTCCGTCTTACATATTGCAGTTGACTCTTTAAACAAGCATGAACATGATCGTAAGTCCCTTGCTTTTCTTTCTATGCCTTACGATCATATTATCGCCCTTCTCTTATGGATCTCCTCGGTATCTTGTGTTCCGCATCCGATTCTACCTATCTCCTTGAAAGAGGCCGCCGCCACCTTTTTCTGGACCGCGAACGCGGAGACAGGCCCGCTCACTACACATAGCCTTCAATAGACACCAAACTCCTACGTGCAATCAAGACTGCCATGCCTATGTATACAACGGAGCAGAGATGTCTATGCTAATGATACGCAGTTTTAATCGAAGGTCCTTCTCTACTTGATCATCCACAAAATGCGCTCCTCAATCACCCCTAGCGAATCCATTCCCTCATTCTCAGCCATTAGCTCCAGCGCACGCCTCTTGTACCGCCCGTCCGCAAGCACCTTGTCCACCGCCCCGCGCACCGCGGCGGCGCCGGGCGTCTGCGTCCTCAGGTTCACCGCGAAGCCCGCCACCGACCCACGCTCCGCCACCTCGGCCTTCTCCTCCGTCTGGCCAGCGAACACGGCCGGCAACCCGTTGACCACCGCGTGCGTGAAGCCCCCGTACCCGGCGTTGGAGACGAACACGTCGGCGTGGGCGAGCACCGCGTTGTAGGGGAAGTAGTCGAGCACGCGCGCGTTGGCGGGCAGCCGGGACACGTCGAGGGTTGCGCCCCGGCTGCCCAGGACGACGATGACGAGCACGTCGTCGCGGTCAGCGAGACCCTGGACGGTGGGCAGGATGAGGTCCTCGGGGTCGGTGTTCACAGTGCCCTGCGTGACAAATACGACCTTCTTCCCGGACTCGCCCTTGTTCGTGACCTCGGACCACCAGGGCGGGTATGCCAGGTCTTTGCCGAGGGGCGGACGGGGCAAACAGCCTGCGAAGCCGACCGTGGACGGCTTATCAGACAGGTCGTACTCGAGGCTCGGCGAGCAGAGGAGGAGCGTTTGGTCATAGTCGACGAAGAAGATGTCATTGACTGTATGGGTTGGCAGCGACGTGCAGCCCAGCGACCGGAAGACGGCGTCCCTCTTCTCATGCAGCTTCTTGAACGGGCCGTCATTGATGAGCTGGTTCAGCGCCGCGTTGCGGAGCCTGCCCGAGTCGGACGTGTCGGGCGGCAGGCCGAGGGGCGTGGGCGCGCAGTCCACGCTCTGCATGATGAGCGGGCAGGGGCTGACGCCGAGCGTCCGGGGGAACTCGTCGAAGCCCCGCGGGAGGGGGCGGCCGTACCGCCAGGGCACCGACGCCATGTTCGGCCCGTCCTCGACGACGACGATCTGCCTGCCGAGATCGCGGGCCCTCAGCACCTCGAGCGTCTCTTGGAGCGTCTCAGTCCTGGCGGGGAGGTCGTCGAGGAAGACGCAGCCGATGGTGTGCGCGTAGCGTCTCGGGCCGACGGGGATGTCCCGCTGGGACCCGAGCTCGGCGAACTTGGCGGGGGTGAAGGGGTCCGGCGCCTCGAAGAACTCGGCACCCATGGCGCGGATCTTGGGCTCGTATTGGCTGGCGGCGAGGTAGGCGACGTCCCAGCCGCGCTGTACCAGGTCGGCGGCGACGCGCAGCAGAGGTCCGGTGTGGCCATCGCCAGGAAAGGACGTTACGAGGAGGAGAGGTCGGGAGTCTTGAGTGTTGACGATGGATCCCATTGTGGCTGTCTTGAGAGGGTGATTTGGGGATCAGAGCTATAATGAAAACTTCTAACGCTACAGCCTCACATATCAAAACAACGTCTATGTATTTGAAGTGGAAGACAATGTAAAGACGGATAACTTGAAACAGCTCGTCGATTGACCTGCCTACATATACTAGACAATCATCAAAAGGGCGCAATACCTTGAGAATTCTCCGATCCGGGGCCGACTCCGTTCCCCTGATTGATATTGCTTACTTCATACGGACCTTGGCGACATCGCGTTTTGTCATCTAGGTAACATTGATAGTCCTGTGTCCTCGTAAACCGAGCTGCTATTGTTATAAATGGCGAGGGCGTGTACGAAGTCGCGAAAGCGGGGGCCTGCACGAATGTGACTTTGCGGTCTCGGCTAAGAATGAACAGCGAAAGCTGGTTCAGCTACATACAGCCTTCAAAACTGCGGCCTGCTTTGTTATTCGTGCACATCTCAAAAACAATCAGACAGAGGTGTGGATTCTTGATAATGACCTCGCAGAAGAGAGATTCCCATTTCTCAAGATCATAAGCCAGTCTATCAACAAGTCCCGCTGTAACAGGGACTAGATCGACAACCCGGGGTCCGGATTTTCGCGCTCTTTCACGAGGGGTCTCGGCTGAACAGCGAGAACATTTGAATGGAAATGACAATTAATGTTAAGGAGCGTTCGTCTTCCATGTTGCAATCGACTCGAAAAAGCATAAGCACGATCATGAGTTCCTTGCCTTCCCTTCTGTACCGTGCGATTATCAATGGATGGGCCTTCTCTTGTGGATCACCGCTTGTCGTTACTGCACTTGCTTGATTGGGGGCTGTCGGTGCCTCTCATTGGTGTGAGCTGGCGTCGAACGGGGCCCGCCAGCAAGGTTGCAGGGGTCACCTTGACGGCCATGGCTGCCGCTGTAGGTTTTCGAAGGTCCGAAAATCAACGTGAAACCCAACAGCGGACAAACAACCTGCTTTAACTGCCTGCATCAGAGCCATGGCTTCATCAGCGGCAGAAGCGGGCGGAGAAGACAGCGATGAAAACATTGCGAATCTATCAATCCGCGAAATATGTCGTCGCTTCCAGGGAGAACGTCTCATTGTGCAGCCGCTGGCATGGACTACGCGGCACCTTCAACTCCTTCGCTGCACCATCAACGAGTTGCCCAAGTCATCAAGTAATGCATCTCAGCTGCAACCCATGCCCAACACGCCGCAGCCATCCCCCGATATCGCGACAAATTGGGCTAGAACGGTGGTCACACGCTATCCAGATGAGGTTGCCAGTGCCGTGGGCTCTCTCTTGGAGTTCTACTCATTTACCAAGCTCTCGTAAGTTGACGGTATGATCTGAGGCGTGCTTCCGGTTCTAACTGCATAGTGGTGCCCTCATGTTCTACTACGAAAAACACAAGATTCATCATCCGTGCGACATATATACCGGCATTTCTCCATGTCCAAACGGTCCGCAACTGTCATCCGTTGCTTATGTTGATGAACTCAATATTTATCATCTACGCTGTGATGTTTGAACGCGCCGAATGCTCTGGGGACTTCCACAGCATGAAAATCGAAAAGCGGCCTTCACAGACCCATACACTGCCGCTCTTCTCATTGCCCAAGCCCAACGACTTCGCAAGGAAAATGCACTTTCTAACCGAACTCAAGACCCTGGAGGGAGTTCTTGCAAGTCACACTCGCCTTACAAGGTCAGCCATCACTCATTCAATATTGTACGTTTGCTAACCAAGCTCCAGGTTCATTTGATGAAGTCAGTTCAAATGGGCGTCAGGAGGAATCAACTGTGGTTGTACACGGCGTTCGTCACGGACGCTTTCTTGGACAAGCTTGCCTACCCCTCCCAAAGGTCAGAGTCACATCTTGACATTTGGTATAGTGGCATAGAATCTGAGCCGTTCGAGACTTTCCCTCTGCGCGTGATAGAAGCAATGCATCACAATTCCAGAGGGGAGAAGCGGCGAAGGGGTGATGATGAGTTGGAGAATCAAGACGGCAAAAGGTGTGCCGGCGGCCCCCAAAGCTGCGCTGCGAAGCGCTGACTAGGACGCTGGAACCTTAGTCATCGCGCTGAATGGTGCAGCAGACAGCCCCCGCAAGCTGCCCGGCTGGCAACCTTCCAACTTAGGCAGCTGGAGCTAAACATCGACAGGGGATGATGGGCCAGACCTCGCTCGGGTTAGCCCGCCGTCGCACGCCAATCCTTCACTCAGCCAAGCCTAGCTTGGCAGGATAACCTATTACAGCTTTACGATGGTGGGGGGTGCTAGAGACATATCTCCAGGCAGCCGTCAATTGCACCTGGTCGAGATGCTCGGATGCAGGAACAAACGGCAGCCTATTTTTTTTTCATCCCTCTTCCTTGGCTCGTATTGGATGAACCTGCAATTCGATCCCACAATATCCCCCTGCATCCTCCCCAAATAGCCGTAGACGCTTAAACTTTGATGAGATAGATTCGAAGAAACATGTCCATTGAAATCCAAGATCTGGAGTCGAAGCGAGCTCTCATGATCGGCATTTGCGCTAGCGTCTTGACCCCAACCAGTCCGTTGTTACCGCATCGCGGCTGAGCCCCCTGGAATAATCTCTTTTCTTACTCAATGGCTTCGGTTGCTGCTCGGCGGCTACTGAGGTCATCGTTCGGTCCCGTACATCGCTAGGGTGTGGAAAAGCTTGTTAAGACGGCCCGTCTCGCCACGCTTTGTCGCTGGATCTTGTTCTCCATCCCTATCAACGCAACTGGACCACAGTCTTCAATTTTTCATCATGGTTCGTCTTACACTGTTGGCACTCGCTGCCACTGCTCAGCTTTCTCACGCGTGGCTGCCAGTTGATGGCTCAAAGAAGCTCTTGGACACTCGCGGCTTCAGCCTGTTCGATGGCCAGAACACCACCGACGATGAGGCGCACAGCGTTGGCAAGCGTTGGATGCCCGCGGCCGGCAAGATCAGGGGCGTCAACCTGGGCTCCCTTTTCGTCTTTGAGCCGTGGATGGCCAACACCGAATGGAACAACATGGGCTGCGGCGGTCAGAAGTCCGAATTCGACTGTGTGATGAACATTGGCCAGGACAAGGCGGACGGGGCGTTCCAGAAGCACTGGGGTTCGTGGATCACCCAGACCGACCTCGACGAGATGATGGGCTACGGCATCAACACGATCCGTATCCCGCTCGGCTACTGGCTGGACGAGTCGTTGGTCGACAAGAACTCTGAGCACTTCCCTAGGGTTCGTGTTGCGTCGCGGAAAGACATGAAGCGTTGACTAACCTTTGCTAGGGAGCCGAGAAGTACTTGATCCAACTCTGCGGATGGGCCAGCGATCGTGGCTTCTACATCATCTTGGAGTAAGTCGTGTCAGCCCGATCGCGTTTTCTTTAGCTGACATGTTCGAAGCCACCACGGTGCCCCCGGTGCCCAAGTCGCACAGAACGCCTTTACTGGCCAAGTAAGATGACCTTCAGTGGACGACGAGACTTCTGATCTGACGTGAATAGTTCGCGCCCTCTGCCGGCTTCTACAACGACTACCAGTACGGCCGAGCCGTCAAGTTCCTCCAGTACCTCAGGAAGCTTGCCCACGACCACAATGAGATGCGCAATGTCGGCATGATCGAGCTCGTCAACGAGCCCACCAGCTGGGACTCAGCCGTCCCCTCGATGCGTAGCACCTTCTACAAGAACGCCTACAACGTGAGTGTTCCATCATCATACCCTGAGACCACCTCGCTGACATGCTTTCCACAGGCCATCCGCCAAGTCGAGAAGGACCTCGGCGTCTCGGCGAACAATTACTTCCACATCCAAATGATGAACACGCTCTGGGGCTCAGGCAACCCGGTCGAGTTCCTGGACGACAAGTACTTCACCGCCTTTGACGACCACCGCTACCTCAAGTGGGCGACGAACGTGCCCGTGACGCACGCCGACTACATCTCAACCTCGTGCAACGACAACCGCAACAGCGACTCCTCCGGCCCCACCATCGTCGGCGAGTGGAGCATCAGCCCGCCGGACTCGGTCGAGAACACGGACGGCTGGAGCAAGGACACGCAAAAGGACTTTTACAAGAAGTGGTTCGCGGCGCAGGTGCACTCTTATGAGAAGAACACCGCCGGCTGGGTGTTTTGGTCATGGAAGGCTCAGCTTGGAGACTACCGGTGGTCCTACAGAGGTATGTCAACTCACGCTAGAGTGAATTGCTCAATGCTAACAATGATTTAGATGCTGTCATCGCAGGTATTGTCCCTACAGACCTGAACTCCATTGCCAGCTCCGGTGTTTGCAATTAAGGCGTGACGTCTTATAGACTATGCTTAACGGCCTTCTGGCTGTTTGGAAACTTTGGCATTTACATCTTCATTGTACATAATTCAGCTTGAATGATAGATACACGACTCGATCGATGACAACTAGCCGCCCAAATGAGATGGCGGATACTTTTATGATATTTTGAAAGTAACGTAACGTAGCCTGCAAGACCAATTTGACTAGGCTAGGCAAACTGGGCCCGAAAGGGAGCATTCTGCGAAGAGTCGAGCGGCGTTTGATTCCTTCCCGCATTCGGCAACGCTGCTCACCCCAGAACCGGCGTCTGTCAGCAACGGCCGCGAGATCGCCCTCGCCGGTGCGGAGGATACGGGAGATCAGCGTTCGGCAGCAAAAGTATTTCTTGGATGCCTGCGATTCTCCCCGCAGTCGCCCAAAGCTTGCTGGTCCCGGGTTGCACCGCCCTCTCGCCCCCGTTTGTTGTCATTCGGCCTTTTCAATTAAACCCGTATGCTAAGCTCATGTCTCGGTCCAGCAACCGCTGAGATTAACGGGAAGCCAAGCATCATGGCCGGGCCATCGGCACCATTCGCGTGTTTAGAGTGCTGGTTTCAACGTCATGTCTCACAAACACATGGTGTTCGCTCTTTGCCCCCCTTGCAAACGCCCTCGGGCTGAATTTCCTGCAATACCCAACGCTGGGAAAGTGGAGCGGAAATCCGCCTCTTGTCTCGAATGCCTAAATTGCAAACGCGGTGTTTGTGATCGCCCCAGGGTGACATTTGACGTTCAGCCGCAATCGCGGTTCCCGGCATCCATGACGTGCATGTGGCGGGCGCTCCGTTGCGTACCCACGACGCCGACGCAAGGGAGGACACTGGAGCTGCCACTGGAGAAGCCAAACAAGATTTTATGCTTCTTTTCCTGAAGGAAGCTTCGGTTCTAGACTGTCATTCCCCTCTTTTCAATCATCAATCTCAGATCAACCCACACTGCGGAAGTTGGACTTCGATCCACGCGAAGCGGCGTGGCTGGAATTGTGGGTTGCCATGACTTGAACACCAAGCGTGATTGCCGTCCGACGATGCCATCAGTCGTTTACGGGTGGAGCAGGGCCGCTGACGCAGTGCGACCCTGTGTGACGATCCAAATCAGACATCCGCCTGCGCAGCTGTTTCCCCAGATTTTTTCACCGAGTCGAGCTGCCGCCTCCCTCACTGGCTCGTTCCCTCCTAGCTCCATGTCCATCGGAGCCGATTTGTGGGCGGGTGGTGATCGACATGCCCCAGCGAGTAGCTTCCCTTTCCCTTTCCCTTTTCCCCTTTCAGCCTGACAGACATTTGGAAAGGCTCCGGGTCGCCCGGCTCATACGACTGGTTGGATGCAATGCTACCCTGAGGTAACAGCACCCAACTGTCTGCTTCCGAGTGAGGAAGCAATGTACCTCACAGGAAAGCAGATCAGCGGGGTTCCGACGGTAAGGTTGCGGCTCCCTTGGGACCTCTTGCCTGTTGCTTGACTGACGACATGGCGGAGAAGGAACCATGCCCCAAGTCGTGGAGAGAGTAGTGTGCAGAAGGAAGCACACCGTCTTCTCGCCTTGCCCGCCATCCCTATTTAGACCCCTCCATCTTCTCGAACATCTCCCACCTCCATCCCAACGACATACCATCCACAACCCGTCTTTGGCTAGCCTTGTCCGACAGAACTCGTATTCTCGCAACGAAGCCATCATCAAGGCACATCGACGACTCCTCTCCTCAGTATAAGACTCAACTTGCCGCCCTCCACTCACGCACATTCCATCTCCATCAGCATCACTTCTCCCCTCTGTCTCTCCAACACAAACAATCTCGACCCATTCTTCTATCGACAAAATGAAGGCCACCGCTGTCTTTGCTCTCCTGGGCGCCGCCCTGGTCTCTGCCCAAGAGACAACGCAGTCTTCACCCTTCTACCTCAAGTACGTGCCTCGTAGCGAGCCGTCATGCAAGGGGACCTACCTCGCATCATGCCACTCTGGAGCTGGCCAAGCTGGTCTCTGCCCTGAGCGCAGCACTAATGGCTCCGCGCAAACTCACTCAGAGTACTTTTGGAATATGACCACCAGCTCTAGCCAGCCTACTCTCGGCCCTCTGATTTGGAACCTGCCCATCGGCAATGGTGACCCTGTTCCTACGACTCTGGACCTCCAGCTTCAGTTGGTCAGCAACGGGGCCATTCCCATCTTCTCTCCCGGCACCACGGGCATCTACAGCTTTGGCTTCGACGACGACGACAACGAGCTCTTCATCTACAGTCGCCAGGACGATTCCAAGGCTGTCCCCGACAAGGTCAACTACACCGCGGAAAAGTACTACCGCTGGCACGTCTGCTGGACCTTTGTCGGCAACTACTACTACCAAGCTCTCGTTTGGGTCACCGGTGGTGCACCCGTCAATCCCAGTATGTCTTCTCCTGCTTTGGCATGTTGATTCTTGCTAACATTACCTAGCCTGTCAGGAGGTCCGGGTTTTCCGTGAGGAGGTCTCTAAGTAATCATGTCGGTATGGGGACGCGTGGAAGTGGAAGACCATGGAGCCGATAGAATTGGGCTCGGCGTGGCGAGGACGGCCAAACGCACAACATCATACCCACATCCGTAACTAATACCTAATAAAAAACACGGTCACGTTAAAATGAAATGCAAGAGAGTCCAAGTGATGCGTGATTGAAGCTGATTACTTTTACCCGAATTATTTCCAACTACGTTAACTACGCTTCGCTTCCCTACAACTCCCTACGCAATACTGCCAAAAACTGGGTATAATTTGAACGTCTAGAATCCCAAACGCCAAACACGCATGCCATGGACATGCCTAAGAGTTTCTGTATCTTTTTGAGCGACAAAAGAAAATTCGCTGTATCCACGATGGATCTCGGGCATGCTAAGCCTGCAGCGACGTCGAGCGCTCAACACCCGGCCGCTCAGACTTGCTCGCTGCCTCCGCATCCGCCTCTGCCTGCGCCTCGCCCGTCTTGTTCTCGACCAGGGCGCTGTCGTCCTTCGTAGTATTCGGCGGGCTTTCGGCAGACTTGCGTCCTCGGTCATTTTCCCCCGACCGCCTCGTGTCGACGCTGTGCCTCGCGGCGGGGCTCTTGCGCTTCTCGTCCGTCTTGCGCAGCTCCTTCTCCGTGCCGACGACGGTGCTGATGTCCTCGCCCTTTCTGAGGGCGGTGAGGGTGCGCTCGGCGATGTCGACGCTCTCAAAGGCGGCGTGGTTGACGCGCTGCTTCTTGGAGGACAGCCGGCCTGTGATGCCCTTCTTCTTCTCCTCGACTTCGAGGGCCTCCATGAGCTCGCGGATGGTCAGCCAGCCCGTGATGACCTCCTTGTCGACCTCGCGCTTGCGGTCGCCGAGCTGTCGCCGCTCCCGCTGGCCCTGGACGATGCGCGCGCGGCGGACGACCCGGTCCGGCTGCTTGTGGCGCTCCGTCTGCTTGACGATCCCCTTGAGGGTGTAGCCGACGGGGCTGATGATGGCGCTGAGGTCTTTAAGGACGAAGCCCGTCAGGCCCATGCCGGTGCCCTTGACGAAACCCGTGAAGCCGTCCTTCTTGGCCCCGCGCGCGGGCAGGCGGACGAGGCCGGTCGTGCCGTCGTAGATGCCGAGGACGAACTCTTTGCCGGCCGCCTTGAGACCGGAGCGGATACCCGTCACGCGGGGCGGGCGGCGGACGGTATCGTCGCCGTAGAGGCGGGGTGCGTTGTGGAAGCCCTGCGCCAGGGCCATGGACAGGTCGACCGGGGCGCGGGCCAGGGCTGAGGCCGTCTTGCCGACGCCGTCGCCGACCTCGGTGGCGTAGTCTTCGACGGGATTGTCGACCGTCGTGGCGGTTTCGACCGAGGACATGGTGTCGCGGCGGTCGCCCTGGCCGGGCCTTCCTGAAGCTGCGTTGCCATTTGTTTGAGAGTCCTTCTTGGTACCCTCCTTGGCATGGCCGTTTTGCGCTTCCTGGTTTTCGTTCTCACTGGAATCGCCTTCTTGCCTATTCAACGCCTTGGGCACGTCATTCTCGGTCTCCGCGTGCCCATTGGCTTCCGAGTCCTGGTTCTTTGCCGACGTACGCTTCTCCCTCATCGCCTTGAGCCTCTTCTTCTTCTCCTTCTTCTCTTTTCGCTTATGAGATGTCTTTGCCAGCTTGTAGGGAACGCTCCCCACACCACCAAACACGTTCCCTAACGTTCCGGCGACAGAACCAGCTACGCCAGTGACGGGCTCGCCGGGACCCTCGAAATCGTTCCACTCCATGTGGCGAAGCAGCCGGAGCCTCTTCCACGAAATCTGTCCCTCTTCGACAATGATATCGGCGGCCAGAGCGCTGAGCTTGATATTGGTCTTCTTCAGGGTCCAGACCGCGGCCCGGTCTCTGAGGACGGAGCAGCGCATGGAGTTCAGACCCTGCAGGTTGAGGTGGTGGTGGAACGAGCGCACCGCGTTCTTGGCGCCATCGCCTTCTAGCTCAATGTCTTTGGCGACCTTGCCGGCTGCTTCTTGCGCCTCCTCCGTGAGACAGTACTTGATGCCCTCGGCAAGCTTCTCGGCGGTGAGGTGCTTGTAGGGCACCGCCTCGGGGCCCGCAGAGCAGTTGGAGAGGATGCTGCCCCAGAAATGCTGGTCGCCAAAGAAGGGAACAATCATGGTGGGCTTGCCGCACTTGAGGGCGATCGCAGTGGTTCCGGCACCGCCATGAATGACACATGCCTTGACACGGGGGAAGAGCCAGTCATGGGGTGTGTTCTCCAACATGAAAATGTTATCGGGGACGTCCATCTCGTCTCCGCCAAGACCACCCCATCCCTTGGACACCAAAGCGCGAACCCCCGCCATCTCGACGGCGTCGAAGATCATCTGCGTGAAGCGATCGGCATCATCGACGACAATTGAGCCGAACCCAATGTAGATGGGCTCGTCGCCTGCTTCGAGAAACTTTTCCAAGTCGCTGGGCGGCTCGAAAGACGAGGCCAGGTCGAGGAACACGAAGCCAGAGACGTCAATCTCGTCGCCCCAGTCCTGGGGCTTCGGCACAAGGCCAGGGCTCCAGAGGTACGTGAACGGGACGTGTAATCGGTAGGTTGCGCCTGGGGCCCAGAGTGTCGAGACCGGGTCCAGTCCGAGTGTTTTCACTCGGAAGTCGTTGACCAAATCGCCCAGTCCCTGCCAGACCATCATCTCAACCAAAGGGTAGGAGATGAAGTTTGTGTATCCCGGGTCCACGTTGGACTTTTTGATGCTCGCCAACGGGTGCGGGAACGCTTGTGTCGGCGTGTAAGGGAAAGTGAACATCAGGTGGAGAGGGATACCGAGTGCTTCAGCACAATGGACGTGTGCGAAGCTGGGCGGGTTGGCAATGATCGCGTCGGCAATGAATGGGTCTCTCTGGCCCATCATCTTGAGGTTGTGGACGTCCTTTTCGTCGTCCGTCGCATTGATACAGGCCCGCCAGAACCCCTCAAACATCTCTGCCATGGCCGATCTTCGCCGGCCAATGTCTCCGGCTTTGACGGCATCGAGAGTGGGGATCATGCCGGGGTTCTTGACCATGAAGGCCATCAACTCGGAGGGGTCGCCACCGACGGAGAAGAACTCGAGGCCGGAGTCCTTCTCGACAAACTCGCGGAAAGCCGGGTGGGTCGCAATGCGCACCCGGTGTCCATAGTCCTCCTTTAGAATCTTTCCAATCTTCAGAAACGGCTGTGCGTCGCCACGTGAGCCAATGACCATGATTACGATATTAAGCCGCGGCTTCGGCTCGCGATCGGTGGCCGTTGTGGCAGATGACAAGCGAGACAAATCAGGTCGTCGGGCTTCTTCCCCGTCCTCCTGGCCTTCGTGGATCGGTACGACCCTCTTGACGGCGTGGCCCAAAGCTTTGGCGAGATATCCTGTGTTTGCCGTCTCCTTGACCGAGATCCTCAGACGGCCATCTCGCTTGACCTTGCCTTTGGTGTTGTAGTTGTCGTTTCCTACACGGAACCGCCTGTAGCGATCCGCGGACTCTTGTCGACGCCTTGCCTTGGCCCGAGCCTTTTCCTCGGCAGCCTTCTGTTCGGCTGGCGTCCTTGATTCTTCATCATCAGAAGAGTCGCTCGAGCTCGTTGAGTCCGAATCTTGCGTGTTCGCCTGCCAGATTGCCTTGTTCAGGTAGGAGGTCCCCGCCCGTTTGGGCACAGTAGGGAACGGCGCATTTCGTGGGTTCGTCTTGCGGCCAGGAGCCTCCGTCCTCGATCTTGCGTCCATAGGCGGGCGATCTCGCCCCCCGGTGGAGGCGGGCGCCTTCGTCTGCTCGAGAGCTGTCGGGTCTGAAGTTGTCTTCCGGGGCTTGGCCGCTTCTGGTGCCGGTGCATTGGGAAAGTTTGCGGACTTTGGTGTCCGGGGAGACGCGGCATCGGTAGGGGAGTCGATCTCGGGAGGCACGTAGGACGGGTAGACAATGTTGTTGTTCCCGTCTCTGAGGACGGCCACTTGCTGGCCGCCGTCGTTGATCTCGTCGATGTGAAGGCTCTCGGTCTGCGGCGTCGAGGCAGCTTCTGAATCTGCCGTCTGGCCTAGGGCCACGTTCGCCGTCGGAAGTGGGTTCGCCATGATGGCGTCGACCTTCTTAGGCGGTCTTTCGTTTGGGGTTATTGATTTTTGACTGGATATGCTGCTGCGGTCTTCGAGATTTGGTGATGGCGTGGTTAGGGTCAGTCGCGGTGGTTCAGTGTCGCCATGAAGGGGCGGGCTTCCACAACAAAAGAGATTATTGCTCGGAGCGAAGAATGTAACCACAGAATTCGCGTCACTGGTGTGCTTGGCCAGTTGTCATGCTACCACAGAGATTGACGTACGGCAGAGCCAGGGGGCGTTAGCTGGGGGCAAGCTACTTCGTAGACAACGAGGAGACGGAGAAAATAAAGGAACAGCGGCAACGCCCTGCGTATTGTCGGCACACGCCAGAGACCTGTTCGGGCCCGTCTCGAGCGCCTCAGTACGGGTGAGTTTCACACCAAAAAGCAAGCTTCTGCAAGCCGGCCGCGCAGTGCTAGCCCGTTTCCAAAGCAGCAGCAAGTCTGAGCTGCTACGAAATTCCAGCCCCTGGCATTATGACATCACCTCCCGATCACACTAAAAGGCTTCGCGGGCTAGCCAGGCCTGCCCAGTGCCAGGGTGGATCCCTGTCAAATGGAAAGTGGCCCTCCGGACCGTGCGCCGAGATTTACATTGGCTGGACCGCATTGGTCCGTGCAGGGGTAAGCGATCTGGTTGGCCGGAGACTCTGTCCCGGACACCACACTTCGCGTTGAATCAACCCACCACCAATCTCTTGTGTGTTGAACGTTACTGCGTACCATGCCTCACTGACAACACACACTTCGCGCCCATCATCATCACACTGCCGGCCGGTTCTTGTCGGACAGTGCCAGGCACAAGAGTGACGACTGAAGTTGCAACCTCGACCACAGCGGGCGCTTGAAGACTGGGTCTACGTTGCCGGCCGTCTATCTGTAGCAAATTGGCTCAAACCCCTTGGGATGCGGCGCGACGAAATCTGCACGTCCTGGCCTATGTCGCCTTCCAGGTTCTGGGCTTTTACGTGATTGCTCGCATGTGTCGTTGGCGGCGCCACAACAAAGATCCACATTTTTGCAATTGGCTTTCGGCAGGCCAATGGGCTGAGCAGATGGGATGTCCATAAAGCACAGCCACGTACCGCCCTCGCCACACTTGACGTCGCGTTCACCAAGTGTGAGCCAAGCTTCTCTCGACGGGGGGCACTTTGGGCGCTTGGCAAGACGGGGCGGAAAGAGTTTCCAACTTGCGAAACAATGCGGTTCTCGGAGGCCCGAACCGGACCCTCAAGGTAGTGTGCATTCCGCTTGGACTTCATCCATCCCCACGAAGCTCCTTCGTCACGTCCTGCGTGGGGGATAAGTCGACACGTGCGAGCGGTGCCGATGCAACAGGATGAGTCGCCGTCTGTCTGTGGTCTGTAGAATTATCGCCCATGGAAGGGTTTCAACTCCCACATGAGGGACAGTCTTGCCAAGCTGCCTCTCCTTCAACTAACGCGTGGCCTTCCAAGTCGACCAGAGATACACTTTATGCGCTGAAGAAACATGTAAAGTATGTGCTCAGACAGCAGTATCGAAACGACAGCACTCGCGCGGGGTCTCGGTTGCAAATTTGAACGTGGAGTAACGTGTCGTAGAGGGATTCGCAAAGTGAGGCTGGCTGTCATCGTCGGATGCCACGGGTAGCTCCGATTAGGAACAAGGCTGGAGGAGGAAGAAAAGGTTTAAAGAGAGGAAGATTGCCTTTGAAATGATTGTGGGGGAGTTAGCAGGCGAGTATGATGGATGTGTCCAGTCCCACGTCCAGCAACGTCGAGCAAAGCCACGGCTAGTTGTCTCGATTAGGATTGCTGGATGGGTGCCGACACAGCCCTCCCAGTAAGGGACACCGAAAGTATCAACGTGGCCCGCGCCCGCAAAGCCACGGTTATTGAGATAGTCACCACCAACCCGCACCTCAGGTAAGCACCGGCGTTGAGCACACATCATCATCGAAGATCACATAAACCAGGTCAACAAGCTTTGGCACTGTGATTTTAGATTGCGTGCTGCTCGTTGCTCAGCAGCCTAGGTGATTCGTAATTCATAAGAAACTCCGTCATGAACCCACGCCCAAAAATGCAAGGCCTTGTATCAGAGAGCAATTCGGCTTGCCGGCGCCGTGGCTCCCTTGATGTCCGGCGGCTGATGTACACGAAGCTTACTGAAGGGGCAAGCTCTTTAATCGCATCGTCAAGATTTCGAGTTGCGTGAATACCTCTCCGCCCTGTCCCTGGTCGTCAATCTCCTTCTTTTCCACGGCTGCCTGTAGCGTCTTGGCAGCATGCAGCAGCGGCTCTACGTAGCGCTGCTCGACGGCACCCGGCATGCTCGCTGGTACGAGGTGCTGGAATTCAGTGCCGGCGAATAGGAAGTAGGCAAAGTTGGCGAGTTGCAGGTGGAAGGGGAAGTTTTGCACCCAGTACTCCCAGAGAGCGGTGGCGTCTTGGTCCTTGAGGAAGGCCAGGTTGGGAAACAATGCGTACTGAAGGGTATCAATGGCGTCCGTTGACGCGAATCTGTTTGTAAGCTTGCGTTTATGAGCAATAATCACCTCCTCTCGCAGCCATGTCACCGCAGAGGCCTGCAGGGCGGAGAAGATGCAGTTCTCGAGGAGATCCTCCAAGATCTTCAGGCGGTCGTTGTCGTCAGGGTCGTCGTGCAGGACGAGGCCGGCGAGGGTCGTGGCGACGTTGCGCACAGTGAGAGATGGATGGAACACCGAGACCAGTGTCAACAGGTGGTGGTAGGGCATGAAGTCACCGTGGCCGTCTGATGGCGATATGCGCTTGTAGTTCTCCAAATACAGCCCCATCACGACCAGGGCTTCTGTCGTTCCCGGGTTGCCCACGATGCGGGTTTGGGGGTCATCGCCGAGGAAGCCCTGCAACAGCTTGTTGTGGTCGGGGAAAATTGTCATCTGCACCTGCTCGTAATCGGCATCAAAGACTTCCGCCGAGAACAGCCAGTACGCCACAAGGCACCAGACGCCTCCGGTGGAAAGCTTGATGGCGGAGGGGCTAAGGGCATCGGTATCGATGGACAGGGGGCTGTGGACGATGGAACCTTCGAAGATTTCCTTGACAGACAGGTCATGTACTCGAGTTAATCCGAGATCTCCTGCAAGCGCCTAGTTAAATTGTTAGCAGTTCGTCCGTCCGCAACGCTAACATCGGACGAAGGCTTGTACATACCACCAGCTGGCCAACCAGAGCGTCCCTGGCCAAAAAGTCGTCGTCCTCCTTGAAGGCGCGCAACATGCTTTTCCGGATCACGACGCGCTCCGGGTTGTAGAACTCGAGCAGGCGGGAGGCCCATTCCATGCTCGTGCAGTTGACATAGGCCTCGATTATGCAGGTGATGAAGGACTGCAGGAGCCGCTTCGTGGTGGCCGGCTCGGTTGGCGCGAGTTGTTGGGACTTCCCCGCCTCGGGGTCAGGTGCGTGCTTCGTGGGGTCGCTGGATGTGAAGGGAGTGTCGAGCTTGTTGCTCGACTGGCGAGTGGGCAGAGGTGGTCGCTTTTCGCCTGACAAGGAGCGGATAAGGGCGATGACTGCGGCCGTCATTTCAGGATTGCGGGGATGGTAGGTGCGGTAGACGCTCTGGAGGGTTGTGTGGACGAAGCGAGAGGGCCGCGCGACGTTCAGGCGTTTGTGGAGGATGCTGAGCATGCCGACGAGGTTGACGAATGTGGCCGTGGTCTGGTCGTCGTCCTCGTCGTCTGTGGCATCGTCGACGTTCTTCTCGAGGACCTCGAGGACCTTCAGGATGACCTCGCGCGGGTTGCCCAGCTGCGCAATGGTCTCGAGACACTGCTCGCTCCCTTGGACGGGGACGAGCATCTCGACCAGGTCCCATCCGATGTCCTGGGTGAGCTGTGCATCTTGCAAAATGTCGTTGAGCTCTGGCAGAATCTCAGGAGACAGGACCTCGCCGATGATGGTCAGATAGGTGAAGGTGTCGGTGGCAGGGGGTTTGGACTCGCGCAGGGCCTGTAGGCCCTTTGAGGAGTCTGCCATGGCAGGAGCGGACGGGATGGTGGCGGCTTCAATCATCAGGTCTGGTGTTCTTGTGGCACAAGGATTGGCGAAGGGATCTATCTCAATGTGGGCGGGTGCAGAGACGATGGCGAGGGAGGAATGGAAGGTGAAGCAAGATGAAGAAAGAAAAGAAAAGAGGCTGCGCCCTCTACCTGGGTTTCGTCATCGGAGCTTCCTGCGAAGGCTGGCTGGCGCGAACAAGGGTTCCAACTCCAATTCATTGCCCCCCCACCTCACACGCGCATATAATTAGCACCTTCACTGCAATTCACCCTCTCACAGCCTGAGGATCACAGCCTGAGGATCACAGCCTAAGGAACACGGATACAGCAGCAGCACATCAATTAGGACCCAGATCTGGGACTGGCTGAGGTGAGAGGACCGGCTGGAGCACACTACCTGGCCGGGATGGGGCGGGATGGAATGAGATGGGATGGGTTGGGATGGGGGAACTGGAACTGCGACTGTTACTGGGACTGGGACTGGGACTGGGACTGGGACAGGTGGGAAATGGTGAGGTGCTGCAGGCCCAGAAATGCCAGCAGTGGGCGCAGCAGGAACCCCGCACTAGCCCTGATTCAGTGAGGGAGCCCCGCTGGAACCTGCCCCACCGCTGCTCGTTCAGTGCAGACGTGGCCTGTGACTGACCCCGAGGAGCGCTGTGAAACCCATCGGCACAGTTGGTTCCAGGCCGCAACGCTGGATGTGAACGGTGAGGTGGTTCCGTCCAGCATCCGCCCCGCCACTGGAATACCTCACACTCACAGTGCTCCCTCGGGTCAGTGTTGGTTGGACCTGAGGCTGGCGGCTGGCTGGAGCGTCAGGCTTGGCGGTGAGTGTGCCGTTTCGTGCCGTCGAGAGCAGTTTGGGAGGCTGTCGGGTGTTGTCAGGCTTGTCTTGAAGTGGTCTGGCAATTGGCAAGCCTGGCCTGGTCTGGTCCGGGCCTGGGCTGTGCCACGAGACGTGGGTTTCTGTCTCTCAGATCAGGAGAAGTGGCCACTGGGCCGCTTCAGTGCAGCCAGCAGTGTGTCAAGCGCTGGCCTGGCCTGGCATCTTTGGGAGATCGGCTCGAGTCTGGTTTATGCTTGACTATGGAACCTGGAGGCATCCGAACAGACTACGAAACTGGATGGCCCTCAATTCCTTTAATCTGCGGGACGGAACGGAACCCTTGAATCATTGTCGACGAGAGAACCTGGCCCTGCTCCGTGTTGGATAAGTGATGGCTCGTCGACTACTATCCGTTCGCCGTAAGGTAGTTAGTCACCCAAGGGAGGTCCCATATCGATAAAGTCAGGTGTGTCGTATCGATAACCGCCTTACCTTATCCATCTTTTTGGAGTGGGGCCCGCTTGAGATAACGGCATGCGCTGCGATAAGACTTGGCGGCAGGGGGCGGCTGGCAGGAGGAGCGGTGCAGTGCAGTGAGGAGGGGGATGGGAGACGGGAGGTACCCCGTGGTTACAGCTACAACCTCCCGTCCTGAGGTACACACCTCAAGGCGCCTTCCTTTGTGACCTCCTTCATCTGGAGGCTCCTCGTTTGCCTTGGACAACCACATACCTACCTACCTTGCCTACTTTGCACCTCAGTCTCTGACCTGACGGCCAGCATCACGACTACAGCATCAGCAATCCGCCAGCGCTTAAACCTCTCCAAAGTTTCCGCCGCCTGCCACGTCGACCCCGCACTCTGCGATAACAGGTCCCTCACTCATTACCACCTCTTTGAGGAGCGGCCCGGTACTTGTCGACGGTCCAGTGGGTCACGCACACGGCCCTGCGCTGTACATCCCGGCGGACCGTCAGAGGCGGGAGTTGGGGAGGTACTTTCCACAGCCTCCCTTCGACACCCAACCACTTGCTCTGGCGCTTGTACCTCCAGGTCTCCGTCACCTTGGGCCTCCAGTCCAGTCCAGTCCAGCACCTCTCTCACCTTACCTTACTCACTTCAGGCCCAGGGTCGGATCAGGTGCACCATCCCCGCCTGCCGCTACCAACGCCGCCCTGCCTCGCTCTGACCGACTCTTACCGACCACAGCCTCAGCGGACTGGCAGGCCACACCCGAACTCAAGTCAACCTCCTGTCGTCTCATCCCGCAACCTCACCTGCCTCGCCGCAGGGCCAGCAGACACTCTTTTCCTGCCCTTGCCTCTCCAGTTGCCAAACACGGTGCCTCAGCCTGAGCGAGCATGATGGATAGGTTCTACCAGCTCCCCCCGGAACTCCGTGCCACCGTCGTTGAGTCTCTCGTCGACCACTGGCGGTATGCAGATGAGCAAGAGTCCATCGCTCCCTATGCCTCCGTCTGCAAGGAATGGCAAGCCCTCGTCGAGCGATATAACTTCTCTGCTCTGCGTGTCACCCAAGAGAGCCTCAATGAGTTCGAGGCCTATATGGTCGGCTCTCGCCGCGGCCTATTGAAACAAATCAACCTCCACGTCCAGCTGCCAAATTACGACAATGATCCCTGCGAAAAGAAGGAGACCTGGGAAGACAAGTTCGAGAACAACATGTGCTTCACCAAAGCCGTTCATGGTTTGTTTCGTTTGATGAGTTCATGGACTTTCAGTGAGGCCTGTCGGGAAGGCGTCGACTTGACTCTGAGTATATCCTCGCCGAGCGATCTTCGCAACGCAAACTTTGAGCTTTGGCAGAGACGCAGATGGAACATCAAAGACATTGGCGAGAAGCGCTTCGCCGACTCGTGGATCGATTTTGTTGGCCACGACGAGGAGTTTGCCCGCAACAACCCGCTCCCAAGGGTCGACGTTATTCGCTCATTCCTGGCGAGCCCTCAGAACCACCGCGCGCTGATGCCTGCCGCCCACGCCGACATCGTGGCCAGGCTGCCGTGCCTGCGGGAAGCATCTTTCGACATTCTCAAAGATAGGAGAAAGGAGACGCGCAAGATACATTTTAACCGTAAGCTGCCGGCGTTGGGTGTGCTGCTCTGCCCTTCACTGACCATGTTCAGAGTTCGCCGGGTCCATGGCGGCGTGGCCGCTCTCTCTGGAGAAACTCACCATCTCCTCCAACACGATATCGTCGTGGCGCCATATCCCCCACGAGACCCTGGCAGAGGCCGACAGCGGTGCCAAGCTCTGCGACAAGCTGCGCAGAGCTGCCCACTTTCTCAAGCACTTGAACATCACCAACGTTGTGCGTATCCGCGAGTTTTTGAAGCCTCACTGGCCCTCCGGTGTCGATGACACGGAGCCATTCGTTCCAAAGCTCTGCGAACCAGTACACTGGCGCCTCGAGACCCTGAACATATCTTACGGGTCTATTTGGTACAACACGGAATGGCACAAGCAGGGCGACGACATTAACGAGTCTTCTGATCTCGTCGAGTTTCGGCAATGCGTCTCGCTGGCCGCCGCGAGACTGGCCTATACAATGCCCAAGCTCAAACACATGATTATCAAGCAGCGGCCTCTGATGTATGCCGGCAAGCACGAGCTCGAGTACCGCGTCAACGGTGATAAGGCCAGCCTTGTGTGGACGAGCAGTTTTGATTTCAGGCCGTGGGAGCGGACGATGGAGGCATGGACCGAGGTGGCCAGACGACATGCAGGGGCGAGGCTGGAAGTCCGCACAGTCACGACGCCGTGGCACACAGATGGCAAAGCACCTCACCTCCCGTCTCTAACTTTTTAGATTTTTTTGCCTTTCTTTCTTCCTGTTGGTTCGATTTTGATTGGGAGTTTGGAGTGACAAGGTTTGTGGGTGGCTTGCATCGCTTGGCTTTTGATACCCGGGTCACGACGAAGGGCACGCTGGACAGAGGCTGAGAACATACGAAAGTAAAGCATGATGATCATAAAGACGTCCGTTCTACGATAGATGATTCCATGTCACGATACACGATTCAATATTTGACCATGTCTTGCGATGTAAGACTTGAGGTGTCGACTTGGGGGATGCACGTGAGTCTCACCTCACCACGTGAAGTGAGCTGCTTAGGGGATGACGTCGGGGTCGGTGCGTTTAATCAATATGAACCGTGTGCTTGGACTTTGAGATCCAGGCAAATACGGCCTCGAGCACATAACAACTTATAATGACGACTTCTCACAAGCAATTAAACACACAGCAAGGTCACCAGCGTAAAAAGCACAAATCGAAGTAGTGAAAGTATTTCTTTTGCAGTCTCATATCCAATGCTATTTGTCCCAACCGAGAAAAGAACCCCAACGCCTTTTCCTGACGCCCGATTCCAAAAAGGTACCCCGCCCCCAAAAACCGATGACATCGCACAGGTGTATACACACATCTACATTTTGATACATGTGTTATTTTTGTTTTTCCTTTTTACCCATCTCGCCATGAAACCCGATCCCGTCTCATTTACTCGTCATCTTCGTCAACCTCGACGACCCGCTTCTCTCCCCAGCTGTAGCGCTTGCGCGTCCTGAGCATCCAGCTCCAGTGGGCCCACGGGTCCTCGGCAAGCTTCGACATCTCAATCACGTCCCCGTGGCCCTCCCACAGCGTGGTCAAGCCGTACTCGATCGCCAGCCGGGCGTACTTCGTCGCGAGCCACGGCTCGCCGATGCCGTTGTACTCGATCGCGGCGAGCGTGTACGCCTCGCTTAGCAAGCTCCAGTTGTGCTCCTGCTCGTACAGCGAGATGAGCAGCTCCGCCATCTGGGGCGTCGCGCGGGAGGCCGGGGTGTAGTCGTTGAACTCCTCGCGCAGCAGGGCGATCTGCTCGATGCGCAAGTCCGAGGCGTCCGTCTTGAGGCGCGACTGGGTGCAGTGGTGGCAGGAGCAGTGGAAGCCCCAGGTGCCGTGGAGGCGCTCGCGGCGGGCCTTGCGGGACTGCATGGGGTCGATGTAGGAGAGGGTGAGCTCCTCGCCGGGCATGATGTCGCGGATGGCGGTGGTGCGCTGGGTGAGAGTGCGGGGGTCGAACCAGTAGTCCACGTTGGGACGGCAGTCGTGGTTCATGCGGGAGGCTTTGGGGATGTGTTAGCTTTGATTCATCACATCATCGAGGGATGTAGACTCACTGTTGACGAAGACGGCATAAAAGTCGTCGTCACGCTTGGCGTCGTCCATCTCAACGTCAAACGAGTTGGTCACGAGGATCTTGTCGACCATGGACAGATGGTCGCCCTGGTACCCGTGGGCAGACATGTTCATGAACTGACTGCGGTGGTTGAACGGGAGGTAGTCCACGGCGTGGGCCTGCATCTTCTTCATCTCTGCAGGTGGCACATTGGCGAACGCGGCGTAGTCGATAAGCAGACTGGCCGTCTCCTTGACGATGATCTCGCCGCGCTTGATGGGTACAGTAGCGACCAGGCCGTAATCCTTGCCCGGGACCTTGGCGACATGATACTTTTGTAGGGGCTGGTTGGTACCCTCCAGAGACTCGGGTTTCGTGAATCCCCAGCTGCGGGTAATGTGTGCCGCGCGCTCAGCGTCGGTGATGATGGAAATGCCCTTGTTGCCGTAGGTTTGGCTGTGGAAGATGCAGAACTCGAGAGATTCGGTGCCGTTCTTGAAGCAGGGAGACGTCTTCGTCCAGCTGAAGCTCGTGGCGGAGCCCTTGAGCGGGTTCTGGGCCTCGTCAGAGTGTGAGAGGGTGAGGCCGTCCTTGTTGCGGCAGACCGGGTTGCTGGAGGACGCTGCCAGCAGTTGCGAGGAAATGCAGATCTCGTCGGGGCGGGAAGAGATTGAGTCGCGCAGGGCGGCAAGGGTGGAGCCGGCGCCCAGAAGGATGAGTGAGGGCTTCATGATGGAGGGGGAGCTTGGTGTCGTTTGGATAATTACGAAGAAGTTTCTCGATTGTGATCTACACAACGCAACGAAGAGATGGACTAGAAGAGGAAAGACGGAATGGAAAAAGAGACGTGACTTCGTCCCATTAATCTATGCTCGGAACCCCAACCTGACTTCTGCTGCTCATGAGTAGGTCCGGGTGTGTGCGGGATATGGGATAATATAGAGTCTGGGTTGATCATTAAGAGCAGAAGCGTCAGGACCCTTGGCGCGCTTCGACTTGAAGCATGGCGGGACGGGGTTCGAGCTCGGCGCTGGGCTGGGCTGGACCAGCGTTTGGGATGCTCGCGGGGGGTCAGCATGGGCAGCAGGCAAGCAACCTTGGAAGCTTGCAGCAGTAGCAGCAGCAGCAGCATCAGTAGCAACTGTGAATGGCATACTGGAGCAGGATTGGCGATGGCGATGCTCGTGTGGGTGCGGGAAGACGTGACAAGGTCCGCGAGCTTCGTCAACCCCGGAACCTGGGAAAAGTTTGGCAAGCCGTGTGCCGTCTGTGCCTGGGGGGTTTGCGTGAGTCTGTCTGACTTCTGTCTGCGCACCCATTCGTTCATTCGCTGATCGTTCCTGGACATCTTGGGTTAGCGATTGCTACTTCGTACAGCATGTTCGTTGGATCCGCTCCGGATCACATCCTTTCGTCTTGTGTTGCTCCTTGTTTCCTCCTGGCGCTGCCCGTGGCCCCCGTGGCAATCTCCAGGTTTCCCAAAAGACCCAAGATGTGACGGGCTCCTCGGGTAACGCTGACCAGAAGTTGTAACGAAGACGAAGGGAGGGAAAGGCTAGGCGAGTCGCGACCAGCGTGGCAGGGCCGTAGGAGCCGTTCAGGCCCCGGCCCAATGGGACGCTGGGGTTGTTTGCATCGTTTGAGGTGCTGGAACCGGGGCGCGGCGTGCCTTGGGCGGGCTCTTTTGTTTCTTGTGTCAAGATCCTCGTTGATGGGCGTTCGAGGGGGTTGTGCGGTCGTGTCAGATGTGTAGCAGATGACCCGTTCCCACCCTTTGGCTCTCTGCCTGTTGGCCGTACTGTCTGCAGCGTGCTCTCTGCGTCTCTTGCTCTCCAGCATGTGTGGGGTCGGGGGAAAAGGGGGCCTGTTGCAGATCCAAGGGGGGGAACGTTCTGTGACACAAGCACCTTTCTTATTAGGCGAGAGTGACATTTTGGCTGCAGGTGCTGCAAGCTAAAAGATGCTAAGCACTGGAGCTAAGGGCACCCTGGCTCCCCCTCCCCTGCATGGGGCAATGTTTCCAAACGGCTTCTGTGGGAGGATTTCAGGCGCAGCGCTGCGAGACAAAGCAGGCACCAAGGAGAGTCGAGCAAAATGTTCCCGAAAGAGTAGCATGTCCTCTGCACACTGTCGAATGTTCGTGGTTTAAAGTTAAATCTAAAAACACACACACATGAACAATCCCGATGCATGTATCTTGGAGCAGATTGTCTCTGGTCCGATGGGTCCACCGTCTCGTCATCTTCGTGGTGGAGAGTTTCCCCCAAAGGCGGGATGTGCATGGAAGGAGAATTAATACGAACGAATTGTCAAGGGAAACCAGACAAGATGCAGGTCGATGACTTGTTCCTGGAAATAGATGCTACCGAGATTGTCAAGGAAACTTAAGACGAGGACCGCGGTTGTGCATGTCAGGGCAAATCCGTGCCAAAGGCCATCGTGGCGGCTAAAACGCACCCCTACAGCTGCACTTGGACTTGCTCGTGCCGCTTTACCCTGCGCTGCCTTCGACGTGCCGCTCCTTTACAAATAACGGCTTGCTGCTGGCTCCAGTCCGTCGGTAGTTCCTGTGCCTTATTGTGTGGAGTGGTTCCACAAACCAAATTCCAGGCGAGCTGTCGCGTCTTGTCAAATTGCTTGGCCCCAGTTGGTGATTAGATGCTGTGTGACAGCTGAGCTGGCGAATCATCAACCTTATCGCTCCTGTGACTAAGGTAGGTACCACCGGACCGGATTACGGTGTTCGAATCCACCGTTCGGAGGCCGACCCGGTCCAGAGTGGAGACACACCCGGAGAGCAAACGCATTCGAACCCCAGTGAGATAATGACGTCTAAATGAACTACAAGGCATGGCAGGAAACTGAACACTCAGTTCTTCGGCTTCTCCTCCAGCACCCCGCCTCTCTTTCTGAACTGGTCTGCAACGCTCTCCATCTCTACAGCAGGGAACCGCGGGTCCTTCTGCCACGGCAAGAAGTCGCTACTAGCTACCATCCACCTCAGAACCACGCTCTCCATCCGCCGTCTCACGTCCTGGTACTCGGCGACCTCGGCAAGATTGTGAAGCTCGCCGGGGTCGCCCGCGCGGTCGTACAGCTCCGCCGGCTCGTACAGCCTGTAAATGAGCGTCCACCGCTTGTCGCGGCACGACACGCTCTTGCCCACGACGGTCGTGTCCTCGTGCTGCAGCGCCGCCTTGATGTCGTACGGATACGGCGCCTGCTCCAGCAGCGGCTCCTCGCTCGTCAGGAAGCCGCCCTCGGTGAAGGCGAACTCCTTGTGCCTGATCACGTCCCCATTCGCGTCCCTGCCCGCCGACGTCAGGATGTCCGCCAGCGACGTGCCGCAGTGCGGGAAGTGCTCCCCGATGCCGGCAAACTGGAACACTGTCGGGACCAGGTCAACCATCTCCGCCATCTCGTCGTAGACCGCGCCGGCCGGCAGCCCCGCGCCGCCGACGATGAGCGGCTCGTGCGTGAGCGAGTCGGAGAGGCCCGAGGGCCACTTCTCGATCATGCCGTGGTCGCCGAGGTACTCGCCGTGGTCCGTGAAGAAGAGCGTCACGGTGGAGTCCCAGTGGCCGAGGGTCTTGGTGCGCTCGACCACGCGCCCAAACTGGTCGTCCAGGCGGGAGATCATGCCGTAGTAGGTCGCCATCACCTCGGCCCAGATTTCCGGGGTGGCGCGGTGAGTGCCGTAGCGTTCGCGGTTCAGCTGCATGTATCGCGGCTCGTAGCCCGTCTGTCCGTGGTGTTAGTCAAGATGTCCTTCCCCCTGAATGATACGTCCTCGCAGATCACCACATACCTTGTCCGAGGGCTTTGTCGGCTGTCCCATCTCCCCACGGTTGTACATTGAAAAGTACGGCTCCTCCACCTGGAACGGGCAGTGCGGGAAGATGAGCGGCATGAAGAGAACCCACGGCTTGTCCGTCGGCGGGTGCTCCAGCCACTTCAACGCCCCCTTGACGACCGCATCGTCATAATCCAGAGCCTCATTCGGGTTCCTCAGCCCCTTGTAGAAGAGCCTCTTCCAAATATCCTCCTTGTCCTCCGGCTCCGCCCTGCCGCCGCCCGCGAAGCGCGGCACGAACTCGGGGGTCTCGAGGAAGCCGTACTCGTCCAGGGACATCTCCGTCACCGTCGGCGCGAAGGTGTCGCCGCGGGGCGCGAGGCAGGCGACGTGGTACCCGCCCTTTTCCTTGAGGGAGCGGAAAAGGTTCGGCTCCCAGGGCTTGATGAGGTTCTCGAGGGAGCGGTGGCCCGAGACGTGGGGGTAGTTGCCGGTGAACATGCTGCAGCGGGACTGCGTGCAGACGGACGCCTGGACGAAGCAGTTGGTGAAGCGGGTGCCCTCCGCGGCGAAGCTGTCAATGCGCGGCGTCTTGACGATCTGGCGGTTCTTGTTAGTGCGGTGAAGATGAGGAGGCGAGAAGGGAGCAGTTCACCTTGTTACCGTTACAGCCTAGTGAGTCGTAGCGGAGCTGGTCTGGCATGAAGATGATGAAGTTGGGCTTGTCCACCTTCAGCCCGCTGGGCTTTGGGGGCAGCTCATAGGGAGGAGGAATCTCGGAAGACGGAGCCATGATGGCGACGAGCAGATGTGCAAGACGGCCTACTGCTCAGGATCGAGACTTGAACGACACTCGTAGAGGCGAGGACGGCTCGGTGGAGGGCCACAAGTCAAGATATAGGCGACCACGAGGTCGACCCCGCGACGATGCCGTATCCACGTCTGTGACATGCTAACCCACTCGTCATCTCAATTGAAGATTGCGACTGGTTGATGCGGCGTTGAGAAGGCGATGCGCATCGAGAGGTCGCACAGCCGATACCCGGGGATGTTACCCGGCGAGATCCGGCGAGGGTGGGGCCTGACAACTGGGTCCAAGCATGTCGAGTTGGTGTGATCTGATTCGGGGTTGTCGACGATCTCTGCGATAAACCACCGATATGTCACCCGAGTGCCATGATCAACACTGTCAGTTTGCAGCCTTGTAGATCCGTCAAATAAGCAACATCAACTACCTGCGGTCGGGCTTGCGAGACGAGCGAGGTACCTGTGCGGCGATTCGCTCTCTCGACAACTAACCTATGCCAAGGACACCAAGGCAGCTAGCCAGCGAATGAAGCGAGCTTTATCGTTTGAACGTCTTAATTCAGAGCTAGCCGCCAGCGGTTGCTCACGTTGCATCAACAAGTCACAGCGTCACCAGAAGCAGGCAGATCGAGAACGGTGGAATTATACAGCATTAGAGAATACGGGTATTCTACAGCCCGACGATCGCCTCCACCACACGGTGAATCCTAGTTCACACCGCGGGACAGGCCTCCCGGGGTAGTCGTTAAGTTTATATGTACGTGATGTTTTGCGCCCAGAGCCATATCCAAAAAGTCCGATGCACTACAAACGCCGCAAACGCAAGCCGGACCCTCCGTTTGCGGGCGGTGCATTGAATCCAAGTCGTCGGTGCGCAGGGTATAAAGTGTGTGTCGTCGAACGCCATGCCATGAGAAAATTGCTGAATGCCTTTGTACAGCGGGTGCCGATCTGTACAGATTTTGTCCGGGCAGATGGGACACTTGAAGGTGTAATTCCGGTGAAAGTTGAAAATCGAGCGGAGAGAAGCTTAGTTGAAACGCTCCTTCTCGCGGAGACCGCCGATCGAGTCCATGTCGACGGAGTAGAATTGCGACTTGCTGTCCTTCTCGTAGGCAGGGAGCTCCTCGCGGACGGGCTCGAGGCCGACGGAGCCGCCGTCGCCGACACGGACGACCAACACGCGGCCGCTCTTGCGACGGCCACCCTCGTCCTGCTCATCGGGGAAGGTGATGTGGATCTCGGGAACGTTGTCGGGGGAGTGAGGGGCGGACGCGGGGTTCTGGAGCATGGGGGAGCGACCGTTCTCTCCGCCGATGTACAGGACGCTTGAGCGGCCGTCCTGGCTTGTCTGAATGGTAAGATTGTGGTGGTTTCTGACGCTCTTGACTTCCTGGTAGGTAGGAAGCATCTGCTCCTGCATCCTTTGTTGCCTGCGCATACGGCGCATGAGGAAGAGTGTGGAGATGAGGAGGAGGGCGAAGAAGATGAGGGCGAGGACGACGATCATGAGGTTGAGCATGTCGCCGCCGTCGTCGTCGCCGCGGCGGACAACGATGTGGGAATCGCTGCGGCGGACAACGGGGGAGTTGTTGCGGGAGATGAGGTTCTGGATGGAAGGCATTGTGGTGGCTTCGTGACGCTTGGTATTAATTACTGAGAATATCCCTTTTGGTGGAGTTGGCCGGAGGCGGGGAAGGGAGCGGTATTCGAGGTAATTATTAAAGAGGGAACGAAACTGTCGGGCGAGATCATGTTAGCATCGCGAAGGACGGGGGGGCTTGTTGCGCTGGCTGTGTTGTTTGAGGGTGCGACGGGCGGGCAACCGAGACATTCTGGAGCATTGTGAGGCAACACACAAAGGGGGACCGCATTCCGAGTCTCCCTTCTTTCACCGGCCAACGGCCAACGCAATGCTCCAGACGTTCGGTAGGGGTCCCAGTCCCAGAAGGTGTGTCTCGTGGGGATCGAAAGGGGTGGTGGGTAGGGTCGTTGGCTAAGGTCTCGAACATACGTAAGGGATTAAGTCCTCTCTCGGTGGTGGTGGGCCGTCAGAAGTAGTCGTAAAGAATGCACTTGTCTTTCGTGTCGTGTGTGTATTTTTGGATGGGTTGGTATGGTATTTTCTTGATCGGAGGATAGTAGCGGAATTAACGATAGGACGGAAGACAGCCGAGTGAGTGAAGAGCTGGAATTCCAAAGGGACGAGATTAAGGGAATGACTGTATTGGGGTAGGTGCTAATAGAGAGCGAATGACAACACGGTCCTGCAACGGTAACAGCAAGGACGACGACGATTGAACAAAGTTGTTGAAGAAGAAGGAAGGGAAAGAAGAGGAGAAGAAGAATCCGGAAGGGAAGTGAGGAAGGATATGTCCTGGAAAATGAGCGACCAGGGGGTGTGGTTCAGCCAGCATGCAGCCATGGCCAGCCGGGTCCAGAAGCGGTGCTGGCGCGGGTGCGGTGTGGTGGTTCCATCCAATCCGTCCAGGGCACCTCTCCTCGAGTCCTCTGAGCCTGGCGGCCTGCTGGGGGGGAAAAAAAGGTGTGTGCCGGGTTCTGGGCTGGCTGGGTGGTAGCGCTGGGATTGGGACTGGGAAGAGACACTGGGGCCAAGCAGGAATAGGAACGAACGATGGAGCCATTCCTTTCCTGGGCAGGCACACTTTACGGGTACGCATGGGAGGATTCATTGGTGCTATTCACGCTCGGCATGTGGTAGTGGTAATGTAAGGTACGGCGCAATGCTGCAGCACCAAGTGACGGAGGTGCATAACATGGACAGACAGCAAGCACAACACAGGGCGGGCGGGAGGGCGGCTGACAGGGGGGTCTACTTTGTAATGATCCTATATGTTCTTTTTGGGATGTTAGTTTTGATTACCACTTTGCAACCCAGCAGCAATCCGCACAAATCAAGGACAGAGAAACTGCCCGGCACGGCATGGCATGGCATGGCAGGCCACCTCGTCATCCAGGACTAGCTGGCTACTATGTACCTTAGGTCTAGGACAAGAGAGGACAGCCGCCAGCCAGCGGAGCGGAAGTTAGCATCTCCTCTTGCTCTCTCTTTCTCCTCTCCTCTCTGCTCCCACCTTCCCTTCCTCGGAATCCATAGTTCGGTCCCCATTGAAAACCATTGAACCATTGGCACAGTGGACCCGGCCCCGGGCCAATTCTCCATTCGCGGCCAGCACAGCCCATGGACGATGGGACTCGATGGAGGGGGATGGGGGGCAACGGTCCAAGATTGAGCGCATCTGACAGGCGCGAGCGATTCGTCAACGGGCGGCTGCAATTTCCGCCATTGACCAATCGCCGCAGACTGTGCCTGGAAAGAGCGGGGCCGTCCTGGGAGACGCCACGAAACGGCGCTGTCCATTGGCCCGCCGTTGGCCGTTTGTGAACTAAGCTCATTGACCCCCTGCAGGGGTAAGTGGCCCGTGGGCACTCGCGAGCTCGTGTGATCCTGGTCGCCTTCTTTCCTTCTCCTTTGCAAATGCTCCTCACCAGTCACCACCCATGGGCCATGGACTCCTGTCTCTCGCTCTCTGTGTCTGTCTCTCCGCTCGGCTCTGGCCAGTGTCGTGCTCGTTGTGCCTGCGTGGCTGCATCTGCAAGCAACGCAGCTGCCAATGCAGGCTCAGGCTCAGGCTCAGGCTCCCCTTTTACCGGCGGGTGCCTCTGCTCTGCAATCTGGGCTCTCGCAAATCAGCATCCACTGTGGACTCGTCATTTGTGGAGCCCAAAAGTCCAACACGCCGCCTAGCGTCGTGATGCCGTCCATTTCGAGAAGGCAGGAGCGTCAGCAACAAACAAACAAGTCCAAAAAGAACAACAACCGCCCACGAATGCCACAATCTTCCGAGCCAATCCCGACTCCTCCCCCTCTTTTCCCACGCCCGATGCTGCAGCCATTATCCATGACCGCCACCTTCCATCGCCTTGGTTTTTTTTTATTTTTTTAATCCGTCGTCCACGGCAGCATGGCACTTCTCTCGAATCGATTCTCCTCCGGTCCCGAGCCTCGTTTGGACGACTACCGACCCCCTCCTCTCGCTTCCCCTTCTCGCCTCGCCTCACATCGCCTCGCTTCCCCTTCGCCCTTCTCCGTGGCACCTTATCTGCCATCCTAAGTCCATGGGCACCACGCCGGCGCTTACCCACTCGATCTCGACCCAGGTCGTGGCAAGCACGATAACGAAAGTCTTCTTCACGGCTCTGCTCACCACCCCTGACCGCCATCGACGTCTGTCTTTTTGACTGACCCGAGCTGACAATGACAAGCTGACTGCCGTCCACGTCGGCCCTACGTCGTCCTTGAGGCTTGGCCTCTTGGAGGACCCACGATGCAGAATGTCAGAATCAGGCTTCCCCCGGCTCACGGCCATTCCCCTCCTTCTAGAAGGACACGCGGGATGCTCTTCATCACACCGGCTCTCCCACTCTTTGGCGCCGGTAACCTGCCGATGCCAGAAATAGCTTGCACCAGCGTCTGTCCATGCGGATGGGGCACGGCCCACCGTCACGCTCCAGAAAAGGGCCTCTTGGTCCACGTTCCTCGTTGCCCTACGTACGAAATTACGGAATGCGAATGGGCTCGTCTGGGCACCCCAACGCCCTCGCACAACGACTGTGTACAATTCCGCCTTGTCCGGGCCGCAACGATCTAAGCATAGCTTTTGGAACCCGGCTCCGCCTCCCGGCTCCTATTGTCGCAGATCCTCCTCTTTGGGAAGATTCACGAGATTTCCTGGAATTGCAGACCCTCACCAACACAGACACGAGCCTCTTCATCTCCTGAACTCCCGAGCTGTGCGAGCCTTATGAACGAAACCGACGTTGCATTGCCGTTGAATTATCAATGCGCCCGACACCTTTCATCTGAACCACCCATGTTTCTCCGCGTCCAATGCAACATTGAGGTGGCCTAGGCTCAAAGGTTGCCCTACCCCTGGGAGAGGCGCACGAGGCGTCAGCCACCTCCCTCGCGTGATGTGGCTTGCGCCCACTTACCTCGGCTCCTTCCCACACGGCCCCGACTCGGGAAGCCGGCGTAGCACGATGGGTCTCTCGGGTCGCCGATTCCGACCGCTGACCGCCGAAGGTCCGAATCGGTTCCACCTTGTCCCGGCCCTTGACCCGCCGAGAGCCACATACGGCCCGCAGTAAGGAACAGCCCCGAAGAGCCAAGCCTGCACATGTTACAAAAGCGAGAAAGCCACTGTTTTGCCCATCAACCACCGGCAGGTCCCTTGACCGCTCGAGGAATCATTCACATCGTCTCCCAGTACTCATCGATGGCTGCCTTGCGTCGAGCGCAGCTTGAAAAAGGCATGACTGAAGGTTACGGCGCAGGCAAACCCAGCAGGAGGATCATGTCAAGTTTGTCCAGCACGTGGGCATTAACCATCCATGCTACACTGCCACTTTGACCACGGCTGCATCACAGCGGGGAGAAAGCCCTGCGGAAAACCTACTCATCTGCAATGCTGACGTGGATTCTTTGAACATTACACAGTCGGACGCGCCCTCGCCGAACATATCGGGGCTTGGCTTGCTAGTGAAGTTCTTCTGGTTGACGATGGCTTCACTACCAGCAAGTTTGTTCATCTCTTCGCTTGAGTCACGCTGTGAGAGGGGGAAAGCTACCACACGAGAGGTGACATCTCAAATTGCAAAAGGCATGTACGTCACCGAGGGCAGCAATACCAGCCACATGGACTGCATGTCAGAAGTGAGAAAGGTCTTTATTCTTAGGAAGTTGCGGCTGATTGTAGGAGTCTGTCGAACAGGAGCAATGCGGCTTCACTGTCGTCGACTGGTAGCCTTCCTGAACAGGCGGTGTGGATACATTCATGCTACAGGCTTCACCTGAACATTCGGTAGAGGCCAGGCAATGGTCGATACATGATTGCTCGGCCACAGTAGCCAACACCACGTCATGAGGCATCTGTTTCGCTGGGAGATCTGCCAAGCACCCCGAGGCACTGGTGTAGCGTGGCAACTGGAGGCCAAGTCGCTGACCGCAGATGTCCAGGCCTTTCGACGAACAGCGTTTCGCCTGTCATTGATACAGTCGATGAGTGATGTCCACGAATTTCGGCTCACGGGACGTTGGTGTTCGCCGCTCAGCTGGCGCAAATGCACCCTCCCGTTGCGACACTGCAAAGGCGCCCTGCTGGCCACCGGGATCCCAGCAGAGATCTCTGTCTCGCACTAGAACTCTGCACGATAGGAAGCGGTGTGGCACTCTTCAGCGGCGATGCGAGTGAAACAGCCCTGAGCGAATGTCTGAGGAGAAAGCACCCCAGGAGATACTCTCGGAGACGACAGGAGATGAAGGTCGAATGCCTTCCAGCTACATCGGTATCACACAATAGCGATTGACCGCAAGATCGAAGCACCGGTCGCCAGTGATGTCTCGGTGCAGCTGGCATCGTGCGTCGTTGAGATGCAAGTACAGCTGGCCTCAGTGGTAAAAGCAAACATAAGGCGGTAAGCGAGCTGGCGATTAACCGGATTATCTCTAGCCAACAGATGCGTCCTCGTCCAGAAGAGCAGGGCATCAAGCGGAGCTCTGCTGCGGCCGGTCTGGCTGGGACGTCCACATATGGTCGGACAAGGTCCATTTTGACAACTCTGTGCGGCACATCGTTTCGCAACGACGTGATGTTTGCCTGCACCCATACACTTTGCGACGGGTTTGGACGACTTATGTGACCGAAAGCGCCACGTTGATGTGCGGAAGGCCATAATGAGGCCCAACCAGAGGGACTGCCGTGCGCTCTGTACAACGGCTCAGCAGGTCAGACGGCTAGTCGGTCTCTTGAGATCTTTTTGTTGAAAGCGGGGCATCTTGGATCTTCCTGGCATTGCTTTTCCTCACTTCATTTACGCATAATTGATTTTTGCAGGATCTCGTGCGCCACGCTCACCAGCACCAAGGGCTGGAGTCTGACGATAATCCCGTGTCGAGCCAACTATCTCGGCCGCGGTCAGCGAAGCTGCCAAGCCTTGGGAAATGCAAAAGCAAAGTGGTTTATTACGGCCTTGTCGAGGCGAGCAACACGTCTTGCGTCCCACGGCATGCAACGGAAAAGGACTGGACAAAGACGTGGGCGACCGAGAGATGTCAGCCCCCGCGAGATTGCGTGTCTAACCTTTAAAGCGTTGATTGGAGACAAGTCAGAGGAATGTCATGCACGAAGTGACGATACGTTCCAGGTTCAGCAACACCACTTGGATGCAAGTTGATCACCGTGCCTCTGGCCCTAGAAGCCGGCCACCGTTGGCTGGCAATATGCATATCGTTGGGAGTTGAAGATCCCTTACCCCAAAGATGCCTTCCAAGTGCGATCATCCAATGAGACCCTGCGCGGGTGCGTCAGGGGAGAGTGTGGGCGGGACAGGCTGTCTGGAATGCGAGCTCCTCGTGACTGGCTTATTTTACCGGCAAAGTTGAAACACTGAAACATGGAACGACATATCCTCCCCGCTGGAGTGGGTCTCAATCCGGGGTCGAATTTCGGGCGGTCTTGGGGGATTCCATGATCCATGAGAGAGGGACGAAAAAAAGTTGCTCGAAGTTTCAAGGAACCCCGTAATCCCTGAGCAGAGGAAAAAGGCAGATGGCCCCGTACAGACGCTGACAGCAGAGCGGGCGGTATGACATGCAATCGCATCTTGCGGGCCGATGTCGCACCGTGACTTGTCGCATGGCGACGGCGCACGGCAAGCAGGAGAGCCAAAAAAGCACACATTGCTCGGTGGCTTGGCTTTTCTTAGCAGAGCGAGCGTGCTGGATGCCACGACGCGGCGGTAAATACGCCCACGAACAACAATGGGCAATAAGCTGCGAAACATGTCAGTCCCAAGCAGGAGGGCCCATCCACACCAAGACCACGGTTGCCGCTCAAGACGTGCCTCTCTTTGACATCTTTAAGGGGGTGAGGGTCCGCGCCCCGGACGCAGTGTGACGCTGAAGGAGATGCTGTGTGTTAGAGATGAACGCTAACAGGCGTCCAGCAGCGGGATGAGCCTGGCATGTGTGGGCTCTGTGTGAGCAGGTCATTCCTAGCCCGTCGGCTTCGAACGGGAACACGACGGTGTCGAACTGCTGCAATTTCTTACTTAGGTTGCCGTGCTCAGAGTGCCTGACTGATGTAGGTTTGACAGGGCGTGATGGGACGGGAGAAGCTCCCGTCAGGGTCAGGACGGCCCCGACGCTCATCGACCGGTTCGTACCAAGGGCGGCGTTGAACGGCTCATCTCCCCAGCCGAGGGATGGTAGAACAGTTGCGTGCCGCCACGGCCGACGCCGACATTGCAACATTCCGCGGCAAGCCCTCATATAGCAGTCCAATTGCCGCCGCGTGCCACAAGCTTGCCGGCAAGATGGCGAAGAAACAAACGGGAGGAGCTCTCGCTCTTTCAGAGCTTGGGTTACATCACTTTGTTCCTCCCCTGGCTTGGCTCTTCTGGGGCACAGAGTAAGACCTGACTTGTGAGCGGGACATGGGAACGACGAGGGTACAACGTTGTTTGTTTCCTCCCTTCCTTGAGGCCTGTCTTATTGACAGAGTCGACAAATTGGCGATAGACGCAGCGACTAATGGAATCGATACCGTATCTGTGGTGGGTTCGCCATGTATTGAAAACATGGACCCGGACAAAGGCGAGGATGCAGAGACAATCCTGCCCTTATTCAACGGTTTCCCATCCTCTGCGCTGCCATCCCTGCACTTAATAGCCAACTCCGATGGCCGACAAAAGGCGCAAACGAGGCGGCGAGAAGCACGAAATGCATGCCAAAGAGGTCATGCGATGCTCGGTTGCGCTTGCAGTGTAGTCTGTCCCTTCTCACACCTCCCCACTTGACTATATTGCGCTCTCTCCCTCTCTCTGTCCAAGGCCGGCCATGAGAGACATGCCTTCGCTACAGCTCGTAATGACCGAGATGGGCTATAACACGATAGGGCATATAGCCAATTTTCCTTTTTCGCGAATCCCGACAACATACCAAACGTGGCAGCCAGTTTGCTTTCCAGTCCTAATGAAGCGAGGAAACACAAAGCCGCACAACACGTGACATCGCAGATAGCAATACCTCGCCGGCCCGTTGCCAATCTGACAGACGTGTGGTGGCTCTCTGCAGAGATCGCTACATAGCACCAAGTAAGGGTGCTTTCGAGAAACGGGGAGGTCCTTTTTCGTTTCGGTTGACGATTTTCTGCGAGGCTTGGCTGTTGCTCCTGCCCCGGAATCCCTGAAGATCATACACGGAACTCGGCCGGAACAAAGTTGGAGGTACATATCCAGCACATACGGCCGCCCCCTGACCCTGAACATCCACCACAGCAAGGCCTGGTACGGGCACAAAAGTCGAAGCGACGCAACACCGCACGGCGTCAGCTACAGCGGACGGAGGTGCTCTCGCTGTGCGCGCGCATACACGCACACGTCGTGGGGAATCCGGGGTTTTGGCAGTCGGCGATAACCTGTCACCAGTCACTTGCGGTTCGCCCGGTTTTCCCATGCGATCAGTCGCACCTCAGACGCCCGACAGTCATCCGTCGAGCGGCCACGAGTTTGTCTACGGTGAGAAAACAAAACACGCTGCTGCGGCTGGCTGCCCGTCATCGAGCGTCTGTCTCTCTTACACGGCGATCCACCCGGCTGCTGCAGAGTCGTGTGGTCCCTTGGCACCCCTGGTCCCGACTGACTTCGACCTACCCTGGTCTCCTCCACAATTGGTGCAGCGCAGGTGCCGTTGTCCGTTTGTTCTCGTGGAGCGCTTGACGAGGACGACGAGCAATCCAACGTGCAGCAGACAGCGAGGGAAACATGAGAGTCGGAGATTCTGGCCAGGTTGTTGATTCCATCACCTTCGGATAAGCCCAGTAACGATACAACGCAAACCACATCGGAACAGTCATATGAGAAGCAGAGAGTGTGTTTCCTCAGAAGTGGCAGTCCCTTGTCGGTATTTCTCGCCTGCATTGATCACCGAGCCATCAGTGCCGGGCTCCGTCGACATCAGCGCAGCAATTCGTCAGCTCAGCGGAGCACCAGACTCGTCAACAGACGACGGGCTCCGTTTGCTGAAGGGCAGGATACGCAAGCCGCCTCCCACTTGAGGTACAATGGACAACGGCGCAAATTGACGCATCTCACGGAAGCTCCCACTCGACCGACGACAAAGATCCACGAAGACGTATATATGTGTGTGTGTGTGTGCCGCGCAACGGTTCAACCCAGTCGTTGGGCAGTCGTCGCTATCGCATCCCACATCTCTTGGCTCCGTCAATGAGCGCCTCCCCGAACAAACTGACCCCCCGTCCACGCTAAAAAAGACGGCAGCCCCCTTCTTCCCCGGCAGACGGGGGCTTTTGTTCTTGACTTGTCTCGTCCTAGCGCCTTCCCGCCCGTGGCCTCCCTCGATTGGAGCTGTCGCCCATTGTTCACTGGTTCAGCCCAGCAGATTCCTCCTGGACGTCCAGACTTCCAGACCCAAATGTGACAGGCCACCTGAGAGAGTGACACTTGGATCGCCGAAGGTACGGGACTTCCTTCACCTTGGTAAGGCAACGAAGGAGGAGGAGGAGGACGGTCTGTTCTTGTATGATCTGTTCAGGCAGCACTCATCGACACAACCTTGCTGTTCCGGAGACTTAGGCCCAGGGACAGAGAGAGATCTCTGGTCGATCTGTGATTCACCGCAACCCATACCCGGGCCCGCTAGCCATTTGCTTGTTGCTCGTCTCTTACGACGAGGGCGCAGCTATCGCCCATCTCTGCACGCTTTCTCCTGGGATCTGACCCGAGGTCAGCCCGCACTCCGCTTCGTGTCTTGAATTCCGCCTGCAACTAGCTCCTCACGTCCACATATCCGTACGGGGTCTCTTGCGCGGTGCACCACGAACGATTGGAAAGCTGTTCGTGCAGGAGTCAGGACAATACCTCCCGCGAGGTGCTCCAGTCCTGGTCGAATACCTGCCCCTGCTTTCATCTGGTCTGGCCTTTTTGGTCTCGTCTGTCTCTGTTGCTCCGCAATGGCCCACACTCCCGGCTCCGCGCGCTGCATCTAATCTGCATTCTCGCATCGACGAGCAAATAGAGTACTTCCAGCGCAGCCTCTCTACCTGCGTTTTCTCTTGCAGTGTGTGGTGTGCGCAGGCGCCTCGCTACGACGGCATCAGATACACGTTTCTACCTTGGCAGCCCGGGTCACGGTATTGCCTTTTGCTGCCCGCCGGGGAGCAAACCGCACGGGAAGATAGCATCCCTGATCCCGGCATTGTTGTATACTTACGAAGTAGAAGTCGTTTTGCAGCTGGAGCAGAATTGTCGCCGCCCTTGAGCAGCCGGCAGATCCAGCAGCAGCTCACAATCATCCTGAGCGACGCAGAGAGTGTTCCCAATCCGGAGAGAGAGTGCCCTTGGTCGCTTCTTGCTCGCCTTTGGTGGTCCTTCACCCAACAGGCGAGCGAGCGTCTTTCAGAAGGATGTTGGATTCGGACACCTTGCTTGGCTTGGCTGCCCTGGCGCACAGCTACTTGCCCTTTGGCGACATTTTCGCATTTGCCCTTTGCCCTTCTAAACAGCCCTGCTTTAACTAAGGTTACCCGAAATCTCGAGGTACCTTGGGTCTGGTACAAGCCAGTTGCAACATCAACGCCTCTCCCTGTCGTGCCTGTGGCCTGCCGTCGGAGGCCAATCGCAAATCGCCGTCTCATTCCAAAAGAGCAGAAAAGGGCCCTAAAGAGACTCAGACTCGCCGCACCCATCATTCTCTGAGAGTTCTGTTTATCATCTGGGACGACGCCTCATTGCAGTTGCCTCGCGCCCTCAAGGTAATTCGTCTGCCTACATCGTCCGCCCGTTTGCCTTTTTATTCTTCTTCCCTCTCTCTCTCTCGTCCTGCTTGGTTCCTTCATCGTTTTTACTTCTTCTACTGCTATTCCCCGCGTCTCCGGCCCTCACGCTGCACCGGACATCGCCCACCCCCTGGACATTGCTCTGCATGGGCAAGAGACCGGACGACATTTGAGAGCAGGCAAGCGTCAATACCGAGCAAGTAATTACATACACACACACACACGGGTGCACAAGCACACAGACACAGACACACACCATACACCTACCGAGGTGCCTTTCGACAGCCCAGCCAGACAGATAGGCACACACGCGACAGACTACATACACCTTTCGTCCCGACTTTTCAACGTTTCGAACCCCGGGTCTTCCGTCCTGTACATGTCCCATCGCCGCATTTAATACCTACTACAGTGTGCTGCTTTTGATTTCTTGGACCCGGGCACGCACGCACGACCACCTGAGCCTCGACCGAACCCAACAGCTGGATGGTGCTCAAGAGCCATCGCTCAAAGTCGGACATCAAATCAGTCGAGCAGCCATCGGGTGGACAGAGCTCCTGCTTCCCCATCGAGGTTGATTGGACGTCTTCGTTTGCGTTGTCGATATCCGTAAAAGAGTGGCAGCCACCAACAGCTCTGGGCGCAGCTCGGCGGCACGGGTACAGATACATCGACAAGGTATCAGGCCTCAGCTAGTCGCAGTTCCACACTACCTCCCTTCCCGCCGTACCTATCTTACCTTTGGTACCTGGCTGGACGCACGCATAACCCGTCCATTCAGCGCTGCAAACGAACATTAGCTTTTTTGTCAAGCCGCACATCACATCATTTGGAGACGAACGCTCTCGCTCGCCCGCCGCACAAACCAGAGACACCTCTCCTGCAATAGGGCCGATCTGTCGTCACTATCTTGTCTGCCCTGCCCTGCACCTGCACCAGGCACCCTCAGCTCAGTCGGTCAGCTTCCTGGGTACGGTACCTTGCAAGGACAGACAGATAGAAA
Organism: Colletotrichum fructicola Nara gc5; assembly: GCF_000319635.2. NCBI lineage: Eukaryota > Fungi > Ascomycota > Sordariomycetes > Glomerellales > Glomerellaceae > Colletotrichum > Colletotrichum fructicola. The sequence continues at coordinate 5,129,489 of NW_027094051.1, read as the reverse complement.
CAAGAGACATCAGAGGGGAACAAGACGCACGGAAACACACAGAAGAGGCAATTCGACAGCGTTGATTGGGAATTGTGTGCATCCCCGTCTCAAGCATCGAGGCAAAAAGCCAAACACGGGTTTTTGGGTAAGTGGGATTCTCAACATTGTCATGTGTTTGACAGACAGGCAGCGCAAACTGTCTCTCCTTGCCCTCTCTGGCTGGCTGTCCACAGTCATCCATCCACTCCGTCTCTCTGCCTGCGCTACCTACCTCACCTTACCTACCTTACCTTGCGTGGGCTTGCTGGGTGGTGTTCATTCTGATCTTCCCGTTCCCTGTGTCTTCTTTTCTTTTTCCTCCCTCTTTCCCTCGCTCTCTCGCACCCCCTCAACTCATCTTCACCTTCTCCACCATCAAATCGCCTCCAACCCGGTCGTCCATCAGTCGACGACGCATCCCTCTCTGGCGGCCGGCTTTCAAGTTTCCCATCCTCGCAGCCAGCAGCAGCATCGTGCACCCACTGGCACCGCCTAAAAAACACCCGGTCCCGTCTGGCACCCATCAATCAGGGCAGCCATCCATCCTCCCGTCCCAGCGTCCGTCCACTTGGCTCCATCCTTCAGGCCCAGGGCTCCCCTACTAGTCAGTAGGTAGTAGGTTGGGTTGGTACCTGGTCCAGAAGGAAGGGCGAGGTCAAAGGTACGAGTGTTTTGCGCAGATAAACTACCCGAACTGGCTTTGCTGCAAAAGTACATGCGGATTCAAGCTCTCTCTCTCTCTCTCTCTCTCTCTCTCTCTCTCTCTCTCTCTCTCTCTCGTCTGCTCTTCTCCGTCCCCTCCCCAGCAGCTCCAGCAGCGGCACCACCAATGCACCCCCCGGTCGTATCCTGGAAGGCACTGCGCACTGGAGACGCCCCAAGTCGAAGAGAGCTCCATGTCGGCTCCCCCCTTCAAACCTGCCCCCCCCCATCCCATCCCAAGCATCCCTGGCCCCTTCCCTCCGCTTCCGCTCCCCTTCCCCTCCCTCCTGCACTAAACTAAACGGTAGAGGGCCTAGCCTCCCGTGTACACTACTGGGAAGTACCTACGGTGTTGTCTCTCCTTGCCCTCTTTTGCCTTTGGGAAGACCCTCTCACCTGGCGAAAAAGACTGGAACGAGGTGCCATCTGCTCCAAGTTCAGGGAGTTCCAAGGGTGCAGTCTCCTCCATATTGGATCTGGTGCAGGCATGGAAGCAAGCAAAAAAAATCTCCTACAAAGTTATTAGCTGCCCGCTCCCGTCCTGTCTTTCGCCCCAGCTGGCAGCGGGCGCTCCATCCATCACCAACCTAATCAGCCTTACCGCAACTGCTTTATTCTCACTCTTTTTTTTCTTTTCTTTTCTTTCTTTCCCCGTCGTCGCTGCTGCTGCTGCTGCTGCTACTGCTGCCGCATTCTCGTTCCTCCCTCCCTCATCCTCGTCGTCATCCTCTTTCCATCCGCAAATCCTCATCATCCTCATTCTTGGTCCATATCTCACTCGCCCTTTCCTCCTACTTACTCCTCCTCCTCCCTCTGTGCATATTCCGCGCCTCCCACATATCCCGAATCCACTCTTTCTTTCTTTCACAAGCAAGGTACTTTGCCTCTCAACCGTGTTGTCCTCCTTGTCTTTGGCTGGGAACACACATTGTCAATCCTCCTCCTCCACACTCATCTTTCTGTCCAACTCTGCCCTCTTCACCCCATCGAATCTGCATCTGCATCTGCTCTTTTCCCTCGCTCTATCAATATTTTACGTGCATCCAGCTCTATCGCCCCCAATACCCCCAACGGCCTGGCTTTACGCTAGCACATCGCCCCCAGTTCGACCTGGTCTTTTGCTGACAGCTGGCGTGCTGCCTTCGTTTAGTTCGCGCCATAGAGAATTCCTGGAGAAAGTCACTGTCGCAAGAAAAAAAGTTCACACATACTCGTATATAATTCACCAGCGGAAAACCCAAAAACCTGCACCCACGCCACCAGCAAACCAGCAAACGGAGCAGAGTCACACACCTTTTGCCGCCCCAGATACCCCTCATAGATATCTTGACGAAACACCTTTGCGTCGAACCACCCTTACGGCCTCCTACCAACTCGCAAACTTTCCGACATTTTTTTTTTTGCACGTAACATTCTTCAGGAAAAACCAACAGCGGAGAAGCGTCATCATAGCGACCACAAAAGTCGCGATCTCGCATCCGACGTCCGAAGACCGACTTTGCGCTAACTACACCAAAACTCCTCGAGAATGACAACCACTGTAAGTTGCTTTCCCTTTTACTCCACGCGAGGTCCGGAGGGGGATGATGGACTCCCGGATGCGACGATGCGAGCGCGCGGCCGTGTGTCTCAAGACTGCGCCTAACTAGCGCCATCATGGCCCTTGGCTCGAGTCGCCAACTCGGCGCTCGGAACTTCGCCTAGACCTGGCAGCTTGCTCAAAAAAAGAAGGCTCGCCTCGTGCTGTCCATCATCATTCCTTCCCGTCCTTCGTCGTCCTCTGCTCTCATGGCTTCCACGTTGCTAACTTGTCACGTTTCACAGGCACGGCCAGGTCGCTTCCAGACCTTCCCAGCGATGGCAAACGGACGAGACGAGAAGACAGCACCCGGAGCGGCGCAAGCCTTCGGCTCCAACCACCTTTACACCACAGGATCAAACATCTGGACAACGACCTATGGGGGACCAGCCAAGGCCAACGCCGGAAACGCCAGAGCCGAAGACGCATTCACAACCCAGCCGTCGGGCTCTGGCGCACTCGCCGCGGGCTCGGAGGCAGACACTTGGGGTCAGGGCCCTTGGAACCAGGACGGCACCCAGACCCGATCTGCTTCCGGAAGCACGTCGCCAAACCGCACACGCGACAACCTGCACAATAGCACCTCATCATTCTTTGACAATGCTACCATCGGACAGGGCCGCGGCTTCATCAACGGCCGGCCAAAGTCGTTTTTGGAGGAGGACAAGGAAAATACCAGCTTCGGAGCCAGCTTCAACAGTCCGTATGAGGGGTACGCCAGACAGGAGAAGCGCGGCTCGAAAGAGACTGCGTATCTGGCCGGCCTGGGCGCTGTTGGTGCTCCCTCCAGAGACAGCAGCATTCCTCCCTCGCGCCAGTCTGATGATTCGCACCACTCGCCCCCTGCGTTCCGAGACACCTTTGGTGGTTATGGCCATACCCCGAGCAATTCAATCGCCTCGACTCGTCCCATGCCTGCCCACTCTTCGTCCTTCCCCTCGCAAACCACCAACCAGCGCGCTTTCCTGGCGAACAACAGGCAGATGGAGGATTCAGACCTTGCCTCCACGTTCAAGAAGTCCATGACTCTGGATGATGGGTCCGGAATCGCCCAGACCATTGGCGGTGGCGCACCGGGCTTCCAGTTCAACCCTGGGTCTCAGCCCTGGAGGGCAGACGTCAACGGAGCCTTCCCTGATGCCTACGCCGACCCCGTGGCACAGCAGCAGTATAAGCGGGGCTCCATCGCCAGCATCTCTGGCACGCCGGCTCAGTACCGTGTCGTCACCAGCCCCAAGACGTATGCGTCCCAGCAGACTGATCCTTGGAGGTCATCGTCTCGCGACCTGAGAATGGTCTCGGATGGCGACCGGCGGACCCCGGTTCAGCCCTTCATCCCGGCCCAGGCGCCTACCTTCTTCCCCACGGGGCCTTACTATAACCCCAACTTCGCCGGACAATTCGCTCCCCAGGTGTACGACCCATACATCAGGCAGCAGATCCCCATGCCCGGATACGGACTGCACATGGCGCCGTACTCCATCTCCGGAGTGGTGCCGATCCGTGCTACCAAGGACCAGGACCCGAGCAAGGGCATGCGCAGCATGCTTCTGGAGGAGTTCAGGTCCAGCTCCAAGTCCAACAAGCGGTACGAGCTTAAGGACATTTACAGCCACGTCGTCGAATTCAGTGGCGACCAGCACGGCTCCAGGTTCATCCAGCAGAAGCTCGAGACGGCGAACAGCGACGAGAAGGACCAGGTCTTCCGCGAGATCGAGCCCAACGCTATCCAGCTGATGAAGGACGTCTTTGGCAACTACGTCATCCAGAAGTTCTTCGAACACGGCAACCAGGTGCAGAAGAAGGTGCTGGCCTCCCAGATGAAGGGCAAGGTCGTCGACCTGTCGATGCAGATGTACGCCTGCAGAGTTGTTCAGAAGGTAAGTTCCCGCATAAGTTCTCGCATCAATCTGTTACTGTCCCTTTACTGACTTTTCACAGGCCTTGGAGCACGTCCTCGTTGAGCAGCAGGCGGAGCTCGTCAAGGAGCTTGAGCCGGAAATTGTCAAGGTTGTCAAGGACCAGAACGGCAACCACGTAGTCCAAAAGATCATTGAGCTCGTCCCCCGCCATTACATCAACTTCATCATGGACTCGTTCCGTGGTCAAGTGAGCACCCTGGCCTCGCACATGTACGCCTGCAGGGTCATTCAGCGCATGCTCGAGTACGGCACCGAACAGGACAAGGAGACGATCCTCGGCGAGCTGCACAACTCAACCCAGAGCCTCATCACCGACCAGTACGGCAACTACGTTGTTCAGCACATTATCGAGCACGGCAAGCCCGAGGACCGCTCAAGAATTATCCAGCTTGTCATCTCCCAGCTGGTCACCCTGTCCAAGCACAAGTTCGCCTCGAACGTGGTTGAGAAGTGCATTCAGTTCGGCACCGCGGAGGAGCGCAAGGGCATCCGCGAGCAGATCACTTCCCAGGCCAGTGACGGAACCAGCTCGCTGCAGTTGATGATGAAGGATCAGTACGGCAATTATGTGATTCAGAAACTGCTCAACCTGATTGAAGGCTCCGAGCGCGAGGCCTTCATCGAGGAGATGAAGCCCCAGTTTAACCTCCTCCGCAAGACGAGCACTAGCCGTCAGCTTGCGGCCATTGACCGGCTCCTCTATGCCACACAGACCCTTCCCTCCAAGTCCGGAGGATCTCAGGCCGACTCTACCGCACCTACCCCGGTTCTGACGATGGAGCCCAACAGCCCTCAGAGCAGCAGTCCTCCCAGCACGAACGCCAGCGCCATCGGCGAGGTCGCGGACGACGACAACAAGTCCGGGGTGCCCGGTGGTGTGAGCCTTAAGGTGCAGGTTGAGGAGGCTTAATGCAAACCTGCTCACGAAACTTGGTTCGGTATGATGGCGTCACGGTTGCTTCGAGGTACTACACAAATGCATCACGACACGACACGGACTTGATGATCCCTGCCGTGGGTATCACGTCTCCCACTTAATCTCTTGTTTTTACAACACCCCCGAATATGCAAAACGTAACACATACACGGCTGGCAAGGTCAACGGTAGAAAAATTGTTTGGACAACATACTTTTTTGGGGGACCCAAAAAAAAAAAGGGCTGTTTTGGCTTACTCGTGTTTTCTTCTCCTCTTGATGCTTCCTCTCATTCACACACTCCTGGGTCACACGTCTTCAGAATGGTGGAGTATCAAGGGACCAAAAGGCTGAGACATGTACGCAAGGTTGGAGAACCGGTCAAGGGTGGCAAGGTAGACGTTCACGGGTGCATCTTTTTTGGGGTTCACGGGCGATTCACGTGGGCGAGGTTGAACTTTTGTCTTCATGTATTTTATTGGAATTATCGTGTCTATGCGATACCAGCGTCAGTCTGACGGATAGACCTGTCAATAGACAAGTGCAGTAAAAGTACAAGCGATGAACACGTATGCAATGGGGTCGTATGTGACGGTACTAGGACGGACATCCAGGCAAGTTCGTCTGGATGTAAGGGAGTCGGATATCCGGTGCATCTGGAAGGCATGTCCGGCGACGTCCCAAGATGCCCACGAGCTGACAGCTCCGGTCAGCCAATGCAAAGTTGCCCGATTCGGGGAGTACCCAGCATTAGCTAATCAGGGGTCCCAGCCATTACATCATGGCGCCGACGTTAAGCGGTAGGCTTTTGTGCCAGTCGGGCACCTGAGCTAGCTCCGACATTGGTCCCGCAAACCCCTGTGCGCCCCCACGTGTCCAATCGTCCCGCAGCAATTATCGTGGGAAATTGGGCCGGGTGGGCGTTCCGACCTACAACGTCCCGTCCCGCATGACTGATTCTCCCTCGTTTCTTCTCTCTCGCAACCTTCAATGCACCGCCCACGATGTCGACGACACGACTGACCTTTTTGTACCCGCATCTCTACCGCACCCTGCGCGCCAGCGAGCCCAGGGCATCGTCGACATGTCGCAGCAGCAGCAGCAGCAAACGGGCCGCCGCCGAGGTTCGGAGGAGAGGGTACGCCGCCTTCACGCCCACACCCGAGGCCCGACAGTCCGGCTTTGCGCCGCGGCACGGCAAGGGCATCGAGCCTGTGAAGGCCGAGAGCGAGAAGGCGCGCAAACCGGTGCCGGCGTCGAAGCCTGAAGCAACCACCACCACCACCACGCCGGAGAAGACCCCCGACTCGTCGGCAGCCAACCCGAAACCGAGCGGGACCGCATCCGAAGACGGGTCGGCGGCGGACACACCGACGTCAACGGCACCCACGAGCACACCACCACCACCGGCCGGCGAGGAGCAACAGCAGGAGGCGGAGGAGGCCAAGGCGGCGAAGCAGGAGGCGCGGGACCAGGCCAAGAAGAGCGGGCCGCTGGAGGCGGTCCTGCAGATGGGACCGCCGGAGCAGGTCGCGAAGCAGCACCCGCACATGGAGACGCCGCCGTACGTGCACCACTTTGACAGCTTCTCGCTGGTGAAGCAGCTCGGCGGCGGGGGGTACACGGAGGCGCAGTCCATCACGGCGATGAAGGCCATCCGGGCGATTCTGGCGCACAATCTGGATGTGGCGCAGGAGAGTTTGGTCAGCAAGAGTGATGTGGAGAATGTGAGTTGTTTGCGTTGCTGTGAAGGTTAGATTGGAGGTACTGATGCAGTTGTAGGAGACGTATCTGTTCAGGGCGGCGTGCTCTGAGCTGAGCACCGAGGTGAAGAACAACCAGAAGCTAGCGGATGAGGAGATGAGGCAGAAGAGGACGCTGCTGCAGCACGAGGTGGACATACTCACGCAGTCGCTGAACCAGGAGCTGCTGACGCTCAACGATAACGTTCGCGGCATGTTTAACGATCGCAAGATGGCGGTCAGGGAGGAGCAGAAGGCTGGGGAGAGCGTGGTAAGTAACCGTCGTCACCCTTTTTCTTGCTCAGGGCTACATACTAAGACCATCAGATCCAACAAATCAACTACAAAATCAGCCTGCACCTCAGCAGCGACGCCAAGTCCGACATCGAGGGTCTGCGGTGGGTGCTCATTAGGAGGTCCGTCATCGGGATCCTCTTCATGGCCGTCGTGACGCTCGGCACGCTGCGGTACGGGTCGTACGTCTCGCATGAGAAGCAGAAGGAGGCGGAGAGGATCAAGAAGCAGGTCGAGCTGATTAAGAAGTCGCATGGGAAGAATGATCATAGCTCGTCGCCGGATGCTGCTGAGATTTTGGCGGCGAATTAGACGACTGGGGTGAGAGGGGAAATGTGTCTTTGTCAAAAAGATGGTTGGAACGATACCCTATAGACATCAGGCAGGTTCTGGGATCAAAATAGACTCTGATGAGATATTTGGGGCTTCGCAAGGCGAGAGATTCGGTTTCGAGGCAAATGATGGGATAGCAATTTGACCGTCACAAACTAATGAAGTGTACGAAGACAGCCAGCGATGGGGGCAGTAATTGTCTGCAAACGAGTTGGGCCTAGCCAAAGCCATCAAACCTAAGCTTCTGGGCCAGTTGCGCCGTGCGCTGTGAACTGCCATAGATGAAAAGGCCCTTCAGAAGCCCGGCTGGACTTCCGATACATCGATCGTCCCTGGGTATTGGGGTTCTACACAGGTAGCGGGAGCAAACGTCACGCTTGAGCCTGCGAGGTAGTACAGAGGTCCTGGTACTTCTACGAGTCTCCTATCGTTCGCTACGATCCGTAGATGATAACAGCACACGCAACCAGAGATTGGCGTCAAACCTATTGTGTCTTTTAGAAGGCCTGCCTAGAGTAAGTCGCCAATCCAATCGTCAACTAAGATCTATGAGAAGGAGGTATCAAACACAGACGGCCAGTCAGTCCTAGGTTTGTAGTCACATGTCTACTGGTTGAAGTAGAAGCACTTCATACCGGATTCGAGAGCGAAGTTGTCAATCCTTCGCTACTCACGACTTGTGTAGTTTGTCGCATCTTGAAGGTTCTTCCATCACAGCTCGGGAAGAATGAACTGACCGCCAGATACGAAGTAAACTAAGGTGCGTGCTGGCGTTGGCCACGACTTGGTACACTGCATTGCTCAAAAGAATACGTATCTAATGACATCGCTCTGATCAAGGGAATGATTTATAAGAAGCATGCGGCAGTTATATGTCGCAAGTAAGTCCTCCTTTCTCCAGGGTGCATATGACGAGACGGCATCTGCTGCAAAGGTGGACGGCGTAGACAGGGTGCGAAGTCGGGCTTTTGGTGTGCAGCATACCTGCATGATACTCAAGGAAGACCGGCATATCAGGTGAGGTCAAATGACAAAAGGTGCGCCCAAAAAGCATCCCAGGTTCTTGGTGTGCACCATACAGGTAGCTGCGTAATATAATAGTGGGGGTATGCAGGCAAGACCGATGGTGTGCTGTGGTAGGTGAGATCAAACGAGGCGAGAGGCAAAATCGTTCAATTGGTCAACACCTCGAAGTACGCCAGTTCAGCTGGGCCCGAGAACGAGATTCGATATGTGTTAACCCTGGCAATCCTCATTGATGTTTGTGTCCAAATACTTAAAGAGCGAATATGTTCTCTGTCATATTGGAAATAACAGAAGACTCTCAAATGTCCCGTTTTTCGTCAAAACAGCGTTTCTATGCATTGAACATCTACTCATGCCATTGTATTAGGTTCTTGCTCGACAAAGAAGCACACTTAATTGTTGCCATGACAAGCAACAGGTCATTCAGTTGCAACGAGCAAGATTGCAAATCTGGTCCTTTCACAACCAAATCCAACCTTACTAGACATGTAAAGTCTATGCACAGCCCAAAGACCACAATGCCTTGTGGTAAGGAGCTAAAAACCTATACATGGAATATCAAACGGCACGTACATGCATGTGCAACATGCAAGGTTCAACAGCACTCTGGTATTCCCTCTAATCAGGAAGGTCGAGACGATAAGGAAGATGCTGCGATTGCCTTCTTTGATCTTCAAAGCTTCGAGGTGGGGAAAAGCGACGCCAGCTACCAGGATGGCGAGGACTTCTCCGATATGCTTCCTTGGATTCACGAACAGGACTGGACCTGCTGGTAGTACGGTCGCCCTGAGCTGAGGCAAAGCTGATCAACCGTGTGTACAAAAGAGTGGGTTTGTTTTCTCATGAAAAGTACTGTGCTGATTTACTATTCAGATGTTGTATCTGTGAACCCCATGATTTAGGAGTCATTGACGATGGCATGAGCATGCGGCCTGAGATTCATGATGTGCTGACCCAGAGGACGAATGAAGCTCGCGACGATTTGCTGATCGGACGTTTGAGACTGAAAAGAGAAATTAGAAACGATCTGAGGGTGCGTAAGATTGTATATTGCTAGTTTATACCGTGAGCCCAGCATCAAATAAAGGTCGGCACATAATGCGCTGTTGCCGCTCAAACTTTCGAACGTCTGTTACCAGATGCTCAAACTTTGTATGGGCATATGTGACCGGTGAGATGCAAATCACCTCATGCTTCCTAACAATTGCAGCAACGGCGTCTGCACCTCCCCATTGGCGTCGAATTATACTCATCATATTGTGGCTGGGACATTGGAAAGCAAGTATTATCCAAGGCTGGCTGCCCGGGGCCGTGTGGAGTACGAATCCGACCCCGCCAGGCGGAGCCCGGACCTCACGGGCAGACTTAAAAGCTCCGTTCGTGCCGCGGTGAGATAAGCTGCACATGAACCTGTAATTGGAATGGATTGAATATTCACCTACTGGTCGATGTTTTTCTACGAAGTATATCGAACAGGCCATCCAGTTGAGTAATTCTGCGGCAATCAGGTAGAAGGCCTGGGTAGCATGCCAGGTTCCGGGCTATGGTTTCAGTACTTGTGTTGAAAACTAAGTATTGCAGTCATGCCCAGCACCTGGTCAAATATTCTGGGCGGCGGAATTTTCTGGGGGGTTTTTTTTTCTCGTTTTTTTTTTTCAAGGAACTTAATGATTCAGATGTCGTGAGGGATATAAAGGATGGAATAGGTGTCAGGTCAAGGAGTAGAGGATCGTGTGAGTCGTACGTGAGGAGCGAGGTTCGGAAGACACTGTGCGCCGAGGGTTGACTGAAACAGTCAGAGAGTCAATGTGTGTAAGTATATAGAGACGGGATTGATTGCCTGATTCTATTTTGTTTCCAAATAGCAATGGCCTCGAGGGATCAGATCTAAGGCTGCCCGTCTTGTGGCCTGAACATGTAGATGAGCTGGGAACACCGCTCTGCGGGGCCTCCGTCCGCTCAACGTGGATGTCGGTGACTGTTGGTTCATGCTGTGGAATGCCACAGTTGTGGGCCCTGAGAACTTCGTGGTCAGTTCTACAAGAGCCCTCACGAAGGTGAGTGTATTTTTATTATTATTATTTCCTTTCTTTTTTGCGTCCCGTGGCGCAGGCCCAATCATCGGGGTACAACACGTCCGACGTCGCTGAACATAGTATCCGCTGTGCTTGTGGATTCCAGGATCCTGATTACCACAAAGTTTTGAGCCCAAAGTGACCGAGCCTCTCCAGCAATACGATCTTCACAGGTGGCCGATTGAAATATATCAATTCAAAATTACCAAATGAGCTTTCGACCATCAAACAGCATACTTTCATTGGTCCTTGTTACTCACTTCGCTGATATACTCACAGACGGCATTAACGCCTCAAAACAGGGGCCATATATTCAAAAACTCCACATCCTCTCAAGTCTCGACATCATGGTCTGTGGCACATCTTCTTCCAGTTTGAGGTGTACCAATATCCAGTGTAATTCCACGTTCTCCACCAGATCAAACATGAACAGGCATATCAAATCAAAGCATGGTCCCAAAGTCCGCGCGGCCTGCGGGAAGGAATTCCTGAACCAACCTTGGAATATCAAGCGTCACATGAGCACCTGCAACGAGTGCAAGAAAACGATGGACCACCACAGCATCTCTACTTCATCAGAGAAGAAAAAGGATGATGACGGCAGCCTCCCTCCATACGATTTTCTTTCTAGTAACGGAGTTGACATTCACTATGACGCTAGATTTGAGATCATCTTTAATGACGATGCCGATTCTTGGGGCTGCGGAGAGTACTCGTGCTGCTTGGAATGTGAATAGTTGAAGGATTGACTTATCAAGATGAATGTAAAGCTCGGATACGTCTACTACGAAAGACTTAAAGTAAGACCCGTCTCGAATAGTACTGGAGGTTAGGTACTTCTGCAGAAGTAGGAAGCAGGGAATTAGGTGGCCTAGGATTACCATTTTGTGGTAGCAAGCCTTTTTTGTATGGATTCGATTTTGCGAAATAACTGAGCATTATCCTTGGCCTAGTTTTCAACCCCCAAGTCACCTGTTTAATGAGATTATGTTCAGTTCTCTCCCGTCCGCACTCAGAAGGGAGAAACATCGTCAGACTTACATTCAGTCTTATTTTGAGATCTCCAGAACGAAAAGAGTGGAACCATCTGCGGCGTTAGGCCCAAAGTATGTTTGGTTTTCTTGCAGCGGGCAGCTTCTATGTATGGGATAATTATTCGATGGCTTATCAGGACTTTGACAGATTATATAGTCGCTAGAGTTACACATTTGATCCCTTAGACTTGAGAACATGTGGTCAATGTCCCGGTTCTAAGACCCGTTTGAGGCTAGAAATCTATTGCCTGCGTTAAAGCCGTGCGTGTGAGAGAGCTTGCCGTGGCCTGTCCCCACAGAGTGTTACAGCTCACAAGAGGGAACTGATTTCTGCCCACATTCAACGTTCGCACGGGAAATTCTGCCCACGCAGCAAAGTGATGCTTGCTTGTCTACAGTGTGATTGGTGTGCCATCCCCGATGGCGCACTTGACATCACTTACCCCTGCCCCATCACGTTAGGTTAGGCTCTCTCACACAGGCTTCAGCAGCGGAATACACACATACACCTTTCTGTCACACATAGGGAGGAAAGAGGAAGATAGAGACTAAGACAGGCTCGGCTTGCCTTGCTTTGGCACACTCAACCCCACCTCCCAATCCTCATTCTGGTTCATTCGGATTTATTTCAAGAGAATGGTTCATTCTTCCACTGTTCGTTCATGTAAATAGCTACAACAAGGAGCGAACCAAAAATCTTTTGTTCGTGCAACCACGCAAAATCACCTGCAATTTATCTTTGACTTACGCCCACGACGTATCATACGCTATGGCTGAGACTCTGACTTCCTCGAAACCAGCCTCATTCAAATGCAAAGAAACAAGTTGCTATTCAAGGCATTTCTCGACAAGTTCTAATCTTAAGAGACATATGAGGTCTAAGCATGGTCCCAAGGTCCGGATGGCCTGCGGAGAGGAGCGCCAAAACCATTCATCCAACAAGAAGCGCCATCAAAGCAGTTGCAGCAAGTGCAAAGCCATCGCCGCACAGCAAGTGGATGTCACCTCTACGCCTAAGAATTACGACGCCAACCATGCGGGTCTCACAAATTTCGACTCAGGAACCGCAACATTTGAGGCACAGCCCAACGACTATGCTGCTGAACTCAATGCAGAGCTGCTCGATGTGTTCTGCTGGACTTATGAGAGTCTCGGCCCAATCTATGGAGCCGAACAACGAATAAATTGACCAAGCAACTGCGTATGTAATTCTGTCATGCAAATTCGGCAATTGCTAATGATTGTTACAAGTGATTATGGTAGACAAATGCGCAGCGGAACTTCAGGAAGGTTGACAGGTTGAAAGGCGGAATGTGGTGAAGTTTACGTTCCAGATTACGGAAATTCTTGTTGCTGCCACAATGAGCCCAAATTCACATTTTCAATGCTCACAATTCTTCAGATCTTGAAGCTTTGGAGTTAGTGAACCAAATGCCCCTGTAATTCATCAGGTTACCAAATTAGTGCCAACTCATTCAGACAGGTGAACGAAATGTGAACTAGGTATTCTTGCTTACCCGACCTTAGTGCTCGCCCTTAGCTTCACCTGTGGGTTACTAGGGGCGACTCCGTCAGGTGGGTTCAGCAGGACTCCGGTGCCCCAAACAGGGGCCGGAGGAGATTCTGAGGGATAGACTGTTGAGGGGCCCAGCATACAAAGGCGGGAAGTTCAGGAAACGCGGTAATCATCTGAAACATTTAAGATACAACTGTTTGAAAGTCGGGCTTATTGACAAGAGCACTCGACCTTCGCAGAGGTGCCTGCTCAAGTCTGCCTGCCCGGGGGGGCCAGTGAGACGGGCAGGCAAAGAAATCAACTGAGCAAGCGTAGAGCTTCTTCTTTTTTGTCTCCTTCCCTGAGATTCCTATGTACCATGGCGCTCAATAATAATTGCTCTTAATTATTTTATTTTTTCCTCTGCAAGAAAAACCTTTTTCCTTCGCGAGCTGCGGTGACCAGCGGCCACAGCGCGTGGTCGTGCTCCACCCCGACTTACACCGTTGCCCCGCTTGCCTTCCTCTCACCATCACATCCAGACAAGCACCTTCCAACTCACCTCACTCGAACAGCCGTCACCATAAAATCATTCCAAATACGACCAAAAAAAATCTGTTCCACTTCTTCCATCGGGCTAAAGATAAAGCAAACCGTAAGTAGGGTTTTGTGATTCGCTTCACAACATATTCTCTTTTTTCTTCACTGTCTAACCAAGTGACAGATACATCATGCCTTCCCAAAAGGCACAAACCGACCTTCCCGCCTTCGAGCCCAGAAAGCGCTATCGTGACCGTTACTTGTTCCCGGACGACTCAGACGGCGATGGCTCCGACGTCACTCACAAAAAAGCCCGCCGCGATGAGGCTGGCGACGAGGAGCATCAGACTGGCGCCGAAAAACTGCCAGCAGCCTGGGAAGGCAGAAATGTACAGGAATACGAGCAGCAGCAAGAAGCGGCCGGCCCCGTTGGCCATGTTGATGACAGAGTCTCCATGGTCCAGAGGCTTTGCACGGGCATTGATAGACAGCTACACGCTCTCAATGAAAACCTGAGCAACCCAGAGTCGACGCTCATAACCACGTTGTCCAACGCGGCAACAACGGCTGTGAGGCAATCTTTGGTGGATTCGCCGGCAAAGAAACTCGACCAGGAGATTTACCAATGCAAGCAGCTCCTGGTGAGGAAGCAGCAGAATCTCGACGAGCTCCACAGAAGCAGCCAACAAGAGCAACACGAGCAGGCCGATGCCCTTCGGCGTGAACAAACTAAGGTTGCTGGGCTCTCTAAGCAACTGCAAGACGAGAAAAACAAGCTTGCCGACGTCTCTTGCAGCCTTCTGGCTGAGCAGACCAAAGTTGCTGAGCTCTCTGCCAGTCTCCAGGCCGAGCGGGTTATGTGCACTGAGCTCTCAGACGCACTTCGAGAAGAGCAGAAGAAAAGTTCCAACCTTTTGAGGGATCTCGCAGCGAAGCGGAGAAAAAGTGCCAAAGACGTGGAGTGGAATATCAATGTTCTCAGGAGCAACTTGGGCAAGATCAACTTCAAGCGAAGCCATCCAAACGAAAGCGATTCAAAATCCAAGCTACGTCTGATCAGCACTATCGCCAAGCCTCTGCTTACGCAAGTGGGTACCGACTTGCTCGATTTCTTCTTGCATTACAGTGAACCAGGCGTCATCTACTGCTTCACTCATGCGGTCACTGACGAAGATCAAAAGTCGCCCCCTTTCAAATATGGGCAGTGCCGTCTTCATCTCGCGGGTGAGAGGATTGATGACTGCATACCTGTTTTGTGTCAGGAAGATGCTGTCGCAGACAAGAGCTTCGTCTTCCTCAGACTTGACATCGCAGTCGAAATGACGGAGGGTAGGATGGTCTCTCTCTCGCCATAGTCGGCGACCGACTGCGGGGGTCGTGTAGTTGTATGAATACATCATCGTTGCAGTTCTAAATGTTTTGTTACCTTTGATCCTAGTGACGTTACCCGTTGATGTACCGGTGAGGTTGTGCTGGTGGGTAGCTCCAGCGTAGTCAAGCAGCTCGCTGCTCATAATGGCAACGCAAATCGTCGGCTTCTTACCCAGATACCATTAACACACATTTGACTGCAATCCGAGAGAATATTTACGAATACTCAGTGATGTCTCAGATGCCTTATACGTACTTCAAGCGTCGCCGAGCCGGAGTTGAAGAGACCTTACCTGGGTGATTCCCCATTTATGTAGATAGGGAGCCCCCATTTCATCTCGCATCATTCACGCAGAGAAGTACAGGCCCTTCGAACAGTTTCGCGGTAAATTTCAGATAGTTCGTATTCTTCATCAAAAACACCTCTCATTTGGGCCCCGGCAGACCATACATCATTCCCGAGGGTCGATGCTACTCTAATCTAAGATAATGTTCAGATATCTCTGTTGAGGTAGCAGATGCTCTTGAATTTCGAGATTCTGCCTGCTGTATGTCGGTCATGCCGCTGTGTTTCACGGTGTTATCATGGAAGGTTGAAACTGAAGGCCTATCATCACAGGTGGAATGCGAAAGCTTGAACTGGAGACACTCGTTCACGTAACACCGTAGTCCAGACTTCAAGTCCATCAAAAGTCCATCAATCAATCGTACAAATCTTACTGACGGACAAAACCTTGATCTATGTCTTTGTGACTTGACCAGTAGACACCAACAGAATGGTGGAATTGGCCATGCGCTCTCCCGCGACGAGCCCCTTATTAGACACCAGCTCGATTTAGGCTGTTGAATTGTCCGCTTTTCCTGTACCTCTTGCCGGCAACTGAGTTGTGAGTTTTCTGAAGAAACTCCACAGCACTTTCAACACCCTAATCGGTATCACTCGAGCTTGGCTCGTCCTTGATACCAGATTCATTCTTTGCAGCCGAAGAGTTGCAAGAGACCGCAGCCATACCCATGCCAGGAACCTGAGAAGGCTGCTCTATCGACGTGCGGGCGCTTTTCGCTGGGCGCTCGCTTTCCTCTGTACTTAGAGACCGGTCTCTCTTCGTGTCGTCACCAAGACAACCATCCAGGTATGCCTGTGCTGCGGCAAGTCCTCTCTCGTACGCAGGTCTAGTAGCCTTGCGGTCTTCACGGAGTTTCCGCACGCTGGCTCTCTCTTACAGGCTCAATGGAAACCAGTTGGCTTTGGTCTCGTGGTAGTAAAGAGCATACGTGTAACCAGGCTCGCCGATCTCCCAGTCTGACTCGCTGTAGGCCTCCTCATCCGATGGGAAATTGTCTGAACCGGTTTCGTGGAAAGATCTGATGCGATCCATTCCATCCTTGCCTTCGGCCCGTTGCCTGACAGCCATAGCCAACACGTACCGATATGGTCCCTTAAGTGGATGATGCCGACCATACGGCAGGACCATCTTGAAAGTCAGAAAATCCATCAGGTTGAACTTGTCGTTCGCAGACGGCGTGAATCTGACTCTGATAATCGGCGGGACGTAGGTCAAGATGAAGCTTATGGTGCCGTCGTCGGTAGGTCCACAAGGCCTTCTGATTGCGGCCGGGACGTCGAATCCGGTCATCCCCTGCGCTTCGTTGTCGATGACGATGACGTGCTCTTTGGAGTTCAACATCACCTCTTGCCATGGGTCCTTCTCCTTCCCTTTTGTCATCTTGACAAAGAGGTTGAATTGCCCACGAGCTCATATGGTTTCGGCGAGCTTGTCGCACTGCTCCAGGTAGGCGAATGAGAGGTCGCGTTCGGCAGTCTCTCTGGATACGATCTTGTGTTTGATGAGATTGTTCCTCAGGTCCTCGAAGTCGCTGGGGTAGCAGAGGGGCGCAGTCTCCCATGAAAGCTGCAGTAGCGGGTTGTCTTCTTCCTCTTTCCGTCGGAGCGGGTCGTTGTAGGCCACCTCATCCTTTAACAACCACGAGTTGAAGTGTCTGATGATTACCATGAGGCAGGAGACACCTGAGAACCCCGCTGGCGTGTTAATGGGCCAAATGTGATAGAGGGGTCCGCGCCAAGCGTTGGTGCTGGTGCCGTGCTTCTTGCGAACATCGCCATCCTCCCTTTCGACTGTCAAGGTAAACGGTGTCTTATACTGGGAGGTCATTTTGCGCGAGGTCGGTCGTGTCTTGTGAGGTTGTTGTGTAGTCCGTGTCTGAGAAGGCAGCAGCCCTTGAGAGAGGTTGCAGGCGTGTGATTTTCGACAATAAAAGTGAGAGGTTGTGAGATGAGCAGCTCTGGCGGCAGTGAGGGTGGGCCCGGCGAGAGATTTTGGTCTGAAATTGTGCAAGTCGACAGATAGGCAGGCGCAAACGACCTTGACATACGCCGACAATGGAAACTACCAGCAGGTAGTGGGCTGTGGTATTCACTGCTGTTCAATATCTAGACTTCTTAAGAAAAGAAAATAATAATGAAAGTAAATTTTTTTGCGCGAGCTGCGACGACCAGAGGTCACGGCGCGTCGCCGCGGACTTGTCCCCCACACCGACTTACACCGGCGCCCCACTTATTCTTCCCTCCTTCCGCCTCGAGGAGAACCCAACTCACTGCTTGATCATGCTGCTTGGCAGGATACAATCGGAGAAGAAAAAACATGTTTTTCGGTGCAGCTCCTTCCAATGCACACAGGTGGATCTTTAATGCACACAGGTGGATCTTTACTCGAAGGCGCACTGCCGCCCTGGCCTACTTTTCTCTCCACTTCACCGTGGACGACATAGAACAATTCAACTTCAGCTCTCTCTGTGGCTCGGCTTTACACTTTATCACAGCATCTCTGGCACCCCTGCTATCATCAAAGTCTACGCATACTCTATACAGCAGTCTTCCATCTCTCTGTATTCAGTTCTCGGCTTTCCTTTTCGTTGAAGCAAACAAACCGCGCTCAAGATGTCCTCCACCAGCAATACCTACCCCAGCCGTTCTCGCGATAGATTCGGCCAGTTCAAATCTTCGTGTGAAGAATTCAGGTCCAATCATTCGCTTCCCTGCGGATGAAGCGAGGGCGACCAGAAGCAGGTGACAAGGTCACCTATCGGCCGCTGCTTGTTTGTCATCGAGGTGGAGCAGCGCATGTCGCAGCTCGGCTCCTTGACAAACATGCGGCTTTCAATGACTCTTTCGTTGGCTTACTACCGTGCTCACATGCATTCAAGGGTCGGAAGAATGAATAGGCCAGAGATTAAATCTAGCCATGGCCGCCTCCCTGTCGCAAAAGGACTCTCCAGTCTCCTCTGTTCCGGCTACTTCCTGACGAGTGGGATGGCTCATCAGACGAGCTAGCCTGAAGACGATGCGACTCTTCAGTACTTTGTCTGTTCTCGGAGCGATGATCGTCGTTGTCAAAGCTACGAGTTCTCGGTCCTACAATGCTGGCTTATCGCCGACTCCGCCTCCAAGACTTGAAGCCAGAGACAGCCTTACCAGTAGACCGACCAATTTCTGCGGCTACTACACTCTCGAGGAAGATAAATGTTCCAACTCTCTCGCTCCTAATGACTTAAGCTATGGGCTGACTAGTTCACAGTAATTAGAACACACCAATGTCCGCCGAATGAGGCTTGCAAGATATCTGACGGGTTCATCGGCTGCAATAATATCGCGTATTCGGTGTGTGCGAACGCACGGGAGATCCAGGGTTGTCAATCTGGGAAGACAGTCGGCGCCGGCACACTTTGTTGGTAAGTTTGAGAAAGTTGGCTCCTCAGCCCATTCACGAACTAACGGTAATAGTCGCGAAACTTCCGGCTGGGTGCCGGCATGCCAGACATATGTCCGAGACGATGCCGAACTGGGAATCAAGAAGATGTATGGATGCCGCGATGTTGCGCTCGCCTGGGATAAGACGGTCACCTTGCACTGGGCAACGAGTTTACTGGTTCAGATAGACTCTATCACCCTACCTGCGCCATTTACGACAACCACCGGAAGCATCTTGGCTGCTGGATCTTCTATCGAGGCCCGGACATCTGAAGCTCCGGCGATATCTTCCCCTACAACAGAACCTGCGCCTACTTTGCCCTCTGCTTCGGAATCTTCTGACACAAGCAACGAAAACTTGTCTTCTTCACAAGCTAGGGTCATTGTGGGAGGTGTCATAGGCGGTATTGCCATTGTAGGCGCCATCTCGTGCTTCGTCCTTTGGCTTCTTGTCCGGCGACGTCGAGGTCCAGAAGAAAAAGCAGAGACAGTGGGCAGGCGGCTTGAGACACCGATAGCTGAGCTTCAGGGGGACGAGCCTGATGATCCTCAGAACAGGGAGCACGGTGAGTATCGGCCTACGGCGTTAGTGCCTCCGGCACCGCCAGAGTCGCCCGTCATCAGAGTGTCGGCGCCGAGGATCTCGACCGCTTCGGTATGTAAGACGCCGTCAGGCAATCAGCTTGGTAGCCCAACTACGCCGGCAGAGCTGGATTCGTAGGTTCGCATGTGGGTGGCACAGGCTAGCGTTTGGTACGAGAGTATTGGTAGAGATAATGTTAATAGTCTCAATAATTCGATCCCACTCGATGACTAGGATGTTGGCTGCCAAACAAACGTGGCAGCGGATTTGGGTTCTCGCTTGAAGACAAAGAGTCCGCCCCTGTTAGCATCGCGAACGTGGCAAACAACACCACCGGGCCATGGTTCATCCATGCAAGGGCCAAGAAGATCTCTGGGCACGATCACTGATGGTCATTTGAAAACAGGGCGTCTCGAATGCCATCATCAAAGAAACAAACTCGAGGGACACAAGGTTTGGTCATTCGAGAATTGTCAGGCCGAGGAGAATGTCTCGACAAACACTCACAGGAGGATGTTAAATCGAAGCCCTCCTCGGCGGGAGGACAAACACTCGCCCTTGGACCGTCTCTTTCATGACCTTCGCCACTGAGCCGAGACGTGCCAAAGGGTGACGATGAGAGTCTCTCTGCTTATAACTTCTGAAAGTCTCCTTTCTCGAGGCATCCCACTGCTTTATCCGGTGATGAGCCAACCTACCTTGAGTTCCACCCTTCTTCTTTTCAACTGAACAGGTCAACCAAGACAAGATGGAAAGTCCAGAGAACATGGTTGGACATCAGCGGCCGGCCACCCTTCCTAAGACTACTTGTGGTATTCATCATTCGAACAGCACCGTCCACCACGACGGCGGAAGTAGCAAGCAAGACGTCTTCGAGAACAGAAAAAATAGACACGATGGTCCGAATAACAGCAAAGACCGCCAAAATCGAAAGAGACGAGCTGGACATTTGGATCACCGACGCGAGGAAAAGCTTGCCAGGAGCATCCGTCCCATAAAGAAGGATACCGGGCTTCAGGGTGACGGCAGTTGGAAAGGCTCCCCTGGCAGCGTTCACAGTCGTGGTGGCGATCTTGATCGGCCGAAACAAACTCAAGCACGAAGGTCTAGATATCTAGCTACCGGCATACCGCCACCCCCGACACCGGCACCTAACCTAGAGTTGAGGGCCATGTCGATTCGCCATCACGAAAGTCTCGGGTCAGACACCTGCGGGTTCTTCACTGTGAGCCATGATCATGGTACGGCTCAGCTTTCCATATTTGAGATGAGAAAACTAACAAGTTGCTCCATGAAGATTTGATGACTCGCGTATGCGATGATATTGCATCCGACTGTTCGGCCTGGGGTTCATGGCTGGGGTGTGGGTATAGACCATACACAACTTGCCTCGGGGGCGCTGCCCCTGAATGCGCGGCCGGCAAGACTATCGGAAGTCAGACTTTGTGTTGGTACATCGCGCTGCCTTTCCCTTTGCTCGCTTGATACTGACATTCATATGAAGCACCTCAGCTTCTGGATGGCTTCCAGAATGCCAGACCTTTCTCAGGGATGATGGTGGTTTGGGCACCAAAACGCTCTTAGGTTGCCGAAACGACGACGTCGTATGGGACGCGACTGTTTGGCTGCACACAGCAGCAATGGAGGCTTTGGGGAGCACTGAAGTACCAGCAACGACTTCAGTGGCGTCTTCAGTCGTTCTATCTTCTACTTCTCTGATCTTGAGCAGTCCAACTGTCCCGTTGACGCCCATCGGTGAGGCGAGCAGTGGCAGCTCTCCGACCCCGGTAGGCCCTATTGTCGGCGGCGCTCTCGGTGGCCTCGCTATTCTTGCTATTGCCGGCTGCATCGTAGTCTGGCTTATTGTGCAGAAGAAACGCGGAACATCACGGCCATTCAGGAGGTCAACGGTCGTCCAGGAACTCCCGGGGAATCACAGCCCTCATCATGAACCACAAACAGAGGGCTGGTACGGACAGTCCAAGAGCAACCCCGCGTCGCCAACTTCTCCAGCCAATACCCCGATAGCCAGAGAATTGTGTGAGGCTCCTGTGGTGGAGAAGCCGGTACAGCTCCCCGCGGCGGTCAATTCCGTAGGCAGCCCGAGTAAGCCGGCAGAACTCGGATGATAGTTTTTGGCATGGCTAAGAAGGATCAAATTTGATCTGGCAGTTTCGATTGAAGTTTGGAGGTAATTACCAATTGTATATGTCCTTCCAGTTGTTCATAGTACATGAAGAGTAGTTTAATGCGCAATATCGCGAAGGGTCATTCAAATCACGAACAGCTTCAAGTCAGGCCAAGACACTCAATCAGCCTTGGGACGCCACAAACTGCCGGAAATGGGTCGAATCAAAACAGATCTGCATGGACAGTATTTGAGCCGCCGCCGAATTGGCTTTATGTGCCTGAGACATAAAAATACGCTGCGTGGCACAGATCCTTGCGACTTTTAGAAAGCTGCTGTCTTGGCCTCTCCCTCGCGAACTAGCCAAGACCTTTTCTCCCTTGGAGGCGAGATAACTTCAGAGAAATTATAGTACTTTATTTCAACTGTAGTTACAATAATTCAGTATCGAAACCATTCACCACGAGAATTAGCCAACTTATCAAGCCCGTTTATCTCAACTTCCTCACAAGATTTGCTCATGTCTTGAGGACTGCCTTGGCATCTGTATCAGCCTGCGTCGACTTTGACTCTCACCAAGGCTCTTTTAGTAGCATGAGCGTCTAAAATGTCTAGGCCTGATTAGATGGCATGGAACATACTCTACCCGAGGTATGCTGCCTCATTCCTCGTCATCGGCCACCCAATGTCAGAGGCAGATATTTAGGACGGGAAGCTGAGTGTCACATGAGATTTCAGTGCCTCTTCTTGAGTTCTCTCCGACTCGTTCATCTGCAATTGAACAACATATGTATGCATTGTCTCCCAGGCTGGTGGCCAGTCTGTCAAAGTTGCCGTGATCTATATTCGTCAGTGCAACGCAGTCCCTCAACCGTGAACGAATGATGCGTCTGTATCTACTTCTTGTACTTCCCACCGGTTCCGTCTGTCTCTTGCAGCCCGGAAAGCGGATGGACGTTGCAAACCCATTGCCGGCCCGCCGCACACCCATCGGCGATGGCTTTGGATTCGTTAAGAGGGCGTCGCCCGCTCCGACTGCACCGCCAAGAATACGATTCAGAAATGCGCATCTCGACCGGCGAGCATCTGAGAATACCTGCGGATTCCTAGTGAACTCGGCAGAAAGTTAGTGGTGCTTTTCCAAGATTCTTCGTCACAGGTGCCCTTCTGACGCAGTAGCAGCCGAGCCTCAAGCACTATTCTGCCCAAGTACGATCTGCATGACCTCAGGATCATACATTGGATGTTCCCCTCAACCATATACTGCTTGCTATGATGGAAGTGCAGAGATATGTCGAACCGACACACTAGGCCCTGGGACTCGATGCTGGTATGCCTTCCTTGGCGATGCTCTTTTATACAGGACGAAAGAAAAGCCAGACCAAACACCACTCTTGGCTTCGATGTGACTAATAATCGAATCCGTAGTACCGCGAGCACCAGCGGATGGCAACCCCAGTGCGTTAATTGGCGGATGGAGAATCCTGATGGCGAGATGACCTATATCGGATGCTACAATACCATGCTGTCGGGCTTGAATACGAACAGCATATTCCTGGTCACAGACACAAGCCTCCTGCCGTGGCTATTACCTCCGCCTTCTACCACTGAAACATCCCCCTCAACCGATAGTACAAGTTCGCCCACCGATTCGGCCGAGTCCTCGCCGGAAACTACCTCCACGGGTCTTCCGGATTCAACCGTATCTTTTTCATTAGCTGCACCATCAGAGACTGGTGGTCCAGCTCCCGTGGGGCCACCGGTCGGTGCCATTATTGGTGGTATTGTTGGCGGCATAGCTGTTATCGCGCTCATCGTGTTCGCCGTAGTTTGGTTTACGATGTATCGAAAGAGGAGGCCCTTACGCAACAATGGAATGCAACCACCGACGGCACCGCATAAACAGCCGGGGGTTGGTGTTCAAGTTCATCCTGTTCCGCCTCCAGCTCATCATAAGCAGCCGCGATATCAAGCTCAAGCTCAACAGCAACGACATGGTCCTGACCACAAATCCAAGGTCTACTACCAACAACATCCGCTTGCCGTCTCATCAAAGCCGCCAAAATAGTAAGCCAGCTTCGAATATTGGTGGGAGTATTTTGATTGTGAGAATACCCGGTCATATATTCCGAACTTGCTTGAGGGTGTGTAGAGACTGACTTGAATACTTTGAAAGATCCAAAGTCACGAAATCGATTCATCCGTTCAGGTCATCTCCTCGAGCCATCAAACCCTTTTACAGGCACGAAGGTTTCTCTGAGCGGGCAGCGGCACAGGAAATGGAAAGTTGATTGAGAGTCGGACACTAGCTTAGACTAGGGGCGGGTAGGTTGCGACGGCGGCCATGTCTTGGTCGTCAGCCGCGATCCTTCACTCGCTGGCCTCGGAAGTCCCCGCTACCGAAGGCAACAACTTGGCGGTTAAATCCTCGCCACGTTTGAGCCTCTTTGGCCAATCTGCCATCGGTCCGTTTTGACCTCTTAAGTCCTTGTTCCTTGTATGTGAGTGGCTGTTGAGGCTTAGATCAGGTCAGACCCCCCCTGCAATAAGAAACAACACGTCCAATGAAGGTGCACCAGTGACCACACAAAGTAGTTTGTATCTCGTCTATTTTGATCCTAAGAATATAGGTAGATGTAAAGATTTTGGTTGCCTAGCATCTTTTCAAGAATTGAGTCCGCACAGATCTCAGTTCCTCGAGACGGATGTTTAAAGACGTTCGACATCAGGCTTCGGTAGCGAGTAGTCTAAGCAAATTAACATCTTCGGAATATCCACGAACTGTCTTGATCGTCTTTGTTCAGAGAGTGTCCATCGAGACTTAAGCATAACGCCCATGAAGCTAGCGCTGCCACTGACGTCTGAAGCCTGGATCTCACGTTTACCCTAAATATATCACGCTTACAAGCCAAGCCACCTCTCCAATTTTCTCGGCAAACCACGGACGCCGTTGCATGAGACCAGGCTGCAGTTCATCATATGGCATTGTCGATCTAATGCTACGGCACATCTTTTGGCGGGCCATTGGCCGATCAACAGTACGCTTGTGCTGATGGTTACACTGACCTACGATTCCTTCGGCTTACTGCGCCACCCGCCTGAGACGCAGCAGAACGTGAGACTTGAAGAGATAAAACACTCGTTATCCCTTTTACCCAAAGTTTTGGAAGGTTTAGCCAATCTTCCCACAGAGACAGTCATCCACGATTTCATTCTAGGCCATCGATCCTAATCTGCGACGTCGGCTTAGCGAATTGAGATTTCAAGATGCGAACTGCGACAGTGCTCGCGGCCGCCGGCCAAATTTCAATAGCCATGGCAGCAGGACCTTTGGCTGGAAACGACCGATTTGCGCGGCAGACAGTCGCAGCGGGGGACAACGGGTACGGGTATGATGTGGGACAGTCGCCGGCGCCGACACCCGATCCCGCCCGGGCACTGTGGGGCCGGATGCCGGACCTGGCCGGCCGCGCCGAGTCGCTTGGGGCTAATACCTGCGGGATTGTCACCAACGGGCCAAGTAGTGAGTCGACTCTTTTCATAAAACATGTTCCCCAATGCTAACCGTCGGAGGCACCTTTCCAATCACCTGCGCCAGTCGTCCGTGTCAAACGAATGGCAACTTTATGGGATGCGATAAGCAACCCTTTACCAAATGCTTCCTCAACTCGGCGTCGCAATGTAAACAGTCTTCGCTAGCACCTGGCGTCTTATGCTGGTGAGTCTTGCGTTATCTTCCAAGCAACTGCCTACTGACACGATGCAGCACCCAAACCGCGAACGGCTGGACACCCCGTTGCGCAACCTTCTTGAAAGACGACGGCAGATTGGACTTTCGAACGCGATTGGCGTGTGCACATTCCAGCTTGAGCGGGACCTTGACGATGACAATGATCGCAGCCACCGACGAGGCGGCCTTTTTCAGCAGCGGCGGTTCAGTGACGGCGACGGATCCCATGCCGACAGACTCATCCCCGAGCGAGACATCTTCCCCGTCAGGTGGTGGCTCTTCTTCGAATACGGGCGCAATTGTGGGTGGTGTTGTCGGCGGTGTCGCCGTGGTGGCCATCGCAGCCTGCGTCATTGTTTGGCTGGTCGTGCGAAAGAGGCGAGACGCCAGGAGCAAGACTCCGCCACCTCCGGGGCAAGAGCCTTATTTGAGCCCTGGTCAGAGCCATGCTCCGTCTTCGAGCCCGCAGTACCATTACGCGGGGACCGAAGAGCAGTACAAGTACCAGGCGGTGCCTCCCGTTTATCCGCCTGCCCCGGTGATCCATGAGGCACCCGGGGACACGCAACCTAATAATAGCATCCCTCGAGCGGAACTGGAAGACAGATAGGTTGGGAGATGATAGGCGAGATATTTTGAGCATATATGGCGTTTGACGGACTTGGGAAACGACTACAGGACATAGGCATCTTGGCGTCACCGGCCGGCAGCATTTCTTCAGCGGCTATACCATTGTTTCGCGCAATTTGCATAGACTTGAGAGACAAAGAAACACGCATAATCAATAAGTGTAAAAAGGCTTCTGTTCAGCTGTAATCTCTGTGGTATTGAACACCTTTATCCAGACGGTTTATCTTGCCTATGTTGCGTTCTTCCAAAATCACGAGTCCAGGCATCTCGATGCGCGTTTTAGGGTGTCATGGCTTCGAAACGTCTTTAAGAGGAATAAGAAATTTCAACCGGATGTTGGGTGAGGCACAGGAGGCACAGAACCTAAAAAGGGTATCAGTCCCCGTGGTTATCGTTGGCTCTGTTGGTAGATCACAGTTCCCTCGTGTTTGCATCCTCCAGTTCCAAACAGTGCTGTTGCCTTATGCGACTTGACCGCAATTTCAATATGCCCTTCGGAGATTAAGCATATCACTTTGCGGATTGCTTTAAGGAGAAGTGGTGCAGACTCATGGTTTCGTCGCTTCCCATCGCAGATATTCTTTTAACAACAGACTTGCCCGAAGTTGACCAAGGTACAGAACGCGCCGACATTCCACCATTGAGCCCCCAGCTAAGATAAGCAAAGACAACTTTTTGGCATTTCTGTCACATTTAATACTACGGCCGCAAGCTTGAAGCTGAAGGCTGTGCTGCAGCCAACTCATCGCACCCCGGCAGTATCGTCAGAGAGTCCCAACCATCATTTGACCGTCCAACAACCAACGAGACCAGGATCAGTTGCGGGCCTGGCTGAAAACGAAACGACTTCCGCACGTAGAAAACTCCCGACATGTTGGTACACGTTCAAGGGTAAAAAGGACCGGGCATGATTGGAGAGCTGTTGTCGCGTTGGATATCCTTGATATATACAAGGCCACACCAGCCCCCAACATCATCAAAATTTCCCCCAACCGCTGGCCGCCAAGACTCGCTCTTTCCGGTCAGTATCTGGCGAGGCGTTCTCAAGAGAACCTGCAGACGCAAGATGCGACCCTCATCGAGCCTACTGCTAGCTTTCATCAGCGCATGCTGTACAACCTCAGCCAACCCGCTGCAGAACAGCCGACACAAACAACACGCGCCTCCGCGTCGCACGTCTCCCGCAGAAGTATTCAGGTCCACCGAGGATATCGCGCCGGTCCCGACACCAGCTCCCAAACTTCGTTATCGAAACGCAAAGATTGAGCCTCGATCAAAGGGTTCAGATACGTGTGGATTCTGGTCTTCTTATGGAGAAAGTCAGTAACGACTCGTGACATAAAGGATTATTTTCAACACTGACACTTTTCTAGCCGATTGGCAGACTCTACTTTGCCACACTGAGGCTTCGTGCCAGACGTCAGGGACCGTTTTTGGATGTCGCGACGAGCCATACACGGGATGCATAGACGCGAGCAGCCCGTCAAGCTTGACATCTTTGTGCGGAAACGATGATTCTTACGACGGGAATATTTGCTGGTACGTTGGGCTAAATTTTCCGGCGGCCTCTTTACCCAAGTATTGCCATGATAACTGATGCTAATGGGAGTTGCCAGCGTAACGGTTGCTGAGCCGACATGTTTCATGTTCGTTCAGAATTACGGATTATCGAGTACGGTCACAAATCACAGATGCTGGCAAAGCATGTTTGGGCAATGGAACGCCCAGTACCTCGACACAACTACGGGCTCGATTGCAATCACCTCGATTGTGATAACGAGGACTGCCCTGGTGCTAAAGACCCTATCATCAACTGCATCCTCAACAGCGGAAGCTGCATCAGAATCATCTTCTTCGGGCGGTTCAGGCGTGTCAGGCGCCGCCGTCTCGACGACTGGTGCCATCGTGGGTGGTGTT
Source organism: Colletotrichum fructicola Nara gc5 (assembly GCF_000319635.2). NCBI lineage: Eukaryota > Fungi > Ascomycota > Sordariomycetes > Glomerellales > Glomerellaceae > Colletotrichum > Colletotrichum fructicola. The sequence continues at coordinate 5,101,683 of NW_027094051.1, read as the reverse complement.
GTCGGCGGCGTCACCGTGATCGCCATCGCAGTCTGCGTTATCGTCTGGCTCATACTCAGACATAAGAGACAACGCAAGGAAGAATATGTGCATCCCATGACACCGGGACCCTTAGAGCAATTCTCCATGCAGCCGTACGTCGCCTCCCCTGGTCCCGGTACGCCACGCTATCTGAGCGGGTTCTACGAGCCAGAAAAGTACCAGCCTGTGCCGATTATCGACCCAAGTTCTCGTGAGGCGCGGGGATCACCGAGCATCAGCCATAGTAGGGTCAATGATAATGACAACGGCGATCGAATTGAGCTCGCATCATGAGATTTTGATGATAGGTGTGCATATATATATTGGAGTGAAGACGTCGTTATTAGGCGATGGGGGGCGATATCAGCAGGGACAGTTGGTCATGTTGTTGAGGATTGATGAGAGATACCATTTACTTTCATAGAAATCAACCGTTACTGAACCCAACTTGAAGCTTTGATCGCTCAAACCATGCTCGAGAGTCCAACCCATGGTAAGCACAAGAATCCTCCACAAGTCGGTCTCGTGACACGACCTGGTGGCGAGAAGCCCCCGAGGGATCACGGAGGAGTCGGACAGTCCGACTCTTACACCTTGGCAGCCTTGCCATGGCTGACAAGTGAAAACTCCAATTGGATGGCTGTCCCGCAACTTGAGAGACATAATGGCGCGCAGTGCGACCGGAAGTAAAACAGGCAACGCCCAGGTTGCACGAGAGCTGCGAGACATTGAGGGGAAGAATGCATCCTTCCGCCCAGAGGGATAGATAAGCAGGCCAAATGCCATGTTGGCACTTTATTCGAAGTCGCAGTTCCCGTGTTCACATACGATGTCTTCAGACTCTTGCGACATCAAATTCACGATGCACCGCCTGTCCCGCCTCTTACTCTCGGGGTTAAGAGCCCTCAGCCCACAATGCTCGCAACATCCCAGGGCCAACACATCTTACAATCCGAGTTATCGCACACCGAATCAAAGTGCGAAGGCAAAATACGTCGTTCAACCCACACCTCGTCCCAAAGATCGCGTTCGAGTCCGAGAGCCCAGCATCGATTCGAGCATTGAGCTCGCTCCCCTACTCCCTCTCGAGTTTGTCTGAACGTTGAGGAAGTTTCAAGGCAGTGGAGAACCGGGGTTCTGAAGTGACTTAGGAGGCTAGGATATTCGCCTTTGTTCACTGTTGTCTTACGGATAAGGCCGCGATATAAAATTGAGAGGTCCATGAAGGTTCCTTGGTGATGAGAAGAAATTTGTCATAACACATTGTTGCAATAATTTATTCTTTGCCTCTCATCGTTGGTTTGGTATTCCTCATGACTATATACAAGGGTCTCCAGAGCAGAGGTACAGACGAATAAAGTCGGAGGATTGTGGCTTGCGATCTTGCATGACGGAACCATGATGGTTTCATCCAGAGCGTGGCCATGGGTCACTGTTTACATTGCCTACTTTCTTCTCCGTCACATGGAGGTTTGTCCCTTCACCTTTAATTGAACACGATTCTGGAAACCTCGTTCTTTCAACCGTCCCCGCAAGACATCCAGGCTTATCCAAAGCCCTTTAAAAGGGCTCAGGTGGCCGTAATTCCATGGAACAACGCCAATGTAACACATCTTCGCCCAGCGTGAGTGTTAATCATTAAGGAGATAGTTGGCCGACTGAGACCAGCGAGGCCGCGCGCTGTCTGGGACGTTAGGCGCAGAGCAAGAGATACCACAGCCCCTTCGTCGCCCTTCAACGTCGGTGGCCACTGTTTCCCCTGGCGTATTGATATGTACCTTTACATAATACGCCGTTGTTGTATTGTTCATCGAGATAATCTTCAGACTGGGCCCTCATTATGCGGGAGTCCATCTCGCAACTTGTTTCCCAAACACCGTGGATGAAGACGATGATTTCTCGTTGGAGAGGCAAACTGAACCAAAGAACCATCCTATTATACAAGAACCACCTAGAGTAGCTTCGCGCTCTTACTATTTCCGAATCGGACTACTTATAAGGTCAAGTCCGAGGCTCTCTTGACAACCCTACCAATTTCACCGCTTTCGCCCCATTTTCTTCTTTGAGCTCAAACACCAATCGTAAAGATCTCGTGAGAACAAATGCATTTCACATATTCCCGGGCCGTGTCTCGCAATCGGAGTTACCTTGGCTCTCCGCTATCCGTCAGCGTCCCTCTGTGAGTTATTCCGCACCATGATAAGAAAACGAAGCAATGTCGAGGAAGTCTCCAGTAAGATGTTTTTCGACTCTGGCCCGCCACCATCATAGATAGAGAGGCTTCCCGAGGACTTGACTTTTTGTTGTGAATCTCAAATTCAACATCAACATCACCATTGAAAACTCTGCAGTCAGCTCCCGATAAGCTTGTCACATTGCTTTCTTGAGATGGCCATGACAAGTTCGGCCAAGACGAACGCACACCTATTGGACAACCCGACTGAGGCGGTGACACTGCGCTACAAGCCGTCTTCGTAGAGATATGATATGTATTGAATGCCTCCCTGCAATTAGTTTTGTAACGATAGACGGCAATAGCTCGGTTGTACTGTTTGTTGGTAGCTTTTGACCATGCATGCAAGGCGGGCTTCACAAATCGATCAGATATCCTCAGCAAACGTTAGAACCAGACGTCCGCGGTTAGGATATGCGTCTATACGCCAATGAATATTATGCCACCAACAAGAAGAGTGAACAGCAGATAGGGGAGGAACGGTCCAAAAATGACGAGCATCGCCCATTTGAGCCATCACCAAGTCCAGTTTAGTTGTCGAAGTCTGGCACTTATGAATCACAACGGCAGGGCCTGCATCAATACATCGCAAGATGGCAAGACTCGGACCATGACCACAAGCGTGCTTGATGCCAGCAAAGATCGAAGTCAAACACATGGCAAAATTGCTTCAACGTTGACGGTCCAAGCAGACTTCGATATCAAAGTCTCGAAACGACGCAGTAGGGCCTTAGCAGCCCCAAAGTCGCCTCCAAAGACAGCATTCAAAGGAGCTATTGCCCACCACGAGCGCCTCACCCGTCGTAGTGCAGAATCGACTTGGCATCCCGTCTTGGCACGAACGCTTACAATCTCCAAGAACTCGTTGGAGAACTCTCTTCCGCACCGCTGAAGACACACATTGACCATCCTCACACTCGCTTGCACGCGGGTCAGACGTGGCACTCTAGCTCTGTAACGTTGAAGACAACCTCTTCACCCGAAAGATAACGACATAGCTGATAAGTGAGATAAAGGCTCAGGTTAACCCAAGACAGCTTGTGCCGACCAAGCTTTGGCCGAGCCGGAGAGCGAGGCCGTCTCCCGTTCGGTGACTGGCCTGTGAGAAGTGATAGGCTGTCGGCCACCTGGGACGGCCGAGGGAAGAATGCCAGTCAGCACGACGGAGGCAGACTCTCTGAGACAGGTCTGCATGATGGTTCTAGGCACGCATGCGAGTAGGCGCGCCAAGCAACAGCAGCGGCCGAGATCTCCTTTTACCAAGAAACCGTACGACGATTGTCGACGCGTCAAATATAGATGGCGGCGAAAGGACTATCGATATCGAACCAAAACGCACACGTCCAGAGCCGCCCGCAGCTTCACCGCTCGTTTATCCCGGTCAGGTCTGGGACCCTTTCGGTGGCGAGCGGCGAGCCCTAGACGAGCGACCATCCTGCCAAACGTCTGGACCGGGGAAAGAGCACGAGAGGATACGGAGCTGTACATAATCGCAGTAGGGCTGACTAGTGAGTTCCGATGAACACATCAGGTACCCGTGGGGTGCTGCGGGCACTAGGTAGGGGTCGACGCTGGCTACCATATGTCCATGCATCGCGAAGTTGCACCAAACGTTGCAAATGGTCAGCGGCAGCCACGTGTGGAGAGCCGTTTGAGCCAATCCGCAGACGCAATAGACTATGCTGCACAGCAGTTTCCCAACGGGAAAAAAATTACAGAGTGACTGGGGGCTCACGGGCGGCTTTTTGGTCAAGCCAAAGAAATTCAAGGTCGATATCTAGCCGTCGGCCAGGCATGTGCTTGCTAGGGTTCGGTTGGTTGTTCCGTGGGCAGCCGCAGACGGGAAGGGTGTAACTGACACTGGCGTACCCAGCACGCCAGATTGCTGGGAAGCGAACGAGCCACTGAGCTGCGAGCTTGTTTGCACGAGGGCCACCGAGACGGATGGCTTTTTTTTGATATCGCATCACCGCCAATTTGTCCATCAACCACGGCGGGATGAACAAAGCATCTGCCCTAGGTGGTGCTGGCGTTTGTGACGTCGAAACATCCGGGATCCCTCGCTCGCACAGGAGGAACATCGGCATGAATAGGGATGGTTTCAATAGGGCCACATCCTACCCGAAGTCTGCATGTTCGCTCTCGCGTCAGTGGAGCGGCTTGAGCGGATGGACGATAATGCAAACCAACGAACGGGATGGGAGAGCAGACGAAGAGGAAACGGCGGCGAACAGGGCGGCGTCGCGTAATAGAATGAGCAATGACAAAAAACGAAAAGCTCTTGGCACCAATACGAGCGCATCCTGTGCACAACCTCTGGCACCCCGCGCACCTAGGCCCGAGATGGAGCGAGTTGCGGCCGGAGGACCTTCGGTTGAAGGTGGAATTCCATGTATTTCGGACGCTTCCCCCGGTTTTCAGTTCTCCGAGTGGACAGGGGCACCGGCAGGGCCAAGCATCTCTCAGGGTTGCGGCGCACCTGCCATTTGCAGGGCAGGCAATGGAATTACTGCTTGCGGACTTTCGGACAGACGGTGAGGGGCCCCGTGTTCCATTGGCGTGAGGTTGGAGTTGTGAAGCCATGCCGAGCCCAGCCAGCCTGGAGCCGGACAGGAGGAGGAGCGGTTGGAGGCAGCGAGGTCCGCAATTAGGAGGCCGCCAGCTGCAGCTATCCCATGCTTTCTTGCTATTGTCCTGCAGACAGGTGCAGATACCCCAACCCAACCTCACACTTAGGGCCATCAGCGGCGGCGGCACCAGCAGCAGGAGGGTGTGCCGCAGGAAGCTCTGACCTCTTGGGGCCGTTTGACAGCTCGCAACTAGGCACAGCAGCTGTAGCTAGGAGGCGCACAAGAGAGCTCCCCGGCGCCAATCTGCTGATGCTCATCGGCAGGTGATCTGAGCCGGACGACACATGGGAGATGGGAGATGGGCATCAGAGGTGTGCGGAGCCCCAGTCGAAATTGAGAGTTGCGGAGCGAGCGAATAGGGAGCCTGGTCAGTTGCGCCAGACTCCAGAGGCACGCACACACATACATAATGTAGCGGGCGCCGCCGCATCGGAAAAAGCGTGTCGTGTCGACGAGTCGAGTTGATTTGCGTCAAGGAAAGAGGGGTTGAAAGACATGGATGGGAAATGCCTCATAGCGGAAAGCAACTGCAAGAGTGGAGTGGCATAGGCGTGTGTTTCTGATCTGGTGGCAGGATCATGTCTGTTGAGTCTGATGGACGTCGGCTCGCTCTGCAAGTTGCAGTCCACAACTGAGGCCAGGATATGTGAGGGGGAAGTACCGCCCTAGCGAAAACAAGCTGGACTATCGGCAGCAAATTGATGTGGCCGTACCGGCAATCTGGGACGGATGCTGGCATGTTCGTCTTGTGTTCCCATTGTCTCTGTCGGCCGCATGCCCGGCTAATACAGAGCGCGCGGGCGGGGCACCACTGCATGCAACTGAGGGATGGGATGGATGAACGACAGCGTGGTGGTGTAATCAATGAGTACTGCTTCGCCAAAGTACTTTGCTTCGCTGGACAACGAACATAGTGCATCCATGGCAGAAGGGCGTTGAGCTCGCAGCGAGTCTAGCGTCTGGCTAGAGGCTTCTTTGTCCGCGGCTGTTGCAGTCGAGTCATTATATTACTGCGGTGCAGCCTCCCGTGTTAGTCTGCATATGGCAGGGCCGGAATTATTGACTTGGGGGGGTCGGCTCAGATGTCTCAAGTCCCCCGACGCAAGGCGGGAGCGATCGAGACACAGAGGCAGAGGTCGGATGGGTGACGAGGTGTCGAACTTGGTTGGCGAGGCGCGGGTGGTGATGCCGTTGCGGAAGCCGGCGAGACGGCGCAAGTGGACAACTCGACAGCGGCGGCAAGCGCGGAGTGGTGATGTGCGAAACGGAAGACGATGAGCTCATTGCTGAGATGATGGCAGAGAAAGCAGGGAGCGGATGCCAAGAAACGTTGCACAAGTACATGGGGGCTCCATGGTTGCGTTGTCGGGCAGTTGAGACAATCCCGAATTTCTCCTAGTGTTGAGAGTCACACGACCTGGGATGAGGAGGTGATTACTGAAGCTGAGTGATGGATGGATGGGAGAGGATCTGAAATGCGGTGCAGGGCAGGGGCAAGGGCAGAAGGAAAAAGACGAGGTGCGTGGGATTGGACGATGAAGAAGCGTGTCTGTGCTGTGCTGTGTGCTGCGTGCAGCAGGAGGGGACAAGAGGGGACCTGACCTGAAGAGAATGGACTTGGAAGCCCTCGCTCGACTCCATACAAAGACACAACGCCTGCAGTCGAGTCGATAATTCGGAGGTTGCGCTGAGTGCGAGGCGGAAGAGCTGCTGCTGCTGCTGGCACGGAATTGATCAAGATCCATGCAACCAGTGACAGATGGAAAGAAAGGCACAAGAAAGAAAAGAGGAGACTGACTCTGGTGACGGGGCCGATGAAGAATGGAGACAAGGAAGTCTCAAGGCTTGACCTGTGATTCGGTACCGCAAGCCGGCTTGGTATTTTGGACAGCAGGTGCGACCCCAACAGCGACAGCAGCAGCGGCAGCGACAGCGACGGCGAGGGCAGCTGCAAGTATTCGACGGGCTGCTGCAAACGTCATCGCCTTGCGCAAACACTGTGCGGGGGAAGGTGCGGCTAATACAGCTTGACAGTACGGCGCTTGCCGCGATACTGGGCGCCTGCAGGAAAGAAGACATCCCTCTCAGTCACAATTTGGCCTCCAGATGCAGTTGCCAGTTCAGTTGGGGGGTTTTTGGAGGCAGGCACGACTGGGGAGGTACCTGCCCACTGCCCTACAAAGTTGCGACCCAGTTCTTTTCGTCCCAGAACACACTGGACCCGTACCCAGAACCCCCGCCAGACCCAGACCCAGACGGTAGACCCCGCCAGACTCGGTAGGACTTTACCTTCCTTGACATGCAATTCTCTCCGGTTTTCGTTTGCTGGCCCGAGGTCATTCGCCTCTCTACCCTTTTTTTTCCCTCGCGCTTTTTTTCGTTAACCAAATTTTCAACCTCGCACAAAACCCCGATGGCCCGAAATGAGCCCGGGAGTCTTGAGGGGCGCGAGAGGGATAAAAAAATCACCAGAGACTGGCAGAGATCGCCCACAAATCCCAGCCCTCGGTGGCCAGTGGTTGGCAGCACCGCGAAACACACACGGAACACGCGAGAGAGAGCTGAAGGTGTTGTCTCTCTCATCTGGGCTGTACTCTGTCAGAAGCTACCTGCCACACCTGCCTGTCCAGCTGCCACAAGCCCAAAGCAAACGGCCGCACGCTCGCTGTTGGCTGCTGTCTGCTGTATGCTGTGCCACGCTATGAGGTCGTCCAAGACTTTTCCAAGCCCTGAAAAGACACACAGTCCGCAGGCAGGTCCTTGTGCACCTTGCGCGGCCTGCAGACCCTGTTCTTGGCTTTTTCTCAAACCAAAAGACTTTCCGCTGAAGGGCGACGATGGTGGACTGTGAACTGTGGGTGCCACGGCACGGCGCACCAGTAACCACGCACCAGCGACCAGCGGCATACCGGGCTGCCCCTCCATCGTTGGTCGTTGGCCCGGCTCGCATCTGAAATCTCGCGCCTGGATGCAGCCAGCCAGCCCACTGCCGTTCGCGAAGCCGCTTTTCTCTTTGCAGATTCAGGCTTGGCTGTCCGATTCGATGCCGCAGCCCACTCTTTCTTGAGCACCAGCCCTGCCTGTCTGCTTTACCACCAAGTATTCGTCCATGTCATCGATCAAACCGCACGCCATCCTCCGACCATCCTGGCGAGAACAAGAAGCTTGATGTCCTTTGACACATGCCCCGATACCCCGGACACCTCATCACCGCTAATCATTGCTGTACCAGCCATTCTCTGCCGCGATTTGCCTGCCAGGTGCACTCAGGGCAGCGCGGGACAGGCCCGGGCAAGCACGGCAAAACCGCAAACCCCAACCTTTGACGCTGTCGACCTGTGATGCCAAGTGGCACGCACGCTACGTTCCTTCACTACAACGGGAAAATGATGGGCTGCATGTACGTGCTGGCTGGCTGACTTGCCTGCCGTTCCCGGGGCTTCCCCGAAACAGGCTCAAGGTGAGGAGGGCAAGAGGAATGATGGATGCAATTCTACGTAATGACACGACTACCATCGCCACATGCCGACGACATCCGCTGCTGCCACAGCCTTTCATTCTGGCAGGTTTTGAGCTGACCTTGCTCAGCGCGCCCAGCGGATGCTGCTGCTTATGTCATGGACGGAAGACTCGCTACCTCCACCAGAAAGCCTGTCGCAGGCCGCGGGCTCACCTCAACAATGGGCCGCGGGCATCACCGTGGAACAAGTCTACGTAAGTTGCCCTGCGTTTTGAGTACTCAGGACGCGGAGTAAACACACTGAGACCGAGCCACCGACTCCATCGTGTGTGTCAGAGTGGTCGGCCGGAGGTATTGATTACATGGCGAGTACGGAAGACTGACAATCTCGAGAGTAATAATTCATCAAACCTAGGCAAAGACGGATACCTCTGTTAGGTAAGAGGTCGTGCAGGCCGGCGTGTACCTGGCCTGCCCCAGACCGAAATGCGCAACCCGTCTCCATCCAATGCCTTTCCGGCTCCCGACTCGCCAGTCGGCGGACTTTATTGTCATTGAGGTGAGGGACCTGCGACTCCATCACCCCGTCTCTGTGCCTCGACTAGTCAGTCTGCGCTGGTGCGCTGCGCGTCTTGCAGGTCGTTTTCCTCTTGCCGCCTTTTTTCGTCCGTCATCCACGGGTGGCCCGAATGCATGTATCATGTATCGTTGAGCTATACGAAAAGCTGTCCAATATCCAGCGACCTCGCCCAACCGGCCGTTCATTCTTCTTACCCTAACCTAACCTTATTATTCTTGTTCCTCCCACGCTGGTCCACTCGTCTCAGGCCTGTGGCAGCGGCTACGTTATTGCTGCTGCATCTGGTGCCTGCTTCCCGCTCAGTATCCGCCCAGCGGCCGGGGGTGACTGTGGTTCTGGGACTGGATGTTGCGTTGCGTTGGATGGCGGGCAGAGGGAAAAACAAACATTGAGTTTTGTCCATGTATCCGTACATGTCGAATACCTTTGGCAAGTTAAATTACACTGCCTCTATTCGGTTGACTCTGGCTCGTTTCCACCTTTGTCCGCGGCGGTACCTAATCACAGCTTTTTTCTCCTTTCAGATAGTCCCATCAGTCTTGGCTTTCTACCCTTTCCCGCACCCCTGATCACTGCCTCGAATCCTTCAATCAGACTCCCCCATTCGTACGGAGGCTCCCGACGAAGCGGGAAACGAATACGCCACGCTCGATAAAGAGGTAGCGACGGTCACAATACCAGCGACAGTACTTTGGCAGATTTTTCTATTGTACTTGTAGCATGCTTCCTCCAGCCACCACCGTGGTGGAAAATACCTCTACTGCTCTTACACGCGGGTGCGGCATCTCGCAACGACCGCTTACAAGCGCACTTGGATGCTATCTCCCCACACCAAGGGCCGGCAAGGAGTGCGGCACCAATCAGCCGCCTTGTCTTTTCGTCAGTGACTACCCGGTATCCTTCCCAACCTCTGAGAACTCCCACAACCACGTCGTCATCCGCAACACACAACCTCTGGGGCACTTCACACAGGTCCCGTTTTCTTGCCTCGGGACATCGCACCCTGCAGATTCCGCGCCTCTTTGCCCTCGCAGCGTTCACTGGTCTGCTACCAACGCCTTCGCCGACCTTCCAGGAACTACAGAACACTAACTTGGTATCTGACGAACAAACGGAACGAACCAAGGACCGACCAACGGCAACAATAGTCACACCGACCACACTTCTTCCACAGGCCCGTCTGCGGACTTCACTTCATCCATCCAACAAACCTGCCACCTCTCGTGGGGTTGCTGACATATCGAATCTCTGGCGGTGACCAAGCCTTTTCAGCCCTCCTCCCTGGAACACCTTATTGTTCCTGCCCCAGGTCCATCCCCTGAAAAGGTCACCTTTACCACATCAAGAGACCCGGACTACACCTCACACTTCGCTTACACCGCCCGCCCGCGGCCTTTTTTTCTCTCTTCCCTCTTAGCAAAAGCGCAAAAGCTCCAAAAGCGGACACCACCATACGACGAGCAAAAGGGTCGCCATCGAGGGACACCAACCACAACAGGAGCTACCGCCCATCAGCTGGGAGCAATAGTGCGCGCAGCACCAGGGCACCTCAGGTACCTGTGCCAGTACAGGTACCTCAGTCGACCTGTCCCAGGCCGGTGGAGGCAGCAGACCACACCTCACCTCTCCAGTTGCGCTGTGCAGTACGGATACACTGCGTTTCTCAACTGTACCGAGCTGCAGCCTGCAGGGCAATCCAATCTTCCTTTCGTTGCCCCACCACGCCCACTCGTCGGCCCTACCTACTTTACCTCAAAAGACGCTACACATCCTGCGCTACTTACACCACAGGCCACCCGCCGCCGTCGCAACCTGCCCGCCTGCTGATTTAATTTTTTTTCTCGAATTTGTTTTTTTTTTCTTTCTCGCTGTCGCCAGTCGTCGCCGCTCCCACCACCCTTGGGGCCTGCCCGCACCGCTGCACGCTGCACGCTGCCCACTACCACCACAACAGGACCACGCCAGACCGCTACTGGACCGCCCGCCGACGCTTCTGGGCCAGGCTCGCTCACTCTCCGACCGCTTCTCGACCCTTTTTTTTTTTTTCCCTCTCTGCACCACTCCCCTCTCCATCTCCGTCTCCCTCCTGTCCTGCACTCGACCTCCCCCTACATAATAGCTTAATCCCTACACCCCGTCCCAACTCCTTCGTCTTATTACTTCTTCTCCCGACCTTCTTCCCTCAAACTCTGTACTCGACGGCAACCCCAATTCCCTCTGCCGGGACCAAATTAGAAAAAAGGGGGTTGAAACAGGTCTGCTATTTTGTCCGCCCTGCGAGTCACGTCTCTTTGGGCCCGAGCCCTCCCACTGCGCCGAGGCGTTCTTGACGCCACAGCGTGCCCTTGTCAGACCTGAGCCTCGAGTCTCGACGGCCCTCCCGAGTCGACTCGAGTCGCAAGACAGAAAGACTGTTGTCCCCTCCACCCCCCGCCAGCCAGTCTTCACCCGCCCGCATAACCCGCCAACGCTGCCCTCTGCAACACCGCGCAGACCTGCGACCCGCGGTTTCTGCTGCTGCACCTACCCGCGGCTGACACCAACCGTCCGTCACCGATAGCCGGAACTAAAAAAGAGACAACAGGAAAAAAAAAGACAGAGGCGAAAAACGAGAAGTCGGTCGCATTCGCGTATATACCGGCTTCGTCCTCCCTTCGCGCCCACTTCAAACCTCGCTCGCCAACCTTCAACCACACCCCTGCTGCTGTTGCGCATGCCGCTCATGCCCTCAGCTTCTCCAGCAATGGCGAGCCCAACAACCGCTTCGGCGGCCAGCTCCAAACCTTCGTCCGTTAAGTCGGACGGCAAAAAATCGCCGCGTTTGACCCCGCAGAATGGCCAGCCCATTACCAACGGCAATTCGTCCCACGAGGCCCTGCCGAAACCTGCCGAAAAATCCTCCATGAAAGACAAACTTACGCGCATGTTCTCTACGAAAGACGTCACCAGAAACGCTATTGAGGTCCCTCATCGTCCGCGCGGTTCCAGCTTTAATGAGAGCACAAAACCCCAACCCCCCAGCAGGAAAGCATCAACAACCACCGCAGAAAGAGTTCCCGAAAAGCCCGCTTCCAAACCCGTCAAAACGCCCGCCAAAGATCTCCACCGATTCATGGTCAACCCAGAAGCGCAGGGTGGCCACGAGCACCACCTCAAGTCAAGTCGCAGGCAAGAGAAGCTCTCCGACATGTGGCGCACCCTCATCGGCAAGAAGCAGGACCAACCTGCTGAGAATGACCTCTCTCTTGTTTCCAACTGGGTAGATACCCTCAAGGCGGAGAAGGAAGACATGGCTGGTGATAAGAAGAACGGCCCGAATGCGACGACGACGCTGGTGGAGAAGTACGGAAAGTGCCAGGAGGTTGTAGGCCGTGGTGCCTTTGGAATCGTTAGGATATCCCACAAGAAGATTGAAAACGGCACAGAAAAGTTGTTCGCCGTCAAGGAGTTCCGTCGCCGACCTGAGGAGACAGAAAAGAAGTACAGCAAGAGGCTGACTGCTGAATTCTGCATTTCCTCGTCGCTCCGACACCCCAATGTCATCCATACCCTCGACCTGCTCAAGGACGCCAAGGGAGACTACTGCGAGGTAATGGAGTTCTGTGCGGGCGGTGACCTGTACACCCTTGTCCTCTCGGCCGGCAAGCTGGAGGTGCAAGAGGCGGACTGCTACTTCAAGCAGATGATGCGTGGCGTCGAATACCTGCACGAGATGGGTGTCGCCCACCGCGATCTCAAGCCCGAGAACCTGCTGCTCACCACCCGTGGCGGCCTCAAGATCACGGATTTTGGCAACGGAGAATGCTTCCGCATGGCCTGGGAGACAGATCCCCACATGGTCTCTGGTCTCTGTGGCTCCGCCCCCTACATCGCCCCCGAAGAGTACACCGACAAGGAATTCGATGCCCGCGCCGTCGACGTCTGGGCCTGCGGTGTCATTTACATGGCCATGCGTACCGGCCGCCACCTCTGGCGCGTCGCTCGTAAGGACGAGGATGAGTTCTATGCTAGATACTTGGAGGGTCGTCGTGATGAGGAGGGGTACGGTCCCATTGAGTCTTTGCATAGAGTGAGTTTTATGACCCTTTCGATTTTTTGTTCCCATCTAATGTTTCTCCAGGCGCGCTGCAGGAATGTGATCTACTCCATCCTGGATCCTAATCCGACCCGCCGCATCACGGCCTCACAGGTCCTCAAGTCCGAATGGGGCCGGGAGATCAAGCTGTGCAAGGCTGGTGAGGAAGGTCTCTGATCTATACTGTTCCATTAAGTACTTCAATGTTTGGAGCCTCTCAACAACGCGGCGGAAAAACGGAAACGACCGGATCACTAAACTGGTCCCACGATAGAGGATGCATCCGCACGAACAGGATGCACGACCGGCGGCCCCTTGAATTATCTATCAGCCTGCTTCGATTCACCCATTACACTTGTTTACCTGACGATTTACGACACCCCATGCGACCTCGTTATCGCGAGCATCGGCGTTCGGCGTTTTCCTCATCCTGCTTACGACACAACCTTCTGTTCAAACGTACATATGACACCCACACCCGTCATCGGAACGGGCAATCGCAGAGCTATGCTACAGAGCCGGGTCTACACTCTTCTTGGGTCGACTGGGCCTAGCAGTCCCCAACCCCTACGGAATGAGCCATAATGAGCGACGGGATTTGAGACGCACTGAAGGTGGGAACCGGCGGGCTTCGTGGATGGGGCAAGCCGGAGGGCCAGGGAGGGATGGATGGGATGGAAGGAACTGGGCAGGACGGACGCAGCGGCTTCTGCGTCTTTCCTAGGGCACTTTGGGGAGACTGCATGCTATGAGTGAGCTGTCGCTGGGCTCGCGCGCGGCAGGCGACTCTCTGGATATGACCTTGCGGTCTCCCCTTGACCTAATCCACTCGCTTTACTTCTGTAGTGAGTGGTTGTATTCTGAGCCAAAAGACCCAAAGAACAAAAATTTATGAACAAGCAAAGAGGGGCGCGGCATGTGGGTGATCATTCTGTGACTGCTCGGTGTGTGTGCTCACCCAACTCTTTGCCATCAAATTTGCTACGGTCTTTGCGGTATGGCAGGCAAGTACCTCTGGTCACAGCACAAGCTCGGGGGCGGTAACAGCACACGTTGCTCCTCACAGGCGAGGCAAGTATCGTCATCTGCCCACGTACGGGCTCCTAACCGAGCCGAGCGCCGGGGCAGAAAGGTTCTCTACGCGCCCACCTCTTCGTCCTGGAGGCATGACGCAGCGAAACCTTTTTCCTTATTTTCCGCCCTGGCATCTGACAGATGACGATTCTACGGGCGTGGAGGATAGACAATACGTCCACGGGAAGCAAGGTTTGACATTTCTGCCCTCTCCGGGCACCCGACGCGTCGTCCGGGAGGCAAGTCAAGACTTTGCTCGGGAGTCAGAAGTGCAATGCGGGACCCGCGCGACCTCCGTCCGTTGTCTGGCCGCACCGAGGCTTCCGGTTTGGTAGAGTCACCGCCTCGGCTTGGCAAACGGGCTCAGTGACCTCCATCTTCGTTCACTTGAGGCGGCGCCGTCTTGGCTGTCCATGTTGTTGAACTCTCTGGCCAGATCGTCTGAGAGGGAGAGTGTTCAGTTCACACAAGACAAGAAAGGCGCAGCAGGTTTCCGCCACGAGAGAACAGTGCCCTCTGCTTGGCACGTCTGGCGAAGACGAAGTTGTGTGTGGCATTTGCTAAGCTTGGCATCGCCTGACTGAGGGTTTTTCTTCATGCCCCAACATTGTCCTAGACATATGCACACACGCACACAGGCAGCTGTCCACGAGGACTGGGGTGCGTGTGCCTTGTTCGAAGGGTGGCGGCGGTCTGGATCCGAGTAGGTATTATTCTCTGTTTCTCCCCGCAGCCACGATGGTGGTAGCCGCCATGAGGCGCGATTTTGGTGTCGGCCAGCACAGAACAGCACACCCACCAGAAATGCGCAGAATTCACACCGCCTCTCGTCGGTCGTCGCCAGCTCACCGAAGAGATCCTTCCAATCCCAGGAGGGGGGGGGGGGGGGGGGGGGGGGGGGGGGGGGGACTGACTACACGAGATCCGGCAGCCTGGTAGACGGCGCGGCAACGCGGCACGCGGCACTAAACCTCTAGCACACCACACCTTGGATCGATCTCGGCCAGCGTCATCGACGGTGGCCGTTCCAGATGCACGTCTTGTCTCTGATTCCTTGCATTGCAGTAGAGGGGGAAAAACAAACGCTACTTGTCGAGTGCCCAACGTGGCGCAGCCTACCCCCTCCTACTTATCCCAAAGGTCACGAAAGCTTGCCCTTCCTTTGCTGTCGTGGCTCCCTCTCTCTGCTCTACTTTAGTGCTGCAAAAGCCTAAAAGTCTTTGGGGATGCGATCCAACAGTGAAAGAAAGTCTAAAAAGATGCGCCAAAACACGCCGAGTGACCAGACCAAAACAAAACCGCAAGCCAATCGGCCCAGCCCAGCCAGCGTGCGTCCTGAAGAATGGAAACATGCCCTCCTCCCCCACTAACCCGCACACAGCCACACAGAAGACACGACAAAGGCAAGGGGAAGGGTGAACAAACACAACGAAAGCCGCCTGCACCTCCCGCATCCGCATCCGGGACCGGGGCTTCGGGGACGGAGACCTTAGGCCTCCGCCTTTCTGTCTGAAATACGTTCTAGTACAGCCCCAGAACAAAGGGAGGGGGATAGCCCCCGCGGGGTCCGAGACATACACCATCGGGGCGGAGGCGGGGTCCTACACCCCCGGTCGCCGCAGTCTGCGGTGCCGCATGGCCGCAGGGGTGAGGCATCATGGGGGCTTGCTTTTGCATATTCCCCCGGTGCGGGCCGAAGGGGAAAAAAGAAATGTGTGCGGGAAGGGGCCCGCGTGCATGGTGCCGAGCCGGCCCGGTCCCCGGTCTTTCGGCCCCGCTTGGTTACACCGGTGCGGCGGCCCGGTCGGTCGATGCCGGTGGTGGTCGACTGTCGCCGTCTTGGCTTACCTGCTCTGAGCTGTCCGGCTTGCATTGTGTCTTGCCTTGATGTAGTTTCGAACTGTTTGTAGTTGTAGTCGAAAGGTAAGTATGCCGCCGCCATGGACAAGTGACCGTATTATCGTCGTCGGCGACTTGGGCACACTCTCACCTGACGATATCTAGGCACCTTCGCAACATCCTTGGCTAGCATATCGGTAGACGTGTCTGTTCTCATGTTCAATATCCGATGAAGTCGGCACAGGTCGTTCTGAGCTGGCCCCCAAGATGGCCCCCCACCTCGCCCGACGAAGCCACCCCCAACGATGATGATATGTTGCATGCCCCTCCCACATACGATCCCGCGTTGATACACTCTAGTTGATACCGGATGGTGGGCGTAACAGATGTGATGGCACCCTCGCTGGGCATCCAAATCTATTTCTTGCTGGGAATGGTGGGAACATCACGATAGCTTTTGCCTGAAGCCTCCAGGCTTAGGGTATCATAGAGTTATTTGCGTCCTTGCGCATCAGATGCATGAATGTGGGCAATGTCCGGCAACATCAGACAACAGTCCTCGTCGTTGTGTCTTCTCACTCACAATTTCACGTCAAGACGTAAATTTCACTGTGTGCAACAGATCAAAAACATAAACTGAACGGTAAGCCCAAAGGCTCTGTATATGCGTGCCAATTCTTCACTACCATTGCTCCGATATACATTGCCTAAGCCGGTAGAAACGCCGAGGTTGGCGGGCCGCAAAACGAAACAGACACACCGACACAATCGGCCCGCCTTCTTCCTCCTCCTCTCAGACGACCCCAAGATAATACATACAGAGACGGCTTCTCTCTCTCTGTTCGTGAATCTCGTGCCAGCCCGGTCATTTTCCCGTAAAATAAAAACACCCAGAAGGAAAACATGGACAAAGCAAATAAACGCCTCAAGGCGCGCCTCTTTGAATATCAGTGCGAGAATCGAACCCTCCCCGAGACGTAAACCTTCCCCTGTAGAATGGAATCATCCCTGAGCCGGTAAGCGCCAACCAACCAACCCCACCCCCACTTGCGCCCGCCGGCCGCGTGCAGCAAAAATCGTCCATCGCTTCCTCAGGCGAGGAACTGGAAGTCGTAATGATCGGTTTCGTTCGTTTTGTTGTGGAGAGACGTGTGCCGCGATGGTCTCTCGAGTAGTTACACAGACATTATATCCCTGACCCAAATCCCCCGCCGGCCGGTATTTTTTTCCTCTGATCCTGGTGTAAGGCTAGCAGCGAATATCAACAATCAACGTGAAAAAGACTGCTCCGAACCAATGCAACGTTGTCGAAATCGAGTCGACGAAGGCGCGGGGCCGGGTCCCGCTGGTAAATAGTGGCCAAGGAGCATGCGCGTCAGGCTGCCCACTCCTTGGCTGAAGAGAATCGAACGTTCAAACACAAGCCTTTAGGAGTGGAACAGATCCCAGGCCCTCTCGCATATCCGCAGGAACTCCTCCCGCTTCTGCTTCTGGGTCTCTGGGCTGTCGCGGCCGGCACCGAAGGGGCCTCTCCTCTGAGCGGCGGGGCCGTGGCCCAGAGGGGGGCTGCCATCCTCGTACTCAGCGCGAGTACGGCGACGGCTGGCGCTGCGGCTGGGGTCTGCGGCTCTGCTGCCAGGGGCAGGGGACGGAGGAGTAGGGGGCTGGTGAGCACCGCCGTAGTGCACAATCTTGGGCAGCAGCTCGGGGCGGCCTCCGGCAATGTCGTGTTGCGCCTCCTCGGCGGACTTGTATTCTCTCGGGCGACCAGAAGTCGGGGGGTGCTGCATCTGCTGGGGTGGGTGCCCGGGCGAAGCCATGGGTCGCGCGCTCTGCTGCGGGTACAGGGAGTTGGGAGCGTTCTCGGGGTGGCCAGAAACCTGTCCGAAGACGTCGCTGATGGGAGGCAGACGGTTTTGCGTCTGGTTCGCGGGGACGTGGTGAATGTGGGAGGTGTTGGAAAGGGTGTTGGGCTGGTTCGCAATGTGGCGAGTCAGAGGAGCCGGGTGCTGGCGTCCGGTGAAGGAGTGTCCCAAGGGCGCAGACTGAATGACGCGCTCGTTGGCGAACGACTCGGCAGAGGGCGGCAGGATGGAAAGTTGTGCCTTGTTCCTGCGGGACAATCCCGGGGTCTTGGCGGCGAATTGCGACACGGGGTCCTTGCCAGCGGTATCGGGGCCGTCGCCCTTGGCCGACTGCTGCATCCTTTGCTCAATGATCATGCGCTGCTGATCTCTCACGCTCATACTTCGCTGGAGCTGCTCCTTCATAATCGGGTCCTGAGTAACGAAACCGGGCGAGAGGCAGGCCAAGCCGACCTCTTGGATGCCCAGGTTGTCCCGAGCGGTCATAGGCCTCGCCGTTTGAGGGGTGTTGGAGCCCGGGTGCGCGCCCTTGTTGGAGAGATCCAGCTTACGGGGCCTGTGTCGAGTGTTCGGCAGGTCCGGGGAGTTGGGTTCCTTCTTAACGACGATCTTCGGCGGGCCGCCACCTCGAGAGCTGTGAAGGAATCCCGTTAGCTGGTTTCTACGACTCGCATGAAGAAAGATTACTCACGCGCTGGGAGGAGAAGACTTGGGAGCCTGGGCGGCGCCCCTGGGGCTGCCGCTACCTGAGCGATGCGCGGCAGCGTTGGGGGTGCCCTGAGGGGCGAGAGTCCTTTGAGCGGCAGGCGAAGAAGCTCCATGCTGGGCAGAGGGCGCAGGAGCGAGATCTGAAGGGAACGACGGTCTGTCGTGAGGGGCCGGAGAGGGAGCCATTGCAACTGCTGTGCTCATAGTTGCTGCGGGGTGTGAAGGTGGATGGTAGGAAATAGGGGGAAGAATCCGTTCGATGCGGAATGCTACTGTAGCACCCGTGTCACCGTTTGCCGTAGAGAGTGCAGTAGATGCCTCACTCCGGTGAATGGATGCCCGAGGAAGCTTTGGAGTCGCTTCTCGTATTTGGGTGATTGCGAGAGGCCGCGATCGTGTACGCAGTGGGTTCTAATTGGCAATGTCGTCAAAGGTCGGGCGATTGAGATGCGCGATTCTCCCTTGCTCGCCGGTCCAGTTTTAATGGGTCGGGGTTCAGAAATCGTCGCGGCGACGAGTCTGGTGTGCTGGGATGCGCGACTGTTTAGGAGGCCGAGGGTTGGTGCCAAGGACAAGAAGGACTCGGTCTGGCGATGCTTGGTCGGCTGGGCCTTTGAATCGGAACCGGGGTGGGAGGGAATAAGAGGAGGGCCTTTGTCCCCTTTTCTTTTTTTCTCTCTGCGCGGATTGGTCGCTGCGATGGCACCAAAGCTCAAAGGCCGAAAGGCTGCGCTTTGAGGCTTGACGAAAGTGGCCGAGAGCGGGCTGGGATGAATTTAGGGTGCAAAAGTGGGTGCACTGGCGACGGTGGTGGTGTCGCTGCTGGTCGCCGTAAATTGTCGAAGCGCGGGCGCGTGGTTGGTCTGCTGATATCGTTCGTGGAACAAGCCGAGCAATTTAGAAGAAAAGACAGCAGCAAAGAATAAAAAAGCTGCTGCTGCTGCGTAGTAGAAGGTTCGGGACTGGTATGTACAGTGCCGATGGATGCCAAAATTACGAGTGCCTGGAGCAGGTGGTCGGCATGAATTGACTGATTGACAAACACAGTACGGTCGAGAGAGTCGGCTTGTGTCAGGTGGTGTCAAGAGCAAGGGAGCGCGCTTCAGGCTCAATTCCTTCTCGTTTTTTTGGTGCTCTGTCAGAGAGGCGCTTGCTGGGTTTTTTTGGGGTGCGTTAGGGACGATCCAACTGAGTCGGTCGGTCGGGGGTATGTAGTATAATCCGTATTAATTAGGTCGCGCGTAAGAGAGACGGTTGACTGTATTCTTTTCTGGACTTTCTTTTCCGTTCGAGTCGCCAGGGACAAATTTCAGTGAAAGGAGAAGTTGTTGTTTGGAAATAGCGAGAGACTTCGTCTGCGACGTCGGGGTAAGAAAAGGTCAGGCGCGAGAGGTTTTGGGAGATGCCAGGAAGGGGGGTAGGAGAGAAGAGAAGGGTTAAGAAGGTTGAAAGGAAGCGCTGGACGAGACGAGGGTTACAAGAATGAGGAGGATGAGGGGAGGGGGGTGTTTAAAGGTGATGGAAGGGGGGGAGAAGGGGACCGGGGGGGAAGGATAGGTGTGTGGTGTGTGTGTGTGTGGTAAGGTAGAAGGGACGGACGCGGTGACAATTCAGTGACAAGTGAGTGTAAGGTATCGAGAGGCTGCGACACGATGGACGAGGATGTGTATGAGGGACCAGGGCAGCTGGGATGACCAGGGCCCTAGATTTTAGGACTGGGACTGGGGCTCTGGACCGGGACTGGGACTGGGACTGGAACCGGGCCTGGGACGTCGGATGGGCAAGGATAGACAGGAGGAGGCAGACAAGAGCATCAGGAGGAGCAGCATGAACATGGGGGAGATGGCGGGAGAGCGGGAGAGGGGTCCTTAGCTGACCTGACCTTTACGGATACAGGAAAGAGTTAACAGGTAGAAATCTGTACCTACTGCAGCAGAGTAGGTAGAGTGAATGCCAGATTTCTTATGAAAGGGGGACACGGGAGTGACACAATTATGGCCCAGCCGGCACACTTGACCCTTTTTGCGCAGGAAGAAACCACAGAACACCACAGGGTCTTCCCGGTGTGGATGCTGCAGCAGCGTACCTAGCCAAGATGCGATTGACTGGTTTGAATTCCATCCATGGCTGATTTAACGAAGGGGAGGGGTGGCGCATGCAACGTTTGAGGGGTGCAGAGAGGGAAATGCTGTCTTTTTTTTGCAGTGCAGCTCTCAGTCATCCATCCATCGTTTACTACGCAGTACCATTCTTGCAGAGAAGACATCGTCACATCACTTTGAGCAGTACCTAAGGTAGGCAGACATACCACATCACCCCAGGCCACTGACAGAGGACAGAGGACAGAGGACAGAAGACAGAGCTCGTGAAGCAGCACGGCGTATCAGGCGCACCAGAAATAAGTGGCAGCCCACCTCAGGCGTCGGGTCAGAGGCCCCCGGTGCAGTTCGAGGTTGGTTGGTTCGCAGCGTGTAGCAGCAGTGGAGGTGCTACGGCGATAGCCTGCTTCATCCTCGCCTGTCAGTCCTTCAGACTGATGAGAAGACCATCAATCAGCACCAGGGGTGCGCTGCTGTATGGGCGAGCGGGGGCGCCGCTTAACCTCCGTAGGCTGTTTTACATTGATGTTACTTGCCAGAGCACCAAACCCTTCACTTCCCAGTCTTCGGATCGCCGGGCCCCTGTCTCTCTGTCTCTTGTCTCTGTCGCTGCCTCTGGTCTCTGGTCTCTGTCTCCGACTCCCACACAGCCCACACTTCCCCTTTGGGAAGCCCAACGACGGGATGACAGCAGTTGCCCTCGCACTAAACAGGTAGGTGCTCCAGGCAAGTGCTCCAGCAAGCTTTCCATGCTGTCCATGCTGCTGGCTGACCCGTCGTCGAAACTTGAAGCTGCACCGCCATGATAGTGTGAGGTACTTACCATAGTACACACCTAGTTGAGGAGGAACCTCCTAATATCACACCAAGATGGATGATATGTCCCTCCGGCCTCTTCTCCCCAATGCATCATGTATATGCTTCCATCTATGCTTCCTTCCCCTTGGCCTTGGGCAAGCAATCAAGGCACCTCTGCTTGCGTCATGCCCAATACAGACAGACTCAGGTTACCTGGTAATACATTACCGACTTGCAGCGTTGGTGCCCAGAGGCAGAGGCGGTGGTGCCTTGGGCCGTCCCACGGGTTGCAGCAAGAAAAGCACACTACTGTTTCTGATTGGGTTCGACAACCCCAATGCCGCCAGCCAAAGATGCGACACACGAGCCACCGCTCGCCCACTTGCCCAGTCCCGTCACCCTCCTTTTTCCCACCAGATTGTCAGGATTGACACAGATTGGCACCATGGATCGGCCATCCACAACACCGGACGACAATTCTCCTTGCTACAGACAAGACAACCTGGCTCTGCCTCTGCTCTGTATATGCTCTGGAGAGAGGAAAGAGGTTGTGAGGCACAACCAACACCTCTGCCACCCATGTCCGTCCCTTCGTCCCGTGATTACCGCACTCTATCAAAGACAAGACTCAGGAACAAGCACTTCTTGCAACGCTCCTTCATCGTCATATCTAGATGCCGACAACCAACTTGGAGCAAGGGATTGCCGAGCACGCCACACACTCTTGATCCGATTAAGGTACGGATAACGGCGAGCGAAAAGACCAGACGGAAACACCAACGGCGGGGCTCATAAACTCTCGACTTTGTCTACGACAAACCCAACCCCTCAACCCCTCATCGTATCTATCCTGTATCTGCCTGGTATGCGTCAAAGTACACTGCAGATACTCGCCGCCCATTTCGACTGCATGCTTCGGCAGAGTTGCCGCGGATTACGAATACAGAGGCATCCAAATGCCATCTTGCGGGTTGCGGGATTCTCATGGTGCGGCTGCAACCCTGTGGCATCGCGAGACGTGGCTTGGCCCGTCGTCGTCGTCGCCCTCGCCCTCGTCGTCCGAGTTGCGGATTGACTGACACCAGCTGAGAGCCAGGCAGTCCGCCCATCCTTCGCTGCGCAATAGCCCGCATTGCTTGCTTACAACAGTCGTATAAACAACGACCAGATACGCACTCGGTCCATCGCGATCCCATCTCTGCGACCCTCACTGACGTTCCTTACGTACTGCACGCGCACTTGCACTACGTAGCTCCCCTCAGCTCGACTAAACTTCTCACCAAGCCCTGGACGCTTGCTGGGATGCGGTGCCCCTCGTTCACATTGCTGCTCACCTTGTCTGAGAGCGCCCCCCGGCACTAACACGACTGAACAACCCGCACCTTGGAGCTGCCAGACCGGGCATGCCCTGCCAGCGGGGCAGACAGAACCGGGACTCGGTTGTTTCAACCTTTGCAGCATGGAAACGTCCATCGCTTTCACCGCCGTCCCATGCGGTACAGCGCAGAGGAGAGTTGAGATGGTTCCCGTTCTCGCTACGCCGAACAAACTGTGGGTTAAGAGCCAAGGTACCACATCAGGCGCTGGACGAAGCGAGCTCCACGAGGATATTGTCGTCATGCCGCTGTCGCCGAGGATAAAGCACCAAAGAAGGACTGGACGATATCGAGAAGCTCTCAACTTGCCACCGGACCCTGAGCACAGCCATACTAGAGCCGCCATAATGTACATTCAATCCAATCCAATACGGCCTGGCCGGATGGCCTGTGCCTGTGGCAGTGGCGGTGGATCACCGCCCAGCCCAGCGCGTCTAACACCCGACCTACGTTAACAAGTGGTGGTATTGGCACGCCTGCGCCTGCGCTGCGTGCGTCTGTCTGTCTGCGCTTGGTTCATGCGCCTGTGCCTGAGCAGTTCCATTCTCCTCCTAATAGTCCGTCTGCTATTAATTCCCTCCTTTCGCCTTCGCCGCGCGCCGCCATCATCGACGGAGACAGCCTGCGGGCCACATCAGGCCAGCTCGACGCTACCACGCTACCACGCTCCCAAGCTCCCAAGCTCGTGCAGCCCAGCGCAGTCCGGGCGCCAGTCCCCTTTTCTTTCTATCCCATCCGGCAGATTGAAGCAACCCAGTGCAGCATCCAAAGGAATAAAAAAGTCAAAATGATTGGGGGCGACGGCGCCCGCGAGATGGAGGGCGATGGGAATGCTCCGTCTTGATTGGTGGCTCTACAACAAAGAGCCTAGCCCACATACGGGCAACGGCTGGATCGCATTCACCTGCATCCCTCATACATGGTTCCTTAGGCATGGAAGGTGTAGGTACTCGGAGGCCCCTGTGCGAATTTCCACGCCGGGCCAACACCATGGAAAACAAACGCATCTTGGCTCACCGTCGGAACCACGAACCGAATACTCAAAGAAGAGACAAAAGAACCACAGTGGGAGGGGCTCTCGATCCCCGATTAACGACGGATAAATGGCTTTCTGTTTCTCTGAATCCTTACGCCCCATGGGCTGAGGCGAGAAGCGAGTGAATCGATCCATTGCCAACCCGATAGCAGAGCCTTCAATTTCCCTCGACAGGTTCGGAATATTTTCACCAAACTTCAAACATTACTCTCACCGGCGAAATATAGTGTCTCCCCACCTTTTCCTCCTCCAGCATGCCCCCTCCACGTCCGCCCTCGACGACCCCCTGATCACATCTGACGGACCCAACAACTCCACATGGATGAATCTGCACAAGATAGATTACCCAATCGGCCGTCGACTTCCACCAGCGACTTGGTTCGTCTCTCTCCGTGCCGTGTCGCGGCTCAACAATGGGACTGAGAAGGAGCACTCTGTACGGATAGGAGCTCCAAGACATCGGTCAGCCCGCCAACGCCGCTGTGTGTTCCCACACCTGTCGAGTTGTCCTTCCTCGATGCTGATTGCTTCTCTTTGCCGCGCTACGAAGATGCTTTTCCTTCTCGACGGTCCAACAATACGAAGCCAAACCATCCAGTGCCGCCATCGTATTCAATATCCCGTGCTCAGCACTGTCTTACCTCTCTCCCTCTCTCTCGCGTGGATTACCGACCGTGACAGCCGTCGCTGGCGATCGGTAGCCACTCATAGGGCGAGTGGCCACTGCTGAAACCCGCCCCTCATTCGATTGAATTGGCCTGACCTGACCTGACCTGAGCCGCCTGAAGGCTGGGCCTGACGAGATTAGTGCTGGGCCGGCTCACCTGTCGCTGGCATCCTCCGCACTTTACCACACTTGCTACGTTCAATTGCTCGCGGCTCTTCTGGGGCACGCAGGCAAGAACCAGACAGGCTCAGGAACAGGAATGGGCACAGGCACAGGCACAGAGGGGACAGGGGGGGAGGGGGCAAGGGGGGCACCTTCATCCATGACAGAGACGTCCCTGAAGATCCCGGCCTTATCCCACGACCGTTAAGCCGCAACCCCATGTCCCACCAGCCATGTCCCTCACAAGTCCATAAGAGGCTGAGTTGATTGAGGTGTGGCACTTTGTTCCGCACGAGCCAGCGGCGGCAGCACAGCAGCATGAACTTGATGAGCGAACCCAGGTCTCCAAGAGCAGATACGAGTCGGAGAGTTGCGACCTTCTCCACGCCTGTGTCATCGTCACTCGTGCCGGAGCCACCTCCTGCGCCCATCGTCGACTGTCAAATTTCCCTTCATCCAATGCGTCCATGCTGGCTGTTGCCCATAGACACTCACACGCACATGCACACACGACAGCTGTGCACCTGCTCTGACAGAGGCTGGCATTTCATTAGTCCATTGGCCTTCAGATGTCTTTCACCCGCAACGCTGGCTGCACCCGCACCCCTCTCGACGTCGACGCACACCACTCCACCCCCCAAAATCCCCACCACGGTTCCAGGTTCGTCGTCGACGTTACATCCCCTAAAAATTCTCTTCATCCTTTTCGGGACAACAGCCTTTTGCCCACTTGCAGCAAGTTTTCTGGGTACGGCACGCTAGGTACGGAGCATCTGCCCTGCCCGACCATGCTCTCTCCGCCCTACAACTTTCCACCATGCTACTACCTGCGTGAATAGGTACAGAGCTTCCCCCCCTCCCCAAAACCCTGTGCTGATGATGACTGTTCACGAGTTGCAGCCGCTGCACCTGCACAGACAGTTCGGTCCAAGGTTCTTAGTAGTTCGTCGGACACCCCTCTCTGCTTCTTCTCTGCTGCTGTTGCTGCTTCCCTTCCTCGGTTCGCTTTTGCCGCACCCCGTCTAATGGGCATAGCTCTCTCCATCCCATCTCTACCAAGAGCCCACAGACGACGCCCGTTGGCTCCTTCGTGAATCACCTGCAAACCATCCGTCAGTCTGCCCATGCGACTGGATAACTGTGGCCCTCCACTGGCTGAAAGTCCCCCCTCCCCTCCCCCAGGCCAGGGTTGCAGGTACGTACTCTTTCCCTCTCACACACACCACCCTCTGCTGGCCCGAACCCACTGGCTGGGCTTCGGTTTGAGGACGAAGGAAACGAGCCAATCATCTACGTCAAAACGTTTCGACTTGAAACAAGAGCGGCGCTCGGCGGCCAATCAGACCCTGTTTTCGACGTGACAGCGCAAGACGATCACGACAAGAGGTGTGAACATTTGTCCAAGTTGCGCTGCGTGGTTGGAAGCCACTGGATCCAGCTGTACAGAGAAAATCCGAACGTTGGCCGTCTGACGAGGAGGGTGAGGGGAGCAGACCGGGACAGGCGGGCGGGCGTTCTGTCTTCTCGGCTCGCCTGGGATTGAATACCTACCGCGGAGCTCTCGTGTTGCTCTCCGGATCGTGAAAAAACAGCCATGTTGTTGCTATACCACACCGTTGTTTGTTTTGTTTCCTCTTTTGAAGGGGTTGGTTCACAGAAGGGGGGGTAGGGGAGAGGGTGGTGGTTTCGGTCTGTGATCCAAGTATGATGTGCGGTATGATGCGTGTTATCCCATCTTCGCTTCCCGCGCCGCCTTTAAGGGCCTGGCTGTCTGGGCACGTCAACGAAAATAACGAAACCCACGAGGTTGAGAGCATGGTCCGTGGACGACGGGCCATGGCCCTGACAAGCACTTGGAGCCTGGAGCATTGTCTCACCGAACCAGTGGCCCGTAACCTGGCTGTCGGGAGACGGGCCCGGAGGAGGAGGGGTTGGAAGGGGGCCTTGCTACGGCTCTTTTTCTTCACGGCTGTCAGAATATCCGGCCGAGGACGACACGGTCTGTTACCGTCTGTTTTGTTTCTGATATCCTCGCTTGGCCACAGGATGAGGGATTTGAGGGTGGCTGGCGCATCGCGGGAATGGTCAGATGGCTTGTGAGATTCGACGACGACCCCGGTCTTACAAATCAGGTTTCTCGTCTGTTCTTTGACGTTTCTGCCTCGGAAGACGCAGAAAAGAAGGATTCTTCGAGCTTGGACCCAGCGGACGCTGGGCGGTGACTCAACTCTACCAGCATTGTCTCCAACATGTCAAGGCGATGTAGCAACTGCAGTTACACGCGCAACAGTGTACTCCGCTCCGAACCTGCAGACGCGATAGGTTACCGACAGATGCAGGATGATGGATGGGAGAGATATGCTTGGCCCGTCACTTTGTTAGTACTTCTTTTCGGGCGCCACCTTCTCGGGAACAAGCAAAGAGCGCTATTGTTCTCGAAGATGACATATACCCTTCCGAGTCGCATTCTGGGCTTTGCTGCGAGTGCTTGCGGGTTCCGTCCAGTCAGATTCGTCCGCGCCTGTTGGTGTGCGGTGGTGCTGGTTGCGTTCCATTTCTTCATTGCTACGTTGGTTGTTTGCTTCTTTGCCTGCTGCCGTCCCGCCGCCGCCCTTGCTGGCTGACATGTGGTTGTGCGCTTGTCGTCGTCAACTGCACGTTGCCGCGCGCCACCGTCTTTATTGATTTTCTCGGTGGGTGGGAGGTGTAGCAATGTGCATGGGCATGGGTATGGGCAAACCAACGGCGATTTTGGGACAAGCGGTCAGCAATATGTACGCTCGGCATTGGGCGACGACATTTGCCGCGCCGTTGGTTCATCTTTTGCGAGTGCGACAGAGACAGCCTCCGATGGTGTGTTGCATGTGCCGAGAAACATCTCCGCAACGTCTTCTTTATTGAATGCCTCAGTTGTGGCGCTTGGGCGACGGTGATGCTGGGCAGAGAGTTTCTCGATGTCACGCCGCCATTGCCCGAGCCTACAGTAGGAAGTGCTTATGTAAGAGTTCAACCCCTGCAGCTGGCACCAGCTGTAAAGGCTCAGTGCCGGCCATTGAGCTTATCAAATCGGCGCCGGGGCCGTTATCAGAAAATTTCGAGACTCGATGCAAGTCACGATCGAGTAACGACATAGTCGCGACGACCACGAATTGAAAAGCCCCACGCCCACAATTTTGACATCACGAATACCCGTGTCTCAGATTTTAAAGGACATTCGACCTTGACGTGAAATTTCGCAAAAAATGCCCAGCAGAACAGAATCCGAGGACGTCGCCATGGACGAGGCGCCCCCCTCTCACCAGCCCGAGGAGAACGAGGCCTCTGAGGAGTCGCCTGAGCAGGAGGAGGAAGAGGAGGAGGAGCCCCAGCGCGTCAAGATTGTACGGTTCCTCTCTCGATGAGAAGAAATGAGAGTTGTTTATGCTGACGGTTGGTATAGCTCCCTGGTTCAACAGACAGCGCTGCCTCATTCGAGTTCATCGATGAGGGCCACACGCTCGGCAACGCGCTGAGATACATCATCATGAAGAAGTGAGTCGACCTTCGGGAGTTCTTATTGCCGCTCATCACTAACATACGAAAAGCCCCGACGTCGAGTTCTGTGCCTACGCCATCCCTCACCCCTCCGAGGCCAAGATGAACCTCAGAATTCAGACCTATGGTATGCTCTCTCGCCCCTTCAACACTACTGAAGCCAACTGACGTGTGCTGCAGACGGAACCGCCGTCGCCGCCCTCCAACAGGGCCTCAAGGACCTGCAGGCCCTGAGTGACACTGTCGCGGAGGAGTTCATCCGCTCCAAGGAAGAGTTTGGACGTTCTTAGCTTCGCGAGACGGGACGAGATGTTTGCATGTCAAAACAGGCGTTTTAGGGGGTTTCCGTAAAAATCCAAGGTCATAGACAAAACGTTAATGAGCGATTGAAATGTTTTTTTTTCTTTCTTTCCCCGAGGGTCGGACTTTTGGATTGATTTTTTATGTACACGAGCTCTAAGCCTCTCTTACCGCTCAGTTACGACCCTGGAGGAGAGTGCATGTGGTCAGTACGGATTTGCGCAGCAGCTGTGTATATATATCTGATCCCAAGTGGGATGTCGCTTGGGAGACTCACCTCCAAGAACCCAGTCATGAAGTTGTTGGGCAACCGCTTGTCTCCTCTAAAGTTCTCCTCCTTGAAGTAGGACATGATGTGCGTGGTCTGCTTCCAGAAGTTCATCGTCTCCTGTTTGTCGTGTTGTCAGCCGTTGTTCCTCCCATCTCCCTCTCTGGCCCGGCTCGCCTCGACAGAACGACGGAGGGGACGCATACCTGGTATTCGGCGTGGCTCTTGAAGATCAGGACGTCGACAACGGGGAGCTTCTTGGCGAACCTGTGGCGCTCAAACTCCTCGCGTATCCGGGTGCGAAGGACGGAGACGGGAAGGGGGACGTTGTACATCGTCTGGATCTCGGGCGCCTGTTTCCAATCCCTCGCGGTTAGCCTCTCGTCACCTTCTCCCATGACCCCTCCATCCACCACTGAATCGGACAACCGACGGCCGGCCGTCTCGGATCGTCAGGAAACAGAGCGAAAAACATACAGCGCGAATCCATTCTCTGTATGAAGCGAGGACCCGTCTCTTTGCGTCGTTCCAGTTGGCCGCTGTATGTCCGTCCTTGTCAGCAGCATTCTTCCGATGCGTCAATCGGGCTCAGGACGTACACTGCCGGGTCGTCTTGGCGAATTGGGTCGGTGTGATGGCCATGGTGGGCGCGCGCGGGGTGCTGGGTGAGGGATTCGGGTTCGTGATGGAGGCTTGCCCGCGATCCGGCTATCTTGCACTGGCGGTTGGTCTTGCGGGAAGCACGCACAGCTCCAACGTTGGGAGCCGCCCAATCACGTGTGGGACTTAGTCAGCCCAGAGCTGTCGTCTGGCACGGCGGCGACGGCAGTGGGCTGATAAGATAAGCTCGTTCTTACTTTGGCCCCACTACCGAATTAAACCTCCCGACTTCACTGTTCGTCATACTCCTGCGTCGCTGCACGTTGATCCTATCTCCCTCCGAAGGTCTCAGAGAACCGTAGAATACCGCGACGCGATCGACTTCGACACCGACCACATTCTCTAGACGACACACCCGCCGGACAAGATGCCTCCCATGCGTCACTCGTCGAAGCGCAAGCCGCCCCCAGAAGGCTTCAGCGACATTGAAGACCAGCTCCTCATCTTCCAAAACAAGATGAAGGACGCGCAGAACAAGCCGCCGCCGACGGGCCCGAAGCACCAGGCGCAGTGGGAGATCTTCCAGATCGCACACACGCGAAGCCGCTACGTGTACGACATGTATTACGAAAAGGAGGCCATCAGCAAGCAGCTGTACGAGTGGCTGCTCAAGAACGGGTACGCAGACGCGATGCTCATTGCCAAGTGGAAGAAGCAGGGCTACGAGAAGGTGAGTCGCAGTTCGGAGCTCCGTCGGAGTCCTGCTAACGTGTTGTCCTTAGCTTTGCTGCCTGCGCTGCGTCCAGACCAAGGAGACCAACTTCAACTCGACGTGCGTATGCAGAGTTCCCAAGGCCCAACTCAAGGGGGACCAGGAGGTGCAGTGCGTCAACTGCGGATGCCACGGCTGCGCTTCGAGTGATTAGAGAAGGGTTCGACACGTCTCACACTTGAAGAGGCCCCGTTCAGCATGGCGACACACATACACATCATCGCGGGGGACAGGCGTTCGGCGTCATAGGAGGGTTGATCCTGACCACGAGTACGAGACTCGGGGTCTCTTTATTTTGCTGCAAAGAGGTAGTGATCCTTTCAATTGACCGTTTTGGTATCATGATGGCCTGAACGCTAATCAAAGTAGTGCTATGCTTCGTGACATCGTGTTCATCGTTTTGCAAAACCTGCCCGCCCGCCGCCTCGCCCAAACCGTACGCTGTTCGGTACGAATTGCAGCGCCGACATGGCACCTGCGAGGTCCTCCATCTCAGTATCTGGACGTTCCGTCGGGTCTGGCGGTGGTGCTGCTGGCTGTGATGCTGCGGACGGGGTCTTGCCCTCGTCTTCTGCCGGCGGCTTACGCCCTTCCTCCTTTTGCTTGCCGCCGCCCTGCGTCTCTAGGATGCTTGACTTCCGCTTCGACTCTTTCGTGTTGACGGCGCTGGATGACTTGCGTCGGTGATGGCCGCCTTCAACGAGTAGTGACCGCCGTCCGTCGATGCCCTCCTTGGTCACCGCAAAGAAGAAATTCTTGGGGTACATGTGCTTGTCGATGAGATGCATCCGTCGCTTCTGCGGCGTCATGCACTTTCTCTCGCAGCCCTCAACGAAGCATGAATACTGGGATTTGTCAACGGTCTCCTTGCAGCCCAGGGGGCAATAGTTGACTCACCGTGTGCTCTCCTCTCTCGCGTCGCACTGCAGCAAAAGAGTCATGACACTCCTCATGGTGAACGTTGAGTAGATGCTCTGACGGCAGATTTCTACCGCACTCTAGGCACCGGTTCGTGTGCGTCTTGACATAATGCGCCTCATAGTCGTCATAAGACTTGAAGGATATAGCCTCGCGGTGAGGCGGCAGGACACACTTCATGGCAAATTCCTGAAAAGTACCCTCGGCAGGCTCCAGCTCTGTGATCTTGGTTGCGCGGTCATCTGCATTAAGGGACCTAGGGGTGGTGCTCTTGTCGGTTGCGGAATCGGCAGCGGAGGGCTCCTCTTGGTCCTCTCGTGAGCGTTTCATCTTGAGTGCGTCGAGCAATGGGGAATTGTTTACTTGCAAGACCGCCACGGAATCCCCCCTCCACACCAGGCTTGTACAATCTCTTGTGTGCTGAAATTAGAATTCGGGAGGAGCGGGCAGGAGCATGAGTGAGGCTCAGGCCCGGGTGTAGTCAGGAAACCAACTGAAAATGGCAACCTGCGCTGCCTGAGGTATGGCGTAGCTGTGCAACAGTGTTTGGTGAGAGAGACACGGCAGACAATAGCTATGGACTCGGGTATGGAATGTTTTGGGCGGTGGAAGATCAAAGACCGGGGCAGCGGGCGGCGGTGGTAGTGGTGGTGGTGGTGGGGCACTGACGGTCAAAGACAACAAGCAGATCAGGTCAGTCAGCAGCCAGGACTCATCATTCATCAATCCCATCCCATGTCGGGCAAAAGCATGGCAAGGCAAGGAAGGGCCATTGGCCACTGGGCGGGCTGCCAGGCCCAGGCTCAGACTCGGACTTCCTTACCTTAACAAAGAGGCGGCAGCCACTGGTGCGCAACAGAGGCTGTGCAGATGTACCTCCGTTAAGGATGGCCTGGGCTCCCTTGGACGAAGACTTGAGAGTTGGTAGGCCTTCAGCACCCAGAGGGACCCTGTGCACGGGCCATGTGCAGCTGTTGAGGGGCTCCATCCAAAATAACTGATCCCCAAGGTGGAAACACACTTTACCATAATATACCTTGAGGTTGTTCGCGTCCCTGTGTCTTCATTGAGACCCGACATCGCCGTCTCTTTTTCCTTCCTCTTCCTGTGCCTTCCTCTGTCTGATTGCACACGATCACCACCACTGTGTGTTCCAGTCCGAGTGCCTCTCCCCTCTTCCTTCTTTGAATGTTTGCTACTGAGTGGCGCATCGCTCGTCGCTCCTTCCCGCCGAAACCTCCACCCAATGTTTTCTTACCCGACTTCTTCACCCAAAGAACGTGCCGCCACAAGCCCTCGATCCGACTCCCCAAGCCTGTCGTTGTTGTTGTCGCCTCCTGCCTCTGCCTTGCCCTCGACTCTGCAAAGCGCCTGCCACCTCCCAAGTTATGGATCGCGCGCGCACTCAGGGATCGGTTTCGAGAGCGTGTGAGCACAGCACCTAGCTACGGGCTCCTTCTTTTTTGGCCTTGTCTTTGATCTTTGGATTCCCGGGGTTCCTCTACTCCAAACACCACAACACCATCGCAACAATACCCCTCTAGGCACAGGGCCTGATCCTGTGCTTTCCACCATGGCAGACCACACTGAGACAGCAAAGGATTGCTGGCAGTAAGTCCATCCATCCCCTTGTCCTCTTCCCCTCCATTGTGCCTGGGATGGGGCGGACGTCTTTGGGCGCATCTGCCGGAGGCCCCGCGATCCTTCCCCTGCCTTCCAATGATGACTGACGATAATTAGCTATGCGCAAAAGGTCCGCAAGCAATTGCAGAAGGAGCTGGAGAAGCTCAAGAACGACTCTGAGGGAAACGAGCTTAAGCGGTTCGAGGCTCTCGAAAACGTCATTGCCAGGTACGCACGGAGCCGTCTCTGCGGTTGGAGAGGGCCTGCTAATTCGAACCCAGTCTCCGGCTCGCCTGCATCCAAACCATTTTCCATTCGTTCGAGTATGGAACCACCGAAAAGGTCGACAACAGCCTGTGGCAGGCGCACAGCCTCGTCAACTCCGAGTATCGCAAGGCCTCCCTCCGCCTGAAGGGCTCGCAGCACAATGTGCTCAAGCGCAAACTCGACAAGATGTACATGGCCTTTCTCAAGACGGCGCAAGGCTTCTACATAGCCTACATCCAGCGTCTGGCCGCCGTCTTCCCCGTGCCCGAGCTTCTGCGCATTGCGAAGGGCATCAAGGCCGAGAACCTCGTCGAGCAGAACCCGATCGCGAACGTCACGCCCGTCGTGCGCCAATGCATCCTCAAGTTCTGCCATGCGGCGCTCATCCACCTTGGCGACCTTTCCAGATACCGCACGCAGAATCGCCCCAAAGTCCCTTATGAGGCGGCTTTGGTTTACTATTCGCTCGCTCACGACATCATACCAACCTCGGGCTTCGCCCACCACCAGATGGGCATCATCTACCTGGATGAAAAGAAGCACCTGGACATCATATACCACTTCTACCGCGCCCTGGCTATCGAGGAGCCTCATCCCATGGCGACACAAAATCTCGAGGCCGAACTAAAGACCGTTCAGCAGCCGTCAACCCCAGCGCGTCGCGCTGGCCCCCCGGACCCGCAGGAGGCTTTCGTGCTCTGGTTCGTCCGTCTGCACTCCCATCTCTACAAGGGAGAGCCGTTCCCGCAGCACCAAGAGCTCGAAGACGAGGTGATCTCCCGACTGGAGATGGCCATCAAGGCGCCAAACACGCGGGAGATGCTGCAGAAGATGGTTCTACTTAATATTGCAGCCTTTCATCATTCTAACAGAAAAATGACCAGTATGTTGTCCGTCTACTCTCGAGAACGGTTTGCTAACTTCGCCTAGATAAGTGGACTATCGCTGCCTCGCGATCCTCGCACTTCATCCTGCGTCTGAACGCCCGCTTCTTCTCGACGGTTTGCCGCCTTCTCAAGAAGGAGGTGGAAGACATCATTGAACGACAAGCAAAGGGCGAACAGACTTCCGCAGACGGTGCCAGCAAGGAGGCGGATAAGATCACGCCCCTGCTCGAAAACACCCTGCCCTTTGTGCGCCTCTACGCAGCTTGGCTCGTGGCCTGCCGTGTTGAGATTCTCAACGCCCAAGACCCTCTCGAGCCTTTCGTCAAGAACATGTACAAGGACTTCGCAAAGGCCCTGACTGTTCTGTGCGAGATGTATGGCAATGAAGATCTCAAACTGACGCCATATCTGCTTCCCGAGGACCAGGAATCCGTAGGACTACTTCCCCTCTACGGCTTGCAGCTGCCAGAGACCTGCCGCATTCACTACGAAGAGGGTACCCGAACGGTCAAGCCGCAGGCTATTCATTACGACGGCCAGCAACTCGATGCTCTTCACGAGGTATTCGCCAGAGTGTTGAACACGATCAAGTGCGGATTCTTCCTGGCCAATGACGACACCAACTTTCCCTTCTCATACGGCACGTCAACTAAGGGTCTTACGTTTACTTTCGAGGAGGACTACGTTGCCAAACCGACAGCCCAACCGCCCGCAAGACCAGCTGTCGAGGATAGCGCGCCTGCGCGGCCCCTGTCTGCTCCCAAGGAAGCGGCACGAACAAAGCATGTCCAAAAGGCGCCGTCCAAATCGGCACCAAAAATGCCGCCACCTAAGCCTACCCCGTCACGGACGCAACAACAGCAGCCCACGCCTGGCCGCAACAGCAACAAGACCCAGGGCCAGTCCGACTACGATTTCAGTTCCGATACCGATATGCTGAACATGGTCAACGACTTCCTGATGCCTCCTAGCGCCACCCATGCTTCCCCTGTCCAGAGTCCTGAAGACACCTCGTACGGAATGAACTCGGCAATGGCAAACGAGGTATTCGGTGTGCCCCCGACTAACAGTCCCCCCGCACTCGGATCCGCCACCGGGAAAACGTTCCCCAGCCTGCCATGGAACATGATTTACACACCAACACCACACACCAAGAATTCTGAGCTGACACCGCCAGACCGTGCTGCGCGAGACGCGGCTGCGAGGAGGTCCTTCGATGCCGGCGCATCTCCGAGAAATGTCCAGATCTCTAGCACAGGTCTCCTCGATGACCCCTTCGCGGATGGGCCAGACGGGCAGTACTTGCCACTGCAGCACCAGCAGCAACAACGACGCTACCCAGGTACACCTGACTTGAATGCTCACCAAGACCGTCTGTTGCAGGCCTTTGGCAAGCAGCCGACAGACACAAGATCTATGAGCCGTGATTTCTCGGGAGGCTACGGGCTTTGGAACAGTGCATACCCAGAGGTCAGCCCGAATGCACTCCAGCCGCGAGCGTCATCCGCTCATGTACGCTCACTGAGCGGAGCTCGGCCTCAGTATGCCCCTCAAAGCCCCAACGTGCCCCAGGCCGGAGAGAACTTTCCCTTGTCGTCAGACACTCAGTTCTCCAACAATAGCGGCATTTTTCAGAGCACTCCGTGCAACGGGATCGCGTATACTGCAACGACCGCATTTGGACGTGGTCCCATCGCCCACATGACGGAGGATCCCACTCACTACAAGAACCTGGTCAGACAAAACGGTGGTGCTGCTACTGACGGCTACACTGCGGGCTACAATGACATGATCCTACAGTCCGCTATGGCCGACGAGATGAGGCGCGCCTCTGGCCAGAACCTGCGTCGCTGAGGGGCACTGAGGGATATGACTTGCTACTGAAAACACACACCCAAACAAGCCCAGCCCACGACCGCTTTGCTGGTCGCGCGGCTGGCAGATGAGAACATCATCTTTGCTATTGCGATGTGAGCTTGATGTGAAGCCGCTCCGAGTGACGTGCAAGCTGACCATGCGCACAGGGAAGGACAACTCAAGGTGCCAGCCAATCGCCGGATAATCTTTGCTCTCACGAATTGCTTTTTGTCGGGCGGGTTTCACATGACAGGATGGGAGAGACTAGTCATGGGTTGTTCACCAGGCTGTTCTTGTGCAGCCAAATCGTTCCTTCATATTGTTTACTATTTCATGACCCAGGGCTCGGATCGTGGAAGATGTCAGGCCCAGATTGCGAGTTGATGCAAGTGCTATTGCCACTCATTTGATGCTCCCCCCGGGAGCCAACGCCGTTGTTGAAACCTTTTCCCTTTGACCCCCTCAACGCCAGACTGTCGAAATGGACGGATATGCTCTAGGCATTAGATGCAGGCTGCCATGCCTACAGTTTAAGCAGAGTAGGTCTGCTTGGGGAAGGGGTAGCTAGAAAACATTGTTAGCAAATGATCGAAAATATCACAAAAGGCGTGCCCATGTGAAAAAGAAGTGATGACTTACGAAGGACCAAGCTCCTGGATGCTGAGCTTAGCCAGCCACTGGCCCATGTCGATGGACTCGTCGAGAGACTTGCCGTCGACGATACCAGCCATGAGACCACCGGCGAAGGCGTCACCGGCACCGTTGGTGTCGTTGATCTGCTCCTTGGCAATAGGCTTGACGGGGTACTCCTTGACGGTGTCCTCGCCCTGGACGGCAACGAGGGTGGGCTCGGTGCCCTGGGTGACGATAGCGACGCGCTTGCGCTTCTCGTTCTTCTTGGGCAGGTTGGCGAGGGCCTTGGCGATCTCCTTGAGGTCGGTGGTGCCAAGGTTGTGAGCCTCAGCGTAGGCGGCGGCCTCGGTCTCGTTGCCGATGACGTAGTCCCAGTAGGGGGCGCTGGCGTCGAGGGGGTCCTTGAAGAACTGGCAGATGAAGGGGGCGGACAAGCTCACGGCGAAGATCTTGTTGTTCTTGGCGGCCTCCTCGGCGAGCTTCTGGATGGCCGGGGGGCAGACGGTGAAGTGGTAGCCACCAATGTAGTAGGCCTGGGCGCCCTCAACGAGGGCCCAGACGTCGGGGCGGGTGAGGTGCTCGAGGTCGTAGTGGTTGGCAGCGCCGAGGTCGGTGCACATGGAGCGGTCGTGGCCGGTGATGACAACGCCGCAGCGGCCGGTGGCGATCTTGGGGTCGACGCGGTACTCGACGCGCAGGCCGGCGGTCTTCACGGCATCGTGGAGGATGGCGGCGTACTTGTCGTCGCCGACACCCCCGAGGTAGACGACGGAGTTGGGGGGCAGGATGTACTGGGCACCGCGGGCGGTGTTCTGGGCGGCGCCACCGGCGATGAGCTTGGCGTCGTAGTTGTTGAGGAGGTCCTCGTAGATGCCGAGGTGCTTCTCTTCGGCGAGGATGGCGTCGTTGGCCTTGAGGCCGTACTTTTCGAGGAGGGCCTCGTTGCCAACTGCTTGGATATCTAGTGGTGGGGTGTTAGCCTTTTTTTTTCGGTCCGGTCCGTTTGGGGGGAGCTCGGTGTTAAGGGAGGAGGGGTAAGTTGGGTGTTGGTGAGGAGGGGCAGTTGCGCGGTTGCCCCTCGTTTTGAGAGATAGAAGCGTTGTAAATCTTACCAAGCAGAGGGTTCTCGAGGCAGAGAAGACGGAATTCCTTGGAGGCCATTTTGTTCAATTGAGGTATTCTGGGGTGTACGGAGGAGGTGTGGAAGAGACGGTGGGAGAAGGGGGAGCTCTTTTCAGAGATTTTGATTTTGGTGCTCCGGCGGCAAGTGCTGTAGCAGGTGATGGTGGGGTCAACAGCGTTGGACCTGTCGGAGGAGGTGGGGTGGTGGGAGAAACGTGCTTGAGGGCGGGCAGCTGAGCTCGCCGAAGGGAGGACGGTGGCAGGGATGGTGGGGCGAGTCGAAAAGGTTCTTGTCGCTGTTGCATCGAGTGAGATTGCCGCGAGTCTGAGCTGGGGCACCAGCAGCCGGTGCTTGGTTAGACACCTGGCCGAGGCGGTGACGGACGACATTGTTTGGGTTGATTGGTCTGATCGGACGGATGTCAATTGATGGAGTTTGGTGATGGAATCTGGGGAACACTGGATTCACTGGTTTGGTGACACGGGTGGTGGTCGGTTTTTGTGCCCGGTCCCCCTAGAGTCAGATCATGCCACTTACGAGCTGATGATGAGAGCGGGAGCAGTCACGAGATGGCGCGGTTTCCTGTTCTGTAATATTTCAGATTGACGAACCCATGTTACCAGGGCATCTTGGTCTGTTGAAGAAAACCAGAAAGCTACGTAAAGGCAGCCGGCCTCTCCTCTCTTGACAAGTCCATAACCCCGTTTCGATTTTGATCAGCTCGTACGCACAAACTCCGGCCTCTTTCTTTTTTGGTCATCTTCACTCATCACATTCTTGGTCCCGCGAAGTACACGTGCCTCCCTCTTGACGGGGGGAATCATGGCGTGTTCATTCAATGCTCAAAATGCCTTTTTGTACTTGCCGACGAGCTACCAGGTGAACTGCCCTCGCGAGTACCCTCAAAAGATGCCAGCCGCGTAACACCAACCCAATGGAACCCTGAAATCCAGCCAGACTATGACATTTATTCCTTGGTCTTCTGGGTACCACGGAGGAGACCAGTACGTCTGGCAGCAATAAGACCGGCCTTCTGTCCCTGGGCGGCGTAGCGAGAGATGGTAGAGGCCTTT
Source organism: Colletotrichum fructicola Nara gc5 (assembly GCF_000319635.2). Classification (NCBI taxonomy): domain Eukaryota; kingdom Fungi; phylum Ascomycota; class Sordariomycetes; order Glomerellales; family Glomerellaceae; genus Colletotrichum; species Colletotrichum fructicola. Next base: position 5,063,205 of record NW_027094051.1, on the reverse strand, counting down.
CCGATATGCTGGTGGTTACCACCACCGTGGGGATGGTCGACGGGGTTCATGGCAACACCACGAGTCTTGGGCCAGCTGTTGCGCTTGACAGCGAATTTGTGCTTGGCGCGGGAAGCCTCTGTAGGAGTTTGTTAGCGATTCCGTTCCCTCTCCCATACTGTTTCCCAAACTTCAAATTTCCAATGACCACGGGCAAAAACGTACTCAGGAGGGGCTTGTCGGTACGGCCACCACCGGCAACAATACCGATCATGCCACGGGCAGCAGAGTGGACGACCTTCTTGGCGCCGGAGGGGAGCTTGATGCGGGTCTTGCCCTCATCGGGGTTGTGGCCGACAACGGTGATGTAGTTGCCGGAGGTGCGGCCGAGAGTGCCACGGTCACCGATCTTGGTCTCGACGTTGGAGACGACGGTACCCTCAGGCATGGAGCCGAGGGGGAGGACGTTGCCGACGGTCAGGGCGGCCTTCTTGCCGGCGTAGATGAACTGGCCGGTGTACATGCCCTCGTTGGCGATGAAGGTCTCGGTGTGCTGCTTGAACTTGTAGGGGTCCCGGAAGACGACCTGGGCGAGAGGAGCACCACGACCGGGGTCGTGGATGATGTCCTTCACGACACCGCGGACGTAGCCGTGACGCTCGGCATAGTCGAGGTTACGGAACTGGGCGGGGGCCTATTTTTGCGAATCGTTAGGATTCTGAAAATTGTCGTGCGCTGCGGGCGCAATTATTTGGGAGCGGGAATTCGATGCTCACCTTGTTCAGGCGGGTGTTGGCCGTGAAGATGCTTCCACGGCCCTTCCTCTGGTTGCGGATCTGGAGGCGAGACTGTCAGCGATCATGGTTCCTCCCATCATGTTGTTCTTCCATCATCGAAAAAAGTTCGCGGGTTTCGGATCGACGAAATTCGGAAATGTGGCAGCGACAGCGAGCCGCAAGTCGAGAACCGTCTGTTCGCAATGATGGATGATCGTCAATAGAGTAATTACTTACAACGCGACCCATTTTGGCAGTCCTCTGGCGGTCGGAGGGCTAGGTGTTGTCGACGGTGGTGATGGTTGGGAATTTTTGCAACGAACTCCAGTGACAAGGTAATTTTGGGAAGCAGCTCTGGTGGGCGGAATTCGGGGCTCTCGCTAGAGCACGTGCCTGGTCACCTGATCTTCTGCAGAGGAAAAAAAATCGAGCGGTGCCAAGTGAGAAGTGGAAGGAGCTCGGACGGCAAGAATCCAGGCTCCACGGTGAGTCGACGCGCGGACCCACTCTGACATCCACCCCGCTTGCTGTTGGCCAGCCTTGACCCGTCGAACGGAACGCCTGCACCGCGTCACGATCTCCACACTTTTACCCTCACCTCCCGAACGTCCTCTTGACGGCCTCATTGGCCTACGTCCACGACACGGTCGACGGCGATGTGCACGACAGTCCCTTGCTCAGCTAATGTCGCGAATATGATGGTCATCAACACACTCGGTGTTTAGTGCATCAACTCATGAGTGGTTTCTCTCTGCTCCTCTCATCCGTTTCGCTCCATTTGTGGCTGCAGTTGCTAAATGTCTTGTCAAGGTTGACGAAATCGACTTGGATTCGGCGTGTGTTCTGGGCGGGTACCGTCTAGAGACGCCTCGTGGATTTTGGGTGAGGTTACGCCCCAGGGTCAAGGGCGGCAAATGGTGTGGTCCAGCGATCAACGTCATCGGCATCACCCCTGAACAAGAGCATTTCACGCGTACCGGTATCGCGTCCATGTCTGGCCGGGCTTCATTTCGCATGCTCCAGGCCTTTTTCTGCGCGAATTGCTGTCAGAATCGATGAGTACGGGATCAGCATGTACGGTTGCGAGCGATCGCCGTCGTGTCCGGCTGCCTCTAGTGAGGCGCCATTGGACAACCACTCGGGCTTCATCAACACCGCGGAATGAACGCCAGGAGCATGTTTCTGACATCGGCCTCGCGGTCCCGCCGGTCCACGGGTGCCTCCAGCGTCATCAGCTGTCGGCAATACTGATAGCCTCAAATGGGTGCTAGCGGACGACCGCGGACGCAGGGCTGCTTTTCGCAACATTTGCACTGCATTTGCATCGCGATAGCTTCAATTTTTTCGAGATTGGCGAGGTAGGCTCCCAGATGCAAAGTTGCGTGGGTGTACTGTCTGGGTGAACCGGTTTCGCTGCACGGTCATGTGACATGTGATCCAGACAGTGGACAGCGGGTACGGGGATTCCGCAGGAATGCACCATGGATCGCAGCAACCATCAATACTCGGCACCAAGCATCAGGCATCTTCTCATCGTGCACGAATGGTTTAGGAGATGGTTGAAAAGACACGTGCAAAGTTGTTGTTATCATTTTGGCTCGGAGCCTCTACCGCAAGGTGTGGGGGCCGAACCCAAGGGTGAAGTCGACATCAGCGGAAAGTCGAGCAATCACCCACGGCGGGAATGTCATCAGTTTTGGCCGTTCGAGATGTGCGGACACAATGGTTGGCAGCCCGCGTGCTGTGCACATAGCGACTGCGTGCATCCAGACGGCAGGGGTATCACAACTAGCCGCCACTCCACTTGTGCACCACAGAGATTCATTTCCGGCCCAAGCAAGAGAGCACTATTCTACACTCGAGGAGGATGATATCGGATTTCACGGTCACGAAGAAATCGTAGGCAGGCGCGGTGTTGGGAAGAAGGTTTGTCTGGCCTAGGATGCTTACAGTGACCGTTGAGGTGGGGTACGGCCGAACTGACGTGGGTGCTCCAAGATCTTGAGGGCAAGGCCATTGAAGCATAATCCACCAGGTGCGCAAACAGGGCGAAGTGGACGGACGGCAACGGGCAGGTAGCATGAGGAAGAAAGCAGCAGATGGAGAAAAAAGCTCGCAGCCGTAACGACCTGTTGAGTCTTTGATACCTCACTGATCTGCGTAACGGAGAAAGAACGTAGGTAGGCATATTAGAATTCAAATGACTCGGGCCTATCAGAGAGAGAACCAGGCCCGAAGAAGATGCGGCTCAAGCGTGACTTAATTAGACCGATGGTGGGCGTTCGAAACTTCCTCGCTCGACATACACCGTCGCGCCCCTACACCTCCACCCACCTTTAGTTCAACCACCACGATACCCACCCCCATCAATCTCCCAGAACCACACACAACAGCCATCACCAAAGAAAAAAAGTGCAAGATGGCCGACGACGATTCTTCCGACCTGTCGTCGTTGTCGTCGCTGTCGCCAGTGCCCTCCGACATCGAGTCTGACGCCGCTCCCGAGCCGGAGCCCAAGAAGGATGGCATCCTGAAGTTCTTCCCCAAGCTCGCCAAAGGCAAGAAGGCTTCTGTGGCCAAGAAGGAAGCTTCACCGCCCCCGCGCAAGAGGTCGCCCTCTCCGCCGCACGAGAACGCATTCGAGGACAATCAAGACATCGCAGTACGTCTGTTGTCGCGTCGAGTCGCGCAAAAAAACGCGGTTATTCGCGTCCCCCACGTCATAGGGCCTGCTAACAAGCCTTCAGTTCCTCGTCATGTTCCGAAGCCGATTCAACGATGCCTTCCCCAAGTCCCTGGCCAACTTTGGCCCCCAAGAGCTCGAGCGCGACATCATTGATAACCCTCCTGGCGAACGAGTCGAGGCGTTCCTCTGTGGTCTCCTGTTCTTGCTCCTCAACCGCAAACAGGATGTCAAGTACGTCAATGCGCCAGCTCCGACATGGTTCATACGGGTTGCTAATTGAATTGCTAGGGCTGGTCAATACTCGAAGGCTCTGGACGATGCCCTTTCCGCACACAAGGCGCAGTGGCCGCGGGAGTGGGAGGGCGTCAACCCGCTCTCGGGGGGCAACACTTTCCACACCCTCGCGCCCACCCAGAGAGTACGTGCAGAAGCCCCAAATCCTCGATGCATGTCTTTCAACCCCTCGCAGCACGCTAACTAAGTCTCTAGCTCTCTCTACTCCGAGCGTTGGCCCTGTGGTCTCTCTCCGCGTCCGAGACCGTCAAGACGATCATCAACAAGTCCTACAAGGGAAACCGCCACGAAGACGACCTGAACCAACCACTCTCTGTCCAACCGTGGGGCTCTGATAGTGACAAGAGGCGCTACTTTTTGATTGAGGGTTTAGACGACACTGCATTCCGTGTGTACCGTGAGAGCAACCCCGCCGGCTTTAATCGCACGTGGTGGTCGGTCGCCGGGTCAATCGATGAGATCAAGGCCCTCGCTGAGAAGCTGGAGACCAAGGACGGCGGACCCAAGGCCAGGAAGCTTTCTGAGAAGATGATGGCTGCAATCCCTCGGTTCGAGGCCACTGAGGAGGTGAGTTTGACTACCTCGACACCCGGATGTCTCAGCATGCATGTGCTAATTTTTGCAGAAACGCCGTCGCAGAGAGTATCGCCAGGCCCAGAAGGCTCGTTTCAAACGCCCAGAGCCGGGCTACTCATCCTATGAGGGCCGTACAAGAGGCAAGCGTATCAAGTACAACTACTCCGACGACGAAGACTTCCTTACGGATTCCTCATACAGGCGCTCTGCGCGCAACACGGGAACCACAACACCAGCAGAACCCGCCGGGCCCGTCACCACTGCCAGCGGTCGTCAGATCAAAGCCCCGACTCGCCTCAATGCAAGCAGTGCCGCTGGTAGCGTCAACGGTGACTCTGGAGATTCTCGGCAGCAATCGCCTGCTCTTGGAGCCGGTGGCAGGCCACGCAGAGCTGCCGCAGTCAACCACGGCACCAATGGATGGTCGTCGTCGAGAGGCACCCGCGGCCGGGGACGTGGTTCGACTGACGAGGACGAGGACGATGCTAGTGAGCCTGACCTTGGCGATGACGAAGAGGACCACGTCCCGGATGAGAGCGAGGACGAAGAAGACGACATGGACGGAGACGAACAGATGCTCGATGACGATGATGTTATTGAAGAACCGAAGAAGAGCTTGATCGTCAAGCTATTAGTAAAGAAGTCGCCGACCTCGGCAAAGACGGCCATGATTACTCCTGGGCCGGAGGATGAGGCCGCCAGCAATGGCCAGATGGATGAGATTATTGCGAAGCCCAGGGAGAAGACGCCGGAGCCTGTCATCAATGTTGCCACCAACAAGCAACCCTTGAGCCCTGCGGCACCGAAGACTTCTCTGGCTTTTAGAGGAAGCCCAGACAAGCCGCAATCTCTGCCGCAGGCCGTCGACGTCGGCCACCGAGAGTAGGCCTCTCCTGTGACCGATCTTCACGACTTTGGAGGCGTTTAGGGAAAACATACCAGATGGCGTACGGTTCATTGAACGGCACAACGGAATGAATGGGCGATTTTTTGTACGAGCAAATGCCCTGCCATAGACAGTACTACGGCCAGTACTGAGGTTATTTGACGCATTCTTTGATGCGACGGTACCCAAACGGTACCCGGTTTGCAGAGGGGTCTCTGCTTTAGTTTAGTTTAGTTGTACAGATACCATATCATTCGTGTCCTCTTTTTCATCCTAGTGTCCCCATGCGTCTATTCACAACTCCTTCCTCAGCCTCCATGTGTCTCGTTTTGGGGGCGGCAGCTTCCAGTTGTTCACGCCGTACCACCACCTGCGTACCCTCGCGCCGATGGAGCCGCCGTGGACCTGTGCGTTCTTGTTCCAATGGTGCCAGCCGATCAAGAACAAGTTGTAGACGACTCCTTGCGCCAAAGGCATCATGACCTGTGCTGTGTCAGTCCTGGAGCTGACTCGCAGACATCTGCAAGCCACCAACCTGGTCTCTCACTGTAATCCACGCTACCCTTCCCCAGGTATCCGCCTTGGAGATGCTGTGCAGGTAGCTCTGCTCGAATCGGAGGTCGGGCATGGGCGGAAGCTTTGCTGACCGCGGCTTGGGGTTCAGCACACTGAAGGGGATGTCGTCGTCGAGCTCGTCATCGTCGAGGTCATCGTGCGACGAGACGGGTTCTAATGTCACCGGCTCCTTCTCCGAAGCGGCTGTGGTGGGGTTGAGATCGTGATCTGGGGACGGGGCACGGTTAATGTGCGCTGTCTGTATCGTCTCGGCGATCTGAATGGGCACGTTGGCGGCCATTGTGGGCTGTGCGGCGTTTGTCTGGGGCGGTGTTGATGATGGCGATGGCCCGGCTGTGAGCTCGGGGTAGCTACTCTTAGGTGGTGACGGAACTGTAGGAGGTCGCGATAGAGTTGGCCCGTTAGTTGCATGGCTAGCGTGAATACATCAGGACGATGAGTGGCATCCGTTTAGATGCATGCGAGGTCATGGCCTTTTCCCAGCTCGGGGCACCATTTTGCCTTACGGCAGAGATCGAGTGGGGCTGGATGGGCAACTACAGGTACGAAGGGAGTAACAGGTGCACACATGGCTTTGTCTCAAACCTCTGCAGTCTGCGCCTGTGCCTCTATGGTGTTTGCTGACTCTATCCATGGGGACAGCTGTGCCCGTTGACTCATTTCTCGCGACATCCGATGAAATGCGAAACTCAGCTGGGCAAATCCGAAGATTTTATCTTGCGTACCTTACCTTGCCTGACCAAACTTCGGTTTGTTTGAGTGAACCATGGGGGCGGCTCCAGCAATGACGACGGCACGTGCGGGCTGCGGGAGAACCTGAAAGGGTGCAGCAGCCCAGCTGGTGCGCTGTAACTAGACGTCCCCAGTGGCTGAATGGCTAGGCACCCAGCACCACTATGACTCGCTTGCGGTTTAGCGCCCTAGGACGGGATTGGGTGTGTCCCCAGTCAGGCCCAATCCTTGTGCGGTGACAGCACAAAAAATCGACCTACATACGTGGAGCATCAAGTTTTCTTTCCTCGCAACACCGCATCGCATCGCACGCATCGGGAGAACCGCGCGACGACGACGACAAACCCCTCACCGTCACGCGACCGCGTACCCTTCATTTTGTTTTCGAGTTCTTTAATCTCCCCGACCTCAAGATGGCGGACGCTCAGAAGGACGAGGCCGAGAAGAACGTGAGTAGTCATTTTGCACAATTTAACGGAGCCCCTCCTTTTGCCCCGCGTTCCAAGACTGTGTGCAGTGTGCAGGCCAGGCTGACTGATGCGTTTGTTGCCATACAGATCGAGATATGGAAGGTGAAGAAGCTCATCAAGCGCCTCGAGGCCGCTCGTGGTAACGGCACATCCATGATCTCCCTCATCATCCGTACGTCCTTCCGCCGTGATGCCGCCGCCGCGACCCCATTTGACTGACCCCACCACAGCTCCCAAGGATCAGATCTCGCGTGCCGCCAAGATGTTGGCTGAAGAATACGTACGTCTCGTCCCTCTCATGCCGAGTGCGAACGACTGCTGACACTATCGCGCCCAGGGTACTGCCTCAAACATCAAGTCCAGAGTCAACAGACAGTCCGTCCTTTCGGCCATTACCTCCACCCAGCAGCGTCTCAAGCTGTACAACAAGGTCCCCCCCAACGGCCTGGTCGTCTACTGCGGTGAAATCTTGACCTCGGAAGGCAAGGAAAGGAAGGTCAACATCGATTTCGAGCCCTTCAAGCCCATCAACACCTCCCTCTACCTGTGTGACAACAAGTTCCACACCGAGGCCTTGGCCGAGCTGCTCGAGTCTGACCAGAGATTCGGTTTCATCATCATGGACGGTAACGGAGCCCTATTCGGTACTCTTTCCGGAAACACCAGAGACATTGTCCACAAGTTCTCGGTCGATCTCCCCAAGAAGCACGGCCGTGGTGGTCAGTCCGCCCTGCGTTTCGCCCGTCTCCGTGAGGAAAAGCGCCACAACTATGTCCGCAAGGTTGCCGAGTTGGCCGTCCAGAACTTCATCACCAACGACAAGGTCAACGTCGCCGGTCTGATTCTGGCTGGTTCTGCCGATTTCAAGAACGACCTTAACGCCTCCGACATGTTCGACGGCCGTCTGGCTTCCAAGGTTATCAAGGTTGTTGACGTCTCCTACGGCGGTGAGAACGGCTTCAACCAGGCTATCGAGCTGTCCTCCGAGACCCTCGGTAACGTCAAGTTCATCCAAGAAAAGAAGCTTATTGGAAAGTACTTTGAGGAGATCAGCCAGGACACTGGCCGCGTCTGCTACGGTATTGAAGATACCCTGAAGGCTCTGGAGCTCGGCGCCGTCGAGACCCTGATTGTTTTCGAGAACCTGGAGATCACCCGCTGGAAGCTCAAGGACAGCCAAAACACCGAGCACATCCTGCACACCACCAAGCAGCAGGAGGCCTCCGGCCGTGATGCCTTCTTGGACAAGGAGACCGGCCAGGAGATGGAAGTTGTCTCCCAGGAGTCTTTCCTTGAGTGGATTGCGGAGCACTACAAGGATTTCGGTACCAACCTCGAGTTCGTCTCGGACCGTTCCACGGAAGGAAACCAGTTCGTCAAGGGATTCGGTGGTATCGGTGGTATCCTCCGATACAAGGTGAACTTTGAGCAGTTGGCTGATATCGACGACGATGATGAATACTACGACGGTATGCTCCTCGAGATGATACCTCGCACAACAGTGGCTGACGTTTTACAGATTGACCTTCCGAATCCCTCGAGATTGAGGGATCGACTCAAGCATCGTCTCTAACGCATAACAGCGAAGAGGAGTCCGCGCGCGCGGCGCCGCAGCCCGCCAACGCGCCGGCCCGCGCGCCCGTGGCCGCTCATCGGCTCTTCGCGGAAAGAAGCCCGACGAGCCCGGCTACCCTCACGCACCAAGTGGCGCGCCCGAGCCCGCTTCGGTCTGTTATGAAGGCCTCTTGAGTTGAGAACTAGTCTACAGGTACGTTGATGAATGGTTCATAGGTGGGGGGGTATGACTGACAACTCGCAGATACTCCTCTAGTAGGTAGAGGACAATTCAAAGCGGTCGGGAGGCGGCCGCTTGTTTGCGACTAGATAGAATGAAGTCAATATATTGCGTAGTCACTCCTTGAACATTGTGCCTTAAATTTGAACAGTGAAATATAGGAAGCGGTTGCTTGTTCCCATGTAGGGCGAACTACTCCAACCGAACCTTGAATGACGAACCGTCTTGTAAATGGGCACTGTGATTATGCCCGGTCTGAATGGTTCCTATTGGTTTCTATTTTGCGAGCCTCGCTGTACATTGAATCATACTTGAGCCATCTTCAGCAGCTCTGTCATGAGGGCACTGTCAGATATGCAATTATCACATATACGCTGAATACTTGCATAACCACGTCAATTTCCTGGCTTCCTTCATCTACCTCGTGTAAGTCTCATCAACAGCCAACATGAGGCCGCTCATCCACCGGCTTCATGCCTTCAATCGAAACATCTCAACACATCATGCCACCCCTTCATTGGAAGCGGGCGTCGCTCAAATCCTGCACAAGAGCAAAGACGTACCAGACCACCTCTCCCCGACCTCTTCACATTTGCTAAACCTCCTGTTCTCTGACATATTCGCTGCGTCCTCAAAAACATCTCCCCGGGAGTACCCTCTTGATGCGAATTCCGCGTCCTTCCTCCCGCAGGGCCACCACCTCGCTTATTTCCCACTCCAGTCCCCGCCCTCAGGGCTGATGCCAGACGGCACAGACCCAGACCACTGCCCCGGCGCGCCCTTCACCCGCCGTCTCTGGGCAGGGGGCGAGGTCAGGTTTCGCGAAAGCTGGGAGGACGAGCTGCGTCTGGATGGCAGACGCGTCGCCTGTGTCGAGAGCGTGGAGGACGTCCGGCCTGAGAAGGGCCGGGTGTGGGTTGAGCTGTGGCGGCGGTACGGCGCTGCTGCTGCGGCGGGTAAGGGCCCTGCGATTGAGGAAAGAAGGACTCTTGCCTTTTTGCCCGATGTAGATATGACGTCCTCTCCCAGGAGAAGTTTGAAACGTACGTTTGGGCGTCAGTGATGGAAGTGAGTGGGATGTTAACCAGAGACAGCGCCGCATCAGCCGACATATTCTCTCACCATCACGCCTTCGCAGAATCTCCTGACGAACTTTAGCGCGTTGACGTATAACGCTCACGCGATCCATCTTGATCCGGCGTGGGCTAGGCAGGAGGGCCATCCGGCGACACTGGTCCATGGACCGCTGACCCTAGCTCTCGTGCTTGCCTTTTTTAACCAGAAAGGCCAGCGGGTAAGATGGTATGGATATCGAAACTTGGCACCGCTTTATTGCGGCCGGGAGATGACAGTGTGTTTGAGGAGGAAGGAGGACGGCGAAGAGAAGAAGTGGGATGTTTGGATTCAGGATGCTGAAGGAGGAATGGCCGTGAAGGGCACCGCTACGACTGTTGATGGCTAGACAGCTTTCCGAATTGGGTCTCATTAGGCCTGTCCATCACGCCTTATTCCAGGTCTTTGAATGATTCAAGCGGAACGACTTTATTCAATGATGAGCTCTACTGCTGTCATTGGTAAATAGAAGTACAGTACACAACCACGAACAGAAGAAAACGTTCCCGACAGAATATTCTAACCACGCCACTGCATGTTCACCAGTTCGGGAACCATTCAGCCGCCAGCGACCGTCTCCTCCTCCCAGGCGGGAAAAGCAGGACCGTCCCCTCCAGAACACTTGTACACGACATCCTGGCTCTGCTGGGTGTTGAATCCAAGAATGACATCCCCCGTGCTGTTCTTGACCTTCAGTCTGAGACCTCCAGGCCCGTTTCTGTTGTCCCAGTAGACACGGAAAGGAATGTATGCCGACTCAGTGAACACGAAAGTGTCGACGAGCCTGGACTGCCCCGGCTCCGCATAGAGTCCATACACGTCGCTGTTGCCAGCGGCGAACGAACCCGACTTGGCATTGTTGCCGAACCACAGAAGCAGGTCATCGTCCGGCTCGTTGGCGAAGACGGTGTAGACTCCGGGCGTGACGTTGATATAGCCACGGTGCTGGACGATGCCGCACGTCGAGGTTGTTCCTGCCGGGCCCTGGGTTCCGTAGAGTCTCAGAGGGCTGAAGGCTTCATCCCAGTCGTGGGAGAACCCGATGCTTGGGGTCACGCCGGTGAGAACCGGGGTTCTGCCCCCTATGAGGCGGTTGAGGTCAAAATTGCGCGGTCTGTTGCTCCGGACTCTGATGTAGTTCTGGCACAGATCCGAGTTAAAGTCAATGGAGTAAAGAGCATACTCGAGGCCCGGGGTGCACGTGAGTGTGCTGGCGCTGGAAGAGGTGGTCGTGGTCGAGCTGAAAGTCGGGCTCGGCGGCTCCGGAGTAGAGGAAACCGGGCTGTCCGAGATGGTCGAGCTGGGAGACGCGGACGAGGTCGACGAAGGCCCAGACCTCACGACTGTGATCGTGGTTGCCTTGACGCCTTCGAAGCACTGGCAAGCGGACCAGTACGCGGTAACGTCGGGGCACGACGAGGCGTAAGCAGGCTTCGTGCCTGTGATCACAGGAGCGGAAGCCTGGCGGGGACCATGGACATTGCTCTTGGCGGCAGAAGGCGCGGCGCCAGCCCTAATGTACAGAGTAAGCAAGTGCTCGTGAAGCTTAGGCTGGGGGTTACGGACTCTGTCACAGTGGTGGTGACGAAAGCCGCACAGAGCGACGATCTCGAGGACAAAGACGGGTCCTTTCGAGCAGTACCAACGACTTGGCGGCCGCAGTTGTTGTTACAGATCGATGCCGCTGTCAATGAGGGGAGCGCCAGGGCGATCTGGAGAAGAACGTTGTGCTTCATCTTGAGATGAGAAGAATGGTAGTGGTAAGAGTCTGAAGATGTTGGATGATGAGGAGACTTGTTGTAACGCGATCGATGACCAGACTATTTGTACCTTATTTCCAGCTTCATTCAACTACATGCGAGACTCATCACGATACTATTTCGAGACGCTCAGCAGTTGACCAAACATCGTTAACGCTTGTCGAGCTGATTTCCACCCACCAGCTGGGGTCGAACATGGCGACATGGAACCGGAGATCCCGGTGTGGTATTTTGTAGAGATCTGGATGTAAGGTTACCCCATATATCGACATTTCCGAGACAGATTCTGGGGATTTTACGCTCAAGTTCACCCCTGCGCAAGCCACCCAAACCGCCGCTCTGGAGCTTCCTCCCTTGCTGAACGCCATCGCATGCCGATGACCAAACACGGCCCAGACGACTGGGTGGGTGTCAATTCAGCTTCGAAGCGAGGTGATTTTTTTGGTTGGCTAGTGTCCGAACATGTGGTAGACAAGAAGTAATGCTGAACGAATTGACTCTGTCGGAGGTGCCAGAGACTCAGTGGCTGCAAGGAGGAATGGAAGGAAGGCTGAGTTGCAGTCAACCGCGTTTTCTCACTACAACAGGACGATTCGCGAAATCCAAAAGAATGAATACGACGTGGGTGAGATCTATCGCTTGCTTGTAGCGTCCTAGGTTTGGCCAACTGGAATCTCCCTTGACTGCTGGGATTATGTCCACGAACAGGCGATTCTGTTCTGTCGGGGTACCACCACTTAGATCATCGAGGATTTGACAGCCTTCATCTGGGGTTCATCCATTTTCCCTGCCCAGAAGCAAAATTAGTCGACATGAAGGATGTGGAAATATTACGAGATGTCACTTCGTCGTGATGACCTTGCTAAGTATGTTTCCCTCTATTCGCCATCCTTTGGGATCTGATACTGGTTGCCAAATGCGCATATGGACTTTCAGCACATAACAACTTTATTTGCTATAATCAAACCTCTATGTATATGTCACAGCTTTCCGTTGTTTCCCTGCCTTCTAAACAGCTCCCTTAACTCGCGACCATAATCGTTTCCATTGGGGAGTCTCTGTATCGTGTGGATGTGATACTTCGCAGGCTCTTCATTGGTAAGAAACACGCCAGAGTGATGATCGAACTCGAACAACGCCACAGGGCTCTGGATTCGATAGTAAAAGGGGTCAGCTGGGCCGAAGTGACCGATCCAGGCGAAATAAGTCTCCGATAGGTATGCTCGTATGTGCTCCAGCCTGTGCTTGAGCGGTTCAGGCGGCAGGAGTACCAAAAAGTCAGAGACAATTGACATGAGCAACTCTTGCTGCTCCGTTGTCATTTCGGTGACTAGCACGCCCTCGTATGCAATGATCCTGTTGTCGTGAAAAGCGCCAGCCAAATGTCTCTGGTCAATCAAGTCAGCAGAAGGCCAGATGTTCAGCGTCAATGAGCATGGTTACCTGATCAGCTGGGTGCCATCGATCTTCCGACATGGCTGGATCATGCATTTTGGAGTACACTTGGGCTTTCTGCTGTATCTCTGGGGACAGAGACTGCATAAGGCGCAATCCAAGCTGGCTCTCATTCGCACAGAGAGTGAAGCCCTTGTCGGGGCCGTCGTCAATGATCTGGGAACATGTCAGCCGACTCAACTTCAATAATCCATTCTGAGAACTGACGCTTGGCTCGGCGCCAATGAAAACAGGACCTATCGCCATCTGTTCTCCAGCGATAAACACATTGAGAGCGAGGTGGTGGCCGTACAACATGAACGCCCATGGCGCCGTCTCAGAAGGCTCGCCGAATATTGTGAAGCTTGGTACGGACAGTCAGTCAGACTTTTCTGAAAAAGACGATGGACTCGCTCACAAGTAGCTGTGCTCATTCAATATGGCTTCCTTGCCACAAATCTCCCCAAGAAACTTGTTGGTCTTCATAGCACCCTGAACTTTGGCGAAGCCGCTTTCACTCAAAGATTGCTTGAGAATTTTCATGACGGCGTCGACCTTGACCTTGTCAATGTGTTCGAGCCGCAGACCGCACTTGAATATGACTATTTCTGGATTGATCCACTTTCTCCTGTTATCTTCAGTTTGAGCATGACTCTCGAGATCTGAATCAAGACTTGCCCAACTCACCACTCTTCAGAATCCAGGTCTCTCACTGCGGCCTCCTTCTCACCAGGGCTGAGGAGTCGTATGAAATCATGAGCTGCTTTCACCTTAAGACAGGTCAGTATATGAAATCTTTCGTCACTGGTGACGAACCATTTGCTTCGTGGGTGCTCCCTCATTCTGGAGTTTGTACAGTCCATCCCGTTTCTGACCATCGGTCGTGATTCCATGGAATGGAGTGTCGAGGTTTGAAGAACGGCTGCCCCATATCGCCTTGAATCTCTCGTTCTTCACGATGGCCTCCGAGTACTTGTAAGGGTCGCTGGTGTCGATGCCGTCGAACCGAGCCCAATCTGAGACACATTGTTAGTCCGATCTGCTCGCAAATCTCGCACATCTCCCGACTTTCCTTTTGGGGGCACAAATCGATGATAGTCGAACGCGCGAGTCTCTTCCTCAGACTGAGCCATCTTGAATGAGAAACAAAACAGCTTTCCGAGAATCCCGCATCGAAGGGGCCTTTGAGGGGTAGATGTGACAAGCCGATGTTGCAACAGAAAGTAACGCACACACGTAGTCAGCGAACCGGATTCGTCCCATCAACCCCAACTCCCCGAACCCCGTCTCCGTGGAAATAGGAGTTAATTGCGAAGTCGCTCCCTTTTTTATACAAATCCGGTCAAGCTCCCCGCTCGGAGCTCCGACCAAGACACTCGTCCATATCTCAGTTGAAAGTCATTTTTCTAGAAGAAACACACGCAATTATGTCGTCGTTTTGCACCGCTGTTTCTCTCCCACATACACCTTCATCGAAAGGTCCGCCTACAGCATGGCCGTCACAGAGTCCAATGGAGCAGGCGCAAAGTACGCGAACGTCAACCTGACCCCTGACGCTACGCCTTATGACTCTGTTCTCTTTCAAGATATTGTGCGACAGCTCGAAGAAGTCGAAAATGGCCAGATTCGCGAAGTTGCGCCCGCAATAGTTGCGAGTACTGCTCTGTCCTCAGTGAACAACGACCTAGACTAACCATCACCAGGGCTCTATGCTTTGCGCTCAGCATCGAGGGGACTCGCTGCCGAAGCTCTTTCGCGATTTTACTACAGACAAGGACGACGAAGAAGTCAAAGCTTTGTTCGCAACCTTCAGAACTGCCCTCACCCTGATCTGGCCATTTATCGGCTTGCCTCAGTGTGTCCCAGCCAGCTTGGGCTTGGTTGGGGAGATGCGAGAACGTGACATCTTCATGACCGACCAGATGGACAGGTAAGACCTGAATGCACTTCATGTGGCCAAGCGATGGTAAAACTAACAAGAGCCGATTCGGTTCAGACCTTTTCTGTCCGAGGCCAACTGGCATCAAAAGGGGCTGGAGACTAGGAAGACCATTTACCGCACCGCGGCGAATTCAGAAGTCATGAATATGATGGGTGGTTTTTTCCCTGAGCTGAGTGAGTATCCCTACTCGACCAGGCTGTGACCGCACACTCACACTTCCAACCAGCATACATGACCCACGCGGTCGTCTTTGGGTTCGTGATCGGGGGCTCTGAGAAGACGCAAGGCCTCCCGCTCTGCGAGACCATCATTGCTGGTGCAGTGGCCGCGCTGGGGGCTACGAGGCAGACAAAGACTCACTTCAAAGGTGCCATGGGCTTGGGCATCTCGGCGGCGGCGGTTCAGGCCGTCTGGCAGGCCGCAGAACAGGTGGCAGAATGGAATGGCGGCAAACTTCCCGCGCAGATTGACGTTGCGGCATTGGCGGATGAGGTTGGGATGAGGCTCGAGAGCCGAGGCAGAATGTAGACAGCCTGTGCAGACAGAGGCTTCTCGAAGAGCACTTCCTCCCCACAGAGGTAGCACTTGAAAGCTTGAGATACTCGGTGCCCCGAGACGAGAGCGTATGGTGGAGATGCCATTAAACGAGTTTAGTTGACGCCATTTGCTAAATTTCTGAGGGTTGGCGTCGCGGACAAGTCATTAGGTTCTAAGGTCTCGCGTTTTGAACCGGTTCGTGTTTCTGCCAGACATCAGATGGCACGTGTAATTTAACAGACAAGGGCATATTTATGGCCATCCAGAAACGATTCAGTACTTCATATTACTCAATCAATCAGGGACTGACAGGTCGGTACTGGGAATGGTGGAGTTTCCCGTCTTAATGTTGACCCCTTTTGTCTTTCGCTCGGGCAGAGGCTGAAATGCGATACTAGAGCCGCATTGAGAGAACTTGGTTTGTGTTGCATGCCTGGAGTAGTAGCTGCTTCCTGGAGCATTTAACATGTTTCCCCTTCCTCCTCCCCTCCCCTCTCGAACCGGCTCCTGCCTTACCTACAACACACTCCCCAAGCAGTACATCCTTCCTTCCACAAGGCCTGGATATGGTATTTAAGGAGAAATGTTGGGGAAATCTTCAACACAGTACGAGTCGTCCCGATGATGTAAAACAGGGGATCTTGAGTGGGCTGCTGCTCACAGAGGGCTGAGGGTTACAAATGGTCGACTGAGGGACACATTCACATGACTCTTTGAAATATAAGCAGGGGTTATTTTTTGCTCCTTTGAAAACCAGACTGGCAAGAATAGAATCGCGCGCCTCGCCACATAATTTGTGTGTACTTGGTTTTGGGATGCATCATTTGGCCGCTGAGGCAAAACAAGTTGAAGTATTCGCATCAGGTGATAATTGAACACTGTCGTTCGCGGTTTGCCCATTTTCTTGGTCGAACCAACTAGACCAACGATTCTCGCACGGTGGGAGTCTCTACTCATGGACGTTGTGGAAGGTCGAGGCAAGAGTTGGTCCTGCCCTGTGAGGGTCTTGTCGGGTTCGGGACGATCCTCCGGGGAAGGCCTGCTCAAGTAAGGTAGGTAGGTTCTCGTGGGTAAGCGCCTTCTACTCTCTCCCTAGCTACCTCCTCTTGAGATTCTTCCACGTTTGAGCCGCAAAGATCTATTGATGGAATAGGCACTGCTATCAAGCCTAACCAATAGTGACGAACTACGTCTGGAGGGATTTCAACAGAGAAGGGCTTTTTTCTCCATGGGATAACCCTGATAATAGATCAGGAGAACTCAGATATGCAATCCGAGGAGTCTTACAATTCTTCCCTCGAGGGAGAAACAGCTCCGTGATTGTCTTCTCATCACTGTTCCCGCATGCTTTTCATCACTGCCCCCGTAGGTCTAAACCCACCGTGGAACAGATGTGGAGCGACGGAGCTTGCTTTATAGTACAAGCAAGGACCTTCCGAGGCATCCCTCAAGCAGGGTCAGCAGCATCACCTGCACACCTGCCTCCCGTCGCAGGCAGAGTTGACCGTGCCTTTAGATTGTCAAAACGTGTCGAAAGATTCCAACACAGTCTCAATGGTGATCCATCCATTGTAACCCCTGAGCCAGTAGCTATGCTACAATGTGCTAAGACCATAGTAAATTGAGGGAGGAAGAGATTCCTCAAGGGGCGGGCGGAGTTCTTCTTTTTATACATTTCGAACCTCCCCCTCTTTTTGCAAGCTTTCCTACCTTGAGTGATACTCATGCTAAGGGTACCAAAACTTTCGCCGCATTTACCTCTATGGTTACTTGAATTTTTCAACGTGACTTCCACGTGCATTTGGGTGCGTAACAGGTTTTCCGGGGGTACATACATGGGGAGGCCCCAACTGAGACCTTCAAAATAGCCGCACACCAGAGCTCGAGAGCCGCATAAAGCAACCGCCTTCGATCAAGAGAGCACGGGATATGGTTGTGTCACTGGCCTTCAATCTATTTCGAGGTGCAGAAGGAACTCAGTCGGCTGTAATGGTGAGTTTGAAAGCTTAAAGAGGTCAACACGGAGTGGTGTGCCATGCTAGCAACACAAGAGGCAACAAGGTCAAAACGACCTTTGCCTCGTATTCATCGAACTCTAGCACAAAAATTGCCAGAAGAAACACCTTCTTTAGTCCAGATGAGCATCTCCACAGACACATTCGGCAATGCGCGACAAATCACCATGCAGCCTGGCCGTTTACGTCTCGAGTGGAAGAATGTCAGAACGATAAGGTAAAGTCGCATAGAGAAATTACGTCTAATTATCATTATTCTAAAGGAGTATTGTCTAAGCTCAATTCTTAACCTCGCTAAACTCACGCGCAGTCCTGCTGCTGCGCGCCAGGCGGTCACCGTATCTGATGAAGATGAAGGGAATCACGCCCATTGCCAGCGCGATAAAACCCAATACCGAAGGCGCCCAGTGCACCCCGAGATTGGTGTACATGCTGTTGGCTGCCAGGGGCAGTGTGATGGCTCCGATGGATCGCGTCATGCTGGCGGCTGCATGTGCCGACGCAGAGTACTGGCGGAAGACGTCCGTCAAATAGTTGATCATGCCCATGAAAAGGAGTTGGAATCCGCAGCCAAAGAAGATGCCGCTCAGCATGGGGATGATTGGAGACGTTGACGGCCATACGGTCCAACCGAGCCAGAAGAGGGAGATGACCATTCTGAGAGCCGAGTCAGCTATTTGGCCGAGAGGCTTACAATGACTCAAGGTACTTACAGGGGAGAGGCAAAGCATGCGAGAGGCAGTCTGCGATAGATTTCGTTCTTCGTCCACTCCGCGCCAGCCTTGCTCTGGCGATCATGGTACCAAGTGAAGGCACCGAAGAAAAAAAGCGAGATGATTACACCAACGGCCTCTGTGTTGAAATTGTCAGATGAGTTGGATGGGGGAGTACGGCTGAACTTACGAGGAATGAAGGCCAAACCGGCCATCGCGGGAGAAAGCCCATAGAACCCTTGGAAAATGACGGGATATGCTTGGAACATAAGGTAAAAGACAGAGTATGCCAACGCAAGGTATGCAGAGGTGCAGAACAGGATCGGCTCGGTCACAAGGAGCGTCACTGGGCGAAGGAAAATCTTTTGGACGTCAAACGGCTTCAGCTCAAGTTGCTGCCTGTTCTCGTCATCTACACCTTGCTTCTTGATCGTCTTCTTGACGGCCTTGTTGTGGAGAACCGGCGCATATGTTTCCGGCAGGGTGAGAACCAGAGGCAAACCCAGCGCAGCGATCATTCCAGCAATCCAAAACGGCCAACGCCACGACATTGGTGATGAGAACCCCGAGATGATGGGTCCAATCAGGGGTCCAATGGTCGTCACACTCATGTAGAGAGCCATGGCGTTGCCTCGGACGGAGGCGTCATCAAAGATGTCGGCATAGAGCCCGCCGAGGACACTTGTGGGTGCAGCGGCGTTGATGCCGCAGAGCAAGCGGAAGACCAGAAGCGCTGCGTAGTTGGGAGCCCCTGAGCAAGCGAGCATGAAGATGAGGTAGCCGAGGAACGTTCCAATGAGGACTGGACGGCGACCGATATATTCGCTGAGAGGAGCGAAGACAAGAGGACCAATGACTATTGGGAAATGTCAGAATTGAGACGCATTACAGAGTGCCGCCTAAGCATAGCATACCGTAGCCCACCATGAAGAGTGAGTTGAGGAGGATGAGATGAACGCGGTTGGTTACACCAAATTCGGCGCTAATGGCGTTGAGAGCGCCTGAGGGCATCGATGAGCCCAAGTTGCCGTTGAATGTACATGTGAATCCGGCAATGACAATGTGCAATTTTCTCATCTGGGACGTGTCAGGGCTGGCACTCGCGTCGCATGCAGATTGGGAACTTGGCGTACCGGCGAGAATTTTGTCGCATCAACTACTTGGTGTTTCTCCCACGAGGGATCGTCAGAGACGTTTCCCTGGTCCTCAACGTCGATAGCTGGCTGGTTGTCCGGGACAAACCCTCCAAAGCGCTCGGTGTCTGAACCCATGTTCACGGTTGATGTGGGCTGAGAGTTCACTCAGAATTCAACGAGAAATGTCTTTTTGAACTTGGCCTGACACCAGAGCACCACCGACAGACTCGACAACAGGAGCGATTGCCCTTTTGTATTCTCATTTTACGTACTCTGTGTTTCATTGACCGCTAGAAAAATTTCTCGAACTATTACAATTCTTTTCATGTGGCTCAAAGGCAGTTTCGTGTAGTAATATGGGCCACTTGGACGCAGGGAAACGGTGCAAGTCCATTGGCTCCTTTCGCCGAGTGTCTCGAGTCGGGCATCGACTGGCTGACAAAGCGGGTCAAGTCTCTCCAGATCATTGGCCAATTCCGCCGAGCACATGAAAACCGACCAAAAAACAAACTTCCGAGCGCTGCTCGGTTTTTTCCTCCTTCATCCACAATTGGGGCGACACAACCCAACTCCCGACTCATACCAGTCGAGATGCTCCCGCAACCCGACGTTAACCTTCCAACCTTTGTGGCCTTCTCGGTAATAGGGCCCCTCATCTCGTCAATCCATCGGTAATGGTGACAGCAGGGCGTGCTGTTGGGCGCAGGGCGCATCAAAGCCCGATGTCGAAAAGATCGAGAACCAGTATGGAACCCGATCTCGGCTCTTGACTATGTTTGTGTTGAGCCAGATACTCTGCTAACTATGCCGCAGACGGAAGAGCATGTCTGACATGTCACCAGAGGAAAGTCAAGTGCGATATCCTCGAAAAGGGCGCTCCTTGCTCAAAGTGCCAGGCGAACAACATTTCCGACTGTCAGATTTATGAGAAGAAGAAGACCCGGCTGTCGGCTCGCACTGCCCAGAGCTCCAACGTGCCAATCCAACCACGATCAGTCGGCTCCCAGTCCGTGACGGCGCCTGCAACACCCATCCCGGCGAGATCCAGTCCCTGGGATGATGTCGCCGCTTCCGTTCCGCGGCCAAGCTCAGCATGCGATGCAACCGCTCAGGCCGACCGCGCCGGCGACGAAGATGCCACGCGCAACATGGCCGACTTTCTAAATAGGCAAGAAGTCGAGTTTCCAGAGATCACACGCTGTGGCCGCCTATTTTTCATCGGCACCGAGTTCTCCAACCTCCACTATCTGGTGCGGCAGCGCTCGAGACGGCCAGACCAGAGCGTACTGCATTTTGGAAGCCAGCCGCTGGCCCCAAAGGTACCGTCAGTACCGGCCGAGGTCCTCGAGCTACCGCCAAAGGCCTTGGCTGATGAACTGGTCAAGGCATACTTTGCCCATGTCAACCGTGGCTTGCCCATCATTGACGAAGAAGACTTCATGAGGATTTACAATGGGACGGAGGGCAGCGGCCACGTCCCTCGATGCAGGCCACATTGCAGACCATTGTCCTTGTTGTTGCTCAATGCCGTCTTCCTCGTCGGGGCACGCGTGCTCGAAACGGGAAGAGAAGAGATCAAGTCCCTCCGGTCCGTATTCTTCAGAAGGACCAAGGCTCTCTTTGACTGCCGTTTTGAGCAACATCGCGAGGTTTACTTGCAGGCCTCGCTCCTCCTGACCTGGAAGTGCGACGACCTCGAAGACATTGTTTCCAACACTTGGCATTGGGTAGGTGTCGCGACGCGGACGGCATTTGGCATGGGCATGCATCGAGATGCGACACCCTCTAGTCTGAACGCCATGGATAAACGGCTGTGGATTCGGCTGTGGTGGATTCTCTTTCAGTTCGACGTAATAGGATCTACATCCTACGGCCGGCCTCAAGCCATGCAAGTTGCTATTCCACACGCTCCACATCTCTTACTTATGCTGACGGCCGATGATGACATTAGAAACCTTGACGAGTCAGACGTACCGCCACTAGAAGAGCAACATTTCGAGGGCATATTGAACGCAGAACACGACTTCACCATCCAGCACACACGCCTCTGCCTCATTTTCTCCAAAGCAATGCGAAAGAGGGTCGCCCTCCGATCCACCGCCGCAGACCGAGCCGCCGCAACCGCAGAAGCGGATGCTGCGCTGGCAGACTTGATAACACATCTTCCCGAAAAACTCCAAAACTCCAAATCTGACCCCAACCCATGGCAGGCAATGTTTCATCTCACGTATAATAACTTCCTGATTCTGCTTCACCGGCCTTCTCCCAGGCAAGACCCAGAGAGCCCCCCGTCTACATCAGACACCGACCTTAGCATATGTTGCGACGCAGCCATCACAATCTGCTCCATTTTCGAGTCCATGCGGAATAGGAACTTATTGGCTAAGCTCTGGATACCAAGCATCCATGTGCTCTTTACCGCTCTAGTGCATGTATCAGATCAGATGCACTCCTCTAACCCGCTCATCGTGGCCAAGTCCAAACGCCTCTTTGACTCGCTGATAGCAACGTTGCATGCCCTCAAGGACCAGTGGTTGTACGCGCAGAGTCTCTTGGCGCTATTTGAGGGGCGGAATGTAGCAGGACCCAGGCGGAATCGACTCCAGGCCGCAGACTCTTCCGGGGAGGGTGATCCTCTCCGTCACGGTGGTGGCTCCGGTATGGCTCAACCCCAAGACAACATCGGAATTACAAATGGTGTTCTCAACGGCTCGATTGCAGGCTTGCCAGTCAGCAGCCAATCTGGACAACCCGTACCGGCCTACTTGGCGCCCATCAATCTTGATCCGGCTGACCCAAGGCGCCTTGGGGTTCACCAACAAGATGCCGTTGTCGGGGACGTTGCTGCGAACAATCACATTTATGGCACGAGCTTTGTCGGAGATGATCTAGGCCTTGCTGGTGATGCTGATGACATGGACATGCTACAGGTGCCTTCGGCGTTGGAGTTGCTTCTCGCAGGCGTTGGCAATGATTTTGGCTTCCATTACTGATTCCGAGCTCAAGTGCTCGCCCCCATGCCCTTGTTTAGAAAACGTGCGACGACCCTATCAAAGCTTCAGCAGGTCTCACCCTCCATGCCTCTTTTTGGCAGAAATCTGCTGTACCCGATAGTGATGCTCAGCTTGACCTCAATACACACACAATTCAGTTCATGGATCGGGTTAACCGAAAAGTTCTGGTCGTCTTGAGGGGAATTTGTTCATTTCTCTAAAGGATCTATGTCTAAGTTCTCTCGCCGTCTAGTCGAGACAATAGCTCACTTTTGGGAGCTTCATCAGCCCACGTCCTTCTCGGCAACTCAAAAGTAGACGACACACGGCCATACGACATGCCTCCCAGCTGGGCAATAGGCCTCAACTTGTCCAGTTCAATGTGGCTGGCATCGACATTCGCCGCATCTTCCTGCACCCAGAACCGCGACGCCTTGATCAACACCATACCGGCCACACTCTTCCCCTCCCCATCCGAGTGGTCACTGAACTCCTTGATATCAACGACCTTCCCCTCGATGGACAAAACAGACTCCCGCACGCGGGAGGGCCGCACCGTCGTCGAGGGCGCTTCATGCAGACCCGAGATGTCCCACTCCGACACCCCGTACGGGGCGTCGAGCGACGTCGCGTTGACGGCCTCGATCATGGTCTCGGACACCGTGTTGATGACGCACTCGCCCGAGTCCTTGAGGTTGCGGTACGTGTCCTTGGACCGGCCGGCCCTCGCCGAGAAGCCGACCACGAACATGGGCGGGTCGTGGTCGATGACCTGGAAGTAGCTGAACGGGGCGAGGTTCTTCGTCGTGCCGTCGCCGGAGACGGTGCTGATGAACCCGACCGGCCGCGGCGCGATGCCGGAGATGAGCAGACGGTAGTTGTTGATGGCCGGCCTGTCCGCGGCGTAAGGATCGATTTCGAGGTGGTTCTTGGGCGTGGATCCCGGGACTCCATCGCCGTACTGCCAGTTGGGGTTCGGGTGCTTGGTGACTTGTATCGGGGTATTGGACTTGTCGAAATCAGGTCGGTTTGCTTGTCTCTTATCGAAGTCGTGAATCTTTTCTACTATTTGGCTGCTCGGGACTGGTGGCGCCGGAGTCGCCGCTGCTGCGGAGGAAGTCATCCTGACGAGTGAAATTGGTGCCGCCTGAAATGACCCGGGTCGAGAGAAACGCGAGCTTGTCATTGTTAGTGTCGGTCCTCAACAAGCACATAGAATGAGACACACCTCTGGATAACGCACCGTGCCACAGATCTTGCAATCATTGTTAAGCTTGGCAATTTTTTCAGCAAATCTTCAGCGAGCTCACTGCAAATCAAGTTTCTCACGACGTAGTGATTTCGAAAAAATTTAACTGCACTTAATCCGGACGCAATCATCAGGTGAGAGCGAGAAGCTCGACGAGATCACGCAAAGTCGGCTGCGCGATCCCGACGGGTGTGGGGCCGGAAAGTGCCCCCCGACGCGAGCCCGGGGGACCATGTTCCGGAACTTCACCCGAAGCTGTACTTATCTTCAGGGTGTTTGCCGACTGTGGTTATCAGACTGAACGCATTCTGAGATCTACTGTCCGGAAGTTCAAACTTATGGACTTGGTTGGAGATACGCTCGTGTAAAACCCAAGTCGACTCCCCCGAACTGGCTTGTTTTTTGACATGCCTATGTCGGATTGACGAAGCAAAAAAAAAAAAAAAAAAAAAAAAAAAAAAAAAGGGAATCAAGAGAAAGGGAGTCATCCGAACATCCGAACTACAAAAAGGATCTGTAGGAGGTTAGCATGCTACAGGGCTGAAAGGGGGTCAGCCTTAACCACTGCGGCATACACACTCAACAAGCGATCGGAGCCTCGTGACAGAACAGGTGAGGAAACTGCCCTATTCACCCTCAGCGTGGGGTGAGACGCCTAAAGAGCCTTAAGAAGAAAGGTGACATAAATGTCCCACAATCGCTCACCTTCACTTTAGCAATCGGATAAGGGACGGTAAGTGAATTCAGGACCTGGATTAGTTAAAATAATGAAGTCAGAGGGTGCGGTGTTCTTCAGCCCAACGACCTCATGCCGTGGGGATTTTCTTAGATTGCCTAAGATTATCTAGTGCTTGCAATCTTGACTTTTAACTCCAGGCAAATATGGCTGTATATAAATACGACAGGCAGAGACTAATGAATCACCTAGGCTTGCTGATCTGGCGATGCCCGTTGATCACCGCTTCCGCAAACGTTCCTCGCGTCCCAGCTTTCTCTACCGTAATCAGCGATTGAATTGTTCCTCCCCTTGGTGACGAGATCGCTTCCCTCACCGAAGCAGTCTGCTCTCCGTTCTCCAACACCGTCACCAGATCTTGTAATCCTTGAATCACTAACTCTCTGGCTTCAGACCTCTTGAGCCCCCCGGCAACAGCACCATCCAAGAGGCCATCTAGAGGCACCGAGATAGTGGCGATGCTGGCCGCAACTAGCATGGAACCGATGTTTATCAAGTCAGGCGGCAAGACCCTCGACTTTCCAACGCGTGCGAAAATAGATTCCAAAACGTTTGTTTCCTGATCTGGCAGGTTGTCGGGAACTTCCAACACTGTCATCGACTGCCGATAGCGACACGCAACGGTGGGAAGAGCACGGGTGAAATGTATGCATCTCTTGCTCTCCTTTTCAACGTCATTCGACAATGCCAGCTCGTTGAGCTCTTTGACCGTCAGCCCTGCGAGCATGCTGACTACCAGCTTTCCCTCGAGCGCATCCAGGAAGCCCGGAGTTTCGAATACCCCCGCAGCCATGTATGGTTTGAAGCCGAGTATGACGATGCCTGCTTCTTCAGCAGCCTTCACCGGCTCGCCGTGGATGACTTTGACGCGGCCGGCGTCCTCTCTCAGTGCCTCGGAAAGCATACCGGCCGATCTCGAAGTCTTTGTACACGCAATGAAACGGAATCCGTCTGGCTTTGGTACTTCTGAATTAGGCGATACGCATGAATCGAGAAGCCCGCGGAGTAGAGCAGAGCCCATGGAGCCTGTCGTACATTCGTCAGCATTCTATCAGTTGAGGTGATGAGTGGCATACCACAGCCGATGACGGCGATAGTCTGCTTCTCTGTTGCCATGGCGGATTGCTGCGTGTCGTGACTCTGAGGACTGTCCGGAGGTTTGCGTTTGACGTTTTGAACACATTAGAATCGCCATTATTCCAAAAATCTAGTTGGTTTTAGCTGTCGGGTCGCAGCGTTTCTCCCGACACCCTCGGTAATTATTGACGAGGACCCGCAGGGATCAACTTCCGCCAGCGCCTCCTCCGAATCCGCAGTCCATCGCTGCCAAGAAGTCGGGCATGTCCAACTGATCGGCCCAATCGAGTAACGCATTGGAGGAAGGTTCGAGGCAATCCATCGCGGTAAAGTCCCTGTCCGGCTCATCGACGTACTCCGGCACCGGCCACTGGGTGTCGTCTCCGGGATGCAACCCGGATGGATCGGAGGGCCCAGAGTAGCGAGGTGTAATCGATTCCAACGTCCTCTCTAGCTGCTGAAGCTCTTGTTGACGCAGCGGTGCGACTACACTGCCATTATCGACCATATACTGGAGTATGTGGTTGATGTCGTCCCGCCACCCGTTGTCGGGAAGCAGAGAAGGGCTTACAACCCGGAGGAGATGAAGTAGAAATGCCGAAGAGTACGCATCCTCCAAGTCGAAAGGCATGAAAGATTCTGAAATCGCTCTGGTCAGCTAACATGTTCTCGCGTAGATCAGACACGTAAGAACTACCTAGCAGGTCCCCTTCACTAAGCACAAACAGGGTCCGAAGAGTTGTACGCGCCGAGTCAACACAGGACCGCAGAATCGACGACATGGGCGGCCGCAGTTCTAGGCTCTCGAACTGTTCGGAGTTTGCGCGCTCTAGATGCAAGTGAAGAGCACACATGACCAGAGGCCTGGTTGTCAATACGACACACTGTGAGTCTCTTCGTCAGCTGCGAAGGGCCCTGGTGTCGATACAATGATCCAAGATTATACATACGTGGTGATACGAAAGCATCAACCTCGAGACTGTTCGAGATGCTCTTGGAATCTGCCCGTCAAAGTGCGCGTTCAAAAGATCATGGAGCTCCGTTGAAATCTGCGCCAGTGTGCGAAGATTTGACTGAATGTGTTTGACAAGAGAGCCGTCGAACTCGTGACCAACACCATACACAGCTACAAAACGTCAGTATTCTTTTGCTTCTCAGTTCGAATCTTTGATGGGCTCACTCGTGAGAATCGTCGCCATCAACCGTGACAAGCGCACGTGTAGAGACATGCTCAGAGCCTCCAGAGAGTTGCTAGTCAGGCACGGAAGCTTGGCGGTGATCTGCTGGTTATGGATGCCGGCGGTGCCACCCATAAGCGCAGAGAACTCGGAATCGATAATGTGAGTAACCCAGAAGATGAGATTGTATCGGCGTGAGAGTTCGGGTCCAAAGATGTGTTCCGGCATATGGCGGTGCATACCTATACACACACAAAGGCGCGACGCCTGCCCAATCTGCGAATACGATCAGTCGTCTTGAGTGAGGATCTGGCAACTTGGAAGCTTACATATTGGAACGCCGCGACTCTCAGATCGATGGATTGCAGATAGACGGCTGCCAGCACAAGAACCTGCACCGAAAGCAACGAGTCCCCGCCCAAGTCGCCTTGCTTAGGCAGCAGCGCCATTGCTCTTTCTGCAAACGCGTGGCCCGGTGGCTTCCCACGAGCGCATCTCCTCCGAAGCACAAACGCTTTTCCGAACGCCAGGATGAGAAGGTGCTGGGCGTACCAGAGCCGACAAGAGGCCGCCTTACGTGCCGGGTTTTCGTACAACTCATCGAGGTTTTTGAGGTAAATGCTTTCGTCTACCAAATGGTTTAGCAGGCCAAAATATGACTTGGCTGCGTAAAACAACGACTTTGAAAAGTCGATGGAAGGCAAGTCGGACACGACTGGGACGTCGCCGCGCTGGGTGGAATGCCATTCCATCTCGCAGGCTTTACCATCGGTGTTGAAGGGGTCGAGTGTGCTTTCGGTCCCTGGCGACATCGTTCTGCCTAATAGTCCAAGAACCCTGCGACAGAACGCCCAAGATGAGGACGGCGCCATGTACCCTGCAGGGAGAATCAATTGACAGTCGGGCTTTGAGGAGGCGCGATGGTTGCAGGGGTTCACTTACAGAATCGTCCTTCTGCAGGGCGGAATGGAGGGTCATGCTCTTCAGGGCGACTCTTCTTGAGTAATGACTGGATTTCATCGTGATCTGTTGAATCATCGTCGTCCACAGGTCTGCCCAAGGATGATGCAGCGGTGCCGACTGAAAGGGGTCTGTCGCCAGGTGCATTTGTTGAGTTTGTCTCCGCTTGATCTAAGATGTTCCTCATCTCAGCAATTCGATCGAATAAAGATAGAGCATTGCAAATACTTTGATCAGTGATGCCAGATTCTCCGCGGTTCCTGCTTGGTTGGATCGTCTCCTCTCGGATTATGCTGGCTCCTACGGTCCTCAATTGTCTGGCGTTATTTCGCCGGTCCAAAGTCGGCAAGATTTCCCTCTCGATTGTCCCATCTTCAATATCAGTTGATGATGGCCTTGGGGTGATTTCTTCAGGTGAACCACGCTCCCCTCTCGTCAACTGGCGGGATTGTTGGAGTTCCAACAGATAACTGCAGCACAGGGAACAAGAAACGAGGTCAGCACAAAGATGAACTCCGAGAGACCAGGAAAATTGAGTCTACTGGCGGACCTCTCAGGGATGAGAACTCGTTTAATTCCCGGCGCATATACACATGTTTCGCTCTGATGCTCACACCGAGCGCATGGCTGCCGGCCGGAGCATTTGACTTTCATTGACCGACATCTCTCACAACTAAGGTATGTCTGTCAGCTCGGGTCAGACCTGTATCCGAGACACGTACGCTCTGGAGCATTTCTTGGTGACGCGATGATCATTCCGTGGAGTCGACATGGTCTGTAAGCCTGAAGCGTGGTCAGGACGGTGTTGTGTCGGAGGCGCGATCCCGACGTCTTATGTAGCGAACGGGGCAGGCCGCTTTCGGAGGCCGGCACGACGACCCTCGGGACCGGGGGCCCGATATGCGGGAGGCCCCACGATAGCTCCTTATCTACAAACGCGGGGTGGCGGGGTCAACATCCTAGCTGCATCACCATGCGACGCAGTGATCTCGTAATGCGCTACATTTGGGTCGTCTACGCGACAGAGACATGGCACTTGAAGACGAAAATAGCAGGTAATAGCGGTGGCTGCCGACGACAACCCAAAGCATTCAGACATCACCAATTGTTCTGCTGAGATTGTCCAAGAAACTCAATTGACTGGCTGCGCTAGTTCACGAACTATCAAGCATCATTCGACGGGTACTGCACCCTCTCCAAAGGAACAAAATCCTCCTTGATAGACCTCACGCTTGTAAAACGCTGCAGGTGCGCCATGGTGCCGGTCTTGTCGTTCGTGCCAGAGTCACGGCTTCCGCCGAATGGCTGTTGAGCCACCAGCGAGCCGGTGCACTTGCTATTGATATACAGCATTCCCGCAGCATGCTTCAGTGCAGTCTGCGCCTCTCTGGACGCGTAGGGATCCTTGGCAAAGATGCTGCCGGTGAGGCCATAACGGGACGTTGTATCCAGGGTCTTCAGCGTCTGCTCCCACTCCTCATCGGGATAAACGTACACGCCTAGGATGGGACCGAACAGCTCGCGAGACATGATATCATGCCGCGGGTTGGACGTCTTGTACACGGTCGGGTGAACAAAGAACCCCTCAGCTTTGGAAGCCTTGCCGCCCGCGACGAGCTCCAGCTCCGGGTCCGTCTTGGCATCCTCAATTACCTTGGCGAGCTTGTCGAATGAGCGCTCGTGGATGACTGGCGTGATGAAGTTGGTAAAGTCCTCCACATCCCCCACTTTGAGCTGTGCGATCTGCTCTTCCAGGTGACGGCGGAACTCGGGCCAGACAGACTCAGCCACGTACGCTCTTGACAGCGCGGAGCACTTTTGTCCCTGGTATTCGAACGCCGCGCGAACTGCGTGAAATGCAGCGCTCTTGACGTCGGCAGAGGGGTGGAGGATGGTCCAGTTCTTCCCCCCGGTCTCTCCAACGACGCGAGGGTAAGAGTTGTAAGTGCCCCTGCCGACGTGGTCGCCAATCTTCTTCTGGATGCCTTTGAAGACCTGAGTTGAACCGATGAAGCTCAGACCCGCGAATTCGGGTCGTTTGAGAATGGTGTCCGTCACCTCCTCCGCGTCTCCAGGAAGTAGCTGTACCACGTCCTTGGGCAGACCGGCTTCCAGAAGGATTTGGTGGAGAAGATAGGCGGAATGTAGGGCAGAATCCGAAGGTTTCCAAATCACAACGTTTCCGAGCAGCGCAGAGGGCCCGATGAGCGTGGCTCCGAGGGCAGTGAAGTTGAACGGAGCAATGGCGTAGACGAAGCCCTCCAAAGGCCGGTACTCTAGCTTGTTCCACTGCCCTGACGGGTGAACCTTTGGCTGCTGGGAGAAGAGGGACCAGGCCTCCTGGATATAGTAACGGAAGAAGTCGACAGTCTCAGTAGGCGCCTCGATTTCTGCCTGCCACACGTTCTTGCCTTGACCTATCATCGTTGACGCAACGATTTCCAGGCGGTATTTGCCGGCAATGAGCTCCGACGCTCGCAGGAAGATGGCCGCGCGATCTTCAAACGGGAGAGCCTCCCAGGCTGGCTTGGCTTTGAGAGCAGCATCCACAGCGGCGTTGATTTGCTCCGAGTCTGCAATGGCGTATTCGGCGACTGCTTCGCGATGCTTGGAGGGGTTTAGCTGCCGGCGTGTTGAATGCGAGTTCACCTGTCTGGGTCAGTCGTCTGTCCTGCACATGGAAGCGAGATTGCGTCTCACCTTGACGCCGTTGATGGTTATCGGGACTTTAACCGGCATCTGGCTTTTCAACTTTCGCAGTGATTCCAGGAGACGAGCCCTCTCTGGGGAGCCTTTGGCGTATTCCAACTACAAACCCATAGGTTAGATCGATCACTCCCTTTCCTCAAGTAGTATGGAAGACGCACCATCGGTTCATTCTCAAATTTGGGAGGGTGAAGAAGGCTCAGAGACCTCCTGCTAAAACCCAGGGGGTGAGTGCGTGAGGTGCACACTCGCAACACAGGACGTCCATAGCTCTGGGAGGTGCAAAAGGTCCTCATACTTGCCATTTTGGAACTAAGTGAGTGTTGGAGCACAGAATCAATCTCTGTGCGCGGTCGCTCCTTGGCTTTTCAATGCGATAAGCTGGGCCCAGATGGTCGAGGGCTCGGGAACGCCATCCCGACCCCCATTCTCGCGGCCCCCTCAGCCGCCGATATCCGGCAGATAGCACAGAGGATCACGGGGTAATGCAAGATGGTCTCACATGACGATGAGAAGGAAATGAGGGGTAGCCATGGCAAGACAAGATGTCGGGATGGTATCCCGGGCATAGGAGTTGATAGCGAGTGTAGTGTACGTAACTCAAAAGATGATGAGCAAAGTTCCGGATGTCGTTGTTTATCAGATAGGTTTCGCCCAGAGTAATGCGCAAAAGAGTACGATTAGACAAACATTCATACTGTCCCCCAACCACTCCGTCCAACATGCCCCTTGTTACTGTTGCTACAAGGCCAAACGTCAAGGCCGCCAGTATCCTTGGCGTACGCTTCTCCAGTCATGTCCAGTTAGTCAAGCAGAACAATTGGAACACTGAGAAGAAGCTGCCAACAGCACTCTCTCGACTACCAACAAAAACGCTCCTTAGATCATTACTCCTGACTTCCTTGATGCGCAGGGGCTGGATCTCACGTCCCTCTCTGGCTGCACTCGACTATATCACCAAGTCAAAGAATACGCTCCTTAACCCCGACAAGACCCCTGCCCTGAACAAGCTGCTGCGCTGGACCATCTATAATCACTTTGCGGCAGGCACATGCCACCAGGAAGTCGTTCGATCTGCCGCGGAGACCAAGAGCATCGGATATCATGGAGTCATCATGGGCTACGCCAAGGAGTTTGTGCTTGAAAACCCATCTGTCTCACAGTCCGTCGAGGTCGACAATGGGTACCGCCAATGCCACTACCGGGTGGTGGAGGATTGGAAGCAGGGTACGTTGGAAACCCTCCGCATGATTCAACCTGGAGACTTTCTCGCCGTCAAGTAAGCTTCCTTTCATAGACCTACAAGACTGCATCGCTTACTCTATGAATAGAATCACAGGAGCAGGCGCCATAGCTATCGATGCCATGATGACGCGGAAGCCGATGCCCACAGTCATCGCTGATGCCATGGACGAGATCTGCCTGGAAACGCAACGACAAGGATCCAAACTTTGGATCGATGCTGAGCAGCAAGCCCTGCAGCCCGCCCTGGACAATTGGACAATCGACCTCATGAGGAAGCACAACAAAAGCGGCCAGGCATTGGTATACAACACCATCCAGGCCTACTTGAAAGGCTCAAAGGCAAACACCCATCGCCACATTCAGCTTGCCGCCGAGGAGGGCTGGACCGTCGGCGTCAAGCTGGTTCGTGGTGCCTACATTGAGCACGAGGACCGCTCATTGATTCATGACACGAAAGAAGAGACGGACCGGTCGTATGACCTCATCGCGGATATCTTCATTGCGCAGAAAATGCCGGATGATGCAGCTCACCTGCAGTTTCCGTCCTCGGCCTTGTTCGTGGCGACGCACAACGGTGCCAGTGCCAACAAGGCGCTGGCGGCGTACCACGAGAGACTCGAAGCCGGGCTTCCCACAGTAGGCAAGCTGGACTGTGGCCAGATTACTGGCATGGCAGACGAACTCAGTTGCCAGCTGCTGCAGACCCTAGAGCAGCGGCCGAGGGGGGTGAAAGACGCGAGTTCGTCTCCTGGGGTTTTCAAATATCTGATTTGGGGGTCGGTTTCCGAGTGTCTTGGGTATCTACACCGTAGGGCTATCGAGAATCGGGACGCGGTTGAGCGTACGCAGCACATGGTTGCAGCGCTCAAGAGGGAGCTGCGCCGGCGAGTACTCGGCTAAGGCTGCCTGGTTGAAGAAGTCAGTTATACTTCTGCACATGGAAATGATATGAAGTTTTACCGCCATGGTGAAAATGAAAAAGCAATGGACCCAAAAATAAAAATAAACCCACGGTACGGGATTCGAACCCGTATTCCTCTGGCATGTTCACGTACGACGTGAGGGGACCAGAGTCGCTACCCGGTGCGTCACCGCGGCTTGTTGATTTGTTGGAGGTTCAGAGTGAGGATTGGAAACAAAGAGACGGCAGTTTGTTGCGAGCTTGATTATGGGCTTGGTTGGGGAAGGCGCGAGGAAAGAAGGTGGTTGAAACGTAGCTCGTTCCTTCCTTCTTTCCCTAAGGTATGATCCCACACACCACCAAGAAATAAGACGACACGTGGACCAACTAATGTAATCGAATGCGGATGAAAGGACTCAGCTGCTTACCTAGTTTTGTGACTGCTTGTTAGCAAGGAACGAGACGGAGGACGTTGATGTTTCCCAAGGAAGCAGGAGGAAGCTTCTCACCTGGCCATGGCATCGCTGCTGATGAACGTTCAAAAAGAGCTTTCCCTCCAATCTGATGGGTATCATTTGAATATTTCCAGCCCCTCTTCACGGCAAATAAGATGCTCATTCCGCAAAGACATTTACAAAATCGCACTTATGAACAAGTAGAAATATGGTCCCCTGCTAGAGACAGCAAACTCGTGCCGTGAAATTTGTTCCTGCTCTACACACTTGATAACGCATCGTGGCCCGTTCGTATCGTGCTTGAAAAATATCAAAGTCTGCTATTGCATCACGCATGTCGTCGGAGCATAACCCACGACGAGAAAACCCCCGAAGCTTGGCTTCCATCATCAACGCTGCTGCATGGCCAAGCCCGGAGCCGATCTGACCCTGCAGTGAGGCCCGCAGACAGAGTATCATCCATTGGACGCGCCGCCGGCCGCATGGATGGGGAGACCGATGAAGACCTTGCCACGAAACAACGGGCAGGTTGCACGGAGAGCCAAGCGTGTCCGCAGCCCAGACAGAGCTGACGTCGAATTGACTTTGTGGAAACTCGGCCGAGCGCACCGGACCCCAGCACCACTCTAGCGGGGGTACCCGGCGCCATCCCCCCGCCAAGACCTGCACGCGAGAGCCTCCGTCACCTGTGCTTTCGCGCCGGAGCCCCCACCACCAACAGACGCGTCCCGGGACAGCCGCCAACCTAACCTTCCACCGTCAACCGCAAAATCGCAATCGCATCCCGACGACTACACATCCTCTTCCCCCGCCTCACCAGCGAAAATGTCCGCCCCAGATAACTCACAACCACAACCACCGCCCGACAACGAAGCGCAGCAGCAACCCGAGCAGCAGCAGCAGATCAAAACATCACAGTCGCAAGAAGACCAACAGCAGCAACAGCAGATCCAAGATCAAGACCAACAACAGCAACAAAATGAAGACCAACAACAGCAGCCGCCCGCCTCCCCGCCCCTGCCGCAGAAACACACCGCCATCACCCCGGGCGTGCGCACGGGCTACTTCATAAAGACGTACGACCGCGCCCTCCAAAAGACGCTCGAGACAGTCCGCTACGACAACTTCGCGTCCTGCTTCCCGACCATCGCCGCCCACGCGCCAAACACCCTGCGCAACGTGCAGAAGCAGATGGTCGACTACCTCGAGGAGCGTTGCAACGTGCGTCTGCTTCTTCTCTGCTCCCATTGAGGATGCATTCCCAGAGGGAAACCAACTGCTGACGGTCTATAATCCTGCAGAAAGATTTCCAATCGATCCTCGGCGACCGCGACGTTGTCAAGAAGCTCAACGAGCTGGAGAGCCTAGTCAGCGACGCCGAGAGGAGGCGGCAGGAAAGCAACAACAATGCCGGCGACGACGCCGAAGAACCAATCCCGTACGCGCCACCCCTAACCTCCTTCCTTTACAGCTCACTGGCCCAATTCACAAGTTACTGACACCAAAGCTTTGCCCAGACCGCACCTGCTGCCCCCTGACGACGTGATCACAGCTCACCTTGCCCCGCGGCTTGCATCACAACAATCACACCTGAACGCGCGCCTGCAGAACACCCAGGCGTCCAACGAGTCCCTCTTCGCCGCGATACAGTCCCAGCGCGCCGAGATCGAGGCCCTGCTGGCGCAACTGGAGGGCCACGTTGCCGACATTGACGGTGCGAATGCCATGTTGGGGGACGTGGCGCCCGAGTTGGCGTCGGAGGCGCGGGATGCCGAGGCGCAGATGTCGGGGATGTGAAGGGGGGAGTGAGGCTCCATCGCTGGGTCTTGGCGTTGATAGGGGTCAACGACTACGTTGCAATCGCGATACCAATTTGCATTCGGAGGGCGTGTGTGTCAAATAGGCGGCATGGAGATGAAGTTATGATCATACCCAGGGTTCAGGCGTTTCCGGTAGGCCACAGGCTCATGTCACTATTCGGCAGAGTCGACATCACCAAACGAAAAAAAGAGACAGATTAAGTTTCATTGTGTCCATTGTCAGCCATGTCGCAGTAAACTATATACAACCACTGCGTAGCCCCGAATATTGACGGGAGCTCTGGCCCCAACCGTTCACACACAGCTATGCTCGCAAAGGCCTCGCAATGCCAACGCTCAGTATGCGCAATAGACAAGTAAAGGAAATGGAGCGACGGTGTGTCCCGCCGCCTGCAACGCCGCCCAATGATGAACATGCACGGCCAGTAATGCTCCCTCGCCCGCCATGATGACAAAGGAGATGGAAGAGGAAATGGGTAAAGAGAAAACAAGCCATCCGAATGCTGATGCCGCGCCGTACCGCCCCGAGTTTTGTTTTGGCCGCCAGACCTTTGCCCTGGTAGTGGGTAAAAGAAAAACCGTTTCGTTCGAATCTTGCGATTCTTCCTCGTTTCAATGTAAAGAGAAGGCCCCGTGTGAAGAGGATGGGGTATGGATATATGTGCAGTAGAGTGGGTATATGAGGGGAAACGTTGGCAAGGCTAGATCCTCCTGTTTTCGGTGTGGATGACTTGCCACGGTCCGAAGAAGTCGATCTCGCCGTACGCTGGTGGAAGCACCCGGATCATCCGACCCGTCGCCCAGTCCACGAACCACTGCTTTCCTTTGCTGATGATGTAATTTGATTTGCGCGGGCTCTTGAACAAGAGCACCGAGTAGCAAAGCTTGGCATAGAGCAGATCGTGGGCGGAGGTCCACTGGTGTTCGGGCGACCACTTTCCAGTGTCGGGGTCGATGGCTTCATTGGGATACGACGTCGTCGACAACCGACTGCTGATGGGCTCGTTGTTCCGGGCGTATGACGGACCGACGGTCGACTGCGTGTCTGCCGCGATGCTGTCGAGGGTGTTGAGAACATCGAGAACAGGCTCGTTTGACGACGCCGGGAACGGATCGGGCTCGTTCGAGGCCACCTGGCGCAGGATAGGACTGATGGGCCGTGGCGTGGGTACCGGGTAGTGATTCGTCTGTGTCGGTGTCTGACCACGGAACCAGCGGATACGTTGGATGCGGGGGATGCTCTGGTCGCGGGGATAGTCGCGCTCGTCGATGGGTGCCGCGACGTCGATGGCAGCGAACAATGCCTCCAGCCACTTGACAAAGGTGGTCAGCTCTATACATGAGAGCAGGAACTGATCCGTCTCGGCCCTGACACGGATGGTATATCGACGTCTGGGTGGCAGTCAGTTTCTTGGCAAGTCTTGGCATCAAAATGAGGCTGAGAATAGAGGTAACCTACTTCTTGTAATCGGCAGCAATGCCCACGTCGGCGTGCTGGAGACTGTACGTCCTGTCGAGCGAGGACTTCTTGACCCACGGCGGGTTGTCTGGCGAGATTGTCGGCCCGTCCCTCGACCTGCCCCATCCCCAATCCTTCTTCACGTTGTAGAAATTCAAGGCGGTGCCGCGCAGCTGCACAAAGGTGGTGTGCCAATTCCTGTCTTCGGCCCTCTTTGTGGTGTTTTCCACCTCCATCTTCTTCACCCATACCCCCTCTAACTCAATGTCGCACGAGTACTCGGGCAGCTTCTCCTGGACCCCATAGTCGGCGACGGCGCTGCCGGCAAGGGGACGTCTTAGGCCGGACTCCCTCTCGTAGGGAGGTGGTTGAGATGGTCGTCTTAAAGGGGAAGTCATGACTTCCTGGTAGAAATAGTCCTCCTCCATCGATAGTCGCCGCCGGAGAGGCGGCGGCTGGGCAGCGGTAGTAGATGGTCCATTTCCGCGGTCTTCACTGCGGGGATCCATGGGGTGGGCGAGGTTTTATATGACAGGAGGACTGTTGTGAGCCGGCGACAGGCGAGTCGTGTCAGGCCAGGACCACCATGCGGCGGGTGGCAGCGGAGGCAGAGGCCCGTTCCCGTGCGTCTGTCTCGGACGGGTTCCCTTGCGACGGGGGATTTCACGAGATGTGCTTGGCCCTGGGGTTATGCCGACCCGCAAATGTTCATGGTGAGGGCCTTTTGTCGGCGGCTCTTTTCCAAGGGACGCACGGGGCAGAGTAACGTAAAACAAATGCAAAAGGGCCTGGAGCGAGGACCGGTAGATGAGATGAGATCGAGGGGAGTGGGTAAAACAAAGTCAGGTACGTATGTATGGATGGCGGATGGAGACGTAGTGTAGTGTGTGAGAGAAGGATGGAGACGTGGAACGGGGTTGTGGAAGGACTGGAGCCCGCGCGCGGTGTGGTGTGTGGATTCTCGGTTCAGTCCACGAGAGAGAGAGGAGTGTGAGATGAAGATGTGCCTGCCGGGTTTGTTACTCTAGCGAGAAGCGAGAGCAGCGGTGGCGATGATGAGCGACAGGTCTAAGAGCGCCTCTTCCAACGACCGGGCGTCCAACCGTTCGTGCCTTGGCTGAGGTAGGAGAAGAAGCCACTTGAGCAGAAGGGGAGAAGACTGAGAGAGGGACAGAGAGTTGGGTTGAAAAGTCAAGGTTGCAATGGGCTGGCGGGAGGAGTGAAGCGGAGCGGGAGGCGTCGAGTCATCGAGTGGTGCCGGGCGCAAAAGAAGAGCCGCTTAACAAGGTTGGACTGAATAGGAAGCCCGATGAAGGGAGGAGTAGTAGTAGCAGGAGCAGCAGCAGGCCAGCAGCAGGCGCAGAGGCAGAGGCAGAGGCAGAGCAAGCGCAGGACAGCCGGATATGAGGGAAGCGGTTCCCGTGCAGGGCCGACGACGCGTGAGAGAATGGAGACGAAGTC
The DNA here is from genome assembly GCF_000319635.2 of Colletotrichum fructicola Nara gc5. NCBI lineage: Eukaryota > Fungi > Ascomycota > Sordariomycetes > Glomerellales > Glomerellaceae > Colletotrichum > Colletotrichum fructicola. The sequence continues at coordinate 5,025,545 of NW_027094051.1, read as the reverse complement.
CGGGCCCGTCCAACGAAGGCAGCCAGTCTGTGGTCGAGGACAAGGGCCGCAAGGGGGGACTTGGCTCTGGGGGCGGATCTCATGCGCATCGGACGTCGGGTCAGACCAGGGACAGGGCTTGTTGAAGAGCAGCGGGTGGAACGTCGTAGAGTTGCTGGCAGGAACGGCGTGATATGGAAAAAAATAATAATAGAGTAACAGAAACCCGCCGTGCGTAAGGGTTAGGTACGAATAGGTACGGTGCGGTCCTGTGTGGTGTGTGATCCAACGTCCTGGGGTCGGCCGAAAGAGTTGTGCAGTAGCACTCGCCGTAGTCCTCCTAGTTAATAGGTGGTGGTCCAGAGACAGAGACAGAGGATGATGGATGGATGGGTGGATGAGACCTCGATCGAAGCAAGGGCGTGCAGAGAGGCGTGAGCCGAGTGAAACAACAGTTCAACCGCGGCAAGGTACGAAGTACCTTACAACGAATACTGAATGTCGTCGACGATGGGAGGAGGGAGAAGCCAGAAGGGCATGCGCTCCAGACGGGATTCGTTGGAAAAGCGTGGGAGGCGCGGTTCGAGCTGGATGCAATGCGATAGAATGGATGCGAAGACGAGGGAGGCGCGCTACAATCGGGCCCTGTCGGAATTTTTGCTAGTATTAGGTGATTGATATCCGTGGAGCGTACGTAGCTTGGGGACGAATGAATGAAGGATAGGTGTGGTGAAGGGAGGGAAGAGGAGAGATGGAGGCTCGGATTCTGACCGGGCGGGAGGCGTCGGTGTATCGATAGCTTAGCGATCCATCAACCGTGGGAGACCAGGGACGTGCGACACATTGGCCATGCTTATCCCAAAAGGGGCCTTTTTTACGCTTGGGCGGGTTCGCGGAGTTTTGTACTGTGTCGTACGGAGTATCCGTATTGTAAGGTAGGTTGTCAATGAAGAGTAAACCTAAAGTTCCATGGGAATTGGAGGCCGTGGTTGGATGAACGGTTGGTCCAAGACAGGATGCGAACACGACGAGACAGGACAGGCTGGGCTGAGAGCGACGAGTTCCGGTCGTCTGGCTTGCCCAGCGATAGTGGATGAACCCGCGACGGCGACAGCACGCACACTCCCACACACACCACGACACTCAGGTTCAGGCGGGCAGGCAAAACGGGGGTGTCACGGATGCGGCAGGCTGACATGGAATTAACAAGGGAAAGGGCCGTCAACAAGCAATTGGCATTGGCAAGGCAAGGTAGGGTAGGGCGACGTCGGTGCCGATGATCGTCAAGACGAACCCTCGGCGCCCACTGGAAGCGCGAGTAATTCTCGGGCTCTCACTGTTTAGAGAAGACTTTAGCAGAGGAGAAGAAAAAAAAAAGGGCCCTCCTCTCCGTGGACAAGCCTGCCAGCAGGAAACAGAAACAGCAGAGCAGCGCCGAGTGGACCGAGGCCTTTTGCAGACCGTCCTAACCCGAATTGGTAGGTGAAAGGGTACAGCGACCGGGGTGGCGCGGGTTCAGAGGTACTTTTTGTTGGACCAGCAGCTGGTGATGCTACCTTTACTTTGCCGTCCGTCTCGGTCTCCCACTGCGGCAGGGCAAAGGTACCTTTGTGAGGGCCGTATGCCAGGTGTGGACTGGATCGAAATACGCCGTCACCTCACCTGCTGGCAACTGGATTAGTGCTTTATAGCCCAATCCAAGGCAATCCAAGGTACGTCGCACTTCATAAGGTCCCTTAGTAAAAGGTATGGATGGATGGTAGCACGGTTAGCCGACGCGCTAGAGGGGTAATAACCCGGAGAAGAAAGACTCGATTCCAGGCTGTAAGTGGACGGCCATGTCTCATGAACATTGACAACCTCTGTATATGTGATGCAAGGCCAGGCCTACCTTGATTGTAGTTGAGGTTGTTGTAGTTCAGGTCCATGCCGAAAGACTCTACTCATGTACTAGACTCTACAGAGTGGTGTACCTGCCTTAGGTAGTGTTGATGACTGGCCGTGAATTGTTTGAAGCAGAAGCAGACGAGAGGTCAGGTGGATGGATGGATGAAAGCCCTCAAGATGAGAATGGCACCAATTACGGCATCACGGCACAGAAAAGGCGGGGGGTCTAGGCCCCCGGCGTGGCCCCTCCACTGTGCCTATGCCTGTGCCTGTGCCTGTGCCTGTGCCTTGGCTCTCGAGTCGGACCTGGCCCGACAAAAAGTCATTGTCTCTGTCCATTGTTGCATTCTCTCTAGCCTCTCAACATGGTCTCATGTCATGTCAAGTACAGCAGGTGGTATTCAAATAGTTTCTCCGTATGCCACAACAACTGCCTAGAACACAACTCGGCCGCGGCCGTAATTGCTGTCGACAACTGCAACTTTACTCGCAACCAACCAGCAGCCCGGGCTGCCTTGCGAGAATAGTACGCGTCATTCAATTTACCCGCAACCTCAGATTAAACGTACGGGAACACAGACAATGCCTGTTTGTTCGCACAGGCGCTGCGCTGCGCTGCCTTGCTCCATGACAGTGGAAGCGTCCGAGACTCCGTGAGTAAACGTTTCTCCGTATTATCCACCTGCTGCTTGGATGACAGAACCTGGCCGTCGGGATCTGCTGGAACGTACCTATCGAGAAAGGCACCTTACTTACTCTGTAGTACCTATCCTAAGGAAGGTACTGCGTACCTAGGTAAGGTAAGTAAGCGGGCAGTCGCCATGCCCGACAACGAGGCCAACACCAAGACCAAACAGGTCAGATATCCGCCGCCGTGCCCGTACCAACACAATTCCTCATTTGCAAACCCCGGTCTCTCCTATCCATTCCGCCAACTTGCCGCGCAATCAAGCATTTCCTAACCATCCATGTCGCCATGCCTTTTCCCTCGTCCTCGGTGGCCTAAGCTGAGGCACGCCGTAGACGCCAGCCGGTCCCGAGCTGCCTGCCACCACTACCACCACCACCACCACCACCGTCCCAGTGGCTGCCCTCCGTCCCTCTCCGCCCGCCCTCGTCCTCGCTGGGCTTTGCTACCTCGGAGATCTCTTGGCTCTGCACTGCAAGTCATTGGTGGAGGGGGGGAAGCTACGGCGTGCCGCCACAACGGGAGCAAGGCCAAGCACAATGCACATGGCGATCCCGTCCCCAAGTGGCTTGGGCACAATAATCGGCCGAGAGGCCATTCTGCCCGCTACTCGACCTTCTGCTGAAACGAGACAACCAACGGCGTATGCCTAGGGGGGAAAAAAGCCAAGAGACACACCCATCCAAGACATTCTTCTTTTTCTCCTACGGATGGAAGCGACGCCGGGCCTGGACACTCTCTTTCTCTCTGCCCGCAGCTCGCTCACTGGCACACGGCATCTGTAGGTATGTTCGTTGACGACAAGAAACAGAAACAGACGTGCATAAACGAAACGGGAATTGGCAACGCTACGACCAGCGGCTCGTCCAAACCATCTGTCACCCTTCCGCACTCACACACACGCACATGAGCTCGCCCTCTTCGCTTAGGCGTCTGTCTTGGGCTCAGAGTCTGTCTGTTGGACACCGATAATTGGCAAACTTCCAAAGGATCTTTTGCGAGCGGAGCCACCTCAGCCCTCCCCTTTACCACGCTAATTAAGGTACGACCCCATGTCAACCAACTGCTAGCGGTCAGCCAGCCAGCCATCAGCAACAGCCTCCAGCTGCTGTCCCTCACCATTCGTGCCAGCCGTACGCAGTACTCTGTGAGATCTTACAGAACCCATGGCGCAGCAAATCGGACTTTTGCTAGACCCCTTCACAATGGCGTCGCCAGTCCCGTTTCATCCAAAGTCTGCCGTTCAAGCTCGACGCCTCGTTTCGTTCGGTTCGTGCTCTCCAGCTCACTCAAATCACTCTGCTGGTCTCGTCGTCTTGCCGCGTCGGAGCACTCTCCGCGGCATCCGGGCTGTTAGATTCTGTCCCGTCACGGCGTCAACCACTTTACCCCCCTCAATCAATCACGCCATGCCTGCCAGGGCAAGGACCCTCCAGTCCCCTCCGATACCCCAGAAAACTTTCCTTCGGGTGCTCTTCGGCGCAGCGCGCTGGGCGTCAGCCAGAGTGCAAATCCAAATGCTTAACGCCGCCCGCTGATCAGCAATCATCTCTCAGCATAAGCTTGTCTTATTAGGCCCGCGGAACTGCCGAGTGTCGCAGTGGATAGCACACTACGGATGCCTGGCTGGCCATCGATGGCGGTCTTGGTGGTTGTTCATGGCACCAGGCTCGTGTCCAGCGTACGACGCACACCCGCCCCATAACCCGGTTGCCCGTTTGTGTTTCTAGCGGCGTCGCCCAATCTCTTGGAACTTTCTTGGAAAGCTTGAGTGGACGCCATTCCCGCACCACAGCTGCCGCCCTGCCCTCCAGCTAGCTGCCGCTGAAAGTTCGGCCTGCCCTGCTCCCAGGTGCGCCGAGCCGAGCCTGTCCAAACGACAACGGGCACCCAAAAGCTTCCGCTCCTGCTGATGAGTTGACGTTCGTTCGCAATGGCAACTTCCGTCAGAAACAGGCAATCTTCCAGAAACATGCGGCAGTGATGATCCGTTGAGCCATCAAAGCACATCCCGCCTCAGAAGAGCAAAGTCGAGGAAAATCACCACAAAACTTCCGTTCACTAGCCGTGCCAACAGCCGCTGATCGATGATAGTCGCTGGCAGTTCCTTATCTGCACCTGAACATCATCATCATGCCCCGTCTGCGATATGATCATCGGTCAGCGCGACTGTTTGCGTCTTGTCCCGAGCTTTCGCACTTCCAACCCCCTCCCGAGTACCACCACACCCAGGCCTGTCCAAATCCTCCTCCAGCCCACTCACACCTCACGTTATGCCACCTGCTTTTTCAACAAGGTACAAATCATCGACGGCCATGTGCTAATAGACCTAGAAGACGCGCGGGAAAAGGATACAACCCAACCATTAACTATTTCTCTCTTTGCTAACCTATGGCACCCAAGCAAACGGGGGGCTCACGGCTCAAACGGCATCTTGCGAACGGTTGTCAATCAAGATCCAGGTACCCAGCCGCTTAGACCCGACGGTACCACCATCTCAATCAAGAAGGTCGCAGAGAAAAAAAAAAAATGGATGCAGAGAAAAGAAAACCACACGGCACACTACAGGGCTCGCAACAATACCCGAGCCGAGAACGCCGACAGAAGGACGGGGAAAGACGATTACTATGCTTGCTACCTGGCTTTACGGGTGCTTACACAGCCTCACCGGCTGGGCGACGTGCCCCATCCGCCCCAAGTGGGCTCATCCCCTTCATTAACGCGACCAGCAAACCTTTGCCAAGTTGCCTGACGTTGCGCATTGGAACGATCCCGGGATGGAGTCGATCAAAAAGTTCCCCAGCCTTTCCCCAGTCGGTTCAGCCAAGACCTCCAAAAAGACCCCAAGAGCCAAGACTTTTACGAGGTGTCACAACCTCCAATTGTTCCAATTGCTGCTCCTGCTTTCCAACATTGGCTGGCCGCTGGCGATCCGAAAACAACCTTGAGGGGTGAAATAGAAATAAACGAGGCTCCGCTCTCGTCCTGTGCACGTTGCGTCGCTGGCTGCTTTCACTTGATCGACCATTCGACTCTTGATTCTGTGCCTGCTTGCCTGCTTGCCTGCTTGTACGCTTGCCTCGGGCCCCGTCTGAAGTCTCAGGCGCTTCTTCCCCCTGAGTGAGCCGTTATTACGTACGACATGACTGGCGTAGGAGGAAATTCTATACGACTGGTGGAGTCAACCTCTGCGCATAGCTACGGCCTACGCTCAGCTCCAGCGCTTGGCGATGTGTTCCAAGCTTCAAGACGATGGGGGCCGCGGCCTGAAGACGAACTTTTGAAATTTTCACCCTCGCCGGGTTCCTTTGTTAAAACTTATTGGCATGCAGGCGTGGCACGACCATCGCGAGCCATTCATGGGACCACATGTCCTGTCGTGTCTTCTCTACGCGTTCACTTGTGACCGTCCCCCATGGAGTCGCAAGTAGGTAAGTAGGTCGCAGCAGCTATGGAACCGGCGTGCGGCTCGAGGAGCCACATCGCGGGCATCAAGCATTGGCAAAAAGCATTGACCTCCCCAAGGATACGGGGTTGTCAAAAGTTCCAGCAAGGAAGGTCCACGAGGCATAGGAGACGCTCTCTCGAACGATGTGCTTTCCTGATCTGATTTGTCTTCAACGGCATGGGGGGCTACGCAAAAGTTCGTCGGTGTACAGACGGCCTGGGCCTGTTTTCCGTACACCATTGACTATTCTTGCAAGTCATGATCGCAAGATGTGGGCTGGTGGGTTTAAGCGTTCATGATCGTGACCGCAAAGTTGAAGTCGCGTATCAACGAGACTCTTGAAAGCTGTCCGTCAAGACTCGGCTTTTCTTCTTTCCAATCCTCCTCTCCTTAGAGCCTGTTTGATGGTCTTTGTCACACTACTATATGGCTATGATGCTCTCTATAGCTTCTAGGACCAGTATCGGCTAGCCCTGAATGGTTTCCTGCAATGTTGATTGTGGCCAAGACAGGCAAGCAGCAAGATCGTGTCATGGTTCACGTTCTGCAACGACGCTCCCGAAAACCCCAACATCAACCTATGGTCCTAGGCATATGTTCACGATGATATGAATAGCAAGGAACGTGAAGGAGCTCCAGAGGCTCGATCATGCAATGAGTGATAGAGAGAGAGAGAGAGTGAGTCCACGTTGTGTTGAATGGGTTGCTATAATGTATCCACGTTATGCCACCTCACCGCATTCCATCGTTTCTCTGCCAAAACTCAAACATAAACTCGTCCCAGGCGCTGAGAACTCGTCGTCATTAACACCACCCGTTTCGTATGAGTCTGGGTGTCTTGTTCTACCCAGTACCCTCAGAAAGATCACAGCATCATGGTTTGAAATATCACGGCCCATGACATATATTGCCTCCTCCATTCTAGGCGTCTGCGCAACGAAATCCTTTCTAGACACATCCTATCATCTGCAGCATCTGACCTTTATGAAGAAGGTCGCATCGCGGCCCAAGATCAAATCTTGTTGTGCTCTGGGCAGGTGACAAAAGGTTTCTACTACTCAAAAGGTCATGAACCACAACTCTCCGGAGGCTTGTCATGATGCCTAACCCCTCGTCCCCGCGGCCGCTTCCGTTCGCCAAAAGTTCCCACGCCTTGGCAGGTCGCAGTAACTACGGGGCCTACAGATTCACATTGCTTTGCCAGGGTGTGCCAAGTCAAGGCGCTCGTCACGATAGCATCAGGCAACCGGAGCAAGGGTATTACTAATTGTCGTCTGTTCTCATTAAAAGAACCGTCACAGGACGGATCCTTTGGTTGTTGTTGTGTGTGTGGTCTTGGTATGGTACAGCATCATCACCCAATGCCCGGCCCCCTTCCCCTTTCCTGTCCTATCCATGTCCTTTCCTCCTCCCCTCTCTCTCAAAGGCATAGCAAAAAAAAGGGACGCCAAAACTTTTTGTTGTTCATGCTTCCCCCCTTTCCCCTGTCCCATTCTCCCAGAGTTACCCCTTCCCACTTTGCCAAATATACAGGTTCTCTGCGTCACTACTCAACCCGAGGGCTGAGTTGTAAAGAGAGAAGCGTCGTTGCGCGCCATGGCTGTCCACAAAAAATACGGACATATGCCACGAGCGCACCAGATGCAAATGCTAGAAACGCGTACGGCATAACAAAAACATAAGAAATATTGGTGTACAGGAAACGGTGTGAGAAATCCACGCCCTTGCCCTGTGAACTCCTTGCAAAAGAAAAGAAGTGGGATGTAACTTTTCTCTTCCCTTTCTCGTCGGTATCGTTCCGATAGTCGTGAGAGCACTAGTGTCATGGTAAGACTGATAATGAGGATGTTGGTGTGAGGGTGATGTGTGTCGTAGTTGATTGGAGGTGCTTGACCTCCATCATCGGCATAAGGTTGTAATGGAGCAAGTATTTGCTTCGTGTTCGTCGGCATTGTCAGTCGGTAGCCGCGATGAGGCTCTCGAAGGTATAAAGCATCTCAGCCGCCGCCGACCACGTTCCGAGCTTAGTGAGGGTCAGATTTAAGCAGTGGCCTGGGAAGCTCCACGGCCACGGACGCTGCCGCGGCCACGAGCCTGGCCTCCGGTGAAGTTTCCACGGGCGTTGCCCTGGCTGCCGGAGCGGTTGCCCTCGAAGCCACCACGGCCACGGCCGCCGGTGGCGTTGCCGCGACCACCTGCAGAGTAGTTGGCGCCACCGTAGGCGGTAGCCTTGGGGCGGCGGGGCTCGACAACGATGTTCTCGCCGTTGACGATGTGGGGGTTGGCAGCAGCGGCAGCCTGGTAGCCGGCAGGGGTGGCGAACTCCACGAAGGCGCAGTTCTGGTTGTTCGTTAGTAACAAGCTTTCGCCGACAAGACGCAACGATTTTATACACACCTTCTGACGGTTGATGTCGAAGTAAGTCAGCTCACCGTGGTTGTTCAAGGCCGCACGCAGGTCCTCCGCCTTGACCTTGTCGGTGACGTACTTGACGTAACCCAACGTACCGTTGTCGGCGGGAGCCTGGGAGATGGACTGAGGGCGGTTCTGGCGCTTGGAGTCGGCGCCGACGGACTGCCACTCGGCAGAGGGAGAGGACTCCTTCGCGGCGGGCGCCTCGGGCTCCTTAGCGGCGGGGGCAGCGGCGGGCTCCTTCGTGGCGGGGGCGGCGGCAGCAGCAGGAGCAGGGGCGGGAGCCTTGGCCTGAGCAGGAGCAGGAGGAGTGGCAGTCTTGGGGAGAGGAACGGCGGCCTTCGGCCCGACGGCAGCAGCGGCACGGCTGGCCCAAGACATGGGCTTCATGGGGACGGGAGCGGGAGCGGGAGCAGGCTTCTCGGCCTCGGCAGCGGGCGGCTTGCTGGGCGCCGCGACAGGGGTAGGTGAGGGGTCGGCGGGCTTCTCGGGCATCTTGATATCCTCCTCAGCAATCTCCTTCGCGGTGACCTCAGGGTCGACGGTGGGCTCCTCGACCTTGGTCTCGGGGGCCTTGACAGGCTCGGGGGCAGGGGCCTCGACATCGCCGTTGGAGGAAGCGGCATCCTGGGGAACCGCGACCTCCTCCAGTCTCTTGTCGACGACGCTGGGGTCAATGGCGGGAGCGGGAGCCTCCTCAGGGGTCTGCTCGACGACGGGCTCCTCAGGCTTAGCAGCCTCGACAACCTCCTCAGCCGCGGCCTGCTCCTCGGGCTGGGCCTCGGCCTCAGCGACGGCCTCCTCCTCGTCCTCGTCGTTGATGTACCTCAGGATGTCGTTGACGACGAAGTAGCCGGACGGTTGAGGGGCAAGGACGAAGGTCTGAACAAACTTCTTGGGCTCCGCGGACTTGATGGAGCTCTCACCGATGACCTGGATGACGATGTTGTCGAAGGAGGCTTGGGAGTCGACGTTCGTGATTCGGACCTTGCTGTTCTGGAAGTCGAGGGACTTGATTCTCTCCTGGATAGCCTGTGGAAGAAAGTCAGTAGCCAATCATCACGTGGTGGGCGTGGGATAAGTGACGTACTTGTCTGCCGACGGAAACATTCGCGACCTCAGCCTCCATTCCGTAAACGAATTGGGAGCGCTTTCCATAGAACAGCTGCAAGTGAAAAGAGTTAGCATTGCGGATCCGTCGCAAGCGCGGTTGATGGAGTGCCTACGTGAAGCTTATCCGGGTTCTTGCTCAGAGTGGTGTAGTACTGCTCTACGAAGTACCAGCCAACCTCATCCTTGCTAAGGTTGTTGTTGTTACCGGCCGATGCGGCGGCATCGTTCGTAGCGGTGGGGCCTGGAGATGTTTGTTCGACAGCGTGCTTGAACTGGTCCGGATAGGTGTAGTTACCGTTGGTTGCCATGATTGCTTTATGTGTGTGTGAATCTAGAGTTTGACGGCGCAATCGGACCGGAGGAGAGGTGGTCGACGGAGATTATGGTGGGAGGACAGCAGGCGCGAGGGCGAGGCTCGAAGGTTCTGCGGGGCTGCTCGCTTGTTTGCGGGGAGGTCGTTCGCAACGGAATGGCGGATAGGAAAAGACCTGTTTGTTGGTTGACGAGATGTTAGATGTGTGCGGATGGACGGCGCCAATGGTAGGAAGAGGAGATGACGATGGCTCGACAGGAAGGAGCTGAGGGGGGCCAGAGAGGTGGTGGGATAGTGGTGTTCGGCGTACCTCTAATGCGACGGGTCGTAAAGGAAACGCTCAGAACTGACTCGAAGAGAGGTGATGACGGAAACGAGGAGGCCCGGAAAAAGGGTTTTGACGATGGTGCGAGGGGCGGGCTGGAGCGAAGAATCGAGACGCGTGACGGACAGGAAAGCGATGAGCGGAGATAACGTAGCTGGGCGACGTGTGGATGGATGATGGGTGGGAGGGAAGAGGGAAGAAAAAATGAATGTGTACCGTTCGGGACAACCTGGGATAAAACCTAGTTCAGAGAGTGGGTTTTTCGTGTGTGTCTCTGTTTTGAGGTGGGAAATATCTCTCGTCGTCGGGGAGGGTGAGGGGCGACTTAAAGCGGAGTCGTGGTGGAAGAAGTTGCCGTTGAGGTGGAAAGTGGAGGTTTTATTTTTTGCTTCGTTTGCAAAGTGTCGTGAGGAAGGAACAGCTTTTTGGTGGCCTTCCGACTGGACCAGGCGCAACAGGTAGAGATCTCTTGAGTTGGTTGGCGCAGGGCAAGCCGCAGGCAAGAAAAAAAAAACACACGCACACACAATTGCAGGCAGATCACGGCGTGCCCTGTGCTCTCAGGGCCACCGGCGTGGACCGGCCTAGTCTGCCTTTAGCACCGCGGCACCTCACCTCAGGGCCTGCACCGGTTTGCCTTGGAGCTGGATGGCCCGTCCAAGTGGGGCTGACGTGCACTGATCCCGATACTTTGGGAAGCTTGCTGGCTACCTGGACCCCAGGCAACATTTTGCTGCTGCATCATGTAGTCGGTCGACCATCGAGGTAGCGGGTTGGAAGAAACCTTAGATAAGCAGCGTAGCACGCAAACCGAGCTCTTGGCTGAGCTCCCCAGCTTCGCCAGGAAGTATGCCATCATCATCCAAAAGCAGCCGACAACTGCCATTGAGCCATGTCTTGGCCGTCTACATGGCTGCAACTTCGCAATCCGCATCTTGGCTTTCTTCTCCCTGCACGTCACTCCTTTTCTGCCATCCTCTGCTGCCTACCAGCTCGCCTCACTGCTGGACACTCAGCTGCTGGGGTGTTGTTACAAGGTACCGAGGTAAGGCAGGGAGACGGGGCTAAGCAGCAAGTCAGACGCCAAAGCGGACTTATCCTTTGTTCTAATTACATACTCGTGCGACACGCTGCCTTCATCTTCCAAAGTGTTTGTCTATGCCTATGCAATCGTAGTAATACAATGGTGTTTTCTTTCTTGATTCCACTCCAAGCTTGACTCTACCCACATTTTAATCGGTCCATCCAAAAACCTCACTCACGGCTAGGGTGTTGGACCTGACACCGATAAGCGTGATGACGAGCGCAACGAGATCAATGATGAGAAGAAGTGTTGACGCCATCATGAAGCGAGGGCTGAACACTCTGTACAGCATGAGATGTCTCCTGAGCCAGCCGGCCCACATCATTGTCGCCAGAGACTCGACCGCGAAGTAGGCAATGAAGATACCCAGAGCCCGGCTGACGCTCTCAAGGATGCCCTTCCTCTTGGGACCGACCTTCCAGAGCACGATGAGAGGAACAGCGACGACAGCGATGATCTGGCCGCCGAAAGTGTTGAGGGCGACGACGATAGGGGACCAGGGGTATCGGATAGAGAACAGTGGAATGAAAGCGCTGTCCCACTGGATGCTGCTGAGGGCAGCCTGGTGACCCGTCCTGAAGAAGCCGTAGTTGCCGAGGACGCCCAACATGACGGGGCCAATGGCCTCCGTCGTAAGGTTGTTCAGGTCGAGGATCTCACTGAGAGCCATGATTTGCCAGAACAATAGTGCCAGAGCACCACCTCCCATGGGCTTGGAGAGTAGGATGCAGGCCCCTACGATGTTCATAGGGAGGAGAAGGTATCTGGCACCGTTGGTGTTGCCGTAGCCGAGGACCGTGATCTGAGTGTTGCCGTTCTTGCCAGGCGTCGTGAGGATGGAAACCAAGGGCGGTGCCCACACAAACGCAGTGGTTCCAGCGACAAACACCAAAGCGAGAATGACTTGCGCGAGGTACACTCCTGCCGTCTTGATAGCCTGAGCAGGCAAGCCGGGGATCCATTCGTTGTTGTCAGCGGCATCGAGTACCCAGTAGGCAGCCGACATGAACAGGCCGATGCGGTAGACGTAGCCAATCCAAGCAGGCGCAAGTCCCTCCCAAGACCTAGAGGGTAGGAGAAATGACTTGATGATGGAGGGCAGGATGAGAGCAACAGCAAAGGGGATAGCCAACTGCCAAGTGGCCGAGGTTGACGACGTCGCCGAGGCGTAGTACGTAGAAGTGCAGTACGGCATCTGCTCCTCTCGGCAAAGCTTCGAGAAGGACGCGACTCTGCCCAGGACGACGAAAACAACAGAGTGGTAGATTGCCATCGTGCGCTCTCTCATGGTAGGCACCGAGAACGCGGCCATAACGTTCGCCACGCCAAAGGTGGTGATGAAGAAGAGAAGGATTGAGTCTTCCCAAATGGTGTAAGAGTTCGAGGCAAAGCCAATCGACTGGCTGACAGTGAAGGTCGCCGCAAGCCAGCCCCAGACATTGTTAGGCATGAGGTTCAAGACGGTCTTGCCAAGGCCTGACAGCGAGAAGAGGACACCGATGGCACTTGTGAAAGCAGCACCTGCGATGGCGTAGATGAGGTCGTCGGGCGTGGTGAAGATGGAGTAGACAGTTCCAGCTAGGGCACCGGGAACGGCGCCGAGAATGGCAGTGAGGACGATTTTCTTGTGGGCAGTCTTGTACGATGCGGCGGAGTCGGGCTTGACTCCCTGAAGCTCCAGCTTCTTCTCTGCCAAGTCGAGCTCGAGATCGTCGAGGACGGCGAAATCCTCCTCGTCGTCGCGGGAGGCGTAGACCAGGAGGGTTACGACGCCAGCAGCCATCACAACGATACCGGTGACCATCTTGGGCACATCGAAGCGGGCCCAAAGGTCCTTGCAGATTCGCAGAGTCTCCTCCTGGAACATGTTGAAAAAGCCGTATGCCTCTTGGTAAGACTTCCACTGCCAGGAGCGATCGGCCTTCTTCCAGAGCTGTGACACCTGGCTCGCGGTAGCACTCTTGGTCTGGTCAATGCCACGAGCGGCGAAGTACGAGTCTTGGTAACGCTGGATTCCGGCAGCCGTCATCCGGGACACAGCCGCAAGGTTGTTCCAGTTGTTGCCTTTCCTGCCAGCGAATGCCTCCTCGATGGGGCCTCCCAGATTGTTATACGGGATGGGAATGCCCATGAGGAGCGCCAGGGTCGGTACGAGGTCGATCTGGTTGACTGGCCTAATCTTCGCCGTGCTGGGTGGCTCTTTGAACTCGGGCTTGGTGCGGCCAAAGAACGGGCGCTTGGAGTACATCCACAGCGCCGCTTCGACCTCATCGTCGCTCTCTCCACCGTGGTCGCCCTTGCTATCCATACCGTGGTCTCCCATGACGACGAGGAGGGTGTCATCGTCGATCTCGGCAGCAAGCTGGCGGATGAAAGTATCCATCTGCTGGAGCTTGGCTGTCATCGCCGGGTGGTTCGGTCCGTATCGGTGTCCCGCATGGTCAACGCCCAGCAAGTGGCCAATGAGAAAATCCCACTTGCCCTTCTCCTCCTTCTTGAGGAGAGGGAAGAGGTGGTCAATCACGCCGTTGTCAACCGTGTGCAGGTCCCAAACGTTGAAGCTGTCGTAAGCCTTGCTTACATTCGCCTCGAAGTAGCCAGGGAACAGCGACAGCCAAGTGTCGTCTCCAAGGTGCACAATCTTTTTATCAGCGTCCTTCAACTGCATAAGCAGATTGTCCTCGTCGATAGCGTTGCCACCGAAGCTGCTGCCAATGTCGATGAATGTCGGAAGTGTGCCGGTGGTCAGGCCCTTCAGCCGCTGGAGTGTTGCTGTCGGCGGGTCGGCGATGAAGGGCCGCAGGAAAGCGTTCTCGGGGGACTTGACCGCCGTCTCATGCAAGAAGGGGAATGCATTGTGAAACGGGGCGTTGTCGTCTACAGGCACCGTAAAGTCGTATCGCAGCGCGTCGATGAGAATAACGACCGTCTTGTCAAATGACTTTGGGTGCCAGCAACCGCCCTCGACAGTCCCCTGGCCCTTCCAGCTCGACACCAGGTCCAGAGGCGGCGCCGTGCAGTTGGACTTCTCGTCCAGCACCAGCCGCGTCAAGAGGAAGCCGCTCGTGAAGAAGATGATGCCGACGGCGTGTAGCAGCAGCATCCAGGTCCAGAAGCCAACGGTCCACCACCACCTGCGCTCGTACGCGTCCTTGCGCCGGGCCTCAAAGACCTCCCGCTGCTTCTCCAGCAACGCCAACCTCTCCTTCTCGGCCTGTATCTCCTCAGGCGTCCGACTTGCCTCCTCGAGCTCCTTCTGCTTCTTTGCTCGGGCGTATTGCTCGGCGATCGCCTTGTAATCGGCGGCCGGCGGTCCGGCCGCTTTCGATTTCGGAGTCTTTTGTTGCTGGGGCATCGTGGGACAGGTTCGGATGAACTCGGCTGATTGGTTGGTGTACAAATAGAAAAGGGGAAAAGGAAAAGAAAAGGGATGCGAATCAAGGTTGGCACGCGCTGGCCATTGGACTACGGGAAGCTGGAGCAGCCCCGGTTGGAAGCGTTGTTGTATGCTGCTTGTTGACGCGCAGCTTGGGGGAGAGGTGTCGACTTGCTGAAGAGCTCAAAATTCCAGGTGCATTATGTTCCGGGCGGCCGTACCGGCAGTGACGCGGGTCCAGCTTTGGTGGGGCGGACGGCGTTCCTCAGGGACCAAGGATCTTGCACCTCGGCGACGAACCAGTGAGAGGCCCCGGATTGAAGGTCATCAAGGTGCGGCACTCCCGTTACACTACAGCGCACGATAGCTTCTCCAGTCGATGTCAAGCGATTTCGAATTTAATTTGGGAATGGGAATTGATCAATCATTTTCTATCTCGCCATACATCGGCTGTGAGAAAAGCAACAGAAATCCCAGGTGGTTTTGGTGGTTCTGTGTGTTACTGATAAGCTCAGGTGAGGCCAATTCGTCGCATAGTCATGCTTTTCTAGGCTGCAAAGGCCAACACCCAACGTGGCCGAGGGATACGGGATGCGTGTAATGAACTGAGGACGTGATCCGCCCCCTTTCAAGATGTGCGTGGTTGTGTGTCTATGCTTGCACAATGAATTACTAGGAGGCCTCTTGGGCATGGTTCACCGCCTGGAGTCGCGATGCCTGTGACTGTGATAATCACGATCCCTATCCCTCTCCAGGTCTCTGTCCCGATGCGAGTAACGATCTCTGTCCCCGCGATCCCTTTCTCTGTCCCGGTCTCGCTCGTCCCTATAGCTCTCTCCCCTCCGCTCCTTGCGCTCGGTACGTCGCTTCTCCTCGTCTCGACGGTACTCGTCCAGTCTCGGCCGGCTACTCTTCTTCTTCCCGCCGTGGTTCCACTGGCCCAGATCCTCCGCGCCTTCTAGCTTCTTCGCGCCGAGGCCGAGCTGATTCTGGCGCCTCTCCGTCGGCCTCTTCTTATTTGGGCCCCGCATTTTGCCATCCCATCCCATGCCGCGCAGCAGTGCCGCGCCAAACTCTCCGTCGGGAATCGCATCGTAGTCTGCGAGCGTCGAATCCTCGCCCACATGTTTCAGATCAGCGAGGTATGCGTCTTCCTCGGTCGCCTCAATGACCATCTCCTCCTCGGGCCGCTTCTTCCCCAGAAGAGCGTCCATTGCATCGTCGTCTGCTGTTCTCGGGGCCTGTTTGACTTGCGCCTCCTCAGACCGCCTGTCGTCTTCCTCGCGCTGTCGAGAATCGTTCTCAGTCGCCTCCTCGCTGGTCTTGCGCTTCTTGACGGTCAGGCCCCATTGTATCTCCTTGTCCGCGTCTGCCGGTTCCGTCTCAGCATCCTGCTTGCTTTCGCGCTGTGCTTGCGCCTCGGCTGGCAGCAGATTCTTCCCGCCTCTTCGCCCGCGCAGCTCGTCCTTCCAGTTACGGTTGCTCTGGCTCTTGATGACCAACTCGCGAGGCCTCTTCTCCTTCTTCTCCCTCTCGCCCCCGAATTCTGTGATGGCCTCGTGCCGCCCGCGGTGGTCGCGCTCGCCGTCCGAATCCGAGTCGAAGCCGTGGTTCAGCGCATTCGTACGCGATCTCTTGCCCAGTGATGACGGAGGTTCTGGCCGTGAGGATTTCTTGTTGTTTTGGGATTTCGAGGCTGACGAGCCGCCGAAGCTGATCGCGATCCTTGGCGCCTTTGAGCTGTCGGACATGGTTGCTGGCAGCGGGTGGCCGGATCTTTTTTGGGCCTTTCTGGAGTGGGTTGTTGGTGTTGAAGGCTGGTTCACAAAAGCGCACTGGCTCAGGTTCAACTTTCTCGGGAGGTACGTCAACATGCAGTGATGCGGGTCGGTGTCTTATGTAAGGTGGGGCCCTTTTTACAGCAGATCATCTACAACGAAACAGGACAGCTCTATCTAGTGTCATGCCACTACTCGTTACGCCTCCTCTACTTCTTTAACCATGTAACGCTACATTCCTCGCAATGATTTTGTTATTTTTGGTCAGCCTGCTTAGAAGGCAAAGACCTGGTCCTCGAGCTTGCTGACGGGGCGAGCCTTCTTGAAACCTAGGCTCTCCGTAGCCTTCTTGAGACCGCTGACCATGGGCGGGGGGCCGCAGAGCAGGATCTTGACGTCGTCGGCCGGCTTGGGCAGGAGCTCCTATGATGCTTATTAGTTCTGCCGGTGGCATCAGACACGGCAAGGCAACTTACGGTGATCATGTCGGCGGTGACGTAGCCAACACCACCGGTCCAGCCCTGAGGGGGCTTGTCCAGAACGTAGTGCACGCGGAAGCCGCTGTCCTCATTGGCGAGAGCATCGAGGTCCTCCTTGAGGAGAATGTCCTGGGGCGTGACGTTGGCGAAGATGAGGTCGATCTGGGTCTTGTCACCTGCGGCACGGCCACGAATGACGGCACGGATGATCTGGAGCATAGGGGTGATACCGGTACCTCCGGCGATCATGCCAAAGTGACGGACCATGTTCGGGGTGTAGACGAAGGCACCCTTGGGACCCTTGACCTTGAGCGTCTGGCCAACCTTGAGAGAGGCCATGTGCTTGGAGATGTTGCCGGTGGGGTAGGACTTGATCAGGAGGTCAAAGTAGCCGGGCTGGTGGTCGCCAGAGATGGGGGTGTAGGAGCGCACGATCTCCTTGGAGGTGCCATCGGGCTGGGGGCAGTTGGCGCCGATGGAGATGTGCTGGCCGATAGGAAGGCCAAGAACACTCTTCTCGGAGGGGAGGCCGAAGCGGTAGCTAAGGAAGCTGTTAACTACATGGCCCAGCTCCGGGCGATTGCGGCGACTTACATGGCAGTGTTGTGGGAGAGGATGGTCTTCTCCTTGAGCT
This sequence comes from Colletotrichum fructicola Nara gc5, assembly GCF_000319635.2. Lineage (NCBI taxonomy): Eukaryota > Fungi > Ascomycota > Sordariomycetes > Glomerellales > Glomerellaceae > Colletotrichum > Colletotrichum fructicola. Next base: position 5,008,029 of record NW_027094051.1, on the reverse strand, counting down.
CAAAGTCTTGGAAGGCATCCGGCTTGAGGACCTTCTTGATTTCTGCGCGGGGTAGGGTCAGCGAGGCAATTCCGAGCAGCTCCGAGAGGGCCCGAACGTACGCATAGAGTTGAACTTCCACGCAGCGAGCGCAAGCGTCAGGGGAATGGCGTAAATGAGCCATTCGCTCTTGACAATCGTCACCCCAAGGACGAGAAGTCCGGCGGGGATGTAGATGTTGTCGAAGTAGGCACGGGAGGTCAGCGAGTCGGCCATCTTGAAGTCGGTGGCGGTTCCGGGAGCTGTCGGCTCCACAGGAGGTGTACGGGGAAGCTAGCTCGGGGGGGGCCTCGATCTGATCTGGAGAAGAAAAGGACACAGTCAGTTTCACATATCTTTGGGCCTCGGGCAAGGTCGAGGGCGTGCACTGACTGAGAGGACAGCTGCGGTGACAGAGCTGTCGCGGTCAATTGAGTGAAAGGGGGACGCGGAGCGGAAGGTAGTCAGGGTGTGCGAGCGTGCAACCAGATATCGTAAGATCGCGATGTGGGACAGCCCCTCCACCAATTTTCTGTTGAGTTGCCGAGTTTCTGCCAGCCCTCCAACGGCGGGCGGTCAAGCCTTTTTCGCAGCGATTGCGAGCGTCGGCGGTGCGGAGGCCGGAGACGGGACGCGACTTTGAACCGGATTTGGCAAAATAATCCGACCACTTTGCAGTGGCCGCCCCCGATCTCGGGTTCGCGAAACCTTGAGATGCGTCAGTGGCTTGCAGCTTCGGTACCGCAAAAATACGTGGCTGTGCAAGCTATGCGAGTGGCTTGGCTTGACGACTTCAGCCACACCCAGCGCGACGCCACATTACCCCAGGTCAGAGGCGCGATCAACATGAAGATCAACACGGCTGGCAGAACCGAAGACGCCGAGCTGCAGGAGCTCATCCTCTCTTAATCCATCGTCGTACTCGCCTCGATGCTAATCACATATGATATTAGGCACATCCGAGGTTCAGCATTCATGACATCATAATCATGTTCTGCAATCCCTTGCGAATCACCGCTCCAAAGAAGCCAGTACGAGAGCCAATGTCTGCGCATTGCACGATAATTCCCGGGCAAACCAACGACCGGCCCTGTTCAACTGTGGCATAATTGCTGATTTCCACTGAGCCCCAGGCCGCAGGGCAGATTGCGGAGAGTCTCGGCACACCCGCCGAATGGTGAAATCAGATATGTCAAGCTGCTGCATGCAAGTTGGCTGGCGCAGGGGACGGCGGCGTCAGAGTTCCGCGAGGTTGCCACTGAAGCCTCCAAAGTCGAGCTGTCAACTGCATTTCGAAGGTCGAGAAAAGTCAATTGCACATGGAAGCTGCCTTGCTAATGTCCTGCCCGGACCCGAGGATCCGGTCCGTTCGAGCTACCATTGAAGGAGTACAGTAGCTCGTTGGCATTAGCCCGGCGCGAGTCGCCAGTCGACTAGGTGTCGATCGATTGAAAGCGCACTCATCGAGCCGTGACATCACCATGGCTGTTGACGCGACAGTGACACGAAAGTCGGAACCCGTCCCTAGCGGCAAGCAGCTAGGCATTCTAGTGACGGACGCCGGCAGCACGGAAGCATAAGAGGATTCAGGCTGGAATGCTGCTGCTACAGGTATGCAAGACATACCGCGTGGGTTGTTGGTGAGGGATTCGTACGAGACGGGGGAGTCGGCCGGAAACATAGCTTGGAACCGACAAGCGTTCCACGCGTAGGAGTGTGGTGGCATTCTGCAACGAATCCAACCAATGACACCTTTTGTTCCCAGTGAAGAGCATCTGTCGACGATTTGGACTGGAAACGGGGTAAAATAAACTCAGTTTGAGGTAGGACGGCACCGTCGTACGGGCAAGACAACGAGTCGAGCTGCGTGGGATTAATAGGTCTTGGCCGATAGCGGTTGTTGAATGAGACCGGCCGAACAGACGAGCGGTCCCGGATGTCTACGGCAGCCTGCAGGGCTCACTGGGTTAAAATTCAGAAATTACCTAATACAGATAAACCCTAAGGCTATAGCTATATTACTATATAAGCCTAAGTGAGCTATAAATGATTAAATATAGATATAGATTTAGGCGTATAGCTAAGTAAGTATATATTAAAATATTCTATACTTTTATGTAGTTTTATATAAGATTATATAGATCTATTATATTTTATCTATAGCTATATTAATATATAGAGCATTAATAAGTACTATATAGTATACTATATACTACATAGTATACTATAATACTATAAATTATAATATATATTACTACTACATTATAAGTAGTTATAATATAATTATAATACTAAAATTTAACTTATAGTATACTATATATCATAACTATATATAGTAGTTATATACTATAAGTACTATAAATTATACTATTATAAGTATTTACTAATATATATTATATTTAATATATAATAATAACTTAATATAAAGAGTAACTATAGTTAATATTTGCTATTTAATTTAATCTAATTTATATTTAATCTCTTCTTATGAATCTAAGTTTTCTTAAGAATCTAATATAGAAGTATTAATATTTTCTATATTTTCTCCTTTTATAACTTTTTCTACAACTCCTTCTAACTCTGCTATATATAGCTTTTCTTCTTCTATATTTATATTAAATAGATCACTATAATTTTTGAGTTTAATACTTATATTTTCTATAATATTAATTTTCTAGCTTTTTAGTAATACTAACTACTTTTTAGTATTATTTTTTAAATTAGTATATTTTTTAGTAATAATATTACTAAGTTAGTTAAAATTATACTTTATTATAGAAGAAGTAGAAGCTATAGCTAAATACTTTCTAACTAAAATAGTTAAAATAAGATATTTAGAGTAATTTAGCTTTTATTAAACTAAAAGATCTATCTATAAATTATATTAATAAGTAGTTACATAATAAAAATAATAATATAATAAAAGAATATTTAAATAAATATTTATTTTATTATCTTCTATTATATATTTAGTATAATATATAATCTTATTTTCTTAAGATTTTTTAGTTTCTTCTTTTTAATTTTGTAAGGGGCTGGCCCCTAGGCTTGTTCAACGTAGAGGTGCCGTCGATTGACTATTCTAAGCTGAAGAAGGAAGAAAGGACTTTACAGGGATAGGCACCTAACAGCGGTGAAGCAGGCCGGGTTAGGCGGCGTACTGCGGCAGAATAGTGGGTCCAACGGAGCCGGATCTCGGTAACTGCTCCGGCGAAGCCGGAGATATCAATCCGGGCTCTAGCCCGTGACAAATTTTAAGAAAAAGTCAACTATTAAACTTAAGTTTAGGTTTAAAGTATAGATTATTATAAAGAGAACTATTAAGTTTAATAGTAGATAAATTTATAATAAATCTATTACTATTAAACCTGTTAATACTAAATTTTATATTATTTTTAGATTTAAAAAGGTTATCCTTTTTTGAAAAGAAATATACTTATTAATAGATCTAATATAATAAGAGCTTCCTTTAAGTTATAAAGAAGTTATAACTTTTTATTTTAAACTAAATTATAACTAACTAATCTAACTAATCTTAGTTACTAAATAAAGAATAAATAGCTTTAACTATATAAAGTATATAATTAGTTTTACTTATTTATAATATATATAAATCTTATACTTATTATAATATTACTATAATATTACTATAATATTACTATAGTATTATTATAATACTACTATAATATATATAATATTTAAATATTATATTATACTATTAAAGTATATTATATATAATTTATAATAGTATATATAAATATTATAGTTATAAGCTAACTACTCTTACTACTATTTAGTTAATTAGAAACCTTAAAAAACTAGAAACCCTCACTAAATTAAATATTTACTAGCCCTCCTACCCACACTAGTGTAGCCCTATACGCCTCAGCAATTTTGACCTAGTGAGCCCTGCAGGCTGCCGTAATGTCCCCGCTTTTGGCGCCATGTCAGGTCGTTCAATGCGCCCGTCGGGATTGGGAACGGGGGGGCCGTGCCTGTGGTGGAAGGGGGAAACGTGCCAGAGATGCGGTGTCTCTGAACTCAGTACGGATACACTTGTACGCTTGGTTGTCGCGAACAGAACACGGGGTGTCATTCGTACGAGATGGTGAATCCCATGCCGCACTATTGTCGAGAGCGAGTCGTGTCTTCGTGCGCGTGCATATGGCTCTTATCTCCTATGTCCCCTTGATCTGCAGCTAGAGAGAGACCCTGAGAGCCCTGAGGAGTTGGGACCAAGGTAAGTCGGATGGATATTTGATGGATAACTCGTGCCGCGTCCAGGGCAGCTAACGCGCACAAGTCCGGCTCATTTCCAGAAACACCGGGGCACTCTTTTGATTAAATGCGCTTGGCTGAGGCGGACGAGCGAGCGACGCGACGCGGCCTGGAGGATGGAATTGCGCTCTCAACTCGAGGCGAGAGCTCCTTGCGAGGAGAGGATTTGGCGAGCGAGTGGCGCATAATTCTGCGGCAGTGGCTTTTCCCATCAATGATCCCTGGTCCTGTCGGCGATCAGAGACAAGTCACAATCCTGTCAAGTTGCCTCCCAGTCCACACTGAAGCGAACCCCCCAAATTCCTCATCCTCCTCCCCCGTGCCCCCCAAATTTGGCCGATGCGGGTTGGTTTCACATTTTTCTCGTAGGCTTGGTCGTTCAGACGATCGCGTTGCCGCTGGGCATCCCATTCCTTGGACTTGGGAAATTGGGGGTTCGCTGTGCGCATCCTTGGTGTTCCGCAGAGGGACGTGCTACCGTACCCTTTTTTTCTTGCCCTTCCCACGCTCACGGTTTTACATGTCTGAGCCAAGTTGGAACCGGTCTCATGGCATGATGACATTTGACGTTGACGTTTGGCAGCCACACCGATAGCTCCGGCTGACTGATGTCTTGTGTGTCTTGTGTCTGTCGTCGGTTGTTGTGCCGACATTCTTGTCTCTCGTGCTCGTTCTCGGTACGGCGGCATGCGGCATATCACAGCACTGGAAAAAGCGCCCTTGACTTCTTGGAGACTCTTGCATCTGTATGAGCACAGAAATGGTCGGTCGGTGCGTGCTGCAAGCCGTGGACAAATGAAGGGTCCCCCAAGACCCCTCCTCGTATCCGTATAAAACGGGGCTGACAGGCGGCCCGGGCAAAGAGGGCATGGGATTTTGTGAGCGTCTGCCTTCTTACATCTCACTCCCTGGCATTAAAAGTCTATTCAGAGACACGAGATCTCGGTGCTCGCGGCTGTTGCCAACTGAGAAATCGCCGAGCGTACGTAGACCAAGATTCAACGCAGGGCGCGGATGAGGCCGTAGCCGGGACTCTCGGCGGCTGAGAGAAGGAAGGAATGGGACAGATGCAAAAGAGGATATAGAATACATGTTAGTCCGTACATAGTCGTCAAAATTGAGGCAATCTTGGAGACGTCGAGGTTGGCCGGGGCCTCCCCCATTTCGCCAGATATTGAAAGTGGCTTGAAACGACCCTTATTTTCGGACAGACCGGGCTCTTAGTTTCTCCACGGGGGCCCGGGAGGCTCAAAAGTCGGCGAAAAGCAACACTCGGTAATGTCATGGAAGAAAGAAGAATGAAAGTAGCGAGAGAAAAATGAAAGTAGGGTGGGGGATCCCTCGCTATCAAATCAATCGGTGATCGCGATGGAGAGTGAAAATCAGAGGTGAAGGACGAAGGGGCCTTCCAAGAGCGACCACGGCAGGGCCTGGCGCTAGTGCGGGCAGTGGTCTGCAGCAGGGAATTGGAGCTACCGAGCCAGTCAGAGCGATAGGAAGCTGTCCGCGGCATCCATTCTGGCAGTGGCACTAACACCCCAGCGGAAGGAAGAAGGATACGCGGCATGGACGGCGAAGCAGGAAGAAGCAGAAGACGGCCGAGAAGACTGGGAGCAGCATGGGATGAGACTCGGTAGATTTGTGAATTTACACGTACTTGGATAACACGAGCATGACGCTATCAGACGGAATCCACACCACAGCGGCCTCGAGCCATTATCCACTGTCGGTGGACCGGCATCGAGGACCGCACAGACACTCGGTGCCGTGATTGAGCAGGTGTTTTTGGAGGCTGAATGCTGTGCTGTGTTGTACTGTGCTGTGTTGTGTCGACTGCCGTGTCAGGATTACTATGCGGTATGGGTGCCGTACAGACTGACTATGACCTAGTTTGCAAGTAGACACGAGGCACAGCCATAGCACGAGTTGCGTACGCAGCTGAGTCTTGCATGTCGTCGACCTGTAGCGTAGCAACAACCCACGTCGCTGGCGCGGCATTGGTGCTGGAGCTGCCATGCTTGTGGGTTTTCTAGTGGAAATGCTTGGCTGGGAGTGGGAATTGGGGGACGGCGATGGAAGATGCTAGCGCAAGTCCATCCAGTCCAGCATCGCAGACTGCAGACAGTGAGGCGACGCGCCATATCCAGCGGGTGTCGATGACATGGAAGATATGCAGAGAATCAGAGCTGGAGGCCACAATTGACCCAGGTGGTCCACATCCCTTGGCGGCCATGATCCACGCAAAACGTGCATAATGGTGGGCGACAACGGGTGTTTGGTACGTGTTTCTCACCTTCTGGTAGGTGCGACAGACGGCGGGTTCAGAGAAATCACGATATATTAAAGAAATGGACAGAATGGGAGACGGGTAGCGAAAGACTAAGCGTACAATCTACTTGAAGTACATTACATGCATGCCTAGTACAAAAGCACAAACGAAACAGAGCGCTGAGTGAGCCCCAGTATATCCGTCGTCCCTTCAGCTGCCGTGGAAACCAGATATCCATGTCCATCTGAAAGACGAGGGAGCGGGATTCCGCAAAGGCAGATGGGAAAGACCATGTCCGCCCCCTCGGGCATCTCCTTTGCATGGTGTACGACGGGCGGGCTTGACGCGGCGGCACCAAGTAATTACCTACCTTACTCTGTAGTACTGCCGTAAACACTTCGTCCAATTCCACGACTGCAAGCCCAAGGCTAAGTGCAATACTACTAACTGCTGCATAGGATGTACTATGTAGTAAGTGCAAGTGAAAGTGCATGTGTCCCATCCAACACCAACACCAACACCAACACCAGGAACCCCGCGCAGGTCTCATTGGGCCACCTGCTTTCGGGACAAAAACAGGATGTGCATCGATAACATCATAGCTGCATCAAGCCTGGCCTGCAACCTTCTCAATCCCATGCCCGCTATCCACTGCCACCCTGTCCCCTGCCATGCCGTGCCAGGCCATGCTCCTTGCACACTGGACTGAGGTGCCCTTCCCTGCCCTAGGTTGCCTTTGCCTGCACTCACCTCAGTGACCAGTCCCAGTCTTCGCCGCCCACTGCACTGCTGCCCTCCACCTCCCTCTCCACCCCCAAAAAAACAACAGCTGCTGGGTGTAGCCTGTCATCCCTTTTGCTGGTTGCTTTCTGCCCGGCGAACACCATCTTGATCCCGTCATTGATCATTCCCATACCAACCTGAACTATCCTGACCCTGCCTAACCCAACCTGCCCTGCCTTTTACCTTTCATATCGTCTGCCTCTGCCTTTCTTCTCACATTGCCTCATCTCACTTCCTCACCACTTTTTACCTTACCTTAACCTTCTTGGCTGGCCCTGCAATACCTAGTGTGTACTGCGTAGTCCCCTACCTTTGGTACACACGCAATCCCTTCCGCACTTTTTTTGTCTGATCTGATCTGATCTCATTGTCACCCTCACCTAACCCGACTCGCCGCGCGCGCGTGTGTCTGTCTCGCTCCTCCAACTCCGGTCTGGCAGCACCACGAGGTCTTGGTCTCGGTCTCATTCTCTGGTCTACACTACATACTGCACTCCGACCCTCTCCAAACGGCTATTCCTTGCTCACCTCCATCCACTCAGGCACAAGTCCTGACGGGAAGATAGACATCTGAGAGACCCTTATTACCACCCCTCCGCCATCCACACTTCCTTTTGTACCCTCTTCTTGCCCCCTCCTCTCTTCTTGATACCTCCCCTGCTGTCCTCGATCTCGAATTTTACCTCTCTTCTCTTATCCAGCAACCCTTCGCTTCCCTGTCTCGTTGACAGAGACACAACCGCTTCTCCCCCCGCCCACGTCTGCTGTCGATTTGTATAAGCGCCCGAACACGCCAATTGACCTCGACGACCTGCGTGCTTGACGACGTTACATGGCCCGATAAGTCCATACTCGACCTTCACGGCCTCGTAGGCCTGGCCAGGCCGAGCTTTTCAACAACGACGGTGGAATAGACGGGGCTCGGTCCCTTTTGATTTGCTGCACGCCAACTATGTCAACCAGAGAATCTGTCGCTAGCCGACAGTCAGTACTGCCTACCATTCAGACGACACATCATGGCGACTCCAAGAGCCCGAGCAAGTCGGAAATGCGCAGCGTGTCGACGCCGTCGCTGGGAGGAAAACGGCGCAGTTTCTTAGCAAAGACCTTCAGGAAGGTCAGCAGCAGCGCATCCTCGACAGACCTTGCCTCAATGGCCGAAATCCCCAGCACCAGCTCGAATGCGCAAACCCGCCGAGTGCTTCACAAGAACAACGGATCCGGCGGCTCAAATTCCTCGTCCATTTTCTATCGCCTGAACCGCAGAGCGTCAAAGGACTCGTCTGCAAGCTCACACATGTCGGAGGAGACGCCGACGTTTCTCAGCCCGAACCCGCCGTCTAATCCCGTTATTACAATCCTCAAACATGGAGCACTCAAGACCGACGCCAGGTTGTGGAAGTCCCGCGCCGAGTACATCGTCTTGACCGAAACTCACCTCGTCAAGTTTAACAGCGCCGAAGCGGCGAGAGCTAACTTTAACGAGCTGGCACCGCCCTCGGGGCGTCTCAAGCGATCGTCGACGTCGTCTACATTGAGTACAGATGGTTCATCGGGTGACGGCCGCGTTGAGATTCCGCTGTGCAAAATTGTCAACATCTTCAACGAGGAGGGTGTGAGTCCTCATTTTGGGCTGGACGTGTGGTGGTCAGAAACTTCGCCCATGGTATCGTGGGCATGCACGAAGTTGTTCTTTGGCCTGCCCGCAGAGCGCGAAGATTGGATGAACGAGATACGCCGCGCTATCCGTGAATCCGTGGGTTCGACCGTTGTGCCCAAAGGGATTGTTGCTCCCAATGTCCAGTCCGCCATCCACCAAATCGTTGCCAAAGAAGAGCCCTCTTGCCGCGGGCTGCCTCTGGATATTTTCCCAGTGGTTCAGCGCACAACCCTCCTCAGTTCCAAGGCCGACAACCCTGAGACCTCCAAGAAGTTTCGTGACGGATCATCCCATTACCTGCTCCTTGGCCAGAACAAGTGCTATTTCGTCCGAGTAGCGAGGACTTCAGTTTACAAGGCACCGCAAGATATTGAGATCAACACCGTAGTCTTTGGTCTTACGTCCCTGGTCCGTTTGAAAGCCACCATGAGCCACCATGAAGAGCGATTTGTCCTTGGATTCCGGTATGTGCTCGGTCTCGCAACTGCCCAATGTGATCTATGACGAACTAACATGCAACAGCCTGCCCTGTGAGGCCGAGAAGCGGCTTGAGTTGGCCAGTCGCTGGTACAGAGAAATCGTCATGACATTCATGAAGGCGGACCGCGCAGTAAAGCCCGCCTGGCCTCAGCATATGCAACGGGACATTTTCGACATTAGGGGCCTCACAGCCCAGCTTCTGCTGCCCTCAGGGCAGGATTTCGGTGGCCTCAAGAGAACTCTTGAGGCTTATTGCGCCACGTTCCGCTGCCCACCTCCGGAGTGGACTGTGAACTGGAAGTGCGAACGCCGAGAGCACTGCCCCGAGTTCCGCCTGCTCCCTTCCAAGGACGGCGGATACACCCCGCTACAACTGCTGGCCGTGTTCAAGTCCCTCCGATACAATGACTATTTCAAGGCACTTTCCTTCCGTGACGTTGACTTGGCACCCCTCTGCGGCCTGACAGATCACCCAGGATTCGAAGAGTCAATAGCAGATGTTTCTCGGGATGGTGAGTCACCACGCACACTCCAGAAGACTCCCGCACTAACTTTCTCAGGTCTCGTGATCGATGGCGTACACAAGGACATCATCAAGTCTGCCCCTCTTCTGTCTCAGGAAATCCACGCGGTTGCCTTCACGTCTGGATCAATACGCAAGATTGATCTCACAAACGTTTTGGCATCACAGAACATTGTTGGCGTGTCGCGCACTCGAGCCGGATCCAAGAAGGAGCCCGAGGTCGTCCGTCCCATTCTGTTGCTCCTGAGAACTGGCAGCAGCCATTGTGACACCCTTTTGGTGGGAGGGAATCCTCTCACCGCCGCTGAGGTTACTGATCTTGGTAAGCGACTCGTCTGAACGGGGCCTGTGCATAGCTGACCATAGTGTAGTCGACGTCTTGCACATTCCCGACATCCTGAGAGAGCTGGACATTTCCAGATGCAACCTGGACGAGAGAAGCCTGGAAGAAATCTGGGACGCACTCCCTTCTCAAGGATACAGGCTGGAAGCACTGAACACCTCTCGAAACATTGGCCATGTTGACCACATGGTTGTCAAGAGCAGCTTATCGCACTTCGCCTGTCTCCGCAAGCTCAGCGTTGCCGGCAACTGCCTAAGCCAGTTCACAGATCCCATCTTCTTCGAGGAAACAATCATGAGCTGGGGTCTGGAGGAGCTGGACCTCTCAAACATGCACGTAAGTTTGTCCAGCATCACAAGAATTCGTTGATAAAAGCTCACACTTCGTAGCTGAACAATGCCACCCTGGACATCCTAGCGGGCTACCTGCTCTCGCAGGAATCTGCTTACCTACGTAGGCTCGATCTCAACGGCTGCGGCCTGTCCGGTTCGCAAATCGCCCTTCTCTTCCGCAGCATGGGCCAGGGCAGAGAGATCGTATGCTCTATCAACGGCAACTACATTGAAAACGGCATGGAGGACTTGTCATCTGCGATCGCATACAACTTTGGACCCACGTCGTTATTCATGGACATGATTGAGTTCCGGGATGAGGAAAACTATATCACGATCATCAAGTCGCTCTCGGTCAACAGGTCAATCCGACTGCTGAGTTTGGTTGGCACGTCGACCCCTGGACAAGTCAGCGAGGAGACTTGTCAGGCAGTCTCGGACTTCTTCGCCACCAACGAATCAATCCAGTACCTCGACTTGTCCGGATTTTCGGCCAAGTTGGATGAGGGTCAACTCGGACTAGGCTTCTCTCGCGCCCTCTCGGGTCTCGCCAGCAACAAGACGCTGCTACACCTCCGAATCCGCAACCAAAAGCTCAACATGAACATTGGAGACTTGGCAGAGGCAATTCACATGAACCAGACCCTGCGCACGCTTGACGTGCAGGAGAACAGCTTCAACTTGTCAAACCTGTCTCACATGGTGAGAAGTCTCGAACAGAACACGTCCATCCAGGAGTTCTGCCCGTTTTCCAAGACCGAGCTGAACCGCGCCATCAAGTCGAGCGTTCAAAACGTCGGCATGCCGACCGGGCCCCAGGCAGTCAAAAATCGTCGCGCTTCCAAGGTGCTCTCAAAGGCCACCTTTGAGAGCTTCGCCATGGAGATGGACCGGAACAACGCCCTGATGCAGAACCTCAAGGAGGAATGGACCACCAAGTCGGCGCAGATTGACAGGATCCTCGAGAGGAATCGCACCCTGGCATACGAGGTCGAGATGGCTCGTCTGCAGTGGGAGATGCCGGAGGACCCCGAGCTGGAGTGGATCGCCTACGATCTCAGCATCATCTTTGGCGGACTCGCCGCCAAGGTCATGAAGAAGCGCCCCGCGCCCAACCCCATGGACACCCCGGGCTTCCGCGGAAGCATGCTGGCGGCGGGATACCGCGGCAGCATGATGTTCGGCACCAGCACTCCGCCGATGGAGCAGTGGGAAGACTACAGCCTGAAGGCCGCGCCGCACCACGTATCCTCCGAGGAGGTTATGGACAGCCCCGCGACGGAACACGCCAGTGGCTCCTCCGCCCTGCCGACACCCCCCGAATGGGCTCCCAGCGAAAGTCCTGCCAAAGAGTACGCCATGTCTTCCAGCCTGCCGAGCACGCATAGCGACCCCCGCATCATGGAGGAAGGCATCGGCGACTTTGATCTCGACACACTCAAGTACATGATTCAACACGGATTCAACCTCGACGAACCGACGCAAGCGCAGCCCCAAGACGTCGGCAGGAGGCCGGGGACTTCCGTGTCTACCACGAGACTCGACTGAACAAGAAAGTAAAACGAATCAAATCACACGCAAAAAAAACATGAAAGAAACGCAGAAAAGGAAACGAAAAAACGAAACACGGGGATGGTGATCGGACCCCTTCATAACTTTTATTTTTTGAACACAAGCTCTCTATCTTAGACATCAAGCGACGGCAACCGATTTTTTCTTTGTTTATTCGGGGGCTATCTTATGGTCATCATGGCGTTTCAAAGAGACACTCTTATCATCATCATTATTATTACCGAGGGATTGATACCCAGACTCGCTGGAAGTATTGGATGCGTTGGGAATAACATTGCTTTGGCGTTTAAAGGTCCGCTCGCTTGGAAAGAACAACGCCCTTGGTTATGGGGGCAATAGTGTATAGGATGCTGTCCGAGGTGGTGTTTGGATTGATAGTTAGGGCTCTCCTGTGTAATACATAATTCGTGAGAGGCATTCTGCGATTGGTGTTCAGCATGACCTTTGAGTGGCTTTGCGTGGCATGTCGACGTGGGAAGGTGCCTTGGTTGTTGAAGTCTGGAATATCACCATTCATTCTGCTTACAAACAGAGCAAAGTCTCATCATGTCATTCAATCTCAACCTTAACGTCAACACGCAGCTTCGGACAGCTGCATGCACGGCGGCTCGACAGCCGGGCCCCACTCGGAGCCGAACGTGGTTGACCAATACCCGCGCTGGCGCCGTGGGGGCGGCATGCTCGGTGCATGTCGGATGTGTCAGATTGGCGCTGTGCTCGAGGCTGAGAGGTTTCACTCCGCAACGGACCGCCCGTTATTGCTCGAATCCCTGGTAATATGTAAAGCGCAGGCGGCACGAGCATGCCGATGCCTCTTGTGCTTTGCCGCCATCTCCCTGCGGCAGGCAGCCGACGTGTCCAGACTCTTATGCCGCAGGTGCGGGGAGCCGGAGACGGTATGAACATAATATGGGGCAATATCACGGTGTTAAGTCGCCATGTGTTAAAGCAAGCACAAGGTTGGCCCTCTCCGTCTGGGTTGTGGACGACTCTAGTGCGCAAAGGTGTGCAGCCTCTCGGTCACGGGGTCTGCAGTGATGCGGCGATGTCCACCAGAGCAGCACCTTGAATTGTGGACTTATGGAGATATGCCGCTCGCACATCGTCATTGCGTGCAGTCAGGGCGGCCGAGTGGCACCTCAGGTGCATGGAGCGCGGCTGCGGGTGGTTGGTGGTCAGGTTGACCTGGTTGTCGCTCTGTGCATTGGCGTGGGCGTGAGTAAGAACCTGCCCACGCAGAGTTTAGGAAGTGCTTCTGTTTTGTTCATCACTGGAGAGGTCCTGAATATGATGATATTAGAACAAGCTCCAGCATATGAGAGCTCAATTGCGTATCCTCGGCCGTTTGCGAATCAAAAAGGGTGAACAAAGGTAAGATGAGTCTCCGCTAGAGGCATATGCAAAGTCTTGATGCAATTGGCCGTCCCAGTCCATGCGGCCTCACGTAATGTTCTGCAAGAGAAGACCCACCACCTGTTCCAAGCCACATTGGGACATTGGGCAGGACGGGCCACTGATCCCTGCTCAGCCTACTGCCAGGTTCCAACTGGCAACCAACCACTTTGGCACTCTACGGGCCCCCGTCCAAGCCGCTGGCCGCACTTTCCTACCTACTGAAACCTAACCTCCGTGTCAAGCTGGACACTTGCGAGAGCTTCGTCATCAGCGTTGCCATCACGTCCAGCGACAACGTCTTTCTTCTCCACACACCAGCGTCCCCTCTTCGCATTCACCACGTAAAATTGCATTCATCACATCACTCCCCATCGACGGAGTCCCTCTCGATCGCAACCATTTGTGTCGCCGTCTAATTCATCGCCAGTCCGCGTCGGTTGCTCCTAATCGCCGTCAGGAGTAAGTCCTCCGAGCCCGACCTCGTCGGCCCAACCGCCCGCCATGTATTCGAACTCGAACGCTTTCCTGGGCGGCAACAGCCAGCGTCCCGGCGCGCAGCAATATGGAAGCTCCTTCGGCATGGGAGGCCAGCAGCCGGGACAGCAGCAGCAGCAACCGGGTCCGTTTGCTCCTCAGCCCACGGGTTTCGGCCAGGCGCCGCTCCAGCAGCAATACACCGGCTACCCGGGCATGGCACAGCAGCAGCAGCCTCAGCCCACGGGCTTCGGCCAAGGTCTCCAACCTCAGCCGACCGGCTTTGGTCAGGGGCTTCAACCTCAGCAGACTGGCTTCGGCCAGCCCCAGCCGCAGCAGAGCTTCCAGACCGGCGCGCCGCCGATGCCCTCGATCCCCCCGCAGTTCCAGTCTCAGTTCCAGCAGCAGCAACAGCAGCAACAACAACAACCCCAGCAGACTGGATTCCCCGGTGCCCAGCAGCAGCAGCAGCCTCAACAGATGGGCTTCCCCCAGCCGCAGCAACCTCAGCAGACCGGCTTCCCGGGACTGCAACAGCCTCAGCAGACCGGCTTTCCCCAGGCTCAGCAGCAACAGCCGCAGCAGACTTCGGCGCCGTCTCCGGCTCCTATCAAGCCGCAGGCCACGGGCTTCAGTCAGATGGCTGCGTCTTTCCAGACCGGAGGCACACCAAAGCCTGCGGGCAGACGTCCAAAGTCGTCCTCCAGCAAGATCCCCAACATCCGGCTGTCTTTCATCACTGCCCAGGACCAGTCTAAATTCGAGACGCTCTTCAAGTCCGCGGTTGGCGATGGCTCAGAGACCGTCATGTCCGGAGACAAGGCGAGAGACCTGTTGTTGAGATCGCGACTGGACGGTGATTCTCTTTCACACATTTGGTAAGTTGGACTCTAGCGCGTGTTCTCCCAGCAAGCACTGACGAACCCCCCTCTCAGGACTCTGGCCGATACGACTCGATCCGGACAACTGCACTTCCCTGAGTTTGCCCTGGCGATGTACCTGTGCAACCTGAAGCTTACCGGAAAGTCGCTGCCTTCCTCGCTGCCCGACAACATCAAGAACGAAGTCTCTAGCATGGTGGACATCATCAGCTTCAACATTGCCGAGGATGCAGGCCGCGCTACTCCCGGAAGCACGAACACGGGCAGGTCGAGCACGGAACCTACGATTCATCAGCCCCAGCCTCAGGCCTCCAACTCCCAGCTGTTGCAGGCGCAGATGACTGGATTCCCTGGGCAACAGCAGCCTCAACCGACTGGCTTTGGGCAGCTGCAGGCCCAGCAGACTGGTTTCCCCGGCATGAACCCCCAACCAACCGGATACACGGGTCCTCGCCCACCAATGCCGCCAATGCCGACTGGCTATGGCAACAGCTTGACCCCTGGCGGAGGACCGATGGCTGCGCCCCTGAATGCCCAGCCAACTGGCAGACCCGGCCAGTGGGGTCTGGTCAACACGCCCGCAACTGGCCTGCCAAACATTGATCTCCTCCAGGCTCGAATGATGCCTCAGTCGGGCCGGGAGGCGGGCAATTACACCACCCAGGGCCTCCAGGGCAATGCGGTCATTCCCTGGGCCATCACCAAGGATGAGAAGCAGCGTTATGATGCCCTTTTCAAGGCGTGGGACGGTCTCCACAAGGGCTTCATCGGCGGTGACCAAGCTATTGAGATCTTTGGCCAGAGTGGTCTGGAGAAGCCGGACCTCGAGCGCGTCTGGACTCTGGCAGATAATGGCAACAAGGGTCGCTTGAACCTGGACGAGTTTGCGGTCGCTATGCATTTGATCTACCGTAAGCTCAACGGCTACCCACTGCCTAACCAGCTGCCGCCTGAGCTTGTCCCTCCCTCTACGAGAAACATCAACGAGTCCATCGGCACCATCAGGTCCATGCTGAGCCAGGAGTCCGAGTTTCGCAACAAGTCCGGCGCTGCTCTCCTGCCCCAGAAGACTGGAGTCAGCTACATGAAGAGTCACTCGCTCAGAGGCACGCCCGGCGGCCACAACAACGGCCGCAAGGATGCGACGGTGTTCAAGAACAACGACGATCAGGTCGGCTACAAGTCTTCCGCTCGCCGTCGTGTCGGCAACAACTCGCCGCGGCCCGAGTCCCCTGCCCCTTCGTCTGCCTATGACGACTTGAGTCTCGACCAGCTCAGAAAGAAGATCCGAGAGAAGGAGGTGCTCATTGACGCGATGGACTTTGCTGACGAGAAGAGTCTGGAGGAAGATGATATGCTTGACAGGCGCGACCGTCGCGAGGCCGAAGAGCTGTACCGCCGTATTCGCCGTGTCCAGGACGACATCGATTCGCATCCCGACGCCGCTCTCGCCTCGGGAGACTCAGATGCCGAGAGACGTGCTCTCAAGCGCCAGCTCCAGACTCTCCAAGACAAGGTCCCTGAGCTGGCTTCGGCGGTGCGCAAGACGGAGAAGGCTATTGCGGACGCCAGGCTCGAGCTCTTCAGGCTCAAGGACGCCAAGGCTCACCCCAACAGCGCTGCTCCCATCGTCGGAACCGGACCTGGCGGTGCTGTCACGGAGTCTGACAGACTCAAGGCTAGGGCCAAGGCTATGATGCAGCAGCGCACGGCCGCCCTGACCGGTAAGAAGGTCGAGTCCAGCTTCGACGACGAGGGTCCCAAGCGCCTCGAGGAGGAGAACTTCAAGATCAAGACCGAGAAGGAGAACAACGAGAGCATGGTCAGGGATGTTGAGGACTCTGTGCGTGACTTTGCCCGCGGCATTGAAGATAACCTGAAAGAAGGTAATGCGACCGCCACCAACGAGCACGAGAAGCGCCGCTGGGATGATGCTCTCGGTGTCGAGGACGAGGTCAGAGACTTCATCTTTGATCTCCAGCGATCTAGCCGTGCCGCGCGTGTCCGGGCTCAAGACAAGCGTACTACGTCTAGATCACCCGCCGCGGCTGCCCGCGCTGAGCCTGCACCGTCAGCTCGCCACGACAGCCCCGCCCCTCCCTCTCGTACTGCCACCCCCTCGAGCGCCGGTGGAGGCTCGTACTCGTCCTACAAGACCCCCGAAGAGCGTGCGGCCTTCATCAAGCAACAGGCTGAGCAGCGCATGGCTGAGAGACTTGCCGCTTTGGGCATTAAGGCTCCCAGTAAGCCTGGTGAGACGGCTGCCCAGAGAATGGAGCGTGAAAGAGCCGAACGTGCTGCTAAGCTGCGCCAGGCCGAGGAGGAGGATGAGCGCCGCGAAGCTGAGCGCCAGGCACGCCTTGCGGAAGAAACGGGTGCCCCGGCACCAGCCTCAACCGGCGGCAAGAAGCCTCCCCCACCGCCGTCTAGAAAGGGCGCCAAGAACGATGGTGCCGACGCTGCGCGCAAGGCCGAGGAGGAGCAAGCTGCTAAGCATGCTGAGGAGGAGCGTCTCGCGAGGGAACATGAAGAGCAGCAGCGTGCCACTCAGGAGATGGAGTAAGTCCCATCAGTAACTATTCAGAACCAAAGACTAACTTTGCACAGGGCCAACGCTAGAGAGGCAGAGAATGACGTCGAGAAGGAGCGTTCCGCTACCGAGGCTCGCCTCAAGGCTCTTGAGGAGCAGGTTAAGGCCGGCAAGCTTAAGAAGGAAGAGGAGAAGCGCAAGAAGAAGGCTGCGATGGCCGAGGCCAAGGAGAAGGAGTCTAAGCTTGCTGCCCAAAGAGCCGAGATCGAAGCTGCTCGTCAGCGCGAGCTGGAGCTCCAGCGGCAGCTCGAGGCATTGAACGACGATGACAGCTCTTCTGATGATGAGGATGGCCCGTCTCAGATCACCCCACAGGCGTCGACCCCTACTCAGGGTGGCAGCCAGATCAGCAGCCAAGAGCTGGAGAAGGAGTCGTCGCCGCCATCCGTGCCGACTGTGGTCACCAGCCCGCCTACCGAGAACGAGAGCCGCAACCCGTACTTCCGCATGCTCTCTCACTCTTCTGAGTCAACATCAGGCCCCAGCGAGCAGGCAGCGCCAGCTGCCGCTCCCCCGGCGCCGCCTCAGCCCGAGGTGTCGACCAACCCCTTCCACCGCATGACCCAGGAGAGCAAGGCTGCGCCGGCAGCTCCCGCTCCCGCACCTCCCTCCGGACCCTTTTCCCGCAAGCGTCCTGACGATGACGACGACGGTTGGGGCACGGACAAGGACGAGGACGAAGATTCCGATGACGATGATCGCCCGGGCGGCAGTAGCGCTGCGGCACTGGCTTCCATTCTCTTCGGCACCATGGGACCTCCCCGACCTTTGTCGGCCGCCGGTGACAAGCCGTCGTCCAACCCCGTCAGCCCGGCGATCGGTAGCGGCCCCACGTCTCCCCCGCCTCCTCCCCCTGTGCCCAGTTCTGGCGCTCCTCCTGCTCCTCCTCCTCCACCTCCGGCCCCGGCCCCCGAGGCCCCGTCGGCACCGCCGCCGCCACCCATGCCTTCCATGGACGCACCGGGCGCCCCTCCTCCTCCCCCGCCTCCGCCAGGCATGGGAGCCCCGCCACCACCCCCTCCCCCTCCTCCTGCGGGCGATGCCCCCTCTGGCCCCCCGGCAGGTGGCGGTGGTCGTCCGTCCGGTTTCCTGAGCGAGATCCAGATGGGCAGGTCTCTCAAGAAGACGGAGACGCGGGACAAGAGCGGTGCCGCGACTGCAGGCCGTGTTTTGGATTAAGTCAAGGCCCTATAGAGGCTTGACAAGTGTCGGAGGTAGAACTGCGTAGTCCACGGAGTAGGTTAGGACGTAGATTTTATTCTAGGCGGCGGTTTGCGGAAATTGCGCTACATTCTCAGATCGGCTGTTCCATATAGTAATGCCTGAATCACATGTTTCTAATACGTATGAAGTGTCTGCATCTAGGTGATACGTGCATCGCGGAGACTCGCAGTGTCTTCATTTGATAATACATTATCGTCCTTGGATCAATGTCACCTGCTTGTGCTCGTAAATGGCGGTATCAGTGAAGGCACTCGCTAAACAATGCTGCATCAAGCCGGCCTGTTAGAGTGTCAGCACACGCCCACCACTCTGCGAGTTTACGGCGCATTCGGGCCCGAGGACACGGACGACGTGTGCAGAGTAAAGGGTGCAGAGGGGCGTAGATTCATCCACAATAGTAGGAAATTGATCAACCTGCCCAACAGGTCTTCTCAGTCTCGATAGACCTAATAGAAAATGGACATGCTCTGATCAGGCTTCCGTCTTTTACCTTGGCGTCTGTAGACTCCTACTGGGGTTAGCTTGGAATGATGGTTCGCGCTGACAGGGCTGCGAATCCCGTTTCTTGGCATTTTTGTTTTCCTATTTGGGTAAGGCGTCTTGCTGTGTAAGTGACGACGATGTGGGCATTTTGGTTGACATGGCGGTGCGGTACGGGAGGATGATGTCTCCCTGCTGGTTGGGTCTTGCGTATAATAGAAGTGCTCTTCTCTCTGTCCATCACACGCAGTATCTGTGTTTGTCTGTACAATCGGGTTTAACAAAAGGGCGCTTACCTCCTCATCACCTGAACGACCTGTTAGAGAACTCAACACCATACGTGCTTGAACATGGCAGCTGGAGACCCAAGTATGATTACTGACGGCTTTCTTCCAACGTATCATTTCTAACTGGACCCTCAGTCTTATACAGCCTGTACGTGTACGCACCAAACCAATGGGCTCCCATCATCTTCATCGCCTTATACGGTATCTCGGCCGTCTTTCATATTTGGCAATGCTAGTAAGTACGCCCTCGTTTCCAGAGAATCACCTCTGACGCATCCTCTTAGCCGCTATAAAGCGTTCAAGTTGATCGGTTTACACCCCGTCTGCGCCGTCCTCTTCACAGCGGGCTACTCCCTCCGTGAGTACGGAGCATATCACTACCTCTACAGCGAAACCACCAAGACGCCCCTGATGGTCTTTGTATTCAGCCAAGTCTTTATCTACGTCTGTCCGTGAGTAAATCGAGATCTCCAGTTGTTTTGGCAGCATTCTTTAACACCTTGTCTTCCAGGCCCCTCCTCGAAGTCGCAAACTACCACGTCCTCGGCCGTATCTTCTACTACGTCCCCCACTGCGCACCTCTCCCTCCGTCCAAAGTCCTGACTACATTCGGCGGCCTCATGGCCGTTGTCGAGGTCCTCAACGCCCTCGGTGTGGCCCTCTCTTCCAACCCCTCCTCGACGCCCGAGAAGCAGGCGCTCGGCAGCCACCTCACGCTCGCCGCGCTCGGCATCCAGCTCGTCCTCATCGTCATCTTCATCTGCCTCGCGGCCCTCTTCCACTTCCGCGTCGCCAAGTTCAAGATCCGGTCCAAAAACGTAACAACAATGCTGTCCACACTGTACGCGAGCATGTGTCTGATCTTCGTCCGGTGCGTGTACCGCCTGGTCGAGCACACGGGCAGCACGAAAGTCGACCTCGACGACATGGAGGCACTGCGCGGGCTGAGCCCCATCCTGCGGTACGAGGTCTACTTTTACGTGTTCGAGGCGAGCCTGATGCTTGTCAACTCGCTGGTCTGGAACGTGTGGCATCCCGGGCGGTTCTTGCCGCGCGGCCATCATGTGTACCTCGCGCGGGACGGCGTCGAGGTCGTGGGGGAGAAGGATATCGACGCGAGGTCTCTGTGGGCCAAAACGGCCAACGTCCTCACCTTTGGTATCTTTTTCCGCAGAAAGAGGACCGTTCGGGGGGAGGGTGTGAAGTTGAGGGATCGTTCGCCGAGCTCGGTTGGTCGGGGCGAGCAGAGCTCTTCGCTTTTGCCAGCACCCGCTCAAGCGAAGTGATGCAGTTGCTCGTACTTGATGTTTGGGTTGTGTGTGCGTTAAAGATTTTATGGAAGTGACTGCCATTTGGGCTTGGCTTCTGCCGCGACGAGTTTTTTGGAGTTTGGGGCTACATTACAAGTTTGGGAAGCTTGCTTCTGCTGCCTTTTCTGAGTCCCTCGCGTAGTTAGATAGAAGGGGCTTACCGGGCTCTTCCCCTCCTGTGATACAGTTCATTTAGATTTAAGAGATTGCGATAATAAGACCAGTGTGCCGGGAAAGATTGAAGCCGTTTATGAGATGGAGAAAAAT
Source organism: Colletotrichum fructicola Nara gc5 (assembly GCF_000319635.2). Taxonomy (NCBI): domain Eukaryota; kingdom Fungi; phylum Ascomycota; class Sordariomycetes; order Glomerellales; family Glomerellaceae; genus Colletotrichum; species Colletotrichum fructicola. The sequence continues at coordinate 4,986,863 of NW_027094051.1, read as the reverse complement.
GTTATGTTCCTTGTGATCGAGCAAGACCCAAATGTCGTTTTCAGTGATGATTAGAAATCTCGCTCTTTTGAGATTGCCATCGTTTCTGACGTCAATGTATATGGTCTTCTTTAAATCGAAGCAGAAGCAAAGAAAGCCACCAGCGAAACAAAGTCTATTGAGTCCATAAAATGAACGGCACAGTTTTTGGTGCCAAGCGAACGTCCGTCGCTGACATCCTTCTGGAAAGGGGCCCAGCTCGAACCCGGCAATGTGATTGGTCTGACCCAGAAGAACTAGGAGCTGTCGTCAGCTTGGAGAACAAGCCTGGATATTTCGTCACCAACAAAGTCTCGTTCCTGTCGAGGCAGTATCGCTCGAACAAGTTCGACCCTGCTCCAAACACACTCGTGATGGAGGATAGTCGCAGACGCAAACGCCACTGCTGGGAGTGTCGTCGCCGGTGTCTCGTATGCGACTTCACAGAGCCGGCGTGCAGACGGTGCTCGGCCGCCGGTGTCGAGTGTCCCGGGTACGGCGACGTCAAGCCAATGAGACTCGAGTGGCTCGCACCTGGGAGAGTCATTTCGAGGGGCCGCAGGAGGAAGGGTAAGCGTCAGTCGGACGGGGAGAAGGGATACCAGGTCAACAACGTCGCGAGCCGAAGTCAGGTCCTGGAGAGGACCAGCTACGTGCCTTGGATCGAGATGAAGACCGACGTCTGCGCCTTGCCTCAAGCCGCCGAGTATTGTGAGCCGTCCACTCGAGACGTCTCTCTCGCGAGCCCGGACTGACTTTCATCGCAGTCAACTCGTGCATCTACCAAGACCTGGTTCCGATCCACCAGTTTGGGCAAAACCCGCACATCTACCCTCTCACGGAAAGGCACCTCCGCGTGGGGGCGAGGGCACCAGAGTACTTGCAGTTCGGCATGGTCTGCATGACGTTGAGCCACCGACTCAACCGGACGCGGAGCGACATACAGTCCAGAAAAGTCTTGTCCGAGAGGTTCTACATCTACTGGGGTCTCGCAGTCCGCTCGTTGACCGAGCATCTCAACGCGCAAGATGAGCAGACGAGCGACATGGTGATTGCGGGCATACTAACCATTCTGCTTGCCGATGTAAGTCCTCCATTCCTCCATCAAAAGAAGAAAGGCACCAGCAGTCATCACAGGTCCAGAACGGCAATTCTCTGAACTGGCGCTGCCACATGGAAGGCGTCCACAGAATCATCTCTCTCCGAGGGGGCTTCCGCGCAGTGGCTGGGTCGAGGAGGCTGGAGCCGCTGTTGCTTGTCCTCTGGTCGTACGTCGCTTGCCATCCGAGACCCCATCGTGCAAGATGCTGACTCGCCCCCCTTCGCACAGCGTCGCCGTGATTGGGAACACAACATGCCCGGCGTCAGACCTTACCATGACAGGGCTCCAGCTTGACGCTCTGGATCTTGTCGTCGATCAATACGCTATGTCGTCGTCGTCGTTCCAAATGTGCCCGTTGTCGCTGTATGGGGAGCTGATTAGGATCAACCATCTCCGATCACGAGCTTCGAGGTGCGGGTCCGAAAACCATGCCCAGGAGGCACACGAGATGCTAGAGCGCATTCATGATTTTTCGCCTGAAGAATGGGCCAAATGTAAACCTCAACTTACGCCATCGTCTATGGCAGACTGGGTGGTCTTAGGGGCAATCTACAAAGCCGCCGTGGCTTTGTATTGCGTCCTCTCGCTGCAGAGCCTCTGCGTTCTCGAAACAACGACGCTGCTCAGGAATATCTGCGCAACACATGGCCAGATCCTAAAGAGCCACCTGAAGGAAGCTCTACAGTCTCCCAAGATGGAGCGGTTCCTGCTTTGGCCAATGGTCCTGCTCGGGGTTGAGGCTGTACACGGCGACGCGGCGGTGCGTCGTTTTGTTTCGGGGCAGCTGCCAGAGCTGAGCTGTAGTCTCGGGACCCATGTACCCTTGACGGCGAAGCACGTCTTGGAGAGGTTCTGGGCGTCTGGGGAGACGAGGTGGGATGCTTGTTTCGACAGGCCGTACGCTTTCACGGCTCAGCTCGCTGTTGACACAAGCCGGCTGTCGCTCTATGATGAAGAGTGAAGAGGGTGGAAGTTACAAATATCCAATAGGCAGGATTCAGGCTATATGAGAGTGACAGCAGATGAAGTTGCCCCTCGCAGTGGGGTTTGTAAACAGCAAGACAGGGACATAATATCAGAGGGGCTATGCCGACAACATGCCAGCGTGAACATGCCAGCGTGAACATGCCAGCGTAAACATGCCAGCATAAGCACTTTGTCCTCCAAGCTACAGGGCCGAGACCTCACGAAGCTGAGCATCGGAAAACAACAAGCTATGCCCTGGGTCAGAACTCACGATGTCCGCCCGTCCAAATCAACCATCCGTGCCGCCAGCGCGGCATGTCAACATGCGACTCATCGTGACTGTGCCCAAAAGCTTTCGGCCACAGGAACAACAAGATGGACGTCAGCTATGTCAGCAGCCCATAGCAAAGACAGTGCTTCCCGCAGACATTGCATCCGTCCCGCCTTCTCTCGAGTGACAAACCAGACGTGCGTTCATCGCCATCTCAGACCGTTCCCCTCTCTCATTTGAACTACATTCAAAAGAATATCACTATCAAGCCATTTGGTGTACGTCTCAAAGGACAAGACCCCGAAACCCATTGTCCTAAACCCCGCCGCCACCGGCTATCCGAAATCCCATGCGTTCAAAGCTCGAGATTACGTACATCCACGCAGGCCCATCCAAACACTAGCGAACCCCCCTCAGCACGTTTTCCCTCTTCTTTATCTCAGAGTCTTGGCACGGAGGGGAGGGAGGGAGGTGCGGTCTCAGTCCGTCGTGTCAAACAAAGGAACTCGAGCTGGGTTGGATCAGCGCTTGCTACCCGTGTGGCGCAGAATAGAAAAAAGCTATTTCTAGGGCGGTTCTACTCAGGCGGCGGCGGCCTTTTGCCTTTCGATCGACGGGGTCCAGGACGAGAGAGCTCGGGAGCGCGGACTCTCTCTGGGCTTCGACGACGTAACGAGCGCGCAGAATAAGGGCACACGGAACAAAATCCGGTGGTTGGAGGGGGAAGTAGTGCTGCTTCATCACCTGCGAGGGGGAGGAGAGGGAAAGAAAGGAAGCTGGTGATCGGACCTCTAGTTGGGGTCGCCCACGCGCGCGCGGGGTTGCGGATGGCGGATGGCGTCTTGCTTTCTTGCTTTTCTTGTCTACGCTACACATTACGATCGGATCTTTCTTAGCGCCGGTTTCTGGAAGTGAGGGGTGTGCCGTGTGTGTTAGGGTTCTCTGGAGATCTTTTTTGGAAGCATCAATGCAAAGCAAGGAGACGAGAGTTTCGTACGATGCTGCTGTTGAAATGCTGATGTTGCAAAAACACGCGCCTGGGGACGTGTTGGAGGTGTCGTGTGTTTATTGACACGTCGTTGCGGGATCAGTGCCTGATGACATGATGCGCGCATCAGAGCCCGTCTACTGCTGCATGTGTCAACGTTTGCGTGCGATTTCTTGCATGATTCCGTGGTCTCATGTGGTTCACGGCAAGGCGAGTTGAAAGTGTCAGGCTAATGTAGGCGCGAGGTCAGTAGCCATGTAGCTAACGGTAGATGCATCTGTGATATGGAGGAGGCGAAAGCTGCTGCGGATACGCAGGGCACATCAACCACACAGGACTTTCCGGGGCTCGAGAGAGGCGGATGTTGGAGAAACTAGGCTGATTCTACGGTTGCAGTCGGCTAGGAGCTTGGGGAACAGGCGACATGAAGAAGGATACGGGGGTGGATCTACGGGATAGATATGCAGAGCACAGAAGATTGACTGCCCGTGTGTATTCGTACAATGTATCCTTCCAGACAGAGGGACTTTTAGAGTCATGTAAGTCCCTGGGGGAGGATCTGTATGTACGACACGTTGAGAAGGGGACGTGCTTTTTCTCCTCCCGTGGGACTCGCTGCTGCATGGGACCTGGACCCGGCGGTGTTGTCACGGTCAGAGGAAACGACACCACTCTATATCGACTTGAAACAGATGCACAGGGACGATCGTTCAACCCAGGCGAGGTGGGATGCAAGAGCTGAAGCTAGCTGTACTACCTTTACAAGCTCCAGATTCAAGCTTACCTAGCTCCAGTTCTTGTCGAGCTTCTATTCGGGGCCACAATCAGGCGGTGGGAATAGGAAGTTGGCCGCCGTTTGGTCAGGTCGGCCTGTTCGGAAGTGTGCGCGTTCGGTCCTCCGAGTCTGTGTGGTTGCAGCTTGGGAGGGCCGAAAGGGTCCGGGGTGGCGGTCCTTGGAAAAGAGGCGCCGAATTCTCGAATGAAGGGAGACACTTTTTTGGACCTTCTTCTTCTTTTTTCGTCCTCCTTCGTTTGGTGCGCTCTCTAGCTCCAACAATGGGGTTCCCTTCAGGGCAAACCGAGGCCTTTTGCTTCTGAGCTATTGAGAGAAGGCCGCAGTGAGGGGCAGAGAAGGAGGCTGAGTGGGATAAGCTGAATGGCGCAAGAGGGCCTGGTCAATGGGCCGGAGATCGGATGATGGACTCCATGTTTGCTTATTCTGAATGGGTCCTGATATATCATTAGCAGACAAAAGCCTGGAGGCGAATGCCGGGTCCCAGTCCAGCCCTTTCGTACGTAAAACACAAAATCCAAGGCAAAAGAAACGAATTCAAGGACTTGGGATGAAAGAAACAGTTGAGGGTCCTCCGGACGGACTATGCGTTGTCCATTGTTGGGGAGCACAGCAATGGGAACGGTGGATGAGATCTGAGCGTGCCAACTTTGGCCGTCAATGCTTCTGGGATGTCGAGGATCACAGACTCGACGACGGATCGGATGGCCGGACGGACGACGAACAATGCCCTGACGTTCTTTTTACATAGTGTGGTGCCCAATGCTTGCGGCTTGCTCGCCTTGCCTTGCCTGCCTTGGCATTCCTGAAGAGACAGCTTGTCGGGTTTGTCTGATGATACGGGACCGTCGCATCGCATGGGCGCAGATGGAGCCGTTTAATGGGAGTGAGTTGATAAGGTAAGGCAGGCCTGGTCTTCTGTGCATGTGGTCTGGGACTGTGCGCTAAGATGCCGGCGTGCAAGGACTAAGGCGTGGACAGGAGTGACGGCCCTCTAAGACCGTGAGAGGACGGTTGGATGGGTTGGGAGCAGGGTGGTAAAATTAGTATGTAGTATTTAGTATTTTTTTTAGTTAGTATTAGTTTAATATACTAAATTATGGTTTTTTTTGCATTCTAATTTAGTATTAGTATATTTTAGTTCGATTTTTTTTGGCGTAGTATACTAAACTAATATTAATACTAACTAAAATACTAAAAATACTAAATCTATATAAATAAATCTATATTAATTTATATAGTTATTATATAGCTTAATAACTTATTTAGAGGTATTTATAATATCTTAGGTATTAAAAAGTAGTAAAAGATATTTAAAAAGAATTAATAAACATTATAAAAGACTATATTTTACTATCTATAAGAGATAAAAAATTAAAAAAACAATTTAAATGCACCTAATTTTTTAAATATAGAAAGTATATATTTAAGGCGTATAAACCTTTATAGGTTTAAGTATATAAATCTTAAAAGAAACTAAAAGATTTAAACTTTTTTAGTATATATCTTTATAACTAGCTATATTAGTATAAAAAGCTTTGAAGTTTTTATAGTCTAAGCGTTATTAGTTATATAATCTAAGTATTTTAGCTATATTTTAAGCTTAAATTACTCTTTACGACCTTAAGAGATTTATTTATAAAAGAAGAGCTTTCCCTCTTAGATATCTCTCTTATTTTTAACCTTTTATATATATATATATTAATTAATATATACTTTACCCTTCTATAAGAATATTATACTTAAAATATAGAAAACTAATAAGATTAACTTCTAGTATTATATTACTCTTCTTTTTACTTTATATTATAATAAGGCCTTTCTTATTAATTTACTTAGTTATTTTTTAGTTATTATAAGTTATAATATAGCTAAAAAAAACCCTTATGAAGGCTTTTAAAATAAGTAATATTTTATAAATAATTATGTATTACTATAAAAATACTTTTGAAGGGAATTATATTTAATAACTTATACTAAAAATAGAATAATATTAGCAATAAATAACGTGGTTGATAAGCGAGTCGATCAGACAAGCGAGTCGATCACCTTAGCAAAATTATAGTAGGCTGCACGCGAAAATTTGATAAGAAATTGTTAAGATGTACTAACAATTTCTTACCAAATTTTCGCGTGCAGCCTACTATAATTTTGCTAAGGTGATCGACTCGCTTGTCTGATCGACTCGCTTATCAACCACGTTATATAGTTATATTAATAAAGGCTTATATAATAAGCTATATTAAAACAGTTTAAAGTAGATTTATCCTTTATTAAGTAAAAGTTTAAAGCTAAAAATATAGAGATATACTTAAGAAATAAGTGTAAAGATATGGAGGATTATATATTTTAAATACCTAATTTAAATGACTAGTTTAAACTACTTAGGTGTTTTAAAAAAGTTCTTAAGCTTATGATAATACCTATAAAAAGAACTATAGCTTAAGTTATAAAGTCTTTATCTAATAAGAGGTTATAATTAGTATTAGTTTAGTTAATATATTAAATTAAATATATTATTTTTAAATAATATTATTATTAATTTTAAAAATAAAGTTAGAGTTAAATATAAGCTAAAACTAATATAAAATAGCTTTAAATTAAATTTAAATTAAAGTTATTTTAAATAAATTTAATTATTAGAGAATAATATTATATAAGACTTCTTTTCTCTCTTTCTTAATAATCTCTTCTTTCTTTTTTTAGAACTATTGCTATAATAACTATTATAACTATTACTATTATTATAATAATTTACTTATACTTTATTTATTTATTTATATTATATATATAAATAATCACTTAAAATAGACCTTTTTACCTCTTTTACTACTAATTCTTCTAGAGATAACTCTCTTATTAAAGATGTTAACATAGGTATAAGCGTATTTAAGGGCGTAGTATATACGCCTATATAGTATAAGGTTATAGATAGGCTTATATTATCATAAAAGGTGATAATTTTAAGCATTTATAGGCATTTAATTATATAGATAATAATAAGAGAAGTGATGTATTATAATGATTCTTATTAATATAGTTAGTAGGTTATATCCTCTAGTAGGGAAAAGTAAGGGAAAAGATAACTTAAAACGTAATCTACTAAACTACTAGTTATATAAAGTACTTATATAACTATATATGTTATATAATTAATATTATAGTTATAAGTTATAATAAATAGAGTATTTTTATATAAGGTTTTATACTTTAATCTTTATTAGTTTATTTTATATAGAATATTAAAGTAAGTTAAGTATTATTATAATACTTATATTATTATTATTATTATAAAAGAATGTTATAAATTAATAAAAGATACTTAAGCTTCTTACTTTATTATACTTAATACCTCTACTCTTCTTATTATTAATATTAGTACTAAATATAAGGATTCTAAATATAATAAAGAATCTTATATTTTAGGCCTTAGTAATAATAATAAGACTTATATGTTTTAAAATAATCTTTTTACTTATACTCTTTTATTTATTAATTATTCTTATGAGAGAAAAATACTAGTTATTTATACTATATAAGTTAATTATATATATATATATATATATAACGTGGTTTACCAGTCAGCCGCGCATATCAGTCAGCCGCGCACTTTTTCCACAACGCGCTTTGTTCCCAGCCACTTAAACCTTTGACGCGTAATTTCTCAACAACAGCAATGCCAATTTACACCCAAGAAGATAAGATTATTCTTGCTATTGAGGCGATCCGATCGACACGCGCTGCAGGTCATAAGTTCAGTACGCGAAGCGCTGCGAAGATATACAGTATCCCCGAAAGTACCTTATGCGACAGAATGAACAATCGACTACGCCGCGACCGTATCCAGCCTCAACGACATAAACTCGATCCGATCGAAGAGAAAACACTTCTCCGATACGTTATTGAGCAGGATTCTAGAGGGTTTCCCCTGCGACTCGCTAGTGTGGAAGATATGGCGAATCTCCTGCTGCGGACGCGGAATGGGACACCCGTTGGGAAGCATTGGGCCAAGAGGTTTATCGACTCGCAGCCGACTCTGAAGACTAAATTCAATCGTCCATATGATTATCAAAGGGCACTTCAAGAGGATCCAGGGGTCATTTCGAAGTGGTTCGCGTTGTTGGGCAATATGATGGTCAAATACGGCATCCAAGAGGGGGACCTATACAATTTCGACGAAACTGGCTTCATGATGGGCATGATCACCGCGTCAATGGTGGTAACACGCGCTGATCGACGCGGCAAAGCAAAGTCTGTCCAGCCTAGCAATCGTGAATGGGCTACAGTCATTGAATGTATTAATTCAGGCGGCTGGTGCATCCCTCCGTTCGTGATTGTCAAGGGCGCATATCACCTTGCAAGTTGGACCACGGAATCAGGTTTTCCTAGCGACTGGGTTATCAAACCTACTGCTAATGGATGGACGGATAATCAGACAGGTCTTGACTGGATTAAACACTTCGATAAGCATACTCAGGCCCACGCAAAAGGTGTCTATCGGATGCTAATAATCGATGGGCACGAGAGCCATTTATCGGCCGATTTCGACGAATACTGCAAGCAGAATAATATTATAACCGTCAGTATGCCTCCGCATTCATCCCATTTACTCCAGCCATTGGATATTGCACTTTACTCGCCTTTAAAGCGCGCATACGGGGATGAAATCAACCTATTCATCAAATCCTCCGTGAACCACATCACGAAATCTGAGTTCTTTGTTGCCTTCTGCAAGGCCCACAACAAGATCTTTACGAGTGAAAATATCAAATCCGCCTTCCGCGGAGCTGGTATTTTACCGTGGGACCCAAACTATGTGATTGGGAAGCTCGATGTGCATATAAGGACGCCAACACCTCCTGTGACCGACCCCTCAACACACCACCAGCCTGGCAATCGCAAACGCCCTCCAACCGCCACGAAGCGCTTTCACAGTCTAACTTTATTAAAAGTCGGATCTCAGCCCATCAGGGAAGCTCTCCAACACCAATAATTGAGGCAGTTGACCGGCTAGCAAAGGGTGCGCAGGCAATGGCACACTCGATCACGATTTTGACGGATCAGGTGCGCACACTTCAGGATGCCAATGTGGCGCTTGCTAAGCGCCGGAGAGCGAAAAAGACGCGCGTCCAGCTTGGAGGAGCACTTAGTATAGCAGAATCTCAGGTTATCCTAGAAGAAAAGGGCAAAGGGAAACGTCCAGCGCCTCAAGAAGGTGAAGAAGGGGGTCCGTCGAAGAAGGGTCGGTCGGCTCAACGGCGTTGCGGTGTGTGCGGCAAGACAGGCCATAATGCGCGAACATGTTCTAAAGATGTAGAATCGTCTAGCGATTCATGTACTGACGAGAGCTAATTGATTTTATACGTTGTGGTTGTATAAACTTATAAAATGTTTGAAAGGTTGGAAAAAGTGCGCGGCTGACTGATATGCGCGGCTGACTGGTAAACCACGTTATATTTATTAGTTGCTAATATTATATAAGTATAGAAAAGAATAAAAACCTAAAATGAAGAATTTTTAAAGCTTTAATTTTATTAAATACTATTAAAACACTACCTTACTATTATTTATAATAAAAAATCTGAAAAAACCCTTTAAAAAAGTAAAGTATCTTATTGTATTATTCTTTATATTATATACCAATATAATATAGAATCTTTAATAATAAAACTATATAATAAGCTTTATAGCTTTAAAAGCTAGAAAATAATAACATTCTGGTACCATAACTAATTTTATAGAAGAAGAGTATATTTAAAAGTATTAAATTTTCTAATAGAGAATAATCTCTCTTTCAGAGTTATTAATTCTCTTTCTTTTTGAGAATTATTATCTTATTATAACTAATAAATATGCTATTATATATATATATATATATAATATACTAATTATTATATAGATTAAATATTATAGTAAATTAATAAAAAATCTAATACCTTTTTTTGATATTTATAGTAGATTTATATCTACTATAAATTTAGAAATTAAAGCTAATATTAATACTTTAGGAAGATTTTCTCTTATTTTGACAATATAGACTTCTAAGCTTTAAGATACCTACTTAGGCTATATATTAAACTATATAAATATAGATTTTAAGTTAATTTTTAAGCTTATTAGTAAGTATATTATTATTATTATTATTATTATTATTATTATTATTATTATTATTATTATTATTATTATTATTATTATTATTATTATTATTATTATTATTATTATTATTATTATTATTATTATTATTATTATTATTATTATTATTATTATTATTATTATTATTATTATTATTATTATTATTATTATTATTATTATTATTATTATTATTATTATTATTATTATTTAATTAACTTATTAATATTTTAATAAGCTTTAAAGAACTAATAAACCTTTATACTAGAGTCTATATATATATATAAAGAATTTAGAGATTCTATTATAAAGTTTCTAGACCTATAATTATTAATAATTTAAAGGTAAATATATATATATATATATATATATATATATATATATATATATAGTATTATTATTAATATATATTAATAATTTATTATAGTATTACTGGAGATAATATTAGTAATAATAATACCTTTATTAAATAATTTTCTAATAGCTATTTATTAGCTACTAGAGAAGAGTTTAGTAGATATATTTATTATATAGTGTATATAATTAATATTATAGTAAATAATATACTATTTTAGTTTCTTTTAATAGCTAAAGAGAAGGAAAAGCAATTTAATTATACTAATAGTACTAAAAGTATTATTAGTAATTTAGCTATAGATAAAGAGGTTAAAGAAGAGCTTATAGAAGAGCCTACTAATCTTGTAAGTAGTAAGTATATTTCAATTATTATTTTATTTTAGTTTATTTTATTTTAGTTTATTTTATTTTAGTTTATTTTATTTTATTTTATTTTATTTTAGTTTATTTTATTTTAGTTTATTTTATTTTATTTTATTTTATTTTATTTTATTTAATATATATTAATATTTATATTATATAGGGCTTTTAATATGGATTTGAAAAATCTGCGTTATAGTTAAATATACTAGAGAAATAAAGATGTTAATTTTAGATAGTATTAATTACTATAAAAGAAATAACTATATACCTTTTAACTTTAATAAAAGAGTTTTTCCCCTAAGTAAGTATACTTATCTAACTATAATAGTATTATAACTAATATATTATATATATAATACTACTAAGTCGAGCTCTATTTATAAAATGCTTATTACTCTTATAGAGTTTAAGCTTATATTATCTTAGGTTAAAAATAACACTAAAAATAAAGAGTTTATAAAACTCTACTTAATAGATTAAGAATTTATTACTATAAACAACTTAATATCTATATTAGAGGTCTTTATTAGACGTTCTATTAGACTATAATCTTAGCTTTATATTAGTTTTAATAAAAGTAAGTTATATTATATTTAATAATATTATATATATTAATACTAATATTTAATAGGCTTAATATATATATATATATATATATATATATATATAAATATAGAATATATAAAAAGCTTTCTATATTATACTCTAAGTTTAATAACTTTAGAGTAGTTATTCTATAATTAGTAAGTATTAAATTTATTATTAAATAGTATATTATATATTAATACTAATATAAAATAAGCTACTTACTATGAAATATTTACTAAAAGTATAGAAAAAGGCTTTAAAAATTTTATATTTATTAGCCTAAAAGTTTTAATTATCTTAAACTTCTTAAGTTTAAAAACTATATATTAGGCTATATATTAGATGTTAGATTTAAATTACGCTATGTTAATTATAATAAAATTCTATACTACTGTAATACTATAATAAAAGATATTGAAGAAATACTTAAAAATAAGTACAATAAGTAAGTTTTTATTTAATAAATAATATAACGTGGTTGATAAGCGAGTCGATCAGACAAGCGAGTCGATCACCTTAGCAAAATTATAGTAGGCTGCACGCGAAAATTTGGTAAGAAATTGTTAAGACGTACTAACAATTTCTTACCAAATTTTCGCGTGCAGCCTACTATAATTTTGCTAAGGTGATCGACTCGCTTGTCTGATCGACTCGCTTATCAACCACGTTATTTATTATATACTAATATCTATGTAGAGTTAAAAAGGAATACAATACCTATTTTCTTTTAGAAAATTAAGAAAATAATAATTTACCTATTGAAGTTAATTTAGAGGATAAGTTATATATTAATAAAGCTACTTCTTAAGAAGAGTAAATCACCTATTTAAATAAAGAACTAGTTATTAAATTTATAAGTTCTTTTTGAAAATATCATATCATATTATATTATATTATACTAATATATTATATATAGGATAATATTCTATCTTATTAGAAGCGTTATAAAACTAATTTTCCTATTCTATCTATATTAGCTAGAAAGTATTTAGCTATTCTTAGTATTTCTAGTCTAGTATAGAGGGCTTTCTTAGTTATAGGTAATATTATTAGTAAAAACTAGAATAAGCTTTAACTTATTATAGTTAAATAGATAATATTATCAAAATATTAAAGTATTAACTTTTTAATTAAGTTAGAAAGTATATATTTTAGTAAAGAAGAAGCAGAAAAAGAAGAAGAAGAGTAGTTATTTTTATAGAACTTTTAGTATATTTTTAGTATAACTTTATTATTATTTTTAGTGTTTTTTAGTATTACTTTTAGTATAAGTTTTACTATTATTCTTACTATTATAATTTAACTTAAGTTAAAAGCTAACTTTTAAGTACCCCTAACTAAATGATTTTATTAATTAATGTAGTTAATAGGCTAGTTAATGTTAATAACCTAAGTTAAAAGCTAACTTTTAAGTACCTCTAAATGATTTTATTAATTAACGCAGTTAATAGGCTAGTTAATATTAATAACCTTAGTCAATAGCTAGGTATTACTAGCTATTTATATATAATATACTATATAATAATATTATTTTAAAATATATTAAAACTTAGTAAATATATACATATAACTTATATATAATAATATTATATTATACTTTTATATATATAAGTTATTTAAAGGTTCAAAGAAATTTCTTATTATTTTTATTTATTTTTAATTTTTTTAATTTAGTATTTTGCCTATACTAAACTATACTAAACTAAACTAATAATTACTAAAAAAATTCTATACTAAACTAATACTAACTAACTAACCCCCATACCAAACTAAACCAAACTAATTTGCCACCCTAGTTGGGAGTTGGGACGGGACTCTGTGAGGAGGAGGAGGGGGGACGGCCGGCACTTTGAGCGGGTATATCAAGGACAGGACTATTAATATCAGGGCGGCAGGGATACACGCTCCAGGGGGCCCAGCAAGAAAGCGACGTGAAGGAGATGTGAAGAGGGGAGATGGGGCAGCACCGCGACACTGCTACTGTATCCTGGGTAGAGTAGTTGAGTAGGCACAGTAGTGTGTAGCGACGGCGCGCGGGTGGTGGCCCGCGGTTGGGTTTGTGCATTTCAATGTTCCATTGACGACTGAGCTGGCAGTTGGACGGGCCGGGGGCTTCATTGGACACCGGACCGTGCTTGATGGGACAAGGTGGTAAGAGGATGACGAGTAACTTTCTTGCTCTCGTGAAATATTTTCAGCGTTAATTTCTCCATCATATCAGCTGGGAAGGTGAAGGGGACGGGGGGGACTCGGGAGAGGAGAGAAAAATGCTCGATGATCGGAGGGGATTCCGTGAGAGATCTCGATGATGGAGCACACAGACTTTTTTCCCTTGATGCTTGGGTGTTCTTTTCTGCCCAACTTCTTTTCCAGGGCCCAGGCAAAGTTGAAAGTCGACCTAGTCGAGAGGGGAATCATGCCGAAACAGGGCAAGAAGAGTCAGTATTCGGGGCGAGCTAGATGCGTTGTCATTGATGTGCGAGATGGGATATCTCCCGTTGGGAAGATTTGCATCTTATGCGAAGATCGACTGACAGGGAACGACGACTGGGCTGAACCTTGGACGATGGGGGTCGTTTGGAGAGCTCGAAAGCTTGCAGGCTTGCTGAGGTGCACTTCCCGGTTTGCGCCAGGCACGCCACTGGCCAGGTACGGCAGGTACGGGGGCTACCCCTCGCCGTTTGTGAGCCACATGCGCACAATTCTGGTGGTGGAATTCACATGGGAGGGGGCTCTGTCAGGTACCAGGCCGCCTGCACGACGTCCAGCCAGTGAGCGCTGGGCAGCATGCCAGTAGACTTTCAGAGGTGTGTGGGCAGAACCTAGCACACTAGGTGCCGTGTACGACTTGCTTGAACTGGGAAGTGGCTTCGTGAATGAGGTGGTGGTGGTGGTGGTGGTGGATCTGGTGGGAGGAACACTCCTTCACTGGGACTCTGCTCTGGGCTGAGAGTGGGAGTTGGTCCCAATTCTGGTTGAAACACTGTCATCCAGCCCAGCCAATGGGTCTCTGGGAGGTGGAAACGGTTTGATTGGCGACGGGCAGCCGGGGACGCGCCCGGGCACGGGCAGAGAGACACGAGGTTTCTGGAAGACAAGAGCGAGAACATGTGTGTGAAGGGATTGGCCTTCCCGGTGCAGAGGATGATGTCACGTCCAGGAGGTACGTACTTGCTGCACACATGCTATCAGACGGTGGACCGTGCCTCAGCACCCAGTCTGGCCTGCCTCAGGGCTGTCTGCCTGTGTCTGGGGTCTGAAATGTCAAATCAAGTCGGGCAAGTTGCGTCGCACCGCATCGCCTTCGTCTTGAACGGCGAATGGCAACTGTAATGTGCATCTATGTAATGATAACCCGACGGATGACGGCCCTGAGGCGGCAGGTATCATGACTAGTGTCAGATGCCTCTCTGCCAGTGGCCAGCGCCGCTGTGCCTGGTGAGCAGACTGGGCCCTGATGATGGGATACTGTCTTGGGTTCTGAACTTCTGAGACCTCTTTCCCGTACCTCTCTCGGCCGGTTTTGAACCCGTGAACACCCCCCCAAGGTTTCGCCGCCGGTGGAGAGACACATGTCGTAGCAGAGGCGTCGCAATTGGCGCTGCGGCGTGCAGGCTGCGAGAGACCTAAAACAACTTTAACCCGTCTGCCATTAAACCGATCTGTTTGGTGACTCTGGTCTCTAATTACGTCCCAGTCAACCACTGTGCTCTCCCCAGGTCTCGATCCGCGATGGCTGAGTCGTTTACTTGTGATTGATAGACATTCAGCACGTCTGGAAAGAGGCCGCCACGCGGTTCACGGCAGGCCAACTCGACACGGCATGCTAATTCGTCACACTCACTCCGACATTTGCATTGCGCCCGAGGTTGCCTTTCCGCTCAGGGCAAGGATTGCTTAAATGGCTACCGCTTATCCGTCGTGGATTACGATTACCTTACGGATAGTCTCGCTTTAGCCTCTTGGGTGCCCCAGTCTCCACGTCTGGGCCTTCGTCGCTCAAGTTCTCAACGTACATCCGTGCAATTTTCTGTTAGTGCATTCGCGAATCACCACTAGGCACCGGCGTCTGCTCCCTGCATTGAGGCTCGAGTCACTCTGGTCATAATTCGACCCGGGACGCCTTGGAAAGAGGACCCATGAATGTCACGGACATGGCCTCGGTTCCAGAAGTCCGTCGGCCTGGGATTTCGGGGCCAGCTGGGATGACGGGACGATGATGGTGAGGTTTGATAGGATCCCCTAAAGGCCCGAGCAGCGCAGCTGGACAAGCTGGACTACTGCTCGATATTCCAGGCGCAATTCGAATTTCCGGCCAGAACCAAAGGCCCAGAGCCCGCGGAACGAGCATGAGAATGAGATGATGGGGACAAACGAATCGAACGAGCATCATCACCCCGACAGCCTTATATCATCATGGAATAGTGAGACGGCGGGTGCATTCCGTACCTGACGATCTGGCCAGCGTAAGACCTGGTCTTGGGGTCTCAGCTCAAGTCTCACAACGGGGATACTCGTCGTGAGACATTATTGAGAACGCCAGCTGAATTACGGATACCGTTTAAGCAGACGAAATAAAAAAACTGAAATTTCATCTGCCCTTACAGAATTTTTCAATGAGACGAGAAAAAAAAAAGGTTTCGCCGTCCATCCCGTCCGCACGTTCAGCGGTATCCGTGGCTTGCAGTCGGTGATAGGTCGGGAGCACCCAGTTTCAGGCGCCTGAGCCCACAGCCAATAGAAAACGGAGTGAGGTGACGTAACGCCTCTGATTGGCAGAGATGCACGCGTTTGTTGTTTTTTCTGGACGCGTCTCGGACGCGCCAACGACATTCCATGACCTCTTGCTTCAGTCTTTGACCCAATCAATCCCGGCAGTAGCGCATGAGAGGCCAGGACAGAGGCCCCAAACGAGGACGCCACACATGAAAGAGAGCGAACGACATGTGCGTTGGAGAGCGAGAGACGGCAAAAATTAACGTCGTCGCAGAGCGAGACAGAAAACGGCACACTCCCACACTTTGAATTGCATGCTCTCCACCTTTCCGATAGGAAGCTCGTTTTCGCGGCTGCAGATCAGTCAAATTGATGGCCAGACGGGCGCTTAGCCCGTACGACCACTTTCATGCCATGACTGGATAGCCGAATTAGCTCTTTGAACCATTGCCAGAGGAAGCAAAGGCGAGCATATGGTGTCTCTTGGGGAGGCTTGCGCTATTACCAGCTGGGCTCAAGTCACTCGTCGTTCTTTGACGTCTGGTGGTTTCGAGACGGTCCGCGACGAACGGCCGCCACTCACCACACGAATACAGGTGCTGCTAGCCCCAGCAGACTCCAGCAGCATTCGGCACCTATTTCAGACCCGGAGCGAGGTCAATTGGCAGGGTGGAAGCAATATCACAGTTTTACACCATTGCCCACACCATCCACTCTGCTGGCTCAAGTATTTCCCCGCCCGGTCCTTGCATGCAGCAGCGCCATTCACGGCCTGTCAAGCTGCATCACGACTCCAGCTTTTTTTTTCTCCAGCGTCCATCCCGGAACGGCGCAGAGGGGCATCCGCCAGAACCAGCAGCGTTTGGAAACACTCCGTGGACGGCACGAAACGAAAGTCTGAGGTGGGCAAAAAACCTACCGATTGAAAAATTGAAGGGCGGGTCTGTGGACGGAGTCTCGCATGAACTGCAAAACCTGCTTGCATATGTGCAATGCATAGCCTTCCCGCCTTGTCCACGTCGTCAACTCGTCCATTCACATTTCGTACAATCGTCGTCACCTGGGGCTCCTCTCTCTCCAAGTCTCTGCCGGACGTAACCCGCGCGCACACCCCTCCCCACCGAGCTTGAAGTCTGACAAGCCTGAACCTGGGAGGAGCCCTGTTGGGGACAGCTGGGAATCTCTTCTTCTCTGTCAGCACCACCAGACTCCAGTGACCACCGCGCTCGACCTGAACTGGAGCCGGACGGCGTTGGAAGCGTGCTGCAAGAGACCGCACCGCCGCCTGCGACAACCACGATCGCGACCGCGAAGCCATTCGCGACGGTCAAGCAAACGCAGGGACAAACGCTCTGCCTCGACGCCATCTGACAGTTTACGGTCAGAGCCAGAGCCATAGCCAGAGCCAGAGGCGAGAAGAGCACCGACCCCGACACCGTTCGCTCGCTGCTGGCCGTTCGCAGCATCTCAGACTCTTCCCGGAGAGTCGGCGTGTTCCAGCAAACGGTCGCCATCCATCGCGGCGCATCGCATTGCATCGCTTCTTCTGACTCTCGACTGACGAGACTGGAGTGAATGTGCGAGCGAGCGAGGAACACTGGGATAGAGAACGCACCCCGGTCGATATCAAGCTGCACTTTCACGCTCGCTCACCACACACCATCCACCCTCACCCTCCCTGCATCCGCATCCCGGTTCAGTCTGCACTTTACACCACACACCCTTGCTGCCACCTTCGGCGTACCCTAGCTTGGTCGGTCGTGTCACAGCCCACGCTCCTCTCGTCCAATCGCCCATTCCTCCCGTGCTCCAGAGTGCTCCACCCGGACATCTCTGGGCGTGCTGAGCTGGCCGTCCTCCTCTTTCTTCGACAAGTCAAGTACAACCCGGGCCTCTCCACTCCTACCTTTCCTTCCTGAGTACCTAGCCTTCTAAGTACCTTATCCTCCCACTGCCGCCGCGACCCTCCCACACCACCACCACCACCACCACCTTCGCTCACACACTAACCACGCTTAACACTTGCCTCTCTTGCCTTGGAAGTACTTCTCCTCACTGCCCGCTGTGCCGCTGCCTCTGCCGCCGCCGCCTATTACATCTTGCCTACCCTCCTCTCCCTCGCGTGCTATCGTGCCTGATATCCCCTCTTTTCTTTTCAACCTTTTGCAGCCACAAGAGTCTCTGTCGCACTCACACGCATTCGCAAACGACAACACCAATACCATCACCACCACTCACACTCACACACTCACCGCACCTCATCGTCCGCCTTCCGGAAATCAACACACATCACCACCGCTCATCAGATATCGCATCTTCAGTCTATCGATCCGTCGGTCAAGATCGCGAGTCGTTGCTTCGCTGTACAATTTGACCGCCAAAAGCCCCCCTTGCATTCACGACCCACAAGTCATTTCCAGAGTCTAGACCCGACCAAGGTGAGCCATGAGTCTCCTCTCTCTTTCTCCTCCCTTCAATCATGCGAAACCCCGTTCGGGTCAAGAACCTTGGAAGCCTGCCCTGTCAGCCCGGGAGATTCACGACCGCACACCGCGACTACTTATCTAACCTGATGCCTTGCGGCGCGCTGACATGCCCTCCCACTTTCAGCCCACTACCCGTACCCAAACCCAGCACTTCACCCAGGTTGGAGACATCGACCACGTCTAGTAATCGGCCGACATGGCCAAACCCACACGCTACGCCGGCTCTCACGAGCCCTTGCAAATCTTCCAAGACGACTTCTTCGAGAACTCGACAGCAATGATCAACCACGCACCCATGCCCGCCGCATCGAAGCCCCCGAGAAGACCGCTCGGCGCCGCAAGCAACAACAACGTAATCCTCAACCCGCCAGCACTCGCTTCCGACAGACACTCGCCTCTGAAGGCATCGTCAGGCAACCAAAAATCTCCTCTCGCCCCGTTGAAGTCTCAAGGCAACAGACTCAACATGGTTCCCATGGCGCCACCCTCCGCAAGGACACCAAACACCGATTCGCTTCACAAGAAGCCCTACCTCTCCAAGTTTAAGACCGTCGCGCAAAAGCCACCCGTAGTAGATCTCGCCGCTGGGTTCGGCAAGGAAAACGTCCACCCTCAGCTATATCCCGCGCCGCCAACAATCAACTTTGACCAGTTCTACATGCACAAGGCACCCGGCAAGCGCACGCTCATGGAGGCCGCGCCTATCAAGGAATCAAGACCGCTCAAGAAGGTCAAGGCCGACGAGTCCGGTCTGCCGCCACACGACTCCTTTCCTCCGATCCTTGACGACGGGACGAAACCGGGCCACAGCTACGCGACTCTGATCGGGATGGCCATTCTCCGGTCTCCTCAAAGGCGTCTGACCCTCGCCCAGATTTACAAGTGGATTTCCGACACGTACTCGTTCTACAAGGCGGAGGAATCGGGATGGCAGAACAGCATTCGACACAACCTCAGTCTTCACAAAGCCTTCATTAAGGTGGAGCGGCCGAAGGACGACCCAGGAAAAGGCAACTACTGGACCATCCAGGAGGGCATGGAGCAGCAGTTCATGAAGGATAAGCCGGCGAGGAAGACCGCGACCACCGCCGAGAACGTCCCCGTCATGTCGACCCGAATGGAGCCCTCAAGACCGGTCAACGTCCCTATCCAGGAGCCGACTCTGCCGCCTCCGGCACCCATTAACCACGCGACGCTGCCGCCTCTGCCCACGTCTCAGGCTACCGTGGCCGTCGAATTCTCATCCGACGCGACCATTCCCGTTTCCGACTCGGCCGCACCCGAGGATGGACATGACAAGGGCCTGGATCAGGACTGCTCTCCCCTGCCGCCCACGATGCACTCTTCACCGCCGATTCCGCGGCACATGGAGCCCCGCAGCCGCACGCCTCCGCCGCCCGGCCGCGGCCCATTCTCCTCCATTACCAAGTCCCACAAGAGGAAGTTTGCCTCCATGGACGACAGCGGCTACATCTCATCGCTCGAGTCTTCGGCGCTGCGGCAGCCCAAGACCGGCATCCTCACTTCGGAGGCTGACCGCCCTCGCAAGCGCAGCCGTGCCGGCAGGGCCGAGGACGAGATCGCTCGCTTGCGCGCTTCTTCTTACGACAGCCCTAGCAAGGGTCGGTCGTACAACGCGTTCGCCCCACCGTCCTCGTCGCCTCTCCGCCAGCAGGGACAGATGCTGCCACCTCTGACTCCGGCCATGAAGTTGAAGCCGCCCACCAAGGCACCGCCGTCTGCATCGCCCAACACGAACCTCCGTCTTCACCGCGACCATGTCCGCCAGATGCTCCAGTCTCCACTCCGCAAGATGGACGGCAATGCGCCTTGGAGCCCCGCCTTCAACCTGGATGAGAACATCTACAACTACAACCTGATGGCTGCCGGTGATTTCGACATCTTCCAGGACATGGACAACGACTTCTTCGACGGCCTCCCTCAGGAGTCGCCATCAAAGAAGTCGGTGAAGCGCCCGCGTATTGAGCGCACCAACTCTGCCAGCGCTCTGGCCGAGGCCACAGACTCCAACAAGTCGGTCATCTCCACCCCCTTCCTGAAGGCCCCCGCGCAGAACTCTGCAATGTGGGAAACCCCCAGCAAGGTGTTTGATGGGCTCTCATCTCCCATCAAGGGCGGCGACAGCGCCTCCCAGTGGAGATTCCCCTCACCGACAAAGATTTCCTCGTCCTTCTACGAGGTTGCGGCCGAGGGCGACTGGCCCTCTTTCACATTCGACACCGCCGACTTCATGGACGACCCCAACGAGTACTCGGGGCTCGACATTCTGCAGGGCTTTGAGAAGATTGGCTCGGGCTCCCAGCCCAAGCAGTCAGGCTCCAAGCCCAGCAAGCCTGCTTTTGGACGAAGCTACACCACGCAATTCTAATCTCTCCCATGAGGCTTTTTTGTCTCATTGATACTGAGACATGACGACCGTTACGATGTATGAACATACTTATTGGCATAACGTCCGATGCTCAGGCGTTCGACTGTTTCGACCACACGATAATGGAGCGGGAAAACCAGGGCTGGATTGACTTTAAAGACTAATGTCTGATACGGGCTCCGCGGCTTATTTTTCTTGTCCATGATTGTTGCTTTATGATAATGACGAAGCAGCGGCACATACTGGCTTATTGGGGACATGATTCTGGTAGGAACATTTGGGTGTGTTTTTTTCTCTCAAGGCCCCCGGTCTTGATTTGCGCGGTGGACAGGATCAAGCAAAGGCTACACTATGGATTGGCGGGAACTGCTTTTTGGCCGAATGGCTTTTTGTGTGTTTTTTGTTGTACGAAAAATATTCGTTTGGATGCGTTGCAGATTAGCTCCCTCCACACGGAGGACACTTAGTGTCAAATGCTAGTATGAGCCATCATCACATTCTTTGAGTTGGTCAGATGACTGCAGTAAATTGTTCGATTTGCTCTCTCGTGTCCGCCCTCGTCCGGACTGTGACTGCTGGTTTGGATGAAAAGGTACCTCCTGGCCGCTCTCTCGCATGCTCTTGGCCTATACCCTTTCGGAATATGTTAAACAGTGAATTCATGCGCGATTTTTGAACGAAAGGTAACTCAGAAACGGGTATCATATTGATTTGCTCTAGTTCAAAATCCGACAAGTCTATGCCCACAGCCCATATAATTCCTAACGCCGCCTTGATTAAATGCTTCCTCGTATACTCGCTTCCGTTGATTCCGTAAAGCAACTGCTGTCGCTTAAGCCCGTTAATCACACTCCCAATCGTCCCTTGATATCATGATACGTGTCAATATATGCCCATTCTCGTGGCCCAGCCCCCTTCCTTCTGGTTGATGTTGATCTGATACGGGAACGGGTTCGAGCCCTGCGTCGTTATGGGGGGGATGTGATCCTTGTGGGCGTTTACAAAGGTGATGACCTTCATAACCGTCGTCATGAGCGTCTGTTCCATGGCCTTGCGGACCTTAGCCCTCTCTATAGCAACATTGTCAGCTTCCTACATCCCCAATTTTCCACGCTCATCTCTCCCAAGACAACACGTACCGGTCTCTGTTCGAGGCTCTGCGACGGTGACCTTTAAAGTCCAAAGCTCCCAGCACACCTCCTCGTCGCCGCGCATGAGCCAAGCCTTGCGGCGCTTCTTCTCGAAGAACTGCACGTTGAGCTGGCCGCGTCCGCCGCTGCCGCCGCTGGCCGTGTTGGTGGAGGAGCGCTCGGCGTCGAGCTGGCGGACGAGGGCGGTGGCGCGCTGCTCGATCATGGTCTCGAGCTCGACGTCGTCGACGTAGGGGAGGGTCAGGTCGAGGACCTCGCGGGTGTAGGGGACGACGGCGGGGAAGAAGCGGTGGAAGAAGATTGTGTGGAGGATTCCTGCCGTTTGAGAAGGTTAGTTCTTGTCCCCCATCCTTACTGCATGCCGCTCATGGGTTTTTGGTGGGTGAGAGGGTGTCGCGCCCGTGGCGCAAAGGCGATGTGTTCTCGTCGTGTCGTTGAGGTATATGACGTCTGGCGGGGCGGGAAACCGGGGCCATGGGAATGAGGGAAGACGGTACCTTTGACGACGTCCCGGACGGATGCTGGGTCCGCAAAGGCGTCGAGGATAAACTCTGGGGGATTCGTCTGCTGCATCGTGTGCGGGGAGGTAGTTATGCTCGATATTTGTTGCGTCCGTCGTAGGCTGAGGGTTCGGTGACGATACTGCTTCAAGGGGCGATGATAACGTTCTGAGGATGGACTTACTGAAAGTCCCCCCTCGGATGTCAGAAGATGGACCTCTGTGTTGGGTGCTGAGGGGCACACTGATGTGCCGCAGCCCGCCGCCGCAGCCTGCCCCGATAAGGGGGGGGGGACCTGATGAGGGGGGCAGTTGGCGCTAGATGGCAGGGATGCGTTTACCCCGAACTCTTGAGTGCCCAAAGGCTCCCGGTCATGGGTCCCGGGGAGAAAGGCGGCTGCAGCACATGTACTCAGTACGTACACTGATAGAGCGGGTAGGTTACCTACCTATTGTAACGCCGTAAGGTACCGTCAGGTCAGTAACGGAGGTATCACTCCAGGGTGTCCGCTCCAGCCACAGGGCAGCGCCTGCCACGGGCCAGTCATGGAGCGTGATGCGTGTTCAACCGTCAACGTGTGCCGTGGTCTCTATCGCGTGGGTGTGGCTGGGCCGAGGTAATCACGGTCCACCACGACACTTTGGGAGAGCTACCTTGCCCTCTGTCTCTCTGCTTAATTGCCCCCCCAAAAGTCATTACGTTTGCCGACCAGCCTTCCTGGAGATCCAGACATTGCTCCCTCTCAGATGCCAATTTCGTGGGGATTAGCGAACCCCGGTTTTCTCTTCTTTCTTCATATGATTCTGCCCCCTGGGTTCGGAGAGTTTTGCTTTGGATTTTAATTCACACCACTGGTCTTTGGGGGTGTTACTGCATTCTCAATTGCGGTCAGGCCCTCCACAGAGCTCTGTGCCTCATTTGGTCTACTAGTATTCAACGGAAAGCTTCGAGAACAAGAGTGGAAGCGCCAACACCATGTTCGACGCAACCCGGCGATGGTTCCGCCGGAATAGAACGCCTCTCGCCATCGGCGTAGGAGTCGTCGGTGCAGGATACGTCGTGACGAATTATGTCCTGGGCAAGATCAATGATGCGCGGGAGCGCATGAGCAGCGACCGCATCGCGAAGGAGAAGTGAGTGAGCTCTCATCCCCATCCCACCCGCGACCGGCAACCCCCAAAAAGAAGACATCAAGAACTGACAACGGCTTCCTCAAACAGCCTCCGCCGCCGATTCGAGCAGAACCAGGAAGACTGCACCTTCACGGTCCTAGCGCTCCTCCCCTCCGCGACGACCAGCATCCTCGAGGCTATGAACACGGAGAAGATCACGTACGAGATCCAGAAGATGAAGGGCCAGACCAAGAGCGTCAAGAGTGGCAGCGGCGAGAGCGTGAGCCCACCAAGCATTGCGGACACCACAATGACCGCCGACGACGATGGCCGCAGCGTGGTCAGCAGCGGCGTGCAGAGCGAGAGCGGGCTGCACGCGAGCCAGATGACGGTGCCCAGCGCGGCCGCGACATCCGGGGAGGGCACAGCTGCGCAAGACGGAGGGGCCGCGGGTGCGGCGGCGGCGCAGAAGGCCAGGAAGACCAAGAGGCAGTTGTGGGATGACTTGACGATTAGCTGTAAGTGGATCGACACCGATCAGAGTGATAAGGGCGCCTCTTTTGCTGACGTGGGGGCCGGGCAGCAATCACGAGAGCGTTCACATTGCTGTACACGCTTGCGCTTTTGACAATGCTGACGAGGGTCCAACTGAATCTTCTCGGTCGACGCAGCTACTTGTCGAGCGTCATTTCCCTCGCGACAGGTGCCGCGCAGGCGACGATCAGCCTCGAGAACAACGACGACGACGGCCTTGAGCCTTACGGCAACGACTTTGAAACCAACCGCCGATATCTGACATTTAGCTGGTGGCTTCTGAATGAGGGATGGAAGGAGATTGGCCAGCGTGTCGAGGCTGCCGTCCGCCAAGTCTTTGGCCACCTCAGCCCGCGCGACCTGCTCAGCTTTGAGCAGTTCTCCGAGCTCACCCTCGCGGTGCGCAAGAATGTTGAGGGTGCGACGCCCGAGGAGCGTCGCAAGGCCAAGTGGCTTCCATACCTGCTGCCGCCGCGCAACAAGGAAGACCATGTCCTCCGTGAGTCTGGTATCCTGGAAGAGAGCACCGTCATGCTTTCCGAAAGCACGACGTCCCAGTCCCCCGCGTCGTCGCCCGCGGTCAGGAGGCTTCTCGATGAGACCTCGGACCTGATTGAGTCACCCTCTTTCACGCACGTACTCACCCTTCTGCTCGACGCGGGCTTCTCCACATTGGTGGACAAGAAGCTCGCCTCGGCGGCCTTTGACAAGCCGGACCTCGCGCAGTCGGAGCCCCGCACTTCGCAGGTCGTGCTGCTGCCCAAGATCCTCTCGGTGCTCACCAGGCAGGCGCACGTGATTGGCAACGGCATGCCGAACGAGTATCTCCAGGAGATGGAGCAGGTGCGCGACCTGGAGGGCTTCGCGGCGGTGGTGTACTCCAGCAACTGGGAGAACGAGATCCAGCAGGAGGAGGGGGGCATCATGGCCAGCGCCGTGGATGTCAGAGCGAGCGAGGTGCCGTCGAGGCCCAGCCAAGCGACGACCAACATCCCGAGCCAGCAGACGCAGGCGACGACACAGGGGACCGGCGAGGAAAGCGTTGTGGTCGTCGACCCAGCGACAAGTTTCGAGAGCGCGTGGGGTAGGGCGGTGGACCAGAAGTGAGATGACGGCAAGGAGCCATTGGGGTTGCCATGCTGCTAAGGATATGACCTTTTTTTTAATGAGAATCATGGGATTGGAAGGATGGCGAGGCGAGGGTGATTTGAACGGGAATTATAGGTATCATTGTATAATCTATGGGCGAGAGATAGATCGACATCTCGATCTGTACCAACAGCGCGGGCCGGTCTGAAAAGAGACGGCGGCTCCGTTCCTTTTCTCTTCTCTTTTGGTATCCTCCTGACCCCGTCGCACATCCGGTCTCTATGGTTCGCCTCTATCGTGGGGTTTGGTGATATGTTCGCGGCTCTCCTGGTCGCGCCGTGGCCGAGCCCTGATCGTAACAGAAGACCTCCTTAGGGGGAGGACTCTGATGGTTGTCCCGCTGGACAAAGCTTCCATACGTGTCTTTGGTTTTGTAATTTCACCAGGCTTTCAGTCGATGCGCTCACATCAGACCCCTGATGAACTGATCCAAGCCCAGCTCGAACAGCTCATTCTTGACGCCCTCTCCGCCCTTGTGCTCGGCCGGCGCTAGAGGATTCTTGACGACTGCAGAGACGGCTAGTCAGCATCGTGTGTTTCGTTTCCCGGTTTGCCACGGATGCAGTCTTACCATATTCAACCCATAAGTTGATGTAAATCTGGTGCAGGACGTTGCGCATGCTCAGCGTCGCCGTGTCGGTGAGCATGACGAAGCGCAGGTTGGAGGGCGTTTCGTAGTAGTGCAGCTTGTAGCCGGAGGTGCGGTAGCTGATGAAGGCGTCGTCGTCGCCGCCGAGCTTGCGGACCATGTTGCGCAGCGAGAAGACGGTGCCGAAGATGAGCTTCGCGTCGTCCTTGGCGGAGTTTGTGTGGGCGCGGCGGAGCTGCTGCGAGGGGGCGGCAGCGGCGGCGCCGGGGCCGGCGGAGCTCGAGGGCGGTGGTAGTGAGGCCGGACGGTCGGCGGGGAGCCATGTCTTGCTGTAGATGCATTCCGTGTGCCGGTCGAAGATGTAGAAGGAGTAGACGACCATGATGGGCGATTCGACGTGGAGTGTGGTGGTGGTGGTGTCGTCGGTGAGGTGCGGCGTGCGGCGTGCGGGATCAAGGTCCCATTCCGTTTGGGGAGGTCGCGCAACGCAAGTCGAAGCTTCGTGGTCTGGAATTGGGCTGAAGGATTGTCGCTTCGATGTCGCTGGCGAGCTGTGGGAGCTCTTGTCGTGTGCGCGCAGGGTATCGCAGGCCCAAGATGATGTCGCTGGGAAACGGTCGTCGGGAGCCTGGCGAATGAGCAAACGCTCAGTGGCACCCCCCAGGCTAAGGTACGTCTCTGGCCGAGCCTCGGTGGCCTACCTAGGAATGCGCAATGAGACCCTGGAGCCTGTCCGATTAGGTGTGTGCAGGGGCAGCCCGTGGCGGGGCACTCTCAGTGGGGAGTGAAATGCTCTCTTCCTCCCAGCCCCGGACGAGATCCATTGTGTCCTGACGGCGCCTCTTTTGTGGTTTCTGCTTGCTGCAAAAAGGAGGGGTTCGCAGTCTTGCGCTGGCCCTACGAGGAAGCCACTAAGCCTGGGCAAGCCCACCTCTTTGGGGGCTGTTGTAACGCGCCCAATGGCATCAAGCTCTGGGTCTGAAGATGCTCGAAAGCCTTACGCGGTCCATGGGATCGCCGATGGATAAACGGCAGCGAAATGGATGCTCGAAGCCTTGGGAACCGGGGATTTGGACCGGGCCTGACGTGGGGGCTGGACCGACACAGCTGAACATGACGCCGGGCTGGGAAGTGTTTTTCTCCCCCCTCTCAGCGTCGTTTCCCACCTGCGGTGTTCCTCTTTTTTTTTATGCTTGAGTCGTCGCTCTCCCAAACTTCCAGCCCTTGCTTCTGCTGGTTTATCTTGGTCGCTTTCGGTTTTCCCACCCACCTTGGTCTACGTCGGGTCAGGTTCGGTCGCAACAAGGCTTGAGCACACACATTAGGTAGCCGGCGTAGCTCAGCTGAGCTCTCTCTCCTCCACCTGGTGCTCTCCAACTCGAATTCCGTCATTCCCCCAAAAACGTCAGCTCGCCTTTTCCTCTCTTTTCCATCGTTCCAGCTTTGCACGACACACACAGCCTGGCGCTGGAGGCGACAATGTCTGAACCCGGCGAACTCCAGAGCCCGCCAGCAACGGCCATGGCTTCCGCAACCCTCGCGACCACCGGCGGCATCACTTCGCCCACCATTACCGTGGAAGAGGGCGGCGCGGAACCTCGTCCGCCACTCGCTAACCACATGTGCGTCTGCGCCGGTCCTTGTTGAGCCTCCCTCCCTCCTCCCTTCCCTCTCTCGCTGCGTTGCGCGCGCTGCAACTTGCACTGCCTCCCCCGCGCTCCACAAGCACGCAGCTCTAACCTCGTCCCGTGTTGCCGAGCAGATCCGATTCGGCCGCCCAGCCAACAAAGTTCCAGAGTCCCTTGCGACATCACCGTCGAACGCCGTCGGCTCATCGCGAAGTCAAGGTGCGTCAGCTCAGCGTTGTTGAGCTTTGGCCCCGCCGCGCTCCCAAGTTGGTGGGGGCGGGGTAGCTGCCCTGTCTGTCATCAGCGACCAGGGACTCACAAGCAGCAGGAAACCCTCGATGCTGTGACTGAATATGGCAGCGAGGGCCAGGACGGACGGAGCAACCACCGTATTAACCAGTACATAATCAAAGAGGAGATTGGTCGAGGTTCGTATGGAGCAGTGCACCTCGCGACAGACCAGTTTGGGACCGAATATGTAAGATGGGCTCGCTCCGTCATCTGCCCAGAGCCAAGCTCACACCTCGTAGGCCGTCAAAGAGTTCTCCAAGGTCCGTCTTCGCAAACGAGCCCAGTCCAGCATTCTCCGCCAAGGAGCTCGTCGACCCCAGCGATTCGCCCACCGTGTAAGTCTCAATGCGCCGCTGTCGCCACACTTTGGCGACTTTGGCGGAGACAACCCAAGCCCCAGTGCCAGCGATGCCTTATTCTTCATCAGGCAAGAGATTGCCATCATGAAGAAGCTCAATCATCCGAACTTGGTCCAACTCATAGAAGTGTTGGACGACCCAGAGGAGGATTCCCTGTACATGGTCCTTGAGATGTGCAAGAAGGGTGTAGTCATGAAAGTCGGACTCAGTGAGACGGCCACACCGTACCCCGAAGACTCGTGTCGTTATTGGTTCAGGGACTTGATATTAGGCATCGAGTATTGTAAGTGATCTAGTTTTTGCACCGCCGGCAGGGCTAATGCGCAGTAGTGCACGAACAAGGCGTCATTCATCGCGACATCAAGCCTGACAACCTTCTGCTGACTGAGGACGACGTCCTCAAGATTGTCGATTTCGGCGTCTCAGAGATGTTCGAGAAGCCTGGCGACGGCATGATGACTGCCAAGTCCGCGGGCTCCCCGGCCTTCTTGGCTCCCGAGCTTTGCGTAGTCAGGCACGGCGATGTGGACGGCAAAGCTGCTGATATCTGGTCCATGGGCGTTTCACTGTACTGCCTGCGATACGGCAAGATCCCCTTCGAGCACGATGGCGTACTGGAAATGTACGAAGCCATCAAGACGGAGTCTCCTCGTCTGCCCGAGGACGAGGATCCCGACTTTGTGGATCTCATGAATAGAATTCTGGAAAAGGACCCGAAGAAGCGCATCCCGATGGCGGAGCTGAGAGTACGTGCTGTCCGTCTACTACGTTCGCCGCCGCCGAGATTGCTGACAAGATTCAGGAGCATGCCTGGGTCACAAAGGGAGGGACAGATTTGTTGCTTTCCAAAGAAGACAACTGTGCGGCCCTCATTGAGCTCCCAAACGAGCTCGAGTTGAACCGTGCTTTTACGCGGAAGATGAACCATCTTCTCTGCGTGGTGAGTAGTAATTGGCATTGTCTCAGAACGTCTCTAACCTTAGTGTAGATGAAAGCGATCCACAAGTTCAAGACCATCCTCATGAGGCGCAGGCAGAGTCGCAACTCTACGCTCTCGCCACGCGGTGATGGCGGTAATGAGTTGATCGACCAGGACAGGGACAGGGCTCGCGCAGAAGAGATTGAGGCTCTCATCGCGAAGCGCCAGGAGTTCATGAAGAAGCAGGGAGGCAGCAGCGGTGCGACGGACAAGAGCGACGCGACCGAAAAGGCGGAGAACGAGCCGCTGATCCTTGGTATCGGGATCGGTGCTCGAGACGAGTTCGACAAGAACGAGCCGTCGGCGGGTGCTGTGGCTGAATCTCCGACCAACGTCGACTTTAACATTTACGACAAGGCATACGAGGCCGAGGTGGAGCGCATCATGTCCAAGCCCAAGAGGCAAACGACAATGTACCTGACGCGGTTCGTCAAGGACCGCGAGCAGTTCAAGGAGGTCGCCAACGTGATCGAAGGGACGTCCGCGGCCGTTACACCAGCAGGAACGCCGAGATTTGATACCCACCAGGCGGCAGCGAAGGGCCGGTTCGCGGACTTGGTGTCCAGTATGACGGGCAAGGGCAAAGACGCAGAGGGCGAAGAACAATGAGAAAGGGCGATCGCATCCGTGAGTCCGCAAAGACCATGGCTTGGCATTGGGGGTTTTTCTTTTCTTGTTTTGCCGTGGTTGTTGGGGCGATTTACCTGAGCACTTGTGTTCCAAAATATGATACCTGTTCGCGGCCAGCGGCCAAACGAATGGAACGGGACATTGCTTGCTGATGAAAGTTTGGCGGCGGCAGAGCACAGGAAAACATGATTGCGGTTCACCGTGGTTGACAATTTCGTGTGAAATTGGGATTCGTCTTGCATGGGTGTTCCACTTTTGGCCAAGGAGATAGAAGGTCCAGTGCCATTCTGGAAGCTGTGGAACGCCCTGTTAAACTGGGGAAACAGTCGTGGCAGCCATGCTCGGCCGAAGACATCATCACTCGTTCCGTCCTTCATCTCTCTTGCCGAAAGTGGTTTCCACGCTAGTCGTCCATCCCCGGTGGAGATAGCCAATCGCGTGGGAATGAGGCACAGCCAGAAATCCCATCCGAGGCAAGGGGCCAAACCACCTCCAGTCTCCAGTCAGCATTCCTTCCTTTTTCCATCGTTCTGGCCCCCAATTTACCAATGCACTTTACGGAACGGCGACGCCGGCTTCAACTTCCCCAGTCCCAGTCGATAGGCTATACCGAGAGTTAATAACGTCGTCGATGGAAGCCACAATATCCTTCAAGCGACGACTGTTCTCTAACAGGAAAGATACGCATTTCGACAGGAGAACACGAGATCAAGACTTATTCGCCATGGCCCCCGACGGCGACAGCTTCCCGATGGGCAACCAACCGACGGGGTTTTCGGTAAGCCCATGAAACAAACGGACAAGCTCCATTATTCACGACCACAACCTTACTGAACACTCGGCCTTGCCAGCTCCTGAGGCGATCGTTCGTTCCGTCGTTCTCCCTATCAAGCAAACGCTTGAGCACGCCAGCACCCTCCTCTGTCAGCAACACCATGCCTAGTCGATGCCAGGCATGCCGCAACCTAGACATTTGGCGAGCCACGGAACGCCTTCCGGGGCACACTCTGTCCGCCCTCGTAGATGGTGTTGTTCTCGCCAGACTCAAGACTTTCGAGGACCCTCGCGATTGCGATCTATGTCAGCTCTTCTCTCGTCTGTACGTTGAAATCGACCCGGCAGCCTCCGGCTCCGTTCACACAGCAGAACTCCGAGCTTTCCCTCTTGTGCCGCACATTGCTCTACGGTCGCTCAGGCAAGGCTTCTGGAAAGGCGACACCGGGTACTTATTCGAGGCGGAGGACTTGACCGACTTCTTCCTTGCTGTCGTGCCGTCTGACTTCACCCACACAGGCGGTAGGGACAACTCGCGGTTAGAGAAGCTCATCTCCAAGCAGGGACTCGTCATGTGGCATCGGGAGATACAAAAGAACACGAGGTTGTTCTCTCCACGCATCGTCACGCCCCAGTTCAACGCTCGGGTCGTCATGGAGTGGCTGGACTGCTGCAAAAAGTACCACCCGGCTTGCCATCGCGGACAGGGCGCCCTGCCCAACATGCGACTTATCGACTGCGAGACCAGAAGCGTCATCACTGTCGAGTCTCTCCCTACCGAAGGTCATCCGGAATACGTGGCGCTCAGCTACGTGTGGGGAAAGAGTACGAGTAGCCTCTTGGACTTTACGGACACGGGCACGTCATTACCCAAGAATCCGCCCAGGGTCATCGAGGATGCGATGAAGGTTACCGCTGCACTTGGCTACCGTTTCCTCTGGGTCGATAAGTACTGTATTGACCAGCACGACAGCGGTAAGAAGCACGAGCAGATTATGCACATGGATTTTGTGTATCAGAATGCGGCTCTCACAATCGTCGCCGCTGCTGGAGACGATGAGACTTGTGGTTTGCCTGGCGTGTCCACCGAGCGGCCATCACAACAAAGCTTCTTCCCCCACGAGCGATTCAACTTGCGCTCGGCCCTTCCGTCCCCGAAGCAGAGCATTCTGGACTCTCGGTGGGCGACAAGAGGGTGGACGTATCAGGAGGCTGTCCTATCGAGCCGACGCCTCATCTTCACGCGAGACCAACTTTACTTCGAATGCGGTTCGATGAACTGCCATGAGAGTTTGCGAGTCTCATTCGACGCCTTGTATCGACAAAGAAGGTCACACCTTGACGACTACATTGGCCGTTCGCTCTTCGGATCTGAGCATTTGACGCCCCAGACCGCAAAATACGACGAGACATCTAGGCTGAACAAATTTCTTGCATACACACAATGCGCCGAGCAGTACTCAAGACGAATACTGAGCTTTGACGAAGACGGTATGAATGCATTTGGGGGCATCATAAAGAGGCTAGAGTCGACGACAGACTTTCCCGTTCGGCAGATATGGGGTATACCATTCTTCCATCCAAAGGACGACATAATTGCGTCTGTAGGGAATGTGGACTACTCGGGTTACCTTTTGACCGCGCTGGCCTGGAGGCATGAGCTATACAAGCCCACAAGGCGGCGCAAGCAGTTCCCTTCCTGGTCCTGGATGGGATGGGAAGGATCGGTCACTTGGCCAAACCCGGTGGATTCAAACAACATCCATAGTCCAGAGGGTGTCGACATGGCCAGCATTCAGCTGTACCTGGAGGACGGCACCACATTACCATTATCTGAACTTGATCCGCGGAGTCCGGACCAGAACTTTTCGCAACCAAGAGCTCTACTAATTCACACTTCCGCCGTTCCAAGGACGGCGTTTATTTCCGACAGTTCCAACCATAGCATGCGACTTGCAAACGGCGGAGAAGTTCGGCTGTATCCCAGTAAGGAGGATTTGGATGCACCAAAAGTATTCAAAAGGATACAGACTGGACGGTACGAGGCCATCAGGCTCGGCACCATCAATGACGACGCATACATGATGCTGATCAAATGGTACCGGAACTCGGCATATCGGATCGGCACACTCGTCGTGAACAAGTACTATCTAACATACTCCTCGCCTGTGGCGAGAACGTTCAAAATCAAATAGCCCTAATTTAATCACACCCTGCTCGATACGGCAGGTTTCAGATGCCTTCATCGCCCTCAGACTCATACCAACAAAAGCTTCAGGGGCCACCGTCTTGAAATACTTAAGCGCTGCTCCTATTGGCTGCCCGTGAACGTCGTCTTCGGCAACCAACGAATGAAATGGAGGCTGCGCCCGTCGTTCATGTTGGCGCTAAGGCGCAGCAGCAGGCTGCGGCCAGCCTCACCTTCGCTCCAACAAACGTGATGAATTTCCTCTCTGCAACAACACATTAGCTCTATTTCTTCCGGCTACTATGCCTGATTTATTGTAAACGTTCTTCGCGATGTCTGATCCATTGTCGGTTGCCGGGAGTGCTGTGGGAATCGTCTCGCTTGGTATTCAAGTGACACAGACGCTTTACGACTACTACAATGCTTTTGCAAACGCGGAGTCGGATGTCGCACACATTCTCACAAAGTTGGAAAGTCTTCTAGAGCTACTCGATAGCTTAAATCGCCAGCTCAAGGACCGCAAATACCGCTCGAACGACCTTCATGTCTTGGCGTTGGTCGAAAAGCATGTCCAGGAATGCGAGGACTGCATTGAAGATCTCCGTAATCATACAGAAAAGTTTGGGGATCTACAGCCAAAAGACACTCTGGCTATTGCAAAAGCCCTCGGTCGACGGCTTGCTTACCCATTTCGGGAGAAGACATTGAGAAGGCTTGAGGAGGATGTCGCTGAGGTCTTCAGTCGCATGTCTTCTGCATCACAACAGCTGCAGCTGAACGACACCAGCAATATTCGGAATGAAGTTGAGGAAATCAAGACTTTGATGGACCTAGTGAGGGCCAGCCAGGTTGATAATAAAGTCTTCGAATGGTTGAAAGCCCCTGACGCTACGATCGACTTCAATGAAGCCTGTAAGAAAAAGCACCCCGGAACAGGCCTGTGGTTTGTCCAGGGCCCCGCATACAAGTCATGGCTCGAAACACCGGGCTCGTTTCTCTGGCTGAGCGGCTTTGCTGGCTGCGGCAAATCTGTCCTCTGCTCCACGGCCATCCAGTACGCCTTTCGACACCGGAGGTCTAACTCACAAGTCGCCATCGCATTCTTTTTCTTTTCTTTCACCGATGTCGGCAAGCAGAGTGTGTCGGCCATGCTGCGCTCCTTGGTGCTACAGCTTTTTGGCCAACTCAATAGCGGCTGCAACTATGTAATGCGATTACGAGACACCTACCGCAACTCTACGCCACCAGACCCAGTCTTGATTGATTGTCTCCTCAAGCTTTCCAGATCGTTCCAGGATACATACATCATGATAGATGCTATCGACGAAAGTCCGCGCGACGAACACCGCGAGGCTGTGCTCGAAACGCTGCTTCTCTTACGCCACAAGCCAGGGCTCCACCTCCTCGTGACAAGTCGAGATGAGACCGATATTCGAGAAACGCTAGACCCATCCTCGAAACAACATGTCACGATGAAAAACCTTTCGGTGGACGAGGATATCGCTCGCTACATATCAGAACATCTTCACAAGACTGCCCGCTTGTTGAAGTGGTCCAAAGAATTTGCCCGCATCGAGAACGCGCTGACGAAGCGCGCAAACGGGGTGTTGGTTACCTCTCACCATCACCGGCAGACAGTGCAGCTAACTCTGTTACAGATTCAGATGGGTTGAGTGTCAGTTCAAAGCGCTTGGCAGCTGTCCCGTGAGCCCTCACAACTTGAGCAAGCTGCTCGAGTCTCTGCCCAAGACATTGGATGAAACCTACGAGCGAATGCTCCTTGGTATTCCGGAGCATGCTCAAGAGTGCTCTCAGCGGATATTGACGGCTCTCTGCTGTGCCAAACGGCCCTTAACAGTGTCGGAAGTCATTGAGTGCGCTGCGATTGAACTTGAGCCTGAGCCGGCATTGAATCCAGACCGTCGGCTTGAAAATGCAAAGGCCATTGAGGAAGCCTGCCCTGGTTTGGTGGAGGTCTACACGGCACCGTTCAAGATGTCGGACTCGCGAACCTATGTGAGAATCGCTCACTTTTCTGTTCAGGAGTATCTCGAGTCCGATCGAATATTGCACCAGAAAACCGTGGCGCAATTTCACACCGGAGGCCACGGCGGCCAAGTCGAGATGTTGAACATCTGCCTGGCCGTTCTGAATGCTGAACATAAAAGGCTCTCGGATTTCATTAGCCTCATACATGACGCCAGCGGACCGCTGGATGAATACGCACATTCAAACTGGTACATGCACTTTACAGAAGGCAAGGAGACGCCGGCGTTGATAGATCGAGTCCTGCGACTTTTCCAAGTCTCGTCGTCACTTCGCACCATAGTATTCGAACACCTTCGCTTCGATCGCGGTTTCAATCAATTGGATTTGGAAGAAGACAATTTTGAACCGCTAGAATTCGATGTGAATGATTTCGGACGCCTGAAGCTTGCAGGAGGCACTCTAGTCGAGGACAAGACCTGTGTCTACTTGATGACTATGCTTGGGTTTCACTCAGTGCTAGTTCGGTTGCTTGCTAACGACAGAACCGACGTGGACAGACTTGTTGCAGGCATGACCCCATTGCAGCAGGCATCCTCAGATGGGCATGACGAAATAGTACGGCTTCTGCTGGAGCATGGCGCTGGCATCAACTTATCTGGGAAGCACGGCAACGCGTTGTCAGCAGCGGCCAAGAATCGTTATATGGGCACCGTCCAGCTCCTTGTGAACTACAACGCCGATGTCAATGCAGGAGGAGAGAGGTTTGCCTCGGCTCTGTCTGCGGCGGCCTGGGGTGGAAATACAGACATTGTCCAGCATCTCCTCGATCATGATGCTGATGTAAACGCCACTGGTAAAAGCTTGGCTTCACCACTAGTCAGCGCAGTGACAAAGGGTCACGCGGATGTCGTTCAGCTTTTGCTAGACTCCGGCGCTGATGTGACGGCACTGAACTCGGCTGGCTGTGCACTAATGGCGGCTGCGCAGCATAGTCGCATATTGATTGCAAAGCTTCTCCTCGAACAAGGAGCCAACGTGCAGTGTCGACATCGCGGTCTGGAGGACACATATCATCTGAACCCGTTGGTCATTGCGAGTGGCAAAGGAGATTTGGAAGCCATGAAGCTTTTGCTCGAACACGGTGCTGACCCCAATGCCATAAGGTATCACCGACATTCAACCCGTCAATCCATGTTCATAAGCACTCCACTATTATCTGCACTCGAACGCGGAAATGTAGAGGCTGCACGACTTCTCCTCGAGCACGGCGCCGATCCCAACCTGAAAGCGCAAAGTCGTCCCCGGACGAGGACTGATTCTCGGCCTCTCCTACAGGCGATCAGATGTGAACGCAACGATACCGAAATGGTAGAGCTTCTCCTAGACTACGGCGCCAATCCGTACGATAACGGCAGTCGCGGAAAGGATGGGGCGCAGCGTCTGGCTCGTTACCTCCGCAAGATGAAACTACGCCAATTGATTCAAGAACATATGACGAAGTATCCGGAGGAAGAGTGCTTAGCAAAGTCTACCAAGATGAACGGCAGTAAGGAAGGGAGCATCGATAGGACCTGCGAGTAGGACGATGACAAGGGCAACAGTAAGATAATCCTGGATCTACCGATAGACCAAGACTTATTACCGTTACATGCTGCTGCAGCAAACAAGACGTCCATAGCCCAGATTTCAGCCAATCGTTCCCACGCAGATATTTTCCAGAAGTGACGATGAACCTGTCTTTTCTCCTGGAGCTTTTTCTTCAAAAGGAGTCTCTGATGTCTCAAGGTCTTCTTTCCCTGTACTAGTCCCAAGGCTTCTCGGCGGCCACCGTGCTCCGTCCCATAGGCCCCTCTCATGACGAGAGAGGCTGCCTCACAGCAGCCACATACTATCCAACAAGTCAGCCAGCCGCTCTTCAGCCTAATCACAGACGAAACTCACAGGAATGATCTGCATCCTCTCGAGATCCCAGACCCCGCTCGTAGCATAAACATCGTTCTCGATGATAGCCTTAACATCCTCTGGGCTTTCCGCGGTATACACCACCACGCTGCCCCGGAAACAGGCCTCCGTAGCGTCTTCCTTCGGGTGTCTTTCAAGCATTGCCCCTAGAGCCCGTAAGCCCAACTCTGAATTCACAGTGACCCTTTCATGGGGGCGGCGGGGACAACATCGTACCTCCGGCAACTAGCCTCCCAGACTCGATGAGGGGCTTGATTCCTTCGTAATGCTGGCTTTCTGGGCGTCAGCAGCGACCAGAAGGCGGCCATGCAGACGAGATATATTACCCTTTGACTTGCTTGCGGACTTGCAGCACGTTGGGCTTATCCGGCATTATGCAAAGAAACTCCTTTGGTGCCCGCGTAGCCATCGTTCTGGCACCGGCACCGGCACCAAGCGACATGTTGGCAGTGCGCAGAGCAAAGGTCAATGTCCTCGCATACATGATGAAAGACGAACGGCTGGGCAGTTGGATAATTGTTGAGAACTAGCCAACTATACGACGCTCGCTTGTCTTGTTCATTTAAGAACAGTTTGTGGTGTATGACATCAGTCTGTGATTGACTCCTTGTTAGTCGGGATGACAGACCCGACACTCGGAGGACCGGTCCCGGCGCTGGTGGGACCCGGATGACCAGGCATACACCGAATCGGGCAGGCACGCTTATAC
Source organism: Colletotrichum fructicola Nara gc5 (assembly GCF_000319635.2). Lineage (NCBI taxonomy): Eukaryota > Fungi > Ascomycota > Sordariomycetes > Glomerellales > Glomerellaceae > Colletotrichum > Colletotrichum fructicola. The sequence continues at coordinate 4,949,153 of NW_027094051.1, read as the reverse complement.
CGTTTACAACGGCATAAGGATGGCGGTCGGCTGCATAGTCTGGGCCACTTACACTCACTCAAGCACTAATTGCGACACAAAACACGATAAACATACGATTAAGGGGTATATTGACCGCTCAAACGGAAGCACATGAACGATATATATAAGCTACCAACTCGCAATTGCAGCGCACCAGCCGTGCACTCAAACACCCGACCGCCAGAGGAATATCCACCCCGCAAGAAAGCCCAAAGCTACACAAACCTAAGAGATTGAACCGCAAACTTTTTCATGCACCAAGCTACTCGTCGTCATCAACGTCCATCGATTCTTGAGCGGGCCTTCCCCGTGTGCTGCGCGCCGATGTTCTGGTTGCCGTTTTGGGAGCGGCCTTCTCCTTTGGTGCGGGACGGGCCGGCAGCTTCGTCTTTGCGGCTGCCTTGGAAGTTGCCGCTGATCGGCCCTTGCGTCCGTTGGACTTGGGCGGAGGTGAGGCCTTCTCTTCTTCCTCGTCGTCGGCCTCTTCCTCTTCCTCTTTGTCTGACTTTGCAGCAGCTTCGTCAAGGTCTGACAACGGGGAATCTTCCCTATCTTCCTCTGCCTTGCCACTCGTCTCCTTGACCGGCTCGTCCTCTTCTTCGTCGCCCTTTGGAACGTCTGAGAGGGCAGACGAGTCGCCGTCCTTATCCGAGTCCTCAGACTCCGATGCGGAACCCTCCGCCTCTGGCGTTGGTGCGCCCTCAATATACTCCCACGATTGTACGCCATCCCACATCTCCTTGTCATCATCAGACGAGTCGCGCTCGGCGTACTGGGAAGTCTTTGTGGCTCTTCCGCTACGCCTCCGGTTCTCCTCGGGTATGTCAGAGCCTGGGCGCTTCTTGATCTTCGCGGGCTTCTTGGGAGCGGCCTGTTTCTTGACCTTGGGAGGCTTTGGCTGCTTGGGTGGCCTAGGCTCCTTGACCTTAGCAATCTGCCTAGCCTTCTTCGCCGCCGGTTGACGATCTCCCCTCTCGTCCATGGACTTGCGCTTCTGCATGGCTGTCAGCGAGATACTGGAAAGTCAAAGGGATATTCATACCTTTTTCCTATCGATGGACTTGAAGAGATCGTCAAGTTTCTCGTCAATTTCCACAGGGAGGAATTGCTTCTCGGCAATTTCTTGGGCTACCTGGTGCGAGGGCAGAGCGGTGTAAAGACCGACAGGGAGGCCGACCTTGGTCGGGAACGCCTGGAAACTCCAGTTCTTCCTCTCTTGCCATTTTCTGATGACGGCCTGAGCCAGGTCGCTGATGATTTGCAGGTTCTCGCTCTCATCGGGATGGATAGCGTCACGAGTTTGCTTCACTCTTTCAGCATACTTGAAGATTAGACCCAGGTTTCCCTCGGTAGCCACGTTCGAAACGTAGTATAGGATGTAGCGGCCGTGGTCAGCCAGATCGCTAGCATAAGATGCTCGGTCCTCCTCGCTGGCCTCGGCAAGGTTAGGTAGTCTGTTGAAGTCGGGGTGATGTGCCAGCAAAGAAATAAGCCTGGCCATGATGGCCTCCATGGGACGCTGCTCGGACGTCTCCAACGCGCGCACGCGGGAGCGAATCCAGGTCTCGATACGTTGCTTCAAGTCGGAGTTGGGCTCGAACGCCGTGAGGAAAATGATGGTGTAGAATCGCACGCGAAGCTTGCCCCGGGCCAGGTACTTCTGGAGTTTCTCGATGAAGCCCTTCCGAACCTGGAGCTCAGGATCTTGGGCAGTGAAGGCCAAACGATCAAAGTCGGCGCATGTCAGCAGGTCATCGAAGTGCTTGATGGTGCACAACTTCAACAAAAGCTGAGCAGCAAGCAGGCGAAGCCTTGACTTGTGGTGCTCTGGTGTATCCTTCGTCTTGCAGAGCTCTCCCCTCTTGACAACCAAGGTCTTGAGCAACTTGAAGACCGGAGGCGCCTTTTCCTGGGCCTCTTCGGCCTTCTGCATGCTCCGGAGGCGGTTGACGAGGATGTGCAAAGACAAGCACTTTGCCTGCAGTTCCTCGTCCATGTCGGCATCCTCAACCCACTTAGGGTCCTTGTCGGAAGCATCCCCTCGAACTTGCAGCAGGATCTGCTGGACCGTCATGTTGAGAATATCGTCATCGGCGTCCAAGGTAATCTTGGGCGCTTGGAGTTCCAGCTGCGCGACAGCCTGCAACTTGTTCAGGAAGTGAGGCGAGCCGTACTTCCAGTCCTCCATGACCTTCTGCAATAGACCTGTAGCGCTTACAAGTCCCTTCTCGTCCCCCTTGGCGAGGAGAATCTTGATGGCGTACTTGGCACACTTGACCGGTCGGCCGTACAGAGCATAACTTACCAGAGCTTGCGAGAACTTGCGGTCCTGCGGAATCTCTTCCGGGTACTTCTTTGAGTAAGACGCGCAAGCCTTGAGAGTGTCGACCACTATCGAATCGTTCTCGCTGGTCTCGCTCGGTGCCTGGTCGATCAGACCCTTGCACAGTCCCCCAACGTGGGTCTTGAACAGCTCAGGGTTGCGCTGTGAAATCTCATTGAGTATCTCGTGAGAGACGGTGCCGTAGCCGTCCTTGTCGTTTCTTGAGCAGTCAAGAATAGTCGCAAGATGGCTGCGGTTGAACAGCAGGCAAGCCGATCGGTAGAGGAGCGGAAGCAGCGTATCCAAAACGGCCGCCGACTGGCTAGCGTTCATACGCTTCACGAGCTCCTTGATGGCTTGTCGCACCGTTTTGTAATCGCTCTCGGAGCTGACTGAGTACTTGACAAGCTGGTATGCGCGTCGGTCGTTCTGGTTGGCGAACTTTTGAAGGTCCATCTTCACCTTGAACGAATCCGGGAAGAATTGTGTGATGTACCCCACTGTACGCTCCAGGTTCGCTGTCTTCTTCGGGCGGTTGTCATCCATCACACCGCCATTGTAAAGCTCGCACTGCTTGACGAAAGTCTCCAGGACCTGTGCAAACTGAGGCTGTCGACCCTGCATGGCAAAGAAGGCCTTCTTGGCGGCCGAGTCTAGCGACTGCGTCAGAAGCAGAAGCCTCTCTGCGCGGATCCGATCCTGTTCGGCAACGCCCGCGTTCTGTTGGCTCTGGCTTGATGACGCTCTGGTGCTCTTCGGAGTCTTGATGGGCGGGTAGTTCAACGGGATCAGACATTCAAAAAGGACACGATCAAGCAAGATATTGAGCTCGAGATCGTTGGCGTAAAATGCATTGAAGATGCGTGTAGGGATTCCAGAGAGGGCTGCAACAACAGCCTCTTGTCCGGCAGCCAACTCGCCAGAGCCGACGGCCCAGAGCTTCGCCAACAGAGTCATTGCGTCAACTCGAACAGCATTACGCTTGTCACGGCAGCGGTCTGCGAGGCTATTGAGGACGGATCCATCCTTGTCCACGCCTCCAGGTGCTCCAAGCTTGGTAACGAAGTCGCGGAAGCTGAAGAGCTCCATAACCTTGACAGCAGCCAGTCGAACCTTTTCATCGCCATCATTGAGCTTCTCACCGAGATACTTTACCAACTCGGATTGCTCCTCGCGGCTGAGACCAATGCCGCCAGCCGAAGTGGCCAAAATGTAGCCAACCGCGTTGGTCCAAGCAGCTCGAATTGCCGCTGTCTTGTCGTTTCTTCTGCCCAAGAAATGGTGGTATGCGGTCGCGTGAGTTTGGGCAAACGACTGAGGCGAAAGTGGCGTTGTGAGAACGCTATCGGAAACTTGGCTGGGCGCCTCATCGGCCAGGCGCAGCGGGGGGTACTGAGCGGGATCCAAAACGGGGAGAGGTGGTGGGCCAGCAGCGCCAAGTCCAGAGATCATGTCTCCGAGAGTTTCCGTAGCCAGTTGTCGCAAATCGACGTTGTCGGCCGAGAGCTCTGCCTCAACCTGAGGAATCACGTTTTGCAAGACAGACGGGCAGGCGCGCCAAAGTTCCCTAATCAGAAAGTGAGCTTTTCTGAGCTCCTTAAGTTCCGAGTCCGTCGGGCCTCTGGGCGCATCCTCATCGTCCTCTTCATCATGCTTTCCTACTGTCTTTGCTGCAAAACGCGAGGCATCAAGGATGACATCGCTGAAATACTGGCTGACATAGTGCACCATTTTCTCGGTGCAGACGTTGCAGATTTCCTTCGCCATGATGTAGGCTGGTGGTTCGTCTTTGGGCAACAAAGTGGACTGGTTGCCGTTCTGCTCGCCGCGTTCCGTACGGCTCTGGAATCCACCCGGAGGTGCCGCTCTAAGGAATTGGGCCATGATGACCTCGATAACCTTGGGGTTCATGCCGGAGGCCTCGTCGACAAGGGCGATGAGCATTTCCGTCATGGTATTACCAACTTCCTTGGAAACGCCCTCTTCCGAGCTGGAACCTCCCGAGACACCATCGAAAAATACAGAAAAAAGACGGAGAAGCATCTCATCGGCGCCATCGACATCGTTGATGAGAAGAATACTCTTTACTTCGGTAAGTGCAGTCAGCACGGCCTTGTGCTGGCTGTGGTAGGGATGAGCCTGGTCGCTCAATGACGGAAAGATATGCGATACGAGGAGATTAAAGAACATCTACAAGATCAATTGTTAGGCTGGGCAGAGAATACACAACATTCTAGGGGACTGACCTTGGTCTGGTCCGCGGTGAAGGGCGCGTCGGGGGCGCACAGGCGGAGGATTTCCGAGATGCACACTGCAGTATACGCCTTCACACCCTTGTCTTTATGCGCCAACAAATTGCGTTGGCCCAAGGCGTGGGAGACATCATTAAGAGATTCGACGTTGACGGCATCCTGGTCGATGCTGCTCAGCTCCTCGTAGAGAGCCTGCAAGCGGTTGAGCAGCTCTGTGGTGGGTATGGGCTTTCCGGGTCTCCACGTCAATTCCTCGTCGAATTGAAGGCTGACGAGCTCTTCGCCCTGCTCCTCCTCGACCTCTTCCTGAGGTTCATCGCGACCGCGACGAGGCGCCATCTCGTGAGGTATGCAGAGGGCGCTCGGCGGGTGACGTGGTGTGCGGAAGCGGGGAAGACGATTATCGAGAGTGTGTTCGGTCGACGGAACGTGTCAAGAGTCGATGATGCGCGCACAGGTTAAGTCATGGATGAAAAAGTTGCGCGTCGCAGGTATCGATGAAGAGCGAAGCGACCAAAACAAGCGCGCCGAATTACAGACCAATTGCGTGGTGGCGACGAGAGGTGGGTGGAAGCTCGAGGGGCCTTGAGTGTTGCGACGAAAATGGATGGAAGGGTCGAGTCGTGTTACGCGCCTGCGCCTGCAGTTCATCGGGTTTCGCGTGCTTACCTGAGCTGAGTAGCAGGAGCTGGGGAGGTAAGGTACCTCAAGGTCGACTCAACGGGAGTGGGACCTGCCTCAGCAGGAGCAAGCAGGAGCTGCACCTGCACCTTCCCTTGTCGTGGCGTGTGGCCTGGCCCGGGCGCGACGTGAAAGTGGGGCTTCCCCTGTCATGCCTCGGGCCCGGCGTGGCTGGTGCAGCACAAGTCGCAGCTGTGAGTGTGACCGCGACGGAGCTCACCGTTCCACGCTCAACCTCCTGTCTCCACTTGTCGGGCACTCGAGCCTCTGCTGTCTTCAACCTCACCTCATGCGTTTGTGGCAGCGCAAGTGCAATCTTCCTTGTGGATAGGAGGAATTTTCGTGGGAAATTCGAGTGAATGGTACAGATAAATGCCATTGAGTCCTCTTCCCCGGGTTTCGAACCGAGTCGCCGCTTGAGAAGGTTGAGCACGCGACCATTTCAATCAAGTGGTCCAACGATTCAATTCGATCTTCGAGGATAGAGCCAAAGAAACCATGTAGATTCTGATATTTGGGTACTAATCTTAGATATTTGCAGGCATAAAGTTGCTTCCGATTGCGTTTCCCAGGACTGGGGGATCGGCAAGACCTGCGACTGCCGCGCTGAAAGGTGCTGGCGTCGAGTGACTGTCAATTAGTAGGAGTGTGACGCCTCATGGATTATTTTCCGTCACAAGGAGAATTTTCTATGGAGGAAGCAGCCCTTCTTCCTTCAGCTGGTCCCGTCTCATCGATCTGGTCGACGCAAAGATCGAGATGGAATTGATTTTCACTTACAATACGACCTTCTGGCCGATATTTTGAGAAAGTACACAGTGAACCCTTTTTGGCGGTCACCCGAGAACTTCAGTCCCGTTGATGGGGACAATGGCAACAACACCACAAGCTGTTTACTTGGGACCTTTCACTTCAAGTGACCTGATTCTTGAATCAAGTTCCATTCTTGCAGTTGAAATTTCGTTGAAAAATAATTACCATCATCTCTGAAAGCGACTGGGAACGTGAAGTTGACCGTCAGAAAGTTCAGAGCTGAGCTGGAGGAGACCGCAAGCTACCTCTTAGGTCTATCATTTTCCCCTGCAAGTAAACATATATCTCGAGGTAAGCTACAGGTCTGATATGCACAATCAGTCATGTGCGATGGGTTAGGGAGTAGGTCGCTGAAGGTCCAGTGAGCCCGTTGCACCCTGGTTGCTGGGCACCCTGCCCTCCTGGTATCGTAGACCGACCTAGGTGAATAAGTAGACAGGCGAGCTGGCTGGATGAGCATTCGATCAAGACTTCTTTGGTGTGAGGCGCCCTCTTCTTGTCCTGCCGCTCCTTGTGCCGTTCTGCTCTCCCACGTGGCTCGCTACCCTCCCTCGACCGCCCACCCGCCTTTCACCTTTTCCTTCTCCTGTCGCGATCCCACAGAAACAAACCCTTCTCTTCTTCTTCCACCCACCACGACAGCTTCGCGCAAACACTCGACAACTTTCGTTCGCCACCAAAGGTACGTAAATATCTTCCCGAGAGATCACAAAATCCTCTTCCTCCTCATCCCATCTAACTAACTTTCACCAGCACTTTGCGCCTCTTTCGTTCGTCTCTTTTCCAACACTCATTCTACAATTCAGTCTCAAGGTACGTCGACAAGATCTTCAATCTCACGACCTCTCCTGCTTCTCACTTTACCATCAAAACCCTTGGGGCAGCTTCTCAGCCTCGAAAACCCCTTCTTCTGAGGTCTCCTCATCCTCACGATTTTCCCCATATTCAAATTACCCTCCCAGCTCCCAGAAGCACATTTGCCTTGTTTTCTCCCTTTCCACTCAACAGCTCAATTGAGCACCTCATCTCTGCCCACTCTCTCCTCATACCACCCGTTCTTTGTGGCAGACCAGTCTGAGCAAGAGACGAAAAAAGTCACTCCCTCCTTGCGCCTTCCTTCTTCGATCTGTTTCCCAGAAGCGAGCGCACAAGTTTGTTTTTTTCTTCTCACCTTTATTGACGCGCCTCTCCCCACTGCCTCCTTCTCACCTTCTTTCTCTCACCAACACCTTCACTCTTCTATCGCCATCTCAACTTTCTTTTCCCTTCACCACCCACTCACCACGCCGTCTCTCATCCAGACTCCCACGTTCTCTAGAACAGAAGCTGTGAGTATCACCAACTTTGCCGCGTTCTTTTTCGCTTCGCGCCTTTTTTTTCTCTCCTTCTCCCTATCGCTCTCCCCCGATCTCAGCCTCTCACTTCACAAACTCACTTCCTTCGATCCATTAACAATCAACTAACAAAAAAACAGAAAGTCATTCCTTACAAACACCGATCGTCAGCAGCATCTTCAAGATGATGGACAGTAAGTTCTTTCAAAAACAAATCTCACAATCTGTTTTTTTCGCATTCTGACCACCTGACCAGACGGCAAGCATCGTCATAGCGGCTACTACGCTGAGGACGAGCTCTTGGAGATCAACGATGGCTCCATCACTCGCTCCACCAAGTGGAAGGATGACTGGGCTGCTTACCGCAAGTCGAGTTTCTGCTTCCTGGCCTATGTCTTCCTGATGGGTCTCTGCGTTCTCTCGGCCGTTATTGGCATTTCCTACGTCGGTAAGTGCATACTCAGCTCGTCTCAAGTTCTGCCCCGCTTTTCTAACACTTGAGCCAGCCATCCGCAACGAGATCCAGAGCAAGAACGCTGCCGACCAGGCTCAGGCTGCTGCCATCGTCCCCCGCTTCCCTGTCATGAACTTCCACGCTGGATCCTACAACGGCACCCACTACTCGCTCAACCACACCCTCACCGCTGTCTCTACCGGTATCTCAATTGATGTCTTGACCTCAACTGCTGTTCACTGCCCTGAGGAGACCGAGACCACCACTCAGCCGGCCAACCTGACTTCCATGGAGTCCACGACTACCATCAAGAAGACCCGCACCCAGACTCGCACTCACGAGCAGTCTCAGGGTACCACCGTGTCTCCTGCCTTGGGCGTCACCGGCACCCAGTCTGCTACCCAGTAAGCTCAACCCTACACTCTCATCATTCGCAGTCTTCTGACGTTTTTCCTAGGTCCGTCGATGTCATCACCGAGTTCATCACCACCTCTGTGACCAAGACCGCGATCCAGACTGCCTCTGCTTCCTCCATGAGCGTCTCTGAGTCCACCTCTCAGTCCACCTCTGAGAAGTCCAGCATGTCCAGCTCTCAGGTCCAGAAGCCTTCCGTCGAGGTCTCTTCCGTCCTGGTTACCAAGACACAGACCGCCGTCGTGACTTCCGTGAAGCAGGTTACTTCCACGATTGAGGAAGCTGTGGTCACCACGACTTACACCCCCACTTCCATTCTCGTCTCGACCGTCTACGTCACCTCAGAGCCCCTCGCCACCTCGACCCAGGAGGCCCAGTGCTCCATGGACGACCACACCGTCTACGTCACCGTCACCAAGACCGCTGAGCCCAGCTTCTCAGCCTCTTCCACTTCTTCTTCCCTGACCAAGACAAAGACCAAGACCGTCTCCCCCTCTCCTTCATCTGTCTCCGCCTCCAAGGCCACCGACACCGTTCTGATTACCTACACCGTCACCATCGACAGCTTCAAGCCTACCAGCACGAGCTCGTCTTCCGGCGCTGTCAGCGAGACCACTACGTCCGTCACCTCCGAGGCCAAGAAGACCTCCACGGTGGTCGTGAGACACACCAAGACAATCTTCGAGACCGTTGTCGACGGCACCACTGTCGCTTACAGCACCACCGTCTCCTCTGCCCTTCCCCACGCCGCCTCTTCCGAGGTCAGCCAGGGCACCGGTGATGCGACCACGACAGTCACTGACATTGTCACCGAGACTCACCGCGCATCTGCTTCCTCTGATGCTACCACCACCGTGACCTCCTCTCTCACTGTCTCCCCCTTCAGCTCCACCTCCACTGTCAAGAAGACCAAGTCAATTGAGACCACGATCGTGCTCACCGATCGCGCCACTCAGACTGTCATTGTCGGCGGCATGGAGACTGTCACCGTCTACCCCACGCTGTCCCCCTTCCTCAACACCACCTCCTCTTCCGTCGAGGTCGTCACCGAGGTCGACATCAGCACCCTCACCGTCACCGTCTCAGGCGAGGTCCAGACCTCCACGGTCGGCGTCCCCAAGAACGCTACCGCCACCCTCACCCTGAGCAAGACGGACGTGGTCACGACCGCCCTCTCCACCATCACGGGCGTGTCCAACACCACCACCCTGACCACCCCCACCCCGGAGGTCACCATCAACACCACGGTCTACATCACCGGCTCCCCTGTGAAGTACACCAAGACCGAGGGTGTTGAGCTGCCCCTCTACCCCACGGGCGCCAACGGCACCATTGCCACTCACCCCGCTGGCCCTGTCAAGCCCAGCCAGCCTGCCACCACCACCGCTCCCGTCTTCTCCTCTGCTGAGAAGCGCGCCGAGCCTGGTGTGGTCTTTGGTGCCGCCCTCGACCCCACCCAGATGAACTGCCAGACTTGCCTGGTCCTGTTCGTCCTGGCCCTGCTCGTCCTCTTCTAATCTTTCACTTCTCCTGCTTTTTCTTTTTCCTGTCATCACTCTCTCATTCTCGTAACGCACTGCACACCTGACCGGAACCCTTCACGGGATCCAGTCACACGCTGCCCTGCCTGCCCGCAATGTCGATGACAAAAGAACACAAAAAGCACTTTTACTTTCACACTGTTGCACTGCACAACAGCACGAACGTTACGGAAAGGAATGATTAACGCAACGATGATGAATTGATACCCCCAACAAAAGGATTTGGGAACCCAGGTTTACGAGAACAGAAGGGAAAAAAATCGGGCTTTGTATGATGCGCGAAGGACTTGGTCAAAAGGGATTCATTTGGGAAACCACGACAGGAAACTTCTTGGTCTTTTGGCCGCTTAGGGTAGTTTGGTTGAGGTAATCCGGTGGATTTGATTTGGCTTCAGGACCATTGCTCAATACAAGACGATTAGCTATTACTTGTCCATTCTCTCGTGACGTCTTCGCATGTGTGTGTCGCGCCCCAAAATGATCAAATCGCTTGCATTCATTCGTCCTCACCGTCTAAAATTCTATCATAATTCTATCATTCCATCAAATCTTTTCTAGTTGTGCGCAACCTTCAGAATCCGTTGCTCCATCTCCTCGAACGCGCCCACGATCGGCTGGTACTTCTGGAATACCCCGTCCTTGAACCCGTCGTCGACCTTCTGGATCGCACCCTCCTCCTTCCACCGCTTGCCGATGAGCTCGTCGAAGCTCTCCCCTTCGCTCCTCTCCAGCGCCCACACCGCCTTGTACGCCCCGCCGAGCGCGCACGCGTTGCCCCCGACGTCGAGCTTGTACACCCCGTCGCACCCGCCGAGCACGTCGCCCATCACCCTCGCGATCGCCGGGTTGAGCGAGCCGCCGCCGACCAGGTAGATCCGGCGCGGCTGTGCGGGGAGGCCGTCCTTGGGGCTGTGCACGAGGTTCTGGCTGCGCAGCCGCATCGACAGCGCCTGGCTCTCGACGATGATGCGCGGGTCCGTCTCCTTGCTCCACTGCGCGGCGGCCTCCTCGAGCGAGCTGCCGTCCTGGTTGGCCGTGTACCGCCACGTGCCGGCCTTGATGTTGGGCACGATCTCGGGGAGGTCAAAGTAGAGCCCCAGCTTCGCCTTGTCGTCGGCCGAGCGGACGTCGAGCGGCGGGGTGTCGAGGACGGCCTTGTTGAAGCTGGCCCAGGGGTCGCCGCCGTCGGCCTTGGGCAGCGCGTCGCGCACGCTCTCGCGCGCGAGGCCGCCGTTCTTGTAGCACAGCATGAACATGTACTGGCCCGGCGTGCAGGGGTGGTTGAAGAAGTGGTACGCGGCGTCGGGCTTGTACACGGGGGTGACCATGAGGAAGGTGGACGAGGTGCCGAGGGAGACGATGGCGTCCATCGGGCGCAGTGGCAGGGCGAGGATGGTGGCCGGGTTGTCGCCGGTGAAGGGGGCGACCTGGCAGTCCTTGCTGAAGCCGTAGCGCTGGACAAAGTAAGCCGCGATGGAGCCCATGGAGCCGCCGCCGTCGTGGCGCGGCTCGCCGAGCTTGGAGCGCAGGTCCGCGACGCCGGACTTGCCGCCGGCGGTGAGCTCGAGGAGGGGCTCGCTCCAGCTGCCGGCGGAGATGTCCCAGAGGTTCATGCCGCAGACGTCGGAGATGTCGATTGGCGCGACGGTGCCGAGGAGGACGGAGGCGAGGAACGAGGACACGAGGGAGACGCGGGAGGTGGCGGCGTACATCTCGGGGAGCTTCTGGCGAAGACGCATGATTTGGGTGCCGGTGAAGCGCTGCGGTTGGTCAGTGTCTATCACGTAAATGCGGTGAGAGAGGGGCGTACGTGGTGAGCAGCGCTGCCTGTGACTTCGGCGAGTCTCTGAGCCGTCTCGAACTGGGCGTCGAACTTGTCACACTGCGATTGCGTGCTGTGATCTTGCCAATTGGGGGCGTACGGGTGCGAGAAGGCCGCCTTGAGCTGCTCGACTAAGGGCTTGTCGGCCTTGAGCCCGCCGAGGAGCTTCTCGGCATCGTGGCTCCAGTAGGTGCTGCCGTGCTGCTGGCACGAACCGCTGATGCCCTTGATGCGGTCCATGGGAGTCTTCTTGCTGAGGCGATCAAGGACAAGGTCGATTGCCTCGAGGAACATGGCGACGGGGGCGTAGACCTCGCCCTCGGCCTCGCTCGTTAGAACACCCTTCTTCAGGCCATACTGCTTGCCGAAGTCAGCATCGAAGTCGACCTTGGCCTCGGAGACGACTGTGAGGTCAGACTGGACGACGATGGCTGTTCAGTCATCAGCATCGTGAGTCGAATGATGATGGTGGAGTGAGATGGCAACTGATGCATGAACTGACCCTTGAGCTGTTGGGTTGATAGATCGAACCCGAGATACAGGGGACCGGCACTCATGACGACGGCAGACGAGAAGATCGTATACTCTTTTGGGTATCAAAATCTGTCTAAGATGATGCAATTCGAATCACATAAAAGCTCTGAGAGACAGGAAGGGGGAAAACACGATGCAGCCCGGATATTTGGGAAAGTTGACCGCTGCCCACCACCTTACATCACTCTACGTGGGGAGTGGACATGGAGGGGCAGCTCGGGACAGGTTGCACGGTATCAGCCTTGTGGCAATTCAGGCTAAAACCGGATTGACCAATCGTAGATTTTGTGCCTCTTTGCGACGCATATGCGCACCAATGACATCTCGATGGCTTGGCAAAAAGCCAAGACAGCCTTGTCCCCCAGCTCGGGGGTCGGGGGCAGCTTAACCCGCGTGCTATGCGCACCTTAGATTTTAGATCGCAGTCCCCGCATGCCGGCCCAGGGATTGATAGGTCGGGATGAGGCGAGTAACTAGGTTGCGGGAATGGGCAGAGTGTGTGCCGGCGGCACAGCGCGAGACACGGCTGTATGCAAGGTGACAGGCTAAGACAATTGATTCTGTTATTGGCAAGGAGAGACACAAGCTCTCCGGATGACGGGCCTAAATGCTGGCCTTTTGCTAACCCCCCTGAACGCCGCCCAGATGCATCGCATACTTGAGAGGACCCTCCAAGTATGCTCTTCTAAAACATCCCCTATATGCCACAAAAAAAAAGGTAAAAAACAAGACGGTGGCTGTTCCACGCTTCCGGATAGTGTAAGGGAACCAAGGGTATCTCATCGTGAATGGCAAGCTCATCCTCCCGAATGTACAACTAGGGACGTCGGCCGCTTAGTGGTGCTTGTGGTGACCGTTGCCGTTGGCGTCGGTGGTCTCCTCCTCGGGCTTGTCCATGTTGGCCTCGCCGGGGATGAACTCGTCAAACTTAGGCGCGATCTCAGCCTCCTTCGGGACGTAGCGGACCTTGATCCTCCGAACTCCACGCACGCTAGAGCCGACTTGGGTGCGGACGGTCTCCTCGACGGCGCGGACGTGCTCGACCGTCCAGGCTCCCGGAACAGCCAATTCAATGTCGACGAGGTAGTTCTGGCCGGACTTGACACCAGAGATGTCCCTGACTTCGACCTCGTGGCCCTCGGTGACATCAGACAGGCTCCTAAGTGTGTGCTTCTCGACCGATTCCTTGACCTCGTCATCGATGCTACGGTCGGCCAGTTCGTACAGAGCGGACAGGGTGTTCTCCGCGCCAGCCTTGATGACCAGGAGAGAAATCATGAGGCCACCGACAGGGTCCAACCAGGCAGCATCCCTGAAAAAGTTTGCGCCGAGAATAGCAAGCAGTGTAACAATTCCAGTCCAGCTGTCGACACGGTGGTGAACGGCGTTGGAGGCGAGGACAGAAGACTTTCGTTCGACGGCGACTTTCATTGCTGCAAAATCTTTGTTAGACACGTTGCTTATGTTTGCTCACTCAACAGGGGTTTGGGTGACACCTACTTGCTTGGTACAGCCACTCCTTGATCGCCACGGTGCCGAGAGCCAACCAGGCCGCGTGCAGGCTGGGGCCAGAGTGGTCGTGGTGATGGCTGTGGCCGTGGGAGTGAGCGTGGGCGATGGCCTCAGCGGCCGCCGCGGGATCCAGGAAGAGGTGGGCGTGGAGAGTCAGCAAGCTGCTCCAACACATGAACAGGCCGCCGCCCAGAAGCATGCTGGAGACTCCCAAAGAACCCAAGCTCTCAATCTTGCCGAAACCAGTGGGGAAGCCAGCGGTAGGGGGCTTCAGACTCCAGGAGACGGTGGCCAGCGTCAGGATGTCAGAGGCCAGATCCGTCAGACTGTGCCAGGCGTCAGCGACCATTGCCTGGGAGCCGAAGGCGTAGCCGCCGGCGCCCTTTGCAATGGCCATGCCGAGGTTGGAGTAGAGGCCGATGCGGGTGATGCGGACGCCGGCATCGTTCTTGTTGCTTGAGGTCAGGTAGACGTTGTCGTGACCGTGATGGTGGTGGTGGTGGCCATGGCCGTGGGAGTGGCCGCCGGAGCTGTGTCGTGTCTGAGTCTGCATGACGGTGGTGGGAGGTGCGGTGGTGGTTGTGGTGGTTGTAGTTGTAGAAGACATGATTGCGGTCTGTGTGAGGATGGGGAAAGAAGTACTGGTAGTGGCCGGTAACCTTGAGCGCAAGCGGAGGCGGGCGGCGTTGGGGGTTAAGTAAGGATCGCAGGGAGAGGCGGCCGGGCTGGATGTTTGATAGACGCGCACGCGGCGCAGGTTTGGGAGATGTGGCCTAAAGGGGGTACCGGTAACAAAATCGAGGCAAGATGAACGGAGGAGGGCGTGTACGGCGGAGGCAGACGGCCCTGCGGCGCGTCCAGGCCCAGATCGCATTCCCATCTCAATGCCCATCCCCATGCTTCTTTTGCGCGTCCCTGTGCCGGTGCCAGTGGAAGCTCCAGACCGGGACGTCACACTCACACTCAGCCCGGATAGGCGGCGGAGCAGACCCGTCGGCGGGCGCTTGGACGGGGGAGACATGTAGGTACGGTACGGCAAGGTACGGTAAGGGTACGCGAGGCACAAGTGACAAGGCACGAGGCTAGAGGCCGGGAGTACCAGGAATAGGATGGGGGGAGGGGACGAATGATGGGATGGCTAATTGCAAGCAGCGGCGGCAGCAGGCAAGGGACGCGTACATGACAAGCAGCCCAGTACGGATCGAATAGATGGGGAGCGCGGCGACGGGAGTGGTGGGAGTGATTTGGATGGTGGTGTACGGAGCCAGAGGTACTGGGTAAGGTTGGTAACGTAAGGCAAGGTACGGAGGGGAGGGGGGAAGGGAAGCCGAAGGCGAGGGAGAAGGTTGCGGGAAGGGCCTTGGGCCTCGGTGGTGGACTTGTGGCTAGGCTGTGCAGCGGAAGAGAGCGAGAGGATGTGGGAGGAAAGTGACACGGCAGGGTTTGAAGTTGAGAGTTGTCGTTGATGTTGCTGCCGTTGACTGACAGTCATGCATGAGGTACGGTGCAGTCAGGGCAGGTCAAGGTTGGATCAGTTCAGGTCAGTCCGGCCACGGCGGGTGTTCGATCTGATGTCCCCGACTCTCTCGGGCTGCAGTCGCTTGGCCTCGCCGCGGTCGCAGTGCGCAGAAGTGGATGCAGTGCGGGTTGCAGGGCGACAACACAGGGCAATGGGCAGAAAGAGGCAGGGCAGGGCCGGCTCGGCGGGACAGGATGGGACAGGATGGGACAGGATGGGATGGGATGGGACCTATGGGATGGGTCGCTGATGCTAACCTAAGCTAAAGATGCCATCCGTTCCTGACGAGGATGGGGTCTGTAACCGTACTCTGTAAGGTAGGTAGTGTACATCGCAGCGGTATCCGTAGGTAGACCACAAGACGGGAAAGGCGATGATAGAGTGGATGCAGCATGGCATGGCCCTGGCCAGTTGAATTGGATTGATTGATTTGCTACTATGCCTGTCCCTAATTACAGTTGTACACGTTACCGCCGCATACAAAGTAAAGTGAAATACTGGGCAACGTAACGACTCAAGCTCACCAATGGAAGTGTGTGCAAATTTCTTTCAAACCAAAACCTGCGTTTTGGCCCCGGCACCGGGGTTTGGGATGGGGAGGGGGGGGGGAGAAGCTTGAATTTTCTTTTACAACTGGCCTTGCACCTCCTGCAGTGGCCCTGGGCAACTGGCGACGACATGCGTCAGCAGCGCCCACTATTGACAACGGAGCCCGGCGGGATGCTGCAATTAGCCATTGGGATCTCCAGCTGCGCGAACCAACTCTGGTTAAAGCGGATGAAGCGTACGCAACTCAAACAGACGGACGGAACCAACCCTCCAGGAGCCTCAAGCCATCACCTCCGGCCTGCCGAAAGAGGATGCCGGACGACTGTAGAGGCACATGAGGTGACAACCGGACGCATGCTATCGGACAGGCAGGTGACAGACAGCCCCTTGAGTCGCAGATAGTTGCTGTCCTGGCTCTGAGTTGCCAATTGCGAATGTGACCAGTGCCAAGTTGCCAATGAATACCCTCTCGCCTCTCCATTGCAACGGAATCTCTCTGATTTGCCGCAGGGCGCCTCGCATGGTCCGTGCCAAGGCCTCTACCACTGTTCAGTGTCTAATCACCTTCACAACACTGCAGGTGGTGTCTTCACTGCCATACCTCGGGCAAGCCACACCAGCTTTGTCATCGTATGGGGTGACAGCGGGCCCCCTTGAGGCTGGGACCCCCGAATCATGACGAATCGACAAGGTGACGATAGAGATGAGATCGCCCCTTGGACTCAACATGAGATGAGCCCGTCGCAACGCTTCCGTTTACCAATACACGCGTCTGACACCCGCCCTCGAAATTCTCCTCCCGTCCCTTGTTTGCTGCTATTCTTAAACCCACCCCCGGGCATATCACGTCCACATCACAACCCTCTCTTCCTTTAATTCAACCCCTTTCTGGTCTTCTCCTTCCTCTCACAGCCTCAGCCTCCACGTCGCCCGGCGCCATCCCACCTCACGATCCATTTCCCTCCCACATTCCGGCAGCCTTACGCAACACCCCACCACAAAGCCTCGCCCCGATGCGCAAACCTCTTATGCGCATTCCCTACACGGAACTCTTGGCTCCTCCCACAGTCCGTCCAAGTAACGCAAACTCCATCCCTGGCGCTGTCGCGGCCCTCCAGAACTTCTTCACAGCTCCTCCGCCACAGGGGCTGCCGAGGTCGACCGTAGTCTTGACTGGGGCGGGCCTCTCCGTCTCCAGCGGCCTCGCCGACTACAGAGGGGTCAATGGCACCTACCGCGTGAACAAGACTTACCGTCCCATCTACTACCACGAGTTTCTCTCAAATCACGAAGCACGCAAGAGGTACTGGGCAAGAAGTTTCTTGGGATGGACGTCACTCCACAAGGCGTCCCCGAATCAGGGCCACTATGCCATCCGTGATCTTGGCCAGCTCGGTCTTATTCGCAGTGTCGTCACTCAGAACGTCGACTCGTTCCACTCAAAAGCTCATCCTGACATTCCAACTTTAGAGTTACACGGTTATCTGCGGTCCACTGTCTGTGTTACTTGCAGGAACGAATACCCCAGGGACACCTTCCAGGATGAGCTAGCGAGGCTCAACCCGGCTTGGGCGACCTTCCTCGCCGAAGCCTTGGCTTCCGGGGCTCTCGATACAGAGAATCCCGCGGAACGCAGGGCCAAGGGCATCCGGACCAATCCTGACGGAGACGTCGACCTGCCCGGCGCTCCTTACACCACCTTCCGATATCCTGCATGTCCGCATTGCCTGGCGCACCCACCCTCCACCCCCGAGGGTGCTAGGCACGTCGTCGAGGTCGATCATGACGGCGCCTGGCACTCCTCCAGCTCTGCGGGCATCCTCAAGCCTGCGGTCGTCATGTTTGGCGAAAGCATCCCCCATGAGGTCAAGACGGCGGCGGAGGAGGCCATCGACGGGGCTGGCAAGCTGTTGATCCTCGGTACTTCGCTAGCCACGTATTCAGCTTGGCGGCTGGCCAAGCGGGCTCTTGATCGCGGCATGCCCATTGCAATCGTCAACACGGGAGGCGTCCGAGGAGAGGAGCACATCGCCGCGGTCCCGGACCCGGATCCGACAGGGGCACTTGGAGTCCGGACCGAAGTATCCACCGACGCCGTCCTTCCGGCACTGGTTGACCAGCTTCAGAAGCTCTCGGCGAGCGGTGCCTCCGCTCCCGCGGGAGGCGTAGCAGCCTTCAGGGAGAATCATGGTGTCTTCAAAGACATGCTTTCATAAGCCGCAAGATGTACAATCAAAAACGTCTCCGTTATGAATCTAGAAGAAGCTCGACATGCCTCGTGCCGGTGCCTTCGCAGCCTCAGAGACCCCTGTCGAATGCGATCTGGCTTCCTTTTCGGGCTTGCTCTTCACGCTCTCCGTCTGCCGTGACTTTTCCTGCTTCTTCTGTCGTGACACGTCTTCTCGCTCAATCTCTCTCAGCACTGGTCGAGTTCGTCAGCATTCGTGTAATAATCTCCGTGACATTTCACATACTCTCTTCCCACTCCAACTCCTTCTGAGGGTCGCCCGTGCCAAGTGCCTCTTCCACGTCAACTTTCTCGCCGCGTTGTATCTTTTCCACGACCTCTTTCAAGACTCCGATGCGGACGTCAGCTTGGCGTGAGAAAGCTTCGAACGACTGCTTGCTCGACAGCATATTAATCGACATGGAACCGATCAAGAGAAAGATGACAATGTAGAAGGTTGCAGGGTTCCATTCCTTCTTCTTCTTCGACTTGACCCGCTTGATCGACGGGTCTCCGGGGAGCTGCGGTTCGCGACGGAATGGTTTCGGGATCAGGCCCTTCCAGAAGTCGGACTGCGCAACCGTCGGCAGGGAGCTCGAGTGCCGCGCATGGAAGTAGACGGCTCGAGGGGCGGCATGCGCAATGGATGCGCTGCGTAGGCATGGAGCCGCGTCAATCAGCCGTTGTGTGGCAATTCGAGACATGTCGGCGGAGGAGCAATCAGAAAGATGAGTTAAAGGAAAGATCGATGCCCGCAGTGTGCTTCCGTCTTGTCTTGGAAGTTGGAAGTAAAAAAAGTTCCGGACCTGCAGTTGAAGGCCAAATGGTCCGTGCACTAGCAGCTTCCTCTGCACGAACCAAACCGGTTGGCGGTTGCCCCGGACAACGCCCCGGGGCATTGTTTAGCGAGATCTGCCAGACTGACAACTGCAGTGCACCCTTTGTGGATTTGCCATGAAGTCACACATCCAAATTGCTTCTCGAACAACAGCACCTCGCTCTTTTGGCCTACCCCTGGTCGTACTTTACGAATGAAGCTCGAGATTTCATGACGACATGCTTAGGACCATAACGTATACGATTCGATGACTTCCCTACAAAGCAAAGTAGAAGCCGTCAAGGCGGCGGCGACATCAACCGCGACATGCACATCAGCAACCTCCGTGTTGCTCAAAGAACTTCTTGCGACTGAGACCGAAACAGCGTCGGCAACAACGAAGACAACATCACGAAATGCAAAGTCGACAACAACCGCAAGAGGCAAGACCGCAGGAGCAGCACGAACCGCTGCCAACAAGAAGGAGGAATTGAGCCCAAAGGAAAAGGCAGCACTCGCGGCGCACATCGTCAACATCGCGCTCAAGTCGCTCACCGAAGCTTCGAAGCCCGCACCGGCGGCCACACCCCCGACACCATGCCGACGACAGAACTCGGGCGAGGACCTTAGGAAGACCCCGAGCCGACGACATCTGAGACGATCAAACTCATTGCCGATGACGCCCATGCAACCGCGTTCGCTAAACCGGACATCGACCTCGCCCATGACTGCCGTGAAGCCGGCACCGAAGCCGACCATCACGTCTACACCACCGACGACATGCCTCGCGACGGTCGAGTGTTTGAGGGCTTCCTTCGCCTGCCTGAGAGCGCTGCACAGTTCTGGAGCCGTGCCGCTTCCTGATTTGCAGCTGGAGAACGGCATGTCTTCTTTCATTGCTAAGCTTGTCGGCCTGGGGCTCCAGGAACATGCGCTGAAGGAGTTGAATATCCTGAAGCGAAGGCTCGATGCGTTGAGTACTTCACCTAAGACCAAGCCCAAAGCAACCAAGGCAGCAGCCGCGGACACAAAAATCAAAGGACTTGCAGAGCTGTTGGACTTTGGTGATGCCAAATTTTCGGGCGCAACTCTGGGTGTCGTTATATCAACACAGATGCACATTTTGCGCCTGATATCTTTGAGCAAGAAAGCAGCAATCATCGAAGCAGCTAAGCCGTTCCTGATCTCCGCCTGCCCGACATCTCCCATGAATCTCCTCTTGGAATCCGCCAAAGAGTCTACCCAAGCAAAAACGAAAGCGGCTCGGCAATTGGATTTGCTCTCGCAGTTGCTTACCTCCCTGGCTCCCAGCGTCTCTAACAAGGACGACGACACAGCGAAGGACTCCCGGTTGAGCTGTTCTCCGGCCACCGCGTTGGAGTTTCAAGCAATTGCACTGGAGGCTCGCCTGCACTGGTGGCCCATGGCAGGCCACAAGGCCGACGTCAACAAGGACATCGTGTCCCCGTTGTCGAGATGCCTCACCTCGTTTATTCGTAGATCTCAGTCAGACCTCGCCGGATCCTACCGTCGATCTCTCGATGTTTTCCAGCGCATCATGAAAATGGTTGACAGCCAACATCTGGAGCCAACTCTGTCATCGAAATCGCCGCTCGCCATCATCTACCAGGCTTTGGGTACCGCAGCTCAGGCTGCTCGGCTTTACAAAGACTCGGCCGACTGGATCTTGAAGATCAAGCAAACTTTGAACCCGGAGAGCGACTCCGCGGCGAAGTGCTGTGCTTACTCGGCGCAGCTCGTCGCTGTTTACGGCAAACAAGTGCCGCTCCCCGATCAGCAGCTTACAAAGGCCCTGACCGAGGTCATCGACGCACTCCAGGGCATGCTCAAAGGCGATTCCACAGAGCTTGAGGAACTAATGACCAACCTGTCGGCTGCTCGAAGGTCTTCAGTCGGAATATTATCAAGCAATAAGCAAGAGGTTTCCGAAGAGATCGTCGATCTGCTTAACAAGCTGATTCTCCAGTTCCCCCGATTCTCTGTTCGATGGCTCGGGAAAGCGCCGACAAGAGACTCAGCAGCCAAGGACCGTGTGCGCCACGAGCAGAGACGACAGATCCTTCTCAGCTCTGTCCCCCAAATCTTGGACTCGGCGTTCATGGTTGCGAAATCGCACATTGACAAGAACAAGATGACTTGGGAACTTCTCGACGGCCTTCTGCAGGAGTGCCTCATGTTGCTTGATTCTATGGGCGACATTAGCACTACCGGCTCAAAGACCAACGATGGCAATTCTGCGTACACTAAGATTTCCCATCTGTATTTCATGTTTTTCCACTGGTATCGACGTAACAACGAAAGCAAGCCTGGCGACAAGACGCCTCTGCGGGCTCTCCGACGATCCGTTGATTGCGTCAAGGACAGGCCATCCGAAGAGAAGGAGAAGGCACAGACTACAGCAAAGCTCGAATATTTTGCAGAGCTCTGTAAGCACGCGGGCCGCATTAACGATGCTCGAGATGCCCTCAAGCTCATCTGCACGAACATGGTCGAGGATGGTGTCCTGTCCGCGGTGGCCGCTTCCCTGTCGGAAAAGTCACCCGCGGTTGCCTGGGGCGCAAACGACAAGACAGAGGCCTTGTCACGGACGCTGGGTGCCATGGTCAAGCTCGACCAGTCTTGGAATGACTGGACCTTCTTCCTCGCAGATGTTGAGCGGGCGGCGGTCCTGGAGCGCATCGTCCAACTCCTTCTATCCGACACATCGAACGAAACGAAATCGGATGATATCAAGGAGCCGGTTACTGAGGCTCTCTTGAGGATTTACTCCGTCGATCGCTTCCCGATTCGCCGACTCCGTACTTTGACGCAGCTTCTCACAATGGCCATTGGCGACCAGAACCAGTTTCAAGATCTCCGAGAGCAAACCGAGGCGGCCCTACAAGCATGCCGTTCGCAGGATCTTGCTGATGACAGTGGTTTGGCAACCTATGTTGCGGACCTTGAGGCCTCCCTGGCATCAACGGTAGCACTCGTAGAATCTCATTCCGAGTGGCGCACAAGCCATTTCGAGTGCCCGATCAACGCTTGGCGTGTTATTGTGACCGAGTGCTCCTCCAAGGACGATGTTCTCTCCAGAGTCAACGACGCCGAGGGACTTCTCAGACAGCTCGGTGCCATTGCCAACTTCGCGAGGCTCCGCGGCGAGGACGAGTTCCTGCTGTCGATTCTGACCTTATCAGCCAACCTCTCGCAAAAGCTATCCGATTCGTCCACAGACTTGCTGGTCCAGTCACACAGCGATCTCGCAGATCAATATACCCACCTGGGCTACTCTGACAAGGCCGAGGAAATCCTCAAAAAAGCCCAGGAGTTTGTGCAGTCCTCGAGCAGTGATCCTGACCTCGCGGCCGTTAATCTTTTCGTATCTTTTACCGAGCATCAACTGGCTAAGCAGAACTCTGCTGCCGCGTAAGTTACCCAATTCTTCATCGTATTGACGCGATTCTAACAGGGTATAGTCAAAAGATGCTTCTCCAGGGCCGAGCCGCTTTTGAAAAGTCCTCCTCGAGTCGCAGAGGCTCCCGACAACAGAGAAAGCTCCTGCTTGCCAGAGCCGCTTGCCTGTTTTCCCGCATCAAATGGGACCAAGGTGAATACCAGCATGCGCTGTTTCATGCCAAGACCAGCGTCCGTCTTCTGTACTCGGACTGGACGAAGCTGGAAGCTAGATGGCAAAGTGCACCGAAAGCAAGCTCGGCACAGGCGTCGCGGGAAGGCTCTCCCGACACAGATGATAGCATCATTAAGGGCGATGCTCCTGCCCGAATCGACTTGTCCGATGGACCGGATAGCTGGGCACTCGCCTGCGGTCTCCTGACAGCTATGCTGCATCTTTCGTCTGTCTACGCCCATCTGGGTATGTTCCAGGAGACGGTCTACTACGCAGAGAAGGCCCACCAAGTCGCCAACTCAACCAACGCCTCCATCTACAGAGCACAGGCAGCGAGCTGGATCGGTTCTGTGTGGCTCAAGGCAAGCAAACTCGACAAAAGTCTGGGGTATCTGAACGAAGCGAGGCAGCTCATGGCCACGGCTGTTAAGCCCACGCGTCAGGCTTTCCAGCTCGCCTGCGAGCTCAGTGCCTCTTTCGGAGAGATGAAAGACCATGAAAACGAACTGCTGCTCCTCGAGCTCGCAGAATTCACCCTCGGAACCTTGAACACCAGCAATCAGGGTGCCATCACCGGAGTCAGCGCTGAGCAGGTTGTCCATAAGATGGCCAACCTCACGCTGAAGAGCGCTGCGGCGACAACGGCGACAACGGCCACTCGAAGAACACGGACGGCCAAGACCGCCGCTAAGACTACGACCAAGACAACTGCAGCGGCGAGAACTACGAAGCGCGCAACAGCCCCGAAAGCGAAGACGGCTGCGCCATCCAAGGCTGTTGTCGTTGCGGATAATGGTCAAACGTCTGACTTGAAGGCATCCATGTTGATGTACAAGGCACTGGTCCACCTTAGCAAGGGCGACTGGGCGGGCGCATCGGCACTTCTTGAGGAAGCCAAGCAGATGTCGACAAGTCTGCGGGAGTCTCTCCGTGTCCAGATTAGTGAAGCGACCTGTCTCATCGAGCAAGGCATCAAGCAGATGGAGGGCGACTCCGTCTTCTCCGTGGTCAAGGAGTCCACAATCTCCTACCCCTCGATTCACGCTGCAACCGACAAGAACACCACGGAAAAGACATCACCGGGCGGTCCCTCTCCCCGGAAGCCTCAGAGCCGGGCTATTTCTGCGGAGCGCAAAGCATCCAAAGAAAACGCCGCCTTTGTGGAGACTTTGGAGCAAGCCCAGGCACAGCTGATGGAAGCTCAGGCGGCCGCTGCTATTTCTGGCAACGGACATCTGGTTCATCGCATCTCAGCGTTGCTTCAAAGCACAGGCATCTTCTTGTCGGCCGCATCCCAAGGTGTTCCTAAAAATATCGGCAACTTTGGATACGCTGCCTGCTCTGTTGAGTTTGCACGAAACTTGACATGGAAACGGGAGCGAAGCACTGTGGCCACGGAGCAGCTCAACCCCAGCTTCAGCGAAACTGGTTGGCCGTTGGCCCTTCAAGTTGAAGACGACAGGCGAGCAAGCATCATGACTGCCGACGACATGACGAGGTTCCAGCGTGACTATGTCGACATCATTCCCGAGGCGTGGAGCGTCTTCTCTGTCTCGCTTAGCGATAACCGCAAGGATCTGTGCATCACGAAGTTACAAGCCGGCCAGAGCCCATTCGTCCTCCGATTGCCATTGGAACGTGTGGCCTCCAGAGACGGCGAAGAGGAGTTGTTCGACTTCCAGCGTGGTCATGAAGAGCTCATGGATATCATTAAGGCCACCAACGACAGCTGCCACAATGCGGGCGACTACACTGGGAAGGGAGCCAAGGCGGCCTGGTGGGCCCAGCGAGAGGACCTCGACAACAGATTCAAAGACCTTTTGGACAATGTCGAGCAGGTCTGGCTCGGCGGCTTCAAGGGCATCTTCTCTCAGCACCGCCATCGTCCCGAGCTCCTTGCCAAGTTCCAAAAGGCCTTTGCAAAGATTATGGACAAGCACCTGCCGTCTCGAAGGCAGGTACGTGGCAAGAAGACCACGAAGGCCCCCAAGGTTGCCTTGGAGCCTCGCATCCTCGACTTGTTCGTTGGCTTGGGAGACCCATCGACGACCTCGCCAGATAATGACATGGATGAGCCCCTTAACGACCTCCTCTACTTCGTCGTAGACATCCTCCAATTCCAAGGCGAGAGGAACGCTTACGACGAAATCGATTTCGACTCCATGGTTCTGGATACACTCGATGCTCTACAGGCCTACCACACCGCGGCCAAGACCTCGGAATCCGAGGAAGGAGCGCACAGCATCCTGATCCTCGACAAGGCGCTCCATGCCTTCCCTTGGGAGTCCCTTCCGTGCATGGAGGGACTGGCATACTCCCGTGTTCCCTCGCTCTCATGCCTTCGCCGATTGATCACGGAGCAGAGGGCTACTGAGGGCACCCACGGCGTTGATCACCACACAGTGTCACCCACTGGGGGCACGTACATACTCAACCCGGGTTCAGACCTCAAGAACACCCTCGCCACCTTTGAGAAGCCCCTGAAGACCCTCGGCGACTCCTGGAAGGGCATCGTCTCGCGTTGCCCGACAGAGGACGAGTTCGAGGGCGCCCTCAAGAGCTCGGACATTGTCCTCTACTTTGGCCACGGCAGCGGTGCGCAGTACATCCGCGGCAAGACCATTAGGAGGTTGGAGAAGTGCAAGGCGGCAGCGCTACTCATGGGCTGTAGCTCGGCGTCGCTCCAGAACGTCGGCGAGTACGAGTGCCACGGTCCCGTGTGGAATTACATGCTCGCAGGGTGTCCCGCCGTCGTGGGCACCCTCTGGGACGTGACGGACAAGGACATCGACCGGTATGCGGGCCGATTATTCGAGGAGTGGGGTCTGATGAAGAAGGGGACGTTTATTGATGAAAGCAAGCCTTCGGCCAAGGGCAAGGGCAAGGGCTTGTTCGCCGATAAGAAGGGCAAGGGCAGCAGCAAGAGAGAGGAGGAAGAAAGCCCGGAGCGCGAGGACGGCCGCGAGACGTCACTCGTCGAGGCCGTTGCTAAGGCTAGGGACGCCTGTCGGTTCAGGTACATAACAGCCGGCGCAGTGTGCGTGTACGGCATTCCCGTGTACATCAGCAGGGACAAGGCCAACGGCGCGTGAAGAGAGTGTATTGCTTTAGATGGGGATCGGGCATGTTGGGGCTCTATTGAGCAAAGGGGTTTATTGTTTTTTACCTGTTCGGTTTAGCATTGCGTGGGAGTTGGACGGAAACTAGACATTCTGGACTGGGGATTTAGGGGCTAGAAAGGGGGCGCGGGCGTAGAAGTGCATAGCACGGGTTACGGGTACGCTTGATAATGATTGAAGAACAACGATATCATCAAAGTTTTTTCTCCTGGTCTACTTGGTTCCCCGAGAGGTGGTTCCCTGGACCTGTTGCCATGGTGAGCCGTTCAAATGGGAGGGGTGTGACCTGCCTTGCCATAATGCTTCGCAATATCGCTCCTCGTCTGGTGCGGAACGGGGTGAGGTTGTGTCTACACGGATGATGGGATCTTGAATAGGTCCGATTTTGGAGATTGGCCCGCGGGATATCCGCCATGTTTTCCCCGCCGTGCTATGCTGGCGTGGGCATGCTCCAAATGTTGATTGTGTTGCTCGCTGTATTCTTGGACAACTATATTCGTGCCCCTAGACGTGACCGAGTGCTCAGGGGGGTCTACCATCCGTCTGATGTTTCGAGGTTGGATCTCGGTCCATCGTGAGGCGGACATAGATCTGATTCTGGACGACAGCACTTGGACTCGTGGAAACGTCGAGAAGGACGGGTGGTCATCCTCTCTATTCTTGGCTACGGGACGGACGACGATGATGGATCCGAGAAGGGGAGGGTGCCCTTGTATCATGAGAGGCAGTGGAAGGAGCAGATTCGTGCTGCTATTGGGTCTTGCCGTGGGCACATAGACATCGTGACTTTCTATTCCCGTCCTCCAGGAGTCACCATGAGTATGAGGTATACACATCGCCGCCCCAGCGCGGCGGCACCGACCACGACGACAAGCCTGCCTGTCTGCCTGCTTCGCTGGGGGCCTGACGGATGCGGTCTTGCTATTGGTTTTCCGGGTGGCAATGCGTACGACTCTATTTCTGTCATTGGGAAGAGCATCGTTCCTCCTTTGGACATGTCATCCGGACAACGTCGTGGTGAGAGGGGCACGAGGAAAGGAGGCTTTGATTCATCTCATCGTGTAAGTACGCTCCCCCGGCGGAGAGTGGCACAGCAGATTCAACAGAGACACGCATTCAAGATGAGATTGCAGCACGACGGCGATGCGCGATGGGAGAGCCCAGGTATCCGGGCCGTCTAGTCTGGGATGCTTCGCACGGGATGGGATTGGTTATATCGTCTTCGGTATGAGCTTCCCCGACGACGCCCTGGAAAATTTGGGATGAGGCCGGCCGTGGTCCGTATCCCGTAGCACTCCGGAGCCATGGCCCTTTCTTTCCGGGATAGCAGCAGTCGTTTGTTGGGCAAAGAAGGGACAGTCATGTCTGCTTAGGGTTTTCTCTGATGTGCATTGCCTACAACACGAACACGACGACCGCTGCTGCTGATGCTGATCAGATGCCTGGCTCGGTGCCGGCACGTTATTAGCAAACAAGCCTCCTGGTCCTTTGATGTCTTCATCGTCGATGGGGCGAGCCTCTTTTGTCTCCCTCATCTCCAGGGCTGCAGGCTCGCCAGCGACCAAAGGGCCCGAGTGGTGATGGGGCTAAGCTGCCTTCGGATCCAAGTCCGAAACGCGGGCACGACGAGGGACGAGGCTGCGCTGGTGGCCTGGCGCGTCTATTGCGCATCGATCTGATGAGCCAGTCGCCTTTCTTCTTTTGCACCTTTGCTCCGAAGCCTCCTTGCGCCGTTCCTTGGGGCCGTGTACTTGGTTTCCGCCCCGGGCAGCTGGTAGGGCAGGAATTTTGATGATGTGCACTTGTCTCTCTTTTTTGGCGGCCCTAGTAGAGCGAGGCGTAGGGCGGTGGCTTTGTGGCGTTCGAGATGAAGAGCCAGTCGTATCTCAAGACGGACGGACGGAAGTGGGTCTGGTGCGGATTGGTCGACGGGGGACCTGCGGGGGGCGGGGACACTGGATTGGTTCCGGTCGACCACCGGGGGGAGGTGTGGGGCCGCGAATGAGGAGGGTGTGGGCACAGAATGTGTTTCCCTGGCTGGTAGCGAAACGTCGCGTCTCCGTACAGTTAGGCACGGTGCCGACAGGGAGAAAGTGGATGCAATTCGACAGTGTGTGTGTGTGTGTGTGACTGCACCTGGGTGAGGTGTCCAGGGGGGCTTGAGTGGATTCTTCCTTGGGGTAAGGGCCACGAGATGGCAGGTGCACGCTTGAACACTCCCATATTGCACCGAGAAAACGCAGAAGATGCTTGCCCTTGAACGCCAGCAATTCGTTCTTCAGCTGGACCGTGTGAGGCAAGGTAGGCTCAAGATTTTTTTTTGGTTTCGGGACGAAGACCGTTTAGGATCATCCGTAAGGACTTAGTAAGGCTGGCTAAGGCCTCCTTCGTCTCTTCTCTTCCATCAAACCGAACGTTGTTCGCCCCCTCTGCGCACGTCCTCGATCCCCCTCTCTAGCGCCGCCTCCAACAGAGGACGACGTTGAATTTCGGTGGCGGGGCACTTCCCAGAGAACCATACCCGCCCTGTGATCCCTTCAATGTCTGCACCTCTCTGCCTGTGCTGACGAGAAGATGACGGGGGACACTCCTGTAAGTAGACAGCATCGGGAACCACTTTTGGCCTCCGGGAATGAGATCACCCGTCCCCAAAGTCAAAGTCATGCATGCAGCTTGAACAGACAACGCCGTAGACACGGACGGAGACGGAGACGGAGACTACGGAGCGGCTAGTCTGGAACCTTGGTCTTCACTTCTGGGATGAGGTATGTGCCTTGGCGTCGTCCAGAGCATCGAGACGAGAAATCAACGGTCGTGCTATGAAACCGAGCTCAGGCACACTGGGCGTCTTATTCGCCGCTTCGTCTTTTCTTGCAAAGCGAAGCCATGTAAGTTGATCTCCTGTTGCGCCTTCATGGGCGTTCCTGGCGACCGACATTCGATTATGGCCAGACGCCATTTGCTATATCGTTCTGGCTTGTCTTTGCGACTGACAGCTGCACCGTTCCGCGCGCGTCACGTCGCGCCAGGCAGCTTTTCTCCTTCACTCCCCCCCTTGACGCGGATTTGACAGAACATCGTTACCCAAGACGGAGCTTCGAATGGTCCGTGTTGTCACGTCAACGTATTATGACACGAGCCGGCCCTTTTTGCGTCGTGGGAGGGTACATACCCCGAAATCGCTTTTGTGTAGCTCTACACTCACGTGTCAACCATATGCTTTGCGGGCGGGTCGAAGTTGGCCTTGAAGAATTGACGTGCAGTTGATGCACCGTCGCGTTCCTGACATGCCGTAGTTCGGAGCTATGCGCAGATGTGGCTTTCGCTTGCGCAACTCGAGTGTGATCAGGTCGAGGCTGGCGGCGACCGGGCGGCGGCTGGCCCCTCTTCTTTCACGTCTTGTCCCGCCAGGACCCAAAATCCTTCATCGGTTGCGCGGATGCTCGGCTGAGCTGCGTCTCTTTGAGGGTTCAGGGTTCATGACCGATGGCTGAAGTTCCACCACAGCCTAGACGTAAATGAGAATGGCTGGCCGTTTGAAGGCATCGTGGATAAGCATAGCAAGGGTGTCTTGATTGGCTGCCCGGGTCGCAGAGTCAGTCAGACAAGAAGCGACGGAGATCATCAGGCCGGGGTTCAAGGGAACATGACCCCCAGAGATACATCGCTCCATCCTGCGTGATCACACATGCTGCTGTATTTCTTGGTTGATGAACACAGGCTCAAGCAGCGGCACGCTTGCTGCATGACCCGTGATGCACCCAAGCACCGGCATGGAGCAGCGTGGCCGGGGAGGCAAAAGGCAACTGGGGGCGCGGGGGACGTATCTAAGCAGACGGCGAGACGAGATTTGCAGAAAAGCTCCGAGATACATGACTGATCTGTTTGATGAAATCAGCAATGTCACCTAAAAAGGGAGGGGGTGTGGCCAGATGGAACACGGGAGGACCAATACAGACTGGCGGTGTCGCCAGATTGATGGCCTTGGTGAGCCGGCCATGCGTGCCAATCCTCGACGACAGATGCTTTGCTATAGGTCACGGTCGACGTTGTAACGGCTGTGGGCGCGATGTCGAGGAGAGTTTGTCGCCATCAGCCTTCCGAGATGACGGACGGCGGTGACAGGTGAGCAAGCATATGGCTTGTTTGCTCAGAACCAGTCAACATCAACAACGGACGCGGAAAATCCCGCGGAAGCGCCGTCACCGGTGGCTTTCGTCAAACCGCATGCCGCCAATCTCGGTCGAATTGTGGTGACAAGGCGTTGGGCACATAGGCCAGCATGAGCAAAGGCGACTTGCAAAGGCGACTTGACACCGCACATCATTCTCGACATGATACCTAAGCAGGACGGAGTAAGGTCGAGAAAGGGCCAGAGGGCCACCGGAATCGACGTGGTCTTCCTGCGTGACTTGGTCGATGCTCTGGATCGCAATGACTACGTCCAAGTAGCTGCGAAGCGCGGTCGAGCATCCAGGGTCTAAGCAACATGGCGCAGACGGCGCAAGAGAAGGCCGCATCAGCAACTCGTCATCGCGAGCAGGCGTGAAAACAAAAACAGATATCCAGACATCAACCTCGTCAGGGGCGGAAGGAGGGATGTGCGGATTAACAAGCTGGCGTTAAGACGGTCTCAAGCACGGAGGGTGGGTATGAAACCGGAGAAGCTCTAGGGTGTATCCCAGCGAGTTTTGCCTCCTCCAGGCCTGACGAAGTTGGAAAGTGTGTCGATCTTGAGCGTTATTCGGTCGTAGACTAGCTCGATTGCGCTCCAGCTTTCATCCAAAGTCGTGCTTTTTCTCGAAGGGGTTTAAGAATCAAGTCAAAAATAGTGTTCGCGGCGTGTCAACGGTTCCCACCCTTTTTGATTGACAGTTGACAATGCCCAGCATCAAGCAAAATGTGATAGTGGTGCTCTCTCGCTCGTGTCGATTCGCGACTTCTTCCAAGTGCTCAGGGGGGCAATTCGATGGCTAAGGTCGTCATCGAAAGGACGGCTCGTACGAGCACGAAGAGATGCAACCTGGACGAAGATAAGGTAGAAGCATGGACAGGAGGCAACAGGCGCGCAGACCATAGCGGCGATGTTGGGCTGGGCAGGGTTGTAGTGTTTAAGGTGAAGGTACCCAGTCAGGCAGGAAGATCATCGCGACTGTCGCATTCACGGGCTTGCGTTTTTTTGGAGGACGGGGGGTTGTTTCCCCATCTGGGTGTAACTCTGGTCTAGTGAGGAGAGAGAATGTGGACCGGTCCTGCGTTGGGGAAGATACACCAACGACACTGAGTTCTCTCACTCACTGCGGTGGTTGCTTTCAAACTAGCAAGACGTGAGTGACACAAGCGCTGGAATGTGGACACGCACCGGTGCGAAAGACACACAAACGACAGGCAGGGGGAGGCATGGAAGCCACGACTTATTTGCCCCGTGTTGTCGGATTCATCGATGTCAGACATGAGTGTTAAACTCTCTTGTCTTCGTCGAGGCGTGGTGTTTTGGACGCTGAAATTGAGACATACCACTAGAATACGTAGCGAGAATTCCAGCTGATTGATGTGTGGAAGGTATTCTTAGAGAACCGTACATGACGGGCACCACGGGAAACCTTCAAGGGCTGCAGGTAAGTCCCTGTTTCCCCAAAGCTTTGTAAGCTGTGCAGATGCATGTAACCTTGGTTGCGGTAAACTACGCGGTACGTCTGCTTTCAACCGAGGCCCATCGCCATATAGTTGCTCCAAATATCGCGTTGAAGACTTTTCATCGACTGATGGAACATATTTGGCCGACATGAGGTGAATTGTTAATTACGAGAGAACTGTTACGAGTACGAGCATGGCGGATAAGCAAACAAAGAACCGGAAATACGATGCAAATGCCAGTTAGCCACGATGGCTGAGCACGAACGACGTACTAGACTGAGCCCAATTGACGGGCACTGACAGAGACACGGACAAGACAGTTCGGTCATCTCCCCATCTTTCTTTCTTGCAGCAAGACCGTTCCTGGCATAGGCACGGTTCTAGGCTTAGTGTTCCTGAGGTCGTGTCTCGTGGGTGACGGAACGCTCGAACGCGTCCGGGCTGGTCTCGTTGTCAAGATTGTCAGGTCTGGTGGCTGGAGTGTGGAGTCGCAGGTGTCCCCGCCAGAGCTCTCCAACACAGACAAGTGCCAGTCCTCGTCTCCACGTCGTCTGGATGCTGCCCCGCCGGATGGACGGCGCCAGGTTCAGGGTCAGGGCTCAGGCACCAGGCAAGGCTCTTGATGTTGTTGATCATTCACTGATCGTGTGGCTCGTGGATCCCTTCATACTAGATGTAGATGTAGCTAGTAGTTGCTTAGTGATCCTCAGGTGTCGGTCTGGACGGATAGCACTCCGTAGAGGAACGTTACTCTTGACATGGACAGAATCGCCTGCACATAGTTTCTGCGGCTATCCAGTCTCCGAGCACGAGCCAAGCTGAAATCGTGATCAATGAGGCTACGAGCTACGGTGAAGCTAACGCAGTTGCGGCTCTGGCCCTAGAGCATGTTTTGGACATCAATCGTCCTCAAAGCTGGGGTGAGATGCTTGTGAGTCGGTGCAATGCTTTGACGATGGTAATCTTCAGAATCAACTCCAAGTGGAGGTCAAGGGCTGCTTGGGAGGACCTTTGCAGTTCGTGCTTGTGTTCGATCTTCTCCTCAGCTTCTTCACCAAACGCTTTGCAGCAGCGCAGAGTGCACCGTGAGCTCCAATCCAGGACCCACAACCTTCAGCACGCCCCACATGGCGTCTTTACATAATCACTCATAATCTCCAAACCGCCAAACCTTAACACCGACGCTGGTCCTGGAAACCCGCCTCCTCCACACTGCACATCGCCGCCCTCGCGCAGCTTGCAGCACCCTCCACATCACGCTCGTCCTATCATCGCTCAGACATATCGCGATCTGCCATCCCCTCCTTCTTAATTCTCCTACCTACAGCTCGTCAACCCCGAACTTCGACCGCTCGAGACGGTCCGCCACTCGTCATGGAACCGGCACCCTCGTTCCCCGGCCGCCGCGGCACCGACGTCCACTCTATTCGTTCTTCACTGGTCCAAGACACCGCTACTGAATCGTCAATAAGGACCAAGCCAAAACTGCGGCAAGCAACCTGATCCCTGGCCGAACCCAATGACGTCCACCACAGCGAGCTAGCCTCACCTCTCTACACTCCGAAAGATCGCCCTGCGTTCCCACCTGGGGCAAAGCAATCCAACCCAACATTGCGCGCAGTGCACCAGGTTTATCGACGAAAAAACTACCAGCAGCCAAGGCACGGATACGCTTCTAGATTGCAATATGCCATTTTGCCTTGGCTCCCACAGTCCAACTTCGGTCAAACAAAGCGCCAAGCCTACATATACACCCCGTCTCATTGGCGCCGCTGAAACCTGAGCTAGCATCAACTTCGACAAACTTCGTCTGCCTCTACTCAAAGCTTGCCCGTCTTCAAAAGTTTTAGTCTATACATCGGACACGTTCTGCATGGGTCACAGTCGGGGCGCCATCCCGTACAGATCCGGTCGGCGTCGATGTGCTCGAGAACCCACCACACCGAACAACCAGTCTGCAGTAACGACGGCATCCGGACAGCAAGGTGGTCTGGGCCAGCCCGGGCAAACACGGATCATGCCCAAACCGATGCAAACCTGCAGCACTCCCTCCTGGCCATGCCCCGGGGTCCCTTGGCCGCTGCCGCCCCGTTGCGACCGTCTCAGTGGAAGTTGCCGCCGCCCGGTGGCATGGCGGGTTCAATGGCACGTCGTTCAGCAATGTCGCTGTGCAGTCACTTACTGGCATCGCGTTTTGAGGCCCCAAACTTGAGCGGTAAAGAAGCCAGGGGTCATGCACTGAGCTCCAGCCAACCAGCTTGTTGGATCCCGCATGGCCAGCGCCATTCCCGTGGATGCACATGGCCGACAGGTCACCTGTGAGGCTTGATCAAGTTGGTTCCCGTCGTGATGGACGATAATAGCACGGCGAAGCTGTTTCCGCTTCGTTGCGCGAATGAATATCTGCCATACCGGACTGCAAGAGAGACTCAAAACAATCGCGGCGGCACCATGCTTCGCGAGGTCTCTGAATAGCGACGGCAAAGATGAGAATGCAACGACAATGATATCTCCATCCCGTCTGTTTGGACATTCACAGCGGTCCGAGTCTGAATACTGGCTCTCCCCAGCTTCATCCTTTGTATGATATCTGCACCTCACACACAGATTATCCGCACCACGCCGTACCGCACTCAACCGCACGGCCGGGCTCTCTTGGAAGCCAATTCCATGGTTGGAGATACACGTGAAGTTTTGCAGGATTATCACCAGCTCGTCAGGAATATCCCATCGTTTCCGCTGACCGCATGGCACCTCATCTGCACGCGGCGGCGCATATACCCACCCGCACCGGGACAGTCTCGGAAGTCACCTCCAGTGTCTGGCTGGGGGATCCACCAGGCTTCCGGCCCTCCCACATCCTCCCCTCCCCGATCCATCCCTGATTTGGCGCGTCGACCAGAGCCCCCTGTTCCCTACCATACCCACTTTCGCGTCCCCACATCTGTTCGCACTGCCATCGCATCGTGGGTCTTGGGCCGGGACGCCTGGAGAACATCTCATCTGCATCGACCTCCAGATTCAAGGGGGGTTGACGTTTGCGAGAAGGAGGATGCAACATGGTCTGCGTCGTAAACTTTCAGGAACGACCATGCAGACCCTATCAAGAGGTGCACATTTCCAACGCATGTTCGATTCTCGTGTGTACTGGTGCACTTTCAAGAACCTGTGCAGGTCATTTCAATTGCTGTTGATGTTCCGGTTACTTCCAGCCAGAAGAACATGCGTTGGTTGCAAAGTGGAATACGCACACGCATGAGCTGCAGACCCCTGTTCTCGGGCATCTAAATGTCACGCCCAGATCGACGTCTGTAGGGGGAGAGGCCTCATCATTTCCTCTACCTAACTCTGTAGATGTACTTGGGCGTCTGTGCGAGGAGCAGCTGGGTTGTGCCTTTCTTTTTCTCACCTTGTTACTTACTTCACATTAGATACTCAGCATGCCAATGAAGCGCTTTTTTATTTCATTACTTGGTCGGTCCTGGATTGCCTTGGCGGGCCACCTCCAGCCTGTGGGATGGACGGTACTCTGCCCGGGCTTATCTTAATAGATGTACGCAACGTGAACGGCAGGGACCAGGCGACATGTCGTTCGTTGCGGCTTAGGGGTTGCACTTGAAGAGATTTACAAGTCCCCCTTAAAGGTACAGGAGGAGGTTGTTGTCGTCGTCGTCGCTATGGTTGGGCATTATGATTGATGCCCCCCTTTCCGTCCCGATCATCCCCATCCATCTTGTCTATTCTTATAAAACCCCACGCCCCTCTCTCGTGCTTCTGCGCCTCGAGGAGAAAGCTTGGTAGATCTTCGATGCATCAGCTGCAAGTGTCGTCCCGGACGTCACAATTCTAGGCCATTGTTGTTCGCTACCACTAGCTCCCTCTTCAAGTCTTCCCAAACCAGCATAGAGTCTCGGCCTGAAAGGGAAGGGGCCTAAGAGGGTCTCGCGCCGCGCCAAATCTACCACCAGCGCTAGCAGTTCCGACCGCGTACAACACAACACAGCACAGCACACACGTCCACGTCGTCGACACCTGCCTTTCAGCCTACCACCTACACCTGGGGTCCTTCATTTTGCGGTGCTTATATTGCCGGTGGGAGAGAACCCTCCACCACCCACTCAATGTCGGGTCCCCATCACTTTGAGCTACAGAGCCGCGCAGCCAGCCAACAAGCCAACAAGCCGCTACACCACAAGCACGAGAGCCACGAGCGCAGCATCTTTACCCCGCGGTGAAACCACCTGTCAGGCGGTGGTGGTGTTGTTGGGGATTCCTGTTGCTGTTCTTCTGCAGCCAAGCGGGATATATAAGGTTCTTCCCCAGTTTCCGTCTCCGTCCGAAAGAGCTCGCGGGGAGGACGACTTCGAGACCTTTTCTGGAGAAACAAGGCCCACTAAGACGGGCGAGGCACAGCCATAAACGCAGCAAAGACAAGACGACGCCAGGTTTTTGCCTTCAGCGCCAGTTCCAGCGCCAGCCTCACTCGCATTGCCAGTGCTGAGGAGGTGCTGAGCTGCGTTGCCTGCCGTATCCGTACCAAGTACCCAGGTACTCCGTGCCTCCCTCCCCCTTTGGCGACCTGACGTTCCAGCAGCCAGCAGCAGTACCCCACAATTGGACCGCCGAAAACGCCTTTTGGCCCTGCCCGGGCTTCTGGAGCCCTCTTGGTGCTCTGGGCTGTCTCTCGCTCACCTGCAACTGCACCTTGGGCCTGCACGCTCACGCTGCAAGCCTGCACCTGGCACACACCCGCTCTTGGAGCAAAAGAGGTGCAGCGCCCACTTCTTTTTCGTCCACTCAGAGGGCCAGGCCAGGAATCCACGCAATCAGAGGCATCATATTACCACACGCCCCCCTCACACTCCTCACGCTCCCCACGCTCCTTGTCCTCATCCTCCCGCGACTCCTCACTCACAGCACGAACGCCAGGTGCCTAGGTACCTCACCTACCTAGCACCAGTACCAGCATTAGCAAAACACAATACCAGGGCTGCCAGCACTGCGAGGTGTGAGGTGTGAGGTGTGTGGTGTGGACCCCCCTCCCCCTCCCCGGCCGTCGACACTGACCAGCCAGTGCGGTGTCTTCTCCCCAACCCCAGTTTTTACTCCAAGCCGGCGACGTTCCCCATCTCCTCCCAAAATCGCAAATCTGCTCCGCTGCTCTGGTTTTCTCTGCTTTGCTTTGCTTTACTTTTGACCTGGGTCCTGTCTCTGAGAGTCTTAGTCTCTCTCTCGCTCCTCTTTTTTCGTCCTTCTCGCTGCTCGAGGACGCCGAGTCAAAATTTCTTCTCCCCGACAATTCTCAACACTGCGTCTTTCTCTTCTCCGTCTCTTCCCCGCCCCCAGACACAAGAGAGTGAGAGAAATAGAGACTGCGTGTATGTGTGTGTGTGTGAGTAAGAGCTTTGTTCCAGCTCTTTCACACAATTCCAGTTCCTTTTTTTTTTTTTTTGTCCCAATTCAAATCAGCCAACCAACAACCTCTCAATTCCCCGACTCAACAACACCACAGCCGCAGACACCGGCACGCGACTCGGATTGCCCCGGGCCAAGACGAGTCTTTTCCCGCCGTACCATGGTCCATCTTGCGACCGCTGTGACCCCCACAACTCACACTTACACCCGCGGTCTGAAGGCATAAACAGGGACAGGGACGAACGCCGTTCTCTGCGCCGGCGCGTGCGGGGAGTTAGAACCAGAGCCAGAGCAAGAGCCAGTGCCCCGAGTAGGATTGCCAGCAGAGGTGCAGCTGCAGGTGCCAGAGCAAGACCCAGCTCGCTCGGAACCGCCTTCTTCCACCGTCGCCTCCTCGTTGATCTTTCCTTGTTCCCCCCAGATGACAAAGGACAATGTCATCTAGTCTGCAGCAGCTCCAAAGTCACCAACTCAGAGCTGTCAGTCTCGAATACTCGCAGCACGGTCTAGACTCTCCCGGCGCCCATTCGCACCATTCCCATATAACAACTTCCTCGGCTTCCCACCAACCCTTTTCCTCAGGAACCCCAAATGACGGAATGCGGTCCAACAGCGCTTCTCAAAGCTTGGTCGATGCCTCCCATTTTGCCGAGGACTTTTCCTTCCCGCCCCACGACCTCCAGGACCAGAATGCAATCATGTTTCTCGGCGACGCGGACCACGCTACCGACATGTTTTCAACCTCGCACCGCCATTCCGTCTCTTCTGTAAGCGGCGGCGGTCGTCAAAACTCCATCACCGTCATGTCCGTCCCCTACGGCAGGGCCGTCGACCAGCGCCGGCACAGCGTCATCACCTCGGAAGACGGCAGCCAGGACGACCAGGCCGAACCCAATCCTCTCGAGGACAACGGCGCCGACGAATTCGGCTTGCCTACCCAGGCCGGCAATGCATCTGACTTGTCAAAATCCAAGGACGACAAATCCGACCAGACGCCCGCCTGGAGTGAGCTGAAGACGAAGGCCGGCAAGGAGAGGAAACGGCTCCCATTGGCGTGCATTGCCTGCCGCCGCAAGAAGATTCGATGTTCGGGAGAGAAGCCTGCGTGCAAGCACTGCCTGCGATCGCGCATCCCCTGTGTTTACAAAGTCACAACGAGAAAAGCTGCCCCCCGTACCGACTATATGGCCATGCTGGACAAGCGACTGAAGCGCATGGAGGAGCGCATCATCAAGATCGTACCCAAGAGCGAGCAAGACGCGAGCGCCGCCTCTCTGACCCGGGCTGTCGTCAAGCCGGCGATCCCAGGCTCACTCTCCGCTTCAAAAGCCAACGCAAAGAAGCGACCCGCAGACGAAGCCTTTGGCCAGGACCTTGACCACTGGGCAAAAGCTCCAGCCAAGACAAGAATCGAACCGCCAAACAAATCCAACACCCTCCAGGCCCAAGAAGCAGAAGAGAACAAGCTATTCCTCGAAGGTCTCGACGCGCTCCCGCCCAAGGAACTCCAGGAACACTTAGCCGAGATCTTTTTCGAGAACATCTACGGCCAAGCGTACCATCTCCTCCACAAGCCAAGCTACATGAGGAAGCTCAGGTACGCCCATCGTGATCATTGAGAAGCTGAGGTTTGCTAAACTGTTCTGCAGAGCCGGCACGTTGCCACCCGTTCTTGTCCTATCTGTCTGCGCCATTGCAGCCCGTTTCTCGAGCCACCCGAAACTCAACAGCTCGTCGCCAAACTTCCTGCGTGGCGAAGAATGGGCTTCGCACGCAAGAGACATCTGCACCAGGCGGTATGAGTGGCCCAACATCACGATATTGACATGCCTTTTGATTCTAGGCCTGCACGAGTTTGGTACCTGCCACGGCGGTAGGAGCTGGGCCCTCGGCGGGCAAGCGATCCGCATGGCTTTCGCCTTGCAACTCCACAGGGATCTTGATCACGACCCCTTGAACCGAAATGGGGCGTCGCAACTAAGCTTTATCGACCGGGAGATTCGACGGAGAACAATGTGGGCCTGCTTCCTTATGGATCGTTTCAACTCGTCTGGAACAGAACGGCCGACTTTCGTAAGGGAGGAGACGATTGAGATCCCGTTGCCGATCAAGGAAAAGTACTTTCAGCTCGACATGCCAGCCCCGACCGAGAC
The DNA here is from genome assembly GCF_000319635.2 of Colletotrichum fructicola Nara gc5. Classification (NCBI taxonomy): domain Eukaryota; kingdom Fungi; phylum Ascomycota; class Sordariomycetes; order Glomerellales; family Glomerellaceae; genus Colletotrichum; species Colletotrichum fructicola. The sequence goes on along the minus strand of NW_027094051.1, from coordinate 4,910,382 downwards.
TCTGCGAGGCAAGGTTCCTCACCCGGTATCCGCAGAAGACGGACAGCTCGCCGACGTGAAGGAGAACATGGGCGTCGCTGCCCACATGATCAAGACGATCGCCATCTGGGGTAAAATCATCACGTACCTGAACCAGGGAGGCAAGGAACTCGACCCTCATCCGATTTGGAGCCCCGAGTCTCAGTACGCGACCCTGATGCGGGAGGCGGAGGAGCAGCTGAATAACATCCCCGACTTCCTGAAGTACTCTCCCGAGAACCTGCAGCTGCACGACACAGAAAGGATGGCGAACCAGTACTTGTTCCTTCACATCGCCATGCAGCAGAACATCCTGTTTCTTAACAGGGTAGCCGTCGCGTCGCCAAACAGCCCGGTTGCTCAAGACGTTCCTCGAGAATTCGTCACAAAGGCCGGAGACACCACATTTGCCGCTGCGAATCGTATTTCAGAAGTCCTCAAAGATGCCGAGTCGTATATGGTCACCGCGCCATTTGTTGGTTACTGTGCCTTCTCGTCGGGTACCGTCCACATCCTGGGTATCTTCTCGGGCAACCCTGCCGTGGAGGCGGCGTCCAAGCGGAACTTGGCAACCAACGTCAAGTTCCTGTCCAAGATGAAGAGGTACTGGGGCATGTTCCACTACATGTCGGAGAACCTGCGCGAGCAGTACCGGACCTGTGCAGACGCTGCCAGAGGAGGATCCCAGACCAAGGAGAGTTCGACGGCGTCGCCCATCTTCCAGTATGGCGACTGGTTCGATCGTTACCCCCACGGCGTCTCCCAGTCCGACTTTTCAGACCCAGCGACGGCCAAGAAGAAGGAGAAGGGCGACGATGCAGTGTTGGAACAGAAGCCGGAGCTCCACACTGTCGAGGAGTTCTTCACAACCTTGTCCCCACCGCGCAGCACCGAAGGCAACACATCGAGACCCAACCCTCTAAAGCGCAAGTCGTTCGCCGGGAAGAAGCTGGGCACGTCGGGCATGCGCTCAGATGGAAGTCAATTGGAACCACTGTCCACTGAAAACATTGCTGCATCAGCTCAGGAGCAACTGAGTGCTCGCATGCAACAGCAGCGGGGCATGTCCGGCGCTCTTGGCGGGCAGACTAGCGGCCCCTCCAGCTTCAATCCCCTCACCGTGCCACATTCCCAGGGCTCAAACTACCACGCCTTGTCCCCGATCAGCCCCATTGCTGTCAGTCAGTTCGGGCATCATCACCAAGGACCCGCGCCGTTCTACCCGCCTGATCTGCTCAGCATGTCTCTGAACCAGCAGAACGGGATACTACAGCCCCTTGACCGACAGCTCGTGTTTGGTGCGTATTCGATGGAACCGGGCAACATGGGCCACTTTGACGGCCTCGACTGGGATGGCATGCCATCCAGTGCCCACAGCACTTCCGGGACACATCGGGAGGATTCCCGCCCACGTCCGCAACGAAACGCCAATGGTATGGGCGGACACGGCCACCAGACAGACGGCATGGGCTTTGTCGGCCAAGAGGCGTCGTCCGCTTGGTTCATGCCGTTCAACATGGAGCCACCCGAGATTGGGCAGGACATGGGCATGAACCTCGATGGCTTCGGCAACATGTTCAGCAACGGCCTGCACCACGGCGCGAGATGAGCTGGGGAGCACACATTCAATCATATTGTCTTGTTTAATACCGTGATACGACGGCTTCCGCAAGGAAAGATCTAGGGCGCCGGGTGTGCCTTTGGGCTCTGTATTATCTGTATATGTCTTGGACTTTCCATGTTTCCCTTGCTTATGACTATATGACGGAAAAGACGGGACGGAGCAGGACCGGGGACTTCATTGGGCGGGTCAAAAAATATCTACTTGGGTAGCGTAGCGATTCCGATATACTTGTGTGTGAGATACCAACCCACAGTAATGCAGCATGAAGACCACTACGTTACCGTCCAGATGTTCGTGATTAAATGGAGAGAGAGAACCTTTACGTGGTATCGGTGTGTCTAAAAAACAATGTGACTACTTTTCTAACCCCGTTCCCCAAAAGAGTTATTTACGCAATAGACAAATAAGAACTGTTGACAGTTCCGTCAGAACACGCGGGTTTTACACTACTCCGCAGCTGCACCCGTCTCCTCGGCCTTCTTCTTTCCCCTGGATCTCTTGCGCTTCTTGCTCAGGCTGGCGCCTCCGTCCTCGACGTTCTCCTGCGTCGTCGTCGTCTCGTCGGAGGCTTTCTTGTCGCTCTTCCTCTTCTTCTTGCTATCCTTGAACGTCGCGCCCTCAAAGTCGAACGTGGGCCCCGTGCGCTCGTACTCGTTGCCAAAGTGCTCGCGGCGCCACTGCCTGAGGCGCGCCTTCTTGCCAAACTTCTTCTTGTCCTTGCGCTTCTTGTCGTCGTCGCGGTAGGGGGCGAGCTTCTTCAGGCCGGCGAACTGGTTCAGCGCGGCGTCGGAGGGCGCGAGGAGGATGTCGCGCGCCGTCATGCCGAAGGAGGTCGGGGACGTCTCGCGGTAGCGGAAGCCGAACATCTCTGGCGTCTTGGAGGACGACGATGATGACGCCTCGGGGATGTCGAGGTCCATCTTGGCGTCGACGAGGGCCTCGAGCTTGGCGCGCTCCGCCTTGGCCGCCTTCTTGGAGGCCAGACGCTCCTTCTTGATGTCCTTGGAGGTCTTGCGCTTCTTTGACGGACGGCCGTCCTCGTCTTCCTCCTCCTCCTCCCCCTCATCGCCCTCTGCCTCCGGCTCGTCATCTGTGAGTGTGATTTGCGGGTGCTCCGTGTCGTCCTTGAAGTCGGGCACAATGTCCTTGATGTCAATGTCGTCGTCCCACGTGGGCTTCTTTGGCCTCTTCTTCTTGCTCTTCTTCTCTCCGTCCTCCTCCTCGTCGTCGTCTCCCGAGCTCGCGCCGCCCTCGATTTGGGCGTAGTACTCCTCGCCGAACTGGCGCTTCATCTCGTCCTCCCACTTGTCGTCCTCCCACGCGTCGTTGAGGAAACGCAGCCACTCGTCCTCGCTGAGTTGCTTGCCGCTCAGGCCCGCCGCCTGCTTGATCTTCTTGAGCTTCTCCTCGGCCTCCTCGAGCTTGAGCTTGCGCAGACGCGCCTTCTCCGCCTTGCGCTCCGCCTTCTCCGCCTCCTTGCGCTCCTTCTCCAGCTCACGCGCCCGCTTGCGCGAGCTCGCGGCCTCCTTGCGCACGGTGCGCGCGTTGGTGATCTCACGCGAGTACGTCTTCAGGGCCTGGTTTGACTTTTCCGGGTCCTCGAAGCGGAGGTTGTACGCCTCCTCGAACTTGTCGGCCAGCTCGCCGTCGTCGCCCTCGCCATCGTCCGACTCGAACGCCTTCCAGTTGTGCTCGCCGCCCTCGGTCCACGCGCGCGCAGCCATGAAGTTGGAGAGGAAGAGCTCCGGGTCCTTGTCGGCGTTGGCAATGTCGTCCTCCGTGATGGCCTTCTTCTGCTTCTTAGACACCTTGCGGGCGCGGGAGGGGTGGACGCCGTCTTCGGTGGCTTCGGGCAGCTCGACGACTTGGTCAGGCTTCCGCGTGACAAAGTCCCCGCCCTCCTCCTCCTCGTCCGACTCCTCGGCCGCCTTGTTGATCTCGGAGATGATGGACTTTTTGAGGGCGTCCTGCTCCTGCGCATAGGTCTGGGGAGGCGGCGCGTCGTCCTCGTCGTCGGACTCGCCGACGCCGCCAGCCAAGATCTTTTCACGGTGGTAGTCCTTGAGGAAGAGTGGCTTCTCCTTCTTCTTGGAGGGCGTGGGCTCGGCGTTGGGGGTGTCCTTGAAGAAGGTGAAGTTCTTGTCCTTGAAGCGGGGGTCCTTGTTCTTGATGGCGGAGAGGGTGGCGGAGATTTGGGCGTCGAGATCTTCGGTGGCCAGGAAGCCTTCCTCGTCTTCGGTCTCGTCCGAGGATGAAGAGTCGTCGTCTTCGTCGTCGTCGTTGTCGTCATCCCGCTTGCCCGTCTTTTTGTACTTTTCCTCCACTGGCCATGGTTAGAGATGCGTCAGATACCAATTCAATTCAAGATGAACTTACGCCTGTGCAACTCCTCGCGCTTCTTGTTGTGCTCGAACCGCTTCGCGTACTCCTCGTTGACCTTCAACTGCGGCGCCGCGATGTCTGCCCCTCCATCTTCGTCGTCTGAGTCGCTGTCGTCCAATAGGTTGACCTTCTTGGGCACCGACTCTTTTGTCGGTGCAGGCGCCATGTTGTCGGTAGTCTCCCTGCTGAGGCTCGGCCGCGTCGTTGCAGAATCCCAATGGGCGGGCGTTGTGGTGGGAACTTCAAGGGAACATGCAAAAAGCCTTTGGAGGGTCCTCAGAATCAACGTCCCGGAAGGTGGTCAAGCAACTTTTTTTTTTCTGCCGCCCAGCGACGCCTGGAGCTGCACTGCGACCCTGTTCGGCAGCACTGGGTACGAAGGTACGTGCCTGGGATGGAATTTTTGGCGGGGCCCGGCCTCCATCAGTCCATCGGGGTCCGCAGCGGAAGCGCGGCGGATTGATTCTCCGCTGCCCCTCTAAGGATTGGAGCTCCGAGCAAGAGCATTGGCCAACCTTGGTCGCTGCCTTCCGCTGGCTGGGGCCCCTTTGGCCCTTGGGGGGCGGTGCTTCGTCATTGTTGCGCCTCACCACCCTCGTCGTTTCAGTGGCCGAGCTGTGGTCCTACGTATCACCTCTACCACCAACCCATTTACCTACCACCTATCAACCCATCGCGCAAAAGGCAGCAAACCCATCCCAAAAATCCGCTGTCTGATTCCATCCGAACCGATCCCTGAATCCCGCATCCCCCGCAATCAAAGAGACCCTCCGAATCAAGGGCATACATTTGTCGACTTGCAATAACCGATAAAAAAGATGGACGGATCCGGCGGTGCCCCGAAGCCGAGCAGCAGCGTCAAGCTGGTCCTGCTCGGTGAAGCTGCTGTTGGAAAGGTACGCCCACCACGCCTACGGCAGACACCACGATGAGACATACTAAGAAATCAATCTTCGCAGTCATCCCTCGTCTTGCGCTTCGTCAACAACGACTTTCAAGAGAACAAGGAGCCCACCATCGGAGGTACGTAGAGAAAAGTCGCCGCCCGCCGCCCTGTCGTTCGGGCCCTCGTCGCGAGACATGAACCTCTATGGCTAACCCTCAACCACTTGGTCTGCAGCCGCCTTCTTGACACAAAAGTGCAACCTGCCGACCCGGACGATCAAGTTCGAGATCTGGGATACCGCCGGCCAGGAGCGCTTCGCCTCGCTGGCGCCCATGTATTACCGCAACGCCCAAGCCGCCCTCGTCGTCTACGACCTCACGAAGCCCACCTCACTCATCAAGGCCAAGCACTGGGTCGCCGAGCTGCAGAGACAAGCGTCGCCCGGCATCGTTATCGCCCTCGTCGGCAACAAGCTCGATCTCACCAACGGCGCAGGAGAGAGCGCCGGGTCTGCCGGTGGCGACGCCGGCGAGGATGCCGACGGGGAGGACGGCTCCGGCGACGCCCGCAAGGTGTCCACCGAGGAGGCCAAGACGTACGCCGAGGAGGAGAGCCTGCTCTTCTTCGAGACGAGTGCCAAGACCGGCCACAACGTCACCGAGGTCTTTACCGCGATCGCCAATGCCATCCCCGAGACGTCGCTGAAGAGCGCGAGAGGAGCCGGTGCGTCGCATGCCGTGAGCCGGGGCGGAGAGGAGCAACGGGTCAACCTCACCGGACCGAGGGATGCGGCGGCGAAGGAGGGATGTGCTTGCTGATTGTGACGACGACAAACCTAGGACCTTGGCGAAGAAGGGAATTGTTGAATTTTTCACGTTTATTTTTCGGAGTCTCTAGTCTTTATGCGCTGCATTTCTGCTATAGGGTTCATGTTCTTTTTTTATGGGAAGCGTCCATCCGGCAGAAACTGGGAAAGCTCGTAGTGGGGAGAGCCACTTTGGGCGCGTGGACGATAATGGTGGTCACGTTTTGCTCCAGATAGTGCACACTATCCTTCCCGCTCCCAACCTTCGCATGCTTGCTATCCGTTCGGTGTGTAACATTGGTGGTTTTGTGTGTTTGCAACGGCAGCGGGACGAAGACGGACATTGGGATGGATCTTGCAGGTCAGCTTGGAACTGATAGCAGTCGTCAGTGCATTAGGTAGACGGAAGTATCATACACTCAAAGACAAGTTTGATAGCCTTTTGTCTTTGATCGCACTTCATTTGATGTTACTGCCGGCTGTGAGACAACGTCGTTGAGCGAGTAATTGCACCATGGTCTGTCCTGACCGGTGCCTGTGGCCGGTGGTCGGTCGGCGGTTGGTAAAAAAACCAACCGGGTGGCAGGGTGGCCGAGGCATGCGCACAGGGCCACACGTGCGACTTACAGTGGGTAGCCGTACGAATACAGACGGCGGCCTGTCAAAATCAGCCAAGTCTGAAGCAAGCACTGTAAAACAGGCAGGTCGGGGTGGTGAAGGAGATGCCTGGTTGGTCAGTCACCGCCCACGCGTCCCACCTTTTTTTCTTAGTGTTCCCGCGCCTTCGTCCACCTCACCTCGTCACCACAGAATCTTTTATTACGACGGGTTCTGCGCAAGAGGGTACGGGAGAAAAAAACTGTCCGCCAACAACACGCTCGTCGACATGACCGTGTCCCGCGCGACACGCTGAGCCGTCAATTCTCTTTCCATAATAGTACCTTGCTGGTGCCAAGACCCCGGCAGTCGGCCAATTATTCTACTGTACTTTTTCGGCCCCTCCACGTTACCCATGTATCCCTCGTCTTGATTTTACCTCTCGACCGACGACGTTATGGCTTCGTCAATTACACCCGCTCAGGCTGAGCTCATCAGGTGCGTTTGTTGACTGCGCAGGACGATGGTGCCGCATGCTGACAGCAGTGATTCGGCAGCTCTCTCGCGCCTGAAGACATTCCCGTCAAGCTGCGATGCGCCATATGTAGCGAATTGGCTGTGAACGCCTTCCGCCTGCCTTGCTGCGAGCAGGCCATCTGCGAGACATGTCAGTACCACGCTCTTCCCCATCACAACCTCGACGTCGGTTTAACCCTCCATCAGGCCAGTCTTCACTACCGGCATCATGCCCCGTCTGCGAGCACTCGCCAGTCTCCGCCGACGACTGTACGCCTCACAAGTCTCTGCGAACGACGATCAAGGTCTTTCTTCGAACCCAAGAAAAGAAGCGGGAGGAGGCGCGAGCCAAGGAGAAGGAATCTGCGCCCCCGACGCCCATCGATGTGAAGCCGAGCGCGTCGCTACCTGCCCCGAACGATTCTCCGGCTGTGCACGCAGAGGCGTCTCCGCAACCTGCTGAAAAGGCGCATGCCGACGACAAGACGGACGCGGAAGCCGCGCCAGCTTCGGCGGCGGAGGCGACCGCTCAGAACGAAGCCGATGTGGCTGATGCCCCAAATGATGTTTGTGCTTTCCGCCTAACACGGGATGCTGAGCTCCGCTTACACCTTCACCAGGACGCGCAGGACCACAACGAGGAGCCCGGCCTCTCTAAGGGAGATGACGATGATAACGAGACCGTCATCATCACTGGCGACGAAGACGCGGCGACCGCACCCAGGCGAGGGTCTCAACAGGACGATGACACCGCGGAGAACGGTAACGACCAAGGCGATGACGCGAGCACGAACCCGAACATGAGCTTTAACTCGATGAACGGCGGAAGCTTCCCGAACATGAGCTTCAATGGATCTGGCGACTTTAGCCAGATGCAGATGATGATGGCCATGCAGAACGGCATGGGCGCCAATTCTTTTGGCAACTTTCCTATGATGGGTACGTTTCACCTCACATGATGCCTGCCGACCGCAGCTGCTAACACGTCGCCAGGTATGCCAGGTATGGGTATGGACCCAATGGCGATGCAGAACATGTACATGAACGGCGGCTATGGTCCTCAAGGCATGGGCATGGGAGGCTTCGGCGGTGGTTTCGGCTCAGGCTCCAATAACTGGAACGGGCAACAATCATGGAATTTCGGCCAAGATAATTTCAATTCTGCTAATGCTGCTGGCATGGGATCTGGTGACTTTGGCAACTATAACTCAGGATTCCAGTCAGGGTACAATCAAGGTAATTTCGGTCACCAATTCAATGATTACCGCCGCAACAACTACGGCAACCGTGGACGTGGAAGGGGACGCGGCTACTACGGCGGAGGCTACGGTCGAGGCGGATACCAACAGTATGGCGGCTACGGGGACCACGGTCAGATGCAACAGCAGTACGGTTCCAACTACAGCCAGGGCGCCGGTGACGCGAGCCGCACCGACAGCAATGTGGATGAGTTTGGCCGCGAACGAAACCCTGACCAGGACGAGAAATCAAACGCGGGAGGAGACAATGCAGATGGCGGAGACGGCTCTAAACCCGTGAACGAGGGCGGGAACGAGTCTGGTCCTATTGATGCATCCGCGCAAGACGCAGACAACGCAAACATGGCACAGGATGGTGACTATTCTGCCTACAGTGGTAACAACATGAACGGAGGTTATGGGCCGACAGGATTCTCAAACCAGAACCAGGGATTTGCACAGCCCGATGTTCCTTTGAATGCTCCCACGGGACCCAAGGCCATGCGTCAAGGCCTACCGAACACTAGTCTGCATACCCTGCGGGCTCGAGGATACGTCGTCGCCGATGAACAGGCCCAAGAGTCGCCAGTAGATGGCCCTGATCAGCAACAACAAGAGTCCAACGTGGAGCAGCCCCGATCTAGAAGTAACTCTTCGACGCGCGCCAAAGATAAGGACAGGAGCCGTCGTCGTGACGTTAGCAGAGATCGTGAGAGGGAGCCCGACAGCCGGTCTGAAAGGGAATACAGCGCCCGAGACCGCGAGTACTCTAGATCACGCTCACGCACCAGGGAACCTAGCAGAGAACGCAAGAGCGATCGCAGTGATCGTGATCGCGACCGCGACCGCGACCGTGACCGCCATAGGCGTAGACGCAGGCGCTCCGAGTCCAGATCCGTGGCCGGAGATCGTGACCGCGGTGAACGAGACGATGAGTACCGTCGCAAGAAGCACAAGAGCAGGAAGCACAACGCGTACGGCGACGAGGATGACACCAAGTCCCGTTCTAGAGATGATGGGTACGAGGAGAGATCAAGGTCTGCCTCCCCTAGCGACTCAAAGAGATCCAGTCACCGAAGCCATAGGGACCGTGACGAGAAACGGCGAGACCGCGAGAAGGACAAGAATCGGGACGACGACTACGACCGCCATCGGAAGTCGAGTCACCGCTCCCATCGGGACAGAGACCGCGACAGGGACCGTGATTATGACCGGGACCGCAAGAACCGGGACCGCGAGAAGGACCGCAAGCGTGACAAGCACAGGGATCGCGACCATCGGCACCGCGGCAGCCGCAAGCACTCGCCGGAGCCATCGCCTTTAGAGAAGGATTTCTACCCGCCCACCGGGCCACGCGGCAACGCTTCGGGGCTCGAAATTAGGGGGGCAAGCTCGAAGCCTGGCAAGTCGTCGGAACGACAAGACTCTGGCAGACGGGGTTCACAAGCGTCCGTCAACAGCAAGTCTGCGCCTGCAGCCACCAAGGACCCGCACGCCCTCGAACGCGAAGCGAGAGACCGTGAGCGTCTGCTCAAAGAGACGCAACGTATGGCGGGCCTTGCTGGTCTTGCGGGCATTAAGCGCAGCAGAGACGACGGGGGCGGCGATGACGGGAAGCGAAGTCGCCGGAAGGGACGGCGTAGTGAGGCCATCAGTATGGACGACGAGGAAGAGCGTATGCAGAGGATGGAGGCCGAGAGGGAAGGCTCCCGCTTCCGTTAGCAGCAGAACCAAGCCGCGACGGGGGAGAAGGGTCGGAAGCAAGCGGACGATGCGGTCAAGAGGATCCTCAATAGCCTGCGCAGTCACATGACGCGCAATAGCAAGAGGAGAAGAGAGAACAACCGTGCCGACCATCAGTAGGTGAAGTCTGGCTTACTGTGGCTTGGTGGGATGCATTCCAGCGGTCCGGCTCCCTCCCCGTCAGTTATCTCTCGTGCCGCAGGCCCCCGGGACGGGACGAGAGCGAGCGACAGCGAGAAAAGACTTGTATGTTTAGGGGCTGGCACGTTACATTATCCAAAAACCCCTGACGAAAGCGACTGCAAAAGTTATTCAGCGGGTGCGGGCGGCTTGTGGGATTATAGTAGACTTACAAAGCTTCAGTGGCCGGTACGGGCTGTATAGAGTTTATTTAATTGGACTCTTTGAGATCAGATTTGGTTATCGTGACGTATTCTCGCGCTTCTCTGGCTCTGGTCTTTCGCTACTGTGCTTGTCTTGTCACAATCAGGTTGCGTAAGAGAGGTAGGAGTGGATAGGCAAATTGACGTGTGTCCCACGTTGATGAGGAATTCCCTTGCCGCGGCTCTGTCTCTGTGAGCATGCGAAGAAATGTGTTATGTTGGCTGTGTTTTAAGCCTCACAGGATTACGCTATGGTGGCCTTGTGGCTCCTGAGAATCTTTACTGTCACTGGTCCTCACGGCAACGGGTCAGAACGCCAACGCGATATTGACGAATTCCTATCAAATTGGTCGAGGTGCTTGCGTCATGGGCAAGCAGTAGCTTAAATCCAATACACTTGATTAAACGTTCACGGCTCTGTTCTCTCAATTCCAAGCGGGCTGGGATTCTTCGAGCACCAAGCATTTGAATGTCTTGAGCTCTGTACTTTGCAGAATTCTTCTGCGTCCGACCAGTCACTAAGCATTGAGACATCACCCAAATGGGCGCCTGATGTGATTTACGTGAGGGAAGGGAACCCAGCCCAGGCCATCATCCAGGACGAGGTTTCGTTGAAGTTCGCAGACAGATTGAGCTCAACTTGGCAGTAATTGGGAGCTTGTTGCTGAGATCTGCCGAAGAATGAGCTGGTCAAATAACGCCTCGCAGGTCGTTTTAATGAGTTCTCAATGCCACCAGGAACTTATTCGGAAATGCCCCTAGACGTCAAAATTCGTCCAATGTGCCCTCACCGAAAGAGGACAAATGTGCGAACTCATCCACTTTGAAGAGTACTAGCTTGTCGATGATGGCGTAGATCATACCGAGTCTGTCCAGTCTCGCACGGTTCTCAAGGCCGGCTTCCAGTGTTGGGCCGAAGCCGGACCTGGACCGCCTCCTGTGCCTGATACGCTGGTGAGGGCCAGTGTATGGTCTCCCTCGAGAAACCGGAGTGATTAGTAGATACGTCGAGATCCCGTTTGGGCTACTCGACGGCTGGTCCAGCCGGACGGCAGTGCTTTTCTAGCTCTGCCGGCAGGCAAATGTCTCCGGGGGCACATTGCCAAGTTTGCCTTTTAGGGCTGACTTGGGCCGATGATTTTGGGTTGGCTAAACAAGAGACTTACTCACGCTTAGAAGAGACCCCACGGTCTTTAATCTCAGACCCCTATCATCGGCCTGGACAGCAGCTGGCGGTTCTGCTTCAACGAAGCTCCTCGAGGTCAAAGTAAACGGCGGGTCTAGGCCCATCATCAAAAAGACCGTACCGCCAAGCGATCACCACCGATGAGACCCTGGCCAACATCATGCCAGTCTGAACCAGCCAACGGCGCGCCATTCTAACGTCTGGCAACATTGTCGACTCGAAAAGCGCCACCTCTTGCGGCGGCTGGGACGGCTCACTGCTGACACGCATGGCTTTCCAGTGCCACCGCACGACACCCAGAGTCAAGTCAAGCTCACAACCCAAGCCCCAAGCCAACCGCCCATCCTTGGTTCAGAGCCACACCAGACACCTCATTGGTCGAATGAAGCACCCCTTGCATCCTGGGAAGGTCGCGGGGCTTTCGGGAACCTCTTCTTCAACTTATCGCCGTCCTCGCTAAGATGCAGCTCTCCACTATTGTCGCAACGCTGACCTGTCTAATCTGGGAAGGGGGATAGAGGCACGAGAAGCTTCTCACCACTCCAAAGGACACGGAGGAATATGAAGTCGGCGGGTTTTCTGCCTTCGTTTCTCGAGGAGTAGGCTGTTGTTTCTACGGCCCGTTTCCCCCAGCATTGGCGGTTCTCAGGCCTAACTAACCCCCCTGCCGCTGGCTGGTCCGTGGGGGAACCTTACAAGGTTTGGGGCTTTGGATGCTAGCTCAGTAAGGCAGACAGGAAAGAAGATGAACAGCACACTCGACCACGGGCTGTGTGAGAACTAGCACTGGAGCCCTCTCTCATGAGGGAATGAAGAGACAATCACTTCACTTGCTCGGCGTCCCGGGTTGTCTGCAAGGTGGGTGCTGCAATGAAACCTCTCGCCCAGTGTTCCAGAAGAAGCAAGATACGAGAGACGGAACATGCACATCTGCGGCACAACCTCACTCATTCTCAAGGCAAAAAGTCATATAGTGGTGGCGATCACTGCCTCCCCCGTGTTTTAAGAGGGGATACCCTTTTACAGTATCATTGCCTAATAGCGCTGGCTGGTGCTTTTTCCCTCCCCCCGACGCCAAGCTATCCCGAATGAGGCGCGACCCCCCTGGGAGCTGACAGACTTAACACCAAAATGTCGTATTAACAAACACTAGCTTGCTCGCTCCTCCGTTGTGTTTCTTCGCTTCTTACTTTTTTCTCTTCTGCCCCCCTCCCCTACAAGCTCAATTTCAATATCCGTCATGCAGGTGCTCATAAGCTCCGTCCCCCTGTCAAAAACTCTTTCGTTTACTGCTTAGTGGCTTCTCTTTTCCCACTGCCGTACCCGTCCCCTCCCCAGATTTGAGGGGTGCTGTTGTCTGCTTCAACACTAAAAAAGGAAGAAAAGAGTACTAGCCGACACCCACTTACTTCATTCACACTTCGGCTCCTTTCCTACATCTGTGTCGCTTGGCAGGAAGTAAAGTCTGGCCCCGTTTCCGTTTCCCCGTCCCTCGCATCTGCCGGACCAACCTTACCCAGGAGAGCGAACAGGAGGAGGATTGATTCTTGTCTGATCTGGGGCGGATCCTTCGCGAGAGAAAGTGCCTGTTAGGAGACCAGAAAGAGTCCTTTGGGACCAAGCAGTCATGGAAAATGGAGAGGAGAACCTAAAGTCCCGTCCCTCGGTAAAAGAGAAGGTCATGGGCATCTTCAAACCGAAGTCCGAAGACTCGAACTCGCTTCAGGACCACCAGAAGCAGCAGCAGCAACGTCTGCCCCCGCAAGAATACGAATCAGGGCTTGAAGTCGTCCAGCCTCTCCCGTGGAACCCCAACGACGTCCCCTTGCCGGAGGTCGCGCCGCACAACCACCTAGACGCCAAGACGTTGTCGACACCGCAGGTCGCCAACGACCCGGCGTCATGGCATCACTACCACTTGAAGAAGAACCCAGGTCTCGAGGTGGCGGCGGCGCCGGCATCTTCGCCGGACGCGTCGTCGGTGATGAGCCCCGGCGGGTACAGCAGCACGCTCTACGGCGGCAGCCAGGACTCGACGCACGCGTACTACCAGCAACACCCGCCGGGGTACCACCGGCCGTCGTCCAAGAAGGGATCCTCCGTCGACGGGCTCGGTATGGGGCCGAGGGTGTGCGGGATGCGGCGCAAGGTGTTTTACATCGCGATGGCGGTTGCGATCGTCTTCGTCATCGCGGCCATCGCCATCGGTCTCGGGGCCGGCTTGGCGTTCGGGCGGAAATCAAGCGGTCAGTCCGGCGGCTCCGGTTCAGGGTGAGTTTGACGGTGCCTCCTTTACATCGCCAAGATACTGATATTAGCTTGTAGCAACCTTCCGACAGGTGTGGAGTCAACAAAAACGGCAAATATCACCTGTCCGGCGTCGGACAACTCGACCTTTTCCGCGCAGGATGAGCCGGACCGCCAGTTCAGGCTGATTTGTGGCCACGACTACAACAGCGCAGACGGCGCCATCGACCTGACGGCGGAGAACGCGACGACCATGGCCAACTGCATCGACCGGTGTGCCAACCGGACGGAGTGCGTCGGGGCCGGCTGGGGCGACTACTACGGTAATCACGTATGCTGGATGAAGAGCCGCCTGGGGAAGCCCAACGTTTCCGGGAACTGGTTATTTGCGGTCGATCTCAACGGCACTGACGCGTCTTCATTACCGTGAGGAGACGATGACAAAAAAAAACAAAAGGCGAGATGCCCCTTACGTGTCCACGCAAATGGTGGGTGGCACAGCAGGAGAGGCGAGACTGTTTCTCAACAATGCAAGGTGGGCTTGACGGTAACCGTTGGCCGTCGGGACGAGGGCATCGAGATGGAGTTCAGGCGTTTTGGGATACGACCATATTGGCGATGTCAGGGGCATGTGTGATACCACTTCCATTTAGGCGCTCATAAAATGTCATCAAACGTCAATATTTCATTCGCTGTCATCAAGCCGTCCTTTTGATCCTCCTCCTCACTTGCAGCTCTTCGTCACACGCCATGCGACGAGGCCACGCCGACCAATCACTCTCGTGAGTGTGTTCCATACACCGTCATCGCCGAAATCGAGGTCGTCCAAGTTTAGGTGTTGTCTGTACCTCCACACCTCGCGGAATCGTAAACCCTTCAGGCCCTTGTTGGACAGATAGGGGTCTATCCACGTTGCTGAAGCAGGTGCAATGAGGTAGGTGCCGTTCTTCTCCTTCAAATACTCCGAATTGCGTCTGTCTGCGGGCGTGTCGCACGTCGCAAGGCTGTCCAGCTCCTTCAAAAGGGCCTCGCCCTTCATGCCCATGACATCTCGGGTGGTGAGGACTTCGTTCTTGCCGTTGAGAAGCCAGATTGGCGGGGTGTACGTCTTCCACCAAACGGCCTGGGTCGCGTCGGGCTGCTTGCTAAGGAACACCTGTCCAGGCACGATTCCTCCTTGGTGGTAAACGCCCATGAGGATGCCAAAGACCAGGTTGAAGCCAATCCAGGTAGCAATCCAGGCTCGAAGAACGGTGCGGCTCTTTGGCACATTGACCGACGACAGGATCAGTGGAACTGTTGGCAGCAGGAAACGGGCTTCCTGGTGCTGGAAGATGGACAATACAAAGACGCCGGAAATGGCCGAGTAGAGCCGCAATGAGACATGCGGCTGCGTGAACAACAGCAAAGCAGCAGGCCCGATCAACATGGGGATATTGACCAGGAGGTGTTGGTACCAGGGGTGCAGTCCATGCTGAGCCAGGTTGTCGGGGTTGATGTTGTACATGAGGTTGTTGAGTGGCGTGATGACGGGGCGTGAAATTAGATCTGCCCACTTGATGGGCTCGGGAAGGTAGAATGCCGTGTCTAGGGTGATGGCAACGAGGGTGGTGGTGAGTGCAGCTAACACCATGGCGGTAAGGGAGAGAGGTCTATGAGGTTGTCAGTGCTGCTCGCTGTGGCGTGAATCAATGCCTCTTACCTATTGACAAAATGGGGTATCAAACGAAGTCCCGGAATCAGCAAAAAGGCCGGGAAAGTAATTCTATTAAACAATCCAAAGACAGCCACGATCCCAAGGATTGTGGAAGCAAGAAGCGACGATTGTTGCTGTCACAAACGTTAACATCCCGTCAGACTCAAGGGTTGAGGGCAGCTCACTGGGCTTTCAACAATGCGCTGAATCAAAACCAAGCACCATGCGACCACCAAACACTCCACCGAGTTCGAAAAAGTGTGGGTTTGGTAAGTCCATGTCACATATGATGAGGCTACGAGGAGCACAGCGACGCGTCGGTGGCGCGGGGAGCTGATGAGCTCGTGGATGGCCCAGTCCTCCAAGACGAAGCTGGTGACGAACATGAGGACGCGCAGGGTCCAGAAGACGGCGATCGGAGGGATCTCTCCGTCGTGGCCGTTACCGATCCATAGCCATCGGAGGAGCAGCATGGGCAAGCCGTAAACGGGCCATAACGGGAAAACGCTCCGGATCGGGTGTTCGTTTGTGAATTCCCATGTGTGTCGAACGGGGTAGCTAAAGATTTGGCCTGCGCCACGCGTTAGCTCAGGTACTCCAAAAAGCGAGAACGAGCGCGAAAGTCACTGCGAGCTCCCGGGAGCTCGGGGGGAGCTCCAAGGCGCAGCAAAGAGCTGCGCGCGCCCGGCGCAAACGACGCGGGTTGCGGCAGCGACCAAGTCGATCAACATACCAGCGATGACCTCGGGGCCTTGGAAGTTCTCGTCCGGGTGTAGATAGCTGGGGGACAGCGCAAACCACAGCCGGACCAGGACGAGGAACAGGTATAACCGCCGCCACATGGCTTTTGCTCTTGATTATCTGGTCGTCGCAGGGCGGCCTGCAGCTGGGGATTCGGTTCGTTGTCCGATGCAAAAGCTTGCAAGTAGGTCGCAGGATTAGCCCGGGCAAGGTCGAGGGATCGTTTGGGTGGAACAGGAGTGGTCGCAAAGTAGCATTATCGAGGGGGAGGGGGCATGTATTGAACAAGTATGCGACTGTTCGCCCGGGGCCAGGGGGATTCGAGAATGAGCAAGAAGTAGGATGGAGAAAGACAAGCAAGAAGAGAAGCTTGGAAGATTAGGGCGAGATAGGTAAGGTGAAGCAAGCCAGGTGAAGGTGAGGGAGGGAAGAGAGGAAAGAAAAGAAGAAACGGGTAAGGTAGAACAAGGCACAGGCTATTGCGTAGGGTGATGGTCAGGATATTTTGGAGCAGCTCTCAGTCGCAGCTGCACGGAGGGCCCTCCTTGGGCGCTCCTTGGGTGCGGTGCGAATAGGTGGTGGGTGGATGCTAAGGGCAAGGTTCGGACGGGACGGGATGACTGATAGGTGGCCCACGCCGGGATGGTGATTTTGTTCTATTGCAAGGGATCCGCAATCTCTGATTAAGGTGGGAGGCACATGGCCCTGGCTCCTGCCGTTTGATGATGCTTCTCGAATCACCAGAGCTAGTGACGGACCACCTGGCAGTCGACAGGTCGGGTGAGGTTGACTTAGGTAGAGAAAGTGGGTGTCGAGGTCGCGGATTGTCATTTTAGCAAGGAGGGCTTCGCTGCGTGTCCTGTATCCAAGCTGGCAGTTGGCTGCTCGAGGAAATGCTTATTCGACGGCTCACAGGGGTCGCCAGCCCAGCGAACCCAGCGAACCCAGCGAACCCAGCAGTGCCGTCCCACGGTGCAGCGTGACGCGACGTGGTTGCTGGCAAAAAGTGAGACTTTGGGAAGTGTGCCCTCCGATGGCCCCTGTTGCAATGCAGAACCCTGCCAATGTTGCTTCGCCGGGGCCTCCTTCTGGAAGCACTAATCCCCGAACGGGTAAGGCGGAGCCTGGAATGCCACCAGCGAGCAACTGCAGCTGGGAGTCTGGGACTTGGACTCACTGCTGGCTGTGGATGTCGGTGGCTCCTTCTTCTTCTTCCCCGGTCTTCCAGTCCAGTCGTTGTTGATGCTCTCCCTCCTCTCTCAACGTCAAGGGACCCCCTTTCCCTTGCGAGGCCAACCAAATACGTTCGATCCAGTCAGCAGCTTTCTCGAACCACTGCCATCTCATTGTCTTGTTGTCATTATGCATTGCGCATCACGGTTGCTCCCCCATCAGCCAGGGACTCGCTTTGTTTCTTGGGGTCGCTTGTCTCTCGAGCAACACGCGCACCAGACCAAGACCAGCCTTGTCCGATTGTCCCAGAGAGTCTGATATCAGACGAACAGACATAATAACATCCTTAGTCTCTGCGGGTATCAATTCCGGCTCCTCGGGCCTTGTCATAGTCCGAAGCGCTATGTGTTATCATCTCGGTGCCACGGACAGAGGCGCGCCGCCTACGGTTGTTTGCGCGACCCTTGAAACGGGCCTCCTATAAGGACACTATTGGACAGGAGTTGAGGATCGGTAATGATGCAACAAGCAGCACACAATGTCTCGCCGTCGGAATGTGGTTTGCAGGGCCAGCGCCTCCCTGCCCACGCCGTGGGGTCGTGGAGTTGACAGGCCTCTTAAGTGCCTGCAGCTCGCTTTCGCCTTCAAACTCCGCCAGCTTCGACTTCATCGTCTTTCTACAGATCTCCGTCTGATTCTTGCATCGGCACCGAACCATGGGTCCTGCACGTGATGATCTGCCTTTGCAGAGACTCTGCGCTTATTCGGGCGGTGAGTCTGACGCGGGCCTGGCGGTGAGGCTTGCATTCACCGCTCAGGGTGAAGTATTAAATAATTCATGATCGACTTGGGCTCAAGAAGGACCTCTGCTCATACCGACTCTGTTGGGGCGGAGCTTTACTACTACGGCCCGAACGCAGCTCCGGACCCGCCGTCCCGATCCCGTCTCTCCGTCCGAGAGTGCAACGCTGTTTAACCACATTTCCTATTTCCAGAACTCGGAAATGGGGGGTACGCAGATTTGTAGCAAGGTATGGAGGTTTGTTCTTACATCAAGCCAACATCTTTACACTTTCTGAGTCACACTTGGCGACTGGAAGGCGTCCAGGTCCCCATCCACCGCAAACCTAACGGAACATCAGTAGACTGGAGATGGCACCGAGTTCAAGCCGCACGACTAGAAGAGATCATTGAACGCTGGAAGATGTAGCACCATCTCCAATCTGCAGAATTAGCACCTTGGGTGGTCTAGATGCATCTTCTCCGAGCCCTCTCTCAATGCAAATCGGCTTTCGGTGGATGTCGTGGCTGGTGCTCATCGACATCGGATGTGGCTGACAGCATTCGATGTGGCTTAACCCGAAAGTTCTCTGGAGCATTTGTACCTGGAAGGCTCAGGTGAGATGCATGACATAATGAAGCCATGCCGCATCCACGCCGGTATGGACATATTGAAGACCATTTTCCAACCCCAAGCAGAACTCAAATAGGGAAGGCCAGCTACAGTGTACCCTTCGAACCTGACGACGATAGAGATCAGGAAAGATGACCATGACAGCCCCGCCGATCTGTGGCCGTCAGGCTGCAATGGCTGGACATTGCAGTGCGTAGAGGTATCTGCGGTCGGGGAGGACTCACAGAGTAAAAGTGCTAGCAAGGCTTCTGCCTGAAAACCCTTGCTTGAGGTGAATGCAAAGACAGAGCGGCCTTTCCCCCTCAGGGATTCCTGCCTCCAGATGCTGCGGCGTAGCGGGCTCCTTTGAGGCCTCAGTGCTGGGCCGAATAAAGGTTCGTCGTGGACAAGGCGCCATTCACCTTGCTGCTCCAGGCATCAGAGCGGTTCCGGCCCGCAAATATGTTACCCTAGCCAATGAGAAGCCGGGCAGCCTCCTTTCTTGCTCGGGTACCCTACGATTCTGAAGGCAACCACGCGCCCCTCCGACCCTTCCTGTGTGCTGTCCCCACAAAGAGAAGGTACCTACCGTACCAACCGCTTTGCCCCCCAATACCTTGCCGACCAACGTCAGACTGTGAATCAGCACAAAAGCATCTCCATCCGCAACCCGTAGCCGCCATTGTTTGCTACCAACACCACTTCGTCCAAACCACCTCTCTGTCGCGCCCACTCCAGTTTCTTTCTCCGATTAGCTTTCTGTAGGTATATCTACTGCATTGCTTTCCGTCTTCGTCGATCAATCCAAATCCTCACACTTCCCTCATCAACCCCACCTCGCTACAATACAGCTTCGCACGCATTTCTCTGCTTCAACCAACTGACATCGTCGAGATTACTCGCAGACACACATACATCAATCAAGATGGCCACCGAAAAGAAGGAGCAGAAGATCTGGGTGCAGTCCAACGACAGCATCACCCTCCCAGTCGGTACGTCACATCTTTTCCTCTCCAAGGCTTGCTCCTTCCTCCGTTGTCGCATCCCGCTAACCGTTTGGTTCTAGACCGCGTTGTTGCTGAGCGCTCCATGCTCATCAAGAACATGCTTGAGGACGTCGGTGATGATGCCATCAGCCAGGAGAACCCCATTCCCATTCCCAACGTCAACGAGGCCGTCCTGAGAAAGGTCATCGAGTGGTGTGAGCACCACCGCAACGACCCCCCCGTCAACGCCGATGAGGAGAACGACGCTCGCAAGAAGACGACCGAGATCGAGGAGTGGGACCAGAAGTTCATGCAGGTTGACCAGGAGATGCTCTTTGAGATCATCCTCGTATGTGATACCCTTTCCTGTTCCTTCCCAGCTAATGCTAACCTTTTCCCAGGCCTCCAACTACCTCGACATCAAGCCCCTCCTTGACGTTGGCTGCAAGACCGTCGCCAACATGATCAAGGGCAAGTCCCCCGAGGAGATCCGCAAGACCTTCAACATCACCAACGACTTCACCCCCGAGGAGGAGGAGCAGATCCGTCGCGAGAACGAGTGGGCCGAGGACCGTTAAGCAAATCCTGGGAGCGGTGGGATTATCTAGATAGGATATCCCGTGCCCGCCATTTATGTGTTATGCATCGTTTTCTGGCGTTTTCGACGATTCCAAGGGCACCCAAGGGTCACGGTTTGCTTAGGGCGGGAATTGGTGAAGGAAGGACTCACCGCAGTGCGCATTCGAAGACCGCAAGGTAGTGTGGGTTGTCTTTTTAGTTTGCTTCACCGCTAGCATTTCAAGGCAGACCGTCTCTTCACCATTGCTATTGACTCATCTGTGAAATGATGGATGTACCCGTGTGGAAACGTGTGGCTTTTCCATGGACCACTGTGTCTGGATCGCTGCTCGTGTGTGCCTCACCATTTTAAGGGTTCTCGCAATGAGACGGGTACCATAGAACAGCCACATATTGCTGCTCAGCGGTCATTAAATCCTACAGATGTTCAGATTGAGGAACGAACCTGACTGCTAGATTTCACGACAGCAGAGAGATTCATCACATTGTGACGTCTCTATTTTGGCATCGGCACAAGAAGAAATGGGCAAGTGGATAGTGGGTCGCCGTTGAGAGTACCATCCGCACCTACATACCAACGAAGCTCACGCCTTCCTACGGCACCATTGTGGCTACGACACAGCCAAGGTAGAGAGGCCCAATTGACATCTATAGAATCTATACAGGCCTGGATCTACGGACCTTAGTTGGGCCACTTTGACCCGTGTTGGTCGCCCATGATAGATGTGCTATCGTGTAGAAGGGCCGAGCCTGTCCAAAGCTGATGGCCAAGCAAGCCCATGAAGGCAGGGGACCTTAAAAGACTCTGAGGCCAATTTGCCCCAGCCCACATCACACGACAGACACCATGAAGCGGGAGAAGCAGGCGTGGGACCTCGTTATCTTCATTCAGAGGCATCAAATGATTTGGCATTCCTTTCCCTATGACCGTAACATGCAATGCGTGGTGTCTAGCCGGAGCCGGGCATCCATTTTCCCTCCATAATTTTCCACCCCGAAGACTCCCACGATCAGACTCTTGCCGATGAAATTTATAGTCCGTCTTAACTCCTCCCAGAAGTTCCAAGTAGAAGTTCCATGTCGGTCGGCGGTGCCATCGAGATGAGACACACTGGTTCGGATTTTTGGGAAATCGAGATTTGGTGCGAGGTGTTTAGATGCCGAGGCGGGTCTTGCGCCAGTGGCGTCTCTTCGCGTTGTAGCTGTAGGAATCAGTGTCAGTAAAGATCGGTTGCGTCGTGTCGGGGGAGCGCGCGCGCGCCCTAGGATCTCGTCGTGTCGACCCCAGAGACGGCAGCAGAGGGTGTATCGTACCGAATGGTGTTACCAGTGCGGAGACGGATCCATTGGGGGATAGGGCGGTTCTGCTTCTGCGCCTTGGCGAGCTTCTGCTTCGTGCGGAAAGACTTGTGGCTCTGTGATGGTTCCCAAATGTCAGCGCTCTGCTTCCCTCCGTGGTGTTTGAGAACCCCCAGGTCGTGGTGATGATATTTGCCCCTCCTCGATCCGTCCGCCAGCGCCGCGCGCCCGCGACCTGCGCGAACCACGCATTTCTCCGGTGAAATCGATCGGGCACAATATCATCATCGTCGTCGTCGCGGGGAGAGAATGGGCGTCATCACATACCGGCATTTTGACGGCTGTTGGCTGATCAAGGTAGTCGAGTCCTTTGGGTGCAGTTGGTTCTCCGATGGGTTTGATGGTTCGAAAAATCATAAATTCTGTGTGAGAAGGCACTAGGTTAGGCGAGCCCGCAAATACCCTGATTGGCGGGGAGGGCAGCGGGTGGAGACGGT
Source organism: Colletotrichum fructicola Nara gc5 (assembly GCF_000319635.2). NCBI lineage: Eukaryota > Fungi > Ascomycota > Sordariomycetes > Glomerellales > Glomerellaceae > Colletotrichum > Colletotrichum fructicola. The sequence continues at coordinate 4,888,393 of NW_027094051.1, read as the reverse complement.
CACGCTTTTTCGGAAGGAGTCACTGCACGACTTGAGGCTTGCGTGCGCCCCTCAGCCTCAGCGGCTGCAGCTCGATTAGATAAGGATTGCAGTGACGCTTTCTCGACAGGTGCAAGGTCAATTCTTCTTGCCTCAGGCAGCAGCGTCAACAGAATTCGGCTTATGTGATAATCCCTGACGTGCCGATAGGCTCGAGCGGCCGACGATCCCAGAAGTGGCAGGCCCGCGGACCCGTTGGAACGCCCAGAATTAACCATCCATGCAGGGCATGTCTTAAAAACTGTCAATTAGGGGGCCCTTTCCGTACCTTCAGGGGCCATCGAGATTCTTTTGCAACGGTCCTTGGTCTCCCACCTCTCAAAGCCGCGGAGTTGCAAAGAAACCAGAAACAAGTTTTTGCTGCCTATTACTTGACGAGACGACGAAACGAACGACGGACGCCGAAACCAAACCGGAAGAGGGAGTGTGTGTGCCTGAGTTGTCCTTTCAGGTTGTCGTTGTTTCCTGCTTCTTTGTACATAACCCGGACGACCGTCTTGTTACTTGTCGCCCCCCTGGATCGGAAGAAATAAGCCACCTTTTAGCTTGTCAAGCCTCGCCTTGCCTACCTACCTACCTCTCCTACCACGACCCGAGGCCAACCGCACACCTTTTTGAAGACTGCGACATTCTGCAGTCGCAGCGGCGAAACGCAACATCAACCCCAGCAACCGACGAAGTAACGACACACACACATCCAACAAACCGTCAAGATGGGCGCGAGCATGTCATGGCTGTCCGGCCTCTTGTGGTCGAAGAAGGAGATCCGGATATTGATCCTGGGCTTGGTATGCATGCACCGCACCCGCGCCGCTGCTGATGCTGCTCGGCACCCCTGGAGCCAGCGACCTCCGAAACGCAAGAGATGCAAGGCTGACAAACCGCGGACGACTTGCACAGGATAACGCAGGAAAGACGACACTGTTGTACAGGCTGAAGGTGAGCTCATGACAGCCCATTCACATGCGCGCGCGCATGGGGAAAGAAGCTCGGCACTAACTTTATGCTTGTTTAGATTGGCGAGGTGGTCACCACGATCCCCACGATAGGATTCAACGTCGAGTCCGTCACATATAAGAACCTCAATTTCAACGTCTGGGTATGCGAGAGGAACCCTTTGAATTTCTGGCACAGACCGAACGTCGAGGCTGACATGGCATGCGTGCGCCTGTAGGATCTAGGCGGTCAGACTAGCATCCGTCCGTACTGGCGGTGTTACTACGCCAACACGGCCGCCGTCATCTTCGTCGTCGACTCGACCGATATCGAGCGTCTGCAGACCGCCGCTGAGGAGCTGGGCGCCATGCTCAACGAGGAGGAGCTCAAGGACGCGGCCCTGCTCGTGTTTGCCAACAAGCAGGACCAGCCAGGCGCCAAGGGTGCGGGCGAGATCTCGGAGGCCCTGCGACTGGGCGAGCTGCGCGACCGCAACTGGAGCATCATGGCATGCTCAGCCGTCGATGGCAGCGGTGTGACAGAGGGCATGGATTGGCTTGTCGTACGTTGTCACCCCTCAGCACCGCCGTGGTTGATATAACCACGGGTGCTCTTTCGCCCGATATGGACTAACTCCTCGTAGCAAACCGTCAATCAAGAGTCATAGAGGTCTGGCCTCGACCCTTGGACGCTGTTGAACAAGCTCTCCAACACCCCCATGCCTAACGCCCCCTCATGATTTATAATACAAGCCCCGCTGGGTTGGGTAGACCTACGCATTGTAGTATGTTGTACGTTTGCGAGCAATGAACACACAAGGTGTGACTCCGAAGCCTCACGCTCACCTTGAACTATCGGCGTTTCTGCTTTTTGGGACGGCGTAGGCAGAGCGAGAAGGCACACTCAACGGCCGTTTTCACTCGTCACAAGCGTCTTGGACGGACTGTCGTATGAAGGTGTCGCGCAGACAAATTTCACGAGGCGATCAGAGGGCCAGAGGCGGGGAAAATATGAAGACAGTTCGAGTCGGTTCGTTGTTTTTATTTATACGTTCTAATACCAGCACGGGGACGTCGTACTGCGTCCCTGGTTCTGTTCTGATCCTGCCGGTCTCTGCCGAAGCGTTCTGTCTGATATCTATGTCATGCCGTGCAGACGATTGCATCGGCTCCCTCTCAACAGCACCCATTACTCTTCAAGCCCAAAGAGATGATTCCATCATAGTTTTCCCGCCATGGTGGTGGGTACGGGTTGACCGCCATCGAACATGTTGAAATCCGGTTGGTCAGACAACATCGCATTCTGAATCATCAGGTCCAAATCCTGCGTATCCATCGCCGGCACGGAGCTGCCTCTCAAGACACTTGACGACGACTGTTTTTGGTTGCCTGTTGACAGTCTAGGAAGAAAATCGACGTCGCTCTCGCTGCTGAAGTGTCCAACAAGCCTCCGCCGTTTGTTGGGCCCCTGGGGGTTGTTTCTGGTGTCGTTTCTGGTGGCGCTTCTGGTGAGTCTTGTGGCTGTGGTGCTTCCTTTGGCTTTGGGTGTGGCCTTGCCGTTGGCTTTGCTTGTGGTGTTGCCCCCACCACTGACACCGTTGCCTCCATTGCCTCCATCGCCTCCATCGTCTCTATCGTCTCCGGAGCCCTCATCATTGCCCCCATCATTGCCTCCATCGTCGTCCTCGTCGTCGCCCTCGTCGTCGCCCTCGTCGTTGCCATCGTCGTCGTTGTCATCGTCATCGTTGCCATCGTCGTCGTTGCCCCCGTCATTGACGTCGTCGTTGGCGTCGTCGTTGCCTTCATCGTGACCGCCACCTCCACCATTGCCTCCGTTGCCTCCATCGTCTCCAGGGTTTTCCATCGTTCCCGCCCCCAGGACCTCTGGGGTCTGTGAGGTCTCTGCCTGGGCGTCCTCTGCGGCCTCTGCGTCCTTTGGGGCCTTGGAGACCTTGCGGACCTTGCGGACCTTGGGGACCTTGAAGACCTGTATTGACACCGATGACTCCTGGGCCTCCCGAAGCAAGGTAAGCCTGGTCCGCTTGAATGACTCGATGAAGATAGTTGATTTCTATCTTTGCTTTGTGCTTCGCGCTCATTGTCATATAGGCGGGTGGCATGCCAGTGTTGCTGAAATCATTAGTACGTATAAGATTCACTGCAGAGGGCAACGCTCACATAGCTTGCTGCTTCTCTTGCGCCATCCACCCTTCGTTGCGATTCAGTCGTCGCAAGAATTCGTTGGCTTTGACTTGCAATGCTTGGGCGCGAGCTCGGCTCATGTTGTCGGACACGCCGCGCTGCAAAACATCGGTGCAGGCTTGGATAAGATCAACGGCCAGGTTTCTCGCTTCTTGTCGAAAACTGGAGTGGTGAAAATGCAATGCGGCCGCCCCTGTATGCCTGGTAAGCATCTGTTGACGACGTCGGGATGTGGAAACTAACACTGTTCGATGTCTTCCGAACTGTAATCAGCTCTTCCGTAATTCGTCGTCGGGACTTGGTTAGGGTGGACTCTGTGCATGATAGCACTTCGGAGCCTTGGAGGTTGGTTGGCCATGTTTTCTGCGTTTGCTATGCCTGCCTGCAATGCCGGTATGGTGGGACGTTATATCTTGTACTGGATTTGATGTAGCCAAGAAGTTGTCGGGATGAAGATGGGAAGATGAGCAGATGACTGACGTTAACATGGGCTTATAAGGAAGACCTCCGAGGACGCTTCGGGCGGTGGAAGGCAAACACAACGACTGGTCACGCCTGCATGATGGAAGTTGAGACTGTGAAGCACTTGCCCGTTGGCTGGGTTTAAGTCGTGGCCGAGGGCAAGTACCTCTCGAAATGCGCTTCAACCCGACCTTCACGGTCGATCCCGTCACCCTCCTACCCCGTATCATTTTTAATCCCCCCTCCTTGTCGCTTTCGGCGAGGCAATAACCTCGAGCTGCACTTAACCAAGCGGCTTCTCTTCCGGTCAACTTCTCATAACAGAAGGACCGCGGCGGATGCAGTGGCTACGCCATAGAATGGAGGCAACTTGGAAGGTAGTGGAAGGGATCCATTAGTAATAACGACGATGGTAGACGACGGTAGACGACGACAGACGATAACAGTAGGCGACGACGAGAACATAGGCGATTAGAAGTAACAAGGACAACAGCAATGATAGCGATAGTGATGACGATAGCGGCGACGATAGCGACGACCAAAGTGAGTATGTAGGAAACGTAGTCGCTTGAGCATAAGGAAACTAGGGGGTCTCGGTAGGATATACGGATTACACGCGTGTGGTAGACGCTGCCCGGATAGCCAACTAATACTGCCTGGCTAGCAAGACTCTCCCAATTTCATAATCCGTCATGTCTTTCTTTTCCATCCTCCACTCTGACGTGTACCGTCCTTACCACACTACACAACTCAAGCCAGGCCACCCACCAATGCGACTGCTGCAGCTCCCATCGCCGCCATAATGAACAAGGACTCGACTCTGACAGCCGCCCCCGAGGCGCCGTAGTCGGCAGCAGATGTAAGAGCACCCGGGCATCCCTCCTCCGGTGTGTTGGTACTAGAGCTGGCGTACAGTCCGACGGCCGCCATCTCAAAGGAGCACGTCTGGCGGGTTGGTGACGAAGCCACAGAGGTCGATCCCGGCATCTCGTTTCTCCCATTTGATGTCGTCTCCGTTGGGTAGAACGGGCTTGAGACAGTGAGAGACGGGTCGAGGTCGGGATCGCCGGGGCTCAAGGCGGAGGTCGCAGTGGCTGAAAGGGTCAAAGACGCCGTGGGCGTTCTGGGTTTCGAGCAACCGAATTTAGGAGAGGTGCCGCAAATCTCGCCCACTTTGCAGCTCCAAGGCTCGTCCCTCTCAGGGTCGGCGCAACATATCTCGGTCTTGGCGATGCATCCCCTCATGCACGGCTTGAGTCCCTCCTCACATTTCTCGTCGTCCTGGCGTTCGGTGATCTGGGAAGCGGGCAGAAGCTCGGCTCCTGGTGCTGCCGCTGCTGGTAGGAAGAATGAAGCGCTGATAAGAGCTGTGATGAGAAGCATTTTAGGAGTCCAGAGCTGCACAAAGCTGAAGGCGCTGTGATAGTAAACGAAGTCTACAAAACACTGCAAGAAACCCTCGAAGTGGTCTTCAGTATGACCTCTTTTATTCTCAGTCAGCCTTTGCCGTGATTCACCCCTTTAGCTAAATGTGATGCACTCATGTTTGCTCAGATAACTTCCCTTCAACGTACACATCGGAGCCGGGTCGGATGCGGGTGTGACGTTCCTCCTCCGGCACGGAGAGTTTGCCATGTTTGCCGAATTCCACCTGCCCACCTCGTGTCAACTCAAGCTTGTCCTAATCCTTGTATCATGCTCATCATCTGGGGTAGTGCCGTTGGACAGTTGTTCCCGACAAGCATGATCTTGAAGGACGAAGCCTGCCCGTGGCACCCCAGAGCCAAGTTTGCCAAGAGGGGAGGCAGGTCGGGACTTGTGAGAAGTAACCGATAGGCTTGGTTCATTGCCTGATGTTGAAAATGCAAAACCAACTACTGCAATCGACCTTCCGGGGCCGTGGGCTGCGTCGTCCCCAGAACCCATGGATTGCCAGATCCAATATCGACCCTGTCCACTCAGGGGACGCAATGCGGATCTGTCACCGGTTGTCTGCAGAGCGTTGCGCGGCATTTTCTGTCATTCCGCGAGTAATAATCTTCAAGCTCGCCGTGTTGTCTGCGGCAAAAATGACCGTCCTGTGGGGTGACGTTAGGGCCCAACGACAGTATCTCTCATTTCCAGATCCTCTTGACTGACTGACTGACTGACGCAGGGTTGGTGGGACATCTCTGATCACTCTCAGTTCGAAGGCCTGTTCGAACAGAATGCAACATGCACGAAAGATAGAGAGAGGCCCTCACGATAGGATGCGAAGGCAAAATGGAAAGCTTTTTAGAAAGTCCAAGAGACCGCCAGTAGCATTGGTTACAAGCTTTGTGGTAATCGTCCTTTGAAGCAACTCCGAGGGACGTGTTAGCTTTGTCGGTCTCCATTAAAGGATATAGGGACATCTCTGAACTCGTCCGTCGTCTCCTGGAGCCTAGTCCGTGGACATTTACGAGGCTATCCTCACCAAAGATCTCACGGCTGGTCAGCGAGCTCAGCTGAAGGAGGTTCTTGCCGACGCCAAGGTTGTTCTGGAGCGGGCTCGCGGCGACCAGAGTGCTATCGATCGTGAGACCAGCAAGAAATTGCGTGTACGCATGACCTCGACTTTGCATGTCACCCAACTAATGTTCTGCAAGACAACCATGACGATGAGCCAGATGCACAACGCCCGGATTCAGGAAATACACGACCGCCTCCAAGCTGAAGCTGAAGCTGAACAACGAAGAATGAGGTTCCTAGCCCGCCTGACTCTGACTGATCTCTTTGGCGAATCTCTGTCTTGGGCCACAGCCGTTGCTGCGCGGTGAACGTCAACCTCGGAAACAGCCAGCTTCTGCCTGACAGTTTCTCAGGAGCGTGGCAGAAGCAAAATTGATGCAGAGAACGAGGTACAAGATGGGCGGATAAAGACAGGCAGAGGAAATGGTAGTCATCGATGATAGATACTAGTTGATCTGCCAACTCCTGTGCTCCAGTTGAAGAGGAAGACTTCCGCAAAAGGAGTGAAAACACGGTGACTTTGACAAACGTGAAACTGATCTTTGGCAACAAACGCTGCATCCACAGGCCCTCTACCTGTGATTTCTTCGCCGCGGAAGGCTCTCATATGCGAGGGAGATGTAGCTAGCGTTCCCCGAGTCAACAAGCAAGAGGGACAATAGGCAGCAATTCACAATAATTAGAGATTCTAACGTATTGAGCTTCTCCATGTTTGGTACCTCTTGGCTGACAGGCAGCTTCGGAACGCCACACATACAGGGCTCGGCATCTTTCCGCGTTCGACCGACCCATTCCGTGGCTCCTCCACCAACAATGGTGGAGTGCCCCCGGAACAAGCCATCTCTTCATTTAAAAGTCGGGTTCTCCCGATATGCTCAGTCTTGATAACTTGAGTCTTTCGGGCCCGTTGGAGTTTTAACTTTGGTTTCGCTTTACGCTTCGCACCTGAATCTTCCATCGATGCAAAAGCCGCACATCAAAGGTTGGGTGCCAAAGTCCGGAGACCTCCGGGATATCACCGAGATGCGAGCCAAATTCTCGGCGATCTCGGCGCAGCAGCGGTCGGAACGCCAGCCGGCCGTAGCGGAATGCGAACCGAAGGCCGATCATGTGAGAGCGCGAGCTGCCACTTTCTCCCTTTCCGGCAATGGGAAAACGTCGAGGCTGGACGCGACTCTGCTGCGTGGTGAGCCACCCAGACATGTCGCGAGCTCGGCGGTGTGCGCAGGATTGCCGTCTCCCGCTCCACTCCGTGGACAGGGAAGGCCATCGCGATAGGACGCTTCCCGGCGAGGCATGCCTGTCTTTGGCCAATGATGTCATTTACTCTCCTGCATTTTTCCCGATTTAGGTAAAATACACGATGTGGGAATCCCGCTGTCTCTGGCTCGGGTCTGGAGCAGAAACAGAAATTCGCACATAGCATGAAGGACGGTTGACTTGTCGGGCAATGGAGAGAGACTCACTCGCATTGGATGTCGTCTGCGTGGTTCATCCAAAGGCCGGTGGTGTTTGAATGTCAAGCGTAGTCTGGAGGCATACAGGCATGAACCTCGTCGCGCACAGCCGATTGGCGCGCTGCTCGACTTGCAACATCTTTTCCTCTTCAGACGTCTAGTCGGAATTTCTGGACAGGCGCAAAGCTAGCCTAACCGTCGAGGTGCATACGGGTGGTCTGATGGATCCGTAGGACCAAACTCGTTGGTCACAGGCAACATGCTGTACCGGCTAAATCCATGTTGGCTGTCGTCCGTCTCAGCGAGTTTTCTCCGCATCGCTCAAGAGGCTGGAACCTCTCCAACTTGACGACAACCGTCCCGGTGCAGAGCGTCTCCCCCGCAACATCTGGGGAGGTCAGCAGCACCGGGACATGACTGGTGTACCCGGCAGCAGAAGACAACTTGGCAGGTTGCTGTGGGACCATGCCGTTGTCGGAGGGGCCAGGCGACGTGTGTGAGCCGAGGATGAGCGCATGTCCCGTCTCACAAGCATATATCACTGCTGACCCTTGCCGGATGTGCTGGTGTCTCCCGACGGCACAGCGTTGCCTGTGAGCTCTTTAACGCAAGAGACGCGGCTACGTGCGTCTAAAGACGTTGCTCGGCGGGCAAGAGGTGAGCCGAGGTTGAGTTCTACATCATGTTGAAAAACAGACTGAAAGATAGCCGACCGTCTTGCTGCTGAATCGTTTAGACACAACTCAGCGAAAGCCACGGGTGGAGCGACAAGGGGGTTGAAGAGCGCTAGGAAACCTCGAAATGGAGCTTCGTGTGGATCTCAACACCCCAAGCTTGCATTTATGTGACATTCCATTGGCCGTGTCGTGCCGGAGCTTCTCAAATCTGATGGCATCCCTGCCGGTCGACGCATGTCGTGCCCTGGCTCCTGCTTCGTAACTTGAGCGCCCTGAGTGGGAGAAGGTCCCCAAAACCCGAAAGAAATGGGGGGAGAGTGATGGGGAGGGGCCGAGGTGAGGGCCCCATCGCTAGCTGGATGGATTGCCCGGGGGCATTTCTTTTTCTCTGCGCGCAGCCTTTGAAAGTATTTATGTTTCCCGTTCCCTCCCGCTGGACCCCTGGAGATCCTCTTTGATCTTCTTTTGATCTGAATTGCCAATTGCCGCTTCTGTTTCTTGATATCCAACTTGGACTCAAGCAGCTAAGCAACAACACTCTAGCAGTGTAACCCTCCAACCCGCCCTCCCACATCCGAACCCCCATAGTCTCATCCTCGATCCGAGAGACAGCCGACACAATGGGATCCGACGAGAAGCCCCCTTCCACCTACCGGTACAACGAGAAGCCGACTTACACCACCTCCAATGGCGCGCCGGTCCAGAACCCCCAGCATTGGCAGCGTCCCGGTCCCAACGGACCTCTCCTGCTCCAGGACTTCCACCTGATCGACCTGCTTGCTCACTTTGACCGCGAGCGCATTCCCGAGCGTGTCGTGCACGCCAAGGGTGCCGGTGCTTATGGCGAGGTATGGCGGAACAGCAGGCGGTCTCTGAAGGCGAGACACTGACATGCGACAACAGTTCGAGGTCACTCACGACATCAGCGACATCACCTCGATCAACATGCTCAACCAGGTCGGCAAGAAGACCAAGGCCGTCGTCCGTTTCTCTACCGTCGGTGGAGAGAAGGGTTCCGCCGACTCTGCGCGCGATCCCCGCGGTTTCGCCATCAAGTTCTACACCGAGGAGGGCAACTGGGACTGGGTCTACAACAACACTCCCATCTTCTTCCTCCGCGACCCGAGTCTTTTCCCGGTAATTGAAATTGATGGATTGGTCCTTCCGGCATTGTTCTTACCATTTTTAGGTTTTCATTCACACCCAGAAGCGCCACCCGCAAACTAACCTGAAGGATGCCACCATGGTAAGTCTCAACACCACAACTCGCATCACGACTTCGCTAACTTAACCAGATGGTAAGCAATTGATTCCGGACTTGAAATAACGCTTTTTAACGTTAAATGTAGTTCGATTATTGGTCCTCCCATGCGGAATGCGTCCATCAATTGATGCATTTGTTCTCTGATCGTGGAACTCCTTACTCTTACAGACACATGAACGGTTATTCCGGCCACACGCACAAGTGGACCAAGCCCGATGGCTCTTTCGTTTACGTCCAGATTCACTTGAAGACCGACCAAGGAAACAAGACTTTCACCAACGAGGAGGCTGGCACGATGGCGTCCGAGAATCCCGACTGGCACACCCAGGACCTCTTTGAGTCCATCCAGAAGGGCGACCACCCTAGCTGGACAGTCTACGTCCAGACTCTTACCCCCGAACAGGCCGAGAAGTTCAAGTGGAACGTCTTTGACCTGACAAAGGTCTGGCCTCAGAGCGAGGTTCCTTTGAGGCCCTTCGGCAAGCTCACCCTCAACAAGAACCCTGAGAACTACTTCGCCGAGATTGAGCAGGTCGCCTTCTCTCCCTCTCACCTGGTTCCCGGTGTTGAGCCCTCAGCCGACCCCGTCCTTCAGGGCCGTCTCTTCTCTTACCCCGATACCCATCGTCACCGTCTTGGTGTCAACTACCAACAGATTCCCGTCAACCAGCCCCTGAACTCCTTCAACCCCTTCCAGAGAGACGGTGTCATGGCTGTCAACGGCAACTACGGTGCTAACCCCGTGAGTTCAAATCTATCACCAGTTCCCCATGCTACTTATGTTAACCGCATTCAGAACTACCCCTCCACTTTCCGCCCTCTCAACTACGCACCCGTCAAGGCCGCCAGCCCTCACGAGCAGTGGGCCGGCAAGGTCGTCGAGGATCTCTTCGGCCCCATCACCGACCAGGACTACGAGCAGGCCAACGGTCTCTGGAATGTCCTCGGCCGCACACCCGGCCAGCAGGAGAACTTTGTCAAGAACATCTCTGGCGCTCTTGCTGGCGCCATCCCCGAGGTCCGCTCGCGCACCTACGAGATGTTCTCCAAGGTCAACCCGACGCTCGGTGGTGCTATCATGAAGGCGACTGAGAAGATTGCTGCGTAAGTTCCCCGTCCTCATTCATATCTACACATTCGTTTCCGAAGACTAACACCGACATCAGTCCCGAGGAGCCCCGCGCCAAGTTGTAAGAAGTTACGATGTCACGATGCAAACAAAAGATGGCGATAGACAAACGACCTAGACGAGAGTCTCCTCACTTAGAGTCAAGCATGCGTTTGACAGGATAGACGCCGTGTACTACCACCGCCTCCGCGCCGAGGTTCGAGAAGACACAAGAAGCCGAGCGGGCAGCCGTGGATGATGCGCGCCGCGAAGAAAGCTTGAAATACCCAAATACAATTGTTTAGAAACTGTTCTAAAGATTTATACATGATCTTGGTGGCTCATGAAAAAACTCATGGCCTTGGTATATGTGCAAATGCGCCCGTCCCTTTCCGTCCGTGAAATTCATAAGTGCTCACACGAGTCGCCCGCCGCTTGCGCGGATCGGGGTTTCAAGAGCGGTCGTTTCGTGTTCTTCGACGCCGACTCGCATATTCGATCTACAAGAGTGAAGAGTGAGGAGCAGCCGGTCGGTGCCTCGTTGTCACATCTGATCGGGCCGCCGCTGGAGTCGACTAACAGCAGCAGCAGCAACACTCGAGGCATTCGAAGCAGCAGAGGCCAGCGCAGATACCGCAGCAGATGGCCTGCAGCAGGTGAGAGTTGTTTGTTAGCTGTTGAAAATTCCAATGGTGAGTCTCGAGCATCAGCCTCCCCGAACCTACGCGCGACTTGAGGGCGTCGATGTGGTTTTGCGAAAACGACAGGACTTTTACAAGACGTGGTCAAGTTTGGGGAAGTTGATGAGGAGAATCATGGGTTGGGAGCTGGAGGGCTTTGCTTACTCCGCCGTCTGCTTTACCGCCTCGTAGGGACGTTGACTGTTCCATCTTCATGGGCTCTACCAAGCGCTGGTACAAACCGTCAGTGTGGAATTGCTTAGCATCTCAGTTACGGAGCGAAGAGCTGCTCATTCGAGTCCAGAGACCGAAAATCGTGGGTGACGGCGGAACTCACGGGTTGTTCGGAATGGTTCGGCTCCACAATCATCGCCGGCGCAGGCTCCCTTGGCATCTGGTTGTACTCGACCGGACCCGACATTTTGAAAATTACGTATTACACAGAGTGAGACAAATTCGTCCTCGAGTTGTCAAATTCTTCGATGGATGGGAAACACCGGATATTGTATGTCGTCGCGTCGACTCAGACAGAAGAAGACCGGGAATTCTTTCAGCTTCGAAACCAAAGGTGTCGATGTAACGTTGGAAACACGGATCGAAGGTTCAGGCACAACAAGAAAAAAAGGAAGAGAAAACCTCAGACCAAACACGAGGACGTGCGGGAAATCCTTTTTATTAATGAGCAGAAGATTCGAAGACCAGGCCGTAGAACAATCAGAAACCGTGGACCGCGCGCCGCGCGCCGCCCTCGCCAGGTCCGGGGGTCTCTCTGGGCCCCCATCTGCATAACGGAAGGCAGACTGGCTACAGCTGGAAGAAAGCCTTGGCCTGGAAAAAGAGAATTAAAGCTCAGGGCAACTTAATCCGAGCCAGACGAGTGGTCCGAAAAAGAGTGCAAGACCGGGGTGTTGGTACGACATCCGTTGTGTGAATACACGGATTTCAAAGGAAAAGCTGCAAGGATGGACCGGGCTTGCATCAGGCGGCACTTGCAGGTCGTGCTGCGCGTTCCGATGTTTGCTGCGGGTTTGAGGACTACCACAGAAGCTGTTCGGCCGCCAGCCGAGGGCTGTTCACCGTGGGATAGGAAGGTGAAGCGGCTGGCAGCGTGACGCGAGCTCGGGATATCCCTTCATCGAGTCGTGGGCGGCGGTGCGAGACAAGGCTCCTTCGCCTGTCCTCGTGGTGTGCCTGCTGTCGTGGATGGTGGGGGATCCTTGGGGTGGTGTACGTGGTGGGGGGGAATGACCTCAGCGAGGGGTGACGCCAAACGCGGGCATGCGGTCGGCACTGAGTAGTGACAGACGGTGGGAAGGTTGCGTCGGAAGGAAAAGTCTGTTCCTGCCTTGACATCACCTCTTGGGACGAAGATGCCTTTCAGTGCCTGTCCTGAATGGATTCATGCGACAGTGAGAGTGGAAGATGAGACGGTTGATGTTGGCTGCAGGAGGGGTTTGTAGGAATGCGACTAACGGGCTATTTTGAGGCTTACTAGTCTACGTTCATTTACATGCTAATAGTGACGCGGCACACTTGTTTGACGGATATGCTAAGAAAGGGTGCTGTTCGGTGGCAGTTAAAGTAAAGAGATCCCAGTAACCCGCCATGGGCTGACTCGTTCTGCCAACCAATGATCGGGTTATGGACGGGTTCTTTTTTCCTTCTTCTGGGCCCGAATCCGAGCGATCGCCGCTTACAATGATGGGCGATCTGACGTGGTATTACGGGCTGCAGGGTTGCGGCGCCCAGAATATTCTTCAGCCCTTGGTGGGCGATTCAAGAGAGACAATCTGTTGCTCGACTTGGAAGCGACGTGTTTGGAGTTCGAGCGGCTTTCGTCGGGGTTAAGGGAAGGATTCAATTCGAAACCGCCGACTTCAGATGGAGGATCCAATGAAGTCGAGGTTGAGAATGATGCGGTTTGATGAAGTTCGAGCTAGAATAGTATCGAGATTGTAAGATCTCACTTTTCAAACTTGCTTGCCAGACGTCGTATGTAGATTGCCAGGACTTGCACAAGTTGAGCAAGTCGGGTCAAATCAAGACTGGCCGATCGCCCACGTGAAGAGGCATGCGACAGGCGGCATTTTGAATAAGTTATGCCTGCACCAGACTTCAGCTCCGCGAGCGTCTCGTGCGTGCTGCTGCAATAGGTAAGGTAGGCCGGTGCCGCATGCCACGGACCGAGTGGGTCCGAAACCGGAGTCGGACCCGGTAGACTCGGCGATGTCTCCGGTCAGGTGCACCGGCGACACTGCTTACATGCAATTCGAACAAACCTTCTAGAGAGAGAAAAGAGCGACCAGAGGAATCCGACCTGAAAATCTTGGCTGCATGCACCCTTAGCACCAACAAGACCCCTAAAATCTGATGCAGTGGGATTAGCGCGCGCCCTCGGTTGGCTGAACCCCAGGGATCAACAGCCGTCAAGCGGAGGGCGCAGAGTGGGCACCCAATCCGAGCCGATCCCCGCTACCTCTGCAACCCTTCAGACTTTAAAACTCCCACCGGAACGGCTCCCGATCAACTCTGCAGCACTTCTTCAGATTGTCAATTGACAACAAAGTCTTTGCAAGCAACGCCGCCTGAAGAGTCGGAAGCAATGTCAACCTCAGAAACCGAGCTGAGACACCTCCGCGCCGGGGCTGACCCGGACCTGACGGCACCTCTTCCGGCCGCGACCCCGCCTCTTCGGGATCCGTACGCCGCAGAGAGCCCCGAGTCTGGCTCCGGCGTCGACGACAATGTCCAGGACAACCACCGCTCCAGCCAGGAATTTGATTCGCTCCCTCCCGTCGACGGCGGCAAGCAGGCGTGGCTTTTCCTTGCCGCGTGCTTCGCCATCGAGGTGCTCGTATGGGGCTTCCCCTTCGCCTTTGGTGTCTTCCAAAACTACTATTCCACCAACGCCCCCTTCGCCGGGCAACCAAACATCGCCGTCATCGGCACCTGCGCCATGGTATGAATCCGACGAGCCCCGAATGCCCCAGACACTAACCTCCCCAGGGAATCATGTACCTCTCGGGCTTCCTCGTAATCGGCCTCCTCCGCCTCTTCCCCCACCAGAGCCGCCACGCACCCATCGTGGGCCTCTTCATCATGTGCATCGCCCTCGCCATGTCCTCCTTCTCCCAGACCGTGCCCCACCTCATTGTGACTCAGGGCATCTTCTACGCCGTCGGCGGCTCCATCGCCTACCTGCCCTGCATCCTCTACATGGACCAGTGGTTCGTCCGCCGCAAGGGCTTCGCCTACGGCGTCATGTGGTCCGGCACCGGCCTCGGCGGCGTCATCATCCCCCTCCTGCTGGAGTACCTCCTCGGCACCGTTGGCTTCCGCACGACGCTGCGCATCTGGTCCGGCGTCCTCTTCGGCCTCACCGCGCCCCTCGCCTTCTTCATCAAGCCGCGCCTGCCCGTCTCGCAGATGTCGCTCTCGCCCATTCACGCCGCGCCCTTTAAGAACCTCAAGTTCATGCTGAGCCGCCCCTTCGTGCTGCACCAGCTCGCCAACATCGTCGAGGCGCTGGGCTTCTTCCTCCCGGGCATCTACCTGCCCATGTACGCCCAGAGCTCGCTCGGCGCCTCGGCCTTCCCGTCCGCGCTGACGCTGCTCCTCGTCAACGTCGCCTCCGTGTTCGGCTGCATCGGCATGGGCTCGCTCGTCGACCGCTTCTCGGCCCCGTCGTGCATCATGCTCGCCAGCGTGGGCGCCGCGCTCGGCACGTTCCTCA
The DNA here is from genome assembly GCF_000319635.2 of Colletotrichum fructicola Nara gc5. NCBI lineage: Eukaryota > Fungi > Ascomycota > Sordariomycetes > Glomerellales > Glomerellaceae > Colletotrichum > Colletotrichum fructicola. Next base: position 4,873,346 of record NW_027094051.1, on the reverse strand, counting down.
TCTGGGGCTTCTCGTCCAGCCTGGGCGTGCTGTACCTCTTCTGCGTCGTGTACGGGCTCTTTGCTGGCGCGTATACGTCGGCGTGGCCCGGCATTATGAAGCAGGTCACCGATCACGAACGTGAAAAGGAGCGCGGCGTCGACTCGAGCATGGTCTTTGGCATGTTGGCTGCCGGGCGTGGCATCGGCAACGTCATCTCGGGACCGCTGAGCGAGGCCTTGATCAGCGGTTCCCCGTGGAAGGGCGAGTTGGCACATGGGTACGGCAGCGGGTACGGCACCTTGATCATCTTCACGGGCGTGACTGCTCTCATGGGCGGAGCGAGCTTCTTCTGGAAGAGAATCGGGTGGTTGTAGAAGGGATAGGTGAATGAGTATGCAAGCTGAATTCGATTCTTTTCTAGAGCAGTCATCAGATGATCTATGTCAAATGATCTACCTCTGCGGACCTGTCCCGTTTTATTTTCCAGATGTGATGACCATTTTTGTTGCGCCGATTGTAACCCCACAATGCAAGACTTCTTTTGTAAAACGATTGCCCCCTTTTCCTTTTCAAAATGCGCCAAAATTACTTCCGTATATGCAATACTCTAAAAACAATTAAATATCAGGGATGTGCCTCGTCTAGGGGTATGACGAGTCACCACGCGCGAGGAGCGGTCGCTGGTCCCAGCGATCCTCGTCGATGCTCTCGTCATCTTCCTCTTCAATGTCGCTGAGCTCGCCGTCGGTGCGGTACATGAAGTACTGCGCAAAGATGCCCATGTCGAGGAACAGGGTGCCCAAGCTGCCGGCCAGCCAGCTGAGGTTGACCAGCATGTAGCGGCCATAGATGCGGTTCGCCTCGGACGGGGAGCACTCGTTCTTGCAGTGGGGCTCAAAGGCAAAGATGCTCAGCACGTAGGTCAGGTTGCCGAGGCAGGCAAAGAGGAAGAAGAGCATGCTGACGCCCTCGGTGGACTTGCGGCGGTAGTTGAGAAGGAGCTGCGGCAGGCGAGAGCCGAGGTACAGGACGGCGCAGAGCCAGCCAAAGATCTGGCCGAGGGTGTTGAACTCCAGGGAATCTTCGTCGCTGTTGCTGTGGTCGGGCTCCTTGTCGGAGTACCCGCGGCTGAGGAACCAGCCGAGGACGCCGGCGGCGCAAACCATGATGATGGCGGTGGTGTTCCAGGCAATCGCCTGCAGAACGGTCGAGGGCCTCGGCGGGGGAGCGGGCGCGGATTCGGGGCGCATTGGCACGGCAGGGGAGAGATGGGACCAGTCGGAGCCTCGGCGCTCACGCTCGATGGCCGACGCGGGCAGGAGGCCGGTCCGCTCGTTCGGCTCGCCGGTGCGGTTGCGCGGCTTCGGGGTCGGGGGAACCACCTCGTCCTTCCAGGTGAAGCCGCGGTAGTAGAAGCATTGTCCCAGCAGAACCATGTCGGCAATCGTGTAGTAGATGGCGAGGATGATCTGGGCAAGGAGTCATAGCGTTAGCCAGGGTCATCGATGCTTGAGGCATGCATGGGCCGTGACTCACCATGGTCGGGAGAACGCCCTGAAGGACGGCGCCCAGGATGTTGAAGACATCGCCAGCCAGCCAGACAATGATGAACTGCAGCGACAGACCGTCGGCACTGCCGCGACGGAAATTTTCGAGGATCTGGGGGGAGAAGACCACAACCCAGCACGCAATTGAGATGGAGCTAGACGCAATCAGGTCAGAGACTGGAAATTTTGGAGGTGGGCGTTTTCAAACTTACCCGCAAATGCCAGAAATGGCCTCAACATCGAGGTTGAGAGGCTCGGTAGGGGGAGCCATGGTGATGCGCAGGTCGGAGGCGTGATGCGACAAAGTGGTACCACAAAGGAGACAACGATATGAGGAAACAAAGGAGAAGAAGAAAAGATCCTGGGGAAGGAAGGGAAGTGATCAATTAGTCTAGTAAAGAAATTGCCGACTCGACATTAGGAACGGAAATAGCAAAAAAGGGGTGTCCTCCTACAAATCCTGGCGATGTCGAGTGGAAAGACTTTTCCATGGACAAGACAATTGCGAAAATGAGTCGAAAAATTGGAAAGCTGCTCCCACTTCCGCTTCGGCGCTCGCTCGCGCCATCGGCGGACACGTGCGCCAGCAGGTATTTCGCCAGCTGCAGCTTAGCGAGGTGCCACGACGTCACCGCTATTGCCCACTGTCGCCGGAAAGGGTCGCCAAAATGCGGGGGAAGAGACGCTAAGACGCGCTGAAACACCCACTTTTGCCAGGTGCTGCTGTGCAGGAATTTAGTGCTCAGCTCGTCCTCCAGTGCTGGACCGGGAACGCCCTGGGCGGTGGGCGGTGAACGATGACTAAGAAATCGGAATTTTCGCCTCGGCAAGATCCCCCAATCCACCGGACCTCGATTTTCTGGGCGATTTCGGGGGCCAAGTCGGAGTGGAGATAAGCTTAAGCACCTCATCTCACTTGACATCTGACTTGTCGCGGGCTGCCATTGGAGCGCCGTCCCTCTGTCACCAGCTCATCCCGGGGTCTCCTCCACTGGATAAAGGCTCGCAATATGTCTGGCTTCTCGCAACAGAGTTGGACCTGATGTGTCGGGCAGTGTTGGCGTCCATCGCTGGCGGGTGTCAGGCCGATGCCGCGACAACTCCGGGTACCTACCTACCTGCCTACCTGCCTACCTGCCTAGGGCGGGCAGGTAATGACCAGTCGATGGCCTGCTCCCGCACGGCTGCTCTGCGCCCACAGGGGATCTCCGGAAGCTCCATTTATCGGAGCTCAGGCGGCGAGTCGTGATTCACCGTCACGGCTCCATCGCATTGCGTCCCCGCCATCCGTGTCTCTTACATCTGATTAATCAGCCGGGACAGCCCGCCGCCACTACACGTCTTGAATATTTGCATTTCCAGGAACACTCCAGGAACACTCCAAGTGATTGCTTGACAGGCTCCAGCCATAATCACTTATCTTGGTCCCGAGAGCTCAAGCCACTCACATTGTCTCCTGCATCGGCGACAACTGTCACACACGCACCCGGAAATCCCGCGATAGCTTCACCGCTGCCCAACCAACCTCGGCATGGGTTCTCAGATCCCCAATCTCCCTGCACCCGTCGACCACCCCGACTCGATGCTGTCCCGGAAATTCGGACGGGAGACCGTCAACTACTTCGCCGGCAGCGCCCTGAACCGTGTTGGCTGGCTGCGGACCGACCACACCTTTATCAGATCCGCGTTCCAGGCCAAGGAGACCAACTTCATGCTCCTCAAGGACCTCAGCCCTTTGACCAGCGCCCCCTCAAAACTCGCATTCGTGTCTTTTGACGATGTCAAGTCTGTGACCTCGGAGGACCCTTTTGGGCCTTCCGAGGAGGACCTTATCAAGAACTACGACTCCTCCGTCTCCCGCCCGCTCATCATCTTCCTCGGCTTGGAGGAGGGCGCCAAGGTCCCGTTTGAGTACAAGGGTCTCCAGGGCCGTCCTTGGTTCGCCGTTGACGTGACCCCTAAAGGCCCGTACGCAGAGGCTGCCAACCAGCTCATCGAGGCTCAGTCTGCCAAGGGCAACAGCTTCCTCCAGGGTACCAGGCATATTACTCTCGAGCCGGATGCTGGTAGGTCATCGTGAGAACCAACACAATCTCCATATGCTAACGCACACCAGCCGGCATCTACGCCCAGGCCAGGTCGCTTGCTGACTGGAACTCCCGCAACAAGTTCTGCGCGGGCTGTGGGCAAACCACCCTGTCGGGAAACACTGGCTACAAGCGCCTGTGTCCTCCCACGGATCTTGCTGGAACCGGGGCTGCGCTTGACAGGCCCGAATGCCCCACGCGCGGCGGTGTCTCCAACATCAGCTTCCCCAGGACAGACCCGACCATGATCGCCGCTGTCGTCTCTGCCGACGGCCAGAAGGTGCTCCTTGGTCGCCAGAAGAGGTGGCCTCCCCACTGGTACAGCACCCTCGCGGGCTTCATCGAGCCGGGCGAGTCCATCGAGGAGTCTGTCCGCCGCGAGGTTTTGGAGGAGAGTGGTGTGAGGGTTGGCAGAGTCGTCATCCACTCGAGCCAGCCGTGGCCGTACCCTGCCAGCTTGATGATTGGAGCCATCGCCCAGGCTCTTCCTGACGGCGAGACCATTGACCTTGGAAACGACCCTGAGCTCGAGGACGCCCAATGGTTCCCTTTTGAGACTGTGAGGGAAGCGCTCAAGACCGGCGTGAGCGGCCTGGGAGAGGCGGCACCCGAGGGATACAAGGAGGGCAGCCTCCGTCTGCCTCCCCCCACGGCCATTGCCAACCGTTTGATGACTGCGGTGATTGAGGGATACGCAACCACCATCCCCAAGATGTGAGGGTGTGATTCGGGCGCCGGCGGGGTTGTAGCGAGCATAGACGATGGATAGAACTGGATGAATAGACGTGAAAGTGTATGTGTGACGAAATGACACCTATATGGTGAGATGTACTGTGAATGCTCTCTTATGGTGACATTTTGAGATAGGTCAGGTCCAGGAGGCGGGGTGTAGACGGCGAAGACGACGGCACGGGCAAGAAAGTTGGCTGAAGTGAAGAGCAATCAACGGTGGCTATCTGGCATGCAGAAATCAGCCGCTCAAGAAACAAGACCTGACATACAGGCCAAACTTTCAACAACGATGCAGAGAACTGTAGTTGAAGCTTCGAACAAGCATCCGTCGATCAGAACATGCGGAGATTTAGATCAGTCGACTCTCCGGGTTCTCACGCATGACGGCGGCATAGGGCTGAAGAGCCGCCAACGCAAAGTCCCCTGAAACCCCTGCACTGCCCCCACCGACGGCGCTACGGACAGCGTGTCAGCGCCGAAGAACAACCAAGCTCCAGCGCCAGCTCCCGTCCCGTCGTGGACGGTAAGCACCATCCACCTCACCTCCATCGTCCCCATCCCTCCCTGCGCCGCCAACGAAGCCTCCGTCGCCGATAACCTGCCACGCCGCCCCGCCAGCCCACGACCGCGCGACGAGCTTGTCCGCAAGCGACCGCTGCCCACCATGTACCACCTCGCAAAGGGCCTCTACCTCCTGGCCACCAGTAAAGAAGGTTCGCGCACTTGAAACGACACGTCGTCTGGCCGGCTCTCGCTAACCCGCTTCCTTTGCGCAGAATACTCCGTCATCCTCCTCGGCCTCGACAACGCCGGCAAGACCACCTTCCACGAGCAGGTCAAGTCGTTCTTCCTGCCCTCGCACCCAGACCCGAAGCTCAAGACCGTCCCGACCGTCGGCCAGAATGTCTCGACCATCACCCTGCCGGACATGTACCTCAAGATCTGGGACGTCGGCGGCCAGCACTCGCTGCGCCGGCTGTGGCAGAGCTACTACGCCTCCGCGCACGCCATCGTCTTCATCATCGACTCGACTGATATCGGCGACGGGAACCTGGAGCACGACAGCTCGGGGCGTCTGGAGGAGTGCCGCCTGGTGCTGGAGGACGTGCTGCAACACTCCGAGACGGAGGGCGTGCCGGTGCTGGTGCTGGCCAACAAGCAGGATCGGGAGGACTGCGTCGAGGTCGTCAGGATCAAGGAGGGGCTGGTGAAGAAGGTGTTTGAGGGCGAGAAGGCGAGCAGCATCCGCGACTCGAGGGTGCTGCCCGTGAGTGCGCTGACGGGGACGGGCGTGAAGGAGGCGGTGGAGTGGGTGAGGTCGCGAGTGAAGTGGAACAAGGAGTCGAGGCCGCCGGTGATGCGGTGATGCTGCGTACGGGGAATGTTCGTTTCGGTTCACGAGGCAATGATGTTTCACAAATCATTAGAGCGGCGTTTCTGGAGTTTGGCCCCAAGAGGAGGACGAGTACCCTACGGGAGAAGATGTTCACTACCAATATTTGATGGTTCCAGAGAGAGCGTATATGGCTGGGTATCATTTTACAATTTTTCTTCTACGTCAGGCATGACAAATCTATGCGTCCACTACTCTGTCATTCTCCGCAGACAACAGCTCCGAGATGAGACCGCCCTTGTCCCTCCGCTTGGCGTCGTCCGCAAGCTTCTCGTCCACCAGCGACGAGAAATCCTTGGCCTTTTGCAGCGCCACGTTGCCGCAGTGCAGCAGCGTCACCGCCTCCACGGGCGTCCCTCCGAGTTTGGAAATCTGGCTAATCTCTCCGTGCTTGTTCAAGCTGACCGTCAGGCTGCTCGCCCGCAGCTGCTCCTCGAGCCAGTTAGCGTCGATGAGGGTGATCTCACCCTCGTCGCCGTAGAAGCTGAAGGTGACGCAGAAGGGGCTGTGCAGCCAGCTCAGGGGCACCGGTTCGCGCTCTGCCGGGGTGAAGATGGTGAGGGCCTCACCCTCGTTGCTGGTGTCGGGCTTGCGGAAGTGACGCAGGGCGGCGATGACGCCGAGACAGGCCGCATCGGTGAGGTTGCCGTCGTGGGAAAGTACGTGGACGTCGGCGCGGACGGACCAGACCTTCTGGCCGGCAACGAGACACAGCGACTCGGTGTCGAGGGCGCCGGACCGGCGGATCGTCTTCTCGAGCAGGCGTGAGAGCAGGACCTCGGCTTCGGTCGGGCGGTTGACCTCAAAGGCCGGCGACGCCATGGGGCTCAGCTCAGTGACGATTTGGAATATGCCCTCAAATGGGCGGTCTGCGTAGGGGACTGTGACTTCTGCTGAGACTTTGACGAGGATTCTGTGAGATTGGTTAGCACATGCCGTTCTTTGCTTCTCAAGAGTTGACCATTTCCGTACGTCGTCTTGCCCAGCTCTACATTGGCCACTCCATACTCATCACCGAAAGTGAGTTGAACTTTTCGGTATTGGTCGAATTCGCGGCTGTCAAGCCTCAAGTTCTCCTTGAGAGCTTGTGTGACGAAGGCCTTCTCATTTGCTGATGGCTCGGCTTCTCTGGGCATTTTGGCGGTTGGACTCTTGCGGTAAAGGGCCAATTCTCACAGTTCAGACTGAGAGCCACTCTGGAGTTACTGGAAGTGTTTACTGAGGTCAATCGTATTAGTGGGGCGCCTGCAAAAATTCTGCCGGGCGGTGGATGCTTTAGCTCACAGTACCCCTGCAGCTGAACCTGGGCCTGTCAGCCACCTGCGCGTGCAGCAGTGCATCTGGAGAAGGTCCCTTTTGCGACCCAGTTTAGCCAACTTCAATCATCAACACGACTTCTACATCTCGACACAGCATTCCAAAATGACCACCGCTCACCGTCCCACCTTCGATCCGGTACGCTCAACCTTTCCATTCGCTCTTTCTTTTGAATACTGACAAATAAATTTAGGCACGAGGCAAAGAAGCCTTGCGCGGTCCGGCCTACCATCAACGCCTCCTTCCGGCGCACACGCAGCTCAAGTTCCGCCAGGCCGGTCAGGGCGGCGAGGCCGACGACGAACCCCGCGATCTCAGAGCCGAGCTCCTCGCCGCCGAGGCAGCTCACTTCGCCAAGAAGAACGGCGGTGCTCCTCCCCCATCCGCTGTCGACGACGACGCGCCTGCCGGTGGCGTGAAGCGCGCTCTGGAGGCGGCATCACAAGCAGATGGCGAGGAAGACTTTGAGACGAAGAGGCGGAGGATATTGGAAGAGTCGCGAGATATAGACGCCGATTCGGAAGACGAAGAGGAGGATGATGATAGCGACAGCGACGAGGGCAGCGATGATGAGGAGGCAGAGTTGCAGCGGGAGATGGAAAAGATCAGGCGCGAGAGGGCGGAGAAGAGGGAGCGCGAGGAGCGAGAGAGGGCCAAGGCGGAGGAGGAGGAAAGGGAGCGGGACATTGCGCTAGGGAACCCGCTGCTGAATAAGCCCGACTTCGCCATGAAGCGACGGTGGGATGACGACGTCGTCTTCAAGAACCAGGCGAGAGGCACCGAGGAGAAGAAGGGCAAGGAGTTCATCAACGTAAGTTTGTTGTGTGGACTGGCATGTGTGCGGCTTTGCTAACTCGATTACAGGATCTCCTCCGCTCAGATTTCCACAAGCGATTCATGAGCAAGTACGTTAGATAGATACCCACCACCGACTTTAGTGACATTCAGTTTCGTTTCGCATCGCATATTCTTCGAATGCGGCTTCGTATCCTGTCGATCTTGGCGCACTCGGTGAATACACCACCAAAATCTGTCACTACAGGATCTTCCTCATATCGCCCCTGGACCTCATCACACCGGCCTTCTTGTCGATAAAGTTCTTCTCGTCGGGTTCGATCACGTTGAGGTAGTAGTCATCCTTGAAAGCGGCTGTGAACACCTCGAAGCTGGGCAGTTCGAAGACGGCGCATCCGTCGAAGCCCTCCAAAGAGTTGGCATCGCGAGACTCGGGTCCTATAGGTGTTGCTCCTTTGTTCATCGCCTGCGCGGCATGGACCTGTGATGGTGGACGTTCTTAGTCGAGGTATTCAACGGGAGTGCGGCGTGTTTACCTGGGTGTAGGAGATGAAGCCATGCTTCTCGGCCCAGGGTCTGACAAGAGGCCCGTGGACATTCTCCCAGTGATGGTAGAACTCCTCCTGCGTCAAGTCCGCTTTGCGCTTGAGAAAGGCTATGCTGCAGACTGTGTTTTGTGGCGTCTCTGTGGCAATTTGGCCGCTCATATTGGTGATGCACGTTGACAGGTGACGCTAGGTCTATCTCTAGACAAGTTGTGCAGTTCAAAACACGATGAACACATTCTGATCGAGAATCTGTGAGTGTTGCTTTACACGTTGAATTCTAATTTAAATAGGCGGGAACCTTCAGGGTGCTGGCCCGGATAACATCAACCGGCAGTGGCTTGGTGCAGGTTGCTATTTGCTCTCCAATGTTGTCGACACGCGCACACACGCAAGTAGTCTTCAGGTCCCTGCAGCTCACAATTGGATTGGGCCCAAAGTACCAGGTCTTCGGAGTAAACTCCGCCAGCGTTGCCCAAATTATTTCTTGCACACATATCACGATGTGATCGATTTCGCGTGGGTTGGACGGTGGAAGCCCGGCCGTTCAACGTGCCCGTTTGCAGCAGCTGTTTGCGGAAGCTTGGGACTGATAAATTGCTACTTCAATCGGAGATGAGACAGAATGACAACGTGGACATATTGCTCCTTCTGCGTCGCTTCAGTATCGGGCGTTACTGCCACAGCTCTCTTCTTTCTCTTGCCTCTCCTTCTTCCTGGTCGCTGTTTCTTTCCCTGCCTAGGCAAGGTAGATACGGAAGGCCGCCACTTCCGATTCCTTGCGCCTGCCTCACTGACCTGACCCTAGATCATTCCTTCCTTTTTTTTCCGTCCGCGTCTCCTTGCACCATCACTCATATATAATCTCAGCTTGACTCGTCAGATGATTTGCCAAATACATCCTCCCTGCCAACGTCAATGTTCTCCCTGAGCTGATTGATTTCAAGAACGAGACTTCCCGACAGCTCCACTTCCCCCTGTCAGAAAGAAAAATTCTACCTCCTCATCAACATCTTTGTGTCTATCACAACCTCCTCAACGCCAAGCGGGGTAACGCCATGTTTTCACCACCGGACATCGACTATCTCGACCTGCCCAATGGGCGGACCATCACCGTCTGCGCGCTTCATCACCAAGTCGTTTGCGGACGCTGCTGCCTCGATTTCAGCTATGAGGTAGAAGATGGCCATGGCGAAGACGAGGAAGAGGGCGAACTCGAGCGTCTGGAACGCAAGTTCCGCCAGGGCCGCTTGATGGACGACTCATCAGACGAAGAGCTCTTCAGCACCGGTATCAACGCCTTGCCCCGTGATGTCACTTTCGACGATGTCGCCAACAGCAAGTACGGACGTAAGCGCGACTTCGCCGCGGAGGGCATCATTGAATCCAAGCCTCTCCGGGGAGGGCCATTCGGAGGAGACTACGACCTCAACAAGAAACCACAGGGTAATGTCAGCACAAAGGCAATACCAAATGTAATCCGCTTCATAAACCGCTACAACAAGTCAGAGGCCCTCATTTACACGGACGGAGCCTGCCTCGACAACGGCGCCGCAAAGGCCCGCGGCGGCTGTGCATTCGTCTTCAAGCCCACTTATTCGGAGAAGGAGTCCGGCGTGATCTCTTTGCGCCTCGAGGACCAGGGCCCGGGTGGCGAGGTTTACCAACACACCAGCAATCGCGCTGAACTGCGTGCCGTCATCGCCGCACTGCGGTTCCGCGAATGGTACGGTGAGGGCTTCAAAAGTATTGTCATCGCTACGGACTCGACCTACGTCGTCAACGGGCGCCACGGACTGGGTGCGTGCATGGATGCGCAAGGACTGGCTTTTGAGCACTGGCGGCCGCGTCAAGAATCGTGACCTGTGGGAGACGCTTCTGCTCAGGATTGAGCAGCTGAAGGCTAGGGGCATGTAGGTTCGGTTCTGGAGAATCCCGCGCCAGTGGAACGGCGAGGCAGATAGGGCGGCCAAGGACGCTGCCGCCAATCTCCCGGTGTCTGAGAAGTTTTGCGACGTCCATGGTATTCTTTGCTAAGAGGCCTTTGGCTGACTGTTGCACCTTGCTGATTGGGGGTGGTCAAAGCAATATTCTTCAAATATTGCGTTCAGCGCAGAAACGAATGGCAGATCGGTTGTGTGGCATGGCTGTTAGCTAGGAAGGGATGTCTCCTGTATGAACTGCTCTGAGCAGCCAAGCCCAAAATGGGGTTAAGCAACCCTGTAACATCAAACATAATTCACATAGTCACGGTTTCTCACAATGTGCCACAAGTGTTTGTTCGGAAAAGGATGTTATATTGGCCGGCTCCTGATCCGAGCGCAGAGCTTCCTATGATTGCCCGTAGTCCTTTCCCATTACTAGGCCAGCGTGCCTCATGCACTCATCACAAGCACGCGAGGACGCAGCCCCAGCGGTACTCTAGCACAGACGCCGTAGAAAACCAACGACGCGCTTAGTAGAGGCGCTTGGGGGGAGACATGGTAGCCTTGATGGTAAGGCTACCGACGTTCTGCCAGCCCTTCTTCAGAAGGGAGACGAGGTAGTTGATGGCCAACATGATGTTACCAACGAGCTCCTCCTGGGTCATGCCAACGTTGCCGACGGCGACACCCATGCAGAGAACCTTCTTCAGCTGGAACTTGATGGTGGACTTGACCTCGTTGATGCGGCCAGTAAGGTCGTCGGAGTGGGAGACGGGGGTGGGGAACTTGCCGGCTGTGAGGAAATGGTTAGCTGCTGTTCGATTGTGGCAAGAGAGGAGACGCGACATACCCTTGGACAGACCAGGACCCAAGAGACGGGGGATCTGCTTGATCAGAGTCTCGGAAGCGACGAAGGCGTCGTACTTGCGAGCGAGCTTCTTGATCAGCTTCTTGTTCTTGTTGAGCTTCTTGAGATCGTCGGCGGACATGGCGTCAACGCCACCGTGCTTGGCACGGTCGATATCGTGCTGGTCACCAAGAATGCAGATGCTCATGTTGGGACGGGGAACGATGGGCAGGCGGACGGTTCCGGAGAAACGCTTGTCACGCTGGGGGTCATAGTTCTTGAGGCCGATCTGGAGCTCGACAGTCTCCTATGGGGGGGTTAGCGGTTGTGGTGACGATTGACGTCGCGCAAGTCTTGGGGTTTTCTCGATTCGAAAAATGTTGCGACGCCGCCCGGGGAGGGAATACTGACAAGGAAGTTGCGCTTCTTGGTCTCGAGGGAGTACTCGAGGAGCTCACCGACCTGAGCGCGGACGTTGGCGACCGTAATTTTCGACATCTTGGCGATATCTCCCAGTAATCTGGTGCTTACGGTAGATGTTGATGGGTTGTTGGGTGATGGATCGAAAAAAAGAAGGACAGGCTGGAGAAAAGTTTGGGCGGGGCGGCGTCGTTTTAATTAGGGCAGAGGGGATGGCCACTTGTGGGTGCGGCCCGTGCGCGTGTCGTTCCAGAAGGCGCAGGCGATTGGCTGAGGGGCCCGCCTCCCGCCTGCCGAATGAGTCTTCGCCGGCCGCTGGCTGCAGTGAGTCGACTGCCCCTCCATGTACCTTGCTGGTAGTGCCCCTCGGTGAAAATTCATTGCATGTCACTCGGCGCGCGGTACAGCATACCATCGCTCTGACGAACTCGTTTTGCGCCGGGCATTTTTATGTAAGACTTCGGTGCGAAAGTCAAAGTACGAAATCAGGTGCATCACCGTCGTACGCCACAGAGACCCTGAGGATCGCGCCAACCCCTGTCACTCATTCGGCCAGTACTTCGCTTCTGTGCCCCTCAGTTCTACTCCATCTCGCCGTGCCCCTCCATGATGAGATCGCGATGAAGCAAGACGCCCCCAAGTACGAGAGTTTTGTCAACCCGAGCGACCTGCTCAAATGGGTCGAGGAGCAGCCGGAGGAGTCATGGACGCCGTAAGAATATTCCAAATAAAGAAATTCCAAAATGTTGTTCTGAGGGTGTAGTTGGTTGACTTTTGCACCCTAGTCTCGCTCAAGACGTGTTTGACCACCTGCTGTCTCTTGCCGCCCAGCCAAAAGGCATCTCTGGGAACTCATGCGTGAAGCTGTGTGGATTCGTCGAGCAAAGCTCCAAGTCCAGTAAGCCCGCCCTGAGAGAATGGGCCTTCTCCAAGGAGCCCAGCTTGGGCCTGTTCAACTTCTTCATCAAGTGGAACGAGACGGAGCAGCACCGGTCCATGAAGCTGGTCCTGGAACTGCTGCCTTCTCTGATCAGGCGCAATCCCGACCCGGCTGTTGCTGAGGTGGTCAAGACGACCGTTCTCGACACCCTCATATCCATCATCGGGCCGCAGTCCACCAAGCCCTTATTGAAGTCGTCATTAAAGGCAATGGACTACTTTGCTGCCAAGGTTTTTACCGTTGAAGATATCGCCGCCAGCTATAGGCGCACGCAGCCTTCTTGCAGTTGGGACTCTGAAATGGCGCTGTGGCAAGACTTTTTCAGCCAGATGCTCGGCTGGATGACGATGCACTACGTTTGCCCCACTGCCGGCAAGTTCATCGTGACCATCTTCCGTGCTTTGCGCCAGAGTTCTCTGAAGAACCCCCAAGCAACGGGCACCGATGGCTTCAGCGTCGTGGCTTGGCTCCGCTGGGTTCAAGCCGCCATTGACGCGACACCCTCTCTTTTGGAGGGTGTCAAGACATACGTTTTCCTTCCCCTGTTCAAGGATGACCGCAAGGATTCTGTCCAGATCCTGCAGCAGATCAACAGCTCATGGTCTGCGTCTGATTCTAGTGCCGAGCTGGATACTCTTGCCCAGCTGAACCTCGCAGTGCTGGAGGTTGGCAAGAAGGTCGGCATGGTTGAGGAGCCTGGTAAGTTGTTTGACCCCTGAGTCTATACGATTGCTCATCATGATCTCCAGGTGCCATCGTCCAAGAGGATTCCTCGTCAGTAGTGTTGGAAGAGGGGGTTCTCCAAAAAGTCCTTTCGCATCCTTCCCATGAGCTGCGTTCACTCGCCCTGTCGCTCATTATTGCGTCCCCTTCCACCACCAGGCCTTACTCTCCCGTAGCTCTCCGTCTGCTGCAGGTTCACTTGCAAACGTACTTTTCAGAGTCGGACGCAAAGTTCCGCATGGAGGTTCTGAGCAAGCTGAAAGACATGTTCAAGCGGAGTCGCGGCGCCATCTTCATCCTGAAGAAGAGTCTCGACCGCGTTAAGGCCATCAAGGCGTTGCCCCCTCCTGCTGACGGGAAGCCCAAACCCGCCCCCAAACCTGCAAAACAGGCCAACCACCGCACCAACATCCTATTCTGGCCCGAGGATAAGCTCACCGAGAGCTTGCAGCAGCATGAAGAGTTCCTGGCTTGGTATCTGCGGTTCCTGCGCTCAGAGCTGATTCCCACTGCGTCCTTCCAACGGCACTTCACCTCGCTGAGGGCAGTCATCTTCATCCTCAAGCTTGAGTTTGACCAGTCCAAGACCTGGGAGACCGAGGACGACGAGAGTCTATTCTTCAACCACTTTGATGGAAGATGGACACGCACACTCCTCGACCTCATCATGGACCCCTTTGACGACGTGCGTGAAGCCAGCACTTCTGTCTTGAAGAGCCTGTTCTCCGACAGTCGCTTCAAGTGCCTCACTGGGACGCAAGGAGTCTCGCCAACATTGGAGGAGTTCCTGGCCAGGGCTGAAGATATTGCCAGAAGAACGGCTCGCGCCGACCACGCCGACGGTGTAGCCCGGACCAACGAGCTCCTCTTCAGATTCTACAGCGACCGAGACGCCCAAATCGCCCACATCGCCAAACTGATTGACCTCCTCGAGACCAAGCTCTCCTTCGCCGAGGGCGACCTTGGCAATGCTGTTCTCGAGGCCCCCGTCCACGGCTACTTTGCCTCTCTCCGCTACATTTGGCAGGCCGCTGTCGAAATGAAGTTCTCCGAGTCCGAAGTCGCGACCATGACAACCCTACAAACCCGCATCGTCAAGTGCTGCGAACGCATCTGGGCCGCCGTCCGAGATATCCTCTGCGACGATTCCCCCGAAGGCCACCTCCCCCAAGAGCTCGAAGACCTCGAAGGTCTCGACACGAAGGACCTTCTCAGCTATAGCTTCCGCGCAATTCACGAGTCGAGCAGTTTGATGCGCGTCATGGTCCTGCCACTCAAATCCAAGCCCCAGCCAGAGACCCTCCGCCCATCGAACTCCCTATTTACGACGGTCGGCACTCTAACATTCACTCAATTGTCCAGCCTTCGCCACCGCGGTGCCTTCAACACAGTCTCGCTCTCCTTTGCGACCTGCTGTCAACTGGTCAAGCACCTTGATGCCTCGGACGACGGATCTCAAAACCTCCTCGATGTCTGGTACGCCGGGACAAAGGAATGCATCTTTGCCCAGGCCTCCACAACTCGTCGCTCGGCAGGCATCCCCGCAATGATCACAGGCATCGTCTCTGCCAACGCCGCGCAACCCTCCTTTGACGACGTGATTTCAGAACTCGTGGCCATCGCCCAGAAGCCTGCTTACGTCTCCGAGATAGACGACACCAAGCTCCCGCAGGTCCATGCCCTCAACTGTCTCAAGGACATATTCAAGTCCTCCTTCATCACCCAGCTCGGCAAATCCGCCCCGCACATCCCGCAGTGCCTCGAGCTCGCAGCGGGCAGTCTCAAGTCGGAAGTCTGGGCGATTCGCAACTGCGGTCTGCTCTTCCTCCGCAGTCTCCTCGACAACCTTTTCGGCACAAACGAGAGCAAGGCAACGCTGGAGGCAGGCTGGGACGGGCGTACAACGCGCCTGCAGTACCACAAGTATCCCATCCTCCCCGACGTCCTCCTCAACCTCCTCCGCTCAGGCCGCGAGGTCATGAAGCCCAGCACGAGCACCATTGCCGCCGAGTCCGTCTTCCCCGCCCTCGACATCATCCGCCGCGCCGGGCCTCCCGACACCTCACGAGACGAGCTCTACGATCTCGTCACTGGCTACCTCGGCAGCCCTGTGTGGCATGTCCGTGAAATGGCAGCCCGCGCTCTTTGCTCGTTCCTCCTCCGCGACGATGACTGGGTGAACGCGGCAGAGAAGATCATCACCGACGCTGTGGCCTCTGACGTCTCAAATCGTAACAACCACCTTCACGGCAGCCTCCTCACCCTCAAGGCCGTCTTCGAGCGCCTCTCCGATGTCTCCCCCCAAAAGTTCTCCGTCGCGGTCCCGCGGCTGACTTCGATCCTCCAAAACCTTGACGCGAACGCTCCTGCATGCTTCTTGTCTACGCCAGACATCCGCGCGGCTTACCTCGAGGTCCAAAACCTCATCTCCAACTTCACCCTCACGATCCCTACGACACCCGCCTCAATCTCTCAGCCGCCGCAAAGCGCCCTCCTCCGTACGCAACTCGCCGTCAATGCAGTGCACACCCACCCCTCCGCCGCCTCCCTCCGCGACACTCTCCTGTCCACAAGCACGACCTCCGTCGAGGCGACAATCACCATCCTGGAAACCCTCTCCAGTGTGCGTCACCCCCGTCTTAACCCAGAGGATGCGGCATCCTACGCAGCCCTCTACACCGACCTCGCCCTCTTGACAACCCACCCCGATCTCCGCGCGGCAGCCCTCACAAACCTCGCCTCAAACATCGACCTCGTCCTGTCCGCAAACCAGTCAACCCTCCTTCCCGCCTCCTCAACCCTCATCACCCTCTGGCAAGACGCAAACACAAAGACGATAAACCCCAACCTATCCAACGCCGTCATCCGCGCCAGCGGGCCCCTGCTGGCGACCCTCGTCCTCCGCGGCGATGCCACCTCGCAATCACTTCTTGGCTGGGGTACAATGATGTCCTCCGCCGGCCACGACTCATCCCCCTTCGACACCCGCATCGCGGCCGCCGCCTCCCTCGCCTCCTTCTTCTCCGTCGTCTCCGCCCCAGACGCAGACGCACCCCGTCTGCCGGCCCTGGTCGCCCTCTACGACGCGCTCAACGACGACGACGACGAGGTCCGCGACATGGCGTGCCTCACAGCAAAGCACATCCTTTCGCAGTCCCTGGCGCCCCTCGACGCAGCGGACAGGCTGCTCAGCCACATGTCGGCAAACTACGCCTCGGCGCCGTCCTTCCACACGTTGGTGGGCTCCCGCATGACGGGCCAGACGACCGCCGAGTTTCAGCTGACAGAGGCTCTCCGCTTCGACGACTCTCTCTTTGCAATCGAAGAGCAGAACCTCTTCGTCGACGAAGTCCGCGAGTCGCGCCGCTGGGCAGCCGTCTTCGAGACCGTCGCCGGCGGCACGGACAACGAGCAGCTGGTGCAGTGGACCTCGGACGGTCTCGCTGCCCTGCTGAAGCTTGCCAAGGAGGAGCACACCGACGACGGACCCCTGGGCTGGGCTTCTGTGCCCGACGTGCACGCCGTCTGCGCGAGAATCATCACATGTGCTGCGGCGCTTGTCAAGACGGGTGTGCAGGTCGAGGGGTTGAGAGAGAAGTTGGTCGAGTTGAAGACCGTGGGTGAGAAGGGACGACTTCACGGTCTCTTGATGGAGATGGCTACGTTGTAGAGAGAAGCAGATATATACCAACAACTTGGATGTAGATTTGATAGACAAAAGTTTGTTTAGACTTCGTGTACAATGTTTTCGAAATTCCAGTTAAAGGAGAGGCTTGGAAAAAGGAAGGCTAAGACGCCCCGACGCCATCCCGATGCTTGTGAGTATGAATAACAAAAGTCATGCATGTATCGTCCCCCTTTTGTGTGGCATGCGAGGTGTCCAGTCCCCACGGCTCACGTATGTGTTGCATCTCCTAGCTCGAGACACTCTGGGTGGTCAACTTCTCCCCCGACGTGCTCCACGCCGCCGAATCCTCCCTCTTCAGCCCACCCAGGCGGCCCATCTTGGCCACAAGCATGGTGTTCTGGCTCTGCAGGTCTCCAATCTGCCCTTTGAGCACCTCAATCTGCTTCAGCGCGAGGTCACGCTCTGTCTTGACCCGCTCGAGCTCCATGGCCATATTGCCCTTCTCCTCCTTCTCGGCTTGCTTGCGCCTCCTCTCCTCCGCCTTGCGTTCCTCATTCTCCCGTCGCTCCTCGAGCCTCTTGAGCTCGCGGCGGTACTTTTCTTCCTGTTTGGCAATCTCCTTGTCATGTTTCTCCCGCAACTTGGCCTGCTGGGCGGCATCGCGTTGCGTGTCTTCTGCGCGCTTGGTAGACATGCGCTCTTGCATCTTGTTGATCTTGTCCTGCATCTTCTTCCGGCGTTCCTGGAGCTTTTTGAGCTCCCTGTCGTGATGCGAGGTCGTCGACTTGTGCAGGGAGTTGGCTCCCGAACCAGACGAGTGCAGAGACATGGTGTCTTGGTGGGTAACGTCCGGAGGCGTGAGGGCCTCGCCCTCATCCGTCTTCTCAACGGCCGACGCGAAGCTGCGGATGGACGAGGTATCGCTCTCGTTTGTCTCTTCGTCGCGCTCGTCTTCCTCAGCTATCGAGCCGTTGGTGCTTGGCGCCTGGAACATGCCGGGCAGACCGTTAGGGAGCCGACTTGCCACTGCAGACCCTGCCAGTCCGAAGGCCCCTGAGATAATACCATAGAGGCCGTTGCTACTTGGCGGGACAGTCTCATCCTGTGCCGACGGATCTGGTACGAGATTGGACGTGGGCTCCTTAGCGACCTCCATTGGTGATGCGACTTTTTCAGCCTCGGCTTGCTTGGCACTCTCCTTTGTCTCCTCCTGCTCCGTGTCTGACGCCGTGAAATCGTCTGCAGCCTTGGCGGTCATCCACTTAATAAACTTGCCTGCATCGCCGATGATACCACCAGGCGTGCCGCGATCGATCAAGAACCGGGGCACGTTTCCGCCAGGGTCACTGCGAGTTACCATCAACCACTCAACCGTCGTTGAAGCTTCCTCGTCAATGCCTTCCGCGCTGTGCCCGGCGTCATCTCTCGCCGGTGCACTGTCGACAGAAGTTCCGCGCTGTCGTCCGCCTTCGGGGTCAGCAGCCTTCTTGGCCGCCCGCAGAACAGCCTCTCTGCCCATGGATTCGGCGACTGCTTGCCTTTCCTTCGGACCGTCGTGGCTCAGATCGATCGATGACTTTGCACGGGTGATTGAGGGCTTGTCGGAAGGGATCTCGCGGATGATCTCCACCGACTCGTACTGCCCTCGAATGTAGCCCGGCCGTTCGGCGCACTCGGGATGTATGCACGGCTTCGAGACGATCATGAAGGTTCTAAGCGGTCGCCTCCCGCCTTCCTGTTCGGGAGGGTTGCCGGAAAAGTCGGAAGTCAGGAGCAGAGTGACAAAGTCCCTCGGAGCGGTCGGACCCGGGAACTGCGCCGACAATTGGAAAACTGCAAGCATCATGGTCAGCGAATTTGACGGCCACATCAGTTGCGGCTCACTCACCTTCCATCTTCCCGGCGCCCTCGACAACCTGATGAACAACCCGTTTCTCCGCGCCAATTCCACGGATAGCGCCGGCTCCAGGACCCGTCTGAACCTTCATCGACTCGGCAAACTCCTTTTCGAGGCCTAGCTTCCACTTCTCAAAGGTGAGGCCATCGTGAACACTGCGCCGCGCGAACCAACTACCCTTGCCGTCCTTGGAGGCGAGCTTATAGACGTTGATGGCGAGCGGGTTGTCCCTAGGGTTCACCTTGACCTCCTTCCACTCCTTGGCCAGGTCACGCGACAGGCTGAGGGAGGCGGCGGACTGGCGCTGCTGGGAAAGGCTGCGGTTGATGTCGGCGACAGGCTGAGGCGGATCGGTGTGTGAACGAGCGCGGCCCGTCGTGGCCTGCTTGACGGCGGCGGGGACGGGGATTGAGTCGACTATCGTCTGGGCATCAGAGAAGACGCCGGCGAGGAATTCTTTGGGATCCTCCTCTTCGACGGAAGACCATTTTACAGGCGCGAGGCCCTTGAAGGGCTCGTGATGCGGTGCCATTTCGATTGAGGTTGTGGTGACACGTTGGAGGGAAAGTGGGAGAGGCGAATCAAACGCTGGTTGAGGTCGATGTCATAGCCCTGGTCAAGCGACCGAGCGATCGAACAGACCGAAAAATGTTTCGTAGACGGGTTTTCGGAGAGGATGGGAATGCTTCGCGGAATCGCAAATGCTAATGGGAATGCGAAGCAGGTTTGCGTCGGAGTCCGCGAGGTGCCGAGGTGTAGCCGCAAGAGGACGTGGAGTGTTCGCGGAGAAACAAGGTAGATGCTGTACGGTAGCTGCGATGCTTAATTTCTTGAATTCTGCTGATTACTGGGCAAAATGGAGACGATACGTCCAGGACCAAAGAAAGATGCAGACGGGGGAGGGAGAGGCAAAGGTAAGCATGTGGCTTAAAAGACGAAGCGATTACGGGAGCGAGGGAGTCGCGCGGTGCTGGTGCAGTGGCTTGGAAGATCCGTTCGGTTCCCTGCACACGACCACGACACTGACACTGCACGACGTTTTCAAGGGCCGTAAAAGGGATGATACGCAGCAAGGTGGATGGGTTGGATATTTTCGCGGGGGGCTTTGACGTCTGCAGTACCCCGAGCGGACCTAATGCTCCATGCCCTGTGCTTTTTCGGGTCACGTACTTGGTAGATAGATGGGCGTTGCACCATCTGTCCTGCGGTCGATTTATCTCGATGCTGCCCGTTTCCTGGCTGTTGCAACTTTCACTCCAATCAGTGGCCATGGCCGGCGAGTTGGTAGGTCCTCCTTCCCGTTTTCCCGTCTGTCTTGCCTGGCCTGCCCTACGCTTTTCACCGATTGACTTCCCCCAGCGCTGACGTCACCCCTTGTCCCATGTTACAGCGCCGCCCAAGAGGGCATCCGAGAGGGTGGAAGAGGGGTTGACCCCTGCACCGCCCGACGTCACAATTGGTGGTCGCGGGGCCTCCCAAGAGTTCCAGCCCTCAGGGGATCGTAGAAAAATGGAGAAATGGCGCTAGATCGTCTAAAATCCCGCCCAATCCGCGTATTGCACCCGCGGACTCGGCTTCGTTAATTGGGCGCCGCCTCCAACGATGAAGTCAACTGCGGCTCACTCTCCTTCTTCTGCACCACCGTTAGGGAGGGCATCTACGTCGCCCAAGGCCTGTCATCCGACCGACTGGCCTCTCAGAGCCCTGCCTTTCTGCTATCCTTGGACACCATGCGGCATGACTGCACTGGCGGAACGTGGGATGTGGCATTCCTGCTTTTGCTCTTTGCTTTAGTTACGTCGTCGGGCCCGTCCGCTTGGATCGGGGAGTCAATCGTTCAGGCGGATTGTCCCTGGCAAAGGCACGTGAGGTTATATTCAGCTTGAGGTTTCACACTCTGCCCTTTCTTGATGCCACCTAGCCTGCTTTTGGGGTGATCCGGGGGATCGCATCATGATGAGATAGATCGTAAAGTACCGAGTCCAAGGAGGTGACCGACATATCCGAGACAAGCTTTCTCAACTGCTAGTCTTGCCATCTGCCACCCTAGCCTCCATTCGGCCTCTACGGGTGTAAGCGCGACCGCGCCAGTTGGTTCGTGCTCGTCAACTTGACGCAACGTAAGCCTCGTCTTCCCATATGCCATTCCAGAGAAGGCATCACGGATAATGGACAGACCTCCTTGGGGGACTCGCGTTGCCATCCGGCCGCCTCGCTCTGGCAAGTAGAGAAATTAAAACGTGTATTTGTATATGTAGCAACGAACGACTGTCCAACAGACACCGAAACAAGAGACTGTGTGTACTTCGAGGTATCAACCCACTTCAACCATGACCGCAATGCATCTACAGACCTGCCAAAGAATTTCTCTCGCTCATCAATGCCGCGTGATCTAACTTGCAACTGCCACAATATGTATCGTACCACTCCCGCAACGTCTCCCTCTTGCCCTCATCAATCTTCGGCGCCATGACCTTTTGGTCGCCGCTGCGTTTGGTCTTGGTCGACTTGTCTGCTTCGAGCACCTTCTTGAGCTTATCGCAACGAACGTTTTCATCAGCTAGCCAGTTCTCCCACTCCGACTGCACCATCTCCCGCTCTATGCTGTTGACGATGCGCATCGCAACCAGGAGATCGTGTCTGTAAGAGCCGAGACGTTGACGTGTCCGACGCAGTCGGCGTGCCGTCGCCCGGCTCGTTGCTGTCGAGAGAGTTGACCCGGCGTCTTCGAACGGAGCGTCCAAATCGGTGGAGTTTGCAACTAATTGGAACGTGGTGAAGCTGTTGTGACTAGTTAGCGGCTGTTGTCGATTTCAGAGGTACAAAACTTACCATGCACTATCAGCGGGCCAGGAACTGTTGTGGCCTACTGCACCCGTTGCCTCGCCCAGATCTGCCATGTAGATGGCCTTGCTCATCATCATGTTTGGCCCAACACCGACGCGGTTCATAAACTTGGCTGCCCGCCTCTCCATCCACCAGTTTGAACTGTCCTTTGACGTCAGGAAGACGTTCGTAAACGTACTTCCTGCCAGTAGAAGAAGGATGAGTCGGTGTGCCGTCACTACACTGAAGAACTTTTGCACTCCAGCAATCGCCCACATGATGAGCGACGTGACCGCGCTCTCTCCAAAGGAGCGGAGCGTCTCTAGAAGCATGGCTGTCAGTGTGCGCGGCTTGATAAGCTGCTTCTTCGCTGCGTCAGCATCAGCTGGCGAGAACAGCACGACCTGAGTCTGCTGCCCAATGTTTCCGTAAACTTGGATTGCTCTCTTGGTGCGACTGTGAGGGCCCAGTTTGCGGACCTGATCCGTTGCCACATCCGCCAGCTCTTCGGCGTCGCCCTCGGCATCATTCAGCGCTTGCCGTTCGACCAGATTCTTCGAAAATGCCGGCATCTTAGACCAGTCCACCTTTGTGTAGATCGCGAGCTTGCACTTGGATTTGGCCACATGCGTAATCACCACCTTCGTCACCAACTTGAAGTACTGCGAGTGGGGCAGATGCCATGCCGTCTTGACGTGGGTGACAACGTACGTAACGTGGTCTTGGAACACGTCCATCGTCTGGTGGTCGACGACGTTGACAGTCTTTGGCCGACCAAGCATGTCTTTGTAGTCGAATTTGAACTGAAACTCTCGCCTCATTCGACCGTGGTCTGCGAGAGTCCAAGGACCCTGAGCAATCTGCTGCGCTCTACGCTCAAAATAGAGTTTCGGGAACACAAAGCTCTTGTCTCCAAACAGCACATGGAAGCATGCCTTGGCGCTGATTTCAAAGTGACGCTCAGCAACCTTCCTCTGCATATCTTCGGGCTCGAAGACGACAGGATGTGCGGGCAACTGAAGCTTTGGCGTCTGCTTGCTTTGGCCTGATATACGAAGCTTGGGGCCGAATTGACTCTGGCGTCGTGGAGGACGGCCTGAGTGGGTGCCGTCGTCAAACGGGGTGTTGGACGAGATTTCTTCCCAGCTCTCAACGCTTGGGCTTCGCTTGCTATAGTCCTCAAACTCAAGGTTGATGAGAGCAGTAATGAGCTCTGACAGCTCCATGGGTTCCTCTGACTGGAGATCGTCGATGAGGAGGTTCAGTCTAGCATGCAGAAGCTGCAGGTTGTCGAGGAAAACCTTGATTGTGACTCTAGTGTAACCGGTCTCGTTGCCATCTTCTCCCAGGTGGAGGAAGATGAAATCGCACTCCTTTCCGGGCGCCGCTGTAACTTCAGCAATGATGTCGAGACTGACGGCGTATGCCACAACAAGACCCATCTGCTGGCCGTAGAAGTACATGTTGTCAGGCGTGATGTAGATGCGGCCGTTGCCTGCAAGTCCGTGTCCGTTTGATGGCGAGTCTTTGCCAGATGAGCTCGACCAGGCGGCGCGGAACACGAGGACCAACTTCTCGTCGAGAGGGACGGTTGGGAAGAGAATTCGGAACTGGTGGTGCTGAATTCTCAACTCGGGAGGATAGCCCGGGGGGAACGTCTCGACAGGTTGTTTGATCTGAGGATGGGGCTGATTGAACTTGGCGTCGACGCTGACCGTCTTCCTGTGTCCGGTTGTAGGCGTCGAGGGCTTTTCTTCGCCAGGTTTCCCAATTTCTCGAACGATGATTCCAAACGGATTTTCCTCCATCTGCCCAGGCGTCCGGGGTCGCCCAGGACCCGAGCCGTAGACAGTGCTCCATTGACTGCTTCCCCAGTAGTTTGCAAGGACCGCAGTGGGCATGTGGCTTGTGTTGTCGCCACCCATGCTCCTGTCGACGGAGAACATGACTGCGGTCCGACTGAGATTGGTCGCAGCTGGTGGTCTCGCCAGCGTAAGTGGAGCCAAAGTACCCTGGGCAGGATCGAAAGAAGCCAGTCTTTGAATGGGTGGTTTCTTGGGCGTGCTCTGAGGAGGCGATGGGTATCCAGGCAGATGGCCGTGGCTGGCTATCATGCCTGCAATGCCACCACTGCTTGGGGATGCAGCAGCGGCAACAGCAGCCTCGGCACCAGCCCCAAAGGTCGCTTTGCGGTGAAGATCTAGCTTCTGGATGATCCTCGCAGCATGTTCGCGATTGCTCTCACCATCCTCCCGGACCATTTCCCGCCCAATGTCCCGACCAAGGGCAGTGATGGAACGACGCGGTGCGCCTCCTACATCGAAGCTGGCACGGCCCGCCATGTTGTTGTCGGATCCAGGAACCGGCAGAGTGCCAGCTCTGTCGAAACTGGCGGATGGCTCTTCGCCAGCAACCAACGCATCCAGAGACCTCGCAGAGAACTCGGGCAATGGGGGTGGCGTGATGGAGAACGCTGGATCGGCTCCCGCAGGAGAGAGATTGCTATCTCTATCCATACTGGCCTCGAAAGCTCGCTTCTTGGCCACCTCGAAGACTTCGAGCCACTCGGTCAGCTGGTTCTGAGTCTCGGCTTGGAGAACCAGTGTCTGGCTCTTGGTCTTGACTTCGAAGCAGAAACGGCGATCTTCTGCCACTGCCGGCTTCGCGTTGCACAACAGGACACCGATTTCGTCGCCTTGCAAAACGCCTTGAGAGCCATTGATCAGCCAGCCAAAGATGCCATCCCGGCAGTAATACCAGCGACGGACCCAGTTGGACCGAGCGGGCTTGCCGTATAGTGTCTTCAAGAAAAGCCAGCCCTGCTTTTCCGAGATAACGGCAGAGTTCTCCTGGGGCTGAACGTTTACCGGGCCCCTGGATCCAAGGAACGGCACAGTGGATGCGCTGTAATCCTCCAGCTCGCGGGATGGCTTGAAAGCCTGCAGAGTGCTCTCCCCGATATCTCGCCTAGCAATCTGAAGCTCGCGTTTGAAGACGAACTCGGACGTCTCCATCTCCCTAGACCAGCCGCGGATGCGTTCCATTTCGGAACCCCATTTTGTCGACACAGAGGCAGCGTCCCGTGACCGTTTCATCTCCTTCCAAAAATCGGCACTTACACGGACGAGCAACTTGTCGAGGCTGAAGCGTACTTGGGGCGCAAGCTGGCAGAAGTCCATCGAGACCTTGAGATACGCTTTGCGGGTTTCGTACACGGCGAAGGCTTCCTCTCGAATGGCAGATGGCTCCTTCGTTTTGGACTGACTCATATAGCGAGCCATGGCCTGGTCGAAATTTCTTTGCGTGTGTTCCAGCACCCTCCGCACCTCCTTGAAGGACCGCAGGTCAGCGGCCACGAACGAGCGGATGGGGTCGACCGAGATGGTGTCAATCTTCCGCACGGTCGACATGATCTGTGTCCACCATTCCTTTGATCCATCGCTAATCCTGCGCAATGCGAGAAGTGTATAATCGTGGTCGATGATGGCATCGGCGGTCGCAGCGGGCGGGAAGATTTTGGAGAGGTAGGTGTTGACCCCTTCTTCGAGGGCCAGGAGGTCGCGTGTCACTTTCGAGGTGGCCTTGACGTAGTCGTCGAGCCATCTTTCCACATTATCAATGTGCTCCCCAAAGTGCTGAGAGGTCGACCGGAAGGTTGGAGAGTCGAGGGACGCTTCGTTCAGGCCGACGGGGATGGCAGGGCTCGATTGCTTCTTGGCCACCGGGGCGGCCGGGGCGGCGGGATCCGCCATCGTCAAGCGGTGGTTACGACGTGCGTTCGTCGCCTGTAACAATATTATCGGTTTCTATGCTGTAGGAAAGGCATGCTCGGTATATCGAAATCGTGGAAAATGCTGCGCGGAAGGGCAAAGGTGTTTGCGAAGTTGTAATGACGTCGGCTGAAGCCGCATGCACTCTGGAGGTGTGCTGTCAACGTCAAGCCTCATCTGAGGTCTCAGGACGGGGACGAGCCAATGAAACCGCGTATTCGTCGTATCCGGGGGGCAACTGGGGGCTAATCTGCCCAGCCTTGCCGCTGTGATTTACTGGCCGGTCCACTGTAATCTCGGCCGAGTTGCCCCGCGACACGCTGAAGCCACAGCTCATTTGGCGCTCGACTTTAGCTCAGGCCCGGTGAAGAGAAAGTGGCCCAAGCTCCTCGTTAGTGCCATTGCCATTGACAGCAACGCCGGCTGTCTCCTGCCCCAGATCTTCAACTCACGTCATCCCCGTCGTCCTCCAAGTATTCTCGACATGGAACCTCTCAACAGCTCACCATCCATCCCACTGTGCTGTTTTACTTGTCTGTCTTGTCCCAGAATAACAAGCTTCCAACATACTTTCGAACTCCCCAAAGTCTCAATGCGCTGCTCTTCCCGTTGACCGAAGCCTTACGGAGTTCGGCAAATGCAAAGATGAGCCTGGCTTTTTGGCTCCTTCGGATTTTTCCATTGGGCTACCACAGCTTGGAGGACCTTATTTGGATTACACCTCGATCTTGAAGCCAGTACCAGCTGACTGCAGACTTGGTTCGAATTACGCCTCGAGGGGGAAAATTTTATTCGGTCTCGACTGCAACCGCCTTCTCCAACGATCGCGATCGCTTTCCTTGTCGACAGGCTCTGCTTGTCCTGCTCTCAAATGAGCATCCCGCTTGGAGTCTGCCATGCATGTATCCACCGGTTAGCCATCGCGAGATGCAGACGGACGCAAATGGAGACACGCGGACAGAAACGAAGATAAACTCATTTGCGGAGACGGAGACAAAGCTGTGGCAGCATTGAGTCATTGATGCAGCTTCACGCTCAATAAGTGATGTCGCATATTGAAGCTCAACAACGACTCGAGCTCCTCAACCATCAGTTCGAAACACGGGGCTATCATGACTGGCTGGGACGTCGTTACCACGACACACGCACACGCAAGAACACACAATCGCAATACGCATCCTACCCCAGACGTCAGGCTTGTTTCTGCACCAAGCTTGGTCTGGGGGGCATCTCTGGTGAAACAAATGCCATCATCGACGTTGGGAAACACAACCATGGTGATGGCATCATGCTGGCCACAACTGGTATCGATTGTCGCCAAAAGTGCTTCTGGATCCCTTCGAAGCCGCGTGGCTGTCGCCAACGGCCCGTATGGTGTCCTGTGCCAACGAGGAGGGTCGAATCAATGCCAAAATGCCGACCATCAACGAGTCAACGGCGTTTGTTTTGCGGGCAGCACAGCCCCTCAGCCCCTCCCGTGTGTGGCCTCCCTTATGCAGAATCAAGACCCGGGAGGTCCTTGTGCTCGACCACTGACAAGCAATCGGTTCGAAGCGATCAGCGGGCCCTATGCATCGGTAGCAGCACATTTCAGCTGCTCAAGGGCCGAAAACCACCCAACCACGGGCCTCCCGTATTCGGCCCATGTCCCCTGACTTGTGCATCTGCTAGCACGACGGTTGTTCTCGGGAGACGTTCGATACACTCGCACTTTGCGAATCGTCTTCTCGGGCTGCCCCCCATCACCAGCCTCCCGGCTCTGCGCCACACGCGGATCTTCGCTGGTGGGGTTTTCGCCGCACCGTTTCTCCCCCAGACCGGCAGTCCTTGTTCTTTTTTTGGATACTCTTCGGAGCTGCGAGATCTGGGGAAACCCTACGAAAATCGGTTTTCGGTATCACCATTCTCACCGGAGGAGCAGACACGCAATCGCCTTCGACTTCGAGAAAGGACCGCCCTGCTTGTCTACATGCTTGTTCCTCCGGGAGCTGTCACTACGCATCCAGTCCGTGCCATGGCATCTGTGAATCTGGCTCAGACGTAGCAGGAGCTTAGTTGGTGGCGAGTATCGGCACAAGATGCTTTCGAGACAAGGGATGCCTTTCTTTCGAACACCCGTCCAAAACGAACCGTCCCGCTCGCATACTTGGCTCAAGCTCGCTATGCTATTTTGAACAACAGCATGAATCGGCTAGGCACGCGCTCTCGAATGGTCGAGTCGTCGCTGTCGCTCTCGGTCACGATGGCAATGCTCTGGCCTCGACCTGCATGCGACGCATAGAAAGCAGTAATGGACGGGGCTCGCTGCGAGATGAAGACGAATGAAGCGATGAAGATGCCGTCCTGCAGATGGTAGTTTCGAATGAGAAGAATCCCTATGGACGCCTTTCAAGTCGGCGCCCGCTGCCAAAAACCAAGGGATCTGCTCCCGCACAACCGTGCGGCCAGTCAAGGTTTGCGGGTCGCGCACCCAGCCACTAGGGCAAGGATCTGCCTTGAAATGCGGCGACACCGGAAACGACACTGCCTGTGAAGCTTGGCGTGGTGCAATCCGAACTGATGCCGTCGGCCTTCCTGTTTCTTCACCGGCTCGATGGCAGGGGGGCGGGACACTCTGAGCGGTGACAGAACGGACGCAGGCCGGCGGCTGTACTCATGTGACCTGACTGTACCAGAGTCAAGTGACAGCACCTGTGGTCACGAGCCTCGGGAGGCTGGAGGACAGTGGCTGTTGTCAATCGCCCACTCTTGCGGATGCGGCAAACGGCGGTCTTGCTCAGGCGACAGGCGATGCCGCGGGGGCCAAAAATAGGGCAGACAGTCAGCAGACCTGCCGCCACGGCGCAAGACTCCACTGCACTGGCTTGTCCGACTCCACGACGTGCCGTTTGTCGCCCTCTCCCGCGTCTAAGGCCGAACAACCGCCGCTCGCCCAGGGGAGCACTCACCTCCGTCCAAGGTGTTATCGAAAGCCCACCCTCCCACCGCAATGCCGACACCGGTCCCAGAAGCGCCAGCTACCGGTTTGATGGTATTCTGGATGCGCAAGGGTTGGATTCTTCAATCCACTCACGAAAAAGAGTCATCCTTCGCCACCGCGGGACGGAGCAATATGTCGGGATGTAATTACCACCTCGACAGCGACGATGTGGTCCCTGCTTGCTTTCCGGATCTGTTTCTGAGCCGTGTCCCCTTGTTTAGTCAACCGGAACTGGGCCAGCATCTCAATGACTCGATTGGACCGCGGATTAATTGGTGAAAGGTCTCAACCCGCTTCTGAAGAGGTTCGAGAACGGTTGTTTCTGCAGCCGGACACCCGCGAATGGGACAGGCCCGTCCCCAATCTGGCAATCTGGGTATGTAACCATGTCGAGATGCCCTTGACCATGCTGCGTTTCTGACCCCTTATCCCGGGGCAATGTTGCTCCTTTTTGCGCCATTAACGCGGTTGCTATTGCTCAACGGTCACTCCTCATAGGGATCCCTTGGGTCTTTGGACTGTGCTCGTCTCTGCTCATCGTGGGCTCTCGCGGTCTCTGAGCCATGATTGGTCAAATATCAATGAGGAATTTCAGCATTTCTTGCCAATCATCATCAGGCGCTCGGCCGTTTTCCGCCTAGACCCACATAGCCCGAATCTGGCCCTCAGCTCAGCAACCAATGAGACTCCAAGGACCAGGTTTTTCGCAGACACACCTCAGCTCACCTTCCGCCGCTAGCAGGGGCCTCGATCTTGTCACATGCCATCTACAGGCTGTCGTTGCTCGATGCCTTCATCCTCAACCGACCACCCTCACTCCACAGTGCCTTTGCAGCCCGTTCCATTTTGACGGGCCAACCCCCTTTGGCTCGGCGTCCATGCGAAGTTCGAAGGAATAAGGGGAGTCCACGCTTTCGGAAACGCTCTCGACGCCAGTTCTCAGATGGAATGCCAATGCTGCCGCTGCCGTACGCCGCGCCATCTGGTCTGATGTTCTATCCCAGGCGGAGTCCCGGCCGGGACTCCAGCGAAGGAAGTCTAGTGTTGGTTCTTCTGGCGGTTCTCTCTGCGGGCTCATGGCCCGCTCCAATCACCATGTTGCCCTGAGTCTCGAGGAACTCGAGCCGGTCCATGGACTACGACTCTACGCTCCAAAAAGAGTCCAAGCTGCAGACGGACATGCCCATCCAAGTACAGATATGGCCAATGTAGATTATTGGGGCTACCCGCCGTCACGGCCGCGCCTGCGTCGTTTCAAGACGATCTCCTGTTGGAACCGACATGATGCAGGGAGACGAGCAGAAGTGTCCTGTACGCACATGCAAGTCATACGGCTCTAACGTGCCAGAGACTCTCGACTTCAACTACATGACTGGATAGGAAGACGAGTCGGCGAGATGAAGATGACCGAATTGCAAGTCCCTCATCTCCGGGATGGTCACAGCTACGCCAGAGACTCAGCCGTTAGTCGACTAACGCAACGCGATGACGGTCCCATCGCGACGACGGCCTACAGGACAGGTTGATGGTGGCAAAGGTTTCACTGGCAAAAGACAAGCCGTCAGACCGGATCATCAAGGCTGGACGGATTTGGCCAGCTGCATAAGCGCAACTATCTTGCGGTACTCTTGGATGGTTTCCTAGCGGCGGACAAGTCTAGAGGCTTTTGGTCTCTTATGCACACCTACCTGCATGCGACGGCACAACATGCGGAGCCATTTTGGGTCGCAGCGAGCCAAGCAGGACCTGCGTGAGACTGTGTGAGGGATCACGATTGGACGGGGCGCGCCAATCATGATCGTCTTTTTGCGAAAAATCTACGAAGACGGCCATGCACGTTGACCAGATCTGATACTGGGCGACAGGACTGTGGCGCACTCCCAAGGGACAAGCGTGTAAATGATCACGACGCTGTGTAATATTTGGGATATGATATATCGCAAAAGACGTTGGAAAGTACTCATGGCCGGAACAATTTGCAATCCCGCGGAAGGCTATTGAGGGCCCCGAAGAAGGCCCAGTGGGCAGTTGTGGTCGCAGGGTCGTAGTAGCAATGTCCGACGAAGCGCCAGGCGCTGCGTCAATGTCGTCGTTGCAAAGTCGCCTCTTCTTTCCCCCACTTCGACACACCCTTGAGCTTTTGCTCTTTGGAGGGGTGGACTGGCAGCTGGTGCCCTGGGGCACACCCTGTGGCTTGATTGCAAGGGTCTGCCTCTTCTTTTGAGAAATACATGTGAAAGGAGACGTTGGTGGGTTACCGACGAGCAGGGGTAGGCCTTCTTTGGGGAAGAAACGTTCCTCTTACAGCAGTGACAAGTCTCGGTTTGTTTCTTTTTGCAACCCCAGGGCCGGCCGGGCTTGAGGTTGTGCGACTACAACAACGACGCCGTCGTTGGGCCGGGAGGTTGTCTCTGTCCGGGCCTGTCTCTAGCCGGAGAGACATAGGTTCAGACTCAGACTTTGGGGCGAGGAGTTTCTCGTCGAATTTATCAAATCAGGGCAATTGGCCGTGGCTTCTTGATGCAACAGCGCACACGGAGAGACACGAAAGTATGGCAAAGGGTGTATACGGAGATGCGCACCCTATATCGTCGATATTACATCGCCTTCGAGCGGCGGCAATCAAGATGCGATGACGGCAACTTGTAGGCGAACGGGATCCGAGGGGGCGGGCCAGGTCAGCACGATAAGGCAAGGCAACTTAACATAGAGTCGGCGAGAAACCAAGAGGAGCAAGGCATTCGTCGGGCTTGCTACTACACGGCGCCGTGATACGACTACGACTGCGACTTACTTTCCTTGAACGGAAATTGCCATTGAGCGCGCAGCTGTGCCTCGACTTTCTCGTGGCTGTTCTCCGCACAGGCCGTGGGGCATTGCAGGAAGAGACGAGTTCAACTTGCAACGACATTCCCTCTAAGAGTGAGGCGCACAGCTGGCCGAGGTTTGGGCCGCCTGAGCCTCTCTTCAGCTTGGGAGGCCGCATCGACAACACATCACATTCGGGCATGACGTTGAATTTCCTAGGCCCGAAAAAAAAAAATCGCCATGCCTCGGAGGGCTTGACAGGTCTCCAAATGGGCCACAGACCACGCCCCAAAGCCAGCCGGAGAGGAAAACCACAGACTCTAGAGTCAAGGCTGCGCAGACGAAATAAACACGGACTCTAAAAAAGTACAGACCAAAAAGATACGTACTTGGTCTGGCGACGGCGGCGACGGCAAGCTTGCGCTTGCATCTGCAATGGCATCGGTCGTTCAGCTGGGATTCTGCGGGCTCCGACGGCTCCCATTCGCCTGACCTCTCGGATTCTGTCATTCAGCATATGCAGGTCGCAGCACAGCCCTCGCCTTCGCATCCGTCTGTTTTTATTTTTTTCTCTTGCTCGTCAACCAACGCGCACTATCTGCTGGGTACTCTGTAGTCGTTTCTCGCTGACGCCGGAAGTACCTTTTTAGACTCTTTTTAGAGTGTGGTGTACGGTACTTTCTGATCCCAGGAAGACGGGACAAGTTCCAAAGTTCGCCTGTTTGGAGCATCTCGCCGCGCGCGCCCGTCTGCCGAAACTGCCGCGGGGTCGCTTCGCTTGAGGCCGGGGTCGGGGCCGAGGGCAGCAATACGGACGGCAAAAAAGTAAGGCGAAGGAGGGCGACCGCAACATACCTTGCAACAACTGAGTACGTTCCGCACAGGGGACACGGTTTCTCGGTCTATGATGCAGAACCCAAGTCTGTTCAAGCCCAAAGACCGATCTACCGGAGCGCTGCGGCAGCCCGCGTACTCAGATCCATACAGATGCCGTCGTTTATCTCTTGCTAGATTCGACCTCGCCTAGCAATTGCTAGTTTCTCCCGGGGTCGCCATGGATGACGGCGCACCTCTGTCATGTTGGTTTTGGTGCCCACACGTCCATCTCTCTTGATTTCCCCCTTCTGTCGCTTGCTGGCTTCCGGGCAGGCTTACCCTTAGCCCTGCTCGCAGGTGGTTTTGACTTCCAAGGCTCTTCCCGTCACTCCTGTCTCTCTCTGGGACTTGGAACGTGTTGTGGCGCGCGCCGCACGAAGCAAGCCAGCCCACCACGCACACATCTCACACAACGCACGCCAGACAGACGTTCGCTTTTGCTTAGTGCAGACGGGCTAGACCGTTGCGGGAAACATGTTCTACAAACTTACGTTGGTTGGAAAGAAACGAATGAAAGAAGAAACAAAGGTAACCGTCGGGCGTCGCTGAGATGGTTCCGGCTCAACGGGCGACTACAGCCAACGACGGTTTGCCTCAGTCAGCACCTCGACCTGGCCATCAAGTGAACCTTGCTGTACGAGTACACCAACTCGCGATTAAGCTCACTGCAGGACGGGCAGTCAAGTAGACTCGGGAAGTATGGAGTACAGTAAGATAAGGGGCCTCAGCTTGGCCGTCGACCTACCTAGTTCAAGCTGCTGCTTACTCTGGGTGCTGAACCTTGCCTGAGGTTGAAGCTGTCCAAGTCGATGTCGATGTACCTTCGTCAGCCGGGAGAGGGATCTGCTGCGTATGGCGTGTATGCAAGCGCCAAGGGGCCTGGGGTGTTTGCCTGGGTTGGTTAATGCAGCCGAAAGACAGGCAATCCCGAGAGGCAGGGAGTCGGAGGAGGAAGGAGAAGAGGCGCTGCTGAGCCGAGGTGGGCTCGCTGGCGTTTGGCGTGAGCTATGAGACGATGGCGACTGAGAGAGTCGACGTGGTCGCATGGAGAATGTCAAGAATCAAGGCGACGGCGAATTTTTTTTTCGGCTCTGGTTCTCGACGGACTCAGGGCTGGTTCAGGTCAATGCCTGTCGGAGTCCTCCAAGCCGCAGATACAGGACGGTGCCCGACTGGATGTTTTGCTGCATGTTAGTCATGGGCCGTTGGGCGCTGGGGACTGGACATGGAAAGTGGCCATGGCCAACACCAGGGACACGACGCTGGACCGGCGCAAGAGACCAGCGCCAGCGCCAGCAGACGAGGCCAGCTTCCAGCTCGCAACCCGGACAACATGGAGCCGGGACTGTCAAGATCCAGTCTGGGTGCAGTATTCTCTCCATGGATGGAGTAGGCTGGCGGATAGTGTGCAATGCCGGGTGAGGCGAGAGGCGTAGAACGGAGACTTGACCTGGCAGGCGGCCCAGTCCAGGACGCAGGACGCATGCACTGCGCAAGATGGCAATGGGACGCCGTCCTCAGGCTAAAGTCCCTATGGAAAGTGACGGCATAGAGAGGACCTAGAAGAGAGAAATCTGCCTACCACCGTACCTTGGGTTGCCAGTTGGTGTGCCGGGTCCAGTACGCAGTAAGGTAACGACGAGAAAATACCTCCCGTCCCCTCCCCTCCCATGGTGGGCAGGTAGGTAGGTACCTAAGGTAACCTATAGCAGGCCAACCCTAGCGGCTTAGGGAGATCCGATGCTACTGCACAGAGCAGTGCGCTGCCCCCGCCGGCGTGCATCATCCATGGATCCTCGTCGTTCCCGCGTCCAGTTCAGTGTGCAGTGAGGGAGGTTCAGGTCTTCCGCTCCTGAGAGGGACGACCGGGAGACTCCACTTGCTCCTCTAGGCCCCCCTCCACTTTTTTTTTCCCTCTCTCTTTTTTTTTTTTTTTTTTTTCTTGCGCTGCTGCGGGCTCCTTGCACCTTGCTCCTTGCGCCGCCTGTACCGCAGTACCTGCCACACCCCCCTCACTCCCCTCCCTCCCCCCCTCTTCCCTACCTTGGTACCCTCCTCTCTCTTGCGCCTTCCTCGCCGTGACATGTCCCTAGGTTCCTACCTAGTAAGGTAGTAGGCAGGCAGGCAGGTACCGCAGTACCTCCAACCGCAGCAGCTGCAGGTGCAGCCACCAACACCTGCTTCCACTGACAGCGACGTACAGCGTACAGCGACAGGCCCCCAGATCCAAAGCCCCAGGTCTGCCCTGGAGTCGAGGGAAACGACAGCTCGGCCGATTACTATAACACCCCACCACCCTCGCACCACCACTTTCACCTCTCACCCTCCTCTTCCCTCCTCACGAGCTCTTCGTCCACCGTTCTCTTCTTCTTATTCGCGGCAGCAGGCGTGCAAGCCAAAATATCCCACACGACGTCAAATTCCGAGGGACCGCCCAGCTCCGTCATATCCTCTTGTTTCCTTTATTATTCCTTTTCCCCCCTCCCCGAATATCCCCAGATTTCATAAGGGCACCTAGCACACATCAAGACATATCCCACAAAGATCGATACCCTCCCATATCAAGACCAAAGAACCACCGGATACCTCCCAGGGCCCGCCATATCTACGACACATCTTGCCGCCACGCTTCCTCGATTGGAATATCCTCACACTTCCACCGCCAACATGCCCGTCCAACTGCTGCCAGCCTCTGCGGCGGCTTTTGCCCCCAGAGCCTCATCAGTCAACGTCGTGCTTGGCTCCAAGGTCGAGCCGTGGTTGACCCAGACCCTCAAGCGCATCAACAGGATCAAGCGTCCCCTCAACAGCGTCCCCCAACACCAAAGGTGTCTGACCGAGACCCTCTCCTCCCCGAACGCCATCTGGACCCTCACCTCCATCATGCTCCCCAAGGCCCCGGAATCCGAGCTGCGCCAGGACTCCAACCCTCTGGTCGAGGCCGTCTTCAACTACCAGCTCCTTCACATCGAGGCTTACATCGTCCACGTCGACATGGTCCTGCGCAACGAGGTCGCCTTCAAGTTGACCACCGACTCAATAGAGGCTCTCGTCGAGTACCACAAGGAAATTCACTGTGTCGACAGCAAGGCCAAGACATACGACTGGTCTGAGAAGGACCAGCAGTGCAAAAAGATGCACGACGACTTCGTCCAGGCCATCAACAAGTTTGTCTTCAGGACGCACGTTTCCGCCTTGGAGGGTCTCGAGGAGGATGGTGCTGGCGAGCTGCTCTCCGGTAAGAGCGAGGAGGTCAAGAACAACATCATGGGCCTGATGAAGCCCCTGCTTCCCCCTCCGCCCCGTGTTGTCGATGTCATCAGACAGCCTCCCCTGCTGCCCAGCTCGCCCGCCAACGCCAGCATGTGGTCGCAGCCCACCACCCCGGCCAGCCTTGCCGCCGTCGACGCTTGGAGGGTGCTGCCCTCAAGCCCGAGTGTCACCTCTCAGGACTCAACACCCATCTGGGCCAACATCGGCATGAGTGAGGTCCAAATACCCTCGCCCACCCCGTCCTACAGCCAGCCCTTCTCCAGCGCCGGCTTCTTCTACAGCTCGCCAGGCATCACCGCGCCCATCCCTGCGTTGCCCCTCCCCAGCATGTTCACCCCGCAATGCGGCGTGAGCATCGGCTATGGCGGTTTCGGCTGGGATCGCTACCAGGAGTACACGACGACGATGTGACAACCAGCGCCCCCCGTCACTGCTGATAGCTACCCCGTCGTCACGACCTCATAGCATTGCCTGGCACGTTTGTCCATGTTTCCCGGCGAAAAGTTGAAGTCCTCTCGATCTGCTCGGCATAGAACCAACACTCAAGGCATCTCGGCGTTTTGCATCAACAGGAAGGGGGAGCGAACGGTGTTACGGAAACTCGCGCGCAAGATCAACCAACTCAACAAAAAGATATAATCTCGGTTTTCCTTTGTCGGCAGCAAGCGAGCGTTTGATTTTTTACTTCTGTGTCTTTTCGATATCCGGGGAACAACAACCACCACTCGCTACGCCGCAAGCTCGGTCACCTTTCATTCGAAAACCATCTCACATCATGGCTGGGTCCGGGGCGGGCATTTGAGTGCATTTACATTTGGGGGGTTTCTCGAAATACGGCGGCTTGTGTCTCTTTTCCCTTTTTCTCATTTTCCTTTGGGTCTTCTCCAACTAAATAAGAGGATCACGCAGCAATGCAACCCCCCACCGCTCGGCTCCAGGCCTGGAGCCGAGACAGAAGAAACCGACACACACAAACCTTGGATTCTCGATTCCACCGTTCTGGCTTTTCCTTTTGTTTCTATTTTCATTGGTTCAAGAGGCTTTCTTAGAGATACCCCCATCGGCATTACACTGGATCGGAAGATACCATTACCGCTGCGCATCTGCTTTCTTTCATTTCCTTGGCTTGGTTTCCTGTCTTACGGATGATTTACGACGACTCTTTCACGACCAATGACGAATATTCACGACTGCGCGACTAACGATACGAATCAGGACGACGTCGCTTACCCGGGCTAGATGCCACGACACGCGGCTCTCTTGTTTTTCTTCGATTCGCAGAGACTATTCGGTTTTTTCGGTTTTGACGGCGAAGACTTGCAACCCGGACAGGATCCAATAATGGCAACGTTTCTCGCGCGGAAGGGTCGATTTCGCAACACAATCATCGCGTAGCCGAGACTTGGCTGTATCTGAGATACAGCCGTCGAAGCGGACACTGGCTTGTCGACAGGGTCCTCGCTGCTGCCTTCCCCGCATTTGGGGGTTGGCTGACACGGAAGTGGAGGAGAGATGGGACACATCAACAAAAAAAACCAAAGAAGCTGGGCATCACAAACGAGAGTTTCCTGCCGGACAGGGACACATGGTGCAAAGCCCTCTTGTGCCATAGCCTCGGAATCTGCTCTTCACGACAGCACTCTCCCCCACCCGATGTGGCGCGGGGCCGACGAACCCGACTACCCAGACCACACTGATTACCCCACGCGGACGCCAAGTACGGCATGGCGGATTCCCGCTAGACGGGACCGACGATGAACGGAAAGGATGCGCCGGGATGGGGGTCAAAGTGTGCAAGTCTGGGGTCAAGGGGGGTCGCGCCCTGTGAGCAGCTTCGGGTCAGGGGGGTTTGTGGTCGGGGGACGGTGAGAACAGGCGACATGCTGCTCGCCCTCACGCATGGCCTCCCCGCCAACCGATGGGTAGACACTACTCGGGAGAGAGCATAAGAGTGCTCGAGGCAGGGATGGGAAAGCCGCATGGGAGACTCTTTGGGTGTGTGTGATACGCTGCGCGGGTCTCGACATGCTCAAGCTCCCCCAGGAACAAGATTCTGCGGTAGAGGTGCGCTGGGAAACTTTTTTGAGAGGAAGGGGAATATAGGCGACGAGGCGGACCCTGGAGGTTTTCGGCCCGGGCCTGGATAACACTGCTCAATGGGTTTATTTGATTGCATTTTTACGTTATTAGTTAATTCGAACAAGATTTTGTTCACCAACTTGCCGGTGTCTCGTATGCGCGATTATGTGAGGGTGACTGATGGGAGGCGCATGGAGAGGACGGGACCCTGAACCTGACTTGGGCGAAGAAGAACAAAAGTTGGGATGCTTGCATGTTCACGCATTGTTGGGAAATCGGGACAAGATCTGCCCCTCCAAATGCGTTGCATCTTCAGCTTTCTCAGCTTTTGGGGGAGACCTAGGGGGGGCACGGGTTGCGTTGGCCAAGGTGGTGTTCTACCCCAAAGGGCCCGCCCCTCTATTTTGGGCATCAACGGAAAGAAGGAGGGTTCTGACAAGCACAGCTGGGGTAAGGCAAAGGTTCAGACTTTTGTGAAAAGTCTGTCGTCGTCGAGATGCATGCATGCATGCATGCAGACGGGCACGCACGATGAGAGGGCAGAAAAAAAAAAGAGGAAAAGAAAATTAAGGGTCCCGGAAACCGGTCTGTCGGTCGGTCGGTCGAGTCGGGTGGCGAAGGTTGCGATGAGTAGTCAGGAGAGCATCAGCATTTTTCAAGTCAGCACTCTGCATGCAAGGCATGACGGTGGAAAAGCAAAATATGCGGTTAGGAGCTTGGCCTTGGGCTGGGCGGATGATGGTCATGGGCAGGCGTGGGAGTGTCCAAGACTGAAGACGAAGGAGAAAATGCCAAGTATGCCATCGCAACGACTGCTACCTGTCAGGCAGCAAGCAAGAAGAGAAGAAAGAAAAAATACGAATGCCATCCTTGGCGATGCGTTGAAGCTATATCGACCGCTGCCGATTTCCTAAATAGGTATCTGGCCGTCACGATTCCAAGACAGATCGTGTAAGTGGTCTGGATGGAGGGCTGTAGAGCTAGATTCGTGCTGCCCACCACACACACCCCTTGGCCTCTTAGCCTTAAAAACTTGTGAGGAAAACGAAGAACAGACAAAAAAGGTGGGCGGGCTGTAACAGAGACAGCCCGACCGACACCAGACATTGCTCACACACGGACAAGACACGCGAACGCTGGCGCGAGAACTCAAGAAGGGGGGGTTTTAACATGAGGCGGAAGTTCTAGAAGGCCGGGTTCATGGATCGATGCGTCCGTCCGTCGGGTACTGCGCGGTCGGGCGGTGGTGACACTGGCCAGAAAAGTCTGAGCGGGCCTTGTGCTGATGGTCTGCCAACTGCCTGTCCTGTCTGCTGCCCGCCCCGGGACGCGGTGCGTTTGCTGGATCGTCGGTGTGGTGGTAGGAACAACCCAAAGGACGAGGCAGGGCAGAGCCGGCTTACACGTTGCGCGAGGAGTGACGGCTCCGTGTGTAACATGCACACCACATTTCCATCCCACAGTCCCCCCACCACCGCCCAGAACACGGACCAACTGCTACTTTGCCAAAAAGTCGGCCCTTCGCCCGTGAGGGGTGCTGGTTTGGCTGCCGCCCACTCGCACGGACGGCAACGTCTGAACGCCGGGGCAATTCTAGTCCTGTCGACAGGCAAGACAGATGTAACGGCGGCCAGATGGGTTCAACCGGTCCCCGAGTCCAGGCCAGAGGTTTCCGGATATCGTTTCGCCAGACGCGAGAGGCACGATGAGACCCAAGGACAGCGAGCTGCAAGCACCTCGGGCTCGGTAACCATGATTTACCTATCTGCCAGGCAGCGGCTGTTGAGAAAAAAAGAAACAAAAATCCTAAAAGCCAGGCTTCCCTTATTTGATATATAGAATTTGGGTTGGCAGCTATCACGTTTGATGGGGGGAAAGGGTCGGGCGGAGGGAGGGTGGTTGGTGCTCCATGGTTACTGGGCATGGCACCATCCGGCGCTGGACTGTTTGAGGCTTCGCGGAAGTGTGAGTTACGCGTCCTGGGGTAGAGCGCGTTGAGAGTAACGTCGCATGGGCGTTTGTAGGGGTCGCGTTGGAGGCCAAAGTTTGAGCTGAAGAGCTTTTTTTTTTCCTGCTCCAGAAGGGCTAAACAGCGCAACAGGCTTCCAAGGGTTTGGGCATTTTGACTTTGCTCCTGAGAGTTGTAGTAGTAAGAACCCAGCTCGAGCGTTTTGCAGCTTTGCATCTAGCCTTGCGCGGCGCATGAAGCGTTACATGGAGGCTACGGGCTCGCTGTGCGCATAATCAGAAGGGGGGAAGTTTGCTCTGCGTGTGGATTCAACTTTTTGTTTCTCGTATTTAGGCGTGACAGACCGATGCCGGCCAGCAGGAACTTTGCAAATGGGCAGAAATGCGATTGTGAGCCTAACTTTGCCATGCCCACATCTAGATCTTCGTACCAACAGACACTCGTCTCCCGTGTCGGCATTCGGAGACGGACAAAAACGATGTCACAGAAGCAAAGAAGCGTGTGCCAGATGCTCGATCCCTGCCTTGCAAGGAGACACTGAGAGGCAGGGAGGGTGTGGCTTGCCACTCACAGCTGGCAGGGATGAGAGCCTGAAATGCGGCTGAGCATCCCAAAGAGGATGGTGGGGATCGCCTCTGCCGTCTGTGCCCCCCGGCTCGAGTACGTACCCATCCCGGATTGGCGCTCGGTGGCTGCCGCGGAGCCGGGGGGTTGAGGGGCTCTGAGGCGGTGCAGCTGCTCCGGTACCGTCGCACTTTGAAACGAAACATTTTGTGGGGAGAGAAGATCGTGGTGCGGAGACGCTTCGCGCCCGGATTGGTCGAGATACGAAACCGGGGCCTCTCTCCGGAAGGAGCTCCGGAGGGGACAGCCGTTGGCACCGCTGCCACTTCTGCCACTCCCGAAAAGGGGGGGAGGAGACCCGCGGATGTGACCGAGACTCAATTCCGCCCTGATGCTCTTTGTACTGTCATTGGTCCGCGGGAACGAGCGACGAGATCTGACGTGGTTTGGCGAGGGGATCGTGTGGGAAAAGGGATTGGACACCCGTTAGAGGGGATCAGCGGCGCCGAGTTTGGGGTCCATTGAAGATGAGTCGGTTCAGCGGCCACGTCCCAGAGGGGTTTGACAGGTCGGATGGGAACTCTGGCCTGGTGTTTGTGTGAAAAGGGCACACGCTGCATATTCTAGGTAGCAGCTACTTGGACGCACGATATGCGCCTAGCCACTATGGGAGGATATCGCCCGACCTGCACTGTGGCTGCTTAGTTAACATTTAGCACCAAATATGCGATCCCAATGGTGCAGTCGGCCGAGTTGGTGCTTGCAGTATACAAGTTGGACTCGCCGTCGAACCCTTGGACCTGCGTCCGCCCGAGGCATCTGCTCAAGGATGACCGGGCTCGGTCTTCTGTACCATCGAGTCGCCGCGTCTCGATATTCGCTTCTCGCATCCCGACAAATGGAATTCACGTCCATCGCCCGGCTCCGGGGTCGCCTACGCGGAGATTCGATGGGCCGCTGTCAGACGCCATTGGCTTGCAGGGGACTAACGGCCCGGATGACGAACAATGTTGGTGGTGGTGGTGGTGGCGTGGCTCGATCCAAATGCCGATTGCGGGTGGCATCCGGGTGCCTGGTAACAGGGACGCAAATATCGTGGGGGCTGCTCTGCTTGGATCCATGTGCCTTGCATGGTGCTTCGTGCCTGGAACAATCATTAGCGTACGGTCCGAACGTTGTCTAGTTTGACAAATACTCGTGTGTAAGATGGTGTTTCCGAAGAACACGATGTCTTCACGTCGAAAAACTCGCAAAGTCTGATATCCGGATGCTCGATCCGCGGTGGAACCGGCGTTGGATCGCACAATAGCACTGAGCCTCCCGAGAAAGGCAATACAAACGTGTCTCAGATTCGTATTCGTTCTTTGTTAGCCACAGCGAATGGCAGCTTCGTTTGTTTGAGCATCTGAGAAGACCCGTTTGGGTCAAATTTAGTGAGGCCGCGTTGTTTTGGTTAAGCCAGAGTAGATCGCCGCTTCGAAGGTAAAGTGGCAGGTGGCTAAGGTACAGACCTATCTGGCACCCGGTGGAAGGCAGGTCCTTCTGGGCCGAAAAGGCAGCCAAGGAAGGAGGACGACCATAAGTGCGGTGCGCCTCCCTTTGAAGTGAATCGACAGCTGCCCATGCGCGTTTGAGTAGCACAGCTGAAGTTGGGCTCAGCGAGACACCTGTTTGTTAACAAAGGATTTGATGTAAAGTGACAGGTAGATTGAAAAGAACCCCACCTTCCCATAACTTGAGACCCTGAAGCTCAGTGTCCAGCGTATCAAAATGACTTGCGAGGTACCTAGACGCGTGGCGACTTCCCCCAGACGCATTCTCCCAGTCGGTCCAATGCTGATTTTGGGTTACTTCCTGACAGCCTGGTTTCATAGAGGCCAATATTGAGGGAGCTCTATGAATGCGTTGAGGGCATAAATTGTAGATACTGGCGGATGACTTGATGTCGCAAGACAGCTTGGCATTTCACCGGGGTCTCTATGTGTCGCCAGTGTCCCCCGTGACAAACACAGAGAATTGAATAACATAGCACGAAAACGAATTACGAATCAGAATGGATACTGTTCTGTATAGAAAATAGGAGGCGTATTCCGTAGTCGAATGTGTGAGGCCGGAACCTCACCTTCGCCCTCACGTCCTTGATATTGAACCTAGCAGCGCTGGGCTCTTAAATACGAAGCACATGGTCTAGCTGGTTGAGTCTTCTTTCAGAGAAACGTACACGAAAGTCGTTTAGCTGAAGTTGACAAATCCAGTTCGAATCTCACTATTGAAAATTATAATACAACTGATCAAGAATAAAAACGTTGTGGACTGGAAGTAAAGAAAGTCTCAGCAGCCAGTTGAGACTGACTTCGGCGAAAGCCCCAGCCACAAAAAGAAAATCCTGTGCACATTTTTTTTCTCTGTGATGTTTTCTTTCGGTCACTTTTGCGCAATTTTTTTTTTTTTAGGGTGGGGGGTTCTACAATCTAAATGGGTGAAAGACGTATGTTTCCTGCTTCTGTCACGGAGCTGGGTGTCTATCTAAGGGCCGTCGTAGCTTTGGTCGCCCTTGCTTACCTGAGTGGCTCCTTTTAAAGACCAGTCTCTCCTGGGAAAAGTCAGCAACCCCTCTCCATAAGTTCTCAATAGATAATTTGTAAATAGGCAAGGGGTTCGGTCAGAAACATAGAGGTCGAAATGAGTATTAGATGCATAAATGCCAGCAATGATCAGACGGCCGACGGTTGTATTACTTCCATCGATGAAAAAGAAAGGATGTCACCAATTCGTTGTAATTACAGTCCTTATTCATTACCTCAAAGTATGGGCTTGGGTTTGGGTTGAGAAGATGAACTTAGCCGGACGAAACTCACTTCATCCTCACCCGACTGCAGAATGGGCTCGTCCAGGTCTCCGAGGATGAAATCCAGCATTTGATCCAAGATGAATTCGGGCTCGTCGTGGTCGTCGACTTCCTGAATCGGCTGCTCTTGGTTATTCTCCGCCTCGAGAACGGGAATGTCCGACTGGTCGTCATCCTCGTACTGCTGGAGTCCCTGCTGCTGGAGCTGAGCTTGCTCTTGCGCGCCTCGCTGGACCAGTTCCAACCATGTCATCATTGCCGGCAGACCTTGGGCGATATCCTCGTTCTCGACGATTGGCTCGTTGTTGGGGGGGTGGTCGGGGGCCGGGGGGCCGTCTTGTTCCTGAAAAGGAGGCATGTTGCTGTTCAAGTCATATGTTAGCAAGGGCCAGAGAAAAAAAATTCGAACAGGAAATGAGATGTTTTTGGCAGATGCGATGGAATTTTCTCACTTTGATGTTTTCTCTTCTTGTTACGACGAGAAAAAATTGGTGGTGGTGGTGGTGGTGGTGGTGGTGTTGTTGTTATGGTCGAGTGCGAGTGTGAGTGAGAGGGGGCAGAGGGAAGGCAATCGAGAGATAGTGGGGCGTCCCGACGCAGCTCAGCGTAACGGTCGAGCTCAGTGTCTTTGCTCGTATTTCTCTGTGGCAGTCAATACTTAGGGATTTTTATTTTGCAACTTCCGGCGAGGCACTCCGGTGTGCGGTCTGGGGCCTGCAGCCTTTGGGTCGTCGCTCAGCTATCACCGGGCACGTCTTGAGATTCCCGGCAGCCAGTTTCACTGATGCCACATAAATACGAATCTTACTTATTACTGAAGGCTGCATGGGTGCTCTCTTACTGTCTCTTTTTGAGAATCAGTGAGTATATGAGGCAGGGCGTCCCGAAGCACTCATCAAGCCGCGCTGCTGTCTCGTTGCACTATTTTGTCATTTTCTTTCCCCCCCACACACGGGCAAATGAAGCCGGTGTGCTGTATTACATGACGAAGGGAAGAAAATGAGAGTAGATGCCCAGAAGTCGACTTCCTTCCAACGGCGAAAATCTTCGTGGGTGTCAACGACGACTTTCTCAGGCTCGAAATTCTGACCGCGAATCGTAAGCAAGTGTTATTACAGTTCATGAGTGAGCTTGAACGGATCAAACTCACTTCTCCCTCGCCTGGCTTTGGCCCGGACCTTCAAGACTGCCGTCTTCTTCTTACTTCGTTCTGGTCCCGGCCCCTTTAATACGTGGAGCGGGACGCTGGGTCAAAGAAAGCGGGACAGCACTGTGGTCTAAGATAGGCCGATAGACAAAAAGCACAAAGAGGTCGTTCAGGGTGTAAGGCAGGCAGTGAGTCTTGGGCCTTCCTTCCTGCGTGGGCAGTGGGCAAGCTGGGGCAGGCACAGGGTGGTCACGCTAAGCGAGACGTCACTTCTCCAGACCTACCGCGTCAACGTCCTCCTCGCAAGTTCCTGGCTACAACACCACACAACACAACACCACACAACACCACACAACGCCAAGGTATCTATACCACGCAAATCCTCGCGATGAGTATGATACCGATCCAGTATAGCCTCGCGGCTTGGGGTGGTGGCCACGACGGAGATGTCCGCGATGCGGAACAGACCGCTTACCTCCACCGAACTCGACACTACCTCCACGCCTTTTGGCCGAAAGAATGTGAAAAGGCGGGAGACACCTCAGGTATCGCTTGCATGATGGTGCTGGCAAGACACATGAACAACGGTATCACCGACTACAACGAGGTTATCCCAAATCAAGAGGGTCCCGGATCGATCAGACTGGAGGAGGAAAAGCGCAACCCGCTGCTGCGACTGTCATGGAAGGCGGTCCCCCTGCAGACAAGCCAGCAGTACGAGATGCTCAAGAAGGAGATGGTTCAGGTGGATGGCAACTACAAGAACCAATACTCCTTTGACTTTTGGAACAACTCGGAGTTGATGAGCA
Organism: Colletotrichum fructicola Nara gc5; assembly: GCF_000319635.2. Classification (NCBI taxonomy): domain Eukaryota; kingdom Fungi; phylum Ascomycota; class Sordariomycetes; order Glomerellales; family Glomerellaceae; genus Colletotrichum; species Colletotrichum fructicola. The sequence goes on along the minus strand of NW_027094051.1, from coordinate 4,828,619 downwards.
AGACCCTCTGGAACCGACAAACGTATCGCCTCTTTGGTTCGATGATGGCGAAGAGCGAAACCGCCGCATGGGAGGCTGCAGAGTCACCCCGATCCCAAGTCATCGAGATCGACAACGCCAGGACCGGAAAGACCGGTTTTGACGTGTTCGCAGCCATCAAAGAGAATTGTGGTTCCTTCCCGCTCGAGGGTACGGAGACTGGAGAGCGATTCGACTTCGCCTGGTGCCCGGAGGTCATTAGAGTCCGATACACCCCCTCAGCCCGCGACGAAAAGCATCTGGACGCTCTACATTCCTTCAACGTCGAGCTACCCTATGGCGTAGACTTTCCGGAGAAACAGAAGTATGAGCAGTACAACCTCACGGCAGCGGTCCGACTCAGAGGAGCCGGTGTCTACCAGGATGATAAGAGGGACCGCATCCGACTCTTCGCGGCAGGCGGCCACGACATCTACCCAGAGGATCCCTCTCCCTACACCGACATGAAGTGGGACATTGCCGAGTACGGCCACACGTACTGCCTCTACTACAGCCGAACGCGGGCGCACCGGATGCCTCCTCTCACCGACATCGAACGACAAAGCCGAGATGCCTGCGACGCGGGACGAAGAAGCGCCGAATACCGGAAGATCTCTGAGATTATGTCACGCAAGGAAGAGGGCGACAAAACCACCTGCATCTACGACATGATTCATCCCGAGTTGCGGAAGAATTATCCTCAAGAGAGGAGGGTCGTCGATATGAGCGGCTTCCGTCCCTGGCCCAGATCGCGGAGGCGGGTCCCTCCCGCCGTCGCCCCAGCCCCCCCGGAGGTCAACGAAGACGTCGAGATGAAGGATGCTTCTGGTCCCATCACCCCGCAAGCGAAGGACAAAGAAGTCGACATGTACATCTTGTCTGGCCCCGACAGCCCCGAGGACGACGAAGATGAAGTCATGAACGACTCTTCTTTTGCCGACAAACCCGCGCCAATCATTCCGCAAAAGCGACCGGATTCCCACAACGACAACGAAACTGCTAAGAAGAAACGGAAGGAGGATGATACCTCCAATCCAACGGCACCCAAGACACCCAAGGAGTCCAAGGGATCCAGGAAGTCCAAGTCGTCCAAGTCGTCCAAGTCGTCCAGGTCTAAGACAAGGAACCGGGGCCGAGATGCCAGGATGGCATTGGGAGACAGTTCGGATCAGTAGCAAAGCAGCCAGCCTTACTACAACCAGCGCTGTGGTCGGGATGCAGCTCAGATACGTAGCAAAGCAATCAGCTCTGTTACTGCTGCGGTTGAGAGACAGTTCAGAAACGTAGCAGAGCAATCAGCTCTGTTGCGCCAGCAGACTAGAGTAGCAAAGCAATCAGCTTTGGTACTGCTGTGGCTGAGAGACAATCCAGACACGTGGTGGGGCAATCAGCTCTGTTACGTCTGTGATTGTGAAAAGTAGCCGTACATAGCATGAAATACACACTGGCATCAGCTTTCTTCCTTCTTGTGACCCCTTGCTCCGCGAGACTGTCCATTGAACCTCGCAGAACACCGTGATAGATTTGGCCCGGATGATCTGTAAACGCCATCTAGTACCTCACTTGTATCTACGCTGAGTTCCGAGTAACACTAATTTTCGAAGGCACGAGCAACAACCGCTGTCGTCCTTGCCGTGTTCTTCCTTGCTATCTATCCTGTCGTCGTCCTTAGCGTCATCTATAAACCAGCTGTAGCCCTTTTTTTTCTTTTTTTCTGCGTGTCTACTTTTTTTCTTTCAAAGGGCCCACAAGTCCTAGCATTCTAAAAGGCTTCTTTGATTTGGTGAACAGCAGCAAGAAAGACATGTTGACTGCGCTGGAGCCATGTTGTTCTCGTTAAAGGTCACTCCTGTCTTCTGATTGGTTAGAACGCCGGACGGGCCACCCCTGTCCCCGTGCCAAGCACCGATTTTGTGGGACCAACGACCGAGAAGCAGCAAACGCAGGTGAGTCTCGAAAATTACTGACCACGCTCTCACCTGGGACCTTTTTTTCCCTTTCCTTTTTGATCTTCATCAACAACACGGATTTTCGTGAATTTGGTGAAACAGCAAGGACGACAAAATGTCATCATCGCAGCCAAACCCCGACTCGGGCGAGAAGCCCACCAAGAACGACAATCGCGCCGAGAACTGGACGCCCAAGGATGACGCAGACGGCTGCGTCACCAGAGAAATCTGGGTCGCAATCTACACCAAGACCTTTGAGGATTTTCTGGGCCCTGAGATCCAGAAGATGTGGAAGCGCGGTATCAACGAGGTGTACGGCTGGGCCCGCAACACCGAGCATCTCGCCTGGATGCCCCGGCGATACGTTGCGCACCAGGTCCTGAAGTTCTGCGCATTTTCACTGAGTAAGTTCATTACACCATCAATGGTTCATCTCGCTGACACCGTGACAGACTTGTGCGACAACAACACCTGGCCGAAGGACTTTGGCCCTGTCGTCATCCAGGATGCGGAGAAGGCAGATCTCGACGATGGCTACCGCGAGTGGCTTGAGATTGCGGCCAAGATCGAGAACGAGAACACTGCCATCTTCAATCACAACCCAGAGACTGAATTGAAGAAGAAGAAGAACCTGACGGAGGATGAGAACCGAAGGAGAGCCAGGACATTGAGAAGGAGGAATGTTCCGACCCAAAGCAGGAGAATGACTTGAAGCGCAAGTACCAAGCCGATTCTAAGCAAGAAGAGCATGCATCCGCAAACAAAAAGAGGAAGTCCGACACCGAGCAAAACTCCCAGATGAACAAGAACTTGCAGGTTGAGAACACTGCCGATCTCAAGCCAAATGCAAGCAATGCCCCGTCGGCCCCTGAGGCGGCCAACACCCAGAAGCCGATCGTCTGGACTTCACTCAACAGCAAGAAGGATCTTCAGACCTTCAATATCCCTTACCGGATTGCTGAGGCCATCGACGGAGGTAGGAAGGAGCGAGAGGATTTCTTCCAGAAGGCTTTCCTCCCTCGGGATGAGCAAAGCCTGTCTGGAGAGGGCTTTGCCGTGAGAGTTCCGTCCAATGTTCAACAGACGAGTCTCTTTCGGAGCGCTGGCCATATTCAGCTTGCAAACAGAAAGATAAACCCGGCGCTGCAGATTGCCTGGCTCGACTACGAGGGAGAGACATATCTCTTAAGCTTCAAGAGGAACCCGGACGACAATTTCATGGACCTTCTGGATGACTACGTCATGATCTGGGTGGGAATGAAGGAGTACTGCCGCCATCTACGAGTGCGGCCCGCGAACAAACACGTCCAGCTAGCTGACTGGCTTGCTGAAAGCTTTCGCACATACGGCATGAGGACCATAGCACTCATGGGCCTTCATTTCAACAAGCTTGAGAAGGATGATGAGGATAGGCTTGCTCGGTCTCTTGAAACTGAATGCAAGGTCTCGGATGTTCCGCATGATTGCAGCCCGGAACAACACGATCACCACCTCTGGTTTGACGGACTGACCGACCCAAAGAATGACAGCTCTTAGAGTGGCGTGAGCCTATGAGCCACGAGAGTTAGAGGTGTTGGGCGTGGGCCTGAGAACACGATATACCGTATGTACTGTTCGTCAGGCTAGGAAGTACTAAGACAGATTGGGCTGCAGAGTATATCAGACTGAGTATGAAAAATAGATATTCTGCCAGACGCTCCGTTCGATGCAACGTGACTTGTGCAAATTGACGACGAATGCTAAGTATGCAATAGATAACCAAGGTAACACCTAAGACGACAGGCAGGCATTAGGCCCGCTACCTACGATCACCTCCTGTTGTACTTTTGTCAGCAAGGGATCATAAGTGCTATGATAATAGGAATCATTTAGGATGTTGACAGCAAGAGAGTACGACTATCATGATCAACTCTTATACGGATTCGAGATATCTAATCAATCTCAAACATCTGCCCGTTAAATCTTGTAGCGCATGTGAGCGCGTTGGGAAGCCGTTGCACTCACTACCTGTTCGCTATCGCTAACATACTTTCCATCTTTGTTGATGGAACAGGCATGGCAGCAGGTATGGCAGTAGGCATAGCAATGGGCGTGGTGATGGATGTAAAGATAGACATGATAGTAGTCTAAATGTGACGATGGGGCTGAACACAAACGCAAGAGTTTTGGAAAGCTAGAAGGATCAGTATTACATGGGAAGTCTTTTTCCCCTGAGCAAAGGCAAGGATAGTAGAAGCAAATGAGAACATTCTCAGGAGCGTATGAAAAGCGTGAATTTAATTACAACTAAGGGTTCAAGGCGATCATTTATCAGGCTGAGTGCGCTGTTTAGCCATTAGGCAAAACGGTACAAAGCGTAATTTACCTAAACTAAGGTGCAGAATAGTAGAGCAGAGAATATAAGGCGAAAACGGAAGGAATTAGCTGCGAGTATGCATACTTCTTCTTTCTATCCGACAGAAGCTGCCCATAAAAGGTTTGCAGAGGCACCAGGGAAATCCGCAAAGAAACAGAAATCTCAGTCACTCAGCAGCTTTGTTTTCCCATCGACACACACCCATCCACCACCGGCACCACCGACACGACAGTCAAAATGGCGACATACCGCAGAAAACGACAAAACAGTCTTGGGCCTGACGATGAAGCAATCGTCCAGAAAAAAAGCAGAGTCGGCGACGCCTACCGCGATGAAATGGCTGAAGATACTCACATGCCGAGTTTCATTCTCCGGGAAGGCGCCAGCGACAATTTTTCCGGTTCCATTCTCAGCGAGGATTTCACCAATCAAGCCAGCACTTTCTGCACGTCTCCAAACGACCCAAACGTCACCATCTTTCCGCATCAAACCCGCAGGAGGATTCGCCTTCCTAGGGTTGGTGATACCCGAAGCAGCGTATTTGATATGGAAGAATTGGATGAGGAAGAGGAGCGTGAATTCGGACCATACCGCGAGCCGACCGCCGGATCGTCTAGCAATGCCCCGTCTTCTGGCCAATCTCAGCAGGCCAGAGCTGGAGCCTTTCAAAGGGCTCGAGACCCTTCGCCAATTCTCAACCCTCGCGTCGTGGAAGGTGACGACAAGCGCTCGAAAGACGAGTTGCAGAGAGCCGTTTCCTTTGAAGAAGACGGCATCGCGAGCCACGAAACGATTTCGTCCTCAAAAGCGGCCTTCGAGACCAAATTTCTTGGCCAACTCGATGAACGGCTGGATATCACCCATGTCGTTGCGTCGAGCCCGCAAGTTATTGAATTCGCCGGCGAGAACATCTTGCTGAGCATCAGGAACTTGGGAGGCCCCGTCAGAATCAAGATTGAGAACGGCCAAGAGAAGGCTGAACCCCCTCAAACTCACGAGGCTCTGGCTTGCACAAGCTCTCGCGAGTCCTCATCCTCGAACACGGGTGATCGTGCCACAGAAGCGGAGTCAGTCCACGAGCATCAGCTGGTGCAACTGACTCTGAGCTCTCCTCTCAATCTGGCGCTCTGCATCAAAGCCCAGCTTTCGATGTCGGGCCTGATATTTCTCTGAGCGGCCAACAGGTTTCAGCCCCCAAGCAAGTAGCAGGCGAGCAGCGCACTTGGGCCAACTACGGCCAAGGTTACCGCAACTCGTCGACATACACCGACCAGCGCCCTCGAAGCTTCAGATATCACAGAAAAAAGGGTGGATACCTTGGCGGCAGCCGTGGCAGCCACAGAGGCAGCTACGGCTCTGCCCGAGAAGCTACGCACGTGGGTTTCGGAGGTAGCTATGGAGGCGGCAATGACGATGACTATAAGGTCGCTTACGGAGATGGCTACCACACAGAGGGTCACTATGGAGGTGGCCACCAAGGTAGCTATCTTCGTGGTCTTGGCAGATGGTCGCAATAAAGGCCAGGGCACTAGGCACGCCAGTCGCTACATTGGGAGAGGCTGACTTAAAGGTCATCATCTCAACGATGACACTGGGCATGTCGATCTGAAGGACACTGGCTCGGATTTCACCGACGCCAGGGAGGCCATCGCGAAGGGGGTAGAATCGAAGGACACCGAGTCGGAGTTACCGACGTCGGGGAGGTCATCGTGAAGGAAAAAGAGTACATGGACACCGGGTCGGACGTTACCAACGCCGTGGCCATCAGTAAAGAGAAGAGGGAGTGGACATATTTCAGTAGTCAGGCTAGCCGTCATGAATGTGAAAGAGTGCGCCCATGTGTAGAGTCCTATTGAAGGCTTGTCGTAAGGTGGAACGAACCCGAGCGATTCATCGTCTCCTGCTAGTAGTCTCAAGCCTTCCGGCCGTTCCCGAACCATTCCTTCAGAAGCGTGATTCCCTCGTTGGTGAGCGCGACTTTCTCAGTGCCGTGAAGGGAGATAACGTAGGCCACCAAGCTACCAGAACTGGTGGGATCCTCGCCGCGGGCCTCGAGGAGGGCGCCAGCTTTGGAGGGGTCGGCGACGAACTGGGAGAGGAGAGCCAGCTCGTCTTCGTCGAGAATCGGGCAAGGGTCGTTGTCGCGGTTGATGATCTCCTGGGCGAGAGTGTGGGTGTCGATCATGTGGCGCGGGGAGGGACCAGTGTAGGGGGCGGACTCAATGGCAGTGGCCATGATGATTGCGAGTGGTTTGGGTAGATTCTGGGTTGGAAACAGTTGGAAAGATGCTTGTGATGTAGTTGCTTGTTGACTGTTTGAGTCGGTCTGGAAAGGGGTGAGATTTTGGCGATAAAGAGCTCGGACGTCGCTACTTTATGTACTTGTCTCCTCATCAGCGTTCGAGGAGGTCACTCATAATCGACGTAGCTGGCTTGCTGGACTGAAACACTTGTTGGAAAGTGCCTCAGACAAAATTGTCACATTGCGAGGTGTTCGCGCAGATTTAGAGAAGTAACCACCCCATACGCGCCTGTCTCGACTAATGTGAGTGCCTAGGGCAGGCAACAACGAAAGTCCTCTGAAGCTGACCAGCGATGCATTTGTGATGAGAAGCCAGGGCCACCCCTCATTGGCCGGGTTCCCCAGCTTCACAACCAATGCATGAACAACCTCCCTGGGGAACTAGGCAGACGTTTTTGTAGCCCCGGTAACCAACACAAGCTGCTTCAAAAAGCAGCCAACCGTGGTTGATAACGGGGAAGATAAGAACGGAAGCGATGACCCGACAGATCGAAAGCGAGGGATGAGATGACTAGGCGCGAAATTTGATTGCACTGCTGACGCGATTGAAAGAGTTGTTGTTTGGATAGACTTGCGTGCACTCTGACAGCCAGGGTTTATGATGTTGTTGTAGATGTTGATGATTGCTGGACACGTTCAGCCGGCGTGACTCTTGTACGCAAGGATTTGGCAGCAAGGTTTCCGACGTTGGGTCACCTTTATCCGTCAAATTGAATTCTTCGACTGAACTTATGATACGGTATGGTCTATCTCCATGAGTTTGGCCAGAAGGTTGCGCGTTCTAAGTCTCCCCACGCGGCAGGGAACATGTTCGTCACATGAACACGAGACGAACCTGGGTTGATGGCGGACTCGCGATCGAACCAACACCCTCTCAATTCCGGCTCGCCTCCAATACAGATTCCGACAGAATATCTGTTCTGCAACCGAGAAGTTTCGCAGCATTGTCTCATCACCGTTGCTGCCGGTGTAAAGTTCGGGGCCTAGACGTGGGTGGGCCGGCCCGTCGGTGTGGCTCGGGACCCGACTCCCAATTCTGGCAATCCCCACTCCGAACGATGCGGCCGGTGCTCTCGCTTTCGAAGTATGTTCATTATCCGAAGAGGCTGCGTTTGACGGATATCGAGTATAAAGACACATGCCGAAGCCCACGATGGGGAGGTTTGTTCTGCAATCCAGTACTAGCTCGACTCGCCAGGAAAACCACATAATGGCAACCCAAAGCATCAGCTCCGTCTTCCAGGAGTTTCTGGACAGAGTCAATCTCAAGAAGTGGGATGCCGCCAAAAAGTTCCTCCAAGACGCAATCACATTCAACGAACACCATGGAAGCAGCGACGAGTTCATTGGTTTTCTCAGTGCAGATATTGAACAGCGCAACGTTGCCCAACTCAGAATCGACGCCGTCGCTGTCCACTCGGACGGGAAATCACTTGGTGCTCGCCAGATTATAAGGACTGTCGGGGCCGATGGGACACAACTCGAGACATGGGCGCTCGTCCTCGCCTTCTTCAATGACGACAAGAAGATCTCGCGCTTCTACAAGATCGACACCCGCCCGAACCCGCGTTCACCTGTCCTGGCCAAAGTTTCGCCCACCGCGCCTCCCGTCTCGGAGAAACAATTGTCGGCGGATGAGTTGAAGAGCGCATACCACACTTACATCCAGAGCTACAACGATGGAGCGATGGCGGTTGTTGTACCGCAGATGATGGCTCCGGAACTGTTGATGAATGGGAACCCGCTCCCGCGCGAGGTCGTCGTGGGATTCTTTGGAAAGTTCCTTCTGCCTGCGACAGCTGGGCTTAAGTATCATATCCAGGACATGGTGACGGACGTTGAGAAGCAGCAGGTGTTTGTGAGGCTCACGCTTGAGGGGGTCCCAGAGAACAAGAACCTCCAAAAAGGGGACGATGGAAAGGAGCCAGTCAAGATCAACGAGATCGCGACATATTCATTCCAGGACGGCAAAATTGCTTGGTGTTGGGCCGCTCCGGACTTCGACTTGACTCCGTCTGTTTAGGTCAGGGGCGAGAGAAGGCGTTGTTGTGATTGAAAGCTGGGTGAGGCGTTTGGTAGAATAGATATAGATTATAAATGCACTCACGCTTTAAACCTGAAGGATTTACACTATGACTTACCTCTTTGCCTAAACCCGCTGGACTAAGGCATCTGACACGATAATGGTGGTGTGGTGGTCGAACGGTCCACAATCTCACCGTCCGACCCTCCGACAGCCGATCCACCGACCGTCCGACACCGCGCTCCGTCGGTCCACACATCCGACTCGGTGGACAACATGCGGATGGTAACGGAGCGGACCGGTATTGGTGAGACGAACTCCCAGCTTTGTGTATTTAACTTGGCCGTCTTGGCTCGGGTAAGTGCCACTACCTCTCACTGCATCCAGCTCATCACCACACATCTACGACTTAAGATCAAGCGCTCATCCAACACATAGAACGCAAAGGTTCTTTCGCAAAAGACATTGAGAAAATACAGACCGCCCCTCGAAATGGAAACCCCGATTGCCTTGGTGGTCTCAAATGCAGAACAAAAAGCAGCCGATCTCGAGGCTGGTTCCAATGCGCCGACCATCACCACCACTGATGAGAACGTTGTCGACTGGGAAGGCCCGGAAGATCCTCAAAACCCGCTCAACTGGTCGCCAAGACTGCGGTACGGACATGTGGTCATTGCATCTCTGCTCTCCCTCGTCGTGTAAGTCACAGTTTCACCCAGCTGCAATCCACGTCGGTAACTAACACGGACCTCAGCAACCTTGCCGCCACGATGATAGCGCCCGGCATGGAATACGTCGTCCGAGACATCCACATCACCAGCCAAACCATCGGCACACTATCCGTCACGATATACCTTCTGGGCTTCGCCTTGGGCCCCCTCATCATCTCTTCCGCTTCCGAGATGCACGGCCGCCTCATCGTATACCACATCTGCAATGTCCTGTTCATTGCTTTCATAGTCGGCACAGCTTTAAGCAAGACGGTGCCTCAGCTTCTCATCTTCCGCGTTCTGTCTGGCATTGCAGGGTCTGCTCCGATGACCATTGGAGGCGGTACAATCGCGGACGTGATTCCCTCAGAGCACCGGGGTCCTGCTGGAGCGCTGTTCGCTCTTGGACCCCTGATGGGGCCGGTATGTTGCTCACCCGATAAACTATTGAAACGGAAGCTGATTGTGTCTGAAGGTCCTCGGTCCAGTCATAGGAGGCTTTCTTTCAACTGGCGAGGGTTGGCGCTGGACGTTTTGGCTCATGGCCATCATGGTGAGCAACCCCTGACTGGCGGGTCCATCGTCACGATACTAACATCTCGACAAGAGCAGCGTCATTTCACTCGTAGCTCTGGCGTTTCTCCGAGAGACTCATCCCAACATCCTGCTTTCCCGCAAAGCCGATCGTCTCCGCCGTGAGACCGGCAACCAGGAGCTGCGCTCAAAGCTGGATCGCCGCCTCACCTCATCCCAAATCCTGATCGGCGCCTTTGTCCGAACCGGAAAACTCTTGATCTTCTCTCCCATAGTCCTCATCATGTCTCTCTACGTCGGTCTCGTTTTCGGCCTGCTGTACCTCCTCTTCACCACCATCACTCCCATCTTCCAGGGGGTCTACGGTTTCAAAGCCGAACTCGTCGGTCTGGCCTACTTGGGCATCGGCATTGGCGAGTTGACAAGTCTCATCGTCTTTGGCACACTGAGTGACCGAGTATCGGCATGGCGCACAAAGTCAGAGGGGCGGTCCGTTCCCGAACATCGGCTCATTTTGATGATTTGGTTCGCCCCCGTCATGACCATTGGTTTCTTCATCTATGGCTGGACCGCGCATTACCAGGTGCACTGGATCGCTCCCATCATCGGCACTTTCTTCATTGGGTTCGGAGCATTCTTCGTCATTGTAAGTTCAGGGAATTGTTGTCGAACATTGAAAATCGGCTTGCTAACGAAATGAGTAGCTACCTGCGCAAATCTACCTGGTCGACGTATTCGGCTCTGAGGCTGCCGCGTCAGCCCTCGGCGCAAACATCCTATTGCGCTGCCTCTTCGGCGTCTTCCTCCCTCTTGCAGGCACAAAGATGTATGAGACGCTCAACTACGGTTGGGGCAACACTCTCCTTGGCTTCTTGTCCCTGGCTTTCGTACCCGCCCCGATGTTCTTCTACAAGTATGGAGGTTGGCTTCGCAGCAAGACAGCCACGAGTTTGTGAGCTTCTCGCCAATAAAGCAGGCCATATGACACGATTTCTTTGACTTTAAAAGGCATAGACAAAAGGATCATTAATAGATAGGCCTTAGACTAAGAGGTCTCTTTCACAAACAGGGCTTTCGGGTCACTCATAATTCTAATGGAATATGATCTTTCTCTTGGTTGGAATGGAAACCAGAACTATCGAGCAAACCAATGGCATGTGAACGATTAATCTGCAGGTGGCTTCATGCCGGTCTTTCACCCACCAGGAATCATCAATGGCCTCGTCATCAGCAGGCTCCGGAAATTTGGTCTCATTGGCTGCTTTTAGGCCCCCTTTTGCGTAGGCAGTCAGATTCCTTCTCGTTATGCACAAAGGCGGCATGGCGCTCCATTCTACCCGCTTATGTAGGTACTTTAGTGCGCTGACGGGAAGGAGGCTGGGATTGACGGCCTTCCCATCTCCTTCCCCAAAAGATGTCTGTCTCGGAGCGAAAACTGCCCAGAAATCTTCCAAATACCATCCCGACTGTCTCAACATCACTGCAAACATGTCATCCAACCAGGACGCCTCTGCCGGACCTGAGAGGCCGCGCCCCCCGCCAAACCGCCGAAGAGACAAACCCACAGTGGTATGCGAAACTTGTCGCAAACGCAAGTGAGTACCCAAAGGACTTTCGACAGTTGAATGTGCATAGTTTCTCATTGCTTGGCTTCCTCAGACAGAAATGTGACCGACAGCAACCTTGCCAGAGGTGCGTCCAGCATGGCATTCAGTGCACTTATGCCAATAGTGGCCCTCTCTCTGCCGGGATTTCCCAGCATGCTTCCAGTGCTCGACCACGGGCAAATCTGCAAGCTCGATTGGCCCAGCTCGAGAGCTTGGTTGTGACGATGATGGAGGACCCTGGGCCGTCACGCGAAACTCCTGTGACGACGGCGCTCACTGGAAATAGCGCAACGGGTTATGTCCCAGCAGGCAATAGCACGCCAACCGAAGCCCGCGATGAATCATCAAAGACGTCTGAGAGTGGCAGTATCCGGCTGAACGCATCCGAGGCTCGGTATGTTGGGAGCAGTCACTGGGCCTCGATTCTGGACGGGATCGCCGAGTTGAAGGACCACTTGGAGGCGGAGGAGGAGATCCAGACCAACAGTGCGACTCCCGGCTCAATCCCCGTCCCAGAAGACGACATGGAGATGCCGCTGCTGTACAGCGTACGCTCTGCCTCGAGGGCACAGATCCTGGACTCGATTCCTCCGAAGCAAGTTCTGGACCGCTACATATCGCACTATTTCAACTCTCTGGACTTGGCATCAGGTTTGTGATGCCCATGATGCTTGTTGTATCACCTGCTCATTGAAGCAACAGGCGCATTCCACACCGGAAAATTCATGAGGGAGGTAAGCTGGAGGCACCATGCTCAGCTCGCCCAGGGACTGACTCTCTTTAGTATGCCGAGTTCTGTCAAAATCCATCCGAAACCCCCATCATGTGGCTGGGCTTACTGTATTCAATCATGTGCATGGCAGTCATGTCGTATGACCTCGTCGGCAAATCGGAAGTAGAAGATCCAAAGGCCTTGATCGATCAGTACCGTGAGAAGACGGCACAGTGCCTGCTACTGGGAAGGTACGCCAACGGAGGCCAATACACCTGGGAAACCATCTACCAGTATGTCATCATAGAGTTGTCGTCGCGAAGGGATATCACGCAGACCATCGGCATCCTCCACGGCGTATCTATGAATCTGCTCCTCCAGATGGGCTACCACAGAGATCCGTCCCACTTCCCGAGCATTTCTCCCTTCGCCGGGGAGATTCGACGCCGAAACTGGGTCAAGTGCTTGGAGGGCGACCTCCAGATGTCGATGCGGACAGGCATACCTCGCAGGATTAGTGCCGGTCACTGGGATACAGAGGAGCCGCGGAACCTACACGACGCGGACTTTGACGAAGACACCAAGGAGATCCCACCCAGCAGGTCAGAAACCGAGGTTACGGCTGTCACTCAACTGATCGCGAGGAGGCGTATGCTGGTGGCGGTTGGGGCTGCTGTCGATCTGTCTTCGTCAATCAAGCCGCCTGCTTACACCGAAGTACTGGCAGTGGATCGGCAGGTGAGGGAGGCAGAGGAAAGCCTCCCACCACCACTAAAGATGAAGCCTTTGCAGGCGTCAGTTACGGATCCGCCGCTGTTGATCATGCACAGGCTGTACTTGGCGCTCATGTTTCGTATAGGTGAGGTCATGATCCACCGCAACTATCTCAGCGAAGCAAGCGACAGCTTCAGCTACTCGCGAAAGAAGTGCTTGGACTCTTGTCTCTCTGTTCTGCAGCTACAACACACTCTCAACGAGGAAACCATGGTCGGAGGCTTGCTGCATTTTGCGGGAGCCAAGCTGTCGCTTATTGGGAACCATGCATTCCTGACGGCCTGCATCACCCTCTGCGGCGCGATGTACAAGGGACTGCATGCGGCTGGAAACGAATATGCCTCGGCTAGGGAAGTGGACATCAAAACAGCGCTGTGGAACTCCCTCAGCGTTTGGATGAAGAATGAGTCTTCGTCTAGAGAGGCTCGCATTGCGGCCGAGTCCATCAGGCTTGTACTCAAGAAGAACGGCTGGTTCAGCGAGTTGTTGCCAAGTCCAGATCTAGGTTCCACCTCAGTCAATGCTATGGGTCTTGATTCTCTGGGCGGGTTCTTTGGGCACGGGATCGACAGTTTTGGCGAGGCGCCTTTGACGATGTTCAACAACGAGTGGGACCCAGAGGGGTTTCCCTGGTTCCTGGATCCGTTGAATGGTGGGATGTCACTGAATGACAGCCAGACCGGATGAGACGTTGGTCCAGCATCTGGACTGCAGAGGCTTCCCATCGACCGCGAACCTCGGCTGTCACTTTTGACATTCACACTGGCTCCTGAGGCGACGGGACTAACACAGAGGGTGTAGCGGGTCTGCGGCAGCTAAGCCCGGCTCCGAAGGTTATCTGTTGGTTGCAGAGCCAACAAGCAAGTGTCGCCACTCTTTATGTAGGCCTGTGGGATGTCTCGATTTCTTCGGACGAGATCAAAGATTGCTGGGTTCCTGTTCTATCTTTATTTGGTTCGCATCAAACGCCTTTCCTCCTTGAGTATTCTGTTCTCTCTGGGATTTCCGCAGCATTTGTCCTTATGAGAAGAAGTTGAATACGAACTGAGCTGTGGCTGCAAAATGACAGAAACATCCACATGCATCCATGTCTATCAACAACCGGGGAAAGGGAAGCGGCCCGGCGTGATTGGTCTCGAATGCAGAGCGTACCACCGAAGGGCCCCGCTGATGAAACGATGTCAAGTCGTTGATTAGCTCTACACCCTGGATTCATGCGAGTTCTTCTCCAACAGATCTGTGAAATGGAACGTTTGCCTGCATATCTCAATGCTGCCTTGCACCAACAGAATCAAACAACGACCCGCTGAACAGCGGGCACAGCTTGGCGCAAAGCGACAACTGACAAGTACAAAATCCCTTGTTCGGCCAAGTCTCTCTACTCGATTTCTCATCCCGAGTGTAACGGAAATCGACTTTCAAAATGGCCGAATCGTCAGACAATGCGGCGGCGCCGGCGTCTCCAGCCCCCACATCTCCGTTGAGATCGACAGCGTCACCTTCGGCCGCACCCGAGCCTCAAGCGCCGGCCGAGATTGAAGCTGACGATGCGGCGAGTGTGAGTTCACTGGCACCATTGCTTCCAGATCCAACTCGTTGACTGTAATGCTAGCTTGCCGCGAATGCCGCCAACATTGACGATCGCATGTGTGTACTTTCTATTCCTTGAGATGATATGCGCTGACAGAACAGCTCGTCCTATACGGCATCCTTGACATCAAGTGTGACAGACTACCCTACTGAGTACGGCCGACGTTTTCACGCGTTCAGAGCTGGGTGTAAGCAAGCGTCCCCGTCAGACGTCAACTCTCACTGACCATATCTAGCGTACTTTGGACCCAACGACGAGGTGAATGATGAAAATCACCAACAAAGACGAAGTACTGATTGCCTGCCTCAAAGGTCGAACTGGACCGGCTCGACTTCAACCACACACTCATTGTGAAGCTCATCAGCTATGGCGAGAAGCTTTTCTTGGCCCCGGTCCCGCAAGAAAAGACACATCGGATTCTAGACATCGGCACAGGAACCGGCATTTGTAGGTCACGAGCTTGTCGCAATGTTCTGCAGCTGACACTCTCACAGGGGCTGTCGAGGCGGCAGAGATCTTTCCTAATGCAGAGGTATGCAAACGAATCGTGGATGGTTCAGGCGAGACTCATTCCCGTCATAGATTCTCGGCAACGATCTGAGTGCCATTCAACCTGCATGGTAAGGTTATCCAGTCAAGATCGTACGGCAAGGGCTGACTTCTTTTTAGGTGCCCGCCCAACGTCAAATTTGAGATCGACGACGTTGAGAGCCCCTGGCTGTACGAGCACAAGTTTGACTTCATTTTCTGCCGCTATATGTGTGCAGCCATCGGAGATTGGCCACTGCTCATGAAACGGGCTTACAAGTACGCATCACTGTAGCTGATTGACACCAAAAAGGCTGACGAACCGCCTAGAAACCTCAACCCGGGCGGCTGGGTTGAATTCCAAGACTACAACATCAAGTTCCTCACAGATGACGATACTCTGAACGAGGAGCACTTTGCTTCTCAGTGGAACAAGAACTTGATGGAAGCCTGCAACGCTGCTGGCCGCAACCCAAACCCAGGGTACGACTTGGAGAAGTGGGTGAAGGAAGCTGGCTTCGTCGACGTTGTTGTCCGCAAGTTCAAGCTCCCCATGGGGACCTGGCCCAAGGACCCGTACTTCAAGGATCTTGGTTTGACGAATCTGATCCAGTACTTGGACGGGCTTGACGGGTTCAGCCTGAGAGCATTTTGCGACGTCCTTGGTTGGACGAAGGAGGAGGTCATGGTGCTGTTGGCGCACGTACGCAAGGAGATGAAGTCCGCCAAACTTCACATCTACAATGACTTGTGAGTGTTCAACTATTTCTTTGGCCGATTTTGCTGACAGTTTGTAGCCATGTGGTCTACGGACGCAAGCCCGAAGCCGAGCCTGAGGCGGCATCGTGATGGAGCGGAGGGTTCCAGATTCATCTAGTTGATCGCATCTTCGGATGTCTTCATTCATCTAATTCTTCAAAATAAAAAAACGACGAAAAGTGGATGTTCGGCTCGTTGAAAATTCAAATCTCACATCCGCTGCTATCAAATCTCCATCTGACAGAAAGGGTCAGAACACGTACTCCTTTCCCCTCCCGGCAATGCGGAATGTTTATTACTGAGCTGGTTCATGCATCCATGTCGCCCTCGGAACTCTGCCTGCAGGTCGGGGAAGCAAGTGGGCAGTCGCGATTGGCCTCGATGCATCAAAGCGTCGGGGCCTGCCCGGCCGCCCCGCTGTTGCAGCCGTTGATTAGCTCCCGACCCCGGACGTCACATCACTTTGTGGGCGCGTGAATCTGAGAAAAAGGAATGCCTCTCTGATTCTGCATCTGACCTGCGTCGAGAAATGGGTCGCCCAGCCCTCGATGAGCGGCAGACAGGCTGAGCAAGGCGGCCGATGCCGTACAAAGTCTGTCGTCGCTCTCCTTTCGAGTTTCCCCGCCGAAGCTTCTCCCGCAGCATTGGTGAAGCCCGGCTTTGACCTTGTTGCTTGAGGTTCAGGATGTGCGAAGACACGGATGACCCTCGCGCGTTGCCAGGCTCTGCTGAAGAGGAGCGACCGCTCGAGGTTGACCAAGATGTAGGGCGTGCGAGTCCTCAGGCGTACCATGCTGACTTGCACCAGAATGCAGACGCCGACTCAACCATTGACGAACGCATGTGAGTGCCCTGCCGTGTTCGCGAAACGTGCTGACGAGGGAGATCGTCGTACACGGCAACATTGACCTCGAGCGTCCTCAATTATCCTGAGGAGCATGGACGACGATACCACGCTTATCGACCGGGATGTAAGTATATTGGCTCGTTCGATTGCTTGCCGCAGCTGACAGCGGCCATCAGCTTACTTTGCCCCCAACGATGAGGTATGAGGATGCCACCGGTTCGAGCCAAACCTGACAGCTTTGAAGGATGAGAGCGACCGCCTTGACTTTACCCACGCGTTAATTCGAAAGACTCTCGATGAGGAGCTCTACCTGGCCCCGCTACAGAAGGAGAAGGTCCACAGGATTCTCGACATTGGGACCGGCACAGGGATTTGTGAGGTCTCCTTTGCGGAGGTCTGGATGCGTGCTAACGGCAGCTATACAGGGGCGATTGAGATGGGCGATGAGTTCGATCATGCAGAGGTGCCGTCCTTGCCCTCTAGCAACAGTTCTCTGCTAATGCCAACAGGTCATCGGCAACGACTTGAGTGCGATTCAGCCAGAGTGGTGCGCACATCACACCGCTTGTTAAGCCAACTACTGACACTGACAGGACCCCACCGAACGTCAAATTCGAGATTGACGACGTCGAAAGCCCGTGGCTGCACCCTTCCAAGTTTGACTTCATTTTCAGTCGGTACTTGGCTGGATCAATCGGCGATTGGCCCAAGCTGGTGAGAAATGTTTATGAGTGAGTCGCCTTCCTCTACCAGCAATCCTTGTCGTTAATAAGTGGCAGCAATTTGAACCCCGGAGGATGGGCCGAATTTCAAGACTATGACTTCCTGTTCAAGTCCGACGACGGCTCTTACAAGGAAGAACACCACACCTGGCAATGGAACACCCAGTTCATCGACGCGACCGTGAGCATAGGACGCGAGTCTCGCCCAGGGCCTAAACTCGAGCAATGGGTCAGGGATGCCGGATTCGTCAACGTCCGCCATTTCGTGCACAAGTGGCCGATTGGCCCTTGGCCCAAGGACGCCTACTACAAAGACATTGGCATGTGCAACCTCATTCAGCTGCTAGATGGGCTTGAAGCGTTCACCCTGCGCGTCTTTTGCGGCGTACTCCAATGGCCCGAGGCGAAGGTGCTCGTCATGCTGGCCAAGGTGCGCGCAGAACTGAAAGCTGGCACCTTCCACTCCTATGGCAACTTGTAAGTGATGTCCCCCATCGGCCTCGTGAGTAGCTACTGAAGTTCGCAGCCATGTGGTATACGGCCAGAAAGCGTAGGCGCGATGTTTTTGTAGTAATGGTAATGATACAACTGGTCTGCAATCATTTGTCCGGTCCCATTTGAATGCCGATGCTAGCGGGACTGATCGGCACTAACAGCGCCAATGCGGGCCGCCGTCCTAGCATATCGGCCCCACCCGGCGTCGCTTCCGGGGCGGGGCACCGACACGTCCTGGCAGTTCGTCCGATGCATCAACCCACTCACCGCAGCCAACCATGCAGCAGCCCCGGCTGGTTGCGCCCGTCTCACCTATTCTGGGTAATTCACTCGGCGCATACCCCGTGCTTACCACCAACGCAGGGTAGTATCGAGAGCCCAAGCTGGTATCTCCATAGGCGTACAGCAACCGTCACCATCACTCGAATGATGCGATCACTATTAATAATCGCAGCTGCTCCATCCGCGTTTGATCCGTCCCTCATCATGTGCCAGTACCTCTGCTCGTTGCGCCTCACGTACACCAAGCCATGCCTGTGGACTCGACTCTGGCCGTCCTGGTCGCTGTCGCTCTGCTGACGGGTCTGTTTCTCACATCGAGGAGGGCCAAAAATGACAGACCACCGAAGCCTCTCAAGTTGCCCATCATCGGTGACCTCCACAGTTCACCGATAGAGAGGCCAATGCTGAACTGGGATGCATGGACTAGAGCCCAGGGACCGGTCGGGACGCCGAAGCTCTTTGGCATCATGCCCTTCGTGGTGCTCAACACAGCCGAAGCGGCCACGGAGCTATTCGGCAAGCGCAGTGCCCTCTATAGCAACCGGCCGAGCTCTGTGAGCATGGAGATGATTACCGATTCGGCGCCAGGCAAGTCGAGGATGACATTGATGCATGACTACGACGCACACTTGAAGTTACATCACCGCATGCTGTCGCCGAGCCTGGGAGCCGTGGCTGCGCCGAGGATCCAGCCACTCATGCAGCTGGAGTCGAGGCAGCTTCTCAGAGATGCTGTCAATGCTGTGCAAGAAAGCGGACGGACGGTGATGAGCAGCACGGAGCTCTACCCGCTGCTGGAGCGGACCCAGGCCAGCGTCATCCTCGGACTACACTACGGCATACGGGTGCCAGCTCACAGCGATCCTCTCTTCACGGAGATCCTACACGTTCAGCACAAAGTAACCTACGTTGCCGCCAACCCCAGTCTCGTCGACTTTATCCCGCCCCTAAGGCATCTCCCCGCGATCATCTCCCCTTGGCATCGTGCTGCGAACAAGCTCTTCATCGAGCAACGAGATCTCTACCTTCGTCTTGTGGAAATCGCAATGAACGAGCCTGGCTGGAACGCCACGAAGCAGGCACGCGCTATCGCCGCCAAGAATCCTGATACTGAGGCTGTGCCGGATCTGGACCTCGCCTTCACGCTGGCGACCAGTATTTCGGGCGGGATGGAGACGAGCCCGAGACAGACGCTGTGGCTTCTGGTCGCTGCGCATGCTAACCCGGGCTTTGTGGCGAAGGCACACGCTGTCTTGGACCAGTCTGTTGGTAGGGACCGCTTACCGCGGTTCACAGACAGATCGAATCTGGTGTACATTGATGCAATAGTTTCGGAAGTGGTGCGTTGGAGGCCAATCGCGCCGGGCAGCATTCCCAGGAGAGCGGATCAGGAAGACGAGATTTTTGGCACGCCCATCGTCAAGGGAGCGACTTTGTTTGCTAATGCCTGGGCCATTGGCCGAGACGAGAAGGTCTTTGACGAATCACTCGGCGATCTGGACTCATTCGTTCCAGAGAGGTGGCTAGACGAAGAGGGAAAGCTTCGTACGGACCTCCCGTTGGCGGGTTTTGGGCATGGAAGACGAAGCTGCTTGGGGAAGAGGGTGGCTCTCGACAACACCTTCATGATTATTGCGAGTCTGCTGTGGGCCTTTGAGGTTGCACCCGTTGGCCATGTTGATTCGATGGCTATGGAGGTCGCGGGATTCATGACGGCGCCCTCAGAGTTCAAATTTAGTCTGAAACCTCGAGGCAAGTGGGTTCAAGAGGTCATTCAGAGAGACTGGGATGTCTCGGAGACGGACCTGAGCAAGCTCATGGGACCTTGGGTGGATGTTGAGACTTCCTAGGTCAATTGAAGCAGATGCCTCTTGCCATCGGACTCAATTGACGTGAATTGATGGTGGTTTACGAATGCCGCTGGGATGTTCAAGCCATTCTCGACTCATCAAGGCAGTCCTGGTAAGTAAGTGTCTTGGCTCGTGTCATCGCATCTCACATCGTCACTTCACCGCATCTTCCCGCTGGGTCTGGCCTCACTGAAGCCCGTGAGACAAGCTCAAAGCCGTGTTGACCTGGTCCAGGCTCGGCATGATGTCCGCTGGAGAAAGCCAAGATTCGGCACGAGCATCAAATGACTCGTCGATCGTGGGAACTTGCGTTTGCGCGAATCGCGAGCGTTCAGTGGAAAAACGTCTCTCGAGAGTTTGAAGCCGTTTGGAATGAGGCCTGGGACGGGACTTGATTTGAAAACAGTCTGGCGCCGAACAACGCCGGCTATCCATTCTTAGTCTGTGCTAAGTATCTTGTACGCTACATAGATGATGCTCAAAGAAACGCTTCGCCCTGCCAAATCCAAATCAAAGCCAGCCCGAGTCCTGAACCCGTGTTTTCAGGATGCATGTATTCTTATGGCGGCCGGAGAACCTGGGAGGATGATGAGATGACAGGCTGGAGACCGAATGATCAGACATCACTTACACTTTTGAAACTCCAGCGTCGGATATGCCCTAACCAGAACCACAGACGCAGCCCTCGCGGAGCGCGGGGTTGACATTGGGAAAGGGGAAGCACTGGCGGCCCTCGGCTTCGCAGTTTTCGCCAGAGACACCGCAGTTGCTATCTGTGCAAGGGCCGGTGAACTGGGCGGCGGAGGCCGCGACGAGGGCGAGAACTGTGATGAAGATGCCGCGCATGTTGACTGATGTGTGTGGTGATGGTGTGTGAAGAAGGTGAGGTTGACAGTTTTGGCTGAAGGCTGTTCGGATGAAGACTAAGCTTGATGATGGTGGTGGTTGATGATGGATAAGATGAGTTTGAAGCTGAGCGTCTGTGTTGATTATATACTTTGGCCTGCTTGTCGGACAAGTCCATGAAATTGAAGTGTGTGATATTTATGGGAACTTCATTGCTTGGCTCTTGACCAGTCAACATTGGCATGCGAAAGCCTAGCCTCCTAGCATCTTGGGCAATTGTAAAGTGCGACTTCAAGATAGGCCAGGCCCAGGGGTTTCAATGCAACTTGTGTTCCCGCTTGCCAAGCGTTTCTATGGGTTCTGGATGTCCTGGTGAGGCCTGTACAAATTGCCTTTAGGACGTGATTGGGACGATACTCTACGCTCAGTGCTTAGACCAGCTGCGGGCCACATTGCTGCATCAAAGAGCCATAGGAATGCGTCTAACCCCTGGCTCTTCTGACGAATTCTCTGTAAGTTGATTTGATAGCCTCCCAGAGAAATTGCCTGACCTCTCTGCTCGATAACCTCGTATGGTTCATCTTTGCCCCTTACCCATCATGTCTCCAACCCCTTTGCTATGAATATACCCAGAATCGTCTTGTCTATTTTGGAGGTCTACGTTGAGGCTCGGCCTCGGACGTCGGGCGGTGCAGTCGGCTGGTGGCCCGAGGACTTGGCAGCAGCTTGGCGGGTTTTGGGTATTATCGGTTTCTTAGGGAGGCCATCGCGGCGGCAATTGGGGGACTATCCGTCTGGCGATGAAGGAGAACAAAAAAAAGCTTTCAGGCTGCGGTCTCGCCGTATGCTTGGCGATGAACGTTTCAGTTATCTCTTGGCTTCTCGTTGTGAGCGGGACGTTGTCCGCGTCTCAGACAAAGAAGGTGAGGTGAGGTGCCTTTATTTAGACGAAGGTCGCTCTCCCGGACGGCCCATGGGGTTGGCATTCGATGAGTTGTCTCTCGATGAACCCCCACGCTCGAAAAATAGGTTCCAATCGTGAGAGTTGATCGTCAAAATAGCACAAAAGGGGGCTCGACCCTTGCCTAGATGTCTTGGGCGCTGCAGTTGCTCCGCATCTTGTGTGTGGTCCAGCGAGTCAGCGATCGCCCTGGCAGCCAATGCAACCAAAGGCTCATTCTTGAAACGCCCCGACGGGAATGGAATGAAACGGCCTGGGGTCGGGAATCTCGCCCATGGGCGCGCTGCCGTACGAATGTCCTCACGTCGATCTTGCCCCCACAGCATCCTGGGGTTGCTGGCAATGACATGCTGGTCTGATTCAATAGCTGTCAAGGGCGGAGCAATACGGAGAACTGGGGTTTGGGTCGTCGGGACTTTTCGGACTGGACGTCGTGCACTTCTCGAGGGTCATGGCGCGCTCCATCCAGGTGAGTGGGCTCCGGACTTCGACAGCGCGGATCGGACGCACAGCGGGCAATGACCGGGACGCACAGCCCGGAGCAGATCGGCGATGTGGGTCTCGGCGCCGAAGCTCCTGTGGGGTATGTGCCGGCACTCCGGGGCTTACTGTCGGATGGAGCATCTCATCGATCTCGACATGCACAGAAGCGGCTTCTTTCTGGCGCATTGGCAAGCCGACATGGGTCTTGCCGACGAGTTCTGCATGAGGCACACCGATGACACTTTTCGTTGCTACCGACATGGGCTTTCCAAGTGATACACCTTCACAGAAGCCATCCAGAGTTGCGAATAACAGCGCCAATTGCTGCAGCCATTTTAAGGCACGCGATGCCTTCAGATGGACGCCGCCATAAGCCTATCATAGCTGTGTCGCATCGGCTTACTGCTCGGTGAGCACTAACTACCAACTCCCTGTCTCAGGCACCAAACGGGATCGCGGCACCGCGCAGGGATGGATCCATAGCCGCCTTCCCCATCGGGACAACAGGAACACCCCCCCGGACACTGATACGCTAGACTGATCTAACCAAATAAACCAAAGTCCCTTTACAATCTACTGCTGGCTGACGATTACAGCTTCACTCTCAGTCGCTGCTGCGCCGCACGACTCGCTACTTATGTTTACGCGAGTAGTCCTGGTGCTGTCCAGTCACGCGCGTCTGATCTCGCTCACTCCTGTTTTCAGATTGGCCTCAGTTCGTACTACAGCGCCGAATGCTCCTCACCGATTGAATTTTGTCCAGCTTCACCGAACAGAGTATCGGCCCAGGCTGCCATACGCGACTTCTCCTTCCTCGTCACGCCGCGATGAAGTCTTCCTGCACCAATGATGACACATTCGGTCCCGTCGTCCACGGTTGTCGTGATGACTTCGACCTGACAATCAAGTTCGAGCAGGTGATCCTGACAATCGTCCCTGCCGCCGTCTTCATTGTGGCTGCTCTGCCGCGCTTGTTCGTCCTCCTCCGCAGGCCCAGAGTTGCAGCAGGTCCCAAGTTCCAATGGCTGAAAATCGCAAGTACTGCTCACCCTCATTTCTGCGCCTTGTCTAACCACCAACCAGTTCTTCATCGCCGCATACGCCGGACTTCGGCTTCATCAACTGGTTCTGACCAGCCGTAGCACGTCATGGACAACGACTACGTCAGTCGCATCGGATGCGATGGTATTCGTGGTCAGTCTTGCGATGATGCCGTTGTCGTTTTTGGAGCATGCCCGCTCTCCCCGGCCATCAACTCTGCTCAGCATCTTCCTTCTGGTGACGTTCGTTCTCGACGTTCCGCTTTCACGAACGCTGTGGCTTTCGGCAGGGTCTGATGCCGGCCGTCAGCAAGCCTACACCTCCCTCGCTTCACTCGTCTTGAAGGCTGCAATTTTGGTCGTGGAGTCTCACCAAAAGCCACTGGCATGGTACGTCGACCAGAAACCGCAGGGTCCCGAAGCGTATGGCGGCATCATCAAGCTGGCTTCGTTCTTCTGGTTGAACGGCCTCTTCATCAAGGGATACCGTAAAGTTCTCACAATCAGTGACCTCTACCTCCTCGACGATGCTATGACGGCCGAGGTCTTGCACGCAAAGTTTGAGCCTCACTATGCGAGAAACAACAGCGTCGGCAAGTCGCATCCCCTCGCCAGGAGCTTGTTTCGTACCCTCGCGATCCCCTTGATCCTGCCGGTCGTCCCTCGGGCCCTTCGAATCGGATTCATGTTTGGGCAGCCCCTTTTGATTCAAGGTCTCCTGCGCTATCTAGTAGAGCCCGCAGACTCTTCGTCGCCGAACAAGGGTTACGCATTCATCGGCGCGGCGTTCTTCATCTACGTCGGCATGGCAGCCTGTCAGGCGCTGCACTTTTACCTGCACGAACGGTCTCTCTTCATGGTCAGGGGAGTGCTGGCGTCCACTGTGTACCGCAAGACGACAGTCCTGAAGCTCTCCGCCGCAGACGACTCCGCTGCCTTGACGCTCATGAACGCCGACGTGGAGCGCTTCAAGGGCGGTATTCAGCATTTCCATGAATACTGGGCGAATCCCATCGAGATTGCAATCGCATGCTGGCTACTCGAGCGCCAGATCGGTGCTGCCTTTGTGTCACCCATCATTCTTGTCATCATCTGCTTCGCAATCGCCGCAGTCATTGCCGGCGTGTCAGCGTCTCGTCAGGCAGTGTGGATGAAGGCTATCCAGAAGCGGGTGGGCGTGACGTCCAAGTCTATCTCCAGTATGAAGGCGCTAAAGATTTCTGCCATGACGGGCCCGGTGGAGAAGTTGATTCTCAAACTGCGGCTCCAGGATCTTCATGATGGCGGACGGTGGCGCTCCATGATCATCTGCGCTGTCGCTGCTTCTTTCACGCCAACCCTACTCGGGCCGACGGTGGCATTTGCGACGACCTCGTCGACTCTGGATGTTACTCGCATCTTTACGTCCATCGCTTACTTGATGCTCATCGCTGGCCCCTTGGGACTGCTGCTGCAAACGTTCCCGATGATGACTGGAGCATTCGCCTGTTTGGGCCGTATCCAAGCATATCTCAACAAGGAAGCGCGAGTGGATTTCCGCAAGACCCCTGAATCGATGCCCCCAGCTAAGCAGAATGGGAATGTTCTGGCGGACTCTGAGGCCACCGCGATTACAGTCACGCAAGGCTTCTTCGGCTGGGAACAGGGAAAGAACGTCTTGGAGAAGATCGACATCAAGATTCCCGCCTCTTCCCTCACCATCATTGTGGGACCCATTGCCTCTGGGAAGTCGACTCTGTTGAGGGCCTTTCTAGGCGAGACACCATACAATTCCGGTGAAGTCGCTTTTGGAGTCAGCTGCCGCAACGTGGGCTACTGCGACCAGTCCCCTTTCCTCTGCAACGACACGGTCAAGGCCAACATCATTGGGCACTCTGCCTTGGACCCGGAGCGCTACAAACACGTCATTGACGCCACCATGTTGTCCGCAGACCTGGCAACGCTGCCCAAAGGTGACCGCACCAAGATTGGCAGCAATGGCGTCACATTGAGCGGAGGCCAAAGACAACGAGTCGCCCTCGCACGCGCCCTCTACCTGGAGACCGAGATTCTCATCCTCGACGACATTCTGAGCGGCCTCGATGCCAACACAGAGGAGCATGTTTTCCGCCGCGTGTTTGGTCCTGATGGTATTGTTCGCCGCAGAGGGGTCACGGCAGTGCTCTGCACTCACTCGGTCCGGCACCTTCCTTCAGCAAACCACATCATAGCCCTCGGTACAGACTGCACCGTGGTCGAACAAGGCTCTTTCGCCGACTTGAAAAACAACGGAAAATACATTGAGAGCCTCCAAGTTTCGGAGGAAAAGGCTGCTTCCAAGGGTGCCGACGACGACGACGAAGATGAACCTGAGCTCATCGCTCTGACAAAAACAAAGACTGCCGAGTCCGTCTTGGAGAAGGAGGCGGACAAGGCACGCCAGGTGGGCGACACGTCGGTCTACGGACACTGGTTGGGCACCATGTCGCCGCTGGTACTTGCTGGATACTTCTTCTGGTGCACCGCCTACGGCTTCAACCAGGCCTTTCCCAACATCTGGCTCAAGATCTGGTCTGAGGACATTGTGTCACCGGATCCGAAGCATGGGAAAGCATACTACTTGGGCATATACGCCCTCCTCGAAGCGCTGTGTCTCGTCTCCTTGATCATGGTCATATTCATCTGCTTGAGAATCATGATCTACCAGTCAGGGGCCAAGCTCCACCAACAGAGCCTGCGGACACTCACCGGCGCGCCTTTGAGGTACCTGACAGTCACTGATGCCGGCACCATCACCGGGCTTTTTGCCCAAGACATCAGCCTGATTGACGGAGAGCTTCCTATGGCGTTCATCAACTTTTCTTTTGGGCTGTTCACTGCGATCGGGATGCTATTCATCATTGCAACCACATCACCCTGGCTGGTTATCACCTACCCGTTCCTCATCGGGGTCGTAGTCGCGGTGCAGAGGTTCTACCTGCGGACGTCGAGGCAGTTGCGGCTATTGGATCTCGAGGCAAAGGGTCCTCTCTAGTAAGTCACATGTCTCTTGAACTCACTCACCTCAGCTAACCATCAACCCAGCTCTCACTTCATCGACACTCTCAAGGGCCTGGCCACCGTGCGAGCTTTGGGCTTCATACCCACCGACATCTCGGTAAACAACCGTCTACTCGACACTAGCCAAAGGCCGGCGTATCAGCTTGCCCTCATCCAGCGTTGGCTGGCGCTCGTTTTGAGGCTCATTGTTGCCGCCATCGCGATTCTTGTCGTCACTCTGTCGACACAGTTGCGAGCAAATTCGGGATACACAGGAGCAACTCTCGTGACGATCATGCGATTGAGTGACACGCTCACCATGCTCGCGTCCTCGTTCACTTCGGTAGAAACCAGTATCGGCGCGGTAGCACGTATCAAGACTTTCCATGAGACAGTCAAGCCCGAGACTGGGCCGGAAGAAGACACTATACCCGAGGAAAGCTGGCCTCAGAAGGGCGCGGTCGAAATCAAGGGCACCTCAGCTTCGTACGGCGACCCCGAGAACCCCAAGTCTATGGATGAACTCGCCATCCGCGATCTCGATCTTACCATCAACGCCGGCGAGACGGTAGCCGTCTGCGGACGCACGGGAAGTGGGAAATCCTCTCTGGTGCTCCTGCTCCTCCGTCTTCTCAACCCTCTTCCAGACTCCGACGGCGACATCACCATCGATTCCCTGCCCGCTAGCAAAATAGACAGAGACGTCCTCCGCCGCCGCATCATCGCTGTCTCCCAAGACCCCATCTTCCTTCCTGACGGCTCGACCATCCAGGACAACCTTGATCCGTTCGGTGAAGCAGATGAAGCAGAATGCAGGAGCGTTCTCGAACAAGTTGGGCTTTCCGCAGCAATCGAGGATCGCGGTGGCCTGTCTGCCGACCTTCCCTCAGAGGCTCTCAGCGCGGGCCAGAAGCAGCTCTTCTGCCTTGCGCGGGCCGTTCTCCGCCGCCGTGTCAGGGGGCGCAACGGTGCCGAGGGTGGCATCCTCCTTCTCGACGAGGTCTCGTCAAGCGTCGACAAGGCCACCGAGGTGGAGATGCACAATGTCATCTCACGTGAGTTCAAGGGGTACACCGTCATCATGGTGTCTCACCGGCTGGACACTGTGATGGATTGCGATACCATCGTGGTCATGGACAAGGGGCGCGTGGTAGAGAAGGGCGAGCCAGGTGTGTTGAAGGATCAGGAGGGCGGTGTATTTAGGGAGCTTTGGAACGCCAGCAGGACATCCGAGGAGTGATGAACGTGTTGGAACGTAAGGACATGGATTGCAATGTTGACCTTGGCTTCTCGGAGTGAGAGGCTGTGATAACCTCAACTCAATGACTTGGAGAGGTGGTGTGAGCCGGCTGTATTGTTGATGAGACTATGTACAATTTTGAGTCAAGACCTTCGTCGCCATATTGCTATTTTGAAGTGAGATTAATGCTCATAGCCATTACCATGGCTCGCTGAACATTGCCAAGTCATCGGTGGCCATCCTTCAGATGTCCATCTTAGCAATTGCAACCAAAGACCTTCTCTATTTCCAAGTTGAACGGCTACTCCTTCCTCGCCTCGAGACTCTGGAAACTTCCAGGTACGGAAAGCACGTGGACCGCGAGTGCCTCAGTCGGCACGGGAGCTCTTGCCTCTGACCGCCCTCCCGCACTTGCTTCTTCCCGTGGAAAGGGACAGAGCTGCTAATGCTCCTTCCGCTTCAACACACGCAAAGCTCTGACCGACAGTTGCCTGCGTCAAAACCTTCTCAATTCCAACTTGGGGGCCGTCCTGCCTTGGCGGAAACAAACTCAGGAACCCCCGGCCTCGATGGCACAGCATCGACGTCATGCCTGCCCTGATAAGGCTTCGGAGTCTCCTATCATCATCATCTAAACTGTCAATCTGAGGGAAAAAGTCAATCACTCCAGCCAAAGGGACGAACATCGCAAAGGACCTGACTCTTGCAAAGTCGCAAAAGTCCATGGTTTAATCTCGATTCATCGAGCGATCCCGTGTCAACCTGCCCAGAGCGGAAGAAGAGCAGCTCCCGGTAACGTCATGGCATTCCAATGATGTGCAGTACACCACACTGACGGGAAGAGAAAAAAGGGGTCTGCCAGGCCCCGGTGCGACCGTGCAACCGATGTCAGACGGCTGCCGGGCTTGTCGCTCGGCCAGGGGTTTGGGAGATCATGTTCATGGTGGTGTTGGGCAAACGGGCTGCGAATAGCTGGGGAGCGCAAGCGCGGAAGCTTGCTCTCGAACCGTTTCCGCGGGGAAGACAGGCCGTCTCACACACACACCAATGCACCAACACACCAACACACCAACACACCAACACTCGCGTTCCTTTCGCTTCGGGTGCGGGCGATCACTGGCAAATCCCCCTTAAACGTCACGGAACGTTTGGGACAGAGGAATGGGAAAGGGATCGTCGAAAGGGTGCGCAATTTACGCGAGGGGGAGACTGAACCGACCGGCGCGCCGTTCTTGGTTGCACGGATCGGCAGTCGGGCAGGACACACATCCCAACGTCGTCCGTCCGTTATCCGTAACAACCTGCCATCTCGAGCAATTTCTCCTTTCTTTCAATCTCTGGTTGGGAACGAGGTTTTGCTTTTCCTGAACCCTCAGACCGGACGATGGGAAGGCGTTCCCGGGAGGACATCCGTCGTCTTGGTTAGCTGGTCGGACAGCATACCCGGCCAGGATAAGGTGGCCATTGCAGATTGGCCACTTGGAATGAAGCGCACGGCTGAGCTGGAATGGGTGGTATGTCACTAGGCGGTGAGCAGCGGTCACCGACTGCGCCGACGAGGGATGCCGGTGCAGCGACGTCACATGCTGAGCGCCCTGCAGACGTGCAGAGTGCAGACGCCAGTTCACCTCTGTCGCTTCCTTCCTCAGCGATTGGGAGCCCGGCGAGTCAGCTCAGCTCAGCCAGTGGCCGTCGAGCAGTTGCGCCCAACCAACTCGGCTGGGAACCCCGGGATCGGAGGAGAAGGAGCTGTTTGCTCGGCGGAAGCTGGGAGCTCTCGCTGGCCAGTGTCAGCTACGCACTCCGACGACGAGCTGCCTGAGGCAATTTTGCATTCACATTCAATTGACAAACCGACCAATCACAAGACGGCGATAACGGCGCAAAAGCGACAGCCAATGGGCGAGGAGGACCCTGCATCGATTGATTAAGCGCAGGGATGATGAAGCATGGCATGCAGCAAGGATACCCTTTGGGGACAAGGGCGTCTGTGCTCGTCGAAAAGTGGTCCGTTATCTCGATTCGCGGCGCCCGATTGTCCACTCCCAGCAAGACGGATCGCTGGGGACGGGACTGGCTGGCAAGACTGGAATTCACGGCGCTGTCTCGTCTTCGTTTGCTGCTGCTGCGAGGCACCGAGCCAGAAATCCCCTCACTCACTGCCGATGCGACCCCAATCCAAAACTCACCGACTTTAACCCACAAGGCGGACGGGACGGCATGCGGCCACCAGTGCACCACCAACCACCAACACGGCACATCTTGCTGGCCTGGCCTGACTCTGATTCTCCCTCTGTGATTATCGCTGAAACCAAAACTCGATAACACCCCGTCGCCACCAGCCCCTTCCCCATTCCCAGCCCTGGCTCTTTCTCGCAGATGAGGCTCGTTTAACGACGACATGTCTCATTTGGGATCATCTGGGGAAGACCACGTCCCTCGCACGTGAGAGATATCCGCTGTAGGGATGATGGCGGCAACTTGGCAGACAACCGACCTTGGGATCCCGGACTTGTCTTGCCCCCAACCGTACCGCTGGCAGCGAGGCGCGAAGCTGGGCAAAAGGAGCGACTGGCCGTTTTGGGAGAGACGATGCAAATGGATTTTCTTTTTCCTCGCTCTGCTGCCGCCACCCAGACAGAGTCTTGCACCCACGGTACCCGCCGTTTTTCTGCGGCAAGCCTGTTGAAAACTGGCCTGCCACCTGCCCGGCCGTGGGCTTCTCTCGGCCGGCAACACCCACGAACGCACTGAACTATGAACCGACGATCAAGCGCCCAATCATCTTACAGGGATAACGGGGCGGAATGTCGGTGTCCCATTCGGAAACCTGTCCATGCCAGTTGTGTCAGTGTGCAGCATCTGCTTGACCAATTCTCGGTCTTTGTCGCATCCATTTCGTGGCTCTGTCAGCGTCGCAGCCGCGGTCTATCGAACGTCCTTTGTGTGTTTCGCCTCCTCGTCAAAGCCTCGTCGGGGCTGTCTCTGGCCGGCGGCGGTTTGACGGACCTCGGCCGGACGTTGCTGTCGAAAGAGGATGAGGACCGAAGCCAGAGCCGCCGAGGGGGACGGGATGGCGCGGTGGGGTCGGCCAGATTCCGGGGACACTCCAGTCTTTTTTCTGCTGCGTGAAATCGCGCTCTGCAAGCCCATGGATGCTGTTAATGCCTAGCGCTTCGGCGACAGCGAAGAGAGGCCACTGGCCACCTGCAGCAACGAACAGACCGTCGTCGCGAGGCTGTGGCAAAAGAAGGGGAACAACCGCGCACTGCACTCTTCCACTCAAACCCCATCAATGCTGCGCAGCGGTCTTGCTTGCTGGGATCCCCGCCACTGAATTCTGTGCGTTCGGGCGAGGCGGCAGGGCCACGAGCGGCCAGCCTGTCGTCTTGGTCGCAACTTCAGTTATATCTATTAGGGTTGCTTGGTCCTTTTCCTTATCTGTACCTTGC
This sequence comes from Colletotrichum fructicola Nara gc5, assembly GCF_000319635.2. NCBI lineage: Eukaryota > Fungi > Ascomycota > Sordariomycetes > Glomerellales > Glomerellaceae > Colletotrichum > Colletotrichum fructicola. The sequence continues at coordinate 4,797,520 of NW_027094051.1, read as the reverse complement.
TGTATATTGTACCTCGGTCGCAACTTCAGGCTGGTGCCACCAAAAACCACGACGACGCGCCGTCGTGGGCGGGGCCTCCCAGCAACCTATTTGCAAATGCCAAGTCAAAGCGAACCCACAAACGGCCCTCATCTCCAGGCTTCTGGAGGCGTTCTGGAGGCAGTGGAGCTCCTCGAGGTCCAGAGGTGGGCTTTCTGTCACTCTGCGGACAAGTTCCACCCCTGGGAGCTGGGCGGCTGGCGAGCTGTTGTCTCTGTTGAAGGTTTTGGGTCCTGCACGATCTTCTTCATTCGGGTCCAGCTCCATCCCCATCTCCATCTCCAGCTGGCCTCTGCTTTCGCTTCGCTTCGCCTTCAGAGGCTTGTTGATGGGCTCGGCTCCGCCAAATCTCCATCGGACGCAGGAATCTCCCTGCACAGGCACAATCTCCCTCACCAACGGACGGCTGAGGACGGTGGGGTATCGACGTCGATATCTGTTCAGCTTCGCTCAGTTGTCAGGTTTCGACAGCAGATCTTTCGTCCGTGGCTGGATTGGCTCTTGCTGTTCCAGGAAGTTGATGGGCACGGAACGAGATCTCTGAGCGTCAACGTTGCACGACCTGCGTCATATTCACTGCTTGACCTGACTCGGGCCCTTCTCCACGGACCCTGACTACTGAGAGTTTGCTTGGTTCGGTACGTTGCGTGCGGTACTCGTTCGGAGTCTCTGCGAACGCAGACAACGGCGAATGAGCTAGCGAGCAAAACTCCCGTCCTTCTGGCCGACGCCTCAGATCTCAGCCGCCTCAGTGGCCGGGAACCAAATCTCAATTGGCGTTATTGAGCATGAGATCAGTGTGGATAGTGTCACCGAAGAAGCAGCGGCTGCTCAGGAGATTTGCCCACGAACTACGCTGCCGCTAGAGCAAGTCATGCCGAAGCCATCAGGTTCCGTTATGTGGGCAAAAACCGGCACTCGACGGCTGTCGGCTGCCAGCTGCAGTGCGTCCCGTCTAGTCGTTGCAATCCGCAGCAGCGCAGCTCAGCGGCCACCGCAGGCGTTGTGCAGCGCAAATGCCCTCAGACATTGCCATGTGGTTATCGCCCGCCGTAAACAGCACGCGAGGATGCTGTGCCACCCACCCCGCCATTTGCCCCCGTTGACAACTGACGGGACGCTTGCGGCGTGCGATGGGTGCAGCTAATTGCACTGACAGGACAGACCGCCTGGCAACCACATCCAAAAGTCAACAATAAGGAGCATCAAGCCTCATGGCTGAAGAGGAGGAGGCCAACCAGGCAAAACCCACCGAAGCTGCCCAGCCAGTCCCGGCCAGCACAGCCAGCGACCAGACGAACAACGGGCAGCCAACTGGGGAGGCTGGAGATCGGAGGAAAGCGAGTCGCGGCGATTGGAAATGAACAGCGTTCGTCTGGTCCAGCGAGCCAGTGTCAGTGGAGGACGGGTCTCCACATTATGGGGAGAAGACGCCCCCGGCTGGATGGCCCAATGCAGCAATTGAGCAGATGGGCGGTGGGTTTGGAGGGGAGAGACACTGAGGCTTGTGTTGTGGACGTTGGCCGCGGTCCCTCACGTCACGGACTGTGGACGCCCAGCGCCCTCCACGTCTCCAGGCCCTGCCGCCTCGCGGTTGGCGGTCTGGCAGTTTGACAGGGGACAGCGGACAACGTCTCAATGTATCCTGCAACTGCGACTGGCCTAGGCGCGCCTGCTATGCAACTGCCATGCAACAAACATGGCGATGTTGCAGATGACTGGAGTCGAGCGTCAAGAGAGAGAGAGTCAGAGGCAGAGTTACATGCCCGAGTCTGTCGCCTCTTGTTTCTGGGTCCCGACCAAACTACGTGCAGCAAATCTGACCTGTCTGTCATCACCAAGAGGGGCACTCAGACCAGGTGTTCCGACGTCGCACAGGACGATTGGATCCCGCCTATCGCGGTGCAGACGCATAAGGTATCCTGCAAGAATGGATGCGCGCACACGCATCAACGCATCGGGATGGGGGAGGAGGAGAGAGAGGGAGGGGGCGGGAATCACCATCGGTCCATGGGAGGGGGGAGCGAAGCCCGTCGACAGCAGTGCATGACAATAGTCAGCTATCACAATGGGCCTGCAAGTGCCGTTGAAGAATAAGAGACAAATGACAAAGTGATGGGCAACAGCGACAACAAAGACACATGTTTACAAAATCATCAGGACAAATACAATTGGCCTCGGAGAAACACTACTCGAAAAGAGGTACGACTCTAATCCGGGCAGCATTTTACACGCAGCACGCGTACCCAGCCTGCCTAGGCTTTAATCTCAGGCCGCGCAGTGTTCCATGTCCTGGTCGAAAAACGTCGGTTCAGGAACCCCTGCTACTTGCTGCTGCTTTCAATACTAGACGAACCCCATCCATGGGAGAAAGTGTAGGATGGATCCCCGAATCCCGATGTGCCCTCTTTTATTTTTTGCTTTCTTTCTTCAAAGAGGCGCTGGGCACTGGGCAGTGGGCAAGGGACCCATTTTGATGCACGCGTGCGATACGAGCGGCAGCCGGCAAAAAGAATAACAGTGAGAAGAAGAGAGTCCAGATCGGTCTGTGTCCGATGGGGCACCCCTGTCAAGAGTTGCTGTTATTTCTGTTGGCGACGATGCAGCAACCGCAGTGTTTCTGATGAAGATGTGCATTTGCCCGGCCGCGCCAGCGGTTACGATTACGTTGCTGTTTCCGGCGGCGGCCACAGCGGGAAAGAGGTTGATGTATGTGTAACGGTAACTTCGGCATCGTGAAGTTGGATCTACCGGGCGTCGTCCTGCCGCTCGCTCCCAAGTGCCTCAGGCAAGACATAGAGTTATTGGAGACTATCTACACTACACTACACTACACTACACTACGGCCGCGGTCTCATTCCGGAGCGCGGAGCCGCGTGAGAATGGCTGGAGTTCGTGCTAAGGAGGCGGGAGGTTTCCTGGGACGGTGAAGTGGGTTGAAGGGTCTTTGGGGGAGTGTCTGAAAGGTGCATCCCTCCAGCGTCTCGTCCACCGCTAATTTGCAGGCTGCAGACGCTACAATGGCATTATTGCTTTTTTTTTTCGTCTTGATCTCGGTCGTCCCAGACTGGCAGAGCCTCGAGACCTTTTGGCAGGCTACTCGCGGGACAAGAAGTCGGGAGCCAAAAGACCCTGACGGGAGTGACCTGGCCTAGACAACGAAACCAACCACTCGGTCGCTAAGCTTTAGGGGAAGGTGATGAAGCGGCAAGGTAGCTCCAAGTAACTTAGCGGCCGTGTGGACTACGGGCCATGGGCCAGGAGAAGGAGGAGGTTAGAGGAGTTGAGACGACGACGGCGAGGCAGGACAACAACAAAAAAAGACACGCGAGCAGACCCATGGGCCCAAGGAGGTTCCCAGCGATCTTCATCAACGCAGACAGGACTAGCGTGGTCGAAGGGAACAATCAACACGGCGTTATTACGTAGCAGCTCATTTCAGGGTCTTTTTTGTCCTAGACAGCGCTGGTCCATGTTTCCGCTGTCTAGGCTGCTGGGGCCTCGGTGACGGAGGGGCACGGAAGGTGAGCAAAGACAGAGGGTCGAGATTGTGACGGTTTGGGGCAGTTGGCTGGGGCGGAGTGGAGTCTCGCGCCGGAATTCATTAAAAAAAAGCAAGCACAAGCAGAGAAAGAGAGGCTTGGATGCTGTTTTGGAGGGTCGAAAGCCTTGAGCCACTGTGTAATGGTGGAAACGGCAGGCAGCGTTCTTTGTCGATTGCAGTTAGGACGGACGGGACGACAGAGAGAGTCTACGCTCGACGAGGACTAGGCAGCCGGTGTCGACGGAGACCTGGCCGGGGGTGATTTTGGGTGGTTCGGCCAACCAGAGGACGGGTAGAAGACCGCCCACAGCGCAGAGGTCGCTAATGCGGTTACGGGATTGGGGGCACTTTGTGTGTGTGGTGGTGCATCTTGATGATGAGGTGGACCGTGAGGGGGGGGGACCGCAACTAGGAACTGGGAGTGCACTGACTGGAGCGCCGCTGGGACTGGGACTGGACTGGAGACTGGAGACTGGAGACCAACTCCAACTGTGGACGGCCCACGACGACTGACTGACTGCATTGACGGGGGCTTCCCTTGCAGGCGAAAGGGCGGTCGCCGTCGCCTCCGCCGCCGCCGCCGCCATCGACCATCGTGGGCCGCCGCCTTTGCCTTCTCGCTGATACTCTCTGTATTTTGGTTTCCCGTCGTCGCTGATTGGGCAACTGCATCTTGGAGATCGCGGTCGCCTTCCGTTGTTGTAGCTGATGTGGCTTTTGGCGGTGTTGTTGCTGCTGTTGCTGCTGCTGCTCCTATGCACCTTGGGAGACGGGTGGCCATACATACATCTTCTGTCCAGAGTTTATTTCTTATCTGGGCAGACGAGTGCATGCAGACAGACAGACAGACAGCACAGAGGTATGCTTGCTTCACCGTAATGGGCACGGCGAGAGCGTCTCTGGCGGAGGGGTTGGCTGGCAAAAGAGCATCGTGAGTTATTCGTGCCTCTCTTCATAGGAAATGAAGGTCTGCTTGGTACGAATACTTACTTGTATGGGTAAGTAAAACCTCCCGGGCTGGTAGCGTGGGGACTTACGGCCCACAGGAAGCTCTGGAATAACTGCTGAATAGCCGTTTTTTCGCCTGTGATCGATGTACCGCACCTGGCCCGCCTGAGCCACAGGAACCTGACAGGGAGCATTTACTTTGGCCTGGTACCTCAGTACGTTGGGGGGTGTAAGTGACTGCAAAGAGACGCTGCACACAGAGACCCTGGTCCGCAGCGTGTCATATCCTTGATGGGGGTGTGAATCAACAGGGCACTCCCCCTCCTTCCAGCGGCTGGTCCTTCCTCTGGCTGAGGTGCACCGCACCTTGGGTACCTACCTGACGCAGTACGGCAGACTGACTGGTGCTGCCCTCCTACTCGGGCAACTCCCTCCGCCAATTGCCGCAACATTAAAACTAATAGGGAACCCGCACCCCCTTCCACTTGCTCCTGCCCACGGTTCGCCCTTAAGGCTCCTCTTCCCACGCCCCCATTCCCATCCTCGACCGTACTCGTCCCAATCGACCAACCACTACTTCACCATCCCGCTCCCACCTCCCATCTACACCTTTCTCCTTCTACCGAAAATAAATCAACAACCAACATCCAAAGGGAGCCCGTTCTGGTTGATCAAGCACATCTTCGCCTCTTCCACGACACGACGACGAAATATACTTTTGTCGACATTTGCGGCCAAGCTTGCTACTCGAAGCATCGATAACACGAGACCCAACGCCTTCCCTCTTCTTCATCACCACACCTACTTTGCGACACGCTCGCATTCCGCACTCTGCATTCCTACACCACGCGCATCGTTGGATTACATTAATTAGCACCAACCGCCGCCATCCCACGCGCGGTTTTGTCCTCTACATCAATCCTCCACAGCATTACTTACACCACCGACTATCGCCAACACAATGGCCGCCGACCTCATAATGCCTACCCTCGCCGACCAGCGCGGCCCTGCCGCTTTCTACGCGCCTCAGCATCGCCCTGACTTTGGCCACACAAGATCTCAGTCTTTTCAGACCGCGCCGCGACCTTTCGGCCAGCGCATCTCCCCCCTCAGCACTCCTCACGACGGCTCCCCGACCTCGCCCAAGTCGTGCTTGACCGACTCGGTCCGCCCTGCCTACATGCCTGCCGTCCTCCGCCCCAACCACCACCACTCCAAGAAGCCGCGAACCCCCAAGGCCGAGGACCTTGACGGCGAGGACCTGCTCTGCCTGCGCCGCACCAACAGCAGCTTCATCAGCCTGCCCGGCTTCAGCGTCATCGGCTCCAAGCTGGCGCGTCGCTCCACCGGCGACAGCGGCAAGGTCGTGGACCTCGAGTTGGATCCCGAGCTGTTCCCCGAGGTTACCGGCGAGCCTACGCGCAAGCACTGGAAGGTAAGTCCACACGACGGTGCACTGCATACCCTGCGAGACAGCGGATGCTAACGAAACTCCACAGCCCGACACCGAGTCTACCATGTGCGACGACCCGACCTGCAAGCGCAACTTCAACGCATGGAACCGTCGCCACCACTGCCGCCGCTGCGGCAACATCTTCTGCGGACCTCACTCTACACAGTTCATCCCCCTTGACGAGGACTGCGAGTTCAACCCCCGCGCGACCTTGTCCCGCGTCTGCTTTCACTGCTTCACCGAATTTAAGGTATGGAAGAGCCGTAACGGCAGCCGCAGCGGGAGCGACCAGAGCTCCGACTCTACCAGCACCACCCCGACCAGCCCCATCGTTGCGAGCCCCATCGTTCCCACGACGCCGGGCCTCCTGGCTCCCACCAAGGGCCCCGAGGTCGCTGCCAGCGTGCCGCGCGACTGGAACTGGAGCACCTTCTGAAGGGCTCGACGAATTCGGCGCATACGGAGAGGAATAGAAACCCGAGGGCGCGAAGCCATAGACGGATCACGATTCACGGCCTTGACGAAGAGCGAACACAATAGACTCATAGACTTACAAACGGCGGCGTTGATTCTCATCAACCTCCCCGACGATACCAAACACCACCACCACCACAACAACAACAACAATACCCACTAATGGACTACGCATACGCGTCAACATCATTACATCCGATCCGCACTTAGAATGCCTTACCGGTTTCTACACCACCGATTTGGCATGGCTCCGTTTTGCATTTAGCGTGGCGTTGGCAGGATATCGAGCTTGGAATTTGGCTTGTCGTCTTTTTTGACAGTATTGGAATGGCTCGTTTTACGGAACACATACATTGGCTCTAATCAGGCCCTCCTTTCGAACGGAGTTTGGCGGCGTACTTCATGGAGGTGTCTATACCCCAGATGTGATGGCCGGGCGTTTCGCCCCCGCTCTCTGAACCCGCCCGGGTGACGAGGAGGGAAGACGAAATTGGTCGGCCGAACACCTTCATGGATCGGCGTTGTGTATTTAGAGTTGGCCTCACCTATTGGTCGATGGCACAGAAATGAGATAGGATGAAGGATCGGGATAGGGCGGGGGAAAGGAGGAAAGGGTCAACAACCCGGACGGACGGCAGCGCAACCTTGTCGCGCACGTTAGGCCACGTCCGCCGCCTTGAAGTACCCCGCATGACAGACAAGAAAGAAATACCATTGATTGCATCCACACGGAGTTCCACCTCGCGAAACCTTGGCTTGTGACTGTGACGGTTGGACAGGCGGTGGTGGGCTTGCGGCTGCCTGTTCACGATGCTTCATCAGCAATCCAGACGTGTCCGAGTTCTTGTTGCTCACCGACCCGTGTCTCTGGGCATTACCCGACAAGGCAAATCTTCAGCAAGCGCGACCGAGTGACTGGTTCGAGGTGTGTGTATGCGCAGTGTGTGTGGGTGGTCATCCTTGAGCCGAGGCTAGCCTAGTGGCTGGTTGGCTCTTCTTACCTCTCTCTCTTGCCAGTTGTCACTCGCCCCCCCATTCCCCCTCCGTCCTACCCCAGGTCCAGTGAGGGTAGGTTGGATTTAGCTCGGGATCTTGGTGGTGTAAGATCTTGCGGCGAATGTCGTTGTCGGCTGCGGCGAATGCTGTGGACAAGTGACACACACCGCGCCGTGATTCATAAAAGTGAGTGCTCTGCCCGCGATGTTACGGAGGCGAGTGGCTGGATATGTGTAACCTTTGCAGTCTCTGGTATTGACTCGCCTTCTGGTCAAAGACGTTTATCATCGTGGAGTGCTCGTCTTGCAGGGTATGGAGTGGTGACCTGGTCCGCTCACGATGGCATGACAGCGTCATCAGCGGTAGATTCTGGGGCTCATGCTTGTGTTGAGTGAGAGAGACAGCCAGGCCGAAGGCAGCAGCAGCAGCAGCAGACCGGCGGAGCAGGCGCAGTCGCCAGCGGGAACAAGGGAATAAAGATCGCGGGCCAGGGGAAAAAAAAAAGGAAGCTAAGTACGTTAGGTAGTCCAACGACGACGAGGGCGACGCACCCCGCGTCCCAACGCACCACGCGACGCTGGACGAACCGGGCTCGGACACACACATGCGCGCGCGCGCACATGTCAACGCGCTGCCGCCGCTGCTCCTGCTGCGCTCCTGCATGTCTGCTGCTGTACCCGCAGCATAGCCCACCAGCCCGTGTGAACCATCTCACGACCGGCAGCAGCACGAGTGGGCGCGCGCAAAGAGGAGCAACAACGCCCCCCCGCAAGCTTAAATCCGCTGATGGCGGCCATCCAAAGTTTATGCCGTGGCTCAGACATGTTCCGGCGGAGGAGTCACAGCTGCGTGGGCTCTGTGTTGTGACCTTGGAGAGGAGACTTCTATAAAGCTGGGGCCCTCTGGCGGGAAGAAAGAATGTGACTGATAATGTCACTCGGAAAGGATTACAATTACCATGTGGCGTTTGTGAGTCAGGAATAAGAACGAGGAAGCCTGGGGTGCGGAGTATCGAACGGGCGTGCACGTACATGGCTGCATCCGTCGCTACCCAACACAGAGACACCACACCGGACGTTCGACGTCGGCGTCTTGCTTGCCCCGGAGGCCGAGTATCCACATTAATGCCCTGCCGTCTCCGACCTCGCATCGGACCGGCTCCGTGTCGGAACGGCTGGAAGACCCCCCCGATCCGGCAAGAGCTTAGGCCGACCGCATCCTACTCTTCAATGAGACCAAGTCTCCGAAGCGTGTCACTCAAAAGCGCGTTTTGGGCACACCACAAAAGAATTGAAGAACCAGATTGGGTACTAAAATATATATACACCTGCCGGATCACGGCCGACTGCCCAGGTACCTCATGCGATAAAATGCAAAACTCTAGACGGTTACGACTAGATAACGAGCGCTCCGGGCGATGCAAATGCTTTACCCCAAATGTTTTCCCTGCTCAGAACGCCAGATAAGTATGACCATGCCGCCGTCCCAATTCCCACCCTCTCAGTCCGACTATCCTCCACAGTAACCCTCGTATGTCCCATTACGCATCCGTTGCAACCCCTTCGCACAAGACAATCAGGCACGGGCCTTGTTGTTGGTCTTGCCGGCGCCGCGGCGGGGGCTACCCTCGACGGCATACTCGGTAGAGCCGTTGTAGATCTCGCGGTTGACATCGCGGGCAGCATCCCAGCCAGCCTTCTCGGCCAGGGTGACGTTGCTCTCACGGCGGACCTTGCCCTTGCCCTTGGCAGACTCGGCGCTGCTACGGCGGAGGTAGCTGCGGATGAAGAACATGACGAAGAGGTAGGTGAGAGGGGCCAGGTAGAAGACGTTGAGCCAGATGGCAAAGGTCTCTCCGCTGGTGGTGATGCACGGCTGGGTGACGTATACGGTCTCGGCGATGAAGCCCGGCTGGGGAGGGGCAGCAGCAGCGGCGGCGACGGACGCGCCCGCAGCCTCCTCGGCGACCTTGGCACCGGCGCCGAAGACCATGTTCTTGAGACCCTCAAAGGCACCGGCGGCCGCAGTGGTAGCGGTCTCGGCAGCGGTGCTGGTGACGGCCTCAGAAGCGGCGGCCTCGGCGGCCTTCTTGGAAGTGTAGACGGTCACGGGAACGGTGTAGGAGACGAAAGAGTGCAGCATGGCATACGAAGCACCGACGAGGAACTGAGTGATCTGCATGGTCGTGAGGGTTCGCTTGATCGCCATGGGAACGCGGATGTTGAAGGCGGTGATGGTGTAGTAGGTGTACTGATCTCATGGTTAGCATCTCTCATCGCACAAAGACAGGCCGGTGCAAACTCACCATCATGGCGTGAATGAAGGAGTTGACGAGGACGAACATCCAAATGGGAGCAGACATGTAGCGGATACCAGCCCACATGCACATCATGGCGCCAGCGTGGTGGTAGGTCTGGAGGGTGGAGCTGAGCTTGCCCTTGGCCAGGATGATGAAGGTATCGAGAACCTCGTAGAACTTGCTCAGGTAGAAGATCCAGCCGTAGAAGGCAAGACCCTCATTCCAGATTCTGCCAGTGGAGGTGCGGCTCGGGCGACCGTCGAAGCCGAGCGCAGACTGTCCGGTCAAGCTGGACCAGAAACCGACGGTCTCGTTGTAGACAGTAGCGGCACCGAAGCCGCCGTTACCGTTGAGCTGGCAGAAGCTGTCGGCGGTGGCAGCCAGGCCATTGGGGCCAAAAGGGCTCACGACGCTCCTGCGCATGCCTCCCAACATGCCCCAGAAAGTCCAGGCCGAGTAGACGGCGAGGAAGACATTGTGCAGAACGACAAAGGCGAAGAAGGGCTTCGTCTTGCTGATTGCCCAGGGCTTGCGACCAGTGGACTGGTTGTACTTGTTCAACAGCTTGATGGTGACGGCGTAGAGGGCGGCAATGGTGATGGGCACCTTGGGGTCGAGGGCGGCGGAGAAGATGTGGTCGGGGATCTCGAAGGGGGGTGCGGCGGCCATGGAACCCGGGAGCGGCGGGGGGATTGCCATGTGGGCGCCGTCCGGAGGGAACTGGAAGAGCGAGGGGGACGGGAGCTCGCTGAGCACGGTGACGCCGGCCATGGTGGGGGATTGACCAATTGCGAGCCTCGGTCCAAAAAAAAAGAAGTGGTGGTCCCGCTGTTCGCTCGGGCGTTGGGGATTCTGAATCGTGTCTCAGCAAATGAGACAGGAGCTCGTTTTGAGAGGAAGGTATCTCAGCACGCGACCGCTGCAGAGCTGTTGGATGGTGGAATGTGAGGCTCCGACGTCGATCCGACTCGGTGACAGTGGGAGACGTGGGTGAATTCAAACCAAAAAGGAGGAGTGGAAGAGCTCTGTTCAAGCAGGTTGAAGCTCTTTCGCAGACAAGATCTTGCTGACCCAATGGCGCAGATGGTGCTCTGTCTGTCACAGTTGCAAATGGAGAGTCTTCCAGAGAGAGAAGAGGAGAATGGGGAGGAAGAAGAAGCAGAACAAGCAGCAAGGTCCAAGCGAGGGGATCCTCGAGGTCTTAATATGGGGAAGGGGAAGAGTGGTTTTCTGGACCGGAGCTGGAACACTGGAGCTTGAGCTGGAGTTGGGACAACAACTGCTGGGCGTGTGAGTGCGTGTGGTGTGTGGGCATGGACGGGGACGGCGACGGGGATCAAGATGGATGGGATGTGCTTGGAGTGTGCAGACCTTGCAATTCTTGACGTGGATATGATGGGTGTGCTACCTCACCTACCTTACGTTAGGCCAGGCCAGGCGGCTCCTCCCCTCCTCGTCACGTAGGTATCTGCACTGCTACTACCTACCTCTAGCTTGATTGGTTTTTTTTGGCGTGGGTGCGGTGACGACGAGGAAAGTGGACATGATGGGACAAGATACCTCAGTCTGCTGCTCAGACTTTAGTCATATTTAATGCTGGGGTCGGAGCGCAACGGGCTGATGTCAAGCATGTCAAGCACGCCGCGGCAGGGCAGAGGCGGAGGCAAAGGCAAGCTGGGCATCCGTAAATGCTGCATCTCGCTGCGTGCTATGCAGTGAGAAGGTGCTTGTACCGTCTCAATGCCATGGGAAAGTCCTTACCAGATGGGTAGGTATCAGTCCAAACTAAGGGACGAATGGTACGGTACGTACTTTTGTTTCCTCACAGTGACTGCCCATGTAAGGGGAAGAGCTACCTTACCGTAGTACCTACCTTACAATGTAAACCACCAACAACAGGAAAGAGCAGCAGCACATCGCCTTCCTGATGCCGCAAGTCCCTCGTGCGCGCTTGCCCGCCTTGTCGGGTGGCCGCGGGAGGTGCTACTCTCTGTGGATTCCACCACTGAACAGCGGCCCCGCCATTCGATGGGAGTGGTCCGCCAAGCAACATGCAGAGACGGATACCTTGTCCTGGCTGACGATTGTTGAGCAAGCACATGATTAACACCACCGCCAACCTACGCCTCCGGATACTGAGACTCCGGACGAAGGGCGCCGCGCCGCCTTCCAGACGCCGTTGCTGTTGACGGATGGGAGTCCAAGTCTCCAACAACAGGGGCCCTTGGGGCAGACGGATCCAACTTGAACCCAAGATCGACTCCCTGAACCTCACTTGCCTCGGCTCTCGACATCATCCTTGCTCTCTTGCTTTTTTTCTTGCAAGGAATCATGGATCGTTTTTACCCTGTCCGTCTGGGGCAACATTTCGCAACAGGGCCCGAGCAACACCAAGAGTCAACTTCAGGCTTGCCTCGGAGCAAAGTTGCCAACATCAGCATCGGCACCGTTCAAGTGATATTACCTTTGCGCGGCTGCCAATTTGCTGACTGAAACGGTTGGACCAGCTGCGACATGGGTGCTTCTTCTTGAGATGTGGCCCTCGCTGTTCCACGAGAACGAGGCGCCAACAAAGCTTTGGTCACCAGCTCCAACTCTAATTCGGGAGCCGCTTGCCGCAGGAAAGGATATGCTGCTTCCAACCAAGGCACCTACAGGCTACATACACTAGGAGCATCTGTTCGGCCCAATCGTCGACAAGGCCATTGTTTGGCCACGAACCTGCACCACCAGCCCGCAGTCCAGGCCAGTCAGTGCTCTCTGGTCACGCTTCTTCCGACATTATGCGACACCCACGAGATCGTGATGAGATTCTCCTGTGTACTATATGCCTGACACGAACTGCCCGTCGGGAGCTCCGGCTTGTCACTTGAGCAAAGGGGAAAAAATTGTCAAGCACAAGCGACGCACTTGCAACGGCGCGCAACACGCATTCGGGAGAGACGTCGGCTGCCAGGGACCCGTTGTCACCCAATCCCTTCTGGAAGCTCAGCCTGGGCGAATAAAGCCCCTGGTTCCTGGTGGGATCCTCGCGTGCGGGTCGTGTATCTTTACGGAGGAAATGCTAGTGCCCTCACACAGATGTCGTTCTGCAGGCTAACGCGCATGAAGTAGCTCACGTTGCAAACTATCGACAGTCCATCCGCCGTGGGCCCTGGCTACCCGACCTGCGTCCATTTTGTTGGGGAGCGCTATCCCCGATTCTGTCCATCTTCCTGCTTCGTATCACAGATTTTTCTCTCTTGATTGCAGGCCTTTTGCGGGAGGACCCTCTTATCCAGCATCACGAAATCGCTTCAGACGCTCCGATAAGCATGTGAGCGACCGGGTTTCGAAGCAGGCTTCTCTACGCGGTTTGCCATCATGCCATTGATGACGGCCGTCAAGTCGGACTTGGTCCATTAGACTCGGCCGGAACGCATCGGACGGCATTGAAGCGCCTCTCCCGTCTTCCACGTTCCTTAGTCGGCATGGCATCATACAAAGACACACCTGGGTGGCCCCCTCAACAGCTGCGCCCAACCAGACATTCGACTCCAAATGGGCGACATGTTCAAGTCGTGCAGTGCACCGCCGAAAACCTACCACCCCGCAAACTCCGATGTTCGCAACCGCCAACCTGGAAAACGGATACTACCAGGAAGGAGCTTGCGCGTGTTCTCGCAGAACGGTCAACAATTTTCTGCGCAGATCGACTCTCACATGCATTTTTCAGACACTCTTGACGATTTTCCCAACAAATTCGGCCTTCAGAGGCAAACGCGGCCCCAACTTCCGTTTTGAACGCTCTTGGCCGCCAGACCGCCCATCGCCAGATGACACCCCGCGCCCCCTGTAGACGGATGCTGGACCCGCCATTGGACCCTGAAAAATTCCACTGGACGTCTGCTGACTGCAGTCCGTTAGAGGGGAAGCCAATCTGGCATTTGGCCACAGACACCCTGCCGCCGTCGGGCTTGCTTCTGCTTGCCTGCCATGTCCTGGATGGTCCGCTCGCCCGGTTTTGCCGGCCCCTTGGCGACGCTGGACGGCAAGCCGATGCGCTACCGAGTGACAGACCCGAGCCCCTGGTCTAGGCTGTCCCAACGGCCCCGTCGCCGGCCCGGACCCAATGCCTAGTGTCCGGCGAGATTGACCATGGCGCCGGCTCGCTAGCGAGCTGTCAGCCACGGAGACCGCCGACCTGGCCGGGATGAGTAGTTGCGCCATGTGCTGGACCCAGGACACGGAGTCTGCGCCTCCGGGTGAGACGAACTGAGAATGGACTTCATGTAGCGCCCGGAAGCTTCCAACGGCCAGCCAAGTTGCGTGGAAGGCTGCGGCATCGAATGTTGCTCATGGTTTCGATGAAGCATATATCAAGCAACAGACGAGCAGGCTCGACTGACGGACCATTGTAGAATCATGAGCATTTCCAGTTCTGTACTGTTCATGCGAGCCGAGGCTGAGCCCTCCCCGGCTCAGCAACTTGCATCATCGATCTGCCCCACAGGATCTTGAATCTCACCACAGGCATAGCAACGTACGATCGGCACCTACAGCTGACCCGGCATCTTCCTGTTGGCGCAACCTCGAACCACTGCCAGATCTGCCCATTGAAGGTTGTCCGGAGTCAGATTCCCGACAGTCCGGCTCCCAGGTGCGCGGCTGTGTTGTTTTGAAACCAATGCGTTCTTCCAAGACACCAGCAAACATGCGTTGCAGCCGCGCTCTAGTCAGTTCAGCCCTTCAGCAGTCGGCCGGTCCCGTGTCGGGCGTCCGGTATTTCACTTCAGTACCTGTGGTGCAGCTTGTTGATCGCATTAAGGTGCTCTCTCTGTCTCATTAGCTGGGCTCTCGGCCTCCCACTCAAGCCGGCTCCGGCTCCGTTCCCCGCACGATCAGCTCGACTCAGCTTCTCTTACTCGCACTAACAACCTGCCGTGAGGTTGCATGCACCCAAGTGCCGCGCCATTGCTGCACCCCGCCTGCATATCTGTTCTGACAGCTCCGTCACCTAATGTTGGTGTGAAGTGTTTGTGCAGACGGCTCGAACTCCAAGACAATCAAAGTCATTTGGAAGCTAGGATGGGTTCTAGAGTGACCCGTCAAATCTAGCGATGGCAAAGCTCTTTGACCTCTTGCAGGCATCCCGGATTGGGCCTAGGCCTTTCGGCAGGGAGAAGCAAGCAAGCAGACGCGATGAAAATGGAGGCTGGACGCCTCTTTGCACAGACCCCGCATCCATGGGAAACACGCACCCCTGCAGGACCACCATGCGAGCAGCAGGGGGCAACCAACGACGTCTCTTTGCTCCCACACAGCCCAGCATCAGTCGATCATGAGCTTCCGAGGTGCTTTCCCTCGCTCATGTCACTGAAAGTATACCTTATCCCAAGCTCCCCCTCACCCGATCGGTTCTAACTCTACTGCACGTCAACCCCCTCAATCGATAGGTCTCTTTACCGTTGTATCCGTGTGTACCGCCAAACGCCTCTCGCCATCCCGTATCAACAACAACTTCCGTATTTGCTCACGATGGGTTTGCCGGAAGAGGTCTCCAAGCTTGAGCTTCCGGTGCTGCCGACCTCTGACTTTTGGAACGAGACGCAATGGAGCGTTCTGTTTTCCTTGCTCGAGGCGGCGTTGCCGTCCATCGCGCGGCCCGCGACCCTCTCAGACAAAACGAACCAGGTCCGAGTGTCTGAGGCCGAATATGCGCAGGCTCTCCAGCTGGTCCAGAATACTATGAAGAACCCCCCGTCAGAGGAGAAGTTTCAGGAGTACCTAGCACACTGTCCCGCGAAGGAACCCAAGTTCGTCGAGAGCGTCACGAGAACCCTGGCCGCGCTGCCTAGTGCTGCCCAGAAAACGCTGGGTGGTGCAATGGGCGCGTTGGGGTATGTAGCGAGCCACCCGTCCTACCATGGATGAATGAGAAGACACGAATGGGGCTGACCAAATGACAGAACCCGCACCGGTACATGGTTTCTCACGGGGTACTGGACCCCGGCCAACCAGCAACCGCTCTACGTTCGTGAGAGGATGCTCAAGGCGTGGCAGACCTCCAGAGTGCCGACTATCCGCGTCTTGTCAAAGTCACTATGTCTGCTGGCCCAGAAGTGCGCCGTGCAGACCAGCCCCCTGTTCAGAGAATTGACTGACTACACCGACATGCCTGATTTCCAGACGCACGGCGAGGGCTTCGACTTCAATTTCATGCAGTTCGAGTCGTCAGCCTCACCGGCCATTGTCGAGACCGACGTCGTCATTGTTGGCTCTGGCTGCGGAGGCGCCGTCGCTGCCAAGGTCCTGTCTGAGGCGGGCCACAAGGTGCTCGTCGTAGACAAGTCATACTATTTCCCGCCCTCGCAGCTGCCCATGACTCAGGACACGGGGTGTCAGTACCTGTACGAGAACGGCGGCTTCATCACCAGCGATGACAACTGCCTCAACATGGTTGCCGGCAGCTGCTGGGGAGGTGGCGGCACCGTCAACTGGAGCGTTAGCTTGCAGACTCAGGGCTTTGTGAGAAAGGAGTGGTCTGAGCAGCGCGGCCTGCCCTTCTTCACCTCGCCGCAGTTCCAAAACTCGTTGGACAAAGTATGCGATTTCATGGGCGTTAGCGCCGACAAGATCAAGCACAACCACCGCAACAAGGTGCTGCTTGACGGGTCCCGGAAGCTCGGGTGGCACGCGGCCACAGCCCCGCAGAACACCGGCGGCGCGGAGCACTACTGCGGCCAGTGCCATCTCGGCTGTGGATCGACGGAGAAGCAGGGTCCCACCGTCAGCTGGCTTCCGGCGGCGGCGGCTTCAGGAGCCAAGTTCATTGAAGGATTTGAGGTCGAGAAGGTCACTTTCGACGAGTCCACAGGCTCGAAGCGTGCGACCGGTGTCGTCGGAAAGTGGATCTCGAGGGACTCTAACGGAAACGTGAGCACGCCGGTGGAGCAGAGGACCACGAGGCAGGTCATCATCAAAGCCAAGAAGGTCATCATGTCTGCCGGTTCTGTGTCGAGTCCTCTCGTGTTGCTGAGGAGTGGTCTCACAGTGAGTCGCGGTTTCTCACGGTTAAGTCTATTCTGCTGACCAGGTACTAGAACCGACACATTGGGCGCAACCTCTACGTACACCCCTGCAATTTTGTCGGCGGATATTGGAAGGAGGATGCGAAGCCATGGGAGGGTAGGTCGCAATCACGCCAAAGCGTACGCAGAAGACTGACATGCGCAGGTGGCATCATCACAAGCTACTGCTCCACATTCGAAGATCTGGACAAAGCAGGCCATGGTGTGAAGCTCGAACCAACCTGCATGATCGTACGTATTCCGGCATCCTCCCTGAACGGTTACTGACACGCCTGCAGCCCTACGCGATTCTCTCAAGCATGCCTTGGCAGAGCGGGCTCGCCGCGAAGATGGCCGAACTTCGCTTCCGCCACTTTGGCGCCTTCATCTCCTTGACCCGCGACCGCGATCCGGGCCGCGTGTACCCGGATCCCATCACCGGCCGGCCGCGCATCGACTACGTAGTGTCGGACTTTGACCGCGCCAACACCCTCGAGGGTGTCATCGCCCTCGCCAAGATCTGCTACGTCGAAGGCGCGTCTGAGATTCACGCCTTCTTCCCCGGTCTTGCGCCTTTCGTCAAGGAAGACCACGCCGAGCCGCCCGAGAAGTCCATGGCCGACCTCTCATCGTCCTCCCACGAGAACGGACTGGAACACGACGGCACGCTCGACGGCGTCAACGACCCCAAGTTCAACGCTTGGCTCGAGGAGGTCAGAAAGGTGGGCAACGCGCCGCCCGTGGCCATCTTCTCATCTGCGCACCAGATGGGGACGTGCAGGATGGCGCCGAATGAGGACGAGGGTGTTGTAGGGCCCAAGGGACACGTCTGGGGCACAGAGAACCTGTTCGTGGCGGATGCGAGCGTGTTCCCAAGCGCCAGCGGCGTCAACCCGATGATTACCAACATGGCCATTGCCGACTGGATCGCGGCGGGAATCGCAAAGGAGCTGAAGACGGAGGCTTGATAGAGCTCTGTACATACACGACTGTAGAAATGTGTGCGAATACCCGAATGAGAGACGTGGGACAATCTTAGTTGTTCCAATTCAGATCTAGAATGGTTGTTTTCGTGTGTCAGCTGTGAGCCGCATCACGGCATCTCCCACCGCCCACTCTTCCCCCCGTCCTTCAACACAACCCTCAACCCCCCAATGACCATGCCCTTGTCCACCGCCTTGCACATGTCGTACACGGTCAACGCCGCCGCCGAAGCAGCAGTCATGGCCTCCATCTCGACGCCCGTCTTGCCGTCGCAGGTGACCGTCGCCTCGACGTTCAGCACCGTCTCGTCCTCGCGCTCGGATGCGGGCTCCAGCTCGACGCCGACGTGCGAGAGCAGGATCGGGTGGCACAGCGGGATGATGTCCGGCGTGCGCTTGGCGGCCATGATGCCCGCGACGCGCGCCACGCCGAGGACGTCGCCCTTCTTCATCTGGCTCGCGCGCACGAGGCGGAGGGCCGTCGGCGTGGAAAAGGTCACGGTGCAGACTGCCTTGGCGACGCGGGCGGTCGGGGCCTTGGACGAGATGGAGACCATGCGCGCCGAGCCGGTTGGGGACACGTGGGTCAAGGTGGGATCCTGAGGGGCAGCGGCATCGTCTTCCGGTGAGCGTGAGCCCCGTCGCAACGGCGTGGAGGAGAAGAGGCGGGTCTGGTGGGCGTACGTTGTCGGGACGAGCAGGTGGGTTGGTACTCTTGGGACGCCTCGGGGACGCGAGTGAACAAAAGACCTGGGCCCAATCAAGTCGGACATCTCAGGCGCACGAGCTGAAAGAGACGGAAGCGGCTGAGAATCTAAGGGACAGCTATATTCAGTCTCCCGTCATGTACATCGGTTGATTCATGAGCCCCGTAAAAGCCGCGCCCAGCCGTGGTATACAACGCCGTTTCATGCAAACAAAACTCCCCTCCGAAAGATGATGGGAAGGCCGTTACCCACCTATCAAGATCATCGGCCTATTCTTCATGTGCTCCAGCTCTCCAATGCCGGCGTGCTTCTCCTTCTTCCTCTTGACCGCCATGCCAATGACGTCGAGAAGCTCTGCCTCGTTAGGCGCCGTGACCAGCGGCTTCTCGGCGTCTGCCAGCCCCTGCCGACGGTCCATCTCGATCTGCTTCATTGCCTCGAATGCCTTTTCGTCAATGGGGTCGCCGTTATTCGACTTGCGCAGAATGTTCCGCAGCGAGACCTCAGTGTTGCCAAAGAGACAAACTTTGAGGTTTCCGTCGCTGGTAATGCGCAGTCGGTTACAGGTGCCGCAAAAGTTGTGCGTCATGCTCGTGATGAATCCTATCTTTCCAGCGTGTCCCGGTATGCGCCAGGTCTTGCTCGTGTCGTTCTTGTGATCCTTTACCTTCTCCAGCGAGGGGAACTTTTCCCTGATCATGTCCAGCATCTCGGCATAGCCCAGCATCTTGCCCTGGTTCCACTTGTTGCCGTCAAAGGGCATGTACTCGATGAAGCGCACCTCGACGTCCTTTTCCCGTGTCATCTCGACAAAGGGGATAATCTCGTGGTCGTTGCGGCCGCGCATGACTACGCAGTTGATCTTGAACTTGATGCCCGCGCCGTGCTTGTTGAGCTCAAAGATCCGGTCGATGCTCTTTTTGACGGCGTCAAACCCGTTCCTCCTGGTCATGATGGTGAACATGTGCGGATCCAGAGTATCGAGACTCAAATTGACGCCAGTGAGACCGGCCTCCACCATGGAGTCAAGCTTTCGATGCAGTGATAAGCCGTTGGTGGTGAGGCATAGCTCCTTCAGTCCGTGGGGCCTCAACGCCCCGATCTGGTGCATGAGCGGCACGATATCTCGCCGCACCGTCGGCTCTCCCCCCGTCAGCCGGATCTTGGAGACTCCTTGTGACACAAAAACGGAGGACAGCAGTACAATCTCGGGGGTCGTCAAGAGTTCCCTCGTCGGCGATAGCGGCACCCCCTCTTCTGGCATGCAGTACACGCACCGGAGGTTACAGCGTTCCGTAACGGAGATGCGGAGGTAGTCGTGCTGCCGGTGAAAGTCATCGGTGAGAAAATCGGAGAAGGGTTTCGCATCCTTTATGAGTTCGCGGCGTGATAGTGGTTGCCGTTGGGTGTTCGGTGTGACCTGAGCTGCAGCGGCCCCATTCAGACACCGCGCCTGCGTCGTCCACACCAACTGCGACCTGCTATTCCGTGGCATGCGCCCGCTGCGCAGCGCCGTGCGAGGCAGCATGCTGTGTCTCATGGTGGCGGCCTTGAGGGATGTTATGAGTCGGACAGAATGGATGTAGGAAAGGGACGCAGGAAGACAGAGAGGAAGGAAATGGCTGTGGCTAGGCGTCCTTCACGCTGCGCGATCCATCACTGATATGACATTCAGCACGGCGAGGAAGTACGTAAGAAGATGTCTTGAAAGATGGCAACTTTGCTGGAGCTGGGGGTGCTCGATTGATATGCTATCAGAGCAATGAGAGCGCCTTCTCCGAGGTTTGAGATATGTGACCAAGGTGAGTCAGCATTGGCGTGGCGATTACCTATTTGACCGAGTTTCGAGCCTACTTGAGTTAAGGGCGCATTCGACACTGAGAGGAAGGCGGGGGATGGAGGGGAACTGCTGCTGATTGCTGAAGGACCGACGCACAGGTCACCGGGTTTGGCGGAGTTGAGCGAAAGCCAGCGGTCCTCCGGCCTAAGTACCTACAGAGTATGAACGGGCGGTTCCCGTCGGCCCTGCAGTCTTCCCTTGCACCTGCCAGTGGGTTGCCAAATTACCGTCGCTCTGATTGGGCAGCTGCCAGCCCCTAGCGGTCCTGCTCGCACCTCTTAGTGGACCGTGCTGATAGCTGCCCGGCGACCAAACAGAGGAGGGCGGAGCCCCGCACTAGTCTCGGATAGGAAACAAGGTAAACAACGTTGGCGACGATGTTTCCTTCCGTTCCATGCGGCACCGGCTTTTCTTCAAGACTCCACCGAGACCCCAGACACTTCACATGCCGGATTCTTCAACTTGAGAAAAAGGAAGCTTCCACCATTCGCGAATCTCACCTCCCTTGTCTCTACCTGTCTCAGGCCTTTCCATCCTGGGAAAAGCGAACCCCCTGACTTCCGAACATCACCACTCCATATCGACGACACCTCAACGCTAACGCGTGAGTGCCATGCAGCATGCACTTCTCCAGGATCTTCAAATGTAAGTCGGCCCAAAGGCGTGCCTCACTTGTTGCTGACACGACTTCCGATAGCATCGCCTCATTGCGTCGCAAGTCCTGATGGAACTCTGATCGCAACCCTTACTACTGGCAGCATCAGCTTCCGGTCCATCGAGACTTTGGAGACAACTCACAGCGTCAGGCTGCCTTCAAAACTCGGCCCAGCAAACGCCTTTCTGTGGTCTCCGTCATCGCGTCGTGTTCTCGTCAGCTTTGCCGAATCCATCCATGTCTACTCGGCCCTCGAGTCCGGCTATCGTGCTGTCGTCCGCAACCCTGCTTCACCAAACTTCAAACCCACCTTTGTTCAGTTCGGCGCCTCGGACAGTGAAATCCTCATGTGCTCTTCCTTTGGTCTGAAGTTTTCTGTGTTCGACCTCACGACATCGAGAGCAGTCGAGATCGGCAGCCCCAAGTTTCATCAACCGACATCGGCGCCCCGAGGATTCGCTCTTCGACCTCGTTCGGGCCACTTGGCTCTGTTGACCCGCGTCTCTGGAAGAGACATTGTCAGCATTCACCATCCCACAACGAGAGGGGTTCAGAGATCCTGGCACCCAGAGACGGTCGACGCGCAAGGCTTGACCTGGACTCCAGATGGCCGCCGGCTTATAATGTGGGAGTCTGCAGCCCAAGGCCACAAAGTCTTGTTTTACACTGCAGATGGGCACCTCCTCAACACATGGTCTGGACCGTCTGCCTTCGAGCCTGAGGAGAAGCACTTCGATCTGGGCGCGGGGGTAAAGGTGTGCCAAGTCAGCCCAGATGGTGCTCGCATTGCCGTGTGCGACCACACCCGAAATGTCTGCATCTTGGACACCAAGCCAGCGACTGCATCAATGAGGCTTGAGCATTCTGCAGCCATCGTTCCGAAGAATACTGTTCAGGTGGGTGACGCAGGATTCGAACTTGCAACTTCGCAGGCTAATGAAGATTGGTAGATATGGCAAGAACAAATCGGCAATGCCCAACTAGGCTCGGCTCACACATTCGTAAAGGCCACCCAATCGGTCTCTGCTCCGGGCCGAGTGAGTGGTGGAAGCGTCGAGACCAAGCCAAGCCGTACCTTGGCCGTCTTTGATGCCTCGTCGACTCTTCTAGCCACAGCCTTGGAAGACTGGCCGAGCACGGTTCGGGTCTGGGACATCTTGTCATCGGAGCTTCGAGCCGTCCTCGTCTTCCACGGCAGCATTTCGGCGTTGACCTGGCACCCAACGCAGCGCGAGCTGCTCTCCATCACTTGCGAGGGCGATGGCTACGACGGCCTGGTGTTCACCTGGGATCCCTTATCTGATGGACCCAAGACAATTGACTTTGCAGCACAGCTACCCGACGCAAAGTTATTCGGCAAATCGCAGGTGTCCTGGCTCAATTGGGCGGGTGACTCTGCCGTGCTTCTGATTGGGGATACAAAGCATCGCCTCATGGTCTCCATGTCCGAATCCGACACGTGCGGAGCTCCTTGGCAAGACGCACAGCGCAGTGACTTGACAATGACGACCGGGAAGGACGAAACGCAGCTGGACCCAACTGCGTTCGCTGAGTTCGACGAGGACTTGTCCAATTTAGACATGTCAGAAGTGGACGACACCTTCTCTTTCAAGAAGATTTGATCGATCGCTCGTTGGCCACAACCTCGGGTCCGAGCCAGCTGCGGATACGCAGAGTCTCAGTCCAACCAAGTGGCCAAGCCAAGACTTTGGTATTTTCATGAACCAACTAGGCGGTCGTGATTGGTTTCCAACCACCCGCGTGTATAGATCATTGCAGCCGGGAGAGCAATCGGATGCATGGCCACTAAGATCCGTGGATTGGCGTCTTCTGGGGGTGCTGTTCAGCTTGGACCATTGCCTCGCAACCAAATCCTGCACGAGATCCATTGGGGAAACGCCAAAAGTCGCCGACTGACACTGCATCCCCTCGCAGTGGGTATAAGGGGAGGGCGAACACCGAGTGACCTGCCGGATGAGGTCGGCCAGTGCTTTGCTCACCGCTGAATTGTCCAGAGGATCTTGGGGCTGCATTTTCAAGTTGAGACAGGATCGCGCGGCGCCTGAGAATGACTCCGGGTGACCACCATCCGCAGGGCCTTCCCAACCAACAAGAGCTCGCATGGAATCCTCGTTGCTTTTGGCAACCTTAAAGATGGTCGTCGAAACGCAGGTCCTTGCCCGCACAAATCAGCATTGCGCAGATGCCTAGACTCAGCTCTATTGCTCTTCAGCAGTATTGAATAAACCTTCAATCAGCTCCGTCGGAATCAAGGGCGGGATTAGTGGTCATCAGCTCTGACGACAGGTTCAGCTAGCCAAGGTACCGGCCGCCATTTTGGGTGCCGCCGGACCCCTGTCGCCCCCTCCAAATAGCTGCCGCGCGAGACCCTGGCAATAGCTGGCACACGGCAGCCCAACCCCCGGTCGAATCGAAGATGAATGCAACCCACTATCGCGGGCTATCTTTGGGACTTGGACGAGAGCTCTCCTCGAAGATGTCGGATGCCCATCACCCCCTTCAAGTACCTTCAACTTGACGCTTCGAAGCTTCCTCTGCCACCAATGTCACCCAAACACCAGGAACGTGGCGCAAGATTGGATCAGGCGATATTGAACGTAGTCTGCTTACGCGCACCAACAATATCTGCGGGTGACAGGTCACAGCGAGAAGCAAACTGCACCAGACGACCCCACAAGATCAGGGACTCTTCATCCACGATGGATAGTTTCCTCTCTCGTCACGATCCCTTTGGTCACTCAATGTGGGTACTTGGTACAAAATAGGCGTGGTCTGTCCGTCACATCAGCCAGCTTCACCCGAGACGGAGCAGTACAATGACTTGCGGAAGTTGCCTCGAGACAGCTTGGGTACCTGGACCGACGTTTATCTGGAGTGGGTTCGCCGCCAAGGACGGGTTCCAGCCAAAATCATGGATGTCTCCACGGCAAGCTCCTCATCGTCGACGCAAAGGATGGCAGGGGCTACTTATTGGTCAAACAGCAGCAGCATTGACAGCATTGCCGCATAGAAGACCGACATTGGAGGTCCGGCCAGCTTGACAAACTTCCCCAGAATATAAAAGGATTTCCATTGTTCTTTGTCTGCAACCTCGATTCATTGTTTCAATTCCTGCCTACCCTGGACATCTCATGGTTGGCCAAGATCGTCTTGGTTCATCGCCGGATCTTGTCATACATGAGATCCCCTGTTTCGTCTTGGTTCCCAGCCGTCGCACGAAATTCTGGTCCGACTGAGCCATTGGGCTTACTTGTTGGACAAAGTCTGTGTTCGGAGCGGATTCCCGTCTCAACACGTCACCATGCAAGTTGGACAGCTCCCTCCGGGTCCCGAGACAGGAAATTTCTACATCCCGATTTGCAATGTGTGTTTCACCAACACGAGCTCTGCCTTCTGGCCCTCTGACAGTCGGCCTAGTTACCATTCGACACAAGATGGCAGGCGCTTAAGGAATGGCTTAGCCGCGACTGTGAAGTCGACTACATTCAACTCTACCACCCCACCTCGGGCTGGATCAGGGTCAAGGGGCCATACAATTTTTATCGTGCATGTGGTAGGTGGCCAAATCGAAGCGTGTCCAGGACCTGCTAACACGCGCTCAGATCGTTTGAAGGATGGAGTGTTCAACGGCAGACGCATCATCTACGATGACAGCAACATGACGAGTGCAATCGTCGTCAAGGAAGTGCACAATGACGAGAACGCGATTCCAGTGAACGGTACCGTGAGGTCTCGCCAACCAACCCCTGCACCATTCTCTGCGCAAATCGACCATCAACCCTCACCATACTCTTACGCATCCTCAGAAGCATCATCGTTTGAACAACAAGTGAGAGCCTAGTACTACATGGCGCCAATCTACAGTTTCTGACTTGCAGCAGGTTCCAACGGACCTCGGACACTTTAGCCAGGGGTATGATGGCACTCAGATACAGGGAGCATGGTGCCCTGAATACCCTGCGTACGTGTCCAACAGTGGATTCTTTCCGAGCACCGCGGCTCCAACCAACCAACCCAGCCAGGCTGTCTCTGTTGAACATAGACGAATCATAATTAGACGGATAGGACACAGCACTCCGGAAGACCAGATCAAAGCGCTCATTAAGCAAAGCCTGGCACGAGTTACCCCGGTAAAGGCCGAGCTCCAGAGGATCGACGTCCCCCGAGGATCAGGCAGTCAGAACAGAGGACACGCCTTTGCAACATTTCGAACCGCAGACATTGCTCGAAGCGTTGCTGAGTCGCTCAACGGCAAAACTTGGAACTCCCGTCGGCTCGAGGCGCGTCTTACTACGGAAGGTGTCGCAGAGGAGCAGGCGAGCCGCGTGTCTCCAACGCCGACCTCGAGTTCAAGTTCGCGGCAGAAGAAATGCGACAGCTCCAGAAAGAAGACAAGCGAAAAGGCGCGTGCGCCGGTTCCCTCGGGGTCTGCTAGCCGCCCTCCTGAGCCTTCTTCGTCTCGCTCATTGCGACAAGGGTCGTCAGGTTCCAGCAGCTTATCGTCAGTAGAGCCGTCATCATCGCGCCAGACGAGGAGCCAGCAGCCAGCAGGGCCGGTGATTGCAGACGGGACTAGTCGCAGGTCTCGGTCCGAATCGAAAGAGGGGAGAAGAAAGTAGTCATTGTACCAACAGAAGCGAGCGCTTGAGATACCCCTGGGGAGCGCCAACACAGCTTGTTAGTCGGGAAAGCCAGCTATCTACCTCTAATTTGGGAAGAGTGTCTGCCAAACCCAGAGCTTGTTCCTGTTAATGCTGCCATTTAGTTCATCAAAATCTATGAAATTGTATCTATCACTCACATCGACGCCTTCAAATTTAGTACTATTTTGTAACACGATAGCAAGACCTCACAGCCAGGCCTGTGACTAACCTGTCATCTACATACTGGGTTCTTCTATCGGTAACGTCTTGAACGAGTTCAACCGCAATGACCAGTCTTCCGCCAGGCGAGCCAAGCAAAGGGCAAGGGCGCCCGCGGACTCATGCGGTTTGCCCTACGTGTGCTGCATTTGTCAATGGATACCGTTCGCTCGGTTGGTCATGTACCAGACCAGGCCTGGTGTGACAATTCAGGAATCCGTGCATGGCAAGGAAACAACGGTCCCAAATCCGGCAGTCGGGCTAGCCTCCACCTTGCTCTCCCACCAACAGATCGCCAGAGGATCCGGGACCAGCGGTGTTGCTACTATATCCGGGGCCTGAGGGGGCTCCTGGTCTGTAACCTGCAAAAGGGGATTGGACGGGTTGAAGACAGAATGCGATTCGGGTTTCGTATACGAGACGGTTGCAAACACAGCGCTGAGCTTGAGGCTGAAAAGGAGACCGGTGAAGCAGGCCGCCGTGGAGCCAAGGGAAACAATCAGCGGTGCAAAAGTGAGCAGGAAGGTTATCTGCATTACAGAAGACCCTAGCGCGGGTTTCCGTCGCCGGGACACAGCCCTGGGCGGCCATGAAAGCGACTTTGGCAGCCGTTGGTTGCAGCAGCGGTTGAAGCGGGGAGGGGGGATCCATCATCCACCGGCTGCACGATTTGACGCCCGGTACATTTGATGTGGGTGGTGTTGAGGTTATGCTCGGGAGGGAGACGCAGCCTGATCACCGCGCATGTACTCCTATCCCGGGAGCCAATCCCGGAGCATGCCCAGAGGACTAGATCTGCGGGCTTGGTGCAGCAACGGGCCCCGTGCCCGACCCCGACGCCTCGGGCCCACGGCCGATGCCACAGTGACGGCAGAGGTCTCTGTCTGTCTAACCCCCATCACACAAATCCATCCACTCTCGCGGCAGCTACTGAGTGAGGAATAAAGACGCAATGTGGTGCAAGTCAACGTGGGCTCCCACCTTGCCTGCCCCGACAGCGACCTCGTCCCGAGGCTCGACAGCAACCCCATCCCACCATCATCCCATTCTCTGCCCTACCACCACCACCATCTTGAACCCTCGCCCATGGCACCTCCCAAAGCTCGGACGGAGTTCATGCACAAGATACGGGCACTTGTTTGGCCTCCCGCAACACCTACCCGCGACGAACCCCGCTTCAGCGTCTAATTAGCGACTGGCGCGACGACACATTGCGATTTTATCTCTGGGCGCCGCTGCTGCTGCCGGGTGGGCGGTCGTTCATCACTTCTGCATTTGAACCGGCCCGTACGGATACCCGCCCGGCCCGGTTTTGCGAAAAGAAGTCCCATGACCTCGAACTCTCAACTGACAAAAAGCAAAGCTGGGGCGGGTACACGATTATCGATCCGGGAGTCAACCCGCAGTGTTCGGCATCGGGAAAACCAGAGAACAAGACGACGATGTGCCGTGCCCGGAAACTTGCATGGGGCTGGACCTCTCGGCCTCTCCCTCTTGCAAGCAGTACGGGGGCTGCGGCGACTTGGTCCATAACCGGTGAGCCTCACACCCCGGACAGTACGCCTTCACCGAGAACGCCCCTGCTTTCTCACTGTGTGACAACACACACACACACACACACACACACACACACACAACCAAGTCCACGAATGGGGTATGGGGAATCTTGCTTCTGTATCTGCTTTTCATCATGCTCTCTCACTTCCCCCTGCTGCAGAGACAACGCTGCAGAGGAACGCTTCTAATGCTACCCAACGCCGCATGCGTACGTTCCATTTCCTCCTCTTGTGCATTCACCCTTTTCGTCCCTCGCTTGTCCATTCATATCACAGGTTCGTCGTGAAAAAGAGAAATCAGCCACCAAAGTCCATCTTCAGCGCAATGCTGGGCTGCCCGGTCGCACTCGTCGCGGCCTGTTCCGACGAGCCCTGCTGCCGTCCCCACCGGATGACCTCCTCCAGGAATGCCTTTTGCCCGTCGTTCATGTTGGCCACGACGGTCCGGAACGCGCTCTGGTCCACGGCCGCCAACTCCAGTAATCTTGCACTCGTGTCTCTGTACGCGTCCTCGCCTTCGGACGAGGCACGCGCGAGGAAGGTGGGGAGGATAAGGGCCATGGCGACAGGGATGCGGTCGCGGGGGACGTTGCCCACGTACTGGCTGAGCGAGTGCGCAATGAGGGAGCGGGCGTTCTCGGGATCCTCCGGCTCCGTGTTGGTCACAAAAGCGACGAGGCGCGGGATGAGGTAACGGACGATGGTGTGGTCTGCCGGTGTCGTGTTGGCCTGCAAGAGCAGGGACCTGATGCAGTTTGCTGCAATCTTGGCGGTCTGGGGTTTTTTTGTACATGTGAGTCACTCGGAAGATCATTTGAGGGAGGGGAAGAAGCAGCAGAAGGAGGGAGACAACATACCATGCGGTCCGTGAGGCAGTCGACGACCTCGTCGAGGTACCTTGCCACAAGCGGATCGTTTGCCGCCAAGTGATTCGTGCCGCCCGTAAAGAGAATCGTGCTCGCGAGCAAACAGTTCTTGACGCAGGTGAGCGATGTGGGCGCCTCGCGTTTCTGGGCGTTGAGGTAGATGGAGAGGAAGCGCCGCAAACAGCCCTGCAGCTGGACGTCCGTTGGCGTCGGGCCGTTGCCGCTTGTCCTGCCAACGGACGACTTGGTCATGCTCACCACGAAGCGCTTCAGGGTGGGCAGGGATTGAGGCACAATGACCTCCTGGCATCCCGGGGTCGCCAGGATGGTGGCTAGGATATGGATGATGCAGGCGTGCAGGTCCGTCTTGATGATGGAGGGGAAGACCTCGGCAGCGTCGACGAGGGCGTTGAGAGACGAGCGGATCAGCAGTACCGCTTCCTCTGTCATCTGGTGGCGGACAGGCTGGTTTGCTTCCGTGAGATTGGGCAGCAGGCCGGAGAGGACGAGGACGATGATGCGCGTGAGCTCGAAAAGCTGGTCGATGTCGTCAGAGAGGTCGCCGTCGTCGCCCGAGTCCTTCTTCCGCGCGGAGGGGTGGGAGACGCAGAGGGCTCTCGCAATCTCCACAATCACGCCTTGGACGTCAAGGCCTTCTGTCAGGACAAGTCGGTCCAGGAGATCCATGGTCTCGGAGAAGATCGCCTCTCGGTAGATGGCGTGACCTGACACGCTGGGGTGCAGAATCTTCTTCAGGGCCTGCAGGATTGCCAGGTTCTGCTCCTGGGTGGCCAAGGAGTCGCTCTGTCCAGGGCGTGTAGCCAGAGCCTCAAAGGCGATGCCGAACAAGACGAAGAAGAATGCAACGGGCTCGTCACGATAGTTGATGTCTGAGCCCTTGGTGTTGCCATTGGTGTTGAGTCCCTCAGACTCCTTTCCGTCCAGCGCATCGAATACGAACTCGCTGTCCTGCTCGATGAGGCTAGCAATGGCGTCGACGAGCTTCAGCCAGGAGTCTTGGTAGAACTTAAGTAGGGTCTCGCGGTTCAATGCAGCGTAGATAGTATCGAGACTGCCAGAGAGTGAGGGGGGGCCGAGGGTCATGGAGATGTCGGGCTCGAAGCGCAGGCGGGCAAACTCTCTGAGTGACTCAAGCCACAGCGGCGTCAGGGTTCCGATGTGCGGTTTGAGGACGTCGAGAAGGTATTTCTGTTCAGAACTGGCAACTTGCAGCTCTGCCCAGGCCGAGAAGACGGCCATCTTGACCATGACTTGAGCGTTGGAGCTGAGGCCCTTGAGGTCGCCAATACCGGCGTTCTCGTGATCCTTGGAGAAATTCTCAAGGGCAGACACCAACGTCTTCAGAATACGACCCATTCTGTCCACGTCCGTGACAATTCCCGTAGAGATGAAGCCAGCACAGACATTGACGGCTTCAGATGCAAGCTCGGGAGACGAGTCCGCAGCGAAGGCGGGTGTCAACGCCGAGCTGATCTGGGCCTGGTACTGCTCCAAGAGCATAGCCTCCTCAAAGTCGGGATCGGGCGTCCTGCCAAACATCTTGAGGACCGCGCCGATGATCTTGAGACCCCAGACTCGCAACTCCAGCACGCTAGACGTGGACGCCGAGAAGGCCATGCGGACGACATCGGCAATCTTGTTCTGGAGCGCCGTCTGGGCGGCAGACTCGCCATTGGTCATGACATCCTTTGCGATGAGGATAAACATGTCGTTGATGCAGCTGATTGCGAAAGTGGTCACTTGCCATCGAAGGGGCTCAACTTCGGATCCGGCCTTGTTGTCCTGGTCGTCCTTGGCCGTTCCGGCGAAACCGGCGACCTCCTCGTCCTGCAAGTCTGGCATGCCGCTCGAGCCCTTGTTTCCAGAGACGGACTCCTCCTTGGCCTTGGCTCTTGTCATCTTGAGGACGCCCTGGAATCTCGTGAGCCAGAGGGCAGTGTCCGTGAGGCACGTCTGCCGCATCCAGTTCCTGAGGATGTTGCGAATGCCGTCGTGTGTCGGCGCGTCGTCGAGGACCAGCCACAAGTGGTCCTCGAATCCCTTCTCTGCAGCACCAATGACATCACTTGGATTTCTCTTCATGATGTTGTATAGGCCATCAACAGCAACGTCCCGCAGTATGGGGTATTCTGATTGGAGGTACTTCTGGAGAACCTTGACGTATTCCTCAAAGTTCATGTACCCCGGAGCATAGAGCGACAAATGCTCGAGACAGCTCAATGTCGCCCTCTGAACAAGCAAATCGTCTTCTTCTTGAAGCTGGCCGACGAGGTTGAGGATAAGCTCGCGCGACTTGGTGGAGTCTTGCAGGTCAGGACCCAACACATTGATGAGAGAGTCGACGCAGCGCGTGATGGCAGCAGTGGTCGAGAGCTCCATTTCCAGGTTCATGGTGATGGCAGAGGAGATCTCGGGGTTGTGCGTGTCGGAGACGTACAATTGGGCCAGCATGCCGAGCGTGCTCGGCACGTACCCAGCAAAACTCAGGCCAGCGGCGTCTGAAGCCAACGCCAATGCTTCCAAGGCCCAGAAGTGCACGGTAGGATGAGGATCGTTGCAGAGAGACATCAAGATACCAAGAATGGTCTTCAAGTGATACCCTGCCGCCATACCGCCGACCTTGGTCTGGATCGACCCAAGAGCCATTGCACAACCAGCGCGCGCGCTAGGCTCACGGTTGCTGACAATGGTGTCGACAAGGTACTTGATTTCGTGGTTGGTGAAGGCGTTGCCACAAGCGTTGCAAAGTCTCGCGACCGCGGCGTATCCAACGCTTCGGACGTACTGGTCTCCGTCGATGACAAAATCACGGAGCATATCCTGGATGAGTCTCTCCACGGCGAGGTTGGTGACGTTGCCCGGGGACGACTGCGTCTCCTTGACGGCCACCCGCAAAGTGGACAGGACGGCAACGGACACGTTCACGTTGATGGCGGCCTTTCTGCCGGGGTCTCTCAGCAATGTGCCGGCGGACATGAATGTCTTGACCTGCTCCAGCACGCTCTCCTGTACCTTGGGCGGTGTCAGCGGAAACACGAAAGCAAACAGCTGGATGGCCATGTTGATGACCTCGGTGGCCGGGGGGTCGGGAATGGTGAGCTCTGTGGCATCACCGACGTATAGCAGGGAGGCGTCGTGTTCTAGGGTGCCGCAAACTGGCGATAGTAGCAATCGGTCTATAGATTCTTCGGGGCTGTTTTCTTCGAGGGGCGTGCCTTCTATGGAGTTGTCCTGTTGACCCGGCAGACCCTTGATCTTGAATCCGGAAATGAGGCCGGTGATGCCAAAGCCGGAATTGTCGCCCACGTCCCAGACGGTCTCGAACGTGGCTGCTGCATTCGCTATGGACGCGCTGAGAGAGTTGGCAGAGTAGTTCTCTGGGTCTGCGAAGAGAGAAATTGCAATGGTGAGCAGGTTCGACTGGAGGAGCGCCTCGCTGCCACCGGCGGGGCTGAGGTTCACGAGCTTGATGTAGCACTGCAGCACGCGGCGTTGGACCATCATGTCCAAGTCGTGCAGCTGGAGCGCCGGCGTCAGTCTCTGCGACACATCATCGGTGATCTTCTTGGAAGGAAGAGTTCTCAGGAACGCAGAGGTATTCTGCAGCATTGTGGCTATACGCTTGGAAACGTCAACCGTCAGCAGCCTGGTGTTGAATTCCAGGAACGACAATATCGAGCCCAGCGCACACTCTCGCACGTGAGTCAGGAAAGACGCCTCGAGCAGACTGCGGTGAGCGGTATTGTCTTTGGACAACGGCTTGGGCAGCGCATTCTTCCAGAGTAACAGCAGCTGGGAGAGGTGAATCTTCACAAAGTTTGGGCCCAGAGACATCAAACCACCAATCAAGATCCATGCTACCTGAATCTGAGTGCTAGAGACTCTCAGCTCGGATTGTCCGCTCGACTTGAGCAGGTTGGTCGCCATCGTCAGGACACGGCTGTTGATATCAACGGATCCGTGGAGGGGCCGCGCGGGGCTTGCGCTCAACGTTGCTGCCAGACCATGAGCAAATCCGACGCATCGCCTGGGAGAGTTTCGTCCACTAGTGAGAAGCCCCAGTTCTCTGCTGAGGCTGTTCATGCACACTGACAAGCAAGGCAGGAGCTGCTGGGGGCAGGCGAGGACGAAAGCCTTCATGCATGCGGAGGCATGGACCTGCACCGAGTAGCTGGGGTGCTGAAGGACTCCCAACAGACCGTCTCTGCATGGTTCCGCAAAGTTGTTCGCCGCAGACCCCAAGCAGTTGATGAGCGAAGCTATCGCGCCGAGGGCTGCGATCAAGGTGTGCTTCGTCGGTTCTGAGCGCTCGACCAGGGCTTGCGGATAGTTCTTGAGAATGTCGTTGATGATGAGCTTGGCCGCCGTCGTCTGTCCAGACTCGCCTAGAATCTTCTGTCCAATGACGTCCTGGAGAATGGTGTCAACGATGCGCCTCGAGATCAGGAGACGATAACGGTTGTTGAGGATATTGGGCTGTCCGATCAGGTCGACGGTCAGATTCTCGAGGATCTTGAGGTAGTTTGTCTCCACCGTCCTCTCACCAAGCTTTCTCAGTACTTTGCCGTAGCAGACGCCGATGGCCGCCCTGGCTTTGTTCGACGTCGGCATCTTGGTGTACTGGGTCGAAAGGATCCTCAGAATCTCAGTCAGCGACAGCGCCAGATCCTGCGCCCTCTTCCCGCCGGGGGCAGGGCTGCCCGGTCTCGACGTGGGCAGGTCGTCCTCGTCAGCAACTATGCTGGCGGCCGTGCCAGTGCGCTTGATCGGCTTCTTGCTCATCCTCTTCTGAGCCTTCGTCAGCGGGGCTGCCTCCGCGACGCCGGTCTCGGAGTGCCCCCTGACCATGGCCTCAGCCAGCGCCTCCGCGGCGGCATGTCTGACCTGCGACGACGAAGAGTCGAAGATCTTGAAGATGGCGGTCTGCAGCTTCTCAAAGTCGTTCGAGTTCTCAAAGTATGGCGTGTGTCGCACGAGGGCCCTCAGGGCCCGACAAGCGGAGACGATGACCAGCGAGCCCTTGTCGCTGGTGCCGTAGCTGCGCGACTGCTTGAAGATGTCCCTGGCAACATTTTCGTCCATGCTGCCTTCGACCATCTTGACAATCTTGCCCAGCGACGTGAACACGGCGGCGCGTAGGCCTGCGTTGCTGGAGGACGACTTCAAGAGCTTGATGAGCGTCGCGCACGCAAGTGGGTGCAAGCCAATGGCGCTGTCGCCGGCGGATGCGTACACGTCGCCCAGACACGCGACGGCGGCGTGCTTCGTGCGCGGGCCCGCATCCGTCTTGGATCTGGCTCCGGTGATGATGGCGATCAAGTCGTTGATGGTCTCGAAGAGAAGCTTCCGGTCGCCATGCCCAAAGATGTGGGCAAGACACTTGCCGAGATTGTTTCTGACGACGCGGCTCGGCTGGGGCGAGGGTAGGTTGACGATTTGCAAAATCTCCTTTTTGAGGTAGAACTGCTGGGCGGTGCAGTCGTCGGCGGAGAGGCTCAGGACGTGCTTCGAAAGGGTCGAGATAAAGGTAAGCAGGAACAGCTCCTGCTGCTCGGCGGGGAGGGCCTGGAGCTTTGGAACGTCGAGCTCGGGGGTCGAGGTCGCTGCCGAGTCGGTTATGGACGAGGTCGTCGCTGTCGGGGGAGGGGGCTGCGATGGGGGCGCCGTCGGTGCAGCTGATGACGGCCGCGGCGAGGCAGCTGCTTGCGCGGCGTCCTCGTGGGAGCCATTGGGAGCTCCCGTCGACGACATCGAGGGAGTTTGTCTGATGACCACTGGGGGTCCGGTTATCTGTTCTTCTTCAATTGGGTTGTCTGTCTTCTTTCGTCGGAAGCTCTTTGAACGGGGTGTGTTTGGTATATTGGGGACAGGTTGAGGGACGGGACAGGCATGCGGTCAGGTACGGGATGGGATGGGCTAAGGTAAAGCAATCAGGGGCGCGGACGCTACCCCCCGGCGGGTCAGCCCAAGTTTGGGCGGGACGCCATGACATATCACTTGAGGCGCTGGGCGGGACAGCTGTGGCTCAGTCTCAACCCCCACTTAAATTTCGGAGCTGTCTCTGACATGCCGCACGATTGAGCTCCCCCAAAGTCGTGGTCGTCCGTGGCCCGGACATGACACGAACCAGAGGAGGTAGCCCTCACACCCGAAACCCGGAAGCCGCCCCGACCCGATCCCGGCCCCGAGTCACCGTCTCTCCTCAACGTCAACGATGCGTCCATTCGCCGCCGCCGCCGCCAGCAGCAGCAGCTCCCTGCGGAGCATCGCATCCCGCGCCATCGTCCTGGGGTCCCGATCTCAGCCCACCTTCTGCCGCCAATGCCTCCGCCCGTTTTCGACGACGCCCGCCGTCGCGAGTGGACACAATAAATGGTCCAAGATCAAGCACAAAAAGGGCGCTACCGATGCGCAAAAGAACAGCATGCGCAGCCAGCACTCCAAGAGGATCACGCTCTGTTCTAAGTTGTACGGGACGGTCGACAACCCCCAGCTCGCAAACGCCATCGAAATCGCAAAGAAGGCCGGCGTCCCGAAGAGCCTGATCGACTCCGCCATAGCGCGCGGACAGGGCCGCTCCGCCACGGGCGCCGCCCTCGAGACCCTGACCATCGAAGCCATCCTCCCGCCCGGCGTCGCACTCATCATCGAAGCCGAGACCGAGAGCAAGGGTCAGACCCTCCAGGAACTCAGGTCCCTCATCAAGAAGCACAAGGGCACTGCCAACACGGCATCATTCTTCTTCACCCGTACTGGCCGCGTCGTCTTCGAGGCGAAAGAAGGCGCAACGGTGGACGACATCATGGATGATGCGATCGAGGCGGGCGCCGAGGACATTGAGGCAGACGAGGAGGGCAACCTGATCATCTGGACGCAGCCGAACATGACCACCTCCGTCGCGAACGGCGTGGGCCCCAAGTTCGAGCTGAAGCTGCTGTCCTCCGAGATCATCTGGTCTGCAAATGAGGATACCAGGGTCGCCATCGAAAACGGCGAGGATGCGGTCATGCTCGGCGAACTCTTGGCTGCGCTGCAGGACTATCCGGAGGTCCAAGCCGTGTACAGCAACCCCGCCAAGGGAGCAATCTCGGAGGAAAGGTGGTCCAAGATCGAGGAGAACCTGGACTCGTAGGTCCTGGTCAAAGCCAAGGCTCTCTCTCTCTTCTCTGTTTGATATGTACAACATGTAGAACACACGTATAATACAACACTACAGATGCTCTGAGGGGCGAGTGTTTGCAAAGGTCCTCCTGCCCAAACGCCGCGTCCGTCGCATGCAATTTCCCCAAGCCGAATATTTTTGACATCCAAACGCCAATATGATACAGCACCCCTCCCCCGCATAGAATCCACCGTGGGACATGCCCCCAACCCTTCCACAGCGAAGGGTCTCGTAACCGTCCTCGTTGGTATCACGTCCGTCGCAATCATGCCTCGCGGGCGTCCTACTAATCCTCGTTCGAAGGCGGGTTCTGCGCCGCCTGGGCGGCCTCCCGGTCTTTTCTCATCTGGTCAACGAGTCGCTGGCGCTTGGCCAGTCTGACGTACTCCTCTTTGATGTCTTCGCGGTCGAAAGGAATCTTGTGCGAGTGCTCGGCCTTTGGCCAGAAATCGGGGACGGCGAAACGGTTGTCGAGGTTCGTGCCAAAGTAGTACATGATGCCGATGGGGAACATGACATACATGCCGAACTGGATCGATAGTGTCAGTACTTTTCACTCCCGTCGGCCCCAAGAAGGGAAAAAAAAGCCCAGGGACAGAAGACTTACCTTGAAAACTTCCAGATTGAGACCACCCATTGTAAATTGTTTGCGCGGGTGTCGTGTAGTGTGCAATGGCTGATCGAAATCAATGACGCTGGGATGGTCGGACGATTTCGAGTGTGGGTGGGTGATGGAGCTCTACAACGCGTACTGAGAATCATCTGCAGCGGTATTGGACGCCGGGATGGCGCGGGCGGTCCGGAACCTCGGCGCAATTTTTTCCACCTTCTCCGGGGGTTTGGGGTGGGCCCATGCCCGATCTGACAGAGCCCGAGGGGCACGCAGCGCCGATGCACATTCACGACTTCATTCCGCTAGCCAAACTGACCATGCCCATACTTTTCTCTCCAATGACCTCGTGGGCCTTTTACATTCGATATTTATAAACTACGATGATGTCTGGTCAGGTATGCCACGTACGAACAATGCTTTCGACCGCCGGTCCCAGATACCCCGCCCCCACCCAAAGACTCAGCATGCCGCACCGTCCAGTTGCCCAGCCAAAAACTGCCTCTAAACGCCTAAGCATGGTCTATGTACAGACTTCCGGAACCCTCTACAGTTGGCCCATACCCATATCATACACATGAAATTTGGTGAATAAGTTCGAACTGCCGCAGTTAGTGCGGTCGC
Source organism: Colletotrichum fructicola Nara gc5 (assembly GCF_000319635.2). Lineage (NCBI taxonomy): Eukaryota > Fungi > Ascomycota > Sordariomycetes > Glomerellales > Glomerellaceae > Colletotrichum > Colletotrichum fructicola. The sequence continues at coordinate 4,760,811 of NW_027094051.1, read as the reverse complement.
TGAGCAGCGGCACGTCGCTGGCTCTGTGCTTCCTCCATCATCATTCGTTCCATCAAACTTCGAGGCGTACCCGAGAACAATGCTTGTCCAACGCTGGCGCGATAGCTACTGAGATCACCATCGTCGACGCCGCTGCGTCCGTCCAAACCTCCGATAAAACTGCTAACGTCACCCAGCGAGGCTGCTTGCTGGTATACATCAGGATTTTTGACAACCGGCATGATCACAGGTCGACCCCTGAAGGACCCAACGGACCCAGAGATGAGGTGCGCGGGGATCTGCGGCTCTGTTTGCTTGGGAATGGACACGGCGGGTGAGGTTGAGTACAATGTCTGCACCACGGGTTCGCTTGATTCAACCTCGTTGTCGTCATCGTCCTCGTCCTCTTCTTGTATCGGTGCAGGCCTGGCCCGAGGCTTCGGCGGAGCACTCAATCCCTCGAAATGGAACATGTCCTCATCATCTTCCTCCTCGACGCCACTCCGACTTGACGACTGGGTCTCTGTGTGAGGTGCTGGCTTTTCCGAGCTGGGGCTCTGGGGTACGGGGACTGTCCTTGTCGGCGAACGTGATGTCGGAGACATGATGGCCTTCTTGTTAGCAAACGACTTTGGCTTCGCCATGGCAAGGAACTCGTCGTCGGAAGAGCTGTCGTCGCTGTCGTAGTCCCTCGCTGTGCGGACTGGCTTTAGAGATGCCGGTGGTTCTGGGGCGCGCTGGCGCTCGCGCTCACGCCCACGCTCTACTTCAACCTTCTTCGGTGGGTCCTGGGGTTGGACTTGAGGCTGACGGGAGCTGCTCGCGTGCAAAGAACTCTCAGAATCAGACGTCGCCATGCTGCCATTCTCAGACCCAGCGGCGTCAGGGTTCACCACAGTCCATACGGTATTCGCATCCAAGGGAGCTCTGGAGAGAGCCCGGAGTGCCTGGGAGGAAGACACCTTCTTTGGCGGGGGCCCAAGGTCTTCATCAGGGCCCAGCAGAGACTCGACAGTCATTGACTCATCTTCAGGCGGGGGTGGTGACCTCGAGTTGGCCAGGGTGTGTGACTGCACCAGTGACGGCTCTGTCGACTGCGGCGAGGCTGTAGGCAGCACCTCTGTTCCCTCAAACTCGAAGCGTACGCGGCGGGGGCTGGCGGGGGGCTTAGATCCGCCGCTCGACGCCCGTCGCAAGGCACTCCGGCGGACCTTGGATTCGCTCTGCTCAGAGGTGCCCGAGGAGGTTGTCTCGTCCGTCGCCCGGCGCTCGTGGTTCGGCCGCTCGGGCGTCTGGGTCGCAGCGACAGACACCTGCACAGCGGGACGGTCACTCGCCTGTCCGGAATTGCGCCGACCCATATCGTCGTCGGTGGTGGGCTTTGATGGTGGTGAGAGGACTGGCGAGTGGTTCGTCGCGGGGGGCGGTTGTGCGCTGTCGAGCAGAGGCAGGTAGGTCGGAGTGAAGAGGCCGTGCAGTTCCCTATCCCTTTCCCGGTCGTGTGTACTGTCGGGAGAGGTTAGGGTGGCAGTTCCGGCATGAGAGAGGACGGATGGGGGAAGCGCAGAGGAGGGAGACGACTGCGGCGTCGGGGTCGGGGCACGGCGGTCGGGGGAGGTGGTTTCGGTGGGCTTGTCGGGGTCGTCGGTGGGCGGCGGCGGTGGGGGTGAGTCAGGGTGGTCTCGTGGGAGAGTGAGGGCGGGAGCGAGATTGGGATAGTTGTGGAAGGAAGCGGCGACGAGACGATCGACCTCGGCTTGCTTGTCTCGTGGGAGGTTCTGGAGGAGCTTCTGGGAGTACCTATAGAACTCGGTTGCCATGTCTTGGCGGTAGGCTGCAACCTTGTGGTCGAGGTCGGCTAGCTTCTGATGCAGGTCTCCGATGAGCCTCGTCGCATTGTCCATATCCACCACCATATCGGTCAACAGGACTCAGACTCAGCCGAGCAGCTACTCCAGCGACAGCGGCAGCGGCAGTGGCAGCGGCAGTAGCGAGACTGGCCAGGGGAGATGGGCGGGCGAGGGCTAGGAATCGGGGCGAGGAGGTGGGCCAATGGGTTCTAGGCGTGGGCATGACGCAAGGCGTCTGAGAAAAGGGAGCCCGTCGCGGCGAAATGGTCGGCGGCGTCCAATGTTTGTTCGGGGTGGACGATTGACGGTTGCGGCCAGGCCACACCCACTTTAGATTTGCAGTGCGAGAGGTAGACGCACGGCGAGTGCAGGGCCAGAGGCAGATGTGTGCGCCGAGCGTGTGTGTGCTGTGTGTGCTATGCTATGCAGAGTACAAGGTAGGCAAGGTAGGTAAGGCAGGTAAGGTAGGTAGGTAGGGTATCGGTGATTTACCCTGGGGGGCGGCGGCAGCAAGGCGAGGCGAGGCGAGGCGAGAGCGATGGCGGCGGAAAGAAGAGCGTCGGACTGCAGATGGGCGCGCGCGCGCGTGCTCAGAGTGTATGTATGAACCGCCTGGGGAATGTTTCTCCTGCTCCAAAGTTCCCCGCGGAGAGAGAGAGACAGAGACAGACTCTGGTTGAGAGTTGGAGAAGAACAGTCCAGAGATCAGGTCGGGGCCCCGGGATGGTGGTCTCGAATCAGGCCAGATGCGAGAGGGTGTGTGTGTGTCTGTTGTCTCTTGATGCCGGTTGAATTCCAGGGAGGTGGTGGTGCCAGAAAAGTCTTGCTTGTCCCAAAAACGCAAGGCAAGGCCCTAAGGGCAAGTTAGAATTGCGTGGTAAGACAGGCCGGAGAGGAGCGGTCTACTTTGGTACTGGGGGCAGGTTTGGGGAAGAGGTGGAAAGAGACGACAGACAGACCAGCCGGGCCGCAGGTGACAAGAATGCGCAGCGCAGCAAATGGAACCTGGAATGGAACGAATTGTTTGTGGACGGCCGACTTCTAATTCTGTGAGGGGCTGCTATCCGTACCTCTTCGAGGGGAAGGACCCAAGGTGAGGTGCCCTGCGGTGGAGGGGAGGGGAGGCCTAGAACACCCTAAAGATGGTGTCCCCGATCCCCACTGTCTGGACTTTGGGTCGGTTGGTCGGGTCGTGGCCGCCAGGCATTTTCTCTCTCTCTCTCTTCACTTGCACTCCCACTCCTCCGCCTCCCTCTCCCGCAGGTCAGTCAGTTTTCAGTTCAGCGAGGGGCACACACACACACACACACACACACACACACACACACACACACTTTCTCTACATGGACAATGGGAGGGCACTCCGAGAGGAGGGGAAGGGCTCGGAGGGGAGGGGAGGAGAGGGAAATCTTGGGGGCACGCAGAGGTACGTATCCTTTTACATTGTGGATTTGACACCGAGGGACTCGGGCAAGGATCCACGCCCACCCATGGAGGGCACCGAACGGGGCCCTGGAAGGCTTAAAGCCTTGGGAATCTGCAATGTCGCCTTCCACCTCCAGGGTGCGATTGCCCAGCCCAGCCCAGCTGCCAGGTGGTAGACCCTGCCCGCCCGCCCTCTGCGGTGCTGGTTAACTCATCAACTGGTGCTCGTGCCTGTGCCTGTGCCTGATGGCCCAGCAGGGCCCGTATGTGCGTCTGCGTCTGCGTCCTCGCTTCGCCTCGCCTCGCCTCGTCAGGCTCCTCCAGTGTCCAGTGTCCAGGCTCGGGGCTTCCATATCCCCTGGACTGCACCGCTGTCCCGTACCTGCCGACCGTCCGTCCGTTGTTGCTCTCGGGTACCGACGGCCTCGTTCTCGCCGAAGCACCGTCAGCTCACAATATCTTCATGCTCCAGCTTCATCGTTCTCCTTCCCGTCCTCAGCGTCAGGGATGCTTGGAACAGCTGCTCAAATTGGGAACCCGGCCTGTGGATCAATGTCATCATGGACGGAATGAAAGCCTGTCCCATCGGCCCTTCCGTCCGTTCTCGACTCGCCGTCTGCATTCTCTGAGACTTACATGTGCGTCCGTCTGAGGTTGTGATGCACCTGCAAGTCTTCTTCCCATGATTCCTGTCGACATGTCTCGTTCTCTCGTTCCCGCTGCTTTCGGGTTCCCCCTCGTTGCCCGCGGACCGCACATCTCCCTTGATAACCCGCAATTTGCTTCCATTCAATTACCGGGCCAATATCAAAATCCACAAGAGAAGCACAAAGAGAAGAAAAACTCAATCCCCACGTCTGCCAGGCACTGTTGCAACGATTGCTGCAACCTCATAGCTATCAAACGATCTCGGCGCCCGGCTAGCGCCTTGTTTCTTCAACACACGTGTGTATCTGCCCATTCTAGACAATCATGAGATGAGCCCATCTCACTCACACACACACACACCAACACAAACATGTGCTCTCTTCACAACTTACACGACACTTGCCGATTGCCCTCCGCGAACCCGCCCGCCAAGAAGCAGAATCTTGACTTTGCTGATAACGCGGGGTCTGTTTTGGATGAAGGCTAGACTTTCCAACCTTTGGACGAAGCCGCGCAACACTTTTTTGTGTTGATGGGCAAGGTTGGGTGAGGCTTTCAAAACAAGCACTGACTGCGGGTTTTGTCAATGTCGCTCGTCCAACCGCCAATGCTGTCGGATACTCCCCCCCTCCCTCGTGCCCTCACTTATGAAAAGCATCCTGGCTAACATGCAGCCACTTTCTCGTGTCGTCGAGTAATCCGTTAGCAAGGTTTTGCAGCAGCAGCCGGTTCTCCAGGTCGTCAACGGCACCAGCCAGTCACGGGTAATGTCGTGGCGGCATGGCATGGGGGTGTGGTTTGGGATGCATAACATTTGACTTTCCGACTTGCTTTCCTAGACGTTCCGCCGAGATAAGGTGGGAGGGGTGCTAGGGGAAGGGGGATGGGGGATGGGGGATGGGAGGGGGAACAACACTGAAGTCAAAAGTGGGATGACCCCCTCCTCCCCTCCACGTCGTGGGTGGTCCCCCCCCCAAAGTCACGAAGTCACGCCTCCTCCTCAAGGCTCAATCGTCAACCAACCCCCCCCCCGCCGCCGGTTCCCTGACCGAGTCCGGCTCTTGGTGTCACGCGGCCGCTCCCAACGGCGCATGACTGGCCATCTCCTCTCACCGGTCCCGGAATCCCGTGACAGAACCTCCCACCCGACCCCACGGGGCCAACAGCTTTGCAGTCACGGGATCGACCACAGCTGAATATCTTGTCTCCTCTTCCAAGTTGTCGCCTTTCTGCTCATCCATTGTAGTGTAAGCTTTCCCACCGCCGCCCGCCCCCCTGGTCCAATCCCACGTCTCGCAGATCACTCGCAGGCCTCCCAGGCCCAGGGCTCCGCTCAAAATTAATTAACTGTTCGCCCCGGCTGAAATGCAATGCGGTCATCGCTGCTACGGCGTCGCTTGCATTTGGCAGTTCCGCATTGCAAAAATGTGACATGGAGGCAACAACCTAAAAACCCTCAACAAAAAATGGCTGCCTTACTCAGACAACCATTAAGCTTATGCCCACGGTATCCGAGTACGACAGTCGCGCTGGCCATGGGGTATCATCCATCCAGTGGCAACGACCCCTTTGCCTAGCACACACTTTTGAACTACCTGGACAAGCTGAACAGCCCGTCCAATGTGTGTGCTTTCCATACATGCGTGCGCTGCTTCACACTGCTACCATTGCCCCCTTCCGGTCCGTTGTTTGCCTGTCAAGCAAAACCAAGAGTGGCCTAGACACGTTGCGGCAAGCCGTCGCTCTCCCGCTGTTACCGCTGCACGGTGCGGTCATACTGACGGCTGTCCCGAACTCGCCGTGCCACGCACGGCTTGGCTATGGCAAGGGTGCCCGGGCTTAAGGTTCCGGTGCCGTGACTCGGAGCGGGCGGCGGAGGACGACCCTTCAGGAACTCCGCGACGGGCGGTTGCTTCGTCAGCGCGGATATCGCTGTCGCTAATTGGTGCGATAAGCTGGCTTGTTGTGAGGTTTGTTGATGGTGATGCTGTCGGTGTTCTGTCATGCCTGGCGTTTGTAGTCTCTAGAGCGTTGCGAATGCGAATTTGACAATGAGTTGACACGATGTAGAGGTTTGGCACGATCGAAAGAGGCTGATATTGAGAGGGGGGAGTCCCCGTGTGCGATGGCACGCTGCGATTAGTGCCGGCTGTTGCTCAAGGAAATCTAGAAGCTTCTAGATCGACGTTTGCCGACTGGAATCTCAAGATGGTCCTCGAGGTTGTGTACTGACGGTTCCAGCAGTCTCCGGTGCAGTCGCCTTAACGCGGGGTGGTCCCGTTGGCTCAGTTTAGCGCGGGCCACCTCACGGGATATGCTCATCATAGTAATTGAGAAGCGATTGTCTATGTAAAGTCATCTAAACCTTCACTTGAGGTTGACCATGTGAGTCTGCCTGTCCGATCCTGATATCGTGCGTTCCTTCCAAGGATAAGGTACCAGCTCAAGTTGGTGAGCAATAGCAAAAAAGCAAGTATTCCTACGTTTCGGTCCATCCTGATACTTCCCAATCCGGTCTTACAAACCAACTTAGTCACTGTCGTGATAGAAACCATCGCCGTCGTCATCCTCGTCCTCGTCGACATTCTTGTTGTCGATGACAATCTCTTCGCCTCCCTTATCGTCATCGTCGGGCTCGCTCAGGGCCACAAGCAACTCCTGGTAGAACACGTTCATGACGGGAGCCAACATCTTCCGGTCACGCTTGTCCGCCTCGGTAGCAACAGTGCCGATAAGACTAGTGTAGTCCTGCTCGATGATGTTGATCACGGTGGTGACGTTGCGGCGCACCATCTCATCCAAGCCTTCAAGAAGAGTGTGCACTGCACTATCGGCGTCGCTGGCAGCGTCATAGAACATTGTCGCCCGCTTCTTCTCGATTTCCTTCTCCATGGTACTGCGAATGGTGATGAATGCACCGCCACCTGTAAGGACTGTCAGTCATGCAAAGATATCCCTTATCCTCGTGGGTTACCTACCCTTTACTTGAGCACAGTATCCGTAGGTACCTCGCAGGGCGCCTTCAATGGCCGGATACAGCATACGGTTGGCACCTCGCTGATGCTCCTGGGCGAATTGCTTGTGCTGCTTCGCAATGTGGATCTGGGTTTCCTTCATGGCAGCAACGTGCTTGGTGAGAATGGATTGGACCAAGTCGGTGTTGTCAGTCAAAAAGCGTCGACCCTTCAAGCGAGCTTGAAAGGCGCCGATCATGCGATCACAGGTAAGAGCAAGGTTGTCCAGGAGCTCCGGGAAGCGCTTATTGAAAGACTGGTCCCAGGACTGGGCATAGATATTCTTCATAGCCTTCAGAAGGTCTGTCCATGATTGTCAGCAGCTCGTTTCTGCTGTGATGCGTCCGTGCAGCCTACCTTCGTTGAAGTCACGAGGACCAGCAGCACCCTTGAACACACCACTGAGAGAACAACGTTAGCCACGAGGTCGTCCACTAAGAGATGCAAGTAAAGAGACTTACCGGCGACAACAAGTGGCGCGGTATGTGGGAAACCGCAGACCACCGGCATCGGGAGATGCGCTCCAGGACTTCGCCATGGCCACGGCCGCAGCAGAACCTTTGCTAGCAGCCTTTGGCAATCGCTTGAGCACCTTCGTGGCAGACGTTTCGCAGTCCTGCATGCAGCTCGCTACAGACTCCTCGAGAGTCTATTCCAGTAGGTTAGTATCTACATCATCAAGATGAGAGCCACAGTGTAAGTACGCACCTTCCTCAGCTTTCCCACAGCTTTCTCGAGAAACTTGCACTCCTCCTGTCGTTCAGCATCCGACATCTTGAGCGTGGCTTCGTCGCCAGCGAGAAACAAGTCTATGCCTCTGAGCAAGCGACAGATTTCGTTCAAATGACTCTTAAAGTAGCCATCTTGAACAGCTGCTGCAAAGTCAAGCGTGTGCCTTTGGAGGCCTGGAACCTCGGTCTCCTCGAGGGTAGTGAACCCGGCGACACGTCTATCCTTCTTCATGCGGCCTCGAAGCTGTTGGTAGCTTCGGCTGCTAATGCAATAGACCGGCAGGTCCCGTCCGATTCTCTCGTAGTCAATATCAGCAACCTCGGGCGGTTGTCCGTCGCTCTGAGCTTGCTCGGCAAGCAGCTCGTCGTCCAGCCTATTCAATGCCGACGTGGATAGCATTGAGCCCTTCTCCGAGAGAATGTTGTACCCACTCTTTGGGACCGAAAGCGAAATCCTTCTGGATTTCCTCTCGCGAGTACTTGTTGCGTCCTTGGATGCACAGCCGATGCATCTCCGTGTTCACCTTCGATCTCTCGGCGGTGAGATCGGCGATGGCAGATTTCAGCTTGCTCACTTCCTTGCTAACCTCTTTCTTCTCATCTCTGAGGGACTTTTTCATGTCCTTGAGCTCCTGAAGTTTGGCGCCAGCCATTTCCGCGGTCAAGGGTTCACGATGGTCGTCTTGCTGAGACGGCATTTCTTCGTCCGACTCGTCGCTGGACTCTTCTGTATCGCTGTACTCGACCTCCTTCTTGACCTTCTTTCGGAATTCATCTTCTGTATGGCGCTTGCGCTTTCTAGGGGACTCGAACGGAGCAAATACACGTTCTCCGCTCATAGCCTAGTTGTAGATGCCATGCCAGTTGTCGATTTCGTTGCCCGCAACTTTGATCTCGGCGTGAAGGTTCAACTTGTGCGCCTCCAATTTCTTGAGATTCTTCTTCGTGGCGTCGATCTCCGGCTTGATTTCCTTCCAGCGACGATGCATCTCTTGAATAGTGTCTCTGATGCCAAGAGTCTCGGCTGCCTCGTCAAGGGCAACATCATCGGCCTTCGTGCAGATGAACGTGATATTGGAGTATGAACCGTCGAACTTCAGCTGCTGTCTAGAGTGCTGACCGAGCAACGTCTTGGCCGTCCTATCGTTGACAGCTCGAGTGATCGGCGCAATGATCCAGAGTCTTGTACACTCTTTGGTGTACTTGGCAGCAACTGCTGCTCTCGCGCTGTTGGAATCGCGATTTCCTGGCTGTTTCGGTATTAGCGAATTGCATCAAGAACTCAGAGGAAGTATTCAGGGCCTCACCAAATCGACGAGAACGACACCAGTCGACAAAACCTTTGACTTCAAGAAGATCCGAACAGCCCTCACAAGCGGCCAGTATGCAATGGTCGGGACCTGGGAGTTGCCATTGTCCTCGGAATCGACGTAAGCCTGGACTTTGTCGTAGAAAACGTCACACGTCTTCTCCTCAATCGTCATGGTTTTTCCTAGGACAGGTTGCAAAACCGGGCGACTAGCAAGAGCGGTTGGATGAGTTTGTTCCAGCTCTTCGGGAGTCAAGTCAGGATACACAGAGCGAATGATGGCATAGGCTGTACCGGCATCACTGCTCTCGTCTCTGGTATCCTTGGAGATCTTTCCGTTGTCATCGAGGATGTCTCGGTGAAGCTGCAAGAGCTCCTGGGTCCACTCGGCCCGCGACAAGAAGTCGATTTTCGCTCTGTACTTCTTTCCTGCATCCTCTTCGGTGTTGTAAGAAATCTCGGTGATGACTGCAGTGCATGCACGCATGCAATTGGTAGGAACTACACGCTCCTCGTCCAGAACTGCATTGATGAGAGAACTCTTGCCGGTACCTGTGTCGCCAAGAACTCCGATAACGAACCGCGGAAGCTTGGCCTCGGACTGCAAATGATCGATCGATTTACAGTACTTTGCGGCTCTCTTCATGTCTGCCAAGTGAATGAGCGTCGACTTGAGGTTGTCCAGGAGGCCTGTGGCCTTGACGCTGGTCTGTCGCAGCTGTGTTCCTGTTTTCTGCGCCTTTGCCATCTCCATCATCTCATGTGCTCTTGCCGCTGACAGGCCTTGGTGCACCTCGTCGTCCGCCATTGTAGGTGACGCCACTGAAGATCAGATCGCGTGGTAATTCTGCTAGAAATGGGTCAGCCCGGAAGCTCGATTTCGATGTACCAAGCAATGCCAGGTGATGAATGTGGCGGCTGGCACGGTTGAGTAGTGAGATGACGAAGCAGCCCTGAGGTGCAAGACCTGCGACCACGGCAGGCGCCACTCTGGGCAATGAAATGACGACTGAGAGAAAATTGAAACCAGTGTGTAAAATAGAGAGACAGAAAACAGGAAACTGAAGACGCAGATGTGAAAGAAGACGTAGGGTAAGCAGGCTAGCCAGCGCGAGCCTTCCGCTCGCACCGCTACGCGCGATTTCGGCGAAGACTTACCAGAAAGCGAATCGTTTGACAGAGACAAATCAGCTGTTATCAATAGCAGATGATTCTTGACGGTCAACAAGCGTGTAGGGTTTGGCAGTCAACAGAAGTTACGTCGAGTTGAGATGGTTGGTGGTGGAAGCCCAACTGTTGTGGGTTGTGAAGTAGGAGGAAGAAAATCAAGTGAGACGAGAAGATAAACAGACTCGAGGAGGCAGAAGGAAAGATTGAGGAGGGAAGGTGCTCCCTCTTTTTAGCTGCCTGGGTAGCTCCAGGTAGAGAGCGTCGAGTGCTTTGGTGTCCCCGCCTTGGGTTGGTGTTGTGGGAGGCAATTCTGAAATACAAGCACCCCGAGGCCGTGGATGGCTATTGGGAATCATGGTGTGCCTGAAGTGCTTGGAGTGCCGACGACTTCTCACTTGCAGTGCAAGCTCACTTCAAGTCTGCACAGACGATAGCCCATGGGGATGCCTTGAGATAAACAGTAATGCATCTTCCAGCATCCTTAACAAACATCTGTGAGGGAAGAGCGATTTTAGGAGGCACCTTCTTTATCCTCCTTTTCAAAGTCAGTACGATAGGCAACAGAAGCCACAGAACATGCTGGTCAGTGTTAGTTATGAAAGATGTTTCAGTTGATTTACTACATCTCTGTGAGATTCGGGGTAGTGACTGCTTTAAGTAGACGAGGCGTGGATTGCAAATGAATCTTGAGCAGTAATCACGCGTAAATAGGCTGAAAATAGGATATAAGGACAGATCCCATAAGATCTTATTGAAAAGGTTGGCCGAAGGAGAGCGCACTCAGAGTGCTGATAACGCGAGACGGCTCAGCAAGACCACCGGGCTCTGCGGAAAGCCTTACTCATACAGAACGGACACTTCTGTACAATCATAGAGATCCAAGGAAGGTGCTATCTGCGTCAGCATATTCATCGTTACAGCACTCTTCATTAAGGGTTAATCACAGATTGCAATGCTCCGTCTTACGAGGAATCCATGGTGACGACTGCTGAGATCCACGGAAGATATCAATATAGAGAATGGAAAGAATTCAATCTTTTATTCTTTTTGGGGCCAAGTTGCGACAGTGAACAACGCTCGTGTTTCAATAGGAGACCGCCTCACTTCCTGTGTACTTCATAAACTTGGGTTTATGCCCCGGTCGAGGACAATAGCGGAAAGAACGACAGTAGAAATGATTACTATGGAGGCGATGATGACGACGACGACAGTAGGAGTCCTAATAATGATAGAGGCGGCAACAGCGACGATGGCGACGACAAGGCAGAGGGTCAAATCTAACGGACCGTCGTTGACCTGAGCTCACCGAGGTCGGGAAGGTAGGCCGGCGATCAGGGGTCCAGCTCACCGCCTTCCCAATTGGTAGTCTGGAGTCGTGGAGCTTGGGGGCACCAGGTCTGAGCTCCAGCCATCTCCTTGCGCCTGTCACAACACATCTTCCGCCCACACTTGCGCTTCGCGTCCCATTTCCCGATTCGAAGCCCGCCAGAATGTCTACAATCACCCATACCGCCCTGCAATCGGGTCATGCGCCCATTATTCCCCTCTCCTTCAACTCGAACCAGCCGGAGACGATTCGCCTCTACCCTCTGTCCAACTACACTTTTGGCGTAAAAGAGACCCAACCAGAGGAAGACCCCTCCGTGATCGCCCGTCTGAAGCGCCTCGAAGAGCACTACAACCAGCATGGCATGCGCCGCACCTGCGAGGGCATCCTCGTCTGCCATGAGCACAACCACCCGCACATCCTGATGCTTCAGATCGCCAACGCCTTCTTCAAGCTGCCTGGCGACTACCTCCGCCCCGAGGACGACGAGGTCGAAGGCTTCAAGTCTCGTCTCGACGAGCGCCTTGCGCCTGTTGGCAGGATTGGAGAGGGCGAGGAGCCTGCGGACTGGCAGGTCGGTGACTGCCTGGCGCAGTGGTGGAGGCCCAACTTCGAGACGTTCATGTACCCGTTCGTGCCTGCGCACGTCACCAGGCCGAAGGAGTGCAAGAAGCTCTACTTTATCCAGTTACCCAAGAGCAGTACGTGCTTCACTCTACGTCGATGAAGTCTGATTTGGTGCATTTTGCTAACACCCTTGATAGAAGTGCTCAGCGTGCCGAAGAACATGAAACTCCTCGCAGTCCCCCTGTTCGAGCTTTACGATAACACCGCCCGCTACGGTCCTCAGCTTTCTGCAATTCCCCACCTCCTCAGCAGATACAACTTCGAGTTCGTCGATGAGAACGGTAACATCGTCGCGGTCACCCCGGGTTCGTCCGCACCCGAGGGATATGTGCCCCGGATCAAGGTTTTGGCTGGGGACGACACGGATATGCAAGAGGCGAAGGATGAGAACGGCGAGCAGTAAAGCTGTTTCACACAGTAGCATCTCACAGGAAAGGATTGGGCGAGGCGTTCGGCGTAGGTCAAAAAGTCTAGACCCGGTGGCTGTACAATAGTTTTGCCTCACGCATATGCCAATATCAATTGGTGCACTTTAGAGGAAATGGTGATTGTTATTCTTCTATTTGCATTGACTTCTTTATGCCTTGGGCTCTCCCTGGATGGTGGCGACGAGCCGGCGCTGGTGCCTGCTGGCTCTGAACTCCAGGTACCAGATTCCTTGCCACGTTCCCGTAGCCTGCCCACAGTAAGCAAAGGTTGCGATTGGAGATCTGCTTCACTTACGAGTCTGCCGTCCTTGATGGGAATGGTGACGCTTGCGCCCACCAGAGCGCTCTTGATGTGAGCCTACGTCATATTAGCAACTGCCCAGACGACAAGACCAAAGCCAACTCACGGGCATGTCATCAGGGCCCTCGGCGCTGTGGCGGTACAGCTCCTGTCCCTTGGGGCCGGCCTCGGGTGCGATGCGGTCCAGCGCGTCGCTCATGTCGGCCCGGACATCGTCGTCCCAGTTCTCGTTGAGGCTGAGGGCGCAGCTCGTATGCTGCACAAACAGGTGCAGAATGCCGACCTTGTAGTTCTTGAGCTCGGGAAGCTGGCTCACGACCTCGTCAGTGATGAGGTAGGAGCCGCGGGAGCGCGCGGGTAGCGTGAACTGCTTCTGGAACCAAGAGCCCGTCATTGTCGCTGATGGTGGGGTATGACGTGGGGTGGTTGACCTGCGCGGCGTGGAAGATGCGAAGCCCAGGAGCGTGAGGGGAAGCTGCCAGAGAAAGTGAAATAAATTGGGAAAGAGGCAGATGATCAGGAAGACGAGGATAAGTAGGGTGGTTGTCGAGGAGAGGTGTTGGCGGTTTTGTGGTGCCGGAGACATGGTTGCTGCGGTGCTTGGAGATGAAAATGGTGCAGGCGGTCCAATCTGGTGGGGCAGGGTCGATGGGTAAGTGAGGTCAGATGAATTGCGAATCAAGGCACTTTGATACGCACAGAACCGATGAGAGGTGCAACGCCAACTTCCAACTTCGAGGTTTCTAGGGTGCCATGAATTTCTATTTGCTTGTTCGATAATATTGACTGATTAATCAATTAACGATACGGTCGGCCTGTCTTCACCTACGAGACGAGAGACGGTTGCAGGTTTATCTGCATGGCCTCCCACAGTCACTATTCAACACTTGTAGTCCATATCTGAACGACTAAACTGACGGAAGTGTTAAGGCCAGCACTTGATGCTCTCTCTGTTACTTTCTCTTGCATTTCGTGGTAGACGTATCGTCGTTCATCGCTCACGACTTAGTCAGAATTCGATTGGCCGACATTGCGATCGCTTGTGCAACGCTTCCATTCGACACGCCGGCCCCCCTGTCCTTCATTGGTTATGCTGCGGTCAACTTTTGGTCACACGTGTCTAGCTCCTGTTGAAATGTAAAAGGTTGTCCGAAGCACTGATTCTGCTATATTTACAAACATCGTCATGCCGTTCTATAGCATACGGCTGACGCTACTTTCGTTACAATCCCATCGCTGTCCTCTCCCGAATGTTGTCCAGCACTTCTCTATGCAAGGGGGTAGGAGGTCTCGGGGAGGGACTCGAGGTGCTTGCGGTGGTGCTCGTTGGCCTGCAATCAGTTAGCCAATGCCTCTAAATGACTGCCCTTCCCGTTTTGAAAGATGGAGGTCCAAACATACGTAAGGCAGACCGCAGTAGTTGCAGGAAGCGATCTCGGGCTTGTCGGTGTTGATGAAGATTCTGGGGTGGCCGGCGGGACCGCCGCCTCCGTCGCACGCAACGATGCGCTTGTGTGTCCAGGTAACGGGCTGCTCGTGGATAAGCTCCATCGCGGAGTACGGTTGTGGCTGCGACCAATTGGTTAGCCCCTCTCCCTCGACGCCGTCGTTGACTGCAGGTGTCTCATCGTCTCACCTGGAGGTTGAAGTCCGTCTGCTCGAATCGGGGACCGGTCATAGCCTTGGCTCTGGGCTGCTGGCTGCGCGACCAGATGAGGGATCGGTTGGGGGCCTGGCCGACCTCTTGCGGAACGGTGGTCTCGGCCGTCTGGGGGGTAGCGGCTTCGTTCTTCTCGACGACGGCGGGTCTCTCGGTGGTGCGGGCGGCCGCGGACACGGTGAAGGGGCGCGAGGCAACGCAGAGCTGTCGCGACAGGGCGCTCGTCGCTCGTCTGGATGCCGACAACATGGTGCTGGCTCAATTGGGTGTTTCGTTCGAAGGGGTCGGGCGGTTCCGGCTCACCAGATAGTCGATTTCTGGGGAAGCTTGGAGTTCCTGAAGCAATTGATTACACCTGCTGTCATTCGTCGGGAAGAAATAAACCCCGCTAGCCGAGGTGAGTGGTGCCCCACTTCGGTGTGTTCGGTGAGACGCTCCACCATCTTATCAGCAACCATTAGCACGGATCGTTCAACGCGTCCCTTCTCTAACCGACCGTCTCCAACTTGGAGCTCTCTACGAGCCTGAGTTCAATCAAGTAGATTGACCAAAGCTTCTCCCGGAGACGACTATCTCTATGCCTCCCGCAGGCAGTTCTCAGCCTCATGTGACAAGCAGCCGGCCAGCACCCGTGGCCAGAGCAAACACAACAGCCTGCATCCGCTGCCGGCAGAAAAAGAAGCGATGCGACCAAAAGCTGCCAGTATGCATTTCATCCTCTTCGATGTCTAATACAGTCATACACGTGAGGGTATCTGACGATCGCGTAGAGATGTCGCTTGTGTGAGCTTGCTGGGGTCGAGTGTTTCGGGTACGACGCCGTAGCCAGGAGACAGGTTCCTCGAAGGTTGGGTCCAAAAGACGTCTTTTCGTGTGACTACTCACACCTTTCCATCCAGCTACATCCACAGCCTTGAAGATCGTGTTGCGTATCTCGAGTTGAAGCTCAGGGAACATGGCATTGGCTATGAAGACGGAGCAACCCCTATCCAGGAGACTTTGTTGCCTCCTCAGCATACGCCAAGGCTTCCGGAGTCTGCGGTGAACGAAAGAAATGGAGACTTCAATACACCAAGTGGAGGCCATGCTGAGATCAACGCGTCCTCGACGGTGACAACTCAGCCTATCGTCCCCCAAATTCAAGTTGGCGCCGAACATGAAGCCTCCTTCACTCACATTCTCATGAGAGAACTCATGAGCTCACGGCTGGCACCGCAATTGCACAGGAGTCGAGCTTCTGATCCTGGTCATCAGAGGCAGCAAAACTCCTCCGACATGGCAGGCGATTTGGACACCAGCCCTCTCTCACTGCCAACGAGACAGATAGCGGAGAATCTCGTCAAAGAGTACTTCCAGTCCACGAGTGCTGGTATGCCGTTGCTGCACGAACCCACCTTCAGAAAGAAGCTCGATCTCATCTACGATATGCCTCGAGTGGTCGACATGGCCGAAGATCACAAAACTACAGAGTCGAGACTTGCGCTTTTCTTCGTGCTCGAAGTCTTTGCGGCGGCGCTCCTATCAATGTCCAAGAATGATCCTGCGAGAATACCAATATGGCTAGCAGATCGCTATCACAAAACAGCTATCGCAGCTCTCATTGAAGCCGGTCTGCCGGCCGACGTCGAAGGTGTTCAGGCTCTTCTTCTCGTTGGGCAGTTTTACTATCTACATCCAACCCTATGGGTAGTCTGGAATACAGTCGGTGCTGCTATCCGTCTTGCCGTGGAGCTGGGCCTGCACCAAGATCCGTCCCCCGAAGAGGTGGACGCTCTTACACTCGACACTAGAAGGCGAACTTTCTGGGTAGCATACGCGATGGATCGCAACATCTCGGTGGCACTCAACATGCCGTCCTGTCTTTCAGACGGCGCAATCAACGTCGAGGTAAGCCCAGCCCTGCAATCTACAGTAACTCGAGCTCATGGAGATGAAGTTTCCCAGCGATGTCAACGACGAGCTCATCACCATAGACGGCATTAGGCAGGGTGAGGCGCACAAGTCAGGAGCCAAGCTGGTCAGCCTACATCTCTTTCGGTACCGCCAGATTCAGTCCGAAATGCAGCGAGTTCTCTACGAGAAGCCATCGTCTCCGTATTCCCCCGTCCCGATGGACGACTGGCAGCCAAAGATGCGCGACCGTATCGACGAGTGGCTTCGAAACATCCCCGCGGGAGACAGCTTGAACAGCCTCGATAAGACCGTCATTGAAACCTTTGAGCTGACCCATCACACGGCGTTGTTTCGCCTTTATCGCCCCTCTCCAAACAATCCCAACCCATCAGGCATTCAATTACTAGCTGCCACCCAGTCAGTCACGAAGATGATCCATCTATACCGGGAATTCTTCCGCCGGAAGAGATTGACCATCTACTGGCAGTCTGTGGAGAACGTTTTCTCTGCCGGGACAACTCTGTTGTTCGCGTACACCAACTCCGCCGAAGTGAGGGAGGCGATCAGCTCCCAGTCCTTCCAGTCTCTTGTCAACACATGCTCTTCCGTACTATGGGGGATGGTGGAACATTTTCCAGCATTTCAAGGCAAACGAGATGCCTTCGACACTGCTTCATCGAGGGTCATGATGGAACTGTCGCACGGCGTCACTGCGGGCGAATCTGGGCTGATCGCTTCCTCCTCTGCAATTGACGCGGCCCACGAAGTCCAACAGACACGATTAGCTTCGCTGGAGACGATTGACCCAACCAACTTCGATATATCATCTACGAGTCTTTTGGACTTTGATGATCTATCCATGATCTGGGAAGCCACAGCTGACTTGAGTGGGACTTTCATGCCGTCCTGGGTATGAAATGGCCAATGCCACGTCAGTGGTTTCCTCATATCTGACTTGATTGAAACAAAACGACTGGTCATTGACACAAGTGAGAATTTAGACAGCTTATCCTGTCTCGACCGTTGCTCAAGCCGCCACTAGTGCGTGCGTCTATAGGATAACTCAAGTCGATTGCTACTCACTTGTGATTCGCTCTTTTTCTCCTCGGAGGTCTATCATCCTTGCTCATAGGCTTTGTCGTCTCCGCAGGAATTCACAAGCAGCCCGTCAGGCGTGATACATTACATCATTAGGAAACGTTTGACACGTGCTCTCTATTCGAGTCTACAGAATGCGGACTTATGCACAACTAACTCGCGATCGGCCTTGCTCGTTTCCCCAACCCAAAATTGCACGGGCCAGCACAATTGTCTCTGGTCCAAGGGTGCGATGGAGTTTCGAGACGATCAGGTCGCGCTCATTCATCAGCCTGAGGTTTGTTTCTGCAGGAAATCCAGCATTTATCATATGGTTTCCATGTGCCGGCCCTTCCTTCATTCCTTGGAGCTGTTGCTTGGTCTCCACGGTTTCTCCGCCGCCCTTTTGCTGTGGGCATTCCTTCCCTTCGACCTCATTCTCCACTGTCACCACATGGTAAAACTGATAGACAAAGCCTGTAAGAGCAAAGCCACATGCGATCCCAGGTATGGACAGGTTATGATCCTGGAACATGTATTGCATCGCCCTCAATGGCCTCACGACGCTGTTGAGTTCTAGCCCGACATCGTCCCACACGGATCTGACGAGGGCGCTTCGTAAAGTCTCGTAGGGCCCGACGAGAGCTCTTGAAACTCCCAGACGCATGTTGATACCCTCTGATCCCTACTGGCATTCTCGTTCAGGCCCTGGACTGTCTACGGGAGTAATAAGACCGTACCCTACCTCTTCTCCATACCGGCTGCAACGATGACTTGGACGATGGGCTCTAGAGTTTTGTGTGACTTCTCTGGGAGTCAGGTCAAGAAAAGGCATGCTCAACCTGTTGTCTTCGGAGGGTGGCTCCTGGGCATCGTCCAGGAAGTAGTATTCCGGGGGCGGAAGCGCTTTGAAAAGAAATTAATCAAGAGTTGAATTCATTTTGTTATGAACTGTGTGTGGTCGGGGACTGAAACTTTTCATTTGGGAAGCGGGATGGCGAAGGAAAGGAAATGATGACGGATGGCGACCGTGGAGCTCTGACATGGAAACGATTGGTAATATCACTTCAATGTGGACGGTTTCGGAAACTTTCTTTAAGGATCTGCTGCTGCCTGGCAATAACCCGCATTCTGCTGCAACTTTAAGCCTGGACTGGCATCGAGATCATGTCTGACCAAATCAGTTGACGTTTGACTTTCAATCAGGAGAAACCAGCATTGTAGTAGTGAGTGCCGCTTTCGGGACCCATGAAATGTACAGATGAACTACTGTCGTGAGATTATAGCGCGATGGCGATCTATTCAAAGCTCTAGGTAGAAAGACGTGAGCAGCAAAAGGAGTGTTGTGTTCTCTATCCTTTTCTCAAAGCATCATCAGAGATGAAACTATTGATAGATGGCCCTCGCTAAGATTTGTCCACATTCATACTTCCGGCACAATTGCTGCCGACTTGACCTTTCTGTCTACACCACCAGTAGAGTCGACCCTCTCAACGTCATCCGCATCGGTCCCCTCAATGATCGTGTTACGATGCGCCTCTCGCTTCGGCCTGTCATGTGTGTCAGAAACTGTTTTCAATGTTGCAGAAGAGACAGGGTCTTACAAGAGGTACTTGACATCAATGTACCGAAGCACGCAAGTCATGATGATGACGAGAACTCCAATGGCTACGGATGACTGCCAAGCATGCTTGTCTGTGGAGCGTCAGCGAGTGAATTGTAGATTAGAACCTTCCAGACTTACAATAAGGAGCCTGAGTAGCAGGCCAGACGAGCACCTGGGACCAAGCAGAGATGGCGTAGTAGCCGGCAATGGACACACCAACAATCAGCGTTCTCGCCTCGGGGTCTTGAGGCAAGAGATCGGCCAGCCACGCGAAGATGAGAGGAGCTGTGCCCATGGCCGTAAAAGTGATGAAGTAGCTTGCGTAGGCGGTTCCGATGGGCGTCGTCGTTGGGTGTGCTGACCATACACTCATGGCAATGCAGACAGCAAGGCCAATGACAGCTAGTCCATTGTTAGTATGTTGCTCGCAAAGACACTCAGATGGTGCTTACCTTGGACGACGATTAGAGTCCATCTCGTCATCAGGAGGTCGGACAGAATAGCCCAAACCCAGACTATGACTCTGTTAGCTCCAAGGCCCGGACGAGGTTGAGAGACCACACTGACCGAAGACAACGTTGATCGCACTACCACCGATGGGAATGGCGTTCACCTGGTCAGTCGACCACCTGGCACTGCCGTCCGCGTTCTTCAAGCTCTTGAGGAACAAGTTGAAGTAGTTGTTGCCGTACGTCTCGAGAACCGTCGCGATATAGAGCACGGGCAGGAAGTAGATGACCCAGCTCTTGAATGCGCGTCTTCAGACCGTTAGTCATTTCCCTTGACGACTGCTTACAACACATACCTCGTGGCGGCCCAGGTCATCTTCTTGGGCTCAGCCTTTCCGTGGCGCTCCAGTCGCTCCATGGCGAGCTGAGCGTGGCCCTTCTTGAACCAGAATGCGCGAGGGTTGGGGTTATTTGGCGTGTCGGGCAATAGGAAGAAGCCCATGGCACCAACAACAACGGTCATGATGGCGTTGACAACAAAGAGCCAGCGCCAACCGGGGAGGCCTAGATTCGGCGTCAGTCTCGACCGAAGCTATCCCACAAGCAGGATGCACTTACCATGTAGTCCATGCATAGAGCTTCTGATGGCCACTTGCAACGCTCCCGACATCATTGACCCGACAGCTTGGCACGAGTGGTAGAACCCCATGCGCTTGGCCAGCTCAGACGGCGTGTACCAATGCATCAGCAACGTCATCATGCCAGGCCACGCGGAACTCTCGCAGAGCCCGAGCAGAACGCGGAGGACGTAAACCTGCTGGGCGTTCTTGACGAGGGCAAACATGCCTGTGATGATTCCCCAGCAGACTTCAAGACCGGAGAGCCAGTAGCTCGGGCGCACGTAGGTCAGGATGACTTGCGAGGGGATGAGCATGATGCAATATGCGACGTTGAAGTAGGTCGTGAAGCTTGAGTTGCCTGTCAGTCATGATGTTGCAGTCCAAGTTCGCAAGTGCGAAACTCACTAGTTGTACTCATTTCCATGGAGGTTGAGGTCCTCCTTCATGCCAGAAACGTACGCATTGCTGATGTTGGTTTGGTCCAGGTCTTGGCGGATTGTGTTAGTAGCCTTCAGTTGAATTGAATCGATCGCAACTAACACTTGATGACTGCAACTCTTGTTAGTTCAATCCAAGGCGCAAAATAGACCTTAGGGCTGACCTTGCGAAATGCACCCGAAAGTCATCAAAAAGATATCTAAACATCTCACGAGTTTTGCCTCCTCCGGTGTTCGCTCATGGCGCGCCGCAAAGGCAAGATTGCCGAGGTTGAACAGGCCCATTTCCGTTCCGGTAGAATGAGGGGTTGGCCGCGGAGTGCAGGAAGAGACAGAGCAATTGTTGGTTCACGACAAAACTTATTCAAGGCGTTGCCATCCTATTATACATGTTTCCCCCGCAAACCGGTGCTGAGAGTAATTAGATAAGGTAAGATAGGCTGCAAGCAATCTTTGACCGCATCGTTTCCAAGGCTCTTCCTATCTTGAGAAGAACCCCCCGGCCAACGTCCCGGTACCGTTATCAATGGGTAATCACTACCACGCGTTGATCATGTGGAGGTTGCAACTTCCGGTTAAGAGCAGAGTTGCATTGCGCGTAGCATGGAGAGAGCACAGGCCCGCCCCCTCATTGGGGCGGCCAACGCCGCTCACGAGTCGGCGGGCCCTCCGACAATGCATGCCCCGTACGATTCGTCGATAAGGTCATGTGAGGCGCTTGTGCTGACTCTTTGGGCAAACTAGACATGTCTTCTGCCTTTTACAGTCGGATTTGACGCGTTAGCTTCCGCGGTGGGTACGGGGAAACGAGTTGACGGTTCTCAGTGTTGCATATTGGCGAGGGGCGGTGTTTGCCGCTCAACAAGCGGCAAACCCTCCGACTTTCGGGGTTGACTCTCACAATCCCGGTGGACTGTACTATCCCTCATCCTGGGGTTCGGTTCGCAACTGTCAAGATGTACCTTGTCTTATCAATCCGTTTGCTGAGTGAAGAAAAAAGTCGGCATATCCCGCTTGCGGCTGCGATGGCGGAAGTTGGCCGCTGACTGGCGACTAGAGTTCGAGATCCGCGTCGCAGCAATGATTTAAAGTGTGTTCTAGGTTCTGCTCAATAGCTGAAGAAAGCCCAAACACCAAAGCACAGAGAACCAGCCGCACCACAATGACAGGCCTCCCCGTCCCAGACCCCTGCATCTCGTTCTGGCAGCAGACGACCAGATCATTCCCCTACCTGAACCACAATGACCAGCAGCCCGTGCCGAAAACTTCCAGGTACGTTGTCATAGGTTCCGGGATTTCGGGTGCCTTGACTGCCTACAAACTCGTCGAGGGCGGCGTATCGGGCTCGGATATTGTGATCCTCGAGGCTCGGGAAGCGGCTAGCGGCGCCAGCTCTCGCAACGCAGGCCATGTCAGGCCGGACGCATTCCGCGGCTTCACGACTTATAAGAAGCTCCACGGCGAAGAGCAAGCGTTAAAGGTCATCGCCAACGAGAGGGCCGTCTTTCACGCCATCGACGAGTTCGTAAAAGAGCACGGCGTGCAGTGCGATTTCAACCCCACAACCACCTTCGACGTCTGCTTGACACAGGAGTTTGTCGAACACAACGCCCAGAGCCTAAAGGAGTACCGGGAAGCTGGTGGTGATGTATCACACATCAAGTTCTATACTGGCGAGGAAGCAAGGGAGAAGACGGGTGTCCACGGCGCCCTGTGCGCATACGAATGGCCGGCGGGGTCTAGCCATCCTGCCAAACTCGCGCAATGGCTGCTGACGAAGAGCATCGAGAGTGGTGTACGATTCTTCACTCATTGTCCGGCCATAGCCGTGGCCGAATCGCAGTCCAGCGGAAGTGAACCAAATTGGGACGTGCAGACGCCCCGCGGCACCATCACAACTCCCACTGTGATTCATTGCACCAATGCGTTCGCGTCGCATTTGCTGCCACAGCTCGCTGCCTTCGTCGCGCCGGAACGCGCCCAGGCTCATGCTTTCGTACCACCAGCGGCACTCACCGGTAGCAAGATCCTACCGAGTACGGTATCACTGAGGCACGGGCTTCGGCACTTCTATTCGGTCAACCAACGTCGTGCGGATGGAATCATCATCTTGGGTGCGGCTGCAGCGAGTCCCTTCGTAAGCGAAGCAGCATACACAGCTAAGCGAACATCCAACGACCAGGCCATCAGCGAGGAGATTCGTGATGACTCGGTGGCAAACTTCCAGCGGTGTTTTGCAGAATGCCGGCCGGAGAAACTGAGTCGGGGTGAGGGACTACTTCACGCCTGGACGGGTATCATTGGCATGACCCCCGATATGGTGCCGTTCGTCGGAAAGGTCGACGGATACCCGGGTCAGTGGGTGTGCGCCGGGTTCAACGGGCACGGTAAGTCCCCTCGATCATTGACGCGATAATCGGTTCTGACGAGAGAGTAGGCATGGCGCGAATTTTCACCTGTGCGCCAGGGTTGGTGAAGATGGTCCTTGGTGGAAGCTGGGAGGACACGGGATTGCCAGAGTGCTTCGAGATGAGCTTTGAGCGGTTGGAAAAGCTATGCGGGGACCGTTCAACTCAGCTTTCCAAGATATAGAGACATTGTAGATGGCAAAGAGCTTGTCCACGAGTGAAGATGCAGGCAGTACATTGTATCAGGCGTTTGGTGGTGTCGGTGGCAGTTGAATGAGGTGACATAAATGCATGTCTTGGCCCGTTGGTCGGAGGGAAGCCGCTTCCCGCTCCCTAGACGCGCACGGACCCCGAATGCCCCTGCGACCCCGTTTAGCGCAGGCGGTGACCGCCATTTCTTGTCTCCTAACGGCAGAATTTCCAGATTTTTGGTCCATCTCAATCAACATCTTGACGCGCCTCATATCCTCCAACCCCGCAAACCATCCATCGACAAATTCACCTGCCCGTGACCGCTCTCAAAGCGCACGAATGATCCCGCGCGATCCGTTACTAACCGCAGATACGTGAACAACAACAGCATCATCCACAATGTCGAAGAACTTGGCGCCGGAAACGCCTCCAAGCAGAGGAATCTCCTCTCGCTTGTTGACGATGAAGTTCATGCAGAGAGCTGCTGCGAACGGATCTCCAGCGGAATCATCTCCCGACGAGCCTTCTTCAAAGAGGCGCAAGTTCCAGAACTCTCCTCTCACAGGAGACTTCCACTCCTTCGACCAGGCGGCTGTTCAGGCAGCGCTGAAGCAACAAGACGCCAAACGGTTGGCCGCCCTGGAGGCGTCCAGAGCTGAAATGGCGGACACGCACTGGGTGCTGGACGGAAAATGGGGAAAATCAGACAATGCGGAAAGCGCGCCGCCGAACATTGTGTACGTTGGATACGCCGACATTGACGGACCCGACGAAGACGACAACGAGGAAACCATCCAGCAGGTCGGACGAAAGAAGATTGGAAACGCCAAGAGCAATAACGCAAAGGTATGGACGAGGAATGGCGTTGAGGTACAGCAGCTAATCCATGTACAGAAGCCTACTGCTGCAGCCACTTCCAAGGACGACAGCGACTCGAGCGGCTCTAGCGAATCCGACGAATCCAGCGACGACAACTCAACCTCGGGCGACGAAGAAACGCCAGCCAAATCGAAATCCCATCCTGTCAAGGGTCTGTCATCCGGCGGCCAAGGACGCACAAGAGTAAACCTCAAGCCGAAGAAGTCGTCAGAGTCCGTCAAGGCTCAAGAGTTCCGGGACAAAAGAAGAAAGAAGGAAGTGAAGTTGAACCAGTTGTCGGGTATCTCCAACAACTTCACAGGCAGCCCGGGTGGCGGCATTTCTGGAGCTAGCAGATCGTCTACAATGCCTCTGAACATGAAATGCCACAACTGTGGCAAGGCGGGCCACAAGGTGGCAGACTGCCCGACGGCACAAAGGTCCGGCAAGCGAAAGTCATTCCAGAGATCCTGATGACATTTGTGTATGCCAGCGCAGCCGTTTCGTTTCGAGATACCCTTTTCGCCCAAGTCGGGCCCTCTTCCAGTTCCCCAGTTCCTTCCCGCTTGATGGGGCCATAGTGAAGAAGTAAACCACATCTTGCGAGATACCAGCAAGGATTTTGCGTGTGGAATCACATTGAACGACAAGATCACACAGAACGCATCATGACACGATGCCCTACGTAGATACGCATTGCGTACTTTACCGAACCAGTCCTGGCTCGTGTTCGTACAGCAGTCTTAATGGAAGAAGAACACTTTTTTTGGGCATGGCTCCATCGTTTTCCTCGCAACGTGACCGTCGAATGGCTTGGTACTGACAATAATACACAGAACTATTTTGCAAAGAAAGACAACGAGTAACAAAGCTGGGGCGGCCTGACTGACATGCAGGGGAGGATCGATGCCGTCCTTTTTCTAGCCGACACATTCATCCGTGACCTTTATTGAAATGAGTAGACTTGCGGGAAGTGAGGCCGTGCGTGGCAGCAACTGGCTCCGAGTGTCTGCGAAACCTCACAAGAAGCAAACGCTTCTGCGCAACCTGGAGTTAAAGCGGGATCGAACGAGCAATGTCCACGTTGTCTATCCGGTCCAATCCCGCCCGCACAGCCCAAAGACGATCCCGTCGCACCATCTGGAGATTCCGTCGATCCAGCCCGTCACCTCGCAGCCAATAAGCCGGCTCCAATTGCCGATGACAACACGAGAAGCACCGCCAACCCTGCCGGCACGTTTCCCATATGTCGATGGAGATCTAGCAGGCAACACATCGATCCCCGTTCCTTGGCTGGCGTCGGGCAAGGAACCCGTTCCGCATGTGAACTGTCGATCCTCTGAGCGAAGCAAGCAGCTCGCTCAAAACGGCAAGATGGGAAACTCTGGGGTATCTCATCCGGCGTCCCGGCAAACCTCGACTTGGGACGGCAGGCAGCGAAGGTCTCACAATCAGAGTTCCCGTCTGCTCGAGGCAAATTTATGCATGAAGCAGCAAGAACCTCATGCGAAGACGGCTCCACTGCAACTAAATTGAGGAAGCGGCATATGCCATCATCCATCAATTGTGAGCGCGCCAGCCGCGCAATCATGATTTCCGGTCATGAACTGAGATCTGACGTTGGCGGATGATGGACTCGAGCTCGTGCAACAACCCTGTATGGCGCGGCGCCTCGAACCGTTATTGTGTCATCCCATGACACACACTACGGATACTCTCCGCCGTGCGATGGATGACCGAAACGGCAAGCGAAGTTCGAGCATCAAGCGAAGGCACAGGCAAACATCGCTCGTGCGACGAGTCAACATTGGCCGCCTCCTCGAGTCCTCTTTCGAGGTCGATAAGGTGGTACCCTCCCTGGATGGTACCACGCTGCGGTTCATATCACCGTCGCAATTTGTAGGAAAGCCCTCGGCGTCATCAACAAGCCGGGATTCGAAATCGTCCCAAAGACGCGCAGACAAGGAGGTGGGAGCAAACGTCGCTTGAATCTCTCGCTTCGTTGGTGGTAATCTGTCCAAGATTGAGGACTGATATGTCGTCGTACAGCGCGGTTAGGCAGGTCGCGCGGCCGCGGCTTCGATCCACGAGGTGACGAGGGTACGGATAGCGCACTACCGAGCGTCATGCTGCTACGGTACTGCTATCGACAGCGACCCCCGGGTTTGAAACGAAACAGTGGGGTTTGTTTGTTCTCAGTGGATGGAAATCCCGCGCTGTCGGAACCCGGGTTCCACTTTGTTTAATTCAGCTGTGAATTTGGCGAGGTTTGCTGCAGACCTTTTGCTCGGCCAATCTATCAAGACCCCTGGCGACAACCGCTTGGCTATCAAACTCCCGGGACGGCAATGTTTTCCGGACCGGTCTCGAACGGCCCCGAGGCCCGTCCAGAGTGGAAAGTGCTCGAGTGGAACCGCCGAGACTGTGTCCGGGACAATTGGGGCTCGCTCGCAGGGCACTTCGTGCTCGGTGCGTTGTCGTCGTCGTCGACATCGTCGGCACTGTACACGCTAAATGCGCACATGTGGTGGTTTGTGCGAGCACGTTTTCCGATGTTCTCTCCTTGGGAACCAACTCCCCCCCCCGATGGAGGCTTAGACACTGAGGAGAACCCACGAGGATGAGGTGCAGCTGAAAATGTCTAAGCGTTTGGAAAGCAGGCATTTGATGCACGTAATATCGTCAAACCCGGCCGGGAACGGTGCAGTTTTCCTATTGAGGGTAGCGTGGGTGCATCGTCGACAGCGAGCGAGGCGAGCGGGACGTACGGCCCTGGGGGCAGCAGCAAAACCGGTGTGAGGGGTTCAGAGGGAGGGGACTCGCGTCGGTTTATGAGGAGCGGCAGGCAACCGGGCGGGTTTGGTTTCCCAATGAGCTACAGCTGCGAATGCCATACAGCGGTCAAGGACCTCGACGGGCGGCGGCGGTCTGCGCGGTGGGCAGGTGTCGTGTCTGTTGCGGGTTCAACGAACTCTCAAAGTGGGCAGCGAAGCCGGAATGACTCGTCTGGCTTCAGGGAGGACGGGTTCGGCAGAGCAGGAACGGCGGCGACGACGACGACCTGGAGGGGGCCCAGCACTACCGTCTACGCCCGCTGGCCGAATCATGGGCTCCCGGAGTATTTTCCGATCGACGGCGCTTCGTTCAGCTCGTTTACTCCGGACACCCGAACGGCGCCAGCCCGGACCTAGAACGGGGCTATCGCAGAGGGCATGGTTTTAAGGTTTGTGATGGTCGGCATGACTGCAACGGAAGACTCATGGAAGCGAGGGCGGGCCACGGTTACATGGGCTTGTCTTGTTAGTGTGCAGTGCAATCATGTGTGCTACCTACATACACGCAGCGAGAGGCGGCTAGGATGGAAAGACTGTGTAGGACTGGCGGCAGGACTGCTGCTACTGCATGGCCAAGACCTCCGAGATGAGAGCTGTCATATGCGGCAGATATCGACACCGTCTTGGCTTCGGTGAGATTCATATAGCGGAAATCGGCCGCCGGGGAGACACACCTTGCTGACAGACTTCTTCGTCAAGATTGTCCGAGTCCGCACAAAGGTCGATATCGAAAAGAGGCATCCAATGACCTCGGTCAGAGACACCGGGATGTGGGGGCTGAAAGTTGTCTCGTCAGCTTCTGCTCCAGCAACATCTCACAGGAATGCAGCGACGAGACGACGATCATCTCGCTCTAGGCCTCAACGAGATGACATGGAGGCAAGCAAAAGGTCTTTTCTCCTCTCTCGATGGAGCTGGCCCGCAGGGCAGGCAAGTGTGTTGGACGGTGCATGAGAGAAGCATGGCATCCCGCCAGACGGATCCAAGCCGAGTCGCCGGAATCCAGGGATGGGGATCCGCACTGCCGTGCTAAAATAGTAAACATGCGTAGCCTGTTGCTTTGAGCATCAGCCAGTCATTCAGTGAGCCAAGATGTAAGCAGATGGGCACATGGAGTACTGATCGAAGGCTCTCAGCCTCCTAGTTGCTACTGGGCTCGACCTGAGCGGGATTGTGATGCTAATGTGAGGCATCAAAGTAGCGTGGCAGGCTAGGTTCGTCCACTGCGAACATCAGCACACCGGCCTCCAGCCCATGCACGAGGGCATCGGCGTGATCTGCCTACACTGCCGGATTGCCTCAACAGGTCAAGCGAATGACGCCAAGAGAAATGGTTGTCTCCCCGAGCGGCGTTGTACATGAGTAGTGCGCAAACATTGGAAGTGGGTGGAAGGTTAGGATGGCTTTTACGGCGAAGCTGGCAAACCGTCTTGTCTCAAGTTTTCGTCATCTTTATTGGGTGGGGTTCAAGCAAGTCAGCGCAGGCCGTTCAATTGATCTTGACAAGCAAACACATTCTTAGATATGCTTGGCATCAAATGACTACACTCCGTTGTGTGTATGTGTGTGTGTGTGCATGTAAATGGATGTGTAAGTTTGGGTTTGCCTCCTCGAACTTGACGCTTTTCTCAGCAGGTGACTGCATGTCCGCCTTTCTTCACGTCCATAATTCAGGTCGTCGGCCAGCAAGCCAAAGTCCGAGCTTGCTTTCTTTTTCTTGTCCTCCCATTCTCTCTTTTACTTACTTGCTCGCAACCAGATTCCCGGGAATAAATTAGAAACGGACCGGGGGACCTCAATTTCTTCTGCCCTTCCCGAAGCAACTGAAAAAGAGTCCCCTGTCTTCGGTTTATTTCTTTTTCGGCGCTGACACCCGAAATTGCAACATCCCGACTCGTCTCCCCTGTCACCGCCTTGCAACACGTTTCTCTTCCTTTTCTCAATCTTCGTTGCCTCTCCACCAACAGCTCATCCGGGGCGGAAGCAAGGGTGGACGGATCCCCGGGTATCAAGTTGTTCTGTGAGGCTTTCCTTTCGATGGGGGTGGGAGGCGGCTCGGGTGTAACGTGTCAGTAGAAGACAATCAGCAACTCTCACCGGATTTTATACCCTCCATCATCTATATCAGCTATTGCCAATCTTATTGATATAACAACTCATCAGCGAAATTTGCCATCAACCGGTGCCAAGAGGATATGCCTGAGACATCGGGGACCCGGATGATAGGGTGACTCAAATCACAGGGCAAATAAGCACCGGGGCTACCTATCTAGACGGCGGACGGCGGGCCAGCCCGCGCTACGTCTAATAGCCTTCCCATTCCCCGCCCCTTGCCAGACGACCAGAGGGACGCGGTCCATGGGCGAGCGAGAGCACGATTGACATTGAAGTACAGGTGAGGCAAGCCCAGCCAAGGATGATGGAAGGGACAGCCCGACAAGCCAGACCAGTTACTTGTAAATGCGTGTGTGTGTGTGTGTGTAAAGGCCCCTGCCGTCAGACATTCTTTCTTGAAACCCCCCTTGCCGCCCATCCTTTCCCCAGGCCGGTCTGCTCCCGTCGCTCCGCGCCAGACAAACCCCAAAAATCCAACCAAATATCGTGCGGTTTTGAATGTGTTATCATCCCACAATTGCGAAGATCCGGGAGCGAGACAAGACCCTCTCCAAGGTATTCGAGATTGGAGAGGGCATTGCCCCTTCAGAGTAAACTGCCCGAGCAGCAGCAGCAGGCACTGTTGCGGCATCTCCCAGGGTTGATATTCCTTCATAACGGGGGATTGGGATTTGTCAACGTGGCTACCTGCCGGCACAGCGAGATCTGAAGAGAGTGCAAATGATCTGTATCCATTTCTCCCATGTACCTTGATCAGTCGTGCCCGCTTCAGTCTTCTTCCCTGGGCTTGTTTGGGGTCTCTTGGACCCACCACAATGCTGCACATGTGCGCTGGTCGTTTCCTGGGCCCTTGTACGTCTCCGGGCCCGTCCCCCGTGTCGTCCACTCGCATGCATTCTCCTCTCCGACGACCGACCGCAACACATCCGACTGACTGGGAGTGCGAATCTTTGACATCAATGTGGTGCGCCGGGTCCGGCCCCCAAATGATCTCTGCTTTCTGACATTAGCAAGCCGGTGATATAACCACCAAAAAAGCAGCGGTCCCAGCTATTTTTCACTTGCCGTCCAGCCTGTCCCTCCCCTCTTCGACTCAACGACCAGCCCCGAACTGCCACAAAGGCATACAGCACCGCACTGCGTTTCAACCTGACAACCAGTCTCTTTCCACGTGGAGCTATGGAAGTCGGGGTATCCTGGCGCCATAACAGCGCACCAGGCGGGATGGAAGGGGCGGTCAAATCGAGGATCTGAAGATTCGCAAGCGACTCGCTTTCCCTCCCCCTCCCAGGCATCAGCGGGGGTTTAGACGTGGACAGGCAAGAGACGGGATGTAAATTAGGCATTTCGGCTGGACTGCCTCATCTCCAGCCTCAAAAAAGAAGCTGGAGACGGAAGGTAACGGTGAGGCAGGCATGTTCGTGGTTGTCGTGGCATCTGCAACCTTGCCAGGGGCCCATGATATGTAGGGCGAATATTGCTACCGTCGGTCGCGGTTAAGCAGGGCAATAGTCACGACGAACTCCATGTTCACGGCCAGACGGCAGACGGTTCGTCACGGCAGGAGAGCCACTGTATGTTTCAGAGAGACCTCGTCGTCATCTCGCCCTTGACATCAGTCATACAAGGGAAGTAGAATCCCTGTGGTGCGGTCTTCTCGGTAGTGCCGCAGCGGCGACATTAGCGCGAGTCTGGCGGCAGTAGCAGATCGGGAACGATGTTGGAATCCGGTGTTCGGCGTCGTCGCAGGCCTCTGACGGCGGCTATCGGCTTTTTTGATGGCGATATTGTTGTTGTTGTTTGTTCTTGTAGCCTCCTATCTGCCGGCCAGTCATTGAGAGGAATGAAGATGGATGGATGGGAAAGAGCTACTGACGGACTGCCGCAGGAAACAGGCAAGACAGCATCCGGATGGAGGGATGAAGGGAGAAGAAGGGCCTGGAGCCACCCCTACAGGCTACAGGGACCCTCGCGAGAGCAACAGCGTTCCAGCGATCAGCAGCCCGTCCATCCGCTTTCGTCCATCGTTTCTGGAGACCGTCTGGCTGGTACCCTTGGGTCGCACAGCGGTAGCGTCCCTTGCGTCCCCACGCCGAGCACAGACCCTTCTTTCCATGAGGTGTTCTCTTGCAGTTGCAGCTGGGTGTTGCTCTGCCTGCTTTCTGCCGTGGCCTCTGTTTCTGCTTGATGCTGAGGTGCTTGCTGATGCCGGTGCGATGGCAGGAGTCAGTAAGGTACTTACTACTACCAAGATGCAGAGCAGACCGGACTGCTCCTGCCAGTTTGTCATGTCCAGTCAGTGCCACTGTTCCTTCCGCGAGATGTGTTTCCATCTTCCACGGCCAAGATACGTACCTGCTTGACTGGGTGCTTGACTGAACATTAGCACCAACATCATCATCATTAACAAACCAAGTACCCACCTTACCTTACCTGCCTACCTTACCTACCCAAGGTAGGTAACTAAGGTAGGCACCGTACGTACCTGCCTTACACTACGAATACCTAGGCATTGTCACTTAGGTAGGTAAGAAGGAACATTCAACTTCTCCGTGCGGTCCTTCCTCCCCCATATCGTCCCTCTTTCCGCCACATGCCTGAGGCCCAGTCCCCAAATCCCAATCTCACCCTAAGGTAGGTAGGCCCAGGCCAGCCCAGCAACAGCAACAGCGACAGCAACACAGCAGCAGCAGCAGCAGCGCCAGCCAGCCGCAACCACGACCCTTCCCTCACTGCAGTACCTGTACCCGCTCGCCTCCCCTCCTTCCACTCCCCCCCTGTCCTGCGACCCGCGACCTGCGACCTGCGCACCCCGGCCGCCGCACGAGCACCCAAGCACCTTCCCGGCTGCTTCTTCGTCTTCCTCCACCGTCCGTCCCACGGCTGACACTTACACTCGCACACTACCTTACCTTACGGGCACCTCATCCAACCACTCACACTGCACCCGCCTTTCCAATCTGCCTTGCCTTGCATTTCGCTGCGGCTTGCGGGTGCTTTCTCAATCCTGTCGCAGCTTGCTCCAGCCTGACTGACTGACTTCGTTGCGCTGCATCTCATCCACCTGCGAACCCACCTCTTACGTGCCTCACTCACCTTTCCTCTTCTTCAAATCAACCCTCACCCGCTCCTTGTCATACCTTACCCTCCTTACCACGTCCACCTCTGCCTACGTTCGCCCCAACGTCCCCTATCCTTCAAAAGTGGCGTTCCCCCACCCCACGTCCAGAGCTTTTGTCTTCTTCCAAAGTGCTAGGCGACAAGCAGCAGTCTCCCAAACCGTTCTGCTGCAGCCCCGTGCCGTACACTCCCTTCCACCCAACTGCATCTACCGCCACCACTGCACGAGGATCGGTACCAAAAACATTAATCCTACAACCAGCACCCTGACCCGAACACCTACCGCCATCACCGTCATTCACTCTCGACGGTTTAGGCACAACTCCGCCGACATGTCTGACAGAGAGCCCAGTGCCCGCGGTCCCAGGGACCTGGATGGCCCTCTTCGCGAGCCGAGGCCCCAGCCTATCGAGCGGGTGACGGATCAGCTCGAGACCCCTTCGCTCGACGACAGAACCTACCGTGTCATTCGCTTGTCCAACAAGCTTGAGGCCCTGCTGGTTCACGATCCAGAGACAGACAAGGCCAGCGCCGCCCTTGACGTCAATGTCGGAAACTTCAGCGACGAAGAGGATATGCCCGGCATGGCCCATGCCGTGGAACATGTACGCTTCTCCACACACACAAAGAAACCCCCTCGCAATCGCTTCCCTCGGCTGACAATTGTTTGCGCAGCTTCTGTTCATGGGCACCAAGAAGTTCCCTGTAGAAAACGAATACTCCCAGTACCTCGCCTCCAACTCTGGCAGCTCAAACGCATACACGGGAGCAACCTCCACCAACTACTTTTTCGATGTCTCTGCAAAGCCTGCTAACGACCAGGAGCCCTCGGCCTCGAACCCCTCCCCCTTCAAGGGTGCGCTCGACCGCTTCGCCCAGTTCTTTATCGAGCCTCTCTTCCTCGAATCGACCCTGGACCGAGAGTTGCGCGCAGTCGACTCCGAGAACAAGAAGAACCTCCAGAGCGACCAATGGCGACTGCACCAGCTTGAGAAGAGCCTTTCCAACCCCAAGCACCCCTTCTGCCACTTTTCGACCGGCAACTTCGAGGTTCTCAAGGCCCAGCCAGAGGCTAAGGGCGTCAATGTTCGGGCCAAGTTTATGGAGTTCCACGAGAAGCACTACTCAGCGAACAGGATGAAGTTGGTGGTTCTGGGACGGGAGCCTTTGGACGTTTTGGAGGACTGGGTCGTAGAGTTGTTTGCTGGGGTCCCCAATAAGAATCTGGTGCCGAACCGCTGGGAGGCCGAGGTGCCCTTCCGCGAAAGCGAGCTCGGTGTGCAGGTGTTCGCCAAGCCGGTGATGGACTCGCGCGAACTGAACCTCTTTTTCCCGTTCCTCGACGAGGAGAACATGTTCGAGTCGCAGCCCAGCCGATACGTCAGCCACCTGATCGGCCACGAGGGACCTGGAAGTATTATGGCCTATGTCAAGGAGAAGGGTTGGGCCAACGGTCTAAGTGCCGGCGCATACCCAGTCTGTCCGGGCACCCCTGGTATCTTTGACTGCCAGATTCGCCTGACCGAGGAGGTGAGCTTGGAATTCGCCGATCTTACTATGGCCTCACATGCTGACGCAAACCACAGGGCCTCAAGAACTACAAGGAGATCGTCAAGATCTTCTTCCAATACGTCTCTCTTCTCCGGGAGTCGCCGCCCCAAGAGTGGATTTTTGATGAGCAGAAGGGCATGGCCGATGTTGACTTCAAGTTTAAACAAAAGACGCCAGCAAGCCGCTTCACCAGCAAGACTAGTGCCGTCATGCAGAAGCCGCTGCCGCGCGAGTGGCTTCTCAGTGGATACAGCCGGCTGCGCAAGTTCGACTCTCAACTGATCGACAAGGGACTGGCTTGCTTGAGACCTGATAACTTCCGTTTGACCATCGTGTCGCAGAAGTTCCCTGGCGACTGGGATCAGAAGGAGAAGTGGTACGGCACCGAGTACCGCCGCGAGAAGATTCCCGACGACTTCATGGCAGAGATCAAGAAGGCTGCCTCGAGTTCCGCCTCCGACCGACTCGCAGAGCTTCACCTCCCCCACAAGAACAATTTCATACCCACCAAGCTCGAGGTCGAGAAGAAGGAGGTCAAGGAGCCGGCAGTGGCGCCGCGTGTCGTCCGAAACGACAGCATCGCTCGGACGTGGTTCAAGAAAGATGACACATTCTGGGTGCCCAAGGCGAATCTTGTCATCAGCTGCCGGAACCCCAACATCTACTCGACTGCTGAGAATGCTGTCAAGGCTAGGCTGTTTACCGACCTCGTTAGGGATGCGTTGGAGGCCTACTCGTATGATGCGGAGCTTGCAGGTCTGCAGTACAGTGTCACCCTTGACGCCCGCGGCTTGTTCCTGGACCTCAGTGGGTACAACGACAAGTTGGCGGTTCTCTTGGAGCAGGTTCTCATCACTATGCGCGGCCTCAAGATTAAGGATGAGAGATTCGACATCATCAAGGAGCGCCTAAACCGGGGATACAACAACTGGGAGCTTCAGCAGCCCTTCCACCAGGTGTCAGACTACACAACTTGGCTCAACTCTGAGCGTGACTACGTTGTCGAGGAGTCTTTGGCTGAGCTGCCCAACATCACCGTTGAGGACGTCCGCCAGTTCAAGAAGCAGATGCTTTCACAAGTGCACATTGAAAGCTATGTGCACGGCAATCTGTACAAAGAGGATGCCCTCAAGTTGACTGACATGATTGAGACAATCCTGAAGCCCCGTGAATTGCCACGCCCTCAGTGGCCCGTCATTCGATCTCTTGTTCTCCCCGCTGGATCAAACTACGTTTACAAGAAGACGCTGAAGGACCCAGCAAACGTCAACCACTGCATCGAGGTGTGGCTGTACGTTGGGGATAAGAGCGACCGCATGACGCGGGCAAAGACAATGCTCCTCGACCAGATGACCCATGAGCCGGCATTCGACCAACTCCGAACCAAGGAGCAGTTGGGCTACGTTGTCTTTAGTGGAGTCCGAAGCTTCTCAACAACCTATGGCTTCCGGTTCATCATTCAAAGTGAGCGAGCGCCTGAATACCTCGAGTCGAGGATCGAAGCATTCCTCAACCTCTTCGCCAACAACCTGGACTCCATGTCCGAGACCGATTTCGAGGGCCACAAGCGAAGTTTGATTGTGAAGCGTCTGGAAAAGCTTAAGAACCTTGACCAGGAGAGCAGCCGCCACTGGGCCCAGATCGCCAGTGAATACTACGACTTTGAGCTGAGTGAGTAGACATTCTTGTGTCGAGGATTACGGATGCTGACCCTTTTTCTAGCCCACGAAGATGCCGCCCATATCAAGTTGCTCACGAAGGCAGACATGATTGAGTTCTTCCAGCAGTACATCAAGCCAGGCTCTGCTACACGCGCAAAGCTTTCAGTCCACCTTCATGCCCAGGCGGGTAAGTCGACGGAGACGGAAACCAAGGTGAATGGGGTCAAGAAGGAAGAGAGCGATGCGACGAGCACGCCGGAGCCAGTCCCCATCAAAGACGTGCGTAGTTTCCGGGCGGGTCTGCAGGCGACGCGGGGAGCCCGGCCAGCCAAAGACCTGAGCGAATACGAAGACACGGATGCGAAGCTATGAGCAGCGAGTGGAAGATGGTTGTTCAAGACACAGGCGGCGTTGAGACCAGGGGTGATTACAAGAAGAGACATTTGCTAGAAGGACAACGGACTCAGAGTCTTGTCGAGAGGAGAAGAGTACTGGCACCAAAACAGTTGTTTCGAGCATCGGTTATTACACGCATCCATCGTCAGGATGGGGGGGGGGGGGGGCATGACGTTATGAGGCTTCACGACGGGAATCGGGATAGAGCCCCAAGAGTTGAGCAGCCTGCATTCGTGTACCACAGCCGCCACTATAGCGGGTTGGACAGCAACAAGACTACCTGGGTTTGTGTAGTTAGAAACAGAAGAGAGACCTGCATGTCATATGCTTTTACGAGTAATAGAATGCGAAACCGTGTGTCCGGCCTGTCAAGCAGTCGGGTGATATGCAGAGTCCACACGAGTCAAGAATGAAGGGCATGTGGCGAATGCTGGTTACGCGTCGAGTTGATTGGCAACACCACGGGTTGACTTTTGATTGAGGGTCGACAAGAGAGAGTCTTGCTGCTTTGGTTTTACTTTGTTTTTCCCGCTCCAAATGTGTGGTCTGCAACGAGGGTTTCGAAGATAGGCGGTCAAGAGAGGCTTGGGATGATGTGAAGAAATGCCCTATCAGAGTGAAGGTCTCATGCCGCTTTCCAGCCGAGAATGCCCAAGTCGGCGACAAGAGGCAGGGGCCGACTCTGACGTCAAGCTGGGAGGTCGTGGTAAGAAGTATGTGGGGCCGCGGGGACGCTTTGACGCGGATTTCACTGAATATTCTTCGATCTGTCATGGCAAGTCAGAATTGACGGACGATGGAGGAGACAAGTGGCCATGTTTATTAACATCTGGCTAAAGACATGGTTCCTGCCGAACAAACAGTCCTACCGTTCCTGACAGTTGGACCTGAAGTGCTGTCCGTATTGGAAAAGCTGGAGGAAAGGAACGACAAGAAGCGGTGGGCGGACCCCTGACCATGGACCGATGCATTTACCTTACGTGTACGTACACCACGGAGTGATTTGGGACGGGCCCTAAAAGTCCAAAAAAGAAAAGGAAGGGGGAAACGTGGCACATAGAAGCGCAGAGAGGGTTCCTCTCCAAGCGACATGAGCTTTGAGATGTCACCGGCCTGATATGCTCTGAAGTTGCTCGAATATCAACTGGTTCCGTGTCGTCCTGTCAGGAGGTCAACGGGAACAACACTGGACTTATTACAAGGCTAGGGCTCACGGTAGTAACCTCCGGGCAGCGCAAGGCAACTCCCGGCTCGAACCATGCAGGATTTGCCCAGTGCCGGACTTGGAGGTGCCCGGGTACTGGGTCAAGAAAAGCCCTTCCTTCCCCGCCGTGCCCGCTCCAATACCACGCTTCTTTCCTCCTCAAGAGAAAAAAAAAAAAAAAAGCCGGCTTCAGCGATGAGGATACGCCGAGGAGCTTGAATAGGCAGCTACGATTCGCGGAGTGGCAGTTGGCCTTTCCTTCTTTCCCCTCCCAGATGTGGGGGTAAGCTGCATTGGTGCAGCACGAAATCCCAATTGGCAACCGATTGGATGCATGTACTTTCCCTGAAAGAGTTCTCTACGATTTTTTTATTTATTTTTTTCAAATTTATTATTATTATTATTATTAGTTTCGAATTTTTCTCAACTTTGGTGTAGTTGACCATCACTTCCCTGTTAAAGCATCTCCCCCCTCCCTTTCTCCTTTGCCTCGTGGGTAGGTTGGGGGGGGGATCTGAATTATGAGGCTGGCCACTTGATCCCCGGTGCTAGCAGTGAAGGGCATCCTCCGTCATTTCTTTCTTCTCCCATTCAGTGCACCTGTCCCTCAACTTTTGCAATTCTGCGAAGTAGAACAACAAGAAGTGATTCATTGAGGCATCTCACAGCGGGTTTCTTCATTTTATTTTCTTATGTCTGATCTCTTTGAGAATATAAGTGTATGACAACAACAACAACAACAAAAATCAACATTGTCTGTTCTTACCTTCAAGGCCTCCTATGACACTGACAACCGTCTCACAAGATACGTACCATTTGCTCTAAGCCGCGCCCTCCAAGTCCTCGCCTTACCTAAGTCATTCATCACCCCAGCTTCTACACCTCGTTTCTCGGGCAGAAGGTTGCCAGGACGGACAAAGCCACCCTCCCCTAGGGAAAAAAAAATCCCAGACCCCCTCCAAGCGAGAGTGCTCGCTGCTGGGCAGTCTGTAAAATCGGCCTAATCTGCATCAGCTGTACCGCATCCGCCATCAGCTCCTCCCAATTATTCTAGGTACCAAGGACCTGGGCTTATTACTGGATCTTGCCTGTTCCGCACTGTACGACAACAGACAATCCGGCAGTACTGCAGCAGCAAACGTCCACCAGGGTTGGAACCGCCTCCAATAGCCATCCTCTACAGTGCCTTCTTTCCACAGCACTTGGCAAGGTAGAAAGGCGCAAGCACAGGTCGCAAAGCAGACGCGCGCACATCTGTATCTGATCTGCCCCCAACTCAAACACACACATACCTGCCCGTCGCCTTCTCTTACCTTACCTCACTACGTCTACCACCGTCCACGCCCTTCCGTACCTTACTCACGACTTGGACCAGTTCCTGCCGTTTCCTTGTGGGATCCATTTCCGTACGGTCCTTCCGCCTTCGCCCTCTCACACATACACAAACACTATCTCTCTCTCCTCCCACCCCACAAGCCCCGATGCGCAGTCCGCTTGGAGGTCCTCAGCTGTAGTTTTCCACCGCCCTGTCGACCTGGACCTCTACTTAATTTTTCCCCCGTCCTTCTGTTCTGTGCTTTTGCCCTGGGTCTGTCTGCCATCCGCCAAACAGACCTGCTGCTTGAACGACTGGCTGGCTGCACTGCACTACTAATGCAAGACGCCTTCTCCCATCTGCTTTCGCTACACTTGGATTTCCCCCGCCGCCATCCCGGAGCTGCACAGGCAGCTCGCCTTCACCACGTCTTCCTCAAAGAAGAGAAAGCTCTCCCGCAACCAGTCCTGCGACGACCAAGTGCCTAGCACCAGCACTTCCTCCCCCGCCGACACCGTCCTCCCGTCGTGCGAGCCAAACGACGACCCGGCCTTCTCCTTCTCCGCTGCGTCAACCGACGGCCGGTCGACTCCCACCTACGCTCGCAGCGACTCTGTCCCGGCTTCAAGCTTGCCTGCGCGTCTGCAAACCGGCTCTCTTGTCTCCGCCGACTACGCATCCAGCACCGCCTCGTCGCCTTGCGGTGTCGCCGATCTCTCCATCGACAGCGATCGAGGGGACATATCCGGCCCCGAAACTGGCACTGCGCTGACCTACCACTTAGCCAGAAGCCGGTCTCCTTTCAACGTCTCCCGCCGAGCCATCATGACCAGTGATGCCAACCCTCACCAACGTTCTTCCTCGCCCTTGAAACGACGTGCTTCCAGCATGGACCCCGACGCCGACGTTGAGATGAAGGAGGACGTCGAGATGACCCCGGCCCAAACGACCGAGGACCCCGAGAGTGCCCCGTCTACCTCCAAAACACACCTGCCCCGCGCCATGAGCGTCGATTTGCCCGACAACGCTGCGAACGGTCATTCCGGTGCACCCAAAGACAAGGGTAGGATCCATCTTTCAGACAAGCTTAATCGTTGTTTGCTGACCAAACTGTTGCAGATATTCCTCCGCTGCCAGAGCAGATCAAGACGATTCAGACACTTCTCAAGGCTTTCAACGACGAGCCCCCCAAAGCAGGCACTGTTGCGTACATTGTGTCGAGATCGTGGGTGGAAAAGGCGCTAGCGCTGGGTGGAGACCCCAAATTTGCAAAGAAAGAGGCGTCAGACGAGCCACTGGGACCTGTCGACAATTCGGGCGTGATCCTCGAGGTTCTGAAGCAACCCAATGGCGATGACTTTGTGCGGATGAAGCCCGGCGTCAGCTTGGAGGAATGCGAACTCTTTCCCGAAGATGCCTGGACGCTTGTGTCTGAGTGGTATGGTGTGAAGGAAGGCCAAAAGCCCATTGTTCGTCTTGCTATCAACACGGCGACCGACGCTGCAAGCCCTGCCAACATCATGTTCGAGCTTCATCCTCCCATTTTCACGGTTCACAGGGTCGAATCGCCTGCCAGTCCCTTCCAGGTTAATGACGAGCTCAAGGCCAAGGGCCCGTTCGTATTGGCCCGAAGCTCCACCATGCCGTATAATGCGTTTTACAAGGAGTTGAAGCAGCTCATGGGTATTCCCCTTGACCGCAAGATCCGTGTGTGGCAAGTCTTGCAGAAGCCGACCACGCCAGTTGTGCAGGACCTGTCGCCCCCGTCTACGTTGACGCCGCCCGAGTCACCCAACCCCGACAAGCAGGCCGAAACCTCGGCCGACCCCTGGCAAAAGCTGCTGATTAGACCGACTGTCCTCACGGCTCTTGCTAGAGACACTGAGCGCGTTCAGGTTACGGCGGATGACAGGACAGGCGACGAAAACTACAACGGCCGTTCTCCCGTGTCTTTCTACGGGCTATCGCAGGACTGCATCCTTGTCGTTGATGAACAGTACAGTGCCAACTCCTGGGTGTCCGGCTTGGGCAAGAAAACCGCCAACGACAAGGTCATTGCCTCACGAGGTAGCGCCTCGAGCTTGACTACACAAGGGAAAGGCACCAGTGGCCGAAACAGCCCTGCTCCGGGGCCTGTTACTAGAGGTCGGACCCAGCAGAAGAAGCCAGGCAGAGGTCTTGGCGCCGTCGGTCTCCAAAATCTGGGTAATACTTGCTACATGAACTCGGCTCTTCAGTGCGTTCGCAGCGTTGAGGAATTGACAAAGTACTTCCTGACCGGCGAGTACGAGAAGGAAATCAACAAGGCCAACGCGCTTGGCTACAAGGGACAGGTCGCAATGGCATACGGCAATCTTCTCAAGGAGATCTACGCGGAGTCAAGAGGCGCCGTAAGCCCGCGCGACTTCAAGAACACTGTCGGCCGCGCTCGCAGCACGTTCCAGGGCTGGGGTCAGCAGGACACTCAAGAGTTCCTCGGGTTTCTTCTCGACGCCCTGCAGGAAGATCTGAGCCGCATCAAGAAGAAGCCGTACATTGAGAAGCCTGATTCTACCGATGAGATGATTGGCGATGAGGCGGCCATCCGAAAGATGGCGGAAGAGGTGTGGGACATCACGCGCAAGCGTGACGACTCAGTTGTCGCGGACCTCTTCACCGGACTGTACAAGTCGACTCTGAAGTGCCCCGTCTGCGACAAGATCTCCATCACTTTCGACCCCTTTAGCAATCTGACCTTGCCGCTTCCCGTGGAGGACATGTGGAGTAGAACTGTCAAATTCCTGCCATTGAACGATGCGCCTGTACAGATCGAGGTTGAGCTGTCAAAGCACAGCGCCATTGAGGGGCTCAAGAAGGCCATCTCGGATAAGACTGGCGTGCCTGTGGAGCTGTTACTAGGAGCTGAAGAGTTTAAGGGCAAATTCTTCAAGGTCTACGACGATAGCAGCGATGTGTCGGATGAGATCCAGTCCAACGACATTCCCACTTTCCACGAGCTTGAGGTAGCACCAACGAACTATCCTCCCAAGCAAAAGAAGATGGGTGCGCCTACTTCTATGCTAGACATCAGCGACGAGCCCTATGTCGATCCTCTCACCGAGCGAATGGTCGTCACTGTCCTTCACCGCAAGCGCAATAACAACAACACCTACCGCATGAGGTCAGACGATGTGGCCTCGCCTCCCCACTTCATCGTTCTCACTCCCGAGGAAGTAAGTGGACACCCTGTGTTGTCAATAGTCTTGTGCTAACCAGAACAGTCTCGGAACGAGGACGCCATTCGCCGCAAGATCTTGGAAAAGGTGGCGACATTCTCTACTTGGTCCGAATTCTCCGAGAACGACGACAGCATCGATGCCGACATGGTCATCACGTCCCAGTCCGACGCTGATTCATCGGGGGACAGTAAGATTGTCTCCCACTCAGTAGAAGGAGAAGATGACTTAGTTGATGTCTCCATGGTCGCACGCGGGCAAAAGTCGAATGGCCGACAAGCTCTGAAACAGTTTAACACCACTCGCCCCAAATGGGTCAACAGCAGCGCCTACCTTCCGCCTCAGCTGCAGAACCTATTTGAGCTCAGCTTTTTCAACGAGAATGGTGACTCGCCGCTGCCAACCGGTTGGAACTCAGTCGACGACAACAAGAACTTCCGCACTCTGGCTTCTAGGGCACCCGAGACCACGCCCGAGGCAGACTCCAACAGCCCTGGTTCTTCCCACACCGCTGACAGTGAACACGAGAGTGTGAGCGAGGAGCAATCTCCACAGTCGGTTGAGGAGCAGACCCGCATGGCAGACGAGTCGGAGGAGGATGAGCCGGTCCGACTCCCTCCCAAGGTAAGCATTCTCCCGTTTCTAACCACAGGGTCCACATCTGACTTGAAGTAGGCCGCTCGTGGTAGAGGCAACCATAAGGTTGGTGGAGCCCGCCGCAAGTTCAACAAGGGCAACAAGACATACGGCAAGAAGGGCAACAAGCGTCGCAATAAGGAGCTGCGGAACAGCAAGGAGCAGTCCTACAATATTGTCGACGTTGCGCCCCAGCCATCGCCGTTGGACGAAGTTCCCGGTGGCCCCCTCATCCGTCTTGGCGAGGGCATCATCGTCGACTGGACCGAAGAGTCTTGGGACATGGTCTTTGGTAAGGAAGATCGCGACGACGACACTCGCGGCCAGAGGACCTTTGTCGAACCCGAGAAACTTGAGGACCAAGCTCTCGAGCAGAAGCGTAAGACGCGAATGGCTCGTAAGAAGCAGGGAATTACTCTTGAGGAATGCTTGGACGAGTTCGAGAAGGCCGAAGTGTTGTCTGAGCAGGACATGTGGTACTGCCCACGCTGCAAAGAGCACCGACGTGCCAGCAAAAAGTTCGACCTTTGGAAAACGCCAGACATCCTCATTGTCCACCTGAAGAGATTCAGCAGCTCAGGTTGGCGCCGCGACAAGCTTGATGTTCTGGTCGACTTCCCCATCGAAGGTCTCGATCTACACAAGCGCGTCCTCTGCCAAGAGACGGGTAAGGAAGAGATCTACGACCTCATTGCCGTCGATGACCATTTCGGCGGCCTCGGTGGCGGTCACTATACGGCGTACGGACGTAACTTTGTCGATGGACAGTGGTACAACTACAACGGTACGTGAGGCCCTGCGGCTAAAACGCAGCCAAGCTAATGAGAACCCAGACACGTCGGTTAGCAAGACATCGCCTGAGAGTGTTATCACCAAGGCAGCGTACCTGCTGTTCTACCGCCGCCGCTCAGACGGCCCCTTGGGCGGTCCCCGTTTCAAGGAAATCTTCGACAAGTTCGACAAGGGCGGCGAAGATGACGAAGAGGGAGACACCAGCTCGGGGGAAGATCAACGTCTCGCCGGGGGCTCCTCCCTAACTG
Source organism: Colletotrichum fructicola Nara gc5 (assembly GCF_000319635.2). Taxonomy (NCBI): domain Eukaryota; kingdom Fungi; phylum Ascomycota; class Sordariomycetes; order Glomerellales; family Glomerellaceae; genus Colletotrichum; species Colletotrichum fructicola. The sequence continues at coordinate 4,717,715 of NW_027094051.1, read as the reverse complement.
GATCGTCGAGACTTGGGACCGGAGCCGAAGCAACTCTCCCGCGCGGAAATCGTGGTTTGGCTAGTAGCACAATGGCCACGGTGTCGCGCGAGACAGAGGATGAGCTCCCGCCTTATGAAGGCAGCTCGAGCACGAACGTTGGCAGTGAGAATATCCAGAACAGCATCGAAGACGAAGGCATCGGTATGACTGACAACTTTGCTGGATCGAACGGATTTCAGGCAACACAGACATGGAACTGGAACTCCCTGAGCTCCAATGATGGCCCGGCCAACTCTCTCGGGATGGAAGGCTACGCCAGCGATGACGCCCAGCCTGACTCTTCGGACGACAGGGACAACGATACGGACATGCAGTTTGACGAGACCCTTGGAGAATACGGGGATGCGACTCATGAGGAAGCGCCACCGCCACCGGATTTTAGCGCGCAAATCGGACTCTCTGAGATCCAGAATGCGGCATGGGAGCGTCAAAACAAGGACAAGGTCATCTCGGTCCCCGCTGTCGATGACGATGTCGCTTCCACTGAAGCAGCGGAGATCCATCTCGAGGACGAGGCGGACCAGCGTCCTCGGTCCTAGTTGCCGCGGCGACTTGGGGTTTGCTCTAGGTTTTTCCAACAAAAGGGGTCGTCTTAGCCGAGCGGTCCGCCATGCTTGACGAGTCGGGCGAGGGTAAGAAAAGACTACCGGGTACGCATTTCAATACGGAAACCCGGTGTGCATACGAGTCTATGAACACGGTTAGTGAAGGCATTACAAAAAAAGCAGAGAGGATACAATGAGGCGTAAATAGAGATAGACCTCTCATGCCCTGGCATACATCAGGCCATACTTTTGGCCTTGACGTTTTTCTTGGAGTCTCGGATGCATGAGGATACGGGTGTATGACTTTTGATTATTACGGTACGCTATACAGAGAATATAGCAGATTCGTAAGAGTTACCCAGCGTTTGCCTCGCCATGTGCTTGTGCCTCTCGGAAGTGTCAACCATCGATGCAGTGAACGTCGTCCCCAGGGACCTTTGTAGACCATGACTTGAGTGGCCCCTTCAATCCCCTTCGAAACACTCCTGTTTGGTAACCTGTTGTTGTTCTCGGTGGCATTTGGGCTCTCCCGAGGCACCGTCATCAAGCATCATGATCAGGGGACAAGATCCGGCACATGGTGTTACATCGCCAGGGGCTAGTCACAGTGGCCCTAGGTTTAGGAGACGTAATTCTTCCGAAGAACTTTGTTATTTGAGCGAAAAGTGATGCAGGATAATTGCAATGACAACGGCGGCAATGACGAAGACGAAGAGGACGCGTCAGTAACAATGACCAAAGCAACGACGACTATAGCGATGGAACGATGAAATGATGCTTCGAATTACGTCAGTAGTAATCGATGTAGATACATCACTGGCGACTTTAGGAGGTGTAACTTATATTTTCTGGACGTGATGCTTAGCAAGGTGTGCAATATTCTCCTCCCTGATCAGCAGGATACATGCAGTGAATGCAGGGGGTCGCCGAGCAAGACGATAGATTCTCGTCTGAAAGGGTTCAGGCATCTAGGCCAGGGTGGGCTGGTGCTTTCAAGCTGATAGTTGTGAAGGGGTTTCATTCTGATGATAACGGCAACAGCACCGAGCAGGGACGGACGGAATAAAAAGAGGTGGAACTATGGGCGTACAGGAGCTTCTATGGACAGAATTAGATCCAAGGTCTCGTTGATGATGTGCGACGTAGACTCTAATGGAGGGTGGGTTTATCTTTGTATCTAGTCTAATTATGTTCTGCCTTTAAAGGTAATGACAGAATGTTCATTTTGATATAAATAGCATTTTATATAAGTTTTGTTTGCTGGGTAGTGTCAGTTGACTATCCGGGCAGTGTCTACCACGTATACGTGTAATCCGTCCGCGTCGTCTGTCATCGTCTCGTCTGTTATCGTTATTATTATCGCTTCCCCTGTCATTTTCTCTACTGCTATTATCCTTATTGAAGTATCAACTTTACTACAACAGTAAGAGTAATAACGACAGAAATGACAGCCATAAGAAGAAGAATAATAACAGCAGAGATGACAGATGAAAATAGTGACGACAGGAAGAATTACAAGGGGAGTTAAACTAATGGGATCAAGGATAGAAAAGGGGGATAGCGACAGCAATAATAACAGTGAGGATGATAACAGTGAGGATGATAACAGTGAGGATGATAACAGTGAGGATGATAACAGTGAGGATGATAACAGTGAGGATGATAACAGTGAGGATGATAATAGTGAGGATAATAATAATAATAACTAGAATAATAACAACATATAGAAAGAGCCTTAGGTTTCTCGTCTCTCGCTGTTCTCGCTAACTTAGCGACCTAAGTGGGGAGGGAGAGCATCGTGGGCTTCATATTCACTTTGAGCGCCTCATCCGGACATAATCATCAGCATCCTCGATAGTCTAGTGGTGAGGATATCGGCTTGTCACTCATACGATGCGCCGGGGACCGGGGTTCAATTCCCCGTCGAGGAGTTTCTCTTTTGCTTTTTTACGATGTGTCTGTCAATTGGGGGCATTGTTCTAAGTCTTTCGCAACTTTTTTCTTCTTCTCCATTTTCTGACAATACTCAAAGAGGCAGGTTATGTTACACGCAGGCCACTCCTGAGTTTCAAGCGCACAGCAGATCACCAACAAACCCCTGCTCGGGCATGCCGAGTGCTACAACGTCTAGAACCACATTGTCAAAGTCTGGACACCCGAGTTGAAGATCCCGTCTGAAGGCCCCCCCAATGTATCTATTCAATACAATCAACCACGAAGCTTCTTCAAAAGGGATGCCAGGATGCCCTTTTTTCGGCTGTTGAAGATCAACCTCTTGAGTCCGGATCATGCCGGTGAGCATTGACGATGCAATGTAAACCACGCTCAGAACCCATGCTCCCTGGTTCAACAACTCGGGACCTCAGTCCACAAGCAGGCAAGCCGCGGCAACCAGCCTCAATGTATCCGGATCAACATGTCAACAACTCTAAAAAGATGTGACTTTTTCCAACGATCTGAACCGGACGAACAAGTCCCAAGTCACGGCTTGAGTCTTCAAGTGGACATGCCAGCGTCCGGGGTAGATGGCTCCTTCTCAAACTCTAAGGGAAGCATAACCAACCTGTCGGTTTTCGCCGCACGTTGATTCAAGTCTTTTTTATTCACAGAACGACCCCAGGCTTTGCAACCCTAATCCCTCCACCGTTCGTCGTGAACAAGCCTTTTCCGCCTGATTCATCTTTCTCGGCTAATAGGATCGCAAAATACGACAGCACAAGGTGGGGGAAAAAAAGTCCCTGCCCCTGGGTTGGAGGGGGGTTTGAGGGGCAGCATCATCTGAAGCAGAGTCCCCTCTCGGATGCCGCGCCGAGCTCCGTCTCAGACGAACACGTCCCGAAACCCCAAGGGGCAGTGGATTAATCTCAACGGCGCGCAGGGGACAATCTTCGTCAACAGCCCTACGTCTTGCAGACAACGGTGAAGCGTGTGTGTATGTGTGTGTGCCTGCGAGTGTTCACCCGGCGACTTGAGGACCGACTGAAGCACGCGACTACGACTATATGGTAACTCCGTTGCGAACGTACATGCAGCTTCGCCGTTTGACTGCAGACTACTTGGCTTGGACTCACTTGCATCACATTTGCATGAGCGAATGCGAAAAGGAACACTGACGAGCCGATGTTCGACGAGGAACGGCAGCAGAGAGAGCTCTTGCGTCCTGCACGAAATCCTTCTCCCTTTTTCGAAACTTGAACGCTGATTTCTGCTGTCAAAGACGAGAGGGTGGAAAATTGTATGCAGGAACCACAGTATGAGACGTTTGATCAGATGTGCCATCCATAGTTGGGCACGGTCTGAAGGTTTCTAATTAAGTGACCCTCTGCGGTTCCCGCTTGGACGAGCACGGACACCGGTTGTCGTTAGTCTGCGAGGTGAGAGAAATAGACGCAGATGAGTGTTCATCAACTGCCAACGGTTCTCGAACGATGGTCGTATCGTAGGCATGTCCATGACGGAGAGGGCCCGGAAGGGCCGAGCGACGGCCGGCAAGCATTTTGAGACTATTTGATGGAGAATAGCTGACGTGCTCACGATCAAGACATCCGACGATGGGGCTCAAGCACAGAATGGTCTGTCAAAGTGGGCAGACTTCGAAGGGGTCAGTCAGATGGGCAGCATAGGAAAGGTCTGGGGATGGGGGGCCTTTACCGGATCGACAGGGCTGAAACGGAAATGGACGAACGCAACTGCCAGTGGCCTCGACCGAGCGCTCTGGAGTGGAAAGGGAAATAACAAGAAAATATTCTTCAATGTGTTCCGCGGTCTCGGAATCCTGACCCTTCGCTCCCGGAGATAAGGTTACTGTTGTCAAGTTGTCAATCACAACCGCATCGTGACAGGTGCAATCGCGCATACGCATCGCAGCTTATCTCTCACCTGTCCGTGTCGCTAGGCAGGCAAAGTGGCCCCCGTCGGGATACCTGCCCCTCTGAGCAAGGGCACGTGGACAGCTAGACTACCGATATGGGATGAATGGGGAATGGGGATTGGGGAACCCGGATGCTCAGTTGACAGGCCACGGGATTTTGCCTGCGCCAGTAGACAGAATGGGCGATGGCGATATCTGGCGTCGTGCTATCAGCGGGTAGCAATGAGCGAGGTGGTCGTCCAGCGAGACCGCCTATTTTTCCTGTGCTAGAGACTACTTTTCCTGTAGCTATACTCTAATCACTTTACCGTCGTCTTCGTCGTTGCTATCGTCCTCATCGTCACTATTGGGCCGCTACAATCGCTTTCAATAGGAGTGATTAAGTGCACAGGAAATATAGCCGCGCAGACACAGGAATATTAGGTGGTCTCCGTCCAGTGTGGGCTGGAACACTGCACGTGTCTCAGGTAGGCGTATTGCGCCGAAGCCATTACCCAGTGAGAATCGAGCACTTGGGATGACGGTGTCACGAAGCCGAGGCTGAGTCTTCTAGATGGTGCAACGAAGAACTCAACTGCTGACGAACCAACCAACGATTAAAGCGCAAAGAAAAAAAAAGAAAAAAAAAGAAAAAGGGAGGCATGGGCTGGGCGACCGAAATGGTGGCCCACGAGTCGTCCGGCAGCCAACCGTCCCGGCACCAAACTGAAAATAGGCTCTCTGCCGTCGCCGCCGCCCCCCCAAGACGATGAACCGGGCCAACAGTGTGACTGCAGGCGCCTGATCCGCGGCTGGGCTTGTAAGTTGTCACAACTCTTCCTTCTTCGTTGCAACTGATCGGCGGGCTGGTGGTGCGGGTGCGGAAGGTCCGGGGAACGATACAGCGGCACTTCTCAGGCGGAGAGGATGCTTTTTCGGAGGGCGCGGGCGCAGAGTTGCGGGCGCGTTGGAGGGTAGTGCAGCCCGGCCGATGTCAGTTGCAGACGACCAAGTAGCGGCCGGGACGATGGTGTTTGTGCGCAGGTGGGGGTAGACGGTGTGTATGTTTGTCTCAAGTCGTCAACTTCCAAGTCAGTTACCAACGTTGGGGCCGGGCATCGTGACTCTATGGTCAGAGTCTTGGGAGAAAGAAGAAGAAAGCGAGGCCGTCGCAGACGACATTGGTGCAGACTTGGACGCTTTGTGGGTTCATGGGCAGAATGCCGGGCGGCTGGATTGCTGCCCTTGCAGGAGAATGTGGCAGCGGAGAAGATGGCAGTTCGAGCGCGGCCGAGTTTAGACCTGCACGCCGCTTCACCATCCAAGCCCGCGATAGGCTGGCATACTTGGAGGGGGTTCATCGCCGCGGGGATTGGTTGAGCTTTCATTGGCGGCCCGGCGAGAGCTGAGATGAACCATGGGGGCCATGGGTAATACGGAAGCATCAGCAGTGGCTGGAAAAAGAAAGCATGCCTCCTCCATGGCCAGCCGGGCAATGATAGACGAAGAAACTCAATCAAGACAGCAGAATTCCGATGCTGAACATGGATCGGCAGTGGGCGCGAGGGTTGCGCTGGCCGAGTGGCGGCCAGAGTGAAGCAACACTGACCGATGCACAATACTCAGGGCCAGCCAGTAGATGGCCAGCTCCAATAGCCCATCACACCGATCTTCATCATGTCTTGTCTCGATACAGCAGGTGTTGGAAAGGATGTGGAGCTGATCAGCCACCAGAGACACAGCAGATAGAAGGCAATCTGGAGCCAAGAGTCCCAAGAAGGCGCGTTCATCTGCCGTTCAGGAACATGCTGAGATCCGAGGGAGCAAGGGGCTCAATGGGGAAGGTCGATGAGATAGGCAGGCATGATATGAGGAACTCGCCGAGGAATGAGACTCGCCGTGTGCAGCAAGAGTGTCGGTCAAGAAATGCATGCTTCCAATTGCCAGATTGAAGGCAGACAAGCAACCGGAAGTCGTTTTCGTCCGAGAAACATTCCTGTGCTGGTATTCTTGTGTCGCAAACAGAAGAAGCTTTTTCGTTACTTTCGTCAGAAGAATCGGGTAAACGTCAGAAGGGTCGATCCGGTCTTGTGCGTCGCAAGTAGCAAGGCCAGAAGCGAAAGGTGACGTAGGGAGCGAGCCTGGAACCGGACAGGCATCGACCAGGTGTGAGCAGTCGGCCTTTTGTCGGCATCTATCCGTTTCGATGGATGGTTTCGCTGGTGCCGTTGGAAGTTGTCAGCTGGCATCCAGCAACATTCTTCAGCAAGTCGATTCCATTCCCAGAAGTTGAATGACGGTGGCACACGCTGCAGACCTGATTGCAACTTAGTCATCTTAGTCGTTTCTCATAGATAACCAGGGACCAAAATCATTTGCTGTCAACTTGATCAGATGCACGGGCGCTTTGGATACTACTGTGGACACGTCGAGACCGGAACGGGCAGGCCAGGCCAGCGAGTATCAGCGCCAGAGGGGAAAGGCTTGTAGTTGAGTGTGGGATTGCAGCTGCAGCCAAAGGTGATGCCCGTGTCCTCGCACTTCGTAGTCCGCGGCGTGCGAGGTAATGCCGGGATACCTGGCGTTCTGGATATCGAGCGACACGTCCAGTATGGTGTTTGACGTCTCGTTGATGCTGTCGGGCAGAAGCTGAAAGCTGAATCATTTTGAGCAACCGGTAGGGCAGAAAACGGGTGTCGACATTCGTACTCAGCGGGGCGTGTGGTGGCAGCGGCCCCCAGAGGAGAATTTGCAAGCGTCAAGGGAGGGAGGACGTTGCAGGTCGTACCGTCAGCCGAAAAAAGCCAGGGCAGGGCAACAGTCGACGAGGCTTGACCAGGGAATTAATCACTTTGTGTGGATCAGATCAATCATCAGGACCGATGTCAAGGTATCCACGACATAAAGGAGAGCATGTCGGGAGACACGATGGATGGCTTCCCTCTTTCTCCGCCTCTCCATTGCTTCTGGAAGCTACGCAGAACAAGTAAGTGGACCAGATCATCGGCGATATTGCGCAATGTGGATAGCAATCTGCGATCAGAGAGGGGAGGGAGCCATGTTTGCCATGATGCTGTGCTGACCAATGTGGGCAGCTGTGGGTTCCATTCCGTGCGTGGCAGGCCGGTCCCAGCCTGTGCGAGGCGACGATCGGCAGAGCGAACGAAGGGGACAGCGAGTCGGGTTCTGTTCTCAAGACTCAGGTCCCCTTCCCGGCGGCACCTTGCTGGCTCCCATCAAGGCATCCGTACCTTGCGAAGATATGTGACAATTGTAGCACAATTGTAGCGAATAGTTGGCGTACGGGCAATCATTGTTTGCAGAGCGGGAGGGGCGGGAATCAAAACGCAACTGCGGCCGGGTGAACGCATGCGGGTAGAAAGGCTGATGGCGGCAGATGTGGAACGAAGTTGGCGACAGCGCCAGCAGCCTCGAGGGAATTGAGCGACAATTTCGACTTTTCGAATATGGAGGAGGTTGGGGAAGGCCCATTACTGTGTGCAGTATGCAATTGTGGTCGGTTTCGGTGGGTGGATGGCGATGGGGGACGATGAGGTAAAAGAAGGGGAAATCGTGTGTCCTTGGTACATGCCGGGGGCAGCGATATGGCGTATCCGTAGGGTAGGGTACCGAACGCCACACCGTACGCAATCCGAACACCTCAGCAGATGGAGAGGGATATCTCGAGATGTGTTTCGAAGACGAAAGGCAGCTAGTCAGTGGCCGGTGACGAGCCTGCTGTGAGTGGTTCGCCGGTTGACCAATTCCAGCCGGTGGGCGATGAAACCCGGCGAGACTGCGCAGTGGTATCCGTGGCAGACGGGAATGCACCTTACTGTTGGGTTTGCTGCATTTGCAGTGAGGTGTGCGATGCAGGCAGGTAAGTGGTGGTGGTGGTGGAAGCACGTCAATGGCAGTGAGCCTACCTCGGACCAGTAAGAGACTCGGAATGTGACAGAGAGTCTCAGTGGACGGCGCGGGCGGGAAGGTGGGTGTGGTGCAGGTGCACCATACTTTTTCAGTGATTGAGTGACCACTGACGGCCAGCGACGGCTGCGCCGCGCCGCCCCGGTATGGTACCTCTTTCCTAAATGTTTCCAATGTCCCTTCCTTCGCCCTCGCTCTTGCCCCAAAACGCCCAGGTATCCCGGCAAGCGCAGGCTGGTACGACCTGGCAAGCGCGGCGTGGGATGCTTTGGGTACCTAGCGTTCCCTGCAAACCCTGTTCCCAGCTGTTCCAGTCAGAACCCCCGGTGCACCCCCCCCAAAAGGCCCCTCTCCAGTGCGCCCCCTTGCAACTTGTGGTCCTTGGAAGCCTTCCACGCTTTCGATCGATGTTCGAGAAGCCGGCCAGAAGACCGGGTGTAGGGCCCTGGCCTTCCCTGTCTTGCCCGTCTTCCCTTCCCCTCGCACGAACAGGGCAACGTCTCTTCCCGGGTAGCGACTGGGGGTTGTAAGGTAGGTAGGTACCTAAGATACGAAGACGAAATAGACAGCTTGGTAGGCCAGGTACGAATACCCAGAGAGATAAGCAACTCCTGCCATGCCAGCTGGGCTCTCAGCCTGCGTGCCCTGGGGGTAAGGCCAAACAGAATTCAAGACTGCGTCCTCTTCGTCTTCAGCGCATTCAGCTCAGGAGACCTGAACGGAAACAACTCCCCCTTTGCGGCATTGCTCGCATTCTCTCTCGTTATTCGACCCCTTCTCGCCCGCTTCGCTTGACGGTTCCCCTCCGCGTTGCGAGACGCAGGCGCAGAAGCAGACGCAGACGCAGGCGCAGATGCAGGCGCAACGCTCGTACGCACATCCATGATCGTCCCAACCCGTCTCCGCCTGGTGTAGGCTTGTCAGATTCTGATTCCGACATGGCCTCCCATTCTGAGTCTGCAAAGTCCAGTCCAGACCCAGTGGGAAATCATTGTTTCCACAGCTGCCAGGTGACGAAGGCCCCCGGCATCTCACTTTTTCTTCCCTCTGTCTGCCTTCCATTCGCCCTGTGCGGTGCATCTCCCAGACCAGCAGCGCGGGAACAGAGCCCAATGCCCCGGATTGAAGTCACCTCAGATGACTCGGTCGAATCCAGTTGTTATTGTCCGCTATTCACCTGTTGATGTCCGCCTCATCATCGCACTGTGCCCCTGCAACCTCGTGAGATGGCTGCTTGCAGCCCCTACGTCGCTCCGCTTGCTGCTGACGACTTTGAACACTCGCTGTAGCTGTTGCTTCTGCAGGGCCTGTAAAGCAGGTGCCATGATGTGAACGAGATCCTGATACCATTTCCTCTGCTTCATCTTCAAGCGTAGCATCCAGCAGCCCTGATGCCGTCTCAAGGCCGAATTGCAACGACAGGTGCAACTGTTACCGCAACGCAACCCAGCGCAGAGCAGCGCAATACCTGAGCTTGGTGGGCGTTGCCTTGCTTCCTGCTCGGCATCTTGCTTTACTGAACTTGTCTTCTCAGAGCGTCTTTGGGGAGCGTCTTAGTTAGAGCCCACCTTTCCTTCTCTGGACCATCGTCTTCGTTCCATTCTGCATCCATCCACAAACATTCTCCTCCCGAGATGCGCCAGTAAAACCTTAGCCTCTTCCAACTGCGTTACGGCAAAGAGGTACACTTCTCGTGGAAGGTACTTTCGTCAGGTACTTACCTAAGGTACTGGCCTCACTTCACTTTGCCTACCTACCCACCCTACCTACCTTACCTACCTGACCCTCACTCTTCCCAAGTGCCTGCCTGCGTGCGCACACCACCAATACCGCGCCACCACTACGTTGCTGCCACTTATCATTCATCACCACCAACACTACCACCACCACCTCGTCTGCAAATCCAACCCGCATTCGCCAATCTCTCATCCATTCCTCGCTGCTGTCGAAATCTCATCCGCCTTCTCCTCTTTCATTCCCATCTTCCCCCAGCCAACATCTCAGGAAACATCCATAAGGGCCTGCATTACACATTTACACTTTACGCACTTATTCGCCCCCCCTCACTTACTCAGTCAGTCACTCAGTCTCCGTCTCTTGCACTCGCCACGCGGAAGGGAGCGAAAAGAAACGAGCGGAGCCGGAAGAGAGAGAAAGGGGGGGAAAAAAAGGAAAAGGGACCAAGAGCAGAATTGGTAAGTCGTTTTCGCCCTGCAAAAACTAGCTGCACTCCTCTAGCTTTCTCTCGAGCTTCCATGGTGTTTCTTGTTCTGTCCCGCCTTGCTTTGTTGGGCAAAGTATGTAGAGGGGAAGGGTAAGGCAAGGAAGCTTGGTCTGTTCTGCGCTGCTTCTGGGCCCTGGAGGGGGCTCCCGCGCGAGCGCTCTTCTCTCCCACCCACCCCAAGTCTTTCGCTCTCTGCCACTGCCACTGACATTGGACCGCCCACCAAAGAACCACACGCACGCAGCAAGCAAGCAACCACGCACACACACACACACACACCATACCCCCCTCCCCCCCTTGCATGGCTTAACAATTTCGTACTCGAAGCCTGACTGCCCATTGTACTCCTCTCTATCCTCCCGTCCCAGCTACCTGACGCTTGCCTTCCCTTCTTCCCACTTCACGCCCGTTCGTCCCAGCCCTGTTGTACGTAGCCTGCCCTCATGATATTACGTCTTTCCTCGTCGTCGTCGTCGCTGCTTGTTTGTGCTCTGTTTTCTCTCGCCCGCTTCCCCCCCTTCGCCAACTTGTATTTTGTCCACAACTAACCCGATGACTCGGTCGCTGCCAGCAGCATAGAGGAGCCTCCACCTTGGTCCCGAGTACATAACGAACTTTCCGCGCGACGGTACCCGCAACTGCGAAACGACAATCCCCTCCTCGTCACTCTACGCTCCCGTACACGGCGAGATTGATTGCATTCAATCCTCCCATGCCTTCGGTTCTCCCGGCGCTGTGCGACTGCCATCGATGACAATCCTGGTGACCACCACCGCAATTGCGCCGTTGATTTAATCGCGTGCGCTTGGGCGTCTACCCTGGACGAGAAATCAGGCCCATACCTCGACCTCGCTTGTACCTTAACTGTCCCGATCCCTTCGCCCGCACATCATCCAGGCTTCGATTTTATTGCGCCAGACTGCGCATTCGCTGATACGTCGCGGGCGTCGCGCCGCCGTGCTGTTGTTCAATCGGACTGGGTTGCCGTCCTCGAATTATCCTCTGCGGAGCCCCTTGGATTGCCATTTTGCTCAATCGCATCGTCACGCTTTAAGCCTCCTTCGCCCTTGTGGCCAGAGCGCTCCGGTCGCGAGACTGGTTGCTCCCCGAAGCCGCGATGGACAACGCTACTTGTCATGTCGTCTACGTGAACCGTCAGGTTCGCCAAGACAGACTGATACGCAATGATGCGACCGATGCACACCTGTCGAATGGCGATGTAGCCAGTGGAGAAGTTGAATATATACAAAAAGACGCCGCACTTTTGCTGGATACCTTTGGAGAAGGTATGGAATCGATAAACCCCTCGTTCTCGCTCGTGATGCTAACGGCACTTCGCCAGTCTACCTCTGTTCCACCGGCTCAGCATGCATCTCGACGCTTTTCCAACTTTCCGACGAGTCAATGATGGATCTCACGCCAACTCTTGTCCTCGTCGACGTCCCTTACGACGAGCGCTTACCCAAGGTCCGGTCAAAGTCTAGGTCACCTTCGCCGCACTCGCGCCCAGTCACTGCCGATATTGATATACATACCCCAGAAGAGGAGGTCTACGGTCTGAAGTTACTGCAGAGAATCATGACTGAGGCTCACTTGCGTAGCATATCCAAGCTGGTCGTACCTATCCCAGTCGTGAGCTTTTCCTCGTTTGAAGTCCCTCACGCCAATGGCAGCACGATCGAAGACGCGGAAACGAAAAACTCGCCCACAGTCGATCGACGACTGATCATTCGCTGTCTCGATCTTGGTGCAGTAGATGTCATCATTAGCCCTTTGCACCCCAAATGCGTCACCAGTTTGGAGATCCATGCTTACCGCGGCCACAAAGAGGCAGCAAGAGAACAGCAAGAGATGCTAGAGGTCCGCAGAGGCAGGAAGCGTTCATGGGTCGGCGTAAACGAGGAAAAGCCCTTTGCATACTTGAGGGAAGCCATGGTATCTGGTCTTATGAGAGGCATATGCCGGTCGGGCGCGGATTCAGACGATGATCGGATCGCCAACGTCAGCATCGCCGTATCCACTGATCGCCAAGCCGCCGTCGCTGCCGCTGTAGGCAAGTGGCACTTCTGTGCCCACAGCTGGACCGATGACGAGCTGCTCGTGGCAGCGATGGTCATGTTCAAACATGCGTTGACCATGCCCGAGTTAGATCGTTGGCGGATTCCCACAGGTGAATGCTGCTGGCTGGCAAGACTCGGTGCAGTCGCTAACAATTCCCAGATCAGCTCATTAGTTTCCTGGTTGCCTGCAGAGCTGCGTACAACAACTTCGTTCCATACCACAACTTCCGACATGTTGTCGACGTCCTCCAGGCCACCTTCCATTTCCTAGTTCGCATTGGAACCCTGGCGCCATTCCCTCAAGACTCGCTTGCGCCTGAACAACTTCCCGAAAAGTCTCCCATGGCCAGCTTGTTGCATCCTTTCGAGGGCCTCACGCTTCTGATCACGGCCATCGGACATGACGTCGGACATCCTGGTGTCAACAACGGCTTCCTCGTCACCCTCAACGCACCATTGGCTCAGCTTTACAACGACCGCTCCGTCCTTGAGTCATTCCACTGCGCTGCGTATTCGCAGATCCTGCGAAGGTACTGGCCCAGCGCGTTCGAGGACACCAAGATGAGGAACCTCATGATCAGCTCCATACTTGCCACTGACATGGGTCTCCATTTCGACTACATGAAAAAGCTTGGCGACACCCAAGAGAAGCTGGATGTTAGTAACACCACCGATGGATGGAATGGTCGTATGCTGGAGGAACAGAAGGCGTTGGCCTGCTCCTTGCTCATCAAATGTGCAGACATTAGTAATGTGGTAAGTTGGGTCCGTTGCATTTCAATATGGGCAGGATGATAACTTGCGCACCACAGGCGAGGAAACACGAGACTGCTCTTAAGTGGATGCATATTCTCTCAGACGAATTCTCACGCCAAGCTTCCATGGAGAATGAATTGGACATTGCGTCGTCTCTTCTTGCACCCCCGAAGAAGGACCTAATGTCGCTCTCCAAGGCACAGCTGAGCTTCATGAATATGTTTGCTATTCCACTCTTTCAGGGGGTGGCCGACATACTCCCGGCAATGAGATACACGGTTGACGAGCTTGAAATCAACAAGGGCCTCTTCGAACAGCGTGTCCGAGACGAGCAGGCTAAGGAGGACCCCGTACGCAAGCGACTTCTCCGCGACGGGACATTCTCCCCGCGAACTATGAGTTTTGTGGGCGGTCCCGAGAGTCAGAGAGAGTCCATGACCCCTCGGGTGTCGACGCCCTTGACGGAGGAACTCGCAACACCACCGTTGCTGTTGGACGAATCAAAACGGGAAGACAAGGAATTGTTGCCAGGGCCGGCCGATCCGGTGAACAGGCCCACGCATGTGCCAGACACTTCCGACGACTACAAGGAAGTAAACGGCATCGTGACGACGTTTGACTCGGTGGCAGACTTCGCCGCGAGCGATCCTTTCCATAGCAGGGACAGGGCGAGCAGCTCTCCTGATAACCACCACGGCCACAACGGGAAACAACGCTGTAGCGAGACAACCGACGGAAGCATTACGGGCCAGTACGGCGGAGACTGGGCTTCGCAGGCTACCAGTGCTACCACGGGGAAAATGCCTCTTTCTCCAAGCACGCAAGGCACTAGTATTGTCAGTGCAGAGTCCGCGGAGCACATCCCTGGCGTTCCCACGATCTCGGAACCCAAGCCGTTCAACGAAGGCAAGCTCGAGCCCCCGATGATGGATCAAGAAGCGAACGGCTCTTACACATCGCATGAAAGCTGCAGAGTAGACGGAGGGAGAAAGTTGGTCAAGAAGAAATCCAGCAGGTTCCGCATAAAGGCGTTCAACTTCTTCCGGGGCACCAGGTCTGCAAGCCCTTCGATGCCGGCGGCTGACACAGCCGGTTGATGACGTTGGGTTGGAGCGAGGTAAGCCGAAGACGACTGCCCCTCGGAGGTAGTGGCACATGGGCACAAAAGCCCTCAAACGTGGTGGTTCACACAGCTGTCCTGGTCGTCGATATACCCGAGCTACGCTATTATAAATCTAATAACGAACCGAGATGACCAGGCGGCACCCACACACGAAATGACTTGTAAAGCAGTATACGGACCTCGCTATATATGTACAGTATCGGAGACGGAGTTAATGCTTTGGGGATTTGGTGTTTGGCCAGACAACGGCGACGGCATTGGGGAGGCATGGCCACGTTTCTTATGAAGTGGATGGAAGGCTTAGTGAGAACACAAGTTCTCGGTGGTCTCAACAGCCCCGCGGGCATCAGAATGGGCTGGACAGAAGGCGGCGTTTCCGGGCAGACAGGTGGATTGTGATGATACGGCATCAGGACAGCGAAGGTCTGGTACCAAGGAGGATGGTGGCGAAGCCTTGTTTTGATTACGGCCAAGAAGGCTTGCGGCCAGACCAGAAGAAACAGATGTCAGGAGGACGAATGGCTGGGAAGGGCCGAACGTCCGTGGTAGACGAATACAAACTCTGACCAGTTCCGCGAGGCCGCTCATAAATGGATCATCGTCTTAGGGGAGACAGAACCTAATATCACAAAGCGACCACTAGGAAGGGACTGATGACACTTGACCCCCAGGCTTGGCAGCCGGTACCGCTTTTAGGCCTGGGGCGACATGGGTGACGTCGACAGGCGCCCACCCGTGTTGAATGGCGGTCACGAATGAACGATCCGGGGTAATTTGCGGCGGTTCTACGATGCAGAGCAGGGGGCGTCGGAGTCTGCTCTGGAAGCCAGGGCAAAAGATCAGGCAGATGGCGGTGATGGGCATTGAATGACTGAGGCTACGAAACAAGTCGGCCAGGAAGCTGGCCTATGGTCTTACCACAGACGGGTTGGCCGTAGAGGTTCGCGGTCAACCGAGCGGTCACGCATCTCGCAGGGTGTCTGACGTTGACTGACGTTAGTTAACCGGCCATTCCATGCTGCCATGGTGATTCGTAACCTGCGGGTTAGCAGATAGCACAGAGCAATCTAGATGTTTTCTTCACACCTCGACCCCGGAAATACAATACCAAACAAAGTGCGAGTAGATTTGATTGCAAGCAGCGAACGCCCCTCGTCCCTTTGGCACTGCATCTTGAGCACCAGCTCCAACGGCTCTCAGTAGGCTCGTGACCAGAGCCGGGGGCGGTGCAGGGCAGCGTTTGTGCCTGAGAATCCCCCATGATACCGCCGCGAATCGGAATGCGGGATGCGCTTATCAGGGAGACATATGTGGGCCGCCGCAGCAAAAGCGCCCAGGTTCTGTGCCTGTCCTGTACCTGGCATGACGCAGACGAACCGAAGGGGGGCAGGGTGAACGAGACGTCGGCCGTCGGCGCGTGGGAGCCTTAGTACCTCAGCAGCCATGGAAGTCGAGGCACACGCAAGCCCGGCACTAACAGGCACACAGCTAATGGCACAGCGCGACGTGTTAGTGAGTCTGCAACAGGCAGGTTCTCTTTTTAGCGTCCGAGTCGCGGGGATCAGGTGGGCGCTACCCTGTACGAAGTACACGCATCCCCGACAGGTATGTTTTGGCAACGCTTGGCTCGAGCCGGTCGTTGCTCAGCTTCCGAAGCTCTCCACAGCAACAGACCAACAGTGCGCGCTGAGCTGTTTGCTGCTGCTGCTGCTGTCACGGCTACTGCTGGCTTCGGTTGTAGCTGTAGCTGCTGCTGCGACGGCAGGCCCAGGGGCCAGCACACCCCAGCCCACCCATTGGTGACATTGGGAGCTGCCCTCCCTACCTGCACGCTGCCGTCTACGGCAAGAGGGTTCCTCCAGGTCCCCAGCATGAGCATCCACTAGCACCCAGTCAACCCGCGCCCACCTCGTCATGTTTCATTACGTCCGCGAGCTTCCTGCCTATGACCCGACAGCCATACTTACTCCGAGCTCCCTCCTCCCCATCGCCCAATCTTCCCTCCTTCAACACCATCCTCTCCCTCCCTCCTCCTTTCGCATCAGAGCTATCATTCATCAGCATCATCTCGATACAACCCATCAACGTCAGCGATAGTTCCATTCCCGAGCTAATTGCCTGCCCACACCATGAGGTTCTCAACCTCCGCCCTCGTGCTCGGCGCCGCCTCCACCGCGGTCGCCCTGGACCAGCATGTCCTTGGTGGCAACGACAGTCCCTTCGACTCCATCAAGACTGCCGGCGAGAACTGGTTGTCGGCGTTCGAGGACAAGTTTGGCAAGATGACCTCTGAAGCCAAGGCCGTCTGGGACGAAATCACTCTCCTCGCTCCCGACGCTGTCGAGGCCTTCAAGAAGAACGCCATTCCCTCCAAGCCCAAGCCCCACCGCCGCAAGGCTGAGAAGCACTGGGATCACGTCGTCAAGGGCGCTGACCTTGAGAGCATGTGGGTTGAGAAGAATGGCGAGAAGCACCGCAAGGTTGGGGGTCCTCTCAAGAACTTCAACCTGCGCGCCAAGAAGGTCGACCCCTCCGCTCTCGGCGTAGACAAGGTCAAGCAGTACAGCGGTTACCTCGATGACGAGGAGAATGACAAGCATCTCTTCTACTGTGAGTAACCATCATTTGGAACCTGCATTATCTTATCGAATCAACTAACAACTATGTAGGGTTCTTCGAGTCCCGCAACGACCCCAAGAACGACCCCGTTGTTCTGTGGCTCAACGGTGGCCCTGGCTGCTCTTCCCTCACCGGTCTGTTCATGGAGCTCGGCCCTGCTTCTATCGACAAGAAACTCAAGGTTGTCAACAACGAGTGGTCGTGGAACAACAACGCCTCCGTCATCTTCCTTGACCAGCCCGTCAACGTCGGCTACTCCTACTCTGGCTCTTCCGTCTCCAACACGGTCGCTGCTGGCAAGGATGTCTACGCCCTGCTCTCCCTCTTCTTCCACGAATTCCCCGAGTACGCCAAGCAGGACTTCCACATTGCTGGCGAGTCCTATGCCGGCCACTACATCCCCGTCTTCGCCTCTGAGATTCTCTCTCACGAGGACCGCAACATCAACCTGAAGAGTGTCCTGATTGGCAACGGTCTCACTGACGGCCTGACCCAGTACGAATACTACCGCCCCATGGCTTGCGGAGAGGGTGGCTACCCTGCCGTTCTCGACCAGGGCGAGTGCCAGGCCATGGACAATGCCCTTCCCCGCTGCCAGAGCCTGATCAACAACTGCTACGATTCTGGCAGCGTCTGGTCTTGCGTCCCCGCCAGCATCTACTGCAACAACGCCCTCATCGGCCCTTACCAGCGCACCGGACAGAACGTCTACGACATCCGTGGCAAGTGCGAGGACAGCAGCAACCTGTGCTACTCTGCTCTTGGCTGGATCGCCGACTACCTGAACCAAGATTCCGTCAAGGAGGCCCTCGGCGCCGAGGTCGACAGCTACGACAGCTGCAACTTTGACATCAATCGCAACTTCCTCTTCGCTGGCGACTGGTTCCAGCCCTTCCACCGCGTTGTTCCCAAGCTTCTCGAGAAGATCCCCGTCCTCATCTACGCTGGTGATGCTGACTACATCTGCAACTGGCTCGGCAACCGTGCCTGGACCGAGGCTCTCGAGTGGCCCGGTCAGAAGTCGTTCAACAAGGCCGAGGTCAAGGGCCTCCACGTTGGCAAGGGCGAGGAATACGGCAAGGTCAAGTCCAGCGGCAACTTCACCTTCATGCAGCTCTACGGTGCTGGCCACATGGTCCCCATGGACCAGCCCGAGGCTTCGTCAGACTTCTTCAACCGCTGGTTGGGCGGTGAGTGGAGCGCTTAAGCGTGCTCAATGTAACGATGTGTATGAACGAAAGAATGATTCGTGTGGATGGATTGTCGCAGTGTCCGCTTGTATTGGATCGTTGTAGACTGGGCATTGGAGTATGTTAATACCAGAGACCCAGTCGTCTCGTTTGGGTGGGCGCCAGTGTCAGCCCAGCGCGGTAGATCTTAGTTACGCTGCTAGAATATGACTCTTTTCACGTATGCATAATCGCAATCTTGGTATCAAGTGACATATCACAAGCCATTTATGGTCGCGTTCCATCCGATTTGACTAAGATTCGGGGATGAGTCGAAATGATGGTATTAGTCACCGCGGCGGCGTATGTCCAAGCAGGTGCGGTACCCGCAAAATAACGTCAGATCAACCCGCCCAGGTACCAACCAGCCTACAGATATTTCACCGCCCGCTGCCCCTCCTCGCAGCTGCTGTACAACCAACTACCCCGCCAAACCTTTTCGGGCGAGAACTTCGTGCAAACAACGACGACGACGAACCGTTCGATTTTGCCACTTGAATAGTGCAAACTACTAGACACAAGCCCCCCCAACCTTGTATCGATCGTAAAACAAACGCAAACGCCACTGCCGAAGCAGTAAACCGCCACGATGTCGTCGCGAATCAACCAACCGTCGAACCAGATCAAGCTGACCAACGTGTCCATGGTGCGGCTCAAAAAGGGCAAGAAGCGCTTCGAGATCGCGTGCTACAAGAATAAGGTGATGGAATGGCGCTCCGGCGTCGAGACAGACCTCGACAACGTTCTCCAGATCCCCAACGTCTTCCTCAACGTGTCCAAGGGCCAGACGGCGCCGAAAGAGGACCTCGAGAAGGCGTTTGGCAAGGGCAAGTCCACCGACGACATCGTCCTGGAGATCCTGAAGAAGGGGGAGATGCAGGTCGGCGGCAAAGAGCGCGCGGAGCAGCTCGAGAGGGTGCACAACGAGGTCATCGGCATCGTGGCCAGCAGGCTCGTGGACCCGCGGACGAAGAGGGTGTACACGACCGGCATGATAGAGAAGGCGCTGGACATGCTGTCGTCGGCGGCGCACTCTGCTACGGAGGACGCGGCCGGCGCGGGAAAGAAGGGCGGCAGCAGCGCGGTGAACAGCGGCGCCGGAACGCCTGCGGGCGGGGAGGAGGGGGAGGCGAAGCCGAGGGAGAAGAGCGTGCCGCACTGGACGGGCGTGGTGACGACCAAGTCGGCGAAGAGCCAGGCGCTGGAGGCGATGAAGGCGCTGATCGCGGCGCAGCCGATCCCCGTGCAGAGGGCGCGGATGAGGCTGAGGGTGACGTGTGCGACGAGCGTGCTGAAGCAGGCCGTCAAGCCGGCGGCGCCCAAGAGTGGCGAGGACGGGGAGCAGGCCAAGGCGGGGACCGTCAAGGACCGCATCCTAGGTTTCGTGGAGCAGGTCGAGAGCCAGGACGTGCTGGGCAGCGAGTGGGAGGTCGTGGGCTTTGTCGAGCCGGGTGCGTTCAAGGGGCTGGGTGACTTTATCTCGAGCGAGACGAGGGGACAGGGACGGGTTGAGGTGTTGGATATGGCTGTTATCCATGAAGACTAGAGATGAGGAAGTCGAGGGGAAGTAAAAGGGAAGAAAAAAAGACGTGGCATGATACCCCCTAGATCGAGGGTTTGTTCTTAATGATACGAATATGGCATAATGGTCTTAACGTTTAGCACGCTTCACGTTGCGATGCTGCTTGCTGTCTGTGATGGGGTCATGCTGAAGTACGATGAGGAGCCTGCCATTATCCACACACTACTCTGGAAGCTACAGCCTTCACCATGGAGCCCTGGGGAAAAGAGTCCGAGATCAGCAAGTTCATATGCTGAGGCAGCACCCTCAACGACGTCAAGGCCGTCAGGGGGGGAGCCGGATACCTCCATCACCGGCATCGTACAGACCGAAGGTTAATCCCCACACGCCGGCAGCAGCTCCGCTCGCTTGGATGTCGCACATGTCCAAAATGGCAGACACTTGATATGTCACTAAAAGGTCCACCATAAAATCCGGAATACGGAAACCCAGGCGCAGATTCAGAAAAAGGCATGTCACAAGTTTATACGATCCCGAGATGTTGAACAACAAATCAATTCCCATTTTAGACACCAGTAGTCACATCACAAGGAACCAAAAGTCAACTTTTTTTTTGAAAGCCTTTTGTTTCTTGGTATGATGGAGACTCTTCCGTTGTTTGTTCACGTTATCTGAATGGCAATCCCCTCCTCAGCGGGTGGTGGTAATGCCCCAGAGAATGAATCATCATCATTTTGTTGTAGATGGATGTTGTCGCCAAGAGACATAGAGAGAAAAACCAAGCCCGATAACACGCCGGCCGCCTTAATGTTTGTTGGTCCCCAGCCGCAACACCACCCAAACCCTCGTCAGAGTCGTCATGACGAGCGATACGTTTAGCCACCCTTCTTCTTGGAGACACCAACGGTACGGCCGCGGCGACCGGTGGTCTTGGTGTGCTGACCACGGACACGGAGGCCCCAGTAGTGACGGAGACCACGGTGGGCGCGGATCTTCTTGAGGCGCTCGAGATCGTCGCGGAGCTTGGAGGCGACACCGTTGGCGAGGATCTGGCTGTCTTTGCCGTCGACAATGTCGCGCTGTCTGTTGAGGAACCACGCGGGGATCTTGTACTGGGTGGGGTTCTGGATGATGGTGACGATACGCTCGAGCTCTTCCGAGGTGAGCTCACCGGCGCGCTTGTTCAGGTCGACTATTGGGGCGAAGTCAGCATCTCTGGTGACTCTCTCGATTTTCTCCTCCTCAGAAGCAACAGATTGCCTCTGCTCGGGATCGTGGGGGGAAACGTACCATCGGCCTTCTTGCACACAATGTTGGAGTAACGACGGCCGACACCACCAATCTTGGTGAGGGCGTACATGACCTTCTCCTGGCCACGAACGTTGGTGTCTGTGAAAGCGCACGTTAGCCTCTCGTGTCCATCCATCATTTCTCGAAATTCGGAGTGTTTGTCGTCGCGTGGGATCGTCAAATGCGTGTGTAGGTGTGTGTGTTGGGAGAAAGGTTAAAACGTACTCAGAAGACGAAGGATGAACTGGAAGTTCGCTGTGACGAGACTGTTAGCCGATTGCGCTCTCCTCCATAACTGTATCGGTTCGCGGGTGGTAACGCACTCTTCTCCCCCGAGACGAGCGACATGCTGGGCAACTGTCGAGATGGTTGCTCCTAGGTGTCGGGTGTTGATGGTTGACGACGAAGTCGGGATACAGACAAGCAATGATAGAGATGGAGGTGCGCTTCGGGTGTGGGAAATTTCTGGCGTGGCGTGGGCCTCGCTAGGGTAGGGTCACGTGCAAGGCCGACGCACGTTTTTTTTTCTTCCTCGCTTGACCACCTCCCTCGCGGTCTCTGCCTCGAAAAGAGTCGTCCGTCGTTGGTCCATTGCCCCTGCTGAAACCCCACTATGGGTCTGGGGGGCAGTCTTTGTTGTATTTGATTGGCTGTTCTTACCCGCTGTTCTCGGCCAGTCTAACATCGAGCACTGTGAAGTCCATAAGATTGACGGCCCCATGGAAAAGGACCCTTGGTGCTTTTCAGAGTGCCATTGCAAGTGTGAATGAGCCTGGGTATTTTGTGTCACTTACCGTAGGTACTCAGTTAAAGGAGAATCCCCATCCCCCCTGTCAGACCAATCAGACGTTTTGCTTTGGATCCTCTTTAACCCGCTCGCTGGTTTAGTACTGAACCGACCAATCAGGGCTTGAGTTTGTTTACCCTGGCGAGCAGGGGGGTGCGGATTCTCCTTCAACTGAGTACCTACGGTACTGGTCTATGGTTTACTGCCGAAATTCTACTATGACCTGCAATTAGTTCCTGTCGCGTCACCACTGCAGCATCAACCGAGAATTGTCAAGACATCAAGGCAGGCACTCATACGCGGTAGGTAGGTAGGTAGGTGTTACAGTTTCATTCAGTATAATTCCATAGCACAAGCACAAGAAACTCTTGCGTCTGATACAACCCCCCTCATTAAACATTTACACAAACCATAGAGCCACGAGAGGGATATATGTTTGAAGTTTCGAATGTCTGCCATGTCCACATTCCTCCCGTTGGATATCCCGACCCAGCAGCCCAACCCAAACTCCCCGTCCCCAACTCCGTTGTACGTCGTGCACTATCAAATCCCATTTCCCTATGCTGCCGGGGCCGGAGCCGGGGCCACAGCTGGTGGATTTGCGGGCGCCTGATTCGCCCCGTCGAGAACGGCCGCAGGGGGTTGCGCCGCAGGCTGAGCAGCTGGTGCTGGAGCTCCTCCCGGGCTCGATCCCACGATTACCACACCTGATCCTGAGCTTCCCTGAGGCGGCGGTGGGGAAGCAGCAGCAGGTTGCGCTTGGTTAGCCCCGGCGAGAACCGCAGCCGGAGGCTGAGGCGCCGCGGCAGCATCAGTTGGGGGTGCTGGCGCCGCGGCTGGCTGGCCCTGGTTTGCGCCGACGGCAATGGCACCAAGAGATCCTCCCTGGGCTGGAGGAGCCGCAACAGCTGGAGGAGGAGGGGCAGCAGCCGGAGGAGCGGCAGCCGGAGGAGCGATTGCAGGAGGAGCGGCCGCAGCCGGCTGGTTGGCACCAACGGCAATGGCACCCAGAGGCTGTCCCTGCGCCTGTCCGGCGTTGTTAAAGATGCCCAGACCAGAGAGACCCGCAAGCTGTGCGGCAGCGATCTGCTGGAACGAGGAGAAGATGTTCAAAGCAGCTCCAGCGAGTGCCGGATTGCCGGCAGCAGCATTGGCGGCGGTCGAGGCGCAGTCTGTTAGGAAAGTAGCCGCGTTGGAAACGAAGAGACCGGCCTGATTTGGCAGAATGATGGCGGCGGGGTCCGGAACGGACGCGGCCAGCTGAGGAGCTTGCGTGCCCGCGGGGAGGATGATGCTCTGGCCGACTTGTCCAAACGGAGCGGCCTGGTCGAAGGCAGCAAGCTTGAGGGTGGTGTCGCTTTCGTCAGCTCCTGGAGTGGGAGCGGCGGCGGCTTGGACACCGTCGGTGTTGTTTGACACGGCATCAGAGGCAGAGTCGAGTGCGACGCGGGCAGCCCCGAAAGTGTCGGATTGCGAAGATGCCGCCTGTTGCGTTGAGATGTCCATGGGTGTCGGGTCGTTGACCATTACCAAGGCTTGCTGTCCCGGCTTGCCATTGTCGGCGAGGAGCTGGTTCACGAGGTATCGCTTGTTCTGTCCTCCACCTTGGCGGTTGTCAACGAGGCCGGTGACGGTCACAATGATGGTGTTCTGGTTGCAGTCTTAGCACAGCACCAACTTGGAAGAACAGATGCAGGACACCAGGAGAAACTCACCGCTTGGGGGAACTGCGCCTTGAAGTGGTTGATGCGAATGTTGTCCTTGACAGCCTGCAGTTGCGTCGCAAGAGCAAGCTGGGACTGTACCAGCAACGCCAATTCCCTCTCATTCTGGCGCTGGAGCTGGTTGATCTTGTCGAGGTTCTCCTGCACGACGATGATGTTGGGCTTGATGATGTTTTGTATAATCGTCACGTCTCCGTTGTTCTTGTTATTGTTGTTGTTGTTCTTTCCATTATTGTTATTCTTGTTGTTCTTATTTTGGTCCTTGTTCTGGTCCTGCTTTTGCGCGTCCTTGTCTGCGGCTTTGGCGTCTTGCGCGGGTGCAGTTGCTGGGGCTGTCGAGGCAAGTCAGCACCTTGTCCAGCCATCATGTCGCACTTGAGACTTACCAGCAGCAGCAAGTGAGCTGAAGACCGCAAGGCCAGTGAGAAGATGTTTCAGTTGCATTTTGAATCTCGTCACACCAAAGATTAGAATTTAAAAGAAAGGACAGGTATGATGCCAGGCACAGCCAAATGCAAATCGATTACGTATAGAGAATAGAATGAAGGTATTAGGCGACCTCTAGGGCTCACCGAGAGAAAGAAACGGTCGTGGAAAGTCAACGCGAGGCCAAGAGATCTACTCCTGTGAAGTAAATCCTATGATCTCTCACGATCCGCTGCGACGGGGTGCGAATTTGGAGCCTCGTCTTTAAGTACAAACCTTCGACCACTCCACGAAAATCCGCCCTCTGTCGATGAATCCCTCCTGCCGCCGGGAGCAGCGTTTCCCGTCGTCCACCGCGGAATGCCTGAACGAAGCGAGGACATCGCAGGGGATGGACAGACGATCTGGTGGACATCGTCTCGTCACCAGCCCCGGCCCTAGTCTTCGGAGGTTAAAGCACACGGGACAGCATGATTTAAGAGGGGCATTCGAGGCGGAAAGAGGCATCTCGAGCCCTGAGACAAGGAGAAGGGTCCTTTGGGGGAGGGGTAAAAGAGGGCACAGCCTGTC
Source organism: Colletotrichum fructicola Nara gc5 (assembly GCF_000319635.2). Lineage (NCBI taxonomy): Eukaryota > Fungi > Ascomycota > Sordariomycetes > Glomerellales > Glomerellaceae > Colletotrichum > Colletotrichum fructicola. The sequence continues at coordinate 4,693,021 of NW_027094051.1, read as the reverse complement.
TGCCGAGCTATGCTTCTCGTGAGTCCTGCCATCCAACCTTGACAGGCTCTGACGTGCCGTCTCAACCGCCAGGTACACAGCTGTCAACGGGGCATCATCCCATCGACGACAGGACGAGTTTCGGGATCCAGCCGCCAATCACGTTGGCCAAATGACCCCAGCCGCTTTCGCGACCCACGCGAAACGGTAGGGCGGAAGAGCCTCATCCGGGCCCTCTGTCATCGGGGCTTTTCCATCTCCTGGTCTTAAGAGTCAGGAGTCGGGAAGCGCGCCGTATTGTAAATTCTGGCAAGTCGTCGCGAAAATGCCGGTGATAATCGTTGCGCATCTTGGTCGGTTGATGCTCGGCATGTCGATTGCCAAGGGGATCATTGCTGGGATTTGCGTTGGCAAAGGTGCGCTCTCACGTTGAAACGTAACACAGAGCGAAGTTTAGAGTCGAGTGCGGCTTTTGAAGCTATGAAAAGGGGGCTTAAAACTAGAGTTTTCATTTGAGTTAAGCTCAAGCCGATGCTGATGCCAAGATGGGGCAGAAAACGACTCTGTTCCGCTTGAACCGATGGCAGCTTGGCTTTCGGAGGATGTCGAAGCTTTGTTTTCCTTCAACTAGGTGGCGGTTTGGCTGTGCGCAGATGGAGCACACCCGAAACACCGACGGGAGCCCCTAACCCCTGTTCTTGTTTAGTAACGCAGCAACTACAATGCAACTGACGAATTTGCAGGGATCGTGTGTCAATTGCGATTCCGTGGCGTGTTACCTCGTGTAGGCATTATTGTAATTAAGTATCTATCGTATGGTGAACTGGGACTCGTGGGCTTTCAGCTCCAGCTCGCTAGTCGTCATGCCATTCTCGTCAAGTTCCGTAAATCGCGTTTCCTAACCACAGCACCGCCAACAATCCCACAACCCGAAGCTTCAATGCGCCGTTCGAAACAGATGTGTTGCTCTGCTTCGCACTCCCAGCCGCCTTCTCTGCTGCATTGTTGTCTGCCACTGCGGGCTGCCACGGAATAGGACTCTTCTTACCGTCCTTAACGGGTCGACCCAAAGTGACGTCCTCAGATTCCTCCTGGTTCTCAGTACCTGTCAAGCTGCAGGCAATCCGTCGGGTGGCACTGTGGCTCTTAGCGCACGCCCAGAGGAATATAGCTGCGATTATCACTACTTCAAGCGACCTCGGGAGGTAGCCCGGGCGCCCGATTCTTAACACCCCGGCGCCATCGCTGGCTAACCAGATGTGGTGGTGAAGAACGTACGCCTCGAGGGACAACCGTCCAAGAGTTGCACATAGTGGAACGTGAAGTTCACGCAGTGCTTTGAAGGAGTTACGCGTGATAACTGCTGACAGGACAAACCAGGGACTGATGTATGGGTGAAAAGCGTTGTAGGAGTCGTTGTTGTGGTAGACGTCCGCCGCGAATGCTAGGATGATGAATACGACGAGATAGGCAATCGCAAAGCATATCATTATCGGCTTCACCGGTATCGCGTCTCTCTCGGGATACGCAATCTCCAAAATCCCACGATCAAAGGCGTCGTTGGCTCTTTCGAATGGCGCGCGAGCGTTGATGCCATGCTGACGGCGGCGAAGAACGGAAACCCGGTGGGCAGCTGCAGCTGTGAGTATGCCAAAGTACGGCACAAAACGATTCAGCGCGAAATGCGACCGCAGCATATCCACGTTCCAATGAATGCCGCTGGTTGACTTGAGAATTCTCAAAAACGTCTCCGGGAGGTGTGTGCTTCGGACCAGGAAGGTCGTGCAGGTTGCGAAGACCACAATCTTGAGGAAGAAGGCGACAGGGTTGTTGTTGAGTGTTTTGAAGCAAGCCAGCGATGCGAATGTTACTCCGAACCAAAACGTCATGAGCGGCGCCGAGTAGATGATCCATTCGCTGGACGTCGCGAGACCTAGAATGCAGCTGAGAAGGTTGAGCCGGACCAGCACATACGTTGCCCGTCTTAATGAGAAGTCCTCTGTACGGAGAAAGTAGCTTGTGTGGCCATAGCAGGACAGAAAGATGTAAGTCGCCACTAGGAACTTATGCACCTTGTACATCGCGAGTGACTCGGATGCTGCGTGGTAGTTGTACAGCAGAATGAACGCCTGCATCCAGCCCTTCCACTCGTCGGTTTGTTCACGGGACAGAAATGAAGTCGTCGCGAGACCTTTTGCGGAAGACAGAACAGGCGGTCTTGACCGCAGGGAGAGGCCTGCGAGAATTACCAGACCAATGACAGGCAAGATAAAGTCGGGCACGTCGAAATGCTTATCATGCTTGATCAAGAGGTGAGTGCGGTCGGCGAGCAGGCAGTAAACAGCAATGGCGACGAGGGTGGCTGCGGCAAGCAGAGAGTCCATGACCTGCGACGTGCGAGCGGAAGGGAACGCGTCCTGTCTCCGGTCCAGAAATAGGATAGGCAGCGCTAGAATACTGAGTCCAAGAAGCAGCACCTGAACCCTTGACAGGGACGGGTAGGGGGCGCAACAAGTAACCTGGTTTGCGTATCCATTTCTGACCAATCCAGAGTTGCAGTGAGCGTTCAAAATAACGTCGAGTTTCCGCTCGGCCACAATGTCTACAGCATGCAGCCCATCGTCAAGGAGAGCATCGTCGTGGCTATCCAGCATTGCATTGTAGCTCTGAATGACATGTGTTCGTTCCGCCGGCTCAAAATTGTCCAGATTCCAGTTCATGGCGTCTATCTTCTCGGGCGTGATTGTTCTTGCCCGGGACGTCAGTAGCTTGTGATACGCTGGGATAGGCACGGGTGCGACAAGCACGTGGTTGGAGAGCTCTTCGAATGCCGACTGCGACTTGCTCTTGGGCAGCACCACCAAGTGATCAAAATCACGGTGCAGGTACGGCATCAGGTTGTTGATGCCTTCTCTGAAGAGCTCCAAGTACCGATCACCGCCCTGGCGAGCCGCCCAGAGACCTGGTGTACCAACAACAATAAGGGCGGCCGAGTCTTTGCCCTCCTTGCGGACGAGTTTCTCGTAATCTGCAGAGCCAGGACGTTCCCGGAATCGAGCCAATTGGCTGAAAAGGGCGGTAGAGTTGAGCCATGGGTCCCAGATAAATTCGAGCTTCACACCCTCAACGTCCTTGGCAAGGTTCAGGTGCTTGTTTTTGGAAACGGCAAAGTCGAGGATGGCTTTCTCGGCGACGTGATGATCCAACCGGGTCATGGCAGCGAAGTAGATCTGGCGCATGGTCGAATCGCCGGCAATCACTAGGTGACGGTCCCTCAAGCAGCTCGACATATCTTCACGGGACAGCTCGCGCATGCGACAGTCTTCGGGCTCCCATCTCTTGAAGACATCTCTTGGCAGGTTCGAGTCTTGACTAGAGCGCCATCTCCCACTCGAGAGCAGGCTATCGCACCTGTAAGGATCGTGTTGGCCTGTGGTTCGTATCAGCTTGTAATATCTTAGAGTTGGGGGGGAGACGGGGGCAGGTGTGGGGTCTTTGGGGGCTTGCAGAATCCATACCGAATACAAAATACTGATAGACGACACAAAGAATCAAGATAACGAGGGAGATGCGTGGTAAAATCTTTAGGAGAAGCGGCGAGCTCCCTGCGGAGGCGACCAGCTTTTGGACCCGGAGCATCGCGGGCTAGGAGAGAGGAAAAAGGAACCACGGGAGGCGCGACGTGAATCAATGTTCCGACTGGTGGTGGCGGCGGCGGTCGAGGTCGGCGGGAAACGGCATTCTCTTCCGTTTAGTGTCGTAGAAGGTTTCCCGGGCCGCTGCCTCGGTGCGGCGCTGTGAAGAAGGACGGGACGGGAACGGAGAGACACACTCGCACGCGCTCTCTCTATCTCTCTCTTACACACACGATCGCGCGTGTCTCTCTCGTGAGGAGGATGTGAGAAGAGGCGGGAGGGAAACGGTTGAAAGGATCAGACGTGGTGAGCTACCCCCTCCTCCAGGCGCGAATGCGAGACCGCGGCTTCCATTTCCCTTATAATGCCAACAAGCCAAAGGCTGCAGAAGCCAAGAAACGGGCGGATGACAGGGCTGGCGCTGCCAAGAGTCCGCTACGGAAAGAGACCCGTCCATGGTCTTGGGATCTCATTCCTCAGCGAGCCAGTCTAGAGGATGGTGGGAAGCTCTCAGGCGCAACGGGGAAGGGATGCGCCTTCAGGCTTAGGGGACCGCATTGGCAATGAGGATTACGGATACGCAGAGGGAGGGTGGGCGTCACCGTCAGCGCCTGCACCCATTCGCCTACGATGGCAGGTGCGGTTGGCGAGATGGAGGACCCGAGATAACAGGCCAGAAAGCGAAAATGCCCTCCAAGACCCCTGTGGACATACAATATCCCTGTCGCGGGAAGGCTCCTTTTGGAAAAGCACCACGCGACCTTCCTGTGGGGATGGAGGTCGCAGGCGGGCAGCAGGCACCACCCTCTGGTCGAGGCACCTGCCCGCCGCCCGCTGCTGCCCGCTCGGAGCACTGTGCTCTGGGCAGCAAAAAGAGTACAGTGTGGGCTGTACTTACGTGCGTGAACACTGTGCAGAGCCACGGCCGAGCAGCGTCAAAACGCCGATCTCTCAGGTCGGACAAACACAGTGCGGCCCACCTTCTTGGCTAGAGTCGCACGCTGACAGCCAAGAAGGCGCACCGCTTATTTTTCGGCTGGGCGAATTTTTCTTTTCTTCCTTCTCCTCACCATTTTATTGACATGCAATCCTTCAATCTGCATTCAGCCTGCCGTCGCAACCGGCGGCACAGCTCTTGGTCGTTTTGAAGTTCGCCATGCTGCTCCAAGCGCATGAGAAAGCTTACTGGAACATGAGCGACAGGCAACAGAGTCAATGTTGACATCCCACTGCCAATTGCAGTCGCGAAACCATTGGTAGGTCATGGCGCAGCTCGACCCCGTGTCTGTTCCTGTTTCTTTCCTGTGATACACCACGCCGTCTTTTGCCATAGCTCGATCAGCTTAGCCTTCCCGACTGCTGATCTTGAGCCGGATACACCACGCTTCGGCGACGTGTACAAGACAAGACCAACCCCCAGACAATGTTCTTTGAGTACGGAACCTTTAGATTTGAAGTGAAGGCTTTCGTAATTTATCTGTTGTCACATCTCTGAAATATCCAGCCTCATTTGGCGTTGGTTTACGCCGACGACATGGCCTAGTCAGTAGCAGGCATTTTTGTAACCCGTAATCACCGGTCTCCCGACAGCCAATTGCAATATTGCGATTCGTTTCATTCAGACTTCAAATACCTGCCTACTTCTGGCTACTAGTATGATTTGCTGTCTCCGTTGCAATGTCCAGAGTCTCCTCCATATCCTTATGGACCATCGCCTCGGGAATCCCAACGCCAGTGTTTGGCCCTTCCCACTGTATTTCGATGCCAAAACTTGAGACCCAATACCGCCCTGACATGCTTTTTTGCTTCTCGTCCAGTTCTCTGCACACACTTCCTTCGATCCCTTCAGAAGCGATCCTTGCACTTGGCCTTCAGAAGCGAAAGCAGACCCTGCCGATCGTACTCGTTCAGCTTGTCCTTCTGGACCGAGCTGACATGCTCAACATGGACCTCCTCGAGGCCGTGAACAAGCAGGAGCTCGTCGGCGCCGAGGCAGTCCATCAGTCTCCGCTTGTTCAGAGAGAAGAAGCTGGCCAAACCAGCCTCGCGCGTGTTGAGAATGGTCATCGTCGCCTTGGAGATCTTGATGGTAAGGTTTCTCAGGCTGGTGCATTTGGCCAGGTTCTCGAATGCCTTGTTGGCCATGGGGCCGCACCAGTGGACATGCGCGTTGCGCAAGTACGTCCGAAGCTTGGTGTTGCCTTGGAGTGCCTTGTTGAGCGTGCAACAGCAGGAGAAGTACCAGTTTCTCTTCTTGTACAGGACGTCATAGAACTCGTCACCCAACGACATGCCAAGCTGCTTGAACGTCTTCTTCTGAGCCTTGGACACCACCGGGAACTTCTCCCTCTCTGGGTTGACGCAGTTGCAGGTACCCCACTTGACCGGCTGCAACTTCCCAGTGTCACCATGCTGGTCGATGATCATGTCGAGGATGCGGGCTCGGATTTCCCGGGGGAACTTCATGAAGGGGAATGCTGCAGGAGGAGGAGGGCGGTCTGTTGTGTGAAAGTCAGCACATGCCCTCTAAGAAAACAAAGGATGCAGTGGCCCAACGGTCAAAGGCCTAATGAATGGGGTTTGACTGATACTCACTAGCGATGTCCAGGATCTCAGTGCACATCTCAATCAGCTTGATACAGTTCTTCTGCTCCTTTGGCTGCTTCTGCATCAGGAGTGCAACCTTGCGGATGGTGTCGGTGATGGCCTTGCGGTTTTCGTTGCTCATGCGGACCATCCGGCCAAGCTCGTACTCGTCCATCATCTTCGCCTTGACATCGTCCAAGTACTGCAGTAATTGCTGGGCGTTCTTGGAGAGACCGTATTTCTGAGGGACCTTCTCCATGGCCAGGAAATACCAATCCCTGGTGGCTTTGATCAACCATCCTCCGTAGGTGGGCTGCAGGGATGCCATTGTTGTTGATTTGATCGGTTTGTTGAGATGTGGCTTCGTGGTTGAAACTGGATGGCGGACAGGTAGATCGTGATTATCACTCAAGGTCCTTGTGACTGCTGCGCGTTTGGTTCAGTTTGTTAAGCTGGCGGCACTACTTCAGATCAGCGTAGTCCAGCTATCGACAACAAAGGGTAACTCACGATAGGTGCTAAGGCATCTGTTGTGTGTTGATGGCTGCCGTCCAAGAAATCGTAAGACGTGTATTAGAGACTCACTCTCAGATGAGTGCGGCCACTGAATATTCTGGACAGATTCACTTGAATCAGGCTGTGCCTGTTGGAAAAAGAAGCGCGAATGCTTCCTCAAGCATACCGCGTGAAAGGTGCTGGTCGGTTGACGCTTGGTGGGAAGCACGGAAGATGATGGATGGGTTGGTAAAGATGAGAACGGGCAGAAAGATACCAACCAACGAAGTAATTATCTTAGGCCAGTGAGGATCTTGTTCTTGGAAGGTGGCTGATATTTAGAGGTGAGAGGGGTTTGTTGGTTAGAGTGGGGGTAGGATAGTGGGAGAGGAAGCTGGCGAAGATGGCCGAGGTGGGCGGTGCGGGTGGTAGTCGAGTCCAAGTGAGTCGCAGCCTCGAGGGTTTTGATGGGGAGTGACGAGGCTGACGGTCCTTGGGGCGAAAAGTGTAAACAGAAAGAATGGTGGTCGCGACGGGAAGGTGCGCCGAGGGCACAACGAGGAAGAGGGTCGGCAAGGACATAATACCTGCAATAACCACGTATGGATATCGCCCGAGTTGAGCGTTGTTCAAGGCAACAGAATGGACACCATTTATCGATGGGCGTTGTGAAGATGGCAAGAAGGACAGCCGTATGATCCAAGGTGCCGAGTTCGTCGATAGCGACAATCAAGGCCATGATGATAATCACAGCGTATTTGGACACCGCATTTTGGGAACGGGAAGAACACCACCCACCAAGTTACAGTTACAACTGTGAGAATCATCATAGATGTCGATTATCTCGGAGATAGTGTTTACGTGCAGAAGATTACTCGTTTGATTTAATACTGGCCTGGGGCTTGATCGTATCCCAGGTCCTTGCAAATGCCATATGCAGCGTGGTCACCATATGTACGTACACCTTGACAGCATCCAAAATCTTCCCTCCCAGATAGTGTTTTCCACCAAGGACAATCGTCTTTTCCCGTTAATAAGCCAATACCAACTCCGATGCAATGCTTTTCATTAACGACAGTGATTCCTCCCAAAAGACATAAGTTCCTAGACTCTCTCATCTTCCTCCGGCACAGACCGGACAAACGGCCCCTCGCGCGCCACTGAATTTATCCGGCGCGGGCTCTCGTCCACACTGTTGTGTCTTGAGGTACCGGGACTGACGCCGATGCTGTAGTAGCTTGACCGCGTGTCGCGACTGGGGTGCCTCTTGCCGAAGGTGAGCGTGAAGCCGTTGAGAATTTCTTGGTGGCGGAGGTTGGTCTCGCTGAAAGGCCTCTCGCGGGGATCGGGCTTCTCCTTGGCGGCCTTCTTTTCCGGCTTCTCATCCTTTGAGAACCATCGCAGTGTTTTGGCGAGACGGAGGGCCCTAGGGGACTTGGATTCCGGCGATGAGCAGCCGTTTCCTTGGCTAGGCTCAGAGATGGACTTGCGGCGGCGGAAGTGGTCACGGATGGCCATAGTGGATGTGGCTGGCGGGAGAGGAATATTTCAGATGTCGGAGGTGTGGGTAGTATCGACAGAATGGTGTCGATCAGCCACAGATAAGGTGCTGATGGAGATGTTTAGACAAGGACTGGTACCGATGAAGTTGATGAGAGTCCGTGGGTACCTGTAGATGCTGCGGGTGCTGATCTGTGGTTGGGACAAAATTTGGGAGGGAAGGGGATGCCAATGGTATTTAACAAAGATGGGCGAGAATACTGAGAATGACTGGCTGCAAGACGGATGTGGCAATGCCAAAGAAAGCACCGTTAGGTCGATCCAAGATGGTGGGATGCACGTCGTTCGACGGCCTTCTTGGACCTTGCATTGGTGGGGTCAAGCTTCTGGGGTGCTTTCACCACCGCTGAGTCTGAAGAACAGGGCCTGAGACTAACACCATCACACCACCCCAGAATCGATTTCTGGGCTTGCTGCCGCTGTGTCCGCGTTACGTGCCTAGGGTTGGATGGGTGGTAGTCTGCAAGGCGCTACGCCTCTGCGGGTGCTTGCGGGGTGGGTGCTCTCGATGCGGGCCGACGTCATTCCAAAAACCTCTGGCCCGGCGGTCGTTCTCGACCAAAGGAGTCCTCGCTTGTCTCCGGCGCCTGTAAATCAGAAAGCCCGATGTTCGCTGCTCGCCGCTGATCGAAGATGATCCCCAACGTGGCGGGGTTGGTCTCTGACGGTCTCGACTCGACCTCAGCACTCATTGTTCTGAAAGACGGCCATTCCAAAGTGTGTTCTTTGAAGACGTCGAACCGTCTCCGATGGTCCCGGCTAGGCCGCTCAATGATGGGGGGTCTGGATGCGAGCCATGTCTTACTTAGTGCCAGGCACCTTAAACGTAAGGGTGCATTTAGTGACACCTCGCAGGCTTAAGGGCGAGGAAAAATCCGCGCGTGGACGCTGAAAGAAGTTCGATTGGTGCATTTATCTCCAATCTGCCAAACCACTCCCGGAACGCCACCCTCAACTAAGAGGCAACCGCCCGCCGGCCACCAGCCTCAGGCGGTGGCCGTCCTCGAGCTCTGTCGAATACCATTTGTCCAGGTAAACCGTGATGCAAGCCGACAAAGAGCTTTGCGTTGTGAACGGGCATTCAAGGCCGCTAAGTGTATTTCGCCCTCCCCATCCGTTTCAACCGCTCATCTCGATGTGCACTCGGCACCGAACACCCCAGCGCTGCTGGATCCCAAGCCGCCGAGAGCTGTCAGGCCCCATGCCAGAGCTGCAGACTCCCAATCCAAGTCACCATCAGGCATCTCATCTCCTTCGACCGCGGAGCGGCTCTCTGCAGCGCTCGGCTCGTATGCATCCTCTGGTACCTCGTCAACTTCTTCCGTAGCTCTGCGATCTCGGGTTCGGCGATTCCCTTCGGCCGCAGCCGTCTTTGAAATTGTCATCTCGCCGGTTTTCGCTTTCGCTGGGCGGCCCCTGCGTCGCGTGGAGATCGCGCTGGTGTGGCTGCCCGTTTCCGATTCCGGCGTTGATTTGTCGTTACCTTCCAGCAGTCTGGTCAGTGGCTGCGCCTTCGGGGCATTCTTCTGCGCGAATGGTGTCGAGGAGGCCAGAATGTCGTCCACATCCAGCGCACGTGTGGCAACCCATAAACCTTGGCTGGCACCGCTGAGCAAAACGTCCCATGCCACGCCTGCTACCACGGGGTGGTCGGATGCCGATCCCAGGACCTTGCCGAGAGCCGTTGTTGTTCGCTCCCACGTCGAGCGCTCTTCTCTGTCGAAGGGAAGGAACCGACTATGACGATGATAGTGAGCGTCCGGTGCGTTGTACAGCAGGCCAAGGGCAGTCCCTTTGACGTGAAATGCGAAACTCGCCGTGGACAGAAATCGGAATAGCTCAGTGACGATCCTGTATGCCCCATGGTGATTAGAGTACACCGTTCCCCAACTGGCCGGAACAACGGCTGGAATTATGACGGGCGCAAACGTCAGAATTCTTCCCAACACTGCGATGTTTCTGAACGTCATTGTTCCGGTTGTTGATGGTGCCCAGTATATCAGCACGTAGTTCAGGCAAAAGGACGCGAGGAGTAGCGCCGGGTGAGGGAACCAGTCTGCAGGCTTAGGAGGAAAGACCTTGTCGCGAAGGCGTCCAAATGCCGTAGTTGGCTGTTGCCCATCCTCAGACTGAGCCGGAGTTGGCGTAAGAATCAACGCCAGGTAAAAGAGGTTTTGCGCGAACGACAAGTTAACCAAATGAGCTAAAGCGAGATACGCCCACAGAGATGGGATGTTCCTCCTTCGGCCTTCGACCGCCAGCAGAAGGCTCCAGGAGATTGTCGCGAGTTCGATCTGCTGTCCCCACCAGAACCGGCGAGCCTTCTCCGCGATGATCTCCAGGGCGTCCAAATGGACTGGAGTATCGCTCAACCAGCGACCGACGTAAACCTGAGTGGCATTCTCGCCGTAAGGGAAGACCCCGTTGTTGCCGTAGAACCTAAAAGTTCGGTCAGTCGGCGAGCCAGACAAAGAAACGTACCCAGGTACAGCGAACCTAGCTGGGGATTCCACTCCGCGCTGATCGGCCCAGACACGATATGATAGCTTTGCGTAGCTCAATGTCCAGTAACCTGCGAGTGAGAGGCTGACAAGAGTGAGGCCCGCAAAAAGCGGCGAAAGAGTTGACCTCCCAACCAGTCTTGCTCTTGTTCCTTGGGACGGCGGGAGATCTCGATATGATCTGTACAAACTCTGAGCGACAGTGAAACCAAGATATGCCACCGTCAGCGCGTGGCCGCCCACCAGGCTCAAAGGCAGGTATCTGTAGACTGCGTTAGAATGTCGATCATCAACCATTCCTTTGACAGCAGACAAACACACTTGATTTCTGGGTCCAGGGGCACCGGCGCCATGTTTGCTTCTCCAGTCTGTTGATTCTGTTGATGTTTGCTACCTTATCCCTCGATGTATGAGGCAGATGGGAGGTCATGGCTTCGAGTGACGAGGAAATGAGGTTGAGGCTGGCCTCTGGACTCAGGGGACGCTATTACGGCGCGCGTCATCGTCACACAACCACGTCCGTTCCTTGGAAGCTCAATCGACAGGCTCTTCCATCGTTGATCACAGACTGCCTGTACAGCTACTTCTGTGTCAGGCCATACAGGTCCTGCGTCATGGTAGCGGCACTGGACAGGGTCTCTACTCCAAATGTGGATCCATTCGTCGTGCACGGCCCAATGGAGGCCGGAGAAACACTGGCGGCGGTTTTGCTAGCGCCGAACCCCAATCAGCCCCACCCCTGGTCGACCATAAAATCTCTGCTCGCGATGCGAAATCTAACATTCTTTTCTCTTCTTCACTACATCAGTTGGGTTAAACTTACACCGTCATGTGTATTTTTAATTCTAATGGCGGCTCCGCATAGCGGCTTGCTGAGGGTTGTCCTGTTCTCCGTGGATTTCCTTCCGTTCCCGGCCCCCTAAATAAAATCCCATGTGAACACCTTTCCTTATCAGCCGAGTACGACGACTTTTCCTGGTATTTGACTGTGGGGTGGTCTCAACAGACTATTTTGAGATTTGTTTTTTGAATTATTGTAGTAAACCCCGCCATTCCTTGGCCTTCACGGCGTCGTCCCGTTTGTAAAACTTTGCGCTGCCCATGCAACGCCGACCACTATGCGAATCTGCGTGGAGATTTAGCTCTGATTTTTCCAACGTGAGGCCGTGGTTTGGACAAACACAGTAACATTTACTTAGGTAAGCTAGGTAAACGCAACAGTATCTTCCAGACGAAAGTGGGTGGCCGTAAGGCACCAAAAATCGAGCCCGCATTTTAAACATCTGAATAACATCCTACGTATCCCGTGCCACGCTCTAATCGACATCAATGCTGGACCGCGACATTAACCCCCGCCCGCCCGTTAACTAAACCTATCCACAACCGGAGATGAGTACATGGAACGCTCCAGGTGACCAGCGCAACTGTGCTCGACTGTTCGACAAGCTTCTCTGTTGATTCGCAACACATCATCCCGGAAGACATCTGTCAATGCCTTAAACATATGCCCTTCCGCCACCAGCGCGGTTCCTCCTCCAGACCAAGAAAACTAGAGCAATCGTTGCCAGGACAAAGCCACAAGTTACGAACTGCATTGCTTGATCAGCCGTTGCTTTCTTACAGTTAGCTTGAAGTTGCCAGAGCTCTGCGTAGGTCGTCTTCTTGTTGTTGAGAAGGATCATGCCGCGGTTGATGATGTCGTTATTGACGAGTTCAAGCGGACTCGTCCCGGTGGAAGCGCCACAGTCAACCCCACGGAGGCCAATTGCGAATGCCTATTATTGTCAGAAATTGGAGATTTGCAACGTCAACCATTGTATAACGTACTATGCCACCGGCAAGAAGCAGTATTCCACTGACGGCATCGGCACCCATCACAATAATCGCAGGGATAGCATCGAAGAAAGTTGCAATGATGCCGAGAATTGCAACAGCCAGTCCGAAACCACCGCAGAACGCGCTGTATTTTGTAGTTGTGGGTGCGTCGATCTCGGTTTCCGCGCTACCATTGGTAGGTGGCAGAGGCTTGGTGAGCTCAATGGATAAGGCGAGGACAACGATCGCCATGATGGCCTGCGCGGTGTTAGTCGGAGAATTTCAGAAAACAGTAGCCGGATACAAACCTGAATGCCCCAAACGCCTGCGCTGACAAACTTGAGCATCGTGTCGATCGATTGACAAGAATAAGATTATAATTGGGAGGCTACGTCGAGAGTGTTGCGAGGTGGTCTCACGCGGTCTTTTAAGGACGAATGTGCCAAGGACCTTGAGCAGGCCACACGGAAACATGCACCAAGATAACGGGGAAGCAACCCTCAAAAATAGTAAAGGAATGTAGTTTGCCTTTAAGTATGTGACTCTAACGCTCACAGACACAAGGTTGGGCGATAGCAGACTGGTAACACCAGGCACCAACGACTGTCAATCCAACCCCCAATGTAACTCTCAAGGCGGCACAGCACGATATTCCTCGTCCAAGCGTTCAGCCCGGTGACACATAAATGAGAGCCATGCATGTTTGCGCTCGAATACAAGGCACAGCTCGTCCGAGGCGGCAAAGTGCAGATCGACGAGCCAGTAATTCTCCTAGACGCCTGCCGAGCAAGACATTGTATCGCTACACGAGAACTGCCTCGCCCGCCCCTGGAAGGATGTCGCGGATGCTTCAAATTTTCACGCCAGCATCTGTCTTTGAGCAGCTAACATGAGCCTGGCGTGGGCTCGCTGGGACTACTGTCTCAGACGGGGGGATTAGCATGAGGAGGATGACGGTTGGAGCAGTGTAGGATTCGCGAGGCTGGCTGGCTTGCCATGCACATGGAACCAACAATGTTGTCGGTGGGCTGAGCTGTGAGGATCAGCAGCCGTTGGTTCATGTTGCTGTTGGTGCTGGGATGAGATGTCGTTGAGACTTGCTTTTCGCTAAGACGAGTTGGGCAGTGCCTTGCGCCCTGCCTTCTGCCGCTTGCCTGTCGTTGCCTGGGGTCGGGTGGAGACCGGCCGCAAACGCTCGAGATCCCCGCCATCGTCCCATCAAGACCAGGAAGGGAAACTCCAGGTAGGCAGCTTACCTAAGGGTGCTATCGTCTTATCTTCCCTCAGGCCTTATCGATAAGAAACCGCCGATGACCTTCCATCACAGTCCCTCCACTCCGAACCAAGACCGGGATAAGTGGGCCCATGCCAAAATTCCGCAGGTCGCATCCGTCACTTTCCCGCATTTGGACGCACGGTCCAAGTCGCGATTGAGTGCCCAAATTTTTTCGATGCTTCCATCATCGGCCGCACAAGCCTACGTCTCCTGTCCTCTGACCAACTCCGATCCCCGGCATCAATCCACTCGCCACGTCCACGATTCTCGCCATGTCGTCGCTTTGGGATACGTTTTCTGGACGCAAGTCTGCTCAGAAGGAGACGGGCGCCTCGCAAAGCCCCGCGCCATCTCAAGCACCCACAACCCTCCAGACTGCGCCCACCCATTTCGACCCGTCAGCAGGATCTGGTGTCGAGTCTTTCCTCCAGAGCTCTGCCTTTGCAGACCCCGCACAACTACACCCCCTGTCCGGCCTGAACAAGGACACTCTCGAATACCTCTCTCTCGAAGATGCCGCTCTGAACGATGTGCCCGGCGGCCAGTCCGTTCTCCCCTCCCGAGGCTTTACGGATGATCTCTGCTACGGAACCGGTGTCACATACTTGGCGGCCTTGTCGATAGGAGGAGCCTGGGGTCTGCAGGAGGGCCTCAGGAGGTCTGCGAACCAGCCTCCGAAGCTGCGTCTGAACTCGGTTCTCAACGCCGTCACCCGCCGTGGTCCCTTCCTCGGCAACTCGGCCGGTGTGGTCGCCATCACCTACAACCTCTTCAACTCCAGCATCGGCTACTTCAGAGGGAAGCACGATGCCGCGAACTCCATTTTGGCGGGCGGATTGAGCGGAATGGTTTTCAAGAGTACGCGAGGTGTGCGGCCCATGTTGATTTCTGGTGGTATTGTGGCCTCCGTAGCCGGTGCCTGGGCTGTAAGTTTTCAAATTGCACGCAATTATGATTCTGGTTCTCTTACGCTTCGACTAGGTTATTCGCCGGACTTTCTTCGCCATCCCTGAACCCACGGCTTCAGAGCACGCCCATTTGTAATTTCACGACATAACACCTCTCACGACCTCTCCTCGTTGAACCCCACCAATAATGAAACTCTTTTATCATTTTCGGATCACCATGGATCTGTGGATGGCAATGCTCGCTTGATACGAGCTTCTTCTGTCTGTTGTTTGAGTAGGAATTTAGAGAGCCTTAGAGGAGTCTTGGGCATTTGGACGGACGATCTCTCCTCTAGTGGACCCGTGTATAGTATCTGGGAAGAAGCATTAGACGACCGCATCATTGGGTGGTAGTGGTGGGCGTTCGGTACTCGTCAACCAAAAAAAATAAAAGACATTCAACAATCTGCCACACTCGTTTGGAGGAGTGCTAACTGTGCTTGCTTTCAGGCGCAATTTCTTGCCTTGAAAGCCATCATCGGAGGGGGGTGCCTGTTCCCTCCACGTCAACACCACTTTCGGTAGGTCTCTTCAAATAGTTGCTCCCTCATCTCCCGACATACTCACGAACTTTCGCGTCGACAATCACTCGACTACCAACACAATGACACAACGGCCAATCTTCAAGGATGTAGCCAGCGGCCTCGTTGAGCTCAAGCTGGACAACATGCGGGCAAGATTCCGCCGTGGCGATCTCACGAGCCTTCAATTTCCGTTACCTTCGGGTGAGTTGCGCGTCGATGACGAATTCGGTGGTCACATCGTCCTCTCCAGCGACACGTCAAGCCCGCTTCCAGAGGGAAAGCAGTACCTACATGACAGCCTGCAAGCGCGATCCGACGCTCTTCAGGACACAATCCGTATAAGGTCGATCGAGTTCATGCTGTCTCTACACAACTTCCTGGACCAAGAGCTCCTGAGGCTTGGAGCAGGATACCCACCGAGACCCCGATCTCTCCACGACCCTAGTTGGCTAGATGAGAAGGTTTGTGTACATCTTCAGTCGATTTTAGAAGTTTTGCATTGACGCCGATAACTCAGGTTCAGGCGGTTGCCCTAGCCAGACTAGAAACTCTCCACGCGTATCCCCTCCTTGATCATGACAGCTTCAAGATCGCGATCGTTCATCTCGGCGAAGATGGCGCGACGGCTTTGGATATGCTGGTATGGCCAAATTGGGCCACCTTCGAGCCTTTCATCGGGAACATTGAACGCATCCATTCTCGGTCGACCCGTTCCATCCACTCCTGGTCAACTACTCATCAGTTATATCTTCACATTGCTACCTTCGCCGCCAAAAACAGTCCCCATCCCCCGAACAGGGGAAGTGCAATTACTTACAAGGCATGGCTTGAGGAACTTGACAAGAAGAAAGGCAAATGGATATTTCGCACCTTCTACAACGCCGAGTCAATATTCCGCCCTGAGCTTTAGGGGCCTCAGCAGGAACTGGGCGATGCAGATTCGTTCGATGGCATGATGAAGGACGTGCAGAACGGAAGAAAGGTCGTCGCCGTGGCAAAGGTGAGTATCCTTACTCGGTGAAAATCGGCGCAGATCTCTGACTAGGTGAACCGTTCCGGAGACATAGGCTTGGGAAGTCAGACTGCAGAAAGAGCTGCCGCGGCTCAGGGATTTCCAGCGTTCTGTCCCCGAGAACGCTGGCCAACCGGAAGACCCAGTCAATGTTGGCAGGTTTGCCTTTTTTTAAGGCCACCGATCTCCAGATGGACGAGGAGAATGGCCTCGGGACTTTGAATGATTAAATGAGGACATTCTAGCCCAGGTCGAAGGATATTAGTGGAAAACGGCGGCACTTCGCTTGCCATTCGGGCTGTTGAAACGTTCGTCTCTGTAGAATATTTCGGTTTCTCTTCTTAGCCAAGTTGCCTTTGTGTAACAACACAATTGCCTGGATTTTTCGCTGGTACCTTATTTCATTATTCTGCCGTCGAACTCCGTGCGACGCAGCGCGAGCATTGCGGTTTCATTCCAGGAGAATCGGTGCTTTTCCGTCTTGATCTCTCTTCCCTTCTCTAGTAATTTACAACGGAGCGTGAGGCAAATGGTGCCTGCCTTGCTGCATTGAGTAGGTGGTATGGATAACATGGGTTGCAAAAAAGTCGCCAGAGTGGGAGCGACCGGTCTTCACTTGGCTTCTCAGTCGTCACAATTTCGTCCCGTATGTGGCCAGGCTACACTTATTCTTCCGATCAACACCACTTTTCTGGCCCTGCTTCTTCCGACAACAATCCAACCCCTTACGATTTGGTCAAGATGTGTGGCTGCTGGCCCTTTTCAGGCGCTCACTACGACAACGAAGATCCCCCTCATGTATACCGTTACGTGTGGGATGGTCAGCGATATGTCATGGAGATGGTAAGTGGATGGTTTCACGGTTCCTTTAGTTTTCTTTTTCTACATCCCCTTCCTCTGATCTCGCTGCGCTTCCACGGGGACCGCCACAAAGGCGTCGTCCCTTGAATCTGTCTTCTTTGCGCTGCTATTGTAGCCTCATCCCCGCTTAGTCGTGGTGTGATGTTATGGCTGACGAGTCCAGGCCGAAAAGACCAGGCCGCGATGGCTTCAATGCGGCTGGGTGAGGGTTTTCTGGACCTGGCCCTAGGGTCGTGTCTTTTCTTTTCTCCTCTTGCCATCTCTTCCACAAACTTCACTTTGGCCCCATTCACTTCAGATTGAGATGGAGTGAAGGAGACCTCATCAATCCAGCTTTCAACTTTGAGGCGAGCCCTGCGCTGGAAGCTTCTTCTTGAATCTCGACCCTTCAACCCCTGATCAAATCAAACATTTCCCAGGAGGCTGGCCAAGATCAACATCGACTCTGAATATCACTACCCAGCCAAGCCCTGCCGAAAAAATGAAGTCTCCCAAGGTCAAGACGAGTGCCAACAACACTGGTGGACCTCGCCAGGTTCATTTCAAGGAGGGCAGCAGCCACAGCTCTGGTAGCTCTTTCCCCATCACCCAAGGACCCGATACCTCGACCACCTCGACCGCCTCGACCGCTCCTGCCTCAGACAACCACGAAGACGAGGAGCCTGTACCCGGCGTCTTCCTTCACACATCCTCCAACCCTTCTGCCTCGGTCAATCTTGGTTACAACTTTCCACCTTCAACACCTTTCGGCCAGGTCCCTCCTCAGCCAACCTACGGCCCTTTCATCCCCCAAACTTCGACCCATCCCGTCTTCGCTGCTGAGGCGAACGCTTTCGCACCTTTTGGAAAATTCAATCCGTTTGGTCTTCAAGCTCCTGCCTACGTCAACATGGCCGACTACCAGAACGTCGCTCCGCCTGCCGGAGGTCTTCACTTCCAGCCGCCGGTCCCTGACACTTCTCACGGCGTCATGCAGCACGTCTACGTGCCTCGCTATGACAACGGCGCGCCTCCTCACCCTGGCTATGCTTACCATGTCGGTCCTCCTCAAGTTCGGATTCTCCCACTTGCCACTACTACCCTCGTTGCGCAGCAGCCTGCTCCCGTCTTGCTGAATGCGCCCCTCGTCCTTTATTATTATGCAAGTCACCATACATTCACACATCTCAAAATTCTAATTTCCATTGGCGCAGAAAGCCAAGTGGTTTTTGGCATGTGTTTGTTTGCTCGCAACCTTCTTCTCGTTATCAATTCATTTTGCCTCGCCAACTCTCAAACGAAACTATACTGACTTGGGATCACAGCAGCCGCCCCCCAACAACGTCACCTACATCGGCCAAGCTCCTCCTCCCAACCCTCCCGTCATGATCGCCCAGCAGCCTATCATGCAGCCTGGAATGGCCATGCAGAACCCGCCCATCATGCTCCAGGGCCCTCCCCAAGTCATGAACGGCGCCCCCATGTTCCAGGGTCCTCCTCCTATGGGCATGAACATGCCCCCCAACATGGGCGGTGGCGGCGGTCCCGTCTTTGCAGGTAATGGTGGTTTTCCTCCTGATGTCACTGGCTTTGGAAAGACGGCTGGCGAGATAGCCATGGAACAGGCGCAGTTCGCCTACGCCAATGGCTTGTTTGAGCCTCAGGACTTCAAGCCTGCTGATGACGACCCGTCTCGTTATTATCCTGTTCGCGAGGTTGACGGTAATTGGACCCAGCGCAACCGTTTTACTATTGACAACCTCGGCGATTGTCGCTGGTATGTCACTAACGAGGGCTTTTTCTACGCCGTTCGTCTGCCCAACTAGGCAGACTATTTGCTGTAAGTCCAACCTTTTTGTCAATTCTAGGACAGTCAACTCACTCCGCGCAGCGATACCCTACATCAAAGGTCCCCGAGACCTGAACTGTAAGCGATGACAATCGCAGAATTTGCTTGTTAGTTTCCTCATCAAACTTCTTTGCCGAGCCATCTTGCTGATCTTGGTAGTTCATTCGGACGCCCCCGGACGACTTCCCAACTAGACTTCCAGTCTTCGAGGTATGCTGGATTCGTGCCAGAGAAGTGATGATAGCCATACTGACGTGATGTCAATCCAGAACTGCCTCGCGTTCTCATAATTGGACACGAAATGTCCAGAGCCAGCTCCACGGCAGATACTGGGATGAACTGGGAGACAGGACGAGGGTAAATTGGATGGCTGGACTTTTCTTATGTTCATGGTTTCGAGGCACATTTGGACGAAATTACGTCAATTGTGCGTGCCACAAGAGAGATGGGTGGCTTTCTTGATATAAGAGCGGAGGCAGTCTCCACGTCGACGGTCCGTGATTGTCAGATGCCGGCCCAGTTCTTCCAAACCTGGAATTTCCGTAGTTGAAAAAGAAAATGCACAACCTTTTCGCGATGCTCTCCAAGATTCAGGATAATTTCTTCGCATGCGACTCAGATGTGTTAGTGACGTACTTTCTGTAAGGGACGTAATAAAATCTGCCACCCACCCTAGCCCGCTTGGTGAGAATGGCAAAGGTGCCATGATGATTCTATCGTCTTGGAAAACAATCTTTCTATCTGCTTGAAATACGCTCTTTCCCGTTATTCAATTTCTGTATCAGTCATGAATTATAGTGACCCAAAAGGCTCGTCTGGCAGGTGGGAGGTGGCAGAGGTTGTTCCTTCCCAAAATTTGAGGCGACAAAGACCAACTTCCCCTTGCCTCACGCAACTGCTGCTCTGCCGCGCTTTTCCAAGTCCACATCAGAGAAAAAAGCTCCTCTACAACCAAAACTTCCTCCTCACTGACTTTGAGCGAATTCTTCTTCTGCAGACCCTCCTGTAATCTGCAAACACGTCAAAATCTCCAAACTTTCATGCACGGCTAACTTAGTCTAGGTCGCTGCTGCCATGACGGTTAAGGGCAGAAGTTCCACGCTCTGTGAATGGGCTCTTGGAGTCAGCGTAGAGGAGTATTGCGACTCAGTTCAGCGGCGCAGGCGCAAGACATCGATTGGCCGACAGCGCATCAGCGTCGAGATCTCGACTGACGAGGAGTCTGAAGAGGACACCGTCAAGATCACATATCCACGCGCCGGGAGCAAGAACTCTGCTGCCCGACCATCCAATATCAAGAAGGTGCGCTTTCAGGGAGCACCCAAGCCCGCATTGAAAGCGGCCGATTCAGACGCCGAATCTTCAGGTGATTCAGAACCCGATCCGGACTGCAAGTGCCGGGACTGTAAGATAGGGCGCAGGAGACTAAGAAAGGCAGGAAAAGGCGACAAGGAGAAGGCTGCTGAGGCTGAAACCTCTGAAGAGGAGTCCAAGCCAAACGAAAAGAAGAAGTCGAAGGTCGACAAGAAGAGCAAGAAGGTAATCGAATCATCATCGGAGAGCGACGACAGCGATGCTGAGACGACAGAGACCGATACAGAGACCGAGGATGAGGCATCGCCGCCTCCTAAGAAGACAAAGGACAAGAAGGAGAGCAAGAGCGCGAATAAATCCAAGGAAACGGCCGCAGCAGACGTCGAGCCTAACAATGTTGGCCCGACAAAGAAGGAGCGAGCCAAGAAGAACGACACGAAGAAAGAAAAGGCCAAGAAAGCTCGCGAGCCCGAGAAATTGAGACCCGAGGCCGCCTTACCTCCCAATCTCCGCCGCCCAAACCTCATCATGCCCATCCGAGCTGAGGTTCTACAGGTTGAGCATGCCATTGAAGGGGTTAAGGACCCCCGGCCGAATGCTTTCCATGATTCGCAGCACGGCGTCGTTCGAGTCTATCACGGACCAGCATACGGCAATCCTTATGGACTACTGTATCCCGCGCGCGATCCTTCCAAGGCAACTCTGCCTTTAGGCATGCCTCATCCATTGCAGAACCCTTACTTCAACGGGTTTTCTAACACTGTGAATCCTGGCGACAACCACTCCAAGAGCCAGTCGCCATGGGGTGCTATTCCAGTCACCTACATGCCAGGAGGACCTCCGATGATGACCCCGGTTGATCCGATGCAAATGCCGCAGATACCGCCTTACTGGGCTCCAGTGTCACCAGTCAAGATTTCTTCAGTCAAAGGGTCACCGAAGATGTCAGGGGCCAACCAGGCAGGAGACAGCAAAGAGAAGGGATGGGAAACGAATGTTGGTCCAGCGGGCGCCAAAGCTCCCTCCCCTGCAAAGAGCGCCAAGGTCCAGCCGTTGAACAACAATGTTGCACCAGCCTCTCCCATCAACATCAGTCTGACTGTCAATCCGAACACGCCTTGGGCCGAATTTGCGAACACCGTCAGCAAGAAGTCTAGTCCCAATAAAGACGGCTCACAAGCTGGGAGCAAGCAGGGATCCAACAACGGGAGCAAGAAGTCTTGGGGGTCCAAGAAGACCACCGATTGGCAGACTATACCCAGTGGTCAGCACCCAGACCTCGGATGGGGCACACCCGCGAAGAGTCAAGCGGGCAGCAACGCTGGGTGGCCCCAGACCACAGGAAGTAACTCTGCCTGGGGTCAAACTGGTGATGGCAATAATGACGCTTGGGGAACGACAGGTGGTTCAGGAAGTAATAGGAGCGGATCAGGAAGCAACAAGAGTGGCAGAAGCAACAGCGGCTGGAATAATTCTGGCAACGACCAGAAAAATGACACCTGGAACGATTCAGGCACTGGCCAACACAATGACGGTTGGAACACGTCAGGAAACGACACCGGCAATGATCCTTGGGGCTCGTCAGGCAATACCCAGGGCGATGCTGCTCAGGGAGCTTCTGGCGGCGACAATGTCTGGGGAGCGACGACAAACAACAATACTTGGGGAGACTTGGGCAACAACAACGGAAACAATAACCAGACAATGAACACAGACGGCTGGGGAGCCTCTAACGGTAACACAGGCGACACCTGGGCTACAGGAGGCAATTACAATAATTGGGCAACAGCCTCTAATCATTCGAACAGCTCGAAGAAGTCGAACAAAAGCAAAAACGGGGGAGGAAGCAACCGAAGCGCCAGTGGCAACCAGCAGCCACCTCCCAATTGGGATAATCAGAGCAATAATGTCGGATTTTCTGGACGGGTTGTCTCGAGTGGTTCCAACAACTCGCATCAGTCACGAAAGAGCCAAGCACCGCCGTCGAACTCAGGTTGGGACAACAACGCTGGTCCTTCGACGAACAGCCCCGTCGGTAACGCCTCCAACAAGAGCAATGGTTCAAAGAAGAGCTCCAAGAAGGGCTCAAACAACGACGATGCCTGGAATGCTGGGAGCGGCGACAATAACCCAGCTTGGATCGTCGACAACAATACTGGACCGATGACGGTTAGCCCCAACGCTTCCCAAACGTCAAAGAAGAGCGAGAAGAGTGATAAGAATGCCACGACGGCGGGTGAGGGCGGCGGATGGGGGCCTGCTCCCGCTGGAGACGGCTGGAATCCGACCGGCACCGAGATGAGCAAGGGCTCCGGCAGCAGCAAGAGCATGCCGGGCGCCTGGGACCCTACACCGCCTTGGGGTGATACAAGCATGGCGCAATCTACCAACGGACTTGCGGATACTTGGTAGAGAAACAAGTGGACGAAACTTGAAGTCTGCGACAGGACCGGATATCCAAGTTTGATGCGATTAGAGGAAGTAACGGCGCCTGGGCGAAGGCTGCGTTTGCGAATTTGCTTGGGATCGAGGAACATAATTATCGTTTATGGATTTGAGACTGCGTTGGCTTGCGGTAGGCCGTTGGGCAGCAAGTTGCGTGAGGCGGAGTGCGGAGTTAGTTTCATGAGATTTGCGGCATAGGGCGCGCGGGGAATACCTAATTAGCTACGCTGGTGTCCTGATGAGGGACGAGGGTTAACACGGCAAAAGGGAATGAACAGGAACAGCACATAGACAGATACGGTTTCATCAAAGACATTCGCTGGTCAAGAGTGGACTCTTTTCCGAATTCAGGCCTACAGGATGCGCTACCTAGGAACAGTGAATGCTAGCAAACCGACGAAATCGCCGGATGCCTAGCATCTGGAAAGTGAAGACCGAGTGTACGAGGCAGAAAAGCCAATGAGCGAAGCTGGTGAGCAAAAACAGTGGGCAGGGCCACCTGCTGACGCCAGCCTTGACTGTACTGTAAGAAAACGAGTGATATCCGACACATAACCTCCCGTCTACTCCTCGTCGCTGGACTCCTCCTCCTCGGCCTCCTCGAGCCACTTGATGAAGGGCTCGGCGGCCTTGCGGACCTTCTTGGAGGTGGCGACATCGACGTACTTCTTACTGGCCTTGCTGCCCCACTTGATGGCGACCTCCTCGCTGAGCAGGTCGAAGTTGTAGTACAGCTGCAGGATCTTGACAATCTGAGTGTACAGCTCAGGGTGCTCCTTGCCGAGGCTGCCAATAAGGCGCTCGGTGCCACCAAGCAGAGCCTTCTCGTGGCGGTCAGAAGTGACAAACTACAGTGCGTGTTAGCGTATCTGCAAATACCAAGCCTCGAAGATCATGTCCACATACCTGCTTCATCATGCCGGAACGCTTGGGAATCTGGGCGAGAATGTTCTCGTCGAAGATGGTCTGAACCAGGACGAGGACGGAGCGGTGCTTGGTCTCGATGCCAAGCTCCTTGGCCTTGACGAAGATGTCAATGGAGTCGACGTTGTCAACACCGCCCTTAGCGGTGGCCTGGTCCTGGATCCAAGTGCCGAACTCGTCATAGACAGTGTTGCCACCGCCCTCGCCATCCTCATCCTCATCATCGCCGATGTTGAGCTTCTGCTTGAACTCACCGGGCAGCTGGGCCTGACGGGCCTTCACAGCCTCCTCGCTCATGTCCA
Organism: Colletotrichum fructicola Nara gc5; assembly: GCF_000319635.2. Classification (NCBI taxonomy): domain Eukaryota; kingdom Fungi; phylum Ascomycota; class Sordariomycetes; order Glomerellales; family Glomerellaceae; genus Colletotrichum; species Colletotrichum fructicola. The sequence continues at coordinate 4,669,017 of NW_027094051.1, read as the reverse complement.
CGGCCCACTCGTGCTCAGCCGTCTCGTTGTCATCGAGCTCAGGGGCTTCCTTCTTCATCTTCTCCAGCTCGTCATCACTGCCAGCGTCCTGGTCGTCGGCGTCGTTGGATCCGTGATCGGAGCCCTCGCCGCCGCTTCCGCTTCCGTGGCCATTCTGGCCGTTCTCCTTGGCACCATTAGCCTTGGCGCGGCGAGCTGCCTTGCGCTCGGCCTTGTCCTTCTTGCCCTTCTTCGGCTGGTTCTTCAGGATGTAACTGCTGAGCTTCAGGCGCAGGTCAACTTCGGAACGCTGACCACACGCCTTGCAGTCGAGCAGAATACGTCCGTCCTTGATGTTGACGTCGGTCTCGGGGTTCTTGCACTTCTTGCAGAGAACGAACTTGTTGATGAAGCCGTCAAGGTGGTCTTGCAGCTTAGCGGCGTTGTGAGAACCGTTGATGATCCAGCGGTCGTCAGCGGGGTCGACGTTTGTCTGGGCGCCCAGCTCGAAGCCAAAGTACTTGATAACATAGGCGCCAGGACGGGCAAGAGACTGAGCAACGCTGCTCAGGTTGACAATGACGGTCTTGATACCGTTGCCCTTGCCCTCGATCTTGGTGACGAGCTTTTCCATCTTGTAGCGATAGAAAGCGTCCTTGACATCGCGACGAACGTTGACGAGAGAAGCCATGATTGCGGTATTGTTATTGAGACGGCTGAAGGCCTTTGGTAGTAGAAGGTTGTAGTTGTTATTTTCTTGGAGATTAGGATAGCGTGGTAAGGCTCAGGAAGCGAAGCTGGTAGTGATGCTGGGCTGTCGAGCGGACGAGGGGCATGAAGAAGGCGTGATTCGGAGTAGTATCGGTCGAATCGGTAGTTGTTGGGAAGCTGGAAGGGAGCAAGAAGGCGGACTCAATGCTCAGCGGGTGGATCGATGGACATAGGGTAAAGCGAGACTGGATCGTCTTTGCTGTCGATAATTCATAGAATCCTCTGGGAAGTGGACTTCAGCCGACTGAACTGATGTTGGGGCTACAAGGTTTCCGCGCTATGCGAAATGATTGCAGCTTGGGGACGAAGTGTCTGAAGACGGTGGTCTTGTCGTGCTGATACATAAACTGCTATGTGGTTTGTACCGCGTGAGGGTGTTGGGTTATGTTCAACTCTCGCGAGGATCGGGGACTCGGCGGTCGAACGATACGAGGAGAGAGGATGCTGCTGGTGAATGCTGGTGATGTGTTGTTGTTGGGTGGTGGTGGCGATTTCTTCTTGTGCAAAAGTTTTTGTGTGCGAAACCGCGAGCGGCGCTAGAGTATGATGGGATTGCCGAAGCAGGAGCAGAAGCAGACGGTGGGACTGCTGTTGCAGAAGATATGTCTTTTTCGCGAGATGAAGAGAGGTATCTCCGAGTGGAGGTCAGGATTTTGCGTGTTTTTTGTGTGCGGGAAAGAGGAGACACGGAGTTGACTGAGGTGGGCAGTGAGTGCAGAGTTTTGAAAAAAGACCGGAGTGGAGTGTGTGCGGGAGGAGCAGTGAGGGAGAGGAAGAGTCAGTGTCAGGAAGTTCGTAGACACATGGACAATAAAATCCCTTAATAATGGGGCCCAACCTTGCCGCCGCCTTACCTGGTACGCCTTGTGATGGCGCATTTAGCTCTGCTCCTCCCTCATGTACCCTGTCTCTTAGAGGCACAGGGCGCCAATGTATCTACCAGCCGCACCTTCTTTGGCCTCAGAAGGTACAGACGGCACTGGACGGCGTAGACGGCAAGTCTGAAGCCTGACAGCGTGGTTCGCCCGTCTCGGCGAGCCTCTCGCAATTAAGCCTCCCTCCCTCAATGGCCCTCACGCTCCCTTCCTTTCTCCCGTCTTACAGCCCAAGTCCAACAAAGCCAATGGTGGCGTAATGTCCAACAGAATATGCACTTGGAGCGTCGTCGTCGTAGTCGTTGTTTGCCCCACGTCCGCCCCCGCCATAGTGTACTCAGCATTCTGCGTACCAGTACAGATACAACATCAGTGTCCCAGACTCACCCAGTGGGTATCATCGAGTGTCCCACCTCAAACCAGTGCCCAGAATGTGAACCAGGGTGCATGCAGCACCACCGCACACTAAGCGAACGCGCCGCGTTGTACCTCGGCCACAGTCAGTCCACTCCTCACTGTCGCCATCATCAACCTCAATGTTGCAGTGCTGAGCTTCCACTCATCAACTACATCAACTGCGGCAGAGCAATCAAAACAATCACAGAGAAGTTAAGAGACTGTCAACCAGGAACACGCACGTACTCAAGATGCTTTTCATCGGCCTGACGGGATCAATCGCAACGGGGAAATCCACCGTCTCCTCCGTCCTCTCTAATGCTCCTTACTCCATTCCACTTATCGACGCCGACATCCTCGCCAGGGAGGTCGTCGAGCCGGGGACAAAAGGATACGCCGCCATTGTGAATTACTTCCTCCCGACGACTCCGGATCTCCTCATGCCGGTCTCCGACACGATGCCCGAAAATGGACCCACTGGCAAAGGACGTCCTCTCGACCGGCCTGCCCTTGGCCGCCGCGTCTTTGGCAACACGGAGGAGCGAAAACGTGACCGCGCTGTCCTCAACGGCATCGTTCACCCGGCCGTCCGCGGGGCCATGTATAAAGCCATCTTCCGGGCCTACATCCGCGGTCACTGGGCCGTCCTATTGGATGTGCCCCTTCTTTTTGAGAGCGGGCTTGACCGCATCTGCGGAACCGTCTTCGTCGTTGCCGTCAAGGACCCCGAGGTGCAGATGCAGCGACTCAGAGCTCGTGATCCCCATCTTTCTGCCGAGGACGCTCAGAATCGTGTGCTAAGTCAGACCGACGTAAGGCTCAAGGCGAAGAGATGCGAGGCGCGAGGTCCAGGCAAGGGAGTTGTGCTCTGGAATGACGGAACCAAGGATGATCTCAAGAGGGATATCGCCGAGGCCATTCGTCAGGTACAGGCATCGAGTCCCATTTGGTGGAATTGGCTGCTTCTGGCATGCCCTCCCGCGGCGGCAGCCATTGGGGCATGGCGGTTTTATCAAAATGTCCGCATCAACAAATCATGGGCTGAACAGGAGAGGATCGAGAAAGCAAAGTTGTAATTGCGGGCAGCCTCTACTATGCGACACCAGGATGCACTTGCCCCATCGTTACACCCGTCAACGGGATTCTAAGAGACGGACTACATGACGAATGACGATAATAAAATAATCACACGAACCTTGAGTTGGGCTCAAGCACGCAAGCATACGAAAGAATTTCACAGTTGCGGGCTATATTGCTCCCTGCCCTGCTCGTTCTTCCCTCGCCTGGGACATGCCCTGTGCGCGAATACCTATGCGATTGGACATGAAGGGGTTTCTGGTTTCCCATCGATGGACGGGACGTTGAAACACTGACAACTGCCCACCAGCAGCTTGACTTCCCGCGGGCCATCTCACCGGAAACTGCGACAGCCCCGCCGCAGGCACAGGCCAATCAATGGCCGTCCACGCCTCAGCAAGCGCAAATCGCACGCAGAGTGTCACAGTGTGGACGGTAGGGAGGGCAAGGCCGGCAAGGGAAACGGATGCTGACGCTGCTTCGGATGCAAATGGAAGGATCTCTTCGTTGCTTTCTCACCTGGGTTGCGGCGCAGAAACAAAAATAAATCTTTCAATTCCAGGGCAACCCATCTGTCACCTCCGCTATTAGTGGACCGCGCTACCTACCTAGGTAGTGTTGTACCTATTTTCTGCAGCCGCTGGGTTCGCCCCCGCCTCGATTCCCAGGCTCGCACACGAATACACCGGCGAGTACGGAGTAAATCCGAGCTAGTGAAACTTACTTGCGAACTGATGAGATTCTGTCCTGCAAGTCATCTGGACCGACGCATCTATACCTATCTGAAGTTTGCAGTCGTCCACGTAACCGCTTGAAAAATCAGGCCAGATTCTCTAAGCCGAAGCATTGCTGAGAGGTGGCACCAGTATGTAGTCGGATCGGGGCGGGCCAAGTCGTCTTGCTCATCTTCTGCCCTTTCTATATCCCTCAGCCTCCACGCGACATATTTGGTGTCTGTCGAAGCCCTCCAGCGCCAACAGGAACAAAACGCCCAGCCATGATCTCCTGAACCTCGCCCCGGCCTTGCTATCTCTTTCAAACCTGTCCAGGACAAGTTCCATCTAAACCATGCGCCGATCACTCTCGTTTCTCGGCAATAGGAACAAACTGCAGCAAACACCTCTGGCCCAGGGGTCGTGACGAGATGAGCTGGTCAGACATGGCCATCGATTCGGCCGTCATGGATGTCTCAGGAAGTGTCGTGTAACGAGAATAAATGTCCGACAGGAGAATTTTCATCTCGGCCAGTGCCAGGCTACACGGTCAAGAATCAGTCTCTCAGTCGAGGGGAAGGGTGAATGAAGTATGCGCTGCACACGAGGGAAAAACTCACTGCTTTCCTACGCAACCCCGGCCACCGTTGGCAAATGCAAACATCAATCGTTTCCTCTCCGCGTCCCCCGTCGGCCCCATCCATCGGCCAGGGTCAAACAACTCTGGCCGGGGAAAGACGTCGCTGTTGATCCGATGAACCGAGTACGCCTGGCAGCTCACGATGGCCTTCTCCGGGATGAAGTGCCCGTCAATTGTGCGACCACCCTGGGGCACATACCGGGGAAGGGACATGGGGATGGCGGGGAAGACTCTGAGCCCCTCCTGCACTACAGCATCCAGGAATGGCAGCTTATCAAACGAGACCCCAGCGTTCTCCCGCAGTTCCCGCTGCAATTTCTCCTGGAATTGCATGGACCTGGGCTGCGAGAGCTCCCACATGAGAAAACACAACCCGTCGCCCGTGGTATCGATGCCGGCCGCCATGTGATCCAGATTCTCTCCCGCCTTGTCGGTCTGGTCCAAGTCGCTCGACTTCTCGTGCAGACGGCTCAGCAGGGTGAACGGCGCCGGGTCGGGCTGCCTGCTCGACTCCATCACAAAGTTGTCCGCGAGAGGCGTCTCACGAGGCTTGGCAAAGGCGTACAGCACCCCAGATAAAGCCTTGTGCAGGGCAGGGCTGTAGTGCTGAATGAGACGGTTCTGCAGGCTGTCGTCGGCGGCGACCTGGTGCATCATCTCCTCGTCCGCGGTGTCTTGGAGGCAGTTTGTGCCGTACGGATGGAATAGGTGATGTGTGACGCAATCGCAGGCGTATGAGTGCAGGCTCATCTACACCGGTGTGAGCACACTGCTGCGCGCGGCGACGGCCGCCGTTGTTCGATCACTCACAAAAATGTCATGGCTATTGCCCACAGAGGCCTCGCATCGCTTGATGAAGTTAAGAGACCTTTCCTGGATGCCACTTAAGGGTGCCGGGCGCAGCACGTTGCTGTTGGCGTAGCGGTCTGCGATGATTCTCCTACGCTTGGCGTGCTGTGTCGCACACTCGATAAGTCTCTAATCCTTCGACGGGGGGATTCTGGGGCCATACATCTTCCTTTTTCAGAGTGGTGAACATTGTCCTAGACGTTTGTGAGACAGGGAGACCGCCTGGGGAAAAATACTGCTTTGCTCCTACCTCCGACCATATACTCTGAATAGGTTATAGAACTCCGTCTTGTCATACCCGCTGCCCCCAGAACAGTATATCTCCTTGACAGCATCGTAGGAGGTAAAAGCCACCTCGTTCGGCGCTATACGGACGACGGGGCCGTATTCCTCGTGGAGGCGGTGTATATACTTGGTCCTTTGGGCGTGCCACTCATGCCATTTCAGAAGTAAGGAGGTGAAGGCGGATGCCCTCGGGCCGGGCAGTCTCCATAACGGGGAAGAAACACAGCGGGCGAGGTAGACAAGAGTGAGGACAACGGAGGCCGCTCCGAGGACGACGGGTGACAGAAGCAGCATGATGAAGTCTTGCCTCCAAGGGATCCGAAGGGACGGCCAGGGTGCTGGAAGAAAGAGGAAAAGGTGCCTCCAACAGGAAACAAAGGCGCCGTGATTCATGGACCGGAGCTCGAGTGACGCCGGGACCTCTTATCAGCTCCGGGCCGGCGACGATAGGTGCTGTTCAATCAGCGCGTTTCTATTCGTAAATGACCAAGCGCAGGCATGGCGTTTTAGGTAACCGGTACCCACTAGAGCCCCAAAATGGAGACGTGAGGGGCACCCGACATTGATCGCAAGGACAACCCCTCCATCCCCCACCCTGCCACTTTGATTCTGGCAACGGACCATACATTCGCTTTAACACCCTCACTTGTTGGCCTAAAGAGGATGCATTCTGTAGCCTCATAAAGTTATACAGGCTCAACTCCAAAATCTACGCCTGCCCTCACCCATTCACCATCTACCATGCAACGCCTCAACTCGCCTCAGCCGCCCACTGTTGTACACCGTTCATCTCGCCTTGGAGCCCTATCGTGATACAGCCCGTCATCATAGCTCTCCCCGCCTCTTAGATTCCTGCTTTGCCTTGTCATTTGAACTGCCTCCGCCAAACAAGCTGCTCAGCCAAGACATACCAGGAATCGATACTGAGCCTGCCGGCGGGTACTCCTTGCCGTTGACCGTGACCTTGGGCGTGCATGTGCACCACTGGTCCTCGGGGACGCCGCTCAGAGCCGAGGGGATGTGCTGGCCGCAACCACGCCAGGTTGCCTTTGCTAGCTGGCTGTTAGCCTATGAGTTGCTGAATGGGGTTGGAGTTCTTGGGTCGAACTTACAGCAAGTCGAGCAAGTGACTCCGAAACACATGTTGAAGGACGGGGGAAAGCTGGAGGTAGAAATGTTGTAGTGCCAATGATCGACGGTGATGGTCAGTTGTAGTTTGTAAAAGGTGAGCTTTGACTTTTCGATGATCGATTTAGGTAGCGTGTGTAGTCTGTGGATGTTGACGGGCATGAGCTCCCAAGGGATTAAGTATTCGCGGCGCCCGCGATCGCATAATCAACCAGGGCAGTTCTTGGGGTCGGCGACCTGCATTGAGCATCGCCGCTACCTCTGCCCGAGTAAGTGGGTCTCGGGACACGAACACGCCTGCCTATCGCCGACCTCGCTCATTACACTGCCCAGGTACCTAGCAAAGTAGAACAAGGTCCTACTACCGGCGAAGAAGTTCAACCTAGAAGATCAAGTTGACGCGTATTCATCCTTGAATTCCTTCTATGTTCTAGAGGTATATTGGTATACATTCACTCTTTTGGGCGGCCGCCGAGGCAAAGTTTGCGAGCCACTTAGTCGCCGATCTGGCCAGCCCAGTTAAACCAGACAAAGCTGTTCCTGATTTCACATTTGCTGGATGAACTCCATCACGCGGCCTGCCAACCATTCCTGGGCCTCTGCCTGCTTCACAGCATGGCTTGCTCCTGGGATCACCCCGCTCAAATGGTGCACTTTTGCGCTCGTCTTCTTCCACGAGTCGATAAGAGCTTGCTTGTCGATTTTGGCCGGGACGAACTCATCTTCGGCCGAGTGCAGAGCCATCACCGGTTGCTCGAACCTCTGCCAGACCGAAGACACGAAGGACTCGTCGAGATCAGATGAGAAGTAGTCATCATCGCCCCTGGGATAAGTCAGCATCGATCGTCACCAAAAGTTGGGTGGTGGCTTACCCCTTGGCCGCCAGCGCATGCCAACGGTATGCCGTGATGGGCGTATCAAACAAGGACGGCAGGTGGTCTGTAGGCATGGCCTCGCCCGCCTTACCCTCTGCAATCATTTTCTCTGCAAGATCCACGCCCTTCTTGTACAGCTCCGGTGTGATGAAGTCGGCAATACTCTCTCTGTCTGATGCCGGGCCCTGGAGGATGAACCCGTCGACGGGATCCTCCTTGTGCTTGGTGTATTCGACGGAATCCTAAAGACGTGAGCTGAAGTTTCGACTGTTATCAATCTCAAGATGGCCTGCGCACCTGGCACCCGGTCGAGTGTCCCATGAGGACAATCTTCTTCTTTTCGATACCTCGGAGATATCTTACGAGGGCCGAAATGTCCTCGACATCATTCTTCAGGCTCGAATAACCGTACCCCGTAAACGAGCTCCTCATCCTGATCTCGAAGACAGACCAGTCCAGACTCTTGGCCTCAAGGTTCCTGGCTATAGTTTGAGTATAAGAAACGGTGTGAGGCCCATCTCCGAGGCCGCCAACAAAGATTATGGCATTCGAGCCTGACGGCCCTATCTCGTAGGCGGTGGCGTTGGAAGTTGGTGAGTCGTAAGGGTGCACGACGCAAGAGAACGTTCCTGAAGCCATGGCCTGTGCAAAATTTGAATAGGATATCACAAGATAAATCAGGAGCTCTTATGGAAAACAACACAGCCAGTCAAAACCGCAAGACTTGCAATGAGATGTGTCGTGTTGATGTAGGTACTTAGGCACCTAAATACCTTGGATTTCCCTAGGTGCCTTAGTGGAGCTTCCAATGTTCTTACAGGGCGCTGAAAACGCGGTGGCCACTGATGGATGCCTACCTTACTGGGAATGCCCCACATGGCAGCCTCCCGATTGGCCCGCCTGCTTCGCATCCTGTGTTTGCTTCTATCATCGTCTCCCAACCTGAACTGCGAAACATCACTAAGCTTCAAGAGCACAATGCGGCTCGCATCCCAACTACATCCACATATTCATGCGCGCCCAACTACCTTCATTCGGTCACTTGATTATATGAGGAGCTCTCTCAGAGATTGATAAGTTAGGAAGCCCTGGAGTGCAGGAACCGAGGCATCGTTTCCTGACTGTGATGAAATATCCTCATCATGGCGACCGCCTCCGGAAACTCGACCCCGGCCCGAAATGAGTTCTTCCAACAGGTTCGCACCCGTAAATACTTCCGCGATCAAGAGGCTAATACGTACTCATAGCTCAAGCCATGCTGTGTTTCGATCAGCCAGTTGGCCATCCGGCCTCCGGAGGGACCATCATCCTTTCAGCGCCTCACAGAACTGGCCACCGAACTCTTCTGCATTCTCAATGACCAAATCAACAGAGATTCCACAGTCATCGACGAGAAACTCGCTGATTACGTTTTCTTCCCGCTCTCCCATATATTTAGAAATCAGGACAAATACCCCAAGCGCCTTGTGGAACTCTCAATCAAGTGTTTGACCATCATCGTCATCCACGGCTGGAAGTCAAACATCTCGCCCGACATCATGCAACAACTTCTGATCCTGCTCACTTTCGTCATTGGAGGAGTTCCGGGCAGGGAAGAAATACGCGATCTTCCCGAGGAGACCGAGCTTGAATCGTTGAGGGCTTTGACCGCCCTAATCACGGTGACCGGGTCGTCCGTCAAGGCCGCGGCGGCCCTAACCGAAGAGAAAATGGTGCCTACTCTTGGACATACCATCACTATTTTTCTCGACTGCGTTAATAACGGAAGGACGTCGGCGATTCAGCTCGAAGCCCTCCGAACCCTCAGCTGCTTCTACACCGGTATCAGGGACCATGCTGCTCTAGCTTCGTTCCTTCCCGGCGTTGTCTCCTCGTTGACAAAACTTCTTGCCAAGCCCCAGAGAGAAAAGACTCGTGCCCTCGTGGCGTCAGTTCAATGCTTGAAACTGGTTCTAATACAGGTTCTAGGCGATGTCAAGACTCGAAGCATAGTCGCCAAACCGAACCCTCAGGAACAGTCCCAGGCGGAGAAAGCACAGATATTGAGCTCATCGTGGCTCAATGCAACCGCTTCTCAAGTCAAGCTGGCCATGGCAACTGTATTAAAGCTACGCAATCACGACTCCGAGGATGTACACGAGGCACTACTAGCATTGTCACTCGGCCTTCTTGACGAGTGTCATACCTCGCTAGAAAATTGCGCTTCAATTCTTGTTGAAACAGCAATGGTTCTATCTCCAGCCGACCAAGTCCAGTCACTTTTGGCAACGAGTTTACATGACCTGGCAATCTTGTACCCTGAGATCGGAGAAATTGTCAAGGTCACATGCTACAATTGGATCACAAGCTTGCCTAGGATCATGCAATCCGCTGACGAGTTGAACAAACAAGCTGCCATCCAGAATTTAAGAAAGGGAATGTCCATGGTGAGCAGCCTTCAGCTGGATTCGTCGCTTCTTGATGAGTCCATCGCCGCGGCCCTGAGAGATAGCGTAACCTCTCTCGTGAGCGATACCAAACAAGGCAAAGTTATGGATCTGGTTTCAGCGGATTCTTCGTGGTATAGCCAAGATATTGCCAAGGCAGAAGCGAGTTCCAAGCAGTATCAGAACGTTCTGTTATCTCAAGACAGCCAGGTAGGCACGCGATCATCGATGCTCGATTTGTTGTCTCAAGTCGGACCAGCATCACAGCAAGCCAAAATTGCAGCGGAGATGTTGGACTTCGCTCGAGATGCAACTGGCGATGCACAGACAGCTTCAATCTGGCTGAGCTTCGAGCTTCTCAAAGCGGCCCTGTCGCGCTCTGGCGACTTGGACGACCTGCTGGACTTCTCTTCGCTAAATCCGGCAGGCGACGAGGCCGATGCGGTCTTCCAGGAACTGTACACCTCTGCTGTTATGGTTCTTGACTCCCACTCAGAGCTATCTGAATTAGACTGGAGGTTGGAGGCAACCGCACTCGAGGTCACTGCGTTTGCTGCGTCAAGATCAGGAGAAGCCTTCAGGCCAGAGCTCATTGACGTACTATACCCCATCACGACATTTTTGGGCTCGACAAGTGATCGGCTGAGAGGTCACGCTATTACAACACTGAACATTCTGGCCGCTTCCTGTGGGTACAAGAGCGTGTCCGACCTCGTCATCGAGAATGCCGACTACATGATCAATTCAGTTTCTTTACGTCTCAACACGTTGGACATTACACCGGCGTCCACGAAGGTCTTGGTGATGATGACTAGCTTGACTGGTCCGCGACTGCTTCCATATCTAGATGACGTGGTGGCGTCCATTTTTGCGGCATTGGACAACTACCACGGGTATCCCATCTTCGTGGAGAGCCTATTTTCAGTCCTCAAAGAGGTCGTCACCCAAGGCGCAAAATCAGACAAACTCCTACTCAAAGGCCGACAGAATGGCCCTGACAGCCACAAGAAAGTCGCCGCCAAGCCCACCACGATCGCCGATATTATCGACTTGCTGAGAAGGCGACAAGAACGGGAGAAGAGAGCAGAGGAAGATGCAGACGTGGAAGAATTCAATTCATCGCATCCGCAACAGCCTTGGGGTCCGGAAAAGATCCAAGGAGACAAAGGCCCCGAGGATGTGGATGAGGCGGATAGCCAGATTGACAAGGAGAAACCACCAAAGACGCCGACCTACGCGCTTCTCGAAAAGATCACAACCTTGACCCAGCATTACCTTACCTCTCCCAGTCCTACCCTGCGCAAATCTTTGCTGGACCTCTTGACGACCGTGTCTCCTGCACTCTCGGGCGACGAGGACTCGTTCTTGCCCCTCATCAATGCCGTCTGGCCGGTTGTCAAAAGCAGAATGTACGATCAGGAAGCTTTCGTAGCCATCTCAGCGTGCGACACTCTGTCTATGCTATGCGCCACTGCTGGAGACTTTTTGAGCTCCAGAATCAAGACAGAATGGTGGGACGGGCTGGGCAAATGGTGCAGGGCCAAAAAGACGGAAGCACGCCGCTTCCAGAATCAGAGCAGGTCTTATCAAGATACCAACAAGTCAGGCAATACGGCAGCGTCTGCGAGTCAGGGAATCATCATCCCCATCCGCTCTGGCAACGATCTGCTGGGCCAACAATCTCTTGACGTGGCCACCGGCTCGGTATCCGGCGGGCTAGGCAAATTTTCTCAGGCAGCACAGATCTGGGAGGCTGCTAACCGCCTGTTAATAGCAATTGCGTCTCATGTTCGCATTGAGGAAGCAATCTTCGATGAGTTCCTGGAGCTTTTGGCAGACGACCTCGAGAAGAACCATGAGGCACGCCAAGCGTTGGAAGTGATCAACCCTGACGCCGTCTGGTTTGTTCGGTATCAGCAAGGGCATATCCAACCGCTGCAAACGCCCCAGCTCGAGGGTTACACATTCGCCCCACTGCCTACGTTGGGCTGAGATGCTTCATCCATGTCTGTTGCTTTGGAAAGACGTATTACTGGACTTGGCATTGTAGCTTCGGCCACTAATATCGGCTCGCCAGCGTTCTTGCCCGATTACCCAGGGGCCCAGTGAAATATCAGTCTGTTTGCATCGTGAGCATGTGTTCACGAGGGATGGCGGTATGCAGATTGCGGCAGCTAGAAGGTCACTAGAAGAGTTCTAGTGTGTGTAAGGACGAGCTGGATGTCGGGATAATGCGAATTCATGCTGCCGTCCGCCTGCTTGCTTGGTCTCGAGCTGAAGGTGTGAGAGCTGAATGCGAAGCTTCTTCGGCAAGGCGAGAAGAGTCGCAGGCGAAGCAAACAGGTAGCATTCCAGCGCTTCTTGACGCCCGGCTGCAGTGCGTACGCGCAGCCGGTTGTCACGCTGACGCGCGGGGGTTCACCTGTCGGCGAGTCCGAGCTCTGCGATAGCAGGGAATAGCTATCAGCAGATCAATCTTTAGCCCTGATAGGAGATAGTTTAAGAAATTGATTTGTCCGCTATTGCTCTCGTTGTATTTCTTCCGGCAACCGAGCGTCTATTCAGTCGGTGGGAATCGCGCATAGATCAACGGTTCCACCAACCTGGTTCTGTTCGAAATTCGACGAACAGGCACATGCCTGGACAGACGGGAAAACAATATCATGACTACAACTTCCCCGCATCTTTGCGAGGCCATCGTTCCACGAGGTCATGGGCATAGTAATCAAAGCAGCGGGCTGGCGAGCGAATTCTGAGTAAAATCACATTCCTATTCCGGATGAGGGTGTACATGGGAACCCGAACATAACATTACGCTTCATCCTTCTGTTCAGGTGGCTCGCTTGGGCAGACACTCATGGTCGCGGCATCTCGGCAAGGGGGGTGTTGAGTAATACCACCCATAGAGGAAGCACCAAGTCTGGAACAAGTCTCTCGGGCGACGTTGGGGGCGGTGGATGGACGTTGGGAGAAGCACTAGAGGCCAAGAGCGACTACAGATCCCCCGGCCTCTTGGCCCTGGATCGAGCCAATGATTGTATCAGACCCGTATTGCTGCAAAAGCTTGGTTTCTCTCGGCGCAGCGGGGAATTGAGGACTTCATGTGACGATCCCCTCAGTCGCAATTGACGGAAGATCGAGGACAAGCTCCCAGTCTGTTGTTGCCTTTAGCACTCTCGATAGTCTGTCTCCCCACCGCCTGTCAAATGGATTCCAAATTACAATCAGAGGTAGTTGAGTACGCTTGCTAGCCAGGTTGCCCCGAGTCAGATCATGGCGCCATGTCAGTTTGCATCGGGGACGCTACGCGGCCATCCGCAATTCAACCACCACCAACCGTCCATTCCTTCCCGCCCCCCTTCAGAAGTCCTGCCGCACGCCACACCGAGCAGCATTCTAGAACAAATCGAAGAAGGACCAGCGTCTAGCATGCGGCAATTATCCCAGATAGTGGCGGCCACCCGGGAGGCGTCGTCGGCGCACTGGGCATCGCGTGCTGAGCGTTATCGCCCCCGGGCGCGACTCTTTGAGACCTTCGGAGCATCTAACCCTTTCCTTACTAGACACCAACGCCGCCATTTTGTCACTCTCAGCATGAACCCGGACGCTGCGTCAACCCCATCTATCAAAAGTAATAAAACGGGAGAAGGAAAGAAAGACAGCGTTCGTCTCGTCTCTACTTCTCCCAAATATTACATCACGCAAAGCCCAGACTGCAAAGATGAGGGCAAAATTTGGATAAGACCAGGTATCAAACACGCAGAAGCAGTTCTTCCGACATTACTTTCGTGTAAAACCCGAACCTTCAACACCTGCCTTATCTGTAACTAAACTCTGCTGCCGTGCAAGTGCGCATCAGTGAGCCAGCAGTCTTATCAACGAGCAGGGGCATAGAGCAGGGGATGGCCGGCCTGTTGGAAGAGGTGGAGGTGCGCCGGGGGAAGAGACACCCCAGAGTATCGCCGAGAAAGCCAAGATATCATGCCGACTTGACCCAATCGGCGACGCTTCCCTCCACCTAACCCCAAACACCAAACGAGCTGCCACCACCATCGCCATTCTTTGGGTCGTTGTGGTATCTTTGGCCGAACGAAGCTAACCTCAACTTCATCCCATGTCCTTGTCTAGCCATACGCATGCCGCGCCGGATGACAATGGGACCACCCCAGGCCTGGCTCCCCCGTCGCCCGGGACCACTGTATTGGTTTCTAGTGTACCTGGGGGAATGAGCTTTGGTCTTATCGTGGACGAAAGCTTATCTCGTCTACCTTCGTTCCCCATTCGACGTGTCAAGGGTCTAGTCCGTACGAATCATCCTGCCGCGCGTGAGCGTAACAGTCCCAAGGGGACTAACGCAGCGGCGAACCCGGGGGAGTAGAATGGCCTGTCCCCATGGTCCTGGGAATGCTCTTTGCAGACTACGGGGCCCTGTGGTAGTCGGTAGTCTCTGTGTCCCGTATCAGAGGTCATTTCCCAGCCCTCAGACGAGCTGACCTGCTCGATCTAGGGGGTATATATCAGGGACCTCTTGGCACCCCCAGAAAGCTTGGATGAAGCGTCCCCGGTTCGTCCTTCTTCGCAGTGCCCAACAACCATTCTGAGGAGGTGGCATCATCTGATACCGGTTCGCCGTCATGTCTTCCCAACCCGTCGTCGACGACGAGAAGCACTACGCCAAGGATCCCGTGGTGGATAGCCAAAATGGCTATGAGGGATCCCACGATGAGGAGGTCGGCGTTGTCACTAAGGGCGAGCCCCTTCAGCGCAACCTACGCAGTCGCCACATGCAGATGATCGCCATCGGTCAGTCTCACTGCTAACAAAGCTCCGCTTGTGCAGATACTAACGCTCTGGATAGGTGGTGCTATTGGAGCAGGTCTCTTCGTTGGTTCTGGTGGTGCTCTGCGAACTGGTGGTCCGGCCGCTTTGGTATGGGCTTAGAACATACATTTCGAATAGGCTCGCATCTAACATAGAGGCTCTAGGTCATCGGCTACATGATTGTCGGAATCATGTTGATGTTCACGACCCAGGCCCTCGCTGAAATGGCTGTCCTCTATCCGGTCAACGGTGCCTTCTTCACCTACGTCTGCCGCTTCGTCGACCCATCCTGGTACGTTCCATCTCCCATTCACCATAGCTAGACTAACAAACATCCAGGGGCTTCGCCATGGGCTGGGATTATGCCATCGCTTGGCTCACCGTTCTTCCCTTCGAACTCGTCGCAGCAAGTATCACAATCAAGTTCTGGCGTGACGACATCAACATGGGTGTCTGGGTCACAGTCTTCCTCGTCCTACTCGCAATCATTCAAATCTTTGGTGTCCGCGGCTATGGTGAAGTCGAGTTCATCCTCTCCATCATCAAGATCGCGGCTTGCACGGGCTTCATCATTCTCGGCATCGTCATCAACTGCGGCGGCGTCGGTGACAAGGGCTATCTCGGTGCCAAGTACTGGCACGACCCGGGCGCCTTCCAGAACGGCTTCAACGGTTTCGCTGGCGTCTTCGTCGTTGCTGCTTTTGCTTTTGGCGGCACCGAGCTCGTCGGTCTGGCTGCTGCCGAGTCCACGAACCCTCGAAAGGCCATTCCCACTGCCTCCAAGCAGGTCTTCTGGCGTATCGCCTTCTTCTACATCGTCAACCTCTTTATCCTCGGCCTCATCGTCCCCGCCAACGACCCCCGTCTCATGGGCTCCTCTGGCGCTAACACCAAGGCATCTCCCTTCGTCCTCGCCATCCAGGACGCCGGTATCAACGTTCTCCCCTCCATCTTCAACGCCGTCATTACCATCTCCGTCATTAGCGTCGCCAACTCTTGCACGTTTGGATCCACCCGCACGATGCAGGCTATGGCCGAGCGTGGCATGGCCCCCCGCGTCCTCGCCTATGTTGACAAGGCGGGTCGGCCCATCTGGTGCGTCCTCATCCAGCTCGCCTTCGGTCTGCTGGCCTTCATAGGCGAGTCGGCCGACAGCAGCACCGTCTTTGGCTGGCTCCTCGCCCTCTCCGGTCTGTCCTACTTCTTCGTTTGGGGCTCCATCTGCCTGGCCCACATCCGCATGCGTCTGGCCTGGAAGCTGCAGGGCTACACTCTTGAGCAGATCCCGTACAAGGTGCCTCTTGGCATCTGGGGTAGTGTCATCGGCCTGGGCCTGAACTTCATCTGCCTCATCGCCACCTTCTATAACGCTCTATACGTAAGTCTTTCCGTAGCCCCTGAGTGATCCAACAGTATATTAACAAACCATCAGCCCTCCCCTGACGCCACCCCCGATGCCGAGGCCTTTTTCACCCAGTACCTCGCGGCTCCCATCGTCATCTTCCTGTACCTGCTCTGGAAGGTCATCTCTCGCGACACTAGCATGTACGTGCCGCTCAAGGACATCGACCTCAAGTCCGGCGTCCGCCTCCAGGAACCCAGCGACGAGCCCATGCCCGAGAAGACGTGGGCCAACCTCCCCCGACGGGTTGCCCGCGCTCTGTTCTAGCTCAACAGCGAATGGTCTATCGAATTCAGTGGCGAGCCGTGTATGCAGCTTTCGCCCTTGACCGACAAGCCGAAAGAAAAGGCGAATTGCGTGAGTGTAAAAGGAGAGAAGGGACAAGACTACGAGTCTAATGAGTCGGATTTTTACAAAAATATTAGTGTTATTTCAATCCAAAGATACCAATCGTTCATTGTTTCCTTTGATCCAGCATTGCTGTTAAGAGTACGAGGACTATCTCGGCATCCATCACGATCGAAAAACACGTGCCTGGGTCCTCAATTGGACAAGTCGCGTTGAAACAGTGTTCTACAATCGTATATACAAGAAAGATGAGCCCAACTGTCTTCAGCATGGTCTATCCGAGCATGACCAAGTGTATGTTCTTGTCCTCAGTAAAACATTGTGTGC
Organism: Colletotrichum fructicola Nara gc5; assembly: GCF_000319635.2. Taxonomy (NCBI): domain Eukaryota; kingdom Fungi; phylum Ascomycota; class Sordariomycetes; order Glomerellales; family Glomerellaceae; genus Colletotrichum; species Colletotrichum fructicola. The sequence goes on along the minus strand of NW_027094051.1, from coordinate 4,652,105 downwards.
ACACGTAAATTGACAGTTTATACGCTTGCTGATCAGTGTGTGTATATTCAAGTCTAGCCCAACTCGCCCGTCTACGTCGGCTTCGCTGTCGTGCGTAGCCACAGATGCAAAATGCGAGGTGTTTTACCTTGCCGGTCGCTGCTCGCCCGCCTCCGCTGCGAGGTCACGTTCAACCATCTCGATAGAGCCCAAGCTAGGGAATCGCTTCGAGAAGTCTTGCAAATAATCCTCCTTCTCTCTGGCCGACATTTCTATCACTGGCCGACCGGGGAGTCCTACGCCAACAAGGTGGTCGGAGGACATCGAGGGGGCCTGTGATGATTTCGGTGGCGAGCCTGACCGGCCACCGGTCGGCAAGCTATTTAGGTGCATCGGCTTACGCGGTGCCACTGGCCTCGGCCCAGGAGTGCTTCGCCCCGTTTGTGAGACAGGATCGCTGGCAGACGGCCGCACTTTGTGGACGGCGACATCTTGAGCGTTGGAGGGTGTCACGGATCGAGATTTAGCGCCGCCAACCGGCTTCCGGGGAATCTCAGGAAGCTGCTTATCCAGTCGGTTTGGGGCTGGAGAGTTGTCGGTGTAGACTCCGTAGCCTTGTGCGGTACGAGGAACCTGCGTCGAGGACTTCTGGCCTTCATTCAACAGATTTTGCACTCTGTTCTGAATGCTGACGGCTCGAGAAACGCCGCCAATGCTCTTCGGCAGCCCGCCGGGACCTGAACTCTGATTGGTGAATCGTTGGCGGTATTCTGCTGCTGCTGCTTCGACACGGCGCTCTTCCTCCTCAAGCCGGAGCCGTTCGAGCTCTCGTCGCATGGCGGGAGTCATGTCTTCAGTCTCCTCCATGCCCTTGCCGTCATCAGTACGGCCATCGGTAGCCTCTGAACCCTCGATTGGGGTGAGTGTCGGGCGATCTAGTTGCTTGAGCGGTGACGGCGTTCGGGCGGGCGCCGGAGCCTGGTTTCCTTCAAACCGCTTGAATGCATCTCCAAACTTCCCAGCCAAGATGTTCTTAGTTCCAGAGAGCGAGCTCAGACTTCCGCGCTTGCCATGCTTCGCGCCCCACTCCTTCCTCTCTGATTTGGTCTCTTCCATGCTGCGCAGGAACTCTACATTTGATTCGATGTGCGCTTCCTCCTGCTCCGGCTCCGTGGGCGCCGCAGGAGATGGCACTCTATCCGGGAACTTTGGAGACATCAAGCCCGGAGAGGGTAATGGCTTTGAGGACCCTTCCTTCTCGCGAAGAAAATCCAGGTTCGACTCCAGGTGTGTGCTCACCGGACGCTGGCGGCCGTCAATGGATCTTCTTTGGGCGCTTGAGTCAAGGAGATCCAGGCTTGGGCGTCCGCCCTCAAGGGACGGACGAGATGACGATGGATGCCGCACGTGGTTCGGCCGAAATTGGTATGAAGGGACCCGTGGAATAGACCCAGGAACTGGATCGTCCGCTGCTGAACGGCTAGGAAGGCTCGATTCGGACTGACGAGGAAGGCTCGTTGACCGACTGGGGTCTGTCGTAGGTACTCGCCATATAGGTCCTGGCTCACGGGCTTGCTGCTGCTCCGGAGGCGGCGTATTTGTCATTGTGCCAGTCGACACGTATCTCGATGGCGGTGCCTGATACGGGTTTTGGGCATGAGCGTGGGCCTGGGAGTGAGACGAAATAGCTTGCAGCTCAGGGTTCTTGTTGATAATTGCATGCGCTCTGCTCATCTCGGCTTGCTGTGTAGGAGCCGAGGCAGTTTTTGTCAAGCCCACGGCTCCCGGTGGAGGAGACTTCACCGTCGGAGGTGTGTAAGAAGAAGCTCCCGTTGGCGCAACTGTCCTCGGACGAACTGGCTCCTGGTTCTTCGGGGGCGAGTGCGCAGCTGGAAACGCCGCGTCAACGGGCTTCTCAGCGGGTCGCTGGGCCTGGCTTCGCTGCTGCTGCTGCGTTGCAGGGGGGGTGTGGGAGTCAAAGTTGAATTTGGATCCAGACTCATGGAGAAGAGAAAACTGATCCAAAGATGGGAACCGAGATGAAAATTCATCGACATCTGCCGCAGGAGTAGCAGCAGCAGCCGCCGCCGTTGCCGCAGCTGGTGTGTCTAGAGCAGCGAATGGGTCCCCATTGGTGACGCGCATGGGAGACGGGCTTGGCTTTGCCGCTTGCTGGGCCTGCGCCTGAGGCTGTTGGCTGGACGCCGGAAGTCTGCCTCTCCTCATGGGCACAATGTCCGGGAGAACTTGCTCCTCTTGCTTCGCCGGGGCAAACACGGCGCCGACTACTGGCTTGGCCCCCGCAGGCTCAGTTGCGGCAGGTCTGCTTTGTGGCTCCGAACGTTGCTTTCCGGTGTAGATCTATGCCATCCTCAGTGAGCTACTCGTTGGAGGGTTTCATGGAATAACCTACGTCGTGTATAGGGACGTCGCGACCCTGCATGGCGCAGCCTTCGCGCAGAACCTGATAGATGTTCGGTCTAGCTGCGGGGCTCTCACGCAGCATGGAAGCTGTCTCTTGTTAAGCGTGGATTTCGGCCCAAGTCTTGGGGACTTACCAATCAACTTCTTGAGGCGATCCGAAAAGACTGGATAACTAGGGAATCTATAACTTGCGTTGAGGATAGCCAGCTGCCCCTGGTCCTCGAACGGGGTAGTGTAGTAGCACAACTTATACAACAGCACACCCAAGGCCCAAATGTCAGATTTTTCGTCGATGGGAAGTTTGCGGTAGACATCAATCATCTCGGGACTCCTGTATTGCATGGTGGTGTGTTTTTGTACGTCCTCGTCCATGAGCCTGCATTCGACGACGGTTTGTGGCGCGGGTTTCGGCGGAGCAGCAGATCCAAAATCGCAGACCTTGAACTTTTTCTGGGAGCCATGGCTGACGATGAGCACGTTTTCGACCTTCAAGTCACGGTGAAGGAGAGGTGGCTTGAGGTAGTGCATGCAGGCGACGCCCTCGGCGATGTCTGTGAAGATGTGGAGGATCTCGGGCTCGGTCAAGCGATGCTGAAGACGTGTGTTCATGAAATCGATCAAACCGCCCCCATCGCAGAATTCCATGAGGAGGAAGACTTCATAACCGCCGCCACGCATCTCAGAGGCGTGAGAATCGATGTATGTAACGATTGGGCGATGACCCTTGAGCCTCTTCATGGTTTCGACCTCGGTTCGCATGCTCCGCAGCGCCTCCTTATCGGGGACAGCCACTCTCTTCAAGACAGCCATGTCTGTGCCGTCGATGGGCTTCGGGAGCTTGACCAGATATACGTGGGCAAACCCTCCCTCGGAGAGATATTTCTGAATCACCACCCTGTGGTTTCCAACTTGTATCTTCGTTCCGGGAGCGAAAGTGCCCGCAGGGGCGGTAGGCACGGGGGCAGGCATTGGGGCGCCATAGGTGGCAGGATGGGCAGCTCGAGGTGCCGCTGCGGGCATGTGATGGCCATAGGATGCCATATCGACAGGATGGACTTGCGGTAGTGGTCGTCGGCTAGGAGAAGAGGTTGTCGCCGCCCGACGTAATCAAGACAGGGTAGGTGTAGGGTTGGCAGGCGGTCGAGTACGGTGAGGGTGATGGAGCTAGTGGATTCGATGAGAGGAGCGACGGTGACATTGACTCGTAGATGCGACCCGGTCGAGGCACAGTTAAGCCATTCTTGGGCATCGATGGCGGATGTGGGCGTCTTTGATGATTTGATTCTAGGTTGCCATCAAGCTGGCCCTGAAGTCGGACATGTGTAGTAAGAGTTGTAGATAGTAGGCAGCACGCGGTGCATAAGGTAGGTCAGGTAGGTACGGAGAGTCCATCAGCCGCTGTTAGTGGTGGAGCGCTGGCATAAGGCTTTGGGAAGCTAACCCAAGACCCTGGCACACCCTGTTCACAGTTGCATGTTTCGCAATGCATCAGTCGGGGAAGTGTCGGATAAATGCCATGCACCACCGTTCAAATCATTGGTTGGGCTGCAGCTGCTTGACAGTCCTCACCAGACGGCGCCACCTGAGTGTTCATGCACCAACCGGGCAAAGGTGGGCTTTTCTCATCTCAACAATTGAAAACGGTCAGCCGAGATCCAGATTCCGCTGGTGGGGGGAAGATCGTTGTCAGTTTAGCTTATCGATACGCGATAGCGATAAGACCTTGCGCCAAAGCCGAATTTTTTTTTTTTTGATTTCTCTCGAGAGGCTCGAGCTGCCTGCTGCATCTGAGAAGCGTCGCAACCTTTTTTCCCCTTTTAATCTGATCTAACGACGGCCCCAAGAACCTTCCAAATTCTTAAACGGACGACCGCGAAAGACAACAGAAATGGCTGGCAAAAGAAAGAGAGTCGAAAGAGCGAGCGCGCCTCTTACGAAGGGCGCTGCGCCTGCGAAGAAAGCCAAGCCAACCGCGAACGGCTCTGCTTCGAAAGAAGACGATTCGGCCGAGGAGTTGACAATCCAGATTGTCGCCGGTTCGTACGATCGCGTTCTGCACGGTATCACCGCTACTATCAAGCCTGAGGGGACGGTCGATTTTGCCGACACATTCCTCTTCAGCGCACATACATCTGCAATCCGCGCCGTTGCCTTGTCGCCTATTTCAGCTCCCATTCCCGGCCAGAGCCAAAAGGTCCTGCTGGCATCAGGAAGCACCGACGAACGAGTCAATCTGTACAACCTCTCTGCGCATCCTCCGAGCCGGAAAAGCCAGGAGCTTCTCTCGTCCGTTGCTCCCCGCCCTATCCTCGAAAACCCCAAGAATCGCGAATTGGGCACGTTATTGCATCACACATCGAGCATCACCAAGCTGGTGTTTCCTACGAGGTCTAAGCTACTTTCTTCAAGTGAGGACTCGACAATCGCCATCACAAGGACAAGAGATTGGTCTGTTTTGTCGACCGTTAAGGCGCCCAAGCCCAAGGTGATGGGCAGGCCCAGTGGTGACACTGCTCCTTTCGGCGGAACGCCTTCTGGCATCAACGATTTCGCCATCCATCCCAGTATGAAGTTGATGATCAGTGTCAGTAAGGGCGAGAAGAAGATGCGGTTGTGGAACCTGGTAACTGGCAAGAAATCATCTGTCTTGGAGTTCAGTCGAGAGCACTTGCAACAGCTCGGAGAAGGAAGGCATTCGACTGGTGAGGCTCGCAAGGTGGTCTGGGGTTCGGCGGACGATGAGCAAGAGTTTGCGGTCGGCTTCGATCGTGATATCGCCGTATTTGGCATGAATTGCGAAATCAAGTGCCGCGTCATGCCGGAGCCCCGAACCAAGATCCACGAAGTTTTCTATGTTCCTGTTGAGGGCGAGAAGGAAGAGAGCTTCTTGGCTGTATCGACTGAGGATGGCCGCGTCCTGTTCTTCTCTACCAAGGAGAGTGACCTGAACAAGGCCGACGAGGAGGGAAAGCTATCTACAGCCAAGCTGATTGGCCAAGTCGGCGGCAAGGAGGCAGGTGTCTCGGGCCGCATCAAGACGATGGCCGCATTGGAGACGAAGGAAAAGGACTCGACAGCTTTGATTGTAATTGGAGCCAGCAGCGACGGCAAGGTACGAATTTGGAAGGTCGGCGTGAAGGAGCTTGTTGCAGGAAAAGGCAAGCAAGTAGGCAGAACATTGGGAACCTACGACACACAAAACCGCATCACATGCATGGCAGCGTTTACGATGATACCCCGGCCGGAGGGAGTGGAGGAGAGCGAAGACGAAGCCGAGGAGGACTCTGAGGATTCCGAGGACGAGGAAGACGAGTAGTTGCACGTAGCTATGTGATTTGGATGAGAATAATAAATCAATTCAAGACTTGCGTCAATCTGTCTTTTCGGACTTGGGTGCACGACTTGCCTAGCCGGCACGACGCGATGTGGCGGAGGGAAGAATGGGTCCGAACGACCGTCGGCCGGCACGGCGTCAGAAGATTGGCTCGTGCGGGAGTCCCGCTGATCGGCGTTGAGAGTGTCTCGCATCAGTCTGCAGGTGGCATGCTCTTCCCAGCTGTGTTTCTGGCGCACGAGTGCTTGCAGTTGAACGCTGAAAGCCTTGGAGAGTCCGCGGACATGGAGCTGCCAGTGCGGCGTTTTAATGCACACTGGTTTGCACAGTTACCCATCCCCAAAGGCTCTGGGGGATTCGATGCTGACCCCGATGTTGAAGACTACAGTTAAGACAGATGCGCGCTCGCCAGGGCTGACGAGGGAAGAGAAACGAGCAGTTTAGGGCAAACGCAGGCTTGGCAAGATAGCGCATACCACACATGCGTATGTAGGCCACAGACGGGGTAGCACGTTTGTCTCTGGTTGAGACGAAGAGGCGCCGTCTAGTGTGCAATACAACTGTGGGAGGTTCACGTGCAGGGCAGTCTGTGCGGGCGGGTTATACGATGTGCGTAATGCATAGAGGAGGAGACACTGACATTCCTGAGATGCCTTTGCCCCGGGCCGTTGAATGAGGGAGCGCGACGAGGCAATGACTACCTCTGCACTAGAACCCGGCGGGGAGCAGGGCTGCCGCCAGTTCCCGCTCGTCCTTCGTGTTTGTTTCTGGGCGTTGGCTGCAGATCTGAGATGAGTATTATTAGAGTCCCGTTCGAAGGGTCTTTTCTCCTCTAGCGGTGAAGGTTTTTTTCTCTTCTTCAAAAAGGTATGATGCTTACCGTCCCCGTTTATTTTCTCAACGCTCGCAGGGGCCTTGCGCATTGAGGGGCTAAATACGCGGACAGCTCACATTCAGGAACCGACGGGGACGGGCAAACTAATTGGCTGACTGGTTCCGTCTCAATCTCTCTCTCCCGTCTGACCGGAGACTTGTTCGGACGTGCGTATTCGCAGATTCATCTGTCGACAACCTTGAGGCATGGACCTTGAGTATGAGGCAAGGGATAATTCGTCGCCGTCACAGTTGTAGTCACGGGGACAAGGGACTGGTGGTTTAAAGTCAGCTTTGCAAAGTTAGGTAGGTAGTTATTGTGAAGGGGAAAGAAAACACACCAAGGAACCCGGCTGGTTGCTCAAGGGAACGGAGGGGACGGACGCTGGAGGGGGGGAGCGGGCTAGCAGAGTGTGGGGTAGCGGCGAATCAGGTGGCCAAGAATGTCATTTCAGGACCCAATCTGGCGTGCACCAGTCATGTGGCTCCACCGGAGACAATCCCATTGCATGCAGCTGCGCCTTGGCGCCAGTCCCCTAGCTCCAGCCTCCAGCCTCCAGCCTCCAACCAGCAGCTAAGGGGGGAATCTTTGCCTGTTCAGTCTTTTCGCCCAAGGGAACTTGCAGAGGGGAGGATTCGTTGAGTCTGGTCGAGTCCTTTGGTGTCTCGCTGCAGCTGCAGGTATGTTTGTCTTCGGGCTTGTTATGTTGTGTTGTGTTAACTGCAGTAAACCTATGGATGCAATGGAACTGAGCTGCTGCGGGTGCCGTACCATCAAATGGAACTGACGAGTTGCAGGGTAGGCACCTTATAGTGGGCCTACATAGTAGAGCTGGAACACTATTCGTGCAAACCTACAAAGCCAGACATGTGAATATTTCTCTTTTCCTCGCCCGTCCCTCTCGCTCTCTCTTTCCAAGTTCCATCCTCCAGTCGAGTCGAGTCCAGGCCATCCTCGAAGAACCCCTCCTTTCTGGTTATTCCCGTCCCCCTTCTTCCTGCACAGTTACGGCATTGTGTTGCTGCAACGACTCCTCCGCTCCGGAATACATTACCTGCTGCTGCCGGGAACACCCAAGCCACACAGCGCGGAGACCACACCACCACCACGCCGAAATCCCCCCCTCTCTCTTTCGCGTCGCCCGCATCTGTTTTACCGGCTTGTCTCCCCTCTCCGTCCGAGAAACGTGCCATAAGCGATTGCACATAGCACGAAGCACGCACGCAGAAAAGCGGCAGTCGTAGCAACCTGATACTGCGGTGGCTGCCGCGGGATACGGGTCCCGACGCCGATAGCTCGTAGTCTCCGCGAACTGACCTCTAAGAGATCATGCCGTTGCCGCCTCCTTCATTCCCGTCACCCTAGCATTAACTCGCCCGCACTGCTGTCAGCAAGACGCATCAGCATACCTATAGCATCGCTCCCCTCTGAATTGCATATCTTATTCTGCCTTCCTTAAGATCTTCCGTTGTGTCCGCACTCGCAACGTCTCTCCTCGCCAACGCACCACTATCTCGCAGAGGACGCCCTGCATCAGCTCCTCCGAGCTACCGCTGCCGCCACTCCTCCCTCGTCGCGTGCCGCTGAGTCGACCCTCGACTGCCCAGCGAAACTCTGTCCCCGAGTTGCAGTCTCACATACTTTCGACGGACCTCTCGTCAATAACTAGTCCTCCTCCGTTCGTCCAATCCTTCGCCATCCTACATCGTATCTTGATTTGAGGAGAATCGTATCTGAGCCACGTGAGACGAGACAATCTTCTCCTCGTCCGAAGTAGTTCGGTGACGACAGCAAAATCCTCCCGGTCCTTGGTCAGCAGAGTTAGACTTACTCGTACATTTCATTTTTGCCGGTAACTCGAAGGCGCACCGTCATCCCTCCCGTGAGCACCTCATAAAGCCCCAGCGCCCACCTCGGTGAGAGTCGTATCGACTTTCTGCTAATAGCCTCAGTCGCAGAGCACCTCTCAATCGAACGTCATGTCTGACGACGGACCCCCTTTGTTGCGGCCCATTCCCCGCCGCCCCTTCGACTTCAACTACACAAGCCCTACTCCCCCAGAAGACGCCTCGTCCTCCCCAGGCCCGATTCCCGAGCTTGACTTCTCGAGATTGCACAATGGCCAAGCTTCGTCGGATTCTGGCTCCTTGCCCCGCGCGCAGTCCATCATGAACTTGACGTCCTCCACGTTATTTGGCATATACTCTCCGACGACCTATGGGAGCCGCGACGGCAACGAGAGGGACGAGCCAGACACACCATGGGGAACAGGGGCACAAACCCCCATCAAGCGCCCTAGCGTGGACGACACGACATTCGAGCTCATGAAGGATCGCTCGACTCTGCTGCGCCGACGCTCCTCATATCGTGGTACCAAGCAGCCACCGCCCTCAACCGCAGCCTCCACGCTGTTCACAACCTTCAGAATAGCCCTTCTGTTCATCATTGGCATGGGATACGGTGTTATGGTTACTCGGTTGCAGAACGAACATCGATTCTCGTCATTCCAGGTCGAAAGCATCATAAAACCAAGTTATAATTGGCAATACCTTTCATTATGGGGTCTGTCGGGCGTCGTCCTCGGCGGCCTGCTCCCTTGGTTCGATGGTGTGTGGGAGGAAACATTCGGAAAGGAAGAGGAGATAGCAGAAGAGAGAGAAAGCCCGTCTCCTGAAGACGCCAGCCCTGTCAAGGACTGGGCGTTAGTTGTTCGGAGTATCGGTGCCTTTGTTGGTATTGTTTTTGCCATTGTGAGTCACTCTGTCTGCACCGTTGGGTACCTGAAAACTGACAACCAACAGCGTAAACTCCCATGGGCCTCCACCCTCCAGGTATCCCTAAGTTTGGCTCTCGTCAACCCATTTCTATGGTATTTGATTGACCGGTCAAAACCCGGCTTTTTGCTGTCCATGGCAGTTGGGGTGACGGGATCGGCGGTGCTCTTGGGCATCAACCCCGACGTGATGCCTACCCCTTCATCCCTCACCTACCGGAACGAGTCTGAGAGGGCTTACGCGGAGCCCATGACGCTGGGCGGTCTGGCAAGCCAGGAGACCATCGAGACGGGGATTTGGATGTTGAGTGTCTTGTTCTGCAGTTGCGTCTGTTTTGGAAACATTGGCAGGCGGTTAGCTATCAACAAGTCAGCCACCGCACGGGGTCGCTGGGCTGGAGTTAGATGAGGGCCGAGAGATCACATTTATTTGCTTCGGGACTCTACGTAATTACGGCTGGCTGGTGGTCTTCTTGTATGGATTGGCGTCGTCGAGGATACGGAACGGTGGGCATATCAGGTACAAGTTTTGAATATCGACTACGAGTAGTAGAGTGGCTTTCAGTAAACATGCCACTTGTGAGAAAGGCGCAGCATCCATCACATAACCGAATCGTGGACACTCATGCCCTGGTTATGCGGGCAAACTGCACTGTTTCGTCACGCGAGCCTAATCTGGGCAACTCTGGTCAGCACATCACCAGGTAACGGCGCAACAGAATCAATTACTACATCCTCCTCTTCGCCGTGTTTTCCCTCCTTTCTCCATATCCTTTCTCCATATTCCTTGCTAGGCATCTCTTTGACGCTCGCTCTAACTGTGTCAGTCTTGCGCAATGCCCAGTGCCTACCATTCTATAATGATCCCTCGTCGTATTTTGCTTCCTCCTTTTGCTAATGTCTATTTTCATGGAGCCTCGGATTTGCTGGCTACCTGGCCTGATTGACGACTTCAACAACGGCCTGGGATTTGGAGGTGACATCGCTGCCGTAATCGACCTGAGGAAGACCCATCATGGTCAGGAGACGCGGGGTGCTGACCAACTCATTGACGGTGACGGCTCGGCCGCAGACATCGGCAAAGGATTCGGCGGCAGCGGCGGGGCCGGTTGACAGACCTGGGATCCCCATGTCAGTGGGAAAATTGCTCTCTCGGCATGGCCCGCGCGGGCGCGGTCAGCAGGCAGGGCGGCGCGGATGCGGGTGCGGGTGTGGGTGCGGGTGCCTGGTGGATTGATGCACTGCCTGCCGCCTTTTTTCTTCTCCTCTTTGTGTATGCTAGTGCCACGGGGCTGTTCTAACCAGATTGCTGCCGGATCTGCTCCGGGTATTGCACGGGCTCGCCATCCCGGATGTGGTCGAGTTCGGTCATGATATACCGAGACCTGCTGACAAAGTCCCAGACGTGAAAGAGCCCACGGTGGGGGTTCTCAGGGTTCCAGGCCGGGTGGGCCTCGATGGCGATGATGAGCTCGGAGAGCCGTTCGATGATGGTGGCCCGGACTTCGGGGGAGGGAAGTTCAGCTGACATTTAGAATCGGGAGTTTGGGTACGGTAGAAGAATTGTTGAGGCAGGATTTAAGGGGGAAGACCAGGTGAACCAAAACCGTTGTCAAGCGATGCTGTAAGCAGACAGAAAATCACTGAACGAAGGTAGCCAGACGTTAAGGGAGTTGATGATGGAAACCGAAGACGAAGAGAGAAAGAAAAAGAAGTGGAAGTCTGGAAGCTGATGCTGGCTGAATTAGCAGAACCCAAGTTTCCTAATCTGTGACTTGTCGGTGAGGGTAAGCAAGGGTTTGGAACGCGTTGCCGCGTAGATGTGGCATGTTCCCATCGCACAGACTCAGCTAGACAACAAGCCACCGCCTTCGCTTTCAATTTTTAGGTTGCGTTTGCTGGGGGGGGGGGAACCGAGAACCCAGTGGGGTCGAAATGGCGGGATTGGGCTGAATGGAGGGGTTCGAGGGGTTGATGGGGTCGAAATGGCCGGTCCAGAATCGAAGATCTGGCCCGATTCTGGAAGCTCAGTTGCGAAGTCGATACGACGAATCTCGGATATGGTTGCACAGATAATAATGTTGTTGCAACGACAATCAGCCAACCATGCCAGCTTCCGTCAAACCCCCACGGCCCCCCTCGCCCCAGGGCAATAAGCCACACGATCTTCGTACATGCTGTGAATGCGACACAACTAGGTTGGAATATATCTCGAGCGAGGCAACGAGCCTAGTCCTGTCCTCGACGTCCTAACAGTATGCAAGCCTTCGGGCTTTGAGTCGGAGACTGGGATCATGCAAAATGTCCGGTGAGAACCAAATTATATCGGGCAGCCTGTGAGGCTGAAGCAGCGGAACAAAAGAAGTTTCTGCGTAAGAGCTCGTCTCGCATTGCTGTTGTGGGTAAGGTGCTCGTGAGACGGCGCTACAGTGGTGCTGAAGTCTGGGGCGAACTAAACCTAGCAATTCTTGAGAGAAATGGATCAGCGCCGATACACAGTGGTTAGGCCGGGACACTCGGATTCCTCGCAAGCGACCATAAGGCTATCAAGTTCGTGGTGAGGCAGGTGACGGCGCACGCGGCGGCATCGGCATGCAAGGCGTTTGTAGACAGCGGTAGGACCGCGGGCGGCTAGTTGCGTGGCAACAGAAAGGGCGTGATAGCTTCGTTTAGTGCCCCAAACAGACGTACGCGTTCCGTCAGTAGCCTTGTGCGCCGCTGCGCCACGACAATGGTTGGGCGAGGCTGAAATCGGGATTGCTGCTCGACGCGTCCTAGACCGAGAAGGGTAGTCACGTTGACCAATAATTGTCGAGGTTTGGGGGTAGCCAGAGTCTCGAGGCCGTCCTGGTTTCCTGTCCGGGACTGCGATCAGCCGTAACCAGGGCTAACAACTGGAACTAGGGTCCATCAGACGACCGAAGCTGACCAAAAAAGTCGTGTTGCAGATGCTCTGAGAGATCCGAGACACGACACATTAGTCGAAGGAAGAAGAGCGACTGCGACGACAGCGACTGCGCTTGTCAGGGCCACGGGGATTGCCTGGGTTCGTCCCCGAGGGCGTTTCGGGGAGGGGATGTGCATAACGTAAGGCAGGGAAGGTACAAAGGGCAAGTGGTGTTGTTGGCGGAGGCAAAAGTAGCGCTGTCATGACGCACTGGATCTGAGGAACGAGGTGCATCTGAGTGGGCGCCGCAGCGAACAGGGCGACGAAAAATGCTGGACCCTGGGCTTGTACGGGCTGTCTGGGTGCGTGCATGGGCTAGCGTCGATGGCTGGACATAACAGAACGGAGCGGGATCGTTTTCTGCAGTTGTGATCACTTCATCAGAGGCATCTTCGTCCGACTCAACACAGAGGAAAAAACGCAGTTTCTGTGTGGGAATACGGGCCACGGCCCAAGGTGTTGTCTCCGGTTTCCCTGCCGGAGGAGAGGCGTCCGTCCAATACCGGGTACCGTCCAAGTCGCGGTACTTGTCGGCATGGATTGGGAGTGTCGACGGCCATGCTTGCTGATGTCAGGGTCCTGGGGCTTGCTCGCATCGAGATCTCTGGTTGCGGCCACATGAATTGGCAATGCCGAGAGTGGTATTCCGCCGTGGCTGCGAGATTACTGATTCTGCAGTTTGGTGGAAGTTGGCGAACGGGTTTTCATCCCTTGCATTAGATCCGTCCTTCTTTATTACACACAGCAACAACGATGATAACAACCACAAACCCAAGCCCGTCTGTTTGCTGCGTGTAATCCGCATGGAGATGTCCTGGCCGAGGTGCTGAAAAGGGAAAATACCTTCTTTGCTCGAAGCTACACTCTCCCACCCGCCTGACACTTCGCCTTGCCGGCGAGATAGAGTCTAGTGCCTGCAGCGGCAGCACCTCAGAAGCAGCCCGGGCAGCCAGCCGCACATCGGAGGCGGACCGCCGTCCGATACAAGTGTCTTACTGGACGTCCACGAAGCAGTCACGTGGCGTAGAGAGGGACGTCTCACTCAATGGATGAGGTAAGCAGCTGCGTTGCACTACCTGCCTTAGGTAGGCACCTTCACTTACCTACCTAGGTGCCTCAAGGTGTGTGGGAGGAGGGGCTTCCACTGCTCAATGGCGTCATACAGTGTACCGTTGTGCTGGAATTCGACACTTGGAATCACGACTTCCTGGGGCAGCAAGAGGCGAACAATCAACAAACCAGATGTGTACACGGACAAGTAGTGTAGAGCAGCAGTGCGGCAAGAGACAACATCGAAGGCGATGGTCAGGAATGAAGAGACAGATGCCGAGTTCAGTAATGTACGGTCCAACGTCCCAACCATAAGGTACTTACTTGGGTGTTGTTCTCCACCAACCTTCCACCAACCTAAGGTACTTACCACATGCTGGGTCCCGCCCAGATGGCGGTAGCGTTTTGTTCAGAACGCTGCATCTCCACTGCAATCGTTGGGTACGGATTGGCTTAGTGGCTGACCCCAAGCAGCAGTTGGGTCGTTCTTGTACCAGCAATTGATCCGCCCGCCGTTGAGGGAAAATGCGAGCGAGCACCTGGAATCGTGTTAGCGCAGTGCAGCCAGCCGAACGACAAAAGTCAGTCCCCTCCATTCAGACCCGCGGTGTCGTCACAGCTAGCCCAGGATTCGTCTACTGACAACAGGCCGCTAAACCCTTATTCGCCTAGATGCAAGGGGCCCCGTCCAGGGCACTTGGAAAGCCCGCCCATGCGCCCTCGTCGCCTGCCGCCAGAACCTGGGAACTTCAAAGTACCGGTACTTGACAGCTACTTTTTTCCTGAACATCGACATGGGCCGCCGGGTCTGTTGCTGTCCGGGGGCGGCTCTCTTCTCTTCTTTCTCTCAATGTTGCGCGCGCGCGCGCCGATGCCTCCTCCCACTCATCCAGCAGCAGTGCAGATGTTCTTGGGTCTCGACTCGCATCTCCTCTGGCTGGCCTCTTGTCTCTGGGATTGGATTGGGTGGCCACCGTCTTAGTACCCCTGCTCCTGTTCTCTCTACCTACTCATGCTCTTGCTCGCAGGCCCCTGACCTATCTTTCTCGAATTTCATTGACCTCATTGCACGGCCACACCCTCCCAGAAACACCCCTCCAAATCCACTCAGACAACCAGCGGATTGGTAACAGGACGTTAAATGTATGACGCCTGCCTGCGAATCTATTCCATCGTTACTTCGCGCTCCAAACGTACTCTTCGTATGCTATCCACGCCTACCCGGTACATGCATGCCAGCACTCCTCCAACATCTAGCTCCGGCCCTCGGTCAACTAGCTTCGCCGGCGCCCCTTCACCTGGCCGCTTTTGATCTCGTTCAGGCGCATCATGAGATCCGCTCGTTTCTGGAACCACTGCAGCTCTGATGATCTCGCATATATGACCCCTGGTCGCTATCCCCCCGTCACTTCCCTGCTGCTGCACCACCCATACGTCCAAGAGCTTACCGGAAAAAACCACCACGAACAGTTGTCTGCTTTGGACACTTGGCGACAGCACGCATAGAAACACCGAGAGGTTACCACAAGAGAGACTTTAGAAGAAGAAAGACGCGGAAAGGGTCAGCTTGGAAGTAGAGGCTACGAGACGAACCGAAACCCTCCCAGATACCCCCGAGACGAGTCACCCGCGCCAGCGCCGTGCTGGAGGAGACGCTTCATGTCCTCCGACCAGCCCCGGGTCGTCGAGAGCAGACCATCGGCCTTGACGTCCAACCCGGTGCACGAAGCCGAGGACGAAAAGGACCATGGCACTGTCGAACGCCCTCTGCTGGCCGATCAGGTTCGAGATGTTATTCGCTTGATCCAGTGCCGGAAGTGCTCGCGCCCGCTCCGAGAGCCCGTTACATTCCCTTGCGGCAGAAGCCTTTGCAGAGAATGCCTCCCCGAGACGCACGCCCGAGAAAACATATCGTACCCAGCCACACCGGGCAGATTACAAGGCTTCGAATGTCCCTACCCCGGATGTGGTCGCAACCATGCGGTGGGCGATTGCGGTGTTGACGTTATCCTCACCAAGGCAGTCAACAACTTCAAAGCAGAGATTGAAAAGGCAAGGATGGCGGAAACAGTCGCCGAAATTTCCTCTCACATTGTCATACAACCAGTAAATCATGGCGATAGCGACACGAATGAGCAAGACCATGAGACGACGTCGAGAGTCATCCGTGGGGGCCCGCTGATCGCGGTTTACACACTTGCTGAAGAGGGCGATTTGGACTACAACTCTGACATTGCCTTTGCTGAAGTATCTTCCCATGGTGATGAGGCCGCTACTCTGGACACTAAGACTTTCTCCAAGGTCAAGGAATCTGTCAGGACAGAAATGGACTGTCAGGTCTGTTATGCCTTATTTTACGACCCCTTGACGACGGTCTGCGGCCATACCTTCTGTCGTTCATGCCTGCATCGGGTGTTGGACCACTCTTCATACTGCCCCATATGTCGGAGGGGCCTCTCGGTCAGCCCTTTGCTGTACCGAGAATCTTGTCCGTCAAACGAACATCTCAAGACTATCATCCAAACCTTTTGGGCCGACGCAGTCCTCACTAGAGGCGATGCGTTGGCTGCCGAGGCATTGAACAGACATCGGGAATTTGACATTCCGATATTCGTTTGTACGCTTTCGTTCCCCATGATGCCAACATTTCTCCACGTCTTTGAGCCACGATATCGACTCATGATTCGGCGAGCACTTGAAGGCGATCGAACTTTCGGCATGGTCCTTCCACAGCGGCCGCGCACGGCCAACGACACTCATTTCAAGGAGCAAGGTACTTTACTGCGGATCGTGAACGCGGAATATTTTGCCGATGGCCGTAGTCTCATCGAAACAACTGGCATCTCTCGGTTCAGGATCACAAGACATGGTATATTGGACGGGTACCTGGTAGGGAAGATTGAGAGGATTGACGACATCTCCATTGCGGAGGAGGAAGATCTGGAGGCGGGTGAAACCCAACTAGCTCTGGAAAGATATGAGAGCGCCAATACACATCAAAGCGAGGACTCGACGACAACGCCCACTGTTACAACCACACCCGAAGATCTTTCAAAGATGCCAACGAGCGAGCTACTGTCGTTTGGCGTGTCATTCGTTGAGAGAATGCGGCAACAAAGCGTGCCTTGGCTGGCACAACGGATGCTCGCAATCTATGGAGAATGCCCCAATGATCCGGCACTATTTCCTTGGTGGTTTGCCAGCATCCTGCCTGCTAAGGAGTACGAAAAGTACAAATTGCTCGGCACGAGGAGTGTCAGAGAGAGACTTAAGATCTGCTGCGGCTGGGTCTTGGAATGGGAGTCAAGTAGATGGTAAGTGTCCCTTGCCCAACTCAAGCTTTCCTTTGGCAGTCATCCCTGCTTTTGAGTTTGATCGCATCTTTTTCAACTTCGCTTCGGTTCAAACTCCCTCACGGGGTTGAGGCTGAATTGGAGGCGTCGCTGCCCCCGTTTGCTTGTTATCAGACAATGAAACAGACGGGCTAAGGTGCAGAATCTCTCAGGGGTGCCCTTATTGACGGCCGCTCAGGTCCCTCTCAGACTGCAGAATCTTCTGATGCCGGGGACTAGTCCAGCCAACGGTACTGCATGTCATACGCGAGTGGCCTAGGTGTTTTATGCCGGCCGGAGCCAAGGAAGCGACAGGGGCTTGCGGGCGCTCTCTGTGCCATGCCTCTTCAAGGAGAAAATATATAGGAGGATGAACATGTTTTCGCATTCGCATGGTAGCATTGGGCATGAGCTAGGACACTTCAACGCATTACATCATGATACAGATACCAAATTGGGCTATGCAAGTATGCTACTAGACAGCTATGTCTAAAGGAAAGTTGAGGACCACTGCAATCTTTCGGAAGTGAATCATCGTTCTTCACGTTGTTATAATGTGGCGCCCAAAAGGTATCCGAAGTCTCCGGACGTCAAGACAGGTTACAGTTATCTGCCCTTTGCGAATGCCTCCCACAAGACATATCAGTCAAGTTAAACATTTCTGCGTCGAATGGTTCAATCATTACTTCAACACGAGCTCATGTCCCTGTACGATATGAGCCAGAGATGGGCGGCACTCACAAAACACAGGAGTGGTTGGCTGAATGGAGGCATTGGAGGTTATGTCCATGTACTTTGGGAGGCAAAGTGACGTGCGGGATGGGAAAGAAACAGGTGCTGGTGCGCGAGTTACTCTTTCCCGAGACTACATCAGTCTGCTCTTTCATGTCAATCACCGTCTAGGTAGGTCACGTCGCTCTTGCCTTTTCTGCCGAGAACCAGTAGCACCTTCCTGGCCGAGTGAAAGACAAACTCTTCTTTTTCGTTTATCCGTTCGGAAAAAAAGACTTGCTACTACATACCTCGCCTCTTCCCACCTAACCTCGATACTTCACATTCTGCACCTCACCACCACACGGTGCATCGTGTTCGCCCATAATGGCACCCAAACGCAAGCGCAAGGCCACGGCCAAGACCTCGCAGGCTCCCAAGGACCCTGCTGTGACCTTCTTGGCAGAGAAGGGTGCCGCCAGTAACTATCTCCAAGTATTGCCTGGAGAGGTACGTGTGAACCCCCGAAACTGGGACGAGACAAATTGACCCGGCGTGCAGATCCGCCTGATGATCTACTCTTTGGCAGTAGTACAAGACGAACCCATTCGGCCTGTCCAAATCGAACACAGGTCCAACAAGTTCAAGACTGCTTCACTGCTGCCCAAATCGCGACAACAAGCAGTATGCACCTTTACCAGCTTACTTCTAAGTAGTCGATTCTTTTATGACGAAACCTTGGCCCACCCGTTCTTCTACAGAGTAAGTCAATGCAGAGCTTGGCGTTGGCGGTATACTGACATGGCGTCAGGAAAACGAGTTTGCCTTTCCTTCAGTGACATCGTTGCACATCTTCCTTTCGGCTCTGACGCCAGCTCGTCGCTCTTCGCTATGCCAAATACGCCTCGGCATCATCTCGTGGTGGGGGGTTTGCCTGCACGGAGAAAAGGCTGTGTCACTGGCAGCAGACATGCTGTCTCACTGTACCTCGCTGCGAAGTCTGAAGGTCGACATCGGCATCACCACCGGCATCTTGTATCCGACGCCAGCGACATGGTTCGCAAACCGTCGACAATCGGGGCCTACTTCCTGCATGATCAGTCCCAATTCCAAGCCATGGGCTGCACTACGACGCATTAGAAACCTACAGCGCTTTGAAGTGTCATTGCGATGCCGCTTCTGCGAAGATTCTCTTGTTGCTGGCTTGATATCGGGTCCTGTTATCTGCCAAAGCCATCAATTCCACAAGGACAGAAATAATCTGGAACAGGAGATACAACTTCTTCATGTCGCCTTCTTGGAGATAGCAAAGGATGTCTGCACAAAAAGTGCAGCGATCCCTGTGAGCGGAAGGCGACTGACAGAGGTCCTGGCCGCTTCAAGACTCGACTTTTACGGTGAAGATAGGGTCCGGCAAGATCTACAGGCCGGCATGGTATCCAGCAGAACTCGAGGACGGATGAAGCGTCTGGAGACCGCAGGCTCTATTAATGGGGTCATACCCGGTGCCAAACTTAACCCCAAGTATCTCGAGGTGGATGAGTACCAGGGCGAGGAGGACCAGTAACACGACAAGAAAGAATGAGGACGAGGGTCAAGACGATGGTACTAAGAGAAACGATTGGGCAGTGCCGCAGTTAGAGATAGGGATACCAGGTAGATAACGACAGCCGTATCTGATACCAAAGGAATCCTCAGGATCCGACGCCATTACGAACATGAACGAGGCAATGCTCCCATAGTGCCGCATATGGAGATGGGCACTTTCAGCCAAACTCGAGGCGACTGCTCCATGAGGCACACTACCGGCTTCCAACACCGTCCTAGAACCCTGCCAAGGCCCACGTTCTTCGTACTGCGAGGCCACCCACAAACCGTAAGAAACACACCTGGCCAAAGACGCCGACACTCCCAAGAAAAGCAAAAGACTCGTGGTGGTCACTGTATCCCAAAAAAGGCATCGTCGAACTTGCCATGCTCCATCTCCGTCATATCGCCAAAGTACATATCATCGAAGGTGCTGCCGTCTCCACCGTCGCCGCCCATGTTCATGTCGAGATCCATTTCATCGAGACTCGTGTTGCCATCGAGGTTGAAGAGGTCATCCAAGTTTGTTGAGTCCTGCTTCTCCATCTTGCCTTCGGCAGGCTTTTCCTGGCCGGCTACCGCCGGTGCCGGCCCACTTGCTGCCGGTGCTGCTTGTGCTGCTTGTGCTGCGGTGTCGGCTTTGGCGTTGTTGACATTGTCCGGCGGGAGCAGGTTGTCGAGGGACAGGAGATCGCCGCCCATCTCGCCAGAACCGAATGACATATCCATGGCGGCGTCTTGAGACTGGGGTTGGCCCTGAGAGTCGTTATTTGGCGGGGCAAGACTAAATGTCATGTCGGTGAAGTGGAACTCCGAGTTGCTTCCTTCCGCGCCGCCGCCGCCCGCGTCTCCTCCCAGGCCGAATAGATCGTCCATCGGGGCCTCGGGGGCGCCAGACTGCGGAGGCTGTGTGGCAATAGGTTCGGTCTTTACCTCGGGCTTCACGTCTCCCATGGGCGCCATCATAGCCGGAGGTGCCGGTGCCTGCTCCTGCTTGATTGCCTGCGCAGGCTCTACCGGCGGCTGGAAGCTGACGCCCATGTCGGGGAAGGGGGCCATCGATGGAGCCGCGCTCGGCTCTGCGGGGACCCTATGCGGGCCCGAAGCTTGTGTGAGCTGGGCCTTTTGGTCGGGAGACGGCTCCCCGGATGAGGAGTCGAGGTCGATGGCCATTGGTGACTTTGTCTGCGCATCGACCGGGGCCGGTTGTTGAATTGGTCTTCTTGCCTCCTGTATCCTGTCCAGATCTCTTTGCAGAGCTGCCTTTGCTCTGATCTGCCGCATTGGTCAGAGAAGACACATCCCGACTTGACAGAATAATGACTTACAATTTCGCTCTCCAGGTCATCTAGCTTCCAGTGGAAGCTTTCAATAATTTCCGGCATCTTTGTTTGGAGGGAGATGTGAGCTTGAAGCTGGTGCTTGCCATCCTTACCCCAGGCTTTCAATGCCTTTCCTGTTTGTACGAGCTATAAAGAGAAGGAGTAAAGTAAGCAGCAGTCTTCCCAATCAGTCTAGATAGGTGCAATTAACCGCGTCATTGATGAGCCCATGAAGAGCCTCTGCAGGATCCATATCGGCCGGCTTCGAGGTGACCATCTCAGTGGGATGTACCGGCCGAGCCCCAGTTTATGCGGCCAGGTATACAAAAGCTGTTCGAGCTGGTTGAAAGGGTGAGAAGTATGAAGGTCTCGTGGAAGTCGGCCTCGTCAAGTCGAGATGTGTTGTGACAAGTCGCTTCGATGCTTGAAATGATGTCCGAATTGATGCCGAACCAAGGATTTGGCAAGCAGATGTGGATGTGAAAATGGCGTCCTCAGTGAAGCCGTGTTCAACACAGTGAAAGCCTAGACCCCTAATCTGCTATGACGATAACTGAGAGTGGATGTGATTGCTGAGCGCTGTAAGTGGCACTGATTCGACAAGTCGTCAATGTTTGATGTCGTTTGAAGCTGTCTACCGCCAACCTCCGACCTCAATGGCGGGGATACGTACCGCACGCAGAAACAGAGGATGAACGGAGAGGCCCGAGCAGACAAGGTGGGTCCAGTGCCGAGAGACTGCAGCCTCAGGCTCAACCAATCGCTGTAGTCCGCGCAGTTGCGCTAACGCACCCGCTGTTGAGCTCTCTCAGCGCCAACCTGTGGAAAGAGAAGCGGCCCTGGCAGCAGTGACCCCGCGCATCCAACACGGCACGGGTGTGGACGCAGACGTGGGATGTTTAGGCGGGCACGGCGGGCAATTGTACTGCGCGGACTGGCAACGCCATATCGACCGTACCTTACCTAAGACCGGTAGGCACACTAGGTACCTTAGGCAAGCACCGCCGTAGGGCATTTCCCCTCTCCCTGATCGCGCGCCGTTTGGTTGTGTCTCTCGTCCCCCACACTTGCCTTCCATGCATCAGATCAAAATCTTGGGACGAAAGGCAATTGAAGGAGGGGAGGGGGGCTTTCAGTCGACTTGAAACATGGGAATGCCATGTGGGAAGCTCGTGTCTTGGTCCCTAGAATCGAAAGCTAAGGGCAACCGGCTACGCTCCTGTGAGAATCCCGGCCTATTTCAGCGTAACGGCGTGTCCCGACTAGTATCGTCTGCTTTTGCCCAGGAACGCTCTCTCCCGTATCCGTACTATGCAACTCGCTACAGAATGGCTAGTGTTAGAAGTATGAGCAGCCTTGCGTGGGGATGCTAGACCCCAAGGAGGAGAGCAATCTGCCTATCTAGTATTCGCTCGACAAGAACCAATCAACTCGATGCCTTTCCGGGATGCAAAGCAGAGGCTCTCAGATGTCGTTGAGGTAAGGGTAAACGGAGGTATGGATAGCCCTATTGGCGGCGCGATGCAGTGGATTAACTTAGCTGATGAGTGTTCGTCCCATCCGTGCCGGGAGCCCTTCTCCCGGGAGATTGGTCGTGTCCTGCAACACAGTTTCGTAATCCAAACCCTCGGTCACCGATGTCTCTTTCTTATGCGGCATGGGCTGGCTGCGAATTTCCTCTAGTGGGAGGTGCCGTGAGGCTCAATGGCCACTAGAAGCATCTTGCAATCTCCTAACCCCATCTAGTGCCAGTGGACACCTCTCCTTCTTGTATCCAGAGCCGTCTTTCTTGGACACTAGATGTCCAGCATCGCCATGCGGCGCTTAATTGTTCGTTGCTCGATCGTAATGACCGGGGATGGACGAGGCAGGAGTGCGAAGACAAGAAAAAAAGGTAAGTGACCGAGGCAGGACCAGGAATATCCCATCTTGACGGAATCGTTCGATTTTGTGAAGATTCCATCATTTCTGCACTAGTCGTTAAGCCCCTTCCTATATCGACTTGTTTGCAGCCAGTGTTCCATACCATGGCCGGGGCTTCCATTGACTCGAATATTGCTCGTCAGCGCACGCATTTCATGCCTCATTCGAGCTCATCTTATGGTGCTTCTTAGCGGTTGGCGTCCTCATCTAATGTGACGCATTTGAGCCACCGCGAATAGCCGACCCCACATATACTATGGGATTAATGCTGCCTAGGTATATGCGTCGTCTTATGGCCACCCTCACGGTCTTCAGTACAGTGTGTCCCCCAGGGAGCCAGTTGATTCTGGGCAAGTAAATCGCCGTCGCCGTCGCCGTCGCCGTCGCCTTCGCCTTCGCCTTCGCCATCGCCATCGCCATCGCCATCGCCATCGCCATCGCCATCGCCATCCCAAGCGGCCTTGCCTGGCTCGCTCATGGGCTGTCGTTGACAGCTGTGCGGCATGTCTTCATGGTGTGATGCGTAAAGTTCTTCGTTGTCAGTGTATGTCAGTGGCAGTAGGTGGCTTCATACCAGAGAAGGTCTAGCGTTAGTCGCTTAGGCTGGATCTATCTGTTGCAGCAACACCCCTTTTTTGCTGCCATCCCATCTGCTCACGCCACAAGCCCTGACCTACCGGGAAGCTCGACCCAAGTGCCCTCGACATTCGGGGCGCGGCGTTGAGTGCGGGATGCGACAAGTACAGTGTACTCGACGTCGGCGGCAAGCAACAAACAGACGAAGGAGGTAAAAAGCCCACGCCGCTGAGTGACCAGCGACTGGCACCCGGGTTTTAGGAGCACCACCCTGGGCCGACTGGGAATAGGTGACAGCTGTGTCCATTGGACAGGCTCGCAGGACAGGCAAATGCCTGGCACTGGGCTGGGCTGGGCTGGACGAGACCTTCAACGGGCCAATCTTGTCTTCTGGGGCCGGTGGTGGGGATTGAAGACCCATCACATCCATATGCTGAAATCTGGAAGTGCGCTTAGAGGAGGTACCTATTGTTGGAAGAAGAGTGCAGCTGTACTAAGGTAAGGTAGGCAGGCACCCGGTAGGTAGGTAAGGTAGTACCTTCGACAGCAGGCAGGTTAGGTGCCAGGTGTGATGCTGCGCGCGCTGGTGCTGCAGCACTCGATCCTCGTCCAATTGCACGTTGACAAGGACGGGATATGTATCGGAGGCGCTGGGAAAATCTGGCTGCACACTTTGCATCCTGCAGGGCTGCGTGGGCAAGCAAGTACTCATGTGAGGCCAGGTAGGTAGGTAAGGTGAGGATGTGTGTAGTGAGCTTCGCAGGCAAAGTAGGTAACGTATAGGTAAGTAGTGTAGACAAGACAGGCAAGGCAATTTGGTGTTGGGTTGTTTAGTGCTCCAATCCTGGGATGATGAAAGTCCCCTCATTGCCCTCTTCCCATATGCTCCCCTTCCCCTCCGCCGGCCAGCCCCCTCCCCATCGTAGAATCTCCTCTCCTCTTCCTCCTCCTCCTCCTCCTCCCCTCCACGTCCACCAGCAACCTCCTCTCCCGTCTCTATCCTCGGATCGGTTTTTGTCGCAATTCCTTTCAGGGGTTTCCAGTCCTCTTCTTTCCTGCCTGTTTCCTTGGTGCTCGTCTCCGCTCATCATTTCAAGTCGTCTAACACCGCAGCAAGTACGCCACAGCTGGAGCTACCACCCGCAGCAACGGCCGGTACAGCAAGCACGCAGCACACAGCACAGTCCAGCGCAGCGCACTCAAAGTACTTTGGAGCTTCTCAATCTCGGCATCTCTCTTATCATTCGCCCTTCCCCTTGTCTCTCTATCCGCTTGAGCATCTGCCTCTCTGTCTCTTGTCCTGTCACGTTGGGTCGACGTCCTTTTTAGCTGCCACTGCTCATCCCGTCCCCACGTCCACATTTTTTCCAAGAGACTTTCGGCTGCCTTCCACCTCCAAGTCAGAGTCAACTCAAAAGTCGTTTGACCCAGACCGCCAAAAGACTCGACCTCGACCTACCTCCTGGCACTGGGACGAGTCGACACGCCAACAACAACTCGACTCCTCTTCCTAATTGTCCCCACCTCTTTTCTCTCCCTCTCGCTCTTTTGGCCTTGTTGCTTTGCCTTGCGTTGGGGTTCTAGGGTCACGTCAGACATTCGGGGAACACTCTTCAGTACCAACACCACCACCACTCCCGCCCCTCCTTACGCCACTACCCAGCTACGAACAATCGACCGCCTGCTTTTCGAAACGACGAGTTTGCTGCTTCGCTGTTCCAACTGTCAGATTGCGCAATAGACTGCTCCAGACTCTGCTTCTTGAGGTTTCTGACTATTTGCCCTAATATTGCTATCGACCGTCAGTACACACGAAGTCGGCGCGGTCCCAATCAATCTCTCGAGATCCAAATCGTCGCGCGATCGCATCCTAATACCGAACGAAGGGACAATGGCCGACAACGGTGCTCCCAACGCGGCGCAGCTGCCCCCTCCTCCTCAGCCGAACGCCGGTGCGCCAGGCTATGAGAATGGTCAGAACGGCCAGTCCAACCCGGCTCATATGCCGCCTCCGCCTCTGCACATTCCCCAGAACACCAACCCGATCCCGACTGCCGTCACATCGCCTCTTTCTGGCGTTGACAAGATCATGTCGCCTAGCAGTGCCGGGGGATTCGGCCGCCGCGCGGCTCCCGAGCCTAACAAGCGGGCGCTGTACGTGGGAGGCCTGGACCAGCGTGTCACTGAGGACGTTTTGCGTCAAATCTTCGAGACGACGGGCCATGTTCAGAACGTCAAGATTATTCCCGACAAGAACGTGCGTATTTGATCCGTGTATACACTGTGGGCGGAGATGCCGCTGGCTCCGATGAGTTTGGCGTCAGCTCTGGAAAAGCCTTCTGCTTCTCCTTGGCCCTTGTTGGAAGATTTGCTGACTTTGCGCCAAAGGCAAAGGGCTACAACTATGGCTTCGTTGAGTACGATGACCCTGGTGCCGCTGAACGCGCCATGCAAACCCTGAACGGAAGACGTGTTCATCAATCCGTATGCATTGCCTAACCCCGCCATGCCACTCGGAAACTGACCGATTAACAGGAAATCCGAGTCAACTGGGCATACCAGTCCAACACCTCCAGCAAGGAGGACACATCCAACCACTTCCACATCTTTGTTGGCGATCTTAGCAACGAGGTCAACGATGAGGTTTTGACGCAGGCATTTTCCGCCTTTGGTTCTGTCTCGGAGGCCCGTGTCATGTGGGATATGAAGACTGGACGATCTCGTGGGTACGGTTTCGTGGCTTTCCGCGATCGTCCTGATGCCGAGAAGGCTCTGAGCTCCATGGATGGTGAGTGGCTCGGCTCACGCGCCATCCGTTGCAACTGGGCAAACCAGAAGGGCCAGCCATCCATCGCACAGCAGCAAGCCATGCAGGCTATGGGCCTGACCCCCACGACGCCATTTGGTCACCATCAGTTCCCGGCTCACGGCGTCGCCAGCTACGAGGTCGTTCTCGCCCAGACGCCGTCGTGGCAGACGACCTGTTATGTTGGTAACCTGACTCCCTATACCACCCCCAATGATGTCGTCCCGCTTTTTCAAAATTTCGGCTATGTCGTCGAGTCTCGTTTCCAGGCCGACCGCGGGTTTGCCTTCATCAAGATGGACAGTCACGAGAGCGCGGCCATGGCCATTTGCCAAATGAACGGCTATAATGTTAATGGACGTCCTCTGAAGTGCAGTGTAAGTTTAGATCACCCCAAATCGAATTGGAGAAGCAGCACTGACGTTCTTTTGTGAAGTGGGGCAAGGACAAGACTCCCAACCCTCAAAGCGCTGGCTTTGACCCCTCGCAGCAGGCCTACAGCCCGCAGAGTGCCTCCGGACCAGGCTACCCCGGCACCCCGACGGCATACTTCCCTCAGTATGGTGGTATGTGCTCGAACTCGGACTACAGCTCGCGCATCGGTTGGGACTAACAACATTCTCATTCAGGTCAGTACGGCGGTCAGCATGGCAACTTTGCCGGTCCGACTGCTCAATCCCCGGCCGGTTACGGAGCACAGCCGATGGGATACGGCGGACCCCAGAGCGCAGGAGGCTACGGTCGTGGTCAACAGCCACCCAATGCCCAGTGGCCCCAGGGTCCTCAGGGACAGAACTTCAACAACGGCTTCGCCGGATACCAGGGCTAGATGTTCGAAACGGCCTTGGTGGCAAGCCAGAGCGTATCGCCATGCGTGTTGGTCGAAACAAGCACATCTCTCTCTCTCTCTCTGTCTCTCTCTCTCATGCTTGCGCGCATACACAGCGATTGCCGGGATTTAGGGGTATCTTTGAGGAGTTCTTGATGTTTCTGGTGGCAGAAATGGCATGACCAACACATCTCCCATGTTTTCCACCAAAAAAAAAAATTTCTTGCCAAGGCGTCTCTCTATCTCTCTCTGTCTCTCCTTTCATCTGCGATGAGGGACATGTATCGGTTTCTGTTGTGTGAGCACTTGGAGTGCGATGGGGCCATCATGTGCATTTTCCGGAATGTTCTTTACTACGTCTTCGTATTTTCCTTCTACGGCCTTAAGTGATTCCCAACAAGTCACAGATATTTCTTCTTCTTTCCTTACGCGGTCATTTTCTCTCAACCTGTCGGGGTAAGAGGCAGACTTGATATGCTGTTCCGTTGACATAAAAGTTTGCTACTTTCTGTTCTCTCATGGATACCTCTTCAGCATGACGGATCTGTTGGATTGACGAGCTTATGACACAACTTTCTTTTCTTTTCTTTTCTTTTGGACCCAAAAACCCATTTTCTTTCTCACTCATGCGTGTGTGGTCCCAGTTACTTGGAACACGCCCCGGCCCCCTGCCCTCCCCCTTTTAGATATGTACGAACCAGAATCAGACTGGAGAAGAGAGGAGAGGTGCAGTTTGGGGTTGCTGCGATGTTTGTGTTGTTTAGGAAGTGTGGAAGGCGACAAGCGATTAGCGAGTTCGTGCGACAAGATGAGAAAAGGCTTGAAACAACGAGAAAAGAAATTAAAGAAGAACATTGCAAGACATTCGCCGAACCTCAAGGCGGGCTAGCGGTTGATGTTGGAGTGCATGGTGAGATCTACGTGACAGCATTTGTATTGGTTGAGAGGATGGTGTAACGTCCGATTGATGCTTTTCAGCGCGAGGGACGCGAAAACTTGCTACAGATGCTGTTTGGAGCCAACTGAATGCCGCAGAGACTCCCCGTGTGTTGGAATCTAATCATTGTGGCACACCGGTATCCTGGATAACAGCCACCCAAATCTAGCCTACCTATTCCTTCCCGGTGAACCCTGCGAATGACGACACGTATGGCCAGGGGGAAACAAAACAGCGAGAGAGAAGCTGCCCAGCAGTTCTGAGACTGACATGTCGTCATCTGCAAGACCATCACTCCTGCCGGTTCCGCTGATGTGGTTTTGGTGCACAGCTCTCTAGCAAATATCTTGAGAAGAAGAGAGTAAGGAAATACAGATATACCGTATGCTTTTATCTGATCCCGATTTAGTCAAAGGGGTTCTTGAGGAGTCGTTACTGCTGTTGCCCATGTCATAAAACTTACCCTCAACCCACCTTCTGTGCCTTGCCAGTCAGGTAAAGTAGCGAGCGAGGCGAGGGTCAGATAGCTCACGTAGGTACTGCAGTAGCGCAGAGCTGCGGCCCACCTGCAGGAGCTTCTCGTGCCTTCTTGGGACGACTCGACCTTGATTTTTCCTTGATTCTTGGCTTGAGGTTGAGTGATAAGGAGCGGGAATGATTCAGGGGGAAAAATGATGGCCGTTATGATCGGCTCGCTCTGAGACCGTCAATTGCTCCATGTACGGGCACCGCATTCCGCAGTCATCAGAGCTCTGGGAGGTTGTCGCTCTTCGCTTGAATGGAAGGTACATCGCCATGTGGGGCATATCTATCTTCTTTTGGTGGCACGCAGAGCAAATTTGGATGAAGGGCGGCAGCATCTGCAGCGACGGGGGACTGATGAAGAATCGGTGCGGCCCTTGCTTGTGCTTTCTCACTATCCGTACGGAGTACCTTACCTCACCAAGGTCTGCCGTGGACAAAAGGCTCATCTTGTTCAACCCTGCTCTGGTTTCTAAGCAGCGACAGGCTTTCTGACCAAGAGAGAGCCAAGGACCAAGATTAGTCTCTTGGAGCAGCAGGGTTCTTAGCAGACGTCTCAGCTTCCCATTCGAAATGGCAGTTTCCGTTTCCTTGCGCTGGGAGCGGATATTCGGAACCGTTTGGCACGTTGGGCTGGGCTGGGCTCGGCTTAAGGTAGCTAAAGCAAACCCACATTCGAGTGCTTGGGGTGCTCTGAGCGGCGCGCAACGCACACACTCAGGGCCATTGGATCAGATGCACATCAGTCAATCGTTGTTTCCAGGCCAGACTGGACCCACGTTGTCGTCGTCGTCGTCGTCGTCGTCGCAAAGTCACACCTAATGAACGTAGCCTCCTCTGAGCTGCAAACGCCGGAAGAGGCCAAAGGCAACTGTATAGCTTTCCTCATGTCCACGAATTGAAATGCTTCCGTGATGGTGTAGAAGATGGGAAGCTTCCCAGCATCCTGTCCACTCCTCTCCACCGCGCACCGGCCAACCTGTCCACGACCGGTTGGGAACATGGAAACCCAATCCGAACCTGACGTACCTTTACCCGCGGGGATTTTGGCGCCGCTGCAAACCCCATTGGCCTTGACTTCCAGTATGGCCCGCGGTTTTGCTGCCTCCTGCATTTTACTCTGCGTCGGCTTCTCTGCCCACCCTTCACTGTTGAGTCTCCCTGACTGCTGCTTCATCGACTCGCGAACCCCACGTACACTTCACACTCGACACCCTTGTTAAAGCCCACCCACCCGCTTGCTTCGTCTCCAACTCACTATCTTACCTTGGGCCTTTGCGCATCGCTGGATGGCCTGTGGAAAGTGTCATGAGTTGTCTGACATAGGGGAGCTTGACGAGCAGCCGTGTTTGGGCGTCCATCTGCTGGCGTCCACTGCCAAACGCGGACAGTAAGGTCGGGTCCTTGTAATTAGTGTGTGTAGCTTATGATCAAGCAAAACAACGCTCGCTGCTCCCGTCAGTTGACATTGTCTGCCGCACAGCAGCAATTGGCTGTGTTCCCCGTCTCTGCGCTGTCCTGCCTGCTGCTTTAATTGCTTCCCGCCTCCATTGTGTTGTGTCTTGTTGTCTCTCTCCCTCTCCCGCTCTCTCTCACGCACACACACACACACACACACATTCTCTTTCTACCTCTCCACGACCAGTCCAGTGCTTGTCCACACTGGTTGCGACTGTATTGCTACGGCCGCTCTGTTTTCCAGTGATCATCGTGGCCCGCGGACGCTCGCATCGCATCCTTTCTCTCCCATCACATCCATCACTGCCCCCTCCCCCTCCCCCATTTCGCGCCCTTGATCTCAGCTCCTCGTGCTCCTCCACCACCACACCACAGCCCCGTCGTCAATCTACGTGGTCCTCCTCCATCTTCCGCAAGCCCATCGGTTTCTCTGTCGCCTTCACGGCCACATTCGTTTCGCAAGGCTTGAGACGGGTTTATCACTACAGGTTCCCGAGAAAAAGAATACCGCCAACCTCCCGCTTCAAACTTTATTCCCACGACGAGAGTTTGGGCTGACACAGCCCAATTCCCCCCGAATCTTGTCCTCAGGGCTCGACTGCGGCGACTGCCACACTCCGGGCTTGGTTTGCATCAGTCTTCGAGCCTGAGCTTGAGCCCGACCACCAAGTCCTGCCGCCTGCTTAGTGCCTCACTCCAAGGTGCTGCGACAAACCCGCCGTCGTCCCCCATCCTCACTATCCCACCCTCTCCCGCGTCTTTGCCCGCGGCGCAAGTCATCGTACCGCATTTCACTGCGCTGAGCAGTCCCCAGCAATAACAGCACACACACACACACATACACACACACACATATCAGGCGCCACCCAAGACAGGCCACCCATCCACGACGGCATTGTCCTGGGAGCCTTACATACTTACCTACCTTGCCGGTCCTGACCAAAGCGACTCGCACTACTGCGTGCCTGCGACCTGCCCTCCCAACCTTACCATTCCCAGCGCAGCCAGTCGCCCGGCCCCATTTGTCCGCCTAACGCGTGCAGTCAGAAGCCAGCGACGACATCAGCTCAATTACCCGGCCCCGGTCTTCTTCCTTTTCACATCACCGACGACCGCGCATTCGTCCATCTTTCAATCCAACCGATCTCGATCGACCGTAACGCTCCCTTTCCTCCGAGTCAACATCCTTCCTCCTCCGCCATGGACTCCCAGTGGCAGCAGGGCTATGCCGACTCGGCCGGCACTGCGAGGAGATACAATGGCACTGGCGCCCAGATGCCACGGGGAGACTACAACGGACAGCAGGTTCCCCAGGGCCAGCCTCCTGCCGGCTTCAAGTACGATCAATATCAGAGCCCTGGAGGTATCTCTTCTCACACTGCCAGCGCTGCCACCTCCCCCATGTCCACTCCCCAGATGCGCGACGGGAACGGCGACATCCCTATGCACGATGTGCAAGACTCATACGCTGGAATGAAGTACCCGATGAGACCTCATCATCAGTCCCATCTCTCAGGCAGTCGGTCTTCCACGCTGTATTCGTCCCAGGAGCCCTCAGCTGCTGCCCAACGGTATTCGCCAATGGAGGCCCTGTCCCCCACCTCGCCTTACGCGCCCAAGTCCGCACAGAGTCAGTTCGCATCACCTCCGGGACAACGACAGTCCCCGACGAGACAATCCGACTATCTCCCACAGAGCCCCCATTATGGTAGTCGCCAGCAGGGACAGCAGCTCCCCCCCATGTCTCCCTACGCCTTGGGCCATGAGAATTATCCGTCTTCCACTGTTGCCGCCCTCGACAGTGCCTTTGCCGCCGACCCCAAATCACCGCGACGCCCGATTCCTCAGAGAGGACCTGCTCCCGAATTCAGACCATGCAGAGGGCCGACAGACCTTCGGCCAAAGGTCAGCTCGCAGCCTCCTTTCCGCCGTGCCAACCCGGAAGGCGGATTTATCAGTGTAAGCACAAATACCCCGCGATTGCACCACATCCGAGCCTTGTTAACCCACTCTGCCAGCCCCTGCAAGCGCTCACGGTGCACCTGCCTGCCACTTACAGAATATGCAACCCGAATTTCAAATACGAATCCTCGCGTAACCCCCGTCGAGTCCTAACGAAGCCAAGCAAGGGCGTGAAGAACGACGGATACGACAACGAAGATAGCGACTACATCCTCTATGTGAACGACATACTGGGCTCTGAAGAAGCTGGTCACAAGTGCGTTTGCAATAAAAAGTGAACGGATACGCGCCGTTTGGATGGTACTGACCTGTGACACAGGAATCGGTACCTTATCCTCGATGTTTTGGGTCAGGGCACTTTCGGCCAAGTCGTCAAGTGTCAAAATCTCAAGACTCAAGAGGTCGTGGCTGTAAAAGTCATCAAGAACCGCACAGCATACTTCAACCAAAGTATGATGGAAGTGTCTGTTCTGGACCTGGTAAGACAATTCCCCTGAACTTGACTTGACCCTAGCGCTGACGTTTATTTTCCAGCTCAACACCAAGCTCGACAAGAACGATGACCACCACCTTCTGCGACTCAAGGACACTTTCATTCATCGCCAACACCTGTGTCTGGTGTTCGAGCTTCTCAGTGTCAACTTGTACGAGCTGATCAAGCAAAACCAGTTCCGAGGTCTAAGCACGACTCTCGTCCGCGTTTTTGCCCAACAGCTCCTGAACGGCCTGGCACTGCTGAACAAAGCCCGTCTCATCCATTGCGACCTGAAGCCGGAGAATATTTTGCTCAAGAATCTCGAGAGCCCCATCATCAAGATTATCGATTTCGGATCCGCATGTGACGAACGCCAAACAGTCTACACCTACATTCAGTCGCGTTTCTACAGATCTCCAGAGGTTCTGCTGGGACTTCCCTACTCCTCTGCCATCGACATGTGGTCACTTGGCTGCATCGTTGTAGAGCTGTTTCTGGGACTTCCTCTGTTCCCCGGCTCCTCCGAGTACAACCAGGTTTCCCGTATCGTAGACATGCTTGGAAACCCACCAAACTGGATGATCGAGATGGGCAAGCAAGCTGGCGAGTTTTTCGAGAAAAGACAGGACGAGTTTGGTCGACGAACGTATCAGCTAAAGAGCATGGAGCAGTACGCCAGGGAACACTCGACAAAGGAGCAGCCTAGCAAGAAGTACTTCCAGGCGAACACTCTCCCGGAGATTATCAAATCCTACCCCATGCCGCGCAAGAACATGAAGCAAAGCGAGATCGACAGAGGTGAGCCAGACTAGTTTGGGCAGCCTATGTACAAATACTGACGTGAAGCACAGAAATGAACAATAGAATCGCCTTCATTGACTTTGTCAGGGGTCTATTGAACATTAACCCTCTGGAGCGTTGGTCGCCGCAGCAAGCCAAGCTGCACCCGTTTATCACCCAGCAGAAATTCACTGGGCCATTTGTACCGCCGATGAACCTGAAGTCTAGTTCTCTGAATAGGTCCCCGGCACCGGGTACTCAACAGCAGCAACAGGCTGAGGCTTTGAGCAAGCAAAGGGCACAGGCGGCTCAGGCACAGGCGAACTCCGCCGCACAAGGAGCTTATGCCTCAATGGCTGCACAGTACCAGCAGCCGGGACACTCCCAAGGCACTCCGATGTACGGGAACAACATGTACTCTCCAAGCAACGCCCACGCAACTCAACCACCGCCATATGGTGCGCAACAAGGCGGGTATGCGCAGATGCCGATGGCTCAAGCGCCGCAGCAAATGCCACCCGGTCCTTACGGCAATGTCTCCCAGCAGCCTGGTCTCTACCCCCAAACGGGAATGCGGCCCCCTCGTCAACGTGCTTCCACCATGGAGCAGCAGCAGAGTGGTATCCCCATGGCTATTCAACGTGTGGCAAGTCATCTTGACCCGAGCCAACCCATCCGACTGCAACCCAGTCCAGCGTACTACCCCCCTCCTGCTGACGGAGGTATGGCTGGTATGGACAACACGCCTGGTCGGGCAGGCAGACGCGGGAGCCGGGCCCAACAAGGTGGAAGAGGCAATCGAGACTTTATCCGCAACCTCGAGGAGCGAACGTTGGAGGAGGGCTTTATGGGTAACCCAAACCCATGGCACTGATTTCGGTTAGATGACTGCCGCACAATCACCTCAAATCTGCGTCTCGATGTCGCCACGAGCGACACCGGCATTATTTGTCGGAAGTGGTCTGCGAGATTAAGAGTCTTCAAACTAGGAAAGCCCTGAAATTGACGCGTCCTGGTGCGATGACCTGGTCAGTGTAGAATAAGCCCTGGTCTGCGAGATGGAAGCTGGAATGATGTATGATACCCGAGGGCCTTGAGAACCAACTTACGGGCCGTTGTTGTCGTATAAGGCCTGTATGCGTGGATAGAGCTGTTGAGAGGCGGGCGCAACGACATGAGCTGGGATGGGCAACGAGACGCAATGCACGGGAGCTTTGATGGGATGATGCACGAGTAGGGAAACGAAAGGCAGGGGCGGCGGGTCGTTAAAGGAAGCGTCTTGCCTGCGGAGAGGCGGAGGGCCTCGACGACACTGGACTTGAGAGAAGACTCTTAACCAACAACCCCTACCGTCCTGGGTTCTCACGGGTGTCGGATACGGCAGGTTGGTTTTTACTCTTGTTGTTTTACTAATGCGGAAGCGATGCCAAAGCCAGCCGCGATGGCTTCTTGACATAAATCTGCCACCTGTGTCCTTTCAATACAATGCTGTAAGCAAAGCTGGCGCTTGATGGGCCAAAGTGAAGATCATAGATCAAGGTACCCAGTGAGACGATGTAAACCGGCTTCAGCTTGAATTCGCAGTAGTCCCCCAACCTCTGGTCATCAAGCCGTCCGGGTCGTTGGACCTCGAGTTTGTCAGTCACCCCACGGCTTTGAGCCCCAAGGAAATCCTGCACAAGACGAGTCAAGTTGATTCCTCGGGGGCAGAAAAAGCCTTGCATTACACGGCACAGACGCCGCACGTACTTACGTCATCGGGGGAATATCCAGAATACGAAGCCGGATCATGTTGCAGAGGCATCGGCATTGCAGCGATCAGAGATGACATTGGCGCCCATGACTCTCCTTTCAGAAAACCCGTCAGAGGAGCAGTGCAATCCTCTCATGCGGGAAACGGATGGCGTTGAGGCTAGCGAACGACAGACTTGGTGAGCACCGAGCCAGTCATCGTCGTGAAGATCATACTCCATGAACTCGATCAAGGACTGCCTACCAGTGCGAAGCCGTCTGACGAGCTTTTAGATGGCATCGCGGAGGAATTGCAAGCTGTGCCCATTGAGTCCAGAGACGACAAAACAGCCTCAGCATCAAATTCAACAGATCGGCTTGACAATAACGCTTCTACTGCTTCGCTTCCCACTGGCAATCCGGAAGAGGATACCGCTGGTGTTCTCACACCAATCGGGGCAAATAGACCAATGGATCACCACTGGGAATATAGTATTGACACAAAGACAGGGCAAGTGTGCTTCAAGAGAGCCCCGGGCCCACCCGAACCTTGGGTTATCTCCAAGGAGCTCGTATTGAACATGATCGCCACCGGGCAGCCTGAACCTGGATCGAAAGACGCGCAGGCCTGGGATGAATACAACAAGAAGCTGAGATAAAAAAAAAAAGGGCTCGTCACTGTCCCGAATGCATCTCCACTTCGCATCACGGCTTCAAACCAACTTTCCAGAAAATCAAGCATCCATAAACAGCAGGGCCGATTGCGAACCGCGCATCCTCGCCATCCGCCAAAGTGCCGTACGGACGAAGACACAGAACTCTTCCGTGGATTTATCGAGCCGGTGGAAACCTCATCGACCGCCGCCAACGTGGAGTCGATGACAATCTCTGACAACGGAAACTAGGAGAGCCAACCCTTCAGCAAGTCGCCGGGGCGCCTCGTGATGAGCACTTGAAGGCAGACCACAAGTTCGGGATCACCGTCCTGATGCAGCTGGAAACGATTGAAAATGGGGATTGGGTATTTCGCACACCGCAAGAGAAGCAGATATGGGACAGAGACGCAAGTGATGTTTACTGAAGACGGGAATGACACATCACTCAAGCACAACTATTGCTTTCAAAGGGAAATGCTGCGACCATCGCGTTATAGATTAGTTGAGTCAGAAGACTAGACTTCAACATTATACGATTAGCTGCAACGCCATGTGCAAAGTCCAAGCAACGGAAACAAACATTGGCATGAAAGAAAAGCAACGGAAGCCACCGAGAACGTTATGCTTTCTGGCTTGCCCCAAGAAACTGTGGCCCCCTTGCGATGACACGGCCTATTTCTCCTGTGGTAATACAATGTACTTTGATATCGTCGTTGTTGCTGTCGTTGTTATTGCTGCTGCTGTTGTTTGTGTCGTCTTCGCCGGTATTGTGATCATTGCTACTACTATTTCTACTAACTACTGTATTTGAAAGGGGTAATTAACTACACAGGAACTATAAATGTAGTACCTAGCCCACACGTTTGGAGGGTCATCTCAGTGTACCTATCTAGGTACCTAGGTATCTGTACATAACCGGGCCTTGTGAAGTTAGCAGCTGTGGCCAACGTCCAATGAGCAAATAGTGTGTGGAGACCCCTGGAACACGCTCCCACGCCGCGACCTCGCAAACCAACGCGCGCTGAAGTCAGCCTCATGTGAAATGAACTTTCTCTCCCGTGTCGCCCAGGGTCTCTGTAAAGAATCCGTCCCCAAAGCCTATTTTGCCCGCCATCTCGGAAGTTTCTGCGCACTGCTATTGCCATCAAGAGATATTCACTTCTGGATACTCCTGCGCTTCCTTGCCCCGGCGACACCGACCGTCGCAGCTGCCGCACTTACAGCTCCCTGCCTTTCGACCTAAATCGCAACGCTTTCGTTTTGCGACAGCCACTCAACCCCCGCGACTAGAACACCCAACCGCGGATCCTCCTCCGAAAATTTCACAATGGCCAAGGTCGCAACCGAATTCGAGAAGATTATCCAGGAAGGTAGACATGTCCTTTCCCCCTTCCTTCTGAAGTACAATGTTGCCGGCTAGAAACAGCCGCTAACCGACGTCTTTCTTGGGATGCGCAGGACGAGAGAGGAAGAAGAACGAGGCGCTGGCACAGAAGATCTTTTCCAAGGATAGACGACAAAGCGCCCCGTCGAAGCTCAAGCCCGGCGCAGGTCCTTCGCTGGCTAGCAGAGTTGGTGTCAATAAGGTATGGCCGCCGCCCGTTTGCTCGAGTCGAGTCGAGTCGACAAAAGCACGCAAGCTGACAGCGCTTAATACAGCAGCGTACCGCCTCTCTCGGTCCCAAGGCCGTTCCCGCTGGTAACATCGACGGCGACTGGACGCATGACCTTCATGGCACAGTGAGCGGCGGACGGAACGGCGCCGGAGCTGGTGGCCTTGCGTCTCGCATCTCGGCGCCTGGAGGCAAGCCTTCTGCGGCCACGATGAGCAGACGAAATGAGCGACGGAACGAACAGAGGGCCGCGAGGGTTGCGAATGCGATTGAGCGCTCCGATGTCACGGCCGACGTGCAAATGACACCCGCCCCCGCAGCGAGACCAGGCCTTTCTATTCGGGGTCTCGCGGGCCCCTTTGCCGTCATGGCACAGAACTTCGCGCCCGGCACCACGGCCGCTGACATCGAGAGCGCGATGACACCCGTAGGCGGTGAGATGCTCAGTTGCCGGATCCTCAAGACGACCCCGTTGCTCGTGGCGGAAATGGTCTTCGCTACCAAGGAGGGCGGCGATGCCGTGATCTCTACGTTCAACAACCAGACCGTGAGTGTTAGGATGTTCGGGAGTTGAACTGCTCGCTGACATTCTCAGGCCGACGGACGTGTTATCAAGGTTTACCCCAAGCCTGGCGGTTACAAGGACACCAATGCGCCAGCAAGCACTAACGGATTCCGCGATGCTCGCCCTACATCGAGCAATGTCATTGACGGATCTAACGGCTTCCCTGAGCCTGTCCAGGCCGATAACACCGGAGGCAACGGCCTCTACAGTGATAAGATGGTTGGTAGAGGCAACGGCGGCGGCGGCGGCGGTGGTAACCGCAGAGGACGCGGTTGGAACCGCGGCGGACGGCGGTAGTAAACAACCATAGCAACACTGAATCAGAAACCGGGATGCTTGTCTTTGGCGTTGGTAAAGAGCGGTTGGAAGGTCGAATACCAAGGCGACTCATGTTTATGCTTTCCCTGTTGCAGCGAACATTCGGGGATTTCTTTTCTTCTTCTTTTTCTTCTCTCTCCTCTAACGGACCGCAAGAGGTTAGTATCACTTACCCAGGAGCATATGTAACAGTAGAAAACGTTCTTATCGCTTCTTGGCATCAAGTCGTCATTTCGGTTTCACCATTTCCTCAATAGGGACTCTTGGACCTCGTCGCGTTTTGTACCGCTCGGAAGAGAAAAGTACTTAAAAAGCAATGTTCAGCAAGAAGTGGGTATATTTTGGAGATGATAATAGTTTTGAGGCGCCTTTTCCTATGATACAGCCCTGTCGCTTCGTCCATCTTTTTGCACATCAAGTTTCACGCTGGTGGTCAAAACAGGCTGGGAGTCCTGCTGTTGGGGGTCAGTCAATTCGACCACGAAACGGTTGATGGCATTTCGCTTCTTCTTAAGATCTTCAAGCTGATCTCCTTGCTCGAGAAGCTGCCTCCTTTCGACTCTGTCGACCGTGGCGATGAGGCTGCGAGCAAGATCAAGAACGAGTTTCGCAAACTCGATGCGGCGTTCGCCCCCTCTCTCGGCGGATGGGTTGGGCTTGGCCTTGGGTTTGGCGCTTGGTTTTGCCGCTGCCAGCACACCTTGCCTGGCCGTGCAAAACGGGCCATATAACTTGTCGATGGCCGAAGCCAGCTGCTTGCCGTAGCCCCGATCCGCGCCCTCCTGGTTGCCAGACTTGGCCATCTGGCGGAAGGCATGGTCTGCTGCCACAGCGACCCGGTGGTAGAGAATTAGCGCGAGGATGTCGATGCGTGGGGGAAACCGCCTATCGTTCTTCAGAGCTTCTGCACGCAACATCGTGTTGTCGATGATGCCGGTCGCAATGGTGAAGGCATTGGGGTTCATATTATCACGGAGGCACGCTTGTAGGGCCTGGTGTACTAGAGATGATGTGAATTGGGCCTGGGGCATCTCTGAGAGGATGTTCATGGCGAGGGCGCTGGCTCCACGGCGCTCAAGTTGCGACATGTATAGTTCGAAGTTGCCAGCGTCAGGCTTTAGGCCGTAGTGATGGACGAAAAGATTCCAGTAATCAGTGGCTAATCGGGGCTGTCTTTGGGTGGCTCTGGATGAAATGAGGAGGGAGAGTGTCTTTGGACCTGGAACCGCGAGTTTGACGCCATCGCGATCTTGGTCATCCTGAGATCGCTTGTTGCTGACGGCAGCGATATCTCTATTGCCATTATCCTCGTTGATCACACCTCTCCAGTCTCTTTTAACATTGGCGTCCTCCAAGTTGGGTATGCCCATGGTGTCATGCAAATGCTGCATCAATTCCTTTTCTGGCAGTATGCGCGCCATGGCCAGGACCAACTCCTCGTCCATGGTAAGCCTTCCGGCTCGCCACTCGCGCATCACCTCTTCCCAGATGCGCTTGCACTGATCAACAACCTTTAGCGTCTCGCTCTGTTGTGTGCCCGCTGGCTCCCTGGTACCT
Organism: Colletotrichum fructicola Nara gc5; assembly: GCF_000319635.2. Classification (NCBI taxonomy): domain Eukaryota; kingdom Fungi; phylum Ascomycota; class Sordariomycetes; order Glomerellales; family Glomerellaceae; genus Colletotrichum; species Colletotrichum fructicola. The sequence goes on along the minus strand of NW_027094051.1, from coordinate 4,613,064 downwards.
CCGACATCATGGCTAGACTTGGACATGATACTGAAGCGCAAGCTGTTGAGAATGGTCGTGTATGTTCGTGTGTCTGCTCCGCGACCGGCCTTCGGGTCCGCCGAATCCAGGATGGCGAACATGGAATCAACGTCCTTCCCGCGGCCGCATGCTTGGAGGACAGCGTTGAGGTGTATTTGGTTCGCCTTGACTCTTGTATCTTGCAACAGAGTACGATACAGCTGGACCGCCCGCTTGACACCGGCCTCGGGGTGAGGTACGTTGGCAAAACCGCGGAACATGATAGTGTACGTCTGCTCGTTGGGTTTCTGCCCGCGCTTCTTCATGTCGTTGAAGAGCTTCCATGCGTTGGCGGGGCTTTTTCGGGTGACAAGCTCGTAGTCGAGGACGTGGTTCCAGGCAACGGCACAATCGTCTCTCTTGCTGGCTTCTTTCACCAGGAGGACGGCTTCTTCATAACGGTCCGTTTTAAGCATCGCTTGGACTTGCTGGGCAATCTTCCAGCGGTCCTCCGAGTACGCGAGTTCTTTTTCAACAACTCGCTTGACCCTTCTTTCTCTCTGACTTTTCGCTAGCACCTCTTGTTCTTGGGGTGCTGCGTTCAATTTCCGCATGAACTTCTCCTGCGTGATTGCGTCGGCATGGCTTAGTCGGATCAGCGGCAGGCCATATTGAGAGATGCGAGGCGTCCTGGCGAACAAAGCTGCTGTCTTGATGGGCTTGGTGAACCTCCTGAGACACGCCGTACAGGCCAACATGCTGGGTATCGATTCTGATTTTGCACGCTAGGAGAGACTCCTAATTGTGCTGGTAGATGCGCCGTGACTTAGAAATTTTGCAATGACTGAAGCTGCTGAGAATGAAGCTGTCGCCTTATCTTATCGGACGTAAGTGAAATATCGGTATCCGTATTCGTACTCTGTATCCGTACAACGGCATGCATGCTTAGCGTGTCACGCAGGCCACTGACGTTTGGGCCGCGGGGGCCAAGCCTCTTGCACCCCCCACATGCTTGTAGTGGACCAATTGGCCCAGTTCAATTAAGCAGAACGCGTCGCAAACACGGACGCGACTTTTCTCAACACGCGCCGCCCCTTGCAACGGGCCAAATTATAGTGCCTAGAACCCCGTCCTTTGCGATTTCCGCTCACAACATGCCTGTTTCCACCCTCTGATAGCCACACCGAACCGCCAACAACTCATTTTGCCCGCGGTCTTGATTTTGTTCGCGAAACCATGAACTAGACACCTCTTCTACACACTTTCGCTTTCTGATTGATATCCTACAAAAGAAAAACCACCCATCATGCCGAAAGCCGACAGGCGCTCGAAGCTCGCCGAGCTTCGGGCTCTCCGACAGTCTGGCAAGAAGGGTAACTACGAAGTCGAGGACGTTTCCGAATTGTACGAGGAGGTCGACGAGAACCAATACAAAAAGATCATTAGGGACCGTCTGGACCAGGACGACTTCGTTGTCGACGACAATGGCGAAGGCTACGCTGACGACGGCCGAGAGGAGTGGGATCGTGCCCCTCAGTATTATTCGGACAGTGACGAGGATGTGACTATACAAGGACGCGGCAGGCCTAGCAAAGCATGTAAGATAGCCTGACCATACCCATCATTCGAGTCTGGACAACAGCTAAAAGCAAGTAGTAAAGAAGCAGCGCGAGGACGAGGTAGCCAAGCGAGACGCAAACGATCGAGACATTAGCGAGTACTTTACAAAGGGTGCTGTCAAGACACAAGCAAAGCCAAAGGTTTGCATTAACGAAACTGTGGGACGAACTCTATGGTAACCAGGTCAACAGGTAGCGAAGACAAAAGAAGATGACGCCTTCCTTGCCGACTTACTCGGCGAAGTGGACGCCAACGTCCCCGCACCCGTCTCAAGGTCTGGGGGCAAACGCAACAGATCCCCGGAACGGCGAAGAGCCCGCGTGCTCTCTCCCGCGCCAGAGACTAGACGGCCTTTGTCCAAGAGACCCAAGACCGTAGACGACCGACTTCCTTCTCCGACCATTGACGACTCGGTGCTTGACGATGGCTACATGCCGCCTATGGGCGACGATAGAGAGGACAGTCCGATCGTGGAGGCTGCTGATATTCCCATGTCTGACCCGGCACCATCATCGCCGGCGGCAAAGGTAGCTCAGCGAAAGGCCCAGATCAAGGCAGAGCCAAAAGACGAGGACGATGACGATATGATGGAGGTCGCACACGCCGGTACCATCACCACTGCCAGCGTCAACATCGCCGGATCGAGACCTCCGAAGAAGCTGATCAAGCCGGAGCCGTATCCTTCGCCCCTGAACTCGTCCCCTGCTAAAGCAGCCGAGCCCATGGTGGACTCGTCTGCTTGGAACTTCATTACTGACCAGCTCAACGTCGTCAGCAGCTCACCTGCGGAGGCGAGAACTGTTGGTAAGATCGACTACAAGGATGCTGTCGAACCGGACGGCAGTCTCAACTTGTTCTGGACAGACTACACTGAGGTGAATGGCAGTCTCTGCCTCTTCGGTAAGGTCTTAAACAAGAAGACCGGGCTGTATGTCAGCTGTTTCGTAAAAGTCGACAACATCCTGCGCAAGCTGTACTTTCTGCCGCGCGAAACAAGAGTGCAAGGCAGCGAGGACACTGGGGAGGAGGTCGGGATGATGGACGTCTACTCTGAGATTGATGCCATGATGACCAAGATGAATGTTGGCATGTACAAGATCAAGGCTTGTAAGCGCAAGTATGCATTCGAACTGCCAGGAATCCCCAAAGAAGCACAGTATCTCAAGTGCCTCTACCCATATACAAGTAAGTCACCGGTATGAAAGCTTTGGCGAACGTCGGCTGACTAGAGGGAAAAAAGAGCCCGTGATCGATGGATCCGCTACTGGAGAGACCTTTTCGCGCGTTTTCGGCACCAACACCGCTTTATTTGAACAATTCGTTCTATGGAAAAACATTATGGGACCATGCTGGCTCAAGATCAACGACGCCGACTTTGGCGCCCTCAAGAATGCCTCTCACTGCAAGCTTGAGGTCTTAGTCGAGCACCCAAATATGGTCGCCCCGCTGAGTGACTCCGATAACCTCGACACGCCTCCCCTGACATTGATGGCCTTGTCCTTGCGTACCGCATTCAATGCTAAAGCCAACAAGCCCGAGATCCTCGCCATCAGCGCCAGGATTTACGAGAAGCTGTCATTAAATGACACCACTCCCGCCGAAAAGCTTCCCTGCCGAACCTTCACACTTATTCGGCCGTACGGCACGTCGTTCCCGCTTGGGTTCGAGACAATGGCCAAAGAGCGCAAGAGAGGCCTTCTCAAGACGTTCCGTCAAGAATCTGAAATCCTTCAGTTTTTCCTAGCACAGCTCGATGTTGTTGATCCTGACGTTATCTTGGGACATCAATTAGAGGGCGTCGACTACAGTGTGCTACTCAACCGTCTACACGAGAAGAAGACACACCAGTGGTCTCGCCTCGGTCGTCTCAAGCGGTCACAATGGCCAGCTTCCATGAACAAGGTCGGCGGCAATGTATTCGCTGAAAGGCAAATCATGTCTGGTCGTCTTCTCTGTGATCTCGCCAACGATGCCGGAAAATCTGCCATGTATAAGTGCCAGTCTTGGAGTTTGACAGAGATGTGCAGCCTCTACCTATCGGGCAACAACCGCCGTCAAGACATTGATAATGAGGCGGCTCTCAAGGGCTGGGCTACTCAAAACAAGGATGGCATGATGAACTACATCACTCACATGGAGACCGACACACATTTCATCACTGCCCTTGCCCTCCAAGTCCAGCTTCTGCCTCTGACCAAAGTCCTCACCAACTTGGCTGGTAACTCCTGGGCGAGAACTCTCACAGGTACTCGTGCTGAGCGGAATGAGTACATTTTGCTGCATGAGTTTCACCGCAATAAGTACATCTGTCCCGACAAGCAAACTTTCCGGGGCAGAATGGCCCAAGAAGATAATCAAGAAGAGGAAGGCGAAGGCAAGAAGAAGGACAAGTACAAGGGAGGTCTTGTCTTTGAGCCCGAAAAGGGTCTGTACGACAAGTTCGTTCTCGTCATGGACTTTAACTCCCTGTATCCCTCTATCATTCAGGAGTTTAACATTTGCTTCACGACTGTCAACAGATCAGCAATGGTAAGCTAAACACATCTTCTGGAAAGGCGACAATATCTAATCATTTCTTAGAACGAGGACGAGGACGCTGTGCCCGAGGTTCCCAAGGATCAGGACCAGGGCATTCTGCCCAGACTAATTGCCACTCTTGTCAGTCGAAGAAGACAAGTCAAGGCTCTCATGAAGGACAAGAGCGCCACTACGGAGCAGCTTGCCACCTGGGATATCAAACAGCTTGCGTTGAAGCTCACAGCCAATTCCATGTACGGATGCTTGGGCTACACCAAGTCTCGTTTCTACGCCCGTCCGCTCGCAGTCTTGACCACGTACAAGGGTCGTGAGATCTTGCGGAGCACCAAGGAGCTTGCTGAAAGCAAGGCCCTTCAGGTCATCTACGGAGACACTGATTCCGTCATGATCAATGCTAATGTCGAAAATGTGGCGGACGCGTTCAAGGTGGGCCAGGAGTTCAAGAAGGCAGTCAATGAGCGATACAGACTTCTCGAGATCGACATTGACAACGTCTTCCGCCGTATCCTGCTCCAGGCCAAGAAGAAGTACGCCGCCATCAACTTGGTTGAAAAAGACGGCAAGTTCATCGAAAAGATGGAGGTCAAGGGTCTAGACATGAAGCGTCGCGAGTACTGCACTTTGTCCAAGGAAATCTCCAGCAAGATTCTTAACGAGATTCTTTCCGGTGATGAGACAGAGGTGTCTATTTCCCGTATTCATGAGTACCTGAGAGAGATCTCTGGCATGATGCGCGAGCAGTCCGTCCCTCCCCAAAAGTATATAATCTTCACCCAACTCGGCAAGACTCCTACAGAGTACCCCAACGCAGACTCGATGCCCCAGGTTCAGGTAGCGCTTCGGGAAATTGCTCGAGGAAAGACAGTTCGCCGTGGTGACGTTGTTTCGTACATCATCACCGGTGATCCTCAGAGTTCCGATCCTGCGCCGAAGAGAGCATACCTTCCCGCCGATGTCATGAAGGCCGACTCTGGCCTCTCGCCTGACGTCGAATGGTATATGGGCAAGCAGATCTTCCCCCCTGTTGAGCGTCTATGCGCAAACATTGTGGGCACGTCAAGCTCTCAACTTGCAGAGTGCCTCGGGTTAGATATTCGCAGGTACAAGTCGGCGCAGGATGGTCATCAAAGCTCTAGCAACGACATGGAGATCCATCCCCTTGAGTCGCAGATCCCCGACGACGTGCGGTTTGCCGAGTGTGCGCGTTTGTCTCTGCGCTGCCGCACCTGCAAAAAATCGTCTGTGTTTGAGGGTCTCCTCGCCCAGCCTGATCGTGTGTCGGCTTCGGGTGTGCTCTGCGATTCGTGCGACGCAACCATTCCGATGATGTCCATCGTGGCCCAAGTCGAACATGCTCTTCGCACGCAGACTGCTCGCTACTACGAGGGCTGGCTCGTGTGCGACGACACGGCTTGTGGCATCCGCACTCGTCAGATGAATGTTTACGGCACCCGCTGTCTGGGACCCAAAGGCCTTGCGCGGGACTGTCTCGGCCGTATGCGCTACGAGTTTACCGAGAAGGCAATTTACAACCAACTGGTGTACTTTGCCAGCCTGTGGGACGTCGAAAAGATCAAGGCGTCGGCCGAGAGTGGGAGCGACCTCTCCCGCGAGGAAAAGGACAAGATATTCGCACTTGCCGAGCATAACCGCGTCCGGTTTGACACCGTCAAGGGCGTGGTTGACAAATATCTCGACAAGTGTGGCAGGCAATGGGTCGCCATGGACACTCTGTTCGCGAAGCTGGGATTCAACAAGCCTCTTCTCACCGCCGCATAAGCCAGACAACGAACCGCGAAATGCAATGATGACGAACCGGACGGGATCACTTTAGAATGAAACTTGGCTTGGGCAGTAGGACGAGGTTTCAGGGAGGGGAGTTTGTTTGACTTTCAGTATACATTGCTCTCTCCTGCCTGGCACAACAGTGGCGGGTTTTCAGATTGTTGAGCCTGGCGTTTTCGGCAGATTCAAATTTGGGCAGTTGAGCACGTATCGATGAACGCATAGCATTGGTCTTGGTATGCAAGAAGGCCAATTTTAATTCACATCAGTTGTGTCTACTCAAGTAGAGCCTTTCGAGCTTCCGTTTGCATGTTGTGTTCTCTCTCACTTCGTTCTACATTTAGTGCTAGCATACCAACATACTGCCTTTACTAGGCTCGTCAGCCCCTTTCTTACACCTCCTCGTCTGTCGATGGTTGGGAGGCCAAAGACGGCGCAGCATGAGGGGGGGCAGGGTACATCAGGGCTGGCAGGGGTGTGTCGACAAATGAGGCTATTTTCGAGGGATATAAAGCCCTCATGCACGACGCTACCCACATTCACACATGCGTTCACACGCCATAAAGACAGGGCTATCAGTAGTCAGTAGACCGCGAGGCAAATACGACACATGGGGGGATTGTATGAACTGTGTGGTCTCTTTTTTTGCTGATCCACTGGCTGGCTCTTGCCGAGTTAAATGTACAAAGTCAGAAGAAGTATTAGGTCCTCCGCCCGGTCCGATTAATCCCGCCGATGTCTCATCTTTTTTGCCCTATTCATCATGGCTCGAACCCAGGAGCCAAGCTGCCGTTGGCGACCGGCAACAAGGTCCTGACATCCGTACTAGAACTGGGCCAATCTCTTTTTTAGAGTGTTCCGTGACCAGACCGTTTTATTGCCCTCCCAAAACCGGGGGGGAAACCTCACTTCCTTTTCCCCCAAACTTGTTTCCATGCAAAGTGTTGTTGGGTCTCCGCTGTGAAAAACCAGCCAGTGGACAAGCCAATGCCAAAAGCAAGAGTAAAATAGAAAAAGACGAAACCCTCTTCTGAACATTCCCAGAATCCCCTTTTCTGCATAACAGGAAATCACGACCTGGCCGAAGCTCCCCATTGTATGCTTTTGTTGAGTGCCCTCATATCCGCCTGGAAGGTCAGCGTGCTGGCCAGGTCATACACACATGAGCTCTCCATTGCTGGATGGACCCTCCCGAGGTCGTCTTCTTTCATTCGTGCATCTGGCATTTCCATTCGCCCATGTCCCATCCCTCCAAACATAGCCAGGCACAATAAAGATGACCCGTAAAGCGTCGTGAACTCGTATTAGAAAGGAATAGAAACACATGTTGAGAAACGCATCGGGGGATGCGTTGTGGAGTTGGGGAGGGGTAGGATGTAGGAAAACGGACGTCTGTGGTCCGAAATTGAGAAAACCTCTCTTCCTTGCGAGAGGTTCTCTCGGTTGCGAATCGTCTATGTCGGTATTCTTCTCGAGGTATCATGGTCCGCAGTAGTAAAGATCAGGGTAACTTTTGAAACACACGAACTGTGAAAACCCTTGTGTAAATGCACCAAAACAACCCCCGCCCCTGTCTATTTGCTGAAATGCAACGACTCATTGGAAAAGGAAATACTCAGGGTCTCTCCTCATTTGTCTCCGCCGGCAGCGGAGCTGTCAGGAACGGCCTTGGACAGTGCAGGCGATGCCGCAGTCGAGGGAGGAGAGGCTGGGTTTTCGCTGTCCAAATTGGCGAGTGCGCTATTGACTAGTGAGATATTGACCAGAAGAAAAGAGGATCATGATTATTATCTTACCTGAAAGCGTTGGTGTGCTGAGTGGTAGGCGGTGTTCCGGTGCGGGAAGAAGCACCAGAGTCCTCACCAGGGCGGCCGAGGGAGCCGCCAGGGCCGAGTCTGCGGCCGCTGTTGCTGCGCGAGGCAAACATGGACGTAGGTCCAAGAGTGACATTGCCGCTGGCGGCTCTGCTGGTAGAACCCTTCAGGCGGCGCAGGTCATCCATACCAACCTGGTTGGAAGCAGCTTGCATGTAGCCAGACGAAAAGTTGCGGGAATCGCCACGACCAAGGTTGGGACGACCGCCAGGCCCCCCACGCTGGCTGCCGCTGCGCTGGTTCTCCTGAGCCTTCTGGATGGCAGCAGCCTCAGCCTACAATTTTGTTAGCCTCCGTTTGAGCATTTCAGGTATTACTGATGTTCTTACCTCGGCACGGATCTCCTCCAGAGTCTTTGGGCCCTTGTTGGCCTCCTTGGAAGACCAACCAGACCTACGGAGGTCAATGACGTCCATGAGCATGAACTTCAATCTGCTGGCGAGCTCGGGCATGTCGACCATGTGCTGAATGCGTTCGAAGTAGGCATTCATCAGCTGCTTGCCCTTGTCTGATGCATCGAGGTTGCCGCCAATCGTTCTCAGCAGCTTGGAAAGAGACTCAATCTCTGCTTCGTCGGGCACGCCCTCGTAGTCAACCAACTTGCGTACACACTCATGCATGATACGTTCAGTCAGCATGCCGAGCTTGTATAGCTCACCAATGAACTGAACCAGACCAAGACCACGACGCTTGGCGGCAGCAGCAATGTAGTATTCGTCGGACAGCATGACAGCCTCTCCGGTAGCCTTGTCCTTCTCGCCTTCCTTGAGCTCTGGCAAGTTGACCTTCCAACCACGCTCGAACTCTTCTTGGCAGCGGTTGAGCAGGTACTTGCGGAACAGAGCACCGCCACTAACAACAACACCATTCTTGTCCTTGATGTTCTCGTCGCGAATCTCGGCGCTCATCGTGTCAAGCATGCGCTTGCAGAACTTGGCGTACATTGAGGCCCAGTGAGCTTCATCAGTCGCCTTCTCAAAGGTGAGCTGGATGACCTGGCGGAGGGTGCGGCCGTCAGACTCGTCCTTGGACTGGCCTGCAATGGCGAGGATCTGGTCGGCAATCTTGTCGAATTTCTCGGGGGTCATCTTGTTGAGCGCGGCTTTGACCTTACGTTGGACCATTTCGGGATCCATGTGGTCTGCAGCAGCACCGCTACCAGCGGCACCACCCTTTCCAATGCTGGTAGGCTTCCAACCGGTAGCGGAGACCGCGATAGGCTTGACTTCCATGCCCTGCGTAAGAGGCATGGTCTTAGCTGCCTGCGCCTCCTTGGCGTTGAAGTCGTTGCGTCTACTACCACCTCCTCTTTGAGAACGAGTTCTAGGTGAGTTGGGTCCCATGTTGGAGGAGGAAGGTGTGCGAGCCATCTGTCCAGCGACAGGGAAGGAGGGACGGAAGTTGCCCATACCGCCCATGCCGCCTGCGCTCATAGCAGCATTGGACATGGCGAAGCGTTCAGCAGAAGTTGTACCTCTGACGTTGGGGTTCATGGGGCCGCCAGGGGCGCCGAACTTGCCCATCACTCCGGCAGCAGAGCCGCGTTGAGAGTTTCCGCGGCCAGATCCAGCTCGGGGAGTAGAAGCGGAACGGGAGCCATCGTTGTCACCAATCAAAGACTTGACCTGTTGGTGGAATTCCATGGAAGGCTGCTCGGTAAAGACCTTCTGGAACTGGAGCAAGAACTGAGCATCGTACTTGAAGGTCTTGCCCTTCTTGGCGACAGCGGCATTGAGTGCGGGGTTGGGGGAGCTGATTCCCGCAGGGTAGGTGTCCTGGTTGATAACTTGCAAGAAGCGAGCAGACTTGAGTGACTGGAGAGCGGCGCTGGGCTGAGGCGGCTCGACAGGCTTGGTGTTGAGGGGGGCGAGGTTCAGAGGGGAAGGCTTGGCTCCACGCTTCTCGGTAGGAGTGGCCTTGGGCGCAGACGCCTCAGTAGGAGTGGAAGCCTTTGAATCGCCACCAATGCTCAGAGTAGAGAGCTTGTCGGTGACGTCGCCAACCTTGGCAGGCTCGTCGGGAAGGTCTCCTGACTTACTCTTCGCAAGAAGCTCGGCAACAGAGGGGGCAGAGGAGGCACCCTGGGCACGCTTCCTCTCCTTCTCCTCCTCAAGACGCTCCATCTCACGCTCAGCCTCGCGAAGCTTGCGATCTTCGTCGGCAGCGTTGGCCTTCTTCTTCTCCTCCTCGGCCTTCTTCGCAGCCTCCTTTTCGATGGCCTTCTTCGCGTTGTATTCCGCAGCCTCCTTCTCGCGACGAGCATCCTCTTCTTCCATCTCCCTGATCATGCGTTCCATTCGTTCGTCCTCGGTTTCGGCCTCAGCGACAGGTTCGGCGGGCTTCTCAGCCTGTGCCTTGGCCTTAGCCTCAGCTTCGGCCTTGGCGTCAGCTTCAGCCTTGGCGTCAGCTTCAGCCTTGGCCTTCTCTTCTTCCTGAGCCTTACGCTTGGCCTCGGCAGCTTCTTCCTCGGCCTTGCGAGCCTCCTCCTTGGCCTTCTCCTCAGCTTCAGCCTTGGCCTTAGCTTCGGCAGTCTTCTTCTCCTCCTCAGCAGCCTTGGCCTTGGCCTCGGCCTCTTCCTTAGCCTTATCCTCGCCACCCTTGGTGGCTTGCTGGATCTTGGCTCTAAGCTCGTCCTGGATCTCGCGAGCAGTCTTCGGGGTGGCTTGGCTATCGTTACGGACATGGGATGGCGTCGCTGACTTCGGTGGAGGGGTAGGGGTAGAAGTCACAATCGGAGGAGTCTTGGATTGCTGAATGCTTGGAGCAGGAGAGGACGGGGTCTTCATGCTCTTGAAGTCAACAGCCTCACCCGCAGCATTCTTGATGACGATGGCCGCGCTCTTCTTGGGGCGAACAAAGTTGTTACCGACAACCATTGGGGTCTTAACCTGAGCATTTTGAGGCTGGGGTGTACCAGAGACAACAGGCGCGGCCGGTTGACCAGTGCTTGAAGACGGCCGTTCCGAGTGCGAAGATGTACGTGACATAGCAGTCGGAGCAGGTTGGTGGAAAGGGGGAGGCACAAACCCAGGCTGGAAGGCCGGGGGAGCGCCGGGGGGGGAGGGCATGTACCCCATCTGGTTGTAGTAAATGGGTCTGCCGTAGTTGTCGAACTGGCCCTGAGGGGGAGGGTATCCGTACTGTTGCTGTTTCGCTTGAGTTAGCAATCTCTCGTAATTACCAGTTTCGGGCGAAAGATCAAGAGGAGGAACTGGGGGGGGCGCAAGGAAAGATCCATCAGGCGCCATCGGAAGCTGATCAGCGAAGTTGAATTCGCCATGCTCTGGGAAGTAGCCCGGCTGGAACTCGTTGTGCGGCATGTTGCCCAGATGATATCGCTCATGATCAGTCACCCAGATTTGCTCTTCACGCCGGCTGTGGCGTCGAGGTCTGTTGACATCCAATTGCGACTCATGTGACAAGTCTGCATGCCGAGACTTCTGGGACGACTTATCCCAGTCACGACGCTGATTCTTCCGCTTATTCTTGGTAGACAGAGTAGACGAATTGAAAGACGGAACATAAACATCTGGAAAGGAGGAGGGGTGCTGTACTTGTTGGGGCGCCATGTTGGGTGGCGGGTAATAGTGCTGAGGCGGAGTAGCCATAGGCATCGGGTGCATTTGAGCCGGAGCCATGTTCGGGGTTCCTGGCTGGGACTGGGCCAGAGCCGGGCTTCGGGTCGGCTGAGGCGAGTTCGGGTAAGGCATTGTACGTCCGGGATGAAAGGAAGGGGGCATGGCACCGCGTCCGCGGCCGTTGCCGTACTGCTGGCCAGGCGGGAAACCCATGTTGGCATTGTAGGGAGGGTGCTGCGGGTTGAAGCCACGGCCTCGGCCGCCCTGAGGCTGGAACCCTTGACGGTTTGGGCCCTGGTTAGGACCAACAGGCCCGCTCACATCGCTGTGCTGAGAGACGCCCGATTCTCGTCTAATATGAGAGCCAGGCTGGGCGGGCAGAGCGGCCTGGGACTGAGGAGTGGAGGCTTGTCTCATGTGGCGCTGCAGCGAGTAGTTGTCAGCAAGGGTACCAACGACATGGTCTATACAGGTGTGATGGGTAACTTACATCGCCATCGCTTCCGAGACTGCCAAATGTCATCGCGCCGGAGTGAGCCATACCAGAAGGAGGGCGGCCACCGCTAGCAGAAGGCTGAGGAATAGGCGAGGGAGAGTGCGCAGGAGAGGGCACCCTCTGATGAGCTCCAGGGATGGGGATAGGAGCCGCGGTAGACTGAGGAGTGCTGTGCGCAACAGCGGGTGAGTTGTAGCCAAATTGGATACCAGGCTTAGAACCACCGACGGGGCCACCGTTGGGAGCGAAGCTGTTGGGACCGTTGGCAAGAGTGACGGAGCTCTTGCGGCTGTGGTCAGCCGCGTTTCCGTTCATGTTCGAGGAACCGTGGGCGACTGCTGGGGCAGCAGGCACAGCAGGAGTGATGGGGGGACGTCCATTTACAGGTGACGGAGCAGACGGCTTGGCATTTTGCGCAGAGGAGCCACCGACCACCACAGGTGGGTTGGATCCCGTCGCAATCAGCGGCGTGGAGGCTTGCTTCTTGTTCGCACCGGCAGCGGACGCATATGAAGGAGCCGAAGTCGCAGCAGAGGAGTTGGGCGCCGGGTTGGACTGGGGGCTGGCAGTCGAAGTCATATGTGGAATCTCGTCGTTGCGCGTGCGGAAAGAAATGTGCGTTGATGGAGATGCGTTTCTCGGTCGAGGAAGCGTCGGCGTCGGGGGATGATGTGTAGGTTGCGAAAAGACGACGATGTGGTCGAACTTGGCGCAACTGATACGATCGCTCGGATACCGAATCTCAGATTCGACGGAGGGGTCCTGGGGCGCAGAAATCCAAGAAGTGAATGACTGTGGTGCAATAGGTCGATCTATGAATGAATCGTCGCTAGGATGATTCAGAGGCAGGATCGGATCGGGTTATGGTCGATTCGGTCCGTTGACTGGGTTGCGAAGGACTGTTGTCGTAGATTCCTTGACGGAAGGAACGAAATATCGCTGGGCGATGGGGGGTGGGAGAGGGGAAAATACAACGATTTTCGGCCTTCGCAGCGGTCGGGAGGGAACCAAAGAAAGGTATTCCAAGCGACCGGCTGTATTAAGAAGAGGGGAGAGTTGTCTTCTGAAGGGAAATACAGAAGAAACCTGCTGATGGAAGAAAGGGTCTGGTGAGGAATTATCCACCTGGACCAATTTTGGTGTTTGTGGTGAGGGAAGATTTGAAAGAGGAATCGGCCAAAAAAATTTTGGGCGGCAGATATTATGGCGTGGACCTGGGAAATCGGAGGAGTGTGAGGGAAAGACCCAGGAAGGTACCTTTCGGAGGTACCTCACCATTAAGCCCGCGCCTACGGCTCACCTAAAAGCAGATTCGATACCTCACGTCGCCTGTGGGAAGCCCAGATTCACTACCTTACCCTGTGTGTAAAATAGTGGGCCCATAGACACCCTGTGGACGACACTGGACAAGGTGAATCACAGATGTCCACGAGAGTTGCTCAGGCAGTCGACGTCTCCCAGTCCCGTCGCCCGTTGTCCAATCCACCTCGATCTAGAAGCGTCCCATTTGCTAAGGACTCACTCATTCATTCCCTTACGCAATATGGTGGACGGGCTGGCTTGGGCCATATCAACGCCCAGTCACTGACGAGCCAAAGAGCCAAAGAGCCATGGAGGGCAGAGCGACATGCCCTGGGCGACAGGACGGGGTGACCACCTGGACGACCAACCGCCAACACCAACACCAACACCACCAGCCCAGGACACCTCCTACACACAAAGACCATACCCCAGGCTTATCAGCACGGTAGGAGACCCGCATTTCTCGCGCACAAATGACAGTGCGAATTCCTCATTGGTGAATGCTGTTCTTGCTTTCTGCCCGCCCAGGCGAGTGATTGATTGAAACCTCAGACAGGCAGGCACTTAGGTACCGTGGTAAGGTAGGCAGTGTGTTCATCATGAGACCAAGACAGAATACAAGGTGGATGGTTTGGGTGCGGTACTACGGGTGGGTAGGCTTCTATCGATATGAGGCAAGAGGAAACAAAACTCGAGGCAGTGAAGTTGTTGAGTGATTTGTTTCTTTGGTGCAGCGGCAGAGGCTCGGCTTAAACCCAAAGTTCCCCTTTGCAGGTCCTCCCTCCCTTTTTTTTTTTCCCTTTTTTTTTTTCCTTTTTTTTTTTCCTCCTTTCCCTTCTCTTTCCCCTTCCTCCCCCAAATCTGCGGTCCTTCCCGGTAACAGCGCAGATGAATTAATCATCATTGCCGGTAACGGTCGGGCAGCTGCGCTGTGGTTGCCTACTTATCTATGCGTGCACTTGAAGCAAGGTAGGGAAACAAACGCCGCCTCATGCAGAGTTCCCAGAAACCTGTCGGAATGGACAAACACATTGGTCTTTGCATCTATCTGTACCGGCTTGTGGTTTGTTGAGCAGATAAATTACAGGTTATTCTTGGATCAGCCTCCTTTTCCAGAGTTGTCTGTCCTACGGGGTGCCTGGGCAGCGGGAGCACAAGCTACTCAACCACCTTAGGTACTCATGGTACCTACCTACCTATCCGTACATTACCTACCAACCTTCCTGCGCATCAGGCGGGCAGCGTGCGAGCCGACGCCAGCCCCAAAATGCCACCTACCGACAGTAGTCGTATCTCGCACAGATATGTATGATGACCTCCCAGGTGCTCTCCTCGTTGAGTACTGAAGGTAGGATAGATATGCCGTCTGTAGCAGGAGCTGCCATTCTTGAACGACTGAAATCCCCTAAGATCCCACGTCGTAGCATTATGGATATTTGGCCGGGGTGCTCGCCAGTCAAAACCAGCATGCAAGGGCCGACGACCGACACCACCGAATCCGTGGATGTCGGGCCAGATTACTTGCATGCCTTTCCCCAAGGTCTGGTTCACCTGGGCTACCTTAGCTCGGGGTACGGACACATGGAGATACAGAGCACGAACCACCGACCTCCATTAGCAATATTGGCCTCACCTCAGCCTCTCAGGTTATCCTCAATATGATCCTGAGGTAGTGCGGTTCCAGCCCGACCATGTGCTTCAGGCCCAAGTTCCGATGGTGCAGCGGGTGTCAGTCATCGTTGAAGCGAAAAAGGAGACGGGGTTTGGTTTCCGCGTGTGTATCCTGGTCATCGCCGTCCACTCTGGCACAACTCGGGTAGGACCCTTCTTTCATGGCAATTAGCTTTATTGTTATTTTTATTTTTATTTTCTTATTGCTTCTGTCTCCGTCTTGCGCTCAATATCGTAAACCATGGCCGAAGTTGGCGAGGATAAGTCGTCTCGAATAGTTTAGTTCTCGATACTGTCTGGTAGATTGGTTTTACTGTTCCTTCCTTCTTCCCCCTCGTGAAGGCCCTTTTTTTTTTTTTTTTTTTTTTTTTTTTTTTTCCCTTATTTGCCTGTTTCTTCCCCTTTCTTGAATGCGATGTCACCTGGGCTGTGTGTCGGGAGGTCGGCAAGACTGTGTGGAAGTGCGAATTTTCAGGTCAGCTGGTGGGTCAGGTTACAGCTACGGTGCACCACAGCACCATAGGTACGGATACGTAGGTAGGTAGGTAGAACATTCAGTCCTTGAGGAAACTGTCGGGAGCTCAATATGAAGTTGGAGGAGTACCCTTCCATAACGTACCGATCTGCCCGAGACCGGCAGTTTGGTATGAAGATACGAACATCAGATGTTTGTTGCCTGTTGCCCTTGTGTCTTGGACAGAGCCTCGACCACAGAATGCTACCTAAGTATCTTACCTACTAGAAACAGGTGTTGACAGAGACCGTCATAAAATCCGCTATCAAGTAGGTGGGTTCCGTACGGAGTACGCAGCAGTAGAGTTGAGTTTGCACTGCAAGAGTGCCTCACCTTCTTGCCATGCAATGCCAATCAGGAAAGATGAGAGGTGTTTGCTGCCTGGAGTGGTCTCTCATCCCAAACCTGCGCCGTCACTGATAGTCTGATACTTAGGTGCCAGATGCCAGACGTCCGTTCCGGTTGCAGGTACGGGCTACGGAGCAACATCACCTCGGTCTGCAAGGTGTTGCAGCTCTGAAGCCTGAAGCATTGCTACCTGACCTGTCCCCATGCAGCCCTTACACGCACTCACGGCGGCACCGGGGAAGGGACAGTGGGGGAGAGGGAGAGAGAGGAGTGAAGCGGAGGAAGGGGAGGGAAAAAAAAAGAAAAAAAAAGAAAAAAAGGAAAAAGAAGATGGAAAATAAACCCGGCCAGCAGAACAAGAGGAAAAATTTCAATTGCTCTGGAGGTCGGTTTCAAACACGGACCCTGGACAATGGACAAGCAGGGCTGGACAAGGGCACCCCCAAAAACCACTACCCTAGTCGAGCTCGCACCCCTGCAGATGCCGGGCTTCACGGAGTGGCTGACACGTGCACTTTGCCATACATCATTGTCCTCATCTTCTTTTAAGAGGTCTTCGTAGACCAGACTGCTCTGAGCGACTATCTTATTCCAGGAAAATCGTCATCGCTGCCATGGATATTTCAGAGTACCAATCCCAATCCGATCCCAACTGGACAGCGGACGGGCTATTCTGCAGAGTTCACAGCTTTCGCTGTTGCCACCGTAGCCACCGACTGGGTAGGTCCGGAGGCGATAGCAGTCATACACCCTCGCTTACAGTGTCCGTAAGCTCACTTGAATGACTGTCGGCCGCTGATCCTGATACGACAGGCTATGGTCTGATCTTGCTGGTGTTCTCACCCGTTGACACGCCCAAAAGAATTCCCCATCACTACGCCCCAGGTCGGCATCGTTTTCCCATCAATCACTCATCACACGTGTCGACGCGTCGAGATGGGTAAATGAGAGCACGGCCTACAAGCCGAAGGAGATGAGATGGGACTTCCGACGGGCCTGCATGACTGCAACGGGCACCCACACGCCGCGCTGCTTACATGTATACTCCGTCTTAATGCCCCGTCTTGCGAGGGATCTGCGATATGCCAAGGTACCTGGTCCATTGCCCAGGCAGGCACCAGACCCTGGTACATTTGCCCTAGGATCGCAGACGAGACCAGACCAGACGACACAGACCATCTGTGTAGGACGCTAACGGGTCTATGGAAGTTTGCCCGTGGTTGCTCGTGAACCAGACACCCTACAAAACCAAAGGGACTAATGCTTAAACTGAGGAACTTACGACCGGGCTTGGATGAAAGGGGCCGCGGAACGGGAGTTGTCGAAATAGCCAAAGTACGGCGCGCAAAGTGATCCCGTCGTTGAGGACCAATTTCTCATTCCACCGGTTAATTGATTGCATGACGTACTAACACGACATAGCGTGGTGGTCGTCGCGTCCAACATTACAATCGCTCCAGTCAGCCCCATTAGCTACGTCCCGCTAGGTACATAGGTACTCTTCGTCTTGTCGTCCCTATGCTCTTGAAGTGCGACTCGTCGATGATTTGCCAGTCGTTCTCGCGGCGTCCTTTTCCTGCGTTTCCATTAAAATTATGGCCGATTGGTGGCGAGTCACGCGTGTCAGACGCGTTGACATACATCAGTTTAGATAAAGAGGTTTCCACAGCGGTGGTTGACATCAGCCTGTTGCCGAGCGAAGATGAACCTGGATAAGCACACTTTGGTGACAGGAGGCACTCGAAAGTTGAAGCAGGTAGATTAGCTAATGACGACGCTTGGGAAGCCTCTGCCAATTCTGTTGCTTTCCCCCGTCCCAGGAGAATGAAAGTACAGCGCTAAAGGGCGGGAGCACTATTTTAGACGTGGAGTGTTTGCTCCCAAGGGGCTTGTTGCTTCAGGTTTGGGGCGAGTCATCTCTCTCCACCAAAAAAAAAAAAAAAACATCCCATCGTTGCCTTTCACCTAGATGGCTGTACGGAATTGTTGCTCTCTTTCTCTCATTCATTGAGTGGTCGCACACTATTCGTCGGGAATTTTCTATTCCCCCTGCCACCTGCCAAGTAATGACATGTTCCCGTGGTCTCCATGACACGCATACTCGTGCAAGCTGACTCTTACAGTTTTAACTTAGTCGTCTCCTGTAGCCACAAAAGGTGCCTTGAACATATCCCAACATCTAACCAAGCATCCACGACCCGTTGCCACTCGCAAACCCTGGGCTGATGTTGTCAGCTTGCACTGTCACTGCTGGCGCGTTCGCTCTAGTCCCCAAGAAAACCCCGTCCTCGCCCGGCCTCGTTTTGTCCCCGGCAAGTCAGGCAAACTTCTACAATACACCTGAGTGTCGTCACCATGCATGCTACAGCGAGTTCCTTCCCCGCTATTGAGGTGGTGGTCAAGACCGTAAAGGGCGACGTCGCGCGCACCGCCAACATATCGCAAGCCACCCCGTGGACGGCTTCGCATGTCCCATCTGCCGCTAGAAAATATGGTGTGTTGATTTGATACACACGAAGACTAGGGGCAACAGAAGTTTCCCAAGACTGTGTTCTGAGACTGTCCGTCCCCTGTTCCGGCGACTGGTCGTGCTACATTACCCTACCTCCATTGTTAGATCACAGATCCATTCATTAGTTGCCTCGTCCTCTCAGCGTCAGGCATTCGACGACGTATCCTGGAAAACGGCAACACTTTTTTGTTTCTTTTGTTTAGCTTGCAATCAGCATATACTACATACGGGCCGTAGGCAAGAGCATCGTCACGAAGCGGATGGAAACGGTGTCCCAGACATAGCAAGAGAAGCCGGTGGGATGGTGAAATCCCGGATGGCCTGTTGCATCAACATTACTTTGAATCTTTCTTGGTCCATATACATGTCCAGGGCTTTTCCTCCCTCGTTTCATAGTCATAGCATAACCTCAAAACTTCGACTGGGAAAAAAGCCATCTCGGCACGTTGATAATCAGATCCGCCCCGCTTCGACTTCTACTGATCGACACGCTTGCATCTTATCGGCAGGGGTTGTCCATCTCCAGATGTCCCCAGAGATGCCCCGCCGCGTGCTTGTCACGCTTCGGCTTCCTCAGCATCCTGGGGCTCAACGTCATCGTCTTCCTCTGCCACCTCTTCAACGTCGTCCAGAAGGGTCTCTTGTATCTCCATCTCGACCCCACCAGACATCGTACCCTCCGCCTGCATTTGCTTGACCTTGGTGTTGGTCATCTCATACACGTACTGCCCAAGATGCTCCACTCCTTCCATACAGGCCTCCCCAGGTACCGCGTCCTTTGCGATACCAGCAAGCTGTCTGTCCGCCGGCCATAATTCGCCGGTAACTAGCATGAGTTTATCAGGGCGAGCCAGAAGCTGCTCGAACGCCTGTCTAAGTTCATAACAAGCCTCGAAGGTCTCACGACGGCCAAGGATGTAGAGGCCTAGACGCGCGCGCGAAAGTGCTACTGTCATGCGGCGAATGTCTCGCAAATATCCAACTTTCGATGTACGGGTCAGCGACAGAATGACGTCTGTGGGCTAGTTAGTATCAAGCTGGCATCATCTGGTTTGTTTCCAACTTACAGTCGTTCTGCTCACCCTGGTATTTGTCCACGGTTGTCACAACCTTGGGCATGCCAAAGATCGCCTTGTTAGCGCATCTGTGGGCTAAGACATCCTTTACCAGGGCTCGCTGCCCAGCGTATGTCGTGAGAATGCTGATCTTTAAGGCAGGATAGCCTAGTAGACGCATGTACTGGTAGACAGCCACCGCATACTCTGCTTCTCCCAGATTCTGAACAAAATGGGGTGTAGGCTCTGTCTCTCCACGACCTTTGTAGTCAGGGACATTGATGAACTGGTAGTCGTATTTGAAGCCCGCATTCGCCGTGGTGTACTCGCCTTCACTCTCAACATGTGGCAGATTGCCCAGTTTGGGGTACCGCCACGAGTAAAGGCTGGCAATAGATGGACGAGCTCTTCCTTGTTGATCCAACGTGATTGTGGGTACCCCAAGACGAACGAGTCGGGAAAACAGAGACTGCTCAAGGTTTGTGTAGTGGCGGAAAGCTAGGCTCTGGATGACAGGAGAGTTCTGGAAATGGTCACCGCAGAGGACAACTCTTTGCAGAGCCATTTGTCCATTCTGGGGCTTCTGCATCGCCAGCGGGATGAAGTTCTCAATTTCGGTGATTTGCGCAGCTTCTTCCATGACCACATTGTCGTAGTGGAAACCAAGAGACGCAATCTCTGCCCGCCTCATAGCTGCATGAGTCGATGTCATGGCAATCACGCGAGCCTCGTTAGTGAGCAAGTAGTTTGCCTTGTCTTTCTCACGGCGCAGGATCTCGAACGGTATCGCGTCAGCCAGTTCGGAGAAGATCTTCTCAATGTGACGGTAACATCCAATGGCGATTTCGAGAACGATGTCCCGGTCGGCGTCTGTTGGGAAGAGTGGTGGAGGCGCATCTGAGAAGAAGCGATGGAAGGGGAAGGCAGCGACAATGTTGGCAGCACTTAGTTCCCCGTCCTTGGTCACTTCAGTAAACTTTGCCCACGCTGGCTTGACATAAACAGAGTTGAAGTATCCAGCAGTTTCAGCGGAATTGCCATGGGCGCCTGGGGCTCCGAGACTGATGGCCAAACGGTTGACCTCCTGCAGATATCGATCTCGGTTCTCCAAGAAAGATTCTACCCTTCCATGTTTGCTGAAGTTGCCCTCAGTGTAGAGCTCTTCTTGGCCATGCCCAAGGCGGAGAAGATGGCGCTCGTCAATGTCGAGGGCCACAATCTTCGCAAACAATTGATTCAGAGCTTGATTGCTGTGTGCGATGAGTAACGTCTTCTGCTGCGGGAAGTTGTGGTAGATGTTATTGATGATTTGTGTGGCAACGTCTGTCTTTCCCGTACCCGGCGGACCCACGATGACCGTAAGCCCAGGCTGCGTTCCTGAAGTGATTGCTTCTACTTGCGAGGGAGTAAAGCGCACCGTGTTCAGCTTCGGTGCGTCGACGGGATAAGGGCCCATGTTCGGAGGTTTGTAGGTCGACACCTTGACAGTCTCAACATCTGCTAGCAAGGCCGGCTCAACACCACGGCGGCGTTTTTTGGAGGGTTTTGACGGTGGCTCGACGATCGGTTTTTCGGCCGTTTCCAGCACGTAAGGCGGGCCAAAGCTCCCGGTGACATCGTCGCTTGGCTCAACGATCTTTCCGGGCAAGCTCCCCGTAAGATGCTGCCAGTCCAAGAAAGTATCGCGGTAGTCGATCGTCTTAATTCGATTCGGCAACTGCTTGTACGTCGCTCCAGCTGGGTCGCCGTACCCGAGGAAGACTTCATGAATCCACGAGGCAATTGGAACTTCGGAAAGCGTCAAGCTACGGATAGACTCCAAAACTGGCTTGAAGTTGTTTTCCCTTCCGCTACGGCGCATGATCAAATTGACCTTCGCATAGGCCTCGGGAGGGTTTGCTGATGATTTTTCAGCATCCAAAGCGTACGTTCTGGAATCCAATTTCAACTGCAGCCTCCGCCGGATATCTTGATAAGCAGAACCAGGACGCACGACCTTGCCCTTATCGTCTGTGATCTGGATGATTTCAGCCGACCGGATGGAGATAATTCCAAGCTTTTCAGCCTCAGAATGTGAAGCGTCTCCGTTGGTGATGCTGTTAGCAACGGGTGCCTGAACAGCAACAAGGAAGACCACGTCGTCAGTTCGTAGAGAATCCCACTCGCGCCTGATACCGTCATTCAAACGACGGACATCAATCGAGATCTCTGCCCGAACCAAAGATGGCTTATCATCACCTACGAGCGCCGGAGCGACTTCGAGGATGCTGGGTGAGTTAGTAAATGGTCTCCAACACACAACGCCATAACTTACGATGGTTTTGTTGTCGGCAATGCCATCTTGGAGAAGCCTTGGAAAGTCGTCTCGCCGGGTCTGCGGCTTTCGGGGCGAAGACGTCGGATGGCTGACTCGACGTCTTTTCTAATGCCGTAAAAGGACTCGGCGCGGTACAAGACCAACGACCTCCACAGAAAGTCACCAACAGACAGATACTGAAGGTTGAGTTTCGGTAGAGCAAGTGGGTGAGAACCATTGTAATCATCGGTCCTCATGATGTTGTTCTCAAAGAGAGACTGTTCAGTTGGGACCAGGCTCATGCCACGTGCTACTTCTTGGAAAGTCTTCCGCCTCTCAAACGTGGTCAGAATAACCTCGATGAGGAATGTCCTGTCGATGTTCATCTTGAAGGAGTCAGGATAAGTGGTCCGAAGACGGAGCAACCGTGACAATTCCACTATCTCTTCATCGATCAAGGGTTCCAACAGGCTCGAGAGCTCATCCCTTTTGTCGATGGAACCATAGTTCGATAATGCAAGCACCGTAAGCTTGTCTTTGAAATGCTTTAGCGCCACCTTCTGTAGTCGTGACAGATTTGCGCAATGCTTGTCGTAAGATTCTGTCCGGCTGAGCTGCGCGCCCGTTTGGTCATCAATCGTGAAGTACGTGTAGTGACGGAGAAGTATATGGAGATCTCGCAGCAGGCTTCTGTCTTCGTCATTGAACATGGGAGACAGCCTCATGGCAGACAAAACATGCAGATCGATCAGTAGAGAATTAACGTAGCGCCGAGTTGGGAGCTGGCTCTGCAAGTCGGTCAAGAACTCGACGAGGCGTTCGCAGTAGAGAACCTGATCTGGGCTTAATTAGCACAGAGAAACTCTCCTCTATTCCCCGACGCCGAAATCATACCTGGCTTTGCGTTTTCTGTATAGATCAAACTCAAGAAATGCAGAATCAAAGTGTACAACCATGACCGATCGAATCGCAGCTTTGCCTTCGTGGCATCGTCAGCAGCATCGTATCTCTTTCCAGCGGCCCGCCATGCTTTCCGCACATGGGGATTCTGCTCGAGCTTTTCTTCCCGCAGCTCCTCCGTTGACAAGTTGTGCCAGATCGAGATAGAGACCAACGGCGCGCACTCCTTTCTCACGATAGCACAGTCGAGACTCTGGAACGCCGAGATCAAGAAAGACAAAAGGTGGGTTCTAATCGTAGGTGAGAGTGTCTGGTCGAGTGTCATCGAAAGAACTCGGCGGAATAGACTGGAGAAATCGTCGGGTCGATCTTCAAATATGCTCCAAGCCTCAAGCTGCTCGCGGCGCTTCGCATTGACGAGGAGAACCACCAACAAAACGTGGTGATTGGACGATTCTTCTGTATATCCAGGCCATAGCCAGCTTCACACTCTCGTTAGTCAAGGCTACCATCAGCTTGCATGTATGTTGGCATACCTTTCCAGTGTCTGCAAGCTTTCCAATGTCAAGATCGACTTATACGGGAAGCCATCATGCTCCAAAACATCCCAGATGTCTTGCTTCAAAACATCGTTCTTGACCTTGACCTTGGCTGGCTTCTTGGTAGCCTTGAGCCAGTGCTTCTTTGCTAATTGAGCAAAAGAGCTCTCGCCCTCGATATCGGCGACGGTCGGGCGATCGCCTGGAGCCTTTGTTTTGGATCGGGTAGACGGTGCAGCTTGAGCATCGCCGCTCTTCTTCTGCCGCTTGGCTGTGGGCATTTTTGGCGATGTTGATCAAGACAAATCGGGCGCCAAGATTCGCGGTCGCATTCCGAATCGAGAAAATAGAGGTACGGGGTCGGGTCGGGATGCGCGCAGGCGCAAGTGTTGACAATGTCGAGATGCTTAGCCTGAGAGCTCCAAAAATTTCAGCCTTGCATTTCTGGCAGTTCCTCCACGCGACGCGATCCTTACCCTGCTGACTGGCTGGAGGCACCTAAAAGTACCTGCTGGGCCAGGCCAGTTGGAAAGTTCCGTTAGATAGGTGTGCCTAAGGTACCTTACAGAGCCTCAACTTTAGCGGATGCCCGATACAGTGTACGCGCACGGGACCGCGACGGGCCATTAGCGTCTCTGCTTCACTGCACCGTGTGTTTGTTTCCACTGCGATACCTATTACCTGTGCTCTGAACAATCGATCCTTGAAGGTGTGCAGCTCTTTCACTTCTCAGCCTTGCGCGAACATCACCGCTGTCAACTAACGTACATACACCAACAAATACACCAACAATTTCCACCACCCATATCCACACGAACCTAGGACAAACACATTCAGGTGGTACTTCCTTGCGAATGGCACGCGCCATCGATTTCATCCGCAGCTTCTGATCCGAGCACTATCTGCCACGCGAATCTCGAGATGCCGGCCGCCGTTGCGTCGCACCGACATGAGGTGCCTGGAGTTGTTTCCTTCGCAAAACTGCTGGAAAGTCTGTTGGCCCGGTCAACGGAGGTCAAGTCCACGCCCGCAATTGAACCCGCACTGCACAAAGCAGACTTTGGCGATCTTGACAACCAGCTTGGCTATGTGCTGGAGATCTCGCAGCCTGCCGGAGAGGAAGATGCACCCACTACCGGCGCCCAGAGCAAGGCGCAGCAATTCGCCATAATTGAGACTGCTGTGCGGGACATGTTCAGCAACCTAATTGTACATCAACTTCATAAGCAATCCTGGAGTCAAAGCTAACAAGCGGCCGTTGCCGACAGGCTACAACACCGATCGAATCTCCGGATTTCGTTAAGGTCTGGAATCTTTTTGATTTGCTCATCATACTTTCCGACGAAGAGAAATGCGATCCCGCGTTATTGTTCTGGTTGGTGGAGGAGCTGTTGGACAGCCAAACTATTGCCGGATGCCGGAAGATATTTGATTTCCTCGAATCGAGGCGAGAAAGGATCACTGTCAAGCACTTCAAGCAAAAACAGTTGGTCATTCTGCGCAGCTGTAATGAGCTTCTGCGCCGTCTTTCTCGCGCGGAGGACACGGCATTTTGCGGACGGGTGTTTATCTTCATGTTTCAGAGCTTTCCTCTTGGCGACAAAAGCTCCGTAAACTTGCGAGGCGAATACCATGTTGAGAACGTGACTGTTTACGATGACCTAGGCGCCAAGGACGACGACGCTGCCGGTCAGATGGACGTGGACCCGCCCAAGGAGGTTGCCGATGTGGACGCGAAATCCCAGACGAAGGCTGTCTCGTTTGATGCCAAAAAACCAGTCCAAGCCGATCAGCCACTCGACCCAGATGTGTTGTACCCTCTTTTCTGGTCTCTCCAAGAGACATTCAGCCAACCAAAGAAGCTCTTTGAACCAGATAACCTGGCAAGTTTCAAGCGCGGCTTGGAGGCGACCATGACCTCCTTCCGAGCGATTCAAGCCGAGCAGGGCCAAAGACCGCCCAAGGCAGTAGATGAGGCCCAGCGAAGCTTGAAGCGGAAACGAGAAGACGCAGAAGAGGGTGACCTGGCAAATTCATACAACCCAAAGTACCTGACCAGTCGGGATTTATTCGAGCTAGAGGTATGTTTCGGCGCTTCGATGGGGCAGAAATCGTGCTCATTGCTTCGCGCAGATGAGCGATATATCGTTTAGAAGACACATCCTCGTTCAGTCTCTGATCGTCATGGACTTCCTTCTATCCTTGTCTAGCAAAGTGAAGGAGAAACTAGCCGGCAATGCGCAGAATAAGTCGGTCATCTACGTGGGCCAAGTTCTTAGCGACGAAGATGTTAGTAACTCTTGGTTACCCGAATCCAAGGCTCAGGAAAGCTACTAACGCGTGGCAGACGAAATGGGCGACGGAGACGAAGAGGGTCATCGTCGAGAAGTACCTCAAGCATGGGACTGATGGCCCGTACTTCAGCCGTGTTGTTGAGACTGTTCTCGCTAGAGATAAGAATTGGATTCGGTGGAAATCAGAGAACTGCCCATCGATAGAGCTGCCGCCAGTGTCTCCTGAGACATTTCTCGAGGCGAAGAAAGGCTCACAGCGCACAGCTACGAAGAAGCGTCTGAGATCCATACCAATGGGTTCTTTGCCCCTTGGCTTCCTCGAGGAGGGCAATGAGGAGACGGCGATGCAGAAACTCAAGGCCGAGGAGAGATACAGCTTGCCGGAGCTGGAGGGGTTCAAAAGGAAGATAGCTGACGATGACTTCGAGATCGAGATGCCCACGAACAACCAAACAAAGGCCGCTGCCGTCGAGAGCAAAGCTAGCAAGAGTTGGCGAGCTCTCAGAATAGCAAGCAAGACAAGGCTAACTTTGTTTGACAACATTGATGACCCAGACAAGATCGATGCTATATTCGAGGAGCCTGTTGATGCAGATGAGGCCGATATAGCTGCGGAAGAGGCCCCCAATAGCGACGAAATGCCAGCAGACAAGCGGCCCATCATCATATCAGGGCCACCAGGAGCTGGTATGGCATCTATCTTTGGCCTATTGGCTGAGAAGCATCCTGGATCGTTTACACGAGTGCCTCAACACACCACCAGAAAGGCGCGAGAAGGCGAGGTGGGAGGCCAACACTTTCACTTTGTGGACGCGCAGGCCTTCAACATGATGAGAGACGGCGATGCGTTGCTGGAGTTCACGACTGTCGGTGACGTGGACTATGGTACGAGCAGGAAGGCTGTAGAGACCGTTGTCGAGGGAGGAAAGGTCCCGATAATGCACATGGATAGCGAGGTAAAACGTCACCGCCATCCTCGTCTTCGAACGTTTCTAATCATTTCACAGGCTGTTCAACAGGTCCGGGACCTCGGCTTCGCGGCTCGGTTTGTTCTCCTGCTACCACCTAGTAACGACGTTTTGGAAGAGCGGTTGAAGAAATCTGGCAAGCACAAAGACGATGTGCAAAACATCCTCTCCAAGTCTGCCCCCTATTTTGACACGGAGTCAAATGTCAAAGAGGGCTTCGACTTGGTTCTGACGAATGAGGATCTTGAGTCAACCTTCAAGAGTTTCGAGGGTTACATCTACAGCACGCAAGAGGAACATGTTGCCAACGGCCAAGCTGGTGATGGAGATAAGCCTGTAGCGGACGAGGCGGCCGAGGCTGACGCCGATGCACCCATGACTGACGCACCGTCTGATGTACCGCAAGCCGAAGAGCCTGCGCAAGATAAGGAGGCCGAGGTGGAGGGAAAAGCCGACCAGTCTGAGGAAGTGAAGGAGGCGGCATCATAGAGTACCCCGCGCCCAAGTGGCTGTAAATTATAGATACTCATAACTGAGGTGGCAGATGTTTGATACCCAAATACTGATAAATATCCGCTTCTCGGACTCACCCGTCGACCCTGAGCAGCCTTCATCTCATTGTGTCGAATTCTGTGAAAATCTTGAATTCCGATCTGCTTTTGCACAGACTGGTTGACTTCCATGAGAACGAACTCTTGCCCCGATAATCAGATGACGACATGACAAGAGGCGAGACAGGTATTAAAGATGATAGGGGAACCATTAGGAGCCTCGTGGCTATATGCATAAACCTGTCAGGAGACGCTTCGATTCCTGTCATCCGTCCAGAAACTATTCTACGGGCCCTGTGTCACGGAAAAGATATTGCCCAATAAGCCTTTGACTAGTGGGTTTCTCCATCCCTTCCAGTCACTGTCCATCGCCCCCCACGTCTCGTTGAAATCGACGACTTTGTTCCGCACGTAGTATGTCCCCTGAATCGCCCACAGTGCCCAGTCCGCATCGTTCCCCTCCAGATACCCAACAAGGCAGGTCAAATAGGCGTGGTCGTCGGCCGATAACCCGTCCTCTGGGCCGCCACTCATGCCCACGCCAAACTCGGACAAGAACAACGGGCCGGTGTAGCCTTCACCCTGCTCCAGCACAAACCCAAACAGGGCGCCGTACTCTGTGCGCTCGACATTGCAGTCTCCAAAGTTGGGCGTCGTGACGGTGAAGCTGTAGCTATGCGCCTCCCAAACGTTCTTCCCCTTCCAAGCCGACGTGTCTAGCGTCTTTGTATGCAGGGGTGAGAAATCGGTGGCCGAGTTGAGGCCGCCGATGATGACGAGCACGTCCGCATTCGCCTCATGAACCGCCTTGGCCCCGCGGGTCACGTAACCGTACCACTGGTCGGCGGCAAAGGGGATCTGGGTCCATGTCGCGCGGAGCTCGTTGCGAATCGATATGGCGATGACGCCCGGTTTCGTGGAAGCCCACATCGACACTTGCTGCAGTCCCGCGAGCCACTCGTTCGTATCAAAGTAGCGACTGTTGGCGGCCCAGTAGAACCTGGCGTCCTTCCACCACCCGTTTCCGTCGTCGAGGTTACAGCACCAGCTTGCTTTGCTGACGTGGTTGTCGAGGATCGTCATGATGTCTCGCTCCCAGAGGACGTCAATGACGCGTGCAAATACATCACGCTGCGTGATGTTCAATTCAGCAAGGAAGGGGTTCTTTTGGACCGCCTGGTCGTAAAGCTTCAGGAGGTCTGCCTCCGCGACGCCTGCTGCCTTGGCACCATTCGTGAAGGAATCCCGGATCCCGACACCCGGGTTCAAGGCGTGATCAGTTGAGAATGTGAGACGGACGCAGTTGAAACCCTCTTGCTTTATCCAATCAGCCAGGTAGTCAATAGACTGCTTGTGTAGGCCCTCTGGAAGGTTGACCTCCATGTGGCCCGCCCAGTTGATGCAGCGAAGCTTGACGCGTTTGTTGGCGGAGTCCGTGATCCAGCGACTTGTTGAGAAGAGAGGTGTCTGCGGCTTTTGAGCGAGGGCGGGAATGACGAGCCAGCTTAAGGCCCATAGCTGAAGCAGGAGCCTCATCTTTGCGAGAAGTTGGCGGGTGACCCCGTGATTGGGCTCGATACAAGACCCAACGGGCTTGCCAGTAAAACAGCCTCTAGCCAGGATACTCGGGGGATGTAACAATACAGATTTCGAAACTTGAAGCCACCAATGCAGCCTATGCGCATGGAGAACAAAGCACGTAATACAAACACAGGTGTTGAAAAGAAACGGGATCAAGTGAGTGATGGAGGTTGAACGAAGGATTATAAGTCGAGACTCAGGCATCCATCTGGAGCTGCTGAAGAAGGTCTTGCCTGGCTTACAACAGGTATTATCGAACCACAAGGACGTTCTTCCCAACTTCGAGTTGGCAGCTGAGAGTTTCCGGAGACAAGAGCTTACAGCCGGGCCGCAACTCTGGGGCCAGTCCAACACGGAGCACATGAACGGGGGTTGTTGGTGAGAAATACATAGTCACTAGAGCCAAGCACACATAGCAAACAGCACGCGACTGTTCCCACCTTCCCAAACTCATCTCAGAGACCGCAACTCCGGCCAGACGAAGACGAAAAGAGGCAGCCAGCCATCATCCACATTCGCCTCCAGACCGTGGACTCGTGCGCATGGGGAATTCGACCTGTCAGTCCTCGAGGGCAGGTGGGCTCGGATGAAAGCTGATTTGAGCTGCAGGGTCGTATCCCTCACTCAGGCAGGCTGTAGTCAGGGACAATCAAGAGTTGGACGTTAATAAGTCCAAAACGGCAGCGAACGAGAAACGAGAAGACGGTTGTGCCTCGACACTCGTCAAGGTCTTGCCCGCAAGCGGCAGGGGAGCTCTCTGCTGGACACATGGCCGTCACAGCGTGTGATTGGATGTCTCGCCTAGGGACGGCATGAATGAAGGTGGATAAACACGGAGGGTTGATGGAGGTGGCAGCCACCACGGACGAACAAGAGGAAGGTCGCGGCTGCGCCCGGGCCACCGCGCGATTGGACCGTCCGAAGGGGGAGAGCCCACGTCACCCGACCGAGCTGTGCTGTGCTGGCCGGCCTGGCCCACCCCGCGCCCTTTCATTCGCGCATCCCACTGATGGCTACCCTCAATGGAGACTCTCGCGCGTGCCACTCTTGGGCCGGCTCTTGGTGACTTATCCAGTTGACGATACTTCCTGAACATCATTGGTGGTTCCTGTACGTGCTACGCTGGATCGGTGAAGCTTGGCTCTGGCTGGATGATTCCCAGTCTTCAATAGGTAACTAGACCATCAAGTGACCAAGGCAAAAGGTGAGAAATTAGAGTCATTTCGCGACGTTCTTGTGTCTCTTGGCGATCAACAAGGACGTAACTGCGCCCGATTTCACAAGACTCCCTTCAACGGCAGATTGAGAACCAAGTATGGTTTCTGAAGTGTTTATTTTATCATTATTCATCGTCCGTTTCCTCATGGAAGACGGTCGGTAGCTACCGGCTACCGCAGTAAACTTGGTACGCTTAACATACTAACATGTTCAGCGGTAGAAGGGGATCCATCGACAGTCTCCTCGTGCCCCAGAGAGAACGCATCGGTATAGACTCCCTTCGCCGTCGGTGGTGTTCCCTCAGCAACAGCTGGATGCCGTTTCCTCCCAAAAACAATATTTTCCAAGACTCCGTAAAGTCCCATATACATCGTAGCTTCATGCGTCGTGGATAAGAATGATGCAACGCGAAACGCCCGCTCCGAAAAGAAAACTCTGGATTTCGCCAATGCTGGCTCATGCCGCAGACGTCGGCAGTGGTTCTGAAGCTGCGGCACGAACCTCAAGCTCTCTCCTCTTGGCGAAGAGGCTTTTGAAGGCGCCCAGGCAGTGAATCAGCGATTCCTCATCGTGAGCACAAAATCGGTAACTCTTCTCCTCAGTGATGAGCTGAAGGCAGTGCGTTTTTGACTTGCTCACGGGGTCGATGTCGACTACGTTGACTATCGCTGACATTGGCCTGATGAACTGGGCCGTATACTCGGATTCGTCCTTGTAGAGAATAAAATTTCGCGGCCGCAATACACCCCAGAGGTTTTTCCACTGCCTGACGCCGCCCTTGCTGCGGAGGAACCAGAGCCAGCCTTGCCAAATGACGCGATCCGGGTCTTGGTCGAAGTTGAGGCCACTGACCTGGCTCGCGTTACGATTCCCGAGGCTAGGCCGGGATGTCAGACCTTCGCCGTCGCCTGGAGATTGCACC
Organism: Colletotrichum fructicola Nara gc5; assembly: GCF_000319635.2. NCBI lineage: Eukaryota > Fungi > Ascomycota > Sordariomycetes > Glomerellales > Glomerellaceae > Colletotrichum > Colletotrichum fructicola. The sequence continues at coordinate 4,582,502 of NW_027094051.1, read as the reverse complement.
GCCAAATCCTCGATAGACATGCCTTGAATGCGTTGAATGTCGTTATCGGAGAAATCGGAGTGTGACGCCAACTCGTTGCCAGAGTAGCCTGCTGAATCCGCCATCTGCGAAGGGCGGCGACGGTCCGAGCCGACAAATCGTGGTACCGGGGGCTCCAATGGTTCTGGTGAGCTAGATGCCAGCCTCTCGGGTCTGGTAGTTTCCGCACCCTGCCCAGAACTACTTGGTGCTGCCATGTAGGATTGTCGGCGACCACCAATGGGACTAGCAAGCAGGAGCTCACCGTCCTCTTCTTCAATGCGCGCATGATTCCTGATCAGTTCCACCCATTCCTCTGCGTCATTGCCACTGCTAGCCTGGAGGTGGTAGTTTTTAGCCGGGGAGAATATGCCAAACACGTTCTTTCTCTTGTTTTTGGGATCTTTCAAAAGGGCAACAGCCGTCAAGTCGGCGAGGTATAGCTTGTGTCGCAGCTTGTCCTCCTTATCGGATCTGTAGATGGAGAGTGAGGTAGGACGCAGGACAAGGTAGATTGACTTCCAGGCCTAGGGAAACAGTCAGAGGTGTCGCACATCGTGTTGCGGTGGCATTCGGACAAACCTTTGTCTTCTGGGTGCGTTTCTGCAGGTAACCGCTTTTGACGACGCGGTCAAACTCGAAGCTGCCGTTCTGGTTCACGGGCGAAGAATAAGTGTCCAGCGCGAGACGACTGCGCATCCGCGAATTGGGGTCATTCGGGAGAGATATGGAGGAAGGGGGTATGGAGACGTCGATGATAGGCGTAGGGAGTGTTTGGACTTGGGTTTGCGCCATTGCCATTGCGACAATTCAATTCTTGTCGAGTGATCTTGGTTGTAAGCGGGTTGGCAATCGCGTGTAGTCGCGCATCAATAGTTGAACCATTCGGTGTTCGGGCGTACAAACACGACGGACAGATGGATGAGAAGAGCGGGAGATGGGCGTTCGTTCCACAACTCAGACGCAATCAGGAAAAATCGGGCGGCGGGCCAGGTGTTCCGTGAGGTGATCCGCACCGTAAGGTACCCGAAGGCGGTATCTCGATGGTGGGCGAGGTAAAAGTTGGGGTGGCTGGAAGTGGATGTCGAGTGGGAGTCGCGTGTCGGTGGCTTTATTGTTTGGGGGGTGCTGCTACCGCAGCGTAGGGTAGCGTACGACTGGAACCAGGGGCCGTGTCTGGATATCCAAGCTGCCCTTGCCTGTATCTTAAAAAAGCAAAAGGCGAATGCAGGCGTTTGGACACACGTGGGATGGGAAACGAGTGTAGGCGAGACGGGACGAGACAAGACAGGCTGCGCACAGTGTTGAGAGGAGGGGAAGTGAGAGAATGCCGTGTGGGCGAGAGAGTGAGTGAGGAGAAGTTATTTGTCCCTAGCACGGATGGTGATGGCGAAAAGGGGAAGGGGACTGTGTGTGAAGAAGTATTTGAGTGGTGAAACTTGGGATGCCAAGAAAAGGAGACGAATCTCGAGTTTTAGAGACGGCAAAAGACAGCAAGGGATTTGTGCGGATGCGGGTGCAGTGGTATGTGGCTACCTTCCAACCCTGAGGCGAGGTGAGGGAGGTAGGTAATCAGGTACTTGGTAAGATGCGGTGTGTGTGTGTGCCCGGAGATTTATGCCAGCGGCCAGCGGCAAGCGTCTGCGTTTTAGTGTTGTACTTGGGCGTGTTGTGGGAATGGATGGCGTTGTGTTGGGCGTGGGTAATATGTCCGAATATGAAGTTCTAGTAAAGACACGAGGGACGGAAAGGGAAATGGAAGCTAATAAAACGGATGGGCCGTGGTGGAAAGTAGCGATGAGGTCAGGGCAGGCATGCTCTAAAGAAAGGGCATGGCGGATGCTGCGGGCCCTCTCGACGGGTGACGGGGAGCCAAAAAGCGAGAGCAAAGGGCAGTGACGATGACCTCCTCCTTGTTGCTTGCTTGCGCGTGAGCACAACCAACAAAACAAAAGATACCTCCTTCGACGTGTCTAGGTATGCAAGGAACCTTACCTAAGGTAGGTTACCTTAGGTAGGTGCCTTAGGTAAGGTAGGCACTCTATATGGTAGGTACTGCGTAGGTACGAAGGATGAAAGGAGGCACCCCCGAGTTAAGCTTTGACGGGGGCGCTGATCGGCGCAGCGATGTCGCAGGCAGAGCGCAGAGGGAGGGAGGGAGATGGATGGAGGGCACCTACTATCCGTATGTAGGCACGCCAGAGCAGGTTCCAAGGACGGGGTTCGTTCACTGGAGTGCCGCCATCTGAAGAAGGCCCGCCTGCGAAAAGTGTAGGTACGTACTCCCATAAGATACCTTGGTACCTAAGGTAGGTAAGGTAGTGGCAGTGGGGAGTGACAAAATCAGGCCATGGAGCCTCCTCAATGCAATGTACACTACCTAGGTACGGAGTAGGAATTCGCTGACTGGACTGGACTGCTGCGGCCACGAAGGCGGACTTGGCATTGACGAGATGAAGACGGCGGCGCCTGCATTACTCTCGAGGGCCACTCTTCATTAACAACTCACTGCTTCGACATGGACCTGCGAGGGGTAGTTGTCCGCTGGAGTCAGGTCAGGTCTCCAGCTCGACCATGACTGGTTGACAACGGATTCAAACAGAGTAGAAGATTCAAGGTGACAGGCCTTGGAGACGGGGAAAGGGTGGTTGGGACACTGCAGTGTGCTGTGGAACGGCCTAGCTCCACCAAGGGGGCCGCCGGGCGGGTCACAAAGTGCCCAAGCGTTTTTTTTTTTCCTTGTTTTTTTTTTCTGGTTTATTCTTCAAGGAGCAGGTAGAACGACTAATAGACTGACTGACCACCACCTCGTCGCTCATGGACGTGGAACACGCAAAGAAGAAGCCAAGAAAACTGTGAATCACTGAGCGACAAGCACCGCCCCGTTTCACATTCGAGCCTCTTGGACAAATCGGTTGGGATCGTCTTTCCCCCCGGGCCCAGACCCTTTGGGAAGAGGAAAAGGGGGGACTCTGTCTCATGGAGAACGAATTTAACCATCGATGACCCCGAGACCCGCCAGTCCGCGGGAGTCCCTGTTTGAAGTACCCCAAGTGCCATGCCCGTCCCATCTTGTCCTTCAACCCACCCCGCCAGAAGAGGAACAGTTTTGAGATCTGTGTGTTTTGTTCTTTTCCGTGCATTGGTGTTGTTTCTGATGGTCCGAACATGCTTCCATTCTCCAAATTTCCTTTCAGTTGGGTCTTGCGCTTTGTGCTAAGGGTTGCCCTGCATCGTCCGTTTGCGAGAGCACAGAGGCTGTGGAACCTTGACAATGATATGCCACTGTCCATCAGTAAGCCATCTTTCCAAACCCCTCCCCGATTAAACATCGGACTCGGCGCGTCTTGCGCTCTCACATGTCTGATGCTTGCCGCTTCCAATCAATCGACTGTACAGCCGGCGTCATGATTAAGCGCCTTGACTTGGCCTGGCATTGGCCCGGGCGCGCGCGAACGCGCGCTTAGGCAGCTTGCGCAGTTTCAATGCCCACGTCGTGCCGCCGCCGTCATAATCAATCAATTACCCCGAGCAGAGAGCCTCATTTCGTTGCACTACTTCAACCTCCTTCTCCCAGCCCCGATGGCCCGCGCCCTTGTCTGACCACCCATAGGCTATGGCACTCCTGCGCCTCGCCAAGACTATTCCATGTAGTGTACAGGCGTTACCCCTGAAAATGCATGGCCCTCATACGGAATATTCACCCCAAAATGCATACATATGAGCTGCCCGCCTTATTTTGTATGGGCAAAACACGAAAAACGCATATCTGCATAATACATAGAGCCCTCAGAAATATGGCTTTTGAGGGGTCGCAGCAAGGGGTTCTGGGGGGTCTCCAGGGGGGCTACAGGGGGCCTTAGTGGGCCCTCCAGCGCCCACAGCGCTAGCCACCTGCCCTAGGAGCCCTGAAGGCCTCTAGAGGGCCCACTTTTAAGCCGCTAGAGGTGCCTTCCTATACAAACCATATACTGCATAACGCCGTCAAAATGCATATCGATTCGATGCCCGGATTGCATGCATTTGCAGGGGTAACGCCTGTATGAGAGGACGGCCCGGCCATCAAAACATCGTGACGTTGTGCCATCCCAGCCTCCCGCCTCTGTCCGCTTCATGGTACAAGAGGAACCACTCTTCTTTTCCTCACCCTGGAAATACCAACCTCTCCCGTCATTGCCTAGGTTCTCGCTCGCTTACTCTCTTCTTCCCTACCGCATCCCACAATGCAAACAAACAACGCAGAAGAGCGGTGAAACGCTCAGATAAGCTCATGTTCCGTGGCTTGCCACCGGTCTTTCGTGGCTTTCGACTACAATCATGCCGGGATTTGGCAGATGCTAGTGCCTAAGCCCGGTGCGGCCCGATGGCTGGCCGTTAGTCTCTCTTGCGTCCGTGGCTTGGCTTCTACAGCGCACTATACATCCTGCTCATTTCTCACTTGACTCTGATCCTTCTAGTTCTAGGCCGACCCTCTCTTTTAACCACTGCCGTCTCATGTCGGTCCTTCTGTTTTTTATTCAGGTCTTGCATGTGTGTCCGGCCGTGGAAGACACGGCACAGTGGACATTTGAACAGGGAGAGCCTTTACATCTTCCGTCTGACCGAGCACCCATGTCCACACGTCCATCTCTGACCCTGCCGCCTTAAGCTGAAGAGAAAATGCAACCAAGCGGGTGGTCGTCAAACCACCGCCGACTTTTCGCCCAAGCACCTAACACAATTTCCCGTCCTGCTACTGCTACTTTCTCTACCTGTTCTGCATCACCCCAATCGGGCACAGTGGTTCCAAAACCAATGAGATGCACGCCGACATGAAGTAACGTTCTGAAGGCGAAACTGTCATCAACATCGCCATAGCCTTTGGTGAAGCCTTCAATCAACCATATGCCAGCATCCAGGTTTTTGTACAGCTTCAGCTGATAAAGCTCTGCGATCATCTGACCGAGATCCAACGGTGTGAGGGCAACCTGGAACATCTCCCAGTCTACTACAAAGAGATGCATACGCCGCGATTCCCACCGTACCCCTTGCAAGAGAATGCTATTGCGAGTATTAGTGCATGCTGCTGACAAGTTTGACCCAGATCACGCACTTTCCCGTCCAGAAGTCCCCGTGGATGACCTGGAGACTTTTCTGGTCTACCAACTCCTCGGTCGATTTTCCCACGATGGCATTGAAGATGTCCCCACAACCACGAAACACCGTCGGATGTCTTTTCATCGCGTTCGGAAGCTGCTGGTAGTTGGCCCAGTGCTTGATAGACTGCATGTCCTTGTTCGCCAAAGCAATCTCACGCAGGTTGGATTGTGCCGGCGAGTTGCTCCAGTCGTGGAATCGTCGGAGCCATTGGCCAATTCCCAGACCAATCTCGAGACATTGAGCTCTTACTAATGCGGGTTCCAAGAGTGAAAAGTGCTCAATCGCGTAGAACTTGAGGCTGAGCGGGGTTGGCTGGTACTCTTGCACTTGCGTGTTGGTGTCTCTGTTGAAGTAGAATAACTTCGGTGTGGTTACTGAGACATCCGAGTTTATGTACGGCGGAAACGCCGCTAGGCACTTAAGACAAGACTCCTCGATGCGCTGAGTGGCGGTTAGAGTCAGAAGCAGTGCACAATACGAGAGGGCTTCATACGCAACGGGAGGTAGTGAGCTTGAAGTCTGGGCTTTGGCGGACGAATCCTTCGCCGTGCTTGATGGCCACTTCCGACGTCCCGTCAGGAAGAGGTTGATTTAGGCGCGCCTGGTAGATGAAATTCGCTGTTCCTCCAGTGAGCAGTCGAGCAGAATTGAAGTTGTATGGTGTGCTGGCCAATTCTGCCTTGATGTCTCGCAGAATACGTTCAGATGTGTTATCTTCGGCAGCCATGGCAAAGAGCAGATCGTAGTTGGTGTTCACAACATGGGAAGAAGAAGGTCGATGTGGTCGTTGACAGAAGCGAGCGGGGTGAGGCTCTCTTGCGATAGTTGTTCATTGAAGGCGAGAATTTTGAAGGCCGAGGGTTTGACGCGACTCTGGTCGATGGCGAGCCAGACACCGTCAAATGAAATCGAGACAGGGCTTCGCGAGAGACTCTGTGCCTCTTAACCAGCCGAGTTTGGAACTGCCGAAAACGGTAGTTGCAACCTGCACCTCCCGCCGAATGAGTCAGACGGCGAGTGCATCTATTCCTACCTACCTTATGCCTGCTACCTACGAACCGGAAACCATCTCGCCGGTGGGCAATAGTGAAGAATGTAGAGCGAAAAAACAACTTCTGCCCATATGCGACGATTAAGTAGGGAAGCATCCCGCCGAATGGGGCAAAATTGACAGTAGCCGGGTGAGATTAACCAAAAAAAGCAAGGCGATGCCAATGATACTTCCACAAGCCATGAAAGGGCTCGCGGCTCATGGTGTGCGGTTCTTCTGCTGAGCTTTCATGCGGTCGAGGGTGGCGGGGCCATTGACTAGTCGAGATTCAAACCGAACTGGTGCCTAAAACAATTTGGGACCCCGTCGACAACTTTGAGTCGGTTCCAGATAGGATACGGACGCTGCATCATGACCTCTGTCGCTTCATATATTGGTCGTGAGCAGGAGTCTAGTTTGTGCAAGACACGGTTCGAAGTGGCCATCTTGCATCCGCGTTTTGCATGTATTGGTGGTATTGTCATGTCCATGAACGAGGAGCATTTTGTGGCGGAAAGCATAGGCAAAGGCAAAATAATTAATCTGGCTATTGGTAGTCTCAATTTGTTGATGAAACCCAAACACACGTCTGGTCCGGAAAAAATCCGACTGCAAACTGTGTGAGTCAACTTTGAGTGGCGGAACCCAAAAGTCGAATTATCTTTCTTCACAATTAAACAGCCAAAACTATACCGTCGCATTTGCAACAACACGCAACAAGAGCACACGGCCATAGGCGAGCTTAAATACTGTTGTGTCATACACTCATTTCGGGCCGATAATTTTTTTCCCCTTCGCTGCCGAACGAGGCCAAACCCAATCTCTGTCGCAGCCCAACTCGCAAGTATGAGCGGAAACACTGAGCCACGACCTTGCCGGCGATGCAAGATACCGACGGGTCTGACGGTGAGAAAGGACCCGCTGTGCGAGTAAGCTATCAACTTTGAACACCACTACATTCTGGAAGTCCCGTGCTGATTGTTCTCTCAGAGCCTGCTATGAGGCACACATTGCCCAGCGAGTGGTAAAGGCTCTTGGCAAGCCATGGAAGGAGGCCAAGGAGAAGATCGGAAACAAGCCAAACGCCAAAGGAAAGTACCTCCTCGGTCTCTCCTTCGGGCATTCGTCTGCGGCCATGGTACAGGTGCTGGACAAGAACCTCCAGAGCCTCCATGACAGAAAGTTGCGCGTCGCCTATGAGGTGCACGCCATCCACATCGACACGGACCTATCGGGCACTTCGCAGTCATCGGCAAAGTCCCCCGCGAGCCAATTACTGGACAAGTACGAGGAAAGATTTCCAAACCTGTCCATGCAATGCGTGCCACTGAGTGACGCTCTCAGGCTAGATACGATAGACTGGTCTGTACTACCGGCTCTGCAGAAGGACCTCGAGCCCTCGCAGCAGGTCAGAGCCATGCTCGAAGCGCTGCCATCTGTGACGTCGAGGGTGGACATCTTGAGGCTGCTCGTGCGGCATCTGTTGCTGTCGCTGGCCATAGACAAGGAATGCCACGCGCTGCTTCTTGGCTGCACGACAACCGCCTTGGCCGAACTGACATTGGCGGAGACGGCGAAAGGGAGGGGTTTTGCGGTGCCCTTGCAAGTGAATGACGGACAAGTTCCCATCACGACGTTTCCACGCTCGAAGGAGCAGTCGGAAGAAGGCCAGCCAGCCAGCGGAACTCAGAAGACGACGTTCCCCGTCTATTACCTATTGAGAGATGTTTTCAAGCGGGAAGTGACTACGTATACTGGACTCGTCCAACCACCGATCAGGGAGCTGATTCAAGACGCGGGTTCGAGTAGCAGCACTATCGTGTCGCATAGAGAATTAAGCATCGAGGACGTCATGACCCGGTATTTCGAGGAGGTGGAAGAAAGCTACCCATCGGTTGTCGCCAATGTCGTTCGCACCACTGGCAAGCTCATACGAGAGAATGCCGGGGATACGTGTGCACTCTGCGGAATGGATCTGGACGAGCATGGCTACGCCAGGTGGAAGGGAGAGATTGGCGAGGATCCGGATGATGTGAAGCGCAAGGAAACTGCAGGACGATTATGTTACGGGTGCGAACGGTCTATATATGGGTAGATCAAACAGAGAGGCATCCCCACGTCCCCTTCTCAGAGCTTGGCCTATTCCCTGCCGCTTTCCTGAACCCCAGCCATCCCCGGCCATGACGAGTCCATCAAGTCTATCCAGCTCTTTTGAACTCCATACATGCAAACGCTGATTCAGTAAGTACAAGATCGGTTTTCAATCACGGGTTTTGCAGGGCGGTCGTAGGCAGGATGCGATCTTCGAGCTTCCTAATCAGCTTGTTCATTTGCTCGGCCAAGGTCAGGGTCAAGATGGTGTGGGGGAGAATTCTGGCCAGGTGAGGCAGGAATCCCTTGTAAATGGCGAACAGTCCCTCGGTGCGGACGGTCTTGGACAGGCAGTCAAAAACTCCTTTGTACAGATTTCCGTTTTGGTTGTACAGGCGGGACATGATGGTGTCTGTCGGTGAACATCAGTAAAACTCATTCAATAATATTCATCATCGAACGATCGCATACCAGGAGGATGCATTACGCAGCAAACAACGAAACCGCTGACAGTACTGCTGGCAAGGTGCAGAGGAAGGCCCTCTTCCATCCCCAGATGGCGGACTAATCTCCTCTTGGCAAAGAAGTAGGTGGGCAACTGGACAGAGCTTCCGAAACCGGTTCTAATCATGGCGGCGCCAACTCCGCGGTAGAGACCGCGAACTCCCTCGTTGTGGTAGATCGAACTGAGGCCGTTCCAAGCGTTGCGGTATTTGTGCTGTGTGCCGACGGGTAGGAAAGGAGAGAAACTCTGTAACCGGGTCTTTACAAGGAAGAAGGGGCTACCGGCAGCAGCTCCCATTATTCCCGATCCAGCACCGCAGAACATGTTGATACCCAAGCTTTGCTTACTGCCATCATTGTAGATCAAGGAGGCGAGACCGTGGCGCATGGGCTCGTAAAAGCCTAGACGGCAACCGTTTAGCAGGACCTGGTAGACGTACGCGCAGCCGATACCACGGTAGATGCCCCGAACGCCCTCATTCCTGACAATGACAGATACACCCTGCAGAGGTCCGCGGTACTGATGGGGTTGATGTCCCTTGTCCTTCAATTCTCCTTGCAATTGCATTCTAGATGTCGTCGAAGAGGGGTCAGCGCACTGCGGCAGCGCCAACATGGGGGGGAGGGCAAGCAGCGCCGGGACGAACCGAATTTTGACAGTCTCAAAGGGATGTGTAGCCGTTACGGCACCGCAGGCGGCAATGCCGCCGGCGATGAAGGCGCTGTTTCGATGGTTAGCTGCGCCATCTCGCGGATTGCCGGTCTGCGGGCCGCAACTTGCCCTAAGGTTGTCGACATTGCGCCGGTCTTGCTGCGCGAATAAGAATATAAAAGGGTATCAAGCAGGTGAAGCTGATCGCATTTGCAATGGCGATCGGGGTTGTCGGTAAATTGTAGTAAAAGAGTGACACCGTTCGGAACCTTAGGACCTGGAGACGGCACGATGGGGGTTAGCAACGCGAAGGAACAGCTGGAAATCTACCACGGTGGGTTGACGCCCGGCCAAACAACGCAGAAGCAGAAACGAGGCAGTCAAGCGGCGAGCAGGTCTTACATATTCACTCCTTCTAGCCAGAGCCCAACACCAGGTTGTCGCGCACTTTTTGAGTCAACAAAGTCGCAATGCACGATGATGATATGGACAGGTCGGGTTGGCACCAGACAGGACGAATTGACTCTTGGGCTGCTGGGGGTCGCAGGTAGGGTACATATCTCACTAAGCTCCGCGCGCGGAAGAGAAAATGGGAATTTTTCTTGTCCAGCGACGACGGCCGTGGATAGCCATTGCCGATCCCGGCGTTCGGAGCTGCCAATTGGCAGGGTTGGCGGACAGCAGCGGCCTAAACCGGTACCCCGGATCCTGGCGGAAATGGGGGCGTTGCTTTAGCTGGCCCATTGCCAGTGAGGCAGTTTGCAATGCAGAGTCGGTCGTCATCGCAGGTCGTTGCACTCTGTGGGCCAACTGGCCTGGCGTGGCTTGCTAGCTTTGCTAGGGGATTCTTCTGTGCTAGCTTTACGGCCGCGCGTGGTGTTAGGACGTGGCTGATATGAGTCGAGGTACGTACCTACAGAGCAAGGACATCACAGACCCCCCTGGAAGCTCCTTGCCCCGCCAACTCTTGGAGCTTCCAATTTCCTCGTAGCCGCAGCCGCAATCGCGTCTTCTGCATCCGCATTGCTCTGGCGCCGCGTTCACCAACAGTCCACACGCCTTCTTGCGACAAACCCACCAAGACTCCAGAGTTTGGCTCTGATCGAAGTTGTCGTTTCCCAAGCTAACCCAAGGCATTGAAGCCTCCGGGTCAACGAACCTAGGGCAGCTTGACAAGCTCGATCTGCGACGCTGCTGCCCACCGCCACAACGCCAATTGCACTGAAAGAGCCGGCAATTCGTCATGGCTTCGACACCCATGGATCTGGACTACCGGGACTCTACTCCTGCCAATGGAACTTCGCTGAATATCACGCGATCGCTGAACGCAAATAACACTTCTCAATTGAGCGATGTTGTCTCGACGTTTCGTCCTACAAAGGTAGGCAGGTCCCGTGACCCCTCAATCATTCAGAAACGGGTGGCGCTTACACCTCCTTCCAGTTATTCAAGAGGGACGACATCAAAGACGGTCGGCCGCAACCTCATGTTCTCTCGCTTGACTTCGACGATCCGGGTGAGCTTCTGATGACATCCGAAAGCGACGAGACCATTCAGATCTACAACGTGAAGGAGGGACGGCATGAAAAGAGTCTCTTAAGCAAGAAATATGGCGTAAAGCTGGCAAAGTTCACCCATACAAGTTCGAGCATTCTTTATGCGAGCACAAAACAGAATGGTGAGAAGGATTTGAGTAGCGGTAGGGAGGGCTGGAGACGCTGACAGTCGAAATAGACCAGATTCGCTACCTTGCCACCCACGACAACTCCTTCATCAGATACTTCGAGGGCCACGAGAAGAGTGTGACAGATATTGCAGTGCACCCGGGAGCTGATAACTTCATCTCCTGCAGCCAGGATAACACAGTCCGCCTGTGGGATGTATCCACAAAGCAGTGGTGCGGCCAGCTTTTCCTCCATACGCCATACCTTGCCGCATACGATCCCTCGGGACAAACTTTCGCAGTCGCTTCTCCAAGTAGCGGAAGTGTGTTGCTGTACGACTGTCGCAACTACGACAAGGCGCCCTTCGCGACTTTCGACCTGGTCGATGTGGGCAGACACGTAGACCCCCAATTTGTGATTAGGGGCTGGACTAAACTGGAGTTCTCGAACGATGGAAAGCATGTGCTTGTCGGCACGCGTGGGAGTGGCCACTTCCTCATCGATGCTTTTGATGGCAGCCTGAAGGCCTATCTCCGCAAGCCTGAAGGCGGCACTCGACGATTGGCTGCGGGTGAAGGCGTAAATGCTACTTACAATGGTGTTTCGAGAATTGATCCTGCCACGGCGGAGAGCAGCGGTGAATGTTGCTTCTCGCTGGATGGTAGATTTGTGCTCAGTGGTACCAAAAAGGATGTCTTGGTATGGGATACCTTGGCGCCGCCGAACGAAACCAAGACTCTCAACCCCACCTGGACTTTGGAGGACAAGCGAGAGGCGGCAGTGCTGGCATTCAACCCTCGGTACAACTTCTTCGCGACGGCTGACCAGGAAGTTGTCTTCTGGCTGCCTGACCCGCCTCAATAGGATGGAAGGTATGGTTCAGAGTTGTTAGGAAGTACTGCAAGCTGGTGGCGTTGACAGGGACAAGCATTTTCGGAGTTTAAAAGACAAGATACCCAACTCGTACAATTCCGTGCCAAGAATTATCGTAAATACGACTGAACGCAATGTGAATATGGATACGCTTCATTTACTCACTATCCTCGAATCAAATAACATTTGCCAAGTTTCTGGCTTGGAGACCCAGGTTCGCAGCAGTGACGTGCTGTTTAGACTTGCCCCTCATCACGGCCACCCATGGCCTCAGTGTGGATTGACCGCAGCTACCTACCTCAGGTTACCTAGCTGGACCCCACCAAAATTCAATCCTCCACCGCCCGCGGCTAGTCCACATCAACGAACGTCACTCAACCACACACACACAATCCCACGACATCTAGCGAACAGCCGCCGAAACCGCGAGACGACACGCGAGCACAAAGAGGTACCTAGGTCGCGTTGGAGAGACGAATATAACGACCGAATTCGCGCACATCTCGGTACAGTGCAAGGCTCTGGCCGCCCTCTCGCGACGATGCCGACATACAAGAACAGCCAGGAATGGCTGCAGCAGTCATCGCTGCTCCTCCAAGCTCGTCCAGCAACCGTGAGGCCCTTCTCCTGCTCTACATTCCAAGTCTTGCAGACAGCCCCGACTAACCCGTGTCGCTTTGCGCGACCATCGACCGCATAGACTAGAATCACAACCAAATACTCGATGAAGGACGTCAAGCCTAGAAAATCAAAGGCGGACGACGAGCAGGACAGCACGATGCCTGACGCGGCGACCGCCAAGCCACCAAGGGGCAGCCTCGAGATCAAGACATACGACCCCGTCAGCGGTGTCGCGCTCAAGTACAGGACGACCAAGGCTGCTGAAGTCACACGTCTCATCAATTTGCTGGGCTCCCTGGGCCGCACCATGGCGACATCCAAGGCCCCCGCGGAGGTCAAGGATGAAGCCGTGGCTGATACACCTGCTGAGGAGAAGGCCGTGGGCTCGGCTGAGTTGAAGAGTGGCGCGCAGGAGAAGCCTCAACAAGCTGCGGGTGGCAGTGGTGGAAAGAAGAAGAAGAAGGGCAAGAAATAAGAAAACAACAGATGGCATACAGGGACCGCACACGCAATGATAGGTATGCCAGAACCGTGTTGCTCATGATACATGGCTGTGGACGTGTTGAAAATGGCAATTGACAGACACACAAAAGCGTTGGGGGCTTCAAAGAGATACACCAATCCATTTGGCCCAGACTGAGTTCTGATAGAGCAACCAGTTAAGGTCAAAGAAGGCTGGCGAATAAAGAGCCTTCATTTCCGTCACGTGCGATGAATGGATCTGTTCGTTTGTCGTGTCTGAATTACTGAAAATAGTGCTCGCCAATACATTATCCATCAAAGACATCCATGCCCCCTATTTTCCACCGTCGTCCAACCACCTAGCCCGTGGGAGCATCCAACTCCCAGGTGTAATGTGTCCCCCGCTAACGCCGTGTATGTATATGATAAAACAAACGACTCTATGCCGAAACTCATTAGAGAGGCGATGGAGTGCGAAAACAAATCGCTGTGGCAAGTACCACGCGAATGCAATGTACAAGGGTATAAGAGGGAAGAAAAAGGACATAAACGACTTCGCACGCTCCAGTTCAGAAGTCCTCGTCAAAGCAGAAGTCGCCGCCATTCTCACCCTTCTCCTCGGAAGAGCCGGCAGACTCATCCTGGTACTTCTTAGCACTGTTCATGACACCGGCCTTCTGGTAGTCGGCGACACGCTTCTCAAAGAAGTTGGTCTTGCCACCAAGAGAGATGTTCTCCATGAAGTCGAAGGGGTTGACCGATTTGTAGACCTTGTCGTTGCCGAGAGCGACCAACAGACGATCAGCGACGAACTCGATGTATTGCTTCATCAGGTTGGAGTTCATGCCCAGGAGGGCGCAAGGCAGAGCCTCGGTCAGGAACTCTTGCTCGATCTTGACAGCATCGACGATAATATCCTCAATCACCTGCTTGCTGGGGCGGTGCTTCAGGTGAGAGTACAGAAGGCAGGCAAAGTCGGTGTGGAGACCCTCATCACGGGAGATGAGCTCGTTGGAGAAGGTTAGGCCGGGCATGAGACCACGCTTCTTGAGCCAGAAGATGGAGGCGAAAGCACCGCTGAAGAAGATGCCCTCGACGGCGGCAAAGGCAACGAGGCGCTGGGCGAAGGTGGACTTTGTGTCCGTGATCCAGCGCAAGGCCCAGTCAGCCTTCTTACGGATGCAGGGGATGGTGTCGATGGCGTTGAAGAGATAGGTACGCTGGGCAGGCTCCTTAATGTAGGTGTCGATGAGAAGGGAGTAAGTCTCGGAGTGAATGTTCTCCATCATGATCTGGAAGCCGTAGAAGCAGCGCGCCTCGGGGACCTGGACTTCGCCAGAGAAACGCTCAACCAGGTTCTCATTGACGATGCCGTCGGAAGCGGCGAAGAAGGCGAGAATGTGAGAGATGAAGTACTTCTCATCATCGTTGATCTTGTTGTTCCAGTCGTGGAGATCCTTGGACAAATCAATCTCCTCAGCAGTCCAGAAAGAGGCCTCGGCCTTCTTGTACATTTGCCAAATCTATGCGTAAAGAGTTAAATTAATGTTCTCGAGAGAAAAACCACTTTACGCGTCAATTACGCGTGGTATTGTGACTGACCTCATGGTACTTGATGGGGAAGAGAACGAAGCGTTGGCCGTTCTCCTGGAGAAGAGGCTCGTCCATCTCCTCCTCCTTGATGCCAGGGGCGACGACAGGCGCTTCTTGCTGCTTCGTGGACTCCTCAGTGGGCTTGGTTTGAATGTCGGTTGCGGTGGCAACGTCAGAGCTGATGGGCTGGTTCTCCTTGTCGGCGTTGTTGAAGTTGAGCTTCTTGACGGGGGACTCCATCTTGAAAGAATCGAGAGCGGCGGCAGCCTGGAATTTGAGTTGTTAGTTCATTAAAATCCATATACGCGCACATTGTGACAAAGTAAAGTAGCGGTTGCGGTTGTGCGCCAGAGCGCAAGTCGTGACGTACCTGCTTGGAAGGAGTGACTTCAACAGACATTGCGAGGGTTGCGCGGACGAGAGGGGGAAGTAAGCGTTGACGAATGGGTGAATTGAAAACCCAGAAAAAAGACTGCGAGAAAGAATTGAGGATATCGGCGGTCGTATGAAGCGTTGTTGTGTTTTCTCGTTGAGTGTGAAGAGAAGTAGACGCGATGTCAGTGGGTGACTTTTGAAAGGCTTTTGTACCAGACAACCGGGCAGCACGTGTGGTGGAAGACGCGTCGCTAGGTGCAGGGGGTTCCGCGTTCGTGTTTTTGCGGGTTTTGGGTCTAATTGCTTTGCGCCGGGACCTCTGGCAGCTTTGGGTCCTTCACACTGACTACGATCGTTGCCCCTCGCTCCACTTAAAAGCGCGTCAAACAGGGGTAGGCCAGCGATCGCCAGCGCGTTTCGCTGCTAAAGTGGCAGGATTCTGTCTCGGCTGGCACTTTTCCACTTCTCACCCTTGCAAGAAAAGTGACGACCGACGGCTCCCAGCGGGACGCGTCTTGCCCAGCCCTCTTTTTCCCTCTTTTTTCTTCATCGTACCTAGCCATTTGTAACGTGCTTCGTCGTTCGAGTGGCCGCATGCGTTCCACCCCCAGCGAGCCGACCAGGCAACGATGTCATGACCGGGGCAACTGGGAGGAAATGGACGGCGTCACGGCATGCCAGACCACTCCTACCGAGGGCTTCGGCCGAGCAAACGCGTGCCAGTTTTCCCTTATTGCTCCCGTCAGCCCGGGCCACCCCCCCGGTCCTGTGCCAATATTCCCGTATCCGTAATTCCGCATCGACTCGTTCTGGGTTCGTTCTCGGCGTTACGAACCAACACGTTTCTCGGTCTCCTGGTCTGGAACTCCCCTTAGATTATCAGATCAGATCAGATAACACCTAATCCGTCCAGGACCTAGGGCTTGGGCGGGACGAAGTGGCCCTCCCAAGATTTACCGCCCTGCAATTCTGTCTAAGCATCGACAAATCTCGCCGGCATATGATTCTTGATTGCAGGTCGACGCGGTTAATTGTGCTCGTCGTCGCTGGGAGGCTGGCCCATCCGCCTGCGGGCACGGACGGGCGGCCCGGCTTGATTGCTCATTTCTGGACAGTCCAAGTGTTACGTATTACGTTAGAAGCGTTCACTCTTCTATAAAACGACGCGCTGTGTCAATTATCTAAAGCGGCCCTACTATCGTGAAGTGGGTATGTAACTAAGGTATCGTGTCGTGCTTGCATCTCACCATCCAGTTCGTATCTTGTGTGTGCGCGTGACCATCAGCTAGCGAGAACGCCGGGTTCTGGCCCAGCTCGAGACAAAAGAGAAATAAAATCCGTATAACCAATCGCTAGAGCACTTTATGACTAAAGTCTTCCTGCCTACTGATGCCATCCCTTCTAGGCCTCTGGATGCCACGACTTCTGGTTGAGACTTCAACGCCGAGAAGACCTGTCTCCGGGGTCACGGCCAGCATAGCCCGTCTCCTCATCCTCCACTCTCGATCGACCAAACCCAAACCAACCACGGCCACCGCCAGACCGGTCGTCGCGTGTCTTAACCGGAGCAGGTGCAGCTGGGGCGCGTCCGTTATACGAGTGTTGGCGGCTTCCGCCACGACCTGATGACATGTTTCCATGACGGCGCGGTTCCTCTTCGACATACTCGGGTGGTGTGCGGTCATCATCCCAGCGATCAAACTCATCTGCTTCGCTAGGATCAACTGCGGGTACGGGCGCTCCACTCCGTCGAAGATTCTTCTTGCCTTGTTCGCGAAGATAGTCTTCCAGGAGGATGGCATTCTTGGTGTTGCAGCGGAAAGCGGCGTCGGCAATATCACCAATGAAGGGTACCAGGCCAATGGCAAAGTCCACAATGATGTTAAACAGCATCTTGGACTTGAGCGAACCCGGCAGCCCACCCTCAATTTTGTTGCAGGTCTTGAACACCATCAAGGCCATGAATGCATCGAGAGCATCACCAATACTGTTAGCATGGTGTTAGTCGCCGTTGAAGATACCTTACGTGCCAAGTAGGGATGTGGGGCATGTGCAGGGCGGTGTAGGGTACTCACGCAGGAACGATTCCGATGACGCTGCTCCAACCGAAGCGAACACCGCAGAGGCTGAATAGCGACATGTCGAGGCGATAGGCTCGCCGCTTGACCTTGGTCAAGACTTCTCCATCTTTGGCGGATATTCCCGGCGGGAGGGCCTTTCTGCGCTTTTTGACTTTCTTGGTGGGACGACCATCAAGTCTGGTAGCCGGAACGGTCTCGAAGTAGGGATCCTGAGGGGTTGAGACGTCAGTACAGTGCACTTGTGGAAGTTCATTTAACATTCGCCGTTACGTACTTCGCGACCAAACTTATTCTCAACCTTTTCCGCCAAGATCTTCTTGCTCACCCACTTGGCGATGAGACTAGCCATGACTGCGTTTGGAGGCGACTGCGCGGGCAAGAAAGGTGCTGATTGGTAAAGTTCTTGGTTCTGAAAAGCACGAATGGCGCTGATATTTCCTACAGGAAACTCGACGTTTGCCGCGTGAAATAAGTTTACATAGGGACGAAGGGTGGGGAACAGTAAAGCCTTCCAAGAAGTTGAAGGCTGGAGTATATGTATTCAAACGAGCACTGGAACTGAGAAAAGGATATGCATGCAGGGTCCGAGTCCCTGTCACGACCCAAGTTGCCTCTCGACGTAAGGTGGTTGAGGGCGCCCAGAATTCCTGTTTTGACAAGTCAGGGGACCAAACCACGGCCATGATGTAATCATGTCGGTCACTGAACGCCAATGCACTTTCAGCAGTCCCGAGAGGCCTCTGCAGTGGAGCTAGAGCAAGCTAGCTGCGGTGTTTCACATCATGCTGCAGCGCCTTCGCTGTACGGTCCCCAGTAAGCATGCGACCCAAATGACCATTACTGGGCAATTCAGCGGTGTCCGTTGCACCGGGACGTCCAAATGGCATTGAAGAGAGCGCGCAAGTGTGGCAACCGAAGTGAGGTCGAGACTCTACTCAGCCACATTGTGGCTTGGGAACTCCAGATCGTCTCAAGTCCCTGTCGTCACCCTCTCACATGCAATCCAGGCCAGATTTCATGATCAAATGTTGAAAGATCAAAGGATACACCTGCTGCGTCTACTGCTTAGCCCATGCACAGTCGGAGGCAGCCCGCCATTTGACAAGGGAAACCAGTGTAGACCGGATAGAAGATGGTGATCTGAAGTCTCGAGAAGGGCTGTGGCACAGTGCGCATGTATCTAAATGCACTATCCTGGCATGAGGAGCCTCATGCAAAAGACAGTGTGACGCGTTGTTCGAGCAAGGTTGGCCCTACGAGCCAATCATGTAGGTCCCTCGCTCGAGCTTTCCGCCACACAATATCTGCCACGTCCGTCCCACCTACCTCCACCGGCGTGGCTAATTGGTGTTCTTGCGCCTGGTCGCGGATGCCACAGGTGCTTCCTCGCTATCTGACTGGCTGGCCACCTCACCCATCGTCAACAAAGAGCAGAGTGTCGCTTGCTTCTCCGCCTCTGCTAATCGGCAACACTGCAACCAACAACCAAGAGGCTGCTTGTCAACGCATCTCTGCCAGCAAGCAATCACCAACGCCTCAGCCACGATTGAAAGTGCGAGGTACCCAATGCCACTCTTCACTTGACGTGTTACTTTCTGCCGTTACCGATTCCAGTCGCAGGGCGCATTCCGGTCGCAAGCGTGAAGCTTCGAGCCTGAGCCTGATCTGCAACCCAACAAACCTCCTACCTCGTACCATGCCACTGCCGCTCCTCGCCCTGTATTCGATACATACTCGCCGCCAGGAGCCTCTTTCCATCCCGATCAAACCTCCTAGCATAGGCGATTAAGACCAGGGTTTACTTTTCCAGGGATATGGTCTAGGCCGTCGCCCACAATGGCCGAAGAAAAGATGCAGCTGGAGGACTGTACGTTACCCCACACCCCGAATAACCGTGGCGTCAGCTACCGAGCCTGCCTTCCTTACCGCTCCATCACCACTGCCAGAAACGGGACTGACGAAGTATCATAACTGAACAGGGTTGGACGACCTCTGTGTCCGATTCATTATCAACCTTCCCGAAGAAGATTTGTCGTCGGTTGCACGCATATGCTTTCAGATCGAGGAGGCACAATGGTTCTACGAAGATTTCGTCCGCCCGCTCGACCCGACCCTGCCCTCTATGACGCTCCGAAGCTTTAGTCTAAGGATATTTCAGCACTGTCCCCTCCTCGCTCCCTTCTCGGTCGAGAATCACACGAAAGCCTTCGAAGAGTTTTTGCAATACAAGACGAGAGTCCCTGTGAGAGGTGCAATTCTGCTCAACGAGGCTATGGACTCCACAATTTTGGTCAAAGGTTGGAAGAAAGGCGCCAACTGGAGCTTTCCTCGCGGGAAAATAAACAAGGACGAAGACGATCTCGAATGTGCCATTCGCGAAGTGTACGAGGAAACAGGATACGACTTGCATGCAGCTGGTTTGGTTCCCGAGAATCGCGATGTCAAATACATCGAGGTCACCATGCGGGAGCAGCAACTAAGGCTTTACGTCTTCCGCAATGTTCCCATGGACACACATTTCCAACCCCGAACCAGAAAAGAGATCAGTAAGATTCAGTGGTACAAGTTATCTGAGCTTCCTGCCTTCCGGAAGAAGGGCGCGCAAAACCAGAACGACGCAGCCGCGGCTGCGAATGCCAACAAGTTTTACATGGTAGCTCCATTCTTAGTGCCCTTGAAAAAATGGGTTGTGCAGCAAAAGAAGAGGGACGCTGTCAAAGGACCCAACGATGCGCAATTCCAGCCTCACCCCCTTCACGATGAGCTCGTGGCCGAAGACGACGTTTGGCAAACAGAACCGGTAACAGATGCCTCGACACGAACACCAGCCCTAGACACTCTAGAGGGTGCAACTATGGAGTTGCAGCGTCTTTTGAAAGTTCAGCCTGCGGCGGCTCAAAGTGCGTCGGTTCCCATCTCTTCAGAGAGCGGAGGAGATAAGGGCGCGTCGCTATTAGCAATTCTTCAGGCGAAGAACCAGGCTGCCGTCAAGGCTGCTCCAGCTGCGCCGGTACCGCATACGCCTCTCGATCACACCATTGGAGAGGTCCCTCAGCCGCGAAGCCCTCACGGACAACACCATTCTCAGCAACGGGTGCCGCTGGCGAGCTATCAACACCCGCCCGGTTTCCCAGTTGCTCCAGATGGAACTCCACAGCAATGGGCCTTCTCTCAGCATGGCAACGCCGAAGGCATGGCCCACCAGGTTAGGCAACAAGATCCATCGTTGATGAATGGACCTCTTTACGGCCACCTGCAACCCCCGTTGAGACATCCGCAGCCGTTGCCTCCTCAGGTTCAAAAGTCTTTGCTCAGCAGAGGGGCTTTTGCCGATAGTACACCACCCCCTCCGCCAAAGCATGCGCAGGGGACTCTGAATGAATCTGTACCCACCGCGCAATATCAGCAAGCATATTTTCAACAGCAAACCCAGAACCTGCTGTATCAACCCAAGCCGCCTGCTGGGCAGCTCTCAAATCAATCTATGGCTCTACTGGGCGTCCTCAAATCCGATACCAAGGCCATCAGTCCAGACAAAGGTCAGGTCCCAGGGTCCTACAGCCAGCCCACCCGCGCACATGTTCAGCATTTCAGCGGTATGCACAGTCATGCAGGGGCTCAAGGGCATGTTCAGCAGCCTGGCTTACCGTTCTCGAATGCAAGTCCAGTCCATTCCAACCCAAATCAGGCCATGAGCCAGCGGGGCCAGCAACTTGTCGACCCTGCTCATCGCTCTGCTCTTCTCAATATGTTCAAGAAGCCCGAAACTAGCTCTCCTCTTGCCAATCAACCTGCTGAACTTCCAGCAACTACTGCGAGTGCCGCGCTTCTCAAGGGAATCTCGACCACGAGGGGAGACAACCAGGACATTCCCAGCCCTGTCTTCCAAAACCGCAGCACTCAACCCGTGTCAAGCAGTCCTCTCAGCAGGCCCCCCCAGGGACCTGCAGATCTTGCAACTCAGATGTCGTCACATAATCTCTCACTTCAATCGCAACAAATCGGAGGAACTGAGTGTCGAGGCCCTCATTCTACCAGTGGCTACAGCCCCAGAATAACGGAAACCCGAAGTGTATACAATCAGGGCGCAATCAACCAATTGGCGGTTCTCAACAACCCTCCTCAATTACAGTCTAGCCATGTCTCGCAGCACATGGAGAGCGTGAATAAGCCGATAGGACCTCGTAGTCCCGCTATGGCAGCACTCCTCGGGGCCGCTGGTGCGGACAAGCCCGCCAGTCTGGCGAGCCCTCCGGCAGCATCCGCGCTGCCAGCACCAGCTGCGTTACAGCGCAAGCCCGAGATGTCCACGGAACAGAGGCAGAAGCTTCTTTCGCTTTTCGGGAAGCCACAGTCGCCCAGTCCTGGTCCGGGCTATGCGGTGGATGACAAGGGAAAGACGAGAGAGATAATGCCGCCTGATATGGGGGGGATGCGATCACGGGTGGCGTCTCTTGCCTCTGCAAGCGGGCAAGGCTTGCCTGAAGGCCTGCCTGAATCCCGACGTGGCAGTCAAACACCCATTTCGCCCGCGGATCGTAGCTTCCTGCTAGGCTACCTAACATCAGTAGCGAACAACAGCAAATAGGACAATCGTGACGGGTGGTGGAACGGCAGTCACCTCCAGCTAATTCCTGACAAACCGTCTAATGATTTGTCCGGCGAACATACGCATGCATTTAGATGGAGTCGCAATATTATTTTTTTGGTATTGCGTTGCAATGGGTTGAGGACGTGGCAAAGTATCTACGTTGGTGGACAAGTGCTTGAGGAGAACGGCCAAGGGTGCAGGATGAAATATTCAGGAAGGAAATACTATACCCTGGGATGTACCTCGTTTGCCAATTTCGCTTCAGTGGTTGGAAGAAACTCTCCAAGCACTCGTACCAAGGTGATACTTTCCTAAGGTCTGGGGAAGCAATTCACATGGCAACAAATACCCACCCCCGCATTGTACCATTTGTCAATCGACTGCCCGCGCTCCGGCAATGGCGTGACCGTGTGTAGCCGGCCCGCATCGGTCTTCAACGAAGAACGACCTTCCGTTAGCTGTTTCTCCCTCATGCGGCATTCTTGGAGCACGGCAAACGCCGGCTGCTGTGGAGTGTTAATGGAAAGTGGGCTGATGGCCGAGGTGCAGAGAGGGTGTGCAAAATGAGTTATAGCCCGGTTTAGGATGGCGGGAGCAAGGAGAACCAACAAGTGGAAGTCGCTTGCCACGCATTTGACCTTCTGTCGAACCACTTGTTCTGATGATGATGTGCGCGGGATGCACCGATGACACGGTCAACTCGCGAGACCCAAGACGATATAATGGAGGCTCCAGCACATAGCATGATGATGAACCAAATTTTCCCCCAATCTCCCACGATAGCTAGACTGTTGATTGACGCTGTTCCGTCCAGAACCATTCCCGGCGAGAAGAGAACCTCGCCCAGCTGGAACCGTGGATATCAATGTTTCCGGCTTACCTCCCAGACAATCAATCATGTTCTTCCACACCTCCCCAGACGCCCTCTTCATCCCTCCCAAGACGATTGACCCAATAGGTTATGGCAAGGTAGCAGTTGTCACCGGATGCAGCTCGGGGATCGGCCTGGCCTGCACCCAGCTCTTGCTGGCACACCAATTTCAAGTTTGCGGTCTCGATGCGCGCGAATTCAACTACTCGCTTCTTCAGGAGTGTGATCACGGCCGCTTCCACTTCCACCGAGCTGACCTGACGGAACCGCGAGCATGCGAGGATGGAGTTTACGCATCAATTTCGTCATTCGGGTGAGTGCCGTGCTGACAGAAGGGACTTGAGGGGGAAAATTATTTTGACAACGGCATTAGGAGGAGAATCGACTTGCTTGTCAACGTTGCAGGTGTCATGGATAGTTTCAGCAGCGTGGACGGCGTCACAAACGCAGAATGGGATAGAGTAATGGCAGTCAACCTGACGGCCCCGGTCAAAATGATGAGGTCTGTCCTGCCCTTCATGAAGGAGAAGGGCACTGGTGCCATTGTCAATGTGTCTAGTACGGCTGGCCTGTCTGGGGCAGTTGCTGGCATAGCGTATACTTGCAGCAAACATGGACTGGTAAGTCGTACGAAGAAGAACGGCAATCTTGAGGTCAGGTGCTAACAGTGTCGTCTACAGATTGGTGCTACCAAGAATGTGGCATGGCGCTTCCGTAAGGAGGGCATCCGATGCAATGCTGTGCTTCCCGGTGCGATTGACTCTCGTATTGGAAAGGCCATTGCCACGGACAAGGCGATGAATTTGATGTCGAGGCCTACGCCCAAGTTGAGCCAGTCCATGCTTTGCAAACCCATGCATCAGGGTTGACGCCGGACATAACGCCCCTCGAGGTTGCACAAGCGGTCATTTACCTCGCCTCCGATCAAGCACGAACCATCAACGGAGTGAGCTTGCCTATCGATCAGGCCTGGGGTGTTGTGTGAGGGTTTTACGGCACCCTCTGATTTTGTAGAAGCGAAGGTTTGGCAAAGACTTTCGCCAGCCGGGAAGTGTCAGTCAGCTATCCGGGCTGTCCATCATATACGCATGTAATCCGCATATGCTAGCGAGACCCTCTATATTTCCTATATTACCTTCAAATACGTTTCCGGGATACTCGCTTTTATCGTCTTCTGTCGTCGTCTTCTATCTTCGTCTTCTGTCGTCGTCTTCTATCTTCGTCTTCTGTCGTCGTCTTCTATCGTCGTCTTCTGCCGTCGTCTTCTATCGTCGTCTTCTATCGTTGTCTATCATCGTTACCATTACTAGCCTTATCGTTTTCTGTACTACTGTCATCCTTATCGAGGTATTAGGTGCGCTCAGTTATAATCAAAGTTATAGGGGACACTGCCGGATAGCCAACTGACAATGCCCAGCTAGCAAGACTTTAGGCAAACATTTGATGCATCTTGTCTTCAAACATTTAGGTTAGCAATCTGGTTGGTATCATAGATGATTCAATTACTTTTCAATTTCAATCATTATAGCCTGACATGTAGTGAAGTTGAACCGCGTTGGAAGATGCGCATCGGTGAGACAGGCTTTGAAAAGAACTAAGAAGAAACGCAGCTTGGTATTGTATTGTGACTCATTGACACGTCTCAGAATTATGCCGACTTCCCCGACGCACCGCCGCCCTCCTAGGAGACCAAGCCACACAGCACTGCTGCCAAGGAACAGGACAACATAACACAATAAAGCCCAAGGGTATTCGCAACCAACGCCTGAAGCATAGAAATGACACACAAATTCCCTCACCTGACTCCGGACTCTAGACCGAAGGCAGAGCGCAAGGATAAAACTCTCGCGAGAACCCTGGTGTGGTATCTCTACTCAAACCACGATGTCCATCGGGCGTCGTTGGAACTCTAGAAGAGCTACATCCTCATCCTCATCATCGTCGTCCAGGTGCAAGAGTTGAAACCGGTTTGCCATGGGGTCCGACGGGCGCTTAGTTGACAGAGAGTGTGCCGGGGCGCGGGGGTACTGAAATTTCTCCAGTGGCTGCGAGCACTCGTCGACGTCCCAGTCGATCCTGGAACCCTTGTACTTGCTGTGGCTTGGTCAGTATTTGTTGTACTTCCTCGAGCAGACCAGCTTACAAGCGACTCATCATACAGGTACGCGCAAACATGGCATTGTGAACCGAGTTAGTGCCAATGTGGCAGCTGCCACTTCTAAACGAGACGCGAACAACAACAAGGTTGTGGATGTGTTCCAGGTCGTCCCGAACACCCTCCTCGGTCAGGTTCGGATCACAACGCCGAATCACTAAATTCCGTGTAGCGCCGATTCCAATCTTACTCGCAACGTGGCCAGGTAGAATGAACTGTCGATCGCTCCAGCGGACTTCGACCTAATAGCTTGTTTAGCTGAGAGCGTTTGCAACCATTTATATCAACCTTACTCGCTTGTGTTTGATATACAAGTCGTGGCGACGCGCATGCTCAAGGAAGTCTTGAGCCTCTGCCGAATGCAAAAAGGAGACCTGGGCAGAGCGGTCATGCTTGCGCAGAAAGATGTCCAGGAGTTGACCACCTCGGATGACGGCCGTGACATCAGCGTGAGTCGTCTCATCGGGTAAATTGGTGATCAAGACCGTTCTGGTGGTCGATTTCTCGAACTGGAGACGAGAAGGCTTTTGATCCTTGTCTTGGTGACTTGAGCCCTGCTGATGGTTGGTTTCGGTGGGGGAAATGCACAATTCCGAAATCTCATGGACTTCCGTGTCAGCCCAATCCTGCTTGATGGACCCGCGATCACTGGGTTGGCCTCCATGACAGTCGCTGTTGGGAACTCGTGTGGCAGCCGTAATCTTTTGGCTTGGCTTGTGAACATAGTCTGGACCACCGCCCGAAGACGGGTCGGGGATTTGACCGGCCGGCTTCTGGTCATCCTCTTGACATTGGGATTCGTCGCTCGTCAGAACCTGGGCAACATTTTGCTTAGCTAACGAGACGCATGGTGTGGAGTCGACGACTTACAGCAAGTGTATCCTCGGTGACACCACCTCTCATCAGGTTGCGGCGCAGGTTGGCTATTCAGTTTGTCAGACAAATGAATTTTGGTGCTCGGCAATCCTGTATTGCCAAGTAGCGGGGGTTGGCGTTATACCGAATTCACGAGCAGCATTTAGCAGAGTTTCATGCTCGGCGCGAGAGATGGTGATGGTGGAGTGACACGACGTAGGGTCACTAGTGTTCTGTAGGAGCCGAGTCTATGTCAGCATTCCCATATTCTCCGATCGAGGGAGAAGAAGACAGCTAAATGATGGTGTGAGACGTACGAGCTCAGCCCTGCGCCATTTGTTAGCATCTTGCCAGCTCGCAGCAGCCCTCGTTCGGTCTCGAAGGAGGCTCAGACGGTAGACTCCAGCTAGATTGTGTCAGGCGTAATTACCTGCGGATTAAGGTATCAAGATAGGACCGGTCAATTGAGACCGTGTCACTGACGAAAGACACCATGACTGGCACGAGGTGATCGCCAACAAAAATCAAGTTGGCAAAAAGTGAGTTTGGAGAAGTTATTGGCTGCTCGATATCGAACGCAGCAAGCCACTTGGGGGTACCTATCTAAGGAAGGTTACCTCAGATGAGGTAGGTACCTAGGTAGGCATCGAAGGTGGTGGCCGATAGAAGCTTGTCTTATCGATAAGCGACACCTAGGTGCCTACCTACCTACCTTACCAAGGTAGTATCCCATCGAGTGCGAGATGACGTCGGTACAAGCATCACCCACTTTTCTCCAAATCTGCCCGTTTTAAAAGCCTTCTATTCGCGGGAATAAGGGAAATAAAGTCGGATTAATACACAATTCGCTACTACCCCGTATAGGTATGTACCGACGTCATCTCGCACTCGATGGGATAGCTTACCGGAGTGAGTGAGGTCACAGTGTGAGTGTTCGTGCAGGGTCCGTAAAGCCCCACATTCAGCCGCCAGCATGATGGGTTCGGGTGAATCGAACTCCAAAGTCTCGGACGGGAGTCTTTCCAGGCCAGTTCCTGGGCCCAGAAAGCCGGTGGTCCATGAGGCGGCATGTCAACGGACGGGAAGCTTCACGCCGTCCAAACTCTTCGTCATTCATCCCGCAAACTCAATGCTGGACTTCAGAAGCAACAGAGAAGACCCCTGGAGTGTCCTCCCCCCATCCCCTTTTCCTTACACGCCCAGCAAGAATCCACCGTCGGTCGAGAACTAGGTATCGCCCTTCCATAGTCCGTCAATGACTGAGGTACAGGGTACGAACTGCTGACGAAGTGGCATTTCCACTGACACAAATGAGCCCTTTCTTGAACCTGAAATCAATTTCTTGCTGAGTCATCGATCATCTGAGAGGGTTGGAAGGACGAACTGAGATATAAACGCTACTGTAGCACTTGGCGTCGTCGTGGAATGGACATTATATTCCCGCCGACGTATTCATGGTTTGGCGGCAATGATGGCATAGGGCAAGGCATTTGGTCAAGGGAGGCAGAAGATAATCCGCAGCAGACCGAGCACAACATGTCATTCCTCAATCAAAATGCATAATCATGCC
Organism: Colletotrichum fructicola Nara gc5; assembly: GCF_000319635.2. NCBI lineage: Eukaryota > Fungi > Ascomycota > Sordariomycetes > Glomerellales > Glomerellaceae > Colletotrichum > Colletotrichum fructicola. The sequence goes on along the minus strand of NW_027094051.1, from coordinate 4,555,357 downwards.
GGCATTCGTCACGACTCGCCGCAGAAACCAAATTCGGCTGGGCAATCATACAACATACCAGTGCTCAAGGTATGTCTTGGCGATGAAGACGCCTTCAAAGTTCAAGATCAAGCAGGAACACGATGAGCTTCCGAATTTTCTTTTAGTCCGCCGCCGTCGCAGAGGTGGTTTGGTACCTACCTAACCTGAAAAGCCACTGTCGCAACTGTAGAGGAGCCCGTTTCACCGAGGGACCGTTTGGCCCGGCAGAACAGGGTAAGCCTAGCAAAGGACTGAACACTTCCCGCGGATCACGGCGTCACCTTGAAGAAACTTGTACTTCGGTCCTAGCGGGACAGGTCTCTGAGAGTCTGGAAGATCGCAGCCGTTTTTGGCGGCGGTGGTTCAAAACATTTGATGTGCATCAGATGCTGTCCGTGCTACTGTGCGTAGCCTGCTTGGTTTGCATTAAACGGCTTGGCTACGCAGGCCCTTCCTGTAGTATTATATACGAGGACAAACATGATGTGCACCGAAAACCTGATAAGAACCGATGCGAGTGGGCCAAACCCATGCTGCACCGAGCTGCATAAGATGCTGGTGGGAGCCGTCCATTTCGGGCGTGCTCTGGGCGACGCTTCCGAGTCAAGGACAGCCAGCTACCGGTACCCTGCGTCGTCTTTACTCGGGGCATCCGTGGTTCGATCCGGTGTTTACACCCACAGTCGAGGTCCTTTGCCTCGAAAACGAAGGAAGGCACCTAAGTACAACACGAGGACAGTTGGGCCTGACGGACGACATGCGATGGTGAGTCGGACCAACGGGACCAGTCTCGCGATGAATCCTGCTCTAGAATCGTCAGGAGGAAATTCGACTGACACAGGTGTTCATAGGCGCTCATCGCTCCATCCATCGGTCTCGCCTCAGTCTCATCATTGATTGAATCTGTGGAGGCGCGCGTCCCGGTAATTATTTTTAGGAGGTAAACACGAGCGAGGGGAGGCGTTGGAGGGGAAGGAATACGATGGCTGGTGGATCCAGTCTGCTCACCCGACGCACCAGTCCGGTTGGTTGGTCTCTGCATCTGTACTAAGGTCCGGGCCTGGACGAATGGACGGCGAAGAAGGTAGGTACCTACCCACTCAAAGTACGGAACACCTCAGCAACTGAGGTGCTGTGCATACTGTCGCTATCAAAGCCGGGCGTTACACTATGCCAGCGGTGTTTGGCTGCCCATGGCCCTCCCCTCCCTTTCCCCTTTTTTGGACGCGCGACGGGAGGTTGGATGCGCATCTTAGGTATGCTCACTGGTCAACGGCGAGCGGGCAGCCCATGTGCCGCTAGAGTCACCCGTGGACTGCATACCTTAGGTACAGATATGTGCTTGTCGGGTGGCGGGACCCTGGAGGCCCATGGCGATTCGATGTGCCGCCAGAGGACGGCTGGAAGAGTGACTGGCTTGTTGATCCTACTTTTTCTTGCTCCCGTGCTCCTTCCCTGTGGTGTCATGCTCTTACTATTGTTGCTGATGTTGTATTTTCCATTCCCATCCCATCTTTCACCCGGGCGGGCTGAGGTAATGGTGTTAGCACACAGCACAGGATTGGCTAGAAAACTCGAGGTGCCTTGGCTTGTTCGGCTGTGCCACCCCATCTCTTGCTTCTATGCATCCCGTATGGTGCATGCTCTAGCAGGCTCCGCCCCTGTCGCTGTGCTGCCCTGCATTCCATTTTTTCGCGATCATCCCGTCACTGGGCGCTGTTGTCCCTGGAGTGACTTGGACAGTCGGGGGTTCGCCTTGGTTGCTGTGGACCCACCAAACCTAATCAATTGGGGCCCATCCAATCCACTCGACCTCCAGTGCTGTACGCTTTCACAGTCTTCTCCCGTCTCCTGTTGAACCCGCCCCAAATTTCTCTGTTGCCATTCCAGTGCTTTCCTAGCCGTAATGCTTACCTAGTCCTCCTGAGGCCTACCTACCTAATTACTACCTTACCCGGGGCTAACGCAAATTCCACTGCAGATTTCGTCTCTCTCTCCTCTCTCGCCTCTAATCATTTTCCCTCTCACACAATCCTCATGTGATTTGCTTCCCAGCAGCATTTTCACCACCAGCGCCGCTTCTCGTCACCTTTTTTCCCCCTTTTCTTCTACTGCTATTTCAATTTCGATATCGACACTCGCTTGACACACTCGCTCGCTTTTTCGGTCGCTTATTGAAAGAGGAGGAAATCACAAAGGCTCACCTGGTTTGGCCGATTTGGACGTCGACAAGTTTACCCCAAGTCTTGTTATTGCGAATTTGCCCACCGAAAAAGGGGTCACCGCGAACCGACACCACACCATCCCGACACCCTACCTCAAAGCTCTTCGAACCACCAAGATATATCACCCCGCTCGATTGCAATCGTTCACTGCTGTTTCGACGAGTTCTCGACATATTCGTCCAAGCCGCACCACTGAGTTTCCCCCTGGTGTTTGCTCGTTTCATAAGATTGCCACCCTCCACCCGTACCTCGATCGATAATCATGAAGGCCGTTCACACTCTTGCTCTCGGCCTTGCCGTCTTTTCTCCCCTGGCCTCCGCTTGGCCACAATGGCTCCCTGATGTAGATGCGCTCGTAGTTCGTCAGAATGACGAATCCACAGGTATTTTATATCAAGGCTCGGTTGTTGGTCGCTCGTCCATATCTCTGACTTGAACATAGCCGCTGCCACTGCCACCCAAGCGGCATCTGCCACGACAGGTGCTAAAGCAACCGACACTACCGCAGACGCGACGAACACCGGCGGAGCGAAGACAACCAACCTTAACACCGCAAAGGTGAAGACAGGCACCAACACTGGGTCTGCCACCGGCACAGGCACCGATGCTACCGCGAGCTCTGAGTCTACTTTCGATGCTAGAGATCCTGTTGGCAGTGTTGTCATGGTCGATCCCGCGACGACGGCCAACTCTATCAACTTGTACAAGATCGGAGACTACGTCACTTGGAAGTGGAACTACACAAATGTGCAAGCCACCCCAACAGCCGTTGATGTGCTCATCAGCTGTTCTTCCAGATCCCAGACGTGGACGTTGACACAGAACATGAGTTGGGCCGAGCCCGCTTCTTACACATGGGATACGAGCGTCCAGGCTACTGATGCCTCAGCTCCCTTGGGCAACGACGCGTATACGCTGATTATTTATGACGCCGAATCCAGCGTCACTGCTACTGCAGGCGCCGGCTACCTGGGTGTTTCCAACGCTCTCACCTTTGGCATGTACCAGCCCCAAGCGTACACACCGTTGAGCGACTTCAACTGCCCGACTTGCGACTCGGCTGCCTCCGCGCTCAATAGCAAGGCCATTAGCATGGCCGTGGGTATGAGCATCATCACCGTCGCCAGCTTTACGTGGTTTGTGGCTGGACTAGGCATGTTTTAATGACTATTTCCTTGGTAATCAGGGTTGAACATCTTATTTTGGGAGCTTTGAGAGCGAGAACAAGTCCAGCGGTAATCATTTACGGTGATCATTAGGGTGGCGTTGTGTTCAACATGGTCGGGCAAAATGGTGGCTTCACATATAAACTTGGAAATGTTTATGAGTTCTCCTGATACATAGCTTAATGATGATACTGATCGAACACGTACGGTCATGTATTAAACTTTCTCTATGCCCGCTGCTTGCGCTTTGGTTGTGACTTACACCATCCTCAACGAGAACCCTCCACCCCTCTCTTCCTTGTCCCTACCCTGAAAGATGCCGCTGAAGTCGACATCTCCCAGCTCGACTGCATTCTGGCCACGTACGGGCGCATTAGGTTCATGCCGGCGCCTCCTCTCCTGGCCGGCCTTGCTAGGGAACGTAGGGAACATGCCTTCCTTCTTGGGCTTCGGGTCTTCTCTGAAGTACATGTGATCCAGCATCTCCTTCGCGGAAGGCCGTGAGTCGGGGTTCAATGACAATAGACCGTTAAGCAACGCACAACCGGCGTTGGTCAGCGTTGTAAACTTTGCACGGATGACAGACCCTGTGGTGAGAGAGTTCTTTGGAAGACGCAAGGAGCGAGCATTTGGAAGGCTCCTGAATGTCGGCCAGCTATCCTGCGTCGGCACGCCGCACACCTCGAAGATCTTCGTGACCTGGTCAACCTCGTTGCTGCCCTGGAGAAGTGGTTCCCGCGTGAGTAGCTCTCCAAATATACAGCCGACACTCCACATGTCGACGGCTTTGCCGTAGGTCTTGGCCCCCAGGAGCAGCTCGGGCGACCGGTACCACAGCGTTACGACGAGTTGGGTCAGCTTTGTCGGGGGGTCGCCGACATAACGAGCCATGCCGAAGTCTGCAATCTTGAGCTGGCCACGGTTATTCAGGAGAAGATTCGATGTTTTGAGATCGCGATGGAGAATCCAGTTGTCGTGGAGGTAGGCAACGCCGGCCGTTAGTTGTCGGAGAAGTGTCTTGACCTCGGATAGGAGAAACGGTTCGGGCATGTCCTCCAGTATACTCTTCAGGTCATGCTCAACGAATTCTAGAACGAGAAAAATGCTGCAAGCTGGTTAGCGTGTTGTCCCCCAAAGGATGCCATGTTGTCATGGCGTACTTCTCGATCTTAGTAGTCTCTTCTCCAACCACAACCTCCTCCAGATTTACAATATTGCGATGGTTACAGTCCCGCAAGATTTGTATTTCCCTTAAGCCCGTGACTGGAAGTCCATTACGATCGCCTGGTTCGATCTTTAGACGCTTCAGAGCAACCACCCTATTCGTCCTGGATTCTTTGGCCCGTGAAACCCAACCGTATGTACCCTCCTCGATGTCGTTCAGCTTCTCGTAGTTCTCGACACTGCGGCACTTTCTCCAATGGCCAAAGGGCATGCGCATGAGTTTCAATGCGCCTTCTTTTTTATTCGAAGTGCCGTCCAGGGCTCTGCCTTCGGGATCTGGCGTGAATTTCCGTCTTTTCGCTGGTCGGGACTCGTCGTGATTCTCGGCGGCGTTGTCGTTGCTCGTTTTGACCTGTTGAGCCAATCGGTCGGCCTCAGCCTTTTGGGCCTTCTCTGCCTTGATACGCTTCTTCTCTTCCTTCTCCCGCTTCAGCTTGGCCTCCAGAGCTGCATCTTCCGCGCTATCGGCCCATCTAGACCTGGCGTTGCTTGCCATTGCGTCGGCGCAATAGTATTGGGTGTTATTTGGAAGAGGTGCGTGATTTGTCCAGCTCGCATGCCCGCTCCAAGAATTTCTGTTTGAGATATGCTGTTGTGAAGTTTAGATACCAGCAGAAGCTCAGCTATTCGGGTATTGCACAGAAGACGACTAGACGCGGTGGTTCCATGAGTCTCGGGCTGTGTGCAGGGATCACGCGCGGTGAGTCGGCAGCGAACTGCTCCGACTTTTCCAGGAGATGGTGACGAAGCTAGAGCAGCAAGGGTCCTTATCTTATCGCACATCCCGCAAATATGGATACGCTAAGATGAAAGCTTCAGAAGCTGGCCCCGACTTGCCCGCCAACCATTGTCGTGGGAAACCGGACTCTAAAGCCAAAAGCGACGAAAAGCACATGCCGCCGCGTCACACATGTGAATGTGCTACAGGAACAGATCTCGTCTCTTTCTCGGCAGATGCGCCATGACTTCGACATAATTCAGCATATGAAACATAGAAGAAGTGTCGAAGGTCTCTTACGATACGACGGGCACGATGCAACGATTCTTTCCTCGACGCGCTCTCATGGCTGGTCTACGAGCTGTCGCCGCAAACCGCGTCACACAGGGATCATGGGTGGTAAACACTTCAAGGTCGTTCTCGGAGTCTGTTCCCAGGCGAAATAGAGAAGATAAGGAGGAGAGAAAGTGGTCCACTCCTCTGGCGAAGCAGCTGGCCGAAGCTATCTCTGTATGCGCCCGTGGGCACTATCATCGCAAATCTACTCTGACAATGTTGTGGGCAGATGACGGGGCCAATCCCTCTTGCAAGCTACATGCGCATGTGTTTAACTGGCGACATTGACGGATACTACACCGGCTTGGCCGAGGAGAACAGAGACCAGTTCGGGTTGAAGGGAGACTTTGTTACCTCACCTGAGATTTCCCAGATATTTGGCGAATTGGTTGGTGTGTGGTTTGTTGCAGAGTGGCTGAGCCAAGGAAAACCTAAGAGAGGTGTTGAGCTTGTTGAAGTTGGCCCTGGACGTGGCACACTGATGGACGACATGCTTCGTGTAAGCCAATCTGCGCCACCTGCGTGGTCCTTGAGCAGAAAGCTGATGCCCTTTCTAGACTATGCAAAACTTCAAAGAGTTTGCCTCGAGTATTGACGCCATTTACATGGTCGAAGCTAGTCCTCAGCTCCGTGAGGCTCAGAAGAACCTTCTGTGCGGGCCTGACGCTCCCATGACTGAGTCCAAGGTTGGCTATCACAGTGTTTGCAAGTATGAAAGCTTGCCTATTGTTTGGACCGAGACAATCAAGTCGATTCCTTGCGGTAGGCCCGGATTATTCATTCATCGTATGTGTTCATGAAAGCTGAATTCGATCGTTAGACCCAGACAAGATGCCCCTCATCATGGCCCACGAGTTTTTTGATGCCCTCCCTATACACGCCTTCCAGGCTGTAACTGTCCAACCGCCTCCTCGCGAGCCTGCAACAAGCAACGCGTCATCAACGATTCCCGCAGAGGGTAAACCCAAGGTCGAATGGCGAGAAATGTTGGTGTCCCCCACTCCGCCAGACGCCACTCATGAGACTATGAACATTCCCAAGTCGGAGCAGGGAGATCCGATTCCCGACTTCCAGATGACACTCTCCACGGGACCTACGCGCCATTCAAGATACCTGCCTGAGTCATCCTCAAGATATAGCCGTCTCAAGTCCATCCCTGATGCTGTGGCCGAGATCTGCGCCGACGCGTCCCTCTATGCAGCGGACTTCGCCAGCCGCATTGGCGGTTCCAAGCAGCATCCCAAAGCTCGTCCCTCTGGCGCAGCCTTGATTCTGGACTATGGCACGGCTGACACAGTCCCCATCAACTCATTGCGTGGCATCCGTCGCCACCGCCGTGTAAGCCCCTTTGCAGACCCTGGTCTTGTTGATCTGAGTGCCGACGTTGACTTCACGGCCATTGCTGAGGCGGCGACACGTTCGAGTGAGGGGGTGGAGGTTCACGGCCCCGTTGACCAAGGTGCATTTTTGGGCCAGATGGGCATCAAGGAGCGGGCGGAGGTGCTCATGAGGCAAGCCGGGGCAAAAGGTGTTGCTGATAAGGCCCAGGATATTGAGAAGGCTTGGAAGCGTCTGACTGATCGCGGCCCAGGGGGCATGGGCAAGGTCTACAAGGCCATGGCGATCTTGCCAGAGAATGAAGGAAGAAGACGGCCGGTTGGCTTTGGCGGTGATGTGTGAAGTCACACATACAATTGGCCAACATTAGCCGCCTGACAGCTTCCTAACACATTTCTCTAGTGACTCACTTCTTCGAGGGAGGTTGGTATGCTTCAAAGAAACCAAATATCATGATTCCCACCTCTAAACACATAGGCCTCTTACCGAACAATGAAACCGAGTGGAATACGCAAACGCCACCTCCAAGTGCATGTTGTACACTGCAATTATGTCATTGCCGATTTTTGCCCCTTGCACAAACCTCAAATTCATCTATTTCCTCGGACCCACAAGTTTGGCGTCTTCCTCGTCAGAGTCGTCTGAGAATCTATCGCCATCTTCGCCCACCGCGAAGATGGTCTCCCCGTCCAGAGAATCTCGTGGAATGTGTCTTTGCGGCTGCGTCTGGGGCATATTGCTCGCTTGAGCACCCGATGAAGCAGTGGCAGCTGATCGCGGGTTGCTCTCTTTGCCGATTTGGGCTTCCTCGTCATCGTCCGAGTCGTCAGGCGCGCCAATGTCCGCCATTGTGAAGGTTCCATCATCGTCCTGAGCGATCTCATCACTCATAGCGAAGCGCCTGTTATTGGCTGTCGGTCTCCAGACGTAGGCGATCCAGGCAACATCTGCGAAGTAGACAAGGTTGAGCCAGCCATCGAGAACGAACCAGCGGGACTTCCAATGGAAGGGGACGTAATCAGGGTCGTTGACAGAAGCAAAACTGAAGCTGTTGAAGAAGAAGAAACCGAAGATGACGAAAATGCTGATTAGGATGCACCACCACAGTTTCTTGTACATAGCTTCCTTAGCATGCTGCTTGCGCTCACGCAGGTCCTTGAGGGTGAAGTTGAGGGAGTTCAACGTCCACACGTAGAAAGCAGTAAGTGTGCCAGCAAGCGGAAGAACGATCAGGAGGACGAAGGGTCCTGTTACCCAAGTAAGCATGTCGCATTCGCAAAATGGGCATCAAAACTTACCAGCTGCGTCAGGGGTGATCAGCAAACTAGTAATTGCGTACACAAGTCCGAAGACAAAGTGGGCAATCGCAAGCCAGCGCACGTAAACCATCGTCCTGCCCAAAGTCGGCTTGACAACTCCGTAGCCCATGCACACGATCAGAAGCAGGAAGAAAGAGAACGAGTTGCGGGCAGCGTTGAGGATGGCGACAATGACAAGGAGCACCTTAGACCCAATATTGGCGCCGTTGCGGTTCAGGTAGTCTGAGAACTTATCAGGGACATGATCGTGGTATCACATACAATCTGGCTCACCGTAGAAGCCCCAGGTCATGAGCATTTCGACAACCAAGAAAATCACGATTGCTGTGATGTAGTTTTGGACTGGAAGGATGTCATGGCGATGCTGGTAGTATAGGAAACCCCAGAATCTACAAAATATTAGCTTTGCAACAACTGAAGCAATGCGCGGAGAGTCCATACACAGCAACCAAGGCGTAGAGAATCGTTATTCCGCCATAGAAAGGCAATTTCGGGATTTGCGTGGCAGGCAGCTCGCCGTACGCATTGCGAAATTCGACAACGGCAGTATACTCATCCGCAGTGAAACGGTCGGTGAGAACGCAGTAGTAGCCGGTCTTGCGAATCATGTATTTGGTGGCCTGCGGCTCCTTCAGATGAATCGCCTTCGTATCGATCATGTTCTTCGATTTCGTGGTGGCTTCCGGATCGATGATGAATTTGCCGACATCGGTCTCGTTACAGAAACCCTTCTTAACAAACTGCTCCTGGCAGATGCCGATTTTCTACCCATCGAGAACATCAGTTGCCTTCGTACATATATGCTAGTTTCGGGAATGCGCCTCACATGCTCCGAGTCCTGACTTTCGCGAACCCCGATCAGGTCCTCGTCCTTCCATTCGAAGATGACCAGGCTGACAGTAGGGTCTTGATCTGCCGGAGCTTGCTTTGGGAGAAACATAACGTTGATGTAGGGGTCGACGGGGCCGCCCCAAGCAGTGCGGCTGTACATGCCTATCGCAACACGTATCAGCATCCCATTGATATGGACAATGAATTAGGTAGAAAGTCCTTTTGGCACTAGAATGGCACGTACCAGAGCATCTCTGTCTGTTCTCATCGGTTTGATCCTGAGCACTATGGGTTAGTCTCCGTGTTATAAAGCGGCACGTCGGCAGCGGTGTCTATGGTAGAACAAGTTTCGTACCATCTTGACCTCAAGGGCGTTGGCCGTCCATAGGGACAAGCCCAAGGCAGAGGCCCAAAGCCAGCCCTTCATCGTGACCTTGGTTCGAATCGCGGGCTTGGTGTCGGCAAACGACCAGTCGGCGGCTCTGGGAAGAAGTCTTGGTGGCTAGAGAGAAGGAGAAGCAGGTCTGTGTCGGACTCGATTGGTGCGTCTACCACAGATATGGAATAGCAATTGTCGTATCGAGCATGCCGGTTTTCTAGGCGCTTTGCGACGTGGGACCTATGCGACTTGCTGATGGCGGATCGTGGAGTTTGACAAGTGCGGCCAAGTCGGATACGTTGCACGGGGAACAATGTGAAGCTGGGCTTGCTGCAGCAAAGTGTGCCGGTGCCAGGCTGGCAGCCTTTTGGCGAAACTGACCACGGAAGGGAGGACCTTGGAACAGGGACGTGCCAAGCTCCGAGGTACCTACCTGCCTACGTACTGCGTATCCGTACGCTTGCTGCTGGACCTGCAATCCCTGCAAGGTTTCATTGGAGAAGACCACCTACTTCCAGCCTTAGTGGGATGCTTCCAGAGCTGCTAGTGCAAGTGAGCACCTACGCACCTTAATTAGGCACCGTACGAAGTACCTACCTCAGGCTGGTATCTACGCATGTTTCCGTCAATTGGTCCCGCTGAGATTTCATGCACTGGGTGCACAGCAGCCATCCCCGCTACCGGGCTTAGCAACTAAGAAAAGCTCACTGGACTTCCACCTATGGGGCTGGCTATTTCACCCATTGGTACGACGTCGCGATCCAGCCTCGCAAACCCAGTTCCCGACTACCACGACGCCTTTCCGTTACGATGGGCAAAAATACCGACAAGCTGTACATCACTCACTCGGAGTGGTCCTCATCTGACGCATACTCTGCCAGTGCTGGCGCCAACGTCAATGCGCGCTCGCGTCCAGGCTCTTTCCGACGGCTGCCATTCAACTTCTGCGCAGCCAGCCTTCAACCCTTCAAAAACCCCGTCTGCACCCAAGATGGTACCATTTTCGACGTTGAAGTCATCAGCTCGTGGCTAGACAAGCACGGCACAAATCCCGTCAACGGCGATCGTCTCGATGCGAAAGACCTTATCAAACTCAACTTCGCCAGGAACGCCGAGACCGACTCGCGGACCCCGGGCTTCGGTCAAGGCGACTTGATTGATCCCGTGACCTTCAAGGTTTTCACAGACAACACCCATATCGTTGCGATCCGACACGGAAACTATGCAAACGTCTTCGCCTGGGACACGGTCGAGCGAATGAATGTCAAGGCCAAGAACTGGCGGGATCTTCTGGATGATGAGGAATTTACCAAAGCCGACATCATTACTCTCCAAGACCCGCAGAATGCTGCGAGTAGGGACCTGAGCCAGTTCAAGTTTCTCAAGGACGGTGAAGAGGCCATTTTGACCAAGGAGCAGGAGGAGGAGCGGAAGGAGGGCAATGTCAACATCAATGCTTTGGGTCGCATTGGCGACAAGGTCCTCCGTGCTAAGCAAGCTGTTGAAGAGGCCCGTAAGAAACGCGACGAAGGCTTCGATGTGAATCGTTCTTCTGCGGTCGTCAAGCCCGGTTCCGCGGTGCAACGCAAGTCCATGATCATGGATAAGAAAATTCCAGCCAATGCGGCAGTGTACACAACTGGCAGAGCAGCCGCCAGTTTCACCAGCACGGGTTTGACGCCAGAAACAAGCGGCGAGCGGGCTCTGTTGACCGACGAGGAATACATGCTCAACCCCAAAAGGGTCAAGATCAAAGGCTACGCCCGGATAGAAACGAATTTGGGCGATTTGAACGTTGAGCTATACCCAGAATTTGCCCCGCGTGCAGTATGGAACTTCACAAGACTCGCCCAAAAGGGTTATTACAAAGGCGTCGCTTTCCACCGGAACATCAGAAACTTCATGCTTCAAGGAGGTGATCCTACTGGGACTGGAAAGGGCGGTACTAGTATCTGGGGCAAGAACTTCCAGGACGAGTTTGACGGGCCTTTGACGCATAATGCTCGAGGAATCATCAGCATGGCGAACAAGGGTAAGAACACCAATTCGAGCCAGTTTTTCATCATTTATAGGCCAACGAAGCATCTCGACAACAAGCACACTGTTTTTGGTAAGGTTGTCGGTGGCCTTGACGTACTGTCAAAGATGGAGGACGTTCCAACCGATGGATCTGACAGGCCGCTGAACAAGATCGTGATGAAGGAGGTTGTGGTCTATCTTGATCCTTTCGAGGAGTTTTTGAAGGAGAAAAGCAACATCGAAGAGCTGGAGAAGGCCAAGCAGGCTATAGAGCTCAACGGCGGTACAGAAGATGACAAGACTACTTGGACAGGGAAGAGAATCAAAGCTGACGGCACTTTGGAGACCGCAAACGGCTGTGCTACTGTAGGCAAGTACCTCAAAACACAGAAGAGTGGCTCAAAGCGTATCGACGCAGAAGATCTTGATACATGGGAGGAGCCGTCACGAAAGAAGATGAAGAGTGGAGGTTTCGGCAACTTCGACAACTGGTGAAAAGTCAGGACTGGCTGTCGCGGAGCCGAGCATACAGGGTCACCTGAGGAAACGAGAATCCAAAATCCAAAATAGACAAGATACCCCAAAGCTTTGCGTCGACCTCTCCAAGCGGTGCGGCAATCTCTCTTGTATGTCTTGACTATGTCGTGTGTATATTGATATATAATGAAGAGACCTGACTAGGCTACCACTTCTAGGGCGCCGTGTCTCAGGCCTTCAGATGAGTGCTAGGCTCTACACAATCACACGTGGCGATGTTGGTAGTTGCGGCATTTGATCCCAAGGCAAATCGGACCAGGGTATAGAAACCTGGGTATTCCGAACCATCTGAGCCACCCCGCCAGCCTGCTGAAGACTCGCCTCTTTGAGTATCGCTTGCAGACGGTCGATTACATATTCCCTTACTTCGTGTGTACCGGAAGACGAGACCCCTAGCAGATATAGCGGCCACACAATAGTGTTGCTAGCCGAAGCAAGTATCATGAAACGCTCCGCACTGTTGCTCACCCCTTCCATTTGGATGGGATCGTGAAGAGTAGGCCCGCTGAAAGATCCAGGGCGGGGAGGAGAATCAGCAGATGGGCACTCTGGGGAGGATGACGCAGATGTTGCCGGCGATGGTACGACGCGAACTGGTGGCCTTCGTGCCCTGACGAGGGTGACTGGCAACCCGCGGTCCTCCGGCTTCGCGTCATTGTAGTTGACGACGCCAAAGTGCTGAGGAACACTAGCCAAGATGGCATCGCGCAGCTTCTCTAGCGCGTCTACAGACTTTGCGAGCTGGAATTTTGCCTCATACGGCCATGAGAGGATTGGTTGTTCGCCGAGATCTTTGCAGAGCTCTCCAATGATTGTCTCGTGCACCAACATTCGCAGAGATCGAATGCCGTTCCATGTAGCCGCAAGGCCCAATGCAGGATACACATGGCAGTGGAACCCATCGAAGACTGCTGGGTGGGACTGTGAGAGGTTCACCAATCGGTAATGCCACGATTCTGGGAGGTCTGCGATAATGTCGACAAACTCATTGTCGACCTTAGCCAGCTGGTCCACGATTGCTTCTGTTTGTCTGAGCTTTCCACGCTTGATGTCGTGCCGCAGCTGCATGACTCTATATATAGGTCCCGACATTCGCCAATTCGGGTCACCCGGAGGCGAAAGCATACCCAGCTGGTTCCGAAGTTCGACCAGAGATGGGGGCATTGGCAAGCTCCTTTGGATACAGCTGGTCAACGCGATGTGCGTCAGCATGATGAACATACGCACACCGGCCCTCGACCTGAACTGGGCGAGGCCGCGCATCTTTGCCAAGGCAGAAGCGCCGTTTAGGTGCTCTTGCCATGCCCGGACTGTCTGTGGGCTTCGACCGGTGAGCATCTCATACGTGTTGAGGACGAGAATCGAAAGCATTGTTGTATCCTTGACTGCTTCGGATGGATCCCGTAATGCGTCATTCGTCAGACGGAGAGCAGTGCCGTAGCTCCTGCGTGCCCAGTCCATCGTTTGATGGCACTTGGTCAGGTCAGCTAGGCCGGCCAGACCCACGGCAGTCATGCTTGCCATGACGCCGTCAACCTGTCGACTTGGAAGCATGCTAGCTGGACGCCAGATGTCGAAGACGAAATCATAGTTCTGGTAGCACGCGTTTTCATCAGCCGAAACGTAGCGAGAGAAGAAGAACGCCGTCCCGCGCTCCTGATACGAGGGTGCCAGCGCATACAACAAGGTCGTCGGTGGTGACGTAGGCCAGTTGCCTTCTTCCGGTGATGGCAATGAGCTATCTTCATCGTCGCTGTCGTCGTTTGATGGAGGATAGGCAGGCTTGGGTGGTGATGGCCAGGGAGCCTGGCGTGGCCTGCTCCTTACAGAAACGGGCTGGGTTATAACAGCGAGCGCAAGGGCGGGTTTTCGACGAGCGTCGGTCGCTCTGTTGGTCGTTCTGGGATACGGAGCGGGGTTTTCGGGCTCGGTACCGGAGCTGGACGGTGCGCTCCCGCTGAGTCCCGGGGGCTCGGGGGCGCCTGGAGCGTTTGACGCTGTGGGAGGCTTTCCAGAGATCCGGGCCCTTGTTTTGGTTGCCTTTCTTTTGACATGGGCGCTTTCATCTCGAAACATAAGATCGACAAGGTTGCGGTAGCCAGGGCATTCTTGCTGGCGTTTCTCGCATTGGCCACAGCCGGGTTCTTTCTGATCACACTAACGGGGAATATTGTTAGCATCATGTTAGGTCGACGTGGCTCAACGCTATCAGGGTGCCGTTTTCTAGCAGCATTCGGAAAGAGCTCCTGTTGACACAAAGGCATGCTCGGCCGCGGTAATGACTATGGAGAAGCACGCCTGCAAGCCCACACTTACTCTGATCTTTCGCTCTCGGCAGCTAGAGCAGCCCTTCGACGGCTTCCCACAATACACCATGTTGAAACCTCACTCAGATGGCTCGCTTGATATCGGCGGCGGGTCGTCTCGAAGAAGACAGCAAAGGTTGGCCGTGCTCAAAGACTGCCGAACGGGATGGATTTGTCTCGGGGGGTGCCATCGTCGGACTTTGATTTAGTCCATTTTTACGACGAGATATCGGGGCGGGGAGAAGCGAGGGCTGCGAGGCGGAGATGAAATGTGCAGAGAAACCGGGATTCATGCAGAGCGGGCAGCGATGGTCGGAGATCACCATGCTCCGTGGAGGAGCGCCCAGCTTTCAACGGTCGAGTTCGAGTCGAGAATGCAAGATAACGGGCCAAAAGGGGGATGCTTCTTGGTATCTTCGAGGGATCTATCAGGAGGTCAACGACATATGCGTTGTTCAGTCGGGCGTTTGGGGCATGTCAGTGGCATGCCTTGAAGAATGGAACGACAAAATCAGAGCCTGCCTGAGTGCGTTATCGCCTCCGCAGCTGTCATTAGCAGGTGCTTCAGGCCGTTCCGGAACAGAGACAGAAAATCGCAGCGACGGGGGTGCGATACCTGCAGGGCCGGAAGAGCCCTTGGAGGACGCACGACTGGACACGCAACGGTGGCGACGGGGGCTTCGTGAGCCTAGAACCGGGCAGCCAGAGCCAGGGTCTTGGTCCAACGGCTTTGGGTCCAATGCCGAGGCCTGGCAGATTTACTGCACGAGTATCTGTTTCCATTATGGAGAAACGGAGCCTGTGCAACCAATCTCAGTCGCGCCATCACAAACGAGAGAGCATATTTCTTTGTGCCGTGGGCCGATCGACGATGCACCTAGTGTCAGCGTGCCTATCCATACGTACGGAGTATCCGTACATTCATTCGTTTGCTGGTAGATGGTCGGTCAAATCTACGCTGCCTGCTGGGCACATTGGCGAGTGAGTACCTAAGGCATATCACGAACAGGTCACCGGGTGCAGACAGCAAACCAAACAAACCGCATTACAACTGTGGCTTTAGGCAGCATGTCCCCGGCGGGAATGGCTGCAGAAGCGTGCATGGCCAGGATTGATTCCGGGAAAGCTAGACCGCAGCCGCTTAGCTTACTTAGCTCGCGTGCTCATTAGCCCGCCGCCCTCAACGGTTTCTTTTCCTGAGCTAGCCAAGCGATGGACACCTCCATCCATGTCACCCACTGCTCTGCCCATTCTATTTCGGTCCCTACCGTGAATGGCCGGCATACGACGGCTGTCGCGAGCCAGCACGACTGGATCAACACTCGGTCATTGACCATGAAGTGTGCCGCTTTCGAGAGACTGGGCCGAGACAAGCCGACAGCCAGCCATGTTATCAGAGAACGAATCACATCTTGGCCCATGATCGCTAGAGCAGATTCACCATCCAACATCCTCTCGAGTACGACGGGATGGCTGGGTTCCGATAATCCTAGTGTCTTGTCTCTAGGTGTGACGAAAAGCTCCCGTCGCACCGCGTTCCAGGCAGTACTAACTCGACGCGCAAATCGCATCTATTGGTGCTATTCAGTTGGGGTTGCTCAACTTATACATACAATCGCACCATCGATCTTAGCAAAGCAAGCTCATCTTTCAAACATATGTACATCCGAGCATCGTCCACGTCTCGACCATATGCTGGAACGCGGCAACAAATATACAGGCCCGAGAGCGATCTCATCGAAACCCTTACAGCTCTTCTTTGGCCGCGGACGTACTTCCGCCGCCAATACCAACCGTCAGAACCTTGGGGTTGGAGTCGAACAGCGAGCCAGACTGGTCAGCACCGTTGGACGGACCAACATCGTCGTATGGAAACGCATAGCCACGACCACCGATGCTGACCTCGTGGCAGATGCGCGAATAGTGGTTCGTCCGGGTGTCCTTGTAGTAGTTGGCCACTTGCTCTCCTTCTGGCTGCTGGTCATCGATGAGGAGCGTTGACCGGTTGAAAGCCGCCGCGATGCGCGCGCCAATGGCCCCCATCTCCGCTTGGTTACTGGGGTACCCGCCAAACGGCCCTGTGCTGCAGCTGAAAATGTCTTTCGAGGCCGGCTGTGCGAACGATCCGACATTGCCAAATGTCAAGAGGTTGCCGGAGCCCACTCGTCCCTTGACGTCGCCCCATTCAGCCTGAGTGTTGACTGTGAGGTCTGCCGAGTTGTACTTCTGCCACACACTATCGACGTAGGGCTGATAGTAGCCGTCAAACAGAGTCGGCTGCATGACAATGCCGGAGTTGGGGCTCAAAACCCTCAAGTTGGCCGTATTGTCAGCCGTGCGGACAATCAGCTTGCTCCAACCGGCATTATCCGTGGCATCCTGAGCAATGAGTTTCTCGCAAATCTGATCGAGGCCGTTGCTTGGAAGGCCCGGTACGTTGGTGACGGTGCCCGAGTCGTTTTCGAGAGTGAGTGAGACCGGGATGCTCGCGAAGTCGACATAGGAAATGTTGACGAATAGCTGAAAACTGTTGAATGTGAATTCTGCGAAGCCCCAAGCCAAATTGTAACTTTTGTCGGATGGGTTGGTGGCCGAAGGCTCGACGACGGCTGGGCCTGGATTCAAAAAGAATTGGAGCGGGCCGTCCCGGCAAAACCAGATCCTCCCACCCGCAATCTGGGGGATCGTGAGCTTTCGCGTCGACCCCGGTGCCCCGAGCGAGATGGCACAATCGGCACCCAGCGGTTGGAGAATCCCAGATGGCGAGCTGGGATAGTAGCCAGTAACCCCATCGGACTGGAGGAGGAACACGGCATTGTTCTTGTTGATATCCAGGCCGGTCAGGTGGGCATACGCGTTGGAAGAGCCGGTGTTGTTCTGCAGAACAATGTCGACCGTCGATCTCGTCATGTCTGCTATTGTCGAGCAGTTGAACTGCTATGATGATTTTTGGGTCTGTTGGCTGTGCTTTGATGCGCCGATATCTTGCAGTAGCAGCATACAGGCCTGCCGCTGGTCTGGGTTGATCCTTTTATGATGAAGGTGCTCAACGCGTCCCTTCGTTCGCCGGCAAGGAAAAGCTGGTTCAATGGCAACTGACCGACCGGGATGGCCATGTGCGAGTGCTTGGCCCATCCAACAAGAGAAGCTGGTGACTATTAAAACGTCGAGAGAGACAGACGCGCAAGTGCGATGCGCTGGACTCTCCCTCCCTCACGGGATGACGGAACTGACGACATGGATGCGCGGACTAGTGTCCAATGCGAGGAACGTCTTGCCCGGTTTTTGGAGCTCCATCTGACGGCCCCGTTACCATGCAGCACATGGCCGGGTTGCTCTGCATTAATACGTCGACCTGGTAGTGGAGCATGAGAAAGAAGCGCAATTCGTCCTGAGCAGAGACAAATGACTCCTTTGAGGCCTTGGTGGCTGGGAAGAGGCAGAGAAGGCCGCCGAGTCACTTGGGATCGGTAGGGGGATAATCGCGACGATGTTGCGCATAGGGGAAATCCGGGGTAAAAGTGTCTCGGCCGCATTCTTCCGCAGAGGTATCAGACGGATCAGCCGCCCAGCAAGAGCCGAGGCCACGGAGGTGGACTGCAACACTGCAGCAGCCTGACGCGGAGATGAGCGACCAGTAGTTGCCGATCGTCTGTTCCTCCCGCTGTTCATGTGCCTCACCGAAGATGGTGAGGGGCCCGCATACATGTGCTGCTGATCCCCCGCAATGAAGTTCGCATTGGAGAAATTGGAGGATGGTCCCAGGCCTTGGGATTCGGAGGTTCGAGACACGTCCGTTGCTAGCTAACAAGTTGGCTCCTCGGAGTCACCAGATCAATGTTCCGGCAGGCGGTTTACCTTAGCGTGAAATGAGACCGTCGTTATCGCCCAACTACCGAACATGACACTTACTGCCATCATGATAGCGTTTTTCAAGCTCTGCCGAAGGAAAATGACAATGTGACCGGTGGGAGGTTTCGAAATCGGCCAAGTGACGGCGTGGTCAACTAGGCACGCCCCGAGCCCCAATGGCGGGCTGTGACGGTCTCGTCCTCTCAATCCTCAGCAACGATGATGCAGAACTATTGCAGGTGTTTGATGCCGACGCAGATCAATGCGGGGCAGATAGATCTTTTGACAATTCAACCCCAGGTGAGATGTATCGTATGAATTTCATCATCATGACGGTAAATATACATATAGTCGTTTGGTGGCCTGCCTGCCGTAGACTCCGTTCGCCACGCTGCAAGCCCAAAAAGAAGAAGAAACATCATGATCATCGTTTAGGACACGAAACAAGGAGCCCCATTTACAAAATTCGCGTGCAGAGCTAGCCTTCAGGATATGCCAGCAGAAGGAAGAAAGGTCAGATGAACCAGACACCAATGAACAACAGGCTGACAAGCAGAGGCCATGAAGGAGTCTCTGCCGAGGCAGAACCTTGCTGACCCCCGTGGTCCTCGTGACCATCAGGGCTGGGCTGTCCTGACACGGTCTGGTTGTTGGTCATGTTCGTCTGAGCAGTAAAGAAAAAGGAAGGGTCGCTGGGTATGGTGCAGACGGCGTCGGGTGCTGAGAGATCGACGCAACGAGCCTGGTGGTCGCCCTTGCGAGAGTCAAGGGATGAGTTGAAATAGGCCTTGACAGAAGCCACTGCAAGAATTGCGTCCTTCTTGGGCGGACCGCCAGACCAGAGAGGATTTCCGTTGCTCCAGTGCTGGAGAATCAAGTGGCCACCCTCGACAGGCACGGCACTGCCGTTCATGCTTCCGATTATGACACCATCGGCGTAGAAGATAACCTCATCGGAAAGATAGTCGATGCGGTACTCATGAAAGCCAGTAGTAGGATTGAAGCCGAGGTTTGCCTTGATGAAATTTCCTGTTCCTGTAGCGTCGTAGCCCTTCTCCAGGGACTCGCGCGATTGCAGAACAATGTTGACAGGATACGAGTTGTTTGCCGCATTGAACTCTCTCGTGAGGAATTCCATGTCAATCTCTTGGGTGTCATTATAATACTGCATTCACTGTCAGCAATCTGTCTTGTATTATCGGCGAGCCAAGGAGTCTTACCCAGAAGAAAGCAGCACACGTCCCCGGAACATCAGGGACCTTCATCATAGCCCGGAAGGAACCGTATTGTAGATCATTCCGAGCCGAGTCAATCTCTGCGCCCGGTACTAGTCCATCTACTGTTTCGCTCTCTACGAGAAGCTGAAGACCGGCATTCATCTTGGTCGATGCGAAAGAACCTGAGCCTGCATTGTATGAGGTGGCGACGTTGTTGGGAACGAACTTCTCCCCCAGAGGCCCCCTTGCATTCGCGTTGGTCTTGTTGAAGTCCTGCCGCACCCAGTCGGTGTTGTTCCTGATATCCTTTACCTTTGTGAAGTCGGTCTCGATCAGGTCTGTAAAAACCTCGACTGTACCTGTGATGTTGGCTGCATAACCGCATTCGCAGGCAGCCTGGGCGATGGGGGCCAGAAGACCGGCCATCGCCACACATATCGCGGCAATGTTCCTCATGGTGATTGCTGTCGGTAATTGCTGTCCAGACTGCTGTCGTGGGGTATGTGGTTGCGTGGGTGTCTTTATTCACGCGTACTACTGCCAGAGGAGTACACGGATCGTCGTCCAAACTTTTGACAGAACTGAAGGAAGTCTAAGCACGCAGGCAACCCGTCCAGGCGTGCATAAACAAAAATAGAGAGGTGATGGGATGAAATGGAGTGGAGGTAGACGACGCTCAGGCGAAGCGACTAAGAGGGGTAACGAAAGACGGCGGATTAGCAAACAAGAACAACACAAAACCGAATGGACGGAAGTAAAAACGACGTAGCGGGATCATCGACGGACTATGTACTTGTTAGGAGCATGATGGGGACGCACAAGGGTCGGGAGAAAGCAACGCTGTACCACCGTCGCTTCCATGGCTTGGATTCCTCCACAAGTCAGAATACAACCTTCCCTCTAGATTCCACGCCACTCAGGATGGCCGTCTCCATGGAATCGGCAGCTGGTGAACGGGCAACATTTGGGGGCTGTTGGAGGTCAAAGGGGAGACCAGTTGGCAAACAAAGACAGGAGTGAGCCGTTCGAGCCGTTCGACACGTTGGAAACGTGTGCCAGCATCGTTGAGCTGTGGTTGGTACTATGGAGGAGGACAAGCTTGACAATGTTCAAAGACACGAAACATGGGCCAGTAATGACCGTTGCAGACCGTTCTTCTTGCGATTCCCAAAGTGATCTCTAACGTACTCAGCTGGACGAACTGAACAAAGAACCACGGCAACTATAACGGGCTGAAGCCTGGAAACCGGTT
The DNA here is from genome assembly GCF_000319635.2 of Colletotrichum fructicola Nara gc5. Classification (NCBI taxonomy): domain Eukaryota; kingdom Fungi; phylum Ascomycota; class Sordariomycetes; order Glomerellales; family Glomerellaceae; genus Colletotrichum; species Colletotrichum fructicola. Next base: position 4,534,617 of record NW_027094051.1, on the reverse strand, counting down.
GGGAATCAGGGATGGCCCAAAATGTCTACCGTCCCTCTTTAGCTTCCCTGTCCGTGTGTCCGAGGGAGTGGTGGCGGTCCAGCCACACCAGTTGGTGTTACGTCGTGTCGCGTCTCGTCGTATTGTGCACACTGCAAGAACCCGTATGAGCTGGATCGGTGGTGGTGGTGGTGGGCTCGAGCGGGCGTCGTACTCTGGAGTTCGACTCGGGGCCGAAGGCGTTCCATGGTCGAGGCCAAAGCCACCACGTTAGAAGTCTCCTCAGGGCCAACAAAGAAAGAACAAGGAACGAAGACGCCAACCTTCGCTGGAAAGCTGAGTCTGCCCAGTAAAAGCCCCCCCTTGTGTCTTCCCGTTCGATGTCTTTTCCACAAGTTAAAGTGTGGCTTTCGTGTCACTCGAGGCTCGAGAAAGCCCCCCGAGCTCGATGATGCATCCAGTTGCTGCCTCGACGTTTCGGCCTTTCACGACGGCGTGGTGTGCGATTCCTGAGAGATCACCCGCCGGCATCTCGCGTCAAAAGTCGACATCAAGTGGGCCAGGCCAGACCCTGCGCAGTGTTCCACTGCAAGAGTGAAGTTTGTGGGAAGAACACATTACTTGCTCACTGATGGGTTGTGACAGGTAGACCAGGTCCATGTCGCTGTGCGATTCACAAGAAAACTGACACCTCGACTGGTACAGGGTCCTTATTCTCTAGCACGGAGGTTATGACACGCTCGTTTGTGACCTAAAACAAGTTAGCGTAAGCAACTCCTTCAACAATCGAATTCTTCCTTTGTCAACCAAGCGACAGACCTCTCGACGATGATGATTTTGAGAAGCTTAATAGGTTCTGCTTATTGTAATGTCACACCAGCCGGCGTGGTGAGCCAAATAATGACTCCCGCGTGGGTTTGCCAATGAGGAGAAGTGTTATTTCAATGCTCGACTCCTGGGAAACTATCTATACACATGTACTCAAGAAGCCAGCTCCTCCACCTCAGTTCGACCGATCAACAGTGCAGGACAACATCGTCGCCCCAGCTTCCGGGCCCATATTTGCTGTGATCCCTTCTCTCTCCATCCACTCATGCCGGTGGTGCATTCCAGAGCAGAGACAATTAAAATCAAAGTCAAAACGATGAAATTCCAGTGGAAGCAAATACTGCAATCTGTAGGTCGCACAAGGTATCTGAGCAAAGCCAAACAAGTCAAGCAGAATGCGCGCAAGATCCGAAAAGACGAGGAAATAAGGAGCAAACTAATTTGGTTGAGCCAATTGAGCAGACAATGTTCGAAATTCAAGACGGAGGGGAAAAAAGAACCAACAGCAGCAAAATAAAACAACCAAAAGGATATCAACAGCGCAAAAAACATTAGTAAGAGCTAGTGGAACAACGCAAAAACCTGTCAATAACCCGTCATCCTGGACCAGCCAACGTGCCTTGAGGCAGCCTTTGGGATGCGTGAGCAGGGCCCGAATTACCCATATTTCCCGGGCTCTTACCCAGGAAACCATGCCGAACCCATATGCCCCTACCCATCCCCGTGTTTCCTGTGCTCATTATCGCCGATGACCGAGTCCAATGCTGGGACGCTTAAATCAACATCATTCCAATCGAGAAATAGAAAAGGAGAAATAGAAAAGCAGAATCCTGGAAGCCAGCCGCGTTCGAGCAACTGATTAAACGCAAGGACCATTCCGAAATCAATCCTCTGCTCATCTGCGCCGCGTCTCCCGTACCATTTGGGAAACACACCTCAAACTGAGAGGGTATGAACAACTCCGATTCCCGTTTGCGCCAGGAATTACCAAAAACCAACCCAACGGACGGAGAGGTATATGCCAAGGAAAATAGTGTGAAACAAAGGAAATCGTTCAATCATCGCAACTAGTACACGCTGTCCTCGTCCGCCCCCTGCGATGTCATCGAAGGCGTAGAAACGCTGGAGGATGCTTCCATGTCGTCGACATAGCCCACGAGCGCTTGCGCGTGGAGGCGAAAAGACTCGCCCATCAATCTGGTGATTCTATTCAACCGTTAGCTCTCGTTCTCCACTTGGTGCCTGCCAGTCTAACTTACCCCCAAACGACGACCTCGTCAAGCATGCTTCCCCAAAGCCGAGCAACAACCGAGCTAATCTGGGAAGCGTACGCTTCGTCGATGTCCTTTTCGAAGAGCTGGCGGACCTTGTTGTACATGACTAATTCTTCCTCGGTGGCCGGCTCCTCGTCATGTTCCAGACGGTATAGCCAGAGGGAGAGGACAATCATCAGGTCAAGACCACACAAGGCGTGCTCAACGCTCCAGTTCGTTGGCGAAGTACGCGCAACCCAGCGCACACCTTGCACAACAGCAATCTCAATGCAATTGTAGCATTCTTGGATTACCTTGATCATCTCGCTAGAGCGCTTGACGCGGTCGCGTGCGTTTGTCATGGCAGCCGCGACTTCGTACGAGTCGTGGTATCGCAATGCCTCCTGCACGGACTTCAAGTCGACCTCCAACCGAGCCCGGGCGTTCCTGTAAAGAGCCTTGGCATTGAAGATGAGAGGGTGTCCCTTGTGAGGGGCGCTCAATGGAACCGCAACATTCTCGGGCTCACAGAGCTCGAGGGATTTCTCCCATGTCTCGAGAGCGAGTCTGAGCTTGTACTCAGTCACAACATCCTGAAGAGCCTCAGGACTGCGCTTATGGTACCACACTTCAAGGAACAGGGCATTTATCATGACCCTCGACGCAAACGCGCTGTACCTGAGTGTTTCTCCCTGGAACAGATTGTCATGCGCTTCCATGAAGGTTGCCATGGGCGACGACTTCAACTGCTCCTGCCAAGCGGCCTCATCCGTAACCTTGAGGTTCCAGAGTGCTTCCGAAGACGGAAGTTGAAGGTCTTCAAATTCATTGAAGCTGATGGCAGGGGTGTGATTGTAAGTCAGCGTTAGCAGCCCGAAGAAGATGTACACGGCGTAGTAAGTGCGGCGACAGCCCTCATCTTCCACCCACTCGGCGCGAGCCGGCTGTGCACCTCCGCGAGCTTCCTGGCGTAGCTTGAGTTCGTACCGGTTTCCAGCAACCATATTCGCGAGCAAGCTCTTGATAGAGCAAGCCCACTCGAGACCCTTGGGATCACCACTCCAGCTGGCAAAGATCATGTTGAGCAAAGAGCCCTGCATTGTCCACAGAGGGCACTTGCGTGAGCTGAAGTTCTCCTTGTTAAGGAGGAACTGGTTGACGAGGACCTTGGAGCCAATGTGGAGCATGTAAGCCTGGTCTTGATCGAAAGCGTAGAGCGCACCAATACTCAGCACGGCTAGAAGCAGAGCTGGAGAGACCCTAGTTGAATCAAAAGAAGCAGGGTGCAGGAATGGCAGGTGGTGGTGAAACAAGCCAAAGTACGTTGACAAAAAACGGTTGAGAGACGTCAAGTTGGGCAGGCGGAAGCCCTCAGGAATAGCATGCTCGGCATCATTGGCCCGAATGTTGTCCAAGATCTGGTTACGCTCATCGTCGCTAGCGACCTGAGGCGCACGGAAGCCGGCAGACGATAAACTAGCCTCGTTGACGTAAGGGCTCAGTGGTGTGGGAGTTCCGGCAGCAGAATTAGGAAGGCTGTTGATCATGGACTGAAGAGCAGGAACAAGGCCGTTGCAAGTCTGGCCGTTGATAGGGGGAAGCTGAACTTTGTGATGAGGCTGCACGGTGCTTCCGCTGTTGAACGACTGCTGCGACTCGAACGAGCCAGAGGCCGAGGAGGCGATGGAGTGTGCCTTGGGTTCTGATGACTGAGACATGAAGCTCTCCCACTGGGGCACCGGGAAGGCGCCATTGGGATACGTGACAGTAGACTCCATGGCGTGCGGCGAGTAGGGCACCGAGGGACTTCCTTCGTAGTGGCTACCTGCGGAACGGGCTCCTGCGGCAGCCTTGTGCTGGAAATCGGCGACAAGCATGGCGGCAGTCTCAACGTCAATAGTGCCATCGTGGGAGGCGGCCTCGAGCTGATCTATCGCAGACTGGTCGAGCATAGGCGTCTTGGCAGGTCCGCCGATGGCTCTCGTCTTGGGACCAGAACGTCGCTTGCCGTCGCTGTGCAAAGGGATGCCGCCATCTTTGGCATGTACAGTTCGATCGTGCCGAAGTAGAAGATCGCGTCGGACAAACGTGCTCCGGCATTTCATGCACTTGAAAGGGCGCTCCTTGGTATCTATTACCGCGATATCATTAGCATGCTGATGCGTGATGGTCCAGCGCGCGTCGATGGGAGGGAGGTGTTTTGCGTGCGACGATGCATTGCAGTTTGAATCGACGATGAGGCGGAAAGGAGGGGTTGCTAATCGTCGCGAGGGGTTCCCGGTCGGGTGGAAGCTTCACGGGTAGAGGGGAGGGGAAGGAGAGGGGTTCGGGACACAACTTACGAGAGCGCTCATGCCTGCTGCGGTGCTCACTTCTGCTGAAGGCTCTGTTGCAGAACTGGCACTTGTACTTGCGTTCCGGGGCGAGTGAGGCCTTGCGGGAGACCGGTGTTGATGAAGCGGACGTGGGAAGGACCGCAACGCTTGCGCCGGGCATTTTGACGGCTCGGGGTCGATGTCGCGATTTTTTTTTTTTTGGATGCGGGTGGTGGGTGATCCCGGTGGCTGGGAAAGCTACTGCGACAGCAGGTAACGGCGACGACGACGGCGACGACAAAGGCGAATGGCTTGATCAGGACAACGGCTCTCGATGAATTGTAACGATGGTTGAAATCGCCCGGCTCGTAGGTTCCTCCTCGCTCGGCGCGCTCCCGTGGGATTTAAAGTGTGTCTTGATTAGACTGGTGGATGTTGATGGTCATTTGGTTCGATATTCTGGTCATAGGAAGGACGTGTGTGATTTTGTTGGAAAAAAGCTGGCTCAAGGCCAGTGTATAAAGCGGCTTGTCTAAAAGCGACAGGCGCGCTTGAGTGTTGATTGTTGGGAGCCGGAGAGGTCGAGAGGCGCGTTGGGTTGCGTGTTGGAGATGCACGATGATCACGAGAGTAGAAGGAAGGAGGAGACGGAAGGAGGAGACGGAAGGAGGAGACGGAAGAGGGGAAGTCCAGGAAAAAAGTAGGAGGGGAGGAGGAGGAGGAAGAGGGCGTCTTGGTGAGAACGGTGGGGACACTGGACTGCGACAGTGGGAGGGACGCCGGGTGTATTGGAGGAGGGGGGGCAGGAGGGAGGGGGGAAGAGAGAGGGGGCGAGCAGGAGGACGACCACGCTGGCCGAAGCTGGGGGGTACCTGGAAACAGGTATCTTTTCCACTGTAAAGAAGCGCGAGGAGGCGGGCAGCAGGTAGGTAGGTACCCAACGACGGTAAGCAGAGGGTGGTATGGGAGGAGGTAGGTACGTACCTGCCGAGTGGGTAGGCCGGGACAGGTACCTACCAGCGGAGACGAGTAGTAGGACAGTCGGTGTTGCTAGAGCAGGGCGAGCGATGTACTTCGGACAGGACGAGTTTGATGGGGCAGGAAAGCAGGAGACAGACACCACGACTGGATGGAGCAGGCATGTCAAGTCGGGAAGGTAGAGCAGAAGTACCTCGTGGGGTCAGGTCTTTCGTAGTTTGGTGGATCCCCAAACTACTCGCTGAGATGAATGCAAGACGGGCGAGACGGGACTGCACAACGGACACTGCACAAGTACATCAGCAGAGGAGGAGACTGGAGCATAGAGTTCGTTCACCGGACCACCAGAGCAGAAGGCAGACCCGTCCCGATTCCATCCCCCAGCAGAATGGGCAAGGGAGGGGTCAGGAGGCGACTGGGCCTCGAGAGGCGAGGGATGGAGGGGGTGGAGAGAGGAGGGGGAGCCCTGAAGCGGGAGTGGAGGGGGAGACGACGACCGCCGGATACGACACCATGGACCAGCAGCAGAGAGGTCCAGTGTGTGTTCAGCGTCCAGCGTCCGTCCAACAGCTGGCCCAGCAGACGGGACCGCAGACAACACCTCAGATGGCGGGCCAGCGGATGCCCGGCGGACAGTTAGCCCCTACTACCTACCTTAGGCAGTAGGTAGGTACACAAGCAGCCCAGACAGGCAGGGCCTGAGGAGGGCAATGACAATGACAGGCGGAGTAGAGAGGAGCCAATGACCCATGGCAACGACACAGCGGCGCGGTAGACGTTGAATATCGCCTTCTTTTTTTTTTTTTTTTTTTTTTTTTTTTTTTTTTTTTTCTCTCTCCCTTTCCTTCCACCCCCCGTCGCCTTCTGCTGGTCGCTCCATGCTCTGCTGTGTTCTGCCAAAAAGTGGTCGCTGTTCTTGAACGCGAGATATCATGGTTGGTGAAGCTGTCTATGCTATTTTCCCGTCTGGTCTATTGCGTTGGCCGCTGCTGTTGCTCCGTCCACCATGCTGTCACCGCAGCTGCTGCTGCTGGCACCGATGCCTGCGCACACTACCTACGTATCCACAAAAAATAGCTTGCCAAACAGGGAAGGAGGTACGTATCTCATCGTCTCGCCATCCCCGTTTGAGCTACCGATCCAGAAACAAGGTACCCAAAAAAAAAAAAAAAAAAAAAAAAAAAAAAAAAAGCGCCCATGAAAAATACGTCGAGATGGCCGGAGCTATGTAAGCTGCACTGATAATCTTACCCCATGTACCTTGCCTCAGGTCCTTAGGTATCGTCTGTATCGTGCAATGCGGGGGAGTACACGCTCTCTACTTTACCGCACATCTTGCCTGGGAACCTCAGCTGGCAATGCGCACGACACAATCGACACAGCATACCTACCTTGCCTCAAGGTAGCTACCTAGGGTAACTACGTAACGCGCTCAGCAATTGCGTTGCGCATTCGATCAGAACTTCTGGCTCCCGATAGAATCCATCTGTCTCTCCGTCACTAATCTAGAAGCCACGGCCACGGTATCAGACTCACGAGCATCTACTGCGTACAGTAGTATGCGACCCATCCGGCATCGCCCTATCCACGGATTTGATGCAATCTTAAAAAAAATTGCTCGGAACCGGAGGGATGTTCCATTGTAAAGTGCCTTCATCTCGTCTGACACACGAGAAACGAGGAATCTAAAAAGAGTCGCGTTGCTATCTCAATCTAAGACAATCTAAAGGGGGGGGGCAAATAGGGGAAGCAGATGAAGATGAAGATGAAGAAGAAGAAGAAAAAGACATTGGACGGAATAAAGGGGCAGGGACGGCCAACAGAGGTTGCTGCGAAAACAGGTGTGCGACGGGAAAATAGGGCCTGTCGGAATACGACGCAGCGCTCTCTGTCTTTCTCTTTCGCCCACGTTTTCCGTCAGGGGTCCCAAAATTTTACATGGGGTTTCTGGCCTTTAGGTGCTGTCATGGCGAACTATCACCACCGTCACCACAAACACCACAACCACATCCCCCCTCCCCTCGAGCAAGCCAGCAATACACTACATAGTACGGTACCGACCCGCCGCGAGCCACACGACTTTCCAAGTACCGCTCCAAATTCGTGCCACGGGATAATTTGCATGGCGTGGCATGCACCCGACCCGTCTGGAACACACCTAGCCACATAGGCACATCCACACGCCCTGAACACCCACAGCATGGCAAGGGTAGCAATGGCAGGGAGCTAAATGGCGGACGGCCAGGTTATGGGACAACTCATGGATAATTGCTAGGGTGCAGACAAGAGGGAAGGGCGGGCATGGCCAGGTCAACAGGCCGAGGGCTGGTGGACCGGGGAGGGCGAGTCTGCGAGGCCGTTCGAACACCTTGCGACAAACCCAGCACACACAAGCCCCAGCGGCGCAGCAAAACAGCAGCGCGAGAGGGAGGGCAGCAAAGTGATAAGGTAAGGGGAGGAGTTGGCCGGGAAGGGCAAGAGGTTTGCGGTGAGCGCGAAAATCGACTCTATGCAGTCTGTGGAATCGTGCTTGTATTCAACCTAGTTCGTATCGTCCCATGCTTGGTTGTTCACCTCACCACGGCATGCGACAGGAGTTCATGTTCATGACCCTGTGCTAATGCGGAATGATACATGATAGACGCAGAACGAGTATTCTGGTCTGGTTGCGATTAAATCTGTAGGGAAAGTCGATCACGGCGCACCCAAATTCGGCTGCGGATGCATGATGAGAACAGTCTCCCTTCTGCGGGTACCTCCGTATACTTTTCACTAATTGTTTCTTCTTGCTGACCTTTCATATCGAACCGACGAGACACTGGGGCCACACAACTTGCAAAAATATACCTCGAGGAACCGTTAGTCCATGTAAAAGCCTGACAGTAAAGGCGAATGGAATGCGACGGAGGGTGGAAAGAAATTACAATCACCAACAGCCTGGAGCAACTGGAGGTCGCTCGCTGCCCCTCCCAGCCTAGCCTCGCCAAATCCCGGACCGCCGATTCGGCTGGCAATTTCGCCCTGGCCTCAGAAGGGAGGAGACCCAGATTTGTTACCGTTTGCCAGGTCAGTGTTGCGAGGGGGGCTGGTCAGCCTGGCACACTTCCGCTGCTTCGAGACCTTCCACCAATGCTTCCATCGCTAGGTTCTCGGTACTCGCTCGTCTGCTCAAGCCAAAATACTGACGTTATTACGTGTCCTGAGGCTGCCGAAAGACCGCCAACACCGCGACCTTGGATGCCCAGATACCCAGGCCCCCTGGACCGTTTCTACCATGCAGTGGCTGGCGGTAGCGGAAGAGGTAGCCGTAGCGGACCAGCTGAAGGGGGTACGAGCAGGGTATTGCTAGTCGAGTCCTCGAAATGCAGAGGGCACAAGTCGAGTGATGAAAGTCCCAGGGGATGTGGAAGCGGACGGCGGGCACCAAAAAAAGAAGTCTACCGGCGTGTTGCGCAGTAGCCAATAGGCACTCACCCCGTCTCCCGGTCGCCGGACATACTAAAGCACTTGCATGCTGCTAGAACCGCTATTTTATCCACGAGGTGCTATGTATACCGACGCGACCGCGACAGGGCATCACGTACTAGTGTACAGGTACTCGGACGATACGTGTCTAGCTAGGATGCACTAACGCGCGCCGGCGGACTGCATGCCTGTTCCCGTGGACGCGCGACGATCTTGTCATTCTCAGCGGTGAGCATAGGTATACATGAGTATCACAACCCCCTCCCTGCGGCCTGTTCAAGTACGCGGTCCCATTTCACATGCGACTCTATAGCGATTCAACGTCCTTAGTTCGTTTTTGCGAAGGAGCCCGGGTGTTGTGAGGCTGTTCTCTCTCTCTCGCTGATGAAATAAAAGGATAAAATAAAAGCATTGTGTTTGTGGGTCGTCGCCGGAACGCTGGAGCTCAAAACTGGCGTCGGTATCCTTTGAACGGTGATATTAAGCTGGATTGTGAACAGCTAGGTGTTCTCGTGCAGCACCTCAAAAAAGGGCATGAAGCGTGACTCGTCACGGCGGTGGGAGTTGGGCGGTAGGCGGTGGGCGACGGGCGATGATGAGCGGTGACCCGAAGCAAGGGGACGGGGGACCGGGGACGGCTGGCGCGGACGGCTGGCCCGCAGCCGCAGCCGCAACCGCTTTCAGAATTCGGACGGGACTACGGATACGGCAGACTGCCGTTGGCTGCCGGCCGAAAAGGCGGGAGACTGAACCAGTTGCTCACAAGGCAGGTGGTTTCCGCTCCCCTGCCCAACGGCATGGCATACCTCACCGGCGCTCTGCTTGCGATTACGATTGGGACTTACCGCACTTTTGGCCGCACAAACAGCCTGCTTCCCTCAGTGTTTGGATACAGCGAGGTCGAGTCGGTGTGTTGTCTACCGTCAGGGCCTTCCTTCATGTGTTGCATCTTGCCCCCCCGTAAGCTTGGTGCTCGCTACTCGCAGTCGACCGCTTTTGCGACATACATCCGAACGAGAGGCTCAGCGGGTCGGCCTGACCTAGCTTACTAAGTTATGTACACCACATATCCCTGTTATCTTCAAGGGGCAGTTGGGAACTTGCGTCTGGTACCAGGGTTTGTCCATTGGTTCCTGGCACCGGTGACAGATCGAAAACGAGACGAGACGCAGAGGAAACAAGAAGAACGAAGAGGCACCAGAGCATTCGTGCGAGAATGGGATGTTTGGAACCCAGAAGCAGAGAGGCGTGGCGCAACGGCTAGACCATGGTTAGCTCCTGAATCTGGATCTGAGTTTGACCCTGAGCCTGGAGACGTGCTCCCTGGATCGAAGGTATGGATCGATCCATGGAATCTATGTATGTACTCCCCTCCGTATCCGTACTGCTTCTGCGTGGTATACTACGCGGTACATGTGTTGCCTTCATTCCGCAACTGTGATCTTCGCCAAATGAAATGACGGCGACGTCCTCGATTTCGCACCTGGTAAGTTGCCCCTCACGCCCCTCGCGATCCCCCCGCGGCGCTTCGACCCCTCCAAGCACTCACCCCTCCTTCTCCTACCTTGGGTAGATAGATAGGTAAGCAGGTAATCAATTGAGGCTGGATGCTGTCTACACCGCGCGACTGGTTGGTTGTCACGCGGTTTGCAGAAAAAAGTGCACACTGTAAGGAATACCTTCTTCAACCACAGCGTATCCTAGGAAATAAAAGGAAATAAATTAGTAGAAAAACTCTAGAAAATATTTTAAGAGATAGAATAGTAGTATACTATTTTCTTAGATTTATTTATCCGTATTTAGTTGAGATATCGTTATTAGAACGGGATGAGTTCTCGATGTGTTATGTGCAATTGGTTTACAGTGTGCACTTTTTTCTGCAAACCGCGTGGTTGTTTAGTTGGCTGTAACTTTTCATGCCCCTCATTGTCGAAAAGGCAATACTGCGGTACATACCTAAGGTAGTAAGGTAGGTAAGGTAGCCAGGAGGAGCTTCCAAAAAAGGCCCGGGCTAATCCATGCCCCACCTAGCTCCCTCAATTGACTCCCTACCTAGGTACCTAAGGTAGGCACTGCATAGTAGGTAGTGGCAGCGCAGCGGAGCTGAGGTCCATTCACTCGATTCTTCCGCTCCACAGCGGCAGGGCACCCAGGGTACTCGTGAGGCACCCACTGCGTATCTGTACGCTACACCGGCCTAGGTGCCCATGTCTATAGGCACCTCACCTCAGCACACGGCGGGGATGACTCTTGATGCTCGCTGTTCGTCAGTCAAGCGAACAGCACAACTTCTCGTGCCTTTCCACCACTGGATCCATTACTTCTTTGAATCCATTCCAATATCCTATCATTACGGGAGGGTTTCCCTAAGCCCTCGTTCATAACCTGGCGTTCCCGGAGGCTCTTTAATTAGCACACGCCATTGAAGGCAATGGCGACAGAAGTCGGATCGTCATTCTGACTCTCTCTCCCTGCTGAACGGTTGGCGCGAAGTCGGACCCGAAGACTCAATTTGCATTCCAGAACATACCCGTGTCAAGGAATTCCGTTTGTCATCGCAGGACTACATACGAAGCCCAACCACCCACCTACCTGCCTATTCTGTCTGCTCGGCCCTCTGCCTCTTCGACTTCCCCTTTGCGCATCACATCGCATCGCATTGCACCTCAGTTGGCAAAGCTTCGCTTCTCAGCTGGCTTCTGGAAGGCGTCTTCCCGACAGTCACTCTCACTCCTTCACACCTACAACACCACCGGCCCAGACTTTGCTGTAACGACCCAGTACCCTTTGCGGGTTCCGCGTTCGTGCGAGCCCCCCCTCCTCCCAGCATCGCCTGGCCCCTTGCTCGCCTTATCCGCTCGCTGCACTTATACGCAGTCAGTCACCGCCTTGAGTTCCCTGGAATTGTTGTGAACTGGCGTGCCCAGGGCCCCTGAACGGCCGGGGATAAAGAGAGTATTTTTTTTTTTTCTCAAACCCCCTAGCACTGACAAGGCCAGGGAGGGGCACCGCATCGCCAACGCTGAATATCGAGCACCAACAATGCGGTGAGTCCTTGTAGGTGCATCTTCACCTTGTCGGTCTCGACCGTCTAATAAGTCTGAGTGGGGGGTTCAACCTCAAAACCGCTGTCCGAATGAACTCCCAAAGATGCTAGTGTAGAAGGCTGACCGCCCCTTCTCTCAACTTCTCTGCCTCAACGCCCTTGAGGGCACAGAGCACCTCGTGCGTCGGGCTACCGAGTACCTGACGGACCGACCTGCACCCCAGCTCGGCACTCCCTCTTTTAAGTCCCTCTCGTCGGACAGTCGTACATGGACCCAGGTTGATAGCGAACACACATCCAGGCAATCCGAGAGCCCACACGGGTCTACGCAGTACTACTATGCAGTATGTACACATGCCGGAAGAAGACCCAGAATCAGAATTCGAAAGCGGTCACGAAAGGAACCCGGGGGGAGAGTTATTGCCGTAGCCCAGAATAACCCGGGCATTCGGTGCTCTCCAACGATCGGGTCTGAGAAACAAGGCAGGGCCTGCGGGTACGGAGACAGGCGTCTTATCAAAGCCGCTGACTTGGCTTCAGTGCTGGGTCTAGACTTGCAGCCATGGTAATGGTAGTTGTAGGCCGAAGAGTCCTTTTCCAGATTGACATGAGGTCTTTTGATACGTGCTCTACGTGCTTTACCTAGACGCCATGTTTCGTCCCAAGCGGAACGTATGGTGTTGTCATACGAAGGCCAACACAACCATGGTGCCGGTGGCACGCCGTACACCGTTCTTTCAAGTACCTTAGGTGAGAGGTAGGTAACAAAGGGGATGAGGATACCTACGCCCTACGGGACATCAGGACGGCACGGGAGGGGAGGGAACGGGACACTTTGGGACGGAACTTGGAGCCAGCGGGGCATACCACCCGCTACGATACCTTACCTGCCTTACCTCCTTGCCTAGGTACCTAAGGTACCTATGGTACGGAATACCTAGGCAGGTATGTACAGAGTAAATAAGGCAGAAAGGGCATCCCCACGACTGGGAGCCAGAGGAGGGGTCAGGGCCACTTTCGCGGCACGGTTCCGGTCAACCGGTTCCCCGTTGTTAGCGCCTGATCCCATGCGCGCTGCTAGCTAGGAGTGCTAGGGTGCTAGCTGGAGGTTGGCTTGGTGGAGATGGTGGGCATGTTCTAATTAATGGCATGGCACATTCAAGGGCTGCTTCGGAAACTCCCAAACACTGGCAAGCCGCAAGTTTGGCGACTCTTCCGGCATCCACTGACCCCCGATGTGCCCCTCAGCAGCTTGCTCCCCTTCATGTCGACATTGTGCAGCCCGTCGGGCGGGTTAGTCGTGGACCAAATGGGGCATGACATGAGCAAATGAGCTACCCTAGAGTCGATATGTCTTTTCTTGGGCGTACAGTAAACGACCACGCGAGGATCAGCTACACGGGCTAGAGGCTGATTCCAACTCGTCTGTCTCTCTGGCTCCTGGCGATCACCGCGAGTTGTTGGTGCAGCGTTGTAGCCTATGCGTATCTGGGAATTGGACCAACGCGAATGCCGACGACGCCTCGTTGCCGATGCTCTCACCCAGCCCGAGGCCCAGAAACACGAGCGCACCACGATCTGCAGCCGTCGTTGACGTGTATTAGTGTCCGGAAAGCGTGTATCGATACTCGTAGCGCGCTTCATGATTTGGCTTTGAGGCTCAAGGTCCGATCCTTGCTCGAACCCGTGGGCTGGGTGCCTACTTGGTACTTGTTTCGTCGTTTCATGGCAATTCTACGGACAGAAACCGGCCACTTGGCTATTACAGCACAAGTTAAACCCGGCGCAATCAACAACGAGGGCACCTTAGGTGATTATGCATAGCAAGATCGAGAACAGCGGCAATTGATCGGCGTAGAAAACATCAGCCGGATTCCACGATGAACGGAGGGGAAGATGCTTCAACGGTGCCTGCAACACAGAAGCAGGCGGGGGGCAGAGGGCGCAAGAAAAAACGTAATGAGAGGGGCATCGAGCCGGGCCGGTTGGTTGGTGATTTGCGACGGCGCTTGATGGGGGACGGATGTTCGTCGAGCCGTCGGGAAATGCGACGGGTAAAAACCCAAGGCTACCCCATCTTCAGATGAAGAGTTCCGGCCGGCGAGATTACGTTGCTCGAGTGACGACAACTACCTCGACATCGAGAGCCTCGCAGAGGGAGGGCTCCGAGGACGCGGGAGGATTGTGGGCAAACTGCAGGCGCCTCAGCCAACACTTGAGAGAACGGAAGTATGGGCGAACACTGCCCGAGGTGAGGTGCCTGCCTGCGCTACCTTAACCAAGGTAAGGTACCTATCTTACCTGAGGTAGGTAGTAGGTAAGGTAGGTAGGTAAGGTAAGTAGGCACCTAGGTACCGCATCTGTAAGACAGTGCGTCGGCAACAAGCGTTCGGCTGGTCCGCATGGCTTCTGCACAGTCGAGACAGTGCGCGGCAGCCTAGGCGCCTGGCTCCACACCGGTGTACTGCGGTAAGCGTCCAGATGCCCGAGGCACCTCACCTCAGCCCCTGTTCCAGGACCCTCCCCCTTCCTCATCTCACTGGACCCTCGCAGTGCTTGTCGCATCGACCTCTTCTCTTGCAAGTTGCGGGCCCAACTTTCAAGGCGCCAAAGGCCACCCGTCTGCTGATGGCGACAAACCTACCTTACCTTCCTAGGCTGGGTTTCCTGATGCCCACTGTGAACCTATGTTTAAAAGGGTTACGCAACCCGCGCCGACCTGGTGGTCAAAATCAAGACCGAACAAGCGCAAGAACGACCTAAGGCGGATTAGTGGTGCACTGTGTCAGGTCACCCTAACCAGGAGCTTAAGATGGCCTTAAACCACGCATTTCGCGGTCCGTTTCTTACAAGGAAGCGGCCCTAGCCAGTGAGATGCCGGGAAATACTCAATGGACCCACTCTGCGGGAGACGGGCAGGCAGGGCCCTGGAGCAGCACGAGGAAGAGGAGGGGAAGAGACGCCAAGGGCAAGGAGGGAGGAGGGAAAATGGAGGACGAGGAATTCAGGCTTGCGAAGAAGTCGGGTACTCTGGAACTACCTACCTTACCTGAGTAGGTGTCCGGACGCCTAGCGTCCTACGAGGTACCACTGCCGCTGCCGCTACCATTCCCACTCTCGATGTTGCTGGGAAGCCTGTTACTACGAGAGGCCTGAGTTACCCCCCGCCATCCCATCTCCCGCACCTCAGTTCCTGCTGGGGCACAAAGCCTCAGTGTGTCTTGGGCCTGACCAGTCTTGCGACCACGGCCGCTAGATCAATCCCCCTAAGCACTCGGTGGCTTCCCATTGAAGAACACCACTACGGTCGAAACCACCATTGCCGCTCGCCTCAAGACATTGCTGTTCCATCTCGTTCAAAGACGACGACGACGGCGACGACACCGAGATCGCAACTGAAAGATCCCTCGGCATCGGCACCCTCAGGGCAAAGCGGCAATCAAACCGCCCTGTCTTACCTTCCGCTCCGGGCCCTCGACATCACCGACACCACTCTGTGTTGGTCGCTTCCGGGCGGGCTTCCCACATCAGGCGATCCTCTCCCGGCTCTACTCGACTCCTGCTGATATCGCCGCTGTCGTTGCTACTCCTCCTCATTCCCTCCCGCCCAGCGCCCACGACGCGAAAAATCTCCTAGCGAATCGTCGTCAGCATCCGACACGACTCTATTCGCCGGCACAACTGCTCATTCCACCATTCAGCTTTCGGGATCGCGAAAACTCGCCCGAAGTTCCCTTTCTCGAATACGCTCAGCCTCGGAGCATCATCTTCGTTGACACGCCCGCCTACACGCGGAAGCCGTACGTACACTTACTTACGCGCACACACGGCCGGGCCTGCCCACCTCCTTGGAAGAGAACGACGCCCCCGCAACCCCCTGCTCCAACCTGCGCCTACTCGATTGTGGGTTCGGTTCCCGACGCTCAACATCTCGTCGCCCCAACCAACACACACACACACACACACATTCTTTTCCAGTACGCACACGGCTCTTTCAACGGCGCGATTGACGACCGCTTCTCCGACTGGACGTTACGAGGCTGGCGCAGAAGGAACACTCCTGCCCAGATCATGACTTGACCCTTCTGTGGGGTATCAGCGCGACCGCCTCATCATGCTGATGACACAAACCGCAGTGCCGGCACTAGTTCAAGGTCAAAAGAGTAACGCCTACAGTTCTCGACAAAAACCCTCGCGCGAAAACCTCCGTTCCGAATCTAGCAACTATTACCCTTTACAACCGGCGTTGGACGATTCCAACGTCGGCCAGTCCTACTCAACTTATTCCCAGACCATCGCAGCCACCTCCTCCCTCATGAACGGCATTGCGGGGACCGCCCCGCCGGGCACCATGTACGTCCGAGCCCTGTACGACTACGAGGCCGACGACCGTACCAGTCTCAGCTTCCACGAAGGAGACGTCATTCAGGTCATTACGCAGCTGGAAAGCGGTTGGTGGGACGGCGTTATCAACGGCGTACGCGGTTGGTTTCCAAGCAACTATTGTCAGATAATCACGAGCCCCGATGAAATTCCCGACCATGACCAGAATGGCGATCTTGGCCCTGTCGACGACGACCAAGATGACCAAGAAGTCTATGATGAGCAGCTTGAGGAGGACGATGAGTCGGAGTTGGACGATCTTAACAACGCCCTTCCGCTCGAGGGCACCGACTTGAGCGACAAATCGAGAGCCGATTTCTGGATTCCACAGGCAACCTCCGACGGCCGTCTTTTCTACTACAATATGATGACAGGAGACAGGAGTATGGAATTGCCTTTAGAGTCACCCGTGTCGACCAACGAAACTGGTCCGCGCAATAGGATGAACGTCAATGTTCCGGAAAAGACACGCCCACCCCCGGAGATGATGGCGAGAGGGCTGACGCAGGACGAGGATGAGGACTCGGAGGCAAATTCGGCATCGGAGCTAGAGGGCGAGTCTCTCATGCTTGCGTCTCGCGGATCCTTGGTAAGGTGTTCAATCCAGACGGATGTGTTCTCTCTTCTGACTAGGCCTACTCGTGGCAGCCTCGCAATCGACGATCCAACAACGACATGCTATCCCCGTCCACGTCCATGGACTCTATGAACGGCATCGCGCAAATCACTCGGGGGGAGAACAAATATGTGAACCCGAACTTGGCACCAAGCACCACGCCCATGATAGCATCTGCAACGTCGTTCACGAGCACGTCCTACAATACGCCGCCCACCAGCACCGTTCCTCGGTCGTTCTTCGATGATGGCTCAGCGCCCCCCCTCACGTGGACTCGCCTCGTATCCAACATGCGCAGAGCTGTAGATCGCTACCGTGACGCTATCACAAGCAACAATCGCTCCGAGTATGTTGCACGAGCAGAGGATATATCGGACCATTTGAGACTGTTGCTCGCGGCTGGCTCGGGCACCACAGATAACCACTCTGGCCAGCCTTCCATCATCTCAACAAACAAGGCCCTTTATCCTCACTTCAGAGACATGATGTCCAAGTTTTCAAAGCTCGTAATTTCTTCCCACATCGCTGCGGCTGACTGGCCCAACGCCGAGTCGGTACAAAAGTGCCTGCAAGAAGCCGATGGCGTTTTGCTTGGTGTCTTCAGCTATGTGGAGATCGCGCGACAGCAGAGGGGCGAGGAGATTCCTCGTCTGTTCCCTGGCTTCGTTATCGGCAGCTCCACGGGTGGCAGTTGGCAAAACAATGGCTTGGGGGCGCGTGACCCCATTACAGCCAACTTCCTCGAAGACGAGGAGGGTGTGGTCGAGCCAACAGCACTGCTAGATGGTAAGCTTCTGGAGCGGCTTGATGAGCTGAAGAGAATGCTCGTATTCAGCATTCGAGAACTGGACAAGAACTTGGTCATCGGGGACAAGATCATGATGCCATTCAAGCATGAAGTGATTGGTAACAACGTTTGTCTAGCGGGTGGAAAGGTTTTGGAGACTTTTAAACCATGGATCGCAGTCATCGAATCGATCGACCTGTCTTCGTTGGGGAATAGCTTTCAAACGCCGCAGCTGGCAGACTTCAGCACCAACAAGCAAAGTCTGTACGACAACATGTCGGACCTCATCTTGGGTTGTCAAGCAGTGGCCGGGCCACTGGCTGACGAATGGGCAGAAGTGCGAGGTGAAGCTCTGGAAAGCCGTCTAGACTATGTTCGACAGTGCGCAAAGGCGCTGGAGACGAACTCGTCACACATCGGGTTCTCCTTGCAACTACTGTCGGAACAAGTTCAGATCAACTTGCAGCAGCAGGCCGAATCGCGGCAGAGGGAGGACGTGGCCCAACGGGAACAGCTGCGGAGGAACGATACAATGCCGTACGACAGACCCCATCAGCGCACCGAATCCCGAACCATACCAGCTCGACCGCCGATGATAACTTCACAGTCCTTCACCGAAGGAGACGGTACTGGCAACTTCAGAGGAGGCGACTATTCCAAGGTCAAGAAGATTTTGGGCGACGACCCCAATCCTCAGAGCAATTTGCCACCTGTCGATGATACTCCTGAATTCCTGAAACTAGATCACGAACCCGACCTTTCCTGGGACAACAAGCTGCAACCACCTGTGGTCAAAGGTGGCACCCTGGAAGCACTTGTCGAGCAACTCACCCGGCATGACAAGCTGGACTCGAACTTTAACAATACGTTCCTTCTTACGTACAGGTCGTTTACCACTGCCCAGGATCTTTTCAAGCTGCTCGTCAACCGTTTCGGCATTCAGCCTCCCGAGGGCCTCTCGCAATCTGACTTCGAAGCATGGCGTGACAGGAAACAGAAACTCATTCGCTTCCGTGTTGTGAATATCTTGAAGAGTTGGTTTGACAACTTTTGGATGGAAGACCACAACGAGGAATCGAAGCAGCTCATCCGAGATGTCTATACTTTTGCCAGAGATACGGTCAAGTCAACCGAGACACCTGGGTCAGGGCCTCTCATGACCGTTTTGGATCAACGTCTCAGCGGTAAGGAGGCTGGAGCGCGACGCATGGTTCAGACGTTGAATCAAAATACGCCGTCGCCTATCATGCCAAAGAACATGAAGAAGTTGAAATTCCTGGACATTGACGTCACGGAGTTTGCTCGCCAACTTACGATCATCGAATCGCGACTGTATGGCAAGATCAAGCCAACCGAATGCCTCAACAAGACGTGGCAGAAGAAGGTTGCTGAAGGAGAACCTGAGCCTGCACCAAATGTCAAGGCTCTCATCTTGCATTCAAATCAAATGACGAACTGGGTTGCGGAGATGATTTTGGCACAAATGGATGTGAAGAAGCGTGTCATCGTCATCAAGCACTTCGTTTCGGTAGCAGACGTACGTAAAGCAATCTCACGGCAATGCAAGTCTCGCACTAACAATACGCAGAAATGCCGAAGTCTCAACAACTTTTCTACGCTTACATCAATTATTTCGGCGCTTGGAACTGCGCCAATCGCGCGTCTCAAGCGGACTTGGGATCAAGTCCCGCAAAGGACTCAAGGTGTCTTGGAGACGATGAGGAAACTCATGGCCAGCACCAAGAACTTTGGCGAGTATAGAGAGGCTCTGCACGTGGCAAACCCGCCCTGCATCCCCTTTTTTGGTGCGTAATCCCAATGAAATGTGAAGTCAGTAGGAAGTGCTAACTCAGCCGAAAGGTGTTTATTTGACTGATCTAACCTTCATTGAGGACGGTATTCCGTCTGTCATCAAAAAGACGAACCTCATCAACTTCGCGAAGAGGGCTAAGACAGCTGAAGTTATTCGTGATATCCAGCAGTATCAGGCCGTCGGCTACTCCTTGCAACCTGTCCCCGAACTCCAGGACTACATTATCAGCAACATGCAAGCCGCTGGAGATGTACATGAGATGTACGACAAGAGTTTGCAGGTGGAGCCACGTGAGCGAGAAGACGAGAAAATCGTGAGGTACGTAGTTCTGGAAGACCAGTTCGTGTTCTTAGGCTGGACTCAGGCTGGGATGAGAACGCAAGCCTTGTCCGATACACCACTCTTGTTCTTCGTTCCATGGCATACTGCGTGGTCACTTTCTCTCGCTGACCCAAGGCCCTTCAACCTCCACTCCTTCCGTCCGATTTCGCCTGCTCGCATCTAAGAACATATGCTTATACTATTAAAATCACAGGGTACTTGCCGAGTCAGGCTTCCTATGAAAGCCGGTTGTTGGGACGAGGTCGCCGCATCGCGCCTCCGCTACATGCACCACTACGACTGGTCGTCCATAGCCCCAACTCGATGCCGCTCATTCAACCAGTGTGCGGCAGCATGCGCTGATCATCTCTGCAGCCAAGTTGTGCCAGCGACCGGCCCCTTATGGGTCCGTCTCTGCGCCATACCATGGATTCATAGATGACTCCGGCCATCTTTAACTTGCGGGTATAGATTTAGCTCTACTCGGCTTTGGAGCACGCATGGTTGAGGACAGGGGAGCAGCGTTTCCAGGCAAACTTGGATCCGCCGATTCGAGCAAGTCGCGACTCCAGCGGACGAAAGAAAGGACGCCCCTACGAGCGTCGCGGGCCATTGGAGGTAGCGGCGGGTGTTCTCTAAAACGCGAACGTGGGCATAGCATGGCCCAGAGGCGAGTTGTAACATTGACAGCCACGACCACGAAAGGGGAGGGCCGGGGTGCGTGGGTATACTCACACCTATCTCGGTCGTCAGCCGGCAGGCAAGGGACGGATGAGCTATGGATGAAAAGATGAGTGAATGAATCTTGGTGTATGATATTCTGGGATAAAATCATGATGAATGCTTCTTTTTTTTTCTTTTTCGGAGCAGCTGGTCATGATCATGGCCTGTGTTTACTACCCAAGTCTAGGAAGAAGTGGGAGGGCTTCACCGTTTACGTCGAGCGCGCGTTGCTTGGTTCAAAATTCCCGATTCCAATTTCTCATGGGCGTACTTTTGTCACGCTTTTGTGCATTCGCATGTACAAATCAAAGTTCCACTGAAAGGGATGACCGGAGTGTGGTGCAACCTATACCGATCATTTGATACCATTGACGGCATGGCGAAGACTGACAGCGACGGGTATACCCTTCCAATGCGCCGAGTTACTTGGGGGTGAGTATACGGCAAGATTTTTGTAACAGAATGAAGAAGCTTTCCTAGCTATGTATTATCACATAGCACTTGTTGTAACTGGGGTAGAAATGACAAATAGGAGGCATTGCGACAAGACAATGGTGACCAAGTGCAGCGAACACTCTCGCCGCCACTCGCCAAACAGTGTAATCGTTCAAGCGTCCGAACCATGCCATATAAATGATACTGGCCTTAATTCGTGGGTAATCACTAAGAATGACTGTCATACAATCCTGCCGTATGTTGGCCTAATGTTGGTTACGTAGAAACATTGCAATTGCAACATGTACAGCTCCGAAAGAGACATTTGATACCGATTTGGTTGGGGTTAGTGACGGTGCAGCTTGGCCTTAATCTTATCTCCAAGGCTCTTCTTTTCCTTTTCTGTGTTATCGCCGGGACTGTGAGTTCGCTCTTCGCTACTGCTGGTCTTGTCTTGTTGACCCGGCTTGGCGGCGGCAGCCTTTGCGGCGGCAGCAGCAGGGTCTTTCTCGTCCATCAGGCCTAGTTAATTGTGTAAGCACAGAGATTTTGCACCGGTTCAGGTGCCTTGTACTTACGATCCGCCTCCCGGCCAGCCCCAGGCTTGGTTGCGTCAAAGTCACCACCATCAGCGGCTAGACCGGTACTCTTCACATATTTCTCTCCAGTACCTTCGCCATGACTCTTCTTCTGGGGACCATCCTCCTCCTCATCATCCGCTGCTGCATCGCCGGCAAGACCGCCATCGTCCGATGCGCCCTCCACTCTACCGGCGTCGCCTCCACGTTCTTTGGCCACCGCCTCCAACGGCTTCGGGCCAGGTCCGTCGAGCTTGTCGCCCTTATTCGCGGGGCCTGTCCCTGAAGTACTGACATCTTGACCCTTGGGTTTCGGGTCGGTAGCTGGGTCAGTCGGGGACCTTGTGTCAGTTTTGCCGGCGGCACTGTCATGCGGAGCTGCATCATCTGCGGAGTGTTCTTTCAGTTCAGGTTTGCCGATTTGATCTTTATGTTTGACGGTGTCTTCGGTCGTGGCAGATGTCTCTTTGGACACGGCAGAGGCGGTTGTCGACGTAACCTTTTCAGGCGCCGTGCGAGCGTCGTCCGCAATGTCGGCTTTCTTGGAGGGATTCTCTAGCGCTCGTGTCAGCATAGGCAATTCCAAGTGTGCCGTGCCTCTTCTTCTTCATACCGATGTTGCCGGCGTCATAAGGTTCGCCATTGCTGGTATTTCCGGATACGCCAGAGACAGGCTCTTCCTTAGCCTCATTTGTTCCCCATATGGCCTTGGTTGCAGCGCTCGCCATGGTATTGATGGCTTCCATTGTGACTGTCCTATGTCGGCGTTTGTGGAATGCCGCAGATTTTCCCCAGTCTCACGGATGTGAATACTGTCTGTGTGTTTTCGAATTCGGGGTGCGATGTGCTGGTGGCTCAATGAATTCGTGTTGGTAGATGCTGTCAGGAGGGAAGAAAGTTGACGGGGTGAGGATGTCATGTGTCTTCTTATACATGCATCTTCGGCCAAGTCTGACGTCTTCAGGTCCTGCAGGTTCCTTGCCTACGTTTGCTACCTTCGTCGATGAGCGTACCTTGCTTAACTTGGACAGCGGGGGGGGGGGGGGGGGGGGGCTCATCAAGCGTTGGGTAGGGCAGGTCCGGCACAAGTCCCTTCTGGTGCGGCTACGGTAGCGTGCTATGCAGGCTTTTGATGCAACGGCTGTTACGGCTCGGGTAAGGACGATATATCTTGGCCTAGGTCGTCTAGAGTGTACCTCAGCTACAGCAGCAGAAGAGGCGCATCGGGAGTCGGCTGTGCCGCCTCCTTGCCCGATATTTGGCACCATCTGTGTAAGTGAGGTACATAGTACACGAGCAGCGGTGGGCACATCATGGCTAGTGTAGCAGCCGCGTCCGGTCGTCGTCTAGATGCTTTTCAGTCGAATCCTGGCCTCGGATTCGTCGTCACGGCAGCAGAGGGGCGAGCCTAAAGCAAGGCAGTGTGGGTTTGGAAGGGGAAGGGTTGACGGGATAGGCCGGGGGCAAAAGCAAGCAGGCCGTGTTGCGATTGTTTTGTCATCTGGGAGCAGCGCTTGAAGCAAGTCACGTCAAGGCTGGCGCAAACGGATGAAGTGCAGTGGCTCCCGATGTGGAAGGGGGATGAAGGCCTGGCCAACGAGCAGACAGGCATTGGAGTGGTAGTTCGTCATCCTGCGCGCTTGTCCATCATCCCGCCAAGATAGCCCTGCGTCTTGACGGAGGGATGAGGGGCACAGGTGGGATCGGTCGATCGTTGGCTGGGAAAGTGGGACAGTCTGGGGGAATTTGAAGAGCTATGACGTTGGGCGGCACACGTGCTACATGGGATGAAGGAAGCAGCATCCCAGCGTGGTGGTGAGCTCAGGGAGAATCTGATGTGAACAAGATAGCGAGCGCACCGATTACGTCATGGGTCGGGTGAGTAGATTACCTTGGGTAATGTACGTGGCAGGTATGCAGTACCACCGCAGTATTCGGTACCAGCTCGAGACAGCAGGAAGCTTGGGAACATGGACCTTCGACAACCTGCCTAGTTGTGCATTCGCTGCGTCTTTGCTTTCGGTGCCTACCAGCAGAAGCCAAGAAGGGCACCATGTTTGTCCCGCTCCTGAAGCTTGGCTGCCGCTAAATAAGGGTCTTCTTCATGGAGACTCACGTTACCGCTTTCACAAGCGCCATAGGCCATAGCTGTGTTTTCATGCCACGCCCTTAGCCCAAGCAGCATTGCGTGCTTAGACCTGCAGCCAAGGCGGGACGGTGAAGGTGGAAAGCCAGGTCGAAGATCCCCCGGGTATCCAACGTCCCATTTCGTCACGTGCGGGACCTTCGGCGTTGAATCCGGCCGGATGCCCAGCGTTCTGGTGGAGTAGGTAGGCACCGAGTCGGAGTTGCCTGCCGTGAAGCAGATAGTCGATCGGTGTGAATGGCGTGATTACGCCTTTGACAAAAACATCCGATGCGATGTGCCATTCCTCCAGGTCTTCCCCATCACGTGAATTGGATCGACTACTTGCCCGTACACTGTTTGAAGGCGACATGAAGTGGACCTCCCAGCGTTCTGGAATGTCCCTCGTGCGTTGGTCCACGTACTCGACTGGCCTAACCCAAACAACGTGCGGATGCGTCAGCCGCGCGGTATATCATGCCGCCATGCTGACACCAACTCGCTGTGCACGGTTGGATGGCCGTAGCCGACGGGTATGGGCTGGGTTAATCAAGTTCCTGCACCCGTTATCGCGACAGGTCTAATCTCGCGTGGACCTGTACTGAATCTCCGGTACATATTCCAGCATTCTCCTGCCACACAGCTCTCCGGTGTGCATCGAGATATGGTCCTTCTATTTCCCTCGTATCGAATTTTCCTGCTAGTCGGGGCGGCTGTGTCAATCAATGGCCAAGTAGCACCGTCCTCTGGAGGTCCGGATGAAGACCAGCACGTTATTACTTCTCACCAGGGCACGTGTTGAAATTCATTTGCCACGAGATATGTCCTTAACTGACCTTGAAGCCTCGCAGACTCCTTGTCGGGCACAACCCAGGTTGTTCCCCTCGTGAATCGTCCTGTATCACCCGGCACAGCCGGCCTCGTTGCGTTTGGGGACTCCTACAGCGCGGGAATCGGGACAGGCGTACATGGCAAGGAGACTGATTGTAGACTCGGAGAGCACGCACACCCTGTCTTGATCTACGCTGATCTGGCAGGAAGCCAAGGCCCCAATACGACAGCCTTCCAGTTTCTTTCCTGCACCGGTTCTACAACTGGTAACATCGTGTCGGGGGGCGAGCGCAGTCAGATCGATAGCTTCAACGCCTCGATCAATGCAGACTTTGCGCTGCTTTCTATTGGAGGCAACGATCTAGGCTTCTTCAAGGTGATGAACGCCTGTATCTTTCGCTTCTACAGCTTCTACTCCGGCACATGCGAAACGGCACTGCATGAGGCGGCCGAGCAAATCGAGGGCAGCGCCTTTGAACAGCGTCTGGAGATGGTCGTCATGCAGATATTGGATAAGGTCCAGTGGGAGAAACGCCCTTGGTTCGTCATCACCGTCACCGGATACGCGCGCTTTTTCAACGCCGACACTGATGAGTGCGACAACTGCACGCTGGGTGTGTGGTCACAAGGCCCCAAACTTGATCGAGTCCGTGTCCGCAAGCGCATGAACGACCTGGTTCTCGCAGTCAACGATAAACTAAGGAAGTCCATAGACAACGTCAACTCCAGGTTCACGGTGCCCAAGGTGATTTTTGTTGATTATGATGCCAGATTCGATGGCCATCGCTTCTGCGAGCCCAATGTGACGGAGCCAGCTTACAACCGGACCGAGACGTGGTTCTTCTTGGTGGGTGGGAAGGACAACGATCCGAACGTGACGGACCCCACCCCGGCTCCGAATGCCACCATCGCTGGCGCCGGTTCCGACTGCGCGTCCGCAAGGACGTTGTCATCCCCATCTCCTTTTGTAGACCCAGATACCTGTCTGGGCCCTGCCGAAAGTTCCGGAGATTGGGGTTTGCTTGCCATCTGCTACATGGCCAGGGCACAACAAGAAGATCCATCGCTACGATTTGCCCGCGACGATATCATATCGCAAAACTCCATGTGGTATGTTCCTACATATTACGGCAAGACTTTCCATCCGTGAGTGATCTTTCTTGATGGTACATGCTGTCTCTGGCTTCCGATACTATAGACTGACGAGAACAAGGAGAAGCTTGGGTCACGAGGCGATCAAGGATGAGATATACCGCGTGTGGGCTGAGCTAGGTTTTGTGTACGGATAGACGCCGCGGACAGTATACGTATGCGCATCGCAGCAGCTGTGATATACATTCGTCGCAAGCTGTTCAAGGTGGCAAAACGTCGTAGTATGGGCCTGCTAAATCGCAGGTTGTGCTAGAAGGAGCTCATTCACGATTGACAGTGATTCCTTCATGTAAGAGTCGTCGGACGTTGCCGCTCGCAGAACCTGGTTGTGGAACGACGTCGAACTGAGTGTGCTCGATTTATGGGCATCAGTCGGAGAGACTCAGGTATCTGGATGCAGATTGCGCCGAAACTCCGTTCCTCACCTGTCGACGGCAGCTCGGAGGACATGGCTGCAGGGGAAGGTGGTACCGCGGTCTCCTTGGGGATGCTGGTGCATAGGTTCGCCGGGGGTGTTCTTTGCTTGGCCCGGAGAAACTCTCGGGAAACGTCAAATACCGTAGAGACTCAGAAAAAGGAGAATCCCCATCCCCCCTGTATACAAGGGTCTGATTGGAAGCTCTAGTGTTAAACCAGCGAGCGGAGCTCACGTGAATAATTGTATTGGTCTGACAGGGGGGTGCGGATTCTCCATTTTCTGAGTCTCTAAGGTAGAAAAGCTTTTCGATCATCGATGTCCTGGGTGCGCCTTCAATTGCTGCCACAGGTACTGCTTCTGGTAGGATCGGACGAAGCCTTGATATTGCCAGTGAAGGAGGAATTTCGAAAGAAACTTGTTCGCCGGAAGTGGTGCAATGGAGATATTCGTCAAGTGCAGATTGCAAACGAGAACGAGGGCGTCCGTATGGACAGACTGACTCCTTCAAATCTCGCGTTGCCCCCCTTACGGCGGTGTCTCGTGCAGAGAAACTTCCTATTGGGCAGCCTCGGCGTCGATCTGCTCCTCCACCTCCGCTTCTTTGGGCTTGGGAGGGGGGAATAGGGTTTGTCGAGTTGTCACCTCTGGGCGGCTGCTGCTCGCCACGTCGGCTCCGGACATCGGATATAAGTGCTACAATACGTAGCTGGCTATGCAGATGGGACGAAATAGAGAGTCTGAGTTGCACCGGAGGCCTGGTGGTCGATTGGGGTTCGGGCAATTGATTGCAGGTCAGTACTAAGCGGGATTGCAACGGAAGGGGGAAGGACAGAATGAAATAATGGTAAATTACGGCAAACTCCATTGCCCATGTTGTTCCCGTGCCTTTCGGTTGATGAGGGTGGGTTGAGCCAGAGTCAGTCAAAGTTGTAAAGGTCGGCAGTCATGACAAGACATAGGCAGCTAATTAACCCACTTGGCAACACATAGTACTGCATAGTACGGGCCTATGGAGTGTGGACGGACTATGTATCCGTACTGCGTACATATTAACGAGACAGGGTACGATAACCGTTGGCCAGGATCGGGATGGCAGGGTGGTTCGTTTCGTTTGCTTCGGAGCAACGGACAGTGTCCCGGTGCCTGGAACATGGAACAAGAGCCCCTCTCCCCAGTATCGAGGCCCACAGACCCAGCGATGCCGTCCATCGATGCAGTCAGGACTCAGACCAGGGGAGAAGAGCATAGAGTAGTGTACTGTGACATTTCACGTTCTGGCAATTTCCAAGGTCCTGCGTATTTGGACATGCCACCACACCACTGGCAGGACGGTACAGTATGTACTATGCAGTATGGTTGTATGTACTTCCTGTGCCTTGTCCGTATTGTGCGTGCATGCTTGCATCTGCATGATGCACTCTGCAGGCAGCCCGATCGACACACCTCTCATCAGTCTCCTGAACTCTTAACTCAGCACGCACTATTCGTACGCAGTAAGTACGCCGTATGCGTGCCGTAGCAGGACCACCTCCATCCACTCTGGCCACGGTGCGGCGCGGTGCGGTGCGATGCGATGTGATGCGATGTCGCTGTGCCTATCGCCTTGCCGTACCTGGGTTGTGTGGCCGGTGCACGTTGAGGAGGCTGCCCGGGCAGCAGTCGGGGATTAGTTACGTGTCCTAGGTGGGATTGCGGATTCATAGATGCGGCAGGATGGGAATCAGGGCCAACGTCTCGTCTTTACTCGAGAATCTTCAGGGAGAGTTTTCCTACGAAGAGCGCGACATGCCCAGCCACTCTGAGCTGCCATCCGCCACAGTTTCATTTGTAATGCAGCAGATCGTCGTGGGCGTGATTGGGTGCGCGTTGGGCACGGCGCTAGGAACTTGCCGTGTTCTTGCACGGCATTGCCTGCTTGCGACGCCGCGGGCTTGGCCCTTGTGAATGGAAAAAGGGCTGTGGACATGTGTCGGTGTCTACTCTGTACTTAGTACTATTTGTCCTGTTTGTCTAGGACTCCATGTAATAGGTATACGTGCTTATTACACCAGTGCAGCGAGCCTTGGTGCTTGGTTGGTACTCACGCTCCGGGCTCTGTGGATAGAGGGGACCAAGTAAGGACTGGGATATTGATGGTTCAAGGTTGGATCGTGCCCACGTTGAGCATGTTTGGCACGCAAGCATGTGTCTTCATGGCGGACTAGGAGCCCGGGTCCGAGGGCTGCGCGGAGATGGAGATACCCAATGAGAGAGGGGCGGAAGGTGCTCTAGAAGTGCGTGTGTACGGTGGTATGCTTGATGTCTTCCACGCATGCCCTGTCAGTCTCCGAGTCCGAATTGAAGAGATACGCAGTAAAGTACGCCGTCACAGATACGACTGCAGCGACTGGGGTGGGCCAGAGTTTCTGTACATGTTGATGTAAATACGTCAACCATCTCTGAGATGAAACTCTCTGGTAGGTAGGGCTCGGTCAACCTTACCTAAGCGTGCTTGCCCTCCTTGTATGAGGCGGGATTCATTGACGGATCCCGCTGGGAGGTGAAGCACCTTACCTAGGTACCTAGGTTGTCAGTGCCTTGGGACGCCCTGTGCCCTTGCTCAACTCAATGCCGGAGCTTTCCCCAAGTCCGAGCTGCAGCCACACACACACACACACACACACACTGACACACTGACACTGGACCTACCTAGGACGACCTCATGCTGCTATCTACCTAACAGTCGTGCGCCCCCCTAGTAGGCGAGTTGTACCTTCACCGTCGGGTGTCTCGAGTATCAACGGCTCTTGGGCAATTCTCTGACGTCTGCATCGCCAACTTCGACTGCTTGGGGGCACATCCCTCCTCGGGAGCTGCATTCCTTCACACCAAGAATTACCTCAGGTAGTCAACCTGTGCCTAGTTAGCAGCCATCCTGTCTTGCATAGCACTGCCCTCCTGCCTTTTCCTTCAGAGACAACATATCCAAACCCCAGAGTCTTTCCTTTCCGTCGAGTCTAGACATCTCCCGCCCGTGTCTTGCAGCCCTTGACGACTCAGCTGCTTTGTTCCCCCTCCCCTCCCCGGTCCTAGTGTCATTTGGATCCGCGACGGGAGCCTCCACGCCCGCGCCCACCCCCCCCTCTTCATGCTCATCCTGCTGGTCCCCTCTCGTGCGCCCGTCCCTTTGCTTTTTAGGACTTGGGACTTGGGATTGGAGCCCCGCGCAGAGTGCAGTGCGGCTTGGAACTCTGGGACAGCTCCTAAACCTGGACTTGGCTGACAATCCTCTCCGCACCATCACCCAGCAGCTAATTACAACACTGTTCGTACCGAACCGTACCATACCCTACCTTGCCTTGCCTTGCCTTGCCTTCCGCAGACTAAACTTCTCTCTTAACCTTGCCTTGTGTGTCATTCTCTGTCTCCTAATAGGGAACTGCTGCGGATACTTCTTTTTCTCCCACCTCTCGTCACTTCTCACCTCGACCTCGTCACACGCAACTCGACCGCTGGACTCGATCGAGACACTCATCCGCCGGCCTCGTTGCCACCGTCTCTCGTTCCCGCCCGAATTGCCATCGTCGCGGGGTCTATTGCTCGACATCAGGGTGGCATAGTGCTGCCTTTCTCCCCGCGTGATGGGCCAGTCGTCCTAGCCCGCTCCAGTTCGTACCGAATCACCATCCACGCCGCCATCAGCATCAGACTCTCTAGGAACTGATATTGACGTCCGTGGCCTGCAAAGCCTCTCCGCCGCAAGAATGGTATACTGCGGCAAGGCCTCTCAAGGTTGCCAAAACTGTCGGACTCGCCGTATCAAGGTCAGCCGCGTCGCCCCGTCCCACCCTCGGCACGTTCGCCATCTCTAAGCCTACTGCCGCCCCCCTCTTTTAGACGTTGAGAATAGATGAGCGCTTCATACAGGCAGGTGCAAGCTGTATCGTGACTGACAAGAACCCCTTTCAGTGCGATAAAGTGAAGCCCGAATGCTCACAATGTATTCGTGTGGGCAAGAAATGCCCTGGCTACCGAGATCAGCTCTCTCTCATGTTTAGAGACGAGTCAAAAAAGGTGATCAAGAAAGCTCACGCGCAGTGGGGCGTCCCCGAGGGCTCCGAAAACGAGAACGGATCTGCCATATTGTCCATGTCGACTGCTCCGACTCCGCCATCGTCGTCTCCAGCTTACAGCCGAAAGAGCTCACCGACTAGCGGCGGAAATGCATCACGGTCAGGAAAGGCTTCAGCCTCACCAGTTTCCGCCTCCGTCTCCCCATCTTCGAGCCACCACTCTCCGGGCTCGGTGTCTCCGATGGTGTTACCGATTGTCAAACAAGAACCAGTCCGGGAGACGAGTCCTTTGACTATTCGCGTTGGTCCTACCCTGGAGGAACAAGGCCTGCAATTTTACGTCAATCGATACCTCGTAGGACATCCAGATGAAGTCAAATCGGCCTCAGATCTTGCCTCAGAACCTTGGGTATGGCACCCAGCGTTGCAAGATGTTATGTGCGCCGTGGGGCTTGCCGGGCTGCACAATCTGACGGGAAACATTGAAATGATGTCGATGGCACGGGAGAAGTATGGGTCTGCGCTACGTCAGACAGGAAAGCTGATACGTCCGCCGCACACCCCAAGTATTGACGTAACTATGAGGGCCGTCGTGGCACTAGCGATGTTCGAGGTAGGTTGCTGGTGCTCTGAAGAGCGTCTGCGAGACAATGCTTGAGGAACCGCAAATACTGACGGTTAAAAAGGTTGTCAAAGGAACCCACCATTCGACAGGCACTGTTCATGCCCATGTCATGGGTGGTGCTGCATTGATGAGGAGTTGGTGCCCGATGCCTAGCGTGCCCTTTGGTGGATTTAGAGCCCTACTGCAGTTGTGTTACTCGATGGTAATTCCTTCACCCCACACTCTACGCTGAGGTATGCTAATTTCGTAGTTTATTCCTCTTCACGTAGCGGGGATGCCGATGCCTCCGGACTTCTACGACTGGGTTTCTTACGGATCGCAACTACAGATGCCTTTTGATCTTCCTTCCACCGATCTAGCAGTCCTGATCGCCCGCTTTGTAGAAATATCTTCTTTCATCACCAATCACGTTGTTAGCGACGGCAAACCCAAGACGGCCAATGTCATCCAGCAACTCCTGGAATTGGACGCTGACCTTTCGGCTTGGGAGGCGGGGCTGAAGGGGGAATGGGAATATCGTGTCGTCCACGCGACCCATTTGCCACCGAAGGCAGTCTTCCAGGGTGAATGCCACAAGTACCATGATGTCTGGACTGCTCGCATATGGAACTACTACCGATGGGCCCGAATACTGGTCAACCAGACCCTACTCGACTTGGCAAATCAGAATCCTGTATCAAGTTTGTCCTTACTGTCAGCAGCTGCGCGCGACAAGCTCCTCAAGCTCATACGAAAGCTTGCGAAGGACACCTTAGTCAGCGCTCCAACACATTGGCGACACCCCGTTTTAGACGAGACGGCGCAGGTAACCGTGGAGAGTCCGGGAGGAGGGGGGGCTGGATCAGCAGGACTGCCGGCTTTACTGTTTCACCTGAAAGTGGCAGGCTGCGCTCCTGGGGTCCCAAAAGAATATTGGGAATGGTCGCTGGCTGTTATTCAGACGATATGGAGTGACATGGGCATGCTACATGCACGATCGATGATGGAGGCCATGCGAGCCCACGAAGACACGGTGCACAGGACCGGGGCAGCAGGCATTCTCGCAGACGACTGGTGATGAGTACAAAGACGGTTTCACGATTGGCGTACAGGGTATTTTTTATGATCTGCGAAATTGCGAGGGCTGAAAGGAATATCTGTGCTGCATTGGGATCTGGACTTGAGGTTAGGTGATACCATCATTTTGGGAGCATCAGACATTTGGATGTGTTGGAGCATCCGAGAAAGGGCTTTTCTTTACTGGCAAAACCCGGATACGATACATTGGTTATATGAATCGGATTCGAATGAATTAAGAGACGAATGGTACGGAAAATCCGCTGTTTCCTGGTGAAAGACCATTCGAATTCTTGAGTGCTGTTGGATTATCTCGCTCCCGACGGGCCGAGCAACTAGGCGGCGCGACTCTTGATATCGAGACAGTGCGAACGGCATTTGTCCGATGATATTGGCACGGACATCAGAGTCCAACAACCTATGGGAGCTTCCACTGCGGAGACCTGCAGCCGCAACGCGTGACCCTGCCTACCGTCCACCAGGGTCAGCCAAGGCATCAATCAACGACAGTCGACCACTACCATCATCCGCACACCTATGCAATCCAACATCATTTCTCAGCGAACGACACCGGCGCATCCAATGAAACCTCGATGTTCTGGCGCATACTGGCTGCCATGAAGTAACACTTCTGGCCGAGTTTATCATCGCCGGACTCCGAAGACACCCTCGCGCGTCATCGAGGCCGCCCAACCCAGCCCGTCGCATCGCATCGCATCGCCACCTCCATCGGCAAAAGCTACTCCATCGCCCATAGCGCACTAACCTAGCCTCTTTCCTGCATCAGAAAAGCAGTAATCATGGCGACTGTATCCGAATCGAAAAAGAGTAAAGAGCCTTATGTGTTACGCCCGTAGTCCGAAGACGTACTAATCCAAGCCTCGTATTCAGATGATGAGCAAACGATCAAGGTTGCCTCCAAAAAGGACACCAAGAACCAATCCAACGGACCTATCAAGCTGAAGAAGCCCGCGCCGAAGTACAGCAAACCCGGAAATTGGAGGGAAGGGAGCGTCATCGACGGTAAGATGAATTTATCGCCACCATAAAACCTGTCAGGCAACCAAGCTCATGCGGATGACTTCTAGATGACAAAAAGTCCAAGAACTCCGAGTCAGCATCAATCTCCGTAGCCTCGCCAGGCCCGGTAGTCAACCCCCTTGACGACAACGCGCGTGAAGCGTTTGCGACCGGTCGACCCCTCGAGGACAGCCCTGATCTGCAACAATGCAAACATTGCAAGAAGAGTATTCTCAAGACAGCCGCAAAGGCACACATTGCGCAGTGTCTAAGGTTGAAGAAAGAGAAGGCTCAGAGGAAGAAGGAGGCGAGAGAAGCCCGCGAGCGAGCCAAAGAGGCCGCGAGAGAGGAAGAAGCCAGAAAGGCTGACGAGGATGGTGACGGCAAGGGTGAAGACGACAGCGACGGCGATGACGATGGCGCTGAAAAAAAGGCAACCGGGAACAAGACCGCCAAAAAGGCCGCAGGCAAGAAGACAGATGGAGAGGCGGGCAAAGGGAAAAAGCGCAAAGCGGATGGCGATGCGGATAAGGGGCCAAAACAGAAAAAGAAAAAAGAGGAACCGAAACCCAAAGCCCCCAAGCCGAAAGGTATGAATTGCCCACATATCAGCCACATGCAGGCAGGCATACTTACCTTTCAAAGGACCTGTTGATGTTGAGCGGCAGTGTGGTGTTCTGCTGCCAAATGGTCAGCCATGCGCGAGATCACTGACCTGCAAGAGCCATAGCATGGGCGCGAAACGTGCAGTGGCGGGACGATCTTTACCATACGACATGCTACTTGCTGCATATCAGAAGAAGAACCAGGCAAAGCAACAGAGTAAGTCTACCCAGCGGGCCCTACATCCAACTGACGATTTGCTTACTTTTTATCTAATCTGTAGAGGCTGCGCTCGATGCCAACGCGCCGCTCGAGGACGAGGACGAAGCCAATGCGGGACCTGTGGACTCCGATGAGGAAACAGCCGCCGTCATGAGCGCGCTGGCGCACTGGAACCCGCAGCCCGTGGTACCACAACCAGTGTTAAACCCAATCAAGAGACAATACCAGCTCGCACGTCTTCACGAGCAGCTGCAAATGGCCACAAACGGTGGCCGAACCAATATTTTCAAGGTTGTAGGTTTAGGTGCCCAAAAACTGCCTGATGGCCACTCAGGGTTAGTTGATGGAGAAGACGCACCAGGAGAGCCGGATACTTCTGTCGCCAATTTTGGCGCTTCTCGAAGATCGTCAAGTTTCAGCATGCAGGGGCAGCCACAGCGTAGGCAGTCGGTAACAAGCAGAGCTTGAAACCAGGTAAACGGGCGCCCCGGCTTGGGGTGACTATGTCGGATCATTCGGCATCTGCAAGATGCGTTACTGGCTTTGCGGCTTGGGGACTGGCTCAGGAACTCGTGCATTTCATGAAAGGGAAGGGAGGCGTCTAGGTTTCGCGGTATACCAATTCTCTAGGACTGGAACTTTGGGCTGTTTGGCAGTGGCGTTTTGGTCGTTGAACGTCTGGCTCTAGCTTTACATCAGGCATTGAGCGTGGATACTGAGTATAGGAGCTGCGTTATAGACGGGCACGCATGACCTGGTCCACCTCGAAGAACTCAGCCAAAGAGTGTCTTGAAAATTCTCTCGTGGTGACCCGAGGAACATGGATTCTTATGTGTGTTGTGACAGACGCTGGATTTGCTCATCGCCTTAAAATTCGTCTTTAAACCACGTATCCTCACTGAGTCTCACTGAATTGCAGTCTATTTCACACGAAGACTTGACGGTTTTGTAGCAAAGGTGAGAGAAAACACCTACAAGTGATAGATCACATGGCAAAGTGGGCCTCTTTCCAACGACAGGATTACACACATGTGAGTGCCGTCAACAGCGACCGCGCTAATGACGTCGTTAAGCTACCCCGGATTTGCGCTAATGGGTCGACCAGCCACTTCAGCGCGACGAGACCTCGGCAATGCATGCTCCTCTTCCAACTTGAACTCGATTACTTGAGGATAGATACGAAAACAATCTACTAGTATGTGGCTTCCACCGCCAGTTTCCACGCATTGGCTTCTTTTTAGGAAATGATTCAGAAGCACGACGCTGCATAGAATCTTTTGCAATAAGCTGAACCACGAACGCGCGATCGCTTGTGCAGGGTTCACCGAGCCTACACTCTGATCCACGACGTCGAGAAAGACCCATCTTCTCACATGCTGAGTTACTCGTCAACTTGCGGATCCCGCCTTCTGCTGTCCCACGCACCACCATGCCCGCAGGCGTTCTCGAGGCCTTCGGCCATGCCCTTGCCGGTGCTACAGGAACAGCCTTCTCCACAGCGGCCGTATACCCTCTCGATCTCGTTACGACGCGCCTTAAAGTGCAGCGCCAGCTGAGACGAGAAGACTCCATATCCAAGAAGGAGCAGTACCGCGG
Source organism: Colletotrichum fructicola Nara gc5 (assembly GCF_000319635.2). Classification (NCBI taxonomy): domain Eukaryota; kingdom Fungi; phylum Ascomycota; class Sordariomycetes; order Glomerellales; family Glomerellaceae; genus Colletotrichum; species Colletotrichum fructicola. Next base: position 4,499,397 of record NW_027094051.1, on the reverse strand, counting down.
GGTCCTCGATGCGCTCAAGACGGTTGTGACGCAGGAAGGCGTCTCGGCGCTTTACACGGGTCTTGCACAGGATATCTTCAAGTCGGTCACCGACTCCTTCTTGTTCTTCCTCTTTTACGCATACTTCAAAGACACGCGCCGTCGCGCCCGCGGAAGCAAGCTGCCGGCTATCGAGCAGCTACTTGTCGGCGCGCTGGCGGGCGCCTGCGCGAGAGCCTGTACAACACCCATTGCCAACGTCGTTACGAGAAAACAGACTTCGGCCATGATGGAAGATCAAGACGACGAGCACACTTTATCTATATGGAGAATCATGGCAGCGATTCGCGCCGAGAATGGTATTCGAGGGCTCTGGGCTGGGTATTCAGCGTCCCTTCTCCTGACCATCAACCCAAGCATAACTTTTTTCCTGAACGACAAGTTGGCCAAGACCCTCCAGCCCGATTCCGACGAGGCTTCATATAACACCCAGACGACGTTTCTCTTCGCTGCCGCTAGCAAAGCCATTGCTACCACGATCAGCTATCCACTACAGACCGCCAAGACCAGGTTACAAATAAGAGGCTCCGGGGGTCCTTCGCCCCGGAGAAGCACTGATAGCGCGGGGAGCTGTTTCGAGAAAGACCCGCAAAGTCCCGCTTCCTTCGGATCGAATGAAAATAGGCGAAGCAAGCTTGAGAGAATGGCCGAATACAGCGTTCTCGCTCTCGTCATCTCTATCGCTAGAGCCGAGGGCATTACCGCATTGTATGCGGGTCTCCCGGGCGAAGTGCTGAAGAGCTTTTTTAGCCATGGGCTAACCATGGTGTCCAAGGGCATCATTCACAAACTGGTCCTCCGTTTCGGCATTTTCATAGTGATCTTCTTGCGAAGTAGGTCGCCTGCTGCGAGGTCACAAATGCAGCGTCTTCGGCAGATGGTCCTCAGGCTGCTTTGAGCAGCCACAGCACACCCTTTGCCCCCGTCCAGGGCCATCGCCGAGGCTATGGCCACATATGACAATAGAATCGGGGTTGCTCTTGATCTGATACAGCTGGTTTCTTATGATACATCGTGCTCTGCTTGCATCAAGTCGATACTGTCGTCAGCTTCAAGTCTGCATCCTCATTACTCGCTAGCATTGAAAGGCGGCGACAGCCGTCTTCTCTACCATGTTCGCCCCGCGCGCAGAGAAGCCGGTTCCCTCAGACCTGAGTTCAATGAGCCCAGGAAATTCTTGCTTTGACTGTCTTGGCTTGCTCTTTGAGCCACTGGACGCAAGTCTTGCGTCACAGACATAGCAGGCATGCTCCTGCTCCGCGGAAATGTTGCCTTTGACCGGGGCCATGAATTTGGTCGCACAGCCTCGACATATAACATGGCCACAGCTCTCCGCAAGCTGTGGTCGCGAAGCGTTGCCAAGAGTCTTGAGACAGGAGGGGCAGATACGTCTCGTTCCATCCGCACCTGTGTCGGCTTCTTCTTTGAAGTTCAGCTGTATTAGGCTCTTAAGAGAGTAGGGATGTTGAGAGTCATCGGGCGACGCGGGGCAGACGGGATTGATTTTGGCTTTTTTTATGACAATTGCTGCTTTTCGGGCTGCTTCGGCATCGGGAGTTTGGGAAGGGGTCCAGAAAGACGGCAGAGACTCTTTAGAGGCCTAAGAGAATGTTAAAAAAAAAACCAGCACAAGAAAATTATGGTCTGTGGCAAGATTTGGACCTTTTCGTACTCAATTGACTTCTTGGTTTTCGTGCGATCACCCTCCGCTATTCTCTCCAGCTCTTCTTGATCCAAGACAAACTTCCTTTTCGAGCCAACCTTTGCCGTGATAGACCCAGAATCGGCCTCATTTTCACGTGTCGAAGATGAAGACGATGGCGCCGCGGTTATTGAAGACAACGCAGGGTTCAAACCTGCTTGTAGCATCTCAAATTCCTTGATGGCACGTTCCTGAGCTTCTGCATCTTTACGAGCAAGAGCCTCGTGAATCTCCTGCTCGGCCTTCTCTCGCGCACGCTCTAGGCGTTTGATCTCCTTCTTTTGGGCTAAAAGGTTTGCAACAGCGCACTCTCTGCAAAAGATATCGCCATGACTGCAAGAAACCGGGTCCCTGGCGATCTCGAGGCAGAGGTAACAAGAGCCGAAGGGAAGGAACGAGTCTCTGTTAAGTCGGGCAGACGTAGAGGTCCATGCAGCCTTGGCGAGGTCACGTTCGTGCGAGGTGAAAACACTGCGCGAAGTGTTTCTCTTGCCTGGTCAACATCAGTATCGGGCGGGGCATATATTTTGGTCATGGTGTCGCGCCTACTGTGAGCCATGTTTACCGTCGGACTCCGTTTCTTGATGCCTTTCCCCCGAAATGTTTGGTTTTCGAGATGACGGAAATGCCTATGTTGCAATTTTCCCTGTACACAAGTGATGTGGCAAAAGGTGGAAGTGAGCTCCGAGAAGCTAAAGCTGAAGGAACGAGAAGCTCAACCAGGTGCCTGGCTACCTAGTGCCCAAAGAAGTTCCTGGCGCGGTATCCGTAGGATGGTAAGGTAAGAAGCCGTGTCGCGACAGTGGGCATACAAAGCAGACAGGGGTAGGTCTCGATGGAACGACGGGATAAAATCATAATGCATTGATGAGGCTTAATCTTTCTAATAACGGGGCGATTGCATCAGAGCGATCCACCGTTTGTTGAGCCCCAGGTTTTTCACGCCCATTTTGCCTGTCATTCTCTCGCTCTCTCTAATCAAGGATCGTTCGGGTATCATTAGCCCTTAGTTGCTTCGCCTCGCTGCGACGAGACTGAATGAGATTCTGGCCGCTCCCGGTCGCATTGTCCCAGTTTAGTCCGTGGTGGGGGATTTGGTACATGACACTGTTAGGCATTGGTCACCCGGTACGCCACGCGTGTTGCCTCTTCTGCAAACATTTCTGAAAGGTTCAAGGTGAGCAGTGCAGGCAAAAGCACTTCGTACCCCTAATTTTCCAATTTTCTCCCACGGGGCTCTATTCCATCAATTTAAAAGCGGCGTCATCCGGCAGATCGTTATCTGCGGAACAGCTATGGCGGCCACCGAGGCCGTGCCAGATCGGCCCAGCTTGCCATGGCGCATGGCATCAGCAACTGTCATGACCCTGACAGGAGCAATTTCTCGAGTCTTTTTGTACGCCCTCAACGATATTCAGACGGAGGGTCAAGACGAGTTTCTGGGCCTCTTGGACAAGCGTCGTGCTGGCCATGCCGATCGTGGTCTGATTACTGGTAATTATGCTTTTCTATCAACCACACTCGTCCGCAACCCCCCTCTTGGTGAAGAACGCGATTCGCTGATAATGGGTTCCCGCACGCAGTCTCTAATCATATCAGCGTGTGGGTTTGACTTGTGTGGTTTTCGTAGCGAATGCGTCAAGCTGATGCATCTCGAAACCGCAGTCTGGATGACCCCCTGATATGGGGAGTCTTGCCACTCAGGTACAACATGATCCCCGAAAACAGCCGTTGGAGCTTGGGAGCTCACGACATCTGCTTCAAGAATAGGTTTATAATAACCCCTCTCAACCGCAAGTCTTGGTAACATAGAACTCACTCATGTTCCAGTTTCTTTACGACCTTCTTCACTCTTGGTCAAGTCCTACCAACTTACCGAATGCTGCATTCTCCCCACGGAGGGCTATTTCAGCCGACCATGACCCAGGCCATCCGCATACTCTCCGAACCGGGCTCTGTGTACACTCGTGGCGCCACCTTCAAGGCTGGTGCCAACGAGAACTTCAAGTCGCCCGCATATTACGGCGTTAATCATAACGCGTGGATCCATGTCTTTCCGGAGGGATGTGTACATCAGCATCCTCAGAATGCCCTGAGATACTTCAAATGGGGAGTGTCGCGGTTGATCCTTGAGTCCGACCCTGCCCCCCAGCTGGTCCCCATCTTCATCGATGGATTCAAAAACATCATGCCAGAGGACAGAGAATGGCCACGGTTTTTACCGCGCATCGGTGCTAAGATCCGAGTCATTTACGGCAGCGCCGTCGACGTCGATGAAGTTTTCAGAGAATCACGCTCAAAATGGAAGCGTATGGTACGAAAACAAGAGGAGGTTTTAGGCAGGTCATTGAACGCTGGCGAGGTACCTGAAGTACTCAAAGATCACCCCGAGGCTATTCAACTACGCATGGAGGTCGCCAAAACTGTCAGGGCAATGGTTCAGAACCTGAGGCTCAAGGCGGGCTACTCGGATGATGACCATTCGTACGCGCTCGCAAAAACCTGGGAAAGAGAGCCCAAGACAAAGCATTTCCAAAGCCCCGTCGATGACAGTTTGGTCCGTAAGGAGTAGGAGGCCGCGCGTCCTAGAAAACACGAATATCAAGGAATTGGCGGCATGCATAGTTCAGCCCCATGGGTTCTTATTGAAAACAAAAGTAAGAACGAGCTGTAGAATAAAGGAGTCCACTGGTCGACCTGTATTGCTTGAATGCGCTTGTTACGACAATTTTATGTGCCCTTCGACTTTGTGACCTGCTTCACAACAGTCTTGCAACAGTCAATGGAAAATAAAGACTCAAGGCCCGGAGATGCCTCCCGCTGGATCCGACTATGCCAGAAATGCCAAAACGAAGTTTCAGAAACTCTCCCTTGGAATCAAAGACCATACGCCTTGAAAACCATACCCAACGAGTCAACTTCAACCATCGCAATCAGTACGCGTCGTACGAAGCCTGGCCCGGATAAGCTCTGGCTTGCGCCTGCAAGGCTTGTTGCTGATGTTGCTGCATCACAATGTCGTTGAACCAGGGGTGTTTGAGCGCCTCATGCGCGCTGATGCGAAGTTCGGGGCGCAATTGAAGCATTCTCTGAAGCAAGTCGATACCAGTTGGGTCAATTTGTGGCAGAATTTGGCGTAGATCCTGAGTGGCATACATCTGGAATGTCGGCTTATACTCAGGGAACTGTGTGATGCCGGTCCACGTGCGCTCAGTCGGTGTTCCCATTATGCGGAAAATGCGGATGATTTGATCCTCGTTTGTTGTTCCGGGAAACAAGGGCCTTCCAGTGTACATCTCTGCCATGATGCAGCCAGCAGACCATATGTCGATGCTGGTGTTGTATGTCCTGCTACCCAGAAGCACATCTGGTGCCCGGTACCACAGCGTCACCACCTCGTTGGAGAAGGTGTTGACAGGGATGCCAAACGCGCGAGCCAAGCCAAAGTCGCCAAGTTTCAGCTGCCCTTTGCCGTTGATGAGGAGATTCTGTGGCTTGAGATCTCGGTGCAGAACCCTATTCTGGTGGCAGAAATCGATGCCCCTTAAGAGCTGGTACATGAATGACTTGATTTGATGAGGCTTCAGGGCCCCTCTATCGCCGTGTGTATCCATGTACTTCTTGAGGTCGCCGTCCATGTATTCAAACACCAGCATTAGCTTGTTCTCTGTATGGATGACGTCGTGGAGTGCGACGATGTTCTCGTGCTTGAGCTCCTTCATGAGGGAGATTTCTCGGATTGCTGTTGAAGGTGTACCTTCTTCCGAGTCGAGGTGGATCTCCTTGAGAGCAACGAGCTCTCCCGTTTGGCGATTGCGACCTTTGAAAACCTATGACAATTGTCAGCGGAGGAGACAATTTTGTACTGCTAGAAGGACGTACCGTGGCATAAGTTCCTTCGCCTAGCTTCTCCAACTGCTGGAAGGAGCTCGGATGTCTCTTGCCGTCCATGTCTGATTATGATCGAAAGCGTTCGTACGAAATGGGCGAGCTGATCTATGGTCGGGTATCTTCGAAAGGAACTGCTCGCGCAGGCGAAAAGAAGAAAACGAGTGGTTCTGGACGGCACCAGCCAGAAAATAAGCGTCTCGGGTTGGTACGCAGAAAAGTCGAGTGCACTTGACAATCGCGGTTTGTTCCGTATTCTCTTTGTGAAGTGAAGCCTCACGAGGCTGTGTCTGTACGGCTGTATAGGGAGGCAAGAAGTGCGTGAATGTGTGGTTGTGATAGATGCGAAAGCGGCTTGTCGTCAAGTAGGGACTGGGACGGGACGAGACGGTAAGGCAGGTAGGTAGCTGCTGCATACGGCGGCTGTCGATGGGGGGCTTCGTGTCCGCCTGGTGAGTCAGGCCCTAGGGAGAGGCGAGTGACGATTAGGGGACCTGCCGAGACTACAGAATACAGCCTCTGAACTAAGTAGGTACCTATGGAGGGGTAAAATGCAGCGACCAGCCGCAGCGGGTCGGGTAAAGCCTGGATCATCTCACCCATGGAGGCAGTCTGCCCGACATCATACCTAAGGTAAGGTACGGATACCTAAGGTATGATAGCTAGGTTCTTAGGTGGGCTTATGTCAGCAGTGTTCCACCCCAACACCCCACACTACCTTACCTACCTGAGGAGTACGCATGTCACTGGTCATGCGCCCCTTAGGAGGCCCACCGAATCTCTTATCAGCTTGCGAGTTGAACGTTATCTACCATTCCATCCGCCAGCGACCATACTGCGCCATCGTCTTGACTTCCCGACAACCTTCTAGACTGTGTCTGAATATCGCCCGTTCGCCCACTTGATTCCCCGAACACCCCATCTCTTCCAACTACACAGCAGCTGCCTTATCAACTTGGACTGATGATAAGCCGGCTTCAAAATGCGCCCTCTTCCTGGCAGCAGCACCTTCTCGGGGCACGCTTTGTCTGGTGATGGAGCTGCCGATCGCTTCACATCGCAGTCTTCAACTCCTCAAATGTCCTTCATCATTGCAGATGAGACCGCCGTGGAAACAGCCTTGCCATCGCCTTGTCACACCCATCCTCGTGCTCGCGATCGAAAACGTCCAATACACAACCATCTTCCTGCCGGCACCGCGTCGAGCCGTGATTCTAGTGCAGCGCCCCCTGCGCCTGCTCCCCGTCCTAACCTCACATCCACGTTGCAACCTCGTGAAGCCATACAAAACCGACCTCCAGTCACAAGCAATAGGTCGCCAACGAGAATACAGACACCTCCGCCGCTGACACCGTCTCAACCCATGACACCCATCCTCTATGGCGTCTCCGGCCCATGTTCCGCCATAAGCAGCTCCTCCTCGCGACGAAACTCGTTGGCAGGGTCGCTGTCCGAGTACCAAGAGAGCTTCGTCATGAGCGCCTTCGGCGCCTCTGAGTCTGGTCAAGCTCAGAGTTCGTACAACGGCGAGGGTGCCCAACAGTTTATAATGCCTACAATCAGTGTCCCCAGCCGACGACCATTTACCGAAGTTGGAAAATCCTTGGGGAGGCTCAAATTGCTCGTGGCGGGCAAATCAGGTACATGCCCATGTCTTCCGTCGAGAGGGATTGAAAATGGTTACTTACTGTGATCAAACCTCAGGTCTCGGGAAGACATCTTTGATCAGAGCTATCACGCAGTCATGTCCTCACGTTGTGCATGTTGATCCCACAGTGCCTATCGCCATGGCATCCATCAGACTGCTGCCAACGAATACGCTTCCCTACGACCCTCCAATGGCCCAGGGTTCCTTTCGGATTACTAAAACACTCGCCAGTACAAAGCCGTATCCCCAGTGGTGGAGAGAACCAACCTCGATCAGTTCCCTATCTGGTTCCGATACTGCCGGCGACATGGTTCTAGACAGGAACGTCTGCTTTGTTGACACGCCAGGTTACCAGGAAACATGTCGGGTATGCCATCCCAGCTCGTATCGTAGCCTGTTTACCACTGCTGACATCTCAGCCGTCCGATACTGTTGAGCAAGTTTCGCACTACGTCGAATCACACTTGCACAAATGTCGACTCGATGACCTCAATGATTCCAATGTCTTAAGGACCATTAGTGGAGGAGGTGGTCTACTTGTAGATGCCGTGCTGTATATGATTTCCTCTTCAGGTGAGTCTGTAAGCCAACTTTTGCGGGCACCTATGATTGAACATGTACAGGCCTCAGTTCGACCGACCTGCACTATATTCGCCAGCTTCAGTCGCTTACGAACGTCGTGCCTCTCCTGGCTCAGGCAGATTTGCTAACAGCGGGTGAGATGACAAAAAGCAAAGAACGGATTTCCCGCCAGCTAGCCGATGCTGGCCTTGACCTTTTTACGTTTACTTCACAAGGTCTGGATGCGGCAGGAACGTTGAACATCTTCGCAATCTCTAGCAAGACCGGCACAGACGACGATGTAATGGATGCTAGTATCCTAATGAGTCCGGAATATGTTCAACCTCTAGTACCGACGGACCTTTCCAGCCTAGTGAGCTATATCTTCAGCTTCGACGGGGCCGCATGCTTGCGTCACAACGCGGCAAAGAAGCTACTTGGTTGGCGTCGTCGGGACGCTGCCACGGGCAACGCGTCTTTCGCCATCGCAGCACAAACAGGTTCGACAGCAGAGAGAAGAATGCTTCTGACTAGGACCAATTTTTCGACCCCTCTCACTGTGAGCCGCGTGTCGAACTACAGCCAGCACGAGGAGCGCTTCTGCCGCCTCCAACTGACGAACTGGGCTGCAGATTTACAGCGCAGTCTGGTCAGAGAACGGCTAATGCGCGAACGAAGATCGCGAGAGCAGGCATCTCCGTGGCTGAGAGGAACATGGAGAGAGGTAGACTTGTCTTCAGATAACAGAGGTCCATCCATGGCACTGGCACGGACTCGGGGGCGACCAAATTCTCTCAGGAAGAGAAGACACAGTTTTGGGTCAGATGTGCTGGTGAAGGAACATGACCCCCTAGGCCTGCTACAACTCAGGGACTTTTGGTGGAAAGGCACCCTGGAAATGGTTGGTGGTGTCGGCATACTCGGTGGTTTGACATGGCTGCTGATCTGAGGATAAGGCTTTCTTGGAGACGAACAAGCAACTAGCTGCCTGCAGAGGTTGCCTTGTTCATATCGCGTGAAAAATGTTGCATTACCGAGCTTGTTATTAATGTGGCGTATACATGAATGAAAAAGCGGTTCTTGCGATTCTTTCCATACCTCATAGTACTGAGCTTACCTACTTCCAGAGCGTGAAAGGTGTATGATACTGGTGTGTAGGATTTTGTAGGTGCCTACCTATGGAAGGTATGGTGTGAAGGAACCTGCGGGAGGTACGGATATCTAGGTACGTACTTTACCTAAGGTAACCTAGGTATGATGTGAAGGCGCGGGTACTCAGCCTCCATGTGAAGTCTCCCCTGCAAATCGGGCCTTGGTTCAGTACCTTAATCGGCAGCCTTAGCGCCATTGACGCGCCACGGCCTGCTCTAGTCTCGCGCGTCTACGTACAGTCCTGCGCTCTCCCACTCTCCCCTGCACTTTCTCCAGCGTCCCGTATTCCAACGGAGGCATCCACTACTTACTATCTACCTCGCCAGGCTGGCTTTGCCTTGTCGTCAACCAGTCTTCGTCTGTTTGCCTTTACTTAGAGCATCCTTCTCTCCGACAAATCCTTCCTCCTCATCGCCATTCCTCGCTGCTTGGCCAGGTGCCGCTCCGCTTAGCCACGTTTTTCGACTTGGATGTTCTTCGCGCATCGGTCGCGAAGAAAGTAGCACCTAGGCATGGCCAGCGAAGAAAGAGCTTACGGCGTAACGCCGCCCATCTCCACAGCCCTTCCGACGGAATTGGAGAACCAGGCGAAAGAGGCACTCATTGAGGAACTCAAGAAGCAGAATACCTTCGAAAGTCCCGCAGAGACTGCCAAAAGGCAAGCAATTTGACCGTTCGAGTCGCCCCGAATGTGTCCTACTAGCACGACAATCTAACCCATTCCTTGGCGAATCCAGGTACCAGGTCATCAACCACCTCCAGCAGATTTGCGACGAATTCGTAAAAAGAGTAGCTCGCAAAAGGGAAGAAGGAAATGAGGCTCTCATTAGAGATGCGAGAGGCCAGATTTTCACCTATGGCAGCTTTCGCCTGGGCGTCTACGGCCCCGGCTCCGATATCGATACCCTCGTCGTCGCCCCCAAGTACGTTACTCGGTCCGATTACTTCGAAATATTCCCCGGTCTGCTCAAGGAAATGGCCCCTTCCGACGCAATAACGGATATGGCAGTGGTGGAGGATGCCTTCGTCCCCATCATCAAGTTCGAATTTTTTGGCATCAGCATCGACTTGATTTTCTCCCGTATTGCCATGCTGAAGCAGCTGCCCAAGGAGTTCAATGTCCAGGACTCCGGCTTGCTTCGAGGTCTAGACGAGGCAGAACTTCGCTCCTTGAATGGTACGCGTGTTACCGACGAGATTCTAAGTCTTGTACCGGAAGAGGCTACCTTTAAGTTAGCACTGCGCGCCATCAAACTTTGGGCACAGCGACGCGCAATCTATGCCAACATCATGGGCTTCCCCGGGGGTGTGGCATGGGCAATGCTTGTCGCTCGAGTTTGCCAGCTGTATCCGAAGGCCGCCAGCTCTGTCATCGTTAACAAATTCTTCCACATCATGCGCCGTTGGCCGTGGCCGCAACCCGTACTGCTGAAGAATGTGGAAGGTGGTCCTCTGCAGGTCCGCGTCTGGAATCCCAAGGTGGGTTGGAAATCGAAGAGCCTGGTTCAAACCTGTCTTCGGACCTCTGTTGACCCTCGCACTAGGTTTATAAAGGGGATCAATTCCACCTCATGCCCGTCATCACCCCCGCCTACCCTTCCATGTGTGCGACCTACAATATCACACGATCTGCCATGACGGTCATTCAACAGGAGTTGACAAGAGGTTGCGAGATTACAGACAACATCATGGTTGGCAAGAATCCTTGGAGTGATCTGTTTGTGAAGCATACCTTCTTCACCCAGGGATACAAATACTACATTTCAGTTATCACCGCGAGTACTGACAAAGAAGCCCACAAGATATGGTCTGGTTACGTCGAGTCAAAAGTTCGTGTCTTGGTCCAGGGCTTGGAGCAGCATCAGTCTATAGCATTGGCACATGCGTTCAATAAGGGCTACGAGCGCCGTCACAGATGTACGAGCGACGAAGAGGTCCAGCAAATCCAGGCAGGAAGCTTGAATTTCCTTGTCAAAGACAGCCAGGCCACAGACGACGCGGGTGCTTTGAAGGAAGAGAAGCTAGAAACCAAAGCTGAGCTGAACGGGATTCCAGGTCTCAAGACCGAGACAGACAACATTCCCGGGCTTAAAGCTGAAGCGCTTGACACGAACGTGGGTTCAAAGAAGGAGGTCATCGAAGAGGACAAGTTCAAATTGGAGGATGAGCATCAGGTCAAGCTGGAGGACTGCAAACCGCGGTCGCCTCTGGCCGAAGTGTTCACGACAACGCACTATATCGGCCTTACATTGAGCGAAGGTAGGTCGCCGCTAACTGATCTGTGTTCAGCACTCCATCCTTTCTTTCAGGTTCCCTTGAAGTCTTCTGGGTGTGGGTAATGCTGACTTGCTAGGCGCCAAATCGCTTGATCTATCGTATCAGGTGGACAACTTCAAGTCGCTGTGTACTTCGTGGGATAAATATGAGCCTACACTCAACTCCCTGACGGTCCAGCATGTGCGAAGGTAGGCGCAACACGCCGGATGTATCGGTGACTAGGCTCATTCGTATCTAGTTTCAACCTCCCCGACGACGTTTTCGAACCTGGCGAAAAGAAGCCCCTGAAGCCTCAGAAGAGGCAAAATGCCACCAACGGGGCTGCGCAAGTCAAGAAACGAGGTGCTTCAGAGGTATTGCCACGACTAGAGCTCGCCGCTACAACGGAAAGCTCGCTACGGCCCAATGAAATCCCTTCGCCAAGCTTTGCTAACGAGTCATCTAGGAAACTCCACAACCTCCAGCAAAACGCCAGGCCGCTTCTGTGACAGCGGCCGGTTGAGAGTGTTCTGCAGAGCATGCTATCACACACCGTGCATCAAGGCCTTTCAAGTATTCAGCTTCACCTGCGAACACTGTTGGCATGATGCCAATACAGCAGCCTTTGCTGTACACCCCTTTCACCAGTTCACTAATCAGCAGGCAAGGAATGACGAATGCACTCCAGCTGGGTCAACTGCGGCACCATGGGACGGCTTTAGACGGCAAATGCAAAACTAGTCAGGATGCTCGCGCTACTTGTCGAAGAAAACTTCAGCCAGTCGACACACCCTACAACCACCCCCCCAGAAAAAAGAAAAGGAATCAAAAATACCAGTACGTATCGTGGACTTTGGTATGTTACTCGCCGATGGTCGCTCGACGTGAGTCTACTCGGACGAGCGGAGACTACTAAAGAGCAATCCAGGAATAGAACTGGCACCCATGAAATCGGCGTGAAGGCAGCATGCGGTTTGTATGCATTGCAGTCAGTATCTTCTACTCTCAGGTGTCTGGATGCGCTTGAGTAATTGTACATTAGACATTCCACAGCTTCACGAATAGACCGTGCATTATCACTTGTGGTTGGTGACCCTCGTCTCGTAAGGTTTGAATTGTGTCGGCTCGAGATATCTATCAGCAGTAGTCGTCGTCGTCGTCGTCGTTGTCACTACCACTCGACCAACCCTCACGGTATGCTTCAGCAAGATCGGCAAGCTCGTTGCTAATATCCTCACGATCCTCCACACCGATGGAGGACGCAACAGCTATGCGCAGTTCTTTCATTGCTGCAGACACGGATGTGTCTGTGGAGAGGCTCGCTATGGTGCCCAAAGTGTCTGGGGAGGTCTTGTCGCTGCGGTCTGGGTAGATGTGAGGGAAACTATCGAGCATGGGGAACCCCTTTTCTGTGTGGTATCTGTGGCACGGTGAGCTCTAATTAGATAGTGAGGTAGCTTGTGCCGCATCCTCCTTGACATTGGGAGGTATATCGAAGAGGGCGGCAGTTCTCTCACCTTTGAGTGCTCGTCTCCACAAGGGCAGCTCTGGGCCGATATCTTTGCTTGCTATCTTCCGAGATTTGTGCCTGGCCACGGGTGGTGACAGTGTGACCAAAGAAATGTGGCGTGCTGGCCGATTCCTCGAGGCTTCTTTTGCGGGGCAGGGGTTTTGTTCTCAGGATATCAAAAAAGTCAACGTCCAGCTTGGTATGGTCGTCTACATGGTTTATTCCCGCGCTCGAGATTGATTTCGGCCCGGTAACGCTCAACTGAAGCCTGCTCATAGTCTGCTTACCCTGCAGATTCAAACCGCTGACTAAATCACCAAGTGAGGCCTGAGGGCTACTCCCACCAACTTGAGAATTCAGACGCGACGCGATAGTGGCCGTCTCCATGGCAGTACTTAGCAGGGCTGAGGTATGCCAGAGAGACTGCAAGTTCAGGTTGATGTTGGAGGGCAGTCGGCCATGAGGAAGTGCCATGGGCACCATCATGGAAGCATGCTCACATAGGTCCTTGACGGTTCTCGCAGTATTGGCTGCTTGCATACGTCGTTGATCCTGGCGATAGGGTTAGTCTGGTTGCCAGGACGAAGAAGCCACCCAAGAATCTAGATTAGAGGCTCTCACAATCATCAGCCCCGGAGCAGGTGCCTGCAGACCCCAAACCCATATGGGAGTTTTTCCGTATTCATCCCGTAGACGCTGGATGTACTCGGTCGCGAAGCCACCCCAGGCGTCGTCGATGGTGGTGACGATTTGGAAGCCCTGCGTTTGGTCCGCTTCTTCGATGAAGGGGCGAAAATCTCGGTCCACTATGTCATGTTCCCTGTCCAGACCGTCAAAAAGCTCTTTTCCTAGTGACCATTTATCAAAGGGCATAATGGATGAGTTGAGCTCATAGTCGTATAGTTGATTGAGTGACTTCGGGTGGTAGAAGACGCGAGAGAAGTCTGACCAGTACCGCATGTCGGACGGTTTGAGTGTCGGAGCAGGAGCGCCAAGATCAAGACTCTGCTGGTAGGCACTCTGCTCTATCTCAGGCTGTTTGTGAACATGAGCGGACCCTTCCCTGTCATGAGGTGAGCAGGACTGTGGAAACAAAGGGCCGTTCTGGTGAGGGGATATGGATTGAACCGACCAGAGATGGGTGGGAGCAGATTCATCGCTGGCGTCGTAGAGGGCATTGATCTTGCGGAGTGAACCGAAGCCGCCCTTCAGGTCATAGATGATGGTGCGCGGGAGGAAGGTCTCGGAGCCATCCAGGGCTACACCTGGGCGCCAGTGAACGTTGTGATTCACCGGAGATTCATCCTCGGCCGAGTAGGTGAAATAGGATTCCTGGTAAAGAAACGAGTCGAGTCAGCGGCCAACGAGCAAAGCGGTGGTATAGAAAGCTGGGGTCTGAACCTGGGTGTTCCAGAAATGAGTCGCTGCGTAGTTGCTCAGCTCGCCGAGTTGCAGAGTGATGATCTCGTGCATTTTGATAAAGACTGGCCAAAGTGTGTAGCGCAAGTATGTCTACTGCAATGCCAATTTACATGTACCCATGTGATATTCAATTCGATGCGGGCAATGTGGGGAGGGGGGTGGCATAAGTGAGGTAAGGTACTACCTACCTTACGTAGTAGAAGGACGCGGATCGGTTGCTGCCCCGGTATGTTCTCTATCGCGCTCCATCCGCCCTACAGCCCAGCTGGGTTTTGGGTATCTCAACGTGACTGATTGAGCGACTAACGTTCCCGTGTATGGGTTATGAATGTGCCAACAACCCCCCTCCCCTTCTCTCTGCCTAAAATAAGAACTGAAGTAGCTGAAAAGCTAGTCGTGCCGTTCGTCCATTGGGTATCAACAATCGAACGCAACTCGGCGGAATAAGGGAGCAACGCGCGCACCACCGCCATTTCTAGGGATAGAGAACGGCGACGTTGTGGTGCGCCGCCCGAGGGTCTGGAATGATGGCAGATATTCTCCCCCTTGACGGGATGTCGGTTCCTAATTCCATCGCACCACCCTGCGATGCGATGGACTTTGATGATTCAACCTTGGCCACAGGACAGGGCTTCACGGGCTGTGAGAAATCCACAGTCGATCGGCAACCTGTGTATGCTATCTATCAATGCACACACTGTACGCGCAAAGCTGTTATGGGGCTAGGAAACTGCGTAGGGCGGCGGATGGGTGAGGAGTGGGCACGATGCACGGAATCTGACACCTTTTTCGCGCACAATGCAAGTAATTTAGGAGCGAGGTACGCACGCTGCACGCACACGTACAGTATCAGCCCGGACTCAGTGCCTGGCGGTACCAAGTCGGGTAGGTTGGTTGCCTTACTTCATTCAGCCCGGGCAGGTAGGTAGGTAGGTACCTGCTGGCCAGTACAGATAGCCACTGGGAGGCTTAGCATGCCGTCACAGGCCACTGATTTACCTTTCTTCCCTCAGCTCTATCAGCCTTGGCAAAATGCACCTCACCTAGGCACCTTGGTTGGTACCGACACCCCCGACTTAATTAACGCCCTTCCCCCTCCCTCCCTCCCAAAAAGGCCGACGCGTGCCAGACATTCGCGACAGCATCTCTCAACCCTTGCACAAATCCAAGCCAACCGCTGGCTGATATCCTCAGCTCCCACCACTAATCATCTTCACCTCCACGGTTACCACTGTTCGTGATCGCAAACTCCGGCCTAGGGATCACTTTTCTTTTCCCTCCTCTGCTCCCGCAAGTTTTAGACGCATACCTGTGGTGGTCATCAACGCCATCCGACCGCGGCTGCTACCACGACTGCGACCGCGACCCAATCTTGAAAGTGAGCCACCTGCGCTTGCGCCTCGCGTGGTCCCAAGCCCCGGCTTTCTTCTCAAAGCATCAGGTTAACTCACATTCAACCGAAGCCTTATCCAACTTACAGCCTCCCTCGCTTCCGCACTACTCGCAGCCAACCAACCCATCCAACGCACACCCTACGCCCATCCTCCTCCTGGTGGCATTTTTCTGCCTCGAAGTCCAGTTCAACCAGCCCTCACGAGTCTACGAGACACGACCGCTCGCCCCCCATTCCGCAACCCTGTGAGACCGACTACTTGAACAAACGCCGCCCATCATTGTTTGCCCGGTTTGGCGCCCCCGAACTCCCCTTGCTCGGATCCTCCCCCATCAGCTGCCGCATGCTGCAAAAGACACATCCTCATTATGCCTGCATCAGCAAAGCGCTCCCAGCGCACCCGTCGCGACACCCGCCGGGACACCTCTCCCGCCGCAAGAGTCGATGATAGCTCACCTAGTCGCCCGGCCAAGCGTCGCAAGAAGGTACCCGTTTCCCTAACCCAGGTACGCGCCACATCAGGACAGTCCCCTGACATTGCTTTCAGGTTGAAGAACCGCCGCCAGTCGAGCCCGCCGACGAAGACGAGTCCAGTCTCACCGCCGATCAGTCCGGTCAGCCCTCCAGCGACGATGATCAGCTACTCTCCCAGGTCGTCCAGCATTTGACTTATCCCAAAGAAGGGCCTGTGCAAGCCAGCAAAGACCATGCAAACTCAATGCATGAAGCCAACAAAAACGGCGTTCAGGCGTATGCTAAGATCGCCGCACAGGATTGGACCTTTTACATTACGAAACTTAACGTCAATATTGGTCGCTCGGCTGAAGGTGTCGACGAGGATGACGAGGACTTCATCCACATCGATCTTGGCCCGAGTAAAATGGTCTCTAGACAACACGCTCGCATTTACTTCAGTTCGAAAGAAGAGGTCTGGTTCCTCGAAGTCAAGGGAAGGAACGGTGTCCGAGTGGATGGCGTGTCCTTGAAAGCAGGTCATTCGAACCCTCTTCAGAGCGGTCAAGTACTCGACATCGGTAACACAGAGATGATGTTCGTCCTGCCGACAGAGGTCACCCCTCTCCACATCCACAATCTCTACCTGAAGAGGGCTGGTTTGTCACGACAAGATATCACAAGTCCCGCTCAGCCCAGAACAGATTTGCCAGAGGAGCCGTCTTCAGCTCTGGGATCAACAATCAGGAGTTCGCGAGGCCAGCCCTTCCGCCAGCCCATAGCTCCGGCACCAGCAGATTACAAGCGACCTGGGACCCCTCCCTCTGTGCGTGGGAAGCCCACACCATCGCAACACAAGTCGCCACATTATTCGAGCTCGGGCACTCTTTTGGTGAACTCGAATGACATTGATCTTAGTCACGACGATAATAAGCACATCAAGCCACAATACAGTTACGCGCAAATGATCACTCAGGCCATTATCAATACACCCGAAGGGAAGCTCAATTTGAACGGTATCTACAACTTTATCATGAACAACTACGCCTACTATAGGCACCAGCAAGCCGCAGGATGGCAGGTACGTTTCATGTGACCAGTTCCGTCTCGCTCAGGCTGTTAATTTTGTCAAAGAACTCCATTCGTCATAATCTCTCGCTGAACAAATCATTCGACAAGGTGGCCAGATCCACTGATGAGCCTGGCAAAGGCATGAAGTGGCAGATTGTCGCAGATGCACGTGAAGAAATGACCAGGAGTGCATACAAGGGCGGGCGGGGTGGCCACCGAGGCTCCTCGGCGCCTTCTTCGCCCAGCCAGTTGAACTACATCACACACGGTCCGAAAGACGTGAATGCAAGAGGGGAGCCTGCCTCAACGCGGAAACGAAAAGTGTCGGCTACAGGCTCACCGCCTCCCAGCTCTTCCCTCGCTGCGGTACAATCCACCCCAGACCGAAGCACACGTCGTCTTGCACCTCCCAGCACGGCATTGACTGCGGATGGAAGTCCTCTCCCAAGGCCCCGCAAGGGCGGCACGTCGGCCTCGGCGAGCTTCACCTCGGCAAGCTACAATGATCAATCTCCGACACTGACTTCATCGTATCTTCCTGACGAAGGAGCATCCTTCGTTACACCCGCACCCCACCGAGTTCACCCACGACTAGCACCGCCTAGCACTGCCCAGAGGCCTAGCCAGCACATGCCTACCAGCTCCCCGGCGCCCTTTTGGAAGTATGCCGAGATTGGTAGCACTCCGCTGAAGCCTGGCGCCCACTTCGACATGAGCCCGTCCAAACCGTCTCTAGGTGGGGTTCCTCAGAGCAGTAGTCCACCCCCGGCCAAGTCACCCAACCAGAGCCCGACAAGATCTCAGAACAAGGAATCATCCCGGGAGGCGCCAAGCGAGCCTTCGAATCCTCCCGAAATCGAAGAGGAGCAGGGTTTTGACTTAGCAAAGTGAGTTCTGGAACCATCGACGGCATAGGTTTTATTGTACTAACAACCGCGCCAGGGGTTTCCAAAGCATTGGTTCGTACCATGCGCCTGTGAGCCGAGGAATATCCATAGCTAGTGCTATGAACGGTCACTCATGATAATGGTAGCTAATGACAAGAAATGAATTTTTGAAAACCGATCACCAACGGGTTCCGAGTGTGTGCCTCAGTCCATAGACAGTGTGGTATGTCGAGGAACGGGTGGAAGGGCCTCTTACCGAGAGCGAAATCATTCAAAAGAGTGAAGAAGTGTGATTCTGTCAAGTGTTCCGCCCTATGCTACTTTTTTTTTTCTCTAAGTGCCGGAATCTATCAAGTATGCACCGACCGTTAAGCCCATCCAACTATATCAAGTACACTTGCCTCAAGCTCGTTATCACGTATATTCTGATAAAAATACAAGTGTGTGACGGAGTTGATGTCTGTCCCAGCAGGATCAGCAGCCAAAAGCGTGCACACGTTTCTCTTTTGTTCGCGATTTACTTAGAGGCCTTGCCTCTTCTCTTCGGGTTACCCCTGCTCGGCCTTCCTTTTGAGGACTTCGCCTGCTGGTCGGTGCCCTCGATGAACTTGATGAGTTCGTCGATGCTGCGCGAGTCCATTTGCGAGGAACCGCCCAGACGAGAGTTTTGCGTGGTAGACACGCGAGGAGCGGGTGCGGATGCCTCGTAAGGAGACCCCTTGGGCGTGAAGCGTATGCCGGCACGGAGACGGCGTGCCTGAGCATCCTTCGCGTGCTTGGCAAGAGCAACGGCGTTCTGTGTCAACTGCTCAAGCCAGCTCTCTGCCTCCTTTGTGTTTTTGTCATCAGGGCCGAGCTCACTGAGGAAGATGTTGTAAGACTCGCGCATGCGGTTGACGGCGGCCTTGGAGTCCTGGTCCAGCGCAAGAGCCTGAGCGAGCTGGAACAGAAGAGTGGCAGCATTGATGGACTGCTTGCCGAAAACCTGCTCACAAATGCGAAGGGACTCCTCGAACCACAGCCTTGACTCATGGTAGGACTTGAGGTGTTGCAGCATGACAGCCCCATTGTTGATAGTAGTGATAGAGTCAGGATGGTCAGCGCCGTAGATGATCTTCCAAAGCTTCAACGCATGCTTGGCGTAAACCAAAGCGGCGTCGCTATCGCCAGCCTGGTGCAGGAAGAGACTCAAGTTGAGGTAATTGAGGAGAGTCTCGGCGGAGTCGACACCGACCGTCCTCTCAGAGACGACAATGGCCTTTCTTGCGAGCTCAACTGCGGCCTCCTTCTCTTCCAGTTGGTAGTACAGCATGGAGAGGGTGTTGTAGACGCGAGCGACCTCGGGATGAAGAATTCCATAAATCTGCTCATGAAGGGATAATGACTCCAGAAGAAGCTCTTGGCCAAGCTTGCGCTGGCCCTGCATGATGGAAATACGGCCAGCCTCCAGAGCTTCTTCGGCAAGAGCGCTTCGCGGGCACGAGTGCTTGACCACTGGCACGAAATTGACGATATCGTCAGCGGTGAAGGCGGTGGCGGGAGGCGGCGGGCTCGAGGAGGTAGGCGAAACATCCTTGGGCGCCTTCTTCTTCTTCTTGTTTTTGCTCTCGCCGTTGGCCCCATTTGTAGAGGTGCCGTTGGTAGCAGGAGCTGGAACGGCCTGCTCAATGGGCCTGCTGGTGAAGTTATATTCCTTTGCCTGCAGCTGAAAGCCAAGCTTCAGGGAAATTTCACGCAAGAGCTGGAGGGGCTTGAATTTAGTAAACCACTCGGCGTCCAGACGGTATCTGAATCTCTTGAAGGTTTGTTCCTCGATACTGGTACGGATGGTCTCGGGCGTGGCCTTCTCGAACGACAAGTCGGCATCTGAGTACAGAGACCTCAGAGTTGAGTCGATTTCAGCCGGGGGGTTGGGGTTCAATTGGGACCCCAAAAGGCAGTTGAGGAGGTGGGAAATGCAAGCCGATGTGAAAGGTGCGGGCAGATGTCTGAGATATGTGGCAGCGACGTGCTTGAATGACCGAGCGATCATGTCCTGGATGCAAATGTCTTCCAGGCACTGAAGGCGAGGATCCGAGGCGAGAGTTGCAACCTTGCCGGTGTATCTGATGTTGATGCCCCTCTTGTGCAAGAGACGGCCAAGAGACTGACCATCCATGGGGAAGCTAATCTCGCAGTCGGTAAGCTCACGAATGAGGTCGGAAATGACCTGCTCTCGAAGATACTTGCAGGCGAGGCGGACATCCTCTTCATCCTGCTCCATCTCAGCCTTCTCCGCATCGGTCTTAGGGACCTGGCCGCTAAAGACATCGGGGTTCAGGGAAAACTGGAACTTCGAAAGGTCAATGTGGTCTTTCGACTCCTTTGACTCGTTCAATGCCTCTGCCTCCTTGTTGTTTTCAGGCTTCCCGGGTTTAACAGGGTCCTTGGCGGATTTGGACTCTGCTTCGCTTTCGCTTTCATTCTCACTCTCCTCACTGTCATCACTTCCGTCGCTCTCGTCCTCGGTCTTGGCTTGTTGAGATTTCTTAGACTCGGCAGGGGCTTCCTTTGTCGCGTCCTTAGCCTTGTCGCGCTGGGCAAGCTCCTCGTCGACCCAGGCTTTCATCTTCTTTCTGCCGTACGACTCAACCAATTCGGGGCGGAGGACCGCCATACGATGAGGATAGTCATCGAAGCCCTCCTCATTCTCCTCAAGCCAATCGATATCCAGAGGCGTCACGCGATACAAGTCCAGAACGTACTTTCTTCCGTCTGTGCCCATCAAGCCCTTGGTCTCGACGCTGGCCTCCAGGTCGACACGCTTGCCATCCTTGTCCCAGACAGCATGCTTTTTGACCCTGAGAGCGCGCGACAGCTTTTCGAAAACAGACACGAATCGCTCGTCAGACGCGACAACATCTTTGCCGTCAACAGCGCCATAGTCGATTTGGTTTTCGCCAGGGTCCCTCTGCTTGAAAATGCCAGGCACGATACTCTGACCAACGATGCGTTTACCAAGGTAATCGACA
The DNA here is from genome assembly GCF_000319635.2 of Colletotrichum fructicola Nara gc5. Classification (NCBI taxonomy): domain Eukaryota; kingdom Fungi; phylum Ascomycota; class Sordariomycetes; order Glomerellales; family Glomerellaceae; genus Colletotrichum; species Colletotrichum fructicola. The sequence continues at coordinate 4,478,404 of NW_027094051.1, read as the reverse complement.
ACGACCGTAGCAGGTGTGAAGAGGCCATCGATGTCCAGCTGGTTCACCAGCCTGACACCAGCCACGTCCTTGCCAGTTGCAACACGGGCAGCCTCATCGCCTCCCTCGGAAGTGAATGTGCCCACGCCATCGGCACCAAAGGAGAAGAAGACATTGTTGTAGACAAAGATCTGAGCATCCTTGCATTCCGTGGGATTCAGGGGGGCGACCTCTCCGCGAGCAACCAAGACCGCACCTCGAGTTGCAGCGTCGTTGTAGTCAGCGAAAAGTTTGGACATGAGACGCTCACGGAAAACTCTGTCTTGGACGGTCTCTTTCGGCAGCTCTCTCGCTGACTGGAATTCTTCATTCCAGTCTCGCAAAGTGTCCGTGTTATCGGCACCTGCAATCAAGTATGTTTCTTGGGAACGTGTGGGGTCGGCAGAATGGGCGCATAGTGGGGAAGACGCCGAAGGTACGATCCATGGCGCCGAGGGAATGGCATTGGTGATTTGGAATGTCGCCAATGGGTCCTTAAGGCTATTGAACTCCTGGAATTTCAAGAAAGAGGCCGAGAAAGATGGTGAAATGAGGTCAAGTAGATTCAGCAGTGAGTGAGCCGACTGGCCTTTAGGGGCAGGTCGAGGAAAGGGATCGAACTTCTGGTTGGAGGACTTGTTGACGAAGAAGCCGCCAACGTGAGCTGTGATCTGGTGCTGCTCGCCCTCATTGGTCGTGGCCACAAGGTACAAGAGGTGGCCTCGTTGCTTGAGGTGAGGGGGCGGGGGGTTCCAGGCCGACAAAGAGATAGACTTGATAGTCTTCGGAGCTTCTTCCTCGGGTGCTGGGGGAAGCAGAGTGGAAAGCGGAACCGGCGCACCAAAGGTGTACTCATTTTTAGTGGCATCATCCTTGGCGGCTTGGGAATGGACCTGTTCTGCATTGGACTGCTCTTCCGACGGGGGCTCGACGGTATCGAGAAGAGACAGGCCCGGGAGAACACCTTGGACAGCATCGGTACGGTCTCCGGCGGCGCCAATGAGCTCTCTAATTCGAACAAGATGTATGCGAGCCTCCTTCTCGGTGTAAGGCTCCTCGACCAGCGTGACCTCAGGGTCCTCGCTCAAGCCTTGTATATCCGAGATAGGAAGGAAGTCGTTGATGCGTTCGCCTCGATGTTCCAAGTGGAAGCAGGTGTACTGGAACGCCACGGGCAAGTCGATGATGGACTGCCGAACTTCATGGACCTGCTCTTGAGGAGAGACCTGCAGCGGAACAGGCAATCAGCGACGTGTACTTGCGAATGGGCATGTGCCAGGCGGCTAACCGTGATCTGCATCTGACCGGGTTCGTGAGGGAGCTTGATGGTAAGATTGATCAATGCTTCCAGGCCTTGGTCGACCTCAGCGCCCTCGGGCTGAGCCTCGAACTGGCCCTCGGCGGGAAGCTCAGGCTCATTTGTGGCATTATCTGGGTAGATGGCTTGTATTTAGCTTGGACTCAATCAAGAAGCAAGCGCTGTAATGGACAATACCTTTGCCTGTGGGTTGATCGGAGTGTGACATTTGTACTTCTCTTGTGCACAACAACTTGATTCCTTGTTTTGAGAAGACAGTCTTCCTCGAGTGTTTGGTTGCGGCCGGAGAAGTAAGACCTTGGGGAAGAGAGGGGTTGAAATCCAACAATCGCACAACCCACCAAAACAACACGATGGGTGAGAAGCGTCAGTACCTTGGATTCACTCGACTCCAAGTGAGGGGGGGGAGAAAGAAAAAAGGACAGAGGCCTGAAAAGGTAAGTGTTCCAACCCAAACGACCAAGTTGGATTTTGCGGGTGTGTGGAGTGAACAAGAGCGTTTCCTGCGAAGAAGAAAAAATTCGCTTGTAGAGAAAAAAAAAAAGTCGTGACGGCAATGCACCGGGCCGGCGTATTGGAGCTACGTTCGGTTTTTTCGGGGGAGAGGGAGCACCGTGCCGCTCCAGCTCCACCTCAGCTCCAGCACCAGCCGCGGTGGGCTGGGTATCGGCGTCGTTCTAGGGCGGCTCTTAGGTAATACAGTGTACCTAGGTAGGAAAGGCACACGCGAGCTGGAAGCTCAGGTCGGCTGATGTGACCCACTTCAGGAGCCGTTGTTACCTAGGTGCCGGTACCTTAAGTCATCTTGTTTACTTAGCGTCAAAGTAAATATTGAGGTGTGAGAAACGACGAATCAAACAGTGAACGGACTACAACGTGACCTCGTTCGACCAGCATCAACTATTCAAATTTTTTTATCAGACTCTGAGCTCTGTCTTTCCCATTGTCATCCTTTTTGTTTGCCCAACTTATTCTCACAGTCTGGTATCTCTTGGGGAACAGATCGTCCCAGGTTTGCTTCACCATCGTGGACCACCGCGGAGACCATTTGCTTCATCTTAACCGCTTGCAGCATTCAACAGCGTCGCAGAGCACTGGTTAGGGGACTTAGACTCTATTCATTAGTCTTTGACATACTTCTTGGGCAGACAGTTCATCCAAGTTTGCCATCGGCATGGCGCGTAACGAAGCTTTCGACAAACAAAAAGCTGTCTCTGGCGGGCCCTCGAACGATGATCGAGATTGTTGCGGGCTCCCAAATACGGCATGGACTGCTTCAAGATGCAGGCGGCTCTTGCGGCCGTTGAACTCTCGCATCATTGCTTTACGGAAGATCTCCGACACGGAAAACCCAGCTTGGAATGAGGGATCCTGCCGAGCCGGAATCGCCCAAGCAAACCCGCAGCCTCCAGCCAAGAAAACGAAGATCGGCATCGCAACCAAATCAGGTGATGTGAGCAGACGCCCGCAACGTACATATTCGAGGAAAGCGTCCCCAACGCTGAGGACTGGCACAGCAGCCACACAATCATCATCGAAGGCATCGATACGGGCCGCCAGTTACTCACGCCAAAATCCTCAGTCTACTGTGCCGAACGTACCAACCCCAGTTCTACGGAAAGTGACATATCATGAGCTTGGTGCAACCATTCCCACCACATCTATACACGAAGGGACAGCAACCGCCTACGTGGCGCCAAGATTTGAGAGAAAGGGACGATTGGACTCAGCTCTGAGTCAAATGGAACGACTGAGACACAGTTGTTCACTTTCCAAGTATCAACTATATGAGGGGATTCTCCACGATCTGGATGTACTGCTTCGTGCAACCCCGACCGGCAAGCCGTTGGTTCATAAGAAGTCACTTTTGGCAATGAGCATGCGGAAGGTTCCGTCTCGCGCGGCAGAAATTGATGCTTGGGAGAAGCTCGAGGCAGAAGCTCGTGGGCCAGTTTCCTCAGTCAAGAAAAGCAGTTATTCGCTTCTTGTATATGACGAGTTGGAAGCCTTGGGCGGCGCTGATCACGGATGGGGCCCCCTAGGGCTGTTGTTGAGGGCTCACGCAATCTTCCTCTTGCGAGGGGCCATTGACGACGGCATCCTTGACGAAGAATTCACTCGCATTCTCATCCATCACTGTAAAAAGGTTGGGTGCTATCAAGAATCTGGAGATATCATGGAGGCCTTCCTAGGACGTCGCTTCACCAAGGCTCGGAGAGACGGTGATGGATACGACAACACTGGCCAAAGTGACGGTTTGATGACGATGTCCGACCTCGCGACCAACGCCAACATCATGCCGTACTTGCTTCAATCTACATCATTGTTACTGTTTCATGGCCACCTCCACGGGAATACACTATCGACACAGGCACTGGGCTCGCTATGGACAGCGTCTGCATCGTCTATGCTAGACGAGCAGACGAATCCTTCGGCCATTCATTTTGCATCGGTGGGACTTGGATCGCTGTCCCTCTGTGCATTTGGTAGACGTAGGGGACGGAAGGCGAGTGGCTGTAGCACACGCGAGGATGCTGCGAAGCTGACTTTAACGGGCGTGCTCGGAGCTCTATCAGCCATGGCCATGATATCACGAAGAGTTGGGACTGCGACGCGCGTGGACGGAACCACTCGTCGGGTTTCCCACGTAATCCAAGAAGCCCTGGCTTTTGTGACGAGCAAAGGAGGTGGAGGCGATGCATTGTATCCTTTGCTGCTGACCAGCTACCTCGCCTCGGGTTCCCTCACGACAGCCAAGAACAAGGCAAAATCAGCATTGAAGAACATATGGGCAGCCGACTGTCAATCGCATCGATCCAACGACCAAACCGACAAGCAATACGGCCAACTTCACGATATGACCATTGCCCTCACGTGCTCGGCAGCTCACTGCTGCGGCAAAGCAACTGCTGGGCCATCCAGCAGTCAGTACTTTGCGGCGATTTGCAAGCTCGTCGACGAGCTGCATATCCCTCAACTTGCCACGCTGAGCAGCGACGGCGCTTTCCCACTGGCACAGAAAACTGATGACCTGCGTGATCTTGTTTTTGCAGAAGCCCTGATGGGTGCATCATCAGAACAGGACACAATACCGGAATCTCTAGGCGCAAGGGCTGCTGCTTTCGCTGGCTTCAGATGGGAGGAGGGCATCAGCGAGTGGATCGCTCTGAGTCCAGCTGCGAAGCCACGGACTGCTGTTGGGCTTGCCGCTGTCCTGCCCCGTCGGAGCAGTCGGGATCGCAGTGCGAGTGAGAAAATCCCAGCAGCCCGGGTAGAGACGCATGTGCCAATGGCTGCGACGGGGCTGAATGACAGATGTAGGCTTTCCATCGCTACGGACGACGTTATGACCAAGCCTGGCAAATTTGACGAGCGCCGTGGGGGACGGCGCCGAGCCGAGAAGAGAAAGGCCCCGGACGAGCCATTTGAGGATGACAAAGTGGAAAGACCGCGAGTGCTGGGTCAGGAGAACTGCGAGGGCGAGTCCCAGTTAGGCAAGCTGGCTGTCAAGGCCCGGGGAGGTAGCCGGCGTCCGGTCCGGCGCGGCGAGACAGGCGGTCGCAGGGTTCTGACAGAGTTGACTATCACGAGCAACATGACTGGCCACGGTGATGATGATGAACTAGGATTGTAATGAGCACAGCAACAAGTAAATTGAAAGCATTGTTTTTGGCCAGGCGGAATGGTCGGTGGAATTCAGAACGTCCGTCAGTTCATGTTTCATTACCTTGTCCATGTGGAGGTGAGATGCATTGGTCGACAGGGGTGTCTACTTCTAAGTTCTGTTTAATCCATAGGCTCTTCCCCTTCCTTCCACATGGCCATGTCTTCTTCCTGCTCCGAACCCATGCTTGTTCCTGCGGCGCCCGCGTGGATATGCAATGGTTCTTGTGGATGGATCAGAGGATGGAACGATCCTCGCCAGGCGCCCTCAAGATCACGTATTTCGAAAATACAGCCCGACCCTTCAAGGCCGAGCGAGGCACCTGTAACGAGCAAACGGTTATCTCGGCGAGCGTCCCGGTAGCCCAACAGTAGAAGATGTGGATGGACGTCCCAGTGAATGGCGTGAAGCAGGAAAGGACGGATTGAATCGTTCAGACGACGGGGCGATGTGATGCGTTCCTCGTCTGGGCGGGCTGCCATCGCCTATGCCCTGGGCCGAAAAGATGGTGATTGTTAATCACATTGGCGACATATTCGGGACGAGAAACACGCGCACCGACAAGATCTCGACTACCAATTGGCGAGGAGCGGAGCCTGTCCGGTGTATCACTCTGGTCCCGATCGGTATGGTGAATGCCAATTGCTTCAGAATGAGATGAGACGGAGTGGCATTCGTGTATGGTGTGCGTGGACATGAACAACTCGTCCCGACAACAAGCCACAAGCTGGAGCGTCGTAAGACCGCTTCTAGATGTTCATCATGTTGACTGCAGTTGACCAAGATGGCATGCAGTGAGACAAGGCCTTATGCAGCAAGCGAGGGTTCGGGCCTGGGGAAAAGGCTAGCGGCAGGGTAACGACGGTGGTGTCCCAGCTAACGCTGGGCGGTAGGGATATTGACTACGTCGGCCGCATCCAACCACTGGGCAGATCATCAGATGCTACCGTTCTCGACAATCCGAGAGGTAAGTCCTGGCCAACTACGACGCTGCACTTTAATTGCAATGTATCCCATGCATTTAACGAATCGGCCGCATCCGCGACCGGACCTGCGACCGCCAAAAAAAGAAAAAACTTGATAAAAAAAAACCCAACATATCTTCGATGGTGAGCATTTTGGGGCCTTGGAGGGGTTGAGGCGACAGGCGGACGGACGACCGATGTGTGCTCGCAGACTCTAGAGAAATTCGCCATTACCATGCGCGGCATAGGCGACAAGGAAGACACGTCGTTCAGCGCCGCCACGAGTGCACGTCGTTGTCGTCTCAGAATGCGATCCAATGGCAATGGCACTGCGGGTGATTTGCAGCCAAGATGACCAGCCAATCTGCAGGTCCCCCGTGCGGTCGTCACTAGTCCTGCTCGTCCATTCCCGACTCCTCGAGTCAACGGCCAAGCGCATACCATGCGTAGTTACCTTAGTCCTGCTGGCGGCACCGCCCGAGTCAAGGCCCGCGCGCGGCGATGTCCCGAGAAACATGGGACCGTTCCGAGTTGACTTGACTTGTCCCATATCTTCCCGTCTTAAATCCGTGGGTGAAAACGGAAGTCATGAAACGTCTTCATCTCAAAGTAGGAAAAGAAAAAGACAGAATTCGGCGTCTCATGACACTCGCGTTTTGTTTGTGATCTGCGCGACCGACGGCCACATCCTCCCAAGACCACCCTCTGCATCTAAAGCGAGGCGCCTGAGCAAGAAAGAAGTCGATACGGACATTGGGAAATGCAGGCGACTGCATATACGGATACATCCGATATTCAATCAACTGTCGTGTACGGTTTACTGGTGACTGACAGGCTTTTTGTATGACGACGGCATAGTTCCCGTTTGTAGTCGGCGAGAACCCTGTAACGAGGAGAGGTGCAAATCCGATGGTGCGGCTGACAGACAGACAGATTGATGGTGGGCTCGCATCAGCCCCAACGGGCTGCAATCGATTATGGGTAACCGTATTGGCTTCCGACGAGAGGCTTCTTTCTGGTATGGCTATACGCATCAACCCCCACCATTCCGCCGTTTCCCAGACAGCACCCCAGACATAAGAAGTCACAGGCGGACAAGTCCAGCCGAAAGAGACATCGGGTCTGGTTGCTTTCGCGCCAGCGGCAAGGGGGGATTGGCTTCTTGTTTTGGGGGACTCGATGGGACTATGACGACGCTGTGCAGTTTGATGGTGTCAGGAGACCGGATGAAAAAGATTAGACGCAAGAAAGGGTGTGTTTCTGGCTGAGTCTCTGTGTCGCGGTGTGAGACTGACGGATTCCAGATGCATACCCTACGCAGTAAGTACAGCAGCAGAGTTTGGCGCTGCTGTACCTTGGCCTTGGCTCTGGGGTCGACGGAATTGTTCGATGGCTTGGAGATCCGATATTGTCGGGGGCTTTGTCGGCTGATCCTTCCCTGACAAGTCCGAGACGCACATGGGGTGACACAAACGGATGTGTTGGCTCGTCCGCAATCACAATCTGCAAGACCGCAAGATTGGCGCAAGACGTAGATTCCATTGGAAGGCCGGTCGTCGTTTGGCCGTTTGACTATCCGCTGTGAAGGTCCAGTCATGGCATCCCGCACCCCAGCGGCCCCTCATTTCATGGCCCGTTGTGCTAAGATACCTTGTGTACTCAGGTGCCTGAGGTACTCCTTAAAGGTACCTAGATACCTCAGCCTAAGGTGAGCCTGCCTTAAGGTAGGGCATAGGTGGCAGAGATAGCCCGGTGCCCGTACCTACACATGGGAAGGTACCTACGGATAGGTATCTAAGGCACCTAGCCGCAGAAGCGGCTTGTTTCAGAGGCTTAGAGACTCCACTTCCCCGCCACCTCCCAGAACGCCAACGGCGGCGCACCAGCGCTCGCTCAGTCCAGCACAGTTGCTCGGCCGGTTTGTGGTATGTTCGCGTCTCTGCATCTCGACGAACTCGACATGACGATGTATAATGAGGATATTCGGGTAGCATGGACGAATTTTGACACGCGGCCAAGACCCATCGCCACCGCAACTGATAAGATTGAGTGAGGGGATGGGAACTCAGCTGGCATTCGTAGACTTCGGATGTTCCGCCGTCACTCTTGTGCGGGCCCGCCCAATGGCCGGTCGCTGGCCGGTCTGCGGTTGAAGTTGCAGTCTGACTGCGTGGTTGCGTGGTTGCGTCGTGTGGTTAATTTGTCCAGCGCTGCCCCTGAATCAGAGTCAGATATGGCACCAGCTGCAAGGTACGGATTTATCTTTGGCCAATCACCTCTGCAACCGCCGGCCTTGGCCAGGGGTCGATGGGGTGGCGCCGCGCCACGCTCTGCGCCGTGTCCAATGACAGCTTCCATATTTACAGGTACCTACCTTAAGCAACATGCAAAATTACCTTACACCACACCTGAGGTGAGGTGCCTGTGTGCAAGGCACCTCGCCTCACCTTAGGTATTCTGGCTCCGACCTGCTTCTCCTGGCAACCTGGTTCTTCGTTCAGGTAGGACGAAAACCCTATGAGATGCTTGCTGCGTCAGGCAAAAAGACGGACCAAAAAAAGCAACGAAATGGCAGAGAAAAGAAAACCTATAGGGGAGAGCGAAAAACAAGGTCTGATCCAGGTATAGTGCTGAGCCTTGGCCCTTGTCGCTCCTGAGCGTTCCCCTGCGTCTTCGCTCCTTGATCTACCTACTATGTACTATGTATGCAGTACGTAGCGTAGTGTCCGCATACGGCGTCGAAAAGACTTTCTTGGTCCCTGCCGTCCTCCTTGCCCCTCGCTGATGTCCTTTCGCCTCTGTCGCCCACCCACATGCTGGTCCTTGCTCCTGCTCATCGTCCTGCCCGAACCCAACCATGCAAACCTTGCTGGGGCCAGTCGTCCTCGTTCACGCTCGTGCCATGCCATCCCGTCCTCGCAAATCCAATCCCTCCCTCCCATCTCGACCGACAAGGGGCGACGTGTGTCGTGTGTCGTGTGTCGTGTGTCTTGTCATCGTTGGCCTTTGCATTGCAGTGCCGCCGTCAACCAGGAACGACTGTCACAGTTGCAACCTCATTGTGTGTGAGTGTATACGGCGCAGTCCTGGCATAAACGCGGTGAGTGAGCCAACTGCCGTCCGGCTCCTGCGAACAAATTCGGGCGCCCTTGCCGAGCACCCTGTCAAGCCTTGCGCTGCCATGCGTCGCCCTGCAGGGGCCGCGAACGCGCCTCGTCTCGACTTAACTTGCGTCATGAGGACGGTCGTCTCCTTAGGGACCTGGAGCCGGTGAACCAGGCCAGCTGCCGGCCGGACGCCTCAATAACGAATGACTGTTCTCCATGGACCCGACCATTTACAAGGTAAGTAAGTACTCTGCAGTACTACTGTGTACGAATAGGGCAGCAACAGTAAGTTACAAGGCAGGTGGGTGCAGGCAAGGTGATCCCCTTCCATCTATCTGGGGATGCCCACATCAGTGGATCCGGGATCCTCTCTTGCAGTGTAAAAATGGTGTTTTAGTCGTTGTCGACTAGGGTCTTCGTATCAGCTCGCACACCTCTCCACTTGCCTATACCGTACATAGTACACCCCTTCGGCAACTACTGAAGGGCTTTGCTTGCCGTTCCTTGCCTTTGCAGTAGATGGTGGTAGCCCAGTGTCTGTCGCTCTGTGAGTGCGCGTCGATTTCGGCCTACCTTAGCAGTCAGACCCCCCACCCCCCCGGGCCGCGACAAAAAAAAAAAAAAAGGACGGCGTCCGGTCTGCTTTTGCTACTTACATCACCGTTCCTGCGCTCACTTGCCATCTCGTTACTTCATTTTCTGTTCTTCTTCTCTCTCCCTACACGGCTCACCCGCTAGCTCGATCACGAGTAAATTTTCTTCTTGTCCTTCCCTTTCCCTCACCCTTCTCACGCCTGGGCTCGTGACGTCGATTATCAAGACGTCCTTTTTCTTTCTTCTTTTCCCAGCCTGCTGTCATTTTGGCCCCCTTGCATTGACTGCACCTTTCGACGTTACTTTTCCTAAGGCTATTGTCAGGAAGTACCCATCGTACCGGTTTCGATATATTTCCGACCACCAAACAAACGATCAACGTATTGTCTACTCGGGTTTTAACGTCCACGACTCCTTCGCCACTACCCACGGTTTCTTGTCTTCTCTGACACAACGTACCAACTTGCGACGTCCTTCGATTCTCCGATATCTGCCTGCGATCTTGCTGGACAACGACTGACCGATATTGGACTGGAAAGACGACGTCGCAACGACTACGAATCGACGACTTCCTCACTCTTGGACTTTGTGTGTCATCAATTTCCCCGCCAACTGAATCCGTCGACATGGCTGGCGGCGGCGGCACCCAGTCGCCCGAGGCTCAACAGGCAGCCATTAACGCTGCTCTGGAAAACAAGGCCCTTTCTAACTACCTGTACTATATCATCGCCTGTACCTCGGCTGCCGTCATCATCTGGAGAGTTTGGACAGTCATCGTTAAATACGTACGTACTGTCGCCTGCCTCAACAACGACAACCAACGGTACTTCGTCGAAACCGATTCCAAGTTCGCCTGGATCAAGAGAAATGTTCTCTATGCCCCCATTTTCAGCAAGCGCCACAACCGCGAAATTCAGATGAGCAGCGCCATCAACGTTGGCACCTTGCCCAGTCGTCTGCAGCTGCTGTTCCTCGCCGGCTACCTAGGCACCAATATTGCCTTCTGCGTCATCAACATTCCCTTCGCTGGCTCATTTGCTGCTGCGGCTAGCCAGCTTCGGAACAGGACCGGGACCCTCGCTGTCGTTAACATGGTGCGTGCTGATTCTCATGGTCTGTCCCGGGTATTTGGGCGGAACGGGGTGAGGGTGTGTTTGCTTGCTTGCTTGCAGGCAAACACAAATTTATCCGCTGAAGACATGCTGACTAAATGTAGATTCCCTTGTTCTTGATGGCTGGACGCAACAACCCCCTGATCAAACTGCTTGGCATCTCATTTGACACCTTCAATCTGCTGCACCGTTGGTTCGGTCGCATCGTCATTCTGGAGGCCGTGACCCATACCCTAGCCTGGTGGGCCAACAAGGCTCAGACTTCCAGCTGGGAGTCTGGCTGGCAGTCCATCATCGCCGTTCCTTTCTTACTCTTCGGCTTTGTCGTAAGTGGAATAGCCTCAGAGGCGTGTTACATGAGGAACTGACAGTGAAACAGGCAACCTGTGCTTTTGTCGCCCTTGGCATTCAGGCATCTAGCCCTATCCGCCATGCCTTTTACGAGACGTTCAAGCTGCTGCACATTCTGCTGGCTATCGCTGCGGTCGTTGGAACTTGGTATCACCTGCAGATGAAGGCTCTGCCTCAACTGAAGTACCTGTGGCCTGTTGTCATCTTCTGGGCCGGCGATCGGGTTTGGCGCGCTGCCCGTGTCTTCTACGGCAACGTGGGCCATGGAGGGAGCAAGGCACTTGTTGAAGCACTCCCTGGCAATGCATGCCGTGTGACCGTCACGATGGCCCGCCCCTGGACCTTCGGTCCAGGCCAGCATGCTTACATGTACCTGCCTTCCCTGAGTTGGTGGCAGTCACATCCGTTCTCCGTGGCTTGGGCCGAAGAGGCTGAGGATCCCCAAGCCGAGAAGATGTCCCTCAACCGCCAGGATATCCTGGCCATGCGCAAAACCACCATGTCCTTCATCATCCGCGCTCGTACTGGAATGACCGACACACTCTACCGCAAGGCCGCAGCATGCCCCGATGGCCGCATGACAACGTCTTGCATGATTGAAGGGCCCTACGGCGGTCTCCACGGCATGCGCTCATATGGCACTGTCATGCTGTTTGCTGGTGGTGTTGGAATCACTCACCAGGTTCCCCACGTACGTGACCTCGTTGCCGGCTACGCAAACGGAACGGTCGCTGCTCGGAAGGTGGTTCTCGTCTGGATTATCCAGAGCCCCGAACATCTCGAGTGGATTCGTCCTTGGATGACAGAAATCCTGGCTATGGAGAAGCGCCGTGACATTCTCCGTATCATGCTTTTTGTCAGCCGCCCTCGTTCAACCAAGGAGATTCACAGCCCGTCGGCCACTGTGCAAATGTTTCCTGGCCGCCCCAACATCGAGACGCTCATCCGGGCTGAGCAGGAATCCCAGATCGGCACTATGGGTATCAGCGTGTGTGGCCCAGGTGCCCTCAGCGACGAGGTCCGCCGCGCTGTCCGCGATCGCCAGCATGATACCGCCATTGACTTCAACGAAGAGGCCTTCTCGTGGTAGAAGGAGAAATATGATTGTGCAAACCTCTAGTATCACAATTGAGAATCAACAACGAACAAGAGGAACCTGCCCAAAGCAAGAGATGTCAGGCCATACAGACAGCCCAAGTCTGAGACGACAAAGATCCGAGCCAGGCGGGAAAGGCTCAGCTGGATCCTGTTCAATGTACATATAGGGAGCTCTCAACCGAAGGCTGTGTAGATACGCGATTGTATGTAGGGTAGTTCAGAAGAGAGACGGCATTGAGCCGCTAGATATGTCACCAAACTCATCTTACTTCAGTGCTGGCAAGCGTTATTTGTGCTGGAGAGCCTATGTGGGAAGTTGGTGATGAGGTAACAACTGCACCCCAAGCGTGAATCAGGGTGCACTGCTTTGACCACCTAGCTTCAGCACATGGCGCCTGCCTGAGGGTGCACTTGCCAACAAAATAGGTACACTGGGTACATGCATCCTTTCTTGTCTTATCCTTATCCATCCCCACCTGACTAGGCACCTTACCCAGTTTGGTTCCTTGCCTTCCGTCTATCCCTTCCTCTCCATCGCAATCCCTCCCCCGCATCCTTCTCTTCCAAGCCTGTCTGCGCCGTCAGCTAACCTGCTCGAAACTTGCCTATTCTCACATTACCTCCATTGTGGTCTGGAGCATATTGAGTTGTTTCCTCGCCCCTTCACCACAGCAGATTGCAAGGCATTCTCTTGAACACTGGCAACCCTCAGAAGGGCTTGTCACTGGGGATTCGGCAACACTGACGGCACTTGTGGCAAGCTTACTACACCAAGTTTCCCCAGCCTCCCATCGCCATCGCAGAGGGAGGCTTCATACAATGGGCTTGGCGTACAACACATATTTGAACAGCAGCAAGGTCTATGGCTGCAAGACGTGCAAAGCACATCTTTCAAATCATGAAGATATCATCAGCCGGGTATGTGCGACTTCCCTGCCCGACATGGTGTAGAGACGGTGACGGGCGTGATGAAGGCAGCCATGTAGGAGGATCAACAGGACCCATCCCCCTCCCCTCTGATCTTTTTGAGCCAGCCTGCGCTAACCGCCAAATGTTCATATGACCAGAACTTCCGAGGCCAGCATGGGAAAGCCTACCTCTTCAATACCGTCGTCAACATCGAGACGGGCGAGCCGAGCGAGCGAAACATGACGACTGGACGCCACATTGTGCGCGATATAACTTGCAAGCAGTGCAAGGAGACTGTTGGCTGGAAGTACGACAAGGCATACGAGGCGACTGAAAAATACAAGGAGGGCAAGTTCATCCTCGAGGCTGAGCTGCTTTGCAACGTCACCTAACCGCCACCTTATGATATCTGCCTTGATCGGTATGTTCTACAGTTGAGCCATGCGGGTCTTTTCTTTCTTTCTTTCTCATCAAGGGGGCTTTGGAGTTTGTATGACATGCTGCATTTGGGTGGCGTTTGAGGTTTTCGGAGATGACTCTTCTCGGGCGCCTGCCAGCTATTAGCTCTCGCGTCAAAGGCCGCATGCCTGGCGTCACTTCTACACGCGTGGGATCATACATCAGGCGAAATACACTAGTCACTTTTCCTCTCAAACTGTGTGACATTTACGTACATTCTTTCTTTCGTAGTTCACTCAATACAGATGATGCCCTAACGCCACGAAGCTATGCCCAGGGCCCCTGTCTATCACCTACATCGCCACTGTTTTGCATCTAGACATCGGACCAAAACCCCCCACTATCTTGTAGTAAATGTAGTTGCGGTGCCGTACACAAAATATGTGAATGAGACATATTGTACAGGCAAGCCTACTGGTGTTCGATAGGGTCTTCCGGTAACAACTCCTCTACCTCTTCTTCCGGGACGAGGAACTTGAAAGGGGGCTGGACGATGCCGTTAAAGAGGAACGTAAAGTAGACGAGGAGGGCGAAACCAGCGACTTGCAGCCACTTGAATGTCTCCCAGTGCAAGCCGAGAGAGACGATCCAGATGAAGAGCGTTCTGCAAGTGTCGATGGTGGATCTGGAAGTAGCGGAGACACTCCTCGTAACGGACAGCCCGAAGAAGTTGAATCCACTTGATCGCGATGATGTTAGTAGCTGCCGATACTGCATGGTAAGAAGAAGCTTACCCGATACTGATCATGATCAGGATGCTGGACACACCGATGGCTCGATTCTCTGTGAGCTGCCTCCAGCCTTCAACCATGTCAAAGTACCCATTATGACCAGCGTCAGTGCGACCGATGGCGAGGTGCAGGACAATCATGCCAATGACTGTAACGATGAAGCCGAATAGACCCTCCCAACCGACAACCCTGATGGGTTCTATGGCTGATCTTTCGAGGATCCACTCCTCTAGCACAAATTGGGTCGCTGTGAATATCTGGGCTCCAGCAATCAACAACACACCGATGACAGAGAGCAGTGCGTTGGACATCGGAGCACCTTCGTCCTCGGCACTCTGTGTGTTCTTGTCCTCGTGATAGATGGCGCCGGCCAGGCCGACGATGGCAACACCGAAAACAACACCCACAAGAGATAACCACTGGAAGAGATAGAGATGTCTGCGAAGGAAGATGACACTGAACAGCCCAACAAAGAGAACAAGAGCGCCGCGAGTCATTTGGTAGATCGAGGCAACAACGAGGAGCAGGCCAATATTCATCAATGTTGTCCCAAGAATGTCGCAGACAGCAGGGAGTGCCAGCAAGAGGATACGAGGACCGCGGAGGATGGCGCCGTTGCCTTCGTCGCTCGGCGGCTTCGGTCTCCCATCAGAGTTCGCAACAAGTGCAGTGTTCGCGTCGTCCGTGTCGTTGGTATTTACAGCTTCGTATCCCTCGCGAGATGCTCCAGGACCGAATCGGCGATAGAGGTTCATTAGCCCTACTACCAACCAACAGCCCATCTCACCAACAAACATCTGCGCCGTTTGGAGGACCGGCTGGTTAAAGTAGGATCGCTTTGAAGGGTCTTTGGAGTCGCAGTTTGCGACACATTGCATATCCTGAGGAGGAGTGTTAGCTTTCAGGCAAGGATCAACTTTGGGGGATGGACCTGCCTGATATTTGGTAAGAAGGGTATTGCAAACACCCGTCAATAGCATCATAGCTACGAGAAACGGGACGAGAGCCCGCGATGCCATTTTGGATCACTTGAAAGAAGCGTGCCCAGGATAAGCTTCGGTATGACGGCAAATGAGGTGCGGCAGATGCGCAGAGGGAGCGGAGGCTGATGTCAAGCGAGACGGGGGAAAATTTGGCTGCTGGTTATCAACGGCGAAGGTGAACAACCGGCTCTCAATGTTGGTCGAGGTCAGGATCCTGATGTCAAGGTAGGTTGGTAGCTGACAAACTGAAGGTTGGACGGGGACCGGAATGGTTGCACAGCCTCTGCGAATCCCAGGGCGCGGACGATTGAGCAAGAGGTCGTGTCAAACTGGCGCCGTCGGGACACGGATGTGGAACGCGGAGTGCAGGTGAACAGGGAACCTAATCGTACCCTTCAGGTTCCTTCCTGGGTGCCTTATCTTATGATGGCAATGGACATACGGATAATGAGCATACGCCGTAGGAACCAACCTCCGGCGTATTCATCAGGGAAGGTGTCTGGTAAAGGTACCTCAACGCAGGTACCTTACCTGGGGACCCTCGGGCACCTGACCCTTAGTGCCGGTGCCTCAAGGTAACCTAACGCTTATCAGGGCAGGCTGGATCCCCACAGCCGTTGTCGCAGCATGAACCCGTGGACCTCCCATGTGACCCAAGGTAGGTGTTTGCATCGGATGTTCTGAAGAAGGCGTGAAGATGGAGAGATCGCACTTTCTATTGTATTCATGAATCCAATGCCTGACATTCTAGGAAAGTCAGCAAGCCTGGTATTTCTCATCTGTGATCGTGCCTTGGAAGGGAGCTTAGCTAGCTCTTATCCGTATCCAGTCTCGGTACTATTGTTCACTTCCATTGCCTAGACTTTCTTGTTAAGCAGTAGTCAGTCGTCTTGTATTGCATGCGTTACATATTCATTCGGCATTCGCACATGAGGCTTAGACAAAGCTGCAAACCGACATTGGCAGTGGTTAGCTCCGACATAAATCCCGGCGCATCCAAGATGATGTTTCGTGCCACCAGACCATCCCGACGTGAGTGCTTAATGACTGGAGTTTTCAGTTCCTGGCGGCTCTTGGCACGAGCAGTGATATGATCCAAGTACCCTGTCCCATGTACGAAGAAGTCGAGACTAACACTCATGACCCACAATCTGACGCACAATCCCACCGCGTTGTCACCAGGCTTGGGATGCGTCGCACTCAGTATCTTTTGATGATATTCAAACAGATATTCTTACTTTATTTTAGCAGCATTACTGAATATTGTATTTGTGCTTTTTACGTGGCACTGGAGGAAGACTACGACCAACTACCACATTTACTTTTTCTCCTTGGGAGGCTTATCCCTGATGTTGTTGTAATGTTGAATGCCTAACTCCTTGTCCCTCGCCAGCCGTTCTTGATCATCTTTACTCACTGGGACGCCCTCAATGCTCTTCACCTTTTTGCTCTCGTGGAACATCATCAGACCACCCGTAGCAGCGGCGATGCAGGCCAGAGCGACGAACAAGCCCGTGGCCCAGCTGGGCCGATTGTAACGGTTCATACCCCACATGAAACCCGATAGAACGCATTGCAGAAACGTATTCCACACATTGAACCAGATAACAAAGTCCATCTTCCATATGGCGGTGGGTGGCGCTCTGACACCTGTTAATGGGGGGTTTGGGATTGCTTTCTCGGGATGTGGAATATGCAGAAGTGGCCGGTCGTCCGAGAGTTGGATTACTGTTTCCGGCCCAACGTTGACCGGGAGCTTTTCGGAGCCTGGAAGTCGAAACCAACCGCGGTGTATGCCGGCCAGGCGGCAAAGTGCCTCTGGTTTGCGGAGGACGCGGTATTGAAGAAGGAAGTACAGATCGCGAAACCTCCAAGGTGCCAGTCCAAAACCAGTGACGCAAAACAAAGCGTTGACGATCTGTGAGTCCCATTCGACCCACTTACGACGTGGGGAGTTGATGTCGTTGCATGTTGGGTAGCACATGGCTGGCGACGCATTGCAAAGTAAAAGGAACAACATGCCGCCCCATGCAACGACGTTCAGACCATAAAGAACAACGAAGAAGCCGATCGGTGTCCACGTGTAATTCCATAAAGCCTTCGCACCTATTCGCAAAGATTGTTTCCAGTTGTGCTTGGGAGGGAAGTGATATCCATTATCGTAGGGTTCGTACAGATCCTTCTCGGCGGTGGCGACAGTCGCCTGAGCTGCATTTGTAGGGATTCTCTCTGTGCCTTCGATACCGTGCTTCTTATTGTCATCGGCATGCTTTTGGACTTCGGAAGATGCCTTTGAATCTGTTGTTGACTGGTCTAAAGGAACGTTCCTCTCTTTCTCGCCGATGTTCAGCGACGACGCTGGTTGGGACATGTCTGTCTTGAACGGGTATCGGTTCGTGGGTCAAATTCGTGGTCAACTTAAGCAGGACCTCGCGACGAGGTCAACTCTTGCTCTGATTTCGCGATGGGCGAAACTATCCTGTGGCGTGTCTACCGCTCGGAACAAGTCGATATTTCGGTATATGAGGAGGTGTCGTACTGGAGTTGGGGTGGTGACGATGGTGGTGCCGCGATAGATGGACCAAGCTGGAGTAGAGGAAACCACCGGTGCAGAAAGGTAGAAAATAAAGCACGGGATAGGTAGGGAGGGTATCTGGGATAATGTGGTGCGACGGCAATTGACAAAACAAAGGCTTGGCTTGGGGTTTTATTGAGGAAGGAGAAAGAAGGGTATATCTCCAGGCTGAACATGAAAGAGTTATCGTGCGGAACAATTTGGCAAAGCGTCGCGAAGCGTCTGGTCTCTGAGGCAAAGCTCAAGAGTTTGTGGAGCCGGGCTGAGCGAGAGCGAGAAAGGGGCGGAGGGGACGGGCCTCAAGCGGTGGCGCTGTGGCAGTTCATGGCACTTTGGTTTTTATGATGAGGTGGTGCCCTGGGCGTACAATGCAGGCCGTTCTAGATTGGCCCATGCGGCGGAAACGACGTGCCCAAGCACCAGCTTTGCAGGGACTGGCAGCCAGCAAATAGCCGTCGCATGTCTGGTCAGTTACGTCAATACGCGTACGTGATGCGACACTCAGAATGCTCCGAGAGCCCGCCCGCTATCCCGCTACAGAAAGTGAACTGCGCGGTGAGGTCAGGCATCCTCTTCAAACATTTCAGCGGCCGCTGGTTGGTCTAGAGCCTGACCATTACGTAGCGTTGCAAGGAAGGCTATGCCACCTAAAGCCGTAGACGCTTCCAAGTTTGCTTTTTTCTCTTGTCTTTTCTACATTGCTCCTTCTTTGTTTCTATGTACCCCCCGTTTTCCTTCCTCTCTAGGGTTTCTGTGATTTCGGAGTTTCGAATTTTAGTCAATCAACACGTAAACATTGCATCTCTCAGACAACATGCCAACCCCCCGATCAATTGTACTCAGTTTACAGATATAAAGGGCCATTTAACAAACGCATCGCTTGCGCCAGACACTGAAGAGTAGCCATTGGCAGGCACCGTTGAGGCTCCTTCGGAAAGTCTTTCATGCAGGTCAGATTGAAGCCCTCGTTGGTCGAGTACTCAATCAGCGTGCGCCAGTGGCCCTTGCCTAAGCTTGCCTTTGCACGTTGTCTCATCTTCCCAGTGCCCCCGACGGAAAAGCGGCTGAAAACGATGACTGGCCTGCCAAAATCTATGTACGCACCCAAGCGCCGCGGTTCACTACCTATGCGGCAATGCAGCTAGGCAGGTCTAGGCCGGTTGAGCCGAGACTCCTGCCCTCGTAGCTCCGAATGGAACTGGACATCGAAGGTAAAAGCACGGGGTAAAAACAAGAAGAAGAAAAAAGAAAAAATCTTGCGCGATGGTATCTGTCTACTATTGGTTAGGGCTTGGAAGGGGGGCGAGCCTTCAAGTCCATATTGTTACCAAAGATCATCGAAAAATCGCCGCGGTACATGCATACCTTATAGTTTGCGGTCTACTAAGTTTTGTATGCGATTATTGGTGGATACTACTGCAACCAAACAACCCACAACGGGCTGAGAACCTTGAGAACTCTTCAGAGTACAATTCATCAGTCATCGTTGTTTACTTGGCCTCATTTCTGATCGCGTTCAACTCCATTCCGACAGAAGCCCATCCACGACGCTTGGCCCATCACGGGCTGTACCTCAGTATGGCTGTTGAACAACATCTTCTCGACTTGACCGCTCTGGTGCTCAGCAACCTCACGGACCAACATGACTGGACTGAAGTGCAACTTCACGATGATGGTCGACCTCGCCCACGACCTGTCATCACCGGTCTCCCGCCGACCAGGCTTTATATCCATCCCGACGAGCAAATTGAGATCCTGGAGAAAGAACAAGTCACAGGAAAACGTCCCAGCCAAGCGCCAGAGTTTGAGTGGGTTCTACCGGTTCATTTGAGCGAACAGTGGACGTTATCCTCGTTCGCAACCATTTTTGATTCCATCGATGCCCTACCTCGCATGGCTCACTCGGCAAATATTTCAGATGCAGCCTCGGGCAGAGACTGGCGTGGTGCAGGTCGCCGAAAGAGATTGTTGCTTGCCGTCGTTCACGATGACTCGACCGTCTCCTACTATCTCATGCACGAAGGCATCGTGAAGCCTAGGCAAAACTAAAGACTTGCACCGCACCCAACCCGACTTTTGTTTCCTTCTCCCGGCATTCTATTCTGTCCATTCCAACCCAGCTTGGCAGCGGTAGATTGGTGACACCCAAGGACCTACCGAAGTGGCACCATTGCCGGTAACTCAACGGCTCGAGCGACCTGGTCACGGCGTGAAGATTACCTTCTGGACCTTCATCTGGTCGAATAGCGCATATCCCTCGACAGCATCGCGCAAAGGCATGATGCGGTCGAACATGAATCTGGCCACGGTCAGATTGCGAAGCTAGGATGACGCTCTTGCCCTGCAAGGCTTGTCGGACAAACACAGCACAATCTTGACCTACCCAACTTTGTCTTGCTTCTTCTCCAGCAAGGCGAGAGCCTCTGGGAAGATGGATCGCACGGGGCAGCGCCCCATCTGGACTCGCAGGTTCTTGCTTTCGAAGGCATCAGCGCATATGCGGGTTCACTGTCGGGTTGACTATACTTACCTATACGCCTCATCTCCGTTCCACGGTATCTGCGTCTCCGATCAGCACGCCATACAGTATGTGTCGTGTGATATCGGCTACTCACCTCAGCGTTGTGGACGCCAATGCTGCTGATCACGCCAAATGGTCTAACCACATCGTATGCCGTCCTCAGTGCAGGGGAGAGGCCCACAACCTCGATGACAACATCAGCTCCACGACCCTCCGTCACCTCCTTGATCCGCTTCTCCATTCCGGCACGGTCTGTCATGAAGTTCAAGGGCTCCGCGCCCAAGTTTTTGGCCAACTCCAGGCGACTGTCGACACTGTCAATGGCAAAAAGATGCTTGGGACGATACTCGAGGGCGGCAATAATGGCACAAAGACCGACTGGGCCGCAACCGATCACAACAGCAGTAGCATCCAGCCTCTCCTTATCCTTTAGCATGGCGAAGCCACTCTTCGCACCGAAGAAACCAGTCGGGAAAATGTCGGCCATCAGGATTAATGCCTTATCGGAAATGGTGCCTGGGGCCTTCATGGAGGTGCCATCGGCGTGAGGGACACGCACATATTCGGCCTGTCCGCCATCGAGAGCGGGACAACCAAACAACTTACTGTTGACGCAACGGGATGAGTAGCCTTTGTCGCAGTAGAAGCACTTCATGCTGGGCAAGAGAGGTTCTATCAGTTCCGAAGTCCACGGGTGGAAAGGGTTGTCAGAACTGACCAAGAGGCCGTGAAAGGAGTCACCACCCGGTCACCAATTTCGAGTGAAGATACACCAGGGCCCTTTTCCACAACTGTGCCAGTAAACTCGTGGCCCATGATGAATCCGGTATCGGACGGCTGGTGGCCGCGGAAGACATGCAGTTCCCTAGGGCGCTGTCAGTTGAATGGTGAAAGCGCAATGCTGATTGAGGCGCAGAGCGTCTTACGAGCCACACAACGCCGTCATCTGCACTTTGACGATTACATCCTCCTCATGTTGGACTATCGGGTTGTCAATATTGACTAGCCGGCGGTTTGAAACCACTGTACTGACTGGTGGGAATCGGCCGTCGCTCGACAGAAACATTCTTGGGGCCGTTGAAAACGACAGCGAGCATGGAACCGGCAGCTGACATTGCGGGGTCGGAAATGGATGGAGCAGATCGATACGTCAGGGAGAGCGGGCTTCACCATGAGACGAGAATGTCGGGCTGATCAAGAGTATGCCAAATTATAGCAATAACGAATGAGTAACTGAGCCGAGGCTGTTGGCCAATTTGATGGTTATTAGAATGGTGCGTGGCGTGTTGCAGTTCTCCCCTCCACGTTGCAGTTCGCCTCGGCTCCGTTATCGCACCCGGTAGTAGGGCATCACTGTGCAAAAGCGGACTCTGCGCACAGTCTTTTCTGTACTATCTCGAGAAACCCAGCCATGATGAACTCAAATGACCGGCGCCAGGGAGACTAAGGTATCAACACAGAAATTGCGAGACTGAGGCAGCAAGGTCAGATCAAGTGCAAGCCGTGTGAGTCTGCTGATGAACAGAGCAGGGAAAGACTGTGGCATAGGACGGGCGTTGTTCACGTATAGAGACTTGGCAGGAGTTTGCTAATATTGGCCGATAAGCCATTATACATACCGCAGAAGACATCGCTAATGACCTCTCTTACGCATGAGAATATGGCATGGTATTCTATGATATAGTGCAGGAAACGAGTAAGGTCACAAGTTGAGGCTCATCTCATATTAATGAGGGGGAAAGACCGGCTGTTAAGTCGAGGTAACCTTGACAGGCAATGAGAAGAGGAGGGGAAGAGACATAGTATTGGGCCTGTGCTTACCTAAGGCAAAAATGGACAGATACTGATTCCACGAACCCGAGGCTGGCAGCCGTCGTTCCGCTGAAGAAATCCCCGTCTGGGGTAAGGCAGCAGGCAGGTAAGGTGAAGTAGTCCGGGGTGAGATTGTGCGCGATCGAACGGCGTCCTGGGTGGGCACGACCGAGACTGAGACCGCGTGCCTGAGCCAGCCCAGTTCAACGGACTTGGCGGTGAGGCGCAAAGCCGGCGGTCGTCTCCTCCTGTGCCAGCTCTTGTCTAGTAAGGTGGTTCAAAAGTTGCGAGAGGGCTCCCAGGTGCGGCGCGGCGGACCTTGATACCTGGATGAGGCTTCCCCCCCTTCCTCCCCCTTTAAACCGAACGAGGGATTGCATCTAATTAAACAAAAACGCGGGGTGATGCCGAAATTTGGTATCGAGTTTGGCCTGGCCTGGTCAGTCCAGCAGTGAGTGAGCACTCTCCCTACCTGCGCTGAATTATAGTAACATTGGATCCAACCGCTCCTCAACGTGGAGACGGAACAAAAACGGAGAGCCCTTGGTCTGTGGGCGACTGTGCCCAGAGCAGAGCGCGTGCTCCGTCCGTACCTAGGTATATTATCTTATTTTCTGTGTGCTCTGGAACCTGGCACTGCGGCACGTCAACACCGTGACTCGTCCAGCTCGCAGGAGGCCAACCCCAGGCTCGGAGAGACGACCGGGGTCTGTTTCTTGGCTTTTTGGTGCTATCCAATGAAGCGACGATAGACAGGCTCCCCCTTGGATGATCCGCCTGATGGATTGAGGCTTAGAGGCTTAGCGGCTCGAGTGCATGGGCTCATCGCGGGCAGCGGCGGGTCTGCGGTGGATCTTCCTGGCTGTCAGCATCGCAATTGGACGGACGCGGCAAAAGCGGCCAATCACAGAACAAAAGAAATCTTCTGCTCCTACCCTGCATTGGCCCTTGGACCTTGGCCCGTCACTGTTGGAGAGAGGGACGGGTGGGGAAATGGGGGAGGGAAGGAGGGGGAGAAAGAGAGACAGGAAAAGAGATGGAGGGGGCGGTGGTGATGGCTCCCACGGATACTGTCCTTGTGGTGCATGTAAGGTAGATCAGGTATATCTTCGTGCTGTGCCGAAGCTACTTGACTTTAGGGACTTCACAAACTTCATGGTGCCCGTCAGCCAGTCGAGGGACTGTGGTAAGTAACTATCGCCAATCATGGGTAGCCAGCAACGGTGCACATATAAGGTAGCTACAGTATCGGCACCTACATTACAGCTTGGCAGACAAGGCATCAAACAGAGTTTGCGCCAATGTCCTACTATGCAGTAGATGTTATGATTATGGGCAAGTCTGTCGTGATTGGCACTTGCCTACCTTACCTTAGGTATGGCAACGCCAGGCTTGGCCTACAGGCAGTACCTACGAGTACCTCGGCAAATCCCTGTCTTCAGCCTCCACTTCCATCCCGTTTTCCATCCAGTGCTTTGGGTGCGGCTATTTGGCACCGACGCCAGCTCCAGCTCCAGCTCCAACTCCAGCTCTAGCAGCACCACCATTAATTACTTCTTCACTTCAGGTACGAAGTATCCCATATTCCGCGCAGGAGACTTCCCCTCACTGCGCCCTCGCTGCCAATCCTCATTCTATTCTATTCCATTCCACCCCGAAGACAGCACGGCAGGATGCCGCGCACTGCGACAGCATGGCAGCTACCTACCAGGTAACCAAGCCCTAAGGTTCCATCCCATCTTGCCTTCCCCGCTCCAAGACGAGCATGAATATGGGCATGAGCATATTTCAATCAGGGACCCAAGGATCCAGCCAATTGCGCAGGCGTAGGGGTGCGACGCTTGCTCCTTCTTGGGCACCCTACCATTTCGCCAGCTACCTATCTAGCACTCTCTCAAGGTAGTGCCGCTTGCTCCTGGCTGAAAGTTGTGATTGGTACCATTGCATAAGGAGCCAGATGACGGACAGAACGACCTGCCATGTATCCGTTCCATAAGCCGGGCTTTCCTTTTCGACTGGATTTAGAGGGGTGGAGGACAAAAGCAGCGAGGCAGGGCGGGCGGCTGGTGAGGCAAGGCAAGGTAACGTAGGGCAGAGGAAGGATGGCGAGGCATGGAAGGTATCTGCAGGTAGCTTTGCCCCCAAGGCCTGCTGCGACTCTCTTCACCGATACATTGCGGCACATGGCTTTAGCCTCATCTGACAGCGCAACTTCGCAAGGCACCTTCTGCTTCGTGCGGCCCCAGGTTCTTAGCAGCAGACCCTTCCTTTCCCCATCTCATGTTTGTATCCGTACCTCCCAACTCCACACATCGTCCATGTCCCTACTACGCATGCTAGGTACTCCCACTATCGCTCCCACGTCCACGCCGCCTGGTTTCCCCCAATTCCCATGTCTGATTTTCCCGCACCCCTGCTCACTTGAGAACACGGCATCTCGTGTGCCTTCGTCTGGTGGACTCCACGTCCCCTTCTTCCCCATCACTGGGGTCACGCGGTCCCTCGAATCTATCTGTGGCACTGGGCGTATCTCCCATACACCCCCAAGAGATTATGCGCTAAAGCAAACCAGTGCTGCCTCTCAAAGACACAACCATCGGACCATCGTCAGACAAAACAAGAAAAGACACACACACACATACACATACACACACACACACACCTGCGAATAATCGTCCCGGCTCTACGCTTCCTCCTTTTTAACACTCGTCTGGCTGGTCTGCCGTAGCGCTGCCCCGAAACTCGCGCCCAGGAAACGACAGACAACCACCGCAGTTACACCTCGGACCGCGACTTCGACATTGACATCGACCTCGAGATCCGGCGATTCGACTCACCCACCTGGCCTGACCAGCCTGACCTGAGGTCCTAAGGTCAAAGGTCAAAGGCCAAGGTACCTACCTACCTACCTACCTGACTGGGCTGCCCACCTGCCAACCTTCTCGCACCATCGTTCTAAGAACCGGCCTTGCCTACTTACGGAAGCATCGCCGTCCTTTTTCGCTGTTCTACCGTCAACGCTTCTCACTAAACAATACTGCTATCTACCGGGCCTTACAGACGTCTTCTCAATTTGACCACCACGCTGCCCGCTTTCTTCCACCTCACTTTCGTCACCTCCGACCACCCTCGTCCGCCATACCCCATCTGCATGGTTACCGTCCACACATTCCTGGGCGCCCTCTTTTATCCGCCAAAAAAAACGACGCTCTTGCCCATCTACCCCGACTGAACCCCGGCGCGCTCACTCCTGATCACTATCTCCCCCACACCCCCTGCTACTAGGCCACACCGACCTCGTTTTTGACATCCAACCGCTGCCGCATACCATCCTCTAACTCCCGGCACACCTCCATACTCACTCACCTCCCCTCATACACTGCTTTTCTAGCCCACAAGAAGAAGCTGGACGACATCTACGGCTGCCTACTTCCCGTAGCCTACGACGGCGGCGACAGCTGTCTTCGTGGCCGAATCCGCGACGCATACCCATACGACTTCAAGCCCCCAACGACGGTCAGGCCAGCATCGTCATTCGCAGCCTCGATAACAGCGTCCTTCGCTGCTCCCTTCGAATTCCAGCAACCGCCGCCTTGGAAACAGATCAAATAGATCAACCTGTCAACGAGAACAACGACGACGACGACGACGACGACGGCAACAAGGCGTTCAGCCTTTTGAGCAAAATCTCTTTCATCGGCGCAACGGACCGTGCGTATTTGGCTTCATCATTGTCGCTCCCACTGGTGCTGCGCTGCTACTTCTGCGCTGCCGCCGCCGCTCGCATTCGACCCGTTTCTCCCTCATGGCGGCGTAACACCGTCTGCGCCGCGAGCCACATCCCTTTTCAGTCGCGACAACTATGACTGCGTCGGCTACTCAAAATTCCTTCCGCCAACCATCTGCGACCGATTGTTACGACCCCGATGACGTTCTCCCCCGCGATAGTCCCCAGATGCAGCCTCATCGTCCTAAACTGTTGCCCTCTCCCAGCCCTCCGCCCACTTTCAGCTCCGATCGAAAACCACCTCACGGTCGCCGCAAGGTCGAACCCATTCAGGGCGATGCCGTGCTAGTTGCTCATCTTGGAAACGGCAGACAGCCAGAAATAGCTCACGCTGCTGCCCTGGAGCCACTGGCATCTGACAACGGCTCCGAAGACGATTCGTCTTCACCTGAGTCCCCTGGACGCGACATGAACCGCCCACCACCCCCCGATTCTTTTGATCTGAAATCCCTGGCTGCCGGTGCTCTAGCGGCCTTTACGACGCCGACTCCCGCGACTGCTGCTGTCGCTGCTGCTGTGACAGCGAAGCACGAGCCTTTGCATTCGAAAGATGGGACTGGAGGTCAACATGAGACGACGCTCGTGGGGATAAGCAGCCTAGAACTGCCCATTCGTGACGAACGCCCGGGTCTCGCTGCTCCCGCAATTGTGTACTCAATTGGGGACAAACTTCCCTCTCAACACGCGGGACCTTCACTGCACAAGCCCGATGTCACGTCGCCGGTTAGCCCCTCTCAGTCTGCCCCTGGAGGGCTACCTCCTCTATTGGACTCGCCCAAGTCGGATGGCGGTGGCCATGGCCCACTGCCATCCATACGAGCACAACTAGGTGACTTCAAACGTTTAACAGAATCAGCCATGAGTCCAGACAAAGACATCGGCCCAGCTCGCCATGCACCCTCCTTTCCACGATCGCCTCCTGCAAGTCTCCCCCGGCTGCCGTCCTTAGCCGGTCTGCCAGGTGGACATGCCTCTCCCCCGATTTCACCAAATGAAGGTTTCCGAAGGGAACTTCCATCACCTGCACATTCGATTCCTGTTGTAAGCCCGTACTACTATTCCTCGTCAAGTGGTGGCGGGCCGCATAGGCCAAGCGCCGATTACAGTAGCGGCACAGCCGAAACCCCTAGTACCGACCAAACCGCATCAACACCAGCAAATTCAGTAGCAGATCGTATGAGCATCGACGGTCTCACGAATCCTCCGGCGGGATACGTATGTACATTCACTGGATGTAACGCTGCGCCGTTCCAGACTCAGTACCTTCTGAACTCGCATGCCAACGTCCACTCCTCTGCCCGACCGCACTACTGTTCCGTCAAGGGTTGTCCTCGCAGTGAGGGCGGGAAAGGCTTCAAGCGAAAGAATGAGATGATTCGACATGGGCTTGTGCACGACTCTCCAGGATATGTATGTCCATTCTGTCCGGATCGAGAGCATAAATACCCGAGACCAGACAATTTGCAAAGGTATGATAACCCTGTAACGCAGCGCTTCGGTCTTCTCCCTTCGTCTTACAGGTTTATTTGTCTAACCATGTTCTAAAGACATGTCAGAGTCCATCACGTGGACAAAGACAAAGATGACCCGCTGTTACGGGAGGTCCTTTCCCAGCGGCCAGATGGGCCCAACCGCGGCAGACGGCGCAGAGGAGGGCCTGCTTAACATACTAGGACAGAGTCTGATTCATACTTCACGTAAATACTTTTTCTTTCCTTCCTCCCACTAGGTTTCTGATGCTCCATATCGAGCCAGACGAGATCAGGCTTTGGGCCCATGACCGGATTGGTTGTCAATAGGGGCTTTCGTTGTAGCCCACGGAGCTGCGGGCTACGATGCCGAATTTGCGATTGGGGATTTTGTTTTTGGCCAGTTTTATCGCGTTTCGTTGTTCATTTGCGAAGAGGGAGGCATTCTTGGTACGGATCATGAGGCCCATTAAGTTGGCACGGCACGAGTTCACGACGGGAATTGTTCTGTCTTGATCCAAAGGGTTTCTGGCGTTGCGGTGGACTATATACCACATTGACGAGTCGTTCGCGTCGCGTCACGTTCTGCCTTGTTTCTTGGTTTTAGTTTCGTCATTCTAGTTTTCTACCTCACGCCGGGCCCCAGACTCTCTTGCGAAAGCATCCTTGGGGATCGTAACAAAAGTAACCATTACAAGCACCATGGCATCCTCCAAGTTCCGATTTTAAACTACCACATATTGTAGCATCCATCTCTCTCTTCTTCCCTCCGGGATGGGCGCATATCGTCGGAACATGGCCGAACACACACACAACACACGTGGCATCATGTACAAGGTTCATGGCTAGTACATATAGCTCTCTCACAAACCGTAATGCTTGTTTCTCCTGGTGGATAGAAGAAATTCTCAATTCAGGCCGTCCACGACTTGCCAGTTGCCGACTTGGACTACGTTCTCACTAAGGAACTCAACTTCAATGTTGTGGAAACCCTGGCGACTCCCAAGCTGTTCGATCACAATCCACAGTTGATCATGCAGGAGCCGGTCTGGCTCAATGTCAAACTCGGGTGTCCGTACCGCCATGGTGAGCTCCCGAAACTCGCCACCTCCGGACACCGTGAGGACCGATTCTTGAGGACCACGCCCGTATACGAGAGATACGCGAACAGCAGTCGTTGGAATGTGCTGACTGTGGCGTCCCGTCAATATAGGACAGCGTACGACAACCTGCGCTCTGGTAAGTCTTGATACTGTCACCAGCGCTCTCCTTTGCTCCTCCCCTTCACCGAAGACGAAGGTCGGCGTTCGAATGCGCAGAAGGCCAGCTCCATCATTCAGGATGGGCTGAACCTGACATTCAGCGTGTGATCCCACACGCATCCCAAAGTCAGCGAGCTGGCCTGGTTCCCAGGTCGAGCAGACGATTGTATAGGTGCCCGGATCTACTATTGGGACCTGTACGAGGGCGTTCCCTCTTCGGTAGTCACCCGAGCTAGCAACGACGTCCTTGACGCCGATGGAAGTGACCCTCTTCCCGTGTGCCCAGACTAGGTCGACATGGATAGCCACCTCCCGATCTGCCGAGGAGAGGAGAATTGACAGTGGCGTTGCTCGAGGAATGAATATGCTGAACTGGGGATTTTGCGAGTACGTTATTGAAGACGCATTGCCCCCCGCAGTCCTCCTAGTCCATGCGCTCGACAGTTCCCTGTAGTAGCTCATTTCCTCTTCAGCAGGCTTCACCTCCAACGAGGCTCTGGAGAATAATGTAAAAGTGCAGGTGTAATTTTCCAGTGGCAGGTCTTGGTGGGCCATGACAATGGTGTACGGCTTACCAGCGCGGAGCTGGAATTTGGCCAGCGTCTGCGGCGAGTCAACGTAAGGCCCCTGATACGCATAGCCCTCTCTGACTTGGACCTTATTGCCCTGGTTCTCGAATATGAAGATGCTGGTGAAACCCAACTGCCTAGATACGGCAGCTAGTGAAGCAGATCGCTTTCGGGCAATTTCCAGCTCCTCATCTGCGAAGTGTCTACTCAGTAGAATCCACACTGTCTCATTAGTTCGAGATCTCACAGAGTACTGCGGATTGTAGGCTAATGAGGATGTCATGTTCTGTGACGGAACGCGCCATGTGAAATGATGGTCCTGTCGATGCGTGAACATGTCCGGATTCCAGTTCAGGTACATGGACTCGAAGTTCTGGGCGACATCGTCGACGGATATCCAAAAAGAGCCCACAGGGCGAGAGTGTTCCGGCGATTGAGTTTCAACGGAGACATGTGCCTTGGACAATGACAGGCTCGCCGTTGCCTCAGCCAGCCCAGAAGAACCCACTCCTTTCCATACGAGCCCGTCACACCAAGGGTTCTTGACCAGAAGACGACGGGCTGATGGTGAATTGTCAATGTCGAGCACGGCGTAATCATGCTCGCCTACGAGACCGAGAGCATCCTCCTCAGAAGGAGTCAAGCGGCCGGTACCAAGCGTGATAATAAGGTTGCTGGCATGGTACTCTTCCTTGATTTCTTCCCACTTGCCTTCGAGGTCAACGTCCTCACTAGGTCGCCTCGTCAGCTATCCTCACCAGCTGCAGCTGACCGTACCACGGTCTTGAAAGAATTCTTACGCACCTCTGCAGAAAAAGCTGCTCAGGGATCCAACCTGTGAGAACCCACAAGTCCGTGCCAGAGTTACTACCGGGAAAGTCATAACCTCCGCGTACTTTGAGGTAGGCCTTTTCCATCAGAGCTGGCCATAAAAGATTCGGGTTCAGACGGTCCACGACGAATAGGGTACGATTATTCCGCGAGACCGGAAGCCGGTCGTCAACTACGACTTGGCGGAAACAGCCGTTGAAGTGCATCCGAAAAATGTACTTTCCGTTGCTCGAGATTCTCGGTCTACCCATGTCATGATCGAATGGAAACATGATGGAACCGAGTATCTATATGGCCAGTCACGATCAGCAAGTTAACTTGCGCTCACACGAGATGGTACCCACAGAGTGTTTCTTGCCGAGGAGAATTCGCATGGCAGCACACAAGCTAGCTACCACAGAGCAATCGGTTGTAATGTCCTGCACTAGGTCGCATTCACCTTTGGTGCCCATAAAATTATCATCTAGGGAGCCTGATATTGCTTTTTCGACCGGTCGTTTCCAACCATCAAGAATAGCCTCTTGACGTGCTGACATGGTAAAGTCGGCAGGGTCTCTGGGTTCTGGGTGTGAGTGACGCAGCCGGCTATCAAACGACGCAAGTCGGTCCTGGACGTGACTAGACTGGCTTCAAGGTCTATGGCACTCACGTGAAGATTTGAATACCCTGAGATGGGCTGAACACGTCGTCGGCAGGGTCGGTCTGCCACGGAGGGAAAATGTTGCCATGCAGACGAGATGATCGAAGGAGGATTGTACGCTCCCCAGTAGGAATCTGACGTACCTGGCAGCGAGAACTACCAGCCAAGGAAGAGCCGGTCCCGCTCAGGCTGTCAGAAGCTATAGCGACCGGGCTGTATTTTAGTTTCTCAGCATGGGCGATGAGCCTCTCACAGCTTTTCCTGAAGCGGCCGCGGTCAGCCTGCGAAGTTGTCTCCTTTGCAGCCTTCATGTACAAATCGGCAGCAGCAATAGCGTGGTTCAGCGCTTCGCGGCCTGTCGATCTGGCCATAAGGGCCTCTTCTCTCTAAACCGCGGGCCGTATTT
The DNA here is from genome assembly GCF_000319635.2 of Colletotrichum fructicola Nara gc5. Lineage (NCBI taxonomy): Eukaryota > Fungi > Ascomycota > Sordariomycetes > Glomerellales > Glomerellaceae > Colletotrichum > Colletotrichum fructicola. Next base: position 4,447,223 of record NW_027094051.1, on the reverse strand, counting down.
GGTCAGCAGATCGTATTTCCGAGACAACGATGTCGGTGTGGGACAACTCCAATATGTTTCACTCACAAGAGCTCTTGCTTCCATAGTGCCGACTGAGCAGGCAGCATGGCCAAGCTCGCCGATGTGCGGGAGGAAGCAGGTTCAATGAGGCAGGTCGTAAGGCTTCCAAGATCCTGGAGCGAAGAGGCAAGCAATTAAGCATCAACCAGCCAGCAGCGAGGTTATTGCAGACACATGACATGAGACTGTGATTCCAGCTCGAACATAAGGTCAAGCTGCTCTTGCTCTGCGGTTAGCTGTCGATCTGATCCTGATTCGAGGGGAGGGAGATCAGGGAACGACCGACACCTTACGGATGGCAAGGGTCTGCGCGGGGGAGGGGTTTCCTGAGGACGTAGGCGCGTGGTTGGTAACAAGAATCTACGTATGTGAGGGAAGGCCCCGTTATTGGGTTGGTGGGATGAGACGGACTTAGCGGAACGGGCGCCGGATGGAGGCTGTGCAAAGCAAAACCAACAGTCAGACCTGACACAGGGCAGCGGCAAGTACAGTAGTGATGATAAAGGCCGTAGTGGGTTGAGTAGAGTAATTCAATCATGTTACCTTGGCTGCTAATTTCGAAGCATGCATAGATGAGTGAGAGAATTGAAATAATTCGACGCGGCGCACCGCCTGCCCGGAATCGCTTGCTGGCTGGTCACTGTGCACATATTTTTTTCCGACAGACACCTTTGCTTAAGGCATATCTCTGCTGTGCGTGCGTAGCTCTACTGCAGCTACTGACTTGCTTACCTTATCTTAGGTTGAAAGAAGTCAGACTCGTCGAGACAGGCCTCCAAGTGCTGAACCATTGGGATTTTCCGGCGACTGGGGCTGCATCTCATTCATCTGTGGTCTCGTCCCATGAGCCAGCCGTCTCTCTTGTCTCACTGACGGTCCATGTTCCATGCCACGAGACTCCTTCAAGTGCCTAGGTAACCTAGGAAGCTAGGTAGGCGTAGATTCCGAATCACTCCACATTGCATCCATGCTTAAGTAATGTGCCGAAGCCTTCCCCCCCCAAGTGACCTCACCGATTAGCCGAACACAGCTTGGCTGGTCCGCCGGCTGGCAGGGTCCCAGTCTCAAAGGGCCGAGGTCGTCGGCGCAAGTCGACACACCTCCCCGGCCCAGCAGCTCGTCATAGCCACCCATGGGTCATGGGGAGCCGTTGCGCACGCTTGTCGCCCTTAAAGTTTGGCCTGGACCCTTCGTCTCGACCAGCGTTGTGCACTCAGCTTGACCGTAGGCCCTCAGTGAGCTTTAGTTGCGATTTGTCGTCGTCGTCGTCGTCGTTGTTGTTGTCATATCACCCTTTACTAACTTCGCGGGAGATACTTGTATTTCCTCATCGCCCGCTGTTCTAGCCTCGTCCGCCTGCTCTGCCTCGGATCCCGACCGGGGCGGATCGCCGACGCCGACGCCGACGCCGACGACCTCAGGCCCTTGCCGCGGCCCTACTGTTCGTCCCCCTGAGGTGCCTGTCGCGACAAACTCGTCCGCCTGCCTGCCAGTGTACCGTCCTTCCGCTTTTGGAGGTAAAAGACAGCCATGAGTGCTCAATCCAAGCCGGCGAATCTATCACCATGGGGCAAAGCTGTCGCTGGCGCCACCGGTGCCGTATTAGCCAATACGTTGGTGTATCCTCTTGACATGTGAGAAAACCTCCTCTCCCACCTTGCTGCATCTCTTTTCACGATACCTTCGTGTGATCCAATCCAGCCGTCGCCATGCCTGGCCCCAATTGCTTTCGGTTCGATCGTTCAATTGCCTCTCATGTCCTATCCTAGCTGACCGTGTTTTCCCCAATCAGCGTCAAGACGCGCCTGCAGGTCCAAGTCAAGTCGCAATCAACCACAACCAAGTCCGAGTCGAACGAGCCCACTGAGCCGCATTACTCTTCTACTTGGGACGCTCTCAGCAAGATCGTTACGGATGACGGTGTTAAGGGCCTTTACTCGGGTATGGCTGGCTCCCTTCTCGGTGTCGCTTCGACAAACTTTGCCTACTTTTACTGGTATTCTGTTGTCCGCACACTCTACCTGCGCTCTGCCAAGACATCTGCACCACCTTCGACATTGGTTGAGCTGAGTCTCGGCGCGGTCGCTGGCGCTGTCGCCCAGCTTTGCACAATACCTGTTGCTGTTATTACCACTCGCCAGCAGACCCAGCGCAAGACCGAACGCAAGGGCTTTGTCGATACGGCTCGGGAAGTCGTAGAGGGAGAAGATGGCGTATTTGGACTGTGGAGGGGGTTGAAGGCGAGTTTGGTACTGGTCGTCAACCCTGCTATTACGTACGGTGCCTACGAGAGACTCAAGGAATCCTTCTTCCCGGGCAAAACCAACTTGAAACCATGGGAAGCCTTCCGTATGTTGCCCATTCAATTGACTACAGCTACACCTCGTGTGCATCTCCGCTGCCAGACGCAAGCTGACTCGGTATCTTTAGTCTTGGGAGCCGCGTCGAAAGCGCTGGCCACCATCACCACGCAACCTTTGATTGTTGCCAAAGTTGGTCTGCAGTCAAGGCCCCCTCCCGAGAGAAACGGCAAGCCTTTCGGTAGTTTTGTGGAGGTGATGAAGTTCATTGTCGAGCGCGAAGGTGTCCTGGGTCTTTTCAAGGGCATTGGCCCTCAAATCCTCAAGGGCTTCCTCGTGCAAGGCATCCTCATGATGACCAAGGAGCGGTATGTAAGCATCCAGTACAGCCTAGACCAAGCTAATAGAAGACAGCATGGAACTTTTATTTGTTCTTTTCTTCCGTTATCTCAAGAACCTGCGAGCCAAGCAGCTGCAGAAAATTGCGCAGACTGCTGCAGCGGCTGGTAATGTTTCATCGATAAAGCCACTCATTGCAAGGTGAGGCATGGTCAGTATCATTAGACAGGCGGCCGAAGCGGCCGCTGAAGATATAGATGCTTCGTACCGATGAGCTTGTAGAACTGGAGGTGGATGAGCAGCACTTGACATTGTCTAGAGGCAACAACAACGCAAGAGTGGCAGTTCTGATTTCAAACAGTGCAACTGAGGGTTTTCTTTTTATCTTCGCGTTGTGGTCGTCTTTTTTCATTTATTTTGTTCTGTGGTTATTTCTGGCTGTCGCCGGTGCGAGCGGTGGCGTGTTAGGAGGACTTGCATGTGTCAAAACGATAGACTTACAATTGTGCAACTTGTCTCTCTCTGGTTAAATTCATGACGACGTGTCGCAAGTGCTTGGCGGTGGGACACGATAGGTCCATGCTCAGGTCGAGAGGTAGTGTACTGTGTAACTACCTACCTTAGGTAAGGTAAGGTATGTCTGCACCGATGCCCCACTTGCGGCAGGTACGTACTTCCACAAAATTAGGGCTGCTGTTTTTTGCCCACAATCCCAAAGGCACCTTTTCCGGCTACCCAAACTTCCACGGACGACACTCCAGATCTCTCCATCACGTCAGGGGCACCGTACGACCGCAGCAATGGCCAGTAAGTAGTGACCCTGTTGTTCTTACACCAATTGCCCAATCGACAGTTTTGCTAATGTTTTGATCGCAGAGTCCAAGAACTCCTCGCAGCACAACCAGTCGCGCAAGGCGCACCGCAACGGGTATGATTGAACCTCTGCACCCGACGCAGTCAGGAGAACATTCTGGATGTTAACGAGTTCTTCTCTGCCTTTAGCATCAAGAAGCCCAAGACCTCGAGATACCCGTCGCTGAAGGGCACCGATCCCAAGTTCCGCCGCAACCATCGTCATGCTCTGCACGGCACCATGAAGGCCCTCGTACGCCTCCCCTTTACGATTCGACCCATCTTGTAATCGTGAAAGCAAGTACTAACGTCTTCGACAGAAGGAGCTTAAGGAGGGCAAGCGCGAGACGGCATAAACGGGTAGCGCTGGGTTCATGGGTATTGGTCTCTTCTACAGCATGGCTACGATGCAACGGGGCATAGGGAATTAAATGGAACTGGCGAAAATTCAAGCCAGCAAATGAATCAATCAACCACGATCCAACCTCGGCCTTTGAACCTTTACCTGTGCACATTTTCTGTCCAGTATTTTACCAAGTGGTTCAAGAGAGTCAGCGCGAATATCCAGCTCAACTGTGCTTCGGACGAGAACCCCGCGCTCCCCATACTGCTGGCTGACTAACTCTACTCGAGAAAGCACACGTCGGACGTGGGCGAGTGAAGGACAGGCTACACTGTCGTGAAGTTGCGAGATCCTACGACGTGCCTACCCACGCTTCTTGCATTTGTAGATTACACGGAAATCGAATCGAATATTAGTCAACTTGGCTCGCAACATATACGCAATTGATACGATGTAAAAACCAAATGCACACGACGGGGGAACTGAATGTAAGGGGCAGAATTTCTGGTGGTGAAGAATCCGTTGGCGTTGCGGAACAATGACCTCTTCAAGAGAATGAAGATTCTGCCCTTTTCTGAGTGCTCTCGATGGTGCCCCCGTCACCGATGCTCTTCTTTTGGGCTAGTCCGATGGCTGATTCCTCCACTTGGTTCAGCGGCCGAATCCGAGCTCGCACCCCGAATCACGAATGAGACTTAGACAGAGTAGTTAGGAAGGAATCGGGAACCACGAAAGAGAAGCCCCGTCTCCAGTCTCTCTCCCTAACCCACCCAGGTACTGGAAACTGCAACACAACTCAGAAACAACAAAGGCACGCTGTTTGCTTCTATCGTGCGTCACTCGTAGGTCGCTATAAATTCCAGGTAATTTGAAACGAACCAGTCAGGCACTACAATTACAGGATGTTGCGCCCGATCAGTCAGTCAGCAACTTGACCTGAAACGAGAGAGGCCTTTCACGGAGAGTTGCCTATCTGGTCCGTATTTGTACTGCATACAGTAGACGACAGGGAATAGGGAACAGAAAAAGATACGTGGGTGGTGCTTTGGGGCGGACTTCCCGATGTTGAGGTATTATGACTAAGCAGAAGCCACGCCACGTTGCTGAACGGACCCCAGGCACATGAGTACGTCTCCTCAAACCCAAAGAAAGCAATTCACCCTTTTTTTCTTCCTCAACCCCTTCAATCGGGTAATACCTTCAGACGACGCCAGCCTTGAATATCGTATTACCTGCCTGGAAGCAGCACCTCTTGAATAATATTGCTCGCTCGCTAGAGCATTGAATTTCTGACCATCTTGCCCGCTCCTCTCCCCCACTTCACTATCATTCACATCCTCAAATCTCTCAGAGAGCGAGTCGCCATTGTACCATTGTACGGCGCCGCCGCTGTCCTCGTCCGGACTCGCTGTCGACAGAACAAAGCACGCGCGACGCCGCTTGCCTTTCCTTCCCGTCATATTTGGCACGACTCAAAACAGCACTACTCCAGCATCCCGCCATCTTGCCCACCAGGCAACCCTCAGGAAATCACTATCCTGGGCTCTCTCAACCAAAGCCCTCCTTTACCGACAAGACATGTGTTAAGCAGGTTCCCCATTCAATCCCGACTCCTTTGAGGTCAGGCAGGTTTCTGCAGGAGCTTTGGGTACCGAATACGTACCATACGATTTTCTCTTTTTCCTCCCGCACCCTCGGACTTCTGCCAAACGGGAACAAAAGAACAGGTCGCTTGGCTCCCCTGAACTTCATTTGAACGACCCTCGGAAAATTTGTCTGGCTGCTCAGCTGCCCAATTCGCTTGTTCGGGTTTTGCACCTCGCAAGCCGATCTCCTAGTTTTCCTCTGGAGTGGCACCAACGGCATTCGTTCACTGGAATTGAGTTGATTGGATCTTGGGACCATTCGAAATCTCGAAACAGCGCTGGTCCCTCCTTTCCCGGGCCGACCCCCCTTCCATCGCTAGACAAAGACACGACACCCTTCACCGTAGCCACCGGCATCGTTTCATCTGCCACCTGCCAACTTTTCCGCCGTCATTTGACATCAACCTCTTCGCCGCCACTGCGCGACTTCACCCTCCCCTATTTTCCGCAGTCTGTCGACCATGCTCAACATGTCTGGCAGTCATAATGCGGGAAACCGCAACAGTACTCCCGAGGCAAACACGACGTCTTCTCTTCGACCCCCTTCGTCGAGGGCTGTCCCTGCCAATAGCCACTTGAGGGCTTCGGCAGACATGGCTGCCCTTCAAAACTCGTCACCCTCGAGTCGCATTAGACCATCCTCCGACTTCTATGGCCAGTCTCAGCAGGGCCAGGGCCACGGCAACCACGAAACAGACCCCCAGGATAAAATTGCGCAGCAATGGATAGCCGACATCGACCAGTATGAAACTACATTGGAGGAAATGGCGGCGGCAACACTTGACCAGGATTTCAAGGACGAGTTGAGTGCTATTGAGCAGTGGTTCAGGGTTCTGAGCGAAGCCGAGCGCACCGCTGCTCTCTATGCTCTTCTGCAACAGACTACTCAGGTACAGATTCGGTTCTTCATCCAGGTCCTCCAACAGATGGGTAAGAACCATCCAATGTCCGGTGTCTTATCTCCTGCCAACTTCGATAAAGGCAAGTTGTTCTACCCAAACTCCCTTCGTTCATTATCGGCAGCCTGTTGACTTTCCGCCGCCAAAGATCCCATGACCAACCGCCTTAGCGATGCCATGAATAAGTTGAACGTCGACTCTGCTAGGAACTCCATGGTCCGTCCCTCAAGCACTGCTACTGGCAAACGCCAATCGGGTCTCGACCCCTCAACCATCAATGCCATGTTCCCCGATGCTGCCGCAGCCATCGCAACTGAAAAGGCAAAGTTCACACAGCAGACTGGCGCACCTCCCTCGTCAAACCGCAACAGCGCAGTTGCAGCCCCAACCATCTCTGCTCCAGGCGACGGTCACGACTCGAACGGACAGAGCCAAGGCTCTCCATGGACTGGGACCGATCAACCTGCACAGGGAGCCAAGCCTTCTGGCGGTCAACCCCCGATGGGTCAATTTCAAGCGCCACCATCAAGCGGCTTACGATCCCCTCGCCCGCAGATCTCAGGCAGCCAGAATATCCAGAATACCACTTTAACTACCAGTGACAAGCCGGCGGATCTTCCCCTCTTGTCCCCTTACAATCCCAGCGGCGGAAACTGGGCGTCGATGGTCAACACCCCCCTTGTCGCCAACTTCAGTGCCCAGCAAAGTGGCACTCAGGCAGACATGGTTGCGAATGCAACCGCCATGAAGCTCGCGGCCCTTTCGACGGTCAACAATCGCTTCGCTTTAGACGACGTACGCAAGTACAGACGTGCTCGCTCGAACGATGCCCCTGGCGGCGCCCCTCAAGGAATGCCCCCGAACGCACAAGGTGTCAACGTTCCGGGTGCCAACGTCGTCATGATCAATGAGCATGGTCAAGTGCTTACCCGCGAGCAGATGCTAGCCCTGCAGGCACAGAACATTGGTTTTGGTCAGCACCGGTCTCGCCCTAGCTCTCCCGGCATCGCGATGCAGCCGGGCTTTGGTGGGCCAATGGCGTTCGCCTCTCCCCAGAATAACGGTTTCCTCAGCGCCTACGATGGATCCTCACCCCTTCTCAATAATGGTATTCCTCAGGTGAACGTGGGGCAGCTGGGTGTTGGAGGTCATGAGGGATATCTGTCTGACCACTCCGATATGGTGCGCGGTCGATCTCCTAGAGGACGACGCGGCAGTTCGAAGCCTCCTGAAGATCCCACAGACCCTACTCTGTTGCAAGACATTCCTAGCTGGCTCCGAAGTCTTCGTCTGCATAAATACACCGAAAACCTCAAGGACATGAAGTGGCACGAGCTGATCGAGCTGGACGACAAGGCTTTGGAGGACCGTGGTGTCAATGCTCTCGGAGCTAGAAGGAAGATGCTCAAGGTGTTCGAGCAGGTGAAGGGTGAGTATTGGACCAGTTGATACCCACGATTTCAAAACTGACGCTGCAAATAGACGCCAAGGCAGACGGTAAGCTTGGTTAACAAGTCAGGTTTTGATCATGATCGGTACACACGAATGCCCGTTTCTGGGGATTGAGAATGCACAAGCACCTAGGATTGTTGTTGGTTATAAACAACAACAGCAAACAACGGGGCCGGTAGCACCAGTCTGTGCCTTAGCTGGACAGTGGGTAGGAGAGGTGAAGGCGGTTTGGAAGGTTTGGTTTAGCACCCATTGCGATTCTGTACGTATATATACACAAGATAGCACACCAGTCTTGGCGGTACGCGGAGAGACGCTCTAGGTTAAGGTCCTGTTAGCGCCACTGCCAAATACTGGCGATTGCTTTTAATCTCGGGTGTGATCCGATGCGTGGACAAGTGAAAAATACCAGACGACGGTACAGATGATCATTGCGCAGTTGTTTGTGTGAAGAGCTTCCTAAGCTCATGCACTATGCGACGTACCTGCATAAGATAATGAGCGCCGTCGCCATGTGATTAGGTAGGTAGTACAATGTAGGTAGAGAGGCCCATGCGCAAAGAAAGAGTGGGGCCCGGGCACACTTGGATGAGGCGCACCTTAGGTAGCTCTGAAAGGCAGGCAGGACTCATCGACTGACTGCCTATACAGGTAGAACCTGAACTTGGACCCCACGCCTCCCGGTATCCTTCACCATACTTGCCAACGAACAACACCATACATGCATTCGGATTCTTGTGAGTGTCGGGTTATGAACAACGCATTTTGAACTCTGCCGACGCCTCTGGATAGCTCCGAGGCACTGCTATGGAGCGGGCTCCGGGCGTTCTCGAGCCTCACGGCTTGAGAGACGCAATTGGACCCAATGATGGGGATGAAGACATCGTGTCCGATGCCGACTCGGACGAGATGGAACTACGTGGAGACATAGCCAAGTTTGACCAGTCAGTTCGAGAGTTCCTGTCCTCCCATCAAGGAACGGTTACGGTCGACGATGAGGATGAACACGAACTCAGAAGACCCCGAGCAGCTATGAGATCGAAGGCTGCGACACGTTCCACTATTCGGGGTCCCCGACAAGCTGCGGAACCCCGAGGCGATATCAAGTTTCGTCTTGCCAGAGTCAACCAAGCTTTCATGAGTGGCGAGTATGACCGCGCGAGGAATCTTGTCTTTGAGATCATCAGGATTAATGCCGAAACACATCAAGCCTGGACCGTCTTAGCTTCCATATTCCGCGAGGAAGGACACAGCGATAAAGCTCTGATGGCCATGGTTATTGCTGCGCATTTGCGTCCCAAGGACGGTCCAGGCTGGATGAGCTGCGCATCCTTTGCCATGAGTCTAGCCGAAGAAGGTCAGGATGGAGCTCTCAAGACCGCACTGATGTGCTACTCTTCGGCTGTTAAAGCACAGCCTACCAATCTCGATGCCAGACTGGGCAGAGCCGAGGCAAGTCAAGCCCAGGGCTTTCTATCGCAAGCAATTGCCGAATTCTCCTATGTCCTTGAGCGTCGGCCTTTCGACATTGGCATTGTGAGAAGGCTAGCCGAAGCTTGCGCTGATCTGGGGGGCGCCGAGGACGTAGAAAGAGCTGTCGTCGCCTACCAAACATACTTCACTCATGCGCATGCGGAAGACCGTGGTGCCGGAGACGAACTTTCGTGGCACGATGTCGGCATCTTTGTAGAGCTCTTTGCCTGCGCTGGCGACTACGCGAACGCCATATTGCAACTCAAATCGTTATCTCGATGGATGCTCGGGCGACGCAATGAAGGACTATGGGACGAATGCGTTGATGACAGAGAGTGGGACAGGGAACACACTCGTCGTCTTCAGATTCCGGCATTCGATCCATCTGCCTACGACCTGTACACATATGGTCTAGGCCTACCCCTAGAATTCAGGGCCCGTCTCGCATTATACCGGCTCAAGATTCGGGATGACCAAGAATCCGATGTACGTCTCGTGTCATTCATCTGCTGCTTTGCTGACTGACACGCCCTCAGCTCCACCTTCGCTGGCTGGACCCAACGGAATCCGCAACAGCCACCGCCGTTCAGGATTTCCCCTATCTCATTCGGGACATTGCTGACGAACTTTACATGGTTCCGCGCATTTCGGAGGCACTTGATTATTATGAACTCCTGCGACATTCCATCTATGGCCAAGATGCCACACTGCTTCTGCAGCTTGGCCGCTGCTATCTGGCCAGATCCGACTTGGCAGCAGCCGAAGACTGTTTCTTGGTGGCGATACAAGTAGATGAAACCAACATCGACGCTCGCATCGAGCTGGCTAGGATCTACGAAAAGGCCAAGGAGGAAGAGGAGGCACTCATTCTTCTTAGCGAGGCCGCAGCTTTGGACCGAATCAACGATGGAGGAAATCAGCTGGAAGATGTTAGTGGAGATGTGAACAGATCACGAGGACGCGCATCAGCATTGTCTGACGCCATAAAACCACGAAGAAAGCGAGATCAGAGGCGCAGACCCACAAATAACGGGGTTGTCCGAGCTAGATATCGACCCAGGAAGCTTGTTGCTCCGGACCAGCGTCTACAGGAAGAACGTGCCCGAGCTGACGAGCTGACTAGGCGATATGAAGTCGTCCGCAACCTGAAGAGGGATATACAGGCGGGTGACCACTCACTGATACCGCAATGGATGGCCGCTGCTGGGGAACTCGTGGGCGACTTCAGATCTTTCAGGAAGTTCTATCCCTGGGACAAATATCTCAAGTTTCTCGGTGCTGCCAACGATGTAGTTTTCAGTGCATCCTCTAGGACGCAGTCAGGCCTCTCAGAACTAGCTGAGAGGCTTTCGAAGAGTAAGAATCTGCCCGTGGTATCAGGATCACTTCTTCTACACTTCACCAGTGCTGACAAGCAATCGTACAGACATAGCCCCATCCATTTTGGACGACAGAAGGATCAACGTCGCGTATGAGGATGATGGCTACCGTGGCATTCCTTTTCGCGAGTGGCTCGAGCTGTTCCTCGATTATGCAGTTAGTCTAGCATTGGCCAATCGTGCCGAAGAGGCATACCAGGTTTGCGAGGCGGCGAGAGACTCGATTGTATTCGTGAACTCGAAAGACTACATGTTCCTAATCCACGTGGCGTGGGCAGGTAAGCTTGGTCACACGTAAAATTTCGTTGGCGGAATAGCTGACGGACAGACAGCGTGTGCCATATATCTGGCTGACGAGGAGATGTGCGTGGCTGTGGCAAGGTTTTTTATGAAGGTCCGGCAGCTGGATTCGGATTCCTACCGTATGTTCGCAGCCTTGTGCAGGTTGTGCCAGTCTCCTGCATCTTGGTACAACTCCGGACCTGCTCAGAAGTATATTCTGCGGCAGATCAAGATGATCGATGCCTCGCATCTGTCCAGCAGTCAGGTAGACAGGCATCGTGAAGTCAACCATCGAGAGGCTACTAGCCCTGCTGAGGCAAAGCAGCTTGACATATGCCTACTGATGCTCTACGGACATATCTTGTTCACATCGACAAGCTACACCTTCGCTTTAAGTAAGTGGGAATCAGTCTGGAGGGGCGGGGCCTTGGCAGGCATGGACTGACCGACAACATTACAGATTACTTCCTCAGGGCGCGAACTCTAGACCCTTTGAACCCTATGATTAGCCTCAGCGTCGGACTCGGATACATTCACCATGCCCTCAAACGCCAGGCAGACAACCGGCAATACCTGATCATGCAGGGGTTCGCCTGTGTGTTCGAGTTTTGCCATTCAAAGCTCACGGGAACGCCAGACGAGAGACGAGAGGCCTTCTTTGGGGTCGGAAGAACATTCCACATGCTTGGGCTGCACCACCTGGCGCTGGAGTGGTACAGAAAGGTCCTTGGCCCAGAACAATCACAGATTGACTTGCAGCTGGAGGACGTGGCCAGTCGAGACGTGATTTTGAGTGCCGCATATAATGAATATGCCCTGTTCATAAGTAGCGGGAGTGTTGATGAGTTGGAGAACGTCGTGCTGCCTCGTCTGGTTCTTTAATTGAAGTGTGCTGGCCATTGCACCATATGGAATACGGCCTGTTGGTTTCATCAAGGTTGCAGGTGCAGACAAGGTACATAGGATCCTCCTAGCAGTCAGTCAGCCTGGGGGGCGGGCGGGCAGAGGGCTTTAGCGGTACATAGTACTTCCCTCGCCATTACAGGAAGGTGGGGTAACGAGAATTCTCCAATTGAAATTTTCGCGCTAACCCACCGAAGTTCCATTTTTCTGTCACCCCGCCCCAGGGTCATTCATTACTTTGGAGGGGCTTTTTTTGTGATAACAAAATACTTCGCGCCGGCGTCGCAAGTGAATCTCTTCTCTTTTGTTGGATCGCAACTTTCCCCTCCTTTCAGGCAGTGGAGGTGGAACAAGAAGAAGAGACTTGCTTTTCTTCCATTCTCAACCCTTCTATCTTCGAGCACTCCATCTGGATAGCCACTTCCATCGAGCTACCACCCAACCAACGGACATCCTACCCTCCTCGCGACCAGATTCTTTGTCGCAGATCCAAATGGTAGTCACGATGACCTCCAACGGCAAGCTGCGTATTTTGCTTATCGGCAATGGTGGACGCGAACATGCGTTGGCTTGGAAATTGAGCCAGTCGCCTATGGTCGAGTCCATCTACGCCGTGCCCGGGAACGGAGGCACTGCGACTTGTCCCAAGGTTACCAACGTTACCGATGTCGCCGCCGACGACTATCCCACTCTCGTTAAATTCGCTCAGTCCAAGCTAGTCGGTCTTGTTGTTCCTGGCCCTGAAGCCCCTCTCGTGGATGGAGTCGAGGCCTACTTCCGTGCCGCTGCCATTCCTTGCTTCGGACCTTCCAAGGAGGCAGCCCAGATGGAGGGCAGCAAGACCTTTTCTAAGGACTTCATGAAGAGGCACAACATCCCGACCGCGGCTTACGAGAATTTCTCCAATTACGAAGAGGCCGTTGCCTACCTCGACCGCATATCACATGACGTTGTCATCAAGGCGACTGGCTTAGCTGCCGGCAAGGGTGTGATCATTCCTACAACCAAAGCAGAGGCCCAGCAGGCTCTCAAGGAAATTATGGTTGACAAGGCTTTTGGAAATGCTGGAGACGAGGTTGTCATCGAAGAGTTCCTGACAGGCGATGAGTTGAGCATTCTTACCTTTAGCGACGGCAACCACACATTGTCTCTGCCTCCCGCTCAGGATCACAAGAGGATCGGGGATGGAGACCAAGGACCCAACACTGGTGGAATGGGCTGCTATGCTCCGACCACCATCGCTACCAAGGAGCTTATACGCCAAATTGAGGATGAATTTATCGAGCCAACGATAATTGGCATGCGCAAGGAGGGTTACCCTTTCAGAGGTGTCCTTTTCACCGGTCTAATGATCACTCCGAAGGGCCCGAAGGTTCTCGAGTACAACGTTAGATTCGGCGACCCGGAGACGCAGACCGTGCTTCCGTTGTTGTCTGAGGACACTGACCTGGCCGAAATCATGCTGGCTTGCACGGCTCACGAGGCTCGCCTCGACTGTGTGAGCGTGAAGGTCGAGCAAAAGTTCAGCGCCACCGTCGTCGTGGCAGCAGGCGGCTACCCAGGATTTTATGCTAAGGGAACCCCGATGGTAGTCAACTCGCCAACATCACCTGACATCACCGTCTTTCATGCAGGAACCAAGCTATCTTCCGAGGGCCAGTTGCAAACCTCAGGAGGCCGTGTCATAGCGGTCAATGCCACCGCCGACTCTCTGGAGGCCGCCGTCAAGAAGGCGTATGAGCAGGGAATACCGCTCATCAATTTCGACAAGATGTACTGCCGCAAGGACATCGCCCACCGTGCGTTTCGATCTCAGCAACAGAGAGAGGCTCTGACCTACGCCGGTGCCGGCGTCAGTGTTGACGCTGGCAACGAATTCGTTGAACGCATCAAGAAGGCAGTTCGAGCCACCAAGCAGCCGGGCGCAGATGCCGAGATTGGCGGGTTCGGTGGTGAGCTGGACCTGGCAAAGTGCGGTCTTCAGCTCGATGAGGGCCAGTTGCCTGTCCTAGTTGGCGCCATTGACGGCGTTGGTACCAAGCTCATGATTGCACAAAGCATGGGCAAGCACGACACTGTGGGTATCGACTTGGTGGCTATGAACGTGAACGATCTTGTAGTTCAAGGGGCCCGACCCTTGATGTTCCTCGACTACTACGGCTGCAGCAGGCTTGATCTGAGCACTGCGGCCTCGTTCGTGGAGGGCGTGGCTGCTGGCTGCATCGACGCTGGATGCACGCTCGTTGGGGGCGAAACGGCGGAAATGCCCGGTATGTACCAAAAGGATGACTATGACGCCGCAGGTTGCGCAGTCGGTGTCATGGTCAACAGTCAGAGGCTTCCTCGCAAGGATGAGATGGCCGCAGGTGATATCCTGCTTGGCTTGGCCTCAAGCGGCGTCCACTCGAACGGATTCTCACTGGTCCGCCGTATCTTGGAGAGGGAGGCCGTTGCCTACACAGACGAGGCCCCTTGGGATGCAGGTAAGACTGTAGGCGACAGTCTTTTGACCCCCACCAAGATCTACGTCAAGAGCCTCCGTGGCGTCATTGAAGGTCGTCTCGTCAAGGGTCTCGCTCACATTACGGGTGGGGGGCTGATTGATAACGTACCTCGCATGCTGCCGGACCACCTCGGTGCCGAGATTGATTTGGCGACTTGGAAAATGCCCGCCGTCTTTAATTGGCTGAAGACGAGCGGCAACGTTGAGCCGTACCAAATGGTCCGCACCTTCAACACGGGTGTAGGAATGGTTGCGGCGGTGGACCCTGCTCTCGAGAAAGAAGCTGTGGAGTCACTGGAAGCTGCGGGAGAGAAGGTCCTTCGCCTAGGCCGGCTTGTACAGCGCTCAGCCGATGAGCCGCATTGCAAGGTGCTCAACTTGGATTCATGGGCATAAAGTGACGTTAAGGATCACTGGTTGGGCGTTGGGTAGAAGATAGGCAAAAGTTGACCATGTGATTTTATTCATCGCTTTATGGATTCTTGGGGCACATCTTCGTACCTAGTCTAAGATGAACGGCATCCATAAAATTGCTCCCCTATGAATGGGCAGTAGTTATATTGCTTCTTGGGTGAAGGTAATGTGAGCCTTCTGCGCGTGGCCTACGTCGTAACTACCGAATCATGCACTGTTATGTGCTTCCTGCTGCAGTAGATCCAAACTACCATCTCAGTCGCTGTTCCATTGGCCCTTGACGTATGAGCTCTAATATGCATGGTAGGTGGGCGAGTCAAAGCTTACTTCAGTAGAGTCAGCTACCTTCCGAATCAAGTCTTTCTTCAGATATTCGTTCGTCCCTCGCGAACGTATTCCGTACCCCCGGCCAGTAAATTGCAAATCCTAAAACTCACGCTGTCTTCTCTCCGCCTGATACCTCCTCGTCCGCGCCAGCTGGGCTCTCATGACTCCCTTCCAGCTCAGAGAGGACTATCCAGGTGGGAAGGACGCAGAGTATAGTGATAGCAAAGTTAAGGCCAATGCTAACAAAGTGATTTGCGTTACCCTCTGACTGCATCCTGTAGGTAAACTGTCAGTGGGGGTGTATTTCGGAGAGGTCACCGGAAGGACTCCATTTATAAAGTGTTGCTGCAGTGGCCGCACAGGAAGGAACACACTTACGCCCAAGCAACGGTCTGACCCAGTGCCTCTGTGCCTCTCAATATTCCTGTGTGTCTGCTCAGATCAGAAAGATCTGTGGCATATTGGCCAACGAGCCAATACAGAAATTGCTGGAATGCCTGGCCCCCGAACTGCCAAAAGAACACAAGAGCATAACTCTTACCGAAGCCACCCGTGAACCAGTCATATGCAGGTGCCTCGTCCGCGTCATAGATTTGCTTCTGCAAGACAATAGCCCATATCCAGGTTCCGGCAAGAACTACGATGATTGATGAAAAGACAATGCGGCCACGGGTCTTGATAAAAACCCTTTGGTTATCCAGCAGCATGGCAACGAGGAATGAGCTAAAGATTCCTGCAAAATTTGTGAGGAAGCTCGAGAATGCGCGGGAGCGAACCGTGAAATACGTTGCCAGCCAAGTGCTCACAAAGCCGTTGTAGAAATAGCTGATAAAGAACGCCGGGAGAAATAGCAAGATTCTCCGGCTGGCGAACAACTTGCCGACTGCCTTGAACTCGGATCCCCAACTGGAGCCAACATTTGTGCTGATCCGAGTCCCGTCCCGACGCCATACCATATTCGGGGGTGACAAGCACAGCGCGATGGGAAGCCCTATGCACATGATGACTATGAAGACAATGTATGTCGAGGATGAAACTGATCCCGTCGTCTTTTTGCTGGCATTCAGACCAAGGTTGATAGCACCGCCGACAATGGGCCCGGCAGCTTTCGCCGTCTGCCAGATGGCGAGGTAGAACGCGCGATCCCCTGGAGATGGGTAACCGATGATGATAGCTGCCTCAGCTGCCCAGAAGAAGCCTGCAGATATCCCGCATAAGGCGCTGCCAAATAGCATGAACCACGTATTGGCGCTCTTATTGTTTGTGTAGAGTCCCGCTCCGTAAAGAGGGTAGCCAATCGCACCGAGTGCCAGTCCGTACGGTAGCCCGATTCGGTTGTTGATGGCACCAGCGGCCACACAGACAATGGCAAACAAACCATAGACCAATGCATTCGCTGTAGAGACAGCATACCTAGGGGATAGTTTCAGTTATGAAAACATAGGATGATACGTTTTGGAGGCACATACGGTTCGGCAGCCCCACCTGCGCCTAGGCCGCCTAATGCATCCCACATTCCGGGCGCCGTGAATGACACACCGCAAGCAACAACGATTTGAAACGGCACGGAGCGGAACATCGGCCCGGCAATCGGCCTTGGCGCCCGGACGGCAGTCGGACTCGTCGCATCCCGCTCGGGATCCTGGTCGGAGTCTGCGGCGGTCGGTATCGCTGACATGGCTGGAGAGCTCTTCGAGCTTGGCGGAACAGTACGAATAGAAGGCAATTCAATTTCCGACGGGAGAGGCACATAAAGGCATCCTGATTTGAGAAAGAGAGAGCGGCTCCGGTAACACAGGCGGCATTGAGAACACGCCTCTATCTATACCCTGGAGCCTGCGCAGATACTACCCACGGCTATTGGGTCTTACAGTGGGTCCATTGCGCTATTGAGACTATGAATAATAGAAAAGAATGAAATACTGGAGTCAGGGCCTCTAGCTACCTGCAGTTAAACCTATGAATAATAATCACCTTATGATACTGTTAGATTACAAGGGTTAAAATAGCGCTTCTAAGCTATTAGGGGTAGCTTAGATAAATAGATAATCTACTTAGTAAGAATAATAAGCCCTATATAAGTTATATATTAAGTTTTACTAATTTTTAAAAATATATATATGATATATTTAATTGATTAATTAATAGTTTGATTTATATCTGCAAAGGGTTGGTAGGAGCAATGTTGCAACTCGTACTTCCTTTCTCAAATGAGAATCCTCAGATGAGGAAGGAAGGTTTCTTGTTCATCTCAGCTACATCTACATGCCCTTTTATCTTCGACCCTGATATCCTATCCCTTGATATCCTATCCCTTGATATCCTATCCCTTGATATCCTATCCCTTGATGTCCTATCCCTTGATATCCTATCACTTGATGTCTTACTCAGTGCCGAACATAGCCGAGAGCATCCCATGTGACAGACCTAGCCTGTTACAATATCAACTAATATAACAATAAGCTATCTGTAATATTAAAAAATAACTTATAACGTATATGCATAGCGAGTCGCCCATCATAGCGAGCCGCCCACCTTTCACTACCCTCCAGCCATTTGTGTAAGTCAATTAAGCCACATCGTACGAAATCAATTGAAACTACTCATCAGCCTCTTCTTCAGAGGTCTCCCAAACTACCTGACATGTTCGTACATTATGTCCAGTCTTTCCGCAGTTACCACATCGCCGCCCGCGCGATTCACCCCCCTCCGTACGAGCACCCTCTTGACGCATGTTTTCGCCTCCAGCATCAACAACCCCCTTTTCTACCCGTATTGCCTCAGCTTCAGCTGTATTAAGTGACCCTCCAAGACGTAGTTGGGTTTTCTTAGCTCTCCGGCGCTTACTTAGTATCTCATTTGCCGTACGAAGCCCGCGGCACTCGGCTTCAACAAGAGCTAGTTTGTGTGCTAACTTGCTAATACCTTTAGCTTGCAAATCAACAACCTCGTACAAATGAGTTGGTGAGCTATCTTGATGACTAGTGATTCTTTTCTTAAGTGAAGCAGAGCTTCGTACGGCGTCATGTGCTGTGGTTGGTGTCTTTGGGTCCCAGGAGCCCTGGCTGCTTGGGCATGAGTTGGATGGTGTTGGCGTCTTTGGCTTGAAATCCAGGCGGGAAAGAACTGCTTCTGGGTCGAATGGTACAAGGCCAGCCTGTCTAAAACCAGCTTGTACGTTTTCTTTGCTTATTGAAGTAAAAAAGGCTGCCTTGAAGGCAGGAAAGAAATCATCCTTAGTAATGTGCGTAATCTGCATCCGCATCATCTTCTCGATTTCCTTGCCATATGAAGCCTTCAGCGGACTAAAACAGCCAACATCAAGAGGCTGAAGCTCGTGCGATGAATGCGGAGGCATGCAAAGAGCAATAATGCCGTGTTCCTTGCAGTAATCGTCAAACTTGGTGGATTTGTGGCTGTTGTGGCCATCAAGGATTAGGAGCCGTTTAACACCCTTCGTGCGAGACTTTGTGCACTTTTCAAAATGTTTTAGCCAATCTAGGCCAATCTCATTTGTAGTCCATCCATTTTCGCTAGGGTGGACGCGCCATTCGGGTGGGAATTGGCCATTGGTATACCATGAGAGTAGGTGATATTTGCCCTTAACAATGACGTATGGAGGCAGCGCCCAGCCATCTGCACATACGCCCTGAATGACAGAAACCCATTCGCGATTGCCAGGCTGCTTCGTACGAGGCCTTCCACGGCGGTCAGAGGTTGTAATAACCTTTGCGTGCGACAGCATTCCCATCAAGAAGCCCGTCTCATCAAAATTGTAGACATCGTCATCGTGTATTCCGTACTTCGCGATTGTGTTTCGTACGAGGGCAAACCAGGCCTGCACAATTGCAGGATCTTCAGCCAATGCCCTCTGATAGTCGATTCTACGTCGAAAACGCGTCTTTAGTTGTGGTTGGCGTCGTACGAAGTTCTCTGCCCATCGCGGTCCGACACGCGTCGCGTCACGTTCGTCAAGGAGACAATCGGCCATATCTCGTACGTCGTCAAGTCGCGGTGGAAATCCTCGATCGATCAGGTCAATAACTCGTTCAAGAATCACAGTTTCTTCCACCTGAGTCATCTTCATTGAATTCGTACGAGTTTCGCGTCGTGGTAGAAGTCCAGCGCGTCGGTCGCGAAGTGTAGTTCTCGGGACCTTATAGATAGAAGCTGCTTTTCGAACGGATAGTTTTGGGTCCTTTTTAATAGCTTCAATTGCAAGGATAATGCGACTTTCATTTGAAGAAGAACTCATGGTCGTACGTAGAGGAAGGTTGTTGTGAAGGTGAAGAGTGTAGAATTAAGGAAAAGTGGGCGGCTCGCTATGATGGGCGACTCGCTATGCATATACGTTAATAAAAAAATAAAAAACTTAAGTAATCTCTAAGTATATCTTAGTAATTATAGTTCTTAATAACTATATAGTTCTTTTTAATAAAAAGTAATATAAAAATATAAATCTTATATTAAGAGAATATACTTTATATTAAGAGCTAATAGTTAGAGGAGACTAAAGAGTTTATAAAAAGTATATATTACTTAAGAGGAAATAACCCTCTTAAATATCCTTAAATTATAAGCTTATAAAGCTTATACTAGTTATATAATTTATTCTTTTAATAAGGCTTACTAAAGGAGCTATATAAAATAGAAGAAATATTGTAAAATAAACTATTATATACCTTCTTAGTTACAAAAATAGCCAAAAATATTTTATATATATATAAAAATACTTATAAACTAAAACTATTATATAAAAACTAATTATAAATATAAAATTAGAAGTATTCTCTTAAAAAAGAATAGTTTAAAAACCTATTTCTTATAATATAATTAAAAAAACTTTAATAAGCTTCTTTAACTTATAATATATTTAGTTAGCTTTATAAATATATAAAATATATTAACTTATGTATTTATATTTATAAATAAAAATAATTGACTAAATTAAAAGTATATAAAATAGAAGATTTTTCTTAAAGTATATATAAGATTTTTTTATAACTTTTTATATTTTTATAAAATCTTATTTTTTTATTTATAATAATATAATGATTTCTATAATTTTATATATTATATTAAATAATATTTTATAAGTTATTATTATATAGCTATTTATAATAAATTATTTTTTATTAATAAATATTATCTCTAGCTATAAGCTAAATAGAACGCTCTTTTAAAAGATTAAGCTATTTGTATACTTAATATTGTTTAAAAATCTTTTAATAAGTTTAATAAATATTTTTATTTTATTTTTTATTATTACTATTTTTTTTATCATAGTTTTTAATCTTATTAAAGAAGTTTATAAGAATTATTTTATATCTATTTATTTATATTAGTATTTTTATTAATATACTTTTAAACCTATTTTTAATAGACTTATTAAAAACTTTATTTTTTTTTTCTAAAACGTTGATTATTACAAAGCTTATTTATAAATAGAATAAGAAAATAAAAGTTATTTATAGATAGTTTATCTTTATTAATAAAAAGTTTAAAAATAAAAAAAGTAATTTCTTTATTACTATTAATTCTTTTATAACTAAAGATTATAATATTTTTTATAAATTTTAAAACTTATAAATAATTTAAAATTAATATTACTTTTTCTTCTAAATAAAAATATTAACTAAAACTTTTATTTATAAGCTAAAATAAGCTAGTTAAAGCTTAAGAAAATAATAACTTTTTTAAAGATAATAATAATAATAAGCTTTTTATAAATATAAAATAATTTTTTTTTACTTCTATTAAGATATTTTATTAATACCTCTTTAAAATATATTTTTTATATTTTTATTAAAACTAAATCTTATTAAAATAGTAATAATAATATTAACTCTATTTGGTATAATAAAAAGAATAATATATATTTTTTAATATTTTTTCCTTTTTTATAAATTCATATTTCTTAAAAGTTTATATTATTATTTTTAATAATAATAAATATAATAATATAAATTGCTTAACTTAAAGATACAATCTTACTACTAACTAAGGCTAGGCTAGTTAAGTTAAGTCAGCTAAATTAAGTGACTTAAGTCTGACTAGACTAGTTGACTAACTAGTCTGACTAAATACTAAGTGACTAGTTTGCTAACCCTACTACTAACTAAGCTATATCTTATTATATAGAAGTAATATATATTTTACTAAAATCTTAACTATTAACCTAAATAGTATTAACTTATATAATTTATATATATTATAACTTACTTTATTATCTTGTTTATATCTACCCTATATTACATAAATAGCTAAATCGCTACAGCTAGTAAATATTAAGATCTTATCTTTAAACGAAAATCTATACTATATTTATCTATAAAGTTATTTCTAAGTAGTAAATTTAGCTTAAAACTATATATTACTTATGTATTAGTTATCAATGTTACTATTATATCTTCTTTATTAATATGCCTTCTAAAATAGAAGTTAAATTCTATTTAAGTAACTATTAAGAGTAATTAGCTTATTTACTATATCTATAACTTGAGATATTTTCTAATTATACTAAATATTTACTCTATTTAATACTAACTAGTAGTTATCTACTAATATATCTAATACCTTAGTATCTATATATATTATATAGTTTAATCTATCTAAAGTAAATAATAAACTTATATAGATATATATATACTACGCTAATCCTAGGTAAATATCTTAACTTTTTTAATTAGTTTATCTAATATAATATATAGTTCCTCTTATATCTTTAATCCTATTATTAATTATACTCTTATATTAAGCTAAGCATCTTACTCTTAAGATTTAATTTCCTAATAATATCTATAAGTCTATATATAATTAATAAATTCCTTATAATTATCTAAGTACTATCTATAAATATAATATTTATACTAAATTAGCTTAATAGCTTATTTAACTATTAGTAAGTATTTAGTTAATTTATAATAATTAGTTCTAGCTTAAATAAATTATAATATAAGTAATAGATATATTCTATTAATAAGTAATAGATTTATTTTATAAATATTTACTAGCATTAGCGCTAACTTAATTAGTTTGTTAGCTTAATTATCTACTAAAGTTAATAGTAGTTTTATTAATCTATTTATTATATAAGGGAAAAGCAAATAGTAAGTATTATACTTATTAACTATTTAATATTAATTTGATTTATACTCTATAATTTTATACTTAAAATCCTCTAATTTATTCTGTTTATACTCCTCTATAATAATATAACTTTATCTTTATAAATACTCCTCTTATTTAGTAATATCCATATCCTTAATATATAGATAAACTAATTTATCTAGGTAAAGCTATCTATTATAATCACTAAACCTTATTAGTTTAGTATAAGTTTAATACTAATAAGTAATAAGTTAATAGCCTTATCCTATTTATTAATTATTTTACTAAAATCAAAATAGATAACTATCTTATTACTATCTATAGCTATTATTATAATTAGAATATTAAAAACCTCCTCTATAGTTACTTCTTCTTTAAAATAAGTAATCATAATAGCCTTATTAAAGTATGTACTTACCTAAATCACACTTTTATTTATAGTTACTAAATTAGCTAAATTGCTAACTATATCCTCCTATTTAAAAGTAGTTAAAGTTATAGTAAGGTTAATTAATATAATATCTCTCTCTCTCTATCTTAATAAATTTATATATAGTTGCTATAAGTAGTTTAAGTTATAATAAGTTAAACAAACTAGTAGTTAATTAATTACTTTATAAAAAAGTTAATATTTTTAAAAAAACTCATCCATCTATATTCTTATAGAGTAATTCTTCATAAATATTAACTTTACTATCTGTGTACTTAAAGTAGTCTAAAAATCTATACTCTATTTTAAGCAAGATAAGTAGCTCTTAAATAGATAAGTTAACTTAGTTATAAAGCTTAATAATATATTTAAAATCTATCTATTTCATAGCACCTATAGCTTAAAAAAAGTCTAACTATATATATTACTTAGTCTATAAATTAAGTATTTTATAAGTATCCCTTTTAATATACCTTATAGTAGATAGTTATTTTACTACCTCTATTTTATCTATCCACTATTTATTATATAGGAAAGTATAGAAGTTAATAAGAGACTAATAAGCTTTTTTACGCTACGCTTCGCTTAATATAGAGAAATACTAAGAAATAGCCTCTCTTTATAAAATCTAAAGGATATTTACTAGAATTATTAGCTTATACTTCTCTATAGTAATATTAGCCTTAATAGATATAATAAACATCTTAATATCCTTCTAATAAATAATACTACTTAAAACAACTAAATCTATAGTTATATTATCTTTAGTTATATTAAAATAGAAAATACTAATATTAATAATCTTAAAATTATCTCTTAATATAGATTCTATACTATATATATATAGCTTATAAATTATCTAAACTATTATTACCTCTATACCTTAAAGTATAATAGTATTAATAGAGGCTAATATTCTTTGATATCTTAGTAGATTAAAGCGCCTTAGTAAAAATATCTCTACTAGTAATCTATCTAATAAGTAGCTATAAAGAAGAGAAGTCTTTAGTAATACTAAAGATAATTTAAATAAACTATCTATAAACTCTATAACTAGAAGAGTAGATGGATATAAATTATAACCTGAAAGGGTTATTATAAATTAACTTACTACTAATATAGAGGTAAGCAATTTAGATCTAATACTAGCAGGAAACTTAGCTAGAAGCTTTTTACCTATTTAAAATACCTCTATAAAGGATATAATAAAGCCCTTAGCTTTCTTCTTCTTACCTTTAGACGATTTAGCAGGTAATAGTAATAGAAATAATGTCATAAAAGATACTAAGGCTTATTTAAACTAATCTCTAACTAACTACTTCTCTATAGCCTACTTATATAAGTAAATAGTAACGCTCTTAAGAACTACTTAAAATGATAGAATATTAATATCTTATCTACCTAAATATAATAGAAATATAGTTAAGAAGGCTATTATTAAATAAGTTACCTCTAATACTTTTAAGTAGCTTAACTTAATCACTAGCTAATTAGATTAGTTAATAATCCTTAACTAAGATCTTAAAGATATTAAGATATATAGTATATAAGCTAATAAACTAGTTAATATGCTATATATCTATATTTATTAGTAATATAAAGAAGAAAATAGAGAAGGGGTAAGTATAATTAAGTAGATTAAATAGTTTATCTAGATTAAGAAAGAATTAGATTAGTATGGATAGAACTAAAGCTTACTTAGTCCTAAGTAAGGTAAGTATCTATAGCTTAATTAGCTATAAATGATAACGCTAAATATGATTATAGCTAACGCCTAAAGGTCTACATTAATAAAATCCATTAAAATATATTTAGATATATCAAAACATTATCTAGAACTATTATAAGATGAATCAACTAGTTTATTATAGTAGTATTAGAAGTGCAGCTTAACGAAAATATATAGCTAGTTCAACTTATTATTAATATAGAGGGGAATAAGGTTGATAGATCGCTCAAACTATAACTAGTATAGCAATATATTATTAATAAAAAAGAGGATTTTCTTATCTCAAAAAGAAAAGAAAAAGGAATAGTAGCGCAGGTTATGCTACTACTATTAGAAGTCTATAGCTTTATAAGCAGATTAGACGAAGTGCCTAAAGGTAGAGGTATAGTTAGTGTTATAAAGAAGTCTATATTACTAGCTTATATATATAAAGCGTTCTAAATACTATATAGCATAGGGCCTATATAGCTTATACCTAATCTCTATAATTAGCGCATACTTAGTATTTATTTTAAGAATTAAAATAGCTATAAAGCTATAAAAGCTTAAGCTACTAAGATTTTTAAATAGAATATTAGCTAACTTTAGTTTATATTAATTGAAGTCTTATAAGATTATTATAATAACTTTAACTTAGTTAATTAAAGTTTTCTTTAAGTTTATAGAAAAAAGATGTATTATATTAGATAATATAATATCTAATTGAACCTCTACTTTTTAAGTTTTAGCTATTAGTAAATAAATATATAAAGATTTAGTTTCGTTTCTTTATTTATATAATTTAATATAACCTAATAACTTAACTAAAGATAATTTCCTTAATTTCATAGTATTTAAGCTTATAATTACTTAGTTAAAAATATATAAAGCTAACTTATTTTTATAGAAAAAGCTAAAGCTATTAAATTCTAAGAAAGTTAAAAAGAAAATCTTTAAGTGTCTTCTTGAAAAGGTTTATTTTATTATATAAAATATTAAAGATACTCTAATTATTTTAAAAAAAACCTTTTTTTTTATAAACTTACTCTAAAGATTATTTAAACTTATTAGAAAAGCTAGTTATAGAAAAGAATATTTCTACTAACTAAACTAAATAAGAAGAAAACATAAATATTAAAATAGAGGAGGAAAGCTTTCTTAAATAAGCTTTTACTTCTATTAATATTTTAGATTTAAAAAGAACTAATAAGATAAAAAAAGAAAGTAATACTTAGTAAAGTTATTAAGACTTCTCTTCTAAAACCTATTTTAAAACTATTTCTTCTAAAAAGTAACTTCTAGCTAGCTATACTCCTTAATAGTAAAAATTAGGAGTTTATTAAAAACAAAGAACTTATTAATAAACTTATTTTATATAAATTTTATAGCTTAATTAATCTATTAATTTAAAAAGTTTATAAGATCTAGCTAGAATATAGAGAAGAGTTTATTAAAAAGATATATATTTTTATAAATAATCTAAAAGGAGTTATCTATATATTTATTTTTATAGATTTTACTAATTTTACTAAAACCTTTAAAGAAAAAGCTTAATAAATTAACTAAGTTCTTAATATAATAAAACTATTTAAACTTAAAACTATCTAAAGATCTTATTAGTTAAAGCTATTATCTTTATAACTATAAACCAAATAGCTCTAATAATTATTATATTATAACTTACTCTAAAATTCTCTATTAGTAGTAAATATGTTAATAACTATTTATTTATATAAAATATAATTAATATTAATATAAATTTAATTTTATAAGTTATTAACTAATATATTTTAAATTATAATATTTCAATTTTTATTACTACTTTAATAACAACAATAATAGCTAAAAGTAACCTAAAGCTATATTTAATTAAAGTATACTATATACCTATTTAGATTAATAACTATAAACATATAATAATTATAATAGTAATAAACTTTAAAACTATTAACTATAACTTACTTTCTAAACTTTTATTTATTATCTCTATTAAACTTATTTTTAAGTATTTAAAACATTTTATTACTATTATAATAGAAATAAAAAAACTATAGAAATAATAAATTCTAAAATATTAATATTCTAGTTAACTTCATATAATTAGATTCTCTATGGTAGATTCAATACTATTTCCCTAAATAAGAAAACTATATAAAAGATATCTGTAATACTTCTAAAGCTACTAAAAGCTAACTTAAAACTAATTAAAACCTTAGTAATATATATAATAAGGTTAAATTTATTATATTAATACTATAATAAACTATAAATAAAAGTATCTTCTTAATTAAGAAAAAAAAGAAACTAACTTTCTTAAGTAAGAAGAAGTAATTTCTAAGACTGACTAATACTCTACTTTAATTTTATTTTTAGCTATATTTAATATTTTAAGAATTATTAGTAAAGTAATAATTATTTTAATTATAGAGATTATTTAAGCTTACTTTTTAAAGAATACTAAAAGCTAATAGTATCTTTTTAAAGTCTTTAAAAACTAAGTATTCTTTGAGTTGATTAAAAAGAATCTTAAATTTAATTAAAGCTTTATTAATATCTATATAATATATAAGTATAAAGATAAAAAAGTTTATTTAATTAATAATCTACTTTTAGATAGATTTATTTTTAATAGCTAAAAGAACTGACAGAAGATCTTAACTTAAGAAGTAAAAAGCTATTATTAGCTTTCTAACTCCCTTTTTATTAACTATATATATCTATAATTTATATAATTTAACTAAAGAACTTATCTTACTTTAAAGAAGTTTTTAAAACTTCAAGTTATTTAGCTATATCTTTTACTAAGAGAAATTAAGGTACTTAAATATATCCTTATAAATTAAGAAGAAATATTAATATAAGATTTTATAAGATATAGATATATTAACTTTTATATAGTCTTATTATAAAAAATTAAAACTATTGTATATATTACTTAATAAGAGAAAGGAATTTTTATTATAAAATCTTTATAAAGTAAGGTTATTAATATACTTAGATTAAAAGTTATATAAGAAGTTTTAGGAGAATTTTAGAAATTATATAGAAAGTTTCATTACTTTATTACTAAAATAATAATAATATAAAGCTAATTAACTTATGTATAAAACTTAATAAAATTGGTATTAAAGATATTTTTATTCCTTTAAGCGCTAATAAATTCTTAGAAGAATTTACTAACTATAAAATTATAAGTTTTTTAGACTTATTTTTTAAATATAATTAAGTCTTACTTAATAAGTTAAGTTAAAGCCTAACTATATTTACTATACTTTTAAAGCTATTTAGAATATATTTTTTATTTTAAAGAGTAATAAATTTAGTTATTTGGTTTATAAAAGTTATAATAAGAATTCTCTATAACTTTATTCTAAGTGTTTACTAATTTTTCTTCATAATATCTCTATTAGAAAGCTTAAATATATAATAGTAGTTATATAGTTAAACTTCTAGAAGTATATTTATAAATTTTGAAATACTTTATAAATTTAGATAGTTATAATACTTTGGAACTTTAAACTTATTAATACTATAATTTCTCTTGAAAAATCTTAAATTTACTAGCTTATTATTAACCTCTTTAGTTATATAGTAAGTAGTAAGAAATATAGGCTTAATTAAAATAAAGTTATTAAAATCTTTAAGTAGGAAAAGTATAATAATATTATAGCTATTAAAAGCCTTTTTAGTATTAGTAGGTTTTATTAAGTATAAATTAAAGATCATAGAACTATTTCTATTTTAATAATAAAACTCTTTTAAAAGGAAGTATTTTTTAAGCTAAAATAATAACTAACTATAGAAACTTTTAAGCTTTATTGAGTTAGCTCTCTATTATTTTAGCTTATTAATTATAAAAAAGAAACTAATAAAATCTATCTATTTATTAATATAAGTATAAAAAGATAAAGTGTTATATTTAGATAATACTACTTACTAAAATAAAAGATATACTGTTTAGTATAAAAGTAGAATTTAAATTAATATAGCTTTTGACTATAATATAGGAAAACTTAAGCTTTAATTAGTTTTATTTAGTTTTAAAAGGCTTAGAAACTACTTATATAGTATATAATTTACTTTTAAAACTAATATAAAAGTTTTTATAGATTAAATTAATAATATTACTTTAGATTTACTTAAGATACTTCTAATATAATAGAACACTTAGATTAAAATATTTAATTTTAATATTTAGTATATATTTAGTATAGAATATAAAGCTATAGATAGTCTTTTATATAAACTAATAGAGGAATCTAATATCTAAGAAGCTAAATGAAAAGAAGATATAAATAAGATAATTGATAACTTTATTTATATACTCAAAATAGAAGAAGACCTTAAACTTAAAGTAGATAATCTATTAAACTTTAAATAAGCTTAATTTTAATATTTATAATAAATTACTAAATATTTAGCTTTATTATTATACTTAAGGATTGTTTCTTAGATTAACTTTA
Organism: Colletotrichum fructicola Nara gc5; assembly: GCF_000319635.2. Taxonomy (NCBI): domain Eukaryota; kingdom Fungi; phylum Ascomycota; class Sordariomycetes; order Glomerellales; family Glomerellaceae; genus Colletotrichum; species Colletotrichum fructicola. The sequence continues at coordinate 4,418,340 of NW_027094051.1, read as the reverse complement.
AGAAATTTGAGTTATATATAATGAAATATATACTTCAAGATAGTTTTCTTTTTTTAAAAAGGAATAAAGTTAAACTTTATACTAAAATAAGTAGTAGATAATAAAGAAGAATAAAAGAAGTTAATTTAGTATATATATATTAAAGGAGGGTATTAAGGCTATAATATAATATATACTAAACTTTAAGAGTAATATATCTAAGAAAATATATATTAAATAATAAGTAATAAAATAAAAAGCTACTTATTTTATATATAAGCCTAACTAAGATATTTCAAAAACCTTTATATTTTTTTATACCTCTAGGAATCCTATTTTAATATATTTATATTTGTTAACATATAACATTCTTTTATAATAATAACTAATAATAATAATATAAGAATAATAGTAACGCTTAACTTACTTTAATATTCTATATAAAATAAACTAATAACATTTAAGGTATAAAACCTTATATAAAAATACTCTATTTATTACAACTTATAAATATAATATTGACTATGTAATACGTATAGTTACGTAAGCACCTTATGTAATTAGCAGTTTAGTAGGTTACGTTTCAGATTATCTTTCCCCTCACTTTTCCCTACTAGAGGATGCAACCTGCCAACAACAATAAGAGTAATCACAATGCATCACTTCCTTTATTATTCTCTATACGATTAAATGCCTATAAATGCTTAGGATTATTCCATTTCATCATAACATAAGCCCATCTATAATCCTATACTATATAGGCGTATATACCACGCCCCTGAATACGCTTATACCTGTGTTAACAATATTAATATTTAGAAAATTAGTAATTACTTTTTAGGTAAAGTTTATAATATACTTATTAATTATATAGAGGTTTATTAACTTCTAAAAAATATTAACTTAAGATTAATAGCTAAGTTTATTTAGGAAGATATAATCTATTACTATAGGATCTATAGACTTCTTATAGTTAATAGAAAGCTAAAAAATAGAAAGTTTATTAAAAAAGTTTAATTAAGTTTATAGAGGATAGCGCCTTATTATCTTAATATATAATTTGAAAGCTAATAGATTTATTAAAAAGAGGTATTAACCTCTTATTTATACTTTTATAACTTGATTAAACTTTAATACAAAGAATTAAACTTTAGTTCTTTATATAGCTCTATTTACTAATTAATCTCCTTTTTACTTTATCTATAGATATAACTTAATTATTCTAATTAAAACTAAGAATATTACTTAATAAGTCTTAAACTAATTAAAAGTTAAAAATACTAAGATTAAACTCTTTTTATATATACAGATATTTAAATAGCTTAATTCTAATTAATAGATAGCTTTTAAATATATTATAAAGTAATACCATTAAGTTACTAAAGATTATAACTAAAGAAATAAATATAAGATATAATATAAGAAGCTATAAGTTAGAGATATTAATAAATCCTAAAGCTTTATAATATCTACACTATATAAGGAATATAAGAATACTAACTTTATATAAAGTATACTTTTTTAAAGAATATAGCTAGGGATATTACTATATAGAATAATATTTATATATTAAATAAAACCTTTAAGTTTAGTATATATTCTATCCCTAATTAGAAGCGCTTTATTAAGGTTATATTAAATAGAGCTTTTAGTAATAACTATGATCTTTTTATTAATTCTAAATTTAATTTTATTTAAAATATTAAAATCTATAAATATAATAAAAGCTAGGAGTAATTTCTTTATTTCTCTTATTATAAATCTTATAACTATAAGTTTTATATTTCTTTTAATGTTTTATTTTAAAGAAAATCTTTTTATATTAAGTATAATATTTTATAAAATAATTACTTTTTTAAATATTAGAATCTAAATCTGATAGAGGTTACATATGTTAAATATATATTTTGTAAAATATTTAATATAGCTATATAAAACTATTTTAAACTCATTTCTCTTTGTTTCTCTTATCTTCTTTAAAACTATATATTTTATAACTATAAATATGAATTTATTTTTGATAAAAATAAGTTTTAAAGTCTTATAATATATTATGAATGAATATCTATGTATGAAAATATTTTATAAGATATTTTATTTTTAATATATTAAAACATGTTTAGTCTATTAATATATATAAACTTATATTATATAAGAAAATACTTATAAATATTACTTTAATTCATACTTTAACTAGAAACTTTATTACATCTAATACTTGTATATTTTATATAATTACTTTTTTTTAATTCTCTCTTTTTTATTAATTAGCTATTTTATATAAAGAAAGAAAAGCTTCATATTAATGTTATATTTTTAAATCTATTATTGATATTTAGGTATTTTTCGATGTATAATAATAAATATATTAATATCTTATTGTATTTTGTATATAAAAAGTCTTTTCTATTTAAAAACTTAATTTTTAAAAATCTGTAATATTTGAAAGACTTCATAAGAAGTTTTATTACTAGAATAAAACTAAAAAAGCTTTTTTATATATTTATTATTAATTATAAAAAGTTATAAAACCTCTAAATAAGCTTTTAAATAGTTGAATAAATCTTAAAAGATATATTAATATGAATATTGATTTTGAATTTAAAAAATATTTATAAAATAACTTATTATATATAATAATGAGATAATTTTTATGTTTTTAATGAATTACTTTTTTAAACTCTACTTATTAAGTATTTTCAACTAAATACTTAAAAGTATTTTAGCTAAAATATCTAATTTATAAGTATTAAAAATAAATATTATTTTTATATATAAGTTTAAAATTATAAAAGAATTACTTTCAAGAAATTATTATTAAGGTTAGGATTTAGTTAAGTTAAGTTAGGTTAATAGGCTAACTAAGACTAAGCTAGTTAAGCTAAGTTAGCTAAGTTAAGTAACTTAACTTAACTAAACTAGTTAAGTAACTAGTTAGATTAATTAGTCTAACCAACTAGTTTAACTAACTAATAAATTAACCTTATATATTAATATAGTTATATTCATAGCTATTATATATAAGAACTATGAATCTATAGTTATTATATATTTTAATATTAATAGTTAATATATATACTATATTTTATTTTTATTATAATTAATTAATTAATAATAAAATAATAATTTATTTCATTTATACATAACTTAACTAGTTACTAACTAATTTACTACTAATTAACTAAGACTAAGCTAGTTAAGTTAAGCTAGTTAAATTAAGTAACTTAAGTCTAACTTAACTAGTCTAAGTAATTAGTTTACTAACCCTAGTTATTATGACTAACTAGATAACATTTATAATTTTTAAATCGCTTATACTAAAATAAATATATAATAAAAATAAAATAAAATAATTACAAATAAGTTTATATTTATAAAATAAAATATATTAATATATATAATATTTAAACAAAATTAATTTCTTTATCATAAATCTTCTTAGTATATCTATTTAATCCTATATTAATATTTCTAAGAAAGAATTATAAATTAATATTAATCTTAAATCTTTTATAACAAAAATATATTTAAAAATAAAATCCTCTATACTAGGAGCTCGTAGTTAGAAGAGACCAAAGAGTTTATGAAAAGGTATATCTTACTTAAGAGGAAGTTAACATCTTAAGTGTCTTACAATTATAAACTTATAAAGCTTATATTAGTTATATAACTTACTCCCTTGATAAAGTTTATTAAGACGGCTATATAGAATAGAAGATATATTATAAAATAAACTATTATATACCTCTTTAACTATAAAAATAGCAAAGAATACCTTATATATATATAATATATATATATAGACTAAAGTATTATATAAAGACTAATTATATATATATAATTAAAAGCGCTCTGTTAAGAATAAATAATATAGAAGTTTATTTTTTATGATATAGTTAAAAAGAATTTCATAAATAAAAGTAGTTAACTAATTAAAAAGTAAATAAAATAGAAGACTTTTCTTAAATATGTATATAAGATTTTTCTTTATTTTAAATAACTTCTAAAAAGCTATTTTTTTTATTATTTCTATTAAACTAGAGAGTTTTATTTTAGCAGTTAATATTATAACTATTATTTATTTAGTTACTTTCAATTAGATTAATCTCTTAAATAGTATTATAAAATATCTTAATAAAAATAAATATATTACTCTATTATTTATAAATAAAATATTTATAGCTGTAAATAAGACTTAAACACTTATAAGTTTACTTTTTAAAATATTAAAATAAATTATAAAGTATTAAGTTTTATATAAATATCTTATAACATATTTTATAGTAATTAAATATTTCAAAAACAAATTTATAAAGAATTAAAGTAAAAATAATAGATATAATAGTTACTTTTATAAATATAGCTATATAAAGTACTAATTTAACTATCTCTTAAAAAGTTTTAACTTCTGATAGTATTATTTATTTTTTATTTTTCTTTAGTTTTACTCAAAAAAGAGGAGTGAATAAATAAGTAATATCTTATAAATCAAACTTCTAAATAACTTTCTTAATATATAAATTATAAACTAAAAAATTCTTTTAACCTTTTTAATTTTTTATAACTTTTATTTTTAAATATTATTTAATATTTTTTTATTTTTTTATTTTTTTATTTTTTATTTTTTATTTTTTTAATTTTATTAATGACTCTATAAACTTTATCTTTATTATTTTTATTGAATAGAATAAAAAAAATATTAATATACAATATAATTATAATGTTTTAGTTAAACTTTTTTAAAACTTTTATAAATTAAGTTTTTTAAAAATAAGGCTAGATTTTTTATATTATAAGAAGGATATATTTTAAAGTCTATATAAAACTTTATTTAGCTTAGTAATATACCTAAGAAAGGAATTTAAATATTTTATAAGTTTTTTACTACGTTATAATATTTTATAAATAGTTAGATCTTCTCTTTTTAGTATTTCTATATTTAAAAATATATTAATAATATTATATGAATGTATCTAAGAATCAAATTATATAGTAATTATTATTATAACTTAAACAGTTTATAGAATAAAAATTATAATATAAATACTTTTAAAGTTTTTTTATTAGGAGTTCTTTTTCATAATAATTTAAGTTCTTATATTTATGAAATATATATCTATATTAAGCTTATAAATAAAGATTTATTTTAAGAAGAAAGGTGTTAAATATATTTTTAAGTAATTTAAAATTTTCTATATCTTAAAGTAAATAATCTTTAAACTTTCTATATTATATAGTAATAAATAACTTCTAAAACTATTAATAAAACTTGTTATTTGTTTTTCAAAAATTTTCAAGAATAGTAATAATTAAATATAATATATTTTATTAAATTATAAGAAGAAATTAAAAAAAGTTTTAAAATTAATCTTTTATAGATATTACTTCTTAGAAGTTTATTAACTTTAGCTTTTATCATTTTATAAATACATAATATAATCTTTTATCTTCCTCTATAGCTTTTTATTTCTTTAGTATAAAAGTTATAAAGAAGTTGTTTTATTTCTACTTATTAGATATTAAGTTTTTATTTTCTATATGAATAATATTATCAATATGAATAATAAAAATACTTTTAAATTTATCTTAGAAATTCCTCTTTTTATAAAAATAAGTTTAAATATAAGTCTTCTTTATATAGAAACACTTTTCTTTTAGCTCAAAAGTTTCTTTTTATATATTTCTAAAATTAAGTTAATTTTTAAAAAGAAATAAATCTTTATAAAAACCTTTTATATCTATTAGTCTAAAGGTCTTTATTTCTTTAATAAGAACTTTATTTTATTAATAAATTCTAACTCTTCTTAAGATTTTGAAGTGATAATAATAATATTACTTTTAAAACTTTTATTACTTAAAGAATTTAAAGTTTATTTAAAAAAGTTATCTTTAAATACTTAAATATTAAATTTAGTAAACTATTTAAAAATAAGAAGCCTATATTAAATATTTTTAAATATAATCCTTATATTTTCTATACTTTATAGTAATTATTATATTATAATTCTTTTATTAATTATAAGACTATCTTCATCTAAAACATTAAAACTTATAAATATATTAGAAACTAAAAATAATTGCTCTTTTTCTTTACTTATATTGTTTATAACTATAAGTTTTAAGCTTTTTTCAATATTCTTTTTTAAAAAGAATTTATATTTATCAAAAATAATATTTTATAAGATAATTACTATATTAAATATTAAAATTTAAATATTATAGAGATTATATATATTAAGTATATATTTTATTAAATATTTAATATAGTTATATAAAATTATTTTAAATCTTTTTCTCTTTATTTTTCTTTTTCTTTCTCTCTTAAGAATATATATTTTATAACTATTAAATATATGTCCTTGTTTAATAAGTATAACGACAAGCTTATAAAATATAGCTAATATATAATAAGTGATAACTTAAATTAATTAATATTAAGTTATAGAAGGGAAAAGCTAGAAGTAGAGGTATAGGCGTATAAGGGCTCTATAAGCGTGCTTAGCATGCTTACTACTAGTTATATACCTAAGCATACAACGCGCTCTAAGATAGGAATAGCGCTGACGCTATAATAATACCCCCTCTTTCTCTATAGGTTTCTATCTATAGAAACTACTTATTATATATATAAAAGCAAAAAATCCTCTGCCTTATAAGCCTCCGTTTCTTTTAATATATAATAAAGTAAGTAAATCTAGCGCATAATAGCTAAAGTTAGTAAGTATATATATATATATAAGCCGCATATAGGATTTATATACTTAAAGCTTATAGGTGTTATATCTTATTATTAGTATTATTATTATCTTGTATATATAGGGTTATATATATCTATAGCTTTACGCTATAAAATAGGTATAAAGGGGCGTCTAGCAGCCTTTTAGCTATCTCTTTTTTCTTTTTTCTTAATAATTTTTAAGTAACTGCTAGCTTTTTCTCTAGGTAGTAATACATAGCCTATTATAGGCGTATATCTACATATATGTAAGATCTTTATACTTTAAGTTTATATATCTTACATACTATTATTACTATTATCCCCTTATATATATTAAGCCTCTATAGCTATATTATTATTATCTTATATAGGGGGCTTTTTATCTACTATAATAGTATTTAGCTATAACTATAAGTTCTTTAATAAGCTTTTAGTAGCTAAGTATACATTATAAAAAGCTTATGATACTACTAAAATATACTTAAAGACCTCTATATTATATTATTTAAGGTCCTTATTATAGCTTAGCTAATTAACGTAGTACTATAATTTCTACTAGTAAACTTATAATTATATAACCTTATTAATATTAAACTTAGAGCTATTAGTATATTTAATAAGTAGTAATATAATAATATAGTATATTACCTTAGTAGTAAGTTATTATCAGCTTTTTATAGCTAGCTTAAGTTAAAAGTATTATATACCTAGTAGCTAAATAGTAAATCTATAACTTAAGTACTTCTAAAACTTACTACTTTAATCTTATATAGTTTATCTTAAGGTATTAATAGTTTTAATTAAGTTAGAAAATACTAGCTTTTTATTAATACTTAAACTAAGTTATTTATAGTAAAGTTATCCAAATAGTACTTTTAATTTACTATATATATATAGTAATACTAAGCAATAGCTATCTACTTTAAAGTAATATACTAAACGTTATATATTTAGCTAATTATAGTTTAAGCGTTTTTATAGTTTAGTTCATTATAAGTATTACTAAATTCTATTATATACTTACTTTGATTATAGCTTATTCTTAATTTATAGCTTTATTTAATCTTAAATAGTAATAAGCTTATAGCTTTATTAAAGAGATAAGCTTATATAAAGCTAGCCATAAGTAATAAATTACTCTAGTTATTTATATACTTATTAATTAAAACCTATAAAGATTACTAAGAATATGAGTTTATAGCCTCTATTTATCTATTTATTTATAAATAGGTTATTATAGAAAAGCTAATTTATATATTAGTAATTTAATAGAATTTATTCTAGAAACTTGAAATAAACTAAGCTTTATAGTTTGATATAATTTTATTAAGGAAACTAAAGTATAAGAATATATAATAGATAAATATCTAAGCTATATCCTTTATAATAACTATTTTATAGTAAGAAATTAAAACTAAATATTTAGAAACATAGTAAATTATAACTTAAATAGTATTAAAACTATAATAATCCTTTACTAAAGCTATAAGATCTATTATAATAAACTACTAAAGCTATATAAAGATTAGTAGTAATCTTAATTCTCTTAGAGTTATATCTTTTAGCTTCTAAGCTTTATAGTAAGTATAGTAGTTATAAATATATTATTGCTTAATATCTCTAGTTAAACCTTATTAGTAATATTAGTTTTTAATAATTTTAGTAGTTTTATTATAGCTTAAGTATACTAGAAACTACTATTTATAAACTTCTTATAAAATATATATATAAAGATTTTCCTCTAATAGTATTATTATATAGCTATGTATTAGTAGTAGCTCTTCTTCCTCTTTAATTACTTAATATTTCAAGTTTTTACTAATTAAAATATAGTAAACTTTAAAAGATAGTATCTCTAGGTCTTTATTTAACTATAGAATCTATTTAACTAATAGCTAGCTTTATAGTTTACTTATAAACTTAAGAGTATTAACTATAAGTTCTAAAGTAATTAATATAACAGTTAATATCTATTATAGTTCTTCTAAAACCTCTAAGGATAATATAGAGAGCTTTAGTATAACTTAAGTCTTATTAGTATTTTTAATATCTTTTTAAATGAGTAGGTTTTCTACTTTTTATAATAATATATCTATAAATATATTTTTTTAGTTTAGTTAGGACTAGATCATACAATTATAATTAGATAGTAAGCTTATCTATCTAGCTTATTTTATATTTAGAAGCTATTTAGTTATAAAAAATAGAAAAGCTTAATAATCTATAATTATATTAAAATACTAAGCTATAGATATTAGTTTTATACATTATTCTTCTAGCACTAAGATAGTTATTAGTGTGTTATAGTTATAAATTGAGTAGTTTATTTCTATAAAGCTTATAATCTTAGAGAAAAAAGCTATAAAATACTAAAAGTTATTATTTAGCTACTACTATAGTAAAGTATTAATATAAATAGAAATAGAGGTATCTATTTCTATATATAAAAGTAGGTTTCAGTTTTAATATTATAAAATGAAAGCTAAAGATAGAATAGCTTTTAAACTTTTAAAACTTTCTTTATAATTATTAATCTATTTATATTTAATACTTTTAATTATAAGTTAGTTTAATAATTAAGCTATCTTACTATAATCCTTAATAAAATATCTATAGAAGTTATAAAACCTAAAGAATAATTATATACTTTAAATATTTTTAAGTAGCTACTATATTCTAATAATTTCTACTTTTTCTTAGTTAAGCTATAAACTTTCTATAAATATGATAAATCCTAGGTATTTTGTCTAAGTAATACTAAACATATACTTCTTAATATTAGCTTATAATCTTATTTGATATAGCTAGTTTGGTATTTTAGTAATATATCTATAATATTTTATTAAGTTATCTAAATAAATTAAGATACTATCTATATATATTATATAAAGATTATTAAAGTATTCTATTAGAACCTTATTTATATATTATTAATATATTAAAAAGCTATTATAAAGCTTAAAAAGTAATACTAAGTACTTATATATATTAAATTAGGTTTCAAATATTATAAGGTTTCCATAGCTTTTAGTAATATAGATCTTATGAAAAGCTTATCTAATCTTAAGCTTAATATAAGCTTTAGCTTTATGTTAGTATATAAATATATTTTCTATTAATATTAATAAATATTAATCTTTCTTAGTTTTAATATTTAGTTAATAGTAGTTAATATAAAATTATAAGCTACTATTATAGCCTCTAGCTATTTACTATAATTCTTACCTACTTAGAGCAATAGACCTCTTAACTCTATACCTCCTAATAATATACATAGCCTTCAGTTATATAATCCGTAACGACCTCCTAAATCTCTAACTATATCCCTCTCCTAACCTTAGCTGCACTTATATATACACGTCATACTAGACAACTTTACTATCTTCAACTTTACTTTAGCAATAATATAGTTTATAATTACTTAATTACTTAATCACTAACTACTTGACTGTTAACCTATCCTCTCTCTTGCGTATTACCTATGCTGCTAACACTATCCCTATTACTACTTTGCTATCTGCTATTTATTACTATTATTATAGTCTTCTTATTTAATTAAGCTAGCTAACGCCTTTATAGCTATGCTATTATTAGTAACGCTCTCTCTATTAGTTAGTATAAGCTGTACTTACTAATATTTATAAGTTATTTTGCCTTGGGAGTACTTAATATTAGCTTACTACCTAGAAGCCTTAAAATGCTACCTCTACTTTAGTATTATAGAGGGCCTATTTAAAGAAAGGCTACTCTATAGAGTGCATAAGTACCCTATCTACCTCTATAACTAAGTTTATATACTTACTATTAATTAAGTTATATATCGTAAGGTCCCTTATAAGGGTATTAATAAGAGCTCTCTTAAGCGTTATTCTAACTATATACTCTTTATATATCTTAGATTATATAAAGAAAGAGTAGGTTTTATTAATCTAATTAATATTAAACTTTATAGTAAGTATTTATATATTCTTTATATTAATAAGTATACTAGGCTTAAGGTATCTATATATAGGGCTAGGTATTAATATTATAAAGGTTTCTTATAGGTTATAAAGTAAAGAAGAAGAGGGAAGGGTATAAGGCTTTATATATAGTAGTAGAGCTTTTTATACTTTTAGCTATAAGAACCTCTTATAATAACCTCTTAGTTAAGAAGTTATCTCTATTTAGTAGCATTTATAGCACCTTATTAAAAAGTTCAGTAAAGCTATTATTAGCTAGGCTATAAGAGCCTTAGTACCCCTTTTAGCCTTAATATAATCAGCCCTACTATATATAGCGCTACTGCTGCTAGCCTTATGCTATGCAGCTAGCGCTATTACTATTCTACTAGTCTATTTAGCTAGGGCGTGCGTTCGACTTTATATAGTGATGTTTAGAGGGTTTACCTACTAGTAGGAATATATTGGGTTTCTATATTATTTTCCTTGATTAATAGAGAGCATAGGTTAAAATGCTTATATAGTGTTTCTAGAATTATGCCTGCGTATAGGGTAAATTTTGCTATACTTTTTTTATAGGGGGGCTGCATTATAACTATAAACTTAAGAAGCTACTATTATATTTATAAATAAATAGAGTAGATGAAGCTTAAGAAATATTACTTATAATAATAAATCTTTTAATTAGGTTATCTTTTAGATACTTTTAGGTTACTTCTAGTTCTTCTAGTAATTATTTATAGAGTAATAAGTATTATAATTTATTCTAGCTACTTTTTATAAAATTAATCTCATAATTATATAGCTAGTATAGTATTAGTTTATCACTAATAGCTTTACTAAAGATATCTACTTATAGTTATAGTTCTAATAGTAGTTTCTCTCTAATTAGGTACTAGGTTTCCTCTATATCATTATATAATAGATCTTCTACAGTATATTTCTTAGTTTTCTTATTATTAATTAGCTTATTAACTTTATATAGTAATATAATACTAACTTCTATAACTTTATACTCTATTTAGTATTTAAAAAATAGCATATTAATAATTAGATTGAGCGTTAGCTTAATAAATATAGCTAGTAATAAAGTCTTATAGCTATAATAGGTATTTTTCTTTATATTAGATAGTTTTATTTTATAAAGTATATTTTATTTTATCTATAGATTTAGTAGTATCTTTATATTATATATAGAATAGTACTTTAAGCTATTTAAATTTTTTAACTAGCTAGAATATTATTTTTTAATTATAAGCTATAGTGTTTATTTTAAAAGCCTTCTAATAGCATTTTATATTAAGCTAATATTTTAGATCTATCTTATTAAATATAAATAGGTCTTCTACTTACTAAATAATAATTAATAGAAAATCCCTAAATAAAGGTATATTTTTTAGCTAGCTAAAGTATTAGTAATATATATTTAGGAATATACTATAATACTTAAACTACTTATAGCTAAATATTAAGTTATATTATTTAATATTAAGCTATAAAAAAAGTATCTTTAAAAGTACTCTAAATTTAGTATATGAATTAATAGTTTGTACTATATCTATAGTATCTAATTATTCTCTATTAAATCTAGATATAAGGATAGATTAATTTAATATATACTAAGGAGCTTAATAAAAGTCTCTTAGTAGTATTTATAAGTATAAGTATATAATCTATAAGTATTTACTCTAATATTAAGTAATATATATATAAGAATATTATATTTAACTATTATATATTATAATAAGTTCTATCTTAAAAGGCTATCTACCTATTAAGTATTATAAATTAATAGATAAAAGCATAAGGTATATATTTTATATATTATTATTCTCCTCTAGTTAGAAGTTTATTTTCATTAGAAGCTTCAGTTTTTTTAAGCTATTATAGTAGCTTTTGGTAAGTTTTTTAAGCTTTATAAGATTTATAATAACATTCTTTATAAAATACTCTCTAAAGTAATATCTTAGCTTATTATAGCTATAATAAACGCTAGAGGCCTTTAAAGTCTTCTATAGCTTAATATTTATATAGGTTTAAATTTTATTAATATTAGTATATATTTTGCTAATACTAAAGCTAGAACTAAAGCTAATAATAGTAATAGAGTGTAAATTAATATTAAGAGTAACATAAGTAGTATTAAAATAGCTTTTATTCTTTTTATAATTAGTATTTATAATATTAGTAACTTTACTAATATAATTTAAATATTAATAAAAGTTATACTACTTTTTAATAAAGTATTAGTTAATAACTATATTTTAAATTTATAATAATAACTTATTATAAAATATATAGCATTAGTAGTCTTTATAAACCTTAGCTTTATAAGCCTTCTAAATAAAAAAGTTATATTACACTTAAATATTATTATATAAGATAGTAATCTTATTAAGGTTATAATAAATATCCTTAATATATATAGTATTAATATAATTATTCTTTAGCTGCTTAACTAGAGCTTTAGTAATTTAAATTTTACTAATATAAATAAATAGTAGTAATACTAAACTAGTAGTATTATTATTAATATAAGAGGTAATATAGTTTAATTTTTTACTATTAAAGTAGTTACTTATAGCTTTAAAATATATTCTAATATAGTATAGCTAGAAGTTAAGTATAAAGTTTTTGTTATTATATCTATCTTAAATACTAATAAAAATAGAAACTTTAGTAAGCTTAAATAAAACTAAAAAAGAAGGTTTATTAGATATAGTTCAAATAGATATTTTCTTATAGAGGTAGTAATTATTATTCTTAACTAACTAAAAGTAGTAGGTTAAAGTAGTAATTATAGTATTAATTATATTTCTAAAGGGTATTAATATATTAAAATTGTTAGATAAGTATTTAGGTAAAGAGGATTAGCTGTATTTAAGGGAGATATTAAAGCATATAATAAGTTTAATAGATAACTACTTATTAAACTCTCTCAGCTTTATAACTTAGGTTTAAAGAGTGGTTTTCTCTATAATAAAAATATTAACTTAATACTAAAAACTATTATTTTAAGCTTTAAAAGTAATAACTTTATACTAACTACTATTATTAAATAGGTTTATAAATAACTAAGTAGTATATTTAGCCTTTGGTATAGTTATCTTACTATCTAGAGCTTTATTTTAAGCTTAAAAAGCTTTAATCTTAGATTATAAAGAAGCTTCTTTAGTAATACTTTTATAAGAGGTATTTATTATAAATTTATTAAAAATATCTATATAAAACTTAAGCTATACTATTTACTAGTAAAGGGACTTAATATTATTAATAATATAAATAAAGTTAGTATAAAGCGTTTAAGCTTCTTAGCTTTAAATAGTATACTATTTAACCTAACTAGTAACTTAAATAAAGAGGTTCTTAAGGCTATCTTTATATACTTTCTTAAAAGCTTACTAATCCTATAAATACTTATTATTATTACTAAAAAGGTTAAAGTTTTTAATAATAAGATTATTACTATTAAACTATTTATATATAATTTTTATATAGTAAATATAGTTAGTAGTAGTATTCTTAAGTAGAAAGTCCTTAATAAGCTATATTTAGATAGAATATTTAAAGTTTATAGTAGTAATCTCTAATATAAAGCTTTAAGCGCCCTTAAGTATCTTATATATATAATATTAGTACTCCTTTAGCTATTTTAGAAGCTTAAGTACCTCCTATATATTTAAGATCTTTAAAGTATAAGCTATTTACAGTATTATAACTAGCTATAGTAGTACTTAATAGAGCTATCCTTATTCTTAGTTTTATATACTATTTTTAATTAATATAAAGGGGTATATAATTAGTTAGATTAATAGGTATATAATGAAATAATGTATATTATTAACTATATTTATAGCGTTTCTTAGTCAGGTTACTTTTAACTATATATAGAAGGTTTATATAATAGGGTTTTTTGCTATAGATTAATAGTTAGTACTTCTAGAGAAAGTTAATATTATGTTTTTACTACTAGATATAAATCAATTAATAAACTTAGTATACTATAATGATAAGCTATAAAGTATAGCTAATATGTAATAAGTGTTAGCTTAGATTAATTAATATTAAGTTGTAGAAGGGAGAAGTTAGAAGTAGGAGTATAAGTATATAAAGGCTCTATAAGTGCGCTTAGCGCGCTTACTACTAGTAATATACCTAGGTATATAACGCGCTCTAAAGTAGGTATAGCGCTAGTGCTATAATATAAAGTTAAGTTTTTAAGTTTTATAATATATTATAAGTTAATACTGATATATTAAAATATGTCTTAAATTATTCCCCTTTAATTTCATTAAGAGATTTTTAGAGGTTTATAGTTTGTTAATATATAAAGATTTATATTATATAAGAAAATATTTATAAATATTAATTTATTTCATAACTTGAATAAAAGTCTTATTAAATTTAACATCTATATATTTTATATAATTACTTTTTTTTTTCTTACTAACTAGTTTCTTTATATAAAAAAGAGGGAACTTAATATTAATACTATTCTCTTAAATTCATTATTAATATTTAGTTATTCTTTAGATTATAATAATAGATCTATTGATATTTTATTTTATTTTATTTTATATATAAAAAGTTCTTTCTATTTAAAAACTTAGTTCTTAAAGGTTTATAATATTTAGAAAACTTTATAGTAAGTTTTGTTTTTAAAATAAAGCTTAAAGAATTTTTTTATATATTTATTTTTAATTATACAAAGCTATAACCCTTTTAAATAGGTTTCTAAATAGTTAAATAGATCTTAAGAGATATATTAATATGGATATTTATTTTTAAATTTAAAGGGTCTTTAAAAAATAACTTATTATAAATAAGTTATAAAATAATTTTTATATTTTAGATAAATTAGCTTCTTAATTTTTATTTCTTAAGTATTTTAAATTAATTACTTAAAAGATTTTTAGCTAAAGTATTTAGTTTATAAATATTAAAAATAAATATTTTTTTATATAAGTTTAAAGTTACAAAAAAGCGATTTTTAAGAAATTATAATTACTAATTATATAATATTTATAACTCTTAAGTAGCTTATATTAAGATAATTTTATAATAAACATAAAGTAAAATAATTAGAAATAAGTTTATATTTAAAATAATAAGATATTGTTAGTATATAAGTATGTAAAATAAAGTTTTAGCTTTTCTACAATAGATCTTATTAATATATCTATTTAATTAAATATTAATACTTTTAAAAAATATTTTTAAAATAATATTAATTTTGAAACTTTTAACATAAAACATATTCTTAAAAGTAAAGTCTTCTATTTATTCTCTATTAAGTTTATAAAAAGCTTCATAAAAAGCCTTTATACTTATTGTATAAATTATTAAAATTGAATTCTTTATAATAACCTTTTTGAGTTTCTTAAGTAATTTATAATCTCATAAATAGTTTAAGTTATCAATAATATAATTCAAAACTATAATATTATAAACTAAAGAGAACTATAAAAAACTATTGTTTTTCTTCTTTATATTAGAAATAAATTTAGATTTTTCTCTAAAGTTTTAAAAGTAATTAAGTTATATAATAATAACTATATTATCAGAATAACTATATAATATTTTTAGTAATATATCTTTCTATTTTTATAATATTCTTTAGTTTAAGCTATTTTTTATTTATAAAGTTTTAATAAATTAGTTTCTATTTGTTTAAGAATATTTTAGTTTTGATATTATTCTAGATTTCTATAATAACTTTTAAAACTAACTAATAAGATATTTTACTAATTAATATAAATTTAATTTTATATTATTTTTAGGAGACTAAGTACACTATAAAAATTATATTTTATTAATAAATTTATAGTATAAGTATCATTTAACTTCTTAAAGAATATTTCTAGATTTTTAAGACTTTTTATTTTTAAACTTTAGTTTTTTATATTTAGATGTTTTTAAAGTTAAATTTAAAGCTTATAAATCATTAAATCTATTATATTATATTATAAATGTTTTATTAATTGTAAGTTTTTTAATAAAAGTTTAATTAGATGATTTTAATAATGATCTTTTCATATTCTTTTAGTTTAAGAAATAGTTTAAATAGTTCTTTGCAAATAATAAGATTTTAAGTTATTTATTATACTTAATTAAAAGTAACTTAAACCTTAATAATTTGTAGAAAATATTTAACTATAAAAGCTTTTTAAATATTTAAAACTTTATAAATTAAGATTTAGTAATAATAATTGATCTATTAGTTATAGAAACTTATTAAACTAATATTTAAATAACTAGCTTTATAAAATATACTGAAATAGGTTTTTTTATAATAATCTATATAGCTAAATTACTCTTTATAAGCTTATTTTTGCGTAGTTTAACTACTATTTAAAGAGAAAATAATGTATTATTTTTATCATCTAAAATAGTTTAACTTATAAGTTTTTATAAACATATAAATATCAAAGTGATATTTATATTATTATTTAACTTAGAAGTATCTAAAGTATATAACTTAAATAAAAATAAAGCTTTATATCTTAAAATAAGTTTAAGTAAAATATAATTCTTATTAAATGTATTTAAATTTTAAAACTTAATCACATTTATAAGTTTCTTATTAATATTCATAAAAAGATAATTTTAAATATATCTTAAGATTTCATTTTTAATTTTCTAGTTATTTTAAATATTGGTTTCCAAAATAAATTATTATTTAATAAACATTCTATATCTAACTTAAAAAAAAGATCTTTAAGTATAATAAATATTAATTTAGTTAGCTTAAAAAGAAGTTATATATAAATAAGTATAAAGTAGTAAAGATTCGAATAACTTTATTTTTATTAATAGTTTATTGTTATTAAGTTTTAATAATTCTCTTTTATATATTTTTTTAAGTTTAATATATTTATTTCTAGAAATACTGATAAAATAGATATCCTTCTTGTTTTTATTTAGCTAAGTAATATAATCTTTAAGAAAAAGGATATCTATTTTATTAGTATTTCTAAAAATAAATATATTAAACTTATTAAAATTAACTGAATCTTAAATATTATATATAATATAAGTAATTTTAAAATAGTTAAGCTAAACTAATTGATTTTTATAAGTTTATAACTTAATTTATATATTCTTAAAATAAAAATTTATTTTCGAAGCTTTCTTAGAAAAGTAAGATATTTTATAAAATATATAAAAATAGTTATATATAAATAGAAGTATAAAAAGAGAAAAGAGAAACCTATGTACTTTATAAGATATTTTAGTAATAATAAAGAAATAAAATTAAAATTCTAATAAGCTAAGCTTATAACTACTAAAAGCTAGTAGTTAGAAGAAACTAAAAAGTTTATAAAAAAGTATATATTATTTAGGAAGAAGTTACTTTTTCAAGTATTTTTAAATTATAAGTTTATAAGGCTTATACTAATTATAAAACTTACTCGTTTAATGAAGTCTACTAAGGAAGCTATATAAAGTAGAAAATATATTAGTTATAAGATAAACTATTATAAAATATTACCTATTAATACTAAATTTGCTTTAATAATATTTATTTAAAAGGGTATTTTAACTTTTTAACCTTCTATTAAACTCCTTTATGTATCTATATATAATAACTACTTTATAGCTGCTAGCCTTATGATATGAAATTTAACTAGTATTAACTATAAAAGCTAGACTAATCCTCTCACTCTCTACTAATAACCTTCAGGTTATATAACTATAGGTAGTTTAAACTTAGACATCTTCTTCACCTCCACACTCCTTTATTAGTTAGACTTTAAACATCATAACAAGCCTCAACTATCTTCTTTTAGCCGCTTCTATCTCTATTAATCTCCTCTATCTCTTACTCCTCTAAGCTGTACCCACCCTTTACGCTAAATTTAATCCGCGCCTATCTTCTATTATCTCCTCTGCTATTTAGACGTCTACGCTATAGTAGATAACATCTTCCACCCTACTACGTAGTCTTAACGAAAAGCCCTACTACTATTAGCTATACTCTTAATATATTTACTTTTCCAACTTACTAACCTCTTAAGCTACCTTAAGTATTTTAAAGAAGTCTATAAAGTATTTATAAGTATTAAGATTATTATTAGTAGCTTCAACTATCTCTATATTAATCTTAAAGCTATATAACTTTAATATATTATACTTATTAACTATTTCAAATAGGTATTTCTAAATAAATTTGAATAAAATCTTCTTAGTAGTATAGAGAAAGTTACTATATTTAAAGTTTTCAAATTTACTTACTTTAGTTTTATAAATTAGATTATCTAAAGTAACTTTACTTAAATTATATATAGGTATAATAAAGGAGAAAGATATTATATAAAGTTATTATATATATAGGAAGATATAAAGAATAAGCTTAAAGCATTACTTAAATAGTTAAGTTTTTATACTATAGCTATAAAAACCCTTTTAACTATAGTAGTAAAGAGTTATACTATTAACTTTATACCTTTAAGTATAGGTTTAAGCTATTACTAAGCTTGAGCTACGTTATAAATAACGTTCTTATAACGTTATAAATAATACTCTTACTGGTATATTTTACTACTCTACTACCTACTTACCTACCCTCTTCTACTAGAGATAAGTTAAGCTAAGCGTTAATAACTAGTTAACGCTATACTAAGATTTATTTATTTACTTTATTAAGATTAAGTATAAGTTAAAGTGCTACTATTAAATTTAAAGTATGAGGGAAAAAAGTATAAAGTAAACTATAATAACTACTTATATAGGTTAACTAGATTGCTTATATAATAACTACTTTCTTTCTAAGATATTTAATTATTATAATCTAAATAAGTAGTAATATAAACCTATTTAGTTAGTACTATATATTTATAACTTAATAGCTTTTTCTCTAAACTATTGTAAAGTTTTATATAATATGTTATTGAATTACTTCTATTTTCTTTTGATCTCCCTTTTCTAAAGATTATAACCTTAAGTTTTAGAAGGTTTATAAAATAATATAAAATATTGATTAGATTAATAAAATTAAGTAAAAGTTCTTAATTTATATTATATAACGTTACCTTTAGAAGTACTAATTAGTTTTTTATACTATACCTCTAACTATAAGTAGTAACTAAAACTATTTAGTTTCTATAAAGAGAGTAGCTTTTTTAAACCTCTAGATTTCTATCTTAATTACTTTAGTATAGTAAATATTAAGCTAAATAAAACTAAATATATCTAGGTTATATAGTTTAATAAAAAACTCTTTAGAATTATTTTTGAAATAATGAAGCTTATTAAGTCCTCTATTATACTTTATAAACCTTATAAAGCGTTTAAGCTTGAGTAAAATAGATCCTTCTTACTGCTTAAATAGATATATATTAATAATAACTTTATAAATATAACCTTAACTAGATAATAATAAAGTAGATTCTCTTATAATAATAATAAAAACTTAGTTTAAGGAGCTTAGTAATAAAGTATATAAATAAAAAACTTTTTTAACTTCTATAATATATCTAGGTTTTAATAGAGGAGTAAGCCTCTCTTAAAAGGCTATATTAAAGTAACTTATAACTTAACTATTAAAGATATTATTAAAAAGTAATATATAAAGGTTTTTATTTTCTGAATTCTCTTTTATAAAAGCCTTAAAGTAAAGCATTGTAGTATCCTAGCTAATAAGCCCATTTTATATAACTTTATTATCTTTTTGTGATATAATAATAGAAGAAAATATATCAGCTTAATTATTAATTAAAAAAGTAGCTTATATCTCTATTTAAATAGTACATAAGATAATTACTAACAATAGTAATCTAAATAAATTAGAAACCTCTTTTAAAACTATAGTTAAGTTAGTTTATAATTAGTATAGAATTTATAATATATTAATAGAGATTTATTAATTATACTTCTTTTATTATTTTATAGCTTTAAATTAAGTTAAAAGATAACTTAACTATAAAAGTATAGCCTTTATATTATAAACTTTATTAGATTTATTATTTAACAAGGTATATTTAGTATTAAGACTTTGTATTTAGAAATAGCTACTAAAGTTTAAAAAGCTAACTTAAATCTTTATAAAAACCTTCTTAATTACTAAGTTAAGCTTATTACTAAGAAATTTAGCTTTTATAGTAGCTTAATTAAAGATTTAAAACTAAAACCTATAATTAGCTTTAAAGATTAGCTAAAAGCTTCAAAAAGTAAATAATAAAAAACTAATTAAACCTTAAACTTTAGAGAGATTATATTAAACTAAGCTTTACTTACTTAAAATTTAATTAAAGTTAAAATAGAAAACCTAGCTTTTATAAGGAAAACTAATAGAATAGAAAATATAATTTATAATAATAACCTTAATCTTATAACTTTTATTACTAATATTAGATAAAAGGATTATTTAGGATAAAGCTTAAATAAAGTTAAAGATATATAAGTAAAGATAGAAAACTAATAAAGAGAATTTTATTATACTAAAGTTAGAAGAAGAATTAGAAAACTAAAGTTATTTAAAGTAAATAAACGTAGTAACTTAACTTTAAAGTAATTCCTTATTACTTGAAATAACCTAATTAAAGGTATAATTTAAACTATATAATCTTAAGATACCTTTCTAATTTTAATTATACTAAATAGATAGATGATATCTAATATATAATAAGCTAAATAAATTTAGAGAACAGATTATAATTATACTTAAGTTAAATAAAAATTAGTAAAAAGACTAATTACTAGCTAAAAAAGTAGAAAGTATAAGCTAAAAGCTAAAAAGTAGATTAAATATATAAAATAAAGCTAATTAGATTTTTTTTCTTTTTAATATATAAAAAACTTAAGAGATATATAAAAAGAGGTTAAGTTTTTAGAATTTTTAGTAATTTTAACTTAAAAATATCGAGCTAAATAGGTATTTCTATAAGTATTAAGTATTATTATAACAGGAAATAGTTTATATAAATAAGTAGAAGCTTAATTAATTTATAATAAAAGAGACTAAGTAGATAAATAAGAAATATATTTACTTTTATAATTTTCTAATTCTTTTAATAATTTTAATAACTAATTCCTTAACAATACTTCAGGATCTTTTATTTAAGCTTATAGTAAAAATTTACTAATCTTTATATTTTAAAAACTAAATAAAAATAAGTATTTTTAAGCTTTTGTAGCCTTAGTTAGCTCTATTTTTTATTTTTATTTTAATTTCTGTTATACTTCTTTAGTTATTTAAAACTAAAATAAAGTAGAATACTATAAGGATAATAGTAATACTACTAAACTACTTCTTAATAGCTTATTTTCTCTTAAAAGATTATATAATTTAAGACATAAGAAAAGTAGAAAATATAGATAAAGTATAAGTTTATTAAGCTTATATTTATACATCTACTCTTATATCTCTTATACTTAGCTAGAACATTTATATATAAGTATTTAAGTATTTTTAGGGTTTTTTTCGCTGAAAGTAGTGTATTTAGTATAATTAATAAGTTTTCTCTCTTACTTTATTATATTATACTTTTAAGATATTAGCAGTCTAACTAACCTACATAAGTAGGTATTATAGTTTACTCTATACTTTCTTTTTCCCTTATACTTTAAACCTAATAGTAGCACTTTAACTTGTACTCAATTTTAATAAAGCAAATAAATAAATCTTAATATAACTAGTTATTAATACTTAGCTTGACTTATCTCTAACTTAGCTATATAGAAGAAAATAGGTAGGTAGGTAGTAAAGTAGCAAAACATACTAATAAGAGCATTATTTATAATATAGCTAGAGCTTAGTAATAGCTTAAACTTATATTTAAAGGTATAAAGTTAATAGTATAACTCTTTACTACTATAGTTAAAAGGGTTTTTATAGCTATAGTATAAAAACTTAACTATTTAAGTAATGCTTTAAGCTTATTCTTTATATCTTCCTATCTATATAATTAATAACTTTATATAATATCTTTCTCCTTTATTATACCTATATATAAGTTAAGTAAAGTTACTTTAGATAATCTAATTTATAAAACTAAGGTAAGTAAATTTAAAAACTTTAAATATAGTAACTTTCTCTATACTACTAAGAAGATTTTATTCAAATTTATTTAGAAATACCTATTTAAAATAGTTAATAAGTATAATATATTAAAGTTATATAGCTTTAAGATTAATATAGAGATAGTAAAAGCTACTAATAATAATCCTAATACTTATAAATACTTTATAGACTTCTTTAAAATACTTAAGGTAGCTTAAGAGGTTAGTAAGTTGGAAAAGTAAATATATTAAGAGTATAGCTAATAGTAGTAAGGCTATTAAGACTGCATAATGAGGTAGAAGATTTTATCTAAATAGTATAATAGTATAGAGGCCTTAAGGCCTTTACACCTAATAGAGTAGTATAGACGTAAAATAGTAGAGGAGAAGAAGATAAATATAGATTAAATATAGCATAGAGATAGAAGTAGCTAGAGGAAGATAGTTAACTTAGCTTATTATAATATTTAAAGTCCTAACAAACTAACTAATAGAGAAGTATAGAGGTAAAGATAATATCTAAGTCTAAACTACTTGTAGTTATATAACCTAAAAGTTATTGGGAGAAAGTAAGAGAACTAATCTAGCTTTTATAGTTGATACTAGTTAAATGTCATAATATAAGGCTAGCAGCCTTTATACTTTTAATATTAGATTTACCTTTCTTAACTTATTAATATTTAAGCTTTTCAACTATTTTAGTTATTTTTAAAAAGTTTATAAAGTATTAATAAATATTAAGATTATTATTAATAAAATTTAACTATCCTCATATTAACTTTAAAGCTATATAACTTTAATATTTAATACTTATTAGCTATGTTAAATAAGTATTTCTAAGTAAATTTAAATAGAGTTTTTTTATTAATATAGAAGAAGTTATTATTTTTAAAGCTTTTCATTTTATTAACTTTAGTTTTATAAATTAAGTTATTTAGTACAGCTTTATTTAGCTTATATATAAGTATAATAAGAGAGAAAGATATTATAGTTATTATACATATAAGAGGATATAAAAATAAGTTTAAAGCTTTATTTAAATAGTTAAGTTTCTATATTATAGCTATAAAAACCTTTTTAGTTATATAAAAAGTTATATTATTAAGTTTATACTTTTAAATATAAGTTTAAATCATTATTAAGCTTTAGCTATAACTATTATATAAAATACTTTTATAAATAATAGCATTATAAATAACGCTTTTATTAATATATTTCACTACTTTATTACTTATTAATTTATTTATTTCTATATAGCTGAAAACAAATTAAGCTAAATATTAATAATTAGTTATATTAAGATTTATTTATTTACTTTATTAAGATTAAGTATAAGTTAAAGTATTACCATTAAGTTTAAAGTATTAAGAAAAAGCATATAGAGTAAACTATAATACCTATTTATATAAGTTAACTAGATTACTAATATACTTCTAATTAAAGATAAAGTACTTCTTAAAATTAAAGACCTTATTTAATATAACGTTAACGTGGTTGATAAGCGAAGCGATCAGACAAGCGAAGCGATCACCCAACCGCAACCACAGCACATTTCTAACTCGTACACAACACCCACAGAATCAATTGAGTTCAAACTACTCAGAAACCTCTTCATTAGATGTTTCTTCAATAAACTGACATGTTCGCGCATTATGACCAGTGTTCCCACAGACACCACATCGCCGTTGACCTGTTTCCGTCCTCGGCCGACGGCCACTACTCCGGCGCGTTTCCTCCTCGATCTGAGCTGTCGCCTCTCTCTGCGACTGAAGGTCCTCAGCCTCAGCTACAGTAAGACTTCCTCCTTGTCTGAGACGTGTTTTCTTAGCCCTTCTGCGTCGGCTAAGTAGGTTATTCTCTTCCCGAAGGATCTGGACCTCAGACCTTAGTAAGGCAATCTGGTGCATAAATCCCCGCGCTCCCTTTGATAGATGCTCTACAGCTTCAATAATTGAAGTTGGGGAGCTATTCTGATGGCGAGAGATCCTCCTTTTGATGAGTTCAAACTGAGAAGACGCCTCAGTTGGGTTGTTTGGCGTCTGAGAAGTCCACGCGGGGGGTGTTGTTGGAAGGGACCCTGGAGGCGTTGGAGTGTGTAACTTGATATCGAGCTTTGAAAGCACACTTTCGGCACTTAGAGGGACAAGCCCAGCCCCTCTGAAACCTCCCTGGATGTTTTTAACTGTGAGGGCTTGTGTAAATGCCTCGCGAAACGCAGGGAAGAAGTCTTCCTTTGTAATGTGCGTATTACCCCGGCGCATCTTATCCTCAATTTGTCGACCATAAGCCTTCTTTAGCGGCCCAAAACACCCAACATCTAAGGGCTGAAGCAGATGACACGAATGGGCCGGCATACAGAGTGTGATGATGTTGTTTTCCTTGCAATATATCTCAAAGTCGGCGGCGTGGTGACTTTCATGCCCATCGACAATGAGGAGGCGATAACTACTACTTGCACGCGGTTTTGTATGCCGGTTAAAGTGCTGTAGCCAGTCTAGGCCTCTTTCGTTTGTTGTCCATCCGTTTTCAGACGTTGCGATGACCCAGTCGCGTGGGAGACTGGTTTCTGTATACCACGTGGAGAGGTGATATTGGCCTGCAACGATGATGTACGGCGGAACGCTGTAGCCTGACGAGTTGATGGCCTGAATGACTGTAACCCATTGACGGTCACCAGGCTGCATCATTTTCGTGTTTGAACGCCTTCCGGCACTCGTGACGACCATCCCGGATGCAATCTGGCCCATCATAAACCCAGTCTCATCGAAATTATAGATATCGGAGTCCACAATGCCGTATTTCGCGATTGTATTCGCCACAAGACGAAACCACGCGTTTATCGCGTCTGGATCTTCGCTTTGGGCCCTCTTATAGTCGTACTTGCGAAAAAAGCGCGTCCGGAGCTGCGGTTGTCGCTTGATGAAGTTCGAAGCCCAGCGCTTCCCAACTGGGGGCGCGTCGCGGTCGGCAAGCAGTCGATTGGCCATATCTTCCACACCACTGATGCGAGGAGGAAACGATCGGGAATCCAGGTCGAGGATATACTCAACTAGCTTCTCCTCTTCAAGCTCCGTTAATTTGCGTGAGTTAGGTATAGTATCACGTCGTGATAGCTTTCCCTTCATTCGGTCGCGTAGCGTTGAGTAAGGCACTGAGTAGATCTGGGATGCAGCTCTTAAGCTAAGATTATTGCTTCGTTTGATTGCTTGGGTAGCTAAGTTCAATTGAGCTTCTTTATTTGCTGATGACATGGTTGTGTGTAGCGTAATGTAAATGTAAAGGTAGGAGATAGGTATGTTGCGGTCGGGTGATCGCTTCGCTTGTCTGATCGCTTCGCTTATCAACCACGTTATAGATATTATACTATATAGTAATAGCTTTAGCTATCTCTATAAAGAAAGCTATACTTAATATAAAGTTAGTATTTTTATATTCTTCATATAATATAGATATTATATAAGATTTAATATAAGTTATAAATATATATTATTAATATAGGTTTAAAAGTAAAGAAGAGGAAAAGGGAAAGGTATAAGGCTTTATATATAGTAGAGTTTTCATACTTCTAGTTATAAAAGCTTTAGTAATGTATTTAATTTTAATATAACTAGCTTTACTATATATAGCGCTATTAGCTTTATATTATATAGCTGGTATTATTATTGTTCTATTAGTCTATTTAGCTAAAGTATATGTTATAAGTATAAACTTAAAAGTATACTTTAACTTTAACTTTATTTCTATTGATTATATTATTATTACTATATTATATTAGCAGTATAGTTAACTTATATAAGTAAGTATTATAGTTTCCTCTATATATTTTTTAATACTTTAAACCTAATAATAGCACTTAAACTTATATTTAATTTTAATAAAATAAATAAATAAATCTTAATATAACCGGTTATTAATACTTAGCTTAACTTATCTTTACTAAAGGAAAAGTAAGTAAGTAAATAATAAAGTAGTAAAACATACTAATCAAAGCGTTATTTACAATATTATTATTTATAAAGATATTATTTATAATATAAAATATTAATAGCACTTTTAACTAAAGCTTAATAATAGCTTAAACTTATACTTAAAAATATAAACTTAATAATATAAGTCTTTATTACTATAGCTAAAAAAGTTCTTATAGCTATAATATAAAAACTTAGGTATTTAAATAAAGCTTTAAACTTATTTTTTATATCCTCTTATATATATAATAACTATAATATCTTTCCCTCTTATTGTACTTATATATAAGCTGAATAAAGCTATACTAAATAATTTAATTTATAAGACTAAAGTCAATAAAATTAAAAGTTCTAAATACAATAATTTTCTCTATATTAATAAAAAGACTTTATTTAAATTTACTTAGAAGTAATTATTTAAAATAGCTAAGAAGCATAAAATATTAAAGTTATATAGTTTTAAACTTAATATAAGGATAGTTAAAGCTATTAATAAGAAGAATTACTATGCTTTCAAGTTTACTTCTTAAGCTATTAAAATAGATTATAAAGTAGTAAATATTAAAAAAGTAATAAATTATATATCTTATTATATAAAAGTATTTTTTAGAAAAGGTTATAAAAACCTATAAGAAAACTAAGAATAGAAAAGCTATATTTACTTATAAAAGAATAGCTATATATAAAATATATCTTATTATTTCTTAAAATAACTTTATTTACTGAAAAGTTATTTATCTTTTATTTTTTATAAACCTTTTTAATAAAAGTAACATGAAAGGATAAACTTTATTATAAAGATTAAAATAAATAATAATCTTCTATATATATAAATTATAAATAAAATAGATTTTATAAGTTTTATAATCTTTTATAATTTATATTTCAATGTATTATTCCATAGAATTTTACTTTTTGACTTTATAAGTTTTTATTATTCTATTAATTATTTCTCTTAAGTATTATTTATTATTTTTATAAAAAAAATAAAGATATTATTAATATAGAAAATAATAAAGACTTTTTAGTTTGAACTTTAGAAAAGATATAAATTCTCTCTTAAAGCTTTGAACTTAAAACTCTAAAGTATTAAATAAAACTTTTTATATTATAAGATACATATATTATAAAGCAATTAAAGTACTCTTTTCAGCTTAATATACTTATTATTAAAGCTCTTAATAATATAGTTTGAAAAAAGTATTATATTTTTAAGGAGAAGCTTATGAATAACTAATATTTTATTTTAAGTATATCTATATTAAGAAATATATTAATAATATTATATTAAATTACTTTTAAGTTAAATTTTACTTTAAATATTATAATAACTCTAAATATATAAATTATAAAGGTTATTATATATATTTTTTAATTTTTTTTCTAGAGGTCTCTTTATATATAGAGTTTTATTTTATATTAATCTAAATAACTATTCTTATTAAACTTATAAGTAAATACTTATTTTAAGAAGAGAGGGTTTAAGTATATATATTTATATTTTATTAACTTCTTTAATTTATAAAGTTTCTTTAAAATCCTTGTTTAAATAGAATTTATTCTTATTAAATATAGTATTCTAAATAATAATTACTCTCTTAAGAATTAAAATCTACATTTTATAAGGATTATATATATATATATATATAGTATATTTCATAAGATATTTAATATATTTATATAAACTTATTTTAAACTTTCTCCTCTTTATCTCTCTTTTTATTTTTTATTTTAAGAGATATATTTTATAATTATAAATATAAATCCTTTTTTAATAAGATTAAGAATTAAAGGATTTTAAAAACTTATAAACTAATATTTATAAGTTTATATACTTTTTAAATTATCTTTATTTAATTTTGTTTAACAACTTTTAGTTTATAAAAGAATATAAATTTATATTAAATAAAAAACATCTTTAAAAATATTAATCTATTTTATAGCTGTTTTAATAAATTTGCTACTATTTTTACTTTAATATTTTTGATAATTATTTATATTTGTATTTTTTAATCTTTTTTATAAGTTCTTTTATATAAAATAGAGAGAACTTAAAATTAATTCCCTTTTTATTAGTTTATCTTTTACTTTTAATATAACTAAAGATCTTAATAACTATTTATTTATTACTTTGTTATAGTTTATATATAAATATTTCTTTCTACTTAAAAACTTAATTTTTAAATATCAAAATAATATGAAATACTTTAGAATATTTTTGAAATAAAAATAAAATTTATAAACGTTTTTAAAATACTTATCTTTAATAAAAAAAACTATAAAGTTTTGAATAAAATAACTGAGTAATTAAAAAGATCTTATAGTATTTTCTAATAAAAGTATAAATTTTAGTTTTTAAAAGGTCCTCTTAAGATTATTTTCTAAATATAAATTATAACATATTCCTTATATCTTAATTTTATTAAATCCTTAATGTTTACTTTTTAAACATTTTAACTAAATATTTAAAAAATATTAAACTTAAAATAGCTAAAATAGAAATATTATAACTAAATAGAGTTATTATAAGTAACTTTTAGTTTAAATAATATTTATAAAGACTACTAAATGTGGCTATATAAGTAAAATTAACTTCTTTAGAGTAATTTATACTAATATATAATAATAAATAACTAAAAATAGAGAAGTAATTAGAAGAAGTCTTATATTTTAAAAAAGTACTATTCTATTATTATAAATAAACTTATAAAAATAAAGCTTTTACTACTTCTAAAATAAAACTTATTAATACTTTTATAATACTAAATATTAGTTATTTTAAAATAATACTTAGAGATTAAGTTAGTATAAAATCCTTTTATATATAAGATATTCTTTAGAATAAGATCTTGTATACTTTTCTTTTTTAGTTTATTTAGAGTATTCTTAAAAACTTTAGTATTTATTCTTTTTAATATAAAGAGATTATAAGCTAGCTATAACCTAATTTAATTTACTTGGCTTATAATAATTTCTAAAAAGATTAAGATTATTAGTAAAAAAAGTAGATATCTTAATATTTATAATAGTTAAATATTAAAAAGAGTAAAATTAATAGTATCTATTA
Organism: Colletotrichum fructicola Nara gc5; assembly: GCF_000319635.2. Classification (NCBI taxonomy): domain Eukaryota; kingdom Fungi; phylum Ascomycota; class Sordariomycetes; order Glomerellales; family Glomerellaceae; genus Colletotrichum; species Colletotrichum fructicola. The sequence continues at coordinate 4,388,667 of NW_027094051.1, read as the reverse complement.
AAAAGGTTTTAATTAAAAATATTCTTTTTTCTTAAAAAGAAAGAAGATTTAAAATTAATTAAAACATAGCTACAATAATAAACCTATTTAAAAGAATACTTAGAGAAATATATTTCTATCTTTTTAATTTATTAATATTTTTAATAATAGCTTATTTATTTTTAATAAAAGCTTTGTAAAAAGCTTTTTACTTTTTATTAAACGCTTTATTTTTAATATTACTTTTTTATTACTAAATAAGTTAAAGAAATATGTTTATAAATATTTTCTTATAAAAGAAAACTTTATTTAAGTATATTCTATAAAAGACTAAATATATTAAGCTATAAAGCTTATATTTATATAGTTGAAATATAAATAATTTTAAATATTACTCAAGAAGTTTTAAATTTTAAAATATATTTTAATATTACTTAAGTTTTATTATAAGTTAGATTTTCTCTTAAGTATTATAAAATAGCTATTTAAATACCTTTTTATTATTAAAGTTATAGGTTTATAACTCTTTTAAATAAGATTTTTATTTCTTTTAAAGAGGGGGTTATCTAACTACTTCTTTTAAAAATTATATAGTTCTAAAAATATTAAATAGCTTAATTAATAATAAGTTAAATTTTAATTACTTAAAGGGAGTTTTCTATTATAAATATTCTTTATATTTCTAAAATATTATAATTAAATTTTTTATTAAAAGCTATAAGCTAAAAAATATAAAAGTCCTCAAGATTAATTAATAAATAACATATTTTTTTAAATATAGTTAATAAAATATTTCTCTTTTATAATAATTATTATTGACTCTCTTCTTATAAATTACTATTTCAAAAATATAATAAAAAGTTTTATTATTAATTATAAAACTTGTAATAATTTATGCTTTACTATAAATTATAACTATCTCTTAAAATATTTTAAAAGTAGTTATGAAAATATTTCCTTAAATTATTATAAATATAGTTTTAAAATAATTCTTCAAATTTCTTATTTAAGTTCAGTTTTTATTAAAAGTTTAAACTAAATAAAATCTAAGAGGTTTTTATAACCCATTTTTATTACTTACTTTTAGATTTCTTACTATTTATAAGAATTTTTAACTTAAATATCTTTTTTATATTTAGTTTATAGCTTTTAAATAACTATAAAGATATAGTTTATAATAATGAAAAAGTATTAAATCTTTAATTAATAGTTTTATTAAGTATTTAAGTTTAAAAATAAAAAAAAGTAAAAAAAGGTCTATTAAACTTCTAATTCTCTATAACTTAATAATAACACTACTCTAAATATTCATTAATATATTAAATATAGTTATTTTGTGTAAAAATTAAGATTTTAAAGAGATTTTTATATTAATCCTTAAAGAGGTTCAAAATATTTAAAACGTTAAGTTGATATATTTCTAGATTCTTATAAGTATATAGTTAAACTTAAAAAAGATAATTTAACTATTTCAGTTTTTATTAGTTTTTAAAAAGTGCTTAGAACTTATAAATTAGTTTTTAATAAAAGTAAATATTTCAATAATAAGTTAGTTAAAAATAGTTTAAAAAGAGAAAAGAGAGAGTTCTATTTATTCTTATAAATAGTTAAAATATATTAGTAAGAATAGAGATAAAATTTTATAAACTAAGTTTATAATTATTATATAAATAATAGTTTCAAGAGACTAAAAAGTTAAATAAAAACATATCTTTTCTAAGAGAATATTATACTCTTAATATACTTTATATCTTAAGTGTATTAAGCCTATATAGTTTATATAACCTACTCTTTAGTAAGTACTTACTAAAGCTCTCTTATAAAGCGTATAGTATATTATTAGATGCCTTACTATATAATATTAAATCTACAAAAGACGTTAACAATAAAGAAACTAATAGATTTTAAGTATCAAGTAAGCTATATATATAAAGTATATTATTTAGTATTATAAAGTTTATTATATAGTTAATATTAAAATTAAAGTATGAAAAGAGATAAGATTACTATTATATATATAGTATATATAATATTAAAGCTAGAGTTAAAGTAATATAAGTAATTTAATTAGTTAGAAAAAGTTAGTATTACCTTAATAGATTCTTTATGCTACTTAAATAATAAAGCTTAATATTTATTTATTCTTCTTCTTCTTCTTCTAATAATAAGATTATATTATATTTTAAGCTTTTGTTTTCTTTATAAAAAGAGATTAATTATTGTTAATAATATTCTTTATAGCTTTATATTATAATATTTTTCTTTTTTAAGTTTAGTTTAAGACTTAATAAAGTTTAAAATTAAATTATAATATTAACTATAAACTTTTTTAAAAGAAATATATTATTATAGTTATTTATTTATTATATAAGAAAGTATAAGACAAATATAATAAAAAGAATATGTAATTTTTCTTTTTTAAGTTTATAGTTAGAATATAGCCTCCCTATACAAAGACTATAGTAAAATTTACCCTATGTATAAGTATAAGTCTAGAAATACTATATAAGTACTTTAACTTATACCTTCTACTAATTAAGGAAAATAGTACAGAAACTTTATACATTCTTACTAATAAGTAAACCCTTATATAAAGTTAAATATATACTCTAGCTAAATAAATTAATAGAATAGTAATAATACTGTTTATATAGTATAAAGTTAGTAGCGCTATATATAGTAAAGCTAATTATATTAAGGCTGAATAAGTTACTAAAGCTTTTATAGCTAATAATAGCTTCACTAAACCTTTTAGTAAAATGCTATAAATACTACTATAAGAGAGATAACTTCTTAACTAAAGAGGTTATTATAAGAAGTTTCTATAGCTAGAAGTATAAAACCTCTACTATATATAAAGCTTTATACTTTTCCTTCTTCTTCTTCTTTACTTTATAACTTATAATAAATCCTAAAGTATCTTTATAATATTTACACTATATAAAGTATTTAAGTTTACTAAGTATAAGCTAAATAGTACTTTTATCTCTATAAATAATATATAATATATCTAAAATAAGTTTTACTTTCATATACTTAATAATAAGCTTAAATTTAAAGAATAATCTAAAAAAAAAACTAAAAATATATTATTCTAAGAGCTTTATTAATAAACGTCTTAAAGACCCCTATAAGTAGTAATATCATCTTTCTTATTAAGAAAGCTTTAAATAATATTAATATAGAGTTTAAGTATATCTTTAGCTATTTTAATAAATAAGACGTTTTCTCTAAAGTATTTAAAAGTACTAAAGAGGATATAAGCTTTATATAAAGCTTAAATATAATAAGTATGCTTTATATCAACTAATAGAGAGAATATTATTAATAATAGTATAGCTATAAAGGTGTTACCTAGCTTAATTAAATAAAAAGACTATAAAGATAGTAATAACTTAATAGTAAATAGTAAAATAGTAGTAGAGATAGTATTTAATAGTAGTATAAGTAATATATAAGAGAGAGAATAAGTTAATAGTTTAATAGTTTATAGTAATTAAATAATTGTAAACTATATCATTACTAAAGTAAAGTTAAAGATTATAAGGTTATATAAATATATAAGTATAGCTAAAGTTAGGAGAGTTATAATTATATAATTAAAGGCTTTATATATTATTAAGAGGTATAAGGTTAAGAGTTTTATTATTTTAAGCAAGTAAAAATTATAGTAAACAGCTAGAGGCTATATTTTCTTTTTTATAAAAATAATATAAAATTAAATTTAAAAAAAAGAAATATATTTAAATAAATTTAATTGAAATTCTTTTTTTTCTTTTTTAAAAGGTTAATATAGTTATAATTTTTCCTTTTTTAGGTTCCGATATTTTTATATTTATAATAGTTTATAATTTAAAAAAACCAATTCTTAATATTTCTCTCTCTCTCTCTCTCTCTCTCTCTATATATATATATATATATATATATATAGTTTAAATCTTAAGTCTTTTAACTTTTTAATATTTTTTTTAATTAATTAATATATTATTAAAACATTTTAATAAGTTTAATTAAGAAGAAGTTTTTAAATATAAATTAATTAGTTTTATTTTATTCAAGTTTATAAGAGAAATAAAATAAATCTAATTATTTATATAACTTTAGTTTTAAAAATAAAGAAAATAAACTTATTTTATTTTAATTATTTTAAAACTAAGTTATTATTATAATAACTTATAATAAATAATAAATAATAAGATTTAAATAAATAATTAATAAACTAACAAGATAGACTAATTAAATTTATATAAAACTTTAATACTTTTCTTATTATACTAAATATTTTTTAACAGTTTTTTCTTAAATTTTATAGTTTAAATTGATCTTTAATTTTAAATATTTAAGTTCTGACTTTTTATTCTAAAGGAAATAGAAATTAAAAGGTCAGTTTAATTTCTTTTAATATAATATTATTTAAATTATTTCTTTTTTTAAATTTATTTTTATTTTGTTTAATAAAGTAATATAGAACAATTATAAAAGAACTCTTCTATAATAATTTAGTTTACTTTTTTATATTAATTATTAATCTTATAATATAATAAAATAAAAACTTATTAATTATATTAAATATTTTATTTTAAATAGAAACACCTCTTAAAAATATCTAAATATTTATATATTAATTATTTAGCTAATTATAAAAGATATAAAAGTAAATATATAAATATAAACCTAATTAATTTATATTTTATTCATATTTCTTATTTCTTTTAATATTTTAAACTATATAGTTTTTAGAAAGAAAATAAACTATTAAAGAAAGTTTAATAATATTATTTATTACTAAGAGATAGTAATTAGAAGAGACTAAAGAGTTTATAAAGAAAGTATATATTATTTTAAAAGAAGTTACCCTCTTAAATATTCTTAAATTAAAAGCTTATAAGGCCTATATTAATTATATAACTTACTCCTTTAATAAGACTTACTAAGAAAGCTATATAAAGCAAAAAGCATATTATAAGATAAACTACTATATTTTTATAATATTCTGCTTTATTTTAGTTTTAAATAGTTTAAAAAATAAAATAAAAAGTAGTAAATTTAAGTAAATAAAACTAATTAAAACTAAGAAACTAAAGAAGTTTAAAAATATTCGTTTTCATTGAATCTTTAAAAATAAAACTTAATAAAACCTTATTATAAATTAGAATTAAAAATTTAATTTTTTTAAGAAGTCAATTAACAAATTTATTTAAAAAATAAGAAAGATATAAAAATAAATATATTTATTACTTATTTATTTAGTTTTCTATCATAAACTAATTAAACCTCTATTTATTTATATAAGTTATTTCTTTTTATAATAATATTCAATATTTATAAAAACACTTACTTAATCTTTTACTTTTTTGTTAAAATTACTAGAAATTTAAAGAACTTTACTTCTTTTTAGTATATTTTATAGAAATAAAAGCGTATTTTATTTAAGTTTTAAAAATGTTTTACTTTTAAATTAGTTAAGTATAAAACTCTATAATAAAAACTTAGTTTAATATAACTTTTGAAAGTAATTAATAGATTTTAAGAAATTAGATTAAAAAATAATAGTATTTTAAATTACTCTATATATAGACTAAATTAATAAATATTAATATTTAAAGATATAAATAAATACCTATGAATTAGCTTTATTATTATATTAAACATATTAAATATATAGTAATTTTACTAGAATTCTTAAGTTAGGTTTAAAGGTAGTTTATAAAGTATATAATTTATCTCTATTTTATTTCTAAGTAGTTTAATATATAATAATATTTATATTATATAAATATATATAATTATACTCAAAACGCCTTTTTATTTATATATAATAAAATATATAATAAAATATATAATAAAATATATAATAAAACATAAAGATATAATATAAAATATAAAATATAGTAAATATATATTCAATATAATATAAAAATATAATATAAATACTTATATTATATTTTGTATTATATTTTTATGTTATGTTTTTTTTAATAATATCTACCCCTAAGCGTCCCTAGATTATAAGCTTATAAAGTCTATATTAGTTATATAACCTATTCCCTCAGTAGGGCTTACCGAGGGGGCTGCGCAAGAGCGTATAGCGGGATAATTCGCTACAAAAAGAATGAACTTAATAATCAATATATATAATAAATAGATTGAGAATTCCTTTAAACTAATGCTATTTACAAGAGCATACGCCGAGGGTCTTCAATATACTCCTTCACCTTTACAAGGAATTGAACAGCTTCCCTTCCATCCAGAAGCCGGTGGTCGTAGGTCAAAGCTAGATACATCATGGGGCGAACCTCAATTTTCCCATTGACCGCAACAGGGCGTTCCTTCACGGCATGGAGACCCAGCACGGCGGTCTGAGGAAGATTGATGATCGGGGTTCCCATGAGAGAGCCAAACACCCCGCCATTGCTGATAGTAAAGGTGCCACCAGCCATATCTTCGATGGTGAGCTTGTTGTCTCGAGCCTATTTCGCAGCAAGTTAGCACACCATCCCGTTTCTGAAAGATCCAAACAGACCAAACTGTACCTTCTTGCCCATGTCAGCGATCGCCTTCTCGATGCCCAGCATGTCAAGTGACTCAGTGTTGCGGACAACCGGAGTGACGAGGCCCTTTTCCGTGGCCACAGCGACACTTATGTCAACATAGTCACGATATACGATAGTGTCGCCTCCGTTGGGTCCCTCGATGGACGCGTTCACAGCAGGGATATCGCGCATGGCCAAGACACACGCGCGTGAGAAGGCGCTCATGAAGCCCAGCTTCACGCCAGTTTTCTTGAGCACATCGTCACGGTAAAGCTTTCGAAACTCGATGAGAGACGACATATCGACCTCGTTGAATGTGGTCAGCGATGCCGCAGTGTTTTGCGACTGCTTGAGACGCTCGGCGATGCGAAGGCGCATGCGGTTCATTTTCACCTACGCCAAATCAGTCATACTACCTCACGACAGTCATCTCCGGACGAGGAGGGGGCAGTCGGAGCATAACGTACGCGGCGCTCCTCACGACTACCAAGGCTTGGACCAGTGCTCGAAGCAGTTTCTTTCGAGGGACTGGGCACGGGCTTTGAAGTCTCCTTGGTCTCCTTCGCTGGAGGAGCAGCTGGCTTGCTTTCAGGCTGAGGTTCATCCTTAGGCTCAGGCTTCGACTCTGACTTGGAAGGCTCGGGTTGAGATTCGGGCTCGGCGGCAGGCTTGTCTGATGTGGTCTTCCCTTCGCTAGGGTCCTTGCTGCTGCTGCTAGGCTTTTCGCCGCCAAGCTCCAACTTGACGATATCTTGACCGACAGTAACGGTATCCTCCTCGTTGACCAAGAATTCCTTGATGACGCCTGCTTCCGGGGCATTAACAGCGACATCAATCTACATGTGAATGAGTCAATATCGTCTCCAGGGAAACTGTAGTTGTCGCAACAAAAGGACGTCAGGCCTTCCGGTCAAGGCTGGAACAAACAACTTGCCTTGTCGGTTTCAATGGTCGCGATCTCTTCGTCTTGCTCGACAAAATCGCCAATCTGCTTGGACCACTGCTTCAGCGTTCCCTCGGATATGGACTCAGCCATCTGTGGCACTTGGACGATCTTGTCTGCATAGTTGCGGACGTGCTGCATCATCTGCGGCATCTGCATTGGTAACGCCCGCGCGGGATACCGACGAAGCGGCACCAGGCGCGCAGTGGTTCTCAAGCTTCTCGAAAGCATCGTGCAGGATTGGCGGCCGAAGGGAGAAAGAGAGTACGGACGAGGAGAAAAACGAAAGAACTTGGAACGAGAAAAACCTGCTACGAGATAACCACAAGCGCGGCGTTTTCGAATATTGCTAGAAGCTCTCTCCCAGGTGGTAGTGACAGGAGAATCCTGGTAGTAGCAACTGCAGCAGCAGAGCAGAGCGTCCAGTGACCGTAGCGTTCGCCAGAAGCTAACAGGCTACATACTGGCAAAAGGGCAAGACATCCTGGTCACTCTACAGTGTGAATGAAGGCACGGAACAGTCTTTGACACGGTGCCTTCCCAATCAGCCGCTTCTCGGCGAATACTTAGCCTTCTTCCGGGTGTCCCGTCACTGTCAACCGAGGAAGTAGTGACAATCTGCAATATCATCAATTACCGGAAATAGCCGCTGTCAACGTCACTATTGATAGTACTTAACTGTGTAGCAAGCCTACATCTGCCACACTGACTGTTGCTCTATGCGTCTTTGTGAGATATCGAAACCTGATCTTAACTGACAAGCTGAGCTGTTGCCATCATTTTCTCGTTTTGATCACTTATTTGATCAATCCCGTTCTTCTCTTTCGCCCTCCCTCCTACGCTGCCTGACTCTGAACTACCTTTTGTCTCAGAACTATTTGGCTGGTGTGAGTACCTAGTGCATGTCCTCCCTGACGAGTTAGAGAATACTTACCATCCTCAACGCTTCGGACATTTGATGTTTTACGCTGGACAATGATTTCCAGATCCTGTATGTTGCTCTGTAGCTGTTGGACCTTGGCATCGTAGAAGCGTTCGGCCGACTCGGTATCCTTCAGTTTTCGCAGTGTTAGCAGGCTTGGCTGCGCCTTCGCAGCGTGTCAGGAAATGCACCAACCTTCTCCACATAGAACCCTGTGCCAACGTCGACAATTACGTGCTTGGGGTCGGACAGCTCACCGCGCACGTAAAGCGAGTTTGTGAGGGGAACAAGTACCGACCTCTCAGCTGGGGATGTTATCAGCATTCATGGCCTCTGAAACTGAGGGAACTGGGTGAGAGAGAGAGAAATCGCTAACCCTCTTCGGAACCAGGACGAGCTTTAACACAACGTAGGCACTCTCTGAACTTAGCCTGAGCGCTGTGCAGCTGGGCAAACGATGAGGTCAAGTGCTCCAACTCCTCCTCCAACTGTTTTTTGACCTGGCTTAGTTGCTGCACGTCCAGTGTCTCGAGGTTGACTTCCGTATTAAATCAGTGAAAGACCTTTGACGTGGCATACATACACCTATGACTCACTCGTCTCAGAACCTTGGGCGGCCATGTCGGATAAGCTTGACTATTGCCGTGATATTGGGGATAGAATCAAAGTCAGCCTTGCCAGCGTTGCGGCAGACAGGAACAGGGAATGAGTGGAGTGGAAGTGACGGTTGATTTCGACTCAATCCGCCTGGCGAGGGCTCAAAGTCTGAGATACGTACTCGGTGTTGTGCTGGTTAGTAAGGCCGACCGCCAGGTCACGTGATATTTGGCGATGAGCGAAAGCACCGCCGCCAGCCAGGCCTCTGGAAACCCTTTTCCATTTTGGCCAGATATAGCGTTAAAAAGACGGCCAGACTGCATCCACTGTGTAGGAGATGACTTGATTACTGTATAGCCGACTGTTACAACACCCTATTTGTGGGACGTGCTCGCCAGACTCACTCGACATGCGTCGTTGCTGTTACAGCTTCTCCAACAACTCTGTTACCCGTCGACGGACCCCTGACAGCGGCACCGTTTCTCTGACGCCCAGTCTCCTACACTGCACTTCGCAGCCCTCATTCTGCTTCCACGCTTTACCGAGGACCACCACGACGGGGTATCCCACCAAATCTGCATCCTTGAGCTTCCATGACAATGATAAGGCGCGGTCATCCAATACTGCCTCTGGTCCCAACATTCCGGTTCTGGGCATCGTTAGTTCATCGTAGATATTTCCAGCCTCCTCGGCTAAGTCTGTTGATGATATCACAACGACCTCGTAGGGAGCGACAACCCTCGGCCACTGTAGCCCCCTTTCGTCTGCCAAATGCTCAACCATTGCACCGATAAGACGAGACACTCCAATCCCGTGACACCCCATCTGCATCGGAACCGTCTTTTCGGTAGCCAAGGGTTGACTTGTGCCGTTTGTGGCCGCTGTGCCCATCGGCACGGAAACCGTCGCCCCGAGAGGCTGCGAGTATCTCGTCCCTAGATGGAACGTGTGCCCGACTTCCAGGGCCTTCTGTACTCTCAGAATACCGCTCTCGCAGCTTGGACACCTGTCCCCTGCACGAACCGTCAGGAGATTCAGGCCCTGACCGCTCCGGTCCTCCATGATCGTGATAGCATCCAACTTTGACTTTGCCGTCTCCCATCGTGGTAAAGGCCACAACTTTGCCTCTTGAAGTAGCAACTCCTCAGCCTGTGCCGCCAGTCTGAAGTCGATCAGGTTTACTAGCCTCGGCGACTTTGCGGCGGCTTGCCCAGTTGTATGCTGACATTCGACAGCACGGGGCCAGAGACGCAGGGCGTCATCGACGCTTGCGTCCAGGCCGGGAATAATGGATTTCACGGCAGGTATGCTTACGTCAACGTCTTTTGTTTCCTCCATTTTCGTCTCCCCTGAAATTTGTGCCGGGTACCATACATTGACCAGGGTCGAGCGGTCCTTGCTGATCCCTCGCCATACTCTCACAGCGGACACTTTGGTGTTTTCGACCGTGGGGTGACCATTCAGCTTCGTAACGTCCTTGCGAGTTTCTGCCACCTCGGTATTAGCAGCGTAATCGCAAGAACCACAAATAATGACTGTGTCCTCCCCAACAAGGGTCGGAAGATGGTATTCGTGGCTGAGATCGCCTCCCATATCGCCAGAGCTGGCCTTGGCCACCATCACTGGCAGCTTCAAGGCTTCAAAGACACCCTTATAAGCAGCTTGGACTTTGTGATACGTCTCCAACGCCGCTTCAGATGAGACGTCAAAAGTATACAGGTCCTTCATGGTAAACTCGCGGGATCTAAGAAGGCCATGCCGTGGCCGCAACTCATCACGAAACTTGCGAGCTTTGGATACTCTGTTAGTCTCTGCAGTTTCGCGGCACATCAGGCCTGCAGGCAGACCAACTCACTGATCTGATATAGGCGAAGGGGCAACTCCTTGTAAGACCTGACAGTCTTCGCTACTAGGGAAGTGATTTCTTCCTCATGTGTGGGTGACAGCATATACTGGGCCCCTTTGCGATCCTCGAATGCGAAAAGCTGTAGGGTTTTCAGTTATGTCGTCACCAGCAAGCCCTGCGGAAACGGACCTCTGATTCTAGCTGGGCTAGGCGACCACTTCTGTGCCAGAGCTCCTTGGATGTTATGGTTGATAGAGACACTCTGGAGGCCCCTGAGTACTAAGATCAACACTATGCCACTTTCGAGACTCTGGAGGCTTTACCCAAATTTTGCATGTAATGATCGATCAGACCCTCAAGTTTCATTTGGACACGCCTGCCGAGGGGCAGGAGGTGGAAAACTCCCAAGTGAGACTGTCAAAGCATGTTAGGAAGCACTCAGATGAAGGCATTCGAATGGTGTTGGCCGAACCTACCTGCCTGAGAAACCCTGCACGAACGAGCTTGTCGTGAGCACCTTTTCCCGGCTTAGTCAGTCGCCTGCAGATGGAAGCAGCAAGACATTGTTTACCTTCATCTTTCCCAGCAGTAATGCCTCCAGTAGGGGTCCATATTGCGGAAAGTCGATGCCGAGCAGGCTCGCTATGATAGTGTCGAAAACATGGCTTGAGAATGTTAGTATCTGCCCTTCCTGAATATGAGTAATCCTGCATCTTGCGTGCGATTCTTACCCGAGACCCTGGCCAAGATTGTAGGTGAAGTCTGCTGTAACATAGCGTGCGGGTTTTTGACGGAGGCGTCAGTCTTCGGGCAAAGGCGAACATCGTTCCGCCAGAACGTGAGCTTTCTAGCAGCTGGCGTCCCACGACTACCAACCCAGCTTATGCAGAGTTATGTCTGTGGGCATTGAGGGGTAGCTTGTATCAGTTGGTGGCGAATGGACCAACGAGTCTCTAGTTTTGGCGCTGCAGTTGCCTAGCTAAAGCAAATGGCATTACCAGAGCAGGCGATCGGATGACAGCGAGTGCGGCAGGCGAAATGGCGTTCAAGTCGCGCAAAGCGGGTTTGCAAGCGACCCCTAGATGAACTTGGGTAGCAACTCGACCGAACAGAAACTTGAGGGCATGCACCAGTGTCATAGACGTAAAGAATATACGAATTAGCCCAAGTAGGTGGCCATTGAGCAAAAGATGTAGTGAAGCGTCGGGTCATGAGCCAAAGGTCGCAGTCGAGAAATGGTCCTAGCCCATCTAATAATCTTTTCAGAGATTGGGAAAAACGACCACGAGCCGCATGTGCCCTCTACCAGCCGTCCTGCAGGGGCGTGAACACGTCTTTCCCATGCACAGACTGACTACCTTAGTGCGGTTAGTGTGGAGATAGAATTCACAAGCAACCCCACTTCCGTACCTAGCTAGTGGAATTTTTTTTTTGCCCTCCAGAGCTGCTGCAGAGGCTGGATTTTCCCGGCGCAAAACTTCCTCATTCTGTTCACACTCGGGAGAATCGAGAGTTGCGCCAGAGCTCTATTTTCGTCAACCTACAAGACGATCTTCAGCCATGGCGAAGCCTAAACGTCATTCCGCTAGCAGCATTTCACAGCAGACGCGATTGAACGAGCAGTCGCTTACAGCGCTTACAGCCAAGATCGATAAGAATTTGGGAACGAAGACAAAAGATGGCAGCAACACCACTAACAAGAAGCGCAAACACGCCTCAGATTGGCCCTCCGCGAGTCCTCGACAACGAAAGAAACTTTCTCCGGGAAGCCAGGAACCTCGAAGGGCAGTGTCCACCAATTCGAAGACCAGCAAGAGCGATTCCCTATCTCGCGAAGCCCTGCTAGAGGAGATTCGAGCTTTGGGCGGCGACGAGGAGGACCTTCAGTTGATTGGCGATGTGGATTCAGACCAAGAAGATACCAACGGGGCCGAGGATTATAGCATTGCTGTCGACAGCAAGCTTCAGGGCGAGTTGGCTGCCTTTGCTGCTCAGCTGGGACTCCAGCAATATCATGAACAAGAGACCATCGGCGGATCTGACGAAGGCGGTGGCAGCGACGACAACGTCGAATTCGTCAGTGGATCTGAAAATGGTGGCGAGGACTCTGAGGCAGAGACGACTGGCTCCGAAGCAGATAATCATCAGGAAGAGACCTTCGAAGAGCATCGCAAGGAGGCAAACAATGTGTCCAAGAAGCAGTTCGTGAGCAAAATCCTTGTCATCGCCGTACCGTGATTGTACTGACCCGTCTGCTCGCAGAAATTCGAGCCTCGTGCGGACTGGCACGGCGCTGCGTTAGGCAAGCTTCCAGAGCCCATAACAACAGAGCTGGATGGGTACCTCGGTGCCATCAATGCGCTCAAGAACCATGCTCTTGCTCTTCTAGAAGCTGATGCATCCGTCTACGGCAAGAGTGTCTTGGCGTCCTCCTCCCACAAGTTCCTTTCTACAATCATGTCGTCTGGTACCTTGTCTGACAAGGTATCAGCGCTCACGCTGGCAATACAAGAATCTCCCTTGCACAACGTTAAAGCGTTTGAGTCCCTTCTTGGCCTTGCCTCCAAACGAAGTCGCGCTCAGGCAATTGGAGCCTTGGGTGCTTTGGTCGATCTCCTAGGTCCCGGTCTCATCTTACCTCCAAACAGAAGACTGCGAACTTTCCAGTCGCAACCTGGGTTGTTGGGCACATTACAGAAGTCTGCAGTCAGCTCGTGGAGCTCAGGACAGCCTTTACCTGGACGTCTTACCGAGCCACACCTTATCCAATACGCTTACGAGGACTGGCTCAAGTCCTCTTACTTCAAAGTCATTCAGCTGCTAGAGGTGTGGTGCAACGACGAAATCGAGTACTCCCGAACCCGTTCCCTCGACTTTGTGTATGGACTGCTCAAGGATAAGCCTGAGCAAGAAACAAACCTATTGAGGCTGCTGGTCAACAAGCTCGGCGACAAAGACCGGAAGATTGCCTCAAGAGTCTCATACCTGTTGCTTCAGCTCCAGAACACTCACCCTGGCATGAGACAGATCATTATCAACGCTGTCGAGCAGGAGGTTTTGCTGCGCCCTGGCCAGACCTTCAGAGCCAAGTATCACGCGGTGAACACTCTCAACCAGACCATCCTCAGCAGTCGCGAGGTTGGTACAGCAGAGGCCCTTCTCCGCATCTACTTCGATATTTTCGTGACCCTTCTGAACAGTTCTGTTTTGGGCAGAGCGCTCGGGGATGAGGAGAAGGAGAGGTCTGCCCCAGCCGGTACAGAAGGAGCCGCAGCAGCAGAGCGTCAGACAGCCGATAAGCTGGTCACTGCGGTTTTGACAGGTATTAACCGCGCAGTTCCCTTCGTGGCAGCCCAGAATCCCATGTATGTGCTCCTCAATTGCTTCATCTCCTTCCCTGACTCGACAAGGAACTTACTCGTCCTGCTCTAGTCTGGAAACGCAAGTGGACACGCTCTTCCGTATTGCACATTCCACGAATTTCAACACCGGCATCCAGGCACTCATTCTCATCCAGCAGCTTTCAGTCACGAGGCATTTAGCCTCGGACAGGTTCTACAGGACCTTGTACGAATCTTTGCTGGACCCCCGTCTGGCGATATCTTCGAAGCAGGCCCTCTATCTAAATTTGCTATTAAGGTCGTTGAAGGCTGACGTCGATACGCGCCGTATCAAGGCTTTCGCAAAGAGAATGCTCCAAATTTTGAACTTGCACCAAGCTGCGTTCGCTTGCGGACTCCTATATGTCGTGTTTCAGCTACGGGTCCAATTTCCTGAACTTAGGGCTCTTCTTGAGGAGCCCGAAGATAACGATGCCGAAGGAACAGTTGCTGAATTCACGGAGCAAAGCAAGAACGAGCTCGCTTCTCGGGGATCAACATACGATGGCCGAAAGAGGAATCCGGAACACAGCAATGCTCAAAACAGCTGTCTATGGGAAATTGTGAGCACTATCGTCTCGTCATCTTAATTACAAGTCGCTTATGCTGTTATATCTAGGTCCCCTCTTTAACCCACTTTCATCCGTCCGTGTCAATGCTGGCCGCCAGTTTGTTTTCTGATGAGAAGCAAATGGCTAAACCGGATCTGGAGAGTCATAGTCTGATCAGATTTCTCGACAAGTTCGTCTATCGCAACCCCAAGGTCGCTGAGACGAGCAGGGGCGCATCCATTATGCAGCCAGTCCGCAACCCAGACCTAGGTAGCATTTGGCTTGCCAAGAGGGCCGGTGCAGCTGCTGGAGCATCGATCAACTCGCCGAGCTTTTGGAACAGAAAAGCTGAAAATGTTGCCGTGGAGGACATTTTCTTCCACGAGTACTTCAAGCAGGCTGGCAAGAAAACCGAGACGGGGAAGAAGGCGGCTACGGTTTCAGCCGTCGCGTCTGGTGATCAGGAGGACGAGGGCGAGCAAGAGGACGAGATTTGGAAGGCCCTTACAGCTACGCATCCTGATGGACCCATCGACAGCGATGAATCCGACCTTGACATGGACGGTTTTGACGACAGCGACGGTTCCTCTGACGGCGGAGTTGTGTTTTCCGATGGCTCCGACATTAACGACTCGGACGGAGATGTTGAAGACGACACACTTGGTTTGGAGGACGACGGGGCTGAGGAGATGGATAACAGTGATGACGAGGGAATTGTTGGGTCTCCTGCACCTCCGACTGAGGAGCCAGCGGAGGATGAGAAGCCGAAGAAGGGTGGCCGATCGTCGAGGAGGAAACTCAAGGACTTGCCCATGTTTGCTTCGGCAGAGGACTACGCCGATCTTTTGGCTCAAGATGATGATTAGGCTGGGAGAGTGGACTTGCCAACGCCATTAGAGGAAGGGATCAACGGTGAATTAGGATTCGGTATTCTAGCGAGGCTTCCCATGCCTTGTGTCCGGGCCATTGCTCTGTGCTATTTTGCCCCATTATGTGTCAAACCATTCCAGTGGGTCATTCTTGGTGAAGATGGCGCGATAGGTCTTGTCACCGTCAGAATGCTCCTTTTCCTCTGTGTGGATGCTGTGTAGCTTAGCCGGCTCGTCGCCTCCAGGCACATCAAAGGCTCTGAAGTGGATGTATGCAGGTCCTGAGTCGGACATGGCTGGGATACGAATCTTGCCGAAGAGGTGAACGCCGTAGGCTGAGACAGCGACTCTGACAGCGACGAGGTCCTTTGAGCTGAAACCAGCCAGTTGGTCGTCGTCCAGCTCCTCCTATATTCGAGCGTGTGAGCCAGGATGGACTTAAGATTCATCTACCACCAAGGGTACTTACAACAGCCTGGAAATACTCGCGTTCGTGCTCTGGTACGGGGTTGGGCATCAGTTGGTGAACTTGTAGATTCCTTCCGACGAAGGCAGGGTTCTTACTCTGATATTCGCGGCGGGTATGCAGGAGCTCCTTCTTGAGCTCGTGCTCGATGTCCTTGAAGACTTTGATTGACTCCTCTTTAGGCTCATGGACGGGGCCCAAGTCTACTGTTTCAGCCGTAGCCTTGATGCGACGGCAGTATTACGGGTCAGGGAAGATGAACGAGAACAGCACTCCATCGAGTATTACATCAGAACGTACCATGTTAGGGGATGTGATGAATCTCCTCGAGATGATTGCACAAAAAGTGGCGGATAAGTCAAAAGTTGCAATGTTCCTGCTTTGATGGATCGATCAGGAGGGGTAGCAATGGAGGTAAAGTTTGTGATGTTTAATGTCGTCTCAGCAGCCAATTTATATGCCATCTGATCTCCCAGGGGAATCTGCACCTGTCCGTCATCCACTGAGCAGCGATGTGATGGGACGGACGAAGCGGGAGCGCAGACCGGATGGGTGTTTGTATGCAGAGGGTCCCATTATTTCCGTGCCCCGACCGCAACTTGTATAGTTTCAGACGCTGGTAGGACATATGGGGGAGGGGTTGATGTCATTGGCATGGGTGACTACTTGCTCAGTTCTTGAACCCAGGCATGGCGGAGGCGGGATACACAGGACAAGGGAACACCACCAGCAGTTGACGTAATCAAGCCAGTGGCAGTGAAAACTGATCATCAACATGATTGGACGCCCGCATTGGGAAGCACGACTATCACTGTTCACACCTATACTTGGCAACGTTTCGCGAACGAGACGTTCCAGGCAGTACGAAGTGGGAATTGCTACCCGTGCGACAGTCAGTCTGGATATTGAGGTGGAAAATATGGGGCTTGACCACGTATGATTGGTTTCATCAAGCAAGGCACCTAGTCTTATCTTACCTTTTTCTTCCACATCAGCTATTGCATAGAAAGCTTCCGCGAGGCAAGGTGCCTCGGTTGTCTTACACCAGTTTCCCTGCGCTGCCTTAATTTGACCCTGCAACAACAATTGCCTTTCGGATAAGACACTTTTGCCCTCCTACCATATCCCTCCTGCCGACAACGCACGCCCTTGACGGACAGATTGGTCGCATATATGACAGCGACGCCGTTCGCTCCGCTGAGGTGGATGATAGCGCTGCCTGCAAGCCGTGCAGGAAGAAGCATCCCGAACGCGCTGTTCTCCCCGGCAGCTTGTCGTATACTTCTTCGACGATACCACCCTGGTGTCGGCGCACGTGAGTGTTTGCGCGAGGTCTCAATGCCTGGATGATTCAAGCTTACCCTGTTTCTCGCAGCTCCCATCGCGCCACCGGCATCACCTCCCTCCCGCCTTCGCAGGGCAATCGCATTCGGCGCATATGGACTGTTGTTTGCAAGTCTCGGCTTTATAGCCGCAGCTAGCCCACTTGCGCCCAGTCTGTTGGATGCGACAAAACACCGGTCCGACGAAGACAGCTTGCGTCTTTACGTTCCAGAAGACGCAGAGGCCAAGGCAGTGGATGATTATATCAATAACCACCCTCTTGCGGCAACGATGCGCAGGGACGCGGACATGGTTGAATCTCGGCCACATATGAGGCTGCCCGATGGGTTAAGACGTCATAATCTTACTGGCGGTACACTCCTTGGCCCCGGGCGCATCACGGTGCCTCCGATATGCTGGACCAGGAACGGTGGAAAAGCACTTGTCTCTATATCTCATCTTGGAACAGATATGTGCGGCCACCCTGGTATCGTGCACGGAGGTCTTCTGGCGACCATGCTTGACGAAGGTCTAGCACGCTGCTGTTTTGGGGCACTTCCACATAATGTGGGCGTCACCGCAAAGCTCGAAATCAACTACAGAAGGCCGGTTCACGCCGGGACATACGTGGTGCTAAGGGCGCAGACAGTGAGAGTTGAAGGGCGGAAGGCTTGGGTCGAGGGTCAACTGGAAACGTTGGTTGATGAAGGACAAGAGCCCGTTGTCTTGGCACAAGCAACAGCACTCTTTGTTTCACCTAGATTTGCGTCGGTATGTTGTGTGCCGCCCCGTTGAACGACATCGGCCTTTCCCACGCTAACATTCTTCGCAGGTCATGGCCAAGCTCAACGCAACATCTTGAGTATGAACCATGGTGTTCTTTTTTCTCCTTTTTTTTTCCCTTTAAAAAATCCTCTGAATTGCCTCACGACTGGACCGTTTGGGCGACAAGGTCCGCACGCAAGAAGCCCTGGCAGCCTGGCTCAGAAAGGCGTGTTGAGTACCAGTCTATCATGCGCCTAGAAAAATTCGCGAGGGGTGGGCTTCACTGATTGCGCAGCCCACCATTCCAGATGAATGGTGAATGACAGTTAGAGGTACCGGCCAGGCAAATACGAAAAGTGGCATATTCGTGAAGAAAAGTCCCCACTAACATTGCGCAAGAAGGAGGAGAGGGCCTATCCCTTCATACCTGGCGGGAGGGTCGAACAGCATCCGGTCCGGGTCGGCAGTCGGTCGATTGCGGTGCCGGGGCTCGGAGTTGCCTGTAGACCACAACCGGAGTGTGCTGCGTTGCAGAAATACGTACTTAGATGGCCTGCCAAGGTATGATCCACCTTTAGCCGATCTGACGCCATCGCTTCCGACTTTCTACACAATGAATTCTCTTTTTCCCTCTTTGGTTCCCCCCTCCCCCCCGTCACGCTGGCCCAATTAATAGTCCGTTACACACCAAAGCTTCACCCGAGACCAGGTGCACTGCCCCTCAACCCCTCCAGAGCTGGTTACAAACTCCAGCTAAATTCCCACAACAAATGCTCATTGCCCTGAAAAGCCTTGAAAACTGTGTGAGCCGGTGCCTGCGTGCTCCACGTCAGATGGGCCGCGTTTTGTTGTGCAAGCGGGGGCGAGGGGACCAGAGCAGAAGACATTCCTTACCTTGGATGACTTGGACGGCACCTACACTAATATTGTACCTTAGTGAGCCGTCACTTACAGAGTAGCTTCCATGACTTCGGTATAAAACTCCTGACCTGCCGTCCCTTGGTCAGGGCTGAAACATTCTGCGCGCATCTTGTAACTGTAAACTCTTTGGTCATCCTTCCACTCTCTTCCACCCCCCCGACCTCTACTGGACCACTGTCTATTGATTCGTCGTACTGACTTCCACAATGGCTACGTGAGTACAAACTCCACACTTGATTATTATCGCTCCTTGGAGTTTGCGCGCATCCTCTAACTACCTGGCCGGGCTCTTCCACTGTGTCGCCCTGGCCTTGGCTTCGTGACTTCCTCCATCCGCTTCACATCTATCCAGTGCGCAGCGCCTTGACTGATCGAAACGTGTTGATCTTGTAGGAACATTACATGGCACCCGTCGCTTTCCCGCCATGAGCGTAACCAGCTGCGTCGCCAGCGTGGCTTCACCATTTGGCTGACTGGCCTCTCTGCCTCGGGCAAGTCGACCGTGGCGACCGCTTTGGAGCAACATCTCCTGCACCTGGGCCTTGCTGCCTACCGTTTGGATGGCGACAACGTTCGTTTTGGCCTCAACAAAGATCTGGGATTTTCTGAGAAGGACCGGAACGAGAATATTCGTCGTATCGCAGAGGTACATTGCTCTCCCCTCTTTCTACGCACGCCACCAATTCAATGCCATGTTTTTTGCTTACCTGATGCTCTCCAATAGGTTGCTAAGCTGTTCGCTGACTCCTCGACAATCGCCATCACTTCCTTCATTTCTCCGTACCGAGCAGACCGTCAGGTTGCCCGCGAGCTGCACACCCAAGCGAGCCAAAGCGACGACGACGCTATCCCTTTCATCGAAATCTTCGTCGACGTCCCAATCGAGGTGGCAGAGCAACGTGATCCTAAGGGGCTTTACAAGAAGGCCAGAGCAGGCGAGATCAAGGACTTCACTGGCATCTCTGCGCCGTATGAAGAGCCTGAAAACCCCGAAATCCGCATCAGGACCGACAAGTCGAGCGTGGAGGAGTGCGTCGCGCAGATTGCCGAGTGGTTGATCAAGGAGGGCCTCATTTCATCCACCAAAGCAGCTTAAAGTCCACGTTCTTGCCTGTGACGGCGTTGCGGTTTCTCATCTAGTTGCGTGACTACAGAAACCGTCAACTCGTGGCAGTCAGAGCTCTTATTCGGTCTTTGCCGCTTTCCCCACGTGCGTCGGGTGTTTTGTGGATACATAGACGTATGGATATTAGAGCCCTCGTTGGTGCATTACTCCGTTTTCACTTGCTAAGCCTAAGGAAAGTCGAATTCGTAGTACACATACGCTGTGTACTCGTGACCCTCGCCTCCGCCCAATCCAGCTGCTGCCATCTCAGACGACAGGGTTGCATCGTCTTTAGTGATTTTTCCACGCTTATCTCGCCCAAAAGCATTGCCTCCCAGGTAAGAATAGTTGGAATCGAGGGAAGTCTTGACCTTCTTAGCCAGCTTTGAGTTCGTCTGAATAGTAGGTTAGCACCGTGGACGCGGGTTGATTGCGAGAATCACTGCGCGATCACTTACCTTTACTAAGACGCTGACATAGTCGAGAGGAAGCCCGTACCGCAGAACTGCCTCGACAAAGACGCGAAGTGCTAGAACATGAAGCCATATCATGACGCTTTCACTCCAGCCCGTACGTCCGATTCTCAAGGCTTCTCCCCACGTCTTCTTCTCTTCGCGGGCTACTCGATCAAGCTCGCGCTGTTCCTCCTCCTTGCCACCTTCGACGTATTTGTACTGGCGGGGTGTCCACTTCTGTTCGCGGCATTTTTGTAGGAACTCGGCGCTATGTTTCTTGAAGGACGTGGCAGAGTACAATGTGAACTCGTCATCCTGAGCTACTTGTGCAGCTGACCGTGGAACAACCATGGGTGCAAGCGTTTCGTAGCTTCTCAAGAAGTCCTTCTTGGCATTGTTGGGCACAACTATCAGGTGTGTCTCGAGGTATTCCGAGTCTTGAATAAGGATTGCAGGGTCGACAATCGGCGTGAGCGACTTTGTCGCGAGGTTTCCACTAGCGTCAATTTTACCATCAACAATCTGCAACACTTTGATCCTCGGGTAGTACTCAGGTAGTGAACATACGTTTGCTTGCGCTGTAGTGTGGTGAAGTTCGTCTTGACCGAGTTATACTGATTAAACTTGCTTTTGACATCGTTGTCGGTAGTGATAAGTTCCTAGTGTTCTCTTGTCAGTCATGCCTGGCAGTACACCTTTCGGAAGCTCTCAATCGTAGCATACCTTTTGCAGCGTATCGACAAGCTCGCTCAAGCTCTTGTCGGCACGGTATCGAACTTTGTTCCACGAAAACGAGCCTACGTACTGATCGGTAGGCTCTTGGAAAAACAACATTGTCAGCGGTTTATGACGATGTCAAGGACGAGAATGGACGCGGGTGAAATGCATACTGTCGTTGACCATCTTCTGCTGCGCAATTTTGTCCTCATCGCCATCGAGAATCGACTTCAGTGAATCAGCAACCTTGGCGACGACGGCCTCGCAAGTAGATTCCAGCTTGGCTAGGTCGTCGGCCTGTTGGACCAAGGCATCCAATGTGCCGATCTTGAAGTCTGGGATGTTGAAAGGCCGGACGCTGCCATTCTCGGGCGAGATCGTTGCGCTCAAGGAAGCGATGGCATCTTCCTTGTCACTCGAGTCGAAGATGCCAAGGGGTAGAGAGACAAGGACGTATTTGGTAGACATGTTGATGATGATGGCTAGCAGTCCATGCGTATCAGCAGGTGAGCGCGGTAAAAGTACTGGCTAGGGAGCTGGAACGATGACGATGGCGGCAACGAGTCGGAGCGATCCAACGTGAGAGAGCTAGCTTGAGGTAACAAGAGGTCTTGGAGGGAAGGCTTAGGTAAGGAAGCTGACGGGCCTGAACACCGAGTCGCTTTGGATATTAGGGGAAAGTACCTGACACGACGACAGGGGTGGTTGGCGGAAGCGATTGCGACGCTGATATGAATGTTGCAGCCCCCGAGATGTTGGTCAGTGTGGAGGAACGGGCTCAAATCTACCTTCGTAGGCACCCTCAAACATGCCACAGGTGTTCGTTTGGTGGCCTTGGAGGTTTGATGAGAAAAAGGATGTCTTGAGGTGCCGGGAAGAGAAAGGACAGCCAACGTCTGTCAACCTAAGGTTTAGGTCCAGTGAATGCCACCTCCCTCTGCTAGGAGCATCGCACAGCCGCGTCCAGGAGCGGGCTCTGTCCTTTTGGGGCGCTGAGCTCTGGGCAGCTAGCGGATTAATGCACCTCCCCCCTCAGGTGAGGTGCCTACGGGTGGCAGCTGGGCTCTGTGTCACTCGCGATCAGCCATCAGAGTCCTGGCCGTACTCCGCGTCTACCGCCTCCGCACCCTTAGGGCCACTCTTTGCATCACTTCTGTTTCTCGTTCCTCGACGGTCATTCCGAATGAAGTTTTGGTCTTGTTCCCTCTTGCTCGGTCATCGACGTCGCGCCCTCGCTGAACCACTCGCAAGCTGGTCTGCCAGTACCACTTCCCGTTACGCCATTCGCTGCGTTGCTGAGAGCCAAGCCTTCACGCTGTGATGCTGCCGGCGGCGGTGTCTACGCAGTACAGCCCATAGCGCTCACCATCCCACTTTGCCACGACTGGCCGACCCATGATGATGTTGCACTCGTGTTCTGCGGCCCAAATTCGAAGCAGTTGACTCGGAGAATCACCGTAAGAAATTACGGGCTATTGCGAGCGTCGAATGGGTCGCGATTCCCATAGCCTGCTCGAGACCCATCTCCACGCCACGAATCGACGGCCCATCGTACGTCCCTGTGTAACCAAATAGTATTAACACTACAACAAGTAATCGCGCCGCACTCACAACTACGGCACTGGCACCGGCCCCGACCTCGGCCTATTTGCGTTTGGGAATGAGAACCAGTCTACAACGTGGCATACGCTTACAGCAATGGCTACTATCGCAGGTTCGCATTTCCCCCGTCAACTGCTCGTCACTTGCTCGTCACTAGCCCCCCTGCTGACCATGACCTTTTGCAGCATCACTTCAGACGCTGAAACCGGCCGCCGCTATTTCGAACGAAGAGAAAAGCACTTCTGACCAACGTACTTCGCAATCACCCGTTTCAGCTTCTGCAAGCCACAGAGGTTCGTTGACCAGACTTGTTTCTCCATGCTACTGCTCTTCTGCGGCAGCCCTGCTTGTTGTCAACTCTGTATAGCTAGGCGGGCGGCTGACTCTCAGGCAACAGGCGAATCTCATAGTTTTGGGATTTTACAACACACGGGGCCTCCAGTGCAGGATGATATTCCCGGCCTGTACAGAGATGGTCGCGTTCGGAATCCAGTTCCAAGCAAGCTGAAGGGCAAGACCGATGCCAGGAAGGGAAACTTTGGTGTCATGCACATTGATCTTACCACTACGAATGAAATTCAAGAGCGGGATGCGGCGGCGAAAAGGACGAGTGAAGGCACCCAGCTTGCGGCGAAACTAGCCCAGACAGACAGATACGTTCCCATCAGGCGGAGCAAATTCGCTTATCGCCCAGGAGATCGAGATACTTCGACATACCCTCCAGCTCCTCGTCATCGAACCTCGCCCCTCACAGCCGCCGAGACCAAGGCCGAACAAGCTCGGTTGCTAACGCTTTTGCGTGGTCTTCATCCGGTTCTGGTGGTCGATCAACTGTGTAAAGCGCTGGCGTTCTTCGGTGGCGTTCCCGGTGCAGCATACACCGATGAATCTTTTCCGGACAGTGCTGAGTCCAATGGTCCGGGTTCACTCTTCATCGGCTGGCTAGCTGAGATCTTTCCAGCTCTTGGTCCCAAGTCGTTGTCCAATTCGCAACAGTCAATAGTGAAACGTCCAAGGGGACGACCGAGAGGAAGTAAGAATGCAAAAGGGAAAAAGGAGAAGAGCCTCAGAAAACGTATCTTGTTTGGTGCCCGTTCATTACAAACATCAGAAGGTCGTCTTCTAGGCAACGGGTCTGTCCAGGAGGGGCCTGCAGATGACAGTTGGGTCGATATCGAAGACGCAGCACCCCTAAGTGACGGAGGTAATGCGACAGGAACAAGGCGTGATGCCACTGCCGATGACACCGCAAAAGTATCTCATGAGAGTAGTTCCGTAGCGGGGCCGAGTGTCTCCGTTGAGGAGGAACCCATCAGTGCTGTGCCCGATGCCTCTTGCACACCACCTCCAAGACGGCGAGGGAGGCCTAAAGGATCGAAAAACCGGCCAAAGGATGGTGTTTCCGTCACGAATTCTGAGCAGCAGAAAGCTCCTGTCACAGACCATGATATCATGCCAGCAAGCACGGGATCTGAAGTATCCAGCATCAAGAAGCGGAAGCCAGGTCCTGGCCGCCCCAAAGGATCTAAAAATCGACCGAAGGAACCAAGAACAGCAGTCCAGACTGGCAATGGTCATCGACAGTTGGTAGAAAATAGCCAACATCACGGGCAGGAACGCAATATGGTCGACCATGGGACCGCCGGGCCAAGCTCTCACCATCCATCTATATCAGCACCTACAGGGTGTGGATCTGCTGAGCCAATGAGACCTTCCAATGCGGTGCGAATGACACCCTCTGAGGTTTCTCGGCAATGTCCTGCTGAGGTTTCTGAAGCCGTTTCCATTATCAGCGGTGAGTTGAGAGGGGCGAAGCGGAAACGCAAAGCCCCCCCAACCGATCCCAATGTCGCGCAAGCTACCGGACCAGCTTCTATTGACCCCGAGGTTGCTACCCAAATAACGATTGACACAGCATCAGATCCCGTAACTCGGGAGGTGCCTGCGTCTGAAATGACCACCAATGCCGTACCTCTGGGTCAACCTGGCAATGGAATGCAACAGTCAGCTAAGAGGCGGAAGCCAATGAAGGAGATACCACGACAACCTGCTTCAAGGAATCGCTTTGGGTCGTCCTCGGATCACAGCCAGACTGTCTCAACAACAGTTGCAACTAGCTCGCATACTTCGCAGCAGAGACCATCTACAGAACAGATTAACATTCGCAATGCTAACGCGGAGGACCATGCCGAGATTATACCCTCACAGACTATAAGCCAAATGAGCATGTCTATCAGCCACTCGACACACTCGCAAAGCACCAGCTCGCATCAAGATGGGCCTGAGTTACGTGGTGGCTTCGGTCCAAGTCGTGCCCCTAGCAGCATCGTTCATCAAGCCCACGCCAACGAGTCAATGGCCGCCGGCGCCTATCCCATATCCCTGGCGGGCGACTCGCCACCGAGCATGTATAGCAACAGTCACTCTGTTCAGGGGCAGTTTGAACATCAAGTACCGCAGCGTCAACAGCGGCAATCACATAGCCAGCAGCGGATGCTTCATCAACAACTACAAGCCCAGCAACGGCAACTTCAGCAGCACGAAAAACAGCAGTCGCAGGAGCCGAGACAGAAAGCCCGTGTCCTTGACCGTTCCCACATGAATCAACACCATCGTGTGAAGCCGACTAGTGGACCAATTTCTTCGTCAGTAGGACGCGATACGAACGCCTTTGGTGAACCTGCCAACGATGGGGTGTATCAGGGGCTCATGACCCAGCAGTCACCCTTCGGCACACAGATGGCCATGGTGACATATCCTGACGGCCACTACAGGAAACCCGCACGTCGTTCAGGACAAAATCAATCGCCAGCTTTTCAGAATCGCCAAGTCCAACACGCAGCTCCCACGGGCATGCCGTCATTCCACGACTACTCGGACCCAGCATTCTTGGAAATGACAGGCCTTGACTCTACGAGCCAGGCTAGCCTGTCCATGGGACAACAGCCTTACGGTATGACCAGCAACTCTATACAGCGGCCATCATCGTCACTTGGTGCACCATACCAAACAGCTTCTGAGATCAGCCATTCGGCATCTTTTGATGGCTCTGTGACG
Source organism: Colletotrichum fructicola Nara gc5 (assembly GCF_000319635.2). Taxonomy (NCBI): domain Eukaryota; kingdom Fungi; phylum Ascomycota; class Sordariomycetes; order Glomerellales; family Glomerellaceae; genus Colletotrichum; species Colletotrichum fructicola. The sequence goes on along the minus strand of NW_027094051.1, from coordinate 4,362,636 downwards.
GAATCCACACTCAGAGAACGAATGTACCATACTTTGCGCCGTCAGTAGGGCGTAGTTGCAAGCTTCTGTAATATCCTATCCTTAGTTTTTGACGGCGCTGATGAAGACTAGTCTTTCCAACTTAGTAATCAGTTGAAAATCAAAGCAGCCTCACGGTGTATCTGTACAGACGTATGATTAAACGTGTCACGAAGTTCACGACTGATGTTTTTTTTTTTCTGGAACCACTTATTTGAAGTTGGGGTACTATAAGGCAGTGTTTTGCCCTGACCAAACGGATATCATGATTTTGTTTGTAGGTAGATGGATAGATACCAGGAGTATCGGTTTTTAAAATTAGCCAAGGGAATTCAAGACGGTTTGACACCTTCGTCTCTACCAACTGTTTCTGCCTCTCCATGCTGAATCACGACAAAGAAGATTAACCAGATAGGTTACGGGGGGAAAGACAGACAAATAAAAACACCCTGAACGGCCAGGCTGAGCTTTTTCGCGCGTCAACTTCCCATGGCCGCTACCCTCGCCGACCTAAACGCCAGTATATGCTGAAGATGCCCAGTCATTCTCAAACGCCATCAATAGAGTCTTCCTCTATAGCTTCAAGTGGAGGACGCACAGATTCAGGTGTGCTTCGTCCATACCACCATTCATCCTCCTCTTCCGTACCATCGTCTCGGATCAGTTCCAGCATAACCTGAGCATTTCGCTTGATGTCCTGCGTACGCTCAACAATACCGCGTTCCATTATGAGAGCCTCCGCCGTCGTCATCCAGATTTGCTGAAGGCTTGGTAGGTCCTCGAGTATGCGGCGCACCTGATCCCGTCCCAGAGGCCCCATGGGCATGCCTGCCGCGAGACTGGTATTGAATATCAGGTTGGTATCGCAGAGCTCCACAGTGTCGTCTAGAGATGTTCGAGAAGTGCGTCGTGCTGGAAACCCTGCCTGCGGTGAACCTTTGGTGGAATCTCTGACTGATAGTGATGATTTCTTGCGCCCGAGTCCCATGATACCTCGTCTTTGCTTCGGGACCGGTGACTCGACGGCATCTTTAGCTACTGCATTATACCATTCGTCAACCGCCCCTCTTCTGCTGTTGTATCCCTTAATCTCCCAAAGCCTCTCAACCTGTCGTAGACCGCCCACGCAAAGGATCGCAACGTGGATTTCGTCGGCTGGCTTCTCTTTCAAATAACCCCTTAACGATCGTTCAACGCGTCCGGCATACGACGGGGGACGTAATCGTCGACAGAATGATGAAATTATGAGGGGGAAGACTTGATGAACACGTAGCAACGTCTGGTCGTCATACATATTCATAATCTTGACCTCGATGGGGTTCAAAGTATAGGGCTCATGCAGCAAACCGTGGCCCCCATGATCAACAATATGTTGCAAATGTAGTTTTCTGTACGTCTCAAAGAAATGAAAGACGGTGAACAAAAGCGGAATCAGTCGTCGACGCATTCGTTCACGTTGGGTGGCAAACTCTTGACGTTGGGCATCTGTTGTTCGCAGGAATATTTCCTTGGTGATCCATTCACACATTAGGAAGGACAACTTCGCAGCCACATGGAGACGGTGCCATAAACCGCATAGATGGTGGAAGTTGGCAGCGGATGGATCTCTCGAAGGATAGAGTCGCAGAGCGTATGCTGGAATGTGGTGATCCAGGTGATAACGAACTATAGGCGCCTCGTTAAAAGTTATAAGTGTATGCCATGCCTTCGATACCCGGCGTAGGTTGAGGACGTCCGTCAATGGTAATGACGATATGATTTGGATCTGAAGCTCGGTGGGCAAATCAAGGAATAGTTGATCGAACGGGAGCCTGTATATTGTCAGGAACAGTGAAAACGAGATATGAATTCAGGATTTAGTAAGGTGTGACAAACGTCTTTGGCCTCGAACCACCTCCGGCTTGCTCTGGCAGTTCGGCGTGTGTTGCCGAGGACTTGGAATGAAATATGGAACTCTTGGATCTTAGACCGAAAAGGCGACTCTTCTCGTGACGCTTCTGATCTGCGGGCCGAACGAGTTCGACATCGGCCTCGGTTGCTTTGGAGCTACGGAGTGGAAGGATAAAGGTGGACGGCGGCTGCGAAGTCGTATGATGAGAAGAGTTAGACTGTGGCGACGGGAGGTGAGGATCGCGAGACTGAGACGGTAAATGAGCTTCCTGAGCTGCCCTGAGTTGATCGAGTTTCGTGAAATAACGCTGGGAAGCGAACTCGGTGAGATGAGGCGGATCCATTTTCCTGCTACCGTACTGGACGATGATGCAGTAGGATGGAAGGGTTGAAGCCTAGAGAACCCAGCATAAGGGTGCCCGACTGATCGTCTCTAGTCGGTGCGGAGAGGGCCAAGCGAGGGAACAAAACTGTCGACAAAGCCAGACATTCGCGTCTCAAGCATGGCTGAGCATTTGGTAGTTGTTTTGGCAATAGAATCGAGGGACGTAGGGAACGAGTTTCGCGGAAGCGGATTGGTTAAACGTTGACAGCGGAAAGGTTGGGTCGATAGTTTGGTGAGGCACGGTAAGCTGTCGGCCTTTTTTCGACAAGTCTGGCGCGCACCAAGCGCGAAATCGTGGGATATCGATCAAAAAGGGAGCGCGCAGAGAGTCGAAGTTGAAGTCGGAAGCGGCGGCAATGTCGAAGAGGATCGTTGACCGATTTTCGGGTGACGTTTGGCCGCAAGGTGAGATGCGATGTTGGCTGGGGTTGGCGAAGGTGTCAGGGAAAAAAAGGATGAGCGAGTGGGCGGGAGCGGGAGAGAGAGCAATGCAGCCGGCCTGGAGGAACAGAGAGGGAAGAGGTGTGCAGGGTGTATGTGGGAGTGGGTGTGAGTATGTGCACTTGGCGAAGGTACCTTATCTGAGTCTAGGTGCTGTAGTCCCAGTCCCATCAGTTATGCTCTCCCTCCCGTCCCCTTCTCTCAATAGGTACTTTTAGGTTGGTATCTCAGCCTCTGTCCCGAATAGTGGTCGGCAGCACAAAGTACTGTAGTGTGCTGGGAGTGATGTAAGGTTCCTCGGGCACAGGGGCGCTGTGTCCAGCACAGCAGCGCTTTGCATAGCGCCTTTTCCAGGTGCGTAGGCGCCTAAGGTAGTGTATTGAGGTACCTTGCCTTGCGAGTGGCAGTGGCACTGGACCGAATGAGACCGTCAACGAGCGCCTACAACGAGTCGCGAGAGAGGGATCGGCCGTTCGCTCATTCTGGGTGGCCCGGCGGTATGTGCGGCGAATTAGTGGAGAGGCCCAAGTGAGAGAGGGCACTTACTTGTTAAGGGGCCCGACCTAGACACAGTTTCGAAGCACTGTACGTATCCAGTGCGGAAAGTTGCTCGTACTTAGCCTGTTTCTTGCACAGTCAAGCTGATGGGCCGGTAGTCGGGGAAAAGGCTGGATGTAACGTGCACAATTCAGGCTGGCACGGTGAAAAGCGGGAAAGGAGAAAAAGCGGCCGAGTAAAACACCGTAAAAGTGACCGGACGGAGCGCTGCCACCCCACAATTGCGTCGCCTTACATGCGCAGTTTAAAATTCGAGAAAGAATTTCTCTTTCTTGCCAGTGGCAGCCGCTTATGTGCATTTGCAAGACGCTCTTGCTTGTAGTAGGAAGTCGGTCGTCCCAATGCGACCACTTGACCTTGAGGTAAGGTAGACGATGATAGCGTTTGTTGCCGTACCAGTATAAGTCCAAGCACCGTCGCTTTCTTCAAGTCAGACTTCCAACTAAGGAGAGGAAGAAATCCTTACATGGCTTGAGCCTCATTCATTGCTTTGCTTGGTTGCGAGTGGTTGGACGAATCTGTACGTGTGGTTCTTGACACCCTAACCGAGAATCTATCGTGTGCGACTGAAAGTTCCAACTTGTGCCACTGGGTTTTGCCGTTTCGGCGCGATCACTCGGGACCATCACGGTGCAAAGAGCCTTGCATGCTTGATCTGACCCAGAGTAGAACCCGGCGCAACATGGGAACTGTGTCCCCGACTGGTGGGTCGGCTTCCGTAGAGCATCTTCACTTTTGCCTCCCGGAGCATCAATACACTTGACCTACAGACTGACCGGGCGTGGCCGGCGCCGCCGATCTGGGCTCGGTGATTAGGTGGGCCTAACCATTCGTGTGGGGGCGGCTGGATTGCGGAGCTACGCCTCGGGATGGGCGCTGGAAGATGGCGAGAAGCAACGGCGAGACACACAACGAGAAATCGCACTTTGAGGTGTATCCAAGTTCCGCTCTGTGATCTACGGCCACAATGACAGTGATGATGTTTAATTGCATGTCGTAGATTGCTAACACTAGCACCCGATGGCTTGATGATGCGACTGTTGTACATACTTCAGGTAGGGAAAATCTGACCAACACATGGCCAGCTACCTATCATGGGGTAGGCACGTAGGTAAGGTACATATCGGTATGGCCAGCCAGCGAGTGGATAGAAAGGCAGGTATCTGTGGCCATGGACGCGGCAGATTCGACCGAAGTCGCCGAAGTTGAAGCGATGAAACCGACTCGATCAGCTTAGCGCCGTCTCGGATAGGACAAGCAGCGTGGAGCTAGCGGGGTTGCGGACGTCGGGGCTGGGGACGGTGGATTCTGGACACTGGGGAAGGGGAGTCAGAATGGCGCGAGCTGTAAGGTTACCTTGAATCGTGCCCACTGTCCTCTCTACTCGTATGGGTGCCTTAGCCTGCGAGCGCCCCTCGGGCCTACCGCGGCCTTTCTCTGCCACCTCCCTTCTAAGGCGTCTTCACATCCACCCAGCGTGTTTTCCGGGCTTGCGTTAGGTGAGTACACCTCGTGGCACTGCGCTGCGGGCGAGACACATTGGTCTCTGTAGATTTCCGGCTATCGGATACATACCTGTCCGTACGTACTTACCTAAGATACGGAGTCGGCGCGGATACGGATACCGTAATTAGACCCTTTCCTTGTGGTCGAGTTGTTACTGCTTATGAACGGAACATCTGAGCCTGTGTGTGCTTGATGAAGCAAGGAGGCCAGCTGTGCAGGCATGATGTACAAATTCCTATCGTTCACCACCAACTTTCCACCAGATGTCACCTTCTTACGGGCACAGAAACACCTTTGATAGACACCATGTCAGAATCGGCCCATACGTGGATTAAACGCAGAGCTGTCCCGTGTAGCAGGAGAAATCCCCGTTCCTCTGCAGCCCTCGTTTTGCTTGTCCTCCGTTCGTCGGGCTTTCCACCTCTCCAGTCTAGGTACCTTACATCACGCTCCATACAAAGTGACAACACTAAGGCGGCAGTAAACCCGGATGTGATTCTCCAGTTCAACTCCACATTGGGTACTCCGCGTTCTCTCCGCGCAGTAACCTGCAATTGCGGGCAGGATGTCTGTTGATACCCTTGAAGCCTAATAGCTCTCTCTCTGACTCTCAAGTCGTTGAAAAAGCACCCCACTGCTACTACCTACTTCCAGGACATTGTCCTCACGCCAAGGCGTTGGCACCCTACTCTTTCCGTCGCACGCCACGGCTGCGACCGTGAATGCCCAAGCATGCTCCCGTCTTTGCTCTGCCTGCTAATGGGGAGTTGAGACTTGGTAACTGGTTCTGGATCATCCATGCCAAGGTCATGCCAAGGTCATATGTAATGCCAACACGGGCAACGCGTTTGGGAATACTTGCCACATTATCTGTACCTGCCCCGGCATGATCAGCCTACGTTGGTCCCCAATGAACCAATCAGCCACACTTCGGGTTCCTACGCGAAATCCGTGGTCCCGCCTCAGCCGTGATCCAACATCCCTCAATGAGGTGGAGCCCGCGTTGCATCACTCTCTATTCGCCGGTCTCTGGTTCGGTATCTCTTCCTGCATCCCAAGTTTCCAGCCGTCTAACCAACACTGAAGGTGTTGAACTGCATTTTCGCCAGCGGCCTCATCCCCCTGCCCCCCTTTTGCATTCAACCCATCTCTTTCCCAACCACGCTTGGTGTCCCCTTTCCAGTAGGCCACTATTGCCGGCCGCTATCCGCCTGTAGTCCAACCTCGCACATCGGGACTTCGGTCAAGTTGTCGCCTTTGCCAGAGGTTTTGAAGACGACAGGCTAGTCTTCCGTGCATGAGTAGCCTTTGTTATTCGCGTCAGTGTCCCGGTCTTCAAGTATTCCGCGTTCGCCGCGCCCCGCACCGCGCCGTGTCAGGGTCAGATCTCGGCTCTTCCCCAGGTGGAAAGAAAAAGCCAAAACGCAATGGACGGGCCGAGTGTGACCCAGCCGTCCGCATCGCCGTCCTCGTCGGCGCCGACCCCCGATCTCCCTGCCGAACGGTACAGATCTGACCGCCCCTTGCATGAACCTCCATCTGATCCTGACACTTCAGACCTGCCTGCTCTAGCTCGTTTCGAGTTTCAGGCGGGCAGGGGCAATGATGGCACAAAGATACTCATGGTGGAATGGAATGCCTCCTCAGGCCCGCAGTCATTGCTGTCTGCTTCGGGGACCTGGCAAGTTTCGTGGGAAGGCAAAACAAGTCATGTGCCGGTCGAAGACGAGGAGACGGGGAAGAAGAAGCGTATTTATTTCCTGCTGCCGCCAGGGGCAGCCGTCCCCTCGGTCATTACCATCGCGCACCCAGATGGAACTGCTTTCACCACCAAGTCACTGCCGGCTCTCTTCCCTCCAGGCCTAGGTGCTGGAAACTCAGTGATTGGGGCAAGAGGCATATTGCATACTATCTGGGCCAAGAAGAGACTTGCCGAGCTGGAGGACGAAATTGTTTCTGAAATGAAGACAAATTCAGAAGGCATTGGGCTAGAGATAGCCTACCAAGAGCGCCAGTGGATCGTTGAACAATTTGGTGTGAACCTCAAAGTCAACATGGGTGTCAGTGGCAGTACCCCGGCGGTTGCACCTGCACCCCGGGCTCCGTCTAGTTCTATGTCGCCAAAGTCACCTATTGGAGGGAAGCTCGGTCAGAAGCTCAAGGGACTAAAGCTGGCAACATCGGCGGCGGACCTGGTGGTTGGCCGAGCTGGTAAGATTCCCGCCGGCACCTTGTAGTTGCGCCGTTGAACCAAACCTAACCTGAGCTTGCTAGGGGAAAACAACTGCCTTCAACCCATATCCTTCTCGCCCGCTTCGAATGACCTAGCAGTTTCCTCATTTCCGACCTTTGCACGGCAGGGCCATTCCAAGGTTCGTGGCGATGCTGCCGCCTCGCTGGATGCTGTACTGGTTAACAACGAAGCCTACGTGGAGGGGAACGAGTACGACCAAGAAGAAGATCTCTTTGCACTTCCTATGAGCCCCCGCAGCCCCGACATGGGACGAAGTCCATTCAGCCTCGAGTAGCTTTAGGCATATGTTACTATTCATTACATGCCTACTCGTCTGGGACATCACTGGATCACGCATGACATGGGGTGTGTTCCTGGCGTGTATGTTTCCTATATAGTCGCAGATGTACTGGGCAAGTATGTCAAGGTTCGGACAGTATCATTGACCAAGTAGGAGCTTCCGACCGTTCCCACTCACTCGTTCGGTGTTATGTAGCGTCCCGCGCTGAGTGGATCATTGCTGTCCTTTTGGATATTCGTCTACTCGAGAGTAGTCGGCTTACTTGAAAGCCCTCCCAACGCATGCTTCCGTGAGTATGACCCAGTAGCAGCTTGCCAAATTCCTTTGCCACTCTAAATGAAGATATTCGACAGGCAGTAAATCTCCCACCGGGCTGGAAATATGATTACCTCCAGCCTCCAACACGACCTTCGTCCCACCGTTCTTTTCTCTCTTGCCGCAGGTAATGGAGCACTTTGGCATCTCTATACCTTTTGATCCAATCTAGCGTTTCCCTTTCCGACGCGAACGCACCATCCCCTTCTCCGTCGATGAAGCTTTCCTCAAGAACATGGCAAATAGAAGATTGTTCGTGCACCCCTTGACCCAATCTTTGGTACAGGGAAGCTGGCGAGAAAGGTGACAGAGCATGGTCCATATCGGACTGCTTTTGTCGCCACTGCCGTTCCAACGCATGCGTAGAGAGAAGTTGAGCCTGGGTCGTTGATCGCTGGTGTGCTAGTCTAGTCTCAAGTTCGATCAAGCGCGACGCTAGTTCAAGATTCTCAGTCAGGGCTCCTTGAAGAGCTTGATGAGAAGCAGCGAGCGAAGGATGAATTGTGCTCGGTGCATGAGTAAGAGCGCTCAGAAGTTGAGGGTTCGTCACAATGTCGGCCAGATCCTGTTTCCTGCAGCTACTATTAGTTGTGGATGAGGCCGTACCTTCACCGATCCTGTCATACGACTTATCTTGCACCGCTGTTGGGAGCCATTGATCACCTGGGTCTGGAACGGGTTCTGGTCTCGCGAACTCGAGCCCGGCTTGCTGATGCGCAAAAGATCCACAATTGCTGCCCGCCCCTTCAGAATTGATGCCCGAGCCGGCGCCGGGTCGAGGTGAGTTAGAAGTGACGGGCGTGCCGATACGGCTGGTGTCGTGGCTGCCTGGTTTGGGCGGGAGCGACGGAGGTGGAAGAGCGTGCATGATTTGATGGAATCTCGACGTGTCCGGCTGTGGACGTGAGAGTAGGGGAAGAATCTATAAGACGACCAGAGCTAGATAACCTCGCAACTGGCGGCTGGGTTCCTGCCTTGGCAGGGTTGCAGAAATCAATATGATGCTCAACTTGGTCAACCGACGTCAGCGCGATTGAGTCGGCTACTCGATGCTTCGATGTCCGTGCTGTCCGCCCGGGGGTGACGGCCACGCCCGATCGATAAGATAGGACAGCTTTACATAAGCATGTCATACGTACTCGAATTTCGTTCATCCGAACGTGAACATGAAGTTCCACGTGCCAGCAAGTAGACAGATTTTACGTGTCTTACTTCGTACATTAAGCTTTCTTGATGGTATTTCACATGCTCTTCCCGCAACCCAGACTCCCTAGCCCATGTGCCCCGCTAATCAAGCGACCGGTTTCTTTCCTTTTCCTTTACCAATGTATACGTTATACAGCTGCGGATGGACACGAGCGCTTGTCTTCCTTACGTCTCGCCATCAAGGCCTGACTGACCATAGATCCCGCGACCAGCCCATTTCCCGCAATTTTTTACTGCTTGAACCGGCTGCTTTCTTCTCACCTGAAGCTATTGCAAGCGCCTTGCTGCAGGCTGCAAAAGCCTCCACCAACTCCTTCATCCTATTGGCCTTGATGAGGCATGGAGCAAGGTCTGATTCCTTCTCAGCAATGGTAGCCGCAAGTTCCATACACTCCAAGAAGTTGTCCCTGGTCAAGGTTGTGCCAGCAAAGTGCAGTGTGCTAACGTAGGCAAGAAGAGTCTCAGGCAAATACAGGTCCCGTAGAAGCTCCAAGTCTGGGTCGTCTGAAAACCAAATAAGCTTACGTGGCCAGCAAGGAAGTTAGGCTTTGTCAACTTACCCTGGCCCAAAAGCCAGTTCTTCAGCAGTGGCTGCACGTGATCCTTTGCGGATTTGACTTCGTTGCTTACCTTGGCCCAGAAATCTCTCTTTACAGACGGGTCCCTGGGAATTGTGAGTGATGTGAGACAATACGTGGGTAGGAAACCATACTCTTTAGAAAGCTCCGCAAGCGATGCGATAGTTTCCATCGTGTCCAAAGCCTTGACAAGACATTCGAGGTCGCGTAAAGTTCGTGCGTTTGAGGCAAGCTGGCCCGCCGACAATCGGGCTGCATCCGCCGATCCGATATGGCTAGTCCAGAACTCTACATCCTCGGACAAGGCATCGATCTCATCCTGGTCGGAGGTTTCGATCTTCTGTCGCATGATGACACTGAATGGCACGCGGTTCGCAAAGCTCCTTGCGGCATTTAGACGCATATGTTCTGGCCCGGTTAGTCAATCTATGCACTTTCAAGGCTCGAAACACGTACTGAGGAAATACTTGTAGACCGACACGCCGACCACGAAGACGTCCGGCCAGGCTTCCTCAACAAGCAAGAGCCATTCAACGGAGCGAATGAGGCGATCGTCGGATGGGTCAATAGACTCCGGATCTTCCCCAAAAAAGTCCGCTTTGATAGAGCGTCCATATTTCAGAGATGCCGGTTCGTTCTCCATGATACGAAATTGACCTTTGTCCAGATTACCATCCGAGGTCTCGTCCTCCAAGTTCTTGAATAAGAGTTCTGGTTGCATTCTGACAAACTTGAGTACATCTAGCCCCGCTTTCCGGATCAGACTGAGCTGGACGAGACGAGAATCGTGGTCAGTGATTGGCAATATGTTCGTGCTCAAGACGTGGAATGACCTGGGTTCAGCGATCCTGGAGCAGTAGAGAGGGATCAGCTCGTCGAAACCCGCTAATCGCAGCAAGCTGACATAAGCTGTGATCGTATTTTCCTGCAGCTCGCGGCGGTCATAGTCGGCGCTGAATGTGGCGGAAGCCGACGGTGTTCCTAGGGAGTCTAGGGTGGAGAAAATGATGAGGGCATGCACAGCCAACCGCAGGCGATCGGGGGTACGGATATCGGCAAACTTCTCCTGAGCCACACGGATGTTACGACAGTTGTCATCGGGCATTAAAACCGATGGCTCTTCCGAATTGGCCTTTTGGGTGACAGCAATGCCTTGCTCGTAGAAATATTGCTCGAGGTCTCTCGAGATGATGGCAGCTTGAAGAGCCTTGGCCGGCTCGAAGGCTTCTTTGCTCGTATGAGGGCTGGTTTCCAAGGATTTTACCAGACGCTGCTCCAGCGTCGTTGCGTCGCCGTGAAACTGAATGGCGTCGAACGCGGCGAACGACGAACGAAGGGAAGCTGATACTTCCGGCGGACAACGACTCAGTACGAATGTATCGAACTGGGTGCGGAGGAGGGCGTTATAGTGCATGAACAGGAAATCGTCCCACGTTTTGCATACTTTCTGTACGCTGGGGATGTCTCCTGATAGCACTCCGTAGACGGCTCTCTCGATGTCATCAGAACCACCTTGACGAGCAAGAGCAAAGCACATGCGTCTCCAGAGGGCGAGAGCGGATGGGTCATCCACGAACTTTGACTCACCGTGCTCAGTCGCAAGAGGCAGCGGGGACATTGAAACTGCCCTCCAAACCTCGGTTCTCTCCAAACACCATTCTCTCATGGCTTGAAGACTGCTGCCCCTCCGAAGCAGCTGGAAGCAGCCAACCCATATCGCTCTCTCGAAAAATTCGTCCTGCGGCTCCAGCTTTCGTTCCTGTCTCGTCACGGCATCAGGATCAAGCTCGGCGACGAGTGGAGCGTTGTCAGAGTTGAGCAGTGTGCGCGCAACTTCGGGAAACTCAACGTCCAGGGGACGGGTAGATCCCCTGACGCCCTTTTGCAATTTGATCGCAGATCTCGTGTGAATCCATCCATGGGCAATAATGTCGCCTCTGTCAGCATTCTGCTGCAGCTCCCGAACCAGGTCATCAATGCCAGGCCCGTTTCTTGCGCCTTGTTGCAGCCATTCCAACACGGTTTTCCTCTCGATCGCCAGTGGGTCGTCGAGCAAGAATTCGCTCCACAGATCATCGGGTTGCTGAGTCCTCTGCATGATGCCAAATGCCTGCTTGCTGTTCGAGCTATTCGAGGGATATCTCAAATGTATCAGACGGCGAAGGAGATCCCAGGTTTGCCTCTCTTGCTCCCAAGCCCGGATATCCTCTAAGCTTGGCGTCGGTTCGGATTCTTCATCCTCGTCGAGATCCATCTCGGTGTCGCCAACCGAGCCTTGACGCGCCTGGTTGCGCAGGTGCGCCAACTTCTCACCCGTGAAGTCATAGTAGGCGTTTACAAGCCCGAATATCCGCTCGCGCTTGGCCTCGACTGATCCATGAGGTGAAAGGCAATCATCGAGCGCATTTGCGAAGACCTCAAACTCGGGTCCGATCTGCATATCCATGGTCGATTGGTAAGACGTGATGGACTCGTGGTATTTCCGCAAACTCAACGTAGGTGTGACTCGTGGAAACTCGTCGTAAAAATTATGCGGACGGTTCTTCGCGTGGTGGGCGGCACATTGAATGATCGGCTTCCGCTGCAATCCTGTAATATTAAATAATTAGCTACAGAACAAGGTTGAGAGAGGGGATGAGAAATCAAAGCTGGAGATGCAACCCAGCGCGCGCAGAGTCACAGCTACACACCTCCTGCGAATAGATACTGCCTTTCGGTATCGCTTCGTACAGGCCAAGATGTCGGGTCGGCGCAGCTGAATGTTTGGGTTTGACCGAGCTCCCAAAGCTGGAAAATTTGGCGAAAGCAATCGGTCTTCTGTACTCCGCTCAAGCGCAAATTGTGCTGCTGTGGCCTACCCCAATGACTGGGTGTCAGTCTTTAGAGAACTCGGTAGCTCTTCCCGTTGCTGGAAAATTGGCGTGGTGAGATGCTGGACCATCCGGAATATCGTGGCTGAACAAACGCGGACTTGTAGACCTCTAAAAACGACCAGTGGGCATGGACTTGCCTTCGGTAGGCGACAGCGACGGTTGGCTAGCGCGATGGGTTGAGGATGGATTCTACGCTGGTCTGTGCACGACGTGGTCGCGTTTGTGGGAGCACTGAACGCTAGGCTGCATGCCTTACTTTAGAGGCAATACTCCCAAGATACCTTGGGAGCGGTCAGTGTCAACACAGTGCAGGGAGCCCTCGAGGATGCATTGAATCATGACCGGGCGCCAGCGAGACGCACTGTACGGACCCGCTCAGCACACCTTTATTTGAATTTCTAACGTCGGGGTCTGATGTTGAATTTTTCTCTCTTTTTCATCTATGTCAAGGCCTTCATATTAGAGTCTCGGAGCAAGTATTCAATGCTTGTTCAGGTCCCAAGGGTCCTCTTGCGTGCTAATGAACGCCTAGATCAAATTGCCATCTTTCATAATGTTGCCAGAATTCACCTTTAACTCGGGTTGACGCATAGAAGGAAGAGCGGCACATCCCCCCCTTTCGCCCTGACTGTTATCAATGCCGCACCTCTCAATCTCACGCTTCAATGAGCTTCGCGCTCAACGCTTCGATTGTGACGTCTCCCGGAGTCTTGCCAACTTGAACTGCAGCAAATGCGGCTTCGGACAACTAGCTGAAATCGCGCCTTCGCCTTTGGAGCGGTAGAACGCCTCGCAGCATTCATACAAGGCCGTAATCACCGGTTGGCACTTGTCTTCATTGTATCCATTCTTGGCTAAACAGTCTGTCTCCCAAGCACGGATTAGTCTCATCGTACCATGCCACGGCGTGAGCGGCTCAGTCAACTGGGGCTATGTCTGACCTTGTATTGCGCACTTCACCGTCAAGAGCACGTTGTCAGTCATATGCCACATGTGTGCCGGCGAATGCGGATAATCAAAATGACTCACAGCTCGAGGATGACATGGAGGGTTTGCCTTTAAGTCCTCTTTCAAGCCCTGCTACGAACGGTCAGTCAGTAGGGAAAATGTGAGGATCTGGAAGTCCGCTCACCATTATGGCGGTCTCCTCTGACGAGCGACACGAATTTGCGCGTACTGTGGAATAGCCGAGGCCTTGAAAATCTTGTAGACAGTTTGATAAGACGATTTGTGCGCCGACAAGATCGATTTGATCCTATGGAAGTCGGGTTACCTGACGTCCAGAAGACATATTTGGCCGCGGCCTCGGTGTCGATCTGCTTGCTGACTAAGGAAGTGATGAACCAACATGAGCCGCAACTTCCTGATTTCCTACCGGCACCCCTCAACCCTGCGTCCAAATTTCCAGGTTTTTCCAACCTTTCTTGAGCTCGGGAGGGCTTACTTCATGGAAAGTAGTGCTTACGTACCTTAGTATCTGTCTTGTCTGCTTTGGTAGTAGATTAAGGCGTGTGCTTACCTTTCCTCCAAGGCTCCAGCACCACGCTGGGGAACTAAGCGCGGGGGAGCCTCACAAAACCTTGCCGGCAGCCTGTCCAATCAGGAGGCCTGCGTCCCACCTTCTTCTCCCAAGGTGCCTGCCTGCCTGCCACTCACGCAGTACCTAGGTGCCGCAGGTATTTTACGCTTCCGTTGCCTGTATACCTTACCTTGAGGTACCTTCCTATCTTACTTAGCACAGTCCGTCTCCACATCCCTCTTTCTCACTCGGCGATAGCTCAGACGTGCTTGCCTTCTTCAACGTGCTTCGCATCAACGTTTCCTACGACCTCCATACGACACAAGCGCCGGCCTTCCACACTGTGGTAAACACACTTCACAGGCCTCGACAGTGAGCTCTCGACGTACGCAATTGTCTCATCCGCGTCTTTCGCAAGCGTATGTGCAAAATCCGCGATTATTCACGACATCTCCCAGATCCTCAGACCCAGCTGGCTAACTTCTGCGCGACTACGCTTGACAGACACACCATGTCTGGCGAACACGAGAACGGCTCCCCCGCCGCTGGCGGTCAAGAGGCCCCCCCCGCCGTCGAGCACCTGAACATCAAGGTCACAGACAACAACAACGAAGTCTTCTTCAAGATCAAGCGGTCAACCAAACTGGAGAAGCTGATGACTGCTTTTTGCGAGAGGCAGGGCAAGGCGATCAGCTCTGTTCGTTTCTTGTTCGAGGGCCAGCGAGTGCAACCCACGGACACTCCGGACACGGTAAGTTCTGAGCGGTACAATCAGAAACACTGCGAGTTGAGCGAGGCATCGATGCTGACTAAGCTGCCCAACAGCTTGAGATGGCAGACGGCGATACTCTTGAAGTTCACCAGGAACAGGTCGGTGGATCCAACTAGATGGTGGATCGCGAGGAGTAACGGCGTATCTATTGGTGGAGTGCAACGGGTTTCCTTTGCGAAGCGGCTGGGGACTCTCAATAGTGGGCATGGAGTTCAGCAGAAGGATGGTCTGGCTCGCACGTACACAGAGTCCATATCAAGACAGTCCATGATGATTATGACATTCACGCAAACGTTCATTCCATCCTCGTGTTTATCGATGCTTACAAAACGCCTCGCCCAGAGTCATGCATGCCTATTATAAAAAAACACGGTGCCGAATCTTTACTCCATCGCTACCCCTACCGTTAAATCCTCAACTCCCAAAGTCCATGTCGAGAAAGTTCCGTCGTGATTCATTACGCCTTGAGTTCCAACATGCGACATCGCGTGCAAAGCACAATCGTCTTTTCTCCGTCGTCCTTCGGAAAGATTTGGCCATCATCAAAGCCTCCATTGCACGCAGCGCAGCGGAAGCATTCGTCATGCCACTCACCCCCTAGGGCCCTGATGTACTGCCCGATGACGGCGCATCTGCACTTCTTGCACTTGGGTGCCCTTCGTTCTGTTCGCTTGGTCTGGCAGTTGATGCACCAAGCATATCCGTCCTTCTCGATATGTGTCATGCCTTTTTCGAAGGGGTCTCCGCACTCGGCACAGAAGAAATGGCCGTAGTGCCAATGTTCACCGAGTGCGACCACGTGCTCGCCGAGGATAGGCGTTTTGCAGTGCTTGCATCTTGGTGCAAAAAGCTCATGCCAATCCAGATGGCAATAGAATCGCAGTCGTTCATCGCCGTCTTCGGCCACAGTTTCGCCCGGTGCCTCGTCTAACACCTCGCCGTTCTCCCGACGCCTGATCCTGTCCAAGCGGTTCTGACGATGTGCCTCTGGCTCGGGGCTGATCTCTAGAGCTTCGAGACCAGTACCGCAGGCAAAACAGCTGAAACATTGGGGATGAAAGCGTTCTGTCAGCCCGGCCAGGGAGACGAACCTACCCTCGATAGGAAATCCACACTCGTGGCATAGAGTAGTCGAGCGATGCCCAGCGCCGGGTGCTGGTGACCAGTGACGTTGTGGGCGTTGAAAAGGTCGTCCTCTACCTGGGACGGCTTTGGGGTCGGGCAGGGGCCGTGGTGCTCCTGCTGCATTGCCGTCGTCGGGAGTCACAATAACAGGTATACTTGTGTTCGTTGCAGCCGGCTCGTCAACGCCGGCGATACTTATTGACGGCACGGCCGGGACCCGGCGTGTCCCGTCCGTCGAGAAATCCTCCGGCGCCACCACGATAGAAGGAATTTCCACCGGCTGGTTCTTTTGGCTGGAAGCTCCTGTGTCGGAGGTGCCGAAAGCCGATCCTGGCCTTGCATCAGTTTTCTCGTCCGGAGCTTTCCAGTTCGAGTCGAAGCTTACAATCGGCCGTCCAGGTCGATCACTGACGGCCGTGGGCGTTGGCAGCTTCGCGCTGCGATCTTTCAGCTTCATGCTGGTAGCTCCCCTGATATCGTCGCTGCGGATCTCCATCCCGTTCTTCTTCGGCACGGTTCCATCCGCTGCAGGCTTTGGGAAGGACGTATTGGTCGTGTACTGTGGGTTCCGCGATTGGGAAGGCGGGTTGCGGTGGATCTCAACTTTGCACCTGGGCTTCCACGGCGCCACACGGTCAGCTGGCGGCCCAGCCGCGAAGCGCACCTGGCTTTGAGGGTTCTTTGGCTTGTCCACGAGAGGAAGATCCGGCACAGCCTCCGATTTGGGCTTGGGTGCTCCTCGGCGGTTGTTGACTTCAGGCTCCTCCCAGATCTGATCCCCTGAGAACGGCTTTTCTACCTCGCCGCTGATGTTGCGTTTCATGCTGCTGCGGCGGCGGCTGACGGACGCAACCCCAGAGTTGGAATACATGGCACCAGATGGACCGGATATTTCACAGTCCAAGGAGGGGCGTTCCGGGCTTTTCCCCTCTCTTCCAAAGCTATCACGCGACAGTGACAAAGAAGGACGTCCGTCGCTGTCAGTGGAACTGCCTGAAAACGACCGTGTAGTGTCTCTAGCCAGCCCAGAAGGCCCAATCTCATTGCCGTATTTTCCCACACTAGCAGTGCGCGCGTGGGCATAGCTGTTCTTCCTCAGGTGAGGCTTGTATCGATATGGTGCATTGGGATCGGGAGGAGCAACCCCATTCCGATGCTGCCAGACCAATTCTGAGGCCTCGTCAAGAGCAGCATTATAGATTCTCGTATCATCGTCTTGGGTACTAGTGGCATCACCTTGGACATTGGAAACGCAGGCTCCGTCGCCATTGTCGTCCTTGATGCGCATATCGTCCATAGCCTGACGAAGGGATACTGCTTCTTCCTTTTCCATCCATCTTTGCCCCCTTTCCATATATGTGTCGGTGGGTACAACCTCGGAAGGCTTCAAAGGTGTCGCAGAACGGGGAGGGTAGTAATCGCGGCCGGAGATGCTGGACACGGAGTAGCGGGAAGAAAAGCTGGCATTGGCCGGGGGAGGGCTGTGTCGGGCGGAGATGTCGACAGAGCTGGGGATCGACACAGCAGGACTTCCAGAACGGGAAAGAGGTTCAGAGGTGTTCGGCTGGTCGTGAGAGGGACGTTTGGACCTGGCCGTCGACGATGGAGGCTGTGGTCTCGCGCCACCGGGGCGAGCGACACGGTTCGTTCTGAGATTGGCGAGGTATGCAGCTAGAAAGTCAGGACGTTAGCAATAGATGGGAAGTGGAACTCTACTGCGTAGAATTGTTCCTCACCGAACTGCTCGTTGTTCATGTACGTTGGAGACGGAGGCGTCACTTTCCTCGTCCTCTCCGCACTTCTCCGTCGGTGCATGATGGAATTGAGGTACGGCGGACACCGAAAATGCTCATACACAGAGACAGATGTTGAGCCGGCGGGCAGATTGTGAGTGCGGAGATGGAAGAAGGTGTCCAGTGACAGTGCGGGGGAGGGCACGCAATGAAAAGGGTTTGGTGTTGCTGCGAGACTTTTCTATGAAGGTAGAGATGCTGGCTAAAGCTGTGAGGCATGGGCTTAGGCATGCGAAGGGAAACCGGTGGCGTCCTTGCCTTTGCCAGCGTGAAACTGAGGTGTTGAAGATATATCTAGGCCATGTGGTCAGCGCTGGTTGGTTGTCCCGGCAACAATGACTCCCGAGTTTGTGGGTTCATGGACCATACCTTACCTAGTGTACCATGCAGTAAACGCTCTCGAGGTACCTGAGGTAGGCACATTGGAGTTGTCTCTCTTAGGTAAGGTGAGGGAGGGGTTCTTCACCGTGCTTCTTTGAAAAAGCCGACCGCCCTTTCCTTCGATTCCGGGGCGCAAGCCTGGTACTTGTACAATGTCACCTTCCCTCAGCACGCGGGGAACAGCAAGGTTCTTGGACTTGAAAGCGCTGGGTAAAGGTAGGTGTACATTGACGTCCGTATGCGTACTGCGTAGTAGCTTGAAGATAGAAAATGCGGTCAAATACGCGGTAGTGCTCTCTGGAGTTGAGTAGCTGGAACATTCCCTGTGCTCCTGTCCAATGATGCCATGCAATGGTGGCGGTTCAAGCCCGTCGTCCCGCCAGGTTCCTGCAGGAAGTGTGTTTACCAGCGTCACAAGTCTGACACGACAACCAGACAGTCTTGGTTCGCTGGCAACAATGCAAGGGCTGCTTACAGGTCTACAGCTTTTCGAAGCTGTTTTTGTCCTAGGGCGACAGGTCGAGATGACTCATTCGAGAAGTAAACATGCGAAGGGGGAAAAAACAATGATGCATGAGGCTTCATGTTCCTTGTGGATTCCCGCATGAACACCACCCTTTCCAATAATCTTCGCCCATGATTATACCAAGCAAGCTTCCTGGGTCTGCGTGCGCAACGTTCCGCCACAACTGCGCAGGTTGGTTTGGGCTTTAGGATTTATTTTATGCCTTCGCTAATATACAAAGTATGAAGCTGTATTGCTGCGTCGGGTGCTTATGTCCAACTACCCAACGAAGATTGCAATCAGCGAAAGACAGCTTGTCACCACCTTAACTCGCCGGGGCGCGCATCTCCGTCTTTATCTTGGCTATCTTTTCCTGACGCTTGTTTCCGCGCCAGCCCGCCCTTGCTGTCCGGCATTTGATCGTTGCCGAAGCCTAGGTTCTTGAAGTCGTCTTTGGCCATTAGATTCCTGCGGAGCCACCGACACAGTCAACATGGTTGTTTACGACCTCATGGACATGACAAATCCATGTCGATATCTTACCTATCCATACGACAAGCCAGGTAAGACTTGGCAAGATCGCGACACTGAGCGTCATTGACGCCGCGGACTTTCTTGATGCACTCGAGGTAGTTTGAGATGACATGCTTGCATTCACCTGATGGGCGTCAGGGTAGTACCACATAGCAACGTAAGAGTTCCCGGCTAGAGAGCATTGTGATTGACCGCGACACAGTCTGACTTGACTTACCATCGTGGTCCAGAGGGAAACTGCCACGCTGAGGACTGTGAACAATATCCACGGTCAGTCAAGTGAGTTACCAACTGAAAGCAAAAGGAACCAGAACGCAGATGTCTGCACGCACGGGATTGGTTTGGCATTTGCCTGGCGGGCCCCAGGGCCACCGAGTTGACTCATGGTCTCTGCTTCCTTCTGGTGTTCCTTCTTTTTTGGGCACGGAGTTGTTGGTTATCGCTGTTTTGCTTGCCGAGGTTGTGAAGATGTTGGAAGATCTTTGGACTGGAGCCGTTTTAAGCCTGACTTGACAGACGCAAAAACGCGCCACGCCAACTGCTTACACGAAACAACTGGGATCACTAGGTCTGCATAAAAGATACACTGGGCATCATGTAAGGCAATATATTGGGTTGAACCCTTTACAAAGTAATGACATCGTACGCACATGGAACCTCAGGTCGATCGGCTTCCTTCCATTCCATCCATCCATTGTGTGCTTCGGTCGGGAATATCTGCATTGCCGATGCTTCGACCTAGGTGAGATCCAGTGAGCCCCAGCCCGAGGGGTGGCCCGGGTTTGCAGGTCCTGCAGGCGTCCGATCAAGAACTCAGATCCCTCAGAGGACAAAGCTGAGCTAAGCATCGAGTAAATGTATGGATACCTCAGGAACCAGAGGGAGCAAAGACACTAGGCACCTGAGGCTCATCGCTTGCGCATCCAGTGAAAATGCTGTCATTCTTCACCCTTAATGTGAGCTACCTGAACAGAGCAGGGTACGTACCGTGGACTGGGCAGTCTGTGTAGTGGGCGTGGACCTCTGCAACCCCTAAGCCCCCAAGGTATCCATAACCAGCAAACACCAGCATTACGGCCCTTGCACCAACTTTCTCTGAGAAGGCGGCTTGTGGACCGCGCATGAATTCTTGAAATTGGACGACGCGAGCAACATCGGCTCTATCATATCGAACGAGTCCTCCCCGATTCATCCAGTCCCAAGGGTTACCGTGCTGCTCCCTGAGCTTCCTTTTTTTTTTCTTCTTCTTCGCTCTCTGTTTCTGGGACCCATCGACAGTCGGAGGCAATCGACGCATTCAGTCTTCGACCAGAAGACGCTTGCTCCCTTCGTCTGCGTTGCGTTGCGTTGCGTTGCGTTGCGTTGTGTGTTTTGGTACGGTGCGGTGCGGTGCGGTGCTCTGGTTTCTCTGCCTCGCCCAGCTCCTTCGCAGCTCCGTCTTGCTCTGCAACGCCTTCGGTCTTGCATAGGGTAGCTTCGACCTCGTCCGCCAGAAGCTGTGTATACTGCAGTTTTGAACGGAAAACCCCCAAAAGGCACATTGACGATTTCGCCTCGCTTCGACCCAAGTGAATATCACCCACAACTTTTGGTCCAGCACCATGGCGTCCCTCGGAGACGACCTCCTCACGACCGTCAACAAGTTGCAAGACTTGGTGTTCAACACTATCGGGAGCGACTCGCTCGATCTGCCACAAATTGTACGTCATTCTGTCCTCGAACCCACTTACGACAAGACCTCTCACTTACGTGCCTTCTCCTCAAATAGGTTGTTGTAGGCTCTCAGTCCGCTGGGAAATCATCCGTACTGGAGAACATCGTCGGCCGTGATTTCTTGCCGCGCGGAAGTGGCATCGTCACCAGACGACCCTTGATCTTGCAACTGATCAATGTTCCCGAAGACGAAAACGCCGCGGATCCTCTGCAAGACCCGTACCGGTCCCCCGATGTTGCCCGGCGATCCGAATGGGCCGAATTCCATCATATTCCCAACCGCCGTTTCACTGATTTCTCCGACGTGAAGCGCGAGATCGAGAACGAAACGTCCCGTGTGGCTGGCAATAATAAGGGCATCAACCGGCAGCCTATCAATCTCAAGATTTACTCCCCGCATGTCCTCAACTTGACGCTCGTCGACCTACCAGGACTCACAAAGGTACTACCAACTTCTTCCTAAAGCATACCCGGTCTACACCGTCGTTCTGACGTTATTCGACAGGTTCCCATCGGTGATCAACCCACGGACATCGAGAAGCAGACGCGCAATCTCATCTCAGAATACATTGCCAAGCCGAACAGTATCATTCTCGCCGTCTCCCCCGCGAACGTTGATATCGTGAACTCGGAAGCTCTGAAGCTTGCTCGGCATGTTGATCCTCTGGGAAGGAGGACCATCGGTGTACTCACCAAGGTTGACCTGATGGACCATGGCACAAATGCGTTGGATATCTTGTCCGGCAGAGTCTATCCCCTAAAGTTGGGCTTTATCGGCGTTGTGAACCGTTCACAGCAAGACATCCAGGGGAACAAACCTATGGAAGAGGCTCTCAAGGCTGAGTCGGACTTCTTCCGCCATCACCCGGCGTACCGCAACATTGCCAGTCGCTGCGGAACTCACTATTTGGCTAAAACGTTGAACACCACTCTCATGGCTCATATTCGCGAGCGCATGCCTGACATCAAAGCGCGACTCAACACCCTGATGGGTCAGACGCAACAGGAATTAGCGAGCTATGGCGACATGCATTTCAGCGGCAAAGAGCACCGCGGGTCCCTCATTCTACAACAGATGACACGATTCGCCACGTCATTCATCTCATCCATTGACGGTACCTCGACCGAAATTTCCACCAAGGAGCTGTGTGGTGGCGCCCGCATTTACTACATCTTCAATTCGGTTTTTGGCATGTCTCTCGAGTCTATCGACCCAACGTCAAACCTCTCAGCTTTGGATATCCGCACGGCTATCCGCAACTCCACCGGCCCTCGTCCCAGCTTGTTTGTGCCGGAAATGGCATTTGACCTGCTCGTGAAGCCACAAATCAAGCTTCTTGAAATTCCCAGCCAGAGATGTGTCGAGCTCGTCTACGAGGAGCTGATCAAGATATGCCACACATGCGGTTCAACTGAGCTTTCTCGCTTTCCTCGGTTGCAAGCAAAGCTGATCGAGGTTGTTTCCGATCTGCTGCGCGAGCGCCTGGGGCCTACATCATCATATGTAGAATCCCTGATTTCGATCCAACGCGCTTACATCAACACGAACCATCCCAACTTTCTGGGAGCCGCCGCAGCTATGAGTAACGTTGTCAGCAACAAGCAGGAGAGAGAACGAAAACGCCTCATCCAGGAGGAGAGAGAACGGCGGGAGAAGAGGAGGTTGAAGGAGCTTGGCAGCAACGGTGTTGAGGCACCAGACGACGAGGAGGCCAACGCCACTGCCCCCGAGAAGGCCGACCCGGCATCTCTCCGGAAGCAGGCCAGCAAAGGAGCACGCAGTCTATCCCCAGGTGTACGGGAGAATGGCGCTACTGGGCTGAATGCGGCATTGAATGGAGCAAGATCGGGATCTCCCTCCAGATTTAACGGACAAGGCCTTGGCGGTGCTCGCGACTCGTTCCTGACCTACTTCTTTGGCAAAGACGGTGCTTCGCCTATTGGGACACCCCAGGGCATGTCCCCCACGCCCAACTCCTCCATCGCCCGCCATGTAAGCCAGACTTCTGAGCCCACATTCTCACAAAGCATCCGCCGGGCCGAAGAAAAGGTGGCTTTGCGGACCCCTACCCAGCCCCCGGTTCGGGAAGACGAGCTGGATTTCCCCAACTCGAACCGATCTGTAGACTTTGGAGCGCCATTCGTAAGTTGTCTTGGCAACACATCAAGCCCCTTAATGTATTCCGTATACTTACATCCACTCCAGGGCGCGACAGGTGGCGAACCAGCCATGACGGAGAGGGAAGCCATGGAGACGGAGCTTATCCGAGCACTCATTTCCTCGTACTTCAACATCGTGCGCGAGTCGATCGCTGATCAAGTCCCGAAGGCTGTCATGCACCTGCTGGTGAACCACTGCAAGGACGTTGTCCAAAACCGACTTGTCAGCGAACTTTACAAGGAGGTCCTTTTTGAGGAGCTGTTGTACGAAGACGACGGTGTCAAGAAGGAGCGTGAGAAGTGTGAGAAGCTGCTCCAGACATACAGGGAGGCAGCGAAGATCATTGGCGAAGTGTTATAGATATGTGTTGGAACAGAAACAGATGCTGGCGAATCATGCGCCTCTTGTCTACACTAGTCCTGTCAACTCTTCTTATTTCAGTATCCGCGAAGTGGGCATGGTGAGGACCTAGGTCAGGTCCCTGGCGTTTCTACGGACACGGTCAGGAATGCTGTGAGGATCGACACTTTTGTACACAGTTGGGTCATCTGTCTCACAGCGTTGCTAGCGGTGTGTGCCTCTGCTGTGCCTGAAAAGCGAATACGTGTGTAATACAAGGGCCTCAGCTTTAAACATCTCAGTTCAGTGCACCTTGTACGTGGTCCTTCGCTCGAAATATGTGTCTGGATTTCTAGACTCACTTAGATATGCGTCTACACAGGCAGGGCCCTAGCGACCAGCAAAGCAGCAGTCTATCTATTGATTAGGCCTCTAAACAAACGAAACCCCGACCAATCCCTTGTGTACCCCAACAAGCAGCTTTTGCTCAGTGTCCGACATGGCGACCGCCACCACGGTGAGAAACGTGAGCTGGGTTCCTGGGATCGTATTCTTCGTAATGAGAGATATACTGTGGTGCTTGCCTTGGGGGTGCCCGAGATCGTCGCATCTGAACTAGTGACGGTTGCACAGTCGGCGCGACCTCTTGGGGCGACGTGTAGTCTGATCTGCGTCGAGCCGTCGAGTGTGTTTCCCGGCCCCTGCCTGCTGAATAGTCTTCTCTATGCGATGCATACCTGGCCGGCCGCCTGATCACATATTCTCCCTCTGCATCCCTCACATGGACTATTTCGTATGCTTCTTCGTACGAGATTTCGTGGGGCGCTGGCAGTGCTTCGCGGGTATTAAAGCTTCCAGTACTCTGTCGGACGCCAACATGGCCCGACAAGTCAGGCCCCGTTGGCGTTCGTCGTGGGCATGAAGCCCTAAAAGGATCATCGTGAAATGGGTCCACAGGCAAATCATTTGATGCAGAGTAGCGGTGCTTTCCTCCACGTGGGGCTAGATGGCGAGGAGGTGTCCGGCTTTCCATCACTTGATAGTGCTCGCTGTCCAAGACCGAGTCGATCTCGTGTGTTGGTCCTTCCCAGACCTCACCACGTACTCTGCTCAGTGGTTGATATGCCTGGTACCGCGCGGGCTCGTCGCGCTCTCGGGCTAGGTGTGACTCCAGAGCAGCAGTAAGATTGAAGCCATCAGGCTCGTTTGACTGCCGCGTGGTCGAACAGGCGGACCTTCCCTCCACAAGCGCCACCCCATCTGATTGGGTCAATGAGTCTTGCGGGAGGAAACCATAAGGCCTAAGTGACTCTGCCCGGTCGAACCTGGTGTAGAATCTTGAGTAGTCCTGCGAGCCGCGCCTCGGATATGAATCGGTATGCAGCTCAGCAAGGTAAAGGCTGGAGTTACCAGACTGCCCACGAGAACTGCCGTCTCCCGACAAATTAGAATGCCGATCCAGATGTAAAATACTCTGTTCAGGGTTCAACTTGTGGGCTGGACCAAATTGCTGCATAGCGCTGATATCCCCATGTGACTCAGCATGGGAGCTGCGAGATGCCGCCACTATCTCGTCGTCCTTGATTCGTTCCTTCCAGATCTGCGCATCGCATTGCTGTCGAATATACCCGGGTTCTTCCCGGTCCGGCTCTCGCAACTCGTTACCAGATCCGTCAGCTCGGGGCCATGGGCGAATAGGTTCTCTTGTATGATCAAACACCCAGGGAACAGCTTCGTGTACTAAATTGAACTTATGACCGCCAGTTCCAAGAGTCGCCTTGAAAGCACCTAGCCCAGGCAGTTCTGGTAGCAACAGCATGTCTTGCGTCCAGTCCATATCCATTCGGCCCTGGGGTTCGGCATGTTGAAGGCCGAGATGGAGACTCTCGAAGTGATTGGTGAGCTGAGGCAGAGAGAAGGTCTTTCTCTCCATGAAGACGTGCGGAGCATTGCCCAGACCCAGTGTGCAAGCTCGGCACATTAAGCCATTCACGTTCCGGACGGGACGCATACCTTTGTGGTTCGAAAGACCGTCGTTGAACATTCGAAGACTTGGCGTTTCTGAGAAAGCCAATCGGAAGCGTTTCACTACGTGGTAAAATGTAACGCAGACCTTCAAAGGCCCTGGTATGTCCTTGATGCTGGAGAGCGTGTTCCAAACACCTCTTGCGTTACGCACAAGATTCTCGAGTTGAGCGTGATATGTCGGCTGATACAGGCTGCTTTGGGACACGTGGTATTGCGGCTGAGCACTGGGGTAAAAATCAGCTGCACTGTTTGCAGTATACTGAGTTGTGGCAAGGAAAGGCGGCGCCATCATAACTGGAGGGAACTCCGGCGGCGGGCCATGATCGAATAGCCCATGTCCTGGAGGCGCAGATGGGTGCGATACTGATGCACCTGCAACGAACGCTGGAGGGCCGTAAATGCCGGAATCGAGGACACCAACTCCGTGATATGACGGAGTTGGACCGTATGACACAGCACGTTGTGGGGGAGGGCCTGCTTGCGCCGAAGCCCCAGCTGAGAAAGGGTATTGTATCGGAGCGGGATTGCCTCCGTTCGCAAAGAAAGCTTCGTGGCCTAGATGTGACGACGGACCAAAAGCTCCTTGTTGCAGGGGCCCATGCGATGGATTGTGGCGCGGTTTCTTCGACGTTCGAGGATAGGTACTAAATGGCGACTCTGGTGGCCACTCTGCCCTCCAATGAACGACGACATTACCAAGACTCAGAGCTTTGGTATGCTTTGCCGCGTAGTGCTGTATGACACCCTCGAAGCCGTAATATCTATTACTGTCACAACCGTTGCACAAAAACAACTCCTTGCGGTGAGACTCGGTGTGGGCCTTGATTTTCACATCAAACACCCATTTCATGTTTTCGAGAGTCAGCTTTTGTGTGAAGGGTCCCTGTGGGGGGTCGGCTGGTGGTTGTTGGCCATTTGCAATGGCATCTGCGGCGTTCTTTGCCACGTCTGAGTAAAATCTGGCCCGCACAGAGACCAGGACATCAGCTGCAAATCGCGGGCTATTCTCCCTGTTGACTTTACGGCCCTTGGCCCAATTGCTCCGAATGGTCTCGTCGGCGTACTTGGCTATGCTTGCACGTACCGGGCCTTGGATGTCGTCCCAGTCCTTATCCGAAACTTCCACTGGTGCGGGCTCGGCTGCTTCAAAAACCGGCCTTTGAATGTTTGCAAGTTTCTTCTTTTTTTCCTCCTGCTCAGCGCCAGCGCGCTGGGCAAGCAATCTCGGCTGGAGGAGACACCAAGCATCGTCATCGAGCGTTGCGGTGATCTGAATAGCTGCCTGAAATGAGGGAATGTGCACGAGAACGTTCGGCGGCAGTGGCGGATCAATCAACATAGCCCGCCGCTCAATCTCCATGCGTCGCAAGGCTTTTCGCGCGGCAGCCTCTTCTCGAGTCCTCTCTTGGCGACCTTGAGATACTGTCTGCGGTGCATTCGCTATCATGTTTGACCGGCTCAAGGTGTCGGCAGGCACGGTAGCTTCAAGCTCGTCGTGTAGAACTTGGATCTCGAAGGGCTGGTCCTCCGCGATGATCGTTGGTGCTGACGAAGCAGGCTGCCGCATATGCAACAAGCCTCCAGTGAGAGCCCATTTCTCCCATCGCGAGGCGTCTTGCCTAGCATCTTTCCCTCGGGCTTCCAAACCCTTGAGCCATTCCTCGACTGCCGCGGCACCTAGACCTTGTACCTGTTGAAGCTCGGCCTTAGCTGTCTCAATGTGCGGGGCCCAAAAGACTTTTGTCGTTTGTGGCATTTCTTCATTGGATTCGACCGACAGAGTGCTCGGCGAGACCACATGAAGCTCATTCGTAACAAATACAAAAGGAAGAGCAGGGATGAGTGACGAGGGCGTGGTTGATGAGAGCAACAGATCAATCTCCTAGAGACCGGTTAATTCAAGCCCAACAGGACGTATAGCATAGAACTCGCCTTGACGGAGTCTTTCAGTAGGCACTGGCCGCAGCAGACAGTGCCAAAAGCAAATACAGTCGCCAACCCATCAACCCCTGGCCCTTGCCGACAGGAAGTGATTTTGTCTCGCTTATGAGTTTCCTTGACCGTTGCGCACCGTTCACAGACTACGGAGCAACACAAGCGCCACATATCGAGCTCGGTCTTGTCTTGTAAGGGTGCCGGCATCCCGGGGCAGAAGAGCCTCCGAGACGATTGCCAGATGATGTCAGGCGTGATAGGTTTGCAACAACCTGTAACCGTCTCATGAATTCGCTGCTCGCTGATTGACGATCGCGAATCGAGACACATGTTGAATAATCTGCTCGTTTGTAATAAGTTGCCCAAATCTTTAGGATGCACTAAGGTGAAGATATGTTGCCAAACTGTGGATGGAAGGACGTAACCCTTCTGACATAATGGCTTTTCCCCAGAGCCACGCCTGGGTTTCTTAAAATTGACTTGGCCGCCTTGATGATCTCCGATATCAAAGGAACTGTGAACAGACTTGCGTTTGTGCATCTGAGCCGAAGCATTACGCAAGCCGGATTTCGGTTGCTCGGGAGCGCCGGTACCATCCGGCACCATGTCAACGAGAGCAGACGACTTCCCGAGGGTCGAATCGCGCTCGAACAGCGTACTCCTCTCGTCTTCGGCAGAGACATCGAGCAATGGCGATGCCTTCAAGCAGTGGCTTGTGCTGCAGCAGCTCTCAGACCATGGTAAGCTCATGGTTTCCCTTTGTTGAGGATGAAATTGTGGGCCGAGCTAAAGACAAGCCAACAGAGATGAAATATGTTGCCAATAGGAAAACGGCAACAGTGATCGTGGGAAGATAGTAGAAGATGAGGAGAGGAGTAGGGCCAGGGTTTAGGGGGAACATAGAGGTCAGAGCATGAACACTTGTCAAAGTCTTGATGTGTACCAAGTACAACAAGCGCCGAGTCTCATAACTCGGATGGCACACCTCTTCGTTCTAGCCGCTGTACCTTGAGTATGGCTTTGGGCAGTGCTCGCTCTTACAGCTAGCTGTGAGGATAGAGGCTACGGATGTAGAAGAGATAGACAGGAATCAGTCAATCACGAGTCGATCATGATCCGACACGCTGTTTGACGAACGAAAGTGGCGGATTTGCAGCTTCGACGCGCTCAAGGCCTCGTTCCGGGCACTGCCGGCAGAAGCTGTTGTACTGGAAGATCTCGGGTCAAACCCCAAATCGTGAGTATGACGAACGTGCCGCGTGAAGTCAATCCACCCTCTTCACCGTTTGGCCGAACGGGCGTATCGAATCGTGTCCGATGAGGGGGCACGGCGAAGGAGTTGTCGCGAGGCTGAGATGATGGTGCTATCGTTCTGGAATTTGCTTTTTCGGCACGCTTGTCCAACCGGTGCCTGGGGTGAGCAAGGCAAGGAACGTCGAGCGTTCTGGAACCGCAGCGGTGTGCCTGCCTAGGTACTTTACCTACCTAGTGAGGTGACAGGTTGTACTGGGAAGTGGGGGGCGGGTGTAGGTAGTTACCTAAGGCAGGCACTTGGCCCCTGAGGCGCTAATGTAAGGCGCCTGTGCGCAGCTCTCAAAGGAGGTAAGGTGCGAATACTGACAGGACTGTGGTCATTGGCACCTCAATTACACCTGTGACTGAGCTAGCCTTCCACGAAGCAGGTAATCAAGCTCGGACCCACGCCGTCTCTTACAGAGACTTTTCGCATATAATATCAAGCTTTTCGAGAAGGTCACTGAACATGAGTGCGTCACTAAACATGTGTGCGCCTCGATTCACTATTCATTAGGAATACTAGTAATCAGGGATGTCATTTATCACTTGCTATGGGGTTGCGCTATCCATTCAGCCAGCAATGTAGAACGGCAAGCTGCGTACCGATTATTGGCGAACGTACCGGGTTAGGCGCTGCACGATGTCGGTCTTCCACATAGTCAGTGATTTCCGGCAAGCAATCGTAACTGCTAGTATCGTCCGGCTGGCAAATCCTTGTAGACGGTTAGCTTTAGGCTTGCCGGGAGGTCCATTGTTCGAGCTTCTCATCTGTGTTCCCGCCATCCTCAGAGGCCTGGACGCAAAGCCTCCTACGTAGAGCCATGTCCAGACCTCGACGACGCCGATGATGTACCACGACGCTTGGCCCCAGCTGGTTCGTCTCTCCGACGTCTTCTTTCTTGTTGCCCATCGTGGTCTGATTTGGTACCTCCCTTGTCGCTATCCGGCAGACCAGAAGCACTGCTGCTGCGACATTTTCGACGTCCTTGTACGCGATTCTCAGCACGATTGCTGTATGACTGGCGTCTGGGGCTGCGACTTCGGGATCTCGATCTTCGCGATGACGCACTGCTCGAGGATCTGCTCCGGGATCTCCTGTCGAGTACTGGTGATCTGCTTCTAGATGAGGAGTACCTGCGACGCTTGGTGACTGGTCGCCTGTTGGGTGAAGGTGAAGCGGTCGAACGGCTTCTGGAAGGGCTCCGCTTCCGTCGCGTATCACGGTGCCCGGGCGCTGTTCGTCTCGGGGACGTGGACCGCTGCTTGGAAGGCCGTCTAACAGAGGAACTGCGATCTCGCCGAGAACCTCGAGGCGGGGGAGACGGAGAACCACGACTAGAACTGCGTTTGCGTTCACCACTCGTGCTCCGAGACGTAGCCCGCGAGGATGCTGACGCTACTGACGGCGAACGGCGACGACCGGGTCGTCTCCCCACCGCGACTCGGTCTCTTGGAACATAGCTATCACGCTGACTGCCACGAAAAGAACCTCTTTCCCTCTGTTCGCGATATCTCTGGGCTGGGGACCGTGATCTGTTTTCGCCAAATCGTCCGCCGTGCCTGCCTCGCTGGTCGTAGTCCCTGTCTCCGCGACGGCCACGCCAAGTGTCGCCACGACCGCGTCCACGGTCCCCACGGTCGCGTTCCCTCAGTCGACTGATTTCTTGTTCCCGTCTTTCTGCGTCTTCGCGTCGGCGGCGAGCTTCGTCTGCGGCTCGATCTGCCTCAATCTGATTGAGCTATCAGCTGTTGTTTCTGCAGCAATGGGCTGTCAACCTGTGCACACACCTTCTCTTGGATCAGTTCCAATTTCTTGGCCTCGAGTAGTTCCTTGGGAACCCCTTGGGGGCTGGTTTGGGCACTGAGGCAAAGCTTCCAGAGCTCCTTGCAAAACGGCGCGGTATCCTTATCCAAAAATCCGGTGAGCTGTATTTGCAAAGACTTGATGTCAGGCTGTCATTTGTTAGCATAAAGAGGTTGCAATGCGGGAGTAAGACAGACAAATCTAGAGCCCTCGATCAAGTTGAAGCAAAGCTCAATGACGACATCGTCTTCACTCCCTAGTATGTCGGATATTTTGCTTGCGATCCACCTGTAAAAAGGAGACGAATTAGCAATTGAACGAGCAGCGAGTGGCAAGCAAAAGGCCCGACTTTTTCATCACCTGAAGGTTGACTTTTTGCATGTCAACCTTTTGGTTGAATTCCGGCGGAAACTTCGTCGACTTCAGCAATTTCGCATCGATGCCAGTTGCCATCTTGGAGGCGAATTGCTCGAATCGCGAGCACAAAGTAGGCTAATGACGTAGAAATCGAAGGAGTTTGGTCTCTGGCAAGTGAGCTCGCGGAGAGCCAGCAGAATGTGGACGCTAAGTTGGGATATCTGCTGAAGGTAAAGCAACACTGCGACGCGGTTTGATTCTTGCTTCAGGTGGGAACGGTCGCGGCACCTCAGGTACCTAGGTAGGTAGGTAGTGAAGGTAGTCGCTTTGGGCTATGTTATCTTATCTGAGCTCGTTCCCTTAGTCATGTACCCAGCGGCTGATGCTGTCATTTCCAAGTGGAGGTGTATTGTACATGCCCGTGTTCTGCAGACCGCCTGCCGAATGCTAGGTTTGCGCACGCAATCAGGCAGGCACACGAGGTACCGCAACTAGCTAGGTACTGTGTGACATTGCGGAGCTGTTGCCGTCAGCATTGTATTTATCACCACTACAATGCAACGCTGAGCAATAGTCCAACAGTACCTACGAACTGATCCAAAGGCGATTCACGTTGTCTCATGTCCCATCTACACACCTTCTTCCTCAACCTTGTTGCGACAGGACATTAGAGCATACAGAGAGGCTGCAGTCGTCGAAGCTATCGAACGAGGGTACTGCGGCTGGAAATTCGCCGGTGGTATCCCTGCCGAAGACAATGGGATTGCCGCTCAGAATGAATAACATCCACGCTCCCACGGTACCCTCGGGACCGACCACCAGCGCCGCGAAAAACGGCCACCTCCACCGCTTGAACTTTGCCGAGTTGCAGAAGAAGAAAGATGACATGGAGGCCGAGCTCAAAGCTCTCGGCGCAGTCCTTGATTCTGTAAATCGGACCCCCTAATCTCGCCTCGGCACCGGCATGAACATGATGGCGATCTAACCTGTTTTTAGCATGGTGTTGACATGAGCACTCCTCTCACTACCCGTGACGGTTTCCCAAGAGCAGATATTGACGTCGCCCAAGGTACGCAATGCACATCAGGTTGCAAATGTACCAGTCAACCGGCTGACCGTGGACAAACAGTGCGCACAACTAGAGCCCGCATAATTCACCTCCGCAACGACTACAAAGACCTCATGGTATTGGTGGAGAAGCATCTTCACGAACACTTTGCGAGTCTGCAGGAAGATGACGAGACGCAGCCGGCACCATCAAGAGGCGACATTGGCTTTCTGCCGGACCATGTGCCGTTGGAAACACTACAGGAGCCTTTCGCCAAAGTCAACAGTGTTATCCCTGGCAGCCCAGCCGATGAGGCTGGTCTAAAGCCCAATGACGAGATTCGGAATATTGGCTACGTCAGCCTTGCGAACCATGACAATCTCAAGAAGGTTGCCGAGTGTGTCCAGGGGAATGAAGGTGTAAGTAAATAATCCACTTGGCCGGGTCTACAGCCGCGGACGTGCCAAACTGACAACTTGCAAGCAACCGGTGCCGGTTCGGGTGTCGAGGCCTGGTTCAGGCACACGGCAAGAACTACAACTCACATTGACGCCGACACGCAACTGGGGCGGCCGAGGCTTGTTGGGCTGTCATATCATTCCACTGTGAGGATGAGACGCTAGACTGGCACAGAAGCCATCGTGATGTGCTGGTACGCTCTGCGTTGTAAAGCACGCAATGGTTCAATCGTGACGTCTGACTCACAACAATACAACGAGGTCTTTAGGCTGCAATCGTCACCTATACGATGATCGAGCGTTGGCAACTACCCAGGCACGGAGCAAGGCTTTACTTTTTGCTGCCTGTAGATAATCAACCAATGGGAGTATTTCTCAAAGCAGCAGGCGGGAATCCGATGTCAGGCTCGCGTTGTCGTGTGTGTTTGTGTAAGGAACACCCAACGATGCCGTATAAATCCAGATGCCAAGTAGCAGTAAATATTGGCACACTCTGGGGAACAGCCACACAAGTCGACTGACCAGCGGCGCAACCAGTGATGCAGTGTCGCGACCCCTCGTTATCGAGGACCTAGGTACTATGTAGGTAATTACAGCCTAGCAGTGACAGACTAATTAGTGGGACCGGTGAATAAATTTTGTAAATCCACAAGGGGACTAGCGCCAGACCTACCGGGATGGGAAACTTTCCGAATTTCTTCCATGTCTTTCCTTTACCTGAGTTGCCTGAGAGAAGGTGAAGTGCCCTGCCTGCACCTCACTGGATTTGACCGGCCAGACTGCTCTTGCATGCTACTTGACTACTGGACCACCCTACGCACGTGACCTTCTACCAGGTACCTAAGCAATTGGGTACGTGCCTAAGACAGGACGGGAGTGATTGCACCGATTTTTACAGGCCTTGACGGGGACCCCGCTATGACGAGGCGGCCATGCACGTGACAGGCGTCTAGCCCAATCGTGCCTACCCGACTCCGTTGGCCTGCCTGACTGAAATTTTCGCTTAAGAAGTACGGCTTCCTTGCAAGCTCCCCGCCATCCTCAAAAACAACCACCCCCCCCAAAGTCGATCAGTCGGTGACGATTCCTACACGTCAAACGCCCACAGCCCGTCTACGCTGTCTCTCCACGGTACGAGCCACCCGGATTTACCATCTGCATGGAAACCCACTGCGAAATTCCTTCTCGCCATCGCCTACTTGTTTCTTTTGCGCCGATTGCTAACCCCTCGATCAGCCCCGCTTGTTTACAACAGACTCGCACCGAGCCAACTCATCGAGCGATTGCGAACATGGCTGCCGCTCAGCAGACGCCCACCTTCAAGCTCGTCCTTGTTGGCGATGGTGGTACTGGAAAGGTCAGTTGTGGACGTTCAGACATCGTGCCTCTTATCGCGCGCGCGTCGCTGCGGCTGCTCCCTCACCATGTCCCCACGAAATCATACTGGACATCGTAAGTTTTCTGTTGCTGACCGTGAAAAATATTCCAGACCACCTTCGTCAAGCGCCACTTGACTGGTGAATTCGAGAAGAAGTACATGGCTACCCTGGGTGTCGAGGTTCACCCTCTAGGTTTCACCACGGTAAGTGCCCCCAAAGGGGCAATTTTGCTGCGGTCTCGAGTTTGTGACGGAAACTGATTTTTTCCTTCTTACCTCAGAACTTCGGTCAGATTCAGTTCGACGTCTGGGATACCGCCGGCCAGGAGAAGTTTGGCGGTCTCCGTGATGGATACTACATCAACGGCCAGTGCGGTATCATCATGTTCGATGTCACCTCCCGTATCACCTACAAGAACGTCCCCAACTGGCACCGTACGTCAACCCCTCCACGAGCGATTTCGCCAATTTCTGGACGGAACCAAATATTACTGCCAGCATGACTTACTCAATATCCACAGGCGATCTCGTCCGCGTTTGCGAGAACATCCCTATTGTCCTCTGTGGCAACAAGGTCGACGTGAAGGAGCGCAAGGTCAAGGCCAAGACCATCACCTTCCACCGCAAGAAGAACCTCCAGTACTACGATATTTCCGCCAAGTCTAACTACAACTTCGAGAAGCCCTTCCTCTGGCTCGCGCGCAAGCTTGTTGGCAACCCTGCTCTGGTAAGTATAAGCCTACGCGTGCTCAAGATGCTATGATATTAACGGACCGCTAGGAATTTGTTGCCGCGCCGGCTCTCGCCCCCCCTACCGCCCAGGTTGACGAGAAGCTTCTCGAGCAGTATCGCAAGGAGATGGATGAGGCTGCCAACATGCCCCTGCCCGGTGAGCTGTCGGACGAGGATCTGTAAAGATAGAGATGATATGAGGATCATGATCCGACTGTGGTGGAGTGGCCAACAGGGCATCGTGAACCGGGATTCTTTGGCGCAGACTGGCAATTGCTAGCTATGACCATGATGGTAGAAGACGGCACGGCCGGTTCATTTGGTAGACTCGGAGAAGAATGGAAGGGCCTTACATTTGCTGCTAGACGGCCAGCAAACTTTGAGTAGGTAGTTCGACGCCTTACAAGATGAACACTGAGTTCTCACTCCATATTCAAGGTGTCAGGGGTTGAACCGCTCCCTTCCATTCCCCTATGCGAGCCGTGGCAGACGACGCGATACGAATAATTAGATAGCAATCTCATACTTAGTCGGTGCGCAACTCGATAAGCATGTCAATTACCAATAACAGTTTCCGCACCCAAAATTAGTGGTCAAAAAAGAGGAGGATAATGCCGGTATAGTCACTGACGTCTTCCGCGGATTCAGCTGAAGATCTAGTGTCACCGGCTTGGCCTGTCTTCTTCGAGGATCATCGGTACATTTGGTTACAAGGGGCGGCGGTAGGCGACGGCTAACCATCAACTCGACAATTGCGTGTCTGATTATTTACATCGGTCACCGTGTCCGTGGACTAGCATCCCAGCTCGCCGCATCCTCCGGAGCATTCGTACCTACCTAGTACCCTAGGTCGTCGCGACGCCATCTGGGGATGGAGCAGTGAGAGGCAGTAAACAAGTGGCGCAGACGGTGGACGGTGCGAGCACGGGCATGGGCACAGGCACGAACAGTCATAACCAGGGTTGGCGACGCGTTTTAGGGGATTAGACAGGGTTCAAAAGTCCCCTCTCTTGGCCTAGTGCATAATTAGAAGCGAGATCGCAAGGATCGTGATTGAAAAACGAAGCGACCGCGCTGTTGAATGCGGTCATCGGGAGACATTTCTATCTTTGCCTTTCTGGTTGGCTGCAGGTCTAATACAATCTTCATGACTTTTTCAGTCAGACACAGAACCGGGAGGTCCTCAGTGCGCCGGCGTAGGTTACGTCCAACGCAACATCAGCTTTGCATATACCTCAGACGTCATTGTCTGGCAATTGGCACCTGGCGGCAAGCCTTGCGAGGTACAGCCCAATGAAGTTGAAGTTGGTAACTAGCCTTCGAGATGCCACGAGATTCAGCGACTAAGTCAGAAAAACAAGACGGAAAGGTTGCTTCGTAATTGGCATGGTGTCTCAGGGACATGCATGCATGCAGCAGGTAGGTATTTGCTGAAAGTGTAGCCCCTGGAGATGGGTACTGTTTTTGTTTGATTTCCTAATTGACAACGAAGACGCGACTTGACTGGTCCGAGCCTCGTCAAATGTGCCTTGTTGTTGACTGTCATGTGCCTCAGCCACATCACTTTATCCTGTGGCCCTCCCTGCCTGGATAGGTACCTAGACCGATGTACGTTGAGGCTAAGAGATGTATCTCAAGCAATACAATTCTTCGTCTGCGATAGCTCGAATACGATGGTAAGGTAAGGTAGGTATCCGTAAGGTGCCTGGCACTGGATTTACGTGACTGGAGGTGGGCCATGGAAACCCGTGCCGCGATCGCGCTGCACCTACCTTACCTACGTTCGTGCCTGGCGCTGCTGCCCTAAGCTTGCGGGGTGGGACATACCTAAGGTACCTATAGGCTACCTACCTACCCTCCACTCAGTGTCCGAGTTCAGTCGGCGCACGAAGTGGAGGGCACCGAACCACTGAGGTACGCTGAACCTTGCCCGAGGTACGCCAGGTATCTGGCTAGGTAGGTAGTTGGGGTCAGACGCGCTAAAGTTCAACACCAAGGGTACGCCGCAACAGACCGCACGTCGCCGTACCTAATTACGCATGACCGCGCCGTCTCGTGTCGACCTTCAACTTCCCCACCTCGTTCGTTCCCAGAACCTCTCGTTATCGTTCTCCCTCTTCCTTCTGGCTTGCTCTTCTGCTTCGTTGCTGCACCTCCCCAATCTCCCTTATTTTGCCAGTGCTACAAGATCGTGTGTCTGTTATCCTCCTAGCCCCTCCGGATACTTCGTCTTTCCCCGGACCATGATTGCCATCCAACCGTAATCCAGCTCGACCATCACCAACATGCCCGCCTCCGACACCTCTCCTCCAGTCCCGACTGCTGCCGCGGCAACTTCCCCTCCGTCCTCGAGTGATTCATTCTCTCAACTAGAGCATTCCGCACCCGATCTCATCATTTCGTCGTCTGATCTCGCGACATCATCAACAACGTCGAAAACAATAGTGAACGGCGCGGAGCCCGAGAAGCACCCAAAGGGAAAGCGGAAGAGGACTGCGTGAGTTCAATTGAGTCGCGTGACCACGCGTCAGTCACTGACATTGTCACATAGCGCCAAAGATAAGAGCATACTTGAGAATGCCTACCTCGCGAACCCAAAACCAGACAAGGCGGCGCGTCTGGATATCGTGAAGCGCGTTTCCCTCAACGAGAAGGAGGTTCAAGTAAAGACAATGCTTTACACAGACTTTTATCAAATGGTTGCTGATCCGTCTTTAAGATCTGGTTTCAAAACCGTCGCCAGAATGACCGGCGCAAGTCGCGTCCCCTCTCTGCACAGGAAATCGCAGCTCTCCGTTACGGTGGAATGCAGATACTCTCCTCTGACCCTGCATCATATAGCTCTCCGGTCGGCGAGGATAAGACGTCACCAA
This sequence comes from Colletotrichum fructicola Nara gc5, assembly GCF_000319635.2. NCBI lineage: Eukaryota > Fungi > Ascomycota > Sordariomycetes > Glomerellales > Glomerellaceae > Colletotrichum > Colletotrichum fructicola. Next base: position 4,325,581 of record NW_027094051.1, on the reverse strand, counting down.
TAGTCGAAGCTGCTGCTATGAGTAGCGCTTCTGCGCCTATGGAGACACCAGCCAAGCCTGTTCACACGGGCGCGAAGGAAGCCGTCGACGGTCCTCGCACCGTCAGTCCATCCCATGGAATTGGCGTTTCGGGAGACAGCGCTCTGAAGACCCCCTCAACTCAACAGTCAGACCCTGCCTCTCAGCCGCAGACCTCATCCTCGTTTTCCTTCTCAAGCTCCATAGGGCTTATGTCTAAGCGGTGGAACCCTGCAAGTTCCTTTTCCACGCCGTCGACGCTCGATCGCAGGATAGACGATACTCCCAGGTATGGCTTCCGTTGTGTTCATGCATTGACGAAGACCAAACTCACACCCATCAGATCTGAGCAATGCCCTCCATCCTGCGAGTCAACCGCGTCTGCAGCACCTATTCTTCCTCCCCCCCAATCACATGTGCGCCTGTCACTTTCTCTCGAGGGCAAAGCGGAGCTCGTGTCGAATGAATCCTCGCCTCCGCGGTTGCAGCCTACGGGACTGTTCTCAGACTTGCCAAGTCTGCCGCGAGTCAAGCCTCGTTCTCTCCAACGTAGTCACAGTGCGCTTCCGAGTGTGACCCTACCTCCCATCTCGGCTCTCACTGACACTCTCCCACCGACTCTATCTCGCGGACGATCCCGAGATGCCCATGCCTGGGAACTATGTTGTGATGCTGATACCCGGGACGAACTCACTGCACAGGCAGAGAACGAGTCAAATGGTTCGGCCGTCGCCGCAATCAGTCTTTTACGCTCAACCAGTGGCATCCTACAAAATAACAACTCAAAGCGGAACTCTCCAGCAAGCAGGCCGACACCCCGGCCCCAGCAGGCCAAGAAGCCTAAGCTGTGCCGGACCTCATCGAGTGTAGCCAGGATGCAAACATCGCTTGTTGACGCTGACGGGCCGATGGATGAGAAGGAACCCGCAAGAGTCAAAGTCAACATGTTGGTGTCCCCATCGGGTGACTCTGATAAGGAAAATTGGCTTCCAGATGAAGAGGGGAACGCACGTCGCATATCGCCAGCCGGAGAACTCGGGGCGCCATTGCCTACGACAGCTGCTAACAAGCCCAACGCGAGGCGGACGGGTCGCATTCTTCAGGACCATCCAGGACCAGTCATCTTTAGTGGCAGCCGCGCCAGGACGATGCCGGCTATGGGTCGGAGAGATTCTGGGAAGGACATGTCAATCTTCGAGGATGACGAAGGCCTGTCAGCGCAAAAGCCTGCGGATGAGGTTGAAGTATTTATGCGTGGTGAAGTCAGCCCGAGCAAAAAGGGGGACATGGATTGCATCGCAGGCTTGCTGTCTTTGAGTCAAGGGAACTGGAGGTGATGGCTCGGTGCTTGGGTGATTCCACGCCAGCCTTGCTTACGAAAACAAGTTCACGTACGGCATGACAGCAGAAATGCCCCATGCTTGTCTTGGTCGAGGTCATGCCATCTTCAGGCAAAAGAGCGGTCCATGAGCTAATAAGGCTTGTGTACGAAACAAACCGAAGAGTTCCTGGAACAAGCGACTCTTGCAGAGAAGCTTTGAGCAAAACCTCTCTCACATGGTGTATGAACTGGGTATGGGGCAAGCAGATAATGCCGATGCCTGGTAAACCAACGCCGACACTTGGTCCTCGGTAATGGTATTTCGAGATTGGAGGCCTCTTGTGCATACTGGACGACTGAGTCCGATTGAGTCGTGTGGCTTTGGATATGGCTATGTTTTGAAACATGTTGGTTGAATGCGCGCAGTCATTGTCTGTTGTATGTAGACTAGCATAGTGACGCCACAGCGAACCGGGTGAGGCGAAGACGAAAGAGCGAAGAATCATGCACTACTGGAAGGTATCCATCGACATTTCTTCCCGCCCCATCTTCACGACCGGCCAATCATTGATATTCTCGGTTGAAGACCCAGTGTCTCTTTTAGAGAGATGGCTTCTAAACGGAAGGCTAAGCAATGTTCCCATTCACGTCATCTTTCGATCTACCCTGCACGGCCATGTTCTGCACAAAAGCGCGCGCAAGCATACACACCCCGCACACTCCATAGAGCTAGATCTTATTGACCATTATTGTTTCTGTACTTAACCAAATCTGCTATTCAGCTGGTGCGGTATGGATTCCATGTCGATGGGACTTTCCACTCGTTCCTCTCACCCTTCCCACCGTGTGGCTCATCCCGGGAACCACACTAAATACATGCCAGGGGATGACATTTCCAAGTATCCTCAATGCTGTCTAGTATGAGTTTTTTCCGTGTGGGCGTGTCTAATTCGGGCCTCTGACTGCCCTCGACACAATTGTTCGCTCCCTGGCTAGCGTTGCCAATGTCTATGAAGCCGGAGCTTTGAAAAACAAACATCAAAACGTCAAAACAATGCGTCTAGCCCGCCTCGCTCAGGTGGGTCGATGAATAGGTCTTTGGAACGCCCTTTCGCCACGGGTTAAAAAAAATGCGTTGTGGGGAATCATCATGCGTTTGCTTTTCTCTCTGTCTCCTCTGAGAGGAAAAAATTCACATACCCAAGAGACTCATCTGTCTTCTCAGGGGACTCGCACTGATGCTGCCGTCTTCACTGGCGTAGCAAGCCGAATCAGTATCGATGTCCCACTCAGGCTCTTCGTCCTTGCCGTCCTCCGAGGGGCACAAGCTGTTGGCTGAAGAATCAAACCCCTTCTGCGTGGCAGCGCGAGTATTCCAGCGTAGAGTGCGAGAAACGCTGTCAAACCATTCGGTCTGAGTGCGTACGACAGTAGGAAACGGATACTGAGACGCCGTAATTGTGACGTAATCGCCTTGCTTGAGTTCAACCCTTCCCTTCCCGTCGAAAGCGCAATAGGCTGTAGCACGAGAGTTGCGCGGCACAGAAACGCGCAGCAGCATGGTGTCGGAGAGGACCATTGGGCGAAAAGAGAGGGTGTGTGGGCAGATTGGCGTCAGGAGGATGGCGGGAATGTCGGGATGCACAAGCGATCCTCCGGCGGACAACGAGTAGGCAGTAGACCCGGTTGGTGTTGAAAAGATGCATCCATCGGCCTGCACCACTGTGAGGAGCTCATCGTCACCATAAAGCTCCAAGTTGGAGACGTATGGAGACGGTCCGCGATCGATGACTAGCTCATTGAGAACCTCAAATTGCTCACCCTCTTCAGCCTCCTCGCCTCTGGCACCATCGCGATACACCGTGCAGGTGAAGCGCATGCGCAAGTTGACCCGCATACCCTCCTCTCCCATGATGCGATCCAGATGCTGCTTATACTTCTCGAACTCAAAGCTCGTGAGAAAGCCGAGACTGCCCAAGCTGAATGACAAGACGGGAGGCACGATGCGCTGGAAGAGCCAGGAGGTGAAAAGCACCGTACCATCGCCACCCAGGGTGAGGACTAGGTCGAATTTCTCAGGTTGACTCCAGCACAAATCGGGCGTCCAGTATCGGAGCATGTCTTGGAAGGCAGGGTTTTCCGCCAGGAGGCCGTTCGCGTCGAAACGACGAGAGTTGCGGAGCTTGGCATCCACGTAAACGTTAACGCCGACATCGGAACCGTATCTCGGAGTGCGCAGAAGCCAGGACGCAAGCTCTTTAGTGAGGTAGACGAGCTGGTTGTCGCGAGCCTTGGTAACAATCATGACGTTGCGTACGGCGCGCTTGATGGGACGGCGCTGGAGCTGCTTGGAGACCTCTCTGACGCCTGTAGCGGTCTGGACCAGTCTTGAGTGAGACATGCAGTCGTCGTTCTTGATTTCCTCGAGGACCTTGTCAATATTGACGGCATCGTCAAAGCGGTTGTGGTAAAAGCAAGGAGACTGCAGCGAGGGCAGCGCGGTAGTGGGTGTCATGTTGCGGTTGGCAAGCTCGTTGAGTGCGTCGGCCAGCTTCTGAGAAGACGAGGTAGCGGGCCGGTTCTCGACACCACTCTGTGCGGATAACATGCCGGTGAGTGAAAGGGCTTCGGGTTTGTTTCTGCGGACAACCGAAGCAAGAGCTTTCATAATAGTCTGGCGGGGAACTTCGTGTGAAGGCGCGTTACGGCGGTGGCCCTTGGGAGGGTGGCCGTGGTGCGCAGCAGGGGAGGAACGCGACAGAGGTGGCGGTAGCTCGGGATGGGCGGCAGTGGGTATAGTTGCCGCAGTCGCGGCTCCAGATATCGAACAAGAAGCAGTCTCGGATGCAGCGTCTGCGGCAGTGCCGCGTTGAACGAGCTCAGTTGGAAAGGAAGATTCTGCTAGCGAAGCGGCATTGCGAGGCAGAGACTGGCTGAGGAAAGCTGCGGAGTCGGGCGTAGATGGGCGCTCACTGTTGTGGGCGGCGTTGGAGCTCTTGGGTCGGTCGGAGAGCGAGGTTTTAACTGCCTCGGAGAAGCGCAGAGGCGGCGGGAGCGGATTACTGAGGGCGGGGTGCAGGGCGGTGGGTGAGGAAACGAAGCCCGACATGGTTAAGAATGGTCGTTGTCCGTGACGGGGATTAGGGGAAGGAAGCGAGCTAAGACCGGGGAGGGTTGACTAGAGAGTGGATGGTGACAGGCTTGAAAAGAGGTAATAATAGCCTGGGGTGTGTGTCTCCCTATAACCAAGGCCGAGCGACGAATTTCGCGGCGGAGTGACACTGAACGTGGGGCGGGTTTTGGCGTGCTTGATCAAGAGGAGTGGGCAGCCAAGTTGGGCTTGTGGGCGTGGGAGTGACCGGAGGTTGCGGACCACCGATGGGCGGTAGGTAGGCACTTACAGCCGCTACCTTTAGCGCGTAAGTGAATTCGAGGTCGAGGGTGAGTGCTTTTTGTGGAGGAGGTGAACAAATGTACAGGTAGTTCACTCGGGGCTAGGGGTTTGCAAGCGACGGAGCGCAAGTTAACCCGTATGCGAGGGTTGAGGACTTTGAAGACCTGGGCTGATGTACCGGAGTTGAACCAGGGCAAGCTCGAGACTCTGGCACCTTTGAGGTGAGAAGAGGCGTGTGCGGCTTGGGTGGCGAAGGGGATAGAGACACAGTAGTTGCTTCGTGTCGCAGCAGCGCCGGCCAAAACGGAGATAGTCGGCGAGACCAGGTACCTAGCGATAAAAGAACAGGGCAGCAGGGAACCGAGACAGACTGCAAGCAATCTAAGCGAGTGTGTGACTCGGGTACCGATGGAGGCGGCAGTGAAGGGGGTGTGGGATGGGATGGGATGGGATGAATGACGCTAGTTTGACTATCGGAACGGAAAACCAAGAAGCAGACGGTACAGAGGGAACGAAGAGTCGTTATCGCTGAAGCGGGACCCGAGACGGAGCCAAGCCAAGGTAGTTGGACCTGCGCGCGCAGTGTGTGCTCACAGGCGAATCCCTGAAAGACTGGCGAACTGGATGGTGATGGCCGCAATTATTGGGCGAGACGCGGGCGTCAGAGGTGCCGGTGCCGTCGAGGTGCAGCAGGCTGCAGAAAGTGTTCGCACGTGGTTGAGGAGAATAGGATGGTTGACGTAAGACGTCGACGTTCGATCGAATTGCTGAATCTGGACAACCAGGATGGGTGGACGCACGCTGAGTGGGCGGTTATGTTGTTTAAATGCCGATCCGAAAGTCAAAAGTTGATGTCGACGCCAGGTCTATTGTGTTGCTGTTGTATTACCAATATCCGAGTCTCGTTTGATGCATACAGTTATGCTCAAGAAAGGAGAGGGGAAAATCGCTCCAAATGCCGCAAAGGTTGCCGTCGAGGTGTGGACGTTGAAATGAGTCGAGCCGATGAGAAGAAGAGAAGAGATCCAGATCTGAAAGTCTAAAATAAAATGTGGTACATAACAAAGAGGCAGGCAAAGGTACCCGGTGCGATATGACGCAAGGCGATGCAATGCAGGGCAAAGTGAGGAACAAGAAAGAAGAGAGAAAAAAACCCAAAGATACAAAAGAAGGTAATTGCTAGAACTACCAGAGCTCTTCTTCAAATGGGGAGGAGAGAAAAGAGGAGGAGGAGGAGGAGGAGGAGGAGGGCGGAGAAGAGCGAAGAAAAAAACGAAGCTGAAATGAGTAGAGAGTGACCAGACTGACTGACAGAAAGCAGAAAGACCGACGGCCTGGGACTGCATCCCAACGGCAGGAGGCTTTAATAACGAAAAGAAAGAAGATGAGAAGTGCCCCTCAGGCACATTCCTTTTGGTCTGATGTCGATCGAGGATGAGAATGGATGCGACCTGGGCCTACCTACCTCAGGTACCCTCACCTTACCTTGGGTACTGGGGGCGCTCCCATCAACACTTGGTAGGCACGTATGTACCTTGCCTTACAGTACGCAACGCCCAAGCTCGGACAGTCTGAGGAACGTAGCCCCAGGCAGTCCCACTACTTTGGTAGTGTACCTAAGGTAGGTACGTATAGGTAGGTAGGTACCTTCAGCATCGTCGTCGACGTCGGGATGGTCTCTATCATCAAACAAGAGCCCGCACGAAGCGCCATGCCTCTCCTTGTCCGCCTCACCTCACATCAAATTCCATACCTTAATCTCTATAACATGTTCCACAAGGTACAATCCCGCACGAGTGCATGCAAAGGTGGGTGAGAGATGTGCAAGCGGGCTAGGAGCCTCGAGGACAAGGTGCGGCGGATGCTAAAACGGCGAAACGGATCCCCCCGTTCCTGGCGGCCCCCGCCCAGGCCGTCCCCGTGGAGGCTTTCTCCGTCCTCAGTGCCATTTGCTGCAGGGCAGCGCTCCTTGCCTTACAAACGTATGGACAGGGGGCGGCATGAAGACAGCAGCCCCCCGTAGCGGGCCAGGGAGATCCCTATCAGGTGCAGGGCCGTTGATGCACCGCTCTCAGAAAAAGATGAGGTGAAGTGACTTGCAGTAGCAGAAATCCAGAGGAGGCGACGACGGGAGACAGGAGTGTCTTGAGCACCCGCTCAGCTCACTACATGCGCCGCCCGCTAGCTGTATACTGTACAACATTATCGGTCTGTCACAGACTCCTTCACCGCGCCCAGCATCCGTACCTTATTACCTACCTTACCTACTTCACAATCACAAGAAGAGGGGGGGCGCCAGCATGAAGACACCCGTAGGTGGTAGAAACAGGCCAACGACTCGCTGACAATCCGTGCGCAAGCACCCAGCCATCAAGAAGCTAATCTGTCCCTTCGTTTTCACTTCCTTCTCGTAGACGAATAGCATCGTGACAGAGTGATGGCAAGGTTGACAGGCGTCGCGATGGACGTGATGGACGTGATGGACACACATTTATTGGCAGCTAGCGCTGGACGCGACCAATGGCAACAGCCAAACACGCCCGCAGACGGCTGGAACTGGTCGTGAGGCAGTCGACAGCGTAGTGTGACAACTACGATACAACACAGGGGACGATACGCTGGAGACAAGCGCCCTCGATGACGACAACAAAACAACGGCTCCAAGCCCCAGTTCCATGCTGCTTGCTTTGCAGCGCCTCTTGTTTGGCCTACAACATGCGCATCAAATTTGCATCCCTGGTGCACCTAGATAGTGGACTTGACCACAGCGACGCGCATGGTCATGTGATGGACCTTGGTATTTGTCTACAATCCTCCGGGCTTGAATACACGACACACCCACCGGTGGCCGGGTCTGGCCTTCAGCTCGTAGAATTGACCGCTGGCTGATCTGTGTGTGTTCCTCGTTGTAGGGCAAGGTCTGGGTATAGCGTAGATCACCCTGATTATGGCTGCATTGTGCCGTCGTGTTTCGAGCGATTGAGCCTTGACTCTCTGCTGCTGCTCGGTCTAGGAGTTGCTGAACTTCTGAGACATGGCAAAAGGCCCGCCGATGGCATGGAAGACAGGAGACATGAGAGGAAGGATGAAAGACCCAGAGACTCTTGAACAATCCGGTCTTAGGTGAGGTAGCGGTGGCTTTGCTATTGTCCTCGTCGTTGCCGCCGATGCTAGCGATGATCTCTGCTGCCATCCGAGATAGTGTGACATTGCAATGGCTGTTCTTCTTGCAAGGAAACACTGATGGTTGCGTTAACTTCCATTGGTATAGAAGATCACGGCGGGGCGGCTGCCGGCAACCTGGACAGGAGCCACCGCTAGCCAGTGTGGTTGCAAGCTTCGGGTGGGGTGACAAGACGACGAGACTAGGTAGGAAATCTAAGGAGAACCGACGGCCAGGCTGTCTTGGGCAGGAACCTTGCTACAGAGACTTAGCCAAGGTATTATACGGTACGTGGCGTGTGATCTTTCCAAGGGGGAGGATACGGAAAGGGGTATGTTTGAGCACACAAGTAAAGCAGCACTCAAGATTGGAGAAGTCAGTGAAGGGCGGGCCATCACGGAGGAGGGCAAACACTGGCCTTAGGTACAGGTTGCCAGGCATCCAGGTTATCTCTCTGTGGCTGAGGTGGTTGTCTCGGTCGTCGTCAGCGTCGCAGAGGCGAAAGAAGAGTCGGGCTTGGTTTGGACTTGTTGCGGATCAAACAGTGACGCCCACTTTTGCCCAGGGCATCCAGTCACTCACTGTTGGGAATCCCTACTGAGGCAAGTACGTGTAGACGGGAGGCTCAGGCGGGGGAAAGGCTTTTTGCTCCTGGGTGCCTTACCTAGAGGGGTACCTCAGCAACTTACCTAAGGTACCATGGGTACGCAGTATCCGTATTCCATTGGGGCCACCTTGGCTGCTGAGGCTTTCAGGTCCGCAGCGCCAACTCTCGAAAACTTTGACGCGGAGGCCGCGGTACGTAAGAGGTCTCTGTCCAAGTCCCACAGCGCTGGAACACCCATAGACCAGCTTGAGATAAGGAGAGGGAACAAGAACGGACGAATGAGTACTAAAGGATGGGGGAAAGGAAGCTGGGAGCGACCGAACAGCCACAATGGCACAGCTTTTTGTAGCCACTCCTACCAATGTAAACTAGTTACCTCTGGATCGATTATGCTTAAAAAGAAGAAGAAAACCCCCGAGGCTAGAAAACCCCCGAGGCTATCCATGGAGATTCACTCAATCTGTGGTGATATACCGGACCCAGCGTGAATTCTCCCGTCTTGGCAAAGAAGAGCCAAGACACTCAAGCACGACTACCCGTAATATCACAGCCAACTTGCCAAACGAGACGTGGATGGACTGGGGCTTTTCACACCCCCCAAATTCACAGCGAGGAAACCGGTTCGCGTTGGCGCCCAAAGTGAGAAAAGATATGGAAACTACAGCCTATGTACGCTTAATAGAGCGGGCGTCAAGGCTGCGACACTACCCGGTGGGTTTGCCAGGAGGAACCGAGACAGCGGAGCCGTTTGCAGTTTCCGTAACCTGAGCCGACGGGAGAGCGCCGAGGTGACGGGAAACGCCCGGCAACTCCTGACTTCAGGCCTTGTCAACGTCGCAGCCCCTCCGTGCCCCAGTGCCTGCACGCTTCATGTTCCTGTCCCTGAGATTCAGCTGAAACACCGCCTTATGCAGCATTCCCCCACGTCCACCACAGTGTACTGTGTGCTTCCTCCTGGGCCCGCTCCCCGTCTAGCGACTTGCAGCCTCACTGAAGCAATGGTTTTAATCACTGCTCCAGAGTCCGCTTCCACGATACAAGTCTTCGCTTCTTGACGCCCTGTCATCCTGTCACGTCTTTTCCGTCTCCACAGTGACATATGATGGCATTCCTTGCGTGGGCAGCCGAGTGATATTGCCCCTGCTTGTCGTCTCGGAGCTGCTGCCGTGACTACTCTCGGTCGAACCTCCCCAGCCACTGCCCCAAATTTTGCCAATAAACCGTCGTCTCATTTGTCGCTCCCTGCCCGTCATATCATATGCAGACTCCTCGACGGCCAGGCCCGTAAGCATAGGAGGTGCTGCTCCGCCTGGCCAAGAATTCCATGCTTCCGCCGCTGCAACCGCTGGGATCGTGTCGTTTCCGCCCTCACTTGTTCCGATCGCCAGTATTTCCTTATCGTAAATCTTAGAGCGTCGTTGGTGTCTCGCAAGTCGCTCGGCTTGTTCCAAGTCCATGTTTACGCCTCGAGGTCAAGTGGGATATCACGCCACTCTCGACTCCATCACCGTCCGAATAAAGTGCCGCATGTCTGTCGAAGCCTGGCCGTCCTCGCTCGTCGTCGCAGCACCCTGATCCTCCTGGAAATGCTGGCCGCATGCGCGCTGACCTGTGCTCACCACCTTGTCCCACTCACTCATGGAGAATGATCCCTCACTCTCTGCCAGAAGCAAATCATCCTGGGACGTGAAACTCAGAGCATGGAGTGATGTTGCCTGATCTGCTTCCGACGGCGACGGCTCAACGACAATCTTGTTGCCGTTGTTGAGAACGGCTACCGCAGTGCAGGTGGCGATCGCTTTTAAAGGCACGGCAGCCGATAGCAAGCCCAAGACAGCACCGTGAAACAATGCCGGAAGTAGAGTCAGATTCTGTCATGATCAACGCATTAGTAGACGAATCTTGTGTGCGACGGCCAGTGTCGTATGCCTGCCCGAATGTTGACTTACAGACTTGGCTTGAACAACTTTGCTGTTTACATAGTCGTTCTGGGGCGTTTCCGTCACCTGGAGTGTAACCTGAATGAGGCAGCGAGGGAAGTTCTTGACAGGAATGAGCTGTCGCAGGGCAGACTGCAAGATGGATTCAAGCTGGCGCTCTCCCGTGCCTATATATTGATCGAGAGTATCAGCAAATAGTTACCCACAGGAAGCCACACACGGGTAATTCTGACCTCCAACCCCTGCAGCAGGTCGTACGACAACATCAATGACCGACTCGAAAGGGTTTTCATCTCGTCTTTGCACTTCCATCGGCCCATTTACGGACGCAACCACGCAATAACCACCCCTTGAAAACGTTGCTGAGCCATCTGTTCGAGGAAGATGTGATATCCGGGCCTGGGGGTTGCTGTTGGAGGTCATCGTCAAAGAGGGACGCGCGTTGCAGGCGACGTGATTTGTTTCGAGGTATCTTCTAAAAAGAACAGTCAAGAGACCAAGCGCCGAAATGAACTCTATGCCCTCTCCAGATGTTTCTGGTGCACGTATACTTTCGGCCGAAAGTGACTGGACGCCTGGCTGATGGAAAACCTCAATCCCAAATGCTACGCTCTGCTCTTCGGTTCAGAAAAAAAATGAGATGAAGTCCCTAGGTGACAGCTGGGTACGTACTTGTTGACTAAGGCAAGCCTTTCCAATGACGGACGCTAGGTAGGTAATTAGGTAGGTGCACAAAGCAAGAAGGTGGGTCTACAGTGGACGCAGCACTGCATGATTAATTAATGCATACCTACACTACCTACGTAAGGCAGGTAGGTATTCGTGCACCTACATCGCGCAGGCGCCTGGGCCATTGGTAGGGACGCGCGGGTTGCTCGACTTGGAGCTTGTCGATTCCGTTCCTCCACCCATATTTTTCCTCTCCTCGCACGATTTTGAGTCTTTAACCCCTGGGCTGGCAACTTTCCGAGACACTATGGCTTCAGTCAATCTGTCATCTCGTACCGACGCACCGGCTGCATCCCCACTAAGCACCAAAATCCCCAAGCTCGAACCTCGCCGCCGCCGTGGAGCTCCCTCCAACCCTACCCCTCGCCCGGAGACGCCTGCGTTACCATCACCACCCGATCTCCCCGCCCATGCGTACACGACACCCTCGAGACGGATTCTGTCCCAAAGAGACCATGAGCTGTTCCTTTCTTCGCCAACTTACAGCCTGATCCTAGCCTTCGTATTTGGCCTTTCCGAGGCCGTTGAAAACACCCCGCGCTCCGCCATCAAAGAAAGCGAACTCAGCCCTTCCGTGCGCTCGATTCTCGATATTCTGGACGAAGCCGACGGCCTCGTCAAGGATTCACCCCCCAGCGATCAAGGCGGCTCGCGCTTTGGTAACAAGGCTTTCCGGACGTTCCTAGACTTGGTGAAGGTGAAGACACCGGGATGGCAAACACGATTGGGCGTCTCCGACGCTGCGAACGATGAGGTAGCGGTCTACTTGGAGCATTCATTTGGAAACAGGATGCGCATCGACTACGGCTCTGGTCATGAGCTTAACTTCATCATGTGGCTCCTCTGCCTCTATCAGCTGCGAATCCTAACAAGAGACGACTTCAAGCCTCTGGTACTGAACGTCTTCAACCGGTACCTGGAACTCATGCGAGACGTCCAGTTGACATACTACCTGGAGCCTGCCGGCTCACACGGTGTTTGGGGGCTGGACGACTACCAGTTTCTTCCCTTCTTATTCGGCTCCTCGCAACTCCTACATCACCCGTTCATCACACCTTTGGCCATCCATCAGGAGTTGACATTGGAGGAGTTTGGTGACGATTTCTTGTACCTTGGACAGGTGAACTTTGTCAACGGTACCAAGACAGTAAAAGGCCTGAGGTGGCATAGCCCCATGTTGGATGACATATCTGCCTCCAAGTCGTGGACCAAAGTTGAGGGCGGGATGCGGCGAATGTTCGTTGCAGAGGTTTTGAGAAAGCTGCCCGTGATGCAGCACTTCTTGTTCGGTTCTCTGATTTCGGCGGTGGATGGGATGAGCACAGAGGAAGAGTTCGGGCTTGGACACGAGGAAGATGAAGCGGATGGAGGTGAGATCTCAACTGGCCATACTGGGAATCACAAGCATCAACACGTGGGATGGGGCGACTGCTGCGGCATCAAAGTCCCCAGCAGCGTAGCTGCTGCTCAGGAAATGAAGAAGAGGGGCACTCAAGAAACCCTTCGCAGGATACCTTTCGATTAGAAGGCCACATAGGCATGACTGATGACCTACAATTAGACAATTACGATATCAAAGATTACATCCTCTAGTACGGTGTGCCCAATAGCACGCCAACCCCCATCCTCCCCGAATCATGTCTGACGTACACCCTTCCAGCGCATCCGCTGTGGTCAGACATATTTTAACCAGCTTTGTAATCCACCCCGTAAATCCACAGGTCCGTCTCTTTGACGCCGGTGACAGATGGAATCTATTCCAGCAACCCAAGATCTCGGAGATGGCTCATACCGGGCAAGTGTGCCCACCTCTGGTCCGAAGGTGAGCCGCATGTGAGATCGAACCAGATGTCGGGGTGATCATTGTCAATAGAGTCCAAGGCGTAAGCGACGTTGCTACCGTACAGGTCGCATCGTGGGACGTTGAGACCTCTCTCGGGATAAAAGCGGTAGGATTTGCACCCATCAGTGGCGTTCATCACGCTCTGTCATCAACGTCAATGGGACTGGCCGATGCGGCGGCGTTGGAAATACGAAGAGGGAGGTGAGACTCACGGCACAAAATTGGTAACAACCCTCCAAAGTCACACGCACGCCTGGCGAGTTCTCGACAAAACGCGCGAGGAAGTAGTTGCCCACGGGCAGGCCATGAACGCCGCAGTGGTTGTTTCCGGGCATCGGTTTGCCTGTCGGTGCATTGTCCTGACAAACCGTCTTTGTCGGGATGAGCGTCGAGGACGGAACGAAGGTAAGCGGCGCGCTGGTGACAGGCACCATGGATGTGTCGATGACGCAGCTCTCCGTGGGAATAGGGGTCACGGCGGTCAGCGTTATCTGTGTCGCCCAGGAGACCGGCGAAGTGTCTGCCGACTTGGTCATGGGACTCCGGCTTGAGTCCGTTGAGGATGTTGGGATGACCTGCAGAGTGCTCGAAGTGTCATGGCTCGACGTGGCTGAGGCGTCCCAGGATGTGGCAGCAGTCACCGTGCTAGACCCGTCCTCGCATGGCTCAGTTGGGGTCGTCGTCGTTTCCATCGACGAGTGGGTAGCAACTCCGTTCCCAAGAGAGCTCGATGTCATGGAAATGGTTTGGCTGGTCGTGCTGTTGGAGCCTCTGCTTGTGAATGTGACCCCTGAAGAAAATGCAGATGAAACAGCGGTCTTGCTCACGTCGGAGACGGATATATTGCTCACGGCGCTGGTGGAGAATGCTGATGCGCTGCTGGAACCAGTCTCATGCTCATCATCGCAAGGTGTCGTGCTCTGCGTAACGCCTGACGACGTCTTGGCGGACCACATCGCGGTCGAATTCAGGAGCGTGCTGGAACCTGCTGCTGTTGATTTGAGCTGAGTAGCGGAAGCCAAGTCATCGTTGCATGGCTCGGTGGTCTGTGATGGCATGACCGAGGTGGTGATGTTGTGCCACATGGAAGTGGAAGTTGTAGCCGGCTCATCAGAGCAAGGCGACTCGGAGGCTGTGAAGGCGGTGGTTGCAGAGGAATTGACGGGCTTGGTGAGACCTGTGGAGAGATTCAGAGACGTGGGAGACATGTTCCCTGTCGCACAGGACGTCGTAGAACTAGAGTTCGTCGAGGACGAAGTCCATGACGGATGCGCCGTGCCGGTACCGGAAGACGATGTCAGATTACTGCCGAACGAAGTGGTGGCAGTTATGTAGAAAGTCACGTCTACCGTCGTTGTCGATGTGATGATGCTCAAGGGGCACGCTGAGCTCATAGAGGTACTCGTCGCATTGAGCGGAAATGAAAAGGTACTGCTGGCCGTCCCGGCTACTCCAGTCGGTGTCGTTGAATTGGTACCGTTCAACGACCAGCTCCGTCCGGTGGTCCAGGCGGCCGAGTCCGGACTTGGACGAAACCCTCGTTGTTGTACGATATGGGCGGCCATCTGGCGGGTATGATTAGCGAAGTCTTCTCCGAAGGAATAAGAAGGATCTGAAGTCATTGGGTCTTACTTCGTCCTCCGGGGCCTTCGGGACCGCCTTAGCTGTCTCGGCGAAGAGAGCGCCAAGCAAAAAGAAACGATACATGTTGAGGTATATTTGCCGACGAAAGGCAGCAGAGAGCCGATGATGCGGATCAAATATTGGGTTGGTCAACGAAGATTGACGGCTCCTTTTAGTATGTTGATGTCGACAAGATCAAGAACGACAGCCGTGGCCCAAGCCAACCCGTCTTATACATTGCGGCCTCGTCGCTCAGACTTGGAAGGAGTCAAATGGTTCCCCAAGAAACTTGATAAGAATCCCTTCGCGGCCGAACTGTGGAGGCATGAAGAACAGAGGGAAAACTATAGACGTCCGCTATTGAAAATGACCCAAGGGAAAAGAATAGTCTTCAGCAAGGGGGACTACCGTGTAAAGCACCCCTTGCAGCGGCACAGAATAACAACCGAGACACCGTTGCAATCAGTATGCTAGAACATGATGAAGGCTTGGAAGAGAATCAACTGGAGCGGGATCGGAGTGAATGGGAAATATTCCATTGACAAGCACTCTGCCTATGGCAGCACTCCTTGTGGAGGTTGAAGACCCAAAGTGCAGGGAAAGAGAACCCAGCCATGTTTAAGTACAGGACCCATATATGATGACAATGTCTCCGTAATGCCCTTGAGAGGTGAAATGCAGTGTAGGGTATCAGAAGCATTTCACTGAACGCCATCGTGCCCCTAAACCTAATACCGAATGCCAAATGCCATGCAAAAAAAGCAACGCAAAGAAAAGTCTCAAATGCTTTTACGACTGTGTCGGATTTCGCGTTGCCCGGAGTTTTGCAGTCTTATCCCACCGGTCCTTACCGGAGGCGATTCATCGTTCACAGCCGAAACAGAGCCTTGAGCCGAGCTGCCTCTTAATCCTCCCAGATTGTTTCCAAGTCAAGGTCCTGCCGTCGTTCGGCACCACAGACACTCCACCGCTTTCTCTTGTCTCTTGACCCGAAGCCGAGTGTTCTGCCTCGAGATGGCACGTCAAGACCACCCCTTCCCTTGCCTTCTGTTACACTGCCCCTCTCCGCGGCATCAGCGGCCGCTTTGAGTTGAGCGATTCTTTCGGCCTCCATAGCCGCTTCCTCCGCATCAGGAGAGTCGGGTATCGTTTCGAGGCTAGACATGCTGGGGCTCCTCGACCTTGTCGATGTAGGAGTCGACGGCACCGACGAAGAAGGGAATGACGGGATGCCGTAGCCGTGCGAAAAGGCCTCGTAGCCTCTGAACGAAGGTGAAGACGCAATGGACGTGGGGGTGGTAGGCAGCGCGGGCAACGAGCCGGTGCTGGCATGTCCCGGGTTCCTCAAGGGCGAAGACGGCCGACGGTGACGAGGCAGCACTGCAGAAGATGCCGTGTTACCAGCGATTGGGGAGGAATTTGAGTCAGCATTTCTGCGGTCTGGTTCTAAGACAGAGCTGCGAATTGGCGATGTGGGAAAGGACTCGTCAACAGGTTTCCGTGGGATTCGAATGCGGCTGGGCGAACCCGAGGGACTCGCAGGACGAAGTTGAGGGGAGAAGAGGATGTGGCCAGCACCGTTGACGCCTGGCATGGACTGTGTACGAGACATTGGAGGAGCCAAATTCGCCGCAGCTGACCTCGATCTGTGGTGTCCGGAGAGGGGCGAGGTGGTACGGGGACGGTAAGGCAAAGGAGGCAGAGACCATGCCGCAGCGGTCGGGGAGGTGGGACTCGGATCGGTCTGGCGTCGCAAAGTGGGCGGTTTCCTCAGAGGTTCGGTCTCGGCAGCAACGGCAGGTAGCAGAGCGGGATTCTGGATCCGGAGAGAGGGAAGAGGCGAGGGTCGAAACTCCTCCATTCTCTCGGTCTCAGGAACGGGTTCCATGACGAACGTCGGAGGGCCCGAGATGTCAGGCGGGGAACGGCGACATTAGCAGCAGATACCCTTCGAAACGCTCGGAGAGGTGAGATCGTATCTGATGCGTGCCAGATCCGTGCGGGTGAGACGATTCGTTCCCTCGAACGGCGGCGAGGGAGGAGAGAAGGACGGCGTCTGACAGTGGGGGGAGACAGGCAAGACGGGCGACAAGACTAGTATTGAAAGAAGACAGCAGTTGTCAAACTAGGCGGCCACGTTGGTTCGAGTGAAGCGGCGAGCGAGGGCACAGGATCTGGAGTCGGTGCTGTGACGGAATCTCGAGGGAAGCAGGTCTTCGTAGTCGTCGAGGGAGAAGGGTTGGCGAAGGGGTCGTTTGGCGAGGAGGTCGGCTGAGGGGAGAGAAGGGAGCAAGGCAAGTAAGTGGACGGAAGCGGAATCGGGCGGCAATATGAAGCGGACGGGAAGGCAAAGGGCGGTATCAACCAAGTCACACATTCCGTGATGTAAATGAAAGAGACCCGACCAGCTGACGGGAGGGTCCAGAGGAATACATAACAAGAAGGGGAGACTGCAGGCGGATAGAGTACGGGGGTTTGGGGGTGTGGGTGTAGGAGGAGGAGAAGAAGGCGGACGCTGGGAGGAGGATGCAGCCTGCGTACTAAGGTAGGTAAGCATGTATGGCTGAGGTACACATAGCCTACGGCGGCACTGGGAGGTCCCAAATGGGGAAGGGACAGGACCTGGAGCTTTGGTAATAAGGCACTTGCGGCGCATATCAGAGACGGTGAAGAAAGGGGGAAAAGAGGGAGGGGAAGGGTTCGAGTCGGTCGGTCGGTCGGTCGGTGTACGGAGTACCAGTACCTTGGCTTGCCCTCACGTCGCCCTCCGTTGCCTTTTACCAGAGTGATGCACGCATGAGGCAGGTTATTGGATTGGGCAACAGGTAGGTCCCTTTGTCTTGACCGGGGGTCGCAACTCGAGAGGACTCGAGAAGCTGCGAGTACCTTGCCTTGCGTTCCCGAGACTTAGACAGTAAACAACCTACATCAGAACAGAAAGGCAGATGATGAGGAATACTCCATGGCCACAGTACATGCACACGCAATACAACCGGTCGGCGTTACCGCTTTGGCCCGCGGCAAGCGGCGAGGAACCCAATGGCCCAAGCCCAAGGCGAAGGCGAAGGATCTCGTCCTCCCTCCTTTGTTCTTTTGCTTCAGTGTTTGCTCTCCTCCTCCTCATCGCCAGGCCGGGGCCGTAAGCGGCGCCCCTTTCCATTTGCACACGTTGTGCTGTTGTGCTATAGAGAGCAATCTATCCGACATCGGTTGTTTTTTTTGCATTGCAGTCAGCCGATGTGAAGCACGGCCAATTTCCCCCCGCAACCCAGCGATTCAAATGTCATGAAGATGAAGGAGATTGGACTGGAGGGAAACAATAGGTAGGTAAGCCACACAGAGTCTTGGCTCCTCCTGGGGAGGGGGGGGCTCTCTGGCTTTCAGGCATGGTTGGGTCAGGCGGGGAGCATAACGCTAAGGTAAGAACCCCCGGGAGGCCCAGCGGTGCGTTCACGCTGCAGTGCAGCCGGGAGTCGGGTCGGATGCATACTACTGGTACTGGGCCTTGGGTACCTTAAGTACTTACCTATGGACCTAGGTAAGGTACGTAGGGTACCTACCTTAAGGTGAAGGTGCGGTAAGGTAAGTTAAAGTAAGGCACCGCGAGACTGCACCGGGATTTGATAGGTAAGGTAGGTAAGGTAAGGTAGGTCATGGCTCGGCTGATGGGTCCAGGGACGGGACCCTGAGTGAGGTGACAATTTTCTAGGGACCCGACTGGACTCCATAGACTACCTACCTTAGGTGCATTGATTTTGATTCACAATGGAAACCACCTGCTGACATTCGCCGCATACACCGTGTACCCACTGAATACGGGCTTCGTCCTGCAATGGAAGGTTGCCGTCTTTATGCAAACTTGTGTGTGTTGATTGCCATTCATGCCTGGAAACGTGCTCGGCCTCGTCGTCGTATCAACAACTCATCTCAGGAGGTTGAGTCCGGCCACGACGACCCGCGTTCAGCGTCCACCTAATACAATGTACCCCTTCCTCCTTGGCTGGGACTGGGCCGGTTCCACGCTCACACGAACCGTTCCTCGTAGTTTAACCTTGTGCCTCAGTCCCTCCTCCTGCTGCGCGAACTGCTTCATTGACCTGGCCTGGAAGCACATCAGCCCAAGAAACGCACCGTCTCCTCGGCCCTTGCGTCTTTCCTCCGTCATCCGTGCCGCATCTTATCTGCATACCAATACACTACTTATAAGATATCCATCCGGTGATTTTGCATTTTGGGACATGTTATTGCAAAGTCCAGTGACTCTTGTCTCTCCCCACAGCTCCCACTTTCGGCTGCTCCGTCACTGGACCCAGGAATTCATCGTCACCCCAGCAATGCGAGCCGTTGAATTGCACTCGATCCCCAATGCCCGTTTGCGGTCAGCTCATGGCTGGCCGTTTTTCAGACGCATTCCAACCTCTCCTCCAAAACCCGTTTTCCGAGTCCCTCGTAGACCTCTTCGCAACCATCCGTGTCTGCGGTAATCGCCCCAGTCACGACGGCCTGGCTTCGGGTTTCAGCTGCCTCCGTTCCTGTCATGTTGCCAACGTCCTTCAATGCCACCTCACATCTACCCATGCCATGGCCAGTCCTCTGTACGAAGTACCATTGTCGCCTCGACCGAGACAGCCACATTGCGACTTCGCATGCCGTCTGAAGCAACCTGACACCTGACCTGCCCGTGCCTGACTTGTCTCATCTGTCTGTCTTCTTACCCGTCGGATACATCGTTTCCTCGCCGCCTTGACCTCACTTGTGACGACTGGGATCCGGCACTCGTTCGGCACCAACGGCTCCGATACGGCCGACACCTCGTGCCCGGCCTCGCCTGAGCCTTCGGACTAGGCCCAGATCTTACCGCAACAGTCCCCGGGCCCGCTGTCCAATTCATGTACTGGCCATCACCACGGGCGCACAGCATGGAGGAAGCAGATGAGTCAGCCAAGAAGACTGCTGTTATGTCGCAACGCCTAATGGCTATCGAGACCATATCGACCTTAAGGCTGGCTTGCAGCAACGTGCACTATGTCAACTTCTCTTCCATCGTTGAGGAGACAATCGCGTTTCGAGATTGGATTTAGGCATCACTTCCTAGGGTCACTTTGAAAAGAGGAGTTCTGGGCCGCCAGATCAGCTTCCTGATTCATGGGTCTAGTGCGACCGAGAGCGGCGCAGACAAAAGTGAAGCGGACAATAAAAACGGCAGCACGTTGGATTGGATGAGGTTTTGGAAGAATCTAAGGGGGGTCGAGGAATTCAGGTATTTCCCAATGCAGGAGCCGATCTAAGAAATGTCTTCCCGGGTATGGTCAGACAATATAACGTCTCTATTAAAGAGCCTGGGACTTTGAGCAAAAGAAAGTAGAGGCGGGAGGGCCGATGTGGTATAGAACTCGTGAGTTCTCTTCTTCTACTTGTTCTCGTTACATTAGTTGATAAAATAACGCTACGGCTTGGGAAAGTACTACAAGAATATTGACTATTTGATTTCCAAGTTCATACCGGATACGCATGTGCTAGCAACGTGCTCTATGTCCGCAGACAAAGCAAGGTTCATACCGTTAACATATCTATAGGTACTTAGACATCATGTGAAATATCGGCCGTATCATCAGAAGTAGGGGCTCCTGAAGAACCAAGGTCGGAAGTAACATCATCCGAAGAATCGATCAAGGAGTCTTGCATCGAAGAACCAGCAGTGTCTCGGGAGCCCTCACGCCCCTCCCGAAGCTCCTTGAGAGCCTGTTTTGTACGCAATTGAAGTTCATCCAGCTTTCGACATTTTTCGCAGTCGGAGTCCAGCCGCAGAGTCTGAAGTGAATGGGCGTTCTTCGTAGTGCACTCTAGACCACGCTTGCCAGACAAGAAGTCTTGTTGAACTTTGCAATAAGCCATCTTTCGCCCATATATCGTATGCTTACATTCGTATATAGCCAGTCGATAGTAGCACATGATGGCTGTTTCCCTAACTCCTCGGAACTGTACGATATGCTAGTGTTTGTCGGGGTGTAAGTAGGTGCGTTTGCATGTGTATGGCGGATGGGACCTAGAGTTGAGAGGTGGATGTGGCACTGTACTTATACGCACAGCGGCGGTCCCAAACAGCATGAAATTCAAGAACAAGGGAGTATTTTCTAGGTGGTCTTCGATGACAAGGAGATGATATTGAACAATGTCCTATCCTGGAGAAAAATAATCAGGTGTTTGTCTCGACAATCCGGACAAAGGACCCATAGGACCCTGTGTCGACGCAATGTTGTCATAGATTACAGCTCTGCTCGACAACCACGGAAGACAGACATCATTCAGCCTTTCCACTTGCTGAGAGGAACCCACTTTGCAATACGTCACGGAATGCCGAAGTCCAAACGATCTTGTCCACCTCACGACAATCCTGAACCCGGGGAACGTCGTATCCCAGCCTCGTTAGAGTCGTCATCAAACCAGAGTCTGGCGTCGAAGTCACCACAACCCCGCGCGTCTCCAATAGGCATTCCAGATCAGATGTCGAGTCGCCAAAATAAACGAGCCCCTTGGCATTGTCAATTCCCTGACGAGCTGCCAGCGCCCGCAAAGCCCGCAGCTTGTCATCACAGGTCGTCAAGATAGTTTCCCGCCCCGATGGACCGAGGACTTCCGGCCCGGAGATCGAACCGTCTATTTCAATATCGTTGGCGACCACGTCAAATTCATACGCAGACAGCACGCCTTTGATGAAGGATCTCGACCAGTTGATCGAGACCACCGAGACAGGCCAATTATTCTGCTTGGCAGTGTCCATTAGCTTCGCGAAACCGTCCCGAAGCTTTACCCGCCCTTCCTGACGAGCAGCATCTCCGGCTTTCATGAGTTCCCCCCTGCTGATGTCCTTGAAAATGCCGGACCGTTCAACGCGGTGCACTGAGCGTAGCTCGACTTCTCTGAGACCTCGCAGGTAGCTGAGCTCTTCCGAGAGGGTAAGCCGACCGTCTGCCGCAGGTTTGTAGGCCGAAACATGGTCGACGTGATCTTGGTTGTAGTCCTCAAGAATCTGCCGCCATGCTGCCGACAGATCCAAGCCGCGCTGTCGC
Organism: Colletotrichum fructicola Nara gc5; assembly: GCF_000319635.2. Taxonomy (NCBI): domain Eukaryota; kingdom Fungi; phylum Ascomycota; class Sordariomycetes; order Glomerellales; family Glomerellaceae; genus Colletotrichum; species Colletotrichum fructicola. The sequence continues at coordinate 4,303,873 of NW_027094051.1, read as the reverse complement.
TGGAAGTGAAGACCGACCTCAGCGATGGTCCCGATCGTGTCCTTGGTAGTGATGGTTCCGTCAAAGTCCAATACTAAGTTGAGTTGTCGGTGAAACATGAGTCGAGCTGACAGCGTCGAAACGCGACGTATGGAGAAGTTCAATGTTCGTTGAATGTTTACGCGGTTCAGGTGAACCCTCAGGTGAAGCATGCTTGGTGCAGGTTTGTAGAGGCGAGGACAGTTCGCGGGCTGACGAGACACCTTTCCCCACTTGGGGACTGGCTATCCGGAGCCATGGCAACAAAAGAGGTCACGCAAGATTGGCGCCGCAGCAACAAAAATTAGGCTTCAAGCATCTGTTCAGGTCTGAATGAGTTGACTGTCCCTTGGGAAAATACGATGCGTCGATGCCATTCCCCGGTTTCTCCTAGCCCGAGTCCAAAAATAGCGATGCAAACCCTGCGACACGTCCACCAAGATCTAGTGTCCAGACGGGTATCAAAGTCCCGGTGACAAAATCCTCGCCGGATGATCATCTTGACAAACCCCAAACGCCGTGCAATGTATGAAAGCAATGTGATGAGCCGCGGTCAAGCACCAGGCACAACATCCTCCATGACCATCTCATCGTCATCGTCATCGGCTGCTGCCTCCTCTGGAGCTGTTTCGTTAGTTGCACCGGAAGCCATGCTCTTCATATGCTCTTGCAGCGACCACTCATTGGCGTGTATGCCAGACCGATTGAGAACCGCGATCTTCTCCAAAGTTTGTCGCAAGAAGGCTTCGGGCTGGTCAAATCTTGCCTTCAGAATAGACATCTTCCAGTACTCGTATTTTCTGAAAGCCTCCATGAGACCGTCCAAAAGCTGCTCCTCAGACATACGAGCCGAACGGTTTTCTGCCTTCTTCGGCTTTGTGGCCTTCATAGGAGCAGTCGTTTTCTAGAGGGTGTCAGCCGTAAGGAAAGGGAGTCGTAACCATGTAGAGCGGTGACTTACAATGAAGGAGCCGAACTTCTCGACAGCAGCGGCAGAACCGTGTTGAATGACGTTGTTTGCCGCCCGTTGCCCCATGATTTGGAGAGTGTGTTTGGGCTTCAACGCTTCCAATTGCTTCCGCTGCAAGATTGCCTGGCTTTCGGCGTTATCTACCGGTTTGCATGCTAATTCATACTGGATCCTGGCGGCGATTTTTGTTTTTTCTGGGCCATGTTAGGACGCGCAAGTCGCTGTCTGGGGATTATACGGACTTGGGATCGCCTTGCGGTAATACGGTTGCCACCGGCCACGCTTCTCGAACGGCTTCTTTTCCACCTTTTCGTTCTTTGGGCGCAGGAATCGTGCCGGTATGCCTGCGTTGGCGGCGTCGTTGCGTGCCTTGGACTTGGCCTTGAAGCCAGGCAGATCCTCCTCGGAAAACACGAAAGTGCTGCGCGTAAGTTCCTTGCCCATTTCGAGATCGTACTCCTTCGGCATGAGTTGATGTTCAGGTCGGTTCGAGTTGAGAAGCATCTTGAACCGGTGCTGTAAAGGGCAGACACGTCAGGTTTGGCTACAGAGTGCACCACAACGCGCCATTCACATACCTCGACAGCGCCATCGGGCCGAACCACATCCCACTGTCGCATTGTTCCGATCTCAATCTCAGCATCGTCTGGTAGACTGTCCCAGGCATCCCAGAGGTCTTTTGGGACGCGGGCTAAGTATGCTTGGCCAAAGGCACCCTGCTCGCTGTTGGGGTCGAAGAACTCGAGATCGCCGGCATCTTCGTACAAATCGTCCTCATCGAGAGGAGAGGCCGAAACAGCGTCGGGGTCGGGCTTGATGTATGGTTCTTGCTTGATGTATGTTGAATCCGCCATGGTGAGTTGTACCGCAGCCCTTGGAATTGTTCAAGTCGTGGCAGGTGTAGCGGATTTGCGAATGACGAAAGGCTATTGAAAGCGAATCTAGGCACCCCTAGCTCCTGCTACCTAATAAGTGTGCTAAGGTGCGTACCTTGAACAGCTGCCCGTACACAGGCGCGGGCGTGTGGCACCTGCTGGGGTCCGAAAGAGGATTAGCCTCTGGATCATGTGACGCGGGGAACGATATGGGAAGGTGCTTGAATGTGAATGACTGCCTCGCCGTCTTTTTAACAATGAGTCCTGTTTTTTTTTGTTTTTTTTTTCCTACTTGCGTTCCTTTTGGTACGTTGGGGTTTTGCTGCCTGTGATGGTGAGGTTGCGGTCAAAGGACTGTCGATCGCGTCGGCACCTGGGCTTACGTATCGTCCGCTAGCAGCAATTACGTACCTAAAGCCCCTACCTACGGATAGGTATTCGTACCTTACCTCACCTAGGTAGGTGACCTGGAGGCCAGCCGCAGCGGACCCGACCACTTAAAAAGCCCATGGACCCCACCATCAACCGCGCGCACACTGCAATCAGCCAGGGTTCGCCACTGCTGCCAGCTTCTTATGTGGCCGGGCCCATCCATTTCAACCTGGAAGAAAGGTCACCAGCTGCAACAATAAAAGTCCGGTCTGCGAATACCCGACGCTGAACATTACATCAGCCCTCCTTCCATTGTTGCAGGGCGCCTCGAGAGGCATCTCGCCTGGCTTGGAAACTCGCTGTATTGATCTGATTCACGATTCGAATGTCAACAATGAGACTTCTGCCTGTTTGTTCATCATCTATTGCACACTTCACCACGACGGCTCTACAGTCCGGCTAGGCCCTCTCTTTGGCTGCTCGTCGAAGAAGAACAAGAAGAAGAAGAAGAAGCAGCAGCAATCATGCCAGGGCCCAAGTCACTTGCGGAGCTGTGCATTGCAGTATGCCAAAGACACGTCACCGAGCTCAGCAGTGTTGGAAACAGCGATGCACTCCAGTACCATCACGTCCGAGACATCCTCCTCCGAGTCACCAATCCCGCTCAGCTCCGCGAAATCGAACTAAACTCCCCACACATCCAAGGAGAAACATCCGAATTATGGCAACGCTTCATCAGAAGAGAGTTCCCGTCTGAGAGCCACGAAAAAAACTACGCGCCTAAGAATCCGACCAAGTGGTACAAGATTTACGAACGATATGCCGAGGAACGGCGAGAGTCACAGCAACAGGCCGAGGCTGAACTGCGCGCAAGATTTCAAGGTCTCCAGCAAAAGAGAGACAACAATACTAGCCGCATTGTCGATCAGAGATACCTCCCGAAGCCTCCCAAGACCGGTCGCACCTTTGGGACCCGAGGACGAGGAGGCAAGGAGCTCCCAAGCTCCCTGAGTTTTGCCGCTGGCAGCCGATTGAAGACCACGAACGGCGCCAGCGTCATGAAGAAGGCCAGAAGAGAGGCAGCAGAGATCGCCGGCATAAGAAGCAGGCTTGCTGTTCCCACCGGCATGATCCGAGCACCTCGAGTCAATAAAGCACCGGCGTCCATGGCAAGCGAGCATCGCATCGCATCGCAGCCCATTTTCCGGCCTACATCCACCAGTTCCCGACCGCCTATGGCCTCAAAAACCACATATGTTTCCGACTCCTCGGATGAAGACGACGAGGGTGACCTTTTTGGCGATGAAGGATCTGGCAGAAAGCAGCGAAAGGCCACCTCATCTGGCTCAGGGTCCCCGGCAAACAACGGCCGCGACAGGGGAGCACTATCGGCGCAGCCGGGCACGCCATCGAAGGCATCCTCAAGAGATTACAGTGCACTCAGATCCTCGTCATCCGCCGTTATGTCCCACACCGCAGGGCTGAAGCGCGGTGGGGGTATCATGGGAAATGCACCTAAGCCGAACAGTAACAATATCAGGATTGAGCGGCCGAAGCCAAAGCTGGAAACAGCCGGTCCTACGACCATGGAACCGCATCGGGCGCACAAGACTGCGGCTCAGCACAGCGGGCCCCAGTCACCTCCACCCCTCCCGGTATCCCTGGACGAGTTGCAACCGGTTCGGCCACTCATCGGTAATCAAGAGCTGCCGAAGAAGAGGAAGGCAGTTGACATATTCATGCCCAAGAAGAAGACGAGACGCTAAGCTTGAAGGGCGGGAAAGCGAGGACAACATTGTAGAGATATTTGTATTGGCAAGGCGTTGGCCCATTGGCAAGGGACATGGCACCAGGATTTGTTTGGCGTTGGCAGGATGTGTTATATACCCTCTTGGTTCGAAAGGTCCCTTGGCCACCACTAGCTGAAGACTCTAGCTCGGACAAGATAGACTCGCACTATACTAGCATGATGGCAACTGCGACAAGACTTCTGATGATTACTACCTATTCCCTGTCGGGGTACATGATGCGCAACTGGAATCCACGGCAAAATGATGCTTGCAGTGTATGCTCTCCTCTAGGAGACTAGTTGCTGTCCAGCAAATAATGGTCTCGCCGACCACAGTCAGACAGACAGACAGACAGACGTTTTCGGCTGTAATGTATCGAGGGCGCGAGTCTTCAGGTTACTCCGTCGTCGGCTCGTTGCATCGTGCTCTAACCAGCTCCCCGCCGATGGGTAAGAAGACGAAAGTTGGCGCGAGGCTCTGTCTTGACGAAGATCTTCAGCACACGTCGGAAGCCTTGCCACCTCGGAGAGCCAGCACGAGATGGAGGGTGGCGCCGGCCTCGAGGCCATACTCCGAAGCTGACTTATCGTCGACCCTGTTATTTGATCGCACCAACTGTCAGTCATGCAATCAAGCCCAGCATTTTCAATGCTCTCGACCATGGCAACCACCTGGAATACTGCTTACATCTGCTTTCCACCGTAGATGAGTCTTTGTTGGACGGGCGGGATGCCCTCCTTCTCCTCGACCTTTTCCTTGATCTGCGAGACCTGCGTCCGAGTGTCAGTCTTGTGGTCGTCGTCATCCGTCTGAAGCGCTGCGAACCTTGTACTCGTTCTCGATGTCGAGCTCGATCTCCTTGCCGGTCAGCGTGCGCACCCTGGAGGTTGAAGCGTCAGCTCATGTGCGGTAACGGGGCGAGCAGGCATGCGCGCGCGAAGTCGAAGCGCGGGCACTCACTTGATCAACATTTTGAAAAGTTCAGACTGCTCGGTGTGTACGCTGAGAGTTTATTGTATTCGCGGGAAGGCTGTATCGTCGCCTTTCTGTCGTGTTGTTGTGTTTTGAGGTGTTGTTCTGCTTGTTGAATTGGTGACAATTGACGGTCGGAGGTCAAGCTCACAGGCAGTAATAGTAGATGGGTAGTGGGGGAGGGGTGTTGGTCCAAGTGGTTTAATGTGGTACCTTGGTAAGGTAGCACCGTAGGTAGTGTCACATACGTAGGGGCAGGGATGCGGGGCTTCCATCATGGCCGACCGGCGAACAGCCCCTACCATGAGCAGGCTACACGTTTGCCGTTAGCAACCCGACATTTGTGCCGTAATTACTTGTAGGAGAACTGCTTTCACAACAGAAGGCTATTTTCCCCATCGAGTCAGATAAAATCTCAGCTATACAGGCACTCATCGTATTGAGCCAGACTTCACTCTTCAAACTTGACGGATTTCCACCCTGCATTGAGCAGTTTTCGTTGGGTTCACCTTACAATAACCCCCCGGCCAATACTTAGGCGATTATGGGTGTAATCGAAGCTCTCAGCGGCGTTTTCTTCTTCTTCATTATAATACATATCCCATACTCGGGGATCGTAGGAATACAGTGGAGATTTGAAGCTGCATTGCGGCCCCTTTATTTCTTCTCGCCGCCCTCGAATACGTTCAGACCCAGACCCTCTGAGTCGAGCAGCAGCCTGTTCTTGCTGCCCGCCTCTTGCAGCTGTGCGGCAATGGCACGGGCGTTCTCGATCTTCTTCAATTCAACATAGGCCTTGTTCTTCTTGATGGCCTCTCCGATCAGCTCAGCGGAGCGAGCCTCACCCTGAGCCTTGACAACCATTGCCTGCTTCTCCTGGCGAGCCTTGTCGACCACGAATGCCGCGCGCTGGGCTTCTTGCTGAGCGACTTGCTTCGCCTCGACGGCCGCTGTGAATTCGGGCGAGAAGGCAAGGTGCTAGGGGAGGGGCCAAAGTTAGCTCTAGGAAGGACGTGCGGACATGGCCGGAAAGACATACCGTCAATGAGACGTCGTCCAGGAGAATGTTGAAGCGCGCAGCTCTGCGGGAAAGGTTCTCGCGAACCAACTTTGCAACCATCTCTCTCTGAGTGATAAGCTGGCTGGCATTGAACTGGGCGACGACACTCTTCAGAACTTCGTTGACGATGGAGGGCAGAACCCTCTCGTCGTAGTCAGTACCCAGGGTACGGTAGATCTGAGGGAGGGCCTTGATATCTGGCCTGGACAGAACACGGCAGGTGATGTTGACCATCTGCAAATCCTTCGTTCCGGTGAGGGAGGCGACGTTTCTCGGCTTCGCGCGGACATCATAGGTGACGGGGGTCTCGAACCAAGGGACAATGAAGTGGGTTCCTGAAGACGTTATCTGTGTTAGCCCACTGCGCAAGCAAGATTGAGGGCCGGATCGTTTCGGGCAATACGAGGATGCCAGCTACTCACCTTCGCTGTAAATTTCCTTGCTCACACCACTTAACCTCCGGTACTTGATCGCTCTGTGTCCTCCGTCGACGTTGAACAGCGCATTCTGGGCAAGAATCGCGGCGCCTCCAAGAAGGAAAATACCACCCAGCCCCATTCCCAGGCCGCGAGGACCTCCCGGCATGCCGCCGCCTCCGAAACCTCCTCGCTTTTGCTGTTGCTGGGCCACCTGCCTCAAGCGCTCGTAGGCCTCCTCCATGGGGCTCCTTCCTCCAGACATGGCGAACGGAAGGTCTGGTCGTCGGACGGAATCTAGCGCAAAGTCGTAATCGAGTAGGTCGTTCGGCGTGGTGGAACGAGCGAGCGTGATTGCTGCAGCTCACGGAAAGCTGGTGATGGTGGAGCTTTGTCAGTCTTCAACGTCACGGTCGTCTTGCGGAGCTCGAAAATTGAAGTTGGCCGGTGCTTTCGGCAACCACCACCTTGCGTCGCAGGCTGCGCCCACTGGCAGCAACTGTCAGCCACCTGAGGCACCCACCTTGCCTTGGGACAAGGAATCCAAGCCCAGGTGCCTTGGTCCCCTCCTCCACTGTAGCCGTCATTAACTCCGCGGGGCACAGACCATACCCGCCGCCTGGCCCTCAGGTCAGGTCACCATCTGGCGGGTACCGCACCGCCAGGTGGCAGGTCCCAAGACGACACCCAAGGCCAAGGTACAGAACGACTTCTCGCTCTATGTCTCTCAGTTGACAACCGGCTTGTCTCCGCTCTTCAACCATACGCTGTAGCCGCAGCCAACATGCCATTGGACTTCTCTCGTGATTCCTGCATCAAGGCCGCACACGCACTTAACCCCTGCAACAGCTAACCGCCGTATCTTTACCGAAGTGCTAACTCCCTTTGGACCTTAGCCCACCCGATGCAGACCAAATGCGGAGGAGTTTGTTCAGCTGACCTCGATTCGCAATGTGCTGTGGGTTTGCTTGATGTGAGGCTCTTCTCACCCTCGACTCATATATCCTCTTGTGTTTAATCTCAGAACTCCGAGTTGCTTTTCTCCGTCCAGTCAACAAGGATGGCAGCAACACAGACCATCTCGGACCTTAATGCTGCCCCTGGGACCGAATCGGTAATATCAACCAAACGGCTTCTGATTCGCCCCAACACCTTCGCCGACGCCGCAGCCATGGCCCGCGGGGCGAATAACGTCAAGATCGCGGCCAACATGCGCAATACTTTCCCCTCCCCTTACCTCCTTGAGCACGCCGAAGGCTGGCTCGCCATGTGTGCCAAAGATCCGGGAAATAGTTTCGCCATCTGCAGGGTGGACGACGGCGCCTATGTTGGCAACATCGGTGTCATCCGCGGCAATGACGTACAGTATCGCACCTGGGACGTGGGTTATTGGGTTGCGGAAGACTATTGGGGAAACGGGTACGCGAGCGAGGCTCTGCCTGCCTTTTGCAAGTTTTGCTTCGAAAGCAACCCATCTCTGCTCAGGTTGGAGGCCTCAGCCTACAGTTCCAACGTGGCCAGTCGCAGAGTTCTCGAAAAGTCGGGGTGGACATACGAAGGTGCCAAGCGACAGGCCGTCGAGAAGAATGGGCAGGTGCTGGACTTGGTATTGTTCTCGATTCTAAGACATGAGGCCGTACGGTGAACGCCCCTACTTGCTGAAGTGGGCAAGTTGGAGGGTTCGATCACACCATGCACATGCAGCTGCTCAAGGCGGTTGAAGGGGCCTAGGACCACACATGCCTTAAATATGGTACGGTTGAGTAATTGATGAAAAGTGTACAACGACGACAACTGTTTGTTGGATTCATTGCGGAAAGTGAGATCACCTCGTGCGCGGTGAAGGTGGGCACAACACAAGACGGTGGCGGCTGCGTTAGGTCAGAGTAGAAACAGCACCGTCTCGTTATCATTATCATATTGTCTCGTGTAGAGGAAACAAAAAAGGTGAACCATCATCCCGGCACAGTCGTGGGCCGCCATGGGAGGGGAAAAGCCAACGGCAAAGGTGCTACCTAATTTAAGCCCTCTTATTTGCGTCCGCCTCGGCTGCCGACATGGCTACGCGCCGGCCAAACTTCTTAGTCCAAGCAGCATCGAAGTAATCAAGTTCAACGGCGCGAGGCGGCATGCTCCTCTTGCCAGTGTGAGCATTGTCTGCCGTGAGGTTGCCGCATTCTGGACGGGTCAGGTTATTGCCGAACGCGTCAAGTGTCCAGAGCAACACGCCGTTCGTCCATCCAAACCCCTCCACAACCTCATACTCTCCTCCACCTCCCCGAGCATTGGTCGAATTATCCGCATACTTCTCAAACATGGTGCCAACCAACTTCGCACTGAGGCCCGGTTCCTGGGCTAGTTCGCTCGTGGAACCGCCAGTCGCTCGCCAAGTACAAAACGTGGAATCCAAGTATCGCTGTCCCAGGCGAAGAGCCAGGCTCTGGACATCGCGGTAGGCAGGTTCTGATTCCCCAAATGTCGGCGGGGTATTTAGCAATCCTTGCATCAGGATGTGCATCAGGGGTGGCCACACATTCCGTTGATCCCATTGTTGCCCGGTCTTCAAGTTGGTTGCGGGTATGCCGCCAGGTTGGAGCTCCAAGTACTTTTCAACACGCTCATAGGCTACCTTGACGGCGTAGGGATTGCTCCTCAAATGATCCGGGGCGGCACCGGTCCAGAACGGATAGAACTGCGCAACAGAGAATACAACTTGCTGGTCTTTCTCTGCAGTCTTCGTCTCGATTTCACTAGCGTCGTCATCTCTGGGAGTGTAAATGTTTTGAGCACCTGATGTGGTGTTGTAGTCGAAGTAGCTGTGCAAAGTTGAGTTCCACATTAAGTCATACATGGCCTGGCTTCGGTTACTGGCCAGCTGTTTCCAAGCAGCTGCCCCGGTGGCGTTGTTTGTGGAGTTGAGGAAGCTTGCGATGGTCACCTCGTTCCAGTAGAGGATGGCATTTAGTCCGACTGGCACCGTCCCGATTACGTTTAAAGATCTCAGGGGAAAGTAGATGTCTTTCGCTGCATCTTCGGGTCGGGCGAGCCATCGGGAAGTGTAATCCCATCCGCTTTCGGCTCCACTTGCCAGGTTACGATATAAGGTGGCCTTCTCGCTCTCATTAAGGGGCTGCATCTCGGGGTAAATGATACCGCTAGATGCATAGTACGAGGTGTTGGACGCCGTGATATAGTCTTCTCTGTACGACTCTGGCCTTGGCTGGGTATTATTCACGTTGTAACTTGATCAGCCATGTTAGCAGCCTCGTCCGGGTCTACGGTTCTTAACTTTAATAAAACTTACTCATTGAGACGATATGTCGTTCCATTCTTGTTGACCTCTATGGTTCTATTTACCATCCAGAAGTCATGTTCTTTGATTAACAAGGGAATGGCTCGTTCTAGAATACTCGAGTCGTTGGTGTGCTGGACATAGAGATGGACCATTTGTGTCAGCAACGGAGGCTGAGATCGGTTCAGATAATAAATTCTCCCGCCATTTGGCACGAAGCCAAAACGGTCGACCAAGTCCAGGAAATTCTCAATCATGTTCCTGGAGATTTCGACAAAACTGCCGCCGGTACGGAGCAGACCCTCCATGATCCTGGTTCGATTCATCAGCAGTTGAATAGTCGTGGTAGAAATCAAAGGAGACCAAACCAGTAAGTGTCCCAATAGTATGCCTCTCTGAAACGGCCACCAGCAACAACGAACGTGCGGTTGAGTGGGATGAAGGAGGTGGGACAGTTGGTGCAGTTGCCCGCGGGATTCTCGTACTTGCGCGTCAGGTCCGACCAAATATCGATGACCTTGTTGGCGAACTCCTTGATTACGGTATCATTGATCTTGTTTAGAAACTTGGGGTCTGGCCGCAGTAAATCCTTTGAAACCGCCTTGAGCTCATCACCGGCGCCAGCGAAGTTTTTTTTGATGAAGTTCAAGAGCTCCGTATTGTTGCTCAGAGGTTTTGTGAGATTGTCGAATGCTGCTTGGATCTCTTCCATGGTCTTGACGGCGGGCCTGAGGGAGGTGTCAGAGATCACAGGCGGCTCGAGATAGCGTAGAGCCGATGAGCAAGGTAGGCAAGACCAGCCATTACTGCGCAAGGTGCCTCGGGGTGCAGAGAAGCGCTCGGCACTTACATGTCAACAAAAGTCTTGGAGTCTGAGAATGGCCGCGCCAGTTGAATTTGCTTCAGAATTTCCCCATGACAATAGATTGGCGAATCGCACGGAGCGACGTCAGATCCATTGTGATAGAGACCTTGGCAGACTTGTGCGAAAGCAGCAAGCACTGCCAGGCATAAAGCAAGGAGCGTCATCGAGTCTTGCGAAGCTTCCAGACCTTACACAACAAATGTGACGATGCCAGAGAAGCGCAGCGAGGTGGGTGAGCGGGACCAAGCAGACTTCGGATGAAGAGGTCCACGGAAGGGTATATAAAGTATGTCCGAGATAGAATACACAGGGCGAACCGCGATCGGCACAAAGTACCTGCCTGCCTGTGAATGAAAAGGGAAAGGGACGCGGAACATGAAGGCGTGGGCGGGGCCACGGGCGCTTGGACGGGTTCGTTGCTGCTTTTGATCGTCAATACCAGTGCCCAAATTGCTCCGAAGTGCAAGAAGGCAGACCCGGAGAAGCGGGGGGAGTTGGCAGGGATTCGGGGCAGAGGCAAGGTTTTCCAGTATGCCTAGCAATGTGACGAGACGAGACGATTCCAGTCATAAATTGGCTCGACAACAGCATGGTTCGACACGTTGGACGCCACAAGTAAGACCATTGAGCATTGCATCAATCTTTTGGGCTTGCCTGCAGACACCGTCCTCTTCGTACGTTCTGGGCATGGAAGGTGCCGCAGAAGAGCCGGTATGAGAACGTCATTAGACCGATTGGCACAGCCTTTCCCGGACAAGACGGGAGTGGGTGATACTTTTCGTATGTCATTGCACTGCAACATTTCGTTGTGACGTCAGCCAGGACCAAGAAACCTTAGTGCGAAGCACAGCAGCAGTAGTTGGTCTTGGAAAAGTTGTGCTTCAGCTGTTCGGCGGGGTATCCGACCTGCACCGCTCCATTACAAGCAGGATCTAGCCCGGTCTATGAACGGCTGCTATTGGAGCGCCGAACCGGCTATGCGGAGAAGCTCGGCGCCCCCGGAAAGCCTTTCTCCACATTCTTCCGGAGCGACCCACCCCCGCACGAATGCCCTCGTCCAATATTGCATGCATTCGCCCCCTTCCTGGATGTGACAGCAGACGGTGCACAAAATGAGTAGCAATGGCACGACTCCCGGATGCCGAGCAGACCGGATTGTGTCTCGTAGAATCGCGGGCACGGGGAAGTTGCCGTCCAGACCCCGAGACAAGATCTCCGGCGGATGCGCCCAGACTAACCAACGTCCTAGACATGCTTACCGAATCTCACACCGCCAGCAGCATATGTAAGGCTTCTCAGCACGCCGGACGACTGTGCCGGTCCGACATTCTGGGCCTTACCGATGGAGAATCTACCTTACGGTATAATCCCTGGTGAAAACGACAGCGAGGTGTACGTGTGGTGTGATGTAAGCTCATATCTGTCACATCTGATGATTTGCATCTCCAAAAGCCTGGGAACAAATTTCTTTCGATTGGCCATTGCGGTGCTAATAAGCTAACCATGTCAGCCGCCAAATGTGACATGTCAATCAGGGGATCCCCGTCACGTCTTACATTCGCCTTCGGAAAAACAGCATTGACAGCGTCCTCCTGGCCAGTGTAGAGCTGCAGTTGCTCACTGAGCATTAGACTCGGGAAGAACTTTCGGGCTTCTATTTCATCGGCTCGACGCAAGTTCAAGTTCAGGGCTTTCACCGACCGCGATACATGTTTGAAGGACCCTTGTTCGTAGTAGCTTCATTGCTGCCACCTTCCAGTGCGCGGCGGAAAACTTGCTCCAGTCTCGGAAGGACCTCTTTTTCGTTTTGGGCAATCTGGTAGTGAATGACGAGCCGGTTTCCAATCAATTTCAAGCCGGCGTCTTTACCAAATGCGACGAAGGCCTCTGTACTGCAGCCAGCTGAACCAAGATCGAGCCAGCACATATTGGTATTGACTGGATGGATGAGCTTCCCGCCCAGCTCAGTCCAAAGCTTCTCAATCTTCTTGGCAGTTTCGTGAGAAGACTTTAAGAGACCCCCCTCGCCATTTGGTCCCTTTCCAAAGGTCTCATCGACAGCGACGCGTGCAGGAGCTGCAACGACACCAGACTGACGTAGACCACCCCCAATGGACTTGCGAATCCAACGAGCATGTTTGATATCTCGCGAACTGCCCACAACTATACTGCCAATCGGAGCACCGAGGCCTTTGGAGAAACACAAGCTGACTGTGTCGAATAGAGAGCAGTATTCCGAGAGGCTGCCGGCACCTGATGCGACAGCCTCCCACAACCTTGCACCATCGCAATGGAACTTGAGATCGTTTTGGCGGGCGAACTGAGCGATTCTTCTGACCTCGGCAAGGGGGGTAATCACGCCGTTAATGGTATTCTCCAAGCTGATCACCTTGGTAGGACATGTGTGGACGTCGTCGTCCAAGTCTGCATTGGCCACAACATCCTCAAGCGTCAGGAAAGCCCCGTTGCTCGGCACGACAGGCTTCACCATGGCGCCGCATAGAGACGCTACACTGAGAGTGATATATAAGCAAACACGCAAGGATCACCGGGAGCGGGGCTAGTGCACATACCCGCCTGCCTCGTACTTGATGATATGGGCGCGGTGATCGCATAGAACACTATAGGGGGGTTGGGTAAGGAGAGTCCTCAGGGCGATCTGGTTCCCCATAGTCCCGGAGAGAACGAGGAGAGCAGCCTCTTTTCCCGCAAGAGCAGCGACATGAGACTCCAAATCCATTGTGGTCGGATCTTCCACAAACACATCGTCGAGAAGACTGCAGTTCTGAATGGCAGCAAGCATCGCCGACGTCGGGGTTGTCATGGTATCACCTTACGCCAGTCAGTCACTCAGCAAAGGGTCAGAGATCAGTAGAACTGCATACGCACTTCTCAGGTCAACACCAGCAGCGCCATGGTGGCCAACCCAAGCGTTGGCTTGCTTGGGGCCATTGGAAGAGCCATTGGCAATACTGGTGACGGCAGCTGGAGCCATTGTTGATGATGAGGGTCGGATGGTCGTACACGAGAAGGCGCGGGTGGTTGAGCGGTTGAAGTAGGCCGTCGAGACCCGTTGCGGGGTCAATCGGTTGCAACGTCGCAGTAAGGGCGCGCCCATGCCGGGGAGGTCTGTGGGCACTCCGGTCAGTGGTCCGAACCGGCTCCGAGAGACGGGGGCTCCCAGGTGGAGGCTACATGGCGCTCGCTGTCGCGCTGCCGGGGCATGCCCCGGTTGACCAGCTGTAGGAACTCACAAGACATTTTAACGGCTGACGTGGTTGGTGAGAGGCATACGCGGGACATTGCCCGTTGATGAGAAATGATGAATGTTTCAACGACAAGGAATGGTAAGTTTGTTCCCTCCGGCGTCGGCGTCCAGTACTGCGGATATCGGGTCCAATGATGGGCGGGGAAGATAAGGAGGCTCGCTTTCGGGTCAAGCAGCTCCGCAGTTGTCCGCGAAAGTTAGGTACTGAAGACGCCTGAATGGAATGTTCTCAAGTGTACACGTGCTGTACCGAGATCCCTCAGGTCGTAAGGTATGGACCAGCATCCGGTTGTTTTCACTGGTCAATGTGCTGAAGCCTTCTACCAAGGTAAGGTACTGACTGAAGACTTGACAATTAAGGCCGGCGGGGGCTTTCCGACGACCACGAAGCTCGCCTGCCTTATCTTATCAGGAGAAGAAGCGCCATTGCAGGGTCAGGTACATGATTGGCCGCATGAGTTTGAGGTGGATACTTGGGGAAACACCAAGGATGCACTGCTGGCGGGGGAGGGAGGGGGGGGGGGGGGGGCGAGCTTTGTTGTTTGGCAGGCAGCGGAAGAAACACACGGGGCGTGGTCTGGAATGAAGACGTTTCAGTCAATGCTTGAATGATCGAGAACAAGCTCTGTTCACTGCGGCTGAGGCAGACACCGGCCTTGGCCTTAATTAACTTGCTTGGCAGAGCATGTTGCGAAACTCGACAGCGGCAACACCAGCGGCCTCTGAGAGACAACAGGGACAGCGGCCTTTGTCAGCATGGGCTGGATGGATTGCGTCAGTTATCTAGGTAAGTGACAAGTAGTGCGTGCACCCTGGGTGATGTTTAGCTTCCTCGTGTCTATCGGAATTTGCACCGCAAAATGTCACTGCTGGATCCAGTCATTTCGTGGAATTCCGCCGTTCTTACTCACCCAACAGCCGGGGGTCATACGAAATAGATGCACAGTCATTAAGAGGCGCTTATGGTTACGGCTGCCTTACCTAAGGTACACTAAGGTACCTAACCATTAACATGAAATGAGCAGAGCCCCACTTTCAAACAGCCTGGGAAAAGCTTCTTCGTCTTAAGACCCTGCAGTGGTCGCGTTCCAATCGGCTTGGCGGCACCGAATTAGCAAGCAAACCAACCGCAAGGGGCGAGGGGCTCTTTTTGTTGCTGCAGCTCCCGTTTGAGTTGAGCTACTACAACAGCATGTCCCCATGTGTTCTGCTGATGGGATGCCACTCTTTAATTTTCAGACAAGCCTCCAATTTGCTCCAGTTGATGGTGCGAGCCGCCGGTGTCCCTCCCGTTCCAAAACGCTCTGCATCCAGTGTCATCACACACGCTCAGCTCTCCACCCTTTGGAACTCCGACGTGCAAACGGCATACCAGTCGATGAGCATGCTGCCTTCCCCCGAAACATCCAATGGATAACAGTATGCCCTGCCGCAAGGCGCAAGACGCAAGGCAGTCCGTGGACCCTCGTGTCTAGGTATCGCGCATGCGGACTTGCAACACCTTCTGGCCCGCCACACTCTGGCCAGCCCAAACAGGTGAGGTGAGTTTGGGCCGATCTGGCTTAATCCAGGGGCTCCCTTGGTATCTTTGAGGCGCCGTCACACCCTCTTTTAGTGCTGTTCATCATGGCGAACGGCCAGATTATAAGCTTCTACGCAAGCGGGCTGACGCCTAAGACTGCGAAGGAGGAATCCGGCCAAAGTGCCACAGTCGCCTGCCGCGCCTGCTCATGCTGCTGCCACCGGCCAATGTTGTATGAAGCGCTCCTTACCATTCAGAGTTGCGTGCAACGTTGGTGCTCGGGCCTGTCCAGCCTGTCCAGCCTGTCCAGCCTGTCCGAGCCTGCCTTGCCCGTCAAGTGTCACACATGGATTGCACTGTCTTGCTCGCCTCATAGGTAAGTACACCAAGCTCCCACAGCTTCCATTCTTCTCTCGTGACTGCCTTTCTATTAACAAAGGAACGTCCCCTAGCCACCCCTTCTTTCTGGAATGAGCGTTGCACAGGTACCTCTCGCTCGAGTCTCTGTACCTGAGCCAACCCATAATGGCAGCTTGCACGCCCGTCATTCCTCTACCTTTTTTTTTTGTGTGCCCTCCTTCGGCGTCATCTCCCAGCAACACTTCCCGCGGACTTCTGTACCTTCCTTCAACAAGATCGAAGCTATGGTGCTGCAATGGAGGATCGGTTCCTCCGTCCCTCTGAAGACCATCATCTTCTTGATCGTCTGCCTTCTGCTGTACGCCAGCCAACACCCAGCTCTCGACCGTTTCGACCACCGAATAACGGGAACCGATCTATCCCTGAATCTTCCCAAGAATGGACTCGACTTTGGCGGAAACGCGAGCGACCAGCAGTCTTTCTACAAATCGGACGCTGCTCGGAAATTCTGCAAGCACCACGGCTATTCGGTCTTTACACCATCGTCAGACGACAGGCCACGGAAAGTCTATGATTTATTCATGGTGAATACAGAGCTCGACTGGATGGAAATTCGCCTGAACACAACCTACCACCATGTGGACTACTTCATCATTGTCGAATCTCCGAAGACGTTCACAGGCAAGCCGAAGCGTCTCACGATCAAGGAGAACTGGGATCGTTTCAAACCTTATCATGACAAACTTATCTATCACGAGTTGGAATTCCCGTCGACATTCAACCCGACTCGGTCATGGGACTACGAAGATTTGCAACGCAACGCCATGTACGATCAAGTGTTTCCCAAGCTTGTCGGCAGACAGACGCCTGTGTATGGAGACGTGATTCTCGTAGCTGATGTCGACGAAATCGCTCGCCCTGAGACGCTGTTAGTCCTTAGAACATGCCAGTTCCCCCGCAGGCTCACGCTGCGGAGTCGCTTCTACTACTACAGCTTCCAGTTCCTCCACAAAGGCCCCGAGTGGGAACATCCTCAGGCGACTTACTTTCAAGGCCCGCGGACGCTTCTTCCAGCAAATCTTCGCATGGGCGACGGGGGCTTCAAGCCGCTATACGACCTGGAGAAGGCAGACCTCGGCAATGCCTGTTGGCACTGTTCCAGCTGCTTCGCGACGATTGACGAGTTTCTCACGAAGATGGCCTCCTTCTCACACGAGTGGATGAACGGGGAGCGGTTCCGAGACAAGGATCGCATCGCAGACGCTATCAGAAATGGGAAGGACCTATGGGGGCGAGCTGTCGACCAGTTTGAGCGTCTCGAGAACAACACGGATGTGCCGAGCATGTTGCTGGACGAGCCTAGTAGATTTGGGTACATGCTGAACCGGGACGGTCCATCCGCCGGGTTTGTCGACTATCCATGAGCTTTCGGCGCTCTATGCTGTACGCTTTTCAACTTCCGGCTTCGACTGACAGTACTCCGTCAGACGAGCTGAACGTTTCTCCAAGTCGGAGGGGGCCTTCCCCCCCACCCCTTTTTTTTTGGTCACGGTTGAGGCACGCATATTTATCCAATTACCAGCAAGGAGTTTGGCATAGACGATGATGTATAATAGTGGTGTTGGTCGGGCCGTTGGTGCTACGCCTGGCTCAAGTGAAAATAGCAAATTTCTACGCGCAACGAGACCTTGTTTGAATTCAATATGGACTTTCATGGTAGCTAGTCTAGGCATCGGACAAATCCAAACTTTGCCCGTACCATTCGTCTCTGGCCTCCCGCTTGCGATGACTACATCTATTCAAGTTGAATACGCACATCGAATCCTGCAAGGGAGAAGAGCAGAGACATAGAAGGGGAAAGCTCCGAGAAGGGAGGTAAAGACTGAAGAGACCGAGTAGCAGCAGTAGAGACTGCAGCAGGGCGTTTAAGCAACGTCTTCACTATGATGGAGGTGAAGAGGGGAGTGGGCAAAGCAAGCAGTGACATGTGAGAAGATGTATGCGCAAAGATCTGTGGACTGCTGACTAGTTCCACATTCCCTCCTGTTCTTCTGTTTTTGGTTATGCCTCCCCCCCGACCCCTCGGTCAATGTGTTAGGTGGGGGGGGGCTAAGTGGGAGCTGTCCACTGTAGCGCGTCAACGACCATCAGGGAAATACCTGGCAGCTGCAGCTGTGGCATGGCTGCATTCACTGCTGTTCCCTCCCGTCACTGGCCAAAGCATGGACGTGGTGGCTCTTCGAGGGCTTTGGATCATTTCGTTTCTGAAAACCCCGAGAAGGACGAGGAACAACGATAAAGACCACTCGCGCACAACATAGCTTCTGCGATGCGTTCTCTTCCTCGATAGGTCGCATACAACGACAACCCGCCCAGCCCGAGAAACAACCTGACAGCGTGACGAGACCCCAAGAAACAGACAACGCACGCCGGCATAGCATCCATGCCCGCAACGATGCGGAAGAGTCGGTTCGGCGACCAATCAGTGCGCCCCAAAGCTTCAGAAACCGATGCATTGATGCGCGATGCGCTGGCACTTTCTGGTCTGTGTGTCTCCGTCCGCGCAGCGTAGCTCCAGAAAGGAATGGCAGAGAAAATAAAGGGACGGGAAGAGAAGGGCTGAAGAGACGAGGGAAAAGGGAAAGATGAGGGAAGCAAAATCCTCGTCTCCCCCCTTCGATGTTTCTCTGCGTTTTTGCTTCCTTCTTATTCTCTGCTTGCACGCTGCAAACCCCACCCGTTTCTTCCTACCTGCGCTGCGAGTCTTGGGACTGTCTCGTCTACTTACCCCTCCATTCCTACACACAAAACCCACATACGCACACTCTCTCCCGTGCGCGAATCGGCCTGCACACCCGCAAGTCACCAAGCATCATCTTTCAGTCGCAGACTCGGCTCCCAAATGAACCTGCCATCGACTTCGGCGCATTGTACCATGTCGATTTCACACCGTCACTTTGGATCGATTAGTTTCGTTTTACCGAGCAGATCCGGTCGTCTTCGTTACAATATGATCGAAACGGCCCCATTACAAGTGATCAAGCGATCGCGCATCAGTCATGATAGTCATTGATCTACTTTCGTAGCATCGTCATCGTCACCTTCGCCGTCGCTCATCCCCTCTATCCATACCACAAACAGCGCCAGGTACAGTCGGTGCGCTCTCGAGCCTCTCAAATCAAACTGTCCGGCCAAAAAAAAACTCTGCCACGTTGCGGCTGCCGTTCTTCACCAACATAAAACCACGCTCCGCCCCCAAGCATACCGTTTGGGGAAAAATAAAAGGCGCCCCCTCCATGTGTGCAATACGATGAGATATAATGGGACTGAGCAGGCGCAAGTCGCTCTACTGATGCTGGCGCAGACCGACCGACCAACGCCGAATATTTCGCAAACTGAGACAAGCTTTCAAGACACCACTCCACGCTGCCTGCAAGCATGTATGCTTTCAGTCCTCACAGCCACGTCTGGAACCACGGTTGGACCTGTGGCATACGAGCCGTTTCGCTCGAAGCCGAAGAGACATGAGGGGAAAGGAGCAGTTCAAGGCACAGCCTACAGGACGACCGACAAACGAGAGTACGACAGCTCATCTGTTCGCCCACTTCATGAGCCACTGGATCACGGCATCCAGGTTGGTCTCCTCCTTGGCGCTGATCCCGTAGCAGCAGACTTCGCGATGGCCTATCGACTTGAGATCCAAAGCATCGATCAGCTCATCAACCGACAACTTCTGTGGGAGGTCCGACTTGTTCCCCAAGACTAGAAGCGGTATTTCTCGCAAAGACGCCTGTCCCATGAGAGCATGGAGCTCCTCACGGGCTTGCTGCAACACATCCATGTCGGCGATATCGACAATGAAAACGATGGCGTTGACGCCGCGGCAGTATCTCTCCCACATCGTCCGGAAACGGGGCTGGCCGCCAATATCCCAACACTTCAGTGTAACGTGCCCTCGTTGCACCCGCTTCATATTGAATCCGACTGTCGGGATCGAGCTACACGAGATCTCAGTTAGCCGAGGATGCCGCTAGCCGATGCTGCCAAACCGGAGACCACACGCAGGCCACTTTTGAAGCATCGACAGACGGAGCAAAGGTCGCTTACTCGATCGTGAACTCGCCGCCCTACAATTGCGACCATTAGCATGCGAAGGGAGCAGAATCGGCCGGCAGGACGGGGGCTTGCATAGCTCGGTTCGACTTACCGCGAGCACGCGGAGAAGGGAAGTCTTGCCCGCGTTTTGCAGACCAATCATGGTCACGTCCATCTCAGTCGCCCTGCCGTCGCAAATCAGTAAACAGCTAAACAACCATCACCATGTCTGAGGGGCAGAGTGGGCGCAACGGCAGCGGGGTAGGGTCAGAGCGCGCGGGCCGCCGTCGCTGGGAATCACCCCGCTGCCGTAAGTAGACCACAACACGGCAACTCACCAAAATGTCCTCAACAACCAGTCGTACACCTTTCGAAATAGCCCCGCCATGATTGCGGCTGGTGGGCGCGATGCGCTGGCACGGAAAGGGACGTAGAGTTTGATGAATGTGTATGGCGGCAGTCGCTGTAGATGTCCGGTGTCAAAAGCAGTCCGACGACGACGACGGACGGGTAGTCGATGCCGCGCAAGGCTGATGGTAGGTTGCGGCGCGCAAGATGTCTCGTTTGAACAAGGACAGAACGGCGAGACGGTGAGCAGGAAGACGACCGGGTGGGGTTGTGGTTTTGATGCTTAAGTATTCGATGCGCTCAGACGCCTGTCGAAATTAGGAATAAAAAAAATGTCTCGTATGACCCGTGGTAGCCGTTCAAATGTCGCAAGTCAAGTCTCGCAAGCATCGACGAGGAAATGCGCAGGCCGTTCGGTTTGTGCGATGATGGGGGCGGAAGGGTAGGTAGGGACGTGGAGGCTCGAAGGTTCGCTCGTTCTCGTTGGCGGGTGATGACAAGCAAGGTAGGTAGGTAGGTGTGCAAGGAGCAGCAGCGCAGCGCAGCGGTGCAGCGGGCGGGAACCAGTTGAGCCAGGTGACGCTTGGCCTGGCCTGGCCTGTCCCGGGTGGGCAAAAGTGCACTAGTCGTGGATAGGCACGGTAGGTGTACAGAAAGAGAAGAGAGGTCTCCACCGGAAGACGGGATGGAGGGGGATCCAATGTGGACTGCCTGCCCTAGCTAGTGGGGGACGAGAAGAGCAGAGCAGAGTATCCTTACTGCCGTCGAGTTCAAGGTACCTCGATCCTGAACCGCACCGCTTGAGGCACAAGCTGTAGAATGAACCGTGCCGAGCTCTTCGTGTGCAAGGGCGGATGGGAAGCGATTTGAGAACAACCGCGACGACAGGGCCTGCAGCGGTTAGGACTAGGGTTTCATTCGTTTATTTCTGCCGGATGCCGGTGGAGCTTCTGCAACGGGTGCGCAATAGACGCGAGAGAGGAGCTGGCGATGCACGAGTGAGGGATTGGTGTATGTAGTAACAGCAGGCATACCTCTGTGATGTTGTGAGTTCCGTATGCAGACCACACGGACAGCAGCGGCGGCGATAGCCGCAACGAGAGCAACAGGGATGGCGAGCGCGGCGAGCCTGGAATAGAAAACAGACGGCAAGGCTCAGATGCAGAGACAGGGATTTTCCACCACGGCTTTCGTCTGCCTTTGGCCTGTGATGGATGGACTGGCTTCGCGACGTCGATGCTTTCTTTCTTTCTCTGGCAAAATGCTGATAGGAGCACCAGCCGAGCTGTCGCGCAGAACCTAGAATATCGTACTCCGAGCAAGGTGAGCGGAATGTGGCTGACGTCCGTTTCGATATAGTGTCTGTGATCCTGACGGAGGCTTGCGAGATGATGTACGGACTCCCCAAGCATGAGTAGACTCCAGCCGACGGCCACGGGCGGCCCACAATGTCTCGACCCGCAGTCTGCTCTTCTGGGCTGCACCTGGCGCAAAGCAAGACGTGGGTGCTGGAAGGGTGGTGATACGATGTCTTCCTCGCCTGTTATCCGAATGCTCAGTTGAGAAGAGGTCGAGAACGGCAGATGCAAGGCGAGACCAGGGCTGTCTGGTGCGGCAGCAGATGCAAGACGGGAAGAATGGCAAAGGCCGTAGCAGGCGGCACGTATCCCAGATCGACGCCCCAACAAAGCCTGATGGCGGACCGAAGCGCGGGGCTGGACGGGACTGTGGGATGGAAGAATGGAGGACGGCGTTCGGCGTCTAATGACGTTTGTGATTGTGATGGGAGATCTGTCGTAGTGGGCGGCTCGCCGGCGACGGGGGTCCTAAGCGGCAAACGTTGGAGCGATCATGGACTGAAGCAATGCGGGTCCGGCGCCGCGAAAGGCATGTGAAGCTGAAGCTGTCGCTGTCACTGTCACTGTATCTCCAGCTGTTGGTATTCGCGGCTGCTGGCTGCTCAGACTGGGACTGATGCGGCCGGGAGAAGCAACGTGGAAACAAACTGCAGACGGGTCGAGTGAGAGGAAAAGGAGTGCAGAGATCGAGGTATTTAGCATCAATGTCGGGAAGGGAAGAGACGGTCAGGCAAGGCAAAGAAAGATGATTTGGGCCAGCAGAGTGGTAGGCCCAGGCAGGCACAGATAGGTAAAGACAGCGACGAGGTAATTGATCCAATAATTACAGATCCAGGCGGTGGTAAGGCATGTACTTGGCCCAAGCAAGGTACACAGGCAGGCATCCTCTGCGCGGCACTATCCCCGCGACAACATGCACCCCGTCGCTGCGAGCTGCGCGCTGCGCCGTCGGGGGTCCCTCAGCAACTGTGAATACCTACGCCGGCCTGCCCTGCCTGCCTCACTTACACACACCAATCCACCTCACCCAAACCATCTTCCCTACGGTACCCTTAGGTAAGGTACCTTACTAACGGTAAAGTACCCTACCTTACCTCGACGTTGTCGCCCCCAAAGTACTGTACCTTTCCTACCTGCCCTCTGGTGGGTATGATAGGTAGATGCTCAAGCACCGTCATGAGAAATCGCAGCATTACGGCACATCTACGCAGCCAGGCCTATATCTTTGGGCCCGGGTAGGCTGCGTTGGGCTGCAAGTTTCCAGTGGTACGCCATGCCCCCGTGCTCACCATCAATCATGGTTGGTTCGAGATGCGAGCTAGCTCTGTGTTCTGTGTGTGCTAGGCGCATCTTCGGGAGACATCCCCAAGGCCCAATCGACAAGCACATTGGCAGGACTGACGGCGCAGGGGAGGGGAAACGATGGCCACTAAGGCAGCATGACCACCTTATGCACGAAGACCTTACCTTGCCTTACGACCGACCTTATGCACCTCACTTCCATCACTGCACATGCCTCGCACTCTCCCAGCTGCGGATACCATGCACGCACAGCGAGGCAACATGTTTTCTCTTCCTTCCTCGTCTTCAAGAACTTTGAGGATTACGCTTTTGAGTTATGGCCGATGGCGGTGAATTCATGACCGGATCCTGTGACGATGAAAGTCTGTCTCTAGACAGGATGCTTGAGTTATTGTCCGTAGTGGTTGCTGACACCAGCTGCTGACGTGCTTCGTCATATCTCCCCGCGGGATCTTGGATGCGGTCCGTCTGGCCGAGTCTATCGAGCGCTCTGCTTCGCATGCCTTACCTAGGTATTCCATGTCGACCCAATAGCTGCCGTCCAATTTCTGGAATCATCGGACGAAACGTAGAGTTCAATCCTGCTGATGATCAGTAGCCAAAGCTGTCGGTCGACAGCCCAAGCTGCCTCCTTAGTCCCACCATTCGGGGCCATGTCACACCGAGTAACCAGCTCGGCCAGTCACTGACGGCAAAAGCCTTGTGACAGTTTTGGGGTAATGAACCCTACGTGACACAGACATGAAGCCACTGCAGACTTGCAAGAGTAGCCTGCCCGCGGGAAGGTGATATGGACGTGGTGATGTACTCGTTGGCCGGCTTCCACCTCAGGGACGGAGGTGTCGGGTGTCACTTGGGTAGGTCCCGATGCCGAGACCCCCTTCATTCCCGCCCGGGTCGCAGTTCAGTGCCTGCACCACGAAAGTGCACCCCTGTAAGCGATAAGATAAAGAAACCCCCATTATCTCTGATTGGCATGATCTCATTGGTTATTTCAATTTTTTCCGCGCCATGTCTCCATAATTATTTTTTTGTTTTCACCGGGGCCCGATCGTCGCAAAGCCTCTTCTCTGGCTCAGCAATTCGATTCGGGGCTGCGAGAGAAGTTCATGTTCACCTCCTCCCTGTTGCCGCCGTCTTGCGCAGAGAGCCAACTCGTACCTGTGCCGTCAAAGTCGCATGACCCAAGCCTTGGTCGCTGCTTCCTCCATACTCCACGGCGCCTCGACACCACCTAACTGCTGTGTAGCAGGCGAACATGGCTCCTTCGGCGACCAGCACCGAGTGGGATCACCAATACAACACCCTCCGCCGCGAGAATCTCTTCAGGAACCCCCCCAAGGACCACACGGCCTATCCGGCTCTGCAAGAAGCTGTCAGCCCGCACATCGACTCCTTCAATGCTTTGTTCAGAGCCGACGGCAAGGGCCTCCTCGCCCGAGGCTTGGAGGACATCGGCGTCAAATCCTACCTCGACGGCGATGACAGAACCGGACCCGAGGGCAAGAATCGCTTGACCATCAAATACAAGGGCGTGTCACTCCAGAAGTCTCAGCTGCCCCCCTCCAACAAGTTCGCCCGCAATCGCGAGATTCTCCCGTCCGAGTGCAGAGAACGACATTGCACCTACCGAGGCAGACTTTCCGCGACATTCGAGTACAGGATCAACGATGGTGATCCCAAGGAGTTCGTTCGCGAGCTCGGCCAGGTCCCTATTATGGTCAAGGTAAGCGCATTTCGTCGCCCAGGTCGTCCTTGGAAGTGCCCAGCTGACAGCATTCCCTTAGTCCAACAGGTGCCACTTGGAAGGAAACTCGCCCGCACAGCTGGTGCAAAAGAAGGAGGAGTCGGAGGAGTTGGGCGGATATTTCATCGTGAACGGCAACGAAAAAATCATCCGAATGCTACAGGTCAACCGACGAAACTTCCCCATGGCCATCAACCGCCCCAGCTTCCAGAACCGTGGCCAAGGCTACACCCCGTACGGTATCATCCTCCGCTCCGTCAGGCCCGACGAAACATCGCAAACCAATGTCTTGCACTATCTGAGTGACGGAAACATGACCTTCCGGTTCTCCTGGAAAAAGAATGAGTACCTCATCCCGGTCATGATGATCCTCAAGGCGCTGGTGGAGACCAACGACCGCGAGATCTTTGAAGGGCTGATTGGCCTGTCGCACTCCAAGTCGGCCAAGAACACCTTCCTGACGGACCGAGTTGAGCTACTCCTCCGCACCTACAAGTCGTATGGCCTATACAGCAAGACCGAGACGAGAGCCTACTTGGGCGAGAAGTTCCGCGTTGTGATGGGCGTTCCGGATACCATGTCCAACTATGATGTTGGTACTGAGTTCTTGCGCAAGATCGTGCTTGTCCACCTGGGCAACGTAAACGTCACCGAGAAGGAAGACAACGACAAGTTCAGGACTTTGCTGTTCATGATCCGGAAGCTCTACGCTCTTGTTGCTGGGGACTGTGCCGTCGACAACCCAGATGCCCTTCAGAACCAGGAGGTTCTTCTCGGAGGCTTCCTTTACGGAATGATTATCAAGGAACGTCTCGAGGAATTCCTGACTACCGCTGTCAGGCTGTCTTTGAGAGAATGGTGCAGAAAACACCCCGCCACGCCATTTACATCTCAAGAATTCGCCAAGGAATTCCCCGGAAACATCTTCAGACACGCCAACGAGAACGTCGGAAACGGATTGGAGTACTTCCTGTCCACGGGCAACTTGACGAGTCCTTCAGGTCTTGACTTGCAGCAAACGGCCGGTTTCACAGTCGTCGCGGAAAAGCTCAACTTCCTCCGTTTCATCAGCCATTTCCGAATGATCCACAGAGGAGCTTTCTTCGCCGAGCTCAAGACCACAACGGTTCGAAAGCTTTTGCCCGAATCCTGGGGTTTCATGTGTCCAGTACATACTCCCGATGGTGCTCCCTGTGGCCTGCTGAACCATCTGGCACACAAGTGTAAGATTATGACCGAGTCTGTCGATGCTTCCAAGATTCCCGCCCTTGTGACGGAGCTGGGCGCCGTGCAGACCTCTTCCGCTGCGACTGACGAAAGCGTCGTCATTATGCTTGACGGCAGGATCATCGGCTTCTGCACTCCTCGCGAGTCCCTGAGAATCGCAGATACCCTGCGACACTGGAAGGTCGAGGGTACACACGGCGTGCCTCTGCAACTCGAGATTGGATACGTCCCTCCCTCCCACGGCGGCTCTTACCCCGGAGTCTACTTGGCGTCTGCGCCCGCACGTATGGTCAGACCCGTCAAGTATCTTCCTTTGGACAAGGAAGATTTTGTTGGGCCCCACGAGCAGCCATACATGTCGATCGCCGTTGTCGAGAATGAGATTGTTTCCGGAGAAACAACGCATGTCGAGTTCAGTCCTACGAATATGCTGTCTATTCTGGCGAATATGACCCCTTTCTCAGATTTCAACCAGTCACCCAGAAACATGTACCAGTGTCAAATGGGTAAGCAAACCATGGGAACACCGGGAGCTGCTCTGCGTCACAGAACCGACAACAAGATGTACCGGTTGCAAAGTGGCCAGACTCCCGTCGTACGATCGCCTCTGCACAACGCTTACGGTTTCGATAACTTTCCCAACGGCACGAACGCTGTCGTGGCAGTCATCTCGTACACTGGCTACGACATGGACGACGCTATGATCTTGAATAAATCAGCACATGAAAGAGGCTTTGGACACGGTACCATCTACAAGACGAAGAAGGTCAGCCTCAAGGACGAGTCGAGAACTAGGTCTGTGAAGAACATCACCAAGCTCTTTGGCTTCGCTCCCGGTGGCTTCGTCAAGGGGCACTACCGCGCCGCTCTTGACGAGGACGGGTTGCCATTCGTCGGCCGCATGGTCCAAGAAGGAGACGTCCTCTGCGCGTGGCACACGGTGTCAGCAGACTACAGCGGCAAGCTGATCAACCTCGACGGACAAACCCACTATGAGAAGTACAAGGAATCTGAGACAGCCTTCATCGAAGAAGTCCGCGTTATCGGAAGCGAGACGGGCAACGAGCCCGCTCAGACTGTTTCTATCAAGCTGCGAATTCCTCGGTCTCCAGTCATCGGTGACAAGTTCTCCTCTCGTCACGGACAGAAGGGTGTTGCCTCTCAAAAGTGGCCAGCCATCGACATGCCCTTCTCTGAATCTGGTATGCAACCGGATGTCATTATCAACCCCCACGCTTTCCCCTCTCGTATGACAATCGGCATGTTCGTCGAGTCCCTTGCCGGAAAGGCGGGAGCCCTCCACGGTCTGGCGCAAGATTCAACGCCATTCAAGTTCAACGAGGAAAACACGGCGGCCGACTACTTTGGCCATCAACTGATGAAGGCTGGCTACAACTACCATGGTAACGAGCCCATGTACTCGGGCATCACTGGAGAGGAACTGGCGGCAGACATTTACGTCGGAGTTGTCTACTACCAGCGTCTCCGTCACATGGTTAACGACAAGTATCAGGTCCGAACGACCGGACCAGTCGTGCCAACCACGGGCCAGCCCATCAAGGGAAGGAAGCGCGGTGGTGGTATTCGTGTGGGAGAGATGGAACGTGATGCTCTGCTCGCTCACGGCACCGCCTTTTTGCTGCAGGACAGACTGCTCAACTGTTCCGACTACACAAAGACGTGGATCTGCCGGAGCTGTGGTTCTTTTCTCTCGGTTCAACCGACGGTCTCGCCGTTCGTGGGCAAGAAGAAGCAAGTCACGACGGTGCGATGCAGAAACTGCGCAACCCAGCTGGACGCCGGTGATGCTGTCAGTGCTGCCAAGGTCGAGGGGGAGATCTGGGAGGACGGACAGGGCAACCAGTGGGTTGGAGGAGAGAACACGACGATGGTTGTCGTTCCTGGTGCGCTCAAGTACCTGGATGTTGAGCTGGCAGCTATGGGTGTCAAGCTGAAGTACCGCGTCGATTCCCGCGACGCACCCCGCAAGGGCCCATTGAAGCCCATGTCATCATTACCATAGACGGCGTTTGGTGGACAAAAGAAGTCAGTCACCCCTGTAATTTGATTATGATTTATTCCAGACCCTATCCAATTCGCATGTGTTTCTCTCACCACGCGCCAAGCCTTGTCTGGTGAATGTAATATTCCGAGCTCGATAGCGTTCTTCGTGTGAAAGGCCGAAGGCCGAAGAGCGGTTTGACAAACATTGTTGCCCAGTGTCCGTACGGCCGTGCAAAAGATTCCCAGACCGGATTGGAAATCATGTCATTTGCGATATGCAGGTAACCGATTCCAGCAGACTTTGGAAATGACACTCGTATCACGAAACACCGGTAGCCGTCGTACAAAGGCATGGAGATCGGTTACCGGCTCGGCCTAGGCAACGCTGCCACCAAGCTCTGGATTCAGAAGTGCAGATGCTGACTGCCCTTGCACCTCAGGTACGTTCTGGCAATGGGCCACCGTTTAGTAACGTGACCAGAATACCTTACTTCAGAAGCAAGGGGGTTGCCTCAGAAGACAGCAAACAGCCCACGAGGATATAAGTGATGTCTGATGGTCAAACGGTTCCGCGCATGCTCAGCTGATGATCAATTGTGTTGTGGGGTTGTTTCGAGGGGGCACCCGATGTAAACCAACACAATGGAGGAGGTTCCGAGGGGCTCGCGGATACAGCCTTCAGGCAGGTCGTCTCGCGGACGCTTGCTTTGGTTGAAGTAGTCCTGGCCAGGGTACTTCTATGGTATAGCTACCTAGCCGTCCTTGCCGACAAGAAGGCGCAAGACCCCTTCTTTTCTGCTGGCTGGCTGTAAGTAGTCGGCGCGTGCCTCAGCGCAGTAGATCTTCTGGGGGCACTTTCTTCACTGAGATGCTTCCTTGTCAGAAGAAGCAACGCCGGGGGAACAATCTAAATTAACCTGGCAGCTGTGAATGGCGCGGATACAGCGTGCCACACTCGCCTCGTGCGCTTGGCCTTCATCGAAATACTTCACGTCTCGGCCGCGTTCGTCCCCACCGCCTGACTTGATATCTTTCCTCCCACTCCCCGCCAGTCCTTTGCCCACCTTCCGCCGTCTGTACAATGGCGGATTTGCTCAGAGGAACCATCAAAGCATTCTGCAGTTTTTGAAGCCCACGATCTTCTTGTCCCACACAGGGGAGTCTTCCGTAGATCAGGTTCCATCGTTTTGATCAGCTTGAGCGACGTACCTCTGCAACTGCAACCACAACTGCCGGTTACCCGCCTCCATCCCTCTGATTCAAATATCACTTCCACCTCGGTCCAAGGCCCACGCATATCGTCCTTCAATCCGCTTGATTACAACCAAGCCCGCGTGGCAATGGAGTCTCTTATCGCCCTCTGGTCGTTCATCATTCTCTTCGCGGCAGCTGCCACGGCAGTCCCGTACTCGCCCACGTACAATTACGGCTTCGATGCAGCAAATTTGGTTAAACGCCAAACACAAGACCCTATCGTTGTCACAAAGCTTCCCCTCGCCAATGGAACTGTGCCCGTTCGTCCTGAAATCAGGCAGATGAAGCAGAACCCATACAAATGGAATCTGTTCTTGCTCTCCATGAGCATGCTTCAGTACACGAATCAGAACGACGAGCTCTCGTGGTACCAGATCGCAGGCACGTTTATTCGCTCAACACTCGAGCCAAATCCTAACACCAGACAGGTATTCATGGAGTCCCTTTCGTTCCATGGAACGGCGTTCCAGGTGCTCCCGGGATCGACGATAGGGGCTATTGCACCCACATGTCCATTCTTTTTCCTCCATGGCACCGCGTCTATCTCGCCCTGTACGAGGTTAGTGAAGGTCAGGAGTCGCAGTACGTGTACATACTAAGTCCCAACCAGCAAGTTCTCTTTCGCCTGGTCCAAATGATCGCTACCTGGTTCACGGATCCAAGCGAGCGTGCTTTCTATCATGCCGCCGCAGCTGATTTTCGCATCCCGTACTGGGATTGGGCTGCTCCACCGCCGGCCGGGGAAAGCGTGTTCCTCCCTGACTTCGAATCCGAAGGCATTCAGATATATGGCCCCAACGGTTGGCAGTACATTGCCAACCCGCTTTACAGCTACAAGTTCAATCCGCTGGATCCCAAAGTTTTCTCCCAAGGCGATGTAAGCAAACAATCAGCAAGCACTTGACGGAGAGGTGCGGGAGCTAATTCAATCAGTTCCCGAACTGGACAGAGACCAAGCGAGCGCCGTTTGAGAAGACTGACAACCGCAGCGTGGCGCATTCCATCGAACATGCGAGACCGGCTTTACAGCAGAGACTATACACTCTATTGTCAAATTATAAGGACTACGGACCCTTCAGCAACAAGTATTGGGGCACAGCCACCAACCAGTCGCAATTCGACTCGGTCGAAGCGCTTCATGACGCGATGCATGTTTTGGTTGGCAACCGTGGCCACATGTACTACATCCAATATTCAGCCTTTGACCCCGTGTTTTTCCTTCACCATACAATGGCGGACAGGATAGTCACGATGTGGCAAGCTTTATACCCAAACTCGTGGGTGACGCCCCAGGTCGCGATGGAGCATTCTTTCACCATGCCACCCGGAGAAGTCCATGACGTATTCACGGAGCTCAAACCCTTCTTTGCAAATGCCAGCGGCGCATTCTGGAACTCGGAGATGGCAAACGACACATTGCACTTTGGCTACTCATACGCGGAGACCATTCCTGGACAGGGGGGGCCCAAGTCTGAAGATCGTACCCGCCTCATAACGGCAATCAACAGGCTCTACGGATCATCCAGCCCTTCAACCCTCGTTCAAAAACGCAAGAGAGCCCTTGGGAGACGAGATCGTGGGAAGATTTCGCAACTTCGACAAGACACTTTGTCAGATGATGTGTCACCAGACTTCTCACGCGAGCCTCACGTTGCTGCCAGTCTTGTGACTGACGATTACACATACACAGAGTGGATCGCCAATGTCCACGTACAGAACGGCGCACTAAACGGCTCGTTTACTATCCATTTATTCATGGGCGCGGTTTCTGGAGACATTATTTCTTGGTCGGCGGCACCGAATCTGATTGGGTCGATGAATGTCTTCGCCATGAAGAACATGGGATCCGCCAACCATGTATCGGGAACGGTCCCATTAACGTCAGCTTTGATGCACATGGTATCTGCAGGAGGCGTGGCAGGGCTTGATCCAGGCCAGGTCGAGCCCTACTTGAAGACGTTTCTTCAAGTCCGCGTGATTGGAGAGGACGGAGAAGAGGTTCGACCTGATTCTGTCGTGGGTCTCTGCGTCCAGATCGCGAGTTCTGAGGTCCAGGCAGCAAGGAACGAAAGGGAGCTTCCGGTTTGGGGTCCGGTTATTGAAAGGTTCGAAGTGAACTTTGGTTGATGCTGTTCCAATCACGATGATTGATCAAAGTAAAGAATTGATTGGGAGGGGCTTTTTCGGGCTTTTTCAAGTAGATTCTTTCCTCGAGATACTCGACGTTTAATGCGTAATTTTCTTGTCTGAATGTTGCCTCGCCTAATCTTCGTTCATCCAGTGTCGAATTTGGCCTCAATCATTGCCATGCCATGGACGAATGAAGTGAATGTGGCAGGTGCACCGGTACATAGGTACATACTTTTATGGAACATAAGCCACAGCTGCATCTATGCTGCGCCCCAGCCATGCTCTATTGGCCCCACTTCCCAGATACGGGCTGGGAACTTTTCCGAAGCTTCAGCCTCTCCTGCTTCTGCGGCTTAGGAGTCAACTGGTCCACGCAGGGTCGCGACATCCTCCTTCTCACCCACACTATCCCAATCCACACGCGACGTACGGAAGCCGCCAACATGAAGCTCGTCAGGTAAGTATTCAAAGCCTTCTCCCCTCATCGTACTCGGTCTGTGTGCTGAGCTTCCATCGCAAAAGACCGCCATGATCGAGGACCGCCAGAGCTGACATGGACTGCCCACCACCAGATTTTTGATGAAATGCGCCAACGAAACGGTGACAATTGAACTCAAGAATGGTTAGTGTGTTTCTTTTCTTTTTTGTCCTTCCAAGAAGCACGAAGTTTGCGGTAGGACTCCTGATTGAGGACGACTGCTGACGCGATTGCACGTAGGCACCATCGTCCACGGCACCATCACGTCTGTCTCGCCCCAGATGAACACGGCGCTTCGTACAGTCAAGATGACGCCCAAGGGTCAGGACGCCGTGTCGCTCGACACCATGAACATCCGTGGCTCCACCATCCGATATTTCATCCTGCCCGACTCGCTCCCGCTAGACACGCTTCTCATCGACGACGCGCCGAAACCCAAGAACAAGGCTCGCAAGGAGGCTGAGCGCGGCACCGGCGGCCGTGGAGGCAGAGGCGGCCCAAGGGGACGTGGCCGTGGCAGGGGACGCGGTCGTGGTCGTGGTTAGATGGGGTGAGGTCTGTACGAGGCAGAGGGCGCTTCCAGGGTCTGCAGATGAGCATACGCACACTCACAGCCAGTTACGACGGGCGCGGCTGAGAATGGATGATCCACGTGCTATCGCCGTGGGAGATGACTGCAGATGCCTGGGACCGACTTGGAAAGGGGGGGAAAGATCGTCGCGGGACCCCCGGAGACGAAACCCGCGACTTACTTTGCAGTTCGGCCCAGAGCACAAAAAGTATCATATGCATCAAGTTGAACCGGGTGCTCTTCAGGCGTTGGGGAAGATAGGGAAATCAAGACTTCAATTCCACCATGAACCTATGACACCGCGGTGGTAACGGTGACGCTTGAACACCTAGAGTGCGTGGTGATTGATGGATGCCGAAGTGGACTAAGCTTTGTTCAAGTCGAGAGAACCATGGAAAAGAGGTTGCCAGTAACTTTGTTCCACGGTGTCTACTCATCAGCTCTCCATACCCTAATGATCTGCAATTTTTCCCATCCGGCTTGCTTCCCGCTCTCGCCGACCGTGACAGCTCTCCAACCGTTTCCCAATCCCTCGATGCGGTCCTTGACCTGTTGCGGCTTGTTCTGCGCGCATAAGAGAATGTAGGCGCATCCTCGAGCAGAAAGCACCGAAGGCAAGGCCTCGAGCAGCCTTTCCGTCGTCTCCATGCCGTCCTTGCCGCCCGCGTATGATAACGAGAGGAAATACGAGTCCTCGTCAAAGGTCGTTTTCCTCTCGCCAATCCTCAACGTGTCCGACGACTGGTCGGGCAGCTCTGAGGAAGGCACGTACGGCGGGTTGAAGACGAGAACGTCGACGACGCCGTCGCGCAGCGGGGATGCCAAATCGCCCATCATGGCACCGAGCCAAGCGTGGCAGCCCGTCTCCTCGTTCTCCTTGCGCGCGCGCTCGACGGTGCCGTTTGTCGCGCGACATGCAAAGCCGTTCAGGTCCACGCCCGCCGTCAGGACGTTGCGGGTGCCGAACAGTCTCTCGGCCTGGGCGGCGACGAAGCCTATGACCACGCCCGAGCCGGTGCCGACTTCGACCACGAGGGGCGCGGCGGTGCTGTTCCCGCCAAGGCGGGAGGTGAGGAAGGCTGTTTCCGAGGGCGCAGAGATGGTGTCGAGGAGGAGATATGAGTCCTCTGCCGGTTCGTAGACACGCTCAAAGGGCACATGGGATGTGTCTGGTGTTGGAAGCATGTTCGATCGTCTGTGATTTGTGTTAGTGCGTATGTCTAGTGAGCGGTTCTCTATGAAACCTTGAGGTGTAGCTTTCGACAGGACACGTTTTTTGGAAACGGGGTCGTCTCACTATTTGCTTTATGATTAATAATGGACGGTCTGCTGTCGCTCCAATGGCAGTTATATCGAGTCGGCGTCGACCCTGGGAGCCAAAAGCGCTGCGTGGTTCGGCGGGTTGAAAAAAAGAGTAGTTTGTGTCAAATCTCGGTCTACCAAAAGGTGGGGTTTTGACTGTATATGGTTTGATGCCCCAAGATGGAAATCGCCAACTGTAATCACTTTGATACGAAACGCCATAATTAATTTTGAAGTTTTATATTCATTGAAATGTTGAGGTTTTAAATATATACAAAGAATTCCAACAAGAGAACTGACGCCATAGATAGGCGAAAATCGCTTCTAATCGATGATACCGTCGGGCAAGAAGCTCACGTAGTCTAGAGGGGCCACCTCTGGCCCGTCTGGAGTTCCGACAATCTTGAGAGTGTCTCCCTTCTCAATCTTGACCCCGGGGAAGTTGATACGAATGGCTGAATGTCCATCCAGGTACTCCGATGGCCAGTGACCCAGCTTCTCCTCCCCGTCTCCCCTCCACTGGCCAACGACTTGGTCGTTGATACAGGCAACAAACGAGCATTTGCCCCTGATGACGTCAAAGTAATTGACAGCAAGAGTGTAAGTTCCAGACTCAAAGTCGACGACGGCTGTAGCAGTTCCGGCAGTTGTGTTGGAGCTGGTGACAATGGCCTTGTAGCCGGACGCCGTCTCGAAGGGGTCAACATTCACAACCTTGTATCCGTCCAAAGTCATGCTCTCGGCCTCGATGCGGTACTTGTAGTTGCCCACACGACCCGCCTCATCGGCAATGCTGGACTTGTTCCAGTAGAAGTTGTTGATAGCATCACGCCACACAATGGAGTGCCCTGCTTGATACTTGAGCTTGAAGAGGATATGCTCGTAGCGCTCGGCATCAATCTGGTCCTTGAGAGACTCCCACATGGATACAAACGTCTGAGCAGTGGCAGCGCCGTCGTAGTGTGCATCATAAAAGTGCTGGATGACGGTCTTTCCGCTCTTGAGCACGTGAGTGTAGGGGACGTGGTGGAACCAGAGGAGGAGGTCGTCCGGTGTGGTGTCAATGTTCTCATACATCTCCGCCACCTCTGTCGGGTACTGTCCAGCGTTACCAGTGCCATTCTCGACTGTTCGGTCCATGCCGATGCTGAATCCGTCCGCTCTGGTCCACTGGCCCCAGCCGTTGTTGTCCTGAGATCTATAGATGAGGTTAGTGAATACAGCACTGGTAAGGCAGGAGGCTGGCACGAGGAAAGACTCACCTAGGCGACGGCCCATAATGAGCGTACAGAATATCGGTCAGCGTCTGGATTCCCAGGTTGCCGCTGTAGCTCTCGTACGCATGCCAACTCTCCATGGACATCTTGGTGATGGTGTCGATGACGGTGGGGTCCAGACCGAAGGTCAGACGGGTCCAGTCCTCAACAATGGTGGTAACATCATCAGTCGGGTTCCACGCTAGTCGGCCGTAAGCATAGAGGTTTGACATGGCGAGGTGACTACCCAGCCAAGTAGAGTTGGCACCGACATTGACAACACCAGCATATCCGGTGAGAGTCTTGTTGAAGCGCTTGCCCGAGAGAATGTCGTGCATCACGGAGGGCTGCCCTCCGATGCGCAGATCGAAGTCCAGGATGGTCTTCCACAGAGGAGGGAGGTAAACGAGATGATCCTGTTGCCCGAGGTATTCCTGCGAGATCTGCAGCTCGATAGCCATGTTGGTGTGCTCCAGGTTGGCAAAGAGAGGCGACACAGGCTCACGGACTTGGAAGTCGATGGGGCCATACTTGATCTGTACAACGACATTGTCGTCGAACTTGCCGTCCAGCTCCTTGAAGAATTCCACAGCCGCGTTTGCTCGGTCCGCGTGCCAGTCTGTCCAATTCAGTTGATCGTAGACAAAGGCACGGAACATGACGATGCCCTGCTTGAAGCCATGGTTCTTCAGCTCCCTGGCAAAGAGGTTGGCACCGTCCGCGAGGGTTCTGTTGTATGTTATGGGGCCAGGCTGGCCCTCGGAATTGGCCTTGACGAGGTATCCGCACATGTCTGGGATGCGCGAGTAGAGCTGCTCGGTGATGTTGCCCCACCACGCAATGACAGTCTCGTCGAGGGGATCGAACGTCGTGAGGTTACCAAAGGTTTGCGGGGAAGCAAAGTTCATCGAGATGCCAATTTGGACGCCCCAGGGCCTGAAGGCATCCGCAATTCTCTTCAAGCCGTCCATGTTCTCCGAGGACAGGAGGATGGGGTTGGCGTTGACGTTATTCACGATGATGCCGTTAATTTTGGCTGAGGCTAGGAGGCGGCCGTATTGAGAGACGCGGGTCATGTCGGTAACAACCTTGAGGTTTTCGAAGAAGATGGAGACTCCTCCGTACTGCGAAAGTTAGCATGGGAGTGCTGACGGACAGTGATTCATGAGACAGAGGGACTTACACCACGCTCGATGCTGCCGTGAGTTCCGGTGCCATCCATGTTATCCCACTGGTTGGCCCAGCGAATCTTTGCAGACGGGTTGGTCGCGTACGCAACCTCACTGAAGTTGCCTTGAGCAAGCAAGCTCAAGTACTCAAAGGCACCGTACAAGGCGCCCCTCTCATTCTGACCTAGAATCTTGACCGAGTCGCCCTTGACGCTCAGCCAGAAGCCATCTTCGACGAGGTCCGCTGTGACACTGTCGGCACCGCAGGCCGCAACGTAGGTGTCGAGGGTGGCCACGACGATAGAAGAACCATTGCAAGCATCGCTGCCAACTGTGACCTCCTTGCCGAGAATGCCTTTGTACCCCTTTTGCAGCTCGGAAAGGGCACAAGTAATCGGACCGTTCTCCGTGGCGTTGAGTCCAACTACGGCAGAAGGAAGAAGAGCGTTCGCTGCGCCTGCCGACTCGGGGAGTCTGGCGTAGCGCAGCCAACCGTCGAGGCCATCCTCGGCGACAACGAGGCCGACGATGGACGCGAGGAGAAGAGACGTCCGCATGGTTGGTGCCGCTGGAGAAGAAAGCCAGTTGGAGAAGCGCTTGCTCTACCAAGTTCCCGTGGCAACTCAGGGTGGCATGGTGTTATAAAGCCAGCTCCAAGCGCGTCATGGGTAGCCATCCAGATCTGCGAACTCGCAGCGAACGACTCCCGGAACCCAGCATCGGGGCATTCCCGACCGGGGCAGACAGTGGTAATGCCACTATCGCATTCAGGCTAAAAGGGCACTCGGTATTCATCCATGGGCTTGGAGTGGAGAGCCCTGGAAGCAGGTACGGACATCAGTCGAAATAAGTCCAGATGGACCCGTCAAGAGTGTGACCCTTCATTTGGAGTCTAAACCGCGACGTGCGGAGAAATTGGCGCTAGCGGAGAGGGGAGAGGCTTGGACGAGAAAAAACAGCCCAGAGTTGGGTTGAACATGACCCGAGCAGCTCTTGATTTACATGCCCTGAGCCTAAAGCTATGTTGAATCAGTTGACGGGTCAATCAACATGGAGAAAGGTTCATGTAGCCTTTTGCAGCCGTCAGGGCACCTAGGTCGATGGCGAGCAGGCGACCGGAGCAGAGAAGAAAAGGGGGATGGATACTGCTGTGATTGAGTTCAGACGGTTCTTTTCGTTCTCTCCCGCACGATGCAAAAAGACAGCGCGGGGTGAATCGGGGAAAAGCTACAGCGTGTGGGGGAGAAGAGTTCGGGCGGTGAACCCCAGCTGCGGTCCACTAAGGTATTAGGTAGTTTACGCAGTGGATGAGGTAGTACCTCGGGTGCTGCGGACATGGCTTCCCAGTGTGTCTGTTTACGTAGCATTGCTCGCAGCGGTCTGCTGTCCAAGTCCTTGGGAATGTAGATCACCAGTTCAGCCTGCAATCTTACTCAAGTAGAATTGTTAATTTCATGACTCGGGATGTGCAAAGCTGTGAATCTGGACGGGATCATGCCGCTTGTTCGGCGCTCCTCGACCCCCCCTCGGTCTAGCTCCTCCGATAGACTGGGTCCGCAAGAACCCCAACCGGCCCCAGTATCAACGCCGTCTACTGCATACTGCGTCCCTTATCCCTTGCCAACCCGGATAATGTAAACCTCTCCATCTATTAAAGTCGCCAGACGTCGTCATCGGATCTTGGCCCTGCTCAATTACCCGTCAGCTCGCAAAATTCGGCCCCAGCCGCCATCCTCTTTCCTTACCTCCATGCTCTCTGTCCCTGCCCGCAACCCTCGGTTTCGGCCTCCTCACATGATGGCGCAGGCGCATTCGATGCCTGCATCCTGCTTGTTGGGACCCGTGCCAAATTTGATGCCGTTGGTAATCTTCTTAATCATCCGAATCTGGTTGCGGTCGTAGAGTCCGAGGAGGTCATGTTTGGGGCACGGCCGCAGGTTGGCGAGCTGCATTCGCAGAGGCTTTTTCGCGATGCCACTTCCGAACTGGCCGCATGTCGTGTAGCCCATTCCGGGTCCGCAGGAGACTGCAATCTCACCCCAGATGCACTTGCACTCGACGTGCTTGTAGATGAAAACTTCGCACATTCTTCTTGCGTAGGTTCGCTGTCTAGGAA
This sequence comes from Colletotrichum fructicola Nara gc5, assembly GCF_000319635.2. Taxonomy (NCBI): domain Eukaryota; kingdom Fungi; phylum Ascomycota; class Sordariomycetes; order Glomerellales; family Glomerellaceae; genus Colletotrichum; species Colletotrichum fructicola. The sequence continues at coordinate 4,265,736 of NW_027094051.1, read as the reverse complement.
CGTGGTGCATCAGCCTGGGTAGGTGGGTTTTTCAAGGTTGCGCTTGGTTTGGATACAAAGTGCCCCGTCAGCTATATGAGCGAGGTGAGAAAGGTCTAGCTACACCGTGGCAGTGAATGGCAGGAGCCGATCTTGAAGCCTCCTCCAGCCTTTCCGGACGAATCGCCGCAACCGAGTGACTTTTTAGCTCTAACTTGGAAGCACAAGATATACGCAGCCGTGCACATGATGTCATATGGAATAAATGTTTCACGAAGTTGCGGTTATTTCCTACTCATTCTGACAATACAACTGCTCCCACGGAAGGTTGGTCGGTGCCAGAGCACCCCAACAGCCGGGTGCTTCCAGAGCCCAGCTTACTGAGGTGACTGGGTCAATGAGGCATCCATATCACGGAGAGTGCTGCTCTCCCCGGTGCCAAAGTTCTTATCCGAGTAGTCATCAGATCCCACCATGCGTGTCAACAGACTCTCGATTCTGGATGTCGTCTGCTCCAGCGCCTCCAGCCTGCTGTTAACGTCGTGCATGTCTTCGCTGCCCGTGAAGGATCCTCGCAGCTTCGACGAGACCCCTGGAAACATCGAGTCTCTCCTAAGAGGCGACTTTTTGCGCATCGTGTCATTCGTGATCGTCCTCGTGAATTGGCGTCGGATCATGTGGTGCGTAAAGTCGTCGTCCACAGCGATTTCCTCTTCCACGGAGTCGGGGGGCGGCAGGTCAAACACGGCTCTTATGTCGCGATGGGCCGTTATGCGCCACTTCTCCCAGAACCATTGCTTGACCCTGGGGTACAGTGTCAAGGCCCCGCCGCCCTTGGTCTTCTCCGGCGGCGGGGGAGGCCACAAGATTCGGCGTTCTGCCACAGCGATGATGAGTAGCAGCGGGAGGTTGACCAGTCTGACGCTCGCTACGTGTATCTTATGAAACCATCGCGGGCCGAGGACGAATTTCAACGGAAGCAGAAGAAATACGGCCAAGATGTTGAAAGGAGGCTGGTAGGCGAAAATAGCATCGCCCTTCACTCCCTCCAACGTTAACACAGCTTTCCGAAACTGAATTTCTGCTGTTGCGTTCTTGACGATTGTGCTGAAGGTGTTGGAAAGCATCGATACGAGAATCGTGAGGAAGAGAGTGTTTCCCAAAAACGCAAATGCTACCATCAAGACTGGACCCAACAGGGGGTGAAAGTCGGCCTATGTCGTGAGTCAATCGATGTGGTCCGGAGCACGTCAGTAAACTTACCGATCGCGATATGCCGGTGCCGTCGAGCCCGAACCAGATCCACAACATCCACTTGCCAATCAGACTACCCCGAGTATGTCAGTATACATATTGATACAGCGTTGGTAAGGCTGGCTTACACAGGAGCATGCTCGCCTTCTCCAGGCGGGCCCTCGCCGAGCCATAGAAGTGACAGGAGAAAGCCTCCAAAACACCAAGCTGATAAGAATGTCAAGAGAACAAAGTCCGACATCATGGAGCGTAGAGAAAGGAAGACAAGGTTGTCTGAAAGCAGGTTAAAAGCAAGCCGCGGCACTAGAACGGGGGCACCCATGGCTAGCACGTCGAGCGCCTGTTGCTTCGGCACCAGCTCGCCAGTACGGCCGCCATGGATACGAAGAACCGCATATATGGCGTAAAGACCGATGAAGCCCACGTCGAGGAAGGACCACAAGTTTTGGGTGTAAACGTGCCTGTCTGAAAGTCAGCAACAACATTCTGTTCCCATGGGTCGCCCACGTACCATCCGTGTTCCAAGATGGTCGCGAACTGGTCAAGAGACCATCCAAATGCAAAGACGGCGAAGCACCCCTCCAAAAGAGTGAAATGTTCGGGATTACGCTCAGCCATTACAGAAAGGTAGAGGGCGAGCAGAACCATAAACTGGAAGACCTCGAGAATGTTTCTTGTGCGAGGCACCAGCAGCCGATATTGGTCGAGCAGAGGCCCCTCTCGTGGATTGTACAGCGAGATAGGCTTCAGCTTGTAATGATCTGGAATGATGTCCATGAAGCTGGAAGGGGTGTAGACGATCCGGCCTTCGTAGATGGCATCGACGCTTGGGGGACGGATTAGACTCTTTCAAGGCCCGACGAGCAAAAGAATACTCACACTTTCTGACAAGGGGTGGCGCTGAGGAAGTGTTTACTCTCAGTCAAGATAGCAATTTCCAGCGATGGCAGCATGCGATTGTAAGACCGATAAGTCTCAGTCGAGGCTGCCTCGCGAATCCCAGCCGGAGCATTCTGAAAGGGTTCGAATCCGGCGACCAAAATGTGCGATAGCAAGACGAGACCCTCTGGGCCGTCATTGTCCTCGCTGAAGCGTCTCAAGATACGCGTTGCCACGAGCTCACACAGCGTTGCACGACTGTAGTTGACATTTTGACGGCTGTTGAGGTGTGACTGCTCATGGAGAAACTGAGCGCGGTTGACAAGCAAGCAATAAACTGATGTCGAAACAAGTTAGCCAAGTCAAGGAAGGAAAGTGATGGCAGCCAAGGTGTGCCTTTCATCCCCTGAGAGGCATGTGAAGATGGCACGCGGAGACATCGAGCTGGACTCACCTATGGATATGTCATCAAGCTCGTAGAGTTTGTCAACTAGCGGACGGACAACGGCAATGTTGATTCTCACGTCGCGGAGCTGCTCCAAGCTGAGGTAGTCCTCAACAATGGATATGATGTCTCTCCTGATGCGGTGGATATTGGTGTACACAGGCAGATGATTGTGAGGGTTGGTCATGCAGCCATAGAGCGGTACTTGAAACTGAGAAGCATGACTAGGGCGGTTCCGTTGCAGAAGCGGCCGTTCTTCCGGAAGCTGAAGACGCGTCCGGCGGCCACGGTCGGACATAGTAGTTTCTCGCTGATATGTGAACCCGGCGGCGAGGGTATGGTAGGCAAGGCGAGAATGCTCGGGGAACGGGATGTAACGCGCCTAGCCAGGGGTGCGGTGCAGCAAAGATATGCGTACGTAATGGTTGAAGCAAAGGATGTTTGACAGGTGAGGCCGGCGAGGACGGCGAGAAAACCAAGTCGGCCAGTCGCTTGGTCAGAGACACCGGACCGGGCCGGACCCAGGAGGTGGTAGACACTGAGTGGCAAGCAGGAGAAACCCCCACGCGGGTCGGCCGCAGTCCGAACGGTGTGGCTCGGGCTCCGAGATGGCTAGGTAACGAAGGGGTTTATGTCTGGCAAGGCATTCAGCAACGCAAGTGTTTCTGTCCGACAGTCTGGACTCTGCAGCAAGGGGACGATACGGTTGACGTTGCTGGTCGGCGGAGAACAATGTTGATATAGATGGAGGATGGAAGGATAGACGTGGGTACGCTTCGGCAGGACAGGGGGCGTCTCGTCTCCACGACCCCAGCGGGACGCTAAGAGATAGCACGCCTGCGTTTTTATTTGAATGCAAGCGCACGCTCGCGCGGGAGCCCGACAAGGTGGTCTGGGGTAGGCGATATGTCAGGCCAGGCGAGGTGAGGTAAAGACCAACAACGTAGGGAAGACTCTGTGCTTTGCATTCGTCAAGGGAAGGGAATGGATGAGCCTCAGACCTTGGCGCGAGGGAATGAGGAGTAAAGATGTCATGTGTTTGACGGCCCGAAATCAATTGAAGACTTGTAGGTTGGCTGATCTTCGCAGGGAACCTAAGAATAAGAACGCTTGGAACATTTTGTCTCTCTCATCGTCTGGTCTGGAGTTTCATGAATGACGACAAACGCTCAGCGCAATGCCACGCCACGCGAACCCCTGTCAAGTCCGGACTGTCTCGTCCTTTCCATCCTAGGCGTGCACCAGTTGCGGCCCAGCAGTGCGGTCTTGTGCTTTTGCCAAGGATTTTCTTTACTGCGGTACGTATTCCGTCCCCCCTCTCGACGATACAAGGTAACCGAACCGGCATTGGCTGACACTCCACGATACGAATGCCAATGCCAACTTTTCGTCCTGGCAGTTCAAGGCCACACGGCCTAAGAGGATGTCTGCCACAACTTTCTCGCTGCGACATGGCTCACCTTGCACCACACAGCCTGAAGCTCGACTTGCTGGTCCACAAGCTGAGTTGGCGGCTGCCCTGTGCTCCATCTCATCCTCTGTCGTGCTCCACTGCAGTACATGCTAGCTGGAAAGGGACGATCGAGATTAGAGCGCAGTATTACCTAAGGCGACCTTAACCTGCCCATACCAAAGGACCGCCGATGCTGAAGCGCCGCATACTGCGCCTATCTTGCGGTGAGCGACTGGCGGGGTTGCCCGACTTCACGTGTTGCCAGCTTGCCGCTCTCCATGGACATCCCCTGGCCAGATGCGGAGGCGACGTTGTCTTGCACATCGACAATTTTGCATTGCTTGATTGGGGAAATTGTACTTTTATCATTCAAGTTAGGTAGGTACGGTAAGCTACGAGTTTCATCATCGGTGCTCCCATCCATCCCTCGCGTCTTTCTTTCAGCGCCAGGCATGTCTCATCAATTTTTATCCCATCCCCCAAGGCATATTGAATGAAGGAATTAGGTTTCGGTTTTGGTATTCATGTCAGGAAAAACTGACCCAGCTTACAGCTGGACAGCCTTGCGGAAGTTGGTACCGGCGTAGACGGCGTTGCTGCCAAGCTCCTCCTCGATGCGGAGGATCTGGTTGAGCTTGGCAAGACGCTCGGAACGGGCAGGCGCACCGGTCTTGATCTGGCCAGCGCGGATACCGACGACGATGTCGGAGATGGTGACATCCTCAGTCTCACCGGAACGGTGAGAAACCATGACACCCCAGCCGTCGGCGTAGGAGTCCTTGGCGGCCTGGATGGACTCGGTCAGGGTTCCGATCTGGTTGACCTTGAGCAGGAGAGCGTTGGCGGACTTGAGCTCAATGGCCTTCTTGATGCGGAGGGGGTTGGTGACGGTCAAGTCATCACCGACAATCTGGATGTCCTGGGTCTTGTAGAAGTAGCTCCAGGCCTCCCAGTCGTCCTCGGCGAAGGGGTCCTCAATGCTGACGATGGGGTACTTCTTGCAGAGGTCCGAGTACAGAGCCGCGAGCTCCTCGTAGGTGATCCACTTGGTAGGGTCGCTCTCGGGGTTCTTGAAGTCCAGGTCGTACTTCTTGGCGTCCTCCTTGTAGAACTCAGAGGAGGCAACGTCCATGGCAATGTTCATCTTGCCAGTGTAGCCAGCCTTCTCAATGGCATCGGTGATGAGGTCAAGAGCCTCCTGGGCAGTCTGGATATCGGGGGCAACACCACCCTCGTCACCGACGTTGCCGGCGGACTGGCCGTACTTCTTCTTGGCCAGGCTCTTGAGCTGCTGGTAAACCTCGGCACCCTGGCGCATGGCCTCGGAGAAGGAGGGAGCGTCACTGGGCAGTACATGTCAGCCGGAGATCACATCCTCGCCTGTTCAGAGCTCTCAAGTTAAACTTACGAGGGGACGATCATGAACTCCTGGAAGGCCAGACGGCCACCAGCGTGGGAGCCTCCGTTGAGGACGTTCATGAAGGGAACGGGCAGGACGAAAGGCTTCTTGGTTCCGGCCAGGTCGGAGACATGGGCGTACAGAGGGACACCCTAGAGACGGTCAGACGAGGCAAAGCACACGATATTATGACGAGACCAACCTTCTCAGCAGCACCAGCCTTGGCAACAGCCAGGGAGACACCGAGGATGGCGTTGGCGCCGAGCTTGGTCTTGTTGGGGGTTCCGTCGAGGTCGATGAGGAACTTGTCGACCTTGGTCTGGTCCTTGACATCAAGGTTCTCCTTGATCAGGGCGGGGGCAATGATGCTGTTGACGTTGTCGACGGCCTTGGTGACACCCTTGCCACCCCACTTGGTCTTGTCACCATCGCGGAGCTCGCAAGCCTCGTGCTGGCCTGTTTAATGGATACCATCAGCCTTTGATCACTTCCATCTCTTCTTGGGGTATGATGAACCGGGGGAGGGAAAACGGCGGGGACGACGACGTACCAGTGGAAGCACCGGAAGGGACGATGGCACGGTGAAGGCCGGTCTCGGTGACGACGTCAACCTCGACGGTGGGGTTGCCACGAGAGTCGTAGACGTAGCGAGCGTGGATCTTGGTGATGGCCATGGTGATGATATGTGTAGTGTGTGATTCCTAGCGGAAGGAGAGGAGAGATGTTAGTCGATAGTTTGGGGGGAGGAGAAGGCTTTATATTGCAGGGAGCAGGAAAAAGACAAGTGGGTGAGTCAACAAATGGCAATGATAGGACCGATTCGGGGAAATTGCTAAGCTTGCGAGTGCTCCTTGACCGGACAAAACAATTGCCTCAGGGTGGGATGGCATGGTGGGGTGATTTTCTCGCAAGCTTCACGGCCAACGGCATACAGCTTTGACATGGCGGGGCAGCTGGTTTGATAGAGGGGGCTTGGACGTGGATGGAACACGACTTACTTGGGTGATTTTAGGATGAAGAAGCCGCGAACTGTACCTCAGCAATTGAGTTGGTGTGCAAAAATGAGGCTGCAGTGATGGAGGAGAGGGATGGTTGTGCCAAAGCAGTCGAGGGGAAGGGGACGAAGGTGGCAGAGGAGTGTTCAGTGTTTTGGAGGGGTCTTTCCCTTCCCACCCCACCTTGCCTACCTGAGGTGAGGTGAGCCCAGAGCGTGTAGGTATTCCCTGTCCAGCCCAGCCCCGGTCAGGTCAGGGTGCAGTCCATCCGGTAGGTAGAAAGGTAGGTACTGTAGGTACCTGCAAAGAGGTATCATGCCTTACCTACCTGAGGTACACCACCTCCTCAGCCCGGGGCTGCATTGTTGCTCGCACCTTCTTTTTGGTGGGTATCTCGACATCGTCCAATTGCTCGTTGGCAGCCGGACCCTAGAGAAGGCGGGGCATCGGCCCTGTTAAAGCGCTACATGGGTCTGGAGCTCCAAACAGGCCAAGAACGACCACAAAACAGCTTCGTTTCATGGTACCATTCTTAGCACCACCACCCAGCAAACACGACGACTGCCACGACTTCTTTGGTGAGGGCCGCTCCTCAACAAACCGCGCATTAGAAATTGCTGCCCTGCCAATGCGACCAGACACGTTTCCGCTGTTGTCTCTCGCCATTGGGTCCTCATCTATTTTCGTCCCCAGCCACAGATCCAGCTTCAAAATCTCGCTTCACCCGTGCGTCTCCATGTCAAAAATCCTCGGTTCCGAACAGTGGCAGAAAGCTTTTGCCATTGGGTGTCTTGTCGATTGACACCTTTATGTCAGAACCATCGTCTGATTGGCCGCCCACACCAACGTCGTCTGCACAACGGCTTTGCAACCGTCCATTGTCGGGTGTCCAGTGGGCTCAATCTGGGCCTGATGCGTAAAAGCGCGTCTTCGACAATCTCCAGGTCCCGATTCCCGATCTTCAAGACGTCTTTTCCCCGGACCCCGGTCCAACGACGAGATGCTCATTGGCAATTCCCATCAGTGAATGGTCGTTTTACTCCACAAAACGCCTGGGACGCGCTGGCCGTCATGGATTATCCCGAGGATGTTGCTCGGAATAGCCAGGTGCTAATGCGGTTCTTCCCGATCATGGATCCCGACCCCGTCACCCCGTCCGGTAATGCCGGGGTAAGACATCTGTAGGCAAGTCATAGTATGGGAATTGGTACTTTTGACCTCTTTCTTTGAAGCCCAAGTGGGATGACGTTTGTTTTCTGTCCCGGGGAAGTGGTCCTTGGCGTGGGGAGTGGACGTCAGTCGTGTTTCCTCTTGGACTAACACCACCAACATGACTTCCTTTACCCGCGACTCGGCCGTCCTTTCGACCGAGCCGAAACTGATAGACAAAAACACACAGCATAAATGCGTTTGCATCTGCGAACAGCCTTACAATCTACAGTTCAGTATTTTGAACGCTGGCCCCGTTCTTTAGGGTCCGCCAATGCTGCATTCATACGCACTGTTTGTCCTGTGGATGCACGATATCTGGGGAACACCTCTCAGCTGAACCGGGATGGTGGCTATCCAGCCTAGATTTCCCGTCTTTGGACCGAATCACCGGCAGAAATTCGTCCATCTCCCAGATGTACCACTGTCTGATAAAATGGTGTGACCGAGATTCTCCGGACTCACAGCCTACCCAGCCCATCTGCAAGCCCCGATTCCAACCATATCGCAACGCCTTTTGCCGGCGCACGATGGTCACAACTGTACAAACACAGCCCAACACAAACACTGCTTGCATGATACTTTCAGGCATGGACATGCAAAGTATCGTTGCTTCGGGCAGCCATCCAAAGTTAGCACGCGCACGCCTAGCACCGCTGGCTCAACGCGCAGAAGTGGTCACTAGCATTGGTCGTAGAATGCCTGGTGCACTCGTTTCCGGCATGCCCACTGGGACAGAGGCAAAGTTAATGATACCTTTGGGGGCCTCCAGGTTGTGAAGGTGGGCAGCGGAGTTACTCGCTGGACACCAATTCTTCAAGTGTTTGGTTGTCTGGTACATGTTTATCCTTGTGGATGTTTTCCCACGCCAATGGCCGCATGTGGTCATTTCCTGGATTTCGCCCGGGCGACTTTCCGAACGGCGCCGTGGGTTCGGACATGGAAAACGTCACGGGAGGACCAGGGCAGAATCCGGGAGGATGGACGCTCGGAACGGCTGTGGGCCGGATCGGGTGGACGCGGCTTGGCGTGGAGCTCGGGCGGAGCAGAGAGCAGCACGGGTCGGTGACCTGAGGCAGAAGGTGGGGAGTCTTGGATTTGCGCATCCGGGCGAGCAGCGCGGCCTGCATCGGCGCATCCCCATGGCTGAGACTGGAGCCTCTGGAAGCTTTCTATCCCCCTTCCCCTCTCTGGAATTGGACCCCGCGTTACATGTACCTTCCTTAGACGTGCATAGCTTACCTTACCTCAGGTAGCTGGGTGCCCGAACTGACCGCTTTCGTTCTTTTGTTGCTCTGGCCCCCGCCCCCTCCTTCATGGCTTTCCGTTTCGTAACCAAACGTACGGTCGATTTGACATCACGCATCACATCGACCAGACGGCCACTTGCGCGCATGTGGGTTCTCCAGCTGGATTGCTCACCGGCAGCATACACCGCAGCAGGTATTCATTGGCTAACAACGAGCAATACAGACCATACCAGTTGAGAACATATAGTGCATTCTCAGCGCAACAAACCTCCACCTCCCGAGCTACCCCTCCCAAACGAAACGTTCGACTCCAAAATCCCCAGCGCCTCGCCGCCACACGACACTGCTCATTCAAACGAAATATGTGCAGGCACGGAGAAGCTGCCGGCGCAGGCACGCTGAACTACCCCAGAGAGCAGCTGCCCACCAACGTCGTCCCGCGCCACTATGATCTAACCCTCGAGCCCAACTTTGAGACGCTCAAATTCGACGGTCACGTCAAGATCGACTTTGACGTTGCCGAAGACTCAAACACCGTGTCCCTGAATACTCTCGACATTGAAGTCAAGCATGCCGCCCTGTCTCTGTCGGCCGAAGGCCAGCAAAAGAGCCTCAGCGACCCGGTCATCACCTACGACGAGCCCAGGCAGACCCACACCTTCGAGTTCAAGGACCGTCTCACAAAGGGCGCCAAGGGTACTCTCGAAATCAAGTTCGTTGGTGAACTGAACGACAAGATGGCTGGCTTCTACCGCTCATACTACCCCAAGCCTGACGGCTCCAAGGGCATTCTAGCTACCAGTCAGATGGAACCTACCGATGCTCGTCGGGCATTCCCCTGCTTTGACGAACCTGCGCTCAAGGCAGAGTTTACCGTCACCCTTGTTGCCGACAAGAACCTGACGTGCCTGTCCAACATGGACGTTGCCGAAGAGAAGGAGCTGCCCGCGGGAAAGAAGGCCGTTCGCTTCAACAAGTCCCCCGTCATGTCGACCTACCTCGTTGCCTTCATCGTCGGAGAACTCAACTACATTGAGAACAATGACTTCCGGGTGCCTCTTCGAGTCTACGCGCCTCCCTCCGAGGATATTGAGCGAGGACGCTACGCGCTGGAGATTGGTGTCAAGGCTTTGGAGTTTTACGAGAAGGCGTTCGGTCTCCCCTACCCCTTGCCGAAACTCGACCAAGTTGCCATTCCCGACTTTGCCGCTGGAGCCATGGAAAACTGGGGTCTCGTTACCTACCGTACTGTCGAGGTCCTTTTCGATGACAAGACGAGCGGTGCCGCAGCCAAAGAGCGTGTCTCAACCGTCATCACCCATGAGATTGCTCACCAGTGGTTCGGAAATATTGTATCTCCCGATTGGTGGCACGCTTTGTGGCTGAACGAGGGATTCGCAGAGTTTGCATCTCGCTACTCTCTGAACGCTTTCTTCCCTGAGTGGAAGCTCAAGGAGTCTTTCGTCAGGGAGGATCTTCAAGCGGCCCTTGGCCTCGATGGCCTCAGGAGCAGCCACCCCATCGAAGTTCCCGTCCACAAGGCCGAGGAGATTAATGAAATTTTTGACAGCATCAGCTACGCCAAGGGCTCCTGCGTCGTTCACATGATTTCAGCCTTCCTGGGCGAGGATGTCTTCATGGAGGGCGTCCGTAAGTATCTCAAGCGACACGCGTGGGGAAATGCCACGACAAACGACCTGTGGCAAGCTCTCAGTGAAGCCAGCGGCAAGGATGTCGGTTCCATCATGAACATCTGGACCCAGAATGTTGGTTACCCTGTCGTTTCCGTTACCGAGACGGGCAACTCGATCAGCGTGGAGCAGCACCGTTTCCTAACTACCGGAGATGTCAAGCCCGAGGAGGACAAGGTCCTCTATCCCATTTCTCTCAATGTCCGCACCAAGGGCGGTGTCGACAAGGACTTGATGCTCACGACCCGCGACGCCAAATTCGAGGTCGCGGACGCCGACTTCTTCAAGATTAACGCCGACTCCACCGGATTCTACCGCACAAAGTACGGCATTGACAGACTCGAGAAGCTTGGCAATGCTGCTGAGCTTCTCTCCGTCCAAGACAGAGTTGGCATCGTGGCTGACACCAGTGCGCTGGCTACTTCGGGTTACCAGAAGACGTCTTCTTGCCTGGGTCTGTTCAAGGCTCTGAGCAACGCCGGCGAGGCAGAGTACCTGGTTTGGGACCAGATTCTCACTCGCCTTGGGTCCATCAAGATGGCATGGATCGAGGATGAGGAGGTTGTCGACAAGTTGACCGAGTTCCAGCGCAACATTGTCAGCGGCATGGCCCACAAGCTAGGCTGGAAGTTTTCCAGCGCTGACGGCCACGTCGAGCAACAGTACAAGGCCCTCATGTTTGGTGCGGCCGGTATGGCCGGCGACGAGAAGGTTCTTGCCGCGGCGCGGGAGATGTTTGAGAAGTTTGCGGCTGGAGACAGAACCGCCATTCACCCGAACATCAGAAGCTCCGCGTTCTCCATCGTGCTGAAGTATGGTGGCGAGAAGGAGGTGAGTTTCTTGTCCTTTTCTTGCGATTCATCAACTGACCAAAATGCTGTAGTACGATGCCGTACTCAAGTACTACGAGACCGCTGAGACGAGCGACGAACGCAACAGCGCCCTGCGCACGTTGGGACAGGCTCGTGACCCTAAGCTCAGACAACGTACTTTGGATATGCTGCTGAGCGGCAAGATCCGCGACCAGGATGTGTACATCCCCATCGGCAGCCTGCGGTCTAGCAAGAGTGGCATCGAGGCTCTGTTCGACTGGATGCAGACGAGGTGGGACGAGATCTACACCAAGTTCCCTGCCCAGTCTTCCATGATCGGTAGTATCGTTAGCTACTGCACCAGTGGCCTCACAAAGCAAGAGCAGCTGGACCAAGTCGACAAGTTCTTTGCCGCAAAGGACAAGAAGGGTTACGTTCGAGCGCTGTCGCAGTCTACCGATTCCATCAAGGCCAAGATTGCATGGACCGCCCGTGACACGGAGGATTTGCGCAAGTTCTTGGGTATCTAGGGTTGAAGACGCCGTGCTATGAGCGGTTTAAGTGTTATAAAGGTCATGCCGCACAGCTGTTCAGAGACAGCCAAATAACCAAAATAATGAATTCGTGTAATTGTTGGGATTCCCAGCCGTGCGACCCAATTGCTCGATGCCTAGTAGGGACACGAACAGTGCAGCCCTGGTCGTAGTTGCTCACTGTCCAATCTCGAGCAGAGAGCGCTGTAGTCATGATGTTCTTCACCGTTGTGGACTACACTCAACCAAAACCCAAGGTCGGCGGTGGGCCCCATACAGGCTTTGCGTCAGAGGGGCTTGTACCCAGTGCGCAAGACACAAATCTCTGGTGTGCACCAAATGACTCCCTCTCACAGACATCCATTCGTCACAACACTCGTCAACCTGGTTGAATACTCGGAGCGGCCGCTGTCAGATTCGCTGCAGGACCGTCCAACTGCTTCATTCCCACCATGGCAGCCCCTCGCCTAGCTTCCTCGTGGCAAGTCCGCGCCGAGGCCGGCGAGCCCTTCGCCGTGATCCGCGTCCGCGACCTGCAGGGCACCATCCAGGCCGGGACCGACGCCTGGGGCCGCGAGAACAAGTCGCAGCCGGTCCGCGTGTCGGCGGAGCTGTCCATGGCTAGCCCTTTTGACGCCGCGTCCTCCTCGGACCGTGTCAGCGACGACACAGTGCATTACGGCTTGCTCGCCAAGGCCATCCTCTCTAGTCTTGAGGGTATCAACAAGAAGGCACAATCAGCCGGCAAGCCCTCACATATTCGCCTCCGGGACGCAGTTGGTCAGATCTGGGCCGATCTGACCGGCCTCTCTCTCGATGGACAGTGTGTCCCTGCCGAGGAGGGAAGCGTTGGTTTCTTGCGGGATAGGCTCTCGCTGGTTCGGTTCATGAACCTGAACGTCACGATGCCCAAGGCGTCTCTCCTCGGGAGCGCTGTTAGTCTGTCAGCGTCCGCCGTCTTCAGTCCCCAAGGGGGCCCGTCACCGGTCGATGTACGCAGCTCTTGCCTTCGCCTTCACGATCTGCGGGTGCCCACTCTTATTGGTGTAAACGACAATGAGAGACTCGCAAGGCAGATTCTTGCGGCGGACGTGGAGATTGAGCAGTTTGACGTGTCCGAAGACGTGTACGTCGGCATTGAGTCTATTGTTGTAAAGGTCAGTCTATCTCTTCTCTCTTGTATTTCTAATCCCTGGTCGTTTTAAACATTCTCCTATGCCCGTCTGCAGAATGATAGCCTAACATTATCCGGGGCAAAGACGCTATCAGACTCGTCCTTTGAGACTCTCGAGGCCCTTGGCCCCGCCATCACACAGAGCATCCGCAAGAATATCAAAGGCGTTGTCGCGTCCTCTGCCTCGCAGGCACCGGGCTGGGTTATCAAAGTGGTGATGGAAAAGCCGACGGCCATTACAATGGCCGAGGCCTCGCGCGTCGAGTACAGAGAGCTCGTCAGTGCCCGCGCATAGCAAAACGAACCTTTCCCCACCGAGATCTTTGTTCCCTCGTTTTGTGCTCTCTGAACGTAATAATGCTGAAAATGACGGCGATACCGTGTTTGCTCGCCGCCGTTGCGGATCGTGAACCTTGCTCTAATGCCCATCTCCTCACCACGCACGAAACTTTTCGCACTGCGGAACATCTCCGTTGGTGATGTCCTTGATGAATTCGGCATCCGGGTCGAAGAGCATAACGTGGAAATGCTCGACCGCATGGACGGACTTGAGACTTCTCCAATTCTTGAACCAGATGACCTGATAAAGTGATTAGCCATCCGAGACTCACCCGGGCCACATACGAAGCACTCACCGAATCAGGCTTCGTCCTCGACCGGAAGGTCCTGTCCACGTAGGCCTCAATCTCACCCCTCGCCACCTCGGTCAAATCACCCGTCGCCAGATCCTCTTCCAGCTCGAACTTGGTCCAGACAACGAGGTGCACAATCCGTTCGTCAATGCCGTACGGCCAATCATTCACCAAAATTTTCAGATCCTTGTCGAGCTCAAACGGCTTCCCCTGGGACACCAACGGCTCCTCCCACCCCAGACGGCGCCTCAGCACGAAGTTCATGACGCTGCCGTGTTCTTGGATCAGCTGGTGGATGAAGAGCCGGTACCGGCGCAGCTCCGAGGGCACCCGCTGGAACAGGTCCAGCCGGTTCGTGGCGACGAAGCGCCGCACGGTCTCCCACGACTGCGGGACGTACTCGGCGTCCGGCGTGCTGAGGATCCCCACGTCCTTGGCGGAGAGATTGCGAAGGCCCTCTGGGCACTCTTCGGTCCGGTGCTCCGGCGGCACATTGACCTGCCAGTACGGCAGGGCCGGCGACTTGTAGAGGCTACCCATTTCTCGTTCGCTACTGGTTCGCGGGTGTTGCGGAGAGAGAGGATCGATTGGGCTGGGGCTAGTGTGCAGACGAGGTGGAGTTGACAAGGTAGAGAGGGATTTGGTGTGTTCTCGAGCATAAAAGAGATCCCGAGTTAAGAAGGGGGACCAATAGGTCGGTGTCCTCCTGGTTGCAGGGTGATCCACGGTTGTCAAAGAATGGAAGAAACGGCGAATGAAGGTCTCACACCCAGCATTAGCCGGTGGGACCTGATCAGGTCTTTGTTCGAGGCTTAATATATCATCCAGTCTCCCCCCCCCCGTCGGCGAATCCGGACCAAAACTTACAAGTTAGAACAGGGCCTCTTCTCAACACAAAAACGCATGAGATTGTAAATGCTGCGGCGCGGAAACCGGCAGACCCCCCAAGTCATGCAATATTACCCGCCTTCGCAGGTCCGGGACAGGGACCCGTCATGCAGTCGCGCGCGTCCTCGTTCCTTTTCCCGTCCCTCACCGCTAGTCGGCGCCGATTGATATGGACTGCAAGCCAGGTAGGCCAAAGGCCAGCCTCCACCCGGAGACGGTCGGTCGCAATCCGGCTGGTGCACGGCTGGCAGCAGTCGCTAACCTTCCTGGACATCATTGCCGTGTCAGTCGTATTCGCATCACACCTCACGCGTTCACATCACATACAGCCTACATGGCCCGAAAGAGATTCCGTCAAGAGCATGAACACGCAGTGCTACCTATTAAAATGCTATCAAATTCATACTGCTACTGCCTCGGGCATGCAGGTGTGCCGCCTTTTTGGGGAACGTTTTTATTTCTATTATCCCATCGCGTTTTCAGAATGTCATCCAAGATGCTTACCGCGCATCGTGACCTCTGCTGTAAAATGCTCAAAATACACAAACCCGCCAGAGCCATTTAGTGCTCAAGCAGACGCAAGCTACCCTGGACAACCACGTTCTCGAGGATGGATCCAGGAGGGATGTCGATGGTGCTGCCCTCTGTAGCGACGATGATGACAGTGCCCTTGAGCGTCACACCGCGGCCGAGGTTGACGGCACCGGTGATGGTCAGGTGGTCCAGCTCGATGATCTTGGGGATGGACGGAATGTGCTTGGCGAAGTCAGAGACCTTCTTGAAGTCGCTGCCCAGCTTGATGAGAGGGGCGTCGCCGAAGCGGCTGGAGCTCATCTGAAGCTGGCCATGCTTGACGGTGTAGAGGTCAGACTTGACGAGCATCAGGTCGGAGGAGGTCTTGACGGGCAAGAAGCGGCGACGGGGAACGTTGACACCGTGCGCGTTCTTAAAGTGACGGATGGCAGCTCCGACGGCGGTCTCCAGCTGGATGATGGAGATGTCGGACTCGCCCTTCTTGTCGCCGGGGATGGTCTTGCCATTGGGGATGATCTCCATCTCAAGCTCATCGTTCTCAACGACGCGCTTGATGGCCTTCAGGTTGAGCCAGATGTTGTTGGTGTTGAAGTACTTGAACTTCTTGATAGACTTGAACTCGTTGACGTGCTCCTTGGGGACCTGGGCGATCTCAAGGAGACGGACAGAGCCCTCGTAGTCGATGATGGTACCACCCTTGACGTCGGCCTTGGTCTTGTTGGTCAACTCCATGATGTACTCGGCCTCGGTCTCGACCATGTGCTGGAGGACGCGGAGATCGACGACGGCGCCCAGGTTGTCGACGTTGGAAAGGAAGACAATCTCGATGCCACGCTCGATGAGCTTGTCGAGAATGCCAGAGTTGTACAGAGACTCGAAAACGTCACCGTGACCAGGGGGGTACCAGTCGCTGATGGCGGAGTCGTACGTCTTGGGGACGGGGAGGAGCGAGTCCTTGAGGATTCTGGGGTATCTTGATTGGTTGAAGGTGAGGATGTCGACGTTGTGGCCCTCGTACTTCTTGATGATGGCAGCAGTGTCGTCATTGGTGTTGAACGAGTTCATGAGGATGAAGGGAACGTTGACGCCGTAAGTGCGGTTGAGGTACTCGATCTGGCGGACGGACAGGTCCAGGAAGGACATGCCGTCACGAACCTCAATGACGGACTTGGGGCCGACGCAACCCATGGAGGTACCGAGACCACCGTTGAGCTTGAGGACGGCAAGCTTGTTGAGGAACTGAACGGACTCGGAGTTGGCGAGGTCCTCGTAGTCAACAACCTGGCCCTGAGCGGGGGGAGCAATGCGGTCCCAGTCACTGTATATCGTTCGTTAGCCTGCTCGATGCTTGTCCTTCTTTTCCGCTGTAGACCTACACGGCGTTGCCCTTGGCCTTGTCGTTCAAGTAGCGACGGAAGAGGGCGAAGAAGTTGTCCATCTCGGTCTCGAAGAGCTGCGGCAGGGGTCAGCATTGGGCGTTTCTTGTACAGGCGCTTCAATTATTAGTACTGACCTTCTTCTGCTCGGGGTCGGTGACCGTCTCGGAGAGGGTGGTGAGAGCATTGCGCATCTGGGCAGCGGCGACGCTGGTGGAAGTGTTCTCGAAAGCCTTGGAGGGATATCGTCAGTCTTCCATTGGCAAGTAGGTTTTGGGTATAATTGCGGCCCCTGTTGGGTGGGGCTCCATGAAGCTGTCGTCAAGTGATCTGCGGCGGGGCCAGTGTGCGATTACGGCCAGCTTGTTGTTTTCCCCTGAGACGCCATGAAGTCTGTTGCGAGCCGAGCCGACCCAACCCAAGCGCGTTTTGCATCGTCCTTCAGATCGCTAGAATCCATCAGAGAGCAAAACCACGCCCTGCAGCTTGTTTCGCTATGCCACTGGCTTGAAAGGCCTTTGCAAGATGCACTGCTCATACTAGAGACAGGCGGACCAGAGGCACAGAAGTGATTGGCAATGGCGCGAGCAGAGTGACACAAAGCAGCCAGTAGCTACTCGTGCTCACATTGCACAATTCGTTTCATGGCGTCCTCGTGAGAGAAGCAGAGCCCCATCGTCACACTTCAATTGGCACTGCCCGGGGCCGCGTGAGAAGATGGGAGGAGCAGAGAGCAGTATATACCATGTGAGACCTCGTCTTGCCGTGGTGGCGGGAGGTGAACTCGGCGTCATCAGCCTTGCCCTGGCCTCCAAGAGGAGACTTCAGGTGAGTAGGCAGGGCGCTCTTGATCGCTTGAGCCATTGCGGGCGAGTGTTTGGGTGTTTCGCGGTGAATGAGGTTGGACTGGGGAGAAAGAGTGTCAGTAAACGCGACCGGGCTGTGAAAGAGCTCGAAGAGAAGATTCTGGCGGGCTCTCGGGGGGGGGGGGGGGGGGGGGGGTTGTAAAAGGCAGAATATCGTGGAAGGAGGGGAAAAAACAGGATGGGAAATCGCAGACGGCGGGGTAGAGCCTACGGTGACAGGGAATTGGCCGTGGGATGGATGGGGAGAAAAAGTGCTGGGACTAGGAGCTCAAAGGTATCTGTGTAGCCTGACGTAATTCTCGAGCTTCTCCATGTGACGAGGAGCAAGAATTTCGGTAGAGGCACAATCGAGCAGGTACAGTGAAGCTTGGGGAAAGCGTGGGGAGGTGATATGGCGGAGGAAGGGGGCGAAGTGAGGTGCTTCTCGCCATGGGACGAACGCGAGAGCAACCTTGGCTTTCGGTTGGAGTAGGAGACGGGCAGATCAGCGGTGACAATAGTGACGGCGGTTGTACATGTAGCAGCAGCAGCAGCAGCAGCCAGCAGCCAGCAGCCAGCAGACGAAGACGGACCCAACTTACTTACAGTAGCAACGACGGCAACGGCAACGACAACAAACAAAGAGCGAGTGTGGATGGTTGAATTGGATGCAGAGAGAGGAAAAAGGAGAGATCCCAAGGGCCAGAGATGGACGAGGTGGACGGGGATTTCCCTTTATGTAGCGGTGATATCACTGTGGGAACCCAGTTCGCATTTGCCAATTTTCATTTTATCTCGTTCCCCCCGGGAGCCAGGAGTCTGGAGGGGACGGGACAAACGCTGCACATTCTCATCCATTCACCCACCCACCGCAGCTTCGGGGAGGGGACCTGGAGGGGAGGGGAGCCCTCGGAGCCAGGAGCCCAAGGGGAGCCGGACAAGAATTGGGGGGGAGGGGCCGCAGTGTTCCATGCAGGACGCTGGACCTGGACGCACCCAACACTGGACCTCCACCATCTGCACCTGCACCTGAACAGCTGGCCTGGGCTGGCCTGGTCCCGGTGTCTGGGCTGCCACCTCCATCAACGGAACTCGACGAGAGGAAAGCTTGGTTATGATTTTGCACCAAAATGTCCACCTCTTCGTATTCATCGTCTCCATTTCATGCGAGAATACAGAGCACCTACCGTCCAACTCGACTGCTCGACCGACGACCGCGTCCAGGTACCTGGAGCTAGAGGAGAGAGAAAAAAAAAAATTACCTGACGCATGCCCTTGAGCCCATTCCAGTCCATCTTGTTGCAACCCTCCGATGAGCTGGCCTGGGCTGGCCACCGCCTTCTCGACGACCCCTGTGGCGTTCCAGACTAGCGACGCCCAATGGAGGGAAGGCGGCGGCAGCTGCAGCTTACGCGGGAAGAGAAAAAAAATGACAACGATGATGACGGCGGCGAAAGCAAGAAAAGTCCCGAGATACGACCCGGAAGCTGATATTTATCTACGCATGTCTACGAACATCGAACATCAACCACCGACCACCAGCTGGCCCTGAGCCCAGCCCGGTGCGTGGTCGCAAGATGCAGATCCTGAAGGATGCGGATATCTGCCGCACGTCAAAACTGTCATGTCAACTCTCAACTCAACTTGGACCGCAGAACGACCTCCCCTGCTCAATGCGGCAAGGCCAGCTTCAACTCGGGGCGAGACATTCGGATGCCATGCCATGCCAAAAAGTCTGAGCACATTTCTGTGTGTCGGCCACGACACGAAGCTTCCTCGAACCTCTCTCCAGCAACCAACAACAACATCTTGCAGGGACAGCTCTCTCCTTCCCCCCCCCCCCACCCTTCCCCGACGCATCGCGGCTGCGGGAGCCGTCCAAGACCTTCAGACAGACAGCCGCTCACTAAGGCACCACAGAACAGCCATGCGTGCACTAAAAAAAGGTACCAATCTCCATCGTCTGCGGAGCCGGGCAGTCTTCTCGCTACATTGACTCTCCGCTACGCTAATCATGATTGGGATCCTGAAATACCACAACCCCCACCACCCAACATCCCCGCCGCCTGTGAGATGAGCTGTCGAACAGAACACCCGCCACAGAATGAACACCTTGCCTGGTACCCATTCGCTCACCTACTTTACCTCTGAGCACTTACGACTCTATTTGACTTCACCGCGCCTTTGCGCGCATGCCCCAAGGCCTTCCAGTCCCACTCGCCCGGAGTGCACCGCCATTTCACATCTGCAAGCAGCAAACCGTCCGGACATCTATGCTTTCGGTACGCCTTCGTCGCACCTGAAAGAAAGTTGGCTGCGTTGTCCGCCCGCCCGTACGTCGGACTCGCCAACGACGACACGCCCATCGCCTATAAAATCTCGCCACCACCCTGAACTCTCCGACGTCGCTGAATTGATCGCGTCAAAAAAGGCTCAACCAGCGGCTGAAAATGCGTGTGCAATTTTGCCGTCTTCTCAACGCCATGAGATGGCTGCAACCATCACCTCTGCTAACACCATCGAGATCGGCGGCAACGAGTTGTCTTCCAATGGCAATGGCCTGCCCAGATCCCACCGGGCCTCTTCGGAATGTTTCCCGAACGCTCGCGCTTCGCGATCCCCGATATACGGGACAACGTGACAGGTAACAGGTTTCTTGTAAGTTACCGCTGTGAACCGCCGCCCCCTGAGCACCGGCATCTGCGCCCCGGGCGGGCCAATTCCCACTTGGTCTCGTTTGGGTCGGCTCTCAGCCAGGAGAGTCGACGGGTCCCCGGTGAAATCCCTCCCGTCTGGTCCCGTCTGGTCGGGAGTTTGATTACCTATTGCTTCGTGGTGGGGGAACTTTGGGGCCTTTGGAGTCAGTCCAAGGAAAAGAAGACAACCTCTGCAACTGCAGCTTCGAACACGATCGTTCCATCTGGCTCGGCTCGAAGGCCAGGGGAACAAGGTAGCACCGGGCTTCGCCGGCCAGCACCGGGCTTGGATCACCTCCGATCTTGGTTTTTGCCCACCACTTCAGCCCCGGGAGCCAAGCCCACCGCCGTCCGTCCAACGCCAACACTATTCGTACCGGTGCCACCACCATCACGCTGGACCCCTGCCGCCGCCCGTCCAGAAGTGTTCCATAGTGCAATTTGCCCTCTCGACGCCATTGTCAATAATGGCCGTCTCTCCTGGTCTTCCCGACGGGCCTCGACTTGTCTGTCCACCTGCTGAACCCTCAAATGGGGCAACTGGCAATCTGCTTCAGGTCGACCTCAATTTTCCCGGTGCAGGGGTGGGCAAAGGAAACGAAACACAATTGGCGAAATGTCATCGAAAGCCCCCCTGGAAAAGCAACGAAAATAGTTTATGCTGCACCTGAACCCCCAAATTCGCACCTCTAAAGGTGACCTATGCAGTGTGATTGGGAACAGACCACCATCAAATGAGGCTCCCTCATGCGTCCCACGTGGGGGCAGCCCAGCCGTCCTGCTTTGAGCTTGTGTACACACGGCCAAAGGATCGTCCTGGTGGTTGGGCTGAAGTTCCAGGGGCTGCGGCGCTTGAGAAGGTCTGCCATTCTCGGCGACGAATCAGCACTCTGCAAGGCAACATCACTGCGATTACACTTGTTTATCAAGATGAAGATGAACAGGGTATTTGGTTTTCTTTCTTTCTTTTTTTTTTTGCTTATCGTATTTGTCTCGCTGTTTCGCTAGGCTGCTTCGTGGCTCACTCGTCAAAAAAAACATGCATGTATCCGTACTATAACGCCGAATAGCCATCCACCACCGGCCGACACCCTTTCAGTTCGGCCTCCAAGGGGTATAATCACTCTTGAGCTGCAGCCTTGCCCGACGCAGCCAGTCTCATTTCTTCTTCTGCAGCTTTTCCTTCTCCATATTCTCCGAGCACACGGGGCAGAACCATGTCCCATTAGGCTCGCTCTTAAGGCCGACGCATGACCAGTGGAACCACTCATAAGGGCAATCCTCATTGTCGCACGCCACCATGTCGCCAAAGCTGACATTTTGACACGTGCAGTACTTTTTGTCGTCGCCGGCCTCGTCATCTTCGGCGTCGAGCATGCTGTCGTCCCCGTCCCCGTCTTTACCGTCACGCGCTGGTGTACCGCTTGCCCGGTCTGCCCTGCTACGGTCGCCGTCATCGCCACTACCACTCTCGGCATCCGACAACTCGCTGTCTGCTGTCGACGCCGGAGAGTTGCGGCTCCCTGCCTTCTTCACGCGGGACAACGACGACTTGTTGCCATTGGCAATGCTGCCCTTTTTGCGGTTTGCGGCGCCAGGTGTTCCTTTCCTGATGCCAGACACGCTGGCAGCCTTGGTTGATGACGACCGCGGCCCGGCGCTACCAGCCCGCACAGCACCGCCAGGGCCCGGGTTCGTGGCTCCTTTCGGAGTGCCCGGGCCGAGGGAGGAATGCCTCGCCAGCCCGCTCGAGGTCGCCGGCAAGCTGCCCAGTCCGGAGTTGGACCGCGGGCCCCTCTTAGGCGCGCCGCTTCCTGGTCCTGCCGAGCTTTCTCTTGCCTGGCGATTCATTATCATGCTGGCGGCAGCCGGTGTCGCGGGCGCCGAGGAGGCGTGTTGCTGCGATATTGTGTTGCGAACCTGCGGGTTGCCGACGCGCACGGTAGCGGGGCTCGACGAGTTGACGATCGGGTTCAACGGGGTCGCGGTAATGGCCCCGGCCAAGTGGCTCGCCGGGTTGACGGCCCTGGCGGACGGAGCTGAATGGTTTGCCGCGCTTGGGCGTAGCAGCGACGGACACTCGTCTGGATCGGTGAACCCAGGCTCGCTTCGATCGTAGAGCATCTTGATGTGCTGGTCAAGGTTCCGCAGATGCTTGTCCATGATGAGCTGCAACTTCTGGGTCAGGGCGATCTTCTCGGTGGCCAGCTGGTCGGCGCGCATGTAGTTCTCGCGCATCTGTGTCCTCATGCCGTCCTCGCGAGGATTTGTCTCGTGGCTCCCGTTCGCCTTGATCCATTTCTGTATCTTCCCATCGCGGTCCTCGATCAGCTTGACGCAGTCGCCGTACTGACGGTCCTTGTCGGCGATCTCATCTTGCAAGAACCGGATCTCCTCGGGGAGGTTCTGGACGCGGTTGATCCAGTCGTCGAGGATGATGGCCGGGTCAAGAGCCTCGGCTGCCGGCATCCTCTTGACGAAGTCGATGGACAGGTCGTCTCTAGGCATCTTGAGTCAACGATGCGCTCTAAGTATGCAGAAGCTGACGTAGGCAACAGAGCGAGGCAACAAAACGGCGGAGGCGGCGATGATATGCTTGGACAAGGGCGCAGGGGAGGGCGGCGGCAGGTGGTGGGATGAGCGCGCAGTGGAGGTGCTCGCCAAGCGAGGCAGCGGCGAGTATTACGACGGCCGGAAGCAGGCAATGTGGAGGGCAACGACTGAAGGAAGGTAAAGAGTGGTGAGACCGTCGTGACCCAAGGCCATCAGAAGAAGGAAGAAAGGAGATAAGATAGATAGGCAGGGCAGGTGCGGAGTAGAAGTAGAGCAAAGGCCCAACAGTAAGGTAGGCAAGTGGGAATAGTGGCACGCAGTATGACGGTGATGGCGCGGCAGCAGATCGGGGACCGTCGTGTGGGCTGACCGGCGGAGGTTCAGGGCCGCGGTCGACGAACCACAGACTACGGGCCGCGATCACGATGTGCGTGCTCTCAGTATACCGCAGTTGAAGACAGTGTGAAGGGAGGGAGGATAGCAAGAATCGCGCTGCCAGGAGCGTCGACGACAACGGAGTGCTTAATGACTGGCTTGGCTCACCTGGTTGAGGTTGGACCGACGGGCAGTCGACGGAGGCTCCAGACCAAATCCAGATCACACGCAAGGCAAGGCAAGGCAAAGGCAAGGCGGAGCGAGGCGAGTCGCGGCGACGGTCGGGCCCTGCCTGTGATCCCGGAATGTTTTTATTAAATAATACGTCCCTGCCGGGAAAGCGATGTGAATTTTTTTCGACGCGCGAGGGTGGGGTTGGAAGAGGCTGGAATCACGTTTGTGGTTCCAGTTGCGGGTGTGTGGTGTGGTGCGGTGGCAGCTCTGGGTTTCTGAGAGGGAAATCGGCTGGTGCGTGTCGCGTTGGGTTCGGCGGCGGGCAAGTTTGCGAACTCGTTTCTCCCATCCAGTCCAGTCCAGGGCATTGAGCCAGTAAGCTGAGACGGGACGAGACTGGCGGAGACGGGAGTTTTAGCCTCCGACTGCCAGGCCACCTTTGGGCTCTGGCACGGAGCCTGTGGACATGTTCCACTGGGCATTGCAGGTTTTTAGCGGGTCCGCGGTGGTGCCTTTGAAGGCACGTACCTCATTGAATGGGCAAGAGCCTACATCCTATTCTTGCTAAGTTGCCATGTGCAAATACACACAGCAGGCTGCGTACTCTGTTTGTAGGTACTGTTATGTGGCATGCAAAAATCATGAGAGGAAAACTCGCACCTTGGGTATCCGGAAGGAACCAGAAACCTCGAGATTGAGCCACACTGAGGCTGGTGCCCAAAAGCAGCTAGCCTCTCTGGGTAGAGTGTGTCCAACCACGAACTTTAGTGGTCCCTGCACGCCACCAGCCACTACGACTCGACCTTGGTGCCCTCCGGCTGGGCTCGAGCTGCCTTAGTGGCCAGTAGCGGCTTCGTCCCAAACGCCTGTCACATCTCATCCAATCGAACCTGCACTCATCCAGCCTTTCGACGAAATCTCCCATTCGCATCGCAATCAACAACAACGACACCACGGAATTATAGCATAGCTTTTTCAACACATGCGTTTTCTCAGAGAATCACGCACATCTCAGACAAGACATTACCCGGATCTGCCACGGCGCAACCTCCCCACCTTGTCAATTTGTCATCTCCATCGCCTTCACACCAGGGTCAGCCAGTCTTGAGCATTGCGAAGCATCACAGCCAACACCAGGGCCCAATATCGGGAGCCTCGGCGGTATAGCCGTCACCTTCACCTTCATCATGGACGCAAACGCCTACAGATTTCGTGCACCGAAGCCTAATTATCTTCCCCATCGGGCCGACAAAGACGACATTGTCGAGGAGTACACACCTCTGGGCAAGGCCAGCGAGCTCGATGAAGCCAGGTATCTCAACAAATGCAAGCGCACCGCTCTCGAATCGGGCATCACCCGCCCCAAGGGATACACCGTCTCTTTCCACTGCAACCCCGAGATGGAGAAGCATCACTTTGGGCAGACCCATCCCATGAAGCCATGGCGCCTCACCCTATCAAAAAGTCTCATCTACTCCTACGGCATGTCCTTCGCCATGGACAACTACATTGCCCGCGCCGCTACTTACGAAGAGCTTAACGATTTCCACTCCGACGACTATCTGGACTTTCTGGGCACCGTCCTCCCTGAGCCTGTCCCGCGGGATGTTGATAACGCCAACCCCGATCTCAAGTTCAACCTCGGCGGCTCCGACTGTCCCCTCTTCGAGGGTCTGTACGACTACTGCTCCATGTCAGCAGGCGGCTCCCTCGATGCCGCGCGGAAGATTTGTGCCCAGCAGTCTGACATTGCCGTTTCCTGGGGAGGCGGTCTTCACCATGCAAAGAAAGCCGAGGCCTCTGGCTTCTGCTACATCAATGACATCGTCCTCGCCATTCTGCAGCTGCTACGCTGCTATCCCCGCGTTCTCTATATTGACATTGACGTTCACCACGGAGACGGCGTCGAGGAGGCTTTCTACTCCACCGACCGTGTCATGACGGTCTCGTTTCACAAATACGACCCCCTCAACTTCTTCCCCGGCACCGGCGGTCTGGACGACAACGGGCCGAAGAATGAGCACAACCCAGGTGCCCACCATGCCATCAATGTGCCCCTCAACGACGGAATCACAGATGAGCAGTACAAGTGGCTCTTTGAGAATGTTATCGGCCAGTGCATGGAAAAGTTCCGACCAAGCGCCATCGCTCTGCAATGCGGTGCCGACTCTCTCGCCGGTGATCGTCTGGGTCGCTTCAACCTGCAGGTGCAAGGACACGGCGCCTGTGTCGAGTTCTGCAAAAAGTTCAATGTACCCATGATCCTCTTTGGAGGTGGCGGATACACGCCAAGAAACGTGGCCCGCGCGTGGGCCTTTGAGACGAGTATCGCCATCGACTGCCAGGACAAGATCGATCCCATCATTCCGACGCACGCCCCTTGGAGAGAGCAGTTCAGATATGAGGAGCTTTTCCCGACCCTCGAGCAAATCTTGGGCGAGCCGCGCGCGAACCGCAACCCGCAAAAGCGACTGAACGACCTCGTTCAGCATGTGACGGAGCAGCTGAGGTTTGTCCAGGCAGCTCCGAGCGTGCAGTATCAGGTTATCCCGCCCGATCTGGGCGGTCTTAGGGAAGACGTCGAGGAAAAACTCAAGGAGGAAAGGGAGGCCGAGAACGACAGCATCAGAAAAGCACGCGAAGAGGCCGTCGGTTCAGCCATGGAGTATTAAATAACCACAGGCAGTGCTATGCTTGAGGTCATTGGGACTTCGCGTAGCCCATGACGGCGTTGGGGGCGTTTTATGATACCGTAAAGAGTTGTCTCTCGCAACGAAATATACCATTTTGTTCAAAATGACCATCTCTTTCTTTCTGCCTCTCTAGCCCAGCCACGTTCATTTGTGGGGTTTGCGAGACTGAAAATCTCCAACTCTACGTGCAATATCTGCGAAGAGCGATTCCATATCGACCCCATAAGGCGCGGTGTTGAGCAATAACTGTGCTTCGGAATTCGATTTATTACGTTACGGCCAATGCAAGGGGTGGGAGCACTTTTGCGGTGTAACGTGCCAAAAGCCGGCGTCTCATTCGATCTTATTTGGCTGCCTAGAGCGACGCATCCACCGCCGAACACGATCGGAAAACAAGTCCAGCTGCCGCCCCATCTCCAGCCAAAGTTGAACGCGGAGACGCACGAATTGCCCAATCACACCGCACCTCTCAATGAGCACTTAAGCTTAATCCCAGCTCCGTCATGCGATGGGCCTGCAACGGGGCACCAATATTGGGTTGGACAAGAGAATTTTGTTCGGGAAGGATCCTGGTCGTAGCCCATTTCTTACTCCCCCGGATACGATGGCCTACATGCGGCTTAGTCCATGCTTGGAGTGACATCGCCGCAACCTCGAGCCGCACGGCATGTCCGCCCTCATGGCATTTATCAGATGGCACATTGGCAAGAAAAGCATGGCTGTCTGCCGGCGGGCCTGTTGTTTTACCTTTGAGCGGTCACATTGAGAGACGATTGAGTATCCCGCCCGGCCAAAGACCCAAGACTGTGACGGCGAAGGATTCTGTGGCGCGGTCTGACCAGAATCGTCAACTCGTTTATTGTCTCAGGGGGGCATGTTACTCTTCTGCCTGATTTGACCCATCCACTCCAGTTGCATATATTAAACTGACGGCACATTCCAACTCCCAATATTGGTCGGTACGCCAAATCATCAGTCTTCTTCCCTCCACACGGCAAGATGGTTCTCTCCACACTCTCCCTCCTGGCTCTGGCGCCGGCCGGTATCCTCGGCCTCGCCACGCCGTCAGCCGGTCTCAGTCGCCGCGCAGTTGACTGGAGCAAGTGGAAGCCCGGCGTGTCGTTCCAGATCATCCTCCACGAGCCCATCAAGCACGACAGCACCGCCGACATCGTGCCCGCCAACGCCGATGTATGGGATATTGACCTGCAGCATGCCGATACCTACCGGGACATGATTCCCACTCTCAAGGTGAATACTCTTCCCTTCTAGCTCACCCCAAAGAGAACGTATTGGCTAATCCATGATCGCAGGCTGCAGGGAAGATTGTCATCTGCTATTTCAACGGCGGTGCAGTCCAGGACTGGGACAACGATATCGCCGAGTTTCCGGAGGAAGCTATCCAGAAGCCCCTCGAGGGTTACCTGGACGAGAGATACCTCGACATCAGGAACAGCAAGGTCATCGACGTGATGAAGGCGCGTCTCGACTTGGCCGCAAGCCTCGGTTGCGATGGTGTTGATCCCGACAACATTGATGCTTGGGCTCAGGTAAGCACTGGAATGTTGCCCATGTGGAGAGAGCACTTTCTCTAACCAGACATAAAAAAGGACGACGAGGACCCCACAGGCTTCAACCTCAAGGCTTCCGACTACGCCTCGTACCTCAAGGCTCTGGCATCCCACGCCCACTCCCTCACCACGCAGGAAGGCCGGGCCCTCATGATTGGCCAAAAGAACGCGCCCGAAATCGCCCCGGACCTGGTTTCCACAGTCGACTTTGCCGTCCTCGAGACGTGCCTGGGCACCCGCACCTCTGACGAGGTCGAGCCTTTCTGCTCCGAGTTCCAGCCCGTCATCGCCGCCGGCCATCCCGTGTTCCAGATCGAGTACCCCCTCAGCGTCAGGAACGATGTCGCCATCAGCCAGGTCGACTACAATTACTTCTGCGTCAATAACAACGGCAACGAAGGGTTCAGCGAGGTCATCAAGCACGCGAGCGAGCAGGTTGACGGCTGGGGACAGTTTTGCGGCTTGGGCACGACGGGTGGCCGTTTCGAGACGCCTACTTTTGACGGATAGGATGGAACAGCATCAATGGCTGGGGCGGAACAAGACATGACAAATGAGGATGACTAAATCATGATTCAATTCCTGTACCTACTTTTCTCACACACGAAAGAACATACGAGACAACTTTTCATACGTTGACAAATTTCCTCGACACCTGCAGGCCATGCGATGATACAAAAGCGCCAATGAAGCAAACGATATTTCAAGGAAAACATCCGTCACGAGCCCTACCATCAGTTGTAGCCAACAGCCGATTCGGCTTCCTGTTCCAGCATTTTCCGCTTCAGCCCCCTCGCCCTAAGAGCAACGTATCCAACCATCATGATACCAACGGCGAAGCCGGCCGAGAGCAGAATGACATTGACAGGAACGGGATCGCCTCCGAACGTCTCGTGGAACAGGACGTCCAAGCCTGACTGGAAGAAGTTGAAGAGGCCGGAAAGGCAGATGATGGTGCCGTACACGGTGCCAAACGTCTCGAAGCCAAAGACCTTGGCGGTGTAGTCCGACACCGCAGTGTAGTAGAAGGGGCGGTAGAGCACAAAGAGACAGATTTGGATGTACGCCGCCCAGACGTTGTTGATGACGCCCAAAACGCCAATGGTTGTGGCAATGGTCACGAGGGCGGAGAGCACTGTAACGGTGCTCGTGTGGTCAAGGAGCACCCCGATTAATGGGATAGATAAGATGCCTCCAACAGGCAGGGCAATATCGAAAAAGTTGTTGATTTGGACGGCCTTGTCGTGGTCTCCGAAAATGACCTCGTACTGTGACCTAATGGTGGCCACAAAGTAGTTGATACGGAGCATCTGGATGACGGTGAACAGGCAGATGAGGATGAACCAGGGAGACGCAATCTGCCTCAGAGCCGTCCGGTTGTGCATTACGCCCCAGACTCCCGAAATCTCGTTCTTCTTCGCCTCGTGGCGCGGCTGCTTGCCCGCCTTCTGGGCGCCGATGAGTTGCTCAATGTCAGCCACGACGGAGTCGCGGTGCTGGCGGCGCTCTTCGCGGAGCAGAGCCGTGGTCTCGTCGACCTGGTCGTCGTACGGGCTCGGGTCGGCATCGCTGGCCGCCGCAGCCTCCTCCTGTTGTTCAACCAATTCTCCAACCGTCTTGTAGGACTGCTTCGGCATAAGCGTGAGCTGGAAAACGATGATCAACACTGGCACAATCAGGTACACCATGAAGAACTTGTCGTGGCCGAACGTGCCGTCGGTTGCTTGGAAGATCAAGCGATACACTAGGAACAGGGCACTCGAAGCGTCAAAGGCGCCCGTCAGAAGGGCGAGGATGAGGCCCGAGTGCCTGGGGAACGCATTGGAGAGCTGGAAGGATGAAATGTACGTAAACGGACCTCCCAGCGCAAGCGATAGGTATCCGATCAGGAAAGCATCGAAAGGCAGCCGCTTGGCGTATGCCATCAGAAGAGAGCCCAAAATCAGAAACATGCTCCCAATGATGCCGCATACTCGGGGGCCGAAATGGTCGAGGATGGCGCCGACTGGTAGGGCAGCAACGTTGGTACCGACAGCTGCCACCGTGAACATCAGGTTAAGATGAATCTCGACGCAGGTGTCGTCCGGGGACGCGCCGGGATCATCGGCGGAGCAGATGTCGCTGTAAGCACCTTCACGCTTGAGGACCGGCTTCAGCGCTGCGAAGCCAAAGGCGACACCGGCGGCAAAGAGACAGTAGACAACAGAAACGGCAACTTGGACTGTGCGGGCGGTCAGCGGCTGCTTCTTCCAAGAGACAATTGTTACATGTCGTCGGCTGGATGCGCATGTAAGCGCGGAACTCACGGATTCTCTTCCATTGTGGGACCTCAAAGGCTCCAACAGCGTGAACGGTGTCGGGCTTGGCTGCGGCAGGATCCCACTCGTCGGGCAGAGGGTTGAAACTCAGCCTGCCAGCCCGTACACTGGAGGCATCGCTACCTCGCCTCGACCTCTGGCCTGGAGGAAGGAATTGGAATGTCTCGACGGAGGCAACGCGATTCAGCGACATGGCGACGATTGCTGCGCCCGGGAAGCAAAAGCTTTCAAGACGACGAAGAATTCCCAGCGAGCCTCGATTGTCTGTGTGAGGCGCTCTTCGAGAACGGCGCCTATATTGGAATGCGACCAGAAGCCGGTAGGCTGCCGCTGTGTCACTGACGGCAGCTAGGTCTATCGTGGCTGAGCTGTCTCGCGAACTTGAATCGACAGTTGGGCTAAAGATGCGGGGTGAAACAGGGATTCCGCTGTCTAGGTGGCACAAGGTGCAATATGATCGTGGGACCAGGCGAGGAAGAGGGAAAGGGTACTGAAGAAATAAGTAGGTTGCCGGTCGGCCAGGGGAGAAAAAAATCGACGTTACGCGTGAAGAGAAAAAGGTTTCTCGGAGGACGAGAGCAGTCAGGTGGCAACGAAGAGAAGTTCCGGAAGGGTGGGGGCCGATGGTCAAAAATATGGACTTGTTCTTCCTTGCGAGAGCTACTGCAATGCGATGCAATGCAATGCAAGCTTGGAGAAATTCAACTGGGGCCAAGGGAATGAAAAGGTGGAAGAAGACTGAGGCGGACAATGGCAGCAGAGAAATAGATTTGCCAATGGCAAGGTGTAAGCTGAACCACCCAAGGCGTCATCAACGAATCCAGATGCATTGCTGCTCGCGTTTCTGGTGTTGCTTTCCCCTCACTTGCACCTATTGCATGGCCCCTGCTCCCGCTTTGTTTAGCCTGGATTTGATCAGACGCTGCGCTTGGCCTGCCCAGCACTGCTCTCCTTGTGCGGGCTGTGTTGAGGGGGATTGTCCCGTCCAAACAACCGCCTGGGATGACGAACGCGCGCATGGATGAATGGAAGAGGGATCACTTCGTCATGTGGTCTCCAACACATGACGGTCCGCATGGGCCCGGCCGGCTCGGCTGTGGCTTGACGATTTGGAGATTTGGAGATCCATTGTCTTGCTGGAGAACAACAGATGAATTAGATGCCCAACCCGTGCCCAGCTGCCAAACAGGCGCCGTTCGCCGATGGCCTGCCAGTCCGGCTGGGACATCAGAGAGAAGGAGAAAAATTCAAATTGTTTCTTATTCACTGGCGTCGTTCCCTGCTGGACATACAGGGTAAGTGGCCGGGGCAAACCAACGGCGGCAAGATAGTGGGCTTGCAGTGTGGAAGTCGATACCCATGCCTTCCGGGGCGGATTCTCCACCAGGCGCACAGCCAGCGGCATCAGTGGCTACCGGTTCTACTCAACTCATTGGCTCCCGCATTTCGAGATGCCGCTTGTACCCAAAGCGGCTCAATCTGATCCGTCAAGCCATGCCGAAAGGCTGGTAAAAACCGTTTTCCATAATGCCATCGAGTATTCAAGTCATTCGGCGCCGCCAACGAGCGGCAGTCTTACCCGTGACCATTATCTCCGGGCTTGGTACTACTTGAGCGTTGCCCGAAAACGACGGCTGAAAACTCTGAACCCCTCCATCTTCTCAGATGGGCGCCTGGTTGCGACTTCGGCCCGGATCCGGGGGGCCTTACTGCTCTAGGCCTGGCGATGGCCGGGTTCTGATGTGGGCCGGCCGGCGTCGGCGAGTTGCGGCGGCGGCTGACCGGCGACGTCCGACCTGCAGCTCCGAGATTTCAACCTCTACTCTCAACCACACATCGGCCCGAAGCGGCGCATCACTCGCTGCTTCAATGGAAGACGCGCGGAAGAAAAAAAAGGCTAGGTCGATCGTGAGCAATGAATTAAAAACTAACGTTGCGTCGGCAATACACGAAGCGGCTATAAGGGTCCCCCCAACGCCCGCGGGCTGTGCTCATCCATCATGAGACCGCTCGCGCAAAAGGATATAAGCATGGCAGGGCAAACAGCGACAAAGGAAACGATGCGTCAAGATGGTAATGCGCCGGCGAGGGCTACCGTTCTGTCCTTCCCCAATCTTCCCGTCCATTTTTATGCAAACTACCCGAGTCGAGTATCCATCATTATATTCTCCATGTAATCTTGCTTTCCAGTAAGGTCGGCCTGGCTTCCTCCGTTTCCTCCTCCGCGCAAAAAGGTGTGCCTCGTTCTCGAAGCAGTCGTCGTCGCAGGAACGTAATTCGTTGGCATTGGTCCGCTTGCTGGTAGAAAAAGAGATGACCGTCCGTCTCGCTCAAAGGGTTTCCGGGGGGGTAGTTCCAATTGCGCCGTTTGGCCGGTGAAGGCCGCAAGGCTGTTGACCTCGCCTCCAATCACTCCAACTTTTCCTCTCCAAACCCTTCTCCACAACATGAATATTATGCACAATCAATTAAAAAAGGCCATCACAGATCGTGTGCGGAAATCAGGTCTTTAGTCAATCCGCTGGTCGCGGTCGTGTCATGGCGATCCGTCGATATTCTTTGAGGTATTCACGAGAATCAAAATGCCCAAAAACCTCGCCAGGAAATCCCTGGTCGTGGCTCGCTCAGTAGAAGCGGATGATGGCAGTGCCGTCGCCGGACATGGCCGTCTAAACAATTGCTGTCAGCATACGCGAAATCGAGATATCGCGAGCGGGTGTTCAACTTACAGTACAGCCAGTGCCACCACCAGTGTAGGAGCCGTCGACGAGCGCGCACTTGCTGTTAACATCGCCAGTGATTTCAATGTTGAAGTCGAGCTTGGCGGTCGAGGTCGGGGCATTGTTGAAGATGGAGAGGTAGGTGTTGCCGTCGGCGCTCTTGCCAACACCAATGTTGACGGGAGCCCAGTTACCGGCAGCGAGGGGGTCGGTGGCACTCTTCCAGACGCAGGCATCCTCAACAGCGACGCCCTGGTTGTTGACGTAGTACTGGGCGGTGGTGGGGCTGTTGTTCCAGACGTAGTAGTCGGGAGAGTAGGGGTTGGTCAGCTCCAGCTTCTGGCCAGGCTCAGGCACGGTGGCGATGACCATGGCCTCGTTACCGGGGTAGTCGGTACGGCAAACGCAGGAAGACTTCTTGAGGTCGTTCTGGACGTAGACGCCGCCAGCGCCCTTCTCGCAAAGGGTCTTCTTGGAGGTGCGGGTGAGCTCGAGCTTGCCCTTGGAGTTGCAGTAAAGTCCACCAACGGACTGCTTGGTCGAACCCTGGGCGGAGGGCCACTGGGTCTTCTGGTAGCCAACAGGGCAGGAGTACGAGCAGAAAGAGTTCTTAGTGCATCCGCCGTCGCCAGAGACAGCCGTCTCGATGAAGGAGATGGCCAGGTCACCGATGCTGTAGTTGGGGGTTCTCTGGATGCCGGTCCAGCCGTTGGTGCCGAGGTAGTCGACGGGGACGGCACCATAGTCGGACGGGAACGTGGAGCAGTCAAGCTCGCCGCTGGGGAACTCAGCGTTCACGCCAGAGCCTCCAGAGGAGGAGCTGCCGCCCTTGCTGGCGGACGAGGTGGAGGCGGGAGGCGCCTGGCTCGAGGAAGAGGGCGTGGGGGTCGGGGTCGGGGTGGGAGTAGGGGTGGTAGAGGTGGAAGTAGTCTTGGCGACCTTAGCCTCGAAGAACTGAGCATCCTGGGAGCTGGACGGCTTGGGAGCCTTGGAGGTAGAGGCGGGAGGCAGAGGCGTCGAGGACGGGGTGGTCTCTCCGACGACAACGAACAGGCCGTCGTTGATGCCCTGCTTGGCCTCGTCTTCGCTGATGACCTTTCCTCCGAGCTCGTAGGCGGTCACGGTCGGGCCGGATTCGTATACCACGACGACATCGGGGTCGCGCTTCTCAACGGGCGAAGCGGTGTCCTTCTTGACATGGCGGTGTCGGTGGTTGTGGGGCTGCGCGACGACACCGACGGCCAGGGAGGCCGCGATGGTGAGGCTGACGATGGACCTCATTTTGTATATTGAAGATGTTCTGGAGGCGCCATGTGTTAGCGCATCGTGGACTTAAATCATGTTGTTGTAAGTCGGCGATTCAGGGAGAATCGACACAGTGAAGCAGCGCAGCGCAAGCAGCGAAGATATCCAGAGGCTTTCGTGCGATACCCTCCCAACAAAATCGCGTTGGCCGTCTTGTTCCCCTGGTCGCTGACACAGTTGATCATCTTCGCTGTAGTTGTTGTTGTGGTGGCTGTGGTGTTGTGTATGTCCTCCATTGTGCGGCGCCATGGCCGAGAATCGTCTGATGCTCATCCCCGGGGTCTCTCCTCTGTGTCTCTCTGTGTTCTTACCCTTTATTATTCCTCGCGAGGGATCAATTAGAGTCGGAGCGAATGTTTCGTTCTATTCGCTGTGGTTGTCGGTGTGCGGGAGTCGAGGCGGAACCCGTGTAGGTGGTTGAAGGTAACGAATGTAGGTGAATTTGTTAGATTCAAAAGAGTGTAAGTGAGAGCGAACTCTCTAGTTGGAGGAATCAACGCGGTGAACGAGAAGTCAGACCTCGAAGACCGGAGAGCTGAGAAGAGGGAGAAGGAGAGGATGAAGTGGAGGAAAACAGGGTAAAGAGGGCCATGTCGTGGATCCCCTGGGAAATTAGGAGACCAGGTACATGAGGTACAAGCCACCCGGACCCCCAGGCGCTATTAGCAGAAGACGATCCGCTGCAGGTACGGACAGGGCTTGCCAACTGCCTGCGAGGACCCAGGCACAACGTCGCCCAGAGGCGCGCCCCCGGGAGGGAGGGACTGCACGTTGAGGTGGGAGTTGGGGGCTTGGGCTTGGACTTGGGGGGGAGTCGACGCCGTTGGCGCGCCTCCCCGGGAAGGGCAAGAAAGGGGGTTGAAGGGGACGTTCCCAAACAAGACTAGCGGTCCTGGGCAATTAAATGAATGGTTCCTGCCTCCATTTATTTACCTTGCCTTGGACATGGCACCGCACCGTGCACGTGAACGAAGATTGGGGGATCCTGGCAGCACCGAACTGGCAGGCACAGGCACAGGGCAGAGCAGACCAGAAGGGAAGGCGCGAATTCAAGTCGGAGCCGTCGTACGAGGATGCGATGGAGACGAATGCTGGACGGGAATAATTGAGTTGATGCGCACCGCTGCCCGCAGGACTGCCCGCGACATCCCTCCCAGCTCCCGCCCCGGGTGCCCCAGGGAGACTCCCCGTCGCAGACGCCTGTGCTGCTCATAGCCATGTGTAACACCACCTGTTTCTGTCGCTGTCGTCCGATCCTGCTGAGCTTCCCAGGTCCAGCCAGCCAGCCAAGGCACGAACACGACCAAGGCCTCGTGGCGAAGGTCACTCACGCATTGAGGTGCATGCTGTTGTGCTGTGCGTGTGCGGTTCATCCCAACTGACAGCAGCTACCTAATCTAACCTACCTACCTGTTTCTAGCACATACACCCACGCACATAACAACCTCCGCTACTTATGCATGACACGCGCGAAGAAGAAACTGGAAAAGAAAAGGAAAATGGGAAACGAAACCAAACCAAACCTAACCATCAACAGCCCGCCATCGGATACTACCTACCTACGGATGCCACCGTCCTTGCTGTCCGGTTCTCGTTGCCGCGACCTTGCCGCTCTCCCTTCTTTTTTTCTTCCCCTCTCTGCCGCAGACACAGACAGACTCAAAGTCTGGTTCGCCTGCTCCCTTACATCAAAGGGTTGAAATGATCTTCACCAGAAATTCGACAACGGCGGGCTGCATAACCACACCCAACCAGCCCCTATCGTCGCTCGTCGCTTCGAGGAGCAAAAGCCGGCTTGCGGCGGTCAACTGGTCAAAAACAGTCTGCCCAGCTCGACAGGCCCGGTCGGCCGAATGAAGATCACCACTATCAGTGCATGCGACAGCGACTGGATCCATCCCAACCCTGCTGGATGCGACGCAGCAACACAGCCAGCCCGTCGCCCTGTCCATCAGAGACGGCTCTGTTTTCCTCGTTGGTCTTCTCCACGGCCCTCGACCACCAGCGGTCAAATCAGATTCGCTTGGCCTAATTAGAGATCCCTGGGGGAGGTAAATCCATCCTTGCCCGTCGCTGACCAGCAATTGGCCTTGGTCAAATCTCGATGCTCCTCAGCAATCAATCTTTCCCAGCCGCCATCACCAATCGAGCCTTTTAGCACACCTGTCACCCTCGCGCTTTCATGTCGTCGTCGCCCGTCGCTGTTGTCGTCGTCGTCGCGGCAGCCGTTGTCGTCGTCACCTCCCAATCTCCATCTGGAGGGAATAGCATTGTTGTTCCCCAGGAACCTATGCCTTCTTGAGCCAGCCCACTCGACCGTGGTTCCCTTTTTGATGGGTCTTTTTTTATCTTCCATTGTTCGAGCCCGGCTCCTCTCCACGCTCTGCTGCAGCTACCGTGCGCTAGCCGCCAATTGCTCATACGAGGCTCGGTTCTAAGCGACGTAGCCGTTGACCATTGACCATCGGCGCAGGAACGACTGTTGTCCTGGGCCCTGGCCACCCCTATTCGTGAATCGTTCACCGTCAGGAGACACTTTCTCATCAGTCTGTTGACGAGCGCCACAGGCCATGGATGGGTTCGAGATCCGTCAGATTGGCGATGCCTTGCCCTCGCTCAATGCACGTGCATATCCATGCACATGTCCGCGTCGTGCAAAAGACACTGGCTGACCGGTGTTGCTATTCTGTCCTCTTTTGCACTAATACGTTTCCTGCCACAGGCAGCAAATGTCCTGAGCCCGTCCAGATGATGCACAAACACGATGGCCTGCAGATCTTGCTAGCCTGGGCCGACTGCGGCGGTCTCGCTCATTTGAACTCAGGTCGGAGTCTACGACGATTCCTCACATACCCCACCAAATAACCAATCAATGACACAATCTCATCAGTTGCGCCGGCGTCTGTCACCCAATGTCCCGATATCCAATATTCAATTCCCAGAAGCCCCGGGTTGTCCACAAAAATAAAGGGGTGGGGAACAGGAGAGATTTCGGCTTATCGGCCGCGCCTGTCAGTCGCCAGCGGGTGCCCAGCATGTTTCTCCAGAACGCTGAAGAAGGAGAAGCCACAGACACCTGGGCAATAACAATGAAAGCCACCAGAAATACCTTGCCTTAACAGCTACAGACGGGCCGAGCGATCAGCCAAGGGAAATCAACTCATTAGGTGACCAAGCCGAGGGCTTCGGTAGTCGCCCGTTGCCTGAGAGTCGTCTCTGTTGTCTGCCACACCTCATTTGCTCTGGATTTTCTCAAGCGTCTGCTTCCATTGCTTCTGATTTTACCTCCCGTCAAATCGCCGTCGTCTTCTCTTTGCCGCAGCAGGTTTGCTGGCGCCAAGGCATCGAACAATAAAACATGGATATCCAATCAAGCTTTGGTCACGACCACAATACACATCCATGGACCGAGACATTGACAAGAATTTGAGAGGAAAAGAGAGCAGGAAAGAAAAAAAGACGCGTGCTGGCCAATCTCATTTAGGACGTATCTGCGTACCTGAATCCGCGCAGGAGACCCCTACCCGTCCGCATATATTCCTTGGGCTGTGCGTCTTCGACCGTGCGATTTCTTAAATCTCATTTCAACCATGACGTCCGCAAATCCACCCCAATTTCGGAGGATACGATCGATCTGCGCTAAGGTAAAAAGCAAAAGGCTGTGCAACCACTAACAAGCAGTATCTTTCCACCTGAAACGTTGAAACATCGACAGCCTTCTGGGTCCTGGCCTGCAAGCTGCGTCGCTCACGACAGGGAAGCCCTTTGAAAGGCCTTCTAAAGGTCCGTGGCAGAGAGTCATGCTTTAAGGCCTTGTCCGACCAAGACCCTCCCCCTCATCGGCTTTACAATGCCGTATCTGGCGGGCTTGCGTAACATGTCGGCGTTGGCGACGATGCCCTCAATTCTCCCACTTTACGTCAAGATGCTCAGATGCGTCCACTGCTGGCCGACGACGAAGCTGAGATTTCTTTGTACAGACAAACTGCTCAGTCGGCCCGTAGTGGCGGGATACCGTGAGGTAAAGGACAAGGCCTCGTTCTCTCTTGGCTTTACCAATGGCGCACGCCTCCCAAGACAGAGCCATTCCTCGAGGGTCTCCGATCCATGCCATCGCGAACTTGAAAAACAACACCACTTGCCCGCGACGCCACGGAGCCCTCGTCCGCGACGGCGAATTCGCAGACCGCGGTCGCATTCCATAGCACCGCTCGTCAGGTCTCGATTGTTTGGCCGCGCTCCGCCCAGCCGTCCAACCCCCCCTTGCTGTGTCTGGCCTTCTGAGCCTCGCGGGACGGGACCACCGTTGTTTTGCTTCGAGACATTGTGCAGAATCAGGGTGTGATGTTCAGGTACCAAGAATGACTGTTGCGGCACTTGAATCATGGGCGGCGTCCCCTCCCCTCTTCCGTGACGGATGGCCGTCATCGAGACATGGCTTAGCTACCCGCATCTGGCCAAGCTGCGTTCCATTGTCGCTGCCAATTATTTCTTGCGCAACTGCCTTATTTTTATTTTCCGTGTTTTTTTCTTTTTGTTTCTTTTCTGTTAATCTTGCCGCGCGCATGGCCTGATGACTCAAGTGGTCACATAACATGATGCGATTTGCGACGTTTCGCCAAGCTACACAATGTTGTCGCTCGAGCTCATGATCTACGATTGACGATGATGCCGAGTGGAGAACCTCCATTGTTTACCATTGTGTCACGGCATCTAGAGTTTGCAGGGCGGCATTCCATTTCATCTCCCGGTTCTGCGAGAAACAGCATCTCATGTTGTTGACTTCTCTGGGATGTGGCTGCCGCTGCTCTTGGGCAAGTCGTGACAGTCCAATGTGCAATGAGGCGTTGTTGGTGAATTGGGGCATTCACGACAAGTTGGCGAACGCTAGACCGCACCTGATGGAGAGAGCCCCGGTTTGCCGTTGTGGAAGATTGTTCTACTTGAGGCGTCGCTGGTGTGTGGGTGAGCCACACTTTCTGTCTCATTTGCCACGATGAATTTCACGATTCCTCGGCATGGCACATCGGGCCCAAAGGGACAGCACCATTGCGGGCCTGTGCCTTTTGAGAACCAACGCCCGCGCCGGTGGCAGATTCCATGGCGTTTGCCTGTTGAAGGACCCTGCCAAATCGATAGTTGGTGAGGCCTAGCAGTCACCCCCGTCGCTAACCAATATTGAGCCGGAAGCGCAGGACTGGATCACGGGCTAGAACTGGTGTGTTGAGTTCTTTGCGCTACACCGTGAGTTATGGGGTTCCACGGCGCCTAGAGGGTGGTTCGGGTCTAGAGTTTTCGTGTGTCTGAGGGTCGAGTATCGTGGTCTATCTCTGAACGACCACTCTCCCGGCCGCTTTTCAAAGTTCAATCATCTGATGGCGTTCAAGTGTTGGATATCATCCTTGACGCACTCGTCCGCATCGGACATCGTGTCCCGGCTGCATGGTTCCGAATATGCGTCTCTGAGTGATGGCCTTGACTTGAGCTCTACGGTAATCTTGGAGCCACTCCTTTCCCGACTGGGAATTTCATTGTCATACCGTCGTATCCGTACAGCCTGTGATAAACTCCTTAGCACCTTGGCAACGGCCGAGAGCCTTTTGCTGAAGTAGTAGCCACATGAACTTGACGTAAACTGCACGGAAGTTCCATATATATTCAAAGTTGTTCACCTAATGGTAACTCACTCGGCTTAATATCACGTCAAGACACGAGCTGCTTTACGAGAAAGGCAGAACCAGCAACGTCTGTTGACCATGGATTCTGACGATTTATGAGAGCGCTGTGTATTTGTGCCGGCCTCAGTGTACTTCAGATATTTCTTCTCGCAACGCAAGCTCCCCGGTAGACGGACGGAAAACCTTGGGCTGGCCGTTCTTACTGCAATATACTGCTAAACGTCTCTCTATTGAGCCATCTGCGCTTCAATCTAGGGAACCCGATCTCGAAACCAAAAAGGAGAAATAACTCCGCATGGATTTGAAGGACAGATGCAAAGTTGACGAGGTAGGTGATACACACACGCTACTGTCGAGTCTTCGGTCTGGATGTCCCGGCCTCTAGAGTCAGTCAGATCTTACAAGTCGATAGATTGATTCCACCCTAGAAAACGACATGGTACTACATGATCATCGTCGTCTAATTGAGCAGTGATCTTTGACATGACAACCCAATGGCGAACGACGAGGACGATCTACTAGAAAAGGGGGGTATGAAGAAACATGTAGAACGAAGAGACTACAGAACGCGCCTTCAGTCACACGTGGCGACAGGAGGGGCTGCCGAAAGGTGAACAGGCGTCATCCTATCGAGATCATCGTCTTGGCAAGAAACTCCTCGAGTCACCGTCCAAGCTGGGCTTGACGGGGTGCACACGAATCGCATCATGGGCAGCCTCACCCATCGCTGAGGCGACCCAAAGACATACAAACGCGAGTACGAGGGTGGGCACTTGCAGACTGCTTAAACATGTTTATCTACCCGGCATGTAAATTGCACTATTTGCCTCCTTTTCGGGGAGGACTGACCATGTGGCCTAAACTCTGCAACGAACGCTATTATACATGAGGGGGAAACCCCTACCGCCGATTTGCCTCCAGAGAAACGACCAGAACCGGAATTGGAATTACCGCGGTGAGCGCCAGGCATACTTCTGCTACATGCCTGACTGCGAGATGCGGCCGAGGGGAAACCAAAAACTTTTCGTGTCGAGGTCCGCCGTTGCACTTCTGCCAGTGCCCCAGGAAAATAAAAACGCCTCCCACCCCGGACAGGTTGTCCCGCAAATAATATGGGTCAGAGAGGCAGAAGTAATGGGAGTAAAAAAGAGAGATGAGAAATCGAGACGCCGACAATGAGTGAAAAACGCCAATTTATCCTCCAGCCGCCAGGTGAGGCTTCCTCTGATCCTCTCCCGCCAATAACATGTCGTCGTTGTTACATCGGTGATAGGTTGTAGCGAATGGCGTGTAGGAGCCACTTGCTTGTGTCTGGATTACGCCTTGACCTCGGTCGTTTCGGCCTCACGAGCCTCCAGCTGCTTCTTCAAGCCAGTGACCTCGCTCGTGAGCAGCCCAATCTGTGCCTGCTTGGCGGTGTCCGCCTTTTCGAATGCCGTGATCTTATCCGACAATTGTTTGACTTTCTCCTCCAGGTTCTGCACGTACGCCCAGAGGCCGGGATCCGTGGCGAACATGTTGTTGCCGTTCTCGGTCCCGCTTCCAGCGCCGCGGGGGTGGGCCCCAGCCGGAGCAGCAAAAACTTTGAAGCCAGTCAGTACACACATTGAGAGTCAGCAGAGTGGAGGGTGTCGAGGAGTACGAACCTGGGGAGGTGTTCCTCTCCGAGGGCCTGCGGCCGAATTGTTGCTGCTGGAATTGCTGTGTGAGACTTGGAGATCGCTGCCTCGCAATGTTGGCCGTGTCATGTGCAGTTCCAGGGCTCAAAGGCTTTGGACTCTCTGTCATGCCACTTTGCGAGTAGATGGAACCACCACTTACGGGCATGGAAGACACGCTCGTGTTCGGCGTGTGGCCTCCGGCAATGCTGTTCGGCATGCTTGGGGATGTGTTGGTACTTGATGCGCCGCGGTCGACGTTCGGCGGATACAGTCCGCCGGTCGTTCCGGGCCGTGGGCCTGCCGGGGGATATGTCCGGGAGTGAGGGGCATACCCTTCCATATTGCCCTGTCCTGCTACGTGCTGAGCCTTGA
Source organism: Colletotrichum fructicola Nara gc5 (assembly GCF_000319635.2). Taxonomy (NCBI): domain Eukaryota; kingdom Fungi; phylum Ascomycota; class Sordariomycetes; order Glomerellales; family Glomerellaceae; genus Colletotrichum; species Colletotrichum fructicola. Next base: position 4,224,272 of record NW_027094051.1, on the reverse strand, counting down.
TGCTGGGCAAGCTCAGGCGTCTTTCTTCTTCCGTCATGTCTTCCTCGTTTCCGTAGACCACGCCGGCCATTGAGTCGTCACCATCGGCCATGCTCGGCCCGTCCATGTCGTCCGTCTCGGCGAAGCTGCCCATACTTGAGCGGCGGCCGGCGCATCCGCCTGCGCCTTTGCTGTGCCTGGCCAGCGCGTCGCCGCGAGCGAACTTGCGATCGCACTTGGGGCACACATGGGGCTTTTCGCCGGTGTGGAGTTTGCTGTGGCGCTTCAAATCGTGAAGACGGCGGAAGCGCATCGAGCATTCCTGGCAAATGTACGGCTTTTCCTGACTGTGGGTGAGTAGATGGCTCTTCAGGTTATGGTGGCGCGTGAACTCGGTGTCGCAGAAAGGGCATTTGTGCTTCTTGCCGGAAGACTGAGTAGGGGATTCGTGACCGGGCGACGGCATGGGAAAGCTCATACCGCGCGCCGGCGGTGCGGGCATCATGGCCGCGGCTTGAAGCGACCCGGGGTAGGATAGCGATCCGGGGGTGATCTTGTCTTCTTGGGCAGTGGCCGGGTGCGGCGGTTGGGGGGTAGCCTGCAGCTGAGGCTGAGACTGCTGCTGCTGTTGGGGCTGCTCGTTGGTCTTGTGGTCGACCTCCATGGGACCCGGGCTGGCCGTCACCAACGCGCCAGCTATGCTCGCGACACTCGTTGCGCTCTGCGGGCTGATCTCCGCGTTCTCTGCGGGCGCATTGTTGGGTTGCGGTATCGAGACGGTTTGGGGTTCCTTGGTAGAGGCCTCCATGGAAGCTGTGGGCGCCTGGGGCGCGTCGTCCGGACGACTCATGGCGGCGACACTGCCGGCGAGAACAGAGAGAACCGAGTGGCCCGGGTTGTCGCTGGAGCCGGGAGGGTTCAGGCGCTGTTCCCGTCTTCGCTCTTCGTCGAGAGCTTCGAGGGCGGCGGCAGCTGTCAAGGGCGTCGGGGAGCGGCGTGAGGAAGCCAGGGCAAAGCGGGCGGATTTGGTGGGCGAAGGAAAGTCGAAGGGCGCGATGACAGGAGCGGCAGCGGCGGGATCGGCGACGGGGTCGACGGCAGCAGACGTAGGGGAGGTCGGGGTGGTCTCGCGAGCTCTCTTGAGAGACTTTGAGCGAGCGGGATCTCCTCCGAGCGCGAATGCGTCCGATGCGACAGGAGCGGACGCAGCCAGAAGAGGGGCTTCGGTCGCGATGGGACCGTTATCCGAGGCCATGGGCGGGCTCAATCATCAAACAGGCTAATTGAGTGTTGGAAAGGAGATTCGGGAGGGCGTATCGCGAGGTGGTGGTGGTTTGTTGTTGATGGTCAACGAGGATTCATGGGAGCTTCGGGTTGTTCAGCCACGTGTGGCGGATGTCTTTTGCTTCTAGACGGGTTCAGGACCCCGAATATGACGGGACGGGCGGACGAGTCACGGTGGAATGTGGCGGGAGCAGCAGGTGGATTGAAGTCGTGAGGCTGGTGCAGCAAGGTCGTGGATGGAATAAGTTTTTGGGAAAAACCCGGATGCGCGTGTATTCCCGTGGGTGCAGTGACGACAAAAAGACTGAGGAGGCGAATGTGATGTTGAGGAAGGGAGGGAAAAAGAAGACTGAATTCGAGGTGTGGCAGGAGCTGGAGGAAAAGGGAATGGGGTGGAGGGCGTCGGCGGCGGCGGCGCGGCGGGTGCAGCAGAGCAGCAGAGCAGCAGCAAGCATCAGCAACACAAGAAAGAGACTGGACGGGGAGCAGAGGTGAGGCAGAGGGCCCAAAGTGAGAGTGTGCGTGTGTGTGTGTGTGTGGTGTCCCCGGGTACCCTAGGTGAGGGAGGTAGGTAAGGTAGGTAGGTAGGCATACCTAGGTACCTGGAGGAGGGAGGCAGGTGTGGCAGGTACATGGACTTTGGCCCGGCCAGGAGCTGACCTCTGATGCGGTGCGATGGTGCCCGCGAACAGCCACAGGCCCTCGGCCACAGCAGAGGAGGGCGGGTCACTTTTCGCTGAGGTTCCATGGAGGAGGTACATACGTAGGTGGGCTGCGTAAGACAGCTCCGGCTTTGACGGCGGAGGGGGGGAACGTACCGGGGACAAGAGCACAGTGTGGCTACGTGCCTTAGGTAAGCCAGGTACCTGCAAGGTATAGGTAGTGTGAGCCCGGTGGGTGGTGGACGATGACGGACGGGTGGAGCAAGTGAGGTGCGGATGTGGATGAACTGCAGAGGGCCGCAGCAGCTGGCGATTGAACGGGGGTGGGAGCTGCTGAGAGTGTGAACATAACCCGCCATTCGGCCCAGTATTCCCGCCGCCGGGAACCCAAGCTGCCCAGCACCAGGCCCAGCAGCCAGGTACCTCCCTCCACACGCGACGGGCGACGCTGGGTACCTACCTTGCCATGCCCTGCCGTACCTGACAGCGCCGGAAAGGCTAACGTACTTGGTCAGATGCCTTTGGTAGGTAGGCAGGCAGGCAGGCAGGTAGGCAGGCAGGCTTCCTACGGCGACGACTATCTCCGTAGGTACCTTACCAGGTAGGTCTGGTAGGCAGCTCATGGAGGGATAGGTATGTAAACAACGCGGGCGCAAGTCGGCCAGGCGGATGGATGGGTTGCGGAATACGGAGCACGGAGTACGGGCTTACACACTCGTCCGCCGCATTTCCTCCAGGTTGCGCCACGATGCACTTTTAGGTTCTCTCGCGAGTTCCAGCCTGCGACGCCACAGCTGTGGAATCCGTCTCGCCTCGACACCCGGGCAGCACCTTGAGAGGCAGAGAATAAAGAAGAGGGGGACAACAACAAAAAACCAAAAAAAAAAAAAAAAAAAAAAAAAAAAAAAAAAAAAAACTGGAATATGACACGGGTTTCTTGTTCTGGAAATTCAAGTGCTGCTTCCCTGAGGAAACGGAGCCTGAGGGGGGGCCCGAGGAGGGGGGGCTAAACAGGGCTTGATGGCCCCCGCGGTGGCTGTGCAGAGCCAGAGCCCCAGCCTCTCGCAGACCTGTGCTGCACCGGTGCTAGGTGATGCTGGTGCTGGTGCTGGTGCTGGTGCTGGACGCTGCTGCTTTCTTGGGACACTGTTTCCGTCTCCATCTCCACCTCACCCCGTCCCACCCGCTCCGGCCTGAATGCACCGTGAACCTGCCCTGCCTTTCCACCTCACCCTTCCCGTCCTGAACCGAATGCTGAGGTGACTGTCGCGCGCCAAGGTTCCATTCTCACACCTCGTAAACCGACGTGGCTTTGCATCCATGGTGCACATGGTTGTGAGGTAAGGTAAGGTAGGTAGGTTGGTGAGGTACTCTGTACTGCCCACACGTACCGCCCGCCCGTCTCCCAGCTGAGGAAGCCGAGGTCACTCACACTCAGCAGTCCCGTTCCCGCCAAGTACAGACAGGCAGGCACCTTACCTTAGGTAGTACCTTACGCAAGATCCGCGGCGCAAATGCCATCCCCAGCATGCGAGGTCTTTTTTTCCCCACCTCAAATTGCACCCCAAAGACGCTGCACTGCGTTGATGATCACCACCCACGGCTCAACCCCATTCGCCGTACGAATACGCCTGCAATGCTTAGCTACCTAGGTAGTAAAGCTACGAAGAGCTAGCTATCAACTGTTGAGAAACAACTCGTTGCTTCTGCTTGCTTCAGTCATGCGATACGGACGGATAGGATAGTCTCTGGCAATGGAACCACAACACTAAACAATACCTAGCCACAGCCACCGGACAACAATAACTCACAAAGTATGCCCGGGCAGTCAACACGAACAGCGGACCCAAGGCACCTTGGCTTGGGTGGTAATCAGCCTCGAACGCCCTCTCTGCTTGCTCCCGAGCCTTGTTTGCTGTGCCTCACTTCCCACTTCCCCGCCTCGCCCTGCCCTGCCTTATTGCACAATGGTTGTCTGCGACCAGAGGCATCGACATCCAGCTCAGATCAAATTGAACCTTCTGTACGGCGTGCAGCAGGTATCGACTGAGTACCTGTACGAACGCCCCTCGTCTGTCTACTTACCATGAAGTCATCGCCGCATCTCTTTCATCTCTTCGAGTCGGCCATCCCACGACGCATGGAGCGAACTGCGAGCCCAAGCTTCGCCCACCCGCAACTCAATTAACACTCCAGCATCGCCTGCGGTAAACGCGCGCCCACACGTGAAGCCCGCCGGCATCCCGTCCGTCCCTCTTGCCCGGGCCAAACCTCACCAAGTCACACATGGCTGGGCCTGTCGATCCACGCCGGACGTTGAGATTCCCGCCGCATGCGTTGCAAACCTCCGCCTGTTGCCTCGCGCGTGTTGTCAACCTAAGCAACCAAGCCCATGCTCCAAACAAATCGCCCAGCCAAAGACAAGGTACCGAGAAGAAGAGACGGCCGAGGGACAGGGTAGCCGACCAATCGATGGCACCTCAAATGCCCAGGTACTGCGTACCTCAGCTTTTGTCAGCTCTTCAACTCGCGACGCATCATTCGGAGCCAGTTCCGTCCTCATTCGGTCGTCAATTTCTCTAGTTTGAGGAGCTAGTGCCCTTTTCGTCACCCCTGAGGCTGGCAAGTCGCCTGAACTGGGAACTGTCCTTGCGGCACTTCTCCCAGGCGATGCGATGCGATGCTACCGTCTAGTACCTTACTTACGTCCTTGTGGCTGACTCTTTCGCTTCCCTTTTCTCCTCATGCTTCGACAGCTACTGCGTCCGCGGTGCCGGGCATTCTTGTGAACCAAGGCGACAGCCCTCCGTCCGTCTTCCGTTGCCCGATCTCTCGATCGGTTGGCCATGAGGTCATGCCATACGCAGCATCCGCCCATAAAAACAGGACTATTGTCCCTGGGTTGGTTTGCGCTCCCAGTTCGGCACAGCATCGTCAGCCAACCACAGTATTGGGACACCTTGCGACCGCCGTCGTGCTGAGCAGTATCCCGCCCTGCCGCCTTTCATTCGTCATCTTCCGCTGTCCAAAGTCCAAGCACCTCGCCTTCAGCCTTGGAAACTGGAAAATGTAACTGGAAACATTGGAGGGAGAAGATGAAAGAAACACAACCTCGACGCTTGCTGGCCCCCAAAGATGCTGCGTCAGCTGAGCCACGACCTAATCACAGCTCGACCTGTCCCCTTGCCTTGCGCCTCCCATTGGCCACATCCACTTGCGTCGCCGATCCCATCCCTCCCAGTGCCTGCCACAGCACGAGTCTGGGCTCACCTGAACCCCCTCCAGCTCTCGGCCGCTCATCGTCATTAATCATCCTGTCCACAGGCGGGCAGGCAGGCGAACTCTGAGCGGCGAACTGAGGAACCGAAGAATGATGCGCGCTTGACGAGCCAACCGCCACGTCCGTATCGGCGATGATCCCGCAGTGGCCAATCCATCTTCTCCAGAGGACGCATCACGTCACTCGCCTTCCATCGCTAGCCATATCCTTCTCTTCGGTGTTGTCAACATGAAGACCGCCCCATCAACTGCTGCTGCTTCGAGCCTCACCATCGGCCAATTCTCTTCGCGTGCGGTTGAGACACTCCGGACGCCTCAGCGGCGCCTCCAGAATTCCACCCCTGCCAATGTCGGGCGCTGCTCGTCATCTTTCACCCTTTGCATCCTTTTGCCCAATGACGGCAGGTGTTATATCTACTAGGAAAAAATCCGACTAGCAAATCAGAGACCTGTCAGCCCACGGGGGCTACTCCCGATCCTACTACACCCGACACGGCGAGGCTGGCTGAAAGGCTCCAATGTCGTCCGACTGGTTTCATGCCTTCACCTTTAGACTGGCAGACTATTATGATTGAGCATTCTTGTTTGCCGCGGACCAACGTCTGTTTTCCCTGCCCTTTCAGTATGTTGCCGCTAGTTACAGACGGCCACAACGTGGCGCTGGAAGCATCGTCTCTCAATGCCTGACGACGTGAGAAATCATGCCATGTCCTCCGGTGGACAGTAGGACAGAGAGCCGGCGCCTGCCCATTGAGCTGCTCGGTCCGCCGTCAGAGGTTTGCGCCCTGCTTTCGATGGCTCTTGTTGGTCGTGTAGTGTCTCGGCGAAGCACCTGGGATTCACTAGACAATGTGAGTGGTCGGAGACGGCATTCTGGTTTGGATCCATCTCACGGTAAGCATCCGAGATCGAGATTGGAGCTAAAAGTATCACACACCACGCGAGAGTAGTAGCAAGCAGTTCCGACTTGTCTGCACTTCGACGATCTGTGGCAACCTGGGAATCAAGCAATTTGATATGGTTCCGATGCCGACTTAGATGAATACGAGTGTGACAGACATTTACGTAGATCGAGTTGGACCTACGGTAGCTTCTGAATTATTTACTGACCTACTCGCCTGAGACCTCTTTCAGGATCTGTATCCATTGTCAAACAATGAAGACACCATAGCTCTCTTCACAGATAATTAGGCACAAACGCAGCAGAACCTCGAGTTGCCGCCGACAGGTCTGGCACGATCCCACGAAGCCAGTCTCTCCCGAGAAAGCCCAGGACGGCGAGGGTCACGATGGCAACCAGTACCGCCGTGATCCAGACGCCAGAACCTTGGGTATGAATCTGCGAAGCATAAGCGGCTCGTCCCTGGAGTAGTCAGTTTTGCATGCTTCAAAATAGCCACACATGATGCGTCTGGGAACTCCACTTACACTGTATTGCCAGTCCGACCAGACGGGGAAGAGACAGCGATACCAGAAGTGCGGCTGAGAGTACGGGTAACCCATCGCGTTCCATCTCTTGGTGCCGTCTCTGGAGGTCTTGGTGTACCAAGCGCCGCATCCCGTGTTCCAGACCGTCTTCTGCAAGGCGTCTTGGATGTCGTCGACGTAGCGTTGTTCGGCATCGCTCTTGATCATCGCGGTGGCCGACCGTCCTTTCAGGACAGGCTTGATGACACGCAAGGCGTAGTTGATGCAGTTTTCCAGAGCCATGACGGTGGACGTGTGTCCTGTGACGGAATTGGGGCCTGTTATCAACGTCATTATCAGTTTGCTGGGCCTCGTCGTCTCGAAGCGACTCACCGAGAAGGAAGAAAAAGTTTGGAAACCCGCTCATGGCCGTGGTGTTGTACGCCCCCTCTCCCCCGAGAGCCTCCCAGCGCGACTCGAGAGTCTCGCCGCCGCGGCCACGGACGTCGATGCCTGCTGCGAACTGGTTGGTGTGATAGCCGGTTGCAAAGATGAGCACGTCGGCCTCGATGAAGCCGTTGGCCGTTCTGACACCGTCGGGCGTGATCTCGACAACCTTCTCATCCGTCAGGTCGAAGTTGTCGGCATGTATGCTCTGGAGGTAGCCCGGGTCAAAGATTCGTCTCTTGCAGTTGACCTCGAAGTCGGGTATCAGCATGTCATGGTACTTTGCGGGCGCCGCGGCCCTCATGTAGTCCTCCGACACCTTCCTCTGGCTGGCCCTGAACTTCTTGCCCCCGTCCGTCATGCGGAAACCTCGAAATGAGTTTTCCGCGACGCAGAAGATCATGAGCCGCTGGAGCCACGCCACGGCGGGCACCCATTTGAGAACCAGACGCACCCACGGCGGGACGTCGGCGTCGAGGGACGGCATGATCCAGTGCTTTGTCCGCACAACCTGGGTCAAGCTCTTCGTCTTGTGGACGATGGCCGGCACGACCTGGGAAGCCGTACACCCGTTGCCAAACATGATGACCTTCTTCCCTTCGAGGTCGATCGGGCGCCACTTGCCCGTGTGCACGACCTCGCCCCTGAAAGTCTCCACGCCCGGCACGTCGATCTCGCGGGGGGTGACGAGGCAGCCGGTGGCGGCAAACAGGAACTGCGACTCGTGGTAGTAGGTGGTGTCCGACTGGCGGTGGCGGATGGTCAGCCGCCAGCGGGATCGGTCCTCGATCCACTCGCAGCGCTCGACGGGCGAGTCGAAGGCCATCTTCCTCACGAGGTCGTAGTCGCGGGCCACCTTGTCGAGGTACTCCCAGAGCTCAGAGTGAGAGGGCATGACCTTGGTCCAGTCGGGGTTCGGCGCGAAGGAGATGCTGTACAGCGCGCTCGGAACGTCACAGGCGCAGCCTATGAGTGTCAGTCAAACGAAGTCCGCCACCGTGGGAGTGTATTCACACCTGGATACTTGTTTATGAACCATGTCCCGCCGAGCGAGCTGTGACGCTCAAAAAACTGGATGTCCTCGATTCCATACCACCGTTTGAGCTGTGCCCCGAGGGCAATGGCCGCGAAACCGGTTCCGATACAGGAGAAGAGGCTGTAGCTGACCTTTTCTGCGTCTGGATTCATGATGCTTCAAATCTGCTTGAGACTACGATTTTGGCAAGCAAGATGCTGTTGATACGGCAGTGAAGTCACGGGAGATGTGAGTCTGGGAGCGGGGTAGCATTTCGTGCTCGCGAGGGCCTGTTCCTCAGACATATATCTCAGATCTCGATACCAGTCACACGAGGAAAAGGTTATCCAAGATTATAACAAACTTGCACACGCAATACGAATGTCCCCCACCATGGACGTATAAGTGACGGCGGAGGGATTTTCATTGGACTGTCAAGACGGCTTGACTCCGGTGCCTCGGCAACTACTCGACGTGCTTCCAAATCAGTCGAGTCTGTCGACGAACAAGATACCTGTTGGCGTTGTACGCAAGACGTTTTGGTGTACGCATGCGTCTCATGACGATGAATTGAGGGGAAGGCATGCCGGTGCCAAGGTAGTTTGGTTAAAGTGACAAACGGCGATTGGCCTCGCCTCCAATGCTCAGCATATGCGACTGAGACAGTTTCGGTTGATTCAGCGTCAAAAAATGGAGAATGCCAGTCCATCTTGCATTCGGTTTTGCGTTGGAAAGCTCCCAGATGTTCAATCCTCCCCGCGACCCGTCCCGCTCTTGTCCCGCAAAGCCCACATCTGGTGTTTCCTCGGGACCCCCCCCTCTCTCTCTCTCTCTTGCCACCCGCATGCACCATGGCGGGAAGCCCCTCTTCTGCCGATAGTCGACAGTAGCCGAAGGCGACACATGCAGCCCGAATGCGACCTACCACAATTGATATGTGCTGCATAATGCATAGCGAATGGATTTTCTGTTTATAATCTTTGAGGAAAGCTTGGCAACTGTCTCGACGTCTAGCAGTACACATGAGCTCCCAATTCGGTTTGGTCATGATGATGGTAGAACTTATAGAGAACAGCAAGCTGACACTCTTCGCTGAATCATGATGAACTCATGGTTTTATGGAATGAAATCCACCATTTCTAGCACTTGAGTGATTAGTTCCTTTCAGGGTCAGCTCGATTGTAGACAAATTGTTGGGGTAAACCCGTCCAAGCAGACGAGACTGTGGATATGTTCTTGTTTTCTTAACCATAATCAGGTTGAACTCAAGAGCATGCTATATCCACATTTGTTGTCTTATCGAGCCATCTGAGGAGGTGTACGAAGCAATTGTTATCCAGATGCCATGCGTGCAGGCCGTCATCCGCACCAATTACGGGGTGTCAGCTTGCTGACTGAACCCGAGGAAGCATGTTGACAATGAATCTATTTCGAACTGGTGATAACTGAGGCCCTCTGGTGTCAGCCTTAGTGACCACGAGAGGCGCTGCAATAGACGAGCGAGCTGGGGTGCACGCAGCTTCGATTCTGTTGATTGATAGTGATGTTCCATCTATGATGACAGTTCAATTTCTGTCAGAGGAGTTTGCTTGCTCCGTTAGGATGTTGCCTCGAGGAGTTAAGGGTTGAGACTGATACCGGAAAGCTGTCTACGGTTCTGAGATTCCCACATGCTGTTGATGTCAGTCAGGCACTTCAGATGCAGAGAAACTTGGGTGGAATAGGTAGAATGACGTGGCTTTGACACAGTCACTTGGCAAAGAGACTGTAACTATGCTTTGCAGCTAGGAGAAATATCCTCTTCTTCCAGAAAGCTTAACTCCTCTTTGCTTTAGATCGCTGCATGTCCTCTAAGGAAGGGTGCTATCACTATCTGGTTGGTCATGGCCATCTCTAGGTTATTCGCCACGTTGGTAAGACTGTTGGCTGTCGTGGACGTATTGGACATGTACCTCTCAATCAAGAACCAGGAATATGTAAATTATGGAGGAACAATAGCGTCAACCTCTGGTTTACTGCTGCGCTTGAATCTGGCAGTCGAAAACGACGCTCGACTTGAATATGATGTCTACACCACTCCTTCTGATCGAGGGTGTCAGTAAAAGAAACAGAGCAGTTTCCAGGGAAAATATTAGTATTCTTCTATACTTCGAATCACGGGAAGCTGTTGGTGACATGTCAAGCATTTCTTGCGGTGATAACTAGCGCTTTGACCGGTGTACCTCTCGACATCAAATCAAGCCAGGTACATGAGTGACGTTTTCTTTATTCTAATAAATGGGTATCTAAAAAAGCATCTAGTTTATTGCAGGATATCTTAGTCAAGCCAACAAAATCACTTTCAGTTCTGGCAACACATTGTATGTAAGGGCGAAAGATGTGGGCTTCCTTACAACTAGATGAGTTACCCAGGAGAAAACCTCGCTAATGATACTGAGCACGTAGAGAATCAGAGGGGCAGAAGCTATAAAAATCAAACGGAGTGATGAATTCGGACTTGACTCTGCAGGTTTAGCTAGCAACTGAATACGAAACCAACGGCGACAGCGGACTGCCTCCACAAAGGCCAATAGATGTTAGAAATTATTGATATGACATTTAAAAGCTCGGTGAGCAATCACATAATGAATAGATCACGACACACGCTCTCTGGAGATTCGTATCATTCTGGCTTACATTCGCGGAGGCGTGAGGGTTTTTTGACGCACTCTTTTGCCCTCGCTTTTGTAACCAAGCTGTTTCTGTTTCTGGCTGCTTAAACAGACAGCAAAACTCTGCAAAGACGACCAGCGTCTGATGATGCTTGCAATAAACTCCTTGAGCGAGTATCAGGCATGCTTCTGGATGTTGCGCTTGACGGTTATTTGGCAGATGAATCTATTACTGTCGTCGAGCAGTTGGGGAATCGACCCAGATTGGTGCAATTGAAAAGTCATAAAAGTGAGCCCATTCGCCAAGCAACTGAGGGAATCCAAGGCGTGGAACTCATTTCGCCATTCGAACTACGCGAACGGCGAGGGATGTCCGACTCCGGGCCGGACCTATCCCCGATGACCCACACTACACCGGGAGGACCGAGTGGATCCCGGCGAACCAAGACGGCCGTCCGAGTCGACCAGCTGGCACGGGCATGTCTCAAATCACAATGCATTTTTTCTCTGCTGTCCTTCCATGGGGTGCTTGGCAGTGCCACACTCAAAAGTTGAAGGACGAGGTGATGGATGTTAGTACCGGCAGTTGACTCGTGCCTCAAGGATGGGCCAAAGACATTGGGCAAGCGCCTACAGCGTTTGCAATCGTGCAGCAATCGGTACATGTGTCGATATTTTCAGACGCGGCGGCGTGATAGCCGACGTGCCAATGTTGCGGCAGCCGTGGCAAACACAAAGGGCCAATCACAGGGCACAGCAGTTACGGAGGAGGTGCGAATCATGGCCGTGGCCTTGGGCTGGCGAGTGTAATCTCCCAGGGCGCAGGAGGTGGTAGCAAGAGTGGTAACACGTGTTGCCGCAGGTGACCGGGAAGGGCAAGATGCAGTAGGCGGCAGCAGCACGATGAAGATCCCTGGCGGCGCTATGATGTTGTGCGATTGCGACGGGACAGAGTGGGATGGGTCAGACAGGCAGTGTACGGCGGCTCTTTGGTGACGAGTGAATCGGGTAGGGCGGTCTCCGGCGACAGGCAGCGTCGTGGGAGAAGAAAAGAGAGGGACAGCATCGGGAAGAGGCGGTAAAGATGCGTTGGCAAGGAATGAAGTCGCAGCTGTGGTGGTGGTGGTGGTGGTGCAGTTGAATGAGAGCTGCACATGGCGACATGGAGGGGGCGAGTCGAGAGCTGATCCCCACATGGATTGGAGGGGAGGGCGGGAGTGGCACTCGGTGGCACCGGCTCAGCGAGCTGGTCTGTTTCTGACCGATCAGAGCGGCGAGTGGGTGGGTGTGCGAGTGTGGCGGACGGTAGTGTGGGAGGTGTGCTGTCATCTGAGGTCTGAGACTCGGGGGGCTGCCTGCTCGGTGACGAGGATTCGTGATTCGTCTTTGCTGCTGTTGCTGGTGGTGGTCGAGGAAGGGTTTGTGGTCGATGTGGTTCGAGCCACCTGTGATGTGGTGATGGCCAGCGTCTGTCGTACACAGGAGTCGAGAGTCGAGACTCGAAAAAAACAGGCAGACAGCACGACGCAATATCCGTCCAGTGGTTCAAAGTATTGCAGCAATGGAGCCTGGAAGTGAGCAGTATCCGTACATAGGTACCTGTAGGTAGCTTGAGCTCGGAGGCCTGGAGGGGGTCTTGTTTCAACCAATCCTGGCTGTTTCCTCGCTTCTCCTGGTCCCCGGCTGCCAATTTTACGCAGCGAACATGTCCTCGTCTCGCCTTGTCCCGTCGCGGGCGGCGGACTGAGGTGCTGCTGGAACTTTTACAGTGGATTCAGCATCAGGCCCAGGTCTCCCCCTCCATCCCTCCCCCAAAAGGCTCCAACTTGCCCCAAGCCTGTCCAAGCAGACTCCTCCGCTCCTCCCACCCTGGACCCTGAACCTGGCCGATTACGAGCAGCGAGGTTGGCCCGACAAGTCTGGGTTAGTGCAGATTGCAGCTGCTTTTTCAGCACTCAGCACCCAGCACCACCCAGCACCACCCCCGGCGACCCTGACCCCTTCTCTTCCACCATCCAAACCATCCACCCACCCATCGTCCCAGAACAGATCCCCAGCCACCCTCCTCCCCCACCCGGCCTTTTTTTTGCCAATCTTCTGAACCCCCAGGATGAGCTTCACGGCTTGTCCCGGCTGCTGCTTATTGTGAAAAACAAAACAATAACATCGCCAGATTATCGCAATCAGCCTTGCAACAGCCCCTCGAACATCGTTGCGCCGACCTGAAGGACCCCGCGCATACATCTAGCAACCGTACAATTAATTATCCCGTCATTCAATCGCGCGCAAACCAATCCACGACAAATGCGCACCACGGGGTCCCAATCGCCGCTTCAACCATGATGCGTGGTGATCCACGTCGCCGGAGCCCGGAGAGCTCTAGGCGGCGAAGAAAGGACCGGCGTGATTCTCGCGAACAGCTTGCCTCCGCCGCCGACACCCCCTCCACTGTATCCAGCATGCCAGGCCCGTCTGCTCAACCACAGCAGTACCCTTATTCGCAGCAGCAGCAACAGCAGCAACAATACCAATACCAACCCCAGACATACTCTCCGTCGCAATACTCCCAATCCTACGCCGAACCCCAAAGATACCCCGATCATGAAAGCTACGCTCCGAGACCTGAGCGATACGAACAACAACAACAACAACAACAACATCATCATCATCAACAATACCAACAGCAACAATCGTACGGGAACCCCCAGAGATACCCAGAACCCGAGCGATATGCCCAAGCTGAGAGATATTCTGAACCCCCCCAACAATATGCCGAACGCGATCGATATGCCGGCTCCCAAGCATCAGCATCGGCATACACCGAGCCTGCGAGAACGCGCCCGCGCGGCGGCTCGAGTTCGTCCGCCTCGTCATCCACTTCGTCGTCCCTCCTCAACGTTTCGGCCAAGGCTCCAAGGTTCGGCGGTGTCTTTAGCACTTTTTGGAGGGCCCCCTCGGAGCAGCGTGAGCGACGGCGGAGGAAGAAGCAAAAGGCTCGCATCTTCTTTGCTACGAACTCGTCTTCGTCCTCGGTCAACTCCGACCTGGCCTACGGCCGCGGCTACATTGAACGCGACAAGAGCCAGGGTCCAACCCCCGCGGCTTCTGCTTATGCCAGTCCCGCCATGTATCGGAATGAGCCTGCGCCTACTGAGGTCCGTCAGCAACCACCACCGCCGCCTGAGCCGCGGCCCAAGACCGACGATGAAGAAATCCTCGAGATTGGCCGCCAGTTGCAGGACATCGCCAGGAGGCAGAATGAATCCGACAAGCGCGCCGCCGGCAAGTCCCGTGCGTCCCAGCTGGCTGGTGCCGCCGGTATAGCCGGTGCAGCTGCTGCCTTTGGTCACTTCCGCAATAACAAAGCGGGCGGCAAGAGTCAAGCGGGACCTTCGTCGAAAGTGCAGGAGTCTTCCTCTGACGACGACTGGGAATCCGCGTCCGAGGATGAATCGTCTACGGATAGTTCCGACAGCTCAGATGGCGGCGGCTTGGCTTACGGCTTTGACAAGCCGTCCAAGTCTGCTAGGATCTCGGCCGAGCCTCCTGAGCAGATTCAGCCGCCTGGACGGAAGAACACCGTCGTCGACCCGCGTCTCTTCGGCCCTTACAACTCTCTCCGCGGCGCCGTCAAGAGCCCCTGTGGCTTTGGCGAACAGGACGACCCTCGATCTGCAGGCTCGTTCCGCCGTCATCACGAGGAAACCGTCGCGCAAGTCCAGTCACCCAAGACCGAGAAGAAGCCAGTGCAGCAGCCGATGCAGCATGTGTATCCCGTGCCAACTTCGGACCCAGACAAGTTTGACTTTGACCGCGCTTCTGTGACCGCGTCTAGGCAAGACCTCCCACAACAGTCCCGACCCGCCCCTGTTCCCCTGCAGCAACCTAAGCCCATTGTCCCGGTCTCATCCAAGGTTTATGATGCGGACAGATATGTAGAGCCCCGGACTTTCAAGCGCCAGACGCCCACGGGCAGGAGCCCTGGTAGGATCCCCGTCGAGACAGCCATTGCCGGTGCTGGGGCCGCGGCCGCGGCCATTGGCGTGGCCATGGCTAACCGTAGGGACTCTGCCGATCACGTTCAACGTCACGACGAGCGCCGGAGTGAGGCCTGGGAGAGGCGAGACCACCCCCGCGAGTCTCGAGACAGCCGTCGACCAGACGAGCGGGTAGATCAGCCTGTCAAAATTGAAATGGATGACCGTGAACGCCGCGATCGCAGCGAACGCCGGTCATATAGGCATAGCCCCGTCGAGATCATCGACCAACGAGACAAGAACCGTACCGCCCGCGGCGATGCCCCTCCCGAGCCGACCAAGAAGCCGGAAGCACGTCCAGATGCCCGTCCAGATGCCCGTCCAGAGGTGTACCGGCTGCCGAAAGGTGACGAAATTCGAGTAGAGTATGACCCGGAGGAAGATCGACAGCGCCGAGAGAAACCCAAGGAGCCACGTAAAGATGAGCGTAAGCCGGAAGTCGTCGAAGAACGCCGGGATGCGAAGCGGGTAGAGAAGCAAACTGACTTACCCCGAGATCATCATGGGGTGGAGCAACCCGAGGTCCCCTTTACACAAGCCCCTATTGACCCTTTCCAGTTCCAGGTCGCTGACGACGCTTTCCAAACACCGAAATACGCGACGCCCAAGAACGCCACGCCCAAGAGGCCGCTGACTCCCCAGGTCGTGACTGTTGATCGCGAGCCTAATTTCGACGATTCGCCCCCGAGGAAGCCCGACTACTCGGATTCACGAATGAGCCGCAAGGATTCTTTCGAGCTCGAGCAAAGGTTGGAGCAGTACCAGCAAGGCTTCAGAGACCGCTCGAGAACGCCGGAACCCCGCCGTCGCAGAGACTCGTTCGAAGAGGACAAGCACGCCGCCAAGGCAATTTACGACGAGGTCAAGCATGCCACTGCGCCCGTCGCCGCGGCCGCTCTTGCTTCTGCAATTGCCGTAGAGGAACAGAGATCGCGAAAACATCGTAGTGAACATGTCACCGAGGATGGCTCGCGTACCAGCTCCCAGGCTGCCAGAGACGCCGTCCAGGAAGAGGCCGACAGGCATTACCGGGAGACCGTCCTTGCTCGCAAGATTGCCGAGGACGAAATTCGCTCTCGCAGCTCCTCGCCTCATGACGGGTCCGTTGTAGGCAAGTACGATGACGACAAGCGACCTGAAGTTGTCACCATCGTGACACCCCCGGAGATGGACCATCCTCACGACAAGAGCCCCTACGACGCGCCAAACGCGGATGTTCGTATCGACCACGTCATAATACCAGACGAGCTCGCCCGTTTCCGTCTACCGGAAGGCCAGCTTGGTCCTGGGTCCACGCATGTCTTCCGGTCTCGCGACCCCTCTTGTGAGCGCGAGCGGCCCCTATTGAATCTCGTCCTCCCTACACCTAATATCACCCCCCGCGCCACACCTGCCCCTGAGCAGCAGAAGGAGGCGAACCGTGAAGCGAGACAAGAGGAAAAGCCGAAGAAGAGCACACGTGAAGTGCCAAAGCCTAGATCCGTAGAGGTGACTGCAACTCCCGCGGATATCGCCCCTGAAGTCGTTCCTGAACCAAAACAAAAGGTTGTCGAGAGACCAACGACACCCACGGCCAAGTCGGTGACCTGGGGCGAGAACGAGACCAAGAGTTTTGAGATTGAGAGCCCGGAGCCTCCGAAGAGCGTGCCCTCATCCACTTCTCCCAAGAAGTCGAAGAAGCGCTTCGGTAAGAGCACCCCGTGGGGCGTGATCGCCGCAGCCATCGGCGGAGCGGGCGCTGCAGCGGCAGCTACCTCCGAGGTTCACGATCCTTTCGAGGAGAACAAGACGACGGAAGACAGGGAGAGACACAGCCCACCGCAGTCTCCCAAGTCCCGAGCCGTCGAGCCTTCCTCGGAGCCTGCCGTTTCCCCCATCCATCCCAAGGTCACCACCTCGTTTGAGGATGACTTGCCTCCTGCGCCAGGCCCGAAGCCGTCCAGTCCACAAACCTCTCAGATGCCCGGGGCGTTTGCGGATGATTTGGAGTTCGCGTCCGTCCTCGCTGCTGGCTTGCAAGACACTGGATTTGACCCCAACATTGTCATTGACAACCCTACCTACATGCGGCGTGATAGTCCGCCGGGCCAGAATGAGCCAATCTACCAGCAGCCTTACGTAGAGACGGTAAATGACCTGGGAATCTACGGTCCTGAGAATATCGGGCAGCCCACAGCCACCCGCGAGCCAGGCCACGTCATTAGCGAGGCTCAAGACACCCCTGTGGAGAAGGATCTGAAAAACGGCCATGCTGCTTTCGATACTCTCCCTAGAAAGTATCGTGATAAGGGCAAATCCAAGGAGACTGAAGCCTTGCATGAAGAGCCTGCTGGCGACGAATCTGAGCCTGGTAGGAAGCTCAGCAAGAAAGAGAAGCGCAAGCAGAAGGCCGCCAAGAGACAGAGCGTCGAGAGCGCGCCGGAGGAGACAACAAAGGCGGTAACACCGCTGGATCCTTTCTCACAAACGGCGCCCGAGCACGATTGGAACGACGACAGGTCTCAGAGCCCCTCAACCGTTGTATCAACCGTTGTGTCGGTCGGTCCCAAAGTTCGCGACCCTCTTGACGACCCCCTTTGGAATTCGCCGTCGTTTTCCCACCGGGATCGTCCTGTTGAAGAGCCAACATACGATTCCCGCCGTTATGTTGACGAGCCAACTTACCAGGCCCGCCGCTCTGATGAAGTGCCAACGTATGACTACCGCCGTTCTGCTGACGAGCCAACTTCTCGGCGCCAGTCTGAAGAGCGAAGATCCCCCCCGACCACCCGATCCATGGATGATTCTCCTTACGCTGGCACCTCTTTTGACGAACTGCCTTCCATCCAAGACACAAGATCCTTTGACGAGTCTTCTTCTCTCTACTCTCAGCCTTCTGAGGTGCCAAGCTCTTACGTACGCTCCCGCGATGAGCCATCTTCCCAGGCGCCGGCGTCATCTGAGACACCCAAAGCAGATGACGACGCCGCTGCACCGACGAAGTTGAGCAAGAAAGAAAAGAAGAAGAAACGGTCTTCCAGATCAGACATTGTTGTGGTACAGGAGGATGGGAAAGAGCCGCAGGAGATCATCGTTGAGGAGCCGCGCAGCTATCGCGAGGAGCTGCCCGAGCACAACGACACTGCTCCGACAGAACCTCGCGAGAAGGACGACGACCCGTTGGACTCGCCAGTGAAGAAGAAGAAAAAGTCCAAAAAGTCCAAGCAGAGCTCTGACGAGTGGACCGACGTCGAGAAGCAGATTGAGGACGTCTCTGCCGGCGGGAGAAGCTCGCCCACCAAGCCTGTGGACGACTGGGACGATCGTCCTGCCAAATCGCGGCGAGATCGATCTAGGATCGACGACCAAGACACAGGCTCTGTCGTGTCCGATTCGACACCGCGGCGCAGCAAGTCAGATCGCCGCTCCAACGGCAGCCGTTACGAAGAAGACGACGCCAAGTCTGTGGCATCGGACGGGTCCGGCCGTAAGAGACGTAGCCGCGACGACAAGAAGAGTGTCAAGGACGATGACAAAAAGAGCACCAAGGAAGAAGAGAAGCGCGGCAGCAGCGGGTTCTTTAGCCTGTTTAGACCGGGAAGCGGAAACAAGGACACATCTGGAAAGGAGGAGAAGTCTTTTTTAGATAATGCCGGCACCCTTGGCGCGGGTGCCGGCTTGGCGAGCGCCGTGGCAGCTTTGGGCTCCATGATGTCCCGCTCCAACGCCACCGAACCTCAACCGGAAGAGTCTGAACATTCTCTTTCTTTGGAAAGGACCGCCAGTGCTTCCTCAGACGTGGACATTCTCGACCCCGAAATCACACAGCGGACAATCAGGCCAGCCATCGACCCGCAATATGGCGACCTCCTTCCCCTCCCGCCTAGTCCTATGCCGCCGAGCACTCCTGGTTCTCCAACGGAAGAGCTCGACGACCTCCCTGCCCTGCCCGACAGCCGGCCAGAAACGCCCCCAGAGGAGCGGAGACGACAGCACGAGATGAAGACGCATGTCCGGCGCCGCAGCAACTTGGACACCCCGCACAAGAGCCCAAGCCAAACTGCGGTGCCCTTCAAGCTGCGGCTCGGACAAAGGTCCAGCCCATCATCTCCAGGTAATCTGGGACATGCAATCTCTCCCATGACTTCTCCGACGGCTCCAACGGCCCCGGAGAACGCCCTGTCCCGGCGTCCTTCCATCAGACCATTCTCGTGGGAGAGCAGCAAGGAAATTAAACCGCTCTACCTGCTCGAGCAGGCTCGCCAGGAGCACGCCGCTCAGTCTACGGAGCCACACGTAGACTTTCCGGGGCTGCCACCCAGCGAGCCCTCGTCCCGAGAGTCCCCTGCACCGCAGTTTGCTCTCCGCGAGAACGACGTGGAGTACTTCCGCCAGCTTCAGGCCTCACCTTTCGAGCCTGATGAGCTCCGTGTCAACACGGATGTGTTCCGCTCTCCGGGTGCACGAGACCAGTTCAGCTCGCAGGAGACAACGCCAAATGCCGAGCAAGCACTGCACCATACTCGTGCCATGTACCGCCCTGAGTCCCCTGCTCTACCTGTCGTTCCAGACCTAAACAGACAACTGGAGCTGTCAGGGCGTGACCTGGCTGCGCTACCTGTTGTCCCTGCCAGCCCAGCAAGTACGGTAACTGAGCATGAAGCTGCAGTGCCTGCTGAGCCGTCTTTGGAGCGCGCAATAGCAGATCTACCTCCTCTATTTGACGATCCAGAGTCTCAGCCTGGGTTGGCAGAGAAGCCCACAGGCCCTGTTTTCCTCCCTGAATCGCCCGCACTTCCCGGCATGCCTGATGCAGCCAGGCAACTGGAATCTTTCGAGTATGAGCCGATGGACCTGCCATCTCTTCCCGCTAGTCCTGTGACAGATCAGGCGCCTTCTTCTGTTATGCAGTTCCACGACGCGGAAGATTTCCCTGCTCTTTCCACAAGTCCATTGGCTGAGGACGCGTACGAAGCGCCGCATACTGTCCCCAAATTCCTCCCTGAATCTCCTGCTCTTCCGCCCGTCACAGAGACCCCTCGAATCGATCTCCCAGACCATTACTTTGAGGCTTTGCCTGTTTTACCTGCCAGCCCCAAGGTGGAGCCTCGAGCTTCGCCCAAGAGCGTCCGCTTTGCCCCCGAATCTCCTGCGCTTCCTATCATCCCAGACAACGCCGAAGGTTTTGGTCTCCCAGCACATTACCTCGATGAATTGCCTGCCCTCCCCAGCAGCCCTGTAGCAGAGTATCAGCCAATCGCAAAGGGCGTCAGCTTCGCACCCGAGTCGCCCGCACTTCCCTCGGTTGTAGATGCTGCACGGCTAGACATTCCCGAGTACGATCTTGCAGAGCTGCCCAGCCTTCCCGCCAGTCCGGTCCTGGAACACCGGGACCGCGATATTGGCCCTAAGTTTGCACCCGAGTCTCCAGCTCTGCCAGCGTCCCCAGACAAGTTTAGAGATGTCATCTTCCCGGTCGACTCAGTAGACCAGTTGCCTGCTCTGCCTGGCAGCCCTATGCTAGAGCACCATGAACCTGCTCCTACCATCAGCTACGCGCCGGAGTCTCCATCCCTTCCCACGTGGCCAGGCACAGGCTTCCGCTTGCTAGAGCAGCTCGAGACAGACCTGCCTGCTCTTCCTCTCAGCCCTGTTTTAGAGCAGCAGGACCCTCCAGCAACAATCACCTATGCTCCAGAGTCCCCTTCTCTCCCCACAATTCCAGAGACATTTAGGCATTTCGACACACCAGCTTACAATGTGGATGAGTTGCCTTCCCTTTCCGCCAGCCCTGTGGCAGAGCACGAGGCCGTCAGACATATCTATGCACCCGAATCCCCGGCTCTCCCCTCATTTCCTGGCGCGAACTTATACTCCCCAGAGCAGCAGCTAGAGGATTTGCCTTCTCTTCCCGGTAGCCCTCTGGCGGAGACTGAGGCCTCGCTGAAGAAGTTCGCCTATGCGTCTGAATCCCCTGGTCTTCCCTCAGTTCCTGACGCGAGTTTCTACTTTCCGGAGCAGCAGCTAGAGGAGTTGCCTTCTCTTCCTGGTAGCCCTGTGGCCGAGGACGTGTCGAAGAAATTCACGTTTGCACCTGAATCGCCCGCTCTTCCCGCGGTTTCAGGCGCAGGTTTTTACTTCCCTGAGCAGCAGTTAGGAGAGTTGCCTGCCCTCCCTGGAAGTCCTTCAATGGAGCCTTTTGTCACGGACCGTGAGGAGATCGCCCCTCCAAGGGTCGTCTACGCACCTGAATCGCCGGCTCTTCCCTTCGTCCCAGACACGGCTATCTACTTTCAGGAGCAGCAGCTGGACGATTTACCTTCCCTTCCCGGAAGCCCTGTAGCGGAGCCCCTTGTGATGGAGCGTGAGAAGCCTGCCCCTCCTAAGGTTGTTTTCGCACCTGAATCGCCTGCTCTCCCTTCAGTCCAAGATGTGGGTTTCCACTTCCCAGAGCAGTCTTTGGAGGAGCTACCTGCTCTACCCAGCAGTCCTACAACGGAGCCAATTGTAATGGATCGTGAAGGGACGAATGCCCCAAGGATCACCTTCGCCCCAGAATCCCCCGCCCTTCCCCCACAAGCCGACTTCTACTTTCCAAAGCAGCCCATGAAAGACCTACCTTCTCTGCCTCCTAGCCCTGTGGCAGAACCTGAGGATCATTCAAGAGGCCCTATTGCGCTCGAATCGCCCGCGCTTCCTCATCTCCCGCACGCATCTCACCAGCTGTATGCCTCTGATCACCAGCTAGAAGATTTGCCTGCTCTGCCGACCAGCCCTGAGACGTTACCGGCGGTCGGGACACATCCAGAGCCAGAGCCAGTTGATGTCACCTCCAAGGACAGAAGTTCGTATCTCCTGCACATGACGCCCCCGTCTATCGTCAAGAATCTAATGGAGCGTGACCTTCCAGACACACCGCCGAGCCCCACGCCCACCAGGTCTTTGGATAGATCCGAAGCGATGGCTAAAGTTGAAGAGGAGAGTCTCTCCGATGCGCATGACGTCGCTCTTGGCGCCGTTGCAGGCGGTGCGGCAGCCGGGCTTGCTACGACTATTCTCAGCCATGGCGACCAGGCCGAGGGCAAAAAGCAGTCTGACCCCGACACCCAAAGCTTGGAAAACTTTGGAATGTTCGAACCGGCAGGGCCACTTGCTGGAACGAAACTGTCCAAAAAGGCTAAAAAGAAGAGAAAGAGTAAGGCGCTG
Organism: Colletotrichum fructicola Nara gc5; assembly: GCF_000319635.2. Taxonomy (NCBI): domain Eukaryota; kingdom Fungi; phylum Ascomycota; class Sordariomycetes; order Glomerellales; family Glomerellaceae; genus Colletotrichum; species Colletotrichum fructicola. Next base: position 4,202,326 of record NW_027094051.1, on the reverse strand, counting down.
TCTATGGACGAGGACGCTGCCCCGACGGAGGCCGCCACTTCTACCAAGCCACCAGCCGAGAATGCCGCCTTGCCGTCGAATGATAATGCTCCTGTCAGCCCGATTGGCAAGGACCGACGGCACTCAATCGATGCTCCTCGCGAGATGCCAGCAGAAGAGTCCGCACCTCCTTCTGGTGAGGTTGGCACCGAGGCCCCAGCTGAAGCTCCCTCGACAGAGGCCATCCCGAGCGAAGCCGCTCCCCTTTCGGAAACGCGCGCTGCTGAGGTTCCCGCACGTGAAGAGGCGCTTTCAACGGAGGCTCCATCGGTTGTGGCCCCTCCCGATGAGGTCTCCATGCCCATATCCCCTTCATCTAAGCCACATGAAGAAGATCTCCCCTCATCGACTCACACCAACCTTGATCCGCCTGCCAGCAGCAATGTCTTGTCCAACGACAATACGCCTGTCTCAATCGCCCCAAGAGATGGTTTGCCCCCACCGGTCGAATCCATCCAGCGTAAGACTCCTTCAGATGACGTCGTCCGTGGGATCGAGAGCCTACTATCAAGCGCCAACGACAATGTGCGCGGTGAAGACACTCCTGGGGAAACTCAGCCTGAGATGTCCACTGTTGAGAGCAAGGCGCCCGTTGATGCTGAGGCCTTGGAGACTGCCCCTGTTCAGCCTTCTACAGCAGACGTTCCCGCCGAAAAGAAGCTGTCCAAGAAAGACAAGAAGAAACTCAAAAAGGCTCAGGCTCGGGCGTTGGAGCTTGAACATTCTGCGAAGCCTGACGAGGAACGCGACCAGATCGAGTCTGCCACGGAACCAGTGCCAGATCAATTGCCAGAGGACAACTGCACATCCTCCCTTGCCGACGACACGCTTCCCGCGCCTGAGACTGAAGCACATGACTCTATGGTTGAGGTGGAAGCTGCTGTGGCAGACGCTGATACTGGTGGTCCAGCCCTTGAGACTGAGCAAGCATCCCAGCTGCCTGAGCCACAAGCCGCGACTTGGCTTCCCAAAACCGAAACCACCGTTCCCGCTTCTGTGCCACAGACCGACGAACCGGCTCTCTTGCCCGGCACAGACGGTTCATCCTCAGCGCCGACTTCCGGCGAGAGCAAGGACGCCAATGAAGCCGAGCAGCCTGTTGCGCCTTCAGTCACCGAGCCTTCATCTCCCGAGACACAGAAGAGTAAGAAAAAGAAGAAGAAGGCAAAGAAGGCACTCGATCTGGATGGTGAAGTCAAGTCAACGTCTGAGGCCAGTGAAACCAACCCCGTTGCCTCCGAGCCAGTGACGCCATTCCCGGAGCAGGAAGTGTCGGCCAAGCTGGATGAGAGCCCCTCCACATTCGAGTCCACAGCACCAATTGCCCCGTTGCCCGACGCGGAGTCTCAACTTCAGCACATTCCTATCTTGGAACAAGATGACAACCAGTTGGCGCGGGGAGATGATGTGGCAGACTCGTCGGCTCCAATTGAAGAGGACGTGGAGAAGACAGCCAGCATCGACGAGCGTACATTGGAGTCTAAGCCTACCGTTCAAGCGGAAGAGAAGCCTGCCACTCTCGAGAACACTTTGTCTGGTCATAGCGAGGACGTTCCCACATTTCAAGACGCGCCTGCTGATGGTCAGCCTTCCTTGGGGCCACAAGTTTCAATTTCTGGCTTGGAAGAGAAGTCGGTCAGCTTGGACGACGATTCGGCTCCACCAAAAAGGGCCCCCGGTGAAGACGAGGCAAAGCTCGGCAACACGGAGGACGACTTGCCACTGCTGCCGACTCTGCCTTCTGACGATGTCCAGCCTGCGCAGGAACCAACGAGTGCCGTCCGTGAGATCGCAGAGCCGGCAGAGACATCGCCCACCCCCCCTCTCAGGGACCAGAACCTATCTTTGGCGGCTGAGAATGAACACGTTGAGGCCAAACCTGTCTTTGAACAGGAAACTCCTGTTGCAGACGTCCATGCGGACCTTGCCGAGAACCCTGAATTGCCTTCATCAGAATCACGTGGATTGGATCTGGAGGCTACGCCCACCAGCCCCATGGAAGCTACTTCAGACAATGTCTACTCCGGCACACTCGAGGACAGGTTCCCCAAAGGATCGCAGCCCACAACCAGCGAGGCAGAGACCGCTAAAGTTCCCGCGGCGGAATCTGGCCCCAAAGAGGATCCCCTCTCTACTTCTGAGCCTATTGACAATGTCCCTTCCACGACCCATAGCGCAGCTGAGCTTCCCGAGCTTTCCGAGCCTGGGCCAGCGAGCACGCAAATGCCGTCCGCCGAATCTGCTCAGCCTGAGCAATCGGAAAAGAAGAAGAAGAAAAAGAAGAAGAAGAGCAAGGGACCCTCCCTATCCCAGCTGGACGACATCCTGTCTATGGAAAACACACCTGTTCAGACCCCAACGACGGAGACACCTCCTGTCGTTCCTCAAGCTGCTGAGACTCCGTTAACAGAGACTCCAGCTGTTGAGACTCCTTTAGTCGATAATCCTGTAGTCGAGACTCCAATCGTTGAGACTCCTACCGGTGAGACTATCGTTGAGACCCCAGCTGTCGAGACTCGTGACCTCGAGGCTCCTGTAGTTGATAACTCTGTAGTCGAGACTCCAATCGTTGAGACTCCTAGGGGTGACACTGCTGTTGCTTTCGACGAAGTAGACACGGCTTCCCAGGTTACTCCAGCCCCTGCTGAGGACCCTCCTGTTGAACCCCCTGCTTCCAACACTCCATTTGGTGAGACTACAGTCGTTGAGACTCCTGTGATCGAGAACCCCGTAGTTGAGACTCCTATTGTTGAGACTCCTACAGGCGAGACTACTGTTGAGACTCCGGCTGTCGTCGACAACGCTCCTGTCGAGATTCCTGCTGATATCGAATTCTCCACCGAGGAGACCAACCTTGTTGTTGAGACTCCAGCTGCCGTCGAGACTCAAATCATTGAGACTCCGGCTGCTGTTGAGACTCCGGCCATGGCTGGTGCGCCCGAGGAAAAGGCGCCAGATTTCACAGAAGAGCCAGCCCCGGATACGGTCTCTTCGATCGAGAAGGGATCCGACGAAGCTCAGGGCAATGACCTGGATGCTGCAAAAGAGCATCTGGCCGTCACCACAGAGACTCAAGAGCTACCAAGCAGCACGTTGACAGAGTCAGTCGGCCAGGCTGACAATGTATCTCTCCTGTCAGAAGAGCCTTCACCATCTCGCAAGAACGAGGTCTCAGAATCCGACGCTACTACTATTATCCCTCAAGATGAGTCCATGGAGCCTGCAGCCATTCCCGAGCAAGCCACCATGGCCGAAGAGACGGCGACAAAGGAACCAGACGAACCGGAGACGGCTATTCGCGAATCTCAAGAGCCTACAAACGCCGAAAGCAACGATGAGACTTTTGCAACGCCGCCGCAACGCCCCATCACCATTGAAACCGAGGATGACGCGCCTGGAAGCCTTTCGCAAGAGCCCACCCTTCTCGACAGCCAAATCGACGCGGTCGATACTAAGCCGCAAGAGCCGTTCATTGAGAAGGAGCAACCCCGCGATGTTGAGACGCCAGTCGAACCCGACTCGCCAGTTGAGTCCAAGAAGAGCAAAAAAAAGAAGAAGAAGGCAGCGGCAGCAGCAGCGGCAGCCGCCGCGGCTGCAGCCCTGCAAGCAGCCATTGAGGACACTTCTGGAGACCAGAAGGACCAGAAGGAGGCAAAGGACGAGACGATCACGGACAAGGGCACGAGCATCACACAAGACAAGACGGGAGACACGGAATCACCGCCGCCTGAGCTCCCGACAAGCGGAGAATTCGCTACGGACGTCAAGATTTCAGAGGAGGCGGACGCAGGGCCAGCTGTTACCAAAAAGGGAAAGAAAAAGAAGAAGGGCAAGAAGTCATCAACCTTGGACCCGGAGCCTGAGAACAGCCCGTCCACAAGTATCCCCGAAAGCACGGCAGATGTAGCGAATACAATGGACAAGTCCGCTTATGTTTCCTCTCCGCCGAGAGAGCCTGTCAGTGACGAAGCTCGTTTCCCGCCAGCAGAAAGCTCGACCGAGGCCGAACCTGCTGCAATTATGGGCGAGCAAAGACGAAAATCCGTGACGTGGGCACCTGAACTGGGATCCGCCGCGAACAATTCCGATCTTCCTCTTCAGGAAGCCGGCCACGGCTCGGAATGGCAACCTGAGGCGGCGACGGCCCCGCCCCCAGCCACCGGAGAGCTACAAACGACGGAGCCAAGCGAACCTGAGGATCGATCGGAGGCAGAGAGCCCGCCTCGGGCAATTGGTGAGGAGATGCAGGGTTCGGACACGATGGCTGTCGACGAGACAAGCGAAGGTGTGGCGCAGAAGGATCTCGACCCAGAAAGCCAAGCTCAAAGGCACCCTGCAAGCGAGACCACCCAGGCGCTGCCCCAACAGCACGAGCACGAACACGCGCACGAACACGCGCACGACATTGCTGCTGCTGACCCCATCGACTACTTCCCGTCATCCTCTGGGCTGCACGCAACAACGCGGGGAGCCACGAGGAGCGACGCTTCAATTCCCACCGCCCAGCAGGCTTACTTCCCCTCCGCCCACAGAATGCTGCCCGCAACTGGCTCGTCCAGCAGTGGTGCGGCCAACCGGAAGGGCGGTGAGACACTGGAGGGTGATGAGCAAGCGGAGCAGGTGGCAAGCAGCGAGGCTGATGCAACATCGGACGCCGAACATGCTGAACAGGCGGGCCGTTCTGGTGCCATTGGCAAACCATCTGCGACAGCAGACGCCCAAACGGGAGAGGTTGGCACCAGCGACCCCGGCCTGCATGCCATTGTGGAGCCGGACAGTGGGCCAGGGCACGACAAATCACTGGTCGACACGCAAAACGGGCGGATGACGGATGCAGAACCCGTGGGACCGGCCCTCACCGACTCGGCCCTGGAGGCTGGTGGCCCACAAAACACCCCGGTCCAACCCTTGGCCAACCAAGACTCTAACCCGAAGATCCCCCAACCTTTGCCCTCCCACGCCGCCTCCAGCAGCACCTCGCCTTTGGACGAGGTACCCAGTCCCCGTCCCCGTCCCCGTCACACTCCCAGCAGTCCCAGTTTGTTGGAGCGTGCCAAAAATTCTGACGCGGGGATTATCGATCCCGCCGCCGCCGCCGCCGCTGCGTCAGCCGAGTCTCGCCCGGAAGACTTCAATCTCAACGACTCTCCCTACATTGGGGATTCCAGAGAACACAAGGCCGAGGAAGAGCAGCACCCCGTTCCCCGCGCCACCGATGCTGCACTTCCGGGTCAAACTGCCGCCCCGGAATCACTTGGTGAATTCATCGCCTCGGAGCCGCAAGTAGACTCATTGTCGGAGACCGTTCCAGGCCCTGAACCCACAGGGATTGTGAATGCTGGGAGCACCACCCAGAGCCCCGACGAGACTGAGACACAGCCCGTGGAGGGAGCTGACGTCTGGTCCGAGCCCGCAACCCCAAGCAACATGTCCAAAAAGGACAAGAAGAAGGCCAAGAAGGCAAAGGCCGCCGCCGCCGGAGAGCCGGACGATGTTGAAGACACCCAAGCACTGGATGTGGATGACAGCCCCTCAGCTGCTGAACCCGGTGCCTCGGCACCGATTGAGTCATCGGCGCAGCCGGAGCCGGCTTCCATCCCGGACGCTGCCAACGCTCCCGGCGCAGAGGACATTGCGCTGTGGGCTGGTGATGACGGATGGGCGATCCAACCTAACAGCAAGAAAAGCAAAAAGGACAAGAAGAAGAAGCGCGCCGCAGCTCAGGCAGCTGACGATGCTGACGCGGTTGTAGCGCAGCCCGAAGAGTCTTCCTCAAAGCCCGAAGAAATTGTTGCTGAGCAAGCGCCCCCGTCCCCACCAGCACAGGAGGATGAGAGATCTCCAAGTCTGGAAGATGCAGTAAATGAGCACCAGACTACCGCTGAGACTTCCGACGTTCCCCTTGAGACCTCTGAGGCTGTTGTCGAAGGCGTGCCCGAAGATGTTCCCGGCGTGTCCCGTGTTCCTGATGCCCCGCATGATACAAGCGCTGGGGACGAGCAACCGCAAGCACCTCAAGAAGCTGATGATGCTGGTTTCGAAGTACCAACAAAGAAGAGCAAAAAGAACAAGAAGAAGAAGCAGCAGCAGCAGAGCTCTGGTGGCGAAGAAGCCCAAGGCAGTCTCCAGGACCCAACACGGCAGGACCACCAGCCTGGACATGGGGAAAGCACATCCACTCCCGCGCCTGCCCCACCTGTCGACACCTTGTCCGCCGACGCAGAACATCTCCAACTCTCCAGGGACCCCCAACCCCTTGACGATACCTTGCCCGAGGATTCATCAAAGGCCTCGACCCAGGAAGACACCCTCATTCTCGACCGCCCAGAAGACGCACCAAACCCAGCGTCCGTCTCTCAACCGCCGCCGGATGTTGAGGCTGAAGTTCCTCAGGAAGCACAAACAATGCCTTCGGATAGCATTGCCGACACCACTGTTCTGGCAGAAGATGAGTTCCCCGTCGTGACCAAGAAGTCGAAGAAGGACAAAAAGAAGAAGAAGAAGGGCCCCGAGACCCCAGATGAGCCGACTGTGACGCCGGCGACGGAGCCAGTCGTCGAACAAACAAGCCCGCCGCAGCAGACTCCAGCGCCAGAGTCACAACCCGCCCCGGCTGAAGTTCCCGCCGTCGACGAGCCTGCCTTTGAGCAAGTCGACTCGTCTGAACAAGCTCGGGTGGTCGAGCCTGATGCACCATCCTTCAGCACGCCTATGCCCGCGGAAGAAGCCCGTCCGTTGGAGGAGGAGGAACCCGTCTCCCCAAAGAAGTCAAAAAAGGACAAGAAGAAAAAAAAGAAGGGTGCTTCCGCTGACATCCTCGCGGAGCAACCCCTGCCTACGGAGACGGAGACCCCCCCTGCCCCCGAAGCCGCCCTTATTGGACAACCCGAACAGATGGTGATGCCAGAGACTGAAAGTACTCCCCAGCCAACAGATGTCTTCACTGAAGACGCGACTACTACGACTGACGAACCCCAACCCCTGCAAGAGGAGGTAGCGCGCGAGCAACCCATGGACACCGCGCCTGATGACGAATCAGTCAGACAAGAGAGCTCTATTCATGACGCCATTGTTGATGAGGCCACCCCAGCTGTGATTGCTGAGCCTTCACAGCACGAAGGTCCCATGGATCTGGATGTTGCTGCAACGGAAGAGCTGTCCAAGGCAGATGTTCCCCCCGTCGCCGAGACCGCCCTAGCGGACACTGTTCTTGATCCCACGCAGACAGCCGAGGCGCCGCAGCCGGTCACCGTCAACGCAGAGGATGAGTTCCCTATCCCGGAGAAGAAGTCGAAGAAGGATAAGAAGAAGGGCAAGAAGGCCCAGGAGGCTCAGGTGGAGCCAGCACTTGAGGCTGAGCCTCCGGTTGAGCAGTCTCTTCGGGAGGAAACAGTGGCCGCCGAGCCCGAGCCTGCGAGTGCCGCTGTGGAGCCAGCCGAAGAGATTCCAATTTTGGAGGAGGAGAAGACGCCGGTTCAGGCACCCGAAATCATTGAGACAAGCCAGCCAGTGGTTGCCGAGGATGAGTTCCCGCTGCCAGACAAGAAGGCCAAGAAGTCGAAAAAGAAGAAGGGACAGGCTCTTGAGATGATCAAGCCGCAACCCTCACTCGAGGCTGCTGCCGAGTCTGCCGTCAACCCTGTCACTGAGCGCTCTCTTGACATTCCTTCGGACAATGTTCCCTCGGCGGAAGACATCTCCCAGGAGCCACCAACGGACACGCCGGCTGACCTCAATGATGTCCAAGAGCCTGCCACCGAGGCCCAAGATGTTCTGCTTCCTGACGCGGACACGCTCATGGAAGACGTTGCCCTCGAGGCAGATAAGGCGCGCAGTGACGAGGCAGACACATTTGATATCATAGATGATGAGCCCTCTTCGCCCAAGCTTTCCAAGAAGGACAAGAAGAAAAAGAAGAAGGCCAAGCTGCAGGATGATTCAAATGTTCTTTCTGATGCTACGCCGACAGTGGAGGTTCCCGAGGAACCTCTTCCCAGCGTCCAAGAGGCGGCACAGGCTGACATTACTGCTCCTCCACTCGAGTCCACGCAGCCGCCTCAGGAGACATCTGCTGATCTTATCGAGTCCACACTGCCGTCTGAGGAGGTCCCCGCTGATCCTGCTTCTAACGCGACAGGCCTCACAGCTCCCGCGACATTACCAGCCGAGGACTCCATGGATGTGATGCCTTCGCAATCGGCCGAGGCGGATGTCGTCCACACCCAGGAGTCCACGGCTCCCCAGCCTGAACAAGAGATTCCCTTGACGCCCAAGAAGTCAAAGAAGGACAAGAAAAAGAAGAAGAAGGGCTTGTCCATGGACGATGCCGCTGTTGAACAAGAAACCTCGAGGTCGCTGCCTGTTGCCGACGGCGCATCCGACGATCTCCCCGCAGCAGCAAACTTGCCAGCGGCTGAAGCGCCTACCAATAACCCTGCTGAGGCTTCTATCCCGGCTCCCATCGAGCCTGTCGTTGAGAAAGCCGAGTTTCAGGATGAAATGGACATCGATGTAAAACCACCCACAACTGTCGAGCAGGCACCGCCTACGTCAACGTCGGACGCTCCCGTCGTCGTAACGGAAACTCTGCCCGAGCCGGCCCAGCCGGTGGAAGAGATCGTTCCGGTTGCCCCGATTACTGTAGACCAACCGACAACGACATCAGAGCCAAAGCTTGAAAGCGTCAATGACGTGCCCTCTGCCAGTCTGGAGGATGCCATACGGACCAAGGAAGCCGCCGTCGCCCTACTAGAAGATGAGTGGCCCGAGACATTGCCTGCCAAGAAGTCAAAGAAGGACAAGAAGAAGAAAAAGTCTCAGGCGCAAAACGACCTGATGGCGTCTGAGGCTGCCACCCCTGCGGGACCGGCGGTGGAAGAGTTTAAGGAAGAAGAGCCGGCCGTCTCCACTATAGAGGAGGCCAAGATCCCCGACATCGCCGCACCCGATGTTTTCCCAGATGAGAGAAACCTCTCCGAACCCCTTAACGTCGATGCCAACATGGGCCTGGTTCGCGAGATGGAACGTCCCCATTCTCCCGCAGACAAGATCCTGGGAAAGCAGGAGAAAACGCCGGCAGAAGAGAAACAGCAAGATGCCGCGGCTGACGCTGCATCTTTCGACCCTCTGGCAGCTTGGACAAACGAGTGGTCGAGTGCTCCGACAAAGAAGAGCAAAAAAGACAAGAAAAAGAAAAAGCGGCAGAATCAAGTACTTGAAGATGCCGAAGTTGCCACTCCCCAGGAGGACGATATCACGTCATTCAAGCCAGAGAGCGAGCCGTCCACCGCTGCCGATTCTTTCAATAACCCCCCTACAATCGCCGAACCCTCGGATGCCATCTCCAACCCCCCTTCACCGGCGCGGGCCCGGACACCAGCTCTTGCGGAGCAATCCATTCTTTCAGTCAGGTCTCGATCTCCTGACCTCAAGGAGCACTCGGTTCTTTCGAGAAGGTCTGAATCGCCTGATCTTGCAGAGCGCTCGCTTCTTTCTGGGCGGTCCCGAACCCCTAATTATGCCGAGCAGTCAGTTCTTTCTGGACAGTCTCAATCTCCTAATTATACGGAGGGCTCACCTCGGTCAAGAAGGACCCGGTCTCCTGGTTATACGGAGGGGTCACCTCGTTCGAGAAGGACCCGGTCTCCTGGTTATACAGAGGGCTCACCTCGTTCAAGAAGGTCTCGGTCTCCGGGATATACGGACGGTTCATTCCTTACCAGGCGATCTCGATCTCCCAACTATACTGAGGGCTCACCTCGTTCAAGAAGATCTCGTTCTCCTGGTTATACGGACGGCTCATTTCTTACCAGACGGTCTCGATCCCCTACCTATGGGGATCGGTCGCTTCTTTCTGGACGGTCTCGGTCTCGCAACTACACAGAACGCTCACTTCTTTCAAGAAGGTCTCGATCGCCCAATTATACAGAGGGCTCATTTCTCACTAGGCGGTCTCGATCTCCTAACTACACGGAGCACTCGCTTCTTTCTCGACGGTCTCGACGGTCTCGACGATCTCGATCCCCTAATTACACGGAGCATTCCAATCTCTCTGGACGATCTCGATCTCCCAACTATGCGGAGCGCTCGATGCTTTCAATACGGTCTCGATCTCCTGATTTTGCGGAACGCTCAATACTCTCCGAGCGACCGACCGAGAGTGTTGCGCAGGAAGACGACGAACGGGAGAGCAGACATGACAACAGCAAACCCCAAAGCCCCGCAGCGAAAGACCGAGCCCACTCAAGTGCAAGTCATCGACAAGACGTCAATGTCGACGCCGATGGTTCGCGTCCCGCCTCGCCGACGGCAGCCTTGGACACTTCGAGAAGTATGGACCTCCCAGAAGCCACACGATCTTCTCTGGACGTGGTCGACCTCGGCGCATGGGACGTTCCAGTGACCAAGAAGTCCAAAAAGGGAAAGAAGGGCAAGAAACAGTCGATTCCGGTTGACGTAGAATCTCCACAAAACAGCGACCCGACGCCTGCGCCAAACGCCGACCAGAGCCTTGCGCCAGAGGGTGCCGAGAACGTGGGATACTTTGACAAGGAACCCCTCGAGGAGAACAGGAGTGCGTCCGCGCCGCCTCCTCCCGAGACAGCAAGTACTCTGCTGACCCCAGCGGACACCCCTCGGCCAGGCGATGCTACAACGCCTTCTCCCAAATCATCCACGTCCGCGGATGTTGACTTGACGCCGGCGCAAGACACAAGCAGAGTCGTGCACGAAGTGCCCTACGAACAGCCCGACAAGCGGAAGAAACTGGAGACCAGGGAGCAGTCCAACACACTGTTGCCGGAACCAATCTTCAGCTCCCGCGATATCGCAGCTGTGGACCTTGAGGACCACGGCAGCCAGGAAAACAACGCTGCCGAGCAAGTTGGCACGATTGCAGATGTTTCGTTGCTTCCGACATCCGCGCCGGACGCCCCTGAACACCAAGGCCCTTCGGAGCCAAACGTAGACAGGGACGTTCCTGAAGATCATGCTACATCAGCGCCGGACGCCTCTGAACACCAAGGCCACCCGGAACCAAATGTAGACAAGCAGGTTCCTGAACACCCTTCAGGGACTCCATCTGCTCTCGATATTGCCGCTTCATACCTCGAGCACAAGACTGATCACGACCCTAATGAGATTAACCGGGCCGCGACCCCCGAAAAGCAACACCAAGATACCGGCTCATCGAAACTTGGTGTCGCGGCTGGCGCGGCGGCGATTGCGGCGGCAGCAGCAACCCTCGCCAAGTCTAGCAGCGCCAAGAAGAAGGGAAAGAAGTCCAAATACGCAGACAAACGCAGCTCGCAGGAGGACGACTTGTTTGACGATCCATCACTGTGGGAAGGCGCCGACAAGAAGCACGTTAGTGAGGCTGCAAACGCAGAGGTTGAGAAGTTCTGGGGCGGTGAAGAGCCGCAGAGTGCGTCTGCTCAAGAGGCGCCAGCCGAGCCGGACACTACGAAGGATGAGGAGCATTACAAAAGACAACACACGGCGATGGAGGAGGATGATGTTTTTGCTCCAGACACGAAGCAAAGAGATGGCCCCCCCATTCAACGGAACCCAGTCGAATCTGGCGAATTGCCGTCACCGAAGGAGAAGGAGGAATATTCAAAAGGGATGCCTAGTCTGACAGCGCCTCTGAAGGAAAAGGCCCTGGACGACAATGTCGAAAGCCCTGTACTGGGGCGAGAGGAAAAGCCTGAAGAGATCCCATCGGCTACTGAAAGGGACACTCGCCAATCGCTGGATCCAGAGCCAAGCACGATGACCAGTGATCTGGACGAGGCCGTTGATCGCGGCTTCGAGGCCGAGTCTCGCCGCGATCTTTTCAGCGTCCTCTCATCCCGAAGCCCCGAGCCATTCTACGAGACAGGAGGTTTCCGAAGCCCGGTCCCAAGCATCCTGCCACCAGTCCAGGAGGAGGCTCACGAAGAAGCTGAACCTCAGCCCAGATCTCTCCCCAAAACATCATCTCGGAGGGCACTACGCACACCAGAGCCCCATCGTGACAGCGCGCTGAGCTCAGGCTCGTCTCACCCTTTCCGCAAGAGTGGTCTTGACAGCCAAGTCGAGCGAGACAGCGGTGTCATGCGCGACTGGCAAGAGACAAGTTCGCAAGGGCGCGAGGCTCAGCGCACGCCCGAGCTGTCCAGTCACCGTGAGAGAAGGAGATCTCGTGAAGCAGAGAGGGCAAAATCACCATCGGTCAGAGACCTTATCCGACGATCGCCTTTCGCTGAGGACGAGACTCGCGACTATCCAATGTCCAAGACGCCTGTTCTGCGCGACCCTGGCAGTCAGCAACTCGATACCCCAACTCCGGAGCCGCACAAGATGCGGCGCATCAGCCCAGAGCTGGAGAGGAAGCGATCCAAGTACCAAGACCTGGCCTCTGCGGCGCTGGCCGGGGCTGCGATCAGCAGCACGTCGTCACCGCGCAGCACGCCCCCGCCCGGCAATCGCAGCGTCTCGGAGCGTGTTGCACGGCTGCAATCGCCAGCGCCGGTCGAGCCCCCTGTAGCGCGCAGATCCATATCCAATAGCAGCCTCTCGCGGCACAGGCGGGCCATGGGCTCACAAACACCGGAGCCACTCAAGTTCCGGCCTGAAAGCCCAGGCATCATCTCTCGCCCAGCCACTGCCACCCCGCCTCTCCGCCGCCGGACAGACAGGCGCATGAGCGGAGACCTGCGATCTCTCAGCCAACGAAGTCAGCAAGACCTCACCCAGGACCCGACCAGCTCGTCAAACACCCCCGTCGCCAACGAGGGTCGTGTCCGGACCAAGGACATGGCCGACGTCTTTGTAAGTTCATCCCATCTTTGACATTTCCTTTCCCGCACAAGCCATCCCTGCGTTTGTTTTATTCTCGTGTCTTGCCTCCCCGACCGTCTGGTTCAAATTGAGTTTTGGCCTGTGCAGCCTTGCTCAATCCTCACCGACTTTCCACTGACCCGGCCTCTGTAGGATGGCTTTGGCGAGGGCCGCATCGGCTCCCCCCGCTCGCCCACTAGACCACACAGCATGCGTCGCCGTCAGAGCATGCAAGTCCTCGAGCTCGAGTCTCGCGTCGAACAGCTCCTGGCCGAGAACCGCATGCTCGCCGATGCTCGAACCACCGCGGACACCACCACCACCAGCAATCGCGCTTCAGCTTCAGGCATCCTAGCCGAACGCGACGCCGAGATCGACGTCCTCAAGCAGTCGCTCGAGTTCCTACAAAAAGAGGTCGCTCGCTTGACAGAGGTCAACGAGGGCCTCAACAGCGCCAATGCCCAGCTTGCTGCCCAACACAACGAACGCTACCGTTCATTGGAGACGCAGCATGCAGACACGTCGCGACAGCTGGACGAGGTTCGCAACGAACACGGCCGCTTCCAAGAGTCGCTGTCGCAAAAGGATGCCGAAATCAGCAAGCTGCGCTCCGAGCTCGACGCTGCCAAGGACAAGATCCGCCAGATGCAGCGCCAGATTCTGGCCGCCAAGGGCGCCGACGCCGACTTTTTGAACGTCAAGGACGTCGACCATTTCGACCACCGATGCCAGCAGCTGTGCTCCCACGTTCAGCAATGGGTCCTCCGGTTTTCCAAGTTTTCCGACATGCGCGCTTGTCGGTTGACGAATGAAATCAATGATGAGAAGGTCATTGACCGACTCGACAACGCCATCCTCGATGGCACTGATGTGGATGCCTATCTCGCCGACCGCGTGCGACGCAGAGACGTATTCATGTCCATGACGATGAACATGATTTGGGAGTTTGTGTTCACCCGTTACCTCTTTGGCATGGACCGCGAACAACGACAGAAGCTCAAGTCGTTGGAGAAGCTCCTCACCGAGGTCGGCCCTCCCCAGGCCGTCCGACAGTGGCGTGCCGTCACCCTGACGCTGCTCTCCAAGCGCCCGAGCTTCAAGCACCAGCGCGACCTCGACACCGAGGCCGTGGTCCAGGCCATCTTCCAGACGCTGTCCAAGGTCCTCCCTCCCCCGTCCAACCTGGAGGACCAGATCCAATCACAGCTGCGCCGCGTGATGAGAGAGGCCGTCGACCTCTCCATCGAGATGCGCACCCAGCGAGCCGAGTACATGATGCTCCCGCCGCTGCAGCCCGAATACGATGCTGACGGCGAGCTCGCCGAGACGGTCACGTTCAACGCCGCCCTCATGAATGAGCGCAGCGGCGACAAGTCCCTCAACAACGAGTCTCTCGAAGGCCAACACGCCGTCGTCCGCATCGTCCTGTTCCCTCTCGTCGTCAAGAAGGGAGACGACGCTGGCAACAACGATGACGAGATCGTTGTGTGTCCCGCCCAGGTGCTGGTGGCTCGGCCCAAGGGCAAGTCTGTCCGCCTGTTCACGCCCGGCAGCGAGGTTGGCGGGTCGGTGATTGGCGGCAACGCGGCAGCGACACACAGCGAACTCAGCATGGGCACTTTCCTGCCCGAACAAGCGTCGAACGTGCGATCCAACTAAACATAAGGGGGAGAGTGTGTGTGTAATTATGGGAAATGGTCGAAAGGCCCAAGGAATAGAAGGAAACGGGTTGGTACATTATCACAAAGAAAACGAAGCTTACGACACCTGAGGCTTCATGGGATGATTTGGAGAAGGGGGGGGACAAAAGGTGGTTGCACAACGATACCTCTTGGGTTTTATTTTGTTTTGGTCATGACGATTTTTCCTACTGCGCGATGTCACTTGCTTCCTTCGCGGTAATTTCTACTTTTGTAATTGGGCCTTTCTAGACCGTAACGAATAATGATGAGCTCATTGAACGAGTGCCTCTTGTTGCCCGTGATGGGATTTGATCACTTTTAGACACTTATTGACGCATATTTGACCTTGATCTTCTGCATTAAATGCCCCAAACGGCCTACGAGTCTACCAGCAACCCTCTCTGTCATACACACGACTACTACAAACCTGCGCGGTATCCTTTTTCTCTATTATCGCAACCTCGGACAAACTCTTTGCCAACCACTGCATCACGCAAACGTATCCCAACCGTCACTGTCCTTTTATGTTTCGTAAAATACATGCAGACCCTGCGCATTACGTATGTGCTAAATGTGTACTTATATATGTATGTGTAAATCAACATGTCAGAGATGGGTGTCTGACATTTTTGCTTGTCGTCGCTCAACGTAAGTTTAATCAATGAAGATCGAGTGCCTGTCGTTGGCCCCAGTGGAACCCGTTCAGGCCCAGACTCGGGTCGTGGAAACCGGAAATGTTGAGCTCGCCAGTGCTCGGGTCATGCGGGAACAGGTTGTTGATAATGTCCTGCACCATGAGTTAGCTTCGTGACACTGCAAAGACAGAAGAAAAAAAGACATACCCAGTCCACGCCTTCGAGCGTGTTCACCATGTTCATAGGAGCCTGCGTCGTCCTGTGTCCGGCAACGCTTGCGCCGTCGCAGCTGCTTTCCGGGCTATCCGCAGTGACCGGCTGCACACTCCACAGCGCCTCGCCGTTGGAGACACCCGCAAAGACAATGTTGGGTGGAGGACCGCCCATTTGGCCTCCGGGAGGGCCTCCTGGGCCGCCCGGAGACCCCATCCCCGGAGACCCGACGCCGCTGACGGGAGTAGGCGGTTGCAAGCCGGCTGCCATGCCGGTTTCTGACTTGAGACCCATCGGCACATTCTGCTGGTACTGTTGAGGGGATGGTTGCATCGTGGGGCTCTTGACGCCCACAGCGTTCTTGTTCGGAGCGGCGCGTGATGTTCCTGTGGGCGCGCGCATCTTGCGCATGCCCTGGTAGATGGAGGTCTTGCTCATGATCTCGCCCAAGATTTGCAAACCCTTGATCTCGGGCGGCAGAGTACGGTCCGTCTGGAAAACGTAGTCCAGACAGTTCCAGATGCGGGGGCTTTCTCGACTTTGGGGCCTGTAGTATACTTCAGTGGCCAGGAGCAAAGCGATCTGGAACTGCTGGTAAGCACCCAGGTACCAGGCCCAATCCTGGTATGGGGGTACAGTCTCGAGCTGTATGGAAATTTCGATAATCATGATACCCGACATGATGAGGATGTTGTTGAGGCGATGCGGCATGGGACTGTTGGCGTTGGCGTGGTAAGGGTGCAGGACCATGGCGTAGAGACGGTACAGGAGCAGGTTCATCACGAGCTTTGCGTACCGTTGCACAGGCACGTCGCCGTCGAGGTATTTCTCGTACTTGTCCAGCATGCGCTTGCGAAAGTTTTCAATCTTTGTGAGAATGGCAGTCAGAGTCGTCCGCCGACTCTCGAGCCTGCGACGGTCCAGCCAGATGATGCGCATCATCTCGTTACTCTCGAACCGGATGAGGGAGAACAGAGTGGAGGTCCACCGTTCTGCCGGCTCCGGAGGCGGGCCTGTGGCGTAGAGCTCGTCCTCCTCGCAGTTGAGCGGAAGCTTGGTGTCGTAGTCTTCTCGGCGGATGGCGGGCCGCGGGCCCTGTGCCTCACACGTGCGGATGTCTAGGAAGCACAGCTGGTGCCAGATGAGCCTTCTCACATGAGTGTCGAGGGGATTCAACCCGTATGTCTCCCCGTCCCTGTGCAGACCCATACACTCTGCCATCCTCACCGCGGCGCCCACGAGCACGGAGTGAGCTCTGGACACCTCGGCTCTGCACAGCGGAAGCTGCATGCCAAGTCAGCAGTTGCAAGCACAAAAACAATTGGGATAGGACGCACCATGTACATGACGAAAGCCTGCATCGTCTCGACTCTCGTCGTCCTCAAGAAGTTGGCTTTTCCCAGCGCAGTCTCTGTCGCGGCCTTGAGCCTGTCGATCAAGGACGCCTTGGTAACCCCGAACAGGCGGTAGACCACCTGCTCATCCATACTTACCGCGGCGCTGAACCACGCCGCGAACATGATGGCCTGCGTGGACGGCCGTGGCTCATAATTGCTGTAGATTTCCTCCCAGAAACCCTGGTAGTCGTTCTCAAACGTTGGGCGATGCACGCATCTCGCAACGGGATGGACGGCGTGGAAGTATTGTTGAAGAAGACGGTCCGCGGCTTCCCTAGTGGGCAATAAAGACTCCAAAGACTGCACCTCGGCCGACTGGCCAAAGAAGAAGCCGCTCGAGGGAGGAATGTAGGACTCACCCGGCCTCAAAAAGTCGGGGAGTGAGCCGTTGGAACCTCCGCTGACGGTGGACATGGCATCCATGCCCGGCGGTGGGCCGGGGAAACCGGGATACCCAGGGGGCGGTCCACCACGGGGCGGCCCGCCACGTCCGGCCCCGCCCATTCCTCCCATTCCTCCCATTCCTCCCATTGCGCCCATCATTCCTCCCATGCCTCCCATGCCTCCCATGGCCCCCATGGGTGGAGGGCCGGGAGGACCTCCTGAACCGGGAGGCCCGCCAGAAATCCCGGCAGAGATCTACGAATTGCGGTTAGAATGTTGCCCAGAACTCGGACGACTGTCCAAATACGCACCTCTTCTGCTATCCTAGGCCTGGAAAGGCCGCCGATTCGCTCCGTGATGCGCATGCGGCCAACTTGAACACCGAGATCAATGAGATCGTCTGTGCCGTCGGCATCTTCATCGTAGGTGACATCGAGCGCCGTCATGTCCGTGGGCTCGAGATCGCGCTCCTCGGCGAACTCATCTTCGACGTCGTCGGCCAGGATTGCTTGCTGCTGGGCAGCGCGGGAGGTCGTTTTTGCAACGTCGCGCTCCAACTGGCGCTCCAAGGAGCCGACCTTTTCCTTGATCTCTGTTAGACGAAGCTGGCTGGCCTCGTCGAGCTTGGGACTGAGGTAGACACAGTCGCGCGAGAACTTCATGCAGTTGACGCATGGTTGCGACTTGTTGCACTTGAGCTTGCGGCGGCGGCACTCGAGACAGGAAGTGATCATGCGCATGCGCCTGCGGATGGGCTTGGAGCTGATGGCGGAGCCAGCGACCGAGGCGCCGGGAGAGGTAGCACCGGCGGGCACACCCGTCTTACCTGGCACAGAAGATGTTGCTGATCCGGGCGACTGGGGAGGGCCGGGCATGAGATCTGAGTTGGGAAGTACGCGCGGGCTTGCCATGGAGGGGCCGGGCGCGGAGGGGCTCACAGGATTCATGGGGTAATACTGTGGCTGGCCATGGGGCGGCGAGTGAGGGTTGACGGGCGAGTGAGTGTGGTGCTGATGTGGGTGGGAATGCGGAAGCTGTTGATAGGCGTGAGGGTGGCCCGGTGCCTGGGCCGAGTAGATGGAAGCACCGGGCGCATGACGTGCAGCGGAATAATGGCCTTGGTCCATTTGATGGTTGGTCGGCGGTCTTGTTCTGTCACTTGTCGTCTTTCTGTCAACGGCGGAGCGTGCGAGGGCGGGTGATATGAGTTCCTGTTAAGGTTCGACGAAAGACAAACAGCGCGGTCATTCGTTGGGCGAGGTCGAGATGGCGATCGAAAGAGGGTAGAGACTGGGAACGGTTGAGGATCGGCTGGGTCGTCCGGGGGGAGTTACGGACGTAAAAAAGGACGTGGGCTGTTGTATGTGCAGGGCCACTCGGAGCAGGGTGGTCGCCGGAGATGTATGCGCGCGTGTGTGTGTGTGCGTGTGGGAGGAGCGGGCGGAATATGCAGGAGGTGATTTTTATTTAGACTGGGCCCCGGTCTGGCTGCTGCTTGATTGTGGTGGTGTCGAGCAGTCGAATCGTAGTGGTGGTGGTGTTGTGTAAGAGTTCGGGTTGGCGTGGTGTTGGCAGGTGGTGGGATGTGTTGGCGGTCGAGAGAGAGGACTCGAGCAAGAGGACGTGGAAGGATTCGAGAGCGTTGGAGTGCGGGTGTACACAGGACTATGTATCCATGTAAGTGTACAGCAGAAGAGGAAGAAGAATAAGCAGCAGCTTCCGCCTTCCGGCACAAAAGGCAACCAAAAAAAAGACGGGGTGTCGTGGATTTGCAACTGGATTTGGATTTGTGCGCCGCGCTACGCCGTGTCCAACAACGGACGAACAGAGAGAACGAGGAGCAGCAGCAGCAGCAACAACATGGGATGAAGGTAGGTAGACAGACAGGCACGGTGTGCAAGGGGTGTGCGTATGCGATACCTTCCTTACCTGGCGGCAGCGGGCGACGAGGGGTCCCTCGTGGGTCTGGAGGCGCGACCCCGAGGTGAGCAACAAGTGACGGTGGAGGTGAGGTGAGCACGCACGCACGCACAGTGGGGAGGGCAGTGTACCTAGGTACCTAGGTAGCCAGTACTTCCGGATGCGGGGGTTCGGCCCCCCCTGGCGTCTTTCTCTCTGCCCAAGACACACCTCCACGAAGGGAATGGTTCATCGCAACATCACGCAACAGGCACACACCTCAGCGCCAGCGCCGGCTTCGCTAATCTGCTTCTCGCCTGGCCTCTATTCCTGTCCCTCCACGCTGCGCTCGAGGCGACGGAGCCTTACGTTAGGTCAACGGAGATAATCGTCTAGGTTCTGCGCCTTGGAGGGACCTTGGAGGAAACAGGTCAAGGACGTGATGCTGTGCCTGCGCGCTGTCGAAGCATCGATGCATCGGTCGAGAGCTTATCTGTCCCGGCCTCGACAGTGCCGCGCCCTATCCGTGAGGCAGTCCCCTAGCTGCCGAGCCCTGGCCTGGCGCCGGCGTTTGCCCCGTCCGTCTCGAGTCCCTGATCCTCCTCGCCAGTCGTGTCGTGCTCATCGTTGTCTTGTCTCGTCGTGACCGGCCCGTCTCGGTCTGCCTCTGTGTCTCTGGCACTGTCTCTGTTCCTTGTTCAGTTCTCTCTCTCTCTCTCTCTCTCTCTCTCTCTCTCTCTCTCTCTCTCTCTCTCTCTCTCTCTGTCTCTGTCTCTCTCTGTCTCTCTCTCTCTCTCTCTTCCTCTTTCTCTTCCTCTCCGTCACTGTGCCTCTCTCCCCATGTGTGTAGGTACAAGCTCTCGACACACAGACAGTGGGCAGGCAGACGGACACAAGGACAGACAGATAGACAGATAGACAGCAAGACACAGGCATAAGCAGGCTTGATGGGTTGATCTGTCTCGTCCTGCGGCTGCTGCTGCTACTGCTGCTGCTGCTGCCTGTCTCTGCGAAATCTGAATGGAACATTCCGCAGGGCACTTGCGGTGCATGCTGCATGGATGGGGAAATGCCCAATCCCATTGTCCACGGCGATATAGGCCCAACCTCCATCTAATAAGGCCATGTGAGCTAACGCCAGCTAGGGTTATCTTTACAGCGATTGTCAGTCGAGTTCGATGTCATCCACCTCGCGAAGCAACCTCGACTGGCGCCAATCCCACTCGGTTTTTCTTTTCTTTGCTCATCTTCCCCATCCTCGCTGCACGTAATAATTAGAAGCAAGAGGAGAATTACGCCTTGAGAGAGACCCTCCGCGGCCCAGCACCTCTTGGCCCATGGCCCTAGTGGGCAAGCGGGCAAGCAGGCTGTGTGCTATGTACTTGGACTCGCCGAATGCCTCGGCCGAATACGCCAATTGCTTGCTGCATCACCCACCACCACCCCTGGTTACCCCCCCCCCCCCCCCCCCCCCCTCCACCCCGCGGACCTCGCACTCCTTCACTTCCAACAAATCTACGCCGGGCATAGGACACGGCACGTTCGTCTTTCTTGCAATCACTTGCTCTGGCCCTCAGACTTGGTTGCATAGGTCATATTTCTTACCAAGATGAAGGACCACCATCCCAGCAACCAACAGCTGCTCGGTACCAGAGGGGCTGGATAGACGGACCAGATCCCTCGATGCCGCTTCCATCTGCCTTCCAGCCATTCCAAACCCCCGTCTAGAAGCATCTCCTATCAAAACCCACAGACACCCTCCACGACGAACAGAGAGCCTCAAGAAGGAGAACGCTAAGCCTCGACGTCCCAATGCAGTAACAGCAGCACTTACCTCTTGGAGCCACACCCGAGTCTTCCGACTTGCCGTCTTCTTTCACGTCTGCTTGTTTCTGTTTCTGTGCCTGGGGCCTTGCCTTGCAACCTCGTCGTGAACCCCTGGTCGGCGCAGCTTTAAGCAAACACACAGTATACACACATGAGCTGCATTATCCGTATATTACATATCTAGGTTAGGTAGACATACAAGCAGATTGCACACAGTTCGCCCCCTTTCTGCTGCTTCACCGCCACCACCTACCCAACCACTGTCCACGCCGTTTGGCCCTTGCCCTGGCCTTTTGGGCCGCAAATGACCGTGGTCAACCCTCCGGAGTCTGGCCGGCGCGGCAAACCCTTGATCTCGTCTCTTTTGTTGCTTGTCTCGTTTTGCCCTTTACCCGCCCGCCCGCGCAAACACGTGGGAGACGGATCGGCCTGCCGCAATTGTTCTTACCACACGCAGCACGCGCACCGCCCAAACAAGGTTTTCCTTGGTGATGAAGAAAGTTGGGCCTGTCTCATGAGGCCGGCCAGAGACATCAGAGTCAAGAGTACAACAGACAAAGGGTTTTGTGGGTTGCTATCCGGTGGGTGGTTCCAATGGGGGTCACGACACTCTCGCCGTACGCATGCGGCAGAGACATCCAGCGCACTTTCTCCTCGGGCCCGGCCGATGGTGGTCCTCCGCTTCAATGACTGAATAGATTCCAATGCCGGAATCTTCGTTGCCATGTTTCGCATCATACACCATCCACCATCAACCGCTCTGCCGCTCCGGCCCATGATGCCTCGTGGCGAACGAATGTTCTCCCGACACGAAACATTGTTCATTGCAGAATTCCGTACATTGCGCTAGTATGCCTCTTCTTTGCAACTCTGCACTCTCTCGTGTCTCACCTTGGGAGGGCCTCCCTTCAGGCACCACTGCCGTGGACTCGCTGCGCTAGACTCGATGCCCCAGGCCCCATGTCTCAACGTCTCACATTCCCTTCACGGACGCCTGATTGGGGGGGACACACATGACTTCACAGTGTGTTCCATCCTCCGACGAGACCCTGCTACCCTGATTTCGCTTCCTCCGCACGCTCGCCCGAGGCAACGTTGGCCTCCCTCCACCGTTGCAGTCTTCGAGCAACGAGTCGCCTCTCCTTCTCCCCTCCGTGCTCCTCGATAATGTCCAACACCCAGGATATCCGACGCGTCCTCCCAGGCTCGCACCTCTTGAGCTCCCGCAAGCCTACAGTCACCACCGCCAAGACCACCCTGTGCTCGAGCTCGACCTCATGTGCCCTGAGCCACGTAACGCACCGCCCCACGTTACGTAGTATGGTGCTGTCAGTGAGATGTTTTGCCTCTGAAAACCAGACTGCCATATTCTGAATCAGCTCGATCCTCGTCTTCTTCCATCGCTCTGCCTCTGCCAAACGCCGCTCGTACGGCAGCTGTCGTGCTACGTTCTTCCGTGTATCGACCCGGCGCCAGTCCTTCTTCCACCGAAAGTCGGCCACGGCCCCACTGCGTACCACTTTCCAGACGATGGCGGGGTTGATGGACTCATCCTTGATCATTCCCTCCACGTAGCGCGGCCAGGCCTTCCAATCCCATTGTTTGAGGATCTGCTTGTCCCTCTCGGACTGGGGCAACCACTGCCACCATTGCCGCTTTTTGCCATCCAGGCGATCCGCATGGTTCTCCAATATCGAAAGTGTGGTAAGGGCGAAACGGTGATCGCCGCCCGCCTTGGCCAGCAGCGAGAACGGAATGATGGGGATGCGTGTGTTGACTTGACAGTAAGCTCGCATGGAATCAAACAGTTCCTCTTGACGCCCGAAGCGACGCAAGAATTTCAGTAGGCTTAGCAGGATCCATACGGTCTTGGCGATGTAGTTGAAGGGGGTGTTGTAGCCGATTTTGACGACCAGCGCGGCCAGGCTGAGGTCAGGACGGCCGGCGCAGTCGCGTGGCCATTCAGCAACCCCCTCTCCATGACTTTGCAGATACCCACGGCTCGTCCACTGGTCAAAGAGAAGCTCGCTGAGATGTCGGCCGGCGGACCCAAGCAAACACTGGTCGAAGTAGGCCGATCTGACGCAAGCGTCCAGCAGGTAGTCCTGCCTTACCAGCGGCATGTGCGCCAAGATCTGCAACCAATATAATTGACGCGTCTGGTTCCGAGTCTTTCTCATACCTTCGTGAATGGCAGTTTCCAACTTGCCGAGTAGTGCGTTGTGGTCCTCGGGACATAGCCTGCGGAGCGCGACGCCAATGTCCGCGGGCCGCGTGCGCCACTGTAGGCTGGTCGCGACTAGGCTTTGCACTGCCGCAACAACGCCCTCGTGGACATCATCGATGTAGGAGAGAGGAATCGCATCGAGTATGGTTTGAACCAGCGGCAGACTTGTGCGCCCCCCGAGCAGCTGAGATGCCTGTATTAGGACCATGTTCCAGAAAGTGTCTTTGAGATCCGCAGCGCTGAAACGACTGGACGATTTGATGCCGCTGACCACGGCCGAGAGGAATTCCCTAATGGCAGTGTCGACGACCTGTCGGTCGGCTTCTGCGTTGGCGAGGGACAGTGGGAATGTCGAGACAGCCATCACCACCGCATCGGAGTCCAGTGCGCCCGACTTGATGTCCTGCTCAAGGTGCCGCGTGAAGCTCCAGAATGCCGGGTCCATCGCTTGCGGTGTAGAGGCAGCAACGGCCGATCGAGCCTGAGAGAGCCTTTCCATAAGGGGGTCGGCCGGTAGAGTTTCCCTCCCGTCGTCTTCTTGGGCTTTTTCTTCACCGGCAAGGGTCCTCATCATCTTCTGTATCACCGTCCACGGTGTGGTCGACGCTGCTGGTGCCGGCCGGTCTTTCTCGACGTGCAGATCGTTTCCCCCGCTCGACTGACGAAGAGTCGGCGGTTGCCACTTCCACTTGCTGAGGTCGACGGGGAGTTCCATGGCCCAGGGCGGCAGGGTTGACTGGTGATCGAGGTACATGGCCGTCATCTTCCGCTTCCCAAGCCGCTTCCGGCTCTCCAGCGGGCCGGGCGTGGAGCTCGAGTTCCGTCGCGTGAGGTGCGATACATGGCAGTATCGCTCAAAGGCGCTCGTGAGCAGCCCATCCGTGATCCATATCGCTTCTGTCGGCGCTCGAAGCTGCTGGACGGCTCGGGTGCAGCGCGCGGTCGGTCGGGAGGACATTGGGACGCTCGTTTCGCATCCGACTGTTCATTGATTGATGGACTATAATGCGCCTGTCCCATGCCTAGCGAGCAAGGTCAGCAGCGTCAATTCGGACGTGGGTTTGGCGGTCAATTGGGTCGCTTTGGCGCGTTTGAATCGCTGTATCGGTGGGGTTCGAATTGGCAGGGAGGTCAGCAAGTTTGGAAGAGCTTGTATTCGCCGGCCCACTATTCGTTGCAGCCACGACCTCAGTGCGGTCGGGTGTGGCTAAGCCGCTCCGGCCGGCTACCTCGGCGACGGGACGCCCTGCGACTGGACAGGACAGGGGGGAAGCTTTGGCGGGGTTTTCAGCGGTCGCGGATTACGCGGGGCATCTTGCATCTAGAGAGGATCTACACCGGCTCATCCAGACATCACAGACGCCGGCCGACCAGACAAGATGGAGTTGACATTTGAGCCATTGAAGAACGACCTGCTGCTGCGGGCAGCGCGCGGTAAGCACAAGCTTTCAATCGCTGCAATTGAGACGCAGACTAACATGACGATGCAGGCGAGACGGTCGAGCGCCCGCCATGCTGGATCATGCGGCAAGGTAAGGACCCCTCGGACCAGCACCGTAGACAACGAAGAAAAGACAGCGGCTTACTCCAGACAGCCGGTCGTTATCTCCCCGAGTACCACGAGGCTAAGGGCAACCGCGACTTCTTCGCCTGCTGCCGCGATCCCGAGATTGCCAGCACATTGACCCTGCAGCCCATCGAGCGCTTCGCCGGTCTCCTCGACGCTGCCATCATCTTCAGCGATATCCTCGTCGTTCCCCAGGCCCTCGGCATGACCGTAGAGATGGTCGACAAGAAGGGACCGCACTTCCCCGACCCTCTGAAGAGCCCTACGGACGGCCAGTACGAGCAGGTCATGGCCAAGAACGTCGACGTCGCCGCCGAGCTCGACTACGTATACAAGGCCATCACCCTCACGCGCAAGAAGCTCGCCGGCCGCGTGCCCCTGATTGGCTTCTGCGGCGCCCCGTGGACGCTGTTCTGCTACATGGTCGAGGGTGGCGGCACCAAGCTTTTCATCCACAGCAAGACGTGGATCTACAGATACCCCGAGGAGTCCAAGAAACTGCTGCAGAAGATTGCCGAGGTCTGCGTTGAGTACCTCGCCCTGCAAGTCAAGGCCGGAGCACAGGCATGTCTTCTTTCCGCACTGCGACGTCTCCCTTGTGACTGACAGCTGTCCCAGAGCATCATGGTCTTTGACTCGTGGGCTGGCGAGCTCGGCCCGGCTGCCTTTGAGGAGTTCAGCAAGCCTTACCTCTCCTACATCTCCGCGAACCTCCCCAAGAAGCTGCAGGAGATGAACCTCGAGCGCGTGCCCATGACTGTCTTCCCCAAGGGCTGTTGGCATGCCCTCAACACGGTCTGCGACATCGGCTACGACGTCGTCGGTCTCGACTGGATGCAGAGCCCTGCCGACGCCGTCAAGACCCGTGGCGACAGACGCATCACATTCCAGGGCAACGCCGACCCCGGCGTCCTCTACGGCACCCACGAGAACATCACCAAGGCGGTCGAGGAAATGGTCAACGGCTTCTGGGGCCAGAAGAAGGGGTGGATTGCCAACCTCGGACACGGTGAGTCGATACACGCATTGCGTCGCAAAAGAAGAACGAGCGTAACTAATCCTTGGCAGGCATCACTCCGGGTGTCAACCCCGAGGACCTCAGATTCTACTTGTCTGAGATCCACCGTCTGACGAAGAACTAAGAAGGTGTTAGGGTACGGAAGAACACATGAACCATTATTCGAGAGATGTCACGGGCGTATAAAAGGTGTTCGTCTGGGAGGGGCACATCTCTACTGGTCTTACTAGAGACGGCATAGGTATAGACCAAAAATCGCATCTCAATATCATTTGTTGCAAGCCAAGAGCTGCCGGGCAATATGTGGACAGCATGTGATGCTTTTAAATGAGAGAAGTGATGACATGAATATTTGCTTTTCCTTTCCGTCCCTTGGTTTCATCAAATAGCTGCATATGGTATCGTAAACTTTTTTTTGTGTCGTTTCAACGTTTTTCGTTGCCCATTCCAAACGCCCCAGGGAGACCATCTTTGATGTCCTTTCCTGTTTCCAATCCCCAAACTCCGTCGCCAATGTGCATGACCCGACGTCCCCAGAAGGGGCGGATAAGTCGAATTGGTCATTATCATAATCGCTTGAAAAGCTGTGCATGGAAAAGAAATAGAGAAGAAAGCGCTTATGCCTTCTTGGTCAGGTTGTTGAGCCACTGCTTGCCCTTGGCGGCGAGGCCGTTGCCGTCCTCGGGGCTGCGGCGGCCGCCGGTGGGCGAAGGCGTCTTGCGCAGCGAAGACTCGTCGTCCTCGACGGCGGCCGTCGCCTCGGCCTTGGCCTTCTTCGCGGCGGCCTCCTCCTCGGAGCCGGTCTTGAAGACGTTGGCGGCGCCTCCACGGCCGTAGTGGGTTGCGCCGTTGCTCTCTCGGCGGGGGACGCTGTGAGGGGAGCATGTTAGTCACAAGGGTGCTTCTTGCGGGCAAAAGTGGCGGATGGGACTCACCCCTCGACGTCCTGGCGCAGACGGGTCTCGTAGGGGTCGGCGTTCTTGGCCATGTTGCCGGAGCCGCCGCGGCCGGTGGTGACGACGGAGGTCTTGAGGGTCGGGGTCTCGAGGTCCTTGGGGGTGACCTTGGGCGACTTGGTGCTGTCGGCCATGTTGCCGGCACCGCCGCGGCCGTGGGAGGCAAGCATTGTGAGGATGCGCGAGGAAATGTCTGGTTTTGGTGCTTGGTGTCTGTCGGGTCGCTTTTGCGAAGCGCGAGTCTTTTGCTTGGGGAGGTATGTATGAGTCGTCGATGAGCCGGGCGTGGGTCGGAGTAAGACCAGGGCGAGGGATGACAAGAACGCGAGGAGCGTTTCTCGGGACAGAGGGCGATCGATGCGGTGTGGTTCGAGAGTTGATGGCAAGATGAGAACGCAGAAACACTGGAACTCCTGGAATCAAATTCTGGTGACAGTGCAATACGGGTGGGTAGTGTACCGGCGGCGACGACGGACGGGAGACAAAGGACTTAAATAGGAACGTGGAGGCACAGCAGCAGGCAGTTTTACTCGGTCTTTGTTTAAGCTTCGTTTGGTGGTGGTGGTGGGAGGACGGAGGCAAGGATGGCATTGGCATTGGCATTGGCATCTCGGTCATGGCCGCAAGCAGATGTTGCGCGACCTTTCCCATGTACGGCGTAAGCACATCCTTGGCCTGCTCCTCCAGCCAGACGTAGGTTGCGCCAACAAGTGATCACAAGGTCGCTGAAATATTTTTTTCTTTCCCTCTTGGTTTTGGGGCCTTGGCTCAAGTGGCTTTCCCCACACCAGGGGCACGGTCTCGGTGATGTTTAGCCTGGACATGGACAACATGTGGGCTTTTTTTTTTCTTTCCCCCCAATTTGTGTTTTCTGCAGTGGATACCTACAGAACACATAATGGCACATGGCCGTGAGAGAAAGAGGGGAAAGGATAGAGAGCCCGTTGCCGGGAGGTTTTGCAGCGGTTGAGAGGCCAGAGGCATCGCGCGTTGGCTAGCAGGGAGTGTGGACGTTTAAAGAAACCGCGGGGGCCGGGGAGCCAGTCATTGACAAACCAAAACGTAATGAAAACAACGACATCCAGCCAAAAACACCACGCACCCGCTGAACCGACAGGCACGACAGCACCCTCTTCCCAGCCCGGCCCCAAGCACTCGCCCTGGGTCTTTGGGTCCCTGTCCCTCTGCCCTGGACCCCAAAGCTCCGCCCTGTCTGGGATAGGCAAAGTCGCTGGTGGTGTCATTCAAGCTGCGCGTGTCACTTGATCGCAATCTGCGAATCGCCGGCTCTAGGCCATGGCAAACACGCGGGGTGGATGTGGACGTTTTCCAACGACGAACGTCTCTGTCTTTGTTCTCGGGCTCGCGAGGTTGACGATGAAACCAGATTGCGAGGCGGAGATGCAGAAAATGAGGCTGGCAAGGCCTTTCTGTGACTGGCCGAGCTGTGCATACTTCGAAAGGAACCAAGGCGTGCAAGCGGTTGAAAGTGCGACTCTGAGTGATATTGTTGCTGTTGCTGCACGTTGTGTCGGGTCTAGAACCAGCGGCAATTGGCGGCAGCAGCAGGGCTTCAGGTTACCCTAGGATGTTCTATTCGACGCAACAGAGCTGCGGCCTCGTCCGATGGTCTTGTGACCTGGTGTTGATGATTCCTCCCGGCCGGCTGTAACGTTCCCAGGCGGGAGGTCTGGAGTCTGTATGCGCACATTGATCGCAAAGCGACTACGTGCTTGGCATTGGCACGAGGGTGAAAAAACTTGCCCTTGGATCCACGCCGGTAGACTTGTGCTCCGTCTCCTTTGCCTCTGGCCACCGCGGCAGGTTTGTCTGCCGGCCCTCGGCGCTGCCCTAGAGCCGATGGACAGCAAACTCAATTCGAGTTGCCTGAGTAAAGAAAAACCAGAGGATGCCGTGTCATTTAACCGCGCCGTGACTCGTCTGGGCAGCAGTGACGTTTGCCTCGTTGCGCAATTGTCTTTGGGCTCTGCACTTGCTCCGCCAGGCTGAAACTGGTGCATGATTGTGACTGGTAAGAATGCACCCCGGATTTTCGTCCAAACATCGAGACCTTGCAGAATGCTCAAGCCAGTCACATCTCGGCCTTTTCACATCAGTCGGTCATCTCCAGCCCCGTGCCAACACAAGCCTCGAGCAGAGGGCCGCAGCTCTTTTCTTGACCTTTGCCCTCTTGCCCCTGCTTAGACCGATGCACTCTGGTTCTTGAAAGTCCAATGAATGTCGCAGGAACCAGTGCATGGGATGTCAACGAGTGTCGTCCTGGCATCCAGACAACCTTGAATGCAGAATTTGGCCCGGAAAGAGCAAAGTCTCCCTCGATGATTGGCCCATCTCGAATTGAGACCATCTGAAGAGCCGGCGGTGGCAATCCTGAAAATCTGGTTGGCCTGTCGCGGCGGAAAGAAAAAAGTTTACCATGCGCGCGGGCATTGCCGCTAGGGTCCTTTTTTTGACAGCTCGGCAAACGGCGATCTGCATCTGCGAATAAACTCCGATGGCGAATTCCTGTGGATGACGCGCATTCAGCAGACCGTTCCTAGCCCCGAGGATATCCAAATTGCTTGAGATGCGATGGCCCGGAGCCGAGGTGACCCCGATGACTGTTGGTCCCATTGTCATTTAAGCCATCCAAGCCAATCTGGTCTTGAAGACTGACTACCGCTAAAGAGAGGTGGGCAGGGATGCTAGACGGAAGGATCAAGCTTTCTACACTAGAACAACTCAAAGCCAGGGCAAGTCTGTTCCATTAGGGACCTATCTGTAGTGCAATGATTACGACGTGGGGCTATTCCATCCCTTGAAACCCAAGGTTGTGACTGTGAGTATAAGCACTGGATATGCATAGGGTTCTGTTCGGCTGAGCTGTTTGACGTCACGACTAGATCTTAACTTTGGATGCGACCATGCCGTTTCGTTTGAATGGTTGCACGGCTCTGTTCCTGGACACCTCGGCGGTTCAGATGAGAGATCAGGCGTATAGACTCTGACAACTCCGGAGACTTTGAGCCTGTAGACACATTGAACGGCATTGTCTTGCCTCTTTATCCGAGATGAACCTCGCACTTCAGACGAACAGCCAGGCGAGCGCACATCATGGAGAGGGCCCACGCCCGTGCTAGCGCGGCAACCGGATCACCTCCGGGTGCCCTAGACCTTGTCTGCTGTTAGGACAAGGTCCCCTGATTATCCACCTCGCGTCTACGACGTGTGCCTGCATCATCTACCGGCTTTGGCTCAGGTGCCGAGAAGCGGACTGAATGTGGCCAGGAGGTCGCGAGATCGTCGATAATAATCTCGGTGCCAGTCCATACGCACTCGTTGCGTCGTTGGGTTTTTGATGTTCGTAAGAGAATTGCTGTCTGGTGTTCGGCCATGCGTTTATCTAGTACAGAGAAACCGGGTTGGTATGTGTTCCGGCCTTTCGGTGGCCACGACCACTCTTACGAACGGCGGATGCTTTGTAGCCGAGAGATCGTAGCGTCCTGCCTTGCTGGCCGAGGTGAAATGGGTGTTACAACGTCGCAACTCATGGTTGCAGTAGGTGGAAGATGTAAAGAAACGACGAGCAGCCAGGATGTATTATCACAAGGTCTTATGACCCCAGGGCCTCCTTTGATAGACGTCAAACAGCCCCGATAGAGAAAGTTGCTCTGATAATCTCGAGGAGCGTGCTCACAGTTATTTGTCAAAGGACAAGGGTGCCCGTTAGCTGTCAAGATGGCTGCCGTGGCTGGAGGTAAGGCGGAAATCCGGCTTGGCCAACACAGCCAGAAACCGAGCCTGGCAGCCTGTGTGCTATTCCGAAGCTGCAGCGTAATATTTGACAGGAAACGGCAAAAGGCGCAACGCATCGGAAGGTCTTGCGCATAGACCACAGCTCCCACACCGCAATTCGGGCGGCTCGCTCCAGGGACATGGCTTGAGGACTCTGATAACAGGGGAAGATGAGCAGATGCCATGGCACCCGGTTGTTGCTCCTGGCCGGCGCGGAGCGAACAAAAGGACGTTGGACGGTTCAGCCAATGGAGAAGAGGCAGATGGCATACGATGGGTAACACAGCAGGCGGGGATACTGCAGGTGAAGTTCCGGCCGGGTGCGGATGGCTGGCGTACGAATGGAAGATGCGCTTTTGATTTGCACCAAAGCGCCCAGAAACGACCCAATGTGGAAGTTTGCTTTCACGGGCTAGCGAGAAGACGACCGTGGCCAAGCACGTTGGGGCCAGGTAGGCGCTGTCAGTTGTCAAGGGTGAGATGTGGCACGGAGGAGCTCCCAGTGGTCAACGGGCAGGCCTGGGTGGCGCGCCCCCCCCCCCCCCCCCCCCCCCCCCCCCCTCCCCCCTTCTTCTGCGAGACAGGAGGAGGTGCGGCTGAAGCAATGCGCCGAGCAGGCGTCGGGGAGTCGGGTTGTGTCAATGGGCACCGAGGGAATGGTTTGGCATAAAGTAGGCCTGCTGCTAAGGTCGGGACCGATACATGGGCGCGGAAATGGTTCGTGGACCATTGTGTCGGGTTGGGGTGGCTGTTGGGCGGGATGACGAAGGAGGGGGGCCGCTCGACATGTCTGGTTTCGGCATGATTCGCCGACTCTCATTGCCCGGCCTCGTGCGTTCGTGTCATGGAAAGCAAAGCCGGCCAGAGACGAACGACACGAGACGGTTGACGGACGGGAGATTAACTCCAAGCTGCCATGTTTTCGAACGAGGTCGGATCCAAGACATTGTGGGCAGATGCGACGGGCGGGGTGCCAGACGGGACGGAAGTGTGTGGCATGTGTGTGGTAACACACGGGTCGACGGGTTTTCTGTGCGGGAGGACGTGAGGAGGAGGATGACGACGGATGAGTTGAGCTGCAGAGCAGGCGTCCTGCGTTCGAAAGGATACGTCTGCCATCCGAGACTGGCGATGTTCGGGCATCAAGCTGGTCGCCGATGGGTCAATCAGAACTGCAATCAGGTACGCATTAGTGAATCCCCGCCGCGAGGTGATGGATGATCTTGGGAAGGCAATAACGAAGTCCAAAGTACCTTACCTTAGGGTGTCTCTGAGCTGAGCTGAGCTGGCTTTGGCGTACCTGATCCTTGTCGACTTTTTTGCCTGCCCCGTCGCTAGCTGCTGTTTCCGTACCGGCAATGCTGCAAAGTGCCAGCGGGGCCATGTACTCAGACACACAGCACTGGCTCGTCATGTCGAGAGGAGAGAACAATAGGAAAACAAAGAACCCCGGGAGGAAGGGGCTGGCTCCGTCCGCATTGTCAGTATCCGAGGTCCCCGTAGAATGAAGCAGGCGTCTTCCAACATGGCATCGTGTCTTTGCACTGCGTGTGGACGAGTTGACGAGGTGGCATGGCAAGGTGACTTTGTCCATGGGTACGTTACCCACCCGGAAGAAGGAGGCAAGAGGCGCGCTCGTCTACTCTATTCGTACAGTCTGCGGATGCTCGAGCCAGAGTCCGGCGGATGTTAAAAAAGCAGAGGATGGCGGGCCATGGCCCATCACCCGTTCCGCACTCTAGCACCGCGCATCGCGCATCGCTCGTATCCACCGCGACGGCAACCTTGGCACTCCATACTGCAGAGTACATTCAGGGAAAAAAAAGCAAAGAGGAATGGAAGGAGCCGGCGCCAGTGAGAGCGAGACCCAATGCCCAGTGATCTGAATGTACGGACAGGCACAGGTAAACCCCGCGCTGGCGGTCGTGTCAATGGTGGTCGATACCAGTCGTCCACCCAAAGTGGGCTGCCGCACAAACCGTCGGTATATCTGCATCAACGAGCGTTTGCCAAAAAAAAAGAATGGCGGCTTGTCTCATGTACGAGGGCGGAGGCAGGCGACGTCGACTCTGTTGCTCTGCCCAACCACGGAACCCGTGGGCATGATGTACAGCACGAGCACAGCACAGGCACGACAGCACACGACAGACACATGGCGGTCGCTCAACCAAGAGTCCCAAACCAAAGGCACCGACCCGACGACCTGCGGACTGTACTGTACTGGACTGTGCTGTGAATGTGACGACCGCGCAGAGGTACAGCATCAATCAGCTGGCAGCGATCCAATCCATGGATGGGGGCCCCTCCCTTGGTCTTGGAGCACCTGGGACCCTGCAAGCCCTGGTGCTGGTCTGCCGCCTGCTATCCCGCCCGCCCAACCGTGCAAGACAAACTCGACCTGTCTTCCCGCGTTGCCGCCACCAACCGAGCGTGCTGCGGTATTGCAAGGCGGCGCCGTGCCGTGTCGTGGTGTCGTGCCGTGCTAGTGTCGGTGTCAGTGTCAAGAACGTCGGGTCTTTGCTTCCAGGTATTGCTGCACCTCTGCTTTCTGCTGTTCTTCTCTCGAGACTTGCTTGCGGGCTGGGCATCGAAGCAATCCAATGTACCTACAGTGAGTGTAGACCGTTAGGTGACAGAGAGCCAGTCAGTGTACCCGGCAGGTACCTCCCTAGGTAAGGTGCAGACCCACCCCACGCCCGCCCACAACCAGGAAGATGCACACAGACCACCATTTGCACCCCTCCTCCGTCCAGAGTGCCCCCCTCTCTCTCCCCCATTTCCCATCTCCAATTGCCCAGTGACTTGCGTCGGTAGCTGCTTAGTTTTGTCGAGCTCCCTTGTCCGTCCATGTTCGTACCCTTACGCATGTGCAACCTTGTTCGGCCTTCCTTGGGTTGCTGCCTTCCTTCCACTTTCCTGTGGTACCGAAGAAAGCGTCCTGCGGTACTGCACCTGCGGCCTCTATGCACCTGCACCTTCAAAGCTCGAGCACCTTGGGAACCTAAAACATCCTGTCCTTTATAACGAACCCGGCTGCCCTGACCCGTTTCCTTCCTCGACCACCATATTTTCTCGAGACACGGAACCACGTTTCTCTCGAGTCTGGCAGTCCATCCCGCTAGGTACCGTGCAGTCCCCCTCTTGCTGCTGCACAATCTTCTTCTTCCCGAGCCCGCGTCCGTATCCCGCAATTATTCCGCGCTTTGCTGACCCGGCGTGTAACGTAGCCGTGGCCTGCGATAGCTTTCTTCTGCCGCTCTCGCCCCCCCCACCTCCGCTCCGCGACGAGAACCCACGATCGAGCTTCGCAAAGAACCGCCGAAACCATGAACTACGACCAGCAACATCCCGCCTCTGGTGGCTACCACCATCAGCAGCATATGCCCCCGAACCCCTATGCTCAACAACAGCTTCCGCCTCCTCACCAGCAACATCATTCACAGCACCCCCAGCAGCATCCGCATCATGCCCATCCCTCAAGCCAGATCCCACAGCTTCCCCCCATGTCTTTCCCGCCTCCTGCGCCAGTACCATCTAATATGCCTCCCAACGGTGTCCCTCCTCAACACCCTCCCGCCGTCTCTTCTGGCCCCGCCGCCTCGACTTCCGCGAGCCAGGGCCAGCCCCCTTCTTTCTCCAGGACAGACGACCTGGGCAGGCAATACGAGTTCGTCAAGCGTCCGAGCAAACCTCTCGAGATCATCAGCTTACAAAGTCCAGGCTTGTGGTTGTCCAGCAACCCCAGAGAGCGCGCATGTGCGGATTCGGTGACAAGGTGAGCAAGCCCCCTGTTGAATACTTGCCATCGTCGACACTCGTGCTGATGCTTCGTTTCGACAGGACCGCCGCCCCATTACCCCTCCGCCGTGTATCAGAGTAAAGGTCTTCAACCCCGAAACCGGTCGCGAGTTCAGTGTAAAGTTAGTTAGCCCCGCGTCTTCCAAGTTGGACATTGCGCTGACAGCCTGATAGCGAGGTCGAGCATGGGCATTTCATCATCAATGTTGACCTGTGGGACGAGAAGGCACAGCACGAGGTGAACCTCGTCAGGCACTCGAGCACAACGGCCTCCATTTCTACCACAACCCCGACTCCCTTCCACACGCTGAGGCAAGACCCCCCGGGCATGCCTCCGTACGCAGACCTGATACCCGGTTACGCGGCCGGTCCTGCGTATGGCCAGCAGCAGCAGCCCCCGCCGATCCCAGGGTACCAAGGGTACCAGCGTAGGTCTCTCGCGGCCAGCTGCATCAGCTCACGTGCTGACACGGGAAACAGCTCCTCCGACTGCATACACATCTACCAACGCCTCGTTTGCGCCCCCCACTCAATATTTCCCGAACCATGCCGCCAGCACCGTACCATCGCAGGCTGACATGACGTACGGACACCGCCAGTCCATGTCGATGGCGACAAATCAGCCCCAGGGCATGTTCACCAGAAATCTTATCGGCAGCCTGGCATCTAGCGCATTCCGCCTCAGCGACACGGAGGACAATGTCGGTATCTGGTTTGTCATGCAGGATCTGAGTGTCAGGACTGAGGGTCTTTTCCGGTAAGTACGCTCGCAGAAAGTCTCCTACATTGCTAACCCGTCGAAGCTTGAGGTTCTCGTTTGTGAGTGTGGCGAAGCGTGCCGGACAGCCCTCCGCAGCTGGCTCTTTGGTCAACATGGGCAAGAGCAATGTCCTCGCTCAATGCTGGAGCGACGTGTTCCAGGTCTACTCTGCCAAGAAGTTCCCCGGAGTGTGCGAAAGCACCCCTCTGAGCAAGTGTTTCGCTCATCAAGGCATCAAGATTCCCATCAGGAAGGATGGTCCTTCGGACGGGAAGAAGAACAACGAAGAGGACGAGGAGTTTTAAAAGGGTATTCTCTGTCGCATCACCGAGGCCATCCTTCCGCGCGATGTGGGAGTCGTCCGCGCGATGAAGTAATGTTGCGTTGAATGGGCACGAAGCGCAGCTCTAGTAACGAGGCACACCCGGGGAAAAAGAGGCTACCAGTATGTGGGCATCTGCATAATCTAAAGTGCCTGAGTATTTTGATTAGCACTCTTCCCGTTGAGGAATCTAGTATAAAAATCCCTATTCATTTAGAGCGCTTTTGTTTTGAACCTCTGAGCCATTGCTGCTGCGTTGCGAGGTTCTTTTATTCAATGCCTTGACAACTAAATGAACTGATATGCATGGCTGTGGCTTAATTTTACGCCCTCATGTCACACGGCTCTGTCTGCCGTAAGTTCTTAGTCTTACCTACAGCACTTCTTGCCCCGATCATTATGTGCTCTCGTTGACGACCTGGAGACAAGGCTTTGCTGCTTCCATTCCGGCTTACACACACTTCAGCTTCAGGCCAACGAAAGGGACAGGAAGGGTGACTTTTGCCTTCGGACCTGGGCCCGGAGTACCCCCCCTCCCCCTCACTCGGCCGGGAGAGCAATCCCCACTCGGGTGCATACACGACGACGGCGCGGGCGGCCAAGCAGCAGCAACCCTTCCCTTGCGAACAAGTAGCCCGAAAGTACTTCTGTGAAGGAAGACTTCCCTTACCTTAGTTCCCGTTGGGCGTGTGGAGAATTTCAGCCCCCAAACGTGCCGAGGGGGTCTAGGTAGGTAAGTGATCTCTGCCTGCGCCGCAACAGCTGTCACGCACTTTTCCCGAACGAGGAGTTGCGTCTGCTTCTTTTCGCGGCGCTGGAACCCCAAAGTTTGGTGATCCTTCTTCACCGCCCTTGCGCGCGCGCGCGCGCGTTCCAGAGCGCAGCGGTGAGGGAGACAAGATTAGACGAACCAGAGCCAGAGGGGGTTTCCGTTGGGCCCTACCTTCAACGGGCGCCTTGCATGTGAATACGGACCCTGTAGCATCCGGAATCGCCGAGTGAACGGTGATGGACGCACAAACGAATGGGTTGGCTCGACGAGATATCTCTAGTTTCGGCGGTTGGTGTCCGGTCGCCAATCTCGGGTGGCTTGAGTGTTCCGCAGCTACGGCACCGGAGTCTACCCTCCTGCGCCCTCGTCCGCCCCGTCCCGGAACCGCAAGCATGGCGTTGGTAAAGCCATTGCCGCGCGGGAAGCCGCAGCGGTGCAGATTATCCCCGCCGGATGGATCATGGGATGCTGTCGTTGGCGAGGCTGAGTAGCATCACCCCGAAATAACCGGAAGCATTCAAAAACGCGCGAGAGACGGCAAGGTCTAATTCCGACACATCCATTGGATATTGAAAAACTACAAAAATGATGCCTGCAGTCCCTACTGCATGGCTCCAACGCCGACACGCCCAACCCGGGCTCAACCAACAACGCTCAACGCTCCCAAAGTTTTCATTGCTGATCCTTTCTTCTTCGTGAGAAGCCGCCAGTGACGTACATCAGCTGACATGGTCGCATTCCATCCGTCAAGACCTCATTATGTCGCCTTTATCAAACGCCATCTCGTTTCCATCTCGAGCAATAAAAGGGAAGAAGGGAGAGAGAAAAAAAGAAGCCGGGAAAAAAAAGAGCTGATAAACTGTACATGTTGGGGGCTTCCCCCTCCCCTGACCTTTATAGGATCAATTCCATACCTCTTTCCCTGAATCATTCGTCGACCAGAGATCTCTCTTCTTTTTTCCATCATGTAATACATGCCGCGGGAGACTGAATTGTCTCCCGGCTCATCTTGAGCGCGCAAGCAACCGTCAGCGCGCATGTGCCCGACTGCACGCAGACCTTGGCCTGCCTATGGGTAAAGGAAAAAAAAGGACTTTTGAAAACGCCGCCGGCTGTGCGTATGCAAAGGGCTCTAGGAATCGGCCAGTTTCGCAAAGTGCTTGGACCAAATCCAACCAACTTGGTCATCAGGATCGTCTTGGTTCTTGGCAAGCCACAGCTCACCCTTTTCGGCAATGACATCAAAGATCTATGTGAATCACTGTTAGCCATCTATGGATCTCAAGACAAAGACGGGGCCAGCCACTTACCTCGCCAGCTTGGTACGTGAGATAGGGGTACCCAGCCTCATGCTTTGTGGTTTCAATGTTGAACTCGAACAATGACGCTGCTAGCCAGAGCACATTATAGCCGTTGCCTGCTGGCACCCGCTCTCGGGACGATGCTCTGGACGATCTCTGGCTCTCCTCGGTGCCGTCTGGCATGGGGAGTGCTGAGTGGAATAGGCCAGAGAACCGGCGCGACTCGCCACCTGCGTGCTGGGGGGTCTGATGAGCGGGATTTGAGTCTCTCCTCGTGTGCACTGTAGATTCAGAGCTCTGTCGGGGAAGGCCATTGGACTCGAAACTCTTGCCTGTTCCAGGCCGCGTCAACGAAGGAGGGATATTAGGGCGAGGCACCGGAGACTGGTCTCCCGTGACCGGAGATGGTGCCACCGACGGTCGGTGGCCATTGGCACCTGTGTAGTAGTCTCGGTAGTAGAACTGGTGCGGGCTGAGCGGAGTGGTTGATGGCGACAGGGTGAACTGCCCGCTGTGGCGCTTTGCAAAGTCCGGGGTGGGCAGCATCGGGGCATGGTCGCCGTTCACTGACAGGCCTCTGGGCCGGGGGGAGAGCTCGGCGGGCCGTGGTCGGAGCTTCGACGTGGCGGTGACGTCGTCGGTGCTTGCCGTGGTCGACTGTGACGTTCTGCCCTTGTATGCCGGGTTG
Organism: Colletotrichum fructicola Nara gc5; assembly: GCF_000319635.2. Taxonomy (NCBI): domain Eukaryota; kingdom Fungi; phylum Ascomycota; class Sordariomycetes; order Glomerellales; family Glomerellaceae; genus Colletotrichum; species Colletotrichum fructicola. Next base: position 4,164,227 of record NW_027094051.1, on the reverse strand, counting down.
AGAATGCCAATGTTAGTGAACATTTCCTGGGCGTACTTGTAGTCGCGCTGGAACTGCGCAACAATGTCTGCAACCTCGGGCGGCGGGCCCGTCTCTCCGGTGACCTTCTTGACCTTCTCCACCCAGATCGAGTACCAGTTGGCTTGAATGTTGACAAAGTTACCCAGACAAATGTTGCCAATCTTCTCGGTCAAGGCCGACAGCTGTGGCAGCTCCTTCTTCAAGGTCTCGTTCAGGGCGTCATACTGCTCCACCAGCTCCTTAAGCCTAGCGTCAACCGTCTTGCCGCCCTTCTTGAGCTGCTCGGACCGCTCGAAATCGAGGCGGCGCTTCGAGCGCTTCTTCATCGCGAGGGATGGGTTGCCGTATGCTTTGATGACATGCTCGAATGGCTCGATAACATGCTTTCTCACTTGTTGGAGCTGGCCGACTGTTAGATGGGGGGGGATGAGCAATGTCTCGAATGTTGTACTCACATGTTCTTCAAGGGCAACCTTCTCAATATCCCTCATGGACACGTTAAACTGGACCCATTTGCTTTCCAGCTCCGGGTAGCTTCCAGGTTGGAGTCGCATGACGAGTTCCATGGACGACAGATATTGCAAAAACTCGTGGACGTAGGCGCTGACTTGTCGGGTGTAAAACTCGACATCTCTGAGCACAACCTGCAGTCGGAGGTAGTCGTCTCCGAACTTCTCGTGCAGCTTTGCGTACACGGCATCCTCGGGTATCCTGGAGCTGGCAGCTTGCAGCTTGTCCACCCTCTTGCCAAAAGCTCGAGCAAAGCCGGCCTTGACATCAGACTCCTTCCTCTTGCGGCCGACGATTTGTCCCACGAGCTCAAAGTTCTTCTTGGTCTTGTTGATCTCAATGATGGCCAGTTCCAACACTTCCTTTGCCGAGATGAGCTCCGCTCGGTCAGGGTGGTCCTGAGGAGTGTGTGCCAGGAGCGTCATGATCAGGGTCGGGTATTTCGTGATGCGCTGCATGGGCTTGATGAGGAGAGAGTCCAGATCCCAAGCTGCCGTGAGGTCCTTAGCCACTTCGTTGCACTCGTTCAGCCATACCTTGACCGTCGGATCTTGCTGGATCTGGATCAACCGCTTTGCGGCGTGATCGCTATTCCTCAGGAACCCTTCATGCGCCACCCTCATGTCCTCAATGTGCTTCTTGAAGACGGGACCGATCGCCGTGGCTCTGTCCCTGTCGTCGCTAAGTTCAGGAGCAGCGGAGCCGTTGGATGACGCTCCCTCGGCAGCAGCCGCCGCGTCCTCTCTCGGCAGCGGCGACCGACGCGCATGAGGAACATACACTGACACCACAGCCTCCTTGAGCTGGGTCAGAAAGTTTGTGTGGAAGCTGATGATTTCGTCAGTGTTGCGGAAGATAAGCTTGATCGTCTTGTCGTCGAGTCTCGGGCAGGCCTCTGCCGTGCCCTTGTAGATCTCCTCCACGATGTTCATGTCCCTTACAAAAACCGCCTCCGTGTCGATGAGCTCCTTAATGACGTTTCGCCGCTGCACAAGCCGGTGTCTTTCCTTTCCAGTGGGGCCATCCTTCAGTGGTGTCGATGTCGGCTCTATCGGGGTTTGACCGCCAAGAGATTGGTCTCTGGTCTCGATGGACATATGATCGATGGAATGCGGAGTGGAAACGGGCCGTGATCCCTCCTCACTTTGACGACGAGAGCCGACCAGGGTGCTGCCGGGAAGAGTGTCGGCGTAGAAACTGCTGACTGCCGTGCGTCGCGCATCGTATCCAGCCTTGGACGCGGGCACTGGCGGCGGCTCATGCTCGGGGCGCGGTACAGACTTGCGTTCTTTGCGTTCCTTTGGAGGCCAGGGGTAACTGGCGTCGGGATACGGGACAGAGAATCCTTCCCCGGTGTCCAGCTCGGGCAGTTGATGGATCGTAGCTCGTCCCACCGGCTGGGCCTCTCCAGATTCCGCCGCAGGCTGCGCTTCCGCTTGCGTGGTCGCGGGCTCCAAGGGCTGAGCGTTGGCGAACTCCGCGGGGGGGATATCGGGGCTGTAGTGCTGGCTTTGACGAGCGGACGAGTCTCTGCTAGAGGCATACAGCGAGTCAGTAGCGTACGGCGGCTTGGGCATGGGCAGCACGTCGTTGAAAGCCGAGATCCGGTGGTGCGGCGGGTCGTTGCTATCGACAGAGAAGTCGGTCCACGCGGATTGCTGGCTGACTCTATTCGCAGACGGGTGTATCGATGGGACCATCAAGCTGTGAGAGGTGTCGGGCGTTTGCTGGCTCTCGAGGCTCGTCTTGTGGAGGTCCTCTTGCGCGTCTGAAGACTCACACGTCGATGCCCGCTGGGACGAATCGTTGTCCTTGTGGTGATCGTGGTAAAAGTCCTCTGGCCTCTCAAGCGTATCGCTGGATGCCTCAGCAAGCTCCCTCTCGGCCTGGTCTGGAAAGTAGGATACATCGCAGACGGACTCGTCCATGTCGTCGACCTGACTGCCGCTGTCAACGTCGTCGTAGGACTCCATTCTTGGGAATGGGACAGTCTCTTGGCGCGGAGAGTCATACTCGGATTCCCGGCGCAGGATCTTGACCGTCGTCTCGTAGGGAGGGCTCGAGAAGGGCACCGGCTGATAGTCTTCGGAGATGGGGCGGGAGTTGGTGAACGCGCCGGGGATAGAGGGGTCATCGAACTCGCTCCTCGTGGGAGTCGGGTCAGGCGACGGCTGCGGGGACGTCTGGTCCAGCGAGATTTTGATCGAGACCTTGTCGTCGGCTGCTGGCTCGTCCTCGAACGGGTAGTGATACTCGGCCCTCTCCGGCGTTGGCGCACGGCGTACTTCCTCAATATGCGCCTGCTCGTGGTTGCCATCAGCTTGAGCAATCGTCAGGCCGAGACCAGTTGGTGCAGGTGTCTCCAACTGGATAGGCGGAAGAGTCTGGGGCTCAATGTCAAATTCCGTCGTCTTCGTAGCCGCCGAGACTGCCGACTGCGGCACATCGTCCACGGGAGGGCTCAGGGCAGGGAAGCTGCCCGGGATGCCCAGTGTGGGGGAGTCGATGGCCAGCGATGGAGGAGCCGCGATGGACACGACGGGTGGCACTGCTGTCGAGATTGTTAACGACTGGGGCGGCTGCTCAGACGGCGTAGGCTGGGCCGGCGGTTCCGAATCGTCGACAGCTTCCTCGGGAGCCACAGCGGGCTGAGTCTCGGGTGCTTCTGCTGGTGCGTCCTCGGGCGGGTCGGGTATCTTCTCGGTCGCATTCGCGTCATCCAGCTGTGGCAATTCTTGGCCAATCGTGGGCACCGGGGGTATTTCGTCCTTCTCCTTGGCGGCTGCTGCTTCTTGCTCCTTCTTTCGCTTCGCAGCTTGTTTCGCATCCCGAGCCTGGCTATCGCGAATAGACTTAGTATATGCGAGTCGGATATGCTCCCGTCGCTGCTCGAAATCGATGGGCCCGACGGATATCCTCCGCCGCCGGGACGTTGACTCCTCCGCCTTTGACGACTGCCTAGGCGCATTCTTGTGCGGGGATTTGGCCCTCTCGACGGCCTTCAGACGCGAGCTCGCGGTCGTGGCCGTCGATACCGACTGCCGGGGGCGGGAGCTGCGCAGAGGAGGGGATAGTTTGGGCGGCGGCGCTGCCACAAACGCTGTGAGACGCGTGTTGTTATTCGGGGTTATGAGACCTCTGGGGGCGGGCTTGCGTCCACCAGGCGTTGATTGCGTCGGTGTCTTTGCCCGGGTCGTTGGTGTCTTGGCACGGTTGACGGGCGCCGTCGTCCGCGGTGTCTTGCTTGATGACGGAGGAGGGCGCTTGAACGTGGACGGGGAGTTGGCCCTGGAGCTTTCTCTCGTGGAAGGCGCGCTTGTCGAATCGCTCGGCGTGCTCAGCTTTCGAACCGAGACAGGGAGGCGCGACGACGGCGACGCAGCCCTCTCGGGATGCACGCCTTCTGGCGTCGGACGCGACGGCAGCGCCTTTCGCACCATTGGTGATCCGGTTTTTGACGCAGCAACGTCACTGTGCGCCCGAACATGGCTCCTCGTGTTATGGGCGGAGCGTCCTGTCGCGCCGTTTGGTTGTGTGGCCGCGGAGCGGTACCAGTCAGTAGGGGACGCCGGCTCGAGGTCGGGATCTGATTTTGTGCGTTGGTGTAGCCGAGCGACGTGGATGCTGGACTCTGAAGTTCTACGCGGGCGCGCACCGGAGCCTTCGATGCCGAATCCTGCGGTTGGAGTGTCGCGCTGGTCAGGGAGGATCTCGCCAAACAACAGGCCTGGCGCTCGTGGGGAGGAAGGGGGCGACAGAGTCGGCGACTTGTGCTGGAGGTTCGTCATGGATTTCGATGCGTTGGGGGTGCCGGTGGCCGACGGCGGGTTTCGCGGTTTGGCAATACGGCTGGCAAAGGATTGGGAGTTGTTTGACAGCTGGTCCTCGGCGACGAATTTTGTCCTCTGTGTACCCCGGGCAGCGGTGCCTCGACTGGAGTCTGTCGTCAGCTCGCGGTTCGTCGAAGTCCTCAAGGTGGAGTATGATGTTGACCCATTCACACCGGGCGTCGACTTGTCACTCGTCGCAGTCGCAGATCTACTGGGCCGTAACGGGACACCTCGAACAGGAATCCGGGGACCGGCGGACGACGACGACGATGAAGGCTGCTGGTCGAATCTCTTTGTCAGGTCCTTGACGCTAGGTTTCCGGTTCGTGTTCGACCTCGGGGCACCGACGGGGGGTTCGATTGGGGCAGAGGCAGATCGCTGGGAGGGACGCAGTGCAGCTCGGGCTGCAGGCGCAGGCGGGTTCTTGGGGTTAGTGCCATTGCCGTTTGACCGCACGGACGGGTTATCGCGGGCTCGGGAGACTGAGGTCGCCATGTAGTCGTTGTCTGATGAAAGGGTTCGATGATGATGGTTTGACGACGGTCCGCCTCGATAGCTTCGGTAAAAATCATCCGGGTTTACGAGGCCGTGAGCATGACCATCCGCAGCGAAGGCCTCAGCCGTGTCGGCGGCAGAGGCATCCAATGTCTGATGGGGATGGAAACCGTTCGCTACAGGGCTCGTAGGGAGGTAGTGGTGATGACGGGTATCTGAAGAATGTTCGGACGGGTGGCGGTAAGGGTCGTAGTCGTCGGCGTCGTGGTCGAGATCGGGCTCGTGGTACTCGTAACTCGTCTCGAAGTTTGGTTGTCGATGAAGTTGGTGATGAGCGTAGTGGGTAGTTTGTTGCTGTCGGTGCAGCTGTTGCAGGACGGCGGCCAGGCGGTCCTCCTCTTCTGGACTGCCAGCTTCCATTGTGGCCTGAACATCCGTCAGGCGTGTTGGGTGGACTGGCTCGTCAGGATTCCCATAGACCCATGCAGGCTGTGTGGGATGTTTGGGTTGGGAAGCATTGATGTGTTGGCCTGCAAGCTGAGTGGGCAGCGACAGTTTGGAGAGGCGACGGGCTGTCCCTGGTTGGCGAGCGTTGGCAGTGTCCGGGGCCTATCGACAGCAAATCTTAATGCATGGATGGGTGGCCACCGCAGGAGTACCCGTGGTGCGACTTTTGCTCTGTGGGGGTTATTATGGAGATTTGGATTTTTTTTTATTTTTTTTGTCTTTTGGCAAGAGTCGAGACGAGATTCGGAAGGCTTGCGAAAAGTAAGTTTGTGACCTCTCTCTTGGGTTTTTTTTCCGGGGTCTTTCCAGTTGGTTGTTATGATCGAATCGGACGCAGCGAGATGGGATGGCAAGAGGTGAGATTTGGTGGTGTTGAAGGTGAAGGTAGGGAGAGACAGGCGCAGGCGCACACGCGCACGCACTACTCTTTCACGGGTAGAGAGCCACTCACTCAAACACACAAAGGCGAGAGAGCGAAGCGGGAAGGATAGACGGAGGTGTAAAAGTGAGGAGACAGATTGGGGGGGAAGGACGGCGGGAGGCGTATGCTGCTTTAGCGGGTGTAGACGTAGCGATTATGGAAGGGTGAGATGGAGAGGAGGCGGCCAGCCTTTACGCAGTAGACTACTGGAGTTTGGGGGGGGGAAGCAGGCGCAATCCAATGTGCAGAATGAGGTGCAGGAGTGGGCAGGAGGAGGAGAATTAATTTTTGGCGCAGCGCCTTCCTCGTCTTGAACTGGATCGAGGTGAATTGGCGTAGCTGCCTAGGTACTTGCCGCACCTGCTTCGTGTCCAGTCCTGCTTGCCGTGTTCAAAAAGCAAGCAGCCTACGAATTGATTGACAAGAGGAAGGAGGGTGCTTTCGACGAGAAAGAACGAGGTAGCCCGAGTGGCTAGATACCTCAGGTACTTTACCTTGGGGTGAGAACTACCCCAGCAAGTCACCTTACTTGAGGGAAGGAAGGAGGTACCTACGCAGCAGCTAAGGAAGTCGCGGTGGATAGGTTCACAGGTGAAGAGGAGCCTTGAATGGCGAGCTGAGACGGGAAGTGGGACTTTGCAAGAAAAGGTGAGGGCTCTGGAAGCTGTCCAATCGGTCTAGATGGGGTCAGTTCGGTCTGGGTTGGCATCCAGGACCGCAGGAGTCAAGCAGGATTGGACGTCGTGTGCAAGGTACGGAGCACAAATTGGTTAGGCTCCTTGGCAGGCGCAGCCAGGGGAGAGGGAGGGACGAGTGGGAAGGGGGAGGGGGGGCTACGCTACGGGGAGGGGAATGACGGCAGGTGCAGGTGCTAGAGACAGTACGGCAGGCACGTCCGGAGACTCGGGAAAGAGGGAGCGAAAGCCGGACGACACACCGGTCCTGGGGCTCCATGGATTCAACTGGACCTGGAACCGAAGCAGCAGGCATGACTCCATCCCGCCTGCTTTTCCCCGGGCGGAAAATAATTTCTGTCTCTAAAACTGCCCAGCGACGAGGATAAAAAAAAAAAAAAAAAAAAGTCCGAGTGAATGAAATTGACTTTGCCAACGGCCGACCTTTGCCATGCGTGCTGGGTGATGGAAACGGCCTCCCCCGTCCGGACCTGGACAAACAAAGAACTCGACGACAACGTGGATCGCTCACCTTACCCAAGCAATCACCCTTTCCCATTGCTTCCATCTGCTGGAACCGACGGATCCAACTGGGCCCTGCCGTCGACTCCGATCCATCCTACGGGCTGGAGAAACCAAGCCTCAATTTGCAGTTGCGATGCCATTCCTTGCTTGGCCACTCCACCGGATTGTTTGGACCTTGGAAAACATGCCCGGGATATGGTTGCGAATACAGCCCCAGAGAAACAAACAGCCAGCTCCACCACCACCGCCGCCAGGCCAGTGCTTTGTTTGCAGGCATCTCGGCCGTTGTGTGTGTTGTTGCCGCAATCATTTCTTCGGCCGGTTTGTATTCGTTCTTCCATGACGAAAAATTCCTGTGGACCAGGGTGATACAGAAACTTTGGTTTCTTTTGTTTTTCTCAGACAGAGATCCGATGTTGGTCCCTTGGTCCTCGCTTCGTCCCGTCTCAAAAGGTCTCGTGAGCGAGCAGACACGCCCGAATGCAAGACATGAGATATTAGAGGGACTGGAGTGCATTGAGTTCCCCGTGCCTAAGCCTCCCTACCCGCAAAGTCAAATCGGCACTCTCTGCTGGACTGGCATTTAAGACTCGAGGTAAGCTTGGAGTGCCAAGGAGGCACGGCCACCAGACGTCACATCCAATCGGCCAAACCTTTGGGCGCCCGCCGATGGGAGCGAAGAACGATGGGGGGCGCGAGTGTGCAGCCGTCGGATTGGTCATTGGGGGCTGCGCTCGCTGCGAACGCACCTCCAAAATGACGGCAACATGTCACCCATTCCAAGAGGGGAGGATCCATGCCAAATGCCTCCATCTCCGCCAGCACCGCACCGCACCGACCCATGAGACAGCGGCAAGGTAACGTGCCTTGCGTCGCTCCGAGGCGAAATAGATTGAACGGGTCGAGCCCTCACGTCAGTCTCCAGCGAGGCACATACCAGGGAAATCACTTCACGACGGCCTGCGTGGGCAAATATCACGGCAGCGTCGCATCCAGCAGGTTCCGGGTTGAAACATCCGAGAGTTACTTGCCCTCCAACGTCCCAACTATTTTCTAGGTTCGTGTGCGAAGCTCCGCTACCCGTTGCTTTTGCGGCGTTGCCTCGTCTCATTCGCTCGTCCACTATCGTCCATCACTCGATATCCAACCTCTGGTGGACAATCTGCCACATCGGCCTCTCAAATCATTTCAATAGCCTCGGTGCCGTAGAAGCCATTGTCGCGATAGAGGGCGACTGCTGCTGATTGCAGGTGCAGACATTGATGGCTACAGGAACAAGCCCAGCTCGTGCCATGGGAGACGCGGCGAAAGACCATTTACGAGCAGGGAAGTTCCCCAACTGCAACTCGTCAGGCGTCTGTGCCTATCTTAAGACCTGCAATATGATGCGAGGCAAATCAACGGATATGTGATAGCACTGTACCGGCCGCAGCTCCCCCGCCTCTACCAGCTCACGTCAGTAACGACCGAGGACTCGACATTCCTTGCCTTAGTCAGGGCCGGTGGGCTTGGCGCGCGGGCTGTATCTGAACGGCGGCAGCGGTAGTGCAGCCATCACCGTCGTGAGGTTGTTCACGAGCTTTTCAGCCTCTTAACCTCCTCCACCTTGGCGACGTTAACATCCATCAAATCATCTCGCATGTGGATTCGACGCGCGAGCTGCACGCCTTTAGGTCATGTCAGCAGCCAGGGGCTTGGTTGACGGGCCTGGAGATCATAGATGTCGGTCCATTTCCCTTGGCTCTTTTCTCCCTTTCGGCCCTTGAGTCGCAAGCCCCTTACGAGGCGCAAGTGGCTGAGAGCGTCTCATTCACCCAGGTTGAAACCCACAACCCATTCGTCTTGCTTACCGCGGAGGCTCAAGCCCTCGTATCTGGATTGTCTGTACAGGCCAATGTCGACTGGTGCCGTGTCTCTCGTGGACAATGTGTGCTTTCCCCCCAGGTGTTTCCTCCTCCCAAATTATTGGACACGCGGTACGACGTCGCACCGCATGGCTGAGAGTCTTCGTGGCCAGCCGCCGCCCGCTTTCCGCTTTGCAGTCGCCCTTGCATCTAGCTCCTCCCCGCTGGCCCAGCCTTCGTGCGGAGCGGCAAGTGACGGTGCATATTTTTATCGACGTAGTGCAAAGGTAGTGCAGCGCAGCACATTGCATCGCAGGTTCCTGTTGAGTGCAACGGAAGAAAGGGCCGGCTTGAGATCGGACTGGAGCTGGTGGCCCTGATGAATTTCGACTGCTGCAGGCAACGGGAGCACTGCTGTAGCGGACCCCCACGACCGTATTTTCGTCTCACTAGGCTGGGGGACGCCTTGGCGCCCTCGCCCTTGTGCGCCCCTGGTGGCTTGAGCGCCGATGCTGCCCAGTGAGCGTCTGCTGAAGCCACAAAGCCACCGTTTTGAGACGGCGCCCGTGTTCGGCAGATCACTGGACGTGCGCCGTCGTCCCACCTCAATGAGATGCGCCTAGACCACCGCGCCGGCGTCTATCTTTCTGTTATTCGCGCTGGAGTAGCGCACGGTACGTAGCCACCGTTGCGGCACTGCTTTGTCTCCGTAGCGTCTCTGTCTCTACCGTCTTAGACAAAGACGCGTCGCGCTTGTCAACCTCAACGTCGACTTCGTATGTGCTGCCCCCCGTCTCTATTCCACAGACACATGGCCGCATGTCCACCCGTAATGACGTTCTCTAGCGCCTCCTCTTGAATCTTGAATCCTGATTGCGCAACCAACGCGCTGGGGAATCGGAGTGTCACCTCGATCTTGCGTCCCATGGGAGACGACCGGGGGTCAAACGCACTTACAACCCGATGTTGACTTTTGGATGAGATCCAGCCACTACGATGGCGCCCAAGAGAAAGGCAGAGCCGCAACAGCGACCGGCCGAGGGCCGCTCTGACTCCAAAAGGCTCAAGGCTGGCCGAGCCCAAAATGCCGTCAGGCAGTCGGTCCTTCTACAGTACTACGACAATGCGCAGAATCTCCGCGAATACCTGCTGTCTAGGCTCCCGAGCTCATCCAGGCTTCGCCGCAAGAAGATTGCCTCCATTGGACTATCACGCACATCCCTGGCCAAAGAAGCGCTCCCGGCAGAAGCCGACCTGTCAAAACTGCTAGACTCGACGCTGGTATGTATGCACCGTCAGACTAATACAAGGGCTGAATCTCGCTGGGAAAACTGGCGATCTTTCTCGCAAAAGGGCAATGATTCAAAGTGCGACGATTCTGTGATGTCACTGTCCGGAGGGCTAGCTGGCGCGACTTGCTCGCAGTCGGAGGTCGGTGCTGCTCCTGTACTCCTTTGCTGTCCCATCTTAACAACGTCGGCAGATTGTAAATTTTGTCATTTGGCAACTCTTCTCCAGCAATCAGTCAGGTGGCTGGCCCAGGCATCTTCTCTGCGATGGCTTCCGAAGATACGCGCAAAACGCCGGCAACCCGCGAGAGCCCAGAAATGGCGAATGGCCGTCCGGTCTGTACCCGGTTCATCCCAACCATTTCGTCCAGACCCTCAAAGCTTCTCCGTGGCCGCAGCTTCTCATGCTGTTGGGGAAATCAGGCGAACAAATCATGATTGACCTTCTCATTGACACGGCTATTTTCCTCCCTGCGCAAGCGGGTGTAGGGAACATGTACCAGCTCAGCGGTACGCCGATGTTCGCTGCAGACACGGCAAGATGGGAGCCGGCTGCGGCACAGAAGCCTGCAAAGGACTCGAATCTTGAAGACGAGAGGCTGCCGTCAGAGCTGCCATTCATGAGGAATCGCATGCTGTATGCTCGGGCTGCTCTCACTGGCCGCGGGACTGTTCACTACGGATTCAGGCATATACGTGAGTCTCTGTCACCGTCATCAAACTGCGGCTAACGTTGTCCTAGATGTTCTCAGCCGTTGCCCAAGGGTGACAGATTCCGCCCAGGCCGACCCAGATCAAAAGACGCGGCTGGATCAAAGCAATGAGCAGAACACGCTCAAGGTGATGATGTACATCTTCCCTCGTCAGTTTGGACTGCACAACGTTTTCAACTCCAAGGTCGACCATCTCAAGACCGCCCAGAAGCTCCCTGACTACACCCTCCGCGAAGAGGAGATCAACTCGCTGTTCAAGGATCAGAAGATTCGAACGCCGAAAAGGCTACGAGGAGACGTCAAACGACTGGTCGAGCACTTGCAATCGCTTCGTGGTCGCTGCGCGTACGCCGAACTGCTGCGTCACCACTGCCCTTCTGCAATCGATGGCACGACTCGGAAATCTGCGCACAAGAAGCCGGCCAAGCCGTCAGGCACGCAGCTCTCGCTCACCTATACACAGGCGACAGCACCCGCCAGTCGAAGCGCCGTCACGACAAAGCATCGCCACAAAGCTCGGCAACAGGCCCCTTCGATACCAACGATCAAGTTCGATGCCGTCACTGATCTGGCGACGCCGACACCCCACGTGTCCGCCTTTTGCCGCGCCGTGCTGGCCAGACTCATACCAAACGAATTCTGGGGCAGCGGTCCTGATCAAGCACATAATCGTGATTTGGTCTTCAAGAGAGTTGACCACTTTGTCAGACTGAGAAGATTCGAAAGCATGTCCCTTGAGGAGGTGACTGACGGGATAAAGGTAAGCAGGTCTGCATCGTTGTTGAAGGTTCTCGTTAACAGCATGCTAGGTCACAGCCATGGATTGGCTGGCACCACCAAAACTGAAAGGCATGAAGACCAGCCAGTCGGACATGAAGAAGCGGCTCGAGATCCTGCACGAGTTTCTCTACTATGTTTTTGATTCCATTTTGATACCCCTATTGCGCAGTAACTTTTACATTACAGAGTCGAGCTCTCACCGCTATCGGCTGTTCTTCTTTCGCCACGACGTATGGCGTTATGTGGCCGAACCAGCCATGGCGACGCTAAGAGCGAACATGTTGGAGGAGATGAGCCTAGGCGATGCAAACCGCATCCTTGCATCGAGGAGACTAGGGTTCAGCCGCATCAGACTACTCCCCAAGGGCAAAACCATGAGACCCATCACAAATCTGCGGAGGCGGGCAGTTGTCCAAGGGAGAAACGCACTTGGGCCGAGCATCAACTCCGTCCTCGGTCCTGTCCATTCAATGCTCAGGCTGGAAACTGTGGGGTGCCTCCGTGTTCCAAATCGATAGTGCTAACGACTACCAGGAGCGTAACACATCCAAGCTCGGCTCGTCCATGTTCTCCGTGGGCGACATTTACACACGGCTCCGTTCATTCAGCGCAAGCTTTGGCGAGGAAAGTCCGACCTTTTACTTTGCAAAAGTGGACGTGCAATCCGCCTTCGACACCATCCCTCAAGATGCCGTCGTTAGGCTCATGGGAGGCGTCCCGAGCCAAGCGCAGTATGTTATCAAAAAGCACCTCGAAGTCAAGGCCGGTTTGGTGGACCCTCGGCTCCAAAGGCGCCCTGCTTCGAAGCTTACAAGGCGATGGCACTCGCTCGCCAGCACCCGAGATGACCCAGCCGGCTTTGCGCAGGTTGTCCAAGAGCGCCTCGGCCCAAAGAGAAAGAATGCCGTGTTTGTGGGTAACATTTCGCGGAAAGAGCACGCGACAAAGTACCTCATGGAGTTGATGGAGTCGCACATCCAGCACAATCTCGTCAAGGTCGGCAAGAAGTACTACAGGCAGAAGAAGGGCATCCCGCAGGGTTCTGTCTTGTCATCGGCTCTCTGCAACTACTTTTACGCCGACCTCGAAGCAGAGCGTCTTACTTTCCTTCGCGGCAAGGATTGCCTGCTTCTGAGGCTCATTGATGACTTCCTCCTCATTTCGACGAGCCAGAAGAAAGCCCGCAAGTTCGTCAAGGTCATGCACGGTGGTATTCCCGAGTACGGCGTGGCAGTCAACCCCAACAAGACGCTGGTCAATTTCGATCTGGAGCTTGGCGGCGTGAAGGTATCCAGGGCACTAAAAGCGAGCCCATTTCCCTACTGTGGCTTGAGTATTGATTGCAAAACGCTTGACATTATCAGGGACCACGACACGGCGAAGGGGGCTGCAATCTCGAACGCCCTGACTGTCGACTACGGAGTCAAGCCAGGGCAAAACTTCCAGAGAAGGGTCCTGAGTAGGTCATCCGACCAGAGTCCTCTTTCCTTTACTGACTCTCGCAGACGCCTTCAAGATCCAGTCCCATTTGATGTTCTATGACACCCGACACAACACGCTCGAGACCGTCTTCTGCAACCTCCACAAGGCCTTCACGGAGACGGCAGAAAAGATGCTGGCTTACTGGCGCTGTCTGCCTGCTGCGAAGCGACCCAGAAGCCGCATGCTCACGCGTAGGTGTCTATTGTTACGACTGGTTGTCATTTGGCTCACATTCTTTCAGAAACCATCAACAGAATCATCGACGTGGCATATGTGCTCCTCACAGGCAAGGCGAGGAAAGAGAAGCACCCGGATTACAGCTGCGCCATGGAGAAGACGCACGTTACCTGGTTAGTACACTTTCGCGCGTTCGCAACCACAGCAGGCTGACATTTGACCAGGCTGGCACTTGATGCCGTGAGAAAGGCCTTGCTGAAAAGGCAGGCGAACTTTTCACCGGTCCTTGGGTGGATTGATGCCGAGCTGAGCAGACTCGACACAGCGAAGACTGCACGGGTAGAGAAGTACATTAAGTAGTACAGGAGCAAAATATAATCTTGCGGAGACTTCTGATGCGATCCACAGCTCGTCGTGTTGCCGCAGCCAGGGTGTCATGATGTCTTATTGGCGGCCTATCCCCGTGTCACCCTGTGCGATCCAGTTTGCGTGTGCCAGGCGTTTTCGAGGCTGTCGGCATCCGGGCGACCTGCCACATGTGTCACAGAATGGCCGTACGTCTCGAGGAGCACTGCACTCTTCTCGAGGCTGTCGGCGGTGATGGGAGGCATCTTTGGTCCTCTGAGATGCACTGATCAACCAGACTTCCATCACCAGCATTCGGACTTCGCAGTGAATACATCCGTTCCAATCCGTCACGATGGACGAATGCGAACGCCTGTTCCTTGAGAAGATCGCCGTGGCAGAGACGTATCCCGACTCCTTGATACGCCAGGACGAGCGACGCCCGGCGCTTCGGTCATGCCTCGAGCACTATGCAGCAAACAGAGACGCAATATTTGATGGGCCTCCGTCGAGGATCGATACGCCGTTGATCATCATAGACTTTGACGACGCCGAGTCATGGAGCAAAGAAGAGGGGCCGAGACGGGTGAATCTGCACATCATCCGTAACGTAATTGGGCTGCGCAGGAAGCTGGCGTGGCCCAGCCCGTCCGAGATTACGATGGAATCGGCGACGCTCGTGAGGGATCCGGCTCTGAGAATAGTGTACGCCGCTACTCGGCTTCAGAAAACTGCCAGCTGACGGAAACACCAGGCTACTGGAACGCTTGAGCCCGACGTCGCTGCTGCTCAACCTCAGCGAAAAGGTCCTGCTGGAGCTCCTGACGTACCACCAGGTCCCGTCCTGCCTGCTCAACTTCCTCACGAGCGGCGGCGAGTCGTGGAGTTTTGCGAGCAGCATGCGCTTCGCTGGGTTTCGGGGCACGACGAGCCTGGCCTCTAAACAGGGCGTGGCTGTGCCGAATCTTGGCCGGAGCGGCTCGCACATTCAGCTCTGCTTCACAGTGTTCAGCATGCGGAGGTACCCCCTCCACGCGTGGCCCAAGGGCGAAGACCCGAGCAAGACGCCGCGTTGGCAGCCCCACGCGGCGGCGGTGTACGTCCACTTTGACGTTGTCGAGGGCACGGCGGTCTGGCTGCTCACGAGCCCGCGGAGCTACCACCGGGAGAAGGGGAAGGGCACGCAGAATCTCCTGTGGGATACGGTCAAGGAGAGGTTCGAGGGGACACTGGAGGGGATGAGCGCTCTAGGGGTGGCCGACCGGTTCCGGGTCAGTCTGGAGAGCCTCCTTGCGGTTGTCGAATGGGCTGTGGAAGAGCTCTCACCGCATTTCCAGGATCTGGAACTGCATCTGTCGAAACTGGTAGGTTTGGGCTTGTTGATCAACGACACGAACTGCTGAGAATTGGTCTGCAGACAAAGCCGTACCTGCATCCCTTTGGCGACGAAGACGACGCGCAGACGGATGCCATCCACGAAGTAGATCTCCGTCGCATGGCGTTCCTCATGGAGCAGCGTCACCGCAGCGCCATGAGGGTCGACAGCAACCTCCGCGTCCTCCGACGCCTCCGAGAATTTCTCACTGAACAGGTCAGCGACGAGCTGGACAGGCTTGATCTTCGCCACGCAGGCGAGATGCAGGCGCACTTGGACAAGTTCAAAGGCGAGCTATCGTCAGCGATGGAGGAGATGGAGGACTTGATGCAGCGGGCGCAGGCTCTGGACCAGCTGGCCGGGAACCGAGAGGAATACGTGAGTCGTGAACAATGCCCCCCCCCCCCGGTCGGGGTCCGCCGAGTAACGCGTTGTCAAAGATTCAACGGATGCAGACGCATCATGCGAACCAGCAGATGAAATCCATCGCCGAGTTGACCGCAGATGACTCGGCCGCAATGAAGCAGCTCTCTTTCATAGCATTGATCCTGCTGCCAGTGACTGTCGTATCGGTGAGTAACAAGACCCCGAACGAAAGCAAGGTGTTGGGATGGACAGCCGAGACGACGGCATGGGCTGATCGGATGAGCACAACTCGTTTGCGCGAGTTAGACCGTCCTGAGTACAGACATTGTAAAGTTTCAGGACCTTCCGAACGAAAACGAAAGCGCTTCTGCCGCCGGGGAGGGTCCTCCCGACGCGCCCGTCCCGGTGTACAGCTTCTCGGTCGCGGCGTTCGGGACATGGGCCGTCGCGAGCCTGGTCATGACGGTCGTCACCCTCGCCATCGTCAAGCCGCTGGGTGGGAGGCGGGGTGCGAACAGGAGGACCAGATTGCGGCTCCCGCGGCTATCGATGCCTTGGAATCTTGGAGGCGTGGCTCACACGGGCGAGGGGCAGACGACCACGCCACCCGAGCCAAGCCCGGTTGCGCGCTCGATCCACACGGCGCCGGCGGTGGGCAAGACGGCATCACAGTGTCCAGAAACTCCGGTAGTGGGTGTGGGGGGTCCCGTCCAAGCCGGGGCCTCCCAAATGCTGACGTCGATGGGACGGTGGCTCAGGGGGGCTTGGGGGACCCTGTGGCGGTGGCAGACGAGCAGGACAAGAGAGACGACGTCGACGACTGCGGCGGCGGGGACTGGTTTACCCCGTTGAACCGTAAAGGACAAAAGGAAGCGCCGTTGTCCGAACGTTTGATGGTGGTGGGCAGAGAAACTGGTTGAAATCGCGGGGAGGGTTTAGTGCTGCATCATGTCATTAGCACCGTCGAATTAAGGTGTGATGGTTGGGTAGCAATTTAGATCGTGATTGCATTAGGGGGGAGGGAATCGAGTGCCGGGGTGGGCAGATTGACAGCCCAATTGGCAGATCGATTGGCCCCCTTGATTTGCGATATCCTTCCAAGGTTAAGGCGTACATGTTTGACACCGTCAGCTCCGATGAGCCTCACCTTGTTTTCGCTTCTCGCTTGTTTGCTTTGTGTCGTCGAAAAGTGGATTGTCGTGCCGGTGCTTCTCTTCTCCATCAGATTGCCACTTTCGACCTCGCATGATGCGGTCGGTGGTGATTGGGAGGAGTCCATGATGGGATTTGGTGGGAAAATGCGCCCAAGCATCCGCGGTTTCCCACGTGAAGCGCCCCTGCGACTCGTCCCGAGGGCAAAAGAGGCAAGTCGTGGCAGTGCCCTGGCCCGAGTCGGCGTCGTAGGTCGTAGTCCCGTACTCGTGTACGCTTTGCTGTTACTGCTGCTGCTGCTGAGCTGAGGTGAGAGACACTGGATGGACCAGACTGAAGCAGAGACCGCCCGCCGGAGGCGCTGAGGGTCCCCGGCGGCCAGCGAATCAGCCCACTACAACGCACCGTGGGTGGGTGAGCGAGTCCGCTGCAGCGCCCCGCCATGATTCGTCGTCTTCGGACCCGGCAGGGAGCCACCTCGCCCACCGCTGGTTGCCTCCAGGGGCCACCCCATCACCCGAGGCAGGACCGTGGGTGGGTGGCGGCCCGCCTGGCTGACGTGGGGCGAGTAGCATGCCGCGCGCCGGGACTTGGATCGACCGGAGACTTGTTGGTTGACGTCAAACGAAAGTTGATGCGGCGACTCGACTCAAACATGCTTCTCTTTTCTTTCGTCTCGTCTTTTGGCCTGCATTTATTCCACATCACGCACACATCTCTGCCTTCCTTGCTTATCTCTGGC
Source organism: Colletotrichum fructicola Nara gc5 (assembly GCF_000319635.2). Lineage (NCBI taxonomy): Eukaryota > Fungi > Ascomycota > Sordariomycetes > Glomerellales > Glomerellaceae > Colletotrichum > Colletotrichum fructicola. Next base: position 4,146,979 of record NW_027094051.1, on the reverse strand, counting down.
ATATCTCTCGTGCTTGCTTCCTCGCCGCGGCCGCACCCCTGCTCGCATTGCAATGTCATCCCATCCCCCATGATGTCCTGCTACCTATTTGAGGGAAGCGTTTTGTTTCCAAAGCGGCGAAACGGATCTTCGACTTGAGAATCGCCTCGGGGGGGTTGACACACCTTTACACACCAACTCGTCTTTCTCGTCCTTGCTTTCCATCCTCTCTCTCTCTGTGTCTGTTTGTCTGGAGGAGCGCTATTACCACCACCCACCACAAATCGCCGCACTCTTACTCTCGCACACACGCCACATGTCGCATAACCTGAACCCGACGCTTTTGTCCACTTCCGAGGCCTTAAATCCCCCCATTCCCTTCCCTCTCGCCTTCGGATAGGGCTTTCCACGTCCCCCGTGCTGTCCTCCAATCGTAATCGGGTTCGGTTTCTCGTCGTCTTTCGTCCCGCCTCCTTGCCTCCCAACCGGGGTCGTCCAAGCACGACGGGAAGACTGCGGGGCGGTGGATGGTGCGTTGGTTGCGGGATGCTGTAAGACGTTCGGGAAAACGCAGCACAACATTCTCACGACGGCTCGTGAGCCTTGGTCGTAAATACACCAAAAAAAAAAAAAGTCCGTTAGCTGGAGAATCCCTGGTTTCCGGCCCTAGTCGCCGCTTCTTTGGCTTCCCGTACTCGGGGCGAACCGGCGGTGTCCTCGTACATCTGCGTGCTATATCCGAGTCAGACAAGCCACGCAGAGGCGGCTGACAATGTTTTATTTATACTACCGGCCCTTCTCCTGAACATTGTCACTGTCTTACGATCTCCAGGCCAGTCTGATCAGTCTCCCCCCGCCTTCTCTGGACATTGAACGTAACCTGTCACGGTTGATCAGAGACATACCTCGTCCAACATGGCGGCTGCCATCACAGCAACACTGGGCGTGCCCAACATGACGGCGCCCATCCTCGCCAACTTCTCCAAGCCGGCCGCGGACCTCGTCAACGCCAGCACGCCGCTCCTCGCCGCGGTCGTGCGCGACAGCTACCGCGCCGTCTTCAAGGCCCGCGTCGCGGCCGGCGTCTCCAAGCCCTTCGTGCTGCCCTACGGCATCTTTGGCACCTTTATCCTGCCCATCCTGTATATGACCATCCCGCACAGGAAGCGCCCGTGGGTCTACGCCGCGAGATGGCTCGTGCTGGCCTTCATCATCGCCTTCAACATCAAGATCATGCGCGAGACCTCCAGCACCAACATGTCCATGGGCTACACGAGCGGCCTGTCTGCGTTTTGGGGCATGCTGTCCAGCGTCACCAACCTCGTCTTCACCGCCCCGCAGTTTGACTTTGAGAGGGTGGCGAGGAGGAAGGTGAGCAAGACTGCTACGTCGTCGCCCAAGCCCTCGAGGAAGTCGAGCCGATCCAACTCGCCTGCTGCGCGGTCAAACTCCCAAGGCGGGCTGCGCAAACGGGCCGGCAGCAAGAGACGACGGAACAACAAGGCCACGGCACCGGACGTCAACGTCGACAAGTACGAATACTACTGGCAGTCATACCCGGAGAACGGCACCTTTGTCGAGCGTCTGGGCTGGGTCGTGGACTTGTACACCAACTTCCGAGGCGTCGGTAAGTGTGAAGCTTCTGGAGGTACTGTACCGTATACTGACAATAACAGGATGGTCGTGGGCTGTTTCGTCCGTACCTAGCCCTGCTCCGCCTGAGCACCCGCACACCGAGGAGCTCGTCAAGATGGAGACGATCCCGCTGGAGACCTTCGTCGGCTGCCAGACGTACAAGGACGAGCGCGACTTCTTGTGGCGGAAGCTCATCCCCGTCTCCCTCGCGTACATCATCCTCGACATCTTCAAGGTGAAGAGCACCGAGGACCCGTACTTCATCTTCGGCAGCACGCCGTTCCCGCTGCCTCCTCACCTGGCATCCACCCCTCACTGGCTCTTGTCCGTCTACCGTCACTCAGGCATCATCTGCACGTTGTACGCCTCGATTGTCATGGTTTTCTCTGTTCACGATCTATTCCAGTACTACGTCTTTAGCAAGGTCTTTCCCATGCGCGGCGAGCTGTGGCAGTACTCCTCCGTCTTTGGCTCCTTCTCCCAGGTCTTTGACAGGGGCCTGGCCGGGTTCTGGGGCGCCTGGTGGCACCAGACGTTCCGCCACTCCTTCTCCGCCCCGGGAAACTGGCTCGTACAGCACGGGTATCTGAAGCAGGGCACGACGACGACGAAGATTATCATCATGTCCATCGCCTTCTGGCTCTCCGGCCTCCTCCACGGCGCCGGCAGCGTGACGGCGATCCCCGAGACGAACTGGCTGAAGCCCTGCTCCTTCTTTTGGGCGTCCGGCGTCGGCGTCCTGCTGCAGAAGGCCTTCTGCACGACCTTCAAGCCCCAGATCGCAAAGATGCCCCGCATCGTGAGGCGGTTCGGAAACTTGATGTTCGTCCTCGTGTGGCTGCAGGTCACCGTCAAGCCCCTGGCGGACGACTTCGCAGAGACCGGTCTGTGGCTGGTCGAGCCTGTGCCCGTGTCTGTTGTGCGGGCGCTGGGTTTCGGTCGTGGGGAGACGTCGTGGTGGAAGCCCGACATGGAAGCGATCGGACGTTGGCATACTGGTGAGCATTGGTGGGAGAGCGGTTTCGGTTACTAGAGCATCGGCGCAAGCCACCTTCATGATCATGTTGCGACGAAGTCATGTACTGTTTGTTTGATAGACCTCAAAAATACTCCTTTTTTATTTGTTCGTCCGTCTTGGATCCGATCTGTTGCCCGTCAGTCGACTTTTCTGGTTCCGTCTTCTCCCCGGCCAGGTCACAATCGCCATGACTGACTTGGTTGGTGTTGCGTAGGACCTCAATGTCATTCTTCTCCTTTTGTGTCATGCTACGAGGGACACGGACGTGCTACGTGCAGTTTCCCGCGTGCTTGGTCAATTTGTCAGTCGACTAATCAATGAAACCGGCTCCTTGGCACTTACAAACGTGACATCGAATTTCGAGGAGGGGTTATCGGGGAATATATCTTTCAGGCCCTTTTCGAGATCTTTCTTCTCCAGTCCCGACGCGTGGAACTTCTCTCGGTATACCCAAGCCATGCTTGCTTCCTTTCGTGTTGATCGCCACTTGGCTAACATGCCTGCGTGTGCCCAGGCTGGCGTTCGGACTGGTGTAAAGAGATGCAGTTGAAGCAGAACAGAGTCGAAATTCGCTGGCAGTCTGTGGTACTTAAATGGTGGAATGTATGGCCCAATGTTGGTTTATGAGTCGGTAAAGTCGCGTGGCAGTCGACGGGATTGCGAGTTGGTTGGATGAGTGGAGTGGAAAATTCGGTCGACTCCTTCCCTCCAAACGTCGAAGTGGCTCCTTCCTCAGTTGACTGGGCAAAAATCACTGTCCCGACTTTTGACACAGATTCTGTCAAAGGCCTTCGCTCAGATCGATGTAAGCAACAGAACAAGGTCTCCAGTCTTCTATTTGGTGCTGGTTTGCTCATGATTAAGTATGAGTCCTCTGGAAGCTTCGATTCAAACAGCGACACACTTCGACTTTGGCTTACTTTTGGCAATCATCTTTGACTATCGGAAATCCTAACAGTCCATCAAACCATGCCGAGTATGCGTCACCTTCGAGTCGCTTCCAGAACCAAGTGTGTCCACAAAGGCGGATAGCCTCATCACCAGTTCGCCTTCAACTTACGAGAAGAACAATCGAATCGTCAACCACCACGCCGCCAAGCAAAGTATCGATGACTGTATCGATATTCGAGATCTAGCCTATGGTACAAGAAAGAAAGGGGTATCTTAAGCCAAGTAACCGACCCAACCCTCTCCAGTCTCCAACGCCGAGACGTTCCTCCGGGAGACGAAAAAGGGGGTATAATATCTGGTAAAAGCGAAACCAATTTAATCCTCCGTCGAAACCACCTTGCCACTCCCCGTCATAGGGCAGATCCATCTTGGTAGCAATGAATCCGTTCGCTGAGCTCGCACAAAGAAAAAAGAATGAAACGAAAGTGAAGTAGAAAAGAAAACGCAAACTGTAGCAATGAGAGTCGACAATCATCGATAACGTTTGAGCCGCGTTGATGTCTTCGTCATCATGACAGCGACCTAGTCATGGCGGAAGCGAAGCCGTCTTGGAAATGCTAAGACGCGTCAGAGTTGCGTTCAATTGCGTAGTAGTTCCAAAAGCGGGAGATGTTCCTTGACTCTCATAATGTCGAGAAACGTGACGCGTCTGACTGCCCTTCCTGATGGCTTCGAGTCATTGTTGGACCGTTGGAGTCGACTTGATGCAAACCTCTCGAGAAGTGACTAAACGTGATCGTCAAGAACGGATTTGTTTTGTGACGAGGGCGTATTGCAACAGTTGCCTGTTGAGCGAGCCAGACCCCAGCAACGATACAAAGAACGTGCTTGTTCGAGTGGGAGCTCCAGCCATCTGTGTCCCAACTTGCAGCTTGAGAGAGGCACAAGTTACATGAAGCGGCGCTTGCCACGCGGGTTGTAGACCTCGTCGTCAGGGTTAGACTCAACGTCCTCATCGCCGGAGTCCTGGTGGCGATGCTTGCGAGCATGGGTACCAAAGTCCGGCTGAGCGATGTATTGGCGCGCCGCGGCCTGGTGGCGCATCCTCTCGTAGGTATTGATGGAGGAAGTACGGACGGGGCGGGAGTTGGCCAAGCCAACATGTCCGGCGTACTGATCCAAGGCGGAGAAGCCGCGGTCAGCAGCCTTGGCGGCCTTCTTACTCTTGCGCTCAGACGAAGTGGGAGGCTTGTAGTCGTCCTCAGGGCCGTTCAAGTCGTTGTCGTCGTACTCATCGGAGGAGATGGTGACATACGTCTGCGAGGTCTTCTTGGTTGGGGTGAAGGGAGCAGCGCTCTCGATCTGAAGGAAGAAGATGGGTCAGCGGAGATTCAAGGATGGCAGAGCGGATCAGCTTACCGACTGCTTCATGGAGCCAACTGAGCGGTCAGCAGCATCGGCCTCTTCCCTTTCTCGAATAGCTCTGGCCTTCTGGGCAGCCCGAACTTTGTCCATGCGCTGGATGGGACGCATCTTTCCCCAGTTGAACTCATCGACGTGCATGGGCGTGTGGTTGCGGAGCTTGGTCATCTTTCCGTCGTAGACGCAGTTGCGGCAGATGACGTAGGGACACTTCGTGCAGCGTTGGTGGACCATTGTGCCAATGGCACGCGAGTTGCAAATGTCACACTTCGTCGTATTTGTCGGAGCCGGCGTCCAGGTCTGGTGGAGGGCGGGAGCTGCAACTGGAGCGGAAGGCTTTCCAGTCTGCTTGTCAGGAGCAGCGCCAGAGTTTGCAAGGGCATCCAAACGAGGAGTCTGGAACTGGTGGGAGGCATCGGCCTTTGGCTCGAAGTCCAGCTTGGGCTGGATCTCACGGTACTTGGTTGTGCCCTGAGGAGTGGACTTCTTGCCGCGAGCGCCCTTCAACTTGAGCTTCGGCGCAGGCTGATTGTAGTGGTTTCCCGCGGTGCCTTGAGCAGCGCGCTTGTCGTTGGTGACCTTGCGTCCACGCGCAGCGGGAGTGGGGCTTTCCTGGTGGTAGCGATCAGCAAAAGGGGTACGGTCAGGCGTCAGGACGGGACGGCTATCGCGCGCGTTGATTGGAGTCCAGCCGTGGGTGTTGTTGCGAGACACCGAAGACTACCATGTTCAGTTAGCGATGAGGCGACGGCGAGGTCACACTAAAGTCATACCTGGTGGTCATGATGGTCGTCGATAGGGGAATAGTCCTGGGAATGGATGTCGTCATACTGAGCCGGATAAGCGACACTACCTTGCATGTAGCCATGATCGTAGCCATGCTGCTGCTCGTGGGGGTAGTAGCTGTGGCCATCATGAAGGTGACGATGGCTCTGCGAGTACTGGAGAGGAACATAGTCCTGCTTGCTCCGAGGAGAGAAGTAACTCCGAATATCCTGCGAAGGATAGCTCTTCATGTCTTTGCCACGGACATGAGAAGTGCCACGGTCCCCAAAAGTGTTGGCAGGCTTGTCGAACGGGAATCGAGACGTCTGCAAGACGGAGTCAGCTCACACACTGGGGCGAAACGATGAGGATACTGATCATCGAAGGGCTTACCTGGCACTCATCATAAAAGGTGCGCGGCTCTCGCTCATGCTCGGGGTGGACTGGAGCAGGGGGGCCGTGATGAACGTGACCGACGGCGTTGGAATGAGGGTTGAACGGGGTCTCGGTGGCGGCGGCGCCCAGAGTCGAACCGTTCATGCGGTAAGGAGAGGACTGCAGAGGCAAGGGCTATGAGTAAATTTGACGCTGATAGAGACAAAATATCGGGGAGAATCACTCACTTGACGCTGCTCGCGGCGAGCGGTGCCAAAAGGGCCCATGTCCGCAACCTCGGCCACAGCGGTCTTGTTGCCATCGTAGATATCCCGAAAAAGCTCGCGAAGAGGCGGGAGGCGGGGAGCCATCTCGGCGCGCTGATGATCGTTCTCAGCAGCGGCAGAGTTGGTCGGAGGAGGGGCGGAAAAGCCACGCTCGCGACGGTAGGGAACTCCCGTGTCCATGATGTCAGTACCCTGAATATAGGGGTTGACGACACGCGAAGCCGGGGTAGCAAGCAAGGCCTCGTTGTAAGAGACCATCTAAGGTATGATGTCCTGTTGTGTTGTTGTGTGGCGAAGGGCAAGGTGAACACCAGAATTTCTGAGTTGAAGGTGTAAACAAAACGAAAGCAGGTGCGGGAGAAACGAAACGTGAGAAGAAGGCCCTGGCCTGAGAAGAGTCTGGAGCGGAGAAGGAGTGTTTAGATGGTTATGCGTGTAGTTGACGTGCCACTATCAAGACTCGCGAGTAAAGGGCGTAGGGGTTGGTGGACTGACTCGATCATGTCGACAGCTTCACGCGAGAGAACCGGAGCCTTTTGTAGATGAAAGACACGGGGCTTTGATTTAGTGACCTTGGGTCTTCGTGATTCACAGTCACCTTTGGCAGCCCCTTTTGTCTCCTTGGGTGTTCTGTCAAAGTGAATATGTGGACATGATGTTGGGATGACAGTTTCAACACATGGAGTTCCAATGATGATTGATATAAACTGCAGGTAGTAGCTTGGGACGAAAGATTTCCATGCAATGAACAACGCATGGGAGCTGGTCGAACTGCCTTCTAGAGGAATTACCATAACAGAGACAAGTCGGGTTAGCACCGTGCTCTCTCAACTTTGTTGATAGTGAGGAGATCGAAGCCTAGATTTTAAAGCCATGCCTATCAGAATACCGCTGTTGGATATCACACACTCGACGTCTAACCATGACGTGCTTCGATGGGATTCAAAAATCCGAAGACGAATCTGCCGTGCTAGAGAACACTTTTCCCCAGGAGTGTCCTCAACACATCTTGGAAATGTTTTAAGGCTAGCTAGCCCTCGTCGTCTTAAGTGCTGCCTTTCCAAATATAAGGTATAAGCTTGTAAAGCATGCGTAACACGAACTTGACCAAGATGAATGCCAATGAACGCCCACAACAAAGCCATCATGTCCCACGATAGCTGAAGTCGTCAGACGGCCATACGCGGCTGGACAGCTTTCTTTGGTTCTGATGAGTAACGTCAAGAAGTAATGTACTCGCTTTTGCAATATACACAGTCTGTATCAGTTGCGATACACTACGAGACGTATTGACGGATGGAGCAAACGTGAGGCATTCATACTTTCCGTTAGACGGCTCTCGATTGGCGAGAATAATCCGCCTGGACGGGAAGAACTCTGCCGCAGACTCACATCAAGCAGTAGAAGTGTTTTACCGCCGAGAATGGAATATTAGCAACGGAGCTCTCGAGTTGCTGGGACCCGGGCGATGACAACGGCGAAGCGCACATCACACAGCAACGGCACCCCTTAGAAATCACGGCAATCGAGTCGTTCGTCATTATCACCGTCACGAAATAAAGCGCGGTACGCGCAGCGCAGCATCCGGGAGAGGTGGGGTTTAAGTGCTTGCAGCATGAGCAAGAGGGGAATCCTTGACGTTGCGTGAGACCAAGATGCACTGAGCTGAGAAAGGGAGAAGCGGGGGCCCGTCTAACCCGAGACCGACAGTCCAGCGTCACCGCACCCTCCGGACAGTCCATCCTGTTGTTGGTCGTCCGTCCCGTCTGCCAAGGGGCTTTCGGGCATGGCGGCGAGTCAGCTGTCGGGGCCTGCATCAGAGGCAGGAATGTGCAATGGGGAAGTTTAGCCCCCACCCGGCGATTGAGTCTCGAGCCGTGTTCGCGCTGTATGCTCGACTTGTCTTTCGCACTCTTGGCGAGCAAACCATGCTTCGACAGGATGTCACCGCCAACGAGCCCGTGGCATGTGTTGGTGTCAAGTCGCTGCAGGCGCGCGGGTCGGGTACTGTCATCGACCACACGTGTGCGTGCCTGGGGAAATCCCTGAACCAACTATTCTCGGTCTTCAGTTGTGCTTCTTTTAGGCGCTTGCGAGGAACATGGAGGGCCAGTGGTCTCAAAAGACGGAATTATCCTAAAAAGGATTCAACTTCTGTTTGCTGGTCGGCGAATGCGCTTCCTTCGTGATGCGGTTTTCCGCAGTAGACGGCAGCCGTGTTTGCTGTTCAACGTGGCATAAGTCGGCTGAGATCCGGAGGGGCGTGGCCGGCGGTTGTTCGTTTCGACAACCGCCATGTGGCTCAGACAAGTCTCGACCGCTCATGTCTTGTTGCAAGGTGATTTGAGACCAATAAAGCAGGCGGTGTCAAAAATCTGAAATGCTGAGATTTGACCTCCTGCGTCTGGGCAGTGTGGGCTGAGATTAAAGCGACTTCGCTGATTGATTCCATACCGACACGTGCCACTTTGAGGAATGGGTTTGGTGCTGACCAAGATCCTCATAGTTTTGGTTGGGCAAAACAGGCGTGGGCATGATAAAAGTCGACCTGTCGAACGGCCTGTTTGATAGGGAACGGAGAGGTCGGCAACTGGCATTTGGTGGCCGGGAGGTGTCAGACTTTCATGCTGCGTTAGCCTGCCCTGCCTCAATAGGCTGCGTGTCCGAGAGACTGCTCAAGCCCGCGGGGCTGGGGTTCCAATTTGAATGGAAATGGAAGCCCTATTCTGTTGCTATTGTCGTTGGAACAGCGGTAGATGGATGCCGAAGCAAACGAGTGTTTGCGGTGGTGGGTGTGTGCGCGCTTCACTTGGACGGCTGTCACCTAAACTGCCATTCAGGCAGACAAGGGTCGGCGCTCTGAATGTGTCCCGTATCCAGGCTGTCGAGCGTAATATTGCAGCGCTTCGTGGCCGAGCTGACCCTGGAACCTTGCAGAGAGAAATGGGAATATGAGACGAACGTCTGAAGCATTAACCATGATGGCTTGCGGACAGTGGCCATTCAATAGCGAGTATTTTTTGGGTTACTCGACGTGGTGCAAAGCGACTTTGGAGGGGGGAAACGACTGACAAGGAGTGACATGAAATGGGCCACAGGCCGGGGTGTTTCTATCTTAGCGCGAACCAGGGTTCAATGATCGTCGCGGGGATCTTGCTGGCACTGAAGCGAATCAGAGACGGGGTTGTTGACCAAAAAGGGCGCCCGCCAATCGATAAGTCCTGCTCACCTTCATTCTGTGCGGGTTCGAGCAGGGGCATGGCTGGGACACCCCAACGTGAAGCCGCGGGGTCCTTGTTCTTCTGTCGTGTCTGCCCCTGTGAGGAAGAATGGAACTCATGATGACGTATGTAGCTGGATGGAACACGGCCAAGACAAAAAAAATTGACAAAAGTGCGTTGCAGTCGTAAGAGTCGAATATGCGTGGAAGCTGACGATATAGTCCACGCATCGGCAATCTCATGTCGAGACTGCCTGTGATGGAGATCAACCAAGCATGGGCCCGTGGCGATCAAGGCCTGCGTCGAGGTGTGCGGCCGGCGCCAGTGGGAGCCAGGCTTCCGGAGGTGGTGGATGTGTCTCTGTCATGACGGCAGTGGTTGGTGGTAAAAGTGTGGTTGGGTCGGGTGTCAAGGGTTCATTTGCTCGGCGCAAACGCTCCATCCAACTCCAATTCAAGGCCACCACCAGAGCCCCGCCCATTCATCCGCTCAGTGTCCACCAAGATATGCCGCTGCCGCCAGGTATCGGGCCAGTCTGTGACCGCCCGAATGACGGAGCGCGAGGTCGCATGGGCCAGCAAAGACCCCGAGGAAAATGGCAGGGAAAGGAATGTTAGTCCCGTTAAGCGGAAGATAACACGCACAAGATGTCACGGAGGGGTAATTATTGGAAAACCGAGCCTTCCCCTCTTTATCGTTATCGTGGCTCCCGGCCGGCAAGTCGGCGGTCGGTCGCGAAATAGACGTGCCACATGTTGCGTATTAGAGCCTGGGATAATGCTGGGCCGATGGCAGTCTTCTGCTCTGTGCGCAAACGAAGGCTGCGACGCCGCCGCCGAGATGTTGGTGTTGATTGGTTTCTGGCACACTTTGTTTCTCAGCCATCATTTTTCCCTCATTGCGTCGCCTGATTCCCCGTGCGTCGCCATCTTCCCTTGAAGGTAAAATACGATTCATTCGTTTCTTCGCGAGAGGCGGGCGCTTTCCGCAGCGGGCCAGAGTTCCTGCAGCCACCGAGACAGCGTAGACGAGCTTGCCGCCACCCTTGCGAGAGAACTTCTCGTGTACCGGAAGAATTTTTTTCTTCTCGTCTGGTGCAGGCCAGGGCTTCCTTCACGCAGTGCGGTGGCCGGCGAGAAGAAGCAGGGTGTCCGTAGCATCGTGGGGTTTGCCAGGCCTCCCCTGGGGGGTCATGCTCAAGGCGGGTGTTCGGCGGAGGGGTCAACCTGCGGAGCTATTGCACTAGAGGAGCATATCCGTTCGCAACGACCAGGAAGAGAGATGGTCGGAAGAAATGCTCGGAGCGATCGATACCGCAGTAAACGGACAGCCTCAGGCGTGCATGAGCTGGAACGAGCACAAACAGGCAGAGGAGAGGTTGGCGACATGACGGCTTAATTTAAGCAGCATAGCCCTCTCTGGCCATGTCCCTCCTCCTCCGTCCGGTCCAGCGTGGTGTCGTGAAAGGTCCTTATCCCGTCCAGATAAATGTTTTGGTGGGGTATAGCGACCTTGGCCAGAGGGGTTCCAGGCCCGGGGTGTGCATCAGTCCAGGGTCCCGCTTGCCATTCGTCGAATGAGACGGGCATGGTGACTAAGGCACCTTCTGGTAACGGAAGGCGAGGAAAGCTGTGCTCCAAGCTCGACAAGCCGGGTGGTGTTAAGGCCTCCATCATGTATAACAAGCCGAAAACATACTGGTGCTGCGAGCCTCGACGAGAGTGCGTGCGACTGGCCCGTCGACTTGGGCTTGTAACACCTGACAGGCCTGCCTTAGTTTTTTGTTAGTCTCAACCTGTTGCGCGCGCCCAGCTTGCGCCAGCCGGCCGACACACAAACGCAAAGGCGACGGCGTAGAGCTTGCTCCATGCTCCCACACCGGAAGCGATGGTGGATCGAGCGGGAATACTGTGAGAATCAAGCACCGGGCCTTGCTAGCCAGTATATAGTCGCTCTGTGTTGAGGTTCGCTTGCGTCTGTGGTGGCACCAGGCCAGCACACCTTATTCGCAGGGACCAGACCGACATGGATGTTGAGAAGTTGGCTTCGCTCGCTTCTTCCTTCGTACAGGGCCGCCAGCCTCTCAGAGCTTCTTTGCACTGCAGCCCAGCCAAGCCATGCTGCCCTGATAACCCTGTCCGCGGTCCACGACCCAACCAGCCAGCAAGGTTGTGAATATGCGCAATGTCCTGGGCAGAATGACGGAGAAAGTGGCTAATCATGAGCCAAGGATGTTGCTGTTTGATAACATGTCCTGCAATCGTGCCTGTCGTGGATGGAGCACTGTAACCTACTGACACGCCGGCCTTGGGCTTGGTCCTCGCTCGCTTCCCAGCTCGCAACTTGCATGCCTTGCCCTTGGACTGAAGCGGTGACCGTGATGGATATTGAATGATGAAAGAAACCACGGCCTCACTTCCGACCCGAAATGCCCAGGCGGAGCCGACGGCAGCGTGAGAGGTGGGTTCAGCCAGTCCCGGTCTGATCAGCGGCCATCGGATAGCAAGGTACAAAGCGGGCGACGACACTGAAGCAAGCCGGAAGAGCGCGGGCAGCTGACGCCTTACATAGATGGTGCACCTGACGCTTGCGGAGAGCAGCGGGAACGAACTGACTGATCGAAATGCTGATGTGATGGCCGCGGGCTGCCATCAGCGCCCGCTTTTTCTGATACACCGTCCCTCCCCCGCCCTCGTAGCCCGGGCGAGGGCAGAGACGATCGTGGAAGGGTAATCAATGTCCTTTGGAAGGAAGCATGCCTGGCTTTTCTATGCGCTTTGCCCCCTGAAGCGGAGCTGCAGACAAAGCCGCGGTTTCCAGGTGTGTCCAGTGTCATCCATCCACATTTCCGGCTTGGTTTCGATGAGATAAAATGGTGCCCTGCAGACATGTAAGCAGTCAACTCCCATACCACCGCCGCCACCATGTTGGTGCTTGTGACCTCGCTCAATGTTCCTCTTTGGCAAGGCGCCTTGCCGCCAACTGACACCCGTGGGATCCGAACAGACAGCGATTGCCCAAACACACCCGCCGTCTACCCTTGTCCGGCAAGGCCATCTGGGTCACAACTATCTCAACTTTGACTCTCTCAATCCTCAACGCGCCAGCCAGACCCCAAAAGTAACGGTAGAGTGTCATAAAGGCGAGGACGAGGAGAATCGCTGCCCGCCAGCTCTGTTCCTTCGACGTGAAGATTTGGGTAACTTTGCCTCTGCGTCTGCATCCGTTTCCGCATTCATTTGCTGCTGTTTGTTAATTCGCGGACCCGGTCGTCCAACCCTCGTTCGATGCTGTAGTTGTCGTCGCCATTGTCACATAGCCTGCCCCTCCACCGAGACGGAGTCACGCACAACCCAGGGCCGGCCACGCTTACAGGTGGAACGTGATGCGATGTAGGATACTGTAGGGATCATTGCGTGTGCAAAGGCAGACCTAGAAAAGGGTACTTGACGACATTGTCGTGCCGTGTTAGTAGAGCAGCATCAGCATCGCAATCACCACCTCACCAGCAGCTGCAAGCGTTGTCGGAACCTCCACCGCATCCACCCGACCACACCGAGATTTCTGGGTTGAGATGGCTGCTTTGCTGCCACCACCCCCCAGTCGTCGTCTTGTTGGTGAGAGCAGCGTACAAGTCCATTTCTTTGGTCGGGACCTGGGATCGACTGGGAGTTGGAACCGGTGCGCATGGCCCTGCAACTTTCCTCAACTCGGCGCTCGCCCGTTCGCTTTCACCTGGCGAGGTGGGCTGGACTCTGACTCTGACTCTGACTCTTGCTCCTCACTGCTGTGGTGTGCATTCTCACTTGTCATGGAGGCGGCTGGCCCCAGTGTATTCTCGCACTCCTCCCCTGTTCCCGACATGCCTGTCCAGCTGGCTGTCGTCTTCCCCATTGAGCGCAGTGCCATGCCGCCGCCGCACCAAGGCCTGGCCTGTTCTGCCCATGTTGTGCTGTGCTGTGCTCTGCTGGGTGTGCTGTGTTGTGTCAGGTGCTTTGCGGCACTCTGCTTCGCTGTCTGCAGACCAATCCAGTCCCCGTACCGCTCCTTTTCCCTGAACGACATGGACATTGGTGACTTGAACATGGACATGGGCATGTCATGGCCGTGGCAAGGACCTCTGGCGGTGGTCGTGGTAGTGCCAGCCCAGTCGCCCCAGTCCGGACCAGCCTAGGCTCTGGCAGTGTCTCTTGTTGCTCCCGGTGCGGTGCGTTGCGTTGCCGTACATAGGTATTGGCTTGGAAAGTACCGGACGTCCTCTGCCAACCGGTTAGAAACTAAGCTGCCTCACCCAACCTACCTCACATCATCTCACCTTACCTCGCTTCTGCTGTCCCGTACCCACGTCAAGGTTATGTTGGGTACGTAAGTACGGCAGAGAGAGGAGCACAGCAAGCACCCTGACTCTGCAAATGTGCCGTCTTCCTGGTCCGACGCCAATCTTGTCCAGTCTGAGGTGTGAGACGCAGAAAAATAAAATAAAGCGAGCGTGTTAAAGGAAAGAGGAGACAATTTGGGCTTTGCTTTGGCTCTCGGAGCAGCAGGAGCAGTACCAGCAACAGGTGCGGTGAGGTGTCCTTGCCTTCCTTACCTCACATTGCTTGCCTTCCTCGAGGTGCCTTCCTGCCTTGGGTCCTTGGGCGGTGCCTTGAAGGTGCACTTTCTTGGATTGCTCGCCCCTTTCTGTCCATTGTCTCTCTTCCCGTTTCTGGTCCCAGTGCCTCCGTTCATGGGCCATGTCCAGTCCCCCCAACCCATCACCCGTCCACATACATCCACATACTGTGACATCCACATCCTCTTCCTGGCTGGTTTGGCTTGGTCTCTCAGGCCGGCGTCTTGTCTGGCTTTTTGACTCCGTCCCTCCTCCTGCTCCTTGCCTGGCCTGGCCCTCACATACATACGCCTACGCCTGCGTCTACCTTACGCCTACGCCTACACCTACACCTACTTTTATTACTCTCTCGTTCCCAAGGTTCCTTCCCTTCTGCCTGCGACGAAATACAAAACCAAGACGGTCTGCCCCCCTCCCCCTCCTCTGCCGCGCCTTCCCTCCCCGGCGTCCCTTTCTCGTGGTCGTCGTCTCACCGATCCTCTTCGCCGCCTTCCGACCGCTCTGTGAACCTTCCTCCCTTCTTCTCCTCACTCGACCCTCGACTCTCGACTACCCGCCTCCCTTGCTCGGCGACATCGGCTTCACGACAAGCCAAGTGCATGCGGACCCCTCCTCGTCTGCCACTGCCGCTACCTCAGTGTTAGCAGCAACCTAGCAGCCACGCTCACGCACCCTCGTATTCCATTCAATACTGCCTGCTACTTATATCCCTCGACCTCGCTGCTCACCCCCACCTTCGCCATCCACGCACAATCCTCTTACACGCTCACGCTCCTCCTTCATCCCTACTCTCCCACCGCCTGCGTCACCATAGCGAGGAAGCAAACCCAAGACACAGACCGCCTGCTTTTCTTGCTGCGAGCACGAGAACCGCCAGCTGCCTTCCTGCCTCAGCATAAACTACCACCACTTACACCCGGCTGTATCTTACCCGTTACGGCCATTCGAGACGCCTGCATCTCGCCCTTTCTTGAACGACGCACCCGCACCCGCACTCCTCGCTGCTTCGCCGAATGCGGGTATGAACCAGCGACCCGTCCGTGTCTTAACCATCGCCCCCTCTCTTCCTGACTCTTGCACCTCGACACTGTCTCTGCCTCTGCGGCTCACCGACTTTGGTCTTGGATTTTATTCGGGACACGTCATTTTGCAAGCATCACTTACGCCGCCATATCGATGGGTAGAAGGGAAAGCCGTGGACCTGAGTATCTGATAACCGCCGACCGATAAAACCAGCACCCCTCGGTCGAACCCCTCATCTCTTTCTTTACTTACGGCCGCCTCAACGACCAACCCACCAACCCGAGCCCCTCCTTCGGTCAGTCCACGACGACTCGCCAACGGACCACATTCGCCGACATCCCCACTGCTGCGACCGTTTGCCTCGACCACCGGCAACCTGTACGACGACTCGCCCGCCCTGGTCAGAACAGAGGACTCGGGTAAAGCAAGCGAGCGACGCCGTGCAGGTGCATGCAAACGGGAGATTCAGCCGACAGTCGTTTTTTTGGGTTGGGAAAAGAATCCGTTGCTATCCGACGCCTCCTGAGGCCTAGGTTTCGCCTTTGGCCATTCTACGACAGCAGTACGGCATCACCGCTATGGATGAGACCATGGACTACGTCTACCACCACGCAGAGCACCCGAACCACGGCCAGCTTCCGTATTCGCAACAACGGTCAAGATGTCCCTACTTCAACAGGGCAGACGCTCACGGTCACCCGAATGCTCCACCACACAGATCGACGCCGCACTACGACCCCGTTCATGCGTCGGCAAGTCACTGGCAATCACAAGCACAGCTTCCACCGCACCACTGGCAGTCTCAAATGCTGGGCCACCGCGCAACGTCTTCGCCGTATCATCGACCGGCCAACTCGGTCCCGGAACCGCCCTACTACAACCATGCTCCCGTGCCGAATTTTGGTCTGGCTGGGTACCAGGGCCCTCCGCACGACATAGGCGGTATTCAGGCCATGCACCCGCCGTTCCCCGTCCCTTCGCTCCCCCCAATGAGATACAGCAACCCGGCGCCCATCCAGCCAAATCCGCCCAACGCCAATCAGCCCCCGATGGCCCCTCCTGACAGAGGCTTTGGACAACCTTCTGGGCTTCGTGATAACAGCCACTTTGGCGCATATCCTCCCGTAGTTGTAAACTTGCCTCCGTCAACCTCCAGTACCGAAGGCCCTTCCTCGCCCGAAACGTCGCCTCCTGATTTCCCGAGTGGCCCGGTCCAGGCGCTGCCGGCGAACCCCAGCATCCAGTTCGGGTCTGCACCGCCCTCGTCAGCCCCTCAACCGAACCCCGCCTTTACACCGTCGTCGTACTGGCCGCGCCGCACAGCTTCTGGAGGTGAGAGCTTCTCAAACGCATCAAACAGCGCGCTCTTCCCTGGCTCTGCTCACACTAGGCCAGCCGGGTCGTCAACCGGGTCCTCGAGCTCACCAAACATCCCGGTGCCAGTCGTCCCAGCGGTGGAGCGCCGTAGAGTACCGGCTCTTGGACGACGTGGGATGAGGAGACCGTCACCGCCACCAGACCGCGATCCGGACCAAGAGAGGGAGTTGCAGATTCTCGAAAATTTCGTACTCAACCCGCATGGGCACCCGGGTCGTGATTTCGATGACATACAGATAAGAGCTGCTCAGGTAATGCGTGGATCCGTGACAACGAAGATGGTTGCATCCAACTCTGCCATTCAGTCCCTGCAGAGCGTGGCAATTTCGGATCTTTCCGAAAGCGAAAGAAGTGAGTTTCAAGCACTTGAGATGAGAGAAGGAAAAGAGCTAACGAACCGTAGCGTGCGTCATCTGTTACAACGACTTTGGCGTCGAGACGCCCGAAGGTCTTAAAGAGGCACCTCTGAGGCTGCCCAAGTGCAAGCACGTGTTTGGAGATCATTGCATCAAAAAGTGGTTCGAGGAGTCGGATAGCTGCCCGTACTGCAGAGACAAGGTGCCTTCGGAGCCAAAGGTCACCTCCCATATGTTGTCGGGCCTGTTCCGCCGTTCTAGGGAAAGGGACTACAGCCAAGGCCTCGACGAGCTGAGCAGAAATCTAGCGGCCCCCATTCACGGCGAGCGTCGGTCGCCGCCGACTGACGGTGGAGAGAGTCGACGAAGGGTTCGGTCTCGACACGGCAGCTTCCGCGGCCCGGGCTCCCCACCTTTCAGCGGCGGTCGCCCGGGGTCCTTTGGTGGTTCATCCTCGAACGGCTACGAAAGACGAGCACACCCGTTCGCGGCCAGCCGGAATCACGCACCGAACACAATGAGCAGGGCAGGTGCGGGAGTGCCACCGCCTGTGCCGTTTGCTACGGGCAACATTAACCATTATCATGCGTCGCCGAGCTATGTGGCACACACGGAGAGTGCATCATCAGCGTCGATCCCGCCGTACGCTCCGCCCATCCACAGCGTTGCCGCCCCGCCACTAAATCGAAATTCCCTGCCGGCTCCGGCACCAGGCAACTGGCACAACGGGAGTGCATCAACTCCCGACGACACGCACCGGCGTATGATGCTCGACGACAGCAATGCTACGCCTCAGGCTGGTGGACCAACTTCGTGGGGACCGCAGTAGTATGAACGTTACATAGCGAATTCCACGACCTTGGCTGGCATCGCATGGCGTGCTCATGTGGAGCGGCACAGGGTGAGGACCATCATTATCGAGGCCATTCAGCGGATTCGACAGATATACGCCAATGACCCTGATTTTGGATGGCAAGTGGCCTACATCTTCTTCTCTCATCTTCTTCCTTGAATTACACAGGTTTATGCTGGCGTAGGTTTGGGTACGGTTAATCATGGCGTTGTTTTTGGCGTTTCGGGATTGGAGATCAGCATCACCACGATGATCTGAGACGGGAGTCGATGGTGCAGGATTTTTACTTCTCTTCAGGGCATGTTCAAGCCCCTGTGATGGGAAACGGCGACGAGCCCAAGGGAGTCGGCCAGCGGGCATTCTGACAGGAGCCATATTGCGCAAAGGAAACACGCCTGCAGTGGGCAACGATGCTGTAGGCCAGCGTATTAGTAAGCGAATGAATATATGAAGGTATCCCAGTGTGTTTTGGTAATTGCTGTTTGAATTCGGAGAGACAAGTGAAGTACAAGTGGGGAGACAAATACAGGTCTCGTCGCAGCCGAAAGATGATTGGTTGCGTGCGTTTGACTGACGGTCGGGGATAGAGGGGCAGGTCAGCCGCAGACCGGCAGAACGGAGTTTTATCAACGGTTGCTCAAGACTCCGACGGAACGGGATTGTCCCTCGGTGATTTGATTGACCCGGTGGGAGCGGAGAAGAGAGCAGGGCTCAGCACAGAGTCGTGGAGAGTGACGAAGGGTCTGAACGCCAGGAATGGCTGGCTTTCTGCGTTGATTTAAGTATCTGGGGTGCAGTGGAGGGATATCCGGTGGGATCCTGTCACTGACGAGACCTTTGGGATTTCCTGATGGAGGGGGGCCTCTGATGGGCTGAATGACACGGAGGACTCCATCTGGTCTGCTTTAGAGGAATCTCTCCTATGGTAAGGGTTCCTTTCTGGGACGTATTTGGCATACGTCTGCTTTGCTGTGCGGTATTCATGCGCCGAAAAGTGTATTTTCACAAATCATTCAGGTGGGCGGACATCAGATGGGGGGTTCCCAAATCGAGGAAGCGATGAATGGCATGGGAGAGAGAGGATCGGCTTTTAGTGGAGCTGGAACGGGATTCGAAGAGATGCAAACGGACACGGACGAAGGACGGCCTGCCTGCGTTAGCCTCGTGGCTCCTCTGGCCGGTGATTTCTTCATTTCTTTTTCGTCATTCAATCGACTAGGTCCGCATAACGTTAAACGAGTGCGAGGATCGCTCGGAATCTGGGCCGACCCAGCGTGGCCAATCACCCGCGAGATGTAGATCAGCTACAGAAGTGCCAGGCAGGCAGGCTTGGAGGAGCAGCAACCAGCGACTCTGCTATGTTTAGGTGGCTGCGTCCTGTCGAACGCCAAGTAATCCGCACAAGTCTAACCATCCTCACGGACGGTAGGCGGAAACGAAGGCTGTCAGAGGGGTGCTCGGGCAGGCTCTGGACCTTGCGGTGCAGCGGAAGAGCATGGCAAAGAGGAATAGGCTACGGAACGAACGTGGCTGTGCAGTGTTTTCTCTCAAATTTCCAACGTTTGCCGTTTCCCTTGCGAGCAACGTTTCCCATCTGGCGGAGGGCGTGATGGTCCCGGCTGCCTTGGACGAAGTTAGTTTTCTGGATGAGCTGAACCAGGCTGGACCAAACGGATGCTTCTGGGGACGAACACTCTCTGCAGCACACGGATATCCAGGGTTTTCCGGCGAGATGGGTTGATTGTTTGTCAGTTGTCCGTTCGCCTAATGCCATTTTCACTCGTTCTACACACGAAGCCTCTTGCCTGGAAGCCCAAGCACAGTCCACCGGATTGAAACGGGAAGCCTATGCGACTTGGCTCTTGTTCGGGGGCGTGGCCAATCACGGGTCGATGCGAAACATGCGAATGAATGGGGATGCACATGCGGTTTGTGGTGTGTCGGCATGCCTAAACACCGACGGTGTTTCTGGCTGATGCTTCTGTTCTGTTGCTGACATGGACCAGAAGATGCGTTGTTGCTGGCATTCAGGTTGCTGCTTGATGTGCTCCGGGGTCTGGGTCCGACATTCTCCACCAAAAAGAAGGAGCTCCAGGTCCTGCAACCGCAACTGCAGCTGCGTGCAGGCGGACCGAGAGTGGCCCCTGCAGCTCCTCGAGAGGCGACTGGCCCGTCGTGTCCTGCCCCGATGGATGGTGCGTGGCTTCACAGTAACATTCACCCATTGCTGAGCCAGGAACCCCCCCGCTCCAAGTGTCCCAAGGTCCCCAGGTGGAAGCAACAGAAGCACCTTTTTCCTTCGATCGGGCGAACAAATCGTCCCAGCCCCGGTCCTACGGCATCTACACCCCCGTCCTCGGTCTAAGACGGTGGGCCCTTCAGACACGACTACCCTGCCTGGGTTAGCCCAAACCACCCAATTGGCTGCGGGCTAGTACGAGAATGGGATCCAATTCGAGGTTGACCCCTCCATCTGGGCTCCCACGCGGCGATGGACAAGGGCCCAGGGATTGGAGTGCCGTCTTCCATCATGTGCTGATCATCCATTCCATTCGAATCCCGTTCCCGCTCCATCGAACAAGATCAAGCCTTCTTTGACCTGTCGTCTGCCTCGTGGACGAACCCTACGTTGCGTCCAAAGCCACCGCCAACACCACCCTTTCGACATAAAAGAGAGACGTATCCGGCTGCGCCAGCCGAGACGTCGACAGCCTGAGACCAGCAGCACCTCAAGAGAACGGCCGAGGAGACTGAAGCACCGTTTGCGCCTGAGCTCGGCACTTGAGCCAGCAACATTCCTCTATATTGGACCTCCCCCTTCGTCAATGCCGGCCTACAAACAAGACCACTTCACAAACACCACCACGAGAACCACGAACACGTTACCCACAGTCTCGACCGACCATCTTGCCAAGAAGGGCATTCGATCCTTTGTCCAACTTGCCAGATTGCCAACTTTTGGATACCACCTCCGTCCGGCTTGTCCCGTCTCGTCGCGTCTCATCCCATCTTGATCCCCATCGTCTCGCGTCCTCTCCTAGGCCAACGCCCACGTCCCCTGCCTCAGCTCCAGCAAACAGCACCAGCACGCAGAAAATAAGTACGGTGCGTGCGTCGTTGCGTGGGTGTGCATGTGCTGGCGATGCTTTGGTTCCATGTCGCAACCCCGTACGCATGAAACCGATCGACCGGCTCTCAGCCCACGCGGGATCTACCTCGCCTTTCCCACCCTTCAATTGAGCTTAAACCCAACATAGCTTGTCTTGAACAACCTTACGTTACCAACCTTACGCTTTAGCCCGAGCTCTTGCGTTGTTTCTATTTCCACAGCCTGCTCTTTGTTGACCTCGTCCGTGGTCGCCATAAAGCTCCCACTGCCCGAGCATAGCAGCTCTGCGAACATTCCATCCACGTCCTCTCGACAGGCTTGCAGCTGACTGCGTCAACTCGACACCTCCATACGTCCTCCGTCGCCGTCATCATCATCTCGAAACTCAAAGGCGCCACGCCTCCGACGAGAGTCGACCAACAGCGCCATGGGGGTTCCGTGGCGTGGAGTGTCCGTCAGCTCGGCGGTGATTGCGGTATTGCTGGCATTGCGCCAGCCAGTGTTCTCGAGATGCCACGTCCTTGTCACCTTCGCCAGCGCCTGGATGCTCCAGATGATGGCCTGGGGAGTCTTTGTCGTCTTCCTATACCCTCAGTACTTTTCCGCTCTTCGCACGTTACCCGGGCCCAAGGACGACCACTGGTTAATGGGTCAATACCCTAGAATCGTGCGCCAGCCGACTGGCGTTCCCATGATTGAATGGTATGTTCACTTGCATCGCATGACGTACGTAGACTAACAAACCAGGATCAACACCATCCCCCACGAGGGCATCATCCGCTACCGCGGCCTCTTCAACCAGGAGCGCCTGCTCATCACCTCGCCAAAGGCCCTGGCCGAGGTGTTGGTTACGCACAACTACGACTTCCACAAGCCCACTGCCGTGCGATCGTCGATCGGCCGTATCCTCGGTATCGGCGTCCTGTTGGCCGAGGGCGACAACCACAAAGTCCAGCGTAAGAACCTTATGCCGGCCTTCGCCTTCCGCCACGTCAAGGATCTGTACCCCCTCTTCTGGAGCAAGGCATGCGAGGGCGTCGAGGCCATCACCGACGCCGTCATGGCCGAGGCGGCCAAGACGGCGGCCGACGGAACCGAGGACCCCGAGAAGGCGGCCCTGGGCCCCAAGACGGCCGTGTTGGAGATTGGCAATTGGGCGTCGCGAACCACGCTCGACATCATTGGCATGGCAGGCATGGGACGCGACTTTGGTGCCATTCGCGATCCCTCAAACCCCCTCAACCAGACCTACCAGCACGTCTTCAAGCCGAGTCGTCAGGCGCAGGTCCTCGCCGTTCTGGGCCTCCTCCTCCCTGGACCCCTCGTTCACGCTCTCCCCTTCCGCCGCAACGGCGACATCGCCAAGGCTGCTCAGACCATCCGTGCCACATGCCGCGAGCTCATCCGCGAGAAGAAGGCGAAGCTCGAGCGCAAGCAGCTCACCGACATTGACATTCTGTCAGTCGCCCTCGAGTCTGGCGGCTTCAGCGAGGACAACCTGGTCGACCAGATGATGACCTTCCTCGCGGCCGGCCACGAAACGACCGCTTCCGCCATGATGTGGGCCATCTACTGCCTCTGCCTGCACCCCGAGGTCCAGTCCCGTCTCCGCCTCGAGATCCGCGAGCGGCTCCCCACCCCCGGCACCCCCGGCGACATCACGGCCCTCGACATTGACCACATGCCCTACCTCAACGCCGTCTGCAACGAGGTCCTCCGCTACTACTCCCCCGTCCCCATGACCCTCCGCGAGGCCGCCGTAGACACTGTCATTGACGGCAACAAGGTCCCCAAGGGAACCCGCATCATGCTTTGCCCGTGGGCCACGAACAAGGACACGGCGCTGTGGGGCCCCGATGCCGGCCGCTTTGACCCCGACAGGTGGATGCCCCGCGACGGCGCCGACGCCGAGAGCAAAAAGACGGCCGCCAGCGGTGGCGCCACGAGCAACTACGCCTTCATGACTTTCCTGCACGGCCCGCGCAGCTGCATTGGACAGGGCTTCGCCAAGGCAGAGTTTGCGTGTATCCTGGCCTCGTGGATCGGCCGCTTCGAGTTCAGCCTGAAGAACAAGGAGGAGTACGACGAGAAGAACATTACGATCAAGGGCGGCGTCACCGCGCGCCCGGCCAAGGGCCTGCATGTGTACGTGAAGATTGTCGATGGGTGGTGATAGAGATACCTGGGCGCAACGCTGTAATTAATGATACGATGCATGACACTGGGCTGGGTTCCTGGGACGCGCTGAGCACTTTGAACCCGTACAGCCATGGACTGTCGGGGTTTTGGATAGTATTAGTGTTTGATTCGAGGTAGACGGCGACGTTGTATATAGCCATGTTCAGCTTCGTGGGACCCCGTTTGATGATGTATTCTTCAATCCCATTGATGTAATCCCCTTTGTTCGTGGCCGCCAAACTGCTCTGTCGTGCCTGCATGTAAAAAGCCTCCTCGAAATGCGCTGTCGTCTATGTCCTATAATGTGTGTGTTCTATTCGCCTTAGGTAGCAGATGATACATCAAACGACAGCCCGGACGTGGACTCGATTTCACCCATGGCCGAGGTAAACAAGGGAATGATGTTATTCTCGGTAGAGCATAGCGATGTACTGAATGTTGACAATGAGTATAGCCCTAGAGTAGATCTAATGGCGTTGAAATTCTTAACAAATAGTGTAAGTGAGCTACTTGCACTAGAATTTGTGACACCAACCTGCTTATACTAAGATCTCAGTCGGGTTCTTAGAAAAGCAGTGCAGATGGGCCAGTCGCACATAAATTTACAACTTAGCCCAGCATACGTCGTTTAACATCTATCAAAGTCTGCAATTTAGCCAGTTCTACACATTATATAATTTCAGCATGCCTATCATAATATATCTTTGAAAAACCTGCGCTGCTTTTTTTTTCACATCCCCCCCCCCCCCCCTTTTCTTTTTTTCCTTTAATCAACTTTCCACCCCTTCTCTCTTCTCACTACCTCCTCCAACACCTACCTTCCTACCTCGGACTTTCCATCACAAATTCATCCAGCAACCCACCTAATCACTCCAGCCACCCTCTCGCAACTAATAAAACCTAACTGTCAACATGGCGCCTACCTCGCCAAAAGACAAACCGAACGAGACCCATCAATCGTCAATTGAAAAGGAAGATGATCGCCCAGCTAACATCAGCAAAGACAAAGCGAAGCAGCTCGCGGAGCAAATGAACCAAAAGGCCGAAGAGCTCTTCAGTTTTATCGACGCGCAGCTCCAGAACGTGGTCTGGCTGCAGCTCGGAGAAGCTCCCAACGATGACTTTTCCTACAGTTCCATGGAAGGCGACAGGGAGGAGGAGGACAACAACGACGATGCTTCGCCCAGAGCGGAAGGCAGCAACACCGCTGCCTCGTCAAGTGCGGAAGGAAGTAACAATGAGGGGGGCGGCAACAAAGACGCTTCGTCCGATGAGGAGGACAATAAAGAGGACGTCTCGTCTGGTGAAGGCGACAACGACGATGCCACGTTTAGCGACGAGGAGAACAGCGACGATGCCTGGTTCGACGACCTCAGGAAATGAGACAACATCGTCTCAGGGGTGTTGGAACAGGCAGGAGAGGGGCGATACAGCCGTCGGAGGAGATGAGAGCAACATCGCTCTCATAGGAAACGGGCAACGCAGATATCGGTATGCAGTGATGATGAGCAACATCGCTCTCAGAGGAAAAGGGCATCTGTCGCAGAGAAGATGGGCGAAAGAGTTCTAGGCAGATGGTTATGAGCAGCAACATCGCTCTCAGAGGCCAAGGGCAACATCGCTCTTGGAGGAGTAAGGTAGCTTAAATTGATACTTTGCCCAAAATATGCGCGAAGGCGTGCCCAACTGGACTTGATGCTTCTCAAAGTTGGGGGCCTAGTCCGAAGCGTACCTATGCAATGTACAGCAAAAGTAAGACTCATGCATCAACACTCACAAATAAAACACACGCGATAATGGAGCCAGGCGATACTTTTATTTAGTCCTCAAATACCCAGTATTCCATATAAAAGTCTACGCACTCTGGCTTACTCATGTCTAAGTGGATAACCATGTTCCCCGCCTTGACCTCCTTATCCCATATACCATTACCCATAGCCACTTCTCGCAAGCAGTTCTCTTTGACGAATGCGCAGGTATGTCTCTGCATGTCCATGATGACAGCCCACGCCCATTCGGGCTTCTTGACGATGTGAATAACACTCCCATTGTTGTCTTGCAGGAGCTCCAACACCATTGGAACTTTCCCTTGGGCGTTGAGTCCCTCGGCGTCGACTGCCTTGGGGTCATGCTGAGCGATGAGATCCCAGCACTTTTGCATGACCTCGTGCGAGTCTTCGATGTGTCCAGTGCTGGGCCATCTCCGTCTCAGAACGTCCGCCAGCGCCCAGATGGCAGCTCGCGCAGGGATATTAAGCTCATTTGGACGGACTGTCGAAAGACTCCAATTGCTGTGGTCGATAATCCACTGTATCAACGCTGTGTTGACTCGTGGAGCCCGTGAGACCAGTCTGGTCAGTCTCCGCATCAGACCGTGAAACACGTTGATCCCAAGCACTTTGTCTTGCAGGTCCTGAACGAGCATCGAAACGACCGCCCCTAACTCGTGACCAGGAAACTCCGAGTATTGTTGATCTGCTGTCCAAGACTCGCTGATAAGCCAAGGCTTGTGATCGTGGCCTGCGGCCTGAGTGCCTTGGCCAATGGCTGATATCAGCGTTTGTTCGCTATAGAACTCCCTTGGACCAAATAAAAGTCTAGCCCATTGGAAAATTGCATCGGTATGGAACTCATTGGCGAGCCGGAGACTCTCTTCAGCTTTTGCTGTCTCGGTCATCTCTGTGCTGAGACTCTCCTTCAGCACTTGCACTTCGGCCTCTATGCTGACGAGCTGATTTCCAACATCAACCCTCTGCAACTCCACATCTGCCAAGTCCTTCTGGAGACGCTCGAGGTGCGAACTTCTCAGCGCTGCGTCGCGTCTCTTCTCCTCTAAGTGCCTCTCTACCTCGAGTTTTGAGTCACTCAGTATCAGTACTAGATCTTCCAATCCGGTAGCCTTCTGTTCGAGCCGATGACGCTCTTCTTTGGCATTATGGGTGGCTGCTGCGTGCTCTTTCTTGAGCGTTTCCATCTCCAACTTGATGTTCTTGAGCGCTGTCTCTAACCTCCCTTTTCTTTGTAGTGAGTCGTTTCCAACGACTGCTTCTCCCTGCCGTGCGATGACTTTTCAGTCTCTATGGCGGCCCAATGCGTGTTTCTCATCTCCTCTATAGCATCTCGCATGCTTTTCATTTCCTTCCCATGCTCCTCCGCATCTTTATCGCGTGCGGTGTTGCACTCGTCGATCTGCCTCTGCATCTCCTTCACCTTGTCCTCGTGTGTAGCCTTGGAGTCGTTCAGTTGCTTTTGAGCCACCCCCACCCTGTTCTTGTACATGGCCTTGGTGTCTTCGATCCTTATCCGCAACTTGTCCGTCTCGGCGTCATGGGCGGCTTTGGCTGCATCCATACTTTGTTGCTTCTCGCCCAGCTCTTCACGATGGGCTGTTTTGGCATCCTCGATGAGTTGATGCATCGTATTCACCTTCTCCTTGTGCGACGTCTCAGAGTTTTCGGCGCTTTTTTCAATATCGTCCAGCTGAGCATCGTAAGAGGCTTTGGACGTGGTCAGACGTTGCTCCATCTCATCCATTTTTCCCTTATGCTTGACCTCGTCATCCTTGATGCGTTGTTGCATCTCTTCCACCTCAGTCTTGTGTGTGGCAGCAGCATCATCAATACGCTTCTGTAGATCTTTCGTCGTGCTTTCGTGTGTTGCCGCGGTCGCGTTGATACCTTGCCTCAGACGCTTAATCTCGTTGTTGGACTCGTCGATGCGTTTTTCCGTCGCCTGTTTCTCGGTCTCGTGCGTGTTCGTGGCCTCGTCGATGCGTTGTTGCATCTCCTCCATCTCAGTCTTGTGTGTGGCAGCAGCATCATCAAGACGCTTCTGTAAATCTTTCGTTGTGCTTGTATGCGCGTCTGCAGTCTCTTTGCTTTTTTGCTGTAACTTCTCAACCTTGTTCTCATACTCTTCGATGCGCTTTTCCATCGCCAGTTTCTCAGAGTCGCGGGCTGTCGTAGCCTCGTCGATGCGTTGTTGCATCTGTTCCAATTCCTTCTCGTGTAATAGCTTGGAGGCCTCGTGCGCCTTGGTGGCTGATGAGACTGCCTTCTCGCGCTTGTCCTCTGACTCTTGCATGTCCTTATCGTACTTCTGTTTCGCCTTTTCGAGTTCGCTGCGAAGCTGTGTTGCTTCTTCCTTGTGTCGGTCGCAATCTCTCTCAACCTTGACAACGTGCTCCTTGTACATGATGTCGCTTGCCCTCAAGGTCATGAGTTGCTTTCTGTAACTATTCCTGTGAGTTTCAGCTTTGTCTTTGGCTTCCTCGAGCGCTTTAATCGCGGCGTCCTTTTCGACGAGGGACTTCTCTAGTTTCAAAGTCTTTTCCTCAAGCTCCTTGTTCAGATTCTCCTGCGTCGCAAGAATTGTTTCCAGTGACTCCAGCACCTTCTTGCCGGTTTTCAGATTTTCCTTCGCCGTGGCTGTTTGTGTCGTAGCTTCGTTCTTGTCCTTGAGGGAATTTGGAAGGAGAGCCATCAGTTCATTATCGACCTCTTGGCCGGCAGGTTGATTTCTCTTCGGATCGGGAGCACTGGGCGCAGGGTCGATGTCAAGAATGCGTTCCGGCTCGTTGCGGAGGGCACCGCTATCGGTGATTTCCTGCTCCTGCCTGCCCATCTCTGCGTCCCATTCCATTCTATCGGTTGGAAATGTCAATTCAATGGCCTCCAAGCCTGGAGTGCGCTTTTGTAGATCCCGTCTTACCTTGTTGAGATACTCAGCTTCGCTGCGCTTTCCTTCCAATCTGGCTGTCAACTCTTGGGTGGTCTCCTTGATATTCATGAAGAAGTTGACCTGGGAGGGAAGTTGTGCTGGCAGTGGGACTGTGAGAGCACTTGCCTTTTCGGATATGTATGGGACTGTATGTATAGCAAGGCAACCGCGACTGCCTACCTTACTCTTGCATTTAACGCCACAGCCAGGAAGACCTCCTACTGAAAGAGACGCCCGTCTAAGCAATTAACTCATGTCACTCTACTGAAACCCATGTCTGCCCTTTTAACATCAATGTCACCACTAACCGACACTTTTTAATCTCAGGGCTCAGTGGAGATAATCAACAGAGTAATAGAGATCGGTCTGCGTTAAGCATGTCAATGACAACAAATGGTAGAAAAGAGTTTGTTTTCGATCAGAGCTATATGTATATGCTGAACCCCTCGAGCTGTGCTGCTCTTATACTCTCAAGCTACCTTTTCAAAGTTCCGGTCTTGGAACTGACCATCCTTCCCTCCGATTCGCCTCCGATTCGCCTCCAATTCGGTTCCCGTGCCTCTATCTATAGTTACTTCCGGTCTTGGAAGTTTGGACGTTCTCGGCCTTCGCAAGGCCATTGATTAAGATTATGCCAAGCTCCCAAAAACTGTATCGGTGTCCTCCGATTCTGATTTGATAGATGGCTCTCTCTTCACCTCTGGTATTAGAGGTTGCCCCATCTTCCTCCCAGAAACAGACTCCACATCAGAGTCAGTGTCACTGCTCGAAATATCGGAGCTATCGACTCTGCTCTGCGGGGCCCCCTGCGGAGCCTTGTTTCGGAGGTCCTCCAACTCCTTCTCGAGTCGGGCAATCTTGGTGTCTCTTGCCTTCAGCCTGATCCGTAGCTTATTCGTTGACTCTTTCTCGGCATTGAGCTGAGCTTGTGTCTCTGCCAACGCGCTTGATTCGGCCTGCATGATCTCGTCCTGGACAATCTCGTCCTGGCTCTCTTGCCTCAGCCGCTTCCTCCGCTTCGCTTCCTTAGTCTCGCCTCTGCGGAGCGCCAGCAGAGCCCGTCCGATGTATTCCTTCAAGTTGGACCCGCCGACGGGCGGTTCGTCCTTGTTCTCCTCTCCCTTGTGCGCCCCCTTTCCGACGTCTTGCCGGCTGCCGAGGATGTAGCGTGAATAGACTTCCGTGGAGAGGAAGTAGGGCATGCCGATATTGGCCAGGCTATCCAACGCCTCCTTGATATACTTCAGATCGTTGTTGTTGACGCGGTAGGCCAGTACCGGCCCGTGTTCGTCGGTGATATCGGTACCAATGTCTTTGCGCACTACGGCCACACTCTCGAGGCGCCGCAGGAACTCAGAGTATGGCGGAATCTTGAGCGCCCGGCTCTTCAGGCGTTCGCGAACCTCTGCGTGATGCTCTGCAATGGGCCTATCCTGGCCCTTGAAGTCTGCAATGACCTGCTTGAATGTTTGAAAGAAAGGGTCGTTGTCTGGTGCGACAAATTTCCAGGTACGGACGTCTCGATTGCGCAATATGACGGCATACTGCATAGCAGTTCTGAACATATTGAGGTCGAAGTCCCAGAGGGGATGAATAATCAGCTCGTACATATACTGCGAGAAGGTTGTTGTCCACTTCTGAGACTTGTCAGCGGATTTGCCTTCGTATCCGAGGAAATACTTGGCCGAGATGATCTCAAAGGGTGAGATGTGGAAAATCCTTAGGCTGGCTCTAAGTAGCTTTGGAAGTGTCGAGTCCTTGTAGTCGATGAGACTTTTGCGCAGGGGGTCCTTCTGCCACGTTTCATTGAGGCTGGCCTCGTCTTCGGCCGTCCAGTCCTCATCGTACGCCTCGTCGGGTATAGTGTCTGGCAGCAGGTCGTCGAGCTCCTCGGCCTTGAGGCGCGGGAACCTCTGATTGAAGGCACGCAAGATCTCCTGCCCGTTGACGATGCCGAAAAACATCGTCTCGAAGTTGACCCAGGCCGGCGACTTTCCCTCACAAACACGTTCTTCATCCTGAGCTGTCTTGCCCTTTCTCTTCTTTGACGAGGTCTTCTTGGCCATAGCGCTCGTCTTAGCACTCTTGCCTTTCGAAGTCTCCTCCCTGCCCAACTCCATGTCGTCATCCTTTTCAGTATCCTCTAGGTCCTCCTGGGCTGTCCTGCCCTTTGTTGCTGGAGTCTTTCTCGTGGCCGTAGCGCTGTTCTTAGCACTTTCGCCATTGGATATACCCAGATCTATCAAGCTCTCCAGGTCGCTGTCAGTATCGACGTCGCTGTCGTCGCTGGATTGCCTGTAATCACTATCGTCGCTGTAGGCGACTTCTTCGATTCGGGCCTTCTTCTTGCCGCCCTGGTGTTCTTCGGCTCGAGACGCCAATTCTGGAAGGCATCGCCATCACTGGAATGACTGTTTCACTTTAGTTCACTGTGGCAAGGGTGAATTCTCGTCACTTACGCGGGCGACGCGGGTACTTGTGGCCGTGGGCGAGGCGTGTGTGTGTGCGTGTGTATGGGGAGGGTACAATTCAAATGTGAAATCGGTTAGATTAGGCAGGTTGGTCAGTAAGTGGAAAGAAAATGCTTACAACCGCCAAAAACCCTCCATTCTCGGACAGCTAAAAATCAATGCTTATGGAAAATACAAAGCTCTAATTCAATACAATGGTTTGTAGGTTAGGCAAGGCAATGCCAATTTTTAGCACTTATCCTATACGTATAGACGGCTTTGACCGCGCAATTCATGACCCTCTAACAGATAGCTGATATCTATCTCTAAACAAAAGCTCTGGAAAAACTTTTCACTGAGCCGGTTTGATCAAGAAGGTGCAAATATACACCACTTCAGTCAGTACTAGGTACTTGCTGCTCAAACGTCCCTTGCAAAAGACGTCCATCGATTGGCATCCTTCTATCTCTCAGCTTTTAGGGAAATCAAGCTATTTATACTTATTCTTTCGTCAGCAATATGAACCAGCCCCCTTAGACCTGTGCGTTTGTTTTTAAGGGATGTCGTCGAGAGCTCATGAACGAAGCGTCTTGATTGGCTCTGGCCATGTCCCAGGTGAGATTTTACGGGTCAAAGGACTTACACGGCCTGCCTTAGCAGATCCCACCTCTCGAGTTTCTCAAAGTCCTCCATCTCTTCCACAGTCATCTTTTTTCAACCACGCAGTTGAATTGTTCTGCGTCTGGTGAAACACAGAATCCCACGGAGAGGGCAGAGTGGGAGAAACAAAAGGAGAAGGAGAAGCAGGCCGCCACACCCACCAACCCAACCCCCAGCGGCCGAGATTGTCCCGCAGCCCGAGGTTGAGGCGAGCACTGAGAAGCCTAAGACCAAGGAGAAGAAGATTGACTAGAAGGGAACGCCGAGACATGCGCTACCAGGAATGGTTGGAGGTCTCTCACCCCGGTGCTGCACCACCGCGGCCAAAGCCAGTTTCCACGCCTGCGCCTGCGCCTACGCGCGCGCAAGGTCCTCCAGACATCCACCGAGTGGCCAGGACAGGCTACGACCTGACCGGCTCTCCCGAACCCAGCTGTGAGTATTTGCGTTCCAGTATCCGTTTACCATGATCTAACAACATTGTGGCTTCACAGTCTCGACAGCTCCCCACAGCACCAGCCCAGACCCTGCCGCATCGATATAAACCTTACCAGCAGCGCCCTCGGCAGCAGTATCAGCAGATCACGACGTTCATCGATGCGGACATTACCGCAGACGATAAGGATAGGAGAGAATTTTTGGAAAACTGGGGGAATCGACAGAGGCTTGCTGAGAAATGGAGAGAGGCCATTCGAGGTTCACTTCGGTGGTGAAGTCAGGGAGCTCTATGGAGAAAATGCCTCCAGAGACGTCAACCGATGTATCGATCCGAGGCTCTGTATTACTCGATCCATGCGCAACGAGAAGCTTTACCTTGTTGTGTACAGGCCAAGAAGAAACGAGCAGTACAGCTTGAACGTCGAGGGTCTGTCTAAAGCATACTTTCAGGCTTGGGTCGGTCTGCGGACCTTTCGCACCTCGCTCTCCGTGGAACTTGCTCCTTCATTGGGGGATCACTTTAAGAACCACTACGGCACACTTGTGACTGAGCTAGTCCGAGTAGGTCTTGAGCTTGAGGGAGAGATCGCAGCAGAGGTCCACGAAGCTCCTGAGAAGAATGAGAACAAGCGCCAGCTGGAGGCTTTAGCCTCTCCATTGCGCTTTGCAAAAAGAACAGAGAGAAAATACCAGTAGGCCAGGATGAAGAGCTACAGGCCCCTGTCGATACCGAAAGCGAGAGCTTGGCGGATCTAGGAACACCGAATGATCTTAAGGAAGCGGACAGCCTAGAGGAGAGATTGACAGTTATAATACCGAGACTCGGAAAAAGCTTTAAAATCCAGGGCCGCCCGAGAAAAGAACCCATAGATTGCTCTAATCACCCTAGTGAAAAAAATGAAATCCTGTCGGATGCTGCTGCTGTTGTCTCTAATATCGTTGGCGTCTCTGCAGTCATCATTATCTCCTTAAACATGACTCCGAATTTGTTCCAGCATGCAGGACCTGTAGGCACATAAAAACAGGCAAGATATGCAATCTCCTCTTAAAAAAAAAAAAAAAAAAGTCTTTGACTCTCCTATTCTCTTTTGAAGTCCGCGCTGGACCTGCGGTTGACGTGTCGCTGCGAGCTCCATGATTGAATTCGTTTGATTGGCTGTGGCTTCGATCTGAACCGCATCTGTGGGTCGTCGATCTTTTATGGGTCGAGGGACTGGTGCTGCCTGGTAGACGACTCTTGCGAAATTTCTCAAAATGCAAACTTCATCTTCACAACCAGCGCTTGTATGAGCCGGGCTTAAGAAGAACTTACGCCGAGATGGCGGAGTTGGAGGAACGCAAGGCCAAACGGGAACAATTCGCGCCTGTGCCTCCTCACCCGCATGCGGCAGATACGGATCCGCGAACTTACTCATGGGAGCATATTGACCTCAGCGAAATCAAGGCCTTGCCTGTTCTGAGGTCAATTTTCAACGACTTGACCCTGAAGAGGCCTAATCTGAAGGACGCCTCGATTTTCAAGGCTAAATTTGATAGCTGCCTGCAACACACGTTCGATCTCCTCCACGGCGCCAAGATATACAAGACCGGCACCCCCTACCTCGTGTATATAACACTCAAGATAATATGGGTTCGAGAGAGTAAGTGCAGCCCGGACGTTGACTGTTCCGCCCTCTAATCATGCTGATAGCTGGCGGAAACTGGGCGGCCATGGGCTGGAGGACCCCGATAAACTATCTCTTCCTGCTCGACCTGCGCTACCAGACGTACCTAGAAGCTTTCCACCCCGAGGATGCGCCAAGTCGACAAGAGGCTGGATTCTTCGCCCATGATGCAGATCCAGACACTGCCGCAGATATTGCTGCAGACGAGGAGTCCAGAGCAGACATCTGGGACGCTCAGGGACTCAGCAGGGACCTCCTAACTTTTGGCGAGAAGCCATTCGAGGTTTTCTTCCTTAACGGCAACATCCCGCAGTTCTTTGCAAAGGATGCCTTGAAGGACGCCAACCTCTACGTCGACCCGAGGCTCGCCATAGGCCGGAACGTGCGCAACAACAATAAGCTGTACCTGGTTGTCTACAGATTGACAAGGAATGGACATTCCAGCCCGAACGACAAAGCGCTCTTCCACGCATACGCTGAGGCCTGGGGTTGTCTAAGAGCGTACCGCACCAAGATCGATGGTGGTATTTTCCACTCGCTGGGCGACCACTTCAGAGACTACTATGGCCAGCTGGAAGTGGACGCGACGGTGATGGAGCTGGATGACCTGTGCGAGTCAAACATGGAACCCTCGATCGCTGAACCTGTCAACACAAACGGCAAGAAAAGGCAGCAGCTGCATGAAACGAGCAACTGCGGTGATGATGATATGGGCTGGCCGATGCAGGTCGATAGCGAGTGGATGGGGGAGCAGAGGGAGCCCAAGAAGCGTATGGGCGTAAATGGCTTGGCTCACGCTCCGTAGGTTGATGGTTCCCATACTGCCGCGCTGCGCCATCTTGATCTTCTGTGCTCTCTTATTTGTGATGTAGAAGATACGGAGGCTCCAAAGGCCTCGGCAATGCCCTGCGTCTGTGCTTCGAAGCATGACTGATCTGGAGACAGGGGTTAGTTTCCCAGCCTCAGAGTTGTGCTGCTAACCTCGTCAAACAACTGGGGCCTGGACATTTATGGTCGATATTTCTGCCGAAAGCACATTAGGGACTGGACCCAAGCACTGCGTTAATCCAGACCTGAAGACTCAATTGCATAAGCGTGCTTCATGGGCCGAGCTAGAAAGAAGTTATTCGCCATGTGAACTGGTGAATTCTTGATTTTGGCGAAAGGGTCGCAACACAGGAATCGCAGAGAAGAGAACATTCGCTTCATTTCCTCACAAATGGCCAAGTCGCCGATGACGAAGTTTAAACACCAGCTATCGAAGCCACCTGATGTCCATGGCACGTCGTCGGTCGACTTACACGGCTCCCCCGGCCACTTCATCAAACCTAAGCGAGCGTGGTACCTGGTTGCTATGACGACTCGGGTGGATGAAGCGACATCATGTTAATCGAAAAACCGGGAGAAGAGCCAGGAGAAGCGCAGAGACGTGGAGAGAGAAGAAGAATCGACCAAGCCCCGGGGGGTTCGCCATGCCATGCCATGCCCTTGCCCACCGTTGTGGCCCCTCGACTTCGTGGCAGCCAGCATTCGACAAGCCCTGACGTGGACTCACAGACGTGTGCGGAAGTGGATGTTCAGGTCGAGAGTTTTCCCAGGTTGGGCGCGCGAGGTGACGTTGGATAAGACGACGGGTACGTATCAAGCGAGCAGGGAAGAGCCCCACCAGCGGCACCGGCGCACTGTGTCGGGTCAAACGGTCTGAGATTTGACAAGCCAATGGGACGGGGTGTTCGTGCACGGTCGCTCCTGATTGGGCAATGGGAGCTGCACGCAATCTAAAAAAGTCGCGACCGAACGCGCTAGAACGCGCCTGCTTCGCGCGACAGAGCCGCGTCGCGACGACCGCATCGCAACTTTGGTGGTTTTGACGACCACCCACCTGCTTCGATGACTTGTTCGCACGTCGTCTCTCGTGTTTCCGAGGCGACCTGGCGGCAATCGCGGGTGACGCTTTAAACCCTGATGCCCTTGATGTCGTCCTGTTGCGAGTTTTGCCGCTCAAGTGGTGATTTTCGCGATTCGCTTTCTGCCGCCGTCGACCTGAACCCGCGGCGTTTCTGAATAGCGATGTCCATCAGACAAAGAGATCCTATTTCTGAAATTCGAAAAGAGTGCTCGAAGCCCAAACCCTCTCCACAAGCCCCGTTGCCCTCATGGCGCGGGGCTGAGCGATCGAATACCCACGTTTCTGATGCAAGCCATTAAGCAGCCCCTCTTCGCAGGCCTGTCTGCACTGCGGAGCACCCATTGTTCTGATACGATATCGGCTTTGTCACTTTGAGTGCCACCGCTGTTCTGCAGACCACCTTGACGGTCGCCCGGGATGTGTCATGAGAGCACTTAGATTAGAACACCTTGGGCGGACGTTTCGGGAGCAGTCAACCGACTTGAGGGTCAGGAGCACCTCGAGTCATGCGTCATCGTCATTCGGGAGGGAGGGTCGAGGTCATGGGTGACATTACACAGCCAGGCACACAGGAAACAAGCTTCAAAGGGAATGCAATAGCGTTTCAATACACCCAAGAAGGGGGAGGGAGGGCTATGATGCCGTCGGCGGTTGATCGGAAAATCTCTAGACGGCCAAAGGATTCGCTAAGCCGACCACCTGGGTCGCCCATCAGGAACCAATAAAGCAGGCAATCAAGGGCAGGCAGCTGGCCTGATGCCGTTCGGCCAGATCCCTTTGTGCAGTTTGAAGCGTCTTGGGTGTGGAGACGGGGCTTCTGAAGGGGAGCACTGTGAAGTCTAAATGGATGTGGTGGTGGTGGCACCGCATGAGGAGCACGTTTTCCCTTCGTGGCCTGGCTTTCGAGGAGGGTTGGCCGCATGAATGAGACGCTCTTGTTTGTCTCGTGCTCTTTCAACGTCTGCAAAGCGAACCTTTTGGCACGGTGAGACTGGGAGGAGACTGATGGACAATAAGCAATTTACAGGCCCGACTGAAAGGTGTATTGTCAGAAATAATGGTTGCTGAGTGTGGCAACCTGACTCAACGAGGCCGTCTGATGGTGTCGTCTGTGTGTCCTGTGTAGGAGGTGACAGGAGGGAGGATCGAGCCGTACCTCTAGCACCAAAGTCTGCGCAGAGGATGAATAGACTGCGTCTGCTTCGAGGCGTCTGCACCACGATAGCGATAGAGCAGGAAAGCTAGGGAGATACAGGGTGAAGATTATGTCCGTCTGTCTTACATGACTTGCAGCTCTTTTCGGCCGGAGTTGAGGGAGATGGGATTATAGGCGATAGTTCAAAGGTGTGATTGGAAAAGGGCGCGCGAGATGAAGGAGAGACAAGAAAGATGAGGCCCGTTCAAGAGAGCCGCCTTGCATGAACGGGAGGAGAGACAGAGAAAGAGAGGTGGAAGAAGCAGGGAGACGCTGCGAGAGGGCACGGCCGTGGGCAGACGAACGAAGGGGTGGTATTGGTCTCTAGCAATGGCGAGACGACCCTTGCAGACGGAGGACAGGATGCAGGCCCGACGAGAAGGGGACTACTGCAGGACGGTGGTGAGGGCGATGAGGACGAGAAGGCGAAGAAGCAAACACGCCGTCCCAGGCTCGAGAAGGGGATTGAGACACCATCGAGACAGTGTGGAAGAGGTCGACGCTGCGTACCTGTTCGCGCGGTGCTGCCAGCCATCCCACCGTCTGGTGTACCTGGGGCATACCCCCTCTTGCTATCGTCTATCGATATGGATACTGCGGGCTGTTTCGGAGACTCCCATGATCATCCACTCCTCGTCAGGTACCGATCCCATGTACTCCTTTGCAGACGAGAGCAAACAGCCAGAAAGAACTGGCGGAAGGGTCGGTGCAAAGCTCGGACCCTCCCCTGGCAAAAGGATACGTACCGCGGGCTCCAGACAGTGGAAGTGGTCGCGTCCCCGCTGCGTTTCCCGGAATTCTGGGCACTGTGAACCCACCCGAGGTGCAGGATGCAGTTTGCGCCAGCCAGTGGACGGACCCTGTCAGGTGGCCCACCGTCCAGCACCCAAAGATGCCCAGTCCAGTGTCCACCGCCCACCGCACACACCATTTTCCCATCCATATTAGTCCCCCCCCCATAATCCTCCGCCGTCCCATCTGCCACCTGCCACTCTGCCGCTATCTAGGTCCGTCCCAGCCAACCTTCCCTTCTTCACCCACCGCCTCCCTCCCGAAACTCTCACACCGACACACACACACACACACACAGCTACTACTGCTCGCCCGCATTCCCAAGAATCCCTTTGAACCGCTAGCAAACAAATACCTCCAACACCCTCACCATCTTCTACAAGCCCTCGATCCAATACTCCCGCCCTTGATATCATCGCGACCTCCCGGCGCATTCCATTCCTCGCTCGCCCTTCCTCCGTCGCAAAGTCGCGCACCAGAGCCAACCAGCCCTGTCGCAAACCCTCACCGACCTCCAACGCCCACAAACCAGAGAATCGCAACCAAGCGCGCATACCACCGCCAAGATGCTCATGCCATCCGCCCTCTCCTGCGACACGTCGCAGCCGCCCCTCACCCGCCTTCAAGCCGCAATGTTCGCCTCGCCTCCCGCCAGCCCTCCGTCGCTCTCTCACCAGGGCCCTTTTGGCAACATCTTCGACACCTGCCGCTCCCTCCAGGCCCTCCTCTCCACTCCTCAGCACCACCAGAACCACACCGTGACGCAGCAGCCATCGCCGCCATCGCACCACCAGCTCCCGACTCCTCCCCTCGCCCATGCGCCGCCGCCTCTGAAGCTTCGCCTGCGCTCTCGCGCGAAGCCCGCGGCCGATGGCATCAACAGCGAGCACCTCCCGCGCAAGCGCATCGCCAAGCGCGCGCCACCCCGCGGGGTGAACAAGCGCCGCCGCTCGTCCGATGACGACCTGGGCCGCGAGGACGCCTTCATGACCGACTCCGACGTCGACAGCGATCTCGAGATCTCGTCGCAACAAGAACAGCTCCCGTCCGCGCCGTCAACGCCCAAGCGCGCGCGCATTGCGCCAGAGGTCGTGCCCCTCGGCCTCGAGCGCTCCGACTTTCACACACTACACCTCCTCAACGGCGAAGAGCCCACATCAGAAGGATCAAACGTCGAGGTTGAGGCCGACGGCGAGCCGTGGAGCGCAGAGGACGACAGGATACTCGTGGAGCTCGTGCTCGAGAAGCTCAAGCTCAGCAAGTCAGAGTGGCAGGACTGCGCGCGCAGTCTAGGAAAGGACCGCAACTGTCTATCGCGGAGGTGGAAGAGCCTGATGGTCCAGGGCGAGGTCGGCCTCAAGGGCCGCAGGAGTAGCCGACGAACCAAGCTCCACGGCACCTGGCGATGAGTCTCATCGCCGTCCATTCGTTTCTTGATTTCATTTGTCTGAGCATCTTATTGGGTCAACTGTACCATATCGCATCTGGCAGACTAGAGAACCAGAATCTTGGGTAGCCCCGCATGTGGCTGGCATTTTTGCAACGGGCGCGCGTGTTTGATCTCGGGCTACGACTAGCTCTAGAGTTGTTTCTTTGTTTGCGCGACGTATCCAACGTCTACTAGGGCAGAAGCTTGAAAGAGCAAATACATCACCGTACAAACAATACTCACTGATTGTGACCTTTACATCGTACCTCTGACGCACTTTACAGCCTGAATCTCGTCTTAAACATGCATCGCCGTCCAAACACGCATATGCGACGCTTGCGCAGGCAAACGGCTGTACGTGCGGCGCAACCTGTGCGGTCTCTACGAATTGACTTCCGCTGTCGCAGCTGTCAACGACGCCGTAGCGCGCCCGGCCGCTTGGACTGTCATCGGACGACGGCCCAGCCGTCCAGCCATCCGGGAGCGCACGCCAGACGCGACTGCCAGAGCTTCTGGCGTCGTCTGTTCTCCAGGGACCACTGGCATCGATATTCAGCCCCAGCCACCTCGACATGTGGGATGGCTGGGTTTTCCCGATGTGAGATGGGGGATCCATTCTGACTTGCAGCATGGGGGAGGGGGCGGCCTGCACAGCACACTATCGGGGAGAACCATTCCACGATGGGCGGCGGGTTCCCAAGCACGGACTTGCGGCGGCCAGCCGGATTTGGGAGGGAGGGCGACGATGGTCGACGGGGAGGACCCTCAAGATGCGAGTAAACGCTGCCCTGGCCTCCCCCCACCGCCGTTCCTGGCCACCCCAGCTTTTCCAGCCTCTTGTTTTTTGTGCGATTGAGGCTCTGTCTGGCCACGACCAGCCTCACGATCGCAAAGTGTACTAGCAGCTTCACACTTTTCAGATGAACAAACGGACGGGTTTGCTAGTAGACTTGCACTGTATTCGGCTCACGAATCGGCTCACAGGGAAACCCCAACAGTCCGCCTCTCTACGCTGTAAACCCGCCTGCGAAAGCACAAACCACGGGAAGCAAGGGGTGGCTGGGGGACCCGATAGTGGTGGTGCGCGCTGAAACACTCCCTAATGGATGGGGGGTTGGTTTGTCGAAACGGGGCACACCACCACCACGAACTCTCTGGGGGAGCTGAACGGGGTAGGGCCGCCTATCACTATCGCCGGGTGCCTGAGGCGAGGGCGAGGCTTCGCCTGAGGTCGCCGAACCTACCGGGCTGGACCTGGTGCCCATCGCTGAGAGTGTGGGTGGGTTAGAGGGGCGATCGCTGAGAGCCGAGCCGGCAGACACCCTGTTGCCGTCCGTCCACTCAGGTGTAAGTGAACCCAACATCGTCCCTCTCGCTGTCTTGGACCATATGTCTCGTCAATTTCCATCCAACAGACCGGCGAAAAGGGCTCAGCCTCGGCAAGCAGTCTCCGTGGCCGAACGGACGTAAGATCGTGAGGTTTTGCTTTTGAGGTGGCTCTGTTTCTGCGCTTCCCTTTCTTGGTATGGGGAACATGCGACGATTGCCTCGAAAGGGGTTAGCATCGTGTCTCTGTGTGAAGGCGATCCGTCGGAGGAATTAAATAAAGCCGCACATCATGTAATGTACGATCGTGTTGCTCTTTACATGGGCGCGCAGCGCTGGAAGAAGCAAGCAGAAGCAAGCAGAAGCAGCAGCAGCAGCGCAGCGCAGCCGCTGTCTGAGATGCAGCCTGGAGCCCTTCCTGGTCGACGATCCAAGGGATGGCCGAGACATGGTTACGAGAAGCTGGAACACCGATTCCAATTACTCTGCGCCGAGGTCCTCTCCCTGTGATGGTGCCCCGTCGTTCTCGTGTGCCTACTAATTGTCATTCTCCTCGCAACGACGGGAATGATTGGGATTGGATTGCCGTGCATCTTGTACCACCCCCTTCCCGCTGTCACCGAGGCAGATGCGAGACAGCGTCTTTACCACCATCACGTACGGCCTCAGCAGCCGCCGATTGTCTCACGCGATCGAAACCCATCGATACTGGTAAACTAGCAGGACCTAAAACGCGTCCTTGCATCTGAAATTCCGAGGGCTACGGAGCAAAAAAGGTAAAGACCGTCCCGATATCCCCCATGCCTCTTGTTCTTTGATGCCATCTTAACTGCCACGCAATGCTGAGCTGTCATTCGTCGTCATGTCGTCATAGCAAACCGCAGTCCACTCGTCCTCCGACTGCGTAAACCCACTCAAAGCCAGAGCAAAAGTTTTGGTTTAGTCCTCGTACACCTCCTCGTACGTCTCCTCGTACTCCTCTCTGGCCTCCTCGAGGCGCTCGTGGTCGCTGCTGCTGGCGTCAGAGTCGTGGGCGGCGGCGAGAGCCTCCTCGTACTCCTCGCGGGCCTCCTGGACGTCCTCACGGTCGCTGGAGGAGATGGAGTCGCCGTCGTTGTCGGTGGGAGGCAGGACGGCGGGGGGAGCGTCGTTGTAAGAGTTGTCCTGATAGCCACCGTACTGCTGCTGCTGCTGCTGTTGAGCGGCGGCCTTGTGCTCATCGTCGGAGTCGTCTGTGATTTGTTAGCACGGATTCAAGTGACAGGCATGAAGGCAACTCACCAAGGGCATTAGCGATCAACGCGCCACCAACAGCACCGACGGCGAGACCGCCGGCAGCACCGAGGAGCATGCCGCTGCTGCTGCTCTTCTTCTCCTTGTCCTTGGTCTCGCCGTACGGGTTCTGACCATGAGACTGGTCATAAGGAGCGCCGCCGTACTGGGGTTGACCGTACTGAGGCTGGCCGTACTGAGGCTGCTGGCCGTAGCCGGGAGCTCCGCCGTAGGGGGCGCCGCCGTACTGCTGGGGAGGTGCGGGGGAGCCGTAGCCGCCGTGGCCCTGGTCTCCGAAAGCTCTAGTGTCGGAGGGGGGGACGGGAGGGGGGGCGCCGTAGCTGGGGGTGCCGACCGGGCCGGTGGGGGGAGACGGGTGCTCCCACTGGGAGCGACCGGAGCTCTGGTCAACGTAGAACCATCTCTGGTAGCTGCAAGGAGGTCAGCGGCAACGCCCGGGAAATGGGGTCTTCGGGATGCGGCTCACTTGGAGTCCCACTGGCAGAGCCAGCCCTGGGAGACGGAAGGAGCGGCCATCGGGGGCGCGGACTGGGCAGCCGGAGGGGTGGGTTGGCCGTAACTGGGCTGGCTGCCGTAACCGGGTTGAGGCTGTGCCTGCGAGGGGTAAGGGTAGTTGGAGGGAGGAGCGCCGTATTGCTGCTGCTGCGGGTGATCACCGTAGCTGCGGGAGCCTTGTCAAAGAAGCACGAGTCAGTAACCTTATCGAGACGACGATGACAGATCGATGGGATCTCGCTGACATCAAACGGGGGGTTTTGTAGGTGACGAGCAGGTAGTGAATGTCAATGGTAGCGAGGAGGACGAGAGGAGGACAAGAAATAGGACGGCTTGGGAGATGTTGAAATGTCCCTCTTGCAGGGAAGGCGGGAAGGGCTGGGTGACACGAGTGCGACTTACCAGTCTGCTCTTGGGGAGGTTGCTGCTGCTGCTGCTGTTGCTGCTGGGCGGCGGGCTTGTCGTCGGAGAAGGAGGTCTTGAGCTCCTCGAACTCCTTGGTGAGCTTCTTGAAGAAAGACATGGTTCCTTTCTTCGGTTCGGTTAAGTAATGGGGATACGGGAAGTTGTGAGTGGTGAAGGACGGATGAGGCGGCAGAGGCCGAGAAAGATCGAGGGGTAGCTGTCGCTGCGTAAGCCTCAGGTTTTCTGCAGTTTTTATGGGCGGTGAAGCAGAGAAGAGGAGATCTGTCGGAAACACGTCAAGGGCAAGAGGGGAGCGGGCGGTTACCTGTGATGCGTTGACAGCTCGTTGGTCCACGCGATGTTCGTCAAAAATCTTGGCCTCTTTGTACTGCGGCGGGCGTGGAGGGCCAGGTGGATGCCTCGCAGATGTGTGGAGGAGCACGATGGGTTCCCTCCCGGGGGCCGGAGCGATGGCTAGCGAGGCGGGCACCGCAGTCACGCAGTGCAGTGGACGACGGGCAGCTTGTGAAGAAGGAAAGCACCTCACAGGCGGCTCGGGACAGGTGCGTCAGGCTGTGGGAGACACCTCAGAGGTCAGAGGTGAGATGGGATGAGGTACAGACGATTTGTGTATGGTCCGGGGTCTGGGTACCTTACCAGACGGGAAGGCACGAGGCACGGGCGGTCGTGAAGCTGGGGTGCCTGCCTCAGGTAGGTGAGGTCTATTAAACGCGCATGCACATCACCAGAGTCTTTTTTTGCTGATGATTCATGCCTAGCTAGAGTTTCTTTTCTTGGACTACCAGTGGCAACAGGTGCAGCCCAACGTGCCTTTACCCGGCTGCCTTGGGTTCCGTACCTTATACAGAAATAACCAGTGAGGTCAACCAGCTACAAGTCTTTAGCTGCCCTTGCCGTATCGTGTACGATACCTACGGTGAATGTTCGGGCGGGGAGCCAGGCGGCGTCTCTGCGCTAGTGGCCGTAGTGCCCGGGACAGGTGAACCGCAGAAAGTAAGGCAGGAACGTTGGAACGTCGACCGATTGGCAGCTCTGGCTTCCCGGTCTGGTAGGGCAGGCACCGGCAGGGGTCCACAGGGTCCAAACGACGGGGACAGGGGCATCGATTTCAGAATTCAGACCCGGGGAGCTCCTTTGGGCTGCCCGCCCGCAAAACACCAAACAACAACAACAGAGGCCTGACTCCTGAGCAGTCAAGGTTTGGGTGTGCCGTGTCAGTTGCGGTTCGAGCCTGGCAACCGGCTCTCAAAAAAGGACAAACATGAGACGTGCTTCAGCTGGTTCCCTGCAAGCCGTAGCCGCACCGGCGCTCCGCCCTGTCCGCTGCCTTCCCACCCGGCCGGTTTAAACATGGCGAGCGTGCCAAGAGCGGCCTAGTCTGCAGATTTGTGCTCGCCTTACCCACCATACTGCCTAGTAATTGAGTTTCTACCTTATTACCTGTGGAGGCGTGCTAATTCACTGCGAATTGGGGAGCTAACCGCAACGGGGAAAAATATGACTCTCTGAAGAAAACTCACCGTCCGTGGCCCGCGGTCCGCGGCGGTGGCTGACTCTGTCTACCTTATCCGTACGTCTGCTCGTCGATGGCCATCTGCGCTCACCAGTGGTTCCATGCAGCGCGCGCCGTCCTTCATTCACAGGGCCGAGCCAAATGAGTGGGGGTGACCCGGCCTACTGACAATGACCGATGACTGGCGTGAGGGCGCAGCGGGAGACGGACAGAGGAGGAAGAAGAAAGGGTCAGATGTCTGGTGCGTTGTACGTCTGCAGTTGGGTTGCGGCGATGATGAGAGATAAATACAGCACACGCCCGATCGTGGCTGGTCGTCGACTGAGACTCTGAGCAGCCGCCTCTGCATCGTCGTCCACGAGCGAGGGGCGCCGCTCCAGGGGTCTCAGAGACCCCCAAAAAGCCTCCAACGGGCTGGGCAACGGGTCTCAAGACTCGTTGACGACCGCCCATTTGCTGCCAGAAGCATGCCGAGCTGAGGAGCTGCAGATAATCTAACGCTTTTGGAGTGGACGCGTAACTCCGCCAAGAGCAAAAAGATGGGCTCTTGGATGCCGACATATCCACCGCCGCGGCGTCTTGAAGAAAAGCCAAGCAACACCGCAAAAGACCACATGGCATGGGATGGGATCGGTATGACCGTTTGCTGCCCATGTCGACCTTATCCCAAGCGCACAGCATCTTTTGCCGCAGCAGCACAATGAACAGAGATGCGCCACGGGGCTATGATTGTGAAATGCGACGCTGCATACAGTCTGTATAGTACGCCAAGGAAACTTACACAGACGCTCCTTGTTATGCACTCCCCAAGGGGTTCTGTCTGCCGTGCGAGCCCGGTATCCCGGCCGGCCCCCGTTCCATTTCCTCTCGGCTCTGCCAGCGATCCTCGTCGTCTGGCATGACCATTGGTTCCCTATTCGGCGTTCCTACTGCAGACCCGCGGCCCTGAGGGACCCCTTAGATGCGTAAAGACCCTTGAGCCACCTCGACGGCCCAGATTTGTGTGAGGCGTAGCCTTGGACAGAGACCAGTCTATGAACGCGTACGGTATGATTTACCGAACGCGTGTAAGGATACGGCAGAGCGACTCGCCGCAGCGCTGCCGCCAAAGGCTCGGCGTGGAAGGCGCGGAAACGGGGACTGGGGACCATTCACCTCGGCCGCACCGTAACGGGTATCCGTACACTAATAAGCAACTTTTCTCACGTTGTGACTGACTGACCGGCCGACCTATTTCCTTGCTGCCCTCCCATCCCGTCCGTCCTCCTTTTCCCCTGCATCCTTCATCTCTCTCTCCGTCTTGCTCGTTCTTTCCGTTTGACTTACCTTACCCACCTTTCCCTTCGCGACCGCCTTATTTTTCCCTAAAACAGATACCCTCGCACTCTTGCG
Organism: Colletotrichum fructicola Nara gc5; assembly: GCF_000319635.2. Taxonomy (NCBI): domain Eukaryota; kingdom Fungi; phylum Ascomycota; class Sordariomycetes; order Glomerellales; family Glomerellaceae; genus Colletotrichum; species Colletotrichum fructicola. Next base: position 4,102,174 of record NW_027094051.1, on the reverse strand, counting down.
ACCTTCATCACAACATCACCAACTTCACACCACTAATCACCACAAACAACCGTCATCATGTCTGGATACCCTCCTCCCGGTCAGCAGTAAGTCTCGCGTCGCCCGCCTTCTGATCAAGTCGCAAACTGACACGCGCCTGCCAGGCCCTACTACGGCTCTCCTCCCCCTCCCGGCCAGCCTGGCTACGGCCCTCCTCCCGGCCAGCAGCCCGTAAGTTCACATCGCTTTCACGAAGACGAAGGCCTGCTCACACCATCTCCAGATGTACTACCCTCCCCAGGGCCAGGCTCCCCCTCCCCAGGAGGAGAAGAAGGATGACAAGGGCTGTCTCTACGGCTGGTAAGCAAACCCCCTCATGTGCGGTCGCACAACGGTGACTGACACTGTCTCAACAGCATCGCCACTCTCTGCTGCTGCTGGCTCTGCGGAGAGACCTGCGAGTGCTGCCTGGAGTGCCTGACCTGCTGCTTCTAATCAACGCGCATAATACCGATGCACGAGTGCGACAACAAGAGATTCCCCCCGAACGCGACCACGGCCTTGCTACTCTTTGGTTCGGAAACGGATGGACGGATGGTATATGGACGGATCGCCAAAGGAACCCGCATAGCTTCTTTAGCCCTCGGACAGACCAGACGATGAATTCGATGTTTCTTCGAACCGCACTCATTCTCCCGGAAAGCCCAGGCATCGTGCGTCAAGTGTGACGGACGGCGACCCACGGCATTCGGATGCACATTATCATTTTTTTGTCTTACGATTACCCACATTGGCGATTGCGTTTCGCATACTTCCCCTTGTCGATTTCTGGACGAGTACTTTCGTAGCAAGCTCACGGGTGCCAACACTCGAGAGCAGATAATACAATTAGTAGTCCATCAAGGATCTGGTGCCTTGGAGATTGTGTGAGCATAGCTGTGATGCATAATAAGTGTCTGAGTGTGTTTGCTGTGATGCGTGTTGTGCCAAGTGTTTCGCCGCGTCAAACCACCTGAATACCTCACTGTACCTTTGGAGAAAGGGTATCAAGGCAGCAGTGACTTCTTTTTCCTCCCCTCCCGTCGTCGATAGATGTGCCAAAACTAGAAAACATTCCCAAATAGCCTCGTCGCCGCATCGCCTACGCCTTGGTGTCCTTCGGGGCCATGAGCTGGACGAATTCCTGGTCTGTTCATTTCGCGAATTGCACGTCAGCCGCAATCCTCCGAAGGGTGTGCTAAATTTAGTCTAGGAAATTTGGGTGGGGGCGGGGAGGGGAATAGCGAGATGCGGCCGTCGGCAGAGCAGCGGAGAGCAGCAGTAGCGCAGGGCAATTTTGCATGCTGCTGCTGCTGCTGCTGCTGAAGCGCGGTCGTGCAGCGTTGCAGCGCAACCCGAGTCGACCGCTGGGGATGAAGCTTACAGTCAATGGAACCGTTGCCGTCCAGATCGGCGTGCCTGATCATCTCCTCAATCTCCTCGTCGGTGGCGCGCTGGCCGAGAGAGAGCAGCACCTGGCGCAGCTCTGACGGCGAGACGGAGCCGCTGTTGTCCTTGTCGAACACCTTGAAGGCGGCGGTGAGCTCTCTGTTGGGGTCCGCGGCCTTGCTTGACGTCGCGGGGGCCTCGCTCATCAGGTCGAGGAATTCTAGCAGCCGTCAATCGCCAGTTCGTTCGTACGTGACATCGGGCCTTACCGTCGAGGCTGATGTCGCCCTTGCCCTTGGGGTCGACTTCCCTCATGAGCTCCTTGACCTCTTCGATGCTGGGGTTGAGGCCCAGGGACTTCATGGCGATGCGAAACTCCTCGGCATCGATGCCGCCTGGTCACGAGGCCGTGTCAGTGTGTGTATTGTCGAGGGAGGTGCGTGTTGGGACTAACCGGTGTTATCGCGGTCCTGTCCATCGGGGGCACGTTAGCACTAGACTGATGTTCGTCCCAAGAAACCAGGGTCTCTGTAATGCGATCGCCGTGGCTCGGGGCAGGGTTGGGGGTTCGTGGACATACCCATACGGAAAAGACTGCCTTGTAGTCCTTGACTTGCTCCTCGGTAAGGTTGTGGCGCGCCTGCATGAAGATGACGGGTTAGAGGCCGTCAATCTCGTGGGTATCGGAAACACAGCAGCAGCTCTATCTGAAGCTGGCGGTGCGAAAGGAGGGGCAAGTAGCGACGCACCATTTTTAATTTGGTGAGTTCTGCGGGCGTGAAAAGAGCGTCGGAGCGATTGATTCGGGCGTGAGCAGTGTCGGGTTATGGGATCGTTCGTCCGGTTCGAGCTGTATCGCGGTCGCTGGGATCGTCAAGTGTTTGTTGTTGACGCTGGGAAGGGGATGGATTGCAAGATTGGAGGGGAAAGGGAGGAAAACATGAGGTGAGGACCCCTCGGCTTGCCTCAGCCTGATTGACTGATTGGATTCACTACCACTACGTGCCTAGTTTTACGAGCCACCACTAGCTAGACCTTGTCGTTTGCCTTGTGCTGCCGATGTCCGCGCCCCAGCTCGACTAGAGCTCCAGCCCAGCCCAAGCCAAATGCTTGTCCAGCTGTGTAAAGTGTGCCTTGTTTGTGAATTTGTCCCGCTAGCAGAGAGCCTGGCTGGGGAGGCCAGTAATGGTGCAGCACTGCAACGCCGTCGCAAGAGTCAAGAATCAATCAACCACGCAATTTTCCTGATGGGCAGTGGTCCCTGCAGTCTGGTCGTCGTCGGTCTCTCTTCTTATGAAGTGTCCCTCCTCCAGACTTCCCCTCACTCTGCCCAACCCAGCCCGCTTCTGACGGATCACCGCCAGCATGTGAGCGATGGTATGACGCCAGGCGGCCCTACGGCTCTCTTCCTGGGCTTAGCGCGTGCTCACCTTTGGGGACTGAAGGATGAGGGTCTTGGCGGCAGAGCCAGATTCCGCCCGCGGACCTGCAAGCGTACGCGGCCGCATCCACATGGCGCCAGTCGAGGCGACCACCTCACCTCGCCATCCAGCCCTGAACGCTGTCGGTCTGCCAAACGGTTCGCTATCGCTATTCCACTGGTCGACGGCGGGCAGACACGATGGGAGGGATTCCCGCCTCCCGCTCCTGCACTGCGGGCTGGGCATTTTCGTCCCTTCTTTTTCCTCCGGGAGCCCTGCTGCGGGAGACAGAACTGACAACCGTTCGGGCTTGGCAGGCCACGAACAGGGCCCTGCGGCCCTATCCATGTTGATGTTGCCTCTGATGGTCCGGGTTGCGGGCGTTTGGAGGAGCCCGCGCTGTGTTTGATACCCAAGTTAAGCTCGCATGTCCTTTGGTACTTGAGCAGTAAGTACCTCTTCCTGCTCGATGATCTGCAGCTGCTTGTATGGAAGAGGCATGTTAGCCCAACTTGACCGCGTGAGGCTCCGGCCCCCTTTGCGTTATTTATCAAGTGAAGCTGGAGTCTGCTGCGCTGTCCACAAGGCCCAGAACCGAACGGTGACGGCTTCCCTGAGGCTGTAGACAATACGCGGGATGGATATGGACGTCTCTCTCTTGCAGAAATATCACTGTGCAAAAACGGGAGCTTCGTATCGAAACGCTGAAGCACTGCACAAACATGGCCCGTCTGGTGCAACTGGAACCGAGCATTCCGCTGCCGCCCCTCCTTCCCCTTCTCCCCCTTCAAACCCCACCACTCCAGCATCAAAGACGTCTCATCCTGGGCTGCCTCTGAAGCTGCAGCCCCTCCAAACCAGCGTAAGTCCCAAGCGCCTGTAGCTACCGCCCTCAGGTACCCGGCGGTTCCTCTCGCAGCCAGCTGACGGCGCCCCTCACCTCAGCTCAGCTCTCTCACCTGTGACCTCACCTCCATTGGGCCCCTCCCGGACGTCCAACCTCTTGAACACTCCGTTATTAACGACACTTGGTCTTTGGTGTCGCTCCCGGGTCTTGCGCATCTCCAGATCACATTACAGAAGCCGTCTTCCGTCTTGAACCTCGGGGCTTCCAGAGCAACAGCAGCTTCTACTCACCCAGGCGGGTTTTCACCCCTCCCCCGCCTTTCCGGGACCAGCCACTCACATCATTCCAGGGACCTGTAAAGCAGCAACCTCCACAGTAAACAAAGCAACAGCCTGTCATCAAGCACCATCACAAAGCAGACATGTCGGGCTACCCTGGACAGTACGGCCACGGCGGCGGCGGCCATGACGGAGGCTACGGTGGAGGCTACGGAGGCGGCGGCGGCGGCTACCAGCCTCCCTCGGGCCCGCCCCCTTCTCACCACGGCGGTCACCACGGCGGCTACGGCGGAGGTTACGACCGTCCTCCTCCCGGCCCCCCGCAGGGCTACGGCAACTATCACGAGCAGCCTCCCAACCCAAACCCCGGCAGCAGCTACATGGGCAGGTACGCCCCCCCTTCTCACCCTCCCCCTCCAGGCTTGGATGTCTACGGCTACCCCGTGAACTCCCATGGTGACCAAGGAAGGCCCCGTAAGTTGACCCTGAGCTATCATGCCGGGCCGAGCTAACACGCCGCAGACATGCCCACCGTCAACTCCAACGACTGGGCGCACGGCAACAGAGGCGCGCCCCCTCCCCCTCCCACCGGCGTGCAGCAGTTCGGCCACGGCGCCCCCGAGGGCTACGGCTTCCAGTACTCCACCTGCCAGGGCAAGAGGAAAGCCCTGCTCATCGGCATCAACTACTTTGGCCAGGACGGCGAGCTCCGCGGCTGCATCAACGACGTCAAGAACGTCTCCGCCTTCCTCGTCGAGCGCTACGGCTACAAGCGCGAGGACATGGTCGTCCTCACCGACGACCAGCGCGAGCCCATGGGCCAGCCCACCAAGCAGAACATCCTCCGCGCGATGCACTGGCTCGTCCAGGGCGCCCAGCCCAACGACTCGCTCTTCTTCCACTACTCGGGCCACGGCGGCCAGACCGAGGACATTGACGGCGACGAGGACGACGGCTACGACGAGGTCATCTACCCGGTCGACTTTAAGGAGGCCGGCCACATTGTCGACGACGAGATGCACCACATCATGGTCAAGCCCCTGCAGCCCGGTGTGCGGCTGACGGCCATCTTCGACTCGTGCCACTCCGGATCCGCGCTCGACCTGCCGTACATCTACTCCACCAAGGGCGTCCTCAAGGAGCCCAACCTGGCCAAGGAGGCGGGCCAGGGTCTGCTCAGCGCCTTCCAGGCGTACACGGCCGGCGACCTCGGCGGTGTCGCGAGTTCCATCTTCAGCTTCGGCAAGCGCGCCATCGCCGGCGACGACGCCTACGAGCGCACCAAGGAGACCCGCACGTCGCCTGCCGACGTCATCATGTGGTCCGGCAGCAAGGACAGCCAGACTTCGTGAGTGCTTCCAGTGCTGTGTGATTTTGGAGATAATTAACCTCAGCAGCGCCGACGCCAACATCGCGAACCAGGCCACCGGCGCCATGTCCTACGCCTTCATCTCTGCCCTCAAGGCGAACCCCCAGCAGAGCTACGTCCAGCTCCTCAACAGCATCCGTGACGTGCTCGAGGAGAAGTACACGCAGCTGCCCCAGCTCTCCAGCAGTCACCCCATTGGTAAGCTGTCCCGCGTGTGTCGAGGCTGCTTTGGCTAACCCCCTCAGACACGGATATTCTGTACGTGATGTAAACGTCCTCGTGCGTATGGTCGATTCTAGGGCACGGGAGTACACAAAATAGGTTAATCATAGCAATAAGAATGGCATCCGTTGATTCTTAAATGCAATCCTGGTCTTGGGGTATCGATCCTACAGCTCCTGATTCAACACGCGTGCCACCAAACGCCTTTGCCAACTTCCAGCCGCTAATCCAGACAGCAAACCAACTCTAGTAACCTCAAACACAATGCGCCTGCCAATATCGTCCGTGCGCATACTCAAACACCATCTACATATCCGCAAAGGGGTCGTCGTCTTCAAAAGGGTCAAAAGTAGCAGCGCTCTTCTTGCGCTTGCTAGCGCGCTCGGGGCTGCTGCTGCCGCAGAGGTCGATGAGATCGTCGTCCGCCTTTCTCTTGCTCGCTGTCGAGGCCGAAGAGCCGCCAATGTTGGGCGAGCGCGCCGACAAGACATTTGCGGCCCGGCCGGCTGCTGACGTGCCAAAATGTGTACGGCGCGTCGTGTTCTCCTTGTCCTTAGCAAGGCCGTCGAACCGCGACTTGGCCATGGCCGAGGACGTTCCCGCGCTCACCACGTTTCCGGCGGCCGTCTTCACCTCCCACGTTGATTTGGAAGACCGCTTCTTGCGAGCCTTTTCTGCGTCCAGGACCGCTGACATGAAATCCGGCGCCCGCGACGCGGATGCTGACGACCCGGGCGTGCTGTTCAGGGGTGGGGTCGTTGACGGGCCAGGGGTGGCGTTGTGTCTGCTTGCAAAACTGCCGACCGTCTTCAACAGTGGTGCTGTCTTGGTGTCATGCGTTAGCCCGGCCCTCTTCCGGATCCCGTTGCGCACCGGCTCCCTATTCCGCGTTCCGCCGCCGCCAAACAATGCGAGCGGGTCCCGTTTGACGATGGGCTTGGGCGCTTTGGAGCTGCTGCTCGCTACCGCATTATCAAGGGAGCCCATCGGCGGTTTCGAGTAGTCGTTAAACTTGGGCGTGGACTGCTCTCGTCGGGGCGGTTGGGGGTTCTTGAGACGATCCCTCGTAGACAGCCCGCTCTTGGCCTGGGCGCTTCCCGGCGTCTTCTCCTTCTTGACCGACGCGAACATATCGCGGATGCTTTTGGATTGGCCGTGGTGCGAAGAGCCCGAGGGTGTGTGCTCAGTCTTGACGCGCGCGAGCTCGTTGCGCGGTTCAGTCTTTGGTGTGACCAGGCCACCGACCGTGGTTCTAGCACTTGGCCCTGGCTCTCTCTTGACGACCGTCTCTCGAACGCTCCTGCTAGGGGTCGCCGTGGAGACGGAAGTATTCGCAGAAGACGACGAGCTGGTCCGAGAAAGCCCGGATCCGCTGGCGGACGTAAGTGATGGCCTTGCTGGTGTGCGCTGGACGGGATCCGCGGAATCAGCATCGCCCAGTTTCCACATGATGTCCCCCTTGTCGCCGAGGAAGGGCAGCAACCTCGATGGTTCAAACTGCCGCACGGTTCTGGACGCCTCCTGTCTGCGCAACGCTTCAATCTTGCCAAGCTCCTTGTTCACCAGGGAGACCTTGTTCAGCTGCATCGTAATGGACATTTCGTTTTTGCCAAAGATTGTCGTCTCGATGGGCTTCCTCTGCTGGCGGAGCTGCTCCTGGATATGCTCAATCACTTTCTTTGGCTTTACCAGATGAAACTTCTTCCAGTTGGGCTGTTCAAAGTAGGCGTCGAGGTATTTGCAGTCGGCGCAGCAGGGCCGCAGTGGCGTAATGGATGACGGGGCGTCCTCGAACTGGAGGGAAGCGTCATCAAACACCATCTTGTGGTACAGACCGAAAATAGCCTGGAAGAGCTTCTGGAATGCAGGACTCGGATCCACGAGATCGTGAAGACTTTTGAGACATGGCAGCCACAGCGGAGCCATGTGTATCGGCTTGATCTCTTCCTGATGGTGAACAATATAGATGACAAGGTGAGATAGTTCAGACGTCATGTCGAGCCGGTCGAGACCCTTGAACAGGCCGGCGAGCAAGGTAAAGCTTGTCGTGGGCGGTTGGCTCTGACCCTCGAGAAGCTCAGCCGACGGCTCGTCTTCGCACCACGTCTGTCTTGCGGTTTGCGCCTCGGTGCTGTCGTCTTTCAGTACGTTGCTGACGAGCTGGCTTACCAACCCTGGAGGAGCGTTGATGATGCGCGTTTTGTAATCGTTGTAGAACATCTTCACCTGATCAAGAGGGAGGTTGTTTCGCTTTGCTACATCGAGCAGCCTGTTCAGCAGACCCAAGATGAAGGGTACCTGTTTCCGCAGCTCGGGAGATCCACATACGGCCGAGTTGACCCTGTATTTGGTCAGTCTCCATTCCTCAACAAGGGAGAAGCACCCACATTTTGTGCCAGTCGTTGAAGTTCTCAAAGAACTTCAAAAACTCCGCGATAACGCGGCCGTGGTTCGCCGTTACGGGAGACTTCAGCAAGGTCATGGCCTCGTTGATCAGCTCCTTGGTGACGTTGGTGGCCTCGACATTCTGAAAGTCTACCGGCATCTTGTTCATCGGGGCGGCAACCTGTAAGAAGTGGGCGTTCTTAAGAAAGAAGCGGCGCAACCTGTATCTGTGTCAGATGCGTCTCCATTCACAACAAGGGAATACGTACGCCCCGAGGGCTTTCGCCGCGGGATATCCCGTCCTGTCGGCATTCTGACACAACAAGTCGTAGTTGATTGTGGGGTGTACCGGCGTATTAGCAGCGAGACGCTCGAAGAGTGAATGGGCCCGGAAAACCAGGGAGACCACAATCAAGTCGCCCATGATGAGGGGATCCAACGCCTTGATCCAATCTTCTCGATTGCTAACCCTCATGCCGAGGATTCGGGTTTCCGCCGGTGCTTCGCTCTCCTTTGGGAACACATAATCGCACAGCGACTCCAGGGCTTCGAAATGCTCCTGTCGCTTCACGGGGGCCTCGCACTGTTTGAGTAAGTGCCACCAGACGTTGGCGTAGGGCTGCGGGTTTTCCGCGAAATCAACAAGATCCAGTTGCGTGCTCGTGGGCACGATCATGATGGCCTGCGGCTGGTGAGCATATGTCGCGTCATATGGAGGGGTCAGACTTACAGGTGCAAAATACTTGCCGAGGTCGGCAGTCGTCCCGGGGACGATCTTCTGATACCACTTGGGGTTGTTCTCGCGAGCCTGGCGCTCTTCATCGAAATACCTCTGCTCCTGGGGCCCTTGCCAGAAGAACAGCCCGCGGCGGGCACGCTCCCATGCAATGTTCCTCTCGTCGAGGACATTGCCTTCCTTGCAGTCAATTTCCTCCGCAAGGTTCGCTCCCGAGAACCCCCTGAACTGGTAGACGTGCGGCGTGTGGCGTACGTGCTGGTACGTCTTCCAGAACCCGTCCTCTCCGATTTGAGGTTCCGAGGCACGGCCGATGGACTGCTCCTTGGACACCCACGCGTTGTACTGGCAGGCAGTCCCGGTGTATTCCAGGACCACGGGGAGAACCTCGAAGCCGGCCTTGGGGCACTCGCAGCGCAGTCGGGCGACAAGAGCGGCATCCGCGGCGCACATGTCCCGGGCCAAGACCCAGCTCTCAAAGTCCCGGATGTTCGCGGGCGGGTGAAGGTGGTAGAAGGCCCGCTGGTGCAGCAGGTTGCGCGCCTCGATCCTCGAGCTCCAGAACTTGAGAACCTCGGAAAGCCGTTTGGAGGCGGCATCAGGTTCATCTTGACGGTTGTCGTTGGCGGCGGGCTTGGGCACGCTGGACGTGTCGGACCCACCCGCCGCGTAAATGGCCTCAATGGCGGCGTACAGTTCGGTTCGCAGCGCGTTGTCCAACGGCGCCGAGGTCCCGTGCAGGACGCCGGGCCTCGTGCTGCGCTCAGGCTCTGTCATTTTTATTTCATCCGGCGTTTGTATGAGACTGGCACATTGAGTTGGAGTGGTTTACAACATCTGATGTGAGGCGCGCGTTGGTGAATTTGCGTGGAAAGCCAAAAAAAGAAAGTAGCTGAGCTCGACGCGTGCGTGGGGGGCGGGTGGTGGTGGTGGGAGCTACGGCCCCTGACCAGCTTGCTGGGTGCTGAGACCCGGCGCTGAAGCTCACCCCCGCGATCTGCCCCGCTCCTACGGCACTTGAGGCGATCGGATGTAACGATCCGGTGCGGTAAACGGCAGAGGCATGCAATACGTCTGACTACATGGAAATGGAAGAACGAGTGAATTATTTGCTCGAGCCCTTTTCCAAGGTAGGCGGTTAATTTTCAGGGTCCTGGTGGATTGTTTCGCGGTGCAGGGAAGACGCATCAAACATTCTTCAATAGCTGTCGAAAAACGGCTGGAAACAATGAGTGCGATTGACATCAGGGACTCTTCCATTAGATTCGTGGGCTCAGCCTTTGTTTGTAAATTTGGTATCTCGGTTCCTTTGATCTCATCCTTCCAACCAAGCCAAGTGCCCAACAAGCACTTCGTCAGCGTCTCTGGCAGCCCTTTGCCTATCCAGCAGCACCATCATGACCCATCAGTCGACAACCTGGCCGTCGCATCAAAACGAGTCAGACGCTGGCGGGATCGGTGGATCAAAGCGCGGGCAAACCCCTGGGGCCGTGCAGAAAACCGTTCGTCTGAAATTGTCGTCATCATCCCGACAAGCAAACAAGGCACGGAACGACGCATTTCGAAAGAATCTTCTTCATTCGCATCAAAAGACAAGACCCCGTAGTGACATGCTCCTCCAGACCCAGCTCGACAAGACCCAGAAACCCCAGAGCGTCGCCAGAGAAGCCGCTCCCACGACCACGAGCACCTGCCCTCGGACCTCGAACGCGTCGTCCATCTCCATGCGCATCAGCTTCTTCTGCTTGCTGTGGTAGTAGAACTCGCCCGGCTGCTCCCGGGGACTCGACCTGGGGCTGGGACTCGGTGTCGTGGATTCCTTCTGCATGTACGTGTACGGTGAGTGACGATACACGATGCTGTGTAGCCAGCTGGGCATCCAGCCGCCGCCGTGGTGGTGGCCGCGATCCCGGGATCTCTTTAGTGTGTACTTCAAGTCGACCCACACAAGGGAGAGGAGAAACGAGACGAAGATGATGGGTGTCATGATACCCTGCGAGAGTGTCAGTTTCCAACTCTTATGGATCGTCAAGTTGGGACAAACCTTGTAGATGGTCGACTGCTGCATGGTGCCGGCATCGCTGCCGCTCCTCGTGGCAGTGAGTTTCGTGGCTGTTGCTGATGACGACATAATCCCACTACTGGACCGGGTACTCGACACACTTTCCGCAGACTGATTCCTTCGCATGTCGACGATATTAAGCTCTCAATGCGAGCTGCTTCCGATGAACCGCAATAGCTTGTCCACGGCAGCCCCAAAGTTCGTGGTGCCTGAGAGTCGGGAGGGAAAGCAAAAGACGTCGGTGACGACGGGACGACGGCGTGCGGAGACAGGAATACAGTTAAATATTTTGGAGCTTACAGTCGATCAAAGCCAGTCCGGGCGGGACCTTCGGCGCGGCCACCTGGTCACCGCCCGCTTTCCCGCCCGCCGCTCGTTCGCTTTCGCTTCACCCTCTTTTCTGTTAGTTCCCTGACGGTAATAGCCCATATCCTTCTACCGTCGGGTTCGCCTTCGATACGCCCTGTTTGGCGCGTGCACTGCGGCCGGGACACGGGAGTGACGGAGTTGGACCCACTTGGCGCACTTTGCGTGTTGGGGATCAGCAGGAGAGGTCCAATCGACACCAGCACCTCGACACGACACAGGGCTGCCCGACGCCTACGTAAAGCTTCGATGGAGGACCGATTCGCGCAAGCTGTGAACGCACAGCTTCCCCGTTGACCAGGGGCTCAGTGCGTTGGGCCTTGCACGTCGACAGGGCTGAGGTGCAGAGTCTCGGAAACGCGACGCTAGCGGCGCAAGCAACCGGCCGGCGCTCGACTGCGGTACATCATCGTCCACAGCCACAACTGCGACAATTGCGTCGGTGATCAGCGTGCGTTTCACCATCTACAGCTTCACTTTACGTTTTGACAGCTCGCCCTTGTTTTCCAAGACAAATGGCTCTCCAAGACAAATGTCTGATCCGCCCTCACGTGTATTACAAAGGTATCTCGTGGTCGTCGTCTAAATGGTTTCCAGATCTATCGAGTGTTGTGGATATCAAGCACCAAAATGTCCTGGGCGCCAACGCGGGTCAGGTCGTCCATCACCAGAGCAATCTTCTTCTTCTCCACCATGGAGCTGACTGCAACCCAGCCCTCCTCGTCCAGCGTCGTGATGGTCGGCGCCCGCTTGCCGGGGGTGATCTGCTTTGCCTCGACGAGGCGTGACCTCTCGATGTTGTACTGGCACAGGACAAACCTCTGAGCGGTGATGACACCGCGGATGCGGGCGGCGATGAGCTCGACGAGCTCGACGTTGGAGGGGTTGCGGGACTTGATCAGGACGGACTGCGAGTCGACGACGGTGTCGATGGCCTTGAGGCCGGCGGCCCTCATGGTCTCGCCAGACTCTGGGATACGGTCAGTCTCCGTCCTCACAGACAGCCTCACAGACAAAACGGAACTACTCACCAACAAGATCGACGATGCCGTCAGCGACACCCAGCGCGCAGGCGGCCTCGACACTTCCGCTGAGCTCAATGATCTTGGTGCGCAGCTTCCTGGGCGACGTGTTGCTGTTGCCGTCGGCGTCGACGCCCAGCTCGAGCTTGGCAAAGTGCTCCTCGGCCAGGTTGACGAAGCTGGTGCCGATGGTCTTGCCGACCAGGTCTTGCGTTGTGGCGTAGGCTCCCTTCTCGGGGACCTGGACCTGGAGCTTGCAGGCACCGAAGCCGAGCTCCATGACCATCTCGCAGCCACCGGTGGGCTTCAGCTCGCCATCGTTGAGATCGACGGACGCTCTCCTCGACTTGTTGTGGGCAATGATGCCGGCATCGTGCTCCCTGACCTGGTCCCAGCCCGTGATTCCGAGGTCGACGCGGCCCTCGCCAACAAAGGTCGGGATATCGGCGGCAGGCAGGAAGATGAGGGCGATGGGGAGGTTCTTGACGAGGGCAATGTCGAGACGGCTCTCGCGGCGGAACTTGATGTCGGCTCCCTCAAGCAAGTCCAGGGTGGCCGAGTTGAGGCGGCCCTCTGCGGATGGCATTGTCAGCGCATAGACCCACGGCAGACGCGGTTGACTCACTCTTGGGCACGGCGAACAACAGGCGACCCTCTAGGCTTTCCTTCGCGATCAGCTTCTCCTTGAACTGGGCCATGATGCTCTTGGCTTGGGGAGGGGTAAGACCAACTGGTTGACCAGATCCATGACGGGCTAGGTATGTATACGCTCTACAATGCCGTGGAGAACGTGGGGGTATGTTTGCCCTCGATGTCGTTATGGGCTCGTGGATTGGGCGAGAACGTCGGGCGCGCAGGGATGGAGCACAGCGTCGTAGCAAATCCAATGATGCGACAAGATTTCTGCAGCAGCGAGAACGGCAGCCGGGTTGCACAAGGGACGGCGGGGTTGGGAAGGTTAAGTTGGAGCGATTGCCGAGTCAATTGGCCAGGGCCGAAGGTGTCGAGGTGAAGATGAGATGGCCCGGCTGGCTCTGCGCGACTTTGTATTCTCTTTCTGTCGTCTCTCGTTCGTCGCGGAAGGTGTCCGGCGGGGTGGTTCTGCGGTGAGTCAAAACGGAGGCACTGAAGCCAGACGACGCGGAAATTTTGTGTGGGCTGGGCCGTCTGGCTGGTTAGTGTGCCGCGGTGCAGCAGCGCTAGCGTTCACCACGTTGGCCTATGTCGGAGCTCGACTGGCCGCAGAGACGAAAAAAATCGTTGAACGCGGGGCAGTCCTGGACGTCTGCGGCGGCAGATGCCGGACGCTGGAGGGGCAGCGCTGGTGGAAGCATGAAGTGACGCATGTCCTGCGCGGCATTGCCCTATTCGTGAGGTGGAGGGCCGCAATTGTGGAGCGCAGTGCAATTGAGAGAATGCCATCTTTAACGACGGTATTCGTTGTCAATGGGAGCAGCCTTGGTGTTGGTGGTGTTAAGGCCCGATTATCAACAAGAGATGGACGGCCTCTCTCTCTTCCATTGGCAGAGATATGCTATTCAAAGTAGACGAGACCAACCCAATTCAACTCAACTCAGACAGAGACAAGCAATTCAACGTGTCCCAACGCCTGGCCCTAGACAGCAGCATTCCTCTTCAGACCGATGATCAAGGGTCTCGAGTGCCTCTGTCTCTGTCACAACCACGGCTCGACAACTGACCTGTTAAGGTTTAATGCAAGGGGTATTTCAACCAGAACACGTTGCAATGCTGGAGCGCCGAGAGAATGGACGTAGGTTCACGCGTTAATTAGATGCATATTAGCGACCAGGAACAAGATCCAGTTGATTGGACATGCCGACGACTCGGAGTCTCCCTCTGTCCGCCCTGGTCAGAGCTTCAGCACCAGAAGCCCGTCGGCTTCCACCTGGCTTCTATTTCCAACAGCACCTCGCCCGGGGAAACAGATGACAGGGAGACGAGGCACGGCGACAGGCCAGGTAGGGAGACACCTTCCACCAGGCCACTTAGACGAGACACTACTCGTGCCGTCTGGACTCTTGTTATCCACGCACGGCAGCATTTTGTGCTCCCTCGCATCCTCGTTGTGTCCAGTAGGTTTTCACGAATGTCGCAGTATCTCTCCATCAAGCCACGCTTCTTGTTGGAGCTGATGACCCCATCCGCACCGTCCGTCATGCTCTTCTCGTCCTGGTCCGTCCGTGTATCGAATGCGCCGCCCCTATCCCCGACATCTAGTACCTAATCATTACATACTTTATCCCAACCGCCCGCAGCCGCCAGAGTGTGTGCTCCCGTCTGCTCCATCTCACCGGCCACTTTCAGCAGACCCCATCTCTCGTATCGCACATCTCCCTTGCGCGTGCTTCCACCAAATCTCCCCCGTGCAATACGCTGCAGCGCGCATCCGTCCCCATATTACTTTTATCGCCCGGCCCACCAGAGCTTCCTCAGCTCTCACCACCCCTCCCTTGGTCCCTTGGCCTGCACCTGTTGCTGCACCTCGCATCCAGAGGACCAGAAACATCCCTGACCAGACACTGCGAGCTGCGGGCATGACGCGCGCGCCGCCGTCCGGTCCTGACATCCGCAGCGGCCGCGACGCCCCCCGGGATTTACTTTAAAATCGCTGGTCCACCTGGCCTCTCCCCCATCCTCCCCGGATCTTCAAATGGACCAGACGTCGTCCTCTACGACGCTGTCGCACGATTCCAGTCTTCACCCACCCTCGGACGATTCGGGCGGCAAATCCACGCCCATCCGAACACCCTCGCGATCATCCTCCAGCTTCGACGACGACAGGAGCAGCCCTCTCCAGCTTGATGACCTGTCGAAGCTGCGGAAACCACCCCAAGCGCACAGAGAGGAGCCCAGGAGAGTAACCGGTTCTCGTGGAGTAGGCGAACGAGACGATTCAGACGACGACGACGACGATAGCGACAACGCCGAAGACGACGCTCTCGTGTTAGAGCAGGATCCCGCCGAGATGTCGAGCTGGTCGGGGCAACCCTCCATTAGGGGGAGCTCTGAGGCTATGCGCATGATTCTCCTGACGTTCAACACCCTCGGCATCACGTATGTTGCACTTGGTCGTTGCCGTTTGGGCTCATTTGACTAATCTGCCGCAATGCAGCTTTACATGGGGAATTGAGATGACCTGTACGTCGCCTCGTCGATTGTGCGCGCCATCGCTTGGCTAACTTAACTTGGTTGGCAGACTGCACACCATACCTCCTCAACCTCGGCCTGTCGAAGAGCAACACATCGCTGGTTTGGGTTGCAGGCCCTCTGTCTGGCCTTGTGGTGCAGCCCATTGTCGGGGCGATTGCGGACGAGTCCAAGTCGAAATGGGGCAGGCGACGTCCTTTCATAGTGCTGGGCTCGATCATCACGGCGTTTGCCCTGGCAATATTGGGCTTTACCAAGGAGATTGTGGGGATATTCATCTCGGAGAAGGAGACTGCCCGCATATTCACCATTATCCTGGCGGTGCTGGCAATCTACGTCGTGGATTTTGCCATCAATGCCGGTAGGATCAGCTGCCCCAATGTAGCGCACTTTGAGCTAACCCTTGCCAGTCATGTCTTGCGCAAGAAGCTTGATCGTCGACACGCTGCCGATCGAGAAGCAGCAGACCGGCGCTGCATGGTGTAAGTGGACCTCGGGCGGATTCGTGCTTGCTCACTAACAAGATATACAGCCAGCAGGATGTCTGCCATCGGGCACATGCTGGGCTACATTGCAGGAGCCGTAGACCTGGTTGGCATCTTTGGCACATGGCTGGGCGATTCGCAGTTTCAGATCCTCACGGTGATTGCCACGTTCATGATGCTGTTCTCGTCAGCAGTCACATGCTGGGCCGTGACGGAGAGGGTCCTCGTGTCGACGAGGCAAGACCCGCGCCAGGCCACCGGAAAGTTCAAAGTGTTCCGCCAGATCTGGTCGACGCTGCTTCATCTGCCGCCCAGAATCCAGGCCATCTGCTGGGCGCAGTTCTGGTCCTGGATCGGCTGGTTCCCGTTCCTCTTCTACAGCACCACGTGGGTCGGCGAGACCTACTTCCGCTACGACGCCGCCGCGGATGGCAAGGACTCCAAGGATGCGCTGGGAGACATCGGTCGCATCGGCAGCATGGCCTTAGTCATCTACTCGACCATCACCTTCATCGGCGCCTGGCTGCTGCCTCTCATCGTCAAATCGCCGGACGACGACAACTTTACGGCCCGGCCCCCTCGGGCCATTGCCCCGTTTTTGGAGAAGTTTAGCAAGAAGAAGCCCGACCTCATGACGGCCTGGATCTTTGGACACCTCATGTTCGCCGCCGCCATGTCCCTGGCGCCCTTTGCCACCAGCTTCCGGTTCGCGACGTTCCTCGTTGCCGCCTGCGGTTTCTCCTGGACGATAGCCATGTGGGCGCCGTCGGCGTTCCTCGGCGTTGAGGTCAACAAGCTGAGCGGGGGAGGAGGAGGCGGCGGCGGGGCATACCGACGCCTGTCGGATGCCTCCAACATTGAGCTGCCGACGCTCGGTCAGGACCAGCCGCTGCACCTCGAACACGGGCCGGACGAGAACACGCAACCGTCCTCGTCGACCGGCGAGCTCTCCGGCATCTACTTTGGCATCCTCAACATCTACACAACGCTGCCGCAGTTCATCGGCACCTTCATCAGCTCCATTGTCTTTTCGATCCTGGAACCGGGCAAGAGCCCCGAGCTGTCAGACGCGCCGAAGGAGGAGCACCACAACACGGACGGCCCGAACGCCATCGCCGTCTGTCTCTTCATCGGCGCCATGTGCGCCATCGTTGCTGCTTTCGCCACACGAAAGCTGAAGCATCTTTGAGCTGGTACCGGCTGAGGTACCGACGTTGTAAAACTAGCACGGGCATGGGACGGCGTTTCGGAAGACGGCAGTATCTTGTTGTAGCAATTGCCTAGGATGAAAGGGTTAGGTCAATCTAGGAGTTTGGAGTGGACATGTTTTTGAGACCTGCCGGACGTAGAGAGCGTCTTTGAATGCAATCACTTTCCATCAGCATGCTTCTTTGTGTCAAAGTTTGTACTGAGCTGCCCCCTATGGAGCAGGCTACGAGAACGATATGTACAAGTCTGTTTCGCTGCGTGGTGCCGCTCCAAGCCCATCATATCGACGCCGCCCATGGGTATCTCGAGTGTCTCATCGCGCCGATGCGTAACTCCCTGTCGTCATAATAGAATCGCATCGCATCGCTAGACGGGATTTAAGCGCGTCGTAGATGTGGTCCTCCGCCTCGCCCCTCATTTGTCCTTCTCGTTCTCGGCCTCTGACACCTTCTCCCACTCGTCCTCGGTGCTCACGCTCGACTGCGTGCCGTCGGCATTGGTACTCTCGGCGTTCGACTCCGTAGCGGCAGCGACCCTGCGGTTCAGCTCCGCCTCCTGCCTCTGCTCCTCCGTCTCGACCTGGCTGCTGCTGCCGGCGACGCGAGACCTGGCGACCTTCCTCTTACGACCGGGCGCCGCGCCCTCGACCTCGGTGTCGCTATCGTCCGTGGCGGCGGGAGCCGTGGTGTCGGCCCCAAGCGCCTTCTTGAGATCCTGCTGCTCGTTGTTGAGGGCGATCTCGCGGGCGAACCAGTTTATGCTGTACCATAGGCCGCCGGAGATGAAAGACAGGATGACGAAGTGTATGCTATACGTGCCCACGAAGAGCAAGAGGAGGAGGACCTGAAGGGCGGCGAAGGTGGCGTTGGTAGCGACCAGGAGCGTGGGCGTCGGGCCGGGGGTGAAGATTGACTCCCAGAGCTTGACTACGAAGTCGGCCATGGTTGCGGTTGTGGTCGTCGATGGGGTGGGATTTCTGAGGAAGAGTCGGCGCGGTTTCGTCGGGTAGACCGCTCGGGTTGGGGATGGATGCAGTAGGTTTGGGGGCTGGAGGAGTCGGCTCCGTTGGGCTGTGATGACGATGATGCACCGGGCTCAACTGCGGGGCGTCGGATGGCTGATGTAACGCTGGTGCGAGCTTCTTTCGTCGCGACGTGATAAAGTGATGTTGTTTACGGCGGTGGTCAGACTGGAGAGTCGAGGCGGTAAGAGCGCATAATAAATAGTGCTTTTTTCCGGACGAGTATGCGCGCAACAGCTGGGGGAGGCGGCTGGTAGCGTGGTGGTGGTGGAAGGTAGCTGGTGTGGTGTGCAGGAGAGGGGTCCGGTGTGGTCTTGAGGACGGGAGGGTACTTTTTAGATAACGCGGGCCATGGCGGGGAACAGCGTCTTAAAGTATCCGCGTTTTCGATGGGAGGACAGCAACATCAACAATCCATGGGAGACACGTGTGTTTCCGGCCCAACGAACAGTGTATTGCAGGGCAGGGCATGTGTAGTCAACTGGAAAGACACCGTTGCCTTGAGTGAAGTTTACAAGTGGCATTTGCAAAGAGGTGACCGTGGCCTCGCGATGCTGGGCTTCAGAAGGACAGTTCGGAACCGGGATAGGTGCGTCAACACCAGCGACTGCCTTGGTGTCATATGGATGCCTAGCATACCAACAGCCGTCATTCACAACCACACTGCAAACACTTCAGACGGCGCGGCTCCTCACGGTAATACGTGCGGTAAAGGAGCCAAGCCAGTCAGTCTGCGTTGCAGGGCATCCCGCGTCGGAATGACCCCTCCATGGCCGTAAAACGTCACCGTCGCGGCCCTTTTCGAGGGGTCGTGACCTCTCGTACACAATGCCTTAGTTGAGCCGATCCGAGGCGACGGCCCTGCTGACCAGATTTGGCCGTGGAAGCCGGCACCCGTTGACACAATGTCGGGTTTTGGTTTGTCGCGGTATTCTGTTTTTAATTGCCCCCGTCTCCCTCTGTTGCTTGAAAGTCCGTCGTCAGTCTTGCTTTCAGCCATTGTCCGTCGCACCTTGCAGGTCCATTGAATGCACCACCACGACGCCCGAGGCACCTCATCGGCGATAGCCCTCCCGGATCAGCGGTTTCAATTGCAGGCACCTGCGCCCTGACTCTCTCCTCCCTGGACGTGGCTTCTGCAAGATGGACCGCGGAAACGCGGAGGGCTCTTGGAGCTCAGACAGGTGACGGCCCCCGGATGTCAACTGAAGATCGATGGCGCGCAGATCATGTAAAAAGCTTAATTCCCATTGTGCGCAACGGCACATCGAGCAGGACTCTCGGACACGGGGACGTCAGGGCGGATCGTAGAGAACTGCAGCCAGCGCGAGATTGAGCTGAGCTGAACCACCCGAGCAGGGCTGGGCTGGGGTAGGTGAGTTGGGTTTATTCGGAGCTGAAATGGCCCAGATTGAACAAGGCGCCGTGCTGTGTCTTTAACCTTGCTCCCATAATCGAGACAAGCATCCAAGGAGAGGGTTGTTGATGGTACAGAGGATGCAGGCAGACCACTGAAGACTGAGCAGCTCGCGGGCTGTCTCATCGGCCGAGACGTCAAATCAGACTGTTGACCCAGAGGCTGTGAATCCCGTGTCCCTCCACCTGGTTCGGGATTTTTGGACGTTTTGTAGGTGCGCTTAATCTCCCTGGATCGTGGCACGCGTGGCAGGCCTGTCTGTGTGAGGCAGAGAACTGCCATTTGGGCAGCCCACTTGGCCGGTGGCCACTGGACCTCAAACGAAGCTGGAGCTCCTCCACTGTCCCCGGCGCCGACGGGACCAGAGGCGGTACTTTGTCAGGTGTCCCTATTGGCGTCAAACACTACTGGCTGAATCATTTCTGGGGTACCGGTGGGTCTCTGCGGCGAATGGGTCCCCTACCGCCGTCACAGTGCACCGCAGTCGCAATACCTTTCCCACCGCAGCGCAGCGCCTTCCGGGTCCTGACCTGACGGACGAACCTGCCTGGCCGCTGGACTGCCGCTCGCTTTGCCTCACCATTCAAAGTTCCTCACCTGAATTTTGGAGGCGTTTCCCCCCCTCCTTTGCACACCTCAACTGTTTCTTTTTGGTCATTATTTTGGGAGTGGTCGGCTTCGGGCGGTACGTACACACAGTAATATCTGGGGGAAAGAAAGCAATCAGACCGTCGTCACCTTAGCGCGGAGCAAGGCTAAACAGGAACTGGCCGGCGAACCATCGACAACGTCCGACCAACCAACGCACCACCACCACCGCCGCCTCCTCACCGAAGAGCCGCAACATCACCACGATCCCTGAACCTGTCCATGGTCGGGACATGATTGGCTCGGATTCACCATTGCTGTCGCTCGATACAAACTGAACCGTCGACAAAGGATATCCCTCCTGCCTTCTTTGACGGCAGTCCTTCCCCGAATTGCCTCTACCGCGCGCTCTTTGACCCGGCGCCAGCTTCAAAACCACAGACGCGCCCTCCCCTCCCGACACCCACGATTACGATCTTGCAGTCCTCGTCGTCGCAGCATATTTCCACACGTCCTGCGCCTCCATCAACCGTCGCACCTGAGAGGCCATCTCTCCCGACCACCGACCTAGCTGACCCTCGACAAGAATGCGCTGAGCCCTCCTCACCATGGCTCCAGCCCTGCAAACAACCGACCCTACCACCCATCAATTCGCCCAGTCGCATCCGAACCAGCACGTCGTGCCCATCCACGACGGCACGTACGGGAACCATGCGACTGTGGTTGACGATGACGACACCGACGCCGGAGAGGATCCCTCCGCCATCATGCGCAAGCTCATGAAGGGCAAGGACAAGGAGTGGGACGCTGTCACGTCCACCAAGTCGTCGGGCAAGAAGCTCACCCTGCTCGAGCTGCCGGTGGACGTTTTGCGGCTGATCATTAAGGAGGCAAGTTCCGATGGACCGCTGTTGCCTCGCCCTCCCGCTGACTCTTGTGCTTGTAGATCACCCACACGAACGACCTCACGTCTCTCGCCCTGACGAACTCGAACCTCCACAATCTCGCGATCCCCCACATCTACTCGAGATTTGACATTGTCTGGCCCGACGCCACCCAGATGAACACGTCCGACAGCAAGAGCGTCGATGCCCTCACGTACGGCCTGTCCACAATCTGCCTCGGCAGCTCGTTCGCCCATCGGACGCGCAAGATGCTCGAGCCCACGTACAACATGGCGAGCCCTGTCCCGTTCAAGCGGAGACCGAAGAACGACTACGCTAAGTACACTAGGAAGTTCTCGCTGGGCAACGGCCCTACCGACTGGGTCGCGGAGTACATGATCTCCAAGGAGAGCGGCAAGATGCTGGGTACCTTGGTGGCACTGGCCGTCGAGAAGATGGTCAACCTGGAGGCGTTTGTCTGGGACATGCCCACCGGAGTCCTGTCCGACATCTTCATGGCACTAGCGTCTATCTCGGAGCACAGCCCAGACGGCGAATCGAAGCTGGAAAAGGTCTGGGTGAGGTGGCACGATAACTACGAGGGGACGACGTCTTCAATGTCTTCGAGCCCGGCTCCTCCGCATCCGGCGACGTCTGCCAACAACAACGCCACCGCCATCGGCTACCTGATCACCGGGCCCGGCCTGCCCCGCGCCCGGCCTGCGCTGCCGTACGCCGAGACACGGGTCGAGTTTCCCACCTTTTGCGTTTTGCCGCCGCTCAAGAGCCTGACCGTGTTGGACATTGACGAGCTTGCCTACCTGGATGAGATGGCCATGGTGATTGAGAGATCCAAAGACCGTCTGCAGGAACTGCGCGTCGGTATCTCGCAAAAGGCCGTGAACAAGGACTTTGCCCAGCCGTGGGACGGTCCCGACCTGCACCAGATCGACCGGGAAGCCAGATGGCCTGGCGAGAGCTCCATTGGAGACAAGCGACTGGGTGGCGTCCTCGGCGTGCTCGTCGGTCGGGTCTATGACATCCGCCGTAAGGCAAGCTCGAGGTCGAGGGGAAAGGCGCCATTGTTATCTGCCCCAACGACGCAGTCGTCAAACGACGCGAGTGTGGACGCAGACGATACCGAGACCTTGCCGGCCCAGGGCACGAACGAGCATGTCGACGTGGACGCCGGCCAAGACGCCGCACCCGCAGACGAGGCCACTGAGGTTGGTTCGGAGGATCAGCTCGTAGACCAGACTACAGAGGAAGCGGTCACCTACCCCGAGCAAGGCCACGGCGCTTCCGTGGAGGACCGGCCGTCCGACGAGCAGCAGAACACTCTTGTCGGTAACGAGCATTCATACGCGTCCCCGCGGACTCCGCGAAAGAGGCTGGAAGGCAAACTCAAGCTGCGCACCCTTGAACTCGAGCGCGTCAATCTCTCGATCCAGGTGTGCATTCAAGCGTTTGACTGGACGGTCTTGACCAACATCACCATCCTGGATTGCGTGCAGAGCGAGCACCTCTGGAAGGGCCTGCGGCGGCAGTTCGCACCAGCGCCTGCATCGAGGCTCGGATCACATGCGGCGAACGCGAGCAAGCAGCCCAT
Source organism: Colletotrichum fructicola Nara gc5 (assembly GCF_000319635.2). Taxonomy (NCBI): domain Eukaryota; kingdom Fungi; phylum Ascomycota; class Sordariomycetes; order Glomerellales; family Glomerellaceae; genus Colletotrichum; species Colletotrichum fructicola. The sequence goes on along the minus strand of NW_027094051.1, from coordinate 4,079,678 downwards.
GGAGTATCACCTCTGCCTCAAGAGCATCCATACCGACACCGTCTCAAGTGCCCTGGTCAGCTTCCTGAGGGACACCCTGGCGCCCAACAGTTTGGAGGTGCTGTTTTTGCAGGATCGTCGACGGGTAGGGCCTCAGCCTGCGACCATTGAGCAGGTTTTCAAGGGGGTCATTAAGAAACATCGGTCAAGTCTGCAAAAGGTTCTACTGGACAGCTCGGATCGGAAGAACGGCAACGTACCAGCGGACAACTCTCGTTGGCGCAACTGGGTGTTGTCGACGGACATGTTGCTGTACATGACGAGTGGACGGATGTCAAACCTCAGGGAGCTCGCCATATCGTTGCACTACAAAGACTGGGTAAGTGACTTTTTTTTTGTGTGTGTTATCTGTGGCATGTGAAATTCGCTGCTGCTGGTTTCTGGCCTGTGAGCTGAAATACTCATGACGTCCTCGATTACTGTGGCACGATAACCTCTGCCACCTCATACCTGCAAAAATAGACCAAAGCTAACCCATGGTCTTGTCACAGCACACATTCCTTCAACGTTTGCCCAACGTTCCGCATTTGCGATCGCTGAATCTTCAGCACGTCGCTGAGCACATAGTCGGCAATTTTGAGCCAAGAGAATTGGCTTTGCAGATGGTGGACATCATAACCTTACGCCCCGAGATTCAGCTGTGTTATGTCGGCATTTCAACAAAGTGCTTTGAGATCTTGGAGAGCAAGCCGGCGGAGGAGAGTGGCGGCTCGATTGCCAGTGTCACGGCCGACCACCACGGCGTCATGGCACACGACTCCGGTGTCGATGACGAGGATGACGAAGACGACAATGCCGGCACGGACGAGGAGACGGCCAGCCAGATGGATGAAGAAACCTCGGAAGAGGAAGACGACGACGACGATGATACCCCAGCAAGCGCAGTGGACGCGGACGACACACAGTCGGAGGTGTCTGCGGCCCAGGACTCGGACGACGAGTCTCTGCGCGACGCGGTTTTCGGCCCCTCGCGGCCTCGCCTCCGACTCCGCGAAATTCTATTTTACGACGACAAGGTGGCGATTTTCAAGGCTCGCCACGGGAGATTGTGAGGACAGAAGACAAGAAAAGAAGACGGTGGTCGGGCGGATGAGTGAGAGCACGCACGCGCGCGTGCGCGGAGAAGGGAGCATTAGGGGTCCAGGGCCGGCGTCGAGCCTGCATACAGCGACAGCGGCATATGCGAAAAAAAAAACCAGACGGGAATACCAGACGCAAAGCATGTCTGTTGCTATTTGGATTGCTACTCCTTCTCTATTAGGGCCAGCTTTTTCCATTTTTTCGTTTTCCGTTAATTGATATCCCCCCTGGTTGTTGTTGAATACATCGAAAAGAGACCTTTCACGAGCCTTTTTCTTCACTCCGTCTACATGAGATAGCAGCAGTCGTCGTCGCCGTAGTGAAGCTTGTGACAGCTACCCCTCCAGCTTGTCCCCGTTCCCCCAACTCTGGCCGTCCGGCGCGGATGAGGAGCTATGGCACCCGGAGTGTCTATCGACATACAAGCAGCGGTCATTGAGTTCATTCACCCCTGAACCATGATATTCCAGACCTGGCGATAAGGTATATCTGGAGTACACAAGCGCATGCCGTTTTCGATCAAAGCTGAACCGTTAGGTTTCACGATCCCACATCGAGCAAGATCCGCTATCTTGCTCAAAAAGTCTATTGTCTGCTGCTGTTGGCGCTGCCTTCTGATGCTGGCCGCTGCTGCTGATGCTGCTGCATGACACCCTCTTTTGCTTTTTCCCCTTCCTCCTTTTGGTTTTTCCCAGATCTTGTCTTGCCTTGCCGATAACCCTAAAGAGAAGAAAAAAACAAGAAATGCCTCCTTTTCCTAATGCGATAGATAGACCTGCATCTGCATGCTCTAGTTCCGTTTCGTCTCGACTGCTCCAAAGGGGAGGATAGGAGATGGGGAAGATGGGAAGGAACAACCCAAAAGAAGCTCTTTGCTTTCTGGCAATGTGTATGAGCGCGAGTGTGTCCCGTTCGGGTGGTGGTTGTTGTTGGTGGCGGCGGCGGCGGCGGCGGCAAAGGCAACGGCATGTGGAGGATGGATGGGGAAGTGTGGAGTGTCATGCGAGTTTGTGGCTTCTTCTTCCAACACCGATTTTTGTTTGACTGAGCGCGTATGTTGGTTGGGACGTGATGGCATTGCATTTTTCTGCTCGTTGCGATCCTTTGTTTCTTGTTTTACCAACATGGCCGCCACTCCCCTTCCTCATGCCGGGGAAGCGGACGGTAGCCACCGGCGGCGGCAAAACATCATGGAGGATTCAAGTTGAAGTACATCATCCCAAGTGGCCCGACGGGACGGAGAGAGAGAGAGAGAGACAGAGAGAGAGAGAGGTGTGTGTACGGACTGCAAAAGGTGGTTTGGCCGGAACTTGCCTGCCTTCAGCAGCATGCTCTCGCACCCCTCCTCCCCCTTTTCCCTCTACGAATACGCTTCTTCAATTCTTTTTTACCTTCCTCTCGTGACAGAAGCTATCTATCTTACGTTGCCGGCCGTCGGTTGTAGGAACCAACATATGCCTAGAAAACGTACACCATGTATGCAGCAGGTTCCTGCCGCATGCGCAGTACACCCTTGGCGATGGCGGTGGCTGCTGCTGCTTCTCCCACTCGGGCCTACCTCGACGCGAGATATCCCGCGGAGGAGCCCGGGTGATACTATGCAAAGGGTGGGAAGGGGGAGACTAGCAGGCAGACATGATTACATACCAAGAAGCAAAGCAAATGAGCATCGCGTAGCGAATGATTCAGTCCGCAGCAGCATCACCATCAGCAGTAGCTGCCGCAGCCGCAGACCGCAGCAATGGAGTCGATTAGACACAGAAAAAAAGCCTGCAGCGCGCATCTCCGCGCTTGCCTCTCATTTCCGTATACAGCATCGATGTCTCCTTCGGGCCCGACAGGTCGAGCAAGCGGCAGGGCAGGACCGGGGACAAGGGAGGAAGCCTAGAGGAAGAACAAGGCGAAGGGGCGGCCAAGGTAGAGGGTACAGCCACCCCGTCACAGGTACAGGTACGGAAACCCCAGGAAGAGGCCGTGAATGGCCTGAGCTTGACGGCCCTTCTTCCTGCCGCCGCAGGAGCAGGAGAAGGGGGGGGACAGGGTAGAAGCACGCAGGCAAGGGAAAATTCAAACCCAGAACGAGGGAAAGGAGTTGGACGGGAGGATCTCGATCCTTGCCTCTTGCACTGGGAAGGGTAGGCCTGGGCCGTGATGGGATAGGACAGCCAGACATGGGCAGGGAAGAACAAGGACAGGAAGACTCAAGACGACGGTATTGGGGGCGTGAATGGGGGGAGTGATGGAAGACGATACCCCTCCATCACCCGCTCCCCTCTCTCAGGGAGCTATGACGGGGGTTAGATTTGGCCACCGGGGTCTGGAAGCTATACTGAGGTCGTTCAATGGTAAGACTTTGTTAAGAATATCGTCGCTGCAGCCAGCCAGGGAGGGGTGAGGGTTGTCCATTGCCAAGTAGGGAAATGATGTCGCTGATGAGAGGGGTCAACCCAGGACCGGGCAGGTAGCAGCAGGTCCGGATGTAGAGAGCCACGTATGGTGATGCTTCGTGATGGGCAGCGAAGCGGCTAAAGCGGACCTTTCGATACGTGATAATGAGGCAGGCCAAGTCGGGGCCGATGGGGACGAGAAGAACACGCAAGGCCGTCTTCCAGCCAGGTTCCTTGCAACAGGCGGACTGTGCCAAATCCCATGGGATGCGGTATTTGAAATCGCGAAGAGGGCTAGAACATGGTCTCCAAGGGCGTCAAACTGTTAAGAATCTTTCCCCAAGGGTTGCCGCCGCCGCCGCTTCATGGGAGACAACACAGCGGTATCCTAGGGTAGTCAATCTCATCGAAATTGAGCGGGATGCCGCCATGGTTCATGACATGTTCTATGCGGCCGTTGAACACCACCACCCCTACCCCGTGATTCCTTCACACAATTCAGACAGGCGGGGGATTGATGCCCTACATTGAAACGAGATATCCGGCTTGCACACGCCGCGAGAGTCCGGACCAAGAGGGGCGGTGGTCCGGACCACATCCGTTTGACAGGAGTTGTCGGAGATGGAGAACGACAGCGTAGTGCTGGCATCCTTCTCACCGACAGCAGTCGCCTTTCTGTTCTGCGATACCCTGCCCGGGCCCCGTTCTCGATTGAAATCCTTCGTAAATAATATCTTTCAGTCTCCATACCGGCCCCCTAGAGTCCACAAACGGCCGTTCGGATGACACCTTTCTGGCCGGCCGCTGGTCATGATCTCGACAGGAAACCAAAGAGGGCCGAACCATGCACAGTAGCAATCGAGATGATGTGCTTTTTTTCAAAATAGAAACAAAAGTAATTCTGTAGCCTAGAATCTGTCATGCCCCAGTGTCCGAACGACGTGTGGTGGTTGGTCCGTGTGGCCCCATGGGATCGGCCTCCCTGTGCGGCCACGCCTCGTTGCCGCCGGAGCCTCAGCCACAGTTTTGGAGAGGATCACCCGCATCCCCGCTCAAGCCACGTCAAGGACAGCAGAGGGAGAGTTGGCTAGTAGGTCGGACTGGGCTGAGGTGAGAAGGAGAGCGAGAGACGGAAGACGGTAGACAGACACACGCACACGAGGCTGACTTGTGTCGTGAGACAAGCCATACGTGCCCATCTCACATACACCCGTCCGTCTGTTGTCGTGGTCCGTCTCGTTCCATGAATCGTCTTTCGTCCCAGCATCTGCTTCATTTTCAATGGCCGAAATACGACGACGAGGTGTATCAAACCACTGGGGGCGCAGAGCTTCGAGATCGGATTTTCGTCTCTAGTCTCTCAGACGTCGCCCCTTCTTAGTTGAGACATGCCAGTAAACAGGCCGTCATCAGCCACGACGCATGAATCGTCTAGCCCTACGAACCGTGCGTCTTACCAATTCCCCGGACGCCCGTATCTCGCAAGTCACGTTCGAGGTCCGAAAACCTTCAATCCAACTGCTCCGACTTTCATCGGCGGGCCTGGGCCGAGTCGGCCAGCAGCCAGCAGCCGCGGGGTCAAATCATCCCAGTCCGACCGCGAGAGTGAAAACTGAGCCAGCAGCAAGTGTGTCATCCGAATCGTCGGAGCAAGCTGAATCTGCCCATGGGACCTTTTTTTTTTTCCGAGACTGTCTCACCTTGCCACGGCTCATGGAATGTTCTTTCTCGTCTTGCTGCATGGGCAAGTCGGTAGGGAGACCGAGTTCCCCATTTAAATTGATTCATCAGCGTTCGCTGACAATTGGCTCAGAGCCCTTCTGATGTGGCTGACAAGGAAAGTTTGTGCGAGGACGTCACAGCCGAGGCTCTTGTTCCTGTCTTGGACAGCGAGAGAGGCTGCAGGTGAAGATGGGAGGATCAGATGCGCCCAAGAAACGTCTGTTGGTACGCCCGCATGTGTGGTATATCGTAAGGGGCTTCTGCATCGCCGTGAGCTAAATGCGCCTTTTTAAAGCGGTCGGTCTCCTCCACCGATTTGCTTGATCGCCGTTTATTTCAGGAGGGGGGCGTGTGTGTCCCTGGCATCTCTTGGTCACGTTCCCCGCAGAGCGTCGGCGACGAGACGTTGAATCCTCCCGATGAGCCAAATCATCCATGCGCACAACGAACCTCATCAAAGGCGGCGGGAGGGGTCGCACCGTTGCATTCCTCAGCCGGACAGAACGATCCAGTCTATTGTGGGCTGTTCGATCTCTGCGAGGTGGACAAGACCATCAATTGGCAGGCTCGGTCTTGGAAATTTGATATCACGCCCGCCAAACAACGGCGAGAGGTCGCACGGAGGGTCCATTTTAGCCAGTCTGTGTGTGACAATGAGCAGTATTGCTGCCCGCCTTAGCCATACGCGACCGAGGCCGGGCTGCGACGCATGGTGAGGTTTGTTGCTCTGTCGGGGGGGCGGCACGGTCGCGGTATTTCGAACGTGAAGGGCAACTAAATGTAACAATTCTTAGCCACGTCCAAGGTGCAGATGACGGCTCTGCACACAAGGCTTCTTCATTTCGGGTGCACTGCAGCGAGCTGAAGCCTTTCCCCTCGCGGCAACATGATTGCAACTGGTTCGTTTGAGAGCTGGGTGGGCAGCAGCATACCGTTTTGGAATCCGATGCTGCATGTCAGATTTTGGACGCCCACAACACCACGACAGAGGGAGGGTGGTCAGTCCCTCGTAGGGCTGGGAGGAATATTGGGGGTGGCAGCGGAAGGATTCTAAGTGTGCTGCTGTCTGATGGGTAGTATGTGAGACTGCGAGATATGTGCTTCCGCAGGTGTACGCGTAAAAGCCGTGCTGAGAAGAAGAAGGCCATGAACAATGATTTGTCTGGTTCAGCCACGGCGCGAGAAATGCAGCTGGGCAACCGAAGGAAAGTGCCTTTCTAGACGAGATATGACGTCCGGGGGTGCGGAATCCGCTGCGTGTGTCTCAACTTGAGCAAAAGCGGCGTCGACGAAACCGTCAAGAAGGAAAATAGAAGTCCCTCCTCGAGGAGGCGTCGCGTGAGAGCTTCTGAATTGCGACAGGCTCATTTCGAAATGACGTCGCCGTGTCGCTGCAGGCCACGCCGCCCGTTTGCATACCTGTATCCGCAAATCGGCAGCAAGAGCCCCGGAACATCGCGGGCGCTCCTGTACAAGCGGAAAGGGGACCAAAGAAGGCAGTTATGTGCACTCTGGCAGCCAATGCAGCCAGCCGTGTGTGGTGTGACACGACTGCATCATTCAGGCCCAGCCCTAAACTGCTCGTCGCCCTACGAGGCCGTGGTTCATGGCTCGTTGGCAGGAGGCAATATGCACATACTCTTCGGCGAATGACCGGCCAGCATTGTTGACGGGACTTCTGTTGCCATTGGTCCTAGAGAGTACCAGTTGCCTGGAACAGCCCGCCCCGTCTCGCGCGCAGAGGTCGCATTTCTAATCTGCTGACAGATCAGAGAAGCGCCCGCAAGCCGGGCCCAGCACATCCGTGTGCTGATGCGACGAAGCTCTGGGACGCTCACCACAATCTCAACGTCGAGCTCTGAGGCCGACGACCGGGAGCCGCGTTTGTGATGGCTTGAGGAAGTGCTCTCTCAGAAGCCAAAGTCTACTGAGTGGTTGACGAATCGGAGACTTGAATGGCCCGCTCGGCGACTTTTTGGTACGGAACGGCGAGATTGATTGGAATCTGGGGTAGCGGACATGGTCCGGATCGGCGCAGAGCATCCGATACAGTTTGCGAGTTGACTGTCGACTTTGGGGGCCGAAGTCGCATTACAAAGTGGTAACCATAACGCATTCTGCGGGTGTGGGTGATTGGCCGTGGTTGCGAGGCAGAGAAGCGGCCGATTTTCGCCTTTGGGCAATTTCCGTGCAAAAGGACCTTGCGGCTTGTGGAGACTCAACATACCGTCTCCATCTGCGACGTGAGGCCATGCGCCTGCGGCATGTGAAGAGAAGTCGGTGACGCTAACAATTACAGAGCCAGGAGCGTCTCCAGCTTTTTGCACCTCGAAGCTCGTGCGGCAGATTGTCTCTGTGACTGCGGCATCTGAGTTGGCGGAGTGTTCAGTGTCGTCTGCCGTGTGCCGTGTCTCGTGTGAGGGTAATGCGGAGGGAGTCTGCAAAGAGACATTGCCCCACAGGCAATTGTCCTCGAGAACGTGTGCTGTGCAAGTCAGACACGGATTGTCAGACTCGATGGACCTATGGCAAAGGGCGCATAGCAACGCCCGTAGGAGAAACCTCCCAACGGCGTTTAATTGCCCAGTGGGTGCTCTCGCACGCGGTGCAATTTTGATGGCAAAAAGCTGGCGTCTGTGCAACTGGGGGCGGGCTAGCGTATTCGTCATCAAGCTTGACCTCATTGATCAATTTACGTCGAAGGTGTGCGGCTGGTCGTCGGAGTTGGGACCCGTCATGTTGTCCGACCGTGTCGTTGGGCGAGTCCCGAACTCTCGGAGCTTACACGTCCTGGCCCGCGGCCTGAGCCAAGGTGGTCCTGGTTCAGCAAGTCTCCATTTTGATGGGCAATCATCAACGTGGCAGCCATCGTTGCAGTTCTCCATGGGCAGGGGTGCTGTGCGGCGTATGCCTGGCCACCCGTGCCGCTGTGCCCTCTCCGCGTCCCGCATCGGCTCGTCAACGGCGCAGTACAATTTTCTGACGATGGCAGTCAATACCGAACGAAGCCTTCCAGGTAGTCCCTCCTCAGATTGGGTATGCTATCTCGTGTACAGAGACCCAGCTGCGAGGATGATGCTGATTGGCCTTTGTCGTTTCCATTGCAAGGGCTGATGTGGAATTCCGGATTGTCTTCCACGAATCCACATGCCCTTTTGGGATGGCCGACAGGGTCTCCGGGATGGGATGGGCCTTCAACAACGCCGTCCGAAGCCATCACAACAGCGTTGATACCTGCTTGTGCCGTGCTCAGCGGGGCCAGACGAGCTTTGAGCCGCCTGACTCCGTGGACGGCCGGATCCGTAGATTTGCGGCTTACACATATCGATCGTCTCTTGTCGTGCCTGCGGGCCTCGGCCCCAGGTAACTGCGTTATATAAGCTGCGTGGTTCAAAAAAGAGACTTTTTGAGACTAATTAACAGGGTACTCATAGTAGTTATACTACTATAAGTCCTGATACGCTTAATACTACTATATCTTAGCTAATAAAGCTATTTACTATACTAATATTACTAATATCTCTATTAATATAATATCTAAAGTTTAATATAAAGTATTATCATTAATTACTATTAGTATAATTTTAAGAACTTATTATATATAAATAATATATAACTAGTTCATAATTAAACTTCTTAGAAACCATATATAGTTTAATAAATTAAACTAAACTCTTTAATAATAGTTTATTTTACTATTTATTAAGATTAGTTTATTTATTCTCTTAAAACTAATATTCTTTTTAATAAAATATATATAGAAATAAAGATATTATTAAAAGTTAAGATTATATAAATAACCAACTATAGCTATTTCTATATTATAAACGTTAGTAAAGTTAAGTTAAGCTATTTTAAAAGAGATTAATAAGGACATTATTATAGAGGGGTTAATATAATATTAGAATCTCTACTAGCTTAGCTAGTTTTATAGCTATACTGATCCTTACTTTTAAGGTTATCTATCTATAACCTTAAGAGATAAAGCTAAATAGTAGTATATTTATTAATGCCTTGAAGTTCATTAGTAAAAAAAAAATCTCTTTCTAGAACACTAAAAAAACTGGGTAACAAAACCAAAGATCGTCTCTTGTCGAACCGGGTGTGCAAAAACCTGGGAGCGCGACCAAAGTGGGCACGCTTTCCCAGTAAGGCAATTCGTATATCTAGCCACACGATTGACGCCGTTTTTCCTAGATCCTCCCGTTTGTGTGCGTTCCATTCTGGACCCATCTCACATAATCAAGGACAGCCTAGCAGCGGAGGTTAGCCTTACGAGAGCGCAATTTGTAGCTGTCCTGCGCAAAAGTGAGAACTCAAAAGGTCGGATTAGTCCTTTCCTGGTGGACGCAGAAGAGGGTTCGTTCTTTGGCAGGGAACGCATTCGTGGGGACCCTGCACTTGTGCGTGTACACACCCGCCAAAGTGCCGTTTGGTCAAGTCGTCGTTGTCGGCTGGTGATGCCTCGACTTATTCTGGAAGGTCCCCCAAAGATTATCCAGATGCCTAGAGCAAGCTGTGTAAGATGGGTTGCAACGGCGCGGCCCTGTAGGGTTTAGCTGGAAGAAAGCCATCCGCGATCTGTCGCCGTTACTGGAAAGGGGCACTCGTTCCCCGGCGTCTCTCGAGCTCCAATAGATTCTCAGTAGACCTGGCTATCCCAGCAAGACCTCGCACGTCAAGTTTTGAGTCAGTGACACTTGGTGATACGAAGTCCCAAGTCGGATATCGTGCTTCTCTCGTGAGCGTGTGTTTCGCCGATCCTGTCGCTGCCAGCGAGGCAAGCAATCATGACAGGCTCCTTGGTCATCAGCGGTCGAAGGCACAGAGGGTGTTCTAGCTTCTGCCCTCGTCAATATCACCACCCGCCTGTGCTTCCTTGGCTTCGTCTGGTTGGTTAGCAGCGGCCGCACGTTTCGGTCTACAGACCACCCAGCATGCGTGGGGCAATTCAGTGCGCGGCTAGAACGCCGTCGCTGCATGAAGGAGACTGGCGGGCAGGAGGCAATTGGCTTGAATAGACGCTCATTGTCCACACCCTCAAGCAACCCCTTCCCAGCAAAGCGGTGCGATGGGCATGGACCGGTCTGTTCGGAGAGGGCTGGGTGTGTGTGGCCAAAGGTACTTCGGACATAGTGGTTGCCCATCAGAGAAATCGGACGGATGTGAACATCGACATGTTAGTGCATGCCGTCCCAACCCCAAGGTCTAAGCCTTGTGGATCGCTGGTGCCGCGGTGACAGGGTCTTTCCTGGCCGGTTTGGGTGATGAGCTGCACCGTCGGTGACCAGCGTTTGGACTTTTGGCTCCCCCCTCCCCGTCCAAAGTGTCAAGTCGGACGTCGTCCGCTCGACTGGACTCGAGGGGAGAGCTCTCGGTGCTGTCCTTGTCCCTGAGCCCGGGCCTCATTTGGGTCTGCGCCCGTCGTCCGAAGGTCGTCTTGGGGCCCTATTCTGGGCCGACCTGAAAGCGACGGTCGCATTTCCAGTCTCAAGGCAGCAGTGAAATACACACTGTTAACTCCGACGTGCTCTAGTGTCTCCGTCTAATTTAGAACGTGCAACGCCTTCGGGACGCCAGGCCATGGCTTGTGCTGGTGCCGCTGGTCAGATGCGATTCGAACACCGCAGAAAAGCCATCTGCAGCTTTGGGGCGGGACTGGAGCGACGAGAACGTCTTTGGATAAACTCGAAACGACGCATGCCAGCGTGGGCTCACGACAGTTGAGACGCCACTGATGGTGACAGCACAGCATGCTCAAGGGTGTGGCGATAACAGGGCACAAGATGGTGCTTCTCCAATATCCAGTAGTGGGATCGCCGTTGAGTGGTGGTGATGATGGTGGCAGTTGTGGTGGTGGTAGGGCCGAGTGCTTCCAATATTGTTATTGTTCCTGGACTGCCAGAGCCTGGGGAGACGCAACGTGCCGTAGTGGGAGATTTGACGTATGTGCCGCTATGCGGGTGTTGTCTGCTGACGGACGCGGGGGAGGCCCCTTCAAAGCCGGTGGTCGCGCAAATAGAAGCCGGACTTGGAGAGGGTGTTGTTGCTATCCAGTTGCGGTGTCGTCATTCGACCAGACGTTGGCAAAGAAAAGCAGCATTCGATGCCCCGCAGGTACACACACAAAGTTGGAGACGAAAGTAGGTGGGTATGGCGTCTTGGTGCTGGGGACTTTTGTCGACTGCTGCTGCTGCTGAGCGGGAGAATGGGTGCGGAGAAGCGTGGCTCATGGTGAATGAATGTTGAACGCCCGCGCGGGAGACTGGTTTAGTGACGCCAGGGACGCCGGACGAGCCCTATCCGTTGTTCAAACGTGAGACGGCGAGTCTTGCTGAGCTTCAAGCTTTAGCGCGGCAAAGATGCGGCAAGCCTTTGGGCGTGATGTCTGTGCCCCCCAGCCCTAGGGGCGTCAAGGTGCAGTCGGCGGCGCCATGTGATGTCTGGGGGATCGGGAAGACACCGAGAGAGGGGCGTTGGGAGATGACGGCAAGAACGACACCAAGGGCGGGACCGAGAATCTGGCCCCCAAGCAGACAGCTTCTTGGGACCGAGAGAGCCAAGCAGTGGCAGGTGATGCAGCAGCAGCTGAGGGGAGCTGGAGTGGCAGCGTCTGCGACTGCTGCGTCTGCGTTTCTTGACGAGACAGACGAGCAAGGCTGGCGAGCTGAAGCGACAGGGTTGACGAGGTGCAGGAGGATCAAGCGCGGCCCAGGCATGGGAGAGGTGTTGCCCGGCCAGTCTGGAGCATGTGGGCGACGATGCTTCGCAACTTAGGTTCAGGACGACGGCGCCAGCAAAGCGGAAGCTGCTGATGTTGCTGAAGCCTTGCAGCGGTGACGGCAGTGCAAGCGGTGCGATGACAGACGCGGCAATGCTCGAGTGGAGAGAAGAAACTCTGTTGCCGTCGGGGCTTAAAACATTGACGGCAGGGGACAGGGAGGCACCCGCGCAGCTGGGTAGCTGGACGGAAGATTTCAGCAGCACTGCCTGCCACCTGGTCCCGACGGTGCAGGCTCAAATCTCTCTGCCTGAGGGCCAAGTGGGGCCGGGGCAGGCACTTGCAGCAATTAAACTACAGGAACTACAACCATCCGGTCCGCAGCAAATCATTACTCTGTGCCTATTATGCCAGCCACCGCGACTCAAGACTCGACACGGCAGACGAGTGCCATGATCGGAATGTTCGTGGTCTGGCAAACTCAAAGATGGCAATGCCGTGCATGCATGGGCACTGCTGCACGCCGTCGGCACCTACGCCCTACAGCCACAACCCCAGCTGCACATCAAGCGCTGATATCAGCCAACGACCAGCACAGGGCGCTTGGCGTTGCAGGTCCCGTGATATTCTTGGAAAGTGCTCGGATGAGGATGAGCAAGATGAGATGCCTTGATAGCCGGCGGACAGACGACGAGTACGTGGGCTACTGGCCACCCTGAAGGGCTCTAGAACGTGTCAGGGACAGCCATCAGTCAGGACGACCAGATGTCGGGTTCAGACAACAGCCAGCGACACGTTCCTGTCATGGCCGCACGGAACGGTCAGTCCGTTGTCCACCATTCAGCTCAGATCGACAACTCAATCAGGTGCGTCTCAGTAAGACCTAGAAAAGCAAAAACCGGCCTCAGTGATGTTTGCTTGCTTGCCCCGGCCGAACCTGGCTGGACCCAAGGCAAGGCGAGGCGAGGCAAGGTAAGGCACGCATTCGCAGGGCAGAGGACACACCACTGGACTGGGTCGTCTTGTCATGTCTCATGGCCTCTCCGGTCGACCACGGACATGGGCCTCACAACCTAATCGACAATCGATAAGGAATTAGGTGTAGGGGAACAGGAGGAGGACGGCTACGGTGTGGCGTCTGGAAAGGTTGTTGCTGATGACGGACGTTATGTGATCTTCCCGCGCGGGAAAGCCTCTTCCTTGCAGTTCATCACTCGCTCGTTCGTCCAGCAGCAGCTAATTTCGTCGCCTGGCGGTTGGCTGGAGGCCTTGAAGGGCAGCAGTTCGTCTGTGGAAACACGCCGTGTCCTGCTAATTTTGAAAGAAAAAGGAAGCATGTGCAGACAGTGGTGGAAGGCAGCCATAAACGCCCAAGAAAAACGCCCAACTGGCGAGCGCCGGTCAACCCACCACCCATCTCACTTGCAGCTTTGCAGTGCAAGAACGCCTAGCGCATGCCGCGCACTCGCTGCGGCTACACACGCTCGTCGTCTAACCTTCTCGATCGAGGCAAGGTTGGGCTGAACTGCGTTGGGTTGGTTGGCTGTCTTTGCCGCAGCGGCACCGGTGCCGGTCGGATTCAAGATGGACATAGTTAACGTCCGTAGGGACTTTGGCGTGCTCGGGGTGGGCAGAAAGCCGGGTTGGTCCTGGCTGCGTCCCGTACCGCACCGTCATCGACACCGCACTCCCCATCAAGGAATGGATACGGCTCGCAAGTACGGATACATGTGAGGAATATTCTGGTACACTGGGAGGCGAGCGGGTGAGCTGGCTGGGCTGATGATTCCATCATGTCTTTCCCCGGATACGGCGTACGGGCTCGGAGTGGGTGAACACAATTGGAAACCGAACCAAGGCGGGGTTCTTCAATAAGCAGAACGGGCCTTCTGTCACCTCGTGAGCAGCATCCGCCTCAGACAAGAGTCACTGATCTTACGGGCAGTCAGACACGGTGGGTAAGGAGTTCCTTGCGGCGGTTGACTCACCAATGCTCCGCCAGACAACCCAACGTGGTCGGGTCGGGTTGGAAGCCAAGAAGGAGTCTGTATCCGTACAGAACACGCTGCGTCGTAGGTAGGTTCGGAGGGCAAGGCCGATGAGATGCGGAGCGGTCAGGCACGGACGATAAGGTACGGATGCCGTAGTCAGGGTATCGTTTCTTCACCTTGCGGATACCATTGCGCTCACCTTGCTTTCTTGCGGTCCGTAGATGAAGTGGTGGTGGTGGTGCTCTCTACCTTGGTCTTCCTGGTTCCTTGCCAGGCACTCCCCGCCATGCCCGATTCGACTAGTGCGCTTTGCAGCTGGCGGTACGTACCGGCAGCTGTCCCGACCACACGCCGTCCCCACTTCGGATTATCGACGAACGGCTGCCTTTTTTTTTTTGTCCCCTTCCTTTCTCTCAGCAGTGTTCTCTCTCCACCACAACACCAACCAGTGCACGAGCATCGGCAGGGATCCCGATCCTTTATTCCAGTCTCTCTCCCAGGACTTCCATGTCCCTCTCCTCTGCCCTGCCCGCACTCGATTGTCCGCTGTCTGGCATTCGCGAGGCGAGACGACGAGCGCGAGTGCGCGCCATCACCACCACACCGCAGAAGAGAGGGTAATCTCTCTAATGGACGCCGTCCTGCAATCTGATGGAGACGGACGCTACCTAGCCCATCTGCTGCTCTCTCTCAAATCATACCTTTCTTATCCCCGTGCCCTTGCCAGGCACATCACCTTTTGGTGATTGCTGCTGCTGCTTCCTTCGCCTCGCCAATCCGAACCCCCGTCGACCACGGTTTGTCCCGAGCGGCCGTCTTGATGTTCGTTTTTACATTGCACAGGATTACCAGGAGAAGACATTCTTTTTTCTTCAGTCGCGTGTTCTGCATCGGTCCTATCCGCCAGCTGACACTGCCGTGGTTGTGCCCAAGGGGTCAGGCGGGGAGCGAGAAAAAGGAAACATAATTAATAATTGATGAGAGAGGCATCATAACACACATTAACCCGTCGGACCAACATGCATCATGTCTTTGCCCTGGCTGGCCAGTGCCGGGCTAGGTTTGCTACGCAAAACCGCCGTCCCGACGTACTGGCTCCCGGCCCAAGTCTGTCCGTCTTCTGGGGTCCATCGAGTCTCTGTACCTGGGACAAGACAAGCTGAAGGCCACACACACACTCGGAGAGAGAGAGAGAGAGAGAGGGCGCGGAGGGCGAGAGACAAGCAAGCGCTCGTTGGTATTGGCACTGGCGTTGGCGCATCAAGCAACCAGGCCTGCTGTTCGGTAACCTCTTACACGCACCCAGTTCAGCCCAGCCCGTCAGCCAGTGTCTGTCTGCCCCAGGATCCCACCTCGAGGGCATCTCGCAATCTCACACTCTCGTCTTCCTTTCTGTTCCTCTCGATCGTATTGATTCGTCTTCCACAGGTTATCTGCTTTTTCTTTCTTGCCTGGTCTCTGCCTGGACGAGGTCCTCAGAGCAGGACTACTATACCTTAGCACGGCCCTGGTTCCCGGTCGACGTCGAAACAGCTGCCCCAATAGGGAATAAGGTCACTGAATTATCCACTCGTCCCGATCACAGACCAGCTGGTACGGGCTGCCGTACCGTTCTACACTACGACGTTAGCCCGCCCCAGTCCAGTGGCCCGCCCACGCCCTGTAGTTTACGGGCTGCTTAGTGGTGTACCTGGTGTACATGCCTGGTGTGGGAAAGAGTAAAGGCGAGCGCGAGGTGCCCTTCAGGACCCAGTGGCCCGTCTCCTTGAGGCCAGCCAGGGCTTGAGCGATGTCATTGTCATCTCTCCTCTCCCCTCCCCTCCCCGCCAGGTACCTACGGTACGGTACGGATACCGCTCCCTGCCTCTTGTTACCCTTTCCTTGCCGGTACGGATACCCTGCCCTGTCGTCTTGCCTTGCCTGTCTGGCCTTAGCCGGGTGTGCAGCAACTCTCTCTCTCTCTCTCTCTCTTTCTGTGTGTTCCTCTGCTGCATATGAAAGCTGCGAGGGTGAAGGACGCTAGCCATAGCCCTGCAGCCCATCCCAAGCAGGGACGTTGAGGGTACTGACCGGGGCGTTCATACCGCGGCTGCCAATGCTTTTGCAGAAAATGCTGGAGCCTATCGATCCCTTCCCCGTCCCCGCCACAGCCCCATGTCTTTTCTTCAATTGTTAAGACAGGTAGGCGGACTTGGAGACTGGACTGTGCCCGTCTGCCCATCACTCTGGTAGTCTTTCTGGGTCTCTCTTCCTTTGCCTTTGCCTCTGGCCTGGACACTGGAAGAAGCGGGAGAGACACCTTTGACTGCACTTGACCCTCACTCCACCAGCAGGTCCTGTCCTGCCCTGTCCCCAGAGTCCTTGTCCTGGGTATTACATGTCACACTCTCGACTCAACGCAAAGACACACACCTCCTCGTTCTACGCCGCACATACACACATACTTACAGTACACACACGCAACACACCTTGCTCACCTCTGCCTCTCTTCCTCTCCGTCTCTTCATCCCCCCCACACACACCCCCAGGGGAGTCCTACATACGCCTCTTCCCGTAAAACACCCCCCTCCCCTCCCCTACCCTCCTCCCCTTCTTCGACCGTTGGGACCACACCCCCCTCCTCACACACTGGTGCTGGTGCTTGTACCTCCGTACCCATCTTCCCCCATCCTGGTCACCATAATCCCATCTCTCTCTCATCCTCGAACCCCTGCCACCACGTCTGGGCCTACCTCCATCCGGTGTAGCTTGTCTTCGAACATGCCCATCTCTCCTCCGTCTGCTGCTGGCCCTGCTGCTGCATGGCCAGACGGTACGTCGACACAAGGTCGGGATCTAATACCATAACTCCACACGCTACTTACTACATGTCGTTCACTGCCCACTCCCATTTATAAGACCAGTGCCCGCTCCTGGACCCGTGAGGCTGAGATCTTTAACCTTCTGATGATGTCCAAGTATAGCATCTGTGATCTCAGTTGAACCGAAAGCCTCCACCCGGCCAGCAAGCAAGCAATCCTTCCTTCTCCAGACTTCAAAACTTCGGTGCCTGATTCACATTGGTCTGTTATAAGTCCTTCTCACTCTCCGCCTCGCCGATACATCGTCACTTGGCCACATCACATACCAACAACACATACACCCGTAAACGGCGCTTGGACATACACACATACACACACTCACTCTCCATCGACACTGACAACATCATCGACCTTGGACCCTCACCACCTTGTCCGTATGTGCCATCCAGAGTTTCTTCCTAGTCGTCCTTCTTCTTTATCAATGGCTTCCAGTTATTCCGAGCAGGGTTGCGAGAACTCTTACTCACTTCCACCCAGATCCCGAGCAGGAAGCCGCGTATCAGCCACCACTGCTCAGTTCGCAAGCATACAGCTCGTCGATTCCCCCAGAACCTTGCCGATAGAGTCCAGCCCCTCCATCAGGTCCGAGGCTCTTCATTCCTCCGGCTATATCAGTCCCAACCCGCCCAGCTCGGCCACCTTCCTCTCAACCAACTCTAGCTCCCAAGGATACTCGCCTTTCCCCCTCCTGCCTCCCGAGATCTTGAATGCAGAGTGGAACGACAGCAACGAGGTACACCACCAACAGCACGCTTCCAACTCGACGCCTCTAGTCAGAGTAGACCCGGCCCAGGACACCTACTCTCACCACCACCCATCCTCATCGCCGCCACTACCACACGGAGCAAGCATGAGGTGCGCTCCCGGACCTTGAACCACGTTGAAAACCGTTGACCAGTCTCTCTAACACTTTGTCTCTTTCCCAGCACTGTTGCTATCCCATTCGACCCCACGTTCACCATGGGAAGCCGATCAACATTCACCTGGCCTGGTAAATCAGCTCCCCCCTCTCCCCTCCCAACAACAGCTCATCCCTGGACGTGCCTCTAACATGCATAACCAAAAGGCCTCGAACACAGCGGCGAATCAAGCGGGACGCTTCTCGGCCACAACCTCGCATCTCTCGGCTCCTCAGACGCCAGCCTCACACCGCCCAGCGGATCGAGATCAGTGACGGCCAGCCCGCCAAGGGGGGTCATGACGCCGGAGCAGCGGGAACTGAAGAAGCAGAGGGACCAGGCGCGCCGGGACTCAAAGACCTCTCAACGGGTAAGGAGAGCCGGCAGCAACAGCTACATCCACTCGCCACCGCTCTCGATGCCCGACGTCTCCAGCACGATGGGCGTTCCCGTCTACACCACCGCGCCAGCCCCGATCTCGCTCCTCGCCGAGCCGACGACCACCATGGGAAGCTCGTCATACCTCCCTTCCTACAGCCCGCCGCTGTCAGACCACGGCTACCAGAGCGGGTACCCTCCGATGGCGCCGGCCTACAGCATGGGCGGCATGGACTACTCCAACCAGTTCCAACCACCAGCACAGTACGGGTACGTGAGCAGCGAACCGAGAAGTGGTGGCCGAGGCCACTACTTTTGGCAGCAGCAGCAGCAGCAGGGCAGGAAAGCTGACACACCGCCTCTTAGCAGCCGCCCTCCACTGTCAGTCAGCCAGGACCCGATGATGTACGGCGTGCCGCCCTCGATGGCGCCCGGAGCCGGAGCGGACCAGGGAGGGCACGTGAGGGTGGTGCAGAGCCGGCCCAAGCCCCAATGTTGGGAGCACGGCTGCAATGGCCGCCAGTTCTCGACCTTTAGCAACCTCCTCAGACACCAACGCGAGAAGTCAGGCCAAGCAGCCAAGGCGACCTGCCCCAACTGTGGAGCCGAGTTCACGAGAACAACGGCGCGGAACGGCCACCTCCTCCACGACAAGTGCAAGCAGCGCCGCAACACATAGACCTGCTGGGGTGACGTGGCTTAGGGGCACGGCCTGCCTTGTTTTGTTTGTGTTGGAAGCAACCATCATTCATCATTATTTTTAACGACGCAAAGACCGGCATGACACCTCTTTTTTTTCACTCTTCCCTGTTGGTTGTTGGCGGGGGATGTGTTGGATGGAGAAGGGGGGCAGCACAGTCAGGGAGAGAGGGGCCGTCGGACTTTGGCTGGGCCCCTTGCTCTTCCGCTCCTCGCACATCATCCATGCCGACATGCGACGACCAACAACGTACGAGAACGACCAACGCCGCACTGCGCGTCGCTGCCCGCCCCCCTCTTTTTGGTGTTTTCTGTTTTCTTCCATTCTATCTGTACATCCTAGGGAAAGAAGAAAACAAAAGGACTTTTGGCTTGGAGAGGAGGAGAGGAGAAGGAGATAGGCTGTGGTTTGGGAATCAAAAATTGACTTTGCTTTGTCTTAGAGGAAGGGAAACGGTCAGAACGTGTCTATCCTCCGTGGTTACATGTTCTCGCCGCCTTGGGAGGATACGGTGTTTATTTTTCTGTCATTTTTTGCTCTGCTCTGCTCTGCGTTGGCTACTTTGATTTTTGGACTTTTGTTTTATGGAGAAAGGGATGGCATTCTTGGCTTATTTTCGTTCACAAAACACCAACCACCACCAACAACCGCGGCGTCGGGGATCCCGGCCGCTTCTTCACCACCCAATTTTTTTTTTACTTTCTATTCTCCTCATCTTTTAAGATATACCCTTTCTTTAGCGTTTCTTGAAATACACCTCGTTCCCAAGGAAACGAAAGATTACGGAAAACGCTGTTCTTCTTCTTCTCTTCTTCTTGTTCACACAACCTTCTTCCAACCTTCAAACTTTTTTTGTCGTTTGGTTTTTTACATATTGCCTATTTTGGACATACGGTGTTGATTGATTGAGAGTGAGAGAGAGACGTCTGGTACATAATTTTCTTCTACCTTTTTTTGTATGCTGGTCGGGCCTCGATGGCACACACACACATTACACACACAAACGAATCAAAAATCCAAATGCAAATGTTGTTAAGAACCGAACGTCATCGGAGTTCCCTCCCCCCTCCCCCCCCCCTCCGCTCCAATGTGACTTGTGAACGACTCCCGCAATGGATGCTACCCTCATCGGGGGAAAAAAAGACAACAGAAACAACGGTAACCAGACCCCTGGTTTTTTTCTTAATCTCGAAAAGACTCTGCAGCCTCTGACGGGCCTATGAACGGCGCGGGAGAGAGAGTCACCTGTTTCGGAGAGAGGCCCCCAAAGTTGGTCCCAACATGGTCTAGGGTACCCTTGGGCAGGGGAGGGGGGTGTGGCGGGAAAGGTCACAGTTGTCGCTTTCCAAAACAGTGGTAAATTTCTGTATCTTGTATTTTCGTATTTTTCTGATTCTCCTCTCCTCTTCTTTACGTTCCTCAAGGTGCGTCGTGGGTGAGGCATGCAACAAACGAAAAGCTGCCTCGGCTTCATGCAGAAAGGACCTCACAGAAGAAACAAGACCCCGTTTACCTTACAAAGGGAACAATAAGCATTGCTGGGAAGGATTACGAGATGGGGGGCGCGCGGGTTTACGGGTACGCGGTGCATGGTATGGTGCAGAATGGATACCTAGCTAACCTCGGACGGCGCGCGAGAAAAACAACGAATGAAAAAGAACATTGAATTCAGCGAAATGAAGCCCAAGGTGCTTTGCTTCTTTCGTCCGATATCGTTTTTGGATCTTTTGTCAAGTCGTCAATATGGAGATACGACGGGTTCTAGCAAGGTGTGGGCGTGGCGGAGAACACACTAAACAGAAGGAAAAAAGCGATGGGGACCTGGCTTTCGGAGTCGCTCTCCGTCCATGGGTTGGTGGGTGAAAGGGGAGGGGTCCCCCCCGCTGCTGTTGCGTAGGCGCCGCCTGCCAAGGGCGCGCGACCTGTGGCCGGGGGTCTCCCGGTGATGTCAAGATCAGTCGAGCCGAGTTTGGAGGAGAGCAGGGCCTGCTTTATCCGGTCGAGCCTGGGGCCGGGGTTCAGAAGGGAATAATCCCAACCCAACTCCAGGAAGCAGCACTCCTAGGGGCCCCGGTCCTCCAGCAGACAAGGCGAAGGCCTAACAAGCAGATTGAGTGCTGATTTGACGGGGCCTGTTCCTCCCATCCCATCATGATCCGTCCCGTTTCCAGGTCGCAGCATCAATGCAAACGTCAAAATGGCCGAGCGATGGCTCTCTGAGCGCGCAGTCTTCGTTCTGCAACCCGCAGTCTGGGCCAGAGGTGAAGCATTCGAGCAGGAAGCGAGAGGGGACCAAGGCATGCAGCGTCCCAAAGCAGGCCATGACGACTTGCATCTTCATATCTGGCAAGGCACGGAAGAGGGGCGGTATCGACTCGACCCAAGCCTCTTCTGTCGACACTAGTCCTGGCGGGCAATTGAAGACCCGCCTCCCGTTGCAACGGACCTGAACCTGGGCCTGTCTGTGGACCTGGATTGTAACCTGGATCCCGGGCTCGGGGCTCTAGGACTCTGGCAACGGGTAGCGATCGCCGCCGCAGACAACCCAGCTTCAGTTGAGGCAACAGACATGTACATGCGCGCTGGGTTTTGCAGACGTCGTCCGCAGAACCTACACACTGAAAACGCACAGGTGATGGCAGAAAACCTGCGGCTCAGCATCCAAAGAGTCGCTGTGCTCTGTTTTTCGCATTGCGACGAGCGTCCAGAAACGAAGAACTGGGAGATACGTACCTGGCCGCTGGTATCCCGAGGTAGCGAATTGGAGATGCAGGTGTAGCTTCCCCGCCGTTCCCACCCCCTCCCCGTCCGACACAGCCGCGATGGAAATAGGACGGGTCCTAATTTGTAGGGACGTTCGGTCCAAGGTGACAACGCCCCGAATGAGAGCACCAGGCCGGTTGAGGGTTCATCTCGCCATGTGAGTATGGTTTAGGGTCCCAAGTGACGGTGTGATGGAACAACAAGCCTCTGTTTAGGCATCAAAATAAGGTCGAATCACAGATGCGCCAACTCATCTCTATCCTCGTGGAAGTGAGATGAGCGTTGCTTTTTTGGAAATTGGGGCTTGGGACGGGCCGCCAGGGCGAGAAGGATGAAGCGGGCAGACGGCGGGCGCTGGCGCTGGCGCTGGCGCTGGCGCTGGCGCTGGAGGAGGTGGCGGCGGCTTGCAGCGTCTGTCGTTGGTGGTTGTCGATGGGCGATGATGACGATGATGCCGTCGTCGGTCGCTTGTCGTCTCCAATGGGCCCAGGCTGGTCGAGGGAATCACGCGCATCGTCCGCGGTGCTCCGCGGGAAGTCGGGCGTGTCGGGCAAGAGTGCGCCCAAGTGTGCCGTGTGTAGCTTAATGGTGGTTTGCCGTGACCGCTGCGTCAAGGGCGTGTCATCCTCCCAGCCCAAGACACACGCAGACGCAGCCAAGGCAAGGTACACACCCACACGTCGGTGGGTGTACGATCAACATGGGATGAGAGAGAGAAAGGCAACCTGCATTGCAGTGCAGCGCAGCATTGCAGCTCGAGGTCGAAAAGCGGCGTGGGTGCCACCCGGTTGGTGTCGCGAGCAGCCAGGGCATTGGAGGTGACAGTCCAAGTGACGGGGAGAGGACGCAAAAAGACTCGACATGAGTGGACGGGCCGGACTACGATGAACGGCCCACTGGCAGCCAAATGGCGAGCAGACGAGTGCCCCGTCAGCCCTCATCCGACAGTCCATCTTCCAACAAGGGGGGAGAGAAAAAGCTGCGGATGACAAGTGAAGAAAGCCAGGGAATTGTGCAGGTCGGTGGATACTTGTCCGCAGTGCAGCGTCTCCACCAACACCAAAGTACCTTTTCTTGCAGCATCTCCACCTCAGTTGGTCGTCGCTGCTGAGCTGAAGCAGCAGCGTGTCAAACAACGCAGAAGCCGCTGCTTGTCGTGCCTCGTCTTGTCATCCCTTAGCTGTTTGTTCCCACTGCCACCTCCAATTTCTCCAATTTCGCCTTTCCTTGCACTGCGCCGTGCTATAACAACGAGTCGTATACATAGTATATACCCTTCGGTCCCGAGTCCTCGTCCGAAGTGCTGGGATCTGGGTTCATCGTTCGTCTCGTTGGTTTGTGCTCTTGTCGGAGTCTCTCCGCCCCCAAATTCCAGGGTGGAGCGGGCGGTTCAAGTCGCTACCCGAAACTCTCGCAATGACCAGCCCTTTGGCCAATACTCTCTTTGCACTTCGAGGTCGACCAATGTACTCTGCGGTACTCTTTGGAGAACTGCTCGTCCATCTGCCTCCACACCCCAGCCCTCCACTCACCCCCTCAGACCCCTCAAGAAGCTGGAGCCCTGCCCTATGAGGCACATGGCTTACAGGGAGCTCTCCAAGTTGGGAGAGCGAGGCGCGAGAGACGAGGCATGGAGATGAGCGGCCGTCTGCGGGAGAGGAGGGGGCGACTGACGCACCCTGTGAAGATGTGGGAGAGGCAGGGCCACACCTGATGGAATCTGAGGTAATCTCTCGCAACTCACATCCATCCGGCCATGTACCGTACGTGCCGCAAAATGCCGAACCACATCGGAACTTAGCGGTGGACTCCCGTAAGCCGCCTGTTCGAAGCTCGTAAACGTACAGAGTTAACTTTCAGTCCAAAGTTCCTCTGATTTAGCAGTCAGACGAACGCGAGAGATGTGAGTACAGATGGAAACCTAGGCTCCTGCTCAGAAGGCGCGCTGCGTTGAAGGCATTTCCCGACGTTGACGACGAATCCGACGTATCGGGAATTGTGCTCGATGGTCGTGTGTAGTCATTTGCTCCTTTGAGAAACCGGCAGGCCCCCCCTGACGGCAGCCTGGGGTTGCTGGGTTAAGACCCCGATGGGGATAACGATATCCTGGTTTGGTCGCCGACGCTGGCCATGTCCAGCTGTCCACGCAAGCCCCAATGTATCGTTGACCGTCGCCTCTGAGAAGGCTCGAAGCTCTGTCCTGTGAGAGAGGCAGGGATAAGATAAGGGGGGTCAGGGGGTGGGGAGGTCGAGACGGAGCGCAACTCCGTGGCCCATGCTTTGTAAACCCGTACGTATCCAACCGGCCGATTCTCTGGGCCGAAACATGAGAATACCCCGAGCACGACCCGATGTGCTTCGGGACGGGTGCGATGCGGCGTACTCTAGAATATGGAGACCCTGCAAATAATAATCAAACGCGGCCCTCGCGACGGAGCCGGTGGCTGCACTGTCTAAAGTAGGCAATAATATGCCCTCCGCGGATGGGCAATGCGTGAACGAAGCCCTCTCCAAGCGTTCTCATAGGGAGATTGCGCTCGTTACAGTGGTCTCATGCTCCACCAGGGCCCTCCTGGTGGATATCAGAGATCCCCAAGGTCCGTGGCAAGTCGGCCCCGTTACGCCCGTCGGTGAATGTTTGCGACGGCGTGTACTCGTCGGGCTCGTCGGTGTTCTCCTCCGGGCCTGGATTCCCACAGCCAAACGGTCGGCCGCCCGCCGTCATTAACCATCACAAGGAAGCCCCCGGTGCTGCAGCGAGCACAGGAGGAGTAGACAGACAGAGAACGCCAGGCTAGACTGCGACGATGCCAAGGATCCGTGAGCAGGTCGGAGTTGTCAAGATCGACCCTGCTGCCCTGCCATACCCCGAAAGCCAAGAAGCCTGGCTCAATTTTGTCAAGATTAACGTCACGGCGAGTCTGTTTCGAAGACTTGGTGGCCCGGCTCACATGTGCAGTCTCGTGGGTGACCGCGCGGCCGTTCGAATGAAGCCCATGCCGCAAGTCGTTTCAGGAGCGCACACAGACAGCCTTCTGCGTGGGGTGGCCAATGGCGATGCGTAGGGGCTTCAAGTGAAGTCAAACGGCGACAGCCTCCCGACATCCAACGCGTGAGGCTCCCCCGACCAGTTCGTTGCAGATTGGGGGCCAAGATTCCTCTCCACGAACTCTTTACATAATCAAGCGAGCTGCCGGCCGCACGTGATGAGGGGATCAAGACTTTCAGCGAGAGTCCAAGCACTCGGTACCTTGGTGACCAGGACAAGGTAGCATCCGTGTGGTCCCCATTCCTTACCGCTCTAGGGAATGACCTCGAGGTGGTATTCGTACCGTTGTCAGTGACCCACTCTGCAGGCACGACAATTAATCAACAGGCTCTGATGCTGCCCTTCGCTTCGCACTGGCTGCTATTGGGCAGAGTACTCAACGGCGTCTTCTTCTCTTGGCTCTTATTGGCCGTCATGCGAACCAAAACTCAATGTTCTTTCAACGCCTCCTGGACTCTGGCAAGTGGGAATAGTCGACGAGGTATGTGTGAGATCGTCCACTGCCGCTTGTGACCCCTCTCAGGATTCTGCGGCATAGTGCTGGTTCGTTCTCACATACGGCCAGCAGAAGACTCCCAATGCTATCAAATTCTGATGAAAGAAGGCTCGTCGTAGAGATGCGATGCCTCTTCGATATCCTTTCCCGGAGCCTATTCTGGACTTGACCGACCATGGGGACCATCGTCATTGACGCAGTTGCCGTTTGTCACTTGCTTGAGTCCAGGGAACGGCCATTGCGGAGTTGTCTCTCAACCCGTATTGCGTGCCTTGCTGTCGATGTCGACTGGGTAGAGTAATACTGAGCGCGGATCACTGCGAAAGGATCGGTGTAGAATGCTATGCGTCAGGTCCTAAAATTAACTTGTCAGGGCAGCCACTTAAGATCGTGAAAACTAACGATGATGTAGGACTCGCTCGTTGTTTCTGGAATGGCGCACTCCGCGCTGCGGTGAGGTTGACACCATCCAGAGTCCATCCAAGACGGGCCTCTAGGCAGCAGAATTAATCAGATCCACCGGTGAACTGGGTGGCTTGGGCCGCTGCCGCTGCCGGCCGGGACCATCCTCCAATACGTCCGCACCTCCATCCACTGCCCTATGCTGCTTCCACTTGGTAACAGCCCTATAAGTCCTGAAGACTGAAGCAGCAGGCCCTCCCTGTGGCGTCTCGTGGTGGGTATTGGACGAATGTCACTCTGAAGGATGATAAAGCAGCGGTCCTGGTCGACGGCTAGTGATGGTCGCAAGGCAGGGGCCAGCTCATAAGGCGGTTATGGAACGCCCACATGGAAGCTCTGGAAAGCAATGCGCCACCGGATAGCTTGCAGTAGGTCGTGTTCTGCCCCTTCTGATTCGCGGGCGGGCTGTGAATGGCGATGGAGTCGTTACCCCTGATGTGCGGGCGTTCAGATCGGGAGGATTGCAGACTCTGGCTGAACGCTGGGCCCCTGATATGAAGAGGAAGACGACGGTGACGAGACTTGACCTGACCTGGAAACCGGTAAACCTCATCTGGCATGCCATGTGAAGGAAGCAACAAACACGACACGATGCAAGGCCCCCTTGACTTGGTCTTCTCAATTTGGGTCGGTCAAAGACATCCTCTCTCGGCGCAACGACGATGGAATTAGTCCCCCCCGCGGTGACGATGTGTTGTCTCCTTCGGAACTAGCTCCTGAGGTCTGTAAACCCGTGGGTCTTGGGGGCCATATCCCCTCTCCCCTCTGAAGGATGAGGCTTGACATGAAAGGCTTGTGATCGGACAGGCTGATGGCCGATTGGGGTAACGCCTACGGCGAGTCGGGGTTTGAACCACCTTTCTCGTCATCCTGTCAATAGGTCGATTCGCTGGGGAGACCCTGATCGAATCTCCCCGGACGGACGAGCGAGCCGACACCGCGCGATGTCGAGATACGCAGTACTGGGGCACCCGAATGACGCGACGACTGCTGGATTAGTTTGAAAACCGCGGTGCTGGCGGATGGACAGGACGCCCGCAGCTTGGTTCATTTTTGAGAGTGCTGGTCGATATCGAAGCCTCGACCGATCGTCCGACGTACACTTCTCGGACGATTCTGAAATTGCTCTTCATGTCGCGCACTGGCCCGACCAATCCACGCTGAATACGAAACACGGCTAGTCTCTCACTGGCCGTGGAAGTCTTCTGTGCTTCGCTTGTGGCGGTTAGGAGGCGAAAACTGTTAGCAGTGTAGTCTTGGTCTGATCTTCATGACACTTGTAGGCGTACCTTTGGAGATGGAGTCCAGCTGCTGCCTCTGCAGGTATCTGTACCACTCTCTATCGTGCCATAGCCCCTATCCCTTGGCTGGCAGTAACAGCAGCTCCCTGTCTGTCTCCTGTACGTAGCGGCATGCAAGTGAAGCCAGGTTCGAGGTCGCTTGTCTTGATCCTTCGCGTCGCTACCCCACACTCACCGTCTAAACGGCGGTGCTAGTCGAGCACTGCACCCTTTCTGGCTTGACAAGTCGGCAGGAGCATTGGCTGCGGGCGCGCGTTAGGCGGAGACCGCTTCGCATTGATGGATGAGGGAGGCGGCGGCTCGGTCGACGTCTCCCATCGCAGGAAATCTGCAGACCGTACGGCACATCGGAGGGTTCAATGACTTGCGGTCCCGCGTGGGCCCAGAAACTGGCACCCGGACGGTCGTTCAAAGGCACGATCAAGATCCATATGGCTTAGATAACATGGCCGGGGAAGCGTTGTGAAGACAGAGGCAATTTGGGGAGGGCGTGATTGTAGAAGAGGAGTCGACAAGGAGGGCGTCGATGCAGTGGCCACTAGATGGGGGTCAGAAGTATACTGTGCGCAAACAGTGCTTCAACAGCATCCGCACATGCCAAGCACAATCTGCGCCTGTCTCGCTTCCTCCGCTGCTTTCTCTTCGCTAGCGCTAACTGCAGGCGGATTAAGCGCGGCTCTGCGATAGGCTGGACCCTCACCACCCCAAATTCAATGTTTGGACACGCACCTAAGCGCAGCGCTTAGTCGGCATCACGACCAGAGAGAGTAAACAAAACCGACGACGCTTCACGGCGGCGACGACATCGCGACAATAACTTGATATCGAGCAACACGAGAGCGACAGAGTACTGCTACTTCTCCAGTGACAGCCCACGTCGCCAACAACCCAACATCTGCAATGAGGCGGGCCTCGAATCCTTCTGCTTGAGAACGCCGTTTGTGCATGCCTGCAGCCATGGCCCTGACGATGAACCCGCCCTCGAGGTGGTCCAACAAGAGGCAGAAGGTGTTCAAGTCTGTCTTTGACACGGAAATCTCGCAGCCTACGCCTTATTCGACACCCTCAAAGAGGTTCACCGCGCAAAGCGAGCCATTCGGTGGCACACCGCAGTCACCACAGCCACCACACCACCAGTCTCCCTCCCGCTCGCACTTTCGCGGCGGCAGCAAGGCCTTGAACCACCCAGGATCCCCTCCGTCGACGCTCCCAGGCATCCAGTCCACTGAAGCCAGCGACCAAGTTCGCTGGGATCGAGCGTGGCATGTCGTCACGACCCGTATCCAGTTACCTGCCTCGGTTGCCGCGGAAGACTCCTTCGGGACCCTGGCGACGGAATCGCAGGACCATGACGCTGAGTTCCATGACAGTCTGAGCCTGGTACTGCATCCCGAGAGACACGTCCAGCATGCCACTCACACGGAGGACATTCTCTCCTGGCACACCCAGCAGGTTCGCCACCACTTCGCCCATCACGTCCTGCCCCTGCTGTCTGCATGCAACAGCTACGGAGACCAGGGCCAGGTTCTTCTGGGGAGCATCCATACGCTAGAAGCAGCCCACCGCCAGTATCTCTACGGCCTGTCTCTTGTCGTGCGGGGTCTCGAGTCCAGGAAGGCGGACATCGCGGTCGACAAGTTCCGGCGCGATTTGCACGCAGTCATCGGCAACTCCATGTCACAGGCGCTTATGGAATCTCTCCGTGCGGTCCTGGGTCGCTTGATGAGGGAGGTTCTGGGCATGCAGGCCCGGCCTTCGTCTGGGAGATCTTGGGAGACTGCCCTGCAAGGGGATGGCCAGGCAGCAGCGGCGGCGGAAGCAGCGCGGCAAGAGCTGCTGCAGATGGTCGAGACACTACACAAGGTCGGCCTTGCGGGCGAGCGGTTCCAAGTGCTGTTTGCCGAGTTGATGGATGCAACAATGGCCGAGCACATCAAGACATCCTTCGCCGGGGCTTGGGCGCAATCAAAGGCAGACGGCAGGAAGGATGCGCCACGGTCTTCGCTGACCGCTCGCGCAGCGAAGCACAGCACACCTTCACGCTGCATTGCTGCACTCAGTGATTGGGTGGAAAACCGCTACTCCCGGTTGGCGGTCGAGGTGTTTGCGCGCCTTGATAGCGGGGAGATTGCCTGGGGCGATGTCGAAAAGTGGAAGGAGATTGCAGTCGGGAGATTGGCAGTCATGCGCATCCACGAGCTTTTCGACATTGTGTTGCAATGGCCAGAGAGTAGGGGGGCGCTGGACGACCTGCGCATGGCCATCACCACGCCGCAGAGACGGCTGCAGTTGACGGATACGTTTTCGGCAGCGTTACAGAAGCGTTTGCTTCACCCGGGACGGTCGACGCTCGATATACTTCGCGTGTACATCTCCATGATTCGGACCTTTCACGCTCTCGACCACTCCAAAGTACTCCTGGACCGAGTGGTCCATTCCCTGCAGCTCTACTTGTGCCAGAGAGATGACGCCATCCCCATCGTCGTCACCGGCCTGCTGTCCAGTCCGGAAGATGTCGACACGGCCGGCAAAACCAAACTCGTGGAGCTCGCGGTTCTCCTCAACGACCCCTCACAGCAGCGGCGTCCGGCGACGGATGACGAGGAGCTGGACTGGGACGACATGGAGTGGATCCCCGATCCGGTCGACGCGGGCGTGAACTACAAGCGCCCCAAGTCCGAAGACGTCATTGGCACTCTCATCAACGCCTTGGGCTCGCAGGACATCTTCATCAAGGAGTTCCAAAATATTATTGCGGGCAGACTGCTGTCTACTCAAACAGACTTCCCCCAAGAGATCAGAGTGCTTAACCTGCTCAAGAAGCGCTTCGGCGAGAACGCTTTGCAGAACTGCGACGTCATGATCAGAGATATCCAAGACTCTAGGAGAGTCGATGCGACCATCACCAAGAACGTCAGGACGGGCCACATCGGTGGTCCTCCTCGCCGATCCAAGGACCTTCCGTCCTACCACACCAAGATTCTTTCTCGGCTCTTTTGGCCCGGCATGGACAGGGAGCACTTTATCCTGCCACGCCCCGTCGTCGAAATGCAGGGCCGCTACGATGAGGAGTTTGAACGTCTCAAGTCTTCACGCAAGCTCACGTGGCTCAACAATCTCGGCATCGCAACGGTCAATCTGGAGCTGGAGGACCGCACGGTCGAGCAGGAGTGCAAGACGTACGAAGCCGTCGTCATCTACGCCTTTCAAGAGGACGACGCCGACCCGGAAGCTGTCCCTGTGCGGCGTACGGTTGAACAGCTGGAGGAGATGCTGCAGATGGATGACGATCTCATCCGCTCTGCTATACACTTTTGGGTGAGCCACCGCGTCCTGCGTGAAACCGAACCCGGCACGTTTGTCGTCCTTGAGAGGCTCGAAGACGATGTCGACAAGGACGCGTCCGCCGCCGGGCCTTTCGACGGCGACGCGCGCGCCCCCCCGTCTGGCGACTTTTCACCCAAGAAGCCGGCGCTCGACGCAAAGGAGAAGGAGAAGCGGCAGGTCTACTGGCAGTTCATCGTCGGCATGCTCACCAACTCGAGCCCGGCGATGCCGCTTTTCCAGATTGCCATGATGATGAAGATGCTCATCGCGGACGGGTTTCCCTGGAGCAACGAGGAGCTGCAGGAGTTCCTCGGCGAGAAGATTGCCGAGGGGGAGCTGGAGCTGGCGGGCGGAAAGTACAAGCTCCCGAAGAAGTGAACATGAATGAGAGACTGCTCTCGACGGTGGTTCTGCCGTGCTGGAGATTGATCATTTCCAACGTAGTCAGCCACAAATAGACAATAAATATGATACCCAAGCAGGAGATGATGCGTTCCACGACGAGCAGTGTGCCTGTGAGGTCCGGCTTTCCAAACTCGCTGACCTTCATTCGGGGGCACAAGGCATGATTTTCTCAAACAGCTGGTCCATCGACATGATGTAGGCATGCTCTCTGTGTACGCGCACCAATGGCTCACCAGGTGACGGCGTACTGGTCAAGGGAGATTTAACTGCGCATGCTTGACACCATGGAGATTACAGAACACATCTTGGGGAGACCGCAAATTTGATGTAGATAACAACACGGCACTGTCTCATGCTGCCCGTTGCCATGATTTTTCCAGGTCTTGAGAACATGCAAAGCCACTCGCCAGCGATATCAAGGGCGTTTGTAATTTGCTTCTTCAGGTTTGGCGAATGTACGTCAATTTTGCTCGTCTAGCTCATTTACATATGCTGGCTCATCCTGGGCCACGTAGGCTTTTCCAGCAGTGCCAGACGACCACCAGAGGCATCGTGGCACGGCGAGTCTAGTTCTTGGGTTCTTCCGCGGTTTGATGCTTCATCATCCTCTGGTGATGTCTTCTCGCCCGCGTCTTGCAGGCCGGTACAGAGGTCCAGAGGTCCAGAGACAGCTCACAAGGCCGCCTACACCACAGCTTTTATCGTCCCCTAAAGATCAACTTTCGTCCCCCAAGAGACCCCAGTGTCCCGGCGTTGCCCCATGCCCATCAGCTGCTGACGCGCCATCACACCGGGTCACACGGCCTGCGTGTTCTTCACCTAGCTCAACCGTCGTCTACGCCGCAGTCAGATTCAGGGGTATAACTCTGAATGTACAGAACCGAAAAGTCTAAAATGCGTGCGTGCGTGCGTTCCCAGAGTCTCATCTAGACCCTCTTGCCCTGCTTCAACAGGTCGCCCACCTTTGGCGGCAGCACCAGCGCGCTCCTGTCGTTCCGCCTGTAAAAGTCCACCACCGCCAGCGCCGTCTTCTCCGGCAGGTCCTCATGGATGAAGTGGCCCGCTTCAGGGAAGACCTGCAGAGCGTATTTACCTGGTCCATGTCAGCTTAGCCGATAGCAACGAGTCAACGGGACGAACGCACCCTGCATCTGGCCGATGGTCAGCTCCGTGTCCAGCCTATCCGTCCCCGCCAACAACAACAGCTTCCCGCCGCGTGCCTCGAGGAACTTCTTGCTCAGACCCACGAACCAGCCCTCCCAGAACGGCTGCGTCGCCGCGAGGTCCGTCCGCCACCGCCACGGCCGCGTCGGATCGGCGCGGTCGTCGAATACCAGCAGCGCCGGCACCGACGTGCGCGCCGAGACGGAGTTGCGGATCGTGCGCGAGCGGATGTGCCAGTCGATGCCCGACTGCAGGCTCACGAAGCCGCCCGGCCGCGTCGAGAGGTACGTCAGCATGCTCTGCAGGGCGTCCATGGCGGAGCCCTCGACGACGTCGAGCACGCCGTAGCCCAGCAGCGCGGCGCCGAGGCGGCCCGTCTTGGCGAGGTCCGTGACGACGGCGCCGCCGAGGGAGTGCCCGATCAGCACGACGGGCGGGAGCTCCTTCCAGCCCATGCGGGCCTTGGTCAGCTGGATGACGTTGAACAAGTCCGCGGTCAGGATGTCGAGCTTGAGGTCCAGGCCGGTGCCGTCGGTGACGGAGGTGGAACCGTGGCCCCGGGCGTCGGGGGAGAGGATGCCGGCATTGGGGAGGCGTTTCCGGATTTCGGACGAGAGGGCGGCGAAGGAGAGGCCCGAGGAGCCGGCGCCGTGGTGCATGACGAATAGCGGCCCCTTGTCCACGGGCGAGTTGAGGTAGGCATGGTACGTGACGGTGGCCTCGGCCTCGGCCTCGCCGTCCCCGGGCTGCTTCAGGAAGAGCTCGCGCTCAAAGTACGTCGTCC
Source organism: Colletotrichum fructicola Nara gc5 (assembly GCF_000319635.2). Classification (NCBI taxonomy): domain Eukaryota; kingdom Fungi; phylum Ascomycota; class Sordariomycetes; order Glomerellales; family Glomerellaceae; genus Colletotrichum; species Colletotrichum fructicola. The sequence continues at coordinate 4,047,149 of NW_027094051.1, read as the reverse complement.
AGGGGATCTGCTCCAGCGTGCGGCCCCGCGACACACTAGAAGCCGAATCAGCGGTGCCGAACCTCTCCCTCGCAGCAGCAGCAGCGGCGCCCCTCGGAGATGACTGGAAACAAAAAATTCCTTACCCTTGCGGCCGAGCGAACAGGTTCTGGCTGGGCGACGGGATGACGGTGCCTGTTGAGGAGGCGGACGAGGCGGACGAGGCCGAGGAGGAGTCGCCGTCGTCTGGGTGGTCCGGCAGCTCTGGGACCTGGTCGTGCTCTGGTTCCTCGTCGAGGTCGTTGAGAGGCTCCGGCAGGGGGTGCATGGGGTCGAGTTTCCTCTTCGCCCAGGCCTTTTGTAACTCACTCATGTTGGGGGTTAAGCTGCCAAGGAGCGCTTAGTCCATGCGATAAGGCGGCCGAGGTGCTTGTTTTGTCGCCGTGTGGTTGGAGAGTCTGAGCAAGTGACCGGGGCGGGCCTGCACCGTCAAAGGAATTCTGTTGTCTTGGAGTCGTGTGAGCCTGAGCCCGGCAGACGACGGAGGATATCGCAGAGCAGAACCGGTGCCGGCGAGGAGTTGGCAGGTGATGGGTTGAGTTGACCGCGATGCGAGGCCAAGATCGGAGCGCCGTTTGGTGTGTGGATGACGTTCAGTGGGGTGATGAGGGGCAGTGACGCCGTTGGCACTGTACGCAGCCACTGCAACTGGCGGCACGTCACTGTGCGAAGACGTCCATGGAAATCTCCGTTATTTACTGTGCACCTGGACATTCGAAAAGAGCAAGCCCCCGGAACGGAGCCCCGGCGTCAACCAGGGACCTAGACATAGAAATCGCCCCTCAACGTCGAAACAACACGTCTTGGAAAGCTATCTCTGTAGAATTCAAATGTTCATGGCGAGAGCATTTTTGCCTCCATCACGAGGTTTCTGAAATGATCTGCAATGTGACGCCTGTTCAGCTTGCGTCCGATACGAACATAGTGTGCAACGTGGGACATGAGGCTCAGGGCGAAACAACAACGACAAAGAGACTGCTGCTACTAATGACCACCTAGGTAGATAAGGAGGCCAGGACAAGTCTGCTCTGTGCTTAACGACCTAAACAACGCAGCACGCAACCATGCCCAGAGAAGCCTCTCCTCCGTACAGTGCAAGTCCATCGACTCGACATCCAACAACCCCATCGCAATCAAACACATCAAGCCATCTCCTCCAGCCAAGCTCTCATGCTCGGCAGGCGTGTGGGCCAGACCCAACGATGAACACAGGCATCTTCGTCAGGCTCACCTGCAAAGCAAATCTCAAATCTCGCCCGCCTGTTGATCCCCAACCCCCGAGAGACGCGTCAACGCAAGTCATGATGGGCCACCATGCCTAGCCAAGCCGGCAAGAAAAGGGCCAAGACATGCGCGCGCGGGTCCGTCCCCTCCCTCCCCCCTTGGCCGACGATCTCTCAGGTACCTACCGCGACGATCATCACCGTTGCAGAACAAGGCCGTGTTCAGTATTAATTTTGGGCGGTCCATTCATTGTAGCTAATGTATATATACTGATCGAAGCCCACCGCGAGAAAGAAAAGCGGCGGGGGTAGGTTTGGCGGGGAGGAGGAAAAAAAAAAAAAAAGGTATCTAAAACACCCTCCTCCCATTTTTCGCTGCCATGGCAATAAACCCCTAGAAAAACCTTGCGGTCAAAAGTACTAAACAGAATTGTCCATTTTGGTTATGGTAGACTCTTCTTGTAGTGTACATGGAGAGCGACTGCACTGTCCTTCCCACCCTCCCCTGTTCGAAAGAAAGATACATAGGAGAGTTTAAAAAAACACTACAGCCGTCGACATCATGACCATGCGCAGAGGTATGTTGGTATGGAGAAATGAGAGACTAGGCAAGGAAATTTGGTTGATAATATAAATAAAAAATAAGGAAAAAGAGATATAAAGTGGCTCTTTCTGGATATGGCCTTGGTATCGGATACATATCCATTGGGTTCATACATTCCACACTTTGGGGTAGGGTTTTCTATGTTCATTGTTCATTCAAAAGGGCCGGCAACGCGCCAGCTGGTGGCAGCGGTCCCCCTTTCTTTCCCGTTCAGCACACCGTTTAGTGATACACTCCGCGGTAGCCACCGCCTCCTCCGTATCCGCCTTGGTAGCCGGGCCCGCCGCCGACGTTGGGCAGCGTGGGGTTCCTGTCAGCGATGGGTGCCGCGCCGAGAACAAGGTTGTCCCTGCTCTCGTTAGGGTTGTTGTAAGGCGTGTTGGGCGTCAGGGGGTGGTACGGGGCGTGGCCGGCAGCGCCGAGGTAGGCGTCGGGGGACTCGGGGCGGCCGCCCTTCTTCTCGGGGACGCTGCTCATGGAGAAGGTGGTGCCGTGCTCGGGGTCCTTGCGGTCCATGAGGAGGGAGTTGCGGGCGTCGAGCGGCGTGAGGGTGTCCATGTCACGCTGCATCTTCTCTGTAGGGGGGTTAGCAATGTGCTTTTGATAATGATGTGCGTGGTCAGACTTACCCATCTCCTTTCTGCGCTTGCGGTGGGGGTTCTCCTTGATGCAGGCGTTGACGGCGTTCCAGATGATGAGCAGAGCCAGGACGCCGGTGAGGGCGGACTGGACGGCGATGAGAACGACACCGGTGACGGTCTGGGTGGTCTGGGCGATGCCAAACTCCTCGACGAAGACGAGGATGCAGGCGACGGACAGGACACGGACGACCTGGATGGCGATGTTGATGACGTTGCCCGACTTGCGCTCAAAGGGGCGGGCCCAGAGGAGCAGGATGAGCATCAGGCCCTCGACGATGAGCTGGGCAGAGGTCTGCGCCATGCCGTGGCCGTCGCCAGCGGCGAGGATGGTGCCCTTGGCGAACGCGTAGATGATGACGGGGACAAAGATCCACCAGTAGCTCTTCTTGTAGGACTCGTAGAAGAGGGAGTACTTCATCCAGTTGGACTTGTCGTTGTACAGGCCGCTGACGTCACCCTCGGCGTTCTTCAGCTTGCGAGCAGTGCTCCAGATCTTGTAGGAGAAGAAGGCGAGGATGGCCGTGAAGATGCCCAGACTGACACCGGCCAACGCCTTGGCCGCCCACGAGTCGCCGTTGGTGAACTGGAAGATGCAGTACAGGACCCAGATGCCGTATAGCAGGAGGATGAGCTGGGTGATGGTGCGGGCGATGGATCCCCAGTAGTGCTCGCGGAAACCGGCCAGACCCTTGGGGAAGCTGCCGAAGAGGGCCCAGAACTCGAGGATGACCTTGACGAGGAGAATGCCGACGATGATGGCCGCGATGATGATGGCGACGATGAGGAGGACGGTCATGAAGGTGTTAGACTTAGGGACGCTAAGGGTGTTGACAAAGGCAGTGATGCCCTGGACCTTCTGCTTGATGGTGCTGACGGGGTCGTCGCCGGCGTCGCCGCTGGTCGTTCCGTTGACGCTCGTCTCGATGTCTCTGGCGAGGAGGGCAAAGGTCTCCATGGCGCGCTTGGCCTTGAAGAGGGTGCTGTTGCCGTCAATGGTGGAGCCGTCGCTGAGGACGAGGGTGCTGTTCTTGAGGACCTCGATGCTGTCCTTGGTGAGGTCACCACCGGTGGCTCCGCGGAAGTTGTCAATCGCGATCTGCATGTCGGTCCAGGGGATGATGCCGGTGGAGAAGCCAAAGTTCTTGGTGAAGCTGCGGTAGACGGGAGGGTAGTTGACGGAGAGCATGCCGTTCATGGCCATGCCCTGGAACCAGCCAGCAACCTCGGTGAAACTGGGGCTCATCGTGCCGGCGCCGCCGTGGCCGCTGAGGGCGGCGCTCGTTCCGGCAAAGGCTCCGCTGACGGCAGAGACGCCGCCGGCAACGAGAGCGAGGGCGGCAACGCCGGCGGCGACGTAGGAAACGGCGGCAACGCTGGCGGTCTTGCCGTTGGTGACCTGGGACGTGATGCAGGCAACCTGAGTTGAGGAGTCGAGCGTGTTGAGCTGCAGCTTGGCCTGGGCAGCGATGTCGGGAACCTGGAAGGCGATGGCCGGGACCATGCTGGCGTACTCATCGGGGATCTTCTGGGTTCCACGGGCAGAGAAGGATCCGGCGGGAACTGTGTCATGTCAGTTTACGCGTCTTGAGTCTCGCCCAAAAGCCAGTACATACCAGGGCAAAGCTGCTCGACGTAGGTGCCGGCATCGCACGGGTTGAAGCTGTTGGAGTAGATGGCGGTTCCGTAGGCGGTAACATCCAACACAGCGGTTACGTTCTGGCTCTTGGCGCTCGTTCCTGCTACGTCGAAAGTGACGGTCTTGTCGTCGTTGTTGTACTGAATGTCAATCTTCTGTACAGTGATGGCGGAGTCGTTGCCGCAGGTGGTGAAGCTGCTAGTCTTGAGGATCGAGTCGGCGAGGGTGCTGGTGGCGAAGGTGGCGGCCACGGCCAACAGCCTCCTCGGGCCCCAACTCGGCGCGGATCGCGTCATTTTGTGATTTGGAGTAAATAAAAAGGGGGTTTCGGTAAACGTTCGTGGTTCGTCGTCGTTTGTTTCTGTTTCGGGAATCGATGATTCTTCCCCAAGCCGCAGATGGGTATATCCAAAAAGAGTCTATGCGTTCTGAGCCTTTACAAGCTTCTTTCTTTCCCAAGTTACTCCCAACAATGAGTCTTTGCCGTCCCTGTCCACGAATTTGATACGCTTTGATACAGAATTGAGTGAGAGATGGAAGCCGTGTGTTGTCGTCGGGTCCTCTAGTGTCGAAGCTGGGTGAGTGCTATCGAAGTCGTCGTCGTCGCGTCGGTGGGTGGGTATATGGGCGAGTCGTGAGACCAAAGGAAACCAGGTTGTAGAGTACGAGAGATGATTGGAAAGAAGGTTGTAAGAGGTAACCGAGAAGCAAGCACAGCTCTACAGAAAAGGACGAGAGAGAGAAAAGTAAGGCGGCCGAGGATCAACCTGGAAAGAAGGGAAAATCGGGCGGGCAGCGGAGTGCCTTTGCAGGGCCCTTGTCGTGTTGCTGTTGCGAGCCTGAGAAAGGCCTCGTGCTCGCCGTCGAGAGAGCTGGATCGACGGGACAAGATCGAGAACCTATGTTTGGTGAGGCGATGATGGAGTTGTTAAGGCGCGTGTTTGTGTGTTGAGTGAGAGAGAGAGAATGTGTGTGTCTGCCGGATACAGCCAAAGAGAAGGAGAGACAGTGGCTGGGCGAGAAAAGAGGCTAAAGTCCACGGGCGGGTATATGAAACGAGCGAAAGGTGACGATGCTGAGAAAGGCACGCCGGTCAGGAGGTGGTGGTGGAGAGTGTGGTGTGGAAGGAGAGAGAGGAGGGAGGGAGGATGGATGGGTGGTTCAGATGCAAGAGGGACGAGAAGGACGGAGAGGGAAAAGGACGAACACGAACTGGGCAGAAGGGGAAGCGATTGGCGATCGATGGTTGGCGGGAGACGGGGACCCAAGCCTGGAAGCGACCTCAGCGTCGTCTGTTCTCATCCACAGGCCCATGTTGAAATGGGACATGGTGGACATGGACCCTGGACTGGACTGGACCAGAAGCCCTCTCTCTCTATCGAGCTGTGTCTGCGAAGCACTCGCTCAGCAGCAGCAGAGACAGACAGACGCAAAGCAAAGGCAGGTCGTCGTGTTCGTCCACACCCCCGTCCATACCCCGGCCGACTCCACTAGGCGCAAGTTCGATTGGAGCCTCGTCCCTGACATGTTCCTTGCTCACGGAGTCCTCTCAGCCAGCCGAAGGCCTGCAAAGGTGTCGCTGCCCCTGTCGGGCCTCATATGGCCAGTAATAACCCAAGGATTGGGACGGCCCACGCGCGACCCGGCGCTGACGAACTGGGTCTGTCGTCTTCCCAAGGTTGGGCTTTCAGGTACCGTGGGCAGTCATCTCCCGCTGTGCTGTGCAGTCTGGAGAGAGTCTTTGCAGCGTCAACTGCCATGGCCGGGCACGGCACCGGCGCCAGCCATGGCATGGTGCGGCGTGCTTGTCGTCCGCCGTCCCGTCTGATGGCGCGCCTTCATGTTGTTAGCTTGGTCGGTCGAGCGAGTCCTGCGCGCAGTTGGGACGAAGCTACTGCAGGGAAGAGGGAGGAATACGGTAGCGTATCAGACGGACCGACGGGCGTGGTGTGCCTTACCGCACAGTACAGGCAAACGGCACAAGCAACGAGCCCCTGGATGGCATCTGTCTAGACTCGTGGTGGTGTCGTGTGTTCGGCCAGTCTGGACTGGTCCGTCGCCGCTGCGAGTCCTTGCTGGTGAGGAAACAAGAGATTGGGGGGCCCGGGATTGCAGCAGGGAACAAATTGCTTCCAGCAGGCAGCGGGCGGAAGTACCTCTGCACCATGCGCGTGCTGCATGAGTACCTGGCAATCCAATCTGCTCACTACGACCTGCCACCAAATTACCACCGTTTGGTGTCCGGCATCCAACGACGGATAGCAGGCATCAACCACCACTGGGCACTGAACGATGAGTAGCGGATGAACTTGATACACAGAGATAGAAAATCTGCGTGGCAGTCCATTCTTTCTTGTGGAGCTGAGACACAATCCTATCCACCGGACATGATTCACAAACGAACCGCTGCCCAACCTCCGGTGTCTCTCTTCCCTCGGGCGCTTGACCAGTCGCCCAGCGGCATGTGCTGTCCATACGCAGTAATAGACGCTGCAAAATCCAGTAGGTGTGAACAATCAGGGGCCTTGAAGAAACAGCACCGTTCACAACTCTCACTCGCCCCCCGAGCTGCAACTTGCAAGCGCCCCTGCATCAGTCAGGGGTCTCGGAGGGGGCTTGGCCAGGAGATCGACAGGGGAGTGCTTTTTTCCCTTCTTCTTTTTTCGCGCCTTTCCTTTCCTACCGTAGTGGGTGGTGGGTGGCTAAACCGGTCTCGAATGCCTCGACGGGGCTTTTTTTTGATTGGGCTCATTGGCTGACGCCGTTCGACCTCTCTCACGCAAGTACTTGAACGTTTTCTCTTAGCGACGAGCAAACGGCAGAGCGTCTCGCGTGGGCAGAGAACATGAACATGAACAACAGTTGAACAAAGGGCCCCGCGGGCAGGCGAGGGCGGGGGTAAAGCGGCCGGCGCCACGCCCAGAGCAGGGAATCCCGAACCAGACCGGTCCCGGACCCCGGTCCTGTCTGAAACTGCGCCATCATCAGTCATCACGGAGAAGGAGGAGCAGGAACAGCAAATTCTTCGCCGAGGAGACGAAAAGACGCCATCCATCATCAATCGACGACGACGAATGCCAGCGCGAGGTCGAACATGTTTCTCGCTTCGTAGGCTTCGGCGGGGGCTTGAAGAAATTCACCACCGAGACTACGGGAAATTTTCCCGCTCGATTGTCTTGGTCTTGACTCTGCCTCTCCCTCAACCAGACGCCAGAACCACTGTTTCCCCTCGAACGGGTCGATTATTGATTGATAGCTGGCTCGCTGATTGATACCCTGGAAAATTGCCTGCTATTAAAAATAACCCAGCCCTCCACGTCACAATCCAGGCCGTCTCTATCCATCGTCGCTACCACGACTTGCATGCAACCGCACGGCTGGCATTACCAGCATAAGTCGTCAATACCACCCTCGCCATCGTCTTAACAGCAAACTTTCCAATATCCGGCGCCGTCAATGTCAACGTCAACGGCCCCAACCGCCGCGCGTGTCCCACAGAGATAAGGCAAGGTGATCCCACCCTCTCGACCGTCTCTCTGTCCATGCTCTCCCTCTCTCCTCGCAGCACGTCCAGCAATCAAGCATCGTCGGGAATTACACTGCTACCGTAATTTGTACCTACATTGCCGCCGTCCCATCTCCCGTTCGCTCCCTCTCTCCCGCCCGTGGCCCCCGGGTTGCGCCTTGTTGCTGCTCGCCATGCCATGTCGTCCTGTCAGTGGCGCAAACCGGGTCGTGTGAAGAAAAAAAGTGACGCGCCACGTCCGTTCGAGCGCTGCCGTGCGTCTGCCCGTCAAACCTGCTTGAACCCTTCGTCTGGACGGTCTAGTACGGACGGTTCGACGCACAGCACGAGCATACCGCCGCCGCCTCAAGCATGCGCCACCTCCCTTCCAGCTCGGATGCGCCAGCAGATGCGCCTTTACGCAACGACTCACGCCTCAGATGCCCCCAGCTCAGACGTGCCAATCTTGTCAATCCCGTCCGATCTCTCGTCGACTTGAATCCTTTTTTAGCGTAAAAGCTGAGCTGAGCCACTCCTCGTCTTTCCCCTCACAAACCCCTCCAAAACCTTGAAATGCAATCCGGTCTTTCGTCACCGTCCATCCAAAACAAGTCTGTTTCTTCCCCTTCGCCCTCGGTTCCCCGTCCCTGGTACTGGGACTGGGACTGGGACTTTCTGCCCATCACGAAACCCTCAACCCCCGTACTCAGCAGCAAGAGGCTCCCCTCCCTTCCCCAGCCCGCCGTCATCGTCTCGCCAGTCGGCAACGTCGTGCGTGCCTCACGGTTGCCATCCCGAGGAATGTGTCTGTCTCAGTGTTTGTCCGTCATGCCACTGTCACCCTACCGCAGGTCGATCACCAGAAACAAAACGCCAGAAACCTTGGTTCCACGCCGTGTGCTTCAACCCCTAGGTAACCTCTCGTATATGCAGAGTGCTTCTCACTGCTGCGTAGTCAGAAAACCAGAGACTTTACCGTATCTGCAGTTATCCCACGGGGAAACACAAAACTGTAAAAGAAACATCCGTCACTGGCTGCCTCCCCATCCAAACATGCATCATGCCTCCATTGCCATCCCCGTGCTCCGACCCCTCGGGACACGCTACTCACCTCACGGTGTCAAATGACGGCGCAGAGCACATTAACAAGAACCTCAATATACCTCCCATTCGTCATAATCCCCCTCCGGCATTCTATACCTGCTGCGCCAGAAACGCGTCCCAACAATGCCCTGATCCTCCGCCTTTCTTTTCCCTCGCCAATCTGCAAAAAAGGCCTTGTCCCGAGAGTCTTCCGTTGCTTCTCCTAGGAATGTTCACGCCCCCTCGCTCCCAGTGTCTAACCGGCCGGGCCGAGCTACAAGGCAAGACACAATGTCTCACCTCGCAGCTCAACCCAAGAAAAGACGGACATCACATCACACATCACAACTCTGCACCGTCCAAAGCCCTCCTCGTCGTCACAAAATCCATGCCCATGAACCGCCCATGCCTTCCCCATCAAGAAATCCAGACCGACGCCCTCTAACAAGGACCTCCCACCAACACCTCTCTACCTCACGCACGCTTCCATGCACGATACCGACAATCAGGCACCAGATCCAGAATAACCTCCGTCCCCCGTCTCCGTCCGTCTCCTCCCATCTCCTTCCCGCAACAGAGATATGCAACAGCCCCCCCGCCATCTTCCGTCTTGCGTGCACAAGACAGCATCGGGGATCATCCACCTGTGCCCGCCGCCCGCCAGCCCGCCGTCCGTCCCGTCATTAACCACTTATCCACAACCCACGACGCGCTGGCAGCTGCTCAGGAACAGCGAGCAGTGAACCGGGGCGGGTGGGGAGGCATTGCGCCTCGTATGAAGCGGGTCCTCGCAATCCCCATCCCACCACCCCTTCTCCATCATTTGCGAATTGCAACACGCTTTTTTTGCTTTTGGTCTTGCGTCTTCTTGCCTTGGTAATCTGTGGTCCCTCCACCCAAAAACCTGGTTCCTCCTCTGGCCATCCGTCCAACGGCCTGCGTCCGTCTCGATAACTCCTCGGGGATCCGGCTCGCTTCGGCAGCTGGGCGCAAATCACCCACCCTCGCCAGATCGATTCTCGTCCATTCGTCGGCCCTCCTGGAAAATTGGACTGACGGGTGCTAAAAATGCTTCTCTGGTGGACCCAAGGGGGGGGGGGGGGACGGTCCCATCTCACGCAACATGTCACATCGCGTGCGTGCACTGCCATCAGATAACAACAGGTAGGCTTGCTTTGCGTAGTGCGTATGGTTTGTCTATCCGGGCTTTTTACATTGTCAAAGAGAAAGAATGGTAATTTCCCGCCCACTCGAATCAGTCCGCTGTCTATGTTCCTCGGCGGCCTCATCTCGTCACCACCTGCCCAACATCGGCCAGTGCCCGAACTACGTAGCAGACCACTCCCAACAACAGCACTCGCTGCTGGTAGATTAAACACGTCATATCCGGTTTACTATTTCACTCGTGGACGCCTCGCCACTCCCATCTTGTGTCGGCCGTGATAGATATTTCGTCAAAATTTCATAAAAAGAATTCACCCTTCCAAACACCAAGCTTGCCTGAGCAGCTCTGTAGTCGACATAACAATACACAAGGTAAGAGGGGTATCCATAATACGCGCCAATCTGAAGACGGGATATGCTCCACACCTCACTGGGGAGGATAGAAACCACCGCCGCCTTGGAGGGGCGAGTGTGAGTACGGTGAAATCGACCCCTGAGAGCCGTACTGGTTCTTGTTGATGCTGTTTTGTCCCATGAGCCCATCATAGGTCATCTGGGAGCCCATCTGCGAGGGCTGCTGTAATCCCAAGGCATTCTGATCCAGGGAGGGAAAGGGCTCAGTGTCGGGCGCCATTGACCCAAACTGTTGTGCGCCCATAAAGCTACCAGAGAGGCCCATGTTGTTGGCATTCTGGTATTGCTGGTTGAACCCATGGTTGACGGGTTGGCTGACCCCCAGCATGTTGTGGCCGCCCATCGACTGGCCATTGTTCGTGTACTGTGTGCCATACATGTAGTCAAAAGAGTTGCCGGCGTTGCCCGTCGCATAGCCAAACTGATCCATGGACTGGAACCCGCTGTTTGGCATCATGTTTTGCTGGTACGGGTTCATGAAGCCCTGCGGCTGAGACGGCTCGGTCTTGACGGCCGAGGTGGCGCTCAAGGGATCTGGGAAGATGGTCCTCGGGGGCGGGTCTTGCACGGGGCTGATGATCGTGTCCGGCTCCAGCTCCTTGGCCGCGACAAGCCGGAGGATGGGCAGGCTGATGTGCTCCATGTGCTTGGCCAGGTGAACCGTGAGCTTCTTCCACGACGGGAACTGCTTCCCGCAGAACCGGCACGCCTCCTCCTGGGGCTTCTTGGTGGTTTCATGGCGACACTGCTCCACCTTCTGCCACGTCGGGTCCATGCCACCGGCCCGTTTGATGGCCGCCTTCGTCTTGTTCTTGGGCTCGGTGAACTTGTGTTCGCGGACAAGATGCTGCAAAAAGTTATCGCGGCGGTAGCATGTATGGCGGCAGTCCTCGACGTCGCAGGTCCACCATTCTAGGTGGCGGTGCCCCTCGTTCTCGTGGCGCACCCAGTCGGCCTTGCGCTTGAAGATCTTGGGGTCTCTGCATCTGTCCCAGGTGCAGGTGAATGGCTGCACGTCTTCGTGGACGTGCTTGGTCCAGTCAGACGGCTTCTTTGGTTTCTTCAGCGCAAAGCACAGTTGACATTCGAACTCGGCCGGCAGAGACTGGGTGGGCGGCATGGGAATGTCCTGGGGGAAGCTGTCTTTGGTAATGGCACCCTCGATGGGTGTCGAGTCCCCGTCTCCGGAGTCAAGGCCGGTGGACAACGGGTCGAGCTCGCGGAGGTCACCCCGCTGGTCGAGGAGGACGGGCCGACCGCCACGGGCCTGGCAGAGATTGCCGCTCGTGCAGGCTGCCCCAATGCCGAGGTGCTTGACCTTGGCGTTGAGGAGCGTCTTGTACCGAACAACCTGCTGGTGGGCGATTCGGTCGACGAGGAAGTTGTGGTTGTCGGCCAGGTCCGGATTCAGACTCAGAATGTGCTGCTGAAATCCTGCAAAGTTTGGCGTGATGCTGTCAATCAGCTTGCCAGACTCGGAGTTGCCCTCGCCCTCCTCAAAATCATCATCGTCGTCATCGTCATCATCCAGGTCGAGGTTGGTGGATGAAGTCTTTGCGAGGTTAGCCACCGGCGGACCGCCTGTCTTCCTCCACATGCCCACGAGGTTGGAGTGTGTCTCGCCACTGCCACTGCTTCCCTTGGGCAGGTCGGACTTGCTCCTTGGTCGTCGCAGCGTATTCCTGACCTGCAGTCCGCCAAAGGGGCTCTTGGGCGACGTGATGGGCGTGGCACTGATCGAGCCGGTCCTGGCATGGGTTGTCCCGATGGAGGCCACGGTGCCGCCCATGGAGATCAGAGCGGTGTTGATGCTCGGTGTCGGCGCCTTCTTGGTGCCCCAGCTGCCGGTGCGGCCTGGCATGAGGCTAGGCAAGCTCTCCCGTTTCTCGGGGGGCGACGCCTCAGCCCTATTGGGCTCGTCCTCGTGGATGCTCCTCGACCGTTTGAACGTGGCGCTCGGCCGGCGAACAATGCCGCGCAGCTCTTTCAGGATGCTCGGTCTCCGGCCGCCCTCGCCCCTGCTGATGGACAACTTCTTCAATAAGCTGCCGCTTGTGACATTCTCGGTGTCCACGTCGTGTAGACTGGGCAGGGAGTTTCGGCGGCGGGTGCCCCACGTGGCCGCCTTAGAAACGATGGACTCATTGTCCATGCACATCCTGTTGAAGCGGGCGATTGCAGCTTGTGACGACTCGGGTTGATACCTATCTGTGCTGGGTCCGCTGATCTGTTGGATTGTCGGCGCGTCACCCCAGACTCTGTTTTGGCGCATTATGTGCAAGTCTGTGGCTGTCATCTCGCCGCCTCCACCGGTAAAGTAGGTCTGTCCCGACTGCTGGCGATTCTCGGTCTGGTCACCGAGGTCAATGGGCCTGTTCAGACGTTCATCCTCGGCCACGTCTTTGGGACTGGCCTGCACGGTCTCCTGAGGCGGAGGCGGAGCGACGGATTTGTTAAGCCACTGGTTAACCTCCTGGTTCTTTTTCTCAATCTCGCCGCGGGTCACCATCTCATTGACGCTGGCGACCTCGATTGACGGCCTGTTGTCGGGATCCAGGCCCCGGCGGCTGAGAGATGAGCGCCGCGATGGCGCATGCTCCTGCGAAGAAATCAGGTCCCCCGCAGAGCTGATGCCGCCGCCGCGCGCCGTCGACGAGTTCTCGTCGTCCGGGGTGAAGGTGCGCTCGATCGACTGCACAGGCTCGGCGTCGTCCTTGCCCCACATGGAGACGGTGACTCGCGGGCTCTGGGCGGCGGCCATGGCCGGGGACGGCACGGCCCCGTCCTCGCTGGAACGGCCGCTGCCGCTGGGATCGGGCGTCGGCTGGAGGGTGGGATTAGGCTGCTGCACTGCGTAGGGGGCGAAAGACTGCGCCTGGAAAGGTCTCTGGAGCTCCTGAGGTGAGATAGAAGTCGGGAGGCGGTCGGGCACGGACTTGGCAATCGTCCTGCGGTCGCTTCCCGGGGACGTGGTGTGGAGCGAAGCTGTCTGTTCGGGGGTGAAGGGATACGAGTTGGCCTCCAGGGTTCCGTTGCGCTTCCGGGCCTCACTGAAGCTCTGGGCGATGGCGTTCTGGCCGAAACTGTCGGTCCTGCTCTCTGGGCCAAGGAACGAGGGCGTGCCGGGCTCTGTTGCGTTGAAGTCGACGCCGAAAAAGGGGTCGAGGGAGTCATCCATGTCACTGGTGTAGTCGCTGTGGTACTGGCTGTAGGTTGAGATGGACTCGGCTGGGGTGTCGTTGTAGTTGGGCGACACGGAGCTGCTCTGGAGTTGCGACGCAGGCGAGAGGTGATTCGGGTCAAACGAGGAGGTGGCAGTCAATCGGCGCTGATTGCCTCCTGTCGGCGGGGAGGGGTTGCGGGGTTCGTTCGCCTGCTCGTCGTGGAACGAGGCTGGAACGGCGTAGGTCGAAGTCATGGTGACTGATGATTGAGCCGGGCGCGCGCAAGAGCGTACGGCGGTGGATGGAGAGTATCTAGGTCTTGTTCAAAGCGTTGGCCAGTCTTGGAAATTGGTCAAGTGACTGGAGTCCAAGGCTGAGGCAGGTTTGCTCTCGATGCTTGGGGAATACTATGTCATGTTCTTGCGTAGAGTAGAAGCTGTAGGAGCTACACGACACACGGCAGGTCGAAGCGAGTGTTGGCAAGCACAGTGAGGCAGCGTCGTGCAGGCCTCGTCAAATGTGTAGCCAACTTTTGAGGCAAATAAATGTGCGTTAATCCGACGAGATCAAGGCTGCGCTGGAGAAAGATGTTGTTTCTGGGAGAGAAACGTCTGGCCCTCGGCAGGCTGGGGGAGAAAGCCACAAGAAATGTGTTCCGTGGTGGAGGGGCGGCGGTAGGGTGGTCCAGAGAGAGGTGGGTTGGCGGCGCCTTTTGACCAGCGCTTATTCTGCTGGCTGATGTCTTTTGCGCGCGCCGCCGCACCAAGAACCGGGGACAAGCAGCCAGGGTCGGAATGGGCCTAACGATCAGCAGTGCCAACAACGTGTGCTGGTGCGACCGTAATTGCGGCTTCTGGCGATGCGCTCACGCTCTTTTGATGTTGGTGGTCGCAAAAAGGGAGATGTCCAAAATGGAGACTGGTGGACCGGAGGATGGTGGTTTTGGCGGGGGTTCGAACGTCCAGCAGGGAGCGCGGAGCGGGATGACGGGAGTGGGATATGCGACTGATTATCCGCGATCTGTATGTTTAAAGAGGCTCGAAATCCAGTGTCCGGGGCGCGGTAGAGGCTGGACGAGACTCGATGATTTCATGCAGAGACTGGAAAACGAGGCGAGGCGCGTGGGAGAGAGCCTAAGGTCGTGGCATCGGACTGATTGTGGCAGAGTCGACAAGCCTTGGAGACAGACAGATCTGAAGGAGGGGAGAGGGTGGTGGGAGAGTGAGAGAGAGGAAGATGCCCAAGTGATGGACGATGGGACGAAAGGGACGAGTGCTGTGTGGTTGGAAGGTTGGGGGTGGGACGCGGGACTTGGGAGGTACCTGCCCGAGGTACGGGTGCGCAGGTAGCTGATCCAAGGGAGCGGAAGCCAAGTGAGGTGTGGCTAAAGTATCTACCTAAAGCAAGTAGGTTGGTAAAGTTAAGGTCGACGGCTTGTTTTCTGTGCTGCATAGAACAGCACAGCACGTCAAGCGTACCTCTGCTGCAGGCCAAACCAACGTCACCAGTATGGCAGTAGCAAGTATCTACCTGAGGTACCTTGCCGTTGGACAGCAGAGACATGGAGATGGACGGGACGGGGCCTGTCTAGGGCTGCTGTCCAGTCTGCCTAGTCTAGTGCCATCACCTGCTTGTCTCTGGGTTGTCTTGTCTCTCTGGCCGTCCTGCTGCCTGTGTTCAGATTCAGCTAGCTACTACATACCTTGGGACTGCGTAGGAGAGCTCCCATCCCATCCCATACCATCCCACATCGAGTTGTCTCGGTCGGATTTCGTGTCGAGTGTGGGCGGCAACATCCTGGTCGGGATGCGCAGCCCACCGAGGCGGTAATGCGCCGCCACAACGCCGCCCTCTGCTCGACGAGATGCGGTTACAATTGAAGAGGGGGCAGCAGGCCGTAGTCAGGCCCAGTCCAGGTCCAGGTCCCATAAGGTTCCTGGCTTGTTCGGGCTGTCGACACCATCTACAGCCATCGTCGTGGACGACCAGTCGAGGGTTCAGACCAGTCGTTCAGCCGAAACCTCAACCGCCGCGAGGAGGCATGTGCATTCTCACAGGAAGCATATGCTAATAGAGCAGAGTTGAGAGACATCTGACGAAAAGCATCTGATAGCCACTGGCCAGACGGTGCATCTTACACTAGAAAGGACCATACGTCGATGCTGAGGGGTTCCTCTGGCTGCCTTGCTGCAAGGCATCCGTCCAGTGGAATGCAAGCAAATGCGAACCACCCGGCACAAGGTACGAGGGAGCACCACCTGCACACCTACTGCGTAAGGCAATCCTACACTACTGCGTACAGTGGCCCCGTACCTTATTTGGCGCTGCTGCGTGTTTCTTCGCTGGACCCCCGAAAAGCTTCCCCCCTCTTTCCCGTCTACGTCCTCTCGCTTTCCCTTACCCTTCGCATTTTAGTCCAAGTCTTGTTCGTTCCGCGGCACCTCTCGCAGCGCGACGCCCCGCACAGTGGGTCCCCTAAATCAAGGGGCCGCTGTGAGTGGAGGACGCAGCCACTATGTACCTAGCAAGTAGTAGCAGCCACAGGCACACTTGGCCGTAGGGCGGAATGGGGGCCGGGCGGGCTCAGATTGGAAGGAACCTCCCCCGCCCACCGCTTCCTCGCTGCGAACCGAGGTATCCGACTACCTAACCTCCATGGATGCCACGCCCAGCTGCACTTCTTCCACTTTTCCTCGACGAGCGAGGCGTTCTCTGATGCACCCGCTGGGCTTTCTCCTCAGCCCCAGGGCAGACAGACACAGACACGCCCTTGGTCACCCACGCAGCACGTTACAGAAAGCAGCCACTGCCGCATCCCTCGACCCTCGAGAGCTTGATGCTTGATGGTTGGTTTGGTGTTTGCTGCGTGCTGCTTAATCTCTCAGGTCGTGCTCCGGTCAGCCTGTGCTCACCGAGAGGCACACTTCCATATCCGGCTGATTCACATTTCGACCCGTCCCTTTCTTCCTTGGACGTCGCAATGTTTGACCTCGAGAGCCCTGGCGATCGTCAGTCAGACCTGCAGCGGTTGATGTCATTGTCCGGCCCCTGCTCCGGGATGGCATTCCCGCGGAGCTGTGGCTGACAGGTGCGGCACGTTGACTGTTGCAGCGCTGGACCCGTTGCTAGCAAAACGTTTCTTCGCGTCGCTCTCGTGGTCATGTCATCGCTCTCGCATCCACGAAACATGGCAAACGTCGCGCCGCATCGGACGCCAGGGACGGATATCTATCTGTGGGGTCTGGCACCATTAAGCACAGCCGCAAGCTGCGGTGCGGCGATGGCACTCGGGTTATTTATCGACGTCGGGAACCCTGGGCGACCACTCCACGCAGTTCCTCAACGACAAGGAAGACCGGGCGGTGCACCTCGCCGACCACGGCACAGAACAAGCACCATCGAGGCTGCGCAGCGCCACACCGACCCCGAAGTCCCGATTTGCGGTGTGCCGCTGCGGCACAGGCCCGGCCATCGTGGGCATTGCATTCCGGCAGATGTCGTCAAGATGCACCACGGTCAAACAGGTGCGAGAAGAGGAGAGGAGAGGAAACCACTCGAGATCGCCGATGCAACGAGCCCCGGCGACTACCAGCTGAACCAAAGGGTTTCTGTTGGCACCAGTGGACAGAGACATTCACTTGCCCTGATTGCGTCACATTGCTCGAGGTTGAAAGCCAAATGGGCGACCTGATCATCCTGTTGACGAATTACCTCTCGCCGACCGGACCGGTGCACTACCCGAACATGGCAGCGCGAATGTATCTAGCAACAGTCAGCCGGCAGCGCCAATGAAGCGCTGCGGCGTTGGATTGCCAAGATCTTTGCATCTGGCAGAGTCCACCACAGACCCTCGAGCTGAGTGAGCCATGCGATGCAGGCCTGGGGCGGGAGCAAGACAGATAGCACTTGCGACAGCAGACAAATGCACGACGCCATGCCATGCCATGCACGCAATGGCAGAGACTCTGCGATGAATACTTCTAGTACTCCCTGCTGCTCCACATGAGCATCGGCCATTGGCTGCTGTCACGGCTAACGCCTTATCTAATCAGCCGCACCTGATGCATCCCCGACACCATCGGCGAGCCAAGCAGCGGCGAGATCACCTGCCAGGAAACTCTAAACCCGCCGTTCATGATCGTCGACTCTGGGGATACCTGCCTTCCCTCGTCGTAGGCTTCACCTTTTTGAAGACGATCTCTGTGCGTCGGATTGATCGGATTGCAAAAACACTTGATTGCCTTTTGAACCTCTCATCCAACTCAACATGTTCCAGGTTCGTATCATTCGGAATCCAGTCAAGTGGTGACCATTCGCCTTCGATGCTTACACGCCGCAGCCAAACCCTCAAGACCATCTTCATCTGCGCCTTCACAGGGCACGGTCGGTCATCTTGACCGCCGAAGAGTAAGCCTCCGTCATTACCGTCTGCCAGCATCTGTCTAACCATCCCCAGACTCGTCGAGATCCGCGCCGCCCAGCGGACCTTTGAGGGCGCCTACATGCGCACCGCCCTCTCGCAGTTCTCCTTCGCCCTCATCATCCTCAAGATCTTCACGTCCGAGTTCTACGCCATCGGCGCCCTCTTCGCCGTCTACGGCGCCGCCGTCATGCTCGTCGCAATCTACCGCCGCCATGAGGGCAACCGCCAGTTCTTCACCTCCCCCAAGGAGGACGCCGACGGCTCCGTCTCCGTCGTCCGCAAGTTCCGCACCTCGGGCAACAGCGTCGCCCTGCTCACCGTGCTCAGTCTGGCGGCGTACGTGACGCTGTTGGTCCTCACGTGGCAGCTGGTGCAGTGACCTAGTTTTGGTATGGGATGGGAGAGCATAGGGATTGCACAGGCAGTGCGGAGGACGTTGGACGGAGTCGGTGCTCGTCACCATGGAGACTAGGACGGGGCCTCATCGAGTTGAGATGGCAGGACCCGGTACAACTAAGCACGGCAACGACACGGCAGCAGTTCGTGTCTCGAAACGCCAGACCCCGACGACCGAGCCAACGCTTTCGGGATTCTGATCAGGTTGAAAGCCGCGACGATAGCTGGGCCACCGAGAGGGCTCCCAAGGAGGCAGCTGAAAAAGGTCGTCTGCTATCTGCTACGTTGCCGTCTCCAAGTTATCGCCAGGCAGCATCTCGGTGCATCGCGTACGATCATTCCAGGGCATCTGTGTTTGAAATATCAAAAGCTATTCACATACGGCCCAAGGCAATGACACTGGGCTGACGAAGAGTTCATGCCGGACATCGCGGGCTTTGATATAGTACACGACCACTTCAGGGTGCCATGGAGGACGCCGAGTCATACATGTTACTTTCAGCGGTATATCAACACAAGGAGCCATCCATCGCAGAAAGCAGTACGCTCGAGGAGATGGTCTATTCATAGAGAAAATAAATCAACTACCTAAACATGTCTGGGGGAAGTGATGTGGGTTTTTGAAGGGCTCATCAATCAGAAGCGTCAAATCTACATAATCGTAAAGGGGGTGTGACGGAGAATGGGAGGGAAAAATAAACGAGTGCGGGGGCAATGGTGTGAAAGAGAGAATACGAATCGAAGAAAACGAGGAAAGAAAGCAAAAAGAATGAAGAATCGAACATGAAGCCGTCGTCAGAACCCTCCGGAATGCGTGTGTGTACCCCCCAAATGCTGCTCCCCCTTTTTTTTAACCTTTCCCACCAGTACTTCCTTCCATCCAACTGCACCTCATCCTATGTAGTCGCTGATGGTCATCGCCGAGGCCAGGAGGTGGAGTTGACACTACCACGACTATGCGCCGTCGTGGGAAGCGGCGCTCCGTCCGTGAACCGGGTTTCCGGCACCATCCTCCCTTGCGGCCCCACCCACTCCGCCTCCGCGCCTGTGTTCACACACCCAAATTTGACGTCCCTTGCTCGTATGTCTTTGACTTCCGACAGAAAAAGCGCATCGTCCCAGAGCGTAGACGTGTCAAACTGTCCAGCCAGACCGCAGAAAGTCATGGTTAGCAACGACAGCAACAGCAACGGCAGGCCGCATCCCATCCTCTGCGTATAAGCTGTTTGTAATCGAACTGACCAGAAGCACACATGATGATTCTCTGGTTCGCGCCGTCGATTGCCCCGAGGATCCATAACTTGGCGTCTCGTGTGACCCCCGTGTTGCAGGCCTCGTCAAGCTTGGGCCTCTGAACCAGACAAAATGCACTTCCTCCTTCAGGGGTTGTGTCGCAAGGCCGCGTCGTTTCTCAAAATCCCCCCAATATCCTTTCGTTCAAAAACGTCCTCGCCTTGCTGAATTTGGATACAAGCTCCCCAGTCCCTTTTTTTGAACCTCTCCTCTCTCCTTTTCCTCCCAATGAAAGAATCGAAGTCGCTCAAATGCTGCTTCCGTTACTGCGCCGGGCTGCATGACGCCGCTTTCAAAGCGGTTGCGGGTATCTTTTGAATTTCAAAAATGGTCCGTTAAATGCAAATGCTTCCTGTTTTCCTCCGCTTCTGTTGTTATATAGCTGACTTGTAAAGTCTAGTGATCGTTTCGTAGTCTTCGGGGAGGGCGAGAACTGGCTTCGTCGACAAGACCTTGTCTTCACGTCAGAGCTTACTGCTCGCGGCTGTCGTCATAGCTCCATTCGTATCCTCCCTCGCTCGACTTGGTGTAGGTATACGGCTGCTCCCAAGATCCGTAACCCGCGGGTGGCACTGCGCCGGCGGACAGAGACGCGCCTTGCGGGTCAAAACCGGCCACGGAAGTGGCAAGCGGGGTTGAGTACATGTCCATCGACATGGTCGATGATTTCCTTCCAAAGGAGCGGCCTTGAGGCATGCCGGCGAACTGGTTCGGCATCTGGGCTTGGCCGGGGAACGGCACCGAGCCGGCTGGTACAAAAGAGGCCCAGTTCATCTCGTCGCGAATGTTGGGATCGGTGTTGATGGCTGTCCCCCATCCGGCAGGGCCAGGCCCTTGAGGAGTGTACGGCGAAAAGGACGGCGTGATTGGCGACTCCTGCGGGTACGACGTCCACGTCTCGTTCAGGTTAGAAGGCTTTGCAGCGCCGGAAGCCGCGTCATGCGGCATCCAATTTGCCATTTGCTGACCCTGAAAGTCAAACGAACGAGAGGACGAGGACGCGCCAGAGGGTACTATTACGCTGTTAGCAACTCCTCGGCTTTCAATCAAGCGCATCAGCTTACCCCCTTCGACGCCCGCCGGTCTCATTGCGGGCGGGGCCATGTTTGCTGGAGGCATCGCCACGTGCTGATACTGCTGGTATTGGGACATGTCCGGCGACTGGCCAGGAGCCATAGCCGGGGACGAAGACGCAGACGTGACCTTGGGCCCTGTCGAAGCTCGGGATGGCGCCTTTGGCCGCGCCTCTGTCGACTGCGGTGCCGGTGGCTGCTCTACGGGATAGAAGCTGCACTCCTTCTTCAGTCTGATGCAGTTGATACATCTACCCAGGGTGTCGGAAGGCGAGGGGATGCAACGGATCTTCCGTCGACGACAGTGTCCTTGTCGAGCATCGTCAGCGTGTTTCCCCGGGTCTGCCACCGTCCAGCGAGGACCGGAACGGCCAGAGACTAGCACTTACCACAAGCTACCGAGGTTCGATGGTAACCTAGCTTGTTTCTCTTCTTGTCGTTCGCCAACGCAGCCTGGCTTGGGTCGGGGATGTTGGCCTGCCGCGGTCTGACATTAGGCTTAGTCCTCGAACGTTTCAACTTCAGACTCGCCTGTGGAAAGGATTCCTCGCGCTCCTTGATTGATTGATCGTGGGATCTCGGGACCATCATCGGAGGACCCGGAGCCGGCGCGCTGTAGCCGGGCGCGTACCCGGGGTGAGACATGTCCACCTCGGGAGTGTTGGGTAGGGGAGGATACTGGTAGGACATGATGGAGACCATCTGCCGCCCACGTCCAATGATGCCACGAAGCTGATGGTCCTTTAGCAATGTCGAAGTCAGGGTCCGCGGGGTTGCTGTGACATATGGTGATGATGCAACTTCGGACGACGGTAGAGACAGAAGAGCCAGGACGGAATCCCGAAGAGCAGAGATGCAGTCTCCTCCTTTGACGATGTCGGCAGCGATTGTGACTTGCAACAGACGATCAAGACGACGTTGTTATGGTAACCCCTGAGAGTACAAAGTGACAGGCGAGATGTCTGTTCCCTCCACAACAAGGGATTGATGGGGAAGCATCAACAAATGGACGTCGGAAAAGGGAAACCAAGCTTCGCGGCCGGCAAGCGCCTCCTCGTGCAATAACGCGGGCGCAGGGCCAATGCGGACACGGGACGGGGGCAAGAAGCGAAGATGGCAACGGGCCAATCGAGATGAGTGAAAGGGTCGAGCCTGGCTGCGAGTGCGGCACTGGCAGGATGGAGTACCAAAGTTGGAAGTTTTTCTGTGAGGTGACCGGCGTCAAAATTGGGTCGGCTCCCCAACTTATTTCTCTTGCCGTGGGCTGATTGCAACCCAAGCTCAGAAAGCGAAGGAAGGGGCCCCAGAAGGAGGGCGAGGTCTGCCAGGGTATCTCGACGTTTACTGCAGACAGATGCAGCAGATGCGGCAGTTGTGTGTGTGTGTGTGTGTATTCGAGTCGTTGGGCTCGAAGTCTTATACACGAGGCGGTCGTGTACGTAGTGGGAGTAGGGCGAGGTGGTCGAGCAAGGGGCCCGGAAGATGCCAGCTGCGAGGTAAAAGGTACAATGAGATTTTTTTGATACAACCCTAGGAGCGTGTTCGGTCCGGTATACGGCGTCGAGAAGTTGACTGACATCAACCACAAAAAGAGAAAAGAGCGAGAGCACCAGGGCAAAAAGATGCGAGGCGAATCCCAAGCAGGGGAGAAGAATGATGAAAAGGCACGTACCCGTTCTTGCTGCTGATCCTGGCCAACAACTGATTTATTTTTTTGCCTCTCGGAACATGGAACCTGTCTGGACCACCAAGGTACCGACCGACGTTACTTGGGCATCCAAGTTTTTTGGTGCGTAATCGGCGTGGTGACGAGAGATGTACCTGATCTATCGGGCTGGCCGTCAACGCCAGAGGTGTCAGGGATCTCTCTCGCGTGTTCTTGATGTGGTAGTCAACAAATACCTTCCGAGTCCGATGATCATGGGCCCGGCCCTGGACTCTCAAATCACCCCTGCCACCCAGACTTCAACTCTTTCTGGACCTCTAAAGCCTGAACGGTCTTGGTCAGGATTCTGTTCACCTCAACGCGGGAAGAAGAAAAATGAGAGACTCCGGCCAGCGGAGCCCGGAGGCTAGGATGACGGGGACTAGGATGACGGAAGAGGGTGAAAAGCCCAGGAGACTCAATGAGACGATAGGCGATAGGGCTACTGCAGAAGGGCTGAGTAGTGACGGCAATTCCCATACCTTGGCTCCCAGCTGCATCCAGGGAGTGCCTAACTAACAGCACGCAGCTGGAGGAGTTGTGTTCGAAGCCGAATGGACCGCGGCAGACGGCTGTATCCTTCCAGCGCCACCAGATGGCAGTCTCAGCTTATTAGTCGAATGTGTCCGCGCTAAGCAACGGCGTACTGATTGAATGATGGCCTGGCCGCTTGTTGACAACTGGGCGTGGGGGCTGGGCAGCTGTGTCTCAGAAAACAGACAGAAGTCGTTTTATTCGCTCAACCTTTTACCGCTTCTCTCTCGTTGTGTCGGATCGTTGGCGTTGCGAAGTAAGGAGGTAAAGCTCAATTCGACGATATGACGTGTATAAACCCTAGCCGGGTCAAGCTGAAGTAGTACACGCACCTTGGGTTGCTGCTTCGTGCTGAGCTGGTGGGATGGCAGTTGTTGGGGAGAGAGTCTCGTTTATAGGAAGAATCGCATAGATTTCAAGAGGTGGCGAGGGGCTCGTAGCAGTCCGTCGGTCATTGGAGGATGCCGAAGTGAGATTTTCAAAGGGTTGGTAAAGGTTGCAAGGCTCGTCGAAGGCGACCGGATATGATTCCTGAGAACCAGTACCAGACTAACCTGCTGCTGCTGCTACAGTCCACGTAGGAATCGAATGTTGCCCGGCTTGGTCTTGCGCCCCGAAATGTGAGAGAGACGAAGAGAGCAGAGAAGTGAGGTCTCAGCCAGAGTAGTCGACCCAAAAGACAGCACGGCAACGAGTGACAAGGGGAAGAAGAGGAGGGAGGTGGGGAAAGGAGGGGAGAGAGAAGCAATCAGACGAAAGTGAAAGAGACTGCTGCTACTGCAGGTACCAGATCTTGTTGTGGTGATCCTGGAAATGAGGTAAAAGAGGAAAGGCAAATCCGGATAGACGACTTTCTCGGCCCCCCGCAAAGAGCCTGAAACCGCATGCTGAGAAGCGCTCGCTCGGAACAGCGTGCGGTCTTCTCTCCCAGGCCTTCTCTGGCGACCCCTTCCGCTCCGGATTTTCTGTCTGGGCAATACGTCGACCTGATAAGCGCCAGGTATGACGGAAGGGTTGGGACCAGAACCCATTCTTCGATCGTTCTTGAGCCCCTTGCACGATCCGTCGTCTGTGTTGCACATCAGGAAGCACGCACGCCTCCCAAGGCGAGCCAGCCGGTGAACCCAACCCTAGGCAAGGTAGGCATTCGTAGGTAGGCACCGCGAGTGTCGAATAACAGGCGCTGGGTATCCATCGTCTCATCTAAGGCGGCCGGCGTGACGATTGGCTCGTCGTTGTCACATTTCCATCTCACCCCATCTTACACCCCATGCTCATCTTGCGAGCTCTTGGAGTGTGCTAGGAAAGCACGGGGCTACACGCCGTCAACTTGCCTGAGAGCGGCCCTTTCCTCAAACCCCTGTCCCATCACGACCGGGGGCCAGGAAGTGTGGAAGGGTGGGTGTGGTAGGTCTGGGCAGACAGGGTTGCGTGGAGGGGTGGCCAACTCCAGACAACAGAGCAGAGGGCGAAATGACACTGCACGCTGCGCTGCAGATAATCCAGGCACAGAGAGCACCCGCTCATTCACCTCAGCAAGGTCGATATTGGTGGATACCCGTTTTGAATGAGACGTATGCAACCACCAGGCGACAGGGCGGGGATGTGGCCGTCTCTCTTCATCTCACTGGCGCTGCAGCCGTTGGCATCTTTTCTGCTGGGCGGCTCTCGCAGTCTCAACTCGTGATGTCTTCTCTCGACTCCCGAGTCGGGTCAATGATGGGCGGCCGTTGAGGGTCGCGCCGCATCACCTTTGCATCCATCCCTGCTGTAACCTGTCAGTCTTGCGGACCCTGGCTTGCATGTCCAAGCACTGACATGGGACGAAAAGCAACGGCCCTGAGACTGTCATCGCGCAGAGCAGACGTTAATTGTTGCCACAGGGTCTATTTTTTGCAGAGATCTTCGCAAAGAAGAAGCTGTCTTGACCGTCGGCTTGCTTCCGAGGTGTACTTTGGTGAGGTGGGCCTGATAGGAGATGTTGGTTTCGAAAAGAAGTCTCTTCTGACTGCTGTGGATCTGTTGAATGAGAAGTCTGCAAAATAAACTTCGACGACGAACTCTACGCCAGTGCCAGTGTTGCCCGATGCGTATGATTCTTTCTGGAAAGTCTGATAGCACATTCGCCTTGTCTTGGGCCTATATGTGCCCTCAGTATCGTCTCTTATTCCTAGGAACCCGTCTAGCCCATGCCCAGTCCAGCAAAGATGGGCTACCGACGGCGGGTTGCAACCTCACCACGTTCGTGGCCCCAAGAAGTCGAAGGCATGGAAGTCCGTGGACCCCCCGCCCTCTGAACCGCCCGAAAAAAAAAAAAAAAAAAAAAAAAAGAGTGTCTAGACGCTGGTCCAGGGGTAAGAGCACCAAGAGCGTTGGCAGAGTTGAAGGCCTGGACTTTGGGGTCGACGGGCGCCTGTCGGTTGCCCTTTTGCTTTGGCCTCGTGACTGGTGCTTTGAGTGACCCTTTCATCTCGCTTTCTGTCATGCATGCATCAACTTCGTCGTCCTCGTTGCAGTCAACGGTTGCAGGCCTAGCGGGCCGCGACACGGATGCCGAGCAGTTTCCAGCTACATGGTAACTGCTTGAACTGCCTGGTCCTAGCTTCGACTCGAAGCGTTGGCAAGATCATCCGATCATGCAACGCTGCAAAAAGTGCCGTGCCTTGCGGGATGCGCAGATGGTGGGATGGAGCCAACGCTGCCGGCGTCTGCCAACACAACTCTATCTTTATTGTTGGAGCATCCCGATTAAGAGTATCTGCACTTTTCGTAAAGAGCCGTTTGGAAGAGCGCATCTGAAGAGGAGCAACAAAGTGTTGATTGCACTATCGGCTCGCACCTTCAATCAGCCCCGCGATACCGCTTGGGCCTTTTTGATACAGAGTTGATGCTTGCTCTATCCACATCCACAGCGGTGAGATACAGCCTGGTCCGGGCTGCTCGTCTACAGGAACAGGGCCAAGTCATGCGACCCCAGCAGCGACCTGAAAGTCGTCCAAAGAACGCAGCGCTCTGGACGCCGTGGCATCATCTGAGAGTTGGGACGAACTGGATCTGACGACGAGAGAATTGTCGACCATGGTGCGCCACCACCTACCTGCCTGCGCCGTGTCGTGTCCTCCTCGGCTTGCAGGAGTCGATCTGGCATGATGTGCAACGGGGATGCCCTCTGTAGCCGATGATAGCGCTAAGATACGACCGTTCAAAGCCGCCGGACAGTTCCACAAACCCCGCATTTTTTAGTTGTTGTTGTCCTGATCGATGCTGCTGGCAGAGCCGCCGCGAGTCTGCGTGGTGTTGTCGTCCCATGAAGTCATCGTCGATCAAACAAGATCTGAATCATCCCATCGTCTTCGGAACTCAGACACATCAGACAACCGAGGTTCCCGAGGTCTGACAAGAAGCAACATGGACTTGGCATGATGCTATTTTTCTTATCCCCATGATTGAATCCACTCCCGATACACAAAGGAAAACCCGTCGCTCATGCGTGCAAGCTTCGACTCTGAGCCAGCCAGCTGCTTTGCGCAGTGCAGCACTTGGACTCGACGTTGGCGTGGCTTTAAGGAAAGGACCTGTCAGAAACCAGCCGGACAGATAACCGACGGATGGGTGTTGGCGAGAACGCTGAGCCCCAACTGCCAGAACCAGACAGCCCAGACACGTTCGAGCATTGCCGAACAAGGATATCCTGCCTGTGGGCGCGAGTTGTGTCTCTCATCCTGGCTGGATTTGGCCGAACTGGTCCGGGCCGTTCGTTGGTCGTGATCCTGGAGCATGAATGACAGCAGCTGCCCTCGTCTGCGCCGCTGCGCACTGCACACTCACTTGCCGAAGAACGATCAGTTACACGGTCGTACGGGAATGACTGCGCACAGAGAAGATCGTCGTGATGCGGCATCCCAATCAAATTCAGACGATGGATGCCGCTGTCGATCTGGCTGCACGGATCAGGACAGTCGATGGCATCCACCCACGAGCCAGACGCCACCAAACCCCTCCATGGAAACCCAGCCCTTGCGCTTTAAGGCAGTTGCCTCCTTGCGGTCTCAGGCCCTCGAGCTCCGAACTTCCTGTTGCAGGTCGGGACCGCCCTGGGAGATTCGGCAGTGGACCCACGGGCTTTTGTCTTCCAATCCCCAGGCCGTCGGATGTCCTTTTTCCTTCATGCAAGGAACCCGTCCGCAGAGAAGGCGCTTTCAAAGGCCCCCGGTCCGGCACGAAAGCTGGCGTCGTTTCGGATGACCTGCTACACAACCTGGGGGTGTGCGGTCACTGGATCTGACCGACGTCGACGTCAGTCAAGGGCTTCACCCCACCGCTCATTGGCTTTTTCGTCTCCTTAGCGGCCACTGCTGTGTGTCTACACCACTCATTGGGGATGCGTTGGTCAATATTTGGCAAATTCGGGCGGCGGCCCGGTTCAGATGAAGGCCGGAGGTGTGCAGGTGGGCCGGATCCTCCGTGTTGATTAAGCAATCCTTGGCAGCGGTCGGAAGTCTGCTGTCGCTGTCAGTCTGACAGATGAGGGCATCCACCCCTTGAGTCCAGACGACAAAGTTAGAATGAGGTCAGAGACGAGTCAACCGCGGCAGGGGTCCACCTTTGAAGGGGTTGTCGACGTCCAAGGCCATGTTGAGCAGTTCGAACCATGCCAGGCAATGCCGCATTGCAGGAAGCCTTGCAATGTGATGATTATGCGGTGAATAGGTCGGTGTATTGGGGCTTGGAAGCGCGGGGTTGGGGGATGTTGATACTGTCGACGTTGAGATGACTTGCAGTTGGTTGGCGCTGCGCCCATTAGCGGTGATTGCATACCCCAATGTCTTGGATCGTATCGCACGTTTTGAGGGAGTTGAGTCAGGTACGTGCCTCACGGCCTTGCAGCGGCCTGTAAAGTCTTTGCATAGTATTCTTTGGGAAGGCTTGCTCTGCTATCATTCACCTCGTGGCCGTTACCATCACAGGCACACTATCCCACTCGTTCTCCCTCAGCATCCGTATCGTACTTGTCTGGGTCAGATATCAAATGCACTTGGCTGCAGTTTATCGTGCAGCAGGGAAGGACGAAGACATCGGCTCGCATTTCCCTTTACCACTCGTGACAGGGTTCAGACGGCACGGCAGGAGCGGGAAGAGCAGGCATGAACAGAGACTACGGTAAGGTGCTCCGATCTCCACGAGGGACAGAAGGCGCATAATGACAGGCAGGATCCAAGTCAACACCTGCCTTGGGTTCGCAATCCTCGGGTGGCTCTCGGAAGCGCCCGAGAACGAACGCCGTCCCTCGTTCGCGGTGTCAGATATAGCGAATGTCAGATGCCACCCACGGTTCTGCCAGCAGGACCATCGCTTGAGCTAGTCTTGGCACCAAGAGCAAGAACTGAGCATTTTGCCTTTGTGTTTGCAGTCAGGCAACACACGAGAGGGCATCTTTGAATGTCTCCTGTGCCTCAGTGGGTTCAAGCTACATAGCATTGGAAGCAGCAGTCTTCGCCGTTGCTCTAGAACCATGGTAGCATCGTCTTCCGTGTTTCTCCGCCAATAGTCGCAAGCACAGCAGCACTCACACGGCAGCAGATGCTTCAGGGCCGGTGAAGGCCTTCCCTTCTGGCTTACTGGCTCAACTGCCCGGTGTCAATTTCCCCTGAACCCGAGATTTACTGTTGCGTGATCTCAACCCACGCAAGCAACGCCTGCAGACCATAAGAGAAATGAAAGCAGCAGGATTCAAGGGCCAGCGGGAGAGGAACGCCGCTGCCGAACTTGATGAGACTTTTGTCATGCTCAGCAGCTACCTAATACCCGACCCTTGCAATGTGTCTGATCAAGACACGATCCAACTCAGGAAGTCAACTACGTAGAACACGTGAAGTTGGCAGTGAACACAATCGTGTCATGCTCTTCCCAGAGACCTTGAAGCCTCTGACTTGAGCTCCTGCTGGAGAGACAGTACAGGGTCTTCCGCCGACTGAAGAACCAACGACAGCCAACAAGACGATCCAACCGCCAGTATCATATCTGATCGTCATACGACTCGCCGAAATCTAGATTGGAAAAGATACGGCTAGACCAAAACACGGCATGAGCGATGTGGGGTTTGCTGTGAACCGCAAAGTCAGAACCATGGTTCAGTGAGTACATCACATTGATCTTCGGCGTAGCATTATGGCGAGTGCTTATGTCAATCTTCAGAGGCACGGGAAGCATTTTCCGTGATGTTGGGAGCACAGAGAGCGTTCTCCTCTCTATATTCCGCGTCTAGCTTAGCAATAGAGGAGTATGATGGAAACAAGGCAACGGAGGGAGTGCACGAAATCATACCATAGCTCGTCTTGAACTCCGCACTGACAACATTTGGCCACACTCGGATTACCAGCCGTGATGATGCCGTGAACGTAGTAGAGTACGAAACGGAAACGCTTAACCTGCTATGGTACGTCAGGAAAGCCACCACGGCTGTTGCTTCTCTCAAGAAACTCCCATCCAAAAAGAGCTGGACCGATGTGGGCGCTTGAGAACGACCCCTCACACTCCACTGAGGGGACTTACGCCGCTGGCACCGCATGGCAAAAACACGCGTGCCGCTCTTGGCAAGGGAAGGGAGGTCAACCGCCATCAAGTTACCTAGAGGAATAACAGTCTCGGTCGGGCGGCTGGCAAGCGTGCAACAGCCCATCTCCGCCTGTACGGCGTGCGTGACCAGAGGCCTCCTTTGCAAAAGCCCCCGCTTCAAGGATCTGTTTTGGTACAGCAAAAGACTCGCTTGTTCGGGGATTGTTCGTCTCACAGCGTATGTAAAGATCTCAAGCGATGTCCGAAGCTGAGGAACTGGCATCCCATGAACCCTGACGAAGGCCACCCTTGAGAGCTTAATTAGCACGTCAACGGTCTTGATTGCGGCAATGGGAAGGTGTATGTGCATAGAAGAGTGGTCTGCAAGCCGACGTCTCCTTCTAGTCACTGCACCGTCGAACTCCCGAGACAGCAATGGTATGGGATCCAACCAAGATGTCTTGAGCGCCAACTACGAGTTAGCAGTGCCGAGGAAACGTGACGGGTTGTGACTTTGGCATGAAATCAGATCCAGAGAAGCCGTCTACTACCTGACGGCGAGACATTCTACTAAACGACGGGCCGAGTGGTTTTCTCTGTGCAGAGTAAGCATCATTCCCCATCATACCTAGGCCGCATTTTCGGAAAGCCCCGAGGGGTGATGCGAGACGTCAGTCGAAAAAGCCCTTCACACCTCAGCTGGGTGACTGCAATCATTGATGTTAGCCCCGACCTGCCTACGGCGTTGACTTTGTCAGATCGTCAGTGATTTGACACAATTACCTTATAGACTTCCGTTCAGGGGCTTCGAGATGTTGGAGCTGCCCACGACAAAGGACGCTCCAGAAGAAGTAGTAGTTGTTGAACATTCATGGGGCGACTGAGAAAAGTTAAAGGATAGAATTTGGATGGTCAAACGCCCTGAAAGCCAAGGGACGAGTTCGTGATAGCTTGGTTGGCAGGTGTGGAGAGAAAATCCCGGTGAAGATCTGCCTCGCCCATCTAGACGGTCTACAGTCTCAGCCTGGAGGCCTAATCATAATGTCAGTGATGAGACGAACTGTGAGAAGGGAAAGGGGTCGGCCTGGGTTAGTATACATTGATGCTTAAGTCATACGCGAGACACTCAACGCCTCGCGAGAGGCTAAGGGGTAATCAAAATCCCATGACTATGGAAACTCACCGTTCAGGGATACAGCGATTCAAAAAGCAGGGAGCTAGCTGTTCAAAAAAGTAGCGCTTCGGTGCCTAACCAGCCGGAGGTCAAAAAGCAGCGCATGCGGTGAAGATCAACCAAAACTCTCATGTCCGCCCTACCCTGGCCCCAAGCCGGAAACCTATTCAGACAGCCTCGGTCTCCGAGGAAGTAATCAAAATACTATGCAGTACACACGGAAGCGCGGCTCATACACTTCGGCCCAAGATTGCCGGGCTGGCAGGAAGGGGCCGGGTGTGTATTCGTTCGACGGGTACCCAGACTACTGGATGCGGCGAATAACCACCGAGCCCAGGGCGGGCGCGACCTGACCCAAGCAATCGGCGCCCAGCGTAGAAGTTCTCCTCGTGCGTGTCAGTTCGCCGGCATTTCAACTCTGAAAGGCTAATCTGGGCTGGTGGGCAGAGCGTCCGAACGGTGATTTTTGGATTTTTCCGTCGGAGGGGGTGGGGCACACGGAGCGAGCGGTGGTCTGGCCGGTGTGCAAGTCAGAAAGACAATGTATAGGCGGAAATTACAGGAAATCTGCTTCTGCTAGTGGAACTCGTAATCCGAGGGCTCGGTGACCGCTCCAATCGCATTCGTTACGTCAGACTGCGCGTATCCAACATGCGGATGACGATCACGTTGACCCGCACCACCGCCGACCCGTCGCGCCCGCACACGGCCCCACATCCCCGGCCCTCATCCCGCAGCACGACCGGAAATATCATCCAATATCGGCATTCACATGAAACCAAGCCAGCGATCCAAGCATCGAACGGAAACATTTGACACAAGACACACAACCCGCGAGTAAGCATACAGACGACCCGCCTCCTCCTCCCCAGTGAACTGCTGGCCCCCCGGCCTAGGCTGATTCCGGCGCAGCGGCGCTGGCATCTGTCGATTGAAATGTCGTCCCACATTTGCTTTCTCCTGCATAGGGGACGCAGAGGACAGACAAGACTGCATGTCCAACAGAGAAACCATCCCCCCACATTCCTCCCGCGGCCATATGCCAAAAGCTCGCAACCGTAGGAAAATCACTTTCATAACCGCGCCTGTGCAGCCCAAAGCAGACGTCTTACCTCGGGGCCCCTCCCCGCCCAACGACGTCACCACCAGAGAGAACGCAGGCAAGCTTCCTCCGAACGCCATCATCGTCCCCTCTCGCCGTTTCATCAAGCACTTGTCATCTCTGGCCCCCAAGACGAAAAAATGCGCGCACAAACCAGGCACTGTCCCTGTTGACGTGGTGCATCCCGTCCAGTCGGCCAACCGGGGCCGTCAGTAATCGAGCGGATGATGTGCCCAGATGGCTGGGATAGCAGCCGCATCTTACTTTGACCCGTCCGAGTCGTCCTTCATGCTCACCAGCGCGCCGTATGCGTGAGTCGCCGCTGCCCGCCCGCCCGCACGTGTGCGCGCAATCGACGACGAGGGCAGCACACCATCATGGACTGGGAGATACCGACGCCTTGGCTTGACACATTGCGATCGAACGGCAGCCACTGACAAGAGATCCATGTCCGTGCCGCGCCGTGCTTATCGCGGGGACC
This sequence comes from Colletotrichum fructicola Nara gc5, assembly GCF_000319635.2. Taxonomy (NCBI): domain Eukaryota; kingdom Fungi; phylum Ascomycota; class Sordariomycetes; order Glomerellales; family Glomerellaceae; genus Colletotrichum; species Colletotrichum fructicola. Next base: position 4,014,940 of record NW_027094051.1, on the reverse strand, counting down.
TTATCCGAGCGACGTGCACGCCTGCATACCGCATACGTAGTACGTAACTCGCTCTCGCGAGTAAGCGTGGTGAGACGGTAGAGTTCACACTAGTCGCTGTGGTTGGACACTCAAAACTATGTTAATGACTGGAAAATCGGCTTTTCAATGGACTACCTATCTAGTCCTGGTATCATCTAAACTCCGACCAAAGGGATGTATGTACAGAAGTGTGAAAGTGCTGTGCCATACTCCGCGCTGGATCAGGCCTTGCTCATTAATGGTGAAGAAGAAAAGTGTAGAACCGAAAGACATCCGCTCTGGTGTCTGTGATACCCGAAAAGCATGTACGCCGTCTAGCCTTGAACAACGATGAATTTCAAAGTCGGCGATAGAATTCAAACGCTCATCCACCTCTTTAAAGCGCAAACATGACGGCAGCCAAGGCCGCAACAATCAGCGAGACAGAGACTCCGCTGGTCGAGGCAGCGCCGGGGAAGGGAACCGTGGTGGCAGTGTTGCTGGGCTGCGCGGTGGGAGTCGGCATCACACCGGTTCCGGCGGCGGAGGAGGTGCAGTTGCTGGGGGTGCTGCCGCTTTCCGGCTTGGAGATGAGCTTGAAGTTGGCACAGCTGATGCGGGTCTTGTTGGCGAAGTGGAAGACGAAGCTGCGGTTGCCAAAGAAGGAGCCGGGACCCTCGACGATGGAGAGGTACGGGTCGACGTAGGTCTTTTCGTAGCCGTCAACGCCAACGGCGCCGTGCTTGCCGCTCAAGTCGCCCGTCTGGCACGTCTCGGGCTTGCTGGAGTCGCAGGGCGTGGCCTCGCCGCGGATGAAGGGGTCCTGGTGAGCGAGGGTCTTGGTGCAGTTGCCGTCCGCGGGGACGGGGTCGACGTGGATGTGGTAGGCTGTATATGTTAGACATGATATGATGAGATGGAGAATAAGAACTCACGGAAGGGACCGCCCTCCTTGGGAAGGTTGGAGAAGTTGACCTTGAACTGGACGCCCTTTCCGTCGGGGGCCGACATGGCGACGATCGAGCCCTTTACGTTGCCCTCCAATGAGCCCTTGAAGAACGGCTGCTCAGGGAGCACAGCCTCGTAAACATAGCCAGCGGGGTTGCTGACGACAGTGGCATCGCCAAGTTCCTGTGAGCAATGTCAGTATCGATGCGTAATGAGAGGGCAACGCAGAGCATACGCCTGTGGTTTGAGCGGCAACGTGGCCAACAGCCGCGGCTGCAATGACGGAGACGATAGACTGAGCGCGCATTTTGACCTCGTGATGTCTTTGAGTGGTGATAAACAGACTGATGCGGTTGGAATGCACAATGGGTGTTGATCAAGGGCGGGCTTGTGAGGTGAGCTCCGAGAGCAAAGAGCAGAACGGGAGGGGCTGAGAGGTTCTTAAGAAGCAGGGACCGCTGGCACGTCTTGACGAAAACGGAAGTGAGCAGTCGAAAGTGTGGAAGGAGCGGAGGTTGAAGACAGAACTCTAATAGAGGGATCTGCACGAGATGTTGAGCGGCGACTCTTATATGGCCCACACGGCGAGATGTGATGAGGATGGGATTGGCAAAAGGTGTAATATCCCCAGGCTCCCTTGGCACATATGTATGTCAAAGGCAGGGTCAAGAGACACCCTAGCCTGTCCTGCACCACCTCAGGTCTAATCAAAGAAGGGAACGGGAGCCAGAGAAGCAGCCAGAACAACATCGGATGCCATGATCCATCGTGTGTACGACTGGGGCCTAGGGCGAAGTGGACGGCACCTAGCCGTCGGCGCATCCAGGCGAGGAAGCACTGTCTCTCGGAAGGGTACGTATCTTGGCTGGTCTCCAGGGATTGCCCTTGTGTGCATCCTGTGCGACGGGAGAAGAGATGATGGAGGGGAGGGAAGGCAGAAAGGGTCGGCAGGGGAGGGGACGCAAAGGAAAGGTTCGAAGGGGGGCGGGGAGTCTGCCGTTGGCGTTGGCGCAGGTGTAAGTGCAAGGTTACTGCGGCACGGCTCACTCACGGCCTCGACGCCCAATGAAGGGAACGGATAAATCGGTTCTGTGTCGACCTGCATGCTGCTGCTTCTGTTGCTGCGGGAAGGCCAAGAGACCAACCTCGGGGGCCATGGGCTGTCCAGATGCAACGGCCAGAGGAAGAAACGCACAGAAGACGCCGAAATCTGCCAGACACGCAACTAAATCTGGCAGACGGAGCGGAAGCACACACACACTCGTGTTGGAGATCTTTTACCAAAGGGAACGGGCGAAGTAACTGGGGCAGGGTTATTCGTTGGTCCTCAGTCTCTAGACCAGACCCCAGTATTCGCAGAATGTCGGTTGGTGCCTTTGACAAAAACAAATAGACGGCTGGTAGTGTCTGACTTTGTTTCTCGTACCTGGCTTAGCACCGCGCTACGCAGAAACCTGTCCCTGTCCCTGCCAATCGAAATAAGCTAGTGGGCATCACAGAAACATGCCAGCATGGGGGAGGTCTCGGAGGGTTTAGAGTCAGCACGCAGCAGCAGGCACTGCAGACGAGATGCGATGCGCGCCCCCAGAGCAACAGAGCCCCAGAACATGCAGATAGCCGCCTAAGAGAACAAGGCTGGCGAGTCAATCGCCCAAGAGGGGACACAGGAAAGACGCCAGGATGTCGCGGCATGTAGCGCTGCTGTGTGTCAAAAAAGAAGGTAGACCAAACAAACAGCCCAGACCGGCTGCAGTGGTGACTGCCAACCTCTCCAGATGATGACTGCATGCGGAGTGATTCTCCAGCCTCTCTCTTCCTTACCAGAGGTTTCCTCGATTCGCAGGTCCCGTTCGTCGACGTCAGCTTCGGGAGAAAAGGCAATGGCAGGAACGTCGGCTTGGTCGCTTAGGCGCCGTGGCCGCATTGGCGTGTGATGGATAGAGGGCGCTGGTTGGTTGGTGGTGATTGTGAGTTGGACGCCCAACGAGGAACCCGTGGAATGGGAGTCGAGATTAGAGTACGAGTGGAGCCGCCGTGGGATCCCGGGGCCTCGCTACCCTCGCTGCCCTACCTTAGGCCACCTTAGGGGCCGCCGTCCGCTTGCGCCCTGAGGTGATCACCCCTGACTTACTTTACCTTGGGTAGAGTTGACAGCGCCCCTCTGCGTGCGCCTGGCCTGCCGGGTTACCCTAGTGCTAGCTGGTTCACGGCCGGGCCAACCGCCCCCAGACCCCAGGGCCACGAGCAAAAGCGCCCCCAAGAACATCCACGAGTGTCCTGACGAAAACGTGTTGAACAAACTGACGGAAGAGGACCAACGGCCCAACGCATCCGAGCACATCGCCTCGCTCGCTCGGATCCGTCTTGTCATCTTCCTCCCAGCACACCAATCCCCCCTATGGCGCGTTTTGAATGACAACGTCTTTCTGCAAGGTCCCGTATTCATCTGGCTCCTTGCAGCTTACAGGGGCACTCGGGAACCATGAACCCGGCCACCCACGGCAGCAGCGAAGAAACGGTGGTACGGACGATGGGTTGCGGTAAATCTGGTCCATGGTTGACGCTGGGACACAGACGTTCGCCGCTTTTCCGATCTCCTCGCCAGAGAAAGGCTTCTTTTTCTTTTTCACTGTTTCAGGGCGTTCCCTTGTAGTCGGCGTCTGCGCTTGAGTCGTTCAACGGAACTCTCGCCGGTGATATCCGGACTGTCGTCGGGTCTCTTCTTCATGCTGGGTGCCGTTGTTCCCAAGTTTGCTGACATCTCATCTAAGACGGCAAGGAGTACCAGGACACACACGAGATTGAGGTTCGTCGGTAGGCGGCGTGGAACTGCTGTCATGTCTTGTCCCGTCCTTGTCGTCATGGACTCTCATGACCTGTTCATCAGTTCGCCTACAGCAAACCCAAAACATTCATCATGGCTGAACCCCATCAACAAACACGCCTTTAATATCCAGCCATTTTTAGCTGACGTTGTGCCAGTGTCACCTACAAAGACGGCACTGCCCTCGTTTTGTTTCTCCGGATTCGCAGGCACGTGTGGCACCTTGCCAATGTTTCCCAATATCGCATGTCGCATCCTAATTGTCGATGGCTCATCCAGCCTGTGGCCCCTGCCGCGCCCCGTTGGCTGGTTGGTCGGCAACCAAAGACTGCCATTCCGAACCGATTGGCAGCGTTGCTAGCGCTGACCAGCTGGACACCTTTTCCAGATCGCCTCCAACTGTTCTCCTCGGTTGATAGGGTTCCCACCCCTGACGCCTGGGCTTCTGTCGTCACTTGTAACATGCAGTTACACTTTCGCCCCCAACATGGCTTTCTTCATAGGCAGCTGCGGTCAGAAAAAGTGAATGGTGCCAGCCAACGGAGGATCGGCAAAGTGGTTGCAGATGGGCAACTCCTGGCAATGTTTCAGTTTCAGAGCATTCTCCCCTGCTGACAAACACTCTGGCAAATACACAAGTTCCAACCAACTCCTGTTGGACCTCTCGGTTGCGCGAATAGGAGAGGTCAAATCTCGACTAGATGTGTTCTCGAAATGTCCAATCTCCTCGGGGCGAATCCTTCATCCCAAGTTTGAACGTGAGCATGGCGTCTTTAATCATGCGCGAGTGATGGCCATCATCTGGTGAGTGCTCGGGGATAGTATGCCATCACCGCCGTCAGAACGTCGTCCTACCGTCGCAACGAACGAGTTGTGCGGCTCGTTCTGGGGTCGCAATGGTCACTTTCCCGTTTGGCCAGCTCGTGTGCAGAGTTCGAGATGCAAGCTCTGTGGGCAGAGGACTTTGCAGAGTGCCAGTCGTTTCAAGAGAAGAACGTATGACTGACGCTCCAAGTCTGTTTTCGTGCACCGTTAGACATGTCAGCGACCCTTTTGGGTCAGATCGCAGTTTCGATATGCCCGAGCGACGAACACTTGGACGACGCTGCCGACTGGCAGGCTTATCCCAGAAGAGCAACGCGCTCGCCCTACGAAGCGCTGCTGTCAATGCTGTCGAGCCTGCCAGCACTGGACGGTCGCGCCTTGGCATTCGATCTTCTTTCCTTTCCACGAACTGTCTTTCGAACATGTCATTCGTGCAGTTGGGGCCACTGACAAGACGCGCCAGCACCCAGATCGGCACCGTTCGCTGGCGTCAGGTGAGGGACGACCGTTCCAGCTCGGATAGCTCTGCGGGCCCGAGTTTGGTGCGCGGGACATGTCGTGTAGTTGTCCACCGTAGACTTCTGATCCGTGGACATGAGCCTCCAAAGACTGGCAGCGATCCGCTACTCCGGCTCGTATTGACTTCGGCTCCGTGAAGAGGAGCGTTTCAGGCCTTGGTGCCGACGTAGTCGAAACCATTGGTCAATGGGAGATGCGTGAGCCGGAGGGTCTCTTCTGTGATGCAGCCATCAGACGTGCCCGGGCTTCGCCTGAGATGGCGCCATTGTTAGAGAGCCTCGCAACCTTCGGCCAACCCGCGGACCCGGGCAGCACGGCGGGCTCGCGGACAGAACCGACGCGGTCGAAGGCCTGGGAAGCTCCGCATCAACTGAGACCACTTGCCGGAAGTATTTGATGAGCAGAATCGCGCCAGAATAGAGAGATCAGCGGTGACAAGACTTTTGTGAACCTGCTGGTTTGATCGAATCCCGCGATGAAGATCTATTCGGCGCCGAGCCCTGCAACATGCAAAGCAGTATGGATTTCGGATTGAAATGCAGGGCAGAGGTCCGGGCGGGTTCACGATGATTGATACGGGAAGAGTGGATCCATGTAGCGGAGGAAACCAGCCCCGTCCCGATGTGTGGCTGGAGCTCGATGTGTGGCTGATGCTGGTCCGCGACGCCTGGGAAATCAGGCAAGATCATTGGACGTCACCGCGGCCAAGGTGGAGCCTCGCGAGCCAGGAGCAACAGCACCGACGACCGCATCGGCCTCATCATCGACAACGTAACGCATCACGCCCGGCATATCAAGGTTATCGACAAATCCGCACCGTGCCCATCGAGCCCGAACCGAGGAGGACATTTCCCAGTAACACACTGCAATCATGAAGCCCGTCGTTGGTGCTGGCGCCGCATGGCAATGGTACGTGTGTCCCTTCGGACAGCCAGATAGGATCGCGACGGCTAACTGTTTGACCACTGCAGCACCGTCATTTCCGTCTTCGGTATCGTCATCCTCGGTATCCTGAGCATTCTGTTCGCCAAGAACCACCCCGAACTCGTCGGAGGGAGGGATGACCCTGAGAACGGCGGCGCCGTCGCTGGCACCCTCTTCGTTGCTGTCCTTGTCTACATTGTACGTCGCGTCCCGGCATCCACTGCATTAAACAAGATGCATCGTCGGTCGTTTACTGACTCTGGGACTTCACGCAGGGCTTCTTCATCTTCTGCGGCATCCAGGGCATGCTCCACATCCGGGAGAATCGACGAGGAGCGATCGCGTTGTAGTGATATCATACAGGAAGGAGATCAGCGTACGGCATCAAAAGACATTACGGTTTTCAGGCGTTCGGCATCATGTTGGAATTATCTTTGCGCCGCGGGCCTGAGGCTCGCGTTCGATCGAGGGGGGTAGCATCTTTGGTGAGGTCCGGTCAGACGGTCCGCCCGGCGGATATGGAGGGCATCGCTTCGTCGAGAGGAGGGACAGGCCCCGATGTACGAAAGGATTGGTAGAGGCTCTGTTTGAGTCATGCACATAATAAGCAAGCACGAATTGTCCAACTGCTGCGGATAGTGAGTCTTGACGCGACTGTGATACTGAGGGCTGATATAGACAGTGCTTTCACGGTACAGGACAATAACAGGCAGGTCAAAGGCAATTCGATGCTTCAGCAGCACCGAGATAAGCGGCGAGGGACGTTCCTGCTTTTCTGGCCAGGGCCTTGTGCTGACTGGGTCGTTATGACCGTACAAAGTCTTGGCGTCCTGTCATCTCGCGACATGATCGAACAACAGCCTGCCGGTCCATGACTTACCACCATAACCACTGGAGAACTCGGGATCCCATCTTCGTTCGGTCATCTGCAAGGACTTGACCATCAGCAATGCCTCGGGCAACACAGTCTCGGTCAACAACATGGTCTCGGTCAACAACATGGCCTCGGTCAATGACAAGGTCTGCGACGATAGCAAGGCCCAGGGCAGCATCAAGAACTCGGTCAGCATCAAGGCCTGGGACAGCATCAAAAACTCGGTCAGCAGCAGTGGCTTGGTCAGCAGTAGCAACAGCAGCACCAACAATATCGGCAACACCAATATCAGCATCATCAACAGCACCAGCAGCAAAACCTAGGTCAGCAGAACCTTGGCCAGCAGAGCTTGAGCCAGCGATGGTTGAGGCAACAGTCCACGGCCACAAAATCACAATGCTAGCATCGGACAAAGTGCAAAATGTGTTCATGCTTTGGTATTCCTACTTAAGCGTCCTCGACTACAAATCTCATGTTCAAGTTGGCCACCTCGCCCTCTGGGTCTTCTTCGAAAGCGAAGCCATTTCCAAGGCCCCAGATGGCGACTTCTTTAATCTTCTTCAAGCCAAGATCCTTCTTGTGCTGGATAAGCATCCAAGACGTCGCACTACCCCATACGGTTCCGAGGATGGCTTGGCCCTCTGGAGTATCCATGCCAAACACTGCTTTGTCGGCGTAGCTGGGCACCTTGTTGTACTTGGTTGCCTTCAGAGCCTCTACAACGATGTCGTACGTTTTCTGGTTGGTGCAGTGGGATACAAAGATGAGTTTGAGGGTGTTTGGTTGAATGTTCTTCGCCTTGCAGGCGTCGATCCACTGGAAGAAGGCGACATCCGACATTGTGTCCAAGTCGGGGACGTCACCCAGTCCCCAATCGCTCTTCCTAAAACTGGGGCTGTAGTCTTCATCGAAAATGAAGGCACCAGAGGCCGGAACAAGCACGTTGGAATAGGAAGCCATTGTGGGCTAAGCAAACGGGGTCAGCAGCAATTCTCAGATAAGCATGTAAGCGTCCCTCACCTTCTTGCCTTGACCGAACTCTCTGTCGTGTCTGTAGTAGTACTCGCCCGCTTCCGTCTCATCTACCGGATGATCCTTGTCCGCAAATGCATTGTCGAGGTTGTTATCGTAGCCGGGCGTCTTGTCGATCGAAAGGCCCATATTAGCGAAAGCTGGGTCCTTCACCTCGCCGAACGGTGCCTCGACATCGCCGGTGTCCTGTTCAAAGGGATACCAAAAGATGTATCTAGTCCAGCCGTTCGGTTTCAGCACGCTCGGGTCCTGATACGGGCTCGCCACAGAAGCCCCGCCATTGTACTCGGCCGCCTTCGCATCGTCGAGGGGGAACAGATCATTGAAGTACTGTCCCTTCTGCACACGGCCATCGTAGTCCTGAGCAAACGTGGGGAACTGGGTTCTTGCTCGCTTGGTGACGACGACCGTGTCGCGGGGTGTGGGCGAAGCGTTGATTAGGAGTATGTGAAGCAGAAACCACAAGAACAATGAGCGGACGCTCCCCGAACCAAAAGAGTGAATAGCGTTAGCCATGATGTCACGGGAGACACTGCTAACAATTGGTGAAATGAGCGATGGGAGCTAGAAAGAGCGTGTGTGGTTGTCACGAAAACAAACATGCGCGATCGCGGCACCGGCAGATCTAGTCTTAAGTAAAAAAAAACGTCAAAAGCGAACCCGAAAGAGAATTGAGTTAATCTGTTTAATCAGTAGAGACGTCATTCTAGTTCATGGACAATGGTCCTTCTATTGCAGGGGTTTATTTCATAGAGAGTCAAGAGCGCATGAGTAGGAATATGAATGTGCAACTCTAAATTGATTATCTGGGGTTGGCGACTCATGTCTGCTTATTTTTGGACTACCGACAACGCTGCGGTGACGCCGAGCTTGGCAATCTTTTCAGAGCCCTTAAGTTAACGCGGCTAATCAGCTGGTCAACTGGTCGATCATATTAATTGTCGAGTGCAAATGTGTATCAGACTTTTATTTTCGAAAGGGGGTCGATAACCTCCGTCAGGGCGGCAGAGGTGGCTTGACATGAGCGGGATGCTTAATGCGAAACACCACCAAACTGGTCAGGGCTGCGATCGGACGAACCGATTCTGTCTTGCCAGTTCCTGACACGGGGGCGCCGCCGATGCTTCCCTGATCAAGAACCCCATAATCTGGATGATTCTGCTGTGTGTTTCTGAGTTGAGGGATCATTTGCCTTATCGTCAACAGAACATCGGCTTCCAGCACGATGTCGGCCCAAGTCTTTTTGACTTTCCCATGTTCAATTCAGCATGCCAAGAAAGTCCATTTGTGTGTGGTAACTATTGTATTCCATCCCGACCTCTCGCATAATCTGCTGGGTTCTCTGGGGGATTTGGACTGACGAGGAGTCGACAACATTGCCTCTACGGTCTGTTGCATCATGCCACAATGCCTTAGATGTCACTCTGGCTGTTGAGTGAATTGGCCATCTACAGGTAGGCTGAAGCGACATGCCAGGCTGCCTAAGCAGGCCACAGGTGATCTCTTTGGGTATAGTCGCGACCCTAACTTCGAGCAAACCTGTTTCCCGGTGTTGTTCGTGATTCATGATGACACCGAAAACCCAAACAGTTGGCGTTTGTTACAATCACTGTGAGCTGGAAGCAGTAGTAACACGGCAAGTTATGGTCTGATCGCTACTGTTAAGGAAACTAGAAGAAATAGAAGTAGTGTAAGTCTGATGTAAAGGAAGACATTCGCGATTACACCTGACCGCTGTAGACGGCGTTAGACTAGTTGTATCTCGAGCTGCTGAAACCCTAGACTTCCGCGAACCTCTAGCCCCTGTGAATCATCCTCATGCTCTTCGGCTTCGAGCAACTGAAGACGCCGATAGTCGATGGAAAAGGCCGCCTTGCGTTTGAAACCTCCCAGAGTAACCTCTTCAAGCACCAAGCCATACATCGTCGTTTCCTTGCCGTCAGATACGTAGAGCTCCATGAGCCACACATCAATGCTTGACTCCTCTCCAGACCAATCGTCCGTCGTGCTGGGTTAGTATTTCAATGATGTTCGGATGTTGTTAATGACAAGTAACGGCGACTCTCTTCGCCCTGTGAAATAAAGCTGCTGTGGCTTGATCCATGTGTGGACTCGGAGCACAGCGGATTCAATTCTGCCACTCTTTAATCCAGGGATTTTCCACTTGAACTAATAGTAAGACAATTCTGGAGCTTTGACGACTAAGTAAGCGTACCGTTACTTCTAAAATACTTTATCTCAACCTGCGTGTTCCGTTCGGGGGAGGGGGTTGTGCTATTTGGCTCATGGCTACGTGGCTAAGCGTCGGCATTAATACCGTGGGCTTACGAAGGTGGGACAGTGCTACAGTGTAAGGTAATCATACCTTAAAATGGGGGCCACGCTGAAGGACCCCCCACTGACAATGGATGATGTACATGCTGCCAACTACACACGTACCTCTGCACACAATTCCATACAACCTGATACACGCATACGGCGACACGCGCGGCAGATCTTGTTTTGCAACTTGGCCGAGACGCGATTATTAGCTGACACTTGAGGATTTCATACATGAAGCTATTGCAGCAGGACTGCGTGTCCTCACAGCAAAGACACTGCGATGACGAAAGTCAAGCGCGGCCAACGCAAAAGAGCCTGGGCCCCTAAATCCCGAAGTGGGTGTGCTGTGTGCAAGTTCGTTCATGACTCTGACCCTTCCGTCACACCGAGTTCTCACAAGCTTACAGAAGTCAGTCAATGAGCATCTCCCGTGATTTCGGGGTACTGAGTATCTAACCTCTGTCTCCAAAAAGAACGAAGGATCAAATGCGACGAGAAGTTGCCTAGTTGTACAAATTGTAAGTGGCCAAAGCCGTTTACCAACTACAAAGTGTGCCAGCCTAAGTATTTCAGGTCTCAATGCTGGATTCGACTGCCACCGTTCCTCTCACAGCGACACGCAGGACGCTGTGGTCCCAAAGCACAACGAAGTGCCAATTCGGCGAAATCCCAGCCCGCTCAATCCCCTAGCTCTCAACGAACGAGAAGGTAGAGCGTATCGATTCTTCCAGCTCGTCGGCGCCCCGGCACTTTCGAGCGGCTTCGAGTGCGAGTTTTGGGGGCGGCTCGTTCTGCAACTTGCCAACGCCGAGAACGCCATCTTTCACGCGACTGTTGCTCTGGGGCTTTTGCTCGAGGACATGCACAACTGGCCGATCTCATGGCCGGTGCCTCGCCAAGCCCCGCCAACCGAACGGACGGCCAACGCGCTACGGCACTACCAGACAGCACTGCAGCAGCTGTTCGTCCCCGTTGTCGGAAAGGAGTCGGCAAATGCCATTTCACTTGCGTCTGCTGTGGTCTTCGCATGTATTGAGGTAAGCGGTTTATTACAATGGTTTGCTCAGTTTGTGCAATTGAGTTGTGCTGATCTCCTTGTAGACACTTTGCGGCAACGCTCGTAATGCTATGAAATTGATCTCCTCTGGGATCAGCATCTTGACGCAGCTTGAAGCCTCCATCACATCCCTTGCAAATTTAGAAAATTTTGCACCATTTGTATCTGTGTTTGTACGGCTAGACTCTTACATGAGAGAGGTTTGCAATCCAAGAATCCCGTCTCGGCAGTAACGTCTCTGACAACTATGCAGCTTCTTCAAACCGAGCATCACGTTCGACCCAAGCCGCCTGTTTTCAGACATATAAGACCATGCCCGCCGGTATTCGGCAGTCTCAGAGAAGCAAACAGACAACTCGAAATTTTGGAAAACCTCTGCCTATTCGGGGTAGAGCAACAAGAGAAGCCACGGGAGGTCCAAAGTATGCCGACTCGGACTTCCTGTCAGAGCATGTATCAGGATTGGCTAGAAGCCTTCAATGCCAGCTCCATCTCCACAAATGACGAGAATTCGCATGCACTCCTTCATATCCGGCGATTGGACCTCTATTTGACCCTCCATGGCCCGGAAGATACCTGCCCTCAGTCTGGCTGGGATTACTTCCTCCCAGAGTTCATCGAGATGCTCACATATGCCGCCCCAGCGTCCCGTTGGCAGCAAATGTCTTTTGTCTTAGGTGGCGGCTTCATCATGCCCCTATGCAGACTTGCTCTGCGATGTCGGCATCCAAGCACAAGAAGAGCCGCAATACACATTCTACGCGGTGCCCGTCGTCGAGATGGCCAACTGGAAGGGATGCTTGCCGCGCGGGTCCTGGAGCGCATCGTGGAAGTTGAAGAAGATGGGTTAGGTGAGATTGCCGAGTCCCGTGACGTTCCCGAGGCAGCTCGGGTTGCCGGCGTGTTGGTCAAGTTTCTGAGCGGAAAGGGGAGGGCGAAACTGACGTATTCTCGTGCTGCTGGCCCGAACGGCGTGCGGGCATTGGTTGAAGAGGAGCTTTCGGGAGGGTCACATTTCAAGGGGGATTAACACTTGCCATTTTCCTTGGAGGAAAATACATTCGATCTCTTGAACGGCTTCTCGCAGAACTTGAGAAGCCAATGGCTAACCGACCAACGAACCGAGTCCAAATACGTGCTTTGCAAGGGTAGTCCCTGACTAGCAACGGGCTAAATGTCGACAGGGACCGTACGACACAACCAATCACACATATGGAAGGCATCTCGAGGTGGACCCAACTGACGACGTTCCTTGTCTTAGTTTGAACGACCGGAGGTCGTCCGTCCCACCGGCTTCGGCTTCGAACGTCTTCAGGAATCAAACTGGGCCTGGGCAACATCTTGAATGCCTACAACATCATAACTTCTTCATCGAAAGCACCCCGCTGACTTGCGGATACACCGAGGCTCCCAGGATCACACGGTGGACCGGAATTGGAGGCAATGGACGCCACTAATTTGACTTGACGATGCGACGGAGGCTTGAGTCTTGCCGCAGACGTCCCATCGGGCCTCTCGTACGGTCACTGTGGCGAAGTTTTGGACGTGGATGGGTTCGGTACAGGATCTCGTCAAGCCTTTCAGAAGACAATTTATAAAACGAGGCCATATCCAACCTCACGCTCCTTCTTCAACACACAGTTACCACAGCTTCCACTCTTTCGCTCTTGGGATCATCCGCGCATTGTCTTGCCCACCATGAGGCTTTCAAACGATCATTCTTCATTTTCCTCATGGCTCACAGCCATCTCACTCCTAGTAACACTGTCTCCAGCATCCTCCCTCTCTCAAAACACCACCATCGGCGCCGAAATTGTCCAAGGAGCCCTCCGAATCTACGGCAACGACTCCTACCCCATCACCCAGCGACGACCTCTCCCTCTGGATGCAGCCCGCTCGCGCTACCCTGGCTTCAAGCAGGAGAATCTGACCCTCAAAGCCGGCACCATCCGTCGCGATGGCGCACTCACTCTGCCCTGCGACATCCTCTTCGAGCGCGACGTCCCCGTCACCCTCCGCGATGGTATCGCGGTGTACACCGACATCTTCCGTCCTGCAACCACGAATGCTACCGTGCCCAGCATCGTCGCGTGGAGCCCCTATGGCAAAGAAATTGGTGGCCAGTGGCTCGACGATGTCCAGGGTCGATCCGGCGTGAACTTGTCGTCCGTCTCCGAGTTGCAGAAGTTCGAGGGCCCCGACCCAGCTTACTGGGTCTGCAAGGGCTACGCGATTCTCAATCCAGACAACCGCGGCGCCTACTCTTCCGAGGGCAACATCACATACTGGGGTCGCCAGCTGGGTGAGGATGGGTATGATTTCGTCGAGTGGGCTGCAGAGCAGGCGTGGAGCTCGGGCAAGGTCGCATTCTCGGGCAACTCGTGGCTAGCGGTGTCGCAATGGTTCATCGCTGCCGAAAACCCGCCTCACTTGACGGCGATCGCTCCATGGGAGGGGCTCACGGACTTGTACCGCGACACTGCCATCAGAGGCGGAATTCCGGCACCCGGTTTCCAGGAGTCAATTCTTACCACTTTTGCTGGCAAAGAGTTTGTGGAAGACGTCCCTCGCATGCTTCTTTCTGAGGGGCTCATCACCCCCTACTGGCAAGACAAGATTGCAATGCTCGAGAAGATCAAGATCCCAGCGTACATCGTGGCCAGCTATACCAATCTTCTTCACGCCCGTGGTTCATTCGAAGGATTCCGACGCATTTCGTCAGAGGAGAAGTGGCTCAGAGTGCATAATACGCAAGAATGGACGGACTATTATGCCTCGGAACATGTAGCCGACCTTCAAAAGTTCTTTGACCACTACCTCAAAGGCGAAGATAATGGATGGCAGTCTACTCCGCGCATCCGCCTCGCTGTTCTGGATCCCGGTGCTGAGGACACTCTCGATCGCGTCGTCGCAGACTGGCCAGTTCCGGGTCTCGAGTCGAAGACTCTCTACCTGCAACCGAACAACTCACTTTCCGAGTCCCCTCTATCCAACGAGACTATCCTCAGCTACAATAGCAGCTCTGCATCCGGCATTACACTCAACTTCCAGGTCCCTGAGATGATGGAGTTGATCGGTTATTCAAAGCTCCGCCTCTGGCTGTCCTCCCCTGACGCCACCGACATGGAAATTTCCGTCTCCGTACAGAAGCTCTCCTCCAGCGGCACTGCGTTTCCCAGCACCGGCAGCGAGAGTTCCAGCACGATCGGCCCTACCGGACTCCTCCGCGTATCACAGCGTGAGCTAGACACCGACCTCTCCACGGACCTCGAGCCCTTCTTGGTACACACTTCGGAGAAGCTTCTGTCACCAGACGAGATAGTGCCCGTGGATATCCCTCTTTGGCCCTCCGCTCTCAGATTCCACGCGGGGGAGCTGCTCAGCTTAAATATCGCCCCAGCCTCAATCACTCCCGCCCAGGCTGATATCGGCTTTGGCACGGCAATCGTGCCTGTGCCTGCGACGGGAGGCACTTTCGAGCCCGGCCAGAACGTTTCGTTGATCGAGTTGGGAGGTGGCATGGATTCCAACCCGGCCTTTGTCAATGAGCAGAGGGTCGAGACGCCAGTGAGTCGTAACAAGGGCATGCACTTCATCCATGTGGGTGGAAAGTATGACAGCCTATTGTTGTTTCCCGTCAACAGCACTACGCAGGCAACGGAAATTTGCAAGTAGAGGGGGGCTGATAGACGCCTTTGGTTTGTGTTTCAAGTCGCCTCAGATCAGCCTTGAGGGAAGAGATAGGCCTGAACCAAGTCAATGTATGCATCCCCATTGGTTCTGTCTGTACCATACCGATGTAAATAAGCTGGCAACCAACGGAACAAAGAAAACGGCCTTTCGGAGACGTATTCAATATCTAAGAAAGGAATAATTCGGGAATACTTTAGTGTTTCCATTACGTTAACAATATGATGACCAACAGTTTATCTACTTTCTCAATATAATCTACTCAGCTTTGGAGAAGTTTCTAATGGACGAACGTCCGGATCTCAAGTCAACCCTGGTTATAGTTTGACCCCCGGTCCTGCGGTCCTGTCATGCCTCACTAACCGCGCATAGTACTTACAGCGTATGCACACGGCGGCTGTCACCCAGACCTGTACCAGCTACTCGTGTCAGTACCTTGGAAACAGAATTAGGAGGAAGTCTCTGAGCTCACTGTCATGCGCCGCCGCAGTATCAAGAGGAATGGACTGGGAAGAATCAGGTGGATGATCCATGGTCATAGAGCCCGGAGAAGTTTGTGATGTGGGAATTCGCAGGAGCGGGATGCTGTTTTGTGGTTGAACAACACATAGGGGCGGCGCTCTTGTTCTGCGATACCAAATGGGTACTTTTGGGACGTAAGGATGCCAACCTTCAGTATCAGTATGCATGATTAGCAATGATCTTCACCATTTGGGTCTGGGTGCTTCCTTACGATTGCGAGTTCTTTTTGTGCCGAGTTGCAGGATAGTTGCCAACACGGGCGCCCACATGAACAGAGACAGGACTTGCCCATAGCCAACCTCTGCTTCTGTGTAATAGGATCCCATAGCTTCTTCTTGCACTCTGCGCCACATAGTAATGCATATGAGCCCAAGTAGCATGTTCAACCAGGCAAAGAAAGAGAAGCCCAATCTAGCCCAGAGAATGACCTGGTTCTCGTGTTGACGCATCCAACGAGATCTCGTAACAAAGTCGCGCGCCTAGGTAATCCTTGTGAGAATGAATAACACCAGGATCCCAAAGAAGTAAGTTATTTCTTGGACGTATAATGAGAAAGGCAAGTAGGTGGTTATGTATGAGATTGAGCCCTGTTGGTAAAGAAAGCTCCATATGAGACACGACGCTGCCGTGAAGTTAGTTGAAGCCGTGAATGGGCGAGAGCTCTGTATGCCGGGATATTCAGATGCTCCAGTAGAGTAGTTCAAGTACGGGATGAACCCTAGGTACTGCAAGTCCAGTAAGCTGTCGAGGCTGTCGAAGTTGTCGGAGACAGTATCCGCCAACTCTAGCGCGGGGGAGTCGAATTCCACGTCGTACTGGCCCGCTAGATTCATAGAAATAGTTGAGAGAAGGGTAGCAAACAGCAGAATGAACCAGAAAGTAGAATCTCTGTCAGATCCACGACGCGGCATTGAGGCGACCGCAATTGTGGCACTAGCAGTGAAATAGCAGGCCACATGGGTGATAATCCCGTTGTACAGTATGGTTTCGTGAGATGCAACCGCAACTAAAGAGACTGCAAGTGACAGCAGGAGCACAATCCCAGTGTTCAGGAAGGTATTAGCGACTTTGACAAAGCTTGCTTCGGTATTGTCGCTGCTGAGACTCTCCAGAGGGGTTCTCCGATGTTTCCAGTTGTGCCAATATGTCTGTAGAATGACCAGAGTGGCCAGGATTGAGGCAATGATATAGGAGATGAACATCTTTATGTTCATTAGCATGAACCGGCGTGGTTTACATCAGGAGCGTTTTTGAGTGGGAGACCTTACCCCTATACCTGCGATATCAGGATTTCCAGACGTTTGTAACTCCGAGCACACCTCCTGATAGCACTCTCTTTTCCGAGTCTTGATGTCGTTTGCGGTAGATGAGTTGGTTTGAAGATTGTACCAACCCCAGAAAGTTTGAATGGAGATGCTCTTATACTCCGCTGGTAATGCGGTAAACGCGGCCTGGATGTTCAACATGACGTCGAGCCATTCTAGTCCTGGCACCAACCATTGGCTCAGAGCAGTATTGCAGTCGTTCTGAGGCTGCCACGCGAACTCTTCAGCCAGATCCAGCGACAGGCAATGGGTCTCAATCGCCGGTCTCGTAATGTTAAAAACGGCGTTATCCACGGGCTTCGTAGAGTTCGCCAATAACTCGTATATTATGTAGGAGTAGAGTTCCGGGTCCACCGAGGAATCGACAATTTTAGAAAGCGCAGATTCGTACGAGTCTATTAACAAGGGTGCAACTAGACTAACGAAGTCCTTATCTTGCGAGGTGCCAAAGTCGAAACTAAAATTCGCGTGGCCGCCAGCTTGAAGATTGTGGGAGTAGTACCAAGAAGTTGCAAGAGTACAGTTCTCGGTGAAGTTGCCAGCGGTCAAGAGAAACGTAAACAATGCCAAGTCGAAGGGTACCTTCAAAGGCTCCATAAAGTCAGCAAAAGTGAGGTTCAACCTGCCTACTTGTGCGTACATCCATTCCTCAGGATAATACGGGTAAAGAGAAGATGAATTGATGTTGATAGCCTGCTGAGTCTGCTGCATGCCAAAAGTGGGGAATAAAGAGATGAGGAGGCAAAGCCTAGCAGTGTAGGTACTACACGTCATGGCAATGGGTTGTCGATAATGACCTCGAGAACTCGAAACAAGTAGGACAGTGATTTTGTGCAACGCCGATAGGGAGCCTCGTTGACCGTGTTCTTTTGTAAAGCATTTGCTGCTGAAAAGGAAACGGCGTAATCGAGTTCCTCAAGAACACAGAACTCGTCGACGCTGCTCGACATTTTAAGGTGCCTTGACACGGCCGAATCGTACCTTTCAATCCGTTGAACCGCGACAGCCTCACTATACGCCGCATATCAGGCTCGGAGAGACAAGCAGGGTTGCAGTGACAAATATTCAGGCAGGCTGAGAGCTTGCATGGATCGATCTGCGATGTGCGTGTGTGTGAAGACCAATAGGCTTCTCGCACATAGGACAACTTGCACACCATGGCAAGGTATGCAGCCCCGTCGGCCAAGCGATGCAACCAGAACTTATCTCTGCGATGCATGATTGCGGCTCAGTCATTCTCTTATCATGCTGACATCTCTTGCGGCGTGGCCACGACCCTTAATAGGATCAAAACCTCTTTCCGATTGTTTTCAACGGTTCATGATGACAAGGACAAGGATTATTAATGCTCAATACAATCACTGTGATTTGCAAACACTTCGTTTGCAGGGGTGAGAGAACCAGCAATGCATTGGCCCGGCGAAGGCACTACAGAGTCTTAGATAGATGCAGTATTTGATGTATACTCAGCATAACCAGCCTGAAAGTCGATTTCCGTGTTGGGGTGACACCTGAATGAAGACTTCTTCCTCGTAGCATTGAAGTGGAATTCCTCGAGGCCAAGAGAAAGAGACTTTGGGCATTCAGGTTCTCCTTGAATTAAGAAATTCATCGAGACCTAGGTAGCTTTATTGGACCCGGCTTTGATCTAGATAGTGTACAGAAAGGGCTCTAGAGGTTTAGATATCCCCTAACGATTACATCGAGAAAGAATGAGGAATTTGGCTGGTCAACAAACGGCAGCACATACGGTATGCTCCCTGGCTACGGGGAAAACAGAAAGCAGCAGCATTCGATACTGCTACAAACAGAGAATCTCTCAGGACTGCCCTCGCAAGGAGGCTCTTCTAGTTACAAATTGAATTTTCGGTATAATTGAAAAATGCCTACAGCTTCAGGCCCGGGCCAATGAGCTTGCCATTTAATCTGATGACTCCCTAAAACCCATTAGTTGTTTTCCAGACGTCTTTTTGGAGCACACACCTCTTGAACATAGGTCGCTAGTAAGGTACCATCTTTCGCGAACATCCTTGCGGAAGCTAAACATCTCTCGTCTCCCGACCAAGGGCTATGGCCAACAAGCAAAATCCATTCATCAGCTCTGATGCGGGCGGGCGCATGGAAGTAGATGGTATGGCCAAGAGAGGAGAGCATCCCGACAGAGCTCCCTTCCAACGATGACGTTTCGACACCCTTCGAGAAACCTCCAGGAAAGTCGAATAACCCAAGTACGTAGGGCGTGATCGAAATTGAGACCCAATCTGATAGATAGGCCAAGATTGACTGCTGGACCTCGACGTCATCTGCCTGGGCAATTTCCCTCGGCGTCCGGATCCACGTCTGAAGCTTTGCGTCTTCCGGCTGACCATTGCTCTTTTCTATCGAGATGGGAAACAGCTGCGGTGCTACGGCCGTAGCAGTGCTGGTTATGGACTCATCAGGCGGCGATCCCCTCGATGATTGCAGGGTGGGAACATGTTGAACACGCTGCTTCTCGGAAGGGACCGCCCGCATGAACGATAAGGTGCTAGTGAATATACACTTCCCTTCTTGGGTGCCTTGGACCGTTCGGGTGATGAAGGAGCCTCCATCTCGGGTCCTCTGAACGGTGAAGGTGGCTGGAATTGTCTCGTTCCCCACAATCAAGAACTGGCAATGCATCGAATGGCATAGAAACCCATCGCGTACGGTCTTCTGAGCCGCGACTAGGCTTTGTGCGACAATGGACCTAGGTGATGCGTGAGCGATTAGTAGGTGAGCGGGGGTAGTAGTAAATGTTGGCGTCGCTGGTCTTACCCACCGTATATCCCCCTCCCTCCTGGCGGACGCCAATGATCTGCAGTGGTAGTAAAGACGTCCTGAGATAGTTGATGTTAAAGCGACGTCCGAAGGGCGGTCAATGCGAACGATGAATTAGACAAGCACTCACCGGTTCAGTCTCCGCCAGCTTCAGCATTTCCTCCAACGGAGACAGCTGAGACATAGCGACCGAATCTTTGGGCCGCGTCATTCTCACCGCTGATATTCTAAGTCTATGGTTTGTAGTCTTGGGTGACAATGATGTGTTTTGGGATCCAGTGAGATACGGACATTGGTCGACACCGAGGCTCGGGGTTGCAGCGGCCCCACATCTCCGGCTACTTAGGAAGGTCATCCTCGGCTAAAGTGGGCCGCCATCGGCATATTGATGACAAGGGGGATTTACTTGCAATATACTTAAGAACATAGTAGAGAATGGAGATTATTCGTCCTTGTAACTCTGCCTATGGTGGAAGCACTTCTGTTATGTCAGGTGCAAGAGTCTTAACCCCCAAGGCGAAGGAATCAACGTAACTTGTACTCGTCCCGAACAACCGGTCTTTCGCGTTTGAAGTATATGTTCCAGTCATCAGCAATTACAAGTAGATATCCAAATGGTGATTTGGATAAACGCAGAACATTCTAGGCAACGTCTCAGTCATTTTTGAATGCTTTACGTCTCGGACTCACCTCTTTGAGTAAGCAATAAAAGACGGTCATGGGTTGTTGAATTGCGGTGGTCGCCGTATCTAAAGGGGGCCAGCGACAAGGAGTAAATTCCAACTAGTTTCGAGAGCGGAAAGACATAAAAGACTTGCCGTGCCGTTAGGTCCAAGACCCCACAGTTCAGGAGGAAAATGGTGAAGACAACGAAATAGTCTTACCATTTGGCCGTCCTGGAGGGAGCCGATTGAAACACCCCCACAATTAGGCAGCAATGCGTCTCCTTTACGAATCATCTTCTTATTTTGACTGTCTTAAAGTGTGGCATACAACAGCAGCCTATCTACTCAGCCATTTAGTCTCTTGCATGCTCTCTCAAATAATATCATCCTAGGCTTCACCATCTCTTCTCCGAGCGTTCGCCGGGTCACAGCTCTGCAAGCCTGTTGTCGGCTCTGAAGGATTGTTGGTCATGAACAATATTTCATCAACTAATCAACAGATCTGCGAGAGATGTCTCCGGATCGACTTTGTGAATGCGTTGTGGGCGCTGGAGCAGGGAAAGATGGACCCCCAGGGAATCATTCTCGATGGCGACGCCGGGAGGTTCGTCTCCGGGGACGAGGCAACTTGTGACCTCTGCAATCTTCTCTCAAACGCCGCTCTTTCGTGTTCCATATCCGATTCTGAGGCGCAAGGTTTCGAGCTTCGTGCGTTCTCGTACCTGCAGAACGGCATCGGTGTCAGGCACACTATTCCGGGCGCACAAGACAGCCTGATGGTTGTGGTCACTTCCAAGAACACAGTCATTTTTGATGAAATCTTTTTCGATGACTACGGCTATAATGGAAAGTATTACGTGGTTCTTACAGACGGTCAGCCCGGTCCTTTGAAGCCGCAGGAAATCCCAGCGCTTTTCGACCATGGCAGGGCCCGTCTGTGGATCGACAATTGTAAAGAGGATCATGGACCGTCGTGCAATAAGCCTGTGGCTTCAGCTGCTATTCCAGGGATGAAACTCATCAACTGCAATACACTCCAAATCGAACCTGCACAGCATGGTATGCAATGGATAGCATTGAGCTATGTATGGAGTCCCCAACCCTCGAGCTCTTCTGCCCAAGTCAATTGTCGATTGCCATCAGAACTGTCGGCTTCAGTGAAGGATGCCATGACTCTCACAAGGCACCTTGGGTATCAGTATCTATGGGTTGATAAATACTGCATAGATCAGAGCAACGTGTCAGAGCTGAGCGACCAGATCAACAAAATGGACCTAATTTACAGCAACGCCGAGGCCACCATTGTGGGTGCTGCCGGCCCAGATGAAACGTATGGCCTACCAGGCGTGGGTTCCACTAAACGGTTCAAACAAGACATCGTTCATGTAGCCGGTGCCGCAATTATCAACATGGGGCCTCACCCGGCTGTGTACGTCGAGGAGGAATCCCGTTGGTGGAAGCGAGGATGGACGTTCCAAGAAGGATTACTCTCCCGACGGAGAATTATCTTCACCGAAACACAGGCATTCTTCGAATGCAACACCGCGAGCTGGATAGAGAGCTTGGGAGGGATCGAGTTAGTCAAAGATCGGCAATCGCTCAATTGGACAAAGTGGAAGAACGGGACTTTCCTCTTGAGTCACTTCATGGGCCAGCCGGAAACCCAGGCCCCAACAGAGACAACAAAGCACGGAGGAAACGAGCTCTTGGAGAACCCCGCCGGAGACTCTATGATTGCACGCCGTCTCGTCGACTTCTTCCCGCTGATTCAGCAATACACGACGCGGAGCCTGACCTACGACTCTGACTCGCTGAATGCTGCTGCCGGGATGTTGAAGATCTTGGCCAAGAGAAAGCCATCGGTTCTTGCCATCTCGGGGTTGCCTTACGTTTCACTCCCAATACAAGACGTGCTGATCAACACACAAATATTCATTGCTACATTTTGTGAAGAATTCTTTTATGAATTTTTATATAACTAGGGATATATAAGAGGTCCCCTTTACTCTAACTACCCCCTATATATTTAGTAAACTACCCCTATTAACTACTACTACGCTATAGCGATTATATATATATTTTTAAGTTCTTTTAATAAAGTGTTATATTTTAATAATATAAAATACTTAATTTAACTAATATTATATAGTTATAAAAATCTATATACTTTATTTTAATTCTTTTAAGTAATTATAAAGAAACTATTACTACTTTTAAAGTAGTAATAAATAGTATTAATATAATATAGTAATAATATCTTAATATTAAAGGAGTAATAAGTTAAAGTAGTATAAAGAAAGAGATATTTATTTTTAGTAATTTATACTCTCTTTATATACCCCTATAAATAGCTATAGAGGTTTCTCTATAAATTATCCTAGTTTTTAAATATTTCCCTATAAGAGTTATATAGTAGTTAATAAAGTGCGCCTCTAGGCGGTAAACTGCGAAGAAGAAAACTTAGAAGGGAAGAAAGATATTCATTGCTATAAGTTGGTACCACAAGAGTGACACAGTTATACGTCGAAGGCGGGAGTTCCCATCGTGGACCTGGGCAGGCTGGGCAGGCGCCATTCGCTGGATGTGCTATCCATTTCTCGGCTCGCTGAAAGCATTGAATCCGATACTGCACGCGGTCGAGCTCGAGTTTGTGTCGGGATCATCTACCTTGTTGAGAACGGACTTGGAACATGGGCTTAGTGATGTAACGGAGTCGCCTATCGCACTTCGATTTGATGCGCAGTCCGTTCCTCCCTCACTGTTCTGCAATGGTCGGGCTCCAAGTCATTGGTTTGCAATTACAATCGGAAACCAACGCCTTTCGAGTGGCATGAATACACCTACGAAAACGCCTGTCGAGTTTCTCGAGCGTCTCAAAAGTGGCGTTTGGGGGTGTCTTCTTGTTGGGACGTATCGTCCTCGGCCAATGCTCGCGCCGCAAGCATATTTGATCGTGGTTGAGTGGCTTAGCGGCGCGACGGCAACACGCGTGGGCGCTCTCATGTTCGAGCAAAAAGAGACCATGGACGAGGATATTGAAAGGTTCTATGACGAACTTGATCTGTCATGGATTCGGCTCCGTCTCATTTGAACCCAGAGCTGCTCATACCTTCGACACAGTGTCCTGTCAGTCATCCTTACGAGGTTCTTTGCCTAGGGTATTTGTAAGATGATCAATAAAGCTTCAAGACTGACGACGCTCGATGCATCATAGCCTTAAAGATAAAAATTGCGACTCAATCATTAGAATGGTCACTTGGCAACGCAACGTCCGCTGGTCCGTCATCGCCGTCTCGTCGTAAAAGAGGACGAAGTGCGGGGAAGGACGGTATCGTTTTGGGACAACGGCAGCCTTTAGCGATGACAAACTGTACATTGAGAAGTTGATCACTGCGCTGAAGAGTGTATAGGATTATTAGTGGTATATAGGTTTTAATTACATTAATTTTGGTGGCCCTCAAGACGATGCCAGGAACGTGATACTTCAGCCCAGGCTACATCTCTCTCACGCATACCGCTTCAACATGGCAACAATGAAGCTCCTTGTCTGTGTTCAAACGCTTTTGCTTCTTCTGGCCTCGAGCGCGGCCCAAATCATCAATCTCGAACCCGTTTCCAACTCCATCCTCTTGGCCACCACCTTACACCCCCCTGTGATCCTTCTCTCCTCCAACGAGACCGCAGCCGTCAAACGTGCTGCAACATCACTCTCCATCGACTTCGGCCGTGTTCTCGGAAAGAATAGCACCATCGTCTACGACACATTCAACACATCCACAACATATCCCATCCTGGTCATCGGAACACTGGGCTACTCCCCTCTCCTCAAGCTCCAAAACTCCTCCATTCAGGGGAAATGGGAATCCTACACTCACGAAGTGACTATGAACCCCTTTCCGGGTATTTCTTCAGCCTTATTGGTAGTTGGCAGCGACAAGCGTGGCACTGTCTACGGCATCTACGCCCTCTCCGAACAGATAGGCGTCTCTCCATGGTACTTTTGGGCCGACGTTCCCGTCACACTTTTGCCATCCCTTCATCTAGCCCCCAACGGGACAAGCTACACACACGGACCCCCCTCCGTGAAGTACAGAGGCATCTTCATCAATGACGAAGAAACCTGCCTCACCTCCTGGGCTCGTACCTGCTTTCCTCTCGCCTCATCCGACCGCAACCGTCCCTTTACCTCTTCTTTCTATGCTCACGTCTTCGAGCTCATCCTCAGACTCAAGGGAAACTATCTCTGGCCCGCTATGAAGAACAGCATGTTCTATGTCGACGATGTTGCAAACGGTGCGCTCGCAGACGGTTTTGGCGTGGTGATGGGGACAAGCCATCACGAACCCATGGCGAGGGCGTACCGCGAGCAGGAACGGGACCTCGATGGGAGGTGGGATTGGAGCCTGAACAAGGAGAACCTGACAGCTTTCATGAGGGCAGGTGCGGAGAGAAGCAAGGACTGGGAGACGGTTTACACGATGGGGATGAGGGGAGATGGGGACACAGAGTCGCCCACGCTTACCGCACCACAAGTAGAGGAGATCATTGCGGTGCAGCAGGAGATTCTGAACGCTACTCACGGGAGTCGTTCGAGTGATTTGCCCAAAGTTTGGGCTTTATACAAGGTGAGTACCACGATGAAATTTCATGGATACGAGAACGGTTTCGCTAAGCACGAGAAACAGGAAGTCGGTAAATACTACCAGCAGGGTCTCCAGGTTCCTGACGACGTGACGCTGCTCTGGACTGACGATAACTATGGCAATCTCCTGCGCACGCCGTACCCCAACGAGACATCGCGCACGGGAGGTGCTGGTGTGTATTACCACGTAAACTATGTTGGCCGCCCCAAGATTTATGAGTGGATCAACACCATTCAGCTGGCCAAGACATGGGAGCAGATGCACCTGGCCTATGAGAAAGGGGCTAGAGAGGTTTGGATTGTGAATTTGGGAGACATCAAACCTCTGGTAAGCTGAGTTCCTCCCTGCTTCCCTTTCTTGAATTGCTTGGTTTCCATAATTTACCCCTTGTGCACACACACGACGGTAGCCTATGCTAAACTGTTACATCAGGAGATACCCACAACCCATTTCCTCGACATGGCCTACGACATGTCCCTACACCTCACGCCAACGAGTACTACGACCTGGCTCGAAACGTGTACGTCAAAGACGTTCTCCCCAGACATCGCGTCAGCCGTTGCGGACATCTTGAACCGATACGGCCGGCTGGTCAACAGACGAAAGTACGAGACACTCAACATGCCGCCATTCGTGTACAGCACACTCTTCTACAATGAGGCTTCCACGGCTCAGGAGGAGTGGGAGACTCTATTAGAAGATACCTTGAGGGTTTACGAGGATCTCGAAGAAACCTGGAGAGACGCTTTCTACCAAATGATTTTACATCCCGTCGAGGCAGGAAAGACGGTCAACGAGCTGTATATCAAGGCCGAGTTGGGGAAGCTGTATAAAGCGCAACGACGAACGGCAACGAATCGCCTTGCTACGGAGGCGAGGGCGGCCTTTGCCCGGGATAAACAAATCTCGGCAGAGTACAACGGGATCAATGAGGGTAAGTGGAAGGGGATCATGTGTCAGGTGCATATCGGGTATACACTGTGGTATGAACCGAGCAGCGACGTGATGCCGAACCTGGAGTATGTCAGTGATGCGGATGTGCCAGCGTCCGGAATTATGGGAGTTGCTGGGCAGGGTGCGGTGGGTGATGTGGACGAGAGGGAGATAGTCTTGTTAGAGATGGATCCGTACTTACCGCCCGGGCAGAGTCGGTGGATTGACGTATTTTGCCGTGCGAATGGGACATCTGAGTGGCGGATTGAGTCGAACGTGTCGTGGGTCGAGGTGGACAAGGATGAGGGGACACTTGAGGCCCCTGGAGATATGGATGAGGCGCGGGTGAACATTGAGGTGGATTGGTCTTCTGCCCCCAAGGGGCATAGCACCGCTGCACTAACCGTTCAGAGGAATGACACAGAGGATGCGGTCACGGTTTTACTTCCCATCTTCAATCCTCCTGTCGCCAAGGAGGACCTGGTCGGACGCTGGATTGAGTCTGGCGGCGTGGTATCCATCGAAGCAGCGCATTACTCTGCCATCGAAACGAAGAACGGGGTTTCGTACCTTGAACTCCCATTCTACGGCAAGACACACTCGGGAGTCAAACTTTGGCCAGTAGGTGTCGATTCGTTGACCCAATCCACAGCGCCGAAGCTGCGATATGACTTTGTCACGTTTGCTGAGTATGAAGACGTCAAGGTACGGATGTATCTTGGCGGCTCGAGGAACCACGACATGACGCGGCCGCTGAGGTATGCTTTTGCTGTCGATGACAGGGAAGCTGTAGTCGTACAACCGGTTGGTGACGCCGGACTCGGAGAGGATCCAGAAGGATGGGCTGATTCTGTCATTACCGGAGGATGGAATGTGACGACAAATGTGACGGGGGAAAGCTTGAAGGCTGGGAGGCATGAGTTGGGAGTTTGGCTGCTGGAGCCGGGAGTTGTGATACAAAAAGTTGTTGTTGATCTTGGGGGCGTTAAGGCGAACGGTTTGGGGCCGCCGGAGAGTCTGATACTGCAGGATAATCGTCAGACATGAGGGAATGATGTTTCATGATGCTGTGAAGAACGACAACATCACGAACGGAAGTGCGGGCTCTATCCAGTGACGAAGCTAGCCCCGTATCTCCCGCTACGCGCCGACCCTGGCCGCCTAGACGACGATTGTCCGGTAGGCGCTTATTTAATGAGACCGGGAGTAGGCAGACGCGCATGATTAGATAGCAAGAATCAGGCAAAAAGAATTAGGTACTACCTCTTTCGAAGTCCAAACCAGGAGAGACAATATGACACAGCTTAGGTATTGTTGGGGGATGGGGGGACCACACAAATGAACGTACGCAGGGGAGGAGTTGCCCACTCAAATGCAACTTTTGCTAGGCAAGAGATCTGTAGAAGCACGACACTCGGCCTGGACTAGCGATAGGTGGGACACAGTCTAAACTTCAAGGCGGGCCAATCGGGCACTCGTTTGCAATGGAGTTGTGACGGCCACCGGGCTTTTGTGCCAGCCATGCAGGAATAGTTCAGCTGTGAAGCCAGCCCTGTTGACTTTTTCATGTGAGTCTGAAAGGATTAAGTGTCAGTAGAGTCTGACAGCAGTGCCACAGGCTGAGTGGTCGGCATCCCACGTCCACTTGGCATGCATGAAGCTTTCCTCGATTCGCTCATGATCAACGCTTACCATATTCCGTCAGCAGGCAGACATTTTCCACGGATCATCAGACAAAAGAGATTGTATCTGCGTAAATTCCTCTCTCTTCCTACATTGACGCTTATACCCTCTATCTTGCTCTCGAGGGCGAACTTTTCTCTGCATTATACTTCAGGCTACTCACGTGTATTTCTCAACATCACCAGACCTGCCATGTCAGAACCGGAGAGGTACGCTGTCGCTTGGATTTGCGGCACCCCAATCGGGTTCGACGCGGCATCGGTTGTTTCTAGAGGAGAAGCATGAGCCACCAGCTCGAGTTGGCTCGTACGACAACAACAGTTATGCACTCGGTCGCATAGGACAACACAACATAGTCATCGCTTCGAGCCCTGTCTGTGGATATGGATTGACCTCTGCGGCATCTGTCGCTAAAGATCTCCTTTACACATTTCCAAACATCAGATACGCTTTCATGGTGGGAATCGCCAGCGGTGCCCCGACTACTGAGGTTGACATACGTTTGGGAGATGTCGTTGTCGGCTGTAAGAATGATACGGTTGGTGGGGTCTTGCAGTACGATTATGGCAAGATCATTCAGAACCATAGGCTCCAGCATACAGGGTCTTTCGTCCAGCTTCCGAACTTCTTTCAGACAGCAGTAGCGGCGACTGAAGCTGAGTACAACCTCGAAGGTCACAGCATACGTCAGGTAGTTGACAGAATCGTCGACGGAAACAAGGGACTCCAGAGATACAAGCGACCAGACCCGAGTGCCGATGTACTTTACCGCTCCGACTACGAATATGCCACAGATGCCGACAAGGATTCGGCATCGGTCATCCCAAGGAGGAAAAGAAACCATGATGACCCAGTTGTTCATTACGGTCTCATCGCAACCAGCAATAAAGTAATGAAAAATGCTCGCGTGCGAGATCTCTTAGCTCACGAGCACAAGATTCTTTGCTTCGACATGGAGGCCGCTGGGTTGATGAGCCAGTTTCCTTGCTTGGTTGTCAGAGGGATTTGTGACTATGCCGACACACACAAGACCACGGATTGGCACGGATACGCTGCTATGACAGCGATAGCGTATGCTATCGACGTTCTACGACGCATTCCGCCGCAAAGTACTGAGAGAGAAGGGGCCACAACGGATATCATTACAAGTAAGTGATGTCAATGATCATCACATAAATGGTCCTTTAACAAAGTGTTTTATTAGTCAGTGGGCTCGGGAATTTCGATCCTTCGAATAGCCGAACAGGGCGACGGAACGAAGACTCTGTGGCAATGGTCGACCACGATATGCCCGATATACCCGACGACGCATCCGACATTTCTGACGCTCCATCCGTTTTCACTCAGGCATCCGCAGCGTCATCTTTGGCTTCAGCGGCTGAAGAGTCAGATGTATCAGTGGAACTTGCTCGGGTGCTTTAGAGCGACGAACAGATGAAGACGCTGTACAAGCACGCCCTGAAACGACTTGATCGAGATGTGTTCATCAAAAAGAATGACTCCATTCTTCTGAGATATCTTGCAGATCTCCGGCGATCTACGAGTAGCGAAATCTACAGAAAGGTCTTGCGAACGTTGGCTAAACCAGAGCAACGTCAACAGGTCACTCGGACGGTTATCAGTCTGATCCATTCGGATCACACCCAAGAGCTTCAAGACCTAAAACAGCAAGATGAAGCACGAGAACAGCGGCTCAATGAGAGATTAACCAGAGAAGCTGGGCACTCTCAACTCAATACAAAGACAGGCGCAACTGATGACGACGATCAAAGCGACGTTGAGCCAATGCAACACGATGACGAGAGTGACGAGGACCATGCTACGAAAGAAGACATACCACTTGATAAGGTCAAGGATTTCTTTCGAAGCAGTAGTTCAGTTGATTCTCTGAAAAGTCGTCTAGAATATCTTGCCAACCGACCGTCAAATATTTCCGAAGCACTGGCCGATGGAAGTCCTGGTATGCTCGCTGTATACCTTGAGAAGAGATTCAAACGAGCAGCTACGGGTGATTATCAGTGGATCACTGGACTAAGAGATATGGGCCACTCATACACCGAGATTTCCAACCTACTCTATCAGGCACATCACGATCGCCCTTGGATCTATTTCGAGCCTATTCAGTCCCGGAAGGCAGTCAACCTGCCCCAACCCGAGTCGCAACACCACTTGATAAAGTGTGCACATACTGCTCTAAGAGACGAAGGAAACCTGGATTCTATCGAAACACCATTTGAAAAACTCGGTAAAAAGACTGTGATGCAGCTTGATGACGAGAGAGAGGTCAGAAGACGATTTGAAGAGCTGTGTGGGTTGAGCGGTATCACCCCAAGCTCGCGAGACCACACCGAATGGAATGGCTCAGTCACGTTCGATGAGGAGAATTCAGTGGCGTTCATATCACACACAATTCCTCCGGAGCACACCAAAGAAACAACGAAGATTGCACATCGTTTAATGTGCGTGGCAGAAAGAGTCGGAGCGGCTGCGAGTGTACTGCAAAGTGCAGGCTTTTGCTGCAATTCATTCACCCTCCTCATGGCCTCTGAGCACGAACAACAAGCGCGACTGAACCGATTCAATTTCAATTGTATCAACGAGTTTGCCACAACACTCCGCGATCTTTGGATTATGGGATATGGAGGAGAGGAGAGGGGGCCTGAAGGCCTACCACGTATCCTGAACTCGCTCCGATCCCAGTCACAAAGGGTATTGAGCGGCAAGCTTTCGGTCCGTGGAGATCATCAATTCAAGTCCCGGCTGATCGAGACGCTTCACCTGACCTCGCTGTCGATTCAAGTTCTGAGTATTGGGCTTTTGTCATACTTCCAGGCACACATCGGTGAGATCCGGCCTTTTTTCCTGGACTTCTCCCTTCGCAAACTACTGTTATTGGGATTAAAAAGCCCTCTAGACGGTGAGAAATCCAACGTTGGAATCAGTGTTTGCTTGACTCCTCTAACATGTCTGAATGACATGATCAGAGGCGAAGTCATGGTTTTCCACGGGCCAGCCTTCACCGATCTTCCAGGAGGGCGGTTCGACGTGTGCGCGAAGCCAGAAGATATCCTCGATACGTGGGGCCCAGGGCATTTTGTGTGCCAAAGGCGGGAACAAAACGTCCCGGTGGCCATCAAGATAGGTGGAGGCTTCATTTTCCCATCACGGCAAAACGAAAATGGTCTGGAATATCATTGGGCCAATAGTCTGTCGCTTTCGGCCACACCACCTGCGCTAGAACTGCAGCGAGAGATCACAATTGGAACGATCATTCATACAAACGGCAACTGCAGCAATGATGAGGAAAGGTGTTGGCAAGCTGCTGGATCATCAATGAACATGCTTGGTACCTACAAGAGTTACATGTTCACATCTGGACGCGAATTCGGGATCCAAGGCGGGCCAGATCAGTTCAATCTCGTTCATACCGTTGTCAGAACGAAACAACTTGGTGTGACCATCAAGGACAGACACTTCAGCCAGATGACTGAAGACGACAGGTTGATTGAACTTCTTGAGAACCACTGGGGCGTCCGGGTGAGCTACTGCACTGGAGTAGCCCAGAGAGTTCCCTGGCGGCAGATGGTGGGTGACTTGTTTTGCGCTTTCGCTGATTCCTGCACAAAACAAGAAGATCACGAGCGATGGAATCGTATTCGAAGCAATCACCGTGTCATCGAAAACTTTACTGGACAAGGCGCCAGTTACGAGACACTGAGAAATTGGCTCAGACAGCTGGAGCCACCTTTGCACAGTTTCGTCTTAGGAATCACGAGACAGATTATTGGCAGCCTCAAGGATACCGGTATCAGCCCTTGCGGAAGATTCTTTTCCGTTGCTTGGCCAAACCACAATACAGTCGACAGATGCCTTCAGCTTACGCTTAACAACGACTTCAGTAAGTGGATGCCGATTCTCGCGGAATCGGACCACTGCGCCACTTTTGCGTACATGACAAGTTCCTGCTTGGAAACTACCACAGAAAAGTGTCGCGGCTCTGGGAGTTTGGACAAATTCCATTGCTTGAAACAGCAGTTCGCTGCAGAAGTTACCAAGTGCCCGCTCAGTGGACTTTAGACCACCAACAGAGCTACTTTTTCGACAAGATGGATAACGCGCCTTGTTGGGTAAGGGCAGAAAAGGATACAACTCAAGGGAACACACCAGCGACTCTCGTACGACTGCACACGTTTGAATCCCTGGTCCCTCATATGAGGTATAGAGTGATCGAGCTCTCACGAGGCAGTGGACAACAAATCCAGGAGAACGATCTTTCTTATAATCAGGCGGAAATAGTGTGTATTTTATCAAAGCGAGCAAGCTAGAGTCAGTTTTCTTCGAGGCCTTACTCTTGGAGTCCAAGGTTTGTTTCAATTGTATTTCGGCGTTGGCTAGTATAAGTATGTAGTTTTTACACAGCGCTTTTGATTCATGGTGGTTACCTTTCGCAATGCACAAGAAGCTCTTTCATTTTCCCAGAAAAGCCATGTCGATGATCGCGCTGGCGGCAGATACATGACTACGTGGAAGTGATTTCTATGTACAGTTACGGATGAGATGACTTTCTGTTACTTCGTCACGGAGTCTGAATTTCTTGCAGTCTCGTCCTTTCACCTATACAGTCGCTATTATCGTAGTCCCGCCGTCGTCTTTACCATTGTTGTCGCCCTCGCTACAGGCTTTCGTCCCCATCGATGTCATCAACTCTTAAGTACCTGTTCCGTCTTCAAAAACTTCCATAACAAGTTTTAGTCCCCGGAGAACAGGCAGCATAGACACAGTATGGTAGGGATTGGCGATCTCTTGCAGCGGCTACTTCTACAGAGCCTCAATCTCTCAAGAAACCACAACACGGTTCAAACACCCGATGAGAGTCCACTTTACATGCAAACCGATCGTGCCATGCCCGCAACTGGGTCTCTGTATGGCGTATCCCCTCCGCATGGAGCTACCAAGGTCATCAACAGGCATGCATGCCGCCCCCCGACTTCATTGGCCCGACAGCCTCACTTGTGCAACCCAATAAGGACGCACCAGGTCTCTCGACTGCAGCGACTCATGCAATCAGCTACACTAACGCACCGCCTCGCAAAGCAGGCCAAACGGCTCGCGATGTTGGGTTCGGTTTGGGTGGAGCGCGCAGGTCGCATATCCAGGCCGCAGGTCGCAGCAAAAGTACGCTCTCTCCCTGAAGCAAGAAGACATCACCAGGCTGCTGATTGCAGAAAGGTCCGGTTGCCTTACAGCCTGCTTGGAACACGATTGAGGGCAGGGCGGGCGGCCGTTGATTGAACGGAGCTGCATGAACGGCTCATGCCTCCGCACTTTACCAATTGGAGGGGAAGCGGGATGTGTGTGACCATTGCCAGCTCATAGAACACGCCCATCACTCCTCACTTGGGACCGTCGGGCGTTCACGACCTTTTTTTACCTTTACGCACCCCACAACGTGCGGCCTCGACATCATGACATTTGGTTTTCTAGCTTCAGCCCGTCGGCGTCGATAGCGGTTCCTTCAATAATCATCGAAAATACCATTGGAATTATTTTCCGCTGAATTAGCCCCGCGCTCTTCAGATTCGGCTTGTGCCTGAGCCGGGATCGGCCATCCGGTACCCTTGATACCCAACGCAACAGCGCCGCAACAAAACAGCCGATAAGATGACGTCCGACGAGTCTGATTTGTACGACAGCGACTCGGAGCCGGGAGTGGCGACGCGCACGCATCACGGACCGAAGAGTGTGCAATTTGACTTATCGTCGTCGCCGTCGCAATTCCCCGAAGGGATCCCCCGGAGGCGGCCGAGCAGCCGGTCCCATCACCGGCACAGAAGCACCGAGCGCCCCCCGAACCCTTTCGCTCCCGCATCCGCACCGTTCCCGGTCCCAGGATCTCGCGCACGCCCGATGCCGCCGCATGTCCAGACCCAGAACCTACCCCAGTTCTCCAGAAGCATGGGCGGGAACCCCTTCAGCCCGAATCCCGTCGACCCATCGCCGCCGTATTATTCATACCCGTCAGCGGCCGGGTACAACTACCCCCCAGGCCAGTATCCGAACAGCGCACCCCCGAGGCCCCCGTCGTCCGGCCATCACCGGTCTAACCCGTTCGACCCTTCGCCCAGGTCGTACACAGACCGTGAAAGCCCGTACTATGGAATTCCGGTGCCGTCACAGCCTCAGCCGATACCTCGCTATGAGGGCAGAACCCCCTCTCGGCCAAAACCGCGCCCGATCCAGCCGCAGTCAGTCGACATGGAGCACGTCCAGCGGACCATGAGCAGTCTCCTCGAGCGCGAGAAGGCGCGAGAGAGGCAGGCTATGGAAGCTGCGCAGCGTGAAAGGGACATTGCCGTCCTCAGCAGGGAGATGGACAGGAAGATGAAGCTCGGGTTCGGGGAGATCCGGAACGAGCTGTTCCAGAACGACTTGAATTCTGAACCAGGGCCGCCGCGGTCAGAGTATGCAATGCGGATGTACTCGACACCTGCGCGGTCTGTCGATGACCGGACGTACTGGGCCGGCAGACCCGGTGCGCCGCCGCCCGATCTCAACCAGCAAGAGATGGACCAGCTGTGGGAGGGCAGAAGACAGCTCGATCCTAAGTACGCGAACCGGATCCAAGGCCGGCAAGATCCCAGGCTGGAATTCGACAGACGGTCCTCGTTCAGCTCCCGGCTCGACCCGGAGCAGATGCAGAGAGCCATCCAGGCCGGTGTGGAGGTTGCCCTGAGCGAGCTGGATAACAGCTACGGCGCTCCCAGTCCTCTCTCACAACGGCCTGCCTCGACTGTCTACGGAACGAGCCCGACCGCCCGACGGCATTCGCAGCAGATGTGGCCTAACGGAATGTACAGAGCCGAGACGATGGAGCCGCGGAGCAGCCCCTTTGCGCCCCCGTCGCCCGTCGAACAACGCAGAGCCTTCGACCGGCATGCGGCGGACAACCCGCAGACGGAAGCGGAATGGGTCGGCCGCCCGCGTCCGCGGCGGAGAACCGAAGGGATGAACATCACCGTCCAGCGGAGCGGAGCCCCGGGGCGGTCCGCCTCGCACAGGGACAAGCCGCGGTCCAGACCGGAAATACAGATGAGCGGGGGACGGGGTCCGACGTACCAAGATGTGGGCGCATCCACCGCCGTTGTTCGAAGAATACCAGCTGATCAAGTTGGGCCTAGAAGATTGTACCCTAACGGGTACCGAGAACCGTATTTTGAGGAGGACACGGACTCGGACGAGTCGAATGCGCAGACGCTGGCCAGGTATCCGCCGCCGCCGGTGCCGGACCCCCCGAGGTGATTGACGAACACGACATGAGTCAAGTGGGAGACTGATTGCATGTGATGGAATGAGATGAGCCATATGTTTACATGATTATAGGGGTGCGGATGACTGTCAGCTACAATATTGGCTAGATTGCAAGGGCGTTGACATCACATTAGCGAGACTACTTTTCAGCTTCCTCTTGAATTTGACTACATCGAAGAGCGAGGGTTTGCCATGTGCTATTACCTGAGAGTTTTATCAAGTGAGGATATCACGGGAGAGGACCGAAAGGGGTGTGCAAAAAAGAATCATTTTCGCGCGACCCGGTTTCGATCCAGGGGCCTTGGCTTTAATGGAGCCACGCTCTGCCTCTGAGCTATCGCGCCGTTGTGGATTATTGAGGAAGACGAGTATTCGTCGAGAAATGAAGGTTGAAGGCAAGGTTGAGATTCCAGAAAGGTTGGTCGAAGAGGTGGTTGACTCACATCAAAGTACTGTTGTGGGATCGTTCCAACCTTGTGAGGTAGGATTGGCAGTGTCTCTACTCATCACTATCTGAATCGATGTCGAGCGCTTCTCGAACCAGGTTGTATTTTATTATCAACCAATATAGATAATCTAGTGTATGCAGAGGCTTACCCTTCTGTCCAAGCCATGATCGGCACGCTGTCATGCAATACTAGAGACCCTTTGAAGTCGTGTTGAGTTTGGACGTGGTGTAACAAATTGACATGTTTCAGTCTGTAAAAGTCCTTGCAGCTAGGCTTGTACAAGCTTTCGTGGGTACTGATTCCCGGCGATCCTCAAGACACATGCTCGAATATCGACTGACATGCTCCTCTCGTCATGTTCAACGCCTCGCCCAAGCCTTCTCCAACGCCTCCCTGACCTTCATCGGCTTGATCTCGGGGAACTGGGCATTCGACGACCTGGTGCTGAGATCGAACCTGCCTTGATCAAACAAAAGCATGTACGACGACAGCATCGTCTGCAAGGTGTCCTCGGAGAACCAGTGCAGCCCAACCTTCTGCGACGGCAGGATTGTCGCCTTCCCGCTGCGGTACACCTCGTCCCCCTCGTACTTTACAGAGAACTTTGTACCTACGAGATGACCCTTCGTTAGGAAAGCAGTTCAATCTGTGAGGGGGTTGGCGGCAAACGTTACATACCCTTGACGTCCTCTGCAATGGCAAGGAACTGATTCCACGTCACCGTCTCGCCGACGAGAAAGGTGCGCGGCTCCCACTCTCGCACGTCGAGCCAGGCGGCAACGTACCGCCCGACGTCGGACGTGTGGGTGAAGGTGACGTTAACGTTCCCGGAGCCGGGCAGGACCGCGGCGTTGCTCGCCATGTCGACCACGACCGTCCAGGGGGTCATGTGGGACTTCACCGCGGGCATGCACCAGTAGTCGAGGAAGAAGCCGTTGTGGAAGGACGTGTGCTCGAGGTCCGTCGTCTCCTCGAGCGCCTTCCTGCTGTCGAGCTTGAAGCCTGTGTTGAACAGGACGTCCCGATCCCTGGACGTGCTTTGGTTAGCTCCGAGTTTTCTCCAGGAGGCGGGAGTAAGATGGGATGTGAGTTACCCCTCGTCCAAGGGGATGCCCCAGTCACTCGGGACGAATCGTCGCGTGGCTTTGGCGGCGTCCGCGGCTTGGATGAGCTGGATCTCGGGGATCTGGTCTCGTACTTTCAGAGACTGGGTGGTGGTCAAGGCCGAAATCAGCGTGTGGACGTTGTGTTTCTCCAACGTCCCTGTCGTGGCCTCCACGTCTGCGTAGTCGACCTCGATGATGGGCACGTTGAGCTCGTTGGAAAGGGTCGGGTTGGCCTGGGAGTGTTGAGATGAAACGGAAATGTCTCTCGAGACAGAACTTGGGGGTGACAAACCTTTCGGCTAAATATGATCACATCGTGAGTGCCGGCTTGTTGTATGGCTTCCACAATAGCACGGCCGATGCCGCCAGTGGCACCGGCGACTGCGACGACGACCATTCTGGATGTGGTCAGGGGAATCTATGTTGAGGAAGTTTCTAGTCCACTCAGACTTTCACAGTAGATGTGCTCAGAGTAGTACGAGCCTGTGAGTCTCTTCGACGAAACCTGCGTCGGCAGGTGCCTTTTATGATGTACGTTTCTACTCTGCGAGTGACACATTTCACACGCCCAGCAGACATGGCCAGCGGACTTTTCGGGAGAGAACAACATGATGTGCGGACTTGTGCAGACCATCAGCCGGCGGAGAGTATCCTCCGACCTACGAAAGTTGGCGGAGTTTGAATCCCAAATTCTCGGCCAAAGCCTTGTCGTCTCATTATCGGACACATCATCTATCCCGACGTCCTCCTCTTGCGCAGCTTGCCGTCAAGAGGCCTCCTGGGACTTTCATGTCCGGGTGCTGTTCCGGCGGGTTGCTACTAGATTCGGAAGCAGCATCCTCGAATGCCCAACTTTGGGGACCCGACAGCAACGCTTTCTGATGTATCCTTGTGCCATATTCGACTGCCTCCGCGTATATCTGGTCTCCTAGAGTTGCGGCCAACAGACGGCGTTGAAATGCGAGGCCCAGCCTCGGGCTCTAAGGGGGGTTTCGCATATGGACAACACTGGAAAAGGCTGGCATCATGTCGGAGACCAGAATTCGGTGACTAAAGCCAGGGAGACCAATCTTTCAGGCCAGGCATGTCGTGAAGGCTGGGACGGATGGCTTGATCGAATCCATCTGGATGGCAGACATTCGAAGACGGAAAGAGTAGATTGATCATTCGATTGCAGAGACTTACAAATGCATCTAACGTGACCTCGTCTCTACTCATCTATACACAACGCTACTGAGGTCTCGGGATCATACACATAGGGTATCCATTTGTATTACTATTCACGTGTAACGTGGCTCCTACGCCTCTCTATGCTGACGGAACGCACTCTACTCTATCGGGTCCGCTTCTACAATCGCTAGTCGCAAAGAGGTCGAAGCAATACAGGCGTCCTGAAGCGTGCCGCCTGGGTTGGAACATTATGCCTCGTCATAGCCTTTTCTCATCATCGCCCAGAGTTTCAATAGTCCCTGGACTTGGATATTTGGTCGTCAACCGGCATAAAGCGTGTCCTTGGAGGAGTTTAATTTAGAGGCTCGACCTTACCGAGCCTTTTGGAGTTTAGGTGGCTCTCCCCACGACGTGATCAAGGCGCACCCTGAGGGACTATACGCCCTCTTTTGGAGGGGTGCTGGCATGCCGTGGAGTGCCTTGGCTCGAAGCCGGACTTAATATGGCCATTGAAAGCTCACTGCAGGAACCATCAACGCCAACTGCATGAAATCGTCGTTGCCAAAGACGCAGGCGCCTCACTCAGTAGATGGAGCACTCTGCCTCGGCGCGGCGGAAAGCATCCGCAAAGAAGGACTGCATGGCCGTGTAGTGGAACAGAATGCCGCCGAGAACGGCCAGATGCCACAGGTTGTGGCTGCCGCCGATGTAATCAAACATGCCGGGACACCACCTCTCGGGGATCTTGCTGGCGTACACGAAGGCGCCCAGGAGGTAGACGAAAATGGACTTTGCGATGGGCGTGTAAAAAGTCCACACAAAGTCTGGGCCGTGGGAGAAGTACAGCTGCAGGATGGGCAGGAAACCGGTGGCGCCGAGGCCGACGAAGAAGGCGACGCGGGCCCACGCCATGTCTGCTCCGTTGAAGGTGGGGTGCCAGGGCAGGATGACGCCGCCGATGCCGAGGAAGGCGGTGGTCGACATGTACGTCCAGCGGCTGACGGGGTCGCAGTAGAAGGCGGTGTATTCGGTGGTCACGATGGATGCGGCGATCAGCAGGGAGATGCCGGTGTAGTCGACACACGCAAAGATGGAGATTGCGTCGACGTCCGCGACGGCGTTCATGGTGTGCCAGATGGTCGAGCAGACCAGCGTCAGGCACGCGGTGAAGAAGAAGACGGCGGCGATGAAGATGTCGGTCTTGGTGCTGAGGGAGAAGTTGACGTTG
Source organism: Colletotrichum fructicola Nara gc5 (assembly GCF_000319635.2). Taxonomy (NCBI): domain Eukaryota; kingdom Fungi; phylum Ascomycota; class Sordariomycetes; order Glomerellales; family Glomerellaceae; genus Colletotrichum; species Colletotrichum fructicola. The sequence goes on along the minus strand of NW_027094051.1, from coordinate 3,976,094 downwards.
CGGGGGTAGAAGTAGAGAGCGACGGCCAGGACGATGAACAGGCCGATGGCGTGGGACCAGATGTTGACGAGCTCGTTCGAGACGCCAAAGGCGGACCAGATGCACTCCAGCTTGGACTCGGTAAAGCGGTAGCCGTTGCGGATGTGCGGGTTGATGCGCCACGGCATGGGCAGGTCGTCGTAGGTGATCAGCTTTGTCGTCCTCGCGCGTTCAATGGCGCGCTCAATCGTCTCCTCGAGGCTCTCCGCCGCACGCTTGGCGCGCCCTATACTCTCGTCCACGACCTCGCGGGCAAGCTCGATACCGCCGTCGACGACCCTGCGTCCCTCGGACATGAAGGCTCCGGCGGCGCTCGTAGCGCTGGCCAGGCTCTGCTCGCGGAGCTTGTAAGCGCGGCTCTCGTACTCGGTGAGCATGTCGTCGAGCAGCTCGATGCCGACGCGGGCCTTTTCGTTCAGGGACTCGGCGGAGGCGAGGGCGTCCTGGTAGCGGGCTTCCAACGTCTCGACCATGATGTGCAGGCGCCTGCGGCCTGCGCCGAGGACTTCCTCCGAGGCGTGGGAGCATCGTGCGCGGACGGTTTGAAGGGTGGAGAAGGCGCGGGATATGCTGGAGTCGAAGGTGAGCTCGCCGTACTCCTCAATGAATTCGAGGCGGCGCTCGAGTTCGGTGAGGAAGAGGTCAACCTGAATTTGGTGTAACGAAGTACATGTCAGTCATTTTTCTCTTGGTCCGATGCTCGGGTGTAGTGGGGGAGGTGTAACCAAACAAAACAAAACACCCTTGCAACCGCAACTACAACCACCGCCTCAAAACTCACCTTCAACAGCAAATGCTCCTCTCCGTCCATGATGTGGCTGACGATTGACTTGCGTCTAGGGATGAAGAAGGAGTGTCGTCGTCTGCGGGCGAGTTCGGTGCCTTCGGGCTGAGCTCCGGAAGTGGTGGCCACGGCGATGTCTTCGTCGTCGTGGACGGCGGCGCCGGAGCAGGGGGACTTGAGCGAGGTCATGTTGACGAGGGGGTCCATTACTCTGCTGTGTTTTAGACGATACAGAAGTCGTTTCCCAAGCTCGAGGGGTTCGGCCTCGGCAGGAAGGGATACAGACAAACGCCTGCAGCCGATTAAGTCTCCGCCGGTCTGTAACGAGTAAAAGTTACCGTAGTGTTGGAGTCCTGGGGCTGGCAAGCAACAGGTTGCACCCGGATATTGCAGCAGAGACGATGGCGGCTCTGCTCTTGAGGTTGTGTTTAGTTGTGGTGGGTTGCAGTTGCGGCGAGCCTTCGGTGTTGACTTGCGAAGCCACGGGTGGGAGGCGAGGGAATCAATTGGCTTATACTCAAAGTCCGAAGGGGGGGCCCAGCGAGAATGGGGGGGTTTGTGTGTGAGTGGGACACGGCGGAAGAGCGGATTTTGGGCGCTCTGCTATCGGTTTTTTTCCTTTCCTTCCTCGGCTTCTCCACGAAATAAAATGCTTCTAGTCTGTTGAGGGAGGAGGGGGGCCGATTTGCGGGCGGGATCTCAACAATGCGGTACTGATTGGTCCGGGGGCCAAGAGAGTGCGCAGCTAGAGGTAAAAAGACGTGCAGATCCGTAAGATGCCTGGACCCTGAAGAGTGGTTTGTGGCAGCAGCCCGGGGGCGGCGAGACGAGGAACAGGAGGAGGCGAACTGTGACTTTCTTGGGGCGACTGGCTTGTGAATGCAGCTTTGCTCCCTGTGAGTGAGACTGCAGGAGGTTGTTTGCACGTGTGTGGGTGTCAGGTAGTCTTCGTTCGTCCAGCCTTTTGGTATGTATGTGCCTCAGATCGGGAAGATAGGGATGGAGCTTTGGGAGGACGGGAGCAGGGGCGAGAGACAGAGAGCGGTTGAGCGGATTCGAGCGCAATTATGAGACGAATTACTATGGCTGCCGTTGCTGCTGCTGCTGTTGCTATTGCTGCTGCTACAGTGCTTTGTTGTTTGTGGCGGTCTCCAACGTTAGGAGCCGAGTCGTGCGGCGAATACGCAAAAAGGACGGCACGGATGAGATGTCGGTCACCGAAGGCCGGCCGGACAGAAAGACACAAGAGAGTATGGAAGGAGGATGAGAAGTCAAGATTGAGAGAGAAAAGGATTTACAACGAAGGAGATGGATAGGACCAATAAGCCCGCCAAAAAGGCTGGGCGAGGAGCTGGAGGAGGAGAATAGATTACCTTACGAATACACGAGCACACGACCGGGGTCTCTCTTCGGTCTCGGAGCAGGTGGACGAAATGGTCATGGGGGAGGATGGGGAAGAGGAGGAGAAGAGAGATCCGCACCGGAGGGAAGTGGGAGAAAACAAACGGCAAAAGAAAGATCTTTGGACTCGTCTGCCGCTTCGCCTTTCGCTTTGCATTGCTTAAAAACTTACTGCATGGCTACTACTACTTCTTGCTGCTAGGTTCTCGACGCTTGCTAAGGTGGGTTTTAAGATTGCATACGAAGCCTGTATGGACATGTCCAGCAGCGCAAAAACAACAACGACAAAAGGTCTGTAGCAGCAGGCTAACAGCCAGCACATGGACTGCCCAGAAAAGGGATCCTCCCGCGCGCAATGCGGAAATGGGAAGAATGCACTCATGGGCCACGGATGAGGAGGGACGGCCCTATGGCCCTCTCTGAATGGACGTCCGGTAAAGTTCGGCCCAGCGCGCATCGTGGCGGATCGGGCGCGCCACCAATAGCGTCATTCGACACCCATGCCGCCATGCATTGGATTTGGGATTTGGGGGAGACAGTCCCGTCCCAATCGCTAGGTTGTGCAACCCAAGACAGACAGCCCTGAAAGACACCGCATTGCTGCAGGTTCGGACCTGGGCCGCCGTTGTCAATGCCTGTGACCGCCCAATTGGAGCAAGTCGTACCTTGCGGATGGGTGCAGGACGTCCTGCGTATGTGCCTGTTGAGGCATGAGTGAACTGCGTCCCCCCCCACGCATCTCTCTGAAGAAAGCAGCTGATAGCGCTTGAAGAGGAGCCCGGCGGATGGCAGAGGATGTTGAGAATCAGTAATACATATGTAGCTCGACGATCCCTGGTGAGGAGCATACTGCATAAGGTAGCTCGAGACTCTTGGCCAGATGCAGTATGCGGTGAGAAACTTGTTTGCGCAATGCCGTGCGTTTCGGAGTCTTGGTCTTGTCATCTTCAGTCTCGCTCTCTTTCCCTCTTCCCAATGCTCATCCGCGCTCTCTCAGGTGATGGCAATTCCTCAAGGCCGACATGTCTAGCCCCAAGCGCCATGGCGATAAACGCCTGCTAGCGAAATTCGGGACAACGCCCAATCTCATGCCCAACATATGTCTGGCTTTAGTGTAGTGCCCTGCCGTTCGAGGAGTGCCCTGGTAGAGACCCAAAGACTGAAATCCCATTCCACATTCCTTTCACCTTCCCTAGGTACCTACCGTACCCCACGGCCCGTGTCTTGCCTTTCCAGACATCATCGCCTCGGTACGTAGTGTTGGCTTACTGCTCAGTGCTCAGCCATCTGAAGACTGACGAGTCCCAAGGAAACGATGACCGAGGCCAAGCAAGCGTGGGAGTCCAGCGAAGCATCCGCCCTCCAACTAAGCCAGTGGGACGCGCGTGGATGACTGAGATGACTGACTGGCCCAGCGGCCCCAAAACACTGGGACCCTACCTCTGACCTACCTAGGTACCCTCCGAGAGCCCATGGGTGGGACGGCACGCCGTCCGTCTGCAGGACCAGCGGGCATGGCGGCAGCACCGTCCTGCTACCCGCGTCCACTGACCAGTAAATCCGCTCACTGTGGCACGGTCCCCGCGGCTGCACCAATTTTCTGCAACGTCCGCCTTCTCCCACTCCGCCTTGCTTCTGTTGCGTTGTTCTACCTAGCAGAGCTCTCCATTCTTTGAGACTTCTTTGATCCGAGGCGAGACGAAGCAAGGCGAGCGAGGCCCGAAGACCGGAAGAAGCACACGCACCGGCGTACGTACCTCTGACCCTTGCACCAAAGAAAGGGCCCCCGTCCGTCCCGCCTAAACGACGCCCGAGCCGTTCTTTGTCCCGCTCTCCGAAGCAACACCACCACCCCCCTGTCCGATTCCGATCTCATCCTTCAGCCTTGCGAACGCGGTCGCGCAAACCGGGGCCAGACCGACGACGCGATCCCCAAACGACTCAGCCGCGTTGTACGCTTCTGCTATCGACGGCATCATCTCCCACCCACCCGATTCCATCTCCGCAGCATCATCCACCACAAACCATGGCGGTCAACGACCTGGTATCCGACCCGAAGCTGTCCGTGGTCCTGCAGACCTCCGGCTACGCCCAGGACCAAGCCGCGAAGCTCCTGCAGCTCCTCACCGAGGTGTCCGCGGCCGGCGACGCCCTCACTCCGGAGCTGCAGGCGGGCCTCTCCAAGGAGCAGAAGCTGCTGCTCACCAACATCTCGCACCTCCGCGGCCTGCACCGCGCCGCCAACTTCACCGCCAGGGAGACCAAGGCGCAGACCGCCGAGGCGCGCCACGAGGTCGACCGCCTGCACCTGCAGCTGCAGAACCTCTACTACGAACAGCGACACCTCGAGGGCGAGATCGAGGCGTGCGAGTCCTACGAGTACGTTGCAGTCACGAACCCATTGAACCAGAGTTTGCTGACCGCGAATTGCACAGCCATACTTACCAGAAGCTTCCCCTCATCCCCGTCGAGGAGTTCCTCGCGCAGTTCCCCGAGCACGCCGACGCCGATGAGAACGCCCTCATGATTGCGCGCATCGGCCACGAGCGCGCGGAGCGCGAGACCCTCGAGCAGCAGCGGCTGGAGCTCGTGGGGAGGAAGCAGAAGCTCATCGCCGAGAACAAGAAGAGGAAGGACGACCTGGCGAATCTGGACAAGGACCTGGAAAAGTTCATCGATGTTAGTCAACCACCCGCTATCCGTGTGAAGGCTCAAGCTAACGTTCGATACAGGCTGCGAAACCAATCCAGGAGCTCTTCGAGAAGGTTGTCTGAGTGCCCGGCGTGTCAGATACAATCCTCGGCCAGCATATGTGTCACGACCGCAATTCCCTGGCTGGGCTTTACTTTGACCATGATAACTGGCCGACATGGAAGATGGACTACGATTACCAATCCCGCGAACCGGTCCGGCATATATCTCCGACCAAGTATGGAACAACCCGAATTGACGAATCGACGGGGACGGGGAGTCTAGACGCAAAGGACGCCGTAGGTCCTGGTATATCAAATCTCACCTCGGCACGGGTCCCCCATCAGGGAAATAAGAGGATAGTCGGGAATGAGATAAAAGCGAAGGAGCGACCGAAAATGTCCGCTCCCCGCCCTCGCTTGGGAGACGGGGCCCTCATGGTAAGGTGGTCAAACGGTTGCGCCCAAAGATATTTCGGCATCCTCATCACCAGGTGGACACTGTATGCACCCCGGCGGAGGAAAACAAAAGTTGAGGGATTTTGGGTTGTAATCCCTCGAGCCGCGTTTCCGAGAACCGGCAGATACGGACAGCAGCGGGTTTACGGACATGGAAAGCGAGAGCGTGACTGTTGGAGTTTCCAATGGGAGGAGACTGCTGGTACTACTACGGTCTACCATATTCGAGAGCGCGACCAGCGTCATCATCTTTCGTCACGCTGTCGTTGCTTGCGAGCTTGAATATTAATGCAATCCGACACATACGCCGTTCAGCCCTGTGAATGCCATTGTGACACTGTGACTGCCGCGACACACTCTCCCCGGCATACCAGGCCCGCTAAGAATTGCCGAGGCCGTTGGGACATGGCATGCGGGACGTCCAATTTGTTCCCCGTCACCGGCCCGCCGCCACTTGGGGACTCCGAGCGAGACGGCATATGGCCGGTCGTCGATCAAGCGGTCCGGCGACATGGCAAACTAAGCACGCGTGCGTGGGCTTGATTGAGGATTGCTCCGTAAGGCACAGAGAGCGCACGCACAGGGCAGCCCAAGGTCTCACCTCGGATCCGGCATGATACGACAAATGTCAGCCCCGTACGCTGACTGGTTGGTCGATCCGTCCGGCTGTCGGGGATGATGTACGTTGGCTTTTGTGAGACTTTATAAACCCGGGGGATTCTTTTTTGGCTTTTTCCTGGTCGGAAGGCGCCTGGGGCAAGGCCGTTTCATCGGTGCCTTCGACGAAGTACATGTCCCAGAACAGCCTTTCCCCCCTCGACTCAGTCAGGGAGCATGCGGCATGCGGGTGCCAAAAGGGCCCCGTCAGCTTGCTGTCACTGAACTTGATCAGATGTAGATTGTCTCACAGTCGCTTGGGCCACACTGTTCGAGAAACAGGTCTGAAGGAAGGAATGGTGGGGGAGGGCGGCGACGAGATGGTGGTCGTCTCCAGTTCATGAACCTGTCACAACCCGTCGGACATTAGAAAAAGTCCCTTGGGCCCAAACGAATTGCATATCCCTCCTCACCACCCTGCCCGGGGCCTGAAATCTGCACGCGCGGAAGTTGCGTAGAGTTCGCTTTGCGTGCGGCGTGGAGAAAAAAGTGTGCCCATCCTTTGAGTGTTCTTGCAGGAGCCTGTTTCAAGATCGTTTCCTGCATTTCGACGCAGAAGTTGGCTCCCCGTCGGCCGACTAGACGGGTCCGCCGATACACTCATTGGGAGTTGGGTGTGCAGAATGGCAGCCCGACGGCTTTGGGGCGAACCCTCTGAGTCGCAATAGGTTGAGACATGCCACTTTCCATCAACCGGACGAGTCCGAGAGCTCCCATCGTCAACGGGGTGAATGTCTCAAGGGCGAACCCTCATCCATACCGCGGGTTAGGTGGTTTGCGAGCGAGACGGCAAGAAAGTGCGCAAGGTTTCTTTAGAGAGCAGCCTCGCTGCTGATACTTGCGAAATTGCTCGCATACTGCCCGTGGCTCAACCCCGTCCACCCCGTTAAAGTGCCCCTCGACATCGGATGTATTGTACCGATTTCGTTGTTGTTGATGAATCAGCGTGCCTTGCAACCGAGGTCGCAACCAACTCGAGTCAAGTGCTTCCAACTTTAACTGCAAGTCCACATTGGCAGTGATCGTGGGCAAAGGAGCCAATAAGAATTGCAAAGCGTGGCTGGCTACTTGTGAGTCTCTTGGACCACCAAGACAGCCAAGACAAATGCGCTATCAGTAAATCATAATCACTTACTGTCGATGGCAGTTGGATCGAGCTAAGGAGCCAAGACACATATAGGTGGATGGGGGTCCAGTGGTGCAGTACCAGTCGCGGCCGTTCACCGTTGGTGGTGTGATGGATGTGAAGTGCAGGGCACGCCTTTGCAGCCTTCCTGGCCCGCTTGGCCTGCTTTCCTTTTCCAATCACCCGCCGACGCGTCTGCATGTGGTGTAGTTAATGGCGATCCGCGGGTGCGGGTCAACGTGGGTGCCGCGATACCAAGCTTGGAGGGTGGCCGGTTTGGGGGAGGTCGAGTGTCAACTGACAACCGACACAAAGACTCCGATCCCAGCCCAGCAGGCCTCAAGACGCCGACAGCGACCTCCTTGAAGAGCCCGATGGAATTGACGAGAAAACATGTTGGCAGCCGGGCAATTCTTCTGGCAGGATTGGTTGGTTGGTCAGGTATCGCGTACGTGGAAACCTGGAACTCCAGGTCCGGCCTTGTTGGCCCACAGCGGCCAGTCAGATTCGGAGCTTCAGAAACGTTCAATCTCAAACGCCGGCCCGCCAAGGGTTTGTCCACTCCACCATCCGGCACGTCCCCCTTTCACTTTGTTCTGTTGCTTGCGCTGGGTGCCAACCGTCATTATGTCACCGCCGGGCCCATTGACCATGGAAGTCCGCGGCACCGGTATCTCCTTGTTGATGCCGCCGCTGATTAAGTCTTGGGAGCGCGCGGGGGATGCCATGGCCTCTGCTCTATCAGCGTTTCTCAGCTGAAGCAGCGGATGATGTGCACATCGCCTCAGCGTGTCTCCAGCCTGATACAACCAGCTCGCGAAAACCAGGAAGCGCTCGATGCGCTCGCCCGTCGTGCTGACGAACAAAAGCCCGTATCCGTTTCTTCTCAAGGCTGCATCGTCCAGTACGGCGAAAAGCAAGCACTCGCTTGTGATTTTGAAATTGCGGAGGGCTGCGGAGACGTTTCTATAAGCCGAGTGATACTTGGCCAGAGGGCGGCGGCGCGGCGAGACGTCAAGTACCCAAACCATTAAGATACCTCTCGAGTTGGGACTGCGCTGGAAGGACAAGCACAATCTGCTGCAGGGATGGTCGCCGCCGTCTTTTCCCTGCCTGCCTTAGTCCTTGGGCCCTGGAGGCGCCACTCCGTCTCCGTGCACCGTGGTGAGATGTTCGCTGGTGTGCTCGTGTCGCATACGAATCTCAAAAGTCTCATACACCGATACTTTCACTCTTCTCGCCCTACCTACTATTAGCATAGCACGCGTCTAACCTCGCCGTTGCTGTTCCTCATTAGGCGCGAAGGAGAGGCGCCAAGTCATGCCATCAACTGCGATAGCACGGATATCCGAGATGGCTGGGATTGCGGTGAGCGCAGGACCTCGAAAGAGCTAGCTGGCGGCGCTGGTGATTCGGACGACATGTTGCGGCTCCTCGTGGTGCCATGGCTGTTGTTCAACTCCACGACCAGCCATCATGATGATGATGATATGCGCTTGTCGAGCACATGATTATATCGGGCGGTGTGACTAGGACCACCACGTATGCGACTTGCAGGTCGAAATCTCCCGTCCCGATTGCCGTCGCGGCTGGATCCTTACAGGCCTGGCCAGAGCGCCATGCTTTTTTCGCTCTTCTGAATGATTTGCGCTTCAAAATTTTCTCATTTGGTGGTTGCGACTCTGAATAGGAGAGAACGAGGGGAACGAAAATTGGAGAATGGGTCTCAGTCTCCCATCATTTCGCAGCAGCGGTATCCCAGCTCGCCACGAGATCCCAGGCCGGCTCGCCAGCCGGTGATGAGTAGTGTTGGAGGAGGGGAACGCACTGTCTTCTACCCTTTAAGCCCAGCCACATCTAATTTATAGAGGCTTACGCTACACCATAAAATTCTATTTTTACTTTAATAAATACATACTATATATTATAATACTATTTATAATAACCAGAAAAGCTTTAATCTAGGTTTATAAGAATATTATTCATAATTTTAATAACTTATAAAAAACTCATAATATAAAATTATATAAAAGAAAGAATATAAGTTTTTTTTTCTACTTATTAGCTATTTTTAATAAAATTAACTTATTATAATTAAACTTATTAAAATACTTATTACTAAATTAATAAACTAAAAAACAAAATAGAAAGTTAATTTTATTACTCTAATAAAAATATACAAATAAAAACTTTAACTTTTTACTAGTAATATAAGCTTTAATATTAGATCTCTAAATAAATCTAAAGATAAATATTGTTACTAAATATTTATTTACTAAATTACTATATTCCTCTTCTTCTAATTTAATAAAAAAAATACTTAATATTAAAAAGTATTAAACTAACTAATAGTAACTCTATAAAATACTTAGAAATAATAAAAAAATAGAAGAAGTTTAAAATAAGTTTAATAAACTAAATAAGTTTAAAGAATATAAAAATGAAGTAATTATAGTAATTACTATAATCCTCCCTAACTATTAAAACTAAGAGAAATAAAAGGAGAAAAGAAGGGGGGTAGTTATAAGGGTAGCCTATGTACTAGCAGAGTTTCCAAAAAGTACACTTTAATACACTATGTCACTTCACAGTGAAGGGAACGCACTGTGACTGGGCTGGCTGGTTGGCTTGGGCAAATGTCAGACTCGGCGAGGGATTGGCACCAAATGAAGGTTTGCGATGGTGGGACGACCAAGAAAAAACATCGTAGGGCCTCGGCCACGAGCTAGTTTAGCAGAGCGCAATCAATCGTCGTGACCCCTGGCAATGAGTGCGACGGTCTCGTCAAAGATCGAATGCCATGGGATGACATTTGTTGTAGGCGGACAAGGAAGCAAGCAAGCAAACAGACAGACAGCAGCAGAGGCCTTGTCCCGCCTGGCATTGCCTGCCCTGTCTGCCTGATGTCGATGGCCATGTCGCGAATTGCTTGCGTGGGCGCGTTCGCATTTCGCTTGTCGTCTCTCTATCCGCGACCCTCTTCCACCGGCATCCCTCGCCCAGCTCCTATGACGACGTTGCCGCAGTATGGCTACAGCGATGACGACGGCAGCCACACGTAGCCAGGCCATGCTGGGCTCCAAGCCCCAGCCGCTGACTTCTTGACAGCAGACAACTGTAACCTCGCTGGGAGAATCGCCAGCGATCACCAATACACTGCGGCGGCGAGGATGTGGCCAACAGCAACGAGCGCCTCTAGCCCTGGCTGAGCCACAATTTGCTCCGCTTGGCGTACTTACCACTTGCAGACGGGACGGAGAGAAGCGACAGCAGTGCAGTGCATAGCACGCTAGCCGTGCCATTGTCGCAGTGGTCGACGAACTGACCTGAAGCTCTCTCGACTGTAGTCCCCAGGTAGCGTGGTACAAGCAGCAGCATCTGTCCGCCGTGTATCTCGATCCGGGTTCGCACGCATGGCAAAGAAGTGCAGCCACGACGGGTGGCCTGGGGAACCGTCTTTGTTCCGTGACACTGAGGCACGTATGGCGGGATCCATGGCGCGTGGCTGCGAAGTGCTGGCTCGTCTGCGCCGGGCACACACACGGGTTCGCGCAGTATGCGCGCCACGGGCAAATCGCTTATATTCCGAGACCGAGGATCACCAACACAGCCCGTCCAGCTCACGGAGACAACAAGACCGTACCTTCGTGGCCGGGCGCAAGTGCGATGAAGAGCATGTAAGACGACAGGACAGCAGCCAGGGCAGACCCGGCGACGGAGCGAGTTGAAAGACGGCCGAGTATGGCAGTGGACGGGCTGTCGCAAGGGAGAGGAGCGGCTCCCGCAAACCTCATGTAGCCCGCAAACAGCTGGATCGTTGTCGGTGACATGCGCACAAGCACGCTAGGTGGCTCGCAGGAATTGAGTGTTTGGCTTGCTGTTTCCAGGGGCCTTGGGGGCGGGGAATGGAGGGAGACAATGGCACTGGCCTCTTGGCCTCCAAGATAAGGTGCGGATATGGGATGAAAGGATTCAGAGATCCGAGGTGGATGATGTGCTTGAGGTGAAGTTGACAGGAGCTACCTTATGCTGTTGGTGTGTTGGTGAATACGTACCAACAACCAGCAGTAAGGCAGATGTGGTAAGGCAGCAGGAGGAAGGCATTGATCGTCAGTTGGACTTACACGAGGCAGGTACCGTCCTCACCGACTTACATCCCAAGCCAAACCCGACTGTTGCTCTCCACGAGCCGAGCTGCTGCGTCGGCGCCGCCGTTGACGAGCCAGTTCCTCGGACGAAGCTCTGTTTGGCAGGAGGGCAAGATGGCAGAAGACGGGTGAAGCTTCTCCCAGACGCCCGTGACGACAGATGGCTTGCTGTTCGGCGTGTGAGGTGGTCAACCTATAAGCTTCGAGACGGCTTACTACGCCGCCCCCAAGCAGCTTTAAAAAGTAGCTTACTAAATCCGATGCCTGCGGCGGAGAAGGATCCAACGTGAACGCTACCGCGCTGCTGGCATACTGGCACGCTGGCACGATGGAAAAGGAGGCCTTGCATGCCGAATCCTCCTCCGATCCATCTCCGCAAAGCCAATTCCTCCTATTCCCGTCGGCTTTTGGCCGCCAAGCTGCCATCAGTTGGACACAATAATGGGCACTCGAGCAATGAGGTCCCATCCTCCTTTGTTCTCCGAGCCCTGACGAGACAACCGAGAAGACGGACCTCGACAGAGCTGGGCCGGTCAGCATTTGGTGTAGTGGGGAGCAGTAGGGGAGACCTGGTTGCCGTGGGGCATGCCCAGGTGCCTTGCACAAAAGTCTTGGGCGGTGGACACAACACTGTGGCGTCCCCAGGCGATGCATCGCAAATTTGTTAGTGGGGAAGGCACTATTTTCTTTCCAAATCCCCCAAAGGGGATGCCGTTTGGGCGACCCAGAGCCAGCCCAGTTCGTCAGAGCGGGAGGAGCGACCCTACAGCAGCTTAGCGTTCTTAGCGTAGGTGCTTGGTAAAAGTAGGTACCCAGGTAGAAACCTAGCACAGGCAGAAAGCGGTCCTTGGCCCAAAGGCCCTGCCTTTTTTCTTTTTCTTTTCTTTTTGTTTTGACGCCGCTTGGAGGATGCGGAAATGACCGCACTGTGCGAGCACTTTCCAAATTCTTGCCAGTCTGCCCAGGCAAGGCACGGTTTGTTGGCATCTGAATGCGGACGGCCAGAACAGCAGAGAACAAGACAGCGCCGATGGAACAGACCACAGAACAGAGTCTTGGACAGTCGGGCGCGGAAAGAAGACAGCAATAGCTGCCAAGTGCGGCTGAGCCATTGCCCGACGGGTAGCGACTCGCAAGCGATTCGCAAGCAACGAGGACGGGCGACGTCGAGAGCGCGCAGCAGACGAATCTACGGCAGCGGTCAGCAATATACCTGGAGGGGAACCCGCGCGATGCGTGTCACGATGTGTCTCGATTTGGGGAGCTGTCTAGCTTGGCTTTGCTGCTGTGCTTGTCCGTAACTTAAAGCCATGGAGCAAGTGAAGGTACTTGTTGATTGCCCCGCGTGGCTGGGCAAAGGGCCAAGAGCAAGAAGAGTGCAGAGTTGAGAGTGTAGGAGTGAGCTAGAAAGGTTTGAAGCTTCTCTGGGCGTCAGCATTGCGAACGCCATGGCAGGCGAAAGGAGACATTCCGCAGCGGTTGAGAGGGAATTGTGGGCGCAGAGCGGAGAGTGAGGCGGTGTCGAGAGTCTGTCTACAGCAGGCAACCACGCAGAGCTGGAGGTGACTGCCGCTTCCCACAGCAGAGCAGACTGATGAGGTGCTGGACAGGAAGTACACAGTGCGGCGGTGCAAGCGTGGCCGCTTAGCCGGTAATTTCTCATTGCTCATTTCCCGCGGGGCGATTCAGTGCAGGCGCAGAAAATTCCCAAGGCAACCCAACCCTGTCGCGGCCGTGCCACCCCTGTCATCTGCGAACCAATGTCCCACTTCGCGCTAACGCAATTGTCGAGGCGGGAGACTGTGGTGAGCAGCATCAAATCTGCAGAAGCACCCGCACGACAGACAGCAGCAGTAGTGTAGCAGCGGCAGCACCAGCACCACCAGCACCAGCAGCGGTGGCAGAGGCAGCCCGCCCACCAGAGATGTGAGAGAAGGCGGGCAAGAGATGCGCTAGCCAGAGCACGCACGGCGGCACCACCCATCCCCATTTTGTCTGGGGCCTCTCTCAGGCTCGGCGGTGACAGGCCAATGGGATGCCCTCCCAGCAGCCAGTCCCAATCGACAGTCCAATCAATCCCCCATTCAGGACCAGACCAGCCCAGCCAATGCCACACTGGCCCATCGCCCATCTCGTTGCTCATCGCTTCTATCGAGGTTTCTCTCCTCTGAGCTCATAGGCACATCCTGGTAGCTGGACCGGCCCCATCGCTCCAGTTTGGACCCCAGTCTGTTACGGCTGCCATCACCGCTGCTGGGTTGGCCCCTTGTTTGTCGTCTCGCCAATCCAGACGCTCCTTGCCCCCCTTCCTCACCCACTCCAGAGCAGTCCTGCGTCCGCCGTCTTTGCTGTGCTGCTGCTGCTGCTGCTGCTGCTGTTGCTGCTGCTGCTGCTGCTTGTCTTGTGTCGTCTTGGTTGAGTGCTTTGGCTCACGTTTTGGCTGGCGCAGGTGCTGTTCACTGCTTCGATCTGCTTCCTACAGCTGCATAACCTCTATGGGTAGTGTTTCCATCGAGGTAGGTACCTCCCGGTGTGGACGAGGTAAGTGTATGTGTTAATGTATCTTTTCAGAGTTCAACGCTGGCGAGGGTACTTCCACCTCCGGCTGGCCCCCCAAAACAAGTGCGGCTGCTTCAGGCCTGCTTCTGGCTCTGACGCTGGCGCGCACTTGCATAAAACAAGTACCTTTTCTGAGCCTTACCCGCTTCCCGGTACATGCCTGGCATCCAGGTCTCGTCTGGTCCAATACAACAAGCACGAAGCTCCCAGCTCCCATCTCCCAGGTCCATCAGTACCTTCAACTCCCCCCAAGAATCAACAAGTGCTGCTGCCGCCCCCCCCTTTCCCCTGTCCCGCCGACGGCCTCGATTCACTTGTACCGTGTGCGCGCGAGTGTCCACACCACACTCCATGTCACAGTCCCGTCCTCTGGCCTGCTCTCTGCTCTGGCTCTGTCCTGTCCTAACCAAGAAAATCATCCACTCTCTCAACCTAACCTTGCACTTTTCTCCCTCCTTCTCCTTCTCTGTCCCGTCCCGTATCCATTAGCTTGCACTTCTCTCCTCGTGAATATCATCCGACAAGACGCACTCTAATTTTTCTCCAGTCCCTCCCTTTTTTCCTCTTTCTCTCTCTTCCTCCCCTCCCCTCCTCTCTGCCAACCCTCCCACCTGCACTACTCCAACCACTCCTCCTCCTACGTGACGAGAGAGAGAGAGAGCGCGTGCGAGAGACCGCTGTCCGACCTGCTGGGTAAGAGGGCTCCATTCGACTGCTTCTTGGTCTTGACTCCCTCCTTCCCCCCTCCGTTCCTCTCTCCCTCATCCGTCCGTTGCTTGTGCAGCTGTTGGTCTCGCCCTCCCTCGAGCAACCTAAACCGGGCTTCGCACATTCCCTATCCAAGCCTCGACAGATTAGACACCTCGCAGTCGCCTTTCTGCCGTCGACGACTCACCTCCCTGTCGCTCTTCCGTCGACGACGCCCCTATCGCTGGTATCGCGCCGCCTCCATCTACAACACACAGCTTCAGTCGGTCATCGACAATGTCCCTCTTCGCCTGGGCCTCGCGCCGTGCAGGCGGCTTGGCCATGCTGGCCCTGCTGTCTCTCAGTTACTGGGTTATCTCGAAAGAATCAGCTGCTTCGGCACAAGGTTTCAATTATATGCATCAGGACAGCCTTAGCGCCATCACGCCGACGTTCAAGGGCGCCGGCTACTGGACCGTCATCTTCGCATACTACTGCCTGTTTATTCACATCCTCGTCTTCGCCTTCCCTATCCGATGCTGCTACGCCGTCTTCGACATGACCCGCAGCCTCAAGAAGATCGCCCGCAACAAGACCCTGAGGGATTACAAGTTCTCTCATCGCCGTCGCGGCTCTTCCACCTCCCTGTCCAGCTCCGAGACCTTGACCTCATCCCACGGCTGCTCCGCCTCCAGTAGCGAAGCTGGCGACACCGAGCCCGAGCTCTACACCGACGCCGATGGCGAACCTGACCGCGTCATCCACGCCATCATCATTCCCAACTACAAGGAGGAGATGGACACGCTGAAGGAGACCCTTGAGGTCCTTGCCTCGCACCCTCAGGCTCGCAGCTGCTACGACGTAAGTCCATTTCCCACATGTTGTCTTCTTTCCACCGGTCGAGCACTTGCGCAACCACGGTAAACTTTCCGCCGGCTTTGGATGACGCGCGCTCCGAATCATGCGTCCAACCGCTAACTCGGACCCCTCTAGGTCTACCTGGGCATGGAGCAGCGTGAGCCCAACGTCGAGCTCAAGGCCATGTCTCTCATCCAAGAATTCGTCAAGAAGTTCCGCGGCATCGACTACACTGTTCACCCTTCCGACATCCCAGGGGAGTCCGCCGGAAAGGGAAGCAACGTGGCATGGGCTGCCCGCAAGTTGAGCCAAAAATACTCAATGACCGCCCGCAAGGATGTGATCATTACAGGAATTGACGGTACGTGCGCATGTCAGAATCAGAGATTCTGCCGCAGTCAATGTTTCCAATTTTTGCGCGTGTAGAATGATTCGCTGACCAAAACGTGGGGTATCTACAGCCGACAGCCACCTCTCGGTCAACTACTTCGCCCTGCTTACCACCATGCACCTATCATACCCCGAAACAGCAAAGACCACCCTGTACTCGGCCCCAATCATCTTCGACCGCAATGCCCACGCCGTTCCCGCCATTGTCCGTGTTGCCGACATCCTCTGGGGTGCCGGCGGCATGTCCGGATTGTACGGCGGCTCGACCATTGCGCCTCCCACGTCCGTCTACTCTGTTCCCCTGGATCTTGTCGACCGCGTCGGTGGCTGGGACTGCGACAACGAGGCTATCGGAGAGGATTTGCACATGTACCTGAAGTGTTTTTTCGCGCTCAACGGAAACTTGACGGTCCGAACCGTGCTCAGCCCCGTCAGCCAGAGCAACGTTTGCGGCAACGGCTCCAAGGGTCTGCGCGGACTCTACTCGGATATGCAGGCCCGGTACAAGCAGGCTATGAGACACATGTGGGGTGCTCTGGATTCCGGATACGCTCTCCGCAAGGTCGTCGAGCTCTGGCAAGAGCGCAAGCACACCTCTCGCGCTTTCCGCCCTCTGCACACCTCTCTCGGCGACGCCTCTGATGTTTACGTCCCCGAGGCCCCTCTTGACCAGGAGAACCCCGAGCAGCCCCGTGAGAGCGGCATCTTCTCCGATGTCACGCACGACACTCTCCAGGCCCCTAACTGGGAACGCATCGTCTACCTCTTCCACCGTCTGTTCGAGGCCCACTTCCTGCCGCTGCAGATGACCATTCTCGTCGTCGCTTCCACTTTGTACGTCTGGGTCACCGAGGGCAGTGAGGAGGTCGCTCACCTCCGCTGGATCTTTGACATTTGCAACGTTCTGCGCACTCTCGGCTTCATGGAGATTGCACTCTACCTGTTCCTGTACGAGAGCTTCCACCGCATCTGCGTCAAGTCCCGCCAGCGCGAGATGTCCGAAGCCGGTCTTTCCGACGGCATGAACTTCTCTTACCGCAGCGTTAAGAAGAACTTTATCGACTACGCCATGGTTCCCTTGGTGGCTCCCATTTACGGAGCCATCCCCTGCGCCCAGGCCCAGCTGTGCCATTTCTGGACGCTGGACCTGGTGTACTCGGTCAGCAAAAAGGTCACCCGACAAAGGGCGAAATCACTTTCAGCAGACGAAATGGCGTAACGACAATTATATTCCCTTCACTGTTATCATTTACCTACCTTTCGACTGGACCGCGCTCCTTGGCATAGGCGGCGTTGGCTCCTTTTATTTTTTCCTTCGATTCGACGCACAGCCCAATTCTAGCAAGACCCACCAAACGGCGGTTTTTAACTCGATTTAACGTGTTTGAAGACGTTGGGGCTCTGAGAAGCCTCATGTGTAAATAGATGAGGGCATTCTTGATATGCATGGCATGGCATGGTATCGGCATTCTAGAGATATTGGGGATTCATGGGGCCTCAAACCGGAGTTCTCGGAGCAACACGCAGGAACTTGACGAGCGAGAGAGCCGTCCAAGTGCATTCGCTTATACGGAAGACGGAGTGGAACGAACGGAGTAGGACATATCCACGCCAGCATGACGATGTTCAAACCACCAGAGGCAGAAAGATGCCAAGAGGGTGACAAAGACGACGCATCCGCTGGGGACAGGACGAGCCCGGCAGGAACAGCTGAGAGTGGGTTCCCCACAACCAACAGATGGGAGGCCGACACACAGAATCCCGGGAACCCATTAATGGACGAGTCCTATAATATTTAATTGTGTGTACATAGAACGATTCATGATCATGGCAACGCTAGAACGTGGATCGGGGAGTGGTCAATAGGAAGACAGTTGCCACCAACAATACGAATGATGTGAATTTGTAAACGTTTCTCCCTTCGCTGTTCAGTGTGTATGTGGCCTTCGTGTGTATCGTCGTGCTTGATAATTGCAGATTCGTCAGCTGCTGCGGCTGGGTCGTTTCTGTGGATGAGAGGCTGAACACGTAACCAGCATCAGCCCGTCCGGACGATAGACGTTGACTTGGAGGCCGCGTGTCGTCGGCTTTGGTATGCTTAAGCCCAGCGGATGTCAGCACGACAGTCGAGTATTGTATGACCGCCAGTACCCGACGCCTCTCGGAAGTTGGTCATGTCATGGCCAATCAGCTTCCCCGCCTGCAGCCAACGGCGGCCGGCCCATTCTCACAACGGTGTTGAGAGGCCGTAAGAGCCGGCCGAGGATGGGGCCGGAGACGGGGCTACTCCGTCGTCGTCCGGAGCCACAAGGGCCGTCGGGTTGGCGTGAGGTGATCGAGCGAGGCTGTCGCGGCATTAAATACGATACAAGAGACGACGGTGGTCCTTTGCATGTGGTTTCTAGAGCTGACCGGTAGAGGCTTTTCAACTCGAGTTTCCAGCTTACGGGTAGATCAGGTGAGACATCTGAATACTTTGGTTATTCGTCGCTAACCTCCACAGACAACTAGACATTGAATATCAGAGCGTCCCAGCATGGCGAACACGAACGTCGTCAGGATCGGCGTCTTTGTGCCGGGAGAGGTCCAACTCCTCGACCTGTCCTGCATCGACATCTTCCACATGATGTCCAGGGAGTACCTCGGCCTGGAGTCGATGGACCTCCTGCCGAAGCACATGCGGGACCTGGCGCCCAGCGTGGAGATATCGTACATCACCTCCGCGGGCTATTCTCCGTCCGCCTCTGAGACGAAGTTGCTTCCCATCACGTCGAATCTGCGGATCGCGCCGACGCACGACATTGCCCATCCGGACGTGCAGCCCGGCCGGCTCGACATCTTGCTAGTCCCCGGGCCGGATCCGGGGGGCAAGTGGGAGGAGGACGTGCTGGGGTTCCTGAGGGCTCACGCGGAGAGGGAGGAGACGGATGTACTGAGCGTGTGTACGGGTGTCTTCCTGTGCGGCGCGGCGGGCTTGTTGGAGGGGAGGACGGTGTGCGGGCCGAGGGGGGTACAGGACCTGCTGAGGAAGAAGTATCCCGGGACGAAGTTCTCGGGGGAGAGGTATCGGTGGGTTCAGGATGGGAATCTCTGGAGTGGTGGTGAGTTTTGTTTTGCTTCTCTTGTTTTCTTTTGAGGCTTTGCTGATGATGAGGAATAGGTGGGATCACGAATGGGAACGACCTCGTCGCGGCGTATGCGAGGAGGAACAGCAAGCACTTCCCGGGGCCGGTGGCTGAAATTGCGTGTTCGATGGCGGATGTTGGTGATCGCGGGCAGTTCTACGGGGAGGGGCAGACGGTGTACTTTTTGGGTGTTGTGTGGCAGGTTGTCAAGGCTTGGTTCGTGAGGCCAGGCAAGGCGAAGGGCGTGTGATCGAGAAGGGGATGAGATGTGAGCTGTGTGACGGAGTTGTTAAGACAGCTTGTCTTTTCCTAGTATCTTTCCTTTCGTAAGTTGTTACTGGAGAGATATCCTCATCCGTCAAATAATTTCGAGACAGAGCATCTATAACAGGCCTTGCGAGACGTGGTCAAGATGGTGTGCATTCGAGTCCTACTTCTGTAACGGCGGGTTCATGTTGGTTTTGAAGACCCAGTTTCTTTTCAGAGCCTTTATGAAAAATCGGTTTTGGCAGATTTTTAGAGGGAAGAATTCTTCTTAAAAAAGGTCAAGGTATCATCAGATATCCTGCCATTTATCCTCATCTCTCGAGATATATGACAGTCTTTGCGAGACGTGAAGATGATGTGCATTCCAGTCCGGATGTCCTGCCTCTGCAACGTGCAACGGCGGGCCAGACTCCCAATAAATCGCATCAGAGCGGGTCTCAGACGTTATCCAAGACCCATGTCAACTGCGCTGGATCGCGCCGAGGCAGCGGGAGGAAGAACAGAGCGGTGTACGCTGATGCTTCTCGGTGGCTCCATCACCATCCTCACCGTCCGCAATTGTGCAACTGGAGTCCATCTTTTTTTTTTTTTTTTTCTTGAGCAAGGGTCCTATGCAGTTCTTTCCCCGGACGCAGCTTCCCTGTCAAGGTCGTCGTTGTGCAGCTGTTGCTATGGCAGGATAAGACCGATAAGGCGGCGCTAGTGCCTTGGGCGGTGGGGTCGACGCCAGAAAAAAAAAAAAAAAAAAAAAAAAAAGGTCCCGGGCAGGCTTCGATGAGGAAAAAAAATTTCAGGCAAAAGCTCTTCTACCTGGACCTCACCTTCTCTGTACAACCTCTCTCTCCCTCCACTGCAACTCTCATCTCTTCCACCCCCAATTCCCTCGATACCCAAACAAGACATTCTCAAGTCAACGGTCCTTTGACTCCTTTGACGTTTTAATTATTCCCAGTACAAGTCCGAACGCGGCATCCTTTTCACTTCTTTTAACGCAACACTTCACACACCAGCAAAATGGCCCAGCCTGTCGCTCTCTACGGTCTGGAGATCCCTCCTGGCGATGTCCTCATTCCCGCTTCTCCCGACTTCCCTGCCACTGTAAGTATCTTCCTCGCCTCTGGGCTCCCAGCCTGGGGTGCGCCAGCGCGCGAATCGCTGCTGGACTGCTACTTGCGCCCGGCGCATTCGCCTCACGACAGTGACTGATTGTGCAATTGCAGTTCCGCATCACCATGGCCGCCATTGACCCTACCGAGGCGCCTGAGGCTGACAACGACGGAAACATCCCTGCTGTCCCCCGCTCTACCCTCCGCCTGGTCAAGCAGCGCTTCGGCGACGACCTCGAGGAGGATGGTGATGATGAGATTGACGAGGAGTACATGAAGGCTCTGATCGCCGCCAACGACGATGACGAGGACTCTGATGATGACGACGAGCCCAACGGCGGCCCCAGCGACCCCGCCAAGTCCAAGAAGCAGAAGCAGGCCGACGCCCTCAAGAAGCTGATCGAGGCTGCCCAAGAAGAGGAGGACTCTGACGAGGAGATGGACGATGCCAAGCCCAACGGCAAGAGCAAGAAGGGCAAGGCCAAGGCTTCCGACGACGACGAGGATGAGGAGAGCGAGGAGGACAGCGACGACGAGGACGGTCTCGACCTCGAGAACTTTGTCATCTGCACTCTCGACACCGAGCGCGTAAGTTGCGCCACAACCCACAGACGCCTTCGAGGACCCCGCTAACAATGTTACAGAACTACCAGCAGCCTCTTGACATCACCGTCACCGAGGGCGAGAAGGTCTTCTTCGTCGTCTCTGGTACCCACACTGTCCACCTGACCGGCAACTACGTTATCGATGCCGAGGAGGGCTCCGACAGCGAGGACGAGGACGACGAGGACGGCGAGTACGACCTCTCCCCCGATGAGCTCGAGTACGCCATGGGCGAGGTCTCTGACGAGGACAGCGATGACCTCGACGACACCGCCGACCCCCGCGTCATGGAGGTCGACTCCGACGACGAGGAGGCCCCCAAGCTGGTCGAGACCAAGAAGGGCAAGAACAAGCGCGCCGCCGAGAGCCTCGACGACCTGATCGCCGAGAGCAAGGACGAGTCCAAGCCGTCCAAGAAGGACAAGAAGAAGCTCAAGAACAACAAGGGCGAGGCCGTCGCCGCCGAGGAGAAGTCCACCCCCAAGTCCGACAAGAAGGTCCAGTTCGCCAAGAACCTCGAGCAGGGCCCTACCGGCTCCGCTGAGAAGGCGAAGCAGGCTGGCAAGGTCGGCGTCAAGGTCGTCCAGGGCGTCACCATTGACGACCGCAAGGTCGGCTCTGGCCGCGCCGTCAAGAACGGCGATACCGTCGGTGTTCGCTACATTGGCAAGCTCGACGACGGCAAGGTGTTCGATGGTAAGCACAGATGAGAACGATCCTTCAATTTTCGCTATGCTAACTCTGCCTGCAGCCAACAAGAAGGGCAAGCCTTTCTCCTTCAAGGCCGGCAAGGGCCAGGTCATTAAGGGCTGGGATGTCGGTATCCTCGGCATGACTATTGGCGGCGAGCGTCGTCTGACCATCCCCGCTCACCTTGCCTACGGCTCCAAGGGCCTGCCTGGCATTCCCGCCAACAGCACCCTGACCTTCGACGTCAAGCTCCTTGAGATCAAGTAAATGTCTTGACGATATGCCCGCCTTCGGCGAAGAGACGCCGACTGAGGGTGCCCTACTGTACACATACTTGCCTGGCATGTCTACCACGAAGATGGCTTGGACTAGCTGGGCACCGGCGTCCAGACGATGACTATCCCTTATAATGATGTGTGTTCGCGGGATTGCGAGCATATGCTTGCGCCGTGCCGCAATGGAGAGTCTCCGACCTGTGGCTATCTGTGAAGATCTGCAATCATCACTTTGCGGGAAGCAGATTTTGTTGGATGGGATGACGAGGCGAGGACTTACACTGCATTGGTTGGCGTACCACAAAAGAGTTTCCGTTGTAGGAATTTTCGCACCGGTTATGGTTTCTTCCGGTCGGTCTGTACTTAGTTTCGGTTTCCTAACGAAAAGATTTCCTTACTGTTTCCATTTTAGTCCCGGACCTGCTGCTCCATCCGTCTCGTGATGCTTCGGCAGGTGGCCAGTTGCCGTGGAAACATGCCTCTTGCCACCAGAAGGAGTGACGACATTGCCCCTGCCGGAAGCCAATCCCTTGCTGAGTGTCATTTGCTGAACGTGGCTGGAATACTTATCTTGTCGTCTTCCTTTTGCTCTGAAACCCGGGAAACATCAACGTCCACAGACACATCGCCAGATCAAGCACCCATCGCTGGTCGGCTTTCCGTCTCTCTTTTTGGACTCTACGTCATTCATACAGATCGTTTATCAGCAAACTTATACATCACGCCAGTTACCCAATCGTCGCCATGGAAGCCTCCCCTCGCCGTTCCAGCAGCACTCCGCTGTACACCGCACCGCTTCCATCTGTCCATCTGAGTCCCGTCCACGCCAAGGCAAACCACCCGATGAAACTTCGCCATGAGAACGGGACAATGATCCGCAAGATCCAGGGCTGGGCCAAGCTCAGTATCTCCTCTGCAGGTACAGCCGTGCCAGATGAGTAACACGTCGAGGTGGACGCTGACGTTAAGGCAGGACCCAGATCAAGCGGCA
The DNA here is from genome assembly GCF_000319635.2 of Colletotrichum fructicola Nara gc5. Lineage (NCBI taxonomy): Eukaryota > Fungi > Ascomycota > Sordariomycetes > Glomerellales > Glomerellaceae > Colletotrichum > Colletotrichum fructicola. The sequence continues at coordinate 3,953,239 of NW_027094051.1, read as the reverse complement.
GCAGCAGTTTCTCTCGCTTGATCCAGAATATAAAGGTCCCGATCCGGATGAACGGTGACCGCGACCAGAGCCCTCGCAGGCTCGCGGCCGCCGAAGAGACCTCACAGCGATCGCAGCGATCGCAAGAAGACGAGGCTCCCACGCTCCAGCCAGTTGACGTTGAGAGGGTTCGAACCATCGAGAAGGTCGCCGCAGCCAAGATCTACTTGGAGAGCTACTAGGAAGAGATTCTTTCTCCTCGTGGTGCGCACAGGGGGCCACTCGAGCAGCGTCGACAGCGTGTCTCCGCGCTCCGGCACCACTTGAACCACTCGCATCTATCCAACACGGAGGTTCAGCAGCAGATGGATTTGTGCTTCTAGGAAGAGTCTAGCAATCTCCGCAAGCAAAGAGTCGACAAAGCTCAGAGCTGCAGGTCGATCTTGTCCACATGGTCAACGAAGGCATCGGGAAACAGCAAGCATGGGCATCCCCTTGGATTATGCGTTGATGACTTCAAGACCATGAGTATCCTCGGTAAGGGTAGCTTTGGTGTCGTGAAGCTCGTCCGAAAGATGGTTCGAGATAAGTACGTCCGAAGAAAGTACAATGAGGTGTACGCCATGAAGATTATTCGAAAGTCGGACATGATTCGAAGCTGCCAAGAAGGTCACTTGCGGGCGGAAAGAGACTTTTTGGTCGCCGCCTCAGATTCCGAATGGTGAGCTTGCCTCTTGCTATTGGTGTTTTTTTTTTTCTCTAACCAAGAACTATCCGCCAGGATTGTCCCCTTGCTGTTCAGCTTCCAGGACATGGCGAATCTCTATCTTGTCATGGACTACATGCCTGGGGGCGACTTCCTAGGCTTGCTGATTCGAGAAAAAGTGCTCAGCGAGTCACGGACACGGTTTTATATTGCCGAGATGATACTCTGTGTTGAGGAAGCGCACAGGCTAGGTTGCATTCATCGGGATGTGAAGCCCGACAACTTTCTCATTGGCGCTGACGGTCATCTCAAGATCTCAGATTTCGGCCTTGCGTTCGACGACCATTGGTCTCACGACACTTCGTACTACAGATGGCAACGACAAGGGCTGCTCTCGAAACAGACATTCGCCCTCAACGGAGACTATGAAGACCGAAAGTCAAATTCGGATCCAGCACAAAAGCAGAGCTCATGCCAGCTGAACTTTACACGACACGAGCCTCCTTTCCAAGTTGTACAAGGCAGCAAGCTACTCCTCAGGGAGCGATTGGGGCAGGAGAACAGGAACGGAAATAATCGTCCACGTGGTTCTTCAGACTGCCTTCTGGTCGATGATCTTCTCAACTGGAGAGCCACTGCCACGCGCCGGTCGCATGCTCGCTCCGTTGTGGGCACCAGCCAGTACATGGCTCCAGAAGTCGTCATGGGTGAGAGGTACGATGGCAGATGCGACTAGTGGAGCATCGGAATCATTCTTTATGAATGCCTTTACGGGTATACGCCATTCATCTCTGATAAGGGTCGCCAGTACACCAAGAAGAACATCACCGTGAGTAATACGGACTGCTGAAAACCTGCTATTACTAACTGTGGACAGAATTTCAAGGGACCCTTGGCTTTTCCCGAAGAACCTCCAGTATCAGACGCATGTAAAGATCTGATTAACCGCTTGCTTCTGGAGAAGCATCACCGTCTTTCGTCTCCGCAGTATCGCGACCAAGAAGGTCTCATCCGGCACCAGTACGTGTTTCCGAACGATGCTTCTGATATCAAGAGACATCTGTGGTTTCGAGGGATCAAATGGTCTCAATTGCGTGAACGAACGCCACAGTGGCTGCCCCTCATCCGCGGCGACCTCGACACCCGTTATTTCGAAGAAGACGAGCCCATCAGTGACTGGTCCGAGTCATCAAGCTCTGATGGTCAAGATGTAGTAGACGGGAACGAGGCCATCCCCGACCGAATCTGGCTTAAACTAAGGAGATCTCTTGCGGCCTGTGATTACAGAGAAGAACACGTCGTTTTTGTAATGAATGCCATCAAGCAGCCTTACGACTCAACGCGGCTCAAGCAAATCGATCGCGACATTGACGAATGTTTCTCAAGGCTAAGTTACGATGGGAAGAATGGCTTGAAAGAGTACGTCAGGAAGTATGGTCGAAAGGAACGCAAGCGACCCAGAGACATGCTGCTCAGGGACCCGGACACGAAAGATGAAGTGATGCAGCTGAGGAAGCAAACGGCGTTTCTGGGCTACTCGTGGCGCAAGCCTCGAAGCAGGCTCCGGCCGGCTCCTGCACAGTATGACGCTGAACCATACCATGCCGTATTACAGGGCGAAACGTTCGCGTACCCTTCGCAGATTGAAAGCCTGCAACCGGCTCAAACATTTTGATCTGAGGTGGCTACTGGTGTAATGGCGTTTGATGAGGTAAACGAACCAGAGGTATTGGATAGAAATAAGACATAAACATTATCGTGTATATACAAGCTCTTCCATCATCGCCATCGACACTATTCTGGGGGTTGCCGCTCACATAGGCTTTTCCATCCCTGAGGCCCTCCCAGATTTCCAAAGAGCTTGACCCTTGGCATTTTTCATTTCCCATTCGAACTCCTTGAGGGCCCTCAACTCTGTGTTGAAGAATAGCAATGACAACAGGCCATCGATAACACCCGCGACCAAACCGAAGCTGCTAAAGAGCATCAGAATGAAAGCCACAGCGTTGTGCTTACTCCACCACACGCCTATAAGACAGACCCAAAGAACAGTGAACCAGAAAGCGAAGTGCATACCCCTGTTAAAACGCTGCTTCTCCTCACGCGTGACGTACTCACGCACCGTGGACAGAATACTGTCGTACTCAGCATCGGAAAGGGACAGGCTCTGCAGGAGGTAGGGTTCAAGCTGGATGGACAGCCTGGCGGACAGCCTGGGATCTCTGCGGATCCTGGTAGGGTGATATGACAGCGTCGCCTCGACGGAGAAGTGGTCGCTCAGGGAACAGCCCAGGGTGGGATGAGGCTCTACCATGCCGACTTCCGCCTCCTTGATGACCCACTCCCCGCCGTTTGGATCCGTGGGCGCGCCGAAGAAGATGTAATCCAGTCGCTTGCCTTTGAGATCAATCGTGTCTGGGGGCATGACGACGGGCTGCTTTCCCTCGCCGAGCTTCTTTTGGAGGTGCTTGGGCCAGCGCCAGGTGTTGAAGGGCCCGTCCGAGGTTGCGCCGTTCTCGTGGAGGTTGAAGTCCGCGGTGGGCGCCGGGCGGCCGCGGGTTTTCTCGAGTGGGTCCTCCACGGCGCCGAGGGACGAGTCCGGGTGCAGCTCGCGCCAGACGTCGCGGACGGGGGCGTGGGCGGTGATGATGCGGTGGGGAAGGCTGAGAGGCCGCATGTTGAAGTCGCCCATGGCGAGGACGAGATGACCCTTCTCCGCGGCGCCGCGGCAGAGTTTGGACATCTCCCAGGCCTGGGCGAGGCGGTGGGCGAGGTAGCTGTCGCCAGGCTGGTTCTCGGTGTAAGGGGAGTGGGTGTGCGTGTTGAAGATGCTCAGCGTCTGCTCTCTGGTGGTGGCGATGTCGTCTTCGCCGGCGGCGACGGGGATGCGGATCTGGGCGCATGCGATGCCCTTGCCGACGTACCAGTCGCCGCGCCAGAAGGCGGTGGGACGCCCGTTGAGAGGGTACCGGTGCATGGAGGACTCGACGATGGGCCATCGCGAGAGGATGGCGAGGCCGCCGCCAAAGGGGCCCGAGTAGTAGAACTTTGCATGCGGGAGGATGGGGGCGAGGGTGTGGCGGATGGATTCGAAGTCGGCTGTGACCCAGCACTCTTGCAGACAGACGATGTTTGGCGGTTTTGGGAGGGAGAGGATGCGCCGGCCGATCGCTTCGAGGCGGGCAGCGCGGAGGGTGGAGATGTACTTCAGACCCCAGCAGTTCAAGGTCAGGAGGCGCAGGTCATTTGGATTGTCCATCTTGACGCTGTTGAGGCTGCTGAGGGATTGCATCTGGATGTGTTGGGATGGGGGTGAGCTGTGTTGCCTGAGAAGCTGGGCGGATTCGTACGGGCTCTCCATCTTGGCGGTGGTAGCGGGGTGAGTGTGGGTGTGGTAGGATGGATGGGGCTAACTAGTGTTTCTTTAAGAAGCTGGGCTGATGGGCGTGGTGATGATGAGGGCGGTTAGATCTGGTTGCATTGAGGCATGGACGGATGCGGTGCGGTCAAAGGTGCGCCGAATGTTCCGCAGCAATGCAAATTGAGTGAAAACTCTTCAAAACGGCCAAGCTTCATGATCATAGCCTCAGGTTTGAACTTGAATAAGATGAGACGAAGCCATCGCCCATCGCTCAGACTGACTCTCCAAAAATGACGTTGCGCCGTGAACTCTCTCCTCCGTCGGCAGCCGGCCGGGGGTTCGGGAGGGCCCCGTTTTTACGTGCACCTCAACGGCGCCGCTCCACCAGCAAAACGCCCATTGACCAATCGGTAGCCGCAGTGTCACTGCAGCATTCCAGACCCGCTGGATTGTTTCTAGCGTCCCCCAGCGACCCTCTGGCGATCCGTGCGGTGGGACGAGGCTGACAGTGAGTGCAGTGCGCTTTACCGCCAAACGTCAGGCCCCCTGCTCCCTGCTGCTGCTCCTTGCTGCTGCTTCCAAAAGTTCATGTCCATCGTCACTTTCAGCCTTGTCCTGGCCTCTTTCCCTCGCCGCCCGACAGTTCCTCCTACTTTTCCCTTCTTGCCTTCGATACCGACATATCGAAGTTCCACAACCTGCGGCTTCCCCGACCCAACAAGATCGACGCGACGACCGCGGACGGTCCCAGGAAAATGCCAGACCTCAACTCTCCAGCAGTCTCGACACCCCTCCCCGAACCGCCCCCGAAACGTCGCAAAGTCCTCGACCAGACAGCAACCCCCCGCTACAGCTCCCCCGACGAGCTGACGGTCACCGGCGACGAGCTGGCTGCCTCCGTCGCCGCAAAGCGCACAAAGACAACCCACCGCCGCCGCCTGTCCACCCAGCGAGCCCGTCCTAGCATGACGCCTAGCAGGTCCCCAAGCGACGACGAGCTCAACGGGGCGTACTACTCCCGCTCCTCGCGCTCTCGCTCCCGCTCACCCCGCTCCCCGACCGCATCACCCTCGCGCTCTCCGACGCCCGCCTCCACGTCCCGCGGCTCGTCATCCCCGCGGAGCCTCGCAGACAATGTCGACCGCAGACTACGACTCTCGCCTGGCGCAGAGGAGGACGCTGAAGTCACGACGGGAGGCGCAGTCACCCCCGCGACACCGGCACGCAAGGGTCCCGTGCGGCCGACGTACCGCGAGACGCGCGTGCTGAGCGGCCACAACGGCAAGCCCGTGTCGCAGGTGCGGATATCGCCCGACGGCAGGTGGATCGCGTCGGCCTCGGCGGACGGCACGCTCAAGATCTGGGACGCGGACACGGGAAAGCACATGGACACGCTGGTGGGCCACATGGCGGGTGTGAGCTGCGTGGCGTGGAGCCCCGACAGCGGCACCCTCGCGTCCGGCAGCGACGACAAGGCGATCCGGCTGTGGGACAGGGTCACGGGCCGGCCCAAGGTCACGGCCAAAGGCATGGGCGGCGTCCTGGCCAAGGAGGGCAGCAGCCACAGGCCGATGCCGCCGCTGCTGGGGCACCACAACTACGTGCACTGCCTGGCCTTCTCGCCCAAGGGCAACATCCTCGCGAGCGGGAGCTACGACGAGGCTGTCTTCCTGTGGGACGTGAGGGCGGGGAGGCTGATGAGGAGTCTGCCCGCGCACAGTGACCCCGTGAGCGGAATCGACTTTTGCTGCGACGGGACGTTGGTCGTCAGTTGTTCCACTGACGGACTGATGTGAGCACCCTCCCCTTCCCCTTGGATGAGACACTAACGAAGAGTGACAGCCGTATCTGGGATACATACACAGGCCAATGCCTGCGCACCCTTGTCCACGAAGACAACCCCGCCGTCACCTCCGTCTGCTTCTCGCCCAACGGCCGCTTCGTCCTCGCCTTCAACCTCGACAACAGCATCCGCCTGTGGGACTACGTTTCGGGCGCCGTCCTGAAGACCTACCAGGGCCACGCGAACAACAAGTTCGCCATCGGGGGGTGCTTTGGCATCGTGCCCGACGAGGGGGCCTTCATCGCGTCCGCCAGCGAGGACGGCGAGATTGTCCTCTGGGACGTGGTCACCAAGGAAGTCGTCCAGAGGATGCCCGCGCACCGACAGGACCGGGACGGCAAGGGGAGCGTCTGCTTCTGGGTCGATGTCCATGGGGACAACATGGTCAGCGCGGGGCAGGATGGGTCTATCAGGATTTTCAGAAGGGTGGTCGCCAACGGCAGTGATGCTGCCGCCGCTGATGCTGTTTTGACGAATGGGCACGCGGAGGCGGACAAGGTGGATGAAGCGAGCAGCACGGAACCGCCGATAAAGCAGGAAGAAGACATGGAGATGGGCGGGACGTGAAGAATGACTGATGCTGTGTGAAGGGCGCAACAATATACTTGAGACTCAAAAAGTCCCAGCATTTACTGCTATTATTACCTACATTTGATACCACGGGAAAAGGAGATGTCTGCTCGGGTCAGGACCTAGAATTTGAGGGGAAAAGCTTTCTTCTTCGCATCAAGATGCAATGTGCTATGTGATCTAAGGTACCATGATGTGATGATCAAAACAATTTGGCCGACCGCCGTGAAAACTCCTTGCGTGTCCCGCCCCCAATAACGCGCAACCGAATCGCAGCAGATGGAGATGCGCAAAAGTCTATCCACTAGATGGGCTATCACTAAAGGGGAAATAATTCTAGCCGCCAATGTACTCCGTCCCTCTCTCTCTCCGCTCATTGCCCAACCTCACGAAAGTCGGGCCCCTCTCTTCCTTTCAGAACTCAATCGTTTGTACATACGAACAGTTGACCTCCACCCCTCAAATCGTCTCCCACCCTCCGTTGTTGATCTCCGCTTCCAGCTTCCGGCTGATGAAGCTGGGGATGCCATGGCTGAGGAACGTGTTTCTCAGCATCGAGTCGTAGCGCTTCTGGTTAAGGTACAGCTGGCGGCCATGGCGCAGTCCGAGATCCGTCTCGCCGTACTTGTCAATGTAGGGGGCGCTGCTGAAGGAGCCCGAGAGGCGGAAGAGGTAAAAGATGCAGCACTTGCGAATGTTGAGGAACAAGCCAATGTTCTTTTGACACCTGGACGCGATTTCAGTCAGTAAGGAACTTGCGAGGGGTCAACAATGTGGATACTCACTTTCGCATATGTTGCTGCGAGCCGCCAATCCTCTGGGGCTCGCGGTCTCCGGATGACGTCTCCTCCTTGAGGCAGCAGACCGCCTGGCCGCAGAAGACTTCACCACAGAGCAGGCAGATCATGGGGTCGGAAACGTCCTTGCCGGTCGTGGGGCACTTGCGCTTGGTGGCCTCTTCTATGAGGGCATCGTAGTTCTTGGGCAGTCCCACCAGCTCGAATATGCCGGGGTGGCTGATCAGAGCGGTACTCGGAAGGTTGCTGTCAAAATCTCCAGGCCACATGATCTGGTGCCGGATCCAGCCGCTGACCAGACCCATGGTCGAAGCTGGCCAGCCGCAGGATGGGCCGTGGTCAGTGACCGCGGCACACATTTCATCGAACGTCGGGACGCGGAGGGCTTCGGTCAGACGTTCCAGCTCGTCCGCATCGGGTTGGGGAGAGACGTGGCTGTTGAAGTCGACGCCGTACTTGACGTAAAGAAGAACGATGCTCTTCCTCAAGAAAGTCAAGGCGTACTTCTTGACAAAGGTGTAGTAGCCCTCCAAGTTGTCCAACTCGGGCTGGCTGAACCCGCGGTTCTCGCCCAGGTCTTTGGGCATCTCGTGGGAAGACACGTTGATCTCCATGCGGACCTTGGTGATTGCAAGGCAGAATTCGGCAAAGTTCTTCAGCGCCGGATCTTGCGTGGACTTATTCAGAAGATGACCGACCCAGGTGGAAACTTGAATGTTGCGACCCATGTGGTAGACAACCTTGACAATTTCTGCGAGGTAGCATAGTCGTAGAATGTGGGTGATGTCAAAGTTTTGGGCAGGAATCAGACCAAATACGCACTCCGAAAAGAAGATGAAGGGGTCTTGTCCCAACAACGGCGCGTAGATGTCGGTCGGTCGGCTCACAGTCTCCGTCTCTTGTCCAAAGTATTGAGAGACGAAAAGCTGCACGTGCTGGCGCTCGCTGTTTTTGCGGAACTCCTGCTCTATCAAGTTATCACCGCCTGCCTTGAGGCTGCCAGTTGCGATGTATGAGGTTGCCGTCTCAGCCAAGATGCGCAGGTGCGTGAGGCTTTGCTCAGGAATCTTCTCGAGCAACGTCAAGCCATACTGTGCCTCTGTGCCTCGCTGTTGTATCTCTGCAGCAGAAACTGAGAAGCCAACCAGCTTGGCCAGGATGTCACTGTAAACCAGCTCGTTCTTCTCTCTAAGCTCACGAGCGGGGTAGGTGTGGCGAGACTCGAAACCGTTGGACGACATGGTATCGCGAAGACGGCGGTAGACCCGAACCAATTCGCCGACAATGGTTGAGCTGTTGCTCGGCAGCGATCGGCGGTTCGAGACTGGCGTGGTGGCTGTCGGGAACACATTCGTCAATGGCGTGTTGACAACAACAGAGTCGAGACCCGAATCATCGGCCGACCAAGCTTCGTCAACTAGCTGCGACGCCTTCTCCGCCAAGGCGCTGGTGACATGTCCATCAGTGTACTTGGCAAACGATGCTTGGACTTCGTCCGGAGGACGGCTGGCGCCGAGGATGTAGTATCCTGACTTCATCTGAGTGTCGAGGAAGTCTCTGAAGATATGCTGGGACTGCAAGGGACCAGGGAATGACTCTTCCTGGCCCTTCCAGATGATGGGCAGGAACGCGTTGCCGAGAGCTTTGCACAGAGGGCAGACGAACTCCTGTCTCCTAAGATTCTCTGGATGATGACGTGCGATCTGGTGGTGATGCCGGCGATTGGTTGCGTCAAAGTACATCTCGAAGCAGCTGAAGTGCATCATATGCCCACAGCCGGTAGAGACGGGTCCAGGACGGGACAAGTTTGAGGGGAACCCCTTGCCAATCGTCTGGCGTTCCGCAGCAAACTTCTCGCCCTTGGCATTGACCTTGACGACTTCCTCGCGGTTCTCGTGGGCGACTCCAAAGGGACGGATATCCTCCGCAGATCGGTCCAGGTTAGAGGGGGTATGGAACGCCTCCCGCACAAAATCAGGATCTTGCAAGTCGGTCTGCCTGAGAACCATGCTTTCATTGAAGAGGGCAAAGGTTCCATAGAGTCGCCTGTCGTCCGTGTCCTCCTGGCAAAGGATGCAGGTCCCTGTAGGGTACTTCCAGTTGTTCTTTCGATCGACGTTTTGCTCGACCTCATCCTCATCCTCGAGGTCGGAACCCCAGTCGATGTTGCCCTGGTTCTCCAGGAAGCTCTTCTGTTGCTGCTGAAACTGTGCCATGACCTTGGCCTGGCGAGAGAGTGCCGCCTTCTTCTTCCGCTCTCGCTCCTCCTCGGCCGAGTTAGTAGCTGGCGAGGCAGTATCGATGCGGTCGACTGAGACGCCCAATCGCATGTAAGCGTTCTCGAAATTGCGAGGGCGCTTCTGACGCATTCGCTTGAGAATTAGACCGATCTTGGGGTGGCATGCCTTGAACTCCTCCTTGGTCGACATCATGTCAAGCAGAGAGACAATTGTCTTTGCAGTGGGTGCTTCTTGCATGAAGTTGCTTCGGGCCGTACGCGTCAAGGCGATGGAGATGAAGGAGCTGTGCGATTCGTCTGGCATGATACTTTCATCCTCTTTGTCTTCAGAGATGGCAATGAGGATGAGGTGGAGAACAACCTGGAGGAAGGTCTCGATGCGCGTGTTGGGGACGCCTGGTGTGAGGCGGCCAGCAACCAACGGGTACAGCAAAGAGTAGTAAACGATCTGCGCGAACATGCCCGTACCGGTGAACGCGGCCAGGTCCTTGAACAGACCTGAGGGGATGGGTCGAAGCTTGGGCTCGTAGACGATCTCTTCCACAGGCTTGCCGGTCTTGATGGCCATCTTCTTGCGGTACGCCAGCTCAGACTCCTCTCGCTGGTTCTTGTTGTAGTGAGCAATGTATGGGTCGATGTGCTCTACGAATTCAGGCTTCAGCTCGAAAGTGCCAACGTCAGACACGCCTTCAGGGGGCTTGAATGAAGCCATCTCGTCCAGGACAGCATGGAAGTCTTCTTGTTCTTGCCACTTTTCTGGCAACTTGTTGCTAATCTCATTGAACGAGAGGGGCTTGAAACACAGAATGTGGGTGAGGTCGCGGCGAATGGCAAGGATGTTGGAATTGGGCTCATCCCCAGGGGCGATCAAAGAGGTGCGGTCGCTCAGAAGCACAATCAGCAGGTGGATCATGTCTTCAACCACGTCGAGATGCTGCACGTCATCCTGAGCCGCCGACTTTTGCTCAAAGAAGCCCTTGACCCATTTCTCCATACCAAACCGGTCAATGATGGACGCAAGAACACGACTCGGATCGGCGACAACCATGGCAGTTTGAAGCAGGAAAATGTCACGATGGTGTGAAACATCTCTCTGGCTGACTCCACGATACGTGGCGGCTTGGTGGCGAAGGCTGATGCCATTGCGCACCCACATGTTGGCCTTGATTTGGGCGAGCCAAGCACAAACACGGAGGGGGTAGTCAAAGGTGGCCATGAGGTTGTCTTCAGGGGAGTTGTCTCGTTTGGGCATCATCTTGCGACCCATGGTGCGCGGTGGCAGCCTCAAATCTTGGGTGGTGAAGCTCAGGAGAGCCTTCATGCTCGAAGCAGGCAGAGACTTTCCGCATTCGATAAGCCAGGAGAGCGTGTAGTGCAGGGCGTGGTGAAAGCTGATTGGATCCTCCTCCACGGTGAACTTGACAACCTCGTACCGAGACGACTCGTTGTCGAATTCGAAGTCACCCAGCGTCTTGAACTTGACCTCATCTTTGATTTCTGCCTGCTTGAAACGGTGGCGTTCCGCGCCAACGGAGTGCAGAATCACGGCCTTGGCTGTCATTCTGATTGCTTGAGCCACGAGGTGCGCTTCATTCTCGGGGACGTTTCTGAAGGCATCCGCCAACTGTCGAGCCAGTCGGTTGATCTCTCTTGTGACCAGTGACGCCGTAATCCAGCTGTCTGTTTCGTACTCGACGTGTTCCCCAACCGCCCTAACGTTCGGACCAATGCCTTGGTGCAGCTTGACGAGGTCTAGGAACTGCAACAGGTAGCGCTCCTCACTACGCAGCTTCTCCTGGACATGGGGCGAACCAAACAGGTATTTCAGGTCCAGGTAGAAGTGATACATCCGCCGGTTGGTCACTGATCCCGAGTCAAATGCGAGAACGGCGTTCGATGAGACGTCCCAGGGGTACCCCACCTGCCTAGTTGTGAGAAATGTGTAAAAGATGGCGAGCAAACTTGTCATGAAGTTGCCTCGTTCCACGATCTCAGCGGTGATCGACGGCGTGGTAAGCATTTGCAGCGACAAGTTGATGATGGAGTGATCTGGCTCTCGGTCACCGATCAAGTATAATTGCGCCAAGGTGGTGTATAGTCCGGAAAAGCGAAGACCGAGAATACGCTTGAATTCGGGTATCGAGACGACTGTCGATATGTAGAGGGATCTCAGGTCATTTCTGACCTTCTTCCACATGCGGAGATCAAACAGGATGAGCCAATCAAGACGAACGCGTTGGAAGACGTCCTCGGCGGGGGGGACGTTCTCCCGGTTCATGTATCCGGGCGGCGTTTCGAGCCAGTACCTTCCCGGCTTAGGAGAGGGGACCTTGTCTCCTTGACCCGGCGTCTTGGGAATCTCAAGGTTGGCCTTGGCGTAGATGGCAGGGGCTATCAGAGGCTCGGCCGTATCCGAATCTGAGGGCGTCAGGTCGCGGTCCCGCGCGGCCCGCCGTGCTGGTGGAGGCGGAGGCGGCGGGTACCCGGCCATGGTGGCTTCGTCTTCCTCCAACGCCTGGTCGTTTCCGCGCCATTCCAGGCCAATGTCCCCGGGAGCTTCAGCCCGAACATCCACCATCATGATGTCGTCGTCGTCCATCTCATCATCGTCGTCGTCGTCACCCGCGTCGCTGTCCGGAGTGCCGTTCCCTCTGCCCATGTCGATATCTTCGTCATCACTAGCATCGAAGGCGCGCGCTGCCTGCTGAGCGGCTATGCGCTGCATTTGCAAAAGTACGTGCTGCGTGAAGGTCTGGGACTGCTCAAGGTTTCTGAGGAATCGCTCTTCATCATAGATGCCGTCTTTGCCCACGACAGCGTGCGTGCCGGGGCTGCCCTTCCTCCAAGGCTTCATCATCTCCTGACAAACGGTCTGCCTCAAGATGGCATGGTCCGATCCGACACTGCATCCCGAAATGTCACTGAGCCACTCTATCATTGCGCCGCACATCTGCTCTCGGAATGTGTCGCGTGATGACCGGATAGTGACGGTGACCTTGATGTGCTCCAGTTTCGTGGCCATCTCGAGCAAGGTATCAAGGTCATCGAGCCGCTTGAGAATGCTTCTGCCAATGAGATCCGTCTCGGTGGCGCGCTCCAGGGCCTGAGCTTCTGTGGTCCTGCAGGCTCGTGCAATCTGATTCTGCACATCCTCCACGGTGTGCTTCTCGTCGTTCCAGAGGACCAGCGCATACTCGGTGTGATCGGAAGGACCCTCGCCGTATGTTTCTGGGGACAGGCGCGACAGCTCCTCATCGGCGTGAATGGAGTCCAAGGTCTTGGCCTGTCGGAGCTGCTCCGGCGAGCACGATATGACGTCGCAAATGTAGTCAAAGACACGGCCGATTGTCATCTGCATGCTCTGCACCAGGTCCTCCGGCAGGCCGGCCGCTTGCTTGCCCTTGCCCTCTGCCTTATCCGGGTCGGTCTCGGAGTGGATCGTGCAGAACATGGGGACCTTCCAAGCCTCGTCGTCACCGCAGTCGCAGCAGCCGCTGTTTCCAACCGAGATGCTGATGCGCACCATGTGACCGGCGTGGTCTGTCGAGTCGAAGCATCGGCTGCACAAAACGCAGGTGTCGTCTGTACTACAGGTTCGGCACGAGTAGGAGGCCTCTCCAGGCTTGAATATGTGGCCGCATCGCTTGCCGCGGGCGGCTTCGGTGTACTCGGCGCCTTCGACTGCGCCCTGGGCGTCGTGGAGCTTGTGGTTGTGGGAGGGCCGACCGGACGGAAAGAAGAGAGGCATGTAGCGGTCGCCGCCTGCTAATGACCAGAAGAGGATGTCGAGGAGGTCATGGTGGGCGTTGTCGTCGTACTGGAAGTTCCATCTCCTGGGCAGGTCTCTGAGGCGATCGCAGAGCTGGCGCTCTGGGGATGACATGGAGGATTCCATCATGCCGCCTGGATCATGTCGGTGGGTGTGTGTGATTGCCCAAGAATTTTCAGAGCCAGGGAGCAAAGTTGTGGTATCGAGAGGTGTGTGGAAGTCTTCGCAAGTCGTTCGTTCGGCAGAGCAATGAGCTTTGGCGGGGTCCTTCAGGCGATGCGGCGTGGCGGGTCGTTTGTCTGCGTATGCGGTGAGTAATCTTGGCGGGCAGTGCGACAGACAACTTGGATGCTTCTGAAGATCTGTCGAGATCCAGGGAAGGAACAACCAGCACTGACGAAGGAAAGGACTTACTGCCAGGAAGGTCGCGATATTTATCGCCGACCGTTTACGACGTGTTTCCCCTCAAAATTGTGAAAGGATAATGCAGCGGTTCAAAGGTGGTTGACAAAAGGCACGGCGGGAAGCTGGGAGGCCCACGCTAGGGACCGGGCCTGGGTTCGGTCGGTCTTGGTGTTGGTGGGGTGGATTAGATCAGTGAGAGGTCAACGACGCTGGACACCGGGACGATTGAGTGGTGGCAGGGGCAAGGGTACCTGTGGTTTGCTGGCACATGCCGCTATCAATGTAGGTAGCTGCATGTACCCCGCTGATTGCCTGGAGCTCTTGAGAGACTGTCAAAGATAGCCTGAGCAGCTGCATCTGTCAGTCAGTCGTGATTCTATCTGGCTTTTCAACTTTTATGAACGCTTGCAAAAGATCGCAGACTTTGAAGACATTTTCAGTATAAGTGGAGATATTGATTATCATGATTAGACATACTGCATAGTGACGCTGAAAGACGCCACCCCACATGTCCCTCTCTAACTTAAACCAAAGAGGCTGCGAGCTTCAATGTCTGCTGGGTTTCTGCCAAATGCTCAACTCAGCCAAGGAGAGGCTTCCTTTTCAAGCAACACCAGCTCCTCAATCTCATCACAGCTCTCCAAGTCTCCTAGGAATGCACATAGCTTCCTTGCAGCATCTATCTTACATCTCTCTGCTTCCGACCGACTCTTTGTATCGTCGTCTTCGACATGCGAAATCGTGTAGGACCAGTCAAGGAGATTCGCCATGTCCCCAACTGCTTGTCGGTCCCGGTAGATGTCGCGTCTTTCTTGCCATGACCGCGCCCATAGCCCATCGCAAATGCGCCTGATGTTGGACGAGAACAAGTATCCTTCAATCTGAAAGAAGCCATTGAATGTCCCGTGATTGGTTGTTGCATATTGACGGTGAGGTTCGTCGTTGGCCGGATAATTGTTATGCGCATGTCTGTTGACTTGGCCGTCTACGTACCTCTGAGCGGCTTCGAAGCATATTCGGTCAATTTGGCGCATGCAGGAGCTGTTATCTGGACTGGGTTGGCGGAACTCAACGTGCCATCGCTGAGCGTCGAGTCGATGCGGTTGCGGCCCGTATGACAGCCCATGTTGAACGTCCGATTCTGCGGGTCTTAGTTGCGCTGGCACGGGGCTACCGATTGACAGAGTCGCGCTCTGTACCGACCGCTGCCGTCCACGGGGGTTGTAGATGAACTCGCTCGGGGAGATTGGAGAGTCCATGTTGTGGGCTGAGAAGAGGAGTTGGAGAGTCCGCCGACGAACAGCCAAGGGCTCCTGGGTTGACGATATCTTAAATACGTGCGTGCAACGACCTGAACTTGTTCACCGGTCTTCTCGAAGGTCTGCTGGCCGGGACGACAGCCTGGCAGAAAGTACGGTAGAGGCCTAGAAGAGTAGGTTGAGACACTGTGGTATTTCATTCAAAGTTGCTATGTAGGGTAGTCTAAGTGCTCCAGATGACAATTCTTCCGTCAACGCCGGTAGCTGTGTCAAGTCAGTTTCATGGTAATCAAAGAGACAAAGACGGTCGTGCAACTTACAAGTAAACTTCGTGACGTTGCCGCCTGACTCCTCATACGAACGGATTCTGGTGACGGTGTTCTGGTGGACCGTCTTGAGTTGGGTATCATCCTTGACCTTGCCCTTGAGATCCATCTGCCTGAACATGTTCAGCGCGGACTCCTCGCGGGCATCCTCGAGGCCGGGGCGGCCCTTGGACTCAAGAGTTCCGGTCAGGCCCCAGCCGCCCTCACCGCCCTTGAAGCGGAACGCCTCGCAGTCGTAGCCGGCAGCAATGATCTCATCCTCGCTGCTCCAGATAAGGCTCATGAAGGGCAGGAGCTGGGTAGAGATGGTGACGACAGCGCGAGGGGGCTGCTCGGGCGCGCTGGGGTAGACGACGGTGATGCTGCTGTCGTGGGCGGCGAAAGCCAGAGCGTTTCCGCTGGGCGAGAAGGAAACGGAGTGCACCCAACCGGCAGAGTTGTTCAGGTACTCTCCGCAGACGGTGTTGAAGGGCAACCTCTCACCCCAGGCGGTGGGTTCCGGGCGCTGGTCGACGCCCTTGATGAAGCTGGAGAGGACTCTGGCGTGGGCATCGGTAGATCCGGCGGCGAGAAGGACGGAGTTGGGGTGCCACGCGACAGACGTGATGGTGCTGCGGATG
Organism: Colletotrichum fructicola Nara gc5; assembly: GCF_000319635.2. Taxonomy (NCBI): domain Eukaryota; kingdom Fungi; phylum Ascomycota; class Sordariomycetes; order Glomerellales; family Glomerellaceae; genus Colletotrichum; species Colletotrichum fructicola. The sequence goes on along the minus strand of NW_027094051.1, from coordinate 3,937,365 downwards.
GGCTTCTTCAAGTGCTTGGAAACCCACCAGTCGTTTTCCTCCTCGAAGTAGCAGATGGCGATAACGCGGTCACCTGAACCGACAGCGAACTTGGTCTCGGACGGCGACCAGCGCACAAAGGTAGCGGCGCGGCTGATGCGGAGCAGGACGAGAGTGGGCTTGTATCCGTTCGGCGAGGGCTCCCACACAAGGGCGTTACGGTCTGGCGAACTGGTTAGCTTCAGGGACCGACTGAGGGGCTGGTGCAGGCATCGACATACCCTGGGAGCAGGAGACAATGCGACCGCTGTTGGGAGCAATGTCGACACTGGTGACGGTCTTGTCATGCCCCTTCAGCTCGTCCTTGAGCTTGAAGGAGTTGCCGGCGTGTCCATAAAGCTCAATGGTGGAATCGCGAGCGATGGCCAGCGTCTCGCGGTCGGCTGAGAACGAGTGGTCCGCGATGGGGGCGTGGAAGAGGTGGTGGACTTGAGGGGGCGCCATGATGAGGGTTTCGTCTGCGATAGGAGTATAGCTCTCTACTACCGCTACTTTGTCGAATGGCGGGAGATGTCGAGGAAGGGAACGAGTGTTGGTGGAGAAGAGCAGAGGATGTTGAGTGTCGAGTGGCAGTGCGAGACGATGCGCTGCTTACCTGCCACCTAGGTACATGCCCAAGGCGCTGCTTTGCGTACAATGCGGTGTACCACGAGCGGCTGCTCATGGTGGGGCAGAGGTTACGTAGCTGCTTCAGCAAAGCATGTCGCTCAGTCTGCACCGACTTCAGGCCATAAGGCCACCCTGGGGTGTCCCCTCAATTGAAGCATGGCGCTAGTAAGGAAGCTCCCGAAGGCCAAACTGCGGTGGCCGGACGAAGATCAAAAATTCAGATCGCGACAGTTACACAACAACAGACCCGCGACGCGCTCACGATCACTCTTGCGAACCCTTAAAACGAACCACTCCACGACTTGTTCAATCCATTGCCGCGTCGACCGAACTTGCAATGGCAGCCGTCGCCCCTCCTCGCGGCCTTGCGCCCAACTCATCACTGCCCGCCAAAGTTTCCCAGATCTCTCCCAATCAGACGTACGTTCACAGCTCCTGATTGCATGACGGTGTGCTAATGGTCTATAGGCTCTACGTCACAAATCTCCCGTCCGCAAAGATCCAGAAAAACGACCTTCGAACGGAGCTCTATCTGCTCTTCTCTACGTACGGTCCGGTGCTCGACATTGTCGCCATGAAGACCATGAAGATGCGAGGACAAGCACACATCACCTTCCGCGACATCCAAGCAGCCACACAAGCCATGCGATCTCTTGAGGGCTTTGAATTCCTCGGCCGTCCTTTGGTGTGTTTTCCAAACCACTCCGCGGGAAAATGCGTTTACTGACCGGATACCAGTCGATCCAGTACGCCAAGTCCAAGTCAGACTTCGTCGCGAAGCTTGACGGCACGTACAAGATGCCGAACTCGACCGCCGGAGCCTCCAATGTCGAAGTCACCGAGTTGCAGCAAAGCATTTTCAACGCTCCGGCACCAGGCGAGGCCGCGGCGGCATCGAAGCCCGCTCCCAGCGGTGACCAAACGATGAGCGATGCACAAGCAGCCGACCGGGGCCAGAAGCGGCAGCGCGACGAGGAGGAGGATGACGACAGTGACGTCGCTATGGAAGAGGACAGCGACGACGATTGAGCACCCGCGGGGTCTCGTAGTCTAGTCCAGCAAGGGGAGATGCAGGAATAATGCAGCGTGCTTCAGCCGGAGGAATCCGTGGCCATCTCCTTGGGCACCCAGAGCCCAACGCAACCGCCGACCAGGCCCAGCCAGAGCATCATGTACTGCTCCTTGGAACAGTCGAACCCCGACATGGCGTCTCCGAGGAGGCATGGATGGATGAAGAAAGAGGGAAGTCCCGTCAGGGGGTGATGCTACGACATGATGTGTTAGTACAGACCTACAAATGGTCTCTTTCAGAACTTATAATTGACTGGTTCACAGCTGGTTCGCACTCACATCGGCGGAAATGCCTCCGATGCCGCCCGTCTTGCGGAGGGCGTCCTTGTATTCGTCGGGTACTAGCCTCCGAAAGACTGTATCGAGATTGAAGGCTGGCTCGTCTGCTGGCAGCCCGTGCAACGTGAACCACAGGCATGGCATCCGATACGTCGGGTGCAAGTGAACCTCATAGACAACATGTCCGGCGTCTGGGACGCGCGGCTTGGAAAGGGCGGCCTGTCATCTCGTAGTGTCAGGCAAAGAGCCGCACGAGGATAGATCGGGCGACATTACCTCATCAGTCTCTTCAGCATCTATCATAGCCTCGTCATTTAATCCAGGGGCCTCTCCGTCTCCAAACGAGAACTTGTCCAGAACCAAGGAGAGATCACCGCAGTCCAGTGTAGCTTCCAGCGGCCGGATAATTTGCAGGTAGGTTGTGTACTCGACGCCCATCGCAAAGGAGGTGTCCAACGCCGTGCAGACCCTCATTTTCCATCGCTGTCGAAGGGGACCCAAGGTCGCGCGGCAGTATTGGCTGTCAAAGTGGTGGCACGCTTCCGCAAACTCTTCTGGGGCCAGCGATGGATAGTCCTTGAACGACATGCCTGGTCTCTGTTAGGCGCTGTCGGTATGAAAAAATCCCTTCGCTTCAGACGGGGTCTGGATATCGATGAATTTGCTATATTTGGTGAATATGAACCCCGGCCGCGATGTGATATATCACCAAAGATTCGTCTTCCACTTTAGTTCGATCTGCTGTGCGTGTTTCCAATCCCTTCTGGAATTTAGGTGTGCCTTATGATGCTCTCATCTCGTTCTGCGACAGGCCGATATCAAAGTCGTCGGTGTTGGGCGCGCTAGGTCTCAGTACCTCAGGAACGTTGATGATGCTTGCTGCCGATTGTGTGCCCTTCCAGACCCCACCGGCCCGAGCAACGGGAAGCGGAGGTCTGGGCGGGTAGGTACTTTGGCAGGGGAGTGACGGGGCCCAGTCCAGGCCACTCACAGAAGTGACATCCATCCAATGTCCACCCGACAGTGGCTCACTCAGCGCAGTAGCGTCACCCATTGGGTCACGAAGAGCCGCGCCGGAAATGTCGGGCTTCTTTTCTCCTGGCATCCACATTTCAGCCATATCTCCCGGAGTGCCCGCCCGCCATTGGCGACTGGTCTCTGGCTTTTACAGGTGGCCTTTCCAAGTCCAGGGGTCCCAAAGGGTGGTTGGAAGAGAGGCCAAGCCTGCTAAACCGTGCCGAAGGCTCTGGGCGCGACGGACTACTCGCTCAAAGGTGAGTCCCAAAGCTCAGGAAGCAGACGAGAGCACGGGTGGGCTACGGACAGCGAGAGAGACAGAAACGACAAGAAGAAAAAGGACGGAGGCTTTATGGATGAAGGTCACAGCACAGAAAAGATGGACATGCTCATTTGCGCCTGGTGGGCAACAGTCGTCACTGTCCGTGGTGTATTCGTACCTTGCCTGGGTAGCTAGGTAGTAGGCAAGGTAGTTGGCTAGGTGGCCCGCCTACCGCCTGGGTGATACCGCCTCTCCGGTCCAGTCAATAAAAGTCCACATCATCGAGATTCGCGTGCGCATGTCTCAGTCGCTCTTTCGCATCCATTGATGTAGACTGCATTTGCATTTTCTGTGCTTCGTTGCCGGGGGTGATCTCGTTTTTGCCCTTTCTTCTTCGCTCGCGCTGCCGAATCGCACCTTCCCAGCCCGTTGCGTCTCTTCGAAACCGCCAGGTCTCCACTGCGACAATGCTGAGAGTGTAATATGAACGTCCGCGACCCCTTCAATCTACACAAAAGTCCAGCTCTCAACGTCTTCAAAATCACCGCCGCCCGCGCTGCCCAGAACATCAAGGAGAAGGCAGTTGAGGCCGGAGCCAACGCGGCCAACGCCCTGAACGACATCGACATGGCATTCAATGTCCCCAAGAATGTCCCTTCTTTCAGCAACCCGCAGCGACAACTGGAGGATCGGTATTGGGGCTCGGGCGCTGCGAACAGCAGAGCCCGCAACCAAGGCCTCTTCCAAGGAGTCCAGGGACGAGTCGAGGATCTCTTGGGCACAAAGGGCCAGCTTCCCATGTACAAAGACAAGCCGTACTATGCCTCGCGGAGGTGGCGACCCCTCTGGCGCAGGAAGCGCTCCATAATCGGCACCCTGCTGCTGCTCTTCACCGGCCTCTGGTGGTTTGGCTTCTTCTCCGAGGGGTCCAAGACCCGGCAATCGGCGTCGCAGCTGACCAACGGATGGCTGGGCTCGGCGGAGCCAGCAGGCAAGAAGGCGGACTGGACAAAACGACGAGAACGAGTTGTCGAGGCCTTCCAGCTCAGCTGGGATTCCTACGAGCGCTACGCATGGGGTAAGTCGAGACTACAATCACAAGCGGCCGCTCGCCGATGCCAATTTGCGACCGCTCCAGAGCTTGACAGCATTGGCGACGGGTTTGTTGCAGCTGGGGAGCTTGCCTCTCATGGGTTGGCGCCGAACAGTCAACCGAGGTGGCACCTGGCTCAAGAAGAGCTGGGATTTGCGACGCACTTTCTTTGGATGTGTAGGCTGACATGTTGAATTGCAGGTTACGATGAGTACCACCCGATTGCGAAGACAGGCCGGCAGATGGCGCCCAAGGGCCTCGGATGGATCATCGTCGATTCGCTGGACACAATGATCTTGATGAACCAGACATCGCGCCTGGCTCACGCTAGGGAATGGCTCGCCACAGGCTTAACCTACGACCAGGACCAGGACGTCAATACTTTCGAGACGACAATCAGAATGCTCGGTGGCCTTCTCTCAGCCCACTACCTCTCGAACGAATACCCCGACCTAGCTGCCACAAAGGACGACGACCCCGGCCAGGCCGGCGAAGACCTATACTTGGAGAAGGCGAGGGACTTGGCCGATCGCTTGATGGCCGCCTTCGACTCGCCGTCAGGAGTCCCGTGGGCCAGCGTCAACCTGGCTCAGTACAAGGGCATCCAATCGCACGCGGATGGCGGTGCTTCCTCGACTGCCGAGGCGACGACTCTGCAACTCGAATTCAAGTACTTGGCCAAGCTCACCGGCGAGAAGGACTTCTGGGACAAGGTTGAAAAGGCCATGCAGGTTGTCGACGACAACGGTGCCCAAGACGGCCTGGTCCCCATCTTCGTTTACGCCACGGACGGAAAATTCAGGGGCGACAACATTCGCCTGGGCTCCCGCGGCGACTCGTACTATGAGTACCTGATCAAGCAGTACCTGCAGACGAACAAGCAGGAGCCAATTTACCTGGAAATGTGGAACGAGGCCCTGGAGGGAGTTCGAAAGCATCTCATCACATACAGCAAGCCTTCCGGCTTCACCGTCCTCGGAGAGCGACCCAACGGTCTCTCGAACGATTTGTCTCCCAAGATGGACCACTTGGTGTGTTTCATGCCCGGGACGATTGCTTTGGGAGCTACCGGGGGTATTCCTGAAGCCGAAGCCAGAAGACTGCCGACGTGGAACAAGAAGAAGGACGCAGACATGAAGCTGGCTCGCGAGCTCATGCAAACCTGCTGGGGCATGTACAAATGGATGGCAACTGGACTCGCCGCTGAAATCACCTACTTCAACGTCAACAGCCCGCCGGCCCCTGCCTCTGCCTCCCATAATCCGCCTTCGACCTTCGACCCCGACCCGCACGCCAAGTGGCGCGAGGACTACGACGTCCACGCCATGGATGTCCACAACTTGCAGCGTCCAGAGACTGTTGAGAGCTTGTTCTACATGTGGAGAATCACCGGAGATCAGAAGTACCGTGACTGGGGCTGGGAGATGTTCAAGTCTTTCGTCAACTACACCTCGGTCGAGGACGGCGGTGGCTTCACCAGTTTGAGTAACGCCAACACAATTCCCCCAGTCGTCCGTGACAACCTGGAAAGTTTCTGGATGGTAAGTTACATGCTCCTAGCTTTGATAAAGTGGTTGCTGACATGCTCCATCAGGCCGAGACTCTCAAGTACTTCTATCTCCTCTTCTCTCCCAACGACCTGCTCCCCCTGGACAAGATTGTCCTCAACACGGAGGCGCACCCCCTCCCTCGCTTCGACATGGGCAAGCTTTTCAGCACGGGATGGTCGCGCAAGCCCAGGGAAAACGGCAAGCTCAAGGTGCAGCCGTGGGCTTGATCTGATATGCTTGACTGATGAGGATCCATGTCTTGGTCGTCTCTCGTCATCTACTGTCTTCCCCGTCTTGTAATGACCAAGCAAGTGTGGGATTATGTTTATATTACAGCATGACTGTGTCTTTGGAGGCATCCATGCCGACTAGCACAGGTGGCGTTGTACAAGGAGTGATTTGGGTTTTTACAAAACGCGTTGTAAGAAATGTTTCCAGTGGATGTCATTGGAAGATTGTAAGCGTGCGTTCGGGTTGACGAAGCATTGTGATGTACCTTGATTCATATGATGGGAGTGATAATGCAGCCGTTGATTTAAAGAATGATTGATGGTACAACCCTCAAGACGAGCCTCTAGATTCGAAGTGATGGACATTCAGAGCACCGCTGCAAGAGAGGAACAATTTTTCAAAGCAATGTAGGAGACGGCGGGAAAGACTGATTCTCCAAATATCCATCACAAACAATACGCTCGATAAGACTCAAGATAGCTCGTATGCTGAGGCGCAAAAAAGTAAGAGATGTCCCAGAATTGATCACGTCAAACCGCCACGGCGCTCCTTGCCAACGCAAGACGGCCTGGGCGCCTAGGAAATGGGATGAGTTTGGCTGACAGCCTGCCGATGGGGCCTCATCCGTGCGTGCGCGGGGGTGTCAGTTGTCAACGCAAAGGCAAGCACGAACAAACGTTGCGGGACGAGCCGATCTTGCGCAGTATATCGAAAAGGCAAAGCGAAGCTTAGAAGAGACGACGCAAGGCGTAACGCTAGGTTGATTTGCGAATCGTCAAAACCTGAGGAATTCCCAAACAGGTGGTAAGAGGTCACGGATTCAATCACTGAAGGATCGAGAGGCAGGGGATGTCGAGCGAGGGGTCTCCCACTACAGCTGGCCAGTGCGGTGTACGAATCTCTCCCGCATGTCAGTCAGTGGATCGAAAGGTGGAAGGCGGGCAATGCTGGCGCTGGAGCACCCCCATAAGGCGCCCCCGGACAAGCATGTGCCTCCCCTTGCCGATTGCGACGATGCGGGAAGCGAGGATACCAAGAACGAGATGGAGATAACGGGAGACAATGATGTGGGTTTTCTTCACATGTGTACCACACACATATTTGTACACACCACGTCCATCATCAGCAGCGCGGGATGTGACACTTCAAGGGAGAGAACCAGAGATAGACAAGCCCTGGAAGGAAGCTAAAAGGATTCAATCGGGGGCCTGGGCCGCGGCGACTCGTCCCCCCCATTCGCCGAACGAACATTGACCACCCCAGCCCGGCCTTTAACCCGTTCGAGGATATCGTTCGTCTTGTCGCCGACAGGTTGGATGGATTGGCGTTGCGGGCAACATCCTTGTCGCCAGATAGCAGCGAAAGGCACCCTTTCCCGCCGCCAGCCCATCCTCTCTCGACGCCAATGCGGCAACTGGACTGCGCTGCTTCGGTGTGCCACAGCCGCAGCAGCATGATAAGCATCTCCCTACACGGGCGAGTCACCCAACCCCCTTAGGTAGCCAGGCTCCTTTGCGTCGCGCCGTTGTTTTTCAAATCTTTGAATTGCAATCTTGCGAAGCCAGGCGATCTGCTACGACGACGAAGCACGATACCCGACATACGACTCGAACCACCCGACGGCATTTTCCCAAGCGGCCAACATCACCACCCCGTTCCCTTCTGCGACAGGCATGAGGTCCTCCGCGGAGCTGACAGACGCCTAAAGTCCGTTAGCCACGCCGATCGATCGAAACATCGAATATCGCAAGCGAGTCGGAATCACGGTACCAGTCCCGTGCCGACGACGATCGAAGAACCCCGCGACGAAGCGGTGTAAACCCACAGAGAACCCTATACCCCCCCCCCCCCCCCCCCCCCCCTCCCCGCGAAGCCTTGCCCACCACAAGCAGCAACGGGAATGGCGCCTTACAACGAAGACGTGGAACTCAGCACGCTCAAGATCAAGGAAGACTCCCTCACGCTGGGGAGCAGCTACAGCATGCGGCGCGAGCCAATCTACGACCCGTCCCCGGCGCCGGGCGTCTTCGCCCGCGTGCTCGAGTCCTTCCGCCGCGACCCGGGCCAGCACCCGCGGCCGAAGCACTCGTCCATCGACATGGAGGAAGCCGGCGGCGGCGAGGAGCGCGTCCTCAACGGCGTGCACTACTTTGACATCCACCACGCGAACCTGCAGACCTCCAACTCGCTGCTGTCGAGGAAGCTCAAGGGCCGCCACCTGCAGATGATTGCCATCGGCGGGTCCATCGGCACGGGCCTGTTCGTGGCATCGGGGACGGCGCTCGAGGTCGGCGGGCCGGCGTCGTTGCTGATTGCGTTTTCGCTGGTCGGCGGCATGCTGTACTGCACCTGTCAGGCGCTGGGAGAGCTGGCCGTTGCGTTCCCCGTTGCGGGTTCCTTTTCGGCGTATTCGACGCGGTTTCTGGACCCCTCGTGGGGGTTTGCGATGGGTTGGAAGTGAGTTCACTCGTACAGGTCCGCATCGTCGACTTCAGACTAACGCCTTACAGCTACGCCTTACAATGGCTCATAGTGCTTCCCCTTGAGATCATAGCCGCCTCCATAACGATAACGTACTGGGACGGACGCATCACCAAAGCGATATTCGTCACAATCTTCTTGGTCGGCATCATAGCTATCAACTTATTCGGCGTAAAAGGATATGGCGAGGCCGAATTCATATTTTCAATCATCAAAGTCATCGCCGTGATTGGCTTCATGTAAGTCCCATACAAACGCCCTCGATAAGGCTGCCTCTCATTAACACGCGCCCTCAAAGCCTCCTCGGAATCGTCCTCAACTGCGGCGGCACCCCAGATTCGGGCTATATAGGCGGCCGCTACTGGCACGACCCGGGCGCGTTCCACAACGGCTTCAAAGGCCTCTGCAGCGTCTTCGTCACGGCGGCCTTCGCCTTCGCCGGCACCGAGCTCGTCGGCCTCGCGGCAGCCGAGACAGCCAACCCGCGCAAGTCCCTGCCGACGGCCATCAAGCAGGTCTTCTGGCGCATCACGCTCTTCTACGTCGTCGCCCTGACCCTCATCGGCCTCCTGGTCCCGTACAACGAGAAGCGCCTGCTGGGCGCCACCTCCCCCGCGGACATCACCACCTCGCCCTTCGTCATCGCCATCGAGAACGCAAAGATCGACGTCCTCCCCTCCGTCATGAACGCCGTCATCCTCATCGCCGTCCTCTCCGTCGGCAACTCCGCCGTCTTCGGCTCCTCGCGCACCCTCGCCGCCCTCGCGGACCAGCAGCAGGCGCCTCGCTTCCTCTCCTACGTCGACCGCAAGGGCCGCCCCCTGACCGCAATCGGCGTCGCCTCCGCCGTCGGCCTCATCGCCTACCTCGCCGACCTCGACGCCCAGGACGAGGTCCTCGACTGGCTGCTCGCCATCTCCGGCCTCTCCTCCGTCTTCACCTGGGCCTCCATCTGCCTGTGCCACATCCGCTTCCGCCACGCCTGGCGCGCAAAGGGCCACGGCCTGCACGAGCTCGCCTTCCGCTCACAGGTCGGCGTCACCGGCTCATACTGCGGCCTCGCCATGAACATCCTCGTCCTCATCGCCCAGTTCTGGGTCGGCGCCTTCCCCGTCGGCTGGGAGAACGAGGAGGCCTCGTGGGTCGCGCGCAACTTCTTTTTGAGGTACGCCGCCTTCCCCATCGTCGCCATCTTCTACATCGCCCACAAGCTCTACTTCCGCACGACCTTCATCCAGACCGACGCCATGGACCTCACGACGGGGCGGCGCGACTTTAACCTCGGCATCCTCGTCGCGCAGGAGGAGGAGGAGAAGAGGACTTGGCCGAGGTGGAAGCGGGTCTACAAGTTTTTGTGCTGAGTTTTTGTGTGTGTTTCTTTGGTTGGGAATTGTAAGCGATGGGATATTAGCGCGGCGTTTTGGATGTCATGGGAAACTTTTGGTGGATACCAGTTTTTAGGAGGGACGTTTCCTGGTCTCAGACCTTTGGCAGTAATGAAATGAAACTTTCTCAAGCTCGTTTTTCAGGGCTCTTCGCTTGCTCCGCCAGTTTGCAAACATGTTACATCGTCCATTGGCACGGAGACGGCCCGGGCCTAGTCTGGGTGCACAGGTAGGCATCTCACATGGAACAAGAATGCGTTGAATGAATAGGAATAAGTTGTCTGTTGGATATCATGGGCTTTGCAACTTTACAATAACAGAGGACCCTGTTTTTCTCTCCTCACTCTTCAACACCCCTGATCCAACAAAACCTTCTTTCTCTGCCCTTCCCACACCATGGTAGGGATGGGGCTAATACACATTCTTACATCCAGGCATTTCTCGGCTAGACATCCCCCCAAAGAGTTGGGCAGGCGCTGGACCGCTCTGGAGTAAACAAGACAAGGTCTGGTAATATCGCAACAATAAACGCTCCCGTGAATCGTGGGCAGCATGCAAGACATCTGAGTCGTAACAAAACAAAGAAGGGTGGCCCCGGAGGTCTTGCGCGTATGGTGTATGCGGCGGGCCGATCTAGAGGCGTCGATTAAAAGTCCCAGAAGCTCTTCTGAGCCGCGGTCAGACCAGCGGGCTTGGAACCTCCCTTGGGCGGAACGGCCTTCGGGGTGTCCTCCTCGTCGTCATCTCCACCGTACAGCCAGTTGCGGTTGGTGCCCTTCCTGCCGCCCATACCGTCGCCGGCAATGTTGATACCACGCTTGTCGCCGTCCTGGTCTTCGACCGCCTTTCTGGAGCCCATGCCATCGCCGGCAATGTGAATGCCACCCTTGGCCTTGCCCGTGGGCGCCGGCTCGATGTTTTCCTTCTGGGATGCGGGGGACCTGTCGTAGGATTCCCAGTTGGCGTTCATCATGTTCACCGCCTTCTTGCGAGCGTCGCTAACACCGGGCCGTTGCTGAAGGCCGGCCTGCTGGCTGGGAGAGTCGTCGGACATGGCGAAGTGAGGGTCAAAGTCCTTGTGGCGGTTGTTCAGATTGGTGATGTTACCAAGGGCCTGATCAGAATCGGTTCCAGGCAGGGGCTTGCCGTCCTCGCTGTACAGGTTGTTCTCGTAGAGGTGCAGACCAGTGTTGTGCGCCGCACCCTTGGGGCGTCCGGCGGGTCTAGGCTCGCCGTCCGGGCCGTCATCCTGGAACTCAAAGTGCGGCTCGGCATCGCGGCGGGGCTTCTGCTGAACGGGACGGGCGACCGGGGTCTCCTTCACGGCGGTGGTCACGTCGGTATCCCAGTGGCGCACGTCCTGGGTGCGCAGAGTCTTGGTAGGCTTGACCTTTTGAGGGGTGACAAAGTCTTCGAAGCCCCAGCTGCTGTCGTGCTTGCCGGCCTTCGGGCGGCCGTCGGCGGGCTTGGGGGTGTCTTGCGGGTCCGAGCCGTCGGCAAAGTCAAAGTGCTGGAACTTCTTGGGGTTGGGACGGATGAACTTCTCGGGTGACGTCTTCTCCTCGGGGCTGTCGGGGACGTGGGCGTGCTCGTCCGCGTCGAACAGGCGGCTGGGCTGGAAGTTCTTTCCGGCACCGATCTTGGGAGCAACGCGATCGCGTCCTGCGCTGGGAGAGGCGGGCTCGTCGGCAGGCTCGTCGCTCATGATATCGTTGAAAGACCGCTGCTGAGGTCGGGTACCCGCATAAGGTGACACGACGGACCTGGCCGGGCCCTCTTCAGCCTGCTGCTCTCTCGGCGCAAACAGAGAGAGGGAGGCATGGGGGTCGCGGAGTGCATTGGTCGAGCTGCCACGGGACCGGTTGATGAGCTCGTTGGTGTCGGGGGCGTCGGTGACCTTGCCGGTGGCCTTCAGGCCCCTGGTGATCATCTTGATCTGCTCCTGGCTGTCACGGATGGGCCAGTTGCGGCCGGACTTTCCGATAATGTCGAGCTGCTTGAGGAGTGATCCCTGGTCCCAGCTTTGGCGGATCTGGGCGATCTTGCCCTCGCTGTCAAAGTTGACGACGTGCATCTGTGGAGGGCCTCGTGTTAGCTTGGTCGCGCACTCAAGTGTAGACTCCTGGAGCGCGGGGCATGACAAACAATTGGCAGGTGGACGGTGCGGTCAGCCAAGAAGTTGTCGTCAAGGCCAGGCAGGTAGGCACCTCCACTGGTGACAAACTCCAGCGAGGTCTCAATCTCGGCGGCGATGGCATCGCGACCCTCAACGACGTCGAGGATGTCCTCCTTCTTCTTCTTCAGCTGGTTGCGCTGGGTGTTGAGGTGCTTGATGATGTCGGTAGGTCCATTGATGGTGGTGGTGGTGGTGATGTAGAGGAGGGTGGCGTTCGGCGCGAGCAGCGACGAGTTGGGAGCAGCCAGAAACTGCTTGTACGTGGCAGACATGTTGCCGGCGTCGTGGGTGTATTCGGGTGAAGAATGCGGCTGCGATGCGATGCGACAGAGGGTAGGGTATTCGTTTGTTTACTTGATCCTTGTGGGGTTTCGCAGCTGCTAGAGTGCACGGCTCGAGGGGCCCAAGCAGATACGGCAGAAGAAAGCAGAGCAGCAAGCCAGAGGGACAAGAGGCATGAAGGAGTCGACGGCGACACTCGTTGTAGAAGTGAAAAAGAAAGGAAAAAACAACGGATGGAGAACGTGTGGGTGGCTCAGCCCAAAACAAGCAGTGGCAGACCAGATGAGTTGTTCTGGAAGGGGGAGAGGGAAAATGAAGGGATGGGCCTGCGACAAGGGAGCGACGAGGAAGGGGAAAGCGCGACACGTCCCACGCTCATGCCCACGCTTGCCTTCCATTTTGGAGGAGGCACCATGGGAGGCACCATGGGAGGGGCCCATTTCTGGCAGGCCCCCAGAGTCAGCGCCGTCCTGTCATTGGATCACGACTGACTACCTTAGCTACATTACACTACCTAGCCTGCTGGGAAGACAAAGGGGACGGAGGGGGGGGAGCATTATTTGCCGGCCTAAAAGAGTACAAAGAATGCTGCCCAGTCGCGCGGTGCTGCCCCGTGTCAGAATGTCATTCCTTAGCAACGGCCCGCAGCAATACCACCAAGCTTCAATAGAGTTTCCCATCGATCTCTGTTTGCATTGCATCCCGCCGCCCAAGAACACGGCGACATGACTCCGTCCTGCTCCTTGCCTGCGGGAACGACGTCAAGCTCTCCCCAAACATGTTCGGGACCCGAAGAAGCCTCGACTTGTCATGTCGCAGAAACCCGTGGAGTGGTTTGCGCCCAGCATCGATACCCCGTCGTCCGCAAGGCACTTTGACAATTTGCGAATCTGGGGGCTAAAAGATCCGCGACCCGTGATGCGGTGAAACAATCAGATACGCGAACATATCCACTGCCCTTCCGTCATTGACTCTTATCTAAGCCGCCATCAAACCCGCCCAACGTAAGCTTGCATCGGCGCTGCTGTGTTGTTGTTGCCGCAGAGTTTACGTGGCAAAACTATCTCACCACGAGCCTCAGCAAATACACGTTTTTGACACGGAAACTCAACAGCACATGGTTGCCCGGGAAAGCCACCGTGGCTCCCCGACTGGCACGTCTATCTAAACACACGGAAGCTCGGCTCTGTCGTGTCAAGTCAAGTCAAGTCAAGTCAACAACGAAAGCAAGATAAAGGGGCGCGACCGTTACTGCGGTCTCGCTCTAAACAGCAGACGTCCACCTCGTCCAATGAAAAGAAGTCGCCGATCCGGTGGTAATACGCCTCAATATGGACGGATATGCACAAAATGCATCAAAACCACTCTCGAAATGCAGGTCATGCAAAGCGCGTCGTCCCCGCTGCCTTTTAGCAGCTGGCTAGCAGCCTGTCAGGCCTGTGGTTGGGCATGTTTCATCCCGGTCCCCTGTTTCATCCATGCTGTCCTCCCGAATGGGTTAGCTCTGCCGTCTACGGCGTCCAGTGCCTCCAACGATGCTCCAAGCAATTATTGGGGATGATCAACGAGGCAAGCTTCTAGACAACTCGAGCTCACGATTGTCTCTTTTGCCATCTGTTTGAAATGGCGAGGCATTATTGCAGACCGAGACTAAGGCTTGGCCTGATTAAGTTACCCCGCAAAGAGGCTTGCATCGTCGGATGTAAAGCCGAAGATTAAATGGGTCATACGTCATTCATCTGGTTGCACCGGCTAATTACTAGACTAGTGTACATGCCCTACTGGCCCAATGTGTGCAACTCTCACGACTTAACCGTTGACGATGGTTCCACCATTGCAGTGAATTGTCTGGCCGCTGATGCATGAGCTGTCAGTCGATGCGAGGAACACCACGCAGGTCGCAATCTCAGAGGGCTGCGCTGGACGGCCCATTGGGGCGGTGAATTGCTTCTGTGCCTCCTCGTTCATCGTGGCAGGGATGAGCGGCGTCCAGACGGGTCCTGGAGCGATGGCATTGACACGAATGCCCTTGTCGACAAACTGGTTGCTCAGGCCTCGTGTGAATGAGATGATGGCACCTTTCGTCGAAGTGTAGTCAAGCAGGTCTGGACGGCCGACGTAGGCGTTGATGCTCGCGTTGTTGATGATGGTCGAACCCTTCTTCATGTGAGGCAGGGCGTACTTGGAGAGGTAGAAGAAGGAATGGATGTTGACGTTGAACGTATGCACCCATTGGTCCCTGAAAGCACCGTCAGTGATCGAGTCTCACATACAAAGGTCATTCACGTACTCGGAGAGGTCCTTGATGTTCTCCTTCATCATCTGGTATGCGGCGTTGTTGAACAGAATGTCGATGCCGCCCATCTTTTCGATTGCCGCGTCGACGACCTTTTGGCAGTTTGCACGGTCGGTGAGGTCAGTGGGAACCAGGTAGCACTTTCGGCCGTAGGCCTCGACGCGCTTCTTGGTCTCCTGTGCATCCTCCTCCTCCTCCTTCAGGTAGGCGATGAGTGAGTCGGCACCCTCCATAGCGAACAGAATGGCGGATGCTCTACCGATACCCGAGTCGCCACCTGTGATGATGGCCTTCTTGTCCTTGAGCTTTCCAGCAGCTTGGTAAAGCTTTGAGCCGCCATCGCCGTCTGGAATGCGATCAAACTGAGGGGTGATGGGCAGCTTTCCCTCCTTTCCTGGGAAGCTCTGATCCGTCACCGGGACGCTGTGGCCTGGTGTTCAATTAGTGCTGGTGCTATTACAGAGGCATTGTGTGCCATACCCTCTTGGAATTGAGACTTGTCCGTCATCTTGGCGCGAGTGCGTTCGTGTAATCTTGGTTTGCAATATGGGCTGGAGAAACTCTGAAGTGTGGTGTTTGGGTAAGGTGCAAATCACAAATGAAGCACCGTCGGATGATTGAGATGAGCTCACAAGCGGCTTCCTTCTGTGTATGTCTTCGACCGAGGAAGGCATGGTGCAGGCGGGTTATCCACATACCTCATCATCGACGTCATCGTGACTGCAATTGCAGGCACATTACATGGTCGACGCCCAGGCGCTACTCCCTTGCTCGTCATGATGCATGCACCAAAATCAGTGTCTTTGCGGCAAAAGATTGTGCAGTCTTGCTGACGGCCCTGGCCGGAGCGTTTACTCCAGGATGCCATATTCACCGCTCAACGGTATCTTCTTTTTGATGAACCGATTGATGTATTCAATCGTTTCTACACTGCCCTAAGTGGTTTTACCACGTGCGTACGAAGCAACAGATGGGACACAGCATTGTGCAGGACTCACATCAACTGATTCAAAGGGTCTCGCTACGGTAATGTCGACGTAATGACTTCGATCGATCGTCCGGAGACTTCGGCCGGAAGGTCTGTGCATCTCGGCCCCGCCTCCGCAATCCAGACCCGCGACTACAACGGCGATCGGTGTCAATGTGGGGCACATCTCTGAACATCTGTCGGAGGCCGAAGCGGTCCCAATTTGAACGTCCGAAGTACGCTTACCAAGCTCCGGTTGTTTGTTATTTCACTTTTCGTGGCTCTACCCCTCACTCCTCCGCTGTTCAGCCACTTGTGTCCTGAAGCGAGAGAGGACCCACCTTCGCAACGTCATAATCTGACCATCAAACTAGAACGCTTTCTTTTTCCTCGACGGCTCGACCTCGGGCCAAAAGGTTTCATTTTCCAGAGGCCAGCGCCGGCGTTCGCAGCGATGGCAAAACGGCATATCAGAGCTGTTATTGGCAGTCCAGCCTTTAGTTTCCTGCGTCGAGTGGACGGTATCTAATCCCAAGCAAAATTGGAGGGTATCGAGGACAACGGTGACTCCTGTAGTTTTTAATATACACGGGCAACCTTTGGTGTTCTCGACACTACACCACGAGACAACTTCTCTGCGCCATTTCTCAAGGCTAGACATTGCCCGACATAGTCCGAACGTGGCTGGCAAGCCGTTCCCGACTCCCGAGAGACATTTTGCAAAAGACCCGAGGAGATGAAGAAAAGAAACCGAGCGAGTCAGTAGCGGCGCATAATTGCCAAAGTAGCGGATAATGGAGAGGGTCTCCGGACCACTCAAAGATACTTTGAACTGACGAGTCATTTTTTTGGCTGGTCATTTCTCGTGTATCGGGTCCAACAACAGCGACGACGAAAATACTCTTCGAATCGATCGCACGAGAAACCACAAAAGAAAGGAACAGGCTGCAGGATTTCGACAGAGTTTTCTTTGTACGCGGCTTCGGCCAGGGCAACGAAAACTTGATGGCCCGGCCCAGTACAGTTCATCCCACATCAATGCATTGTGCAGCCGGGGAACCAGGGACGGACAAGGAGCGCCGGGTCCGCTTCGTGAGCTGTCACCTCAGATCTCGACGTCGCCCTGGGCGTCTCGCAACCTGAAGCACAGCATGATGCCGCGCAGGCCGGGTCACATCAAAGGCCTTCCTCGAAGTGCGCTTCGGCCGGTAGGCTGCCCCAAGCTCTTGTCAGATGCAACCTTTGAGACGTTGGCAGGCAAACATGTCCCGCTCCGAATGCCACCGCGGCACCTGCCCAGCATCAAGAGATCTGCCCCAGTAGGAACCCTCGGTATCGTGACTGGCACAGTTGCCCTCTTCCAATCGATTGGCGAGATGAATCCTCGGCCCCTGCCTCCGGAGGTCCCTCGGGCCTGTGCCACCCTGGCCTCCGCAGCGTTGCTGCTCGACCTCCACCACGACTTCCCCTCCACATAGCGCCAACACCTTTCTTTTTTCTCTTGCCCATCCTACGAAGCAACCGTCAGCCGTTACGAATATACGGCCAGAATCCGATCCTTTCTGCTCACAGTCCGGGTCCTCTGCTCATTGCCCACTCTGTTGCATTTGACAGGTCACTTGAAGTCTTGGACTCTTGCGCCGGCTTGGCCTGGGCCGTCTTCCCCGTTGCGCGCCCACATTTTCGACAACCTCGCAGGCTAAGCGCTCACGACCGTTGGCCGATCAATCCGACGTGCCCCAGTGGCTCGTAAAGGACCCCTGGACCTGGGGCGGGAAAGGCTGAGCTTTGGGCCTACGGCCGGTACTCCTGGGATGTAGCTCTCGGCTGCTACCCACCCATCGCACCTGTCCAACTTGCAATGTGGGTGATATGCATGTCACTTTACCTTACGTGCCTTATTTCCTACAATCGTACGACACCCTTTGCCAGCCCTGCCCCGAGGAGAGTCTAAGGAGATGGCAGGATTCGGACGGATCATCCAGGGTAGCTCTGTGTCTCCCATCAGAATCAGCAGCAATCTACCTCGTGCTAATTTCACGGTCAGGCGGAACTTTGAAATCGCCGTCGGTACTTTGCTGGATCGCAATACGAAAAATGAAAAGTTTATCGAAATTGATGGGGGCGGTAATATTTTAAACCTGATGTGGACCAGGTCGATAGAGAGCAACGAGCCAGACGGCTAAAATCGAGCTTGCTCCATACCGGATATCACAAACGAGAAGTGAGCGATCGAGCGAAGGCCTCTTTGTTCCCAAAATTGAGGCCCAAAGCTGGTTCTGATGGTTTCTTCTTCTCGTGGGATTCGAATGGCCATAGCGTACTGACGAATCTCCAGATCGTTCGACGGCCACGGACCCTCCGCCACTGTGATATCTGCAAGACGTGATAGCTAAGACATCTTCGGCATCACGCAACATTCTGGGTTTGCAGAAGGTGACACATCATGCCTTCGGTAATCGAGGCTTAGAAGCACGGTTGTGATCAGGCGGCGCCAAGATCCCACAATGTGGGCTTCAGATCCAACCCTCAAAGCCTAGGACTGATATGCGAGATATATCATATTTCAATCTTGCTTCAGGAACCGAGTCTCATATGATACCCGGAATCAAGGATGAAGAGACCCGGTCAGAGGAGCTTTGGTCACGGGCAGTTTCTCTGCCTGGCGACGGCACTTCTCACGCCGCCAGTCGACCGTTTCTCATGGAAGTCGTAGCATTCGGGAGTAGTATCTGCCCGACTCCTCTTTCCAAATCACTCGTCCAGCCACGATTCCTGTTACACCAGCAGTCTCTGTTCGTCTGATCTCTCGATCATGTTGGTAGCCGAATTCTGACAGTGGGGGTTTCTTTTCTCCAGCTGTGGATTCTCGCCTCTTTCAAGATGCATACCACTTGCAGAGGAGCCACTCGGGGCCGCAGACATACCAGGGCTTCGAAGGTGGGCACCTGTCAGCTGGCAATATCGTTCCTACATGTATGCATACAAGCAGTCCGTATATAGACGGCCCTGATCTTACTTTCCCAACGAACCACTCAAAACCTGGGACGCGGAAGTATCTGACCCCTGCACGACCCTGCACGGGAGATGCGAGTGTGCTCCTCAATCCATCGGCTTGCAGACGTACCTGATCAAGAAACCCGCTCGCCGTCATACCGCCAGAGAACCCTCCATGAACACCGTATTTCTTTTTCAATTTCTTTTCCTAGGCCCCCCACCAGAGGAGTTCTTTTTTGACAGATGGGGCCGGCACGACTTTGCCTGGAGGCTGGACTTATAAGTCCCCTCCCCATCCCATGATCATGGGACGGTTGATGGCGGTTTCTCCTTGTTCCTCAAACAAAGCTATTGTCATTCTGTCAACATGGACAACACGAGTTTAATCTTTGCGCGAGATGCTCACGGCGATGTCCACAACCGTGGCATGACGCTGTTCGCAGTGCAGTTGTCTTTCCTCATCGCGGCTGGCCTCTTCACACTCGCCAGAGCGTACGTAAAGGTACGGATCGTGAAGAGTGTTGGAGCAGATGACTACCTCATCTTCCTCGCAATGGTAAGTCTGGAGATGTCTCGATTCCCCGTCAGCCATACTCACATAAAGGACAGATCATGTACACAGTCTACGGCGCCGTCGCGCTTCACGGAGTCATCCAAGGCGCCACCGGGAAACACCTCACAGAGCTCACGGTTGAACAAGCTGCCATCTCCCTAAGGGCGTGGTACATCTGCGAAGTCATCTACTCGCCCATCACCCTCGCGATCCGAACGTCCATCTGCTTGCTACTCCTCCGACTCGCCCTCAACAAGGTCCACCGATGGGTCATCTACGTCAACATGGTCATCGTCTTGCTTATTTCCATCGCCTACTTCTTCGTCATGACGTTCCAGTGCAGCCCGCCCTCATACTTTTGGAGACAGCTATACGGCGAGAAGGGGAAATGCATCAACTACAACATCGTCCCCGACGCCACCATCGCGCACAGCATTATCTCGGCGGTTTCGGACTGGTGTATCGGGTTGTTACCGATAGCCTTGTTGTGGAATGTCAATCTCAACCGCCGGACCAAGGCGTTGGTCGCCGTGCTTCTCAGCATGGGCATGGTGTAAGTGAATGAATCCCATAGCTGACAGGCGCCTCTACTAATGCCATGGTAGTGCCGGTGTAGCTCTCATCATTCGGATTCCCTTCATCAGACGTCTCGCTATCTCCACGGACTTCCTGTACGAGACGATGTAAGTATGACCGCCGCCTTGTCACAGAGACGATGCTGACATCCTGTCAATAGTGACATCGCGATTTGGACCGTACTAGAGCCCGCCCTCGGCATTATCGCCGCTTCAGTGACCAGCATGCGCCCCCTCTTCCAAGGCTGGGGCTTCGGATGGAGCACAAACAGCAAACACTCCCGTCCTTCAGGACCCAGCTCTGGCCACCCCATCAACAAAGAGGCTGCCACTCCCCGGACGAAGGGGATCACAGACCACAGCGACTCCACCACCCGCACGTACGACGACATCGAGAGGGCGCTGTCGCCTGAGGGCTCTGACATTGAGCTCAACAAGACCGCCCGGGAAGACAGGGGCAGCGACGAGCACGAGTACCCCGAGTCCAGGCCGTCGTCGGACCTCGGGCAGAGGTATCAGCACCGGGAGCCTCAGCCCTGGCCCAGGCCGGTGATCAACGTCCGCACGACCATCGATATCACGTCGCACTCTATAGATCATGTCCTGCCGTCTACGACGTGTGTGTCTGATCACAGTAGCAGCGACGACGACGAGAGACCGAGGAGAGAGGAGAAGATGGCGCATGATCAGGCGCAGCGTTCAAAGTTGGAGCAGTAGAGGAGTTTGGGATACCCATTTGCCAAGATGTTAGCGATTATAACCATAGATGGAGGGACTGGAGTTTTGGGTGCTGGGTGCTGGGAAGTCTACATCGCGGGGATGTCACGCAGCCGGGTACTTCGACCCAGGCTTGTTTTCTTTTGTTTGACGATTCATGACAAAGGTATGATAAGAAAGGGAAATTGTCCAACACGAGATTGGACATTGTATGTATGTAGTAGAAAGTCGAGAGGGGATGACAGTTTGATTAGCATGACGAAACAACATCGCTAGGGGTACGAAGTCTGAATAATCCCTATTCAATCACGAATAGCTTTACAGAAATGTTTAGAAGTGACGAAGCAATATTTTGTTATTTTTCCAAAGCCTACTCGATCAAAATGAACGTGAAGCCATGTATTGCGTGTTGTGTAAATCATCGCCGCCAATACTGCCCTCGCGTCCACCGAATTTTCTAGCAGCTATCATTGCTTCTGCGGAAAGGAAAGAAAGTCCCTCACAGAGACTCAACTTATACTCATACATGGGGGGGTGTTGGGACACAAGGCAGCTAACGACCACAGAGGCAGTCAACACATCATATGTCAGTCGGCAAGTATATTAATACGTTGGGAACTTCATTCAGCACACTTCAAATCAAACAACTACGACACGGTCAGTTCCATCTCGAGAGGAGAAGTCAGCAAGACGCGTCTCGTATACTCGGTGCGGGTTCGCCTGGTGAGGCTCTGTAAAGTCAGGCATTCTCTGCATGATGCGACATTTGGTTTCGTCGTTGTTCTTCACCCTCACTTTCATGTTATTCGCATGTGAATGCTTGAGAAAAACTACACCTGTGAAGATAGTGCTGGGCTGACCTGTAGCAACGGTTGTATTTCACCATCGAGTCGTCATGAATCCGGAAAAGGTTCCCTGAGGCTCAGCCTGAAGGCTTGAAGAGAAAATATGATCTGGGCTCTCTGGAGAAATTAAAAGACCCTTGACCTGTTGTTGTATAGTGTGCCGAAAAAGCCCTGTTCGTCCAACCCGCGTTCGCCTCTGTTTATCTGTATCACAGCACTACTGCTAGTTTCTCTTGCTCGAGGTTAAATATAATTTTAGTATGCTGTGATGGCTGAAAACAACAAAGCAATGGATGTCATTTCCGTCTGTCTTCTATTGGATCATCCCTTGCAATGCGGGATGCAAACATCACAAGTGAGGCTACAACTCACTCAAGGCAATACTACCTAAGCTCAAGCTGAAATTATCACCAGTATCTGTCGCCTTGGATGAAGTATTGTCCTTCGAAAGAGTTAGGATACTTAGAACGGAGCTATTATCATCGGCTGCCACATTCCAGCTCATTCATTTGTCAACATATGAGCACGTTCTAGCGGGGAGGTCCTGGAGGACAACGGATATCCTACTTATGATCAATTTGAAGAACCACTCTACCATAATTTGTGTTGTATCATTCATATAACCAGATAGTCGCAGCGTAAACTGCTTTTCCTCAAAGCAGACCTTTGAGGAGATGAGCATCCCCAAGTCACTACGCAACAGGATATCTGACGGCGAAGAACTACCTTCTCACAAACGAATGTCTGCCTTTGTATTTTTTTGACAATTTGGCCGGGTTGGTGAGCTTGAAAGTGTAATGGAAGTGAAAGCTATTCAGAAGTTGGGCCGATGCTAGGTTCTGTTGAATAGACATATACCTGTGGTTGCTTCTTCGTCACTATCCGCCCGTGTCTTCAGACGTTTCGTGTTTATTTCAATCACGTTTGTGATCAGAATTGTCTAATCACAGCGCCTTGCTCGGTATGGACTCATTTGACGTAAATCACTACCAGAAGTGTCAGCCACAAGAGTCGAGCGAATCAAGCCTGGGATTACATTACGGAGAAAGTCCAGTCTATAGCCACTTTGCAATCTATGTCCGTTTTATAGAAAGTCGTAGTAGCAGAGTAGGTACCGCTCTGGCCCACAGACAACTGGGCAGGATGTCTAGAGACTTCAGCGCACTGTCATTCTGTTTGAACACATCTATGAATTCTCGTGGTTTGTGATCCAATACTTGAGGGCGGCAATGATGGTGGTGGGAGGATTATACCAGAAATCTTGAAATGGCCCCATTTAGCACCTGATTGAGTTCATTGCTGCTGTCGGCACATGGAGTTCTGCAGGTCAATGTTGTCCGCCAGTCTCCCTCTTCTTCTGATTACTATACTTGAGAATACGCCTGAAAGGTGGTGTTGATCTTTCACTGTCACTTTGCGGTAGATGTATCTCCAAACAGGTGAGCTCCTGACGGGCAACAATGCTTCCAACGGTCTGGAGGAGGAGAAAGAGCACGACGATTTTGACCAGGATAATCTAAGACAAAGACAATAAACCTAAGCTATTTCGTATATTAGATCAATCATAATTGGACGCTAGCGGATTCACGCAAATAGGTCTTCACTGATCGTTGCCATGCGTAGAGGAGCCCCAGCAAAAATGATATAAACATCTTTCGCCTGTCGTAGAAGCTGGGAATCCTACAGAAATATCACCAGATAGATAATCACGACGTGTTTGATGACAACAGACTGAAAATGATGTTCTTGACCATCGTCTTCTATACGTAGAAGCATAAGCTGATGATCCCCTTACCCAAGATGGCACTTTCTCTGGTGGTCCTGATGTATTCTCTCGTTGTGATAACGGACACCGAATATAGTAGATGACCAACGAAAGATGATGGCTATCGTAAGATGAACTCGGGAAGCGGGAGCAGTAGTCGTGACCTTGGGAATGATACAGGTAGATGGAATCCTGAAGTAAGGAAACACAGAAAGAAGGAACAAAGAAAAAGGCTGAAAGCCCAGCTCTACCTTCGAAGACCGAGCCTACCATGCTCATAAGTCTGCACTTTTGACCTTCACTTTCAGTAGACGCTAGGCAACGGCTGCCAACGGCCAGCCTACTTGAGCCACCATACTAGCCCTGCATGCGGATCAGTTTGTAGGTGTTGCTGGCTGTATCATCAAGGTAGGTAGGAAGGCGTAACCTATCCGGCAGCGCAGCCGAGATTTTCATTTTTGGATGAGCCTGGAAAACAGCAAACCTCCAACGATGTTCATGGCGACGGCCTCATGTTTGTGTCAAGTTGAGGAGGGCTTCACGCCACCCCGTCAGACGACCAGACATCCTTCGTCGGCATAAAATCATATTAATTAAGTTCAACATACATACATCAGGGGGCGCAACGTGCTTCCTTTGTCATCCCCCCTTCATCGTGCTTCTCGTGTTCCTGGACCCGTGGCTGCATCGTATCATTAAGCCTCGTCTCGGTACCCCCATCCGTATTTTTGAGTTTCCATCATCAAGTCGTAAAGGTCTTTGGTATAGTACAATGGGTGTTGCGACATTCATCACAAAAGGACTCGTCTTTTCGTGTTCCGAACCCCTGGGTCGTAGTTGATCTGTCACTGGGCGTGGGTGACAATGGCGGCGTATGTGTCGTCTGGTATTCTCTCAATGATCCAGAGCGTGCGTTCAATAATCTTATCCGCCTGGAGCGAAGGGAACGAGCGCAAGAGCTTGTTAGGGCTGGACTTTCGTTAGTGATCTGATACTCCAACTTGTGCAAAGCAGCTTACCTCGGCGAGCTCATCAGCTGGTCCCGCATGCCCATGAGCTGGGCCACGATGCAGAGAATGTTCAGGTGAGGCCCGTAGGCGAAGAGAAAGTCCCACAGGCGCAAGACCTCGGGTAGCGGAGGTGTGCAGGCGCACAATGTCAGGACGGAAGGGAATGCGTAGATCTCAGCTGTCAAGCCCTTGGAGTGAAGGTATCCGCTCAGCTTGGAGTCGACAGTCGCCAAGACCTTGTCCACCAGAGCCAACCCCTTGTGGACGCCATCCATTGCGCCTCGAATGTATCCGGGGCACTCCCGTGTGAGCAGGGTGTAGAACGCAGTGAACGCCTCGGCCTCACTGCGCGCAGCATATAGGAAGGGAGCTGCCAACACATTCATTCCCTGTACATACGTCCCCGGCTCGGCAGCGTGGCAAGACTCGGAGCCCTCCGTTGTCAAGGTCAAAGCTCGCGCGCGATTGCGGGCAGAAGGTGAGGCGGGGTTCGTGGAGTGCGCGGTGGCTGTCGAGTTCGAGCTGTCGTGGGATATGGAGCTTCGTCCGGTGCTGGGTCGGCTGAGCGAGCGGTCGCGGTCGCGATCGCGACTTCGCTGCTGCTCGCGAGCGTCGTGCAGGCGCCAGGCGACGGCATTGAGGAGGCGGATGAGACTTGCCTCGCTGACGCGTCGGCGGAACAACGGGTCGGTGGTGAGGGTGCGGAAAGTATCGTTGCGGATCTTGGAGTACGCCGGGGACGCGCCGCGGTGGATGAGAGCAAGATAGTCGTCGGTGGGGAGGACAGGAGTGTCAAGAAGGATGATCCAGACGTAGATACGCAGCGTAGACTGTTCAATGGCGCATTAGGTTAAGAGGCACGTGAGGTAGGGGAGAAGCACATACCATGCCGTCACTGTCGCTTTTGATACCCTCGCTCAAGACCTTGCGACGGGCCATTCCCAGCGCCTCGACGGTATCTCCTTCGATTGGGCCGTCCTTGATGAGCTGGTGCAGAGACATGTTGAGGTACCGCGGGTTGATACCCATCATGCTGCGCTTCGTGGCAGCCATGGCGTTCAGGTGGTGGTGGTTCGTCGCATCGCTGTTGGACCGTCCTCGCTGCGGTGATCTGTTCACGTTCATGGCGGAGGAGGTGCTCGCATCGCGTCGCGTGGGCGAGATGTTGCGTTGTGTCAGTCGCTGCTGCGCGATCAAGGAGGGCTGCAGGGGCGGGATCTGTTGGAGGGCGGCCTTGGAGCCAAGATTGTGCGCCGACTGCAGTTTGCGCAAGGCGCGATGCGTCCGCGGCGAGGGGGGCGGGAGCAGCTCGGTGGTTTTCGCGTGTGACTGCACAAAGGCATGCGGCGCCGGGGGGCCGGTGAATGGATCTCTGGTCGGACTGGACGGCATGTTTGCGAATGGAAGGGGAATATGCGGAATAAGGTAAGGTTGATAACGTAGGCAGGGGTGGTTTTTGGCTACATTCACTCTAAGAATTGGGAATTACAACGAATTATACGGGAATATCCAGACAAAAAGTAGAGCCCTGGGGATAGAGAACGATAGTGCCCAGCACAAAAAGGGGGCAATTGCAGTGTGGCGAGGTGAGGAACACCTCGTGGACTGCTATTTTTGGCCCAAGGGCGGGGTGAGGAGGTTGGTGATTGCAGTTTTTGGTGTTGCCGATGGAACAGGCACAGGCACAGGAGCGCAGCGATGGTTGTGGTGTTGCTGATGTTTCCTTTCTGACTAAGGCGGCTCAGTTGCCCGGTGAGAGGAGGGGGCCGGAGAGGGGGGGTAGGGGGGTTCGCGGTCGCTGTAGCGGCCGTGTTTTTACGCGTTGCTGTCCGGGGGTTTGGGGGTTTCGAGGCTTCAGCTCCCGCCTTCTGCGGCTCCTGAGTGGCTGATGCACTCAGCTCTCGCCCAAGAAGGCAATCGGAGCAGTGAGTTTCAGGGCATCCAGCCTCCAGAGTTGAACCTAGCCTCCAGGTCGTTCAAGGCGATCGCTTCCTGACGGCGCCAAGACTTTGCCTAACATTTTGTTCTTTTTTCTTTTTCTTTCGGCAGTGCGTCCAGACGCCTAGTCGCCGAGTCAACAGTCCCGGACGGTGGTGCGCAGGTGGCTGGTAATGCACGGTAAAGGGGTTCGACTGACCTGGATATCCCAAGCATTTGGCCCTCGGGAATGCTTGGGAATTTAAGAGATGATGCGCCACACTGAAGCCACAGTCCAGCTGCATCGCCACATAGATCGCTTACATAATTGAGAAGGCATCCGGTCCGGAAGAACAATCTCGCGAAATCTTAGTCATCAACACGTGTCGCATGACTTTCGTCATGCGGCGTCGTGGGCGTCTTGGCATTGTGGTACATGCGGACACCCATGACGTCTGGTCATCCGCAACCACATCCGTCCGACGGAGCCCCGAGTCCAGCGTCGATTTGTAACGGATCCGAATTCCAGCCAAAGCTGACAGAGTCGTCCTTCGAGCTCCCATCCACAAACCCCATCACCTGGACCTGGGGGCCAGCCCGTCCCCTGTCTCTCCAGACTCTCATCCATCTGTCACTACGATGGCATGGCCTCCTCCAGTCGAGTCCAGCCAACGCCTGGCCTGTCTGATTCGCACGTCTAAAAGCCATTGGAACCATTGAGGCCCGTTTCTGTGCGAAGGCGTTCCGACCGTGTCGGCGTCTTTGGAGTTTAATTCCGACAAGGTCAGGGAACAGCCCGGTTGGCATCCACGGCAGGGAAAGCTTCGTACCGCACTTTGCCTCAATAGCAACAGTCCATCTCAAAAATGGGCCAACCAGGTTGAGCATCTCCGCACCCATCTGCTCCACTAGCCATCACCTCAAACAAGGGTGCTATTGCACCATCGCCGAGTTGCGGAAGCTGAACCTCATTGGTCAGATCGTCCAATCCCGCACCCAAAGCGGTAGTTCGCTGGAGACTCGACCCCTCTGTTGGAACACTTGTTGCACAACAGAATGCACATACCTCATCCGACCGTCAGCTCTGATTTTTTCAACATCTCCATATTATCACCTCTGTCATCAAGGCACATTTCGCCCCGGCTCCATGACTGACGACACTCCAGGCATTGGCATTCTGCAAAATGTCCACCCGGGGATAGGGGACCCGGATTTTCCTCCATGCGAGTTGTACGTACAAACAACTCTTTCGAGTATTCTGCATCCGCACTCTTTGTGACACAACTTGGGTGCTCCCGTGGCTCGACCTTGCAGT
Source organism: Colletotrichum fructicola Nara gc5 (assembly GCF_000319635.2). Lineage (NCBI taxonomy): Eukaryota > Fungi > Ascomycota > Sordariomycetes > Glomerellales > Glomerellaceae > Colletotrichum > Colletotrichum fructicola. The sequence goes on along the minus strand of NW_027094051.1, from coordinate 3,909,933 downwards.
CTCTTTGGCTGACCACGCGACGCATACCTCCGAGAGTGAGACCGCCTCGAGCGTCGCCCGTTCCCCCACGCGGGCATTCTTCCGTCTTTGGCGCCTAAAGAAAAAATCAATTGAGCGAGCATTCGCATTTGTACCGCTGCCTGTGTCATTCCAATATCAAATAACCAACAACGCGCGGGTACCTCCTCGCGTTGTGGGTATAAGATAATTGGACTCGCAGCATGTCCCGTCCCCATCGGAGGCCCCGCTAAGCTTGGTCTGGCAAAGACTCGATGGCGACATCGCCCCGGTTTCGACATCGCGGGAGGAGTGCCCGCCCGTACAACCACCATAACAAAAGACTCTTCCGCTCCCTCCAACCCGTGCTTGGGACATTGTCGCCTGTTAAAGCCGCGCCATCATTCCCTGACAGTCGCATCCTGAGTGATTCGCCCACCCCCCGTCAGGGTTTTCTCGTTTCTCGCCGTCGTCTTCTCCTCGGCCTCTCTGCAGCATTTCATTTCTTGGCTGCCGCCGTCATCCCGGAGCCACATCTCTTGGCCCACGAGATCCATCGTCTTGTCCAGCGGGAGGACCGTAGAGCCTCTGCTTGGCACTTGGCACTCCACTACCGAAGTCTCTGAACTCAATTAATAACCTCGAGGCCCGTCCTCAATAACCTGTTGAAGAGCTTCGAAGAGCTTTGAAGAGCTTCCGTTCCAGTTGCACAACTTTACCGCCTCGCGCGCGCGCAACACCCTCCGGTCCTTCAACATTGACACCTGATCGTCACTGTTGTCCCAAACGGACACACCTTTCTTTTCAGCTGTGTGATTGCGAGCGCACCAGTTGGCCTTATCAGACGCCGTCAGATCACTACTGTCTGCCTGAGTCGGGGGGCGTTCACGAACTCGTCATTGAGTTGGGTCTCGACCAATTAATATCCCCTTGATTCGATTGCGCAACTTTGCAAGGGCTTTGTGGGAGGTGTCAATCTCGCACCTACTACCCCAAACCGCCACCTCCGTCGAGGTTCGAGGCCTGAAAGCGTTCTAGTCACCTCTTGCGGCATTCAGCTCTCATATATCGCACCCTGGTTCAAATTCCTTTCACCCACCGCTCAGTCGGTTTATTCCGGGGCAGTTTGCAAGGGCCCAATTCGTGTGTGTGGCACGGTAGCCCCAGCGAGTCCTATATATCCTTGGGGGCGTCTTCCCTTGAGAGAGAGTCAGCAAGTACCTTTGGTTACTCGCTTCCTTAGCCGCCTGTCCGACCACTTCAACCCTCGCCAATTCAACCAACATGCCGGGCGCAGGCTCAAAGATCGGCCACGGCCTGGCCAAGGTCTTGGGCATCAAGCTCGACAGGCCCGAGAACGAGGAGATGCTCCGTGGAGAGTCTGTCTTCTCCGTTCAGTCTTCAGACACCTTCGTCGAGGAGGAGCCGACAACCGCAGAATGGTTCCTCGAACTTGTGCCCACGGGCGAAGAGGTTGTTCAATACATCCGCTCCCTCTTCCCCTTCCTCACCTGGATTGGTCACTACAACCTGCAGTGGTTCATGGGTGACTTGGTTGCCGGTGTCACTGTTGGTGCTGTCGTCGTCCCTCAGGGCATGGCGTACGCGCTGCTGGCGAAGCTCGATCCCGAATTCGGTCTCTATTCATCCTTCATGGGTGTTATTCTCTACTGGTTCTTTGCTACATCCAAGGATATTACGATTGGCGTAAGTTTGCCGCTGAAGCATAGTTTTGTGCGCTACTAACAGACCCCAGCCTGTCGCTGTCATGTCAACTGTCGTTGGCAACCTCATCACCGATGTTCAAGCCGACTTCCCCCAGTACGAAGGACATCAGATTGCATCGGCACTCGCTATCATCGCGGGCGCCATCATCCTGTTCATCGGTCTGATTCGCATGGGATGGATCGTCAACCTGATTTCCCTGACTTCGCTTTCCGCCTTCATGACGGGCTCGGCCATCAGCATCGCGGTCGGTCAGCTCACGACGTTGCTGGGTATCAAGGGTGTTAACACTCGTGATGCTACCTACATGGTCCTCATCAACACCCTGAAGAACCTTCCCAAGACCAAGATGGATGCGGCAATGGGCCTGACTGCCTTGACCTGGCTCTACCTCCTCCGATACGTCTTCACCACCGCCGCGAAGAAATACCCCCAGAGGTCGAAGCTGTTCTTCTTCCTGTCAACCTTGCGAACTGTCTTCGTCATCCTGCTCTACACCATGATCAGTTGGCTGGTCAACATGCACAGGCGCGACAACCCCATGTTCAAGATTCTTGGCGATGTTCCCCGAGGATTCCAGGACGTCGGTACCCCCAAGATCGATACCGACCTCATCAGTGCCTTCCTGCCCTTCCTTCCCGCCAGTATCATCGTTCTTGTTATCGAGCACGTCGCCATCTCCAAGTCCTTCGGCCGTGTCAACAACTACACCATCAACCCCTCCCAGGAGTTTGTCGCCATCGGTGTTACGAACGTCATCGCTCCGTTCCTCGGCGGGTACCCTTCTACCGGATCTTTCAGCCGTACCGCCATCAAGTCCAAGGCTGGTGTCAGGACCCCTTTTGCCGGTGTCATCACAGGTCTCATCGTCTTGCTTGCTATCTACGCACTGACGGCCGTCTTCTTCTACATCTCTAGCGCCTCCCTGGCCGCCGTCATTATCCACGCCGTCGGAGACTTGATTACGCCTCCCAACACTGTTTACCAGTTCTGGCGTGTCTCTCCCTTCGAGGTTCTCATCTTCTTCGTTGGTGTCTTCGTGACCGTCTTCTCTTCCATCGAGAACGGCATCTACGCTACCGTCGTCATCTCCGCCGCCCTCCTCTTCTGGCGGATCCTCCGAGGCCAGGGCCGATTCCTTGGCAAGGTCAAGATCCACTCCGTTATCGGCGACCATGTCATCGGAGAAGACCACAGGCAAGTCGTTGGCGAGTACGGCACCTTCGATGCCGGCGATAACGCGGCTCGCAATGTCTTCCTCCCGATCGACCACGGCGATGGTACTAACCCCGAGGTCGAGCTCGACCAGCCCTACCCCGGTATTTTCATCTACCGCTTCTCCGAGGGCTTCAACTACCCGAACGCCAGTCACTCCCTTGAGTACTTCACTGAGTACGTCTTCGAGCGCACTCGCCGTACCAACCTCCAGAGCTACGGTCGCCTCGGAGACCGACCCTGGAACGACCCCGGCCCGTCCCGCAAGGCTTCGAAGGCCGCCGCCCAGATCGCCGCTTCCGAGAACAAGCCCACGCTCAAGGCCGTCATCCTCGACTTCAGCTGTGTTAACAACGTCGATCTCACCTCCATCCAGCAGCTCATCGACGTCCGCAACCAGCTTGACCGCTATGCGGCGCCCGATAAGGTCAACTGGCATATCGCCTGCATCAACAACCGCTGGACCAAGCGCGCCCTCGTCGCCGCAGGCTTCGGATTCCCCGCCGACCGCGGCGACGGCCTGCAGCACCGCTGGAAGTCCATTTTCAGCGTTGCCGAGATTGGTGGAGCCGAGTCGGCTGCGGCGGTCGCGGAGAAGGAGGCCAACGAGAAGGAGATCTCGTCCCACGCTAGGAACTCCCGTCACGCGGACGAGGAGTCTGGTAAGAGCGGGGCGTACGACGCGATCGACCCCGTGTCATCTACGGGCTTGCATCACGAGCGCGGCACAAGGGGCCTGGCCACCAAGAGGAGAGGTGTCGTGGTTCACGGTTTGAACAGGCCGTTCTTCCACGTCGACCTGACGAGTGCCCTGCAGAGTGCCATCGCCAACAGCGAGGGACACGGGGAGGTCGAGCCGGGCCCGAAGAGCCCGGACACTTCTAGCGAGTAAAAAGGGATGGTTTTTTCTGGAATACTGGATTAGCGATTGATACCCATGTTGGGAAACATTTGTTAGATTGGTGTGGATGAATCATGAAAAAGAGGTGGTGCTTAGGTTTATGAAGAGGCACACACTCAGACGTTGTTCTTGTCATTTACGCTTTGTTTGTTTGTATATAGAGCTTTGTGCTCGAGATATTCAGCATAATATTAAATGGTCTTGCTGAATCGTTTGGCGAATTGCTTGTGTAACTATGTCTCCGGCTGGCGATACGGCAATGCGGCCTCGGTCGTTACTTGAGGGGTTCTCTTAGACTCAAATACGACCGTCCAAAAGGATCTCTCAACGGACGGTCCTAACCACATTTGTCACGGCGGACCGACAGTGACTATGTAATGAGTCTTCTATTGAGGCGCTGTGAATAGGACAGCCAATCGTGGGGCGTGTTGAACATTTTGGTTTTGATAACATTGATCAGTGATCTCTGGAGATCCGTTGGTTGCGCGGTGGCTTGGATGGATCCCTTCGAAGGAGATGGGCCAACCGTTCCGCTTCTTTCCGTCTTCCCAGGCGCCGGAGTATTCAGGCGTGGATTCAAGAGTCTTGCGTCTTGTTCTCTTCGGTCGCTGCTCGGCAGTGGCGTTTCAGTGACGGTGGTAGGCGCAAGATGGAGCAGACGTTCCCCGGCCATTCTCTGCATCCTGAACCATGAGGGATTTAGAGAACCTCGTATTCTCTTCTGAAGGGCCATGTTGTTCTGCCCCATAAGATATTTATCTTGCAATAACTGCTTAAGTAGTATATTTCACAAAATCACAACTCTTCTTCTTCAGGAACCAAGCCAACCGATGTGTCGGTCTCGCTTTCTTTTTGGGTCGAGGCGAACTTCGACCCTGTTGCCCGTACAGAATCGGACGACTGTCCTGTAAGCTCGCATGCTGCGCCAAGAAATACAGCGTGCGTCCTCAATTTTCATCATTGCTGTCTGCCGATTATTGCGGTGCTTGTGACCATTGGCAATGAGGTTCAGATATTGCGGGTGTGAGTGGTCAGTGGCGATGAGCACAGCAAGTAGCCGGGATAGTGAGGATGAACACGACCAGGCTTTGGCAGTGGCAAAATGGACGCATAAGTTCAAATCTGTCTTGGAAAGTGCTTGTGAAATCATCACGTGGCCCCGGATAACCCTGTCGACGAATAGATATAGCTGGTATGTTTTTCGAGAGCTTTCTGATTTCTAAGAGCATTGCGATTTCCGAGGGTGCCGGAATTTCGTGGAGAACATTGAAACCGTAGGAGGCGAGGAAGCAGCTGAGTCGGGGCATGCGTCAACTAGGCTTAATATGAACCAAGCCCTTGGACGAGGTGCTTGGCGTCTCTGCGGACGTCAATGACTCAGGCTCGTTCAACTCCTGCGATTCGGAGTGAACTGTAGATGACCTTTCGGGTTGCAGGCGATTTCAGTTTGACTTGGGCGAGTTGGTGGTGTCGATTTCCTGAAGTTTCTTCTTACTACGACTGAGAAGGCCGCAGACCTTGACTTCGCCATCCTAATTGCCTGCAACAGCACTGAGGCCTTGAGAATGGACGTCAGAATGCGGGGTTAGGTAGACTCCAGGAGAGTTGTAAACCCAAGGTACTCTTCTCCCCGGGCATGTCGTCTGATTTTGGAACGACGATTTGTTGACAATCTGGATAAGGTTTGTGTCATGTAAAATGATTGAGCGGTTCATGTACGCAACTGCTACTAAACGCTACATAGATCGATTAGATTTACTGCTTTTAAGGTGTGATTTGATTGATTGTATGAGTCAGTTTTGCTATTCTGCGACTGTAAGAGTACTTGACAATCTGATACCGTTCAATCTAAAAGAAAGTTAAGATAGAAACCAAGACTCGTTCCAATATATTCCATATCTCAAGTCACCTGCCGATGCAAGGATCCAATTGGGGTACTTAAAGATATCAGTATAGCCGCTTAATATTCATATCCAAGGCTGTGTTACTGTTTCCCACCATTCGACGATCATTGCGTTAGTCTCAGAAGCAATCGACTGTCCCGATCACATCAAATTTACACCTCAGCTATGCGCTTCTCACTCCTTGCCATCGCAGCCGCGGTCTGTGTCTCTTCAACTGCGGCAGAAGTATATCTACAAATTGGACAGGCTTGCGCCTCAATCGGAGATCCTTCTGTTCGTACCATAGCCCCTGGCTGTCTACATGATGTAGTTTTACTGACCATGCTGCTCTTCCAGTGGGAGTCTAACTGCAATGCTGCCGACTCAGACAGGTGCGCAAGCTTATGCGAAGGCAGAGTGAGTATTCCACCACTTGTCGTTGAATCAAGGCCTGAAGTTCCTTTGCTTATAAAATATTGCAGTGCCAAAGTGGTGACAACGGACGATGGATGGCTACTCCGAAGGGCGACTGCGATTGTTACTGCAACTAGCGAGTGCACGCATGGCAGAAGATACCCGTTGAGCCACGGCTCATTGCTCCTGTTGTAGACTTAGTATGTGTCAAAGCCTCGAAAAAATAGTCCAACTTGTTACATCAAGCTACCCACGGCGTGTGCTATTCAACACAGTAACAAGAGTCGCCGGCGTGGTGCATCCAATTCCAGCCTTAGTTTCTTTGGGCTACCATATTCCCTCAGCCCTGGGCCGACCCAAAAAGGCCGAGGCCATATACGAACAGGCTAGAAGGCAATAACTGCGTGCAAGCTGCAATTTGGTTATATTTTGAGACACTCAAAGAGGTCGTAGAGGTTCGCTAAGCCAGCTGTCTCAAGATTCTCCTGAATCGATCCCTCTGACTAGACGCTGAGAATCGTAATACTATCCTATAAGCTCAGATTCTATGACAGATGAAGACAGAGCAGAGGGTGAACTTCATTGTAGACAATACGTGTGCAACTATCACGTAGCCCAGGATGATCCTGTCGACGAAGCCTCCATGGGCCTCTTCGCTTTCAATGTCTGGCACATACGATCATACCCACTGGAAAACTCGGGATCCCGTTCGCTCTCCCATAGATAAGCCAGTGAGGGACAGAGTAGTAGTCGGGTCGGTGACGACCGGCGAATGCCTGTTGTTGTATGTTTTTGCCTTTTTTTTGTGACCCTTAGCGGTGGATGTGGAGGCCATCACGATACGTGTGGTTGCCGACGACTTTTCCTTCACTTTTAAAAGCCTCGTGAACGTGCCTTAATCAAGTATAAGCTTAAACTGCATAGAGTACCATTCAATACACAGAGAGTACTGGCTACTGGGGACAAACGAAGTGCAATTAGACATCGCCCCAGAAGAGTGCGCAAGACCTGGTGTGCCAACTACAGAGTTGCGAGTGTATCAGAAGGCTACGCTCAGTGAGAAAACTCTGGCATACTTTGTTGAAAGTTTTTTCATCGATGTAAGCTGAACATGACCCTGTTTGGGGAAACTAAAAGAGGTCATGAAGGTTCTCCAAGCCCGCTGCCTCGAGATTCTCCTGGATCGAACCCTCCAACTGAACCCCAAACGGCCCTGTTTCAAGCGGACAGTATATATCTTTTACACAACTCGTGTCTTGGAAGTAAGATTTGACAACCCCGTAAGCACACAAATTGTTCGTTGCCGTGCCGGTGTGCTGTGTCCACGTTAGCCTAGGCGGATAATCAACGACAGAATACTAGATTAGACTTACACCCGTGCCCTCAATCGTCAGTCTCCTCGCGTTTTTGAAGCTCGGGGCGTTGGAAATAGCACTGTGAATGGAGTAAGCAAGACAGATAACCAGCACTCGAGGGACCAGCAGACTTACTTCTCAATCGGCGTCGTCGGATCAAATGTGTTGCTCACAAACAACACCCTCCCCTTCGTCTCACCTCCATACGGGCCCGTAAACACATCATCGCTCTTGATCTTCCAACCCGTACAGCCCAGCGTGAACCTGATCCACGTCTCCCCGATAACGCTCTGCCCCTCGAGCTGGTCAATCAGCCCCCGTATCTCCTCCAACCCCTTGCCGTACTGCTTGTTCTCCTGGTCAGAGCAGATCACGCCGAGCCCCTGCTCCGGGCTCGTCGCAGCATATGACGCGACCCCGGGATCCCCAATCAGCCCGTTGACCTGCTCCGTCCACTGTCCCAAGACACCGCCCTCCAACGCCTGCTCCAGCCCTACAAGCGCCTCCGCCACGGGCCCGAACATCTCCAGCGGCTGCACCGCCATCGCCAACATCCCGACCTTGAACGTCAACAGCGCCGCCGCGATCTCGCTGCTATTCCCCCAACCCTCCGCCGTCGCCCTCCCCGCGTCCAGCCTCTCAAAAGACGCCTTCCACCGCTCAAAGATGTCCATCGCCGTCGTCCCCGTGTAATACGCACACGCCTCCGGCCCCGCGGCGTGACAATACACAAAGAACGCGCCCACAACACCATCGAGGTGATTCACACTCCGCCACGTCCCATTCGCCTGGAACGCCGCCGGGTCCACCACCCCGTCCAGCGCGACATGCCCCACGCGGTCCGGGAACATGCTCGCGAACGTCTGCCCGAGAAACGTGCCGTAGCTGATGCCGTAGTAGTTCAGCAGGCTAGCATAAGTCGCCGCGCGCGCCCCGTCAGGCGTCCGCGCGAAGGCGTCCACGATGCTGAGCATGTCCCGCGCCGTGACGGCCGTCGTCATATGCCTCCCCGCCCCCGTCGACCCGCCGGCCTGCTCCGCGCACTGCTCCCCGAGCGCCCTGCCGAAGTCGATGAAGGACTGGAAGTACGCGTCCTGCAGCCTCGGCGCCTCCCTGGACTGCTGTGTTTGAGCGAGGATCCCCGCGGAGCAGTTCGGCCGCGGCTCGCTCAGCCCGATGCCGCGGGGGTCGAAGCCGACGATGTCGTAGTTGGTCCCGATGGCCTGGGCGATCAGGGCGCCGTTCTGGCTGATGAGCTCGATGCCTGAGCCGCCGGGGCCGCCTGGGTTGGTGAGGATCATGCCGCGGTAGGGCCCGTCTGGGGAGGAGGGCGCCGCGGGGAGCTTGATGAGCGGGACGGTGGCGCGGGCGAGTCCCGGGTTGAGGTAGTTCAAGGGTACCTGGTGAGAAGAGAGGTTAGTAAGTGAGGATGTGAGGGGGTGGGTTTTGGGTTGCGGACATCGAGTTTGGCGCAGAGGTAGTCGCCTTCGCATCGGCACCAGACGAGGTCCTGTGAGGGCGTGATTGAGTCGAAGGTGCAATTCTGCGCTCTCGTCACGGTGCCGAGTGACGCGAGCACCGCGCTGAGGGCCCCGGATCTCATGATTCAAACGATTGTGGTATTCTTGTTGAAACGAATGTGAGTAGTAGGGTCTGCTGTTGGCCGAGATCTACCCATCAACGTGAGAGATCACCCCTCGTCTTATAGATCATCTTCAAGACAATTTCGTCGTGCAGCCTCAGACAATCTCACCCTCAGCTCAGAGCCCGTCGCCTCACAATGACATCCCTTGCATGTCAACGTCAGTGACTTCAAATTTCCAGTCACACTCCTGAGTCCATCTCCGTTCTAGCATTCTCGCAGGATCGTGAACCCGGAAGAAACAGAAGGGAAAGCCCTCAAAACACGCGAAAACAAGCCAGCTGTTGATACAGAACATCGTAAAGGTGTCTCAAAAGGAGGCTGTGAAGTAGGAAACACGCTAAAACCTGTGCATAGCCTCAGTGGTGGTAGCATCCCCGGAATGCATTTCGCGGGGTCCCGGCCAATCCAGGCACCAGTCTCGTATTCTCAAAGCGTCAGTATCTCGATAATTTCCCCCGCGAGGGGTTTTGCATGAAATTAGACAGCTGAAGAAGGTGAAATCGTGGGCGTTGCACAGCCCATCTACGCCAAGAAAATCTAAAGACCTTGATTACGCCCGAGGAACCCAAACACGACACAGGCCGTCCGTCGAGCAGACGGGGAAACGAATGAAATATGTACACAAACAAAACCACGCAAACACACTAATCGTCACACTTTCCTTTGCTTACATGGGTCGGCCATCGTACACAACGCCGTAAGGCACAGTCTCAATGTCCCCGTGACAAGCCCGCTCGTAGTCCGCAAGCTTGGGCATCTCCTCCTGCACCTCCAAGAACGTGTCCAGCTCGCACCAGCCGTCCTTCCGCTCCACGTCGCACTCGGGGAAACTCCATCCCAGCGGGAGCGTCCTCTGGTTGAGCACGAAGTGGATGTACTTCGTCTCGCCGCCGGACTCCTCGTACCCGGAACGGTCGGCCTTGAACGGCTTCGGCGTCTTGATAATCTCGATGTCGAGGCGCGCGCCAAAAGGCGTGATGTGCGAGACGGTGAAGTTGTGCTTGCCGGGGTACTCCGTGGGCTGGAGCAGCTGGGCAAACTGCTTGAAGCCGAACGCGGTCAGGATGGAGGCGATGTTTGTGTCGTGGGAGAAGTCGAAGTAGAGGCTCTGGTTCAGGGGGAAGGTCTCCGTGTTGTTGTCGAGCGTGACGTTGATCTGAGAGCCCGAGTAGCCTAGGGTGTGATTCTGGAGGCGGGCAATGACCTCTTGTTGCCAGCCGATACCGACAGCGCGCTGCGTTTTGTCAATACATACATCTCTAAGGACAACCATGCGTGACAGTGACTTACTCCTGTGGGGTTCTGGAAGGCATTGTTGCCAGCAAAAGCGAGATCGACAGAGTACGAAAAGCCAACCCATTCCTCATACGTAAAGAGGTCGCAGAAGCGGCTGAACCCGTAGGCGACCGTCTCATAGGGGCACATGGTCTGCGCGGCGTAGGTGTCCTCAATCGTCCAGTCGAAGCCGTCAACCATGTCCTTGAGACGGGCCGTGGCGTTGGCGAGGTAGTTCGAGACCCAAATCTTGGCCGCCTCGTCGCCGCCGTTCTGCTTGCGGGCGTTGGGGCAGTTGAGGTAGCCGGCGAGGGAGTTGTTGGCCCTGTCCTGCTCAATGATGACTTCGATGGTGGCGTTCCTGGTCCACTCGAGACCGAAGAAGCCCGCGAGCCAGTACTCGGCGGACTTGAGCATCCTGTCTTGCGTCTACAAGTGCGTTAGTCATATAGAATGGTCGCAAACAGATGCTGAGCATACCGTCGTCCGCACAATGATCTTGCTGTTGGGGTTGTACAGCGAAGAGTACATGTACGAGTGCAGGATGCCAGAGTCAAACAACTCCTGACGACCCTTGGGGACAAGAATCTCATGGCCCAGCTGATACCTCCAGTTGTTCAGGAAGCTCAGCGCGCCCTTCGCTTTGAGCGTGTCACTGGCCTTGGCAACCTTTTGTCCAAAGTCGAAGACGTTGGAGCCCATTGTGGGATATCTGGACCCATGGCGAGAGAGCATCTGGTACATGTCAGTCAAGCCCTCGACTCACACTGGGGGCTACATACCTGGACCTGGACAATGTCCGCACCCTCAGGCAATGCATACTCCTCCACACCGAAACCAGGACTCGGTTGATACGGCGTGAGATATCTGCCGCGGTCAGCACTCATTTCCACCTTCCCAGGCGGCAAGACTCACCCCATCATGTTGAAGATGCTCTCATTCCCTCCCTTCATTCCCTCAATCGGCACATCCGTCTGCAGAGGCGCGTTGGGGACAAAGCTGCCCGTGGGAAGAACCCTCGTCTGCGCCATAAAGGCGGCCGCTCCCGTCGCCGTCGGCCCGGCCCACAGCTCCGGGCTCGTCCTGAAATACTGCGGCACATCGGGGTCTTGCCGACACGGACAATCATCGCCCCCAAAGTTCTTGGCCATCCCATCCGGCCCGTGCCTCATACCGTCCACGCCCAGCCCGAACCCCAGCACCGCGAACGCAATCAGAAAACCGAGAATGGTAACGAGGATGGCTAGGCCAATGGCGACCGTTGCACGGCGGTAGCTCCGCTCACTCGGCGAGACGTTGTGGTCATCGTCATCGTCGAGGCTGATGGGGAACGTGGCGTCGGCCGGCGTACCCGGCGGCAGCGCAGGCAGCGGCTTCTCGCTGGGCAGGCGCTTCTCCCTCCGCCCCGAGGACCCGGAGCGGCTTCGGCGGGGCACCTGCTGTCCTCCGTACGGGGACTCCTCCTCGCCGGGAACCCGGAGGTAGCCGGCCTGACGGGGTGCCATTGTCACACGTCACGCGGCAGTCTCACAGTCAAAAGCCAAGACGGATCAACGGCTTGCAACGACAAAAACGAACGAGATCCTCCCCTTTTCGCTGCAACTTGACGTCGTCGAGTCAAACGGATAAACCTGATGCAGCAAGCACCACCGCGAGATGCGCGCGCGCACTCTGCACGCTACGTCGGACGGCGCGCCTATCGGACGTACTGCGTCGATGACTCGGGATGGCGGGCTGCTCCACCACCAACGCACACAAAGAAAGCAACGATACGCTGGGCCTGCTTCAGCCAGCCAGACGAGCCCGATGACAGCGGCAGAAGGAGAAAAGGTGTGACCTTGAAATACGTGACGTGGGAGGGGCGTGTGGCAGGTGCAATACCGAGGTGCAGGTTGGCGGTCAGACGGGGTACGTTTCACATCCGAGTGTACCGCGGCGGTCCCATGAATGTCCTTCAGAGGCAGCTAGGTGGATGGATTGGATTGCTGGACTGATGATGCAGGCGCAACCCACGGCAGATAGCGAGGTCGCGTTCGGGATGCCCGTCGATGCAGAAAAGGGGGCGAGAGATTCTTCGAGCTGTCGGACTAAGGCACGTTGCCCCCAGCTATCGGGATGGGTGTTCCGTCACACCCAATTGGCCACCTTGACGGGTAAGTCGGGTAAAGGGGGCCCAAGACCCCGGACGAAAGCAGAATGAACGGGCGGAAAGAGACGCGCTGAGGTGAAGAGAAGGGGGGCCAGGAAAAACGAAGCAAACAGAGCAAGGACAATCTCTCGGATGCTTGCGAATGATACGCGCCGCGGGAGCAGCCCTGGGATGTGCTGGATGGCGGATGGACGGCGGTGGTGCGTGTGATGGGATTCGCGATAGAGGCGTCGTCGTTTGGAGGGATTCCAAGTTCAGGGAGGCTCTGGTCTGGCTTTAGGGGGGCGGCACCTAGGTGTCGTTGAATGCGGCAATCTCATTTGACGCACGGCCTGGACCATCTGGCCTGTCTTGGCTTTCCAACGGGAAGATGGATCCGGTCCTGAGGAAACGGACCATTGGCCAATTGGATCGCCGACAGCTGCCCCCGGGTCGTCCACGCACTGGCCACCGTCGTTGAGCTACGTTCCCGTCACAGTATCCAAACCTTACGTCTCGCGAACCGTCTGCAGATTCACGTGACTGCATCTTTGGGGGGAAGGCAAAGGCAAACCTCAAAAAAGACAGATACAGGCATAACCCTCGACTACTAGCTCCAGCCGACGTCCGCTGTCATCCAGCCAAACCACACTTGCATCACGCCCTTTTCTTTTTCCCCCAGACGCATCCTCATCCTCGACACGACCCAACCACGTTTCAACGGCGACATTGCTGGCTCGTCCCAGCTGCTGTTCCGTAATCAAGCCACCAGTCACCACCAGAGCTCAGCTGTCCGTCAGCTCTGATTCCAGCCCCTCCCCCTCTCTCGCGAGACGGCACCGGATGGCAAGCGAGCAGAGAGAAAAACCCCACCGTCGTTGAGACTGTCATCTATCACACAACACACACACACACCCCTGCTCCAACACACATTGACACAAGCGCACGATACCACGCAAATACGCAAAACTGACATCGTGCCCACCCCGAACTAACACTTCAATAATCCAAAGTGACCGCGCATGGTCCCATTTCAGGTTCTTGGCCGCATGCCGTGGACGCTTTTTGATTAGTTACCCGTTCTCAAGAGTACCCCTCCTCCCTGCCTCATCTTTTCTGCTAGCGACCCATCATCCTTTCTTTTTCCTTTTCCTTCTCATCCTTTACAAAAAGACGCGGCTTGGCGCACAGGCAGGTCGAATAAGCAAAGATAAGGCAGAATACAAGCAAAAAAGCAGAACCAAATAAAACCTCTTAGCGCCCTTTGCGAATGATGCACCAAAAAAGTTGTCTGTCTCCCCATACTGCCCGCCGAAAACACGACCAACCCCAGGCAACTTTGAAAAGTCTCACTTACAAAGACGCCCCTCTCTCACTCCCGACCCCATTCATCTCCCTCGATCGATCGCCTGCGCTAGGAAACGATGACAACTCCCCGGTCATGTACAGTGTGTTCCTGGTAGCGAAAAAGAAAAAGCAACAACTGGGAGTCAGAAAAAGAATGCAAGATGGCGGAGAAGCAAAACAGCCGCCAAACGAAAAGGAAGAGGTCAAGGGCCACGCTGCAACTGAGACCGACGCAGAGAAATCCACACTACCGACGTCGGACCAGCGTCGCTTGTCGATCCCCAAGAAAACTCCACCCATGTGCATGTTCAAAAAGCAATTGCGCAACACGTTGAACGCTGACGCTCCTCTTCTTCCTCCTGCTTCTCCTCTTTGCTGCTGGCTTCGTTGTGTACGCATACGTGCAGAGGCTGCAAATCCCATCCTTGACCTGCCTGCCCACGATGGGAAGGTGTTCGTCAAGAGCAATCATCGTCATCACCAAAACCCCAGACCCTTCAACATTGAAGACAGTCGAAAAGAAAAATATACCGGCATAGGGGTCTCGATACAGAGCCGACGCGCTTCCGAAGATAGCAGAAAGGTTCCCACACAACTCCCCTTCAATGTCCACTCCTTCCAATGCGTCCACCGTCCTTCCTCATCCCCATATCATCCCATCCCTTGTACGGAAGCGATGCGTCGTCGTTCCCAGCCGACATTCGATCCTGTCACCAGCAACCAAACCCTGGAAAGGCCCCGGGAACTTAGACCATAGCAGCCAACGATCCGGCAATCGCATGCACCCGATGTGAACATGCATCCTCTTCGGCAGCGACACCACCTGCCTGGCCGGCCGTTGTGCAGACGTCAAACCACCGCGTGTCGTCGTCCCGTCAAGCCTGCAGCCACTCGTCTACCGTCCTGTCGTCGGCAGACCTTGCAGACTCGACATCGCTTGGGGCCATGCCTCTGTGCATGCTTTTCTTTATTTTTATTTTTTTTGGCCACACGTTGAAACGACTGTCGCCGCCCACTACCGGTGAGCACTGGCGAGAACTGCTGAAGCCACTCCCTGGCCCCAACGCCTGCGGCCTTCCATGCCCAAGTGTCGGTCAGCCTTTGACCGGTCAAGGCATCTCTGACCGGAATCCACATGTTGTCTGATGGCCGTTTGCCCCTTTCATAGGAATATCGGGCAGTGATGCCTGTCGTCCTCGAGTGTTTGCTTTTTCTCGTTTTTGCTGCTGCTGGTCCCCTCTCTCTCCATCGCGAGCTTGACACGGGAGCGTCACATGCACGTATTCGTACGTTGAAGGAAAAAGAGAAAGAAGAAATTCCGATAACTCAAATCCGCAAACAGTCAAGCGGCCGTTCGTTCGTGTCATGCTGTCGTGTCCCGTTGCATCTCCATCTGCAGGCCGGTATGGAGGACACTGACCGGCTTTTTGCGCTTGACCATGGGAATCTTTTCCAGAAAAATCAACCATCTCGCAGTTGCACAAACCAGACACGCAAGCCGGCTTTGCTCCGAGTGTTTTCCCTCTGTAGCATCCCGTTGCTCGAGACAGAGGTCGTCAATCAGTCGGCCAGCCGGCCATCCGAAGGGGCCATGGCCAGTTGAAAATTTGGCTTGACGTCCACTTTCCCGGAATTGGCACCCGCTCACCGATGTCTTGGAGCATCCAATGATTGCTCGCGGCTCTCTGACCGGTGCTGCATGGTTGTAGAGTTCCAGCACCTCGGTCGTGTGATCAGTGGCCGCCGCACCTGCAGCCACGCGGTTGACATTTGACTGAGGCGAAACCACACCGGTTTGTCTTGCCCATATCTCTGCCAGAAAAAAAAGTCCGATGTTCCACGTTTGGAACATCCGGTCAATGATCAGCGCTTGCGATCCTCACTAGTTGGGAAAGACGGTGAATGGGTAATTAATTTCTATTACAACGAACTCCTGGTCTTACATCCCATCCATGTATACATGCTTTTTTCTTGCCCGCGCTCTACTTCGCGAACTCCCATTGACTCCGTGCTCATCTGACCGTGAATGACAAGGTAAGGGAATAAACTTTTGAGGCGACCAGGGTAATAGGGAACGGTGAGGGAAAAAGCAAATAATAGATGATGCAGTAGTCGCTCCACGCCATAGGGAGCCCGTGTTCCCAGGGATAAACAATGCAAGCAGAAGAAATGCAACCGTGACGCCCCTTCTCCAGTCTTTGACGATGCTCCTTCAAAGTTCCCCGGCATGAACGTGTAACGGAAGACAGCAAAATTAGTTGGGGTACTTGCGGAGAGGAAAAAAGGCATCCGGCATGGGTTCCAGGTGCCAGACACGGTCGGCGGGCTTCTCGAAGGCGTCGTACCACTCGCGCTTCAGCTCCTCGGGGATAGACCAGCCCAGTTTGTCGTTGCGTACGCGCATGCGAACGAGATGGCGCTTCTCGCTGGGTGCTTGGCCGTTGACAAAGCCTTCGCGACGGTGAAGGATTGCGAGGTTGTTGATGAAGTGAATGTCACCAGGGCGGGTTTGGATTTCCATCTGTGTCGCCTTGGCGATGGTCTCCACGGCATCGAGAGCCTCAATCTGACGAGGGGTGAGGGTGGGGAAATGTGCCGGTCGGGGATGCGCAGCAGTGCCCATCAGGGGCGTGCGGCCGAAGTTGATGATGATGTTGCCATCTTGGTGGAAGAGGATGGGACGACATTGGAACTTGGGACTATAAGCAAGTCAGGAAAGCAGCTCGGATATGTCGGGTCACACTGAGACAGTTAGACATACAGGGCAAAGGGCCAGTCGGAACGAGACAGTGTGCGGATGATGTCAGGTCGAGTGGCGGCGAGAACGTTGTAGACAGTGTGGGCAGAGGCGATGATGCACTTGCCACCAGCAGCAGCGGTGGCTCTGGTCAACCAACTGATGATGTCTCCAGACTCCTCGTTGTGAAACGTCTGGAAGAGAGGGCCGAATTAGCAGGCCGTCGACGACGACGATGACGGCAAAGGTGTACTTACAATTGATGAAGTGGAATGACGGTGATGATCCGCCTTGGCTTTTGTGGTGTTGTCTGCAACAATGTGAACTGGGGACGAAATTAGCATCTTGCTGAGCACGGACGGTTAGGCCAACGTCACGTACCAAGCATGTTTCCCTTCTTGTCCTGGCGGCCACGTTGGTTGGCAATGTACCCCTGGATGCCAAGATAGAGTACCGTAAGATCCTCAACCGAGTGCTTTTGCGGGTCAATGCCGCGGACCACGGCAAAACCCTTGCCTTGATGGATGTCGTGGGCGATGCGGTCAAGGGCGGCTCCCAGGGTAGGGAGGGGGAAGTTGTCTGGGTTGACAAGATCGCCGTCAAGGCCCAAGGCTGTTTCGGAGAGAAATGTCAACGGTCAGACCGTTTGAAGAGGGATCGGGGTCGACATACCTTTGAAGTGCTTCAGCGCAGCCATCAGCTCATGGAGGTCTGTGTTGGTGAGGTTGTACGTGTACTGCGACTCTTGGGTGAATTGCGGGCCGGCCCAGGCTGATTCGAGGTCCAGTGTCTCGGGAAAGTCGGTGGGGAGACCAGGAACATCCGCGACTGGAGCGTTACAGTCGATGTGATGGATATGGTGGACAGCAGATGCCGCGGCGGCACCCATGACCGGACCAACTGCAGTGGACGCCATCTTGCTGATGTGAGAACTGAAAACCGACATGTTAGAAACGACGGGGCTCCGCGATGAGTAAGCCGGGTCGAGGGACGACAAACCTGGAGATGGGTGTCCGATATTACTCTGTTGTGCGTTGTGAAGCACGTAATAGACGACGACGGCCGTGAAGAAGTAGAGAGATAGAGAGATAGATAGAGGGAGGGAGAAGGACCCGAATCAAGGAAAGGCTTGGAGTATCACTCGAAGGAAGCTACACAAAGAGCAGCGATGCCTTGTGTATGCGTGTGGGAGAGTGAGAGATGACAAGATTTCCCGTGTGGGAGCGACTGTATATACGCGGCAGAGACAGTCTGGGCTGGTGCAGAACTCCAAAGGAAGGACGGGAAATTGAGATGGAAGAAAGAGACGCGGGTCGGGTCGTCAACGTGGGCGGGAGAAGAAACTGTTGGGGAAGAGGTTGTGAGGAGCTGTCATGAGATCTGGCAGACGAAGAAACTAATATACCTTCGAGGGACCCCTTTCCTTCCCAGGTAGGAGAGGCAGTTGCAGTCGGTGAAGGAAGGGACCGACTGCTTGTTTGAGCGGTGGGTGTGATATGGCCCAAGTTTCCTTCTTTTTCTTTTCTTCGTTTCCCTCTTCCTCGCGAGGAAGGACACACGGGACGGGCAACGACGAGATAGCAAGGCAGGAAGCCGCGGTGACCGTATGGTCTGCTGGGACCCTGGGAAGGCAAGTACCCGAATGCGCGCGCCTGCCCGCCGCGTAGGGGTTTTTGGCGAACTAAAGGTGATGGAAGAAAAGAGACAGGCGGCGACGATGATGTACGGGGAGGGTACCGTGAACAAAACAACGATCCCGTCAAGACACCGTAGATGCCCGCTGCTTGCTTAATGCGTACCTATCATGCGTGTGCGCGCGCGGAAGCAGGAAGTGCGGGAGAGCGGCAAGGTAAGGCGAGGCAAGGGCTGGATTGGTGAGCCGGGCCGTTGGGAGGACTGGGGGAGGTAAGTGAGACGATGTGTGATGCGATGCGATGCTAGTTTCCCAGTGGTCCCGTCAAGACATTTTAAGTCAAGGCCGGAGAAGAAACAGTAAAGAGGTCAGAGGACCAAAGAACGGAAGGGAGATGGAGTCGCAGCTACCTCAGGTAAGGTGTGCAGAATAAAATAAAAATATGGCAAGGTAGGCAGATGAGGCAGGGACGGGAAGCAAGCACGAAGGTAAGGTAAGGTAAGGTAGGTGCAAGTCGAGACGAGCATGAGAAGCAGCAGCCGCAGCAGGAACAGGAGCAGCAGAATGACAAGTCGCAGGTGCACTAGATGCGATCGATACACAAACGACTTTGGAAAGAGGTATGGATACCGGTAGAGAGAGGCAAGAGAGAGAAAGGCAGACGTGGAGTGGAATAGATGCGGCAAGGAAGTAACACACACGCCTTCCTAGCAAGCCAACCTTGCCTTGCCTTACATTTGTTGCTGCAAGCACTGTCATGGGTGTTTCCAAACTGGAGGGAAAGAAAGATGGGTATTTGCACCTGCTTCATCCACAATCCACAATCTGAGGTAGGCGCCGCGGGATGGGACGTGGAAAGGTAAGGAAGGAAAGGCACAGAAAGAAAGCACTGTCCCGAACCGGTGAGGAGGGACCCAAGTACCTGCACCTGGCTACCTTTTTTTTTTTTTTTTTTTCTCGATCCCCTACCGTGTGTTGTGTGTTGTCCTCGACAGGAGTGAAAGAGGTAGCTAGCCAGACGGCCCAGTGCGACGACATGAGATGAAAGCGCATAGCAACCTCGCAGGTACCCGGCGGAAAAGAAGAAACGATAGGGGAGTAGAGGATGATTTGGGGCTGGCCGGGCTAGGCTGAGCCGTGATTATGATGAACCGACCTGAATCCAGCATGGTAATAGAAAAAAATAAAAATAAAGAAAAAAAAGGTACGATGCGCACGCGCGCACGCGCGCACCTAGGGTCGGTATCCAGCGAAGTGCCGTGCTTCAGCTCACCCCCAGCTGCTTCATCCTGTCATTGTTCTGCGTATCCTGACAGCAGGCATGCCCTTGGCTTTGCGGGCATGGGTGTGGACAGCAGAACGAGTGTGAGAATAAGAGTTGATTAAGCAATGGACGTTGGTTCATGTGAGACGGCGGGGTTCGCAAAAAAAGACACCTGGACAGGGTGGAGGGACGTGGACGACGACGCGATGCATGAGGGGAGCTGGGTGGGCTAGAAACAGTGGCTGCGGGAGGGGCACGCATCCGTAAACGTCCATTCGTCGTTGGGTCCAGAAAATCCCTTTTTTTTTTTTTTTCCTCCTCCGGGACGACAGCTGTGTGGCGAGTCGCGAGGGATAGAAAGAAATTGAGCAAATAGACGCAAGAATCCGATGGACGAAAACCGAGATTGAAATGTAGACACCAGACCAGTCGAGAGGGCCAATTGCAGACCAAGCTAGGGTAAAAATGGATGCGCCTTCGCTCATCCGTGTTGTTGATGATGTGTGTAGTGTGTAGGTATCTTGGCTTGGGCATGCTGTGCGCCTAGGCATTCGTCGATTGTATGTACCTACATGCATACGCACGTACGAACGAACGAACGGATTGCTAGCTGCTGGCCTGCAACAAGAACGGCAGCTAGCCACAGGGATTGATCCAATGCGCGCTAGAGACAAGTGGAAGGAAGATAGACTTACTCCGATGGAGCTCCATCCTCGTGGTGGCACGGATGTCGCCTTTCTATTCCATGACGGGATCGTGACGGGAATCGAAGACAAGTGGTGACCAAGTCTTTCCAATGTGGATTGACAAACGGACGCTTCCATGCAGATTGAAGCAAGCCAGGCGGTGGTGGATAAGAGGAGGGATGCAACGGGGACCGCGGCGCCAGCGACAGAGACGGACGAGGGAGCTCGACATTGGATGAACATGGATCACCAACTCTCTTCTCAGCCATGGAGCTGCCCAGCAGGGCGGGGTGCTGTGGAGCCAGGGCGTGCACTGAGAGACAATGTTTTTGACGACTTTCCTTGGTAGGAGAGCAAAAGCCACGTTTTGTGGCGAGCGCCTCTTTGGCCAGTGTATCCGTACGATCGACCAAGATCCCGCGAGACGAGACGGGCATCGAGAAGGGGTGAGGAAAAGGGATTGAAAGAACAAAAAAAAAAAATTCGACAGAAGTCGCGACGCGGCGGGAGATGATCAGCATGGACGTTTTATGTCCGCTGTGTAACGTGCACTAGGAGGTGAAGCCGTCGGGGCGATGACGGGTCGACGGGTGTTCGGGAGCACCAGGCACGGTCGAGCGGTGTGGTTGGCGTTTCCAGGCCCCGTAGGCCGGGCAGTAAAATGGCTTTGTGCGCTCCGGGAGGTCGATGTTGGCAAACCATGGTCGATCCGATCCATGTTGTGCCATCCAGTGAATGTGTGTCATGGTGCTGATGGTTGGATGGAGCGTGGGCAGACTGGACTGGCCAGTCAACTAACTGCCTTCACCTCAAGCTAATGTGGTAATAGCAGTGCAGCGCGACGACGATGGGCGTGCTTTCCACCGATTCATTTCTGTCGTGGCCCTGGGCTGGTTTTGGGACGGTTGTAGGCGAGAAGATCAGCGTCTACCGTGCCTCAAAGTACGGCTACCCGAAGCTGAGGTTCCCTTTGCTTTGGCGCATCTCGTCATTCGGGCCTGCTGTTGGTTGCGGCGCTCGTCGTTTGTCCAACGCAACCTTGTTCGATCTCGGGAGCCTGGACGAGAAGCCGTAAATCAGATGGAGCGAGGACGAATCGCAGGCGGCTTCAGGGCCCCCTGCACGCCGCGATGTGTTCCAGGTCCAGGGTGGTAGCTAAAACAAGTGGGAAAAAAGTCGAGCCATGTGGTTGAAAATTGAAGCCGAATCTTGTTTGGTTGCATGCCCCGAAGTTGGGAACTGCAGCGATGGCTTTTTCGCAGCTGGCTGGAGGGTTTTTCTTGCAGATTTGGCAGAATCCGTTGCGCTATTGTGAGTGTGTCTAAGCTATCCATGTCGGAACGTGGAGTCGACAGCATGGGTAACGTAACTGTGTCCCAACGGGAAAAGCAATAAAGAATCTCAGGACGACGTGTATCCGCTAGAGGCGCTAGAGGCACGCACTGGGACCTCGAGTACGAGATACGTACCGTAAACGAAAAGATACCTTGTATCTGCATCTGCGCTGCTGTGCTGTGGGTAGAGGCGTTTTGTCCCACAGACGCGAGCAACTGGAGACATACATAAACCGAGGATAGAATGAGGAAAAAGCAAAGAAGGGAACCTGCAATGGTGGAGAGGAGGGGGGGGGGGGCTGATGGAGAAGGCCCGAGGGGTCTGTCTGGGCAGACATACTCCATAAAGAGAAGGCAGAGCAAAAAGGGTATTTTGGTGTGGCGGCGGTTGAAGACGACGTCGCAGCAGACTCTGTGCGTCCCGTCCACGTCCAGTCCGTATTCGTAGGGGAAGCCGGAGACGACGACTGGAGAGGGACGTCGACGGCTGTTCCATCGGGAGTTGGCGATGTTGAATTGGACATGTCCCGGGAAAGCATTTACTGGTTTCTGCTCTGTCTGCGCCTGGGGCCCATGCACAGAGGCAGGCAGCCGAAGAATAGGCGAACGGGATGCAGAAGCCGCGACCCCTGACACCGATGGTTGGGACCACTGCAAGCCGTTCCGGACGCGCCTTCCATTGACGAGTCACATCCCTGCCACTTCCCACAGATGGCTGGCGCCTGCCGTCCGATGACAGTGAGTGTGGACTTCCAGTGGAAGGGATGGGGGAGTGGGGCCACGGGTACGTATCGCCCAGATTCCGACCTCACCTTCTCCACTCTTGACTACACCTCATTGAACTTCATCGCCCAACCCACCACCACGACCTCGACCGGTGACCGTCATCCACCCTTGAACGCTCCTCGCGCCCCTCCTCTCCGACCTCTCCGTCCCCGGGAACCTTGTAAATCCGTGGCCGCATTGCGACCTGCAGGCCAATGGCAGTTTGCGCACCCGCTGGCCGGCTGGGTTTCCTTACCGGATCCGGACCGTACGAATAGTTGCCGAGGGGATTCGATCCCATCCAGCGAGAGAATGTGGGAGCTTTCCTGGCAAGCGACACGGATAGCCAGTTCGGATGCGTGAGGTGTTGCGAAGCCAGATGGATGGCATGGCACGGCACGTCAGGGGACCCTCATGGTTCTTTCTTGTTGATTTTCCACCATTTTCTTTTTCTACCTCTCCGTGTAATAAATTCTGCTCAATCTCGCCACAAGCACTCTCTTGAGATAGGAAATCGTGACTGTCGAACCAACAAAAAAAAAAGTCTAGACCGGCGCATGCTCCCTCATTCCCGTCTTCATGTTGACGAACTGGTCTACTTACAAACGAACACCACACCGCATTTCTCCATTCCAATTTCCCGTCCCCCCTCCATCGGCATCCCCATCCCCATCCCCATCCTCATCCCCGTCCCAACATCCCAATCTCGAACCCCCCCTTCCATGACACCCCCAGCCTCCATTCCGATCCCCTCTCCTCCCACCCCCTTGATCCCCAGATTGCCACTCGAGGGCTACATTCCGATTTTCTCTTGCTGTTCATTTGCGCGCGTTTATCTGTGCCCATCAGCCTGTCTGAGCTCTGTCTTGTCTGGGATTTAAGTTTTTTTGACAGCACTGGCCCGGCCCGCGAACCAGAGATGCAGATGAAATGTGATGAAATGGCGGGGGCCTGCGACGGCCGGTGAAGGACTCCTACGAATGGCGTTGGACTCCACACCTTCTACGGCACACTCGACTGCAGGACACATGCAGGACCCTGTCCAACGGCACACCTATCGCTGATCTACAAACCCACCCCGAGACATGGTTCGTCAAAGATTCCAACAGAATCCAGAGTTCATGTGATGGCCACTGATGCGATGCCACCAGCCAAAAGGAATGATAAACGACGTTCGTTACTGAACCAGTATCTGAATTATCGTACGAATCCCATTCCATCCCCCAACGTCGTCTGCAGCTCCATCGCCTCTCCGGATCGGGACTGTTGTCGCCTATTTGCACCCGGCGAAACACAAACATGACTGGACGCTTGTGATTTTGATCCCTCACGGCAAATTGCACCTTGAGCTTGATAACGCAATACATTACAACGGCCACGCGCGCACACACACACGCCAAGTGTTTCGCTGAACATTTTCTCCGCTTGTCATCATCGTTATGGCTTCCGCCGGCATCCCCATTCTTTCGCAACGAAAAAAACATGGTATCCCGACAAAAGGAACTGCCAAAATACATTCTTCCTCGTCGCTCGGCAAACTCGACAGACATGGACAGATCTCCGATCGAGAGTCCCAGCACAGTAGAGGCGGTAGAACCGGCGAGGGCTTGGCCTAAAAAACTCCGATTCCATGCCAGACGTTGAAAGCCAACGACTTCTCTTTTGGCCTGCTCGCATTGCGCCTCTGCAAGCCCCTGCAGTGCATCCCTCCCTGGTCCCAGACATGATGAAAGTGGAAAAAAGAAAAAGGAGATCCTCCCCGCTCGCGCCACGCGCCACGGCAATTCCACCCTCGGTTCGCCTAACACGCGCAGTTTTCCAAGTTTCGGGGTTCCAGGTCATGGGCTGACCAGTCTTGGGGTCGCCAGTCTCGCTGGAAGAGTTGACTGACGAAAAAGTATGGCTTCTCGTATGCGTTGTCCTCGTAAAGCTCGTCCCACTCGTTTCCTGGTTTCCATCACGTTAGCCACTAGTCTCAACGCAGCTGAGTCCTTTGCCCCTCATCTGGCACATTAAGAGCACGAGATCATCGTCTCCGAGATCAGTGGAGTGGTTGAATGGCTCCGCCGCATCGCGAAAAAATGAAGAAACCCCGCTTACTGTGTGCCATGACCTGTGATCGAGTCCAGTGAACAAATTGGATCGCTTGTTCGTCCAATTGAGCCAGCTGTCGCAAATCCTGATCTCTGCAGTCTTCGC
This sequence comes from Colletotrichum fructicola Nara gc5, assembly GCF_000319635.2. Classification (NCBI taxonomy): domain Eukaryota; kingdom Fungi; phylum Ascomycota; class Sordariomycetes; order Glomerellales; family Glomerellaceae; genus Colletotrichum; species Colletotrichum fructicola. The sequence continues at coordinate 3,885,430 of NW_027094051.1, read as the reverse complement.
TAAACGGGGCCACGTTCTTGTTGCAGTAGTGGAAGTATGCCAGAAGAATCGTGCCTCCTATCCACCAGTGGTCCGTCAGCATGTCTTACTCAACAAAATCACTCGCTGGGACGATAAAAGATCACTCGATCCCAGCAGTCGTACGTACCCCAGTGATACTCTTGAACATCTGCCTCTCGAGCGAACTTTGTCTGTAATGACAGTCATCTGTCAGCAATCCATCCAAATACAAAGCGTCGCGTCCCAAGTCTAATCAATTCTCCCGTTCTGACTCCAGTCTTCTCACCTTCATCCCGTGTTTTCTGGCGTAAGATGCATCGTGGTTTGCCAGAAGCGCAATGTTGTGTAGTAGTATGAATGTCACCAGGTACGTTGTCAGCCATGTCTTCTGCTTGTTTTGCTGGGTCATCTTCTGGAGTTTCTCCAGCATGTCGCGTCTGAGCCTCGTCTGGATATGCTGGATGAGGACTAAGTCCAGCTGGGCGCCCATGACTGGCGGAAGAGGGATCTTTCCATGCTGTGGGCTGCTGTTGTCCAGGATGTTACGGTCCATGCCGAGCGTCTCGTTTCCCACAATCTCCACCGACTTTGTGGTTAAGCGAACCGCCACCCACAGCTCCAAAGTTTGCGTCAAAAGCTCCCGCTCTTCTGGGGAGATTCTCGGATCTTGAGAAAGCTGCCAAGCCTTGCTATAAGTTGTGAAGAGTAGATGATCCCGGGCGCCCATTACGCCCTCAACTAACGACGAGAAGCAGTCGACGACGCCCCTTTTGATGTAGTCCTGGTACGCTGCCTGGGCTTCATCGAGGTCGGTTATGGCGTAGGGAGGAATCGGTACCGACTTCTTCGAACCATCCGGTCCCACCCAAGAACGCTCCAGCTTGTCGCCTGGCTGAGGAATAAATTCACGCACGTGAAGCTGCACCGACATCCCCCGCGCGTAGCCCTCCGTCACTCTGATGATCTTCACATCCGAAGACGCCCAGTTGGCGATATTGTCTACAGGGCCGTTGTCTCCCCAGCGCAGCGTCCATTCAAACCCATGCACCTGGCCCGGCTTCATGCATTTGACGTCAGTGAGCTTCGCACGGATACAAGGGAGACGAGAGAGGTGCTTGTGGTGGATACTGTTCGCTTTGGGCTTGCAGGTAAGGCAGCACGCGGTTTCATCGTCGGGATCCGGTACGCACTGGTCAAATCATCAGTCGTCTTTCTGGGATGCCTCACCCGACGTCTGTCCAGACGCATCCTGGTCTTTACTCACGCGAATTCTTTGCATCTTGCAGCGCACACACGATCCAATCTTCCTGGTGTTGGCCGTCTCCTGGCGCTGCCTGATATCCTTGAACGGTCCACGCTTCGAGGCCGGGGCTCGCTGATGAGAGTAGACGATATCAAGCCGAGAAGCCGAGCCCGATTGCCCGATGTCCTCATCCTTGACGCACATTTCCGGCATGGCATACGGATATTCCGAGGCCACTGCGGCCAGGTCCCGTTGATGTTGCATGGTTGGAGGTAGAGATGGACCTACGAGTGCAGTATTGTATGAAGTTGAGAGCAAATCATTCGTGGGCGCAGGATGGCTGGTGATGCCCGACGAGTTTTGAGAAGCGTCAGGAGCGGAGGCATTTGGAGCATTGGTGTAGTAGGCAGGCACCGGTATGTCAGTGTATACCAGGTTGTCGGATACAGCAGGCGGTAACGTCAGAGCCTGGTTCGGGCTTTCTTGTGCAGACTGATAGCTCGTCACGTAGGTGCCCATCAGCCCAGAGTCTGCGCTCGAGAATGCGGTGGACTCGTTCGGCGGTATGGTTGTCGGTACATAGACATCCTGTTGAGCGACGTTCACTGAAGGCCGTTTCTCGACCTCATAACCGGTGGTAGCTCCATAGTCAAAGGCACTTGGTGCTGGGACGAGCTGGTACCCTGATAGCCTGTGAATAAACGACCAAACTAGGACACCGGGAAACATGATGCGTACATACCCTCAGGAACAGTAAATGTACAAGGAGAGAAGCACGTTTGGCAACAACCTCCTAGAAGGCCGGCTATGCCTTCAACTAGCCCAGTTGCAAGACCAGAACCATGAAGACCGGCGGAAGGTCCCGGTTCGCCATCAGCAAAATGATGTTGACCGTAGTGTATGGCCTGCTGAGACTTCTCCGAAGAGCCCTGAGCAATGGAACCGCCGGGCATGTGCGAAGACATCGAGTTCTCTGGTAATGACCTAAGTCTTTTGGGCGGCTGGTCGTAATATGTGCCAAAGTAAGTTTCCAGGGCTGCTTGATGAAGTTGGTACCCTTGGAGGTTGTAGAAGGATGCGATTTGATTAATCTGATGTTTGAGGTCTGGGTGTAGACAGTGGAAGTCAAATGGAGGAGGAGCTAGGAGAGGCTGCGAGCTCTGTTGCGCTGGCACTAAAGGAGATTCGTCCTCGAGGCCGTGAGGCCGGCGCCTCTTGAGATTATGATGATTCTAAGACGAAATCAATTCACCGCACATTTGGGTGATAGGGCAAACGGAGGAGGGGGCGTGGCCAGCAAAGATAGAAAAGCCTGGGCTAACAAAAGATATGAGGGGACAGCGTGTGTGCAATGATGCGGGTGCTAAGACGGCAGCTGGGCTGGAAGGACAATGGGGAAGATCGGTGATATATCCCATGCACGCTGCCGCAAGCCGGGAAGCAGGGACATCTCTTACCATGATTGATGCGACGAGAGAGGGTGTGTTGGACAGAGCCTAGTAGCGAGACGAAGTACCACAACCGGTGGCGTGTATAATGTATACAGCAGAGACAAGCAGCAGCAGCAGCAGTAGCAGCAGCAACAGTAGCAGCAGCAGGCAGGCAGGCAGGAGTGAGCAGGCACAGCGAAGCACAAGGGCAGCGTAGAAAATTGCGCCTCACCGGGAGGGGGTGGGGGAGCTACGGTCTCACGAGAGCCATTGCCACATAATGGCACCCCTTGTGCGCGAGTGGAGTACTGGAAAGAGGGTAAGGTAGGGGAAAGGAGAGGAGGGTTGATGACTCGGCGAGAAACAGGAGGCGGAGGAAGAACAAGTCAGTGTAGGGGAAAGAAAAGAGGAGTGGAAGCGAACAATAGGGAGTCGGGCTAGAATGGGCAATTGTGAAGAGCAACAGAGACAGACAGAGAGAGACAGGCCCTGTTTGACAGCAGACACTCGGCCGAAACGGGGGGAAACAACGAAAGGAAAAGGCGGCAAGGCAAGTGTGCGCTGTGCTGCCGACTCTCAACGGTATCTGGCTGCGAGTGTACGTGCGTGCTCGATTGGTATGGTATACCGCTCTGTTGTCTAGGTGCGTCTGCTTCTGTCGCTGTTTCTGCGTCCCGGATTCCTTCTTGCTGGCTTTTCGCTGCTGTCGCAACGTGCTTTTTGGTCGTGGTCTGAGCCCAGGCGTCTCGCGCTGTCTCGCCTGCTCGCGACCAGATTTCGGAGCCGTTGGGGTTCTCGATGCTCGCTTTAGCAATGTCTCCTGCGGTGGAGCAGAACGTTGCGCGCGCGGGCTGGCTAAGATCAGAGAGCGTGCCGATAGAGACTCTGTTGCTGGCGATTGGCGTGCCTGTGCTGGTCGGTCAGTCTCTGTCGAAGGAGTCGAGGCTGAAGTGAGAAGACTCGGTGAGAGAAGTTGAGGAAGTGGGCTGCACCCGTGCTGAATTGTATTTCACCGGTCTGAGGGGTACTCATGAAAAGGACAGGGGTTCTTGAGACCACGCCACGCGAGAGGAGGAGCCGAGCATCTTCCCGCCCCTGCCGAGTGGATGGATTTCAGGCTGCCCGTCTGATGGGAACAGAGCAGCAGGGGTGGGGAAGAGGGCGCCATGGTACCGAATGTCGTGAGCAGTGCTGATCCTGATTCTACCTTTCCGTTGCGTTTCTTCTTGTGTTACCAGCAGCTGTCTGTTTGCTCCGTCTGCCTAGCTGGAGAGCCCAAGACTAAGCGCCAGCAAGACCCCGAGGCTAATCTCAGCCGTGGGATCTGCTGATTCTCATGATCATTTACCGCAGCGAACGCCGCCAACGAGAAAGCGCATCGTGGCCTCCGGGGTCCTCGGTTGGTTTCGGGAGACGAGTGGTTGCTCAAGGCTAGGCATTGCCTAACATGTGGGCTTTCGGGTGCGAGTGCTTACGTGAAGTTGTCATTAATGACCCCATGCGGGCGACGACGTGATCTGACCAGACGAGGAGTCATCATACTTCATCGCCCGGCTAACACCCTGTACCGTGCCATGTTACCAGCAGGCCGAGGCAGCCAACCAATTCCCCTGCGGCCGCAAACCCCCCGGATTTGGCTCATTAATCATCTGTTTGCCAATCTGACCTCCACGCTTCTCAACGTTCCATCGGAAAGCGCCACGGTCCCGAGGGTCTGACACCGTTCACCTCTTTGACCAGGTTGGTAAGTCTCTGGAGGAGCTAAGTCAAAGAGGTGTGTACGTCCGCGGTCTGGCACCTATATCGTATGTGTGGGTGCTGGGAAGAGCCTCGTTGTTGGTTTTCTTTAGGGAAGTGCATCCGTCGCAACCCAGGGGCCGTCACCGCTTGTCCATGAGACGGCGCAAAGGTGTGGTGGATGGAAATGTCTCTTCGAGGCACAATGCGATGATGCCCCCCTGTCGCCTCCACTATAGCCGAGATAGACACGACATCAGTCCCAGAAAAACGGTCGACAAAGAATCTTGGGGATTTGGGGGGAGAAGCTTCTTCTCCATCTTGTCGGATCGAAGGCGCTCCGTTGGTCGAATACCGACTCTCAATTGGCTGATTTCCCAGTCTATTGGCCGATCGGCCAGGCTGTCAGTTGACTCTGTCAGTGGCTTACATATGATTGAGGAGCATCAGCATCCTCCGCTCTAGAGGATGATGTAGCCGTGTCTGGTCCAGTAACCGGGCGTGCGTACACCACCCACCACACCTACCAACAAGGCCACTGCCACCAACACCAACACCAACACCAACACCACCGCTGCCCAAGTCCACATGGCCAGGCCGCGCCGCCGCGCTGGGCCGTCAAGCGAGACGCTGTGTGAAGAGCCCTGCCGATTGTCGAAAAAAAAAAGTGAAGCTTGCAGGATACGCACTTTTGCGTCTCGCCAGCCCCATGTCCAACCAGACAGCCTTGACCGCCCTTGACGCCGCCCCCCTGCTTTAGCCGTCATCCATGGATGGCGGTCCGCCAGGCGACTGATGATTTGACGCAGCTGGCGACGACCCAGCAATTGACCGCGCTATCTGCAGCTCGCCCGTCGATTCCAGAAGAGTACCAGGCTGCGGTTTCTAGGTTCTCGGCCACGAAAGGTTGTCCTCTTCTGGAATTCGCATCTGTCAAATCGTTGGACGGTCGACGAGGTGCATCATGCGGATCATGCAAAATGGTGTCCCGGCAGAGAGCAAACACTCCCCATCTCTTCTTGGAAAATATGTCGGTCAACGGTTTTGGCCTTTTCAATGGCAAGGGAGCCTGCCGAGCAGGCCCTCCATGCGCGGCCACCACCAATAACGGACGCCTTAATCGATGCAGCTGATGAGGTCAGGGAACCACCCACTAATGGCCTCGTATCAAATCAACATCCGACGTTTCTCTGCATGAAGCCGTGCCAGTTGTGTGAGGCGAGGTGAAGTCAGTATTTCGCACCTGCCGCACAAAGTACATGAGTTCGATCCCTGAACCAAGCTTGGTCGCCCGTCGGGTGCACAAAGTTCGTCTTGTCTTGTCTTTCCAACAGTGACGGTGACGAGAAGGAAAGCAAGCATCGGGGAGTGAGGGGCATCGGCGTAGAGGGACGCAGGATACCGTGGCTGGTTTAAGCTCAAATGGGCAACCGGTGAGCTGGGAGTGTTATATGTGGATGGTTACCCAACGAGCCGAGAGAATCGATCCGTAATCGTATGAACAGACCCCGGGACGTTCAAATGAGGGTGTGCGTGAGTCTAGGTAGCTCGCATGTCTCCTAGTGTAGCGCGAATTATTTTGCGGCCCACTCGTGCGAAAAACACGTCAATCTCCCACCACTGTTGGACTTCTCGCCAATGCTCTGCGCTTCTTCCGTCCTCCTCGCTGCTGTATCCGTGCAGAAACTTGCGTTTCTGTGTGACGGCAACCTTGGAATGCAGCATATTTTTTTTCTGGGCTGGCGGGAGTTGATAGGAGCGGGACGGTAGGATTGGGGGTGGCCCACTGCCACACACCCTGGCCCAGTGGCCGGCAACATGTGAATTGACGAATAACGGACGCGGAGGTCAAATCCGATCGAGGTGTCGCTAGTGGTCAACTTTTTTTTTCTGGCAACTTCTGTGTATGCCAAGACCATCAACGAAGAGTTAACGAGAGTTTTCAACCCTGAGAGTTCAAAGCCCGGCACCGTCAATCCATTACCGGACTTGCAGAGGCACTGCTCTTCCGAGTTAGGCTTGTAGACCTCCCCAGCTGGAAGTCGGCAAGCTGAGGGTTACAAGCCCGTGGGAATTGTTTGAACAGGCGGTATCCTTGGATGAAGGTCGGATCTGTGTCGTTTGTCAACAACTTGCGGGCATTCGGTCAGGTCGAAATAACCTACAGTGTTCCATATGTAATGTAGGTGCAGCCGCACTTGCATGGTCCACCTGCGGAAGACGTTCCGTCACTCTAGCCTCCGCCGGAGCAAGGCCAACCTTGCACTCGGTGAAGGCAAAGTGGCCGAGCGGGCGGGCGGGAGACTCGGGCACCAGCATCGGCCCATGGCAAGGAGTGGATATATCCACCCGGTGAGAACGAACCTCAGGGACGGCCAGGTTTTCATCGGGAAACTTCCTCGAAAGTGGGCAGAGAGACGGTGATGATTTCTCAAGATTTGCGCTTGTCGTGGCAAGCAACCATTTGACCCATCGAAAAGGCGGCTATAATGGGTAACCGGTTCTCTCCAGGGTCGCGGCACGGTGGCATTAACACCGGCGAGGGGAGGCGGCTGGTTCCCGAAATGCAGCTCGGCGTACACGGCGTCTGGACTCGGCCTGGGCGGCCAGCCGCTCAAACAATTCTCGGGGAAGTTGTTGAGGGGAAGGAAGTGCAAGGGTCGTCGTCTTGTTCCATCTGTAGGCGGACAGAGGCTGTGCGGCCTTTCATGAACTCATAGGCACGTCCATATTATGGCTGCAGTATTGCTTGAGTTATCCCAGGGACGTCTCTGTACTTGGAACTGAGAGGACGGCCCCGTCCGGCCCTTCTTGACCCCCAAAGATGGTGCTGCCGGCAGTGGTCAAAGTCTCGCAAGCCCCCCACAGAACCTGCATGGTGATGGAGGACAAGCAGCGAATGATGTGATGGTTTGGTGACTTGCAGAGAGAAAACAGCATCTCATCAAAGGGATGGACGGCCAGAATTTGTTGAGGACGACGCTTGCTCCAACAGCTGGACGTGCTGTACAGTGGCGGCAAGGCACGATGGACAAGCATGGCGCAGAACCGAGAGAGGAAAGCGAGAGACCGAGAGGTGCCGTATGGCCAGGACGTCGGAAGAAGGCTGGCGCCGGAGAGTGCCAGGACCAGATGGGATGAACATGATCTCAAGGATCTCCGAAAGTTGGGGTAAAGCGGCCGTGAGGTAGGGTAGCGAAGGACATGGTGCAGCAACGCCGAAGTGAAAGATGACGGGACTGACTGGACCGGCCAATCGAGGAGCAGTAGATCCGGCTGCGATCGGACTACTCTGGGTTGGCACAAAAGCAAACCCCAGCGGTCAAATTTTTTTTGGGGAGGATTGGCGAGGGATGGACGGATGGACGGGTGGATGGATGAATGGGTGGAAAGCACGATGAAGGTGCAGCTGGCGTTCGAGCATCACGTGGGGTGCATCTCAAGTGCAGCTGCTTCCGGATGCAGCGTCGAACTTTCCCAGCCCTTGGACAGACGGAAGGGCGTCTCTAGCGTCATTTCATGGCAACTTCGAGCTGGACGTTCCTGGCACCTTGCCTGGTCGAGACAAGCTTGGTGATGGCAGGGCCTGGGCCAGTATGTCTCTGACGCCTCCTACTGCCTTCCTTCCCGTCCTATCCAACTGCCAATGGCATTCATGTGCCCCTTCCTCCGTGCCGGCAGGAGCCTCCTTCCATTGGATGCTGCCCGGCACCCAGAACGGACGGGACGGCACAAAGCAGGCGCATTACCTAAGGCAAGGCAAGGCGAGGCAGACAGACCACGGGCAAGCACGGTACTTCTGACTTCAGGTGAGGCAGGTGCAGGTGGTGGTTGGGGGAAGGAGGAGTGGAGAGGCATGGAAGGTAAGGTCCGTCCCGTCTGTTGCTGCGTGTTTGTTTCCTCCCCTCATCGTCAGATATTCCAGCAACTTGGCCTTTTTCTTGCCTACCTACCGACATACCTTGCCTTAGTACCTTAACTACCTACCTTGTTAGTTGACGATGCCATCATACCTAGGTACGAAGCTGTGCCTGTCTGCCCGCCCGTACCTTACCATACAGGGCAATGGAACGTACCCGACCTTACCTTACAGCATGGAACGTACCCAGGCACGTATGTAATGTAGGGGGATGTACTCTGTATCCGTGCTCATGCGGACCTGGTACGGTCTCGAAGCACAGGGCAGCTCTTGTGACGATCCTTGAAAAGATGCCGCGCTCTCCAGGTCTTGTTTTTTCCTTCTCGAGGCGGGCGCTCCCGCGATTTGTTCCTTCTGCGATGCCTTGGCTGACACATGGACTGTTGAGATGGGCTTCTGGACAATCCGCCAGATGGATTGTCACTGCGAGTAAGGCATCCAGCTCTCGCGACACCGAAACGACCGGTACGACATGTCCGAAGTCCGGTTACTCACGTCAACGGCTTGCACTTTATTTAGTGGCAAGTTCCCGTGTCGACTGGCCTGATGTGCTGCTTGCATGGCTTGCATCTGTCGCCGGAGGTACCACTGTGCCAGTCCCAAGCGGTCCGATTACGCGGCCGTCAGCCGTCGGCGACTGAGGATGGCATTTATATCATCTATCACATTCAAGTAATATATTCGGTCTCTGGCCAACGGGATTCCCACTTGAGCTTATGGCGGCTATTGCCTGCATACCGCCTGCTGTGCCCTCTGCTCAGGCGCGATCTGGACCCAAGCTTGCAATCAGCCGTCTTCCCGAATGAAACAAGCCGGGCTAGCAACCACCCGCCTAAGGCGAGGTTCTTTACACTGCATAACGGCTGGTCGCTCTCACTGCCCTACGAGTGCTTTGTCTAAGACACGGGGTCTGGGAGATGGCGGGGCCCTTTTGAATTGAGGGACAGCGAAGTGGCCGTTGGAGATTGTTGGAGTGAGGCGTCCGTGAAGAGGAAAAAGAAACGACGAGGCCGATAACGAACCTAACAAGGCAGGAGCCATGCAGCTTCCAACCGCCATCGGCAAGGAAAGCAGTTTCAGTTGAGCTGGCCTCGACCGTGAGCTTCTAGGTTTGTTTTGCTTCTGCATTCTTGGCTTTCTACCTTAGCCTCCACTGCCTCCTTCCTACCGACTTGCCTACCTTCCTTGGGTAAGAAGGGAAGGTAGTTAGGGAAGGAACGTATGTAATCTCCTGCCCATCTACCTACCTTCCTCAAGGTACATGCTGCTTACTCTCAGAATCGCACCTTCTTCCAACATGTGATGTGCCTGCCTTCCACAACTCAGAAGGCACGCACGACACAGCAAGCAGCCATCTCATCGGAAGGACTTGCCTGGCCAGCCAGCCAGCAGCTGCCTCACCTCACATATCACCTTATCTGACGTCGGTCACCTTACCTGGGGAAGCCGTGGCTCTTGCCAAGGCGATGCGGCTTACGTAGTACAGGCAATGGAAGTCGCCACTTGGTTCTCTGAGTGGACGGCACTGCCGTTGCAGGACCACCCCGTTTTTGATCCGCGCTTGTCCGACTGCCTCGGTGTGTAAGTTAAAATACCTTAAGGTAACGTCTGCAAAAATTCGGGCTTCGAAACCTCCCCCCCTCCCCAGCCACTTTGGATCCAACATCTCGCGACTCGCGACTGAACTGGACCCTGGCACCAGCACATGGGCAGTCAAGTCCACTTCCCTCTCCGGTCGAACCAACATCATTTTCCTTGCTCCCGCAGTCAGCCCTCTCGGCCCCAACCAATCAGCTCACGCCCTCCCAGAGGCCGGTCGACGTCTGTCTGCAGCTACCTGCAGGGCAAGCACACAAACACACAAATCGGATCCCAGCATAATCATGCAAAATACCCACGTCCACGATCACGCCCAGCCGAACCCGTAACCTCCGCGCCTCTCCCCGGTCGCCCCGCCATCGTCTTCCATAGTTCCCGTTGGTCGCCCATCGCGGATAAGGCCAGCCAGGAGGAGACCTTCAGCATCCCCCCGCCCTCTTTCGTCCTCCAACGTCTCACAGCATCGCTCGACGCGACCAACAACCCAGCCTTCGGCGATCCGTCACTTGATCACCCGTCCTTCCCCCACGCGCCACCTGTCTGTCGCTAACTCTGACGTTGACTGCCACAAGCAACGTGGTTCGATGCCGTGAAACATCTTCACTATACAACCTTTGCGCTATTGGACGACCTGGTCTCACTGGGCCTCTGAAACTTGACGTCGTTGTCGCCACAAGATGGAGTTGGCGTCGGACATAATACACGACATTATTCATCCTACGGCCGCCTTCACTGACGCCTCGAGACGCGAAATTAGCCATAATGACAATGCCGATTCAAGGCAACCGCTATCGGCGGACTGGGATGCGTCCCAGCTCAATCCGAAGAACCGAATTGACAGTCTCGATCCCCTCCCCGACCCTCTCTGGCGGATTGACGGTTGTACGGGCCTCGGGACTCAGTTTTACGTCCTGCCGTTGTTCCTGAAGTCCATCACACCGATGCGCATCGATGCCTTCATCCCGGAACAGTCGACCCAGTCACAAGAGGTTCGCCAACTGCTGGACCTTGACGTGGCTTTCCATACAAGAGACCGGACGCGGGTACAACAGCTCAACGTTGCCAAGCACATCCTCCGCGCTTTGCAGTATTGGACCAAGAGCCTCGTCGAACCCGAGTCACTCTTTACCTCGGTACCCTTTGGGTCTCGGATCGTGTTCAAGGATCTATCGCTCGATATCAGGGCCATTCAGATCGAAGTCGCACCTACCTACTATCTAGAACGCCAGCTACTTTCATCAGCCGCTCTTTCTGAAATGTGGGGTCCTTCAGTCGAGATGCCCGAGTGCGTTGACATATCCGAGGTACACGTGGTCGAGCAGATTCACGACAGCGTATGTCTCGTTCGGATCCGAGGCACCGAATGGATCTTCAAGACCTTGACCAGTTACACCAAATACCTGTATCATGAGATGAAACTACTCTTGTCAGCAAAGCCACACCCGAGCATCATGTCACGGCCAGTTCATCTTGTTACGAAGCAGTGCACCTTCGGAAGTAAGGTGGCGGTCCTTGGATTTACTCTAGAGTTCCACCGATACGGGACGATGAGGGACATCGTGCCATTTTTGCAGGCAAGCAACACATTGACACCGGCGGAGCAGTTCAAATGGGCCACACAGATCACCTCCGGTGTGGTACACTATCGGGAAACCTCTGGCACCTTCTACCCAGACCTTCGCTTGGACAACGTCGTGCTGTCTGAAAATAGAGACGCCATCATGTGCGATTTTGAACAGCGCGGGGTGTGGTGCGAGTTCGCCTCACCAGAAGTCAACGCCATCGAGTACATTCGTATCCTGGCCACTGACGAGAATATGCCTGACGATGCCAAAGACCACTATGTTGAACTTTTGAAGAGGTTGTGCCCGGACTTCGAGTCGCTTCAGGATAGAGAAGAGTACACGAATCCCGAAAGGGGCTACAATATTTGTTGGTGGGGACTGAGTCCCCAAGAGCAGGAATCTTCAGAGGTGTATATGCTTGGAAGAGTACTGTGGTGTTTGTTTGAAGGCGCTGGCGCTCCGCAGCAAGCCTCTATTTGGCAATCCTACCGTCGAGAAGCGCATATCGAGTTTCCGGATTACCTCAGGACACCGCCTAAACTGAGGGCTCTCATTGATCGTTGCACCCGCGGACGTCGAGCCACTCTTAACAGCAGAATCGTCAGAAAGGGGAGCAAGATGGCGTTTACGAATGCGGAGAACGGCGATGACCAGAAGGACATCAAGAAGGCCGCATCAGCCTGGTGGAAGAAGGAGATTTCCTGGGCAGAAGACTTCTTGGCCATGAGGGAGCGGATGAAGGCAGAAGGCGGTTGGAAGGACAACTACTTTGACAGACCCTCGTTGCGCGACGTACTCGAACAGCTGGAAAAACTGCAGGCAGAGTTATGACGAGAGGCTTGTTATGAGAAGGACGCACACTTAATCATGTAATGCATAGGAGGAGGGGGCTAGATGAGTTTGAGTGATGGGTCATGGTATGTTAAATTACAGAACAAAACTCCGATTAAGATAAATGTACACCAGTTCTTGCACAAGCACCCAAATAGGGCCTTGGGCTCAATGTTCTATGTACAACAGCTGGGCAGTCTAGACGGAAAGATGGTGTGTGTGCAAAGAAACCTGCCTGGGGGGATATTCAACTACAGAAAATCAAGGAAATGTCGACTGTGATGAACAGAGGATTTGTGATCAAAGGGGAGGGTGGAAAAAGACGGAGGCAAATGTCGCAGACAGCCAGCCAGAAGAAGTGAAGCATGGTAGGAAAGCCGGTCCCCTCCATAAGGTGACAACGAGGAGGTCTCTCTGTACAAGAGACAGCGACTCACTTCACCCTCTTGCTGCCTCGATCCGGGCCCTGACTCTGCCGTTTGGATCCCGTCGCAGGCGTCGAGGAGGACGCGACGCTCGCCCGCCTCCTCAGCCGCGACATGAGCGAGCGGAACTTTTCGACGTAGCTCGCGGGGGCGCCATGGACGCCCAGCTGGTCCTGGATGGCTTCGAGGGTGTGCAGGAACGGCGCGGCGGCGTCCGGGGGGAGCAGGTCGAGCACGTTCAGCACGAAGCCCTCGTCGCGGTCGCCGACGAGGCGGAGGAAGAGGTTCCGGTCCTGCCGCGGGACGGATGACGCCGCCGTCCTCAGACCGGGGGGCACGAAGTCGCGGTTGCGCTCGACGACGCCGGCGAGGATGCGGACGAGGGCGCGGGCGGCGCTGGAGCGCTCCCACGGCTCGAGGGGCCGCTCGCGGGTGAAGATGTTGGTGCGGATGAGGGCGACGACGCCGGTGATGTGGCGGGCGGCCCAGGCGACGTCGCGGGGCCCTTCTGCGGAGGCGGGGCGGGAGGGGTCTCCTGCGGCGAAGGCGTCGAGTTCGTGCAGGACGCGGTCGACGCGCTGGGAGAGCTTGCGGAAGGGATCGTTGACGGGGTCGGTGGAGCGCATCTGGGAGAGGAAGTAGTGGAAGAACTCGTCGTTGGCGAGGAGCATGCGGAAGACTGTGGCCTCGAGGTCGCGCCGTTTGATGGGGCTCTTTTTGCTGCGCCGGGAGGAGGAGGTTGGCGAGGAGAGGAGGTCGGGGCGGAAGTCCTCTGGGGCGCTGGAGGAGATGGCGGAGAGCATCTCGCGCACTTCCTGGATGCGGTGCGGGATGGGCCGGTCGAGAGGACGCGATGTGTCGCCTTCTTCCGAGGAATCGGATTCGTCGGATTCGTCGGAGGCATCCGAGTCGTCGGAGTCGTCTCCGGTTCCGAAGTCGGGGTTGAAGACGTGCAGGCCGTCGGCGAGCACGTCTGAATGGAAAGCTGATATGTCGTTGTACGGGTCTCCGATTTCCTCTGGGAAGCCGCCGGGCGTCATGGTCAGCGGAGACGACGGGTCGTGGTCGTACAGCGTCTGCTTGACGACCTGGTCCAGGAGCCAGATCAGGTGCTTGCAAGGCAGCCCGTCCCGGCTGTCTGTCGCCCTGCAGGAGCAGTGAAGACCGTTCCAGCGGCTGCCGGGGCCTCCGATGCGGATGGAGCGGTGCACCAGCTCCGTCATCTCGAACCCGTAGTGGTTGTCGTGGAGGAGGCAGAGCTTCAGGGAGAGCTGCGGCGGCTTCTTGAAGGTCTTGCGGACGCGTTTGCGGTCCTCGGGAGACAGCCTGTCGAGTCTGTAAGATAGTTTGGAGGGAGACGTGACAACGTCGGGCTCGTCTCCCTCCCCGTTGTCATCGTCGTCGTCTTCGCTCATGGCGTCGTCGCTGCTTGAGCCGCTCTCGGACTCGGACTCGGAGCTGGAGTCATGATATTCGGATGAGTCCTCGTCGTCTTGTTGTTGGGGCACTTGCCGTTGAGCCTGCGATCTGGTTGTGGGAGGCATCCTGGTGAGAGAAAGCTCTCTGAACTTGGAGACTGGGACGGCAGTGGGAGAAGACATTAGGCTGAGAAGGTGCGGCAGAGTCCTATATGCTTCCTGGAGACTGCGCTGGTTGGGGTCTCCATGGTGATACGTCCATCGACTTCTTATAGACCAGGCACGACGAGGCACATATGCCGGGGGAGGGGCGGGGAGGGGCTGAGTGAGGCCAACGATGAAGAGACCCCCAGCCAGAGAGAGGAAAGATGCCGTTGGCGATGCTGGATTATTGTTGGAACCAGGGGGCAGTGGGAGGAGGAGGCCCGACGAGACCTGGGCAGGGCCAAGTGCTCACGCGAGTGGTGGGCGTCAAGTCCCATGGAAATGATATGGGAAACAGGAGGAGGGGGTGGGATGCGCGGGAGAAGGGAGTCAATGGCAAAGTGAGGGCAGCTACTGGCTGGCATGCCCCTGCGTCGAGGAGCTGGTCAGATTGACCTTCTAGAAAGACACAATTCCATTTTCCGTAGCCCGCATTTCTGTCCTTCTCCAGTCCCAGTCGCAGTGTCAGTGTGGTCCTGCGTGTCTGCGCTGGCCTTACCGCAGCCCGACCCCTGGCGCCGCCCTCTCTTCGTCAACCCCCCCTTCATGGGAGCCGTAGTCCCGGGATTGTGGGAGAGGAGAGGTCGTCCGCCCGCAGCTTTGCGAGTGGTGACTGAGCGCATGTAGTTGGGCGGCGCGCGACAGAGTTTGGGGTTGTGAAACCAGATCAGGTGGTTTGTAGAAGCTTGAGCAAGCGAAGCAGACACCGCAGACTTCAGACGCGTGCAGGCGGCGGGCATGGGAGCCCCCCCTGGCGCCTGGACTGCTTCGATGCATGAACAATATGAGATAACGATCCGTTCTCTTGCGCGCAAAGACCTTTTTTGTTTCTCTCGCCCCCCGTCAGCCGTCGAGATAGGACAGCATACGCGCTGTGGGGTAGAGGGAGGAGCACGAGGGGGACTTGACGATGCGACGACGAGCAGAAACACGACGACTTTGCCTGTTTCGTGCGCTGTGGTTCGTCAGAGTGCGATGGCGACCCTGGCCAAGTGTCGATGAAAGAGTCGAAGTCGAAGTTGAGAGTAGGCGACACCCTGGTCGACGACCTGGAGTGAAGATGTTAAAAGTGGAGACGCCGCACCGCACGGCCGACACCGAGGAACACTGGACCGAGAGGGGATGGATGTCCCCCGTAATGTTTCGCTCACCACGCCGTTCAAGGCTTAGGTTAGGCGGCTTCCATTACCTAATCCACTGGTTTTTGGCTTCCACAGCGCTGTTCACCGTCCGAGAGTTCGAGGGGAAGCAGCACCGTCCTTCCCTCTCCATTCAGCCACGGCTTCCCTCTCCTGCCGAGCGCTCCCATTGGCCGAGTGTCGCCGTCGGCCGCTGGTGTAGGGCGGGACTGGCCTCCCTCTGGGCCGCCCGAACGGGCCGCTGGAACCCACCGAACTACGCTGCAAACGGACCACACACAGCCCCCACGGCCGCCGAACGGGCCGGCTGTCCCCTCCGGCATCCTATTCTTCTTCCACTCAGACCGTCGCGGGTGGGGTCCATTTTTAGACTAACAGCCATCCACAGCCTTCCACGGCCGCCTTCCACGCGGCCACCAACCACACTCTTGACCCACGGCAGCCGTCACTTTGACCTCACAAGGCTTCCTGTTTTTTGCAGTGCTGCTTTGCGCATACCGGATTGCTGGTAACATTTCTTCCAGGATGCCTCCGTCTTCCAGAATGCCTCGCTGTCAGACTCGGGAGGGCTCAGAGGGTTGTAGGAACGGCCAGTCCGGTCAACTCACCATGGCTACGACCCCGGGATGATGGCGAGCGGCCTCTCATCGCCCCCTCATCTCGTCATTGGTCCCGAACTGCCGGATTCTCATCAAAGAATAGATCAGGCAGCACCGAGGCCGTTGGCTCGACGTTGCGGTGCGGCTGACATCCCGTGAGTTGGTGATGCCGTTTGTCGCGAAGGACGCAGCCAAGCTTTGACGTTGTGCGATGTAGACGACAGGGGCCAAAGGGGCTGCTCTCGTCCATTGGCTGTCTGTCTGTGATCATGACGACAGGGCTATGAAGCGCATGCGATGGTGATGGGGTTCTGTGGTTCGAGGTATAGTGAGTGCTGTCAGGCAGGGGCAGCGTCTGTGGCGCTTAGTGGCTGTCTTCTCCCTAGACCGGAGATGTCCAGGAGGGTTCACTTCCGTGTTGGGTAATGAGGCATGCTGCTTCGGGTGAGGCCGCTGCAGTTTGTCTGGAACATGAGTCCATCTCACATGATGGCAGTTGTACGCGGGCTTCTGACTGGTTGAGACCGTTAGAGTCACCACGGCCTGCCTTGTCGATGTCTTCTCCTGATTGGAGATGACTCCTTCCCCTGAGACCAACTGCCCTGTGATAGCCTGAACTGACATGATGGCACAAGATCGAGCTCGCTATCGTTCGTCGAGCGTGAGTCAAGCGGTGAAGATTCACATGCTGCACATGGCATCCTGTTGGGAGCATATCTCGCCAGGCGCAACTGCAAGGGATCGGGTTCGAGCGAGCCAATTTGCCGACAGGAGTTACTCCACGGCTACATCAGTCAGTATCTTCGAGAAACCACCACATGCGGCCATACCCACTGGAGAACTCGGGATCCCGTCCGCTCTCCCATCGATAAACCAGCGAGGGCCGAAGTAGTAGTTGGGTCGGAGACGACCAGCGAATGCTCGGTGTTGCATGTGATCTTTTTGATGAGACTTTCTCTTTTGGCTGACAATACCCGACGGGCTACCAATTTACGTGTCAAGGGGAAGTCTGATGGTTGTGGGCGGCGTCGGGGCTGTGACGTGCCTCCTGCGGTGGCGACTATAGATGGTCTCTGAAGTGTATTAAACCACACGTGGGTGCAAGTATCAGTAGGGCACTTGAACATGCCACTTTAAGGACAACGTGTAGCATAGGAGCTTCACTCTGTGCCGCGTGCTAAACCAGGCCGGCGGAAAATCGCATCGCTGAGACGCTGTCTCAACTCATACGTTGTAGCTTCATATTTTATGGGAGTATAGATCCTCTTAGACCTCAGCAGCGTTGGTGCCCACTCCGGCTTGGGTTGTCTAGGAAATATTTTCAATATTCAAAATACACAGTTGACTAAATGTAGATCACCTCCTATACCGAATGCGTTGTGTGTACATATGTTCTTCGGAGTAGGGATATTACTTAGCCCATGCACTGTTTGTCCCTGGAATAACGAAGACACAAATTGGGGAGGCGCGTGAGCCAATATGAGATGACATTTCATCATTTAACACGGAATTTCTGAATGGGCTTTCACGCTCTTCGTCCGTCTCCTCTCTGCTCAAGCTCGGGCGTATCCGTTACCGTGCTTTGTTCCGGGCACTTACGCTCTCGTGTCACGAATGCCGCGCAGATCGGGACTGCCTTCCACAAATCCGATTGGATTGTTTCCCAATTAGAGAGCTTGTGAGCTCGTCATGTACACTGATCTGTCCTCACACCGCAGAATGGCATCGGGTTTCGGTCCAAAACTGGAGGTAACGCAAGGTAACGAGGCAGGTATGCCAGATCATCTTGTGAAATCCGGACCATTACCAAATGTCGAGATTGCACCATAGTGAGAGCTCTCTACAATGTGATGGATGTGCTGAAAGTCAGACGTTGACAAAGCCGGGCAGGGAAATCTCTTAAAATGACCAGGCGCCTGCCTTTAATCGACCACGTAAGGGCATTAGCCGAGAACGTCCGAGAATGTTGTGTTTTTCTTCTTCTTATAGATCCCCCGAGCTAAAGAGCAACATTTGCGATTAATATGCATGAATCTGCGCGTTTAATGCCTGACTATCTGTTGCTAGGTTACTGCTTCTACTCACGGCCTCAACCCAGATGCTAAATTTCCACCTGTTCAGCGATGGTCAGGAAGCTAAGACTTTGCATATGTTTACTGTAAATTTCCTCTTGCACAGCTTGAAATTGCGTTTCATCTAGACGCGTGATGGTCCTGAGGAGTTTGGTAACCAACACATCGTCCCCAACCATACGTCATGATGACATCCCCACCAATCGCCCCTCCGCCCCAGCTTCAAAAAAGGATACAGTAAGGGCAAAAACATACAACAACGGGCATTCGCCGGTCGTCACCGACCCAACTACTACTCCATCCCTCACTGGCTTATCTATGGGAGAGCGGACGGGATCCCGAGTTTTCCAGTGGGTATGGTCGTATGTGACGGCTGAGGAGGGTGGAGGAGGTCATGAAGGCATCGTCGTCAAGGTGGGGCACATGGGCACAAAATCAGGCTCCCGCAGCTCAGCGCCTTGCAGCCTGTCTGTCAGAAACAACGTATCACCTGCATACAGAGCGGAATTGTAAGACCGGTAAGTCGATAGTTGTCTCGGAGTCTATCATGAGGCCTTTTTGATGCGAGGCGCGGTTCCATCAGAAGCCCTCACTGTGGCCAGAAACCGTTGAGATCCCGCAACGCCTGGCGCAAGGTCTTTTTGCATCAGTAACCCAACATACATTGTGACCCCAGGTCATCATCACATTGAAAGAGGGTCTGCTTTTTCGAGTCATCGTCTTGCTCGGCACCAAGACATATGATGCTTTTGACCCTTGGCTTATGACCATTTGGACAGTCTGGATCCACACAACCCCTGCTTCAACGTTGGCTCTTGCATATGAAGAATCTCTGAACCAACCGTTGGTCCATCAAAGGTTACAATATGAGCTGTTTCTTCATGCTGCCAGGGTCTCGAGTTCCACAATGCCTCGGACTTTGTCCCATGGGAAAAGGGACTCTGCAGCGGCGCTATCCACTTTCTGTTGAAGATATTCTCATAAATGCACTAACATTCCCCTCAGTTCTTGGCTCAAACTGACCTGAACATCATCGAAACTTACATCTTGTATTCAAAAGGCATAATGACTTCCTGGGACGCCAAGGGCAAGTTCGCCGTCGTCACCGGCGCTGGCAGTGGTATGTGCTAAACCCCTGATATACCCGGAACGTCGTGGTCTGATCGAAATCCACTCTAGGTATCAACCTTGCATTTGCCGAGCAGCTGCTAACAACAGGCTGCTCCGTTATCTTTGCTGACATTGCTCTGCGTCCGGAGGCAGAGGAACTCATCGCCAAGTATCCCCATCCATCCAAAGATGAGTCGCCATCTGCCGTCTATCACAAGATGGATCAGTCCAACTGGGCTCAGGTATCAGAGACGTGGGAGTTTGCCCTAAAGACTTTTGGCAGGGTCGACCTTCTCTGCCCCGGAGCTGGCATCTGGTACGAATCATGGGCTTGCCTCAGTAGCATGGAGTACGTATTGACGCAAATCTATAGGGAGCCTCCAACAAGCTCTTTCTGGGATCTTCCGGGTGTCTCGCCGCTGGCCAAGGATGACCCAAACGCTACCCCCGGAGTGTACAACATCTTCGCCGTTAACGCCATGGGGCCCATTCGTTTCGCTCAGATCGCCATCGACTACTGGCTGCAGAACAAGATTGCAGGCAACTTGATCTTCGTGTCGTCCCTGAGCGCATACCTCCCAACCATCGGCACGCCGCTCTACAACGCCACTAAGGGCGCTCTCAACTCCTTCACTCTGAGCCTGGCCCAGATGAAGGCCCGCCTCGGCATCCGAGTCGCGTCCATGTGCCCCGCGACCACGTTCACACCAGCAGTGCTCCAACCGTACTGCGTAGGAAAAGTTCGCGAGCAAGACATGAACATGTCGGCTACGGAGTGTGCCGAGGTAATGCTGCGCATCGTGACGGACGCCGCGTATGGCGACGGGCAAGTTGTCGAGGCTATGCAGTTTGGGAGCAAGGAGAGGTCGGATGTGAGGGTACGTGTGGTGCCGTACCAGAGCCTGCTGCCCGACATCGACTTTGAGGGTGACTTCAGCGGGAAAAACATCCTGGTGGAGGAAGAGAAGCTGTGGCAAAAGTTGAAGACGGAGGGTGTGAGGTCATGAGAATTGGAGGTAGACTTATTTGCACTTCGACGATGATAAGAGCTATTTTAGAGGAAAGCAATTGAAGATCTAAAACTGATAACTAGCTTTAATTTTCTGATTGTCTCCTGCTGTCGGAACCCTTAAGAGGTGCTTGCTCTATCTGAATTTAAGCCAGTCTCGTAGTCGTCTTCCAGAATTGGCACCGGCTGAGGGGTTTAAGCCCGAGTCTTACACAACATGTTGCTCAAAAGGCCGAAAAGGGTTGTCTTCTGTCTCGTGTTTGATATAGCGATACGCACGTAAAGTTGAAGGGCGACCAGAAATTGTGGTCTCAAAGGCAGCGTGCTGCTCATCGTCATCCATAAGCCCAACTTCGGCGCCACGAAGATCAAAAAGCGAATGGGTGGCGGTGAAGGAAGTTTTTGGCGCGTCGTAGGCACTCAGATCGTACTTCTCGCGCATCACATCCAGCGCCTCTGTCCAGGTTCCTCGAGCCATACAGATATTTTTGAATTCACGAAAGTGCATCGGCCCATCCCCTATGAAGCTGTTAAGCCTTGTCGAATCAATGCACACGGCGTGGAATAAAAGCAAAAGTGGCCGCGCCCATTGCCTGGGCTTCATGATAGACGGCAGATACCAGTCGCCGACTGAGAAATTCAAGTACGTCTCGTGCATGAGTGAGGTGAAGTCCAGGGTGAGTTGATTCAGACTCTTTGTGTCAAGGAGAGCGTCCAGAAAACCGTCTAGGTGTTTCAACTCCTCTTCTGAGCGTGGCTCCCAGATGCGATTCACATCGTCTCTTGCAAGCAACTCTGGATCATGATTCCTCCAGTCGGCTGGTGGCCCGATCTTGAAGCGCAGGAACCACACGTTCTGGAAAAGTTTGACAGTTTCTTGTCGAGCTTCAACATTCGTAGGACGGAGAGCCTCAAAACTTGGCGGGGGCGTGATGTTGATGTCGACTTTGGTAAGCTGGACTCCGCGTTTGCCAAGAAGCGAAAGAATTTGACCAAGAACGTCGACTGGTGGTGAAGTCTCAAAAGAAGAATCACTCCCCGTGGGCGAGAATCGCGCAAGGCGATCCCATTGCATCGGCTTCGTGAAGAGTCCTACGTAGCGGTCTCCCCTCATGAAGTTCTCATCGCGGACCAACGCCATTTCCAAATCCCCGCACACGGTACTGATCGATTGCGACCTCCATAGATAATCTGATACTTCCAAACGAGTGAATCGGGGCATCTGAGACAGTGCATTGACAACTTCGTGGACGAAGTTTTGTCGAACCGCTTCATACTCATTCAAACTGTGCCTGTAGGCTTCATACATCTCCACGAGTGCATGTTGTTGACGGAAAAGAGCCAGCCATCTCTGTTCTCCATCAGCGCCATCTCTCGGGGTATCACGGAGGTCTTTCCAAGAGGTCAAGAGATCCTGAAGCTGCTGGTGTCGCGGTTTCGCATCCTCGTTGTAGGCCATAATGCTGTGTAGGATGGTCTACCCCCTCTCGTCTTTCCGATAAAGCGCAAACTCGAGCATCCACACCGCGTAAGCCGCGAAATTCCATGCAGATGCTGCTACATTGGCGCAGAAATAGCCAAGCGAAATGCGGACTCGTTCAATGCCGTTGCGCAAGTGTGGGCGCTCAGCGATGTATTTGAATCGATCAAAAGAACTCTTCGTCATCTGAACTGTCACGCAGTGCAGGAGCGCAGGCGAAGATACGATGTTGAGGGCCTAACAGGTGAGGCGAAGGCTTTGGATGTCGCGATAGCCGCGTGCCATGTATGATTTCTCGACCTGTTTGGGGTCTTCGTTGTCATTGCCGTCGAGGTACTCCGCCACGAAGCCGAGAACTTCTGGCGGAACATCGAGCAGGGTAAGCGGTCTAATAGATGACCGCGAACGCTCAAGAGTGATTTTGCGCAACATGTTGTGTTCGAGAAGAAGCCTTTTGGCAAGGTCCACATGATGGCTGGGAGGGGCATCTTTGAGGGCGACTGTGGCAGAGGCCCGCACGGAGTTGATTTCGAACATCTTGACAGGCCAGACGTCTTTGATATGAAGCATTAGCTCGTCTATGTCGGTCATTCGCTGGTAAATGGCACCGAGACTCCAACTCGCAAAGTCGTCCGGCTGAGGTTCTCCGGTGCATAGCTCTTTGCCGCGATCACAGATCTGGATGTCTGTCCATCTCCGATCGTGAAGAACAGGGCGAGGGTCAATGTTGCATTCAGGAGGTGTGTTGCTCATCATATCCCCACAATCCCAGTCATCAACCGGGTCATAATAACCGCGATCTTTTGACCAGTCAATGTCGAACCAGGTCCATGTCTGGCGCCTGAGATCGATACGCCTTTCCATTTCCCGAGCGAACTCCTCTCTAGGATCGTATTGACCGTCATCGCTGCCACTTCCGAAATTTCCGGCCGATGCGCCGGCCATAGCGAGGAGAGCGCTCAACATTGCTTGGGGATCATGAGCCCCGAGGTGATCGTCATCATCCCAGGGGTCATCATTGTCCCAGGGGTCATTATCTTCCCAGTGTCCATCACCGGGATAACCGTAGTCGTTATGCTCTTCATCGTCGCTATCCATGGTTTCTGGCGCAAGGTAAGCACTTTTATGGTATGCGGTCGAAATATGTAGTCTGCTGAGGAGTCCACAGCGATGATGAAGTTGGGAGATTGACAAACAAGTGTCCAACACGAAGGGATGCCCCACCCCCGCAACAACCTTTCAAATGGCTGCCTCTGCGAAAGACATGGGTTAATGTACTGGCTTTGATAATGTGACTGCCTGTCGCAATTGAAAGTAGTTCACTAACAGGAGTTGACAGCGTTTAAACTGGGGACTTGTCAACAACCCAACAACATTCCCTTGATCCAACACATTTTCGATGAGTACATATTGACGATTCCGGCTCGATCAGCCGCATGCGGTCAAGCCATCAACTAGGGTCTCTCTTATTAAGATCCGATGGATGCCTGGCGACCCGGAAAGTGGGAAGTGCAAGAAAACTGTGACATTCGTTGGTTTGTGCAGCGATCTGCCTCTCGCCAAAAAACCAAAACCCGGCGTATGTCGTATGAGAATGCCATGGCCGTCTTTTGCTTTTGAAGACGAACTCGTGATTCGTATATTTGACTCAGTGTGAATTACTCATTGCCCCTTCCTTGTCCAGCCACAACTGCCACCATCACATCCCATTAATTAGCCAATCACTTTGGGGATATCAGAACTCACTACTGCAACTTCACCTGCACCTGCAGGCACAGGCAGAATCAGGCTCGCTTTACACGTGACGTGACTGCCAACCCCGCAGATCAATCAGCATGAAAGGGCAAACCGGTAATAGGCACTGGTTGATGACGGCAGGTGTGCAGCTGCCTAGCTTCTAGCAGAGCAACAGCAGCGATGGACTGGAGTTTCCTTTCCAGATCCAAGAGTCAGTCGGGCAAATCGACGACATCTACTGAAAAGCCGGACTATGGCCTCCATACAATTGTCCCTCGGCATTCGGCCGCGCTCGAGGGAACCGATATCGTTGCCATCCACGGGCTGAACGGCCATTATCTCAAGACTTGGACCGACGAGAAAACCGGCACCAATTGGCTTAGGAGTTTCGTTCCCCAAATTGTGCCGGTGGCAAGAGTCATGTCATTTTGGTACAATTCTACGATCCAATTTAGCAAGTCCACGTCAGACATCGATGTCTTCAGTGGCCAACTTCTGGAGGGTTTGCTGGCCGAGAGAGAATCTATCGAGGAGCAGGACCGCCCACTCATCTTTAGATGCCATTCTCTGGGCGGTCTTGTGTTTAAGCAGGTCAATCTTCGTCAGCCGTCTTGAGAACTTCTGAAGCTGATAGTCATACATAGGCGTATCTGAAGGCGCTTGACAGCGACGAGCACATGTTCCTCGCCAAAAGAATCAGTGGAGTCTTCTTCTTCGGTACACCACACAAGGGCTCGTCCCTTGCAAGTTGGAGCACGATGACGGCACGTCTTCTGAAGACGGCATCGCTCGGGGCAAACACCAATACCCAGCTTTCCAAGGACCTTGAGCCAAACTCTAAGCGCATGGCCAACATCTCAGAGGCATTCCTCAAGCGTTGTTCTAGTCTCAAGATCATCTCCTGCTATGAAACACTGAAGATGGATTATCTGAATACCTTGGTAGGTGGATTGACTCCCAACTTGTCAGTTGCATTTGCAACAAAGGTGCTGATTTTTCACAAAAGGTTGTCGAGAAAGATTCGGCTGTGTTAGGGCACTCTTCCGAGAAGGCCATCGCCATCGAGAGTGATCACCGAGGCATGTGCCGATTCGGCACGATCACGGAAAAGAGGTTCTCCGCTATCAAGTTCAGGCTTGGTCGTCTGGCAGATGACGCTCAAAAGGCCATCTTTCTGGAATCAGACAATCTCATGACAGCACTGAATAGCTCCAACTACGCTTCACATAGGGCCAGAAACCCGGCACCAATCGAGGGAACTTGCACTTGGTACTTTGAACACAAAAGATCTAGAGCATGGTACGAATCAACTGGGTCTCCTCTTCTATGGATATCGGCCGACCCGGGTTGCGGGAAATCAGTGTTCGCTTCTTACCTCGTCGACCATTTCAAGGAACTCTCACAAGCGAATGCACTCAACGTTTGCTACTTCTTTTTCAAATCAGACAACGAGGAGCAGTCTGATGTTGCAAGGGGGATTCAAACTATTCTGCACCAGCTTTATACCCAGCAGAAAGACCTTACGCGCTGCCAGAAAATTCGTGGAGGGGACTTGGAAAGCATTGAAAAACTATGGGTTGCATTTTCCCAATCGACCGTTCACGGCGATGCTAAGTCTACCATCTGCATCCTGGACGGAATAGACGAATGTGCACCGAAACCTCGAGGGGTTCTACTGCGCTGCATAGCCGAACACTTCGCGAGCGACGGCTTGCAGCAGCAATCCAAACTCAGGGTACTGATAACGAGCCGCCCTGAGAATCAGATCAAAGTCGCACTGGGCAAATGCAGGAGGTCCACGAGTGGCTCAGGAGCCCGTCGACAATCGTACGAGATGATGCGACTGAGGACTGAAGATGAGACGGAATCGATCAGTGACGATGTATCTCGGGTGGTTGCTGCGAAAATCGAAGACCTCATTGACCGGGGTCTACCCGTCGGCCTCCTCAAGAGCTTGCAAGCCGAGCTCGTGAAGCGAGCTGATCGCACCTTTCTCTGGGTCTCGCTCGTGTTGAGTCTCTTGGAAAAGAAAGTCGAGAGCGGGGCTTCCAGACGAGATCTTGATGGAATTCTCAACACACATCTTCAGCGTCTACTCGGAACTCCTCGCATCGAGGCCGGAACCTATGAAAGCTAGAAAGATGCTTAATATCATCCTCGCGGCCGCACGACCACTCACGATCGAAGAAGTCAGTATCGCACTTACTGTAGCTCCCTATGGTGATGATTCCGGTGATGGAAGTCCGGAAAGACACCTGGGACGCCGTGCAAAGCTGACATTCGACGACGTAGAGTATGGACTCGTGTACCCCCTCGAGAACCACCTGAAACATGTCTGTGGCCATTTCATTCGTATAATCAAGAAGAAAGTGTATCTAGTACACGAAACAGCAAGAGAGTTCTTATTGGCGCCGAAGACCTCGGCTGCACAGAGAAAAAGCAGCACAAATCCGCTCCTAGGTCCGCCTCATGAGAGCCAGCTCCACCATTTTCAGCCCACCTTTTCCCTCGTCAACGCCAATACACTCCTTCTGGACATCTGCGTTGCCTTACTATACTGCTTAGCCAAACCATCGAAGACTTCACCGCCAGGCGAAGTCAGCCCCGAAACCGAACCCTTTCTTTCATATGCTGCGCTTTCCTGGACGATACACTATCACCGCACCAAGCGGCTGCTTGACCAGCGCGAGAACCGATACTACCAAAACCTATGTCACCCACTGTTTCCAGGTTTTGACTGCTGGATGCAAGAGTTTTGGGACCCGAACCACACCATGGCAAAGAACCAAGTCTCACATCCGCCGGGGGCGCCAGATGATATCCAGGACTACTACATCGAGTACTTCAACCTCGAGACGCATAGCTCGTCCTCGCATGGAGCAGGCCTGGATGACAAGCACGACAGCGCCATCTCTGATTTCGAGTCGTGCGAAGATGAACAATCAGACGCCTCCGAAACATCGCTGAACTACGGTGGCGTAGCTTTTGGTCACGACAAAGTTGAAGATCACCGTGGTCGCCTCCATTTACCGTTATGGCGGGGCGCTGATACAGCTCTGTCGAGCAACCCGGGTTCTTTGAGCAATCACTATTTTCCACTCAAGGTTGACGGAGAAGGGCTGGTGTCTTTGGATTTCAAGGACAGGTCATCCCATAAGCCTTCTGAATC
The DNA here is from genome assembly GCF_000319635.2 of Colletotrichum fructicola Nara gc5. Lineage (NCBI taxonomy): Eukaryota > Fungi > Ascomycota > Sordariomycetes > Glomerellales > Glomerellaceae > Colletotrichum > Colletotrichum fructicola. Next base: position 3,858,744 of record NW_027094051.1, on the reverse strand, counting down.
TTAGATTTAGGGAGGGCACAGTGACTCAAGAAAGGTCTCAGATATGCTGCGAATATTAGGAGGGCAATGAAGTTGCTGCAACAAGAGCTATACCAGGGTTACAGCTTTTATCCCGAATGACCGAGTTTTGAACTGTGAAGAATGTTCAGACCAGCGACCTTTCTCTCGCTAGACTGAATCTCGGTTCAATGGAGAGTCCGCTGGAGCCCACTCAGGCTTTAGGCATAGCTGGCGAGGACATAAGTTCAATATGCAGAGAGCTCATGAGATGCCCTTGAACAGGACAATCAGATGCTTCTTTTGCCACTGAGTTTTGCCAGCCGGGCAGTGTTACTTAGCTATCGGGGCAGTGTCCACCACATAGGCATTGCATAATCCGTATATCCTATATCTGTGTCGAAACGACTATACTCGCTATCATCGTCACTATTGTCGTTGCCGTCGTCATCGTCCATCGTCATCCCTATCTATCTCTACTGTCGTCCTCGTTAATGTATGAGGTACACTACGATATAGTTCTAGGGGACAATGCCCGGATGGCCAACTGACACTGCCCGGCTAGCAAAACTCTTGTCAATACTGAACTCTCGAGGTTGACAAAGGGCATCATCTCGGAATGGAAGATGAGGGTCACGACGGACTGACAGTTGCAGCCCCTCAGCCATTCTAATCAGATCAACTTGTGCTATTGAAGTAACGAGTATCATTTCTGCATATTCTACCTAGTCTCTGTGACTTCATTCAGTGGGGGTGCTGCAGCAAAGTCACGATTCCAATTGGCATGGCCCTGCCACATCCTCAAATACGTAAGAACACAAATGGCTTTCACACGACAAGAAGCGTTCGAACCTACAACTGAGTGAACACGAGACGGCCACTAACCCATAGTAAGACAATCAAAGCATAGTGTACTCTCATGCTCGCCTTTCAAATGATATCTTAACCCTCCATCATCGGTGAAAGATACCGAGGCCTCGATCGCTGACTGGCCACGCGGCATAGCGAACACCTAGCGGTGAAACATCGACTCAACCTCGAGATTAGAGCTTTGCCTCTACTCCGTTTTGAATAAAAATACGATAAATCTCGACCTCAAAGCATCAAGCCATCTCATCGACTCGACCAGGTGACCTCAGCGCTCTAGGGCCAGGAGCATATAGGTGGCGTGCGATATCTGAAGGATCAGGCTGGATGTCGCATCCGTGCAGCTCAAACACTTACCTGTGTCGATGCAAGTTATCAGCAATCTCCATCAATGTTCTTAAGTCCGTCACAGACACGATCAAGGCTCAATCAGCTCAGCTCACCGACGTGTTGAGCCGAGGTCCATATCCAATCTGGAGATGTTGGGGTAAACGCCCACCCCAGCCCGCTTACCCCAACTTCCGTCAGTCACCCGCCGAACCAACATCAACCAGTACCTAATCACCAAGAACCCATCAAAAAGATCGTGCAAAAGACCCAAAAACCAATCCCTTCATCGCAATATCCTTCCCCTCGGTAATCTAAGTCACGCTCACCCAAAGGATCGATCCCCAACGGCACCAGCCCCGATTTGTCCGCCCTACGCCCAGCCAAGACCTCGCTCAAGGGCCCCTTCCCCCCCGGGGGCCTGGTGTCGGGGTCAAACGGTTACGCGATATTTACATGATGAAAACCCTCACGCAAAGCCATCCACGTTTTCTTCGGTGCGTTCGTCCCGCCGCGTCGGGAACGGCCAAGACCGCCGCCGTTCCGTGTGTTCCACAATTGAGGCTCTTTCGTTCTTTCTTCAACGACATCCGTCATTTGGTGATGTTCAAGTCAGATATGGTGTGTGGTAGGTCTTTAAACCAACGACAACCAGATGCATATCGCTATCTTATCTCCCTGCGTTACCTCAGCCTTAGCCTTTCTACCTACCTACCTACTCGGGTAGGTAAGCAGAGTGACATGCGCCACACACACACACACACACACCAGCGCCGGCGAAAACACCACGCCGCTGCGCCCGCAACGCCCGCAGACACCTCCCCCAAACCCACCCTTTGCGCCCGCAAGATCCAAACACCCGGGTCTCCAGGAGGCTCTTGGACGGGAAGGATTCCTTTTCATTCGGCGGCACGACATCCAAGGAGAATTAAAAAAGGAAGAAAACGTAGATAAACGAGGGGCGAACCGTCCCGAGAATCTGGGGAAATCGAGCAAAGAGCCAGATCTCGCGGGCGCATCGCGTCTCTTAGCTCTGCAGCCGCATCGCGAGGCAGGTTGACGCACATTTCGCGATGCTGCACACTATTTCAACCTCACTTCTTACCGGAACGAGCGTGTGACTGCTGCTTGCTGGTCTTCTCTCTTTCTCCCGTACTGAGTTTGTGCCAAGACGTTGAACCCCATGGGCGGCTGCTCCCAATTCTCCCACTTGGCGGCCGGTGCTCCTCTTTCTCCCACGCTGAGCTGCCTCAGAGCCCCCGCCTCTCACTCCTCACTCACCTCTGTCCCTCTTCTCTTCTTCTTCCATCGGCAAAATGGCCTCCCACATCTTCCCAGTGTGACCCCCATATCGTCCCACACCGATAATCTCTCCCCATCTCGCCCCCCGTCCCCAGTTCGGACGCCCTTCCTGTCATTGACGCCCAAAAACCCATTTCAGAAGCCTCCCTCCGCTCCGTAGTTCGCCGACGGCTAGACGGCGTAACTACAAAGTGGGCACATTTGATTGTCGAAATCTCCAGCCAGGGGGTGGTTGACAACCAGTCACGGTTCGAGTCCTTATCTCTGCGACTTCGGTGCGGGTGGGGTGGGGGGAGACTTTTTTTTTTTTTTTTTTTAAGAGAGCTGACAGGGTTACCGGGGATCGCAAGAAACGGCGCCAGTTCGATGTGGATTGTGGCCTCCCCCCTCAGGGGTCCTCGTCGATGGAACGGGGCGCGGCTTTTCTGCTAGCGGCATCCTTGGATGCCCAAAGGCAAAAACCCGGAAGAGAGAGCCGGGGGTGCGTTGAGGCAGGAAGGTGGTTTAGTTGCTGCGGTATCCGTATGGCACGGTGTTGTGTACGTCCGCGACGGAGATACTTTCGCCTGGGCTGGACGGGGTGCTCGAGGGATGCGTGGTCATGGCATTGTGCTGCTCATAGGATTCATGTATGCCGACCGAGGTGATTGACCGACATACAGCGGCACGATGCCGCGGTTATGGCTTGGATTCGCCCAAGTACGCAGGAGAGTATATTGAGTGACCACGAAAGGGAAAAGCAGGTCTCGCCAAGTGTACAATAACACAGACGCACTGGTCGGCATCCCTCCTCGAATTGGTCGTCAAACCCCCTCAATCGTCCCATGGTATGTACGGTGGTAGAGCAGGGGAGGGAGGGAACATGTTGCCCGGGAGAGAACACGAATCCGCTGACAGCTTCTCTCTCACCCGCGGTCTCCGAGACCGACCTGGCCGAAGAGAGCAAATTGCGGCCGAACTCTGCCATGCCTGACCAGCCAGCCCGACTGGAAATCCACGGATGGAAAAGTAACGCTGGCGACGCAAAGAATGCCAAGACAATTTTCATCCGGGGAACATTGGCACAAACATCCGCAGGGAAAGAAACTCTCCTCGCTTGAATCGCATGCGAAAAGTCTAAAGCAGAGGGGAAAGTCAATGACTTTTGCAGGTACATACATACGACAGCAGCAGCACTGTCCAACAGATGGAGAGGGGAAATTGGGCACAACCCACACACACGCCGTTTGCCGAATTGCAAAGCAAGGTCGGGCGACCGGCCCAGGTGTTCGATTCGGGTTTGCGAACGAATGAGATTTCTGGAGGACAGGAATAAAGCCTGTGCCAAGCTGACGGCGGTGTTTCGCACCCTCCCGCTGACTTGTGACACCGCAAGAATCCGCCAAGAACTCTGGTGCGCTGTTTCTGTGCTCTCATGTTTCCTAGGGCGTCGTGAAGGATGAGACATTGAGTGACGCTCGCTCGTAATGGGCGCACAGAAGAAACTCTGTGCATGTCTGTTCGTCTGGACTTTGGTGTCCACAGGCACGTAGGTCACTTGCGCAAAAAAATTGGGCTTCAGATATGTTGTAATTGTAAATTTTTGAATAAATTCGCTTTTGGGCGTACCACTGTATCATGGGTATTAATACAAACGAATATGTATGCTCGCTTCGCGTTTCGCGGGATATCCTTCCATCATCAAATCAAATCCGTAGACAAAAACCCATCCTGTAGGAACGCCTCGCCGTCTGACGCTAAATGGCGTCGAAATCAACGGTATCTAGAACTCAAAATAGCACAACTCGACCCAGCCCTTTACAATGAAGGGGCCTTTTCACTCCTAAGCTCTCCATCGGGAGTGACAGGCTTGGGCTCGTCGGAGCCGCTGCTTCCACCGTTGTTGGCCATGTGCTGGTGCTCCTCGATACCGTGTTGAGGGCTGAACTTGCCCTCGGCGGCGGGCTCGGCCTGGTGGGGGGTCCAGGCAAGGAAGTCACGGCGGACCTCGACGTAGTCGTAGGAGAATTCTCCGTGCTGGTCGTCGTCCATACCCAGGAGCTCGGCCTCCTCGGAAGCACGCAGGCGAAGGCCGGGGACCATGTCGATAGCCTTGGCGATTAGGGCGGACATGACGAAGGTGTAGGCGCAGCAGGCGACAATGTAGGCGATTTGGATGTACATAAGCTTCCAGTTGCCGTCAACCCAGCCGCCGGTCAGGCCAACGTTGACACCGTCGAGACCGATAATCGAGCCAGAGGCGAAGAAGGCGTTGAAGATGAGGCCGACAATACCGCCGATACCGTGCTCGGCGAAGACATCGAGGGAGTCGTCGATCTTGAGGAGGAACTTGACTGTAGAGCGGGATGGTTAGCATGGAAAGGATTGCTGCGGGTGATTTTTTAGCTTACTCTTAGTTCCAAAGTTGCAGGCGACACCGGCGACAACACCGAGGATGATAGAGGCCCAAGGAGTGATGACACCGGAAGCAGGGGTGGCAGCGACAAGGCCAGAGATGGTACCGGAGCACCAGCCGACAAGGGACCACTTCTTAGCCAGACGGAAATCGAGCAAGCACCAGGTCATGGCGGCGAACATGGCAGTCAAGCAAGAGTTCCAGCAGGCCATCGCAGCGCGGAGGTTGGCACCGAAAGCAGAGCCACCATTGAAGCCCAACCAGCCGAACCAGAGGAGAATAGTGCCGAGGGTGATGAGAGAAATGTTGTGGGGACGGAAGTTGAGCATCATCTTCTCGTTGCGGCGACCGAGAACCCAAGAGTAGGCCAGAGCCGACATACCAGAGCCGATCTCGACAGGACCACCGCCGGCGTAGTCGAGAACACCGTACTTGAAGGCCCATCCGTTGGCGTTCCAGGCCCAGCAGGCGACGGGGCTGTAGACGAGAGTGGCCCAGAAGAAGATGAAGACCATGCAGGGAATGACGCGGCCACGCTCAGCAGTGGCACCGGCGACGAGGGCGGCAGTGACGGCGCAGAACATCATCTGGTAGAAGGAGTAGAGGAGGGCGGGGACGAGAGGCGAGCCCTGAGAAGGAGTAGCGAGGACCTTCATCAGGCCGAAGTGTCGAAGATCGCCGATGAAGCCGTTGGTGGCAGTCTCGGAGAAGGCGAGGGAGTATCCCCAGAAGTACCATTGGAAGACGATGACGGAAAAGCTCATCATGACGACCCATAATTGGGACAGAGCCGACTTTCTGCGGGCGAGACCGGAGTAGAGGAAAGCGATACCGGGAATCATGAGCAGGACCATGGCGGCGGAGACGAGAATGTACGATTGGTCGCCGGATTGGTACCATTGGTTGAGGTTGGTGGTGGCTATCGACGATGGTTAGCATCAAAAATGGTGGAATTGAACATCCAGATTCTCTGGCTGGCAAGAGAACATACTGGAGTCACCACCAAAGTCGGCGTTGGTGCCATTGAACTCCGTAGGAGCTCCTGTATGGCTGTAAGACATCGTGGCGGTTGTGGGCGTGAGTGCCGTATGTGGGTGGGAGAGATTCACGCAAGGTTGGGATGATGAGAAAGAGGAGGGATGTCAAGGAGTATTATTATTTGAAAAGCAAGCTGTCCGTTCGGACAGAGCTGTCGAGGAAGGTTAGCGGCCAGGGTAGGTCGAGTACAGGATGAGACGAATTGCCTGGGTGGAAAGATCGAACGGGAGGACGCTTGCGGGATGAGAGGGACGGGCAGGATCATATATAAAAGTGCAGAGGATCAAGCAGTGGTTGCGGCAGCATCAGGATGGAGCACTGCTGCGGTGATCCCTGGCTTCACGGTTGGGGGGGGGCTTGATTGCTTGCCTGGGACGGCGGAGCTAGCGTGGGCAATCCGCATACGGAGGAGGCGTTGTGGGAGTGTAAATTGTAATCATTGTGACTGACAGGTTGCTGTGAGTGAGCGGGCAGATAAGAGAAACACAGACCAGTAGGCAAAGATAGACATGTGAGTGGACGATTCGGCGCGGGTGGAATAAGTGGAGGTAACAGAAAGAGTGTAAGAGCAAAAAGCGTCTTCGATTCCGACCTGGATCACACCCGGACACCACGTCCCAGCCGTACGGGGTATCCTGGTCGAGAAGGCACCACCCCTGCTCCTGCTCCTGCTCCTGCTCCTGCTGGTCTACGAATACCGCAGTAGAAAGATACGTACCTCCGATGCCCTTGCACCTATCGCGCCCCACGCTTTCTCAGGCCGGCGCTCATGTCACTGTCATTGTCATTCGCATTAGTCTGAGAAAGATACGTACCGCCACCACTTACACCTCACCTTTGGCTCTTGCCTGTGGGCTGAGAGCACTGTCCCTCGAAATTCGACGATGCTGGTGGCAGCAGCAGGCGCAACGGGAAGGAGATGGATGGCTTCATCGTTCCCCCAAGGTCCCTCCCCCAGCTATCGCTAAGGCAAGGCTTGACGGAGCACGTCGACGTCCGTCAGTCGGTCCTCGTCGACGAGGAGCGAACCTATCACCGCCGCCCCTTTAGTCGGTACCTGCCTTTCCAGAAGACCAGGACGGGGCTGCCACGATGCCACCGGGTCGCGGCGCAGAATACGTATCCCGGAGCGGTAATCAAGCTCGTGCTTTGGTTCCTCCTCGCCGCGTGAGAGTCTGGGGACGAGCTTGCTGACGATTATTAACATTACTGTGTATCTCATCAATCAATTTCCGATGTCCCTTTCCCATATCAGTCCCTTCGCCCCGGCCTGACCTGATACTGTCCCTGCACCCGGCCGCGACACCTCTCTCCGACTATCCCTCCGACACGCGTGGGCAAATCTCCCCGATTCCCTATCTCTGTCTCGCCTCACCCCGACTATCAATGCCGACGTGGATCGACCGTTGCTGGCGGCTTCACTCCGGCTGAACGTCTTATGCACGTCTTCCCCGCGAAGGGCCCCCGGATTGTGCATCATGTTGGACAAATACCGCATAGCTACCGAGTTGCGACACTGCCACCTCGACACTCCATCATACCTAGTAGGTACTCATCACCGGCCAGAGTACAACCTGCCAAGACAAACCAGCGAAACTATCGACGGCTTCAACGTCGACAGACCAAATACAGTTTCTTGACCCAATGCCTGCTCTTGGGCTGCCTCTCTCGCTTCAACGACCCAAAGCTTGGCATCCACCGAGGATGAATTAAATCGTGAATCGACCAAGAGGTTGCAGATAAGAGATCCGATAGGCGCAAGCGTAGCGGGACCTGTCAGTGGTGAACAGTAATTGGGCTGAATCAACGAAATGCCTCTGGTCCACTCAGAGGTGATCGTTTGGTTTGTGGCTGCCCGTCCGCTTGTCAGGTCGTTCCGTGCTAAATGCTCTTCCAGGCACAGCCTCGGCCGAACACTGAGCGAGTCTCGTCTCCAGCGACGAGCACCCCTTAAAAACCAGCGACAGACTGCTGCAGCCCAGCCCCTTGCACGGGCGGCCCAGCAGTCCGGCAATCGCAGTGGAATGCCCCACTCGGCCTCCCTCCACTGATGCGGACGGGACAAGACTCGTCGACGTGGGACTCGCCTGGGGACCCCCCAATCCATTTGCTTCTTCTCAATCGATTCGCCCCAATACGGCAATCCTCTTCACGACAATTCCCGTCCCCTCCACCCTCCAAAACACCCCCATTTCGTCTGTCAGCCATCATGTCTCGACCTTATCGCAAGGCGTCTTCGTCTTTGCTTTTTAGCCGTGGCATGCGCTGACAGGTTTTCAAACTAGGGAGTCATTCAGTAGGAGGGATACCAACAGGGCGATTGTGGTTTCTTATTCACTCGGCTTGGCCAAGAAGTTGAAGGAGATGCAGGCTTGACGTTGATCTTGGGACGTAGGTCACCCTCCATCACGGACAGAGACCCCCGATGCCCAGCATGTGCCTCGAGACCAATGAGAGAACGCCAGGCTGTTCGTTCCTGACAAGACATTCTCCAAAGTGGCCCAGACTGTCAAGCAAGGCTTGACCAGTCATGCATGCCGTGGCTCATGCCATCGCCAGGGCCAACCAACTGAGCCTACTTTATCTTTCATCTGCAGTGTGGCATGATTTGAGCTGTCAGCCAGATCAAACCACCAGAACGACAACCTGCAGATGTTCTTCCTCGCGAACCCCGAAAATCTCGGACCATAACTTCCTCCAACAGAAACAGGCACAGAGGCAAGCACACATCAATTTCAGTGTCCAGGGTCGATTCTCGAAAACCACTATCATGCTGACTCCGTTGCCGGCAGTCCTGTCTAGCTCCGTTTTCGGCATATGTCAAGGGAGATTTCGGGACTCAGTCTGCCAGCCCCATCGCGCTCGTCCGCAGACGCGCCTTTTGTGGGGGGATAGGAAATCCATTAGTCGTGCTTCTAAAAATCGTTTGCTAACACAGCACTGTCAAAATGCCGAGGGCCACTCTCGATGGCAAAGAAAGCCCCCAAGGCCCCGAACTTGGCTTCCTCCACCGTCGGCGATCTCCAGCTGGGGCGCTCCCGCAGCCCCAATCAACGGTTCGCGTTTACTAGAAACCTGGGTTCACACGTTGGATTCCAATGCCATGGGGCACGTCGTTGTCTAGACTCTCGAGGGCTGTCGAGGTGCGACCAGACCCAAAGAACCTGAGAAGGGACTGAAGGACTTGTAAAAGAAGCATCGCCTCTCTGAACCTCACGAGAATTGCCGACGAAAGGCCGGTTTGGCTTTCACGACACAACATCAACAATGAAAGTGCAGCACGACCAACTCGTGGAAAGGCGGCAGAAGTCGATTAAACATTTGCCGGACGATGACAACGACGCCACATTCCACGCGCTATCCGTCGACCAGGTGGAAGTGTTCGCTAACTTGCCAAGATCGGCGAGAGGCTTGTCTCGTTTTCAAGCTTCCGCAGCGACTATCTTACAATCGTTGATGATGGTCGATCAGCGCACAATTGAGGCATCAGATCAGACACTACATGACGTTGGCGACGCGGCGACACCTCCAGATACGTTAAAGGTGACCTCAGCCGCAGGCATCTGCATGAGATATCGTCGCACCATTACGCCGCATCATCTGGACGCAAGATAAAGACCTTTCGTGTCATCCAACGAGAACTCGCCGATATATGTTTCCCCGTACGCTGTCATGCCCCTTCGTCCCAACGCTGCACCCCAGCTTTCATGCTGTCGTCTGCCGACACGAGACTGGGCTGAACCCATTGAAATCCAATATGGCTCGCGTTCGAGAATCTGACCATCACCCAGTCCGGACGACGTCCGCCCATTTTGAAACCTCGCTGGTGGGAATCGCGACCCGGAGTTGGGGGGCAACCCAAAATGACGTCCCTGGGCAGCAAAGCAGCATGGGGGAGGCTGTTCTTTTGCGACAGGCGTCTGCAGGGAAGCATTCCCTGTTCCGGGCCCCTACGAGTGCGCTAAACCTTAGCCTTATCAGCGCTCAGATGGCCCAATCACGACCCCGGTCACTTTGTCAGAGCAAAATGTCATTTTCCCTCTAGCGGCGGTTCCCACACAAAGGAGGCGGGATCCACATCGGGGCTTTCGCTCCTTTCCGGAAGGCGGCGTCTCCACTCCGCGGCGCCGCTCGGGCCGGCATGTCCGTGGACTCGACTTTCTGCTTTCGAACAATGCCATTGATCTTGAGGGAAGTGCAAGCTGCATGAATACGACGTGTGGTAAAAGCCCAGTGAATGTTTACTATGACAATTGGTTGGGTGTAGAAAACCTTCTAGCTCGTCCAGCATGAAAGGGGCTATCCAGTATTCTTCTCAAAGTCTGGACCTAACAATGCGCTGATTGACCATCTTCCGTTTTGTGTGCTGTGGCAGTCTACCTCCATCGCCGAGTTTCCGCTTGCTGATTATGGCAACATAGACCTTGAATTGAGCACTCATGGTCTTTTGGTCAGAGCAACAATGATCACCGTCACTGCTGTTGCCTAGCAAACAGTATTCCTCCATCTCCGAAGATTCACGTTAGAATATGAATAGTCCCGAATACACTAAGAAAGATGATGGGAAACATTCAAGCACAGCTACTAACTGAGGTTGGGAAGCCATTACAACCGTGTCAACGCCGACTTCAACGTGGACGAATCAACCCTTCCATCCGGCTGCTATGATGAACAATGGCCAAATTTGTACATCGTCAGGCACGATCGGGTTGAAGGCTCATGTACTGCCATTAGAAAGCCTGATATTTATCCAAATGTCTTGCTGTGGACTAACAAAGTGTCGGAGGTCATATGTAGGTGGCGCCGTTGTTGACTGTCAGTAGATTTCATCTGCCCCGGCTGTCCTCACGACAGCATACTCCACAAGCAATGTGTGTAATCTGCGGATATCTATAAATTCACCCACTTCTGGTTTTGATTATGCATGTTCCCAACCACCGAACCAATAGTTTGGTGTGCGTGATTTTGAAGTTAGATACTTTACCGCAGTATTCTACCAACACTGAGCCTATGGTCGACGATCCCCGCTCATTCGGCGTCGACAAAGCCGTTTTTTCACTTCTTTGGTCTACCAATTAAACTATGGTATAAGCCACGGGCGAGGCGTGGATTTGTCGGACTAGGAATCACAAGCATTTCTTCGTTACTAGCAGAAGGCTTCTCAAGTCATAAGTATGCATCCGAGCCCAGCTGCCTGTATTCAAGATGGCGACCCAATTTATTTTGCGGCGTCATGTCCCAGACAGAAATTTTGAGATATTAAATACTCCCGCTGTACCACTCCCAGCAGCATTGTAGCACTCAATCTCCAAACCGATGTCCTTCTTGACCCCAGGGTAGTTGATGTTGGAGAGGACTCCCTGTCCGAGAAGCTCTGTGCCGTCGGGTGCCAGCGTGATCAAGAACCTTCTTCCAGAGCCCTTTCTCAAGTGCAGGATGAAGGTGTTGATCTTGGCATTGTCAACTGTGGTATTCCCAACATGCGACGGGGTCAAGATCAACGCCATCGGATCTCTACTTGGCGACAACTTTATGAAGAAGGCCGCAGAGATACTCGTTGAAGTCTTCGTCTGAGTCGAAACCTTCTTTGATCAAGAAGAAGGTCAGCTGCATGAGTACTTCACGTCCCTCGGCCTGAAATCGCTGGACTACGCTAAAGATGCGGTTATTGAGAATGACCTTCTTCTCGGGTAAGTCTCAGAACGCTTCGTTCCAAACACCGTCGTCAAGCGACATTTTTGCTTGGATCTAGGTCCGGGCCGAACCACCACTGACCTAGCTTGATGTATGAGACGCTCTGTTCCCGCTCTATAAGGCGGGGCATCGAGATTCAGTGTTTCATTGTAGCTTCAAGGGGTGCTTTTATCTTCATGTGGTCTGCGGAGTATTCATCCCAGACGTGTGACTGGACGTGAGTGACCATACGAGGCACATCTGGAGAGTCGTAAAAGTCATGTTGGTGATAGGTTGGAGAGACGCATGGCAATTGACTTATTGACTTGAGCTGTCCGATTGTGAGATTGAATTCGTCAAGCCTGAGGTGCATAGCCTGGCTTTCTTGTGCCTGTCAAAGCCATTAGACTGGGCTTCCAGGAGATGAGAGCCTGGCGATGGCATCTTTTCCAGTATGACTGAGTTCTCACCGTACTTGGTTCATTTCCAGTCAGCCACGGTTGTCTTGAGGCTGAACTAGGACATAGGAGACTTTCCCAGGGCGATTTTTAAGATGCCATGAGCTGAAACGGCCCCCCAACCGAGTATCAGCACTTGCCAGGAAGTACGCGAGCCAGAATTCAAGTCTACATCAGCCCTGACTGCTGTGAATCGAGACTTCATAAAGCTGTCGGCTACAGTTGTTCGTGATATCTGTTCTTTCAAGGGAAACGAAATGAGATGGCCTTCACCGATTGTGTTCAAGCACATATTGGCATTGGCAGTAGCACGTACATTGCACTAAGGTACCATCTCCCGCAACGCAGGACGTGGCTACGTTAAAGCTGTCGTCTGGCGCCGTCATACCACGCCGTGAGCACAATGTGTCCGAATAAACACGAAAGAACCAAGCCTTGATCTCATCGGTAGACTATGCTGCTACTCCGCATGTTTGAAGCCAGGCTAGTCGTTGTGGTGAAGGGAGAAACTTCGGAGCCTTGAAGAACAACAACTACGGCAGAGGATATTGTTGTCTCAAACCCTCTTTGGTGACTCCACGTAACTAAATATGAGCTCGTGGCTTTGGGTATTAGCTCGAAAACCTTTGGGATAGGCTATTGGACACGCATCGTGGCTCCTGACTTCACCGAGCTATGAAAGGCGCTGCTTGCTGGTTCGAGCTTCCCAGTTTGGTCAGCCAAATTGCCTGGTAATCGATGCCCGTTCTTGTTCGGACATAGAAAGACGTCTTCTCTAACAATCAACAAGCTGGACCTGAGAGTGGGTCTGCCTTGAGTTGAGAGTTGGCGTTTAGCAGTAGGAAAATGCTTGGGAATAAACCATCACCAACAGCGATGAAGAACAGTCTCTGCAACCTCCGAACTTTGTGTCACTCCCAGTGTTGGAAGTTCTCACTGGAACACTTCACTGTAGGCAGGAAATGGAATGCCGGCTTTCTATCGCATTGTTGTCTTGCGTTGTGTTTTCAGGTTGACATTTGTCTCTTTAAATATCCAAGATGGTCCTCGAATCGTCGAGTCTCATCTAAAAAGTCTCTGAGGTCTTTCCTAAAGTTCTCAGCGTGAGGCAGGTGTAGTCTCCGCAACAGCCAGAAAACGTTGGCGGAGATACATATGCGAGTGTAAAAGACCGTGAGAATCGACAGTCAAGACCAAGTTCGATTGATTGTAAATCCGTCATCTAACACAGATCATAGTTACTGCTCCCCTTCCCTAGAGATGCTACCGGCCACAAGGTAGTATACCACCGCGATATGCCCCGAGATCGTAGTCGTTGTCTTCGACTAGTGTTTAAGGATTATTCTGAGTATCATAGCTGTGGAGTGGCTGAAGATTTCCAAAGCGACTGGCAAATCTTACTTAGTCACAAGCATGTACGGGCAATGATTCGGGTATCCTTGAAGACGAGCGCAGACGCACATTGTACGCGATTGTGCCTGTCGGTAGCTTTGTGGCAAACAATGCGCTTCATATATAATTCGTATGACGACGTGCAACAAGTCGAAGATCTCGCGGGTTCTGTAACCAAGTTGAGACGCAACTTGATGAGGATTCGCTTGGTCTTCATCTCGTGCTCCATGGCGATATATGAAGACGCTCAGCAACGGCATTTCGCATGTAAAGACAACCGGAAATATGCCTCCAAGAAGTGTTCAAGCTGTTGAAATCAAGCGGTTTTGCTTTTTGGTTGTATCATGCCGAACCGAATCGAAAATCAGCCAACAAGCCTCTCCTCCCGTTACCGAGCCTTCATCGCCTCCTGTCAACTCTGTCGTCCGTGAGAATACTCCGTCATGTGGGCAAGGCAATGCTGGCGATGGTAGGCTTTGCGCAGTACGACGATTCTCTTTAGCAGATTTGACTGATGACAGCATAGCACTCTGCAAAAGCTTAGGATCGAAATGCCAAGATCACTTACTTCATTTGAACAACCAATCATTTGCGGCGTAGCTGCTTATAAGGCCCGCAGAGGTGAGATCAGTTTGGCATTTGAGGAACGGCAGAATGTGCCTTCCCATAGTTTGCGACTAACTTTGCTAATCTTTCTTGTCTTCCTACTCACCATGGTAAGTCATCGTTCTGTATGAGAGAGTCATACAGAGCGATGCGCTTCTTTATTCAGAAAACTTCTAGTGACTTGATAGGTTTGTCTCCGGGTTCTGAGCACATCCTGCGGCCTGTACTTGCTTAAGCATACGGACGCGTCTTTTCATAGTCTTCTCGGGCTCAATCAGTGCCATTACATGTTTTTGGGTCTGTCCGGGATGGACCTAGCCATGTGAGCAGCCTCAATGATGATCGGGGGGATTGGTTGTTCCCATCCTGAACTCGGTCTTTCTTGTACGGGAGAAGGAAATTTGTCCCGACGAAGGACGGTGGCCTTGGCATAGAGTACAGCAGCTAAGGCGCTCTAACAGTGCCTACTAGGGGTCCTGCCTGGCATAGTGCATGTCTAACAACTTCGTCTCATTTGTTGCCCACACCGAATGAATGCACGAAAGGCGTAGTGTAAGTGTCTCACTCAATTGGGGGTCGAAGGAATCTACATCATCGAAGTCCGTTGGTTGTTGATTGACAGCCTGCGGTTTGTGGCGGTGATCCGTTGGCGGGCAACAGAGAACTGCGACATCTTGCGGGAGACGCGCGCATAGAGTTTGTGGGGATACGCGACAACTGTCAACTGCTGCCGGTAGGGGACTAAAAAGAAAAACAACGATGCTGTGCAGTCTGTCCTAAACCTAAAAGCCCCTTGAAAACCTTGGAGCCGGAGATAACCGTCTCTTAGCCTTTGGGAATCTTTCAGTCTCTAACATACTGTGATGCTGGAGGTCAGGACAGGAAGTCGGGGAGGAATTCCTCATGCGGTGCGCAAGAGCAAAAGTGGTATGAGGAGCAGCTGCATTACTGTTAGGAAGACCAATCTTTTCGTGTAAGCCAGACAAGTCGAAAAAAAGTTACAGGCTGGCCGTCAGCTCCATATGGGGAGACGAGAACTCTGAATATATGATTTAATCAATCAACCTCTTGTTAGTGCCCGGCCCTGCCGCATCCCACAGGCTCCGAAGCCGATGGGCGTTTTGTACAATCAGTCAGATATAAAACAACTCTCTGTTCTTTTGAGACTGGAAGGAAGTGAACGGCACAATCACACCGATCATCAAGTAGCTCAATTCGCTCGCAATCTCAGTAAGTACGATGGAGATCACGAGAATAATACTTCGAGAGACTAACTTAACTATAGTACCATAAGTCTGCATCTCAGCGCTCAGCCTCGTCATCATGAAGTTCTTCTCGTCATTGAGTCTCCTCCTCCTTGCAGGCGTTGCAAACGTGCGTACGATTTCTTCTCCAAGCCCTTATAGGTCATTGGCTAATAGCAAATCTTCTGAATAGGCCCAGTACAAGTGCTACTGCACTGGCTTCGGTGCCGCCAACCCCGACCAGTTTTCCAACACCTGCTGTGTCACTGGAGACGGAGTCACGTTCCCTGACGGAGTGGATCGCAAGGGGACTTGGTTGAACGACGGCGGACTCTGCCAGTTCAGCGGGCTGGGACAGTTCAGCCAGAACCAGTTCATCTCCGCGTACGCAGCTTGCTGTGCCAGCACAGGCCCTCAGGAGGGGGATAAGTATGGGGGCAACTGCTTCTGAATGTGGAAAAGTGTACGAAGCTTGTCCAATAGGCTGTAGGGGAGGCGTTAAAACTCTATAAATCAAAGCATCTAGGTCTCAACTTCAAGTACTAAATAAGCTAACATTAAGTGGAACAAATAAACGCAGTATTGCTTGTGTTGACTATTGCTAAAGGCTATATAAGTATATAACGCGCACATTTTCCTGAAGATCTAAAGACTGTAACGAATTCTTTTTTGGCTCTCTGCTTGGACTTAGTCTGGGAACAGCGCTTCTGAAGGAGGTCCTTTGAAGGATAGGTGACGTTAGGGGAGTGCGATGGATAACTCTGAGATGCGTATTAAGCGCGAATATTCACGTAGTGACGCTAAAAGACGGCAATTGAATAGCGGTCTGTCTCCTGGAGGACTGATGACAAGTGACAACGACGACGACGTGGTGAGCATTATACATTGAGACACCGTGACAAAGACGTCTTGACACTCTTCTTCTTGTCGTCGATCACAGACAACCGCGATAGAATGCAATGCTGGAGAATAAGCTCACTCAGCATGCTAAGCAGCCTTTTATACACCCCTTGATTACGAGTGTTCCAGACTATCCAAGCATCCATGGCACTTTGGAGCTAGGCTTGCAAACCAGGCTGACAGTGGTCTGCAGAGCACCCGGCCCTACCTCCGTTTACCTCCTGACTATGAGGTCGTGATATAAGTCCCCTCTCCCACTACCTTTTCAGCTGCAACCAGAATCATATGTCGTTGTCTGGTGTGTTATTCGAAAGAGACCTGTCTTTACTTCCGTGGTACCTTCCATTAATCTTAGACGCCCAGCCGCACTTTGAACCACGTCGGCGATGAGATCGGCGTCAGTCTTCATTGTCATCCACGCTCTCATTCGCGGGAATACCTACCGAGAGAAACCATCATCCTCGCACAAGGACTAAATCTTCGTCAACGACTTTTCGCACTAACCGAATCGAACCCATGGACGCAAAGTCTTATGAGGAGTTGTTAGTTTCTAACACACACCCCCGACATTCGCATCATTTTGCCGTGGCTAGTATCATCAAAGGAGACGTACTGCTGTTTATATGCTATCACCACCAAGCATCACCTCATCACCAGAGATCAGCATCTGTCACTGGAACTTGCTCGGTTGGAGATGGTACACTCACTTAACGTGCTGTAGCACGCCAGCTTGGATGAAGTATGTAAAGCATATTACGTAACGATACATCCAAAAATCTTTGAAACAATGTGGTATCGTTGATCGCCACAGTCCATCCAATACAGGCAGTCGTACTAAGCTTCAGGCCACGCAAAAGCCTGAAGCACCAATGACACCGTTGCTCGTGTCCGACTTTCGCCGTTTCGCTGTTTCGCCGTTCCACTTCGTTGCTGGGATATTACTGAGAACATACGTTATCTACAAAAGAATGCCAAACTCATCGAGGATTCCTCCTCGCGCCGTAGGGTGGACGAATGTCAGCCTTCATCAGAATGAAAGTACATTCACTGGAATACGATGTAATTGCACAGAACATCAGTTCCCATGCGAACCCAGCCTTCTTTTATAAATCACAAGAGCTTATCAGCAGCAGACCTCGTAAGCAGTAGAGCATACTCTAGCCATGCCCTCACCTCAACCTCTCGACACTGAACTCAGAACATCAGCAACCGCCCCTCGCCGCGGGATCATTTGACACAAAGGAATCATCATCAACACACGAAGCACCGCAGATGCAAAATTTTAGTGCATTCTTCCAAGGCCTAGCTATATCGCTCCAGTGACCCCTGAAATAGGGGCACCATAGGCCGGGTATCAGGAAAGAACCCCCTCCTCAACGCCAATCATGTCCATGAAACCCAAGAAACCATGTTTACCGAACCGAAGCCTGCGTGTGCTACCGAGACTTCATAATAATATCCGCTTTCTTTAACCTTCGCCATCTCTCAAGACCACTTCCACACGCTCAAAAGACGAGAAGATGCTCCCCCTTCTCATCCCTTCCAATATCATAACTCAAAATCCTATGGTCGCGGTAATGCAGCATAAGCCGGTACCGCCTCGTCGCAGGCGACGGCGCCGCCGCACCGTCCGCTCTCAAAAGACACCCAGGCGCGCCGGCCTCCTGCACGGGGCCCACCGCGATGCCGTACAGGCTCCTGTTAGGCCTCTTGCCCGCCTCTTCGTCCGCACGCGTCGGCAGGACCCAGTCGATCCGGAACCCGTTCTTAACCTTGAACCCCTCCCCGCGCAGCCCGTGCGGATACGCTGTCCGGGTGGGCGTCAGCAGCACCACGCGCCCGATCGCGGAGCCGACCACCACAAGCGACAGCTCCGGCACGTGGATGATCATGTTGAGGCGCTCGGCGTGCTGCATGAACATAT
This sequence comes from Colletotrichum fructicola Nara gc5, assembly GCF_000319635.2. Classification (NCBI taxonomy): domain Eukaryota; kingdom Fungi; phylum Ascomycota; class Sordariomycetes; order Glomerellales; family Glomerellaceae; genus Colletotrichum; species Colletotrichum fructicola. The sequence continues at coordinate 3,840,621 of NW_027094051.1, read as the reverse complement.
TCTGCGCGGGGTCGAAGTTGATGGGGTCCCGGCAGACCACCGCCGCGCCGTCGTCCATGTTGATGCTCCTAAGCTCGATGTCGTACTCGTAGGTCCGCATGATGCAGCTCCGGCTCGCGAGCTCGTCCAGCACGTCCGGGTCCTGGTCGACCGTGTTGCGGTTCCGCACTCTCTCCCTCTTGTGGAAACGCACCCTTCCGGTCAACGAGTCCGGCCAGCTGAAGGCCTTGCCTTCGTGAGGGAGGTAGACCATGTCGCGAAACGGTTCAATTTCCGACTCGATGCGTGTGTGCCATCCTGGTTGGTCTTTGTTCTTTTCCAATGCCCCAAGCGCGGCATCGATTGGGTACGCATGCGTCAAGGGGGGATCTTGTTCCGGGAGGTAGTTGACGGGCAGTTGCATAAACCAGTCTTGGGCTTCCAAGAAGTTCGGCAGCGCAGCACTACCGTCGCTGTCGCTATCGTCCTCAATCTCGTCTTCGTGCAGCGGCGCACTGACGTCGGTGTCGCTAGAGTCAGACGACAATGTTTCGGCCGGCGGTTGCATGTTCAGCGGAGCACTACCATCGCTGTCGCTGTCCTCCTCCTCCTCCTCCTCATCGTCGCTGTCGTCAACGTCTATCGTGAGCGCCGGCCCGTTGCCCCCCGGTGGATTTCCCGCCAGTTCGTCGTCTATCCATGCTCCCCCATCCAAAGGCGGCACCTCAAACCCCATTGGAGCGAGAGCAAATATCTCGTTGGGCTCGGGCTCTGGGACCGCTTGTGCAGAAAGGGGTGACGGGTGGTTGCGCACATTGGCGAGGCTCTTCTGTGTCTCCACCCAGCGTCCAGCAAGCGGAGGCTTCGAATTCATAATGTCGCCCTCCTCCAGCCCAAGCAACTCTGCCGACGAGTACGCAGGCAGAAAGCTTTCATAAGGTAGAACCGCAACACCCCAACCCCTGCTGCGTGTAAGTATAGCTCACAACTTCACACCGTATCAAAAGGGGACTTACATCTGGTGGCGAAAGTTCCAATGGTGCGTCACATGCGTCCTGTGCTGGATCTGGATCGCCTTCGTCTTGGGCTTCCAGATATCCAGGATCCACAGCGTACCGTTGATGTCGATGGCGACGACCTTCTCCGCGAACCCGTCCTCGTCGTCCCAGATGGAGATGTTGGGTATGTTGTGCCCGCCGTCGCCGAGCGGAATCACGATGCGCCAGTTCCTCTTCCTCTTAAAAACGCACGCCTCGCAGTGGCTGTACGGCCTGTCCCGCCGCCACAGCGCCTCGGGCAGCCGCGAGAGCGCGAACGCGAACACCGTCACCTCGAACCGGTTGGAGCTGACGGCGATGAGGCGCGACTGCTGGTGCACCACGATGCCCCACGCCGAGCGCCCCACGTTGTCGCGGAAGAAGGGCGTCGGCACGGCGGCCGTCCGGCTGTCGACGTAGTCTGCGATGGAGCCGACGTACCACGCGATGACGGACCCGTCGTCGTACGCCGCCACCAGCACCTCCTCCCGCCCGAGGAAGCCGGTGGTGATGTGGTTCGTCTGGTGGTGGAAGCGGGGATCGAGCGTGCCGCCGACGTGGATCGCGACCTTGTCCGGCTTCGTGGCCAGTATCAGGTTCGGCTCGCGGGGGAGCGCATGCCGCAGCGCGCTCTTGGGCCGGTAGGCGAATATCCTGTTCTCGTACGCCGCGAAGTAGAGCTGCGAAAGAAGAGAGTGTGTCAACGGAATCCCATCACCTCGTCCGCGATGGTTACACCAACATTGTATCGCTGCGACAGTGCCGTCAGGTTATTCCGATAGTACGGCATCCGCGGGACGTGTTTCTCGAGCGGCTGCTGCTCCGCCGCCGCCGCGGGGTCATCCTGCTCCGACCCGGTGAAGATCTGGTCCGTCGGGACGCCTTGGACGATCGTCTCGGTCGCTACCTGGTGGATGTGGTCGCGCTCGTGCTGCCGGATGATCTCGGGGGCGCCGTCGCCAAACTGAGGGGTCGGAGATTCAGCAACCCAGCAGCTTCCCTGGGGATAGAACTTACCCGTTCCACGGCGTCCTGGACGAAGCATCTCCCCAGCACAGCCTCGCGGAAGCCGCGATCGGGCTGCTGCTGTCCCGTTTGGCCCGCCATGGACTTACTCCTCAGAGTCCTGTCCTCTCTTTCTCTTCGAGCGCGACATAAGCGCTTTCCGGGGAAACGGTGTGCCGGTGGAAATCAACCTTGCTCTTATTCAGTACGAGAAGGTTGAGAAGAAGCCTCGGGCCTGTTGTGAAGAAGAGCTGTTTGGTTGTCAGACGTGGCCAGCGGGGTCAGGCCGTCCGTTAATCATATTTCGGGTTTGTTTGTCGACAATCCGCCCGCCTGCCCACCTTTGCGGCCGGCACGTAGGGGTTGCAGAGAGGCAAGGAGGGGTGGTCCCACTGTAATTTGCTTATCGATAGGGAAGGACCACCTATGCTTTATCGATAAGAAGCTTAGGTGAGCTCCACGTTCCATCCCCTCGCCCCGCTGCTGGTCCCTGCTTCTCGCTGTCTGGAGAGGAGGGGTCGAACCGTTTCATCAAGCCCACGCGATTTGCAGTTTGTGGGGGGCCATGAGAGAGCTCCCAGGAATGTGGATGCATGCTTTCGCGATGGTTGATGGCATCAATTGTCACGAACTAGCTCTCAATGCACAATGCGTTGGGTGAGTTTAGTAGGATTCGGTCCAGATTGTGTCTCACAGTCTGACCACAAGCAGAACACACAGCACATACAGCACACACACAAGTCGATCACGTCAATGCTCGTAGATAAAGGTCATAATCATGAGTCCAATTGCCGTGTAACAAGCACTTCGCAAACACACCATCGTCAAGTTTCTAGCTCGTGCCTGACCAAATAGGTAGCCGGGTATCCGAAGCTGGCACCTCGTCCAAGTACCAATTCACCCTCCAAACGCCTAATTTTTAAAACTCAGTCGAGACATCAAATGCATACCGTCTCCAAAAGCTCCGTAATCCGTGACTCAAGCAAGCACTCCTCCCGGTCGTCCAACTGCGGTGCGCTCTAAGCCCGCATGATCTCGACCATGTCCTTCATCCTGTAGTCCAGCACGGGCGTGACCCAGTCGTCCTCCACCAGCGAATACGTCTCCTTGGTGTTCTCGTGGGGCTTGCGCGGGTTGACGGCCCAGTAGCCAAAGTCGGCGTCGATGACCTTGAGGTACCGCAGCAGGTTGTTCCAGTAGTTTGCATCACCAATACTCGGACGGTGCGGCGCGCCAAATTCACCCACCCACACGGGCGCCTGGTCGCCCTCGACGAGGTACGCCCAGTTCTTCCGCATCGCCTTCACGAAGGACGCGTAGCCGCGCTTCGAGTAGCGGCCCTCGACGCTGCCCCAGCCGGACCAGGCGTAGACGTGCGCCGAGTAGACGACGCGGTCGGGCACGCTGAGCACGACGGGGCGGTCGGCCACGCCGGTGAGGTCGTTGCCGGACTCGGTGCCGCCCACAATCACAAGCCAGTCCTTGTTCATCTCCAGCAGACGGTTGCCGGCCTTCTCGGCGGCGGTGGCCCACTTGTCCCACGACATGGTGCCCCAGAGGCCGCGGACCTCGTTGCGCAGGTCGACGCCGATGACGCGCGGGTTGTCGACGAGGCGGAGCATGATCTTCTCCCAGTGCTGGATCCAGTCCTCCTCGGTCTGCTTGATGCGGCACAGCGGGCCGAGGTGGTCGTTGGCCCAGTGGGCGTCGCACGGGTCGGCGCCGCAGCACCAGGTCGAGTGGGTGATGTGGTTGTTGACGATGACGGCGATGCCGGCGTCGGTGAGGGCCGTCACGCAGGCCTCGAAGACGTCGAGGGCGTGCATGCCGACGAGGTCCGGGTTGGCGGAGAGCAGCTCGGCGGGGACGGGCGGGTCGGTGATGACCATCTCGTCGCTGTAGGGCAGGCGGACGCTGTTGAATCCCAAACCTCTAATGGTCTGGGCGATGGTGTCGCGGTGCTGGACGTCGAGGCCGCTGGGGATGTTGAGCTCGTCGCTGGCGCCGTACCAATTGACGGACAGCAGCTTGAAGCGGCGGCCGTGCTCGTCGACGACGTCGCGGCCCTTTGTGTGCAGCGGCAGGGTGTAGGTCTCGATGCTCGTCTCCTTGATGGGGGGCAGCAGCGGGCGTTGCTCGAAGAGCCTGGTCTCCGGGTCGGGGGTCCACGCGACGCCGAGGGCGGCCTCGGCCTTCCAGAGGTAGTGGACGTAGCCGCCGAGGAAGACGAAGGCCAGGAGGAGGAACATCCTGAACTGCGATAGCCTGATGAAGCCGAGGTGGCAGAGGGGCCTTAGACGTGATGGTTTTGAAGGCGGGTTTGCAAATGGCGATGATGGTGATGACGACGACGGGGTTCTCTTTCGGAAGCAGAGGCCGGGGGAGGAGGCTCCATGGTCGGCTGTCGCAGAATCGTCTATGCTGGGGAAGTAGACACCGCCTCTGGCTGGCGGAGTGCTCGGTTGCTCGATGTCATCAACCAGTGTCCCAGCCTGGGGACGTCCCGAGCTCCAGCGCCATACCCTGGCCGGCAAGCCGGGGGGCAGCTTGAAGATCTCGGCGAACGGCATTACTGATGTTCCTTGCGTCTGGACAGCGATAAAGATGGAGATTGGCCAATCAGAACGTGGTGGTGTAGCTGATGCTGGTGCTGCACAGCTCGATCCGCTAGGCTGTTTCCAGCGGGAACAGCCCTCCACTGCTGCAAGGACAAAGCCTCAATGACACGGGAGATGGCCGGGGCAAAGCTTGTCCCGATGAAGCCGACAGGTAAGGTAAGGTAATTAGTGGAATGACTTCACACACACTCTCTCTCTCTCTTTTCCTCTTGCAACCTCACAATGCTTTTCTCTTCGTGTTTGCTGGCGGCAAGGTAGATGCTGTCAGCCACGTGCCGGGACGGATGCACGTCACAGACGATGTTTATCGCAACGTGTGCAACGGGCGGGCCGTCTTGTTTCGATTTTCTTATTTCTCTCGTCCTTGGGTTCGTTTCGTTCCCGGGGAACCGGCGCAACGGTGCACAATCCGACCAGATGTCAATGCTGTAGCGCTGTGTCTTCTCCAGTGTCGACACCTGAGGGAGGGCTTTTCGTATCTGAATTCGTTGAACGGTAATGCCCGCCTCTGATCCGTCGTTTGCTGCTTCGCCTCTTTATTGTTCAGCCGGGCAAATTTCAGCTCAGATGCAACCGCCGTGATGGAACCTCTCGATGGGGCCGGAGTGAGGACGTTGCTGAGGTTCTGCCGTTGGACGCTGCTCAGGCTGGGCCAGCAAAAGGCACTCGTCAAGTGAGCTTCCCCGAGTGTAGGGCTGCCAGGATGAACAGTTCGTTGTTCGTCGGCAGTGGCGGCGGCGGGATGCTTGATATACACCTTGTGTTTGTGGTTCGACAGTCGGGTTCTACGCAGGGTGCTCTTCCTCCTCCATGCGTTGACGATGCGATCCGTTTCAAAGCGAAGATGCGATGGAAAGAGGAAAACAGAAAAAAAAAAAAAACAGCCTTTCTTGGTATAACTCACTTTGCGCACCCAAAACTACTTATAATTATGAAAACGCCAAGGCGAATCGAACGAGAGTCGGGCAGCCGAGCGGCGCCTGCTGCAATGCACTTCCCGCTTACATGACTGAACGGTCAGATTTGTGATGTCGTGGGTGTGGTGTGCGCTCCCCCCTTCCCCCTCCGAAGAAGCCGGACGGAGCGGAAGACCTGGGATTGGGGGTTGGGAATACAATCAATCGAATCAAAACCAAGAACCACCACTTCCCGTGGCCCCCGGCCAGGCTGGCGCCGCTGGGATTCGGGACCTTGGGAACAACACTTTCACAATACGCGCGATCCGGCGCACTCTGCAGAGATTTGCGGTATATGGGATGGGATGGGGTGGTGACTCCTGCTAGCCTCTCCGCCGCTCCTCGCATCATTCGTTAATCCCAACCAGCCGTCCATTCCGCAGATTCCGGCTGGGCTTACTTTTGCCAGACCATCGCTGTCCTGCCTTATCCCGCCGACGCCAGCTCGCTCACACACGCGCAATGCTCACCCTCACACACCCAGCATCATGATCCTTGCTCGGTACTTTGGATCTGCTCTCATTCCTCACCACTCAATCGCCTTGTTGCGTCCTGCATGGTCCGGTACTTGATAGGCAAACTTGCATTATAGTGTCGCGTGACTCTTGTTTTTTTTGTATTTTCGTCGGACTTTGGACAACGCCTACATGTCCGTCCCCCGTCAAATCATGATTCGTTCCGCCCATCCCGTCAAGGGCCTTCTTCCGCCCCGAAACCTGGGTCCCCTCTCCCACCCCCTCGGTGAGGCTCCGGACGTTCCCTTTGTCGCCTTCCGCCGTCCCTCTCTCTAAAAAGTACAGAGTCTCTAAATTGTGGGTATTGTACCCGTCCCTTCGCTGCCTAAACAAGTCCGAGACGCCGACGCTGGTATTACATGGTTCGGGTTTTTTTTGTTCATGAAAAAAAAAATATGTGACAAGGCCAGTAAATAAGGCCGACTATTCCTCCACATTACATCATCTCTGTTAGTTGGCTGATATGTCAATGACCAGCACGTGGTGGTGTCCAGATGCTTCGGCCGATAATAATGCGAACCATGTTTGGGTAACCGGGTCCGTGGGGTGGTGGTAATATGTGTTTTAAGCTGAGGGGACATGGAACACTCTAGTTCCTCGCCTAAACCTCCTCGTTCTTCTTTTCTTTTCCTTTTTTGGGTTTTACTGTTTTCCTTCCTTTTTTTTTTTTTCTCGTTCCATTCGTCGTCGTTCCGTCTCATTATATCCTGTTCATCCCAAGTGGGTTCATGTCTTCGAACCCGTCTGGCCGGGCTCGCGACTCGGGCCGGGCGTACGTCGCTCGCGCATCCCAAGTGGGTGGTGTTTGCGGCGGGCGGGGGCTTGAGAAGGACCGCATCGGCGGTTGGTAGCGGGCTGTTTGCCCAAAGTAGTCGGGCGTTCTTCGTCCGCTGTTGGGACTTACAACGGGGGATTTGACTGGGGAAACTGGTGTTACAACAGCGCTCGAGTCTCTCGACAGCATCTCGTACGCACGGGTATCTTTCTTGACGTCGTATCGGGCATCCACCGACACGAATTCTTTCTTGTTCCTGCCTCCCAAGGAGGTGACAAGATCAATCCAACCGAGGACCATGGCCCATCGACCCAGGAGGAAGAGCAGCCAGATGCCGTTCATCTATGATCAAATTAGTATTTGGGTTCCCGTCGACTTCTCAGGGGAAGCTCTTCTTACCGCGAGTAGAATCAAGACCGCCGTGATGGTCGCCTCGTTGACAACCATGTTCTTGGCCTTGTCGTAACACTGGCTTCTGTCACCCTTGGTGAGGGTGATACACGTGATCCAGTCTGCGGCGATGGTCTTGTCGTCGTGCACTGCTTGGACTGTGTTGTCCTGAAACACGAAAACGACAGAGAAGAAGATGACGTCGGCAATGATAATGAGAACGATGGCAATACCTCTCCACTGGAGTGAGATCACGCGTCGTACTCGTCGGTAGGCTTGGCGGGGGGTCATGGTCCGGATGCTCTGAGAGTACTGGGGCAGGCTCGAGCCTTCGGTGGATGCGCTGTTGTCTGCCAGCGAGGCAAGGTAGACCTTGATACAGTAGCCGAACGTGGCGAACTGGATGATGACTGTGAGGCCGGCGAACACAAGGAGTGGAATCCAGAAGTCGGCAAGACTGTTCTTGTGGTTGATGTGGCAGGTAGCCCCGAAACGAAACGACACACCGCTGAAGACGAGGGCGACGACAATGCCAATGATTGGAATTCCCCAGCCGGCGGCTTGGGCAAAGATCATGAAGTTGCGGCCGACAACGACTTGCCAGCAGATCTGGAGATGCAGAGACAGTGATCGCAGGAAGACCCACATGACTCCGGCCCAACCTCCTAGCAGGAGGAATGCACCAGACGCGCCGCAAACCTTGCTCGACTTCATGCTGTGAGGCGTGATGTCGTTGTAACATTGCTCCGGCTCAGCGGCGAGGGGTACAACAAAGCCAAGCTGATATAGTCAGACATCAGGGGTGGTCACCGTCTCGCGGGAGGTAACTCACATTCATAATGAAGACGGCAATCGTCAGGCATATGCTAAGGTAGTGTCTGTACGTCTTGTCGACGGGCAAAACGGCCCAGGAAAGGAGGAGAAATAGGCAGCATGCCGCACTGGCAACGCAAACCCAGTTGGCTGCTGTTGTCATGGTGTTGAAGTAGTCTGGGTACACCCAGTCTGTGAGCGGGCATGGCAAACAACATGACAGCGTTTCTGTCAAGTTCTGGCAAAGACGGCCACTGATGACTGTGAGAGGTTAACGGCTTGTTCAATCTTTCCACTGCGATGGCACTTACAGCCTTCGTCCGCTGGAAACAGGGACCCAGAGATGAAAGGCGCAGGGCAGCCCCCTCGGGACGCGATGTCGGGGTACGCCATGGTTGAGGATGAGACGAGCAACCGCCGAATCTAAAGGCGATCTGAGGAGCGACCAAGGTGATATACGACGACGATGTGGTAATATTCGATGTGTTGTCCACCCTTTTCCCGGTTTGGTTGACACACCCTTGAACGATATCTCGCACTGACAGTTGCGGTAGGCTAGTGAATCGAACTAGAGAAAATTCGTAGCGTGGAGAGTCGGAGTTGATGCCGTGCTCTGTCGGGAGATTCCGATGAGAAAGGAAAAAGAGGTACGTCTTTCCAGAGTCCTCCAAATGACGTCCTCAGTCCTGCTGAAGCCCAAGCCGTGGTATGTACTCGGGATCGGTTGAGTGTGATGTCGAGATGTCGAGGTGAGGTGGCCGTGGAGGTTCGTGTAAGTCGGGTCGGGGCGTTGGAGCGGTGCGTCACGGGCGACCTATTGTGTTGATATCGTCATTGTCCGCAGTTGACAAGGCAGGGCGGAAGATGCTGGAGGCGGAAGACTCGTGGTATCAAGGAAAGACTCGAGCGGGAGCAACGACGAAGAGGCCGGAAGCATCACAGAGGGCACGAAGGCAGGACGGAGGAGGGTGGGACTCTATTATGTACATGGAGGCGTGGACTACCTCACGTTGGACTGACTACCTACGTTAGCTGGGCTGCATAGGTTGGCCCTTGTGAAGGTTCCTGCAGAGCGGGTGGGTGTTTCTCAGTCCCTCTCATTCTCGGGCAAGCTAGTAGTGCCCAGGTTTGTTCAACCAGTCGCGGTGGTGGTGCTGGGGGCCTAGGAAGTCGATGCTGGGGTACGACGACTCCTCCATGGTCCAGGCAGGCAGGACTCGGGAACGGGTATTTTGTGTGTGTGTGTGATGGGTTGGATGGGTTGTCCATTCTGGGACTAAGATGGGCTGTTGGGGGCGAGCAACTTTGCCAGGGCCAATGGAGGGAGGGGATTTGGACGGGCAATGATGGGTGTCTTTTTAGGAAAATCCCGATGACCCTCTCTGGCGGCGACCTCAAGGACCCAAGGACCCAAGGATCCAAGCAGCCAAAGACGGGACCCTCTCTGTTGTTGTGCAGGCCGAGTGCATCGGGTTGGCGTATGAGGCGATGCATCACAGCGGCGCACCTTATTGGGGAGGCGATAATCTTCACGGGCAGGGGTGTCTTTGGGATGCTGTGCAATGTTAGTGGGTGGACGGAAGGATGAATTCGATGGACCAGGCCCAGGATTGCACAGAAAAGAGAGGAGAGGCACCGCAGAGGCGGCCCAAGATGGGTTGGAGAGGAGGAGGAGTTGAAGGCCGGGAGGTGAGGTGGAGGAGGAGGATGAGAGGAGACACTGGAGGAGGGCCGCTGGTGGGGTGGAGCAAGAAGGGTGGTGGGTGGATGCTGGGTGCTGCACCGATGCGGACCAGGGACCGGGAAGGGGAAGGGGAAGGGGGGGAAGGGGGGCGGCACAGGCACGACGCCAGCCAGAAGGAGGGGGAGGGGGGCGTGGGACAACCAAAAGGACTCCGCTTCGGCGGCCGGGGGTCCTCGATGCTGGGCAGGGCCCGTCCAGCGACTCGACTCCAGGGAGGTGCCACTGGGCGGCCGGGCTGTCGTGTGGCCGGGAATTTGGTGGTGGACACTGAGGGGATCCATGGATGGGACACCAGGTACCTTGAGCCAGTAAACGGCGCTGGCAGGCCTCTGCGAGGATATTCAGTGGACCTCCGCCCGGCGCTGCTCAGCAATTGAGCACCGCGTCCCGCTGCAGCTTCACCACTCACAGCGCCCAGAGGCCGTGTCGAGCGGCCTGCTGAAAACCGACGCCATGATGCCCCCCGTCAGGCAAGCCGCTCCAACAACCGCAACACCGCAGCTTCTCCCATCGGTTGGCTGGCTTTGGCCTCTCGTCCACTTTGTGCCAATGTGCCAATGCTGCTTCATCAATGACTGATATCACGCGAGGGGCACAGGACATGGTTCCAACAAGTCCTCAGTCATGATCCCCGAGGTTTGGTGTGTCTAGACTCAGGCCCGCCCCAGTACGAACCACAGTTGCACACAGCTGGTTCGAGCCCACCAACCTGTCACAACCCAGAACGAGGCATTGACCACATTGAGTCTTTAAACACAATACCTACCTGGGTATCTGTAGATGGGCCATGGATGGTTGAGAAAGGCAGGTGAGCTGCTGATAGGCAGATGGCATCCTTCACACAATTAGGAACCCTTGACGTTGTGGCGTGGCTGCCGCCGAGGCGACCACTGATCACCACCACCACCGAGGGGCAAGCAACCTCTTTCCATCGATGTCTTTCCAACTCCCTGGGTCGTTCTTTCTAAGGTGCTGTATACCTAGGTATGTACTTAGTTATGTCCAATGTGATGTCAGGCGAATCCGTCGTGTCTTGCGGTTAGGGCCTTTCCATTGTCTTGCCGCCCTGGCCGCTGCTTGTCGACCACATCCTTCAACGACGTCTCTTTCATCACCTTAGTCCGGCCTCGATCTCGACCTAAACTTGACCTCAAAATCAACCTCCCCGCTAGCCAACGTCTGGCAGATCTCCTTCGACCCTGTCGAATGACGAAGGGCTCCCTCGACTGTCGACGGCCTCCCGCCAACTCACCTAGTCGACTGTCGTCACTGGAGGTTTCCCAACACTGCCGCGTCCCACCAATCCCGCTCAGCCTCTACCAACCGTTCATGCTTGGAGGCTTAACACGACCAGCTATTCATCTATCCTGCCTGCCACCCATCCTGTCTGTGTCCTGTGGCGCAAATCGGACGCACCGCCGACCACCTGTTGACTCAGATCCCTCACCTCCATCGCCGTCGTTGACCACATCCTCGGCACGGCACCATTTGCTGCATGTCTTAGACACCACCAGCTCAATGTCTCGCCCTTTCGACGTCTCTCTCGTTACAATGCATCTCCATGTCTCACTCTCTTGCCCCTCCTGGAACTCACAGAGCCGAGGCACAACTATCGCAACGTGAACAACAGCTTCTTCTGCCGGCTGCTGTCCTTCCGGGACACGTTTAGGTCAGGCTCGACGGTTCTCCTCTGCCTGCCACATCATGGATCAACGGCTCTTGGCCATCTTTTAGTGCCATCCCGTTGTTTGGTACGCGGTCGAGCGTTTCAAAGGCGGCTAAACAGTCCCGCTGAGGTGCGTGGCTTGCTGGCGCGAGTCAGCTGGACGCCAGCGAGGCACGAATGGCAAGAGCCCCAGCCTTCGAGAATGGAGATGCTACTGAGAAGTGCCGAAGGCGTGCGTCTCGTGGGGCACAGACTAGCAGTAGAGACCGACGACACGGGAAAAGGAAGACACGAACGACGCCTGTCGCACTTTGCGCAACCTGTTTTTGGTTCTGTTCTGTCCCAACCAAAATAAACGCAACAGGTTGACGACTCTTTGCCACGTCGGTCCACCATGAAGAAGACTCCATGTTGCGGTTTCGCCGTATCCGTACTGCACTGCGCAAAAGGCCTCCTCTCAATCAATGTACTGCATAGTGCTGCTCCGAATGTACACCACCTGATATGGACATGGGGCATGGCCACCTGGACGGGCCGACATGGTACCCCTATGCTGGCCCAGCTGTGGCACCTGAAGGCAAAAACAGCACTCAACCGACTTTAGGGCTGAGCAGTGCCCTGTCAATTACGTCGTGTGTACGGATACAGCTGAAAAAGAAGAGGCAAACTCGAGATGCCCCCGGTTTACTTACTGCAAGGCCCTGACTCTAAGGGTCCATTAAAACGACAAGAAAAGAAGCAAACATATTGGCGGTCGGTCTCCGACGTCAAAAAGAAAGAATAGGGCCACGTCCTCTCAAGACGTTTCTCGCTCTCACGTCCAAGGCGCCGAAACCGTTGAGCTAGTCTCAGCAACTAACTGCCTTAGCAGCACCGGCGGTGAGGTATGCTAGTTGGCAACCGCCTGCGTTAGGTGCGATCAAGAAACGCCACGGCAAAGACGCCCTTAGGCGCCAGCCATCGCGCGGACATCTTCAGACCGCAGCCACAGGGTCTTTCTCGCACATGGAAGCCAGCATGCTGTTAATTGAAGGTTTCCCAGCCAGCGCCGGCGTTCCTGCCCGGGCAGGCATGGCGGAAACAGGCTTGCCAACCCAAAATGCTCACAAAGATTGAGTGGACTCCGCCTTTTCATTTCCAAGCCGCCTTCAATCTCACTTTCCAAGCCCAACCATGCCAAATTGAACAGCGCCAACGGCCTTGTTTGCCTGTCAACACAGATCATAGTCTGGGGCACAAGTCCCGGATGACCGTCACTCCGCAGTCCGCATGGCCATCTCGGCCGACCATGTATTCATCTCACGCCGGCGGTTGTGGACGGCGGCTTCAAAGTCCCATCTGCGACATCGAGTCTCGGCACTCTACTCGTCCCCAACGCGCCAGCCCCCGATTGAAGCAGCCAACTAGAATGATGTATGACACGCATCTCAATTACATGGCAGTCACAGCACGCATGGCGCCGAGCTAAAGCACACATGGTCACAAAGACACGGCAGCCTCCGGCAGCCCATGTGCAGAGTCACGCACCAATGCAACTGGTCTCTGGTTGGCCCTGTGGTGCTTCGTCGCCGAGCCTCTCAGAGCTCACAAGACAATTGCTGCAACCTGAGTGGTGCTTTCGACCTGTCTGGCTGACCACTCACGCACCCTTGTTCCAGAGATCGGTTGGCCGTCACCGAGGCCGTTGCGAGCACACAGCATAAGACCAAAGTCGATGCCAATCCTCTTCGCTTGTCCTGGCCATTCATCGCCTCCCATGGCGCCCAAAGAGCTCTCACGTTACCAGCGCAAGATGCGGCCTGTCTCTTTCTGGATGCTCAGAGGTGGCACGCAACTGAGGCCTGGAGAGAGTCGGCTGGAGTGTTTCCCGAAGTGTTGGGAACCCCTTGGTGCTTCAGAAAGCATAAGGTCCATCCGAACAAACTCCCCCAGAGTCGAAATTTTCTACTAGCTTCTCGGCGGTCCTGACAGAACTCAATGCCCGTGTCTGCAGGTCTTGAACCCGCGTTCTCTGCATACACATGTACATGCGGCGCGTCGGTACGAATGTGCCTGGCATCATTAGGGGTGCGCACCACGCAGGAGGAAAGACTTCCCGCCCCTCCGCGACCCCTGTACGCGCCCTCATCGAGCCCTTGTCCATGCACAGACATGCTCAACTCGACCCAATCACAGACAACAAGACAGAAGCGATCCCACCCACACCTTTTACCCCCGCAACCCACACCACCACCACCACCAACAGCTCGACCCTGGACATTAGGAAGGCCTTCACATCTGCGCGTGCAAAATGAGGACCAGATTGGACATCATGCGATATTGCGTCCGCCGATGATCTTGATGACGGAGCCAGGCTCTTTGTAAGAAGTCTGGCTGTATCGCAGCATCAAGGCATCCAGGTCATCTTGTGGCGGAAAGCCAACTACTGCCCAGCCAACTATCGAGGTGTTTGTGTGATGAGGTTATGCCGCTCAATAGTCCTTGGAACCGCGGCGCTTGTCGATATCTGCAGCCTTACCATTTCATGCGATCGTCCGTCCTTCATCCCTTTGCAGTCACAGTTCGGCCCTTCTGCCTGCGATGGATCGACTGGATTTGGGCGTCTATCACGAGGTTCTGTGAGGCACCACAGACGGCCAGCTTGCCGGCGTTTCACAACGTCACAACAACACTTCCCTGCACCTCGAAATAGCCTTTTTAGGGCGGTCAACAAGTTGACGTCCGGGGCGGCAGTTGAGTTGCTGAAATCTCAAGCAGAGATGGATGTGCCGATTCTCCTGCCCGCAATGCATAACGTGGACTGCTGTGAACTTCCTGCCGTCACCCTGTTCCTGGGCTGTCTTCGCGATGGCAGACTCGAAACGAAATGCCTCAAGGAGCATGTCGTAACGTTGAACTTCGAACACGAACAGGCGGACAGTGACCGTTTGATCGGCAACAAACCACGGGATGGCTAGAATACGACATCTGCGCTATGCTGTTCCATGTCGCCCGTTTAAGAACACGAGAGGCTCGCCAACCACCGGAACCAAAATGAGACATTACTTGGGTCTTTAAGCTCAGGCAAAAGAAATTCGAGCTTGCCGGCAACCGAAGCTCTCTGAATGCGGTGAGCCGCACATGGTTTCACGGGAGTCCGTTGGATTTGATCATTGGGTGTCTCTACCGCATAATCGCATTACGGCCGCAGGAACGGCACGCATCACCGTCTCCAGATGACACGGTACGGGAGGCTCGCCGGTGTTCTGCGAGAACCACGCAGAGCTGTGCTGGATCTGCCGATTCCATATTGCTCAAATCCCTGCCATTATGTAGGCTCCTTGGTAGGGCGCAGAGGTAACAAGCAGGTTGGTGAAGAAGGCGCAACACGGCTTCGAGGCAGGCCGCACAAAGGTGCACTGAGCCGTCTTGGTTGCAGCTATCGCCTGCTTCTCTCACTCTTCGGCGTGGAATCCTTCGTAAAGCAACGTTGTGTGGCTCAATCCTCAGCCTTGGCGCCGGCTTCGACAGGGTGTGGCATCCGCCAGTGGGCTTCTAGAAGATGCAGAAATACCGCGCAGAAAGCTGCTCGGACGCGTCACTGCAGGACGGCACACACTTGCTCGAATGGGTATGGACTTGCCGCGACTGACAAGAGTAGCGCGTGGTACCGGTCCATTCCGCACCATGTCTCACTTCCAGGCCGTTGCTTCGAAGCTCAATGGAAGCATCTGAGCCGTTAGTCGTGGCTTGGAACGATGCCTGCGTTCCTGACTCGAAGTTTGCTTCTTGTCAAACTTCTTTAAGCTAGGTATTATCCGGGTCAGCACTATGGACAAAAAGGAGCGGTCCGAGAAATTGGCCGGCGGGAAGCAAATAGGCAATACTTTGGGGGAAATTGATCGTCGCGCGGGTGGCCTTCTCCCACCCCAGCATCGAAATGCACCCAATCCCATCGAGGCCCTCGCTCGGATAGGCATGCGGACGATGTGCAGCGCAAGAATGCATCCGCACCTACATGCGCAGCCGCGGGGCACCCAACCTCATTTCCGCGTGGGCATCAAGAGGCTGCTAAGGTTGCTGAGTGTCTGGTGCGTTCCGCGACTGTTGCGGTAGGATCGTCAGTCCAGGGGACTCTAGGTCGGCGATTGAAATTGCCTCGCAACGAACCCGGTCGTTGTCAATGAACTTGACATCGGCCCGGAAACTGAGCGCAACCAACAGCGGACATCGACCGCAATGACCTCTCAGTCGTTGCGAACCGCTATGGGGAGCAACTCCTATCATTTCCACACTTGGTGAAGGAAAGGTACCAAAGGGTCTCAATGTTTACAAGTTCAAACATTACAGAGGGTCTGAGCTTTCAATGATTGCGACGGGAGGTGAGCCGGGGTGCCTCTTTTGGACGAGTTGAGGATTGGGACCGTTCGGGGAACAGGCTCGACCGTATTGCCGGAACGCAAAGCCGAATCACAGTCATTGGAGACGCTCCGCCGTATGCAAGTCAAGTGCGATGCTGCGGATGTAACGATTCTGGTCGTGAAGGGGTAAAAGTTTTCGGTGTTGGCCCGTTTCCATTGTCAGCCCAGGCTGCCGTCCATTGGCATCGTTGCAGCGTCAGAGGGGTCTTTTGGCTCGCCTGTGACGTCGGTACCAGAAAGACTAGAAGCTGCGTAACACGGCCAGTCGATTTCATGATCTGACCACAGGATTACAGATATGGCGATGCGGAGCCCACGTTTACAGCGCCCGGCCCAAGCAAGTCACGACAACGGTGACTGGTCAGCTACCTGGGCTCTGATCGGGCTCTCGGTGTGAGCATTCCGGGGCCGGCCTAGATCGCCAAGACAGCCTGAGAGGCTTGGGACACTTGGCCAGCCGGGAAGCACTGGATGGGGAAGTTGAAGACGACGGCGATGAAGATGTTGGTATGCGCCGCGACGGATGACGGTCTGGACCGGCGGTTTCCGGGGGACGCACATCGGGATTGTAAGCCTCGCGAGGTTCAGACTGCAAGTTGCTACTTCGGGGCATAAGAAACCCTGACTGAGGCCGACAATCGAAAGGCGAGAAGGCCGGCTGTCGTCATCAAGGCCAGTCCACACGGATAGCTGGTGGACGCAGTGGACGCCAAGTGCCGCCAGGGTTTGACCAGATTTTCCCCCCTGAAGGGTTTCTCTGCGGCAAGATCCACATCTTCCCCGGTCAAAGTAAACAAGAGGGTGGACGGCGTTGGAAAAAGGACAAAAAAACCTCTCAAATTCGTGGGAACACCAACAACAGGACCGACCGAGCGGGTCCGGCGCCGGGCGACGAAGCAGTTTTCGGGAGGTCGCGTAGGAGCAGGCGGAGCAGGCGGAGCGGGAAACTAACTGGTTCCAGAAGCCCGCCCCGAAGTGGTAAGCCAGGGGAACCAGTGCTGACAAGGCCGCCAGGGCGCCCTTCTTCTGGGAACATCCCACGCAACCAAGTTGCGTGTGCGTTGCTGGTGCTGCCATGGCCCTTTACCAGGTGCTGCGTAAGGTCGGGTAGGCAGAAGAGTACCTGCTCACTCGCTAATGCATTGGGCGACTGGCTTGAACCCAGCATCACAGCGAACTGCCTCGCACGCCGCCGTAGTTGATCTGTTCACACCTTCTCGGACCACCCCGGCCACGCAGACTGGATGGATGGATGGACCCAAGATTTCTCCCGCCGTCATCAATGCGTGACGCCGAACTCGACTGTGCGCGTCTGTCATTGCTCGTCTACGCTTCCATATCCGTACTGCGATATTCGTACTGCGGCACACACACTACCACCAGATGCCCACTTCACGCTCACCCGCGTCCGTCGATCCACTGGCGAAGACGAGGCACCTCCTCTCATTCAACAAAGGCGTGCCGGTCAGTTGGGCAATCGGAGAAGGGGAGTGTCTTCCGCCAGCCGCTCTGGAGACCACCCACATGGCTTCCCTGCCGAGCACGTAAATCGCTGCTCTGTCGTTGGAGGCGACACACGCGAGACGTGCCATTGAGACTGGAACCCATCGTGCCATGTTCTCTCGTCAGCCGCACCACAGCTGCAATGGCAGCGAAGACGACTGGCCGGCTCGGAGAGGACAGCCTGGGCAGCTTTGCCTCTTACAGACGGGACTTACAGTTGAAGATGTCTGAGTGAGGCATTACGAAATAACCGACGCCGCTCCCGGAGTTGCTGTCGATTCTAATTCGACACCAAACGGACTGGATGCGGCCCGCACGCCGGCCGATGGAAAAAAGCGTCATCAAAAAAGCAACGACCAGCTGCGGCCCCTCCTTGGGCCGCAAAAAGCCTCTTCAGGCCACATCCCGTTCTCGCGTTCGGAGCAGCGCAAACCTTATCAACTGTGGGCAGCGGAGGCATTAATGATTGCATACTTTTCCCGGGACCAAAATCAAAAGAAAAAAAAGACGCTTCCACTTTTCAAGGACCTGACAGGCCTTTACACATCCAAGCGCACTTCGTCGGAAACATTGTACCCCGGGCAATCTTGGGAATGCCAGGACAAGGTGCCTTTGCACCACGTTCGTCTCATCCACT
Organism: Colletotrichum fructicola Nara gc5; assembly: GCF_000319635.2. NCBI lineage: Eukaryota > Fungi > Ascomycota > Sordariomycetes > Glomerellales > Glomerellaceae > Colletotrichum > Colletotrichum fructicola. The sequence continues at coordinate 3,822,583 of NW_027094051.1, read as the reverse complement.
TCCCCACCGACCTTTTTATCGCCCCCGGTCTGTCCCAAGGACTTTTGGACATCTGCCTGTCAAAACTCTCGACGACGACAGGCAGACAGGCCCACCAACTTCCAAAAGCAATGTTGGCCAGCCTCATCCCCTTGATCTGGGTCTTTGGGCCCGTAGCGGTGCTGATCTTGGACCTGTCAGGAATCGATTGAGGGACCGCCAGCAACCCCCGCAAAACGAACGGATTGGCTGTCGGCCTACACAACACGATGCCTTTCCTGGCCCAGCACGGCGGGTTTGAAATCGGCGCAGAGGCAATCAGTCCAACCCAGTGACTAACATTTGCCAATCCCCTGCTGGATGGTGCTGCCAGCAGGCCCCCTATCCCCTCGGATATATGAGCTGAAGCTTCGAGCGAAGATGGCATGATGAGAATAGCAATTGCTCAGCGCGCATTTGATACCGACCTCGGGTTTTGCTTGAGACACGGGGTTCTCACGCCTCCGTTTCCTGTGTCTAAACTCGAGCCGGGCAGCATGAGTGATGCCTTTACATCGTCTCTCCCCAGTCCTCAACGAAAACTGCATCCTTGATGGCAATTTCACTTCTTTGTTCTCGCCATTTTGTGGTGTGAAGCACCAGACCCTTCAGATTCTGTCACATTTCTGGAGCCCCTCAGCATGCGTATGCACACTTCGACGCAGGCACAAGTCGTCTTGGAGGACCGAAAAGGCTGCATACTGCAGCTCTGGTTGGCCGAGTGAGTGTGTAAGTGGGTAATATGCAGCTTGGCATCGCTGCTCCATCCTTCTCCTTCCTCAGATGCTCACCCTCCGTCTTGGAAGCCGTGTTCCTGTTCGTCTCGCTTGGGGGCCAGAAGGATCGTCTCTGTTCTCGTCTTTTCATATCGTCTCCGTATGTCGTCATGGTCAACTTATTCAAGTTTCACATATCGCCCGCCCTAGCTAGAGCCTTGCGGGATCTTTCGACGAGGATCAAACGACCCTACACATTGACAGTCGTGGATATCTCAGCCCTTTTTTGGATGTCATAACACGAAATCTGGCCCATCGGGGCGGTGCTCGAAAGTTGGACGGACCGATGGCAGCCCAAGTGGGCCAAGACCTTGTCAGAACCTTGGTGAGGAATGGTGTGATGGGGTCGTTCACCGGCAGCCCGGTGGCCCGGGGAAGTTTGAGTGAGCTCCTGCAAAATACCGTATCCAGGAAGAACCACTGCAAGCCACGATGCGGAGTAAAGGGCAAAGAGGATTCTCTAGAGCCGACGGGACTCGGGAAACCTCATTTGCGTGCAAATACCCCAATTCTGCAGACTGCTCGAAGGGGGGAAAGCTGACCGGCCAAGGTGTGTCGCCTCTCGTTCCAACTCGCGCGCAATCGTCTCGTGTATATGCAGTTGGACGTTGGATGCAGGCCAAGCATAGTCTGCAGGAGGCACAGGCCGAGGGTGGCGTTCGACAACGACGGCACAATTCTGAAGACTGGAAACAGGACGCAGGGCAAGACAACAGTCGACCACGCACATGTGAGCTGGTTGCCTTGTTGGTGAACGAAACCCCGGTCTTTGCAATTCTGACAGAGTTCGCCCAAGGGGATCTGGTAATTTCATTTCGCCAAACTGAACCGTGCCTCGTTGATTCCAACGAGGATGCGGGCTAGCGTTTGGCACTATTGACAATTCGACATAAACTCGCCGCTGCTGCAGAGGGACGTCTTCCCAGCAATATGGGAAGATGAAGAGAGTCGGTCGGGCTGGACAAGGGATTGCCATTTTGACACACCCCGGAAGATTCCTTGATGTGACGCTGAGGTTTCGTCGGATGGAATTATCAATCTCGTTGATCGACGGGAGCCCGAAGCGACTCCGCTAGGCGGGCAGCAAAAGAGGGCAAAATAGCAGCGCTTCAGTTGGCGGACCCGACGATCCGACGATGAGGGTTGTGTCCCGTCTTTTGCGGCCATGCCCAACGGAGGTTTTTTCCTCTGTTCCCTTTTTCTCGCTTGTCGTGTTTGCCGTTGGGGAGCTTCCTTTATCCACCCTCGATGGCACCTGTCAAAGGGTCTAGTCGTTCGAAAAGAATTGAGACACGGCTAACTTTGGTTTAGGCCGGACTGGAGCGTTGCATCGCGTGGCTCTGGAAAGAAAGCTCGGGGGGCACACGTCGAGTAATGATCTTCGCGACGTGGGCTCAGGCTATTCTCTTTTCGACACAATCGTTCGAAACTTCGGGATTGCGAGGATTTGACGTCTTTCTCTGTTGGTGCTCCGATGCGACGTCGGCCGCGACGCTTTTCTGGGGCCGTTGGGGATATTTTTTCTTCTGCTGTTTGCGCGCGCCGCAGTACCGTTCTGCCGCCAAATGCGCGCAGCGGAGATGCGCTCCGGTATTTGATCTGCAAAGCGCGAAGCTTGCGAAGCTGCGAGGCTGGGGTTTCACTTATTTTGCGCACTTTGGCGGTGAGGCTTGCTGCTGCGGTGTCTCTCAGGTCGTGGAGTTCGTTTTTGTGCGACCGACTTGTCTCCGATGTCTCTACCGGAAGTCGCGGTTTGCTTGCTGCTTGTTCGGCGACCGATATTTGCAGACTGGGCGAAAGTGGCGCCTGAAGATCGCCATCTGATAATGACCCGAGTCATGGTCGGACAAGGCCCCCTTTGTTCGTTCCCGGGCTATGGGGAATTTGGATGGAATGTTCCTTATCGAGTGGGGGATCGATGATCGCGTGGACGGTCTTGTCGTCCTTGGCCTTCGGGAAATGTCGATTCGTGATTTCGGGGCTGAACAGGGGCGACCCAAGTGGTTGGAGAGGGCTTCTTGGAGATTGACGCTTTTGGGATACATTGGTCTGGGCAGAAAGTTTCTCGGATTGCGACGGTAAGCTGTGCGGTGATCTCAATATCGGAGGATGTTCGATGACTTTCTTGGATAAAGTGTCCATTGATCTCTGTGGTTGTTTGGTACTTTGGGTTTGACAGCTTCGAAGGTTTGCTTGGAGGGCTCGGAGGACTCGAGGAGGGGTGGCATCCAACCACCTCGACGAGGCAACGGCAAAGGGTGTGAAGGATACGTGTCTGAATCTTTCGATTATCCTTTCGACGTCTGTGGGGGAAGTGTGCCTCGGACGCCGCGGTTGTCGATCTCCGTCAACGACGACACGTGAAGTTGGAGATGCCCTCGGGGTCAAGCTGACGTCTGCCTCTTTGCACCGAGACATCCTCACTGGCACCACATGTACTCAAGTCACGCTGCATGGCCATTTGCAGGTGGACATCAGCTCTTCTGAGAGAAAGGTAAGGTCGTCAAGTGGCAACTTGCCAGGTAACTAACAAGACTTGCCCTCGGAGGTCGGCGACGAGCAAAAGAGGGGGCACCACAAATAAACAAAAAAAGACATGCAACACCAGGCATTCGCTGGTCGTCTCCGACCCAACTACTACTCTGGCCCTCACTGGTTTATCGATGGGAGAGCGGACGGGATCCCGAGTTCTCCAGTGGGTGTGGTCGCATGTGTTTGGAGATGGGGTGGAGGATGGTTATGAGGGGGGTGGTGATGGGTTCTGCGTAAGCTGGTGTTGAGAGTTGAAATTTGATGAGAAACTACTCAGACTAGAGTGTTAGAGTTGATTTGTCTTAAGAGCCTTTATTCATGCCCAGAATTCGTCGCAAGTTGTCACTTGGAGGGAGTACTTAAAGAGGGTTGAAGGGGTTGCGATAGAAAGCTCCGTAATTTTGATATCGTCGACGCTCTAGTGACAATGAATATATCCTCCGAGACTGTATGCTGCGACAGTTCTTACTACGCAGATATTTACGACCCAAGACACTTCGTCACCAGTAGTTTCTCTTCCAGCTGTCCTTCCTCGCTTCCCCGGGGGTATTCGTGTTGAGAGCATAGAGGAGGGTAGCATGATGGGGCGAGCTCGTAGACCAGTGAAGCAGTGGGCACGCCTTCAGTCATGATCTCCGGCAGCCGGTGCCAACGTAAGATGTGAGGAGAGTCAAAGAACATGGACCCAATCCATTGGGTCTAGCAAAACAAATGACATTGGCACCGAAACTTTATATTCCCCGTCATGGAGGTGATCTTAAGACGAACGCATCGCTCAGCCGGCCTACTTCTCGCTGTCTGAGTCGGATGAATTAGTCGGTCCCGAGTCTGAATTTGCTGCTTTAAATACCTTTGCCGGTGAAGTCCCGTTTGAAGTCCAAGCAATCTAACAAAGTAAACGACTATGGCACATGATCCGACTAGTTGCCTACCTAGGAAGAGGTATTGTGTTCATTGGAAATGCAGCTGGTAAGGTCCGGGCATGTTGTCGTCCCGTTAGTTGCCGTACTATCGTGGTCGTTCTGTTTTTGGTCGTTTCTCGTAGTTTGTGAATGTGTGTACTTGAAGAATACGATATGGACAGAGAGTCTTCCACGATCATGTACAGACTCGTCTTACACACCCTAGTTCTGAGCGGCGCGACTACTGGTCGTTGAGCTTCTATTTCAACCTAGAGCAATGGGACGAAGGCGTTATTCTGGTTTGTGACCAGACTGTGTGATTACTCTTGGTTATTTATATAACTCTGACGGGTCTGCTCGTACTATGGTCCGCGCAACTAGCTTTGCGTTCTGACGTGGACTATTAGCCGAGATATTGCGAGGCTGTACGAGCAGGTTGTATGAGGGTATAAAAGGAGGATGGCTGTGACGGCTTATAGAGGTCACAAGACAATGGATGGGCAACGAGTATTATCTGGGCGCTGTGAGTGTGGCAGAGCAGCACTGTTATGATGTGATGCGATGTGAGTACTGTCCCACTAGGTCAAGCATCCACGATAAGATGAGTGATGATTGGCGCGTATCCAGAAACGAATATAATATCAAGAACGGAGATTACGACGGGTCGTAGAGACTGGTAGTCACGAGTAGTCATTTTAAGGGTGTTAGTTGAGAAAGCTCCGTCTCGTGTGGCGGCATGAACTTGTGGCAACAACATGAAGCCCCACAGGCACATGCGTGCTTCTTTCAAGAGCACTGGAACATTGCTGTCTCCTTGCTCAGTAGACTGAAAACGAAGACATAACAACAGTCTATATACATTATGAACTTTCTGCTAGGCCCGGACCTTCACCCAGTTCATTACAACAGGGCATATTCGTCTTCAAAGCCCACCATTCAATTTGAAGCAAACTTCAGCTCAGAAGCAAAGCAAAATCAAGCCAAACCCTGTACGATCGAATGTTGACTAGATATGTACCACAGCAGCAGCAAATCACGCATTCACAACCAATACAAGCTGGCCACGAGGCATGCTGCCTGCAATATTCGATTTAGCGGTGACCAATGCCAAGAATTCAAACTTGCTGCGCCTGTTGCCTCGTGAGAGCCAGCCCCTCAAAGCCACCTCGAGGCAATGAATCGATCCTTTGATCGGTCCTTCGACACTCACCCATCTTCGCAACAAGTACAGAGACACCCCGAAAGATCCGTTCATATGGCCAGCAACATCAAAATCTCGGCTCAATATGACCTTGACGTCGTCTGGCTCCAAGTTGTGAGGCGGTTCGAGAAAGAGACAGGTTCCAGACTGCAACCGGCTAATGGAGCAGCCTTATCTGTCAGCGACGTGATTGCTGGCATCGACCCTGATAACGATGTCCCGGAGAGCACCAAAAACAAGGCGATCAGGGTCACCCAAAGCATACTATCGTGTGTGCAGGTGTTTGGCGGCTTCGTTGGGTCTGCGGCTAGTGGAGTCTTCGGGCCCAGCCAACAATTTTTCAGCGCTCTGAAACATGTCATCGCGACGACGCAGAAGTACAGCGAGGTCTTTGAGGACCTCACCACCCTTCTGGAACGCGTTTCGGTGTTCTTGGAGACTCTGAGCAACTATCTCGACGAGGGAGATGACGAAGTAAAACTGGACAAACGACTGAGGCGGAATGTGTACCGGGTCTTGGAGCATTCACTCGTCATCCTGGTACTCACGGCTCGACTGGCGAAACAGAGAGGAAAGGACAGACTCTTTGAGAGAAATTTCTTTTACGGCGACGATGGAGGGGTGACGGCAGCTCTTGCGATGCTTGAGACTCGTGTTATTGATGTCACAAGAGTCCAAATTACCACCATCGGCAAAGATCTCAGCGATGCCGCGCGAAGCATTCGCAGCATACAGAGTGATTTCGACGCCATATTGAAGTATGACGAAGAGACCTCTATAACAGTGAAGTCCTTGGCGGCAACCGGGTCAGGCATACCTTCTGCAGAGGCGATCCGGAACTGGCTCAATCTCGAGGACACTCAGTCGTGGCCACATCAACACGCCAGACTGACCGAGCAATCTGTTCCAGGCACCGGCAAGTGGTTGTTCGCGGACGACAAATTTCTTCAATGGAAAGACCCGAGCTCCACGAAGACCAAAGTGGTATTTATCACGGGCAAAGAGAATTGCGGCAAATCGTGCCTGACTTCTGCTGTGATAGACCACTTGCGGAATTCAATGAGAAAGACGGGGGGCCGAGTGCATTGGCTCGCCTACCATTACCTGCAGAATACCATTTACCAGGGACCGGGCTCTTCGTCAATCAACCTCGCATTGAGATCCATCGTCTGGCAGCTGGTTCTGCTCGACCGAGATTATTACGCCTTCTTGTCCCAAGCCTGTGCCGGCGGTGTCAGTCTGCAAGATGCAATTTCTGTTTGGCGCAAGCTTCTTGCAGGCTATACGCCGAGCAATCGAACGATTCTCTTTGTTGTACTAAATGGTTTGGATAAATCGGCTGCCGAAACACTTCAAGCAATTGTTGGGGAAGTGGCGGGACGATGCGAAAGATCGACTCACGAAACATCAACGCATGAAGCATCGACCCCGAGTCACCTGCAGATCCGACTTTTCCTGTCTGGATCATCGGAAGCCACCAGCCTGCTTGAAGATACTACGCCGGTCCACAAGATCGCTCTTGACCCAGATTTCGACAAAGAGAAGAAGGTGGCAAATACAGACGATGTCCAAAAGCTGATCAGAACACGTCTGCGGTCTCTACCAATCTTCCGCGATGAAGTTATTTCTTTCAAGGAGCAACGGCAACAGGAGATCATTTATGCCCTGACCTTGCACATCCAAAACGATTTCGCGGCCTTGGCTCTTGTTTTCGAGGAGCTTGAGCGTTGCACAAACTTACACCAACTCAAAAAGATACTCGAACGAGTGGACGAGGGTACGAAAATTAGGTTCGGGCGTCAGATCGATTCACTCAATCAATCCCTATCTCGGGATGAGATTCTAGAGGTCAATTCTATCATGGCATGCATTGCAACACGCAGTGTAGATAAAGGGATGATTGATGAGGCCCCAATCGAGCTTGTGCAGGAATACGTCGATTTCTCATTGGGAATCACGCGCTTGGTTCCTCTTCAGCAACAGATCGAGCAGGTATATCACAGTGTATTAAGTTTCACCGACGGAGGACTAGTTCGTTGGCGTCGCGAAGAGTTTAAGGACTACCTAGAGGAAAGATCTGGAGATGAGCGGATGACGAGGACAATGCTTGCAGAGCGCGTGCACCGATCTGACCTCTTTCACCGTGAAGAGCTGGATTTGCCCCAGAAAGTCATCCAAACAAACCCCACGAATGTCTTCGGTGCTAACGGCACTGATTTCTTCGACAGGTACGGCTCTCCGGGGTTGTTTCCTCCTGGAAGGAAGCCTTACAAGGTTTGTGTCTCGTTCGGCCAGCGAGAAAGTGAGTTTGCAGCGCTTCTACTCTGCTTGAAAATCATCTGTGAGAATTTAGACGCTCACAGTTGCCATGAGCTGAGAGCTTCCGCACTCCACGAGGTACACGAGCGCCTAGAATCGGCAGATCGGTGGAGTCTTTGGCCAGAGCACGGAGGGCCAACATGGCCAACAACCAAACAAGAAAGAGTTGCTGTAGGCAGATTTGTAGTCCAAATTCTCTGCAATGATTCCGTTATTGATGCATACGCTCGGGATGGACTGGGGAGTATAGGCTACGGCTTTTCGCGCCGTCATGAAAAGATGTCCAGCGATAAGGACCAGTTTCTCAACTGGCTGACTGACTTGGAGCCAGATGACTTGGAGGATCGAGAGGAGAAGGAATGGTTTCGAACTTGGAAGTCTGGTCCGGGCTCATGTTGGGATCATGTGTCAGACCGCTTGGTTCGTCGCTGGCTGAAGATGGGGGATGAAGCATGGTCGGTTGCAAGAAATTTCGTTGATGGTGACAACATGGTTAGTTTTCACCCGCCTCATCTCTGGAATGCTAACCAGCTGACTTTGTCAAGCACGAAAAGCATTCCTCGCTGTGCATCAAATTCGCCGGCGATGGTCCAGAAACTTTTCAACGAATCACCAAACTAATAATCGAGAAATGCGAGAACGACCCCGATGAAGATACTCGCCATTGGGATAGAGATTGGAAGGTCAGCGCGTGCGACAAGACCTGGTGGGCTCTGTTCTTTGCCGCTAAATATCGACTGCCTGACTCGATCCTTTCGGAAGTGCCAGACATCGACAAGAATGAAATTCAGAAGGCGCATGACAACCTCGAAGTTGCTATTAGCTTGGAGCTACTCGAGGACGACGACTATGCGAAACGCTATTGGCAAGAAATGCTACCGTTATTTGCAAGATGCCAAATCTATCTTTCCGATTTGGCTGGAGCAAGAAAAACATGCATACGCATGATGGAAAACCCCAAGAGTCGGGACTTGCTGGAGTTTCGTCTATTCAGCTTCTTCGAGCCACGCGTGATTATGGAGCTGATAAAGACTGTCCAATCAGTCTTGCCACTGGAGCCATCAGGCCACAGCATAGTCAATCAAATGCTTAGCGGTTCTCTAAGGGAAGAGGACCTGCTCGCGTTGAGGATTGTAGCGCACTCTGACTGCAATTGGGAAACTGTCGTGGATTTGATCGAACATTCTACCCCCGCCAAGTCGAGTGCTGAGATGTTATCGTCCACTATGGCACATATACTTTGGCAGGAGAGTGGGAATACGCAGCGCGAAGATCGAGCCTTGGATATCTGGGAGCAGGGGAAAAACACGCAAGCCATTGTTGATGCATTGCTGGGAAGAGCTAGAAGCGAAATGCCGCACAATCCTCTAGAATCGTATTCATTCCAGCGGCTCAAGCGAATGCACCCCGAGATCAGCGATCCTACCGGCGACTCCAACAACAACATCTCTTTCAGAGCAAAACTAATGATTGCAGGCTGGCAACATCGGTCAGGACAGGTGGCCGAAGCCAGACTATTCATAAGCGCATTGCTCGGCCACAGAGTGTATATGAATTCTACAGATGGCGTTAAAAGAAGAGCAATGCTGGCGGACTGGGGATTTGCGTGTATTGCAGTTGGCAACGAAGACCTTGGGGTCCTTCTGTTGGAGCAGATACCTCTAACGTATGGGTATGATCATGAACGCCATGACCATGTTGGATGCCAGGAGATTTGCTCGCGAACAGACGATACTGGAAAATCGAACAACAAGCCCATGCTCCTATGCTGCAAGACATGTTTGGTTGTCATTACGCCAAAATGCCGGGCAACAATTGAGAAAGGCGAATGGGTACCGGATCTGTGCGAGCCGGGTCACCAGTATCTACCTCTGAGGAAACTGCAACACTCGCCATATTCGGACGAAGACGCTAACTATGGTGTCACACTACATACGGATTTGGGGACACAGAGGTACACGGGGAGATGTTCGTATACCACCTGGTCGCAGGAGAACGATGGTTTTAAAAGAGCCCAAAAATTTGTACGGGTGGGCCGAGCCAGTAGTCATTTGACCAAATATCCACACAGGTGGCCAGGTAAAAATGACTTAAGTAGACGTTGGAGAGTATCATCGCACCAGTTTCTGGTAGATAAAGCGAATCAACAACAGCTGTGTGCATCAGCTGAGTACCTGCCCGAGCTTGTCACTAAGTGACTTGGACGTAACGATACCATTACGGCAGAAAACGCTTACGATCCGAAACGCAGTTCGAGATTGCGATGAAAGAATAAGACTTACCACAAACCCACAATATATACCGTCACTTCAGACAGCCCAGAGAATTCAGCATTGCATGTTGTCTTGCGAACCCGCTGGTGGCTTCCGCCCTTAGAGACCTACGACTCTGTATCACATCGACACAGATACACGTCAATATCACCCGATAATGTTGCAGATTTAGCCGTCCACTTCGTATAAGGCGAAGTCTCTGAAATCCAGCATGACTACAACAATAAAGGCGTGGTAATCTCGATCCAGGCCTGTGTCTCTGCCGTCTCCTGTTTATGCATGGGAATATTTGGACCTCGGTCTGAACTAGAAGCGGCGCAATAATTAAGCCAATACGTATAAATTCTGATGCAACGATCGTATGGGCACATGTTGCGGATATGGAGGAAATTGTTAGGGGATCAAGAACGACACGACCCTACAACTGTTGTCTTGGAAAGAGGAGCAGCTCTGACTGGGTAGTGGATCTTCTATAGTCCCCGTCAGTGTTTAAATCCAGCAGTCAGGTTTGTAGTACATACAAAACTCAAGTCCTGTACACGTAACCCCATCTAGGACCATTATTGAAGACTCGAATGGTCAAGGGGACGAGACCAGGCGAGGTCTATCTAACATGTGTAGCCGGACAAGGCACACTTGCTATGGCTCGTCTGTCCTCGCCACTGAAGAACATGGAGGCAATGATTTCTAGGTTGCCTACCTAGTATATTATGGAAGTAAAATATGTGCCTCAAAAACTGATTAGCACTTCAAATGGTTCTGAGAACACTTAAATCACATGGTCACCTGCGTCATCGCTGGAGGTGGTTTACACCGTGCCCAAGCTATTCCGCGTCTCATCAATAGGCCATGCAGGATTGATTTCTGATGAGGCAAAAGCCAAAGACAATGTCGTGTGCAACAATGCCGCAGAAGTCAAGATCACATCATAAAATACTGTGTCTGTGAACTCCGACATGTGTTGGTCAACGAAAGCATTGGATGGCCAGGTCGTCAATGGCTCGGCACTTCTGTCGTCTCTTGTTTGTCAATTGTAGTATTTGGCCTCTCTCCGAAGCAGAAGTAGTACACACACAGCGTATGCATATGGACGTATGAACATTCACGTTACTACTAGCCAGCCACTAGCCAGCCTACAACTTTACAGACTCATCGCCTCTTCCGAATTGTCTGTCACCAAGGAGGGGCTCTAATACTGACCTTAGAAGCTCATTGACATAGCTCAGGCAAGGATTGTATGCCTGAGTAGAGGACATCTGCAACAGTTGCATTTGAGAGGTAAGTATTCTTGACCAATATCAAAGCGACGCATGCATGCCATATTGTGGTTAACAGCCAGCCGAGAGTGGGAATCTGTCTTCATAAAAGACCAGGAAGCCACAGATTTACCCTTTCTGGACCAAAATGAAGGCGTCGTGCTCGTCACTAAATCCAAAACACCACATCTGGTTCGTGAATCCAGACACTGAGCAGGGTAGAGATCATAGTCTTTCTGCAAGATCACCGCGGGGGAAGATTGCAAATGCCTTTGCCCGATGATTCTCTACGGATACACGTAAGATAGAGAATGTGAAGACTTCGTTGAAGGAATCAGTCAAGAAAGACGAGAATGCTTCTAGCCTAAGGCTGTGATTGAAGAATCTAGGATCGAGAACACAGTCATGTCAACCACCATTCTTGGTGCAATCAGTTCCAGAACCCCGCACCCGTTCCTTATATGCAGCCTCCTATGGAAACCAAAGACTCCAAATGGCTACGTAGAGTCTTCATAAGTAGTCCTCCCCGAGGACGATTTCAGTTCCCGGCAAATGCCTGCTTCTAATGGGAGTTTTTGGAATCTGCAAATGAACCGGGAGAGTACGATATCACAAGGAAAACAAGAATATGCGTTGTTGCGTAGAAGGATAGTGAAGATCTACTTCAGAGACCAGAATATCCATGGATAATCGAGGAAGAGACGTCCAGGATGACGACGGAGGTATCCCGTGCCGGGGGGCAGAGAAAGCAAAGTGAGACGACCTGTGGAAGTATCGCGCCTGCGAGGAGCTGGCTTCAGTCAGTCTTAGCTCAGTCTTCCATCATCAGGCGTTCCGAGACCGACCATATTGCGCGGGAGGTACGTTAGGAACTGCCGTTAGCATGCAATATATACTGGCACCGTAGATGGTCAACGAGTCTCTGCTACACGAACGAGTCAACGGCTAGGTCTCAACCCCCTTACTCCGGGCCAGTCAGATAAATAGGGACTTGTTCGACTGAGAAGAAAAGCTTAGGCAAGCAATCAAAAAGCTCTCCGTTAGGTTGTGTAGATTGTGTCATAAAACCTTCGCCTGCGGGGGGTTTGTCTCTTCCAAGAAGACATCGCTTCCCGTCATCGACAAAACAGCAGGACATGAGTTTATGCCCCGGCTACCTGCCGTCCTTCATCTCGGCCGCTCCCATATCATTCGGCCTCTCATTCCACAAATTTATCACACGAGGTTCGAGTCCAGTGCATGGACTGAAGAACCAGCCATGGCCTCACATTTCATGCGGAACGCCCGGGAAGCCTTTTATCCAGAAACATGGCCATGTCCCTGGGAAATTTGCATGACGGGAGTTCTTGCCAAAGCGACGGTAAATATATACACTTCCCAAACTTATCTCTCAACAGAAAGACCATCCCCAGGTTCGAAGCTTGGATCGCGTCTGGCGAGGGTATATAAAGCCACCAATACCGCTCTCAATGTTGAACTCTCCAATGGGATGTAACCAAGGTCTTTGTTTGCACCGTATAGGATCTCGTGGATACTCAGGCTCCCAGATGCGTTCCATGGATGACAGGCCTTGTCGCCATCATTCTCCGGCCAACACTCTCCCCTCATATCTCCACCAACCTCGTCCCTCATCACTTCCTTCCACAGGGTATCCAGCTGAATGCTTCCAAGTTACAACCAGGCCTCCTGGAGCTGTGAACACTCTCAACAAGCATACATGCCATTCTCCTACATCTCTGTACAAGATGGATGCCATATTTTGAACTGGCTCTCATTGAGAAGATTAAGATAGAGGATGCCATCTGGCCTGTTCGTTGAGGCAAAAGTGACCTCAGCATGGTCATACTTACATAGAGACCCCTGAAGGCTACCGCAGCAGCCCCGGACCAGCTTTCACGATCATCATCTGCCTGATCGATGGTTTACGGAGGCTCTGTGTCTGATGCAGGTTGAGCAAAGAGGCACTTACACATGACGAAGCGAGCCAATCAAACATCACCATGTTCAAGACTGATCAAGTGTGCGTACTTTTTGTATTGCTGCGGAAAATCAAGCGGGCAAAGCGTATCCATCATATTCTGACGATGATGCTCACAACACCTCTCCGGGAGGAGGCATGCCCACTGCCACTGCCTACCATCCCGACCTCTCCTCTCTGCCTCTAGCCCATGCGCACGGAACGACCAAAAAATAATGTTGAAAACAGCAAACAAACAAATACAATTACAATACTCAACACCCTTATGCCCCATGAACGCCGTTTGTGAGAAACCCTCCAAGCAGTTTGAACCGGCTGGCTGCCGTGCCAGCCCTGGTATATATGCATTGAATGCCTGGGCAGGTAGAGAGAGAAGATGCAAAAGCCCTCGTCAGATACGCCGAAGTGACCATCATCGTCATAATCGTTTCGCAATGTCGTAGACATCATACCAGCCAACGCTGGATTTCCTCCCATTGAACACCAGTTCCCCTTTGCCGCAATCTCCAAGGTTGCCAGAACCCAACGCCAATTCATGCAGATCGACATGGACCGGTCGTGATCATCATCATCATAAGTGGTTAGTAGGCTATCAGCAAGCACCTAGTGGTCCTCGGAAGTGACTCTTAGTCCTGGACGAACGAGACGTCTCTGGCGCTCCTACGCGCCAGAGACTTTGCGCGCGGTCGAGGCGGCCGTCGCGGACATCGCTGAGCTGCCCACGCTGCCAACTCGACCACTCGTCTTTCGTACTCCTTCCTTGGTCCTCAATGGCGAATCGCCCGAACGCTTGCTGCCACGAACTTTGGTGAGGACACCTGATGCGCTGCTAACGCGGTCTCCAAGGTTCTTGACGCGTTGTGTTCCGATGTTCTCCGCATCGTTGCTGGCATCGTTGTCGATGTATGTCTGGTACACAGTGGCGGCGGAGTGGCTAACTGATCGCTTTTCACTGCGAGTAGGCGACTGCGAGGTCTTCCTGTGTGTGCGCATCCTAATGTCCCATTCTTCGTCAGACTCGTTGGGGCCGCGAGACTGCTTGTGGACGGAAATCACTTCCGTCTCCTGGTGGATTGCGCCCTCCCCATCGACAGTTGCGTGGTATGAAGGTGCTCTTTGGTAGGGATGATGACGGTCTGCACCTGCCCTGTTGGTCTTTCTTGGCTGTCCTGGTGTTGGCGCCGGGAGGTAGTCTTCCTGAGCCCCAATGTTATTGCGGTCGTGGTCGACTTCGCTCAAAGGCGTCCTGTTTGATGTGCTGCGGTGGGGAGGTGTGGAGGCCTGGCCGTTGCGAAGGGAAGTCTTTTGCATGGCGCGGATGGGGGTGCTGGGGACAGCAGCGTTGGCAGCCATCTCCTTGCGGAGCTTGCGCTCGATGCGCTCCTCAATCCACCACTCACGGAAGATACCCTGATTGATGTGCAGCCAGTGCTGTTGGGGACCGACGACCATGCCGGGGCGCATGAAACGCATGAAGGCGATGATCTCGTTGGCGGTGAAGCCGTGGCGGTAGATGAGGTAGGCGCCAATGAGGCAACCTGTCCTGCCCAGACCGGCCTTGCAGTGGACGGCGATGCCCTTCTTCTTGACGGTGATGGTCTCGTGCGCTAACCTGATGAACTTGCGGACGGTTGTGAGAGGCGGGCAGGTGCCGTCGTCGAAGATCATGTCCAGGTGGGAGATGCCCATGGACTCGAAGAATGAGGGAGAGTAGAGGGGAGAGTTGAGGCGGACAACAAGGCCAATGTTGCGCTCAGTGAAGTGCTTCAGGACGTTCTTGAAGGGCTGGGGCAGCGCCTTGTTGGCATCCACTTGTCCAATGCTCTTGGGGAGCGCATCCCACTCCTCAGTGCCCTCAATGACCTTGGCGACGGGGGTGTGCTGGGGTGACGCAAAAGCCAGGAAGTGTGGTGTGATCCAGTTGAAGTCTCCGTGCTCAACTCTCTCGAACTTCTCGTACTCATCAAGGTCGAAGTTGTCCAGGGCGCAGCAGCCCTCTTCCTTGGCCTTCCACACGCCGTAGACGACGTCCTGAACGGTGATGCCGTAGTCGGCCTGACTGTATCCGGCGTCACGGAAGGGCATCAGAGGGGGGTCGACCTGGGCGATGGGGGCCAGCGCCAAGTGAGGCGGCCAGTTTTGAATGAGAACCATGTAGCAGGCGAGCATACAAGCGGCGTTTGCGCGACCTGGGCGACTGTTAGTGACCGGTTTTCATCGCGCCTTGAGACTGGTACTCACTTCTGGGGTCAGCTCTGCTCCAGAAGACGATGGGGCGATCCTTGTTCTCCTTGGCACCGAGCACATCGTGGAACTGCAGGGCGAAGCGGTACAGGTGACCGATGTGCAGCGGGCCGAAGTCGTGGTGGAAAGCGTTGTAGAGGAGGGTGTCGTCGACGGAGAAGTAGTAAGGCGTAGGGCGGACGGCGGCGGACTGAACGGGAGTAGGCCCTTCGGCGGCTCTCTGCGATCGTTTCCTGGGGGAGGTCTGGACGGGCTCGCCGTAGGGGAAGATGGTCTCGGCCGTGGGAGGGTGGATGTACGCAGCCAGGTATAGCCGGTCTGAGAGGACAGTCAGAAAGGAGATCGGGAAGTATGCGCAATAAAAGTAGGGATGGATCTGTTGCGATGCCGCGCTCATGCTGGAGGGTGTTGCGCTCAGGTCGCTGTGCGACGATCTTGAGTGCCGACTCCGCGCAGGGTAATGATGCGACATGATGGCGACGATGCGAATGGACGGTTGAGGTCCGAAGACGGGAAGGGAAGCTTACCTGGGATGTACTCAATAACCTGGCCCATGTTTGGGCTCTTAGAAGAAGGGGCCATTGGTCTCGTGACACTTTGTTTCCTCTGATGGTGTTTGGATGAGGCAATTGCTCTTGCGACGGGACCTTCTTTTGGATGCAGGTGCAAGCGGGCCTGGTTCGGAAAGGATAAGGCAGGTGCCGAAATTATCCAGAGGCGAGGCTACTCTTTGTATGCAAAGTAATGCGCGATCCAGGGAAGGCAGCGACGGAGGTGCGGATGCGAGCGAGATGTGTTGGGCTGCGGGTGAGGAATGTTGGAATCGTCGGGTCTGAAACAATAACAACAACAACAAGATCTGTAGTCGGCGGCGAAGGCAGGGAGGTATTCCTGACGAAGCGAAGGCAGAGTGCAATCAATCCAACCCAGAGGCGATTAAAGCGGCGCTTTCCTGCGGCAGCGCAAGAATTGAAGAGATTTTGGCGAGAGTACGAGATGGTGAAAAGGAAGGTATTCCAAAGGTTAGGAGCGACCGATGCAGGTGTTTTTGTATGGTTTGCTGTTATTTTGGCCGAAGCGGTCAATATGGGGCAGGCCCAAAACAGCAAGGGTCGACTGTTGTTACGGAGAAGCTTGGTTGCTGGCTGCCGGGCTGCCAGCCGTTGTCGAGACAACCAGCAAGGGGAAGCACAGACCACCCGCGCCTCCTGACGAATCGTTCGACGTGGTTCAGCGCCTCAGGCAACCGCACCCGCCTCCAGCTCATGTCTCTAAACCCGAACCAGCTCTTTGACGGCTGTTTGACCACTGACTGTCGCCCACGAAGGAGTCCGAACACCCATCAAAACAAATCCATCGATGTCCACTGCCCCTCAGTGCCCTTCGCAGTGATCCCTCCCGCCGTCTTGAGTCTAGCCTTGCTTATCGGGGGGCGGCATTGAGTCTTGCGCTGCCGCAGCCAGCCCAGCGCCTAGGCAACCCCACGTCGTCCAGGTCCGCATCAACCTGCCGCACCTTGCAAGCTGCTCGCAAAGTATCTTTGCACAGGTTCTAGCCTTGCGCAGTACTTGTCGACGCAGCGATCCTGTGCGCATGCGCTGTCTGGTGTCACCCTCGTGGAATGGCGGGGCACCTTGTCTTCTTCTGATCTGAGCTGTCCGCTGCCATCTAGAAGGAGTTTGTCCGCCCTTGTGTATCCTGTCTTGTCCTGTCCCGTCCCGGTCAACCCATCCCATCCCGTCCCGCGGTGAGCTATGTATCATCGGGTGGGCGGGACACCTTTTTTTGCGCTGCCGCCGCCAGCTCCAATGACGACTTTGTAAAGACCGACAGCCAAACACCAACTTTTTTTTCCCCATTCCTGAACCCCTCCAAACATTTGCGCCCACACTTAGCCCAATCCACTCCCGCAAAAACCGCAGCCATGGACAACGCAATTGATACCGAATTCCCATGCTCATTGTAAGTTCCCGACTCTCACTTGTCGCATTGTAGTCCGTGCAAGGTGTGTCGCGCATTGTGTCATTTGCGACAAAAAGAAAAGCCGACGAAAATCACAAAAAGAAAGCTAAGACAAGATTTCCGCAGAACTATCGACGTCCCGTTCCCTACCCCGCGCCTGGCCTCCGTCGCCCACAAGGCCCTCGCAGTCGATAAGGAGCTCTCGCCGCTCGTCAGACGCACCTTCTCCATCGAGGAGAACTCCTCCGAGTCTGCCATCCTCCGCGTCAACTACAAAGCGACCACGAACCGCATGCTCCGCGTCTCCGTCAACGGCCTCATGGAGAGCCTCAACCTCGTCGTGGAGGTCATGGAGGAGCTCGACGTCGACGTTCTGGAACACAACCGGGACAGCCAATAATTGCGTGTGTCACGCCGGCGTTTTACGGAAAGCTGGGTTGTCTTGGGGTTCGGACGTCAGTTTCGGAGGGGAGAGACAAAAATCAAATCGCATCCACGTGCGACGGGAAATAGGAACGATGCATCATTATTCTTTTTTACATTTGTGATACCCAATATACAGCCACACTTTGTGCGACGACTTTTGTGACGCCTGGAACATGGCCCATGATCACAAGGTGTCAATCCTACCGTGTGCTATGCCCAGATCTAGAAGGTCTGGAACATGAGCCAATCCTTTCGCACCTATTTTCGCCATGGTATATGACGTTTACATGGCCACATAAACCTAGCAATTATACAAATCCAAATAACCCGCCATCGATGCTCCTAGATTACCTCGTATATATCGTGCCTGTTGGGATATCCCGCTACCGAAGGCTCCATAAGCCACCCTTAATGCGCACCCATTACTCTGTCGAGCTTTCTTTTTGTTCAACAGTTTCCGTGCTTCCTGACGGCTCCATGCGCTCCAGCTTCTTCTCGAGCTCTTCAGCCCTCTTGTTGGCCTCGGCAATCTCCTGCTTGAGCTGTTTGATATACTCAATCGCCAATTCGACAGTGCTAGCCTTGCTGTTCGGTGCGCCTCCCGCCTTGTCCTTCTCCTTCTTGTCGGCGTTGTCGCTTTCGCCCGATTCCTTCAGCGGCTGGGGAAGAAGCGTTGCGATCTCCTGCAGTGCCGAGTTGATGCGATTCCTTCGGCCCTGTTCCGCAATCTTGTGGGACGTGCGCTTGGACGTGAGGTTCGTCGATAGCTCGCTCGGGTAAGTGACGCCAGGAACAGTGTTGCCTTCGAGAATGTTCTGGTAGTTTGACTTGGAAGCCAAAAGGCGGGAGGCTGTATCCTCGGCAGACATCCCGCCGGGCGTGCCAGGCAGAAGCGGCTTGATGCTAGGTGATATCCTGGGTCGCAGAGCAGGAGAGACGTGAACCGAGCTGACACTTCCCCTTTTCCCGCTACCCTTGCTTCCCCTTGCCAACAGCTGGGGCGTCCTGCGTGCCGAGGGACCCGTGGAGCCCGGTGCGAGGTTCGGGCTTGCGCTCGCTGAAGCAGCGGCAGTCGGTTTCGCAAAGATGGGAGATGGCAGCGGCTGGAACGACGAAGCCCTAGCCGAGCCTGGATCTGAAGGCGACTGAGTCGGCGTTGCCGTATCAATTCGCGGAGGCTGGGGTCTTGAGTTGAAGTTGACGGACTCGGGAAGTTCGAAGGATTCGATATGATCCGAAGGCCCAAGGTCTTGGGGATTTGACGCTGCTGAGTTGTTCGCGCTGGATGAGGGAAGCTTCATGAGGGAAGCTGGTGTGGCGGGCGAGGGCTTTCCTTGGATGTGAGCCGGAATCGCGGGGTGTGGCTGGGGCTGAGGTTGAGGCTGGATGAATGGTGATTTGCTCGACGCCTTCTGGGGAAGTGGTGGTGGCGGCATGTCGGACAGGTTTTCAGGTGAGACTGATGCATTTTCGGACTCTTCGCTGCTCATAGGGGCAGGCAAGGCCGTCGAAGGCAGCATCTGATCAAGCCCATCTTCGTTCACTTCCTGCATCTCAGTGAGGGCTTGCGACACCATCTTTGGTGTCGGGCCAGCTTTCTTCCGCTGAGGCTTCGTAATGGGAGACTGGCGAACACTCGACTTGGCCTTTACTCTTGCGTTGCTCTTGCGAACTTTCTTGGCCAAATCCATCGCCGCAGGCTGCGCGTTTGCTGATGTCTCAACGTCCATCTCGGCGGGGGAGTTGTGCGCCGACAGAGACGAGCGGCGGTCGTACAAAAGTCCCTGGTCACTTTGCGCATGAAGGGCTGGAGAGGTAAGAGGGCTGAAATATGCGCCAGGAATTGTAAAGCCACCGGCTTCCATCTGGAAATGGGGATCTAACGGCGTAACGGCAGGCGACACCAAAGGAGTAAAGGCCATCTGAAATAGTCAGCGATGCGCTTTCGGGATCGTTAACGAGAATACCTCACATCTTGCTGCTCCTTCATCCGTTGGTACCGGTTGTCGAACATTGGGGTTCGGCTTTGATCCGAATAAAATTGATTGCTAGCGGGAGGCATTTCAAGGCTTTGGGGGGTTGGGGGAACTGCATGCTGGTTGGTGTAGTAGACATGCTGCTCATGAATCTGGCGGTGTTGCTGCTGAACGCGCTGCTGCTGCAGATACTGGATCTGAGCATCGATTTCGGTGATGGCGTCTGTGGGAGTCGGCGGAGGGATCAGTTGCGTGGGAATGGCAGGGTGCGCAGCTGCAGTGGTCATGTTGATGAGCTGCGTCTGCATGGCGGCATTGGCGTTGCTCATGACCATATTGGCGTCGGTTCCTCCCATCTGTGTGTCGAGCTGTTCACGGCCGGACTGGTGCATCATGCCGGAGCCACTTCCGGACTGGAAATCGTTGAAGTCGAAGGCCATCGAGTCGCCCAAGTTGCCCATGCCTCCCATGTTCAAAAACTGCTGGAACTCCTCATCGTGGGATGGCGCCAAGGCCGGATCTTGGTTCCAAGATGCGGCGTCCATCATGGCGACACTGATTTTCCGAGCCGCTAATTCGGGTTCCGAAGCACAAATTCCAAAAATACCAATGCGCCGAAATCTTTTCGTAGGCCTTTCTCCGCCCGGTTCACTTTCAGTGGTTCAGATCGTCGAGATAGTTGATCAATACCAATAGTCGAAGAGGTAGTTCGGAAAGTCAGTTGGTCGGAGGTTGTCGGTAGATTGCGCATGAAGAAGGGGAATGCACAGCACAGGTGGTCGTGGGGTCGTGTTCGAGTTGCGTGGGGAGAGTTGGAGGTTGCCCTACGTGTCAAATGCGAGAAGCGCAAGTGCTTCGCGCCAAAGAATTTGGTGAGGATGCGTGATCTCTCTCGATTGTTGGGTAGCAGAGACGTCAGACGGATTGGTTAACGGGTGATGGATGAAGTCAAGAAGGGGAGGGTGGCAGCAGAGAAAAGCTGCCTCTCTTGGTGGAGAGAGGCTGGCAGAAGGACGGCGAGCAGCGGCCGGCGGCAGAGGACGAGCAGCTGATAATGGTGGGGGGACACACCCCCGGGCAGAGAAGGATGGACGCTGGAGGCGGATGGGATGGGCTGCCCAGATGCAGATGGATGGGTGGTTGAGTTGCACTGGCATTGGAGGGCCATGACTGGTCAGCGAGACCGTGGACACATTTTTTTTGCGCATGTCGGCGGATCCAAGCTTTGGGACTATCAAGGATGTTGAGGGTCGCTAACTTGAGGAACTGGACCGTGCCCAGCGCACTGAACCTGCCAAGGGTTTTCCTTGCACTCGACCAGCACTTTCTGCGCAGCAAGGAAGCCATGTTCTTTTTTCTGCAGCAACCGTTGCCGACGGACACGCGGTTTTAATGGGAAGAGAGAAGGACAGCCTGGGTTGACGGGTGAACGCTGATGGCCCGTGGAAGATTGAATGAAGCAGCTGGTACGTGTTGCGCTCCCGTCACACCGTTGCAGAAACCGACCGGGACAGGAGGAGGACGTTCAGGGCAGGGCAGCAGGGCGCATTTGACGCTTCCATTCCGAGAAGACGAAACAACTGCCTAACGAGGTTTCATGTCCGGTCTTTCTTTGACTGCACTGTCAGGTTCGGAAATCCCCGCCTCCATCAGATCAGGCACCGCTGGAGACGCGGAGGGCCTTTTGCATGCTTAGGTACCTTACCTCAGTATCATGTCCCTGGCCAACTGCAGGAATAATTACTTGGCCGGATGCTCTTCAACTGCACACTAATGTCCACAGTTCAGGACCTTGAGTGCGAGCCGCTTCACAGTCACCAATGGTTTCTTTGGTAAATGCCTTGACTAAGTTGCCTGCCCCGACAAGTCGATCCGAGACTGAAGGGTCCTGTCTGTGCTCAACGAGACCCTGACTAGGTTGGTCCCTCTGCGGTCTGCACTCTCGTCCCTCGCCATGGGACGAAAAGCTTCTCGTTTTAGCCCCTCGGCTCGGAGGGAATATCGGGGAAACAATAGCCTGCGATGACCAACCGTTGAGGAAGCCCGAAGCATCACCCGCCTCTGTCAAAACCGCGACTCCCCCGTCAGGAGAGCGGAGAGTCGCTGCTAGATATCACGGCTGAGAAAATTTCTCACACGATACCCTTCTTTGGCCAGGCGCCCCGATCACCAGAGGACTCTAGCCAGCAGTTATCAAATTTAGTGGAACCCCTCCCCTATCGGTAACGGCGCCGGTGCCTCGCTACATAAGTTCGTCGCCAAGCGAACTGCAGGCCGGTGAGTTCCCAGCCGCGTGCTGAGTCCTGCCTATCCGTGTGTGTGAACAGACTCCCGCCCGTGTGGTTCGGACTATATATCCAGAAAACTACATACATACGAATACAGACATCACCAGCGGCAGGAGAAAAGAGGAAAGCCAAGACGAAAAGCTGACCTGTCAACTGCCCAAGGTGGCACCCGCATGCTGGGCGCTGGGCAGTCGACCACATCCCGTCCCGGCCGGCGGATTCATGTCCACTGGCCTCGAGTCGGGGTGCCATCCGACTTGACACTGACAGCTGCTGCGGAAGATTGGGAATAGTACCCAGCCGGCATCGGGCACTGCACCGCCGCATGCCATGTACGAGAACGGGGACCAGACACTGGATGTAACCGTCGCTATGGAGTCAGAGTAACAACAGTCCAGCTCGCATTAATCTAACGCCACCGGTACTTGCCTGTCCAGAGATCCAATATCGGGTTCTTTCGTGACTCTCACAGTTCGAGTCCACAGTCTGAGCCCTTCTCAATGGAACATGCAAGGAACTGGCCAGGAACTGGCCTCGGGCTCCGAATGCCAGTGATCGCCCTCATTACCCCTCTCTCGGGCCATTCTTTCATTTAGATCTGGGTGCGTCTGATGAGTGTCTCGTGACGGCTCCAGATAACGCTCAGTCGGGAGATGTGAAGACCGAGTGAAGCATTCGCATGCGACGAAGCCCGTCATCAACAGTTGCGCCCGACTTCTTCCGCGGCCCAACCCCCCAGGCATTTCCTTAGGTAACGCAGTTCTAGAACAAAACCGCAGGGCTCCTTCACGTGCGTGCGACACTCGTGGGGGTTCGATGCTCAAGGCGGGGGGTCCAGAGCCCCCTGCTAGGTTGCCTGTCGGTCTGTCCAACCCGAGTCGGTACGTACTGCGGTGCCTGCACGTCTCGAACCTCGAGGTCAATCAAGCCTGCGCTGAAAGCTTACTGCACCCGCTGCAAGTGGTCCGAACTTCATCACGTCTTCAGCCAGGCAATTTGAAGATTGAGAATTATGTCATTACCTCTGCAGCTGCAGTTCGACAGTCAACCTTGTCTCAACCTCGCATCTCTGGACTCTTGAAAGTTGCGTCCCTCCGCAGAAATTATACCATTTTTAGGACACGGCCGACATTCCCTGCAGTTCACCTCCGTCATTTGCATCCACCAGGTCAACTTCCAGACGTCATCTTCGGCATGGCAGCAGACAAACAATGTCGATCTTTGTCGGCGAACATATCCGAACGCCGACCTCAAGGCACGGAACCGCGGAAACGCAAAAGAAGCAACAATGAAGACCGTACATCCAGATCGTTTTAGCGCGGCTGTCGAAATTCCGCTCAACTCGTCAGACAAGAGCCTCCATCCATCTCTAGGTCGAACCCACTTAACCATAATCAAATACCTACCTAGTCGCCCACGGCTACCATTTTCTCCGAGCCTTGTCGTCGTCACCCAGACTCCCTCAGGTGAGAAAGCTCCGGATGACTTTTGTCGACGCTTTCTCACGCTGTTCGCAGGCAAACGGGTCGCGCGCCAAAGGCTGGTCGAACAACGATGCGACACTCTTGTGCGGGTTCAAGGTCTCAACATTGCGACCCGGCATCGAACAACGAGATGCCCACCACCCTGCTCGAGGCCTAGTCATCTGTGCAAGACAGCCGATTCGCCGTCACCTGGCCTGTAGGAAGGACGTCCTTGGCAGCGTTCCCCCACAGGCATCCGTTCAGGACGATCTGCGAACTTCAGCACACCAATCCCCGCCGTTCCAGTTGGTTTTCCTATGTACTCGATCCAATCTCACCCGCAGGATATGCGAACGAATCACATTGCGGCCGACTACACCTATTACTGCCAGCTGCAATGGGTTCCAAGAAAAGAAGTCCCACGCTGAACCGAGCGGGCGCTGTAATTACCCTAATTGCCCACTAATTGGTGCTCCCGTCCTGCGTCGACTTTGCAACCGGTGCCGCCATCTTTGGCTGCATGGCCTCCGCGCGGAATGTGCCAGCGGCTGCAGAGCGGGAAGCTGCGGGGGGCAAGGCTCTGACTTCATCCATCACAGCCGCAGTTCACCGAGAAATAACCTCATGTGTCCAAGTTCAACCTGGCCAACGCAGCATGCCTCTGGCACAATAAAGCAGTCAATGAACTGTAAACGGATCGCTGCTATCGTTGTGTTGGTGTCCTATCATTCGCCCTTTCCGCCTTCTGAGAGTGCAGAACCAGCAGGCCTTCAGCTGTGAGGCTCATCGAATATACCCAGGCGGGCAACAATTACAAGAAGACGGAGTAACGGGCAATTGCCTCTCCGTCTGTGTTCCAGGCCTTATTTGTGATTACTGTTTCGTGGAGGCGGCGTCAACTCCGAAAGTGAGGCTGGAATCAAAACTGCGCCTGCTTTCGGCGGTTGATTTGTCTCAACCACCCTCCTGGGTAAACAGCCATCGGGTCGGTATTCGATGATATCCCTTGTCTTGCGAGCATGTTGTGCACGAGGGCAACCCAAGAGTCAGAGAAGAGAGGAAAGAGGCGAAAGTCAGTCCCCGGAAAGCTATCCCATGAGTAGCTAGTGCTACGCCTCAAAGCCATGTCGATATGGGCGTTGGCTGTTTTCGGCGCAAAGTTGGTGATGATCAGCCTCGACCGAGCCGCCGGGCCTCTCTTCGTCGCCGTTTGTCTCGCGCCCACACGCAACTGTTGGCGACAGATAGCTCCAGCTATCGCATACCCCCTCCAAAACGACGGCATGGCATTGCGCGGGTGGCTTCTAGGTTACGATCCGAGCTTACAGGCCTTTGTGTCGTTAGGGGCAAGTGCCCGTCCATCCCTCGAGTCGTTCTGGCTTGCCTGGCACTCGGCGGGCAACCTGCCGGATGCGGCCAGGGACTGCCGAGCCTAGAACTAGTCGGCGGCCAGCTCAAATTCCTTTCGAGTCTTATAATTCTATGGACCCCTCTCATGCCGTCGGGGCGCATCGTCGCAGTTGAATGCTGGAGTCACAACTTCCGATGAACGCTCTTGACGGACACCAATGGTAGATCTCGGGGTCAACGGCATCGACGCCAACATCGAATCGAGTATACGAAGAACGGTTCGGTTTGGCTCGGCGTGGTTGCATCCTGTCACGAATATGGGAAACCCGGTGGAGATGACGGCGGAGTGCTGGGTCTGGTACTGTTTGGCCATGACAGCGGTTGTCATCCGATTGTTCGTCCGACTTCACTATCTGGTCTCAATTTGACGATGAACTGACCTTTGGACGAAAAGCACATCGCAGTATATTGTAAGAAAGCGCAAATTTATCAAGGAAATCCCGCCAGATGATATCTTGATGTTGCTCCTCAGCGTACGTTCCCCATCGTGTGCTCTCCTAATCATTTTTCTCCCGAGTGACAAAACCCCCGGCTGACTCTGAAAACATGTTAGATCACATACACAACTGCAATCGTCGCGCTGTTCCTATACTTCGAGATCGTATCGGACGTCGACCTTGACAACATCACTGCCGAGGATAACTTTGTTGTGGGTCGCAAGCTCGGGATTCTCAACATCCTCGCAGAGACGTCCATGCAGACGACTCTTTGGGGCAACAAATGCTGCATTCTGTTATTATACCACCGCTTGACGTACGTGGGCTCCTCCCGTTCGTTCAGATTTTTTCATGGACCAGGATGGCTGACATTGGCCCCGGGGACACACAGTCTCTTCTGTCATCATCGCAGGATGTGGGTGCTTGTTTCGGCATATGTTGCCTTGGCATACGTCGCAGTCATCGTCGCTTTGTACGGAGGATGGTGCCGGCCGTTCTCGGGTTACCTCGTGTTGGAGCCGGATAACAGTGAGTCGTGGTCATCGTTTGGTCCCTAGATGTCGGTTGTTCTAACGATATGCGATCAGTGGAGTGCCTGACCTGGCTTCACTACAACAGCCTGCAGTTGTCATTGAACCTCTCCACGGATCTCATCCTTCTGATCATTCCCGTCGTCTTGATCAGCAGGTTGAACATGAAGATTGGGAAGTAAGCATCACGCCCCTCGCCCACCCAGTGATTCGACCGAACTGACCATTTGTTCTTCAACAGAAAGATACTGCTCGTCTGCCTATTCAGCCTGGGCATCTTCGTCGTAAGCGCCCAGTAAATGACTGCCCTCTCTGACCTGTTTCTCTAACGAAAGCTAGATGCTCGCTGCGATCCTAACGAAAGTAAGCGTCTTCACAAACCAGACCGCCCCTATCTGGTTCCTCTGGTGCGTCCGCGAGGTCTCCACAGCCATGCTCGTGGGCAACCTGCCGCTGTGCATGCCCACCTTCCGCATGTGGTGGCGCTTCTTCTTCCCCGGCAGCGGCGCCAGCGCAACGCCGGGACCGCACGAGTCGGCCAGCGGCGCGAGCGCCGTGACAAAGAGATCAGTGGCGACGACGGCCGCCTTCAGCGAGGCTACTGGCGGCGGCGGAGAATCATCCACGTGGGGCTCCTCGCCGGCGAGGAGTAGGATGAACGATGATATTGTGATGTATGGCACGTCTAAGGGCGGGGCGAGCGGTGAGGGTCGGAGGTTATCTGTTGACGAGGAGAGTGTTTGAGGGTTACTTTGGGTCCTATCTTGTCCGAGCGAGCGTTGTTTTGTTGTGACTTGATAATATTCCCTCTAATTCACTAATGCTAATTTATCAACCTTGATTCTGAAGCTGGAGCTGGTCGGTTGTGATATGTCGTAATCAGCCCGCAAGCGTGGACTTACCTCCAAGCACCGCCCCTGCATCTCGTGATCAAATGCCCACGGAATTTAGTCTGGACACTGGCTTGGCAGGTATTAAATATCTCGTTGCCACGCTGCCTGGTTTGAGAAGGCTCAAGAATCGTGAACGTCTTCCCAAGTCGTTGCTGAAAACAAGCCATCCTCGCCCAACGAGAAAGTCGATAACTAAGACACCATGGAACTCATAGACAGTCATTAATACCCCCGACATACCGAAAAATAACATATGAATACGTTAGAAGCAGTGGCGATGATGAGGAGTGCTATGAAGCAGCTCTCTCGGGCATCTCTCAGGGATGAAATCTTCTACCAAGAATGTATTGTTTGGGTGCGTGTAGGCTTTTATTACAGACACATGAAGCATGACTTTTGCATTGTTTTGTTTCATTGTCTTCGGGGTAAATATGCGCGTTGTCGCATTCTTATAGCATTCTGCAGACGTGTACGGAACGGCACGGCGGCGCTATTGACAAACACAAAGCAGCAACAGAAACCTAGACTTGGCTTTTCCTTTAGGTTTCCCTTGTTGACGGGCTGAACTTCTATAAATTCAGAGGTTCTGCCTCAATTGCATTTGAAAGGCAACAATCAGAGGGCAGTTCTGTGTCATGTATTTCTCCAGAGGTTTCTCGGGCAGGCGTGCCGGTTGGTTGTCTCGATGGATCTCCGAAGGCAGCCGGATCCGAATCTGCCTGCCATCACTATCCGTGTTACATTCCTCCGCAATAATGACGAAGTAAGGTGACAGGGGGAGCTATCTTATTCTCCGGGGGGGCTTTTGCTCGGGCGTTCCAAAACATGCCTCGACCGAGACTGTTGGCTCTTGCTGGCTTAGGGTATACAACCACTCTGGAAGACGGTGTCCAATTTTGGCGTAGAAATATGGTGAGACCACAATTTTCCTTTTAAGTAACAAAATCTGGCTCAAAAATAAGTCTTTCGATTTGACGGCCCCTGCTTTTGTGACGCTGCGCCGCTTCCGTGGCTTTGGCACGATGACGCGGAGCTACAACGGCAGAGAGTCTGAGATCCCGATACTGGTATCTATGTTTCATATAAGACAAGGGACTACCTAAAACTTGGTTATTTCCTCAAATCGAAAGGTTTTGCACATATCGGAAATTCGTGTTCCTTCTCATTGGCGGAAGTGTGCGATACCCGATCACAGTTATCAGTGAGTAGGGGATAAAGGAGGGGGGAGGAAGTAGACTCGACATCATGGCTCTGCATCCCGCGGTCGTGGCGGTATTGCTACGGAATAGTTGATGGGCCAAGAAGATTCAATGCATGGAGTATGGCCGGAGGCTGGTGCAAGGAATTCTCCTGGTTTCTCGAATACCAGTCTCAGATGCAGATACAGGACAGCAGCAACTTATAGCTAGAATTCACGACCTCACTGTGAATTATCGCGATAAGATGACTTCAACGCCGTTTTATCATCAGATACATCTAATCAGTTTCGAGGTGAGCGAATGAACTCAAACTATCAAAGACAGAAAGGAAAGATGCGATGGCCACTTGGTGTCTTGTTGCTCTGGGATCACCTATAGACTGGATCGACGTTAGATCTCTCGGTACTCCGTTCCGGGGTTTACGATGCCGACCGAATTGGTTCCGCCTGGAAAGCAGCTGATTCTCTTCAAATGTGGGCAGATTTTAAGTCCTGGTCTTCGGGATGTTATGTCGGAGTTTATATATTAGAGCGGAGCCCGCAGAATCAGCATGGCTTTCTCAACGACAATGTTCAAATATATCGCCTTCTTTTTCCTGAAACCAGTAGGGATTTCTTCTGACACTTTCATGACGTAGTTACCTAGAAGTTATTGTGTGACCGTTTCATATCTCAAGCTGCAGTACACCCGAGTAAACCTGTAAATACGACAGAAACAACAGAGCACAAAAGCAGACAGGCAACGTCGTTCGCGATGGAAACAGAGCACCGTTCAGACGAAGGCCGGCATGACAGCATTTTAATTCTGCGCAATGGAGAGCTGGTCACCGCGGCCATTGACTGAACAGTACTCCCGAGCGCACCATCCCTTGGTTTTGTCGATTACCGAGACTGTCCAGCCAAGATCTTAAGTACTCAGTATGGTGTCAATAGTTGGTTGAGCTTGGTCCAAGACTCTGAGCTTTGGGTAGCGAAAGACAGTAGTGTCTGGAAAAATGTTTTCACCTATGTCATTCTCGACACTTCACTGCTTCCATGAGCAGCCCCAGGCATTTGTATCGCTTGTGGCCTTCCCTATAAATACCTTACTACAGCGGCCTGAATGAAACACAGTGCAAGATGGTGATATTTGAAGTAGTTTCTGCCCTGGAATGTGATTCTCAACCTACAGTCGAAACCATGCGTTGCGACGTCGCGACTGGGGTTTCGTATGCTATCGGAAGGAGGATCGTAGGCTGTCCTACCATCAGTGTCCGTGGATGATACCACTCAAATATGCCACAACAGAAAGGCAGGTGATTTCCAACCCTTGATGCCATCGCTCATGGCAAAGTCGAGACTGGTCTTCGAAGAGATCTGAGGCAGGACGATTAGCCATACACGAGCCCCTTTCCTCACTACAAGCGTTTCTATTCCGGGCCGAACTTCTTACTTTCCAACGACTCCATTGACCGTCTCTGGTCGTCACGGCCAAATGTAACGTACTCTGTGTGTATTGCCGCTGACTCTGATTCAATTCAGATCCATGCTACTTGTTCCTCCTTTAATTCCTTAACTAAGGTACTAGTAGTTTCTCGACTTGTCATGTCCAAGATACCATACGACGCGTTGGCAATATCATGACGACTTATTGTAATTGCTGCCTTTTGCGAAGAGATGAGTTGAGCACGCCTGATTTATACCCCGCAAGCAACAAGACTGGGATACTCTCGAGCTCCAACCAGTATGTCTCGACGCAGCCCAGCCCCCGTCAGTGGACCCGACTGGGGATAGACTTTCCAATATGAAAGACTTAAACATCTTCACAGTGATAAGCTTCATTTCCAACCACCAGCAACAATGAGCGCGTCGTGGTGCCTTCTTTCGCAGGAAGATTGCATTTCTTACAAGAACCATCCATGGAAGTTACCACGACGCGAACCGAATTCTACACCAGGCATCCGAGCAGCCCTGCCGTTCTTCTTTTCCGTCTTCCTGGATATATCCATTTGTTGTACCACCTAAACGACGGTAAGAGTTTCTTGCAACGATATCATGTGCCGTACTTACACAAATGCGGTCTTCTATCCGCAACAGAACGTCTGTATATTTTCTAGACTTGAGAACAGACTATCAGCGTATTGTACGGATTGTGTTTTGCACAAACCCTTGCAGTGCAAGACAACTTTATAAGCCAGCCCTAAGAAGCGGCAGCATATCATCGAACGCACTTTGATATGATGTATTCAGGACCATTGACATTACCTAAAATTGCCTGGCCAGGATCGCTGGTGTTCTTGCCATTCTTTACGCATGATCATTGTCTTGTACAAGACGGCCTGATCGTTTCGTCAACATACTTCCTACATCACAGCACGTGTCAAGCCAAAGCCAGTGCACTGAGGAAGAAACCTTCGGTAACTTCTTCTCGTCAGCTTCCCTCATTACTTCAGATGTATTCTAAGAAGTACACTAAGCCTCAATATCTTGCTCGAAGCATGTTAATATGTATCACTGGGCTAGCTATATTGTGGATACTCTTCCAAAAGATGAAGCCTTGTAAGATTTCTCAGTGGAAACCTGGGCCACCGGAGCTCTGGTGCATTGCTGCTAAGACAGAAACACAGTAACCAAAAAGCCAGTTGCATATATACATACACCTCCAACACTACGACACACTTTCATGCTGATAGAGAGCCTCCCCTTCCGTAGCTGGTATAAAACCTCCCCACAAGGGCCGTTCAAATCGCTTGCCAGACCAATCGATCCTTTTGATGTCTAACATGAGAATTGCCAGAGGAATAGCATCAAGCGGATGGGATATCAACTGACAAGCCTGCAGGAAAATATCACCAGCGCCACACAAAGCATGATAGCATCCAGACAACTACCGTCATCTTTTGTCGTCCACGTCGCGAGCGTATCCTTTAGGAATACGCAACCCCTCAGTTGCCAACATCGAAAGCCACGTTACATATGCGACATGGTCATACACCTTGAGGGAACGGCGGTATACTTGATGTCCACGGAAGATACCCTTCCTCGAGTTCATTTTTCGCTCGGCGACGGAAACCTTTGATTTGAAGACCACCACCACCGCCTCGTTCATGTCATATTTATCTAATGCAGTTAAATTAGTCTAGGCGTCTTGTCGAGCATGAAGAACATTAGACATCTTGCCAAGTTTCTGTGCCATTCACAACACATACTAAACACGCGCAGGTTGCTTCGATAAGCCTGCACTTCAGTACAAGAAGCAATAATCCAGAAAACCAGACTTGACCCAAACCCTTCCTACAATACCCAAACTTCATCAGAGCCACCAACAAGCGAAATCGTGAGCCATACAAACCCCCTTGCACCTTGCCAACCCCTCAAAATGAACACCTCTCATCCACCCACCCCTGAGCGACCTCCCAAAACGTCGGACACCACAAATCCTGCATGCCGAACCAAACATCTCACGATGCCGGCCCAGTATTCAAAGTCCCAAAACGGGCATTTCCCTAAATCTTACATTGCTAATGCCCCTCCCGGGGAACGCGGGTCCGCCTTTCTTACGTTTCAAAAACCACCCGCGCAGTGCCGCTGTGTTTTGTGCATACCTCGGCGCATGCATCCAGAAGGAGAAAACGCCCACAACCTATGGGCAAAAGCAGACTAGAGAATCCCAAAGGGCCACATGGCAGTAGACGGCATAGCTGAAGGCTCGTCGCATCTCACAGTTGACAGCGGCGCATCCGGATGCTGCCACGTTGTTTTCCCGCACAGCTCTCAAAAAGACTGCACATGGAGCCAGGAAGACCCCGTTTCGTTTCACGTCCGGGGGGGAGGGGCAAACAAAAGCCCTCCTCCCCCGCCTCAACGAGAAATACCTCGCGTGCCGCGGCAAAACCTTTGCCCAAAATAACTGCAAAAAGGCGAGAAGAGAAATGACCGACACGCACAACGAATGCAGGTATCGGACGCCGGACTTGGCTCCGGCAGAAGGAGGGAGGAAACGTTGCTGACGGCTTGTAGAATTTGACTTGTCAAGCGGCAGAAGGGGATCTCGAAGATCCCCATCTTCGCGGGCTCATGGGCCACCCCTCTGTCCCGGATGTTCGCAAGCGAGGGAAATGCACAGCACACAGGATGCACAAGGCAGGTGACGGGCATGCGAGATTATGTCCAGCCAATGGCCCTCCTCCGCGGGACATCCCACCAAGCTCCCCGGGCCGTGTCGACTGGCTCAGAAAGGATCCCGGTGACATGGTTCCTTGGTGGGGGCTGCCGAGCAGCGACGAGAGCCTTGTGTGGACGGGAAGATGTTCCGTGACGCACGATGCAGCCGATGCGTTTTCCGTTCAAAGTGATTCGGTAGAAGAAGAAATCATGTCAAGGAGCGCCGATTGTGCGAGAAGGTGGTAATGGCTCACCCGGCAAATCCCCCCCCCCCAATGCAAAGTTCAAGCATGCTGATGCAGTGTGTCCGGCGCTCGAAGTTGAAAACTGACAGCTGACCCCTGACCCCGGCAAGGTCGAAGGAACAGTAGGCCTAGGCACCGGCCCTCAGGGATAGCCTCAAGCGGGAAAGTCTTTTCTGGAAGAGTGGACTGGTTTGCCCCAGAAAGCCGGGGTGCCGCGCAAGTCGTTCTCAGCATGTCATTCCACCGTCTCTTTCGGCCGTACAGAGGGACTCC
Organism: Colletotrichum fructicola Nara gc5; assembly: GCF_000319635.2. Taxonomy (NCBI): domain Eukaryota; kingdom Fungi; phylum Ascomycota; class Sordariomycetes; order Glomerellales; family Glomerellaceae; genus Colletotrichum; species Colletotrichum fructicola. The sequence continues at coordinate 3,789,840 of NW_027094051.1, read as the reverse complement.
ATCTGCACAACATCCTCAGCCTAATCGCGCGTCCCCGGATCTGGTTTCTGTCAGATTCTCCTCGGGTTTCTTATTCTGTCAAGCCATTGGTCGGTAGATAACAAACCCAACGGCCTGTCTCACTCCCGTAACGCACAGCTGTTGAATGCAAGTGAATATAGCTTCGCCGGATAGTCAAAGCCGGTCGCCCGGTTTGCTGTTGAGCGGTTTTGTTGGCGCTGCCCCGAGAGCGGATTGACCTCGCGTACTGCAGGTGAAAAGGAGTCGAGATTCAACAAGCCCTTGTCGACACAAACGGACTCGTTCTCAAATCTGCAAACCGTCCCCCGGCCATATCACGTCGGATATGGCAGGGTTTCCACACGCTGCGCACCGGAGTGGGAATGGTTCGGTCAGGTACCCGTTTCCTGATCCACTAATGCACCTCATCAAAAAATTTCGAGTCGATATTGCGCCAGAACAGGCCATACTTTGGTCTGGTCCTGTCTTGTCGAGGAGGCTGGCAATTGTCAGATGCTCAACATGGACGGGTGATATAGGTTGCAATACGTGGGGGAGAGCATGAAGATGACAGTGAACCTTCTTGATTCAGTGCGACGGAGTAATGTCGAAGCGAGTTGGTCCAGGCGCATTGGTGAAGCAGGAGAGGAGAGAGAGGGGTGAGAGGGGTGAATCAGCCATGTTCTGCAGAGCGGACGGCATCAAGAGTCAGGTCCTAGTCCTGAACCCGTAAGCTTGCCGTGTTGCCAAGTCAGACCTCGCACCATCCTGGCCAACAGGGTGCCCAAAGTCTTTCCTGCCGGAGGAAGAGGCCGGTCCCGAAGCAGGATGACTTTAGGAAACTGAAAGACCAGACGAGAAGGAAACATCACGCAGACCGGATGATGATTTAGCATCAAACGTATCATCCTGCAGTATTGGGTCAGCGTAAGTACAAACTGCACAATAGGCAAAAGCCGGTTGGCCCAGGCAAGGGGCGCACTGCCACAGCCCCGGCAAGACAGAAAATTTGAGAGGCGACGAGGGCGGGATTCGACGAAGCAGGTTATGTAGGTTCGGTGCCACCCTGCATGGCTCCTCCGCGTCTCGTAGCCCGCATGCGAACGCGGGTCGATTGTCAGATGTAAGTGAGCTTGTGTGCGTTTGTGCGCAAGCGCGAGAGGACGGCTGTGTGTGTGTGTGTGTGTGTGTGTGCGGTGCTGGCAGGCAAAACGTATATAAGCGTATGAGTCCCATCCCTTCTGGAACGATGGAGCTGACAATCGAAAGACTGAACCGTTACCGACACCTCATGCGAAGAAGACCCCCTTCGAAAACCGGACCTGCCCAACCTCAAGAGACCTTGCTTGTCGTGCTACCAGCAAAGCCCACCGTACACCCGTCCACCTTGGGCGCCCTCTGTCTGCGTCGTCCCTTCTCGAAACTTGGCAGCCCCGGTTTCTCCGTCAGAACAGTTTCAGCGGGCCGAGCCGTGAACGCTATTCAAACGACCGGACCGCGCGAAAGAAGTCGTCCTAACCTTGTTCAAGGTTTATGTTGAGAAAGATATCCGACGAACGCCACCACCGAAATCATGATCGACTCTCCTTCCAATAGCAGCACCTGCTCCCACGCCAAGCCACAAACGAATAATATGTCGATGAAGCAATGTGATCACAAGGCCGTATGCGGTTGTGAGGAGCGTATACCGGCGGACAAGACGCTATGCGACCGTTGTGCGCAGGGGAATTGCTGAAAGATCGGCGCGCAACGCATAAAAAAGGAGGACGGCGTGGAGCAGTGGTTGGGACAGAGCGAACGCGAAGCCGTCATTTGGCCATGCCCCTTGTGGCCATAGACTCGAGTGATCCCCGCGTCTCACCCACTGACCGACCGCATCGCCACGCTGGCAGTCCTCAATACAATCTTCATCAGGACTGCTTTCGAAGCAAGGAAATGGTTTCAAGTTGATGCGAAAGGTCGGCAAGCAACAGACCCACGCAGTTCGGAAGGGAACCGAAGGCTGCGTCTGCATTCATATCGACGCGGCCCAAAGCATAATCTGTAATAGGCGCAGCGGGTTTGGAGTTCTTTGCCTTGGAGGGGTTGCTTTTGTTTCGCGGGGTTCAACGCGCCGGATAGAGCTGGAATGGGGAGGAAAAAAGGTCTCGGATTTGGGTACTGTACACCGCGTAGATTAATTCATTCCTGTGCTCGAGTGCTCTCGTCTTTTGAAGTTTGACCTGTGCAGGAGGTCGATGGGCGCAGCGCAGCGCAGGTGAAGCGTAAACTGCTCTTCGGCGCCAATCGAAGCGATCGATGCAGGGATGCAAGCTGCCGGGATCGTGCGTATTGATGGTGCTCGATTGGCGCATAACCGTCGGAACCCGAGGCGGCGTTGTGGCATCCTTGTTCGGTGCAGAATTCAGAGTTGAACAACATGAAGTCCAGCCATGTCCTACTGTAGCAAGAGGTTTCTGTGAGAGGTCAATGTCAGAGAGAAAGATGGCGGATCTGTAGAAATGGGGAGGCGACGTTGAATGTCTTTGTTGACGAGACCTAACCAGCGGCCCGTTCCTTTAGTAAGGCAACCACGTGGGCGAATCAGTGCGTGGAAACAGCCATCGAACCAAAGAGGCCTTTTGGAAAGACGCCATTGGTCGAGGCCGCCGTTTTCAAGTCCCAACGGTGGGCAGGAGCTGTGTTACATTAGGCTAATGCTGTCTTGGCTCTCTTCCATACAAGACCGCATGCCTCCTTACTTGCCATTTCCCTCAAGTTGAACCATCTTATATAAAGCAGGCCTACTTCATTTCAAAGGTGCAGGCGCACTACCACTGATGCGCTGTCAGGCTGTCAGGCTGTCAGACGAGATGTAAGTCAGAGACATTGGCTTTGTTGAGAGGAATTCGGGGCAAGGCAGATTCAAGTGAGGTGCTTGTGAAACGTCCATAGCAGATCTGAGTCGTCCAAGTTCCTCGATGGAGATCATGTATTGAAGCGGCCATTGTGCGTCATTCACAAACGAATCGCATGCCAGTGGCAGTGAAGCATCCAGAGTGAGGTCATTTCATGATCGTGTCATTCAAATAAAGAGTATGTGCACCATATAGGGGTATGTATGCGGGCAACTCCGACTAGGTATAAACTCTCCTCCAACCCGTCCTACTGCCCAAACAATAAGTCTACGGCCAGAAGTGAAGGCCATCCGGTAGCCAAGGCTCCAAAACGCTCTCCGATAGATATAACACCCATAGTAGTTGTTAAGATTTATAAAGTTCTCCAATCAGCCTATCCCCGTAGAATAAATGGTGGTATCGGTAGAATCGAATTAAGTAAAGGTAACAAAGGAGTCAATAAGTTTCGGTACTCATGTCATGTTGGATGAGTGTGGCGACGCGCTTAGTTGAGAGCGATGGCAGCAAGGCCGACAACAGCAGCCAGCAGACCGCTCTGGACGAAAAGACCGTTACCAGCGCTGGCGGGGGCGGAAGTCGTAGCGGGGGCGCCGGAGGAAGGAGCAACGCCAGAGTCGGCCGACGTCTTGATGGCAGTGACGGAAGACTTGGTGGTCCAGGGAGCAGTGGCGGTCGGGCCGTAGGTGGTAGAGTTGGAGGCAGCGTAGAAGCGGCTCGAGGAGGTGGAGGAGGAGGTAGAGGTGGTGGAGGGAACGACGACGCTGGTGGTCGAGTTGATGGTGGGCAGGATCGTCGTGGTCGGGGTGTACAGGGGGCAGGCAGTGTTTGTCGGGTTGCACTTGGTGATGGTGACGGTCTTGGTGGTGGTGGCGGTCATGGTAGTGGTGGTCTCGTCGGCGGAGGTCTGCGCGACGGCGACGGACGCGGCCATGAGGGCGAAGATGCTGGTGAAACGCATTTCGAATGATTTGGAGGATGAAGACGAAGAGTCGCTGATAATTTAAGTGCTGGTACAAGTCGATGTATGACCAAGAGTGATTCTCCACCGAATTGAGAGTCGTGCGTGCAGGCGTGGGCCAAAAGGAATGCAGTGTCAAGGAATTGACGTGACGATGCTGTCTTGTCGATAGATATGTTTGAAAAGAGAGTGATGTGCAAAGAAGGCACGATGACGAAGAGCAGATGTCAAGAGAGTGTGGGCACCGGACGCGATGGTAAAGAGAGCAACAACGGTGAGGAAGCAAGAACCGTGTAAGGCGTGTGGGAGGGGGCAGGCGAGGTATTTCTCCTTTTATCGAAGCGGCCTGTGGACGACGTGACTGCAGGTACTGGACGGCTACCACCCACCACCCACCACCAACACCACCACCCAGGGCAGGCTAGGGAACCACCCACTTCACCCCCATCCGCCATCTCCCATCCACGACAATAAGCACACGCACATAAGCGCGGACAGAGCATGGGCTGGCGGCGGAAAATTTGCCAGCGCTGGGTTGGGTCGACTTTGGATGGCGTGCCCACTGTCCACGTCCCTCTGGGCTGTCTGTGCCTGAGCCCAGCTGAGCCTGTGCCTATTGCCTGTGCCTGCACCTGCATCTGTGCCTGCGAGGTCCCGTTGGTCGCCTATGCGGCAGCTGGAGGGAGGATACCTACCTAGGTTCTAGGATGGATGGGCGGCCTGTGGGTGGAACGAGAATATGGGATGGGGGATGGGGGCCCTCTCTCGGCTTTGGCTTTTGCTTTTCTTGCCAATGAAAGCCAACGGTATGCTTGTCTTGCTTGGCGGTAGACCTGCCTTGTCCATGCCTTGGGGGAGACACCGACAGGCAGCAGATGCCAGAGACACTGAGTGAGAGAACTCAGGCAAGCCCAGGAGATGAAGCCTGAGGATGGTGCCTGTTGTGTGTGCTTGTGTCTGTCGGCGTCCCGGTGTCCAGGCCCAGAAAAAGCTGTGAAAGCCGGGCGACGGGCCACGGCACCTCAGGATCGTGTCCAAAAATGGGTCAGTGGCGCCGTGATTGGCTGCGCAAACCTTCTCGGTGGGACGGCACTGAGCTGCGCTTGTCGACCCTGGGCGGTGGCTGCACCTCCCACTGGTTCGTTCCTGGAGCGCCCCTGATGATCGCCCCCGCCATCCCTGCTAGCACCCTGCAGGAACAGCAGCGCCCATGTCGTCCGAAAACAACTCATCCGAACTCACTCGCTCGAGAGCAGAGACGCGCAGAGTCAGTCGAATCAAATCCTCTTTGCCGCCATTGCCAAGAGCCCAAGTCGATGCTGTGCTGCTGATTGCCTCTGTCTGGAGCCCTCCGGGACGTGGGCGCAAATGTGGCTGCTGTTGGGGGGCCGTCGCCGTTGTCGTGGGAAATGCGCCTGCCAATCATTGCCCGCACAATCAGGGATTTACATTGTCTTCCACGTCGTTTCCATTCTTTTGGGTTGTCCCGGATCACACTGTAAAGTCGAACAAGACAGTCCAACAGTCAAGCCATCGCTCTGCCCTCCCGCCATGGCGCCGATGCGGGCTTGCTATCCGTCGACGGATGGAAAACTTTGCAGCCAAGAGGCGAAGCAGATGTTCTAGCCCGACATTAGCTGGCGCTGATGCCATCGTCCGGTCTAAACATTCTAATCTTGGATCCTGCTGCGTACCGGGCAAAATCCAGAACACACAGCAGAAAAAAAATAGGAAAACCTGAATCAACGCCAACAACGGTGCGGGAGGACAACAACAGAAACAACCCACCATACGATGCGTCTTTTCCCCTTCCCGCTCTCGTCTGCAATGACGATGCTGTGTGCCGTACGATCCTTATCGTTCGGCCGATTCAGGTCTTTCTCTTTCTGCTCGGTCATTTCGTGGTTCCACGGTGTGACCCCAGAGGCTCCAGGGTCCTAGCATTGAAACACCACTCAGGTTGCTCCTCGCACCGTCAATCTCACCACCAGATCCCGGCCAACCAAAGTTCAAGACGTTGCTTCCAGAGGGTTCCCTTGTCGGCGCAACTGTAAATCGGCGCGAGAAAATGACCCCAATCATGGGGATCTCCACTGCCATTTCCCACCTGGAGGGGGCCTACGCAACACTCTGAGAGTTGACAGCGTATATTAGCCCGGGGGCCAGCAAAGTGAATCCTTCGTCAAGCCTGATGCGGGTTTGCGAGCGTGGAGTGTTCTCTCGTCCGAGTGCTCTTCCGAGATGAGGCCAAGCTGCCACGACGGGGTCGGCGATTAGCTTTTGCATGGCTCGCAAAGATGATGACGATGTCGGTTAAGCCCCTCCGACTGCGTCTGTTGAATGCGATCGTCAATGAGCAATCCAAGTTTCCGCAATTCCTCTGCAGCAAGCTGGACCACTTGTGTTGTTGTGCAACAGTCGGGAGGAAATCGCTCTAGCAGACGTTTGTCTTTTCCGCGCCAGAGCGCAAAACCCCCCTCTGAGTTCGTTCATTGCAACTTGAAACCATTGTCCATCGTTTCTGTCTTGGTTGTCACATCGCTCAACTCCTCCATGTTGATTGCAACCGGCAGACACCTCTCGTGCATCCCGAAATTGAATGGGCGCACATTGCCAGGAGGCCCTTGCTGAACTTGTTTGGAGGGCATGTTGGTCTGCTTGCAATTGAGTTGATTGTCGACAGATGTCTCTATTGCAAACCTCTCTCTGACAACGAACGAGAACCACAGGCCAGAGCGCTCGGATATCGAGGCATGGCTAGTTGCGGTGGTGTTGCCGCGTTGCCGCGCAGCGCTTGCCCGTCGCCGTGCTCATGGCCTGGTGCTAACTCAGCACCAACGTCGCAGGCGACAGGCCACATTCCATGTCGGGGGCGATGTTTCGAATCCTGTGATGGGGGCCCAGAGTCGACACCGTACCATGCGAGGTCTTCAGGTTTGTCACGGCAAGCCCTTGGCCAAAGAGTCAGGTGCTTGTCGGATGTGAAGGGCCTAGATTGGTGCTGTGGACCAGCGAACGGTTTGTCGGATCTGTGATCAGTGTCGATTGCTGCTGCCGATGACACGGGGTGTCCGATTTCCGAACAGCGATCTGTCATTTGCTGAGAAGATCTGTCCCAAAGGCATGTTGGTCTGTCCGCAGCTGGTCACATGTTGGTTGTCCAAATTTATCTCTTGATTTGCAGTTCTCGTATCAACGGTGCCCAACACGGCGTCTTGATTGGCGAAGATTGAGTATGCCTTGGATGCCCCGTCGGGACAAGACGAGAACGAGAATAACCGACGGCTGTCACCGCCATGCATTCGACGTGATTGGCGTTTGCAGGTCCGTTGCGCCTGTTCGAAATGTTTTTCCAGAGAAAAGGGCGGTGTCGCGTGTCGTGCGAATGAGGCATCACCGCCAGTCGCCGTCGACACCGCCGACCACATCATCGCGCAGGAGCGGGTGATGCAGGTGCAAGGGCGAGTTGGGCGGTAGTAAGCGCGAGCCTATGCAAGTGCAGCTCTGCCAGCGCAGCCCAGCAGCCACTTGCTGCACTCATTGGGCAAGTGGCCTCTCTGCGTTGTTCCCTCTCGTCCCCTTCAGACGGGAAATGCAGCCTTGGGCAGCACCTCTGTTCCCTCAGGTCGCTGAATGGAACGAACCAGCTACCCCGCCCCCGCATCTTACCCGCCGCTGACCTACCACGACCCTTTGAGTTTCATCTGCGTGGGACCTCCACCGACCAACTTCCAGCCCACGTACGCCTCACGTCGTCTGGAACGCAAACACATGTCATAATACAGAGTCCCAAAGATATCCAAACCCAAGGTACGCACGCAATGCAAGGTTCTTCCCCATCCCGTTGCAGATCCTCTCTTTCCAACGCCCATTCCCATGGTCCGGTGACGTTTCCTTTGCTGACTGATCTGGCCCCCGAAGCTTCCCGGCAGCTGGCCCTCCCTCCCAGAAGCTGTTCCCTGCAACCACCCATCTTCCACCACAACCTCGACCCGCATCGAAAAAGAACACCGAATCATGGCAACTGCGACGACTTTCTCGACCGATCCAGCCCTCTGGATCTTCACCTCCCTGACCGCCGGCTCCTCTCACATTGTCACCGCGACCTCCCGTCTCGAGACAATCCTCCGCGCCAACCGTGTCCCCTTCAAGGCCATCGACATCGCGACCGATGAGAAGGCCCGTATGCTCTGGGGCCGCCGCGCCGGCAAAGATGCATCCGGCCGCGTGAGAAGACTTCCGGGCCTGATTCAAGAGGGCTTGGTGCTCGGCGTGGGTTACCCCTTTTTCTTCCATCCGCAGGAAATGAGCTAATCCGCTCCTCGAACCAGGACCTCACCGAAATCGAAGAGTGGAACGAGTACGGCGAATTGAAGCAGCATGTCAAGATCTACTACGACGAGTTCACCATCCCAAATATCCACAACAAGCCCAAGATCATCAAGAAGGTCATCAAGAAGAAGGTCCCAGCCGCCGGAGCAGAAGGCGAGCCATCCACCTCGGGCCCTGCACCCCCTGCACCCCCGGCCGCTCCACCCCTGCCAAAGAACGAGACCTACAACGCCGCTTCAAAGCCCGCTGCCGACCCGAAGCCTGCAGCAAGCGGCAGTTTGACCGCGCTCCCCGTGCGCTCTATCGCCGACGAAGCAGCCGCGAAGGCTAAGCAACTCCGTCTGCAATCGCTGCGCGAGAAGGTTCACGGCAAGAAGGACGAGAAGGCCGAAGAGAAGAAGGCCGAAGAGAAGAAGGCCGAAGGCGCGAACGCTGCTACCGCGTCAGCTGAGACTCCCGCCGAGCCCGAAAAGAAAGCAGAGACCCCAGCCGCCGACGCCACAGAAGATGCGCCCCGAAAAGCCTCCGTAGCCAGTACTGGCAGTGTTTCCTCGGCCGCCAAGGCAGGCCTCCAGTCCCCGACCACAGGATCCTGGGGCGCCTCAACCACCAACCCCGACGCCCTTCGCGAGACACTGCAATCACCGACAACGGCCCGGTGGAAGCCGTCGGACGTCGACAAGCCCGTCACGTCACACATGGGCGCCCAGGTGGCTTCCGCGTCGCAGGAGGAAATTGCAGCCGTTGAGAAGGCCGAGGCGATCAAGGAGGAGCCCGAGAAGGAGTCGTCATCTGAGGAATCATCTGAAGAGGAAGAGGCTACAAAGCCACCCATCGTGAAGGAGGTGTCGCAAGAGAAGATTGCCGAGGTGGAGAAGGCGCAAGCGATCAAGGAAGAGCCCGAGAAGGAGGAAGAGGAGGAAAGCGACGACGACAGCGATGAGAGTGAGGAAAGCGAGGAGGAGACAAAGAAGGTTGAGGCACCCAAAGAGGCGCCCAAGGAGGCGCCCAAGGAAGACGTCAAGGAGGCGCCCAAGGAAGAAGTCAAGGAAGCGCCTCAGGAAGCACCCAAGTCCGAGCCAGAGGCTGAAGCAAAGGTTGAGCCAAAGGTTGAGCCAGAAGCTGAGCCAAAGACAGAGGGAAAGGCAGAGGAGAAGGCGGAGACGACAGAGAAGTAAGCATCACCGCCTTGCCGGCAAGGATTGCAAAGCAAGATGTTCAATCACCTTAGGAGGAAGTGGTGTAAGAGTAGGGGATGTTCGCAAACCCTCCCCAAAGGCCATTTTCCCGATGAATCGCTTTTGCTACATGAGATTAAGTCGTAGGTAGTGTAGTCCATCTCATCCAAATTCTGTCTTATATGCCAATCAAACCGTCTTCAATACAATCCCTCGTCATCACTAGCCGTGCCATCGTGGAACCCGGCCACAGCTTTACCCTTTCCCTTGCCCTTGCCGTTCACGACGACGTCCCCCTCGGATCCGTACTCATCATCGCTGCCCGTCGCGACAGCTTTCCCCTTACCCTTGCTCCCCCCGCCGGCGACGGCCTTGCCCTTGCCCTTGGAACTAGCCCTCGATACGATCGAGGACCCAGACACGGCTCTCAAACCTGCAGTCGCCGGCCGCTGTTGCTGCGGCTGCTGCTTGTCCTTGTCAGGCGAGCCCTCGAACATGGCGCGGACCTGCTCGTAGTGAGACAGCTCGCCCGCGCTGACGGATGGCACGAGCTCGCGGTTGGCGGCGAGGAAATCCTCCTCCGTGACCATGACGGCGATGTCCTCGGGCGTGGCGTGGTGGTCGAAGAAGTACGCCGTAGAGATGGGGCCCTGGTGGCGGCGCGTGGCGAGCGCGGCGGGGTCCGCGTTGATCTCGCGGATCTTTGCGTCGACAGAGGCGGCCTGGCGGGTGACGGCCTTGAGCATCGCGTCGGAGCAGAGGGCGTAGAAGTCGGCTCCGGTGTATGTGAAGGGGAGCTGCTGGGCGACGGACTGCAGGGAGACGGACGGGTGGAGGGTGAATCTGGAGTAGTTCGGTCAGTATGGTCTGTCACAAGGAAGGTTGAGGATTTTACTCACTTTCTGGTAAGAGCTTCCAGAATCTTGAGCTGCTTGTCGTGAGTGTCAGACACTCCAAGGTAGAGCATCTTGTCGAAACGTCCGGGACGGAGGAGGGCAGGATCTAAGAGATCCGGTCTGTTCGTGGCACCAATAACAAAAACGCCGCCGCTGGTATCGTCGCCTCCGGACATGCCGTCTAGCTCTGCCAGAAGCTGAGAAACGATACGGTCCATGACTCCACCACTGTCGCCCTGGTTGCCACGCTTCGGCGCCACTGAGTCCAACTCGTCAAAGAAGACAACACAAGGCCTGGCATCTCTGGCACGCTGGAACACACGTCTGACGTTGGCTTCGGATTCACCAATGTACATGTTGAGCAGTTCTGGTCCCTTGACACTGAAAAAGTTGAGACTGTACTCCGTGGCGATAGCCTTTGCGAGCAACGTCTTTCCGGTACCGGGGGGTCCGTAGAAGAGAATACCGGAGCGCTTCTTCATGCCCTTGGCGAATAGCTCGGGTCGCTCGAGCGGCAGCTGGATCGTTTCCGTGACGGCATCCTTGACATTGTTCAAGCCTCCGACGTCGTCCCATGTCACGTTGGGAATCTTCGGGGCACCGATGGCGCCAGCGAAGTTCTTGCGTGCGGCTTCAACAGCAACGTCAAAGTCGCCCTTGGTCACACATCGGGCCATCGGGCCGCCTGCCACTTGAAGATCACGGACAGTGACGGTTTGCCCTGAAGTGCCCGTCTTGAGAGAGATTTGCTCCAGACGCAAGCGCTGTGCAATGAGCGCGCGGTCCACCACGTCAACGAGGTCCCCTGCTACCAGTGCAGCTGTCTTGAGAGCGACGCCATTGAGGTCGACTTCGGGATCGAGATTGATGCCGCGGTCTTCAACGATGGTTCTCAGAATACCTTCACGCTCCGCTTCATCAGGAGCACCCATCTCCAGCTCGTGGCTGAAAAGGCCGCGGACTCCGTCAGGCACTTTGTCAACATCGCTTGTTGTTGCGATGAGAACTCTTGTGTCCTGCAGGATTTCCTTCATAGTAGAGACCATGCGATCGGCCGTCAACGCCTCGACGTGCTTGATCAGCAATGCCGTGGTTTCTGGACCACAGCTCATCGCTCTCTCGGACCTTGTTCTCAAAAGTCCTTCCGTCTTGACATCACTGCCACTGGTTCCGGCTTCACTCAGTATATCATACGCGTCAATAGCATATGTGTGAAGTCCAATATCTGAGCAGGCTTCCGACGCGACGGTTGCCTTGCCGATGTTGCGATGAGATGACGTAAGAAGGATGGCTACCGGTGGCATCTTGAGATGGATTGCTCTGGGACTGGTGGCTGCAGCGAGAAGCTCTCTGAGACGCCGTCTCAAGGAAGAGATGTGACGTTGATCCTGTTCAGGTAACGTCAAGGCAGACGCGCTTGGTGACTTGGAAGGCATCTTCTTGACGCCCAGATAGTACGGCCAAGTGCTGTTCTTGGTAGCTGGAATACGGCTGGTGGCGAAGCCGGAGCCATGCATCGCAACTGAAGAGCTGTCGATGCACGCAACTCCACCCCATAGATCGTCTGACTGGTCGTCTTCCGCCTCCATTTTGGATATTTGGATATGGCCCACCTTGAACCAGGCTACGTGATCGACCCTTGAGGATCCATCCTTGGTAAGAGCCATAACATCATCCACTTCTGATCCATTGCTCCCGCTCGCCTGTTCTTGGAGGGCCTTTCCTAATTGCGTGTCGATAGGTACAGCAAGGAGGTCTCCTGTCCTAACGAGACGGAACTTTTGAGCAAAGTAGCGCTTCAGCCCACCCAGCACTGCCGACTGGTATGCTCGCTCGGCAGTTACAGGGGACCGGACGTGTTGGATCGTAATATCGCGAGCGTACGGCGGTCGAGAAGCGCTCGTGAACTTGGGTAAAGTTCCCTTACCTTGGTAAGAACCGCGCTTAATGGGCGATAGTCTCAGATACGGGGGGCCGTCAAGATTGGCCAGCAGAATTGGAGAAATATAAGCTGCTGGGCTTGTCGGCTTTTGGAGCTGAGATTCGAAGAATGACAGTCTGCGTTCGCCGTGTTTTGCGCTGGGTATCCGTGTTACGGGGCGTTGCGAGTATCCCTCAGGAAGACCATACACCCTCACAGGCCGCCAATTAGACTCAGTCGGCTCTAGTGACGTAAAGCTACCGAGGCCAAATGCGCCAAATCCGTTGGCAGGCGGTTCCTCGGCGGCCTCTACGCGAACCCAGTCTCCTGAAAAACAGCCAATCTTGGACAGTGATGATATGTCTACGAAGATTCTGGCTTCGTCGTCATCCTCAGGGGCAGGCTTGGGGTGAAGAAGATCTACGGCAATGGGTCGAATCAAGCCCTGAGCCTTGAAAAGTCGTCCTCTGGGCCTGTCAGGACGCGCAGTCGTCGCGGTAAAGTTGGAGAATACAGACGCTGGCGTAGCGATACCGTTCGTCTTTCTTCCTCTTCCAATCGTCATCGGAGTTCCAGGCTGCATCGTGGATACGCCGCTTGCTGTTGTGGGAAGTGTCGGGGCTTGTAAGGAAATCATATCGTCCATAGAGTCGTCAGACAAGTCGTCGTCTTGATCGATGCCAGAGAGCTCCGACTCTTCAGTTTCTGTAACCGAATCCAACTCCGTAGTCGCAGCATCTGTCTTGTACCGGTCTTCGGCAGCCGAGTAAAACTGATCGTTCGCTGTATCGTCTTCGTCGTCTTCGGGAACACCGTTCAGACTGCGGTTCCGGGGGATTGCCGTGGCGTGGCTACGTTTTGCGTGTACCCGTCCTCGCATCAGAATGATCTTAGTGTTCTCAGACAGAATTCCCTGGCTCACAGGCTCGCACAGCATGATCTTTCCAGGATTCGGCGGAACGTGGGTGACTGGATGCGGAGGCAGCGGAAGGGGGAAGAGATCGCCGGAATGAAGCACTGTCAGGCTGCCCAAGGCCACGCGCAAAGCGGCAATCAGACGGCCGTCTGAGGTTGCCGGTCCCTTTCCAGTAGGATGGCTAGGATGATCGCGGAAAAATGTTCCCTCGCCTTGCTCCAAGCGCTTCGTCAACTCGCTCTCGAGGCTCACAAATACCGTATCCAACGAAAGGGCGACCACGTCGAGTATCTGGATCTCGATGCCGCTGCGACTGTGACTCGAGAGCTTTGACGGTGCGACTTGTTGTAAGATCGTCGCAAAGTTCTGCAGCGACAGCGAAGAGGGAGAGAACTGGACGGTTGAGGGTTTCATAGTGGAGGACTTGGTCACAGGCACAACTGTCCAGGCGGTTTCGGTCGGGGAGGGGTTCGGTTCCCACGGAGCGATCGCAACATGGTGGATTTCTTCGGAGCCGTCTTCACGGGAGGGAGCTGCGTCCACAAGCAATTAGCCATTACGCGCGGGTGACAGCGATCTGGAGAAGCGCGGCCTACCATCACGGAGGTGGGGGAACAGGTCCGCAAAGAGGTCCTCGGACAGGATGCCGATGTCGCCCCTGACTTCATGGTCGTCGAGAATCAGTCTAGCAGATAGGGAGGGCTTGTCCTGTCTTCTTCTCCGTGTCCTTCTACTCCTCCTCGCCTGTGATGGCGGCACGAGCTCCGAGGTTGTCATGCTGGCGTTTCGGTACACGGGCCGATGTGAAGCGAAGCAACAGACGATATCTCAAATAAGCATCGCAGGAAGCACAACAGAACGGCCCAGGCGTCGAGTGTTAACAAAAGGAGTGAATCGTCGCGGAGCAAAAGATCAATTGAAGCCGAAGGGTATCAAAGGTCGCAGGACGTCGTGTCCCGATCGCGATGGCCGCGTTGAAGAGCTAAGCTCAGGTCCCTAAGTCCAGTGTCGGCTTGGAGTCGGGGCCAACTCAAGCTTCGGCTGGGGGTGTCTTAGGCCTCGGCATTGGCGCAGGGCCAGCTGCAGCCGCACCTTTTCCCCAATCTCCTGGGGTTACCAGGAGGTGCTGCACCTCAGGAAGGCAGCAAAATCCGGCCTGAGCGGGGATAGCCGAATGACTAAGCATGTGTCCGGGGGAGCGTCGACGCCGAACAATCCCCGCCCAAACTAAACTTGACTCCATCGAGAGTCAGGTTCCTGTTGCTATTCACTAAGGCGACTGTCAATATCTTGAGTCGCGCCTGTTCATGTAGCAAGGCCGTTGTCGAAAGTCACCATGACTTGCGAATTCATCTGTGCAACAATGGTTTCTCATGGTAAGATGTTATCGAATTCCTCCGTCCGATATCGCATCGCCAAGAAGTGCGAGGTAGGTATTGGCAAGTCGAATATTGGAATGAAAATCATCCAATGGAAGTAGCGTTGGGTCTCTAAATCATTACTGTATGCTTTTCTTTCACTCTTTGATTCAAAGCTCGCAGGTTATCCCGCCCATATGGTCTCGACATAGCTCAAGCCCCCAATTGGGAGATAAATTGGCATAGTGTTCTCCTCTTTGGGGAAGAAGAAGTTTTGGGTACTCAGCCCCAACAACAGCGCACCGCTTTACACACTCCAAGGATTGTGGCTGATCTCAAGGTCTCGACCTGCCATTCTGGAGTTGCAATCAAGTTTCTTATCAACGACTTCTCCACTCAAGACAACGTCAGAAGAAGATGTCATATTGACGCTTCTGCGGATTGGAACACAACGTTCATCCACATGGATCCACTCACCACAGCTTCTATTTCGCCTCAAGCCGTATGTATCGACGTCCTATGCATCTTCATCCTAATCAAACACCAAAACGGGTTGTTGGTGACCAGTTCGGGTGCAGCAGCCGGCCACGTCGCAATTGAGTTTCGCCGTGAGTAAGCTGCGCATTATTTCTGGCTTACAGGACAACTCCCAGCAGCTCCGGATGACGACTCTCTGGTTTCGCGGGTGTGCGGCATCCGGACGCGCTCCATGCTTTTGGCGAGTCGCCTTGATCCAGCTGAACAGAGACAAAAGATTACCACATCTGGCACAGCACAGCCTTGTCCAAACACCAACCACACTGCGTAATATGTGGCGATCAAGCGATTGCTGGCACTGCAGATCCGGTTCGTCCTTGATATCCGGCCGAGGAGGCTGGAAGGACAACACACAGTTCAGGGTAGAGAGCTCAGACGCAGCGGCTTCAAAAAAGTCTGAATGTGCATGGGATGCCGAGTTGGCCGGGTTGACCCAGACTGCTGCCAGCAGCATCCGTACTCGGTTTCCGTATCCGTAAACACCACCCCGACTATTCCTAGGATTTTGTGGCGAAAGGCTAGGCAGAGTTCGAGGGAGCCGCGTGGTTGATGCCGTTCAAAGGTTTGCGATGACACGTCTGTATCTGGATGCTAAATGATTGGCAGAGTTGACGCGGCATTTCTTTGTCCTCTCGACGACACCTTTTTTTTTCCTTTTCCTCCGAAGACATTGCGCAACAGATCCATCGCGGCCAGGCTCTCCCAAGATATCTGGCAGTGCTATCGGGATGTCGATGTCAATGATGATGCATGGTTTTCCAAACACATCTCGGGATCGTCACATGCTTTTTTTCTCCGGCTGGTTGAGGTCCAATCAATGCAAGTCATTTAACGGATGGCTCCAAACAACACAGCTGCTATGACGCAAGCGGGGCTCCTCCCTGGTCGATGGAGGTCGATGTAGCCACCCACTGGCTCGGCGATGGCAGCGATACCTTAGCCGGCAGCGACTGGTCCGGGCTTCTTCAGCGCTTCAGCGCAGCGTCAGCGACAAGGGGAAGCCGGGAGGCTCCAGACAAAGTTCCCTGATGGCTGCGGCTGGACCGCATGGGCGTCTGCGTTCTGGGAGCGTGTTGCGTGTGTCCGTCCTTCTGTCGTCGGGTCTCTCTTGCTCTGTGTGCAGGTGCAGGTGCAGGTGCAGGTGCAGTGCCAAAGTGCAAAGTAACATTGGCATTGACATTGACACCTTCCAGACCAGACCGCACGGCTGGAATCTGGACACAATCATACCACGATTCTTGCGGTGAGACCGGCTTGTCGTGATCTTTGCATTTTCGGCGGTACGCGAGCACGTTCTCCCACGTCCGTACTTTTTTTTTGTTGTTATCCTCCCCCTTCTCAAATTTCCCCATCCCTTTATCGTTACCGTCCGGCGGCGCCCAAGGACCCCGAGACTCGAGTTCGCCTCTCCCTTGTTATTATTAACCCGCCAACCGTATCGTCTAGTCGATTGGTGTGGCATTGGATCTAATCCTTACCTCCGCCCCCAATTTGCGCCGACCACACCCCTCCACCACCCCTTCTCTTCTTCCACTATCGTTCCGGATCTACGCTTTGCTTCCCTGCTTTGGATACCACCCTCTCACCTCCAATGATGCCTGTTCATGCCATCAGTGGCTTTGGACTGATCATTTGAGAACCAATTTTCTATCCCAATCATCTTTTGCCAACTTCATCGCGCAAATTCATCCCGCAGCGCAAAGAGAGGCGACCTTTCCCCCTTTTCAGCTGTTCAAGTCCCTGCAAATCTCGACCCTGCGCAACAGTTGCGACGCAGACCATATTTCTCTTCTGCGATCGGGCTAAAGACCCAAGAAAGTCATGGGTAACTTTTCCGATTCCTCGGACGGCCGCCGCGACCGAATACGCGACCATGCCGTTACACAAACCGCCGTCGAATTCGCCCAACAAGCCGAGAAGCTGTCACACCAGAAGCACGAGACCAGCGACTCCGCCGTCGCCGTCGAGGCCCGTTTCGTCACACCGCAGGATCCCGTTGTGGTCACATCAGAGGGGCATAGGCTTCCGGGAGTTCCCCTACAAGAGGCACACAAGTTGAACATACTGAAAGAAGAACTCGAAGATGGCCCCGCGGTGGTCAAGATCAAGCAAGGGGACGAGGTGCAAGACGAGGTCGCCAATGCTGAGGAGATTCCGGAAAGACAGGAGAGAGTAATTTCCCTACCAACAGACGTAGATGGCAAGTCTCTTCAAAGATCGCAAGAAGGCTCCCTTCGTCGCCAGATGCCGCCTTCACACACCAATCCCTTGTTTCCGCCTCTACCACTTTACGGGCCACCATCACTATTTCGCGACTTCCAGTGCATGGTTTTCCGGGTTTCGGCCTTCTTCCTCAGTCTGGCATTTCTTGGAGTCATTGTACTCGGCGCACTCTTCACCAGCATTCCGCCACTATGTACAAGGATATTTTACCTCCTGACACTTCGCAATCCTGACAAGCGGAGACCGTTCTTCGAGGAAGAGATGCGCAGAATCAAGCTCCGTGCAGACCAGGACAAAAATTGGAAACGAAGCAAGTCCAGCCAGAAGCTCAGCAAGGACAAGGAGTCCATGGCTGATGAGTTCGTCCCGACCGAGGGTGGGCCCGATCCAATCGTCTGCGATGTCGGATACTACGCGCGTCGCGTTGGCTTGGACGTCGAGGAATTCCAAGTACAGACCGAGGACGGATTCGTGATTGACTTGTGGCACGTCTACGACCCGAAAGAATACACGCCGTTGAGCGAGAAGGAGAGAGCCGACAGAGGGCCCGACGTTTTCACCACATCAAGGAAGAAACTCAAGGATCCCGAACAAAAGAAAAAGTTTCCTGTCCTGCTTATGCACGGTCTACTGCAGAGTTCCGGCGCATACTGCACCAATGACGAGGACTCGCTCGCATTCTACCTTTGTAAATCTGGCTTCGACGTCTGGCTTGGCAACAACCGATGTGGCTTTAAGCCCAAGCACGTGTTGCTCGAGTACTCCGACCCGAGGATGTGGTGCTGGAACATCCGCCAGATGGGCGTTTTCGATCTGCCGGCGTTGACTTCGCGAGTTCTCTACGAAACCGGATTCGAGAAGATTGGTCTGATCTGCCATTCCCAAGGCACAACACAGACCCTCGTGGCCTTGGCCAAGGAGCAGCGACCCGACTTGGGTGAAAAGTTGACCGTCTTCTGCGCCCTTGCACCTGCCGCCTACGCGGGACCTTTGATCGGAAAGATGTACTTTAAGTTCATGAGGATCATCACCCCTGGCATGTTCCGCTTAATGTTCGGTATTCATGCCTTTATCCCCTTCATGATGCAGATGCACCAGATACTTCACCCCAAGATCTATGGCTGGCTCGGTTACAAGGTTTTCTCGTTCCTCTTTGACTGGACGGACACAAGATGGGACCGCGGTCTGCGAGACCGTATGTTCCAGTTTGCGCCCGTCTACGTCAGCTCGGAATCCATGCGATGGTGGTTGGGAAGGGAATGCTTCGCAAGGCACAAGTGTATCCTTTCTACCAAGGAGGATGTCCGCGCTGAGGAGAAGGAGGACCGCATCAACGGCGACGACTCTCACACACTGCGAGCCGATGACGCCGACGGCCTTATGTCCCCTCGTACAGTCGACGAACACACTCGCAGGCCCAAGGGCTCAACAGCATGGTACAACGAACAAGCACCGCCGTTCGCACTCTGGGTTGCTGGAAACGATGACCTCGTCGACGGCAAGAAGCTCCTACGCAGATTCGAGAGAGGCCGCGAGCCGCATCTCCAGGTGGTTCACAGCAAGGTCATTGATGAGTACGAGCACCTTGATGTTATCTGGGCTATGGATG
Organism: Colletotrichum fructicola Nara gc5; assembly: GCF_000319635.2. Taxonomy (NCBI): domain Eukaryota; kingdom Fungi; phylum Ascomycota; class Sordariomycetes; order Glomerellales; family Glomerellaceae; genus Colletotrichum; species Colletotrichum fructicola. The sequence continues at coordinate 3,771,015 of NW_027094051.1, read as the reverse complement.
CCCCGCAGCAGGTGTTTACCGAAATCCGCGAGGTTCTGTGGAAGACTTGCAATGCGCGGGACAAGTGCCGCATTCCCAAAGGCTGCGAGGACGTGGCGAAGTGGGTGCCGCCAGTAGCCAAGGCCGTCAAAGGGGACACAGAGGAGAGTCAGTCGAGCAGTGACGATACCGAGTAGACTTTGGCTTCCGAGTTTCGGCAAGTTTTTCTGCATGAGTTGGAAGCGGCGTTGGTGAAGAGACGAAAAGACGTAGACCTCGTATATACCTCGGGCGGCAGGCGTGTTTTGGCTTCCATCAGCATCGCATAGGAGTAAAAGCGTTGGACGACTTCTTGGATTGCACGAATAAAGGTATGGAACACGCGTAATGGTAATCGTTCTGGCAAGAACACTGTTGGAAGAGTATACATGTATACACTAGAGTAAGAGTAGACGACGTACACGAATCATTGACTGCGGTAATCACTTCATTCTCCTCCCGGGGTCGTATGGCATGGTTGAGACAGAATTCTTCGCCGGCCCAACAACACATTTTATGGACTTGTGTTCGTATTCAAATTCTATGACCGGCTGATGATTTCCCGTTTTACCAGCAATGTTCTTCATCGGTGTACCACTGCATATAGCACAGTCTGAGGGTTCTACCTCCCGAGTTTCTGTTATGCTGGCCTCGTCGACTAAAAAGATTCACACCTGCGACTGGGTGTATAGTGATGTCTATCATCAATATCATCCTTTGGGTATTGGGAACGATTTAAGTCGAGATTGACAACGTACCGCTAAATCAAGACGTTCTTACAAAGATCAATCACCTCAAACACAGACACTGACTTACTGATCCGGGGGTATGTTCGATACGCGCAATCGGAAGAATTGATTGGCATAAACATGAAGCCACTCCATTCTTGAGGAGTATAAAAGGGACCAATGGTGCGTTTTATACTCTGCTAGCACGATGATAATGTTGACGCCCTTCCGGACTTGGAGCTACAAGCCCCTTTTCACTTTCACTTTGTTGGCTGTTGGATTGCTACTACTACCAAATACACCGCTGTGACTGTGGATCAATGTGGAATATAAGAAGCCTACTAGTTTACCGTCAGGTATCTACCCTTCAATGTGACGAGGATGGGAGAAGAGCTCAGTTCGTTTGACTCAATGCCGTGGCCTTTGTGGCCTTTGAAGAAGTCTCACACTGAGAGCTTCTGGAAACTTGAGAATTCAAAACGTTAATCTGTATATCCGTTCCCTCTCCGGCGTTTTCTCTGGCTTATTCCAGGAAATAATGACACCAGAAAGAATCATCTGCAGTGTGTTATGCGAAGGCCTACATACCCACGAGGTAAAAACATTGAAGCTTGGAGTGATTATTGGTATCAAGCTCTCGAAGCGGCTGACGTGATTGGGTGACTAAAACTTGTGTCAACTCTCGATTTTTGATGTCAGAAGTAGACACACGTCAACGGTATTTTAGTATAAAACTGGGGGAGCCTGCCTCAGTGCAGTTCCGCTCAGAGCAGACAATATGGGAGACAATGAGACCCGGCATAGGCTGTATCTTCATGAGCAACGATATCACTGTGCGGTCACGCAAGTATATCAATAACTGTGATACCAACATCAGCACTATATGCACATCCTTAGTCACTGCTTCACTGGTGCTGTCTCCTTATGCGATGGAATAACCGAGAAACATTCTGAGCCTCGGGCGGGTGATGGAAAGCCACTTCCGACAAGGTCAACATTTCTCGTCTGGAAAGTTGAAGTGAGATCGCAGTTGATGATATGTCTTTTATTGCGGAAGAGCCTTCTACTGAGTCAGTACTTTGAGCAGATGCGACTAGAAGTGACGGTTATGAATGGAAGACATTGTTCCTCCGTAGCTGCACGTCCAAAGGAAGCCAGAATACGAGGACCAACGTAGAATAAGTCAAGGACAACAAAAAGCTGTTAGATCGAGATATTAGCCGAAGATGACCTCGCAGACAGAAGTTAGCTTTCTAATGCATGCATGGTTTATTCCATTGGAAGCGACACTTGCATAATAATCACTTCAAAAGCAAAGCTTTCCATCAACTCTTCGCTGCCCTGACATGGTCGCCACTAACGATGGTCTTAAGCAAGGCGACGTAGGCATTAGAGACCGAATTTGCTTTATTTGACCAACTTTGACCGGGATCGTTTTTCCTGGTGGAGCAATCCAATTACTTCTCAAACACGGGTCCCAATCGAAGGTGGATGTTGCTGCACTCTGTGTGAGCAAATTCATAGTGTATGTCTCTCAAACTCATGGTTCTACCAATATTACTTCTCTTCTTGTCTTTTCGTTTATTCTCAGGGATTATGATATGAGCTGTGACTCGTGCCTACTTGAAGAATCTGAATGTTTTACACCTCGTCTTGAGGCGACATAACTCATAGTTACTATATTCTTTATCATGTACAGCGCCATGTGCATTTCGATGCCTTCCAAGTAATCACCTCTTCGCAGCCCTTTTATCACTTGGCTCAACGCAACCCTTTCGCTAGGAGTGAAATGGGTATATTAGTTATCCATAGCGGACATCTTCACCCAGAGGGACCCAACAAATACCGGGGCAGCCTGCGGTATTCTTCTTCAAACCTCGGAAACGCAATTAAGTCTCCTGGGCTCTGTTTACGGATACGTAGGGCAAGATCCCAGGTACTCATGCCTGGCCTCTGTACGACGTTTGCCACTGGCATTGCCCTGTGTATATTACGCAGCAGATCATGCAGGAAACGATCTCGAATCTGAACGAAGAACGGAAATTCACATGATTTCGAGCACGCTTTCTCGACTGTATCGCTACTGATATCTCCAGACTAATAAAACAATTCCGTTACAAATCGTAACGATTGTCACGCGAATTTTCCTGAAGGTCGATTCGTAAATTCACTAGTACGGTTTATACAGATAATTAGCCTCTTAGAATGCTTGATATCACCCACCATGAAGTGTTAGACACGCTGAACGTCGAAACACTCGGTTACGCTAATCAACATATATACGAAGAAAACCACAAATCCTTGCTTGGCGGGGACGCCATTTGGAGGTTACTTGCTGAGAGGAAGAAATGGTATATGCTTCGTTTTACATAGTCTATCAAGACCTTTGTACAAGAACCTCAAGGCTCTATATCTACGACTCCTCTACAGAGACGGCCCGAGACGAGGCCCCTGGCAAACCGTGCAAACCTCACGCACGTCTGCATTTTCGAATCCTGCTTCAACACACCTCCATCCACCTCAACCGATCCTCTCCGCCTCCTCCATCAACTTCTCAACACTAAACCGCGGGTCACCTGTCCTGAACCACTCCAACAGCTTCTTCCTCTCCGCCGCCCTCTCCTTCCCCTCCGCCTCTCCATAAAACCTCTGCAGGCACATCACAAGCCACTGCGCATGCTCCGACTTGACCCCGCGGTCCTCCGACACCTTGCCGTGCATCAGCACTAGGCCCCTCTCGTCCGCGAGGTCCGTGTGGTGCGTCACCGTCGTGTGCGGCTGCGCGTACTCCCCGCGCGCCTTGAACTCGGCCAGCTGCGTGAACATGACCGTCGCCGTCTTGGACGCCGCATCGAACACCCACTGCAGGAAGTGGATCTCGGCGCCCTGCGACTCGTGCGGCACCGGCAGCACGAACTGCGGGTTCTCTCGCGCGAGGGCCTCCATCTGCCGGAACGTCGACGACGGGATCACCGCGCACAGCGACGTCGGGTCCGAGGCGTGGCGCAGCCGCCAGATGGCCGTCAGCTCCTTGTCCGGCAGCTCGCGCGCCTTGGGGAGGTCGAGGATCTCGTCGAGGGACTTGATGCCGTTGCCCGAGGCGCCGGGCACCGGCGGTGGTGGCGGGGTTCCTTCTTGTGTCGTGGCGGTCGTCGCCGCGGGCGCGGGTTCGTCGTTGAGGATCTCGTCCAGCCCGGGCACCGAGATGGCGTCCCGCTTCTTCTGCTCTTGGATCTTGTCGGCGTAGGCGGCCTTGAGCTCGTCGATGTTGGAGACGCCCTCCTGCTTGGCCTTCTGCTCGAGCTTCGCGCGGTACTTTTCGACGACGGCGCGGGGCTGCTGGGTCGTTGCGAGGAAGCGCACGTCGTGGACCTGGGCCCAGCGGCGCTGGTTCGATGCGCGGAAGGCGCGCGCCGAGGAGGTGACGAGGTGCCGCAGCGCGGGGATGCGGCAGGATGCCATGTTTGCGTGGAGTTTGGGGTTTGTATCTCCTCGGTATGTTTTCGGGTTCAGGATCGATTTCGGTGGGTGTTTGTCGCACGCGCGGATTGAGGGGTGGTGAGGGCAAGGTGCAAAAGTTGGATTGTCACTCATGCACTTGAAAAGCTCATGTGGGCCCGGTGGCGGGGCCGGTTTTCGGCGCAGCTAAATGCCGGGCTGCAGCACGGAGGCGGGCCGCAAACTCAACCCGTCGCGCTTCGTGCCTCCGTTTTGCATCCTCGTCTTTGCAGGGAACCTTATACCCAAAACTAACCTGAGCATCTCGCGCGCCTTTTAAACTCACTGTGTCAGCTTTACGCCGCTTCGGCCCGCAGTTAAAGTTACATTTCTTTCCCCTCATACTCTTTCGTAACGGCGAGTTGATCCGAAGGCCTCCCACTCATCCCCACGATCATCAAGAGATTTTCGCTTACTTAAATCATGTGATCGCCTTCTAAGTCCTCGAAGTCCCCGGCTACCTGCTCTTATAAAGTCCAATTCCATTCTCCCTCGACAACCCTTCGGCCCTACTTCAGCAGAAGCTATGCGATTCGTGCGGCGATGTGGAGGAAGAGTGCATGCCAAAGTACCGCAACCTCAAGACCGAGACACGCTCTTTCAACCTCTGCTACGTTTCTTCCTTTTTGGCTGCCGTCCGCGATGATGTGGAGATATCCTAGTAGTCTGGGGACCAGTCGCTGATGTATGGTGGTATTGACGACAAGGGAACCGTCGACAAATCGTCTACGGATGACTTCCCCGTACCCTCCAGCGAAAGGGCCATTGTCTCCCAAAACAGCCCCAAATTAGCATGCAAGAAGCGCAAATCTAGCTCTGCTTCGTTGACGCGGTCCATCAGGAGCCCTACGTAAGGCTTAGGCGGTGCGGCAAAGTTATGCATCCTCTGTTGCCGCCACTTCTCCTTTCAGCGCCCAGCCCTTTTCATCAAAGCATCCCTGCGATCAGTGGTCGGAGGGGTGATTTAAGACCGCAGGCCTTCGAGCTGGCTCCTTCCCGGATTCCGGCGGGGGGCCTGTCAACCGCTTTTCGGGAGCGGGGCCGGCACGCCCCGAATGTGCTCTAGTCGCCAAAGCATAGGTAGTGTCCGTTGCAAATGCTTCCCTCGTGCCTGCTCATATCAGTCACGCCAGGGTTCCGGATGGAAAAGATAATTGACGCTTCTATCAGCCAAGGTGATAGAGAGCTACGGCCAAAGGACCCATCTCGGCCGGGACTGTTTGGGCGCTCCACAGCGAGCGGTTACATCCCGTCCGGGGCAACCCAAGCCTGGGGAAAGTCATCTGGGGTCCAGGTCGCCCTGCGGCTCAAAGCCAGCGTCTTTGGGTCAAGAACATCTCCCATCCAAAATGGTGTCGATGAGTATCGAACCGTGACCGTAAGATAGGGAAATGGCTCAAGTGAGCTGATAGTGCTCCAGAAAGCTTGTGCACAAGCTGAGGTTACGCATCATAAACGAGGCGATGAAGGTCCGGTTTGCTGGATCCAGCGGTGACGAGGTGGCTTGTGAGCTCAATCAGATGCACACGGAGAGGGAGGAGAAGGTGTTTGAACGAGCGGGAGGAAGTCCAGGCTGGATTATGGCTTTCTTCCGTGTCTGCGACTTTCCTTCTCTGCTGTCAGCAAATGTCCTGCTTGGATGTAGCAGGGGCCCGCGGGAAATCCGGCGTCGAGAGGGAAAGTGTGCTGAACGGGTCGGATTTGACTGCCGGGTACAGATCATGCCCGCGTCTTGGGCTGAACAGGGAGGGCGGGAGATAAGGCGAGGTGACGGTGCACCTGCATCAACGGCACCCCAGCACCATCTCATCTTCGGTTTCCCCAGATCGCAGCACAACCGATGAATGATTTCCGGTGGTGTCTTTCAGCTTCAACCGTTGGCAACGCTGCTGTGCTACCTCTAAGACTAGTTCGAACGCTCCTCAACCCCCCTTCAAAAGAAGAAAGTCGCCATCACTAAACGAGACAGGTGATGCGTCATCAATACAATCTGGACCAGGACCCGAGGAATGAAGACGTAGAAGATCTTTCCTTCCCACCCCAAGTGCGGGGGAAAACCCCATGTCCAACGTCTGGGGAAACGGCACTAAGGTAGGTGCCGATGTAGTGGTGGTGGTGGTGAGCTACCAACCCGTCGGGATTGGCTGCGCCATCAAAACACCCATGACGCGAAGAAACAGTCCCTGCTGCCGTCTGGAAACCCGGAGAGGTGTGTGTCGCCTGGCCATGTGGGATAATGATGAGGGGAAGCCGGCCGGTAGGGCTTGGGTTGGAGAAGCGGTTGGGCGGTTATTATTAGCACCGCTCGATCCGACCTCGATCTTTCCCCTCATCTCATCTTTATCTCGACTTCATGCCATCTCAAGTAATGGACCGTCAGGCGACTTCACCGGTGGCCCTCTAGCTTGTCTTTCAAGGTTCATATTGATTGTTGTACAGGAACCATGGACATGGCAACACTATGAAAACATTGTGCAGGATCGGACTGACGCTGAAAACCAGGTTCGAGGGCATTGCTCTTTCGCCTCTCGAGTTTCCTCCTCTCTCCGAGCGGATATCTCTCTTCTATGTCTAACCTTTCTTGGTTTTGGTAAATCGCTTTCAAATCACATCTGCTTTCCCGCCTCACCAGCGGCACATTTACTCAGCCCAAGTGGGCTTGAAAGTCCAACGCTGGTCCTCGCCCTGGGCAAAGGGGACACCGAGCTCGAACAGCTTGACAATCACGTTGGAGAAGTCCTTGAAGAAGGAGTCGTTGTCCTTGGCGTACTGCTCAACGTACTTCTTGAAGGTCTTGTCCTGGATCAGAGCGTAGTCGGCGGGAAGCATCATTAAGGTCTTGGTGCCCTTGTCCTCGTACTGGGCAGGGCCGTCCCACTTCTTCCACTGCCACTTCTCGTTCAGGAGCAGCTTGTAGTAGTCGTTGGTGAGAACGGTGGGGGAGAAGGTCCAGGGGCCGTCGAAGCCAGAGCGGTCGGTGTGGCAGCGGCCAAGGGCGTGGGCGCCGGCCAATGCGACGATCTCCTGGTCGTTGAAGCCCATGCGGTAAAAGATATCGCGAAGGTGCTTCTCGCGCTTGGAGGCGTCGGGGAGACGACCGTCGGGAGTGCAAGCAGCAGCCTCACCGTCCTTGCGGCCAGGGCGGTAGGGGATGACGGGGCCCTGCATCTCCTGGATGGCGCAGACGCCACCGAGGATCCAGAGGTCGGAGTAGGAGATCCAGGGGAATTGCTCTGCAAGAAGGTTAGTATTTCTGGCTGGGGCAATCGACTTCAAATCGGAAGCAACCTACTCTTGACGGGCTCGAGGAAGTCACGGGCAGCCTTCAGACCGGCGTTGGCGCCGTGGTCGGACTCAGGGGCGAAGCGCATGGTGGCGCCGTTGCTGCCACCGGTGCCGGTCTCCTTGTCGAAGGTGCCGCTGGCGTGCCAGGCCAGACGGACGAGGACGGGGCCGTAGCTGCCGTCATCGTACTCGTCGTTCTCCTCGAGGCGGTCGGCAATGGCCTTGTACACCTTCTCGTAGTCGGCCTTGGTGGGGTTGACGATCTTGGGGGTCGAGCCGGCAGAGACGCCGCCCTCGCGGGTGTAGAAGTAGCCGCCAGCTCCAACGACTGCGGCACCGGTGAGCCAGATCCAGGTGGAGCTGCCGGACTTGGAGGCTGGCTCGGAAGAGTAGAAGCGGCGGCCCTGCTGGCGGAAAGCCTGGCGAGGAGCGACGGCGAAAGTGTTTCTAGCGGTGGTGCGCATCGCCGCGCGGGCAAATTGTCTGGTAGAAGCTGCCATCTGGTTGGGGTTGTGTTAGTTTTGGGCTTTATCGTGGACAAGATTGCGGTGTGTGTGTGCCGGGTGACCAGCCGGTATAAGAACAACACTCCTTAGCAAGAAGATGATGTATGAAAGCTGTGGCGGGGGGTTTGGAAATAGCTGGAGACTAACCTTGCTTGAGCTTGAGATGTGTATGGGATATCAAGAATCAGATCACAATTCCAACGGAGCGTAGAAAAGAAAGAAGGAATGGAAAACTCTCCAGCAGGGAGGGGCGGGAAAGGGAGCAATTGACAGTTTAAAAGAGACTCTCAATGTTCCTGCCCGTTGCCCGGGGGCGTTTGAGAACCAGCTGTGTACCCTAGGCTTGGCCGAGCTGGCACACCAGGCAAAGGCTACTCGGCTTCGAAGGCCGCCTTCTGGCACCATTCCGGAGGGGGGTGAGAGCACAAGACAAGGACCAAGGACCCCGACTTCTCAAGGAGAGACAGACCTCAAAGTGAGAGAGAGGGACCGAGGGAGGACGGCGACGTGTGAAATGAGAAATTGATGGCCTCTGACTGGTCAGATTCATGAGCTCCAGTCCAGAAACAGGGGACCGGGGGCGGCCAAGATGCGTGGGAGCCACTGTTTCTTCTCCCCCCGGGCAAGGGCCCGACTGCCTCCTGCTTCGCCATGTGGGTTCCCACGACGTTTGTGGTGGATCCCGACTTTTTACGTCGTCGTCTCCTTCGTTCGCCTTGTGACGGCACGGGAAGGTGTGCGCGCGGTACCTTACCCTGTGCCTGTGGGAGGTGTATGCTGTAAGCCGAATGGAGCTAGTTTGCTCACCAACAAAGTCGAGAAATTCCGTGCTAGCGACCGATATCGAAACGTGCCGGTGCTGGGCTTGGTGCCGTTGTACCTGTCAGAGATAAGGCCGAGGACGAGGTATCTTTTGCACAGCATCTGAGTCTTACAGCCCGAGAAACGCTGACACATGCGCTAGCATTTGAGTTGGCCATGTGGCTTCCGTTGCATTCACACATTTTTTTTGCTCCGATAATGGAGGCCGGGCAAAGCAGAGAAACCCCCGAATTGCGTCCAGAACTGTGTTGCTTATGAGAGCAACAATTCTAACTTTGGCATATGACACTTGAAATCAAATAGCAGCCTCCAATGGGCGACTGGCAGCATCCCGCAATGGGTCCTTCAACCGTCGTTCTCCGTCGACCTCCGGTCATGGTTCGTTCGTCGATGACGATGCTCTCGTTCATCCCCACGACGTCTGGGTCAGTCATATCAAGCAGCGGAAAGTGATATTCTCGGCTAAGCCAGCCGATTGCCTGACCCCACGCTGGACGGTCGAGAGCCGCTGCTGCGCAACCAGCTCGCCCTTTCATCTTGTGGTATTTGTAATAAATCTCCCGGGGGACCCAGTTTCTGCGTTGACTCGAGCCCGCCGCCCCAGATGCGCAGATGGGGCGCCGATGTAGGATGGGGAGCGGGCTCTGCTGGGCTGCTGCCGTAGCCTGTCGGGAACAACAGTCTCCCCGCGCAATTCTGACCTGACCTGACTTCATAGTCGCAAGTACCCATGTACCATTTTGATACGGCGATGGCGACGCAGCAAACGTGCTCAATCACTGCGAAACGGCCACCTCCCAAAACTCGGCCCTGGTCTGACTCGGCCTTTTGCCTCACCATTTTCGCCCGTCTCCCTCTCCTTGAACAAGCCCTCGAATGTGTGCTCTTTACGTCAATTCTTACGCCCTATCGTGACATAACCCAAGCCAACCGGTGTCCCCTGAGCACACATCCAACAGCACACTTTAGATCAGCGCGTCTCCGCGGCACTCGGCTTTCGGGAACACACTGCACATGGGGAAACGCATTTCTTCGGCCCCTCTAAAACGTAGACTGCCGTTGTCGCCATCCCGCCGTTGCCTGCGCTGGCATCGCCCACCCCCGACCCCTCCACTTCCCACGGGTTCGGATGCTCCCTCTCCCAGCTCACGCCATGACATACGCCAGCCATCCATCCATCTTCGGCTTCACCTACGTCCTCAGTTCCGAACTTCATTCCGAGCCGACAGCAGAGGGCTGAAAATACACCTAGCTTAGCGGCCGGGGCGTCCTCGGGGAAAATATCTACTCTTCCGTAGGGCGCGCGACTTGACGCACCCCCAGCGCGTCGACACTAAAAAAGGCAAAAACTTCCTGCGGCTTCTTTTCGTGCAGGACCCCTGCTAAACTTACTAATCAACCTCTTGTCCATTTGTTTGCATCCAAAAAGCCTTTAAAGTCTGATGCCCAACGCCCGTTGAATAGGTAATGCGACGCGCCCGACAGAGTATAATGAGAGTTCGAGAACCAGTCACACATTGCTTCCAGAGTCCTTCTAGAGCACGTCGACACCGCAGCCGCTGGCGGTCCGAACAGTGGGCACAGACCGGCACTTTCAACCCTGCTCCCGTGGGGATATTATCGGGGACCTCGGTGCCTCCCGGTCTTCAATCAGCGGTGCTACCCGTACCTTAACCGTCCCATCGGGCTGCGGGCAATACATAATTCGGCGACTGGTCGCATTGAGAAATCCCCGCCATCACTTCGCGTCAAGGTGTTTAGCATCAGAAGGTTTGTTTAACGGTTATTGCGCAATTAATAATCGTGAGGCAACATGCCGCACAAATCATGAGAGCCGGTATCATGCGACCTGCGATCCTTTTGGGCCCTAAGCAAACAGCCTCCGCCATGTCGTCGCCCCCCCTGTAGGCGCGGTCTCTCTATCTGGAGCACCTCGTACACGCTGCATACAGTACAACTTCCCGAGGCCAGCCACCCGCGTTCAATCCGTCGTCAAATCGAGTCATATAATACAAGAAAGTCGAGAAATGCCTCCAGGACGTGCCAAATCCGGTAACTCCCGAAAGCGTTCAGAAAATAAAGACGTCATTTAGTTGAATGGTGCCGTTCCCTGGCCCTCGGCATCTGGCTCGTTGGGCAGTTCGTAGTACTTGAGGTATCTGGCCTCCGCACGGTGTCTTGTCGCGTCGTCCAATTCGCCTCCTCCGACGCCGTTTTCCTTGCCGGACTTGGCCTTGGCGAGGACAGAGATGGACCCAGGACTGTTAAATGTTAGCTTACATCCTCACTGATGTATAGATCATAGAACCCTTACCCGTAGATCTCCCGGTCAATGGCCAAGAATTGCTTCATGGCATCCTTGCCGCCCCGCTGTTGAAGGTACGACAGGTAAATGTGGTACAAGTCCTTCTTTGTTGAGGCTGACAGGCGGCTCTTGCTCCGAAGCTCATCAAAGATCTGCTTGACACGCTCGGCATGCTGGTCCTCAACCTCGGTGCTGGTGGCCTGCTGCAGCTCAAATTCCAGCCACTTATCCCAGAAGACGCGGCTGTCGGCATACCACTGCACGTTCTTGAGGAACACATTACGCGCCTCTTCAGTCGAACCCTTGACCTTCCAGAGGAAAGATGCCCATTCAGTCACCAGCGCAGCCTTGGTGAAGATGTCAACCTGTGGAGAGTCGATCTGTGCCTTGAACACCTCAATGGCAGCGTCCAGTCCGCTCTGGCGACGCTGGAGATGAGCCCACGATGTGATGGCCTCGATGCAGTCAGGTAGGCCCATGAGGATCGCGGCATGAATATCCCTCGCAATGTCAATACGACCGCAGCTTTCCTCAAAGTAGGCCCACTGAAGCCTGATGCCCGGACGGCTGATGGGCACGAACAGAGTGGCGGCGCGCTGGTAGATGATTCTAACTTCTTCATCCTTGTCCTCCTGTGCCGACATCCATCTGGCGTAACGAAACCAGAACTCATCGTAGAATGCGCAGGTAACCAAGCATCGCTCGTAGAGGAAGACTGTGCGCGTGAAGTTACCCTCAGACTCCTCAAAGTCGAGGTACTTGCGCCAGTTGACGAGTTGCGGGTTCTCGAGCTCCGTAACGTGGAAATAGGGGCGCTTGACCTCGGATTCGTACGTCCACCGCTTGTTGGTTTCGTTCTGAGTCTGGGTGAAGTATTCGTAGTACATTGCGTCGATCTTGGTGCGGATGTCACGCTCCACCTCGAGTTCTGTTCGCTGCACACCTGCATACTGGGCAGCCTCTGCCTCTACCTCGGCCTTAAACCTGTCGAGCGTCTCGACAGGAACCAGTTCGGTAACAGGACGGCTGTGAGAAAGCTGGCGGAAACGCTCAAAGTAGCGGGCGTACTGGTGCATCGGGATGTGGATGACGCGGGAAAGGATTGCAAAGATCTTGTCCTGCGCCTCCTGTCGTTCTTCGTACTCAATGTACTTATCCCAGAATGGATGGGCGAGGAAGTCCAGACCAACACAGGTAGCGCCGCGTTCGAACAATCTGGAGAACGGGGTCAGTAAACGGCCAACGAAAGAGGGGGAGGAAGTGATCAAAGCAATAGGGGAAGGCGGGATATACAGGAAGGGGTATCAGAAAAATCAACTAGCGAGTCCAAGTCCAAAGCATTCCAAGGAGAGCGGTATGGTGGAGATGCGACGTGAAGCGTGAAGCGGAGAACGGATGAGGTCATCGTCAAGTGGAAATGAACAGAGCCTGGTAAAGTAGTGTGAGAGGGCATCCCAACAATGGGGCTGCTGTTGGCATTTCTCACCGTCGGATACTTGGAGAGGCGGTGGGCATGGCCAGTGTATCGCTCGTTCGAGGTCTTGAGCGGCCGATGAGGCATGCTGTGGTGATGGTGATGTTAAGGGGAAGGAAAGCCGACCATCTATACTTACTCTCTGACGAGGTGTGGGACATGGGTGGTCTCCATTTTGAAGGAGCAGTAGTCGGTCCACAAGTCGACAGAATTGGTGATGCTAGCACATCCTCGCTCGTAGACCTGGAAGAGCGCGGCGTGTAAGCGACAGCTCGGGAGCCAAGGGAGGAATGTTTTGCGACGGGATGCGCCGCCATGCGACAATCACGTACCATCTCGGCCGACTCGGGTCCTGCAATGTTGAACTCGAGATCGGCGTACTTCTTCCAGTAGCCAAAGAGCAGGGGAAATTTGAGAAGGAATCGGTCGTAGGCATCGCGCAGAGTCCCCAGGGCCTGGGGGCTGGAGTTGCGGTTCAGGCCGCCCTCCAAACCCTCGCAGGCGCGTACAAGCTTCTCCCAGTGCTCGAAGTTATCGGGATCGGTGTCCTCCAAGCGCAACAAATGTTAGCAAATGGCCCATTGGTCGAAAAGGCAGGTGCGACGCTGGTGATGTCGCAGTCACGTACCACCTCAGCTTGAAGCTTCTTGATCTCGGCATTCTCCTCATCGGAGCTACCGAAGTGGTCGAAGTCAGACATGATGGGCTTGGCTGGAATAACGAGTGGCGGGGGTTGCGATGGAATTGACCGAATAGAAAAAAACCAGAGTCGATGGTGATGCGCAATACCGCCGAGGGTTGCAGCAGAAGGGAAAGGCGGTTTGCGAAGGCACCTGCTGTGTCGAGGCTGTAGCCGTGGGAAGCGTGGATGGCCGGGTCGAGCTTCAAGGTCGCGAAGAGGAAGGGGGGCTGGATTTTTTTATGAACGGGCGCCGCACTTTCAATACGGGCTGCATGCAAAATGGGGCTGAAGCAGCATGTTGCTGGGCAAAGATACCTGGAGCCCATGTACCATGACAGGTGAACCCTGGCAAGCAGTGCTTTATCAGTGACGCGCGCCGACCAAAGAAGATCGGCCGAAGGTTGGTTGGCGACATCAGGTGGTCGGCACTCCACCAAACCAAGGCAGTCGGTACATCATCCGCTAGTATTCTGTCTAACCTTGGAACCTGAGGTTTGGGAACGCAACCCATCTCCCAAGTTAGCTACCTCAGGAACTCTGTTGCCTTGTTAAGAATGTCGGGTAGCTTTTTTACGTGCAACTGGGCCTGTTCTGTCCCAAAGTACGACACTCTGCAGCAGCTGCAGCATCAAAAGCACCAGTGAAATGCCGTCCCCGTCCCTGCAGCAGCAGCCGTCGCATTATCCGACGATGCCAACCCAACACACTACCGAAAGTACCTGGCAGTGGTTCAGTGCTTGCTTTCCACGCATCAGTTGCCCATGGGAGGTCGTTGTCGAGTGGATCAGCCAACCATCCCATCCACCCTTTACTGCCACCAGCCCCGGCCTTTCCCACAGAGCCTGCCTGAGATTCCCTGCATAACTTCATCGGATTCTGGCGAACAGCCCGACTGACGGACGCTGTCCACTGTGGAGCTCTTCCCAAGTCCAGTGTTCGCTCCGCCCGTGGGCTGTCGTCTGTTCGCCAAGGCCCCGTCGCCCACCACAACCAAGGTCCCGTCGTCTGTCTGAATTTTTTTCCCTGTTGGCGCACTTCGTCGCGTATTAGGTAAGCGGACGGGCTCTGCGTGGATCCTATTTGACGTCTGATACTCACGCAAAACCTTTCACTTTCTCTTTTCCTCTTCTACATATCAAAAAGGCTTATGATGATCTCCCAAAAATACATGATAGGAAGAGAATGACTGCTCACCCAAGGTGGCGGCGTGATCTCAACTCACTTAATCTGAAGCCTGGCATGCGTAAAGCATTGATAATTCGCCTCTTCCCGTTGCATGGGATTCCCCAAGGCCTGGTCGTTGTCACCTCCGCGTCTCATCTTCATGTTTCCCCCTTTTCCCGCTGTACCCCCACACACTCTATCTATCGCAAGACTCGAAGTTGACGTTTATGCCCATGGTCAATTCCGGAGCACTCCTAAAGTGTTGTTGCGCGAAACCCCCTTTTTTAGCTTGCGCGACTCGGTTTCCTATTGTCTGTCAAGGAGTGACACTTTCTGTCACAGAGGCTCCGAGTCTCCGAGTCTCGGTGACTTTGCAACGATTGTGGATCTCCGCGTGCAATAGCACGAAAGAGATGCTTTGATGGCTCTGGTCCTATGAATTGCTACTCTTGTTGCTTTTGACTACACTTGGCATCGGAATAAGTTCATGTTGAAGGTTCAGCGATTTGGTGATCAACAAGGCTGCACTTGTATACCCCGCCGAACTCGAGACCGATGCGGTTGCAGAATTCATACCTGGAGAAGTCCTGCCAAGCAGATCATACGATGATAAGACTTTCTCATGTTCATGAAATGCCTCTGTCACGGCCATGTACAATGATTGTGCACCTGATTAGAAGAGGAAGACAGGCGTAGGGAGTGAGGTTGCCCAAACGCCTTACCTTCCGGCTACAGTCCCTCGACCTCCCCGACATAGAGATTAGCTTCTAAGGAAGCTATCTAAGAGTAGTGAATATCCGTACAGGCCTCTGTGCTCTCATGATCTCTATATCAACTCAAGGCTAGATCATTTCGGGAGAGTCCCAGCAGCCGTCTTGGCCATCGTATTAAGCGATAGCAAACTGACCGACCTGATTCTATGCCGTTGACATGTCCATCAAAGAATCGCGTCTTGATCTTCATAGGATTTGCGATTCTCGCCGTCTCTCGCCATGCACGGCCATGTCCTGCCCGGGAAGACATTAAAGTATGGCGGCTAAGGCTTGGGTAAAAGTCCAATCATGAGGGGAGCAATGGTAGGAAGCAGAGCCTCGCTGTGCCAAAATATGATCCGCCAAGGCATGCCGGATCCCGACTCGTACAAGCTCCTTTCGAGAAGTTCTCAAGTGCCTTCTGGACAGTGAATCCAAATATTAGCTCTTCTCGAATAGATCCTTGGGAAAGTCTTCTTGGGTGTTCGTCGCATGTCTGGTCTTGGCCTGTCTACCAAAGTAACTTCAGGCACGGTGAGGTGACAGTTTCCCTCCTGGTCCCTAACCCTCGTTTCAGCAAGTCGGAATATTTGCAGTTTAACCTCGCCGAATAGACGGCTCGCTTCGTATGGCCGCAGTCTGGCGACCCATTCATATGCTGGGTTCCAGCCGGAAGCATCCTACGGGAGAGGGTCCGCCAGGGCGAGATGGTGGGTACGTACCTGGTGAGGTGCGGAATGTCGACATGTGCAATTTGGGCAGCTTCCTCCTTCGGTGGTCTGTGAGACTGAAACGAGCTGCCTCCCAGGCGGAGCTCAGGCGCTAAAGGTAGTGGTCCAGCTCTAAACACCTTGTACCACCGGTGGGACGGACGTCATCCTTGGGCTCCGCATAGGCAACCCAAATCCCGCTACAGTCAGCCACGGCATCCGTAGTTGACCATTTGGCGACCTCAATCCCACTGTGCCGCGGCCACCGCGCATCTCTTGCTCAACGACGCCTCGTTGCGACCTGGGTCTTCTCACACTCGTCTCCAAGACCCATCTCGGCTCGGCCACTGACGACGGCACCCTTCGATGAACGCAAACCAGCTATTCAGTTCAAGCATGATCTGCGACACAAACGCATCACCGAACACCTCAGCCGTACATCGCAACTATGGATTACGCCAGCTCCGGCTCGTGGCCTTCTCAGGTGCCGGCGCCCGAGAAGTCTAGCAAGCTCTACATTCGCGACTATCCCCATCGCTCAATTGCGATCGTTTCGTCCTCTCACGCACTCATTTTCCGTTACAACTTTAACAGCACCGGCGCGGCCGCGAACGGCTCCCTTACTTCCCTCGCATCTACCCGCTCGCGACCCAACGGAGGCGACGGCGCCGCAGCGAAATGTATGGTCGAGTTCACTCAGATTACAAAGAAAACATTAGCCGATTACCGTTCCCTGACGCCGCGACCGATCTATGGAACATTGGGCCTGATATCGGTGGAAGGAGATGTGTTCCTCTCTGTCGTAACACATGCCACAAGAGTTGCCACCCTTAGGCCGGGAGAGACCGTGGAGCGGATTGCAAGCGTTGCCTTCTTCTGTCTCAACAATAGCGAGTGGGATGATGTGGTTTCTCTGGACCCTCTGGACTCCGAGATGTCGGATGTTAACTCGGTCTACGGCCAAAACCTGAGAGGGCGCGAGGTAACCCTTGAGCACCCGTGTACAGATCTGCGCAAGCTTTTGGGAAATGGAACATTCTACTACAGCACCGATTTCGATTTGACAAACAGACTACAGGACAGGTGAGAAGGACATTCCTGCAGCACTTACAAGCAGCTGACAATCTCAGAACGGTGAACTCATCTGTATTTGATATCGACAACTTTGACGACTCCTTTTTGTGGAATTCGTTCATGATTAGTCCGCTGGTTCAGTTCAGGTCCCGGCTGTTGCCCCAGGAGCGCGACGCACTTGACCATTCGCGGTTTCTGACTTCAGCCATCCGTGGCTTCTGCCGTACGATGGCAATCCCACAAACAAGTGCTCCTTTGAGGACAAGGTCAACCGGGCTGCCATCGTACTTGACAGTCATTTCGCGTCTGTCAAGTCGGAGGGCCGGAACTCGGTTCAACTCTCGAGGCATTGACGACGATGGCAATGTTGCTAATTTCGTTGAGACGGAAACCATGTACTGGAGCCCAGGAGGCACATTGTTCTCCTATGCCCAAGTCAGAGGCTCTGTGCCGCTCTTCTGGGAACAGACTGCCGAGCTTATTCCCGGTAAACAGAACATCACCGTCATTAGATCTCCCGAAGGAGCTCAGCCGGCGTTCAACAAGCATTTCGATGAGCTGGAGCGAGCCTACGGCGCTGTTCACGTCGTCAACCTCCTTAGCGAGGGCAAGCCCGGTGAGGCGCAACTCAGCCAGCTGTATCACCTCGCGGTACAGCACTGCCCATTAAGCCAGGTTGGAGAGGACGAGTCTCAAGATCACGCACTACTGAGAGAGACCCACTACGACTTTCACGCCGAGACGAAGGGACCCGGAGGATACGAGGCCGCCCGTCAGATCCGCAGATACATCGAAAACTCTACGGATGGGTTTGCTTACTATTTGGCCGAAGAGTCGGATGACGCTGGCCCGGACGCAGATACGCAGGGCGCCGCGCGGATGGTGGTTGTTCTTCAACAAGAAGGCGTCTTCCGGACCAACTGCCTCGATTGCTTGGACAGAACGAATCTAATTCAGACTCTCATTTCCCAGATGGCCACAGAAGCATTCTTGGGCCACAAGGGGGAGTATGCCACGCAAGACTTCTGGATGAGACACTCAACCCTGTGGGCAGACAACGGAGATGCGTTGTCCAAGATTTACGCCGGAACTGGTGCTCTCAAGTCATCTTTTACCCGCAATGGAAAGATGTCGCTCGCTGGTGCTGTTGCAGATATGCGCAAGTCTGTGCAGCGACTCTACCACAACAACTTTACGGATTCGGCAAGGCAAACGACGATTGATCGACTGCTTGGACGCCTTGTCAACCAAGCGCCAGTTCTCCTGTTCGACCCAATTAGTGATTACGTCTCTGGTGAACTTACCAAGCGTAGTGCTGAGTACTCCTCCGTGCAGGATATTACAATGTGAGTCCGCTCTTTCTTACGACAACTTATAGTTGCTTACAACTTTAGGTTGGTCGGCACTTTCAATCTCAACGGCCGCACCGAGGGCGTGGAATCCGACTTAGCTCAGTGGCTCTCCCCCGACGAGCTTGGAGATGTGCAGCCTGAAATCGTTGCCGTCGGTTTCCAAGAAATTGTTGAGTTGAGCCCACAGCAAATCATGAACAGCGACCCTTCGCGGAAGCAGCTCTGGGAAAGCGCTGTGAGAAGGTGTCTTAACCAGCGTGCTCAGGCACTCGGAGGAGAGAGATACGTCCTCCTTCGAAGTGGACAGCTTGTTGGAGCCGCGCTGTGTATTTTCGTCAAGGCATCTACGTTGGCCAAGATCAAGAACGTGGAAGGAAGCGTAAAGAAGACTGGCCTGTCAGGAATGGCAGGCAACAAGGGAGCCGTAGCCATTCGGTTTGACTTTGCAAATACCCAAATTTGCTTCGTGACAGCCCATTTGGCCGCAGGTTTCTCGAATTACGATGAGAGGAACAGGGACTATGCGACAATTCATCACGGCCTCCGCTTCCAGCGAAACCGCGGGATCGATGACCACGGTACGTATCGGCCTTGACTTACGAATTCTGGACTTTGGCTAACCACGACACAGACGCTGTCGTTTGGTTGGGAGACTTCAACTACCGGATTGGCCTAACCTCGGAAGCTGTTCGTACGCTGATTAAGAAGCACGATTTGGACTTGCTTTACGAGAATGACCAGGTGCGCAACTTCTCCTCGTTGGATTTCCCAGTGCTAATTGTGTTTAGTTGAACCTGCAAATGATTGCGGGTCTGGCGTTCCCGTACTACTCCGAGGCCAGGATCAACTTCTTGCCCACTTACAAGTTCGATCTCGGAACCGATGACTATGATACTTCGTGAGTACCTCAAGCTTGTTATACGTTGGCTCGCGACTGACATCCTCTAGCGAGAAGCAACGAATTCCAGCTTGGACCGACCGCATTTTGCGCAAGGGCTCTAATCTCCGTCAACTTGCCTACAATTCAGCACCACTCAAGTTTTCGGACCATCGGCCAGTGTATGCAATTTTCCAATGCAACGTGAGCATCGTGGACGAAACTCTTCGCAATAGGATTAGCCATGACCTCTATCAACGACGAAAAGCCGAAGTTGGCGACTCAACGGCAAACCTGGACTCAGAAGAGACCGACGATGAGGACCTGATCGGTTACGAGGCCATCGAGCCCGGACTGCCTCCAGCCAGTTCTGATCGTCAAAAGTGGTGGTTGGAGAACAAGCAGCAAGCAAGAGCCGATGTCAAGCAGCCCAGAGCTCCCGACGGGCACACGACGATTCTGAATCCCAATAGGCCACCAAATCCCTTCACTCCAACGACAGAGCCGGACTGGGTCAACGTTCCGCGTTCGAGGCTATCATCTTTTTCGAGTGTGTCGACATCGCCGTATGAGCACGTCTACGCACCAAGCGACCTCTCATCGTCCGCGACAAGTACGACGGCTAGGAGACTGCCTCCGCCTTTCGACCCGTCAGCTATGCCAGCTAAGATAGGCAGACTGAACATCAAAGACGAGAAGTCATCGCAACGAGGGGAGACACCACCCCCGCCTCCGCCGCCTAGAAGGCAGACTGGAGGCATGGCCGCAATTCAAGCAGCCCCATTGACGATGAATCAAGCGCCTCTGATACCCTCCAACAAGTCACAGACAGTACCACCCGCCGTTCCGCGGCCCTCTTCAGCCGTGTCCCAATCCTCGACACAGTCCAAGAGTAAGCCGGCGCCACCCGTCGCGAAGAAACCAGCACATTTGGCCACAGCGCCTGCTTCTACCACACCCGTAAACAACGGCAACGGCTACCGTGATGATGACCCATCAGACAGGCCGCCGCTGCCAGTACGAGCCTCTACGGGGCTGTCAACCACGAGTTCGGGCGTTGGCGGCGGCGTCGCGAGGAAGCCAGTGGGTGCACCGGCCAAGCCCCCGCCTAAGAGGGCGGAAACATTGAACATGCCAGGAAGACGGTCTCCGGCAGGGGCGATTGCACTGCCTGGCATGAGACCCAGCGAAGCACGACAAAAGCCCTTGATTCCAGCCAAAATCCAGAGGAAACCAGCACCAGTAGATTTGTTAGACTCCTTGGGCGAAGATAATCATAGCGATATGGGGAGCTGGGAGACGCTTGTCCCCAGTACACAGAAGTAGTGTGACGAAGATTTGAGTTTTCGGGATAAGAAGAAGTCGGGAGCGCTGACGGGCGTCGTTTGAACAAATAGACAAGACTACTTTGGGTCAAGTCGGCTGGTAGGGAAAAGAAAAACAAAAAGGATTCGGCGGATTGCTGTTGCTGTAGCACCAGTAGACATGATTGAACGCCTTGAAAGAATATAAGAACGCGCGTCAGAGAGACGCATTTCTGAGACGATTCTTCAACTGCCGTGCTCCGGGAATTGACTGGCGTCCTCTGGCAGCCATTGTTCTCGGATCTTGGATGATACTCACAAAGTGCTCTGAGGAGGTACTATGGAAGCGGCGCCGCGGCGTGGGATGAACCGGGGACCCAACCCAATTGGGTTCCTTGTCTCTGCCACCGGCACACACACACAACGTCATTCAAGCAAGTCTTTACTTCGCCATCTTTTGCAGCAGCAGCAGCAACAACAGCAGCCCACATTGAGCTGATGGATGGACCCTTGAATTCGGTTTCCAAGTCGAGATCCGCATACTTGCCAAATCTCAGCCCTCCCCGTTCGCCGCCTGTCTCTCCACCGCTGCTGGTATCATCAGCGACCATCACATCACCACACCGCTCCCAATCATCTCCACGAGCCACCTGCCCGCCCCTTTTTCAACAAGCAGCCCTTGACATCTGACAGCGGCATTAGCCCGAAGCTGGAGTCGCGAGGCCCAGGTCACGCCCACGCCCCCGTCCCCAACCACACCTGGAAAAGAGACGCCACAACTTACAAGGGGTGGAGTGACACCAACAGGGTGACCCCGAGTCGTTGCACGCGCCGCACCGCACCGCCGCACCATCCACCAGACTCTCTTCCTGTGCCTTTCTCTCCACTCTCCAGTGTGCTGCGTGAACCTCGACTTGGCTCCATCTCGTCTTCCGGTTGCGGCAGACCAGCGCAGTCCAGGGGTTCCACAAACCTCACCTAAAAACCCACCCAGAAGTCAACCGGGATAGGGACGTGAACACCTGCCGATCGCGGGGCCAGCGCGATCCCCAAACCAGCAACGTCCAAGCAGCAAGCGCATAGCGGGACGTTCTCATCCATCCTTTCACCACGACTTGAGACTCGCCAGAATCTTTCTTCGCTTGCAAGCGGCGCGAGAGCCGGTCTGCTTCACCAGCACATAGTGTCAACCGGCTCGTCTTCCACCCGTCCCATCTTTTTTCTTCCGAACCACGCCTTATCAACCTAAAAGGAAACCAGCACCACACCTAATTCTGAAAAGGGCCTATGCCGTTCCCTCTTCTGCTCCCACGGCCTGACCTATCTGCTTAATCACCTGCCGATCTATCCACCTCCACTACCACCCTCAATCCGAGCTTGGCGGGAAAATATCTGCAGGGTTTGTTGCCTTCACTCCAGGGCCGAACGACAGACGAGACGGACAGGTTCGGTTCGAAACGAAACGACGCCTACGACGACCACAACGACGACACAACACACTTGCTATTGCCAAGCCACCCCACCAGTCCAGCCTAGCCAGCCAGCCTTTAATCGTTTTTATTTCTCTCGCGACGCCTCTCGTCGACCTTGTTGACTTGTTTTGTTTTTTCCTTGCGAGACCTGCATCGAACTACACCACACCAGCCATCATCACCCAACGCCATAGCTTGAACGGATCACCGCCCTTTGGGCTACCAACTGCTACCCCCCCTTGCCTGGGAACTACCGCGCCTGCCACCCAGTCACAAGCCCCCCGTTGACTGCGACGCTTTCTTCTTCCTTCCATTCTAGCGGGCGTTTCCAGACCTTTTTCTTGACACGATATTTCGGCTCACTCATGCACACTTGACGGGCAGGATACATTGCATACACTCATCCTCCTGCTTCTTGCTGTTGCTGTTGCTGCTGCTGTATCTCATTTCTGTTTCATACGCCCGTAGGTGTCTCGCTAGGATCCGTTCTCCCACCCATCGCAAGAGAACCTGCACCTACTAGCAAGACCGGATGACACGAACTCGAGCCTTGACTCGTCCCCTCCACACAAAAAAAACCACACGCACACACAGTCCATTCATCTTCTGACAATACCGTTTACCAACCTCGAGTTCTTTCTTCTCTTTCCCTAAACTCGTCACCGATCCATCCATCCCCCCTCAATCTTCCCGGACCAACATACCACACCTCCAAGTCTTGGCTCTCGTCCTTGTTCTGTTAGCTACAGCTGCCGTTGCTGCCACTACTGCCGCGCTGCTCATCCTTCCGAAGGGTCACCAGAATCCGGGGTTGGCGCCGACTAAATACTCTTGGAGGACCACAACAACAAATAACCGAAGCACATGAGAAAGGAGATACCAAGCTAGAGGCAAAGCTGCCCGAGTTCAAAGGCGCGGCAACCACTCATCCAGAAACCTGGTCCCGTGCCCCAACCAAGACCTCAAGCCCATCTTGATTCTAATAACCTACACATCCCCCTTTCGACATCTTCACCTGCATCACTGCCTCCTTCTTTTCCCTCTTTCTTCTTCACATACTATACCAAATAGCCTTTGGGGACAAGCAGTATCCAACCGCCGCAACGTGGGAACGGACAGACGAACGTTGTCGACACACACGGTTCAGACGACCACACCTAGTTTTGAAGCAAACCTTCGACGAGCACCAACCTCTCCTCGGTCTTGGAAGCAGAAGAAAGGCCCTCTCGTCCAATATACCAACACCGAACAGAGCAAGGCCAGCCACGCACCACTCTCACGGTCTTACTATCCAAGAGCACGTTTTACGTTACCCGTCGCCGTCTTCTGGAAACTCAAGACGGCCCAAGAGAAATAACCACCGCACGTCGTTTATACACCACTCACAACCCCGTCGATTCACATCACCACTCACACCCGTGTCTTCCTCACAAACCAACCGCCACCATGTCTCTCAACGACCCGTCCATCTCAAAGCAGATGCGCATCCAGATCTGGCGCGAGGAGGTCGCAGCCTCAGCGTCCCTCTGCACCTGCCCGCCAACATCCCCAGCCGCATCTCAATCCTCGACAAACATCTCCCTCTCCGCTTCGTCCTCCTCATCCTCCGCCGGCGGGAGCGGCCTGGGCGACGCCTTCTCCTTCCCCCGCGGCGACATCCTCCCCTCCCAGCCGACCTACTGCCCGACATGCTCCCGCCTCGGCGCCCCCTCAGCAATGGGTCTCGAGCCCTCCTCCGCCTACCTCGACGAGATCCAGCACTCCGGAGGCCTGCTCGGAGGCGGCACCTTCGGTGACCGCCGCGGCAGCCTGATGCTCTTCCGCACCAAGCACGGCAACCACGCCATCTTCCGCGGCATGCGCAACTTCGTTCGCCGCATCAGCGGGAGCAGCAGCGGCGGCGGCGGCAAGAACGGGCCCCTCCCGCCACGGGCCGCCGACGAGGCAACAAGCATGTACCGCCGCGCGACCGTCGCCCACCTGGCCGGTGCCAACAAGGCCGCCGCCGCCATCGCGGAAGCCGAGGCGGAAGCTGAAGCCGCCGCCATGGACGACGTTGAGTCCGGGGACGTGATTGGTGAGAAGCAAGCAAGGCTTCGTCGTGCCCAGAGGTTGCTTGTGAGGTCACATCGCAACTAATGAGCTGATGCTGCTGTCGAGTACAGCACATATGATACAATTTACATTAATGGGCGAGGGAAGGCTTGTAATTACGCAACCCAAAGTCAAAGATGACGAAACACAACAGGGCGGTGTCTGGCGTTTTGTATTGATATACTGGTAATTCGTATAGAAACGGACCAGCTTGGGAAATACCATTTTGTTTATCCTTCTGCATCCTTGTTGAAGTCCATCGTCTCGCAAATGTGAGTGCTCACAAGAAGGCACGGAGTTGTGTGCACCATATCATCGCCTTTGTCAATCAAGCTTGTCAGCAATCCTTTGATCATATGTCAAGCCACGTACGCACACAAAATTCACACATCCATCTCACCACCACAGAACACAATAGTTGATGAACATTTGTTATTTTCTTTTTCGTCTTTGTAGACTGAATAGACAGGGGCATTGGGGGGTAAACACTTTCTCACTCCCCGAGAAAACGCAACGACGTAAGGACCACTATGAGGAAAACCGAAAAGAGAACACAAGACAGCCGTAAACCATCCAGCACATGGGGTTAAAGCAGGATTCGCGCTGATGAACAAAAGGAGAATGGCCCTGGGTGTGGGGTTTGAAGAAGAGGAAGGTTGGTAGTTAGCTGCCAAGTAAGAGAGTCCTCAAATCCTCCTAAGTCTCTTGTGAAGGAGACCGTTCCAGACCTAGGTTGAATCCAAGGAATCAAAAAAGGGATTCATGCCACGCATTATTCCTTTCTCCGCGTCCGAATCCCCAAAAGCCCCCCCTTGTGCCAAGATCCCCAACGCGAGTCGCAGATATCATCAGCCAGCTGAAACATGCTGGTCAAATCCGGGTATCAGCAGGTCTGCGTGAGGCGCGACCTACCAACCGAGTAGGCGAGCCATCTCAGTCGTGTCGTCAACCGAGATGGTGTGGTATCAGGGTAAGACAGAACTTAGGAGGCAGCAGGGGTCTCCTCAGCAGGCTTGGGCTCCTCGGCCTTGGCCTCCTCCTTCTTCTCCTCGGCGGGGGCATCGGCGGTGCCAGCAGCGGCACCCTCGGCGTCACCGCTGTCGGAAGAGGTCCAGAGGGTGAGGTTGTCACGGAGCAGCTGCATGATGAGGGTGCTGTCGCGGTAGGACTCCTCGGAGAGGGAGTCGAGCTCGGCGATGGCATCATCGAAAGCCTGCTTGGCCAGGTGGCAAGCACGGTCGGGGGAGTTCAGAATCTCGTAGTAGAAGACGGAGAAGTTGAGGGCGAGACCGAGGCGGATGGGGTGAGTGGGGGTGAGCTCGGTCTGAGCGACATCGGTAGCGCTCTGCATAAAGGCGGCAAGTCAATAAATATGTCCTCTCGAGGGTGCATGAAACCATTAATAGGTGTATTCTCACCTTGTAAGCCTCGTGGGCAGCGGTGGCAGCACCCTTGCGCTTCTCGCCGGAAGCAAACTCGGCAAGGTAGCGGTGGTAGTCACCCTTCCTGCATTGTGGGACACAGCGGTTAGTTCCGGGGCAAGAGCGGATACGGGATGCAAGTGGCGGTGGCATCGAAAAACGTACATCTTGTGGTAGAAGACCTTGGACTCGCCGGTCTGGGCGTTGGGGATAAGGGAGTCGTCGAGGACGTCGAGGACATCCTGGCAGACCTGCTCAAGCTCGGTCTCGATCTTGGTGCGGTACTCGCGGATGGTGCCGACGTGCTTGTCAGAACCCTTGCTCTCCTCCTTCTGCTCAATGGAGGAGATGATGCGCCAGGAGGCACGGCGGGTGCCGACGACGTTCTTGTAGGCAACGCTGAGGAGGTTGCGCTCGTCGACGCTCAGCTCACCGCCCAGCTTGGCGACCTCCTTCATGTAACCGACCATCTCATCGTAGCGCTCGGCCTGCTCGCAAAGGCGAGCGAGGAAGGTCTTGCTGCAGTAGGGATGTCAGTAAAAAGCTGCGCGCAAGATCCCCCCGGCATAAGGGGTGGTGTGATTTGATGGTGGTAGCCCATCGCCGAGGAGGAGGCAGTTCGTCACAAACCTTTCACGCTAGAAGAGGGGCAGAAGTCAGCATCATTTCCTGTCGGGGATAGCAGCAATGAGGTGTTTTGGGGTAAGGGAAAGGCATAGAGTGCCAGTAGAGGCCACATGCCAGCCATTCCGATCCTGAACCTCGGGATCTGTGCCAAAATTCGACGCGCGGAATGGGCGGCGGATCGAGGATGGTATCGTTGTGGTTGCTGGCGTAGCACAGGCAGGCAACGAGGGGCGGAGGGGTTTTGGAGAGGCGTTGGGCAGCGTGGGGAAATGGTACTTACATCGCCGGAAGACATGTTGAGCTGTGGTTATTTGAGGATGTTGCGATTAGGTAGAGAGTGGGTGGAAAGGGGATAACAGAGGTTGAGAAAGGATATTCTGTAGGCGTGCGTCGGGTTGTTGGGGGAAGATGGAGACGCGGCTTTGTTTTGGTGTTGTAGAAAGAAAAAGGTGTGGTGTGGGAGAGGGAGGAAGGCGGAGGGTGTGTTTACGTGTGACGAATTATTTTGGGAGGGGGAGTCTCTCTCAGAGGGAAGTTGCGAGGTGCGAAGGTGC
Organism: Colletotrichum fructicola Nara gc5; assembly: GCF_000319635.2. NCBI lineage: Eukaryota > Fungi > Ascomycota > Sordariomycetes > Glomerellales > Glomerellaceae > Colletotrichum > Colletotrichum fructicola. The sequence continues at coordinate 3,744,296 of NW_027094051.1, read as the reverse complement.
GAGGCCAGCAGCAGGTGAAGATTTTAGTCGGGTTGGTCCAAGTTCCCAAGTCCCCCTTCCCCCCAAAAGGCAAGAACCCAAGTCACTACCTTACCTCAGGTCGCTCCTTCCTCTGATTCTCTCAGGTTGGGGCCGTCGCTGGGGCGGCGGTGCCGTGCCGTCCCTTCACCGTTGTACCTCCACTACTATTCAATTCACCTGGGTACTTTTCCTTTTCTCTCGTTCTTCCAAAGATACCCTGCCGTTTCGAGGGTGCTATCCAGAAGGTATGCCCACTGCTGGTCGGCTGTCCAGTCCAGTCTGCTGGCCTCACCTGCCGCTGCTACGCCCCACCACGTCCCCTTCTGTGAGCTGGTGGGCTGCCCTCCATACCCAGCTCGCTGCTGGTCAGGCTCTCGGGGCTCGGGGGGTTCAGGTCCTGGTCCAGGGCATGGGGGCCATGGGCAGGTTCCAATTTGGCGGGAGGGCAAGAGAAACGGGGCGCTGGGCTGGGCTAGGCTCGCCTGTACCTTGGGCCCAAGTTTACTAGGACGGTACGGGCAGAGTGAATGGGCTGGCAAGGAGTACGGAGCGGGGGTTTTGGTCCTCTGTGAGCTCGCTGAGGCTGCAATTCTCTTCATATTTGCTGCTGGGTTGGTGCAATTCACTTTGTCTACCTGACCGACGTTGTTCCACCGGAAGCCGGCTGAGCTCTTCCCTTGTGGCTACCTTACCTCAGAAGAAGGGGCAGGGCGGTCGAGGGGTATGGAACTCGACGGGGACGCCATGGCAAATTAGAATTAGCACATGTGGTGAAGGTCCCTTTGGCGAGCAGTCTTGGGTTTAGCCTCATCGAAGCTCAAAGGCAAAGCTGCCCTGCCGTATCACCAAGTCTACAAGTGGCCCGTCAGCCGGCAAAAGGGGTCAAGCAAGGCATATAGAAGCTACATGGCAGGCCATGCAAAGCTTGCGGCATGATGACATTGCTTATCAAAGAGACCTCGCATCCAATACTGACGGGTCCTGAGAGTTACTATGTAAACATCTCAGGTCCGTTGTTACCGGACAGTGGGCTTCTACACCTGCCACCACTGTCCCGAGGTACTTTCCAAGCTATTCTCGATGATTGAGGCCGCCTTGACCCGAGCCTGAGATTACCAAAGTCACATCTCCAACATCAAATTAAAGAAAAGAAATGGGCGACTCAACTTGAGCCTTCGGAGGGGGCCATAGATAACCCAGGCCAAGGTCATTTGCTTCCATTGGGTGTGCTCAACTGAAACGTGTGCTGGGCGGCGTTCGCTGGTGGATGAGCCAGCGCAGCACTGCACAGCATAGCACACAGCACAGCAACAAGAGCAAGAGGGTGGTGAGGTGAGGGGCGGGGCATTCGGCTGATGAGTTGACTCTGGGGGGTGTCATCAGGAACAGGCCAGCGAATACTGTTGCGTAGATTTGCCTGGAACAAGAGAGAATCACCAGAGAGAGGGGGGAATCACGAGACAGGAAAAAAAGCACATTTTTGCAGCAGGTGCGAGATACGTACAACCAGGGTGTGTGGTGAGGCAAGAGCGGGGAAGCAGCACACTGTGACAGCACCAGCACCAGCACCAGCACCAGCACCCACGCCGTGAGGGAAGGTAGAGGTGGGTCTGGAAGCCGCGAGGACCCTTGAGCCAGTGAGAAGCCAGGGTTTGCTTGCTCATGCTTGCTTGGGTTTTGGTGCTGGCTGTCGTCCTCACTGTCATTTTCACCTCTGCCCAACCCAACATTTGAACACATCGATGGCGTAACCTTCAGCGACACAAGTCGACATTGCACAGACACATGGACTCATTGGGCTGCCAGTCGGCCTGCTGACGTACAATCGATGGAAGTCCTCCCGGGTTCCTGGACTTCTTGCTGCTAATTACGCCAAAATGCCCCTCCAGATTGCCCGTCATCTCTCCACCAGTACCTCGGGAATTCCTGGTCTTGAGAATCTCCTGCACGGCTTATCTCCCACCAAACCTGGGAATCCGGGGGATGATTGACATGTACAATGTCGAATGCCATCCAATGTTGTCTCGGATCAGCGCCTCATCCAGGTTGTCTCGAACTCAATGACAAACAAGCACAGCCAAACCTGTGACTCACCGTCGACCTTGCCATTCGTTTCGACTCGTGCGCACCTCGTCCATCTGGAGGCACATCTTGGTTATATCACGGGTGCGGATCAAGGGAAATTGACTGCTCGCCAAAGCGGACAAACAGACGATATTATGAGCTTCAACGGACCCCGGGAAAAATCCTAACGGGCGGTAGCTCCGATCATTGGAAAGACTCCCATGGCAGACAAATATCACGAGAGACAGTGTTGCGCATCGCCTGCTCATGTCGAATTCCGGATAGGCGTCTTCTCTCGTGGCCAATGACTTCAAACAAGCGCGCCTCTGTCCTCGATGCCCGCCTCGCAGACCGGCGCTCTGATGCCGGGGGAGGCAGCCACTCGGCCGACTAAGCCACGATCCCACCCGGCGAGCCGTCCAACCACAACGGCCCCTCTCGACCGCCAACCCTGCTCTTGCGGCGGCCTTCTCTGCATCTCTCATGCTGCTGGTCCGCATGCTTCTTAAGAGGGCAGTGCCGTGTCATGCACGAAACCTCTTTGCCCACCAGTTGTTCGCGCCTGCTCGTGTACTGCGGCGCAAAATACCCGATCGTTCATCAAATCTGCTGTCGTGCTTTCGATCTTGACCCCAAAGAAACCGGTTTCAAGCCTGGGGTGGTGGAGATGCCATCCATACGATCAACGCATCACCCGTCATCCCCGGCCGTGTCTCTCTCTAGTCTCTTCCCCTCACAGGCATCCCAGTGAGTGAAACGTCAAAGATTGAGATGTCATCTCTGCTTCAGACCCGGCAGCGACGAGACGGCGACAAGCAACCGATTAGACATCCGCCTGGCCGGCCCAGACCGGGAGCTCTGCTGATCTCACACACTTTAAACCTCTGATCTCTGATCTCTTGGCCCATCCCACCCCTTTTCATCCCAATTTTTCTTCCTCGTCCCTCCCACCCTCCAACGTCGCTGCCGGCCATCACAGCGCACACACATCAGTGACTCACATCCAGCACCGCCCATGGGCAGGATCTCCCCCCTCCCCCTCCATGCATTCGGTCGAACAGGCGACTCGCAGCCGCCCAACAGGTCCCAAGGGTCGCCTTATCGCGTGGCATCCTCCCAGGCCTTGTTCAAGTCGCAGCGCCAAACCAGAAAATCTTCCGCGATCCCGACCACCGCAACCCAACAGAGACACCTGTGTGCGTTGGCAGTGCCAGGCTCCTTCTCCAAGCCCTACCCTTTTTAACCTCGACTTGCTTAACACGAGGGGAGAGGAGGACGGGGGTACAGCTTTGAGTTACCCCTCCCATCTTCCTTCGCTACCCCGGCATCCCGTCTTTCTTCAAGTGGCATGAACCCTTGACCTGGGCTATAGGTCCAAAGATTCATGCGAACAAGCCCCAATGGAAGCTTTGGTGTTGCTTTCCAGCAGCCCAGCGTATGATCACTCACTGGAGACGAGGGGGAGGGGGAAGCATCAAGATGAAAAAAAAAGTCTCCGTCCACGGTACCGAGGACCGCGCGCAGTCTGTAGAAACCGAAAAGTCCGCGAGGAATTCAACGTGAAGGGCCACTCGAATCCACCCGGCCTGCTGTTCCCGGCGCGCCCGCATATTGCTGCTGCTTGCTGCTGCTGACGAGGTAAAATGGTACTCCGTCTCTCGCGTGGCCACAGCTTCTTTCGTTGAACCCGTGTCGTGCGTGTCTCGGCCAACCCCCACTTCAACGCCGAGAGGAACTGCAGCTCAGCTTTTCTAGAACCCGTGGAGAGATATGACTGCTGGAAGCCCTCCAGAAGCAAGCCGGCCAGTTTCTTTTCTTTTTTCTCGTATCGTGGACGCAAAAATAGCGTGGCCTACCAACGGCCTAGACCTTGCATCTCGTCAGGCCCATTCTGCTCTCTCTCGACGATGACTTCGTGCCCAAGTGGCGAAATGCGCCCGCGCCCTCTTACTACCTTGACTGAGTAATGAGCCCACCGGATGCCGTCCTTTCCCCCTCCAGCTGCTGATTCGCACTCCCGGCGGAGACCTGACTTGGGCCACGCCTCGGATCTTCCGCGATTCAAGTACAGAACTACGCCAAAAAGGACTGCTGAGGGAATTTGATCGTGTTCTGTTACAACCTCAAATGCTACGAATCCCAGGTATCTGAGGACGAGAGGAAAGAAAGAAACGCCCGTCGGCCCAACCAGCCGCCTAATTGCTTTTTTTTTTTTTTTTCATCGTTCCGTTACAGCCAATCATACAGTTGCCCATACAGTATCGCGTTACAAGCGCCGCTGAAAAAGTGCAAGCCAGAGAAAAACCATGTCTGCGCCAAAGAACCGCCTCCCGCGACTAAAGCTCATCCGAGGCTACGCCGCCGTGTCCGCCGCCGTACTTGTCCCGCCCCCAGTTAGCCGGATCGCCGCCGGGGACGCATAGCCCGAGCCGCCAGAAGTAATCCCTGTGAGCGAAGAACAGCTGCCAGAGCTTGAGCGGCGTCGGGAAGCCCGGGAGTCTCTTCCTCAATGACCTCTCCGTCTCAACTTCTTCCCCGTCCTCCTTACCCATACCCGCCTCCTCGATTAGATCTCGCGCTGTGGACTCGAATAGTCCGCCGTCCCCCTTCGTGATGCATCTCGAGTCGCTGTCGCCGCGGCAAACCATCACGTCCTCTATCGACGGCGACAGCTCCGACTTTGCAATGTAGAACTCGCCGGCGTGCGGCTTGTATCCCCACTCGGTCAACGGCAGCAACGGCACGGGGTCACCAGCGTGCGTCACGCGACGGTAGGTCCTGTTCATCGCGTTCCGCTCCTCCTCATCCTCCTTGTCAAGCCCGAAGACGGTGTCAACGTAATCGCAGAGTCCCTGATTGCCAACCTTGGGTTCCCCAAACGTCGTGACGATGACATCATCCCATCCGAGGGACACCTTGATCTCCAACGCCGCGAGCATCGCCACCGCGCCGCCGAGACTGTGCCCGACCAGGTGCACGGGATAATCGGGGTACTCCTCCCTCAGCCTCTTCAGCTCCGGCAGCACGAGCTTCCTCGCCTGCCGCCATGACGCCAGGAACCCCATGTGCACGGTGCAGTCCTGGCAGCGGTGCTCGCGCGGCGGCTCTTCATCGCCGTCGTCTGGCGACGGGTACGGGACATACTCCTGCGGGATAGTGCTGAGATCCACGACGGTGTTGGTGATGCTGTACGTTCCGCGAAAGGCGACGATGATGGCCTTGTCGCCGACCTCGCCCTCGAAGCGGTCCTCATCGCCCGGGCGGCGCACGCCGTGGTCGACGGCGATGTAGCCACAGCTGTCGCTCAGCAGGACGCCCGTGTTCCATGTCGTGACTAGGTTGAAGGAGGGGAATTCGTTGCAGCGCGATACGCAGGAGAAGGGCCGCGAGATGCCCGAGGTGCCGACGCAGTAGGTTATGTCGACGATGCGGGAGGTGCGTTCGAGGGAGCGGAATAGGTCGACGGATATCGTTGGGGGAGTATTCGCGGTGACGGGATCGAGGCCGAGGATGGGGTGTTGTTGCGAGGGTTCGGTGGGCGTGGCGGTGGCTAGAAAGCCGAACAACGGCGCGAGCTGGAGCGGACGTCGCATCGCGAAGGTCGCGGAATCGATCTGTGGTGTCTTTCAAGTGTCTTGATGAAGTGCAGGCTGTGGTTGATGATCGAGGCCGCGAGACATTGCGCAGGGGGGTCTGTCACTCGATGCAACGATGCCGGGGAATGGGCGTAGATAATTATAAAACGCAGCTCAACAATAGGTAGGAATGGGGTCGAAAGAGCAGGTGGGCAACCGAAGCGACGATGACCACGTTAGAACGGTCAAGCAAAGCCCGTCAATACCTGACCTTCCAAGCACACATGATGGCGACTGCACATTGTGAGCGTGCTGCTTGGAAAGGGAAATTGCGTCGTGGAGGGAGGATCCGCGACGACGCAGCAGGACAGGATACCGACGTCTCAGACTGATCTCGTGAGGTGAGCGTGGTGAGGTCATACGGCCATGCAGAAAAAAAGGACGAGACAGCTTCCCGTTGAGTGGGAATGCGGAGGCGCGGCAAAGCGACGATTGCCGACGTATGGTTGGTCCAGAGTGCGTCGGTCCCTGGAAGCCCGCTGGGGAAAAGCCTGGGGTTGGACTGCTTTGCCCCACGAAAGTGTGCTGCCAGACGCATCTAGCCGGCATGGTAATGCTCCCCCCTTCAAAAGCCCACCTGCGCAAGTCGTTGGGGAAATTCATTTCAGCAGTCTCATGCGAATGTTAAGGTGGATGCTCACTCAGGTGGGCGGGAAGTCTATTGATTATTCTATTTTCGTCAAGTACAGTTGTGTCGTCGGACAAGTCTTCTCTTGTCTCATCGTGATTCGGGGGGAAGAGTATGTTGGCCCTCCCTGTTCCTCTTAGGTTCATACGTCAAATCTCATGCCAAGGTTCGATCACCAGGCCTCAGCGTCTGTTCCATCTTTCCCATTCTGGCTGTTTGCTTTTTTTAATGTTCATCTCAACGTGACCCTTCTTAACTGCTGGGTACGGGCTGGATGCTGAAGAATTTCGCTCGGATGTCGTCCGAGTTGGATGTGCATGCAACGGCTCTCCTGGCACGCCTGTGCGACCGCGCAGACACTCCGCTGGCGGTGCCGTTGCATACGAGAGGAACGGATGCCGTTCCGGATGCCTCATAATCGGCGGCGCTGTAGGTGGCGTTAGTTGTTGCGCGAGAGCTGCCAGGCAGGTCCTCATCAAGTCACTTACCCATCATCGCCTGGGCAAACCTTCTCGATCACAGTGATGGTGTTGTTTTGCCAGATAAATTGCACCATCGAATTCTCGCAGCTATATCTTGGCGTGCGACCGTCGCCTGATACCGGCACGGAAGAGGCGTTGAGGTGGCATGGCGTGTTGAGGGTGGTGCTGTCGTCGTTGAAGGTGAAGTCCAGCGAATCTGCCGTCTGGCCGTCCGCAGACTGGGCGGCAAAGTTCTGGATCTGGAAATCGTCCGGCAGGTTGCAGTTGCCTGCGTCCGCCATGGCCATGACGGAGTCCGGGACCGCTGCCATGTAAGAGACCATGGCCTGGGCCGCAGGGGCGGCGGCAAAGAGGAGGGACAACTTCATGATGACTGGTGGTATGTGTATAGTATCTAGCTGGGGTTCAAAAGATGGAGATATGAGCCTCAAGTGAAGGATGTCAAGCTTAGGATAGAAGAGACGAAAAGTTTGGATGAACGATGGAGCGTGGAAAGGCAGCAAGCAGGGTGGTCTATAAACAAATCCCAGGCAGATCCTCGCGGTCAGGTCCTTCCAACTACGTAGCTAGCTTCACGTTTAAATACGAATTGGTTACTCGCAGGATCAGACCCAGAAAGATCTCCCTCCCGCTGCCCTAGCGTTGCTGCGTGCCTTGCAGACTTCTTCAGGGGCCCGGGAGGGATGAGCATGGCTAAACATCTCCAGAGGCGCGCAAGCTCTCTGCAGATCCTGATGCAATCATCCGGTCCGGCCGTGCCTACGGGAATGGCTGAGTTGAGGGGTTGGACGAGCATGACTCCAGTTTAGGGGAAACAGCAAGCACTGCCGTCATTAAAGATGGAGCACAGGGCGAGGAGGGAGAGGAGGTTGATGCTCGCTTGCATTACACGCCGCAAGCTCAGCGTTGCGTCCGTTGGTCGTTTAGCAGTTGGTCCAGGGGAGCCGCTCAGCCTTGATTGGCCGCTGGGTGTTTCATGTTTCCCAGCATGGCATCCTTACAAGCTGGACCTTCCAACGTCCTTGCCGATGTTGATCTCTTTCGGCCCCCCTTTTGGGTAAAGGCCAAATCTGGCTGAATGGGCCAATTCACTCTCCGCCATTTATGATTCGGACGGCATTGTTGGGAGGCGGTGTTCAAGGGGCTGGAGACTGGAAGCTGAGAGGTTGGGGGCTGGGCTGTCCGCGAAATAAGATACCCGTACTTAGATGTAGAACAGGGCAGCAGGAGACCAAAATGCTTGATTGACAAGGCGCCAACGCGCGGCTCTTTCCACGGCAGACTCCTTGCCGGTTCGGGAATCACGCATGTTGGAAGAAGCAACCATGCTGAACTGGCAGTGGGTTTTCTCGCGGAGGCTCTTACGCTCGAGGGCAGATACGAGCTGCATGCGGTGAATCGTCGCCTTCAGTCGAGGCACAGCATTCGATAGACTTGTATCTAAATTTGTCCCCCGAAAGAGTTTTGGTCCATGTGGAAAGTCGGTGAGATGAAGCGACAACAGCACTGAGAGACCGTCTAGAACAAGGTCGCTGAACCTTAACACATGTATGCGTATCAACCAGCTGAATCTGTTAAGGATGCTCACTTGCATCTGGATAGCCAACGGACCAATCAGAAATCATCGGCGATAGCTAGCAAGCCAGCCAGCCAGACCCCGCAGCAGTGCAGCAGGCAGCGGCCAGATCTGTTCGCCAAACCCCAAGGCACGTGACCACACAAACCCACTCGCGGAATTTCGATTCCACCCCGAACTTTTTTTTCGGAGGGATGCCTCTTCATCTTTGACCACCACGACAATACTAACCCGACAACCCAACCGTCCATCAGCAGCATCAAGATGGCCAAGGAAGCCCCCGCCCGCACTGGTCTGGCCACTGGCCTGAACCACGGTCACGTACGTCGCCTCGCAATCCCGACCTGAAGAGGATTTTCGCGTCCCCCGATTTTCTCTCGATCGATCGACTTCCGAAGAAATTGAAGAAGAACTTGTCTCCGAAAGGGGAGGGGGATTCTCATGAGGACAAGGAGTGAACATCGATCGAGAGCAAAGAGGAGGAAGAGAATAATTCTCTGAAGGATACATGACACCGCTTCGTCTCACCTCGTGGAGGATCTCTGCACATCATACCCTCTCTTCCACGAGGGGAGCGAGCACCCTCGCTTTTACTGCAGAAGATGGACGCTGACCGGTTGTGATTTCCCCCAATATAGAAGACCACCGCTCGCGTCGTCAAGCCCCGTGTCTCCCGCACCAAGGGCCACCTCAGCAAGCGCACCTCTTTCGTCCGTGACGTCGTCAAGGAGGTTGCCGGGTAAGTTCACCACAATCCCCATTTTAGTAGTTTGGCGGACGACTGTCCGCCAATTCATGCAACACCGTTGCTAATCATCACTCCCCTCTTCAGCCTCGCTCCCTACGAGCGCCGTGTCATCGAACTCCTCCGCAACTCCAAGGACAAGCGTGCCCGTAAGCTCGCCAAGAAGAGGCTCGGTACCTTCGGCCGTGCCAAGAGAAAGGTTGAGGAGATGACCCGCGTCATCGCTGAGTCCCGCCGTGTCGGTCATTAAACGGAACAAATCAAATCAAAATCGGGTTTATTGTGCTGCACTACGGCAAATTTTTTATCGGGGTCGGTTTTGGGCAACAAAAGTATCAAATGGGTATAAGGCGTGTGGTCACAAAAGTGGTCTCTTTCCCGGGAAAGCTTCCTCACGGTTTCTGATGAAGGCTGCTGCATTTGCATCATGGGATAGCATTGCAGCTTCACGACAAATACCAAAATTTCAAGCAAGCCCGTTGCTGCCTCGATTTGCTACTTCATGAGCTCGGTCTCGCTTGTGCAATGTGACTTGTATGATATGATTGCCTCTCTACATGCTAAATCATCGGAAGCATTGGTCTCATCCCTCTAAGCCTTAAACTCCGCCCATGGATACCGCGCACCGTCCGCACAGAGCAGCGCTAGATGCTTTACATTAGAAGGGAAAACAACTCCATCTACTTCTTTCCAGGGAGCTTAAGCCACTTGGGTAGTTTCTTGGCCACACTACCCTCACCTACCTCGCTCTTCTCTGGCTTAGCCGCTGCGGCCGCCTTCTGACCGTCGTCTTTCTCATCTACGTACTTGGGTACGTCTGGTACTGTAATGTCTTTGGCCCTCTGCGCAATGTCACCCTTCAGGAAAGGCTTCTTGCGAATATCCGCCGGCACGCTGTCATCCCAAACCAGGCTCAGAAGAACATTACGTGTGAGCTTGTAGTCGTGGATGAGCCGGTTCTTGGGCGTGTTCTCGTCCTTGATCACGGTTTTGCTGCCAGGAATCACCAGTCTGAAAGCTTGACCCGTGTGTGCCATTGCTTGCCTCACTCCTTGGTAAAGCGTGGCGCCGGTGGCCTCGTGGCCGAACTCCCACTGAGCAGAGGTGTTGTCGGGAAATCTTACTTTCACGACAACTTTCGAAACGGACGCTAGCTTTGCCTCCTCTGCCTGAGCCTGTGCCTCCAGTTCTCTGTCTGATAGGAGCCTCTTGTTCTGGGAGCTTTGCTGAAGTCGAGCCTGATGTAGTTGTGCATGTGCGATCGTCGGCGTGTAGTCGTTTTCTGATACATCCGCAAGAGCAGCTGCTGGTGTTGTGCCGCTCGGCGCCCGGAAAACACTGACGGGTTGCAAAGGATCGAGAGGTTCGGATGGGTCCACGTCCATTGCTTCAGGCTCTGCCGCTGCCTGGTTCGCCGCTGCCTGGTTCGCCGCCTCCTGGAGCGGCGCTTCTTTTGTTTGTTGGTTTTGTGAGTCCTCCGTACCCTCCATCGATGTGGGCGCTTCCTCGGTGGCAGTCTGGGCGGCTTGTTCAGTCGGCGCCGGTTGCGTCGCGGGCTCAAGGGCGGCAGCCTCAACCTGACTATTCTTCTTCGCCTCGGCCTCAACCTCGGCGAAGAACTGACTGATCTGCTCCATGGCGTCAAACAAAGTCTGCTCCGTCTTTCGGAAGGACAGCCTAATCAGGACACTGCCTGAGTTGTATCCAAGTTGCGACAGAGTCTTCTGGAAATCCTCGAACGTCGCCAGCTCTCGACCCATGATGTTGAGCACTGGCGTCTCGTAGTACATCTGGCCGCTGCCAGTTGCTCCTCCGCTTGTCGTCTGCGCGACGCCGCGCGCGGTGATGTTGAGGTTCTTGCCTTGGCTAACACCGCTCTCGAACTGGCGCAGAACCTTCCATGTCGTGAAGTCGCTCGGGAGTTTCTCAATCAGTCGCCCGTTCGGCGCTGTGTTTGCTTCGGGCATCGGCAGTTGGAGGGCGACCGAGACGGCGGAGGGAGTGTTCGACTTCTGGACGAGCTCAAGCTTGGCGCCGGGGCTGAGACCGCTTACTCTCCAGACGATAGACAGATCGACGGTCTTTTGCTTATGTCTGCCAACTGGTTAGCAAGTGGTGACAAGGAATTTCTTATGGTTCTCTGCGGGTGCGTAACATACTTGAGGATGTACTTGTCGCTCGACAAGTTCAGCTTCTTGCAAGCCTCTTGCAGGACATCTGTCATATAGGTGCCTGGGCTAACCTTGACGGTGGCCCTCCGCAGGTCCGAGCCGATTACCACCACATGCGAAGACATTGTGGTAATATGATTTTGGTGTTTGATTTTGCAAGATCGTATCCGACAGCGGGAGAGATGTTGGTCGTCGTGAGGTGAGGTAGGAGAGGTTGGCCTTTAGCTGTTGTATCAGGGTCAAAGTGTCGTTGGCGGGGTTGAACGCTCGGCGGGGGGCAACAGCAATGTTGCGTCAAGCTCTCGCGGCTTGTATTAGTGATGGAAGTCGGCGGAACAATGAGGAAAGTGACGGCCAGGCACTTGGCAGCGGTATTGTTTTGTCCAAGGCCGGAAAGGCGGTATTCTAGGGTAAGAGATTGTATAAACCAAAGACTTTGTCTTGCATTCAGGTTCTAAGCATAGTCGAGGTACCTACTTCTCAATGTAGGTAGGGAAGGCGGGATACGTGAACAGGCCAGGCAGACAGGAGGTAGTCAGCAGAGGCAACCGGGGACGTGCATCATCGCTGAGCACTCACTGAGAGCTGCCCAGCCCGGCAGCAAGCTCGGGCCAATCAGCTAGCTTCAGCCCGCTGTACGTGGATTTTCCGACCGCTTCGGCCGCGCCATGCGTGTTTGCCTTGCCCTGCAGTAGTAGCAGAGCAGTGGTGTACCTCAGCATTCCGATCCCGTCAACCTCCAATTGCAGCTCCCACCTGCCCATTCATCACGACCACCTTCGACGCAACACCAGGGCTATCCACAGCCAACCCCGCGATACATCACGACCTGATCCTCGACGGCCCCTCTGCTTCTACTCAACACACAAGCTTCCCAGTCCCCAGCGGCCCCTCGCTCCAGGAGCCAAGATGGTATGCTCGTCACTCCCCCTCCTCAGCCTCGAGGTGCAGACCACCAAGCTAACTCCTCCTCCCAGAGCTCCCCCTTCTCCATCAGTTCGTTCCCCTCAACCCGATAGAGCCCCGATGTGCATCGAACTCGCCTTCCTAACATGTAACCTTTTACAGATGGCGGTGCCTGCGTCGCAATGGTCGGCAAGGACTGCGTCGCAATAGCCTGCGATCTCCGTCTCGGTCTCCAGGCCCTGACCGTCTCCAACAACTTCCCCAAGATCTTCCAGTACGGCGACGTCTTCCTGGGCCTCACCGGCCTCGCCACCGACGTCACTACCGTCGGCGACCTCTTCCGCTACAAGGTCAACATGTACCGCCTCCGCGAGGAGCGCAACATCGCCCCTACCACCTTCGCCAACCTCGTCAGCAGCTCCCTCTACGAGCGCCGTTTCGGCCCCTACTTCGTCTCCCCCGTCGTAGCCGGTCTCGACCCCAAGACGGGTAAGCCTTTCATCTGCGGTTTCGACAGCATTGGCTGCATCGACTTCGCCAAGGACTTCATCGTCTCTGGTACCGCCTCTGAACAGCTCTTCGGCATGTGCGAGAGCTTATGGGAGCCGGATCTGGTACGTGCCTCTCTTGAGTTTGCAAATTTCCCAAATATTACGACAGGTTCTGACAACATTTTCAACAGGGCCCGGAGGAGCTTTTCGAAACGATCTCCCAGTCTCTGCTGAACGCCGTTGACAGAGATGCACTGTCTGGTTGGGGTGCGCACGTGTACATTATTGAGAAGGACAAGGTCACCAAGAGGCTGCTCAAGGGCAGACAAGACTAATTTAACGACGGTGAGAAGTGGTGGGAAGAACGTGCTCAATAGGACCGCTGCAAATAGACGGTTTCTAGCTGTACCAATAGATGGATACAATCCACTATGACGGCCTACGAGGCCTGCATGAACTAGACGAATGACCTTGTTTTACAATCACTTTCTTTTGGGGCTTCTAGCCTAAGTGTGGTGCTATGGCGTCGTCTTATGTACACTGTGTGTAAGATATGCCAGCTTTGCTATGTTACAAGTGGTCTATGATCTAGCTTGAGCTGATCTCTATCCGTCTAAGCCTCCTTCTTTGCCTTGGAGGATGCGATCGCCTTCTTCTGACTGAAGAACGATCTCTCAACAGCCTTAAGGCCCTCATCAATGAGACTAGAGAAAAGTTAGTATATCGTCGGAAAGCTGGTCGAGGGGAAACTTACATGACGGGGGCGCTGATGTACAAGACCGCCTTCCACTCGTTCCAGTTCAGGGGCAGAATGGAGAACAGGCCCTGGAGGAAGGGGGTGTACAGCAGGGCGAAGTGGAGAGCCATCGAGAGGGTGATGGCGTAGACGAGCTTCATGTTGGCCCAGAGAGGCAGAGACAGAAGAGACTCGCTGGACGAGAGAGCGTTCATGGCGTTGAACATCTCAATGACGACGAGAATTGACAATGAAACCGTCGAGGCAGACTTGGCGGCGTTATTGGCGAACATCTCGCAGCCAATCTCGGGGAAGTCGCTGGAGCAGCGGTGGAAGTGAGAGAGGTGCGAGAAGTTGATCTGGGGACCCTCGGGGTTGTACATGAACCACCAAGCGTAGCCGGCCACAGTCGCAACACCGACGTAAGTGCCAATGACCAGGTAGCGGAAGAACAACCAGCCGCCGATCAGAGGCTCGTCACGCTTTCTCGGCTGACGTCTCATGATATCGTGGTCAGGAGGGTTGAACGACAAAGCGGTAGCGGGAAGTCCGTCGGTGACCAGGTTGACCCAGAGAAGCTGAACAGGAATCAAAGCCTCGGGCATGCCAAGGGCGGCAGTCAAGAAGATAGAAACGACCTCGCCAATGTTGGATGAGATAAGGTAGCGAATGAACTGCTGGGTGTTATTGTAAATGGAACGACCCTCCTCAATGGCGCTCTCAATGGTGGCAAAGTTGTCATCAGCGAGAACCATGTCGGCGGCAAGCTTGGAAACATCAGTGCCGGAACCCATGGCAACACCAATATCAGCCTTCTTGAGAGCGGGAGCATCGTTGACACCGTCACCAGTCATGGCAACGACCTCACCCTGCTGTTGGAGCAGGTCAACAAGCTTCGACTTGTGGCTGGGCTCAACGCGAGAGAACAGGGAAGCAGTACGAGCAGCCTCGGCAGCCTCGCTCTCACTCAAGTTCTCAAATTCTCTGCCGGTGAAACTCTTGCCCTTGAGGTCCTCATACTCGCTGAAGACACCAATCTGTCTGCAGATGCTCTCCGCAGTGTTGCGGTTGTCTCCAGTGATGACAATAACACGAATACCAGCGGCCTTGCACTGGCGAATAGAGGCGGCGACTTCGGGGCGAGGGGGATCAAGCATGCCAACCAGACCAAGGAAAGTGAGATTCTGCTCGAGCTGTGCGTACTGTGCGGTAGACTTTGCTGACTTCAACAGGGGGTTGTTGCCAACGTTGTCGACACTGGCGAGAGCAATGACACGGAGACCACGGTTGCCGTAGTCGACAACCTCCTTGGAGATCAGATCAGAGAGCTTGCGGTCGAGGGGCTGGCGCTTTCCATTGGCGCCAACCAGAGCGTGAGTGCACCGTTCAATGATAGACTCAGGGGCGCCCTTGACAAGAAGCTTCTTCTCTTGGCCGTTTTGAACCAGAACAGACATGCTCTTGCGGTCTCTCGAGAACTCGTAGGTAGCAAGGCGGGGGAGATCATTCTCGTACTTGGAGCTAGCGTAGTGAATGCAGTCCTCGGGGTTGCTGTTGGACGGGGCGCAGGGACCAATCTTCTCAACCAAAACCCTCAGAGCACCCTCGGTGGGCTCGCCGACATTGGAGTAGGCGGCACTTCTAGCGTCGTACGCGAGCTTGGAGTCGTTGCAGACAGCCGCAACTTCAGTCATCTGGCGGATGGTAGCAGACGAGCGGGTTAGATCAGTGACCTTCTCGCCGTTGAAAGAGATGGAACCCTTGGGGGCAAAAGTGGTGCCTTCAACGTCGAGCTCGACCAAGTCGCTGCCATTCTCGTTGAGGTAGACGATCTTGCTCACACTCATCTGGTTGGTGGTCAGAGTACCGGTCTTGTCGGAGCAGATAACGCTGCAGCTTCCCAGTGTCTCAACCGACGGCAGACTTCTGACAACGGCGTTCTTTGCAGCCATCTTGCGGGTGCCCAGAGCCAAACAGGTGGTGATAACGACAGCGAGACCTTCGGGAATAGCGGCAACGCCGAGAGAAACAGCGATCTTGAGGTAGTAGATAGCACCCTTGGTGAAGCTTCCGTGACTGGGGTCGCTGAAGTGGGGGATGTTGATGAGCCAAACCAGAATGCAAATGACCGTAATGACCTTGGCGAGGCTGTCACCGAAGTCGTTGAGCTTCTGCTTGAGGGGAGTCGGCTCGGAGATCTGAGCAGTGATGCTCTCGTGAATGTCACCAATGGCCGTCTGAGATCCGGTCAAGACAACGACAGCCTTAGCACGACCAGTAACAACAGTCGTTCCAGAGAACAACATGTTGACCTGGTCCTGCAAAACGGCCCTGTCATCCTTGACGACGAAGGTGTGGTCCTTGCCGACACTCTCACTCTCTCCGGTCAGGATGGCCTGGTCGACGGCGAAGCTGTTGCTCTCGATGGCGACAAGTCTGCAGTCGGCAGGGATGCGATCACCAATGTGAACGGACACGATGTCACCGGGGACGAGGTCCTCGGCCTTGACGCGGGAGACATGGCCATTGCGAATGACGTTGGCCTCGTTGGCGGAGTACTCCTGGAGGGCGGCGATGGCTTTCTCGGCGCTGCTCTCTTGTGAGACACCAACGACGGCGTTGAGGATGAGAATGGTCAGAATCTGAAATACCGGCACTGTTAGCCCGAGAAAGTCTTGGTATTGTGGGTATATGCATCTGGGATTACGTACCACTGCTGGGTCAACGAAGGCGCTCCAGCCTTCCTCCTGGTCGAACAGGGCGAGGACAAACGAGACGGCGGCTGAGCCGAGAAGAATTATCACGAGTTGGTCCTTGAACTGCTCGAGGATAAGCTCCCAGATGGGAGTGGGCGGGTCTTCGGGGATGACTGCGGACAGACCGTTAGCACGGAGCTATCGTGGGTTTCGGGTCTCGTGTCGCAAAGCAACTCACCATTTCTGCCGTGCTTCGTTCTTGAAGCAATGACTTGCTCATCAGTGAGACCGGTATTGGGGTTCACTCCCAGGGTAGAGAGAACCTTGTCGGTGGGTGAGGCGAAAGCGCTCTCCATCGCGAAAGATGCGCCGAGCGCGGAACGTGGCTTATCGAGAACCGGCAACAGCTAGCCGAGCTTCAACGGTGATCGATATCGAGATCCGGCGTATTGATGGGAACGAGAACGGTAGTTCTTCAACAGGGGAAGAAAAGGGAAAGAAACTCCAAACCTGTACCGAACAAAAGGTTTAGGAGTCAAAGATATGAAGGAGAGAAGGTGCTGGAAAAAGTAGGAGATCAGACAGCCAGCATATCTTATTGCACTGGCGGTGGGGCAGGAAGCTGAAATCGTCGCCGAACAGCCAGTTTCCAATACGCTCTACGTGTTCGTTCAGTGGCCGGTGCCAGGCTACCCTTCTGCAACTCTACTTTTTTTTGCCGTCGAGAAAGATCCCGAGCTAGTCCGTCTCCGGCTAGTCTCGGTGGGGGGCTCCCCCTGCTACAGAGGTCCCAAGGTCCCAAGGTCCCAGCTTTTCCCCTGTGTTTCCCTGTCCGGATCGGGGACTAGCCACTGCGACGATGAGGCTAGAAAACGTGGGGCAAGGGCCAATCAAGGTCTCACGCAGCATGCTGCAGACGGCAACTCCAGCCAGGGCGGGGAGCGCGTAGGGCAGAGCAGCAGAAAGGGACAAGTCATCATCAAACACTGAGTTTGCTGCTGCTGAGCATCTGAGCACCGGGAAACACCAGCAGGTGGCAGCCTCGCAGTGTTCAGCACTCAGGTGTCAGATCTACGGCCTGGGAGTGGGTGCCTTCGTTTCGTTAATTAGTAAGCTTACTTCGGCAAAGTGTTGACCCTGTCTTTATCGTAGCTTACCCGACATGAGTGCCTACCTGTCAATTGGTGAGGTATGATGTATCCTGCTGCCGCCTTATCGATCCATCCAGGTGCCCTACTTAGGTAAGCGAGCTGCGATGATGATGCTTACATAAGAGTGCTGGGCAAGCGTGAAAAGGACACTTCAGAAACGAAACGACTGCCCATTCCCGATACGAACCAAGGCCCGCGGGCCCCGTCTTTCCTGGACTGGGACTAGGCCGCTCCGGAACCACCAGACCCATCGCCGAGACCGAGTCAGGTTTTAAACGAAGCCGAACATGCGGCGAACGGCAATGCAACGCATGCAATCGCATCGTGGGCTCATGTCTTGCGTAAGGTAGGACGAAGACGTGGGCCATCGGCGGCGATTAACGTCTTCATACCCACTTCAAAGTCGCTGAGGTCTCAAAACTTTTCCACGCATCATGTTGTATTCCTCGGGCGCGCGATGCTGGGCAAAGCCACCGAAGCCAATGGTTGGGCAGGGGCGAACGGATGGCAAATCTTGATGACCGGTACACGCCAAAGAGACCGGTAGACAGAGCGTCCTTTGTCTCCCGCTCACTACGCCGCTCGTCGAGACATGGCGCTGATAGAAGGCGGCCCGTCACCGCCATGTTGAGCTGGCCATGTATGAAGGACGCCATCTTCAGAAACCTCCATTGAGCTTCAATCAGTCCCAATCGTCACATCCGGACCAGAGGACAGCATCAGCATCATATGCATGTTCCGGCTGGACGTTGGTGCAACGCCGCCGTCCAATTCGCGTCGGCGACGCAAGATCCACGGATCTTGACCCGACAACGAGTCTCACACTAGCTCTGCATTTTCTCGTCCGCTGCATGCCGCAGCTGCATTCCTCCCGTCCGGTTCGTTGGTAGACTCGCCGGGTGCGACTTTCCACTGCAGGTCCGTACCACGGCGCGCTTTCTCGTCGGAGCCAACCTGTGAGAGCTATGCAGCTTGATCGTCGTCAGGACTCGAAGCCGGCGAAGCAAGTGCGCGCGACATAGTCCCGGCCAAGTTCCAACTACGTGGTTTCGGCCAGGACTTTCCACTCCTCAATTCCATTGTCTGTTTTAGCCTCCAGACTTAGCCTCCAGACTTCCTCCTCCGCCATGTTGAAAGAGCCATCCCACCTCCTGCTCTTTCTCCAATTCCTCCCTTCCCTCCTTCGCTCTAGTCAACCCCCACAGGACTTCGTCCCGTCTCCTTGAGTCAGGAACTCCAAGCCGCGACATCATCCTCGTTGGCTTCTTCAACCCTCCCGAAAAAAAACCATCTCCCGTAGCTCGCAGTCCTACCAATTTTGCATCATTCATCTCCTGGTGTTGCTCACGTACATCATGTTTTGAATCCTCTGGGGCTTGCTTTTTGCTTCTTCTCTTTTTTGGTGTCTTGGAACCCAGTCTTACTATTCTCTTTCTTGGACCTCAAAATGGCATCGCCATCGCCACCAGACTCTACATCTATTGGAACAAGTTCCCGCTCAGGTTCCGTCCGAATCACCCGTAAGACATGTCCCGCCACATCCAATACCCCGTCGCCAACGCCCCGGCAACACTCATCCACCACGGACGACCAACTCGAAGATGTCGACCTTTCATCTGAACTTGACGGCCTACATATTGACGGCGTCGAAGTGTGGGACACTCTGAGTGGCATGGCTGCTTTTGGGCTCGAGCACGATAGCAACAACTCATCCGGCAACACTACCCCATTCCCTCGCATCTCAATGGACGACAGCGACGAAGACGTTCAGGAGCTGTCAGAGTCAGACGCACTAGGTAAACACCATGGACCTTTTCACAAATGGATGAGGAACCTGCACCGACGAGCCAGGCAACGCCCCAAAGCTATGAACGCGGATGGCACACTACCCTGGAAACTCCTCGACCCGGCTGATAGGTCAGCTCTCTCTCGGAGGACTCGACACAGGAGGTCATCATCAGGCTCATCTTTCGGTTTTGTTGCGGCAGTGAGAAGTGCTAGTGTCAGTCTTGCGAGCGGCAGCGTTATGTCCCGTCCTCGGGGATACGCCCGCCGTTCCTTTGCCCAGTCCAGAACCGATCGCAGCAGTAGAGCGTCCTTCACCGCAACAAGGTGCTCAGAGGACAGTTGCCATGTTGAGTGGCCTGTAAGGGCTGACCCGATGGCAACGGAGCGTGCTTTACAACGCCGGCGCATCTTGGAGGAGCTCATTCAGACCGAGGAAGGCTACATTGGGGATATTCGCTTCCTCATGAATGTATGTCTCCAGCCAAGCACGGTGACCTACGGAGCTAAACATCGCAGGTATACATTACGATTCTTGCGTCTCTCCCGACATTGCCAATGGGTTTGAGGTCTTCGATCAATCGAAATCTTACCGACATTGTTGAACTGCACGAAGAGCTCTTGGGGGAACTGCACAGAGTTGTCCCAGACTCCGAGTATTCGCAAGCAGATGTCCCTGCTACAACTAGCAAAGTCCCTACTCGTGGCCACCAACGGTTAAGAAGTCTCGATTCTGTGCCAGAAGACGACAGGGCCATAAGCTGGCTGCAAGATGTTCCTGGGATGATGTCAGAAGCACAGACAGCGGGCGCCGTCGCCAAAGTCTTTAGCAGAAAGGTAGGCTCTCAACTGATTTAGGTTACTGCAAAGTGGCTAACAAACACGAGATGAACCGGTTCTTCGTTTATGAGGAATACGGAGCCAAGTATGAGCTGATGATCAAGGATGTCGCCTCAGCCCACCGCACCATGCCCCAATGGGATACTTACCAGAGGGGTATCGAGGCGCTGGCTTCTTCATTAGGTTCTGCAAACTCCCATGCCGATCAATCAAAGAAGTCATTGACTATTGGAGACCTCCTCGTGAAGGTAAACACCAAGAGTCTTGGATGTGTGCGACCACAAACTGACACGTAACCAGCCGATTCAGCGCATCTGCAAGTATCCGCTTTTGTTTGCCGAGCTCCTGAAATACACGCCCGTCGCAGACTGCCCCAACTCCCACATGGAGGTGGAGAGTGCGCTTCTCCGGTTGCGAGAGGCGACGGCGGAGATCAACCGGGCAACCAACGATACTCGGATGAAGTCTACCCTGGAAAAGACGTGGATTCTCCAAGATCGGCTGGCCTTCCCCGAACAAAAGCTAGATGCTGCATCAAAGAATCGGATCCGATCATTTGGCCATGTCGAGCTTTGCGGCGTGCTGCATATATGCTGGCAAACCAAGGAGGGTGCCAAGGGGCAGTACATGATTTGCCTTCTCTACCACAATATCCTGTGTCTAGCTTCGGCCAGCAAGGTCGACCAGATTTATACGATCCAAGCATGTGTCAACTTGAACGGTATCAAGATTGAAGAAACGGACAACGGTCGGGGTAGGTGCACAGCTCACTGTCTGCTCTGGCCCGTTATACTAACACAAGTGCAGGTCTACAGTGTCATACGGCTCCGTTCTCGTGGAAACTTGTATTCGAATGCGACTCCCAACTGTATGAAATACTCATGACTGCATGCACGCCGCGCGAGCAGGAGGAATGGCGCCGCAGGTTGTCGATTCCCAACAAGAGAAATGAGGAGCAGGTCGATCCCAACTTGTACAGCTCTATTGCTCTCCCCATCCGAAGCCTGGGCACGGTGTTTAGAAAACCAGGTTAGTTGTTACGACTGCCAGAGTATCGATTGTTGCTGACCACGATCAAGGCACTGTTGCTCGTCGAATATCGATCCATCGTGCCACCACCGTGGGCCCGAAGTCGCCCTTGTGCCAGGTCATTCTTAAGAATACCAGCGTTATGCGGGATGGCTCGGAGGGAACTTCGAGCTCATCAATCAATCGCTCGCAGTCGTTGCTCACAACAGCAAACCCGCGCATACCCGTCATTGCTCCTCCACGCGGCGAAAGAGCACGACTAGAGGCTTTGATGTCTGACATTTGGAGTCGCGAAGTGCTGCCGTTCCCTAGCATGAATAGCAGGTCCCGCAGCGAGCATCTTGTCCGGAGCTCCGCCAGCACTGTGATGCGGAAATTGAGTGTGGCGAGCATCGCCAGCTCCTTCGCGAAGAGGTCAAACAGCGTGGCTAGCATAGGCAAGTTCATGTCGGAGGATGACTCGGGCGAGAAACAGGAGGACGCACATCACGGACCTTCCACCAAGCTTACCAAGGCTGAGCCTTTCGACGCTAAGCACGTTTCCGATGACGAAGCGAGTGAAACAACAACTGCCCGGCTTCCGAAGATTGACGACGATGTCGAATTCAAAAGCACGGTCAGCGCTCCCACGACGCCAATGTTGGGCCCGGTCAAGCTTGACGTGCACGCCGATCCAATTGAGCGGCTGCGGCTAGAATGTGACAAAGGAGTGGCAGGAAACGCTCTACATTCTAGGCCGATTGTTCTGCGTACGGCGTCGGGCAATAACATCCCTCGAGCTCGTCGAAGCCCAATGCCGTCCAAGAGGTCTCCTCGCCCACTGGACGCGGTTAACCAAGCTCGAGCACAAAAGATACCCAGGCTGTCCCACAAGCCGTCGCTACGATGGGGAAGAGTTGGAACATTGAACAAGGAGGACTGGGTGCAGGGCATCCGAAGCTTCTTCCGATAAGCAGGAAGCTATGACTAACGAATGTTCATCACTACGGTTGATAGATTGGGTTGGATGGGAGCATGAAGATATCACATTCGTTATTTGACCCCTCGTTGGGTAATCTACGGTACCCGAGGCAGTCGGCCAGAGGTGACCTGTCCCCAGCTATTCTTAGTTTACGCAGCATTAGGCTGTTTTGGTCGTCGAGCAGACGAGAGCATAATGATACCCCTTCATTGCATGAAAGCTGGGGCCTTCGACGTACGTGTCGCGTGTGATGTCAGTGAGGCCATCGTGAGGGTTTGCAATGTGGCTTGATCTTTGATTGCCTCTGGTGGAAGGTAAACGGATGTCCGACCTCTCCAGGTTTTGGGAAGCTTCCACCAGGTTCAGCTCCAGCTCTTGAGCCCCACAATGGCATGCTGCTGTGGTGATTGCTGGTCAGCGAGGCTCGGGTGACTTGCGTCAAGGTACCCCGCGACACGAAAGTGCGGGAATTCCAAGGAGGCTGGACCTGCCCCGATGTTCCTTTTCCATCTGGATCATTCCAGGCGCAACGTGTGAAAACCCCTTTGGCCTAAATCTTGGTCAGAGAATTAGCAGTGACGTACTAGAGTGGTGTAATGCAGGAACGCTCAGTGTTCCCGGTACCTAATGGCGACGTACCTGGAAGGAGCACGGAGGCACTGGTGCCCCGCTCCCTCCCTGGGCAAGCTCGAATGGCGGGGCAGTGATGAAAGGCAGTCGCGTGTTCCCGCACCTATGACGTAGCTTTCTAATCACAAGCTGTACAGCTCCTGCCCTCTCCTGCCTTAGCTGAGGAAGCTCCCCTCCCTAGCCTACGGTTTAAAAAGCCTTTCAAGAAGCTCCCTTCTACGTTCATTCCACAGATCAATCACCATCACCTCAACAATATCAAGATACCCGACGATCCTCGTCTTCACACACACACAATCAAACACCAGCGAAAGACCTCCATTGGAGCTCAGTATCACACACCATCACCACACCTACCTACCACCTACAACACCCACACCACAGTCAAAATGGTTCGCGGCGAGGCTCAGCAGACCAAGGTCCACTACAAGGGCGCCAACGACGACTTCCTCATCTTCGTCGAGGACCCCGAGCTGTACAAGAAGTGGAAGGGCGATAAGTCCGTTCCCTTGGCTCACTTCGTCTCCTCATTCAAGATCTTCGTCACGCACAAGTAAGTCTACCACCGTCTGCACACATCATCAACTCTGTCGGCCTATCATTTCTTTACCCTTTCGACCGTCTGAAGACACTGGCGGCTGGCGATACGCATCAATCTCATAATGGCGGCTTGGGTCCTCGGTGGTTGGCCAAAGGCTGCACTCTACCCGCCGACCGACTTGGAGACCTACCCCTCACCCCTTCGTCACCACCACATCAGCCTCAATGGTGCGCGCGGCGGCTAACAACCCAAATAGGCAGGGCGCACAGGGCACTTACGATGCCGCCTCCAAGGCTTCATTGGAGAACGAGTTCGGCACCCACGTCGATGAGGATGTCATCAAGCAGATCTTGGAGAAGGGTGACACACAGAACGTTGAGGTAAGTTTCACGTCGATTCAGAATTGGTCAATCATACTGACGAACCCTCGACAGTTCCCCGACCGTCAAGGTCCCAAGAACGACTCCCAGGGCGGCATGGTTGCCCACTAGGAGGCTTCTCTGGCAAGACCATGCACCGGCTGGAGTCGGCATGGACTGTCTCGCAACCGGAAGGTAGTCTCAAGACGCCCCCACGGATCGAGACATACGCAAAGATTATCCAGGCGTAATGGATCAAAGCGTTGAATTTTGAGCGATGATGTTGTGCAGAAGTGGTCAGCGAAGGAATTGCGCTGGGACGAAGGATATTCGACATCAGGATGGGAACAGACATAATGAATCGTGGCATATGACCATTGCAATGGCGGGGAAGGTTTTTGCAGGTGGGCTACTATGAAAGTGGAATGCTACCTTGCTAAATAACCTTAAACAATCCCCCCGAGCTCGCCAATGGCTCACATCGACGCCAGTGTTAAGCCACGGGTCGATTGCATGGATTTCTACCTTAGTGATAAGATAGTTAATCATGAGCGCATGACATCCCAATTCATTTTCGTTCCTTACTTGGCATCTTGCCGTCGTGTGATTGTCAAACACCAAGATCCCGCCAAGTATGCACAATACTTGCCGCCGCTATCGATAATGGCCCGGGCGAGCATTGGCAGCAACTGTCATTCCTCACTTCAGAGTCGTCAGGCCTGTTCCAACTTCCTCCGCATCAAGACGATGTTTTCTTCACTTATGCTTTTCACATCAATTGACAGTTCGTTAGAGCAGAATGGACAACTTCGCACAATCGACTTCGCCCGGACAGCGTACCTGAACTCATGGCAGCAACCACATACAAAGCCCCGCTTTCCAACCGCTTGGTCATCACGAAGCAACGAAACCAACCGCCCGGGGCACCTGGGCTATATAAAGACCTGTTAACCCCAAACCCACGCGCAACACCATCTAGCTACCTACTGCAGGAACCAAAAACCAGACGATTTCTCGGGGCGCATGCAAAACACGCGAGAGAGGTGGTGTGTCCTGTCAAAAGAAGAGGAAAAAAAAATCGGTGTGGTGGGGTGTCAGTCACTGTCCACCGTCCAACACCCGCTGCTCGTGATGTGCGCCCGTTTCGACAGTGTTTCGGGCGGGTGTTGTGAGCGTGGAGACCTCGCGACGGCCCCTGCTCTCTCTTTTTCGTCGCTGTCGTCTCAAGAAATCTCGCCAATACTCTCTCTCTCTCCTCTCCGTGACTTGCTTGTTCCTTGCGCCCATAGACAGGCACGGCTGTGATGATAATAGAAGCGGTGCTATCGTCCCGTTTTGGGGGCAATTGGCCGTTGGGCAAAACCGCTTCACCTCCGCCACACCCCCGGGCTATATGTGAAGGGATGCGATGGGCGAATCCACATTTGCAATTTGCACTGCCCTACGCAAATTGCAAGATTGTAGCCGCATCTCTTGTTTAAATTTTCTCCGCTGGGACCCGAGCCTCTAAAGCGACATGGCCTAGGTCGAATACGAGAATTTGACGTGAGGTTGTCGCTTTTTGGTAGGCTTCTCCTTTCGGGAGGAGGGCTGACTGGATACTTACTCAGGGTCTTGTCAAATGATGTAAGGTTTTTTTTGTTTTTTTTGTCTTCTTCTGGAAGGATGGGAAGAAAGTAGGGGTGAACATGTCAGCGTGTGTTAAGCTTGTTTGCCGTCTTTACCGTGAAGTTTGAGCAAGTTTTCCCCAAGCGGCAACTGAAAGGGATGGGGGGAGGGCAGAGGGAGCAGAGCAGGGCATGGATGGGCTGGGTTGGTCATTCACAATGGGCCGACGGATGGATCGTGTAAGTTGCTTTGGCAAGTTCTGGTCTTCTTGACATTAGGTTGTAGCATTGGTATGGCTATTCGCTATGGTATCCAAGGCCACGTTCTCTTTTGGCAGCGATGGCTTCTTTCCCCCCTTCCCTTACATGGTAGAAGAGGCACACTCTTCTTCTTCTTCCTTCCTTCCTCCCACCATCCATCCCATCCATCCGAGCCCCACAACCCAAGATGGTGTTGAGCCGGGCTTCGGGATGATACAACCGCCAAGGATGCCTCCTGTCTCCGTGGCCACCGACGTCAGCCCATGAGGCTCGTGAAGGTCCCCGCTCTTGCGAAACAGGACGAACGAATACCAACATGGTTGACCCTGCCCCCCTGTCCACCTTTCCTCCTCTTCGACCACCCACACACACCAGAAGAAAGTGATTCGCCCGACGCTTAGAGATGACTTGCAGAGAGAAAATTGACCCGAAAAGGAAATCTTTCTTTTGTCTTTCGAGAGGTCCGTTTTTTTAGCCGTGTTGGTTTTTTGTTGAGTTTTTGATGGACAATTGGAAAGAAGAAAACTCGATTTTTTCCTTGTCGGATTGAGGAGGAAAAACGCCGATGCTAGATGCCGTGATATTCGATTGAAATCGTATCGTTAAAAACATGTATAAGAAATTCGGTTGGAATCATTGCTCAGAGAAAGAACGATTAGGGTTTCGTAGGTTCGTCCGAGTTTGCGGGTGGAGGTTGGTATAGCTCGTCGTAAAGTTGAGTGTTGCACACGGGTTGTCTCTTGGTCAGGTTGTAAGCCCGTGAAGTCGAGACGGGTTGTGCACACCGGGTGATGAGCGTAGAAGGCGAGATTTGAGTTTAGACCTTGCCGCGAGCGCCTCTTTGGGGGAGTGTCCAGGGCTTAGCGCAGATGATCTCTCCTTCGCTGTAGGCCCAGAAGTAGACGACAAGAGCGATGAGGTAGTAAAGGGCAGCGTTGGTGCCTTGGTAGATGAGGGCGGCGGCGAGGGTCGTGAGAGGAAGCATGATGAGGCGGAACTCCAGACTGCGGTGGATCGCGCTGCCGGCGATGAGAGGCATGGGCCATTCGAGGGCCACCATGAACACCGACATGATCAGATTGATAATCTGCAGTACCGGTATAGGCTTGACGGCCGGATCCAGGGTCTTGGTCAAAAAGTCCCAAAAGATCTTGGGCCAGAAGAAACCCTCGAGAGCGGCTCCAAACTGGTCTGTCAAATAGAGTTAGCAATTAGCGCGATGGCGTGGGCTTGGGCCCGTTGGTGTCAGTCTGAACTTACAAACTGCAGCGCTCATGACGATGAGGCGAGCCCAGTGGTTCTTGATAAGACGACCCATCTTTCTCGATTACGAAATACTGATGTTGACTTTCTTGATGTCTTTGAACCCTTCTTTTCCTCTCTCTTTCTGATTGCTCAGTTGCGGTGTCGTATAGAAACGTCTTAGTGATATCCTTCTCTGCCTGTTGCGCTGAAACCCTTCGATGACCTCGTGTGATCGTGATTGTCGTTTGAACCTCTTGCTCCCCAAAAACCCGTAAACCAGCGAATGAAGGGAACGAGGGAAACGGTCGTCGAGATCGGAGTCCTCTCTTGCGTAATAAAATCGGGTTGGTGCAAAAAAGGCGACTCAGTCGAAGAGAACCGTGCAACGGCGAAAGGAAAGGAAAGGTACCGGACCTGCGGGTTGAAGGAAGAAGTGAAGGCGTCGAACAGAAGTATGTCGATATTAAAAGAAGGCTATCGACAGGCTACGCTGGCGAGGCAAAAGAAGAGAAGGTGCGAGAGAGAAGGACTAAAAAGTGTCAACCGATCCCAAGGCGGGGAGGGCAGACAGATCTATATTGAGACGAGAAGAGTCGGGATGGGATGAGACGTCCTGGAGTGGAAGTGCCAACAGACCAGGGGTCTGGGGGGGTGAAGTGGGTGGTGATGGGTGGAGAGGAGGTGT
This sequence comes from Colletotrichum fructicola Nara gc5, assembly GCF_000319635.2. Taxonomy (NCBI): domain Eukaryota; kingdom Fungi; phylum Ascomycota; class Sordariomycetes; order Glomerellales; family Glomerellaceae; genus Colletotrichum; species Colletotrichum fructicola. Next base: position 3,717,051 of record NW_027094051.1, on the reverse strand, counting down.
CGAGGGAAGTGTGGGCTTGCCCAGCCCAGAGGGCAAGACACCGAGCCGCGCAGAAGGCTGGTTGAGGCTTGTATCAGGATGTGGCCCCGGGCTAGCTGGCTGGGGAGGGTATCACTACTATCGGGTGTTTCTGGCTCGATACTGAGGCGAGTTCTCTAGAGATCCACGTTCGAGCAATCTGATCTATGATGACAGCGGGCATCCGAGCGGCATTGAGACGTTTCTGGTTGCGCGAGGGTGTTGGGGGTTGTTGTTGGTCTGCTATAGCCCAGGCAGGCAGACGATAAGAGGCGGAGCCAGGGGGTGGTCGGTGGTTCAAGCCCAAGTTGGTCTGCGGTGTTGTGGTTGTGGTGGAGCAATGGTGAGGGTCTTGGTGAGGATGATCGCAACGGCGTGTGGTGTTCCTGTGAGGCTCTGTGTGGGAATATTCTCCCTCCTAGTGCCGGGAAGCCGTTGTGTGAAGACAGTTACGGGGTAAGTGTGTGAGGCAGAGGTCAGGATGATGAGGCGTTGTGGTGGAGTCGCAGTAAGGTAGGACGTGATGTTCGTCAGGGATCCGTGCTCTATCGCCCCCGTCGCATGAAGTTTGTTTGAAGATCAGACAGTACGGTTGTCAGGGACACTGGTGAAGCAAGGAGGCGGACGAGGGAAGGAGGAAAAGGTGGTAGACAGGAAACGACGGAAAGGGTGCACACGCGAGAGCTGGAGGCAGACGAGTTTTAAGAAACGCCGGCTTTGGGGAGACCAGGGTTAAGCGTTCATGGTTCTTGATCTGGGGCGGGAATGGATGCAAGAAAGAAGTGCAGAGTGCAGAAAGCGGCGCGCAGAGCGGCATCATACGTCCGTCGAGCAGCGCAGACTGTAGCATTACCCGCCACAAGCAGGACCCAGCCACGGCCGAGACCGCCCATGATCTCAGTCGATAGCCAGTTGAAGGTGGTCACACACGCGTGGACAGCGCACTAGAAGAGCCAGGGCCCGGGGTGTGATGGGGTTGCAGCCGTCACTTGACTGCTGCACGATGGGGAAATACATGGCGGTAGAGGGAATTACAAGAGATAGCTAGGTAGAGAGCGCATGTTGCGTGGGCATCTTGGCTTCGTAACCTCGCTGTGAGCAATAAGCAGTGAGCGGACGTGGGTGAGGGATGTAGGCCGGCGGGTACGGATGCAAGGGTAGCCGGGATAGGGACAGGAACGAGTCTTGCATAGTAAGTAAGGTACGTAGACGTGGAGGTAGCCCGAGGAGGGAAGGAAGCAATGCATTGTTTCCTGCTGCAAGCAATATGAGTTGAGCAAGCGTGGAGGCGAGCAACGGTTCGAATTGGTAGAGAATCGCCCAGAGAGGTGAGAGAGAACGGGCAAGAGTTTAACGCACCACGGTGATTGGTCTTGCACTACCAAGTCGTGGGCGGTTAGAGAACGAGCTCGGGCCAATAAGACCCCTTGCCGCTTCACCTTTGGCAGGCGAAGGGTGGGGCATCTGGGAGGTGCCCCTGCAGCCAAGGGACCAGGGGTGAGACTGGGGCCGTCTGGTCTGCCGTCAGATCATCGCATCCTAGCGGGATACTTCCGAACACTGCAACAATGTGGTGGGATGACATGTATCTGCGCTGACCTGGAGGTGTCGTCCCAGGTTTCTGCTGGCTGTCGTTGTCCTCGCTTCCACGACACCACACGGTCCAATGCCCAAGACAGACGAAGCCCGCCAGCCCAGCCCCAGCAACTACCTTATCCCCAGCGCACTCATAGCAGCGCTGAGATGCCCTGGAAAGACCAGCCCTCCAGTAATTGCTTACTGGGTAGAGTGCTAATTGTCGCCTTGGTGCGTTTCCCAGCCCACTTTTGGAGGAGAAATCGACAATCTAAATTGACCAACGGTCGATTTAATCTATCTAGCCCGGCCATTTCAGCAAATGAACGTGGAGAGAAATCTACGATAGGCAACTCGGGGACGGAAAACAAATGGTCGAAAGAAACATTTCCCGCCATTGCCCGTCCCTGGTAGTGTAGGTGCAAATACAGAATTAGACATCGTCGTCTAAGAAAAGTACAGCTGCAGTAGATATTGCGCTGCGCTGTCACACAGCCCAACCACCGCGCAATTGCCAGTGGCAGGCTCCCACCCGTCCCTTCTCGCTGCGGTGCTGAGCTGTGCTGTGCTGTGCTGGTGCTGTGCTCTCCCCGCTCCTCCTACACACCTCACCTGTCGCACGAACTCAATCGATCTTCCAGATGGCGTGGAAAGCGTAACGGAGATCGTGCACCACCCACTCACACGCACCCAATTGCGAGAAAAGATCCGACACAGCCCAAAGACCCCGAACTTCAGACAAGATGCAATCCCATTGAGCCTCCAGCAAAAAATCCAGAGTGTTCATGCCATCTGATCCTCAACCAAGCCCTGAGACGGCTGATCAAAACCGCCTCAGACAGACGCAAGTTCCAGAATGGCTGTGCTGAGGCACATGTGGTTTGAGAAGATGGGACGGGCTGTCCGCCGCCCGGTCGCAGGCGCTGTCTCGTCCGAGCCCAACCCTGTCGCTGTTGTCGTTCTGTTGACCGCTACCGAGGACGACCCCTGTCCTCCGTTGCCCCAAGAGAGTCCCATTCAGACCCCATTTGGCTCACAAGCTGGGCATACCACATGGGACTTATTGGACATGGATGAATTTTTCCTTTCTTTTTTCCCCTGTTCCGCTGTTCTTGAGCGGGAACGCTCTGTATCTCGAGACCCACAGCGGACGCCATCTCAAGTTTGTCAGTGACAAGAGTGACGACAACCACGGCAGTCGTGAGTGCAGGTGGAGACACATGAGTCGATATCAAAGAAGGAACAGCTTCAATAACCTCTCAGAATGCTGAGGTCGAAGTGAGTGACTGTCAGTTGACTGTCATCCTCGGTAGCCTCGCCGCGAACCTAATGAAGCCTCACCATGGACAGCTGACGCCGCGGATGACAACCGAGCAAAACGGTGGTGTCTACGCTCTCTTATTCAGCAAAGCAAACCTTTCAGATGCATGAACGCCTGCCCTCCCCCAACTTCGTCGACGTTACGCAACGAGGCCCCTGCTTTCCTCACAACTCTCGACTCGGACCGACGAACAGACGATGGGGGATGAACGCTGCACTTCAGTCCGCGAACAGACCGCCGAGGGGACAGTGACATTGCCCATCGAATCTGCCAAGCAGCCCATGTCGACAGAACCTTAATCATCAGCGTCAAGATGGGGGCGAAAGGGGGCGGCTTTGCTTCCGCTACCAATCGTCCTCGACTCTGGTCTGGTCCGGTCTGGCGGTCACACCGACACACCCACCCTGTCCGCGACGTGAACAACTCGTCGAGGTCCATTCCTCCGATGGCTGCTTTTCAGACGGTCCATTTGGGATGTAAAGCCGTTGTTTTCAAAGCGTCGCTGATATTTTTTTTTTTTTTTTTTTGGCGTCAACCACCGTCAGCTTTCTGCGGCAGGCGCCCGGATGTCACTGCTGACAGCTCTGATCGATCGTTCCAGGCTGAAGCTACCTTTCCTTAGTTGAAGGCGGGAGGATTTGCCCATGTTGCAGCCGCCGTCTTGTCCATCACCTTGACCACCCGCAGTATCAGCCTCTCGCCGCCAGGTTTGGACTAGAGAGGCTCTCTGTGTCAACGACTCTAGCGCGGGCATGCATCCTTGTATCACCTTGCGTCTCCGGGGATGCACTTCTTGCGCAGTTGCCGCACTCGAGTCGACCACGGTGGTTTATGGATACAATACACGCAATGCGTACCACCAGCAACCACGTCGCTGCTTGTCTGATTCAACGCTGTCACGGCGGGGTTGGGTTGCGACGCAAAAAATCGATAGTCCCTCGGGCCAAGATCACGCAGAAAGGATGGACCGCAATAAAACTGCTCAGATCTGGATCTCCTCGGCAGACAAGTGGCGGGTTTCCAGGCCATATTTGACTCTTGTTGAATTTGGCAATATGCTCGCCTGCCGAATCAACGACACTGCAGCACATCCGCCGTCTGCATTGGTACGCTGCAGGATGGGCCTAAAAATAAAAAAAGACGAGGGGGAACATCGCCGCTGGGAGCCCTGAGAGTGCGTGTGGTCAACTTTATTTGCGCGGGCGGTTCACGGCTCTTCGCCATTGGCTCCCCTCTCAGCAGTCCACCTGGTTGCGGCCCACACTCTCCGGGGGTCTGGCCAACCATCTCAGCCGGCGCATTTGCCCGGAGGGGTTTGTCGTCACTTGTGCTACTGCAACCGCCGGGCAGATATCACAGCAATCTATTCACGCAGGCTTTCAACGACGGAGGCTGGACAATGGACGGCTCGGTCTCGCGAGGCGGTCAATTCCTTCTGGAATCACAACCCATCACTCTCGGCACATGAGCTCCACGCCAGAAATAGCCCCATCCCAGCGCCGTGGCCGTTGCGAGTGGCCCGACTTGCAGTGAGCTGCGAGATCTTCTCATGCCATGCAACGCCATATCCCCGCGCGCCCGGATCCAATGGGCCGAATTGCTCACCGACATCGCAAGTTCCATCGCTTGCACGTGGATGGCAAAAACCTCGGTCGCTTGCCCTCTTACTGTCGTCTTTCCCCCCACCAAGACTATCGATTCAAGAAACACAGTCTATTTCCATAACAGCGCTCATATCACCAAACTTTGGGGGCCATCATACGTCTGAAGGTTTGGTTTGTCAGATAAGCATACCATCCGGAATCCGACCTGGACCAAGCGCCTTCTCATCCATAGGCAAGCTTTCTTGACCATATCACAACGACTATCACGTAATATGGGTGTAATACGGCTACAATACGGCAACAATATGGGATCGTCCAGCCCCTCACCCTTGGTCTGAATGAACTTCAGGGTCCCCACTTGCAAGACTGTGTCTGGTCACTCACCAAAGACTCTTGCATGTGTTGGATGTGGCCTCTGCGGCACGACTCGGGTCACGGCTCCCAAGTGCCGCGTTGAGGTCACCAACGTGCATCTGCCAGTTGCTCGTGTCAGTCGTTTTTCTCTGTCTTGCTATTGCCGCACAACCCCTGTCCCCTCCGTGGTGAACCCAACCCAGTCAACCGGGAACCAAGGCCATCCCCACTTGGAGGCGTCTATCTGCAACAAAACTCACAACGCAGAGAAGGGAACAGCCAGCGAGGAAGACATTCTAGAGCTTTTCCACGGCCACCTCGCGAGATCCACGGAGAAGGCGAGAGGCGAAGCGAAAAAAGTCGGGCCAGAAGAACCGAAAAACAACCATAAATCTGACGTAGATCACGAGTCGGATGAGACTGGCGACCAAACCTCGCGAATCGTGAACTTGAGACTCTCCCGAGAGATAGCCAAGACTCGACTGTCGATTAAGACGCTGCTTGATTGGCACTTTGACTCTCTGCAGGCTACTTTAAACGTTTGGGGGATCAAACACGCACTGCTGCACCTCAATCTCGTTACTGTCTGTTCTGATCTGCAGTCGTCGTCAGTGACGAATAATAGTAGATTCATGGTGGGAATAGCAAGCCGCGGGGGAGGGGAGGGGTGAGGTGCGAAGGGTGAAGGGTGGGATTGATCAGCACGGCTCTTGGGCACAGCCGAGATGTGAGGAGAAGAAGCTGGGCTTGGACGAAGGAAGGACGAGGTTGTGACGGCTCTTTGCACGCCCCGACGGCAAGTGCCTTATGTTGTCGTTGGACACCCACACCAGTTGCGACACCACGCACGGCTTTGGGTCCGGTTCAGAACTGTCAAGAGACTCGCGACCGCCCATCTGAGCATTGATCCCGGGCTTTCATCTGACGTTATGAGACGCGACAGGTGAAATCTGGCAGTAGTTCCAAACAACTTTTTCCGCGGGTGTCAACTAGTCTTCTGAGGCACGAACGACTAGTAGTTGTGACGGGCACGCCTCTTTTTTGGTTCTACTGATTTTTGGTTGTGACCCTGCTCAATGGTTATGTTGGCGGAGGTGGCTTGTCTGGCTGTCAAAGCCTTCAAACCCCACCATCTAAGCGGGTTGAGATCCCCCTCCCCCTCTCTCGTCTCAAGTCTCGAATTTTCAACCCCCTGGTGAGCAACACGGAACATAGCCTCCCCGTTCCTGCCATCGAGCCCCCTTATCGTCATGCCAGTGAACGCCCCAGGATCTGGAGATTCTCGTCAGACAGCGGCGCAGACAGATGCCATCCGAATACCCAGCGTCACATCCACCCAGCGAGTTGGCATTTCCTTCCTGCGCGAAGCCTCCCCCTTTCCCACTTTCCCACTCTCCCCTGCCCACGATCCCGGCGAGATGGTTCCGTTCAATGCGCGTTGGTCTCGATCTTGACGAAGTCGAGAACCCGCTTGCCGTCTGCTTCGCCCAGCAGATCGAGGATCCGCGCGCGCCCGTGGGGGGTGGCGGCGAGGGCGGCTACTTCGACTGGGGAGCGCCCGAGTTCGCTGAGGAGGTTGGCGGCGTGCTCTGTCAGGGGACGGCCGGCGGTCATGTGCTGGAGGAGGAAGATTGGGGACTGCTGCGGCTGGGGAGGGGGTTGTTGTGCGGAAGAACGGAGCGCGGCGAGGGTGCTGGGTAGGTCGGAGGCGGAGGCCAGGGGGATGAGAGGTATGTCGTGCTTGTCTAGCATCCTATTCGGCGGTGTTAGTTGATGTTTGCTGCACGCTGCTGTGATGTGATTGCGGTGCTGATGATTGTGACTGTGACGGGGTGTGTGTGTGATATGGCTTACTGGATTTGAAGCTTCATGAACGCCTCCATTGGGTCCTTCTTCTGTCCCAGCGGGTCCACGAGGAAGATGACGGCTGCGTTGCTGCCGCCTTTGAGATTGGCGAGGCGTTCGACGCGCTGCTCTGTAGTCTGGCCATCGAGATCTGCTGGTGAGAGGAGCACGAGACGGAGAGAACGGCGTTGCTCCGGGATAGGGAGGATGATGTCGTGCGATTTGACGCTGGCCTCTGTTGAGGTATTAGCTTCCGTCTGCCATGGTCGAAAAGTACCTTACCCTTGAGGCGAAGGGCATTGTCAGAAAGAGCGCGGACGGCTGGTGCCCATTCAGAGCGGCTTCGAAGATTGGAACACCACATGGCTGGTCGAGCTCAACGATTGCCCCGGCTAAGTGAGTGTCAAGATGATGTGAAGTCCAAGCTTAGAGTAGAAGTGGCAGTTGCCTTTTTGAATTGTGATTGGTATCTTTCTATGAGGTGATTATAATTGATGGAAACAGCAAGAGCTCCCTGCCCGCGCTTGCCTTCAGGTTCCTTTTCCAAGAGTTGAGGTTCCGTCTAAATATGCCACCCAAAGTCTATACAACACCGTACAAGTACAGTAAAAGCCCGCTCAATGGTATCATGGTGTATCGTATAATCAACCGCCTTCGCCGCCTCTTTCAGCATTGCCCGTTGTCTCATCTCATCCCTCACGCTGCTGTCGGCGTCGGTGGTGACTGCAAAGTCGGCAACAGAGGTTTCTTCGTTTTGGGGTCCCTCAGCTCCCGCAGCGCATTCTCCAACGCCTCGTATCGTTGCTGCCGCTCCTCTTCAGAGCGCGCCAGCTCCTCCTCGCGGCGCGTGAGCTCTTCCAGCTTGGCGTCCAGCATCTTGATCCGTTCCGCGTTGTGATCCGGCTTCTGCGACGCCTTCCAGTACTCGTAGATGATGATGGCACTTGCCACGCCCAGGATGAACGCATCGCCAATCACGTCCGCGAAGAGGTCGACGGCCTTGGCCTCGGGGAGCGGCCTGAACTTGCGGCGCCACACGCTCGTCGGTTTCTTTTCTGCCCCTCCGCTGGACGAAGAAGAGGACTTGCGCCTGGCGGCGGAGTCTGGGTGTCCGGCCTCGAGCTTCGCCTGTTTCGCCTTGGCTTCTTCCTCCTTCTCGACCTGCTCTTTCGTCTTGACGGTGGGCGCTTCGGCTTTTTCCTTGGCTCTCATCTCGGCCTCGACGTTACGGAGGAGCGCGACGGAGAGGCGCATGTTGAGCTGGTGTATCGACTGGCCATAGCGGGCGGCAAAGGCGCGGAACTTGGGGTGGTCGTGGGCTTGTGCCTTGATGCGGTTCTGTGGACGGATGGTGTTAGTCACACTAAGGAACTAAGATGACGGAAGAGAAGGTTGGACTTACCGCGCCGTACTTGGACACATGCCTCACGAAGAGGGCAGCAATCTTGAAGAGAGGCAGTGGCACCATGGTGGGGTGGTTCTCACGCGCCGATCGGAGGGGAGGGGTTCGTTGGTTGGAGTAGCGAGCTCCGAGAGCTCCGTGCTACGACTATGTCTTGGTCCGGGCTTGGCCGGAGCGTTTTCTCGTCAATTGAGTCGCGAGCGTTGGTAGACCTCACAGGCAAGGCAATTGAGGTTTCGTAGTTGCAAATATGTACAGAGTCAAGGAAATCGGGGTCTTCGGGATTGTTAAGTAGGCAGCTGACGTCGCTGCGGGAGCTGGAGCCTTCCGTGGGGGAAATATTCGGAACCCGCTCATTTGATGTTCCGCTTTATTTAACCCTTCGGAGCCGATTCGAGTACGGGCACCCCCGGCTAGGTAGCCGGAGTGAGACCTTGGAATTTGGAAGCTGTCGGTAAGGTAGGGGTCCGGAGCCTTTGGCCAAGTTTCGCCGATGAAACTGTCCAAAGTTCACCAGACCTTAGCATTGATCCCATCTACTTAGTCGCCGGCCTTCCTATTTTGCAGAAGAGACCTAATGGCCGTGTTGCTCACTGAATGCACTTCGAAGCCGAGTCACGCTGGGGAGCATTTGTTGCTGAATGCGGAAGGAGTTCCCTGTCTGCTTACCTAAGGACGAAAACAGGCGGTTGTGGGGCAGCAGCGGGCACTTTGAGTGGCTCCCAGAGCAGACATTAGCGCTCCAAGCTTGCAGTTTCCAGGGCAACGGTACGCGAGAAGAAGGTCAACAGCGACAGTAACACACCAACAACTGAACCCGGTCCTTTCACTCCACACCCAAAAGTTTACCGTTCGTCTCAACGGCGCATCATCCCGACACCTCTGATCCGTGTGTGAGTTGCTACGCCGGTCTGCCTTCATTCGGCATTTCTATTGCTTCGTTTTGGTCTTTGACTGCCGGGAACTGTTTGTTCAGCATTTCCCCCCCCCCATTCGCACATGTACTCGCTGCTGCGAAACTTGTAAGTGTTTTGCGTCCCCCCTTCATTTCGTTGCTACCTACCTGCCCTTCGTTTTGTTTCGGCTCCTGCACTTGTTGCGGTCAGTGGAAGGTGCTTGGGACACACACTTACTTCACTTTGCTTTCCGCAACTTCAATCCGTCTTCCTTTGCACTTTTCCAGCTCGCGGTTTTCGCTCGCCTCCTCCAATGTGCTGACGATCGTGCCATTCCCAGGTCCCTCCTCTCCACCACCCAGGGACAATCCTGATCCTCGCATAACAACCTCTCTTGCTCCCGAGAGCTCGCATCTCTCTCGAGACCGCATCGACACACGAGACGCGCGCGGCCACAGCCATGGCCCATAGACTGGTCGCAAAAGGGGGCGTCGATTTGGAGGCCTTGTCGCCTAGGGACGCTAACGCTCAACGTATGCCAAAGGCAATCGAAATGAAGACGACGAAGCCAGTCGCCCAGCTCAAGGCGGCCAAGGACAAGGAGCCGCCGCCGCAACCCCCCGCCACTGTCGACGAGCCTCCGAGCTCAGACCGTCCCAATGGCGCCGTCTACCAGGTTGGCAGGATGCTCGGCAAGGGCGGTTTCGCCGTGTGCTATCAGGGATATCTCATGCCGGAGCGCAAGAAGTATGCCTTGAAGATTGTCCGGAGCCAGATGCCCTCCAAGATGATGCAGAAGGTCAGCAGCACGTCGCGCGATGATTTGATTTTGAGGTCTAACATCTTGCGCAGTTCCAAACCGAGCTTCAGATTCACTCCAAGATGAACCAGAAGAATATTGTGCAATTCTTCAGGGCATTCTCTTTCCACGACTGCATGTACTTGGTCCTCGAGCTCTGCACCAATGGCTCTCTCATGGACATGGTCAAGAAGCGCAAGGGCCTGACCGAGCCCGAAGTCCGTTTCTACTCTGTTCAAGTCGCTGGCGCCATTAAGTACATGCACGGGAAGGGAATCATTCACCGCGACTTGAAGATGGGAAACATCTTCTTGGACCACAGAATGAACGCCAAGGTCGGAGACTTTGGATTGGCTGCGTTGCTGGTTACTGGCCGGGACATGCAAACCATAAGAAGGACCACTTTGTGCGGCACACCCAACTACATTGCCCCCGAGATTCTCCAGAAGGGAAAGAAGGGACATGACCACATGGTTGACATTTGGAGTCTGGGTATCATCATGTTAGTCTTGCCGACGACGATCTGGGTGGAAAAGTGCTGACAGAGACAGGTTCGCCATGTTGACATCCAAGCCGCCTTTCCAGTCCACGAGCACCGAGGAAATCTACCGCCGCGCGAGAGAACGCGACTACGAATGGCCGAACCCAGAAACTTCGTCCAAGTTCATCAGCCAAGAGGCCAAGGACTGCGTTGCTACGATGCTCGAGGACGCTGATATGAGACCCGACCCTGACATCATTGTTCAACACCCGTTCTTCACCTGTGGCTACATGCCTGTGGAAGAGGACATGACCACTAGACTACTGACACTGCCACCCGACGGCTCGGAATTCTACGCGACCCGCATGAGCTCCAACCTGCAGGCAATCACCCAAAGAAACCACGAGGACATGTGCAGAGAATGTGGAGTTGGTCCTTGGACACCCGTGCAGGTGGTTCACACTCAGACCTGGAAAGAGATGGCGGCCGAGGAGAAGTCTGGCTTGACGCCAGTGATTCCCCTTGGTGAGGATGTTGTCTACAGGCCGTTCGATGACTGGCTGGCCGAGAAGCGACAGGCTAGCGAGAGGCGTCAAGCACGCGCACTCGCTGCTTCGTCATCTTCCCGCTCCGAAAACACGAGAGAACAACAGCAGCTGGCTGCTTCGCAGACCGCGCCATCCGGCTTGCTGCGCCAGCCTCCCCAGAGCTTCGCTGCTCAGCAAAGAGCACAAAACCGACCTCCGGCTATGGCTAGCAGCACCAGATCACGACCTCCTCCAGAAGCGTCTTCACAACCTGCTGAACCTGTGCGGCCGAGATCCGTCAGACAACAATCCGCGCCGGAACCTCAAAGAACAAACCAAATGTCAGAAGTGCCATTGAGAAAGGCGACTGCCAGTCGACGAACGCCGCTGCCGACAAGCCAGTCCGCAAGCGCCCTCCCTAGTCAGGCTATGGTGCCGCAGTCCTCCAGCCAGCCCACCGTCACAATGACTGGTCTGATGGAGAACTTGAAGATCTCATCCGATAAGACGGAAATGGCTTCGCTCTTCAGCCCGTCAGAACGCCCAGAGCCGGTGGCTAGCTCAAAACCGGATGTTGTGTTGGAGCGTCTTCGTCGACTTCAGGGTGAATTGGAGCGTGCCCTGAACGCTCGCACGATGGCCATAATCTCGTCCAAGGACGTCACCCCTCCTCACCCCAACGTTGTTGTGAAGTGGGTAGATTACACGAACAAGTTTGGCCTTGGCTACATCCTGAACGATGGTGGTGTTGGCTGCATCCTGCGTGATATCCCCACTACTGAGAGCAGCAAGACCCTCACACTTCCCTCGGCGTGTATGCTCGTGCGTGATGCCGAGAGGCATATCGAGCGACGGCATGACGAGACATACCCTGAGAGACATCAGCCTCTGCCGCCTGGACAGGACATACACTTCTACGAGAACAACGGCGAAACGGGCTTGGCTCGAGTTTCGGTTTCCTCGAAGCAGTTCCGCGTACCGGTTTATGAGGACGGTACCCCTGGCAAGCTGAACCCCGGAAGGGATGTTTACGAGCACCGCAAGAGGGAGAGAGTCATCCTGTGGAAGAAGTTTGCAAACTACATGATTGCTTACGGCAGAGATGAGGCAGTCCCCGCCGAGGAGACACCTATTCGCTCGTCCGAGCTCACTGTCAACAACTCTCAGCCGTCGGACTTGGTGACCTTCTACCAACGCTTTGGTGATGTTGGTTGCTGGGTCTTTGGCGACGGGCATCTTCAGGTTAGCTTTTCCGTGTTCCAATGACCTGACTACACTAACAAAATTGCAGTTCAACTTCCCTGATCATACCAAGATTGTTCTCAACGCTGCTGGAACATGGTGCCACTTCTGGCATCTCCCTATGGATGCGGCCCATAACCTGGCAACCACTGGCAGTTTGGGAGCTGCCGCGCTTGACGAAAGGGCTATGCTGTCATATCCTCTGCAAACGCTGCTCAATTTCCAGACGAAGCCCTCGTCAAGTCGGGCTACTCGCCCTACCACCACCTCCCGCCGCCGACCTGAAATCCCGGTTGAACTCCAGGGAATTCCGGCCGCCAACGACTTCCGTCGGAAGATTGAGTTCATCAAGAACGCCGTCAAGGAGTGGACGACCAACGGTGGCTTGGGCAACAGCGCCATGGACCGCGAGCACCGTCTGCGCTGGGGCGGCCACCGCGAGACGGTCATGGGCAACACCCCTATCAAGGGTGTTTGGGTTACTGTCGGAGCTCGCTGGGGCGACACCAGACTGTCGGCTTACATTGACCCGACCAACCCCATGGACATGGGAGAGGAGATTGACGAATCAAAGAAAAGACGTCACTGAAAGACAGAAGTTCTGGTACGCCCAGAGCAAGAGAGGACTCTGCATTGTTACGCATGTTTTATGGATAATTACATTTCAGCCAGTCCGGCTCGCCGGCTGGTGCTCACGAGATCATGCCATGGTCAACAAGACGAGGAATGGCTTTTGGGTTGGGCATCTTGGGAGTTTGAGGGCTTTGCGGACATAGCAATGGCGTCGTGGGAGCATAATACACTGTTACGAGTATCTACGCAGCGCTGTTAATTCCTTGGTTTTTTCCTGATGTCTGTTTACTTGCACCTTCGTTGATGTTCTCGTGCGTGGGTTGTAGCTGCCGTTGCCACGTCGTTGACTGACGGTGTAAGTCGGAGGAGCTCAGCGCCCACCTTCCAACTTTGGGCCTCAACGCTTGATCAGAAGGAACGAAGACAGCTGCTTCTCGACTTGCCAGCTTTAGTTGTAGGCAACAGCGACTGTCATGGGTCAGGAGCAACCGCTTATTTATCAAACATTCTCGCACATTTCCGCAACGTCACCCAAGCATCTAACATCACCATTGACATCCACCGCGGACGTCAACCACAGTATTGCAATCGTTGCATCATCACCACAATCGCTCAACATACAGTCACTCAGCCAACAGTTTTCAACTTTACTCCCGCTACTTCCCACCAGGCTCAATCCGTCCTGGCTATATCTTCTTCGTTACCTCATCATGGCTTCCTCGTCGTCGTCGCTGTTGCCATCGTCCCCGTTACCGTCCTCTTCCGCCTCTGCTCCCGATTCGCCCCCGCTAAAATTGCACGCGTCGTCTCCGCCAACTTATCCACACTTTGGTTCCGCCGTTCCGATCACAGTCTGGAATATTGATACCAATACTTGTCATACCTTTAACGAGGACCCGCCGGAATACACAACTCTCTCTCACAGCTACAAAGATGGCACCGATGATTCGAGACTCGAGTTCATAACAAACGTGGCAAAAAAGCATGGCGTCCGTTACGTTTGGCTTGACTCATATTGCATGGGCGAGACCCAGGACGAGGTCAGCCGTTCTGTTGAGTCCATGTTCAAGTACTACCAGGGAGCCGAGTTCTGCTGCCTGTGGCTGGGCACTTCAGATGTGAAGGATGGCCCATCTGACCATCCGTGTTTCAATGAAAGCTGGTTACTTCAAGATCTGCTGGCGTCCACACGCATCAAAGTCTACTCCAAGGAACGGTCACTTATTGGAGAGATCGCAAAGAAGACAACGCTGAGCCGTGAGATTATCCCGATTGACGACTTTTCAAATAGCATGGCGAACAGCGTACGACTTCCACTCAATGCGTTGTCATATTCATGGCCCCAGACACACTCTGATTACACAGTTGCTCAAAAAATGAGCTGGGCAGCTGGACGAACGACGCGCTACCCCGAAGATAAGGCATACTCGCTATTGGGAATACTCGATGTGAGTATTCCGGTCATATACCCCGACTGCAACGCCTTCATGAGGTTGCAGCAGAGCGTCGTCGACAGGAATCCAAATGACCAGTCAATCTTTGCCTGGGGCCTCGGGAGGTCGCCAGAATCGAACACGGGAGGCTTGTGGGCAGAATCGCCGGACGACTTCGCCGAATGCAAACTCGTCTGTTTTAAAAAACAAATTCCGCATGTCCATGGAGGGTTAATGCAGAAAACTCTCCAACGCACGCTCTTCCAGCAGCACCCATCAAAATCTCGGAGCCAGGCTCTCAAATCACCTATGTGCGCTAATCAACTGTGCGGTCGATGCCTTCAATGGCAATGACTCTATCGGTATCCCGCTCTGTCAAAATGGTGACAGAATATTCCGGCCGGCAGGAATCGCTCCGAGACCTCCTCACTCTCTTTTACCACCGTTCACCCGCTCCCCGCACAATATCCAGATCGCCCCTGATGTCTGCCCCCATGGAAAACGGCGATTCTCAGTGGTCTTTGAAGAAGGGTTCGGAGACTTCCGGAATTTGTCTATCAAAATCATTGGCCCTGCCTCAGGTTACCGCCAAGTTCGTGACGAGGATAGTGATCGTATCTGGCACTTTGAGTCCTATTTGTACTTGGAGGCACCCGCTGAAGAAGTTCATGTTGAAATTCGACAACCGGATCCGTCTATGGACTTTTTGGCCATCAAGCTCGAGTTGAGTTGGTTTCTAAACGTCTGCCATTAGGATATCCAAGACAGCAGCGCTGCTCTCGCGAAAGGCGATTTCGAGAACTACCAAGCGTGTCTCTTCTACTACGGATCTGTACTTCGAGTGAAGCAACCGCATGCTGGGGTGTTTTGTATCGTAAAAGACGAGAAGCCCTATCAGGAGAGCGCCTAAGACGATACGAACGGAGGGAGTGGATTCGGCAATAGGGTTGGATTTAAGGACGACGCCGACTGGGAATACGAGACCGACTAGGGAGGGCAACCCGGGAGCACATTCGAGTCTAAAGGGCAACGGGCCGATAACGAAGACGGGCGGCGACCCAGGTATGGTTTTGAAACCGACGTCGACTAGGAGGACGACACAAGTGAGGGCGACGATGCCAATGAGGCCAAGGATGACATAGATATGATCAACAACGATGCCGGAAATGCCGACAGCAAGACTGGAAAAGAAATGCCGCGAGGGCAGCGCTTGCTAGTTAAAATAGTGTATAAGAGCAACCATCAGCGGTTAGTACGAGCGAGTAAGCAATCAATCGCAATGATTACAATTCTCATTCAAAATATGTGTCCCTAATCTTGCCATGGATTGCTAGTCGCCACTCATATGAAAAGATCGAAGCCATTCGTAGTCGTTGCAGTGATCCTCGTACGCATCATTCCAGAGAGATGGATGCCTTGCCGCCACGGAATGACGGCGAAATCAGGCAAGAGGTAAGTCAAGTCTCCTGGATATCTAGAGGGGCGCTTATAGACAAACAGTTAGCTGGATAGAGCAGCCGTTGTGTCGTTAAGTTAAACACAGCCATCAAGCGGTCTATTTAGTTTCTGCCGTGCGCCAAGGACAGCCCTTTGACAGTGTATTTATGCAATTTAAACGACATCTAAGAGCCTTAACTATCACTTAAAGTCGTACTTTTGGTGTTGCTGTCTACAGCTGGCCTCACCTATGTTTAACTCCTCCTACCACTCCTAGCAACAGCTTCTATCAGAATGACTAGATCATTTTGCTTTCACGCAAGCTTCTCTATGTTTAGTTAGATTTTAATTCTGTGACTTCGTGTTCACTTCGTCTCGTCAGTGTCGCCATAGGACCATTCTGTCTGGTTGCTGATCTCATTAGCGTTGTGGTGGGTGATGCCGTGATAGTCGCCTTGCGTTTCGGTCACCACCACATACGACCATACCCACTGGAAAACTCGGGATCCCGTCCGCTCTCCCATAGATAAGCCAGTGAGGGCTGGATCAGTAGTTGGGTCGGTGACGACCAGCGAATACCCGGTGTTGTATGTTAAAAATGTTTTGATCTTCATTTTTGTGGCTCTGTTGAGGGACTGTGTGTGGGAGAATAACAATAACTCCCAAACGAAGAGGTCCCCCTTTTCTTCCGAGACTCTGCCCTTAGTGTGGCTTCAGAATGCAGTGAAGAGCGAGTCTAGCCTACATTTCTAAACGTTTTCTCGTTCCTGCCGTGGCTGCTCTCACATCCATCCAGGCAGGGGTGGGGTGAGCCAAGTAAGTACGTTGGGTATGAAATCATGGCGTTAACCTCACCCAGCTTCTGATTTTAGGACATCCATAGACCTCAAAAGCAGGTGGATGTTATCGGTAGTCTCGGTCAGTGAACGGCAGTACACATGTTTGCTCTTGTCGGACCCCACCAGGCAGTGTGGTTCAGAGCGGAATAATGGGTCATCAGATGTTAACCCTCCCTCAGTCGTTTGTGTGAAAGTTGAATCATCATGAGAGGCAGACTCAAGAGGCGTTGCGTTTGAATATTTCACTCTGATGAGGGTCTCGCTCACTTATGTTGATATTGCTCTGAAGAGTGTTCAGAGTGATGAGATCTTGGAAAGGTGTGGCGGTTATGCTATATGGTTTCACACATTTACGAGAGCTAACCTAGAGCAATTCTGGACCACAGACATAAAATATCGAACTCAAAACAGACATTCCCAGACTCGGAAAGAAGAATTGGCAACATATCAGGCCCTCAAACGCTAGAGCCTCCTCCAATAGTACCTACAAACACTACTAGCACTGCAGCATAAGCAGCTGTAGCTAATATGGCATCGCCTATCTTGTCCTGGAAACTTGTTGCTACCGCCGCGAAGATCGTGACGCGGACCGATGTGGTTACAAGTGAAGTGATAAGGCCGGGCTTCAGCACCATGAGTATCATTGGCCCAATGAGAGACAGATTCCCAACAAAAGCCCATATAAATATCTCCAGATGTTTTTGGCGCGCCTCCTCTCGGAACCTGTGAATCGGGTCCTGCGAGATATCGAATTGTTTGCTGCGATCGAGGGGCTTTGGCACCGAGTGTTGTGGGTACTCTGGCAATTGCCATAAGTCCTGTTTGACTTTGTTGGGGGTTTGGGGGTTTTCTGAGAAGGGTTTGGGTTCATCTTTGTCAGGTTTACTGAGCTTCTTCTCCTTCCAGACGTCTCTGAGAAGGGCTTGCTGCGACGTTTTTTCCGTTGTGATTATGAAAGGATCGTCGACATTCTCTTTCAATCCGAATCTGTCCATGTAATTCATGTCTTGCAGGGCAGCCGCTGTTTCGTATTGGTCAGCTTAAGTCGATATTCTAGGGCGCTAATGTGACCTCACTGTAATTTCGGAGCTCTTCATCTAGCATCTTACAGAGCGGTTCTGTGCCCTCGGGTGTTGATGTGATAATGTTGAAAGCGTATTTCGAGATGCGCTTCAACCGAAATTGTAGGCACATCTTTTGTAGAGCCACGATGTCTAAGACGAAATGCTTGTTCTCCCTGTAGAGGATGCGTTTCATGTATCGGCGTTGAACCCATGTTTCGAAGTCTTCAAAACATCATCATTATTCTGATCGTCAATCTGATCCTTTTTCTGGTCATTGTTCTGGGGAGCTTTCGACAGGTCAGGCTTGGTGATCATGGATTTTAGACTCTGCCATAGGTGTGCTGAAAGGGTGAGGTTCTCTTTCAACAGATATCTGAGTTCGGTTTCATCCGCTCTCGCCTTCGGAGGGGTCGGCTTGGTAACTATTGACTTTAGACTCTGCCATAGGTGTGCCGAAAGGGTGAGTTTGGCTTCATCGCCCTGCGATCCCGTTGCCGCCTTTTCTAAGTCTTTACTCTGATTAGAGTCCATAGCAGTATTGCTACGTTCTTTTTCGACGATGGCGTTCGAGTAGGTCTAAGTGTAGACAATGGAATATCGCGGAATACTGAATATGTATTTGTGGTATCCAGAGACGGTCTTTCATACTTGAAAAATGCGTAGACAGAAGTCGACGACAGCCTATCGGATTGATATTTGAAACTTCTATAGGCACAAGACTGACGCTCCGGCAAAGCTTGAGTTGGCGTGCCATTAGCCGTTCCTTATCTTGCGTATGTGAGATCCCCGCCGCAATACTTCCATCTCCTACGTGGCGAAATATGGCCTTGAGATCGTAGGGGTCGGGCTGTAGGTATTGAGAAAGTAATGATTTGGCATGCATACGCGAGTAGGGTTTCCGAGACACTTGTATCGTAATACCATAGGGTTAAGAGAAATCAATCATGCAGTTTCGACGAATGAGCAACATTATGCCTGGGAGATAACAATTTATCTCATTATCTCATGCATGTACGAGGGTGTCGTATAAAGCAGATCGCGAACTGCACGATCACTTTTTAAGCCTTATTGAGATCCGATCCAATCGAACATTGTGCCACTTATGCACCGATCAATACCAAGGCTGACATACAGCACCGAGCCGAGCTGATCTTTTCCGCAGCGAAAAGAGAGTCTGCATTATCTGAAGCAATTAATTAGACATTTTTGCGTTGATTCCACACAAAAGAACGGCAGAGCAAACATGAATTTGCCGAGGCTTCCAATAAGATAAGTTGATCCTTGGATGATTGGGTCAGAGTGAACGAAGAAAGAAGTTGTGATACCCCATCTTGCATATGGCCCGGCACGACCCCGCAAGTAGACGGTTCCAGCCAGCCTCTGCTGGCAATATATTTCCCTCTGCTGCGGACATGAGTGATAGAAACGCCCTTAGCAATGTGATTGGAAGGTAGAGCCAGCTGTCGCTGAGACTGGTGGTCCTAATTGAGAAATAAGAAGTGAGAACCTCAAATTCAAATGCTAAGTTCCGTAACCAGGGGCATTTCCATGGCTAACATTGTGCGTGTCCATGCTGTCCAGGAGGGCGATGATCAGGCCCAACTCAACGAGCTTGACATATTTCGTAGTCCATGAAGCTTTGAGAGTGCATATCGGTCGTGGGGTTATATACGTCAGGTAAGAAGGGAATGTCGTCGGGAAAGGCAGCGTCAAACTTCACGAAGAGGGCACCGTCGTTGTTGCTCCACGCAATCTACATGTTGACTCTACCGATGACGCTTCCGGAAACAACTCTTACGTTAATAGATTTCCTAGTAAGCCTTGTGAAGTCTCCAAGGTACCGAAGTCTCTCCGCCTCAGTGACACTCACGTTGCGAGTCTCAGAGCTTGAGGGGTCTTGACCTTGATCGCGGGCTCATCGGAAGTTTTATGTTTTCAGACATTCAGATGTTGTTGATAGGACTTCATAGATCTTGCTCTTGTCGCTATAGGTTTCTCAAGCTCACGAAAGGAATTTCGCCATCCGGGCGGATCTGGCTAACCGGGCGGGTAGTAGATGTATATTGATAGGGATGATCGATAACAACGACAATAACGACGACGACGACGACGATCACAATAGGGACAGAGAGAGGGATAGGAATAGCGACAAAAATAGTAAAAGTGAATTGAGATAAGATCAACTATTAGACCTAATATAGGTAGTTATCCGCCCGGTTAGTTACAAGTATCCGTCCGGATAGCAAGACTCAATGAAAGAAGCAAAAAGGACATCCGAGTTTCTTCAGTTGGGCCCCTAAAGCACCCTGATCTTATACGCGAGCATGTATTTGATCCCAACTTCCAAGAAATAGCCCTTGAGTCAGCGTTGTCCACTGGCACGCGTGCCCCGAAGGAATTGCAACTACTGCTGGCGGCTGCGGCTTCAAATCGGCTCTGAATGGTACAAGATGGTGTCGGCGTTGGGGGCGATCTGGCGCTCTGAGAGTCTCGCGTGGGACGTTAAGGACTTCTTTGAGATGCTCAAGGACGAGTTTCGAGAGCTGAATCTCATACCGCTTAGCCCGCGGTCTATGATGGCTTGAGTACAACCACGAGTTTGAGCACAACGACGCCTTGGTGGAGATGTTGAGGGGCATCTATCGCGAGCACGGTTGGCCTGATATAGAGCAGTATCGGAAGGCAGAGTGTATGGAGGCTATTAGGAGAGCCATCGAGAGGCGGTTTGAGGATTTGCAACTCGAGAAGGCCTGCTAGATGCTACTGTATGTTCTACTGCATGTTAAGAATGTCTTGAAAGCAGACACAATCATCGAAGTCCTGTCATGTATATGTACAGCTGGGGCTTACGAGGACCCTCCATCGAGGGGGGGGGTCCAACGTCTGTCATGTATGGCTGTAAGTGCATCTCAATTGTGTTCATCGCAAAACAAAATTGGGCATCAAAGTGTTCTGCTGACACTAACTTGTACGGCCTTGGGTTGAACTATCTAGAGATAATAAGCATGTGATCAGACATCACACGACCTTCCTCGACATGCTCGACCTGTTCTTACGATTATCACACCTGTTGACCCCAGGTGGTTTCTCGCAAAACTCATCCCGGAAGCAAAAGAAGACGACATTTACAAGGTTCAACTTACCTCTTAAACACAAAAACGCCAGCAAAAGGAGGCTGCTGGAGGGACTACTTTTCCTGTGGCCATAATGTAATCACTCCATCACCGTCGTCGTCGTCGCTTCTATTGTTATCGTCGTTATAGTCGTCCTCGTCCTCGTCCTCGTCCTCATCGTCGCTGTCGCTACTATCGCTTTCGATAGTAGTAATCAAGTGCACAGGAAGTACAGCCGCGCAGACACAGGAAAATTAGGCGATCTCAGCAAAAGCCACAAGAACTCACTCAACTTGCCCCAAAAACCCACGACAACTTCATCCCCGAGACACCACCACTCCCATCCCCCTAAATCGCCGAAAAACCCACACCCAGCAACTCAATATTCTCAGCCCCTAAATCCACAAAAGGCTCAGCCCGTCTCACCATCTCTCCGTCCCTCCCACGTCCCTCCCTGCTGCCCACCCATCCACACACACAGAAAACCCAAAACATCATCATCCGAACTCCCTCCCCATGTCCACCCAACACCAGACGCTGCCATATCCCAGCGCCCTGTGTGTCGATGTTCCTCCCCCTTTCCAGAAAATTTCTGAACCCTGTGCCAATGCGCCTCCCGGCATGATCCTCTTCTCCCGGTTCTCCTGAGTTCATCCAGAAGCGAAAAAGAAGGAAACGGACAACGCCGGCGCCAAGCCAACGATACAATCATCATCATTCGCAAACTACTAAAAGTCTGGATGAGAAAGACACGTAACGGCGTGACACCCGAAAAAAGTTACGTGGCCGTTCATCTCAATGGCCACCAGACGGAGATCCTTTCTGTCAAAGGGGGTTCCCCATGGTTTGCATGTCCGGGACGAATCACGGACGTCCAACCAACTCCGGACGAAACACGCAACGGCCCGACGCAAGTTGTGAGACCGGACTAGCATCTCAGATGAGTATCGTCAGCAGCACGCCCCAAACTCAAGTCACAAATATACCACAATCGCAAAGTGAACATAAAAAAGAAGAGAGTCCTCCAAGACGCCTGTCCGAGACAGGGAATTATGGTATCTTGTATGTACAGGCTTCCTCTGAGCTCCTAGCCAGGCGTACACACCGATAAGTAGAAAAAACGTGTCCCTCTCTTGAACGCCCTTTTTCGCTATGAGGCCGGCCAAATGGTGCCGCAAGACGTGTCTTGGCCATCAAAATCACCTGGGCCATCATGCTATGCAAATGCAATTCGTGAAAACCATGCCTTATCCAACGCCGGTATCGAATGATGTGGTTCAGTCGCCGTTCCACTCCTCTTTTTGGGTCTCTCACATCACAATGCAGTCCTTGTCCTTCTCCTTGTCATCTGCGTTCTTCTTAATCTTGCCGTTCCGGGGCGGCGCGACCTCCATTGGCGTGCCCCCGCTGACGGCGGCTTGAATGATGGCGAGACGCTGCTTCGCACGTTCATCGCCAGTGTCGGCGGCTTTGACGTACCAAACGTTGGCCTCCAGGATGTCTCTCCTACAGCCAATGCCCATCTCTGTAAAGTAGCCCACGGCGTACTGAGCCTTGACGTAGCCTATTGGTCGCTTGTTAGCAATAATCTCAACGTGAACATTTGCATTTCTGGACCACTCACCAAGCTCTGCCGAACGACGCGCCCATTCGTATGCCTCCTCCTCGTCCTTCTCCAGAATCGGCTCGGCTCCGACCATATACCACGCACAAAGCCCCATCATGGCACCCGCATGGCCGCGTTCAGCAGCTCCCGTGTAGAAGTGAACGCTCAATGCCGGGTCCCGAGGACAGCTCAGCTTGCCGTGCTCGTATGCCTCGCCCATGCGAAAGTTGGCTTCCGGATGGCCCAGCTCTGCTGCGGCGGTGAACAACTCGGCGGCGTAGGTTTCGTCGCGGAAAATGTCGTCACCGTAGCCAGTCTCGTAGAGGCAACCCAATTGATACGGAGCAGCACTGTATACTGAATCCGCTGCCTCCGCGGCCAACTTCATCCATTTGATACCCTCCTTGTAGCGCTTCTCTCCCAAATCGCCCGAGAGACAGGCCTTTCCAAGGCGAGACATGGCACCAGGATGCCGCTTTGATGCCGACATGCGCAAGTACTGAACAGCCTTAGCCGGGTCTTTGCGGCAGCCCCATCCAAACTCGTAGCACAGCGCAGCGCGGTATGCAGACTCAGCGTGGCCGTGCTTGGCAGCCTGAACGAAGAGAGGGAAGGCCTGGTTATAGTCCTCCTTTCCTTTGCTAAAGAGACCGGAGGCATATCCATCTGCCACGTAGTATTGTGCGAAAGGATACCCGTTGCTAGCGAGCTTCGTCAGTATTCCCTTTGCCTCCTTCAAGAGCTCGTGAGGCGAGTTCGGGCCATGCTGAGGGCTTGAATTGCCTTTGCGCGGGGCGGGCTCGCTCGCGTCAAGACCCTGTTCTTGAGCAGTGGAAATCAAGAAGACGGCAAAAGAGTATTGAATGGAGAAGTCATTCGTCTTCTTCACATTTTGGCGATACATCTCCAGCGTCTTCTGGGTGCCCAGAAGCGATGCATTGTTACCCACAGCGCTCTGGAGCTGATTGTTGTTCAGGTTGATGGGCGCGGGAGCTGGCTGCGGGTATGGCACGTTCAACAGCTCTGCGTATGAGACCGGTCTGTTTTCGGGCGACTTGCGGGTGCCAGACGGGGTCCTCATGTGGGATCCTCCGGGCATCAAATTGGGCGAACGTCCTCTAGGCGCATAGTCCGAGATCGCAGAGTAGGCAGACGAGGGCCGGGGCATCGAGGTTCTTCTCGTGAAGCCGGTGGGCGTCAAATGGCGGTTGACTGGTGTTCCGTCGGCGTTCAAGCTAGGGTTCGAGGACGAACGGCGAGCGTCCATCTCGTGAGGGACGCTAGCCACACGAGGAGGGTATTCCTGGTGGTGGTAGTACTGGAACATGGGAACCGACTGGTTTCCAGACATGTTGCCGTCCACAACCGAGCTCCCGGGAGAGTCATCCTCCTTGTAGTCGGACGACTCATTGTTGCCGGAGACTGAGCTCGCGCTCGTAGTCGCCGAAGATTCTGCCGACGCCTGTTGTAGATTTGTGCTCGTGGTCGTGTCCGACTCTCGGCTTTGACGGTTACCGTCTGGTGACCGCGGTATGCTGTAGCTGTCGGAATCCCGGGTCCCCCTTTTCGCGCGGTAAATCTGATCATTGCCGGGTCGAGAACTCGCCGGACTCAGGTATTCGGGCTCGGCAGTGTAGGCGGTAGCATTTGTCGTCGTGGTCGCGAGCGGTGGTAGTTGTTTCCCATCACGACTGTGCATTTGACGTGCAGAAGACTGGTTGTAGGCGGAGGAGTGGTTTGGAGGGGGAGGGGCATTTTGTGGTCGGTAGTGGTCTGCGGCAGGAAACTCTGCTTGGTAAGGTTGCGCCATCTCGATGTTCGCATTGGATGGCTGAGCCCAGTTGTCGTCCTGAAAGTTTACCCGTACTGGAGAAACGGGAGCGTCACGAATTCGGGCGGACCCCTTACGGCCGGCGTCATCGCCTATGGCGAGGCGCTCGGGAGACATGTGCGTTCGTAGATGATGGTTCGGGCTTGCAGTCGGAGAAATGACAGGCGTTGATGCCGTCGCGGCCGCCATTGGTCAGTTCTGTTGGAAGTCGTTGGCTAGGAGCTGAAGAAAACAAGTGAAAGGAGGAATTAGTTCAAGTTGAATACTATTTAGACATGGAGTGAAGATTTGGGGGACGGGCACTCTCGCGCATTGCTTGTGGTGCGTGGCATGCTTGACTTGTTATGTAAGTCGGAGACGGGGGGGAGCTAGGAGACGAGGAGGAGGCAGCAGAGCGAGCGAGACGAGCGAGCAAGCAAGCAGCAAGACCGAGGAGGCAGCGAGCGAAGCAACAAGCCAGCCAGCCAGCCAGCAGTAAGGTACCTGAGCAGCAGCAGCAGCAAGCAAGCAGCCCTGAGGTACCTTGCTGCGTACTGCTTGCACGCAAGTCCACCCGTTCTCACCCACTCAACACACTCTACCCACCCACACCACGACTGGAATTGGCACCAGCACTGGCTCGCACAGGGCGCCGGGGCTCATTCGTACAGACGGGCAACAGGCCAGGGCCCTGTTCGGGTTGGATGGCGAATGGTGCCTTGCTAGGGGGTGCGCCTGCTTCTGTAGCGCAGAGGACGCAGAAGGACCAGAGGGACACTTGCGCCCAAGGGGGCTAGCCGGGGCTTGCCTTGAAAGAGGGAGGGCTGATTGACAAACCAGCCCGACCACTGACAAGGCAGGTACGGACACAGCTGCAGTGCGTGTGTGGTGCCGACGGTGTAAGGTCGTTCAGGTTTGAAGGGGGGAGGGAACACGAAGGGAACGGGAATACGGTAGCTTACCAGAGACGAGGGAGGCGACACGTACAACGGGCACCCCAGGGATCCTGCAAGCCCAAAGTGACGTCGCGAGCCACAAAGCCGAGTGTGGTCTTTTTTTGTCTTTTTTTCTTCGGTGGTGCTGAGGTCAGGCAGGCGCCGACGACGGGAAGAGGTGAATCAGTGTCGGGAGTCGGGACGCAGCAGGCATAAAACAAGCGACAGCTGACCGCGCGAGTGCCGGAATCGAGTCAATATTATAGACGAAAATCAGATGGCGCAGAAGGCTTGAATAATGAGTGAAGGTAGTTCAGATATCCGAAGTGAGCACCGGTCTGCACCAACTCGGACGGGGAAACTGCAAGACCTGACTTGAGTAAGAGTTGAGGATGGTGGTGGGATGGTTCCAGGCCAGGTTCAGAGCGGCCGGGAGTGCCGGCAGGGACATGTACTTTGTCGAAGGCAGTCCGGGAGAGGAGGCTCTTGGGCGAAGCACGTCAGGAGGAAGGAAGAAAGGTGCAAGGCAGACAACCTGTTACTTAAAAATCCGAGGAAAGAAGAACTGAGCAGGCGGGCCTAAGGCAAGGTACGGCACGCAGGAGCAAGTAATGTGTGGAGATGTGAGGTGAGCATTGACGTCGTGCCTTTCCCCGTGGGCCGAAGACGAAGATGAGATGGAATAAGGGCAAAGGGAAGGAAGAGCAAAGGAAAAAGAAACTAAATGTCGTGGAAAGAAGTAAGGCTACGAACGTATGTACGTTATGCAGTCAGCAACAGCAAAGCCAGGGCGTGCCAAGCCGATGGAGCAAGTCTATTCATACATGTATGTACTGTGCATGGAGCTGAAGTTGAAGCTGGAGACAAAATGGCAAGGTAGAGCCTTAGCTGACCAGGCCTGACGGGGGCTGAGGAGCAGCAGCAGCAGCTGTCATACCGCAGTGTTGGGAGGAAGGAGCAGCCTGCCCGGGAGATGAATCCGTGGCTTCGGGCGCAATTACCTGGCACCAGGACAGAGGGCAGGCTGCTGCTTGTTGGGTCTCATCTCATCTCATCCTCATCCTGCGGTTGCTGTGCCTGGTGTAGGTGGTGTACACACAGCACAAAGCAGAGTGTGGTGTTTTGGTGCCTACCTAGGTACACAACACTCGCCGCACCTCATCTCCCCTCACCTCGCCCCAAATCACCCACCTCAGGGTGTAATTGGGGTGGCGTTCAATCTTGGTAGCGCTGCAAAGCGGATTTCACTGGCGTCGACTGGCTGCGAGGGAGCGTCTCAGACGGTCTGGTCCCCGTCTTCACACGAGGCTCCGGCCCGGGCTAGTGCCTGAGGGCGAGTGCCTCCAGTGTCAATGTCCAATGAGACTTGGCCCTTTGTGCACTCGCCTCTAGCAGCGAAAGTGTGCTCCGTCATGTCATGCCTCGTGGTGGTGGCCATCGTAACGGCGAAGGAGCCAGAGGAGGTTGGTGATGGGCGATCAGGTATCCGTACCTTACCCAGGTGAGGAACGGACGTGGCCGCTTTCCTATTCCATTTGTCTACCTTATTCGTACCTTGCCTCCTCCAGCAGGCCCCTCCAACCCAGCGATGCAACCTGCAACCTGCAACCTGCGAGCTGCCCCGTGTCCTACATGCAGTGCATCCACCGCCTGCTGCATACGCATATGGAATGGGATATGGAAAAGAGAAGCATGTCGAACTGAGGTCCATGCCCTTGCCTCCACGCACACTCGCCCGGCCTTTAGCCAGGACCCCGCCGCCGCCGCCGCCAGCACTTTTACCACTAACACGGCGGCGATGGGATAACAAGACCTCATTTCTGCATCTGCCATGACCTCTTGTCGGCCGTGTCAGCACACCAATGTCGCCAGAGCCTGAACGACACTATCGTCTGTACACAGACCCGAACGGAACTCCTGGCAACCCGACATCGCCTCCGGCTCCAGGAACGTGGACGCGGGCGTTGGCGGTCAAGCTGGAGTCTGCCTGTGTCAAACCCTCACTGCAACGCAACGCAACGCAACCCCGCGACGCTGTCATGTCACCTTCGGGTCACCGCCTCTCCGGCAGCGCCAAACTGCAGACTACCTGACCTGCTTACAGATTTGCAGCACAGGACCAGGTGGAAATCAGACAGGTACCTACCTTACGTCAACTTCGTTCGTCAAAGGGGCGGAAAAACACTTCTGGATCTGATCTCAATAACCAAGTGCCCGCAACTAACAAGGCCAAATCTGGCAAGCTTCCCGTCGCCTGCAAAGAGATTGACGGCCTCGGCCCCAAGGCTCTTGGGACCCTTCAAGTCGCAACAAGCAATAGTGGGATCCATTTCATGGCATCCCTTTTTTCCTTCTCGCCAATCCTCTCAGCCTCCTCACGTCGTCTCCTCCGCCTTTTGGAGACAACGCGCGTTGAGGTGCTAATGAAGCAATAATATTGCCGTTTCACCTTGAGCGGAGGGGGTGCCCAGCCCTCGGCCTTCCATTCGCCTCATTCCTGTCTGCCCTTCCTCACCATCGCCCAGCCCCGAATTCGCACCGCCCTTTTCCTGGCCATCCTCTGGGATGCACAACGGCGCAAGCACGCAAACCCGGCCTGGCAAAGATCACTGATGTCTCCGAGATCCCTGTCATCACCTACCTGGCTGGACTCCGGATCCTAATCCCGTTACCCTTCCCCGCCAAGGCCCTGTACGAAAGAGAGAGGAAAAAAGAGGGACTTAAGGGTAGCCCTCCACCCCCGACTGGCCTGCCGAAAGACGGATCCGACGTGGAGAAGGGCTGTGAGCAACTCATGCTAGCACCAACGCTACGCATGCTTCTGCAAGATCGAGGTGGCCCTGAGTTGGAATACGACCGGACTCTTTGCGCATCCCGCACTTCTCTTTGTGGTGAAGGAGGTTTTGCGCGATTCGTTTGCCTCACCGCATGAAACGATTTGGCACACTTAAGAAAGCTCGGTCAAGCCTTTTTATGTCATTCTTGATATACCTCAGGGGCATTAACACGAGTCTGGTAACGTCTCATTGGAAGCCGGCAGCATGATATTTCCAATTTTGGGCGTCCCCAGCTTCACCGTCTCCGCCGTTCCATGAATATTCAAGTGGGTTCTAGTTCGACTCCAGCGGCGCTCCAGCGTGGGTCATAGAATGGACGAATTGGCAAGGGGTCGGGGGGGTTGAATTGGAGGCCGCGTTGGACGACCCTGCAGCCGCTATTGAAAGAGGAACCGAGAAGAGAGAGAGAGAGAGTGGGAAAAAAAAAAAAACTACGAAGTACATGCCCGTCAAGCACGCAAGTGGCCGGCTCAGTTAAACCGAAAAGCCAGGGCGGCCTGTTGGAGCTTGAAAGCGCCGCCGGTTCCGCCGTCGCCGGGCAAGCCTCGTCCGAATCATTCGTCGCTGCTCGTCCCGATCACTTCGTATGGGCTTGGGCGGAGCAGAAGAACAGGAAGGCGACGAAGAAGCAGCGGGAGAAGGCGGCAGCGCGGGATTTCACGAGGAAAAGCGGGTGGTGCGGATTTTGCTCGTCATGTGAGGCATCATCCCATACGATTCTGTCGCTATTGCGAAGTCGTAATGTATGCATGCATGGATGGGTATTGACCGGCCGGCCGTGCCCCTCGTACAGGCCACTTTCGATCAACACCGTCAATCCACTATTGTGCATTGCCAAGTCGACCGAGCCTAGCGCTCCCCACGCCTGCCTATGAATACAGAGCCCCTATTCTACGAATACGTACGGCTGACCTCTTACCCAGGCCTCAAATCGAGCACCTTGGTGCCCGGTCAGAGTGCTGTGCAGGCCGGACCCGAGCACAAAGACTGGGGGTTGCTTGCTTGCTTGCGCTTGATGGAAATTCATTCCACTACGGTCCAGCTCCGAGAATTTGCAGATTCTCTGACATTGCGCGCCGCACGTCAGTCAGACCGGTGGTTTGGTCAGGAGTCGGCGGCGACGGCGTATTGCTGAGCATTCATCCAGCTCCCAGCTTTCGTTGCGCGACTGCCCTCTGGGCTTCGGAGCCTTTCCATAGTCCCCAGCCCCGTCCGTGGGTCCAACGTTAAATGGCGTCGGCCACGGCGGTCATCGCGGATCTACAGCCACCTGCGTGCGACTGCAACATCACGGCTTCGGTGCACCCAATCACTGTCCGCTGTCGTGTTCCCCGCAAAACCAGACCGCGGCACGTTGTGCTTGGAAATTTAAGGACCCCAGAACCTTGGAGCCGGCTCCTGTCGACAGGCTCTTTCGATTGGCGAAAACTCTCAAGACTGCTGTTTGCAGGAGTTGCGAATGTCAGCTATCGCCGTAGCGCCTCGCAGTCGAAATGATGATGCGAATGCTTCCTGCAGAACGACCGCCACAATTCCCCTTAAAAACAGCTTGGGAGCCTTGCGACCAGCCCAATCTGTGACTGGGTCGACGGTGGTTCGACGGGGCACTCGGGTGAAGATCGAAGGAATGAATAGCGGATTCGCTGAAAATCCGGGAAACAAGCTGTGGAGGAGGATCTTCTTTCTCACCTGGTGCGAATTCCGTCAGCAAGATACCCATCCTTGGCATATATCCCTTTGCCAATCGACGACGCAAAAGGATGGTCTTTGACATTCTGGCAACCTCCATCTGGCCGTCTCGTATTGTCTAATGATGCAGGGCATTGTTTATGGTCATTCCTTCGTACCACGCTGGCGCCCAGGCGCTTACAACTCCAATCGTTCACTGACGAACTGCCCATCGCACCAACCAATGTGGCTAGTCCACCTATGCCGATGATACAAGTGTCAGCCTTGCGCAAATATCGAAGTGACGACTAACCGCCCACATGGGCCAACCACAGTCCCTCTCATTCTGACGTGGCAGCTTGAACAAGCACAGGACGCATCGCATCGCTCCCTCCACGATGCGCAGGAAACTGCCCCTGACGAAGACGACTCTGGAGACTCTATCGTGGCTCCTTATCTAAGATGCCGGCTTTGCCGTGCAGATCAAGGATGCCGCGCATGCCATCAACTGGAGTCAACGAGCCGTCACATGCACTTGTAGCATATGGCATTCGGACCCTGTTTCCCAGGCCACTCGCAATATGGGAAAACACCATTTCAAGAAGCGAGGGGATCTCGACCCAGACATCACCGTGTACTCTGGGTGGTTCCTGTCGAGCAAAGAAGCGGAACTCACCCGCTGCTCGTGTAACTATCTCGTTGGCGACCTACTGGTGTGTGTGTGCACTTCGCATCTTGACAATTGAAGCAATGTGGGACCAACGGGGGGCGCAGTTGATGTCAACAATTTGTCTCGGTCTAAACGTCACCTACTCATGTTTACGGCAATCACAGTGTCCAAACAAGTTACTGGAAACATTCCAGCCGACGGACCACACAGACTCCACAGATTTCGTCTGATACGGCACATTGGCCAAAGGTTCGCATGTTTTGGGATGAGACAAGTTCGGGGAGGTCAGGAATGTCGGTCTGTCTGGCCAAACTCCGAGGTTTTGTGCTCATCGAAATCAACATACACGTCAGACCAGACGAGAGCCTCCGGGGTTTTCGAAATCCAGAAATCTGGAGACGAATATTTTACAAAAAACATGCGTAGGCAGTGTTGTGATGCGGTGACCCGCCCAATTTGGAAGAGGCTGACAAGTTTCAAACCCCACGATTTGGCGATGGCCGCTTATCGCTTCCGAGAGTTTCTTCTCCCCTTGACAGAATCTTGGGATCTGGAACCTGGCACGTTGTGGGACAGACACTAAACACACGCAGGAGACATGAGAACGTGCGGCTAGCCGTGGTGGATTACACACGATAGCCCGGCAGAACTTCAAGTGGACGCTCTACGGATACTAAGGGAGGCTGAGAAGGGTACCATGTACTAGGCTGGGTGATTTCGTTCCAGGCGGAGGCGGCAAGGGGACTTCAGTAGGCCGAAGCAGCCGAGACTGTTGGCCAAGGCGCAAAAGCTTACTGGTATTGTCGACCGGGTTTGTCTACTTGGACAGCAACGATGACAGCTGCAGCGGAGATGGATGCTGGCCTGGGTGGTGCGAGCATTCTTCCGTGGGACGGGGACACCCCCACGAAGCGTGTTTGTTTCGTTTCTGCTGGAGGCTGCTGGGAAAGGGTCCTCTAATCCTATCGAAAGGGGCATGAACAACCGATTCGTGGGAATAGTTTCCGGAGGTGGTGGAACATTCCTCGGTGGGTTCCAAGAACATCATGGCGATCTTGGCCATCTCCTCATATCTGATGCAAACCCAGAAGTCAAGGTTCGAGGTTCGAAATTGTGTCCAAGTTGACCAAGGCACTATTATCGGGCGCCGCCAACAGGCACGGAAGGCTTTGTGATCAGAGAACGGAGACTGGCCAGGCTTTTTTTGCCGGTATCATTCATTCTAACATATCCAGGCCAGGGAATGTCGATGTTTTGGACTCGGGAATAGTCAATAATGCCAAGGCACAGGAACGATCACTGATAATCAGATTCTGAAGGCGCAAAGTCATGACATGTTCCAGCCAAGGACGTCTACTGGCTGGGCGGGCTGACTAAGGACTGGGAGGTGGAAATCAGAGTGCTTCCTTCTGCGGTCGTTTCCTCCGCAACTCGGCCCCATCCCTCTCGCCTGACCCCAGATTCAGTCGGGCGCCTTGAGCAAGTCAGCACAGGCACAGAATACCCGTTGGAGAAATCTGGCTGAGGTGTTCACAAAATAAAAGGCTCAGACGCAGGTGCAGATGCAGGCGTTAGCTGGCTCGGTCCAGAAACAAGGACAGAGATGCAGCAGCAGGTCAGCAGCAGAGGCAAACTCTCTTTTTCCTGTATTCTCAGCTGGAGGACATTTTTGGAGGCTTTGGGGGCGGCTGGTCGGCTGGGCAACAGGGGTTTGAGCTTTTGAAAATAGCAACCCTGGTCCTGCATGCTGATCTGGTTTCCTTGGCCTAGCTTAGGAGACAAGCGCGTATTATCCCGGTATCCGTGCCGACTTTTGGACTGCGGGTGGATTTATGCTCACATGGGGACAATACGGGACAGTGCCCGCCTTTGGAGTCCTTGTCGCCCGCTCGCTGCTCCACGCCGGGCAACAGAGTGTCATGGACACGACGGGGGCGAGCGATGCGATCGACATTGCGATGGCCGGTGTCTGTCGTTCGAGTTTCGGCACTCGAAATAACGGGCATGAAACGGGCGAAACGGATGATTGAATTGGGTCATTCGCGTGCCAGAAAGCTGCGCTCTACTCTCGACGTTTTGCCCACGACAACGGCGGACACCGGGCTACTCGGTCGGTACATTGCCCGCATTTGCCGAGCGCGTGGAGTTTTGCACCCAGTTCTTCCCCTGTCCCCGAGCTGAACGGGGTACTGCTCAGGTCGTGCCCACCTTGCCTGGCAATCCAGTTCGATTTTAACCTTAGCCTGCTCTGGGTTAGACGAGAAATTCGACCTTTGTCGCATCATTCTCACTAATAGTGTCCGAGCTGCCAGCGCGGTTCTGCGAGGACAAAGTCAAGTTCAACCTGGCGAGACGAGAGGCAACGGCGGGAGGTGTCGAGACTCTTGAGGGGGAAAGGATGGCACCGTAGCGACGAGGGCGAGGCATCAGCAGCGAGGTAGCAATGCGAGCCAATGTCGAGGCCAATAATACGAGATGGATTGAGGCGAGGGTGCCGCGCTGTGGCGGTTTGGCATGGGAATGATACGGTGCGGCGCTCGAGACGGTACCCAAAGCGTCGCCCTCGTCGTCACCTTGGACGAGGTACCTCTCACGCCAGCCATCATCATCGGGGCAGAGGCACTAAGACGGCTCCCACGCAGGTCACTTCCCCTTTCCTCTCTCCGTTTGCTCTGTCCCTTGGAGCGTGTGGTGCGGTGCTTGACCAGAGCTGGAAAGGACTGTCCCAAAGCAATTCTGCGAGATCCGCTCCCCATTTTCGTCGCTCATCCCTTCCTTCAGGGTGCCTCAACTGCAGCCGTGCGGAAAGTGCAAACCGTCTTGCCATTTCTCTCCCTCCCGACCCTTCCTCTCGTTCCTTCTTTGCACTTCGCATTTCGAATCGTCCTCTTGGCTTTTCGAGGCTGCTCACTCTCGTTTCACCTGTCAGACCAACATCTCAGTTATCAGGAACAGGCTGAGAGACTTGACTTGTTCTCTGTACCCTGATCCCAACCCGCAGCGACGAGCAGCCAACGTCCAACGAAGCGAATCGCCCGACGAACAACGACGAACAATCTCACCAACATTCGTTCCCCGGAAAAGGACCTTCGAGGCAGTGCGCACGATCGCGTCAGCTTTTCTTGCTCGGTCGTCGCCTCCCGCCAATCCATCGCTCGCTCGTTCGTGAGGTGCATCTACCGCCGCCGCCCATCAACCCCAAACTCCGGCTGGGCCACCAGAGCGCCCAACATTAATAACTCTATCCGACTATCGAAACAGCCGAGCGGCTCCTGGGCTGCCGACCACCGTTGCTGTCGGTGTTGCTGTTGCTCTTGTTCTAATTCTGCTGTTCGGGTGTGCTTCCGAAAGGATACCTTTTGTCTGCATTTGCGCCGCTGCGAAACGGTTTCCCGCCCACGCTCCATCCCATCATCTTCAATCCCATAATCCTCCTGCACCGTTGTGCGTCGTCTCATTCGCATCGCATCCTATTTCGTCGCTACTCTTGACACGACTCAGGCCCGGCGCCCCCTGGTCCCAAGTTGTGCAAGGAGCCAAATTTCAGAGAAGGCGCATCGGCCGTGCGTTTGCTTAAGTACGCAGACGGATCGAAAAAGAAGAGTGTTGCTGAGGGCTGCAGGGAAGTAAGAAGAAAGGAAGGAAAGGCAAAAAAAGGCAGCACCCGCTTGGGTCGAGAGTTCATCGCTTGCTTGGCTGCGCCGTGCGGTCTGGTCTGGTCTGGTCTTCCATCGCCCGATGTTGTGAAGGCTCCACCGGGATTGCCCACGTTCACCAGCTACACCTCACCACGCCCTCTTATTCTCTTGCAAGAATCGCAGCTTCACTACTGCCCGACACACCGAACAGGGAGAAAGCAGGTTGTGGCTTCTGCTTGCTTGGAGAAGAAGGTCATTTGCTGGCACCTTCCCTGCTTGCCTTGCTGTTGGCCCCCTGATTTGCTGGCGCAGAAACGCAGGAAAGTCGGGTCGAAAAAAGGGACGCTTCCCCATTGATTCGCGGTCTCCCAAGGAACAACCCCCGCCAATAGCAGGGGTGCGAGGCCTGGACAATCCACAAATCCTGCTGGACGTTGCTTTCCTTCCAATAACAACTCCTGTGAGTATGACTTCCTTCGAGCCCAGCGATCGACCCGCACCTGCATCGCAACAGTCTGTTGTCTTTTCGCTGCTGTTGTCCGTCTCTTGACATTTGCTACCCAATTGTCAATATTTTCCCACCTTGCATTTTTGAGCATTGCACCACAATACCCCCCTCCACCATCGAGAATAATCGAGTCGATCTGTCGCTCGTCGTTACGCGCGACAGAACCTCTCTTGTCTTTCGAAAGGGTGAAGTCTTCCCTCTGCGGCATCTGACGATCCCACGTTGCTCGACGCAAATCTTGACCGCCATGGGATCCAAAGCTAACGTCGCTCTCTCTACAGGACCATGTCACTCCCTGAAAGACCTGGGCCAAGCCCTCCTTTCGAGAATAGTAGATCCTACCGGAATTCACCGTCACGGCGCAACCGCCCT
The DNA here is from genome assembly GCF_000319635.2 of Colletotrichum fructicola Nara gc5. Classification (NCBI taxonomy): domain Eukaryota; kingdom Fungi; phylum Ascomycota; class Sordariomycetes; order Glomerellales; family Glomerellaceae; genus Colletotrichum; species Colletotrichum fructicola. The sequence continues at coordinate 3,682,484 of NW_027094051.1, read as the reverse complement.
GGCGATGTCGAGACCGGTGGCTACTATCCCGTAGGAGGGCGTCCTTCCCATCAAAGAGGACTTTCTGCGGGTGGGCATTCAGCGACGTCCTTCCCCGAGACGATCTCAACTCCTAATGTCAACACAGAAAGCCAGCCCTTGTCGCCTACCTTTGAAGGATCAGCCGCAGGGCCGTCCTCCCCCGAACCGTTCCAGCGAAAGAGAAGCTTGATCCGACCCGAGAGACACAGAATCGACAAGGACCATCCGAACTACTACTACAGGAAACATGCCGCCAACATGAACGTGTTGCCGTCCGCGACCGGAAACGACCCGATTACCGAGGACATGGAAGGGACAACTGACGTTTCAGGGCGCTCGCAGACGAACGATAACTACTCCGATGCCTCGCCGCCGAGAGGGCAAAACAGCAGGCAGGCTAGCTTGGAGGAGAAGAAGGGAGGCCCGACTAGGACGAAGGAGAAGCGCTTGAGCCGGCACAAGTCTGGCAAGCTCACTAAGGAAGGGAAGAAGCGCAAGCACCCGGCCGAGCAGCTTAGCCCGCCGAGTTTCTGGAACGTGTACTGCGCCATCATCACTTTCTGGTGCCCGAACTTCATGTTGAAGTGCTGCGGCATGCCCTCCAAGAACCAGCAGCGCGCCTGGAGAGAGAAGGTCGGCCTGATCAGTTTGATCCTGCTCATCATGGGATTCGTCGGTTTCTTGACCTTTGGCTTTAACCAGGCTGTTTGTGGAACTCCTCCGCCGCGCCTGCGCGTCAACGAGGTGTCTGAGGGATACATGATTTTCCACGGAACCGCCTACGACTTGTCGGGCTCCCGTCATCCTCCCGCCGACGGCGTGCCCATGGTCAACAGAACCCACGGTGCCAACGTCCTGTACGACCTGCCTACCAAGTATACGGGAATGGACGGCAGTTTCTTCTTCCAGAACGTCAACGGCCGCTGCAAGAACCTCATCACTCTTGCTGACAACTCTGATGTCCCCACAAACAGCGCCGGCGACCTTGCGTGGTATTTCCCCTGCACGGCTTTCAACCAGGACGGATCGTCCAAGCCAAACCTCACGATCCCTTACTACCTCGGATGGGCCTGCCACACCACTCAGAAGGCTCGCGACACCTTTTACCTTGACTTGAGCGGGTCTGCTGACGTCTACTTCACTTGGAACGACATCAAGAACAGCTCTCGCAACCTGATTGTCTACTCTGGCAACGTTCTCGACCTGGACATGCTCAACTGGTTCAACAGTTCTCAGGTTAAGGTGCCTTCGCGTTTCGATGAGCTCAAGGACAAGACTTCAGCTGTCAACCAGGCCATCCGCGGGCGCGATGTCACCAGAGCCTTCCAGTCTTCGACCGACAAGCAGATTGCTGAGTGTTTCGAGGAGATCATCAAGGTCGGCTCTGTCGACACTGAGACTGTCGGCTGCATTGCGTCCAAGGTCGTCCTCTACTGTTCGCTTGTCCTCATTCTGGCAGTCGTCTTGACGAGGTTCTTCCTCGCCATCTTCTTCCAGTGGTTTATCAGCCGAACATACGCTGCGGCCAAGACCTCTCAGACCGGTGACAAGCGCAAGCGTAACCGTCAGATTGAAGATTGGTCCGAGGATATCTACCGGGCTCCCCCCAGACTGCCTGGCGACGTTGGAAGTAGTGTTAACGGCTCTTCTGACCGCACTAGCAAGCGTGGCAGCTCATTCCTCCCCACCACTTCCCGGTTCTCTGCCGTTTACGGAGCGGGTGCAGTCCCGGCTGGCGGAAAGCGTGCGCCGTTGACCATGGCCAGCTCCGGAGCGGGCGGCAATATGCTGCATCCAGGCAACGCCATGTACCGACAGGGCAACGACAGCCGCACCAGTTTCCTTCGCTCGGATCCTTACACCTCTACTGCAAGCCCGACTGATGGCCCCGGGCCCGCGGGCTTCATCCACGAGGCCGTTGTCCCTCAGCCTCCCGCTGACTGGATGCCCTTTGGATTCCCTCTGGCTCATACGATGTGCTTGGTTACGGCCTACTCCGAAGGTCTGCTTGGTCTCCGCACAACTCTGGACTCCATCGCCATGACCGACTATCCCAACAGCCACAAGGTCATTGTCATTATTTGCGACGGTATCATCAAGGGCAAGGGTGAAACGAAGTCCACTCCTGACTACTGCTTGGACATGATGAAGGACCACACGATCCTCCCTGATGAGGTTGAGCCCTTCTCATACGTGGCAGTTGCTAGCGGTTCGAAGCGACACAACATGGCGAAGGTCTACTCTGGTTTCTACGACTACGGCACCAAGTCTGCCATCCCTCTCGAGAAGCAGCAGAGAGTTCCTGTCCTCCTCGTTGTCAAGTGCGGTACCCCTGACGAGGCTTCCAAGTCCAAGCCCGGCAACCGTGGCAAGCGTGACAGTCAGATCATTCTCATGTCTTTCCTCCAAAAGGTCATGTTCGATGAGCGTATGACCGAGCTTGAGTACGAAATGTTCAACGGTCTCTGGAAGGTTACGGGTATCTCCCCCGACTTCTATGAGATAGTACTCATGGTCGACGCCGATACCAAGGTCTTCCCCGACAGTCTGACTCACATGGTGTCTGCCATGGTCAAGGATCCCGAGATCATGGGTCTTTGCGGAGAAACGAAGATCGCCAACAAGCGTGACTCCTGGGTCACTGCTATCCAAGTCTTTGAGTACTTCATCTCCCATCACTTGGCCAAGTCCTTCGAGTCTGTCTTTGGTGGTGTCACCTGTTTGCCCGGCTGTTTCTGCATGTACCGCATCAAGGCGCCCAAGGGAGCTCAAGACTACTGGGTTCCTATCTTGGCCAACCCTGACATTGTTGAGCACTACTCCGAGAACGTCGTCGACACCTTGCATAAGAAGAACCTTCTGCTGCTCGGTGAGGATCGTTACCTTACGACGCTGATGCTCAGGACCTTCCCCAAGCGAAAGCAGGTCTTTGTGCCCCAGGCCGTCTGCAAAACCACGGTCCCTGACGAGTTTGGCGTCCTGCTTTCTCAACGTCGTCGCTGGATTAACTCGACTATCCACAACTTGATGGAACTGGTCTTGGTCCGTGACCTTTGCGGTACCTTCTGCTTCAGTATGCAGTTTGTCGTCTTTATCGAACTGATGGGAACGCTCGTGTTGCCTGCTGCTATCGCCTTCACCTTCTACGTCGGTGAGTAACTTTCGTCTGGCTTTGCTTAGTATACAGCTAACACTCTCAGTCATCATCTCCATTGTCAACCAACCGCCGCAAATCATCCCCCTTGTCCTGCTTGCACTCATTCTTGGTCTGCCAGCCGTTCTGATCGTTATCACCGCTCACTCCTGGTCGTACGTCTTGTGGATGCTTATTTACCTGCTCTCTCTGCCTGTTTGGAACTTTATCCTGCCCACGTACGCCTTCTGGAAGTTTGACGACTTCTCTTGGGGTGATACCAGAAAGACGGCGGGCGAGAAGACGAAGAAGGCCGGTCTCGAGTACGAGGGCGAATTCGACAGCAGCAAGATCACCATGAAGAGATGGGCCGAGTTTGAACGCGAGCGTCGGACACGCAGCAACTACTGGGGATCCAAGGAGAACGTCGTCGGAGGCGGCAACACCTGGTCGATGCCTCCCGGCCACCAGTACAATGACGAGTACTACCACTCTGACGCATAAAAGCAAAATCTCACACACACGGCGGGCGTTTTTGTTTTTGAGCAGCATGATGGGTACCACGGGTTTTATACGAGAGGCGCGATTACGGCCTTGTGTTTTTATTCTTCCTCTTTTCTGATGACAAAAAGGAGGGACCACGAAGTATAGTCAGTCGTAAGAGGCTCGGCACTTGTAATAATGGGGGACGGCCGAGAGGGTAGAGAATCCGCATTGTATTTTGCACTGGAAACGTTGACATTGCTCTTGCTTTCTGCGTATTGTTTCCTCTCCAGAGGCTGGTGCTTTGAAAAAGCGCTGTTTGCACTCTTGTCTTTGCGAAGGTGGCGGCATTGGGTTGTCTGATCTTGTACATATCATGGACGCATCAACAAGTGTCGGTAGTCGTAGTAGTAACCAACCCTTTTTCAAACTGTTACTGAACTGTGTCGTGTAACTCGCCCCCTTGGGACGTGACTTGAAGTTACCCAGCATGGAAGTGTCTAGACGTGCCGCGTCGCCCCTGATACGCGGCCCCCTCCTGGTCTTTCCGGCCGAGAAGCGCGAGCCGTGTCTGAGACGAAATGGCACACGCACACACATGCACACATACATTTTGTGTCTGGAGTATCAGCATACTCTTGCGTGTCGGTCATCATACAGCTAGCTAGTTGGAGGAGGGAGTTGGGGGGGCTTTGTCACGTTCAACATGGGAATAAGAAATGAGAGAGAGCGGCGTTGGTGGTGGCGGCTCTGTGTAACCACATTCCTTCCCCTCCTCCGTATGAATCTGTAAAGTAGGTTGAAGGATGGGTGGCCTCTTCCTTTTGCCTTGCCAATGCGCAGCCTCAGCCGTGTCCGCCGGCTTTATCTTCTCTCTCTCTCTCTCTCGCTCTCTGTTGCAATTATAGCTTAGCTTGGCTTGATCTCGTTTCCCCATACTGTACCTCGGTTTTCCTGTTGTGGTGTGTGTAGTTACAGAGTTACATGAGGTGGCATTCGCTTTCTTTTCTCATTCTCAAAGTAGCTTTTCGCGTGCCGTCCCGCGGTTCTCTTCAGACTATGGGTTCTCTTGATACTACGACGGTGTGGTTCCGATGAAACTCGGACGGGCTTCTTTTCTTCTTTACTTCATAGTTGAAGTTTTCGAGAAGAAGGGGGGGAGGGGGACGCAACGCCGGACGGCCACGGGTAACGGATCTTATTATTGGAGATCCCGGCGTGCCGGTGAGATTGTGGAGCCCCCTTGGTTTTGGAGGGGACGCGGAACGACCTTTTGCCTACTTGGGTAGTTGGTCTGGTCCTCCTTCTGGGTGCCCGGCAGGCAAAAGCGGGCGGGCAGGTAACGGCGAGGAGAAAGAAACGGGATGCTAGGCTGATGGGGAGGAAATGCGCACAGCACAGACATTGGAGATGCGACCAAGAGGCGGCGGAGACGAGAGAGAGAAGGCGAGGAGGAGTGGGGGATGCGAGGGGGAGAGAGGGAGGAGGGCATTGCATGGTATGGCTGCAGGTAGCCGAGACATGATGATTTGGTTTTGTTGTTACTTGGTTTGTCCTTTCCTCTGCGGGTGGACTCCTGCTGGATAGTGTGTCTTCGGATTCGTACCGTTCCCGCAGCTCGCATGCTTTCTCGGGCAGGCAGGAAATAGTTTGTTTTCTTGCTTTCTCACTTTCTTGACGTTTCCTGCTCCCCTCCTCCAGCGTGCAAGCGAGAGAGGCATGTTGGCCGCACGGCCTTTGCGCCCGGTGGGGGTCCCCAGGGTGTCTTTTAGTCTCACAGCAAGAACTGCGCGCAAGGAACAGAGCCTTGGGTACGGGATTCTCTTTGCTTTTTCAGCAAAATTTTGACCGGTGTGTCGTTGGACTGGGTTGGATGCTTCTACCCGAAGCGCCGCAGCGCCCCGAGTTTAGGTAGCAGCGTTGCTCTTGTGATTTTTTTTCTGCCCATTCTCATTCTTCTAGAATGTGGATTTGGGATGGGGGAGGGCCCGCCCCGCCAGTAACCTCGAGCTATTGGCGCCTTTGACGATGGAAAATCGAGACGAGGCTTTGTCGAGGCTCAAAGGCCCAAAAGGAAAGTACAGGGCTTGAGACTCGGCGTGGAGCTCGGTCTCAGCGGTCATGTCGATCAGTCGAGGTTCTGTTCATGGCTGACGGGTCGAAGCTTGGTTTCCGGGGTCACTGTATTTCTGACATGGGAGTGGTCGATCCTGCTGTGGGATTTCAACAGAGCAGTCCTGATTTGCGGACTCTCTTCATGTCGGCGGCCGCGCATGTTGAAGGACTCCATGAATAAGCAGACCTCAGCCGGAAATTGTGCGATTATGTGAGCAGTGTTGGAAAGACAGAAAAAACCCTCCTCTGCGAGAGGTTGGATCGGTTTTTTTCTCCTATCCCCTGTCGTGTTTCCGAGTCCCTGCGTAAAAGGCGAGGGGTTGGGTAAATAGACACTGACGAGGGCAGCAGGTGCACAGGCGAGTTGTGAAAAAGCAACGAGTTTGCGGAGCCTGAAGGTCAGAGGCAGCAAGGAAATGGTTAGTATTGGGGTTGGTTTGAAACTCGGGGGACCAGCACGCTGCCGATTGTGATTGATCACCTCAACGGGTCTCCTGTCACGCGCGCGTGAGGTTGGGGGTGGGCTTCTCTTTTCATTCTGGCGCACCGATGGCTGGCAGGCAGCTCCTCCAGGGATTCCATCATTGGACTGATCGGGATGCTGCTGTAGCTTGGAGGTGAGGTTGCAGTTGGTCAGATTTTGGCATCGGTCGAGCATTTGTTTTTAATGTCAGCTTCTAATATAGGGGTCCGCTGGCGAATGAGATGGCTTCAGCGGTGTGTCGATGTGAGTCGCTCATAGGAGTAAGGTAAGCTTGCGTCGCCAGCGAAGGAATCCTTCGGTAGTGTCCCGTGCGAAAGCAAAAGACAACTGAGGCCTGCCGTTCTTGCCCGGTTTCCGATGCCAGGTGGCAGTCGGTGAGCGTTCTGTATAATTTAGCTTGGGTCGGCGTGGAAGGGGAGGCTTCCTAATCCAACGACTTACATGAATGTGGGCTAGCACCCCTGGATGACCAAGGTCAGAAAGTGAGCGAGGTGACAGGTCACATTGTGAATGTTGCGAGGTATGGAGAAAATGAATCAAAACTGGCCGTTTTTTCGTCAATGCTCAAATCTGACGGACGGGAAGCGAGAACGACCGTCGTAGAGGGATGCTTACAAGGGAGGCTGGAGATCAAAAGAAAGGACAGTTAGGCCGCCGTTGGAAGAAACCGACTTCGTCAACGCGTGGTTGGGTTGGTTTACTGCACGGTATTGGCAATCGGGGTGAGGATCTGCAATGTCGTGTAGGTAAGCAGCACATGGAGAGTATATTCGCGCACTAGAGCATGCTTTGTAGGCCGGATATGGTTGCATGGCTTTCTCTGGGACTGCGGCAAGAGTCAGGTCCTCCAAAGACGTTGGAGGCTGCTGTCCAACGTCTGAACGTCGGCTGGGTCGTGACGTCAGAGTGAGTTGAAGAAGGGAACAGGTCCACGGTCTGAAAGTAGCAAAGCGAGGTGAGAGTACGGATACTCCATACGGGGGGCACTAAAGAAGCATGCGGACGGAGAGCTGGCCGCAGTGCACATTTCTTTCGGCCGGAGCGGTATTACAGCTGGGGTTTCTGCTAATTGTGGCGACATGCTGCTTGTCGAAAACGATGCGTCCCATCGGGACATGGTTTTGTAGTGACAAGAAGTGGCTGGGTCTGGCCTGGCCAGGTGCAAGCTACCGCGGCGTCGTGGGCAAGGTTGCTCGTGTATCCCATCCGTACCAGGCCAAGCCCAACGAAGTGCAGGTGGTCTTGTCTCCAAGCTCGCCTCGTTCCCCTGCGTATGCGTGCTATCCGTATCGTGATACAGAATGAGCTGAGGTGTTCTCGTCGTTTGTCGGCGGTCTCGTTGCGTTCCCCGGGGTTTCCATGGGGGCACTCAGCACCGCACACCATTTCCCGCCCAGAGTCAGCCATGCATATGATATTGGAGGTGGCGTCCATAGAGCTGGCGTCGGGACCAGTCTCTGTCTTGTTGGACTAGGGTGAGTTCCCGTAATACTTCTCCCTCTGTGCTGCGCAGAAAAGCAACAGATGCCCACGCTGCGAAGCTGATTCCCAGACGGACAGGGTTCGTGTGCTCGCGGCATTAGGTTGGCTGGCATGAGTGGCCGAGGGCATGCATGCCCCTCCGGTCCTTGAGTGCAGGTGGTGGTGGTGGTGGTGGTGGTGAGGGTGGAGGTGGCCATCCTTGAACCAGCGTCACCACCACTACCACCATTTTGCCAATCTTTGCGAGGATCGTCGGGACGCAACAATGTCTTGCCTGTCGTGGGAGACCCAGAAGAAGCCACGATCTTGACTCGAACTCAAATTTCGATTCGGCGGCTAGGAAAATGAGGCACCCTACGTTCCTCACCTTCGAAAGCTGCGACAGTAGAGTGTTGTTGAAAAGACGGTTGTATTTGTAGCAAGGCACGCAGGGATCCAATGGTGGTAGGAAATCCAGGTCGAGTCCTCCACACCTTCCGAACCCACAAAGACCAGGGCCGCTCTTTTCAGCACCAAGGAATTTAGTGAGGGATTGACGAGAGCTGAGAGGGATCGGGCCTTGTCACAGCACCATTGACGAGGTTCCACCAAGTGTATCTTTGCAGTGAAGGTACATGCTCTGCAGCCAGTGCTGCCACTGAGATACAAGTACCTCTTTAACTCGGAGACCTCGTCAAGTCTTCAATATGGGCCCTGGAATGCAACTCAACCGCCAGGCCGCCTCGCTGCGCTGTGCGGTCGGGTGTTTGGTTGGCGCGCCTGTCGCAGTGAGGTACCCTTCCCCATTGTCCTTCGATCCCAGTGAAAGATTCCCGCTCGGGTCCCATTCCCGCTCCCGCCCTGCTACAACACCAGCACTGGCACTGGCACTGGACTCGACCTGACCTACGCCTGACCGCATCCTCGACTGTCCGGACCAGACTCTAACAACCTCCCAGTCCGTTCGCCCAGAACTCGACCAACACCTTCCGCCACACATCTCACGACAACCCAGGGCAGGCGGCGACACTTTCGTTCCGAATTGACAATCTCCTCGCATTCCAACTTTGTGAACGAAGACCGACTTGCTCCGCTCTCGCAAACGTTGCACACCGACCGGTCATCGACTGCGCGAGATTGAATTGTGCCCCGTGTGCTTGGAGGAAGAAGCAACGGAGCTTTTGGACTGCCGAATACGCCGGTGGCCATCCGTATCAACGACTCGTCTAGGCAATAGACGTGACCTCGGGTAAACATACGACTTACAATCTCGACCGCTCCAGAAGAAGCCTCCATTCGACCCAACCAAGGCGGCCGCTTTTTTGCTGTATACCTGACCTTGATGATGCCCATTCGGGCCACGACTCAGACTTGAAGCGAGCACGATGCGCCCAAGAACCTCAGAAACAGCCGGCTCTCAGCCTTCCCAAGCACAGGCTACACCCGCTCACTCGAACCATCACCACAGTGTGACCTTCGCTCCGCCAGTCGATGGTCCCTATGACCAAGATTCCCATCACCAGCCTGCTCGCGAGACAAGCCAACACAATTACCCCCAAGAGCCACCAACGCATGGCCAAAACTTTGCCCAAGCTTCGTACGCTGCTTCGACATCTCACTTCGTCAACCACTTCCCCGTCGCTCCGTCGTCCCTCTACGATGCCGCCAACTCCTTCTCATACAACCAGCACCCTTACGATCCTGAATACATAGACTACGATGATGACGAAGATGACGTTGACGAGGAGGACGATGAAGCCATGGATATGAGCGACAGCGACGGCGGTGCTCCTCTGGGTCACACCTCAACGATTGTGCCCGTAACCAGCACCCTTTCGCCCGTGTCGGGAACTGGCGCGATGCTGAACTCCGAACAGTATCCTGGCCCCCCGCATGCCCACAACACGATCCATGGACAACTGCCCGCCGAACCTCCTTCCCATATGACGTCCTACTGGGTTCATTCTGGCCCTGTGTTCGATCCATCAGGGCCTATGCATCCTACCCCGCTTAACACCATCCCCTTTCACCCAATGTTGAGCGCTGGAGGCATGGACGAGGATGATGACGATACATGGCAGTCAACATACCCCGCCATCTCTGGCGTTTCTGGGGCACTTCAACAGCATGTTGTCACGGGTGTCGACGAGGAGGAAGAGGCCATATGGCAAGAGGATGGCCCCCCAGCCGCCAGCAACGCAAATACAAGCACTCTTGGCCCCGAGAACCTCTGCCTCCGGGATTTCTTGAGAGACTGGGCTTGGCGCAACCGCAATGGTCCTAGGCCCAGTATCAGGTCAATCAGCGCGCAATCCGCACAAAAGGTTGCCCGAGTGCGGTTTTCGGACCTGGAAGGTGACAGGTGCGACCTGCAAGGAATCGACTGGGAAGACCTTGGGGTCCTTCGCTTGGAGGCCCGCGTTCGTAGGAAGTTGGACTACAAGAACTATACTAACCGGGCAGGCTCAGACAAAGTGGAGGTGAGAGTTTCCATGAGCCATTTCGCAGTCTACCTAGACAAGCTAACACTTCTGTAGTTGGACTACCCAGACCGAGAACTCTATAGCACTGAGAACTTCTTCAGGTTCCGCCGCATGGATGTCCGGCAGAACGTCCACCTGGCCCATTTCCAGCTGCGAAACATCCTGGCATGTGCGGGTAGAAGCCGTATTTTCTATCCAGGCCAGCGAGCTGTACACCAGCTCAACCCCGTCACCGGCCAGAGTGAGGTAGCTATGGACCTCAACGACTTGGGCAATGTTCAAATCTCTACCTTGGACGCCAACTGCGGAGTTCTGATTGCCGGTACCTTCAACGGCGAATACTGCATGCGCAATGTCCACAGCCAGGACAAGAAGTACACGGAGGGCCAAATAACTAACCACATTAGCGGAATCACCAACCACCTACAGATCCATGAGTCGCGAAACTCGACGCCGATGGCTGCTTTTGCAAGCAACGATCAAGGGTTCCGCGTGATGGATGTGGCGACCGAGAAGTTTGTTTTGGAGACACAATACGGGTGTCCCATCAACTGCTCCGCTCTCTCGGCTGACCGTCGCCTTCGCGTGATGGTTGGTGACAACTACAACGTTATGATTGCCAATGCGGACACTGGCGAGATCCTGCAAGAGCTGGGCGGACATCGCGACTTTGGATTCGCGTGCGACTGGTCAGACAATGGCTACACTGTTGCAACGGGCTTTCAGGACATGACTGTCAAGATTTGGGATGCTCGAAAATGGACCAAGCCCAATGGCGATGGGTATCCGCTGGAGACAATACGTTCGGAAATGGCCGGAGTGCGCAGCCTGCGCTTCTCGCCCACGGGCAGCGGCCCAAGTGTTCTAGTTGCGGCGGAGGAGGCCGACTGGATCAACATCATCAACGCACAAACCCTGAAGCAAAAGCAGTCGTTCGACATCTTTGGAGAGATTGGAGGCGTGGAGTTCGCAAACGATGGCCAAGACCTCAATGTTCTCTGCATGGATCGAACACGGGGTGGACTGCTTCAGCTGGAGCGCTGTGATCTGGGTGCTTGGGGAGGGTTCGAATCGGTGGACGAACCACAGGAAATCGACATGCGAACTCCTGACCTCGGCGTGTCCTATCCCGAAAGGACCTATCCTCGCAGCTACCCTGCTAAAGCGGCAAGAAAACTGTCCGTGTTCGACGATTTGGAGCCATTCTGAAGAACTTGATACCCGGGGAGACGGCACTACGATCGGTGCTCTGGACGGCCAGGCGTCCGGGTGGCAAAACTTTGGCGTTTGCGGACTCATTTGCCCTTAACGATAACGACCACGTCCATTGTAATGCGGCCTCGCGATTGTTTCGCATTGGTTGGGTCTCTTTTCTTGTCCTGTTCTTTGACGACACACGGCTGGCATATAGATGGGTTTTTCGAAACAGTGCATGTGTCTGAAGGTGGGAAATAGCATGGCAAGGCCTGTGGAAGGAGACCCCTCCGAAGCATTTTTTCTATGTTTTGATCTAGCACAGCGTTGAAACTTATTCTTTTAGGCATGGAGGATTTTAACGACGTCACGGATGGGGGGCATTCGGAAATGGTGTCTGTCGCATCGTTTCTCGGTTTTCATCATTTCATTCCATGAAAGTACTGCGTGCTTTTGGTACGTTTTTTGGACATAAGGGGGGTTTTTAGCATATGACCACACAGTCTTCCGAGTCCGCAGGGGAGGACAACGGGTCTTTATTCCATACGAGGAATATGACGACCTTTCATTGTCTTTTATTTCTTTCTATCTATTATACCGTCCGGGTTTTTGGCTGATTGGATGAGCTGGGTCTAATCCAGGCATGCACATATCCCTTTTTATTTCTCGCGAGATACACCTGGGGGACGGTTTTTCAGGGGACCACTTTGATAGACCAAATCCATTGATTGTTGAAGCCACTGTCTACTACTTTGTGCGGTTCAAGGATAATGGGGAATGACTGCTCCTGGTAACGATCGACGACGACTGTTGAACGTTGGACGACGCCAACGAGACGCATGAGTGGAGCCCGCATTTTTGCCGCATTCTTGCTGTTTACCATGCCTAGGACATGCAACTGCCGTGTGTGCATCATCATCAGAGGCGGCGCCTCTCGAGCGCCTCATAAACGGTTTGGCGTTTTCTTCCCCCCCTTGCTTGGAAAGCCCGACCACCCCTAAATTCGATCTGAATTACACATTGCCGTCTTAGCGTCGCAGCCACATTGGATCCGAAAGGAGGGAAAAAACAACGGCTGGAGATCGAAATGACAAAGGGGGGGAAAGAGAAGGAGGAAGCGGCCTTTTGTGTCTATCTCCGTTTCTTTGTTGGGTGGTTTTCGGTGCGACCTGAAACGAAACGGGATCGGTGAGCTAATCATGGAGCGGATTGGAGGCTAGACAGTTTGGACAACCCGATTGTTCGGATGAACGGGTGGTTCGTCTGGGATTTTGGATGTGACGTTGTGTGGGTGGAATGCTGGCCATATCTGGACTCGCCAAGAAGAATGACACCCCTTTGTTGTTTGTTTTCCATTGTCACATTGGCACGCAAATGTCTTCAATTACAACATTAAATCGGATTTGTTTGTGGCTCATGGGGCAGGCTTAAAAGAAGGCTTGTTTAGATGACACATGAAATAATTTTTGGGGTTTCTCTTCGTTGCCGCCTTCCAATCCTGCCGCGACGAATCATGCCCCCTAAGTGATACATAAGGGAAGGAAATCAGAGTTACACAGGGTGGAGGGGTAGTCCTCCTTTTCCGTCGCTGAACCCAGAAATATTATATATACATCAAATGCTTAGATGACAGTATGTTACATAAAAATCCCTGGACGTCGGAAGAAGGGTTGATTCTTCTCGTCTTTCCCCCTTCCTGTTCTTCCTCTTCTCTCCTCCTCGTTGGGTAGGCGGTTGGCTGGGTATCCAATTGCTTTGAAAAACGTTTCGTCGAAATTGTCGTCGGATGGAACGGTGCTTGAAAAATGACTTCATGTACATCTTGTTTTTGGTTTATATGTAGGGACCAACATCATAGACAGGAGGGCGTGAGCAAGGCCGCGTGAAGTTGAAAGGTTGTCTTGTTTCGGTGGCTTCTCTTGTAGTCGCTCTTCCCGCTTAGAAGAGGTCACCGCAACCCCAGGTGCGCTCGCAGCCGCAGGAGCCGGGCTCCTTCCACTCGTCGTTCTTGAAGGAGAAGAAGACGGTCTTGCCACCAATGAGCTCACGGATGGAGCTGATGGCGGTGGCCTGCTCGGCGGTGCCGGGGCAAGCCTTGCCGTTGCAGGAGCCGCCGGAGGGCCAGCCGCACTCGAGGTTGATGGCAGCCTTGGAGCCGCAGATCTGGGAGGACTCGAGGATCTCAAGCTGGCCCTTGACGAAGGTACCGGCGTCGGAGGCGGCGGTCTCGGCGTTGAAGTAGGGGTGGATCTGTCCTCCGACGACATCGACGGCGTCGCAAATCTCGGAGACGACGTCAGACTGCTGCCAGACACCGACGGTCTCGGCGGTGGTGAAGGGACCGGTGTAGCCGGCGCTCTTGATGGTGGCCTTGGTGGAGACGATGAGCTGCTTCAGGGAAGAGGCAGAGCAGCGGCCCTGGAAGATGCACTCGTTACCGACAACGACGAGCTCAACCATGCTCCACTTGCCCCAGGCGGTGATGGCGTCGACCTGGTCCTTGATCTCCTGGGAGGTGGGGTCGCAGGTGGCCTTGACGAAGATGCCGATGATCATCTTGAGGCCGTACTTCTCGCAGGCGGAGCCGACGTTCTCGAGGGTGGAGCAGTCGGTAGAGTAGACACGGACGACCTGGAAGCCAGCCTTGGCGATGGAGGCAATGTCGGAGTCGACCTGGTCGGCGCTCTTGCAGGAGCCGGAGGCGTCCTCAGCGTAGGGGGTGTAGGTCATGGCCCAGTGGTCGCCAGAGCCACCCAGGTTGCCACCGGTGGAGGGAGCGGTGGCAGAAGGCTTGGGGGCGGAGGAGGAAGCGCTGGAAGGCTTGGGGGCCTCGACGGCAGAGGTGGTCGGGGCAGGGGCGGGAGCCTCGGTGGTGGGCTTGGGGGCCTCGACGGCAGAGGTGGTGGGAGCGGGGGCCGGGGTGGTAGGGACCGGGGCAACGGAAGTGGTGGTGGGCTTGGGCTCCTCAGAGGTGAAGGGGCAGACGACGACGACGCTGGTCTCGACAACGGTGGTGACGACCTCGGGGCGGGTGTAGGTACCGGGGACGACGGTGGTGACGACGGGGTAGACGCAGGTGGTGGTCGGGACAGTAACGGTCACCGTGGTGGGAGCGATGGTGTAAGTTCCCGGGGTAGGGCAGACGTAGGTGGTGGTCTCGACGACGGAGGTGACGACACCGTTGGTGGTCTTCTCAGTGGCGTAGGGGCACACAACCGTGGTGGCATTCTGGACGACGGTGGTGACACCTCCGAAGGTGTGGGTGCCGGAGGGGACCGCGGTAGTCTGGGCGCCGCAGACGGTGGTGGTCTGGCTCACGGTGATGGTGGTGGCCGGGAAGGTGTAAGTGCCGGGGGTAGGGCAGATCTCGGGAACGGGAGTCGGGAGGTCCACGGGGGGCTTGTAGGTGGACGTGGGCTTGGGCGCGACGGGGGCCGAGGTGGCGGCGGAGGGGAGAGCGCTGGCAGCAGTGGAAGGCTTGCTGGGAGGGTTTGGAACCACTGATCTTCAGGTCAGCTCGACGATCTTTCATGTTGATAGCCACGATCTTCACCGTGGCCATGCTGTAGGGCAGAGACGGGGCACTCTTGGCCGAGTCAAGGGGACAAGGTAAGAACTCACGCGTAGGCTCGCCGTGGATGGTGGTGTAGATGGTGGTGCATCCGGGGACACAGACCGAGGCCTCGGCGCCTCTCTTGAACAGCTCACCGTGAGCGTGGCGGTGGTGGGAAGCAGCGTTGACACCGCCAATGGCCGCGGCGGCGGCAGCGAAGATGGAGCCCTTCATGATTGGAAATTAAGTTGCCTTTTTGAGGATTTTTGTTGTTTTCGTGTATTATCGACGTAGGTGTCGGTACGAGAAAGCGAATGCCCGCTAAAAGAGTGAAGCGGTAGTGAAGCTGAGGTGATGAGAGGACGAAAGGACGACGAAACTACGTTGACGGCATCAACTCATTTGACGGTGTTTTCGTGAGGAAGGGAAAGGAGAAGAGAGGGAAAAAGAAACGGGCGGGACTGGGATGTTATTATTATGTATGGTGGTTGCTTGCTTAGATTAGGTAGAAGGCTAGTATCCGTACTCTCTCATGGGTACGACTCTGGGAGGAGTCCCTGACCTGGGGGGGTCTTGGGGGTGGCCGACGACGAACCGGGGTGTGTGCACGACGCGGTGCGGTGTGTAGCCCGCCCACCTCAAGGATAGGTTGTGTGTGGATGTGGATGCCCAGCAGATGTGGACGACGGGTGGGCATCTAAGCATACCGTACCTAGTACGAATGGGCACTCGTTCTGAAGGTGTGTGCCCGGTGTGGGTGGCACTTGTTTACCAACGGGGAACCGGTTCATCCATGGCTTGATGGGCTCGACGGACTGGATAGGGATGTGGCCATGGCCATGTGGGCGCATCTCAGCCATGCCAGGAAGCGTCGTTTCGTTGTTTTAGTGCGCACAAGCAGCACCTCAGAAGTGAGGTAACTTGCCAGCAAACAAGCCCCTGCTTCACTTGGCAGCAGGCAAGGCCACGAACCACGGCATGAGGTCGAGGAACCAGACCTAGAACCTGAACCCGAGCGAGAAGAGGAGCCAGAACCGTTTGATCCTCCAAGGGCCTCGAAGCCCAAGACGGCAAGGCCGGTGGAGAGAGCCCCAGGACCTTGATCATGGGAAGCCGGAGCAATGATCAAAAGCTGTCGCCTTCGTCAGTCTGACAGGCTGTGGACGGAGACATGGCAGAGCGAGGGCCCTGGGCAAAGGGCTGAGAGATACGGGACTTTGCAATCTGCTGGTGAACAGGACTGGCAGCGAGTCGGGGGCCGCAGCCAACCAATTGTCGGTGTTGGTGGGTTCTTGGCCAATCTTCAAGTTGACCCATGCAAAACGATTGACAGCGCGCAAGGAAAAGGGGAGGCGAGATGGCAATCCCGGCTAAGCGTGGTCGTGTCAACCCTTATTGGAAAGCCAAGACGATCCAGCACCTGGGCACCCAGAGCAACCGGCGGCGAGAAAGAGCAAGAGAGAAGGCAAGAGGCGAATTAGAAGAAAGCGAACGACGGAGCGAGAGCCCTTGACCAACCGAATCCACCGTTGATGGAGGGCGTTTAATTGTGCCCAAGATTTGACGACTCGGCAGCTGTGGGCGCAGGACAGGAAAACGGGTGACTTTGAGACAGCATGAGGTTGGCCAATTGCAGAGGGTCAGCACTATTCAGCTCAGAGCGTTGGTGTGCGTGTGTATGGTTCGAGAACAGGACTCCAGTTGCTTCCAGGCTACCGTGTCAGTGAGGAACAAGGCGGAAAGAAGCAACGAAAGCGCAAAAAGACAAGGTTACGAGGGAAAATAGGGGATGATGTGAGCCACCACTATCGACCTACAGCAACAGCGACTGAGAGCGACGAGTGACGGCGGGGGAGAGAGAGAGAGAGAGAGAGAGAGAGAGAGAGAGAGAGAGAGAGAAACAGCACCGGCCTTGCAGCTAGAGGGCGGAGCTGCAAGGTACCCGAAGTGGTAGTCCACTGATTTGGGAGGGATCGGCGGGTGCGGGGGGGCCTTGCAGCAGCACTTGGGAACTTGGGAACTTGGGAAGGAAGAAGGGGGGCAGAGGTGAATGAGCGGCCTTGGACTGGTGCGCCCGGGAAATTAGCTAAGCGACATTAGCACCAAGGACCCAGAAAATGAGATGAAGCTCTTGCTCACGCTGTCAGGTCTCTGGTCTACGAAGTACCTTACCTTACTACGTATGGCTTCTGCAGGTGCCGCACAGACGAACCGGTCTTCGGCCTGTCCATTCGTGCCTTGGCACTAACACTCGCTCGCGCTGGCCTCTGCTGGAAGGAAGAGAGCAACCTGAAGCTATCCAAATCTCATCTGTCTAATTCCATCACAGTCTAGCCGTCCTACCAACTGCCTTAGTGCAGACCTGCCCAGATGCACGCTGCAGCGGCAGTGCTAATGTAGTCAGTGCCCCCGTTGATCCAGTCCGAGCCAGACGAATCGGCGCGGTGGTCTTTTTAAAAAGGAATGGTTCAGTGACGGTGTTGCAGCATCAGGATGTTCCATCCTCCTCAGCTACGAGTTTGGCGTTGCCGTCCGGCTCCGATGACAGTTTATTTTCGTATTCGTCCAATCTGCTCCCGTCGTTTCGCATGGACACGCACCTTACAACTGCGAGGTGCAAGGTCTGGCAGATTTTTTTTGGAATGAACGCGGCAGCCACAGTTGAGTTAGACGAACCACAAGCAAGATTGCAAAGAGCAACACACCCCCGTCTGGCCTCCTGCCCTACGCTGAAAATGATGATGATCTTCTGCACGCTTTGGGAAGAAGACGAAATGGAACCGTATCACGTCCCCTCCCTTTTCGAATCTCGAATCGTCCATTTCGTCTGCATCTGGATTCTAGACACACTCGGGCAAAAGAGAGAGGAAGGTGGTGCGTGTGGTCGGTGTATTACACCTAGGTATCTCTTCCCCACAGTCTCATATTCGTGGCTTGCGACAACCGGCGCCTAGGTCTACCGTCTGCGCCGCCAGCATCATCTGCCGCGATGGAATCTGGAATTGCGGTTTCTTGGGCATGATTCAACTCAGATGTGTAGATGCGAGATTCTGCTACCGAGAAAAAGGGGTCGCAGTCATCGCCTGACTTGCCTTCTGCAGTTGGCTGCGCTCACGGCCTGAAAATGAGGTCAGCTCGAAGAGATGCATCTCAGCCGTACCTGCATAGGCATGTACTCAAATGCGACCTGCCAATGCAAGGGCCCCGAAATCCAAAAGAATTGCCCGAGACCGCCTCTGCAGGCCAGGCAGGACCACCACTGCCACTAACACGCCTCACCCCAAACACCCCCAAAAGAAACCTGGAAAGCGCCACCGCCGTTGTTGGCCTCCTTCATCAAGCCTGCTCGTGGTCTGAGCTGTGTGCGCTGTGCGTTTCTTCCAGCTTTCTTCTCTGCAGCAGTATGACTCCGTGGGTCCGCCAACAACCACCATCCACGTCTTGGTTCATCTTCGCTGCATGGAAGAACGCCGCGCGCTGCCATTTCATCAGGGAATACGGGAACTTTCTGCCTGCCGTCATAGGCCGCGACCCGACGCTCTCCGCGGATGTCTAGCTGATCATCGATGATGTCGTTGTTATCAGTGCACTTCCGATTCAGCCAGTCTGGCCGGGCACGGGGGCGGGAAAGAACAGCCCTGTTTCCAGCTCTCTCTCTCCAAGGTCAGCTTAAACTTTCGCCACAAACAAAGGCAGAAAAAGCGGTCTCTCCATCTTTCCCGCCGCTAATCCGGTAACGAGCGCCCTTCGCCTCCCCCGGAATACCTTAAAACCACGCAACGGGAGGATACCACGACGATACGCAACGGCACAGCGCACGCGATGCAACGGTCGCACCAAAGAACAATTCGCAAATGCAACTTTTGGGGGCCGAGTCTGCTTACTCAAAAGGTATCTGTCATCTCACACTCGTGACCGGGCTACGTTGGACATCTCTCTCGTCGAATCTCGTTTTTCCTCTTGCATAAAAACATGTCACCCACTCGCAGGATTTATGCAATGCCCGCCAAGTGGACATCAAATCTCCGGGCAACCTTCACAAAATCCAGCTTCACGAATAGCTTCACAGTCTCCAACAAGGTCCCCCACCACCTACCCCCTTTTTTTTTTCCCGCTCGTCCCATTCAGTTCTTTTTTGCCTCAATCCCACTCGCTATCGTCCCCCCTGCCCCAACACCCCTCTCCGCCTTATCCTCCCCGGCTCTTCAACTGCTCTCAAAAGAAACCAAGAACCGAAGTCTGGGTCACCTCGTATTTTTCTCCCCGCCGCATCTCTCTGCGCTGATGCATCTGCTTCCGCGGAGACTGCATGTCGATCCCTCCCCGAAACCACCCAAATCCAATCTTGTTGTTCCCTCGTCTCCCCCAAAGCGAAAGAAAGCAGAAGACCGCCCAAATCCGTGATATGGGCAACCAACCCGAACCGTTCGGGCAAATTGCGACAAGACCAAATGGAACCCCCTATCGCATCTGACCAGCGATGGCGGTAAAGCTATCCGTAATCACCAGTCCAGTGCTAATAGCCGTGCCTGCCAACCATGTAATTCCCTGTAACCCCAATCACAAATACAACACCGTCCTCGGAAACATCTCTTTCCATATGGACCAAATCCCCTAGCACCACCGACGATCACCACAGAAAAGACCACACCGGTCCACACCACAGGCGAACAAGAAAATGCTTGACCTCTCCTCTGCACATCACCTCCCCAATAGCCCCTTCTCGAACCTCAGAGATCAGCATTGGATATCCGCCGTAGAGAGTGTGCAAGGCCGTCTCTCCCGTCCCTGCCCGCGTGTGCCCACTTCAGCCCAATGGAGGGAAGATCCAAGCTCGAGATAACATTGCGGAATACGAATCTTTCATCTGCTACCTTTTTGCAGGAACCAGCCTGGTGTTCGATTCATTCAGACGACGGCTTCCCCTCCCCCGTTCCCGTGATGGCAAACAGCCATGTTGCATTCGTAGGCGGTCAGCAACAACCTAAGCTCCCAAACTTGCCGGCCCCCCGAGAAAAGGGCGCCTCCCCCGGCCCGGGCTGACCGGCATGTCCCCGACACTTTGCTGCCCGGGGTCGAAGGTCGTCGGTGATTTGGCACATCTCGCCTAAGCAGCCAGACCGCCAGCCCTCCGAGGCTGAGTTTGACTCGCGCACATCATGTCGGCATTTCCGCGAGAGCTCTCTCGCTGTGAGGCTGTGTGACCTTTCACACTGCGGGGAAGAGGAAGAGGGTCTCTTAGCTCTCCTTCACCGCACGAGGAGACATGTTGTTTGAAACGAACGCTCAATGGTTTAATCGCAATGCCTGATAACGTACAATTGTGTTTCCCTCCCTTTCTAAGCAAATCTACCCCTTTGGGGTCTCTCCGACCTTTCGCCGCCTTTCCTAGCCTCACGCCGATCCAAGAGAAACAGTAGTTTGTGTCACAGTATCGAAAGTCCTGCCCTATGTCTCTCAGGCGTTTTCTCCCAACCGGGAACCCGAGCTAACCCTTCAGTCGTCGTTCATGAAAGCTCTCTATACCTCATCGTCACTCTCGTCGCCCAAAAGCTCGCCTTCGTCGTCGTCTACGACGGCATAGTCGCCTCTGCCGCGAGCGAAGCTATCCCTTGTCGTGAAACGCCTGTTGCCCCTTCCGGACAACCAGCTGCCTCCTCTGCTGCCGCTGCTCACCCTCTCGTAAGCAGAGGTGGCGCTTCTCCACACGGCGGAAGCGACGAGTGGCAGCGCGGAGACGACGGCGACCGCGGCCGAGAGCGCGATGACGGGGTACTTGACCCACGGCGCCTCGCTGTCCATGCTCGGTGATTCTCCCAGGCGGATCTGGCCAAACTTGCTATTCCAGTTGTTGTAAACCCACCAGCCGATAGCGGCTGCCACTCCAACAGGAATGATGACGGCGAAGAAGATGGCCACTCCAGAAGTGCCACGGCGCCTCTCGAACTCGTCTTCCTTGCCGGCGCAGGCGTGGACCTGAGACTGCTTGTCGAGCTCCTGGCCACCAACGCAGGTCGTGAGAGGAATGCGGCGGTATCCCGTGGGCTCGTAGTACTCGACGGCGTCGGGGTTCTCCTTGCACCATTGCTCAGCCGACATGGGCTGCTTGCCAGGTACAAGACTGCACTGCTTGTGATTGTCCAGCTCGAAGTTGTAGTCACTATTACGAACGTCAGTCAAATGTCAGATAGGTTATCAATTCACTTGTAACTCACCATTCAAAGTCAGGTCGTGTGCAAGTGCAGTTTGAAATCTGGGGGAGGCGTTCGACGCGGCCGTCGTTGAAGCAGTTTCGGTCTTCTCTCTTGCGCAGGTACTCCGTGACGTGACCAAAGAGGCAGTTGTCTGCCTGCATCGGGTGCTTGGGAGACCACGTGTAGTAGTCGGATTCACCGTTCTTCTCATACTTGCACGGCTTGTCGGTCAGACTAGTGAAGTCAATGTCGACGGTGAACATCTCATCCTTATCGGACTTGCACCAGAGAAGGAAATTGCGCGACGATCCGGAACGAACAGTCGTGATATCCATAATCTTGACTTCATTGTCGTCGAACTTTTGTTCCTCCCAATCCTTACCTCCATTCGTGGAATACTTGAAGACATTCGACTTGTTGGGGGTGACGGTAGTATAGCGCTGGACAAGGACTATGATGGAGCCTTGGTCGCCGTATTGCCATGTCCAGACTCCCTTGGCCACGCTCTTCCAGGTGATACCAGCGTCCGTTGACATGAAGGTATCAGCATCCTTGATGCTACCCAGGCTGGAGCCGACGTTGCCATTGCCGAACATGACACCGACAGCAGTCGCAGCGGAGAATGTCTTCTTCTTATCGGTTCGTTCCGTGTAGTGATGAAGATGAAGGGCGCACTTCTCGTCACCCTCGTTGCTGCTGCACTCGTAGTTCTTATCCGCCGCATCCTTGCGAGGGGGTGGCAGGAAAGCCCACTGAGCACCATCATTGTGGCTGATCTGCGTGTGGACCTTCTTCGGCTCGCTCTCCTTATCGGAATTGATGACTGTGTTGATGAGCGCGACACCCTCAAGACCAGCAATCTTCTCGAAATCGACGTAGTAACTGTCGTCGCAATTGACCTTGGCGGCGCTCTGTACGTACGACGTGCCGTTGGAGTTACTCTTGATGATGCTTCCGTACCGGCGGCCTTCAGCGGACGAAGTGGCCACGAAGAGGTTTACAGCATGCGTGGAGCTGTCAAGAACAGTGTAGGCGTTCTTGTGTCCAACCTTGAAGTTGACAGGGAAATGCGCTTCGGCATATGTCACTCCATCCAAACTGGCATATGGCTTCAGGTCGTCCTTCTGCTTATCCTCGACAGCAACGACAATGAACTCAGCCATTGTGGCAAAGTCGCTGACATCCGATTGGTGATACTGCTTGTCCTCTTCGAAAAAGTCGTTGCTGGAAACAACCACCTTTGGTGTGCCCTTGTCGTTGTTCTCCTCCTTGTTGGCCAGGCAGACAATCTGGCGCGCATCGCGGAACTTGTAGGCCGAGTTTCCAGTGAACTCGCACTTGCGGACATAGCGAAGAGCTGTGTGCCAGTTGTCACCACGATCCTTCGTGATGGATGCCTCATGCCAGCACTCATCCTTTTCACACTTCTTACCAACCCAGATCAGCCAATCCTTCTTGTCAGGGTGGAAGGACAAGGGGCTGCCCATCTCAGTATCGGCTTCAGTAGGCGCGTCAAAGTGGTGGAAGTGTTCAGCATGGTCGATGGTGTACATGACCTTCTTTGAATCAGTCGTGAAGAAAACGGTGTCCTTAAAGTGGTTGTGCGGGTAGATTCCGTAGATCTTCTCGTCCTTGAGAATAGTATCCCAGTCCTTGCCGTGGTTCTTTGTCCGCCAGATGGGTGCCGACGGATCGATCTTCATCTGGCCGCTGCTCGTATACTCAATGGGTCGAACAATGATTGTTTCGTCAGTCTCCTTGTTCGTCTCGCCCCGTTCCAAGTAGAACTTCTCAAAGTCGGTCTTCTTCGTGTCGAAGGTGTGCTTGATGGCCTTGACTTTGCCGTCGACGGGTACGCTAGGACGCGTGTCCGTATCACCGCACTTTCGCTCGACGGGGTCATCCTTCTGAGCGCCACTCTTACGCTTGCAAGTGTTTCCAGGAATCAAGCGCCAGCCAGAAGTGCCCTTAAACGTGTCCTCCGCCTTGGCGTTCTTGCATGCGCCATCAGGCTTGATGATAGGCCCGGCAATCTCGCACTTGCCCTCCTTCCTTACAAAGTTGTAGTCGCACTCGAAATCGGCATCCGTACATTCACAGTCCTCCGTAACCGGGACAGGGTCCTTGAATTCCTGCTTGATGAAGCAGTCGGCGGTCTTCTTGCGACGTCGGTAGGTCTGCTTGTGGCCCATCAAGCAGGTCGGCTTGCCGTTGTCGTCGGGACGAGCGTGCCAATCTTCCATATCATCATCTTTGCAAGTTCTCTCATGCAGGCCCTCAAAGTCAAGTGCGATGAGGTGGAAATTGGGGTTGTCGCCGCCGCCGGTTCTTCCAACAAGCAGGAATTTGAGACTGGTCGAGTCCTGGGTCGTGGTGAGGAGCTCAGGCTTGATCTTGAGGTCATTCGGAAGCGCGACCTTTTTCCAGCTCTCGCCGTGGTCGAGGGAGTAGCGAACCTCCGAGACATCCTCCTTGTAGGAATCCTTGACAGCCACCAGGATCGAGCCCTGGTCACCGAACTCGTACTTGTGGGGGCCATCCAAAGCCTTCTTCCACGTCACTCCGGCATCGTCGGATACGAAGACATCGCCCTCTTCGAACTTGCCCAAGGACTTGCCCGTGTTTCCAATGCCGAGAACAAGACCAGGAGCGGGGCTGGAAAAGACTCTGCCAACGTTGTCGAGGTCCGTGACCGAGTGCAAGTGAATGTTGTCGCTGCCGGCCTTGAGCTCGTGGAAGTTACGGCCGTCGTCAAACGTGATCTTAGTGATGATCTCCTTTGCCGCCTTGTGGTTCTTCTCCACCTCCTCAGCGTTCTTGACGACATTGACGATGAAGACACCCTGAACGCCGGTAATCTTCTCAAAGTCAACATGGCCCCTCCTATTACGGTTGGTGTGCTCAATGTTCTCAATGAAGAAGGTGCCGTTGGAGTTACTGGTAAACATGACGCCCATGGGGTTTGAAGTTCCGGTGTTGACCACGTCGACCTGGATGCTGTAGTTTGTGCTCTCCAAAACCGTGTACGCATCCTGGTTGATCTTATGGCCATGCGCGGCGGGGAACATGGCGCGGTGCCACTTGATCGTGTCGTCGGTGACGAACAAGGCCATCTCGTCGGTGTTGGGAGAAGAAGTCGCAACCATCAGGTACTTCTTGACAACAGCCAGGTTGACGACGCCCGAGACGCCCTTGTTCGTGTCCATGTTGGGCTCGAACTCCTGGATCTGGTTGCCCTTCTCTTCAAAGTAGTTATCCGAGGCGAAAAGCCTGTAATCGTACTTTGAAGTCGAGGATTTGTCGAGAGCGATACACAGAATGCGCTGCTCATCGAGGTCTTTCTGGCCGGTGGTGAACATGGTGGATGACTTGGCCCACCAGCACCCCACGATGTTGTTGCGCAGGGGCTTCGCTTTGCTCTTGAAGTTGTCCGTCGTGTACATGGCGACTTCCTGGCAAAAAATGCCGGCGCATTGCATACCACCGAAAATGATGCGATCGGGATCGCCGGCATGGAAATGGAGGATGTCGGCGCCCTGGAAGAAACTCTTCTCGATGACGCTGTCGAACTCGTTCCAGGTCTTGCCCTTATCGGTGGTCCTGTAGTGCTTGTTGGTCTCGGTAAGGACGTAGGCGCGGCTCTTGTCGAATTCGTGCATCACGAACAGCGCAGCTTTGTCGTCGGGGATTCCCTTGACCTTGTTCCATGTAACACCTGCATCGTCGGTTCGGTAAATGTTGCGTTCGGAGATATCGTGGTAGAGGATAACGTCGGAGTCTTCGAAGTAGCTGAGGCCGGCGGGCGGGTGCTTGGTTGTGGTGACGCTGATTGTCGGATCATCCCTCGCGTGGACGGCTGCTGTCCAGGTAAGGACAGACAGCAGGATGCGCCAGGAGGCTGCAGCCTTGCCCCCTAACCTCATGTTTGGAGCTGTGTCGGAATCGTGGTGTTCATCAAAAGAACAAAGTGGCTGGATGGGATGCGAAGTCGCAAGTGTGAAGGAGGCAGGAATTTCTCCCGGTGTTGATGGGGTTTGCGCAGGGAAGAAGTGGTTCGGGCCAGCCCAGCAGCAATTGATTTACGTGGTGTCAAGACCGATGATGGTTGGAAGGTCGTCGAAGTCAAAGAAAGGTCCGGAGGAAACGTCAGCGTAGGAGGTATGTTTCGCACGCGAGTCGGGTGGCTAAGCTTCAGCTCCACCCTAGCTTTGACGCCACACCAACGCATCAGGAAGCATGCACCAGGGAGGCCCCGGTGCTACCGACGGATCACGGTGCAGCGCCTGTCGGCCCCGCCCCCATGCACGGCGACTTTTAATAGAACACCGACTGCCAACGGCCTGCCGGTTTCTTTTTTCTCTGAGTATTATGCGTCGCGGAACCAACCTTCGTTGGTGATATCTCTCTTTTCGGATCATGAAGATGTGATGTAATCTCCGCAACATTCAGCCGCAGCTGGCGCGCTGTGAAATCCCAACAGACTCAACCCCCAACGGCCCCCTCGATTGTGAAGCTGAAGAGAGGGCGCACCACATAACTGAGACGCGTCACCTGGGGCAGGCATCCACTTGCGTTCTTCGGCGTTTGACTGGCCGGCAAACATCGCTATTGAAAATGTGCGAGACCTAGTAGCAACTGAGATGGAAGAGAAAACCGAATGGCCTCCAGTCCGGGACGTGACCACGGATCAAGGTCGGTGCGAACCGCCGTGCGCTCCTCACACTGTCTCGGAGAGACTGGACGTGGCCGTTCTCGCAATGCAACCATCCGGTGGCCACTGATGCTGCCGACTACCTATCCGTCCTCGATCCATTGTTCTCTGGCTCCCATTTCCACGTCCAATGAATATCACTTCCGCTCCGCGCCGTTACCTGTCATTTTGCACGTCATGGCAGAAACAGCAATATGCGCGGCCCGCCATTCATCGCCGAAATGAGACAAAGACGGTGCTCTTGACATTTGGTAGTAACCCTCAAGATGGGTGATTACCCAACACCACTCGTCCTTCATATGCAGTGCCCTTACATCCTGGCAGTTGTGGTAGACCATCTAGCTATACTTTTCATTTGGTTCTTTTCTGGTTGATGCGCGTGAGAATTCAGCATTTCAGTTGAAGAAAGATTCAAATTCACCCCGATCTCAATAGCAGCGGGGACTCTCATGCAGGTCTGGCCCAAGCATCTAATTGCCGATTGAAAAGAAACGTGGTGAATCAGCCTCCAGGCCACGGCGTCAAAGCTGCTCATTGAATGGACCCTGGTGTGCTCGGGAACTCCACACTTCGCGGGTTTTTTTTCGAATTGGCCCACCGATCCAACCGGGGATCTGTTCCCCATCTCCCGCCAGGCCATCCGACCGGGATCCGGATGAGACGAAGCCATCCGGATCGGCGTCGTGGCCCGCAACCTTCAACCCCGACGACAACAAAAGATAATTCGCACCCGCAACGTTGCAACAATGCGTGTTTCCTGTTGCATCGAAGATATGCACGCAGAAGATTGAGACGCCGCCAAGCTTCTAGCAGCCTCTTCATTCAATGTGTGTTGTTTGAGGCAGCCCGACGCACAGGAACCTTCCAAGAAGGCAACGGTCACATAATTTTAATAATTATCATCGATCAAAGTCTCGTCATTATTAAGCTTGCGGTCTCGGTGCCCGCATATCTGGCTTGTCTTTGGATACGCATTCGCCGTGCGTTCAGAAAACTTTTGAAGTGAACAACGCCAGGCTGAGTCTCGCAGCTCTGAATGACTGCGCTATCTCGACGACAACCATACCATTCGTGGCCGTCTCTAGATGGTGCCGCGATGGTCCACCAAAATCAGACACATCGGCAGTTGGTATGGCTGCCAATGGCGGTGTCCTGTATCCTTGCGACCCCAGGGGCGATGCGCTGCGTTCCGTGTCCAATGCCTTAGGATGGCTGTCAATTGCTTCTTGCAAAGTCCCGTTTCTTTTCCAAATCGTTTTGCTTGGGAGGTTCGCGACGACATCAGACGCACGGCATAAGGGCGCGGATATGGCGAAAGAATCCAGCAGAACGAATTATGCATGGATCTTCGACTTTGTGTGACTTCCTAGCTTTTGGCAAATATCGAGGGGTTATGGCTCAAGCACCGGTCATGCGTCTTTTGCGTTGTCGTCGGCCGCCGAGTCTCCCGCATCTGTCTTCGCCTTCGGCTCGCCATCAGCGTCAAATCCAAGAGCGTCCAGCTCCCGAATAAGCTCGTTGATCTTGATGACCTTGGCAATTTGCTCGGGCAGAAGCGTCTCTCCTCCTTCCTTCTTGTTCTTGAGGTCTTTCGCCTGCTTGAGCTTCTTCTTTATGTTGCGGGCCTTCTTCTCTCGCTCCACCTCAGGATCAGCCTCCTCGGCCTTGGGTGGCTCATCGGCAGTCTTGGCCTTCTGGTCGTCGGCTTCGTCTTCGTTGCCGGCCTTGGCCTTCCTTCTTGCCTCTCGACGCTTGGCATTCTTATTGCTAGCAGCTGAAGATGACGCCTCAGGCTTGTCGTCTTTCAGGCCGGCCGCACCAGGGATGCCGGTTCTCGTTCCGCGATCACGGAAAGCAGCGGCAGTGCGGTTCTTGTAGACCTCAACATCCTCAGGCGGGCGGTAACCGGGGCGGATCTTGATTGCTTTGCGGGTGCTGCCGTCGGCTCGCACGGATTCGGGAATCTGGCGCTCGCCTGCATCGTCGGTCACGATGCCCGCGTTGGAGGGTTTGGGTTCAGAAGGCATGTCGTCGGGCACGTTCGTCCGGATTCGCGTAAAATCGATGTGATCGGCGATAACCCAACAGCTTCGCCGGGCGCACTCGGTAAGGTACGCTTGGGCGCCGAACAAGTGAATCGGTATGTCGCGAACAAGAGCTGTAGCCAATGTGCGGCTGTAGCTGTGTCAAGTCCGCCAGATGCTGGTAGCTGCGGGCAGCTCGGCTCGGTTGGGCAAGTGTCGAATGCGGTTGGATGCGGCAGATGATCACAGCCTACCGCGGGGCACACACGGTCGCACCTTGTTTCTTTCCAGAACTACCGCTGCAGCTGCAGCTTTCGGGGCAGTTTGGCAGTTGCAGACAATACAAGCCAGCAATCGGATGCAATGCAGCTGATGGCAGGAAACAAGAGGGCGACAAGCTACGTAGCCGTGGAAAGGACCTGTTTCGATTTGGCAAAAAGAAGGTGGGAGACGACGTCGAAACAGCCCCTCCTCGTGCACCGCGCACAGACCATTCTGGGGTCTGAACCTTCTTGCTCACCGCTGGGCCATGATTGGCCCGGGCCACGACCATCCAATCTGGCGGATCCAGGAACACTGGACGAAACCACGGGCACGTACCGCCACAGCTGTGAGCTTCCATTGACAACAGCTGGGTGCGGCGGGGAGCACTCGGGCACTGGACTCTCTCTCGCGCTCGCTCGCAACCCTCTCATCTGCGCTGGAGGAAAGCGAAGCCAGGTCGGTATGACGCCACGTGTGTCGCCCACTCTAGCCGGTCAGAGCTGCATTAAGCCGGCGTATCCTACCCTCTCCTTCGCAAACAAAGTCAAGTACCACACCGTCAGGCACTCTCCCGTGTCATCCCAAATTTCAAGGTTGCCACAGAATCCATGCCCCTGTGCAGCCAGGCTTTTTCCATTTTCCCTGGTCTATCGCCCTCGGTCTCATACGATGGGCCTTGGCACGGAGTAGTCTTCGACAGGGTGAGGTGGCATATGGGCGACAACGCAGAACTCCGCTCCGCCTGGGGTTTGGCGAGGCAGATTCCTGGGTACCTGTTTCAATCTGATTGACTGTACCATCGTTAGGTTCGTTGACCCGAAGCTCTATTTAAACATCAGGAGCCGCTACCAGGCCGGGAAGGCTCGTCCATGGCTTCCTTAGTTGGCCCTGCGCAGCAAGTGGCTTTCACAAGAGCGCCTCTCTCACCGACACACTCCGCAGGACGAATAAAAGGCGTTTCGTCGGTCAGCATGACGGGACACCTGCATCTGCATGGAGGCCGCACGAGTGCACCTCTCATGTCTGTCAAAATAAGAGTGCGCCGGCTGCCTCCAGTCCCAAAGCCTCATGCTGGACACAGTCTATCTGGGGTGGCATTGCGAGGTTCCAGACGATTTATGGTCTCAGTGAAGAGATGAAAGGAAGACTGGTTGATTAAGGGATTCGTCGTCATCAATGACACGCAACGCTCCTCGTAACCGCCCTTGGCAAAGAGACAAGCTTCGTCCCGTCAGGTTCAAGCTTTGCCTGGCACAGTCCGCGTTTGCCAAGCCTTAGGCGACATGCTGGTCTCGCTCTCATCAAACCACCACCTCTCGCGCAACACCCAGGCAAATTTGCCTGTTTGGACGAATTGTCATAGCCCTGCACGCTCACTCTTGGCACTGACCTGGAGGCCTGTTTCTATCGCCTGTTTTGTGCAATAACAACACATACTCTCCGTCATTGCTTGTTTGACGAATGATGTCGGTAGGTTGCCTCTTCCCCGAGGGCCGCGGTACACCATACCTAGATTATGCAAGGCAAGAGCCAAGGACCTGTCGGAGATTTTGGGGCCATTAAGATTCAAATTGAGTTTGTTATGGTTGAAGGTGTTCTAGTGGGCAACATCAGGCACAAGCTACCTTAGGTATACAAGGGAGTTGCTGCCTCTTCCTCACTTCCTCCTTGCCTCCCTTACATGCGTTTGCTTAGTTTCCGTACTCTGCTTCCTACCCCAACAGTGAGCAGTTCTTGCAGTTCCTTGAGGCATTGCCTCGTCCACCACTTCTTTAATAAGCCTCCTTCCGAAGAAGGAAACAATACGTATTATTGATCTAATTCATCTGCCAAGCTGCTACGCCTCCAACGTCTCATCTTTTCTCCCATCGACAGCAGCATGAGAAGTATTTACTGAAGCCTCTTACATCTCCGTTAATCGATACATCAACACTACGAATAGACGCTATTGAATATGGCGACGCCGCCAGAGAAAGCGACGACGGAGGCCCAGCATGCCGACAAGGGCATCGACGTCGCCGACAAGGTCGAGCATAGCAGCGAACACCATTCGGAAGATGTCATATCTGAGAAGACTAAAGATCACCATGAGTCACATGGCTTCCACTTGGACACGGCGGACGCGTTGACGCCGGATCGTGGCACTGAGGACATGTTCAAGCCCAAGAATGACAAGTTCGCCTTTTCTCCTGGCCAGCTCTCCAAGCTTTTGAATCCAAAGAGTCTCAACGCATTCTATGCACTGGGTGGTCTAGCTGGCTTGGAAAAAGGTCTTCGAACGAATCGGAAGGCGGGCCTGAGTGTCGACGAAGATCGCCTGGATGGCACAGTTTCCTTCGAAGAGGCTGCCACCAAAGGAGCCCCCAAGTATGGTGCAGCTGGCAACAATGTGCCCGAAAAGGATCCCAACTCAAAAGGAGACGACTTTATCCCCCCTCCGCCAAGCGAGTATACCGGGGGTTTCTCGGACCGGAAAGTCGCTTTCAGAGACAACCAGCTGCCAGACAAGAAGCAGACATCGTTCCTGCAGTTTGTCTGGATCGCTTACAACGACAAAATTCTGATTTTGCTGACCGCTGCTGCTATCATATCCCTCTCTCTTGGCTTTTACGAATCATACGGCCCGACCCACAAGGAGGGTGAGCCACGCGTCGACTGGGTCGAGGGCATGGCCATCGTCGTTGCCATCGTCGCCGTCGTCTTGGTCGGGTCAATCAATGATTGGAACATGCAGCGCCAGTTCAACACTCTTAACAAAAAGAATGATGACAGGACCGTCAAGGCCATCCGGTCTGGGAAATCAGTGGAGATACCTGTTCATGACATCGTCGTCGGCGACGTCGTGCACCTCAGCACTGGCGACGTCGTGCCAGTCGACGGCATTTTCATCGACGGTCACAGTCTTAAATGCGATGAATCGTCTGCCACCGGAGAATCTGATCTTCTCAGAAAAGTCGCAGCTGATGAAGTCTTTGAAGCACTGGATAAGATGGCGCACGGAGGTGCTGCTCGGCCTGACGTCGAAAAGTTGGACCCCTTTATCATTTCCGGCAGCAAAGTTCAAGAAGGAACTGGAGTCTTTTTAGTCACAGCTGTGGGTGTCAACTCATCGTACGGACGCATCACGATGTCTCTGCGGACCGAACAGGAAGAAACACCTCTTCAGAGGAAGCTCAACATTCTTGCCGACTTCATTGCAAAAGCCGGTGGCGCTGCCGGTCTTCTGTTGTTCGTGGCGTTGTTCATCAGGTTTCTCGTCAAACTGCCGAATAACCAAGGGACGGCCGCTGAAAAAGGCCAGGAGTTCATGAAGATTTTCATCGTCTCCATTACTGTTGTGGTGGTAGCAGTGCCGGAGGGCTTGCCGTTAGCTGTTACCCTGGCTCTTTCCTTCGCAACCAACCGCATGATGAAAGACAACAACCTAGTTCGAGTTTTGAAAGCTTGCGAGACCATGGGAAACGCGACGACGATTTGTTCCGACAAGACTGGGACACTGACCCAGAACAAGATGACGGTAGTTGCGACCACTCTGGGCAAGAGCGTCAGCTTTGGCGGCACAGATACTCCGCTCGAAGAGTCCAAGGAGGGCAAGGCTAAGAGCAGCAGCTCTAACGGAGCACCCGTGTCCTCAGTTCGGAATGTTCCTGTTGCCGATTTCACCAAGGATCTCAGCACGGAGACCAAGGGCCTATTAATTCAAGGCAACGCCGTCAACTCCACAGCCTTTGAAGGTGACGAGGATGGAGAGAAAACCTTCATTGGATCCAAGACAGAAGTCGCCCTGCTCTCCTTTTGTCGAGATCACCTGGGAGCAGGTCCTGTCCAGGAGGAGCGCGCAAACGCGAACATTGTGCAGGTCGTCCCCTTCGACTCTGCGGTCAAGTACATGGCTACAGTAGTCAAGCTTGCGGATGGGAAGTACAGAGCGTATGTCAAGGGTGCGTCCGAGATTCTCTTGGACAAGTGTACCAAGGTGCTCGAAGACCCCAGCAGTTCTGAGCTCAGAACTACAGAGATCACGTCAGAGGACCGCGAGATGTTTTCGCAAACCATCACATCGTACGCCGGACAAACACTTCGAACTATTGGTTCTTCGTTCAAGGATTTCGAATCATGGCCTCCGAAAGATGCCGTCTCTTCTGACGATCCCCGAGCGGCAGACTTCAACAAGATCCATGCAGACATGACTCTGATCGCCATCTATGGTATCAAGGACCCTCTGCGCACGACTGTCATTGACGCCATCAAAGACTGCGATCACGCAGGTGTGGTGGTTCGCATGGTGACTGGCGACAACATCTTGACCGCAAAGGCCATTGCCAAGGAGTGTGGGATCTACCATGCTGAGAAGGGTGGCATTGCCATGGAGGGACCGGACTTCCGCAGGAAGTCAGATGAAGAGTTGAAGGACATCGTCCCGAAGCTCCAGGTTCTTGCTCGCTCCAGCCCTGATGACAAGCGAATCCTGGTACACACTCTTAAAGAACTCGGGGAAACGGTTGCTGTTACTGGAGACGGTACCAACGATGCTCCAGCACTCAAAATGGCAGACATTGGTTTCTCTATGGGTATTGCCGGAACGGAGGTTGCGAAAGAGGCCTCGGAGATCATTCTCATGGACGACAACTTTGCGTCAATCGTGAAAGGGTTGATGTGGGGCAGAGCCATCAATGATTCCGTGAAGAAATTCCTGCAGGTACGTTGCTATTTTTCTTTCGTGTCTCTACTGTCTGTCGTCCCTATTGTCGTCCCTGCTTCTAACCTGAGATACAGTTTCAACTCACTGTCAACATTACCGCTGTTGTCCTGACCTTCGTTACTGCGGTTGCCAGCGAAGATCAAGCTTCTGTGTTGAATGCCATTCAACTGCTCTGGGTCAACCTCATCATGGACACTTTTGCCGCCCTCGCGCTCGCTACCGACCCGCCAACGCGCAGCGTGCTCGATCGCAAGCCAGAACGCAAATCTGCTCCTCTCATCACCCTGAGAATGATCAAGATGATACTTGGCCAAGCTGTGGTCCAGCTGGTCGTGACGCTGGTATTGTATTACGCGGGATCTGGCCTAGTCGATGTCTTGGAAGGACAAGACAGGGCAGTGAAACTGAACACGCTCGTCTTCAATACCTTTGTGTGGCTGCAAATTTTCAACGAACTCAAGTAGGTCACAGCACTCGGCGATTGAGTACATGCTAACGCAAAATAGCAACCGCCGCTTGGACAACAAGCTGAATATCTTTGAAAACATCACCAAGAACCCATTCTTCATCGCCATCAACCTGATCATGATTGGCGGGCAGCTGCTGATCATTTTCGTCGGAAGCGATGCTTTCAAGGTTGAACGATTGACTGGTAAGGAGTGGGGCATTTCTATCGGTCTCGGTGCGATTTCGTTGCCCATGGGTGTCTTGATCCGTCTGCTCCCTGACAACTGGGTTGGCGCATGTATGCCCTGGTTCATCCGTAAGAAGTGGGCGCCAGAAACCATTTCAGAGAAGCGGATGGAAGAGCATCGCGACTTTGTCGAGGGCAAGGAAATGCCTCTGAGAACGCTTACCGGTCTTCGCGGTAGGAGAGCGGAAACACATATCCCATTCCGAAAGAAGATGCACAACGCCAAGGAGCACGCCAAGGAGAAAGTCACTTACCTTGCACATAAATAATCTGCAGCTGCGTTAGTTAGTTAGGTTTCATTGGAACAAGAGGTTTGTTAATAACGTTAATTCAATTAATTCTTGCAAACTGGACCAAGATGCGTCTGGCGATTATTTAAAAACCACAGGCTGTTGAAGATTGCATCCATGGCCGTGAGGAGCGCTGTCCAATCCAATCACATCAAACGTGTACTCTGCCATGAGGTTTAGTTGCGATGTAGCAGGCCAAATGACTCTGAGGCCTGGTGGTCCTGTATTTGTTGTTTTCGACAGTCTTCGACGACCCGTGAATGAAGCCCGATCAGAGGCGACAAGCAGTGATGGCTTGTGATAATGTGGCTGACGAGGGTTGTGCTGGTGGTGCTGGTGAGGCTTTTCTTGACTTAGTCAGCTGGAGAGTCCGTTAGTCCAAAATAGTGGATACCAAAGTAGCCAATCAGAAGAAAGGCAATTCGGCAAAGCTGGTGCTCCCGGAACATCGCGAATTTCGTCAGGAACCTCACCTCCGAAAACCATCTGATCACCCTCCCACGACTCTCGCCTCGCCGACCGCATCGAAGCATCCTCGTCCTCCCCACACGAAGTGCGATTTGACAGACGACATTCAAGATGGTAAGGCTTCCGCGCCCTTTGTTGCGCCCCCGCGACCGCAATTGGCTAATCGCTCATCCTTTCTCCGTAGGCCGCCGCACGACCTTTCTACACGCAAGTCTCCCTCCGACCCCTCCGACCCCTCCGACCCCGTTCCGACCGACCAAGACTGCCCGAATGAACGCCGTGATGACTGCGGAACTTGAGCTTTGCTGACTGTGGGGAATTAGCGCCCTGTTCAAGAACAACTTCTCCATGCTTGGCTTCGTCTTCGCGACGGGCTTCGCTTTCGAGATGTAAGGAACCCCGAAACCCCCTGCCGATTTGAGACGACGCTTGGCCGAGGAAGGTGATGACTGTGGAGGAGGATGTCGGGTGGAAGGAGCAGACGGAGGAGGCATCAGGGCGGCGAGGAGCGAGCGAACGTTATGCTGACTGGTCTACTTTGCGTAGGGGCTTCAACGGCGCGATGAACAAGTACTGGGACTACCTTAACCGCGGCGTAAGAGAAAACCCCTCCCCGTCCTCATATACTCTTCTGTCCCGAGCGGGAATGCTAACGCATGTGGGACAATAGCGCCAATGGAAGGACATCCGCGCCAGATACGTCGAGGCTGCCGACGAGGACGACGAGTAAACGATGCCTGACCGGGATTCTTTAACGATTGGGTTCGCGCTGCTTGGGGGTTTTGCCTTTGAGGGCTATGGTAGAGTGGAGGATTTGTACCGATAGACGGAGGGGTGTGTAGAGCAAGAACTACCTTTCTGCTTATTATTCACTCAAATGAGGTTCTTTTTTGTGTTGATGCAGTGGTTGAGATGAGGGATGCGGTGTTGCTTCGTGAAGTCGCACTCTGGGGGAGATGATGAAACGTATTTGTCTCAATGAATCGAAGAACGGCACCGGAGTGGTATTCCTCATGTGGTGAGGTCGTTTGAGTTGGAGCACTGGATCAAGTAAGACTGAGGTCTGTGGAACTCACGTAGCTTGAAGTACTGAAGACGCAAGTCATACGCGAGATCCTTGTCAGAGAATCGATGTCAGAATGTCAACTGTTCAAGTGGCACTGGAACTTGTTCCAACGTAGTCAACATTTCGCCCTTTGTCACAGCGTGTCCCGTCCCATTCATAATCTCAACTCAGAAGAAGAAGGGGACGTGACAATGGCAGGCACAAAATTCATAGCAGAGTCATCACCGATGCATGATTGAAAGCCATAGAAAAGACGGTGAAGCAGGTTTAACAGTTTTGGTTTGGGTCTGTAAAGTTACTACAATCTCCGACCTCGGAAGGCGCTTAAGGGAGGGCAATAGCCTCAATCTCAACCTCGACGTTCTTGGGCAGAGTCTTGACGGCGACGCAGCTGCGAGCGGGCTTGTGGGTGAACCACTTCTCGTACTCGCCGTTCATCTCCTGTATACGCCAGTCAGAAACTGCAGGTTTGGGGAAGGGAGGGGGCCGCGTAAACTTACGGCAAAGTCACCCATGTCGGCGAGGAAGATGTTGACCTTGACGACCTTGGCAATGGAAGAACCGGCCTCCTTGAGGACGGCCTCGAGGTTGGAGATGCACTGCTTGGTCTTCTGGGTGATGTTGCCCTCGATCAGGACGCCCTCGGGGTTGAGGGGGATCTGGCCGGAGCAGTAGATGGCGGTGGGGGTCTTGACGGCCTGGGACTGCGGCGGTGGTTAGCTTTTCACAGGGGGTCCAATTGCTCGTGTGAGTGAGCTCATACGTAAGGGCCGACGGCTATTTCAAATGATTGTTGTCAGTCAATTGAGTCACATAAGGCGAGGGCATTCAGAAAAGACTCACGGGCCGGGGCGTTCTTGGTGAAGACGATGGACTGGTCAGACATCTTGACGGAGTGGATGCTAAACGGCTGAGCGTGGAACTTTGTGAAGACGCGGGTTGAGGGACGGAGGGCACGAGAGGAAACTCTGGTGACGGATCTGAGGAGCGAAGAGGACATGAGGATTGAAGAGTGGAAGGAGGAGGGGCAGATTACTACGGACCGTGGATTGAGCGCGCGCCTTTGGTGAGGATTAAGTTGGGACTTCCTAGGCTGGTCGGGCGAACCCCGCCGTTGCGCCCTCCGTTCTTCGGCGTCGAGGCCCGGGCGGGTAGCAGCGGGGTCCTGTTACCTCTCGTCGGAGCGGCTACCCGACCGAGAGTTTACGTACAAAACTGTCGATTGCGCCTTGTCTGAGGTTCGTCAAATAAGGCACAGGGCAGTTTTGCATGTAGAGGGGTTGATTGCACAGTATGTGTATTACATAGTGGACGAGGAATGACATGAGCTAGAGAGTATTAAAATGGACAAAGTTCCTTCACCCAACATTGGCCCGTGATAGGTCAATTGCATCATATTCCAGCTGAATTGCTGCGTCAGGAATTGAACTCGATTCAGCAAGTCCTTACTTTCGCTAATCACATTGTTCTCTCCGAGCAAACACGCGGGCGTAGCCACAGACTGCGCGTACAATGCGTCGGGTAGAGTGCCGTCAATGGTTGCAAGGACCCTTCTTATCTTATCACGGCGGAAGGTGGGACGGAGCTCTCCCCAACCTAGACGCCCCCGAAATCAACCCCCAAAAATTGTTAGCGTAACCCACCTAAGCTCCGTCCAGCAGGCAGGCTGACAGCTTCAGTATGGCCAAGTGTCCAGTCCTTCAAGTCCAGTCCACCAAGAGGCAGAAGGAAAAAAGCAGCAGACACCCCTGCCCCCAAATTTATCCCCCAGGCCATCCTGTGTCCACGAAGGTTCACTGTCACTTCTTCGCCAGGGGGTTTCCCATTAATTTTTCCGCGCGAGCTACCTGGCCGAGGTGATCCAACCTTCCTTGTCGTTCGTCCTTCACCACCACTCTTCTCCATCGCGAGACTGATTTTGTTCCCTCTTCTTCGTTTCTGCCTCCCTGCCGCAGCTTCTTCTGTCGTTCCTTACCTCAACTTTTCCTTCTTCTCTTCACTATTCTCTCTTCGCGCCTGTCTTCTTCAATCACCTTGACGTGAGGGCTGACGCGGCCCATTTTTTCCCATAGCGTGTAAGTACCTTAAGCTACAAGCCCCTGAATTGCTCCCTTACAACCGCAGGAGCACAGCTCCGAGGCGCGATACGTACCACCACGTAGAGCTACCTGTCCTTCTTGATGCGACTCTTCTGGGGAACCACACTTTTTTATCTCCAGCTTCCCAACTCAACCTCCAATCTCGCGAGACTTGGAACTGACAAACCCCGTCTCGCGCAGCTCCTCCCGTCCATTTCCGATTCCCAACATGGCGCAGACGACTGCCACCTCCCCGCAGGGCAGCGTTCGCCAGCGCAACACGGGCTCTACTAAGAAGGGAGCTGTCCCGGGCGCCGCTGCTGACGCCGTCGCCGACTCTCTGACCAAGGCCGCCGACAAGACCAAGCGCGCCGGCGCGGAGAGCGGCCACATCATCGGCCTCGTCGTCACCACTGTTCTGGCCTTCGTCACCCGTTTCTGGGGTATCAGCCATCCCAATGAAGTCGTCTTCGACGAGGTTCACTTTGGCAAGGTACGTTAGCACTGTCACTTTTTCCCCCCTCTCCTTTCCCAAGACACGATAGCTGACAGCTTGCTTTCCAAACAGTTTGCCTCCTACTACCTCGAGAGAACATACTTCTTCGATGTCCACCCTCCGTTCGGAAAGCTCCTCTTTGCCTTTATGGGATGGCTTGTAGGCTACGACGGACACTTCCACTTCGAGAACATTGGCGACTCGTACATCTCCAACAAGGTCCCCTATGTCGCTTTCCGCGCTCTGCCCGCCATCCTCGGCGCATTGACGGTCACCATCTCCTACCTCATCATGTGGGAGTCTGGTTACAGTCTGCCTGCCTGCATTCTGGCCGCCGGCCTCATTCTCCTCGACAACGCCCACATTGGTCAGACCAGACTGATCCTCTTGGATGCTACTCTGGTCTTCTGCATGGCATGCAGCTTGCTCTGCTACATCAAGTTCTACAAGCTGCGCCACGAGCCTTTCTCGCGCAAGTGGTGGAAGTGGCTTATCCTTACCGGATTCGCCCTGTCTGCCGACATGTCGACCAAGTATGTCGGTCTCTTCGCTTTCGTCACCATTGGCTCTGCTGTGATTATCGATCTCTGGGCCCTGTTGGACATTAAGCGACCTGGTGGCGCGCTGTCTCTTCCGGACTTTGGCAAGCACTTTGCTGCCCGCGCATTCGGCCTCATTCTGATGCCCTTCCTCTTCTATCTCTTCTGGTTCCAGGTTCACTTCGCCATCCTTACCCGTTCCGGTCCTGGCGACGACTTCATGACTCCCGAGTTCCAGGAGACTCTTAGCGATAACGTCATGTTGGCCAACTCCTTGACCGTCGAATACTACGACACGATCACCCTTCGCCACAAGGAGACCAAGACGTACCTCCACAGCCACGAGGACCGCTACCCCCTCCGCTACGACGACGGCCGTGTTTCCAGCCAGGGCCAGCAGGTCACTGGTTACCCCTACAACGACACCAACAACTACTGGCAGGTCATTCCCCTCGTCGACGACCAGAAGACGGGCAAGGCCGTCAAGAACAACGATGTCGTCCGTCTTCGCCACCTGGGCACCGACACCATGCTTCTCTCCCACGATGTTGCCTCTCCTTACTACCCTACCAACCAGGAGTTCACCACCGTTCCCTTGACCGAAGCCTACGGAGAGCGCCTGAACGACACGCTCTTCGAGATCAGGGTCGAGAACGGCAAGGCTGGCCAGGAGTTTAAGAGTATTTCCAGCCACTTCAAGCTGATTCACAACCCCAGCAAGGTTGCCATGTGGACTCACACCACCCCTCTTCCCGAGTGGGCACACAAGCAGCAGGAGATCAACGGTAACAAGCAGCTGGCCCCTAGCTCCAATATTTGGTTCGTCGAGGATCTCCCTTCCGTTCCCGCAGACTCCAAGAGACGCGAGAAGCCGGAGAAGGAGGTTAAGACGCTGCCCTTCTTCCGCAAGTGGTTTGAGCTTCAGCGCTCCATGTTCTGGCACAACAACCAGTTGACCAGCTCCCACCCGTACGCCAGTCAGCCCTGGCAGTGGCCTTTCCTGCTCCGTGGTGTCAGTTTCTGGACCCAAAACGACACCCGCCAGCAGATCTACTTCCTCGGCAACCCTGTCGGCTGGTGGCTTGCGAGCAGTTTGTTGGCCGTGTTCGCCGGCATTATCGGTGCCGACCAGGTCTCTCTTAGACGGGGTATTGACGCTCTTGACCACCGTGAGTAAACTGCATCTTCTGGATCAATACCAAGCTAACCCAACGTAGGCACGCGCTCCCGTCTTTACAACTCAACCGGTTTCTTCTTCCTTGCCTGGGCCACTCACTACTTCCCCTTCTACCTCATGGGTCGTCAGCTCTTCCTCCACCACTACCTCCCGGCACACCTGGCTTCCTGCCTTGTTGCGGGTGCTCTTCTGGAGTTCATCTTCACCGCCGAGCCCGCTCCCGAGGAGGGCTACCAGGTCATCAAGGGCAACAAGAAGGGCGATGGACCTAAGAGGCACATCAGCGCCCGCGAGCGCTTTGCTGGCCAGAGCCTTCTCCCCGCCTGGATCGCCTGTGGTGTTATTTTGGCTGTTGCCGTTGCCGGCTGGTACTTCTTCCTGCCGCTGACCTACGGTTACCCCGGCCTCACCGTCGAGCAAGTCGTTCGTCGCAAGTGGCTCGGCTACGACCTGCACTTCGCCAAATAAGCGCCGTGAGGTTGAAGTCAAGCCCTTAGGGGATTGATAAAGAATTTAGACGAAGGTGCTCCAGAAGTCGGATTGACTCCCAGTCCAGCGACCCGGGGTTCGGGTCACGGAAATACAGTTATCAGAAGCCAACGAGGGGATGGGGCTAAGCTGTGAATGTAAGAGGAGATGACGAACAAATGGGACACACTGTAGGGTGTACAACTAGTTTTCTTGCGTTGATGAATAGTTCCAGTTCAGCTGTTTTCGACAGTTTTCAAAGTGAAGCCCGTCTGCGTGTGATGTAAAAATAGTGACATTATGTTGAGGCTGATGCGCTCCTATTACCCCTGTCATCCACGGGAGAGATGAGCTGAGCTCCACCAGCCAATCACCGAGTCTGGCCGCTTCTCCAGGCTCCCAATTATTGACCCCTGTCAGCCCTGTCAGCCAATGACATCAGTTCCCCTGACCAATTCCAGTGACCTTCTGT
The DNA here is from genome assembly GCF_000319635.2 of Colletotrichum fructicola Nara gc5. Taxonomy (NCBI): domain Eukaryota; kingdom Fungi; phylum Ascomycota; class Sordariomycetes; order Glomerellales; family Glomerellaceae; genus Colletotrichum; species Colletotrichum fructicola. Next base: position 3,641,914 of record NW_027094051.1, on the reverse strand, counting down.
CAGGGGACCATTGGAAGTTTAGAACCCCTAGCAGGAGCTTTGAATCTGGACAGTTCAACCTCCCTCTCTCGGTCAGCGTCAGCGCAGGAGGAAGGCGTGGAAGGATCGCACGACACGCAAGCACATTTGATCTACTATTTCTCCTTCCCGTTTCGCATCAATGGAGTTTTGTTTTCCGAGGCCTCGTCTTCTTCCTTGCTAATTTAGACATCATCCCGGTCTGGGTGTGGTGACATCCCGCGAGACGCCAGATCGCCGGTGCCGAACCGAACGAGAGAACCCGCCGGGGGAACAAAAAACGCCTGACGCCAATCGACGCAAATAACGAAATGGGCTTCCTCAACAGTCTCCGCCTCCGCGCGCGCCGAGCCCTTCGCTCACGGGCGTTGCGCAACCTCGTCCTCCTCCTGGCGGCGTACACCCTCCTCGACGCCCTGCGCGTGCAGCGCATCATCACGGGCGCGACGCCCCCGCGCGAGGCGATCGCGAAGCGGCCTAGGAAGACGCAGAAGGTGTACATTGCGGGGATGCACTACAACGACGGGGCGCTGATCAAGGAGCACTGGAACGCGGCGGTGCTGGGGCTGGTGGACGCGCTGGGGCGGGGGAACGTGTTTTTGAGCGTGTACGAGAGCGGGAGCTGGGACGAGAGTAAAGTGTGGCTGAGGCAGTTGGACGATGAGCTGTTTAAGAGGGGGGTGAGGAGGAATGTGGTGCTGGATGAGAGGACGCATTTGCAGGAGGTCGAGGAGGGGGAGAAAGACGACGGGGGAGGAGGGGTGACGAAGGAGGGGTGGATTATGACGCCGAGGGGGAAGAGGGAGATGAGGAGGATACCGTTCCTTGCGCGTTTGAGGAACTTGACGTTGCGGGATCTGTGGAGGTTGACGGATGAGGGGGAGGTGTTTGATACGGTCCTGTTCTTGAACGATGTCGTCTTCACTGTAAGAAATCCCCGGGTTTCCGCCCATGGTCCCGCTTGCTGACTCTATCTACAGGCCGAGGACGTGCTCGCGCTGCTAGACACGAACGGGGGCCTCTACGCCGCGGCGTGCTCGCTCGACTTCTCGGAGCCGCCCTCCTACTACGACACGTTCGCGCTGCGCGACTCGGCGGGGCAGGCGCACCTGATGCAGACGTGGCCGTACTTCCGGTCCGCGGCGAGCCGGGCGGCGATGATGGCGTACGCGGACGCGGTGCCGGTGCGCAGCTGCTGGAACGGCATCGTGGCGATGCCGGCGGCGCCGTTCCTCGCATCCGAGGCTAGTGGGCGCCGCCTCAGGTTCCGTGCCGTGGCGGACTCGCTCGCTGAGGAGAAGCACCTCGAAGGCAGCGAGTGCTGTCTGATCCACGTGGACAACCCGCTGACGGAGCATCTGGGCGTGTGGCTGAATCCGCGGGTCAGGGTCGGGTATGACGGGGACGCGTACCGGTGGGCGAACCCGACGGAGGGGAGCTGGGTAAGCGTGTGGAGGGTCATCGTGGGGAAGTGGGAGGGGAGGCTGAGGAGGTTGCTTACGAGTGACGGCGTCAAGGAGTGGGTTGTCAGGAAGAGGGTGAGGGAGTGGGAGGCGGAAGGGGAGGGGAGGAGCGAGAAGGGGGTTGATTGCCTGATTAACGAGGGGCAAGTTCTTGTTTATAATGGGTGGGCGCATGTTTAAAGATACCCTGGTATGTATTTGAGAATGTTTAAAGCCTTGCGGCGGTCTATCTTGTTATCCCCGATGCCATTATGTCTCGTTGCGCCCCGGATCTTCTACCTACCTTAGCTACCCGTGCTCATATTGCCGCCTGCTTAACCAATTAAGCGTCCAAAATGCCTCCCAAATTTACCCCCCAATATGTCGTCAAGTCTTGAGATATGTCGTCTGTTTCTTGTAGGAATGGGTGGAGGGAGAGCTTGTGTGCCGTTCCATCATGGGATAACGCGTCTTGGAGGAAAGGGTGAAGAAACTGGGTAGAGATTGTTTCCGTGTCAATGACCACTGGGTTCGTCCCAATTTCCTCAAAGAAGCGTGACAGCTCGAAGCTTTTCTTCGTCTCCTCGTCTACCGAGACGGACGTGGCGTCGATTGCTCTGAAGCCACCAGTGGATCTTGCGAGCATCGGTCGTCGGTTGATGATAGGTGCCTCACTTTTGTCGTCCAGCGACGGGTCGGGAGAGCTTGGTGCGCTGTTCTGTATGCTCTTGAAAAACGTCTCGTAATCGTTCAGTTGAGAGTCCGACATACTAGAGTCCTCTTGCGTATCATAGTGTTCTTCGTCATCGTCATCGTCGCTCGACTCTGAGCTCACACTCCAGGTGCTTCTCACGGCCTCTCCAGCAGTATCGTTTTTCTCAAGCCCTTCGGTCGAGGCGACATTCTCGCAAAAGCGAAGCCGACTAGGCGTTCCAACCACGCTCTTCTTTCTCTCAATGCTCTCTGGAGTCGTTGCCTTGCCATCTACTGCGGAAAGCAACTCCAGTAGCGCGCCGTCTTCGTTAAGGATATCGCACTCCTTAAGTGTCTCCAGTACCCCTGTTGCCGCCGCCTCAATCAAACGACCCATCAAGCCATGGCTGATAACTTTCGGGAGATCAGCTATGGATACAAGGTCGTAAAGTGAGAGGCCGTGTTTGCTAAGGGTATGAATTTCTGTGGACGTGAGACAGCCCTTCCTCTGTGAGTCCGCAGCGCGAATCTTGCGGAATGCTGGGAGGATCCTATGCCTTCGGCGGAGGTCATTTGGAGACGCGAAGGCGTCAACAAAGCTAAGCATCTCAATCACTGGGCCCGAGTCCCAATATACCGAGCGTATCGCCTGCAGGAGACGAGTGTACTCTGTTTTGCCATCCTGAGAGGCGAGGGCCAGCTCGTGGAGATCTGTGAGCTGTTCCACCGGGTTGATGTCTGGGGAGGGGATGACGTGGAGAGCAAGGTAGCGAAGGATGGTCGAGTTACAGGCAATGTGATCTTGGATCTCTTTATGAGTTGCTGTCTCGGGTAGAGAGAGACCTGCTCTGATTACAGCTAGGGGACCTTGAGCATTGGGTGCATTAGGAAAGAACGGAGGCAGGTCAATCCCTTGGGTCAGTGTCTCCGGAAGTGGAACATCCACGGGAGTGAGAACGTCGCCTTCAGATGAGGACGAGGATTCTGAGTAATGTTCCAGCAGATCGTCAATGGAACCGTCTGTCGTTGCTGAAGAAGGCTCCTGGTCGTCACCGAGGATATCCTGATCGACGTTGGACGGGGATGGAGGGTTGGTGTATCCAACCTGCACCTGGTCACTACCTCTGACGGTGATCGTCATGGTCTTGCCACCCTGAATGAAAGAGTAGGTTCCCGGGCTAAGGGTAATTTGGTTTCCGTTATCTAGCTCCTTGGGTTTGCGCTCTGAGGCAGGTTCTGTTACGTTGTGTAAGCGAATTGGTTTGTTGGTATGGAAGACCAGCTGGGCCGTACCTCCGAATATCTCTACTGCATCTGCGTGTCCGATTTCGGCGTTTATTTGTTCTTCGTGTGCAACGAACTCCTCAACTGAAGAGTCCGCGATTGGGCTCTCGGTAGGTGATGTCTCCCGCTTATTCTCGTGCCAGTCGAGAGCGGTGGGAGGACGGGGGAAGTCGCTAATATTCACTTCTTCGTCAGAGTACTCGCTCGATGTCGCGGACGCCGGAGGCGACGACGGGCCCGGGTTGCGGTATGTGTCCAGCACATGCCTCATGGACCTTGCAGAGTTCTCTCGGTAGTCTTCCTCAGAGGTGTCGATAGGGCTCTCTGCCAACATCATCATCGAAGTGCTCAGCGAACCGGGATTTTCGCTCCTTCCGTCCGTGGGAACACGAGGAAGAGCATCGCGCATCGTCTCCTGTTGAAAACTGCGACGCGAGGAGAGAGAAGTCGCCCCTTCCGTCTCCGAAGAAATGCGGCGAAGAGATGGACGGGAGCCAGATCCGTCTCCCAAGGTCTTCCCATTCTTCATCTTGTCCTTCGTCCTGTGTGACCTGCTCGTCCCGTCAGTACCTACGTTCATCTTGTTTCCTTCGGCAGGTGGCGCCGTTACCTCTTCCTGCTGTTTCGCAATTTTCTGTTCATCGCTGCTGCTGCTGCTTTCATCCCGGTACAGATCCTGGCCGCTCTCAGCTTGCGTAACTTCTGGCCTCCACGACGTAATGCCGCGGACGATGTTGAGGGCGCGCAGGATGGTGTCGGCCTCGTTGCGGTTGCTTCGCGCGCGCTTCTCAGCTTCGTTTTGGAGGCGGCGAAGCGCGAGGAGGGCTTCTGAAGACTCACCTCCTCTGAGGCAATCTAGCGTCTCTCTGATGCCCTGCGTGTGAAGTTCGAGGGGAACGTCCCGGGCGTATGCTGTTGTTAGTTTGGGAGGCGCGGAAGAAGCTTTAGCCAAGGTGATCGTTGATGTTGACGTGTAGTTGAATCCTGACTGACTGGGTTGAGGACTGGTTGGTGTAAGCTTCCTTCCGGTCCAGCGGGAGAAAAGTTTGAAAGGCATTTTTTCGGTATTGCTTGTTGGTGAATTAACTGTGTGGTGGGGGTGGTTGCTGAGTTGCTGAGAGTCAGTGAATTGGGCAAGGTGAGAAGGCGCGCCCCTATTTGACTCAGACTTGGTCAAAGACGGCAGTTGCGACAGAAAATTCTATGGTTTGGAAGGAACGACCCTTTCTTGAAACTTCTCGCTGCCTTCGCAAAGAGGATTGTGTGCTGTGGGCTCAAAGAACATGGTCGGCGTCATGGCTCACGAGCCATGTCCCTTTGCTATTCGGCCTACTTGTTAGGAGCCGCAATATCGTAGTCGGCCAGTCCCTTGCCCCCCATGTTGAAGAAGTCTCGCAACAAAAGCATTGTCATCGGCTGTTCTTTGAAGGGCCCTCAGTGGTGTGCCGCAGATCTGTACTACCACCGCCCCATGCGAGAGCCTAGCTATATCTGAAGGTTACTCAATGGTCCACACTTTCTTCAATCATCGTCTTAAGTATGAGACAGAGAAGCTGGAAGCACACAGGGTCTGGAAGGTTGCTTCAATCTCTTTCCAGATACCTCCCAAGACAAATCTGGATGAATCAACGCAACGGTTGGGTCCTAGCTAGAGAAGTAGAGACAGTTCTGGACTTTTCTGAGCTCGAACAAGTTGTTTGTGGAATAATGTTCTTGACAATCACACGAACAAAGGTTCAGGCAAGATGTTTTCTGTACTCTACCATCACGTCTCTAGGCTTCCTGTAGGACCTCCAACTACCGTACACGACCAGAACACAGGACATTGTCCAATACAAACTCCAACGCATCGTCAAATATATGACTTGCCATGATGCCGCAGTCAACATGTTTCCAGTCACAAACGAGCTTGCCAAACATCCAACCATACCCCCATCAACGACACCATCATCCTTGAAAAGATGTGCTACAAGAAGCAAACGTACTACAAAAGCTGCTCCCACACACGCACAGAGGAAGAAGACTGCCCCCACCAGAAGCGCCTCAGCCAACTACGCCTGCAAGAGCGCCTCGACGCCCACCGCCGCCAACGAAGCTCCTGGCTCTTGTGCATCTTCTGCTTCCTCATCGCCCCCGAGCCGCGGCCGCGCACCCCGGAGCCCCGCCGCGAGTGCCCCCTCCAAGACGTCCGCGTCGAGGTCGACGGCCGGTGTCCGCAGTGCCGCCTCCTCGACGCGCAGGCAGCGGCCGTGGGGAGAAGGGATAGATATGAGTATGACTACATGGCGCGCCGGTACCGTGTCAGAGGTGAGGTGCAGGTGAGTCAGATGAACGCCGTTGCTGACCCCGTGAGTGCGCAGGTGGTGGATATAGCCGTCCCAATGGACGAGGCGGAGAGGAGGGAGGGGACGAGGGGGAGGGCTGGGTGGAGGGAGCATGACGCGCGGATACGGGAGCCGGAGAGGACATATATGGCATATCGCCCCGAGGGTCGTCGGGATACGGACCCCTCTGCGGGTTCGCGACGACCGAATCGGGGCCGGGACTTTGTGCCATATGTGGACTCAGGGTATGCTTCGTCATCGAGCTCGTCGGAGCTGCCACAGACATCGCGGGTGAGTAACCCGGAGTCAACGTCTTCCGCATGGCCTGCCCCTTTGCGAATATCAAAGACCAAAGGCCATGTCAGGAGCCCGGACAGGACATCTTCAGCCTGTCCTGCTCCTTTACGGACATCAAAGACTAAACAGAACCAGGATCCGTCGAGACTTACACAGACGCAACATGTCAAGAGCCCAGACTCGACGTCTTCCGGTCGGCCAGACCCTTTACGAGTTTCCAAGACCAAGCAGAACCAGGACCTGTCAAGGTCCAAGAGGAGCTACTCCAGGAAACCGGGCCGAAGCGCAGTCGCAGCGTTGGAGAACCCGCCCCTGAGCGCCGTGATAGAGGACGTGGAGAAGGCCTGGAATGATGCTTGCCCGGATGGAGGCTCCGCTGCCAGGACTGCTCGAAAGCCGTCGCAGGAGCTGTCGCAACTCACCAGCCCGTCATCTTACAGCCCGGAACTACCGATCGACGATCTGATAGACGAGGTTGAGCTCCTCTGGCGAAGGGCAGGCTGCAGCAACGATGGACCTGGGTAAGGTCGTCCCTGCTCCTCAGGTACGTATGCGTTCACGTCATGTGTAGACTACGGCTTAGAGTTGGCTTCTGGACCCGTCAACCCGGGACAAACCTAGTGGCCCGTAGTTACGATACAGATCTTGTGGTGGGTTCCACGGCTCGGGGGGCCAAAGAAGACTTTACATGGGGAGAAACGTGACATGCATTCGCCTCTTTGGATCTACGGGGCGCCGCCGGGGTGGCATGGACAGAGACAGAGTTGATGCTAGCGGGAAAAACAAGCTCAAGGCAGAAGAATAAACGAGGATGCAGCCAGCCTGCAACTGTGGCCCCCCATCTTTGATACGCCGAGACCGGTTCGTGACGATGCGGATTCGTGGCCTCTTTCGTGGGCGCGTTTTGACCGCTGCCCGTCAAAGAACAGGTTTCGTTTTGCCAAGGTTGTTGGTGGCCACTTTGTTTCCCGCGGCAGGGTGGAACAGACGTCTGGCATGGGGTGAGGGGTTCAAGAAAAAAACGCAAGATGGCTGCAAGGTACGTAGTGTTCTCAAACAAGAGGGCCAAAGGCAGAAATATTGATGCCTTCTCGTGATGCTACGCGGCTGGCTAAAAAAGGTCTGGCCAAATATGGCAGTCGCAGGAGATTGGCGGAGCGGAGCACTGGGTGATAGGCTGCTCTATTTCCACAGACTTGATTGGTGGATGACGGGGGGACCCCCCATAGGGCTGATGAGCCGGGCAGACTGAGGGCCGGGAGATCATTGATTCGTTACCGCCTACGAAGTACGTGTCGTATCCATGATGGACCTTGTAAACCAATGGGACGGCGGCATCGGTTCGCCGGCGGGACAAACTGCGTAGTGGGTAAGCCACGCAGCGTTGGAATGGAGGTGCGGACGAACAACGAGCCGTCTTGCTGGAATGGACGGGAGAGGGGAGATGGGGGGGCCGGTCGGTTCGCAAGTGCCGTCCAAGTCTAATGAGTTGGGCCTGGCTCTGTCCGAGAACCGTGAATACGGGGTGACGACGGGTAGCACAAGCACGGGATTCGGCGGGTTCAGGGACGGAACGGGATGGTGACGAGGCGAAGAAGCTTGGCTTCTGACGGGACGCCGTCACTCACACACATACACACATACGCGCCCGCGCGCAGTAACTCATTAGTTAGCTACTAGCTGGCTCATTTCTGACCCGGCGAACCGAAATTTTGAGTCAGAAAGCTTGCTCGGTTTGAGTTTACTTGCTTCTTCTTCCCACGCTCCGGCGCACACACTACTCTCTGGGACCTGACGACCGCCACGCCAGCCCTACGTGTGGAGAGGACCAAGGGGGGCGGCAGGACCGCGGTGAAGGTTGGAGGGGGTGGCGGTGGTGAGCAATTGGCTGACGAAGGTCCGTTTGACGTGGTGGTTCCTGCAAGAAGGGCGGTACTGTGAGTCCTCATGCCGCCTGTGCTTCTCGTTTCTTGTATCCGCATGCGCGTAAAGGTACTGTGCAGGAGGAGGAGGAGTAGGGATGCTTGTCCATGGGGAGTGCGTGACTGCGTAGGTGCTGCGTGCTGCGTGCTGTGTTACCCGTATTGCTGGTGGTGATTATGCGCAACCGCGCAATCCAGTGCCGTCACTGCAAGAGCGCCAAGGTCCAACAGACGCAAGCCAGGTGACGAGTCAAGGTCCTGCAGGTCCACGTCCGTCCTGCGTCTCTTCTAACGTCCCGTCATTTGCTTCGCATCCAATGTCGTTGCTCAGAGAGAGGAGCCAGAGCCAGAATGCGAGCGAGGGGTTGACCCTACGAACGGCCACGGCGGCAAAAGAAGGCTGCAAAGACGACCGCCCAGATATTGGGGTCTGTCAAGATGTAACCAACCCTGTTAAGGTGGACAGCATATTGGACGTCATTCGACCGGATCCAGACCAGCAGACCGGTCGATGGGTACGGCTAAACCTCTAGAGGGTTATGCCAATGGTGCCATGCTACCTTGACACCTTGCTTGGTCAGACTTGGTTGGATTCCTTTCCCAAGGGGTTGGCGTCGCAGTGTTGCTGGGCTGGGACGACAAGCGAAAGAGAATGCGCCCGCTGGCGGTCCCGATCCATGTCGATCACGGAGGTCGGGTGACTGAAGATGGACTGGAGTGACCGACCGAGCGGACGAGAACGCCGAGATGCACCGGATGTAATCAATCAGGGCCGGGGGTTTTGAGATTCCCCACGACGGCCGGGTTGTCCTTGGCCTGGTCTCCCTTGTTGTGTTTGCGTGAGTCTTCACTTTGATGGGGTCGGCCGCCGCCCCCACGGTAAGCGATGCGATGTGCATGCTTCCAGAGGTCCGCAGTGGGCTCGTGTGTGTTTCGTTGTCTGCTTTTTTCTTGCTCTCTCGCTCGCATTTTGGCGATAACCTCCACAGATGGCCCACGGACCACGCGATTGATATCACAGGGTTGCGGAAAAGGGAAGGGCGTAGATGGTGTGGTGTGATTGGTCAATTTCCGGAATTGAACGGTGGCTCAATCGTCGCCGGTGGCCAGCTCAAAGTTGCAGTGCTGCATGGCATGGGCAGCAGGCCGGGAGATTGGATCTCCATCCAGTGTCGAACCCAGCCTGCGGTGAGTGTCTCTGCAACTGCTGTCACTGCAACATTTGGACGAGACTGCCCATTGCAACCCTGATGAGGGCCCGCGGAGGAGGCTGAGGGGACCTGAGACCCTCAGCCCAAGGTCCCAAGGTCCCAAGCATGAAGCACTGCAGGACCAAGCATTTGAGGGGCCCGCTGGTTGGTGCTGGGGGCGGAGGGGATTGGGGGACGAAAGAGCGGAATCGGATTTGGGAGAAAGAGGCGAGAGAGACAGACCCGGGTTGGCGGAGAAGGAAACGATCCAGTGGGATGTCATGGATCAGGCTGGGCGGGTGGAGCACATGCGGAAGTCTAGGACACTGGGAACGGGGTTCAGCAGTCTTCAGTCCTGAGAAGAGAAAGGGACTTTGGTTCTGATGGGCTGATGGTGACCGGGGTAAGCGAGCGAGGCCAATTTGAGCTTCATTAGTCCCCATTGGAGAAAGTACCGTGCATGAGGCCGTCTCCTCTTGGGCTCCTCTTTTTGCAAGACAGCAAGACGATCTCTCGCCTGTCTCTCTCTCGGAAACAGTCACCAGTGACAGAGACACAGGGCCTCAGCCACAACCGGTGCAACAGAAGGGAGATGCAGGTGCAGCAGAAAGCCCAGCCGTGTTTGCTGTGCTGTGGTGCTGTGCGGTGGTATGCCTCGCAGGATGGACGCCAGCCGTGCTAAGCTTTTGCTGTGCTTCACCCGCAATTGTGCATTCTGTCATGCTATGCCGTGTCATTTGAGACGATGATGATGTAGTGCGGCGTGCGAAAACAGCATCTGTCCTCACCAACCCCTGCACAGGACTCATGTCGATCGGTATGGACGGTGTGATGGGCTTATTGAGGCCATCGTGGCAGGACTCTTGAGCTGCAACTACTCGAGGCCTCAATGTCAGAGTTTTGCTGCTAATCTGCCAACCTGCCAATCTGCTGCCACAGCGGACGTTGAAACACAACCCGTCCCATTGCGACACTTTGGCCTCAGTTGCGCCCATTCGCCGTTGGTGTTGGCCATCTCATTCTCCAGGTTCAGGGTCGAGGGTCGTCGGCCGATGGCGCCATACTCTGAATGGCAATTCGTACTGCTGCGAACCTGTGCGGTCCGTTTGTTACTGGGCTGGACCCGGCCCCCCGGCTGGCTGCTCTCGCTCTCTTTCTTTCCACCTGGTTTCCACATGCCATGCCTGCCCCGTCGAGACCCATCAAACAAATTGAAAGCATGGCGGGAGCCGGGGGAGCGAAAAGGCAGCCGTCAAACCGGTGCGCCGTCCCGGAATGCGTTCGTGATGGCTTGCGTCGACCGTTGGGGGGTGTTTGAGCATTCAGCGGCCAGAGAATTCGGCTGCCTTTTGGGGTTGATGCGCGTCCAACGTTTTAGCTCAGCAGCACGGCACACACGCGACCTCACCAACGCGCAATACAGTGAGTGTACGGATACTTCGAATGGACAAACAGCAACAGAAACGGACTCGGACCCAAGGAGAGAGGAGGTTGTCTTGTCTTGCTTGTTTGCCGCTGACAACAGCCAGCACCATCGGTCCCGATGCTGGAGCAGACAGCACCGCAGTGTGTGGGCTGCGGATACCATCACCATCATCATCACCGGTATGAAATGGAGCTATTATTGAAACCTCCCTGTCCTCTCAGCCGTGACGCCGTTACATTGAGCGCGATTCTCAAAATGTCGTCGGTGCTAATCCAGCACTCTAATGCTTAATTCCGGGGCTGTGCTCAAGTCGCTCTTTCTCATCTGCTCCACTGTAGCCCAGTTTAGTCCGACGGCTGCAGCGCGACGGTGACCCTAACAGCGGGCCCTGCACTCGCTGCCCTGGAGCTGTTTGGGTCCCAGGTCGCGTCTTGTACCCGACGGCGGGCGTCTTGACGAGGAATTGGGGCAGAAGGGTCCTGGGTATCTCCCAAAACCGCCATTCTCGCTCTTTTCCCTCAGCGACCCTCCAGCCCATGCACTCAGTAAACCCAGTAAATCCAGTAGCGTACCAACCCAGCGATACATCACTCTCGACGCTCCCCTGCGGACGAACAGGGGTCTGATCCTCCTCAGTCCGCAGAGCCCAGACTCCGCCTCCACTAACCGCCCGCGACGCCGTCTGATTGGCCCAGCTGCTCCAGGCAGCAGCCTTCGCCCCGGGCGCTCCTAGGTCCGCTCACGTCGTTCACGTCGCTTCTGCTTTTCTAATCAACCTCCTCGACGACCTTCGAGCCAAACCGCCAAATCTCACGCTTCTCCCGCCTCCATCCCACCCCCGTCCACGTCTTCGTCCTCGCCGTCCTTTCTTCGACCGAATCCTTCTCCTCGTCCTCAACCATCTCTTCTTTTTTTCCCCCTCCCTCAGTCTCGTACACCTCCGTCCTCAACTTTCAGGACTCGACATCCGCCCGCACCTGTCCCACTGAGGCCGCCACATCCAGTCCGCAGTTGGCACTTCCCCCACCATCTCTACTCGTCCGCCGCTTCTCCCGGACACTTTCCCAATAACAACCTGCACATCTGCCCTCTTCTCCCTCGTCTCTCTCGCCGACGCGTAGTCCCGCAGAGACGAACGAACCGCTCCTACCCCGTGTCTCGCATCCAGCACTCTGCGGACCGGACCCCAAAATCAGGCAGACTGATTTCGGCCTCGACTTAAATCGTCTCTCCTGCATCCTCAGACTTCCCGTCGCCGACATACCATCATCTCCCGCACCAGCTGTTATCACACATTGTAAGACTAGGACCTCTCCTTTCTTCTACTTCGTCCACACGTTCCCCGTCTCAAACATCTGCCGCCACATTGTCACATTGGCCAATCCTAAAACCTTGGGGACGATTGGCTCCAAGAGTTACGACTATCCTGCCTCTGGCGTACCGGCGTTGTCCTGGTCGTGACTCACACCCCGTGTCCCGTTCAGCCCTACAACTCGAATGAACCCATAAGATATCTAACACTCTCCTTGTTGACAGAGTTCTGGACACCCGTGTCATTACCGTCACCATGTCCGTCTCCGTCAACCCTCGACGAAGGACTCCGGTGACTCGCCCGGAGTCTCCTGCCGGCCTCAGCCTTAAGACCAACATGACCCTTCGCAAGGGTGCTACCTTCCACTCTCCCACCAGCCCTACCTCTTCAACAGACGACGCCTTGGCCTCCCCTCCTAGCCTTCGACGCTCCCAGACAAACCTGGACGACGTCGTTGATGCCCACTGCCGTCGCGCCGCGTTGATGATCGACGACATTGAGAACTCTCTCTCCAACATCACCATCGTCTCGCCCAAGGCCAGGTCCTTCCGTGACGACAGCCTTCCCGTTCCCAGAGGCTTCCTCAACCTTCCCGTTGTCGACCCCGCCATGGCCAAGGAGAAGTCAAAGGAAGCGGAACGCCGCATTCTGCGTCCTAGAACCCGCCGCTCCTCGAGACATCATGAATCAGACAGCGGACTCGGCACCTCTGTCGCTCCTACCACCGAGACAGAGCCTGCGACCACCGCATCAAAGAAGGCCTCTGCCATTACTAGGTCCGCCGCTGCCACCTCTTCATCCACCAAGGAGAACCTTCGCGGCCTCAGCCAAAAGGCTGCCAACCGCATCACAGAGCACATTCTGCGCCCTCTTCGGGCCAAGCCTGCCCTGAAGGACTTTGAGCCCATTGTTCTCGATGTTCCTAGACTCATTAGAGATAAGGAGATCATCTGTCTGAGAGATCTCGAAAAGACTTTGATTTTCATGGCACCGGTAAGTCAAGCACTGACTGATACTGGTCTTTGAGGAAATACTTATCGATTGTTGATGAAGGGGAGGTCCAAGACTGCCGCCTTGTACCTCGACTTCTGCCTGACGTCGATCCGCTGCATTCAAGCCACCGTGGAATACCTCAGCGACCGAGAACAGACTCGACCCAACGACCGACCTTACACTAACGGGTATTTTATCGACCTTGTCGAACAGCTTCACCAGTACGCAGGCCAACTCGCTGCCGCCAAGGAAAAGGGAGACGTTGAGATCTCGTATGGTAACCCCGCTCCGGGATTATTTGCCCCTGCTAACGCGACAAACAGCACCGACGAAATCAAACTTTACGGTGGCATCACCGAGAACGGACGCCCTGCTGAGCTCGTCCGCGTTCGTAAGGACGGTAAGGCCATCTCCATGGCTACTGGTCTGGAGGTCGACCTGGACGACTCCGCACCCATCAAGATGAAGCGCTCCATGAGCCAGCAGCTGGAGGACGAGGAGGAGATCATGCGCTCCATGGCCCGCCGCAAGAAGAACGCCAGCCCCGAGGAGCTCGCCCCCAAGAAGTGCCGCGAGCCTGGCTGCAACAAGGAGTTCAAGCGCCCATGCGACTTGACCAAGCACGAGAAGACTCACTCGCGTCCTTGGAAGTGCCCTGTTTCCACCTGCAAGTACCACGAGTACGGCTGGCCGACTGAGAAGGAGATGGACCGCCACCACAACGACAAGCACTCTTCGGCTCCTCCCATGTACGAGTGCTTGTACAAGCCTTGCCCTTACAAGTCGAAGCGCGAGTCCAACTGCAAGCAGCACATGGAGAAGGCTCATGGCTGGACCTACGTCCGCACCAAGACCAATGGCAAGAAGGACAGCAAAGCCGGCAGCGTAACCCACGCCACTCCCCAGCTTCACCACATGCCTACCCCCTCCACCAGCAGTGCTGCCACTCCTCCTCCGCCAATGGACCAGGCCCAGCACTTCAACTTCAACGACCCCATGCTTCCCCTGCACCCCATCGGTCCCGTTGGCGACTTCGCTTCCCACATTGACGGCATGGAATTCCCCTCGTACATTTCCGATGAAGAGTTTGAGCAGGTCATAGGCGTCCAGCAGCCGTTCGACAACCAAGTGGACCTCGAGATGTCCCTGTCCCCGTCCGACCACAATACTCCCAACACCGACATCTCTCTTGGCCCGTACTCGTACCAAGACGGTCCGGAGTTTATTGTGGAAGACGACATCTACGCTGCGCATGCTTCGCTTCCCACTCCTGACCGCGCCGTGTTTGCCGACAAGCAGATGAACATGGCTTTCCCCATCTACCAGCCTGTACCCGCCTGCCAGCCGCAGATGATGCCGGCTCAGCCCGCTCCTCACATCTCCCCCATCGGCCAGGGCAATGCTATGCTCTTCACACCTAACTCGCTGGCTGAGGTCGACGAGAGCTTCGATGACAACTTTGGCAACGCCGGTGACAACTTCTGCGGCAACGACTTTCAGTTGTTCCCGTCCAACAATGCTACTAAGGCCTTCGAGCCTCTGTTTGGCGAGGTACCGAGCGCCGGTCTGGGTTACTCCCAAAATTCCCAAGACCCCTTCCAGTCACTAGACTGGAATAACATCGACTACACAAACTTCCCGAGCCAGTAAACGGTCTTGAGCGGAGTGTGCGATGAATACGGTGACAGCTCTTTTGAGCTGCAAGTGTGACAAAAACTTCTTGGTGTTGGACAGGTTTATGATTTCATGACTGGATACGGATTGAGCCATTTGTATTGGCTCGAGGATGTCGGATGTTCGACTTGTCCTCTTTGGCGCGCTTTTGTACAATTGGTTTGGCAGAACAACCCTGCTTGCTCTAGGATTTATCTCTTTCCTCATTTTTAATGGTATGAGATTGACGATAGAGGATGTGTATGGCACGAGATGTGGTGACTTGGGGCCAACAGAACGAAAGGTCTCCGCTAGTCAGCCCATGGGTGTGAGGAAGCAGATCTCTAAACATATCGCTTTGAAATTTGATATGGCAAGTTCTGAGAAAACCAAAAAAAAAAAAAAAGCTATTCTGTCTATCTGGCGTCCGTTGGGCAATGCCGTGACGTGGGATGCTGTGTCAAATGTTGACCAAGTATCCACTGAAGGACTGTTTGCTCTGGATATCACGGACGGAATGAAAGAAAAGGGGGCCCAGAGGCCCAGATGGAGCGGACACGGCTCCGGCAGAGAGTCGAAAGTCTCCGCGGGATTAAGGGTGGAGGCGTATGACGTCTGGGGCGGCGAGTGTGAGTCTCACGGCGACGGATCGGGCTTGACGGGGGATTGGGTCTCAGGTTCCGGCTCTTCCTACGATGAAGGGATCTGCGGGCTGGGATACGAGGGAGCCGGCGCGTAATCAATTTCGTTGGCAAATAGGGGCCAAGGGAAGGTAGATTGCACCGTAACTTTAGGGTGGAAAAGGGTAGATAGGTAGATTTAGGAATCTCAAAGAGCCAGTAGTTATATCTCCCTTCTCAGAGCGCAGCATTACCGACACAGCTCGCCCTGGCACCTGATCGCCGCACCGCTCTGCTTGACCCTGTGTATCTAAGGGCATGGGGTTGTGCAAACGTATACATGCATACCTAGATCTTTCTTCCTTTCTGAGTTTTCTTCTTCGCAGTTTGCCGCCTGGAGGCGCACCTTGTTGACTGCCGTATGACTCTAATGCATACCTAGATACCCTATAACGCGAATCTCGGCGCGTCGGCATCACTAATATCCAGCTGGAGTTCACGCGTCTTGATTCGTTCTAGAAGTGGAGTCTTTGTTCTCAACTACCTACGTACCCCTTCCATACAGTCCCTGAATGTTTGTAAGCGTGGTACTTAGGCCCCATGATTGCATATGAGATGCTGGGGTGTTTTAACAAACTACATATCCCCCTGGCTCAATTTCATGGGGGCTTTGCTTTTTCGGGCTGGTGTTTGCTTATACAAACTTTCAGGGACTGTATTGTACACTTTCCACATCGTATTGTTTGTGCGATAGAAGAAGGCCTGTTTCACCCGCCACATCCCTCTCTCAACACCCGTTTATCCTTATTAACTTCTCAACCGCGTGTTTTGCCGATCGAATTACTTCCGCCCCCTTCACCCCGTGGCCCTCACGCCGTCTTTAGCTGTCTGTAGCATCATCATCAAGTGTCCGCCATCTACCTTGATACTTGCCTCACCCAACTCAATATACCTTACCTAGGTCCACCTCGCCTTACAGGTATCTCCTAGACACACACACACACACACATACAAAAGGGGTCCCTGCATTACTCGTAGCCCGCTATCCAGTCTTCCCCCTCCTACCTCCTACCTCCTATCTCCTACCTCTCTGTTGTGAGACCAACAGAAGAAGCATGTCTCCCGAGTCACGCCCCAATAATATACACCATCCAAGCCAGGCCCTGCGCGCTACTGCCCAAGCCGCGTGTGACGCACTCCCCCTAAATGACGGAGAAAACAGCCAGAAGCTCCCAAGCAGGCAAGACCCTCGGCCAGCCCAGCTCTTCAGCTCAACACTCTCATCCCTGCCCAATTCCATCGCCACATCGAAGCCCAGGACGCCAGACATAGCCCCACCAGCAGCCAAGGAAAATGCGCAGGAGAGGTCACAAACGCCACCATCCTATACCAGGTCCTCCCCTATAACCATCTTCGTCCCAGCCAGCGATATAATGATGAACCTTCCCTAGGGCATCTTCAAGTCCATACAGGCGGAAACCTACAATCAAATCCTCCACCTCCCCATATCAAGTAGTATAGGTTTCGCGAAGCTTCACCTCCAGACAGAAGAAGGTAGCAGGCAAGTCAAGCCGCCACTCAACGTCGCCAACCCCCCAGCGTATGTCCAGACGTATACCTTCTACCCGTCAAGAACCCCCAGTATGTCCATCCTCAACATGCCGAAGCCTAACACCCAGACGCAGGAGGCCGTCATCAAGACGAGCCCAAGTCGCAGCGCCTCACCCCAACCAAGGGCGCCGTCCATACAGGCCGACATGGCTGATTCCTTCTCCCATCAGCCCTTACCTAACACCATCACATCCTACTTCGCTAGCATATACAATCAGGCGGGGGTCACAGGCGACAGCTAGCTGACCAACCCAGCCCTCATCGCCAATTCCAAAGACGGGGTAGCCACAATCATCACCTCCCCAGCGCCATTCAGTTATCCCAGCATATACCTGCAGCGCTCATCCTCCGCTACGTTTGATATTATTTTCCGCAGAGGGCCCAAGGTCTAGCTTATCGTCAAACCCACATCCAGCCGAAGTCTTGAGGACTGCGTAAGGGCTATCCTATCCCAGCCGTCACAGGGAGGGGGGAAAGGACAGGGCGAGCAGCAGCAGCAGCAGCAACAACAACAGCAACCCACGCGTGGAACCCCCCCCCCCCCCCCCCCCCCCCCCCCCCCGCCACACCTTGCTCGCAGTTCTTCCTCCACAATAAGATCTTCATCACAAAAGCCATGCTCAACCAGTAGGATGTGACGTATTATGTTTTCAGCTGCGTCGAGGGAGATACCGTCGTTATGCCCCCGGGCACCTACTTCCAGGTTTTCAACGCCAGACCCTGCCTCTCCCAGCTTATCACCATCCCTTCAGCCCCCACATCAGACGCAAGCAGCCCATATACAGGCAACCTCCATCCCTATAGCAATACCTGCGAGACCCTCCAACCGCCCGGGAGCACGTAGCCTGACGATTCAGCCGCCAACACTGTGAGCAACAAAGTTACCTCCTCAGACTGCAACCCAGCCTCAGGTCCCAGCCGGAGGAAGCTACCCAAGAGTCGGACCATAGACCACCAGGACATCATGGGTAGCTCGGGACCAAGCGCGGGGGGGCCGGCAGATATCCCTCTCATAAAGCGCAGCCTCCAGAAAGCCATGCCCCCTTCCCCGCTATCTTCAGGTGACAACGCCGCAGAAGGCTCCACACTCAGCAGGCGACCAGCCCTACCATCATCATTATCATCATCATCATCATCATCATCGCAGCCCCTCGCCCAACATCAACTCCATAGTACATCCACAAGCAACAGGGCATCTACGCTCAGGCGTGAAAGACATCTAAACGGGAAGACGTCAACAGGCAAACAAGCCCAGGCCACCAATCCTACAGACAATAACAACACACTAGCCAGCACCAGCCAAGCCCACACCGCAGCCCAACATGCCAGCAAGCAGACATGACCCAATCCTAGTCTCACCGCAGACAAACACACACCCACAGAACCCGCCAGCCGCACCACAAAATAGGCCCCACAACAGGTATAGCAAGAGCCACGCTAGGGATGTTGCTAGTAGCGACAAGACAGACGACACAGATAATACAGACCATAAAAATGATGATGAGGATGTGAAGGACCTCAACTGCAACATCTCCCGCGACGACACCCCAGATAGCCTCGCAGAGATATCCGCAGAAGATTACTCAGGAAGCCAGGACGACGCCAATAATCAGAAACCCCGCTCCAGCGAGGCCAGGCCGCATACGTCCAGGTCAGCCCCTTCCATGGACAAGGTCGAGGCCATTGTGAAGTCCCTCGTCACCCGCAGCGTTAAACAGTGCGTGGCCCTCTTACAAGCCTGGCGGGCCGCCTCAACAAGCTCAACGCTCCACCTCCCGCCATACAAGAACCACATCGTTCTCTACCACAACACCCAGCAGGCCAAATACCACGAGGCCCTCGCCAGGTACCAGACAAGGCTCGCCCACATCCAGCTAAGCAGGCGCTTCAAGAAGCCAGGACCCAACAGCGCCGCCATATACCAAAGCCGCAGCGACATCCAGAGCCTCACCTACAAGGTGCTCAGCATCAACCCCTCTTCCGCTAATACCAAATCGAGGGCGTATTATCTGCAAAAGGCTGATATCAGCCGTTACCTCTATACTAGCCGCATCTTAAACATAGTCTCCAGCAACAGTCTTAATTTCCTCCCCGCCCTCCCCCCCAGCAAGCTCGGCCTCACCTTGTCAGACTCACAGGAACTCACAGGACCTAGCTCGCCAGCTTATCAGCCTCACATCTGAGGAGGCCGAGGACGACAGAAGTAGCGCCGTCAAGCAGCTGGCCGCCTTCAGCCAGTTGTTCGCAAGAGTCATCCAAGGCGAACAGGCAGATCCCCTCTTCAGGCTCAAC
Organism: Colletotrichum fructicola Nara gc5; assembly: GCF_000319635.2. Classification (NCBI taxonomy): domain Eukaryota; kingdom Fungi; phylum Ascomycota; class Sordariomycetes; order Glomerellales; family Glomerellaceae; genus Colletotrichum; species Colletotrichum fructicola. Next base: position 3,622,837 of record NW_027094051.1, on the reverse strand, counting down.
GTCAAGTCCATCACCCACCTCGCATCAATAGCAGAGGCGCCCCAGCCGCCAAGACCTCCTATATCTGGCCCTGAGCGTATCGCCACGCACGCATAGGGACTGGGAGACAAGCTTCGGGTGTCCATCGGCAGGCTTGCCGGCCCCAGGCAAGACGTCTCCCTCCCGCGCGTAGGCGGCTGCGCCATCTACACCCACCGCCGCAGCTCTAACCCGCTGCAGTGGCGCAAATATGCCTTCCAACAGCACATAGACCTTCCGCACCCCTATATCCATATCTCCTACACGGAGACTCCAGCGTCAATAATGCCGAAGCTGCAGGCCGTCCATCACCCTAACGTTCCCATACTAAGGCCTTTAGGAAGCACCTCTTCACCCACCACCAATCCTAATCAGGTTAGCATCACAGCAGGAGACATTATAAGCATCATCCCTAGCGAGCTTATCCTAAATAGCTCCTCTGCCGCCTCCAAGCTCACGCCCGCCTAGTGTAGACTTAAGCGTGCTTTCTTTGGGCCTTTTCCTGGTTTTTGGTGACTGTATTCCGTTGTTAGACCGTTTGGTGTCTTGTACTAAGGTAGTCCCTATGCTCCCGTCGTCCATGTGAGACGGGTTCGGCGGGGATAACCGTTCTGTCCCGCTTCCCCCGTCGGCTTACCTAACTTTCTGAGGTGTCACTCAGTGAAGCTCCTGTGGGGTATCTACACCCAGCTGTCGCCGGACCGCCGCCCTTTCGCCTAATTCCTGAGGTCTCCATGCCCCACCCACCGCAAGGTGCCGCCAGCTCCAAAAAGCGCGTCGGCAAAATCTCTTCGCCTTTCCTTCCTCCCAACTTCCATCCACCACCACCCCAAACGCGTATCGTCAACGCCGCCGCGTCGCAGCACGAACGTCGCACATCGAAGCTTCACGGATTCAAACTCATTCTTTTTGAATCCGTCGCTGAGAGGTAAGCCAACTCATTTTTCCTCACGTCACAAAATCACGCGTGTGTGCTTCACGCATGCGCAACGACCAACATATGATGAATTCGCATCACCCGTATCTCAATAGGAAGAGCCGTCTGAGACGCCCCGGAGCATTGCAAGGGCCTTCGGGAACGGGGGGAGGAGGGGGAGAGCGCGGGAGAGCGAGATGTGGGAGGAAAGGGAAGTCGGGGGAGGGGGGGAGAGGGCGAGTGTCGTGTTTTTCCCGGTCGCGGATCTCTGCAGCCAGCCCCTGCACTTTGCGTGCCGGCACCGAACGGTCTACCGATGGACGCGCAACTTTACCTCTGTGGGGAACGCGCCTCGAACGCCTGCTTGACATTCTCTCCTGCTTCTGGCATGGATTGTTCGTGCAAGCGTTACGGGCGGCGGGGTGCGGACCTTTATGCAGACATTAAGGGCTGGCGTTGGAGGTTGGACTCTGGATGGTGGAAGATGCTTAACAGCGCTTACATCGATGGTGTTCGGCGGGAGCGAGGCGGGGAAATGTTGTGGTTTGGTTCGTTGGCTGGGGACGGCGCTTGTCTTTTTCTTCTTTTCCTTGCTTTCTGGGACATTCTGCGTTTTTCTCTTCTGTTTTTCTCTCTCTTCTTTTCCCTCCGGAGGTCTGCTCCCTTCGGCTTCGCTTTCCTGTTGACATCCTATCTGTCTGGACACCATGGCTGCGGGAAGTTTGCACCGTCATGTGCCATCTCGTACGTCGTCGGGGTAGGGGCGCAGGGAGGTGGGGTGGGGATGTAGTGCTTTTAAATTGGGTTTCTGAAATTGGTCTTATTTTCCGCTTGGAAAGATTGAAGATTGATCTGGGTTTGGAACTTTGCTGACTAGACCTACAGGTGCGCGTTCTAGCTTCGAGGTTGGTGTTGGGGGACGAAGGTTGATGCGGAGAGGTAGAATAATGAAATGTGTTCATTCAGTCATGCAATTCGTTCTCTGGTGATGCTATGTACGATCGTGCCATGTTTTCACCTGCCAGATATTACTCGTGTCTATTTAAAAATACATGCCTGCCCCCAGGGCTTACTCGTCACTATCACTGTCAAATACCGGGCGCCTTCTCTGCTGCCGGCCTCCCACCTGTCTCTGCGGCGTATCATCTGGCTCGGAATCGAGCCGCGCCCTGCTTGTCGACGGCCGCTTCGTGCTGCTAAGCAGATCGTCGTCATCATCCAGCAGCGAGTCCACCGACTCCTGCGTGGGCGGAAATTGAGTCGGCACGTAAAACGGCTTTGATGTCTCTGTCCGCGTTGGAGAATCGGGGGTTGCAGTTTGGCTCGATGGTGGATTGGATGACGTCGGTCGCACACTGGACATGGGATGGTCGTCCGAGACAACGAAATCCACCAAGTCAGCTCCATCGTCCGAACCGTCCGTATCCATCGCGTCGCTGTCCCGCAAGCAGTCATCGCCGAGTTCATCGCTGTTGATGCCACCTCGGGTTTTCTTGGTGGCTTTCTTGCCGCGCTTCTTGGCCGCTGGCTTTGGGCGGCGTCGCGGAGGGGATTCTTCCTCCTCCATGTCGTTGAGGCCATCGTCTATGAGGGCAGAGGCGGCCATGAATGACCTAGGTTTCACTGCACCGGTAGATACGCGTTTCTTGGGGCGGGACTGCTCGACTACATCGTCGTCGTCGGAGAATTCTATCACGGATCTCGTGGCTGGGGGACCCTCGTCCTCCGTATCGCTTGCAAAAGGCGGCACCGGGATGCTTTTGTATCGGCTGGTATCTTTCTCCCCATAAGGTTTCGTGTACCGGCTCGCAGTATCCTGCTGCTGAGAAAGCTTCTTGCAGAGCTTGACAAATTTCTTGGTCCTTACGCCATGTTGAACCCTCTCGACTGGTCGAAGTCGTCGCTGAAGCAGCGGGTACGACGTCAAGTTCGGCATCTCAATCTCTTCGATCTTCGTAGTGCTTGCTGGCAGAGAACGGTATATCCTATCCAGTTCAGCTAGTTGAGTATCGGTCAAAACGACAGAGTTCAAAGATGGTACGTCCTCAACAAAGTCTGCCTCCGTTGGCTCCGGCTGCTTCGGTGGACGACCCCTTTTAGCCCCTGCGGTTGGCTTGCCAAAATCTGATGCTTTTGTGAATCCAAGCTCGACGCCGTCCGGAAGATGGAATTTCTTGGGCGGCTTCTTCTTGGCTGGCTGCCTTCGCTTCTTCGGCTCAGGCAGCGCCGGGTTCTGGGTGTTCTCAATGGGTATCTCAATGTGTTGCATGACAACTTCTGGACGAATGTCTCGAGGGACGATCCGGGCTGATAAATCATGACGGAAATTGAACTTGCTTCCATCGCTTATAATCTTTTGCATTTCTGCATAGTTGTCCTTGGATCTGGCAAATGCCTCTTCCTCTTTCCCCCGCATGAGGAGCAGGATGATGTTTCCCGCTCGCTTTCGTCCGGTTCGACCCATTCGTTGCAGCATGCGGATAGGCGAGGAGGATGCATCGTAGCAGACAATCAGGTCGACTTGACCAATGTCTAGACCTTCCTCACCAATGGATGTTGCCACTAGTACATTGTACTTGCCGTCCTTGAACTTCTCAATCGTCTCAATCTGTTCGGCTTGCTTCATACCTGCTGACCTTTTGGAATCTGCCTGGCCAACAAAGACTGTGGCCTTGATGAGTGGCTTGTGACGATTCAGTACCTGGACAATATCCTCGGCGCTGTCTCTGTACTCGCTGAATACGATGACGCGAGTTGCTGAATTCCCACCATTGTCCATGAAGTGGTTCAGAATTCGGTCTTGGAGTTCAGTTAGCTTCGGATGACTCGCAAATCCATCAATCCGAAGCCACTTCTCCATGTTCGACATCATTTCTTGGAAATGCTCGCTTTCCAAAATTTGCTTCTTGTATTTTGATCCTTTTGCCCCCTTTTCCTCAACCTCACTTCTGAACTCATTGAGGTTCTCGTAGAACGGCCTCACTCCGTGAAAGTTCAGTAGTTTGATCGTGTGCGCGAGGCTTTGAAGAATGGAGAAGACAGACCGCATCATGCCTTGCAGCCCCGGGTTGGCTCGTCGCCCGACATTTGCAAACCAATCCTTCTGTTGTTGCATCAAGCCATATGCCGTGATGGACATTGGGTCTCGTCCGTAGTAAATGTTTTGTTGCGTGAGCTTGTCCATGAGGGGTTTCAGGGCTTTAGTAAACAGGTCCTTGATCTCGCACATCTCGTCGGACGGATCAAGCAAAACCTGCTCAACATTCCTTTGGTGTACGTATTGACGAATATCGATGGACTCCTCCGTCCGAATCTCAATGTGAGATATGCCGAGATTGTCAATAATCTCTTGCACGGTCTCAACTTTGGAGCCAGGTGTGGCTGTCAAGGCCAAGACACGGAAGTAGGGATTGAAGCGACGCATGAGCTTGACGACCTTGGCGTACGCGTACTCGCCCGTTGCACGATGCGCTTCGTCGATAACCAGAAGGACGATCGACTTGGGATCTGCATAACCATGGGACAAATCGTTGACCAGAGTCTGGGGCGTCATAAAGAACACTCGCTTGGATTGCCACTCATCAACCCTAAGGGCCGGTGCTGTGTCACCTGTTAGAAGCGTCGTTTCGGATCGTGCAATTCCAGCAATGTTGAAACACGCGTCGACTTGCTGGGCCACCAAAGGCTTCGTAGGGGCCACGAAGACGATTTTGACATCTTTGGTCCACCGAAAGTAGTTGAGCATGACGGTTGCAGCGATGAATGTCTTGCCAAGACCAGTGGGAAGGGCAACAAGCGTATTGTTGAAGAGTCCGTTCTTGACAATGCTGAACTGGTAATCTCTCGTGGCTCCAAGGTTGGTGGGATAGAGCCAAGTTTTCATGGCTTCGCGGTCAAGGGCATGATGGGCAGGTGGTTCTTGCGGTTTGTCTCCTCTATAGACCCTACCGAAACCAGGTTGGGCTGCTTGAATTGGAGAGTCATCTGCCACTCGGCCACCGAGTAAAGTTGTCTGGCGGTAAGTTGCTGAATTTGTGCGAGCGAGCCCGTTTACCGTCCTTGGCGCTGGAGCTGCCGGCCTAGATGCAAAAGCAGGCTCTGGCGAGGAAGAAAATGCATCCGAGGGTAAATCATCAAGCTCGTCGCTGGCGGACTTGTTGTTTGTTGCCCTGGAGAAGCCCTGGTCCGCAAGTTAGAACACATAGGGAGATGGAAAAGGCAGCAACAATCGTCCCACCTCGTGAAGATAGATGACTTACAGAAGCTGTGGATTTGGATGCTGCCCTGGAATTATTGCCGTATGACTGGCGTCCTGCATTGACCCGATTGAAAGACGGGACCAGAGCGCTATTGGTTACACTATGGCGGATGTTTGAGGGGTTCTGCGAGACGAGAACCGAGGAACTTGAAGGGCCAGCCTGTGTCTGGCTGAGGGCCTCAAAGAGGTCCTCATCAGCAATATCGTCACCGTAGTCGTCTGAGTCCATAGCGGCTTTTTGTTACTCGCCCAAATGGGCTGATGGATTTGAGGTAGTCGGTCAATCGGTCGTTGTCATGTCAAGATCAGGCGCCGACTTGAAGCTGGCGGTTGAAGCTGGCGGTTGAAGCTGGCGGTTGAAGCTGGCGGGGTGGCCACTTAGTGCTCCTCCCGATACGCGCATGGAGACGCGTCGTTGACGCGAGCGCATATCTGAGATTTCACATGAATAATCACATGACTTGAAAACTTATATAATCAAGATAAGGTTCCGCGCGCAAGAGCCACCCGGTCGTCAAGCTCCAGACCGGGCATCCATTGTTGTAAGGTGGGACCAGGGACCTTTGCTGACCGAACCGCTAGGCACCTGTACGCGGTGCAGACGCAGCAGCGCCTTTGCTTTCCAATCAGAAATTTTCGTTGCTCAAGGTATACAAATCGCATCGCCCAGGTGCAAACCGCAAGAACAAACCTTTCTGGTGTTACTTGCCTGTGATTCACCACAGACACCTGGGAAGGTCCCAGGAGAGGTGCCTGTTGCCGGAGCATTCTGCTGAGACGTGGTGGCACTAAACCTTTTCCAGAGAGGTCGCATGCGACCTGAGCGTTCCTGCCTGGCGGCCTGCTACCTTGAGTGGTGGGGCTGACTCAAACGTCACCTTGCTCTTCGCGACAGACGAATTTCTTCACCACCTTTACAGCTCTGCATCACTCCTCAAAAGTCGCCCACCACCTTATAAAACAGGGTCTCCTTGGACAGGACCGCAACCGAACTCTTCCTTCAGATTTTCTTTGTCGATTACACGAGCTTCTGCCCTCTAAAAAAAAAAAGCGTTTTCTACTTCTAACGGTCCACGAGGTCTGCGCCAGGTCCTCCGTCCTTTGTGCTCAGAAGCTTTTCGCGTAACGACCCCGACAACAGACCCTCGCTCAACGACATTGAATCGGCTGCTCTACACCAAAACGATCGCTTCTCTTTCTAATTGAAAGCGCGAAAACATCCATACAACTAGCTCACCCTTATTCGGCGAGTGTTGAGCGTCACCACCTACCCCCACGCCGACCTCAACACCTACATCCACACCAACGCCTACACCTGTCGCATCCCTACTTCCATCCTACCGAAACAAAATGGCGCCCCCTAGAGCACCGAGGGCCATGGCTTCTCAGCCTGCGCGCGAAACTCGCAGCTCTACGACGGGTGCAAAGTCGCGCGGCGGCGGCGGCATCCAAAAGCGAAGAGGCGGCAGGACAGCAACCGATAAGGACGGCGATCTCGACATGGGGAGCAGTGCTGGAGGAAGCGGCCCACGCCGAGCAAACAACAGATCATCTGCGGGTGATTCCAATAACTCGCGACCGCAAAGACCCACAAGATCTGGCGGTCCTCCCACCAAGCCGGGCTCGAAAGTGCATCAAGCCATCGCCCGCCATCTGGACACTGGAGATGGAGCGGATTTGGTATCCAAGAGGAGACCTCAGAGCACAGGTCTCGTTTGGTTGAGTGTTAAGGGTTTGAAAGAAAGCAAGGCCGCGAAGAACGAGGATGGCGGCCTGCGGGACCTACTCACATTCTTGGAACGGAAATCTACGACCCTAGCTGGTCGTCGAAAGACGGTAGTCATCAAGAAGGTATGTTGTTGTGATGATGTGAGGGCTCGAGGGAATTACATAGTTATGCCGAATGGTCCAAACTAATCAAAAAGCCATAAGTCAGCTAACTTTCTATAGTCAAACATAAGAGGGGACATTGTCAATGTTGCAGCAAGCAAAGAGGATGCGGAGGAAATTCTCAAAGTGAACTCTTTCACCTTTGCCGGAACGCCTTTGGAGATCACCGATAGCGAAGGTTCCCTCGCGGAGGCAAATAAGGCTTCGGTTGCGGCTCAAGAGACCAAACAGAAGGTCACCAACATCATGTCCCTCCGCTACGACATCGACAACAAGCTCTTGAGACTCGACGCCCTTAACAAGGACGAGGGACTCATTCAGATGGGCATGTTGGAGTCAAAGGACAGGGCCGAGAAGCTATTCAAGGTCATGATGAGAATTTGCGATGATCTTTTCAAGACGTCGCAAGCCAAGATCGATGCCATCCACAGCATTAGTCTTGCCAACAACGGCATCGACACCGTCATTCAAGTCGAGGACCTGGCAGACACATTCCCCGACCTCATGAACCTGGACCTCAGTGGAAACCAGATTGCAACCATCGATGGCTTGTCAAGGTGGAGGGGAAAGCTTCGCAAGTTGGAGACCCTCTACTTGACTGGGAATCCGCTTCCGCTTGCAGATACCAAGGTCATGGCGGAACTGCTGCAGTTCTTTCCAAAGCTGCATAACATCAACGGCGAGCAACTGACGCCGGAACAAATCAAACAAATCAAGGAAGCGGGACGACCTCAGCCAATCCCTCAACGCGGGCCCGATTTCCGTGACACTAACGGCATCGGCGAGGCTTTCCTCCTGGAATTCTTTGTCGGCTTTGATACCGACAGAACAGGTCTTCTCGCGAAGTACTACGACGACAACAGCCAGTTTTCATACGCCGTCGACACCCACTCACTTCGCGAGCCGAATCTGCCGCCACCGCTACCGTGGGCATCCTACATCAAGCAGTCACGCAACCTGCAGAAGATTACCGGACCGGCTGCCCGAGCTGCCAGACTCTTCACTGGCAGGGAAGCTATTTGGAACGTATGGAACGAACTCCCCGCGTCAAAACACCCAGACATCAAGGCCGACATCAGCAAGTTCATCATGGATTGTCACATGCTACCTGGTCTCGCAGACCCAACCGGACAGCCTGGCGGCGGTGTCGACGGCATGATCATCTGTGTTCATGGCCAGTTCGAGGAGTGCGACAAGGACGGAAAGACGGGACTCAGGAGCTTTTCTCGCACATTTGTTCTCGGACCTGGACGACCCGGCGCGAACCCCATCCGCGTCGTTAGTGACATGTTCAGCCTGAGAGCATTCAATCCCCTTCCCAACGTCTTCGTCGCCGAGAATCAGGCACCTCCAGCCCCGGAACCGCAACAACGCCAAGCCATGATTGCGGAACTATCGAAACAGACGAACATGACTCCCCAGTATTCGGAGATGTGTCTGTCCGACGTTGCATGGGACTTTACAAGGGCTTTGGCAGTCTTCAACGAAAAGAAGGTAAGCGTGCCCAAATCTGGAATATTCGAAAACCCTATCTAACTTCGTCTAGGCCCAACTACCTGCGGAAGCCTTCGCCAGTGTTTAGAGAACGCTGTGCTCGTCTCAGTCCATTCTTCAGTCCTGAATGCGACGGAGGACATGGATGTATTAGGAAAGACGACGATGGGGCTCAAATGCAACGTTGGCCCTTTGGCCCACCCCAGTTGATTATCTATTGAAGGAAGAAGGGACAGGATTTTTACTCCACACAGCGAGGAGGTAAACTACTTAACAGTATTGGGTATAGGTCCTTGCGAAATGCGCAGGACTCGGGAGATCGGAAGATGGGAGGAAACCAAATATTTACTCAAAGCGTGAGGTGGAACAGCGATGACCAAAAAAAAAAAAAAAAAAAAAAAAAAAAAAAAATCACCACCAGATCGGCTTGGCAAGATTTTGGGATGGTTCCGAAGCGCAATGGTATATATTCTCAAGAGCGGGACGAGAAGAAGGACAGCGTCATAGCGGCAGCGGCGTGTTTTTGGTACTGGAGAGTCGGTGTTAGCATAGCGATGGCGGGCATGGGAGGAAGTGTTCAATTCAAAGTCGTAAAGCGTCCCGCCAGTTCACGGGTTCGGTGAGGAATTTCTCAGCCTACTACCATCGTGAATGTGATTAAACATGACTCATACTGAAACCGAATGGCAGTGAGAGCAAGAATGGAGAGGAGCGTCGTGTGCGCAGACGTTCAGGCGCTAAAGCACATATTTTGATCGCTGAACGGTGACGTTCCTCGGATGGACGGCAGGCTGGCTGAAGATCAGCAGAGACACGTTCATTGTAAGGCTGAAGAGCAGGAGCCATTCCCGCAGGCCAGTGGGCCACGGCTTAGGTCATTATCATGGAGATTGAATTCCAGAGGCACGCGCGGTGTTGCGAGTTGAATGGGTGCGGATGACGCTGGGTGTTTAATGAGGAACTGCGGTTATGGGTGCGTAACGTCCCGTTCTCTGGCATTTTTGGGGGAGGGGGCTTCTCGCGTGGGCTAATCGGATCCGAGAGGATATGTGTGTGACGATGGCGTATGTGATATTGGGCCGAGAGTGATGGCGGCCTTTTCTTTTGATAGAACGAGGAAGATTAGATGTTGTTGCTGGGCGCTTATTGTCTTGTAGATTCTGGGGTTGGGTTGCGGCGCGAAGATGCGTCACATGCGGTTGTGGTCTATTCGATCAGGTACCTACCGTTTGGCAGCAGCCACTAATTTAGTGCCGGCGGGTGCGCAGCAGCGGTGATCTTGTCTGCGACCGTTGTGACTGGCTTGTCTTGTTTCCATGGGAGTGGTGGTGTGGTGGTGTGGTGCGTAGTCAGCAGCGTTGACGACCCGGGATTGGGCGGTTTTGGTGCGTCTTTCTGGCGATTTGGAGATTTCATGCATGGTGCCGGGAGATCCCTTCCCACACCAACCTATTCGTTCTTTATGTTAAATTCTAGCGCTGGCGGCGACGGCGGCAGCGAGTTGGGGACCCCCTTCCTCCAGTGAGAGTTTATTATACTACTCGATTTAGAAAGTGGGATTACCTCAGCCTGGGTCTTTTTGCGCAGGTGATTGTTGAACTGCAGGGGAGCCGGCGGTGTGCTGTGAGATGCAGATGATCGACTCTGTCAGGTCGAATGCATTTGGATGGCCCTGTGCAGATGGAGGAAGTGCGAATCCACATGTCTCGGGTTTTCTTTCCATGTGCTTTACTTTTTGAGAGTAGTGGTGGTGGTTGGTTGGTAGGTACTAGCTTATTGAATCGCGCGCGCGCTGGTCTCTTTTTGATGCGGTCTTGGCTCTTGTCTTGAGTAAAGCTCTATGCCGGGCCACATCAGCCGAGAATTTGTGTGAACCTGGCTTGACATGGCTGATGGCGGTTCCAGCGGTTTCTCTGTGGATATTAAGCCTTTGTGTGTTTTCTTCTTTCCATGAGGGTGGTGTGGGAAACGGGCGGGCGAGATGTTTGTAGTTGAGACGATTTATGCTCTATGGGTTTGTCGGCAACAGGATTGGATTGCCTGTGGGGGGGAGCACATGGGAGGAGGTTGAAGGAGGGGAGCGGGGAGCAAGTTCATCGGATATACAAGAAGCACCGTACGATCAGACCGGTTCAGAGTTGCCGGGAGGAAGGGCAGGCCTGCCGTCCCAACGGCCGGTCTTCCTCTGTCAGGCGTTGCCCTGAAGGCTTCTATTTCTTGACACTGACAGACAGGTAAGGGAACGGACGGCTCGGCAGGAAGGGCAGGCGGATTGCAGCTGGCAACAGGCATGTTTTGTATTTCGGGAAGGGGAGGAGGGGGCGATGTTGGCCACCGGAAAGGCTCATCCCTTCTCTCCTTCGGTACCGTTGGAAATTAATGAATTGAATGACATTTATGGAGAGTGCCTGCTGCGGTTCTTTTTTTGGGCACGATGATTGGGGGCGGCGGGTTTCCTTGCTCAGCCATATTCCGCGACGCGGCATCGTCGTCAACGGCAAACGGCTAACGGGCCAGGCGCCCCCCCCAAGACGATGGAGCGAGGTGAGGGGGGATGCGCCGGGACGATTGTTTGACCGTTGCGGCGAGGCCCTGCTTTGAGGCCTGAAGGATGCAAAATTGCTCCTGGATCGCGGAGACCAGTGTTGAGAGTTGAGAGGGAGCGGCGGCCGGCCCCCCTTCTCCCCATCTCCGTTCCACAGCGGGCAGACGTTCGTTGTATCGCGTACAGTGGAATGGAGAAGAGCGCGGGACGGGTATGACAAGCAGAGAGGGGCCAGAGATCGAGACCATCAGAGGGATGGCATCGGTCACATTCAGAAATTGATATGGATGGGGAGGGGCGCGGGAACGCTTAGGCATTTCTGCTGGTGTCAGTGTCAGGTTGCTGTCTGTTCCTTCGGAGCCGGACTCGATGTCATATTTTTCAAATCGGGTTGTGGCTCCCCCTTCCCGGATCGCGAAGAGGTTTGTGTGTTCTGTTCGGCTTGGATGCTGGAGATGGGAAGAAACGCCTTGGCCCATTGAATGTAGTATTGGCAGATGGATTAGATTTTCGAGATTCGAAAAACAGATAGTCCCGGATCGGAGTTACTCTTTGGTCGACACTCAGACTCAATTGAGAGTAGCATTGGAGCCCGACACGGTCGAGGCTTCCCAATCATGGCCGTGGCCGGGGAAAGGCTTACATGGCCCCATGTCACCGGCGCCGACCGAGAAGGATTTTGGACATTTCAAGCTGTGGCCATTCTTTTCGTGCGCCTGGTCACTCTCTCACATTTTTCCATGTGCGTATTCTTTTAGAACAAGCTGAGGGAAGCAGGATGAACTGCAACCTGCACTGCAGCACTGCAGTTCAGCTCAGCGGCGCGATTCATCCATGGGGCGAAGAGTTTCTTAAAAAAGGGAACCTGATCGGCCACGGATACTGGGGGCCGAAGAAGAGGGGATCTCGAGCAGGGGCGCCATGCTGAATTGCTGCAGGTTTACGACCTTTTTCGTCGAATTGAGTGATGGCGGCTGCAAGGCAGGCTTCAGGTGAAGTGCGGCGTGCAGCAGCGCGCAGCAGCGAAGCTGTATGCAGCGTGCAGCGTGCAGCGTGCAGCGTGCAGGAAGCAGTGGAGGAAGAGCAGCCAGATTCTGGCGTGAGTGGCTCAGGGGCCGGCGGCGATGGACGACGGTTGCTGCAGGGGTTCACTCGTCTAGCGCGTTTCAGCCAGAATGCCATTCGAAAAAACCAAAGTTGCATTCTGAGTGCTGCGTGCTGCGAAGGGAGTACGTACCCCCCGTTCCAGCGCCAAGGGCAGGGGAGAAACGCCCAGCGTTCAGTTGTTTGCTGCGCGTCCCTCCTTCTTTCTCTTGGCATCTTTTGATTCGCGACACACTGGCTGGCTGCTCGCCTCCCTTCCTCCATCCTCAGGAGTCCCTCGACCAAACCATGGACGACGACGACGATCGAACAACGGACACCACCCCGGCTTCACTGCATTTTTCTGCTGCTTGTTCCAATTTCAGCCGTCAGCACAAATGCAGCCTAGTCAGCATCAACCGGGGCCGAGAAAGCACGCAAACCGACTCCGTACCGCGTGGCCGCAGCTCGCGCTATCCCCCAATCTGAACATTGAGCGACGCAGTCTGTCGCCCATCATCTCGTCCAACACCGGGGCGACAAGCATCATCTTTGATTGGCCTCCCCGATTTGCAAAATTGCGACCTGCTGCTGCCGCTGCTCTCCCGTGCCGGTGTCGCGCTCATCTTCTTTTCTTTCGGATTCTTCCTTTCCCCTCCCCCCTCCTACAGCAGGACCCCCAGGTGTCCCGGCCACGGCCCATTGCGGCGTCCACCGGAAAGCCCTGCGGTACGGGTAACGGATAGTTCAGCGCCCAAGTTTGATGAGCCGTGGTGCAGTATGACGCCAGTCTCTCGCTGCTGGAAGCCTGAAGCCTGTCGCTCACGCCTTCGCTTGAGCTGCCCGGTGTAAGGCCCCCTCCCCCCCTCTTGGCCGGTTCCCGCTGCAGGCATCCCGATATTGTTTTATTGAAGGTCGAAGACGGGAAGCGGGCGTCCGTCCGTGGATTCGCTCTTGAGCTGGTCTTGGCCCAATGGCCCCTTCGGATCTGGCACTCTCGTCAATCGACTGTTTGCTGGGAGCCTGGGAAGGAGATCGTGGCTTTGGCTTGATTGCTTTCATTACCTCGTGGTCCCACGGCAGCCCGTGACGGCTTCCCTCGAGCATAGCGACGCGAGTAACGCGAACGAGAGCCGGTCACTTCAGCTCAGCAGCCAAAGCCAAGCAAACGCGTGTAATTAATCCCACCTCTGCTTTGGCCAAGCCAATCCACGAGGCAACGGACGGACGGCGGATCTTGCACTATGGATGCCATCAGTGCTGTCAGTCAGCCGTCGTCTGGTGTGATCTGTCCGTCACTTTGGCCGGCTCCCCCCATTCTTTGACTGCAGAGCAAAAGTCTGTCCATGTGCCGTCAGACAACAGACGACCCGGACACGAGCCACGAGAAGCCTCGAGCCTGAGCCTGGAGCATTGGCCGGCACGAGGCCGAAGAAGAAGAAAACGAGTACGCAACGGCGCCTGGCTTACTTTTGCTTGACTTCAACCGGCGCGCGTCTCTCTGGTTGCTTTTACACTTGCGGCTACGACACATCACCATTGGGGCAGCGCACCAGACTGAAGGTAGCATCGACTGCACCAGGGGCCGCGTTGTGATATTGCGCTTTACGGCTTCAGGCTAGATCACAGGAGGTCCGCCCGTTGTCATCGCCGTGACTGACTGGCTTGACTGCTGGCCGTTCAACGGCTAGCCCGACTGCCACTGGCTGCTGGGCTTCCTGGACACTGACAAGACAGAGTCGTCAACTGGCGTCAAAGCCCCCTTCGACTTCTCTTTTGGATGTGCCCCAATCCAGCAACACGCGAGATTGGAATCGCTGATAGGCCAGAACCCCCCGGCACCCCCTTTTTCAATCTCGTGCTGGACTAGGGTGCAGCCTCAAGGGTAGCTGCTTCTTGGGCCTGTACCTGGCGGCACCGCATTGTCTCACCACCCATCCAAGTATTCTTGGCCCGTCGTCTACTTTGGCGCTCTTCCGGGTGCCCCCTGCTCTGGCCCAATTTGATGGCTCTTGGACCGTCTGATTCGTCAATCACCAATCCAAGCCACCCCGGCAGAGCAACCAGGACGTTCCTGGCGACCCCCAGTCACGATTCCCAGAATCCCTGTCTCGTGTTTCCTCGCCTGCAACTTTGGGCTGTACCTGGTCGACTACTCCCAAGAGAGCGAGAGACCGCAGCAGCCAGAGGCGTGGGCCGCTCTCAAACGAAGTACCACAGCCCACTCTTCCTTTCGCCTCTCCTTCTCTCTCACTTACTCGGAGTCTCTCTGCTTTTCTCTCTCTCCCTCTTCTCCTCCAGTGCCGTGTGTGCATTTTTCGCTCTTTCGAGGTGGAATTGCTACTCATCGTCTGGAACGTTGAATCTCGCAGAGGAACAAGAGTCGTTCATTGTAAGCCTTTCTTCGATTCCGTGACGCGGCAACATACTCGACGCATGCCTACATACGTCCCGTCACTGCCTCCCCTATCTTCTCCCACCGACCAAACCGACGGACACGAGCGACAGTAATAGCCCAGGGGCGATACGACCTCCCACGACACAACCTCCAACATACGAATCCGACCAACGACGAACACGTCTCCGCTTGGCCACCCCCAAAATCCTGCAACACAAAGGCCTTCAGGACTCAGGAGAGCCAGAAGCCTTTTTGTTTCCCTTCCAACCCAGCCGTCTGGGCCTCTCTTCCTGCTGCTTCCTGTCTGCCGCCCTAGCATTGGCCCGCGAAAGAAGCACCAGAAACTTTGTTCTGCAGATCAAACTCCGAGACAAGGGCAACGCTTCCCGTCCACGACAAATTTCAGGACACTGTTTCTTCCTCCCTTGAGACCGCTCCTCGATTTTCATTATCGACATCACGTCCTGCGAGCTTGGGACCGACCGATCAACTTCACTTCGAAATCGCGAACGATTGAACTCCGGTTTGAAGCCTCGACGGCCCTCGCTTGTGTGCAGCCCTCACCCGGACCTCAGCATCTCACCATCGACAAGACGACATCTCGTGACGAAGCCGCTTTCGATACGAGGATCCCATCTTATTTTTACACGAATCTAGTTTTGAGATATTCGCGCCATGTTGTTGTAGAGTGAAGGATCCACGTCATCTTCTCACCTACACTCACGGCCACATCTCATCTAACTTAACCTCACCCCCGACACACGGACACGATGACTCTCCCCGAGCCCCCCGTCGCCCTGAACAACATCTGCTCAGTTATCCACGACAACGTTCTGTACACGTACTCCGCAGACGCTTTTCAATCACTTTCGCTCACCGAGGGAGCGAAATGGAAGACTTTGACTCAGGGCGAAAAGGTCACAGGAGGTGTATGTGTCGGCTCAAATCCCACGGACGCCAGTCAGGCTGGCTTGTACATTGTTGGAGGTAAGGGAACATCGACGGACTACCGGGGACTGCAGAAGTACACGTTCGCGACAGGAAAGTGGGAGTCAATCCAACCACAGGACGCGGTAACGCAGGAGCGTCTGCTTCACGGCGCAACTTATCTCCCCGGCACTGATCAGATTATCATCTACGGCGGCAGTCAAGATGGTTACTCTGGGCCCTCGACGCAGACCTTTGTCGTTGGCGCCTCCGCACCTTACCACACCCGAGCCTACGAATCCACAGCACCGCCCGTCGTAAACCCGATTGTGCTCACCTGGTCCGACACTCAGGCGGTCGTGGTTGGCGGCAGCACCACCAACTCAAAGGTCATGCTTTTCAACCCGGACACTCTGTGGACGGACTCTGGCGCGACTCTCGCTTCACCGATCTTGAAGGATACTACGGCGATCAGGGCGATGCTTATGAAGGGAGATGATGGAAGCAAGAGCTTGTACACCTTCGACCTGTCGACCTCACCGAACGAGGTCCAGCGTATGGTCCTTATCGATGCTTCGGGAGCACCTGTTGCCAACTCCGCCGCGGTGTCGAAGAAGACGACACGAACGGCGGCTGAGATGGCGAAGCGCGATTTGACTCTGGCAGACTGGCCTGCCTACAACAGCACCCTCGCGCCCACGGGAACCCGCGCCAACTACGCCCTCGCGTCTGACTCCACCGGTCTTGTCGTCTTTGCCGGAGGCAACACGAACGATGTTTTGTGCATGTTCAATGCGCGCGAAAACAGCTGGACAGACGCGAACCAGAAGTTGAGCGAGCAGTCTGTCCTCATTACCAGCGAGACGTCTAGCAGCACAAGTGCTTCGT
Organism: Colletotrichum fructicola Nara gc5; assembly: GCF_000319635.2. Lineage (NCBI taxonomy): Eukaryota > Fungi > Ascomycota > Sordariomycetes > Glomerellales > Glomerellaceae > Colletotrichum > Colletotrichum fructicola. The sequence goes on along the minus strand of NW_027094051.1, from coordinate 3,606,420 downwards.
CGACTGCTACTTCCACCTCAAGCAGTAGCAGCAGCTCTTCGAAGTCTTCGTCGAGCGCGATCTCTAGTGTCTCCTCCGCCATTACTGCCCCTGCTTCTGCCTCCGCCTCTGCTTCGTCCTCTGCCTCTTCGGAGACTGCCGCCCCCGCTGTTGGCGCCTCTGTCAGCGCCAACGCCATCCTTGGTATTGTGCTTGGAACTATTACCGGTATCATGATCCTCCTGGGCTTGATTCTCTTCTGTATCCGCCGCCGTCGTGCGAAGAACCAGCCCAACCCCGAGCAAGGCCAACGAGGCTTCCCCGACGAGAAGGCTGGACTCGGTTACGGCAACAACGACTTTGACCCCGCTCCCGGTTTCCGAGGACACCAGCAGTCCGATTCGGCTGGATCCTTCTCCTCGATGGCTATCTTGATGGGCAAGGCCAACGGTCCCAAGTCCAACGCCAACGTCGCTCCTCGCGGCCCTAGCAACGACTTCAAGCGTGGCTCTACGAACAGCTTCTTCAAGAGCACTATCAGCAAGCCCATGCCGCAGGTCAACGAGGTTCCCAACCTGGCACCGCCTTCCCGTGACGAGAAGGGCGTCTCTTTCGCCGCTGACACCGTTGAACCCCGCCCCACAACTCGTGGAAACCAGATGGGACGTCCTGGTGAGACGCGTAGAAGCTCAGGCTGGAACCGATACTGGTCTGGCGGCAGCGCTCTCAATATCCTCGGATTCGGCAACTCGAAGCGGACCACCGTCGACTCGGAAACCTCTCACTACTCGAACAAGAACCGGATTACTCAGGACTCTGCCACTGTCCCACCCCTTCACCTCATCACCCAGGATCTGTCCACCGTACCGCCCATTCGGCACGATGGCCGGCCGGAGCTCAACCGCGTGGCCTCAGGCAGCCCTACTGTCTCGGACTACTCAAACCAGATCCCCTTCAGAGACGGAGTTTCCGCCAAGATCGAATCACCCCGACGACCTACCTCGGACGCCTCATCTGGCTACTCAAGTGGCATTCCTGAGAGCGTTCGTGATACCTGGGATCCCATCGGCAGCTACAAGAAGCCGTGGGGTGCGGATCGTGCCCCGAGCAGTGTATACGCTGAGAGCCTCTACCCGACGTCTCTGGCACCAAGCATTCCATCAAGGCCACCAGGCCAGGGTCATCCGAGTGGTGTGAGCCAGCAGCCCCCGCTTGCCATGGCTTCAACATCGTCAGACATGAGCTGGCTGAACCTCGGCGAGATCAACAAGGCCAAGCAAAATCAACGCTAGGTATAGCCGGCGATTCACTTGAAGTCATGGCGGTGACGAGACACTAATCGCCTCTGCGCAACCTCTCCGAGCTCAGTTCTCGGCCATGGCGCCTTCACGACATCCCAATCATGATCCGTCCTTCCACTTTTATACCCAGGTCTTTTCCGGAGCATCGTTTTCGGCGGGGGCCTCCATTCAGCATAGACGGCTTAGAGCACTCAACAGTCCACCACTCGTTACAATCCCAATATTACCACACATAAGTCTCGTAGAGACGCACACACATACTCGGCGTGCCCTTACTATCCCATTATCGCCTACCTAAACTATCCGCCGCGCACATTATTTCCATTACTACTACACACTCGCATCACACTACCTCACTCTCGCTCTCACTCTCACACACTCTCGCACGACCGCAGGCATGGCATGTTTCCTCGGGCGGCGTAATTCTCTTCATCCGCTCGTGAACATGGCTTCCCACAATTCTCTTTTCCCATCCTCTTTTCCCGATTTTCCTCCACATGTTTTTCTCTTCCATCTCTTGCTTTTTCTTCTTCGCTTCTAGCATCTCTCTTCTGTACATTCCTGTTTTAGAGCGAGACCCGGGACAGGTCGTTCCCTTCGCAGTCAGTCATTTCCGTGATACCAATATCGCAGAGAACTCCATCAACACACGTCCAAGCCACAAAAAGGATTCACAGCAACGTCGCTTGTTGAAGTTTGTCTTTTGTCTGGTACTTGGCAATGTAATTATCAATTTTTTGTCACACAATACACCTCAAGGGTGTTTAGGAGAAGGGGTGTTGGAGGAGAGGAAGTTGTTCATCACTTCTAGGGGCTTTTTTGATGGTTTCTGTCACTTTATTCCCCCACTTGACTTGGTGGAAAGATGAAAGAGGGGAGAGTGGAGGTTGACATTTGGAAGGGAAAGGGAAGAGGGGGTGGAAGGAAGTTGAAGGGGGTTGTTGTTCGACTCGGTTTGGTTGTTGAAACTACCTGCTACTCTTGATGAAGATGAAAAAGGGGGGGTGGCATTATTGTATTATTTCTATCAACTGCTTGTAGGGCTGTTCAATCGATGGCTTGTCAAGTTGAAACATGAACCTGGACTGTAGTGACTTGTGTTGTGATTATCATGATTGGGGAGGGAGGTTTAGTATGGCTACTCGACGTTGTGTTGTGGCCGGCCTTCTATGTAGTCGAAGCTTAGAATGTCTAAGGCCAGACTCACGTCGTGTCTACCCTGCCGTCGGTTTGGCGGATCGATGGTGTCAAGCATGATATGCTGACGATTGCTGGCACCTTGGCCGTGCTGTGATAGGCTGCAGATGCCCTGTTGCTCGACGTCAGAGCTGGCCTTGGGGCGCTCCGTGGGAGAAACATTGCGGAGGGCGGGGCTCAAATGCCTAAATTGAACTTAGGTTCACTTTTACTACTCCTCAAAGTGGGCGCTTTCCAGCTAATCACCTCTCACGCAGTCTGTGTAGAGGCGGAGGGCGGCGCGCGCCACAACCGACTCTGTCACTTGACCCAGTCGGGCTTCCTTCGCCTGGGCTTCGACCGATGGGAGAGAGGTGACCTGTGAACGAGTTCATCTTTTATCAAACACCATCAATCTAGATGAGGAGAGCATCACTGGGGGGCAGAGAGAGCAAGAGGTTCGTCCGAGTACAGTGTTTGCTTTGGAAATCAACATCTGTAAGAAGACCTCGTGCCCTCTGTCCCGTCTTCTCTGCTCTACAATCGAAAGCCTGAGCTCGCAAACAAGACGAAGAAACCGGGAGCCGAGACTTGGGTGCAAAGGTGCTCACTACTCACGGAACCCCTGTCGAAGCATCTGCCAATACTCATCCTCGATATCCACGCCTTGCACGTGGCTCCAGACCCCAGCCTGACCCTTGATGACCTGAATGTTGCGACCATCCTTCCACATCTGGTAGCTGGTCCAACCAAACATGGCTTGCACAAACACCTTATCGGGAGCTTCGTGTAATTGCCTTTCGAGTACACGAAACTGCTCCTTAACGTCCTCCTTGGAGATAGTACCAATGGCTTCGCGCCACCAAAAACTAGACGCAACTAAATCATCCGCGACCTCGACCGGCCCTTCGGGATATAGCCCCTGCTCTTTCTTGATTTGGTGGTAAGCATACTCTAGAAGCCACTTGCCGAGCCAGTCGATGTCGTCCTGGATCTGACGTCTTCTGGCTCGCTCGTTCGAGGAGATGCGCTTGTCGTGGTCTCCTCTAACCAAGAATTCCAATTCGAGAGGAACAGCAGGGGGCTCCGAGGAGCGGGGAGGAGTGGCGACCTGAGGAGGAGAACCAGCGGCCTGCTTCTTGTTGGACGCACCTGGCGAACCTCCGCTTGAAACGTGGATCTCGTCCAACGGGGTCTTCGAATCATGCCTGGACCGCTTGTTCCCTCTGGTCTGGTTTCCTCTGGTTTTGCTTCCTCTGGGCCTTCCTATGGTCTTCTTTCCTCTGGTCATTGCGACGTTAGTGCCTGCCTCGCCGAGATGCACCGGCTCTGGAGCACTCTTCCCCGCGTCATCCCCACCGTCGGTGGACGTCTTGGCAGCCCGTGGGAGGCTTTCTCTCTTGGGTGGCATGCTGTTTGACGGAGATTGTGTCTTCGGCGTGTGTATAAGAACTTGCTTGTGATAGTATGCAAGGTATGAATTGAACGAAGAAAATGTGCAATGTCCTGCTCAGAGTAGTGGTGATTGGATAGCAAGGTAGTGTGTGTTGAGGAGGAGAGGAGTTGGTTGAGCAAGGGGAGGGTATGGGTAATTTTTTCCAAGCCGGGGGAGGATGTGAGAGTGCGAGTTGCTGCCTTCCGAGTCCAGGAGTAAAGCTTAGAAAGAAAGAGGCTGAACCTGCCTCGCCAGTAAAAGCGGAAGGAGTAGAGCCAGAGAGAATAGGTGGGCCCCTGTGTGTCTCTGATAGTCGTGCAATAGAGACTTGCAGACACAAGTTACCATCGCCACTTGCTACTCGAGACATTACTTTGGCGTTGCTGCGCTCACCATCATCATCACCATCTCTTCCTTCTAAATGCTTCAACTTCCTTTCCTTCCCCGTGTCTCTCTTGCCTTCTTTCATCTTATCGTCGCACCTGCTGTCGTCAATTCATGCTGAGGCTGGCACTTGTCTATTTAAACACACAACCCACTCAATCTCACAGCTCTCAACCTGCCAAGAACAACTCACACCCTCATCTGAGTGTTACTGTGAAAGCAGTCACAGGTCAAGCACCATACCGAGATTGGCAAGATACCCTTCGGACACTCAAGTCATCCCACTTGTAACTACTCACATAACAACTGCCTCGTAACTACTTTCTTGACATTTTCACACAGCACTCTTCCTGCCTCAACTCTTGAACATGACTGCTCAACCGGAGTTCTCCCGGAAGTGGTCCTGGAGAACCGACCTCCATGCCTACGATGACGGACTCGGCGACGCTCGTCAGCCCAGTCAGATACTTACGTTCTCTGGTCATGAGAATCACAAGACCGTACGCAGCGCCTTGATCGATAGATTGAGGAATGGAACAGCCAAAGGGACTACGAATCTTCCAACCTCGCAGGAGCTGGGCGAGGGCAACAGCAGAAAGGCACGCCGCGGTTTGTGGGTAGGATGGCACCTTCCTCTGGAGGTTGCTGCCGAGTCCTCTCAGGCCATACAGGGACTTTCCATCAAGAAGCTCATTGAGAAAGAGGCGTCGAATGAACAGCTAGAGGCTGTGACTGTCTCACAGAGCAGTCCCACCGCTCTCAAAGCCATCGTCTCCATGGATACAAGGAAGCGGCTTCAATACTACGCGCTGGCTGAGCCAGATCCGAGAACTGGTATCTGCAAAGCCTTCCAACTGAAGGGCGGCACGACAGGTGTCTACTTCTTTCCCGAATTCCGAGACCCGGACGACAACCTCATCGCCTCGAACAAACGGTGTCGCGCGTGGGCTGCTTCGATCATGGAAGCTGCTGGCAAGAAGGAAGACGACAATGACGAAGACGACGGCAGCGGGCAAGATGACGAACACGACGACAACGGAGACGACACTAAGGGCAAGGAAAACAAGCCAGCAAAGCAGAAGTCAGATGAAGGCAAGGGCAAGTCCAAAATTAAGACAGGCTTAAGCATGTCCAACAAAGGCAAGTCAGCGGTTGCCGGGGCCGGCGTCGGTGCCGCGAGCTCGTTCGGTACCCAGACCCAGAATGATCTGTGGAACGCCTCTGCTTCAACCTTCCCACCTTCGGGAGCGAGCCGCATCACGGAGCTCAAAGCTCGGCTTGCCGACTTGCGTTTGGAGATGAGCCCGAAGCTGTACAACGAGATCAGAGTGGAGATGGAAGGACTGACGAAGGTCAACTTTCCTCCCTTTCCTGACTTGGCGTACTTTTGGTCTTTCATTTGTAAAAGGCGGCTCAACTTACGACGTGCAAGGCTGGCGGTGGATGAGTTCTTCGTAAGTGACCTCACCAAGACTTCTGCCCACTTCCAAAACTTCTGCCCACTAACAGATTGCTTGCAGCGCCTCTATTCACACTTGAACCGCCAGTCATTGATGAAGCTGAATCACTTTTTGGTTCACGCCGCATCTATAGTGTTGCGCAGCGACACGGAAGGCATCGTGACCCTGAGCTTGGATACAGTCAAGGACTTCCTGGTGACCCTCGCATACATCTGCGACGCCAGATATGCTGACGAGGCAGAAGTGAAGACTAAGGTGTTCCTCGCTTTTGAAATGGTTCGAGAGCAACCAGACGCCTTTCCTCAGTCGAACGAAACCACCCATCAGGACAGGATTCGAACTTTCCTTACTGATGCAATCGATAACATGGAGAGACAGCTGGTCGTCCACGTGGAGAATAGCCGGCTTGCAGCTAGCCTTGGTGCAGGACAACACACGACAGGTGCTGCCATCGTCGACCAATGGGTCAAGAGGTTGAGAGAACCATCCTCCGGACGCATGCAAGAGCTGCCGCGTCCGTCAAAGAGGCTTCGACAGCTGGTTGTCGATGAAGATGAAGATGAAGATGAGAGTTTGCCGGAGGCCGAGCTCGATGGCCCTGGCTCGAATGCCAGCTCAATGGATTTGAGTTTGCCGGAGGCCGAGCTCGATGGCCCTGGCTCGAATGCCAGCTCGAATGGAGATAGTCTTGCAGCAGCCGGCTCTACTGGATATAGTGCTGGCACTCCAAGCCATCAACATGCCGAAGGCGAAAACCTCTTCTCGAGCTCTCGCCCTGCTCCAGACGATTTCCATGATGCGAGCTCCCACATTGCCGAGCCAAGCACCGTCGAAGTCAAGCCTAGTGGTCCAGGCACCCCTCCTGGCACCCCTCCTGGCACACCCAACTCCGACTCGCACCTCAGCGACCCAGAGTCTCTGGTCACTGGACCAGGCTCTCCCAAGGATTCGGATTCACTTGCCGTGCTCCAGCTATTCAACGAGTTTGAGAATTGACGGCCGCCTCAGGAAAACAGTTCGAATTTGGAGAAGAGAGATAAGAGAAGAGAAATAAGAGCTCAGGACCAAACGAAGGCTTTGGAATATGCATGTGTAGAGGATAGAGAACTCGGCACTTGCGAGCGCGGCGGAACAAGAAAACGCGCATGGTTTATGCTCTATTTGAGAAGGAGAGGAAGGCAGGAGTGAACAAGATGCAGACAGAGCAGATACATAGCTCGCAGCGAGTTGCTTTAGTTTCAGGGCAGATATTGAATTTGACTCGCGATTTCCTCACTCGAGGCCTTCTGAGTGACTCCAATGCGTTGAGATGGTCATTCTGTCTTCGTTGTAGCCGCGACGATGTCAGGAGGTGCTGCTGCTGAAGTCAGTAATATTACCTCCGTGCTTCATAGCATCACGTGCAAGCTTGATCTCAAAGTACACACGGGCCAACGATGGCGGGGAAGTGACTTCGGATCACTTGCGCTAACCCAAAGCGGACCCAAGGGACAGCTCGGTCGTCACTGCTTGAACGGCCACGCGGATACCGTGCTCCCGAAACGCGGAAACATCGAATCCCAACGACCTGGACTCGACCTTCCCTGATTACGATTATTCCAGCTGCTGGAGTACCTCCTCTACGATTCAAAGATCATCGAGAATGATGTAGCGGGCTGTCACCAATCGAACCAACGCAAGAAACGACAGCACTTTCAGCCCAACCGCAACCATGGAGCGGGCTGCGTCTGGGGCAAAGTCGCTCTTTCCCCAAGGGCCCAGCTTCACCCTCGACGATTTCTCCAACCAGGACTTTGTGGTCCGCGAATTCGTCGACAACCTCGCCGAGAACGCTGTACCTGCCAATCGAAGGTCTGGCCCGTCACAGCCTGCCTTCGACCCAAAGCCGCTCATTCGAACGTTTGAGAGTACGAAACCTCGAGCCTCTGCGCAATCTAATCGCTGACCACTTCTAGACGCCCTTTCGCAGCTTGGATCGCTGTCCGAGGAACTCCAGGAGAAGGAATCGGAACTTCAGTCCAACGTGCGACGAGCCGAATCCCAGCATGACCAGACCCTCGATACCCTCGGCAGAAAGCTCGACCAGTCCATGGCGTCCTTCGAGGCGCTCGATCTGTCCCTAAATAACCCCGCGACGAACGGCGACCGAAGCGCGAGGCAAGAAGCAGGAGGCAACATCGCCGTACAGATTGGAGAGAAGCTCGAAGAATTGGACAGGAAACGAAGACGTGCCCAGGACGCCAACTTCCTCATCCAATGTTGGCTCGAGGTCAGCGAGACCGGCCAGCTGACGTCGCTGGAAGAGATCCAGAGACAGGGCGGCGCTGAGAACAAGGTGCGATGTGCCGTCATTTCTCGCCAGCTCATGCGCATCAGCCAGCGCTTGGATCCGGCATCATGGGGTCAGACAAACGGGACGAATGGATTCCGCGGGAACGGCGTAACCAATGGCGTCACGGGAACGAGCCGCGCTCATAATACACGCGAGTTGTTGGAGAAGTTCTCAGAATCACTCGAGCAGGAGCTCCTGAAGCAGTTCAACAATAGCTACAGGCGCCAAAACTTCGACGATATGATGGAGTGCTCAAAGGTGCTCTACGACTTCAACGGCGGTGCCAGCGTCATTGCTACGTTCGTCAACCAGCACCAGTTCTTTATCGACAGGGATCAACTACTCTCGGACGAGGTGATGATGGATGGAGAGACGTGGGAACAGATTGCCGACCCAGATTCAGACCCACCCGGGGTCGAGGCAAGTCTGCAGTCTCTCGTTGACGAAGTCAAGCTGGTCATGCAGGAGGAATCCTTCATCATCAAGAGGGCTTTCCCATACTACGAGACGGTCTTGATCAAGTTCATCCAGAGAGTGTTCCAGCAGTCCATTCAGCAACGACTCGAAATGGTTCTGGACAAAGCCAACGAGGTCTCATCCCTGGCCTTCTTGAGATCGCTGCACTCTTCGAGGACATACATCAGCAGTCTTATCGAGGATCTCAAGACTCATGGTCTGACAGAGCACCCAGAGCCAGCCTCTCCACAAATTTCTCAAACGCTAGACCAACAGATGGAAGAACTTTTTGTTCCTTACCTTGTGGGCAATTCGTACATTGACCGCGAGAGAAAGAGTCTCGAGGAACTGTACAGTTCGTTGCTCTTCAAGTTCACAACCTACCACTCCAAGAGAAAGAAGGCGCCTACGGGTTTCATGGCATCCTTGGCGCAACAGAGTTCGCAGCTCTTGTCGTCAGCCAAGGACGCATACCTTGAGCGTCTCGATTCGTCTGAATTGACGGCCACACAGAAGGCTATGATGCTTCGTGTTGCGGGAATTCAAGGCGACAACGAAAACAAGGAAGAAGTAGAGGTGTCGGAGGAGGATGGTGTTCTTAGCGTGGCAAACGCAAAGAGAATGATGAAGTGGCTTGCCGAGTCTGTTCGAAGGACCCTTGAGCTCGGCTCTCAAGTCGAGACACCCAAGGATGTGAACGTACTACTCAACCTGCTGCTCACGACCATGGGCCGCGTCTATGTCGAGACCGCTCTCGACGCAGCCTTGGACGCCGCGAGCTCCCAAGAGAACATCAAGACGGAGCCAGATCTTACATATCTCCCCTCCATTCGCCCTGCGGTTACTATCACCAGTATCATGGAGCGCTTCATCACCACTGTCCTTATCAAGCTGGCTGAGTCAAACACGACCGTCCGTCGTAATATGTCAGCGCAGACAAAATCTGCCATCGACGGTATCGAGCGCAAGACCAACGCCGTCATGCGTAGCTCCATCGACGTCGTTACCAACTGGGTCACCCGTTCGCTTGCGAACCAAAAGAAGTTCGACTTCCGTCCACGAGACGGGGATATCGACTCCCTGCAAACCCCAACCTGTCTGCAAATCAGTCAATTCCTTTCCAGCGTGTCTCGTCACGCCTCTCAGGCTGTTGACGGCCAGAACTTGGAGGTCTGGAGCTCCGAGGTTGCCCTTGCCGTGCTGGCTCTGCTCTTTGACCACTTCAAGAAATTCCAGGTTAACGCCACCGGAGGTCTCATGGTCGCGCAGGATCTATCAAAGTACGTCTCCACCATCAAGGAGTGGTCCCTTGCCGCCGATGTCGAGGCCTCGGTCGAGCTCCTCACCGACATTGGATCGCTGTTCATCATTGGACCGGAGGCTCTCAAAGAAAAGTCCCGCACGCTCGCCACCGGACCCTCCGGTATGGGCAAGAAGCTCTCCAAGGCCGACTTCAAGGCCTTTGTCCAGCGGCGCGAAGATGCCAGTAGTGTTGGTATCCAGAGCGTTATCGCTGGGCTTTAAGCATGGTATAGCAGAAGAAGTAAATGTTTTTGAGCTTTGCTTTCATTGCCGGATTAGCAGTACATAGCAACGGGAACTCGCGGGTGTTAGCTTTGTTGTGATGATGATCAAATATGATACCAATTTTTGCATGCCAATCCTGAAATTGAATCAAGTAGCATGACTGAGTGGTCACTCGAGGCACTTCTCCCGCAGGCTGGCAACAAGTATGAGGGCAAGCCCAGATGACCCATGTTACCTACGGTGATGCCTTTTGGATCACGGTTTTAGATTCGTTTTCTTAACACCCGTCAGAAATGAAGCATCGTAGAATCCACCCTTTCATAGCGAGCCTCAGCTTTAGCATCCGGCCAGGTCGCACACTCATTTACCTATCATGACGATCGTGGGCAGTATTTACAAAAGTTCGGAGACTGCGTTCTCGGCGTGCGATGTCGTTGACGGCACATCCGATAATTGATCAAACATTCAGGTCCACCGACTGCTTAGTCCATCGAGGGTTGCGCCGAGCTATTTGATACTTGTTTCGGCGCTGCTATACTGTATTCGAGTGATTCAATGAGCTCTTGATGAAGAACATCGTGGTCGGGCAGATTAGGACAGTGCAAAATGATACAACCTTCAATTGTCCCGGTAGGCACGAGATGCCAGCATTACGCCCGAAAGCCGAATGTCCAGGCATTGTATCTTCATCATTGGTATTTGATTGCGACGATTCCTCTTCTGTGTATCTCAGCTTATGTTCGGGTATCTGAGGTGTTCTTTCTGACTTAGCAAAAGCCCACACTCTTTTCGATTATTTGACCCAAGTAGTTTGGTATCCAGATCAAGTTTTCCTTTGCCAGGGAATACATGAGCCATTGTGCTCTTTGGGTAGTTGCTCAATGCTACCAGCCGCGAAGGGGATGTACATTGGTCTGGATGCTGCCCAGGAACGTCTCGCATTGCTTTTCTCGCTTAGAAAAAGCATGGTATAGATATTATATTAGAATGTAACGGTGACCCCAAGTAACGCTCACTTGCCCACCTGCTTAACAGTTGATGAAAAAACTAATTGCGCAAGAGTCCATACTTCGTGTCGTCCTCATTTAGCTTACGTTGAGTCAAAGGTTCTCGAGTGCTGTACGTACTCGAAGGAGAATTTGAAGCATGCATTTCGACAGAAAACGACGAAATGGACAAGTGCCTCGTTGTCTAATTGGTGGCAATGTTGCCTCGAGAAAAGCCATGCGACAAGGTTCAAAGAAATTGTTTTGCATGTGGGAGATGAGCTCTCCAGTTAGTTCTCACAGAAAAAGAAACAGATCTCCAGAAGCAGGACATAGAGCGGAGTTGCATATACGAGGTCTTCACAATGCAAGATCATGCGAGTTAAGGGTACACTTGAGGTGTTAGTCTATGATGATAGACCTCCTTTCACTCAAAGTATGTGAGCTTGTGTTTCGTCTGTGAACAATCCAGTGGTGGATTGGCAAAAAGAAACTAGTTGAACAAAGTTAGGTGCAACTTGTTCTTTGCGCGAGAAGATGCCACCCCAAGAGGGGAATGACGAGAGCTTGTCGGCTGGTGCCCTCGGACCAACTCCTTATCAGAGACCTTGACGCCTTAGTTGTTCGATTCTCAGGGAGATATGGATGAGTTCGACTTGGCGCTTGTGAGAGGTTTGAGACTCATGCTGCCTCCGCCACGTTCTTGGTCTGCCTAAGAGTGGTGTTGTTCTTTCTTCGCAGAATCAGCTAGTGAGAGCTAACTTTCTCCAAAGGAAAGAGCACAGTAAATCAGTTGGTGAACCCTAGAAAGAGTCGCAAAAGGACATTCCCCTCATATCATCCGGCTTCTGGCTGAAAATTTGAAAGGACATCCGTGTCTTCAGCCTGAACACCAAATCATCGAATTCGCGCCTTGTGATCCTATCATCTGAAGGCTTGAGGATAAAACTCATTATTTTAAAAGGTTCTTTCTTCAAATGTGTATCTGAACTCAACGGAACAAGTCTCGCCATTGTAGGCCTGTGGTGTATAATGTTTGAATCGTGATTATGATGCTTCTAGGTCGCTTCCCAAATAGCGTGCAATTGGGCAATCACTCAATCCCCAAGATGCATCATAACTAGTTCCCGTCTTTACAGAAAACAACAAAGACCAGTTGCGAAAAAATAGGATAGTCCAAAGTGGCGATGGGCTGAACTAAACTAGAAGATCGAAGATCGCGGGCCTTGGACTATCGAAAACTAGACGAGCAGCGAATGACAGCCACGGATACGACGAATGTTGTCCACCGCAACGGGCGCCACATCGACAGAGCGCGATCGATTCAGATCGCCTAATTTCCGATCGTAAAGACGATTAGAGGCGAATAAGGCTGCAGTATCTCAAGAATGGGAAGAAAATCGTGTCGACGTGTACAAAACAATGTTTCGCACCAACGCCGCGGCCGCGTGGCTCCAACTTTGGGGACGTGGTTCGGGTGTGGCTTCGGTATCGACAGGGATTTTTTTCGTTGGGAATGAAGGCACTGAAGCAGGTAAAATGACATGAATGTAAGAGGGACGAAAATAGCCAGAAATGCGATGAGCGGAGTAAAAGCGATTGATGGATGCCCCGGGAGTGCAATGGAAGCTATTTTGGGCCACCGGGCTCCGTTTTTTGGAAGAGATGACGATGGTATGAAGTGGAATGAGAACAGCAAATTTTCAAGGCAGTGAACAGCAAATTGTAACTCAGCAGGGAGCCTTGGACGACTTGTCAGAATTCTTGAACGGAGAAAAAGAGGACAAGAATCACCTCGGGCAACAGAAGCAGATGATGCAAGTGTTGGCCGCATTTCCTGGTGATGAAAGCATGCGCGATGATGACCGGCCTTATCCCGCGACGACCCCCAACCCGCGGGATTTGATCGCAAAGCATGGTCCAAGTAGCAAAATGAAGCATGGAAAAAAGAAAGACTCGAGCTTTGAATGATGAAAGCAGGGCGGCGACGCAGCGAAATCAATGTAGTAAATGAAGTGTTTTGAGCATGGCTCAAGAACCCCGTCCGGCGTGTTTAAAATGCATGCCGGCAGAAGATGCTGATTCTCTCGGCTTTTGCCCCCGACTCAGGGACAGAATAAGATCTGATCTTCCGGCAAGGGTCAAAAACATACTTATGTTTGTGGCCCCAGAAGCACAAAGGAGACGGATAACGAGCATGCAGCAGCGGGGTTACTCCGGTGGACAAACAATGGATACGGACGATCGTGGATCACCCCCCGGTGATCATCGACGGATACAAGATCCACGAGCGAACATGCTCCGAAGCCCACTGGGGACACTCTCATTTCGAGTAAGCAAACGATGAGGTAAAGAAACGCAAGGCCTTGCCCTGGCGTTGTCGCCTTGCTCATTCATGAATGTGTCCGAAACGAATGAACAAAACACAGAGGGAGAGTAGAGAAGAATGCTCACTGGATGAAGGTTCTCCCAAGGAGAAAAGAGAGGGGACCCGGATGTTCAACGGAACGGGCTCCGAAAATATCGCGGGAACCCCCTAAGCCTCGCGCACCATGAGGGTCAAGCCCAGACAGCCCATCTACACATGCAACTAGCGACGCATCCGGACCATTTACCCCGACCACACCATGCCGCCCACCTATCCGACACCGCTGTCTGCGAGAAGAAAAGAAGCAAGGAAGAGTTACTGCAAGAAAACCCAGGTAGAACGCGAAGCGTAGAACACAAAAGGACCGCGCGTGGGGCTACTGCGATTTCACACCTAACATCACTTCTCACAAAGCGCCGGATCTCTCAAGCATCTAGCCTCGGCATCCCGCTCTCCCTATTTTAAACTCCAACCCTGCAAGAGCCAGTCGTCCGTTCATCTCTCACTGTGATGTAAAGCAAGGGGGTGAGGGCTGAGAGGTTCGTATGTCTCTGAGCTTGGGCCCGCAACCTCCTTGTCAGATCATGTCGATGGATCACAGAAAGTTCGGGCATTTGGGCAGCGATTCAGCGAGAACACATCGCCGAGGCCACGAGTACTTGGCGAAGCGGCCGCGGTGTTTGACGTGTAGATCATGGTTTAGAGTTCCCGCTAGCCTCTGCGGTCTCCCGCGTGGAAGCCTAGCTGTGGCCGTTGGGAGGAGGGCTTTTCGCTTTCGTGAACCAGAGACAAAGACGGGCTGGGACCGAAGATGGATCGCGAAGCGAAAGCTGGTCTGCTTCTTTTTCGGGGACCCGTCCCTCCCAACGAGCGGGCCGCGCCGAAACCTTGGACTCCGCTCATGGCGATGATCGTTCAGAGTCTCGTTCACTCGGCCGATTGTTGCTGTCTTCGTCCGTCCTTCACCAGGGGTGTGGCTGAACGTCGTCATGCCCCCTTCCAAAAGCCGGAATGTCTCGCGATCTTCCGCCCTAGATCTGCCCCCTAGTCAGTGCCCATGGACAGTTGTGTTTCTGGGTCGCGTATGCCAATCTCAAACACGGCAGCTAACCTATCCCGTGAACTTCTTCCCCCATCGAATGACTCGGTTCTGCTCACCGAGTTTCCTATTCCATGACTCCTCCCCGACGTTATCAGAACGGAATACCTCTTCTGGACCAGCGTTTCCCGCGGAAAGACTGTCTGTAATGAGCGCAACGTACGCAATATATGAACCCCAAGACTGAATGAACATGTCGGCAGCAGACGGCCATCTCCCCTACTGCGTACAGCCCATCATGTCGTGCCATGTCATGTCATGTACGTGACAATGCAATATGCTCGAAGTTAGCGCCCGAACAGGCATAGGTGCGGTTACGACTTGGTTGCTTTTCGGGGGTTAAATGGCCTGAACGGGAAACACGAGACAAAATATCGTCGAAACCCTTCACCAGCTCCAGGTCTGGGATGGGTCAAGTTAGTGACGGAAAACCCCGCGAGTTGGCGACTGGGTTCAATCGCTAGTCTGTCACCCCTGGACATTCTTGCCCTTTTAGATCGATCCTTCCTGCCCTTCCCCCTCCCTGGTCTGTCACCTGGGGAATGATCATCCGAGTAGTGGTTCATGACGAAGGTTTCGGCCAGGCCCTGGGCCGTTATCAGCCTGGAAGCAGTCGGAAGTCGCCTGGAAACAGTTTTCTTCGTGGCTAGAACGTTAGTTTACCTTATTAGCTCAAGTCTCCGTTTCACCAATCGTTATTGTCAGGCCATCCCCGGACATGTCTCCTTGTTGTGCAGCTACCAGTCCGAAAGCGATTAACTGAACCGTAATATGTATGTACAACATGCAGGAAGCGTCCCCCATACTAAAAGAAATCCACTTGTTCCACTCGACAAGTGACCTGTTCCTTGTCAAGCGGAGCTCCCGCCACCAACCGCATAATCACATTATCAACGTTCTCGCGAAACCAACGGCAAGTTGGTTGGCAAAACAAGGAAAAACTGGACCATCGACTCTTAAACCCGGGCTTGGACCGCTCGACCCCGTTGGTTACCCCCGGCCGCTTCAGTTCTCTCAGGCCTGGCGGGCGACCCGGATGAGTCCCCCGTAGGATCTCAGATTCGCGCGTGTGACAACTCGCATAACACAGATCCGCAGGTCAACGATCTGCGATTACACAGGAGGACATGTATTGTCTTCCATTCTGGCTCACGAAGAAGTTTCTGAAGTGGTCGAGTGGCCTGATGGTATCCGGGCAAAGACTGTCGAACGTGTCGCAGCCACACATGTCCGTAAGCACGGGATCGGAAAGGGGTCAGAGGGGGTGTCTGGTACGGCTCGGCTCGGGCTAGAGGAAGCTTGGGCTGTCGTGGTACCGAGAGCTGAAAACAAAGAGCGCGATGTATGCCGACTTGCGGTGTATGAGATGCCGCCGGCATTGTCGTACGATTCATGGGCGCTTCATCCTGCAGCATCATCGCTAGCTCTGTGCTGTTGCCTGCCCTCAATGTCGGCTGCAGGATGCGCTATGAGGAAAATCAGATAACTAGGTGTGACGCTGTCATCAACCAACCAAGTTGGTCCAGTGCCTCACCGGTGTGGCAAACGGGGTAGCCAAGGATTTGGTCATACCGGCAGCCCACCATCGTCAGCGTGGGTTGGATCCCTGTTAAGTCGAAGGGAAATAAGAAAGAACGACTGTTCCCACGTCCAACGGCTGGTATCGTTCCGTTTCGACTCACACTTTTACCGACCACTTCCATGTTCTGTTCATACACAACCACCGGACGAAGCAGCAGCTGGTCAGGGCCACCATCAGAATGAGTCCGAGGAAGACCACGGTCCAACGGGTGCGGCCATTTCGTCCATCACCCAACACAGCTTGTCCTGCAGGATTACCGACCAGTGTCGCCAGGCTGACGACGGCGTAACAGCAGCCTATGTAGGTACCGCTGTCTTCAGCGTTGCAGAGTCTGCCAAGACACGTCGCCGCCGTTGAGACGAAACTGCCGGTTCCAAATCCCAGGAGGAAAGCAACAGCGTATAATGCAGATACAGAGGTATCGCCGAAGGGGAGCCATAGTACAAGCATCGTCGCCTCTGTGAGTATCGTCATCACAATGGTAACGTTGAAAGGGCCGATCCTATCGGTGAAATATCCGGGAATTATCCTTCCCAGAGAAGAACCCCTGAAGAGTCGTGATCAGCACTCAAAGCCCCAAATCGCCAGGGCTAGAGAGGGCTAGACTCACACGCTGAATACAAGGGTCAGATAAAAGACGTCGCCAAGTTTGACTGTGTTGGCGTATGTCGGAAGCAGACCCCAGGCCACAAATAGAACCAGCTCAAAACCTGTTATGAGCCTGCATTAGGGCAGCCGTTACTGATGAAGCCGGGATGAGAAGGTCATACCACACACGCTCAAGGTAAAGAGCACAAATTCCCAGCTTCGGAAGCAGGAGAAGTCCCACAGCTTGCTCTGAGGAGGCTTGCGTATCTTAGGCTTGATCAAGACGCACCCGAGGGACAGAAACGCGCCAATTATTGCAAGATGAACCAGACTGGCCGTAGTCCAGTCAAAGTGTTTGGTGGTAAATCGAAGTACGACTGAGAATATCACGCCACCAAGTCCGCCGCCCATGGTACAGATGCCCATTGCCAACCCCTTCTTCTTGTCGAACCAATGATTGATCACTGCTAGGGCGCTCGTGGTCAGTGCCGCTGCGTCCGTAAGGTTAGGTACATTTGATTACGCCCTGGGATGAATCAACGTACCCGCACCTACTCCGGCGGTGGAGAAGCAGAGGAAGAACTGCCAATACCGACTACTGAAAGCAATGCCGAGAAACGATGCGCAGTACACCGTGGCAGCAGGCGTCATCAGCCATCGAGGGCCGAATTTGTCAAACACTGCGCCAAAGAGGCCGCACAGAAGGACTGCAAGAAAGCCAAAGACGGATATAATCCACGATATTTCCGTATTAGACCAGTCTGCAAGCTGGTTTTCCTTCAAGTAGACTTGAAAAATGCCAACCGTCGTCATTAACCCGAAGGTCGGGATCATGGTTGCCGTCGACCCCACCACGACGGACCATGCCCTGCAGCCACGGTCTACAGGCTCAGTTGAGATGACATGTACTTGGTTAGTAGATGGGTATTCTACAGACAGTGGTCGAGCTTGGGGCAATGTCGGCCGGGTCTGGTCCGCTGGATCGATGTGTATCGCGGGACATCGCGTCGGTAGCCTATGAGAATTGAGACATCAGCTATCTTATGTAAAGCCACCTGAACAGCAGGCCAAAGAAAATAGTTCCATACTCTATTCCTCTTTGAGGAGGTGTTGCGGTCATTTCGTGGGCCGTTTTGTGTTCAGACGCGGTATCCATGGCCGAAGCTTCGTTACGCTGAGACACGGCATGTAGAGTGAGCTGAGTCGGCGTGTGTACACCTACGGCCATCGTCGAGTTATACTCAAGAAGCCTTGCCACAGTCTCGCAGAAGTGATAATCTAGACAGAGAACTTTGGTTCAGAACCAGAGTCCGGAGCTTCCGTCAATGATTAGAAGTTGGAACTTTGGCTGTGGATCTCAACCTGGGACTTTGGTCAATGGTGGTCAGAAAAGCCAAGTTATCATATTCAGTTCTCGAAGAAAGTTGATGAGAAATCAAAGTCTTCAAGTCGGTCTGTTGTCTATTTGATAGAAATCACAGGTTGGCGGAGGAGTTCCATCTTGTTCGGAGGCGCGGAGGGCACTGCGCCAAGGGGGGATTTCAAAGCCCATTGCCGTGAGGAGGCTAGGCAAATCGGCCACACGAGAAGCGACCAACTTAGACGAGCCCCTCATCTGGTGAAGCCGGCTGTTTGTTGTGACTGAACATAGCAACCGAGAGCCAACGTTGCTTCAGAGTTCGGTTGAATGTCCATGTTAGGATGATGCGGCTGAATATCTCTGCATTCACCATTCGAGCGGATGAATAAAGACTTGTGTTTGACGAAATTATTCGTCGGGACCCGCGTCTATCGACTCGGTGAGTTGGTTCGATCGTCTTCCAATGTCTTGGAAATGCTTGCCGCAACAACATCCTGGTCGCGGTTAGGGACGGTAAGGTGTTGTGGAGATGGGGATGCTGTCAAGGGAGGTGGGGAGCTAGTGGGCGTCGACCAGACGCCTGGTAGCTAATGAGACGACGTCGTTTGATGGTGCGGGCTTTTTATGGAACCGGGATATATGCGAATGGTTCTTAATTGGGTGCTAGAAGAAGAAGAAAGTGTGTAGGCGTGATGGCAAGGTAGTAGGCATGCTGCTTGTGCAAGAGGTGGCGAATTGGGACAAGATGCCCGTCGTCTGCCCAGGTTCCATGCCCTTGCCTCTGCTTGGCCTTCGTTCCAAATGTCCTGAGATTGTTTGGCAAAATGAGCAGCTTGCTTGGGTATGTACGTGGCTCGATAGGATTCAACCGAAGGCAGACGTTGACGTGCCCAACTCGAGGAAGGATGCGCATGCAAGATCTGTACGACAGCCACGAACCAAATCTTAGCAAGCGCCTACTTAGAGTTGTTGGTGGGTACCGTACCTTTGTGTTACTTATTCACATGTAGAAGTGACAAGGGCATAGAGCGTGGATGAGTGAGGCGGGGCTAGGTAGGTTGGGCAGGGCTTACCCGTCGAGTTGGTTGTCCAAGTCGGGCTGCTGAAGGAATGACCCTGGAAGCGCATGTTTGGTCCCCCGACCCCGTGTTTGCTTTCCCTCGCTTGTTGTTGATCTCTTTCTACACCGCAGCTTCCTCCATGATTGGGAGGAACTTTGGGAAAGCTCGTCATGTGGCCAGTCGTACTGGAGGAATATCAAATACGGCGATAGCTCCAAGAGTATCTATCCCTCATGAATGCCGTCCTTCTTTTGGCGTGTCTCACCCAGACTTGCCATATCTTCGCTCAACCTCTTTCATCTTGTGTCACCTTTCCACCTTCAGTATCTCTGTCTTGTGGCTCCCAGTTCGCACTTTGCGCGCTTAGTTCGAAGCACGCCCAAGCCATATCGCAGTTGACTGCAGCTGATGTCGAAATACTACCGCTGCCACTCCAAACCGCACAACGGCAGAACCGATCGCCAGATATCTCCATTTTTGCCAGTTCCGAGCCAGTCTAGCCTGATATTCTGATTACTTCCTGCAGCCAATGCAGGCTTGTGTCAACATGAGGTTCGTAGGTAACCTCCAGGTTTATGCGACTCGCCCGACTCGTGGCTGTCACATACATGGTTTCCGCAGGGTCGGGACTTCATCTCGTGTTCGAGCTGCCCATTCTGCGCTTGCCGAGAGGGTTGTGGAAGATCACCAGGTGCTTGACCCAGTCACACCATTTGCGAGACCACCTCCGGAGCAGGTTGACCAGTTCTGGCGTAGAGTGCCAGGGTGGGAGGATGTCTCGACAGCCGAGTTCATCAGCTACCGATGGAGCGTATGTGTTATATAATGCCGCCACTCGACCGATGGCAATAGCTGACACACGGCCAATCTTAGATGAAGAATCTGGTCGAAGGGCCAAACAAGCTGCGCCGATTCCTAGACAGGGTTTTGCCAGAGCTAATTCCCGCTCGTGGTCAAAGTGGTGTAATGGAACCTCGAGAAAAGCTGATAGTGGATATTTTTGAAGGCGTTTCTGAAGCGACCATGTCTGTTAGAGTGATGTAAGCTCCTCACCAGAATTCTTGGAATCCAGACTGAACTAGTCTCTTAGGCCATACACCCTCAGCCGTATCGATTGGAGCAACCCGCGAAACGATCCCATTTTCCGCCAATTCATACCCACGAAGTCCATAATGCAGCCAGATCACCCAAAGTTGACGCTTGATTCGTTGGAAGAGGAAGCCGACTCCCCCGTCAATGGCTTGGTTCACCGGTATCCCGACAAGGCCCTGTTCCTCCGTGAGTGCATGAGATACACCTCCCGCGTCTGCAGCGTGACTGACCGCGTGCCGAAGCTCTCTCTGTGTGTCCTACCTATTGCGTATTTTGCACTCGCTCCTACGCAGTTGGTGCTAACACAGAGAGTGTGGCAAAAGCCTCCTTCAAGCCTGGGCGTGCACGATGGGAGGCCGTCTTCCAACACATCGAGCGCACGCCAGAGATCCAAGATATCGTCGTCTCCGGGGGAGATTCGTATCAACTCATGCCTGAACATATTGAGATGATTGGTAATCGTCTTATCTCAATAGACCATGTCCGTCGGTTCAGATTCGCTTCTAAGGGTCTTGCTGTTTGTCCGACGCGCATTCTGGACAGAAATGACCCATGGACCGATGCCGTAATCTCGATCTCGGACAAAGCTCGTAGAGTCGGCAAAGCTGTGGCCCTTCACACCCACATCAACCACCCCAGCGAGATTTCCTGGATCACCGAGAGGGCCAGCCAGAGGCTTTTCGAGGCAGGGGTGATGGTGCGAAACCAGTCGGTCCTACTTCGTGGAATCAACGACGACGTTGCCACCATGTCCAGTTTGATCAGAAGACTCGCGGACAATAACATATTCCCGGTGAGCAATGTAACCCATAGACCTCAAGACCTCGCTGACTCGATCCAGTACTACGTCTACCAGCACGACATGGTGAGGAAGTCGGAGCACCTGCGTACGCCGCTGCAGACGATTCTGGATCTGGAAGCCAGTATCAGGGGTTCGATTGCGGGCTTCATGATGCCGCAGTTCGTGGTCGACCTTCCTGGGGGAGGTGGCAAGCGGTTGGCAAGCACATTCAAATCGTACGATCGTAGGACAGGTGTGTCGACGTATGTGGCACCCGCGGTGACGGGCCGTGACAAGCAAAACAAGGTGTATGAGTACCACGACCCCGTCGACTCAGTTCAACCGTGAGCTTCGGTTGCGGCGTGTTTCCTGTGAGCCGCCCCTACAACCAACCGACCGCTTCATCTAAGGGCTCAGATGGCGGCTTCTGTCCTGTAACGTCTCCTTGCTCGGAAGCAGGAGGTGTGCTTCTTCCCGGTAAACTCTTTCCGGTAAACCAGAGTGCCTATCAGCAGCTTTGCCGCACTCACAAAAGCCTCACTTGTTGGAACGATGTTGGAACGAGGTTGCGAGTCCCGGGTCTAGGCTTGGCCATCTCCCTTTGCGGCGATGTGCATGCCTTGGAAGTTGGTCATGTTGGTTGTAGTCACGACTTGGCTGGCGATTGGCTAAAGAAAGAATCCAGGCTTATGTAAGGTCAATATGCTTGTTGGCGTGCGAACATTAAGGGGCAGAGGGCAGCGGGACTTGAGTTTTAAGGGGTAGTATGCGATCAGGATTGAGTTTTGGAGTCGTTATATAAGACAGCATTCTTCCAAGACTGATCGAAATGCCATGATAGAATGCCATGATAGAATGCCATCTGCCGTGCAACGGTACGAACATGCCACTCTTCATTCGAAACGGGAGGGCTCGGACCGTTCGATGACGGCGAGATGTCATGCGTTCGCATTTCTCGACAGCGATTCGGGCCGGCTACAGTGTGCCCGAGAAGAGGAATGTCGGACTGCATGTTTGTCTTGGACGAGGCACACCGCTTCTCGGAATGCTTTTTGATCGCCGACCCCATACCCGAGACTTCCTCTGCCCCCGTATCTCGTTGGCTGCTGTCCGAGACACACCAACAGCTGCTTTCAACCTGAAAGACAGAAGCCGCTGTGGCAACCGGGATCAACACCATGCGGGGATTTCACGTTCGTGATCTTCACCATGACGTCGGCTCGGACGATGACCCAGAATTAAGTCTCCTGGCCTGCCGGCCTCTAAATTGGGATCAGAGCAGGGTGCCGAGGGAGGAATGGGTTCCAGCCCACGAAGCAATTAGAAGAGCCCACGAGATCGATCGCCAACTGAGCAACGAAACACAACACAATTGGGAGAAAGAAGAAGCTGAACACTTCGGCTCGACTTTTCCCCATGCACTACTCACTCTCCGGAGCGAGATTTGACAGGCGTGGGAACCTCCCGTCGTAGAAAGTCCCCGTAACCCAGCGAACCAGAGAAGAATGCTTCCATGAGCCTCAAAAAGTTGGAAGCGAGCCGGTGGTGGTGGGGAAACAAACGATTCTTCCCACCTTTTCCTTCCGTCTTGTTCTTTCTGCCCCGTGGAGTTGGGACCAAATCTGGGAGTCCATATTTCCGGTAGCCACGAAATGAGATGATCCAGCACGCTCGCCGGAGCGGCTCAAATCTCGTTCAGGTGGTTTCCCAGGAATACGGTTTTCGGGGCTTTTCTGGTTTTAGCCAACCTAGGTTGTTCGTAGAGTAGCAGTATTACTCGAAAGAAATCTAGCGAGCGCGACGCGACTCCACGGTGTTGGGAAAGGCAGAATTTCTGAAATAGAAACACGGGCGCGGCACAGCGTAGCACTCGACGGAGATATTGAAGTCGCAGTCCATCTGGGGAGAGGAGGAGCCCCGTTTTGGTGTAACATCCCGGAGGACGCCGAGGGCGGGGACTCGGCAGAGATGAAGTCGAGATTGGCTCTTTTAAACTTGGTTTTTGGTTGTTTTGGTACGGATACTGCTGGCTGCGTCTTCCATCTCGTGACATGTGCTTGTGTAAGTCTGGCTCGATCTCGTCGTTGCACAACCACGCATCACCCATCTTTGTACGTACATAAAACCAGGATGTAACGGACGACGGAGTTCTTGGGGTGGATGGAATTAAGAAGTCTGAAACACACTTACAGTTCGCGGGACACCGCGGAAAGTGGTCATGTATGTTTGTCTGGACGCATATTTGTACGACATCTCTCACCGCGACTTTTGGTGGTGAAAAGGCATGTCGTTTAACCGCTTTGCCGCGTCTTACCTTGGTCAAAGGTGCGGTCCTTTCTTCCCCAGTGCAGCAGCAGCTGCTGCTGCTGCAGGGGACCAGGGGTTGGCGGCCACAGCACATCAAACGCGCCCACAGCGGATTTGGACCACTCGCGTGTCGAGTGCTGGACGAAGAGGGCAAGGCAAGATGTGGCTTGTCGAGGGAGGGAGCGGGAAGGGCTCTCTTAGGCTCTTCTTTTGGTGTGGTTTACGGGCCTCCACTGCATAATACAAGTCACACCCGCGGACATGATGAACCTGAGCATTTGCTTTCTTCATTGTAATCTTGCTGCATACAGGTGCAAATGAAATATGTTCCGTAGTTTGAAGAATTGCGGCAGCACTTGACTGGATCTTAAATTGTCACTTTTACAGAGACGACGAAGCACGGAGGAATTGCCCAATTGCCCTAGTCCGAATCAGTTTGCCCTTTTGACAGCGGGAAGAGACTCGATTGGGAGCAGGCCCTGACTCGGCCATCTTCCATTGATTGTCTCTCATGGCTCTGCCTGGATTGAGCGACCGCAGGTCACAGGCACAAGATATTGTACGACGATGCGAGGTCCTTTTTACCTACCTGTTGCTTGCTCGCCTTGAGCTCTTCTTTCAGTTGTGGCAGCTGGCAGCGGAAGAACCTTGCTTCGCCTGAGACAGAGACGGGTGTGACCTTGCACCCATTCAGCCCCAAACAAACCCCGAACACCGCCTTTCAGCCCTCGTGGATTGTGACGATCAAACCCTCTTTCTTTGTTCCCTGTCATACGGATTGGCGAGATCTCAAACATGACAGGTCGTCGGAGCCTCGCGGGAGACCAAACATGGCCGACAGTAGTTTTTGTCAACGACACTTCTCCAGCCCCCGTTGAGGGGCGTGCTTGTGCTGCCGTCCCAGGCGGTCAACGACTTTCCTTGACACTCTTCATTCCGAGAGGCACAGCTGCTGGACGGTTGAAAAAGAAAGGAACAACATGGATGACGACTTGATCCGGTTCCTGTCACGACATGAAGGATGACCTTCCCCCCCATCGCATCGCGCGGTGGTGATGCTCGATGGAGAGGGAATGTTTGCTTCCCTCGAGCCCGGGATCGGTTTAATCTGGACGCTGCCACCTCAAAACAAGGCGAATCCTGTCCTGTCTCCCTATCGTCCTCGGAGTTCCCGTCGGTCATGTTTCGAGTACCCAGTTGATTGCACGCGCAAGAACCCCTCTCTGGAAAATCGGCTCTGGGACGAGCCGAACCTGCGGTGTGCGTGCGGTAAAAGCGTGTTCTGTACATTGCATACACCGCTGAGCCCCATGCTCTCGGTGACGACGACGACGACGACGTAGTAGTAGTAGTAGTCTTTTTGCACTTCGCAGTTGGGGGACTTTTTCTGAGGAAGCGGTCAAGCTTTCTCGGCAGGTTTCATAGTTCCAGATTGTTTCGTTCCTTCTTCCACCTTAGCTCGGGGGCCTGACTAAACAGGGGGGAGCCGATATATGGGGTTGGGAGACATGGCAACGGCGAAGCTAGTTTAGATTGAAGCTGAGGCTCTAGACCTACTTTTCACAATATCTCATAAGCAACACGCAGTTTAAAGCGTAGATATGAAACACTGAGGTCAAAAAGACCTCGCGTGTCTTGCTCTCTGTATGTGCCGGCGACGACGGCGCATGGATCACGTACGGGTCTGTATTCTCTAGGGTTTAGCCCAGTGGAGAGAGATATGAAGCTTGAGATGGTGAACCTCGCGTGCACGGCGGTTAGCAAGCTCCAGCCCGGTTGTTCGGCTTGAGAATTTTGGCATGGGAATATTTCCAGGGCCTGGATTTTTCTGGGGCACTCGCTGAAGGCGACGATTCAGCGAGAGAATGGAATCATGAAAGGACGGATACGTAGCTGCCAATTAACGCGAAATGGGAAAATATTGGACCAGGGGAGAGCAAGAAAACAGAATCGAGTCGTCTTCGGCCGAGGCCAGACCCATGGCGACAGAGGCTCGAGTCGTGCGCGGTCCCCATCCTTTTCTGTGTGAATCGGATGACGGGTGTCACTGACGTTTTTAATTATCTGGACATCGCGAAACTCACAGACACTTTGGGGAAAGGCTCTTTTTTTGTTTCGTATCGTCAGATGTTTCCCGAATTTGTTTCGCGGGGCAGGGTCTAGGCCTCGAGCGAGCTCGACTCAAGCATAGACGGACCGTGGACAGATTGGCGTTGACTTGGGATGATCACTGTCTGTGTTCTGCTCATGGATGAGGATGTGCGAAAAAGGCCGGGAAAGCTTGTCGAACGTAGGTCCATCGCGACTTTGAGGATTTAAGGCAGGTGCCTTGCATAAAGACTTTAAGAAGGCTAATCACGGCCTCCACTGCTTTTCGGGAATCGATGTGGTATCGGCGCTCCGGGAAGAGAGGGTCTTCTATGCGTTTTCACCTCATCAGGATCAGTTCATTCAAACGTTTCCCTTTTTAAACCTCTTTAAAGTCTCTAAAGAGATCACCAACAAATGATGTTTCGTCCGGTGGTCCTGTTCGTCCCATTCCGACCCCGTGGGTCAACGGTTTTGTCCGGTGACAGACTTTCGCTACCGCATAAGATCAGCGATATAGGGTCCCCCCGCCGTGGAGCGACTCATGGATTTGGATGCAGGCACGAACAGGGCAAAGTTGGAAAGACGCCGGAGAGATAGAGAGGGAGAGGGAGAATGGGCTTGCTTTGACGGAAAAAGTGGGATGGAAATGAATCATTCCAGAAGGAAAAGCGACGAACTGATGGGGTTGCATTCGATGGACGGTTGAATATAGGGCGCATAATGATTCCTGTGTGATTTGTGTGATTGTGTTTTAAGCGACCTCTTGGGGGCGGTGCAGCAGTGCATCCAGCATACACATCGTCGTCATGCAATTGATGTCTTAACGCCAGTTCTGATATGCCGAAGCTCCGTCCGTCGGAGGAGGCAGAAGGAAATAGGGGGTTGCGCGGAGGCATCTTCCATCTCGGGGGCTTCGTCGCGTGTTCTGAGCGCCCGGCGCGTCGGTCGACTGCAACCTTGCGTCCAAGAAGAGGCAGAACCAAGGCAAGGTTCCGATCGGGTAGGCGTGCATACGTACATACAACACGAGGAAAAAGGCAGGCGCTTCAGCGGGCGGGAAGTGTGCAGCAATCGTGGTTGAGGTTTCATTGCGTCCGTCTATTCCGGGGGACGTTTTCTTTCTTCTCCCAGCCGCCCCCCTGTGCCGCCCTTCTCTTTTGCGACTTTTATGCGCGATGCGGCAGGTTGTGGTGGTGTTGCCCGTATGATGGATGACGCTCGATAGAGTGGAATTGCCACACTGCGTCTGCTCATCATTCGAGTTCCGTTCTGATATCACCGAGACCTACAGGTTCGGAGGTGCGACACCCCGCGGGATACCGTCTGTGGTAATATGCCCGCGCCGTGCGGCCGCAGCCAGAGGAGCCGATAGCAGGAGAAAGGCTGACGCTGCTGACGGAGAGGAGATATGGCGAAGAGATGAGGGTGCTGTTGCTTCGGACTTGTGCTGACACTTGCCAATGGGCCCCAGACCGGGGTTCATCATGAGCCTCGTCACAATTGTCGAGCTTGAGGCGATGGGTGAGATGTCTGTGGGGGCCAAAGCAGTGAGAAGAACCAGAGAGAGAGAGAGAGAGAGAGAGAGAGAGAGAAAGAGACTGGGGTCCAAGGGGGAGGAAACGAGAGTCTACCGATGATTCGCCCATTTCCAGGCCCTGTCCGTCCCTTAGGCGCCAGGCACGCAGGAACGAAGCAGTCTGCTTCTGCATCTTTGCCTCATTGCTTGCGGGCGGTTGGTTCAACGTAGCGCAAGGGTTGGCCCCCCCATGTACACGTAAATTGCAGGTTCTCTCGTCCGTTCATCGAGAATAAACAAAAAAGAGAGTTGTGTACGTGTGTTTTGTGTGTCTCGTCTCATGTTCGACCTCGCTGTGCAGCTTCTGATCTGTGCTCAACATTGTTGCGGGAAAGCGTCGAAGCACGCATCCCTCGCCAACGGGCGGTGACACGATAGCGAGGGAGCCGTACGGATACTTGACGCCGTATGTGCAAGAGCTCGGGGTGATTGTGCCTCCTCTTTGGTTGGATATGTCATGTTTTTGGGGTGTTTGGCGGAACGACGTCCATGCCCAATGATCGCCCAGCGACAAGGGGTCCCGGGTGGCCCTCGAAGTTCCTCCGATGGTTGGTCCAATTCCACCCTCGAGTCTGTCCGGTCTTCGCGCTCTTGACGATTGGGGGGTTCGTTCCTTCTCGTGTAACTTTGCTCAACATGGAAGTTGCCGGGTTTCCGATCCATCTAGACCAGAAAGGCTCACAAAAAATAGAACGACCAAGGCGGACGGCGGCGCTGTCAAGACTTGACAAGTTGGAACCTGTATTTGCTCTCTCTGCTGGTAATCTTGCTGTGCCGTCGGACAGCCTGCCTTCCGCGGCGCGGCACTGGGGCGAGCTGGACAGATTGATTTGATACCCAGGGACAACGAGAGACACGGGAGAGAGCGAGAGACAGTCACACAGACACAAGGGAAAGGATGCACAGACTCGCGTGATGGATGTGCGGCTGGGTTTTGCTTTCTGCGATTTGGTTTCTTGTGTAGCCAGCATATCAAAATTGCCCCTGCCACAGCAAGCCTTAAAGTGTGCGGTAAATGAGCTCGACGACAGATCTTGACTTGTTTCGGGAACCGCAATGGCCAGACGGCTCCGCGAGACATGGAAGGGTGAGGGAGCGAGGGGAATGTTGTGCGACTGGGCAAACCGCACCATCCATAACCTCGTTACGTGCTTTGCCATCGCAGAAAACCTGCAACCGTTGAAGATATTCTATATGTATTTGCTTTATATGGCTTGCCGTCGCGTCGTTAATGTGTGCTGCACGCGCGCTTGCGTGGTGTCATCGGGTCCCGTTTTTTGCTTGGTTTTCCCATCTTGCAGCCGAACGGCGGCCTTTCCGTAGAGGGAGAGACATACATGAGAACAATAAGTATCATATATGCCTGCCATCCCATCTCCTCTCTCCTGCGCCGCAACACCACCCCGCCAAAAAGACCGTACATGCGTGTAAAACCTGGCCGTGGCCGCTCGAACAAAGGCTCTGCCCTCGCTCGAGGCATCATCCCCTCGATTGCATGTCATGCCTAAAGTGTTGGTGATCATCATTATCAATACCCTTCTCGAGAGCCCCATCACATCACGCCGCCCCGGGCCAGAGTGACTCCGTTGGAAAGAAGAGACAGAGACACGGACAGAGCAGAGCCCTGTCGGTGGATTAATACCACCCATACTTTTTCTTACCTTACCTTTACTCTATTCGCGTTGTCCCCTGCTCCGTCCTATATTTCGACCCTTGGCTCGCATTCCTCTCGAGCCGGTGGAGCCCCCTTTACACCATCCTTACCCAACCGGACCCTCAGCCAGCGGACAGGGTCTGCCCCTGGGTCTCTCTGCTCAGCTCAATACCGGATTCGGCAGCCGCTTGTTGGTGCTGGCGGAGCACTCTGGAGTGGCTCCCCCCCCCCCCCCCCCCAGCCCAGGTAACAGGATCACAGGCGATTGGGGGGAAAAAAAGAAGTTGTGGTGGATGTCATCGATACCCACGACTTGCACAACGAAAGAGGTGGAGGTGGAGGAGGACGAGAAGAAGAAAGCAAGCTGGAGGAAAGGCGGCGGCGGAAGAGGCACCACAGCAGCAGCAGCAGCAGCAGCAGCAGCAGCAGCAGCAGCAGCAGCAGCAGCAGCACAGCAGGGAAGAGGGCGAATGAAGGCTGCGCTGGCGCGTGTAGGAGGTGTGATGGGCGCGGTGCCGTGGGCCCCATCACCGCTGTCACGGTCAACTCACAGGCGTGGTGGTGGTGGACCGGGGGCCGTGGACGAGAAGCAGCAGCAACGACCGCAGCATCGGCTCCAGGGACAAGACCGCCAACCTCGGGGGCCCTGGACGGCGGCAGCGATGCTGGTGGACCGGCATGAGCTCATAAGTTTCCTTGACGACGCGGACGCGGACGACCAGGTCCCTCTGTCCTGTTCTCTCGATCCCGTTGATATTGTTCCTGGCACTGCATCATCATCATCATCGTCTTTTTCATGTTCGTCTTGTTCGTCTGTTTTTCTGCTTGACAACGAAATCACCAACAACACCAACACCAACACCAAAGGCAATAATCATAATACCACCAAGGACGATCGCAACATACACAACCACACAGCCACCAGCACCAGCACCAGCACCAGCACCACCTACGACTCATTTCCGCGGTTCCCTTCCTTTTACTCGTCTGCGCGGTCAAGCTTCGACGAGTCGGCTACGGATGTAACCACTTGCCCGTCGACAGCTACAACGACAACGGACTCGACGACGGCGACGACGACAAGGACAGCAGCGACAACGGCGACAATGGCGCCCTTGTTCATGATTGGAGGCGGCGGCGGCGCTAAGAACAATGGCAAGACGACAGCGCCGGCGGAGACGGCGGCGGGCGGAAGGACCAGCGACGATGGCGTGGACCGGTCTCACGGCCTCTGGGACTATTTGCACCACGGACTCGACGGCTACAGCTCTCCCGACCTGCGACTGCTGGGCCAGTACAACAGCAGCAGTAACAATAATGAGAGGGAGACGACGAGTACGACGACGACAAAGCCGCACCAGTCGTCAGCAACAACAAGGACCCAGCAGCAGCAACAACAACATCAACAGCAGCTTTCGTCATCGTCTACATATCACCAGACGCTCTACGAACTACGGCCCGACTCGTCCAAGAGCCATCACAACCAGTACCTACACCGAACGAGCTCCGAGTCCGCGGGAGCCTCTGCGACATGGACGTTACGGAGCGGCAAGAGCCACGAGAAGACCAATAGCGGCAGCAGCAAGAAGACGACGGCCACGACGGCGACCAACATGACGATTCCGACGATTTGCGGCGTGAGGGAGCGGGAGGCGACGACGGCAGCGAAGCTGTCTCCTCCCGATGGTGGTTTGACGTCGATCGTCGTGCCCCCGCCAGTCTCGCCCTCGACGGCCTCTTTCGGGGCTGAGATGACGAAGCAGGAGTTTGAGGCATTGCCCGAGGTCATTCAGCGCAAGGTAAGCTATGAATTGTGTTGATGATGTTGTCGTCTTTTTTCCCTCTCATGTCTTACACTATCCCTCCCCCCCAATGTCTGAGCATTCATTTCTCTCATTATTGACATGAGCGTCTGTCTGTCTGTCTGTCTTTGGCGGAACCCCATCCATCCCTTCTGTTGTTCTATTCCTTTTTTCCATTCTTGTTCTTCCTGATGTTCCAACGGAGCGCCTCCAGCGTCAGCCACCATCTGCCGTTCCGATCTCATTCCTTTGAGAGCAAGTGCCGGGTTTCCTTTTTCTCTCTGTTTTAGCGCGGCCCCTTGTCAGGAAGCCATACCGAGAAACAGGCCGTCCGTGGCGTTTTCTAAATTATTTTTCCCTGCCATTTTCTTTTTTCCCCGACTTCTTCGTTGCTTTCTGTCCCTCTCGGTCTGAAAGTTCCACGGACCGTGGGTTTTTTCTTCTCCTACTTTTCCCCTGGGACCTTTCCCGAACAAGACATTGGCCTATTTCCCCCCAAACCCTGGCCAGCCAGCCCAACTGCCCCCTGTTCTCATTTGTTCAGGCACACAGACATGAGAGCATTGGACAGCGCATAACTTTCCTTGGGTGTAATTGCGCTCCAGCCTTTCTACAGGGCTCAAGGCAACGTGAGGTGGTATTGGTAGGGCAGGGACGGCAAAGAGGGCCCAGACCTGCAGCAAGCTGCGGCCCAGAACCCGAGCCCGGGGTATCTCTCTTGCCTCCTCTCGCCTGCCTGCTGCTGCTGACCAGCTGTTCGCCTGGAGCTCTCGCCTGAATCCCGCGTTCCTGTCTGCCTGCGCAGTTGCAGTCGGGGGCTTTCCTGGTTGGCGCCGACTGGCCGGGGTTGTGTGTGTGGGTTCGTTTCCCTTCACATTGGGATTGCTTCCCGTTCGAGCTCAGGTCCCTGTGGAAGCGAATTGGCTGCTGCTGCCGCCGCTGTGGGTGTTCGGTGTTCATCAGCATCCACCGCCCACTGAGACATGCACCCAAAAGAACCGCCCGCGTTAGCCTCAACTGTCTCCCCTCTCAACCCCTTACCGCGCGCACACACACTCACAGCATGCCCCCATCACCACGCATTCTTTTCCGTCCAACCAACACCCAGCAGCCTCTTCCCTCTGCCCCCAGCTGTTCGTCTTCCCCCCACACCTTCATGCATTCGACCCCCAATATCACCTCCGACGCAGCCAGTCAGCGCGGGCGATAGTGTGTTGTCAGGCACAGGCGTAAGCGTGAAGACGACGTGCGCTAGTCTGCACATGCATGCCAGCCAGCCGCTGAAGAGCGAGGACGCGCAGAGAGAACGAACGAGACAGAAGTGAGGGGTGAGGCACAAACAAACACACGCAGAG
The DNA here is from genome assembly GCF_000319635.2 of Colletotrichum fructicola Nara gc5. Lineage (NCBI taxonomy): Eukaryota > Fungi > Ascomycota > Sordariomycetes > Glomerellales > Glomerellaceae > Colletotrichum > Colletotrichum fructicola. Next base: position 3,574,668 of record NW_027094051.1, on the reverse strand, counting down.
AGAGAGAGGCCATCACGCACTCGTATTGGACAACGACTCGCCACGATCTTGGTGTTGGGAAGATGACTCGCCAACTGCGAGAAATAACACTTCCCAAAAACAGACAATCAACAACAACAACAACACCAGGGTCCTGTCGGTCCAATCTCGTCGTGTCCGCGCTCTCGGGACCTCCTCTCTCGCGTGCCCAGCCTCATCTCTTCCAATCCCGTCTCTTTATCGTCCCAACGCGGCTCGCCCTGATATTGCCTGCCTTGTCTGGATTATCAACACACATATCCAGACTGGGCAGCCCGGTCCACAAAATCCAGCCATCGTCAGTCAATTGCCGTTGTGCTAGAGAGGGAAGTCCCAAGGAAAGGACCGAACGACTTTTGTCTCAGTCTGGTTCGTTGCAGATCGGGAGTTGTCAATCTTGGGGCCGAAGATCCGTCATTGTCTCTCCTCTGTCCCGCCGATATCGTTCATCTTCGTTCGTCACATCCCTCCCTCCAACAAGCCCCATCCCAAAGCCTAGCCTAGCATTTGCCGTACCAAAGATTGCTCAAGTACGGCGGTGGTCTTGCAGCGGCCTCTCTCTCTCTCTGTTGGACCATCCCAATTCCCCTTCTCTTCCCACATTCCATGGAGCCCCCCGGGCCGCCAAGTGGTGCCGTGGGCTAAAAAGGAGCATGGGGCTAGACCGATTGCACGCATGGTGTCTCTGGTGCGGCGTGGCCTCGCAGGCTATTCCCCCATGGTGTCGTGTATCGTGTCTGTTCGCCGCCCTTTTCTGGCCCTCTTCTGCGTTGAAGGCAGACTTAGGTAGGCCTGGGTCATGCACCTTGCATCAATACCGTATGCAGAGCTGCAGCAGCGCAGGATGCACTGACGCGGGCACTGGCGCCGATGCACTGACCTGACTTGACGTGCTCCACGGACGCTTTTCCCACACGTCCGGCCCAGGGCAGGGCGGCATATGGATGGCTCTTGCTTGACTCCTTGAAGGTGCCGCCGCTCCTTGCCTATTCCGAAGGCCGTTGCTCCTGTCTCAATTGGACACAGGTCGGTGGGCTGGAACTCTGCACTTTGGGCTGGACTGACTGGCTGGAGTCTTCCGTGAAGTCATGGATCATCACTACCAGTACCGACCTAGCCTTGGGACTGGGAGGGAGGGCCTGCTCCCCACGGTACCTCAGTCCACTCAATAATGGCCCATCTCAGGTGGGAGTTGAGGTGTTTCCAGTCGTTGGTCATGTACCAGTGTACCTTTCTTTCTCCTTCTGTCTCTGCCTCGTTCTCTCAAGTACCGACCCCCAAACTCCAAATGGCTGGACCAAGGCTTTTACCCCCAACCCCGAGCTTCGTTCCGAGCTTGCTCTGTTTCTGTCGCTCCTCGTTGCTGATCTCGATGTCTTGTCGGCGGCTGGTGTGCAAGTGATGCAAGTGCTGCGCTTCTGCAACTACTTCTTCTTCTTCTACTCCTCCTGCTGCAACTCAACTGCGGCATCGTTTCCCTCTCCATACTAGTAAAGCTCCATCCGTCATGCACCTCAGCAGATGCAATGCAGGTCCCGCCCACCAACAGCACAACACGACGCAACACGACACCACCACAGGTACGAACGAGCACAGGCATACCCTACACGGTACGCTCTTCCTTCGCGAGTACCTTAGTTAGGCGCAGCGCACGCAGGCAGACCCAGTTGTTGGAGAAGCCGTACCCAGTCACCCAGTCCCAGTCCCAGTCCCAGTCCCAGTCCCAGTCCCAGTCTCAGGCCCAGTGGCATTGGCATTGGTACCGCGCCAGGAACACCATGGCCACGGCTCCCGCATTCTCGCTCAACCCCTTCGCTCGTTCCTGCATTAAGACATTGCATGCCCTCGTTGTTTCTCAATTCAATTTCATTCTTGATCTCACTTACATTTCGCCATCCTGCCTTTGTATCGCTGCTAAATATCTCCACAGTACTTTAGCTCCCTCGAAAGACTTCACTTCGCCAGCCTCGCACCGGCTCCCCCTCAAACACCAAACTTCCTCGACCCCTTCCTGGACCGCCCGGAGACCAGCCCCAACCCGCAGACCCAGACCATCAAGCAGCGCCGCAAGGCACGACAAGCCAGGCTTGCCTCCGACCAAGTCTCCGACCGCGTCAAGAGACGCAACTCTCGCCGGTCCCGCGTCACCTCCACCGGCGCCTCGTCTGTCTACGTCCGCCTTCCCGACAAGATCAAAAAGAGGCACATCATCACCGAAGAGCAGCTCGCCTCGGGCCTGAACCGCAGGCACGACATCATTCTCGACCCGGCTGATGAGGCCGTCTACAAGGTCCGAAGGAGAGCGTCAAGCGTCGTAGGACAAGACGAACTGTGGAGCCCGACCTTGTCGGTCCGACCCCAGACTATGGAGTCCCAGCCGAGCCAGAGGGAGATGCCAAAGAAGGCCAAGCCTGTTCGGCCGGAACAGAAGAAGAAGCAGCTGCCGGAGAAGATCCTGCCGACGTCTCCAACTTCACCAAAGAACAAGCGGGATTCTTTCTACGACAGCTTCCGTTGGCTGGAAGAGGATGACGACTTGGATCTGCGCCTGCACCTTGATGACTACCACCAGAACCTACAAGAGGAGGCGCCAGCCCCGAAACAGCGCAGGCCGTCGTTTCGCAGGCACTTGTCCATATCCAAGATGCCTTTCGGCCGTACCTCGCTCAACATGAACCGGCCTGGCACAACGCAAGGCGTTACGAGCAACCCGGGCTCTCCGATTTTTGGTAACGCCCCGAGTAGCCCCCAAGCCACTTCCCCGGGCCATGGTCGCCGCAGATCCCGCGCCCTGTCTCTCATCACACCGAAACATAGTCCGCAAGACACCGTGGCGGCATTTGACCCCGAGGCCGCACATTACCAAGATCCCGAGGCCCGTCTAAAGCTTCGTGCGTATCTCGCATCACCGCAAAGGTTTGACGAGGTCATTGAGTTTGGGTTCCCGTCCAGGGAAGCCATGTCTCCAGAGGCGGCAAGGAACAGCAAGCACCCCAAGAGCAGACGCTCAAAGGCAGTACCGGCAGACGAGTCGGACAACCTCCGCACTTTCCTTGCGGACGATAGGTCGTCGATATACAGTGAGGATGGTTCTCTCGACTCGGATTCCCCCAAGACGCCTCAGACACTGGAAAATGCTACCGCCCTCCGGCCGCCACCGCCATTGAAGGGCGACAGGGCGTATTCCCCTCAGCCGTCGAACAACGAGTACGCAGCAGCCGAGACGAGGGAGATGACGTTACGCATGACACTCACTCGACCCGACCTGCGGGCTCACGACGACCAGATCTACGGCTGGCAGGCAAAATGCTGCCCTCCCGCGCCCGGCAGGAAATCCCAGTCGAACGCATTGCGAGACGACTTTGCCGCGCCCGCGTTTGCCCGGGATGGGACGTCAAAAGAAAGCATTGAACGTCAGTTCGCGGCCATGGACCAGTGGAACGCTCAGACCAATGACCGCGGCGTCATGAAGCGTTTTTGGAACAAGGTCCGGCGTGGACAAGCATAACGCTGCGGTATGGGATGCTTGACTTGCTGCAGCCCATGCTCAGACCCTTTAATTCGAACCGCAAATTTTACGACGCCCGTTAGACTCCCACAGCGAGATTGCAAGACTCGACGTAATGACACTAGCAGCACTGTTTCTTATACCCCCAAATCAAATATGTATACATATTTATTTTCATAGTGTCTATTATCTCCCTTTTGTTTTCCATATTCTCTCAAGAGCGATTTTTGTGTGTGCGGGAGGGGCTTCACAGCCAGGAGTTGGAAGACGGTGATAGCGAGATGCATAAGGGGGGGGGGAGGAGTTACTGTAGGGAGATGGGAACTGCCGCGGTTTCCGCCTGTCACTTTTTTGTTTCATCACACGCACAGAGTGATGGACCCGTCCAGAGAGGCGGATCATTGCTCAAAGGGGAGAAGGATAAGATGGGTTGTAGCGTAGCATTTGTCAACGGCGTCGCTCACAGGCGTCCGCCCCCTCTCACAAAAAACAGAAGAAGAATTTAACTCCCACCTGTGCCGCCGCGACACGTTTTTTTGGTGTCTGATTCGTATGTGACATGCAGGAGACGTGAACGTGTCCGTGGGAGAGTTTGGGCTGCGTTGCATTCCGTGCTTGTCACAGGAGAGAATCGTTCGAGGTGCAGCGTGTCAGCGTTTTGGGCGCAGGCAGGCAGGTAGGTAGGTGAGTGTGCAAGCGCTGCGAGGGCGGTAAGCAGATTACAACGCGAGGATCATGGCGTCGGACGGGCGATGGATCGTCGCAGGATTGGGCGCGACGGCATGGGTGGTGGTGCTGGCATGGGCGAGAGAGTGTGTGTGAAGATGAACCCAGGAACCTGGTTGATAGCTCCCTCGGCGTTAAGCCACTCGGACGTCGTGCTGTGTGTGTGAAACAGATGTTATCTCCTACTTCTGCTGTCCGTTGTGCTGGGGAGGATGACATCGGCATATTTTGGATAAACGGCGGTCTGTGGGTATGGGATGTGAGTAAGGTGTAATGGTGATGTGATATGATGAGACGGGGGGGCATTGGGATGTGATGGAATGGGAATTGGGATGGGATGGGATGGACCCCTGGATCTGTTGCTTGTTGCGGGCAGTGAAATCTAACGGTACCTAGTTTCTGGTTGCGGTTCTTGCGCTCGGGGCTGCTGGCTGGGCTTTTCATGTTTGGTGTTGGTTCACGTCACGGCTAGGGAATGAGGGGGCGGGGACGGGGGGGGGGGGGGGGGGGGGGGGTTTGCCTTCTTCTTCTTCTTCTTCTTGGGGAAAGAGTAGGTAGCCTGCCTGGCTTGTTCTGGATGAGGTCTGATCATCATGGACGGGCTTTATTGGGAAGCCAGACGATGGTTCTTCTTTGGTAGTGGTATTTCCATTCCCGGCGAGTGGGGGGGAGATGATTTGGAGCGTAGTTCGGAAGGGTCGTCTTCCGTGGGTTAGTTATCGGGGTTCAATTTGGGGTGCGGGTTCATTTTAGGGGTTGGTTTCGTTTCGTGAGGTTGGTTCGTGTCCCGGCACTTTTGGGGGGGGGACGTCGAGGGGTTTCCTTGCCTGTGGCTAGAACGCTTGAGAAGGAAGGCAGGATGCTTCTTTTTTTGTGATGGGAAACGGGCGCCGGGGGGGAGTTTGGACTGGCTGCGCCCGATGTTCAGATGATTTGAGCGCGATTACATTGTCATGAGGCGGTGTGGTTTTTGTTCTTGCTTGCAGGGACGGTTGGAGATGCGCAGTCTTTTTGTGAGGTATTGGGGAGGAAGGGGAGCTTGGACGTGCCGAGACTTGTTGCTTGGTTTACCTTACAATGCCACGTGCGCCTTGGTAAATTCTTGCCCTTACTCCCCCTGGTTCCCGGCAGGTTTCGTTTCGGAGTGCTTTATTCTATCTCCGCGGGAAGGATTTTGTGCAAAACGAAACATTCTGGGTTGGTGAAACGGGGGTTTTCCGGGGAAGGTTGGTGAGTTGGGGTGGTATCGACGGTGACTTTGCGGTTGCATTTCGTTGGGTGGGGAAGGGGATTGGGATTAAGCTTGATGGACGGATTCTCGCCTGATTCTTGCGTCGCAGCAGATTGTCAATTGTCAACTTGTCAGTCCAGAAACTGAACCATGTGGCATGAGCTTTGGCAGTGTGGAGTTCGTCATTCGGGCGTGTTGGCCATGTGAACAGGCGCCGGGCAAGATTGCGGTGGATGCTCTTTGGTGTCTGTCAATGATGAAATTTGACGATCACTGTTTGCGCCTCTTTTTTTTGAGGGGGAAGGGACGGATTCGGACCGGATCGGCGGACATGGCACCTTAAGTGTTCGGTAGTGAACTGAGACTTGTAGCGGCAGTGGAGAGCCGGTGCTGGTGGGAGCCGAGACAGATCGGAGGAGGCAGTTCGGGCCGAAGGGTGATGATGACGCCCGGATTTGGGTGGCTTGAAGCCACGAGAGGTTTGTTTCTGGCTTGCGTCCATTACCGTCAAGGTCGGGAATCTAGGCGCAACGACGATCATCCGCGTCCGGTGGTGAGTTTCCGGGAGTGGGGCCGGACCGGCGCCGGGGGTTGTATCCACTGCCTTATTGGGAAACCGCAGCTTCGTCGTTACGGTCAAAGCATCTCTAGCACCGTATATTCTATGGTCGTGAGGCGTGGGGAGTGAGGTACGCTGCTCAAAAGCTGTAGGCTACATCAAGCAGATGCTGGGCCAAGCCTGCGAGCGATATGAGGTCAGTCTGTGGAGGCATCTCAGGATCAATTGGCCGTACAACGGCGCCTCAGGGTTTTCGCTCTGTAGTGCATCTGCGATAGTTTGAGCCTGGTTCACAATGCACCGGCTGTGTCTTGTGTGTGTTGTCCAGATAAATTTGTTCTCTGAATGCTCTCTGGCCTGACGAGACTGACATGATCCTGTCCACTGGTGCTTGTCACCACGCACTACGCTCAGCTACTGGAACTCATCCGTTAATAAATAGTGACAGAAAAAATGGAATCCTAGAGGCAAAGATCCAAATAACGCTGCATTGCAATACGCTTTTCAATGCAGTCACGTGATAGCGCGCTTGTGGGACCGGGTGGGTCCCAGGTGGCCAAACGTCACGGCCAGAAATTTTGGCGCATGGTGCTCTGAGATCCCGAGGAATCATGGTGAGGGCCGCCACTCATCACAATTTGTTCACAACATCGCTAAAATTTTGCCAGAGATGTTGTCCAGGTTGAGTCGGCCGTCTGGCCGCTTTCAGGGTCTCACGGCCAGGACGCCGGTTTCCTGGGTGGTCACCGGCTCTAGCTTTCAAGAGACCCACGTCAGCCCAGCGAGAGTGAGTTCCCCGGTGAAGGCTTTTATATCGTGAATCACTTTACTGATGAGCAAAATCAGTCACGTGGCGGAGACCGGGGATTCACGAATGTGAGAGGTGGCAGGGGACGCGGCAGGGGAGGACGAGGAGGAGGCGCAATGAGACCCCGGGTCGCATCCCACGACCTTTCGGCCGAGGAAATGGAAAGGATTCGTGAACAGTCCGATATCAGGGACCGTCTCCGAGCCTGGGAGTCTGAGAACCACATCCCCGCCAAGCGTCTACTGTCAGATCTCCCGACCAGAGACATCCCGCTGTCCAACTACTTAACCAGGCCTGACATGCTTCCGGGTTCGACGGAGGCGATCAACGGCCAGTACACCGATTTCAACGACAACAAAAGCCAGGCGAATCGCGCTCTTTATGACGGAGATGAGTTGGAGGACCTGAGAGGCTCTACGTCGGCGCTTGTAGCCGGTGATCTGGTGGAGACGAGGTGAGATATCAAGATCCATGATAGCACAACGGCTTTGCTCACAAGACGCAGGTACGGATCAGGACGCTTGCCGATCCTGGCCATCTGTCTCGGCGATCACCACGGCCTGAAATACTTTTACATGAGCACGGGCGAAGTCGTCCCCGAGCAAAACATCCCCACGCTCTTCACCCTCACCAACTTCATCAACCCCGCCAGCTTCCGCCACATTACAGACATCATCCCCCCGAAGCCAGTCTCCAACCCCCGCAACGTCCTCTCTCACCGCAAAACCGAAGACGCTCTCGCGACCGCCGCCCGTCTGCAGGAGGCTCTGACAACCTTCCGCGCCAACTCCGTCTCCTTCTACCAGGCCCACGACAAGCTCGACCACGCCAGTAGCTTTCTCGCGCTCCCCGACAAGCCGGACTACCTGAGCCTCGAGGAAATCGCAGAGAAGCTGCTGCCGGAATTCCTCAAGGTCAAGGACAAGTTCCCCCCGCACGCCCTATACGCCGTGCACTGCGCCCTGCAGCGCGATGAGTGGGGCTTCCGGCCCCTGAACCTCCGATGGCACCGGCGCAACTACATCTATGAGGTGCGGCCTGACTCCGACGCGCGCATCCTGCGCAGGACGGAGATCCAGGTCCGCGAGCTGATCGAGGGCGCGGCGCTGCGCGAGAAGCCCGCCGAGTCCCTGACCCTCTTGAAACAGAACAGTCTCGGCCAGTTTATCCTCAAGGCGCGCGGCGTCATCGAGGCCAGCCGGCAGAGGAGAGAGTGGACGCCGCACGGCATGATCGGGCCCAGCGAGAAGGAGGCGGACAAGGTCATGATGTGGAGCAACCGGGACCTGGACTACATCCGGTTCATGGAGCTCTGGGCGTGCCATCGCATCGTGCCCAAGGCGTCGCAGCTTGAGACTCTCGGGTCCACCATCCTGCGCCTGACAAACTGCTACACACAAGACGAGTGGCTCGCCCACTGGACCGCCTTCACCTTCCTCCAAGAGATCGGCTGGATCCCGCCGTGGGATATTCCGGCCCGCTACGAGTATCGCTTCCCCGATACGAAAGTCCACAGAGGCACCCCGATTCAAATGCCCCTCGTCGACGTCAATGCCTCACTCAGGCCGGACATCGCCGCCGGGAGCAGACGGGACTGGGGAGACACGACCGTCTTCTGCGTGGACGCCGAGTCGACCACAGACGTCGACGACGGCTTCTCCGTCGAATCGACTGACACGCCCGGCGTGTACTGGATCCACGTCCACATCGCCGACCCGGCCTCGACCATCGACCCCCACTCCGACGTCGCCCGCCGCCTCCAGCAAGCACCTTCGAGTCTCTACCTCCCCGGCTTCCCGAACAAAATGCTCCCCCGCGACCTCGAGCAGCAATTCTCGCTCGACCCGGGCCAGCCCACTCTGACCTTCAGCGCAAAGGTCAACGACCAGGGCCAGATCCTCGACCACAAGGTCGAGCCCGGCATCATCAAAAACGTCCTCCATGTCCCCAAAAACGAAGTCGCCGCCGTACTGCCCGGCCTCCTCACCCAGCAACCCTCCACAACCCCCTTCTCCGTCGGAACCCCGCCGCCCCCCTCCACACCAACAAAACAAATCACCAAAGCCTCCGCCCTCTCCCAAACCGACAGAGACAACCTCCTCCTCCTCAACCGCCTCTGCAAAGCCCTCAAACACCAGCGCGAAAAGAAGGGCCAGCTGCCCCCCTTCCAAGCCCGCTTCAACTCCCCCGAGGTCTCCCTCGCGCCCACCTCCGCCTACGGCGACCCGCAGATCCCCGGCTCCTCCATCATCTGGGTCGGCGACCCCTTCATCCGCTTCTCCGACCACGCCACCACCGAGGCCGACCGCCTCGTCGAACGCCTCATGCACACCGCCGGCGAGGTCGCCGCCCGCTTTTGCGCCGAGCGCAAGATCCCCATCCCCTACAGCACGCAGCCCGAAGCCATCCGCAACAAGTCCGCGCTCGCCGCCTTCCGCAGGACGCAACTCGACCCCCTCACGCTCAAGGGCAAGCCCATCCCCGTCGAGACCCTCCACGCCCTCTTCGCCCTCGTCGGCACCTCCGAGCTCGCCATCGACCCGGCGCCCTTCTACTCCGTCGGCCTCGACGCCTACGCAAAGTCCTCCAGCCCGCTCCGCCGCTACGCTGACCTCGTCGTCCACTGGCAGATCCACGCCGCCCTCGCCCGCGAGCGCGCCACGCAGACCTCCCTCGCCGGCACCGACTGCGCCGAGGCCGACTTCCTCCCGTGGAGGCGGAGCACCCTCGCCCCCGCGCTGCCGATGCTGCAGGCGCAGCAGCGCCAGATCAAGCAGGTCGACAACAAGGACGGCCCGACGCAGTGGATCGCGCAGGCGCTGCTGCGCGCGTGGCGCTTCGGCGAGGCGCCGCTCCCCGCGACGTTCACGTTCGTCGTGGATGGGCTGTACGCGTTCGGCCTGCGCGGGCGCCTGGCGAGCTTTTATAACCTCTCGGCGTCGATTGACCTTGCGCAGCTGAGCGGGTTCGCGAAGATGGCGGAGATTAAGGTGGATGATCTGATTGAGGTGGAGATTAAGGATATTAACGTCGTGACGACGCAGATTTCGGTGCAGCCGTTGAGGAGGTTGGCGTCGGCGCCGGCGCAGAAGCAGCCTGGGGTGACGGGGCCGGGTGTCGCTGCCCGTGTGGCTGTATGATGAGAAAGGGTTTGTAAATGAGAGGCAGTTAATGACCTCGTGTAAGATCATGTTTATAGCATAGACTCCCCAAAACGTGTACAAGACAGAAACGGTTGGCAGGAAGGGACTTGCCTCAGGAACGACTCAATTATACCACTTGATTTCAAATTGGAAATTGGCGTGTGAAATATGGTGAGCTATCTGAATCAAGCAACAGTAAAAGAGTAGAGGACCTTTGTCAAAGCATTAAAAAAGGAGACAAGACCCGGCAAGGGTGCGTATGGCTATCCAGCCCGCCGATACTGCATGATTCTGCAATGAACCAACAGCCTCGGCTCTGAGCTAGCTTTCGAGATTAAGTACGCAAGGGTTGAGATGCCTTGAAACGACGTAGTAGTTCGAGAGCTCGCTCTACCGATCTGCGGATGTCTTACGGCCAGGTTGAAGATGGTATCATCGCACTAAATGCTGATGAAACGCGAGGGTTTGAGTCATATAAGAGACGGTACAGTTGGAAAATCAAGAGTTTGAAGAAAGAAAGGGCAGACAATCAGGTTCTTCCCATTTCCATTTGTTCGACGTCATATCCACCAAGACTCCGGATCAAACAGTATGGCTGTATTCAACAGTTTAAAGCCTTTGAAAGGGCCCGGATCAGTATGAATTCGCCGAATAACACAGTGGCAAGGATGATGGACGGTAAGGCATCTGCAGACGTGACTGACATTAGCAGACCAAGCCTCTGCTTCCCCATTCAGCCGTTTCCCAAGTCACCATTGAAGCGAAGTCGTGCATCCGGCAACTGACGCCTGGTATTCCTTGCTTTAGGCAAGGCATGTAGCATGACGGAGCTGAACAAATACACCCCAGACCAAGCCGCTACTGCCCCATGTGTAAGTCGCAAATCTAGATGAGCCAGCCCACGGAGCAGGTTTCCATGTGGAATTACGGAGGAACTATTTAGCAAGAGAGGGTCCAAGTGTTGAAAAGAACGGGCAAAATGAGACTTTGTTCTAACCGGGATTTTGGTTGCTATAGGTTGAAAATTGTTTTCCCGTTCATTGAGACGCCAATCTCTCCTACAGGACTTTGGCATCCCTTGTGGACGCTTGCAGTCCTGCCAGACTCCCCTGCTCTTCGTCCACCGTGTATTTGTGTATTCAACTTCGAATTAATCAGAGAAGACGACGTCAAACGTGGAGCATCAATGAGTCCAACAAAGTGAAGCCCCAATTACTCTTCCTTACTTGCTGTTTTACTGGCGGGATGGCCGGGTTGCTGGGTCACACTCAAAATAACAAGTCTACCCAGAGATCGAAATCAATTTGATAAAAGAAATCTTATCCCAAGTTCCAGTGTTTGATTTATATCCTTCCGGCAAGAAACCGAACCAAGACTTAAGCATCATAGCTAGAGGCGGGCGGTGAGTGACTGTCTCCAACTGGAGCCTACTACGACAATCTATTGGAACTCGTTGATTTGCGGTAGAAATACTATCTTCTTAAGTCGAGTTCTGAGAGGCGGGTTGGTTCCCCATTCGTGTGATGGCACAGCCGGAGAATTACGCGCCGAGTCATCCTGAAACAAATGCCGAGTCTCGTACGGACTGTTGATCCAAGGCCTAGATAGAAGACGGTCGAAAAGCCTGAAGTGACAACATCTCACCATGCATTGTCAAGCCAATGTTCTTGCATTTCAAGAACCAGAGAAGTCGAATCACGCTTTCCCCGAGGTTATGTTCGAACTAAATGCAAAAAGTTTATCCCTTTGAATGTACGGCCATCAGTAGCTTCGTCATCATCTCTGGGGCATATAAACGCCAGTTGACCTCTGTACGTTGTACCTCAAAATGCAAGGTCTGTTGTTCCAGGACAGGGCCATGTCATAACGAGATCCTATATGCTTTTCGTCTAATAGGCGGCTTGAAGACCCTTGCTATCTTGTCATCGCAAGGCTTGCTTCTGCGTATTCCTCATGTATAACAAGATGACGGTGGAAGTGCGGGACGACGAACTTGACTCGGCTGCTCAGACCGCCTCCTCCCTGACAGAAGAGATTCGGCCACCACACTGAACTTTGGAAGACACTCACAAGCATTGAGTTTGAGAGCCAACGGCATTTGCTAAGAACTGAAAAGTGGTATTTGCGTACACTATATAGTAGTACAAATAGGACATATCTATCCATCATCCCCTGCCCCATATCACTCACTCACTCTACTCTACAACATCACACACACACCTCTTCACGCCTTCACATCCTCATCCCCATCCTCCCTCGGCGGCGCATCTTTCACGAGATCCTCCCTCGCCTTGGGAACCTCCTTCCTGCCGGTAACAAGCTCAATGCCAATCAACCCAGCCAACATTCCACACAAATGGCTCGTCAGATCGACCGTCTGCTTGCCCCTCCGGAACAGCGCGGCGATGTGCACACCCAGTAGCACCGCCAGAAATCCCAATCCCTGCGGCCCGTTCATCGGGTCCGGCGGGAAGCCCAAGATCTTGAACGTATCGAAGCGGTGCATCCAGAAGTACGCCGTCGCCGTGCCGAACACCGCGCCCGACGCGCCGACCGTCGACACCGTCAGGATACCCCGCAGCGTGTAGATGGTCAGGCTGCCGAGCAGGCCGAGCGCGCCGGAGGCCATGTATATCGCCAGGAAGTTCGCGCGGCCGATCTCGTCGTGCAGCGCGGTGCCGACGAACCACAGGCCGACCATGTTGGTCGCCAGATGGCTCAGCGTTGCGTGCGAGAAGTTGGCCGTCAGCATCGTCACGGCGCGCGGCATGCCGTGCACCATGATGAAGTAGCGGTTGAGGAAGCCCCACAGCGGCGGGACGTGCCAGGCGGCGTAGACGAGGGCGTTGAGGCCGATGAGGAAGCCGACGGTCGCGGTGGAGGCCGAGACCTCGGGGTACAGGCGCTCGGTGTCGTGGGGCGGGGAGTAGACCATGGCGGCGGCGGCGAGGGCGCCGACGAGCAGCGCGACGACGGCGTAGGAGGGCAGCAGGCGCTCGAAGAAGGTGAGCTCCGGCGGGGCGTCGAGGTTCGAGGTGAGTTGGCCCTGCTCCTGCCACTTTTGCATGCGCGGGCTCATGGGCGGCCGCTTGATGGGGACCGTGGCGACGGCGCCGCCGGGCACGGGCGGGGGGAGGCCCTTCTCTGCGGCCTCGCGCGCGATACGGGCTTCTTCCTCACGAGCCTTGGCCTGGTTCTTGGCGCGGATGGCGTCCATGACGCTGTAGCCGTACACCGGGTCCGGTTTGACCTCCTCGGGAGCGTTGTCCTTGTCGCTGTTTCTGAGGGATGTCTTGGCCGAGTCGGTGTCGGCGGCAGCGTCGCCGTCGGCCTGTTCGGCGATTTCCTTCTCCAGCTGCGCGAGCTCGTCCTCGGCGCGCAGGCCGGCGTTGAGGATCTCGTCGACGGGGACGTTGTCGCGGAGGTACTCGAGCGCGGCGGCGCGCTGCTCGGGGCGGAAGGAGGCGGTGTTCACGGTGAAGATCGGGTCGTCGAGGGTTCCGGCGACGCGGCGGCCGTGGAGGATTCTGAGGAGGCGGTTGGCGGCGTTGGGTTTGATCGCGGGGCCGAAGACGGCCTTGACCTCGGCGGCGGTGAGGTCCTTCTCGCGGAAGGGGAGGCCGGTCTTGTCTCTGTAGTCTGCGGGGAGGTCTTCGTATTCGCGGATGATTGTGGATTTGGCGGACGAGGAGGAGGAGGCGTAGCGGGGTTGCGTCGCCCTCGCTGCGGGCGAGGGCCAGAGGTTACGATGGATCGGTGACCATGATGACCTCGTGACGCGGGGGGCAGAGAAGGTCGAGAGGAGTCGGAATGGTGAGGAGGAGGTTGCGGCGCGGCGGCATGTTACGGGCAGGCCGAGGCCGAGGAGGGATCGCGCGGGGAGGATGAGTGAGGTATTCATGGCTCCTGGGAGCCCCGTTCGGGCCGGTCGTTGCAGCGCACTGGGGAGCTTGTTCACTCCTCAATGCGCCGGTGCCGAGTGCGGGATTCGGTGGGAATCAGGTGTTCCAGGGGGTAATTCCCGTCTCAATGGGGGACAAACGCTCCCACTTCCTCTCGAGGCTTCCAACGTTGCGTGGTTCGATGAGTGCGCACCGAAGAAGTCATCGACTCTAGAAATTCCTGAGTGACGGAATCAGGGCCGCACCAACGGTTCGGCGGCGGTGTGTTCCGGACCACGGCATGGTGTGAATTTAGTCTGACCCGGCAGGCCCTAAAGGTACGATTGGTCGTTATCGATAAGGATGATGTCGACGGGGCGTTGTATCACCACACCCTCCAACCTTTCTTTCCTCCCTCCCTCCCCTGTTGGTAACCCCACTGCAGGAACCTTCCACCCCGCGGTTTGCGTACCTACCAGGCAACCTGAACTTGTTCCTGCTGCTCCTGCCGTTGCTGCTGCTTAGCAAGAACCCAGCACCGAGGTTTGGCAGGAAGCTGTCCGTCACACTACGTTACCTACGCAACACCACCACTACAATTCTACACCAAAGCTCACCCTGCGACGACCATCGCCAAAGCAGCGCACGATCGCGCCCATCCTCACCTACGTCACACCTTCTCAACGTAACAAACGAAACACTATCCTCCACCAAAACCACATCGACATTCGACCTACCTTCACTTATCACCTCTCACTTCACCAACCATAGCCAAAAACAAAAAGAAAGAAATCAAAAAGTCAACACCACAAACACAAACATGTCCTCCGCCGACACCGCCCCAATATCCCCCACCCGCTTCGCCGCCGCCCTCAAAGACCTCTCCCTGCCCACCCTGCACCTCAAGGTCCTCGAGATCCGCAACTCCATCCTGCACCTGCAGTACTCCAACGCCCAGCTCAAGCCCTTCGCCGAAGGGCTCGCGACAACCCTCGACGCCGCCACCGACGCCGCCGCCGGCCGCCCGGACCCGGACTGCGTCGAGGCCATCCGCGAGAACGAGGCCGTCATCGCCCGCATGGAGGAGCGCGTCGCCATCATCCGCGCAGAGGTCGAGGAGCGCGGGCACAGCTGGAACGAGTTCCGCAGCAAGGAGGAGGTCGACGAGGCCGAGGGGGACAAGGCGGAAGGCATTAATGGAACGGGTGTGAACGGGACCGCTACTGCTGCGACGACGACGACGGCGACGAATGGATTGGCTGCTGCGAGGGACGAGGAGGAGAGGACTGCAAACGGCGCGGGTGCTGCTGCCGCGCCGAGCGCGCACCCTGCGTGGTTGGACGGCACTTTCCAGACGGGCACGATACGCAACGGGGAGATCCAGCTGGATGCCCAGCCGGGGCAGCGAGCGAATGGAACCGGCGGCCGGCTGACGGACGAGGAGCTTCGTCGGGCGATGGAGGAGCAGATGAGAGGCCTTGGTCAGGATGATGATGAGGATGGCGGCATGCACTTGTAGACGAGGCGGAGGATACCTACCGCTTTTCCAAGTCACTACTTAAAGATGGGGCGGCGTTCATCATGATTCGGAGAGAAATTAGGTTGGTGGAAATGGAAAAAGAGAAAAAAGGTCACGGAAAGAGATAATACCCTCATGTTCCTATTTTGCTTGCTAGCATGCCATAACAAAGGGAAGCTGAAAAAGAAGTGGAAGCTTGATCGCATCTATGTGCGCATCCAAGTGTCAAAGTGAGAAAGGAGAATGAATGAGGGATCCGACTGAATAAAAAGTAGTCGTCCCTTGGTGAGCAAGAAAAAAGAAATCAACCCAGAGCCAATCCTCCTTTTGGGGAAAATCAAGAAATCATGTTCCGTATGCTGCTTGCTGCTTTTGCGCACATCTCAACGCCGATGCCGATCCAATCCGTTGTAATGCAGATGCCCTTGCCTGAACGCTATGCCCCCCATTGTAATAATGCAGTTGATGGCCCCCCATGGAAAAGTGGCAAATGGGGCCATAAGGAAAGGAAAGTTTTGTGTGTCCCTGGGGACGTGTTATGAAATGGTTGCTGGTGTAGTCGGTGTGTTCTCATCCGACTTGAGGACGATCGGGTTGGTCGAGGCCTTGGGTGTGATGTCGGCGTCCTTGGCCGTGGCATTAGGTCTGGTGCCGTTTGGCCGTGCCTTCAATGCCTGTCTGGTGTTTGACCGGGAGCTGGTGATTGTTTCCAGCTTGGGCCGTCGGGGAGGGCTCGCGTGTCCCAGCGAGTCCCAAGCGCGGTGCTGAACGTAGTCGTCCTCATCCGAAGACGTCTCCTCCGGCGTGGCGGGGACTCTTCTGGCGCGGGCTCTGCGTCTTCTCTCTACCAGTTCGCCGTCTGATGATACTTCGGATTCCAAAGAAAGGCTGCGGCTACGGTTGGACATGTTCTTGCTCGAGACCGTTGACTTTCTAGATCTTGACCCGATAAGCGAGTCGATTAGTTCCGATTCCGAGGGGGTCTCGTCATGGCGGGGCTTCTCCGCCTGTCGCAGCTTCTTCTGGAGCGCCTTCTCGCGGACGAGCCTGTCAAGGGGAGGCTCCTCGGAAGCCATGGTTCTTCTGCTGCCGACAGTGCTGGTGCTGTGTGTTCTGGTGACGGGTACTCGGCCTTCCATGAGCTTGGCTGGTGGTGGCGGCTGCAACATCCACTTGAGGGCGTCGGGACGAGAAGGCTTGCTTCCGACAATTGGGGGGTGGTAGTCGTTGACTGGGGGGTTCCGCGGCGTGGTGTAGAAATTCTCGCGATCTTCGTCCGTGATGGCCTTCTCGCGACCCAGCTTCTCCTCGACGTAGCGTCCCGCCGTCTTGCCTGCTCCGACGATGTTGTCCATGAGCTTGTGGCCCATGCCAGACAGATTGTGGCCCCATAGCTCCTCATCTTCGCGTTGGTATAACGTCCTGTTCCACCCATCGCCAGACAATTTCCGTGCCTGCTCCTGGCTGATTGTCGGGCTGACGGGACCGGTGCTCTCGGCGGCGGTGCTCGCACATCCAAAACTCGCAGCGGTACTCGCGCGGCCAGCACTCTGCAGGCCTCTCTGGCTGGCGTTTTTGCTTGCCGACTTCTTGGGAAGGTGGGGTCCCATGGCCATCTCTTCAGCCCAGTAGGGGTTGGTGTGGAAGGGGTCGGGATGACGATACAGTCCCGGCTGCTCCATTTCTATGCGTCTCTTTACCTCTCTTTCCTCCTTGGCCTTCTTCTTCGCCTTCCTAAACGCTTTCATCTCGTTACATGGTGTGCAGGCGAGGTAGTAGAAAATGGCCGACTGGATAGCGACGGGTAAAGACATGATGGCGATGAATTGGCCGTAACCCCGGCAAGGGGAGAACGAGCAGAAAGTAGTCGGCGGCCGTGGGTGCACGTATACATCGAATGCTGAGGTGTCGTGTGTGGTGGAGGTTGTCGAGGGTATTATAGACGGGGTGTGTGTGTGGGAAGGTAGTGCCTCGTGGCGGTTCGCGGGGAGAGGATGTCTATGCTCTTTGGTGGGAGAAGTGACAGGAACCAGGACCACAGAGGTGGATAGGTGTCTGCGGTAATGTCGAGGTTAAAGGTTATGGTGGGTTAGGTAGGCGAGCAGTGTTGCAAGTACTCGGTGGGTGAGTAGGTGGTCTCGTAGTCAGGTAGGGTGAGGTGAGTGATCTGAGTGATGGTCGAAGGAAGGGACCGCGTGCCAGCGCCAGAGAAGTTTAAAGCGCCATTGAAGTGAATCACCGGCGCGCAGCCCAAGACACAGTTTCGGTACGGAGGCGCAATTGCTTTAAGAGTGGCTCGGCCTGTGCGGCCCCCTGGGTACCGGGAGTATCGAGGATTGGGTTGGCGGACGGGAGGGTTTCAAGGTTGGCACCAAACGGCTATTTCGAGGGGTGTGTGTGGTCAGGGACGTTTGGTGGACGCTTGGTGGCTCGAGGGAGAGAGAGTTGTGCCTCTGCAAGGTAAGACGCCTCTTTGGTTGTGTTTGCTGAGTGTGTAATTGTGTTGAGTTGTCTGTTCCGGGACCGTAGCGCAGAGACGGCGTTCGGGGTGTGCCGGGCGAGGGATGGACGGGGTGTATGCGGGTGGTCGGACGGACTGAGGAAGAAGGCAGATGATGGCGATGGTGATGCCGGGGGCTTGCGTCGCGTGAGCAATGAGACGGTTAGATCTGGCACATGGGGGTTATTGGGTTGGCAGTGACCAGCTGCTTGGTTAGGTAGGCAGTTGAGGATGGCAAGAAGCAAAAAGAAAAGAGGATAGCGGGAGTAGGGTGAAAAGCAAGGCGAATTGGACCGAATTGTTGGAGAGTAGTAGAAGCAGAGACGTCGACGTTTCGAAAAAGGGAGGCAGAGGCTTGCGCAATGAGAGACGGGAGTCGGGAGTGCTGGTCGCTAGTACTGGCGCTGGTGCTGGTGCTGGTGCTGCCACTGGCGGTGCTCGAATCAACGGTATCCGTACTGGGTCTGGCACTGGAACGAAAGGAACCTGGAAGGGGGGGGGAGTGGGTGGAGGACGGACGGGGACTGGACGGATGGAGGGATGGGGCTTGGTGCAGCAGCAGCAGCGCAGCAGTGCCTGTGGACGGGTCGTGGTGCTGCTGGGTGGGTGGAGGGGGAAGGGAAAGTATCAGGTACCTTGCTGCTTCAGCACATGCTATGGTATGGGTTCCAATGAATGTTGCCAATGGCATGGCTCAATGGCCCCAAATTCCAGTGGAAATCACTGCAGTCTGCGAGAGATTGCGACTGTGGCCCTCCTCCCCCCATCCAGGTCCCAGGGCCTCCACAGATTCAAGCGATGAGGGGCCCTGACCCCCGTCCTCGAGAGGATCGTGGATTGGGGGGACAGGGCACCGTAACTTCCAGATACGGCGCCCTCCATGCGCCGTGTGCCAATAGCAAAAGCCAGCGGCGCAGTGTGGGGTTTCTGCTTTCACGATGCGTCTCTCTGCACCTCCAACATGCGCCATCTGCCTCTTTCGGGTTTGAGGAGGTTGGACAGCAGCACTCGACACTCGACACTCGACACCCGACGCGGGGGGAGCGGTGATGGCGCCTCACCTTCCACCTACGGATGTCGGGCAGTACCACCTGTCTACTGCATCAGGTAGTACGCAACCGATGTTGGAACACATCCTACCTGCTGTACCTGCACAGCAAGAGCAAGAGCAAGGCAAGGTACGCAGCCAAGCAGCGCCCAGGGGCCCTGTGCCTGTCCAGTGCGTCAGCCCGTCGCCCGTATCCAGGACGAGGAGGTGCTCCCGGGGAGGACGAGGACGAGGGCGAGGGCGAGGACAAGAAGGACGAGGATTGGTGCACCTCGCGCATTACAGCGCAGCGCAGCGATTCCACGTCCAACATGTTTCCACCTCGACCGCCTCGAATCTTCCGCCAACGCACCGGCCAAGATGCCTTCTGTTCCTTGGTTTGCGTGAACGGGATTTCCCTGCAACACCTGTCCGTGTCTCCGGGGAGATGTGCGCATCTCACTGTCCATGACATGTATGTTGTTACGCACATCAAAATATGCCCGCCAAAGCTGTCCGACTCGGGCTCAGAAGATCCCAATGGGCCAAGCAATCCATCATCCATCAGGTACGCTGTGAGTGTGTGCTATCCACCACTTGACGTCCTCCAGACAAACAGCCACTGACAAGTACCAGTGACTTCCCTCCCCCCGACAACGCCCCCTCCCCCCCTCGACTTGGCCCGGCGTTCGACCTTGAATACCATGCGCTCTTACCGAACCCTCATCGCCTCAATCCCTGACCCATTCCCGCCCGACACTCACCAGTGACACCATGCGAGGGTGCTCCCCCCGCCCAAGGCCTTGGGTGCTGCTGCCGGAGTCATGAATCTGCAACTCGGCCAATTTACGCCGTGTCGCGCCCTTACACATTCAACACGCGCTGGGCGATAATTCCTCGCGTCGTCGACAGACTATCGTTCCCCTCCGCCCACTCGCATCGATCAATCCATCAGTCAATCGATAGTGGCTCGCTGGCATTCTTCAGTCGACAGTAGTGCATCCAAGCCAAGATTGATGTCAGAGTCGGGCGATATCGATTAGAGGGGGGCATGAAAAAAAAAAAAAAAAAAGGAGGTCAAATGAAATTTCCTCTGCACCCAATTTCCACCCCAAACTTGGCTCGGTACACGCCTACCTGGACTAGTTACCACCCAAAACTCACCCATGAATTATCAGCCAGACCGTTGCTTGTCTCACTCTCGGCCGTCCGCGCCCCCGAGAACGTCCCGCAGTGACCATTCGTTCCCATGGCGGCTCGAACGGCGCCGCGGGCGCGCGGAGGCGGCGTCGTCCTGGCGGCCGGCCACTCTACGTCCTGCTTTCTAGCACCGACACACGTTTTCCTTCGCTGCTTTTCCCGCGCGAGCTGCCTGTCTCTGGCGTAGCGTCGGCCTGAGGGGCGTCCTGACTTGTCTTGGTCGCTAAGGGAATGGGAGATATGAGACAAGACGTGCGCCTCAGCGTTTGGCGCGCCAAAGCACCTAATTTTTCCCATTTCCTCCCTTCTCACCTTTTCCGGCATCTGTCTCTGTCATTCTTGTTTCCAGTGTTGTCGGCACAGGCCTTTCTTCTCTTCTGACAGACAGCGAACGAAGGGACCTCGGGGCGCATCGAACCCTCAAACAGGGGACCCTCGTTGGAGGGATATTATCGACGCCTATCGATACTCATGCCCTGTCGTTTCCACACCTCCCCTACACCACTTAGGTTCCCTCCCACATCCCCCTCCCTCACCAACAGGACCCGTGCCATGCGCAATGTACCGCCGTACCGTCAACCTCCTCCAGTTGATCCCCCATTCGCCGAGATATCGACAAGACGCATGCCATTTTAGACAATCCTTAGCCCACGCCGTTCAAAGAGGTTACAGATGATCGATGTCACAATGCGTTTCGCGCTAGCCAGTCGATTCCTCGGAATTCAACGTCGATCCTTTTTCTTCTAGACGTCGATCATCTACAGAAGGCGTTCCTCGAGCACAGCGAGGAATACATCATTCTTGTGCAATCGTCATGGGACGTCCATCACCGACAGCCTGGGGAACGATGACGAAGGTTTCAAGAAACCACTACTGTCTCGACCAACGACAACCTGTGGCGAAAAAAGAAGAAGAGAAAGGAAGCGCATTGAGGATAACATCACACACATCCCATCCCATCGTGTTATCCCCCACCCTCCACATCACTGTCGTTCGTTTGCTCGCTCGCCTGTCAATGCCATGCCTGCCAACACAAAGCAACTTTACCCGGCCCCCCTCCTCTCCATCTCAACCTCGCCTGCCGCCGCAACCTTCATCGGCACCACTTCACTTCACAATGCATGCTCTTCCCGCGGCAGCCTACCAGTCGATTACTTTCCTTCCCGTGAGCCTCCTCAATAGCCTTTACGGCTGAACGAACCACATCACTAAACCCGCCCATCTCTCGCGAATCCCATGAACCTTCTTTTCCCAACATGAAAAAACAAGAGACGACTTACACATACTGCAGCAAGGCGTACGTACACTCGCCAATTCTAAGCAATGCCTCGTTCCTTTCTTTCCTCGGACGGCGAGAGGAAACAAACGGCGCGTAATCCCGCGTGCCAAGACCATGCAAATGAGAGCGAGAGAGAACGAGAGAAAAGCAGAGATCTCACTAAAATCTCGTAACCTAACGCAATGTAAAAATAAACTTAGCACGATCCCGTCATCTAACGAAACCCTGTAGATCCTCCCTCCTCCTCCAGAGGAGGGGCCCGTGATGCTGCGACGACCCCCCTCCCCCATCTTTCCGCGTCGCGACTAGCAACCGGGAGGGAAAAACAATGCCGATATCCAAAGCGAACGCGGAACTCCCAACGTCAGCGAAGTGCTGGATATGATGATGGGAGGGTGGTAAAATTGCATGCAGTGCAAAGGCTGTCTGCGTAACTTTCTGTGCACAGGGTTTATTGAGTTGTCTAAGTAAAAACGAACTAGACATTGGACAACCAAAGCTCAGTTCCCTTCTCGTCTTGAATATCTACCTCTGAGATATCATCCTGCAACCATGGATGTAGTCCAAATCCCTCACCCAAGGCCCAAAAAAAACCTCCCCAAGCACCCGTCGTCGTCGTATGCAATATACGGCTCCACCCCCGACACCGTCTCCTGTACAACACATCTCCCCATCCCACGCACCCGGCCACTCGTTCGTTGGTGCGTTCCGAACCCACCATTAATCCCAAAATTCCGTTGAAAACACGTCTCAAAAGTCCGACTACAACCACCGGCCGCCGCCAACCTCCCGTCCCCACTCGCCCAACCGGTCCCCGAACCTCCGCAGCCGCCCATCCATCCTCCCGCCCTCCGCTCAATCCCCGCCAATCTAGGTCGACACAAACACCAAAAATCCAGCCTGTACAGCCGCTACTGCCAAACTACTTCCCTTAGCCTCCATGCACCTATCTCGCAGAGCAGTGCCAGTCCAGTCCAACTGACCAAACCAAACAACCGCTGCACCAACATCACACCACACAACCTATAACCTACAACCCGCATCAGCCCGGCTCATGCATGTCTCAACCCCAAAGATCTCGCAGATCGACTGCGGCCATCACCATCGTCCATCGGGAAGGGGCGGTCAGTCAATCTCGCGCGCGTGGCCCCCCACACGTAGGCGCCGGCACGGCAGCTCACTCCCACTCCCACTCCCGTCCCTCCGCCAACTGGCTTCTCTCACATGCTAGACAAGACAGCTTACCCCAGTCTCGTCGACTCGTGGTGAGCGCAGCCATATCCCGCGTAAAAATCGTAGAGCATGTCGTCACGGGACTGGGCGTGGATCGCATGAACGTGGGGTCGCAGCTCATTACGTCCAACCGGCAGGATCCCGGAGAGAGACATTCAAAGGAGCCACCAGTCGTCACAGCGGAAAAGTGATGTTCACAACGAAAGACATGCATGGCCCGAGACATAGAACGGGGTGAAAAAAACCTATTGAAAGTATCTTGCGGGAATCTGCGCTAAACACAACACGACAGACGTGCCATGGCCGTTTCCCATGTGATTCAACCAATTTTGCCCTAAGAGAGGTTCCATTTTGTTCGCTTTCGCCCCGAGACCCAACTTCCTGGCTTCATCGACATCGTGATCTGTCGTTGTCATCCCCCGCTTCGTCACACGTCAGGTCTCGAAGCCGAATAGAGAGAGAGAGAAATCGAAAAAAGCATGTGCAAATCACTTAGCCCGCTGGCCAATGTCCCCCAACTCCAGATCCCATACCGATGCTGAGATCTTTTTTGTATGTGTGCGCGATAGGCCGATGGCAAGCCACGTGCCTTCCCCGGCCGCGCCTCCGCCTTGCGCGGACGCGATCGACTCGAGTTCGGCGCCCCTCCATGACGTCGAAAGGGGATGCATGTGAGAGTTTTTCGTTGGTCCGCACTCCAGGAAGAAGTATTGTACAGTTAAAATAACAAGTGACAGTCAGACGACGCCCGATGATGGGATATGATGTAGGAGCGTGCGTCTAGAGCGGAATGTCCTGGAGAACAATGAGGGTGCGTGACCGTTTATACGTCCCACTCCTCCTCCTGGGTGCTCAGGGCGGAGAAGGAGCCGTAGGAAGGAGCAGGCTTCGCAGTCTTGCCGTTGGACGCAGCCGGCTTCTGGACGGCCTGGGCAATGGGGCGAGACTGGGCCGGGGCGGGAGCGGCGGCGGCGGGGGCCTCGACCTCGGGCTCGGCAGCCTGAACCTCCTTCTTGGCCTTCTTGGACTTCTTGGAAACGGTGTTCCACTCATCCTCCTGCTTGAGCTGCTCCATCTGCTCCTCCTCGGAGGGGAGCGAAGAGATCCAGTTGTCGGAGGCCGGGGCGGGAGCAGCGGCGGCGGAGGTGCCGTTCTGGGCAGGAGCGTCGAAGGTGTCGAGAGGCTGGACGGCAGCAGAGCTGCCGTTGGTGGAGGCGCCGTTGGGGCTGCCGGCGGTCCAGGAGTTCTTGCCGTTGGCAGCAGCCATGAACTGGGAGCCGTCCTTGGCGGGGGTGCCGGAGGCGATGCGAGCGGTGCGGAGCTGCTTCTCGAGCTTGACCTTGCGCTCCTTCTCCTCCTCCTCGCGAGCAGCCTTCTTGGCCTCGGCCTTTTGGCGGTTCTGGCGCTGCTTCTTGGTCTCGGCCTTCTCGGGGACCTTCTGGTTCTTGGGCTTGGTGGCCTTCTCCTCGGTGCCAGTCAGGCGGAGGACGGAGGGGCCGGCGGCGGTGGGCTCGAGCATGTCACTCACTCCGCTGGCGTCGACGGGCGCCACCTCGGGGGAAGCGGCGGGAGACTCCTCAACAGCCTCGACGGCAGGGGCCTGAGCGGGCTCCGGCTCGGCGACCTCAACGGGCTTCTCGACAGCGCGGGACTGCTTGACGGACTTTTGCTTCTTCTCCTTGTTTCCAGAAGACTTGCCATCAAACTTCTTGCCCTCCTTTGCGGCGGCCATTCTTCTGGCAAAGTCATTGTTGTCGACCTTCTCATCAGGGTCGTTGCTCAGCCAAGCGGATGAGTCGTTGGCGGTGGAAGAGGCCTTGTCCTCTGCAGGCTTTTGTGACGCAAAGGCAGCCTTTCTTGCCTTCTTTGCGTTGTTCTCCTTGCGCGGCTCGACGTATGGCTTGACTCCCTTGGGAGCAATCTGCTTGCCGTTCTTCTCGGCCATGTAGTAATAGGTCAGACCTCCAGCCAGAGCAAGAACCACCAGGTATCCGCCCATAGTCTGGGTCGTGAGGAACTCGGAAGTAGGCATTGTGACTGGTATTGGAGGCTCGAGGCACTCGCTTTGCGATGGATATTAAGGGGTTTGTGGATTAAGCTCGCAAGGTGCGATCGAAGACGGTGGGTTATCGGAGCAATACCGAAACCTATGCCGAGATAACACAAGGCGTGTCTTCGTGCTTCACGGATGTTGAAGAAGCGGAGAGGATGGGATGTCTGTTCAATGTGAAGTTAGCATCAGGGCAAGATTTGAGTTAAGCTTTGAGTAGATGCATTCATCCAGGGTAGCTGGGGCAGGTGCAGATGGGCACATACAGAGGGATGCAATCGGGCGCAACAATTGATGGCTCGATGCAGATAATGTGCAGAAGTGATGGGGGCGGGAAGGTGTGAAAATTGTAGAAGAAGGGAAGAGAGGCAAAAGGGTGATGAAAGAGGTGTTTCAACCACGCGATTGAAAGACTGGCAGGATGTCGTGTTCAGATGCCAGGTAGCTTGGCAAGAGCAAGGAGCAGGCAAAAAAAGTTACCAGGTGGCTTCTCAGCAAATATCCAATGGGCGCCAATGGGTGTGGTCGTCCGGTGGTCCAGTTTGGTGCTAGCAGTCCACTAAGGTGCCAGCAATGGGGATTTCTGACAGACCAGGACTCGGGCAAGGGAAGGGGTCCCGTCACGGATTCAAGACCCGACCGCCGCAAAAGCTGCTGCTGCTGCTGCTGATGCTCCTGTTGCTGCGCTGCTGCACCGTACCCGGTGTGCATCCGAATCCCCAAGAGTGGGAATTACGAATCGGGTTTGGTGTCGTTGCCGCAGGTCGCAGGTGCCCCAGGGATGTGTTTGGTCTGGCCGGAGAGCTGAGTTGAAGCGGGAGGCGAAGACACCGGCAAGAGAGAAGTGTCCAGGCCAATTTGCGCGTAGCAAAAAAAGAAATAACCGGAGGCAATTGGTGATTCGCAAGGCTGAACAGGCAATTGGATTGAAGCGAAGAAAAATTGTCACTCACCTTGAGGCAGTCGCATTGACCGATCGTCGAGCTTGTTGTTTCTCCAGAGCTTGAGCTGGAGAAGTGGACAGGATGAGGTTATCTCTCCAGGGCCTTGTTATGTAATTTCCTGGGCCACCTTGAAAGTGACAGCTTCGCAATTCCACGGCTGAGGGACCTCCGGGACGCTAGGATCCGTCCTCCAAGCACGGGCTTCGGAGTAATTGCAAGCTGCAGAGGTCGCGGAGGTCACGTGGCCTCTGGACTGAGGTAGCTGCCCACACGTGATCGTCTTACTCTCGAGCTTCTCATTGGATGTAGCACATAGGCGGCGTTTTGATAACTCCGGGAAGGGGAGCTCCCCTGCTGAAGAAGGAGGCAATCGGGTGCCGAGGGACGGCTCTTGCCTCGCGCGAGAAAGACCCAAGAACAGAGGGAGAACAAAACACTACTGCGTACATCATACCTAGCCATCACTTAAGTTCAAAGTAAAAATAGCCATGGACAGGCTCACGTGTGTGCGACACCAATTCGCTCCTTTCCATAGCTCCCGAGGCTTTCCTTCCCGCGCCTCATCCAATGTTGGAAACCTTGAGTTGCAACCTGCCGCATGTCAGATCCCATTTCACCGATAAGAGAGCTGCGACAGCGGTGCCTGGGCCAGCTGTCCCTTATCGCTCACCTGCGCTCGCCTGAAGGGGCTTAGCGGCCCTCTCCAGGACGCTGATTCCCACTAAACCCCACCATCGACGTTAGGAAGAGTTAGGAATGAGGGGTCGTCGCCTACCGAATCTCTATGCAACGCCGTAACTGATGCGAGAAAACCCTTGCGGGACGACGAACTAGAGAGCTTTGAACCTCTCACTGTTAGGAATTTAAGAATCGCTGCCGGACAACTCCGTCAACCATAACCCACCGCCGATATCCGTCGAACTCCGCCTGACTCAGCGGATCCGGTTTTGTATAACGATTCAACGGTCCCTTTCAAGATACTGTCTATTATCGTGTCGGAAACCGTCAGACTTGAGACGAAACAACTTCGTCTCTTCATCTGAAAAAGAAAAGTAACAATAGTATACCCAACATCCCTAGCAATGGCCCCCAAGAACCGTGTGATCATCGATACCGACCCTGGTGAGAACAACCCCCAACGCAAGACCAAGACGTACAGTGAGGCTGATTATCAAGCTAGGTATTGATGATGTTCTCGCCATGCTCTTGGCCCTCGCGGCCTCTCCTGAGGAGTTGGAGGTCATGATGATTTCAGTTACATACGGCAACGTGCCTCTTCAGAGGTATGCATCCCGGTGTCCGTCGATTTCTCGGTATTGACGAATCTCAGCTGTCTACGCAACGCGGTTGCGCTGTTCCATGTTCTGGAGAAGGAGTTAGCCTGGCGCAAGGAGAACGGCAAGCCCGAGGGTTTTGAGTCGATGAGGGCTTATAAGCCTATTGTTGCTGTCGGGGCAGAACATCCTCTTGAGGATGATGAGCTGGCAGCCGACTACTTCCGTGAGGAACACCGCGTACCAAATGCTATGTCAAACACTAACGAACACAGATGGCCTCGATGGTCTGCACGGCGTCCATGAGAAGCATCCCAACCTCACCCCCGATGACAGATGGAAGGCACTCTTCCACACAGAGAAGGACGTTGACCACGACCCGTCTCCCTTCAACCAGTACTTCACACCAGCCAAGCAGGTCGCTCACAAGGAGATTCTGCGCATCCTCAAGGAGAACCCTCCCAACACCATCTCCATTTGCGTCGTTGGCCCCATGACGAACGTCGCCCTCGCCGCTGCTGAGGACCCCGAGACCTTCCTCCGTGTGAAGGAGCTGTGCGTCATGGGCGGTGCCGTCCATGTTGAGGGAAACATCACCCCCGTTGGTGAATTCAACACTTTTGCGGATACCGTCGCGGCGGCCCGAGTCTTCGCCCTGACCTCCCCCAACCCCCGCTCAACCATGCCTCCCATCTCGAAGGAGAAGTCATCTCTCCCGCCTTACCCGACCAAGCTGTCCAAGCAGCTCAAGCTGACCCTCTTCCCCCTCGACATCACGACGCCCCACCTGCTCAACAAGAACTTCTTCACCGAGCAAATCAAGCCCATCGTCGAGGCAGGTAGCCCTCTTGGTCAATGGGTTGACCACTTCATGTCCAAGACGTTTGAGAAGGTTGAGTCCATGGAGGGCAACGGCGAGGAGCCCGGCCTCTCCCTCCACGACCCTCTCACCGTCTGGTACCTCATTACACAGTCCGACCCTAAGTGGAAGCCCGTCGCGGAGCCTGAGGACATCCGTATCGAAACCTCTGGCCAGTGGACGCGCGGAATGCACATCATTGACCGCAGAGTCAGAGCCAAGTACACCGAGGCGGCCCTCGAGAGCGACTCTACCGGCGAGGGCGTCGACGTCCTTACCCTGGCCGAGGTGCCGGGCGATTGCGGCGGGTGGCTCAGCTACAGCAGAGGCAACAGGATCAACAGGATGGTCGAGTCTCCCGGCGAGAAGCTGTTCGCGCATGATCTGATGAAGAGGATCTTTGGTTGAAATGTAGAGAATGCGACGACCCCTGACTGTCTTTGGGGGCTTCTCGTTTCGGTGTCAGCACAACAGCATTGAGACTGGCATGGAGATTGGATAGAAAAAGGCAGGCGCATACCCCTTAGGAACCCAAATGATCATTCTCTACCAACCCAGAAAATATTCAACGCCGTGATTTTGTGTGTCTTGCGCGCCTCCATCTGGCAGGCTCGTATCTTCCCAATACTCGGGTATCCCGCTCGCAATTAAATAAAAGAAAACCAATCCCTGCTTTTCGACTCAGATGCCATGCTGTCCCTTCGTCGTAGTTTTCGCCTGTCTATACGTGCTTCGTTCCTCCAATGGCGGATCCCTTGACCTCAGTCCAGTTGATGCTCTCGTCTAGTTGCTCGTCTACGAGGCCGACGGTGCAGACATTGTCGCCGCGCACGAGGTAGAGGCCGAGGGGGACTTCGACGGAGGGCTCGCCGCTCTCGGGGGTCTGAATCACGCGCTCTTGGGCATTGCTGAGGACCTGGGCGCATGACTTGGTTAGCCGGCTGCTGGAGGAGAGAGCGAGCGCCGGGGAACGAGAGTGCCTTACGAGGTTTGTGTTTTGGTCTGCGGCCTCGAGGTTGCCGACGAGGATTCTCGAGTCGACTGTGACAATGAGCACCTTCTCTGTTTCCGAGTACGTTAGCAAATGTAGGAACGTGGCCTGAGAGGTGTAGTAGAAGATCGTGACATACTGTTCAAGTAGCCTCCGAGTGTCGCCATGATTGCGGTCTGGATTCGATGGTTGGACTTGGGAATTGGCGTTACTTCTGGCTAAGATGGAGCTACAAAGAGACGATAGCACGACGTTTGGGGTATTCGTCGTGGGACCTTTGGAATTCGGGGTCTCGCTCAGCTGCTCTTGTTGTATCGAAATGTTGGACTTGGATGCCGCTTGGTGAAATTCGGAAATCTGAGAGGGACCTTGGAGCTCCCACACTAGTCCTGTTTGGGAAGAGGAGAGCACGGCCACTGGGGAGCTTCTGTCACCCAGTGAACTGGTCTGTGCGTCTTGCTGTTCCTGCTGCACTTTCCTTCAACTGTCATGTTCAAAGACTCTGCACTTCAAGGTGTTTGCATTGACTTGGCATTCATTGATCTCCATGCCAAAGATATTCTTGGCCTCCAAGAAACCAAGATTTGCCCAGTCTTGATGAAATGTAATCGAGGCAAGCCACCAAGTGGTGGGAATAGCAGATCTTTATTGCCGACTTATCAGAGCTGACGGCTAGGCTGCCCAAAATGGAAGCTGCACCAGCGAGTCGCATCGTCTGCTGTGCCGCTTGCCCGAATACACTGAAGCGGCCGTCGAAGGGCGCGCAATCCAGACCCCGGGCGAGACGACCAACGACGCAGAGCGCTTCTCCTCCCAGCCTTGCACCTCGTTCGTTGTACACGCGTCCAGGGCCGGGCGTCTCTGTCTGGCTCCCTCGGGCATGTTGAACGATTATGATCGTATGTGTGGCTCTCTGAGCTTTACTGATTTTTCAGGACTACGAGTGAGTCTGGACAGACACACCGCCTCATCCTTTGGAGATGGACGCGCACGCCGATGAGGATGCAGCACCCGCCGCCCAGAAATTCATCTTCTCGAAGCAGGACGAGAGGAGGATCAGGCGGCGGTGTATATGGGCTGCTTTCTTCTTCGACGCTGTTGCAATAGCACTCATCATACCTCTTTGCGTCGGTGGTTGGGTTCACAACGCCAATCAGGTTGGTGGGACAGTCAACAGCGAAGACATACATCTCGTAACAGTCAGTATACACTGTTCGGCACAACGCGCATGTCACTGACGTGAAGGAAAAAGTGGTCGGCGGTATATCGCCGGACCGAGAGCCAGCGCCAGAGCACATTTGTTTTTACTTGGTTCCTGAGTAGCTGCTGCTTCAAGGAGGCATATGTCGACAGCAGCTATGCGCTCGCGGGTTGCGTACACAGAACGCCCGGCAGTGCTTTCGATCTGCAGAGTATCATTCAAGACGTTGAAGACAGACTTGGGGAGCAGGATAATGTGGAAGCCGGCCCAATAACGGATCCGGAAGGCCGCTTCGTGGGACCATCGCCAGCAGAGTTCGCGACGGCCGACGTTGTCACCTCGACACGGGATGCGCTGGCGTCTTACGGAATTTACCTGGCAATCAACATGGGCACCTGGATCTTCCAGATCATCTCCAAGAGACACCACTACGCTCTCAACGCATCCCACTACCGCGTAATGACAGCCGCGCAAGTCCTCGCACTGTTCGCCTTGCTCGTCGCTTCAGGCATCACGACAGCGGCAGCGTACAAAGCGAAGGCGGCCCTGGACGAATTTGACGATGTGTTTCCGTACCATGCAGTTGGGTCGTCATTCGCAGCCCTGACGTGGTGCGCCTTCGTCAGCCATATGCTTGGATGTCTCGCCTACGTCGGGGCAGTGTTGATCTGGCACCGACTGCAACGGCCAGAACTGTACCCACCAGAGCCCGAGGACGAGGTTGAGCGGGCAAGGAGGGCGGGCGCGCGGGGAGAAGTGGCCGAGTATCGTCTGCGGAGACTCGACGAACCGGCGGTCCATCGAGAGGTTGATCCCAATGCTGCTGTCGATGATGAATTACCGCCATATTCCAGGGTCGACCCTAATGAAGGGAGAATAGTCAGCCAGGAAGGAAGAGAGCCTGAGAATGTGGAAGGGCCCATTGAGTTAGCTCATCTCAGAGGGATTCGAAATCCGCCACTTCAACCGGTGGACGAGCAGGGAAATACCCCAGCTCCGGCGTATGAGCTTCACCAGTGGCCACCAAATCTCAGGACGTTACGGCGCCCAGAGACCTAGTTTTTTGATATTTGATGATACCAGGTTTCTTTATTTTCCATGTTCTGTCTTTGAAAGGACCTATCAGCGGCGACGGGATTACGGGTTGTAACAAAGATACCTTGTGTAGTTTATAATGTTTTCAATGTGCAAGAACGGCGGGACCTCACCTCAGCAAGCAGTGCTCAAGCTTTGGGGGTAGGTGCGCTGAGCTATGGCATCTCCAGGCGCGTCTCTCGCCCCACGGCGTTCGTCCAAACTCCACCGACGCGGGCCTCACCCAGGTTAAATCTGACCTCACCCAAAGCGCGTAGCTTCGAAACCTTGCTGCCCCCGACAAACCAAGCTCGCCACAATGCCTTCCCAGGACACGCCGGTCATCTACGCGGAGCTCCTGGCAAACATTCGCCAGCTCTCCGTCGCAGTGACCCTGCCCTCGCCTGCCGAAAGAAGCACGCAGGGCACCGTCTCGCCAGATGGTTCAAAGTTGCACTTTGCACACGCAGGCACACAAACGCCGTTCTCCATCCCAGGCAACGTCGTCGCGCCCAGGAACGGCGTCCTCCCCGCACCGCACCCGGGATCTCGAGTCCTCTCATGGCGCCTGCCTCTGTCTGACGCATCGGCGCCGCTGGCACGCGGGCCGGTGGACGAGCCCGTGCCGTGGGCGGCAACCGATCTGCTGCCGGAGTCGGCGGTGGCTTGCAGGGGCTGCGCGGCGACGGTAGTCTCGGAGGGTACGGCAAAGGAGTGGAAGGACCTGCCGAGCGAGAACTGGGCTGAGATGATGGACTTTTGGCACTGCCACAAGCCGACGGATCATGAGCATAGTCACGAACCTGAGCACCTTGCCAAGCGTGGCTACGGTGCCAACTCGAGCATCGCGGCGCAGAACGGCGTGGGTCTGGTTGACCTTACGTCTTTCCTGTTTACTGAAGCCGACTGCTCGGGACTCGTGGTAAGTGGATAACTCTGCTTTCGTTCTGTTCGCCATCAAGTTCTCCAGTGACATGTCTGAACGGGGCATTAAGAAGGAGGCCATATCGGCATCTCTGCCGCTCACTGATGTG
This sequence comes from Colletotrichum fructicola Nara gc5, assembly GCF_000319635.2. Classification (NCBI taxonomy): domain Eukaryota; kingdom Fungi; phylum Ascomycota; class Sordariomycetes; order Glomerellales; family Glomerellaceae; genus Colletotrichum; species Colletotrichum fructicola. Next base: position 3,542,609 of record NW_027094051.1, on the reverse strand, counting down.
GTCACCGATACTCCGCCCCGAGATCGATTCCGTCGTTCCTGCCCCGGCAGGCTTCCGGCTTGCTGAAACCTCTGTTCGCAGATGGGTTCGGCGGGCTTGGAGAAGACACCCTCTTCTTTTCACTGGGGACTTCCAGAGCCGTGGAAGCCTCGGGATTACCAAGAGGGACATGCACCGTCTCGCGTTTTCTTGCTTCTACAATCTCCTTTGCTTACGTCTCCTTTGTGCAGTTCTCTTGCTCCTCTTACGAAGCCGGCTCAGAAACCAGCTCAGCAGTCCTGTCTGGCGAAGCGGACCCTCCACCGCGGATGCTCTACGTTTTCTGCTCCGGCTGCAAGACTCATGTCGGCTTCTTCAACGTCGCCATCTCGTCCGTCCTTCTCTTCAAGTGGCAAGTGTCATGCCGGGCAGCTGTCGGGAGCGCCCCGCCCAGCAGCTCCGACTGTCTCGCTGCGTCGCTGACGGCAACCCTTTCGCGGTCCGGCTCGTCCAAGTCGGTGGTGGTGCCGACGTTCTCGTCGCCCCGGACCGCGAACAGCGGCAGTGATGATTCGTCGCCTTCATTGCACCTATGGATCCTGAACAGTAACATTGCGTATGCCTCCTCCGGGCGCGAGGGCAAGCGGTCTGCTATCAAGCTGTTGTATCGGGAGATACCCCAGCATGAAGCGGACGCGATGCTGGAGACCATGACGTCGGACGTGCAGGAGGTGAATCTTCCCATGGCGGATATTTCTCGAGCAGCGAAGGTTCTGCGGAGCAGTACTGAGATGCTCCCGCCGAGTGAGCGGGTTTTCAAGGAATGGAATGTCGGCTTGTTGGATAAGTGGCAGGCGGGCAGCGTGCCATGAAGCAGTGACGAGTGTATGGTGGACTTTGGCAAAACACACCAGGCAACGGTTTCCATACGATACGATGATGAGTACGGAACATTCTTGGCGGGAGATCTCCCATCTCGAAAGCAAGCTAGCTGTTGGACACGAGAGTGCCCCGGACAACCGCTGCTACCCTCGATGAAACTCTCCGGGTCATGGTCTCAACTCTATGTTCTTTGCCAGGCCCTGCGTCACGAGGCCACTGCAAGTAAGCTGAGCTTGGCCAGTCGGCTCCAGCCAGATCGAATCCGCGAGCAAGAAACCCATCCAAGTGCAAATGGCATTGCCCTGAGCGTCATCAGAGGTTTACCACATCCTCTTCCGAGTCTTCTCTCGGCTCGATCCCGTACATAGACACGCGGCAGGCACTTGCTATTGCAGTTACAGCGATGATTTGGGTTAACCCTTGCCCAGGAGGGTGAAGGTTGTCGGTAAAGGGAGGAGGGCACATCTAGATGCTTTGACATGAAGTCGCTCTCGCACATTCTAGCGGGAAGAGCTTGAGAAGTATGCACGTCTTCGCAGGAAGGGCGTCACCAAAGATGACGTAGTCTAGAATAACATTAAAATATATTCACATTTTTTTGCCTGGCAACCTACATGAAGCTGCCCCTGCTCCAATGCTGATTCTCGTGAGCCGTTGGGACATGCTTCCAAGCCGGGCGGTTTGGAGAATTGCGAGGACGTCTCCTTGTAGAAGGGTCGGCCCTAAATGAATCGAACTGAGAGCCTTTTGCCGCGACAACATTCCATGGAGCTCGCTTTAGGTCTGCAATCCAGACGTGCCGAAGGCCTCGAGGGTATTCTTCTGCAGCACGCCCAAGACCCCCGCAACAATTTGGTCATCTGCTTGTATCCATAGGGTACGCAAGGAGGTAGAGAACATGTTCTTGGACAGCTGGCTTTGAAACTTCCCGTTTTGGGAGGGGTCGAAGTTGATAATGTCGAGATACATCTTGTCGAGCCTTCTCATTTCCATGAGCAGCCTGATAATCTTGGTAGGCAACGCGCTTGGCACATCCTCGCGTAGTTGTCGGCTGGCCCTCGCCACATTCTGCATCGTACCGTTGTCGCAGAGCCCCAGGACTGCAACGCGCAATTCAGTAGGTATATGTAGGAAACGAGGGAACTTCCGGTCAGCCGACATATTCTCTTGGGGCGTCTTTCTGTGTCAGGAATAGGAAAGTTGTCTGATTTTCGAAGCGTGAGCAAATGCCGAAAGTGTGCGCTACCTTGCATGCCGTGGAGGTTCCGAAATTAAATGTGTAGAAGAGTAAACGCAAGGGAAAGGGAAGGGTGAGGGCATGTATAAGCTGCTTCCTGGAATTATTCGATGAACCCAAAATATCGTCTGTTCCACCGTGTTGCTCTTCTTTCACGTTTTATTTTGGAAGCCGGGGGGTTTGTATTCGTAGGAAGGACCTCTGCTGACGCACTTACTTGCGCCTTCCCAGTGAAGCCGTTGCTTCCTTCCCAGCTCAGGTGCACCTGCCCTCCTTCGCAACTTCCTTCGGAATGATGTCGGTAAACTTTTTCGAGTATATCTATGACAGGTCCTACCCAAATGCAAAATTTGTCTCCTTCACTCCTACATCCCGTCCATTCAGTTGAGTTGAACAGAAGACACCTCGGTTCCCAAGGGAGGACGCCTTACAGTCTTAGGCAGTCTGATTCTATCTGAGAAGAAGGGATCTTTTGAAGTCGTTCTCAACCTCTTCTCAACAAATCTCTTGGTGGCTCTCGTCGGACAGTCTCTTAGAACCTATTCTCGGCTTCTCCGTGGAACTCAGATCACAACCCCTAGAACGGCAGGCATGAACCACCCCAAAGCTGCAGCGTCTCGCAACGCCATGAAGCAGAACATGTCCACCATTCTCGAGCGTGCGCGAAAGCGCTTAACCGAACTCTCTCCCTCAACCTCTCTGACGTCAGGAGTTGCTGAGACACGGTCTCTCTGGGACTACCGTTTTCAATCATTTATGAATGATGCATTTCCTGAGCGGTGAGTACTTGCACATTTGCTTGGCACCGTCATTCCATTGACCCTTCGTGTCCAGCGCCGAAACGGTCCCCACTGCAGAGGATGTCCTGATGTTCTTTGCGACTATGTACGACTTTATGGAGAAACAAGACGACGAGAAAATATCCTATCGTTATCATAAGCATGCATCTGGAGTAGTGCTCCGTAATCTCACCTTTCGCCACCCGTCGTTTCAATTCTCAGAAACATATCGATTGCGAATCAGCAGGTGGTCCAACGCTCTCATTGCCAGGAGATGCTAACATATTACAGGCTCTCTCATGGACGGTCTCTCGTTAGAGGGGCTTCTGACAACCGAGGAGAAGCAGCAGCGACAGTGGATCAAAGCAGGGCTCGTCAAGAAGATGGCAGAGAAGATGATAGAGCACGCCTTGGAGAATGGCACGACATCCTAGGACGTTGCTGTGTCACGAATTCTATCGGTCGTCGCCATGTACGCCTTCACCTGCCGGTCTGGCGACGTCACCGTCAGCAACGGCTAGGATCCTGATTACTGCCTAAAATGGGGACATTTGAGAATGCGACTCAATTTGACCTCGCAGGGATCGGTATGTGGGCAGTGTTCCTTATAACTATATCGTGGTATCTTATACTCAATACTTAGACGAGGATGAGAATAGTAGAGGACGATAGGGATAGCGATAATAACGACGACGATGGACGACGACGATGGACGACGATAACGACGACGGCGACTATCAAAGCGAGTATAGGAAAGATGTAGGATATAGATCATATGCAGAGTTGATACTGCCTGGCCAGCAAAACTCCTCTAAATACCTAACGGAGTGGAAGGAACAACTGTCCCCATCTCCCTGGACTGCCTCGGCTGCTTCTTGCCTCCTTTGACAACTACCTCACAACTCCTTCTTACTCTTTCCTTTCATATTGCTCTAAGGTAGTGCGTAAACCTGGACCCGCCCAAGACAGCTTTGCTCTCTCCTTCCGCCTTCAAGCTTCCGCACTCGTCTTGTTTTTGAACTACCTACTGATCTTACCTGCCTCAAAAAAGGTATTCAAAGGCAACTCGGGCTTGCCGCGTCAACAAACTTCCCTTTTTCACAACAAAAAGTCTCACTGCCTCTGACAGTCAGGCCCCTTTTTCACAAACCACGCTCTAAGCCTGTTTCAATTACTCCTTTTATCACATTCCTCTTATTTTTCTCACCTTTCACTCACAACATCTTTCCTGCCTCACAGAAGTTTTGTGGTGCGGTAACGCAATCTCAACAACGAAATGGCAGGTGGCGATCACCCGAACATCTGTCTTCTGATGTTGAAGAAGCAGCTCAGCCTCTTTCAGGCGAACAAGGCAGTTGATGAGTTCTTCGTGAGTCGCCGCAATCGTATCAGTATGCGCTTTACTAATTTCATGTCTACAGGACTGGAAGAAGCACCACAAGCGAGAGTCCCCTCCCGGTCTGACCGGTGTTCTCATCCAGCGCGTGTCGGTCATCCTCGGCGAGTGCCCCAAGAGCTTCGACCTTGACAGCAGCCTCATGAGTGCTCTGCTGAAGTGGGTTGCCATCTACGGCAAGCTGCGCAACGGATCCGAGGACAACTACGAGAGCGGCCTCAAGAAGCTGGTGTACTCCATCTTTGCTAATGCTGATTGGATCGTCCCCCACGAGAGCGAGGAGGGCGTCATCAAGAGTCAGTTCAACAAGTTTGAGAAGGCCATGAACCAGCACGAGAAGACTAGCGAGACCTGGGTTGAGACCGCAGCCAAGTACGGCGCCCAGGAGTGGCAGCTGCGCCGCGACCAGCCCCGGGGCGAGGAAGCCCGCCTCAAGCAAGCCTTCCCCCGCATGACTGCTCTGGGCGCCATGGAGGCCACGAATGGAGAGATCATCGACAAGACAGGCCGCTTGGACCGCGACGTGAACAAGGAGAAGGACAAGACCGAGATGCTTCTGACGGAGGAGGGATACAGACTCGATTTCCAGTACGACTTTGGAACCATGACTCCGGTTTCCTACTCGGACGACGAGGGATACGAGGGAGTGCACTACAACGTCCCTGGCTGCTCGAATGGTGGAAAGGAGATTGACTGCTTGATGGGAAAGAAGGCGGCTCAGTGAGGATGATGTCGACGTGATGACATCCTAGGAGGCCTTGGTTCCCAACGAGACGAATGAAATGGCAACGAATGAGCTCATGAGACGACGCGAGAATTAGCAACGGAACAGACTACGATTCAGGTAGATTATGAGTTATGAGAATTCGAAGATAACTTGCTCCATCATCGTTCAGAAGGAAAGCAACGTGACTGACGGAAGTCAAATTGAACCTTGGCAAAAGAACCGATGGCCCGGACGGGGATGCCGTGACATGTCAGGTCGAGCGCCCCGAAAGTCTGCCCAATTTGTCGCGGGTGGAGCCCGTGCCCTCGGCTGCCAGCGGGTGGCTAAGATGGTCAAATGCAGGGCAGGTCGGGTACGTATCTCCGGCCGCTAATCTCCCTGGCCGGAGCCCACCAAAAGTGCAAGATCGGGACAGCACAGCTCAGCTGAGCCCTCAGCCACAGGGAGCTTTGCTGGACGTAGCGGCGCAGCATCCACTAGGAATCCACCAGCCCAACCAATGTCGTATTACCGTGTACATCTGGAAATCCATGGCAGCTGCGGTGGACCTGCCGACAAGACCGACTTAGCCAGCTTCAACAAGTTTCCTCGCCCCGAGACGTCGTCATCCTCCCGCCAAGAACGAACGGCAAACTGCGCATACACGCCGCGTACGACCCCAGAGTGACCACATATACGCCTGATATCAGCGCATCGCGGACTCCTGCGCCGGCCGAACGAACCTCGACTTTTCTCTCTCCCTCAACAGATTTACGCCCGTCATCCCTCCTGCAGCTTCCCACACGCCGCCGACACCGCGCCTGTTGACTGACCGCGCCGCCGAGAACCCAACCTCCTTCCAAGATGGCGCTCAACGCGAGAGATCGCAGGGCCTACAGGACCGACGATAAATACCAAAATGGTGTCATCAGCGAGGAGAACCGTAGGAAAATCATCGACGTACGTGGAAAAGCTGCCCTTTCCGGAGCTCCTGGCGGGACCATCAGCTGACGCTTTGCGCATCTAGAACTACCTGCCGACACCCGAGGAAGACACGAGACAGCAATGGCGAGAGGGAGATGTTCCTCGTCCCGGCCGGTTTGGCCTGCGACGCGCAATTCGTCAGAAGCTTCACCTATTCATTTACACCGTCATCCACGCCATATTCTCTCTGTACATTAGGATACGACAGGCATGGCACCTGGTGTGCTATCATGTCTCCTCCGTCATGTTCTACCACCACCGGACACCAGAGTACATTGAGCGCGACGTCGTGGGGTTGAAGAAGAAGCCCAAGCACCTCAGCGTGATCCTGAAGATGGAAGAGGGCGGCAGACATGGAGCTGAGCTGGAGAGACTGGTTGGCGAGGCGGCTGAGATTGCTGTCTGGTGCGTTTGCGCCAAAATCCCCGTCTTGACGGTGTACGAGCGGACAGGTGCGTATTCCTTGCTACGTTTATGCGACGGCGACTAACTCCTTCATAGGTCTCCTCAAGCGCTACCTGCCTCACGTCCAGCAGGCCATCATCCAAAAGTCTCGCGCCTACTTTGGCCGACACCAGCCCTCTCTCACCGTAGCCATGCCTCACGCCGACGAAATCCTCAAGTCCCCGGCCCACGGTGACTTCGCCAGCGTCGACCCGCGCCACCTCAAGGTCCTCTTCATCTCCGCCGAGGACGGCCGCGAGTCCATGGTCGACCTCACCCGCACTCTCGCCGAGATGTCCCAGAGGGGCAAGATCCACCCCCGCGATATCAGCATCGACCTCATCGACGCCGAGCTGTCCGAGGGCATCATGCCCGAGCCTGACCTGCTCATCCACTTCGGTCCCTATGTCGACCTCGACGGTTACCCTCCCTGGCCCATCCGCCTCACCGAGATTTTCTGCCTGCCTGACAACCAGGGCGTCGGTTACCAGGTCTTCTTGAGGGCGCTCCGCAACTTCGCAAGCGCACAGTTTCGCAAAGGCAAATAAGCAATGGCATTGCGCACATATACCCGATTAGAGTTCTCATGGCTTTTCTTTGAGCTGGCCGCTGGCGGAAGATACCCTCATTTCCCGCATCGCTTTGTCCCACCGATAGACCGGCCCGGTTCCGACGTTGTAGTTATAGTAATTCTCAGTTCCATCCTTCACCATTGCGCGTCTGAAAGTGATGTTGATCCTTCCGCCGTCTTCCGCGTTCTTCCCGGTCCTCTTCGGGATCGAGTGCAGCCAATTGGACTGCGTCCGCCCACGCATGAGAATCATGTCGCCGCTGCCTAGGGGCAGTTTGAGTTGCTTTGGGGCTGGCTTGTCAGGGTTCTCCGGGTCCGGGGGAATGGGCTTGTGCTTCATGAGAAAGTCTCGCCTTGCGCCGAGGGAGAACGAAGCGATGGCGGGGTCTGGGCCCAAGAATCTCTCGTCATCGCTGTGGAACGAGATGCTGTCTGTACCCGAGGCGTAGTAGTTGACCAGGCAGAAGTTGAACTTGCAGTCGGTCGCTGCCTCGGTAGAACGGCGGAGGTCATCGAGACACTTGGGAATCGGCCGAGGCGGATACCTTTCGTAGCGCTTGTCCTCGACCTTGAATCCGGACTTGACGTCTACGACTGACCCATCCTCGTCGAAGCGTGCTGTGTCGTCGAGGCCAAAGACCGTTGTCCACCTGGCAACACGTCAAAAGGCTTTCGAGACGAGTTGTTGAACACGAGTACCTACCTTGGCGTGCGAATATGAGTTTTGACGCCGCCCCTGTTGATGTCGTACTCAACCCGATAGAAAGGGAGCTTTGCCCGGAGGAACTCGAAGAGATCCTTCGCCAGATATGACGGGACGTATGGCTCGAAGTAGAGCAAGTCAAGGTCCGGCTGGTCGTTGATTTCCTTACCCGGACGTGCTGGCAGAGATGAGAGCTCTTTGCTAATGCTAGGCGCTAGCTCTACGATGGGACAGGGATAATTCGGATGAGTTGACTTTCCAACCTGGCAGTCCGTTAGCCTCTGCAACATCACAGCCTGAGAACACGTACAGCCTCGACGGTCTCATCCTCCTTTCGCGTCTTTTTCGCACTCGGCGCGAAGAACGCGTCTAACGTTCTCTTCTTCGACATGGTTTGCGAGGTGGACGGTGATTGGTGGTGTGTAAGTGAAAAGAAGGTTCAGTTCAGCCAGGGACCGTTGAGTCGTCGCCACATGTACGCGCCAGAACAAACTTCCTTCAAACGGAAAGAACCATGCCGCTGGATTCTTACTCAGAATTCAACGAATAACATTGAGCAAGTGACTTAGCATCAATCCAGTCTCGTGGATAGAGTTGAGTCGACAGATGCTATCCCATCCCTTGATGCCTCTCGTCCAATCATCAATGACGCTTACATCGTGGAGCTTCAGTGACATCACGCTTTGGCGCTCGGGCCACAAAGCGCGCCCAGATTCGAGGACAGCCTCGTGTCTGCGCCACATGCGCCACACGCTACAAGGACCCCTGTCCCTCAGCCCTAAACGGAATTTTCCTCAGCCTTGCCCCTCCATGATCGTCCCCCCTCCATCGACTCATCAAAATGGCAGTAAGTAACGCTCTTGCACGGTCGCTGCTTGAACGGAAGGACTAATACCTAGATAGACCCCTGATTCTGACGAGATGATAAGCTTCCGGGTGCCTCTTGCCCGCGCGGCTACGTCTCTGGACCGCTCGCTCTTCTCCAAAACGGTGAAGCTTGCGGCGGCGACTGTCAAGGACAACCGCAACATCTCAAAGTACCGCAAGCAGCTTGAAAAGTCCAAGGAGCTTCTAGACCTGGACCGTCTGGACTCTTGCCGCTCTGATCCTGTAAACACTGGTCTGAAGTGCCTCCTGTTGCGTCCAGGTGTGAAGCATGATGGTATTTTCCCCCTCGATGAGCTCGTGAATGAGGGGTATGACTAACACGGTCAACCAGCACCGACGACATGGGGACCTGTCTTCCAGGAGGGTATTAAGAGCGGCGAGCTGGATGTCATCCCGTATGAGTTGCAGCTCGATTACGATTACTGGAGCTATCGTGAGTAGAAATTGGGTGTCGACTGGGATGCAAGCTGACTCAAGGCAAAGTCGACGTGATGACCTCCATCCTCCCTGAAGAACTTCACGTCGAAATTCCCGTGGGTTTCAACACAGCCGGTCACGTTGGTAAGTTTCACGAGACTCACGCGAGATGCAATCACTCACCACACCAGCCCACCTCAACCTCCGGGACCGGTATCTCCCCTACAAGAAGATCATCGCCGAGGTCATCCTCGACAAGAACCCCAAAATCCGCACCGTCATCAACAAAGTCGACAACGTCGGCGACGAGTCCGAGTTTAGGACTTTCGGCTATGAAGTTCTTAGTGGACCTGACGACATGAACGTCGAGGTCAAGGAGAACGACTGCGTCTTCCAGTTCGACTACTCCAAAGTCTACTGGAACAGCAAGCTCGAGCCCGAACACACCAGGCTCATCAAGATGTTCCAGCCGGGCGAGGTCGTCGCCGATGTAATGGCTGGCATCGGACCTTTCGCCGTACCGGCGGGAAAGAAGGGTGTCTTTGTCTTCGCCAACGACATGAACCCCGAGAGCTTCAAGTACCTCACTGCCGCCGTCGAGAAGAATAAGGCTCGTCTCTCGAACACCCTATACGACGTGTCTCAACTAACCAATCCATCAGGTATCACAATACGTCCGGCCCTACAACATGGACGGCCGCAAGTTCATCCAAGAGGCAGTCCACGAGGTCTACTCCGCCTCAACCCGCGGCGACGCCGCCATCATCAAACCCAAACAGTCCAGAAGCAAACCCCAAAACCCTCCCCCCGAGCCAAAACGCATCCCCGTCCCGCCAACAATCTCCCACTTCGTGATGAACCTGCCCGCCTCCGCCTACACCTTCGTCCACCACTACAAGGGCATCTACGCGGGCCACGAGAAGCTCTTCGAGCCGCACACCTCGACCAAGCTGCCCATGGTCCACGTCCACTGCTTCGCCCTCAAGTCCGACGACGAGGTGCCCCTGAATGACATCCTCGACCGCGTTTACCAGGAGCTCGGCGTCCGCTTCAAGCTCGGCGACGCGGACAAGCAGGGCGACATGACAATCTACGACGTCCGCGACGTCGCGCCCAAGAAGCGCATGTTCTGCGCCAGCTTCCGCATCCCCCCTGAGGTCGCCTTCGCCACGGACAGCTGAGCTCCCTCTCAAAACGCCTGTCACCAACTCGGTCTTGAGGAGGAAGAGTGATGCCACAATTACAAAATGAAAAGAAAGAAAGGCCACCACTCCCGATCCGACACGGCGCCCAAAACTCCATCCGTCCGTCCTCCGCGGCAATACCTCCATCAACCACTTCATCCTCCCTCGTCACGCCATTCCGGCCGCAACACCACCCACCACCTCCGTTCCTGACCGAGAACTCGCCCCCGGCCGTTCCAGAACCCGCGCCGCTTCGCTCACCGTGCAGCCGGTGTACAAGCCCGCGGGGCATCTCTTTCACAAAACACCAAAAAGAACAATAACCCGCCCGCCATCAATCACGCCCCCGTCCGCATCGTTTCAACTACCGCTGCCAACCTCCTTCATTTCACCTCGAGTACCGCGTAGGTACGTGTCAGCACTCGCCTGATCGGCCGCCTTGCAGCTGAGCGGGGGGCCAGGTAGTGGGTGCGAGGTCTTGGTGTAGAAGTGGGTTGGTTCGGACTGTAGAGATAACGTGCTGATGATACCCTGACGAATTGGTGACGGGGACCATACATTGAGGCAGGCCAATCAATCAGAAAAGAAGACAGAGACAAGAGAGACGCACGTAAGGAGACAAGAAGCATCGAGGCGTCCCATCCACCCCCTCCCCGCCAGGCGAAGGAGGGGTGGTCGTTCTGGGCCGCCGCAGCCTCGCGAACCAACCAGCCAAGCCCCCCAATCGCACACTGTCAATAACAAGCCCATTCTATACCCAAACAAGACGACGTGCATCCAATCCATCCACCCATTCTCCCGCATATGCGGCTCCCTCCTGCTGCCCGCCTCCACCTCCACCACCACTTCCTTCTTACATACAGGATAAGTGATAGATTAATCTTGACCGGGGAGGTACGGGAGACAGCAATGTTTTTGCATGTGATAAGAAACCCCCATCCATCCATCCATCCATCCATCCCCTCTATCCCCGGGCGCGGCAGCTCCGCAGCGGCGCGTCCCTAAACGACGATGCCTCGTCCAAGTCCAGGCCTCCACCACATGTAGTAGCATCAACGAAATACCAACGCCTCGCGTCTTCACAGAGCACCAAGAAAGAGCCTCTGCAAATCTGATCCATCAACACCTCTCACGCCGTGCAACCCTGCCTCCCTCCCTCCGACGCCCCGTCTCCATCGTTCGCCAACGTCCCCTCCCCCTTCCCCCGCTTCCCAGAATCTCGCAATCTGCACTTCTGCCACTCACACGGCGCTCTTGATGCAAGCCACGGCTTCGACAGCGAAGAATAAATGGGCAGCGCACCAAAGTCCCTTGGCCCCGAAGAGGCAGACTGCATCATGACATGTACACACCACCAATTCGAACGGCCTCTGCTCCGGTCAAGCGGGGCTAGAACAACCGCCGCTGCCCCCCATCCAACATGCATCACACACACACACACACACACACACACACAGAATCCGTCCCGCTCCATCCATTCCACGCCTCCATCTCTGAACCGTGAGACCTGTCAAAAATCCATGCCGCCTATATTCACAGCTTGCTCCGCGACCGTTACATCGCTCTGGGTAGCTCTCTCGTCGTGTCACAGGTCCCTTTCGCATCTACGCCAGCTAGTTGATGAATAACAATCACGCAACCTCGCAACACCACTCAGCTAACTAACACGCACACGCTCCCGTCAACCCATCGCCTCTCACATCTCCGATATCCAAACAAACCCATCACATCCCCCATCTCAGACCACCCACCCAACCCAAACCCCGTATCTCCTCGTCTCCGTCAATACCACCCTTCCTTCCCTGGCCCCCCGGGGAACCCGGAAACCAACCCAACCCGCGCCAGACCTGACATCAAAATCCCACCCACATGTCACCAGCAACACCTAACGAACATCAACGTGCTTACACCTTGCCATGCAAAAGCTGCAACAAGACGATCATTTCCTCTCAAACACACCACAAATCCATAACTGTGGCCCCCGTAGAATCTCTCGTTCCAATTCCTAATATCAGATTTCGCGTATCCCCATCCCATGTCCCCGTCATGCACGACATATGCCGCTCTGAAGAGGGTCCCAATATCACAGACAAGGAGATAGGTACAACGAGAGGAACTACGCAACCGCGCCGTATCAAAATACCTATTACAATAACAATACGCAACCGGTATTCCTTTAGGTAAACGCACCATTATCTGCACACATCTCCACATCTAAACCCCAGCTCTGCAACAGCGCCCGGGACGAAAAGGACGGATAAACCGCCTCAACAACACGCCCCTCCTCGCCTCCTCAACGCACCTCTTCTCCAACAACTAGAAGGTGAAGAAGCCAGGTTCCACGTAACACGGCTCCACGAGGCTGACTGCTTGCATAGTCGCCGCCATTGCACAACAACGGGCATACAGAGAGGGACAAACCAGTAGACGCCCTGCCCCCTCGGGAAGCGATAGGTAATGACGTGCGTAAACTGGTTGGATTCGCCTTCTGTTTGGTATACCTACCTTGCTGATGGGGATTCTGTCAGCCACACCCCCTCCGTCTACAAGTTCTAGGTCCCAGATCATCATCAGTCTGTTACTCCACAGACTACTCACATCCGAGAAAAGATATCCCCGATCGATCAACATTGCCAAATCGTAACAGAAAATCTCAGACCACCAGGCACACTTCTCTACAGGGGAAATAATCCCCGAGAGCTGCTCCCCTCCCGCCACAGGACATAACCGTAGATCACACGTGCAAAGAACACGGAAAAGAAAAAAAAAAACGTGAACGTACTAACTCACTTCTCAAACCTCAACACCACCGAAAAGACGATTCGACATCTCCTGATTCTTTCGTAGTTGACTCCTCGGCCAAGATGCCGCGTTCGTGTAAGACAGAACCAGCAATGGCGCGGCGCCACTCCGCTGGCTCAAGGTACAACACTGAACAACCACGAACCAACAGCACCCACCACCAAAAACGGGGCCCTCCCCCCTGGCTCTTAGTTAGCTGCACATCATAGAAAACGGGCGCTGGTCGCTACGCGTGGTTGAACCGACTAAAACGCAGCTATCCACGTTCGCGGCGACATCCTCTGTCTGCGTTAGTAAACGGAGGCGAACCATTCGGCAACAGCCCTTATCCGTAGTCCTCCTCGTCCTCCTACCGCGGTGGACAAAAATAAAGCAAAAAAGAGTCCGAGGAGGAAAAACCGGGGTCCCCGTATCGAATTCGACCGCCGTACCACCGCGAAAAACTCCGTCGCCAGCGCCTAAACCTCAGGACCTCCCAGCTCCGCAAACGGGGGGAGGCTTGGGAGCGTACTGGGGGCGGCGGTGGTTTTTCTCCCACCTCCCCCAAAGAGCCGCCGCCCGCTCGCCGGGAATACCTTCGGACACACTGGCGACGGGGCGGCGGCCGCTTCAAGATTCTAGGCACATCACGCACGCTATGCCGCGGCGCAGCTGCGAAGGCAGTGATGTTGCACTCGACTCCGTCGTGGCCAAATTCGTCGTTCCTCGGCCGCTCACAGGCCGCGCCTCGGCTTCGGACCACCTTCGTGACTCCAAGCAGCCGCCAACGGCCATCCAGGTAAAATGTTTTGCCCACTCAGAAGAAACAAGTGTTGGCTAGTCGGACCATGGTTGGTCGTGATATCCGACAAGAACGGCATCCCGAGAACGCTTCCCAAACCGCCCCCGGGTCCTTTTCTTTTTCCTGGTTTCCTCCCCCCCTTCGCCTGATAATGATAATCCTCTTCCAAGAACCGGCAGCCTCTGGGCGCCCACTGGCTGCTCTCACCTCACACCCTCCTTACCTTAGCCTCTCGGGGCTCCTCCGGTGATTGCGTGAGTAATCGAGGTCTAGAACGCCTCGCATAATTCAAAACGCCCCAAATAATTCGCTGCTTTCCCAAAAATGCTCCGTCCTGCGTTAAACCAAGCGCCCCAAGCTGTGAATGACGTTGCTCCACTCGTTTATGCCGCACCCTGCGCCAGGTGCCGGAGCCTCGAGACGAGACGATTGCCTAATGACGAGCCAGAATGAGAATGAGAGCGAGAGTGAGAGTCCGAACGAGCCGCTTTCAACCGAGCTGTCGCGTCTTTTCCCGGCATTTCACCGGTAACCCTCCCCCGGTTCCCCGGTGTAAGCACTACCCATACTGCGCAATCGCAATGGCCCTTTGCCGCGTGCGCGTGTACGGCAATACTTCCTAGTACGCACCACCGCGTATGGGCAATACAGCAGCTCCGTACCTCGCGACACAGACACACACCTGTCGTCAAGACGTGATTGTCACAGAAGGCCCAACACAACTCTCTCCCACACCCTCTCTTGTCATAAGGGAAGACCCATAGCTCCCGACCTCCCGGTCTTCCGGCCGGCCGCCCGTACCTGGCTAGCCCTTGTATCAACCGCGATGAAGAGATGGAAATGAGCTGGAGGCGACAAGAAAAGGGGCGTCCGGCCATGGAGGTGATAATCCCGGGTGATTCTCTAGCAAAACTCTGTCCGTCAATGTTTGAACAATTCGATAGTCGAGACTGGCTTGAGAAGCCGAACTTCGTCTGCTCGATGCCGATGTCTCGAGTGGCGCGGGGTCAAGACCTTGGCAGGGCCATGACGTCCAGGCACCACGCGGTTAGGTTTGGTCTATGCTCATGATTGCAGCAGTTGAAGGATTCCCCATCATCGATGTCGATGCTCTTGCTTGCCCCAGCCCCAGACCCAACCCCCTGAATGAGCCTCAATCAAGATCTCCGAAAGGCAGCTCGTTCGGACATTAGGGCGTGTATGCACTTTTTGCATTCAACCGCGCGGCCAAGTGAGACAGTAGCTGCTGCTGCCCCGCGTTCCCCAGCCAAGTCCGAGGAGATGGAAGACGTCAAATGCATAGAGTTCACATCTTACTTCTGTAGCTGAAGGATGAGCCTCATCGAAGGTGTATGACAAACCTTCCCCCCGCGTTCTTCAAAAGCTGCATGCTTTTTGTTTCCGCAAGAGTTCAAAGCTTCGCGGGAACGTGGCGGGCAGCTTTTGGTCGTCGTTCTCGAAACCCCGCGCGATATCAGCACAGGGAAGCCCTGTCTTGACCGTGCCAACCCCAGATATCGACAGTTCAATCAGAGGCTCAAACACTGCACCCCAACGTCTGGGGAAAGACACGTCCATCGATCGGTACTGCTCGGGCCAACCTCTGGGTGTGACGGACGAATGCCACACAGGCGTTCGAAAATGAGACGGGCAGGAACGGGGAAAGGATCTGCGTACGAATACGGCGCACAGCCTGAGGGGTGAAGTTCCAGATTTGAGCCGCTGGGTTCCAGACCGCACCGCAACTGAGCTGAACTCGAAAGGCGGGGAAGCATTTTCAGCTTTCCGGTCAGACACTTTTACCAATGCCACCGTGTTTGTCTGACGGTTTGCTCAACACCGAGAATGTTTAATTCGGCGGAAACAATCGGCTGTGGACTCTTCCGCAGGGCCCTCGACGTAACGGTACATCGCCGGCACCCATACGGCTTCTCCCCCGTTCGATGCACGGGCTGATCCCGTACGCAACGGCCGACGTTACCGAGCTTCCATCAGCTCAACGGCTTTGGACTGTCTCGTCGCTGGATATCCATCGCCTCTTCAGTGGCTTTCCATGACCAATATAATGCTAGGGTTGCATCAAGCTGACGAAAGAATTCGCCATCGGCGTTATGAATAGTCTGATCTTTGTTTTGGCTTGAACCGGAGTGTAGAACGTTGCGAAGACGGCGCTCTGCGTTGAAACTATAATCTTACTCTTGTAGATGTCAATTTGACTTCTTCAACGTCAAAATGTGTCAATGGGATCCATTACTGGCCGGCCGCCCTCTGCCAAGTGCGAATAACATGAATGCTATGGATATGCAGTATGATGAAGTCAGCGCCAGCTGTGGTGACGGAGATGATGCGAACAAGGTTGTTCCGGACATCCTCGTGCTGCCGCCGATTTGCCTTATCAATCTGACATGACCGAATCTGGTGTTAGCGACTGAGAACTCGGCTATTTTCAGATGGCGCAACGAGCAGCAGGCAGGACATTGTTAAGATGTGTTCGTCAAGAATTCGCCGACAACCAGGATCTTTTCCGGGGCTGGCGTGCAGAGTGCAGTCGGGGAAAGGCGGGAGCGCAGATCAGCCCCAACTCAACGCGACTCGAAGGGATTTGAACGCGGAGGCGGCTCCGCAGGTACTGTGGCTGCGAGGTGAAGGAATTGCATGCAATTGCTGCGCGATAGGTTTTCCATGTATGGGAGGGGTATCGTCGACGGGTTTTGAAAGCCACTTTCGATGCGACGATAGAGTTCCAAAGTCATAGGCGGCTACACAAAGGTCAAATGACGACCGGGGACTGGTCCCTGAACAGGAAGTTGAGGCTCAATACGATGTTGCGCGTCCAAGGGGGTACCATCCTCGCGTCTTCGGCGTGTCGCAAGACCTATCTGATCGTCGTGTCTCCGTGGGGGGTTGGTCCTGGAGCTTCGAGATCGTCGTGATAATGCATCCAGGCCGCTTGGAAGCCTAGGGTCTCGGAGCATGTCTGCAGACGGAGTTGCCGCATGCCTGCGGCACTGAGCGGATATGTTGCTGAAAACGAGTGAGGCAACAAGGCTCTAGACAGCAGGCCGATCCACTTGCGCGCGTAAGAAGCCGAAGGTCGCCGAGGTCCACACTGTCGTCCTGTTGCAACAGCCTGCAGATGGTAAGTAGCAGGGCTTTGTTTAGTCAGTTGTTGGTTCTGCGAGGGAGTGACTACGAGAGATATCGTGATGTTTTCCCAAGCGGCGGAACTCCACCTTACCAAGACCCTGTGTATAAGCCGCGTCGGCCGGTTGATCAATGACGGCCACAGGGACGTGGCGTGAAGAACTGATCAATCAAATCAGCACCAGTGCTTTCGATGTTCGTCTGCTTGAGTTGTATATTGCGGCATCAGCGTAGGCGTAAGGAGCATAGAGTGGGGGTTTTGCCCACCCACATCAACGGACCCCCGTTGCAGATTCGTCGAGTCTGGATGCAGGAGGCTTTCCCCGACAAGGTGGCAGGTGTGGCATCCTTGTTGAATTGACTAGGGTCACTGCGATGTTGCGTCGCGTTTAGTAACTGGCTAGGCGTCGACCCAAGATGATCGAAAGTGCCTCAATGTGACTGATCATAAAGTAGACCCACGATCTCTGGGAGCGTGTGTGCTCGCTAAAACCACAAACCACTCGAGGAGACCGTTGGCGGCGACGGGCTGTAGAACACCTGGGATATAGCTACATTAGCCTCTGCATATTATCGTCTCGGCCAGGTGAACGAAGCAGGCCCCTGCCTTTGGACAGAATCCCTCCAATGCGGTGCAATTTGCGATTCCTCAGTTGCATGCGAACATCCGGCGCGGCATCCATGATAAGACGATGGCCGTGTCTAATGATGGAACAGTGACGTGAAGACCTCTTGGGCGTCTGTGCGGAAGGGCTCATTTGGGTTTTTCGGGCAACACACCAAGGAAACCAACGGCCACGGCTTCTTGCTCAGTTGTCTGGCTCGTTAGCCGTCAATACCTCATGACTGCTGTTGCTCAGCTTTGGTGGACTGAGTCAAGACCGTGAACATTAAGCCGGGATGTCTTCTGATATCATGGAACGTGTGCGCAAGTCATCGCCAAATCCTCGCTAAAGTCTCCCGAAGCGCTCATTCATCTCTCTGGAGAAGTATGAAGTCCAGTGTCTGCTTGATAGCAAACGAGAGCATCGGCGGACATATTCCGTCTTCAGCGAGCGCAAACCCTGTCTGTCCAAATTACAGCGTTTGGCTCGGATGAAGTTTGGACTCTCCGGCTGTCCATCTCCACTGAAAAGCCTTGAAAGCCTGAAAAGTGGCAGCTACAACGCGCCGATCAGGGTCCTGATTCCCGCATGGCACCCTCCCACAAGAAGGTTTTGGCGAAGCGAACTTTGCGGTAGGGCATCAGGGCGGTGGAAAGTCAAGCCCACTCTTGTCCAGCTTGTCCTAAGGATGCCGTCCGCTCCCGGATAGATGAGCGAGGTCTACTTTTGGTGTCGGAACCCGACGACGCCCCGATTGTTCAAATATGGAAAGCTGTACGCGCCAGTCTCCTTTTCTAGACCCTTTTCGAATGGGCTCAAGTGATGGGAAACAATGGATAGTGCCTTGATGCTTGGGTTTGTAGTCAGCGGCCTTCATTGTCTGTGAGATCAAGTGTCTGAGCTCCAGACTAGACACCAGCCGCAAGAAAGCCCGGTCGACGGTGGCTAGTCAGACATGAGTTGTACGAAACGATGCTACCTGGCAATGTTGCGCGGCGCAGACCGTCGAACTGCCCTTGATGGCCGGCAATGCCAGGGAGTAGCCGTTGGTGGTGTTGGGGACGGCAGCAACGGCACAAGGAACGACCTAGGTGTCTGCGTTCGTTGGCAAGCTCATCTTATCTCTGTTTTTCCCCCTCCCCCCACCTCCAGACTTTTGGTGTCGTATGTGAGGTTGGAGATGGCGACCCTTACTTAACAAACAGTCGTTATGCATATAGATAAGCCCAAAGTGGCGGAAGCTCTCCTCCGATGCAAGGGAATATTCCTAGGTTTCTCGTCTCCCAGTGACCGCTCCAATAAGTGGCTCGCGCCTGGCAGCGATGTCGCATGGCTCAGATTTGTTGGCGCTGGCACTGACCTGTCGAGCCCGATGCGGTGACTGGGCGAACTTTTGGCGTTGCCAGAGAGGTAGGTGAGCCAGCGACTAGCCAAAGAGCGCAGCTGGCTAGTGACTTTGACTAGTCAGCACACACTGCAGGATTGAGTTGATGTGTAGAGGTTGCATACACAACCAACCTCAGCGACAGTACACCAAGATTGGCCATCTGTACGCCGCAAGGGCAAGCCCCCGTTGAGATCCGCAAAGCTAACCCTCTATCCCGTTTGAATGGATGGGAATCAAACATAGGGAACGTAGCTGGACGGATAGTTGTGCAAGAGACTGTTGCCGTGGGCTGTTGTCTTCATCTCGTCGACTTGCAGCTCCGTACCATCCTTTCAAGCATCAGTGAAAGCCATGACGGAGGCACGGTCTGAAACATGCGACATCAATTGGATGAGTCAACGTGGCCGGTGTAGCAGGGAACCGAAAGGCGGAGAGAGCCAAGGCAGAAGAGTCTGGCAGAAGAGGTTATGACAAGGTGTGTTGCTGTAGTCGTATCTGTATGTCAGCACCTCTCCAGCAGGGGTCATGAAGTGGCAGAATGAAAGCCTCGCGGGTTTGATGCGCAACAAGCAGACGCCAGCCTAAGGCCTCAGCTCGAAAGGTTCGTGTTTAGCTGGCGGGAAACTGAAGGTTCCCGCAGTCCAGAGACTTGAGTTTGCTTCAGACGGTGGAGGAGAAACCAGAGACGCTCAAAAACTGGAGAAGCAGATGTCGAGTGTCGGAGCATGCCGGGTGTGAATGTAAACGGTCAAAGAACGCGGAGAAGCCATCTTGAGCTGAACTGTAATTGTTGGACGTAGGTATTGTATTGCAATTCACAATACCTCAGTCAGATGGTGTACGCGTTGGCGCAGATGGCAGGTTTCAATGCATTCGTGCGATGCAGCGCAGGGGAGCGGCATAGGAAACACAGAGACGGTGGAGTGGCTGCCTGCGTGCCGCCGTTCTGCCTGTCTGTCCGAGGGTTGTAGACCTGCTGAGCCAGCCTGTAGCTGGCAGTGTCCTTGCTCCATTCAGCGGTGCTGCTGCTGAAGTTGCGGCGGGTTCTTGTGGTTCCCGGGGGCTGTGTGCAATGATAGGTTACGGAAAGGTCGTTCGTTCAGCGGGAAACAACTGCTAAACATACTCCGTTCCGCTAAGTCGGCTCGACAGCAGTGAACAGGATGCCGGAACAAAGCCAATCCTCTTGCGCGAGACGCTGCAAGAATGAGACTGGCGGGGCATGGGGAAAGGCATTCATGCCTCCGTCCCCGAGAACGAGCGGCTGGCGACATTGATGACGAGCCTGCGGCCTCTGACTAGGCCCCCCGGGACTTGAGAAGAGAATCCTGTTCGATGGCTCAGTCAATAATCCAGACTGGAAAGTGTCCCGTCCAAACTTGTGAATACATAGTAGCATCGGACGTTTCCTTCCAGCGTCAGCGCCGGTCCACCGTCGCACCGCAGCATCGCACAGCAGAGGTATCCGTCCGGAGTTGTGGAGGCACTGGAGGGCCGGGGAAGGATTCGCCCTGAAGCCTCGGTGAGTGGCGGATGGAGCTGCTGCAATTGGGTACCCGCTGCCCATGGGGATTCTCCAGAGCCAAGCAACTCAGTTCAAAGTCTCCCCCTCTTCCCCGTGGAGTCCCATCAAGAGTCAGCAAGTCTGAGCGAAAGCGATAGGGGACCTGTGCTGCCCAAGGTACCGAATTGGCTCTGTTCCCATTCGTCCGTTGCACAGTCCAGACTCCGAATGCGTCAATCGCTTTCATCGACAGACTCCGCGGCCGTAACAGTGACACGCGAGATGCCACGACAAGAATAGTCGGCGTTTCATGAGACATCTCTCCGAACCTAACCTCAGCCCAGCTCGGGGTGATTCGGGCGAGATGAAGAGTCAATATTGAACGAGGCACCGCCCCGGCTCTGTTCCACTGCAAGGCATTGCCTGCCATCAGCTTTGCCGTCGTCTCGCCTCGCCAGTCTTTCTCATGCTGTGTACACATCTTCTTATCAATTTACACCTTCTTTGCATGACATGCCCTCCCCGGGCTCGGATGACGAAGCCTTGATAGCACTGACCATGCTAGGTTTGGGTATACCCCAGAGTGTTCATCCTTCTGCGAGCCCGACCTTTGTCAACGTAACGGGAAACATAGATAGGCTTGCTGCCCACATATGAGGGGAGAGTTTGGCGGAAGCCGGGGAAGTCGAATCCGCCTTTGAATGGTTGTTTGCGGGAATTAGGCGCTCAAGGTACTGGATTGCAGAACCAAGAGCTTGCTGATAAGATATCTCAAGATCGATATCGATCGATGCTGCTCCCCGCGATTCCTTTGTGGAATGATGGTTTGTCTTTGGTAATTAAAGATACCTATCCATATTCAGGACCGCGTTAAGTCGACGCCTTGTGTTACCAAGGCCACGCTAGTCCAGAAGCTCTGGAGTTTCTGTCTGTCAGAGCCAATCCTCTGGCATCATCCTCGTCTCTTGCTCCATGGGCGCTGCAGCTTCGCGGCACCACTGCCGTCGCATGGGGCAAAGGTACGTAAGAAAGGGCGAAATGAAGGGTCCTCAAGTCGTCGATCGAGCTCATCGAGCAAGTACCGGATGATTTGCATCTAGCGGACTGGCCGATATCAGGAACAATTGGTAGTGGCCGAGAATGAGGCAGAAGACTGCAGCGGTGCGTTAGACGTTGTGCAGCTAGCTGTTAGTCGGCAATCTCACACCCCAAGCTACTGGCGATTGGTGCTTGATGGGCTGTGTAACCACCGACAGCGGACCATGGAGGAGGCTAGGATGGCGTCGAATCACACAGAGTTGAGGTTGAGGTGAAAAACAGAGATGGGTGTAGCAGTAGTATCAGCCGCGATAACGGCCTGGATTGGCCGCTAAGAAAACGACACCGCCATTGTGCACGTAGGAGGCCAGCCGCCAACACCAACGGCACCTCGCGGAACATGTCGGGTGGTTGTGGTAGCAATTTTCTGGGGTAACAGGTGCTGAGGTTACATCCACGCAGCACCAAGCCTTCTGAAGACAAAGTATGCCTGATGTTTGCAGAGGCTGCTGGCGACGCTTGCTTTTTTGTTGGGTTTCCAGATGTTCCCCAGTATACTATGCAGTATGTTATCAGCATGGCGGCGGCCATGACTGGTGCTAACCCTTCGAAACCACCAGCAAAAAGACGTACAGAGCCGCCGAGGTGATGTTGATCGATTGTGAAGCCTCGGCGGAGGGGGGCAGCTTGGAGCTGGAGGTGCAAATGGAGCTTGAGCCCGTTTGACATGTACTGTATGGCCAAGCGTCCGTTATTTTGAGACCCAAGGAACAGTTGCTGGCGGTCAGGAGAGGGTCAAGCTGGGACAGACGATCCTGGAGCTAGAGCTTGGAGTTGACGCAGAAGGGTTTACCGGCGTCCAGGCCTGCCAGGTGCCACTCCAGGCCGGGGAGGGGATGCCTGCAAGTCGAGGCCGGCGTGGCTGCCCTCACGGCAAAAACGCAGACCAAGCCGTGTTTGGGATTCCTTGGGCTCCCCTCGCTACAGGGCCTGAAGCTAAGACGAGCGTGCACGAGGCGGATGGCGATCAGCCTCCAAGCGTGCAGTAGGGGCAGAGAATCGAGATGGTTGGGGTCAATTGGCAGAGATGAGAGGACAGCATGTTGGATGATGATGGCAATGATGCCATGGCGCGGCTGTCAAGGCCAGGAGATAGCATCATACCCCCTGATGGATGGGTGGTTTCTTGGTGCGGTACCACATTTGCCATGCCGTCTGAGGGGTCTCGAAAAGACCAAGACGTGTGTCTGTCTCTGGGCCTTTGGAGGCATGTTGCGCTTGACCAGCAAGGCAAGTCGAGCGAGCGCGAGAGAGAGAGAGAGACTCGTTAAGTCAACGCCTTGCCGTCGGGTATGTATGGCGATTGATTGTCGGACATTCGAGGGATGTGGCAGTATGACCTGTCTGTACTTCGTACGGATATTTGGTAGGCATTGTCGGAAACGAGGCGGAGACTGTCGAGTTCCGAGTGCCCAGCCCCAGCAGCCACGAGGCCATCAATGGAGTCGCCGTGGGGGACATATGGAGCCAACCCAAGCCCTGTGCTTGTATCACCGAACGGCCGACCGAATGCTGTGCGAGGTTGACCGAGGTGAAGGGGCTGCAAGGATGTCGGTATCGTCGGTGGATGATGGGTTCGTGAGATGTCCGTACTAGCAAGTGGTTTGACGATACCCAGGTAGGTGCGAATAGGCACAGATGGAAAGCCCAGGTACCTTACTGCGTAGGGTAGGAAGGCGCTCGACACTCGGATTCGATGCAGGAAAGGCAGCATCGCACTTGCCCGCGTACTTCGTAACAAATGGCATCGTCGTTTTCGCCGTCGCCGACACCTGGGCAGGAAGGAACCGGGGGCAGAAATTGTTAGCAGGGTACGGATTGCCCCGCAGTGTCCAAGTCCATGGCACGCTAAAAAGCAGCGCCGAGTGACAAGGCCGTCGACCCGGGGAAAGGTTCCGGTCATGCCCAAGGCATCCTTGGCGATGGCCCACAGAGTAGCCGGAAAATGTGGATCACCTGCACCCATGCCATGCCTCGCCTCGACCCTGCCTGGACTGTGACTGGACTGAGGTGAAGTGGGAAGGAAGGTACGAACACCACACTGGCAAGTACATACGACAAGTCGACAAGTCCAGAGAAGGAGCTCCCCTCAGCCAATGACTTCATCCAGATACAGGCCGACATCTTGGGTTTTCAGCATCTGGCAGCTTGGATCGGCATGATCAGCAACAGAAAACATCTGGCAGGCACGAATGGAGACGGGAATATCAAGATGAGACCCTGCGCGAAGCAAAGGGAGAATGCACCACTTCCGCATACTATCTCTGATACTAGTGCATCAAGGACCCTTGAATATTCCCAAACACACGTTCGCCGCCGTCTCGTCGTCTGGATGTCGGCCATCGTCCTTCGATGCTGCCCTTTTCTTCTGCCCACCTATCGAATCCATTCCAGACCTGTCTTGGGCCCCCAACTTGCATCACGCGGCCTGCATACGGAGGAGACGGACTCTCGGCTTCAGCGGCGCCAAATCCTCCACGCCGCCCGAAAATCTGAAGCCCCGGGTGCCACGAAGAATCTCACAGACAAGCCGGTGACAAGGGCGAGACCAAGACACCCAAGGGAAAGAAACAGACGTCGTCTCCGCCAGAAGGTCGAGACCTCGCCAGCTGCGTTGTCCTCAGTGGGCACAGCGATGTGGAAGTTGTCCGGGGCGGGCGAAGAAAAAAAAGTTTTCGAGAATATTTTTTGCGCTCCATCCTGACTCCTTGCCAGGATCTTGCCGACGGCCCCCTGTCACTGGGGATCATTTGTCGCCTCGCCAATTTCCAGCGTACCAGCAGGCGGACAACGGGTCCTTTTTCTTCCCTTTGCTTGCCTGGCGCGCCCTGGACTCGACTGGCCTTGGTCTGAAATAGGATTGCAAATTCGCCCTACCGGAACCCTCAGACACTGCGGCGTCCGACCAGCCGGGGATCGCAACTTGGCCTGGGCCTCAGACCCAATGTCCATCCATCGCCATTGTCAGTGCCCTTTCGAGTCTGGTCCATGGATACCTCGAAGCACTCGTCGTCGCCTCCGTCGTCAACTCCTTCAGTGCTATGCCTCATTAAGCCAGAGCGCATGCCAGCCGACCTCGTCTACGACGCTATCGTCTATTTCGACTGCTCAGCTCAGAGGTCCAAGTCGAGAAACAACCCAAAACAACCGCGCAGGCTGCTGCCGTTGGCACTTGCAGCGCGTGTGTACCTGTGTTCTGTTCCACCGGTTAAACGGGTTCGTGTCTCGATCACCTGACTTGCAAGACATGATTGTCTCCGGGATGGTTTGAAAAGAACGACAAACGTCCCCACGTTGACGTCTTCGTGTCAGGGACACCGAATGAGACAAGTTGAAGCCTGGATACGGCGGAAGACCACAGATCAAGAGACTGAAGATCATCGGGGCCCACGCATCCCCGGGTATCATTCCTCTGCCCAGTCGGCCTCTCGGAGAGGCGTCTGTTTCCATGCTTGAGGCATGCACTGTCATCTCGACGCTTCAACCAACAGTGTCTCTACAAGCACATCTCGATGAAGCTACTACATGCGCGTCTATAATTCGTGCCAGAACCGGTACCTGGGCGTCTTCATTTCATCCAATGTGCCGTGGTATCCTGGGCTGGGATTGCAACCTCCCATTTCCCCAGAACTTACCGTGCACACATCTTGTGGTGCTTCCGTATTGGTACGGCACCGTGTCGGACGAGCGTGCTGCACACGGCGGCTGTCTCTGGTACCGGACAATCAGCATCCATTCCCGGCCACGTCCCGACGTCCCTGCTCTGCGGTGCACTGGCATTTTGATATTCAAAGCTCCACGAACCATCAAGGCTCCTGCAGCCGTGTATTCGAACACACGTTGCCCCCCGAATTCCAGCGGCTGGGATTTTCCGCTACATCGTCTTGGCCAAGTTTTCTCGGTTCGCTCTCTCATCTGGCGGTGCCTTGCCCCGGATCGTCCAGTCTCCAGTCTTGTCTCTGAACTATCCCGTCGCCCGCCACGCATGTAGCTCACTTTACTGCCCATTATCCGGCCGTGCTTTCCCTGGAAGAGAGTGTCCATCCCTTGCGAAGCTTGCGAAGCAATTCAAATGGGCATTTGGGGGTTTTGTCTTAAGGCGTCCCTTGAACCTGGAGAAAGGCGCATCATCCCGCCTCCGCATCTCGTCACCTCGCCTAGCCGACTCCTTGCGAATTCCAACCCTCACTTCATTATCTTATCCGGTGTTGACAAACGATTCGGTCTGTCACCGACTCCCACGCCGGATTCGCCGCCTCGCCGTTTCGTGTCTCTCCTGCGCTGAGCTGCGTGCCCGTGCTTGATCGAGCGAGCTCCAGAAGGGACACTTGCAGATATATATTGTGCTGCCTCCCCCAACCCCCCATCGCGGGGACTACTTAGTTACCCATCTCTGTCTTGTCGGTAGTAAGAATCGACAAATAAGCATCGAGGTATGTACCACAGTACTTGTTCCTCTGTACGCTACATACAGTTCGCATCTTGCTTGCATCTCCTCTCCTCTGCCCTCGATACACTTCCACTCCCACCCCAGTTGTCGGTCTGGCTGCACGCTGCCACACTTGCATCTTGTGTGCGTGCATTGGCTTGCATGTCTGATAAACGCTTGCGCTGCTGCACTGCTCTCTTGCGTAGTGTGTGTAGCGTGTGTTGCGTTGCTTCCTTCCACCTTGCACACTCCTCGTCTGCCGTATCCCTCCCCTCCCCTTACCTCATACCCTCAGCATCGATATGGTATGGGTTGCCATCCTCAACTGTACCTTTTTCCCTTGCTTCGCTCTCACTCTGTGCTTGCATCTCGAGCCAGCCAGCCAGCTCTCCATCCATCCAACCGTCCACGCATACTTCTCACACCGGTTGCTTGTTTTTACCTCGCGGTAGAGTTCCATTGCAACAGCACTGCACCTTCGGGCAGAGTACGTACCCCTCCATGTCTCCATGTCGTCCGGCCGTGGGTAAGTCGATACCTACGTAAGGAGCTTCCTTGTACGTAAAGTACTCGGTGGCGTTCCGGACTATGGCAAAGCACCTTTCGCATTGCTGCTGCCGCACCGCACACTCACCTCACCACCACTCATTGCTGCCGCTGCCTCTGTCGTTGCCGCTTGCTGCTGCTTCTGGTGCCCCGGTCCCTTCCCCCGGCTCCCCCCCAAGCCCACGTCTTCGTCCACGTCCATGTTCCACGGTTCCCACATCCCCCAGTCACCAACCAAGCAGGACATGTCTGGTTCTCCAGTTGTCAATCCTGTTCAGTCCAATCCCCAGCCAAGTCTAGGTCACTTTCTTTGCTCGCTTGGGGGTCTTGTCTGGAGTATCTGCAGTCAGTCATCAAAGTCCCGTCACTTTGCGTATTCCCCCCAGCCCAGCCCACGTCCTCGCCTCCATCCGCAGGTACAAAGTAGTGTACTATGTACTGCCTGCGGTAGGTCCCTACATCACGTACATCCACCATACCCACAGCCCACGCCCTTGGACCTTCTTGGACAGCAGAGGCTCGGAGACGTCTTGGGGAGGGGAGGGGACCACGCCGTACCTACCAAAGGTAGACAGACACTCACTCAGAAAGAGAGAAGGCGGAGAGGGGGTCCAAGTACCTACGTCCTCCCACCATCACCCTTGCTTGCACCATCAAGCACCTTTCCCGAATAATAAGACGCAAAGGCAAAAAAAACTGTGTCTCCCACACACCCCGGAGCGTCATCTCCCACGCCCCTCTGCATCTCTGCACTCTGCCCCCCTCCTCTTCGTCCCTGACCCCTTCCCATGGCCCTCGTCTCTCAGTCCTTTCCCCCCTGTCCTGTCGTCTCTTGCCCTGGCCGCCTCCCACTTTTTCTGTTCTCCCAGGCCAAAACTCCACTGCGCGGGCGAGACGAGACCTGCAAATCAGCCTCCAGGCTCGAACGTGCCGGTCTTCGTTCCAGCTTCTCGATCCGCTTTCCACCGACTCCATTTCCTATCCTTCCCTACCCAGTATTTTACTTTTTTACCTTTTTTTCCCTCTCCTCTTCTTAACCCTGTACCACCACTTTGGTACTTTTACCTATTCTCCCATCCATCCATCCCTCCCTCTCGGATGCTGATGGCCTATCTCTGCCTTTAACTATCCACCTACCCGACTCAAACAAATACCTACACCTTCCCTCTCCCTGCCACACGCGCCTACACGGCCAGTTTTTGACACCCGTTTGCGTTTCCAATGCTGCGATATCTGTTTCTGCCATCGCTCGTCCTCGACCGCCGTCACTGACTTCGCCTACTCACTCGCCAGCCAGCAAGCAAGCAAGCCAGCGCAACAAAGTTTTAGCCAGTCTTGAGCGTCTGTCTACTTTCACGCCTCGCCAGCTACAATTCTCCGCCTTTTCCACTGGCGAAATTCCCCGCGAATCGCTCCAGTCACCGCCTTTGTTTCTTGGGACGCCACCGCGCTAGGTCCTGAGCCACCAAAAACCTGCACGGAATAACCAACGGCCTGGTGTAGAACGAATAAGAAAAGGGACCGTCATCCTCCCGCCCCAAACAGCCCCCTCTCCGCTCTTCCCTGCCGTCCACCCGATCCCGACTTCTTGGTCAACGATCTACGAGCTGCTGCTGCTAAGAGCATCTTGCCTCCCTACAACAACAAATCCGTCACCACCAAAACCCCTCCTTGGATACTTATGATCGATCCTTCTTGTTCCTGCTTAGGAGTTGCGGCGACTAGGGACTAACGTTCCTCAATTCGCCCAAAACATCTTCACAATGGCTGTCGTTCTATCGTCAGAGGAGAACACCTACTTCTCCTCTTCCAACTTGCGTCGGTCGCACTCCCAACCCAAGTTCGTAACGAAACAGTCCGGCTTTCACACTTCCGCTTCTGCAAGTCAAATCAGCGACGCCTTTGCGGATTCGAAGGTGTACCCCGACTCTGCGCCATCTTCTGCTCCGTCCTCTCCTAGAACCGCCCATGCCGAGTCTACCGATTTGTCTTGCTCGTCAACGCCCGCCAGCAATGTCTCCATCGCCTCCGACTGCGACGACACAATAGACCTCGCCGTGCATGCCAACGACCACTTCGTCATTCCTCATTATGGGGAGTCCGGCTACTTTGATCAGGTAGAAGACCTCGAACCACCAACAAGTCCCAGGACGGGTGACTCGTACACGGTTTCGCCTGTCGATAACGACACCGAGGGCGACACGTCTCGGCCAAACACGCCAGAGTTCATCCTCGACGTAGAACACGCAGAAGACGACACTGCGGTCCGCGCGCAACCGTCACGACACGTTGATTACCTGTCGCACAACTGGAAAGAGGAGGATATTTGGTCATCATGGAAGTTTATTGTGTCACGGAGATCAGAATACAGCAATGCCGCCCGCTTAGAAAATGCTTCATGGAGAACGTGGATGAAGGCCAAAAACAAGCTCAAGACTGTGTCGCCAGAAACGCTCAACTGGTTGGTATACTGCACTGCTGAAACCTGACTTTTACTGACCCTTTTAACAGGCTCAAGGACTGTGATGTGACTTGGCTCTACGGGCCGTTGCAGACGGGTCCAAATACGTTGAACCCTATCAGCACCGACCCTAACAGTGCCAGGCTGACGAAGAACAACTCTTTCGTCAACAAAAAGCCTATCCTCAAGAAGAGGAGCATGTCGGAGATCATGCTGCAGAGGTCACTTTCCGCTTCCTCCCTGATCAAGCAGGCCGCTGCAGCCGTCCAGGCCCAGGAGAAGGACGGCAGGAGACGACTCGCACGACCGACTTTGGAGCGTGCCTCAACCGACTACGTCACATTCCCATTTTCGTCAAGGAGGTTGAGCCGCGAGAGCTCAAATCTGTGCCCGTCCAGCACCTCGTCTGGCATTATCTCACCTAGCAGTGAGAAGAAGCACATCCACTTCAACGAGCAGGTGTCTCAGTGTATTGCGGTTGATATAAAGGGTGATGACGACGAAGATGAGGATGCCGACACGGAACGTTACGACAACAGCGACTCGGATGAAGGCGCCATTATGATGAAGAGGTCCAAGACCAAGAAGAAGATGCCTCTCATTAGGAAAAAATCGGCAAAGGCAGCTGCCGCTGCTGAGGGCAAGACGATCGCCATGCTTCCGTCTACGACATTGAAGTACCGAGAAGATACGCCTGAACCACAAGAGACGGCAATGAAGCACAGCACCGGCGTCTACCGAAGCCCCATCATGTCGCCCTCATCTTCCCAAGAAACACTCCGACCATCAAAAGGATCTGGAAAGTTTTTGTTCGACGACGACGATGATGAGGAGGAGGATGATGCTCCCATGGGCTGGCAATCACCAACCAAGACCGACGACAAGTCAACGGGCTTACAGCGATCATCGTCCACCAGCAGTCTGAACGCCGAACCGGCTGGCATGCGTAGGACCTCGTCAGGTATGTTCATGCCATATGAAGAGGGGGAATCATCTTCCAACGAAGGCATCATCGGCCGGGTCATTGATACAGTTAATACAGCCCGCGACATTGCTCATGTTATTTGGAACGTGGGTTGGAGGAAGTGAAGAGGTCAGCCAAGGAAGGTCTCGGATTCTCAATCGATGAACAACAACCCGGCACGACGGCCGTCACCAGTGGATGTACGATACGGAGGAAGTTGGCGCTTCAGACACTGTTGCGGGGATATAATCGGCTCATACAAGGCCACGGATCCCGACGTAATGACACCATCGAGGGAATTTTCACGCAGCGGATCATCACTACTGGTCACGGGATCGACATGGATGGGAAACGGGTTGGGCATCGGCGCTTCGGCACAGCGAACATTTGGAACGGGCTGGTTACTGCCCTCGACACATTTGCAACTGGAATGTTGCGTGGGGGTCTAATGACAACACACGGAAACACGCATGTAACAATTTTAGGAGGGATTTGGGGAAAACTTGGTTGGTCATTGTCATCATGAACTGGCACGCGATTTGGGTCCAGGGAACCAGGGTTTTCAGCACCGGCGTCTTGGAAAGAGGGCGGAGAACAAAAGAAAATGATTTGTTTCACAACACAAGAGCTGGTTGGGTCTCATCGGGAACGCTTCCACAGGGTGCTCACGCTAGCGTGGTTGCTGATCTGGGGTCTCTGCATGTCATGTCCCACGCTCAGGCTTGCGTGACCGTGGCTGGAAGACACTTTTTTTTTTCGGAGCAGCGCCTCAGACACTATATTGGGGCATGTTGGCGATGGCTTGCATAGAGCCTGGAGATCAAGGGATGTGGAAGGCCCCCAAAGAGTGTGAGTGGGATGAGATCCACGGCATTAGTACATAGAAATTAAAAAAGCTCGAGCAAATGAATCGACGCGGCGAATGCCAATCATGACAACATTTCTGTTTACTTCCCATCGTCATTTGGTCTGAGTGTGTCTGGCCGTTGGGCTCGTGGCCAGTATTCGCTGTCTTCTTACGCCAATGTCTCAGTTCACTCGCTGCGATTATTGCTTTTTCACATGTGGGCGCTAGGGATGGCAGCTGTAATCGTCTTTGACCGCCATGGGGGCAATGCTCTCTCTGCTTTGCACAACTGATGTGAGGGTTGCCCGCAGCCGCCCGCCGTCCGATAACCTCCGTGGCCGCAGATATTTTCGTTGATCCGATCATCCGAGTCAAGCAATCCGTCCCCTCCCGCGGGAGGGAGAGGCGTCATGGAGGCGGAGGTGATTACGTGCTCTTCCTGTCCCCGCTCCCCTAGCCCCCGGGACCCGTGAGGCTCTTCTCTTGCGGGAGATGGAGATGGAGATCTGGTTTAGTGCATGTTTTGGGGGCGTAGTAGGTGAGGTTGGCGGGTGGGGAGTGAGGCTGATTATGAGGCTCGATCTATCTATCGACTATCTATCCTTTTTGGAGTATCCCTGCGGTTGATCACTGGCCGTGCCATTGCCATGGTTTTGTTTAATGCTTAGTGTGATCTCTTTGTTTGGATTTGGATTTGGTGAGTGTTGTTGGGTAGGTTTGCGGTGGTGGTAGGGACGGACCGAGGATTGATGTGGTGGATGGACGGTCAGGGACTTCGTGGCTCGTGTCAGGCTGCATTGATTGACGGGAACTGACTGCCCTGAGAGAAGGGATCCTCCTCCTCCGACGACGATCTATTTTGTTTCTGGCGTTTGCTTGGGTTGTGGGCTTTTTGTGGATGATGGGCGGCGGAGGGCGGCCGGAGCTATGCAGGTCTGATGCTTGTTCTATCCCACGATTTTTAATCCTTTCGTTTTTCAGGGTCCTCAAGGGTCCTTTGAGTCTCCTGATGGTGGAGAGAGAAATGTGGCATTGAAGGTTATCTACGACCTATGCCGGGTTTTCTTGAGTCGTCATGCAGGACATCACACACACTATTTGCTCAACTACCGCGGTATGGTTATCTCTGTTTCCTTTTTGTGGGTTGCGGCTTTTTGCTTGTTTCGGTAACTTGGTGGTGTAACTTTCTCGGGCCTGAGTCGATGCTGTTGAGTAAGGTGAGTGGGATTACGAATTGGGTGTGAGAGTTTTGTTGTTTTGGTTGTTTAGAGGGGGGATGGGGTGGGAGACGGCTTGGACAAGGTTGCGGGTTGCGTTTGCGGCATGCCTTTGGACCTTGGGAGTTCGAGATAACCGGCCAAGGGAGGGGGGGACGCTGAAGCCGGAGGGAGACGTGGAGGTGGGGGAGGGACCACTGGAGAAGGGCGGGGTGAGAGAGAAACACAGAGCACGGCGTGAGAGTGTTCGGAGACTTTTGCGGTATCGGGTTTTGATAATGCACGATGAGGGCATGATCCCGAACGCCAAAGGGGCGTGGAGAACCCACGCCTTTTTTTTCCTTCTCGTCCCTTGCCTGTGTTACGTGTACGTACGTTTTGCTTTCCGTCTCAATTCTTTCCGTCTCAATTCACACAATTTTCCCTGGGCGGTGGCGAAAAGGCAGCAAGAAAAAAGAGGGACTGGCTGCGGTCTGGATTTCTGAGGAGGGGGGTGCCCATGGGGCGGCGGCGGCGGAGAAGGGGACCCTGAGAAACTTGAGAGGCGTGGTGTTTTACATGCATGTTGGTGTAATGTTGCATGTATGTAAGCTGCAGGAAGGGTTCTTGTTATCTTGGTTTTATCTTACGGTCTGCAATCTTTTTTGCCTTGTATTGCGTGCTGGTGCAGCGACGATCTTTTCGTGTGTTCCCTTCGGAGAGAAACGTCGTTTCTGGGAAGTAGGGCGGTACGACTGGAGAGGCGCCGGTTTACCTTGTTTGGTAAAGCGGGGGTCGGGGGGTGTTGATGTAGTACGCAGTACCTGGCGGTGTTCGTGGCGCGTATGCGAGATACGAGGGGAGGTTCGTAGCCCTTCTCGAGAAAGAGAGGTGATTAGCAAAGATGCTGGTGATGTGTGCTGACGCAGACTCGAGGTGAAGGGGATTGTGGATGATGGAAAGTTGTCTGTGATGGAGAGACATTTGGACGTGGGGGCCGGCCCAAGGAGGACGATCTAGCTACACGGAAACGACCAAGATTGCAAGCCACGCAGCTAGGAGTTTAGAGCTCCTGAGCATCAAATTCTCGAGCATCGGGGAAGGGCTAGGAGAGACATGCTCGTATGTCCGAGGAGACGGGGCCAAGGGAGAGAAAATTAGCGCGAGCCGCTGGGCAGCAGAATGGAAGTAATTGACATTATTTCATGGCGAGATACGCAAATGTTTGGGAACTATTGTGGATGGATGGACACAGCTCCTAAGCTGTCAGTGTGTCTACGCCCGTAGCTCCCCGTTGTCGAGGGATTGACCAATCAAGGGCGTCAATTCGGCTGCGTGTCACTGTGCGCCCCCCTCCAGAGTGTTTTCTCGATGCGGATGCGGCTGAGGGATGGTGTGAGGGAGCCGCGTTCCTGGGGTTGCAAAGCGTGGCGGTGATGGTTCTGGATGTGTGTCTTCCCCCCCTTTTCTTTCTTTTTTTACGCCTCTCTCTCTCACTCTCTCTCTCCGGGGAAAAGAGTTTGGATTCCTTGGTGTGTTTGGGATATTAGATCCCTTGTGTCCCGCGTTTGAAAGGGCACAGGTTCGGCTCTTATCTGTGGAGTCTGTTTCTGGCTGGCCAGGCCCCCCCTTTTCCTGCGTATGGTGTAAGTTCCTGGGGGCCGTGGGATGTGAGACTTTTTGACAGTTGAGGCGCAATGGTGGCGGGTGTCCTTCGGAGAGAAGCGTGCGGAGGGTGCTTGGAGTGGGTTGTTTTGTGTGATTTGAGTGAGACTCCTTGGGGATGGATTCGTCATTGAAGATGTCAAGTCTTATGTGACGTCGAGGTTCATGTTCTCCTCGTGGATGCAGTGTTTCTACGCTAGCCATGACACACGAAGTCACCTAGGGCATGGAATTACCGATCTTCGGCTGGTTCCTGGGTAGTTTCTTCAGAGCGCATACGATTTTGGATATTACCTTGAGGGATGAGCAAACTCATGTGAGTCAGGACGTCGTCATAAGAGCCTTAAGCCAGGACTTAAGAAACCGAGTATCAGAAACCGCTGGGTTTCACGCAAGGAGCTGGTTTTCGTGCTATCAAGATGAATCGCTATCTTTGCCAAAACCACACTCTCCGCCCGTCACAAGACGACCCTTGCCTGCTCCTGCAAATGTGATCACTTTGCAACCCTCCCTCATTTCTTCTCGAACAGATGCTCAAATTATTGCAAAACTGTTGTATAATATTGTATCGACCGTTTCTGAGTGAAGTTCGCTTCCCTGATAATAAGAATAGAGTGTCGGTGACTGCCTGGCTGCAGTGTCGGTTTGACGCTTCGCATTGCTCATCACGACCTCTCTCATGTGAAGGGTGAGTTCGGCTTCGAATAGGAAGTCCTGAAGGGTGCTATCCAAGAAGCAGCGCTGGATGACTTGAATCTGTACCTCCTCGGGGTCCTTGGCCATATCACTGATGAAGTGAACGAGTCTCTTCGCAGTGGATGCGGCGACCCGCTGATCTCTCAGATCTGCTCTCTTGCTCTCTCTGGATTGCTTCTCCTCTTCGCTGTCCAGGGCATCGGACTGGCTTCCTCGATTTGTTCCCTTGGTTATCGCGTCTTCCCTGGGCTTGGCGACCGTTGTTCTGTCGGTGGTTGCGCTGAGGGTTTCGACGGCGCTCTCGAGGGTTTGTGGCGTGGGCTTGACTGCGTCGGGTGTGCCTTTGCCATTGGCTTTGAGCATCCCAGTAACTCCGTTGGCGGCGGTAAAACTCTTCATCGCAGAAAGATTGGCTAGGCACTGGTTTCGGGCCTGTTCGAACGCATCTTCAACGATGCTCTTGAACTCGTGGCCGTTCTCATCGGTTGACTGGTCGTGACGCTTAAGCGGTAGGTTAAGGTTAGAGAGCAGGCTTATGATCATGCTTCAACCGAGCTCGAATCTCTCCGGATCTTCGTGAATGATTCTTAATGTGGCACTGAGAATGTCGGGAATGATGTGTGGGGTGAAAGTCTTGTCAAGGCCGGGGTTGAGAATCTACGTTAATTGTTAGACAATGGTAGCATAAATGAGACGCCAACTTACGTAGAACTCTTCTAGGGCTTTCTCTGCTTCGTTGGGAGTGAATTCATGCTGTTCGATGAGAAGTCGCAGCTGGTCAGTCGAGCGATTCAAGTTGGTAGTAGACATGTTGGGGCTGTACGAGCTCCCTGGAGCTTGAAGCTGGCCGTTCTTCGTTATCCTTGGCAGAGTTCCATCTCAAGGCTTCTGGATTTGAGTTCTGCACTCCTCCGCACAGCTGCCGGCAAATTTGGTTCCATGTCTTCCTCCGCTCTTTCAGCTTCCCGATGTCATTTGCCACGTCCTGGCATTCTCTGAAGAAGAAGATCTGATCTGTGCTCCCGTCAATTTGGACGGCCGAACACAAGCCAGTGTCCGCGTCTGGGTACGCTAAAGCGTGATACTTGATGTTACTGAATCCGCGACCGAGCTGCAAGATAAACCTCAGGGCCTTCGTGGTGGGCGCTATGGCTCTCGCAGCTGCGATTTGAGAATCTGCGCCATCTCCCTCGCACAGCCTTTTGACCGAAAGGCCCTTGTGCACCTTGTGGTTGAACTGGAGGTCCTCGAGCGGGAGGTACCAGCCAACCCAAACTCCACGACACTCGAGACTGCCGCCCTGTCCGACCTCCTGAGCCGTAGGTTCATCTGGGGCAGTGATTCTCTTCTTTGAGTTGTCGTTCTTCAAGTCGGTTTTGAGCATTGTCTGGGTACGTTCGTCAGCTTGATATGCGAGAATTGAACTGAATTCGGGTCTATGAAAGTCGTGATGACTCTAGAAGGGCGTGATACCTTCAGAAAAGATATAGATAGTTGACGTTTACTGTGGGATGAATAAAAGAGAAAGTGTAGTCATGAATTAATCGATGCGTTAGCTTTGATACCCTCGTGTAAGGCCTCTAGCCGTTCAGTCATTTTTACCTGCTTAGAGCGACAGACCTCTTGACTTCGCGCCTCCTGAACTTTATGCGGTGATGTTCAGAGGGTTTACTTGCTAGCAGGAACGTATGGGGTTTCTGTACTGTTTTCCTTGGCCGGTAGAGGGCAAAAGTACCTATAGTGTTTCCAGAATTGTGCCCGCGAACAGGGTGAATTTTGCCGTAGTCTTTTCCCCCGTGTAAATGCTCGTCGGGAGTGCAGATAAATCAACATTGAGGATGTCAAGTCTATTGGATATGAAGGCTCGTTTATTGTTAAATAGATAGTTATAGTATTTCTAAAATAGATATAACACACGAAATCAGCTAAGGCACAGAAATGTTGATCTTCGGCTGAATTCTAGGTTGTTTCTTTTTAAGAGCCTCGTTTAGGTGGGCTTTTACAGTGAAATACAGGTAAATCCCGTGTTCCTGTAAACCAGAACTTGGGCATTAGAACATGACATTGGGCCAGGATTTGACAGAGCTTGCGAGTATAAGACCGCGTTGGAGATGCATATAGCTAGTCCTGTGCTATTAAGACGAATCGCTGTAAGGAAACT
Organism: Colletotrichum fructicola Nara gc5; assembly: GCF_000319635.2. Lineage (NCBI taxonomy): Eukaryota > Fungi > Ascomycota > Sordariomycetes > Glomerellales > Glomerellaceae > Colletotrichum > Colletotrichum fructicola. The sequence goes on along the minus strand of NW_027094051.1, from coordinate 3,506,153 downwards.
GGTCTGCTAAGAGTAACTCAGCCTACTTTGTAAACTCAATCCTCGGCTTCCCTCCGGCGTCAATGCCCCTGTAGGCTTCTTCACCAAACCTCTCTGTTCGTGATCGATTGATTTCTTCTCACTTTGTGTGTGTGAATATAGAGCTCAACTGTCGTGTAAAAGTTCTTCTGTATCTCAGCGTATGAGATGTTTTCCGTTGCATCGAAACGCTGATGGCGGGCTGAGTTTTTCGATATGCTCAAATGTGTAACAAACATCAAGCATTTGGGCAGCCGGCTCAAAGGTCCTCCAAGTTACTTTCAGTGCCCTGGAACCATTCGATGATACGAAAACCTGCCAGAATCGTGTCCTGAGCATGCAGGGGAAAGCCATGTTGGAGATTCTGCATCAAACGCTCGTCGGACAGGAGAGCCATCCGTCTAATGAACTTCATGATCTGGGTGATGTTGTCGGTGTCAGGAGGCACTTCCGCCTTGTCTTCTCTTTTGGTTCTCTTGCGTCCGTTTGTTGACTCCTCCCGGTTGCTATCCAGCTCGTCGGCATCGCCTCTGCGGCGCTTCTTCTCATCATCAACCTCGCGCTGTTCCGACCGGTGCTCGTTCTTTGACTCCTCCGTGTTTCGACTCTCCTTCCTATGACTCCAGTGCTTCTTGCTGGTATGATCCTGCTGTTGGCTTCTCGCTCTCTTCAGGTTCCGAGTCTCAACCTTCGGCGATTTATCACTGACCACGCCCCTAGACCTGTCTTTCTTGACATCCATGCACCCTTCTTCCTTCTCAACGTCTGTGGGTTTCATACCGCTCTCATCCGTAGAGCATCCTCCATCATAGTTGCGGTTGCCGGAGTCCGCAGAAGGTGGCTCGCTGAAATCACGAACGTTGTAGCTGCGAATGTTTGTGTCGCTCTTCTCCGTCACTCGAAGCCTTTTGATCCTCTGCTCTCTCTTGTCTTTTCGAGACTCGTTGTCTCGTTCGGCGTGTTTGTCGGAAGATGCGTAACTGGAGCTACGTGGGTTCTCCAGGCTTTTCTCCAGACTCTTCCCCAAGCTGATCTCCAGCTCCTCGCACGAACCCATGATCTTGGTATTCAACTGCAGCTCATTGAGGACATCCCTCGTCACCTTAGTGTCTCCGCCCTCCTCGCGTTGCTTTCTGGCTTCCTAGCGGCTATCGTTGCTTGATGAGCACTTCGCTCCGTTCTCAGCAGCCTTTCCAATCTGAAACTGTGTGCAACTGGTGATACTCTTGAAAGTTGCCACTCCAATAGCCAAGGCGTGGGTACTTGGGAGGTATTGTAGTTGAAGAGGAGAGAAAGTTAGTCAACAGAGCGGTAGATACGAGGAATATTTATACACTAATGGATTCTAGCTGGATATGTCGAAGGTCTTTGCTATACAGGAATACATGCAGTTGATCACATTAAGCTAGATAGACTTAAATGTTGAAGTTGCAAAGGATTTTACTCAGACATGCATCTTTGACCATGTTAGTACTTGACGCTATCCTTGGTTTCTCTCTTGCTGAAGCAAGCCTTTAACTCAAACTTCGTTTCTAGGGTGAAGTTTCACGACTGTTGTCGTTTTCCCATCCTGTTCCCTCCCCCACTTGACCCTATCATGTTGTCTCGGATCCCAGGACGACCATCGCAGTTGCGGTCTTGACGATGTAGACCCAATAGTCTCGGGTATGATTTTCATATCGGAAGAAAGCTGGACGTCGTAACCTCCGAAAAGACTGAGATACTGCCAGTTCGGGAGACTGGAGACTTGAGAAGCAAGCTGTGTACGACCTTTTGGTCTGCGACATATGCTCGACAAAAACCTTTCCCAAAACCTTTACCGTTCTCTAAAGACTCTGATTATATTCTGATTTTTGTTCTACTCTTGTAATTGTATTAGAAATCTGTATAGATAATAGCGGTGAAGAGATGTGCGAAAATATAGCCTGCGACTCTTTGTTCGTCGGTATTTACGATATGAAACCCTCCTCTTGCGCTTTTCTCCACCTCACATCACGGCTTCGAAACCGTGGCACGTCACACTAACACTAATGAACATTCATCCAGTGAATGAGATTATAATAGGTACGGTAGCAGGTGTTGTGAGCAAGGTACTCAGATGGGGACCTGGGTCGGCACAATGTTAGAGTCGCTCATTGACTGGCAGTACAACAATGCATATCACAAGATTGACGAGCACGTGCTATTGCACGTTAGAGTTGTTTCCATTGGCCTTCGACATCCGTGGGTCGTGAGATTGACACCCGGGTACACGTATGGAATGATGGATACAGAAACAAGGTAAAGTCGAGCCTCGACCCTACTAGCATCCTCGTCCGTTAATTTCTCAAAGATGACTCGAACAGCGATCTGGAAACGTCAGAATGTCAGGGCGGGAGCTTCCTATAGGCAAATTGACAACTCATAGATGACGTTAGAAGAGTCCCCATTATTGTAAACTGTAGAATACAGAGATATCTGGCCTAGTCTATGTGGCTAGTCTCTGTGCTGTCCATTTCTGTGCCATGAAAAATCAATCGCTGTGTAATTCTGCTCTGCTGGAACCTCGTCCTCCGCTGGTCATCGAATGACCCTCCCTGTGATTACTTTGTGACCAATTCATTGGCTCTCCGTCTGATGCTGAAAATGCTGCAAAAACGTCTCCCATAAGAAAAGTTGCGCAGCTGTTGTGTGTGAGATTCTGATAATCGTAAGAATGCTGAAAGAAAGAATAGAACGTCGGAAAGTGCCGACTGGTTGACGGAAATGAGACGATGTAGCAGATGGTTGGCTTATCTCTTCGCCGCTGTGATGGCCATGTTCTGGAAGGACTCAACCATATCCATCCATCCTACCATCATCTTCTTCCCAATAGGATGAATCCATTTGAAGCTCTCGATCTGGCGCTTGGTGGACAGCTGAGACATCCTCCGGAAGAACCTGACCAGCTTCAGATCCTCCTCGTCGAAAGCAGAGACGTAGCCGCCAGCATGATGTCTCGATCTCTTTGTCTTGCTGAAGGAGTTCTCCTGATCGCTTTCCAAATCCTCAGACTCGTCTCTGCGTCGCTTCTTCGCACCATCGCTCTTTTGCCTCTGGTCAGCGTCCTGGTGGGCTGGGATAGCTGTAGCTGTCCTTTGGATTTCAACCTCTGATGAGTTGTCGCTGTCCGCCTCGGAAATGGCGTCACTATCGGACTCGCCCTCTTCTCCGTTCTCCCCAGGCTCGCTGTCATCCTCAGACTCGCTCTTCTCCTCAGACTCGCTCTTCTCCTCAGGCTCGCTCTTCTCCTCAGGCTCGCTCTTCTCCTCAGGCTCGCTCTTCTCCTCAGGCTCGCTCTTCTCCTCAGGCTCGCTCTTCTCCTCAGGCTCGCTCTTCTCCTCAGGCTCGCTCTTCTCCTCAGGCTCGCTCTTCTCCTCAGGCTCGCTGTCATCCTCAGGTTCGCTGCTATCCTTAGCCTTATCTGAAGATGTATTACCGGAGTTGCGTAGCCTCTCCAGTCTCTTCTCCAGCACTTTGATCAAGCGCTCATGAATGACTAAGAGCCTGTAATCGTCTCCAAGCGAGTCGAGGTCTACTTCGATGTCCTCTTTGATGCTCTCGTGAGAGTCGTGGACCTCTTTGAGATGTGTTTTGACAATTTGACGGCGCTCTTCGATACTGGCCATGTTTGCGTCGGCAGTAGGCATCATTGGGTCTTGTTCTTGGTAGTTCTGAATACCCCGATTCTTGATATTCTAAGGTTCGTTCTTGTTCCTCCGTGTTCTTGCTCAGATGGTGCGCAAGCTAGTTGTTCTCAACTTTCCCCCACCAGTCTCGTAGACCTCTGATGCTCAAGTGCGTACGTCTTTGAAAGGCGTGATGCCTTCAAAATTGGTGCAGGTCGTTGACGAACGTTGTGGGATGAATAGAAGAGAAAGTTCTTTCACGACGTGGCCGCCAAAACAATGGATTTTATACCTGCGAAAACGCTGCGTTTAGGTTATTTTCGTAGAGGGAAAGAGCAAGGAACAAGGCAAGGAAAGTACAGTTTTCAAGCTAGTCAGGCAGGAGCGAAGGAAACGTGAGAAAGGTGAGGTTGATCCTGCCTTGACACTTGTACCTGGTGAAGTAGTATGGTATGTATCTCTCCTAGACTGACAGCCGGCTCTCTAACCCAGTTTTCCTATATTTGTTCAACTAGACGCACCCTGGCTTGATCACCCCGAACGGGATCTCCCTTATGCCTATGACTATCCCCCGGGTCGACAATACAGCTGGTTGTCAATAAGCTTCGCAAGGTGAAGTTGGCAACGAAACGGCCTCCTCGACTTGTTAAGCGCCAAATACACGAAGACTCCGGCCTTCTTCTCTAGTCAGACACGAACTCACGTGGCAAGATACGAGACGATGTATTGCTGGTGGTGTTCCTTTTGCTTGTTTTCCTCGGCGCATGCCCTCGCAATTGGTCTCCGGGTACTAGCCAAAGGGAGTCAGGCCTCACGCAGCCAAATGGCCGAGACGGGCCAAATGACGGCCCGAAGGCCCGTTGCCCCGGGTTTTGAGGTGTCGGTGGCGGCGTGGTGCTGTGGGGCGGCAGCACCGAGATAGGGGCCCGCCGGCCCAGACACCGGTGGCAGTGGTTGTCGGGAAGGAGAGGAAGAAGTAGTCTTTTATGTAGTTCTGTACTGTTGAGTACGGGGGTCACGGTCTCATCGATCTCATGTTTTTGTGGCACTTGCTTAGGCGTGGGATTGAAGGCTGTTGACTGTGGCGATCATGGCTGACTCCTGGGAGAATGTGTCATCATTGAAATTTTATGTGCGGGTTATCCGAACTTATCGCATAGTCTCTATTAGCTTGTCCTTGGTGTTCTGGAACAACATGTTGCTTGGGGTTGACTTGTGTAAACGAGGACACCGTCATGTGGAGGGGCGACGGTGCACGACGGACGACGGACGACGATGATGACGACGACGACAACAACAACAACAACAGCGAAAGCGACAGCACTAATGGACAATAAAGACAGCAACAACAAGAGACATTCAATACAACAGCGACGACGACGAAGACAACAGCGACGACGGCAGAAACGTCGGCAGAAACAAGACGAAAAACATCAAACATCGGGTATGATTCTCGAAACATCGCCGCTGACCTCAATTTCGATCTCAAGCATTCTCAAACAGTGAGTACGCCACAGTCTCTTTCAGCGATGTTTATCTGGATGTTCTCGCGCAATCCAAGACCGATAAGCACACCTGGCTGTTCTCGAGATATCACGAGCGGCCAAATGCGGCTTCCCACCATCAAGCTCCGTGAATCTCAATGATGATCATCGGTCGCTTGTCCGGCCAACCCTACGTGATCACTTGTTCCATCGACAAGGTAGCTAATTTCGATATTTCTCTTGAAATCCATCGAGTTCGACGCTCGTGTAGAATTGTTGTGTCCCGTCGGCGCCTGGCCAAAGAGGTTCTGTATGCGGTCAATTTCTGACTTCAGTCAAGCCACGACCTTCTCAGCCACCCCACCACTTCTTCCCTTGACCAAACGCCATCACGGTGAGCTCGGTGAAGAAGGCGGCTGTCAAATATCGAATCTTCCTCTCAAGGGATGCTTAATTGCAATAACCATTCATGCCCTTCACCTGGCGCATCCAATATTCTTCCTGAGCCATTTCTCCATAGACCTCAATGGAACAGCCTGTTTGCAAGGTGCCGAAGACAATCAGTGACGTGAAAACACGCTCGAGCCAATGAAATACCCCTCTTGAGCCATACCCTGTCAGGAATGTGGAAAGTTTAGGTAACACGACCGGAACATGGCCGAGCCCCAAGACAGCCGCATGAACACAAAACACTTTGATTGGATGTTTCTAGGGCTCATTTCCTTTTGTTCCCACTCGGTGGAAAGACTCTCCGGGTCTCGGCTGAGTCAGTTCGTCCCAAATTCTGCCACACGAGTGATCTGTCCCCCGCGACACCGCCCACCACAACTCTATATAATGAGCGTCTGTCTCCGCGTCTTCCTCTTCTTTTTCTTTTCTTCTCTAGCTCTCTTTGGTCAGTTTTGCCTTGATCCTAAATTTGGACTTCATTTGCTAACCCCTTCGCAGCCTTTTGGCTTAGATCAAGTGTAGTATCTGTTCTTTTCAGTTTAATCTCTGAAAGGTCTCTAAGGAGACCAATCGTGATTATTCTTATTTTTGGCTTTAGGGAAGAGTCCTCTGTGCTTGCACATGACTCATCCCACAGTGTCCCTGGTATTACACTGCCTCCAGGCGACGCGAACCTCTTTTTTCATTGTACGCTCTGGCTTGTCCAGGGGTATGAAGAAGAAGCTTCTATACACCCCATGAATGCTGGCAACTGTCAGCAGCTGTGACGCACATGCCATGCTCGAATACGCTAGTTTTTGGTCAACCAAATATTGACACAAAGATGGGAGCCCATAGAAGACTTGACCCACAAGTGTATGAGCCTGTTTACGTGATGAACATCATCTTCCACGTTGATGTTCTTGTTCAGCTTATGGTCGTAATGAGAAAGATTGGTGGATGGATTGGCTGTGTTACACTAACCTCGCTCCAAGTCACCACCGAGATGTAAGATAATGAAGGCCGGTCATGCTATGCCAGCCCTTTAGGATAGCTTGCCAAATTCGGTTACTTTGCTGGAGAAGGCATCTTCTCTTATCTTCTCACCTCACGAGATGACATATACGGTGCTAGGCAGCTGAAAGATGCTAAAGTTGGGACGTGGCCAGATTAGTACGATCATAATGGAACTTGAATCTCTCAAAGCCAGGTGCCATTTTTTCAACTTGCGAGTGATGATCTTCGAGTCGACGAATAGCCTTGAATCATTGAAAGCCGGAGAAACGTGCGTGTCAAAACTGCCATGGTTAGTGTTTCCCCCATGCATCTTTTCGAGCACGACCACTCATCGCCGCCAGGGTCCCCACGGCATCTACAGAAGCCTCTTTCGCCAGGCGGAAGACCTTTCAGTTTACCTTGACACTGCTTGGGAGGTAATCCCGGGCGTGGTGTTCCTGCCATTGCTCCTCCTCGGCGAGATGATGATCATCATTGGCGTCTTGATCATTTTGCCGATGATTCAAGCCACGAAGAGCATCTACTCAGCTTTCTTCTTTGTCCTTTGCGTATGGTCAAAAGCCGTCAGCGTTTTTTCTCGATTGCTTCTGCTACTGAGGAGCATCGCAGCTCAGGTTGTCCGGACACGAGTTGACAAAAATGGTGCATTCCATGGGGTCGACATCCATGCTGGCATCTCTTCGGTCCGGAAAAGGTTTCGGTACGCCCTGCCGCCGCCGTTTGTCCCATTCCGGTTGTTCTTTCGGCGAATGCCGTTGCAAGTCTCGGGGCGCGAGATGGACGTGGAGGCAGTGCGCGGGCATCAGGACGGCCGCATGCAGAAGAAAGAAGGCGTACTGCAACGAGGCGGGAAAGAGTAGAAAATCTGAGCATCAACATACTGTCGCAAGAGATGCGCAGAAGATTTCGCCTGCCGAGCACTCCCGGCCACTGCAAGTAGGGCCAGACCCGCAACGCCGAAGGGCGCCGCTCGTGGTTCGGACCAAATGGGGTCGGCCCGGTCCGGACGCCGTCCCTACGCCGACGATCTCCGGGGAATGCTCCTCGTTCTCGCTTAGGAGCTCAATCCAGCTGCCTCTTTCCCGCAGGAGAGCGATCGATCCAGACCGTTCCAACGCATCACCGTTGCATCTTTAGCGTCCCCTAATCCCACGCTCGCTTACACCCACGCAGCCCCCAATATCGTCGTCAAATTCGAAAATTATGCCCGTTTCTCCAGTGATCGTGCCTTAGGTGATGATTACCATCTCATGGAATCGTCATAGACTTTGCTGCTGCCTGGCTTGGCCGGTTCTGGGTGCGCTCTTTGCCATGTTACATTAGACTTTCGCACCAGTCAGAGATCGAGTTTCCCGAGTACCCATGTCCGGTCTCCCTTCACTTGGCACACCTGCTAAGGGGGGGCAGTGCCTGGCACACTCTAATTGCACTGCGAATCCTACGAATAGCCTTCCCGAGCTGCCCTTTCCCGACGGCCTTCTTCTTTCCCTTATCGTAGATCAGAGTTTATATCTGGAACATGGGGTTTAATTCTGCCCAGATGACGCTTTCTCTGCCCGTTTGATGTTACGCGGAAACGTGGATGTGAGGGGGGAAGTTTAGGCAACAGCAAATTGACGGAAAAATTCATCACAACAGCCGCCGCGAGTTCATCTCATTCTTGTTGAAAAACACATTTGATCTGTCATTTTTTCTCTTGTTGCGTGTGGGTTAGATAAGGGACCGTTGTCTCCCGCACTTCCTGTTCAGGACATACGAGAGATCCGTCGATGAACTCTGGTTTGTCCACCCCCGTCTCACAACCAACGAGACGAAACCGCAACCGGGTCGCTGGGACGCCGCCGGCTTACAAGCGTATTCTCGCACCAGACTTTCAGCCCTACGATCAGACCAATCAGCCCTATGACGATTCGTCCGGGCCCGGAAGTGCTCACCTTCGCGCTCGAGGACTGGCCGCGCAAGGACGGGCCCAGCACCCGGGCCAGCAAGCCCAAGGTGCGGACCGGGTGCATTACTTGCAAGTATGTAATCATTCTTCAGACTGAGACATGTTCTTGTCAATGTTGACGTTTATGGCAGACGCCGCAGGGTAAAATGTGACGAAGCGAAGCCGACATGCCACAACTGCGTCAAGCGCAAGGTCCCGTGCGAGGGCTACATCACGGAGCCGCGGGCACCGAAGACACCCCCGAAGCAGGCGTCGCGGTCGCCGAGGGACGCGGTGGTGGCCATCTCGCCGCGGGTGGTCGAGCCGAGCTACGAGGGCCTCGTGTTCACCAGCCAGCTGCAGCGGGACCACTTTGACCACTGGCTGTGGTTCGCGGGTGACACGCTGGTGTTCCCGTCGGAGCTGATCACGGAGACGATACCACAGCTCGCGAGGTCCGACGCCGGCGTGAGGAATGCGGCTTTTGCAATTGGCGCTGCGTCGTTGGGGAGTTTCACGAGAGAGCAGCGGCTCAGGGGAAAGGGGCCGTATTATTCTGATGCGTTGAGGTACTATAACCGCGCGTTGCAGCACACGGCGGCGTCGGTCACAACGGAGGAGTCGTTCCCGAAGGTGCTCATGACGTGTCTTTTGTTCTTCATGTTTGAGGCGTTGCAAGGGGATAGGAAGGCGGCGCTGATTCACTTGAATCACGGATGTCACATTCTTGATCAGTATGAGCGACGGGTCGGGCGGAAGAGGACGCCGCTGCTTGAGGCGATAGTTGCGAACTTCCAACGCCTTACGATGCAGTCGTGGAGTCATGGAGGAGATCATCCCGCTGAGACTGAAGAGCATGTTCCGTGGTGCTGTCGAGGGAGGATGAAGCGGTATGCTGTGGATGAGATGCCGGAGGTTTTTGATACCCTCGACGAGGCACATCGCTGGTGGGAGATTACCCAGCACCATGTCGTACACCACGCACCACTATTGATTGGGTTCAGGGTCGAAGGGACGGGGAACAAGTCGCCGGCAGCGTATCCCTCGACACAGAGCTTGCCGATATCTACTGAGAAGGTCAAGGAGCACATGAAATTCATTGAGCGCTGGCGAGCAAGGTTCCTGCCTCTGGTGGGGGCGCCGGAAAAGCACGCTAAAGACCAAGAAGATCGGGAGCGGCTGAAGACCCTCGGTCTGAGGATACATTCTACGTATCTGTCCGTACCTACAAAAACAGCAAATTACACGGACTGGGAAGCACTCGTATCCTTGACGCCCGCGTTCAGGGAGGTCGTCACGCTCAGCGAGAAGTTTCTCACAATTCAACAGCGGCACGCGAAGATGGGCGAGGTGTTCACAATGAACAGCATCAGTCCCACGTGGCCGCTCGGCGCGGCGGCCATCCTGTGTGCCGATGACAGCGTGAAGGCGGACGCGATGAGGTTGCTGCGCAGGTTTCCTCGCCGGGATGGGCTTTGGGATACGTGTACGTATGTCACGATGCTGGAGGGCGTTAATCGGGCAAAGGAGACGCTTCGGAGCCGTACTGGGGAGAGCAGCGATGGGGATCACATATTCAGCTACGAGGTTGTGTACGATGAGAAGTCCATCTCGTGGGTCAAGGCCGTGGAGGATCCGGCGGTCGTCGGAAGGGATGCTTTGGAGTACAAGATCGAGATGCCGTGAGCTTTTGAGAAGAAGTTTGCAAACAGGGCAGTATCCACCGCACAAGCGTGGAATCTGTATATCGCCTCTGATCGCATGAACATTTATCGTCGCTGTCATCTATCGTCGTCGTCGTTACTATCGCTCTCTTTTTCTCCACTACTATTATCCTTCTGGAAGTAGCAAGTACGCCACTAGAGGTACATGGGACACTGCCTGGCTAGCAAAGCTCTTTTGGACAGACCGAGGCATGGAAGGGATCATTGTCAGTCTGCTGGCTCGGGCAAGAGTACGGCCTTGATATGGCTAGGCGCATGGGAGGAACGCCTGGTGGATGATAGTTGCCAGGGAAGAAAGGGGCGATATCGAATGAACCATTGACTCTTTCCGCACTTGGCCTTGTTTCCATGTCATGTAAGTCACAGTTTCCTACAGAGCTACAAGGTACAAGGTAGGAAGAGCAACGGCGGAGACGGGCAGGAATTATCAGAAGGCAATGTCGAGGAAGCAAGGCGACAAGAAGCAGTCGAAAGAGTAGCGGGAAGGAGTGAGCGTGGATAAACCAGACCGCAAGCACAGCAACAGGAAGTGCCTGCCGACAGGGGAAGGCGGAAAGAACATCGACGGGAAGCAACAACGAGGGATGGCGGAAGGCACGATGTCAGGAAAGAGCAGCAAGTGAGCGACCATAAATAACGCGGACCTGACGACGTCCGTCTCCTGGAACCTCGTCCCAACATCATCACCATTCTCAGCACCGCCAGCTTCTATCAGCATTCAACCAGACACAACCACACCACATCATCAGCTCTTCTCTTTTGGATTACCACATTCATCAATCGTCCCACGTCAGTCATGGCAGGCAATCAAGACACGGTTGCGGCAAGCAATCAAGACGCAGCTGCGGCAAGCAACCAAGACGCGGTTGTGACAAGCAATCAGGACGCGACTGCGGCAAGCAATCGAGACGCGGCTACGACAAGCAACCAAGACCACAATCCACCCACTACTCCAACGGCTGCAACATCTACAACGGCTGCAACACCTACAACGGCTGCAACACCTACAACGGCTGCAACGCCTGTTACGCCTGTTACGCCTGTTACGCCTGTTACGCCTGTTACGCCTGTTACGCCTGTTACGCCTGTTACGCCTGTTGGGCTTGTTGAGCCTGTCAAGCCTGTTGAACCTGTTGAGCCTGTCGAGCCTGTCGAGCCTGTTCCGCCTGTTCCGCCTGTTCCGCCTGCGAAATCTGCAGTATTTGCACCAAGACCCGACAATTTTAGGTCGTTTAGCCTGTATATCCCATTCAAGATCAGGTTTTGGTTCCGTTGTCACTATTGGAGCACCCGGGCGAGAATGTCGTCGACGTCGAAGTCGAATTTCCTGACCAAATTCGAATCTGGCGATGATATCGATCGTGCCGATGCCGCGTTTCGAATGGATTGCATTGAGACAAACGACAATCTGCGCCGCATAGTTGTCAGAGAATACTACCAAGAGTGTAGGAGGAAGAAAGATCCGACCATCAAAGACCTGAAGATTGCTTTGATACGGGTATGCCAGAAGAAAAACGAGTCCACGGATGAGACTATCGCACGCTTTCGCGCCCGCTGGCCATGGTCCTCGGAAGCCGACCCAGACCCAAATGACCGAAGGATTAACGGCGTATGGCAGGATGGCACATACGTCTTACCCGACATAATACCTGTATCAATTTTGAAAGTTACAAAGCCTGACGTCACTCATTTCGAGTAGCGATACGACCACAACGGCAATCTCTACCACCAGCGAAGGTGTCTGCGGTCACAGCAAAGTTGATGGCCTATTGTCGAATGTCAAGAGCACACGGAGTGCTTTTGGATGTGCTGTTGGGAGCACACGCAGAAACGGACGGCTGTTCTTGATGCTCTCAGCCTCTGATATGGGCTGCCTCACCAACGAAGATGCGGCATGAAACCATTTTCCTTGTGAGTACCGCATAGAAACTTTGACGTCAACACTCTGAGCTGACCCTTTGATGCAGAGCAAATAATCTCCCGGGCGTGGCCGAGGGGTCGCTGCGAAGGATGGTCGTCGCGGTGTATCATGGAAGTACGGATTATCTCTATATCAGGACTTGTCAGATAGCGAATACAACAGCGTGTCATACGAGCAATCCTTGGTGATTCAAAGTTTGTGATCTAAACTGCCACCGACCATCGGAAATCTTAGCCAGGGGACGCCCATCATTTCCCCCGCTGTCCTGGTCCCCGTATCACGTCTGGGTCATATCTCGCTTTGTGGCAGTCGACGGTCTCGTCAGACAACGGGGAGTCTCCCGGCAGTAAGCATACGCGCCCTCGACAGGGCTTCACCCAAGCTTCCACGCAATCCATGTCATCCGAACCCCGTCCCATCACGACATGCTTAAAAACAATACCCAAGGTCGAATTAGAAGAATGGGCCCTCGACCGCGCCAAGCCACGGGGCAGAAACATCAGCAGAGGACCCGATGAGGTCCACATTGACGGCAACGGTAGCGACAGCCGGCTCCAGCCATGCGGGCTGAGCTTGATCTTACGCGGCTCTCCAGAGGTGGCCCCGACGGGGAAGGCTCCCCCTCCAGCCCGAGAAGAGAGACCGCTTAATTTTCCTGTGTCTGGGTGGCTACGTTTCTTGTATACTTGGTGACTTTGACGGGGATGATGATGGAAGACGATGGACGACGACGATGATGGACGACGACGATGATGGACGACGACGATGATGGACGACGACGATGATGGACGACGTTAACGATAATAGCAATGATAGCAGCGACGACAGCAGCAACAACGACGACGGTAAGGAAGAGTATAGCTACAGGAAAAGTAGTCGGTCTAGCACAGGGAAAACAGGCGGTGTCCGAGAAGAGGAAGCTCGGCCCCGAGGGGTGTTGGACTAGCAGTAGTGTCTACTCATGGGTCGTCTGGTTCTTCACCACGCCGTTACTTTTGTGCAGGAATCTGCCAGAATCGCACGACACAGGGCCAACGCGAACTTTCTCTCCAGCATTCTACGAAGCATCGTGGGATGGAGATGCGATGATGGCAGGAAACCCCATTGATCGGCTCAGCCCTGCGGACGACGACGCAAGCAAACGTCGTCAGCTAGGGTGACATTTTGCTGTTGTGAGTGTTCCCGTTTTGGGAGGTGGTCCGTACCGAGCTCCGGGCGGGGGCCGGTTTGGGCTCCGGGTGTGGAGTGAGATTCTTGTTTTTGGTGGGGGACACTGTGCGGGGGGAAAGCTGTGGTCTACTAGGTCTAGGCTGATCTAAGATTGGACTTTTTCCATTGTTGTTTGATGCTGCGCGTGCGGAATGTGTGTTGTGCTCGGGATGTTGTGCACTGCAAAGGGGGACTCCACGCGCAGCGCGACGGTCCCCTACGGAAAGCATATGAACCCTGTCTTGTTTTGCCTTTTGAGCAAGAAAAAAATCTTAGAAAGGGGTGGGCATACCCTGGACGATGGATGGAAAAGGGTCGTGTTTTCTGGGGAGGGAAGGGTGGGCTGTGGGTATCATTTCCAGAATTAAATGCGGCGCTGGGCGATGAAGGGGGGGCGGCGGGCAGGCAGGCAAGCGCGAGATGCGGGAGGGTTCCGAGAGCCTCATTTTAGGATTACCGATGAGGGATATGCTCATGCGTGTATTTCTGATGCTACGATGATGCGATCGGGGTTGGTCAGTTGGACTTGGACGGGTGAGCGGCGTGAGACGGCATTTTTGGGGGCCGGGTTTTTGATGAGGTCAGCGCGGGAGGACGGGAGAGGGGGCGAAGGCGAGAGTGAGATGTGGGAGAGCCAAGGCCGTTGGCATCGACGCTAGAAGGACCCGACGACGGGCGAGGAAGACCGGTGTTGGAGGCTAAGCGTCTGCGTAGTCAGCGGCGGCATCCAGTGAAGCGGTTCGAACGCGCACGTTGGCGAATGGCGAGATCTGAACGGACTGCGTGCTGCCGGAAGGCGATTTTGTCCTGCTGGAGGGGTGGTGGTGGGTGGCTGTGCGCCTTGATGTGTTTTCTTAGTGGTGTCCCTTCTGCGTTGTCGATAATATTGCCTGCCCGTTGGTGGTAATAAACGGCGGACGACGGCCAAGTGGGAGGAGGATTGGGAACCGAAAGCGGGTTTGTGTGACATGGGATGTGTGGTGGGACGGGGCGCGCGACTGGGGAAAGGGAGGCGCCGCGAGGTAGGGAGCTATTTTTATACACATCTTGTTTGTTTGGTTCTCTAGGTAGGTAGTCTTTTCGGAACGATGCGATGAGTCGTTTTTGGGGCGGGTTGGACGAAAGAAGAGAAGCAGAGAATTAAACGCAAAACTTTGTGTCCGGTTGTGGTAAGTGGTGCAAGTCTGGTCGACTGGGGGGCGTTGCGTATACGGGTTTTTTTTCCCCCTTTGTTGCACCAAATCGCTGTCGTCTTGCAGGTCGTAAAAAAAATACCCAACAATTCGCCCCTGCAAGAGCTGCATATACATACACACGTACTCGGGGGCCCGGGAGTTTGGGATGGCGCTTGGTGGAAATGGGAAATGGAAGGCCGAGACCGGCTTGCCATTGTCAAACCTCGGATTCGGCGCGGGTGGTTGAGAGAAGCCGTGTGTGTGTCAAGGCCGAGCAGGTAGATTCGGGGAAACCAAAGCAGAGTAGACAGTTCGTTGTTTGGATGTTTGTAGACCGAGGAAAAACCAAGGAAAAGGATTTCTTTTGGTGAAAAGTAAGGCCGAGATCGATGAACGGTGGCCGGGAAACCGTCCGGGAGACGGGGAAACAGGGAAACGGGGGGGGGGGGAGGGGGGCATCTCGGCCGCGCTGGGTTTTGCTGCTGGTGGTGATCAGACTTTCGTTACCAATGATGCGTGCTGGGATCACGTAAAAAGTGCTCTGGATGTTGTGTCGATGTGCGGGAAGAAGAAAGCAGTGATGGGTGATGGGTTTGGTTGCTGGGGGATCATCACGTCACTGCGTCTGATTCTGCCGACATGCTCACCCCCTCCTTCCTTTCTTTCTTTTTCTGGGATCTACACGGCGCAAAATCATCGAACGGATGGGATGTGCGGAAGCCGTGGATTGCATGTGCGCATATTGGACGAAGCGGGAAGGAAGTTTCGGGCTCTCTTTCTGGGCACGAACAGGTTCCTGGGTTTTGGTTTCCCGTCGTCGGATGTTTCTTGTTATGCGCTCTTTTTTTGGGCTGAACTGGGAAGGATGCTGGCTGCATGAGCGGGAGGCAGGCAGAGGAAACATTGGACTGAAAGTCAATTGGAAGCCAGACGACCGCCGGTTCGCAAAGGCCAGGCCGGACGCTCTTTGCGTATGTGATAAATGTGAAATGCATGTCAGAGTTGAAAGAGATAGTCAGAGAGTGAGTCTCAGTCAGATTGAAGCCACGAGTTTGCTGCAAGGTCAGCTGGGCTGGGCTGTTGTTCTGTTCAGCTGCTGGGGCCTGTTCGCCTTGCCCTTTGCCTCGGCTGAATTGATACATCAAGATTGAAATGAAGCCTGCCTGGAGTAAAGCAGAGAGGGCTTAGGTAAGGCTGCCGTGATTCAGAGGGAGAAGGAACGATCTCAGCCACCCCGGATGGAGTAATTTGGGTGCAACAAGGCGTGTCTTTCCTTGAGTGAAGTCGTTGCGATGGTCTGATGGCCAATCAAGTGTTGCACGGGGTTTCTGCGCTCGTTGGGCTGAGTCTTGTTTCTCTCCCCCGTGCAACTTGTTTTATTATATTTCTTTCCCTCATTTGATGGGAGTGATTCAGGCAGGCGCCAACGGCTTGGGTCGGATGAGCTAAGGGTAGACAGGACAGGGGATATTAGCGGTACCTTAGCATAACGCTGCATTTAGGTGATGCAGGGTTTCACCTACAATGTCCCATCGCCAATGGCAACTGAACCGATTAAAAAAAGAAAAAGCAAAGCTATACTAGGTGACAGCAGAAGAGTCTGGGATTCATTTGTTGCTAAGAAGTTGCCGGGCAATAGCAATCAATGTTGAGTTTGTTGATGGACGAGAAAATAGACTCTGCTGGTGCCGCCGCCACGGCCGTGACGCAAAGCACCCGACGAGTGAGGGGTCTAGCCTGCGGACTGCCGGCATAACTCGACGACGATACGACCCACGGGATTCGTGTGTACTGCGTGGACAGCGACAGGACCCTGTGGACCCGGTTTCTCGGGGTCGGGACTTGTGCTGCTGCTGCTGTAACCCAGCGTTGCACTCGCTGAATTCTGAAAAAAGTCTGGAAGCTCGCACGATTCCGCGAGAAGAAGCCTAGTGTTCTGGACCAAACCCCGGTCGCGCGCGAGTTTCGTTTCCGCTTCATGATGCACACGAATAACACCCTGCCCTTTTGTCCTCTTTCTCTCTCTCGCGCAGACAACAACAGAGGCCACATGACTTGAACACCCTGGTGGTGGTACACAGTGAAGCATCCACATGCCTCACCTGAAGACCTTTTCGGGAGGGAGAGTGAGAAGGTGACCCTTTTTGCCATTGAGGGGTTGGCGTCTTTTTCTTTCGCGTACCTACCGCCGTACACGAGGGAGATCCAATGATTAGCGGAGTTGCTCACTTCGCGACCCGTGATGAAAGGGCTCGTAATGGATCTGAGGGAGGTTACTGATCTTGGCCGATCGACGGTGCACCCAGGCTCCTTGGATGCTAAAGCTAAGGCTAACGCCCTCCTCCAACGGCTTGTCGGCTGCCCCCATGCAGGATGGATTATTCCCAGTGCCCCTAGGGCAGCATCTTTCGAGCCTGTATGTCTCTGCTGAGCTGCTCTCGTAAGTCGTACCGCAAAGTAAGATTTGACGCTGGTCAAGCCTCAAACGTCCACGTCCTCCGACTGCCGATCCAAATCGGCCATGTCCTCCCAGCAAAAACGTCCTGCGTCGGTTCACCCCCATCGACCGTTCCTGCGCCACCCTGGACGCCTCACAGTCTGAGGTGTTGGCCTGCGGAATAACATCCGTGAGAAAGTCCTGGGGACTGCAGAGAGTCCTGGGCGCGGCACTCACTGAAGAGAAGGGACGCCGTCGTGTGGGGTCCCTCTCAAGCTGCAGCAGCAAGTGCACGCAAAACGTCATCCCTCCAGCGAATCTTTTTTTCCCCCTAAAAATGCCACGCTAAGGCTGGACCGTCCGAGGAGATGGGGTACGTACCGCAAACGGACAGACCAAGTGGGGCGCGTACAGTATCCGGAGGGACGCAGAACTGCAAGAGCTGCGCCGATTCACCGTGTGAACCCACTTTTACATTGCGGAGTGCATCCATCCATTGGAGAAAACGGCAGGAAGGAAAGAAAAAAAAAAAAAGGATGAATGCAGAGAGGGAAGCATCGACACTGCTCCAAGGGCTGTCCCTGCTGGAACATGCATCCTCGCCCATCCCTCCGCCATGATCAATGTACCTGGCCCCCTCCCTCCGTCCAGTCCCCTTGGCTGACGATGGGCAAGGTACGTATCCGCCCTGGTCCACGTCGTTGGCAGTTTTCTCACCACCGACCCAGCACCAGCTCATCGGTGACCACCTGAGGGCAAGGCAAGGCACCGCAAGGCAAAGCAACGCCTCCTCACCTCACCTCACCTTGTCGTGCCATTGTCCACGCTCCCGTACCTGAACCTGGGCGCCGCCTCGCGACTTACGTACCAGCAATCCGTAACGAACCGTCGAACCCGTTCCCCTTCCACGTCCCTTACAGCGAGCAAACAGCACGCAGTACTGACAGTCCACTCAACACGTAACGGGCTCCATTCCATCCACCGAAATCCCTAAGCCCGCTTGAGGTTACGCAGCTTCTTCCCTCAGCTCAGCTCATCAGCACCGCGGAAGCAAAGCAAAGCACAGCACAGCACAGCACAACCCGCAGCCGAGCCCCTCCTCTCCTCTCCCAGGTAGGCTCTCTCCTCTCTTCGTCCCGTTCCTCGACTCCCGGAAGCCTCTCCATCCAGCCTCACCTCACCTCGCTCAACTCACACGCCCCCCTCTCTCGCCATCTCATCTCTCCCGAGTCCCGTCCCCGTCCACGTCCACCCGACCAGGGATCCAGCGTCTTGTGTCGTGTCTTACCTCTCACACTAGATCCGAGCATGTTCATGGTCTAGGTTGTGCCTGTGCTCGACAATACCTTACTTACCACCGCGTACACACGCATACTAGGTACAGTATACACACAAACAACCCAAGACCTTGGTCCAAGGGTATTGTGCACGCCATCAGATCCATTCCCACACACTCACACCAGCTAGTCCCGGTCGTGGTCTCAGTCCCGCACTCGCCGACTCGTTTCCTGGCCCTGGGCGTCCTCCACGTCCGTGGTCCCTTTGTTTGAATTCATAATACCCGTCCGCCCCGTCCGCCCTCCTGCCACCCGAAAGTCTGCTTTTGCCTACTTCTGGTCTGGACCAAAACTGTTTGTACCTGTCTGTCGAAAGCTGCAAAGAAAGAGAGAGAAAAAAGTCGTTGGATGCCGAGAGAGACCACACCAGCTTCGGAGCTCTCTAACATCGCCTCGGTCCAGCCTCAACCACCTCCAACCATTTCGATACCCACGCCTCTTTCTTTGCCGCAGCAGGTGTCACACAAGCCAGGTTCAGCCGGAAACTAGACTAAGCAAGACTGAAAGACGCAGTTCATGTTGCCCAGCATGACGTCGAGTAAGTTGTCGGTTTCTCGTGCCACCATTAAATCCTTTGGCCACTTCTCCTTCTCTTCTTCTCAAACCAATCTCTCCGACCCCGTCCCTCCCCAGTCTTCCCGCGGCCACAGACACCACAGCGTCTCCGAGCCCGTACACGACCAGCAAGTATACGGAGAAGCCGTTCAATACCCCTACAACACCAGCGACAACTATTCTCGCCCGCAGCCTCCCGTTTCCCCGAAGCGATCCCGCACCGAAACCGACCTCAAATCACAAACACGACCTACCACCCGGAACGGCCGAGATCACCTGGTTGTTGAAGAGAGGGAGAAGCCAGCCGAGCCAGTGCTCGCGCCGACAAGGCCTCCCAACAACAGAAAGTCCCGATCTTGGGGCAACCGCTTGTCTGCTCTGTTCCCTTCGCTCATCGTCCAACCAACAGATCAACCCGCGCATCCTCCCCCGCCGCCGCCTCAGCTGCAGCAGCAGGTCCCGATTCACCGCAAACCGCTGCCCGACGACTCAGCGACCTCGCCCTCCGACAGCGCGCCCTCATACCACACGAGTGAAAACCCCACCGTCCGGCCAGTGACGAGCTCGGGGTTGGGCCTTGGGATCGCTCCTCCGGACGCTGAATCCCTCGACCTACAGCCGCCGTCTGCCCCTACTGATGCACCACCTCCTGTTCCTTCAAGAATCCCCGCACCGCTAGACTCTGAAGCCATCTCCTCCGCCCAGGTCGAGCAGCCTCTGGTCTCTCCCCCCGAACCTCCCACACCCACGACACCAAACACAATGGCCGCCCCCTTGCCGCCTCAGCAGGCGCCTCCGCCGGTCCCGGCGAAGCTGCGCAAGGAGAAGAACCTCCCGACACCTCCCCCGATCCCGGCAGACAACACCCACCTGCCGTCCCCGAGAGCCGTCTCAGGGCCCGAAGTGGTGTCGCCTGGAAAGCTCAGGAAAGAGAACAACGAGCCGCGCAAGAGGAGCAGCTCCTTCCACCAGGCTCGGAGAGGCTCCATGGCCTTCTTGGGTCTGCGCTCGACGTCCCCGGGCCCTGATTCGAGGGGACGAAGCACCTCTGCGCAACCGCCCGGCGGCAGGACAAACACTGGCAGCTCCGCCGCGAATGACTCTACCGGCAGCGGAAGCCCGACCCGTGATGAGAGACGGGGTCGCCTTAGGAGGAGCTGGCTTCCTGGCGGCGGAAGGTCGCGGTCCAATTCGCAGGACGTCACCGGAAAGTCCCAGAACTCACAGGCCTGGGTGTTGTCGCAGGACACGGTCGGCGATTACAACACATCGTTCCTGTTGAACGCGGAAAAGGTAAGCTTTCACGCACGTGTTGCGCAACATCGGACGGGAGCTAATTTGCATGGCAGGTCCCGGAGTTGTGGAACGAAAGCGGCAACGTCTACGTTTACCTCCAACCTAAGTCCGCCAACGGCCAACCGTCGTTCAAGGTTCCCAGCTTCTCCATCATCAACTCGGTCATCTTCAATGAACTCATCCAAGCGGAAATGTCGTCGCCCACCGGCCGTGCCCGCGGCAGGAGTTTTGGTGGTCGGGACAGCCTCTCGGTCGATGACGCGTTTTCCCCCCCAGTGTCGCCCCCTTTGGAAGGTCAGGAGAGCCCCGGCGATGCAAGGTTGTATCTGCCGGCCACGCCCCCGCAGTACACGCAAAACGGTCAGCTCGCGCCGGGCCCCCAGCTCCGCGCCGACCTCGACCGGCTTATCGCCGTCCGCAATCTGTTCGCCTTCCTGACCGGCCAGCCGCTTGTCGCTACCAAGGCGCACCCCACGACATTTGCGGCATTCTGCCAGATTTCCAAGCTCTTGCAAGAGTATGGCTTCACGAACATGGACGGCTCATCCTTTGGGGAGTCCGTCGACCTCAGCTTCGGCTTCTTCATGGAGCAGCTGGCGCTGGCCGACGTGCGACACAGCCGCGAGAAGACGCTCGAGTCGCTGATTCTTGGCGAGCGCATGCGATCGATGGAGTTGTACAACGAGGCGTTTGCGCACGCGGTGGGCAAGTACACCGCCATCATGGAATTGCACTCGCCCTTGTTCGAACAGGTGTCCGCGTACACGAGACAAAGACTGGAGCGCGCCCACCTGGACCTCGTCAACAGACAGCACAGCGTCAATGTCAGGTTGGAGCAGTTTGAGTTCCCGTCACTCTTTGCCGGCATCGCCAGCTCGACGTCGAACCCCGAGCTCAAGGCGATTCGCTTCAAGGTGTGGCAGAAGTACTTCAACAAGATGAGGTCCTTCGTCCTGGGCTACTACAAGACCAGCTTCGGCGCCTGGCCCCCGAAGGCCAGCAGCAAGAAGAACCCCTTCTCCGAGAGCGGCCTCAACCGCCTCGTGCTGAAGGCGCTGTACTCTGACATGTGCGCGCTGTACGACCTGCTCGTGGACCGCGACAACATCACCACCAGAGTGATTGACGGCAACGCGGACGACGACGGCAGGTCTACCGACAGCCCGATGATTGTCAACCTGCGCAAGATGCTCTTCGAGTTCGACAACTCCACGCCTCCCGTGCTGCCGCCGGTCCCCTTCGACGTGCCCAAGACGCCCACCATGAAGTCCATCCACGCCAACTACGACTCCCTCGCGCCCAAGGAGCAGGCCAAGATCGACCGCAAGATCAAGGAGCACGAGCTGACCCTCATCCTTCAGAAGGCGTACAACTGGGACGCCAACAGCATCAACATCCCGTTCCTGCTCGAATTCAAGGAGTTCGAGCAGCACGAGGGCAAGGGCAAGAACGCGGCCGACCTCGCCGACCAGCGCATCGGCTACTGGCTCTTCCTCTACGTCGTCATCCAGTCGCTGCCCATGCTCACGGTCGACGCGCCCAACCTCAAGTTCAACGAGGGCGTCGAATACTTCCTCTGCGAGCCGCCCGTCGGCAACCCCCCCTGGATGGAGGACGCCCGCCACGTGCGCAAGATGTGGTACGAAGTGTCTGGCGGCACGGGCTACGTCGAGCTCTCCGCCGACAGCGTCATGTTCAGCGTGGAGGCCATCCACCACCGCAGCCACTGCTGGCTCGCAGCCAAGGAGTGGGAAGGCCTCGGCGGCTCGGCCGCCCCGCCCCCACAGGACGCAGGCATGTCGCCCCTTGAGCCGCCGCGGCCCGTCTTCCCTGGCCCGGACGGCATCGTCGGCAGCCCCCAGAGCCTCGGCACGCCACCGCCGCCGGGATCGCCGCAGTCGCACCTCCGCCCGCGCAACGCGTCCCCCGGCGGCCGCCAGCTCGGCAGCCGCAACGCGCACCGCTCAAGCATCATCATCGGCCTCGAGCCCGTCGGGTTCGACGATCCCTCGGGCATGGGCATGCCGGGCGACCGCACGTCGCGGATTGCCAGCAGCGCGCGCAGCAGCTCGGCCGGCTCGCGCCCGCTGAGCATGGTGATGCCGCGCTCGCCGTCCGCGACGAACCTGCGGAATATGTCAGTCGACACGACGAACCACCACAGCAACAGCAACGACTCAGGCATGACGTTTGACGATATCCTCGGCGGCGGGGAGGAGAAGAAGGCCAAGAAGAAGAAGGGCAAGTTCTTCTAGGCGGACCTGTCTTTGACTCTTGTACATGTGAGGAGGGGTGTATTTATACCACCAAAAACCATAATCTGGGGCTCTGCTTTTCTTGAATCATTTCACAGCGCGCATGGTCTTTTCACGACGAAGCTTGGATGGGCTTTGCTGTCTTGCACAATCGTTTTGCATTTTCAACACCAAAAAAAGGGAGAGAGAAGGAAGAAACTGGGGTATTTTTAACGATTACGTCCATATTGCGAGAGAACCGGAGGAAGCATAAGGAAAGGGGAAAAGAACACATTTTTGGAATTTCATTTGCGTTGCTTTTTGAAGGGGGTGGATAGGGAGGATACCATAAAACGTTGCATAGTTGGGAAGGGAAAGTAAAGAAGTAAGGGGAGGGGAGAGGTTGATAGAGAAGTAATCGAGGCCTTTAGGGTCATATTCAAGTTTTGAGAGTATATTTGCTTGGTGTTTATGGTGATGCGATGTGATGTGACGTGAGATGAGATGAGTGAGGGGGCCTTGGAGAGGTTAGTAAGTAGGTGGGTTGGGTATTAAAGAGATGGTTCGGGGGGAGGATTTGGCTGACGCGGCGGGAAATCAGAAGATGGTAACCTGATTTGTCAATCGAGGAATGCTACCTCCCAAGTTTACTGCCTGCTCGGCCGGCTTAAGACGAGGGTGGTAGGCGGGTGGTGATGTTGAAAAAGGGGGATTTTGCGTGGGTATTCGGAAGGGATGTTGCAGAGAGATGAGAGGGGAGATGATGGACGGCGGGCTCGGTTGGGATATGGGATGTGTTTGATTGGAAGATGGGGGTCATGGTGCTCGGATGCGGTGGTGATCTTGTCGCTGAGAGTATCCTAAATTGGATCCACAGCATCTTTCAATACTGCCATTGTTGGTTTGGTGGAGTGTTTGGTGCAGGAGAACCGATGTGTTTTATACTTGTCTCTGGGGATGGGGCATTAGATGGGGAAGGGATGGAAGGCTGCGGGGAGGCTGATGGGACAGGACGGGCTATAAAGACTGTCAGAGGGAGAGGATGGTTTGTTCAAGCACCCAATCCGAAGGTCTCTGCAAGTTTGTAGATATGGGTTGTTGGCGTGGTGTCATCTTGGATGTGAATTGAGGGCTTTGGGATTTGTCCGCTGGCTTGAGGCTGCCTTTCGGATAGGAGACTCGGTGGGTAGATGGGACGGGGGGTGTATAAGCCGGGGATAGAAGAGGAGAGAGGAGATGAAGTTGAGGCAGGGTGAAGGAGATCAGGTTCATTTAGGACGGGTTAGAAGACTGATGGGGGTTGGCTTGTGGTGGACCACACCTGGGAACCTGAGAGCAATCGCGAACCATATGGGATACGGCAAAACTGCCTTGTGAAGATCGAGACTCAGAGACGTGCGGGATGTTTTATAGCACTGCTGGTTGTTTGTTTGCCTGGATTCTTGAGGGTGGGGATAGTTTGGGACGGATTTCCGGGGGGATATAAAGATGGGTGTTTGGGGAGTGTGGGGGATGTGCAAGTCACAATCGCACGGCGAGTCTGCGCGAGGAGAATACTGCGACTGTGTGGCCCAGTTTCCCTTCAACTCTTGCAAGCAGGGCGTATCAATCAGGACTTATGTGCGTTGATGGAGAGTCTGAGAACTCGGCATCACGGTGTTACGCGCCTAGGGGCCGTGGATTCGTCTCGAATAATACGGCAATAGAGGGCTTTGACGACGACGGGGAACATACGTCAGATTCCGGTAGTCGAGTATCTCGCTGGGGGTTTGATGAGTTTCCCTCGCGGGTTGGCTTGCGCTTTTCGAGTCTTCGTCTCGCAGACGATGTGAAGGATAAGAAATTCATTGAATATCATTTGTTGCTTGGTCGAGGAGTCCTTCGGGACAGATGGGGTGGCTTATATACCTCCAGTTGGCGGCCAAGAACCAGAGATGATAGGCGGTCTTGGTGACCTGGGCTCTTTTGGGAGTTGTTTTAGCCTTGAGGGGGAAGGACAGAGGCGATGGTGCGGTGAGTGGGAGGTATATATTGGGCACGTCGAGGGGGGGTACGATGGTTCTGCAGCAATCACATCCATTCGCAATAGTTGTCCAATGTTGGGGCTTTTCCTCTGTACTATGGCTCGTCAGCATGATGAACACGAGCGCTTGGGTTTCTCCCACGGGAGACTTTATTGGAGGACTGATCCGCAGCGAATATGTGGAGGGGGTACGCCAGAGAGGCTGAGGAAGGGTGACGAAAGACGAGGAGGCGAAGGTGACTACAGGATTCTTTTGATAGAGATGATTTGGCGGGGATTGGGTTGAAAGTTATGTGGAGAGGCTGAATTGGACAATGTGTCTCTTTATTGGTGCGAAGGGTACAACAGCCATGGACAGCTGGTTTTATACCATGTTGAGATTTGGGCTGAGGGATACCTGCCGCGTATGAATGCTTTCTTGAGAACGAGGATGGTGTTTGGTGAGATCATCCGGGCGCTCTCCGTGAGCTGGGTTGATGAAAGTTGTGACACATGCTGTCACGGTGAAGGCCCGCGGTATATAATGCGATGTTGTATCCAGGATGAATCTGTCGAGCAACAATCATAGCCGTCTACGTCCCCATGGCTCGTTGCAAATGTGCTGTTAAGAATGGCGAACATGTTCTCGGAGACCCAGTATCGACCGAGGCCGTTGAAGCCAGTTGTCGTGAGGAAGTTTAGTTTCTAAGAGCCTGTATATTCTTGCCTGATACAACCGGACTGATGGAGACGCTGGAGGGCGGCAGACGATCTGAGGTTTTGACAACATTCAGAGGGGGGGCGCCAATTGAGTCTGCGGACGGGTGTTGTTGTTTCCATGTGATGGTAAGGTTCAATACCAGAAAGAGACCGCGCAATTGCTGTGTGGTAAACAGGATAACCGGCATGTGTCTTTTATAGTATCTTAGCCTGGGAGATAGACTCGTGGTATTAGGAGAGATTGAGGGGTTGAGTCTGCTAGCTAGCTGGTATAAAGTAGAACCAGGCATGACCGTCGCTTTCCACCAGGGCAACTTTTTTCATTCGACGACAGTGCCGTGTGCTCGGGATGTTTCGACCGTTCAACACACAAGCCAAGAGTGAACCCTCGATGACAGACAAGTAACCCTACGATGCGAGGTTTGTTTTGTCACGGGATGATTCGGGAGCGATATAATCTTGGATTACGATGGTGAAGGACACCGGAGAGCGTGGTAGACTCTGCCGCTATGGTGTAGTAGGCGGTGCTTGACTTGGGATTAGTGATGATGTAGCCTGCCTGGTGTATCTTAGACAAGTTGATATGGGCAGAAATGATTGCGGCCGAACTTGGACTGAAACATGGAGTTCTGGCTTTTATACCATTGTGAGACGTACTTAGCTCTGACGTCTTGACCGGGCTCGGAACGATGGCGGGCAGCAAGCCTTGTTCGGGGCACGATCCAGTCATTGACCGCAGGCTTAGTGAGTGAAGAGAAGGGGTTGTGAGTATAAAACAGGACCGATCCAGATTGGAAACTCATCAAGCAAGAATCAACAGACTGATCCGTTATGTCAAAATCCCATAACTCGATAATCTGAGCGGCGACATGAAGTTTCGGAGTATGACAATCTAACGTGCAACGACACGCACCAGCATTACCGATATCCCAAGCCCGTAAACGAGTATGGCGCATACTTTAAGGGGGGACGAAACCGGGGACCGATGGCCAAGGATGGGGAATGTGTACGGGGAAGCAGCATGTCTTTGTGATGGATGCAACTGTACTCGTTGGCTGATCACGTCTATCAAATGCTCTAATGGACGGCCTCTTACTCGATTGTCCTGGCTCTCAAGCTCAAAGACTGCAACGGAGTCTGCCTTTTAAATGACATCCTTTGGTCATTTCGCAGTTCCCCTTGTGACGAGCGAACAGGCAAGAACGCAATGTAAGAATCTGAAGCATCATATAACACAGAAAAGTTCGTCTCTCGGGGGGTTCTGAGCGCGATTGATTTGGACGTCTTCATTATCATTTGCAGTACTGGACACTGTTTCGGGGCGCTGCTCAACTTATTTACTGGACCGGACCAGACAGGGCCAGAGGTTTGGGGCAAGGAGCTGGCGGTGGCTGGGAGATTATTCCGTGCAAACACGTAGAAGTACCAACTGAGATAGAAGATGAGGAAGAGAGGCGGCTAGGTTGGAGGCTGTGGTGGTTATGTCTGAGATTTGGCTGCATGTGACGTAGGGTGCGAAGTGTTTGGGCATGACGAGACTTAGGGGCTATGAGCAGAACTCCAGTTAAAGGCCATTGGACTATTCTGTTTACCTTTTGATAAATAACGCGACAGTTTTAGTCCTTAAATATTCTGCGACGGCGTAAAGCTGATCCTTGCTCAGTCTTCTCACATGATGCATGATGTGGTGCTCAACGGCAGCGACACCTCCGGACTCGGCCGAATGATTCATTCAAGCGAGGCGAAGAGATTGATCTGCATACAATGTCAGAAGTATATTTTTGACTGATCATGGTAGCATTGCATATCAGGCAAGGATGTGGACAGAGCTTCGAGTTCCACTCTGAGAAGAGCATCTCGATGAGATCTTGTTCGTGCCCTGAATCTTATACACATGAGCATTCCCCGCCATTCAAAGACAGACACTGGCAGCAAGACGTTTATTTGGATGAAGACACAAAGTCGACAGAGAGGATGATGGCGGACGTCGATCGTGGTTGGCGACGCTGCACATGCTATCCGCAGGTAGCCCTTGATTCTCCAGGGGGGGCTCTGTCACCGTGAATAGAAAGAAAGAAGACCGCACCTCTTGATCAGAGCATTGTCTCTCCAAGTCAGATTCAAAAAAGGGACCATGCATATATTTTTATCTCGCCGCAGCCTGACTTCCACTGAGGTTTATATAAGACCCCCACAACTTGAGTCGTCGTCTATGAAAGGCATTCATTCTCCGTTTTCATATCTTCTGGCAGTCGAAAAGAGCAACTATAAGTTTAAGCTGGCTATGTTTGTTCCACAGGTGCGCTGAGAGGTGCAGCACAGCGGTGTTAGTGATTGCGGGAGGAATATGAATACGGTCCTGATGCAGACGACCAAGGACGACGGGAAGAGATTGTTATGGGCTGGCTTCTGGATACGTCTTCCATGCTTACCATGCCCAAACGCCATGGCTTCAATGTTCTGAAAGAATCGAGGTGGAGCTAGAACGCCTCTGAGATCCCAGTGTTACGACAACCGCAGGTGGATTATGGGGTTTGCTCTTAATCAGTAATTGGAGTTGACTTTATACTAGTCACAGCCACATCGCTTGGACAAGCTTTATCATGGTACGCATCTTCTAAAGCTAGGGTAGTGAAAGCTCTGGCCAAAACTTACGGCGACTTCCCAACGCTGGAACATGTGTCGCCTACGTATATAGTAAGTTTCATTATATTGTCTCCGGTCACCCGCAAATTGTGGTGGAGGCGCCCGGCTACTGGTTCATGACTTGATTGCTTGATTCATATCCGGCTCTGGTCTTCCTGCGAAACCCGGGAGGCGGCGCCTTGTGAGGATCTTCAAGTATCTTGTTCTGCGACTTGGCGTTCTCTGTCATCTCTCGCTCTCTGATGGTATTATGCTGAAGTGTTTCATCTGCTCAGCTCAATGGAATCTTCACCTTGATGCTCTTACGAATATGCCAACCGAGGTGATCCACATTGGTCGACTGCTCTTGCCGGCGCAGGAGAGGACCGAGATTCATGACGACTCGGCCGATTTTGGGTTCCAGAGACCGTGAAGCACGCAGTGGAATTGCTGCGTCGGCTTTATAGGTTACTTGTGTTGGTGCCATCGATATGATCCTGAGCTCTGGTTTGGAATTCATTTTGGATGTTGTAGAGTTGATGCTGGCTAAGACTGTTTCTATACACGGAGATAGTCAAAACAAAAAAGCAAAGAGGGTCCGAGTACTTCTGAAGCTCGCTGCTTCTTGTGTAACCTCACAGTGAGTGGCAGTCAACTATCCAAGCAAAATAAATAAGAAACGACAATAATGGATTTTGTTGGGATCACCCACTGCCTACTCAGCATCAATTCACGTTCTTACCGAAGGATGAGCACAACAAAACATCAGGGACTCCTCTCACAGCGGAACGTGGCCAGAAGATCATGTCCCTGAAATTTTGTTGCGGTAACTTTGAAGTATTGAGGAATTACATTATATACCCGAAAGCACGGCGGATGTTCACGCGGTTGATTCCTCGCCAGCACATACCCGACAGGAGAGCTTCGGCGAGGATGGGCTTGAGCGCAGATCTCCGATGGAAGCCCGCAACTGGTTTTTCTTTGTTTTAACTACTATACTTAAGACTACGGAGTCTGAAACTTCGAAAAGGTCAAGGCTACTGATGGTTGTAGTGAGGTTCGCGGATTCATTCGAAAGGTCCAGCGGATATCTTCCGTCTCATCCATGTCGCCCCTAATGTTGAGCTTGCTCATCGGTCATCATGGAAACTTATGCTCTGCTGGGCATTTGTCTATAATAAGCGCTGAGGAAAGAGAAACAGCGGCAGGATGTAACCAAATGCTGGACTCTCTCGGAATGCTCTAGGAATTCTGATGGTAGGAAACCATCTAGAGATGGGGGACATGAGCCATTATGGAGATGAATTGGCCGTTAACATAAAATGTGCCTTGAACAGCCGCTTTTTAAAGTGAGCTTTTCTATCCGGGCGGATAACTATCTTTATTAGGCGTAATGTCCATTTTCTTTTTTTGAAAACTTGTACTATCACTGTCGCCCCTGTCATCTCTACTGTCCCTGTCGTCTCTGTCCCCTTTCCTCTCTCCATCCCTTTTATCGTCGTTGTCGTCGTCCCTATCGTCGTCGATGTCGACGACCCGCCCAGATAGGTAGAAGTATCCGCCTGGGTAGCAAAAATCTTTACGTGTAGCAGCATTGCAAGTGAAGATCGAACGGACGCAAAGCTTACAGGCAGCATTTAAGAAGAGATTGACGAATTGATGAATTCCAGAACCAGCCCAAGGCACAATGGAGTACTTATTGTACTGGCTGTGCGTTAAGAGAGCATAGAAAACCTTGTAATGCTGGTGAAGATTTGATGTCTCCTGCTACAGCCGATCCCATGGCTGACTCGCTTGAGGCTCGAGACTCACTGGTCCATCCCTCTCCTTAACAATTATTCCGGAATGAATACTTCAGGAGCGTTGTAAATTCACGCGGACCAATTCAGAGGCCTTCTGTGGCGTGAGCAATCTCCCGAGGACCTGACTGTCTTCTGTATGGACACAACAGTGCGGTCTGCATACACAAAGTCAGACAGATCAACTGCCATTCCTGTGCCCGCGTATGAAACCCAGGAGCAGAGTAATCTTTTATATCAGAAAAATAAACGAGATGTTCATCGAGTTCGCGAGAAGACACACAGTGGAAAGAGGTGAGTTGCTCAGTACATTCTACGAGAATGACCCCCAGCACGAAAGGTCTGGTCAGGTTATTTAAGGCCGGAAGATTCGTGAGGCAGTGAGAAAAAAGCCCTCTGGAAGCCACGAGAAAGTAGGGACGCTTCGTTCATTATTGCGTGAGCAGCCCCGAGATGCTCAGACTGGGGCCCATTACATCTTGCCACAGACAAATACACGCCATTGACAAGCCACGAAAGGTCAACTTCGACCCCAACAGAAGAAACCTGAATGAGCTGCAACGTATCAAAGCCGAACGGCGGCAATGAAGTACAGCATCGAGGACGTGGTGCGAGAAGTTACGGCGTTGTACGGTAGTACCTCTTTCTCACCAGAGCCTGCAAGAAGTGCTCCTACAGTACGCGAGAAATGAAGAAATGGACCCCAGTTTCATTTTTCTCCTTCCTTGGTACGATTTCAAGTCATGTATCTGGCGAAATGAGATTTATAGAAGATGACACGTGGGTGCTGTATGCGCTGCTGCATAAGATATCGAGACTTTGCTCCTCGAGCCACAGTATTTAGGGGAGCGTTCCGTGAGTCTCGACGAGATCTAACCAAGACAATTGTGGCTATTAAACTGGTTGTGAGATACTGCCTTTCACACAACACCCTGACAATTTCCTGCACTCCATTTACACCTACCATAACCAGCTTGAGCATGACGGACTTGTTCCTCTCATACTCGTCTCACGTCGTCGGTGCTCAGCACTGTCCTCACTTTCCGTTTATTCAGACCTATTTGTCGATTAGGAGATGATGAGGTTGACCAGGTCCCTCTGACGCGTTTCCGAGCAGCAGACGCGACCGCCGCGGCCACGGAATCTGCTGGGGTTGGAGAAAATGCGAAGTTCAGAAAGAAGTGATCTCATTCCAAAGAGCTACCTACCAACACAGAGAGTTCAATTGTCACGGGCCAAGAGTGCAAGGTATGGCGCTCTATTGAAGAGCATAGGTAAGGTGACGCGTAACGATTGAAGCCGAATCTTACGCGATGAGAAGCTTGCTAGACTGCATATAAACAGCATACCTTGATGTGGAAATGCATTGAACAGCCCGGAAATGCGAGCGTTCGGGTGCTGAGACTTGGTCATGATACTCAGACTTTCTTAAATGCTCCGGTGTTCGATATGACGTCGATGGTGGTGCAATGGATGTCGGTATAGTAAAGGAGCGGCGTCACATGTACGTGACATTATAGTATTACGCACCGGACACGAGTGAGGGCGGATGAATGCAGCAGAACACAGGGCTCGATGTCTTCAGGCTGGGGAGGAGTTGTCGCTCGTGCGGCCAGAAACTTACGAAGAGGGTCATTAGCGATCGATGACAGCACGGGAACGGATCCAAAAGTTGAATTACTTTTGCAGAATCCAGAGCTGTTGAAGACGCAAGGTTTTATAGATGCTCGCCTTTAGCCACGTTGTGTGTAAGTTACCATCAGCGGGGCGTTCTTAAGTTTTTCGATATTTAAGGAGCAGCTGTTTCGGATAACTCATTTAGAAACCCAATTGTACATCGCATCGACAAATCTCTGCGACGAGAAGATAAGATGTAGGACAGATCTGTGGGAATTACGTAGCTTCAAAAGTTCATTCGTCTGCGTGAGTGTAGTTTGGACTCGCTGGAATGTTCACCTTGCAGGTATACCCGCAAGACGAAGGCAGAGGTGGACGATGAGAAGAGTAACGGCGAATCTACAGGAAGATACGGCCTGCATCTTCTGACTCAAGAGGGATAATCCGGAAGCTGATTCGCAGACACCGATTGCTCCAACAGTTTTTCGCAATTTGGTGCTTCGGAGACAACAATGAAGACCCCGGCGTCCACTTACACGTTTTGAGACTTGCAATAGAGAGCTGTGGCTCCAAGTGTAGTTGCCGAACCGCATCTCTGTACACTATTTTAATCACTTCACGGTTAGAGTAGGGTGTGATCTCCACCATGACGAAATAGGACATAGTTTGTTGTTCTCTACTGGAAAACTTTTGAGCAGTTGGACAACACCTCCAAAACCTCTGAACAGGACCACGATGCCGAGCTTAGGTCTGTCTACTCTTCTCCAGTTGCCATCTCTATTAGAGCATCATACAAGAATAAGCAGATGCCCGACATGCCTGAGTAGATGCTGTGATCGAAAGAGAGCCTTGGAGTATGATGCGAACCTCGGGCTCGGCAGGACCCTTCTGAATCAGGCTACCGTCATGCGGTTAGCAGAGGGGCACATGTGGCTGTCTGTCTTGTTACGAGATGCCTCTTTGCTTACTACTTTATACCACCAAGCTCGGCGCAGGGAAAGAGTGGATTTAGGAAGGGGGCTTCTTGATTGAGAATGGGGGTCGTTAATAGGTGGGTATAAATAACTGCAAAGAGCCGTGAAAGCAAATGTTGAAAGCCACGGCAAATGCCAGTATCTGGACATATCTGTTGATGGCGGTGACCTCGTGTAATGCCCTGCTGGATGACTTCTTCTGCAGGTGTCTGAGATGGGCTAGCAACAAGAAGGCGATCCGCGGACCCAGAATAGCCTCAACGAATACCAGCAAGACGACGGTAATGACAAACAGACATACCGCGAGGCCAGTAGTCTGCGGGAACGCAAGCTTCATAGCCGCCCTTCGCTTTGACGTATCCCCTGTAGGTTCTCAACCTCGATTTCAACGTGGTCGACTTGCCGCTGGATCTTCGCGAGCAAATACGGATTACATTGCCTAACCTTCCACTTTGAAAGCAAATCACGCTCAATATATACACCCAGCATACGCCACTAATCAGCCCCAGAGAGGGCAACCGCGCTTCAAAAATCACCTATTTAAACAAGTCGACAGCAGTAGGTAGACTCTCTCCCAAAGCCCAATCATCGTCTTGGTGCTTCTGTTCTTTTTATCAGCAAGAGGGACACAGCCATGCTATTCGCAACCCTATACCTTCGGCCGTTGCAATGCCCGTGTCTACGTAGGTAGTATGTTCTCGTCTTCTTCGTCTCCCTCGTCACCGTCGTCCTCTACGGGCGTCCTCCACGGCCGTCCTTCACCATCGTCCCCGTATTCCGTCAAGACAGCGGAGTGTCTTGTCTGACAGTGCCATGCAACCGTACCGCTTTTTGTCCCTGCGAGAACTTCAGCATGTTGATCTCATACTTGGACCAGTTCTAACACAGGTACGCATAATCCAATCGGCCTTCACTCAAGAAGAGTGACTGTGCCCCTTCAAAGCCTCAAAGCCCAACAACCCTTGCAATTTATCACTCTTTCCACCCCTCGAACGATGCCGTCCCCACGATGTAACTTCAGCACAATACCCAACACCCATGAAGAACTGTGAAATCGCAGTGTATTCATCAGCAAATAGCCCTCTACAATACCCCTAACCCACGCTCAAAGGCGGATGCCAACAACTCCATTTTCCCACCAACTCCACGCCGTGAAGTTCAATCCCAAGTTCCAATCCCTCAAACTTTGTACAAATGACTTCCTGCAACGCACAATCCCCTCAATCATCCTCGATATCATCATCACTAATGACTAAATTCTGCACCTGCAGCCCCGCCACCGACCCATCACTCTTGTGCCGGATCGAGGCCCCCTTCTTGCGGGGCGTCGACTCCTCTGACGGTTTATCGGTCGCCCAGGCATCCCCCGTCATGATGTTATCGTCCGGCGCGTCCTCTGCATCCTCGTCGTCTGCTACTTGGGCCCCGATGCCCTGGAACGAGACAACCTTCTCGATGTCTCGAAGTTTGAAGGAGTGGAGTGTTGACTTGCGGCCGCGGACGATGGCAGCCATGTACGGCAGACGCTCAAGCAACATCTCTCTGCGAGCTGAGCTGCCGAGTGAAAGCAGTGGCGTGGAATCGGTCTCTGTCTTGGTGTCGTTTGTCGGTGCAGGTTTAGACTGGCGCTTAGCCATCCAACTACCGACGTCCGTCTGCTTCGGTCGTTGGAAAGCGCTCGCGCTGTCCATCAGGCCCTTTCTGGGCGCACTCTCCTCGCCCTTCATGAGTTTCGTAGACCACACATCGACCAGACTCTCAAACTCCTCCTTCTGTCGCCACAACTTGATACTAGTTGGGTAGAACATCTTGTACTGATCCCCGCCCTTCGACCCAGACGCCTTGCGCTTGACGGGCGATGGCAGTGAAAAGAGCATCCCGCGGACGGCGACCTGGAAGGCGATCTCGTCTTGTCGGAGAACGTGGCTGCCCGAGTCTCTGCCAAAGCCGGCGTACGCACCCCTGCCGCCGAAGAATATATCTGACGACGGGAAGAGCAGGTCGCTCTCCGAGAGGTACTCAATACAGCCATTGACGTAGTCTAGTGGTGTTGATGCATCCATTGGTGGTACCGTCTCGCAAGAAAACATGTAATTCTCGTGAAGTGCGGAGATGAATGTCTGCGTATCGGTGCCCGTCTCGTCTATTAACGTGTCGACCATTACTTCTGACGGCTTCGGCCGGGAGTGATGCGCGAGGTAGCCTGGCAATACCTCGGCTGGATTTGGCCCCGCGGGCGTTTCTTCTCTTTTGTTGTAAACCACCTTGCCGACAGCGTGGAAAATACCCAGACTGGCTTCGCGTTGGGATATCAGCTCCAGGGTGTCTTGCTCCCCCTTCGTCATGGAAATGCCGGCCTTGGCGCCCTTCGACTGCTTTGATAAGGCAACCTTGGCTCCCCAGTCGGCGTCCTGGTCGCCCTTCAAGCACATGAACTCCAGCGACGATATCGCACTCCGAATGTCGCCAATCTCGCCCAGTCGTTTCAGCACTTGAGGTCCTGGGGTACGTTTCCTGCCAGACTTTCGCGCCTCCTTCATGACCACCAACTCCAGTGCTTTCGCGAGGAGCGTGGGCGCGATGGCGTTGAACTCGATGACCTTTGCGCCGGGGTGTCGTAAGATATCGGGGCCAAGCAGGCGATGCGCAGTGAAGCTGTCCGCCGAAGCCGAGGTCGTGGTCAGCAGCGTTTCCGAGATGACCAAGACGATCGGGGTGATTGGCTCATGTGAAGGCCGGCGCCCGAAGGCAGAGAGTGCAGGCGTGTTTGTCGCCAAGTAGTCCAAGATGGTATTTCTGAATGAGGTCAAAGCTGACGATGACCTCGAAAAGGTATTTGGGAATTCCTCCACCAGGATGATCTTCTGTGTTGAAGGATCCGCCTTCTCAGTCTTTGGCCGCGGTGCCTCCGCCGTCAGATCCAGATCGAGCTGACCGAACTTCCCGCCTCTGCCCAGGAACTCCTGAAACTGCCCGGACGCAGACGAGTACCCAAGATTTGCACCATTCGCACTGGTTGGATTCCTCCATTCCAGCAGCTCGGCGCCCATGTCCTTAGCTAGTAGTCTCATCGTGGTAGTCTTGCCAGAGCCCGCCGCACCTTTAAGGAGCAGCAATCGCTGGCGCAAGCGTCCGCTCACAACATCCTCCAGCCATTTCCGTACATCCGCGACCTTCCTCTTGTGTACCGCGAGCTCGTCCAGATTGACGGGCCCAAAGCGCTCTGACCATGGCCGCAGGTCGTCGTCGAGTGCTGCTGGTGTCGTCGGGCGCGTGGGCTTGAGGAACTTCTGGCTTGCAGCGAAAGACGCTGCTGACGAAGCGGGAGTGTTGTCGCGGAAGCGCTTGCGCGCGTTCTGGCCTACTATGCTCGAAGTGCTGGCTTTCTGGTCCGCAAAGTCGTCGTCGGAGATGGGATCGCTCACGATATCATCGAGAGGTACGGTCCGCGAGGAACTAGGCTTGGCAGTCGTCCGCTGCGCCTGTTTGGAGAATAACGTCATGAGGTCGCCGTTCTTCCCCTTCTCTTCAACCTTGACGCGCTTCTGCCCTTTGCCCTTGGCCTTCTCTGGGCTCGTACTCGGGCTCTTGGTGCCCTTGTTCGATCCATTTCGTGCTTGGAGGACGGACGGTGCTGGTATGGGTTTGCCTGTGTCAGCGGTTCGAGATCGTGTCTTTGTAGGGCTCGGCGATGCGGTCGCGTTTCTGCTCCCAGCTTTGGAGTTCGGGGAAGAAAATAGGTAGTTCGTCAAGGTGTTCGTCTTCGGACGCTCGTCTTCTTCATCGTCTGATTCTACGACATTGCGCCGCCTTCTTTTGGCCGGCGGAGCCATTGGGAAGGTTGTCGTTTGGCAAGATTAACATGAGGGGTGCATGATCTCGGCAGGTGTAGAAATCAACGCGTCGTTGCTGGTGACGTTGACGAACTGGGGATGTTGGAAACAAGCAAAAGCAAGCAGGTGCACCTTGGGCGGCTAGTGAAGGCAGCTTCCTCGTCATTTGCAGCCTCGCGAATCTGGACCCCCACTTTGATTGGCACTTTACAGTGGGCAGGCACTAATCGGCTGCTAAATCGTCGGTGCCTGAGCGAGCTTCGTCCCGCCCGGCTGCAGCTCAATTAGTGAACCCATGTACATGAAAGTACCTGTGTCACAGGTTGGAGAGACAGACACTTGGAGCCAGTCGATACGGGGATGTGTTCAAGTGAAAATATCAAAAAGATTTGATTAATGATGTAAATCATCAGTGTAATAGTCATTTTGTTCATTACACAAGCGCATGTGACTATGTGCTGTTCGTAGCCCCTCAGACACCCGACATGGTGAAAAGTGACATACAAACGACTCCGCCAAAACAAACAATTACAAGTTCAACTTCATTTTCAATATGTACGCCCTGTTGTACAGTATTAATGACAGACTGTCGCGTATCCGTTCAATTACAGGGTCGGTCGAGCGAGGGTCACCGCGTTATCGGCATATGCTGTTAATTCAGACATTGACTACTGTTGACTTAGAACGTCCATCCGTGGAAATTATCGACGAACGTCAGCGCAGAGGCGAGGTACCGCTCGTGGACATCGCCCCACGTCCTCGCGGCTTCCTTCATGGCACGAATGGCTGTGACCATTAGATACGAGTCCCTTGCTTCAGCATCTGAAGAGGTACCTTTGACAAAGTGAGCGTCCTTGGCCCACTGCGAGTTCAGGGCCGCCTCCTCGACGTGGCCCCAGTGTCGCTGCTTCAGGTCCGTATCGACGTTGTCAGGATCGATCTTCGGTCGCAGGAGGACGATGTACACCACGAGGGTGAACAGCCACCATTGCCGGACCAGGCTCACGTGGAACTTGGTCGGGATGAATGGGATGAGGATTCGCACGGCGTGGCTCGTCGTCAGCAGGTGGACTGTGAAGAAGTTATAGGCGTGGGTGCCTCGTGGCACGGTAGCCACGAGCAGCGCCACGGCCAGCTCCTGAGACTCTTCAAATTGCTTCACGGGGTCTGTGATGTTCCACGCATTCCAGTACTCCAGCACAAGATCCTCGTGCTTCTCGAACAACGGCTCAATGTTCTCCGCATCTGGCTCCTTGAACAGCCCTTCGAATCGCTTGTCCTTCGCCAGCTTATCCATGATTTCGAACGTCGACTTCGAGCTAAATGAGGAGGGCTTCGAGTATTTCTTGTGATCAAGGTACTTGTGGAAAAAGTTGTAATTCGTCGTGGCAAGACCGAGCGCCTCGATGGCAACCTCCTTGCTGTCGATTTCGTATGCGTATCCGAGGTGGATGAGAGGGTGGCCGACTTCATGACAGGTCAGCATCGACACCAGGAGATTCTCTCGGGACATACGTACGACCACCAATAAGCGCATTTACCAAAGGCTCCTTGCCTTCGAACAAGAACTTATTCACGACCTTCTTCCAATCGTACCCGCAGCGTAGCGCCAGCTCGTCCTCAAAGAAGTCAACGTATGCCCTCTGATACCTCTTGTCGCCCAGGAAGTCTCGCCAGTCGTCCTCGGTGACCTCATCGGGCGACTCCGTCCATGGCTCCAGCTCTTTCGTCTCGATCTCGTAGAGGTCTTGGAGCTGCTTGTCGTTTGCGCCGAGCAGGTACGCCGAGCCGAGGATGTGCGGCGCATGGTTGTGAAACTCGAGGTTGTGGTAGAGAATGGCATGGTTGGCGTGGTTCGCCCTCAAGAGGTGCTTAAGGCATCGCGCGCGCTTCTCGGGGTCGGTCTCGACGTTGTGGACTTCGACGGGAGGGATGTCGATAGCTTGCGAGTCGTCTCCGATGAGCCTGTTGACGATTGGGACGTATGATAGGATTCCTGCCATGTTGAATTTCTTGTGGGTGTATCTTAGTGTGATTTCAAGGTGTTTCCATTATTGGAGAATTCAAGAAGAAGAACTGCGGTCGAGGGGCGCAAAAAAGCAGCCGTCGACATGGCGCGATCCGAGGGAAGCGTTGGGACCTAAAAGTGACGTGTTGATGGGTTTGAGGGAGTGGGGTATGTGAATGCAGGGTGTGCACGGTCGATTTCGCAGGGACGTTCCCGCCTAAGTAAGCCTGGCGCTGAAGCGTTGGCAAGCCCAACCCCGCCATTCAGCAGATGGCGCTGCCCCGCTATCGAACATCTGGGTCCGGGGACTTGAAGCCAACAGAAAGAAATTGATAATGCATTTGTCGCCTTTGTCTACGCGAGACAACCTTGTTCTCTCCTTCTGTCTCTGTACTCTACTCAAGCATCCATCTCGAGGATGTGGGGTCAACGTCTACGGCAAACGGCGGAGACCCAAAGACGGCTGACGACAGGATCCAAGTCCCGGGGCAAGGGATCTCAACAAATATTGGGCTCATGGAGCCGATTCCCGCCCGTCATGGACATGGATACAGTGCTGCAGCGGTCCGTCGGTCAAACTATATGTGGCACAACAAGACTCGAGTCTTAGAGTTTGCGTCGTCGAAGAATGGCCATCAAACTTCATACCTCATGGCTGTTCCATGCCCATGCGAGTGGCACAGAGATCGCGTCCCCAGCTGCGCACGCATCACAGGTTTTCCTCTCAGCCCAAGACGATAGGTCCAAAAACTAGAATTGCCTAGAGTCTGATAATCTGGGAAGGGATACCTCAAGGTGTGGGTATGAGCTGGTTTAAATACTCCGACAAGCCCTTGCTTGGCCGCTTCACCGTCATACTGTCAAGAGGCGTGAGACCAAGTCAACCCCACAAGCAGGTTGCAGTAGGATCTTTCGTCTCCGGACACAGAACAGGGACCCAAGACACCCAGGTCAGCTTCAGCTGAGAACCGCTGCTTATGTAAACGCAGGCACATGCTGCATTGGAACCTCGAGCATGATGGATCTCGACATCTCGGTGAGTTTAGGGTATCTGATTGGTATGGATTATTATGGATTTATGGAGACATGCAAGTCAATTGACCAATAGAACCCCTGTTTTTCACCGAGCGTTGAAGTTGTAAGTCGACCGCGATGTCGAGGGGTGTAAGAGCCTCAGAGGAGGAGTGTATATTTTCGAAGCGTCGGGTTGACATGCGCGCCAAACACTCCTAAACAACTCACAAACATCATCACGTACATACACCCGGGGTCTCTTTGCATCTGCAATTTCCTTCCAGCCCCTTGTCGAATATACTGGGTCTCATTTCTCTATCCACTCAGACATCTCTATATCACCGAGATGGAGTTGAATCAAGAAGATATTTGGGAGTTCCTGCGCCGGACGTCGAGGAACAGCCCGGAACCTTACCCTGCCTTCTTTGATGACGCCTGCTGCTTCCACAACTACGACGCTGAATCCAGCTCGTCGCACCCTTCAGACGGAGACAGCCCTTCGCTCACCATGTTCTCTGCCTCTCCCCTCTCCCACCGGTCCCAAGACTCACACTCCGAGACGTCATCTGCTGCTACTCCTGACCCTCCACTCTCAAGCTCTCCACGCTTTGATATCCTTGACCACCACCCT
Organism: Colletotrichum fructicola Nara gc5; assembly: GCF_000319635.2. NCBI lineage: Eukaryota > Fungi > Ascomycota > Sordariomycetes > Glomerellales > Glomerellaceae > Colletotrichum > Colletotrichum fructicola. The sequence continues at coordinate 3,466,520 of NW_027094051.1, read as the reverse complement.
GTTAGGGATTCCGTTGAAGATCTTGATGGCCTTCGGGGCTTCGACGACAGGTTGACCACTCCCCAACTTGACAAGCACGAGCTTCCCAGGCCGACAAGACTTGACATTCTCGGACCTGCCAAGCCTGCCAGAACTCGGGTCCTCCAAAATGTCAATAAGATCAACGAGGTCAGAGACACCGGCGCCTGTATGCGATGCCGCATCCAGAGAGTCTCTTGCTCGGCATCCGGCACTTGTCCAACCTGCACCAAGGCTTATGCCTCTACCACGCGAATTGCGGACATCTGCTGCAGCCGGAAAGACTTCAGCGCCATTGCAAGAGAATGGTCTTCTAGAAGATGTGAGATAGACCACACCCTGCATTCCACCTCCTCCTCTACCCGACTCACCTCGAACCGAACATCAAAAGGCTGTCATAATTCTAACGTGATCCAGTTACTTCTTTTCACCGAAAGAATGAGGACGCTTTCAAGGATATTCTCCGGAATTCTCGACCTGAGTTTGACGCCCATCTCTTCGAGGGCCAGATCTTCTTGGACAGAAGCTGCACAGGCGTTGCGCTCCCAGCTTGCCTGAAAAACTTCACCTGCAAGACCCCTGGGACTAATACCATCACTCACATGGGGTGCACATTCTCGAGAAGTCCTTTGAATCCTGCCTTATCTCAAAGTCACCTACTGGAGTGGGCTGAGCGATCCCTGTCGCCCGAGGAATTCAGCACCTTCGAGGGCGGCATTGAGTCGTTCATCGGGGCCTACCTCAAGTTGGGTTATTCCGGCCAGCGTCCTCAGGTAAGACAACCTCCCAGACGTTAATCTCATTCTTCATGATGTCTGACCTTCACAAAGCTCTCACTCCTCGAGAAAGTCCACAAATTCAAGTCCGCCTATAAGATTTGCAGGGCCCCAACCCTCTTCTTCCTCCAACAAAACGGCAAAGCCGCCGAGGAGCTACCTCTCCCAGCCCAAGCGGAGCTGAGAGGCGTCGCTCGCGCGGCCCTCGAATCTTCAGAGAGAGACATCCTCAGTGAACTTGACAGGTACCTCAAAACACCCAAGATCTCCGACCAAGACAGACCTGCGGTATGGGCCGCTCTCTGGCAACTCATGTTCGTGTACCGGGACCTGCTCCGCAACGTCCGACCCTGGCGCAACAACGCCGAGGCCCTCTTCAACGCGGTCGCAGTCTTCTACGCGACCTTGTTCAGGACCAAAGCTGCGCTCAAATCTTTGGAAGAAGTCAAGTCTGCCTGGCTGCCCAATGACGCTCAACGTCATGATCTCGTCGGGGCGTTCGACCATGCTCTGAGCCTGCGTGATACCTTCTGTAAGTCTTCCGAAAGACCTTCCTTTTCACTCATACGTACAGTCATGACTTACGCGCCGTTCTTAGACCAGAGCATCGTCGCCGGCATTGCCTCTATTGACGAGCGTCTCAAGATCCTCGTTGTGGACCCTGAGATGAAGGTGCTGAACCGCAGGGCGACTAATAAGAAGCCTGCTGGCGCCAAACGAGGCGCTGCGCATAGTCATGATGGCGACGAAGTCATGGGCGGCTGTTGATTCTTGCCGTGTGTTTTTTTAACTAATGGGACGAAAAATGTACGATGGATATTTTTTTGATTGGCGGGCACCGGGCATACGGCGTTGATTTGGTTGCATACATCGTGGAAATTTCCACGGATACCCGGGTGCGCTCACGGTAGGAGCCGCCCATGATGAGATATTGTCAAGCGATGCGCATGGGAGTCCACGCCAGCATGCTTCACAATTATGACTTAATGAGTGGGGATCATTCTTAGGTGTTTACTTACCATTTTATCTCAATTTTCTCATGAACTCGCAATTTTCAATATCACACAACTTATATCAAGCCATCACCACCTGGTTCATAGAGTTGCGCTCTCATCGGCCAAGCCAACTCAACTAAGCACCGCTCCACGCGCCGAGGGAAAGACAGTCTTGAGTGATGAACTTCCCTCGGAGCCGAAACTCACTTATCAGTCCGTAGCTTGTATTAACTTTGAGGCTTACCAAGACAATGGGGCCATGCGTGAACGCATGCAACCAGATCGCTGGGACTCGGAGGTTCTCTCCTGTAAATCACCCAGGATCATGCGCAGTCTTATCAAGAGCCGAACATGCGGGGACTACAGGGCCAACCCAGGAACATGTCATCCGAAGTTGAGATGGATCACGGCCAAATCAGGATTCAGCGCGATATCTATGGGGTCGCTCCTTTTTGCGCGGGAAACGGCCAAGAACCCCACCACGTCTTTGACCGAGGGGAACCTGGCAACAACGGAGGACCCCTCACCAACACGTCGGTATCATCAACGATTACAACCACGCAAGATCATCATTTGAAATATCTTTCGATGCTCTTTTAATTGATCAGAACATACATCATTCACAGGCGAAGCAACCAACAGCAGGCATCTCAAGATGACTGCAACACACCCCTATCAACAGCTTGACATCGATGAGCGGGTGAAGCGAGTACTTCTAAAGACGCCGCTCATCGATGGCCACAATGACCTCCCCCAGCAGCCGCGTTGCTGTTTCAAAGGCAAGATCCACAACAACCCCAAGTTCGACTTTGCGAATGGCTTCCAGAGGGGAATGACGGACATCCCTCGCTTGAGGGAAGGTGAGTCGCTCAACACACTTGTAGTCGTGACACCTTGGGCTTCTACTAACACGCATGGCAGGTGCCGTCGGCGGCCAGTTCTGGTCCGTCTGCGTTCCCTGCCTGCGGTCCGCGGAGAACTTCTCAACGGCAGAGTACTCGACCATGGCGCGCGACGCTATTGAGCAGATCGATCTCACGCTGCGCCTGGTCGAGTCGTATCCGGAGACGTTTGAGCTGGTGAACGGGCCGAATGAGGTGAAGAAGATTTATGAGTCTGGGCGAATTGCGTGTTCAATAGGTATTGAGGGGTATGTATCTCATCGGGCTCGTGTAAGTCGTCACTGGGATGCTAACCGGGTTGAATAGCTTGCACATGGCTGGTAACAGCATCGGCATCATTCGCGCTTTCTATCGCCTCGGAGTTCGATATGTGAGTAATGAGAAACTATGACATGGCATTTGTCATGGCTAACGTTGAGTCTCTAGTGCACACTCACCCACGTTTGCAACAATGCCTTCGCGGACTCGAGCACTTCGAAAGTTGGACCAGTCCACGGTGGACTGTCCAAGTTAGGACGCTCAGCCCTTGTTGAGATGAACAGATTAGGTACCTAATCATCGACTTCACACTCAAGTATCATGTCTAACTCCATCCAGGCATGATCGTGGACATCTCCCACGTCTCCGAAGACTGCGCCAAGCAAGTCCTCGAGCTTTCCCGCGCACCAATCATGTTCTCCCACTCCAACGTCAAGGGCGTGTTCGACTGCGCGCGCAACGTCCCCGACCACATCCTCGACATGGTCCCCGCGAACGGCGGCATCGTCATGGTAACCTTCGTGCCGGAGCACGTCGCCACCCGCCGAAGGGATGCCAAGATGGAGATGGTTCTCGATCATTTATTCTACATTGCCGAGCGCATCGGATGGGACCACGTCGGCCTCGGCTCCGACTTTGATGGCATTGCGTCAGTGATCCCTGGACTGGAGGATGTCAAGTGTTACCCAGCGCTTTTGAAAGCCATCTTGGACCGAGGTGCAACGGAGGAACAGCTGGCCAAGGTCGCCGGGGAGAATATCCTCAGGGTATGGCGCGGGGTTGAGAAGGTGAGAGATGAGATGAAGGCGGAGGGTGTCTTGCCGGTTGAGGATGTCTGGGAGGGACGAGAGTGGTGGAAGTATGACGGCTATTATCAGATGAAGGTTGATTACAATGAGGATTCGGGGGGTGATTGGTATGGCGTCCCTCCTCCAGATGAGGGTTTGTATCTTGATGATGATGGGGACAAATAGGCAATTTGGACTGAGTTACTGTGGTCAAACATGAGAAATTGCAAGAAAGATACATTGAAGCTGTCAATTCCTCACCGTGAATATTTAAATCAATCATGCTATCACGTTCACCACGGTACTTTGTTTCATGTTGCTATTCGCAACATCACCAGTTGTATTGCAAGCAATAGCAATAACACAAATTGGCCTCAACGTCGCCCAATCAAGTTCGGTTCTGGGAACTTATGCTTTACCACAATGAATGACTTTCGAGAACAGTTCAAATGTATTGTACTTGGTTGTGTAAATGGAATGAGGGTGCGATGATCGCCGCGGAATACCTAACCATGGCTTCAGTTCACCGTGCTTGTGTTAAGTCAAGAGCATCACGTTCCTTTCTGGTCGTCTCCATTAGCCTTGAAACCGTCTCTTTATTGCTCCGACAAACAATCTCAACTCGCAACTCGGCACCCTGTTGCGACGTTGAGCGCGGGGTAGTTGTTCACCTCCGCGGCTGAGCTCAACCGGCGATAAGAGTTTCCCGCGGAATAAACACCGACGAACCTAGTCATTCCCACCACTCTTATCAACTCCATCTCGCATGTTCCCTGACCGTTCTATCGTACGAATAATGCGGGGCAGCACCGGTCTGGCACTTACACTGCCGACGTCCGTATAAAGACATGCACTCCTTGAACGACGCCCAAGATGGCCGACTCGCGCCGCAACCGCCTTCATTAACATCTCACCCAGGATCTCGAGGAGACGAAACATGGCGACAAAGAAAGAGCTGATGGCTGATGAGCCGTCCAAGGCCCTCGACCTCCTCGACACCGCAGAGGGCGAGATCGTCGACCCCCAGGAGTACTCGGCTCTCCTCCGCAAGATCGACTTCCGGCTGATGCCTCTGCTTTGCATCACATACGCCCTGCAATCCATCGACCGTACCACGCTCAGCTATGCCGCCGTCTTCGGTGTCCGCGAGGATATCGGCCTGACGGGCTCAGAGTTCTCATGGGCTGGCGCCGTGTTGTATCTCGGGTACCTTTTCTGGGAATTTCCGACGAACGTGCTTCTGCAGAAGCTCCCTGTCGGCACCTTCTTCGCGGCGACCGTTGTCCTCTGGGGTGCAGTCCTCATGTGCCACGGTGCGGTACACAGCTTCCCCGGACTCGCGGCGACAAGATTCTTCCTCGGCATGTTCGAGGCCTCAGCCAACCCAACCACGATGATCCTGTTCTCGATGTACTACGAGCGCAAGGAGCAGCCTTTACGTATGGGCATCTGGATTGGATCTGCCGGGTTGGGATACATCGCCGCCGGCATCGTCTCATTCGGCCTCGGACACATCTCTGGATCGATTGCGAGTTGGCGGATTCTGTTCCTGTTCTGGGGCTCCATCACTGTTGCTTGGGGAGCGCTGATGCTGATCTTCCTACCGGGCTCGCCTCTTACGACCAAGTTTCTGAGCGAGAAGGAGAGAGCTATGGTTGTCAACCGTGTCAAGACGAACGGTACTGGCGTTGAGAACAAGGAGTTCAAATGGCCGCAGTTCTGGGAGGCCATGAGGGACTTGAAGACGTGGTTGTTGTTCCTCTTTGCTGTTGCCAGTAACTCGCCCAATGGTGGTTTGACGACTGTAAGTCAGAAACATGCGTGAACGTGGGCATATACTAAGTTCTACCAGTTCCAAGGTCTTGTCATCAAGGGAATGGGCTTCTCGACTCTGCAAACTACCCTTATTCAGATGCCCTCTGGCGGAGTTCAGTTGATTCTCTGCCCCTTGGCATGGTATGCTACCCCTGCTCCATCATGTTTTGCACCTTTCTCACCTCGTTCAGCTTCTTCGCCTCATACTACCCCAACGCCCGTCTCACCATCATGCTTGCCTGCCTCGTTCCCTTCCTCGCAGGCATCCTAGGACTCTGGCTCATCGACCAATCGAACCCTTACGGCCGCCTCGCCTGTCTCTGGATCTCGTTTGCCTACACCGCCACCTGGACGCTCTCCATGTCCGTTGCCACGGCCAACACCGCGGGCCATACCAAGAAAATCACCACCAACGCGATGCTGCTCATCGGATACTGCGTCGGAAACTTCATCGGCCCCTTCTTTTTCAAGACAGAGCAGGCTCCGAGGTACACCCTGGGCGTTGCTATGATGATCTTCTGCGTTGGTCTGCAGATTGCTTGTTTGGCTGGCATCTGGGTCCTTCTGTGGACTCGCAACCACTCACGGAAGACTGAGCATGCGGAGTCGCCGGAGAATGAGCAGCAAGCTTACGAACGAGGTCTTTTGGATCAGACCGATTTCGAAAACAAGTACTTCAAGGTGCGCCATACCAGTCCTATCTTGAGTTGTAACGAGCTAACATCGTCTAGTACGTATATTAAGCGACTTGTGACGAGAACGTATGAGAAGACATCGAGAAAGGAGTGGACCCAAGGCTATCTGCTTTTCGAGTTGTAAATTCATTGTCATGAGATAGAACAGATACCCTTGCATTGTCACAATGGCCTGTACTGCAATAGCTCTTGCCCTGAAACGACGCCCAACCTTTGATATACTGTCCATCTCTTGTCGTTCGCATATCATAATCACCGTGTTCTGTTCAACGAATGCCTCATTCAACGATTAAGGTAGAACCAGCGGCTAGCTTTAGTTGGAAACCTCTTCCGTCGGCTTCCGGCCCCAAAGTGAGTACCTAGATCTGTAAGTCATTGTAACAATCAAGACAGCCCAAAAGCCGAAACTTACACAGGCCAGTATGCATGAACATTCCGGTTATTAAGATTTTGGCGCACGTCGATCAGGAGCACCTGGACTTCTGCCGGGCTCCAATCAAGAATTCTCGTCAGTGGCCCCATAAGAAAGCCTTCAAATCCCATGTTGAGGTTCTCGTTCTCCCACATGCCTAGCTCTTTGTACTTGGGATCTTTAGGCCAGGTATTGATCGGCCACTTGTACTGCTTGAAGTGGACATCCTCGAACCCTACGTCGACCATCATCTGTCTCAATTCCGGGACGCTCTGAAAGGCGCGTCCGATTTTGGCCATGGCTTCTGCGAGGAGGCCGAGAGCTTTAGATATCGCGAGGTCACCTGTGAAAGTATCGTCGTCGCAATCTGGGAAGATGTCGAATTCGTCCAGTTCAAGGTAGCCACCAGGTTCTAGGCCACTGCGTGCACCAATATGTTAGACTTCGAGTCATCTTTCAAGATTCGTGATGATCTTACTCGTAGCACTTCTGAAGGTAGCTTTTCCAGTTCGCAATGCTCGATGTCATCATGCGGCTGTGGATATAATCGAACGGCTTTGAGAAGGTCCAGGGTTCTTCGATATCATCGATCTCAAACCTGACATTCGGCGGTACACTATGCAGTATTAGCTTAAGAGCGAAGTTTCAGCTGTATTCTAAGAGCCAAACCGTACAAGTCAACTTGAACTGCTGAGAGATCTACGCCAATGACCTGCACGGACACCAGTTAGTTACAATCCCGCTTGGAGCACAATCATAATCTTACTTCAGCTTCGGGGTGCTCATCACCGAACTCAATGGCCCATAGCCCAGTTCCCGTGCCCACATCCAGGGCGCGCTTCACCTGGGCACCCTTCTCATTGGGAGGGGCGGTCCCTAGCTTGTTGTCGTGTGTGAGAAGGAACATATGATGTTGCAAGTCTAAAAACATTAATGTTTTGTACCTGGGTGTCAAGTTGGGGGAGAGTAACCTAGCCTCTCATTTTCTCTGTCGTCGTTTGGATAGTTGTACTCTATATTTGTTAGGACCACTTGTGATTGATGCGATGAAATCGACCGTCTTACTTCCATCCTTGTAACGATGATATGTCCTGCCATTCTCAAGTCTGTAGTCCAAGATCGAGCCGCTCACACTGGTAGTCGAAGAGGCAAGACTCTGTTGAAGTCAGCACCAGAGTTCTCTACTTCATGACGTGGACTTACGCCAATCGACGAAGCGCCATCATCAATCGTCTGGACAAGTCAGCAAACCTGACTTCAGATTGTCACAGCAAAACCATACATCATCGGCGACAATAAGACCATCAGTTTCGGGGGCAACATGTGCAGGGCTTGCGGCCGCTGGAGAAGACCCGGCCGACTTCTGAGGGCTCTTTGGACTCTTTGGGCTCCTTGTAACGGCCATTCTTGCAACGACTCTCGTGAAGAGCTTCTCGAGACCCTAAAAGATCTTGCAGTTGCAACCGTAATGGGAGACATCTGTTCCGCGAGCAACGTTTTATCTCTTCATAACCACCGCCTGAGATTTTTTTACCCCTCTTCTTGGCTAGATATCGTCATGCAAGTTTGCGATGAACTGTGACGGCCAGTGCATAAGCGACGAGTTGCCAACGGGTTTTGATGGTCTGTTGGTTCTTCAATTGCAACTCACGACTGGGGTTGTCCAAATGCAGCACTCAAGCCTTCCAACAGACATTTCAAGGCCCTGCTTCCAGCCCCGGATCCGACCAATGGCTACCGATTGTGAAATGGTTCATACTGCATCTGCGAGCAGCCCGATGGAGAACATGCAATGCAACGGATTTCTCCATGCCAATCGGCGAGGTTTCAATGTGTCCAAACAACGATGTAAACAGGGGTTTTCATCTTCAAAATGGGCAGGTATCGCACATGATGTCTCTGGCGAGCCAGCGCCAGAGCGGCCGTCAACCGCAGCAGGGCAATTGCTGTATGAAGAATACGGAGACTGACCAAGATCTGTAGAAGCAAATGTCCCCCCCAGGTCCTCTCATACTTTTGGCCGGCGACTTTCACCTTAGTTACCAATTCCTCTAGCTTCTTCCACCGTAGGCTTCCGTCCCCAAAGAGAATATCTTCCCATCGTTAGCCACATGCACTCATAAGTATCGGGAAATCACGCTTACATGGGCCAATAAGCATGAATACGTCGATCCCCCAAATCCTTCCGAACATCGACCAGAAACCCCTGAACCTCCACCCGCGTCCACCCATGAACCCGCGTAAATGGCGCCATAGCCCACGCCTCGACGCCCGCATTAAGATTCTCGTTATTCCAGGCTCCAATCTTTTTATGCTTCGCGTCCTTCGCCCACGGGTTCGTCGGCCACTTATACTTCGTCATCGTCACGTCGCGGAAGCCGATGTCGAGCATCATGCCCCTCAGCGCGGGGATGCTTTGGAACGCGCGCCCGGACTTTTCGAGGGCGCTGAAGGGCGAGGTATCTGTGCAGAGCGTGCTCTGGACGGAGGGTGCCGTCGTCGGAGGTGGGGTGGTCCATCTCGTTCATCTCGAAGTAGCCACTGGGGGCCAGGCCGCTATATAACTCAGCATGGGATTGGTCATTGGAGGCGCGAAATAGGGAATGTAAACTGACTCGTAGCATCTCTGTAGATAGACTCGCCAGTCCGACAGGCTAGAGGTCATCATTCGACTGTGGATGTAATCGAACGGCTGGGCGAATGTCCAGGGTTCTTCGATATCGTCAATCTCAAACTTCACGTTCGGCGGGGCGCCGGGTCAACGTTAGCCGTCAGTGATCCTCACACTACTTCTCAAACCTAAAGTGAAGACAGCGGGGGCTCGTACAAATCCGGCTGAATGGCAGACAAGTCAACGCCAAGAACCTACATCACGGTCAGCTCACCCACCCATCATCCAGACCAAAATACTGTACGCCATCTAACCTCAGCCTCAGGATGCTCATCCCCAAACTCAACCGCCCACACCCCCGTCCCCGTGCCGACGTCCAGCACCCGCTTCACCTCCACGCCGAGACTCGTGTCATTCGGCGGCGCCGTGCCCAGCTTGTTGTCGTACGTGACGAGGAAGAGGTTATGCTGCATCTCGAGGCGGTCGCTTTCCGTCTCGTCGTTGGGGTAGCTGTACTCTGCGCACGTTGAATACCTTGCGCCGCTTCAGAAGACGTCCGGAGAGTGACTGGGTGGTCTTACTTCCATCCTTGTACCGGTGATAGGTCCTGCCGTTCTCGGTGCGGTAGTCGAGGATGGAACTGCTCACACTAGCGCTTGAGGACGAGATGCTCTGGCAGAGTTTGGCGTTACTAAAACATCGCTCTGGTCTACGTGGTTGATGAGAGCCAGTGGTCCACTTACGCCGAGGACTGACACAGCGTCGTCCGTTGTCTGCGATGCCTTGATTAGCATCCATCGGTAACTCAAGCGGGCATCATACCCACCTCGTCAGCGGCGAGAATAGCCTCTCCGCTGTTTTTAGGGATGTTGGCGGAAGTTTGGGCCATCTTGAGCTGAAGTTTTGCGCAAAGAAGGGCCCGTTCAAACTAGGTAGGCTGTATGATAAACCATTCCAAGAAGAATCGAAAACTGCGCAGACACCGATTTATCTACCCCCAAGGAGCTTTCGGACTTTCCCACCGATCTATTTTACCCCTCCTCCACGGCTGGAAACACATCATGCAGAGTCGCAGTGATGCTTCCCGCATAAGCGAACGAGTAATCCTTGATGCTCGGCGGGCTGCGTTGTTGTTGTTGTCCACCATTGACACATCCAGCAAGCGCCGTGTTGGGGGAGGAAAATCGTCTTAGACCCTGGCTTCAGACGCACGTCGAGGGAGCTTTGAAACCCCCACTTTTATGTTGTCTTCCGCGCTCCCCGGTGCAGAACCCATGCTCAGTACATGGAGTTACTCCAGCCAGCACGTCGGGGGTTTGGTTTACACCTAGCTGGATGCAAAATCCTTGGGACCTTCATCACAACGTTCTGCTTGTTGGCCGGCCTTCCGCTAAAAGTGCGCAATTCACGGCGGACGAGTACTTGGCCTGTCACCATCGCCGGAGCTCGGCGGCCGGAAAAGTGGGGAGTTATCGGAGCCGGGGCCGAATACCGAAACGGGCAATATGTTCACCGGGTCATCTTTGCCAACACACCCCTTGAACCGCAACAACGACGGGAGCCGGCCACGAAACACAATCTGTAAACACAACAACTGGCGGGTTGAACCACAATTTCCATTACATGCACCACTTAACAACATTTTCCATCAAGAGGGGGGTGGAAGGAACCCAAGTCCAAGTCTGAAGAGGAGGGAGGGTGGGGTATCTTTCTTTCATCAACAAATCATCCTCACGAAAAAAGGTCACTTCTGCATCTCCTGGATCCTGACCGTGACCCTCTTCTCCGGCTTCGTCCCGTCCTTGCGCTTCTTCCCCACGTTCGCCAGCCGCGCCAGCACGTCTTCCGGGTCGATGCCCACGGCGGCGCCCGGCGCGACGTGCACGACGAGGTCGATCCGCGCGCGCTTCTTGTCTGGGTCTATGCTCTCTTTGGCTTCGAATCTGTGGTTTTGTCGTCAATATTTGTCCTCGCCTCACTTTGGAAGAGGGGAATACACACCTTAAAGTCGACTCCAACTCATCCACGTTCTTGGGCCACGCCGGCACCAAGTCCACAATCACAGCCGCCACGGCGCCGAGATACTCGGCCCAGAACACGCTCTCCAGCTTCGCCTCCGCGACGAGCCCCTTCAGGTTCCCGTACAGCTGCGCATCGATCGGGCCCAGGTTCGACCCCCACCGCGCGCACACCGTCAGGCCCAGCACCGCTCTCGCCAGGTGTGTCAGCCCGGGGGCGCTCGGGTCCCTGGTGACCGTCTCGTGCAGCGCGTACGACGCGTTGGCGTCGTCGTCCTCGCCCTGGTGGATCCATATCTGCTTCGCGAACAGCGGGCCGAGCCCGAGCGAGAAGACGGTCGGCGTGCGCGAGATGTCGACGTTGTTGGGCACCGCGCCGTACAGCGTGCGCAGCACCGCCCCCGCGACGGCGAGCTCGCCGTCCTCCTCGCCCGAGTAGCTCTGCAGCGCGAAGCCCGCGAGCGCCTCGAGCGGGTTGCTCTCGCGTACGCTCTTGGGGAGCTTCATGAGCAGGGCGCCGTCGCGGTTGGAGCCGCCGCAGAAGGTGACGGTGCGCAGGTGCGGGACGGTGCGGATGAAGGCCTCGACGACCTCGATGATGGCGGGGAACTGCTGGCGGCGGCGCTTCGACATGCCGTAGATCTTGCCCTCGTGCTCGCGGTTGACGCGGCGCATCTTCTCCGTCTGCTTGAAGAACTCGCCCGTCACGGTGTAGGTGCCGACCGAGGGGATCGGGTACGGCTGGATCGGGTCGTTGTGCTGCAGCATGCACCCGTAGCCGCGGAAGCCGCCGCCGCAGAGGTAGGCGTCGATGCCGCCGGGGACGGTCCCGTTGACGGCGCCGCCGGCAGCCGCCCACTCCTGTTTCGCCTGGGCGAGGGCGGGGAACTTGTCGCAGAGCTTGGCGAAGGCCCCCTGCATGCTCGCGTTGAGCTTCTGCTTCTCTTGGGCCTGTACCTCCGCGGTCTGGCCCTCGAGGATGCGGATGAGGCGGGCGGCGCCGAAGGGCATGCTCTCGCCGGCGAGGGCGGCGGCAATCTCGTAGTCGGGCAGGCGGGTGTCGACCCAGGTCATCTGGACGGAGCCGCCACCGAGGTCGAGGAAGAGGCCGCCGCGGGAGATGTCGACGAAGGCGGAGCGGGAGCCCATGACGGCACCGAAGAGGGTCTCAACCTCGGGGGCGAGGACGTGGACGCCAATGTCGGCGGCCTCGCGGATCGCCTTGAGCATGTCGGCGGCGTTGGCGGCGCGGCGCATGGCCTCGGTGGCCAGGACGGAGAAGTGGGCGGGCGGGACGCCATAGGAAACGGCGATGCGGCGGAAGCGGGCGAGGGTCTCGGCGACCTTTGTGATCGTCTCGGGAGGGAAGGTCAGGGGCTCGGAGGCGGCGGTGGAGGAGGAGTTGAGGGCGTCGAAGAGGGAGATGCCGGCCCGTTCGCGGTATATCGGGCGCAGCAGCCGGGTCTGTGGCGGGGTGAGGTCCGAGATCGAGAAGCGGATGCCGTTGCTGTAGTGGGGTCAGCGGGCGGCCGCCTCTAGTCAGCGGGAGCTAGGACGCTAAGGAGGGGAGGGGCAGCCGCTGTGTGCGCTGTGTTTGGCAGGGTAGCATCCGAGAGGGGGGATGGAGGGGAGATGGGAGGGGGAGTAATCCCCCAGACAGATCGCTGCGATGCGCGAGAAAAAAGAAAGCACGCCGGATGCTTGGTTGAAGAATTTCGGGAAGAAGGCGAAGGAAGGAAAAAGCAACGACTCGACAGGCAAAGGACGACGACTCAGGAACTTCATTTCTCGGACTGACCTGCCCATATCAACCAGGGCGTATAGGTAATTGGGGCCCGCGGGGTCCCATTTTGGCAACAGCCGCTCAAAGTTGTCAAGCGTTATGATGTCAGCGCTTGAAGCCATGGCGCCAGGGTTCGTTTGGGAGGAGGAGGAGGAGGAGGGGTGGTGGTGGTGGTGGTGGTGGTGTTGCGCCGTACTGTGTTGTGTGTGCTGTGCTGGGTGCTGGGTGGTATTTCGGGATTTCGGAGCTGGATGCAGAACAGGACGGATCTCTATCCAAGGTTGTCGGCTGCCGACATTTGCCTGGCTGTGGCTGCTTGTTGGTTGCGGGCTGATGATCTTCGTCTCCTCTAGGATTCGCGTGTACTAAATCTGTGTGTGCGTGTGTGTATGCGCAGAAGGGTGTGTTGTATGATGTGCGCGTGCGTACGTGGGATATATATATGGAGGGCGAGATGTCGGTAGGAAAGCGGCCGAGATGAAGACGACGACCACACGGGCGTTGACTGATGTTTTGTGAATGTTGGAGAGCGGAAGGAACACGAGGAGGGGAGAAATGGGGCCCCTGGCAGCTGTTGGTGGATTATCAGCAATAGACGGCAGGAGGCCAGAATCCACTATCACTCATGCGTCGTCGTCCGTTCCTGTCTTCGTTCCTGAAGGGCTTGCTGCCTGGGTGAGGTCAGGGCAGGTCAGGTCAGGTCAGTCTCCGTGCCAAAGGGAGACGGGCAAGAGAAAGAATGGCAAGGTGTGTTAGGCGTCGCTGATTCGGGAGGGTTGAAAACCAGTCCTAACCTAATATACTTGGCTGGCAATCCAAACACCCTCAGTCAGGATAGAATACCTGGGTACAAAAGGCCTCATCTCAAGTATCTCGTAGTCCAGGTAAGGCAAGTGCAGCGAGCGAGGACGCCGCTAGCAAGACTCCAATGCAAACAATGATGCGCAGCAGCATTGGATCACAGCGAGAACCCCGGGCCCCATCCACTCACTGCCTACAGATACCTAGCAGAGAGTGTCTCGTCCACCTTGCCTCAAGCATCCAGCTGGGTTGGGTCTGTCTTTTTTTTCGTCATGCTTGTCTCTGGCTCACTGCTCTGCTTTGGGCTGCTTTACACTAATGTGCTGTGCTGCAGTAAGTAGGTACCTCAGCCAGGCGCAACTTTGGCCCCCCACTTCACCACCCAAATTCACATCGTCCCAAGAAAAAAAAAAAAAAAGATATGTACCCCTCCTCATCCAAGCCCGCCTGTCTCTCTTTTTGCCTCACGCCAGCTACAAGACACAATACGTGGAACACGACAGGACAAGCCCGTCAGACGGGAGACACTTGTTTGGCTCAAAACATAACCAGCTTGCCGTCCACATCACCTCATCTGCCTTCCGGGCTGCGAGATGTGAATCATCGCAGCCAATCGTGCCCCTCTCCCCCCTCCATGCCCGCTCAGAGCCGCTGCGGTAGGGATGATGAGGAGGGAGGAGGGGTCGCGTGACGGGACCACTGACCGCACGCCTTTACACGAAAAACAGAGACACTGGGCCTGGGCAGGAAAATGCACGTTGGACGCAGCTCTTCATGCGGGTCAGCCACGGCCTGCAGGCCTGGCCAGCGCTCGTCGAGACAGACACGCTTCTGACGGCTCTCGCTTCCCCTTCCCAGCGTCGCTGCCCACTACTTCCATATCCCGCTTCAAGCATTTACCTAGCCCGTCGATGGTTACACAGTCCAAACGTCAGCCCTCTTTCAACCGAGTCGATGGCGACAAGGCGGCCAATGAAGGCACCCGGTCGTGCCATCCCCGCGATTGACATGGTCATCCGGCCCCCCATCCCCGCCCGCCGCTGCCGTCCAACGCCGGTCGCTGCGAGAGCTCGTCCGGGGCCCTGCCGGCCGGAAGAGCGACGAAAATTTCACCGAAGTGAGGGGTTTCGTGTCTCCGTGTTCTGCCATCATCCATGACAAGTCAGATCTCGACGCGGACGTCCAAAACACACACGCCTGAGCCGCCTAAACCCAGGGTTTCACGCAGCGAGGGAAAGGGTTTAGCGGAACGACGTTCTGGCTGACATGAGACGGCCTGATATGACATCCCTTGCATGCAGATGATACGTGACAGGCCCGCGCCGATGAACCAACGTAAGCATTTAGCCAAGTAACCTAGACCCAACGCCTACATGTGATGCTGCATACCCACCCCAGAAGCGACAACTTGTTGTAAAATCAGAAGGGAAAAAAAACGACACCCTTTTTGTGCTCCGTCATGGCCAAATCGTTGACCTCATGGCGTCCTCGCGAGCTTCATGTTTCCCGTACAGCGTCGTGAACTCGTCTTTCCAAGCAATTGTATCCCCGAGCGGATGCGGTACCGCCTGAGGGCCGTCTCCGAAGGCATATGACCGCCGCAGTGCCAGATTCCACGCAAAGCTGCTCTTGCCGGTGCCTGCCACCAGCCCGGCCCGGAGCATGATCTCGTAGTCCACCAGACTGCGTTGATCCCACGTGAACGCTTCCAGCTCCTCCATCTCCTGCGCATCGAGAATGTCGCCCTTGGTGACGACCGTTACATTGAAATCTTCGGCACGTTCTGCAAAGGCCGTGACATTGGCATCGGTCGCTCCAGATGCAAGGTAAGCAACAGGGGCGCTGCAGTCCGACAGGAAGTGGAAGTAATCCGCAGCCTGCGTGATGTAATCTGGAAAGCCCCCTCCGGTAATGTCTTCCTCGGTGCGCAAGTGAATCCCGACGAAGCTCTCCGGGTGGTACCGCGTGCGCGGGTCGAGAATAAGCCTGAAACGGTGCGCAAGTGAGAAGAGCGCCGATGCGGCGAGCCGTCGAGCATCTTGTCGAATACGCAGAATACGTCCAAAGGATGAGGCCACCGCGGCAGTGTCATTTGCTGTTGGCCACACCCAGAGCGTGTGCTTCAGGTGGACGCGGAGAGGATACTCCCTTGTTGCCGGCGGCGACTGCGTGTCCAACCAGTCGCGGAAACTTTTGTTCCAGCCCTTGGGATTCGCCAAGACAGTGCCATTGACCCATTCCTTGACAAAGACGCCCATATCGAATGCGAAGGCATTCATTACACCGGGGACGTCGTAGAGTTCGTCCAACGAGTCGTAAACCTTCATCTGAGGGCAGTATGTGGAGAGGACATGATGGAGGTGATCGGAGTCGAAAAAGTAGTCGATGGGCACCCCGGGCTTCGACACAATATCTTGTAGGTTTTCTGGCGAGCGAGGTGTGATTTGGGGTAGAATCAGCTCAGCTATCTGATGTTAGACCAAGAATACGACCACGAGAGGCCTCCTCACCTCCTGTCTCAATGGCAAAGCGTATGCAATGCAGATAGGCATTCCGTACGACACCGATACCAGCATGTACGGCATCGCAGCTCATAACCAAGCCGGGCGACCATTTTTTGCTCATGCAGAGGTTGGTGATGGCCGATCCATTGAATTTTCCATCAATTTCGTGTTCGAGAAAGTCGGCGACAAAAAGGTCCCTCTGCGTGCGGAAGTTTCGAGCGAGCTCATGAACCTGCTGGCGTGAGATTCCCAGATACCAGATCGACCAGATGATGAACAAGAATGGCCCAGCGATCTTCACAAACTGAAATGGCCCGAGCATGATGGGCAGCTGATGGGTGCAATCGAATTATCGATGGGAAAGCATAGGGAAGACTTCTCCTGATGAGGAAGAAGGGGAGCGTCAAAGAAATGACCCTGCTCGTTCGAGGGCGAGGAGACTGGAATCCAAAGGCCCCTCATGGCTTGAGATGTGAGAATTGTGGCGTAAACTGTCGTTCTTGGAATGGCATGGCGTGGATCGACAAAAATTGAAGGGATGGGATTGGTGATAGCGCAGCCAACAGACTGCTGGTCCGAATGCTAAATGGTGACGATGGCGTTCTTCAAGTGCAGCTTGGCGTTTGGTCGAGGTCAAACTTCAACTTGTAACATGGACTATTGCTCAGAACAGACAAGTTGCGGCTCTGGTCTGATGAGCTTAAGTTGAGCCGGCCGACGAGCCTGTTGGACTCGTAAAGCAGCGCAACCCAAAAAAAGACCCCCAGTCTGCAGCCTTTGCCACCGCAGGAATGCAAGCCCAGGAAGGGACCTCCCTTGGCATCTCGTCTCCGACAATTTGACGTGGTCGTCTCGGATGATATGGCCATGCGAGATATCCAGGGATCGAAGATAGGATTCAAAGCCCTCTGTATTGCGAGGCCCCCAAGACAGTCTGCTCTTTCTGTTCCATTGCTCTCGACATGAATGCTCAAATGCCAATACCCGGGGGTCCTAGCGGCATAGGCTAACGTTAAAGACCCATACTCACATATGGGGGGAAAAAAGCCCCTTACTACTAAAAAAGCCCCTTACTACCTAAAACACTAAAAATAGTTAATTTAATACCTTACTATTATAATTACTAACTTTAAATATTAATTAAGTACTTATAACTATATTGTATAATAATAAAAGTATAATAGTTATAATTATCTTAATATATATAGTTAATCTAATAGTATATTTAAAATAACTATAGTTATCTATTTTTCTTTTATATAAAGAGTATCTTAGAAACTTCCCTTTTTTAGCTTAGATTACTATAATTAAGATACCCTTAAGTTAAATAAACTAAAGGTTAGCCCCTTATAACTATAACTTAGCCTTTTTTAAAATATTTAGTTACATAGTAATATTACTAATAAGTTAGTAAATTGAAAGTAATATATATTTCTTAATAATATAATTAGTTAGAAAGTTTACTTTAGTAAAATAGTCTATATATAGTAAGAAAATAAGAAAGTATAACTACTAATATAATAATATTAACTTCCTATATTTTTTTATAAAATATTTTAATATAACTTTAAGTTATATAAGCTAAATATTTAACTTTTTAAAGCTTTTTATAATATTTATTAATATGAATATAATATTTATTATACTACTAAAAGCTTTAATAAAGTTATTTCTTATAAATATAAAGGTATTTTTATAAAATTAATATTATATAGCTTCTTATTAACATTTTGTTAAATAGCTAAAAGACTTTTATATCTATTACCTATAATAGATATATAATATAAAAGAAGAAAAAGCTAATAATAGTGTTAACATATAACATCCTATATAATAATAATAACACTTATAAGAATACTTACTTACTTAAATATTACATATAAAATAAACTAATAGACTTTAAGGTATAAAACCTTATATAAAAATGCTTTATTTATTATAACCTATAACTACAATATCGATTATGTAATATATATATATAGTTACGTAAGCACCTTATGTAATTAGTAGTTTAGCAGGTTACGTTTCAGGTTATCTTTCCCCTCCTTTTTCCCTACCTTAGGAAATAACCTGCCAACAACATCAACAAGAGTCATCACAATACATCACTTCCTTTATTATTCTCTATACGATTAAATGCCTATAAATGCTCAGGATTATCACATTTTGTCATAACATAAGCCCATCTATAACCCTATACTATATAGGCGCATATACTACGCCCCTGAATACGCTTATACCTGTGTTAACAAATATTATTATAGTCTTAATAATATTTTATAAAAAAGATATTAATGTAGCTAGAGAAATTATCTAAAAATAGTAATTAATATAGTTTTTTAATAAAAGTATATTAAACTATTTTTATATATTTAGTATAATAACTTAGCTTCATATTAAAAATAAATAAGTTATTAGAGTAGTAGCTATAAGTATTAACTTTAAAATACGCCTCTATAATAGAACTAAGGTATTAATATTTAGCTAAGTTTTTATATAACTAATTATTAAAGTATTTAATAGAATCTAATCTAATCTTTTAGTTAAAAAAAGTAATAAGTAACTCAATAAAATATACCTCTTTTTAAATATTATAATTAATTTAAGTTATAACAAGCTATATCTTAAATATAATATAAGCTAATATAATACTACTAATAATATTATTATACTTTATAAAAATATATAACTTATAATTTATTAAATTAATAACTTTTAAAACTTTATTTTATTTCTATTTACTTTATAATATAATAATATACTTTTAGCTAATAAAGTAGCTAATATAATAGCTAGACTTATTAATATTTTCAATTTCTAAAAGCTTACGTTTATATTAGTTACAAATAAACTTATAGTAGTTAAATTAAGTTTTAATTAATATCAAATTATATTTAATACTTTTTTAAAAAAGCTCTATTAATTTAATTAACTTAAAAACTTAAAACTTAAAGTAGGTAGCTTTTTAGCTAATAAATTACTATTTAGATATTAAAAACTAACTTCTATTAACTTAAAAAATATTTATTATTTCTTAAATTATAGCTAGAGAAGTTAAAAACCTTATTTTATATAGCTATATAGTAAAAATAATTAAAATAGTATTTTTATTTAAAGTAATAGCTCTTAGTTAGGTTTTTAGTTTAAAGAAGCTTCTAACGTTCTTAAGATATTTTAAAGTATTATTAATAGTAATATAGCTAACTTTATAAACTTTAACTACTTTCTAAATAGAGAGAAAATATAAAGTAAGTTAATAGTTATATTAAAAACTTTAGTTAGTATATATATAATATATATATATAATTTAAACTACTTTTTAAACTAAACTAAAACTAGGTTTATACTAGTAAAGTATTTTAGTTATTTATATAAAAGTATAAAATAAAAAAAGTAGTATAATTAATCTATACCTAGTTAAAAAATAAATAATTTTAGTAAGAGAATAATAATTTCAGTAATAGGGGGCTAACTTAAGTAGTAAGGGGTTTTTTTTAGTAATAAGGGGTTTCCCCCCCCCCCCCCTACGTGAGTAGGGGGCGTTTTGCGCTGACGCAGGCTGACTAACGCCCCCGGGTACCTCTGTGGATCGTGCAAGTCCAGCCGAGTGCTCCTCAAGGCCGTCTGATGATGTTGTTGAATATTACCGCTGGACATCAAGAGCAACGGTAGCAGGGATGCTGTGCAGGCACTCGGCGCCACAGCATCTTCGGTTCAATGCTTCCTGATCTCGCAGCAACGTCAAAGCCCGCACAGCACGGCGGCTGACAGCATGCGCGGTGTGATTGGCCCACACGCGTTGGCCCTCTCTCTTCAGCTCTGGCTTTGCAGTTGCAGTGAACCGTTGTTGTGTGCCCTTCGCCGTTTCGTTCGTCGCTCCAGTCGAACAGGCTTGTGCCTCAGCGTTGACCACGAGCTAAACCGCACATTGAAACAAGCCATGGAGAGTAAACTGTAAAGCAGGGTCGCAAGTTCCGACGACATGGAAGACTTCGAGCTGGCGAGAGACGAAATTGACACCAGCCGGCAACACCCTGACATTGAGAGCTGATTGCCCCAGACGAATGTACAACGGCAGAGAGCATGGCCTTCGCATGAAGTCCACCATCCTCGCATTTCGGCGGATCTCGATGGTTCAGCTGCAGCGTCGCAGCAGACTTGCTGATCACCGAGGCGGGCCTCCTGTCATTTTCTCTCCGACCAAAACCAATGCTAACCTGGTCGGCAGGCAAACAGGTTCATGGAAATTAAACGGTGCGCTGCGCAGCGAACTCGCAAGAGGCGCTGGGATCAACCCACTTGCTGCATAGGGCAGGGTGCTTGAGAAGCGAGAAGCAGCAGATAAGGTCAGATGGTAAAGCCATCCCAGAAAGGGCTCACCGCATCGCAACTCCATCGCCGTGCAGACCGGAGCAGGCATTGAGAACCGGCTGGTGCGCCATGTTGTGCTTCGATTGGCTCGACGTCAACCGGCTTCACTGCGAATAGCAGACACTTTGGCAGGGTAGGAGAAAGCAGCGCAGCGCAAAGCAACGCCGTGCACCCTGTCCTTGGGATAAATGTGGTTTGCGTGTTTCGCGTGAGCCGCCGAACGAAGCTCGTATTGGCATGGTTTGTGGCCCTGTCTCCCAGCCTCCAGGCGTTGTAAGTGTAAGTGCAAGAGGGCCTGTATTCCTTGAGAACGCACGCGATGTTAGTGTCGGCCGGGATTGTCTCCATGGTGCCCTTCTCTTGGTGTCGCATTGTGCAAAGCGTTGAGAGGGCACGCCGCAAACTGCACCTGGGCCGTGGAGATAGCGTGGTAGGATTTTGCTAGGTTGTTAATTGCTCCTAGCAACAGGGGGAGAAGCAACTCGGGCCTCTTCTCATGAATCAGGGCAGTCTTCTGAAGATGGCACTTTGGGACCTCAGCTACAACTTGGAGAAGGAGCCAGGAACGTCGCCTTGGGTCTTTCCCCGCCAGTCAACGCACAGTCGCCGCTACCCATCGATCCTCGCGTCATATCTTCATGCGCTCCAAAGTCTCAGTTACGTTCTTTTCTCACTAAAAAGGGGACCAGGAAAGAGCTGTGGTGGCCACGGGGAGCTGCCTTCCATGTCGATACTCAAATCCAGGACAGAAGGACCCAACGGAAACAGTGATGTGTGGCCTGGACCTGCCCTGCTGAGAGAATGTGAATGCAGGTGACCCCCGTCAACCCAATGGGAACCCAGGAAACGCGTGACAGACCCACATATGCATATGCCCCCACCGATCGCGCTTCTTCGCGTGTAAGTCGCGTAAAAGTCGCGATTTCCCACTTCACTCCTGGTCGTCCACCGGGCATCAGGCGTCAGAATTTTCCACGGTTCGCACGGATCACATCAATTCAGTTTCATCCGCCTCTGCTTTGCTCAACACACCCCGCCAATTCTCCTGCTCCTTCCATGGACGTCACCGCCCACAATTTGTGATGCCATGAGTCGCTGCCCGCCCGTCGCACTCACTCACCTTGACGCTCACCGGGCACATCTAGCGCTTCACCTGCCGCTCTCGCCGCTGCTGTAACTTGCCCTCCGTCAACCCAAATGTGAGAACTGGCCAAAGGAATACCCAATTCTCACCCATCGCAACTGCTTCACCCACTCGCTCTCTGGGCTTGTTTCTTTCATTCTGCTCAGTCTAAATCCCACCGTCGACCGGTGTGACTCTGAATCATACGTCCACGCTCTTTTGAGACTCTGTCTCGTCCATTGCAATCGATAGCTTCCAACTTCAACCAAAGCCGGCACCACTACCCACCCGATCATCCACTTTGTGGCTTGCTAGCCGCTCACTCTCCGCACGTCGATACTTTGTTCGTCCCAAGAACGAACGGCCGGCACGAACAGGCCTATCGGCTGCATACGCAGAAACCAGTCTCTTGCGTTTCCTGGGCCCCGGTCCCAACCGGCCGAGCGCAAACCATCGCACAGGCTGCGAACCAGAGCACCATACCGCCGTATTCGCGGAGCAATCGCTACAGGGCAAACGCGCCCTACTCACTGCCAAAAAAGGAGACCACGAAGCTGCACACGCACATCCAGCTGCCAGCATCATCTGGTTAATTGTCTCACTGCCCCACAAACCAAGCAACCTGGCCGAGTGTTGTCTTGTGCGAAACCTCCACTGCACGCCGTGGTCTATCCGGACTCCCAGACATCAGACCGGCTCGTGAAGTGGTCTGTCTTTCCGTCTGTTGGATCAACCGTCCGATTGAGTCCAGCTAGTCGCGGGATTAGCCTGACTTCTACTGCATCTGCTACGCCTGCGGCATCGCCCAATAACCGAGACGGGCCAGTGATCTTGCTGCCGTTGCTGTCCTTTCCGTTATCAGCATCGCGGGGGCCTGCTTTGGCTGCGTTGCCTCGACCAACCCGATCCTTGGTTCGGCGCGCTTCCCAGACTTTGCGCGCGTCGTGCCTTACCTTGCAACTGCGAACGAGCAAACCGACCAACGGGAGTCCTGAGCTTAGCTTTGCTTTGCTTTCCTCCCTCGTCCGGACTAGACCCTCGTCGTCCGCTGCTCCATGATCCGCTGCACATGCACTCCTGTCGTGTCCGTCGACTGGCTACACCACACAACACAGTGCATACGGAGTGCATGCGCCTACTGCAATCACCGACACCCTTCCCGCGCCGCTGCCCAGTTCCCTTGAAGGGCCTCCAAGACCCCTGTGAAGAAGAGGAGAGCAGACTTTGACGAGCCACGACTTCACCCGGTTCCAGTCCCAGAAGCAGACTCAAGACGATCAATCCCCTCTACGGCGCTTCCCACTTCACGCACCACACCGCACATCTTCAGGGTCCTCTCTGCGGACAACAAGCACCATCACTACGCTCACCCGAGACTCCACTCTGCCACATGCGCTGGTGAGCTTCTGGACCTGTCTTGCGGCGCCATCGCTGGTCCGTCGCTCACAGACTCTCCACTGTCAGTCACCTTGGACGGCACGACTAGGTTCCCTTGGGATTAGCCAAGTGGGGGATTCTAGCGTGCGCAACCGCTGTACAACGCCCCCCCCCCTCTCCCGGCCACCACGCTCTGCTGTCTGCACGGGGGCTCAAGCGAGCAGTGTGTGTGAACCTCACCCCAACTCCAAGTACCTTCGGCGTTCAAGGGCCCGGCTACGGATACCTCTCGCTGCAACCCTCACGCACTGGGTTCAGGCTCAGGCGCAGGCACAGGTGTCTTCCCATTCGTATCCTGCGTCCCGCCCTGCCCCGACTTACCAGCACAAGCTTCGCGCCACCCGCTCTTCTCTTCTCCACCCCGCCCACCGTCTAGAGCTGCCATACATACTACACCGGTCCGCCTCAACCCAAACCGTTCCGATCTTCTCCCTCCCACCCTTCTCTTCAACCACAGTCGTTCCTTTCGCAAGTATCAGCCGTCCTCGGTGGTGGGGGCGCGCTGCGATTCCCGCACGACAAGTTCACGATCACGAGCCTATCCACCACCATTAACGACGACGATAACGTCTGTCAGGCTCTTTACGACCACGACTCTTTTCCTTATCCTACAGCATCACGGAAACTTGCGCTTGCGACCCCCGATATCTACGATCTACCTACGACCCTAACACGAAACGACGACAAACGACGCGACGGTTTTTTTTTTTTTTCTCTCATTTTTCTTTCGATAATTACTTGGGAGTTGCAACTGTAAACGGCCTTGATCCAGACGAAGCCTGCGCATACCTGAATCGCATTGAGCGCTTCATACCAGTCACTGAAATTGCCTCCTTGAGTCTTGAGACCTGGCAAGTAATCGCTTCGCGCGTAATCTGCGACATTGGTACCGAGTTCCATTGAGGTCACATTCGCAAAAGATTTTGCGCGCTCTTACGCGAATCGCCAAGCGTTCGAATTCCAGCTTGTCTCAAACTACAGCCACAAAGACGGGTTCAACGGACGTGCTCTCTTTGTTCTCGGTCTGGAAACTTGTTACCTGACCTCATCGCCGAGCTTCGCCGTCTTTGGCATTCTTCTAAGCGGCCGTCGCGTGTCAGAAATCATCTTATTACCGGTCAGGATGAATACTCAACATTCCGGAGCGGCGACCCTGCCAAAGGGCTTTCGCTTCCATGATCCAGAGACGAACCCCAAAACACCGGAGCCTTCCGCGGTGGATGAAGAGTTGCAGCCACCGTCGCCTCCGCGTCCGCGCTTCAAACTGAAAAGGCGCGTCGCATCCAACCTCACCGCCCCGACGAGCCACTTTCTCGCGTCGGTCGCTGCTGCTGATGTGCCAATTCCGAGCATTGAAGAACCCGACGCAGCTGGCGCAAACATGCAGATATCCAGCATGACTTACCCGGTTATCCACAACCTCAAAGACTTGGATGATCTCGCGTTACATAAAGTTCGCGGCAGGCGTTTTTCCCCACCTAAAACGCCAGCACCCGGCGCCGCTCCCTCGCTAACTCCCAGACGATATCCCAACTGGTCCATCGACTCTGCCTTCAGTAGCGGCGAGTCTACCCCGGAATGCGAATCCAGCCGTCCATCCACCGCGCGGTCTACACAAACCAGCGCCTCCCTCTTCAGCCGCTTCTCTCTCACGTCCGAAGATTTGCAGTGTATCAGCCCCGAGACTGAGGCCTCTGACCATTTCAACCTCTTGGTAGATGCTGCCGATGAGGTCGCTGAGAAGCCAGTCAACGCGAAGGGGAAGAGGAGAAAGGCCCCTTGGACCAAGGCCATGAGCGATCACCTTTGGACGACTTATCTGATGTACCTTCAAGACCCCAAGGTCACGCCGTTTCGCACCGGCAAAAGCTGTATCCCTCCTCACGGAGTATGCCTCCGTGTTGCCAGAGAAGCCAAGAGGAGTTGGAGAGGCCCCAAAGGCGCGAAGAGATCGTTGAATCCGAAGAGCGGCAGCAGTACCCCTACCGTGGAAGCCGCATGCACCTTCTTGCAGTGGCCACACACATGTGCAGCCACTCGTGCTCATTTGAGAGAGCTGTGCAAACTCAAGGCAGCCTCTTCCGCAGCCCGAAAGACTCAATTCCTCGCCTATAGCCCGACGCCTTTCGGCCGGACCGCAACAAGGTTCTGGAACCGGAGATCTACCCCGGCCCGGTCCCCTTCCGTCTTCTCGGCTCACGACATGTCAATGTCGCTGACTCTCAGCACCTCTGAGGCTATGCAACCCCAAGGCCCCCTGGCACAACTCACACAGTCAAGCCCGGAACCCGTCGAAGAACCAATGACTGAACCGTTTCCTTCCTTGCCTCTGGATGTCTCCAGTCTCAACGTACCTGTGGAGGAACGCCCGCGGCTGGCTTCGCCTTTCATGCCCAACAGCTACGGACCTAGTTCGACTGGAGCCCTCTCTGACGCGATTGCTTCGATGCCTCAGAGACAAAACCAAAGTTTGGGGCATCGCCGCAGCACCCTTCAACCTCCAGCCCGCTTGACAAGGAGTAGGTCCAACACTCAAAAGCGCGTTGGGAGGCCAAGGCTGGCTACTCATGAGCCGCGAAAGACGAAGCGCCCGAGTCTCGGCTCTGATCTGTGGACTGGGCCTTCTCCTTTCGACGACATGCCCAAGACGCCTCTCCGCCCAGATACGGAGTTTAGCTCAACGAACAGCAACGTTCACGATGACCTGTTCGTCCCGCGAACAAACATTGCAGGACTCTTTACCGCTCCGATGCCAATTCCGTCCGCTCGGCCGGAGACTGCTGGAGCATCTCTGGCAGCCCCTGCTGCGCCTCCTGCGCGCCTGGGATCACCTTTCCCTGGTTCAACTAGCTTCTCGTTCCCCAACCGGTTCACTCAGCCGGAAGAGTTCGACCACGGAACTATCCGCCGTCCTTTTGCGACGGTCCAACAATCTGGCGAAAGTGGATCAGCTCCGCCTCGCAACCTGGCTAACCGCCTGGCCTATATTGACGAACGTCTTCGGGAGTTCAGACAGCGCGATACCAATCGCCGCCGGTCGGAATCGCCCTTTTAGTGAACATTTTCTTTGTACATTTGCTACGCCCGTTACTACTTGACGACTTTACGAGTTCATGCGAGTCATCTGCTTGATACCCATGTAGACAGACTCTTGCAAGGACATACCCCTCGACGGTACATAGACGACAGCACGCTTACGATGGTTTCCTTACTTCTACTTCTCACGGACACATTTGCTTCACATATCGAGGGAACGAAACCCTCCGGGCTTGGAGGACTAATTTCCGCTTTGCTTGAGATAGTATGCGATTTGGACGTCATCCCCCTTTTGTTCTCTTGGCTAGCAATAGCTGCCCAATTCCTGTTATGAAAACCATGACGAAGGATATGATGAAACGACACTCGACGAGGACGTCGGATATTTTTCTTGCTTGTACTTATTGGCAAACCAGCGGACTTTTTTTGGAGGCTCCGGCGGTGTTGTCGAGAAACGAAAAAAAAAAGGTTCCTTACTGAGGGAAGTCACCAAAAGGCAAAAAAGACAAAACAACCCAGTGTCAGTCAGAGCCGGGAATCAGAACCGGTTTCTTTAGACGAATGGAAACGATCTTTAGGCATACTGCTCTCCTGCCCAACTTCGTGTTTTGTGAGGCCCGCTGACGTCAACTGACGCATGTTTGTGCCATCTTGTGTGTTTGACCGCGGAACACGAATGGTCCTATGGATCGATGTCCTCGATGATGTGCAGTCGAACTTACATGAAGCGATTCGATGAGGACAGCCAGACAGAGGAGGTGGCTGGACCTATCGGAAGAGGCCAAGACGGGTGTGTGGTTTGCTGCTGTGTTGCATGTAGCCGGCGTGATGTGCGGGGGATGTGTGTCGGGTACCTATCTTGTCCTCGTCCATTCGGCTTGCATTTGGGTCAGCGTTGGGAACGATAGACGTACGTACCTCTGTGATTGTTTTTGCTCCGCTGTCCCAAGACGTTTGGTCCTTGTCCCTTTTTTCTCGTGGTGCTTGTTTATTTATTTAGGATACACGATGGGCTGGGTGTGCAGATCGTGTTGTCTGGTAGGAGGCTCTGGATGGCTCGGTTTCGGCTTCGGATGGGGCGGTCGGATGCTTCGCTGCCGACAGGAGTCTGGAGTCTGAAGGAATGGGAGATGAAGGAATGAGGAATGGGTTTTTCGGTAAGCTGGTTGTGATCTCTGCAGGAGGTGAGTTTTCTCTGGATGCTTTCGATGGGATATGGAAGACTGTGTTGACATTTGTCGACATCTCACCACTTTGGTGTCCTGCAGGATTTTTGACGTCCAGCAAGTTCTAGGGCAAAGGGACGAGAAAAAAATATGCCGCAGTATTCCGGGTAAAAGTCGCAGCGGGCCTGCCGCCCTTTTTTTCCTTGACTAAGAGCTTGACCACAGTACTGAATAAACCCATTGGGTGAATTAGCCACTCGGCCGAGAAATAAGCCAGATGGTCAGGTCCAAGTCGAGCTTGACTTTTGCGGCGGGGGACGGGGACGGACGGACCGGTTCCATCGCCGGCCACCACGTCGCTGCTTCAGTCTGCCCACCCACACCCACCCTCTCAGACACAGTTCGTCTCGAGAATCCCGGATATCCGGCTCGAACCGCACAGTCGCTGAACTGTGGGCGTTGCAGGCGCCAGTCCTGTCTCACGGCCTCCCCAGCAAGAAAC
The DNA here is from genome assembly GCF_000319635.2 of Colletotrichum fructicola Nara gc5. Taxonomy (NCBI): domain Eukaryota; kingdom Fungi; phylum Ascomycota; class Sordariomycetes; order Glomerellales; family Glomerellaceae; genus Colletotrichum; species Colletotrichum fructicola. The sequence continues at coordinate 3,438,509 of NW_027094051.1, read as the reverse complement.
AAAAGCCAGGTTTCGTTGCACGGAAAAAAGCACCCCCACCGGTTCGGGCCTCCGGTTGGGAGTCCTCGTCCCCCTCCGGCTCATCTCAAATGGCGAGCGAGCGAGCGATCCGTCCCGCGAGACGAAACGCGGTTCATGGGCGCTGGCCTTTCGCATGGAACGGCCGATATGGGCAATTTATAGGAGAGCGTGTATTCTAAGGCGATGAAATGTTTCGTTACGGTTCTGGGCTGTGACACTGTTCAATGGTTCGCCTTCGCCCGGCCGGAGCCCGAAACACCCGAACGAAAGCGCGGTCCGTCGTCCGGTCCCTTCTCGATTCCCTAATGGAGAAGGTAGACAGACCCCTTTTGTGCTCATGGTTCTAGCTCGCAAACGATGTATGTTTCTTTCAAGCCAGATCCATTATTTTTATCTTTAAGCTTCAATAACGAGTTGGGCTTGGGTGCTGGTTTGCTTCTCCTGCACCTGAGAATTGTGTAAATTGCGGCGGGCGGTGGTAGTGCTTCGCGGTCTAGTACAGCTCTGACGGATGGTCTGTCTGTCTGTCTAGTGGCATGTTCCAATTGGCCAACTGGTCCAGCTAGCTGGCACAGCTGTCAGCCTAGAAGTCTGCCACACACACGCACACACTTCCCTGGGGAAAAGTCTCCGGGGAGGAGGGAGGGGTCATCATCAGCCCGTCTGCCTTGGACCATCCTTCCCCAGAGTCGATCGATCCCAAGAGGATGGGAACGGCCACCTTCGATCTGCAGGCTGTGTGTGCGTGTTACATCACTCTCCTCGCGCCAGGCATCACTGGTTGAACCACCGATCCTGCCGACTGCTTTGGGAGCGCAAACGGAGTTGACCACTGGCTGTGCCGCTCTCCAAGTATTGGCAGGGAGCGGTGTCTGTCTTTTCCATCCATCTCACTCAGCCCGACGATGTCTGGTCTTACGCCCGGCTTTGCTGAGGTCGCTGCTGCTGTCTCTCGCCCTGCGGCGCGCGCGCGCCCTGCGGTGGAGTGTTGGCGCCGTTATGCTGCCCATCCCCCCCTCAATTAATAAACACCAAGACATTGGGAGAATGAAAGAGAGACGCAAGGACTCTTGGGTTCCAATGAGTTTGAATCCCCAGTTTGCGTTCCTCGTCTGCTAGCCCATGCCCCTAAGGCCTCCAATGTCTTGTCCTCCGATCCGTCACAGCCGGCCGAGACTTTTGGCGTTTGCGCTGAGCATTCTCCGGCCCATTCTCCTCACTGCGTCCGTGACGTCGTACTGCACTGTAGCTCGACCTCTGAATAAAATTACAGAAATCCGGGGAGGGAAAGAATACGAGCTACGCAGAGGTAATGACAGCGACCCGCGGAAAAACATAAAGGGATCTACGTGACGGCTGTCGCTCGTATAAAACCGCACTTCAAATTTCCCTTTTTGTACGGCCGGCGCGCCAGGGGATGGCCCGTCTCCAGCTAGAGGTAGGGGTGGGAACCCGACCCGGGAAATCGGAGGTGTCGTGACAGAGGCCCCGAGCGCCCCCCAACACACGCGAGCGAGGTGAGCGAGCGCGCGTGGTTTACCATGTGGTTTACTCCTGCGAACCATGTCAAGTCCGAGGCCAAAGGTAGGGAGAACGCTGTGCAAGCACGTCAAATCGGACTCGGTTGCGCGTGACTTTCTTATTCCGCGAGGGAGAGAGGCATCCGCCAAGATGTGATTACAGTACAACGCGCTGCTTTGTAAGTAAGTCAGGCCCCGTCCCAGGGCGCCGTCACGTTAACCCAGGAAGCCCGTCCAAACGAAACAAACCCCCCTTTGGCACCTAAATAAGTAGCGGATCGTTCCCGAACGAACGACCAGCAAACGCGGCGCCCATCCCCGTATTAAAAAAAAAAAAAAAAAGCACCTTAATTAGCAGCTTGTTTAAATTACATCAAGCCCGGCAAACCCATCTTAACCCCCATCGGGACAAGGAATAGACTGGAGCACCGGGACAGAAGAGGATGAAGTTGGACCTAAGCATTCACTGTGAAGTGACATAGTGTATTAAAGTATACTTTTTAGAAACTCTACTAGTATACAGGCTACCCTTATAACCCCCCCTTCCCCCCCCTTTTCCTTTCTCCCTTTACTTCTCTTAGCTTTAATAGTTAGAGAAAATTATAGTAATTACTATAATTACTTTATTCTTATATTCTTTATATTTATTTAGTTTATTAAACTTATTCTAAATTTCTTTTATTTTCTTATTATATTTAAGCTTTTTATAGAGTTTTTTTAATCCTTTTTATAAGTATTACTACTTTTAGTATTATTAGATTTAAAGAAGAAGTATATAGTAATTTAATAAATAAATATTTAGTAGTAATATTTATTTTTAGATTTATTTAAAAATTTAATATTAAAACTTATATTATTAATAATAATTTAGAAATACTATTTATACTTTTTTATAAAAGTAATAAAGTTAACTTTCTCTTTTATTTTCTAATTTATTAACTTAGTAATAAATATTTTAATTAATTTAATTATAATAAGTTAATTTTATTAAGAATAGCTAATAAATAAAAGAAGAATAAACTTATATTTTTTCTTATATAATCTTATATAATCTTATATAATAAGTTATTTATAAACTATTAAAGTTATTAATTATATTCTTATAAATTTAGATTAAAGTTTTCTTAGTTATTATAAATAGTATTATAATATATAGTAAATATCTATTAAAGTATAAATAAAATTTCTATAGTATAGCGTAAACCTCTATAAATTAGATGTAGCTTAGCTTAAAGGGTAGAAGAAGTTGGACCCAAGCACTGCTGAACATTCGGGCAGGGGCAAGGGGCAGGGACTCGCAGGGCTGAGCCTCTGCGTCCCTCGGGGCGGTTCTTCTCTCTCGGGGATGTGATTCCCGCTGCCTGCTTGAACCTCCGTGACCTGGGCAGACAATTCCCCTTGGAAGTGTCCAGTTTGAAAAGCACTCCAGCAAGAAACTCTCTCTCTCTCTCTCTCTCTCGAGAAGGATGTGAAGCCACCACCGTCAAGCCAAGCCGTTAACCCAGCTTTACTCAAACCCGGCCCAGAAGCCACCAGAAACGCCGTTCGTTCGTTCATGCACACAAGCCACTGACCGAATCCCCCAACGAACGATCAACAAGGTCAGGTCCATTCGGGCATTCGCTTCTCTAATAGTGGCTGCCTATCCGTACCCAGTTCCGCCGCAGCGCCCCTCCTACCTAATCCCCCCGGTCCGCCCAAAAAATGCGCCCACACCAAAGCTCCGGCGGTCCCCTTGGCGCACGGAGCCGGCTCGCGCATCGATGGGCCCCCCTCTCATGTGTCTTTGCATTCCTTATTCTTGCCGTTCGTCTTACACAAGGTAGGTAGACAGATACATTGAACACCTCGCATTGTGAGAAACTCAATTCCAATGCAAAATCAGCGGAAAGAGCACGAGAGAATGCAATGACAGCGCCGGTGTCACGCCTGAATAGAACGAAGAATCCGAGCTTGCAAAAGCCTACCTACCCCAAAAGAGGCAATACTTGGTAGTCCAAACTCTCGGCTCATGCGAGAGACCTCTACACGGAGATCGGACCAGGCACCGCGTCCAAGCTTTGGGTTTTGTACAACTCAGAATGTCCGGTGGTCACACACACCTTTCTGGTCGCATGCCCTCTTTCCAGTCATGTCTTTGGACGCCCCCCCCCCCCCCCCCCCCCCCCCCCCCTCCCTAGGCCGCTACGCCCGGCTTATGCTAGGTACATACTGCTGCTCCGGGCCTTTGACAGAGGGAAAAGGGAAGGGAGGGAAAGCGGGGTGGTAAAGTCTATAATATCGTGTCAGACCGCACCACCACACCCTCGACCTGCTTTTCTCGCGTCTTATTCTTTTCGTATTCTGGGGATATTGCATTAGATCATAGAGTCTAAGACTTCATTTAACACACAAAAAGCTCCAAGCTCGACTAGCACAGTGCAGTGGGAAAGCTGACTTGCTTGCGACATAAGCTGTGTGTAATCTCGTCCACGAACGAACCTCACAGCTTCACACGACCACGACGGCAAGCGGCAACATCACACAAACAAGCACACGCACACGCATAGAGGCGAATTCACAAGGGAAAAATCATACGACGGCATCACATCAACATCACAGAGTCGACAAACAGCGAGATTTCTCCAAACAGAACATCTAGTATATTCAATTCGGGGAAAAAGAAAAAAAAAGTTCCTCTTTCTCCCCCCCCCCACCCGGAAAATCTGATCAAAAACTATATACATCTTTTTTGGGTTCTTTCACAGGAACACAAAAGAAAAAAGTTATGGCTCGTCTGAGTGTCAAGGTCCTCACACAACTCCTGTCGGTCGCCGGATCAGCCGTCGGCAAAACGACGCCGTCTTCATCCCTGACACCGATCACCACCGCCTGCGCGCGCGTCGAGGCACCCGCGTCCTTGACGTGGTTACTACAGGATCAGCCCTTTGAGCAGGAGGACCCGAGTTCGTTTTTTTACGTCAACCAGGATATTGACGCCACAGGTAAATCCACCCCTCTGTGTGATGTTGGATTGGGTGTGCTTATCGAGACTAGGTAACAAGGCCAACCGCGTCGCGCAGCTCGTGACGTTTGGCTCGACGTCGTCAATCGCAAACGAAGATGCGGCACCGACGACGATGACCCCGTGCCAGCTGCTCTTCGCGATGCCCGAGGACTCGGAGAGCTGGGAGCTGATCCAGCGCGAGGGCGCCGCGGAGCTGCGCGTGTTCCGCGTCCCGGAGGCCGCCACCCTTGCCGACGTCGACAACGACGCCGTACGCCAGAAGAGGAACCTCGTCGGCGCGGTCAAGGTCAAGCCCGGCACGCAGAGCATCGACCTCGGCCGGTGCGACGGCGGGGGCGGCAGCTTCGTGTTCGAGCTGGCGGACGCGGGACGCAGCCGCGTCGCGTTCCGGCAGGCGTCGAAGCCCGGGGAGGGGTTTGGCGTGTTCATGGGCAGCGGGTGTGCCGCGCCGAAGAGGGAGGTTCCCGAGGATTTGTGAGCGTGTTTAGGAGGGCCGTTTGTTGACGGAGCCGAATGATTAAAAGAAGATTTTTTCGGGGGAGGAGGAAGGGGAGGGCGGGTTGTTTTTTTGGTTTATCGTTTGTTGGGGCCGGACTCTTGGTGAAAACGTCCACCTGGGAACGGTTTCCACTGACGTACGACACTTCCCTCTCTATCCCCTTAGAAGACCTGCGCGGTGTGCTGCTGCGCCATCCTCTGCGTGCGCAGATGCTGCGGCCTGTCCCGGCGGGAGTTGCTCCTGCGGATGGCCGGCGCCGGGCCGATCTCCATTACCAACGGCACCATGAGGAAGTTATCCAGCTCCCTGCTGGCGGTGGTGTGAGGACACCTGCGCTCGCCGACGGCGGCGCGGTGGCTGTGGAACGAGCACTGGCGGAAGCCGAACTGGCGCTCCTCGTTGCGGAGCTTGTTGGCCGGGATGCGGAGCTGTGGGTTCTTGATGCGCGTGTCGAGCTTGCTGGACTTCATCTTGCGGAGGTGGGAGGTGTAGTCGGCGGTGAAGTCGGGGAAGCGCTCGAACATGGCCTGGAAACGGTCGAGGCCGCTGGCGTCGGCGTCGTTGTGGTATGAGGAGGAGGTGGCGCCGCCGGCGACGGACCAGGCGACCATGGCGACGGTCCACCTGCGCAGACGCATCGCGGCCGGCGAGTCGCAGTCGCCGTAGGCGTACTCGACGAAGCGCGGCGTGACGTCCCAGTCGCAGCGGAGGTAGATGTCCTGGAGGGCGTCGATGGCGAGGTCCTGGAGGTGGTGGAGATCGAGGCGGGCGGCGAAGATGTGTAGGCGGACGAGGGCCCAGTGAAGACGCTGGCAGGGGACGCCGGGGGCGTCGCTGACGAGGGTGATCATCTCGTCGAGGTGGCGGCGGAAGCCGTCACGCTGGTGAAGCCAGACGACGAAGAGGTCGAACATGGAGGCGGACTCGTTGGGGAGGCGGATGGTGGAGTTTTGCTGCGGGAGCCATACTTGGACGGGCTTGCCCGATGTGTTGACGATGCCGGCCGGCGTGGCGTCGAGTTGGTCCTCGAAGAAGGGGGCGACGTTGCTGAGCATCCTCTTGTTCACGCGGAACTCCTTCATCTTCTCGCCTCTGCCGACGAATACGCGGGCCACGTTCTCATCCTCGCTTGATCTGAGAACGAGTTTGTTAGTCGTGTGTGTTGAGTTGGCAGATCAGGGGTAGACGACTTACACATTGCCCATTGAAGGGTTGGAAAAGATAGCCTTTGGTCTCGACATAGGCGCCATTGTGATGATTTATGGTAGTGCTCAGCACCAGATATTCGAGCTCAGCTCTGTGATAAGAAAGTAGAACAGACACACAAGAATAAAGATACTAAACCAAGGAAAAGGAACCAGTTGAAGGCCGTGAAGACGTGATGCGTTGCAATGACTCTCCCAGAGAGCTTGAGAAGAGGAAAGAGAGCAGATCACACACGAACTCCTGACCCAGAACCGAGGAAAGCTCTCCCGTTATGAATTGCTTCAAGTGCCCCCGATGCAACTCCAGCCAGGGCAGAGCAACAGCATCGAGCATGGGAGAGCATGGGAGAGCATGGGAGGAGCATGGGGCCGGCTTGGGACCAGTGTAGGACACGGCATGGGATGGAACGGCGTGGTGGAGAGCATGGGATGGCGGCATGGCGCACGCAAACTTCGCTAACACAGTCTAGCACGAAACCCCCTTTGTCGTCTGCCAAGCGCAGTGTGCGAATAAGCTTATACGTGATAATCGACGTTAAGTCGGTTTCAGAAAGGAGGGACAGCCGTGGCTGGCTCCGGTGCTTACTGCTGGCATCTGGGGCTCGTGCCGGGGTCCGCCCGGGCGGCTTCCTGGCAGCTCGCCTTAAGAGAAGGCTGATATGGGACAGCGGTTCACGAAAAAGACGAGATGTCGTTGCTTGGGACGGGCAGGGGTCGCGGTTTCAAACGTCATTGTCAAACACGCTGTGTGCAGTGGTGTGGGAGGCGTGCCGCGCGAAGTGTACCCTCGACATGGCTCGACTGCTTCAGGTGACAGGGTTGCGGGCTGTGAGCCAGTGGTTTTTTCGCGGGCAGACGGCTGTAGCGGAAGCTTGGGGCAGCCTTAGCTGTGGCTGATATAGGACTGGGGTGCGGTGCTTGGGCTTGGGTGCATTTCTTGACGTTCCCGCAAGCCCTTGTCAAGAACCGTCTCGTCTGTGCAGACGATCTCTTACCAGACCGGTCCAAGGGGATTGGAGTTGCATCCAGACACTCTTCTGTGAGGATGCCGTAGCACACGCGTGGGTTCGGTGGCAGCGTACCAGCTTGGCTGTCAATCTCACCCACAGACGGCACAGAGATGGTATCACGGCTCCTATTTTTGGTGGCGTTTTTTTTATAAACTCATGGCTTGAAATGTTTTGGACGAGCAAGCCAGACGAAGAGTTGAGGCGTCTTGTGTCGTTGTTTCCTTGTCAGTTGTGGCCAATAAACAAGCTAAGCAGGTTGTGAGAAGGATTGTGTTAGCTCCCACAACCCCGGCTATAACGGAATGAAACTCGTTGAAGACAGCTCCGCTTGCGCGCGCGCGAGGGCATCGTGGCTGGCCTCAGTCGCCCGCATCACGAATCACGGCCGCCTGGTCCTCGAGTTGGTCTTTTGCAGCGCTCAGGTGTCATTGAAAAAAAGGAGGCATCTCAATGCGCATGACCATGACCATGACTATTAACCGGTAGATGTGCAATGATCGTAGCCAGCATCGAGGATCCGTTCGTTCTCGATCTTTTCGACTGCGCCCGCGCTGCATTGTCCTCCTTCTTGCGGCCGTCCAATGTTGCTTGGATCGTCGAGGCAGTGCAACTCAAGGTCGCGGGATTTTCGTGCATCTTGACGCAGGTCAGCCGAAGAACGGATGCTAAGGCCCAGGCACCTATATCGCAACCATGGGACGTTTGGTTTCAGTCGTGGAGTTGGGGTTCGCTGGAAAAATCGAAGGCCCGTATTCACGAGCTCGTCTAAGAGAGGTTTGAAACCGGGCGTCGAACCGCGGAGTTGAGGCGAGCATGGCCGCGAGGAGTGGAAAAAGTGCCACACTGCTTCTGCAAAGGGGGAGCCACTGAGCCAGGAGGCTGGCGCACAGGGCGATTGTCGGGCCGGGCGGCAGAATGCAGAGGCGGTGCCCATTGACAAGCCCGGTCTAGGGAGACCTGCAATATCGGGGGCAGCTGGCTCCGATGTGCCTGCATGGAGATGTGGAGTTGAGGGGTGTTTGAGTGGGAGGGACTCGGAAGTCTTGAGATTCAAGATTGCAAGATTGAGAACCCCCCGACCCGACAGCGACCCCGACACCCGTGTCCGACCCCCGACCCGTAACCGTACCTGGTAACAAGAGGAAGAACCGGGAGCAAGGGTCTACCGCAGTAGTCTGTTTTGCGCGGAATTTTTTTTTTTCTTCTTGTCGTCGTCTCTCCAGCTGGAGACAGGGTCCACGAAGTCTCCCAGGCGAGGCGAAAAGACTCCGGTCCTCTGCCGCCGCCCCGTCGTCAATCGTCGAGTCGGCGGGTTCTTGTCTGGGTCGTGTCTGGGTCAAGATTGGGTCCCTGGGTCTTTAGGTCGATCACGCCATTGCGGATTGCCCCAGAAACAACAAGTGTCGAGGCCACGGCCATCGCAGGCGATTGTTTGCCCAAGATGTTTTGACAGCGACAGACCAGACGAGGGGCATTGATGATCTTCAGAAGATGGCGGTTGACGTCGGGAGCTCCCACGACGATCAAGCAGCGGGCGAGACTGGATTAGATCATTTTAGTGTACCAACAGGCGCCGTTGAGCGGTGACGAGTGGCGGATCGACTGCAATTGGACTGGACACCGTTTGCGAGAGAGAGGAAAAAAAAGAAAAGTTCGGGTGAGAGCTAGGCCGTCTTCGAGACACCCACCACGACGTCAACGTCGGCTCGATTGAACGGTGAAGAATTCATCCAATCGAGAGAAAAAGCGCGCGTGAGGGTAACACATGGCTGTCCGAGTTGAGGGGGAGGCCGAGGAATTCGTCGTGATGCATCACCACCTCAACACTTGGATAGCTCGAGGAGGACCCTGGAGATGTCTCCTTACTTGGTGCTTGGATTGCAGCTTGGTGAGGTGAGCTTCGCTGGACCACATGTGCTTCACAGCAGTGGTAGTGGCCAATGGGAGGCAGGGACACGCAGCTGCCCGCGCTTGCCCACAAAAAAATGGCTTTAAGCTCGTGGGATCCTGAAGTGTGAGGCAAGAAGGTGGCCGTTGGCTATCTCTGGCTCCGATAAGGCAAAATCTGAATCCCACCATTGCCCACACCGCCCTTCCATTTCGAGGCAGGTCCCTTGCGTTCCTGCCGCCCTGTGGCGGGTTGGGCCAATCAGCGATCGCCCGCCCCTCCATACCTGAGGTACCCTCCCTTCTCGCTTCTCGCCTCAGGCCTGCGGCCATTGTGTCTGCGTGTCTTATGCTGCATTGTCGCCGGTACGAACCTTAGCTGGCCTGACCTTGGCCTCTCATGCAGTTGTCTGACTCTCTGTGCCTTTTTTTGCTACAATACTCGGTTTGGAGCACAGACGGTCAGAAGCGCAGAGCATGGAACACCGGGGAAAGGCAGGAAACGATGGGAAAAGCCAATGGAGGGAGCAAGGAAAGCTACACCTGGAGGTACCTTAGGTGCCTTAGCTGTAGGTGAGGTAAGGTAGGGACAAGCTTGAGCAGGTACAAAGGGGCACTAACAGAAAACAATGGGTGGCTTGCGGCCTCCCGCCGGAGCTCCCTCGCAGCTTGCGATAGTGCTTTGTACCCCGCCATCTTAAGGTGCCTCGCCAACAGTGGAGACCTCAAGCAAAATTCCCCCAATTGAGTCCCGCCAGCCGCCACGCTGCATTCTCACGAAGTGTCAGAGGCCACTTTCTCAAGAGCAATCTGCGACAACCCCTCCTTCCCTTTCCAAAGTACCCCACCTCAACGCTACTGGAAGGACTTCTCACCTCATTTTTTTTTCTCCCGGCGGTTTGGCTGGCTGGCAGAATCCAAAAGAGGCGATCAATAAAAATAAAAAATAAAATAACGAAAACTCCGGGGCCTCCACCAAAGTACCAATTGCTCGTACCATTGACTATCCATACCTACCCAACGGTGAGAAGGAGGGGAAAAACACAAAAAAGTGACATTGAGGCTGCAAGCCGACTTCGCTCTCCAGTCAACTGCCCCGGGACCCAGCCCAGCCTCTCTGCCCCTCGCACGCAATTGCCCAATTCACCGACTCGCGGGCCGCTAGAGTTTTTTCACACGTCCACCACCTCGACCTTTGGAAGACTACTTCATCTGCCCCTCCTCCTCTTCCGTCCTCTTTCTCTTCCTCTCCTTCTTCCCCCAACCGCCTGACTCCCAATTTTTCTCCCTTACCTTGCTTCTTGTCGGCGGGGTAATTTCACAACACATCATTTTATCACACTTGAGTCTTTTGCGTCGATCAGCAACAGCATTCAAGATGGTTCAGTCCTCGGTTCTGGGTTTCCCCCGCATGGGTGTGAACCGTGACCTCAAGAAGGCCAACGAGGCTTACTGGGCCGGCAAGCTCTCTCGCGATGAGCTCCTCGCTGAGGGTAAGAGACTGCGTCTCGCCCACTGGAAGATCCAGAAGGATGCCGGTGTCGACATCATCCCCTCCAACGACTTTGCCTTCTACGACCAGGTCCTTGACCACATCCAGCTCTTCAACGTAAGTGACTCACCCCGGAATCTCACTAAGCTCATCATCAAGCTGACAACATGCCCTAGGCCATTCCTCCCCGTTACGCCGAGACCAAGCTTGAGCCCATTGACGAGTACTTCGCCATGGGCCGTGGCCACCAGAAGGACGGCATCGACGTCCCCTCTCTGGTAAGCCCCGCCCCCGCCCCCGCTCATGCACGGGCGATGAACAAATCCCATAACGTAAAACAAATACTGATGGATCCGTCAACAGGAAATGGTCAAGTGGTTCGACTCCAACTACCACTACGTCAAGCCTACCCTTCAGGATGGCCAGACCTTCAAGCTCGCTGCCAACCCCAAGCCCGTTGTTGAGTTCAACGAGGCCAAGGAGGCCGGCATCATCACCCGCCCTGTCCTCGTCGGCCCCGTCTCTTTCCTCCACCTTGGAAAGCCCGACCGTGGCCAGTCCGTTGACCCCATCTCTCTGCTCGACAAGCTCCTCCCCGTCTACGTTGAGCTCCTGAAGCAGCTCAAGGCCGCTGGTGCCGAGACTGTCCAGATTGACGAGCCCATCCTCGTCTTCGACCTGCCCGAGAAGTCCAAGGCTGCCTTCAAGCCCGCCTACGAGGCTCTCACCGCCGCCGGCCTCCCCAAGCTGGTTCTGGCCACCTACTTCGGTGACATCGTCCACAACTTTGACGTCCTCCCCTCCATCAGCAACGTCTACGGCCTCCACGTCGACCTTGTCCGCAACCCCGAGCAGCTCGGCCCCGTCATTGAGAAGCTCGGCCCCAAGCAGATCCTGTCCGCCGGTGTCGTCGACGGCCGTAACATCTGGAAGACCAACTTCTCCCGCGCCATTGACACCGTCAAGCAGGCTATTGCCAAGCTCGGCGAGGACCGTGTCATCGTCGCCACCTCTTCTTCCCTCCTCCACACCCCCCACACTCTTACCTCCGAGAAGAAGCTCCCTGAGGAGGTCTACGCCTGGTTCTCCTTCGCCTCCGAGAAGGCCGTTGAGGTTGCCACCATTGCCAAGGCCATCACCAACGCTGCCTCCGTCCAGGCCCAGCTTGATGCCAACGCCAAGGACATCCAGTCTCGTGCCACCTCTGCCCGCACCAACGACCCCAACGTCAAGAAGCGCCAGTCTGAGGTCACCCCTGAGATGCACAACCGCAAGTCCGAGTTCCCCACTCGTATTGCTGCCCAGAAGAAGCACCTGAACCTTCCTCTCTTCCCCACCACCACCATCGGCTCCTTCCCCCAGACCAAGGAGATCCGTATCCAGCGCAACAAGTTCACCAAGGGTGAGATTACCGCTGAGCAGTACGAGAAGTTCATCGAGAAGGAGATGGACGATGTCATCGCCATCCAGAACGAGCTTGACCTGGACGTCCTCGTCCACGGTGAGCCCGAGCGTAACGACATGGTTCAGTACTTCGGTGAGCGCATGGACGGTTACGTCTTCACCACCCACGCCTGGGTCCAGTCCTACGGATCCCGCTGCGTCCGCCCCCCCATCGTTGTCGGTGACATCTCTCGCCGCAACAACCAGCCCATGACCGTCAAGGAGTCCAAGTACGCTGCTGCTCACTCCAAGCGCGTCATGAAGGGCATGCTTACTGGTCCCATCACCTGCTTGCGCTGGTCTTTCCCCCGTGACGACGTTCACCAGTCCGTCCAGGCCCAGCAGCTTGCTCTGGCTCTCCGCGACGAGGTCGTCGACCTCGAGGCCGCCGGCATCTACGTCATCCAGGTCGACGAGCCTGCTCTCCGTGAGGGTCTCCCTCTCCGCTCCGGCAAGGAGCGTGAGGCTTACCTCGCCTGGGCTGTCGACTCCTTCAAGCTGTCCACCGCCGGTGTCGAGGACTCCACTCAGATCCACTCTCACTTCTGCTACTCTGAGTTCCAGGACTTCTTCCACGCCATCGCCGCCCTCGATGCCGATGTCCTGTCCATCGAGAACAGCAAGTCTGACGCCAAGCTCCTCCGTGTCTTCGAGGAGAAGGCCTACCCCCGCCACATCGGCCCTGGTGTCTACGACATCCACTCCCCTCGTGTTCCCTCCGAGGAGGAGATCAAGACCCGCATCGAGGAGATGCTTAACAACGGTCTCCGCCCTGAGCAGCTCTGGATCAACCCCGACTGCGGTCTGAAGACCCGTCAGTGGGCCGAGACCAAGGCCGCGCTGACCAACATGGTCAACGCCGCCAAGTACTTCCGCACCAAGTACGCCGACAAGGCTTAAGCGGATGATGCGATGTATATGAAGTGTGATTTAGGTGTTGGGTGGGAAACGATGGTCTATTCAACAGACATGAAGTGGCAATACCCGCGGGGATAACCGGAAAAAATCAAAGGGGAAGGGCTCAGGCACATTCAACATAGGCGTTCTTTTTTCAACATATCTCCACGGCGTTTTGCAAGCGGGTTTGGGACTCGGGGAAAAGTAAGGCATTCAACAGATACCGCTTTCAGGGAAGGGTCCCTAGGTAGACACACAAGCCCCTTAACGGGCAGAGGTCTAATGTAGTTAGTACGTCATGAATTCATGATTATGGTTCAATCACTTTTTGGTCTTCTCGCCTGTGACAATGCTTGGAAAATGTGTGCGAACCGCCCCTAACGCACCAGAGGCATGGTTCGGGCTCAGTTGCCTTTGGAGAAGAAGTCGTTGATTTTACCTACAACTTTAGCCGTAGATGGGGCCGTGCGGTGTCATGGGTTGTGGCACATGTTAGTCTCAAGCGACAACTAGTCAAACAAGACCCTTGCAACGGATCAACAGAGTCTTCGAAACGCCTTTGCACAAACAAAATGCGACTTCATTTACAGGAAACCCGGAGAACGCCGTAGCGAGAAACGGGGCTAGTGTCGCGCGTAGAGGGCACACTCAAGCAGATCGAGCTTTGGGGTTCGCGAGGTCTACTCGAGGGGAGACAGGCCGTTGGTTGCCGGATCGGCGCCGCGAAAGGGAAATAACTCGGGATGACGCCACAGCAGAGCGTCACAGTCTTTTGCCATGCATCCCTCACTGACGCACACTATTCGGCAATTCCAATTACTCAGCAAAGTGGGAATGGATGGCTTCACTGATGGCGCGAGATATGGAGATGCCGCGGTTGTTCTAGGGCGGTGGTTGTAAGGCGCTGTGCTGCAATTCGTTACTGGACGGCGTACCTTTGCACCGAAGCTGATAAATCTTGCCTCTGAGGACCCCACACTTGTCCAGTTAGTGTCTCTTGCTGGGTAATTGCTCAAAGGACGAGAAACGTGTGACGGCACCAACCACCGACGAGCTTCTTTCCTATCTCGACCGGGATAAGTTTGACAAATCGACGACCAACTACCACAAAGCACGCTCGACTGCCCCATCTTCGCGGGATCTGTCTTCCGCTGTCGGGATTTATAACCTTGTTCATAAACCCCCGTTCCCCCTTCCGCCCCCAGTTGTCGACGTCAAAAAGACTGACAGCAACATCATCAACTCGAAACCTCTGCCAAAACAGCAAAACACCACAACCGACGCCCGTTGTCGTCACTGACTAGCCTCATCCTCCCCCGGCACAGACAGAACAGAGGACAATCCCCGCACGCACACCCGTCCCATCGCAGCAGCATCGCAATCATTCCCGCACGTCCACGTCTCTCCCCCCCTTCCCGCAAGCGACAATGACAAAAACCGCAAACAAGCCGGCCCCCAACGTGCCGTTTTACACCCCGGCCCAGGAGCCCCCCGCCGGCACCCCCGTCGACGCCTCCCCCCGGGCCCCGACGCTGTTCCAGCCCCTCCACATCCGCGACCTCACCATCAACAACCGCGTCTGGGTCTCGCCCATGTGCCAGTACTCCGCCCGCGACGGCCACGTGACGGACTACCACCTCGTGCACCTGGGCCAGTTCGCGCTGCACGGCGCGGGGCTGACCATCGTCGAGGCCACCGCCGTCGAGCCGCGCGGCCGCATCTCGCCCGAGGACGTCGGCCTGTGGGCGGATTCGCAGACGGCGCCGCTGAAGCGCGTTGTTGATTTCGTGCACTCGCAGGGCCAGCTTGCGGGGATCCAGCTCGCGCACGCGGGCCGCAAGGCGAGCACGCTCGCGCCGTGGATTACGGAGAAAGTCGGCAAGGCGCTGGCGAAGGAGGAGGAGGGCGGGTGGCCTGAGGATGTGGTCGGGCCGAGCAGTATCCCCTTTGACGAGGGGTGGGCGCTGCCGAAGGAGCTGAGCGTCGAGGTGATTGCTGTGTTGGTGAAGAAGTTCGCCGAGAGCGCGAAGAGGGCTGTCGAGGCCGGGTTCGATGTCATTGAGATTCACGGCGCGCATGGGTACTTGATCTCAGAGTTCTTGTCGCCTCTGAGCAACGTAGGTTGTCTTCTTATCATAAAAACGACCAGTAACTGACAAACTCACAGCAACGCACCGACCAATACGGCGGCAGCTTCGAGAACCGCACCCGCTTCCTCTTCGAGACCATCCAGGCCGTCCGCGATGTCATCCCGTCCGGCATGCCACTCTTCCTGCGCATCTCGGCCACCGAGTGGATGGAGTACGCCGGCGCGCCGTCCTGGACCGTCGACGACTCGCTGCGCCTCGCGAAGCTCCTGCCCGACGCCGGCGTCGACCTGCTCGACGTGTCCTCGGGCGGCAACAACCACGCGCAGAAGATTGAGATCTCGCCGTACTACCAGGTCAGCATCGCGGGCAAGATCCGGGCGGCGCTCGAAGAAGAGGGCAAGGCGCTGCTCATCGGCGCCGTGGGCATGATCTCGAGCGGCGAGATGGCGCGCAGCATCGTGCAGGCGCGCGGGGAGCAGACGAACGGCGAGGCGAGCGGGCACAACGGCGTGGACCAGGGCAACTGCGCGACGCTGGAGGTGGACGAGGAGCATGGGCAGGTCACGCAGGCGGACGCGGTGCTGGTGGCGAGGCAGTTTCTGCGGGAGCCGAATTTCGTGTACAAGATTGCGGACGAGATTGGGGTCAAGGTCAAGTGGGCGAACCAGTACCACCGCGCGCCGAGGAGGAAGCATTGACTACATGGTCGGAAAGGGGGTAAGGATGCGAAGTTGTGAGGGGGGGTAGACTTATGACTTATGACTGCGGAGAGACAGAGACGGGAAGACAGAGGAAGAACAGAAAAGTAAAGTTATTACAGAAGAGAGCTAGAGGAAGAACAGAAGTATAGAGGGCAAGGGAGAAAGAGAAAGAGAGAGAGAGAGAGAGAGAGAGAGAGAGAGAGAGAGAGAGAGAGAGAGAGAGAGAGAGAGGCAGGGGATGAACAGAAATAAGGAGGGAGAGCTGAATCCGACTCAGAGTATGCGCACAGGATGAGAGACGAAAGACTAAGGCGAATGGAGGTATCATCAATCACTGTCTAGTTTAAAACTATCAATTTTGCAATGCTATGATGTCAATGAACTTTCAAAGCCCACGCAGCACAAGAAAATCAACAAGTTAAACCAGTAAAACAACTTTGCTCAATGCTATGAACAAAGTCACAATTTGAACCCGTATCCCGAATCTCGACTTTATCCAAATCTAACACCTGAATTCTTCTACCCCAATACCCACGATAACAAGAAAGCCTGATAAAAAAAATTGGACAGTTGTGAAGAGTTCATAAACCGTAACTCTTCAGAGCTGATGAAGAATCCCCGCCAAGAACACACGCCGGAGGGGGGCTGTGTAATTAATACTGCTACTGACTGACCCCTTTATTCTCTCTTCCTGGGCGTCATGTGCACCTTGAGCGGCGGCTTGTTCCAGAGGATGTGGACCTGGTGCTGGTCGCAGCGCAGCCAGTCCCTGCTCTCCTCGGCGAGCTGGAGGTCGAAGTTGTAGATTACGCGGGCGAGGATCATGCGCATCTCTGCGTAGGCGAGGCTATTGTTGTTTTGCCACAGTCAGTACTCGACTCATATGATTTAGACTCAATTGGTGATGCTGTTTGGTGAAGAGCGAACGGGGGACTGAGAATAAAAGGGGAAGAAGGATGGACGACATACTTCATGCCGAGACAGTTCCTCGGGCCAATGTGGAACGGCTTGAGGGCGTCGAGCGAGTCGTTTGCAAACTCGGGGTCGCCCATCCAGCGCTCCGGGTGGAACTCGAAGGGCTTGCGGAAGTTCTTCTCGTTGTGGTACATTGCCCAGTGCCAGATGTCGAGCGTCGTCTGTTCTTTCACGTCAGAATCCTTCACCCCCAAGATACCAACTCCCTGTTTGTCGAAGGACAAGTGACAAGGGACAACACTCACGTTCCCGGGAATCCACTGCCCCAGAATCTCCTGGCCGCCCGGCGGCGTGACGCGGGGCAAAGCGCTCGGGACGGGCGGGTACATGCGCAGGGCCTCCTCGAGGACGGCCTGGAGGTAGTCGAGCTTTGCGGTGGAGATGATGTCGATCTCGTCCTCGGAGGCGAAGGCGGAGCGGACCTCTTGGTTGAGCTTGGCGAGGGTAGACGGGTTAGAGCAGAGGAGGTAGGTGGCACCGGAGAGGGCGGTGGCTGTTGTCTCGGAGCCGGCGATGATGAGGAGGCGGGAGTGCATGATGAGCTCGGTGCGGGTGAGGGCCTTGTGTGAGATTTGTGTAAGTTGACATGACATTGACGAGAAAGCAGGAACGGGGAAGGGCTTACTTCATCACCAGTCTTGTTCAGCATCGACTGCGCAAAGTCCGGCCGCGGCGTGCCCATCGCGATGCGCCGGTCGAGCTTCTCCTCGATGAGCTGGTAATGCGCGACGCGCTTGTCGAGCAGCGACTTGGGCACGAACATCTTGAGCAGCGGCTCGACCAGCTTGTAGCTCTTGAAGACGAAGAAGTAGATGCCGACCTTGATATCATCAAAAATGAGGCGCACCCACGGGTGGTAGTCCGAGTTCTCGAGGCAGCCGAAGGACTCGCCGAAGGCCAGGTCGCCGATGATATCAAAAGTGGTGAAGTTGTACCACTGCACGACGTCGAGCGGGCCCTGGCCGGCGATGCTGTGCAGGCGCTCGATGAGCAGGTCGATGTAGGACTTGATGATGGGCTGCTGGTCCTGCATGCTCTTGGCGGAGAAGCCATGAGACAAAATGCGGCGGTAGCGGGCGTGGTCCTCGCGGTTCGCGGAGATGAGGTCGGCGTGGCGCTCGTCGATGAAGTCGGGCAGCTTGGCGTTCTCCTCGAGCTTGCCGCCCTTGCGGTGGCCCATGACCTCCTTCCAGGCGTCCGGGGCCTGGAAAGAGAGGAGGGACGGGGAGAGGCGGACGACGTCGCCGTAGCGGGCGTGCAGGGCGAGGATGTCCTTGTGCGGGTTGCCGCGGAGGAGCATGAGGGAGTAGGGCAGGCGGGAGGCGGCCCAGAGCTTTGGGCCGGGGTGTTTTGCGAGCGGGTGGAGGGTGAGGTTGTAGATTGCTGAGAGGAGGGCGTAGATGAGGGCCTGGGGGGTAGTGGGTTTGGTGTTAGTTGCTGCTTTGAGGTGTGGTGTTTGGAGTGGTTGGACTGTAAGTGAGGTTCATACCAGGGAGACGACCACGGTGGGCCAGAGGATGAAGGGGGAGAGCCTTGGGCTCGCTGCTTGGATGTCTGACAACATCCTTTGGCGGTCTGGTAAGTTAGTGATGGAGGATTATGATGAAGGGATGCACATGAAGCTGTAACCAGAGGTCCGGCGAGTCGAAGACTGAAAGACTAGAGAAACTAGATTGCCTGATATCAAGAGTCGAGTACAGACATCTCAACCGGGTCGTAGCAAACTCTTTATATACTGCTTCTCCGCAGCATACACACCCCTTCACCATATCAAACTTAGAATACCAACGATGGCCCTCTGCACCTTCATAAAACGTCAACGTCACAGGCTGTTTACCATTTCCCCGCCATCCATTCGCCAAAGGAACCCGGCCGGCGGACTATGCCCGAGTCAAGTCAAGGCACAGACGAACCCGACAGGACCCCAAGCCTCATACCGCAGACCGCAGACCGCAGCGGCATCGACTTGCCGGGTATCCTTTCGCGACTCCAACGCCCCCCGGGGCCCATCCGGACGCCGTCATGCATGATACGAACACTCTTGGGTCCCTTCTTTTCTCATATCATCTTGCAGATGTCATGGAGGCGTGGAGCTACTCCGCGGACGAATCTAGAGTTTTCCTGCTCCTTTCCCACTTGGTGATAGGCCCGTCGATCGAGCAACGCCGCTCCCACACCGTGGGCGGGAGAGTGCCCATGACGCGCGGCGGGCCGTTGAGACGATTTGTCCCGCCCGTCTCTCCTAGTCTCGACTCGGGATAGGTTCGCTTTCTCTTTTTCTCACTCTCTCATGGGCACTAGGCGCTAGGCGAGCAAAAAGGGGGGGGGGGGGGGGGTGCGGCTGTAAGAGAAGTCGGAAATGTGAGCTGTCGGTAGTCTCATCGTGCAGGGCAGAAACACGGGTAGGCGCAATCCTTCCCGTCGATTACCACACACCCTCTATCCTTGTTCTTTTACGGTCAATGTGGCATCCTAACGTCTGCGGTTCATACCTTCATACAGGAAATGGGCTTGATGTGTTTCCTGAGATGGCAGCTCGGCTCCGAGGTTTTGGCGTGGAAGTGGATCTCACACCCGCTTTGTGCGTGTAAGTCGTCTGGAGTGATGTCGTCGAAGTGGCGGGCACAGGGCGCATCAGGGCTGCTGCTTGGACTGGACCTAAGGCAGGCCCAGGGGGTGCCGTGGGGAGCACGACAGCGGGTATTGGACTAGAACCGGCCGGGGGAACGTGAGGTAGGTTTCTTTCGATGGTGGCGGCGACGGATATGCAAGACGCTACAGCAGGCCGTTCTTTTCCTCGTTTTCGCAGCACCGGTCAAGGTCGGTCGAAAAGGGACCTCCCGGTTTGTCATCACCTCTGGCAATGAGCGACAATTCTTGGGCGTGCTTGCATTTGACAGGGTGACACGGCAGCAGAGACCGTTGCAGCTAAGAGCACCTCATGCACGCTGCACGCAATGTCCAAAAAAAGTGTCTCAGAGGGCGCTGCAGCGGGCCGGTGATGGCCCCCGCGGACCCGAAAGTCCGCGCATCCTTGGCGCCCTTGGCCGTGCCCTCCCGGTCTGGCACCCGACGTTGCGGACTTTTGGTGGGGTTCAGACGGGGTTCTGAGAGAGAGATTTGGCGCTAAATCCTGCCGAAGACCTTGCGATCCCCCCGACTTTTTGGGAGTTTTGGGTTCTCTCTGAACTCGGCCGTTATGGTCCGGCGTTATGCTGCTGCGCCGCACCATCACGGCGCCGGCGCCGCGTTTGTTGGTTTGTTGGTCGTTGGTTCACGGTGGATGCGGACGTCCCGGGTACTCGGGATGGCAGCTGACTACGATGCGATGAACGTGATCGCCGTCTCTGCTATTCAGTCTGAACGCAAACTGACATTTATGACGTTCGGGCGATGACACGGGGTTTGGGTTGATTGTTTGGTGGTGTGGCGGAAGCCAGCCCTCCCTCCCTCCGGTCTGTCAACTTGAGCACAAGCTCGGCAGCAGTTTCTCTCATTTGGTTTGACGGGCATCGCTGATCAAAGTAAAGACGCATCCGTTATGATTTATCCGCCAAAGCCTTGAGTTACCTCTTTCCGAGAGGTCATCCGAAGTCGAGAGTTTTCGATGCTCGCACTCTTCCACGTTACCTCCGCACCATCTCCGCGTTAGGTTTCCCGCGGCCGGCGCGGCGAGGCAAGGTGTATCGCGTGGATCGAACAGCCCTTTCGACAAAACATGCAGAGCTCGGGTTATGACGCGGAAGGAGGTGATGTGGCGGCAGGGACCGTATTCGGGAGAGTTCTACCGAAAGGGAGGCATCGTGGGGAGGCATCATGTGGACTATCCGACACGGACCACGACCACCAATCCAGATGACGCCGTTGCAAACCCAAGACCTGGTGTCGACGATTGCCTGCTTTCTATTTGCGCTCGGCCGGCAGTCTTCCAATACATCCATGCTGGCGATGACGAAAGGGGGCAAGGCGCGGTTCACTTGCCTCTTGAGACTTTCCCCCCTCGATCGACGTCTTGTTGCGGGTTGGGCCAATTTATTGACGCACGCATCTCCGTGATGCAGTCTCTTTTAGACGTCTGGGTAGGAATTGCTACCCATAAAGATGCAAGACCACGTCAAAATATTGCTGCAAAATTAACAACCAGACAAGATCACCGTCAAGCGAATTGGAGTCCAGAGACAGAACTAGACCGGTGATCGCCAATCTTGCATCGGCACTGGTAGGCCGTTTACCTGCAAGTAAGCCAATGCTGCACACCCGCAGGAGTATATCGCTGATTGAAGCAATCGGAGTCAATCCAACTCGGATGAAATGGTATGATTATGGCGACTCGCATTTGTCCTTAAACATGCTCGCTGTGACTGTATCATTGGCATCACAATATTCTATCATCACATGTGTGATTACATCCACGAGCCAAAACAGACAACACATGATGCGATCACAGAAGCCGCAGTATAACCAACGTACACAAAATGGAAAGTCGGCTTGAGCCTCCGACTTTCTGCACTATTATTCCGACTGGTGAACCCCGACATTCTGGCTCAAAAGGGCAAGAAAACTCAACGGAACCGGCAGGTCAAGCCGAGGGGGTCCGAGATCGGGCCACGGGGACAGGGGTCCGACCGGCGCCCCGCAGCATGCAAATCCTCGGAGAGGGACCGGCTTACTTCGGTCCACCCGTTTACACATCCTCAGACCATATTCAACAACACTCATTTTACTTTCTTTGCAGCGCTCAAACTCCCTTCTTCAACTTATATCTTTAGTCCCAAGGCGAAAGTTCTCCAAAAACTCACTAGCGAACGCCCATTCCCAGAAATCGCAGACACCAACCCCCCGCCCCCCACCATGGCTTTCACAGTCCTGTCCGACGAGGACGTAAAACAGCTCTTCCAGAACTTCGGCCCCGACGACGTCTCCCACATGTCCGACGTCCTCACGGACGCCTTCCTCTCCTACTCCGTCGGCCAAGAAGCACAATACCAGCCGCACCGCGCCGCCGTCGTCCGCCCGGACGGCACCACCGGCCTCTTCATGCCCGCGACCATGGAGGGCGGCATGTCCGTCAAGGTCGTCGGGCTCCCGCCGCCGCACGCCGCGGCCAGCGGCCTGCGCTGCGTGCTCACCGTGTGCGATGGCACCGGCCGCGCCGTCGGCGTGATCAACGCCGAGGAGCTGACCGCCTTCCGTACGTCGCTGGGCTCCATCCTGCTGTACCGCTACCGACAGGCGACGGAGAAGATTGTGGTCTTCGGCGCGGGGAAGCAGGCGCTGTGGCATCTGCGCCTGGCTCTCGTGCTGCGCGGCGGGGATATGAAGAGCGTCACGATCGTTAACCGGTCTGAGGGCCGCGCGCGCCAGCTGATCGAGCGGCTGCGGCAGATGGGTTCCGCAAGTGGTGTTGGGGACTGCTCGGGGGTGGAGTTCTCTGTCATCGAGGCCGCGCCGGGGACGACGCCTGCGGATGAGGGTGCGCTGCGGGCTGCTGTTGAGGAGAGCGATGTCATCTTCTGCACGACGCCCTCGACTGAGCGGCTGTTCCCCGCGGAGTGGCTGACGTCGGAGCGCGCGACGGCGAAGACGCGGTACATTGCCGCGATTGGGTCGTACAAGCTCAACATGAAGGAGATCGACCCCGACTTCCTCAGGGCTGTTATCGACACGCCGCTGGGAGCGTATGCGCCGTCGCAGGGCGAGAAGAAGGATGGCGTGATCTTTGTGGACAGCCGGGAGGCGTGCTTTTTGGAGGCCGGCGAGCTTGTGGAGGCCAAGATTCCCGCGGAGAAGATTGTCGAAGTTGGCGAGTTCACGGACAGGCTGCGGAAAGCGGGCGACGATGAGGCGAAGGGGCTGAAGGAGTGGCTTGCGAATGGTCTTGTTGTGTATAAGAGTGTTGGCATTGGTATCATGGATCTGTCGCTTGGAAAGGTCATTCTGGAGCTCGCTGGGAAGCACAAGGTCGGCACCACCTTGGCGAAGTTTTAGACGCTTTAGTAGTTAGAAGAAGTATGCGTCGGATATAGAGAGGAATAGAAATTTGGTTGCGACAATGCTTCCACAGTATCTGGTCCATGGATGGAATACAAGCCGTAGCAGCATACTGCGTTAGTAGAAAAAGTTGCCTGTTTGGGGCCCGATCCGGCCCCGATGTGGCCCCGCTTTTCCGGGCTCTCCTCCGCGGCCGCCGATCTGCACCAAGTAGGTATGCAATGATGCTTCGTTCTCCAGCGAAGACGACAAGCTACCTGATACGCAGTCATCTGCATACCTCTGCGGTTATTCGTCAACTCCAAATAGCTAATTACCGTGCTCTTTGGATGGCGTCCTAGTAAATGATTGGCAATGCTATCGACCGTTTCCCCGCAATGACTTGTAAAACCCCGCGCGGGGTAGGCCCGGAGGATCATCGTAGGCAGTGATTCTTCTTACGGCCATCGGCGCCGAAGTCCGATTACAACTCTTCGTTCGGGGTGTCGTTTTCCTCAGACCAGTCTCATGGACTTGGTACACATCTAGATCATGTCCCCGGACAACAAATCTGATTTAGATGACATGGCATCAGAAACACACTCTCAAGTTTGCTTGCAATTCTTTCACGGCTCCTCTCTGACTCAAAATGAAGCCATATCTCGCCTTCATACTCTCGGTCCTCATAAAATCCACTCTCGCATTCACCCCCAACTGCACCGCAACGACCTTCACCCTCCCAAATACAACCCTCATATCGGCCTCCCTCCACCCCGCCAACACCACCCTCCTCATCCCGCAAGTCCCCTCTTGTGGCGGCGCCTCCTTCAACCTCACAACACCCATCTCAATCTGCCGGGTCGTCCTTGACGTTGCAACATCCCCCTCAAGCGCCGTGCGCGTGGAAGGCTGGCTACCGCCCCCCGAGGCCTGGAACTCCCGGCTGCTCGCGTCAGGGACGGGCGGCATCGGCGGCTGCGTCGATTACCCCGTCTTGCAGAGCGGTTGTCTGCTCGGGTTTGCGACCTTCGGGACGAATGCAGGACACGACGGCGCGGCGGGGTGGGATTTCTTCCTGAACAAGCCGGAGACGATCCGAGACTTTGGGACGAGGGGGGTGCATGTTGAGGTTGAGACGGCGCGGAGGGTTGTCGGCGCGTATTACCGCCGGGAGGAGAAGGCGAGGTATTATCAGGGGTGTAGTACGGGGGGGCGGCAGGGGTTGCAGGAAGCGGCGTTATTTCCGGACGACTTTGATGGGGTGCTGGTCGGCGCACCCGGGGTAGATTGGTTGCATATTGTGGCGTCCAAGGGGATTTTGGCAACGAGGATTGGGTGGCCTGATATTGGCTCGGAGGGTTATGTGAGGAATGAGGTGTGGGAGGAGATTGTGAGGAGGCAGGTTGAGATGTTTGATGCCGCGGACGGGGTGGAGGATGGGATTGTTGATGAGCCTTTGAGGCATGTTTTTGACCCGGCGGTGATGGCTTGTAAAGAGGGGGAGGAGGAGAGGGAGGTGTGTTTGGGGCCGGAGCAGGTTGAGTCTGTGAGGAGGGCGTATGAGCCGATTAGGGATTCTGAGGGGAGGGTTGTGTATCCTGCCTTCGGGCTCGGGGCGGACACGGGTGTGTTTTCGGATAACGTGGATGGGAGGGCGGAGTTGGTGCACACGATTCTCCAGGTGAGAAACCCTTGTTCGAGTTCGAGATGGGGTGTCCTAATGCATGGAGGGCCAGGACTTCTGGAGAGGCGCGGTCTACAACGACTCCTCATGGACGCCGCACGCCTTCAACGAGTCGCAGATGGACTTTGCCGTGGCCCTCAATCCAGGCGGCATCAACGCCGACTTCCGCAACCTCACCGCGTTCCGCGCGCGGGGCGGCAAGATTCTACAGTACCACGGGCGGGCGGACCAGACCGTCACGCCGGCGCTGAGCTCTGAGTTCTTTGAGGGTGTGAAGCGCGTGGTCGGGCTGACGCAGGCCGAGATGGACGGGTTCTACAGGTTGTTTTTTATCCCGGGGATGAGGCACTGCAGCGGCGGGCGCGGCGCGTGGGATATCGGGCAGACGTACCCCCTTGATGGGCGACGGCTGGATCCGAGGGGGAACGCGTTATTGGCGCTTGTGGAGTGGGTTGAGGGCGGGAGGGCGGCGGAGGAGGTTGTGGGAGCGATGTATGGGGGTGAGGACAATTGCGAGGTGTTGGCTGAGAGGAGTGAGTTTGTTTTCTGTTGTCTTGTGAGTGTTTTGTGGGTGTGGTTGCTAATTTGAGGCAGAGTATTGCTCGTATCCGTATGAGAGTCGATGGGATGGGGTTCAGAACTCGAATTTGTCGACGGCGTGGAACTGCGTGCTGCCTGCCCATTAATTGCTCGGAGGCAGAGGAAGACAAGCTTAGACACAGAGTTTCGGCTTTCAGAAATCGAAAGAGTCTGCGTTGTTGCTGGAGATATCCCATTAGTACATGGTGAATCAAGATCGAAGTTACACAGACACACATAGAGCAGTGATGCAGCGTGCTGTGGTAACACAAGATGCCGCTGTGGTAAATATAAATACTTTTGGTTCTATTGGAAGACCTAAGTGTCGCAGAAACTAAAAGACATAGCAACCCCTGGATACCTTCGCGTACCTACTCTTACTCTCTCGGCAACCCCTATCCCTCAGCTCTTAACCCTTCTGCACCCTTCTTTCGTGTAACTCGTACCAGATGCAAAGCAACACCAGATACTCAACACCAAGGGCGTACGACCGTCATGTGAATGAACCCACATCTACACAGGTTCCCACGTAACCTCGACACTATCAGACATACCCCCAAATTGACTGTCGTCCGGAAATAGGCGCAGGTCATCAGCGTAATGTAGACAATATCAGAGCCTCCCAAGCAACATTCGAGTGCCTCGTTGTCAGAGGTAGAGGCGGCAGCACTGTACGTAGACCTGATCACGTCACGCGGGAGGTTGATGCGGATGGGGACATGATCATGACAGACGCTCCGCCCGTGGAACGTGAAGAATCGTACATGAGATTTGTGAGGAGCTAAGTAGTCTAGCCCCCCATGCCGGAGGCTGTGCATCTCTTAATTCAGCATCGTTGTTGCCTTCCATCAACCCATCTCTGCTGAATAAGGATATGCGTGGGGGTTGAGACACGGGCGAAGCCAGGGTTCCTCTCTGTGAAGGGCCGTGCCGTCACTTCGCTTTCTGAAGATGTAAACTCTGCGGCGGCAATACCGAAGGAACCAGGGCCTAGATACAGGACGCAGCGCAAAGTAAGGAATGAAATCCATGCTGTTCTAGCGTTGCATGAGTGTCAGATATCGTCGTCGACCGCGCGGGGCAGGGCGCCTGTACCTCCATGCTAGACCCGTGACAGTGGCATGAGAGGCGTCAACATATCTCAGAAGCCCATTTGGAGCCCGGTCGCATGGTGTCTACCCGCACTGCCTCTTGGCGTCTCACATTTGCGAGGATCAGGACCGCCGCGCGAGCAGCGACCCGGGTAGGATGGTGGATCGCAGGCATCCGGGCTGCTATGTATCACTGTGCAGGCTGCCAGGTTTGTTAGCTAGACCATTCTCAGCATATCATCGCATAACACGACTTTGTTGGTTCGCAGGACCTTGCCATCGCCATCTACTTCCTCCCAGGATCGATCACAACCCTCCGTGCGCAGGCAGGTAGTACAGGAGAACAGGCAAGTCCGCGATGATTCTGCCTCGACAGCCCTTTGCTAGACTCACAGATGGATCAGGCCATTTCAATAGCGTATAATATCAAATTTCAAGCTCTACCATACGTTTCATGGGATAGGTATCCAGTAATCATGTTCTAAATGCTTTTGATCC
This sequence comes from Colletotrichum fructicola Nara gc5, assembly GCF_000319635.2. Taxonomy (NCBI): domain Eukaryota; kingdom Fungi; phylum Ascomycota; class Sordariomycetes; order Glomerellales; family Glomerellaceae; genus Colletotrichum; species Colletotrichum fructicola. The sequence continues at coordinate 3,411,940 of NW_027094051.1, read as the reverse complement.
GAGCCAATCCACAACGAAGCAGCACAAACTCATCCGCTCTTCTCATTATAAATCACGCCAGACATCTAATAAACTCTGTCAGCGGTGTGCTGCTATTGGAAAGAAGCATTACAAGATGTCTTGACTTACCAAGAAAGGACCAATATAGGTCAGTGGCACTCCGGCATCATTACTCCAGTAAGGAGGAACTCCCCAACCCCTCATGTTGGGACAGTTAGTAAACTGCGGTGGGTTTACGCGGGCCCAGGTGGTCTCATATGGATTATAGTCGAAATTGAATTCGCAGACAGGTAGGTTAGACTGGATATCGCATGTTGTTAGCGCCATGAATTCCTCGTCAATTTGCAGACTACGCAGACTGCGAAAGAGGGTCAACTCACCACACAGCTCAGCGTCAAGTCTTTTACATCAAACGCCTCAGACCCGTTCTTCCCACGACACGACTGAGCGTCGATGTAGAGTTCGCTCGGCGTCGTCCAGTTTTTGGAAAACGCTACGTCGAGGATCTCCTTCATGCGATCCATGCCAATATCTACCATCCACGAATGATTAGTCGAGCTCTGGGATAACATCTCTCAAACGAATGTAGACTTACCGTTTGCTTTCGCGAGGCCGTATGAGTCTTTACCGTCGAACCAAATTGGGCCGCACGTCATCTTGTCGTCCAACTTCGAGCAATCATACGGGTCAATAGGAATTTCCCGTGGGTCGACACCGGGACTGCAAGCAACTTGTTAGTCTCCATTTGGTACAGTGTTTTGAGGGGTGAAGCCAACGCACTTCTTGACGGCGAAGTAGCCTGCTTGCTGCAAAGCCTGGTTGAAAACCCATTTCTTGAGGTTGTGGTACATGAAGTCGGTGTCCTCTGGTAAGTTCGTCTTGAGCCTCTGTTGGCCGAGTGTCAGTCAAACTCCGCACAGCATAGTAAGTTGACAATTACCTGGCTGAAGCCACCATTTGAGGTAAGCGCATAGAATGTGTCAAAGTTTGTCTGAATTTCAGTCAAAGCTGCTCCGACATTCTTCTGAAATTCGTTGACGTTCGTCCCAAGGGCATCTGACAAGCCCTCCCAGGGCACGTCGTACACCGTCTTCTGAGGGAACAGCAGATTGAAAAGACCAGATCCACCACCCAGAACACCGATCAGGGAGGCGAAGATCATGCTTGCTGCAACTGAACCACCGAGGAGAGGAGCCAACGCCTGTTGCACCCATCAGCGTTTGGTTCTATCGACAATGACGAGCCAACGTCCTACTTACCGCGAATTGACCGAGGCCGACCAGGTAGATCGGAGAAAACAGCGGTGTTTTGGGGTTCTTCGTCGTTGGCGGCGCGACGGTCTTGACGATCTCGGCCACTGAACCACTATTTTAGACTGGTGAGCAAACAGGTCAAACGACGAGGGTGTAGTAGAGACTTACATAGCACTTGCCTGTCCCTGAAGTAGCGACGAATGGTAATTGGTCCAGAAGAGATTGATGGCTGGTACACTGCGTCAACGGGCTGCTCAAGAGATCAAAGCATTCAAACGGCAAGGAATCTAACCATAGATGTTCCAGATGACCTAACGAAGACATAATTAGCATTGAGACGCCATGCAATCTGCGGCCAACACTCACGTAAAACTCCTGATACGAGGCATATCCAGCGTCGCGCCCGCTGGGAGGCGGAGTGCATGCGTTGAGAGCCACGAAGTCGCATTGCCATGAAATGAGACCCTGTGTCACGTCAGATTGAGGTCGATTGTATCGTCGATCGTGCCAAAGGCGGGGTCTTTCATACGGCGGAATCCAGGTAACACTGGGCAAAGCCCTTCTTCGAAGCCTCGCACCTCGCAGAGTTGTTGGACCACCAGTGCTGCAAAGGCAATTAGCTCGGTTCGCTCTGCATTAGAAATGAGTGGCTGGGCAAGTTACATTTAGGTGGTTGTTCATTTCGAGAACCTGCCAACATTCTGGCAAGATGCTGGAAATAGTTCGATGCGTCAGCAGGTTGCAAGAGTCACAGTTGAGGATGGGGAGGGACAATACGTACCCGTCTTCGGAAAAGAAGGAACAGTCGTCAACGGTGACATTCTGTGCTGGTTGCGCATCTTGTCGTGTTTCCAACACCTCGATGCTGCGCCCTGAGGCTAGTGGGGCGGTTCCTAACACCTCGATGCTGTGCCCCGAGGCCAGTGAAGCACCGAGACCAAGCGCCGCAAGCGCAATGACGTTCGAGAAGATCATACTGCCGACAGCTTGAAACTCGTGGTGATATTGAATTGGCGTGGAGTTGTGGGCGACAGGAAGGCGAGCCAAGTGCGATGCTGGGTATATGATGGAAGTGAAAGAGAGTTGGGTTGATCGCGAAGATATCTAAGAATCGACGCACAGCTCTGCTGATAAGATCTAGTCTCGTATGATGTCGAGGCTGTGCGTGGCGGGCCGCGGGCGCTCCGTTTGATATCAACCCTTGGCACTTGGTTTTGTCTTGACTGGATATCGAGTTGTGAACTCAAAGGATCATCGGCACTTGATTCGTGCGGACGCCGGGGGTCTTAGACGATGTTGAATAAGGACAGCTCCGCTGGTAAGGCAAACGAATCACCGGAGGAGCATAGTCTTCCGCGTACTGTTATGGAGTGCTGTATAAATCGGTAAATCGGAAATCGCGTCCCGATAGCAGAACCGTTGGAGACAAAATGATTAAGGGTGAACTTCAAGCACCAGCGGACAAACCCGATGCATAAGGCCTTGGCATGGGCACGACTCAATATAAGAAGTCATCGTAGAGATGGTGCAGCAAACGCGCTGGAGGAGGTACATGACAGCTGTGGGGGCTATGAATAGTTCACGATGACATCCCCCCAGCCCTAAGGGGGAGGGTGCACCTCAAACCAGAGGAGCGGCACTTGCGCAGATCACTTCTGACGTTGACGTCTGTTATTCCGAGGACTCAATTGCCGTTCCTGGAATAACGGGTCTTGGGTGATTGGTGTGTGGGCACGTCGGGAATGCCGAGACTCAAGATAAGCGGCTTCTTATCGAGCGCCGCAAAGGCTTCATTCTCGCCAGAGTGGGGGTCAAGCCTATAAATGCTCACCTTAGGGTGTCATTGATCTTATCAGTCGTGAAGTGCGCATGACTTGGGGGAATGGACTCAAGAGAGCCCGCAACTAAACCCACGTGCAACCACAGCACTGAGAAGCATTGACAAAGTATAACATATAGGTAGGTAGATAACACTGGCACGGGCTTCTGGGAGGCAAGGATGTAAGCTGCGGGTGGTGAAGAGTATGAAGATAAGCTATATTATTTTATCGGGGCGTAATAAAATATATATATGTGTATGACTTGTGCACGTAGATCACTTTGCAGAGATAACATCCTCCCGCGAACTTCGGGCATACCACAGCTACGGGTTGCGCGTTTTGTACTCAGCCATTTACTTCTCATTTTGCTGCAGCGGCCGCAAAAGGGTGTTGTCGGTCTCGGATGCGCCTAATGTGACAGTACAATCTGTGAAACACGGACAAAGCGGTTTGACCTTGCGCGACACCGTTTTGTGGAACTCCGAGATTTCTCTTATCTTTTGTCCACCCGACGACCACGGCTTGAGCGAAGCAAGCCCAGGCGGGGCATCTGGATCCGTATGAAAGGGCGACAACCGCCAGTTGAGAAAATAGTTGCCAGGGTCATGCGAACCTCACTCCTTTCCTTTCCTCAGCTAAAAAGGCAGGTTCGACCGGTTAACAAAGCAATCTGAGTTGCTGTTTACATTGAAAGCTGGCGGTCGACCTCCTTCAGAAAGTAGCAAGCAGGCTGCGCAGCGCAGCGCATGATCTCTGTTCGAAGACTCGACATGGGCTGTCGCATCAGATAGATAGCAGACGGGCCTGTTCCCCCTATTGTGCCGCCTGTTACAGATCGGCGATGTAGTAACTTGAGATTCGAAATTCCGACCGCACATCGCGCCATTTGGCCCGCTGGCTTAACAGCAGTCAATCCAATCAATTGTGTTCCTGCATACGTCCTGGGTGGCGCGTAGAATTTGCTGTTGTCTGTCTGCCATATCATAGGGGCTCCGCTTGCATGTTGTAATGCAACTAGAGCGCTAACCCTAACCCTCGTCAACGGAAGTGTGAGATTGCACTTCCCATGAAGCAGAGTATCTTTCAAGGTTATATGTTGATGTGCGTGGTGAACGTATCATGCGGCAGATGCGTTGAAAACCTCACATTCGAGCTTGTGAACACCGGCGAATCAATCGAAGGCGTCGGTAAGACCGTGGGCTGATGAGTTGGGGGTAATCCAGAACGAAGCTCCGTTGTCTCTGATAGAAGCTCTGCTAACGTACGAATTCATGCACTTATTTGTCCCTTCTATGGTTGGTCGATGTAACGCGAGAAGGGCAGCAAGGAGGTGACCGTCGGTGCAAAGCGGCGGCGGTGGTGGGGCTTTCGCTCGGGGAGTTATGCTGGAGACGCCGGCTCTAACATCCATCATGTCTGGTTAGCTACGCAATGTAGTTTATGAAATTGAGACATGTTAACGAACATTATAAATTACCAGTCCATCCTCGGATTGGGTACTCTTGCTTTATCTGTTCATGTTGAGAACCAACGTATGCTGGAGCAGCATCAGGGGATGGCGGTGGCCCAAGATTCAAAAATGTGACGATGAAGCCCGCAGCCATCAGCGGTGCAATTTTTGCCGCCGTCGGCACGGCTCGTAGTCGACGGATCAGAGGATTGCGGGCTAGGAAACTCATTTTGCTTCGATTTTGGGTGGATGAGTGTAATTATGTGTGGTCTTTGACACTTCTTTTCTTTAATCACAGGCGTACTTGTCGGTTTATAAGTTTCATCAAGTTTTCCGGAGAAAGGTCAAGAGGCTATCCACAAAAACATTGCCAACAGAAAACTTTAAATCGGCTTAACCCTAGAAAACATAACGAACTTTTGACTCAGAACCCGTTGAGGTCGCACGGGTGTGCGCTCGATTCGCGAGTTATGGTCCACTTCCGACCGTCCTTGGCGCTTTTGCCGGCGCCGCCCACCGACTTCTCGCCGGTTCTGGACCCACTTTCGGCTCCGTGTCCGGGTGGTGTAAGCGACAATAATGCTTGGCGATCCTGAAAAACACTAGCTAGCAGGAGCTAATCCCATCTATTCTCTTTCTCAACCGCCGCCGTATAAAACCATTCGATCAAGATACATATTGGATTATCCCCACTATGCGCAGGATGTATACACTAATACGAGCAATCTTCCATCCGCAAGTTGTTATTTAGTACAAATAGTGAGTACAAAAACGCTCCCAAGGTTCTCAATTACCTGGAGAGATGTCGTCTACAGCACAGGACGATCCTACGTTGCCGTTGCTACTTTCTAACTCACCATGGTATCTTGCGCAACCTGACATAGCACTGCGTCGGCTTGACAGTCAGTCCGACGCACCCATTGTACCCAGATAGCTCATCCGGGCAGCGAAGAAGCTCAAAGTGCCAGAACAAGAGCACCGTAAACATTCTAAGCTCCAAATACGCCAGTCGCCGTCCGAAACAAGCCCTAGGCCCCAGTCCAAACGCCATTTGCGGCCCGGCGGTAGCATCAAACACCTCGCGATCGGCGTCGTCTTTCGACGGCACCAGCCAACGCGCGGGCTGGAAATCCGCCACCGGATAAGGCGACGAGTTCCAGCTACGGATGCGGCTAGCTGTGTTGAGGGCCCTCTTCGTGCGTTGCGAGTCCGGTATGTCGAATTCAGGCTTCATAATGCTCTCGCCGATAGTGACCAGGATGATGTTTGTATCTTTCGGGATTCGGTGGCCTAGGATGGTGGTGTCGCAGAGGGCCTGTCTGTCGGTGACGGACGTGGTTCCTGCGCAGCGGAGGATCTCTTCCATGGTGGCATCTAGGTATGGGATCGTGGTCTTGGTGATTTCTTCGCAAGTTGGCTGTCGTCTCTCTGCGGCTGCTTCTGATAAGTGCCTGCGTAGCTCATCGCGAAGTGTTCGTTGGATATTCTGATGATCTGTCAAGTACTTCAAGCCCCATCCAAAGGTGGTGGCGCTGGTCTCATGCCCCGCCATCAAGAAGCCAAAGACCTGCATTACCCCCTCGATTCAGTAAAGCCTCATCGAATAAGCGGCTGGCTGTTTTGACATACCTCGCTGTGCATTCCAACAGACTTGAATACCGGTTTCCTACCTTCTTTCTCAGCAAAATGCTTCTCCCTGTGTATCATGTGGTTGACTGCCGAGGATACAGGTTCCTGAGACTTGAGTCTCTCCACAGCGATGTCAATCTCGCGATCGATAAAGTCGTCTCGGATCCGTTTGGCCTGCTTGATGCGCGAAGTTTGGTGCATACACCAGGACCGAAACCTCGGAAACACGGCTTTCCTCGCCTCCTCGACAGATTCGGCCAGCGTCAGAATCGCATCGACGACCTTGTTTCTCGCTTCTTCTGGAAACGACACAGGATCTCCAGGTTTGGAAGGTTCTTCTACCCCTCCCATGGAGGCGACCGCTTCAAGTCGGGCTGGTATCGCTGAATGAGCAAACGCTCCCCCAAACGAGAACGAGAACACCGCGTCCAAAGCACCGTAGTAAATGTCCTCAAACGCAGCAAAGGGGTGTCCCCTGGCGAGCCGCGCCTTGTGATCCCACAGCTCGACAACCTTAAGCACGTTCTGGTAGATCGGCTCAGCAGCGACGTTGTGGAGGAAGCCTGGCGTCATGAGGTCTTGCAGCCACCTCCGCTGCCTCTTGTAGAGGGGGTCCTGGCTCTTTATGAGCATGTGAAATTGGGGGAACAGAGGTCCGAAGATGTGTTCGAGACTGTCTGAGCGGTCGAGCTCTTTGGTTCGCCGCATGGTGATGTCCTCGGCTTCGCGAAAGTCGGAGAGGACGACTATGGGTCGCGAAAAAGGTGCCAGCCAGAGCTGGATGATGGGTGACTGGAGCTTCTCGCATTGGGAAGAAACCCATTTCCAGAGCGATATGTCTTGTTTTTGGCTGTCGAGGAGTGCGGGAATGTCTCCCATGAGAGAGTTTGCTGCATCTTTGTTGTATGGTATGCCGGGTATTGGTTTTGGGAGGAGGAATAGGTACAGAGCATATGCTGACAATATCAAGGCTATGATCTCGAAAAGAGTCGTTTGAGAATCAGACTGATTTGGATACATCTTCAAGAATAGGTGCCGTGGGATTGGAATCTCGCGCTGTATTCGATTCTGCTAAGAGGTTTCTTATTGCTCGTTTATATGACTCTGATTTTTATCATAGTCTACCAATGAACTATGCATTTCCACCAATTCCACCTCCTTATAGTTATCAAGTTTATGTTATCTAATTGGTTCGTGGATGTTGAGAATCACCGCGAATATGAGTTCTACCATGGGCTTAGTACACCGGACTCAAAGTCCGAGTCCGAGCCCGATCCCGAAGCCTGGGCTCCACTCCGTGGTCCATGTCCACGACCGCCGTTCATCCATCTTCCCACGACTATTCCTCCCACATAACAATGAGGAACTGGTCAATACTTCTCAGTATGAGTGATGGAAGGGTCTTATCAAACCAAATTCCGGATTCGGCGCCGACGAACCCTCGCCTGCACGGAGTGCCGAAGGAGAAAGCTGAGGTGCGACCACCAGCGCCCCTGCAGCAGCTGCCAGCGGTCAAAGAACAGGGTATGCACCTATCCCGAGCCGTCTTCGTCCGCACGATGGAAAAGCCCTCCTGAGATGCAACAAAGTCCGTCGCGCGATGAGTCTGCGCAGCCCGAAGCCGCAGAGACAGTACCGCTTCCGTCTCAGCAGCCCGACCCGCCGCCGCCCCAGCCTGTATCGGAATGCGGAATTTGGCATTCATCATCTCTTGGCAGTGTTCTCATCAGCAGACCGTCAGCTTCAACGTGGAATGGAGAGACGGTTGTGGGAGAGTCGCCCACACACGCAGCGGAAGGCGCGCGCGCCGAGCTGGACGGATCTCCCACCATTGCTACGTTGACCGACGTCTCGGTTCCGCCGACGTTGTTGATGGCAAAATCGAGATATTTCTCTCCGGGTCATTGGCTGCATTCAGTCATTCTGGTAGGTTCCACTATTTGTCCTTCGATGTCGTCTTTTCATACTTGTCTCACATGTCTAACAGAATCTACCAGCCTTGAAATGGCTAGATGAGGAGGTGTCTAAACAAGGGGAGTGCTGGCAAGGTCTCCAACGGTGCCGGGCTCTAGGGGAGAGCCTCAAAGCGCAGCGTCTGTTAATGCGGTTCCCCGGGCAATATGGATCCCATCTGCCGGACAAAGACGCCTCGTCCAAGTTACTCGAAAACTATCTTCGCACTTTCGAGACGGTCTACCGTGTCGTCCATGTACCAACGCTCAAAGGGGAATATGAAGCCTTCTTAAAGAATAACGAAAATCCCAACACGAGCTTCATCGTCACTCTCCAATTATGCATGGCGCTCGGAGCGTGCGTCAACGATGACACCTTCTCATTCAGACCCCAAGCTCTTCAGTGGATCCACGAAGCCCGTGAATGGCTCGAGTCGTCCGAGAAGAGGAGATTGACAATGAGCGGCATACAGATCATGTGCTTGGTCCATCTCGCTCAGCAGGCGACGGAGTCTTTGTACGGCGACCGGGTGTGGATCCTCAACGGGACCTTGCTCCGGTCCGCCATGTGCATCGGCCTCCACCGGGACCCGGCGAAGCTGCCGCGGATGTCGACGTTCCAGGCCCAGATGCGTCGTCGGCTGTGGCTGACTGTGATGGAGCTGGTTCTTGACGCGAGTGTTGACTCTGGGCAGCCGCCTTTCATCTCGGAGGACGACTATGATTGCGAGCTCCCGGCTGATTTGAACGATGATCAGATTGGGCCCGATATTGAGACGCTGCCGGCTCTGAATACTACCATCACTTTTACAGACATGTCACTTCAGATCGCTCTGAGTCGTTCCATTGGAGTTCGACTATCTGTAGCAAAACACTGGAGCAAAATCAAACCGAACGGTGGATACCCTTCCGTGCTACAGCTAGGGTCAGAATTGGTGGCCGCACGCCAGTCACTAAACCAGACTCTCTCAGCTCTCCGTCCTAAAGCGTCCCAGTTCCAGCACCGCTTCTGCGACACAATCCTTACGCGGTACCTCTTCACAATCCACATGCCATTCGTCCCGCTCTCAAACCCTCTCTTCTGCCACTCACACAAAACCTGCGTCGACGCCGCCCTCGAACTTTCCTACCTCACCCTGCCGGCCTCGTACCCGGACAACCCCTTCGTGGAAGCCATCCGCATGGTATCAGGCATCAAAGAGCCCTGCCTCGACTTCGACCGCCTCGTCACGTGCGGCTCCGGCTCGTTCAGGATCACCAAGCACCTCGCGACGAGCATCCTGGCCGCGGACTTGGCGGCGCGGGTGGCTGAGAACGGGGTCTCAAAGCCGGGTTTGGCGCTGCGCATTGCCGAGGAGCGGTGGCTTCTCCGTGCGGGGGTGGAGTGGGCTGAAGCACGCATCAGAGCAGGGCAGGATAATGTGAAGGATTATGTTTTCTTTGCGGTTGTACTGGCTTGTGTTGAGGCCCAGATGAGTGGGGAGTCTGCTGAGCGGGCGATGGAACAAAGGGGACGTGAGGTTATTGATCAGTGTGTGGAGATCTTGACGGAGATGGCGGGGGATCAGGAAGTGCCACAGGGCAGCTATCCTAGTGTAGCTCTGGATGATGGCGAGTTGGATATAATGGGCGCTTTTTGGTCCAGCGACTTTTCTGGGATTGGTTGGATGGACTCAATGTCAATTTTGCCCATGTAAGAGAATAATGAGTATCTAATGCTGTTCTCCGTTCAAAGTTTCTGGGTGCGGAGTCTCAAGGCCGAGTCCGAGGACCGACCCGAAGATAACTGACAAGCGTTCCAGGTTTATACTGGAAGGTCTTGCACATAAACAGCAGGACAATCTCCGCCTTTTCAGGTTTGATTCAGTTCAGAGTCGACATTCAATTCGTGTAACACAAATATGAGGCCAACCCAGATTCTCCAGTCAGGACCGCACGTCCCAGTTGGAAGATACGGCGTGTAAGTCACTGCTAAAACCCAAATGCTTTGTGCCTGTAGACGAGAAATTCTCATTAACGGCTTGCAATGAAAATGCAGTTGGAAGGGATGGTGGGGAAGTATTGGTTTGCCATCCATTTTGCCTATGAGTTGAGATTAGGCTTGGGGTCTTCATGGCTGACTCCGCCCCAGGAGGACAGAAACAGAGCGGAATCATCACGTACGGCATCGCACCAAATCGTCTCAATCCATTGGCCGGCGTCGCTCACAACGCCGTCTTCAACCTCTGGAGACGCTTCGCCAGCCAATTCTGGTATGTCGCACCGCCGATGGTTGCCGGGTGGTATGTGATGTACTGGGCTGATGAGAGGTGAGATACGTTGTGCCTCACGAGAGCCTTGAGTGTGAGTAAAAGTATTTCATCTGACTGCTTTCTATCAACAGAAACCGATATCTCAACTCAAAGGCAGGAAGGCTTGAGTTTCGGGATAGCTAACCTTAGTTTTGTGATTGACTCCTTTGTCATATCACGACCATCTTTCTTCACGGCTGTCCACTATTCATATCCGCCAGATCGAAGAACATCTGGATGGCTTCCTCTCTCCACGTATCAGGCTGTAGGCTGAGACCATCAGTAGCACTGAACACCATGTTCTCCGGCTTTTCTCGCGTGTACACCGGCCAAGTGATATTGCCGACTGACTCTGTGTTATGTTAGTGAACATCTTCAAGAAATAACTTATGGGATATAGAAAGGCCTGACCTTGGTGATGATTGTTCGGCGACCCCGAAACCACAAAGCTGATCCACATCCCGCTCATTACACCCGCCAACTCCTGAAACTGCCTCCTCAACTCGACATCTTTCGGAAACGGATCGACCTCCCACCCCGAACCATCCTCATCCCCAAACACAAACGGAATCTCCTGAAAGTGCGTCGCCCCCAGCGTCTCCTTATCAACATTCGCCGTCACCACATCAAAAAAGTAACCATAAAACGCCACCCCGCTCTCAGCCCACACCCTCGCCGCAAACCGCCTCCCCGCATGAAAGAACCCGTCCCCAAGAAACAACGCCGTCTTGCCGTACTCCGCCCCCAGCGCCGGGCCCGGGTCCGGCCGCACCGTGCCCAGCCCCGCGGCCGACGGCGCGTCGATCTCGTCCTGGTACAGCGCCGCCCACCTCTCCACCATCGCCTCGGGCGGGAGCTTCCCGCCGTTTGAGGCCGCCACCATGCCCGCGAAGTCTTCGTGCGTGTTCAGCGGTCCCGGCATGGCGTACTGCACCACGGAGGTCGCCTCGTTCCTGTTCGTCCCAATGAGCAGCGGGACTTTGACGACGTTCCCCGCGCGCAGGAGGTTGTAGCTCGTGTCGGTGACGAGGTCGCCGTCCAGCGCGAAGGTGTGCGAGTACGGAACCGCCATGCTCGCTTTATTCAGCACCTCAGCCGGGACAGAACGCAAACACGCCAGCGGCTCCTTAACCCCCGCGCAGCCCGTCACATTCAACACACTCTCAAACTGCACCCTCTTCTCCTCTTCACTCAAAAACGGCGCCGTCGAAAACGGCCCGCCGCTCTGTGCGATCGCGCCGCTAAACAACCCCTCATCCCGCGCCATGAGGTGATACCCAACCGACGCGGCCCCCGCGCTCTCCCCCGCGATAGTCACCCTACTCGGATCACCCCCAAACGCGGCTACATTCTCCTGCACCCACTTGAGCGCCTGCCTCTGGTCGTGGAGCAGGAGGTTCTCCTCCACCCCCGCGGCATTCATCATGCCGAACAGGCCGAGGCGGTAGTTCACACTGACGAAGATAACGGGCGTCCCCATCGCCACGGACTGCGCGACGAGGAAGGAGCCGTTGTAGCGCGCGTCGACGGCGCTGCCGTGCTGGAAGCCGCCGCCGTGGATCCAGACCATGACCGGCAGCTTGGGTTCCGGAGGGGGGCTGGCGGGGCGGACGATGTTGAGGTGGAGGCAGTCTTCGCTCATCTGGGCGGTGTCGGGCTGGTAGATCCCCGGGACGCGGAGGGCGTTGCCCATGCAGTAGGGGCCGTAGGAGTCTGCGAGACGGGTGAAGTTTGGCCATGGGTGAGGGGGGACGGGGCGGCAGAGGCGAAGGTTGGAGATGGGCGGGGCGGCGAAGGGGATGCCGAGGAAGAAATCTTGGGAGTAGAAAGGGTTGTGTTTGCCTGCTAGGGTGCCGTTTTTAATGTTGACGATTGGGGGCGGTTTGTGAGTCGAGGTTAGGGGAGTTTGGGAGGCTGAAGTTGATGGCGTGAGGTGTAAGACGGCAAGGGAGAGATATTGGGTGAATAGAGCTGGTCTCATATTGGAAGGGAGAAAACGGCTGGCACTCAGAATAATAATGAAAACTTGGAATTCTTGATAGACCAGAACATTTGGGATAACACTCCTCTTGTACGCAGCTCGTCCGTCATTCATCCCCTCAAGTCTTCGGACGATAGGCTAATGGGATGATTCCCCCGTTACACAGCATTGAATAAACGAAAAGAAATGACCAATAGTCTCCAATCTATCTCAAATGGTCCTCCCATTCGACTTGTTAGAATCTCACGGCCTCGGAGGTCCGCAGTTCTGGGCGGTGCCGAGCCCGGAAGCGAAGACCCAGCTGACATGATATTCCTGTCTGGGGGAGAACAATTCGCTGATCTGACGACGTATTGGCGTGAGATCTGAAGAACAAGATCCCTTACACAACATGATAGATTTGTCAGATCGCGGGGTGCCATACCGTCCGGACGCCATCGAGCAGGTTGACGAAGTGATCAACACAGGCTCACGAAAACGACACACGTCAAGATCTTCAAGCCAGCTGCGTTGACTAGGGAGGTTAACATACTGAGCTAACATTTCACAATACCATCGAGTCAAGCCGCACTAACACGAACTCATTCACGGAAACCTTTTTCTTTTCAATTGATAGTACTTGGTAAAGTGCTCCGCCCCGACTTTCGCAGCGGAGTTGAGGTTACACGGCGTACCCGCCCCCACTCCTTTATCCCCAAACTCAAACCCCCAACTTCAACATCAGCCCCCCATTCTCACCAATCGCAAGCAAATCTCACAAAAAGAAAAGAAGTACACAAACTTCAAAAACAGAAGACGTGAAAATAGTGTCGAGCAACAAAAGGATTGGACGAACAGGGAATCGAACCCTGGACCACTCACATGCTAAGCGAGTATTATACCACTAAACCATTCGCCCTGTTTGACGTCGTCCATCCCCAGAATGTGGGCTCAAGAAGGCCACGACGTGGACGAATGCGGACGCACGAACGAGACATGTCCCGCCTCGGCCACGAGAATGCAAGAACGGGCAGTGGCGTTTTCTCTGGGTTATTGCTAATGTCTTCGGCGGGGCCGCGTGGAAAATGCGCCGCATAAAGTAGTTGCACTGCTTCTCGTCAACTCACTCGAGACCGATGCAATTCAATTACCAACTCACACCCCGCCTCAAACGGGAAACTTGTGAACTCCAGGCTAAGTAAACGGATGCAATGTACTCCCAAATCAAACCTTGCCGTGCTCATGCTTCCTCCCTCTCTCTCTCTCTCATATACTCACTCCGCTGCCAAGTCGAAAAACACTTGAATGTACCGTTATGCCAAAATACCATGCTCGAGTAAAAACAACCCGCTCCCGCGAGAACCCGCCAACCCAGACTCTCACTCTCAAACCCGCAACTCGACGGCAATCTTGTCGCTCTCGCCCACCACCTCCCCGGCGCTCTGAGCGCCCTTGCTCCGCCTCTTCTCCAGCTCGCTCTCGGCGATGGACCGGATGAGCTGTACCGTCAGCTCCGTGCCCGTCGCGACGGCCTCCTCGGACGCGTCGGAGGGCACGTGCAGGAAGACAACGCGGCGGTGCTTCTGCTGTTTCCAGAGGTGCGCGAGGGAGGAGAAGTAAATGAAGTCGCAGAGGTAGTGGCCCGCGTCTTCGGATATGCGGAGGTCGGATCGGTCCTGTTATGGGGTGTAAGCGGCCTGGCCCGGATAACTTACAATCCATCCTTCTCACAACACACCAATACTTGTGTGTGTATTACAAAGGGTGGCACGAGGCATGAAAACGTACCGGGCTATGCGCCTTCCACCGCCCCAAAACATCCCCCAGGTCGAACTCAGTCTCGATCTCATCGGGACAGCCGTACCAGACCCAGCCCTCGCCCTGCTCCTTGCGGCGCTCCTCGTCCTCGAGGCGGTTGCCGTCGACGTCGGGGAACGCGTAGCCGTCGCGGTGCCCGCGGCGCTCGACCGAGTAGAAGAGGCGCGGGCCGGCCATGCCGATGTGCACGACGGCGTCGATCCGCGGATGCGTCGCGGGGTCCCAGAGCTGGGGGACGAGGTGGCGGACGGTCTGGTAGTTGACGCGGATGGCCTCGGGGTGGACGAGGATGCGGACGGGCGGGAGGGGTCGTGTTGTTGTTGTCGTCGTCGTCGTCGTTTCTGAGGGGTGGTCTTTGGGGTTCTTTGCGCGGAGGGGCGGGAGGTACGCGGGCAGGGAGTGGGCGATTTCCCAGGAGGGGTTCACGGGGTACTGGACCTTGAAAGGCTGTTGCGGGTTAGTTATGTTAGCTGGGTGTGTGTGGTGTAGCAGAAGGGGCGGAAGGCAATTGAAGGGATTCTCTGGCTCGTGTGCTCTGAAGATTGGGAGGAGTGACAATCGTTGCAATGGCGGGGCAGTGACGATCTGGTGGTGAGGGGCAGACTCGGGGAAAAGACGGGCGGGCGGTGGGGATGGACGGGTGTGTGCTGAACGTACGCCGAAGCCGGTCACGAGGACGGTGAACTCGTCTTGCGAGTCAATCTGCGACCCCATTGTGCCGGTTCTGAGTATATCAAAGGATGAGAGAGAAAAGAAACAAATCTGCGAGAGGTTTTCTCCTTCTTCAAAGGACAGAGAAGGGGGGGAACGAGAAGACGGGAACGGGAAACGATTGTCTTGCGATTATGTACCTGAACTGCGGCCTCCCCTGATGCGGGATTGTTTGCGCTGTAAGAGGTGGGGTCGCAGCGCTAAATGCGAAAGGCCGCAGGCGGAGATGGGACGCCGCCGCCGCGGCAGCAGCAGCAGCAGCAGTGGGGGACAGGGGTTCGCTTTCACCATACCTACTTGGGCGGGGGAACCTGAAGCCTGCGCAAGGACGGTGCGGGGCGCCGCTGGGCGAGATCCGAGGCAGGCGCGGGGGGTTCACACTAACCAGCCTTTTGGAGACTACAATGCATCAGAATCGCGCCCAAGGTACGAGAATCATTCCAGCATGTTCAGACACACGGTTTGAATGTAATGCGTTCAATAAAAGTACTTGGCCTCAGATGCAATGAACCCCGCCACGGTCAGCTGAAGCTACGTATTCAGAACCGGCCGGGGTGACGAGAGTTTTTAGCTTCCGCACATGTTTAAAAGAAGGGGGGCACTAAACCACGAGGATGTCGAAGCATTGATACAAGGCCATTGGCGGTGAGGGCGCAACTACCAGGCTGTGGGCGCCGGGATGGGAAGGGTAAACTTCATGGACGTTGGTTGAAGCAAAACCTTAGCTGGCACCCTACGCCTAACCTTGTTATGTGAGTGGTCACTAACGAAGCATCGTGCTCAGCTCAGCGAGCTGACTGGACGTTGGTCATGCCATTGTTTTTACTGTTCACTGTATACTAATTCACTGCCGTCTGCCGTTATACCAGCAGCTCATCTATCGTCGTGTCCAAGGCGCAGTGCACCCAAACGGTGCGGGTATCAACCATCATCATATCTAGCTTCATCAATAATGAAGGACCTCATAACTTCCCAAAAACAATCCGGCTCACTCTGATCGCGGCTCGTCGACGATCTTGAGCCCGCCGACTTCGTCATATTCCACCCGTCTCTCGTCGACGGCATTCCGCATCTCTTCGCGCAGAACCTTCTTCTCGCCGGTGACGGGGTCCCATTCCCACCCCTCTCGCATCCACATCCACCGCAGACACGCCCGAAGCTCCTTGTCGTCGGGTCGTACTCTCATCCACTCGGGCTGGAAGTTGGGTGCCGCGCCCTTGCCATTCCAGTCTTGCGCCCGCCCGAGAAGCTCGTCGCGGCAGAAGATGCGCCAGCTGTCGAGTGCGTATTTGCCTTGGGTGAAGTGGCCCATCTCCCAAGAGTCGTCTGTAGCGGCTGGTGTAGTGTGTTCCTCCTCGTGCTCGTCCTCCGTATGTTGCATAATGGCATTGAATAGACTATCTCGTTTGTCGTAGTTCTTCACTCTATGAAGGACTCCCGCCGTAGGTGGTCTCTCTAACCACAATCGTGCGTATCGCTGAATCGCTGCCGTTCTGACAACAGAAAGACCCAGGTGGTGCGTCATATTCATAATGGTAGTTGGGTCTGCCTCAGCCAGGGCGGCAGGCGTAGGGTACTTCTCTTTGATCTTGTAAAACGTAGGAATAGCCAGCGTGCCCGCTGTTTTGACGAGATAAGTAACGACGACCAATAGCCAAAAGGGCTCATGGGCCATTTCTTCCTGAATAAGACCAAATCGTGGAGCTGAGAGCGGCGGAAAGGGAATAGTTGAGACAAGGCCATTTCGCTTTTTCGGAGACTGCTTGGGCGATTGCTTCGCTGGGGATTGTGTAAAAAAGGGCGACATGACAGCAGTCTTCCGTTTGGGCGAAGGCCCGCCTACTCCTCCGATTTGACATGGCTCAAATCCAGGGGGGACAAGGGGCCGGATGAGGTCGTCGGGGACGGCGATGGGGACGGAGACAGTCGGGTGGGCCAGGATGGCTTCTCTGCCCGAAGATCCCTGGCTGTCTGCGGGCCATTGCCTTTTAAATCGCCGGCGATGTCGTCATTGCCTCCATTTGCCTGGCTGGCTGCTGTCTGAATACTGCTGCTGGACTCCGACGGACCAGAGGCGCTTGCATTTGCAGACTCAGGGTTGTTGGACTTGCGGGGGCTGTTGCGCGGTGTAGCGATGCCGTGACGGATGATTGCCGAGGGATCGGGTTGTTCACTACCGGCCGGGGATGTGGATGCCGATTGCTGCTGTGCTTGCTCATGACCCGGAGGCGCAAAGTAGTGAGAGGTGGCCTTGGGCGCGGTTCTCTGTCGCTTGACTCGCCGGGGGGCCTCAGTTGCGTCATCGTCAAGCTCCCGCTTCAGACCACCCTCTCGCTTGATAACTCGCTCCTCCTTCTTGACGGGCTGGGGCGATGCAGTGAGGCCTGACCGATGGACCCGAAGCATGGCCGACAGGTTCTTGATGGACTGATCGGTAGCGGCCCAGCCCTTACGCAGCTCCTCGTTAGCTAGTGCGGCCTTGGTCGGACGCGGGACGAAGGCCAGAACATCTCGGGCATCGAACTCGGGGGCAGGAGGCGGGCAGTTGTCCCTGATTGAGGCCGCACACTCCAGCTTCAGGTACCAGTCTTCGAAGCCGCTGAAGAGGCAAATGTCAGAGACGACCACCTTTTCCTCCCAGGGAGTGCCGGGATGGGCCAGAACATCGAGGAGGAAAGGCTTGTCGTCGTCGGATACGTCAAAACCGACGAAGTAGTCGGGTGCTAGTGCAGGCGCCATTGCTGGTGTATGTCGTCTAAGGCGATGGTGTGGGTTTGGTGGTGTCGTAGGAGTGCGAGTGTGTGTGATGGAAGAATTGAGGAGGATGAAAAATTTTGAAGTCGGGAGAGATATTTGGGAAGGAAGTGAGATGTTCCGAAGACGGGTTTGAGGTGCAGTGAGAAGGCACCTGAAGAGCAGAGGTTGAAGCTCCTTGGCTCCGACGTCAAAGGAGAGAAGGTAGGTCGTGGTTGGCCTTTCTACAATTGGATTACCTTGGGGGTGGACCAGGGCCGTTGAGGCAGGCCATTGTCCGCTGTGGGCGGTCAATGGCACTCCATTGCGGTGTCAAAGAAATTTCAATGCAGGGGAAGAAACCTGAAATGCGCAGTGGCAGCTACAAATAAGAGAATGCCGCGTTTTGGGGACTGTGGACGGTGCTGGTGAGGTCTGTTTTCAGGAGGAAACGTTGCTATTCCGCAGCACCTTCGTCCCAGAGACCTGCTGCGGTTGGGTGGTTGTTTAGCCTCATCCGGAGTGAACCCGTCCCCTGGGTCTGGTCTGCCAGGGACCCTTTTTTTCTCTTTGCGGTGTCCCCTTCGGCAGCAGCGTCATCAAGACAGCCACACCGCTTAGGGGTTCGTGCTATTCTTTGAGCACCCATTCAGTGGAAAAGAGCAACTCTTCCGTTGGCACAGGGCTGAGGTGAAACATGTAGGCAAATAACAACGGGTGACAAAAAACGGCCCGGGTAGCCATCGTCGTGGTGGCTTGGGGTTGTGGTCTTGTTTGTTGATCAATATGTCAGTTGGGGGAAACAGACATGCAACTCAGGTACAAATATGAGGGAGAGCCTGGCCTGCCATGCCAGCGTTACGGCGTGTAGCGATGAACCACGTTGGCCCAACTTATTGGAGATGCTTATCATTATCTATCTCCGTCAGTGTCCACGGCCAGCCCAGGACAGCCAAGCCAAGCCGCTGCAGCAGGCAAGGTAAGGTAACGAGCGGCGAGGTACCTTGCCTTAGCTCATCCCATCAGTCAATCAGTGTCCAACAGCAACAAGTTCCAAGTCACCTTCTCGAACCCAACGGCAGCGTCCAGGGTGGCTTTCCAGAGCCTCCGTACCCCGCATTATGCGATACCACTGATAGGGAAGGGATAAGAGGCCAGATACAGCGGCCCGGTTGGCAGGCTCCTATCGCATTGATCAAGTTACGCAATCTTGAGCCCGATCGTGTGACTTGTCCAGGTCCACTCTTCACCAACCTAGGTTCCATTGACTGAGACTGGGACGGGACTAGGAAAGGACACTGAGCAGTGAGCGGACACAACGCGAACCTGAGGAACCAGTGCATGGGAATCGGCTGCTCGAGCGTGTCCCACCGTGTCGTTGCAATGATTGCAGCAAGAAACATGGCGTGCTCAGGCTCTTGTAACTCTATCTCCGCTGTGTACGCAGCAGGCCAATGTTTTCGTCCCAGCGGTCTCGGGCTGCTCACGTTTCCAGCCTGTACTTTGCAGCACTCCCACCTGGGTACCCTGACTTCCATTGGACACCTCATGTTGAGGCCGCAGACATGGCAAGTCTAGTCGAGGCCCGGAAACATTCCCGCTGGTCTTGCAGCTGCAGCAACCGTGCAACGCCCGGCTTCAGTTCAGTGCATCCGCCTGCTACGCCGGATGCTACTTGCAGTGAACTCTCTTGGACGGACGGCAGTGACATGTCGGCCAGCTTGCAGGAGCGAGCGATGTGGTTCTATCCCGGCCCAACGCATCCATTACGAGCATCGTTCTCATTAGTGAGCGGAGACCCATTGCATAGGGAGCTGCGCAATTGCAGCCAGTCAGTGACAGTTGGGCATGTAGTGCGCCTCCCTCAATGGCAGTAATTGGAAGTACGACGGAGATAGGGCGTTCGGTGACACGTCTACGGAAAGCCGAAGCGGGTACGTATCGACGACAACCTGGACCTTGATGCATTGCAGAGGCAGGCGCTGCAGTCAACAGAGTTCAATTGCTTGGGCAAATGCGGTCGGTACGTACCGATCGCAACTGCCTTTTGATGACGGGACGCATGATGAGTGGTCCACCGCGTGACGGTGTGTGGGGCCCATCGTGTCACGTGGGCACCTTCACCCAATCCTTGCACTGCCGCCGGTCCGTCGCCTCATTTACTCTGCCTGCTCCCCGTTTTCCATTCGTAGAACTTCCAGATCCTATCTCAATCTTCCCGCCCGTCCCCCATCAACCAGCGCGTCCTTGTCGTTTTTCCGAGCGTTCACCAACCCGATCCGAATTCCCAGCGTCACCGAGCATCGAGAGATGAGTAGTCGCGGCGGTAAATTAGCCCCAGAAGTCAACCGGTGAGTCCGAATTCTCCTTCAATTCGCCCTGCCCGGTACCGTCAGCCAGCACGCCCTTCTTCCCTGGCACGAGACCCGGAGCCGGGCGAGGTCACCCCACGGCCCATGCCGTCCGGCCTTTGATCTTGACTCCTACCCCGGGTCCCGATCGATGTTACCTACATTGTGTTGCGTGATGACAGACATGGCTGACTGTTCCTGCAGAGCTCTGTTCGTGAAGAACTTGAGGTAAGCCTCTACACGACGATCGTCGACCCGACATCGCCATCCACCATGACGACGATCACGATGACTAACGCGACGACAGCTACAACGTAACTCCAGAGGAGTTGTTCGACCTGTTCGGAAAATTTGGCCCGATCCGGTACGCACCTTGCTTCGATATCGATCACGACACGCATAACTAACTATTCAACAGACAGGTGCGCCAGGGCATTGCCAGCGGCACCAAGGGCACCGCCTTCGTTGTCTATGAAGACGTAATGGATGCGAAGCAAGCCTGCGACAAGCTCAACGGCTTCAACTTCCAGAACCGATACCTCATCGGTACGTCGCGTTGCCGACTCCCCACCGTCACGTCGTCCGTCTTCGCTAACACGTCGCAGTTCTGTACCACCAGCCAGAGAAGATGCTCAAGTCAAAAGAGGACCTCGAGGCCCGCCGCGCCAGTTTAGCGCAGCTCAAGCAGCAGCACGGTATCGAATGACAATCCGACGGGTCTGCGGAACGCCTCCAGACATCCTCCTCGTCTGCAGGCCCGTCTTCGATTTCACCCACGAAACCGACGTTTTCTTCGTCTCCCCCTGACTCGAAGAAGACGATCCTACGAAAGGGCAAGCCGACCATATCCAGCGGACACGCATCCCGATCCGGTGTCCGATTCGCCGACGGAGTGCGACCCAACTCGCTCCAGGCCCAGACTTGCGCTTAGAGGAAACGGTGGAGTCGTTGTAAAACATGACCCGCCAACGCCAAAGCTTTTCGCAATGTTCTGGTCGGGGCATCTTTCTCACGTGCAATGCGCAACAATCATCACATACTTTTATTGTCGTCGCTTTGGTTCTGGTTCTCACAGAGAAAAACAAAACGCCCGAAAACTTCACTCATCTCCCCCTGGAGAGTATCATGACCTGATATGAATCTTGCGCGATGGAAGGGGCAATTAGGGAAAATAGGAATTTGGGGGGGGTTGAGAAAGCCGCGTGCGACGTTTGATAATACCAAACAGTCCGCCGGCAGTGTCTTTATATTTTTACTCTTTTTTACTTTACTTGCTTCGGGAAAGGGGAGAGGCGTATCGACATCACGACCTTTGCTTGTGGATTACCTTCCTTCGACGCTCTTCACCGCAAGTCGCTTTATCAGAGAATGCATGACAGGCGAGGTCATTACCTCACGTTTTCCCCTCTTGGCATGTAGTGATGTTGAAGCCGTGACCATTCCTGTCCAGTGCTTATGCTTTCCAAATCGACTCACTTTATGAGCTGTCCCATGAAAAGTCGTGTCGCCCTTGGCCGCAAGACGCTCCCACAACCTGCTTGTACAACCTGCCCGGCTTGCTCCCTCCACCCGGAACCAAGACAGGTAGGATGACATCGTCCCGTCATCCCTCGGCCGAGTATGGCAGCTTTGCGGTACACCTGTACCGCCCTTGAACAGCGAGCCTGAGACCCTGTAAATGTCGAAACTTGTGCGGTACTTCTTCCTGACATCTTCCCACGCGCGACAGCGGGCGACCGAGGGGTCGAGGATGCTCGGGTTCCGCGGGTTGGACGTTCATCTCGACATCGGTGTCCTATCCCAGACGCGTGAGGGTAAGTCGTAGGTTAAGATGTGCTTGATTGGAGGCGCCGGAGGTGAAGGGAGTGTTCCTTCGTAGCGGTGGGCGGTTGTTCTACCCATTAGATGGGGACGGGGACGTAGGATGTGTGGGACGCTTGTGTCCTCGTTATCGACGGTGATACTGATGACGGTTCGTCTTTGGTATGCCTTGCTGCCCCGTTGGGGTTGCTGTTGCCTGGCATTTCTGTTCTTGGACGACGACCTTGAAATCAGAGCTTTTGGTGCTGTTGCTCTCTAATGGACTCTGGCGGAGAAGCAAGCACCTGCGCAGGAAGACGACCAAGGCCCCGATGTCGAGGTTCCACGCGGGATAACCCTGAAGATAGAAGGGTCTGGTGGAAGCTTACATGTCGAGGTCTGAGACGCCAGCTACTTGAGGTTTCGCGGAGCCGTTTGAGCTGTGCTGGTGACCTGTGCCGCAGACGGCGTCCGCCGAGCTGGGGGTCGTTTGCGTCGGGCTGGGTTGAGGAGGCAGGGCAGGCAGGCGGGGACGGGAGAAGGGAGAGAGCTGTGGAGGTCTGGCGTTTCCCGGGTCCTGTGTGTGTGGTTGTTCGTGGTACAACCTGGACGGCTGATATCAAGGTCAGGACAGAGTCGTAGGCCAGACGCGCGAGAGAGGTAGGTGAGCTTGTTTTTTTTTTCCACATTTGGTACCTTTCAAGACAACATGTGAACTTGTCCACATCTACAATCCTGATAAGCAAGTCCCCCAGCAACAACAAGCTCATGGACACAGCATGAGATGTGCCAGCAATAACCAACCCCCACTAAGTACTCCTTAAAATTCCCCTCCACCAGCTCGACCACCTCCCACCCTCATATATCGCTGGTAAACTCATCCTTCCCCATCAGCCTCTCAGGGTCTGTCTATCACCATGGCGTACAGCTGCCCCTAAAAGCCCCTCCGTCAGCGCCGCCATGCGTGCGGATTACCGAGTTGCTCACTTGAGCATCCTCATCTGAACCGCAATCAAGTCAGGACGCTTATACAGACATAGTAACTGAAAAATAGCCGAGTAACGACATATAGACGAGTTCAAAGCCAGAGAGAAGTCGGACTTTGGAGTACAATATACAGCAAAGGACAAGGATAATGAAAAAGAGACTGAGTAAGCAATCCTTGTACAAATCACCCATGAGGTAATCATATAAGAAACTATACCCAGCATTGCAAAATGCAACGAAATTGTTTACGTGAGAATCAAGAGTAGTTGAATAAGGTTACTTATAAACCTTTTCTCACGATGACCTCAGTTATTAACGTTAAAAAAACCTTTCCTTATATAATGACAAGGAAGTGAGAGGCGTTTCTCTCTCTGGCCCAAAGGAGGGGGTTCACCAACTAAGCCTGCATGTGATCCACTTGGAATCGCACCATCCAATGGCAGACGACGCAAACCGATGCTGTGTCCCCCTCCAAGTGGGAAGAGCCGCCGTAGATGCAAGTCGCCGCGGAGGGGAACCGATGTCCCAAGTCTCAGTGCTTGGCAACGCCTCCCATCGATGTTAGTGCAGAATACCATTATCCGCAACTGCAGTGGCACGGAAGTGACTAGTCCTCGAAACAGCAATTCAACACCGCTTTGAACATGAATATATCTTCCATTTCAAACACGCAGCTTTCCGTATCAACTATTGTGCTCCTGTCTACAATCCATATATGCCACGATGTGATCCCGTAACCCCGCCAACCGTAATCGCAGTGCGGGAAGTGCAACCTTTTGAATGCCGTTCGTAATGCCAAGAAACCAGCAAATTGTTGCTGGTCGCGTTCTTCTCCAAACTCCTTCTGCCCGTCCGAAGCCGGGCTTTGGTGTTTTTTTTCTCTAGTAAACCTTCTTCTTCTCGTCGATGGAGAACTGGCCGGGGCCGCTGTTGACGAGCAGCAGGAGACCGCCGACAATAGAGAGGATCTGGAAGAAGTCGTACTTGGCGAAGTCCTTGTGGGGGTGGTGTTCGTGGAGCTAGGAAAACATTAGCACGGAGAACAGCGGGTGGGGCAGAGCATAACCTACAGTCCAGAAGTTGTTGACGAGGATGTTGAAGATGCTGAGAATCAGGACCAGGAGGGTGGCGCTGAACTTGGCCTTGAATCCGACGACAACCATGACGCAAGCAACAAAGCCGATCAGGGAGGTGATGATGCGCCAGACGGACCAGGAGCCGCTGAAGATGAAGCCAACAAAGAGGAAGATCAACAGGACACGGCCAGCAAGCTGGAAGTACATCTTGCGGTCCTTCTCGTCAAGGGTGGGCAGGCCGGCAAACGCCTTGGTCTTGCGAACCCATGAGTCGGAAAGAACCATGAGCAGGCCACCAATGACGGACAGATTGCGCAGGAAGAAGTTGAGGTCAAAGATCAGGCCGTATCCGAGAGCCTGGGTGACGACGACGGCCATGAGACCGGCGACGGCGTAGTCGGAGTACTTGCGGATGATGACAAGAACAGAGCAGGCGGTCATGGCGACAACGTTGGTAATGAGGAACAAATGCGTAATACCAGAGGGGACTGCAGCATGTTAGCACGCGATCACTTGTCGGTCGTAGACTAGAAGACGTACTGTGTCGGTAGTCGTGCAGGTAGAGCAGCTGGTCGCTCCACTGGGTGATAATTCTGAGGGCATCCTCAAGAAAGGTGACAACAATCAGAAAGCGGCCGATGGCGGGCAAGTAGCTATCGTGAGACCCTCGTCAGCATGGCTCCAAAAGTCACGAGCTTTTCGGCAAGCTCCCTGCCGAGACCAAGGGTCCAACTCACGGCTTAACGGGCTCGCTGAGAGTGTCCAACATATCCTCAATCTTGCTCGTCTGCTGGCGGATCATGTCCAGAGGGCTGGATTCCTCGTTGTCCATACTCGAACCGCCAAAGGACGGGGGGCCACCGGCGCCCAAGCCGTAGGACGGGCCTCTTTGCTGAGCCATCGCGATGAGGGAATGATCGGAAGGGAAGGTCGCAAGGGTTGGTGGACGCGGCTGTTGCACAAAAAGGTACAGACAGACCAGCTGTTTCGCTCTCTAATTATCCTGGTCGAGAAGCCGTCGGCAGAGGCGATGGTTGGTCTGGTGGAGGGTGTTGGTGTCGAAACCGAAAAAAAATAAAAGAGGGTTAACCGCAGCTGAGGATCCGAGGGCTAGCCTTGACGTTTCGGCGGCTTTAGGTTGGGCGGCAGGTTTGCGACGACGAAAGGAAAAACAGAATTGACGGATTGGTCGTTGGCGTTGGTAAAAAGAGACAAGGCCGTGAGCTGTTGGTGTGGTGACCGGAGAGAAAAGCGAAGAACGACTTTGAAGTGTCGAAGGAAGGGAACGGAGAAAGGAGGGCAAGTTGTCCTGAACGCAAAGGTAAGGCAAGGCAAGGAAGGTATGGTAGCGTGGATGACTTCTGGTACAATGTGTCCTTTCGACCTCCCGCGATGGATGCTTGAGGTCCGAGGTCCACTTTTTAGACAGAACACCCAGAACGGGTAGGTCGCTGGACAGTCACCGGCATGTACCTGCCCAGACTTGAGATACCTGCCCAACTGCCGTAGTCTCCCGCCCCCGCTGGTGTACCCGCGAAGGGGGAAGTACCGAGCTGGTTGCCCACCTGCCCAAGCTCTCCAAGTCTCAAGGTGCCTTACCACTGGGCTAGGTGTCCACGGCGGTTACGGTTAAGGCACGACTCCGCTAGCAGTGGACTGCTTTCAGCGTTTGAGCCACTGAGCGATGGCCGCTTGCTTGCTTCGGGTGGGCGAGTGGCTCGTGCGCGCTCAGTCCCTGGATTCGGCACGAACGCCTTCCTTTTGTTTTCTCTCGCGCAGCTCTTCTGTGCTTCCAGCAGCTGTCCCTCCGCGCTTTATTCTTTACGGAAGCTCCAAGCCGGTCTCAAATCTCTCTATCTGTGGTCTCCGTTGGTGGATTTATCCGCTGTGCCATAGTGGTTGCGCGATATGCCGCCTCCAATGGTGTCCCGCAGAGAGCATAGGTAGGGCGACTCGACAAGCTTGCTCGCCTCAGTGAGTTGACTCAGTCATCCTACCTCAAAGCTTAGGTAGAGCTCCCCTCACCATGGTGACAGGCAGTCCCTTGCCGCGGCACCAACCCTTCCTCAGCGATTATCTGGCCTCTAGACGGTGCCGTCTCAAGACCGGCGGTGCTTCTCAATAATCGCTGTACACCTTGCTGCCTATAGGACATTATCAACTATTACTCTCCAGTAGGCTGTAGTGAACAAGCGAACCGACGGCATCGTGGGCTTCAACGGCTGAGTGGGAGACCTCGGCATCGGATCGTCGGCGAGTCAGCTAAAAATAGACTGCGTCCTCCATGCAACCTCCTGCGTAAGCCAGACTGTCATTTTCTCAGCGAGCACTGCCATGGTAAACCGTTGTCCAAAGGCCCTCCTCCCGCCGCTGTCGTCAAGACTTCTAACCTTGACCCTTAAGGTTGGCTGCTGTTGGTTGTTACGGTACTATTCATTGACGGGGCTGCTCCGTGGCATCATCTTAGCTGCCGTGACCGATGTGGGGCCGTCCCGGCTGAAATTTCCGGTCTATCCGGCCTCACTTCGCTCGCCTTAGCATCGAAGGGCATACGAAAAAGTGACTTGTTGCTTGATGTTTCCTCAGATAGCCATGTAGAAAGAAGGACGACTTGACTATGTAACGCAACCGCCAGAGTGCCGGGAGCCAA
Organism: Colletotrichum fructicola Nara gc5; assembly: GCF_000319635.2. Taxonomy (NCBI): domain Eukaryota; kingdom Fungi; phylum Ascomycota; class Sordariomycetes; order Glomerellales; family Glomerellaceae; genus Colletotrichum; species Colletotrichum fructicola. Next base: position 3,385,459 of record NW_027094051.1, on the reverse strand, counting down.
TAGCCGCGCAGGCCGTTCTTCCGAGTAATAACACTACGAGAGGTGGCATGCAGTGCTCGATGGATGAGGACGACACGGCATCGTCGAGGATAGCCGACCATATATGTCAAGTAAGCTTCTTATTGACTGCAACCATGGCAACACTATTTCACGGCCCCTCCGCTGCCATAAACAATTGATGTCATGTCAGTTCGAGTACGTCCTCTCACTGCTGATGTTTGCAGAGAGAGCTCGAATCCCAGCTTGAGCGAGGATTCTAAAAGGCCAAGTCGAGTACAGCGTCTGCAGGCACGAGGGGGAAAATCACCAGCTTTGGAGAATTTGTAGTCATCGCCCAAATGATGCTTGAGCCAGATTGAAGTCAAGAAACGTTTTAACGTTTATTCAGAAGTCAGTCATAATGGTTGCATACCTCTCACTCCGCTAGATGTGTTCCTCGCCTGTCTCAACTCACTGATGATCATGATCCCTGCGACCTTAGTGGCAGAAGAAAGTTGCTCCGAATTCTGTGCACGCACCACTGTAAGCGAGCGACTCTTCATCACTCTTTTTGGGTTGCTAGAGCCAGCCCAAAAAAAAAAACCGTTGAAACGCGCACAGTGTGTGTGACACGGGGCAAAAAGGGTGGCGAAGTGCGCAAAAAGATTCGTTGCTCCCAGTGAGGATTGAACTCACGACCTTTGCATATCTCCCGTTGGTAACGGAGGTATAAGAGCAATGTGCAAACCAGCTACACCATGGGAGCATGTCTTCCGCCAACCATATCGCTGTACAAGTACCGCGGGCGGATCCCCCCGCCGCTCACTAGTGGGGTCTGGTGACTTCAACGAGGTGCTGGCCGCAAACACCTCAGTGCGGTTCGCAGTTCCGAGCCTGGAAACAAAAAAGTCGAAGTCCGTCGAGGTGGTCGACATCTTTGTGTTTCGTTGCTTTTTGGAGAGCCCCTGGATGTACAGCGACGATGGCCAGTGCAGATGCGACGCCTCCGTCCACTCCACATCTGTAAGGCTTCTTGACGACAGAGGAAGAGAAGATGATCGGGAGGGAAAAGGCGTGTATTTTATCAGTTGAAGCTACGGGTCTTGAGCTTGTGAGGGAAGAAAAGAATTTCTCGAACATGTGCACTTGCTTAATTATTTTTGTGCAGAAATTCCAGACGTCGGGGTTGAGTTGCACTTCGCAAGGATCATGCACGTTGATCAACGTCTAAGTAGACAGTCCTCATGCTAACATGGTTGTTCAGAGAGTTCGGCGCGATGGACTTTGCTCAACATTTTTTAGCCTTAGCAGATTCGTGAAGCCGAATTACTTGTTCTTGAAGATGCTTAAAAACATTTTTAATGGTAATTACTTCTTACATTACTATGGAAATCACCAAGATCCAACTAAGTCCGGCGCCATTCGGCCAGAAACCCCTGAGCAAAGAAACCATTTCGCCCACGTCCGCCCTCCCCAACGCCATGCCTCTTACTAAGCCCAATTATTTTCTCGTCTCTCTAACTAGACAGAGCCAAGGGGCAGTGTCCAAAATCTCACAGCCCTCCGTTCCCCCTTATACCCTAAGATTGTTCCTTACTTGGCCGATAGTCAGCTTCCTGCCCCGCAAACGAGAACCGCGGCTTGTACGCGGGGAGCGGGGAGTTACCCGGGTCAGCGGACGCCGGAAGCTCGACGGGCGCGGCCTCCAGCGCGGTGGCCGGTGGTGGGACCGCGGCTTGGTTGTCCGGGGCCTCGACGGCGATGCTCGGCGCTATTGACGAAATGCGGGGGTCGCTGTTGTGGTACTCCGTCAGTTTCTGTCAACACCAGATATCTTTCCTGCCTACATCCATCCTCTCTCTCCCTTGATTCGAATCGGACTTACTAGTAGGCCTGCATGGAGTGCGGCTGGGGGCTCATCGGGGGACTGGCGCCGGGGAACCCGCCGATGGGCGTAGGCTGGTCGCGGTACGTCCCGCTGAGCTCGCTGTAATGGCTGTTCCGCCACCCTTGCGTCGCGGGGCTCTTGGGCTGCGCGCTGTAGTTGACCTCCGTCACGGGCGGGTGCGAGGCCTCTACCTCTCCTGCCTGGCCTGACTGCGGGGGCTGCCGGTAGGCGCGCTTGAGGCCGCCGCGGCGCCCGCAGAGGTAGACGAGGAGGCCGCCGAAGATGAGGAAGGCGGCGCAGCCGATGACGATGCCGGCGATGGCGCCGCCGCTGAGGTGGTGGTGGTCGTTGCGGGAGGCGTCGGACTCGGTTGGGAAGGGCTCGCCGGGGAGGATCTGGGTTGTCAGGGGGAGCGCTGCTTCGAGTTGCTTGTCGAGGGTTTGGGTTGAGTTCTGGGGAGGCGTGATGTTAGACGTGGCGGTTTAGGTAGGTGGACGCGGCATACCTCGTTGATGACGCCGATCATCTTCTCCTTGTAGCATGAGCCTGGGGCGCCGCAGTAGAAGAAGATGGGGTCGGTGTCGTTGACGCGGACTCTGAATCTTGGCATCTGGTTGGCTGTCAGAGATGTACTGAGACTCAAGACGACGGCACTCACATCGTTCGTGATAGCCTTGACAGGTTCAGGGCCGCTGTAGAAGCCCTGTCGACCAATGTCGATATATTCATAAGGTGTGCAAGGGTAACCGAACTCCGAGCGGATGACTGAGTGTCCATCGGGGTAGAAGATCCATTCTGGGGCGTGTTAGTTGCTGTTTCTCACAGCATGAGTGAGTTCTCACAACTAACCTATCGTGTCACCGACGTTGGCTGTCACTTTTGACGGTGAGAATGAGTACCCAGACTTTCACAGGTTAGCCAGAGCTGCGCGAGATCATGTAATATACGCTGCACATACAGCACCAACAGCGACAGTGTGAGTCTCGGCCGCCCCCGTGGCTTTCACTGTCGCGGCTCTTGTCCGAGTCGTCGTGATCGTACTATAAAATGGCGTCGGCGTAATTGGGTCCGTTGACGTCGTCGACTGGGCCCCGGCCAGCACCGCGAAGGCCGCGATGCCCCAGACATGTGACGATACCATGGTGAGCAAAAACACAAATCGACTTGCTTCTTTGCGGGTGTCGTACGAAACGAGTTGCTGCGAGCGGAACCCGGCGAAGAGCTGGAAGGGACGGGAGAGGCGCTGGAGGAACACTGGGCGGGCGTGGAGGAATACTTATTCGCTGCTGGCGATGTCGCGGCTGGCGCATGTCCCGGGCATAGCGACGGGGGCTGGGACCCGACCCCCGACATGGAGTGCGGGAGGGCTGTGACCGCCTGGGCGATGCCATGCAGCTGACGCTCTTCGACCATGTGGTGTTGCCCCTCCGTATGCAAGAGGAGCAGCTGGGTCAAGGGGAGAGAATGCAGCTGGATCGCCCCTTGGCAGGTCGGCTGGTAGAAAGAAAGTTCATGGAACTATGCAGGAATGTCCATCACAGGCGACAGTGGCGTTCTGGCGAAGTCTTTGTTTGGAGGGCCATATGCGAGTCCAGTCTCATGCTGGATGTAGGGAACTAGATGCCAAGATTACGCTGACGAAATCCTGGCAATGACAAAGACTGATCGAGGTTGTACACTTACTCTGAAGCTACATTGACGATTGGAGTCAATGGTATCTTGCACATCCCAGCCGTTGATTCTTAGACTACTTCGTTTTGACCGGGCAATGGGACGTCGAATCGCCAGAAATCGCTCCGTACAGCAAAAGGTGGCAAGAGTTCAAACTGGTTATCGGTATCGGTAGACCTCATCAGTATGCCTGAACAGAACAGTTTGCGGAGTAGGATGTACCCGTCCTTAGCAGAAACTTGAAGGATCTAGAGATTGGACGACAAGCCCCTTCAGCTTGTCATCTTTCGAAAGCTTGGCATATCTGAAAGTTAACCGCAACAGGGCTGAATTACTTTCTCGGCTACAATCGAAGTTTCTCCAAGGCAGCCAAGTTTCTGTCGGTAGGATGTTTTGATGAACAGTGCTCTGCGACTCGCTTATGCTTGAAGAAGCTCTTTCAAAGTGATGATAGCCGTCCTGAGGTTAGACCTTGCGGCTATCCCTAGTTCGTGGTTGTTGTCCGGTCGCGACACGGCTCTCAGATTCTCGATGGACCCTGAAGTCGTTGACTAGATTTAGCCCACCGGACAGTCTTGAGTGTTGTCAGTGCAGCCCGAGAAAGGCAATATAGTAGCAAAAAGACATTTATCATGATGATTCAGATTGAAGTCAACATCAAGAAGAGACCTGCATCATATTGTCGACCCAGAGATGCCTCATTGTTCAGTACATGGAACCATCCCCAACGGCCAGAGACAGCGGACAACAGGGCAAACATTGGGGAAAGATCTGACGTTCCGCTGAGGGTTCGGACAATACAGACGCTAGAGCATTGTCAATCTTCCTGGTGTCGCACTAGCGCCGAGGAATGGGCAATGTTTGGCGGGGACCCCTCAGGGCTGAGAATGAGACAATATTTACACAAGCGAATAGTCCCTCTCCCTTGGAACAGTAAACCTTTCCCTCAGTCGTCTGGACTTGCGCAGTGTCCCCAGGTCGGCTGAGCTGGGCCCAGCTGGGCGGTGCCGGAAGTCGGCACTGGGGGGAGCAGTAACCCACATCAACGAACGGTCGTAAACTTTGTTTGAGATTGCTGACTGCATTCGTCCGTCACCCTCTGCTTCTGATCGAAGCTACTTGAAGACGACAGGAGAGATATTGAATCGGTGGAAAAATTGGAGATGCGAGAGACGTTTGATACACCAGGTCGCAACAAGTCTACCAAGGCGTCAAGTCTGAAGGGAAGCGACTCAGGCCGCAATCGCCGCCATCTACGTGTAAGTCTTGAATACGTCCTTACTTGAAGGGTCGCCAGGTATGCGCCGGACTTCTCCTGCCACCCGGCCTTTGAAGCATGGCGAACGTGAGTTGCATCAGGCGATGAGCCAAAGGATTCGACTTTGCCCCTGGTGGTCCGGGATTGAGGCTGCATTTTGCACGGACCAAGCTCATCGTGCAGTGGCTTGACGGGCTTCCGATAATGGAGAGGCATTCAATGTTTCCAAAGAGGGCAGGTACTTGGTTACCCATGTATGAAACGAACTAGAACGAATGAAGCGTAAATCGAAGAAAACAACAAGCCAGAGCCCGACGAGCGCAACTGCTCACACGGAGCCTCTGAGAAACGGCTCAGTCGAGCGAGACTATTTCCTTTGCATAATGAGGGGTGGTCTCCAGGCCACTAGAGACATAGTTTTCTCGAGTAGAATCTCGAGTAGAAGCTTTCTCCAGTAAGAGATCGTAGAAACCACCAGGAGCAATTAGTGCTGTTGCATTTGCCGCCTGCTCATTTCTCCATCTGCGGTAGGCACGCTGTTGTCAAGCAAAAGGTTGAATGATTGTTATTGTTGGTTCTCTGTGCAGAAGAAGAAATGTGTCGGAAGTGAGTCTATTGTCTTTCAGGACGTTCTCACTAAGGGTTCTCGTAGGCTTAGATAAGAAGTAAGCCAGAGCAGAAGACCATCACGAGACAATTCGTGGTGTTGTTTCCTCTTCTTGATGACTAACTCGAAGCTAACCAAAAGCGTGCTTGGCGTGGAAGGAAGCACCTTGGGCGGGCCCAGAGGTTCGGACTGATCCACTCTCCGCAAAGCTTCCGACCAATCAGATACCGGTTTCAGAACTCGACCTCTCAGGGAAAAAAGTTCCAGCCTCGCGCCGGTGGACAAGACGCCTGCGCCTTCGCCTCATCCGGGAGCCTTCAACTCCATCGTCAATCACTTCTTCCAGCTTTGACTGTCCATCATCTAATAGCATCCTTGTCACGCTACGCGACGTCGCAAACATGAACGGCGACGGCTACTCTCGCGGTAAGTACCATTGGCGACCGACGCGTCCGACTGCTTTGTTCTCGTGTTCCTAATATCAGCCTCCTTTGAAGACGGACGGGGAAAGGGATCTCGCGACTACCCGGTAAGAGCTGCACCATCTCCTTTCTGGTTGACACTGCCTAATGACATGACCGCAGAGAGATCGTGATGATCGACGTGGTGGTGACAGAGACAGACATCGCGACCGCAGACGCTCCCGTTCGCCCTACGACCGAAGCTCTAGACGTCGCGACGACGAGGACAGCTATGCTACTAGCCGCAGCCACCGCGAGCGCGAGCGCGAGGACCGATACTCTGGACGCGATAGACGCGGCGATAGGGAATGGGATCGCGACCGTGGCTCTTCCCGACGCGATGCCAGAAGAGACGACGATGATCACCGACGCAGAGACCGCGACCCCTATGACGACCGACGCCGAGGCGGACGAGGCGACAGACAGCAACAACAGCAACACGATGACGGTGGTATGGGCCGCCGCGGCGATCGCCAACGCAGCGCGACACCACCGCCCAAGAAGCGGGAGCCGACGCCTGACCTGACCAACGTCACGTCGGTCTTGGAGCGCAAGCGACGGTTGACTCAGTGGGACATCAAACCCCCCGGTTATGAGAATGTCACTGCTGAACAAGCCAAGCTGTCAGGCATGTTCCCACTTCCCGGTGCTCCTCGCCAGCAGCCCATGGACCCTAGCAAGCTCCAGGCCATCATGAACCAGCCAGGTGGTCAGGTCAACAGTGCAGCGCTCAAGCCAAGCAACTCGCGCCAGGCTAAGCGACTTCTCATCAACAACCTCCCCCCTTCTGCGACGGAGGACAGCATTGTCGGCTTCTTCAACCTGCAGCTTAACGGCCTGAACGTGATCGAGAGCACCGATCCCTGCACTAGTTGCCAGCTTTCCAAGGATCACTCGTTCGCAGTCGTTGAGTTTAGAAACGCTTCAGAGGCTACGGTGGCTTTAGCTTTGGATGGGATTACGATGGAAGCTGACGATGCCACAAATGGCGCCGCTGGTAGCAACGGCCTGGTCATTCGTCGGCCCAAGGACTACATCGTTCCGGCTGTCGTCGACGACGTGCCGTATGAGCCGGGTGTCGTTTCAAACATTGTGATCGATACGCCTAACAAGATCAGCATCGCGAACATGCCTCCTTACCTTTCGGACGAGCAGGTTACAGAGCTGTTGGTTAGCTTTGGCGAGCTAAAGGCGTTTGTTCTCGTCAGAGACAAGAGTACGGAAGAGTCCCGCGGTATTGCTTTCTGCGAATACGTCGAGCCCTCTGCGACGGACGTGGCGATCCAAGGACTTAATGGCATGGATCTTGGAGACAAGAAGCTGAGGGTCCAGAAGGCGAGCGTTGGAGTCACTCAGGTTGCGGGAGTCGAGATGGGCGTGGCTGCCATGTCCATGCTTGCTGGGACAACTTCAACAGACTCTGAGGAAACACGTGTCCTGCAGCTGCTCAACATGGTCACTCCGGAAGAGCTGATGGACAATGATGACTACGAGGGTAAGAAGCACTATCGCAATTGATTTTACAAGCACTAACTTTGCATAGAAATCAAGGAAGATGTCGAAGAGGAATGCACCAAGTTTGGTAAGGTCCTTGACGTCAAGATTCCCAGACCCGTGGGAGGCAGCAGACAATCTGCTGGCGTTGGCAAGATTTTCGTCAGGTTCGAATCGAAAGAGGTGGCCAAGAAGGCCTTGCAGGCGCTTGCAGGACGCAAGTTTGCGGATCGAACTGTTGTCACGACCTACTTCCCCGAGGTAAGCTGCCCTTCACCGCAATAAATCACGAGCATGGCTAACAGTGAACTTCTCTAGGAAAACTTTGAGGTCGGTGCTTGGTAATTGCCGTCATGTTGGACAATATGGAGGTAGGAGGAGTCAATACTGGGGATGGCACATCCGGACGGAAGAAAATTTCAGGCTGTTCATTTTTCGACTGCCTTGTAACCAACCAAACTGCTGTATCATATTTTCGCGGCACGCGGTCGCACGGTCGAGCAAGGCATGGGGCATTCAATAAGTTGCAAAAGTAGCAAGTAGGCTTTTCCAAGTAATGCCGGGGGAAAACCGTCCACGGGAAGTCTCAAATTGGCGAGTGCCCCGTTCAAGGGACACTCAGACACGCCTTCAAGCTATGCGAGTCGATGTGGCCAGAGGACGTCACCGGAAAGCGTGCACACAACGCGTATCAACAAGAGGAGTTAGGGAGAATGATTTGAACCATGGTAAATTTGCTATCTGCTGTCCTTAAAACAATCCATCCATGCATACTGCCGCATTACCCGACTGGGACGCGCCACTTGACGCGTCTGCAATCGAACCGAGAATGCCGACGGAAGTGACTGTCTTTATAACCATGTTAGCTTGAAGTCTAGGGCAAAGGTTTTCAAACATGGCGAGGTTGGGGTGAAGATTCAGAAGTCCAGTTCATTCATCAAGCCCGAAGGCTTTAAAATAAGAGGTACCAGAAAAAGTAAAATAAAGGTGTGGATCATCATTTCATGGAGAGGGTGAATGGTGTTGAAGTGACAGAGGAAAATTCTTACCTGGAGAAGCTGATAGCAATACAACGTCGCGGACTGCAGCGTGCTGCAGATGCTGTTGGTTCATACAAGAGATGAAGTTGAAGAGGCGGAAAGAAAAATCTCAAGCTCACAGAGCTTGAGGTAAGCAAACCGGAGCACGGGCCACATTGAATCTGCACGTATCCACCGCGGACCCCACGCTGGCGGGTCCTTCAGCCGAAAATTTTCCCAGGCCGAGCAGACACTGCACCAGCTGGCGGGCAGGAGCGACCTGACCGGCGGAAGGAACAGCTGCCCTAATTAAGCGACGATTTCCCGGCCGCACAATCCACCATCCACCACCCGCCCCGTACGACAGCGCTCAACCTCCAAGATCTGGATCGCGAACTTCTTTCCCTTTGCTCAAATCCGACCAGCGACCGACCGACCGACTGACCCGTCAACCAGCCGCCAAACAACCACCTCACTAAACCGTCAAGATGGGCCGTCTTCACTCCAAGGGAAAGGGTATCTCCTCCTCCGCGATCCCCTACTCGCGCAACCCCCCCTCGTGGCTCAAGACCACCCCCGAGCAGGTCGTCGACCAGATCTGCAAGCTGGCCAAGAAGGGTGCCACCCCCTCCCAGATCGGTGTCATTCTCCGTGACTCCCACGGCGTTGCCCAGGTCCGCGTCGTCACCGGTATGTTTTTGGTCCCCTTCGAAGAGACCGGGGAAAACTTTGCTGACGTTGAAATCTCAGGTAACCGCATTCTGCGTATCCTCAAGTCCAACGGTACGACCCCATACGAGTGAACAACCCAAAGCGGCGATGCGAACATGTTTTTCTGAAAACATGCACGACATCAATTCGTCCGCGAGCGAGACGTGGAATGGAGCACACACACTCCGTGAATTCCCGTCTTCGTCTCTTTTACCGCATATATATGCGCCTCTGTATGGTCTAGGCTGACAGAGAGATGATGAACAGGCCTTGCCCCCGATATTCCTGAGGACCTGTACATGCTCATCAAGAAGGTACGTTGCTCCCCACGTCCAACCTATGGCTGAAAGGCTTGGGAAGAACTTGCTTTGGAATGTCTGGAGGAAACGGGTTGATTAACTTGTCTCGCGAACCACAGGCCGTTGCCGTCCGCAAGCACCTCGAGCGCAACCGCAAGGACAAGGACTCCAAGTTCCGCCTGATTCTCATCGAGTCCCGTATCCACCGTCTCGCCCGCTACTACAAGACCGTCGGTGTCCTCCCTCCCACCTGGAGATACGAGTCCGCCACCGCCTCCACCATTGTCGCCTAAGCGTAGACCGTCGTCTGACATCAGTCGTCGTCGTCTTGCGTGTTTGAGGGGGAAAACAAAAATGGATTGGAAGGTCGTGTTCCTCCTGTTCGTATGATGCGAACATGAGACAATGAACCAAAGAAGCGCCGCCGCGGATGTACGTGTGCGTGTGCAATGTTTGGGGGTGGAATCTGGTCATGGAGTTGGGGTGTAATTGCATTTAGAGCTCCGATGCACAAACAGCTCTCTGGACTTAGGCACGTCGGTTTACATGGCGTCAGCCGAGGATGAATGAAAAACAGAAAAGTTTTACACCCCCAACCTCCACAACTGTACTGTCAACTTGAGAAAGAGTAGACACAAAGCAAACATGAGACGGTTGATCAGCGTCAAACGTGTTTTCAATGATATGCCTGGGCCTGCCATGATGATTTAAATCAAAAGTTTTATGATGAGAACTTGTGGTATCATTAAAGTGCTGTCCATGAATCTAAAGCGGCATCAAGCCTCAATGGTTCGACCCTTAGAAAAACTTCTTTTGTGCCCCCTGAACGCCTGGCTAGACCTTAAAAGCCACTGACTGATATGCTGGTGGTCAATCGTTGGGGGTGTGCTCTGCCTCCCATGCGAGCAAAGTCCCCCGTATTTATGTGCCCAATATCACATGATGTGTTTCGTCCCACGTATATGGAAAACGCATTCAACTCGACTCAGGCTCGCCGCGCTCGCGGGACTTTTGGATGAGGAACTCGCCCAAGACCTTGAGAGGGTTGGCGGGTCTAACGCACGGGAAACATGTCAGCATCTAGGACCATATTCCCATGACGGACGAAACGTCTGCGTAGGGCAAACTTACTGGTCTCTACCGATCTTCTTCATTCCCTCGAGCAACGCCGCCGTGACGGTGGAGTTGATGTACATTCGGGCGCTGTCGCCGTGAGGCGTGGCCGCGTTCGGGAGGTTAAGGGAGTGAGTGTCGGGGTGGACGGAGCCTGCACGTGAGCTGGCATCGCCGTTGTTGAGGTTGCGGCTGGGGGTTCCGGTGCGTGGAGGCGCTGCGGGAGCCGGACTCGGAGCAGCTTGGGGGACAGGCGCCGGGGACTGCAGAGTGGTTAGTGTGAGTGAGCGGGGAAGGAGCAGGCGGTGGTGGGTGTCATACAGAAGCGACGTCGGGGGCGTCGGCCATGGGAGCGTCCACCGTGGAGGCGGCGTCTGGGTTCGCGCTGGGGTCGGCTGCGGGAGGCATCGTGGGTTCTGTGGTCGACGGAGGAGCAGGAGGAGCAGCGAGGGCGGCGGGCGCGGGTGGTTGAGGGGTGGGTTCCGTCGGTGGTGGGTTTGACATTGCGGAGGAAGGAAGGAAGATGCAACGGGAGACGATGAGAGAGGTTGTCGGCTATTTGGTCTGGGTGGATTGGGTGAGGATTAAGCGGGACACCTGCGCTGGGTTGCTGAGCGAATGCGACGGGTCCTGGCGATTCTAGATGCGCGAGGAAGATGGAGAGCTTTGTGGACGGGAAGTTGGGGTATGCGCCGAGGCAAGAGCAAGCTTTGGATCGCTGCAGATGCTCTGAAATATGGGACGGTGAACCCAATTGACGCAATTCGAAGTTGATTCCAAGGTTTGCGCTTCAATTGACTACGGCGAGAGCATCGAGATCTTGGACCCAGGCTAGGCTATGATGCAGTGGATTGCAGCAAGAATCGACAGTACCTGGCCCGGGGGGTCATTTACGCGGGGTCACCTGACGTCGCGTCGGAAATCGCACTTTACCCCCTGCGGCTGCCTGTTTCCCAGCGCGTCTCCCTCTTTCATCCCCGCGAACGCCACGTCGTGAATGACATAATTCGGCCACTCAACTCAAGAACCCTACGCTTCTTTTGTGGTTTGTTCTGTCTGACAATGTTGAACCTGTCTGCGCCGCATGATGGATGCGTTCGTACAGCGGCTGCCGCGGCCTCGACCACAGCCGCCGTCGAGGTCGCCCACCCGGCCGTCGCCACTGGGTGAACGCCCCGCAAAGAAGGTCAAGGTCGAGATTGCGGATAGCGATGATGATGACGACGAAGACGAGGCTGAAACCTCTGGAATCACCGTCAACGATGTCTCTGACGCTGAAGACGAGAAGGATCGCCACGTGCGCCAGACTGCGATTGAGAGTGCGCTGCCGCCGATGCAGGTGGACAAGGAGGCGATTGAGGAGTACGAGTTGATGAGGAGCTCTCAGGTCAGTGTGCCTGACGAGGAAGAAAAGGATGCTGGGGCGGAGAGGAAGTGGGTGGGAGGCAAGAGCTCCATCTATGTGGACGCCTTTAACCTTGCGTTGGATACCGTCTTGGCGGACGAGGCGCACTTGTTTGATGCGAAGGAAGCTCATGTATTTGAGCAGTGGAAGCAGCTGGACTATGAAGCGCAGTATCTGTGGGTGTTGCCTGGTTCGACGATCTTTGGGACGTGCTGACAGTGAGCGCAGCTATGTCCGTTTGTTCCTGCGGAAGACGTCTGCGTGGCATCGTCAAGACCGACTGGGATATTACAGTGATATATCAGACCCAGAGACAGCTATCGAGAGTCTCCAAGAGGTCAGAGACTTGCCAGAAGTCGATGTTTCACCAGACGTTAACCCGGTAGAGGGTGTCGATCTTGAAGAGTTCAGTCTCAACGACACCTTCACTTTTGCGGATGCGTCCGAGGAGCACATCACCACCATTGAAGAGGCCGCATCGCTGCTAAGTCTGGACGAGCTCAAAGACCTGGCAAAGGAGGCCAGATTTCAGGGGCGCAACAAGGCAGACCTGATCAAGGCGCTGTGCCGCACCGGTTATCAGCAGACGGGCCTCTTCGCACACGGGCTTCAGAGGTCTGCTAGTGGAGATTCACCAAACGCCAGAGGTCTCATGGGAGATGGACGGGACACCCCGCCACACCTCAGCAGGCAGGACTCGAACCAGACGGGGCACTTTTTGGAGAAGATCAGAGCCATCACTGGCCCTTGCATTAGGCTTTCACCCCTGACTTACAAGCTTTTCGAGAGGGTCCACCTTGTTTTCTATCGGTCGGCAGAGTGGACAGAGAAGTCTTTGACGGCAATCATCCTCGCCAGTATCGCCAGGCGGAACTATCCCGAGTACATTGTCTGCCGAAGTACCAACATCTTTGCCTCCCGTAGGCACGTACTCGAGTTCGAGGCCGCGATCCGCGTGGAGGCTGACGTTGACTCCGTTCTGGAATTCAACGGACCACCTGGAGAGGCAGGGTTTCGCAAGATTGTTGACATCTTCGAGCGTGTATATCCGCGTTGGAAGATGCTCCTGAGCGAAGAGCAGGAGAAGGAGGCGCGGGTCTATGAAGAGGGTGAAGGCGCATACCTGAGAAGGTTTACTCCTGTCCACTCCTACACTCGCATCGTTCACAAAGCTGCCTATGTGTTTGGAAAGCTGAAGGATCATGAACGCGAGCACTCTCTTCTTACTGAGCTTCTAGGTCAGCATCTATTTCATCCGGCGAGACGAGGTAGCTGGTACCAGCGGAAGGCTCTTCTGGAGGAGCACTATATGCATGCCCTCGACGGCAACCCAGTCTCAGCGGACCCGGATATACAGAAAAAGCACTGGAAGCGTATCGCTGCCGCGACTTGCGAAGCAGGCCTCCAAGATAATGATTGCCACTTGATATTCCACTACGATTTGCAGAAGCGCCTAATCAAGCTAGAGAAGCAGCTGCGCATACCCCGCCGACTCCAACACGACTTTGGCCATGTTCGCCTTCAAAAGCCCGTCGAGCATACGGTGGAAGGCATACAAATCAAGAAGGAAGACCTTCAGGGCAGGAACGGCCGGCAAGCCAGCACCAAAACGATCTGGGTTGACCAGCTGGAAGAAGGCGGCGAGTGCAGCGTCGAGGAAATGTGCCTCAGCTCGTACCGCAGCCACGGGTATAAAGGCTTCCACGCCGAGGGCGGCATCGTTCGCACCCTCTTCGCGTACCTGTTTTACGACGTTCTGTTCTTGTATATACCAAACGTCTTCCAGACGGCGTACCAGACGTGTCCGCTGGACCTGCACACCGACTCCTTCTATCCGACTCGCGCCTCCGAGATCAATCACCGGCTGGTGGACATTGCAAACGGCGGAGCAGAGCGCATCATCCGCGAGGTCGACGACCGGGAGCGTGAGAGGCGGACATGTGTCATTGGGCTCAACTGGGACTACGACGTCGAGGATCTCGTGGAGCTGGTGAGCTGTTTCGACGGCAGCGCGCTGGCGGCTCTGTGCAAGGTCATGGCGCAGGAGTACCGGCAGCGCGGCGGGGGCTTGCCGGATCTGATACTCTGGCGGACGGAGCCGGAGAAAGAGGTCATGTTCGCGGAGGTCAAGAGCGCGAACGACCGGCTGAGTGATACCCAGCGGCTGTGGATTCACGTGCTCACGGGGGCTGGGGTGAAGGTCGTGCTCTGCAATGCTGTGGCTAAGGAGGTCCGGATTGTGGATTGAGCCGTGAAATTACAAGCTCAAAATACATATCTCAGCATCGTTAAGAGCTACCTCGGGATGTAGTGTGCCACACGACGCGGAGATTGCTTTGAGATCCGGCGCCTCGAGGATAGGAGGCCGATATTGCGAGCAGATTGCGCCGGCAAAGCCGCTGCTTTACCTGCTCGGCCAGCTTCATGTTTACCAACGAGCATCACGGCAACGAACACGAACACCCCAAAAATAGCCAGACGCTGATCTCCGGGACGATCATCACATCACACGCAGTACCTTAAACACCCATGGAAGGCGTGTGGAAGGACCGAAAGAAGACTCTGAAACGCGTGGGGCCGTCTTCATCCCGGCCTGTGACGCTGCACCTCAGCTGTCTCTCGTCACCGAACCAATGTCACCACATCTCTCGAGACAGCCGAGACAACCAATCACCAGCCAGAGTGCCGGCCAAGCAAATTGATCAGCCGCTGTTTCAAACACCATGCCTGCCGTCCAGGGGGGGAAAGGGAAAAAAGCAGGGCTTTGAGCTCTCTCACTTCCCCTTTGGATGCGAGGTTTCAGCGGCAATCGTTGTTTCTAAATCTGGTATCAGATTGTGTTCCTGGCCCTGTCCGTCGAAGGGGGGTATGATTCGAAACACACCGAACGGAGCGGCTTCGTCGTTTTAGGTCGGAGATTTTATGGTGAGGGTTTACAAGGAGAGGGGGAGACCAACCACGCGGGGCGGGGGACTGGTGAGATGCGCGGATGTGGTTGGAGGAAGCGCTGGAGGGAACCGCTTCGCTCGTGTCACGACCACGGCCGAGATGGGCGCATTTGGCAAGTCGACTTGCATTCTGTTTATTTGTTATTTCTCCCCATATGCGAGAACCGCGCTCGCGACGCTTGCTGCATACAGCCAGCCAGAGTAGACGGGATTGGGCTCCGGCGTGAAAGCGGGAATTCGAGAGAGACATGGGGAGGGCGAGCCCGTCGCATTCGTAGTGGTTCCGGGTAGACGTGCGTGCGTCCTAGACAGCGATGCTAATGTACGGTACACTCGTAGCGGCCGTCTGATATGAGAAAATAGGGTTGTATGGTGGTTTTGTGGTCTTCTACACCGCTAGATGAGATGATGGATAGGTAGTCGTGATCAACCAGACATCTCCCCAGCCTGATGTTCGTCTGGACTCGTCCCGGCATGATCCCCGCTTGCATGTCTTCTGCCCTTATCGCATGTAAGCCTCGAAGATGTCCTTTGCGATCTCTTCGCCATGGACTAACCGCAAAACCCATCACCACCAAACCCCAAACCGCCCCAAACTCTCCAAAACCTACCAAAGGCACAAAGTATCGAAATTGCTCCAGCGTCCAAAGTGCAAAAAACCCCAACCTAACCAACCCCACCAAAGAAAAAAAGTAGAAGGTACAACACACGAACTACGCCGGCGCTTAACCACTTCCCCCACCCATCCAATCACGTCCCCTCCTGCCCCTCTCGCACGGTAAACACCCCCCGGTTCCCTCCCGCGTCCCCGTCCAGTCACCGGGCCCGTTACCTGCGGGAGCGCAACACAGAGGACCACCCCTGTCCCCTGCATGGCCAATCAGCGTGCCGGGCACCACCGAACTGGAGGAGCGAGGAAAAAACGTCGGCGCTTAAAGGCAGTGTCCGGGATACCGGGTCTTTGCGCAGGGCAGGGCAGGTTGAATGAGTCTGGACTTTTTTTTTTTTTTTCTTTTGCGTGGCTGCTTTTAGGCTTTTTGCGCACGCTTTGCTCTGAGTCCATAGCGAAGAAAGCCTACTGTATGGATCTGTGACTGTTTCGTATGCTCGGTACTTTTCCCTCTGTCGTGGACGGCTCTGCTTACTTCACTTACACCAGCCAGCTTCCATGTGCGTATGTGTGGGCGCTTTAGCAGAGGATGGTGGTGAGAGAAACGAGTGGCTCAGCGCTCTCAATCTCAACCGCGAACAGCTGCAAGACATTCTTCCCATTCGCAAGAGGGTGAGGATGAAGGGTGTGGGCGCATCGGCCGCTGCTCCGGCTCCCAGCCAATCACAGCCAACGCATCAGCGCAGCGAATGCGATGGAAAGGGCCCCCAACATGAGCGTTTGCCGACGACTCTGCTTCCTCTAGCTACACTCTTTCGGTCATCGTTCGTGTTTTGCAGCGGCCTAATGTGAACAGAACTGCACTGCACTACACTAACTACAGGAGGTAGTCGCAGTTGTAGCAGGTTCCGGTTACAGCTAGCTCATGGTGGATGAAGCCTCGCAGCAACTCCAACAGCATCACTGCCCACCAACATCACCCATCCCACTCCCCAAGATCGACGACCATCACACCCGAGCTATCTACCTACCCATTGCCTCGTGTCCTTATTCCACAATGAATAATTGTCCTCCCATTCATCGTACATGAGCAATAGACGGCCCGTGGAAAATCAAAATGCGGGAGCGCAGCGGGATGCTTCCCCTCCCCTCCATCACCACTAACACAAACACACACACACACACACACACACACACACACACACACACACACACACACCAAAACCTACACGATTCTGATTTCTGACCCTTCCAACCTCTAACAATGCCCAAACAATTCCAATTGTGCGTTGGTCCAAGCCACCTCTCTCTCACAATATTGTCTGTTGGTGCCAACGCATTCACCAAAGCCTGCTCCTCCCGACTACCAACCTGTTCGTCCTCCATTGTTTGCTTCCCATTGCCCGTGTTGGTCCTCCAAGTTTGCCCGATGTTGGTGCTGTCTGTTGGTGGTCATAGCTTCTTCCTCCCAGGTCACTTGAGATCAACTCCATGTGTGCAAGGAACCAACAACAACCACACTTGTGATTATTTTTGGAGCATGCCTTTTGTATTCTGAAAATCTGCCCATCGCCATGTCCACCGCCTCTGGGCCGGGTCACCATCGCGGCCGGGGGTTCCAGGGCCCCACAACAACACGGGGGCAACGCAGGGCCGCATCCACGGCCGCGCTGCACGAACAAGCTGGCCGTGGAACGGTAAACAATCAACGCGCACGCGGCGGTCAGGAAACGTGATGGATATACACAGTATGCTGATTAGGGCTACCTGGAGCGTGCTGCGTACTTGGACAAAAGTCTCCAACTCTCGATTGAGCCTCCTCCGCCCGCCCATCTGCCTCTCTTCGCCCCTCCCGCCTACCAAAATACAAAGACAAGGGCATATTCCAGCCCTTTCCACCCCGCCTCCTATGGTTCCTGGTATCGAACATGAGCATCGTGTGGATGACGCCAAAGAACTCCGGTTTGTCCCAGTGTAGATTTGGTTTGAAACATGAATAAAAAATGATGGGGAAATAAAAAATCGCTTTCCTCCTTGTCGCACAAGATGTTCCCGCCCAAGTCATGGACAGATTCCGCCCTTCCTTTCGTTTGGTATGCGCTGATGGTGTGCGCCGGTGTGGTTCCGTAAAGTCATGCCGTGTGGTTTGAGTCCCTGCGTGGGAAGAGCCTGCTTCATCGCATTTCCTTTTCTATGGGTGTGTCGTAGCGCTGAGCCTGTCGTGGGTTGATGAATGGTAGTGTTGAGAGTTGTATTAAACAAAAGAAACGGCAGGGACGTGATGGTGACGAGGTTGTTGGCCTGTGGCCCGAGAAATCATTCCACCTTCCTCCTCTTGCCCTTTGGCGCTGGGTTCATCCTCGGCGTGTACGTCACTGTCCGCGTGACAACCTCGCGGATGTGCTTCACGCTCGTCCTCGAAGGCTTCTTGGCATCGTTTAACCTCTTGGCCTTGAGGGCTGCGTCCCAGTCGAATACAGAGTGGACGGATCTGGCACTGAAAGGGGAGCGCACAGTGCTGGCGCTGATGGGGGAGTCCAGGTAGGATACTGCTGGCGAGGGCGGGATCTTGAGGCTCGGGAAGCAGTTTGCGCCGGTAGCAGGCGCTGACATTGGCAGTTGGGTGAAGGGGCTAGGAGGGATGGCGGGAGCCGTGACCGGGCTCTTGTGCTCGTTCTCACACTTGCACGAGACATCCGTCTCCTCGCTGGTGGCGGTCGACGGGGCAGACTCGGCAGTGGATTCGGGTGTGGTCTCGCCCGAGGTTGACGGCTTGAAGGCGGCGGGCGAGTTGAGAGACATGACCTTGAGGAAGTCCGTGTAGGCGGTGGGCGGGCTGATAGGCGTCTTGATGGGGAGCTCTTTGCAAGACATGGGCCTGGCGGAGAGAGGAGTCGAGGCCGAGAAGATGGTCTCGGAGGGGAAGGTGCTGGTGACAGGCGTAGCCAGCTGGGCCAACTTGGGTTTGTTGCCAGGCATGGTGACTTGAGGGCGAGGTGGTAGCGAGTGAAGGGCGGGGGAGGATGTCCAGTCAAGTGAATGACTCTGACTTGGTGAGGGAGGAAGTCAAGCTGCCTACAAGCTGCAGAGACAAGTCGCCTGTGGGAGAGGAAAAGAGAGGAAAGGTCGGCAGTTGTTAGGGTGGGAGGACGTTATATTATCTCGGAGAGATGAGAGGGCGCTTGGGTGGTTGTAGTGTAAGTGGTGAGCGGTAAGTGGTGAGCGGGTAGGGATGAGAGAGGTGCAGGGCGAGGTTAAGCTCTGACGGCGGCGGCAAGGCAGTCGAGAAAGCTGATGTGCTCCCGGAAGTCTGGTCTGGGGTTGCTGGGGGGGGGGGGGGGGGGGGGGTGAACGGGTGGGAAATGACAAGGCGGTGCTATTCGCCGGGCAAGCGTCTGGACACGGGCGGGAGAGCAGCAGGAGCAGCAGCAGGCAGACGACAGTCTGGCAGTGCGTCGTGCTTGGTTGGTAGGCAGGACGATGAGAGGGGCGGAGGGAGGGGTGCGCCGGGGCGTGTGGTGATGGGATCCCGCGGGAGGAGGGGTGGTCGTTTAGAGAGCGTGCAGGAGCAGAGCAGGCGTAGCGCGTGGAGGATGCTGTGAGGTGAAGAGGAGTCGTTATGCGTTGGTGACAGCAAGACGAATGGTCCAACGAGAGTCGAGGCGTGGCGCGCGGCGGGAGCCTCGATGGGAGTGGGAGTCTGGAGACACGGCCAGGAGGTGAACGTGTGGTGGTGGGGATGCTCGTCGAGCGTGGACGGGAGTCGACTCGTCGAGAGGAGCGTCCAAAGGAGCGGCGGCCGGGATGCCGTAAAAGCGGCAAGGGGACGGCGGACGGAAGGGATGGGATTGGCTGATGGGCGAGAGCAAGCGACGACTCGATTCGCTGCGCGGGCGCGTGTGGTGTGTGGTGTTCCCTGCCTTAGTGCGTGCTGAACGTGCTGCAGGAGACAGCGCGACGGCGACTGGCTAGAGAGACGGGGCCTGACAGGGCAGACGAGCAGGGGTTGGGCGGGTTTGCTGAGGCTAATTTGCCTCTGCCAGTGACTTCCACTGGGTGGGTTTGGTTTCTCAAACGGCCCCTTTGGGACGAATCGGCTCGTTGCAGGGCAGAAGAAAGCGGGCAAATTTGGGGGGTTGTGACGACGACGCAGTGGTTGGCGGTTCTTCTTCGCGGGGCTGTGATGGATGCAAGAGAGAGTATGTATGTGTGTGAATGTAATCTGTAATCTGTGATGCCAGAGGTGTGATGTGCTGCGCTGTGCTGTGCTTGGTGCGTGTTGGACGAGTCCGAAGGCCTGTTGGCTGCTGCAGTGTACTGTGATGGGATGCGCCTTTCTTTCAGGTCGTCCGAACAGAGGTGTTGTTGGTGGTATTGGTGTTGTTGGTGCTCTTCGGAAGAGAAGACGGCCAATGGGAAGGGCTTGGCTTGGAGCGAAGCGGTTGGCGGAGGATGGCGCTGCGATGGCTGCTGGGATCACCGTTTGTCCCGTCGCGCGATCGTGGATGCCTCGTGGCCTCTCGCCCGGGATGTGTGATGTTGTCTTGTGTGTCGTGTGGAGGACAAGAGTCGATGCCGGACTTGGTCTAACGTAGGTGGTCGGCGTCGGGTATCAGCCCAACGTATTTGAGAAGCTAGTGTTCCAAGGCTCGGGTTGATGACGATGGGCGTCGTGATGGCGGATTGGCTGCCCGGGACAGGTAACCGGCACCTGCGAGTGTCTTCGTACCAAGGTGAGAGCAATTGGCCAGTGACCGTCCGCGACGATGCTGCCCGGCGTGGAGAGAGCGGCCTCGATGCTGGAACGAGAGCCGTGATTGGGCCCTTGAGAGGCTGAGGTGAGGTGTTGTGCAGCGCGGCCTGCCCGTCGCTGGAGCTCACTAAGTGAATGCGGGCTAACTGGGCCCGGAGGGCAACCTGCTTGGAGGGCGCTAGAAACAGCACGCTGTAGCCAGTGAGAGGCGGCGGGAGACGGTGGGATTGTCAGGGACCGGGGGCACACGTTCGGGCTGCGTTCCGCGGGCGAGTGCTGGCTATTCCTATTCTTAGCGCTGGATTCTTTTCATTGGCCGCTGTCCGGCGCTGCGCTTTCTTCTCACCTCCACTTGTCAAATCCCAATGTCGACCACCAGATCTTGCAGATGGCTTCTTCTACCGGGAAGATGTGTCGAGAGCCGGCCCCGACGGTGATGAGTGGCAAGGCGGTGTCGGATTCCCGTTGGTCGAAGGGGTTTCCGAGGCTAGCGGTGGCAGGGCAAACACACACGAGGCCTTGCTCCGGATATCTCGATGACCGGAATGAGGTGGATGGCGATGATGCGTTTGGGCAAAGAGGAAGCAGAGAGAGAAAACTCTGGTGGTGCCGTCAGGTCACGGTGTCGTCAGACTCGTGATCGTTGTGGGGCCGCAAGACGAGAAAACGAGAAGCCGAGAAGGTGATGCCGCGTCACAGGATCCGTAGGTGCAACTGGACACAGCTGAACAAGGAATGGAACCTGGCAAGGGAAAAAGATGGCAGGATGCAGGGAAATGGAGAAGAGCCAAGATGGAAGCCACGCGGATCGTGTAAGGGGAGGGGTAAGCTGCCTGCCGTGATGGGATTGTTGGAAGAAGGTGGAATTGATGGAAGGAAAGCGCTGGGGGCGGTGACTGCGCTTTTGGGGTCCGGTGTGATGGTGATGACTCTGGAAGGTGCGGATCATGAGCTTCACCTTCCTCACCAACACCGCCGGGCTTTTCACCATTTATCCATCATCTACGTTTGTTTACATTTTCCAACATCGACATATTTTGAGTTCAACTTTAACGCCTGCTCTATTTTCAAAGCTCTGCCCCATCCTGACCTTCATCTTCCTGCTTCACTCCGCGCGCGGCACCGCTCTGCGTCTCGACTTCGATGCTTCGTCGTTCAATTTGAGCCTATCTTTTCTCTTGCTTGAAGCGCTCTCCATCCAAAACGGCCCTCGATCATGTCCACCAGCCACCTGGCCAGGCAATGGCGAGTACGAGAGCGCGCGCCATGTGATGCACACCAGCCATTGGACCCGGCCGAACAAGCCTATACGAAAGCACCCGTTGGCCGTCGACGACTCGGAGAATTCCCTCCCCATGCAACACAAATCTGGCCCCCAGGGAAGAAAAAATACTACCCCCGGCTATCTTGCCTGCCTGGCTCCGATACACCGCAGCTCCAGGCTCCGTCCTCCGGACTCAACAGCGCGCGCCTGTCTGTGCGAGGTTGGGCCGCCGGCCGGGTCTCGAAAGACCCTCCCGCCTGCTCCCGCGTCAACTTTGTCTTGGAATTTGGAAACAGATGACGAGCATTGGACTCAGGCTTCCCGAGACGTTTCCCCCAGTCATTCATCAGAGCCGCCTGCCATCTGCCGACTCTTTACGGTCTCTTTTCTTTTCTCCTCCGAGGGGCCAGATCCTACGCCTGTCAATAAGCGCTGCCCAACTTGACTACCAAAACCCGCCATTCGTTCGTCAATGGCTTCGCAATCCTTCGCGTCTGTTCCCCTGCGACCGCTCTGCAATCCCATTCGCCAGCCTTCGCGCATCGTCTCTGGTTCAAGACAAGTTTCTTTTCCCAAGTTTGCTATGGCTTAGCTTGGTAGCATGCAGCCACACTTTTCTCGTCAACAGGCTACCAGCTGCGGCAGGGCAGAATTCTGCTCGTGTTGGTCCAACGCAGACGGTGTGTTGGGGAAATCCTGCCGTTGGAACGTGAGGGGGCCGCACCGGCGACGTGGGCATCGCGATATGGCTGAATCCTTTGTGCAAAGAGACCAATGACCATTGCGAGCTCATCGTTCACTGTGCCTGAATCCTTTCCGTCCGTTCAAATCGCGAGTCTGTGAAGGATCGCGCTTAAGAATGCTATGCAAGATCCTGACAAGCGACTAGACAGCCTGGTTCTGAAGGGTTGAGGAGACGCCCCTATCGTGCGATAAGATGCTGACGGCACGCCCCCTCCGTGGTGTAAAGTGTCTGTATACAGCCGGGCTATTTGTAGGCGACACATCTTTGGGCTCCAAGGCGAATGGGATGGCAGCGCGCTTGTCCAAACCACGATCAGGCACTTGTCCTGAAGCTGCCTGAACATGATACTCTTCTAGACAGCAACAAGCGCGATACTGACTGCGCCACGTTCGCTTCAAAATGACACGCGGACAGTGTGCTCGGTGACGTGGTTCCAGACGTTGGTCTGTTTCTCTAATTTGATGCTCTTTCCGCTGGATATGCCATCCACTTCTGAGGTTAGAGATATCATAAACATGGTAGAAGATACGCTTGTGTAAACGTGTCTGCCTATACCATCCTCCCTCGAAGTTCCTCCCATGATTCTGACTGTCTATGGTCATTTTGGTAATGGCATGGCTTTGGCAAATGCTTGGGAGCATGTAAACAGTCGGTGATCTAGCTGTGTGTACGCTCGATATCAGACTTGTACTGGGCTTGCTTTTCTCGCAAGTACGACATGGGCTGGAAGAGAATCCCCAAAATAATCATAAGATCACAGTTCAATAGCTGGCCGTCGTGACATGGTCAAGTTTTTGTGGTCTGATTCTTGATGGCACTGCCTGTATTACAGCAACACGACACAGGGGGCCAGCTTAAACTAAGTTCTTGATTTCCTTGCTGTCATCTGATTCGTGTCCGAAAGGTGCATTCAATGATCAAACAGAGACACTTCCATGCTTACGAAGTCTAGTGACCATTTTCGGCGCAGGAGGCTCTCCCGAGCTGGTAGCATCCATGTTTTCGCAGCCCAACGATCGAGGAGAAGATCACTCTCAGCTGTATATGGGGCTAAGGTAAAAACAGGCGCCTAGACAAAGTAATTTGCGCGCTTTCACAGTTGGAGCATATCAATAGTTGCCATGTTGACTTCGCTGATATTTCTCCTGTTTTCCACGAGACGAAACGAACATCATATCTGTTGACGGATGCCAAGGGGTTGATTTGCGAGAGTTCAGCGAATTCCGGTTTACTCTTGGAGCATTGTTCGATAACGACGGTTCTCACAAAACAGATAAACATATCTAACTAATGACAATTGCAGAGCAGGCGGAAGAAGTGATTCGTTCTATGGGTCGAGAGGGTAGTGGGAGGTGGCCATGTCATGGAGAAGTGAGAAGTCAGGCGGGATGCAAGTAGGATCAATCTAGTTAAACTTCTGCTGTCACGTGCAATTGTTCTTTCTCTGTCGATTGATAGTGAGAACTTGATATCCCGATCAATTTCAGTGACTGGTGATTAGATACCGACCTTCACTGATGTCCACTAGGTAGGTAAATAAGGAAGAATCTGTAGCAGTCTCGTGACAGATCTGAACATTTACATGCAACCCATCTGCGGTGCGATAGGAGTGAGGTCGAAAGGGGTTTTGGCTGGTAGGCCACTCAGACTTCGCATCCAACCTCGATTCCACACTGAGAAGAGCAAAGGCTTCTACGAAGCTGCTATCTATGATTTTGAAGTGCAGAAAAATGTCCGGAAAGCTCCCGTCGTGGTGTTCCCCCAAATGCTTATGGTACTTCTTGACTTGACCAATTCGAACAGATCCCACAAAAGGGTTAAGACTAGATGGGCAGTCGTTGATAATGAAAAGTTTCCCAGGTTCGTCCCAGTAATCCCTCGGGGTTGGCTCTGACAGAGACGCTAGATACCCAAAGGGGCCTTTGATCTTAAAACGCAATACTCTCTTCAAAGCTCTGCAAATCAGGTGGCGAGTTGACGCAGTCACCTGGGGAAGGATGCAGATGTCATTTTGCAAGACAGGTCGGCCCAGATCTGCGAGTGTGAGATGAAGGGGTGACACTCTGGCAAAGAGGTTACTACCGACTTTGCGAAGGATGATATTCTCGCCTCGAAAACAGTCCGAGTTCATGGAATGACCGAAGGAAGTTTCCCATGCAAAGAAATTTGTGCCCCGGATGCAATATAGAAGTTGTCTGCCGAGTTGAACGCCTCTATTTGTTACTGAGAATGCTTCTCTGTCAAATGGAGCTCTAGATCCGTGTACGAGTGTAATATCCCCGCAAGCATGAAAGTCGGCAGGCGAGGTGGCGAACATGCCACAGGGTTGAATACCCATTACCTCTTCGATATAGCCCTCAGTTGAGAGTTCTGGATCATCATGATGCGAGATGGCCTCAAGCATAGCAGTGGGCCCCCAGGTCCTGATGTCTTCCCACTGTGTCAACTCCGATGCGTTCGGAGAGAACAAGAAGATTGATGTGTCGTTGAAACGCCGGATGATTTCCTCTTGGAGCCTGACGAATGCCTTCTCGCCTTCGCCGTACAACATCGGCATGTGGATGTCAAATATCCCAAGGAGACAATATGCGATATCTTCTACACGGGTGGTGATCCGATTTGACGCCCATGACATTCTTTGCGCAACGGGTAGTGAGTACATGGCGGTATGATCTTGAAGAACTGGTTCGTCCATGCGGGTGATTGAAGCAATCAATTGGGCCAATCCAGCCTTCGAACCGAATTCTTTCCACATTTTGTCGTAGAAAACAAGATACTTGGGTGCTATCAGCTCTTGAAGACACCAACCGCGAGTGAACCATGAGCAATATTTCATGTCTCCCATGTAGCTGGAGTCGACGCAAGTGTAGTCACTCAAGTATGCGATGCATACTGCTGCGTCTCGATACCAGCGAAACATAGAGTTGATAGCTTCGGTGACTTCGGCGCTACTGGTCTTGTCGATGCAACAAGTGTCGACCCAAGCGTATTCGAAGCCATGTGTCATACTTGACGACAAGTCTCCCAGATCTTCCGGTAACCAGACTTCCACTTAGCAATGTGGCTGATGCCTTCGGCAATCTGGCTCATCTCTTGGAAGCTGACCTCTTCGCCCTCGACCCAGGTGTGAGATAGAATGACATATCCAGGGGCTTTTGGGCTGTTGAACAACTTCAGTTGCATCGTTTTAACCTCGATCAATCGAATAGACATTATGTATTGTATCTTGCGGAAACGACAGGTGTTGTTTGTCTTCAAGAGCGTGCGACTCAGGATGACGGAGCCGAGCAGAGCAATAAGCCCAGATGAACAAGCAAGCAAGCAGAAAAGTGAAATGAAGAAATTGGGAATCCTCAGCCTGATTGACGAGGTGAGGGGTACGCACTTTATCATCCATCTTAGGAAGGCAACTGCTTAGCCACCCAAATGCATGCAGCAGGCCTGCGCCGACGTGGCCCACTCCCAATACCAATCACACTGGAGGCCTACATATAATGCATCGAATTGAAAAAACTGTGAACGAACCGTGTGATTAGATACTGACAAGACTGCCCGTAAGGTTGAATCGTATTAATAGGCTCCAAGCTATCATTCTGTTGAAAGTCTGCATCATAGCCATGTACGATTCGTGAAGCATAGACTAGATATCTTCAATTACACTAATATTCATAGGTTTTGTTCCTTAAAACCACATTTATCATGGTTCAATGCCACATCAACTCATTAACCCCCCTTAAACCCTATGCTCCGCATCACTCTGGAACTCCTGCCTCTTATCCGACTCGTCGCCATGCGTAACCATGACCTCCATCTTCTCGCTCGTCACCGCCGGCGGGGGTGCCGCGGCGCTGTCGCCGTCGAAGATGACTGCGATCTGCTCGAGCGTGTGGCCGCGCGTCTCGGGGTAGTACAAGTAGGACACGATGAGCAGGCAGAAGAGCACGACGATGAAGACGATGTAGTACTTCCAAGCGATGGCCTCGAGCGCGATGGGGTTGACGAAGGTGTTGATGAAGATGGCGACGACGCTGGCGCACCACGTCACGGTGAGGCCGCGGGAGCGCAGGCTGTATTGCCAGATCTCGCAGGGGTAGGCGGTCAGGAAGGGAGTCCTACGGTGGTGTTAGTCAAGGGGTTGAGATTTTGGGTTTGCTGATGAGGACTTACATGGCGATGTCGTAGCCGGCGAAGAAGATGAACAGGAAGGGGATGACAGCCATGCCGACGCTGGACGATGCGGTTTCGGCGAACTTGGCGCTGAGGCCGGTGACGATGATGAAACTGGTCAACATGACGCTGGCGGAGGTCAGGAACAGGAAGCGGCGTCCGAGGCGGTCGACGTTGGTCGCGGCGGCGATGGCCCAGAGGAGGTTCCACACGTTCAGGCAGGCGGAAATGAGAGTCTGGTTCGTGGTCGAGGTGACGCCGACGGAGTTGAGCACGAGGGGCAGGTAGTACGAAACGACGCCGTTTCCTAGGAACACCATGTCAGCAAGAGCCTCGAAGGACGAGCTTTGAAATGGAACAACTTACCAGCCCACTGGGCGAAGATACCAAGGGTGATCGAGATGAAGAGTCTGTGGCGGTTGCCAGGGGTCTTGACCATGTCGGCGTAGGACGCGCTGGCGGAAGCCTCCTTCTCGGCGTTGATCGTGGCCTGGATCTCGACGACCTGGTACTGGACGAGGGGGTTGGATCGGTCGCCGCCGGCGTGGTGCTTCGCGAGCACCTCGGTGGCCTCCTCGACGCGGCCGACGCTGATGAGCCAGCGGGGACTCTCGGGGGACATCAGGAAGCCGGGGAGCGCGACGAAGGGGAGGACGATCTGCAGAAGGACGGGGATGCGCCACGACCATTCGGAGGGGATGTCGCGGCAGGCGAAGACGATCCAGCCAACCAAAGTTCCGCCGAAGCTGTTGCAGCTCAGTTAGCATCGTCTTTCGGACCACAACGGATTCAGGGGTTGAAACGTACTACCAGCCAACCATGAAGAGGGCGTTGGCGATGGAGCGCTGCTTCGGGTGGGCGATCTCGTTGATCAGGAGCGGCGCGGCGTTGCCGAGCCAGGAGGCGGCGATTCCGATGAAGAGACGGGAGATGGTGAAGGTCTTCTCATTCTGGGCGGCCGTCTGCATGCCGACGCCGAGGATGAGGAAGAGGTAGCCCAGGTAGATACCGGGCTTGCGGCCCCAGCGGTTGGAGACCCAGGCGGCGACGGGGAAGGCGACGCCGTTTCCGAGCCAGTAGATGGCGCCGATCCAGCCAAGGTACGCGCCGGTGGGAAAGTCCATGAAGGTGTTCCATGTGTTCAGGGCGAGGAGACCGCCCATGATACCTCCATCGTAACCGTTGGCGGACGCTAAAGTTGTCGGAGGTCAGTTGCGAAGAACAGTTGATGGTTAACTGAGAGTATGTTCTACATACAGAACAGGATCATGGACGTGGTGATGAAGTTGAGCTTCACCAAGTAGCCATGCTTCCACCACGGCTTGCCATCGCTCGGCAGGCTGTCAAGCTCTTCGACTGGTTTCCCCATGTTGACTGTGATGGTGTTCGGACAACTCCCGAGAGCCGCGGGCAACTTTGACAAAGAAAGGGGGTAGGGGAGAACAAGCTTCACAGATTAGGTAGTGTGGTCTGGCTATGAGGTCGTTGTTGAATTGTCTGGACTCGGACGAGAGCCTGTGAGGACCGTGACACCGGGATGCATCACCAACAGTCTGTCACCGGGGACAGGCCAGGTCTATATACAAAACTCTTTTCTCCTCCACGTGGAAAGCAAGGCAAAAGAATCAGTTCAGGAGCACGGTCACGGTAAACCGAGAAAAAAAGAAGGAGTGGAGTCCCCTATTCCGATGCCCCGGTCGTCGCGTGTTCGTCCGGAACGAAGAACTCGGCTCACACGCATGGTGCATGGCCCATGGGGCCAGACTTGTCTAATGTTGCGCCCCCCATGGAGAAGAAGCGCGCCTCCAGGATAGCATCCGCGGGGGCCCATACGACCCACATGGCAGATGATACAAAGTGGGAATCGATTCGTGTTGTTGCCAGAGAGCGGGAGCAACAAAGCATGATCTGGAGGCGGAGAATTGAGTCAGTTTGGTGTATCGGGAGTTGAAGACGGAAGACTGAGGCGGAGAAATGCGCTTTTGGCTTCCCTTTTGGCGAATTGACTATTGACACTAGGACTGGAGAATGGTCCGTGCAGCTAGTCCACATGCCGAAGGGATCTTGGTCGGATTCCTGACCGACTCGTATTTCTCCGCCTCTTCACTCTTCCAACACTTTGCTGCCATCGTGACCCGTCGCGTCGGCTCACTTCCCACGCGACGGCCTCGGACAAGGTGGACACGCAGGATAAAGGACCCAGTTGTCTCCTCGTTGCAACATTGCTGCAAGTGAAAATACGTCATGCTTGTCGGAGCTCAATTGATGCCCTCCATGTGTGGGCCGGGAACCCCGCGGTTGCGACGGGTCTGGAGAGCTCCCCGCGTGCTCCAGGAATAAAGAAGAGTGTCGATCGAATTGCGCATTTCCCTTTTTTCTCCCAGCAGTGTTTCTCTACTCGCGTTCCCTTGAGTTTGATCCGAAGCTCTCATCTGTTCTGTCCATCATCCGAACGCTTTCAGAGACCTCCCACCAGCAGAACGTCACGATGGATGTTGAAGCGCTGCTCGAGCAGCTCACTCTGGAGGAGAAGGTGGCCCTCACAGCTGGTAAGTATCTTTGATAAGTTTTGCTCAGATCAAATCTTAACCATACTTCAGGCAACGGATGGTGGCATACACAAACCATTGAGCGTCTGGGCATCAACCCGATCCGCCTCTCCGACGGCCCCAACGGCGTGCGCGGCACTCACTTCTTCGACAGCACTCCCTCCGCATGCCTTCCCTGCGGCACGGCCATCGGCGCGACATTCGACACAGAACTCGTCAAGCGCCTCGGAGGCCTGCTATCAGATGAAGCCCACGCAAAGGGCGCCCACGTCCTCCTCGGGCCTACGGTCAACATCCAGCGCAGCCCGCTCGGCGGTCGCGGCTTCGAGTCCTACTCTGAAGACCCTGTCCTCTCGGGTGTTCTCGCCGGCCACTATGTGAACGGAGTGCAAGAGTCTGGCGTCTCTGCCACCCTCAAGCACTACGTCTGCAACGACATGGAGAGTGAGCGTATGGCCGTGAACGCCATCGTCACAGAGCGCGCCATGAGAGAAATCTACCTGCTTCCCTTCATGATCGCCATCGAGATGGGCAAGCCGCGGGCCATCATGACCTCCTACAGCCAGCTCAACGGCCACCACGCCGCCGAGAACAAGCACATCCTGCAGGACGTCCTGCGCGACGACTGGAAATGGGACGGCCTGGTGATGAGTGACTGGTACGGCACCTACAGCACATCCGAGGCCATCAACGCCGGTCTCGACCTCGAGATGCCTGGCCCGACCCGCTGGCGTGGCGAGACCCTCGCCCACGCGGTCACCGCGAATAAGGTCAAGAAGTCCGTGCTGGACTCCGCCGTGCGCAACATCTTGAAGCTCGTCAAGCACGGTCTGGAGAACACCAAGATCCCGCCTAATGCCCCCGAAACCGAGGCCAACACCCCCGAGCACATCGCCCTGCTGCGCGAGGCAGCGGCCAAATCTCTGGTTCTCCTGAAGAATGAGAGAAACATCCTGCCCTTCGACAAGACCAAGAAGGTTGCCGTCATCGGCCCCAACGCCACCATTGCTACGTACTGCGGTGGTGGCAGCGCCGGTCTCAGAGCCTACAAGACGGTCACCCCCTTGGAGGGTATCAAGGGCCTCGCCAGCGACGTCGTCTTCTCCCAGGGCGCGTACGGTCACCAGTCCCTGCCTCTCCTCGGCAAGAACCTGCGCACGCCGGACGGCAAGCAGAAGGGCTTCGTCCTGCGCATCTACAATGACCCTCCCGCTGCCAACGGCGCCGCTGATGCCCGCAAGGCGCTCGAGGAGCGCGTCCTCGACGACGCCAACATCTGGTTCGTCGACTATGAGAACGCCGAGCTCAACCCCCTCTGGTGGGCCGAGACGGAGGGAATCCTCACCCCTGAGCGATCTGGCGAGTGGGATTTCGGTCTATCTGTCCACGGGACCGGCGAGCTGTACATCGACGGCAAGCTAGTCGTCTCCAACGTCGAGAACCAGCGCCTGGGCAATAGCTTCCTCGGCTGCGGTACCGTTGAGGAGACGGGACGCATGCACCTGGAAGCCGGAAAGGACTACCGCGTGCTCGTGCGCTTCGGCTGCTCAGCTACCAGCAAGATCAAGCCCTCCGGCACGGTCGACTTCGGCCAGGGCGGTGTGCGCTTCGCCGGATGCCCGAGACTGGAGCCCAAGACCGCGATCCAGGAGGCCGTCGACGTCGCCAAGAGCGTTGACCAGGTCGTCATCTGCGCTGGTCTCAGCGGCGAGTGGGAGTCTGAGGGCTTCGACCGTACTCACATGGCCTTGCCCCCTGGCACTGACGATTTGATCGCGGCCGTTGTTGCTGCCAACCCCAACACTGCTGTAGTCATCCAGAGCGGCACGCCTGTTGCCATGCCTTGGATTGATCAGGCCGGCGCGGTCGTTCAAGCTTGGTTCGGCGGTAATGAGTGCGGAAACGGCATTGCAGACGTGCTCTTCGGAGAAGTCAACCCGGTAAGCCATCTCTCCTTTATCAACAGTCAAGATGCAGGCACTAATAAACCATCACGCAGGCCGGAAAGCTCCCTCTCACGATGCCCCGCCGCGTCCAGGACAACCCCGCCGCCCTCAACTTCCGCTCCGACAACGGCCGCGTGCTCTACAGCGAAGACGTCTACGTCGGCTACCGCTGGTACGATACCCTCGACATCACGCCCCTCTTCCCCTTCGGCCACGGCCTCTCGTACACCACCTTCTCCGTCTCCGACCTCTCCGTCTCGCAAGACGCAGACAAGAGCGTCACCGTCCGCGTCAAGGTCACCAACACCGGCTCCCGCGCGGGCGCCGAGGTCGTGCAGGTCTACGTCACCCCCGCGGCGCCGACGCCGCTCACGAGCTCCATCCGCGACACCATCACGCGCCCGGCCAAGGAGCTCAAGGGCTTCGCCAAGGTCACCCTCGAGGCGGGCGCGAGCGCCACGGCGGAGGTTACGCTGGATCTCCTGCGCGCGACGAGCTACTGGGCCGAGATGGAGGACTGCTGGCGCAGCGATGCGGGCAAGTACGGCATCCTGGTGGGCACGAGCAGTCGTGGCGAGTTCTTGGAGTCGTCTATTTCTGTAGAGAAGACGAGGAGATGGAGCGGTCTGCGTGCTTAGACGGGGGCATCACTTGAGAAATTAGACATCATGCGAAGGCGCTTGGTGGAATGACTGTACATTGTAATGAACCCATCACGAATTAGACAAAGAAAATTCTGTTCAAACTTCACGTTATGGAATTCCCAATTGGCATCCGTAATTTGCCCAGCTGTGGAAGTATCTATTTCTGCCATCACAAACACCCCTTTCCGCACTCGACTCAAGCCACTTCGGAAACCGTCCGATTCTCCCCCAACAAGGCCCCTCTCTCCCATCACCCGATCCTCTCCACAAAGACCACCATCCCATGTCAAGTGACCAACAAAGTGGAAATCCGAGCTAAGTAACTGGGGACCCCGGAAATAATCGCCGGGGGGTTAGTTTGGAGAAGAAAGAAGAAGAAAAAACTAGCAAAAGCACTAAAAAGGCCCCCAATTCTCCGCATTCTTCAACCCCAAGAAAACCAAACTTGCTATTTCTCCCCCTCAAAAAATATCGCCGCCCATTTCGCCGAAGCAACGAACCACGCTCTCGGGTTTCATACCCCATGATTCCCACCCCCACGATGGGTCGCCGGTGACTTACAGCATGCGTCGATCAACGTCAGTGTCATCTACAGCGCGGAGGAGGAGGAGAAGTGACAGCAGCAAGACGCCCGAGACGCCGGCTGCCGCCGCCGTGGTAGCGGTAGTCGGTCCGAGCAGCAGGGCGAGCTTGGCTAGCAGGGCCTGCGATGCGTGTCGGGCCCGCAGGAGGAAATGCCACTTTGAAGAGGGTGCGCAGAGTCCCGGGGCGCAGTGTCGTGATTGCATCCGGCTCGGGATCTCGTGCAGTTTCCTTGTGCCCACGAGGCCGAGGGGTCCGAAGCGAAGGTGAGCCGATCTGATCTGGGGTAAAGAACATAGCATGGGGGAAGGATTTGAGGGGGAGGGATTGATGTTACATATTTCTGCGCATGCAATGTGTACTTACATCCTTGTAGGAAGAGGCTCGCTTCAATGTCGGATAAGAGTGACGTCGAGCCGGCAAACGAGACTGAGACACCGGCACAGATACCAGCAGAAAGACCAGTCTCGCGGTCGTTGACCCATGAGCCGGTCCTAGTCTTGCCTGCTGATGATGGACCTCGTCTTCCGAGGGTGTCGCAGGCTAGATCGCCATATGAGACCTCGCATGCAGTCCTCAACGGCCCGTCACCTCGCGCAGTAATCGCAGCAGCCCACACCGACTCGCCGTCGATATCCGGCCAGGGGTTTCCGACAGACGAGGTCTGCTCCAGAGCGCTCATCAACATCATGATGGCCGACTACCTCGACCTGGTCTACCCCTTGGTGCCCGTCGTCCACCGGCCGACCTTCCGCCACGACCTCGCCAGCAACCGCGACCTCACGGACCGTGACTTCTTTGCGCTGCTGATGAGTCTCGTGGCTCTCACTGTCGGGCTGCTGCCGTCGCGGTTTAGGGTGTACCGGGCCGTTGATCCTGAAGTAGGCATCCGCTTTGAGACGCGCACTGCGTTCATCAACTGCTGTGCTGAGATGGCTACGCGACTGAGAGATGCGACGTATTTTGATCAGATTAACTCACGAAAATGGGCCGTCTCGTATGTGCTCTCAGTAGCGTGCTTTCAGACGGGGCAAGCAAATAGAAGTAGGATGTTTGATATCGAGTTCATGCAGCTCGGGAGGCTACTCGGACTTCATCGCATCTCAGACTACGACGGACTCAACTGCATCGAGACACAACTCAGAAAGAAGGCCTTTTGGTTACTTTTCTACGCCTGGGCGTATGTATCTTCTCCAGTCACTCTCATACTAACACAACTAACATCCCCAGACACACCAAAGTCCAAAGCGGCCGCTCAGAACACCTAACCTACTTCCACCCCAACGACCTCCGCGAAGTCAACTTCGAAGCCCTGATGCCCCTCGCCGTCGACGACGAGCAAATCTTCGAAACGCGCATCGTGCCCTCCGTCCCGCCCCTGATCTCCCCCGGCACACCCTCCGGCGCCCAAGACCCGCCGCGGCCGCCGCAGCTCACCCTCACCAGCGCCTACAACCTCCACTCCCGCGTCTTCCTCAAGGGCCTCCGTGAGGCCATGACCACCGTCGGCTGCGAGTGCGAGCTCCGCCGCGGCGCCGCCGTCCGCCTCGCCCGCCTGCGCGACCTGCTCGCCGAGCTGCGCTACATGCTCGACGACGCGCCGGGGCCGATGCGCCAGTGGGCGTCCGCGGACAGCTACGAGGCGCCCGTCACGCCGTGCGGCGGGGACAGCCAGCCTGCGGTGTCGAGCTACGACAGCCCTGCCGCGGACAAGCAGAGCCGGCCGGTGGACCATTCGAGGATCGTCCAGGGCCAGGCGGACATTATGAGGGCGAATTTGCATGTCACGCATCTGTGGCTGCAGAGCATACTGCTCGAGCAGATTGACGTGGTGCTGCAGGAGAGTGCGATCGGGCCGAACGCCGCGATGGCGGGTGAAGATGTGGCGGCTGCGTTGAAGGCGAACTGGGCTGAGAGGGAGGACATTTGTCGGCAGCTGCTGCACTTGTTGCACAGCATCCCGTATGTCTACCTCGAGCCGAATGGGCTGTATCTGGTAAGTGAAACCCAGCACCTTGATGGATGAAAGCTAATATTTGGGCGTGGTAGACGTACAAGGTGCGGGATGTGGCGGTGACGCTGCTCAACTGCCCCTTTGAAGCCCACGAGCGGCCTGCGCGACGCGCTGCGGAGTACATGCGCGATTTCACCAGGGCGTTGTCGCGGCTTGACCGGAGCGAGTTTGTGAATACCAACAGCTTGAAGAGCTGGGTTGATGTTGATCGGGAGATGGCGGTTCAGTGAAGTCAGGGGCAGACATCTCCGTCGTCGGTTGTCTAAGTTTGAATCCTGGAACTGTCCGTCAAGGTCCATGAATTCACACAACAAAACTGGTTCCGAGGTAGCCACATACCTCCATCCTACTCATCGCTTTTTCAACCCTCGATAAAACTAGCATCTCCAAACTCGCGTCTTGTCATCTAGTTTCAGCATTTATATACCCAACATGTCGACATTGACTACGTTCACCTGCTTTTCGAAGTTGCCGCCCGAGCTTCGAGAGATGATATGGATCGAAGCACTCACGGCCTCACCATGCGTATGGTATGCCAAGAAGAACTGCTTCTACGGATACGAGGAAGATGAGGCAAAAGCGAGGGATCCATTCTTCACCCGCATCAGCGAGTCGCCGCCCGAGTGTCGCGCAGGCTTTACCAATAGAGAGTCCTGGTCCTTACTCCACAAGGTCTACGACAGAGGACACTGCATTGCAGAGCATCCGCCGCTGTCCGGGGTCTACTGGGCAGATTTCGGCAAGACCCTGTTCCACCTCGACAGCTGGGAAACGGGGATCTTCACGTTGATGGCCCTTGAGGAGTCATTTCTCGAAAGAATTGAGCACGTCGGACTGGAGTGGCGCATGAGGCCTCAGATGGGAGAGGTGTGCCAGTTCCTCGCCGCCCATTGTCCGAGGCTGAAGACGATTACTTTGCAGAAGCGAGACTGGAAGCTCAGCTAATGCCACGATCCGCTCTTGGGGTCTGATTCGACCGCCTTTTGTGAATGGATCCTGGGCTATGAGGGTCCCGAGATCACGCATGATGTGAAGGACAAGTCGGAGCTCCGCGATGAACTGATGTACTATTGGGAGGGATCCGGGAGAAATAGGCCTAAGATGCATCTTGTCTCGTCTTGCTCCCCGAACTTCAACTTCATTCCACATCCCACAGCCGGGAAGCTGTTCCTGAAACCATTTCATGAATAGGTACGGAAAGTCGAGTAGCGTTGTCTGTATAGGGCCCACCCAAGAGTTGAGTTTTTTACGTATTAATTTGACCTTAATTCATGGCTCTCGAGAAACATGGGACTCCAGATCTGTATGACAGCACTGCAATTCGGCGATTTCAATTTGGTGGTTAAAACTCAGATGTACAATTCCGTTTGAATTGCTCGCATAATTGCGGTTTCAAAGAAACTCAGAAACGTGAAAGAAGCCTCGGTCTGAACAGCCAAGAATGTGTGATCTGCTCCGGCTACCGCTTCGAAGTTCATTATTCAAGTACGGTGCTAACTGCCGGAGTCGGCTCCGGCTCGCGGTGCCGGGACGGAGGAGTGGGTCCCGGATGTATGCCGGTAAAAAAGCGACTGGCACTCACACTCAGCAACACGGCACTTCTCGCAATTCTGAATGCAAAGTCACTTCCCTGCACATCGCCTCAGTTCCTTGAACCACCTAGATCACCATAATCTCTATAATGCCGTCTTCACATTGACCTAGGCATAGAGACAAAACGCCAACGGCGCAGACGAGCTGCATCTGCATGCAAGCCTCAAACTGACCGGCCGACTGAAGCAGAGCCAAAACAGCTGTCGTCTTGTGACAGCTATCCTGTCTCTGGTCGCCGGCGACTGAGACATCAGCCTCGAGGACCTGAGCGCCAGGGCATTTTCATTTGCGAAAGACAGACATCCAAACGAGTGGCAATCCGTTATCGCGCAACAGAGAGGTCCAAACATCGCGTGCAAAACTTACTGCACAATTCGACCCTGTTTCGGCGCGCCGATTACTGATTGGTCCGATTCGTTTCAGGGACCAAAGACATTCTTCAACCTGCTCACACCCAGCCTTCGGCTTTTTCGAGTGCCGTACCTGATGGGAAACATGAGCTGCATGCAGGGATGAACCTAGCCAATGGCGCTAAACCCCAGTGCATCCACCTCCGCTGCGATCTTCAGTCACCTTACCCCAAGAACCCCATGGAAATTAGCGTCCTCCACAAACAAACACCCCGGCTTTAGCTTAACGGTGAAGCTTTTGACATGTTCCTACGACAAAGGGCAAGGCCACACAATCGATCGATACCATGCTGCTTGGCTTTCTTATCGCACATCAAGAAATCTCTTAGTAATGTCTCGGACCTACTTGTCGTCTCAAATTGGCTTCAAGTCTCATGGTCTCAAGGACTGCCCGATGTTCGGGCTATAACATCAATCATGGGACGAAGTCCGGCCGTCCTCGTCTCTTCAAGCTACCCCGCCCGTGACCGGGTACCCCTCACATGAGCTCGGGCTAACATTGTCGAGTTTAATAGACCACACCGCTGTTCATTAGCGGACACGTCCTCCGTTCCTCCGCTTTCTTGAGTCAAATACTTGCTGTTCAGCACCCGCAGGACGAGAGAGGTGAACCGCTAGTCGTCGACAACCATCACTCCTTGGAACGGAACCAAACATGCTCAAGGCCCTCGTCGCCGCCGCGGCGCTCGCCGCGCCGGCATTCGCGACAGTACAGGATGACTGCCTCGCTCTCACACCCAAAACGATCGTGACCAACTCGACGGTCAGAGTGCAGACGTTCGTGGCTTCGGGCACGAATCTCACCTTCCCCGAGCAGAATGCGAACTGCGGACGCGCGAGCCAGGTTGTCAAGGCGAACTTGTGCCGAATCGCCATGAACCTCACGACTTCGGCCAAGTCTGAGGTTGTGACGGAGATCTGGCTGCCTGAGAAGTGGAATGGTCGCATGGTGACTGTGGGTGGCGGAGGTCTGGACGGATGTAAGTGTTGGAGAGTGAGATATGAAGCCTTCCAGTTAACTGACCGTATGTTTAGGTGTGCACTATGAGGATCTCGCGTACGCAACTGCCAACGGCTTCGCGGCCGTGGGAACCAACAACGGCCACGACGGCACCTCGGGCGTGCAGTTCCTCAATAACGACGAGGTCGTGACTGACTTCTCATTCCGAGCGTACGCTTTAAACTTTCCATCCTCAGAAACTATAAGCTAACCATGACATAGGCTCCACGTAGGCGTCGAGGCCGGCAAGCAGCTCGTGCAAACCCTCTACAAGAGCGGCGCCAAGAAGTCCTACTACCTGGGCTGCTCCCTCGGCGGCCGCCAGGGCATCCAGGCCGCGGACATGTTCCCCGAAGACTTTGACGGCATCGTCGCCGGCGCCCCCGCCGTCGACTTCAACAACCTCTACTCCTGGCGCGCCGGCTTCTTCCCGCTGACCAGCGCCGCCGACTCCAAGGACTTCATCAACGCCACCGTCTGGAAGACGACCATCCACGACGAGGTCCTCAAGCAGTGCGACACCATCGACGGCGCCGAGGACGGTATCATCGAGGACCCGTCCCGCTGCCACTTCGACCCGTCCAAGATCCAGTGCAAGGACGACACCAAGGACAAGGGCCAGGGCTGCCTCACGGCGCCGCAGGTCGAGATCGTCCGCAAGATCTTCGCGCCGACCAACTACCCCAACGGCACGCTCTTCTGGCCGGGCATGAACCCCGGCAGCGAGAAGGTGTCGGCCGACGGGCTGTACGCCGGCAAGCCCTTCGCGCTGTCCGAGAACTGGTTCCGCTTCGCCGTCAAGAACGACCCCAAGTGGGACCCGGCGACGTACAAGCTGGACCCGGACGGCATCGACGCGGACAAGAAGAACCCGGGCCGCATCCGCACGAACCCGAGCGATTTGTCAAAGTTCAAGGCGCTCGGTGGCAAGCTGCTGATGTACCACGGCACGCAGGACAACCAGATCACGAGCCTGCACACGCCCATCTTTTACGACCGCCTGGCGAAGGGCATGGGGCTGGATAACAAGGGCATGGACGAGTTCGTGCGCTACTTCCGTATCTCGGGCATGTTCCACTGCACGGCGGGCCCGGGGGCGTGGGTTGTTGGCCAGGGCGGCGGCGCGGCGGCGATGAATGATAATCTGCCGTTTGACGCGGAGCACAATATCCTTGCTGCTGTGGTGAACTGGGTTGAGAATGGGGTCGGTCCGGAGACGATTAAGGGGACGAAGTTTGTGAATGACACTGCGGGGTTGGGTATTGACTTCCAGCGTCGGCATTGCAAGTACCCGTTGGTGAACTCGTTTGGAGGGTCTGGACCGCATGGGTCGAAGGATGTTGAGAACTGGACCTGCAAGCCCCCGAGCTGACTGAGTTCACTCGAAGATCATGATGAGCTGTAGAATAATGTATCCTTAGTAATAATTGATGATGAAATGTTTTGCTTACCGCAACTTTAATTGGGCTGTTGTCACGGGCGCATTTCGCCAACTCGTCCTGAGCCTGAGGCGGGGGGTAGTCACCTCTCACACCCCTCCTCAACCTTCCTTGCTGGAATCCACACACACTTGCTGCGGCTGAGTTTGGAATGAGGCAGGCTGTCATAAAAATAGGCGAAGATGTGCGCACGAGACCAGCTACCTGATATGGCAACTAAGCCCATGCGCCTCGGAATCGACAACTCACTGCGAAATTGATTGGTCAGTACGGCACCTGTTGGTGACAAATAATGTTGGTTGTGAAGCCTTCAAATGGCCTGATCAGCCATGCGCCAACGTCGTGCTTCCGCTCGGCATGCTTATCCGTCTTGTGTTGGCAGCCCGACTGAATATGGAACAGGCTCAGCGGGCGCATCAAATCAGGCAGGACACTTGAGTATTAGAACATGCCGATAAGATTGTCTGCCTTACTCTTTCCTGCAGGTATTAGGCAAGATCTTCAGCTTGTCTGCGCGGTTCGTCATGTGTACCTACTGTCGACCGTACTTAAATTACCACGAATCTCGCGCCGTAACTGATTCGACTCATCCACCGGTAACCCAACGTAAGAGACACGAACCACCTACTGGGACAACTGCGATATACGCAGCCCTCAATGAAACTTTTTGAAATTCTCTCAGTACGGCCACAGAGCTTCTAGAATTACACAATGACTACTGCCCTCCGAAATTCAGTAGCGGGGGGGATGTATCGACACCATGCATACTATTCCTCGAAGAATCATAGAGGCAATACCACCATTGACAGCGACACTTCTGAAGATCTTCTTCGTGACAGACGAAGCTCTTACAGCCCTCATGGCGGGGCGTCCGTTTCCGAGACTGCCATTCACCGATTTTCGGAAGACATTCCATTGCTTGGCAAGCCTGCGGCGAAGAAGCGAATCTATTACATGGACATTGCAACAGCCGATGTATCACTAGTTTGCCTTTTCCTGTCGATTTTGGTCGTTGCCGATGAAAACATCTCGTGGCACCTTGGCGTCGGCAACTACCAGCTCATCGTCATTGGGTTTCTGCTCAGTATTATGAGTCTCTGCCTCTCCAGTGTGTCGCCGATGCTGTTTGTACTGTTGGAAGCAAGATTCGGCGACTCCATTCTCCAGAACTATGATGCGATCCTCCGAAACAAGCCTTTAGCATCCAAGCTCGGCATTGTTTGGCGGGTCGTTCTCATCTTGATGCTGGCACTTCCAATCGGACTCAGCGTTGCGTACAAGACTTTCACAGGTGGCCATAGCAGCATGAAAATCAACGGCCTCGATTACATACCAAACACAACATGGATCGGTATGTGGGCGCCACCTGGAATAACCTCGGACACTGGGGTGTCGGCCTTCTTCAATGCGACCACAGCGTTTCGAGAAGCGACAGCACAAGACCTCAACGGCACTGAACCTCCCCTGCCTACTTTCCCCCAGCCGTACGGATACAACATCTTATTTCTCAATGAAACAAGCGTTGCGGCGCTTGATACTATACGAGCCGAGTACGTCACTGCCATACAGGAACTCCTTGCTGCCGGTGAGGAGTGGTCTATCACTGCGCCGGTAACTGGTACTGTTGCCAGCTTGAGCAGCCTAAGAACAGGAAACCGAGCTCATTTCGAAGAGTCCTTTATATCATTTTGCGAAGAAGGCAATGTCGGCAATAAGACGATCTATGCGAATACTGAGTTGTACAACTACTGGGAGTTCTCCTTGGCCAATGGCAGAATGCAATCGGATCAATCATGGCAGATACTCGGTTTGGTCCCAACTAAAGCGGATTGCGAGGAAATGTCACATTACGTCAATCTCTACCAAGTCTATCGGCAAAGGTGCTGGGCTACATGGTCAGTGACTCGAGGTGGCTTCCAGCTCGTCGAAGGCTCTTGCGACGAGACCCTCCTGCCATTCGCGCAGCAACAAGTCACTTCTTGGAACGTCTTGGCGCTTCAGAATTGGTACATGTCTCCCTTGGCGGAGATGTTGATCACATTTAGTGGTGATAATGGAAGGGGAAACCAGTCCCGCTGGATGACTCCGTATATGGCGACTTCCGTGGCAACAATGCTTTGGTCAAGAATCGCAATGCAGCATCAGGAAAAGACTATGAACTTCAACTCAGAGAATTTCAAAATGAGTTGGAACATCTGGCAGACGGAGAACGGCACCAATCTTACATACGAAGAGGTCGGCATCCATTATCCAGTCGACCAAGATTCTCAAACAATCTTATACAGCCGCCCAACATTGCGGAAATCGCCTTGGCTCTATCTTGTCTTTGTGAGCCAACCGGTTCTGGCCATCTTCATCCTTGGGTTTACTGTCTTATTGTATTCAGCGCCTCTCGGAAGGGGCTTTGGTTTGGTTTCCATCTTGTCAGGTATCGAGCCACGGAGTCTAAGCAGTTTAGATGGAGCCTCGCTCTCTGGAGAGTTGACAAAGAGTGTCAAGCTGATCATGAGACCCATGCACGCCGAGGAAGTCAGCACGATCAAGTATCGCGTAGTGCCATCGTCTGAAGGCAACGAAAGAGGCGGAGATCTAGCTCGAAACGTCGTTTACCACTAAGATAGTTGTCAAGAAAGCATCGAATGGCAAGTAAGGCGACTACCTGCCATCAATAATTTTATTGAAGTTCCTGAGTGATAATGAGCTCAGAGTGGTAGATTGTCAGGCCAAGCACAGTTTTAAATTTGGCTGAAGAGTACTGTAGTCACCGGGAATGGCTCTTGTTCACGGAGGCAAGTGAGCAGTTGAGCACGAATAACTCAACTAGTTGATTTATTGATTAACAGTTACAAAAAATGAGGAAATGATCTCTTCCGAAATATCTGTTTCATCGGGCCAACCTGACCCTTCAAGCAACTGAAACCAGAGAGGGCTTCCAATCCGTCAGTGAACCACCGGGTTGCTGCACTCGTGAATGATGTTCTGGATAACATCATCGTTTTTCTTAAAGATCGCCCCGATCTTGCCGAGGTCGACTTCAGTCATATCCCGTCTGGCCTTAGCCAGCTTGCCCATCTCGGAAGAGTCACGCCCTAGACCACCTGCCATCAAGAGTCCCAATATCTCCATCGGCGCGGAGGTCGGCTCTTTTGCAATGTCGTAAAATGCTAAAGCGGTGTTTCCACCAGCGCCAATGAGATCGATGATCCGCCCAAACGTCAGGATGGTAGCATCGAGTTCGGGACCGAGGGCCTCGCCAGCAAATGGGATGACGAGAAACACAACGCTCAAGATGGTTAAGATGAGTTCCTTCTTCTCCTCTTCAGCTGCCTCTTCTCCAATGACTGCGACCTGCGCCATGCTTTCGACTGCCTGTTGGGCGAGCGACACAGGCATACTGAGCACCGAGATGACTTCGTCGTTGACGCCGTCCCAGATGCCGAGTTTCATCTGGAAGAACATGCTGGCGAGGGTGGAGCGAAGGTTGGTAAAGCCCGGGAGAGCCTGGCTGATGATGTCTTTGGGGTTCGCCACCGTAATGCTGTCTGCAGGTAATGGGCGACCCTCGTAGACATATTTGGTGCGCGTGCAGGTCGCCGCACTACCGGTGCACGTCACCTGGTCGATCTTCTCACTGAACTTGACCCAGGCTGGGATGATACCGTATGTTGACTGCAGCTCATTGAAGAAGCCCGTCTCGTCGTCTAATGTGTAGTAGATGGTAAATTCGTCATACGTGTTGATCCAGTTGCCAAAGGGGCACTTCTGGGATGTCTCATTGCGACCGTTCTCGGCAAAGGTGCATGTGAAGTACTTGTTGCCGGCACCGTCTTCCAGGTTCATGAACTCATCGAGTTGAGTCGGTATCATTTCCTTGGTGTACTTGACGTAATAGTCAAACTTGCTGTCGTAGCCGTTGTCGACGGAAGTATAACTGGTAGGATCTTGTTAGTATCATGCTGATCGCGGGGAAAATGGCGAAGGCCTTACTTTTCCAAGGTAGTATCCACCATCCTGTATAGGATCTGCGTTGCGTAGAGGGCAACGCAGTAGTCAGGAAAGGACCCCATGGCCGCGTAGAGATCATCCAAAGTCACCCAATGATTCGGGTCGTTACAGGGTGGCATGTCGACTGCGATATCGCCGATATCAATATCGGCATCGCCAGCGGATGTAGCATCAAATAAAGAAATTTGGGACCACTGGAACACAATGCGTCAGTGTGCTTCAACTTTTGGCGCTCAGGTACACTTACGGCAGGATGACCAGAAATTGCCAGATTGTCCGTGGCCAAGATACCCTTGCCGTCGGAAACGAGGGAATATTGAGCGCCAATGGTAATGAGCTGCTGGAGACGAACTCGATGATAATTTTTCGACAAGTTCACCAGGACCTTTTGGCAGGTGTGGACATCAACTGAGAAAATGGTCAGTTGGACTTTTCACAGCCAGAACACTGCCTTCCAGAAGGGACTTACTGCAGTCTTGGCTATAGTCATCAAACCACGAATAGATTCCTGCTGAAGCAATATAGACATCTTGAGAAGTGCTGACAAGCAGGCCCCATGACGAGTCGCAACCGTCAAAGTCGGTACCGCTGCAGTCATACTTGGGGTCACCGCGGACGACCCCAACTTCGGCCTTGTACGGACTTGGAGCAGTTGGCATGGGTTGGTAGTATGGGGACTCCGTTTGCAAAAGACCAGCGAAAACGTTCTGGGCACCAAACAAGTTGTACTGGTAGTACACGGCGTGCTCAGACGCGGTACCGTACAGCCAAACGGCCTCTGTGCTTTCGATGAGAAGTCCTCGGGCCGTATAGACTGAGACCATGGTCTGCCAGAAGATGAACGTTAGCCAATGAGCGCATCCTTGTAGAAAGACTGTTGATCTCACCATTTCATTCTTGTCACTGACTAAGTCAGGGTCACTAGAGGATTATAGTAAGCTTTCGGACTGTGCTTGACGAATCATGGAGCAGGGCACATACTCAACCATATGGTCAGCGGTCCATAACCACATGTTCTCGAAATATCCCGATGCCCCCCTGGAGACGTGCATGACGAGTGCGGCAGTCTTGCAGTCATCATTAACGGCGCCGCTAGTGAGAGCAGGGCACTCAGCTGGCGTCAGCTTCGTGCCCGTTGCTCCGCCCAGACGAGCATGACAGTCTGTCAGAAACTAAAAGTTAGCTATAGTGTATCAGAAAGGAGAGACGCGAATTTACTAACCCCACAGTCCAGCAGATCCCTGGCTGTCGGCGTTGATGTTCCACTCAACGAGGATAGCACCAGGAGTCGGTCCGACGGTGGTGAACATGAGATCTTGCATCTCAACTGATCCAACGTCTCCGATATTTCCAACTCGTAGCATAGGAATTGGCTTGCTTCACGACGCGGTCAGCCCTGCAATTTGTCCTGGATAAGCATCTTCTTACCTCGAGTCCCCAAACTTTGATCCAGTTGCCGCAAACTGCGTCCACGTCTCACCTACAATCTTAGTTCCAGCTGGGACGGTGACCGTATCCGACAACAAATAAACCCCAGCGTCGGCGAAAATGATCTTGCCGTCTGCACTGTTGAAAGCATTTTGGACACCGGCAGTATCGTCGGTCGAGCCATCACCTACAAGTGAGTACGTTAGCGATGTTTCTCAAGTTTCTGGTACAGAGAGACGCACCTTTAGCGTAGTCTTTCAAGTGAATGAAGTCTCCGGTAGAATGTCCCTCGTACTGTGGTTTCGCCTTATCGAAGTACGGTAGGTTCGGCAGGCCGTCTATGGTCTTCTCGCCAAGCAAAGGTAGAATACCCATCCATTCGTGTGAAGACCCTGAACTCCATGTGCGCTCGGTGCCATTGTAGATAGGTCCCAAGACCCAGCTCAAAACGCTGCTAGAGCCGTCAAGCAGAGTCTTTCCAGTCGTATCTGCAACTCCCTGACTGACACCGCTGAAGCCGATGTTGTCGAGAAGAAGACCTGTCGATCCAGTAGCAGGGGTGGAAGAAGGCGGGGCAACTACGATGGCTTGCTTCACGTTCGTGAACGAGGTATCCATGAAAGCGGCGAATCCAACGTTTCCGTCACCGCCATCGTTGACAAGACGAAAACCAGTGCTCGAGTC
Organism: Colletotrichum fructicola Nara gc5; assembly: GCF_000319635.2. Classification (NCBI taxonomy): domain Eukaryota; kingdom Fungi; phylum Ascomycota; class Sordariomycetes; order Glomerellales; family Glomerellaceae; genus Colletotrichum; species Colletotrichum fructicola. Next base: position 3,340,773 of record NW_027094051.1, on the reverse strand, counting down.
TGTGACGGTGATGCCCTTCCAGACCCAACCCCAATCCCAGATAATCTGGACTGCCGTGTTGCAGCCGTTGAACTGTAGAGCTCTTAGTCTCGATCTTGTTCTTCAATTTGATTGATTACTCACAGTCAGGCGTTGAGCAGTGAATTGCTGACTCCCGGCATCTGTAATATCGACGATGTTAGTTGGAGCTAGAACAATGGGCCAAGTGACCAATGTCGCGAGTAGACTTACAGATGCCGAAGTTTCCTCCAGTAAAAGTGATGTCGGCCAAAACACCACCACTGCCATTCTCCGCATCTGCCGTTTTATTAATGACTTGGTTTTCTCATTGCTTCCGATGGGTGACTTACATATTCCCTGCTGTGTGGTTCCAGTCTTGGCAATCAGCTCGACAAACTGAAGGCTGGTAGCTTGCGCGACCTGGTAGTGTAGTGCGCAGACGTAGGCGTTGGGATCCGTTGAGGTGACGTCGATCTTGAAGTTCCGAATCTGCCTGTAGAACGATGCTGTGTTGACATACCACTCATTGTCCTTACCATCGGCCCCAGCACCATCGCCCATGTACACGTCTGTCGAAAGAACCCCAAGACCAACAAAGCTGGCAGCCGCTTTGATGGTTGGACGGTCATTGGCCTGTATTTGAAGTGTTAGCCGCAGTGTGCTGGGACTGAGAACGATCGTACTTACATCGCCAATCATCTGAGTGCCAAAGTAGACAATGATGGGACTGGAAACCAAATACGTCCCGGGAGGAAAGTAGACAATGGCGTTCTTGGTAGTAGAGCCGTTGCAGGCCTCTCCACATCGCTTGCCGTCCTTGATGGCTTTGTTGATCGCGGCAGTGTCATCCTGATCATTGATTAGCATCACGTTCGCGAACTAATTGCGACATGTTTGGGAGGGATTGGAATCTTACAGTGACACCATCACCCTTAGCTCCGTAATCCATCACATTGCGGAAGATCTGCGATGGCATTCGTTAGTGCCTTGGCGATCTCTTGGCGAACCCGGGGTATTTCGACTACGAACCGTGTAGCTGGAATCGTCACCCCAAGGAGAAGTGCCTCTGTGGGAAATATCCTGCATCCAAAAAGTGCCGCGCTTTTGAACAGAACGCTTGGTGCTGTTTCCGCTGGAGGCCGATGCATCTGCCTCGGCCACAAGAGCGGCAGCGGCGGCAATCTCTGCAGTGATGTTCAACAACGGGGGCGCCGAGACGGATTCTGAGTCCCCAGTGGTACTCTGTCTTTTCCTGGTACTGCCACCAACGCTGCTCTCAGGCGAGAGCTTGTAGCTGAAAGAAGGTTTAGCTGACTGGTTCTGTTCTGGCAAGGGCTGATGTCTAACCGATTTCTGGCAGGGTGGTCGAGACGGGCTTTGTTGAGCTTGGAAGCCTCCGCGATGGCCTCTTGAACGATTTTGCGCGCTGCATTGAGTTCAGAGTTTGTGGCGTTTAATGAGAGAGAAGTACTGTCAAAAGAGGGGGAGCGATGCTTTACCAGCGATGGCGAGACTTCGAATGGAATGATAGACGCGAAAGAAAGAGAGGCTAGAACAAGTAGAATCCAAAGCCACGTGTGGGCTGAGGCATGATTGGTGAGCAACATAATGAGCTTGATGGAAAGTGGAAATGAGTGACTGAGCTGCGATAGCTAAATGAAGAGATGAATGGCACAAGCGAGAGTGTTTTGAACGACGAAGCGATATCCAACGTTAGTTATGGCCTCCGATATGCGATGCGCGGCTCCATGTTCTCATCATTATTCATACCAAGTTGACTTATATCACGGTTTCCCAAAAGCATCAAAAAGCATTCGATGCGGTCCAGACATCACTCGATGAGCCGGTTTGCCGAACTCCCAAGGGTCCTGGTGGGTTTCCGCTATCATCTCATTTTAATCTGCAGTCAGGGTCGCACCAGTTGAGCCTTATTGTCAGGCTGCCTAAATAATGGAGACCAACAGCGGCTGTAAGCATGGCGCTGAATGCCAGAAATGGCGTAGCCAAAAAACAAGCCTTTGTGATTTCTTCAAATGTCGAATAAACTACCCGCACTTGGATACCTAGCATTTGGGACTTTGGTTGTAGGGTTGCTTCGATGCGAGCCGAAAAGGAGGTGCTCGAGACAGGGTATTTCGGGGGCCTCGGCTGCAAAAGGCTTCTAATGAGCCATTCAGCCATGGAAGTCAACGCACATAGAGCATCTGGTGTTTCCATGGTTTGACATGGTTTGAATTCACAGCTGACAGGAACGGAACACGGCACTGAAGGATCACCTGTCAACCAATGATGTCTTCTCGAGTGGTCCTGCCTCAGCTATTGTGATAGCGTTTCTGATAGACGTTGTGACTCTGGAGAAGTCAGATGCCTAGTACCTACCGCATGAGGTGAATCGTATCATGAAAGTAATTTCCCTTGCTTTATCACCAGTGTCCATCTCGGAGCTGAGTGTCTCTTTTGGATATTGGACTGTGGTCGAGACGTTGAGTAATGTATTCTCGGAATTTCCTTTAACATGTGTACCCCTCCATTGATTGCAGACTCACAGATGGCGTAGCTGTTGACATTTTGAATCTCAGAAAAAGTCACATTCAGGATCTGTTCTGCTTTTCGGTGCGCCTTGGTGCCGTCCATTCCCTTATCCAAAATGCGGTTCACTTTACTCGCTCTTTTCTTTTCGTTCACAATCAGAGTCCTTGCCTCTGTGTATGCGGCGCCTTTCGAGGCGCTCTACTGTAAGTCTGATTCCTTCACGTCACCATTACTTCGATTCGGCCACAAATTCTGTTCTCAAGCTCACGTGGGCATAGTCTATTATGCATATCGCATGGAGTACGACGCCGTAGCTGCTGACAGCACGCTCACCATCGACGACATGTGGCTGGCACCGTATTGTAACCCGGGAGATGGTTCCAGAAGAGCGTGCAACTTCAATGAGTTTGTCCATAGTGTTTACGATCATCTCGATGGATATACCGGCGCCATCGACCCAGACGCCTACACTCGCGACACCCCTCTTGCCACCATTGCGGAAGACCTGCATAATGCAGGATTTCAAAGAGTGCACCTTGACCCTACGTCACTCGTCAAAGATTTGACTGCATACAACACTCTTTACTATAAGGTCATCAAGAAAGTGACCGACTCGGTGCAATGGTCAAGGTCAAAGGGAGCAACGGCAGACCTTGACCGAGCTCGCGAGGCCATTTCGGGAGTGTATGGAGAGCGGAAGGCCGACAACATGGTAGGCATCGTTGCCAACAATGGTGACGAGATTGCAAAAGCTTTGGGCGTTGATTTTGAGACCCAAACGGAAACGTCACCACTCGGGAGGGAGTACGAAGGAATCGATGTACGTTCTGCTTCAATGTCGTATGTCTGTGATGTCCACAAAGGCTTCCCGCTAACAAACATATCACTGTCAAGTTCGACACGATGGAGGACAATCTCATGGCGAAACATGGGAATGACTTTGTTGCTGTGCAGGAAATCTTAGATCAGGCGACTAATCTGATTAGCGAGTACGAGAGTGAGGACCCTGACAACCACCGAGGGCTCATTGATGCTGTGAAGAACCACATGGATCGTGTGAATAGTGTCGATACTAGTTGCTGAGGTCTTCTGTTTGTTGTGGAAATCTTGAGCAGTAGGCTTGCGATCCATGGATGACGATTAAGGAGAAGGCGGGGTTAGGGTTTAGTTTGATTATATTATCGTCACTATTGACCTCTAAGAACGAGAGACCCATAATGGCTAGTAATTATTTGCGAATTTGTCATGTTAAATTGAATTTGCCTGGACTTTAAAGAATTTCAACGTAGCCATTGGATCGTACATTGCTCACATCCAATTCGCGTTGGGTACCTAGGTTGACATCTGCGTCATGTAATCAATCTGGATGCTCCCCGGCAAAAGTGCCGAAGTCACGATTGGAAAGCAATTGTCAACGCACAGACCATCTTGATATTCGGCATAATAACAGTCGATTCCCAGCTTTTTTCTACGAGCCAATCCCGCCCACTTCAACCTCTACCTCAACCTAAAGCACACTTCGTTTGCCACCCGCCCTGGGTGCCATGTCAGCTGCAAAGACCCGCGCAAGCGACCATTACCTCAAGGCGTATGGCGATGGCGAATCCGGCGTTGAATTTGACAACACAGGCAACGGGCCTTTGAATGTCCCTGGATTCCCCCTAGCTGTGTCTATCGAGCGCAGCCACGATGAGCGGTTCGCTCATGGATTCAACGATTGGTCCCAAGATCGCCTGACCGCCTGGGAAATAGCCATGATATCTCTTATCAACGACATTACTGACAAGCCGGGCTGGTCCAAGGACGTGTTTAATAATGTCAAGGTGGGGTCGTGGCGGGCAGAAGCTTTGGCTTGCACGTTGATGAGCCCTCTCGCCTGGGACTGGTGTCTTCTCGAACTTCAAGACATGGCGAAGGATGCTGATGAGCGCGGACATATATGTGTTCTCAACACGGCATCACGGGTATGCAAGTCAGATGGGCTGTTTTCGCCCTCTTTTTTGGAACAACTCACGCTACGAACCGGGTCAGTCTGGCACGATTGCCCGTTTGGAGTCGACCCGAACATGTTTCCCTTGGTATATGGCCAAACCAAAGTTCTTTCACAGGGCGGTCAGGTCGATTTCGAACATGTCATCGACAGCGTTGGAAAAGGCGAAACAGCCCGTCGCCAACTGCTTGAGCCCCTGACCACGGCGAAGAGGCGCGAGAATATGCGAAACCATCGCCGCCAATGGCTCAACTCCTGGGATACTCATACGGAACGCTTTTCGAACCGCTTCCAATGGCTTCCATGTGAAGTCGACTTCTCTGAAGCCAACACACATTCTGATAGGTGTCCAGACGTCAAGATCACTTCATACATCAACAACCTGCACCCAGGGGCCCACAAGAGCCTCTACAGCACCATCGAAAAGTTCATCTCATTATCCATCCAGCCTTGGAATGATATTCTTGCCTACCGTAGCCGAGGGCGATGCCCCAGTCGCATTAGAACATTCGGTGTGGTTTGGTGGCCTCCTTTCCCAGACTGGGCTGCCGGCCTGAACAAGATCGAGAAGGATATAACGACTGAGGAGTATAGAGACGCGAAGAGAAAAGTGGAAGAGTATCTTAATATCCCGGAGCTGCCTCCCGCATTGCAACTGAATATGACCTCCCGAGTCGGACTTCCGACCATTGAAGAAGACTGGGAAGATCTTGGCCTGGCCTGGGCTGTCCGTGTCAAACATGAACGCCTCAAACACTGGCTTCACCCTGAGCCGGGCATTTCCTTCACATACGGTGACTGGAGGCAAGGAAAGACTGGGAAAGCTCTTGTGGGAGGCCGAATGCCAAGAAAACCATTAACGAAATTCGTGCCGGGACTCACTCCGCTGGAACCTGGGCCAGACCACCACTTCTACGCTGTTTCGCTGAAGGATCATTTTCTCAAGCAAGGTCTGCAAGTTGTTGTTCAACTATCAACCGTCGAACTGACACCAGAACATCCAGTCCAGTAAGTGAAGAATACTATAAACACATTTCCTGAAGCCTGTAAGGTTACAATCGCTAATCATGAAAGGAAGACCTCCCACAGATTGGCGCCTCAATGGCATGGGGAACGAGCACATCGTGGCAACTTCGCTGGTGTATTTTGACAGCGTCAACACAACCGAGACATCTGGTGCTATTTCTTTCCGGGTCGAGGCAGACCTAGACGCAGACGCACATGTCTACACGCGAAGAGATCTTGCACCACTCGCGGGGATCTATGGTCTTGCTGATCCTGGTCAACTCCATAGCGACAGTGAGGAACCCAACGCGCTGCAGGAGCTCGGCACCATCGTCGCCCTCGATGGCCGACTGGTGGCTTATCCCAACACCTTGCAGCACCGTGTAGAGGCGTATGAGCTGCTGGACCGCTCGCGTCCGGGCCGCCGGCGTTGCTTGACGATGCATCTTGTCGATCCCCACTACCGCATTTGCTCTACGCGCAATGTGCCGCCGCAACAGCACGAATGGTGGGTGGAGGAGGGACCGGCAAAGATCGACTGGGCAGGTCATCACGTCCCGCAGGAGATCATCAATCGGATCATGACGGAGGTCGGAGAGTGGCCTATGGGCATGGAAGAGGCGACGAGGGTGAGAGATGAAGTCATTGGTGAGCATCTGGCCGGCATGGAGGCAGTGCAGGATAGGGTAATGCGATATCAATTTGATTAGTCTTTCCGTGTTCCCATACGTGGGAGACATCCCATTCAATCTATCTCATATTCCGAACTCTTTCTGGGTAATGTAATGCGATGAAACAGATGAAGTTGATGCGTCTTGAGAATTCTTTTCGTTATAACCGAGATCTTAACCCGAACTCCATAATACGTTTACATAAATCATTTGTCGCTTCTGTTTTCGCGTCGGGGTTGGTCAGAATGATGGCCATGCTGTTGCACCACAGAGCCAAAACTTACCATGAGAATCTATGCTGCCGCCCAGTTGACCAATTTCCAGGCGGGCCTGCCTCTGTATCTCCGTTTCTTTAAGAGACGCTGCTGCTCGTGACGGAGCTTCCTCCACCTCTCTTCTCATCCGGCTTTGCACCGCCTCCGAACCAGCCCTTGAAGCCGCCAGAATAAGCGGGAGGTGGCTTCGCGGGCGGAGGCACGGGAGGAGCCGAAGAAAGGGAAGACGGCGAGGTTGAACGAGAACGAGGGTTCTGGCGGGTACCAGGAGTAAATACAGATGCCAGATTCAGGCGTGAAGAAGCTACTGGACGTTAGTGAAACCTCAAGAAGGCTGTTGAATATGGGAGAAGTACTTAGGCCGAACCGGAACTTCGGTTTTGTCCGGGCGTAAGGTGATGTTGTGTGCGATCTAGGGATGCGGCCTTTATGCCAGTACTTCCATCTTCTGCAGAGGAAATAGCAGCCGATGAGGCTGAGAATCAAGACTCCTCCGAGCACGGACCCGAGGATGATGCCGAGCTGCTTCCCGGAGAGGCCTGATGACGACCGGGCGGTCGGTTCTGCTGGGAGGCCGCCGTGGAGGGTTTCGACGGTGACGTAGGTAGTCCACGATCGGGTGACGGTTTGCGTGATGAGAATCTGCGCCGTGTCTTCATCGCGTTGCAATAATCGTCCAAAGTTGATGTCGCCGGCGGGCGTCGGCGCGGGAGCCTCAGACAGCCCGGTCGACGCCGGCATTGCGGAAGGGCTCAGTATGACTCCGCCCATTATGAAGTGAGACAGGGCGTGCTCATGTTCAAAGGCCGGTGAGTGAGGTGAACAAGGTTCTAGCTGTCGACAATTGATGTCTCCGATGGCTCAAATGGAACCTGTCATGTCTGCATGTGGAATTCTTCGTCGAACGTCATCTGGGGAATTGCGCGTGTCGGCGGCGGCGAAAGCTGTGGATAAAAAGAGGCTGGGAAGCTTGGAAAAAAGGGGGTCCACAACGGAGTCATTTGTGGATTGTCAGAACAGAGAACAGCGAACCGCTCGATCCACTGACCAGGTCACCTTGCAGGGGTCATGCGCAGGTACCAACTCGGGGTTTATTGGGTGCGATCGATACCGCGGTGGCTCTTCGACGGCGTCAGCAGTGAGCTGGGCTTCTGCTCTTGGTGTTCTGGGCGCTTGGCTACACGCCTAGATGGACGGCTGAAGAGTTCACGATTGAAACGGTGAAGCCTAAAGTGGGGATTTCCAGGTTTTCTTAGGCCTCTCACTTCATCATCATCTTGCTGCGCCTCATTTATCGGCTCTTCTCCTGGAGGCCTGCCGGTCATCTTCATCGCCTTGGTTGCGTGCAGACGCATCGGCATCAACTGGGATTGCCCTGGATTCTTGGCCCAACTTGCCGCTCTTGCAGCTATCAAACTGCGATTCCCCAGTGTCTTTTTCTTCAGGGACCTTCGAGTCACTATGGTTACCGAGCAAAGACCATCAGTTCGGTCTGGCAACCAACCAAAATCATGCCTGCAGGCTGAGTGGAATCCCAATCTTGCAATACTGCATTCATTTGGTTCATTGTTAATGCTCGATGTTGCCTGTCTCTTATACCGATTAAATAATTGATCTAAAGCCTGATAGATCTCACTGGGAAAAGCGTCTTTCTTTTCTAAACCATTGTACTTGGTCGTCCTCTTTGAAATCCGAATCCAACAGAAGTCCTGAGCTGGATAGCATGTACCGGTCAGCGGTTCCATGATTCTAACTTAGCGCCCGGCATCAGTGCACTCTGATTACAGGCTAGAGTCGGCCTCTGCATGGCGTCTTTGACAGCTGCCAGAAACAAACTTGGTGATGTCTATGTTTCACTTGAAGCAACTTTGAAGAAGCCACTGAAGGTGCAAATAATGTTTAGAGGCGTGAGATCCAATCTACGAGAATTGTTCTGCTTGTGCGCACGTGGAGTTCTCGCAGCATCATCATTGTTCTGATGGTCTTATCTTCTAGCGTTCATGAGAGCCCTCAGGACGCTGAGCCGATGTAAGTTTGATTATGGTCGGGCCATGGTTGCCTACTTTTTATCGAGATTACTATCTCAGTTGCGGGAGGAAAGCCTGAGTCACTATCACAGTTCAATGTTGTGCTAATTGAGTGTTTCATTCCATTTATAAAACTATATTTTTATTACGAAATGTACTCAGCCGTGCTGGATGAGGTTTATCCAAGGAGATTGCCTATTTTTCCTGTGCTAGAGCGACAACCTCACGCCCACTGTAGATATCATCAACACAAGTCAAACATGGCAACTGTTGTCACCCCTGCCTCCAGAAGACCTTTGATTTCCCCTTGCATAAGACCAGGCACAGTGCAAGGGCCGACTATGCAATAGGTGAGGTCATTACTAACTTTTCCGGCTTTCCTTAGCACCATGGGTGATAGGCATCCATCAAGAACGCAAATCAAATCACCCAGATCCAGCTCCCCAGGCCCGAGCCCAAGATATCCATCACCCGTTTCGAACAACATTGTCTCCTGGAATACTTTCAGATGCGTCTCTAGAAGTGGCCACCAATTTCCTGCAAAGTCCTTCAGCAATTCTTCCATCCCTGACGCACCGCCAACTTCCGTCTTTCCTGCTGGCACCCGGAAACTAACGCGCTCTAGGTGCTTTCGCAGAGTAGGAAAGCTACTTTGCGGTATTGAGCCAAGTTGCTTTGAGTTTGTGGTCCATCGATCGTCTTGTTCCAAGAGCGTGCCTTTAGGCGGAACGCCATCGTCGTATCTTCTTACGCGGGCCAAAAGTGGCTGAATGTCCATTTCTCCTTCCGTTTCGCGGAACAGCGTTTGTGCGAGAGCTTGTACTGTCGATATTCCTGTTACGTAGGTGTCGCCGAGTCGCTGTAACAGGTCATCAAAGAGACGTAGAAGACGGCCTGCCTGATCATTTGGGATATTGTCTGGTGCGTCGATTATCCTGGTGATAGATTGAACACGGCATCCAAGGAGCCTCAGGTGCCCCTCAGACGTAATTTTGCTACTCGAGCTAGTTTTAGTTGGCGTACGACTAAAAGATAGGCCCCTAGCTGTAAAGTTGTGCTCTCTGGGTCGTGATCGATACTCGACTCCGTGGCAAGGCGCCCAGGTTGGCACGTCCCATAGTCCGACACGCTGCCGAAGGCCTCTCGGTACCCGGCTCAGGAAAGCAAGATAGCATTCTTCCGGTTGGGCTTCTCTTTCGAGAATGACGGCTCGCACGTAGTCTTCCAGAACCCCAACCAGACTCTTCTTGTAATCGGGATATATGTCCAATGCGGCCACCCCGAGCATGCCATAAACATGATCTCTCGGGTTCGTTGCATCGTGGATAAAACCAGACGCGGAGGTCTCGATCCGAGCTGCAACGTTATTGTTTACTCGGGTCAGTCCAGAGGAACTCGCAGCGGATGCCTTGGACAGTAACCAGCTGAAGTCCGGCGTGTACATCCGTAGCATCGCCAATGCGACCTCGAATCCTTTGTTGTCCAGTGTTGGCGATGCCTCAGCTAAGCGTAATAGATAGCGAACGCTCTTTTCAAGTATTTTTCGATGTATTGCGCCTGACGGGAAGAGATAGAAGAGGTTTTTCGATAAGACCACCTCCTGGAAGATCCAGACTCGTCTCCAGTACGGTAGCTCAGCCAAGTTCTTGAAACCACGTACCCAATCGTCCATCCGTGGCCGGGCGAAGACAGCATACTTACCCACCCATTGTGGACGAGAAACCACAGCTTCAAATTCGCCACTGTTCTCAATCTCAACTTCGCGAAATATGCTGTCGAGCGTCTGGAAGGTGAAGGGCAGATCGCCGTCCACGGAAGACAGCCATGACAGAACAACAGATGCCGAGAAGTAGAGCTCGCCCATCATGGCCACTTGCTGGTTGCGTTCCTCGATGTCATTCTGATTAATACAGAGTGCATCGGCCCAGAGGCGTGAGATAGGCTGCACAGTACGCCCTAATTGCTGCTGTTGAGCGTTAGTAATGACTTCCTGTTGCTTGAATATGTGGCGCAATGCGGCGGCCAGATTGTTCGTGACGCGGCTCGTGTGGCCGTTGACTGAGATCTCTTCAGTGATAGTTGGGTCGCCCCAAACGTATGATAGCGCCGCAAACGACGGCTCGTCCTTAAGACTCGCGATTTCGAGAGTGACTGTGATCTGCGCTGTTTCAAGGCCCGAATCGACTCTGATTAGTCGGATCTGCTTGTCTTCCGGGTCGAGTGCTTCGTAGAGCGATTTCGTCTCCATTTTTGAACGTATTGTGATCAATCGGAGTCGCGAGTGCTCCCCGCATCTGAGTGGACATGATGACCCAGGTAGGACTGCATGAACACGTGATTGATAATGATGACTGAACGGGGTTTTCAACAAATGAGACTGGTTGCATGCACGAACAGGCATTCCAAAGGACTGGCTATGGGAACTTGTTAGGGATTAAGATCACGGGCGTCAACAAACTGAGCATGCGTCATGGCATTTGGAATAGTCTTCTACTCAGTATTACAATAGAATAATGTTATTTTTATTTGATAAAATGTGCAATTATTTTAATGTCCATACCCTCAAGTGGCAGTGATGCCGACTTTATGCATAGATATAGCAGAAGGGAGTGCCATCAATAGTGTTCAGAAGGTCCTTGATAGGACGATCCTCAGCAAGGACACCCATGAGGACCAGGTCATCCTTGGTAGCATCACGGCTAGGGGGCAGGTTTTGGATGGTGATGGTACCGGCGATCTCAAACGCCTCCCACAGGTGCATCGCTTGCCAGAGCCAGTAGACGCGGTCAACCATGGCGTGATGAAGGAAAAACGTGGGATCGGTGGGTGAGGAGTAGAGGTCGCTGGCGTCTCCGTTTGCAACGAAGTGACCAGCGGCATGCATTCCGAGGAAACCATCACCGAAGCGGCCCTGCAACTCATTCTGGAATGTCGAGATGTTCTCAGAGGCCTGACCCATAGTCACGTTGACAAGATTGTCCGTCGTCATCCACGTGGATGCGGAATAGGCGCTAAGATCGCGGCGAAGACAGCGAGGGTTGTACTCCATGGGGCCATTAGGGTTGACTTCGAGGCCATCCATGCCTGGGGAGACGGGACCAAGATGGACGGTCATGCTATCGCATTGTTAGAATTTGCTCCTTGTCTGGTATTGAGTGTTGAAGAAGTGAGGTCTTACTTGACGAGCGGGCCGCTCATGACACAACCGCCTCCATATCCGGAGGGAACTTCGATGTTCCCGTTGGGAGCACGGCTGACGCTGCCGTTATGAGGGACGTATTCGCCATCACCACTCAAGCTGGTGTCGCTTCCATCATATACTGGAGACTTGCGAGGGTCATCGGTATTGGCGAACCAGTTCCAGTACTACATTGTCTTGTTAGCTAAAAAGCATGGAATCTCGAGTGTCATCGACTTACAGGCTGGGCGCCCTTGTAGCCACATTCAGTCTTCAAAGCATTCTCGTAAGCCCAAGTAAAGTACCTGTGCCAGGTCAAGAAGTTACCCTGAAATTGTAAAATTAGTTGTTGGACCTGATCTCATATAGATAGTCAACATACAGTGCCATGGATGGTGCGAGTCTGGTTGATATGAACGGCAACAAAGTCGTCATATCTGTTGCGGGCGCCTGGGGCGAAAGAAGGGTCTGACTTCGACGGCGAAGTCAACATGCACTGAACCGCACTGATGTACTCCTTACGCTCTTGTGCGGAGAAAGCGGCCCTGTTAATCCAAGGTAACTTGTAAGCTCACATACATAGTCGCAAAGTGGACCGTCTTGGGCGGAAACTCACCAGTCTCTGCGCACTTGAGCATTCATCAGGTTGCAGCTTCCACGCTTAGATAAAGTCCCGTTGGCCTCGGCTGTCTTCAGGTTTTCCATAGCCTGAGCCTGCAGCTCTGCGAGGACATCTCCAGCGTCACGAGCCTGGAGAGGCGTTTCGAGGGGCGCGCCGAAAGCCAAGGCCGATAAGCCGAGTGCAGCTAGGAGCTTGGCGGCGTGCATGCTGTGTGTCTTTGGAGAGGAGTTGCTAGAACTTTGATGAAAGGGGCCTCTGTATGCACGAAAAACACGGCAGCGTCAGGAAAAGACAGGAAAAGATCTGCAGAGGGAAGCGGGCATGAGGAGGGAGGGTGAGAAAAAGGAACGCAAAAACGTGGCAATGGGGCACTTCGAAAGGACCTCTATATACAATGTGAGGGCGTAATAAGAAAGTGCCGCTTCATCGCTGCCGAATTTAATTTCAATATTGCTGGCAATAGCTTAGCTTGGCGAACGAGTCCATCGCCACCTTTTGCTACCTAAGCTCCGGGTAGTTACTCAGTTGTTGGTCAACAGTCTGCATGTGGGAGAGGTTAGTAGAGCTCATATGAGGGGGGAGGCTCGAGCCTCTCGGCCTCTCGGTGGTGACATCCCAGACGGGAAAATCGTCCTGGCTAAGATCCTTGAACCATGGTCAAGAGCCCGCGCGGCCGGCTGGTGGAGACTGTGAGGACAAGATCCGAACGAATGACCATTCAGTGAATGGGATGGACGTCTGCGAGAAGCAGGCATTCCCAGGACGCTTGGACAGATGATTTTTGAGGAGACACTGGCAGACCATGGGTGATAGAAGTCTATCATTCAGCCCTACATCAGGAGTATCCGCAACCTTATGTATGAGTCTAAACTAAAGAATTTCTTGACAAGCAAACAGTCTCCACAAACTTGCTCACGACAATGAACCTTACCAAGTACCGAGCCAACTTCCGCGCTGTGGGCAAGATTGCCGTGGACGCTGCACGCTTTTGATGTGTGTCACTTGGGGGCGTAGAAGGATTGTGTGCCGCAGGCCGCGTGGTTTCCTCCGCCGCTCGTCGCTCGCTACGGCGCAGCACATTGCTAGCCAGCTCGTCGAACCTCTTCGGGGAACGCCAACCCGACGGAAATTTGAAGGAGGGGAAGCGAGAATGACAAAGTCGGCGTCCATCTCGTTTGAAATGTGACATTGTGTTGGTTCCATCCCGCCAAGCCATGCAGGAGCTCCACCAGCTGTCACCCAACGTCTGCTAGCATCAGTGGAGGGGACGGGTAACATGCCCTACGTCGGCCCGCATCACACCACCACGGCATGGGTCTCTGCAGAGAATATGCCAGGGTCGAGTGGCTGCGGCTACGGCCTCTGGGCAATGAAGAACGTCGACGAATGTTTTTGCTTTTTTCTCTTGTTACCCCTGGCTTCCAAGACGTTGTCGCTGTGACCCTGGCTAAATGCCTACTATCCACAAGACAATCACAAGCATAAATGTTTTGCAGAGATGTAAGGATATGGGAAGGGATCACCACAATTTGGCTTGACTTGCCTAATATGGACGAATCGGTGGAGAATATGGTCCTCGTATGCTTCTTTGCCTACTTGCCAAGTCAAACCTCCTCATCATGGTTGTCATGTGTGGCTGGCGATGGCAAATCGTGCTTTTAAGGGGGCCGAAAGTCCGAAGTTCCATTGTCTAGAACGTTCATTGCGACAGGCTCGGATCTCAACGCGCAAGAACCTGTACTTGGCTGACATGGATTAGTCTCGGTCATTATTCTCAGTTCGTCATTGAGTGACCGATGAGATACTGCAGCCAAGGAGGCAAAGTTGCCAGACGAAATGAAGGAATTAGACTCTCTTGGTAAGTGAAATGATTTGTATCCATGGCTTTCCAAGTTTTGACTTGGTGTCGTGTTGTGGCCGATAGCATCACTGCGCTCAGTACAAACCTGCATTGGCAACACCGGAATCTCTGGAAATACCGAGTGGTCTACTTGGGCAATAAGCAAAATGTTCAAGGTTTTTGACGCAAGTTTTGACACCTCCGATAAATAAAATGGACTAGAAGCGCGTACGAACTGCTTTCATGTCGTCAGTTTTCACCCGTGCCTGATCTGTTCTCCGGCATGGAAAACGACCAGCACACACCAAATCAACCCCCATACAGGAGGCGAAAGCTCCGAGAATACTGTGGCACGCAGCGCACCCTTTTTAGTCACGCCGCAGGTCTGTTGATTGGCTTAAATATTTCCATCCCACCGGGAATCGTTTTCTCAATGCAGTCGCCTGCAGGAAGCATGATGCTGCCCCTGGCCACATCGGTGAACCGTTCCTATGAGACTTCTTTCCGTCAAAGAAGGTGGACTGTGAAACGGTCTCTGCAACCAGAATTCGAAAATTCCGTTGTCTGCGGAAACCAGGGACGGGACGTATGTGATCGCATGAGGCTCCCTGCGGCACAAATCCTGCGGCCAAATCGGTAGCAGCCTCCCCCACCACTCGGTTAGCAACAGGCTAATCAAGTTGTTCTGCAACGTTGTCTGCACAGTTGTGATTCCTCTCGTTGGTCGCAGAATAAACGATCGCAGTCAGGTAGTGAACATATAATCAGCTCATTACCTCGTGTCATGCTCTCCGCTAGTCATTGGTCTTGAACTTTGTTTTTGCATGTGTATTTACTGCTAGATTGATTGGCGCATATGCGCTACTTCCTTGGCCATCATGTCCTCGAATCCACCACCGGCCACGCCGCCGAAGCCGATCGACCCCGAGTGGGCCGCGGAGAGCAATACGGCCATGATCCTGGGCGTTACTGGTGGATTTCATGCGCTTGCCCTCCTTTTTGTCGCCCTTCGAGTGTATACCCGGATGTTCGTTGTCAAGCTCATGGGGAGAGATGATTATGTTGTTGTGGCTTCTGTGGTGAGTCTGACATGATTCGGATGACTGTCCATAACAGGTAGTCTGATTGACCTGAGAATAGCTGTGTGCCGTTGCAGGCATGACAATCTTTTCGGTACAATCCTTCCATGGTCTCGGGAAACACACGATCACTATCGCCGCAGAAGACATGCTCATCATGAGGAAATCGAGCTTCTTTCAATCTATCATCTCTTCGATTGCGGGTCTGGCTCTCCTGAAAGTCTCGATTGGTCTCTCGCTACTTCGACTGAGTCGTAGTGTCTGGTACTCTCGCTCCTTGTGGGCATTGATTGGTATGTTGCCAGCTCAGATCTATGTTCCAACTCGGTACCTGACCAGAATCCTTAGTATTTGTCTCAGCCTACAGCATCATGGCATGGATGACTTTCTTCTTCTATTGTCAGCCTCTGGAGGGATACTGGAACAAAGTTATCCAGCCAAAGTGCTACCCAATCACGCTCTTCATCAAGTTCGGGCTTATTAACACAGCTTTCAATATCTTCACCGACGTCTGCTTCGCAACGCTACCGGTTACGATCATCTGGACTCTGCAGATGAAACTTCGGACAAGAATCTATTTAGTGGTTGTGCTGAGTCTTGGATACTTGTAAGCTGATGGTTTCGTACCAAATGACGGAATCTTATCAAGTAAGCTGACATAAAGTAGTGCTGTTGCTATGGGAGTTATCAAGTCAATCTACCAGATCGCCTACGGAAAGGACCAAGACAAGACCTTGTAAGTGATCCAAGTCGCGCTGGAAAGAACAACCATCACTGACTGTGCCAAAGCTACCAAAGCATTCAATTCTGGGAGTTGTAAGTACTGCCGTGTCTTTCAAATATATCCAGGTAGATACTTCGTGCTGACTTGCACAGTCTCCAACTCAACCTTGGTATCATCGCCGCGTGTGCCCCATCCCTGAAGCCCCTAGTCGGCCACGCCCTCAAGATTTCATCGAGCGACCGTTATCATGGAGAACTATACGAAAACCGACGACCGACAGGGACCAATTCATCAATGCGGCGACGCGGATACAGAGAACACAACAGTCAAGCGGAGTATGAGTTGCAGGACCGCCCTTTTGCTGGATCCCCGGATGCTCACAAAGCTGCCGTCGGTAACATTCATGACACTGTCTACGAGAAGCATGGTGGAAGGGGCTCCGGGTCTGGCAGTGAAGAGATGATTCTGAGAGAGGATAAGAGTAACGCAGGAATTATGAGAACAACAGAAATTTCAGTTCAGCGATGAGGTGCTGAGCCAGTATGGGCTTTGGTACAGTAGTAAAAGTCTTATTGCCGCCAACTATCTACCATTCAATCTGTAACCCGTTTCTACCTATGAACTTGCCAACCTCGCCGTCTCTTTTTCCTTCGACAATCTCCAGTAGCCCCTGGGCGCTAGTCTTCGGGTCATCGGCGCCCTGGTCAAGTCTGGTCTGGCGGTCCTCTTCGCCGGTCAGGTTCGTCACTACATATCCCGGGCAATACGCCCATACCTTCGCTCCCCAGCTTCTGTTGTCAAAAATGATGTGAGCCGTAGCCATGTTCAACGCCGCCTTGGAGATGCGGTACGCTTCGCTCCTGACCATATAGTACTCAGAGGTAGGGTCTGTCCGTTCCGACAGCGAAGACAGACTTGTCGACACATTGATTATGCGAGCATCGTTCGATTTCTTCAAGAGAGGTATCAGAGCCTCTGTGAGTATGACTGGCGACGCTGCGTTGGTATTGAAGGTCTCGACAAGCTCCGAACGGCGGTCTTTGGGATTCGTGACAATCATGCCGGCGTTGTTGATGAGGACATCCAGCACGCCAAAGTCTGCGGCAACCTTCTCTGATGCTGCTTTAATGGACTCATCTGAAGTGATGTCGAGGACGAGCAAGCTGAGAGTGCCGACGGGGTTTTTGGCCTGGAGTTCCTCGAGAGCCTTAGCACCCCGTTCCGGGTTTCTGGAGCCAATGATGACATGATAGTCGGCTGAAGCGGCGGCAATTGTTGCGGCGCTTTGGAAGCCAATGCCTTGATTAGCACCTGTGTGATTGTCAACATATGGTCCAGAAAAGTGCATGGCTACTTAGTCTACAAGCCAGAGAATCGCGGTGCTACGAACCAGTAATCAGGATGATTTTCTTGGGCGCCATGGTTTCGCTGAGCGTTTTTGTTTTTAGGTTTATTGCCAAGTTGAGGTTACTTGTAGTGGAGGCCTGATTGAAAGTCTTGAAATCAAATAAGGACTTTGAGCGAGATTCTTCTGTATTTATGCTTCGTTTTGCTCGCCATGGAGACCGTAAAACCTAAAACCGTCGTCCTGATCGTAATACATAGCGGCTTCGGACCAACGATTAAGCTTAACTCCGCGCGTTCCTGACCTAGCATCAAGCGGTAATCATGGACTTTGGGAACGAATCAAAAGCCCTCCTACGTAGGCCAGGCGTCCTTCTAACGTCAGCCACTTTACGTGCGTCGGAAAATCTAAGTGCGAAAAGGCCGACTTGACCAATCAATGATTTTGATATTAATTTGCTTTGCCGTTGCCAGAACCGTTCAGAGACGTTTGTTCTATGACGTCGTTGCCGTCCTTATGCCCGGACCAAGCTCCGAATGCCGGCCTGGACTCCGGACTTACTGGATTAGGAATGTTTGTCTCCGCGCCATTCACATTACCGTGCCGCAAACATGAATCTTCCGCCTGTTCACCATAGTCACTTTCAACTGCGTTGTCAAGACAGTATATGTCTCAACATGTCATTTGAAGAGTGGAAGTGAGACCCTTACACGGGGTCTAGCTTTGTGGCCATCCAGATAAGCGTGCCCAACTCATCGTGATCCAGGCACCAATCATCAAGGTCAGTCGCCCAGCTCCTTCCTGCCGAGGAGTCTCCTGAATATTTGGAATACTCCCGAAGGTGCGCAATCCTGTAACAGTCTCGGAGTTGTCGTTTAGAAAGCTGCTTCGCGTATTGGCGCTGCCACTCAAGATTTGACTTGGCCGTCCAAAGGCTGCGGGTGCTGGGAAGGTGTACTCTTCGGCATGGCCCGCCACCATTGCCAGAAGAAGGGATTTTTGCGATGTGGAGAAGTTCATTCAGTGCATAGGAGAAGGATGTCACTCTGACAGAACGTGTCTGTTAGTGGGAAACAACAAGTCCGAATGCAAGGGGCTTCTCACCTCCACATGCTTTGGTTGCATATCCACTCATGCCGACTAGGAACCTCGTCGGTTTGGTGACAATAATCCATATCTCGGACGTTCATCATCGAGAACGTCATGGTCTGCGCGTTCATCTTAAGCGTTAGTGACAACATGAGTGACGATCAGTTGAAGAGAGAGACTTACACCCACGGTGATGAGAAGAGATCTAACATAATGTTTTGGAATCGACGCGACTTCTTCAATGTGAAGTATGGTGTATAAAACAGCAGCCTGGACAGCAGCTATCAGAGTCTCCTTTTCGTAAGACTCATGCTTTAAAGGCACCGGAATTAGCGACTAGTGACAAGTATGCAGATGCTAATAGTCATTGCAAGAACGCTAAAGGCAACTTACTTCGTGAAGGAGCTTCTGTTGCTCCATGTAGATGGTCCTCCATATGAATGCCTTGTTGTCGGGGCTGTTTGCTTGCCACATTCGAATGATGCTTGCGCATGCTACCAAAGGTTGCGGGAGGCATTGATGAGACCCGGACTCTTGGCACTGTCGTTCGTCGCCGCAGCATGGCGGACTGATGAAGGGGGGCAGATTGAGGCCGTTGATCAGCATTTCGGGATATGTTAGAATATCTCCTCGCATCATCCTGGATGTCATAGAAGACTCTATGCTTCGCCATTTTCGCGGTCGGAGCAGAAGGCTGTTATCCACAAGCATGGAGGGCTCGAAATTTGCCCTCCTGGATATTTCGGTGTTGATGTCGGCGATGAGATCGGTCACAAGATCTGGATTGATACTGATGTTCGGTGCTGCCGAGGGAATGTTCGTGTAGTTGGAGAAGGCATCACCAGTCCAAGGAGTGTTATCATTCAACTCAGCTGTCCACCCGAAATCTTGGATATCATCGGTAGCGGCGACGTTCTCAAACACGCTGGCTACTTGTGGGCGGCTGAGTTCCGCTGGATTGAATGTGCCTGTCGGCGCGACAATCGGATCATCCAATGCAGTCTCTCCAGAGACATGTCCAGGCGTGTGTAAGAAAGGTTCCTGGCCTTGCTGGGGCTTATCGGCTTGAGGCCGTGGAGTCTTCGACACGGGGGAGTAGCGACATGGCCAGCTTCGGCGCTCGCACCGGGAGCACCGTGGCTGCTTCCGATCACAAGCTAATTTCGAAGATCTGCATTGATGACATGATTTTCGTCGGAAGTTGGGCATACTTGAGGTTGTATGGCTGGTTCATCTGCACTCAATGACAGGAAGGGAGCGCGTCAGATGAACATGATGATCCCGTCGGCAACTGCGGGATCTCGTTGTTGACACTGTATTTGTTTGAAACAGTGGGGCAATTCGGCTAGGAAGCCAATTACAGCGCGATATTGCTAACTATAGCAGAAGGTCTGCCCAACTACTCCAACTGCAATGCCTGAAAGCTGTGACCTCCCCTGATAAGGCTTTGAACATGAGAGATCTGTTTGACAACAGTAGTTTTAAAGAGCCCCCACCATATTGACATCAATTTTGTTAAAAAAACAAGACCATTTAAGAATATCTTTACATGCAGCCAATGGCCACAAGTGCCCTCCATGACACCAAGAGGCAATCAAACGAATGGAAAAACTAGGTAGACCAGTCTCCTATTAAGGAAGTCTTCAGAACCCTCCACCATTTCTCGTAAATCCATCATTCTTAGATCCTAGAGAACTCGCGGGTGTGTTTTCGACGATACCAACCATTCGTCCTATCATTTTCACTGCCATTCAATAAGTAACCTGTGTTGCGCTTTCCCTGAGCGCGCAGTTCGGCATCCCAGACATCGGCAATGTCAGTAATGACCCACTGGAAGCCTTGCTTGATAATTCAGTCGAAGTCAGATCGGTAGTCATGACCATCGAGCGACTTGTTTCCCACAAGTGAGTCGAGAAGTGCTGGTGCCTTGTTTTCCTGGAAGACAAATACCGAGTTGTTGGTGTAAATATCGTCAGGGATAGTGTAATTCTCCGTGTCGAATCGCGTAAGGTCTGAGGTGATGAAATCAACCAGGTCTCCAGCGGCGTAACCAGAGCTCCGTTAGTTCATTCGGGCCCATCTATATGCGCCCTCTACGAGACAAACTCACAAAATCCCAGATGTTCTGAAGGTGTCTTGTTCCGTTCCATTATGAACAATATAGTCCTGAAGGGGCTGCAGAGGAGCACCGGTCGAATACACCTCAATCTCGGCGCTGATCGTGTAATTCGTTGAGGCAAACTCCTTAAGTGAGGTAAGAGTATCCCATGAGGCTTCATCTTCAGGGTTGTAGACGGGGATGTAAGCAAGCTGAATGCCAGAAGCAAACGCATCCTGAACCCATTCCAACGCCTCAAATTCCGCAGGGTTCTTCCACCACTTTGCTTGCAACTTGTAGATGCACCACTCGTTCGCATGTACCCCAGCACGGTTTGTGAGATTCTTCAAAGCCCAATACGCCGGCTCAACTGCAGCTTGATCCTTGAAGTCAAGCTGCAGCACGACGTTGGCTCCAGTTTCGTAGATGCTGTGAACCATCTCAGGCAGCGTAGGAACTGTCTCCACGTGGACTCTACCCTGCTCGTCTCGGAGGTGAAGGTTCTCGATGAAGCCCGTGAAGTTGTGCTCGCTGACAAGCGGATTATACCCCTAACCAGTGAATGGGTTGTATGCTGGCTGTCCCGTCTGCTCACCAACGTCTGTTGTACGGCCAAGCCCGCCATCGTGGATCATGGGCAGGTGGCCATCTAGTGAGAGGTGAATATCCGTCTCAATGCATTCCAACCCGGCTTCGGTGGCTCGGAAGTAAGCATCCCGAGAGTTTTCGGTAGTCCCGTTCCATCTGGAGAGTATTAGTACGTCATTTTCTCGGTTTCTCTGCGGTGAATCTCACTTCAACCCTCTATGAGCGCAGAGGATGGTGAGGTCATCGTGCGGGTGACGAAAAGCGTCGATAATCTTCCTCACATCGTAAGGTTGACGAGCCGCGAATACTTGGGCAACTGAAAAGTCAAAGTACACAAAACTGCAGCAACTTTGGAGAAAGACGACATTTTGAGTCTTGGGCACCCGTGGACCTGGGGAAAAGACGACAACATGGGAGCTTTTCCTTTAGAAATTGCCAATGTCAAGAATTTAACCGGTGGTATTTATACAGTAACGTCCGGTCAAACCGGAAGGATCGCGGGCGTGCGGGACCGGTCCTAGTATCAATAACACGTGCGGCAGCATGGACATTGTGATAGGACAACGGCGCCGCTCCAGTCCGGATAAAGCCCGCGAGCGCCGGGGTCAATTCTTGACATTATCTGTCTATGGTCTCTCGCGAAAACCACTCAATTGAAGCCCCAAGTGGGACGAATTTCGATGGCAAAATTCTGATTTGAATTCTAGGTATAATTTGCTCTCGTTCCGACATGGTCTGTGTAGGTTGAGGGAGTGGTGGCCCAGGGTGAGGATGCCACGCTAGAAACACTGTCCGAGGGACCACTCATCCTGAGAGAATGCAAACAATTGAGACGACGAAGTGACTGAGAAGGATTGAGACTCTTTCTTATACCTCAGAAGCCTTCAACTTCTGTATAGTAATCAATTGATTACTCAACTCACGAATCACGACATTAAGAACCAAATGCGAAAGCCGATGTTCAAAGGAAACCCCTTTCTTCCCTTCTAACTTTTTTCTTCGCAGTTTGCCGCCTGGAGGCGCAATTCAAAGGAAATCATCGTGCACAGATGGTATCGTGTTATTCGGAAGTGGGTACCCCTCTCGGCATTTCATCATGCTTGATTGGCAGGCCAGCAAACGAAACTCCGACGACGACGAACCGCTCCATAAAACTTCGGGTTTTCCAGGCAATTCCGTCATTTTGCGCGAGGCAAGTGGCTCAGGTCTGTTTCGTTGACGTGGAAGTCGAGAGCCCTTGAAAGTGGTGATCATGAACCATGTTCAAAGTCCATGTCAGGAAGGTTTCGCCTTCATGTCAAGGTCCCGGAGCTTCCTAAGAGTAATCAAACTGGCGATGAAAAAGCACATATAAAACACTGCGAGCTCAATTGCATGTTGAAATGTTGAAGTCTAGTTCATTATCAATTACTTCAATACCTGGCTAAACAGGAGCCATTCATTCACCATCCTTAAACGCTACAACATTACCCTTTCCTGAAACCCCAGAAAATCTGTCAAGATGGCTGCTATCGACGCGATTGCGAGCAAGTATGAAGCCGAGCGCGAGAAAAGATTCAACGCCATCTCGGCCGGACAAGGTGGCCGCCTCAAATTCAGAAGCACCGCCCTCATGAACAACCTCGACCAAGACCCGTGGGCCGATTACGACAACCTCGCAAAGCAAACCCCGCCATTGCGAGACGGGTGTGAGATTCGCTTTCTAATCCTCGGCGCAGGTCATAACGGCATCTTGTTCGCCTATCATCTGATCGCTGCCGGCTTCAAGGCGTCTGAAATCGTCATCGTGGATGGGGCCGGCGGTTTCGGAGGCACATGGTACTGGAACCGTTACCCGGGGTTGACCTGCGATGTTGAAGGGTACTGTTACCTGCCGCTCCTCGAGGAAACAGGATTCGTGCCCAAGCACCGCTACTCCAAAGGCGAAGAGATTCGTCAAAATGTAGAGGGTATTGCCGAGAAGTTCGGCATTCAAGGCATGTTCTGCACCAAAGCAAGAAGCGCAGACTGGGATGAAACTCAGAAGCGATGGAATGTCAAGCTGAGCCGCGACTTGGGACCGAACCACCAGGATCTGAGCGGCGACTTTGTCGTTCGTGTTCAGTTCCTTATGCCTGCTGGCGGTCTCTTCTATTCCCCAAGCGCGCCTGACGCTCCCGGCCTCGAGGGGTTCATGAATAATCGCGAAATCTTCCACACGGCTCGTTGGAATTATGCATACACCGGCGGATCCCAGTCCAAGCCCGACTTGGTGAACTTACGAGACAAGAGAGTCGGCATCATCGGCACCGGAGCTACAGCAGTCCAGGCGGTCCCCGAACTAGCCAAGTGGGCAAAGCAACTCTACGTCTTTCAGCGAACCCCATCTTATTGCGGCCCAAGACAGCAGGTGGAGACGACTACCGAGAGCTGGTCAAAGGTTGCTGGAGGCCCGGGATGGCAGGCTCAGAGAATGAGGAACTTGAACAAGTACCTCAACGATCACCCCGAGGCGGTTCCCGCAAATGATCTGCTCAAGGATGGCTGGAGCCGTGCACGTCAATTCTCTGGACTTATTGGCAGCCCCCGAGCGAAGGATATCACGCCCGCCAAGGTCCCGGAGCATCTGAAGCGAATGATGGAGCTAGATGCAGGAATTGCGACTGATCTCCGGAAGCACGTCGACCACGAGGTGGACGACCCGGAGGTGGCTGAGAAGCTCAAGGCCTGGTACCCTGGCTGGTGCAAGCGTCCGACTTTCCATCAAGACTACCTGAAATCCTTCAACCGCCCCAACGTCACGCTTGTCGACACCGACGGCCAGGGCATCTCCGGTTATACCGACGGTGGTATCTTAGTTGGAAAGGGCGAATCGGCCAAAGAGTATGAAGTCGATGTGCTCGTGCTGGCTACTGGCTTTGCAACCACGACTGGTGTAGATGGAGACCCTGCCCAGGTCCTCGACACGCCCATCCGAGGTCGCGATGGCCGCAGCTTGACGGACAAGTGGAAAGCGGATGACTTTGCAACGTTCTTCGGCGTCGCCACCCACGACTTTCCCAACCTACTGTTCTACACAGCTAAGGGCGCCACGGGCTCGGCGAACACGACATACCCGCTTACCATCGCAGCAAAGACGGTTGCGCACATCGCGAAGACGGCGGTGGAGCAGGCTACTGATGCTAGCCGGCTTGAGGTGGAAGTCAGCAAGGAGGCAGAACAACGCTACACCGAGAGTCTGAAGCCATACAGCCCGTGGTATGCTACTGTGGCATCTTGCACTCCCACATATTTTACGGATTACAGAGACCCGACCAAGCCAAAGAACCCCGAGAACAAGAAGGGACCTACAGTGGGATGGAGTCTGGGCACAGTGGCATTTGAGGAGGCTGTTGACAAATGGATTGATGGTGGTCTGGAGGGCTTCGCTGTTCGAGGCTGAGTAGAAGCCACATAGACTGGAGTAGATCAGTAGATCTACCTTTAGACAAAGTCTTTGCATTCAATTTTCCGGCACGGTTAGAGTAGATGATTTTGTCTGAGCTCGATGGCTGTATCGATGAATCTTTACATCTTTTCGCTATGCATGTAGTCCAATATGTACCTCTATCTTTGTTCACAGTCATATGCTTACATCACCCCAACGACTTCTCATGCTCGTCCGACTTGGATCGGATTGGCTGTTTGCGTTGACGTTGCTGGCGCTGCTGGAGGATTCGGCGTGGGGCAGAACTTCTTCTTGATGGCTTCGGCATTGCCAGCAGCATCAAGTGAACCCAGCAAAGTCCCAAGCTCGCCCATTCTCTGCGCAATAGAGACGAACATGCCAGCTACGGATACGAGTTAGCAACTATTACTTGGGACCAACGATGATCATAAAACTTACCTTCAGCGTGCCAGAGGTAATGGCAATGGAACGCCCAGACACCAGGGTTATCTGCCAGGATGCGTATGACAATGTGCGAAAACCCAGGGATGGTGACGGTGTCTCGCCGCATGGGGTTGTCAAAATTCCACGTCGTTCCACTCTGTCCGAACAAGCCGTGACCCCAGCCAACGATTTGGAAGTTTTGGCCGCTATTGGTGTGTTAGCTACAATCATCGCGATCGATAGATCCCAGAAGACTTGACTTACTGCAAGTGCCAAGGGTGAACCATCATAGCATCAGAATTGACCACGATCTGGGCCGCCTTGTCATCCTTGGAATACAGAACAAATTGATCTTTGCCAAAGTCCAACTTCGGGGTCGGTGAGTTCAGGTTTTCCAGCGACATGTCCTGGCCCATGACCTTCCACAAGGTCGCGTCATCCTTAAGTGGCGTGAAGAGGGTCTACTAATGTCAGTCGCTGTTCGCAGTTTCCATGTATGGTGACTTACATCATTGACGTGAGTGCGCACGACATCCCCAACCTTGTCCTGTCGGAAGGTGAAGTAGTGGAAGTTCCTGTCTCCAGGAATGTACGCAGTCCTCTTCCTCGTCGGCTTGGGCAAGTTGAAGGGCAAGTCTTCGCAGTGGCTGCCCCAAGGCTCCTTACCAATGCCAGGGCTCGAAGTGGCCTTCAGATTCCAGGCCTGGCCCATCGGCGGGACGCTAATGTCCGTCTCGTCGTACGACAAGATTGCGGTGGCCCCGAACGGAGCACCGTGCATGCCGGACTTATGGTTCTTGTGCGACATGTGGAAACACCTGACAGCGGCGTCCGCACGAATGAGGTAGTTGCCAGCGGTCTGGTTGGCGTTGACGATAACGGAGTAGCGCTGGCCAGGGTTCATGTACACACGGGTGGTGGCGATGGGGTTGACCTCGACTCCATCAATTTCGACAATTTCCATGGTGTGGTTGTCGACCGTGACAAAGATCGGGGTTGACGTGCCGTGGTTGATGAGACGAAGACGAGACTTGGATCCGCTCTTCACGCGCGTGTTGTGCAAGGTGCCCCATGTGCACTTGGATGAATCGTCTCGCTTTGAGCTGTGGCCTCCCATCTTGTGGCCGTCGTGGTCCTTCATGTCGGTCATGTCCATGTCCGCCATGTTGTGTTCGCCACTACCCTTGTCGCTGGCCTTCTCGGTGCCTGCGCTGTGCTCGGCGATGCTGGAGCAGTTGAAGGTGTTCTTTCCGTTGATGATGACGTTGTCTGGCGGAGGCTCTCTGCCAGGCTTTGTAGGTGCCCAGGGAGGTGTGGCACTCAAGTATTGATTGAGGAGCTGTGATTCATGTGAGACCCAGGTCGTTCATGAGTGAGAGGTGGGTTGGTGGGCTTACGTTTCCTCCGTACTCATGGAACAAGTCACCAACCATGAGAATCTTGTCATCATCAACTGCCGGAATCTTCTCATCCGGGTCATGAATGATCTGGTCATGGATTAGCTCATAGCCCTGAGTGGTATAGATTCATGTGACGGTTCATACCAAGGGTCCAAATAGTCCATCAGTGACCTGAACGGTGACATGGGCATGCCACCAAAACGTCCCTCGTTGGTCAGTGAGATTAAACTCATAGGTGAAGCCTTGGCCAGGAGGAATCGCGCATTGGGTCACGCCATGAACACCATCCATCCAAGGTGTGTTCCTCTGGTCAATACCGTGCCAATGAATGGTCGTGCTTTCTTGTAGCATCTGGTTGTTGACGGTTACGCGGACTGTGTCGCCAGTGTTTGCCTCAATGAGTGGCCCGGGGGACTGTCCGTTGATTAAGATCATCGATTTCTCGAATCCATCAGGTGAGTGCGACTGCCTGGTAATGTTGAAAACATATTCGCGTAGCGTCGTCGCGTTAGATACCGCAAATCCAGTTTTCAAGTCGAACTGCTGTTCAGGCGTCAACTTGACCTCAGGCGTCTGCGTGGGGACCAAGCTCGTTGTCACGACGATCGTCGGCGTGACTTCTGCCACGGGCTCCGGCTCGGGCGTCGGGATGGGCTCATCCTGCTGTTGCTGCTCGCCGGCGTGGTTGTCCTCCTCACCGTGGGCCTCTTCCGGCGGCGCCGCCTTGCTCTGTACGTTGAAAAACTGAAGGAAGATGAGACCGAAGAGCAATAGCATCGACAGGCAAGTGAGGCCCAGAATCCACTTGAACGACCTCCTCCCCGCAGGGCGTCTGTAGGCCGCTTTCTCATCGAAGTCGGCGGAGCTGGACAGGAGGGTGTCGCTCGGTCGGCTCTCCACGTCGGAATCCACGGACGATCGGCCCCCCAGCATGGGCTCATGCTCGCGCGTCCCGTCCCGCGGGACTAGTCCGGAGCTCATGGCGGTGGTGGTAATGTACAAGGATATAAAGAAGGAACGAAAACAAGATTGCTTGCAAATTTACAAAGAATGGGAATGTCAAGGCCGGATTGCGCGAAATGGAACGGGACCAGCAGCAGGCGCTCAGGTCTACATGCGATGGGAGGTCGCCATCGACTTTTCGAACGATTGTTAACGGGAAACGCAGGGAGACGCAGAAACACGTGGTAAAAGGGGCAAAGGCCGGATAAGTAGAAAAAAAGTGTCCACTCAACGATGAAGGGATCCTCTCTTTTTGCTTATATCCGAGTCGTAAGACGCTCGGCTGATAAGGGGCGATGGAACGCTGAGACGTCTGCTAGGCGGAATCGGGAAATGAGCCTGGGCGCTTAGCAACCCGTTTTCTGCAACTCCCCTTTTGTGAGCTTGACGGTCTGGAAATTTCGATGTGTCTGAAGCATGAAACTTTGTGTGAAATGAACGCCCGATTGTGCCGATACATTTGAGTTTCTGTCAGAGGAAACTCAGGGATAAGTTGGCATGAACGTCTCGGACTCTTTGATCGTCCGGCGCAGTTCTCGATATGCTTTCTCAGCGGCCACTGCTTAAATGCTTTAATGAAGTTCAAGTATGCTCTTCCGCGCGGAGAGTTACAGGGGTCATTGTCTCCGTGATCTGCAGCCCGGGGCGCAAATCTGACCACCAACAGCCACTAAACCGCCTGCCAATCTGGCGCTGGTTTCATCCCTTCCCCGTGTCTTCCTGGGGATGTTTCACTCGCACGGTGTTTGCCCGCAGGCCTACCAGAGCCCGAGTTGTTTTTATCAGCGCATGTTCGTCAACAGAAAGCATTGAACTGAGTTTTCGACTAATTGAGAATATCAATTGTATTGCCGTTATGAATTGCTCTTCAACAGTCAATAATCGCTGCATATAGACATAGGTAGAAATACATGAACCGGTCACTACAGCCCGCACTTGCCACCAAATGCCTGTTGGCCTCTTGGTGCAACCTTCGCGGAGCGAGTGCCTCATTTGGTCTTTTTAAGATGCGATTTCAACCCGCGGCACCCTTTTTGATGCCCACATCTTTCGGCGCAAACAACGTCGCGCATGGCAACATGATTGTCTTGTCTTTTTGAAGGGAGTACCAGGAGTTGAGTTGTCAGCTTGTCTTCGTCTTCATTCGCTGTCCGCTGAACTCCGACGTGTCCCATGAGGCCGTTATTACTGATGGTTCAAAGTCGAAACAATGTAGAAACTTGACATGCGAGGCAAGACGAGCTCGGAGCAAATACGACGCGAGCAGATGAGATTTGAAGCCTTCGCATCATGTGGGTGTAAGAAGTTAATGTTTGGTAACCCCAATGGAGTTGCGCTACGATATTCCGTGGCTTCGACGACGATTAAAGCCAAAAATCCATATCGTCAAGAGTTCTTGAGATATTTGGGCTTTCTATCGCTATTTTGAGAGTCAGCCTTATTGTAGGACGGTGGGAGACTCATTTAACATACTGGATCCAGCGGCAAGAAACCAAGTTGGCATGAAATTCGAAATTTGATGTCTCCGCATGGACGTGCAGCCACAATACACAGGATCACACCTCGCGGACGCTGAGCATAGAAGCAGTAGCTTTCTCTGGCGAATATTGTGATCTATCTCGATTATAAAAGCGTCTCAGATACTCCTCGATTTCAATGATCACAGTCAGCAGTACTCGCCTTCGTTTCGACATTACTTGGTTTTCTGCTATTCCCACGCTCATACGCCATAGATCTATTACCATTTTAGTCAAAGCCCTTCTCATCTCGGCCGCTGCCATTGCAGTTGCTTCTCCCGTCGCCGACGTTTTGGGCGGTTCCCTGGTATCACCCGTAATCGAGATGCATGGCGAATTTCAGTCTCTGGAGGCACGCAAGGTCTGTGCTGCTGGCTACCTCGCTTGTCAACACAGATACGGCTTCGGGAATCCGGACCAGGCCGATTACACTTGCATGTTTCCTACTTGTGCCTTTCTTCGGGACTGCACCTGTTCCCATACCGTCTCATTCAACCAGAAGCCTGCGTTTCTCTTTACCGAAGGCTGCCGCTCCAAGGGTGCGGCTTGCAAGCATCCCAAGGGTTCATTGTTGAATAAACGAGAACGGCTTGGGAGTAGCTTCAACGGTTGCATAACGTCCCTGCGTTAGCCGCAGAACCTCAATTTTCACAACCCGTCCAGGACTTACTTTACGAATAACTCCTATTGTGCCAATTTCTTTCTCTCTTTGGGGCTAGCTTTCGTAGCATTTATTCCCGAGACTACCTTCACGACCAAGCTCGCTCTCAAAGTAGATGGACCTAAACTCGTCCCACCGTAATGGTCCTTTGGGTCCATATCCTATAGTCAGTTCACCAAAAGCTCCAGCATTTCAATTTTCTGTCAGGGGCCATCCTACGATCGCGCCACCGATACATTCAATTCGTAGTTATGCCGCATGCGAGCGGAAATTATTATGTTAGCTCCTATTTTTACTGACAGACGTACTCGCAGCCTCCATATTTGTCTTTGCCCTGCTAAATAGAGCTCCCAGAACACGGATTTATCTTTGTAATTGACATCAGCCCCTCTTTGGACAAGCAACTCCACAGCCTCAACGTGCTTGTTCTCGGTTGCCACCATCAGAGCTGTTCTGTCCCCAAAGCTGCAGGTTGCGTCAGGATGAACCCCATTTTCGATGAGCATTTTGATAGCAGCTGTATTACCATACTGGGCTGCGTACTGGAGAAGTCCAATCAACTCCTTATGTGGCAGAAGTTCCCGGGAGTGACCCACCGCTGAGAGGATAACGTTCAGCAGCTGACAATGACCGAATTTGACGCTGAATTTAAGAGCGAGCCGAATATCTTTCCGACGATACATCCTATCTGCGTTTTCTCTGGCGAATAGTTCATGGACGACATCTGGCCGACAGAAAGCTGTTGCAAAATTCAAAGCACGTCTGGCATGATTGGCATCCAGATCTTTGCGTTCGAGCACTACCCGGATTTCATCAATATGCTTGCGTTTTGAAATAAGATTCTCAAGTGGAAGCCAATTCAAAAACTCCGTAGAGAATTTCTGGTTGGCATCGAAATGAAGCGTGTTGTGATTCAGTTGTCGGAAAAGTGGCATGTCTTCACTATCGCTGAAGCTCCAGTCCTTCGTCCCTTCTAGTTGTGAAGAAAGAAGCTGATCCAAAAAGCCTGAAGTTTTTATCTGGCTGATATCGGAATGAACTTTCTTGTGAACGAGTTGTCTCCAAAACGGCATGTGTTCATCATCGCTGAAGATGCCATATTGTAGAGAAGGGAGCTTCTCGCGGAACTCCTCTAGGTTCCAGCGCGGCATATTCCGACACGAATTAGAATCTGGAATTTTTCTGAGACACAGAAAGTACACCGTTCTCTGGATAGCTTCCCAGATCTCGATTGTATAATCCGGTTGGAGAGAACGTCCATCCTTTGACAGGTCGTTCGATAAACCAAGTAAAGCGAAGATTTGATCGCGTGGGTCAGATGACTCGCGCCCCCAAAACTTCGTCAGAATAGTGCCGAGACTTCGGTCGTTGTTCCACCATGAATTCTGCTTCAGTGGACCAGGAAGGACGTCAAGTAAGGGTTGCGTACCAGCGTCTACACCCACCTCCATGATAAATGGCATTATACAGAATGTCCTTGTGGGAACAGAGGTCCAAGAGCACTGAATGGTCGCCACAGATGCGTAGGCGGCTTCTTGGACGACCCAGATTCTGCGAAACCAGGATCGGTTGAGCAATTCGTTCAATGCCCGCTGTCTAATTTCGTACAAGTTTGGACTGAGGCTTTTCCTAAAAGACGCGAACGGAAGACCCTCGTCAATCCATAGGTTCAAGTGTTCGGCATCGTCCGGTGGCTTTGGATATTGTCGAAATATCTCGTCTAAATCTCGTATGGTCTCAAACAGTAGATCGATCCCGTAGTTTGTCTTCCCAAACCATACGACAACCTCCCAAGCCCGTTGGTAGATTGAACCCATCTTCAAAACTTGCTGGTTGCGCTCAAGATCATCTTGCTGATTGATGCACGATGCGTCTGCCCAGAGAATTCGATCCGTATTGGGGTTCCTCAGATGTAAAAGCGCATCGCGCAGGTTTTCTCTGACAGGCATTTCCTGACCATTGACCACAATCTTTGCAGTCGGTAGTGGATTTCCCCAATAGTAAGAAAGCGCGTCGTAGGTATCGTCTCTCTCGTCCGGAAGCGGTGCCTCAAATAGCTCACAGCAGAGCGGCTCGTCATACTGGTGGCCCTGAAACAAGCGGACAAGGCGTATGGTGTTGGAATTTGGGTCGATTGGCCGATACGTGTAGCTGGACATGGCTCAAGCTTTTTTTCTGGCCGAAGGTAAGTGTATGAGTATGCGTGAACGTAGAACGGGGAGCTGGACAAAATCTCGGGCACGTACAGGGCGGGGTAGTTGGGCCTACGGACGACATGATGTGAGAAATGTGAGACCATTGGCTGCAGATATGCATATCCACTAAAACAGGCGGGCTGCTGAATTCTAATCACGTGTATGACCTTGATCTTGGCAGCATGAACATCAATATTCCTTACCGACGCATCGATGCCACAAACCCAAGAGCTCTTCCTCTCAGATTGATCTTGTAGAGACAGCCAACCTCATTTGACTAGGAGAAGTGTGCCCTTTACCTGGAACCTACACAGAATTGCTGATCTTTGTTTTTAGAAAGACCTAGGCAATATGAATCTCTCAGGTGACTGAAGTCATCCAGGCAGATAGGATTCTGACTGCAAAGACACTTGCAAGCCTTTCCGCAAATCTACCAGTCTAACTACCACAAGATAGGCCTATCCGCATGATAACGGATTGTGCGCAAATTTAAATAGCTGCTGCAGATCTCTAGCTACACCGCCTTTAACTACATGTAGGCAGGGTAACTTCGCTTTGAGATTCCAGGGCCTACTGACGCTGTCGTCCGTTGACTTGTGCCTTCCGATGTTTGAGCTTTTGCTGGACATGTGGCAGGAATTTCATGATGTTTCCAATGACATTCAAGTTCCCAAGCCAATCAAGACAAGCTGCTACGGAAATTCCAATATGTAGCTGAAGAAGGGAGGCAACAGAAACGACACCTAGTTTACAACGACCGAGGTATAACTCCCATGACTCGGTCGACAAGTCAACCAAACGATCAGGTTTGCATTCCCACTCAACTCTCACAAAGACCACAATAGTTGCTGACAGCATGCATAGCCTTCCAATACGTCGGGGTTGTAGCCAAAGAAGGGAACGAGCCAAATGTCGCATGTGAAGCGAAGGATGCAGCCTGCTGCGCTGAGAGTAGGTTGACGAATCATTTTGGTGAGAACGATCGACCTAGACAGGGGTCGCTTTCTCACTGTATCTCCACAACTCCACAGTGACTTCAGTGAGTGAACTGGAGCGGCCGCCAGGACCCGTCCAAGATGGAACCCTGTTATGGGGAAGTTGGAACTGAAACCGAGGGATTGTCCCGCTACTAACACATTCGCGGTTTGTAAACGGCCGATCATCCGTCCGGGCGGAGTTTGACTTCCCCTCGTTCAACCCGCAACTCCGCTCTTCAAGAGCACCAGTCCCCATCTGTCAACTCGAAGTTACCAAAAGCTTTAAAGAGATCGTCATCCCTTTTAGTGTGGACCACACTCTTGTCTTCAACTTTTACCTCACCGACATCAGTTTCTAACAACCCTAATCACCAAATCACTATGGCTCAAGCACACGGCACCTGCGACCCCAAGTTTGAACGGGTTCGCGCCAAGTTCCAGGAGTTCGTGGAGTCAGGAGAAGAACTCGGGGCTTCGCTCACGGTCACTATCGATGGCAAAGACGTTGTCAATATCTGGGGTGGATTTGCCGACGCAGCCCGCACACGTCCCTGGGAAGAAAACACCATCGTGAACGTCTGGTCATCAACCAAGACCGTCTCCGCTCTCGCCATCCTCTTGCTCATCAACGACGGCCAACTATCTCCCAATGACAAGGTCTCCAAATACTGGCCTGAATTTGCCGTCAACGGAAAGGAAGACGTTCTTGTTCGCCACTTGATTTCCCACACTTCGGGACTGGCCATCCTGGAGGCGCCCGCAGTGGTGGCAGATCTCTGTAACCCTGAGCTCATGACCTCCAGGATTGCGCAGCAAGCTCCGCGCTGGACACCCGGCACGGCTTCCGGCTATCACTCCTGGACATACGGCTACCCGATCGCCGAGCTTGTTCGCAGAATCACGGGTTTGAGCCTGAAGGAATTTGTCGCTCAGAAGATTGCTGGACCCGTTGGTGCGGATTTTCAAATCGGCGCCAAGGAGGAAGACTGGCCCCGTGTTGCGGAGTTGGTTCCTCCTCCGCCCTTCGTTCCACCCAGCGAAGCGGAGATGCCCCCTCCCGACTCACTCATGGCAAAGATGTTCAACCCCTTCCCGGATGCCGGTTTTGGCAACTCACCAGAGTGGAGGAAAGCTGAGATCGGAGCGGCAAATGGACACACCAACAGCAAGGGTCTTGCGACAATTTGGTCTAGGGCAGCTACAATCAGCGACGAAAGCAAGCGATTGCTGTCGAAGGAAACAATTGATCTGATCTTTGAGGAGCAGGCATACGGTACGGATCTGGCTATTGGTCAAGTTGTCCGCTTTGGTACTGGTCTGGGCATCAGAGGCAACGGAGATGCCATCATCGACTCCTGGATCCCCGAGGGTAGACTTTGCTTCTGGGGTGGATGGGGTGGCTCCATGACTGTCAACGACATCGATCGCCATATTACGATCAGCTATGCGATGAACAAAATGGACCCCGGCACTGCGGGCAACGCTGCTGTCAGAGAGTATGTGGCTCAGGTTTACGAGGCTTTGGGGGTGCCGATTCAACGAGACTCCACCAACGAGAAGATGAAGATGTGGAAGTCTTAGCTTAGGAGGTAGCGACTTAGATATTTGAGAGAATCGTTGGCTGGTTTTGTAACAAATATTTTATCGAGCGTGTGTGCCCAGAAATCAGGAAGAGAATATGGATGTCGCCTCAAGGGAGCACTTGACGTTATAATATTGACCAGATGAATATACCACATCTTTGAACTCCACAACGCAGAAGCAGTGTTTTGAGCATATGGTCCGAAATAGAGGAATGTCTGACAAGCTCACCAGCCTTTTGATTCCTACATCCCATCTGCAACTCATGTTACGGAGTTTGACGAGGCAGTTTAGGAAATTAGGATGCATTGAGCATTTCAGAGCATCCTCAATAAGCAGAATTGTCTAGCAGTCTTTCGTGATCGGAAGCGGCTTATGCACTACTGAAAACGCTGGCAATCAACTACCGACACTTTCAAAGATCGAGAAGGTGCATCTAGCGCTATCTTATGTCAGAACTCAATGCACGCAAGTCTCGGGATAGGTAATACCAGCCACCTTTACCGAGGCTGTCAGCATCGCACGATGGTTGCTTGGCTGTTGGCGATTTGTTGGTGGTCCCCATAACCCAATCTATTTTATCCGGGCTTTCTCTGTGAGCCTTCCAATCGGCTTCGTATCTGATTCCAGGAGGTCCTCCGCAACCGGGTTCGCGACTGGTTCTCTTAAGTCATGCCCCTGGTCAAAGTAAGCAAAGACCTTGACGGTGAAGACCCCCGCGCGCACCATCCCTGTGGGATAGGGCTGGCGTATCCAGCAACTGGCGAGAGTCTCGCCGCCAGAACGAATTGATTACTTGGCGATGTTACATGCCTGCATGGCTAGTTTGCATTTCTAGGTCCGACTTCTCCACCTTTACTCGCTCGAATAAGCAAAATCATGTCGCTAATATTTAGTTTCGGTCTTCTGTGCCTTCTTGGCGCTGTTCGGCAACCCGACGGGGAGGGTCCTTCGGACTCTGCATATATTCTCGTGTCACCTGTGTCCTGCTGCTTGCGCTGTTATCCTTCCTTCTTCTTCTTTGTTCGAACTATTCGGATCACTTCGCAGAAGAGAAGGTTTCGAGGTCCACTAGGTTTCGTTTCCTCAAGATTGCTTGTAAAGCTGCCCGACAACATGAAGCCTTCGTTCTTTGGCTTCTTAGGCCTTCAAGTTGCCTTGCCAATCTTAGGCAGCCCAGTGCCTGATTCGACGGGTCCCGAGGTGAGGCAAGCCGCTGATGATGGGTTTCAGCAGCTTGCATCACTCGCCCAAGCTGCCTACGACAAAACGAAGTCTGCAATTGATGCCAGCAAGACTCAGAAGCGCGCAGGTACTTGTGGTTGGCATAACATTCGAATTCGCAGAGAATGGTGCGTACGCACGTCGTCTTAGATTCTCCGTACACTAAAACCACCAGGGGCGTCTTGAGCCGACAAGAGAGACTTGACTACATCAGTGCAGCCAAGTGCCTGCAATCGAAGCCGGCGCTGGCTCCCTCGTCGGCGGCTCCTGGGGCAAAGACTCGCTTCGATGACTTCGTGGCTACCCACATCAATCAGACCCTGACTATACACTACACGGGGAACTTCCTCTCTTGGCATCGATACTTCACATGGATTTACGAAGAAGCTCTCAGGAACGAATGCGGATACAAGGGCACTCAACCTGTAAGAATCTTCTCCCTTTGATGATGCTTTCCAGCTACTGACATCTTGCGACAGTACTGGGATTGGACTAAAACTGCCGTTTCGGGTATGGAAAAGTCGCCCATTTTCGACGGTAGTGAGACGTCAATCTCTGGTGACGGCGAGTTTATCCCTGACCGAGACGACATCATTCTCGGAGGTCAAAATGGCCTCCCTCCCATCAATCTGCCTGTAGGCACCGGTGGAGGCTGTGTGACCTCCGGCCCGTTTAGGAACATGTCGGTCAATCTTGGTCCTGCGGCACTTGACCTTCCCGGGGGTGTTTCTGAGGCCAATCCGGACGGTCCTCTGTCTTACAACCCTCGCTGCCTCAAGCGTGACCTCACCACTGCTGTCAATCTTGCATACGCCAACATCACGGCCGTGGTTTCGAATATCCTCAAGCCAAAGAACGTTTACGACTTCCAGATGCAAATGCAGGGTGTGCCTGGCTCGGGTAACATCGGTATTCACGGTGGTGGCCACTACGCTCTGTAAGTCTTGGCTGAGATCAACCATTTTGGAACGCGTGGATTTCTAACAACGCAAACAGTGGCGGAGACCCAGGAAGAGATGTATTTACCTCCCCAGGCGACCCTGCCTTCTACCTTCACCACTCCATGATCGACCGAGTGTGGTGGATGTGGCAGATGCTGTCCCCTGAAGAGCGTCAGTATGGTGACATCGCGTTGAGTGGCACCAACACTTTCTTGGACCAGCCTCCCAGTGCCAACACCACTATGGACGACCTATTGGAGTATGGATGGGTTGGTGGTGAGCCGCTGAAGATCAGAGATGCCATGAGCACTGTTGCCGGGCCTTTCTGCTATGTCTACTTGTGAGGTGGCGGATTCAGGGCCAAACTCCACAATGATGAGATCTTTCAAGATACTAATCAAATCGAGCGCTACTTAGAACAAATATCATAATAGTAATGTTTGTTCCTCTAGGATTCCAGAATTTTCTACGCGGGGTTGCTATGACCGGATGATCGAATCTTCTGTCTATATGAAGTACGATTGCCAAGCTGGAGTGGCTTTTGGAAGAAAAACAAAATGAGAGGTCAATAAATCCTTCGCGATTTCGGACACCACGTGCAATGGATCTTTTGTACCCAACATGATTTGTGTGTAAGACTGGACCCAGCCGGAGAATTAGAATCACCCAAAATGGCAAACTGCGCCTGTTGGCTGGCCTTTGAGAAATGATGATTCGACAAGGGATATGACGTGACCGCTGGTCGGGTAGATATCGGGAAAAACCACCCATGCCACTGCACCAGTTCCTCGGCGCTTTTCTTCGTTTGTTTCCACTCTATTGCCTGTTGAACGTCGCATCGGAAAGTAGATGGAGAATTCGCTGGCTGGTCTAGATCGAGTTGACGGGTGGCATCCACTTGGTGCAGTGATACCATCGAGTCCTGCCATAGCGCAATGCCGTTACCGCGCCGTGGCGGCTCGCTTGAGATATGCTCTGGTTTGTTCGAATTTTCGATAAAATGCCCAAGCTTTCTCCGTTTAATGATCTTGAAAGGTCGTTTCTTTTCTAAGATCAAGACGAACCACCATGGCGCAAATCACTGCCGAGTCTCCAACGCTATGGAGCAAGACCCACGACGTCTACCGCGGGACGATCTTCCAAGCCGTGCTCCTGGGTCTCATCAGCTTCACGCAACCTGGAATATGGGCAGCCATGAACAGTACGTTAGGAATTCATTTTCATATAGTCTTCAAATGCTAAGACATTATTCAGATCTCGGTGCTGGCGGACAAGCTGAGCCTTACGTCGTCAATGCTGTCAACGTCATTACGTTTGTGTAAGGCTTTACGACAATCAAACTCCGAGACTAAGATCGTGCTAATGACGTCGCAGCATCATGGTCTTCTTTTCTCCTTTGGCGAGCATTGTCGGCAACCTGATCGGTCTGAAGTGGATTGTCGTCTTCGGAACCCTGGGCTATGTGCCTTACTCTGCTGCGCTGTATTGCAACTCTCTTTGGGGTACCCAATGGTTCCTTATATTTGGCGCTGTCACATGCGGCTTCTCGGTTCGCTGATCCATACCTATCAATATCCAGAAAAGCTTTTCTGACTTTAGTACAGGCAGCTGCTCTGTGGCCCGGCGAGGCAGCGATTGCGGTTGGCTATCCTGAAGTTGCTCGGAGAGGCACCTGCAGTACGTCTTCAATGAAACTTAGTGACCTATCATACAGGATATCTGACATCAGCGTCTAATCTAGTTAGTATCTGGATGGCCCTAGGTAAACTCGGCTCCATCATTGCGACCGCAATTCAACTCGCTATAAACAAGGACGGCGACACAACCGGTGCCATTGCCCCCTCGACATATCTCGTCCTTGTTGCCATACAGTGCCTGGGTCTCCCACTCTCTCTTTTGATCGCCCCTCCAAACAAGCTCATTCGGAAGGATGGAAGAAAGCCTATCTTTGCCAACTCTCAGCGCTCTTTCGTGGTGCAACTCAAAGCCTTTCTCGCTCAATTCAAGCGCAAAGAAGTTCTGCTCTTGATCCCGGCCTTCATCACCGCGCAATGGGGCGTCACATATCAGGGCAACTACATGGCGGCCTACTTCACTGTACGCGCTCGTACGCTCTCTGGTTTCTTGATTGCAATTGTCGGCGCCATCTCCAACCTCCTCGCCGGCTGGTGGCTGGACACGAAGCACCTGCGTCGTACGACTCAAGCACGCTGGAGTTGGTACTTCTTGCTCGCTCTCTTCACACTTGTCTGGATCTGGAACATTGTTGTTCAAGAGCGTTGGCAGCGTGAGAGCCCCGGCGAGATCGACTGGAGCAGCCCCAGTTTCGGGGAAGGAGTTGCCATCTTCATCCTCTACCGGTAAGCCGACATCCTAAACACCCCTGTGAACTCTTCATTCTGATATATTCCATTAGTATTGCGTACGAGACTGTCGGTGTATGGCTTTACTGGGTTCTCGGCACTTTCGACGTCGAAGCGGATACCATTGCGTTGTCTATGGGTGTCCTTCGGTCGGGAGAGTCGGTTGGCTCGGCGCTGTCATACGCAGTTGGCTCAGTGCGTAGTGCGTCTTTGATGACCAACCTGATTGTCTCTGTGGTTGTTTTCTATGTTGCTGTTCCTGCCACCACTTGGGCCTCTTTGCTTGTCAAGGATAGACTTCCCGGGGAGCTGCATGGCTCTGACAGCGACGGTGAGGGGTTCGACCAGGCTGACCGCCCTCAATCTGACGCGGAGCAAGTTGAGGTGAACCACAATGCCAAGGTTTAAGGAGAATTTATGTGTCGAGATACTGCTGGCCTGGATAGCGATACAGTGGGCCATTCCATCAGGGCGGTGCAGCCGATCATGCGGCCCCACAATCGGAGGCAGTACTCGGAGAAGAAGGATCGCCGGAGCACTCCCGCGAGCGAAATGATCGACAATATCACTCTGGGGCAGTGCATCACTCAAGAACACATGCCAGTAGCTGTGGTAAATACGTCTCAACCATGTTTCGCACCATTCTTGGTTCTGCTCATCCCGGCCACGAGGCCCGATCATAGGGTGGAAAAAACAGCAGACCTTGGGACGAGCGCCGACTCTTCGGATGGTTCTGAAACCGGGTTGGTCTGGCGTCCAAAACGCTCGCATGGCTACATAAAACAGCGCGCACGCTTAGGTTCATGTCGTGCATAGCAGTAAAGGCAGGAGGCGAAGTCCTAAAAATTGCCAGCGAAAACATTGGGCTTGTCTAGTTGTTTCTTCAGCGGCGAAATTTAAAGTATTGTTTCCCTACTCCAGGTCAAACACGATCGACGCGCATCATTTTTTCTGCTTCGACATTCCCCACAGAACACGATGAAGCCCGAAACAGACAACGAAGACCACCAGCCCTTTCTGGGGTTTCGCGATGACCCGAATAAGAGGCATTCGGCGGATGACGAAGAAGAGCAGGGCGTCGCGGGCGGCCATGCGTTGCTACACCAACAGCATGCGCTGAAGACGTCGAGGACGAGGAGGTGGCTGAGAGACTTCCTCGTGTTTTTGGCAACCTCTCTGGTCTGGGTGCTGGCGTTTTCGTTCATACCCGGGCCTCAACAGCAGGCACCGTCGACACCGTCACCGGGCACAGCAGCGATGATGCCGACGCCGCCATCGATGTCGGGGTTGCCGCTGCCGCTGCCGCAAGTTGGACAGGATGGCAAAGCGGGGACGATTCCGGACCCAAAGTACCTCGCGGCAACGCACAACATGACATCCGAGGCGAAGTTGGTGATGTGCGGGAACTCGACGGCGGAGGCGAAGAAAGCGGGGTGCAAATACGACACGTTGCTGAACCACTGGGTACCAGAGCAGTGTTACGACAAGGAGTTTGAGACGGAGTACATGGACGACGACACCTGGCACGCGTATTCGGAGTAAGTTTACCTTTCTGGCCTGACGCTTTTGTCTCTGGTAGTGAGCGGATTGCTGATTTTGCGACACTTGCATAGCGTCAACTTGACGAAGCGCCTGACGAGAGAGGAAATGGGAGATCAGGAGTCGTACTACACGTCCATCGCGGATCACGTCAACCATTGCTCGATGCTTTGGAAGAAGCAATTCTGGACCATGTTCGAAGAGCGGAGGGTCTTTGACGGTGTTATCGTCAACTCGTACCACACGGAGCATTGCGCCGACTTCTTGAAGGATATTTGGGGGTCGAACCGAACAGAGCCGACGTTTGTCAGGGTTGCGTTTTCGGGATGCTGGGTCAGAAAGTGAGGACTTCTGGGCGGCTTTGTTGTGATATTGTCAGTTTGGGACGTGGAGTTGGAGGTGACGGCACATTGGTTCACGCCCTCAACTATTACATAAGCCCTTGATGTGTCCAAGACGAGGGAAGTATGGCGCAGGTTCAGCACAGCGTTGGAGTTAATTCTTTACTTAATAAAATACTAAGCGTTCAAGTCTAAACAGACTCAAGCGACGTTGATGTTCATCTGTTGAAGCATTCGGGACTAGAGTGAGACTTTGGTGAGCCCCTGAAAGCCTGATAGGTCTAGGCATGAATGTCACCTCAAGTTAAGAACTTCTATTTTCCTTATGTGAAGAGGGAGGCTCAAGGTCTACAGGCTGGCCTTTGCTTAAGAATCAACCACACGCGACGACTAGCTACATCAGCAAATTGCCACTGACTGAAGGCAGTGATCAAAGATCTCTCACCGACTTATACGTGATAGGTTTTCATCTATCATTTCGCTGCTGGCGAAGAATATGCTACGCCGCCAGAAGGCGGGCAATACACTGATCATGGCTGACTTTGAAGGCTTCATGGAGGTTTACACCTTTATTCAAAGATGATGTTCATGCTCGACCAGAAGCACACATAGCCGATAACAAAACAGCTCTGCCTAGTGTCGGCGTTGCGGGAGCTAAGCGACCGAGCTGCTTGAAGAGTCTTGGCAACATTCGCAAGCAAATATCAATCTCGACGACCACGTGAGCATGAGAACACATTCAAACTACTTTTGTTTGCCATTGGGGGATGGTAGGTCTTTGATATCCTATATCTACCTGTTTCCTAGTCGTAGAAGACATTTCTGCATCAATTGGTTTCGTATCCTCAAGCTCTCAAGGGGACTTTCTCCTCGATGTATGGCAATCTGAATCCACGGCCCTTCAACATGGCTAGAAATGGTTTTTCTTTCTTCTATCTGCACACTTCATATCAACTACGTCAACGACTTCCACAGTCCCATACCAGCGGCGCGCTAGTAGTCAATCTAGTGTCAGCACACGTTGCCGGTTAGCCGATCCACGCGTAGGGCTGCACACTAGAAGCCCCCCTTGGCGCCCGGTTTGGCACATGGGGAAGACGTATCCATCTCTCGGTCCCGAGTAATCTATCGGTGCAACGACGGCTCGAAAATCCGGGATCGCCCCGGAGCAGGGGGGTCGGTCGGACTACGGACCTCGGATGGATGGGCTTACGCCGCACCGGGACTAGCCGCTGCAGCGCTGACTTCAACCCTTGGATCACATCGTGATTTAAGACAGACTTCAACGTCTCGCTCGCACAATAATGATGTACCGAATGAGATAGTGACATCTTGACACTGCATGAGTGACGTTGACGAGGGCTTCTGCTTTTGAGAAACAAACACCGTAAAGAAGAAATCCATTTTGAGAAGATGGACGGTACATCATGAACGAAACCTAGGAAGACGGGAACACTGGTGTTGACTGAGACAGCGGGCGCAGGATCAGCCACAACATAAGAGTCGTGCACAAAGGATCAGATTGATACCAAAATCTCCTAGATTCTCTGCGATCATTGGCTCGCCACGGAATGCGCTTCGGCGCGCTAGAAACGATACATCTTAGTACCAAAGCGGAACGAGAAATCCGACAACTATTAATACGTTATGTTGCCCGCCAAGATCTTCGAGAATTTCCATCCAAACCCCTCAACACATCTCTTCATATGGACGACCTCCCACCCACGCAAGCAACCATGCGCGTCCTCATCAGCGGCGCAGGCGTCGCCGGCCCAACACTGGCCTGGTTCCTCGCCCGCACCGGCGCGCGCGTCACCGTCCTCGAAAAGAGCGCCGCCCTCCTCCGCCAGGGCCACAACGTCGACGTCAACTACGGCGCCATCAAGGTCATCCGCAAGATGGGCCTCATCGGCGAGCTCAAGCGCTGGAACACGACGGAGAAGGGCACCAAGCTGATCGACCCGCGCGGCCGCCCCTTCGCGCCCTTCCCCGTCCACCCCGGCGACGGGTTCAACCCGACGTCCGAGTTCGAGGTCCTGCGCGGCGACCTCTCGTGGTTCCTGTACGAGGCGACCAAGGCGCACCCGAACGTGGAGTACCGCTTCGGGGTGACTTCCGAGCGGGTTGTTGAGAACGGTGACGACTGCGTGCGGGTGGAGCTGAGCGGCGGCGAGATGGAGGAGTATGATCTGCTGGTCGCGGCGGACGGGCAGTGGTCCAAGGTGCGGCGGCAGTGCTTCCCGGAGGAGGAGGTGGCTGTGGTTGACAAGGACATGTACGTGGTGTACTCGACGATCCCGCGTGTGGCCAGCGACGATGACTGGTGGAACGTGTTCGTCGGCCTCGGGTCGCGGTGTATCTCGCTGCGTCCCGATCCGCACGGCACCATCCGGGCCATGTTCACGCGGATGCCTCTTGACGACGCGCAGAGGCGGCTGTGGCAGGAGGCAGCGCGGAGCGACAGGAAGACGCAGCAGGAACTCGTCAGGAGGGAATTTGCGGACGCGGGGTGGCAAGCGCCGCGGATCTTGGAGGCGATGGAGGACTCGGAGGACTACTACTTCCAGGCGCTTCAGCAGATCAAGATGAAGAGGTGGTCGACGGGCAGGGTCGTCTGTCTTGGTGATGCGGCGTGGGCGCCGACGCCTTTGACGGGGATGGGCACGTCGTTGGCGATTCAGGGGGCGTATGTGCTCTCGGGCGAGCTGAGCAAGCTTGGAGAGGGGGAGCATCCCAGGAAGGCTCTGGAGGAGTTTGAAGGGAAGTTTAGGAGTTATGTTGATGAGACGCAGCATATCCCGTTCTTCTTCCCTGCTGTTGTGCATCCTGATGTGGCGTGGAAGAGATGGCTGTTCCAGACGTGCGTGGCGGGTGTAGCGAGGGTTGTGGCGAATCCGTGGGTTCAGAAGAAGTTTATACAGGGTACTAATGCCGAGGATACGGATGGGTTCACGTTACCGGAATATGAGAGGTTTGAAGTCGATGGGTTTGCGGGATAACTCGGTCTTGGGAGCCTCAGCGGTTGATAGATTTCTAACAGGGGGTTCTTTCTGAATGCAATGATCTCATCTCATTTAGTAATTCAGTCTCAATGTCATCCTGAACATGTCTGCACTATCTTGTCTTCTCTGGTCTTAGAGCAACTCTTATCAATGTTCACAACGGCCACTTCCCCCTTTTCTTCAAATCCTCTCTTACAGCTCTCCACTGTTGAGCATCAATCCTGTAAACCCACCCAATCACATTCTCATCATAACTCACAGGGCCCTTGGTCTCAATCTCAGCCAAACCCAACGACGCCATCAGCGCCCTCCACGGCTTATTGTCATCAGCCGTCTCAACGCGAACAACTCTACACCCGAGCTCCTCGACCGCGTACTCGACCTTGGCACACAACGTCTCCCGCCCATACCCCTTCCCCCAGTGCCGATGATCGAGCACCACGCCCGTATCAGTAAGATACGGGCGCCCCTGGACACCATCCTCCCCGTCCTCCTGCGCGACGGAGGTGCCGCTGTCGTCTTCGAAGCAGTTGTACCCGCCATTGCCAATGACCTCGCCCGTCTCGCGGAGGACGACTACCATGAAGGCATTCTTGCCCGCGGCGGTCAT
The DNA here is from genome assembly GCF_000319635.2 of Colletotrichum fructicola Nara gc5. NCBI lineage: Eukaryota > Fungi > Ascomycota > Sordariomycetes > Glomerellales > Glomerellaceae > Colletotrichum > Colletotrichum fructicola. The sequence goes on along the minus strand of NW_027094051.1, from coordinate 3,296,507 downwards.
GGGCTTCCAGCGGTTGATGCGGGCGCGCATGACCTCGGGTGAGAGGCCGGGCTGGACGGCATCAAAGGGCTGATTTTCCGGGGTCGAAAGCAATTTGTAGAGGGCGTCGTCATCTTCGGGGACGGCGCTGCGGATGATGAGGCGCGGTGTGGTGATGGTGTAGGCTTCTTGTGGGAATGGGGCTGCCATGTTGGTGGTTCACGAGGAGGATAGATGGAGTACTAAGTGAGTTGGCTTGAAGTCATGTGGTGGTTTCCTGGTTGATTAAAGATGGTTCTCAAGCACTACTTAAAAGCCGCCCAACGAGAGTATTCATCAACTTGCAGCACCCTTCAAAACACGCTATGCTCGTTGTACTTGGGGAACAGTGACTCATTTTCGAGAGCGTTTGCGACTTGAATTGAGTTTACAGCTGCGGGCACTGGGTTGACATTTTGTCACCTTCCCGATTTGCTGAAGGATCAGTTCCTACATGCGCTAAACTGGCCAGTTGTATGACTCTTCAGCAGTCATCAACACCAACGCACCAACGATAATGCATGCAACTTGCATGTCTGACCACTCAGGAGCGACGGTTGGCTGCATGTAGAATTTGGCCTCAATTTCTTTGTTTAGTGGGTCTTGTTGGCTCTCTAAAGCCCAGAATGACTTGCATTTGCGAGTTGGAGTCGACGCCGACATCGTGAGCTCCAAAACATGCTCTTAAATCATAAGATACAATTGTCTAGTTGCTCATCAAATTTATTGAATCGTCACCGGATTCAGTCTAATAACCCGATCTAAATCAACGTTCAGGGGTTGACAGCTACCTGCGTTGATGATAGGACAGCTGCCAGTGATAAACAAGCTTTTGTCGAACAGAATCCGTGGTGATTTTCACCGTCGACAATACACCGAAGAACATTTCATGCCGTCGAAACCTGAAGGCGGCGGCCAACTATTTGTGACCACCTGGAAGATTCGCAATCTCCGAACGCTAATCAAACGTCTTTGCCCGAGGGTCAATCACGGGGAGAGCCAAAGTATGTATACCTTACTGACCGACCTGGCCCCATAACATTAGAGTTCGTCCTGTCAACTCTTAGTCACCTGCTGAATCGTGATCGTGGGCGACTGATTGTTTCTGGTCCGTGTGAGATGGCCACGACGACCCCACTCAGGCGCATTGAATCTGTCCAGCGATAACCCGGCTCGACGAGGGCGGCAGCGTGAGCAGAGAATAGCAACGCAGGAAGTGCCGCGCATCATCACCAGCCTCAGTCTCGGAGCGTCTTTTTTTCCAGTTACACCAGTGTGACAACTCATTTATCTGCGGTTGAGGCAGACTTGGAGCACAGCAGTAAGAAGGCCCAAGACTCTTCCGCTGACACCGGAAGGCATCTTCATTTGACCAACGACATAGTCTGAGAGTCGCAACAACATCACAATTACTAGGTGAGCTAGAGAGATCCAACAGATGCCAATAGTATTCATGGTCAACATTGTTGGTGAAAGCACTGGGCATGCTATCCACGTGTAATCAATCTCACAAGCAGAGCCGAGATGCAGGAACGACAGCTAATATGGGGCGGCATGTGTCTACCAAGGGACGCTCCGAAGCCCGCGCAGTGTAGGGCTACTTTAGGAAAGGAGGGAGAAGAAGGGAACAGACTTTCTTCGCCAGGCACACGAAGTGCTTCTCCGTCACCCTCTCTCTCCCGCACTCTCACCTCCAGGGCACCAAGGGCGCCGGCCCGTGGTATTTAAGCGTACACTCAAAAGCCAAGAGAGTTGACTAACAGATACAACCAGCATCTTTGATGGGTCAAACGCTGGCCAGATGGTTGTTTCAGCGTCATGCGATGACGCCGTTGTGCCGCAGTCAGCAGGCTTGGTGGTGCTGGACCCTGCGTTTCCATTTGCCCGGGCAACCCTGAAGCGTCCACAAATGCGAGGGAGGGGGGCCTGTACTGCGCTGTCCCGCCTGAATTTTCCCTTCTCGTCCAGCGCAGCGGCGGCGCCCACATCAGCCCAACTCATGTTAACTCCCCACAGCAGCCAATATGGCAGCTCCCGCCCTCAATCTATTAATTCCCCTTAGTGTCGACCTTATCCACGAAGCTTGTCTCAAAGACGACATAACCGACTGAATGAAGGGGGCTCTTCCGAGCAATAGCCTTCCCCGATCCACTGTGCTGCGCAGGGCAGCGAAGCTTGTGTTGGGACTGGAGCACTGTGGGAACAGGACGGAAACAACATGGTCGACATCACCAGGTCTCGACCAACTTTTTTCCAGCGAGATCCATCGTATCCAGCATCAATCATGGGGCAGTGGTCTGGAACGAACATGTTCCGACATCAGGGAGGCTCCGCTGGTCTAAATACGCGAAGAGGGCGAAGCTGCAAGCGAAGAGAACGACGCCGCCTGCCAGGCGTGCCCGTTGGACTCCTGAGCGTTACGCATCCGTCTCAGACCCGCTGGGAGGCCCGTCTGAACTTTTTTGGCAGGCCGTACGGGAAAAGCTGCCATCGGAGGTTCGCCGCCGCCCGCCCTCTCACGCTCAGCACGTGTGGTGGTGTAGGTGCCATTGGGGAGACATTGCGACTGGGCGGCGCTCTTCAGCGAAGTCGCAGTCCTTTGCCTGGAAATAAGGCCCAGTCCAGTCCGTTATGGTCCATCTCAAAAGGGGCCTGAAACGCGGGTGCAGCCCCGTTTTCGTCTGGACTCCCAGCGACATCTGCCCATTTCCCTACTGCGGTATGGGAATTGGCCCTCCTCCCCCCGGCTGCGAGGCCACAGCCAACGCAACCTTGCGGCGGGAACGGGAAAGCCCTGTCCGCCCTGTCGCCTCGAGCCTAAACATCCCCTGCTTTTGCCTGTCTTCAGCCACTGGCACGCAGAGCAAGGTTGGAAGTGTGTGTGTGTGTGTAGATGGCCCCCCCACGGAGAAGACTCGGTCTTGGACACCACCACCAAACCACCGCTGAAGGGGGGGCACGCCTCCACCCGCGTACGCCTCCGTATCCACCGCCATCTCCACCCACGCGACGGCATCCGTTCCAGAAGATCGTCGGAGCTGCGGAGAGGATCTGTGCTTGAGGTTGCTTTTTGATGTCCTTTTGGCGCATCTTGGCTGGAAATACTTGCAGGTGAGAAACAGCATGAGGCTGGCAATGCTGGCTCGAATCCACTCCCGCAGCACCCCCCAACATCGTCATCCATGGTACGAAATTCGACCGGACGAGAGCGCTGTGGAGAGCGGTTCCTGACGGCGCTGCATCGTCCACCTGGTCCTTCGCGAAAGCAGACAGGGACTGGCCGAAGCTTTGCCCATCACCAAAGCGCTTACACATTTCTCTCCTTCAGGCTTCACTTGCAAAACCATGCTCACCACCACCACCCCCCCTTCCCCCCTGTCGAAACAAGCTCTACCCTTGAAGCACCTCCTCTTGTCATCGCCAAAAAGGGGAGGGTCAGAGAGGGAACTCAACGGGCAACCATGTCGACCGCCGTTATAAAACTTTATAGGCCTCGCTCTTCGGGTAAAACGCAGGCCTCCCTGTGCTCTTCCCGTTTGGATCGCTCGCTCACACTTTCCTTTCGTCGAATTATTCCCAGCCGGTCTGTTTACACTTCTCTTCGGCCCAATACCTCTTTCGTTCTCTTCAACGGTGCTGGACACAATTGTCTTGTAATTCAACTTTTTTGATTTTTATATTCTTTTTCGATTCTTTTTCGTGAAGCAAATTCAACCATGTCTACCTCTATGAAGGCGTTGGTCACCTCCGCCTTGTTGGCGGTGGCTTCGGCTCAGGGTGTTATCCTCAAAGCCCAGGGCAAGGGCGCCGCCAGTCTGCCTCTTCAAGGTAAGTCGTGATGGAAGAAAGAAAAAGATGGGAAACGGGGGTAAAGAGGAACGGGGAACAGTGGGCTAACACAGCCCCCGACAGTCGACACGAAGAAGGCCGATGCGAACATCATCAACACCAAGGAGATCACCGACAACGCTGTCAACGAGTGCGGTCGTACCATCCTCGCCGGCAACATCGACATCGGCGAGAACACCGAGAACCAGCTGATCGCAAAGACCGTCACGCAGGTCACCAAGGGCAGCACCGTCGATGTCCAGATCGCCCAGGTCAACCAGGACGGCTCGGGACCGTACACCTGCGACATGGACCTGACCAGCAACGCCAACGGTGCCACCGGCCAGACGAAGCTCCAGGTCCAGGAGGGCCAGCCGCAGAACGGCATCATCAACCTCAAGGTCACCATGCCCCAGGACATGGCCTGTGTAGGAGGTACGTCGTCACTCAACCTCACATCTTGACACCGGAATGAGTACTAACACGCACCAGCCTCCACCGGAGACGTCTGCACTGTCCGCTGCTTCAACGCCGCCGCCGCCGGCCCCTTCGGCGGCTGCTTCGCCGTCCAGCAGACCGACACCACCCCCAAGCAAAACACCCCCCAGAACATCGCCACCGCGCAGACCCTCGAGAACGTCCTCACCCAGGTCCAGCAGAACGCCAAGGACCTCCCCGCCGCCGTCAAGTCAAACCAGGAGGCCAAGACCCAGGACGAGCAGGGCGTCACCGCCATCAAGGAGATCCTCGGCAACAACGCCACCCAGTCCGCCGCCGGTCCTGCCGGAAACGCCGCCGGGGGCAACACGGGTAACAACAACAACAACGGCGGCGGCAACAGGAAGAACAACGGCAACAACGCTAACAACGGCGGAGCCACCCGCGGCGGCGGCGCTGCCAAGGCCGGCAAGAACAACGGGGCCAACGCCAACAACGGCGGCGGCAACGCGAACAACAACGCCGCGACGGGAGGCAACAACAACAACAACGGAGCCGCGACCCAGGGAGGCGGTGCCGCCAAGGCCGGTAACAACGCCGGAGCCAACGCCAACAACGGCGGCGGCGCCACGAACAACGCCGCGACGGGCGGCAACGGTGGAGGCAACGGGGGCAACCGCGGCGGCCGCCAGAACAACAACAACAACAACGCCAACAACAAGCGCGATGAGTTCCGTGCGCGCGTTGCTAGGAGGCACCTCGCTCCCCAGAACTAGGGGGTCAAAGAGAATGAAGAGGGGGAGCTGGGTCGTCTGTGGCCCGGTTCTGTTGTTAATGGGCTTTTACATCCACAAAGGCCCAATGTTGTTGAAGATGAAGACTTAGCTGTTGTTACACCATATCCCATATTACCTTTTTGGTTGATTAGTTTAGCGAAATAAATCTTGAGAAAGAGCTTTTGAAAGCGTGTGTGCTGAGTGTCCAGGGAGAGGAGATGTTCTGAACGTTTTCCGTCCTGTACTTGATTTAGATGATGTAAGATATTCTTAGAGAAAACCACAGAAAAAAGAACTAAACTTATGGAACATTCGTTGATATGGGCACTGTTCACAGAGTGCTGGTGTGAAGAGACTCTTCTTCTTGGGATGAGATTAGAGCGTGGGGTGTATCGTCGGACAAAATGGAATGCCGGGGTAAAGGGGCTCGGGTGCCGAGACGTCACCCGAGGTTGCTCGGATGAGCAGTGCAGAAGGCCTTTCTTGCGTGTTTCATTATAGTTGATGACTTGTTGAGTGCAGGATGAGACCGCTCAGGGGTGATGAAGTTGGAAAGCACCACTCCAGCGGTGCCCTCTTCAGTCCAAACACGGCTCGTTAATGCTGGATGTCTTTCTTCTAGCTTCCGAGCTTTGATATTTGTAGTTTGCTCCGATATATGACAGTATAGTGTGATTTCGAAAGCCTCATGTTTTCAACCACGCAAATGGTCTGGGAGCATGTGTCTTGAGGTTTTGGTGATGAGAGACCTGAGGATGTTTAAGCTACCCCTACTTCTTAGATGATGTTGATATGGATGATGCTGTTCGTCTAGAGCTATAACATAGTATTATTACCAGAAGAATAATCACAAAGTACTAGAACCTCTGTATAGCAGTACTCGGTGAGTACGAAGGTACATACATGAAGATTCGTCGCTTGTGGGGCCCCTGAAGAGCATAGTTGGCCAGTGCAGGTATTCCTGGCATGAAGACGATTCAAGAAATCTTCTCATTGGGGTGGCTGCAGATTAGAAGAGAATCACGGTATCGTGGAATTTATAGTGATCGTCTGAAGGGGGCAAAGACAATGCTGACAATACTGCGTAGAACAAACGTGCCAAGCCTACTTCCGAGAGCGGGACAACCGGAAGCTTTAAAATAAAACACTTGGGCGCGTAGGCGAGTCCAGATCTTGTAAACCTAACCCAATAGTCTGGCTACCTTCACGGGCGGGGCTAGTGAGAAGTGACTTCAAGAGCTGCTCTTCGTCAATTCCTTGACGCCACAGCATGCAGCAGTCCCCATCGCTAGATAACTCTGAGATCTTGGGCTTTCTCATTCGTCTCCGTCGTTGTCGTTCGCAATCACGAACGTGTTCACCCTCATCTTATGCCAGTGAACAAACTAACTTATCGTACGTTTGACTCGCAATAGGTTTGATCTTAGTGAAGAACATCAACTTCGCAGAACGCATGATCTGTCACTTGCGTACGTTCCTGGAGGGCACTTATGCCATAATATGATTCAATAGCGACTCAAAATATATGGCTTGTTTTGAATACCACGTAGAACAGTCAAAGGCCCGAACAAGGTGAAGCGTTCTGAGTATACCTGTCAGCACAAGCCTCAGTTTCAGATGGTTGCATTCAAGACTTTGGTCTTCCTGACGCGACGATCGTCGACGAGTTCGAAAACACAGAAATGGTCCTCACCAAATCTCTTACATGCCTTCAATCAAAAAAGCGGCGAAAACGCGGCAAAATGCAATGCGACTGTGGTTTGCATGAGGTTCAATCGTAGCTTACGTTAGCTGCCAGTGAGATTAAAAGCGAATCCAAGTGATGGCCCTAAGACTCTGCCATCTTTTGTTGTCACCTGCTCTCCTCTGACGTTCCTATCTTGAACTTATCCTTGATTGATCATGTACGAATAAGACGAAGAATGCGAGTTTGCAGCAAGGTCATGGGGACTCGAAATTTGAAACTTGTTGTTAGAGTCTCCTTGTCAACGTCGACTCGGGGATTTACGGCCCTCATCGAAGCAATCTTCTTTCCTATCATTCTCAATTTCTGCACCAGCCGCGTGAATTTTAGCCACGCAACCCTAGTGTTGTAAGTCTTTTCACTTTGGGTCAACGTATTTCCTCTGACATTGGTAAATCTAAAACACTCCGTCGTCTTGTTGAGATTGCTCTCTACGTGGGGAGCGCGCCTGATTTTGATATAATTCCAGCACTTACCGTTCATCTGTCGATACAGAACCACAATTTGGGAGACAGTTCAGACTCTAGTTGCTCCTGACTTCAAGTCCTATTATCGTGAGTCACAGGCGCGATTACCCTTAGTGCGAGCTCTTCGCCCCGCTCATATGAACTTCATTATTTTGAGTCAGCGGCCGTCGTCATCCTTTCCTAACGGTTGGAACGCATCTGCAACGAATAAGCAAATAATGAGCAGATTTCATCACAACATTTTATCTGTGTATATCCACTTTCAGTACTATATACCCGTGGTCTTAGTCTTGGAAATCGGGAAGCAGGGACCTGCTGCGTCCGTTCAGAAATTCCATGTGGCAACAAAGACGATACAAGGAGTTCATATTTAGATGACAGCATTAAATCAAATATTCTGAATGTTGATATGTCTTTCTTACTTCGAACGTTTCTAGTATCATTTACTACAAGTCTAACTTGGCATGCCATCGACATAACTTGCAAGCCTCCGCCGAGCTATGTGCGGCATCCTTCAGGCGAGGAACGGCACTGTTCTACGTAATGCAACATGCCAGGCTTAACCTCGTTCCTGAGACTAGTATTGTTCTATCACCTTCTATCATCTCCATGAAACGTCACTTCTAGCAAAGTATTCCAATGGCGATGTCTGGCAGACGGGTGTTTTAATGCAATAATACGTCCCTGCCCAACCTTGAACGTCTGGAATCTGGGGAATAACGGAGGCAATAATTAGATCAGCCACATCGAACTTCAACCTGCATTGGCTATTCGCGACCGTTGAGAGGGAGGCGCAGTACCCCTTTTGTAGCTTGTTCTCTGGCTCTGCAGCATGGAGATCTTCATCATCCATTGTACTTCAAGAGCGGGAAGATCTTACGTACAAAAAATAAACTCGGAACGACAGTCTATACTTAAGGTGGCTGCGAATTTGTTATCGCGTGATTTAGCCAACCCTCTCCCAACATGCCTGACTTTAAACCTCATCATTAGTTGATACTTTTATTTGAGTGATCCTTTCCTTCGCTAGGCCCTGCGGAAGCTTGACTGCCTGCTTGACAATTTGGGATGAAGTATTAGAATGGGATTTGAACGGTCCCTCCTCGGTTCCCATGGGTTATTCTACGCCTATGCACAATATGTAGTGGAGAGGGACAGCCAGTCGTTGATTGAAGACTGTATCACGTTGACCTAGCCAGAGGGGTACATTTCATCAAATGCGACCTATCAGCAGGTTATATCAATACTTCAAATACGAAAGTTTGCTTGTGGGATCGATTTCTCTATCGACGCTTATGTTTGTTACATTCTAACCAAGCGCTTTTGTAGTACGTTACGTTCCTACAAAACAATGACGTTGGACGGGTACTATCTCAAAGACTTGCGTGATGCTTACTATTTAAAGAAATCAGTGGCTAGATGAGGTGAGTATTGTCAACAGACCCGAGATGAAGTTTACTGCATTCTTCTGTTGCAGCCCGCATTCTGCAGAGTACATATCGTATCCGTGCTTCAAAGCTCAAAACAACTCCTGGTAATAGAGCCAACAGAACATTCCGTAAGAAGAATCCTGCAGTTACGGAATAGACACACAAAGCCCAGAAGAATGGGGCACATCTAAATGAGCGTAATGTTAGGCCTCTGACATGCTTGTGCGCGTGATTGCCCTTTTCAGAGAGTGATCAAATCTGTACACTTCTTATATAGAAAGACAGGCATGAAGTGGCCGTTGTTGATGGGTTGGCATCGCTATATGACTTGCGCTTTCCGCGTGTGTCTACTGAACAGGCATTACCAAGTCTGAGGCATCACGAGTCCACGACAGGACAGAAGATACAGCCAAGCCATGATTCTCGAAGACCTACGTATTTAAGAACAAGACGTGTCTGTGGTGACATGGCCCATGGCAAATCGAACCTCGCAAAGCATCAGTAGCTGGGCTTGCAAACCAACCGAGACTGCCTATGATCATGATTTCATGTACGGTCGACCTGTTACTAGCTACGCTGTCTCGATTATGAAAGGTTATCTGCTCTACCTGTGGTCCTTGATCAACTTCGTCTGAGTATATGGCAATACGTGAAGAATAGTCGGTATGTATGACTCTTTCAACTACTGTGAATCATGCAGACAATTAGCGACAACAAAACACCACCACCGAAGAGGCTTGATATGAGCCAAACGCACAGATAAATATGACCCCTACATCAGCCTGTCTGTCAATCTCGGGCCGAAAGCGAGGAGAATGTCTTAAGTATTTTGAGCCCAGGTTAATCCCGTAAATATCCAGTCTAAGCAATCTAAAATGACACTCGGCGGAAGGAAACAACAGCTGCTGCGTGCACTGACCGCCGAATTCATGAATTTCCAGAGGCGATGCCGAGGAAACGTAGCTGAAAGACGACGAGCCGGGCTACAGCGACGACCAGACGACCACAGAGTCCTTGCCCCTTAAATAGAACCCTCCCAGATAGTCTGCTCCGTGATCCCAAACAGCAGACAATATGCCGATATTTCTTCGTCTGCATCTGAATGCGGGGTCCTACCTCTTTCGCCATACTCAATGTGCCCAGGTTTTCTGCCCTCAAGATTGAATGCTGCCTCTCTTGTTGTCGCGCACACCGGTGAAAAACTATTGAGTATTCGCAGGCGGGATAGATAAAGAAAGACGACCAAATTTTCAGATATGAGCGAGGTTTCCTTATGCGTCATGGAATCGTAAATGCATTGTTCAGATGTCAGACGTACGAGTGCATAGCGCGACTCATCGACAAGGGGGAAATTCCGAACTTACGATTTGCCCTTCTCCGCTTGTCGAACTCCTGAAGGCGGGGTTAAGTACCAGGAAACCTCACAGACAGTGTACCATGAACATGTGATTCATCATCAGACCGCTAACATGTAGAGGTCTTATTTCACGACGAGTTTAGCAGACCAAGCCCCAGAAATTCAGTCCGGCGCCATCATGAAGTACTGTGCTTGATACATCTGTACGTTGACGAGACATCTTTGACATATTTTTTCTCGGGATACGAAGAAATTAAGCGAGAGAGAGACTGACTGAAGAGATACAAAGCACATCGTACAGTGTCGTCATCTAACCTTCTCTGAGCCTTATCTAGTGTGGAGGTAGACCGGGGGCAGTGTCAATAACCCTCAAGAAAATGAGCAGCGGAACAGATTGCTCTCTGCCTCAAATGACATCTGACTTGGTCCTGATGTGGCATTAAATTTATCTTACAGACTTTCGCTATTATATTCATCAATAAGCCTCGCGGGGGCACGACTATGGTACCCATCGTCGAATGCCTGCACCGAGGGGGGGCAAGTATATGTAGAGAGAAAAGTCCAACTCGGAGTGGAGCCACAAATCCTTCATCAAAACGCCTTTGATGATGCTTGATCAAAGATTTGAATGACCTTCTTCCGCTTCATCATTCGTGGAAGCGCGCTTCAGACGGCTGTCGCTGAAATTCAAGGTGTATCTGCAACGACCCGCGCCTTTTCTGTCGTCCTATGATTGACCCAATACACAATCAAGATGTACGTCGAATTTGGTAGGTAGACTAACTGAGATCTCGCCAGTATCGACCAAGCAAAGCAGATGATCAACACCCAAGGGATCAGAACTTCGAACCATCAAGACCAGAAATGGACGGCTATTCGGGTTTGCGTTGTAAATCTTAAATCTTTCTCACAGGCGATTGATATAATTCGGAGCAAGTTCAAGCTACGTCTATATCCATTTCAGGATGTTCGAGTCCTTAGACACCGCTTGACGCGGCCCATCGTTTGTCTAACAAAAACGCCGACACGGTTCTGATGCCTCGCGGCTGTCTTCGTAGCCATATAAAATGAAACGATCCCTCGAAGCATTTCGGATTATTAATGCTTTCTCGTTGAGACGCAGTAAATTGAGATTCGGGATGCTGCAGGCTGTTGATCCAGCTTCGCTCCACTTCAATCTACGGGGGCGGCCGGCGCGGGCCAGAGCATATTGTTCGCATTCTTCCAAGTTTCGTCCTTTACTTATTCATTCGGAATGAGCGTCAGACAGTCATTTCCAACAGAGATGGTGTGATTCGGAGCCAACCAGGTGCTACGTACTACCTCCTACCCATCGGAATGCCCATATTGGTCGGCGGGCTCACGCTTCGTTGAGAGCAGTTCAGAACAGCGAGAGGCTCCATAGCAGCCATCACGGCGAAGCAAGTCGTATTACTGAGAGACATCTGCTACCATTCCACCAAGCCTTAAATAGAAAACACCCTCTCTAGACAAGATCCGCTCCTCGAGAGAGGACTCACAGCGCCAAGCGCCCAGACCTCAATACTGAGGAGATTCAGACGACACCATGCCAAGTCATAAGACATAAGGCGTGACTGGATCTGATGCCCAGGGTATATAATGGATGAACAAGTCGTGATTAGTGTTATACCAGACAATGGGGGTCTTCAAAGGCAAGCAAGACGGAGCCATGCCACCTATCCCGAGCCCTCCTGACACCACCTCACTCCCCAAGAAACGTCTCCCTCCTTTCAGGGCCAAAGCTTACTACTTCTCGCTTATTGTCATTGAATACTTGAAGGACAGCCAACGATGACAGCGCTCGAGCGGCGAGTTGAAGCGTTCACGACTACTCGGACACTGTCACGTGTGCCTGCTGACAACCCGCGTCTCGTCAACCGTAATGTTCATCGTCTCAGATCTACCGAACAACAAATCTGGCGCCTGAAATGGTCTTCCTGTCTTGAATAAGACTTACTTATAGGTATGAAAGACGCCGCTCAGGAACACGTCGACAGGCACCATGACACAAGCCACACCCCACCCCCAAGAAGAAATCTCTAAGAACAGAGTCAATTTCTATACAAACCACATCCCTCTATCCCAAAACTCTACTACTACAACTTCGCCCTCCCCTTCTTCCCCTGCTCCATACTCCTCCCCACAAGCTCCCACGCAAACTCCGCCAGCGGGCCGCGCGTGACCGCATACCGCTTCGCCTGCTCGCTGCTCGCCTGCCCCTGCGCCGCCCGCGCCGCGATCCCCTGCAGCACCGCCGACAGCCGGAACACGTTGAACGCCATGCCCCAGTTGAGCTCCGGCGCCGGGTCCCACCCGGCCTCGGCGCCGTACCACCCCACGATCTCCTCCACGCTCGGCAGCCCCGGCGTCGCGCCCGCGAGGAACCCCTCGTGCGCGTACACGCCCGAGTTGCCGCGCGAGGCCGTGAAGTACGGCGTCAGGAAGTTGCAGAGGTCCGAGAGCGGGTGGCCTACTGTTGACATCTCCCAGCTGTGTTGCCTTTCTGTTAGCTTTGGTTCTGTATCCAACCGTATGGGCAACTTACTCGAGAACCCCAATCACCCGCGCCTCCGTCTTATGAAACACAATATTATCAATCTTGAAATCCCCATGGATCAACGTGCCCCGATCCCTCGGCTGCGCCGCCTTATCCTTAAAAAACCCAATCATCTCCCCAAAATGCGGTAAATCCCCCACCCTCTCCCCGGTCTCCCGATCCTCCGCCGCCGCCTGGCTCTCGCAAATCGTCGTCCACGTCGCAATCTGCCGATCGTAAAACCCGTCCCGCTTCCCGTACCCCTCCAACCCGACGCTCTTCGGGTCGACGCGGTGCAGCCTCGCAAGCGTCTGCGTCGCCGCGCGCCACAGCGCCTTGCGCTCCGCCGGGTCCGCGACCTCCGGCATCGCCGCGTCCTCGAAGATGCGCCCGTCGAGGAACTCCATGATGTAGAACGGCGTGCCGACGACGGCGTCGTCCTCGCACAGGCACAGCGCGCGCGGGACGGGCACGTCCGTCGGCTCGAGGGCGTGGATGATGCGGTGCTCGCGCTCGACCTTGTGCGCCGCCTTGGAGAGCAGCTTGCCGGGCGGCTTCTTGCGCAGGACGTAGCGCTTCGAGGTCGCGGAGGTGAGTTGGTAGGTCGGGTTGGACTGGCCGAAGCCGAACTGTGGCGCGGAGGAGGGTCAGCGGGAGGACATGAGGTATGGAGGGAGGGGGAGAGGTGGTGCTCGAGGATTGGGAATGGGCTCATGAAAGGGATCGGCGACCGCAATTGCGTACCTGCTTGATATCAATCGGCGTCTTGATCTCCGGGACGTTCTTCTCAATGTACCGCTCCAGCGCCGCCTGGTCAATCGGATGCCTCACGCGTCCCGCCATCTCGTCGACCGTCTGCTGTTGGAGCTTCCTGGGAGCTGCTAGTTGGGCCTGTGTCGTCACTGCTGCTCACTCGGCAACTTGTCTTCGCGATTCGTCGTAGGTAAGCAGGCTCCAAAAATTTGAAGACAGGGCGATGTCGCTGCTTAATGTAACAAACCCCAGAAGCGCAATTGGATGGCTGTTCGGACAAGAATCCCGGATACTGGGAACCTTCTTTTTTCCCCTGGTCCCCCTTTGCCGGCCGTTTTGCGTATCCAGCCTCGGCTGCTGCCCAGCAAAATACAGTGACAGACACCTCTAGCGTGCCTTTGCTTATGCGAAAAGAGTCGGTCGGACGCGCCGCGGGTCGGATTTCCCAGGTCCAGAGACATGCCGAGGTCCACCGGCCTGGAGCTCCCACCGCGCTGAGCTAAAGAGCGGGGGAAAGCACCACTGACCACTGCCAGGGCCCCAGCAGGCAAGCTTCCCCCAGGTTTGGGGAGGGAGGGGAGACACCGACCACTGACTGGAGCTGACCGACCGCCAGCCAGACGACGGGACTGGTCGACGACAACGACGAGCCACGAGTGCGGAGGCGGGTCTCGATAGCCGTACCCGACCGAGCCCAGCGCCTTCGTTGACAATCATTCGACGACCCAAAAAAAGCCTCCTCCTGCTGGTCCCCGGTCCCTTGCGGCAACGCTCGTGGTCCAGCCTCAAGCCAATGCCGCTGCCCGTTTGTCGACCTTTTTGAGTCAGGCCCGCGGCGTCGATTGGTCGTCGCGTCCACGAGGACAGACCTTACGGGCCGTCCCTTTTCGCGACGACAATGCATTCACTGGAGCAGACATGTGCGTCATTCGCTCCGCAAAGGTTCACGTCGAACAAGGTGATATCTGACATGTAAGTAATTCAATATAGTTTGTAGATTGCTCGCAAAGATCAAATAGTCGTAAAGCCCGTGTTTCTCTCCCAATTCCGAATCCGGCGACGGATTGCCAGGAAACCTCAGTCTATCCCCATCAAGCCATAGAAGCGTAAGGTTGAGAAGAAAAAAGGGGTAATAGTTTGAGAAGGCGTAAAAATATAATCTTCAATCATTCTTCTTTGTCCCGTACATCAGATGCGCCACTGCTGGCCCTTCATTTTTCGTTTTGGTTTTTCTTTTCTCTTCATTTCAACTCCATCCCGTTTGGTAACCAGACCATTCATTTGCCCCTGCAACCATCATCCCCAGAGAAAGTGAACAAAAGTCCCCGTCCCAGCAAAAGATTGTGACATGAAGTGAAGAAAGAAAACAATCAAAAACAACAAGGAGAAGGGGGTAATCGAGTAAACACAAGAGGGGTATCCGTCGTTTCGAGTCGTCCATGCATTCTTCCCTCCCATTTCCCTTGCGGCCACCCGCCTGAACGGGTGCCATGCTGTTGCCAGTCGAGTATTTGTATTAGCCGAGAAAACGAAACGTGAAAAAAGGTGTTAAAAGAGAATGGCCCATGCCGCAATGGCATCGACCAGGCCTGGCAGCCAGAGGGCAACGAGAGTCCTGTGTACCGGCCCGAATGCTGCATTTAAAGACGTCCATGGAACACTCCAACCCCTTGTAAACACACCGCGGAACCGTCTTCCATCGGACTCCCGCCGCCATTATCATCCAATTTCGGAAAGAGTAGAGATGGCTGCAAGACGTATCTGTAGGCTGTCGTGACTTCGTGATCGGAATGCTCGACAAAAGAAGATCGAATTGGCGGCGGCGGAGCTCAAGACTCCTCCTCCTCCTCATCTTCCTCTTCGGGACTCTCAGATGCCGTCTTGGGCTTCTTGTTGGAGTCACCGTCGTCGGCTTCGGACTTCCTCTTTGACCCGGCCTTGGGGCTAGAGTCGTCCTTGGGCGCATCGGTGCCAGAGGCCTTGTCACGCTCGATGGCGGCGACCTCCTCGGCTGTCAGGAAACGTCCTCCGGGTCCACGGGGTCTGCGCATGGCGTGGTTGTGTCTCGACTCGTGGAGATACGGCTTACGACCCTTACTGGTGAGCCTGAGCTGCTCCTCGAGCTTTTGGCGTGCAACGCGACGCTTCAGGATGCGGTGGAATTGCTTAGCGTTGACGTAGAGGGGGGATTCCTCAACGCCGCCGGCGGGCATCTCGGGGGACTGCGGGTGCTGCATGGCCTGGGCTTGGGACATCTGCGGTGGGGCAACGCCGGGGCGCGCGCCGACGTGGTTCATCATTCCCTGAGCCGGGACGCCGGGGCTGGTGACCTGGCTGAGGCGCCGCTGACCACCGGGCAGCTGCGAAACGTTGTTCATCTGGGTCGGTGATCTAGGATCGCGGTTGGCCTCCTTCTTCGGTCCGCCCATTCGTGGTGAGGTTTGGGGCAAGCTAGGATCCGACATGTTGTAGGTGTAGTTCGTTCCCGATGCCGCTGCGGTCGCCGCCATGGCGGCGGCCTGGATCTGGGGCATGGCATAGTGCATGCCCTGCTGAGGGACGTTGTACTGTGGCTGGTACATGTTGTGTCCCTGTGCTTGGGTGGGTGACTGTTGCTGGGTAGACAAAATAGGTGACGTCTGTACGCCGTGAGGAGAGGTGATGTTGCCGGAGGTGGAGTTGTTCGTGTATCCCGAGTGTGCGTTCTGTGGTTGTTGTGGGTATTGCGCGTATTCCATCATACTGGGAATAAGCCTGTTTCGAGAGTGGTCGAGCTGCGATGAAGCTGGTTGTCTTCGTCGCGATGTGCTCAGGACCAATGAGAAGCCGAGCAGGAGGATCTAGCTTGGCGACGGTTTCTGGCGTAGTGGTTGTAATAGCGTGACCGCGGTCGAGAAAATTGGTTTCACGGGTATGGGTCGCGAGCGACGAATGAGTTGCGACGAAAGCTGCCTTTTTGATGAAAGTTGAGCCTTACAATGCTGGAAATGGCCCGTCTGCTTGGGTAGAGTTGGGCACACGCGTTGGGAGCGGGCGGTGGCCTAGGGTACTCTGCCAGTGTGCTGGGAGAGGAGGGGCTCAATCTATTGGCGATGCGTGGATGAGCTGGCAGTGGTGCGCGACGCAAGTGGCCGACCACGGCATATGCAGGCTGATGTAGTCGCGGGGCGGACGCTGGGTGGGTGGCTGAGCCTGGAGTGAGAATGACAGCCACGTGAGTGACGAAGGGTGCTGCTGCCGTAAAAGACGAGGCGGAGAGTCGAGGCGGCGGGCGGGATGTGTTTTTGTCGCTACCCGTTTAAGGGTTCTCTGAAGTGGTCCAGTCTGGGTTGACAAGAAGCTGGTCCTGGTCTTGGTCGATTTTGGCCTACCAGCTGCAATGCGGGAAGCGGGTAGTTTTGGACGAAACAGAACGGTCGGTGCCTTGTTTCCCCAGAAAAAGAGGCCGTTTGATTTTATTCCACTTCACGAGTGAGATCTGTCCAACCATGAATGTTAGCTGCTTCTGTCCTCTCCAGGGTATTTGAGCCAATGCTCGGAATGATGCGACAAGAGATTGGTGGGGTGCTGCTCCTGGCTCCTGTCCAGTTCTTCTGCTCGCGCCTCGGGCCACCACTTGATGCGCTGGCAGACCTCGCATGCATGACGGAATATGCAGAGACAAGGCCCACCATGCCAACCAGCCCGGCAACACCTCCCCCTGCTGCGGTAGTGGTGGCGGCGCGAAGCCAGAACGCAGTCCAAGCTGCTGTGACAGTGCCCGTGCTTTGCGCCTCTTGAGGGGAAGGGCATGTTTGTCCAGGCGCTGTCCTGAGTGTCTTGTGTCGCTGCCACCCGCCAGACTCCAGACTGGGCTCACTAAGCGCTTCCCCAAGAACGTACGTGCATCTCGCTGAGGCTGCAGTTGGGGTGGTTGGTAGGGGGTCCCTTCCAGTGGTGGTGCCGCCGCCGCATCATTCTCACCTTGCCTCACACGCATGCCAACTGACAGAGGGGGTGCTTCCAGAAGGCATAGAAGGCTTGGTTATGCGGGCGTGCGTCCAGCCAACATACAATGGGAATAATGGCAGCGACAGACAGCAGCAGAAGGTAACGTCAGAGGACGAAATGGTGAAATCGGCGGGGTGTCGCCGTCGCCGATGACCGTAGGTGACGGGCAGAAACAGAGACAGGTTGACGTGGACAAGGAGTGGAGGAGGGGGGCACCGAGGATGGATGGTTACACCTCGGGGGGAACGGGAGGCCGTACAGATGCTGTGAAGGGCGGTGACAATGCGACACACAAGAAAGTACAATACACGTACCGATGAAGTTGGAGATGCAATGCGGCGAGAGTGTGAGAGTGCGGGCAAGCTTATGGAATCGCCGATGTGTGCGTGTAAAATGCCGTAAGGGAGGGGATTATGCGCCCTGCTCCAGTCAGTAAGCATGCTCTTGGTGCCGGTTTCAGAGGACGCAGAACGCGACGTGTAAGAGAGCGGAGGAAAGAAGAAAATAAAAAACAAAAAAGTGAAGTCCGACAGGTGCCCACGCTACCACCAGCAAGGTGTGTCGTCAAAGTTCAACGTCGAGATTGGTGCCGACATAACGGGTGCCAAGCGCCAAAACCGACAGAGAAGCCAGACCCTGAGGCAAGGTAGCGTGCAACAATGGGCAAATGACGGAGCGGGAAGCCAAAGGTGAAGACGTGACGGCGCCCGTGTTCAGGACCGGCGACAAGGAAGCGCGCGAGCGGGCAAGGCTGGAGAGGAGGGGCGCCAGACGACTTGTGTCGAAGGGCATGCGAAACGTACCTGGTTGGCTGGATTTTTATTGGCTTTTGGGGGGGATTTTGGGGAATGGCTCCCGGTCTAAGTCGAGGCGAAGCTTTCTGATAGGCTTTTGACTCGAGTGTCACGATATGGGCTTGAGATCGCCTGCAAAAAAGCTTTGGCGCGTGCGTCTGCTTTGCCGTTGCGGGAAGGGCGAGAGGTGTGCGACGCGGTTGGTCTGTCGCGATGCGGTGCCGTGTGCGGAGCGGAGCGTTGCTGCTGCTGCTGCTGCTTGCTCTGCTGCGAGTTCGACAGGCAGGACAGGAAACAGACAGGAAGATGCTGTTTTCCGCAGGTCCAAGGCGTCACCTGATGGGCTGTCTGGGCCAATAGACAGGTGCAAAAAAGGCGATGGCGACGATGATAGGTTTGCTGGTAGTTCCCAGTCGCGAATCGAGAGAATCCACGAGTGTCTGGTAGGTAGGGAAAGCGCGCAGGCGATAGGAAGTGTCCAGTGCGAGCGACGAATGGTTGTCCAATGTCAGGGCGGGAAGGACGTTGACGTTGGAGAAAGTGCGCGGCGGTTGTGAGTGGTCGCAAGAAAAAGGCGAGCTGATTTGCTGGGTTTTGTGGGAGGGCGGGTTTTTTCTGGCTTTTTTGCCTCGTTGGATTCGCTGGATCCTTTTGCAGGCGAACCGGGGCACTCTCTGCACTTTGTACGCCTGTTTCGGAGGGCGGAGGAAAGAAAAAAAAAAAATTAAGTGCGTGGAGCTTGTGGCGTCGGCGGTAAATGGACTACTTGCTGGGATCCGGGAACCTGTGAGCCTTAGGTGCTAAGGCTACGCCGCTACGGTTGTCGGTGGTGGTCGTGGAGGTGGTGGTGCTGCGCTGCTTGCTGCTGCTGCCTTAGGATACGGGAGAGTCAAGCTCCCCCAAGTGGATTGCGACCGTGGTGGACTGTGGTGTGGACTTGGGTTGTTGGAAAAGAGAGGGGGATGGGGCCCAATGTCCAAGGACTTGCGTGGATGTGGACGTGGATGTGGATGGGTGGGAAAGAACCGGGACAGGAGGGGAGGGGTGTTTGCTGACGTTGACGTCGCAGTGAAGGGGGGGAGGAGAGGAGGAACAGGCAGAGAAAGACAGAGGGCCGTGAGAATAGCCGCAAGTGCACCTATCACAGTACACCCCCTCTTTTCTTGGCGTGCGAGGCCGTCGTGTGTGGTGACTTGGGGACCCTGGGGCGCTGAGAGCTCTTGCCCAACAATCAGAGGGCAGGCTGGAGTCGAGACAGGAAGGAAGCAGGTAGGCACGGCACACCTTCCAGGTAGGTGCGGATAGGTAGGGTACCTTAAGCAAGAAGGCAGCCCGAGACCAAAGGAAGCAGGCAGGCAGGCGGCGGGACGGGAGGACCGGAATCTGTTGTTTTTGAGATTCTGCTTGTTGCTCCTCCTGGCAGTGCCGGCTGAGCTGAATTCTGTCTTTTTGCGATATCTTTCCCGTCCAAGGTAGCGGTGTGTGTACGTGTGTGTCCTCAAGGCGTCAAGGTGCGTGTGCGTAGCTTCGGCGCTGCACTGCTGACGGCGGGCTTGCTGCTGTTGCTGCTGCTGCTGCTGCTGCTGTGGGCTCACACGTTATGTCGTGTTTCTCCTCCACACTATCACGACAACGTCTTTCTTTATTCTTTCCGCGCGCGTCTTCGCAGATATCTCACACCCGCGATGCAAGATCGATAAAGTGCAAAATGCGGAGCGGATAGCTTTCGCTGTTGATTGGCGATTGATTCGATATGATGTTGAATGTCCAATCGAATGAAAGCAGCCTCGACGTCCCTGGTGTCTGTTTCGAAAACCAGCTGAGGGCCGAATCTGATTGAGCGGCTCGACCTGGCCTGTCTCTGCTCGCTTTTTTTTTCTGCCCTCGCGTCGGGTCCAA
Organism: Colletotrichum fructicola Nara gc5; assembly: GCF_000319635.2. Lineage (NCBI taxonomy): Eukaryota > Fungi > Ascomycota > Sordariomycetes > Glomerellales > Glomerellaceae > Colletotrichum > Colletotrichum fructicola. The sequence continues at coordinate 3,276,456 of NW_027094051.1, read as the reverse complement.
CACGTTTGGTGGGCCGGAAGAGATTGATTGGTTGTGGGAGTGAGGAGGTGAAGAACGAGGGGAGAATTCTGAGCGTTGATTTGAGGGGCGGGGCCATTAACCCTTTAACCTCTCTGACTGGCTGAATCAGCGGGTCCAAGTGGGCCCCGTCCTGTGGCTGGCGACGCGTTCGCCGCTTCTGATTTGCTGCCATGACGTGATCTCTACTTTTTGTCCGATGTAGCCACCCCTCTGGGCGTGCACGCGCATGGCATGCAACTGTGACTTCCTCGCCTTGGGTGGAGAGGTTGCCAATTGTCCAGTCACCTCCAGCGCTCCTTCACTTTCGTCCCTCGATGCGGATGCGCGCCCATCAACCGCTATCCATCATTCATAACGCACTTGCACATCAACTTCATCTGCCTGGCTACTCTATCTGAGTGTCCAGCACTTGGAAATTCTTTGGTAATCGACTCCGCCGTTCATCCTGAATATTTCCCACCTTTTGACAGCTTATTTTCCCCGAGCGGTTTCTAGACCGTCCGTCCTGTCAACCTCTCAAATTCTGCGCCCAGGTCTCGACTTTTCCGCATGGGGCAAGGTCTCCATCTGCCACGTTACTTCAGCATTTCCCTCTCTTAAAGCAAGGCTGCACGCACCAACAGTGAAGACGCGAAAACATGAGACGAGAAGAGACTCATCACACTGCTGCTCAATGCCTACCCCGACCGACCACCCTGCCACTGCCTGATGGCTACCCGGACCATCACCACCGGAGCCACGGAGGCTAGGTACCGTATGTACGGAGTACCTACGCTGACCCGACCTGGCCTGACCCAAGCTCCAACACACGCGCAAGCAAGCTGGATCGAAGCTCCCCTGAGCTGCCTGAGCTCGTGTCTATCCTTTACAGCATAGCACCTAGCCCTTAGGCTGCCTCAGACTATCTCCGTCCCTCCTGTTTCTCAACGCCTAGCATCTGGTTTCATGGCCTGTCTGCTGTATGCGAGCGGGTGACGCCACAAATAAGTCGGTCAGCTTCGGCACACAAGCGAAAACCTGATCCGACTTCCAACTGCCCGAGGAATGAGGTCGATCGACAGATTCGTGAGCTGGCACTTCAGCAAGGGCTAATTTTAGCGACCGACTCACTCCAAGCTACCGACTGCTTTCGACTCTGCCTCGTTTTTGCCATCTATCGCCGTGACGGAAGTGGGACACACGGACAGTGCGGAGAAGCCATGGGAAAATAGAAGAGGCGGTGACCACTCCTCTTTTCGCCGGCCGGTCGTGCTAGCCTCCCTCGGCTGTTGGCTCTGGAACGGTGAGGGGCAAAAGTCAAGTTCACGAGAGGCTGGGGATGGGAATACGACGAGCTGTTACGATGGACATTTGTTTGTCTCTCTGCCCGCAACGGACACAGAAGCACGCGCCGCACTCTCTGGATATAACAATGCTCTGAAAATCATGGACCCAATGGCCGTCAACAGGCCAGCTCCTGTGAGGGCAAAGCGAGCGCGATGCTTCGACTGGGGAATCAAGCCCATCCAACGCCAACATCTGGCTCTGTTGGCTCGCTTCTCACAATTCACTCCCCAATGTCCCAATCGCTCAGGGCACGCACTGTCGATCTCTGGACTGCCACTGGCAAAGTTCCCCCGGCTCCCGCCTGTGCGGCTGGGCCTCCCCTGCAAGAGTCACAGTCTTGAATCTCCGGGCTTTTTCTGGCCCAGCTCCGTCCGCGCCGCACCACGCTTTTCTTCTTCCATTGAAGGCCCACTCTCAGCCACTCGGCCCCACGTGACACACACCGCATTAATTCTCTGACGAAATTCTTTCGACTTCTGAGGCAGCATTACCCTGGCCTGGAATCCAGGTACATGTACATGTGCCTTTGGCATGGGAACTCTTCAGTCTTCCCGCCGTCAGCCAGGCGGGGAACATGGGAGTGACACTCTCGAGGGAGCAGGTTGGCTGGGTTGGGCTGCTCATCTCCTCGTACATTGGCATCGCCAGCAATACGTACTCTTTCGGTCTCTGTAGGGCATTTGATCCTTGGTACCGTACCCAAGGCACCAAGCACAATGACGCTGGATCGCGCTCTGCACAGACCACTATGGATGACTCCTGGACAGTCCACGGCATTACACGCCAAACGAGGTATTCTATCCAGCAAAGCAAGGCAGACCAAGAGCCCCAAGCAAGCTGGACACTGACTCTGTCTCCCAGAGAGTCGGTGTGACGGGATGGATGATGGCAAAGGGACCCAGCAGACAAGACGGGCGCGTCCGCCGTGGTTTTGTTCGTACTGCAGCCGTTCGACCGTGTCTCTCCGAGGTCTCGGAGTCGCAAGACCTGCATCCGGCCGCTCGGAGATAGCTACTTACAGAAATATGGCTGCAGGAAAGTACCGCCGTACATGCAGTTGGTGTATCAGAGGCTTGGGCTGTCTCACGAGCTGACAATCGTGGTGGGGTTTGCCGGGTTCGTCGGTCGTCGCACCCGCGCAGCGCAGCGCGTGGGGAGACATCTGCTCACTGCAGGTCTCTTGCCGTGCTTGCACTTGACTCTGAAGAAGTCAGGTGAGCACGAAGACCGAGAAGAACCCGGTTTGAGTCTTGAGAGTTGCAGTCACGAGCGTCCATATCTCTCGGGTTGCTGATAGCCACAGAAGGAGCCTCTGGCTGGCTCACCTCACACCCTGACACGAATATGCGGCGGTGGACGCGACACACAAACGATTGGATGAGAATTCGCCTCGTACGAATTATCTGAGTGGTTGGAGACGCGGCATTTCTGCCGCTGCCTAGTGGTCAGCTGCCTGCTTTTTCCCTGATTCGAGTGGGTGGGAGGGCGTCACGCCTCTCTGAGGGGAGCCACACGGACGCATGCACTGGGCCCGTCTGAGGACGAGGCAAAGAGGGAGATTGCCCGGCATCTGACCATTGGAAGTTATTGTTGCTGCGGATCGCCAAATCAACAACGCCTGGTGTGATGAGACGGGCTGATAGCCATTCAGTCAGCCTTTACGAGATGCCGAGCCTCCTTGAGTATCGACTTCTTCACACTCCGCGTGTTGCTCCAACACCACCCATGTCATCCCTCATCTCCAGTGCTGTTCCAGGCCCTTCCGGGAACCAGACAGACGTCACAGCGGTCGATACTCTGGAACACGGGCTTTGACGCGGCTCACTTCTCATGTCGCCCTCATCATCAAATCACCCGGGCGTTAATGCGAGCAGAAATATCACCTGTCGTTTTGATTATCCAGAGCAGCATTTTCCGCATGGAGGTTTGTTGTGTTTACTTTTGGATATCTGCCCGAATGCCCAATCCTTCGTCGGCCAGAATCCCGTCAGCCAGCGCGCCTGCCAAGTCTGCCTGATCTGACAACACGGGAAGGGAAGAGCGATCTACGGCACATGAAGTTGGACGCCCACCCAGTGTGAGCCTCCCGGCAAGACGCGTTTTGATCGCCAGAGTCATCAGACGAAAAGACACGCATGCAGGGCAGACAAGTCGATGCGCCTCTGGGCCTCAAATGCCAATTTTGTAGCCCAGCGAACGCCCGTCCCAGCCGTTGCCTTCACAAGCTCCCGCAGAGGCGCACGCCACAGAGCCTGTCCCGCACTGAGGAGGCATGGACATGTCCCGCCACAGCTTTTTTCTCGCATCGGTCGCGCGCGTGCGCGCCCCCCGTCGCTCCCACAAGCCGTGTGACTTGATCCTCGTCCTTCATTCCCGCGTTCTTGCCTTTTTGGGTGGGGAACCTAACGATAATGAGACGTGCAGTTCGCGAGACGCGGCATGCGTCTTTATTTTTGAGATCGTCGTCTTCAGGGACGACTTCAATCACCCGTGGAAGAGATATTTCCACTTTCCAGGGAACGGCCGAGCATGGAGTCGCGTAGAGTTGCTTGCTCCTCGACGACTGCCGTCCCCTGTCGTTCGCGAATCGCAGAGGAGGGGGTCAACCTAGGTTGCAGCTTTGTCGCGACGAATGAGAGGGCAGTGCTGTACTTCTGGTTTCCTATTCGGCCACACTGCTCGAAGCTTGTTGGATCATCGTCGCAAACCTGCCTTTTCACAGTCGCATTCGGAGCACGGCGACTGTCGAGGCGAGCCGGTCTCCGGAGACTGCGCAGAATATTGACAATATCGCAGGGTTTCTTTGCGAGGCGCTGCACGCGATGCTAGGTTTGGTGATTGGCATTTGAGTCCCTGGATGATGAATACCACCGGTCGTCACAGCGGATAGAACGTGTCTAACGCGTCTTGTTCTGACTCTCGTCATTTCACGGGCAATGCATCACCTCGTCCGGACCCGCGAACTGAACAAACGGGCAGACAAAGTAGACACTCAGTGTTTCGAGATGCCTCGTCAATGATGCAAACCATGACTTTTGGTGTCCCTGGACGTTCCTGGCGCTTAGTAGACCCACGCGCGCGGCCGCCGTCGACAATCCCATCGTTGTTCATTGGTGGTGAAGTTAGTTAGTCCTGTCAGCCTGTCATCACGACCCCTTCCGCCCCTCTGCGGGAAGGATTCAGTCACGGCGGCGGCGGCGCAGCCCGCGCCCGCCGCCCGCACGCCGTCTATTCTCGGGAAACCTATCGTTGGGCCGTGTTTGGGTGAACGGCGTCAGCGCTTGCGGTGGGTTTTCGCATTTTGAAAGGGTGGGAGGGGGAGGGATGCATGATGTTTCGGTCACGGGATGCTTTCTGGTTTGGTGTGTGAGGTTTGCTTTCGTTGGTGGGTGTTTTCTCATGTGATCTGGTGTTGGTGCGAGACGCGACTTCGTTCCACCGCCCTCGAAAACATTAGGTTCTCTCGTGTCGAGATTTCCAAACCACAAGGGGTAGCAGGGGTCAAATGGAAGCAAGAACTGAATGAATGACGGCTTTCCTGTGTCGATGCAGCGTGACATGATGCAAAAAGCGGGAGCAAAAAATGGCAAAAATGGCAAAAATGTTCCGAAACCGAGAATCGAACTCGGGGCTATGCCTAACCTCGCATCAGAGATGAGAGGGCATCATGTTGGCCACTACACCATATCGGATGTTGATGAAGGAACGGGCAGGGGAAGTTGCATATGACTCGATGGGCGTGGGAGGCGGGCCCGCTGTGGGTTGTGGAGTTTGGCTTGCGGGATGTTGCTTGTGAGGGTGATGGGGTTGGCCACAGAGGTTTGCTCCTGAGAGGTTGGGTATTGTTTATGGTGCTTTGTGTTGACGTGCTGAAACTTGAGGGGCAGAATCTAAATGTTTGCTTCTCAGTGGAAGAGTTTGCGTGAGATCCATGGATGGCAGTATGATATTTATTTTGGATCCTAAAGAACGGATTGGTTTTGGGAGTTGTATATTCTTATCTATAGTCTGAATCAAGACTTTGCACAACGTCTGGTTTATCCTTGGTTACAGCTAAGCAAATAGTTGTGGCATGTCATTCATGAAATAACTCAAGCTTTGCGCCTGGCTCATTGGACGAGCAGCAGAACCAAATCTCCATCTGCTGAAAACGCGTTCAACAACACACGTCTTCGTGCTTGTTCCAGTATATGCGCTGACTTATAACATCATCTCTCACTTCCCCCAACCATTCTTCTAACCTCTACACGTTCTCAAGCATCAACCAACTTATGCTCCCTCGGCCTCAACCTCACCAAAAGCGGCCCCTTATCATACACATTGAACGCCCGCTGGCCCGCAACCCAGTCGTCCTGGCCGGGCTCGAGCGCGACGTCGAAGTTCCAGAGGAAGCGCGCCACGACGAGGCGCATCTCCGCGTAGGCGAGGTTCTTGCCGATGCAGTCGCGCGGGCCGGCCGCGAAGGGGCGGAAGGAGGCCTTGTTGTCGCTGGCGTAGCGGGCCTCGTGGAGGGGGTGCGCCTCGGGCAGGAAGCGCTGCGGCTTGAAGGCGTCCGGGTCGGTGAAGTTGCGGGGGGAGTGGTGGGTTGCCCATTGGTAGACGGAGATGTATGTCTGTGAGGGGAGGGTTAGCGAGGTGTCTCTCTTTGTTTCTGGGGGATAGTCCAGCGGGAACTTACGCCCTTGGGCACGAAGCGGCCGTCGATGTAGTCGCCGGGCGAAATACGGGGAGGCGTCTCGGCGGCCGGCGGGTAGATTCGCAGAGTTTCCTCGAGGCAGGCGTGTAGGTATTGCAGACGTGCCGTGGACTTCATGTCGATCTCCTCTTCGCTGGTAAACGCGTTGCGGATTTCTTCCGTCAGGATACGGTACACCTCAGGCGTGCGCGTTAGATGGAAAGTAAGGCCGCAGAGAGCGGTGGCCGTAGTCTCGCTGCCAGCGATAATAAGCGCCCGCGCGTTGACGTGGATCTCCTCATGGTTCATTCCCTTCCCGTCCTTGTTGTTGCGGAGGATGTACGTCATGAAGTCCTTGCGCGTGTCGGAGCCGAGGGCGAGCCTCTTGTCCGTCTTCTCGCGCGCCAGGTTATCCGACTCGATCTTCTTCTCGATGTCCTTCTTGTCGATCATGAAGAAGAGCAGCGGGCGCAGGACGGGGTACTGCGAGAGGAAGTTGAGCTTGGCGCCGGCCTTGATGGTCTGGAACAGCATCGCGACCCAGGGGTGGTAGTTGCTCTTCTCGAGGGAGTAGAAGGGGTCGCCGAAGGCGAGTTCGCCGATGACGTCGAAGGTGAAGTAGTTGAACCAGCGCGTCATGTCGAGGACGTTGCCCGCGCGCGCCTGCTCGCCGAGGCGGGCGATGAGCAGGTCGACGTAGTGCTTGATGAAGCCCTCCTGCTCGGTGAGGGCGCCCTCGGAGAAGGCGTGCGCCATGAGGCGGCGCTGGCGGCGGTGGTCATCGCGGTAGGCGGGGAAGATGCCGATGCGGCCGGGCAGGCCGTAGGCCTCGATCGTCTTTTCGTACTCGGGTTGATGGGGTCGTCTGGAGAAGACCTCGGACCAGGCGAGGGAGCCGTCGACGGCGAGACGGTTGGGGGAGATGCGGACGATGGGGCCGTACTTTTCGTGGAGTTTGACGGTGTCTTTTGTAAAAGTGCCCAAGAGCATGTTCTGCGTGAGGAAGGGGAGGTGGGATGCGGCGTAGAGTTTGGGGCCGGGGAAGCTGGCGAGGGGGTGGAAGAAGAGCCTATAGATGACGATGCCGACTCTGTAGACCACGCCCTGTTGAAGTTGGGGTTAGTATTTGGAAACTAGTCGTTTGATAGCAGACTTACAGCAGTGACGAGGAATAAGATGGCCGACCCAAGAGTCAAATTTGACGTGACTGCATCTTTCAAAGCTGGCATTGTGGCGGTTGACAGACTCATGTATGAGTTCGTCAGAAGATTGAATGACAGGACGAACACAGAGCCTGGAAAGCCAGCAGTTCTCCCTTGGACTTAAAGAGTCTCGTCACAACCAAGATCTATCGATCTCCTCAACCCCTGCTAGACGAACTCCCGCCATGCATGCAATGGCCCGAGCCGTCGACGACTGCCGTGCCGGACGATAGCCAAATGCCCGTGTCCGAACGTAGCTGCAGCTTTGATACAACCTCAGGTATCCCTCCGCAACAGCTCCGCAACAACTCCGCAAAGGTTCATGCATCGGACTTTGAATCCGCTGGATGGAGAGCGATGATCGGCTTTTCGGCTTTTCAAGCCCCACCTCCACCTACCGGGGCCGGGTTGCTTTCACCGGGGCACGACGCAACGGCGTGCGTCTAGGCTCCGACTAGATACGAACACGGACGGAATGGGGTCGTTGACTCGTGTGCTGCAGGTACGGAGTTCGGAGTTGAGTACGATAAAAGAAGTTCAGCAGTAGCTGGAGACGCGTGTTGTGTTACACACCGTACTATTGTCTTTGGAATTCAGATCTAGGAGGTCTGAGGAAGCACTGCGAAGACCCTGTGCAAGTTATAGCGGTTTTGACAATGAATGGCAGGTGGTGAGCTTGAAGGAGCGTTCTTCGAAGCAAGAAACGAGGTTTCAGCGAAGTCGTCTCCATGATCTCGAGTGCTCGTCTTCTAATTTCACGTGGGTTTGATGCGAACGAAAAGACAAGGATCAGTTTTACATGTAGTCAACTTCTGAATTGCTTCCCAAAATCCTGTTACGCCTAATCCCCGAAGTCTTCGCATACCATACATACATCTCCTTCGTTGTTACACCCAGTCTCGTCCGAGCATGTCTCAGACGAAAGCGCAGCCAAAAGACGCAAGTGAGAAACCGACACCTGCTATCGGGTGAATTTTGGAAATGGCATCGGCCATGGTGCCACCAATATCAACAATACCAGCGCAGATGTCTCCGTCAAGACTCTGCGCCTCCTCGAAGGAGAATCCGACGTTAAGAAATGATTCGAAGCCCTTCTTCTCGTCCTCATACCGAACATTGATATGATCGGTGGCTTGCCATTGATCAGCGTAGTATTTGTCCTTATCTGTTCCCCCAGTACATTGGTCAGTCACGGCTCTCGGTCGCCAAGACAGCGATAGAAAGGATCGAAGTCCGAGTAGGGATGAACTTACGGATACAGCCGTTCTTAGTCTGTTGGCAAGGCTTGGTGTAGTAAGGAACGTCCTGTTCCAGCTTGTGCTTTCCCTCGTAAAACATCTTTTTCATGACCGTCTTGGCCATTCCGACAAGATGAGCTTTATCACCAGGCTCTTTCTCAGTAGCGAAGCTACCCTCAACCGTGAGAATCAGCTCCGTCTCCTGGCCCATATCACCGGCGCCGATGCGCACAGTTTTGACTTTGCGGGGCTCCCCCGGCTTGCAACCGTACTCCCCACATTGATTGAGGATGGCATCGAGAGTAGCTGAAGGTAAGGCGCTTCCAAAAAGAATCAAGTCATTGCCGACCTCAATCTGGATGTTTCCGCCCTTGTCACTCTTCCAAGTCTCGCCGTCGCGAGTTTGCAAAGTCGCAGGATAGGCGATAGCGGGGACGGCCGAAGTCACTAGCGCGGCAGCGATAGTAGCAGCGGAGGCTTTCATAGCGATTAAGTTTCAACGGACGTTAAGAGGTTTTGTAAAGTAGATGACAGAATAGACTAGTAAAAGCAGGAATTGTCGATCGTTATTGCAATGATGGTGTTTGTGATGAGAAAGAGAGAGAGGATAGTATTGTATGCGGCATGCCGTCCTCACTTTATACGCAAGAAGTGCTCCCATCTAGCCTGGCATAGATACAGCCTCCCCTTTCTCGTTCGTGCCTCTATATTAGGTAGCTCTCAAATCTTTCAGGAGAAAGTCACGAATACGAGAATTGTAACTTAGGCACTCCAAACTGCCTTGTCATCAGAGCACACTCACTGGCTCGCCAAATGAGCCACAGGGTAGATGAGCCACAGGGCTGAGGTCCTTGGCAAACTTGCGTAGGACCGGCTGCCTGTGCATTCGTGCCTTGTGATCAATCGTCGGCGGTGCTTTGCCTGTAAACGGTCTTTACTTGGAGCCCGGTGAGACGCCTTTAATCAGGCGGACTGATCAAAAGTCTTCATGTCCTTGATGATCCAATCCAGAAACACTCAAACTTTTCGCACAACTGAATAAATATCCACCGTGGGAAAAGGCGTAAATTATAAGGAATGCAATACTTCTCTGTGCAGCATCTGCTTTCCTGCCATGAATGAGGCCCCATGACATCCAACAAGCACATCACCCACAAAAGTCCTGAATTGCTTGCTCGACCCCCTCATCGTTCGGATCTCCAGCAGAAATTCTGAGCGAATTTTTCACATCGTCTACAGTTGTCTTCCCAGCCGCGTCCCGCGAGCGACATAAAAGCGATGCAACTCGTAGCACGTTCTTGATGCGTCGTCCATCCATCGGGAGGTTTCCAAGCTTTACAAAATCTTCTTGAGAGATATCATGGCCATCTTTCTCGGCAAGGTAAGACCAAATCAGAGTCCTCTGTGGGGCGCCAGGCTTGTTGAACTCGAGACGAACGTGGATTCTAGAGAAGAAGGCAGTGTCGAAATCGTCAACCCTGTTGGTTGTGAGAAACAGAATACCAGACTGGTACTCCAACATGCGAAGAAGAACTATGAAATCAGGTCAGTCATTTCTTTCAAGCTGATCGGTGGGATTGAGATCAAACAAACTGGATACGAGAGCATTACGCTCTATGTTGTCTTCGCTGCGCTGCGCCATGAATGTGTCTGCCTCGTCAAAGAGCAAGACGGCACCCCACCGCTGCATGCGTTTGAATATGAGACGCAAGTTGGACTCAGTCTCCCACATATCGAGTCCGAGCTCTCCGCCGGATGTGTAATACACAGGACACTGTAGACTTTCTGCTACAACCTCTGCAAATTTCAATCTTAGCCTCCAACGTCTTGACAACGAAGATGATGTTGTGGCCTTACCCGCTGTCATGGTTTTGCCACTCCCGGGAGGCCCGTGGAGGAGAAAAACAAGCCCTCTTCCCTTTCCAGCAACGACGTCGTCAAACAAACTTGTTCCTAGCCGATGTTCTCGCACTAGCCTCCATACAGCATCCTTACGTTGGGATTCCAGATGCAGGCTGTCAAAGGCTTGTTCATTCCAAGATATTTGCCCGACATGACTGACGAGAAAGAAGCCCCAAAGGCGCTTCGTTAAAGTAAAGCCCGGGATAATTGGGGGAAACGAGGCCAGGTCCATCTCAGTCAACTTCTCGAATGGTATCCCCGTGAACTCCTCTACAACACGAGTCGCAGACGAGGAATTTGGTGAAACAACAGAGCTGAATGACGATCTTCTTGACCAGGAGGCAGATTGCTGACGACGAGTTTCGTCTCGATATTCCGGAAATTCTTCCAAGAATTGCGGCGAATCGATTATGACTCTGCCTGTAGACTGTGAATAATTAGACTTGATTTGATGATATACAGTATATCTGAAAGTAGATTCAAGCTTGCCTCGGACGTAGGTGGGCCAAGATACATATCTAGAAGAGCCGAGGAGGTGTCCTCGCGACGGGGACCAGGATACATGTAGCGATCGTGGTTGGAAGAACCTGAACGGTAAGGATTGGAGGCTTTTCTTGAACCGTGAGGAGGAAGCTCCCAAACAGGCCCGCTGTAGTGGATATGAGAGCCAAAATTGTTTTGGGCCACATGGGCGTTGGCACCGCCTAAACAAAGCTTTGAATATTCCAACCCCCTGACCTTCAGAGACTCGAGCAGGTTGTGATGGTCTGGGTGATACCTGATGGGGTATACAGGAAGTTCTGTGATGTTCTTGGTGCCAATGAAGCGATCTAGTGTGATGGATGTGTTCACAGAACCAAAAACAGTGCCATTGAACCCGGTATACTTCAGTCTGAGCTCTAGTTCCAGATTCTTCTCCTCTCGATGATCTTGGATGAAATGACAGCTATGAAGCATAGCTATCCAGTGTGTTGGAAAATGCGAAAGATAGCGGTTGGTGAGTACGACCGGGTGACCAGGAGCAAAGATGAACGATAGAAGGTCGAATGTTATCAATCCACTGGGCTCCAGGGCGTGTAAATCGTTGACAGTTCTAGCCATGTAATCCTCGCGAAACTTCTGCAGAAGCCGCAGCTGATCACACAGAGATTTATCCATCGAGGCTTCAAGTGCGTCTTGAATGCGCCTTTCACAGTAGTAAATCTCCACGTAGGGATCCGGAATTATGATCGGATCCTGGTGTAGGTTGATGTTGACCAGCCCTGTGGCAATGTCCATGAATGCACTCCGCAGGGTATTGGACTGGATTTCCAGCTGCGATATCACGCGTTCTTCGTTGTTCTTCTTTACGATGATATGCCGCAAGATCAACGCAGCATCACCGAAGCGGGATTCTCTGCGTCTTTGCTGCTTGACGTTTTCGCCAGTTCGATAAACTGCAGAAATATCTCCCCATGGATGGTTCTCCTGAGTGATATCCTCGAGGTGTATTCGATACGGTCGTTCATTGTCATCGGTTTTCACGAGGCCCGATGTAGACATCGGCTTCACCAAGCCTTCGTTCACCCAATTTGGCTCAAGCTTGGACTTGTAAGCCGCAAATAGTTGGTCTGATTCATCGGCCATGGCGCATAGCTCAATTGGCTGGCTTGTTTCAAAAACACTGCGGGTTCGACGTTGATGTCTTCAGGGAGAATGATTTGCCGTGAAATTTGAGGGAGGGGGATATGGGTAAGAGGGATTGTTTGATATCAAAGGCTTAGTTGCCACGTCCAGGCATGAATTGAGCCATTCGGCGATGCGCCGTGACAACATATAATATAGTACCATGGAGCAGCCTGATTTCTATGAGCGGGTGGAAGCGGAATGACCTGGCATTCAAGCAGGCTGCATGCATCTAATAATCAGTAGGCAGCAGCCATCCAGTGGAACGGGGTAAACGCACCATGGATGTGACCATCTGACGCGGAAGCTGTACCCGATCAATCTCACTGCATGTTCGTAAAGAAATACCTCATAAAAAATATACCTCGTGGGCCTGCCCGGCACTATGCACTGAATTTGTGTAGACGCTTCCAACTGTGCACCTATGACCAAATGTTTTGATGAGTTCTGAGCCACTTCTGCAGTCCAAATAGCTGCAGAAGTCAAACCTGTATTTCACGTCCCTAATCACAATGACGACGCTTCAAAAACGAACATCCATTCCCCTTGCCTTACCTACTTCACTACCCCCAAAGTCAGAGCGGTTGCAGTCGCTGGCTATTAGGCAAGACCGCTGGACCAAATACACCATCCCAAATGTCGACGCCGAAGCCGTTTGTCGCGCAGTGACTTTGCACAAAGCTTTCGAGTTACAAGAGGGCTACGTTATCCCGGACCTTCCGAAGTTTAGCGACCTTACCTCATATGGGGATCTCAAGGAAGAAGATGACGACAAGCTCTGTGAGTTGGAGGCGCGTCGACTGGTTCAAATAGCGAATTCAGAGACTGCTATTAGATTTGAGGGCAGTGACAGCATGCTTGGACCAGCCGACGCGAGAGGGTATTTTCGACTACATTGGCTGGGCCAACGTCTGATTCAAGCTCTGCAAATCTGCAAACATGACGCGCTTGTGGTCATGATTGAACACATCGACCGAAACTTGCGTGGTTATGCTGGCACACAGGAACGCCTGTTGGCATACTTTGACCCTGCTACAGGGGACGAACGGTTCTCTGGACCCCTTCTACTCCAAGGAGAAGAGTATCAACGTTACTACCACGCAATGGTTAACTATCTCACTGCGGTCCTCGTTAAGATCGTTCTTCAGAGTTTCAGGAGCACCTATTGGATCAACAATATCATCGCCGTAATTGCGCGAATATCAGCGAAAATGAAAGTCGTCGGACATGATCTTCCTGCGGCGACGGAACAGACACTGCAGAATGGCAGCGATGCACGATCGCGCATCCAAAAGCAGGAGACAAAGAATGCTGCTTATTATGCAAATAATCCAGGTTTTGGATTCAACAGAAACTATAAGGCTGCTCCGCCTCTTCAAAACCGTGCTGGATATGCGACAAAGTACTTCTCGGAAATGGATCTCTTGCACAACGCCGTCATCCACATGTTGATCGACTCTCTGAGTGCATTTGCCGTCAGCAATCATTTGGCCCCTGGAGTTGATGAGTTTGAAAGCAGTATCGCGCTGTACGAGTCTTTCATCACTTCAGAACAGATTCTTCTGTGCGAACAGCGAGACGGTGGCATTGGTGCGGCTAGCGAAACGGGTGTCACACGTGCCTTCACAGCTGGCTTCGAAGTCTGCCTTAGAACATGGGAGGCTCTCGAGAAGGAGCCTACATCTCATACCAATGTCAGCTGGACATCGCTCAAATGGAGGTGCTCTTATTTGGATGACGAGGGTGAACTAAGGCCCAAAAGTCGAAAGGGCGCAGTCAAATTGGGATTCATGACGAGGGTCATTACAGCAACCGTACCTTACGCCATGAGCTCAGGCACTTTCAGTGCTTCTCTTCATAATCTCATCGACAAAATTCTCTTCAGCTCCGGCAAAGATAACCGTTTTGCACTGCTCCTTGTAGAGCAGCCCAAAATGATCTGTACCGCGATTTTACGGACCAGCCAGTACGAGTCTCGGCGGCCAACCGAGAGAGAAAACAGCGACGCTTGTCCTGTTTCTGAGACTTTCTTGCTTCAAAAAAGGGCGGTTGGCCATAATGAGAATGGGAGTTCCTCTGACACTTACGCCCAAACGCTAAGCTGGGCTGTGAAGAGCCCGAATAAGACGGTGACATTGAGCGACCGGGAACAAGCCAAAAAGAACCTTGAAGCGGTGAAGAACAAATACTTCAAATGGGTCACTGACGCCAATGCCATTGTTATCTCCTGCAAATGGTATACTTGGGGTTCTCTCGTCGGCTGCGCCATTCTCGTCCTTGGCGGGCTTGCAGTTGGTTTCACAGTGGGCGATCGAATTCACGGTGTTGACCCATTCAACATTAGTGTATTTTGCTGGGTCCTCGCTGGATTTATCTTGCTTGTTGCAAAGGCTTTTCGCGTGGAGAACTGGCCGTGGAGTCATTTCCTGAGAGGGCAAGTCACTTGCCGTTCCGTGGGGGAAGTTGTGGCAGTCAGCGGCGTCGACGAACAATTACTCATTGCGCTTTTGCTCAGGATCGACAGCCAAATCTATCTTCGAACCAGAGGACCATTTGACATCCTGTTTCTTCGCCACACTGATGACATACAAGGCGGGTTCTCCATCGACGCACCGATCAAGATGTCAACCGCCGTCGAAGGAGGCTTGATACCAATCAAGATCCTTGCAGATTGGGGCATTGGGTTGATTTTCCTCTCTGCGCGATCCTGGTCATCTTACAATGTTATTTCTAGCTCTCAGAATTTCAAAGAAGAACTTGTATGCAAAGATATAACCCATCCGGCTTCGTGGGTGGATGGCAAGATTCCTTGTTATAGAATCAGATGGGAAGAGGTATACGTTCACCAAGTCCTAGGGGTTTTTGAGCAAGAATGCTATTTCTACTGAGTGGATCTCATGTATGAGCACTGGGTTTGCCAAGCCTGACCATTAGCCAGTTGAAGAACAAGTTCAAAAATTGAAAACTCACATTCTTCTGGACGCAACCTCACAAGGCGAAAAGGCCCCAGCTTGAAGACTAAACAGCTCCTTTCTTCCCAAGTGACCCGCGCGGCAACGCCAACCCCAGATTTCGTTCCATCGTGCCTGGGGTCTGTTAGCTTAGACCAGGATTCCGTGACAAGGCCAACCCGGAGGTTCAACCGGCGAACGGGACTAATCAAAGCTTAAACGACGTCGGGGCTCCACCGACACCGCAAAAGCCGGCGTTCTCGAGGTGTCAAGGTTTCCGTGTTAATTAAACCAATCTTATAACACCAGGCGCCCGGTATGGCCGGAACGGCGAAGGCAACGTCGGCAACATTTGCACTCGAAGCGTCAACACCACGTCAAGGCACGGCCTACGAGTCTCGGGGCGAGTATTCCCGCATTCGATATGTTTCCAAAAGTCAATCAACCCCGGCACGGATCAGTCGGGCCCGTAGGTCGCCGGGAATGATTATAAAGAGATGTGCTTCCCTGAGTGGGAGCTAAACTTCTGAAGTTTTCTCTGTAGGTGTCATTGAGACATCATACGTGAAGATATCCCCTCCAAACATAATAATACCTAATCCAGTCTCTTTGACAGTCCACTCATTCCCAACCAGCAGTCACTCTCTCATTTTCATTACACTATACGCCAAATATCACAATGAGGTTCTCCCGCATCGCCTCGCCCTGGGCGCTACTCCTACCCTCCGCCCTCGCAACCCCCTACGCCGTGGACGCAACAGAAGTTGATCTCGCCATCATCGGAGGCGGCTCCGCCGGCATTCATGCCGCGATCAATCTCAAGGACGCCGGCGCAAAAGTCGTCGTGATCGAAAAGAAGTCCCAGATCGGCGGCCACGCCGAGACCTACATTAACCCGCAGACCAAGGTCCCCGCCAACATCGGCGTCGTCGTCTTCGAGAACCGCGAGGTCGTGAGCAACTACTTCTCCCGCCTCAACGTCTCCACCGTCAACACGAACCCCCTCACCACGCAGTCCGGCACCACCCAGAGTTACGACTTCTCCCTCGGCATCCCGATCCCCGCGCAAAACGCTTCGGCGACCGCGGCGCAGCAGCAGGCCCTCCAGGCTGCCGCGCAGGCGTACTCGACAAACATCCTGTCAAAGTACCCCTGGATCGACCAGGGCTTCCTCGTTCCGGACCCCGTGCCCGAGGAGCTCACCGTCCCCTTCGGCGAGCTGGCGCAGAAGTACGGCTTCTCCGCCCTCCTGCCCGTCATCGCGCAGTTCAACTGGTGGACCGGCGATATTTCCGCCATCCCGGCCCTCTACGGCATCAAGGGCCTCGGCCCGGGCCTGCTTACCAGCCTCTTTGGCGAGTTTATCGTCTCCGGCACCGGCGACACGCGTAGCCTCTACGATGCCGCGGCCAAGGTGCTCGGCGACGACGTCCTTCTCGACTCGACCATCGTGAAGGTGAAGCGCGGAGCCTCTGGCGTCTCCGTGCTCGTCCACCAACCTGATCAGCCCCCTAAGCTCATCCGCGCCCGCAAGCTGCTCATCGCTGCTCCCCCAACCTTGGACAACGTCGGCCAGTTCGACCTCTCCTCACACGAGAGGAACCTCTTCTCTAAGTTCTCCGCCCTGGGTTACTGGGCCGGCGTCGCCACGATCCAGGGCCTCAACAACAGCCTGCAAAACGTCGGCGCCAACACGCCTTTCAACCAGCCCGCCATCCCCGGCACCAACGGCCTCTACACCGCCGGTTCCCCCGGCGACTTCCTCGTCGCCGTTGGCTTCAGCGACACAAACTACTCCGACGAAGATGGCAAGAATGTCATCCGCAAGAACCTGGCGACCCTGGCCGCCGTCGGCGCCGTGCCCAAGGACGCGGCCGAGACGGTGACCTTCCCGTACTACTCCAACCATGCGCCGTACAATGTGCGTGTCTCCGCGGAACAGATCAAGCAAGGTTTTTACGCGAAGCTCCTGGCGTTGGAGGGCGCGAGGAACACGTACTGGGCTGGCGCGGCATTCTCGGGACACAACAGCGCATTGGTTTGGTCGTTTAACGAGGGAACTGTGCTGCCAGGGCTGAAGAAGGACCTGGGCCTGTAGGGGCTTGGAAAGACCAGTAGTCTGTAGATGACAGCTTATAAAATCATAGATTTACACGCTTAGTAACATGCGCCGAGTGCCCTTTGTTCACCACAGTCACAGTGCATCATATGACGTCGTGTGTCACTGATAGAGAGAATATTCCTCTGAATTGTTCCAGAGTCCTTGTGTCAGAGATTCCCAACATCATAGTTGCCGATTTGACATTTGGGTTTCCGTCCTTTTCCACCTGGACCCGGGTAACTGGTACCATTCGTACAGAGCTCATAAATCAGCAACGCAAACTCTAGAGACAGACGAAAACAACCCCATAGTTGACAAATCAGGAGTATCTGGCAACTGCCATGAACATAAAAGCAGAGCCAAAGTAAAGTACATAGCTTTGTTATAATAGAAACATCTACTTAGGAAGGTTTGCTAAGGGACATCTTGAATTCAAATTTTAGAACGACTATGAATTACTATAGAAATACGCATTCGATCTCAGCTCACATCTGGACCTATAACTTCCAGTCGGCCAACAATGAGAGTGCTTCAATTCTGCGCCGACTTGTTGCCACAAACTGCACTCTGAGAGCGTGGGCCCATCTGCAAACTCAGAAGACTATCTATCTCATGACGTGCTTTAAGGTTCTGAGTTCTTGCTTGCATGGGTTAGGTCAACATACAGTTTTAGGACGTTTCCTGAATCCTGAAGTCTAAGGAAATCGGAAAGCTCCACGTCAACTCACAACGGCCCATCAACGAGTTTTAGCCAGGCACTCCCTTGGTCAAATTCTTAGTCGCAACATCTCATTATCACATCTTGGGCACTGACTCTAGGGGTCGATAAGTCTATTGAGTCTCGAGTGTCTGCGCGTACCTAGTCAACCCGGAGCTGATCGACACTATTTCTCCACCCTTTCATCTATCGGTCTATCTTCCGGAGCCAATCCCCCAACTATCTGACGTCCCACATCTAGTAACGTTGGTTGTCAAACGACCGATCAACATGCTATTAAGTGCATCTAGCAGCTCTTCCAGATGCACTGAGGGCAGTTGGAGTAGCAGAATCCACCACATCCCTTGCGACCATCAGGGCAGGTGCAGCAAGTGCCGCGAGACTCGAGGCCACCGGCGACACCTTCGTCAACGTCAACGGACGTATCGATTCCCTTGGGAGATGCCATGGAGACACCGGCGAAGAGGCAGCGCTGCCGCCAAAGCCAATCTATCAAACCTACTAACAAATATATCAAACAATTGAAGCTATTCCCAACTGTCAATTAAACAATTTCTGACCCCCGCGATTTGATATATTGGGTTGATTTGGCTTGGCATATTATATAAGCATACATATAGCCAATAGGATGCCATTATCGCGAATATTCACGCCTAACACGGTCAGCTTTCTTTTTCTATATGCAGCACCATTAATCCTGGCAGCTCTAGGACGTTATTTTCTACCCTTCTGGCCAAATTTCCTCTTTAAATAATACTCCTGAGTGATCTGTGACTCCCAGATACGTTCGATATAGGTATAAAAGCAGTAGAATCGCCCTCTTTCAACGTCTCTTCTTCTTCTTCCTCATGCCTCATAAGCAGCCAGCATCAGCAACATCGCCAACATCCTAGGCTTGCCTACCTTTGCCATGATGACTTCAACCGTACGTCAGCTACTCCCCCCCTCTTCCTCTTCCCCCTCTCCATGGCCCTATATAAGGGCGTCCCCATCCATCCAGGAAGCTCTTTTTCCCCAGGCACGATGATGTCTTGGTTCTTTCGATCAGCGGCGATGGCATCGCTGTGATAGAGAACCATGGATCATGATGGTGTTGTGCCTCCCTTTTCACACAAAAGGGGGATAATGCCACACTTTTGCTATATTTCCATGCCCCTAATTGTCCCCATCACCGTTGTCCTTAACTATCCCCTTGGAATACCCCAAAATGTCAGGGACCAAATACTCACAACTAACGATGCTATTCACAGATGTTATCCCCTACTCCATTGACCACCAACGCACTTCAACTGCTTCGATCCCCCCCAAGCGTCACCACTCAAGTGGCCAGCAGTCTCTCCATCGTCCTTCCCTCAAATCCATCTATCCTTGACCTCCCTACGATCACATGGCATAATAAGAGATACGTGGTTGAAGAGCAGCTGGCCCGTAAAGGAGGCAGGGGGAGGAAGAGTTGGATCAAGGACCATGGGGTCTTCCTTGTTGAGCTTTGTGATGAAGGGCCAGCTGGTGCTTACTGGTGCTGTCAACGATGTGATAGTAAAGGAAAGCCAGAGTTCTTTTCTGCCGCTGCTTCTAGCTCTGCTGCAGACCATCTTCGCAGGTATGTATATGTCTTCTGTTATGATTATTGCTAACTAATCTATATACAGATGCCACCAGATCACACAATGGGATCCTTCTTCCGATGACATAAGCTCGGGGAAACTCTCTATAGCTCAGAGGATGGTACTCCTTTGTCAAAAAGGAGGAAGGTATCCCACGTACCCAGGGCCAAAGTGGCTACTGTCAGAGATCTCTGCCTCTCCATCATCATCACCAATGATCTACCATTCGACCACTTCCGAGACGACTTCGTCCAACAGCTTCTACGACTTCACAACCCCTCTCTGGTTGAAGAAGTGCCATGGGGCAGGACTGTAATGATGGACCATCTTCCTCTTTTTTTCACCAGGGGCCAAGCCTACGTTAAGGCCGAACTTCACAGTGCCCTCACCAAGATCCATATTGGGTTTGATCTGTGGACTTCACCCAACAACTACGCCTACCTTGCAGTTACTGCCCACTTCGTCAACAATATGGGCCAGCACAAGTCTCGTCTCATCGCCTTCAACCACATGAGTGGCGACCACAGTGGTCTCAACCTATCAAACAACATCTACGAGACTCTTCAGCAGTGGAAGATCACTAGCCAAGTGGGTGTGGTGGTCTGTGACAACGCCAGCAATAACGATACCTGTGTCTTCGCCCTCTTCAAGAGACTTAACCCCACGATGAATCAGCTCGACTGTCAGGCAAGGAGAATGCGATGCTACGGCCACATCCTCAACCTGTTAGCACGGGCTCTTCTCTTTGGTGCTGATCGCGAAGTCTTTGAGGCTGAGTCACTCTTCTACCAGACTGTCCACCATGAGGAAGAAGATCTGAGACTCTGGAGGAAGACTGGGCCAGTTGGCAAGCTTCGCAACATCGTGAAGTTCATCAGGGCTTCCCCTCAGCGATCTGAGCGATTCAGGAAAGCAGCCCAGGAAGTTGATGCTGGGTCAGACTTTGAGCTATTCGCCCAAGGGTCTAAGGAGTCACATCTCCTCCTCAACAACGAGACAAGATGGACTTCCACCTACCTCATGATCCATCGAGCTCTTCAGAAGAGGGCAGAGATTGAGACCTACGTCAACTGGGTTCAGGAGCAGGATGTTGCCACCAGGAGGATACCCGACGATGACCTCCTTTCTTCAGAAGACTGGAAAGTCTTGGTTGAGATTAGATCTATCCTTGAGCCTTTCTACCTGCAGACGAAGAGGACAGAGGGATGGGGTAAAGGGGATGGGCATGGTCGTCTCTGGGAAGTCATGACTGGCATGGAGTACCTCCTTGAGCATCTAGAGGAGTGGAAGAGTCTATACAACTCCATACTCCATCCTATTGATTCTCAACAGGAAGATGAGTCGTCTACGATCGATCTGACTGCTGATGAAGAGTCCCTACCATCACAGACTCGATCAGGGCGTCCCATTCGATCTTCAGTCGACAGTCAGACCCAGCCTCTTCAGGAATCTATACTTCCACAACATGTAAGGGAGGACTGGAGCCAACGTACTGCTCGATTCAGGGATCTCTCTTCCTCGTACCAGGAGCATCTTCGTACTTCTGTTGAGTTGGCATGGCAGAAGCTCTCCTCCTATTATACGAAGTTAGAGGAGTCCCCTTTGTTTGCTGCTTCTGTTATTCTCCACCCTTCACTTGGTATCTCATACCTTGAGGCAGTCTGGGATGAAGGGGTTCAGCTTGAGTGGGTTCGTGATGCAAAGAAGGGGCTTAGGGATTACTTTGACCGCTGGTATAGGTCAGAGGAAGAGTCTGATGACCCTACGGCTGTTTTTGAGATCACACTTCCATCCCATGAAGACAGCCACTTCAGGCAATGGGTACAGAGTAAACGTGGTTGTGAGACTTCTCGACAGCAGGATGAGCTTGAGACATACCTCAGGCAACCTCCTCAACCCACAGGCGATCCTATTGAGTGGTGGAGAGACCATAAGTCAACGTACCCTCTACTTAGTAGACTAGCACTTGATGTGATGGCAACACCAGCTATGGCTACTGACTGTGAGAGGGCATTCAGTACTGCGAAGTTGACCTTGACGTCGCAAAGGCACTCAATAAAGCCTCAGACTATGGGTCAATTGCAGCTGACGAAGAATTGGCTAAAGGGCAGAGTTATGCCTGTGGGGAGTGAGGTTAGCTCATTGATGGGATCATGACCGGTTGTGAATAGCTTCATTTATTTCCTATTTAGGTAATCTGTATCGGCGGGTTTGGGTCACGTGTTCTATGGATTTGCTTTGTTATATTGGCCAACAGGGCAAATCAACCAATACTGGCGAAGGGGCAATCAAATCAGTCAAATCTTGGCGTTATTTGATTTATTGGCTTTAGCGGCAGCGCTGGTCAAACCAAACGATTCCGGAATATCTGCCTTCCATCAGCTCCATTGCCTGGTAATCTCCAATTCTTACATACGCTTAGTGCAAACAGAGTTCTAACGTGCTGCAGTACATGATCAGAGAAGGCTATTACGCCCTGGCCGTAAACGGAACCCTCATGGGAGCCGACGCATCACCAGAAAGCCGCCCGTGGAACCACACACAGGACGGCCATCTGGACCATTGCTTCGACTACTTGCAACAGTCTCTGATGTGCTTCGCGGACCCTACCTTGGAAGAGTCGCCCGTAGATAAAGAGCCAGGATGGAATGTGACACATGTATGCAATGATTGGGACAAGTTGTTTGACTGGGCAAAGACAAACCGTTACGATGACGCCGTTGGTATTGATACAGGAGTCTAGGCGAGAGTTTAGAATACATACACAAGAACTTTAGACATTTGGGTGGAGAATTTGGATGCAACCTTGCAGAGTTTGATCGAGAAGTCGTCGGTTTTGGAAGCACCGCCGTAGCGGCTGCTCCACGTCCAGTAGCGGTCTCCTTATCAGAGACGTTAACGTAGTGGTTAGTGTTCAGAGTAGAAGTCGAAGACACGAAAGGGAACAACTTAGGCTTGCCCTAGTTGCAGAGCTTCGTGATGTCAATGGTGAACAAAATTTTGGGAACTTACTTGATGGTCTTGGCTTTGAGACCGGGAATCAGAATCGAACATTGCGTGGCAATAGCATTCTCAGCTTCGACAGGGCCTCTCCGCTTTAATATTATTGGAAGATGAATCAATTCATGGGTTTCAATTCTGTTGCACTCTCTATCATCCACACTGTCTCTGTTGCCCTGCTAAAATCCACGAACGCTTTGAACATTGCGACCTGTAGTGCTCGAGGTACAAGATTGCTGAGGTGCCCCGCCGTTACCATCAGCAAATTTTGTTTCTTCCGCGTTCAGAGAAGCTGATGCCTTCCTCGTAGGGCAAATGGAATTCATATGGGATGACCTTGAATTCTACTTCAGCTGTCTCAAAGGCTTTCGTCAAGTCACTTAACGCATTGCCAGAATCAAATCCGAAGATTGGGGATTTGACAGCCACCTTGCGAAGATTGGGAAGCCTGCCTGCCAGGAGGGATGATCGTAGGCGAAGGAGCATCTCGGCAAACGGCTCGGCAACGGCATCAGTATTGTCTCGGGGGTGGAGGACATAGTCGTCCGGTGCCCGTACTTCATAAAGCATGCGATATAGAAATCTCGGGTCTCCGTACCACATGTCGTAAATCGTCAGGTTCTCAATATTCGGAGGGAGGCGACCGGAAACGTCTGCCAAAGCCATGTCTTCCAGACTCTTGAACAGGCAAGGGACGTCTGCTTGCAAATTGACCAGGTTGTGCATCTTGGAAAGCCAGGAACATTCTGGTTCGTCTTCGAAGAAGAGCAAACGATTGCCCTTTGTCCGCAAGGTGAGAGTGCTGAGTTTTGGACATGCCGTTGTGATGGCTGTCGAAATGCGAGCTGTTTCCGTTCCATAGGTGATTCCATGCTCGTCATGGGGGTTTGGGCAATCCATCACTATCTCGAGCTTCTTGAGGTCAGGACAACGCTCTAACAGGGAGCATAAAGCGGAGCCAGTCTTGGTCTCCTGGTAGAGAGAGAGTTCCTGGAGAGCCAGAGGCGCAGCCCGGCCAATTTCGCTGAGTGATGCCCACTGACTGGAGTCAGAGTAGGAAGTGAATGATTTAAGGGTCGGCAATGCGAGCAATCCGGGTACAGGGAACCTGGAAAACCTGGTGAGGATAGGCGGCCATTCAAAGAAACGGTAGACATTTCCGTGGATCTCCAACCGTTGCAAGTGAGTGAGGACTTTGTGCTTGAAGTTCTCGTTTCGGTCGAGACTGCCAGCGTCGTTGCCACCGTAAGTAGAATGGAAAGCTGAGATGAAGCGATCGATACCACTGGGGCTTTCGCGATTGATTCGGGGAGGAGAATAGAGGTCCGCACGTCTCTCGTCGACAGGATGAGTGCGATCGCGGTCATCGAACCCTATCGTCAGACGCTCAAGCCGGGTAGTCAAAGACAACATGAGGCCAGCGAAAATCTCGAAAGATTCCTCAACGTCATCGTCAGTGAATGCGCCGGTCTGCTGCTCCTTAACACCGCAGTGCTCGAAAGCGCCGAGGAGGGATGTGGGTATCTTGTTGAGGTCGATCTTCTCGTAGATGGTGTGAACGCCATCGTAGGCCTCTCTCTCACGATTCAGAGCAAACCCGAGACAAAGACCTCTAACGTGGGTACAGAATCGGGGTTCCTCGATGAATGATCGCAAGAGTAATCCCATTTGCTTGCCCTTGGTCAAGTATATGTCGGAGAACAGCTGTCTCTGGCTGGGGTGTCGAAGGGCTCGACAGGTACGGGAGAGTGCCATGATAGCCAGCCTGGTGGTGCTCCGGAAGTGAGCAATGGACTTTGGTTTCGAAGGTTGAATATTGAAAGTCGGCAATCTGGGGTCGGGGGGGAATGCTCTCAGAATCTCCAAGATGATTTCGCCGGGGAGGCCGAGGAGGAAAGATCGCGATGATTGATCAACGGTGCTGTCGGAAGTTCCCATGTTTGAAAGAGTGCTGCAAGGCGGCTTTTCGACGTGAGTGATGCGGTGGTCCGTAGCCTTTCTTGTTGAGGAGTCGCTGTCGGGGATGTCGGTGTGTGAGGAACCACCGCGGTGGACATGGTCGTTCGGGATGTCATCACCGTGGGCATCATTGCTGCCGATGTCACCGGGAGGCGCTTGCGGTGATGTGGGGGGCTTCGCCATCTTGATGAAGGGTATTCGGTGCTCACACCTTGCCGTGGTTCGCGTCTGAGGAAGTTTGGACGATGTGGTGTGGTTGAAAGCGAGAGAAGGGAAAAGAAAAGTACGGTGGACGGTAGCTCTCATAACTTGCAAGGGAAAGTATCGCTCTCCTCAATGGAAGGGGTGAAAAATTCTTCTTTTCCCTGCCTTAAGGGCACCAAACGCTGTCTAAGCAAGAGCAAATAACATCTAGAGAGGAAGGAAGGACGGGTAGCCGCTGTGCCTACCCCCGATCGCGCCTTCCTGACTCCAAAGTCTGCGCTGAGCGCGGGCAAAACTCCGAAAAACAGTCCATTTCAGTCCAATATATGAAGTCTCAGTGAATCTCGGTAGATAGCACCTTCTCATCTGCTTGGTCGTGCACACAATACTGAGGTGGTGATGATGCATGCACCAGACTGCCTATCCACGTCCTCCCAGAAGCCCCACCATTTGGGACGCCACACGGCAAAGGATGTGACTGGTCGCGGCTGCTGCACGGGCCTGGAGCGGTGCTTGGTGGCTGTTGCCCCGACAACGCGCCACAGAAGCCCCCTGACTCCTTCTGTTATCGTTATCGGGATCAACATCACAACACTACCTAAACATCCGTTTCAATCCCTCCTCCTCCACTGCCGAAAATAATCTCCCGACTGCAACTCCTCAGCACCCAACTAATCCGGAGACGCGCGAGCTACCTGCCGCGACGATACTAACCATGGCAGCCTCCGACGACCTCATCAACTTCGACATCATCGAAGCGCAAAAAGAAAACATTCAAGCGCTGCCGAGCGGACGCTCCGCCAAAAAGTTGGCCGAGCTGTTCTCCCCTTCCCCTCTGCACAAGCTCGACACCCCTACGCCGTCAGACACCCAGAACGTGAATGACTGCATCCGTGCCGAGTACGAGGCAGAGATTGAGAACATCTCCGAGTCAGACGATCCTCTCGATATCTTCGACCGCTACGTCCGTTGGACCCTCGACGCATACCCCTCCGCGCAAGCCACACCGGCGTCGCAGCTTCACACAATCCTCGAGCGCGCCACCAAGGCCTTCGTCAACTCAGCACAGTACAAGAACGACCCTAGGTATCTCAAGCTCTGGGTTCTTTACATTCAGTTCTTCAGCGACTCGCCCCGCGAAACGTTCCTGTTCCTCTCGCGACACAACATTGGCGAGACACTGGCCTTGTTCTACGAAGAATACGCTGCCTGGCTGGAGGGAGTGGGCAGATGGAACCAAGCTGAGGAGGTCTACAAGCTGGGCATTGAGCGCGAAGCAAGACCTGTCCAGCGCTTGATGCGCAAGTTCAAGGAGTTCGAGGAGAGACTCGCCCAACAACCAGAGGAAGCCGTCAGACCCTCCTCGCCGGCACTGCCCACCATGCGACCGGCTCTGGCCGCCAAGATCGACCCATTCGCTGCTGCCCGCGCAGCTGCTGCAGACCCCCAGGCACCCCGCCCGAACCAGGGCGTCGGCGGCCCTGCCTCCAAGCCTGGCAAGGCGAAGATGGCCATTTTCTCAGACGCCGATGCCGCCCCACCGGCACTGTCTGCGCGTGAATCTGGATCCAAGGGCTGGGATTCCATCGGCTCGTTGGCCGACCGCAAGAAGGAGAACGTGATGGAGCCCAAGCCGTGGGCGGGTGAGACGTTGAAGGCGGGTGGAAAGAAGAGCACTGCTCCCAAGATGGCGATTTTCAGGGATACGGTATGTCCTACGTTCACTTTTACCTCCCAATGCCCAGATGTTGATGATTATAGGACTAATGGGTGGCTTTGGCGTTTTATGTATTTCAGTCTAAGTTGCAGCCGAGAGCGCAACCTCAATCACGATCACAATCACGAGCACAGATGTCAAAGTCTCATATTACTCTTGTGCCTGCCAAGAATCAGATAGTAGTGAATCCTGTTAGTGGCAAGAAGGAGCGCATCTTCATCAACTTGGAGGCTGTTTACCCTACTCCAGAGGAGCCTGGCTCTGAGCTGGCTTTTGAGGAGATTTGGGCAATGAACAGAGGCTGGCTGGGCCGCAACTGGGATGAAGAGCCTCTGGATGAGAGCGCCATTCCTGAAATGATGAGTGCTGAGACTTCGGCAGTTGATAACCTAGGTCACACGATGCAGGAGAAGTTGGCAGTCCACACAGAGTCTGTGATGATGGACGAGAACGGCGCCATCATCAAGCCGAAGGGGAAGAGCAAGAAGAAGAAGGTGATGGAGGTTAATGAGACACAAATTAGTAAGTCGGCTTTGAGACATGAATTGCACCTAATTGCTAACGCCTCATCAGTCAAGGCGAACCTGGACTCACCCTCCAGGCCGAAGCTCAAGAAGAGGAACACTTCTGAACCAACAATGACCATCCATACCAGGGCTGCGACAGACGAGATTTACGAGATCTTCAACCAGCCCATTCAGTCTGCGCCCCAGGAAGAAGAGGAGGAAGAGGAAGAGGAGAGCGATGATGACGACTACGAAACAGACGGCGATTACACCGAAGCAGAAAGCACCATTACCACCCGCCAAGTCGATATGGACGACGATGGAGAGGAAGATGACGACGCTTCGGATGCGAAGAGTATCAGTGAATGGTCCGACTTCTCGACGCGGAAGCATGTGCCAGACCTCAATGGCGACGTCACGGAGGCCGACGGAGACAACACGCAAGTCTCTGATCTCATGGACCCCAACTATGTCGAGCCATCTGAACCATTGGCCGATGATCACACGAGTTGTCGTGAGGCAGGAGAATCGGACGCTGAGGAAGAAGAGGAAGACGATGAAGACTATCCGCCCAGGACGAAGACTATGTTCGTCCCGATACCACCTGAGGATTATGAGCCAAGGACACGACCGTTTAGAGATGCGGCGGAGGTGGCTAACAATCGACTTCCCTTCATGACCCCCATTACTGAGAGAACAGAGTCTTCGCTAGCGTTCACCGAACGCAAAGCAAGATATGAGACCCCTAGTCGAGACGACGCCGCCTCGACCATCGACGAAGAGGAGGACGATGACATGCAGGACCCTCCCAGCAGTCCCTTGCAAGAAGTGAGCACTTTCAGCCCCGTCAAGATCCCACAGCCTCTTCTTGGAAAGCCAAAGACCTCCGCGAAACCGGTGCCTCAGAAGGGCCCCATCATCAAGGAGCTTCAATGCAACCCAGTCGACGACGCAGTCAGAAACGAGATCCTTGAGAACATGCAGCCTCCTCTTAGCTCATACCCTGGGTTTTACGACCATCGTAATGAAAAGTACGAGAAGGGCAACGACATTCGCAAATTCGCCAAGGCCATGTCCAAGGCAGCCAGGGGAGAGCGTATGAGCAATGCCTGCGCACTGGTCACCGTCGATTTCCCTGACGTCTCAACCCAGTACACCATTAGGAAGGAACTGGGGGCAGGCGCATTCGCCCCTGTTTACCTCGTTGAAAACTCCTCTGCCGACGAAGAAGACGAAGACGGCGTCGTCGCCATGGGCAAGGGGGCATTCGCCGTCAACCACCGCACCGCCTTGGAGGCGCTCAAGATGGAACTTCCCCCGTCACCTTGGGAATTCCACATGATGCGCCTCGCTCACACCCGCCTCGGTCCCCAGCACCGTGCAGCCGCCTCCCTCTCATACGCCCACGAGTTCCATCTTTACCAAGATGAGGGCTTCCTGTTCCTTCCCTTCCACCCTCACGGCAGCCTCCTCGATGTTGTGAACTTCTTCCGTGCGGAGCCATCAGCCGTTATGGACGAGCAGCTCGCCATGTTCTTCACCATTGAACTCTTCCGCACTGTTGAGGCGCTCCACGCTCGCGGCGTCCTTCACGGCGACCTCAAAGCCGACAACTGCCTCCTCCGCCTCGACGGCACCAGCACCAACAGCACCCTCGACACCCAATACCATGCCGACGGTACCGGCGGCTGGGACGCTCGCGGTGTGACCCTCATCGACTTCGGCCGCGGCATCGACATGCGCAACTTCGAGCCCGACGTCGGCTTCATTGCCGACTGGAAGACCAGCACCCAGGACTGTGCCGAGATGCGCGAGGGCCGGCCCTGGACGTGGCAGATTGACTACCACGGCCTCGCTGGCATCGTCCACTGCCTCCTCTTTGGAAAGTACATTGATGCCGTCCGCTGCGACCAGGGCGGCATCGGCTCCGGACGCAAGTACCGCGTGCGCGAGAGTCTCAAGCGGTACTGGCAGACGGACATTTGGGGCGAGTGCTTCGACGTCCTGTTGAACCCCGGGTCCTTCGTTGCCACGGAGGAGAACGCAAAGATGCCGGTGTTGAAGAGCATGCGTGGTGTCAGGGAGAAGATGGAGGCCTGGCTCGAGGGTAACTGTGAAAGAGGTGTCGGGTTGAAGAGTCTTGTTGGCAAAGTTGAGGCTTTCGCCAAGGGGCGGCGATGAGTTTTGTCACGATGTTTGATGATGGACGTGCTGGCGTTTCTTAGAGGGTTGGAGAGGATTGTATATTGTCTTTTTGAACTATACCACTGTGCGCTTTGTTTTGTTATGACATTAATATTATTTTCTTCGATATGCAAACATCTACTGGTATGTTAGGCTGTCCTTGAAGTGTCATTTCTTCGGTAGCTTGTACTAGTACGCATGTCCCATATACGATGACGGCGGTTAAGGGACGTATGACAGGCCCTTGGAATGCGTTCAGGGATGAGTGAAGTATTTAACGACCCACTAAGGTTGGAGAGGCAGTCATAGGCCACAAATCAAATCAACGCAAGAACTCAATTGTGGTCATCCCTCAAGGCCTGCTTCAAGGGGTTTTTTCCCCACTCCTATTGGTGCTTTGCCGCAGGCCTGTTCGTTGTATGCAAGTTGAAGTCGTGTACACTTGTATAAGTTGAGAATACTTCGGAACAGGGGCATGATGGACGATGAGAACCAAGGATGATATATCTTCCTGCGAGGAAGTACTGTTGATGGGTTCGAGTAACAAGCGCTAATTCTCAAGCTTTCAGCCACTGGGCACTAGTCATATGGAGAAATCAGCGATTACCCCATTTTCATTTCCGCGAACAATGGCCAGACATCTTTGTAATCTGTGTGTTTTTATACTTGACAATTTGCATGTTAAGATGAGAATTTCAATACAGTTGATTGATCAATACGTCCATGTAAATCTATAGATTGGTGGTGGGTTCGTGGAGATAGCGAGGACCGCGATCCGTCAGAATCAATGCAATTTGTCTGATGAAGGTTGGAGCTACGGGAATCCCAAAACTCAACCATCAAGACCATGTAGATTATCTTGCATGACTGGAGGATTGGGCTTGACGTAGACGCTTGGGCTCAATCGAATTCCGAATCATTGGGTGACCGTGACGGATAGCCGTGATAACAAACGGCAAAGGTACCGTTTGGCTTGAGACCTCGATTTCTGACTGCGTGTCTTATCATGAATATCTTTCTTATGGTCTGGGAAATACGTTAAGGCGATGTGCTTGATGTTACTGTGTACGCTCTGGTCCGACTTTTCCATCGTCCCGGCTCGCCCGATTGTGCGGTGGAAGATATGATGTGTCTGCAGTTAAGTCCACTTTAAAGACATTCACTCTTACTTAGGTCACTCGTGCGCCTGAAGAACACAAAGCTGCAGCCGTTCTATATATTAGGTGGAGGTGTGTGTAGTGTCCGATGAGCTGTTCTCTTCACAACTCGTTGTTGTGGATCATGATCGAACAAGCCTGGTGTGTAGTAGCTAGTGAGCAGTTACTTAACTTATCTTTGGGGCATTGCTGATGGTCTGTCTGTAGGAACGAAACTTCAAGATTTTCTTGCTGCTATCAGGCGAATACATGTTCAAATACTTGAGATACGAGAATGAGAGACGGAGTCTAAATATTCTTGGTCTCATAGTGACTTGAACTTACACACAAGTCCTTGACTTATTATGCCTGATGTTCTGTGCTGGCTGCTGTCTTCGCTGCCAATCACACAATCGTCTAATTTGTATTTTCTGGCACTTTTTAGTATTGGCTGCAAAGGTATTTGTGGTCTTATAGAACCTCTAGCTGTATACCCCTCTCGAAAAATCGTGATTTTGAATGGCGTCAGACCCATGTCAAAAATTCTTGCAGTGAAATAGCATTTTGACGGCAATACAACCCAACTCCCGTGTGATTGAAGGCTCCAGCCATGCTGGCAGACCAATACTTTCTAAAGGAAAGGAATTACTGCCTAGATACTATGAAGATGAAGAATAGCAGCAGACACAACGTACCGTCACGTACGCCTGTTGCATCTCTCTACTGACATCGCACAGAATTCAGATGATTCTAATCTTTGTCACTGATATTGAGAGATTAATATAAGGTTGAATGAGATTCTCATTTGGTGTGGATGGGGAGAGTCTAGGAATGCACATTAGGTCTTTTAGGTACTACTTGGCGTACTCATACTGGCTGATGAGAAGTTTGATTTAGAAAACCGAGCACGAGAGCAATGTGAAGCCGTCGGAAACTCAACTCAACCTCTCCACTGAACGAAACAGGTAGTACTATGGTCAAACGGCTCAAATACGAATAACTTACTTGTCCGCCTCTACGTTCATCCTTCTCCCAAGCATTGGCGAGTTTCAGGACAGAATATAAAGTCCTCCCTTGAAATTCGCCTACTTCCATGTATCGTATTGATGAGAAATACGGTAAGCACTCTTTATCACCGTGCCATTGGCAAAATTGAAGTGTTGCGGTATCATTCTCAAAAAGAAGTCAGAGGTCTGTTCTTGGCGAGACACCCGCTTTACTACCCATAACGTCAAATGTTGTCTCGTTGTCTGACTACATATGCCACACTATAGTTTAGAGTGATTAAGGCTCCATTCGCGTCCCTGATTTCATGTCAGAAATGTGGTATGGCAGTTTGCAGTCAATCCTCAAGTATGATAATATTCGTGTAGGACGGCAACGTACACACGGGGTGTCATACGTGAGGCTCGGGGCAGTCTCGGGTGCCAAGCGAAACAACACGTCGATGGCGAAGTCAACCCGCAAGTCTAAATGCCGCTGATGTGAGACTCTGTACTATGCAATGCAATGGCGCACAAAGGCTTACAGAAGTACATTCACAGGTTTCTCAATATCTTTTTGGACTGTGACTCGACTTGTTCAAGTATGTGGTGAAACATTCGTGCTACGTCCATCAGACAGGTTATTCAAGTGCTTCCAGAGCACCGTGTGATCTGAAATGAATGGAGTTGGTCAGGCGTATCGTGGAATTTGCCAGGATTCTGTGTCCCAACAGCATTCGTATCACCCTGTGTCTCCCTCTTCAGTCGTCTTTCCGGCCCTCGTATACGCAACACTCTTCACTCCTGCTCCATAAAATGGGCCAAACTTGAAAGCGGCCGAGCGCTCCTGTGTCGGACACCCTAATGTCAACATTTACGCTTTATGCGCAGACCTTTCTCACAACTGAAGAAACGAGACGCCTCTCACAAATTCGCCATGCCGCAAAGTCATCCATCAAATTCCCCCAAGATGCCTCCCGCCCGAGATGTTATCGAGAGTCGTCTCCAGATCAGCCTTCTTCCCGCCACTGAAAGACGCACTAGGCAACAGCGACAAAACTTCTGGCTTCGGAAGACTGTCTTGATGGCCTTCTCCGTTTTGTTCGCCAGCTGCGCCCTAGCACTGATTGGTATATCTCGCTACACGGCCGCACAAAACGGACTCCCGCTTTTAGTCTCTTCGAGCAGCTACTCTTGGACTTACGGCCCCACTGGCATTTTGGTAGTCATACTTGCATTTTGGCGACAAGTTGACTATAAGTGCAGATCTATGCAACCATGGTGGGAAATGGTTCAAGGTCCCTCAACAGCTGCCCGATCTGTCCTTCTCGACTACATTTCTTTATTTCAACCAAGAGTCTGCATTATCGCGCTCAAGAACGGTCACTACGCCGTGTTTATATCAACCTTAGCCTTCTTCGTTCTTAAATTGATCATTCTTCTTTCTACCACATTATTTGTTGTTGAACCTACCGATCATTTGGAGCCGATAGCTCTTCGCTATGAAAGCACTTTCAATACTGAGCACATGTGGAAGTGGCTAGGAGCCAGCTTGACTGGAGTGTGGGAAGGGAAGATTTCTCCGCAAGGATCACCTTCCATTCCTCTATGGTCATATGTGGCAAGGCTCAACAATGCTGCGCCAGAGAGCCTAGGTAGGAAAATACTGTCGAACATGGCACACCAGTCGGTGATCCCACCGGAAGTCTCATCAAACGTCTCATCGTTTTCAGCTTATATGGATGTGTTTGTACCGAGAGTCACTTGCGAACAAGCATCTCTATCGTTTTCAACAAAAGCATTCGGTGAAGATGGAGTTAAGTTGTTCTACGGATTCAATTCGCCGTCATGCTCATATACCGACTTGGAGCCTCCATCCCCTGTATCCTTCCACCCTCAAGGACTTGGAAAGGGAGTGAAACGAGACAACGCAGTTCATTGGGTGAATTGCGCACCAAGAAACCATACTCTTGTCAAGAGATGACCGACAAGCTCACCAAAACCTGATATGCGTTAACGTCCCACATCCACTTCTGGGCACCCCCCACATTTGGGCACCCCATTTTTGATGCCCTCACCTTTATACACATCAACTTCAACCAATATTTATATGTATTATGATGCGACGACGATGCAACTCTCGCTATCACTAGGGTTTTCTGACTCGCTGGATTCATCTGTGCTACTTTCAAGTTCGCCCGCCTCGATTTGAGCCCTCCGAATAGCCTCAATATCGGCAAACTTCGAATTTGGGCTCATTTTGACCTTCTTCCGTTTCCTGTGTTACGAGCGGGTCAGGGCAACCAACTGTGGCACAAAGCAAAAGCTTCGATAATGACAAATCCGTTGTCATTGTCCCCTGTTCTGCACTATATAGTTACGAGCCTACAGTGACCAACTGCAGCGGTCGTAACACTCATCCCTCTTCTTGGGGGTTGACCAAGGGACTGCTGATGTATCTGCCGCCCATTTTTCGCTTGCTTTGCCATCAGAGAGCCCTTTGCAGACCTGACCAGCTGGTTTGGCAGGGGTTGATGTGTTCTCAAGCAGCAGAGGGCTCATGAGGGGTCTAGCCATACTGACAGGCCACAAACCAGTCCATTTCCAGCCACTGATGATGTTCTTGCTTGTCAGGGCTGCCTTACGCGCCTTGCCATAGCATATAACGAAGTTTCTCTTGCCCACAACTGTACCAGCATCCCATTCAGCCAGTAATCCAAGCTCCTTCTTGTATGCTGCCTTGAGGGGCCCAATGTTACGGTCAGCTATCCGACAGTAGGGTCTGCTAACAGAAGCTGGGGATTGAGACGTAATAACAGTACACTTGGTCGTGGTCTGGGTCGTAGGTTATAGGCTGTAGTAGATCGGTCTTCAGAGGCTAAGGTGATCAGTCTTAGACTCAACAAGTAATTCGCAGTGAAGGTAAGCTGAGAGTATCCGTGAGGATGAATACTAAGTTGATTGCTGAAGAGCTATGGAAGTCTGACCATGAGCCAGGCTCAGGGTCATACTATATATATAAGTCTTATATGAACAGTTCTGCTTGTTCATGAGCGCTGTGCCCCTTGTCACTATGAGCGCTCATTCTAGAGTGGGATGAGCGCTCATTCTAGTCTCCACTGAGCGCTCATTGTGGGTCCCTTATCTATGCTCATTCCTTATCATCACGTGACCTGTACCATAGTTCTTCCGTTCCTGAGTGAGTCCCTGTTGTTCCCGTGAACCTGCAGAGTACAAATGTCCTGTCCTAGCCGCCCGACGCCCGAGTGGGTCGGTTAACTGTTATCCATGCATAACGGGTCGTAACACAATGGCATCGACCTTGTCCTAGACCCTTACAGGAATAAAGACCTCTGTTAACCACTTGACAGCTGTAGAGTCTGAAGTCCACCCATTTTCTGTAGCTGTGAACTTCCAGGATTCATATGGCGTCAGATCTAGAGGGAACCACTGCTGCTGGACACTCTTGCCCTTGTATATAACAAGTGGAGGCAGTGCCTTGCCAGTTGCAGAGACACACTCGATCAGAGATGTCCAAGCACGCGATCCAGGCTGTTTCTTGCGGATAGAACGAGTTTCTGATGATCCAAGGACAAGCCCATTTGATCCTCTGCCTTCTAGAATACCAGTCTCATCCATATTGTATCGATTGGAGGCCTTGATGGCCATGATCTCAGGTATGGCGAGGTGCTTGAACCATTGCCTGATTACATTAGTTGAAGCTCCATTGATACGCTGGGAATCGATTGCTCTGCTTCTTTGGACCCTTACAGATGGGTTTCTCTTAATAAAAGACTGCACCCAGTTCTTTCCAAGAGGCTGGGAGTCTCCATGGATCTGTAGGATGCGTTCAGCAAAATCCTTGAGTTGCTGATGGGTTGGAGGAAGGCCTAGGGCAGCCTGGATTCGAACCCATTCAGCCAGATGACTTTCCTGGGTTGGAGAAAGCCTTTGCAGATCAGAAAACGCTATATCTCGCGTCTGCACACCTCTGATCCGATTCTGTAGAGTTGAACGCGGCACACCATGCTCAAATGCAGCTTTTTTGACAGATGTACCGTTTGCGATAGCAGCAAGCGCCCGTAGGACGTCATCTTCGGAATATGAGGGCATCTGATGCTTATAAAGCTATATACCAAAAATGAAGTCAATTGGGTAAAGATTGATAAAGTTGTGTAGGTTTGAAGGTGGCGGGTATTCATGGCGGTGAGGCATTTTTGGGGTGCCCAAATGTGGGGGGTGCCCAGAAGTGGGTGTGGGACGTTATGCAATTATCGCGGCGGATTTCTTGATATCCAGGACCCATTATAACAGATACGACAGTATCCAGATGCAAACTGCTGCTGCGGCCGTCTGCAAAGTTGGCTACGGGATAGTGTCAGCAAGTGCAACATGGGACACCTCAAGTGGACAACCCACTCTCAACGAGGATCTCGCGCTTGGTGACTCTCCGCGACAGTTACCAAACATGACTAACGACGACCTTGCAAGGATAATCTTGGCTCATCTCGAAGCTGCCACTTATCATATAAGTGTAGATCCGACTATTCTGCCGGGTACTGGCGCATACGCCTCTTCATTCTTTCAATTACTAGCAGCCCATTTGAGGTTGACAAACGAAGATATGGACGCTCTTCTTCGACCGTCGTTTCTGGGAAAGCTATCCGCGACCATTGTCGAAGGCCTAGCGACCGAGATTACAAAAAGGGTATTGCTAATGCCAGACCCAGACGGGGAACCTGCCAAAGCTATCGTACGTATTAGCGAAAACCGACTACATCTCCGACAGTATACACTCTGGCCAATAGTTATCAGTTTCTTTCTCCTTTCGGTTTTCTGCATTACTCTCCTATTCACTATTCCCACTGGGGAAGACCAGCTTGACGTTACAGGATCCATCGCATCATTTGCATTGGTCCTTGTGAAAAGTCCATCTTTACTCATTGCTTTGAAAAACAATGGCCACTACAGAAGCAGCCAGCTCAAGGCAAAGTTGGAGAACATGCATTTTATAACTAAGTCTTCCCGTATTGGGCTGCAAATTGAGGCCTTTGGAAGTACTCGCGAAGTTCCCCCCCAAGACGGCCCGCGCAAGAAACGCCCATGGTTCCCTCTCCCGGTCAAGTCGCCCATAGTGGTGCTGACTTTTGGTTTGCCACTTCTCGCTATAATTCTTCTCGAGATTCTTCAATATCTATCTGAGAAACATGAAGGCATGTTAGGCCTTGATAGCAGTAGCTCGGCTACCTTGTCCTACGCTGTGAGACTGGCATCTACCCAGCTTGCTTTTCTCATTGCTACCTCATTCAACAACTTGGACTTTTCTATATCGGTCTTTACCCCATTCAGCTTTCTCAGCTTGGGCAACGCATCAGCCCAAGTAAGCATACTATGTCATTCGATAGGGATATCGCCTTTTCTCATTCTAGTTAGAAGTTTGCGTCTCCGCCAGTTTGGACCAGCGGCAAGTAATCTATCAACACTCTTAGCCAGTTTCTTGACTATTATTGTCTCTGGGCTATGGGTCATAGGAAATCCGATCCAGATTTCTTCAGCGTCTACGGCAACGGTCCAGGAATGGGATACGAATTGGCTTACAAACAACCATGACGACCGAGGAGCTATAGTCACACTCAACATCATCCGTCACGGCGGGGCCCAGACGAAGAGCTCAATGCAAGGCTACGATGTGCTCCCAAGAGTGTCTCTCGGAGCTACAACATCTCTTGACAGAGCCAACAACACATATAAGACGACAGTGCTTCGGCCGGTCTTAGATTGTGATTCTGCGCCCCAAGAAGATATTCTCATCACCCCAGTCGACCCTCAGGAGGTCGATGATGAGCTACATTATACGGTTGCATTCAACCGGACCTCTTCGCCTGGCTGTTCTTCTAACATCGAAATATACAAATACAGCCGAAACTATGGTTACGGCTCTCTACCAAAGTTCAGTCAACTCGTTGAAGCCTTCTGGGTCGGGCGGTACTGGGATGTTGAGCCGATGCCCGAACGGTCTGGTGGGGCATGCCCCTCAACTGCTATTTTCTTCGGCAAGTTGGGCGATACTCAAGGGAACGGTCCTTCCTCGAAAAATAACATCACTGCCTTGTTTTGCTCTCAGAAAATACAAGAGGTTCCAACAACAATCACCTACAGAGGCAATCCTAGCGACGTCAAAATTGATAACGTCCAGTTACATCTGGAGGAAGCCAAGTATTGGATGAATGGCACAATGAATTCGACGAGCCTAGCTTTTGAATTAGAGCAGTTCTTTCACAAAGGCCTTTCCACCAATTTTGCGACATATTCGAATGACGCAATTATCGAACGAGGATTTTTTGATTCCTTTTTCCTACATATTTTCTGGACTGGCCCACGAAAAGTTTCACCAAACGACCTCTTGGGACCATCAAACACCGGTGTACTCACCGAAGCAATCACTCATTCCGTCAAGGAGTACTTAGCGCACGTTATAGACCTAAATTTCCGGTCAGAACATTCTCAGACGTCAATCCAGGGCACATCGGTGCAGACGACGACCCGTCTCACAATCCACAAGATCTCGAAAATCATACTCCAGGCTTTACTAGCAGCAACAACAGTTCTCAGCTTTGTGGCGTACAGGCTAGTCAAAATACGGGGCACTTTACCCCGGAACCCTTGCAGCATAGCTAGCACTATGGGGTTTCTCGCCGACTCGCAGCTTTGCGACCC
This sequence comes from Colletotrichum fructicola Nara gc5, assembly GCF_000319635.2. Taxonomy (NCBI): domain Eukaryota; kingdom Fungi; phylum Ascomycota; class Sordariomycetes; order Glomerellales; family Glomerellaceae; genus Colletotrichum; species Colletotrichum fructicola. Next base: position 3,238,644 of record NW_027094051.1, on the reverse strand, counting down.
CAAAACTGGCATCTTACCCAAAGATGCTAGCCTCATGAACGAGCGGGAGCTACGGCAAAGTCTCCATGGATTTGTTTTCAGCCTGGGCTGGTGGGAGCGCTCGAGGGACAGCAACAACAGCAGGCCCACAACTCCTTCTGGAGAAGAGAGCAGTGACTTGGATGCTGGAGATCAGCAAGAGGTTTCTGAGAGCACATATTTTGGTATTGACGTCGGGCACACGAATGCATTGGGGTTCTCCAAGAAGGAACAGTAGGGGAAGAGAAATGGCGTTTGAAAGTACTCTGCCGCTCAACGTTTCATAGAATAACTCTCATATTTGGTGCCTACAAGCACCCCAATAGCCCCTTGCTGATGAGAGAAAGTAAGGTACCAGGATACGGTCCATTTTCAGGCACCCGCAGCTAAGGCTACAACTTGAATGATTTTGTTCGTTCTTGTTTGAACCCCCAAATTATGTCTTTTTGTCCATGTGTTTATTCGCGCTGCCCAACCGCCACTCAAATAATGCTAACTCGGGGCACTGTCGCCGGACGTGACCTGTAATACATTTTGTTCTTTTCAAACCAAGGCATTTCCGTTCTTCCCCGCTCATGACACAAAGTATAGTCAATGGCCATGGGAAGAACAAGATGCTAAAGCGCCAACGAGCAGATCTCTACTTTTCGGAGTGTGCAAGCTACTGACGACGTGCTTTACTGATCAAACAGGCGCTGATCTGATCGCGTAAACAGACTTCTCGATTCACTGGAAAACGGAGGACTTTCAATGTATGATCTGAGCTCTTTCCTTGAGTGTGTCCTCAATATATTCTGTCACCTGGTGGTGGCGCCTTGTTTGCCAATCTCTAAGCGTAGAACCATGTGACCAACCCGTAGGGTAAACATGTTAGTAACCCATGCTTCCGCGAATATTTCGCATATCATGTTTGAAGCAGAGCTCGATCGAAAGATAGGTCGCATTGCCGCGCAACCCGTCGGTCTTTGGTCCATGTATTCTTTTGAAAAGCGAAGCGTTGTCCACTTCGTTAAACTGGTATGATACGTTGAACGAATCTTGCTTTTCGTTTATGATGATCTGTTAGATTCAAATGCCCAAATACCCAAAAACAGCCGAGAAACGCATCAATAAGAGTTGATAGCGGAGGGACGATATGGCTCGTCATACATAGTAGCCCCTCATAAAAGCACTGCCCCTCATGAGAAAGGTGGCCACTACTATATGAGAGCCTCCTTGCCGCATTGCTGCTTGTATAACCACTGAATGAACGGCTGCATGAATCTATAAAGATCGCACTACTTGATCAGCTGACTTAATTTGGGAATAGCAGGTATAAAAGGCGAAAGACTAGATAAATTCAGGAGTTGGATTTGGTCTCTGTGTCTTCTTTGGCAAAATGGAATGGAGTCTTGGTCTCTCATTGCATTCATTTCATCTAGATACGCTCAGTCTCATAGGTTTCTCACGGGCGAGGTTGTACCCATGCCCTCTGGCTTAAAGCGCAGTTGCTGTCTTTACAAGTCCTTAGATGCTAAATGATCACAAAAAGGGCAGGCTAAATATGTGAAAGATGCTACTGGGTAGCTGGAGTGGTGTATGTTGAAAGATGCGAACAAAGCTTCATTTTATGCTTCTGGGTTTGTCTCTCATCATTAAGCGTATCGTCAATGAAACTTGCTTTGTGGTCCGCATGTTTAGAAACCCTCTGATGTTAACATCATCTCTTGTAACCTGGAGAAGTACATCCAGCATAACAGCACTTCATGCTTCTAACACAGGGAGCTGTGTCCATGCAATCATCTCCACCCACGTGTTACATTCCTCACAACATACATAATCCGGCGCAAAATTACAATTTGCGAGAGAACCAAGCAAGGCACAATGAGTATTCGAATCCCCGTTGGGTTATCGGCTGAATGTAGCGTTTGGTGTCTGCAATGGCAGTTTACACAGCTAGGTGCGTTCAAATGTCCACAGGTCTGAGGTCCCAGAAGAGTGAACCGCTTAATCATCCCGAATACATCGTCACATGTAGTTGAAAGGGTGACGGAAAGCAGCGCCTGACACCCTTTACATCACGCTCAACAGTTCTCAAGTCTATAAGAATCTCTGTGTGTAGGTTGTCGAATTACATCTTAGAATAGGCTGCGAATTCTAATCTTTTGCACGAAGATGTAGCAACTAATACATTGTCTGTTTGGATGCCTTCTCTGGCGATAAACGCACAGTCTTTAAAAAGTCTCTCCTATTAAGAAGAGACAGTTAACAGCATCTAAGCAAAGGCTGCTAAAGAGCAGGAACGCTGGTTCTGAAGCTAGGTAGCCTATCATGCCACCGATGCAGGGGAGTATAAAAAGAAGCCGCCCGTTTCAACCATCAGCATCTCATCACAGAGGCACAATCATACCGTTTGGTTGGTAATTGAGTTATCATTCCACAATTCTTTGTTATTATAGCTCAAATAACATGATAATGCAAGCGGTCACCTCCCTGGCCCCAGGACTTTCTCACATATTGCTTGTTGGCGGTGTGCCTTGACACCTCTGCGCAGTGGGATCCCAATAACACAAGAACGATGCTGGAGACTGGTGCCCAGAGTCCAGAAAGCCGACAGCGCTACACACTAACTGAGAGAACACTTCCTCCTGGGCTAGAAACAAAGTGTCCCTGGGAACTTCACATCGTACAAGAAACATTACCACCATCTGATTGGAGTGAGCAAAAGAATCTTTGCTTTGGAGCACTTAAATACATGTCTTGTTCATTGTCGACGACTTGGTCGTAAATCCAGAGACTCTCCCCTGTCGATCTTGTGAGGTTCTACTGCTAGCTGTACCGTCTCTACCGCCCCTGAAATTACACAGAACTCAGCTTCGCAGCAATAGGGGAAACTACTAAGATTTCTATTCATGCCGATAACCTGGGCACGTCTAGCCAGCTTGATGTTTACAATAGTCTAGACAAAATACCTAACATCGGACCGCAGTACATAGGTATGAAAGGCAGGCCAGTGCGTGTCAAGAGCGTGCATCAATAAAGCCTAAGTTCCTCACATCAAATTGGAGAGCAAATGAGACTGTTCCCTGTATACCTAGTGATTCAGTATCAACCGCCGCGGTAACAGTCATGGGGTTCATGATGGACGGCTACCGGGAAGCCAACCCCATCGAGAATGTATGGGGATGAACAAACGAAGAGTGCCGCAGGGTAGCAAAGATGGCGGACGTTGATCCGAGACGTTGCCCGACCCCCTCGGCATCGAAAGTCACGGATGCTGTCCGTCTGCCTGAGGCTGGACATGATTCCCCATCCTGCCAGAAGCAACAGACTCGATCGGTAACGATGATTGTCAGGTTTCCGAGATAGCCCAGTCCTTTAGACCTTAAATACTGGCATACCATTCAACACATTCAGCACCAACAGCAAACGGACACCCAGCAGTTCAATACAACCAGTATGAAATTCGTCGTGCCATCATCTCGCTGCATGTTGTTACATCCTTGGTATACACATCCACACCTTGCTTCACCTCACTAATCCAAACATACACCCACCTACCCAGCCCACTCACTCACAGTGACCTCGCAAGAGAGGAGATGAAAGAACCTGTTTGTTTGTTTCGGGACGTCGATTCGTGAACCATTGTGCTGCTGCCTTTGTTGTATTTGGTGCTTTTTGTGTGTGTGCTGTCCACCCTCAAACCCAATCCATCCATGCCCCCCGCCTCCTGTCGCCGCAATTACCACAATGTATCCCTGACTCTCCATCCTGTCGCTTCCACGAAGAAAACCGGCTGCTGTTGTTCTTTATTTTCTCTTGCGCTCGAGGGCATCCATCTTCTCCTCCAATGCCTGGACGTAGTTGGTCACGCGCTGGACGGCGGCCTGGAGTGACTGTGGCATGAAACTGGTCAGCTTTACTTCATCCCCTCGAAAGCGCTGGAAAGCAGAAAAACGACAACGAGAAGGGAATTCTCGAAAAGTAAAAAGAACAAGATGCGCCACACTGGAAGGGCAAAGTCTACTAAGAAAATATGGGAAAATGCCCCCTTCTGCAGCGTGCAAGAAAAGGATGTTCAACCGGCTCCTCTGAAACCCTCGGATGGAGGAGAGAGAAAGACAAAGAAGAGACATGCAGAGAGCCGGCGCGGGGGCATATCGGGAGTCAGAGAGACAATATCAGATGCAAAGACGCACGTAGATATCCTCCGTCAGGAGCTCGTTCGAGGTTTTGTATTCTTGGAGGAGGTACGAGTAGACGCCGGCGCCGGCGAGGGAGCTGCCGAGGAAGAAGCCGAAGAGACTGCGGAAAGCATTGAGGTTAGCGCTATGTCCATCTCCTATGAAGCCCAAGAATATATAGTGGCGTCTGCGACTGCGACCTGCACGTGAGGCCGATTGAGTCCCCCTAGCGGGCATGACGTAGGGCAGCTGGAGGCGAACTCGACGAAGCTCGGCCGGACGGGGGGAGGGAGGACACTCACCCTCCACGGAAGGCACCGACGGGTTTCCGGGCAGGCAGAGGAGCGGCGGCGGCGTCGCGCAGGGCGGAGGAGGTCTGGAAGGAGCGGGCGGCGCGGATGGGCAGGCCGGAGGCGCGGGGGAGCGCGCGGGAGAGGATGCGGGAGGACATTGTTGCGTCGTGTGTCGTCGGGCGTTCGATTCGGGGAGGTTTCGTGTGCGTGCGACCGGGGCGAGAGGTGAGTTCTGGTCGCTCACGAGGTTTGCTCGGTTCTGTGTGTCGTGGTGAGAAGGGAGAAAAAAAAAATAAGAGCTCGCAACCCGGTGGTGGAGGCAAGATGGGATGGGGGGGGTGTGGTGTATGCAATGGAGGTTGGAATTGCAGGTTCGGGTCGGTCGTAAATTGGGCGGGAAGCTATGGTTCGGCTAATGCTTGTTGCGCAGGTAGGTAGTCGGTGCTGCTTGGGCTTGGCTCTGCCGCTGCGCCGCCCATTACCTCAGGTACCGTTGTCCTCCGTCAGCGCCGGCCACGGCGGGATTAGCCGGGAAGCCATTGGGCACAGCCCATTGGTCAGAAATTTCGAGGTTTTTCGGTGTCTGGGGGATTTGCTGTCTGGGGGTGGTGGCTTCATGGCCCACTGAAGGGGGGGTTCGGAAGGGGTGCTTCTCTTACAAAGCTCCGGCACTTGGTCGGCGTTTTGCGACCTGGGAAAGACGATGATGACGTCTTATGGGTGAAGAATCGAATGGCAGTTGCATAAGTGTCGAAATTGGGGCATTATTTGACTTTTCATGAAATATCTCTTAGCTATTCTTACTACGCACTCACTAAGGAGCTCTCAATTGTTGTCGCCAGCCACGCCTCATTGGCCAAAATTACCCCATCACCAATTTCCTCAACTCTGATTCGTCACAAAAAAGTCGAGCTTCTTGACCACCTACCGAGGCGTCCTGCACCAACGCTCAACTCTAACATCTACACACCCAACCCCGAAGCCAAAAGATGAACAACTTCGGCGTCTACGAGCTCGCAAGCGCAAAGACGACCTCCGCCCCGGGATGGGCCTACGTCCCCGACACGGGCGTCAACCCCGCCGCCGCCGCCCTCCAGCCCGCGAACCGCAAACGCGTCGCCCGCACCAAGGCGAACCCTTCCGCCTCCGACCTCAACGTCCGGCAGGAGGCCAAGATCCGCAAGGAGCTCGAGGCCTTGGACAAGGACTGGGGCAGGGACGCGACAATTCCCATTCCTGCTAAGGGTGGCAGCAGAGGTGAGCTTTTCCATTACAAGTACATAGGCACCCCCGGCTTACCACAAACGAACAAAAGCAGCCCAGACGAAAAGCACACCAAACGTCCGCAAAATCCTCCAGTCCCAAAAGACATTCTCAAACCACCTCGACGACCACCTCGCACACATCTCCCACGCAGAAAACACCCCCGCGCCACACCCGAACCAGCACACTGCGAAGCCTGCGAACAAACCACCCCACCCGAACCAGCACACAAAGCGCAACGCCGCCAAGCGCTCAAAGACATCAACCCCAAAACCCGCACCCGTACCCGAGCCAGAAGACGTCGAAATGGCGGCCGCGCCGCCCGCCCTCGGGGATTCTTCAGGCGGGGGGCCGGTCCTCGCGCCCTACGACAAGCCGCTCCCGCCAGCGCACCCGGGCGACGAAGACCCGCTGCTCGTCTCGCGCGTGCCCGAGCCCCCGACGGACGAGGAGCTGCGCTGGCTCCTCGCGCAGCCGATGCTGAGCTTCTGGGACGCGCGGGCGGAGTGGGCCGACGAGGATACGCGGTACCCCGAACGGACGTTCTGCGAGGTCTGCGGGTACTGGGGCCGGGTGAAGTGTATGAAGTGCGGGACGCGGGTGTGCGCGCTGGACTGTTTGGAGACGCACCGTGAGGAGTGCGCTACGAGGTATGGGTATTGAGGAGGGATCCACGGATTGTGTTATAAGATCTGGTACTTTTTATGTTTTTTACTCAAGGAGGTTCTGGGAGCTTCGAGATGGCGTTCATGATACCCCACATCAAGTTGTTTTGAGAATGGAACGAATTGTTTTGACTTGAGCCCGTGGATTGATTCATCAGTTCCTAACGGAATGCTTTTGTACATGTAAAGACGACCTTCTGGCCACCGTGATATATACAGCCGAAGCTTCAACCAAGCCGACCACGGCTCGAATCCTCCAACAGGTGTTCAGATCTTCTACCGTCCGAAGAGCCGAGCCACGGTACAGCCAGAGCAAGAGTTCCTAACCAAAGAAAACCCCTCCTCGAGAATATAAAATTGTGTCGAACAGAGAAAAATGAAAAAGATACACACGCCTTGCTCAACGTCCCCTCACCCGCCGCCAGAACATTTAGGCTTGAAGCTGTATTACAGCTCGCCAGACGGAGGCATGGCCTCGAGGATGAACTCGACGTCGCCGGAGGTGGCGCCGCCGGAGCAGGTGGCGCGGACGCTGCCGGTAGGGCACTTGTCGCGAGCAGCGCGGACGCACTGCTCCCACTTGTTCTTGGAGATGTTGATGGTGGCGCCTGCGGTTGTGGGCTTGATGGTGAAGCGGGCGGAGCCGGACTGGCCGACGGTGGTGGACGGGTTGCCCTTGCAGGCGGTCGCGGAGCCAGAGATGCCGCCGCAGATGGCGAGCTCGGCTGAGTTTGCGTCGTGGGAGACGATGTGGCTGGGATGTGTTAGTACATGATTATTGGATGCAATGGTGTTGCGGGTGTTTGTGTAAGTTGGAAAGTGGGGTTTGAATATGATCATGGGAGGAAATGATGTAAGTGAAGACATACGCGTTGCGGTCGATGCACGTCGCCTCCAACACGGCAGCCGGGTTAACCTCCGTCTGGGCGCGCATGCCGAGGACCTCAAAGTGCTGCTGGGGCACGGTGAAGCGCGGCCAGTGACGGTGCTGAGCCGGGGCGGCGAGGGCGGCCGTCGCGGTGAGGAGGAGGACGAAGGTGTGGACGAGCATGGTGAACATTGTTGTTTGCTGTCGTTGATAGGTGGTGGTCTCGAAGTGTTTCGGGTTTTGGTGTAAATGAGGTTGAGGTTCTGAATCGTTCTCGAACAAGCCACTGATTCTCGAGTCCTTCTCTGCGAGATCGTTTCGTTTCGTTTCGGTTGCGAACTCGGAATGTCTCCTTTCTTTTTCTTCGTTCAGGTGGCTTGACTTCACTTGCGATGGTATTTCGAGAATGACTGAAAAGTGCTGGGACGTTTTGACTCGTTTGGATGCTTGTCGAAAAAAAGAACAAGGTCGACCTCTCGGGAGGGAAAGAATGGAAAAACGGATCACAGATCGTCGGTTGGGAAAGAAAGAAAGGAAGTGACGGTCAACAGACTGTCTTGTTTGCGTGTTTGGCTGGAAAAGAATGTGGGAAAGTTCACAAAACAATTCAAAGATGGAAGGAGAGAAGAAGGAAAGGGAGCCTAGGAAAGGAAGCACGATGAAGGAGGAAGGGCACGCCACTAAGTAGTGGTTAGCTTGTAACACAATCTTCAAAATTTCTCCTTCCTTCCTTCCTTCCGTCCCTTGGCCCTTTCCTTCCCGCTCACACTAAAGTCTGGGATCTGGGGAGGGGAGGGGGGTGTGGCCTTGGCTCAGCCGATGGTTATTTTCTTGCAGTTGAACCCGTTTGTCTGTTCAGGTTCCCAAATCAAATCACACCAGACCCCGGTTCCCAGGTTTTTTTGGACCGGGCTTCTCCATGTTTGCGCAATGAAAAGGGTGGCCACTGGCAATCGGACTGATGGGGCCACACCGATATGGGATGGAGTCCACCACCTGCCTCCCCTGTCGGGAAGGTAAGTCAGACGGATATTGTTCATCAGTCATGTTGTACCTGTTGTAACTGCACAGATGGTGCTGGCGTACCTGCGATACGCAAGCGCAAGCACAAGATCACCAATGGAGAATTCGAACCGCGCGGACATCGAGCTTCTGACGACACGCATCGCTCCTGCGCTGCTGTGGAGAAGGGGAGCCAGGTTTGACTTGACACTTGGCGTGGACTCAGAGAGAGGTCGTTGCGCGATGGTGGCTTGGGGCCGGCAGCTTCGAAAGTCACAGGTTCACGACCTGTCTTTTTTGGCAGGTCGTCCCCATTAACCTTAGTACCGTTAGGCTAAACCTCGAGTCACCACTTCATTGGGCCTGGAGCCCAAGGTCAGGGGGGGCTCTTTAGTCGCTATCCCGGATCGACGGTTGGCGCTGGGCTGGTGCTCTCGGCGCATGAGGTTCGATAGGTTCGATACCGGGCGGTGCGTGCGCAGGGGTCTTCCTCTCTGGATGTCATGTCATGGGCAGGAATTCAGACGGGGGCAAGGGGACGGTGATGAGCGCAACCGACGTCGAGCACGACACTGAGAGTTGCGGAAGGTCGGGAAGCGGAAAGGGGAAAGGGGAGGAACACAGGAACAAGTTTCGGTGATCACTCGCAAGGCCAGCAGGCGGCCACAGGCGTTGCTCACAGGCGGGCCAGTTGTCTTCGGCGGCGCCCATCCGGAGTCGCAAAGTGAAACATGGGCCCCCCATGCCGTTCGGTTCAGACGACGAGGTGCCATTTTAAGGCTTCTGAAACTCGAGCGGTGGGGCCATCCCGGTATTCCCGCGAATCTCCACCGTCTGACAAGAACACTGCAGGCTCGCACTTGGGTCCCTCCGGCGCGGTAGCGACTACCACCTACCGCAGTCGTGCGTGTGCTCCGGGGATGCGAAGAGGGGAAGAGGAATCGGGCCTCGACCTCCCTCTTTTGGGCTAACTAGTTTCGCGATCTTGAACGTTGGAGCTATCACCAACCACAAGTGCCGCGGGGTGCGCGATGATGTGACGAAGGGGATAGCGAAACCCTTGGCTGAGGCTTAAGATAGCTTGGCTATCCCGTTCTGCTTTGCTCTGGTTATTGCGTGCCTGGGTTGGTTGGCTGATTCGTGGTGGCTGATTCGCTGTAGCTTGTCAATAGGATGCGCCGCGATATAGAGCAGATCCCCGAGAATAGGCACAGAGTGCAATCCATCTGTGACAACCATGCTGAAGTCACGTCTATCCAAGCTTGCTGATCTTTTGTTTATCAGACACCTTAGCGAACCTTGAAAAACCCAAAGTCCCGCACGCGCCGTCCATAGCTCCCGGCATTCTGGGTTGTATTCAATTGTCATCGAGGAGGCGGCGCAAACGAGTTCGTGCAAACAAAGTACACTACCGAGAAGCCCTTACAGTAGGAGCTCTTGGCCCTGACAATCCCGAACAACTCCTCCTTTGATATTTCTTGTTTCATTGCCCTTGGCTGCGGTAGAAAACTTGAAAATGTGTCCTCTTGGCTTTTTGGTGATTGTGTGTTGTGAAAAGCCCGCAAGCAAGTCATTTTTCGTAAGACCTTGCGAGAAGAACGTCAATTCGGCAACGCAGCGCCGGTCGGTATTTCGCAACAGCCCACTTCAAAAGGCCCTGCTCCATCGATCGGCTCTGGTCTGGTGGTTCCTTTTTCCCTTCTCCATGTTTCGTACAGATTAAGCCGCTGGACGCCCCTCTCTTGAACCCGCCCAGGGTGTCGGTTAGGCGAACCGCTCTTCAGCGCACTGCGGACGCTGCGGACGGTCCGGGTTCCACTGGGACCAGCCCAGCCGAACTTTACTTGAAGACTTGACAAGTGAGCCTAAAATACTGTCTTGGGCTGAAGCTTTTTTCTCGTAAATTGAGTACGAACTTTTGGGACGGAGGAGGATATCGTTTCCCAGAATAACAGGTAGATAATCTATCGCGAAAGTGAAGGACCCGCTGCTCTGCCAAGAAAATGAGCCTTATGGCCCGTCCCCTTAGTCAGTTCTGCAGGGGGCGGATAGTGATTGATATTAACATGCGTTCAAAGCCTCATAGCTCATGACTTTTTCCTTTCCGCCATCCTGGCAATCAGTTTTCCTGCAAGTTGTTCATCGAGAAAGCAACGTAATGCTCTGTTGGCAAAGCACCCAAAAACATTTGTCATGAATCTTCGGAGGCGACCAGTTGCTGGCTTGAATCAGTTTTGCTTCTTTCTTTGGCCGCATAATCCGCAGACCCCGAAGTCGCCGGGGTTGAGATGTTGAGTGCTATGGCACAGCTCACGGTCGCACCGCCAGGAGTTCGGCACGCTTGCCGGGTCAAACACGTGGGAGCAAATCTCGCAGGTTATCGAGAGGAGCGGGTTCTCAAAAGAGCACACTCCACAGCGGATATACGAAGGCGCTGCTCTTGTGTGATCGGTAACTGATAACGGACGCATCGGCGAGCTCGGACGGCCGGCTGGCAATGGCCGCGAATCGTCATCTGCTTCTCTCTTGACCGGCGGTGGTGCGCTCTCAATCTCCGAAATCGGCACTGGCTCGTCTTCAACGCCTTCTTCCTTTTTGACTCTCGGCGGGGATGTTTGCTTTGAGACTCGATCCGTCGTGGTATTTCGCTTCTCTTGCTTTGGCTTGTTTGCTTTAGCTTGAGCTGCCGATGCCGAGGGCTCGTCTTCGCGTTTGAAACTGAGATGTGTTTGTCGCCACTGTTTGACGGATGCGCGCAGCTCTAGGAGCTCAGTCTGCGCATCCTGATCGTCAGGGTTCTCGTCCTCGCAGACCTTTATCATCCCGCGACCCTTGCCGTCAAGCATCTTCCTGCCGTCGATATCAACGGCGTCCTCGGACTTGATATCCACCGGGTCGTCCTCGTACTCGCTCTCCGTGCTGTCCTCCTCGTCTTTGACTATGAAGTCCTCCTGAGGTTCCTTCTTCTGCTGGTCGAAGCGCGCCAATGCTGCCGCTGCTCGTAATTCGCGGCCTCTGGCACTCCCAGCCACGCGAGGTTTTGCTTGAGTGCGCTTGCCGCCCTCCAGCTTGACCTTCGTCTCCTCATCCGCACCGAGCGCAACGCCGTTTGCGCCAAACTTCTTGAGAATCCGACGTTCCTTCTGTTCTTTGTAGGAGAGCTTGGGCTTGGCCTTCCTCTTGCGACCACGCGAGCGATATGTTCCGCCACAGAGATGCTCCGGCAGTGGCTCGCTAGGAAGTGCCACGTTGTTCTGGAATTCGCCCGTCTGCAGCAAGGTGCCACGACCCCAGATGCCCTCGCCGGTGTAGCCTCGCCGCCATAAGCCTCTCATCTGCTCGGCGTACTGATTCCTGACGGCCCAAAATGCTCTGGAGTGATTCATTTGTTTGCAGTGCGCCAACCTAGAAGATGGTGAGATACGGGATGCCGTCTTCGAACAGTGCGTACATACTCGTGCATCATGACCATCTGGACATACTCAAAGGGAAGCCATCTCCCAGAGCGCGACTTGAGAACCAGCTGCACGATTTCGCCGGCATTGAAGTTTCTTCCGACAAACTCAGGGTTCGGCTCATACTCTTCCAATGACATCACCGATAGGTGGTTTTCTTTCATGATGGGTACTTTTCTCGGTCAGCCAGGTTCCTCGGGCTGCATCATGTGGGAGACTGACAGCATTGCGCCGCAATTCTCTCCAGATAGTCCTGGGCGATTTTCTCGCCTGGGCCCTTAAGCGGTTTGATGAAGATGATGCGATCATTTGGGTGCGAGCGCTTCGCATTGAGCCGCTGGATGCCGATCGGCATGGTGGGCTGAAGATGAACACAAACGACAGCTTAATCCCCAAACCGCAGATGTACGAAATCCGGAGATCATGGGATTCCAAATCGCGGAGTGCTTGGCTGGTTTTCTGGTTTCACGCGTTTGCTTGAAGTGGCTTTTGCGACAGAGGACGCAGCTGCCTGCGGAGGGGCGATAGTGCAGAGACGCGGGGTCACGTGCGGCACTTCAGTGGTCAGGTAGGTGCATCGAATCGAAAGGTCAACCCTCCAACACCTCCGTTTTGCTATACTCTCAACGAACATTTTCATGATTTCTATCTGGCTGGATATTTGATGAATCATCGTCTCTTTGCACCACCAGACGCATCGCCCCTCTCAGCAAGCGATACAACCTCCTGGATGCCAGCAGCTTCCTGCTCCTCTTCCAGAGCCGTGATCTCCTCTCGGCAATCCCACCACTTCTCCTCGCTGAGCTCGAAAGCCTTCGCCTTGATTTCCTTGATGGCGAGTGTCTCTGGTTGGATGTTCTTCCACCGCAAGTTGGTCATAAGAATCTCCTGCCACTCCGCGGTGGTACGCACGAAGAAGTCACGACGGGACTCGAAAGGCTGTGTGGTTGTTAGAGCGAGGCTTGATTTCGGTGCTTGCAGGGTGTTACTCACTCTAGGATGAGGGAGGCCGTCATCGACAGTCTCCTCTGTGGCCTCTGTATCGTCATCCTCCGTGGATGCCGCCGCGGTGGTTTCAGAACCGGCAACAGACGCTTCGTCGACCTTCTTCTTGCGCTTGCTTTCCGTGTGCAGCCTCGGCTTCTCCTCTTCCTCCATCTCCTCATCCTCATCCTCGTCGTAGTCTTCATCATCTTCGTCGTCCTCGTCGTCTTCGTCTTCATCCTCGGAATCCTATGCAATGTCAGTATGGGAACGGAGAGAAGGTTCTCGAATGCGCTCACGATCCAGTCCTCGACGGGCCTGTTGAAGATCTCCTTGCATCCATCCATCTTTCCAAGATCCACGGCATATAGATCGTCGAATGTAAACTCACGATCCTTCTGCTCGAACGTGCCACCATAGATGTAAAGCACATCGTCCTGGACGGCAAGCTGGGCGTTGAATCGCTGATGAGGTAGCTCCATGGTGATGGGCATCTCCCTCAAAGGCTTAACTTCCTCCTCGGACTCCTCCTTCTTGTCAAGCTCCATGTCCTCGGCGTCCTCCAAAGACTTGCCCGTCTCCAGAGCGGCTAGCTGTCTGAGAAGCTCCTCCTCTCGATCCTGGGCTCTATTGCGACGGCCACCGCGCTGTTCAACGACTTGCTTCTTTTGTTGACGGGCCTTGCGGAGAACCAGCGGGAAGAAGCGATTACGCTCAATGTTCCATGCAAACAACTCCCTGAAGAACTCGCTGTCTATGCCCTCTTCACTCTGCTCCACGTCATGCACACCTCCAAACAGAATGCCACGTCCCTTGTGCCATGTCATGGTGGAACCCGCTCGCTTGGGGTTAGGAGCATTGGCAGGCTTCTTGCGTCGTTCCCAGCGGACAACGGGAGGGGCGGTGGCCGGTGAGCCTTCAGCGGGCAGAGACATTCTGAGGAAGAAGCAGTCATCGTGAACCATGGGTTTCAGGATGTTCCTCTGCCCCTGAGCAGAGCCCTTGGCTTGCTTGTTGGCTGCAACCGTGGCCTTGACTCTGGAGTAGCCTCCGTAGAGGACCGCTCCCTGCTCGTGGGGGAGCAGTGTGAAGGATGATCTAGGGTCAGGCTTCAACTGAGCCGGAGGCAACGTTGGGCTGAACCACGAGAAGTTCTGGGTATCAAAGATCCACAAGTCGGCGAGATACTTGGTCTGGTTTGACGTATCTTGGAAACCACCGAACAGAATGATGTACTGCTTCCAGTATGTCATGCGGTGACCACTTCTCGCCGGAGGTGTCTTGCCCTTGCATTCAATCTTTGTCCATTCTCTCGTGGCAGGCTCCAGGCGCCAGAAGTCCGAGTAGTGGTGGAAAGTACCCTGCTTCGGCGAGGAGAACTCTCCGCCAAACAGGTAAATGTGGTTCGGGTTGGAAGCCCGAGTCCACGCATGTCCGGAGCGCGGCAGCGGCGCATTCGGCGACGTCACGGTCCTCCACTCATCGCGGTCAATATAGTAGATGTGCAAGTCATTGAAGAACTGCGCCAATGCACCGTTGAAGTACTCGCCACCAAAGAGCAGCAAATTGTTGCGATCACAGGGCGAGGCCATGAGTGTGGAGGCAGAACGAGCTTTAGGGGGCGCCTCAGCCACAGTCTCGGTGATCTTGAGGAACTGCTCCTGCTGCCTCTTGTACTCCTCAAGCACTTGCTCGAGATCCACGTCCTCAGCATCGCTGCCCTCGAGCTTCGCAGCCTTGGTCTTGGCCTTCTTTTCACCCTTGTTGGCTTGCTTTGCCTTCTTTGCGGCCTACTCCATGTCCAAGTTAGGCAAGGTGGAATGGAAGCTTGATCATGTTGGTGAGGGACGTACTGCCTTGGCCGCCTTCTCGTCGCTCTTGCCGCCCTTCTTAGCCTTGGCCATTTTGGGTGGTCTTAAAAAGTGCAGTGATAAAGCGCGGGCAAATTATTGTTGACTTTTGTGACGTCGGCGGGGTGAATGGTGGGATGAGACGATGGTGGGGTTCATCACGCTGGAAATTTTCATGTCGAGTGAGTGAGGGGCAAATCAGATCGAGCGTACAGTTCAATTATCCCCGCAATCACTGTGTTTTCCTCGCATTGATGAGGTTTATTTACAGTGCGAAAATCAGCCATATGTAATTGCGAAAGATGTTGGGTATTCAGAAGCAACCAGCCCGTCAAATATGACCAGCATCCGCTGGAGCATCCGCTGGTGCATGAAATTCAACGATTACCGTCATTTTCAGATATTTGAAGAACACCTTCAAACAAAGGCAATAAGTTGGACGCAAATAGGCTCTGAAGAAGCTTCAGCGTCGCGTGTCTTGCCGTCCAAGCGATCCCTTAGATAACAGGACGCCTTGGCACGGACCGGATGCTGACAAGATGGATCCCAGAGCTCTGAAAGAGGCGTTTTAAACTGTCTTGTCACATGCCAGAGTTCATCCCCTCCGCATGCTCTCTACAGGTACTTGAACATGGAAACGTGGCTGTTCTTGATTTTACAAAGATAGGCGGGCAACGCGGCACGCTACCAGCAGCCAATGAATTGGGCCAGCGCCGTGCTGTTGCGGATTAGGCAAGTTTCAGACCAACAGCTCAACAACATTAGTCCAAGACAACCGTGATGATCGGTCTGGGGATCTGCTGCAAGGGCCAATTGCAACCTGGAGGTGAGTGTGGTAGGAGACCTGTTCGATGGTGTTGCTGAACTTCCATTCGACTAAGCTGCTGGCTGGATATGCACAGAAGCCTGCCGGCAGGCGCCAGAACGTTTCATGGCCAGGATCTGGAAGACTCGCAAGGACACACGATGGAAGCCAAAAGCCACAATCACATGTCAATGGGAAGCTCATCGTACCCAGTTGCTGGGGTTGTTGATAAACATGCGAAAAGCAATGTGGGATTTGTGCATCTTATGCACGGTTTATGCAGACAACCCTGCATGCAGCGCAGCCGCAAGCCGGCATGTGGAGCCTCACGTCATCGCCATTGGCGGGAGCTTCGGGGGTACCGCGACCAGGGCAGCAGAGCTGGCTCACTCGTCTCACCCGCTGTCGGCACCAGCAGCCAACCTGAACTTCGTTTCGCAACTCTTCTGCGTCTGCCACTTCCACCACCACCACCAACACGACCAGCGCCACAACCTTCCGCCCTTGCTCTGTGTGCATTCCTCGAACCGCTCCCTCTTAGACTTCGGACCCTGTGCGCCCAAAGTTTCCGATCACTGCTGGTCAAACCCTCGCCCCTTACTGAGAACAGGCCGTGGGTCTGCCGCTAGAAGTCGACCGACTCCGTTCACAGACGCCATCGCCCTGCGCGTCTTTCGTCCCTCGCTCCTCGTTCCTGGGCAACCGGGCCTAGCTTGCGCCGTCGAACGCACGTCTGTCGCCGTCTGAGCTTCGGCCCAACCGCCATCCGACGCCGACTCAGCCATGTCTAGCATTGGGGACACGGGGAAAGTGGCCGCCAGTCCAGGTAAGGGATCACCCACATAAATACCATTCCTCCTCCGCAATACACGCTTTGTTACACGGTTGGCCATTGCTTGTCTTTGAACGGAGCAGGCACCTGTCATCACGAAATTACAAGCAGCCATGCCTAAGAACAAGAAGTCGGCTCGTTCCAAGTCGCCGTCCAAGAGGGCTGAGCGGAAGCCAAGCAACCCTCAACTGGCAGCACAATCGGCTGAGGCAGGGAATCGCAAGATTAACGTCGTTGCAGAAGCTCCAGAGCTTGGGCCATCACAGCCAGCAACCACCGAAGCCCCGAAACCTACCCCCGAGAAACAAGAGAAACAGGAGAAGTCTGCCCCCGAGAAACAGGAGAAGCCTACAGTAAGATACAGTGTGGAACAGTCAAGCTGTAAGCCCGACTGACATTCACAATCAGAACCTTCATGAAACTCCAAAGAAGGAAAACCGAGATGAACGAAAAGCGACATTCGCAGATGTGGCGAAGGGCAACGTCGACGATGATAGCAACGGACACTCCCCTGACGCAGAGAGAAGCTTTGGAAGCGAGGGCACCGCCGACGAGACATTGGTCGACGGCTTCGACGTAGATAAACCGGAGTCAACTACGGTGAAGAGCATGGATGATGACGAATATCCGCGTCTCTCCCTGGCTGCATTCGGCAGGAGGAACAGTCATCGATACGGCTGGAAAGCTGGTGGCATTAGATTTGCACCTCTTCAGGTCCCCTTCAGTCGCCGGCTGCAGACGGGAGCCGTTCTGTTCCACGGTCTCTCCATCTTGACATTTGTCTCCATCTTCTTCTTCCTCGCCGCCATCCCTTTCACATGGCCGCTCCTGGTTCCTTACCTGATTCATCTCTCACTCTCCAGCGTCGCATCCGACGGCAACCTCAAGTACCGCTCCGAATGGCTGCGTTCGCGCTACATCTGGAGGCTCTTTGCAGACTACTACCCGGCTGAGCTACACAAGACTCACGATCTGCCACCCACCAGGAAGTACATCTTTGGCTACCACCCCCATGGAATTATATCCCACGGCGCTTTCGCCGCTTTTGCGACCAACGCTCTTGGTTTTGATGAGCAGTTTCCGGGAATCACCAACTCGTTGCTGACTCTTGACAACAACTTCCGCATCCCACTGTACCGAGACTATATTCTAGCAATGGGTGTCCGATCCGTTTCTAAGGAGTCGATCTGGAACACCTTGAGCAAAGGCGGCCGTAATGGCGAGGGTATGGGCCGCGCCGTTACCATCGTCGTTGGCGGAGCCAGAGAGTCCCTCGAGGCTCAGCCCGGAACTCTGAGACTGATCTTGAAGGGCCGCAAGGGTTTCATCAAGATGGCCCTGCGAACTGGAGCCGATCTGGTTCCTGTCTTGGGCTTCGGCGAGAATGACCTCTACGATCAGCTGAGCCCGAAGACTCACCCCTGGGTGCACAACTTCCAGATGTTCGTCCTCCGCGTTTTCAAGTTTACCTTGCCCGCGCTTCACGGACGTGGTATCCTCAACTACGATGTGGGCATGATGCCTTACCGCAGACCTCTGAATATTGTCGTCGGAAAGCCTATCAAGGTCACCACGCCCCCCTCCGCTCAGCCATCACAGGAGGAGATTGACCGCTTGCACGAGCTGTACATTGCCGAGCTGCAGAAGATCTGGGACACGTACAAGGATCAGTTCGCGCCTGAGCGCAAGGCCGAACTTCAGTTCATTGCTTAAGTCGCTACACTCTCGAACATTGGACGGAACATCCTTTTCACCCTGTATACAATCTTACTACGTTAGTCGTACGCTGCTGGCCAGGAGTTGGTCAGAGGAGAGACTCAATTTTGTTTGTGTTTTGGCGCCCGGAGGTCAATTGGGAAAAAGGGGGGCAACAAGAATAGGAAATTTGTAAGCCTGAATAGAGGTAGCATTCCATCACTATCAATAACCGATATACATTGCGAAACGAAGCCGATGAACATCTGAAGTAGTGAAACGACTCTGCATCGCCGCGCCTTCGTCTGGTCTCGATCATCATGTAGCTGTGACCTGCAAGGGGAACGTGGGGTGCGGCGCTGAGCGGCTGCTCGAGCTCAAGAGCAGGGGGCTGTTTGATTGACGTCACATGACCACGTGGAAACTCAATCGCGTCTGACGCGTCGACTTGACCTCGAGCTTTTTGAGCTTACAACCAGCTTCTTCAATTGCGAACCGACCAAACCTCCCGATTTCGCCGACCACACTCAGCTGTCAAACTGACTCTTCCTTTTGTATCAGCCTCGGCTTTTTATCAGATTCACAACTGAGGAGAAAATGCCTCCTCGTACGTCGGCTCGCAGGAAGGCGCAAGCTGTCGTCGAGACCAAGGTCGAGGAGAAGACCACCACCAAGGCGAACGGATCCAAGAGCGCAACTGCTACTGCCGTCAAGACCAAGACCGCTGCAGTCCCCAAGGCCGCTCCGAAGCGCAAGGTCGAGTCGGACGACGAGCAAGAGGAGTGTGGCAGCTGCGCCGAAGAAGAGAAGCCTGCAAAGAAGAGGAAGACCGCCGCCAAAGGCAAGGCGAAGAAGGACGACGACATGCCTCTCGCAGACAGAACAGCCGTTTCTTCGTTGAAGAAGGCGATGTACATCGGTGCTCATGTGAGCGCTGCAGGAGGTACGGACAGTCCTCGGCTCTCCTATGACGATTTTTTTGACTGACGGTCTTCTTCGCAGGTGTGGATAACTCGATTCAGAATGCCGTCAACATCGGCGCCAACGCCTTCGCCCTATTCCTCAAGTCCCAACGCAAATGGGAGAGCCCGCCTCTCGCGGCCGACGCCAAGAAGAAGTTCCTCGAGCAGGCAAAGGCAAGCGACTACGACGCCGGCGCCCACGTCCTCCCTCACGGCTCCTACCTCGTCAACCTCGCGCAGGCAGACGCCGCCAAGGCGAAGCAGGCGTATACCAGTTTCATTGACGACCTTCAGCGCTGCGAGCAGCTGGGCATCAAGCTGTACAACTTTCACCCAGGCAATACGGGAGGCGAGGCGAGGGAGGAGGCATGTGGGCGGATTGCGGCGCAGTTGAACGCGGCGCATAAGGCGACTAAGAGCGTCATTACAGTGTTGGAGAATATGGCGGGCGCGGGAAACGTCATCGGCACCAAGTTTGAGGATTTGAAGGAGATTATCGACAAGGTTGAGGATAAGAAGAGGGTGGGCGTGTGCATTGATACGTGCCATGCGTTTGCGGCGGGCTACGACTTGCGGACGCCAGAGGTGTTTGGGGAGACGATGAAAGAGTTTGATGAGGTGGTAGGGAACAAGTACCTGAAGGCTTTCCATCGTAAGTTGTGCTGTACGAGGTGACTTTTAGGAACAAAACGCTGACGAAGGACAGTCAACGACAGCAAGGCACCATTTGCCTCGCATCGTGATCTCCATGCCAACATTGGCACCGGCTTTCTCGGTCTGCGGGCGTTCCACACACTGGTCAACAATGACGCATTCAAAGACATGCCGATGGTCCTCGAGACGCCCATCGATCGTAAGGACGAGAATGGGAAGAGTGTCGAGGACAAGAAGGTGTGGGCGGACGAGATCAAGCTGCTGGAGAGCTTGATTGGCATGAACGCGGAGAGCGACGAGTTTAAGGAGCTCGAGGAGAAGCTACAGAAGCAAGGAGCCAGCGAGAGGAGTAAGATCCAGGATCAGGTTGACCGAAAGGCTGCCAAGGATTCGAAGAAGGGGACGAAGGGCGCGAAAAAGGCGCCTGCCAAGGGAAGGAAGAAGAAGGTCGAGAGTGATGAGGACAGCGAGTAATGGTTTCGCTGTGCCAGTGTATCAATATGTATTGTTAGTTCGCGTGGCGTGTGTACAGGAATGCCAGTGTCCGCGGAAGGACTGCAGGATATGGAATCTACTCAATGATGATCCTCCCCTGAGGCATAACATGATAGTGCAGACAGCAGAACCCCGTCGAGGTTGAAATGCCGTGAAAGGGTACCTGCTGACAACCTGGCAGCGGTCCAGGCAGTGATCACTCTGCATAATGAAAATAGGATGATGGTAGTCGCTGAAAGGGCCTAGACATAGAACCTTTTGAGTCATCCATTCTGGCGAGATCTATATAAGTAGCTTGCGCTTACCCAGACATCGCTCTCTCGCAAGGCCAATGGTGGTGGTGTCAATGGACGCGTAAACGGACCTTGTATCATAAATGACCCTCCCAACAACACTTACAAGGGCTAGGCTCTCACATTGCATAATACTTCAACCAAATTCCGTCCTTATTTCCGATCGGCCCTGTCGGTTGTGTATTCAAGATCAAAAAAAACATTGGACACCGCCTTGGATATGTTTCACTTGGGCCATCGAGATGAAACCTTTGACCTTTAGACGGGATGTCAGCATACTGGTCCATAAAGCTAGATACAGAACCACCCAAGGCGCACATTCTTCTGGAAGAGAAGTCGTAGCACAGCTGCTGTGTGGTCATATATAGCGGGCTTCGGCAAAATCGGAGCAGGTTTGTAACCATACCTATGCATCACGTGGACACAAACAGGGGAACAGTTGGCCATGATTGCCGACATGACCAGAAAAACCAGATGTCGTCATCTTTGAAGGCTTTATCAAAACCAAAAAGATTCTGATCGATTTCAAGTAACAAATACCGAAAACCTTATGTAGGAACCCGGGCGTGCCAGGCGTCAAATCCCTCCCCCCAGTGCCCAACGACACAAGCGAATGTGCTTACAAGAAGATGATAAGATCAATGGTCGTATTGCAGCAATCTCTCGAATATATGTACTTCATCTCTTTCTCAACACACATGAAAGCAGACCAGTGCACATATGGGTAAGCCCTTCCGTGTTCCTCATCCCCGCTTTGAATCATTCTGTGAGTATTTCGGACCTATCACGAGAATCTACGTAGATCATGCAGAAAACCATGAGCAAACCGGAGGGGAGGCTCTGAAGCTGGTACCACACTTGACTCTCCGCAGCAAAAGCATTGTTGCAATGTACAATCGTCCGCTCCGATTTCCAACAAGTCTGAAGATTCAAAACTATTTGGAGAAGCGTTCATACCAATGACGATGTGTGGGGCAACACTGGGGTGCTTAAATGTCAGCAAACACAAATGAGACTCAGGGATATTTTGAACTGTCTCATTGAGGCCTGGCTCATTTTGCCCCTGGGAGCATTTATATCACCGTATTCGATGTATGCTGTATGTCTTGCTTCGGTATTATGGCGTAAGAGGGAGACAGCAGAATAACAGAACGCTTGCAGAGAACGATGGCGGGAGGTAGAACCATCGTTGTCGACCGTCTAATACTTGATCCAAGATCAAAGAGTTTCGGGGGAATCATGTCGAGATACTGGTCACGGATTCTCTTCAATAGGTTAGGTCTGTACATATGAGTCTACCAAGCCGTCGTGGCTTCGTCCTATACACCCGTTCTGTCTGCTGAAATGAGGAATATATCTAGCGGTCTACGCAACACCTCACTTTCAAGTCTCAGCCAGAACCGTAAGAACAAATGTATTAGTGTTGCAAGTCTACTTCTCGAAATACGAAAGCCAGTCTATCCTTGACTCCCTCCGCTTGATTAAATGATCTACAAATCCGATTTGAGGATCGACCCGTCCATTATCGCTTTAGACTACACAAACCTAGGCAGGAAGCGACATGATGCGAGTCTCACGAATTTGAGCTCCCTCATGGCCAAGGTATCGCTCACTCGTGTACCTAGCTGCAATGTTAGTGAAGCCCCAAAAGAGAGCATTCTGCGAGCGCCACTTACGTGAAATGGAGGTTGCCAAGAGCAATAGTACGGCAAGCCTCAATGTATCTGAGCACTTCCTTGTCCACACTTTCACCCCAAACTGGCAGTTCCGCTAAGGCCCTGTACCATGATCGGTAGCACTCCAGTATCATATCACCAATCTGATCAATGGCTTCCTGTTCGCTAAAGCCTTGGGCCCTGAGCAGCAAGATGAGGTTATGCTCACCTCCTTGTTC
This sequence comes from Colletotrichum fructicola Nara gc5, assembly GCF_000319635.2. Classification (NCBI taxonomy): domain Eukaryota; kingdom Fungi; phylum Ascomycota; class Sordariomycetes; order Glomerellales; family Glomerellaceae; genus Colletotrichum; species Colletotrichum fructicola. The sequence continues at coordinate 3,216,453 of NW_027094051.1, read as the reverse complement.
CTATGTGATTTCTCGTCAGTATGGGCTCCGCGTAACGTCTGGCCAGACCAGACAACTCACCAAGTCTTTGCGATATGACAGAATGTCGTTGACACTGAAATGTGTTAGTGAGATACAATATATAAGGCAACTTTACTCACAAGATGACAAGATCGGCCGAGACACGTTCACATTCTCGCACGGACGGATGGCCAAGGTACTTTTGTGAGATGTTGATGCCATGAGCGTACCTTCATAGCAACTGCTTAGCAGGCTTATGACGAAAAGATGAGAGTGACTATTACTCGACAAGGGCAAATGATGGCTCTGTTCCAATCGTAGCACGTCGGAAGTTCATGTACTCATCAATAGTGAGTGTGAAGGCGGATTGCGAATGTGCCACCTTCACTTGGCCGAGAAGTCCATCAAAGTACATCTTGTGGGAAACTTTCCAATGCTCTTGCAAGTCTAGAGAAGTAATTCAGTGAGAAGAACGAAGTTGCACTTGATATTGTCTCATCATACCTTCGGATGATCTCTGTCGATCTGTTAGCCGAGTGAAAACATGCGTGGACGGTTTACCTTGGTAAATGACGTACCTTCTTCACACGATCCCAGGTCGTCTGAAAGACATATCTGATCGGGTTCTCATGTTGCTGCACCGGTGGGTTCCGGTCCTCCAGGATGGCCCAGTGAGCATCCAACTCTTCCTTGGCTTTGACTGGGTCGTTTTTAAGGTGACCCTCATCAAATTCTACATGGTGTCAGTCGCGGTGAGAAGCAGATACATGAAAAGTACATACGGTCATCAAAGATGAATACCTATGTTAACAATCAAGGTCAGTCACGCATGAAGGGAAGTGTGATAGCACTGTTACTTACCCAATTGTGCCAGTCGACCATCATGCGAAGGGCCTCTGTGTCAGCATATGGAGCCGAAAGCGCGCACATCAGAGCAAAATCAGCTTTGACGTTCTTCTTGGCTGCGGTCTCATCAAATTGGAACACCCTAGACGACGTCTTAGTTCGAGATGTTTGTAGGAGGGTAGGTAGGTATCGGCTCACTCCTTGATCCAATTGTCTGCCTCAAGCTTGACCTTCTCATAGTTGGCGTTGACAACAGGTTCAGTTGAGAGAATTGAGGAACATAGATCCGGAATGCGCACGGATTTGCGTGCTGAACTGACACGCCCCTTTATGAAGGAAAGGTTGGGTGAGATAGATTCATCATCCGATTCAGGGGGTGTGCTCGAGGTATCCGGAGACCCAAGAACGTACTCAACGGGGGACGAAACCCCATACTCGCTCGCATTCGACGGCATGTTGTTAAGAGAATATTGAGGGATCTTGAATGTTTGAGCTGCACTCATGTAACTGATAAAGATATGAATGTCCAGTTTTCGACGATGGTCTTGGGAAAGCACAACTGAGGCAGGAAACTCGAGTCCATATATAGTTGAGATAAGAACGAAAGGCTGGGGGCTTCATCATTGTCCTTGGTCTGTCTGCCTAACAGCGCCTCCGTGACCCCATCCACATCTTTCTGTCATTTTCTTGGACGCTCAGAAATACTCAGAAATCACAATAGCACCAACACAATATCTCACCAAGGCTGTTGAGCCCCCCACTGCTGGGATCCCCACATCCATCTTTCTTCAGCAGTCGGGGCAACTCGGCCCCCAACTGCTTCTTCCGGGGGCGTCAGAATGGAGCCTCTTTTGACCCGGAACGCCCGAACCACAGAACTCACGTCATCTCAACCTCTTGTGCCGCAGGAGTTCGTTGCCCTCAAATAGGCTTATCTTATCCTCATGACTCGTAAGTTTCTTGGTTTCTGACGGATGATTGCAACTATGAACCGAAAAGAGCTGAATGGAACTGATGTGTAACTTCGTCCAGCTGCCTTTAGTAGCAAGTGGCTGCAATACAAGCCACATATTGAATGGCACCAATAATCCTGCAGGATCGGTTAGATTTGCCATAAAGCTGAAGTTGCACTTGTGCATGGAAGAGACAGCATAAAAAATGGTCAGTGGCCTAGCAAACACGACGGAGGAATATTCTAAGGTACACTTTCCTGCTAAATCAAGAAATATGTAAAATTCCAAGCCTATTGCGATAAAATTCATGCAAGAATGAAGTCATGGTACACCTACTGGGAGCCGAGTAAGCAAGGCTTCAGGTGAGATATCTCTCATGGGCATTGGAAAGCTGAAGCACAGCACGAGATCTTGTCCACGTGCCCGGTGAGTCAGAATTGATGCAAGGCCTTTGATAATCTATTGATTCCCAACTTTCTAGACTCGGCCATCAGAAATTGATTGTAATGGAGCAATTCGCAGAGGGTGCCCAGAAACCGGAACAGACTCTGCCGCATATGGGGCATTGGGAGAAACCCCGGTCAGATACGTGCGAAAAGGGAAAATGCTTCGGCTCCCTTACGCCAAGAAATTTGTAACGAGCCAATGAGAGCATCTACATGTGTTCTGTGTTGGTACAATATTGCCTTACTGCTGAAGGCGCAGCCCCGTTGCGACCATGGAGGCAGAAATCTGGCTGTTGGTTGAGAGAAAACAACTGTCAGCGTGCGATAGCTGAAGCCTGAAGATGGACGTCTGCCGGGGTCTCGGGGGCGGCGGATCAAAGTCTGTTCTTTCTTCTGGGGATAAAATGATCCTGCATTGAGAGGTGGAGTTGATGCTGCAGAACGATTGCCTAATGCATCGACACTGTCCGAACCAACCAAACAGGCCGCATTACCAGTTGTAGTCGTCGGGGGAAGTGAAGCAAATATATTGTGATTGGCAGTGTTAGTCGCCAGAACAGCCCGAAACCAATGCAAAGATGCGGGGGATGTCATACAAGAAGTGTCACATTGCATTCATACCGCATGGATATTGCAGAGAAGATGTCTTGGAAATACACGTGAGGGGTTAAAGAGCTTTCCACAGACAGTTTAATAAAGTCGTCAGTGCCATTCCCGTGTTTTCTTTTTGAGAATTCCATCCGGTCTTTGGCTTGGGTTGAACTATCTTGGTAGCTTTAGACAAGTTCAATTACATTTCTGTTGGTTTTCTTTTTGCATGCATGAACTCCTGTCTTAGCCCTTGACCATGGCTCTGACATATTCTGTGTCGGGCGGCATCCAGATGCTTTTGGTGGGGGGTTTGCTGTATTCTATCGGGCTACTGTTCTACAGGCTCTTCTTCCATCCTCTCAGAAAGATCCCCGGACCTTGGTACGCCGCAGCGACGAGCTGGTACGAATTTTACTACGACGTTGTTCTGGACGGCCAGCTTGTCAGGCAATACCCGATTCTGCATGACAAATATGGTGAGTGATGCGGACGCCAGGCTAAAGAAATACGGTGCTTACAATGCAATTCGTGCAGGGCCTGTGATCCGCATCTCTCCCGACCGCATACACGTTAGCGATCCCAGCTTTTTCAGGGAGTGAGTTCTGTTCCTGAGGAACTACCAAAGAAGCGACTCATTTCGTCAACAGGGTTTATGCGAATAACAGCCGATATCTCAAAGATTCGGGTTTCTACCAGGCTTTCGGCACGTTGAAATACTCCATCGTTATGCTTATTGACCCGGAAGAGCACAAGCAGCGAAGAAACACCGTCAAGTCCCTTTTCTCGACCAGACAAATGGATCAGCTGGCTCCTTCGATTTTGGATGTTGTCAGGAGGGCTATGAATAGGGCACAGAGATCTTACGACGGAGGAGCCCCGCTGAACATTCAGGCCTTGTGGTCGTCCGTCACAGCAGGTCTTAACATGACAGGTGGAGGAAAAAGCTTCGCTAAGTTGTATAAAGGTTGACACGATCATGTCTGTTCTGTTTGATCGGCAAATGAATTTCGTGGACTCAGACGAGGAGATGCCCCCTTTTCTGGACGCCATGACGAAATTTGCAGACAACTTTCTTCTCACGAAACACTTCCCCCTGATGAACCGCCTCGCCGTTGGCTTGCCAATGAGCATAGCTGGTATGATAATACCAGGATTCGCCGCTTTCCGCAAGGTAAACCACCAAAACTCTAGAGATTGACTTTCCACTGACTTGAGATACCAGCAATGCTCGGAATGGATTGGGGAAATCGAAGAAAAGCAAGCTAAAGGCTTGACAACAGCGTCTGATGGACGGCCCACTTACTTTGACCTGCTGCTCCGCTCCAATGCTAAAATGCCCAATGGGCTGAACAGAGAGGCGCTTGTAGACGAGGCTTTTGTACTTTGCTTTGCTGGTACCGACACTACAGGTATTGGTCTCAGTCTCGGGACCTACTATCTTCTGAAGAACCCTGAGAAGCTGAACAAGATGCTCGACGAGTTGAAGACGGTGAAGACAAATGCCGAGGGACTTTTCGAGTACCGCGAACTTTGCAATCTCCCATACCTGGTCAGTAACTCGGCCCAGTCGCCCATAATCCCATGCTGACCTCCCCCTTGACCGCTGTGTGCAAAGAGATTCTTCGCTTGTCTTCACCAGTGCCCGGAATCACCCCCCGCAGAGTTCCTGCTGGAGGTGTATACGTCGCCGGTCATTTCCTTACGGGAGGGGTGAGTTTACAGACTGCTGCTTGTTGATCTCATTACTCAACTCTCAAACAGTCGACCGTATCTCAAGCGATCAGAACCATCCACGACAACCCGGATATCTTTCCGGAGCCAGAAAGGTTCATCCCAGAGCGTTGGCTCGGAGAGAATGGATGGGAGCTGGAGAAGTGGTTCGTTCCCTTCAGTAAAGGGACACGCGCTTGCATAGGACTGAAGTGAGTGCTCATCGTTGGCTAAGTTCATTTGGAGAGACTGACACTTCAAAGCGTCGCTTACACGGAGATGTATCTCTGTCTTGCCAACTTGTTCACCCGCTTCAATATGAGTTTGTACAAGACAGACGATAATACGACACAGTGGGCGGATGGTCCTGCGGCTAGAATTCGCGAAAGTGTCAAAGTCAACATTGATTCGATCAAGATGTAGTTGCTTCAAAACTTTACCACTGGTATGTCTTTGGGCTATTTGTTACTGAGTTGCGATCGAATAAGCCAATAAGCTGCATAAAGATGTAGAGCTGCGAGGGTTTTCTTCGGTGTTCCATTGCCTGTCAAACGTCTTGTGCCAGATTCTGTGCTGCTCACACCTCTTCTCTTGGCAGCGTGCATACAGCTACGCAGTCGAATTCTCAGCGGCCAGTAATATCTGGAATTTAGCGGTATAAATCATGCCAACATCCGTTTGCTTCTGCAATGTAACGTCCGTCACCCACTTTTGGCCACCCCCCACATTTGGCCATCCCAAAAATGCCTCACCGCCATGATGACCACCAACTTCAATCTTCCACAACTTCACCAATTTTACTCCAATCGCCTTCATCTTTCGTATATATCTTCTTTTAATCAAGATGCCTCAATATACCGAAGATGACATCAACCAGGCTCTTGAAGCCATTGCACGCGGTACCAGCGTAAAAAAAGCTGCATTTGAATGGGGTATACCACGATCAACGCTGAAAAATCGTATGAAGGGTCATCAGGCAAGGGATATAGCCTTTTCTGATCTGCAAAGGCTCTCTGCAAGCCAGGAAAGTGTTACGACCCGTTATGCATGGATAACAGTTAACCGACCCACTCGGGCGTCGGGCGGCTAGGACAGGACATTTGTACTCTGCAGGATCACGGGAACAACAGGGACTCACTCAGGAACGGAAGAACTATGGTACAGGTCACGTGATGATAAGGAATGAGCATAGATAAGGGACCCACAGTGAGCGCTCAGTGGAGACTAGAATGAGCGCTCATCCCACTCTAGAATGAGCGCTCATAGTGACAAGGGACACAGCGCTCATGAACAAGCAGAACTGTTCATATACGACTTATATATATAGTATGACCCTGAGCCTGGCTCATGGTCAGACTTCCATAGCTCTTCAGCAATCAACTTAGTATTCATCCTCAGGATACTCTCAGCTTACCTTCACTGCGAATTACTTGTTGAGTCTGAGACTGATCACCTTAGCCTCTGAAGATCTGTGTTACGGTCAGCTATCCGACAGTAGGGTCTGCTAACAGAAGCTGGGGATTGACACGTTATAACAGTACACTGAGGTCGTGGTCTGGGTAGTAGGTCGTAGGCTGATAGTAGATCGGTCGTCAGAGGCTAAGGTGATCAGTCTTAGGCTCAACAAGTAATTCGCAGTGAAGGTAAGCTGAGAGTATCCGTGAGGATGAATACTAAGTTGATTGCTGAAGAGCTATGGAAGTCTGACCATGAGCCAGGCTCAGGTCATACTATATACAAGTTCTGCACAGTATCTCTTGTGGTGGCTATGTAGGATATCCGTGCTATCCAACATATCCATGGATAGCTGGGATAGCGGACATATCCAACATATCCATCTTTGCCCTGTATCCGTGCTGTTCCCGAAGTCACGTGACCTGTACCATAGTTCTTCCTTTCCCGATGGTTCCTGGTTACACCTGTGTTACTGCTTACATATGTTCTGTGTTAGCCGCCGAGATGCCAGGCGGGGCTGTTCCAACGTGTCATGCCTGTCGGGTCGTAACAATCTGATCTACTGTTAGCCTACGACCTATGACCCAGACCACGACCAAGTGTACTGTTATTACGTCTCAATCTCCAGCTTCTGTTAGCAGACCCTACTGTCGGATAGCTGACCGTAACATGTATACCCTAGTATATTTTACTTCCCAATGCCTTATTCACGCCATGTGTTGCTAACGTCGTTTCCAAACAGAGTCTTGCCTCGTCAACCACTAGCTTAGCCGACTCAATCCGCGACTATGTTTTCGAAAATGGCAGAACATACCATCGCTACAAGGAAGGGAGTAAGAGACTCCTGTCCGTTTCCATTTTCCCGGCGACACTACTCACAGAAACATCTAGAATACAACATGCCAAACGACGAACGTGAGAACGATAGAATGGGTAAGAACTCCCAGCCAAATCTCTCGTTGTGCCACGATTTCGTGACTTAACAAGAGACTCTTTTACAGACATGCAACATCACATGTTCCTCATGACACTCGGCGGGCGTCTGGGTATCTCTCCGCCTTGTCAGCCGGGTGCACATATTCAACGTGCTCTCGACGTAGGCACTGGCACTGGCATTTAGGCCATCCAATATGCAGAAGATCATCCCGAGGTCGAGGTATTTTACACCGATGAATAATCCTAAATCGTACTTTGTCAAAGAGCTAATTTGCATTGTCTTCAGGTGTACGGCGTAGATCTGTCTCCAACCCAGCCAGATTTGTACGGTGAATATGAAGCGAGCAGAAAGAGAAAGACTGACAGATGTTTCTTAGCGTCGTACCAAACGTCAAATTTGAAATTGACGATATCGATGAGGAATGGACCTACTCGCAACCGTTCGACTACGTCCACAGTCGCTTCATGACCTCTAGCGTTTCCAGCTGGAAAGAGTATTTGACAAAGTGCTACGAGTACGCCACCCACGCTCTTGAAGACGTTTTCGACCTTTGACTGCATTTATTCATTGTTGAACATCGCATCACTCACAACATGGCAGTAATCTGGCTCCTGGAGGCTATGTAGAACTCCAAGAGGCCGAGATGGACCCCCAAGCCGATGACGGCTCGTTCCCGCCGGACTGTGCACTCGCCCGTTTCGCTATCCTATTAAAGGAGGCCGCCTCCAAATTTGGCCGCGTCTTCATCGAGCCGCCTAAACTCAAGCCACTGATGGCGGAGGTTGGTTTCGAGGACGTGACCCTTGTCCGATACAAGTGGCCAATCAACGACTGGCCCAAGGACCCCCGATGGAAGGAGCTCGGAGCTTGGAACCTCGAGAACAACCTCGGCGCTGCTGAGAGTCTCGCCATGGCACCGCTCACTAGAGCACATGAGTGGAGCCGTACTGAAGTTGAGGTGTTTCTTACAGAGGTTCGGCAGGACTTGAGAAACAGGGCCATCCACGGATACTTTCCACTGTAAGCTACCATGCACACTCGCGTTGGGAGCTTTCCACAGTGAAGACTGACAGAGCTATCATCAGGTATTTCATCTACGGTCGAAAGCCACTGTAGACGGATGATCTTGCCTAGAGGGAGCACTACTTCCAGTCAGGTCTTGACTCTTGTGCGCACTGCATTCTTCTGCTGCACACGATTGTGTATTTAAATGGCGCGAGTAGAGACAGAGGATGTGGACGCCTCGCTTGCAATGGATCCAGGCCCGTTCCCTCACTGCATAACACTAATGCAAGCCGCCAGAATTGAGCGAGTAGGATCCGACGGAAAGAGTCCTAATCATGCAGGTTGCCGTTAACTTCACTGCAATTTAATATCGTCCTGAAGGTATGTCCGCTGTGCGAGCTCTCTGGGCCATATTGAATGAGCAAAAGGCGATGCAATTGTTGGGGCCGACATACATACCTACATGTATGTACTTCTATCTTTCCATAAGAACTTGGACGGCTTGTCCACTTCACCTATTCAGGTCTAAACAGATTCCTTACTTGTCTCGCATTTGTTGCTTTCTCTGAAAGATTCGCGTATTTTCTAGCTCTATTAGGATACGCACGAGTGTTTGTTTCTCCACGCCTGGCTGTTAGAGATCTTGATTGCCATTGTCCATCATGGTCATCGCCCCTCAGCGCTATCTCCCGTCTATTGATGCTGTTGTATTCAATATAGGTCCGTCGGAAGATTTCTTTCCAATATGAATTGAGAATAACCAACGAGCTGGATGGTGAAGCCCAATATTCCCTTGAATCGAATCCAACGGCAGTGGATCAAAGCAGATTGTTTGTGGCCAGACTTCAAAATAAATCGCCGATCATCTTTTATATGTCTCTTATCCAAGCCTGCACACCCTTGGCTGTGGAATTGACTGTCAAGACAGTATATTAATCCATGGAGATCATGATTCCTGCTATCGTCAACCACAATGAGTCCAGCTTCTGTCCTTGGACCTTCTGGCTTTCTCACGAGGTGTTTTAATCAGTGTGAGACCGCACACCACGCTTAAGGTAGTCAAAGTCACATCTCTTCATCGGAAATGTGCAGCCCTCCTTGAGTATTATTCTGAATGTCGCGCGGACGACAGCACCGCGGTGAAGTAATCCAAGGGGCAATTCAAAGAGTAATACTCGAACATCGTGCTGCACCTTACAGCCAGCCAGCATCCCTTGATAGTATACTACTGAGACTTTAGGGGTAAATAGCCAGCACAGAAAGGATTGCTGCAGATTAGAGACTGGCTGTCAACCTCAATTCTTTAAATAGGTGGCCCAGCAATGTCAAATGACGATGACATATTGTGAGGCTGTCAAAACATTCCAAGCTCTGTGAAAGTATATGAAAGACGCTTAACCAACATGCGTATGCACCATTCCTTGTCCTGGGCACTTCAGCATCAGCGAAGTACAATCAGGACACTGCCTTCTTCAAAGAGAAAGTCAAAGCATCATAAGAAATGGGCATATTGAGCTTATCCCGAAACTTAAAAGAAGCATAATGCTAAAACAAGCGAGGGTATATCTTGCAAACAAACAAGTCGCTTCCAAGGGGGGTATCATTTCAAATCCCAACTCCGAGAACAGAACTCAAGAAATCACCTCTCAAACCTCCCGTACCATTCCTGCTCCTCCTCAACATGCGCCCGATACACCTTCCTCAACTCCTCCAGCCCCGCCTCGTTCTCCCTCTCCCGCTCCCTCATCCTCGCCGCCGCCGGCCCGCTCCCTACCGCATCGATCCCAACCAACGCCTCCGCCTCGATCCGCGACACGAACCGCCCGTCCCGCAGGAACAGCCCCGGGTGGCACCCTACCAGCGCCATGAGCGCGTACGCAACCAGCAGCCCCTCCAGCCCGACGAACAGACCCTCGCCATCCTTCGCGGAGACGCCCCCCGCGTACTCCGCCACCCGGAAGCACAGCCGCCCGAAGAGGACCGCCATCGCCGACGGCACGGCCATCGCGAAGATGCGGAAACGCCGCGGGAGCGGGACGTAGCCCGCGTCGCGGTGGAACGTGGTGTATCCGTACCGGCGGTACGAGAGCGCCGCGCGGACGAGGACGGAGGCGAGCAGGAGTGCGGCGGCGATGAGGGTCGCGAGCTGGAGTGCGAGCCCGGCTGTGACGAGCTTGGCGCCGGCGGGGGTGGGGGTATAAGAGGGCGTTTTTGTGTCGGTGAGGATGGCGGAGGGGGCGCTGCTGAAGCTGAGGGCGAGGCCGGCGAGCTGGAGTGTGAGGGCGAGGAGGTCTGCGGGGAGGAGGAGGGCGGCGTAGAGGCGTGCTGGGAGGATGGAGTGTTCTGTGCCGAGGGTGTGGACCATGGGGCCGAGGGAGACGTAGATGCTGGATGGAGTTTGTTAGCAGCCGGTCATAAGGTAGTCTGAAATATGGGGGAAGGGAGAAAGCCTACCTTGACGTGAGGAAGACAGGGGCGATAGTGAGAAGTGCTTTGCCTTGCATGAAGGGGTACATCGCCCAGGGATCGCTCCAGCCCGCGAGACGGTCCGCCCAGCCGATGATCTCAAGCGCGCATGCCAGTGTGACTAACATGGCGAACGGCACCGTCGCCGAGTGTTTCTGTTGTTGTGTCTGGGAGGCTCGGACTGTGATGGCCGCGTTGGCGATGAGGCAGATTGAGGAGATGGCGATGAAGATGACGGGGGCCTCTTGGCTGGGCCGGTAGCCGTAGGGAGACGTCGAGACGGAACATGTTGTTAGGGCGCAGGGCTGTGACATGTTTGCGACCTTGCAGTTTGTCGTCTATTGGGATGTTGTGATATGACACAACGAGGAGGCGTGATCAAGATGGTAGTGAGATGGCATTCGAAGAGGCGGCTCGGTGGTCAGACAAAAGACTGGAGAAGGGTTGCACTCGTGCTGTCTCTATATTGGATGCCTAGTAGTCTTTATACGCTCGCGACATCGAGGCTTCGACAGAATGCCCGTACCAGACCGTTGGGAAAATCATCGTGGCCGTGTCTCCCTGACCGTCGCCGACCCGATCCCGCGGTACGTTGGTTGGGTGCTATTGTTAGAAACAACGGACATGCAGTGAGCAAAAAGAGACAGATTCCTGCGGGGGAAAACACACTGGAAGGAAGTGGCAGTGGCAGCAGATCCCCACACCCCCGGCGCCGGGCGTGCTGCGCAAAAATAGTGGGGACCCGGCCGGGCATGCTCGCCGGGGCGTCGTCTCTGGCTTTAGGCACCCGGCAATCGGACCTAAGTATTAATGGAGCATCTCTCTGTAGCCTTTGTATCCACATCTTCGCAATTTGAGACCCGGAGCCAGTCTCCTCTTTCACGAAGCTTGAAATGAACGTCTTTCTGGATCATAATGGCAGCCTGGGCTAGCCCCAGCAATTAAGCTTATTCAGGTGTTTTCCCAACACGTTGCCCCCTGTTCGTTGCAAATAGCGGCTGCCTACAGCGGAGTAGGGACAAGCACCAACAATACATTGGGAGCTTGCTGCGGCGCGGCACAATCACCTTGGCGTCTGTCTGTCTGTCTCTCTCTTCCTCTTCCCCGCGCCAATGCTGCTTACCGCCTGTCGCGCTCAGCCTCCTAGCCGGATTCCCAAACCTCTCATTCGCTTGACCGGCCCCGGGGAGATGAAAAATGTTTGTTGGTTGGTCTTTCTCACGCGCAGCACTGCCTGCTTCTGTGTTCCCGCGAACGGCGGCAAAACTGCACTTTTCTTTTTATTCTTATCTGCGGTGTGCCGGTTGCTTGGTTTTCGGTCTATCAGCTTGAGGGATGCTTGACCGAGAGGGCCCGACGTCATCCTTGTTGGTTCGCTCACATGGTGAGCGGCTTCCGACACTTGCTGCCTTGCTATCGCCAAAGTGCGCAGTCATCGTCGTTGTTAAAGCCTCTTCCACCGCGCGGGCATTCAGTCTCGTCGCTTGCGACAGGACCAAGTTCACAGGTAATGGCGGTGAGATGGGAGTATATCTTTGAAAACATTATAATTATGTACTATTGAAGATTGCCAAGGCCGGCTAAAGTCGTGGAGGAGATTTACCCATCCTCGGTTTTCCATAGTCATGAGTATCTGTATTCCTCCCCAAATTCCTTTTCATAAACGAAGGTGTTCATCCAAGGCGCAAAAGCGCCACCCAATAAATCTCTACTCCGAAGCATAGTTCGCTTGAAATCAAAAAAAGAGGTATCTGGCACTAATCTAAAGTCTTAAGAAGGGAAGGGACGGACAGAACTGCCCGGTGTAATGACGGGTTTACACGCCGGGGCGGGTGAACATAGAGCCTTGGGGCCAGTTGCCCAGACCGGCGGGGTCACCACCGATGCGGACGTAGACGCCGATGCCTGGCATGCCGTTGTCGATGACGAAGAACTGGTACCAACCCGGAGGCGCGACACCGGCGTTGGGCGGCGCGGTGACAGTGCAGCTCAAGGCGCCGCACGAGACGGCAGGGAAGATTGTGCGGGCGCCCATGGAGTTACCGTGGGTCGAGGACACGGCACCGAGAAGGGAAACCTTGATTACGCCGTTGGGCTGGTGTCCAAGGGAGAAAGTGACAGTTTGACCATACGTCCAGTCGGTGTTGGTAACATTGAACGTCGGGCGCGGCTTGCCGCTCAGGAGGTACGGAGGGCTGAACTTCTCGACGCGATACTCCTGAGGGTTGACGCCATCTTCAGGGTCGGAACCACTGACCAGAACACTGCCGTCAAGCAGGGTGATGGACTCGGAGTGGTAGAGACGGGAGATGGTGGTGTTGGCCATGACTGTGATGCGCGAGCCGACAGGCTTCTCGGGGTCGTACAGGAGGGCCATGTGGTTGGGGAAAGCAGCCAGGCCGAAGCCGGCGACACCTTGCATGGCACCGTTGTTGATCAGGTAAGTGCCGTCAGGAAGAGGCGCGATGCAAGACATGACACGGCGGGTGGGCATGCGCTCAATTGTCCAGGTTGGGTTGGTGGCCTCGGGCTGGATGGTGACACAGTTGTCCAGGACAATGTTGGCGCCAGCTCCAGAGCCACCGCAGATGAGGATGCCGAGCGGATCAGTGTAAGGAGCCTTCTGAGGCAGGAGGACAGCCGTGCCCTCAAGAGGATAGGAACGTCCTCCCAGAGGATTGTTGACCGAGCCTGGAATCTGGGGCAACAGAGTCTTGGTGGCGAAGGTGTTTCTGTCCAAGATTCTGGCCTCGTTCCAGTAGGCGACAAAGATGTCCTGGCTGGGCAGAACGGCGACGAATGGGTACAAGTTGTTGGGGTCGCTCTTCTGAAGCCAGTCCATGTAGAGAGGAGCAGTGCCCGTGTAGGGCAAGACCTCAATCGTAGGAACAGCTGCGCCGTTGGAACCTTCCTCGCCTCCAATAACCATGATGGAGCCGTTGGCCATGACGAGAGCGGACGGGTACCAGCGACCTTGCTGAAGCTTGAGAGAAGGGTCCTCCTGCCAGTCCGTGGTACCGTTCACGCCGGGAGATCCACTGGGGTTGTAGAGACGAACACCATAGGTAGAATCACCGGACCAACCTCCAATGTTCAACTGGCGACCGTTCTTGTCGGGGAGCGTGAGCCCGGCAGAGCAGAAGATATCCGTCTTGACGTGCATTTCTCTCCAGGCCTTGTTCAGATCGGGAGCCAGAACGGGGTCCAGCTCGTATGCGCCAGTCGAGTTGGGCGGGCCAGTTCCCCACTTCTCAAGGAAGGTGACCTTGCCTTTGATAGTCTCCATGGTCATCAAAGGAATGCACTTGCCGCCGATGAACAGATCGTAGCTTCCAGCATCATTGCCTGTGGCATAGGTCCAGTTGTACAGAGCCGGGCCGGTCCAGAAGTAAGTCGACATGACAGCGAGACCACCGCAAATGCCAGTAGCATTGCCGGCGCAGGAGATACTGCAACGAGATTCATCGACGAAGGTGGCACCGGCTGTTACAATGTTGGCAGGGTCACCGCAGTAGCACTCCTGGCCGTATTCAAGACCAGCTGCCATGTAGCCGAATTTGGCGCATGCGTCCAAGCACAAACCAGCCGTCATAGTACCAGCAAAGATGGTCTGCGTGGCAAAGGTTCGCTTGTTGTTGACGTTGTCCGTGACGCACCCTTCGTAGGTCCAAGAACCGTTGAGTCCACTGCGCTGAGGAGCCGGAGGTGCGTACGTCTGGGGAGTGCCCTTTGAGTAAATCGTCATGCGGTTGCCGCCTCCGCACATCTGGGCAGAGTTGCCGCCACAGGGAGTGTTGCAGCTGGTCTGGTCAGAGGCGACAACACCGCCACCGTAGATGGCGTTACCGCAGAAGCATTGAGTGTGATACTCGGAGCCAGAAACCGTATAGCCGTTGGCCGCGCAGTAGTTGACGCAGGACTGGACAGTCATTTTTGGGTCATCAGCAGCTTGGACGGGAAGGATACGGCCATTGGCGTTATCCACCCAGCAGCCCTGGTTCGTCCACCCAGCAGGGAAGCCGGTAGATGAGGGAGACGCCGTAGATGATGTTGCGGCGGTCGCCGATCCACTAGCGGACGAAGTCGACAATCCGACAGTCGAAGAGGAAGAGACGGACTGCTTGGCGGTGCCGATTGTGTACACGGAAAGGCGGTTGCCATTACCACAGTACTGGAACTTGTTGCCGGAGCAGGTCATGGAGCAGTCGCTCGAAGGGGCGATTGCGGAACCAGCGGAGAAGGTATTTCCACACCAGCACTCACGAGACCACTCCAAGCCTGCAAAAGTGTAACCAGCACCACCACAGAAAGCTACGCACTTCTCTATGGTCATGGCATCGTCGCCGAAGTTGGTTGAAGGGAGGGCGCGAGCGTTGGTGGCCTCGGTCTGGCATCCGTAGTAGTTCCAGTTGCCGACGGTCGCTGGTTGGCTAGGGCCGGTGGGTGTAGGGGTAGCAGAGCTGATGCTGCTGCTCGAGGAGCTGATCGCCGAGGTCGCGCTGGTGAGGGAGCTCACGAATGAGGAGCTAGAGCTGCTGATGATCGCAGCGGCGGTCAAACTGCTACTGGCCGAAGTGCTGGACACAGCAGAGCTGCTGCTAGTAGGAATGATGGTGCTGCTGGAAGAGAAAACAGAGCTGGAGCTGGAGCTGGAGCTGGACCTAATAGTGGAGCTGCTGGAAGAAGCGATCGAACTCGAGCTAGACGTCGAGGAGCTAGTCGGCGCCGCGCTTGATGTGGAAGATGGCAAGGGCAGGTACGAATGCTTGTAGTCATAGACGTTCAAGCGGTTGGGGCCACCGCAATACTCAGAAGAGTTACCGTTGCAAACCATGTTGCAGCCATCAACAACGGAAGCACCGCCATTTGCAGGGCTGTTACCGCAGTCTAAAACGCATTGTTAGGAAAATGTCATGACGACGAACATGACAAGAACTTACAGCACTCGCCGGCGTACTCAACACCCGCAAGGATGAAACCGAGGTTCTGGCAAGCGGCAGTGCACTTGGCAACAGTCATGGCGCCTGTGACGCCAACACCATTCGTGAGCGCGCGGCCACCTGTACCCTCGCTGTTACGATGTTAGCCTCAAGTTGTGGTGGGCAAAGCAATGTTGACTCACGAATAGCATCCGATGGAAGACCAATCACCAGGGCCAGGGTTGACCGAAGGCCCAACAATGAGGGAGGTATGGTAGAGCGTGAGACGATTGGGACCACCGCAAGGCTGGGTTGCGTTTCCATTGCAAGGGGTAGTGCAGTCGGCGTCGGCGGCCTGAATGCCGTTCTTGGCCAGAGCATTGCCGCAGTAACATTCGCCATAGTACTCGGTTCCGGCGTAGGCGAAGCCCTTGCTGAAGCAGAATTGCGTGCATAGCTCGTTCGTCATCGTGTTGCCGTTGGTAGTGGCATCGCTGATAGTTCGGCCAACATCGCTAGATCCCAGTCAGTAAGTCGCTCTGGTTCAACAGACAGGTCCCGTACACATAGCAACCCTGAAGTTGGTATCCATTTGACGTGGTTGGGGGAGCTTGGAGGGCTCGCTTGTGCAGGCCCGGGGAATAAGCCGCAGCATTTGCAAGAGAGAACGTGGAAGCAATAACGAATGTCAACTGTGAGGCCCTCATGGTAACGAGTGTGTGCCAAGAGGCAGAAACCAACACAAAAGCAAGTAAAAGAGTGTAAAGGAGTGGGTGGTGAGGTGGAAGAGAACAATTCGTGATGGTCCGGGAACCATGAAGCTATATATTCTCTCGACTCAAAGCGCAGGCGAACCTGAAGTGACGGGAGGCCAAAGCGAACATAGAGAAGCATTAGACGCGGATAGACCTAACTAGGCTCCGGCCGTGACCTCTCACTTGGGAGATGTGATCTCCTCCATCGTACACTAGGGGGCAACGAGAGAAGTCCATTGGGAGAGGGGCCATGGGCGGGACTAGAGGATGCCATGCTCGCATGGGGCTTGCTAAGAAACCAGCAAGGCTAGCCGGGCGAGCTAGGCGACCACGAATTGCGCTTGCAAGGCGTGGTGTGTAAAGCAAATCAAATGGGCGAGACGCGGGTACTTCGTCCCTCGCATGGCTTCCGTGGTGTGGGAAGGGCTTGGGGCGGGATAGATGGGTGAGACGGCGAGACTTGGGCTGAGAGCGAGACAAGAACCGATGCTGGCCAACGGCCTGGGGTGAGCTGAAGTTGGAAGATGGTTCTCCGGACAGAAAACGAACATGTCTGGGCGCTAAACCATTAATAGCACCCCATCTCTTTGTGCCAGAGCCCTACCCCAAGGCCCCGTCAGCCGCCGTTGAGCGTTGTTAGGGGTGCCGTTGTGCCGTTGTCGCCCTCAGCCTGAACTTGACCATCAGCATAGTATGTCTCTTTCACTCAGCTCAAGTGAACCGTATCGTGAAGCTGCCCAGCAACACGAGAAGCCATACCACTTGAGAGATCAAGGCCCAACCGGGAGGCCGGGTTCCGCAGGCGAGCGCGAAGAGGCGAAGAACCGCCGGGCTTCGGCCCAGTTCATCATTCGAATGATTGCCACGCGCATGTGGAAATTGGCAAACAAAGTAGGAAGCGGCAGTGAGAGATGGGAAAGGAGGTCAGAATTTGGTGGTGTGCACGTCTCTCTTCTCCTGTGCGTGTTTTCTCCAAGATCCAATGCCATCGCCCTCTGGGGATCAGGGTCGAGCATAAGTGGGGCGCTCCCTACAGGGGGGTGCATATGTACGTACCCGATAGCTTATCCATTTCTCTATCTGGTAAGCTTAGTTTTGGCCCAGGGTCAGGGAGCAGGGGTCAAGGGACGACTCGACCATCTCTTCCCATATTGCCATTGTCGTTGCCATTCTTGGTTATTCTCTCTGCTAAGCGCTCTGGGGTAAAGTTGCCATCTTGCCGAGTAATGCCGACAAGAAACCCCGGGTGCTCTGCGAGAAGGCGCATGAGCACGAGGCTTGGGCTTCGGAGAAGATCTGCGGTAAACAGAGGTGTTTTGGGCGCCTAGGTGTTCCCTACAGACCGGGTAATCCGATTCCAGTTCTTCGGTATTGACGACGGCGTGCGCACCCAGGCCGCGTTCTTTCGTGATCACCGTCTATCGATGGCTAGATCGAGGTGCTGGGTCACATCCATGCTACCGAAGACGACATCCTGAGGCGCCGAAAATAGTCTTGCAGTACACCCACATCACCCATAGTAGGTATATGTTGGTGGCGAGTATATCGATTCTCTTCCGACAATGTATTGCTGTCGCTGTCTCAAGCGCCTCGGAAGGATGGCGTTTCTGCCCGTCAGTCCGTCTCTTGGCATTCGATACTGTGGACAGCAAGACCGTCAGCCAGAATCATAGAGACTTCACGAAATACCATGACAACCCCAGGTCTTGGCTAAGGTCTTGGGAGTACGGATTCGTACCTGCCAAGAAACGTCAACCTCTTCTCGTTCCCCCGGGAATGAGAAAGAGGCAGAGTGCAGCCGTGCTGTGCTAAGAGCCGATACCCGGCGAGCCATCGTCCAGTTGCAGTATCGCGCAAGGCCAATGCTGTTTGTCAGCTGCTGCCAGTGAGGAAGGATACGAGAAAGTGACACTGGAGAGATGGGACGAGTCAAGAGAAGTCGACTCCATCTTGCGTTTCTTTGACAGGAGACCTGCAGGCGGCAGGGGCCGACGCACAAGATCACTGGTGATCCGTGTGCTCCGCGTTCCCCTGCATGGCCCCACTCTGCAGTCAGCACGTACAGCTTCAGACTAGTCCCAATCGGGAACCATAACAGGGGCGGCAAACTCGGGTCGTGTGTTCATGCTCTTTCTCTTTCCTCTTCTCGCATTCGTCAGCTCACCAAATGACTTCCTTCCGCCTCAGTTGCCTTCTCGGACCTGACTTATCTCAATCGAGGTAGGAAGGCTCCACCTGACACTCAAACGACTAGCGCATCCTCCTTCTCTCTGGAGAGCTCACCATTTTTCTCCTTCGCAGGCTTCGTCACTCAGCTCCCTCCCACGCCTTACCATTGACAAGATGGCGTAACCGAGTCCCAAGAATCTCACGGTTTCAATCCATTGATTATGGCTTCAGAAAACTTTCTGTCTCTCTGTCAACGCTTCAGCCCATTCAAAGATGACAGGCATCGTGGCAGCGCAACGTGTCGTGTCATCCTAGTCAGCCTTAGGGAAAGCCCTCGTTCTTGATCACCACCGATCTGTTGTGCGATGCTGCACACGGCTACACATGGAATTGCTTATTCTCCGTCTATCACAAGGACGAACAAGTGGTCTGCTCTCTTCGGCGGAATCGCCAATACTTGCCCCCCCCTTTGGGACCCGAAAACCCCTGATCCCAGCTACGGCTGAGCATGGAGCTACCGATCTGAACCTGTGATGCTGCAGAACAACCTGCCAGGCATCCAGGTCTGGCCTCCACACTAACTGGGCCTCATCTGAGCGTTCACTCGGCCGGAACTGGGCTTCCATTTCCGCTTTCCTTGCCTAGCCATCTCCCGGCAAGTCGGGACATCAAATGTCGACGACTCGGCATCCTCTGGATATTCCTTGTCAGATACAATCCTCACCGATACAACCTTATCGCACGGTCTATTTTCATCTCAGAATCGACCGACGGGTCGCTTCTTGATGCTTCGCCACTTCCTCCCGATAATGGAAACAACCATCGTGAACAAGCCAGGAGGGGCTGCCCCCCTGCGTCGCCCTTCTCGAAGGAGAGCGCCCAACAAGCAACTGTGCCGGATGGATCTCGCTGTGGTGCCCATATCGATAAGGGGTTGCAAAGGAGACCAACAACTTGGTTGCCCCTCTCATGGCCGCGAAGCCTCAGCAGCCACTTTATTAGTCAAACGGCCAAGCCATCGTGGCTTGTCTAAAACAGACGTTAACTCTATTTGAACCGACTAGCAGTCCAGCTCCCTCAATAGCGCAGCCATTCTGCCAACCTGGAGCAAACATCGCTGCTTGCCCACGGCAAACTCTGGCCAGTCGGAAGTTGCGTTCTGCGTTGCCTTCACGATACAAGCGCGTGCCCTGCCCTTCGGCTAACCATCGCCACCCCTACTAATTGTCCCCGCCTATCCTTGGGCTGTCTTGGGGGTAACAAGGTGGACTTGTCGCCAAGTCGGCCAACGTTGTGCCAGGATACTGTCAGACGCGCATTAGTCGAGCTCTCGAAGCCGCGACCAGTCATTTGGCTACCAAACTCCATCCAGCATCTTGTCTTATGACGCCTTCCGGCAGCATGAGATCTGCCGGATCTCACGCTCTCTTGCTGACTGTGAGACACACCATCACTGCTCCTGATGTAGTACGCTGACATCATGCAACCGCGGGCGTCAAACCAGGGACATATCCAGAATCAGCCGTACCTAGTTGCTGCCTATCGAGCCACCTTAACACTTACAGCACCTTCCAGCTACCCTCTTAGCGCACAATGATAACCACACAGTTCAGTCCGGGGTCCTTCACATTCGATCCCCGACCCCGCAACTGTCGTGATTGTTTCTTCCTAGCTCTTGGTCAAGGCCGAGTTCACAACGACAGCTTAAGCACCATCGGTCTACCTAGTCTTCCAGCTCTCAACTTTTTGCCGCATCCCAATGGTATGGAAAGCACATGGCGCCGGCCAACCTAAGTGGCCAACGCCACTGCGCGGTTCAAATTAAGGACTAATATAGCCCTCACCAGCGCCCATTAGCAAGGGGCGAGCTCTTCGCAAGCCAACGTTCTATTTCTTGGGTTCTAGGCTGCAGCCGCTGCTTGCCGAGCCGTAGACTCATATTCTCTAAGCAGCGTACTTATCTTGTCAGGGGTTAGCGCCTAGTGTCCGACACTAAAGTACCCTGAAGAGCACGGCACGTTCAACGCATCCCACAGAAACCCTGAAGCACTCGTTTCCAAGACGGCGGTCTTCAGTTACGTTGCTTTTCCTTTTTGAGATACGCAGGATTCTGCAGCCATTTGGCTTCTGCTATGTCTAGGGCTCGGAAAGGCCTCTTATCTTGACTGATCGGAGCTGTAGGCAACGGGAGTGTGATCCTGCCGTTCGAGCTCGGCTTCTAGATGAGAAACAGTTCTCGTTTGCCGCAGGAAACAACGTTAGCCCAAACCATAGTCTCTTTGCTTCTATTCGTATCCTTTGGTCGGGGCCCTGCACCTCTGGATCGGACGCTCCGACTTTCACGGCTCTTGAGGCAAAGACCAAGACCTTGACAGCAGTGAATGGCTCAATGCTAGATGCCATATGGGTAAGCAGCCTGACAGCCGCCTTGGCAAATAGACGGGTTTGCTCCACTCCGAGTCACTATCGTCAGAGGCACAGACTGGAAAGCTGGCGTGTACACTCTACCGTTGCTCCTGGGCTGCTGGTTTGTGCACATCTATGTGACTGCCGAGGGCACGCAGACCACAGACAGCCTGCCGTCTAGCGATTCTCAATCTGGCCCATTCCGTTCACACACCCCTTCTTCTTGCCAATGGCACCCCTTAGTGGCCGCTCATCTCATCTCCACATTCCCAATCTCTCGGAGATGGCTTTCCAACTTCATTGGGCTGAGTTCACAGCCACATCCATAGATGAGAATTGCGCACGTTGCGCAAGCCGCTTGGCATCCACGTCGTCGCGCAGAAACCTCTTGGCCATGCAGCCTCTTGCCAAGTGACTCGACCGGTGTCGTTCTTGGCTCTCAACATGTGAGGTTCTGGTGATACCAAGCTTTGTGGCAGCTGCACCACCACCGCCCAGAAGGTAGACACTGGCTTTTCAGCCCACGAGAATATTTACGTCAGACTTTTCAATACAAGGCTTAGGCTGGTGTGCATGTGATCCGCCACGGTGAGGGGAGCTGTACGCAGCTTGGCGGCGCGTCGAGCTTAAAGGGCGTGATGCCCGCCGACCTGTGGTTGGATGGTCAGCTGGTGTTACCTCGGAGAAGAGTCCAGCTGAGTCAATGGAATACGCCTTGTCTTATGTTGAAGTTCCGAGAATCACTATCGGGTCAATTTTGCGGTCACGGGGTTCATCGGCCGGTGGTGGTTGTGCGACAAGGGAAGTTAAATGGACGACATCCTTGCGACGACTGGATGTTGGTCGATGTATCTTCAACCAGGCAGGAATCATGATCGGAAAGGAGGCAGCGCCGGCTAGACCGCTCACTACAGAGAAGCAGATGGCGTTCGCATCACTTCGGCCCCAAAGGTGTGATGGCACATTTCCATTCAGACCTCGATATTTCTGGCTCGGATGTGCCACCAGGCCTGACCAACGAGCCGCTCGTATCGGCGCCCGTGTCTCGGCCAAACCCACCGGTCAACCAACCCCTGGTTTCTGACCTAAAGATTCCTCGCACTCGACACAAAGTACCCAAAGTGGATTTCTCTCAATAGCTTCAGGAAGATCAGAAGGTTATGAGATCTGAGCTTTGGTGACCGACGTCTGCCCATACCCCTTGCGTCTGCCATAAGTAAGGGATGAGATGGCGAGGCTCTGAACGTCGTGAGACAACGCCCGTCAGTCGTTGATCCCTGCGTCGGTTTAACGGTATGAGTCAGATAGCGGGAGCGATCTCAATGTTAAATTCAACTTGCTTTTTGCACGATTTTCATGAAGAGAAAAGGGAGTTAGTCGTTTCTCTTCGTTGTAGGATGTTCTCTAGATCGCCAGGGAGTTCAGAATGAATCTGGCTGCTGACCACGTCAAGGTGAGTGATTGTTCGGGAAATCATGTATACGAGAAATCACCCTATCCTTTTTAAAAAGTCAGCCTCTTGCATGGTTGACATAAGGTCCAGGATGTGTGGATGTCTAGTCCTATTTGTGTTGCCTCACTCAAAGGCCATGATATCAATCACCCAGCGACATTTGCAGGTGAACTGAATCTCGTTGACATGAAGGATACCGGTATTGAAACATCCGTCTCACTTGCGCAGCTCTGTCGTCGGCTGAGTATTACTTAGCACACGACATATCCCCGGCGTGGAAACCGGACATAGAGCCACCGTCTTTACTTGAGTTTGCCTGGGCACCAAGCACACTTGGCTAGAACATCGCAGGAATAGGCATGAAGGCACCCGGAACTGGTGCATTGGCGTATCAAATTCTTTTCGCGAGTAGTGAATTCTACAACCTAACTAGTAACGATTTGTCGTTTTTCAACACCCACCCACACTCTCTCTCCATTTCACTATGATTTCCAACTCCTCGGTCTCTGTGGTGCATAAAGACGGTCATTGTGCCTGAGCCAGCTTGTGAGGCAATTGATTGCATCTTCCTCCGTGACTTCTGATTTGCAGGGGGGAACCCAAGAGTTGCGCGACTGTTCGTGAAATGGTAGCGCCCGTAAACTGGAAAAACCCTCTCACTTGCGTTTCGAGTCGTAGCCATACTACTTGGCTCTGATGCTTTGTATGCCTGGGAAGCTATTCCTTCAGAATACTGCCAAAACAAGAGACCATATCACCTCTACGAAGCCAAGTGGTGTCATAACGTGTCTGCAAATTACGGGATCCAAACCATAAGACATGTCTTTGATTCCAAAGGATAACCGTTGCTACTATTGCGTCAACAATTGTCTTACAGATGTTAGCTTCCAGTAACTGATGCCAATTTTATACGTTTACACGGAGCAGTATGACGTGCAAGGTTTGGAGTCGTCAGTCTCGAGTCTGACGGGATAGGGGCTAAACATTAAGACTGTTTCAAGATAGGACACAAATATAAAAAGGGATCATCTAGTCAATCTCTTGCCAAACGACGCAATTCAAGCTACCTTTTCAACGGCTGAACTGTGTCTTGCTTTGTGGAAGTTGAGCTTTACTAACCCAGTCCTCTACAAGTCCCATGCCAGTGACATATACTCCAATTCCGCATAAGATATTTTCTGGATAAAGAGCTGTGATATTAGTAGTATACATCCTGAATGCTACGGGAAGAAGGAAAGCCAACAGGGAAGGCGGCGTGCTTCATCTACTTTTGTTTCCGACTGAATGTGAATCTTTTCATAAGTGTAAGCAAGAAGAACTGAATGAGACATAGTGTTCACAGAACAGAACACAAGTCGATTGGCGCTCTGTCAAATTCACCACACTAATGCTACATGATTTATACTTGGTGTTCTGTATTTGTGTTCTGATCTTTGGATCGCACTTATTCAGTAAGCAAGCGCGTTCATAGATGTTACTTTTACTCTGAACACGTCGGCATCTGCAATACTAGTAACAAGAAGTTATGGATGAATCAGGTCAGCTGCTATGTTGTTTGTTCGCAGGATTACATCTTCAGCAAAACGTTCCCAAAGCTTTTCGCTTCAACTGTTGTGTTGTAGCGACATAGCAAAAGATTTGTCTCTTCGAAGGTCACCTGCGAACGGCGTCTTTGCTGAGCAACTCACTCAGAATAGCTTAAATATGATCTTCTAGCAATCTCGCTCTCACCAGTGTTATGTTTCTGCGAAGCAAGTACTAAAAAAGTGACTCGTGCTCTGAAAACGTTGTGTAACGGAGCAAAAGATTGCGCCGAGGGGGAATCGAACCCCCGGCTCCCCGACGCTGCTGGGTGGCAACGGAGAATTTTACCACTAAACCATCGGCGCTTGTGGGTGCTAAACCTGCTATCTTTGTCATACAGGTGACAACCATTCGCACTTCCAGCGCCTCACAGATCTCCAGTGATGTTCTTGAGACGCACAGGAAGCACAATTGGGCTGGACACCAAGTGATGATGATCAAAGTTCCGGATTTGAAGCAATTGGCCAAAACGCAGTATGCTTGCAACATGGACAATGGGAGTGCCCTGTTCTGAACGGGGCATCAGCATCTGCAAGCCGCAAGCGAAAAGTGACATCCACTGAGGCCAAACTCCGCGACAACCCCACCAACTACAACCGTTCTACAGCGAAACATAGCCCATGCAATAATCTAATGATGCAACGAGCAATCCTCTCAATTTCCCCCCAATGTGGCTTGGTTCTGCATGACGATATGACTGTATTGCAGCAGTTGAGTCAAATATGTCGTTCAATTGGAATTAGCGGCAAAGAAGCGCAGCAGAAACGTGCGGCCGAGGGTCCATGCAAGTTCCATGGTGACTCATAGTGACTGGCCTGGCCGTTTACGGCTCCTCCTGCTTGTTTTGTCAGCCTTACAGAGGCCACAGCGAACACTTGCCACACTCCTGCCACCAAAGGAAGCCCGGGGACCAAAATTTTAGCGGAGCCCCACCCAATGAACTGTTCTGCGATTAAGTCCGGCCCGTCGACAACCGCCCCCAAAGGAAACTTCGATTCATCTAGAGGCTGCTTCCATAATCTTAAAAGTCGCCTCCCGGGCCCTCAAAGGGAAAGGAAGCTTGACATCAAAGTCAATTCACCTTCTTTCTTTCCCATTCACTCTTTGTGAGGCCGCATTTTGTCGCCCAAGCTTTGCCGCCCAGCCTGGCAGCACCCGTACGAAGACGCTGTATTTCAAAAAGCGCAATCACCATTTCATCATCACAGCAAACGTTGACGACAGCAAGCGGATCAGCCATGTCTGAAGGCGGAGGAGCGCAGACTCAGACGCAGACGCAGACTCAAGCGAGTTCGTCAAGCAGGGGAGGAAGGAGAGGCAGGTCCGGACGAGGAAGAGGGGGTCGAGGTCAGGGTGATGGCGGTCGTCGAGGCGGCGGCCGGAATGCCGCTGCCCAGTCGCAACCGCAGAACCAGAATCAAAGCCAGAATCAGGCCGGCCCAGCACCAGCGTCTGAGCCGATTGTAACGGCAGCACCTCGTGAGATCGCGCCAGATGCGTCAGCTTCTGGCTCAGGAAGGAGAGGAAGAGGCCGTGGTGGTTCTAGAGGTGGCCGAAGAGGTGGCGGTCGTGGCGGCTCCGGAGTTGCGGCGCCCGTCCCTGGAACCCAGCGGACGTTTGGTGGTCGTTTAACGACGAATGCCGGCCCCGACGAAAATGCGGCAGCTGGTTTGAGTGCAGCTGCTCCAGATTTCGTGCCTGGGCAGCCCGTCCCTCAGAGATCGTGAGTTTGATATTCGCCACTTATTATGTTTCTGAGACTAATGCCGTCAAAGTGCACCTGCGCCCAAGCAGAAGAAGCCTCAATATCCTCTGGCACCAAAGTCTACAGCAGCAGATTTGCCTACGAGGATCCATGAGGACATTAGCCATGGCCAGTACGAGTGCGTCATTTGTTCAAGCGAAGTGCTGCGGTCATCTCGAGTATGGTCTTGTGGTTTGTGTTGGACCGTATTGCACTTTTCCTGCGTCAAGAAATGGTACACGAGCCAGCTCAAGAAGGATGATGACACGCACTCTTGGAGATGCCCAGGTTGCAACTCCAACCTTACCGAGGAGCCCACCTCGTATCACTGCTGGTGTGGCAAAGACATCAACCCGAGAAACGTTCCTGGTCTGCCTCCTCACTCCTGCGGACAAACCTGCTCGAAGCCCAGGTCGACATGTCCACACCCGTGCCCCCTCGAATGCCACGCCGGGCCGTGTCCACCTTGTACGTTAATGGGGCCGACTCAGGCATGCTTCTGCGGGAAGCATGAAGTTACGAAGCGATGTACCGAGACGGACTATGGCAATGGATGGAGTTGCAAGGAGATTTGCGGAGACTTGCTACCGTGCGGCGAGCACTTTTGTGCGACACCATGCCATCCAGGCTTGTGTGGTAGCTGCGAGATCCCAATGCAGGCGAGATGTTACTGTGGAAAGGAGCATAAGGAAATCCCCTGCGATCGACGAGGCGATTTGGAGATGTCCTTCAACTATGGTCAGATTTCTTCTGAGTCGGAGGATTCTTCCGAGGACAGCTGGTTCGACGGCTCATTCGATTGCGGTGCGACTTGCGGGAGAAATTACGACTGCGGTTTTCATGGGTGTGAAAAGACCTGTCATCCGCAGGATGAGGTTTCGGCTCACTGCCCACTCTCCCCCGACGTCGTGGCGAATTGCCCCTGCGGCAAGACGCCGTTGGAGGAGCTTCTCGACCAGCCGAGACAGTCTTGCCAGGATGAGGTTCCTCACTGCAAGAAGACCTGTGGAAAGACATTGTCTTGCGGCCACCAGTGCGTCGACACCTGCCATATCGGCCCTTGCAACCCCTGCTTCCAAAAGATGGACATAAGCTGTCGATGCGGCCGTACCAGTTGCACTTCGCTCTGTCACCAAGGCGAAATCGCGCCGCCGATGTGCATGAGGGTCTGCCAGGGTCAACTGAATTGCGCCCGTCACAAGTGTGGTGAGCGCTGCTGCCCTGGAGAGAAGCGGGCCATCGAGAGAGCCGCCGCCAGACGGAAACACCGCCCGCAGATTGCGGAGGAGGTGGAGGCAGAGCACATCTGTGTTCGCGTGTGCGGGAGAACGCTGAAGTGCGGAACTCATGAGTGTTATCAAATTTGCCATTCTGGGCCATGCCCGAGCTGCTTGGAGGCTGTTTTCGAGGAAATCAGTTGTGCTTGCGGCAGGACTGTCCTCCAGCCGCCTCAACCCTGCGGCACCCCGCCCCCTGAGTGCCGCTTTGATTGTACCAGAGCTCCGCCATGCGGCCACCCTTCGGTCAAACACAACTGCCACCCCGACGATGTTCCTTGCCCGAAGTGCCCTTTCCTCGTGGAGAAGGCTTGCATCTGCGGCAAACAGAGAATGAAGAATAGACCTTGCTGGCTTGAGGAAGCTCGCTGTGGTCTTCCTTGCGGCAAGAAGCTCAAGTGCGGGTAGGTTAAGCACACGACTACCCGATTGGACATACACTGACAAGTTATCAGCACGCACACCTGCAGAAAGGAGTGTCATCGCCCGGGTGAGTGTGAAGATGCCGAAATTCCCGGCTCTCATTGCGCCCAGCCCTGCGGCAAGACGCGCAAGTCCTGCGAGCATGCTTGCCAGGATTCGTGCCACGCCCCTTACCGTACGTGATCCCTTTTCAACTTCCTGACTTCTGTCTAACAATCACCAGAATGCAAGGAAGACCGGCCATGTCAAAGCAAGACCTTCATTACCTGCGAATGCCAAAACCGCAAGAAAGAGGTTAAGTGTCTCGCCACGAAGACGAACCCCACACCGGACCGTGACACCCTCAAATGCGACGATGAATGCCTCCGTCTTCAACGTAACCAGCGCCTTGCCGCCGCTCTCAATGTCGACCCGGACCACACTGACGACCACATCCCCTACTCCGACACGACCCTCAAGCTCTTCCGCGAGCTCTCCCTTACGTGGGCCCAAAATCAGGAACGCGAGTTCAGAGTCTTTGCCTCCGAGCCCTCCGAGAAGCGCCTCCGCTTCAAACCCATGCCCAAAGCCCAGCGCGCCTTCATACACAACCTCGCTGCGGACTTTGGCTTTGACTCAGAGAGCCAGGACCCGGAACCCCACCGCCACGTCTCAGTCTTCAAAACCCCGCGCTTTGTGTCCGCCCCGAAGAAGACACTCGCTCAGTGCGCCAAGATCCGCGCCGACGCCGCCAAACTCACCGCCGCCCCGGCCGCATCCTCCTCCGCGAACGCCTCCGCGGCACCGGAGCCCTTCAACGCCCTCCTCCTCACGGCACCGCGCTTCGGCCTCACGATTGACGAGATCGACTCCGCCCTTGCCACGCACCTGAAGTCCCACAACTCTCTCTCCTTCACAACCTCCTTCCTCCCGTCCGACGAGATCCTGATTCGCGCCGTACCCGTCACCTCCTGGGGCACCAGCCCCTCCGCCGTCGAATCGACACTCTCTTCCCTCAAGCCCCTCGTCGCCCGCACGGTCACAAAGGAAGGCCTCGCCGCCGCAGCTCTCCTCGTGACCGCCGACGCCAACCTCAACGTCCTCCGTCGCGAGGGCGCCGCCGCCGCAGGTGCCGGGGGCTGGAACGCCGTCGTCGGACGCGCCGCGGCCCAGCGTAGGGTGTTCGGCCCCGCCAAGCCCGAGACGACGCGGCCCAGCAGCGGTTTCGTCAGCTTCTCCAAGCTTGCGAGGAAGAAGGTCGTCGAGGACTCCGTGGCGGACGATTGGGAGGCTGCTGCGGATGACGAGTGAGGCGGTTTGCAGGGATCAGGATGAGAGACCAGAAGTGACGTTGTCCGGCCAAGGAAGTTATCGTTTTGAGATCGTTGGACAAGGAAGGTGCTTGGTGGTTTATCGCCTTGATTTCCCGCCTTGCGCATATCCATATATCCCCACGATGACGGAGAGATAAGCTTTAGACTTGTCACTGGAGATGCTTAGATAGATGCCCTACGAAGGGCAATATGCTTTCACGAGCAAGAAACCATCACAGGGGAACAGCTTCAGAATATTGAAATAGACATTACACAAAAGAAGAAGAAAAAAAAGATCGAACAAAAAAACGAGTTAAAACATGCAACCATCTCTAAATCGTTCATAATTGCTATTCTATTCCCGTTCATCCGACAATGACATCGACGTACACTTCGAACACCCAACGCAACGCAAAGCAAAGTCGCATCGTCATCATCGTCAAGCCCCAGAACCCGAGATATCGCGCAATCTACTTATCACCAAGTCGGCTACGTCAAAGCATGCCACGTCAGAATACGATCACGGGATTCCGAGCTACAAACCCTGTCCTCCCCCGCTGGCCATGGATTCCTCGTTGGACGGGATGCAGGGTTCGTCCCAGTCATCAATGTCGTGAACTATCAACACCGTCAAGAGGATCGCACTTCACAGAAACGTATTTCCGTTTCTTCTTACAACCTGCGAACTTCGTGGAAGAGAGGGAGAAAAACGGTTTGCTCAGCTTGTAGACAGGCATTACGACCTCCCGTGGACTCAGCCGCGGTCTGTGGTTGAGTGGTCCACGCGGCCTGCGCTGGCTTCCCCTGTCCCTTGAACCACCCCGCACCCGAGCCGTGGGTGTAGAAACATCACATCTCACCTGATGAATATGCAGTACAGTAGATGTGAATACCAAAGTCGTTGCTTCATTAATTATATGCTACTTCTAGGAAGTCGAACGTAGCACCCCGGCCCGTTCTGTGGGCGCCGGGTGGGGGTATCATTCTAGGGACCATCGAGATGGTTATTAGGTGGTAGGAGAGAGACGCTGCCGCCACCAGCCTCCATAAAAAAGTCTTTCGCCTCTTGTCGTCTCGCGCAGGCCGTCTTGATCCATCTCAGGAACTCAAGAGGTCGCCTTCGCGTGCATGCCCGTGTATCGACTTTGCCTCCGACAGCAGAAAGCCTCTGAAAATACAGAGAAGAGGGATTCCCGGTCCGACCCCTTCGCTAGGATCTCGGCCACATGCCTGTTGAACCGTTCCTCGTCCTCGAAGTGCTTTCTCTACAAGCGCTGCTTCTCTTCCTTGCTGGCCCCGCCGGTTACATTCGCCAAGAAGTCGGCTATCGCTTCAAAGTAACCCTCCTCGAGGACGCTAGAGTTGTGGTCGCCCGCTGGCAGGGGTTTCCAGATTTTGGAGGGTGCCTGGGACAGCTCGTAAAGCTGGCGCATGTGACGAGGTCTGAGACATGTGTTAGTCTAGAGCGGTGACATCCAAGACAACACAAAAAAAAACATGTTGGAGAAGCGGTATCAGACTCTCGTCGTAGGGTAAAATCAAGCGTCCCGAAGGACTCATATTTTGTGGGTGGTGACTTCAGATCATCATATCCGCTGGGTAGAAAGGTAGCAAAAACGAAGAGGAGAAGACTTACGGTACGATCTCATCCTGCAGGCCAGAGAGAAAAAGCATGGGCACCGAGGTGATGTTGGGAATCACCGACTCGCTCGGCCATACTTGGTGACACAAAAGGGTCAAGTACTTGGCCGGAGGGAGAACGGATGGGATAAGCTTGCGCATGGAGAGGAAGGTGTTCTCCAAGATCAAACCCGCAATATCGCCATCTTTTTGGTTCTTGGCGACAAGCTTGATGGCGACGGCCCCGCCCAAGCTCTGGCCGTAGACAACCAGCTTATGGCTGCTCGTCTCTGCGCGGGCGCGGAGGTAGTCAAGCGCCGTTTGCGCGTCGAGGAAAAGGCCGGACTCGTCAGGCTCGCCGGTGGAGAGGCCGTAGCCGCGGTACTCGAGCATGAAAACATTGCAGCCGATAAAGTTAATAAGCATGCGGGCAATGGGCAGGCGGTGACCGATATTGCCGGCGTTGCCGTGGAACATCAGGATGGTGACATTCGAGTTGTTGCCGCCGCGAGGGCCCCGAATGTAAAAGGCCGAGAGCTTTTCGCCATCGTTTGTCGGGATGACCAGCTCTTCGAAATCTTTAATTCCGTATTGTGAAGGTCGTGGGACTTCGGTGCGGGAATTCGGGGGCATGTGCGAAGGGTAAATCAGAGCCCTGGAGCCACACATGGTCTGGTTAGCTTGCTTTCGTTGTGGGGTCGCATCGGAAGAAGGTGGCGTCACATGGACACACACGCGAACCGCTTGGGTTGGGGGCGAAGGGAACACCTACTTCTGCTTGAAGTAGAGGAGGGTCGTCAAGACTGCTGCGATACCCTGCGAGGCAAAAGAGACGGATTAGCTTTGGGGACTAGCATAGCGGTAGAGGCACCATCTCGGGGTGAGGGCCCAAGAGGAGGGGTAGCAGACAGGAAGGTTGAAGGCTCGGTGAGAAAAGATGGGTAGTCCGTAGGACGAGGAGGCGGGAATGGCCATACCGTCGAGGCTATGGCTGGTAGCCGCATGTACGCGCCAACAGTACTGAGCATAGAGACACCCTGCTCAAGATAACTGTTGGAGGACGACGACGCTGAATTGGAGGAAGACATCTCGGAAGGGTCTCTCTTTTTCCTGGCGGGAGGAAAGGCGGAGGAAAGATTATATTTCCTCAATGCTGGACCAGTCGGCAAGCCCTCAATAGGATTAGGAGGGACCTGACCAGAATTGATGGGGAAGGTAAGGCCCGAAGCGAGGAGGCAGAGTCCAGGAGAGAGCGGAGCCTCGCGGAGGCGGTGGAGGCCGACGCTAGCGGGCAGCAAGTACAGCCCACGCGGAGATTGGCGGGCAAGGTGACGGGTTGGATGTTAGAGCGCAAGTCGGTATGAGGCGATTGGAGACGCGAGCCAGGTCCAGGTCAACTGCGGTGGGCAGCCAACCGCAGCGCAGGCTCGCAACAGGACGAACAGACAGGGTCGCGCACGGAGCGGAGTGCTAAGCCTGGTGATTGACCGTCGACCCTGGAACCGGAAAGGCTGGCAGCGTTCCCTGATCGGAACGAAACCGAAGATCGGAGAGCGGTGTCAGTTTGTTGAGGAGCCAGAGCTCACTGGCACTGGACCTCTCGTTTTTGTTCTTGAGTCGTGAATGTTCCGTGTTTCGGGTTGCGAGCAGCAACGACGGCTGGCACTGAAGGCGCGGGAGGACACGGGCGACGGGAGATAGTGGTGTGGTTTTCTTTAGCAGGGCCGCATGATGCAGGTCAGGAGGGAAACCGTGTGAGGCGGGATCTCACAGCCGTGCCGCCGGCCGGGAGGTTTGGGGTACAGCGAAGGCTGTCGGTGGGTTGCAGCGTTCAGCGCAGTGGGTGTCCTGGGCGGCCTTTTTCAATGTGCATCGAAATTCGAATCGGTGGATGAGGTCGGGGGCCAGCAACGAGGCGGGTCTGGGAGGCTTGTCGATGCGGCAGGTGACCTGATTTGGGGGTTGCCGGCAGGTTCTTTTCGGAGGTGCAGGGCTGCCAAGGCTTGTTGGACGGGCCTTGGAGGCGGAGGCAATCAATTTGAGAGAGTGCGCGAGGAAAGAGTCGAGTTGCGAGAAGCGATGATACGATGTGATCGGTAATGATGATAGGGAGGGGGATGTTGGAGGCGAGATGTCCTGCGAACTAGTTTCCGAAATACGACAGCCAGCATGAAGCGAGGGGATATCATAAAAAGTCAAAGGAGGCACTAGACGGTGTTTAAGGTGTTGGTTGGCTGACATTGTCCCGCTGCGACGCGGACACACGCGTTGATAGTCTTGTGTGGTTTCATTGCGTTTGTTGCTAAACGCGCCTAGCATGAAGCAATAAACAGCCATCGCATTGCCGGCGGTCCGTCCTTGATATTGGAGATGGAATGCTTGCTGAGCTTACCTTGGGTACTAAACGAGCACGGGATGACCGCTTTGCCATGCTGAAGATGTGAGCTTTTTTGCAGCTCTTCAACGAGATAGAGACTCTATCGCGAGGAAGCAACTTGACATGAATCATTCATATCTTGCGGCAATTCCGTGGATATATTCACTGTTCCTATTCGAGCACGTCGACGATTCATCGCATGTAAGTTTTGGTGCGCATGTAAGTTTTGGTGGCCGCGGCAAGTCAGCATACACACCAAATGCCACACGAGACAGTGACAGAAGTCTGCTTGATGAAGGGACGGATCATGATCGCCGGAATGGGTAGCCAGCTCCCTCGAACTCAGGGGAACGCATCCAAAGCCGCAACATCCATCAACTTGTGTCCGCCGTCTCGTTACTTCAATACCTAGGAGGATCTGCCACTGAAACTAGACGTGGAAGACGGCGTGTGACAGGGAAGGAAAGGGCAAGGCATGACCTGGTGGGGGATTCGTGCCTCTCAAAATGCAATATCGGGCCCCCCAAGTGCGCCGTGGGCTGACATAGCGGGTTGCGGTGATTGGCAGAGGCCGACAATAGGGGGCAGCTCGGGCGATTTGGACGCTGAAGCTGGAGCTCTGAATGACGGGAGACGCGGAAGCGCATCGGACGGATTGTCGGGAGCTTCCACATTACCTAAGCTGGTCCTGCGCCGGGCTGACTTTAAGGTCACCTTAGCACAACCGCGGTGCGCCATCCATCCACCACGGCGGGGAGCTCATTCGAATGGTCCCCGAAGCTTTCCTGTCGCTGCTCACTGCCGCGCACTTCCACCGTCCGGATCTAGCTATCCAGGGCAAGACACCTGAACCATCTCAATCTCAACCGCGGAGATCAATGGCGTTGTCTTGGCTGGAACGAGGTGCGACTGGCGCCGAGCTTGGGGCTTGATACTCATCCTTGCGGGCTGGCTTGCGTGAACAATGTGGCTCAGTACTAACGAATTGCAAGTTACAACGGCGCCGTCAATCATTGAAGCTCCTCGGTCCAGATGAGATGGTCTCGCATCCACTGCCAACGTGGCCTGCAAGTCATGGGAAATCCACGCGATGGGCTCTCCTACAGCTAAGCTGCCATCGTCGATCCGACTCCAGATTCTATGCTTCCGTTTGCTCGATGGAAACGACGTGGGCCGCGCCCTGAGGCAAGGTAGGGAGGGCGTGTGCAGCAGCCCAAACGCAAGGCCGAAAGGGAAGTGGACATGGGAGGATTTCCAACAGCTGCATCCTCTTAAGCAATCCCAGGCACGGCACGCGGGCAAAGCCACCGACCTAACGCAAGGAAGGAACCCAGGGCAAAGCCAGGAACAGGAAAAGGAACGACTTTCGTCCGTTCTAATTGCGTCCCTGCAGCCGGCAACCAACAACCAAATTTATATGTCTTTCCACTCGCAAGCCCCCAACGACAAGTCGTTCGTTCGGCCGTCCGTCGATTTTAGACGCGCGCTATGGGGGCGGCGCTGAAGACATGCCCCAACAGGCCAACACTGAAGGGCGGCGATGCACTGCAAATGGGGGCTGCCCGCCAGCTGGGCCATCTCATGCAGCCCGCTAATCAGCGTGCCAGAAAGCGATGTGACGGCCCCCCGAGACGTCGACCTGGACGCCCAACGCGGCGGCAGCAGCCGTTCCATCCCTCTGGGACGTCGTCGTCATCCCTTTGATTCGCAGCGCCAGCCGGCGGATAGGGACAGGGCCCTCGCTTGGTCCGTCTCATGTGGCCGCTCCTTGTCCGGTCTCTTTTGGCAGTCGGTGGTCTACGGATACCTGACTTCAGCTACTACGGATTCGGATACGGATACCTTACTCAGAAGATCAGAGTGCGTGGCCTGGCCCTGCCCTTGTCGTGGAAGCCGAGGCGTCCCCAGAATAGAAGCAGAGCAGAAGCTTCTGCTGCTCTTCGGTTTACCCCTGAGTCCCGTTCTCTCTCGTCACTCGAACATGGGGTTCTCGTCTCCTTCCGTGAAACCGCGGCAAACGGGACGGGGACGACGACAAGACACTGCATTCCAGTCAACGGTCCGTCCGGAATGTTGCCCCACCGGGTGCAATTGCGCTTCTCATGCTGGCAACGCCCCGGGCTTGTCTATGCAAAAGACGGCGTTGTCGTGATGTGCTTGATTGTGGATCGATGTCGAACGGCATGTCTAGCCAGGTCAGGGACTCATGGCAGCTACAGCTGCCTTTCTTTAGACATCGATCACTAGCGGACCCCCAAAGGTAAGGGCATAAGGTACAGAATCCACTGGCCTGCATTTCGCATTTCTTCAACAGCTCGCCCTGTGAAGAAACGGGCGAAGCGCGGGGGCGGTCTGCGGTGCCAGGAAGCCAGAAGCCCACCACGGGTGCATTCCGTTGCAGCTCGAGGTGGAATCAGTGGGATCTCGTGCTGCGAGTAAGTGGGAGAGGATGGTCAATGGTCGCCCGCTGGAGGCTGGACGGACGCAAGGACGGTGCTGCGCAGAGTCTCCATATCGTCCACCGTCTTCAGTGTTCTTCCCGTGAGGCGGACAAGATGCAACCACCCCCACCGTTGTCGCCCTGTCTCCAACGATTGGTCGACTGGGAATTGGCTATCATCCGAAGTACAGCCAATCAGACGCGTCGTTCGTCTGGGTTTTGGATTCATTGGGCCACTCGACACCACCGATTGCTGCTGAATGACCGTCGTTCCCCTGGGATACCGCCTGTCACTGGGAAAGAGCCGGGGTGCGCCTAGCAACAACATGTCGAGCTGCCCAACTGCGATGCACTCCAACGTCTCCACGACAAAGACGGACCAGAGAAAAAAAAATCCCACTGCGAAAAGTTTCGTTCGATTCCCACTTTGTTTGCATAGACTTTTTTGCAGTGCAGCCCGCGCAGCTTCACGACTTTCCGCAACTCAACCTCGTCGCTAGCCGTGTCTTTGGCAACCGATAATTCGTCGCGCATTCTCCAGACGAGCGCAATCTCATCCGCCCAGTCCAAACATCCTCAGCACGGCCAATCTTGGACAGCTTTAGGCCGGTTTTGACGCCATTGCCCCTCGATTCACCACGCCACCAGCTCCTCCAGCTGTTCGTACTCTCGCTCACTCGTCGCAACCGCAAACTTCCAGTGCTGAGCTCACCTCGCTCAAAATACAACATCGCCCAGCTTGGATTCCCGCTCTGCAGTCCAGGAATCTCAGTCTCCAGTCTTTTACCCGTCGTCACCTGCAGCTGGTCACCTTTTTTCTGGGGGCAGAGATTGCGCGCGTTCCTCAGCTGCGTCTCTCTCTCTACCACATCCAACACACCTGAAGCGCGAAACAAATTCTCACCCCTCCATTCCCCTCCCCCCTGCGGACGTCGCCCCCTTGGACCCCTCCAAATAAGGGATTCCAACTTTGGAGATCGCCGGCACAGCTACGTCTTTGAGACGCGAAACCAACACGGAGGAAGCCCCTGACATCTCGAGTTGGATTGAACTCTGAGTTCCTTTGCGCCTGCTCCCCCCGAGCCACCCGCTGTCTCGCCATTTCTCTCGTCCTCTCGCCATCCTTCTGTCTGCTGCCGCCGACAAACACACACACTTACTCTCATAACACACAATCAACATCGAACAGCAACAACATTCCCCTCGCTCCACGCCCGGGCCTGTCTCCAACATCCATCCCGCTAGTTCTCACACACACACACCCGCTACCGACTGCCAAAGTCTCAGCTACGCTTCCCAAAGCTCCAAAACACTCAGTGTCGTCCCCCAGTCTGCCCTTGTTCGTCTCGTACAAGGCACGTCCCGGCTTGCATTGCAGTCCACTTCTTGACGATCCCCCAAGCCCGCCAGCCCGGCCAGTCAGGCGCCGCCCTGAATCTGCACTCTGCAAATCCGCCTGCCGACAGATACACCACGGCCATTCCGTCGCCTCCCCAAACCGCCTTTCATTCTCTTCCGTTAAATACCGCGACCCAGTCAAAACCGTTCTCAGCCCAACGTCCCGCGCCCAATAGAAGCCCATCGTAAGGACAACACATCATCGTACAGCGTCGCTCCCTTCATCATGGTGTCCTTCTCTTGTGAGGTAAGCCCGCCCGTCGCCCTCTTTTCTTCCTCTTCGTCCTCCTTCCCCCCATCCCAAGGGTCCCTTTACTTCTCCGTACGACCCCCCGTCGGTAACCCCCCCGAGGATCCCCATGTCGTCTTATTATAACCTCTTGACCTGACATCACATCCTCACACCACACACCTTCCATACAAGCAAGACACCAGACACACACCCCTCCAGCAACGGAAACAAACACCCCTCCACTTCCCCTTGGATGCTCTTTAATAGTCACTGTCTCGTCCCGTCCCTCCTTCGCCTCCCCGACCATACACCCCTCTTCATCCCCCAAGAATCCAATTATCTTGCTCTAGCAACTCCTGCGCAACATCACTGACCTGTCGCTTTGCTCAACCACAGAACTGTGGTGATGTCTTGACGAAGAAGAAGCTCGACCCGCACAGAAACCGTTGTCGAGGCGCCACTTACACTTGCATCGATTGCATGGTCTACTTCCCCGGCACCGAATATCGTTCTCATACCGTAAGTCCCACCAGTTCCTCATCGAGCCGCCAACGGGCGCCGTCTCCGAGGCTAAGGTAGTCATGTGCTAACCCAACGCCAGAGTTGCATGAGCGAAGCCCAAAAGTACCAAGGCGCCCTCTACAAGGAGAAGAACAACAACAACAATAAGAAGCAGAACAATAGAAACAACATCCAGCCGCAAAACGTACCCCTTCCCGACGACAACATGGCTCATGTAGCATACGTTGAGGACGTCCCCGAGGACGTCTTCGAAACCTACGAATACCAGGGCGGCGGCAGCGACGACGGTGCCTCCCCGGCCAACCTACCCGAAGCACCTACACCTCCCTCCGCTCCCAATGTCTTTGACTTCCTCGAAGCAGCAACACCCACCGCCTCAACGCTCCAGCTCGGCCAGAAGGAAGTCAACGAAGAGACACAACTGGTTCGCTATGAAGCGAGCACCTTCCTGGACGAGGACGGCGCCATGGTCGACGAGGACCCCCAGGCTATGGTCCAATACGGCGCCGGCTCCATTCCCCTCGACCCTTACGAGACACCCGCCCCCAAGCACGAGAGAAGGAGGAAGGACGGCAGTGAGAAGAAGGACAAGAAGCGCAAGCGTCTTCACGTCGACACCGACCAGATGATGATCGACGCTCCGCCCCAGCTCCAGCACTCAGGCCTCACCGGCGGCATCAAGACCATGATGCGTCCCGTCTTCCCCCCGTCGCCCGACTTCTCCGGCGGCGACGCCGACCCGTCCCCTCTCAGCCCGCTGAAGAAGACGAAGCACTCCAAGCACAAGAAGTCCTCCGAGGGAGGCATCGGCAACAACATTCTCGGCCTCCTCAACATGAACACCAGCAGCAAGACCAAGGCCAAGAAGCGCAAGGTCTCGTCCTCCTCCAAGAAGCACTCCTCGCACCGCCACCGCGACGGCGAGAAGGCCCCCAAGCTCATCGAGTACCGCCCCGGCTCCCGCGACAGCAAGAAGGACGGCGACGGCGACGACAACCAGATGGTCGTCTTCCGCCCCCGCGCCGACGTCTTCCTGTCCCTCGTCAACAAGGGCCCCGAGAGCGAGCGCGGCTGCAGCATGAACAAGGCCCTGAAGCGCTTCCACCGCGAGCGCTCCTCCTCCGGCGACAGCCTCAGCAAGCTAATGGAGGAGAAGGAGCTGTGGCGCTCCCTGCGCATGAGGCGCAACGAGCGTGGAGAGATTGTACTCTTCACTGCCTGAGCAGTCTTCGCTGCTTGAGTTAAATCTCCAACCCCCAAACACCCTTTTGTAACCAACGGATAACCGGGCTGGGGAACTCATAAAGGATACGGAGTTTAAGCGTTTGATGTTTTTTTTTTTGTTTTTTTTCACTGTTTTTATTGGAACGCACAATGGCACATGATACCTACACGATGGAATAGAGAGCCATCGAGCCCTGGAATGGGCAAACGGGCCCTCCTCAAGGGGAGACAGGGCGGACCATTGGGTGGGGGTGGGGGAAAGGTGTTCGGATCACTTGTCTTGGTCGACAAACAGTATCACTTTTTATTTTCTCTCCTCTTTTTTGATACTGGTCCCCCGTTCATCGTATCCAATGGTCGGCATTGCTCCCAGGAAGCTGGTCTTCAAAGCTTATAACCGACGAGCCATCTGATCCATTGATATGAAGCGCGGCGGAGACACAGTGTCTAGGGGGGGGATATTTCTTCACACTTTTTCAAACTCTTCTGTGTATTGAGTAGGAAGGTCGACCAACACGTTTTCTGTCTCTCGTTGCATTTCTCTGAGCATCTTGTTGATTTTGACAATTGTGAAGGGAGGGTGCTAATACCTTTTGTATCATCTCATGAGTGTACCTCTATTCTGTGGTATATAATTCATTTCGTACAAACTCTTTTGCTTCGGATGCCTTTGTTCATGAAAACTCCAGTCCTGCATACACTCAGGATGAAATACCACCACTGGTCTTAACCACCAAAGCTCTCCGCTCACTGTAATAATAATAATGAAAATGTACAAAAGTAAACTCCGCATCGCCTCACCGGGCAGCTAAAAATTAACCCCCCTTCCCCATCACGCAAGCCTCAGGGGCAGGATATGCTGCACCATCGCCTCCCGCCTACAGAGGGGACACTCAGGCTTCTCCCTCACCCAGTCCCCAATACACGTCCAGCAAAACACATGCCCGCACTGCGTCGCGGACGGGTCCTTCAGCTCCTCCAGACACAGCGTGCACTTCCGCTGCGCTGCGCCCGCAATGTACCCCATCACCTTGTCATCGCTCAGATCATACCGCGCCTCGTCCGCCGCCACCACAGGCGTGTGCGTGACCGCGGCGATATCAACCTTCGCCCCGCCGGCCCCGTTCCCGCCGGGCGTGCCCGTCTCGGAGAGCAGCACGGCCGTGTTCGCCGCGTACGCGTTCGAATCGAGCGACACGTCGACATGGCCCGCGGCCAGGGCGCGCTCGCGGGCGGCGCGGGAGGTGGAGAAGTCGGAGATCGTGGCGCGGATGTGCAGGTAGGATTGCACGGCGAGCTGGGCCACTAAGAGCACGCCGAGGACCTCGTAGCCTGCGCGGTCGGGGGAGTCGGGGACTTTGCGGGTGAAGACGTAGCGAAAGCCGAGGAGTCGCTTGGCGAGCTCGTAGTAGGTGCCGGTGAAGTAGAAGACGGCGAGGGTGGCGGCGTGGAGGGGCGCGGCGGAGGTGAGGCTGGGGAGGTTGGCGAGGATGTAGGCGGCGAGCTTTTGGCGGGTCGTGCCGGGTGTTTGGTGCTGGCCCTTCGGGAGGGAGGACTGTAACGCGGCGCGGATGCGGGCGCGCACGGAGGGGAGGAGGCGGCCGAGGGCGTAGGGGAGGAGGACGGAGGTGGCGATGTAGGAGGCGCGGCGGGGGAGGGCGGGCAGCTCAGCGGCCGAGGGGTCGGAGGGCGGTACGTGGAGCTGGACGAGGTCGCAGTACTCCTCGCCGAGGGTGCGGTTGCCGGGCAGGGTGGTGAGGGCGAGGTAGAGGGTGTCGGCGAGGAGGCGGTGGAGGGAGGTTGCGGAGTGGGCGGAGCGGGCGCCGAGGAGCAGGCGGTGGAGGGAGGTGAGGGTGTTGGAGAGGTGGCCTTTGTAGTAGGCGTCTTTCTGGTGGGCGCGGATGATGTCGGGCGCGGAGGCGTAGGGGTATGGCGAGGAGGGGAGCGTCGGGTGTTGTGGTTGTTCGGGGGAGGACGACATTATGAATGGTGATTGCGCATTGCGCGCGCGCGAGGCAGGGCGCGGGTTTGTTGTTTGTCGATTTGTGATGTTTTCAGGTTCGATGGTCTGGTTTGTTTGGTAGGAAGGTATGGCGCGGCGTCGGGGAATTGGATTGAGGGTAAAGTCGTGGTGGAGTATCGTGGACGTGATGGTGTTGAGATGCGTAGCGTCGTTTTTGGTGGTTGGAGATTTGAGCCGAGGCGCTGCGACAGCTGCCGGGGCTTGCTGGAGCTCGGCCGGCAATTGTCAGCATGTGTGGTGCATGGCCCGGCGCCGAGCAGCCTTGATGGCGGGGATTGATCCTGGCAGGGATCAGGACTACCACTTACAAGCCGTGGAATGTCACCCGAAATGTTTGTTTGACGGTGGGATGAACACGCGGTTCAACCTGCGTCATTGAATAATTAGATGCATGACTTCTTCTCGTAATTGCCAAAATCGCGCATGCACTTCTTTCTGACTTCGGCGGAGGCAACAGTTCATACAGGTGACGGGGGAAGATGTTAGCGTCTGGGTGGAGGAGCGCGCATGGGCACTAACATGCGATACCGGGGTGAGGGGTTTGATAAGATGCGCCGCTGAGTCTCTGAAGCCAACTGACCCGTAATGCCGAAACTGCTCCGTCAAGCTCTCCGGTTCAGAACGTTTTGTGTTTGAGCTTGAGAGAACAAATCCGATTTCCCTCTCCGTTCAAACGGCGCAGCCGACTCTCAAGTTTTTCTTCAACTCACAGAAGCGCTCGACTTTCTGGTTTTGGATGAGTCATCTGCTCTCAAGGCAGTGTACGTAACTTCCTCACTTCAACATATATTGAGGCATCCGCGACGATATTGCAACTC
The DNA here is from genome assembly GCF_000319635.2 of Colletotrichum fructicola Nara gc5. NCBI lineage: Eukaryota > Fungi > Ascomycota > Sordariomycetes > Glomerellales > Glomerellaceae > Colletotrichum > Colletotrichum fructicola. The sequence goes on along the minus strand of NW_027094051.1, from coordinate 3,175,368 downwards.
TTGAGGTAAGTTATTGCACAAACACTTTCGGATATTAGACAACTAATTGAGACATAGACTTGAACAATCGTGAACATGGGCCACCTCGTCACGGTAGCGACATGTTCGCTCAACCAGTGGGCTCTGGACGTCAGTCTCTACCCCTCTCACGAGTTGTCGACGATGCTAACTCTGCAACTCTAGTGGGAAGGCAACACTGCTCGCATTATTGAGAGTATCCAAAAAGCCAAGGCCGCCGGAGCCCGACTTCGTGTCGGTCCTGTGAGTCACTCATATCCCTCAGCTTATCCAACGACTCCTTCAGTCTTCGGAAACTATGTGCGAAGTTTCAGTCAACTGACATCGACCCAGGAACTTGAAATCTGCGGCTATGGCTGCCTCGACCACCTCCTCGAGCAGGACCTCTACCTGCACTGCTTCGAGATGCTTCGCCGCATCCTGCTCGACGAGTCCTGCCACGACATCCTCCTCGACATCGGCATGCCCGTCCAGCACCGCAACCAGCGCTTCAACTGCCGCGTCCTCTGCCTCAACGGCAAGATCCTCATGATCCGCCCCAAGATGTGGCTCGCCAACGACGGCAACTACCGCGAGATGCGCCACTTCACCCCGTGGATGCACCCGCGCACCACCGAGCAGTACCACCTGCCGCGCATCCTGCAGGACATCCAGGGCGCCACGCACGTCGTCTTCGGCGACGCCGTCGTCTCGACCCCGGACACCTGCTTCGGCGCCGAGACCTGCGAGGAGCTCTTCACCCCCAACGCCCCGCACATCGCCATGTCCCTCGACGGCGTCGAGATCATCACCAACAGCAGCGGCTCCCACTTCACCCTGCAGAAGCTCGACACCCGCCTGCAGCTCATCATGGAGGCCACGCGCAAGAACGGCGGCATCTACCTGTACGCCAACCAGCAGGGCTGCGACGGCGACAGGCTGTACTACGACGGCTCCGCCATGATTCTGGTCAACGGCGATGTTGTGGCGCAGGGGTCGCAGTTCAGCTTGAACGATGTCGAGGTCGTCACTGCGACGGTAGATTTGGAGGAGGTGCGGGCGTACCGCTCTGCGATCTCTCGTGGTCTGCAGGCTGCGCGGTCCGATGCCAAGTACGAGAGGATCCAGACTTCTTTCGAGCTGAGCTCCGAGGACGACGATGCGGATGTTGAGAAGCGTCCTTCGCCTCCTATTAAGCCCAAGTTCTACTCTGTCGAGGAGGAGATTGCGCAGTGTGCTGGATGCTATCTTTGGGATGTAAGGTTACCGGCGTCTTTTGTGTGTGCGAAGCTGACAACTCTTAGTACCTCCGCCGGTCTGGGACAGCAGGGTATCTCGTTCCCCTCAGTGGTGGCATCGACTCCTGCGCAACCGCAAGTACGTCTCCTTCGCCCCTTATTCCAACACCAACTAACCCATTGTAGCAATCGTATTTTCCATGTGCCGCATCGTAATGAAGGCTGTCGAAGAGGGCAACGCCCAGGTAATCGAAGACGTAAAGCGCATCGCCAAGTACGAAGGCGACGGTGTTCTCCCCAAGACGCCACAGGCCCTCTGCAACCAGGTCCTCTCAACCATCTACATGGGCATGAGAGAACAAAGCTCTGCCGAGACCCGTGGGCGTGCAAAGGACCTCGCCGAGGCCATTGGCAGCTACCACATTAACCTCGACATCGACGAGATCTACCAGGCGCAGAAGAACCTCCTCAAAGCCACAAACAACTTTGAGCCCAAGTTCAAGGTCGAAGGCGGCACCGTCCAGGAGAACCTGATGCTGCAGTGTCTCCAGGCGAGAATCCGTATGGTGACGGCGTACGAGTACGGACAGATTCTTCCCACTGCCAGAGGCCGCCCTGGTGGTGGTGGCTTGCTCGTTTTGGGCAGTGCCAACGTCGGCGAGTCTTTGAGAGGATACTTCACCAAGTAAGCGATTCAGAAGACGTAAGCACTGACGTTGATGTACTAATATTCACACAGATATGATTGCTCCAGTAAGAATGCCCATCCTTGAGCCTCTCAGGGAGGCTTTGGGCACTAACCCGCGCAAATCGCTGAATACGCGGGTCCCGCCCCTGACAAGGACACACACTGACACACACCCTTACAGGCGCCGACATCAACCCCATCGGGTCCATCGACAAGTCCGACCTCAAGCGCTTCATCGCCTGGGCCGAGAAGGACTTTGGCGTCCCGTGTCTCCACGACTTCCTCACGGCGGTCCCGACTGCGGAACTTGTGAGTCCCAATCTTTCCTCCCACTTCCCTCACACCGAGGCTGCCCCCCATACCTGTACAGAGGAGCAGTTCCCACTCACACGCACCCCATAGGAACCCATCTCGGAGACGTACGTCCAGAGCGATGAGGTCGACATGGGCATGACATATCCGGAGCTCACCATCATGGGCCGCCTCCGCAAGGTCAACAAGCTGGGCCCCTACGGCATGTTCCAGCGCCTCGTCCACGACTGGGACGAACACCGCGAGCGTGCGCCGGATGATGAGGCACCGCTTTACAACCCGAGACAGACGGCCGAGAAGGTCAAGAAGTTCTTCCACTTTTACGCAATCAACCGTGAGTATAGTCCGCGCATTCCATCATGAAAAGACAATTGACTAATGACGACGGGAACAGGACACAAGATGACGACGCTCACTCCGTCCTTACACTGCAACGACTACTGTAAGTCCTCTTTGTACCGTCCAATCGGGTCGATGACATTTCCGCTGACTTCCCAACCCCCCCAAAAATAGCCCCCGACGACAACAGATTTGACCTCCGCCCGTTCCTCTACCCTCCCTTCTGGAAGAGCTGGAGTTTCAAGAAGATTGACATGGAGCTGGAGAAGATTGAAAAGAGGCAGGCCAAGAAGAAGAAGGCGGCGACGGCGTAAGTGTATAGACTAAGCCCGGGGGTCCCACTTCCCGCATAGAAGTTCGGACTGTACATAGAGTGGAACTCTCTCAACTCTGTGATAGCGCCGTAGAGGTTGTAGTAGATCGGTACTCTAATAAGACCCGAATACCGAAAAGAGTTCGGCCCCGAACCGCGGCACAGTGCCTCAGTGATGGAGCTCGCTTCTTTCAATTGTCTTTTTCTAGAACGCGCGTAAGGGGAGGCTGCAATTAGTCTAAGTCGACGTTGATCTCAACTTTACGCTCCCACATCCCGCCTAACCCAACCGTTCCTTGTCGTCAATTTACCCCAGTTTTGAGGCTGTAGTGTGCTGTCGTGTAGTGTATGTAAAAAAAAAAGTGACCGGGATGTAGGGCGCGGGAAGTAAGGGGTGTAAAAAAGCTTACGACTTCAGATCCAACGTCGATCTAAGGATGAGCAGAAAAAAATCCCCGTCAACCAATAACATCGCGCACAATGTAAGCCTGTAATGCCACGGATTCCGCGGGGTGGCCAGGATTGATATTAAACACCAGAAAAACCCACGATCTGATGAGAATTTGCGGCGTGGTGGTTGGCTCGCATTTGCCCCAGATTCGCTTCGTGGCAGTGTCATCTGGGGCAAATGCGAACCAACCACAACCGCCTCGTTTGACGTTTTCGGGACATTGTTGACGACGTGAATGCCTCTTTTGACGATATTCATAGGATGTCAAAAGCTTTAGCCTCGACTGCCAAGACTTTTAAGATCCACGGGAAGGTGTTTGCTTGTTTCTCGATGTGGCGTTCGTCCGGATGGGCAATCCACTTGACGAGAAAGAATGGATGAACCTCTGGGATTCTAGAGCATGAAGGGACGCAGTCGGTGACGACGACGGGTGACGCATAGCGGGATGAAGACGTCAAGCGAAGGGGCGCTGCAGTTTTTTTTCCCTTTCGTGATGGAGGAGGAAAGGGGTGGATGAATAGGAGAGCGGAGGCTCCGCTGATGAAGATGGAAAGGGCCAAAAGAATCACTTATAAGAAGATGATGATTCCAGCCTCGAAAGGAATCTTGAAAGGAGAGATCACCAAGCCAGCCTGGATCAACAAGACTTCAGCCTAGCAAACACTCTCATTCAACAGAAGACTCTCCCACAATCTTTACAAAAACACGAAGAAACAACATCTTCACCACTCTTTCCAGCAACATGCACTCCTCCGTCCTCCTTCTCCTGACTTCGGTCATGCTCGGCGCCGCCCACCCGGGCCACCACGAGGAGTCCCACCCGGCGCTCCTCGCCGCCCGCCACGAGCACCACGGCCTCGCCCGCCGCGGCCTCGAGAACTGCGTCAACACCAAGGCCTACCGCGACCTCCAGGCCCGCGCCATGGTCCGCCGCGCCCAGACGATCGACTACCACCGCGCCATCCGCAAGGCCAAGCGCGACGTCGACTCCGCCGGCACCGGCCACAACCAGACCTCGCTCCACGTCGGCATCGACACGTCCACCCCGTCCACCGACATCTTCGGCTCCAACCACACCTGCATCCTCAACCCGGAGGGCGAGATCGGCCCCTTCTGGGTCAAGGGCGAGCACATCCGCTCCGACCTCCGCGACGGCGAACCCGGCGTCGACGTCGTCCTCGACGGCCAGTTCATCGACGTCGAGACCTGCGAGCCCATCACCGACCTCTACTGGGACCTGTGGAACTGCAACGCCACGGGTATCTACTCGGGCGTCCAGGAGAGCTCCAACGGCAACGGCGACGACGCCTCCAACCTCAACAAGACGGCCCTCCGCGGCGTCCAGAAGACCGACAACGACGGCGTCGTCCAGTTCACCACCATCTTCCCGGGCCACTACTCCGGCCGTGCCACCCACCACCACATGGTCGCCTTCCTCGACGCCACCGTCCTGCCCAACAACACCCTCTCCTCCTCCCACGCCGCCCACATCGGCCAGCTCTTCTGGGACCAGGACCTCGTCGAGGCCGTCGAGGCCCTCGCCCCCTACAACACTAACACCGTCGACATCACCCTCAACAGCGACGACCACGTCGTCGGCGACGAGCTCGGCAGCAACGCCGACTCCGACCCCTTCTTCCAGTACGCCTACCTCGGTGACGACGTTGCCGAGGGCATCTTCGGCTGGATCACCATCGGCATCAACCGCACCGCCAGCTACGACACCAGCTACAGCTTCGAGTACACCTCCTCCGGCGGCGTCGCCGTCGAGAACTCCGGCTCCGGCGGTGTAGGCGGCGATGCCCCCAGCGGCGCCCCCAGCGGCACCGGTTTCCCTAGCGGCTCCGGAGCTCCTCCTGCTGCCACTTCCACCTCTGCTTAAGATAGGCGGGCTTGGTGTGAGTGTGAGTGTGTAGGGGTGCTCCGGTGACGGGGCTCAGCACGAATGCGTCGGTGATTACAGACGTATGTGCATGAGATATGAGGACTTATCAACCACCGCGCGTCGGCTTCGGACGTGCTTTCGGTTGCATATTTTACAGGATTGAAAAAGCCATTATGCGTCGGCGCGGACGTATTTGGCTCCATGATGATCAAGATACCCATACCCTGTTTTTTCAAGCGTTTCCTTACTCCTTTTTCCTATGTATAGAGATATTTCAATACATAATCCTGCTAGGGAATTTTCCACAAACTGCTGGCCTTGAATGTGTGTCTGTAATCTTTCTTGCCTTCAAATGTTTGATTCTGTCCAAGTGCGAGGAATATCACTGTTGCCATTACAGTTTGATCGCGTAAGCTTCTGGCTGAGGGCTTGGGGAATCTCAATTGAAGGGGAAACCATGCTGACTTCGTTGACATTTAGATGGGGGCTAAGGTATGGAGGGTAGGATCAACGTATCAACATCAAGTAAGCAGACATTATAAGCAGCAGTCTGACATCATCCATTCCCTCTTTGGAAGTTTGGTATTTTGAATTCTTGGCTTGGAGTTCTACTCCTCATTAACCCAGTTGTACTAAAGAAAACAGAAATCTCTAATAGTCGTCCGGGGCTAACTTCGGAAACAGTATCTCACCTCCACCATTGGGCCCACAATGTCGCAGCCCTCTTTGGCTCAAGTTGTGCGGAGAGTCGCTCGGGAATACGGATTGCAGACGAGAAACAAAGCACGCAACATGGGTGAAGCTCCGGACTTACAAACATTTTGGTACGAGGGAGAACCGGAAAAGCTGCCATGCCTCGTGTGTGGCGAGTCTTTCCTCCAAGATGCCCTTGTACGGACCTTCAAAGTGTCGGCGATCACCAGTGACCGAGACGTATCTCCGCGATGTAGCAGAGTCGTCGAATCGCATCTCGGAGTGAATATATTGCTGTTCGACAGGCACCTCCACTGCCTCTTGGACGCAGATATTCCCATGATCACGGTGTCTCACGTCTGGGACCCCAAGATCTCGGCCATTCAACAACAACACCGCTTTTCACCCCAGACTCTACATGTTAGACACCTCGCAATCGAGAACCCGGTCAGGATTTTGAGCAACAATCAGCTCGAACTGCTATCAACCAAATCAGAACTGAAAAGCTAGACGCTGGATATGGAGAGTTTCCAACGTGGGCCGACGAATCCACAACGCCGTCTTAGTCTCGCTTTCTAACGGAATTTAACCAGCCAAGCAGGAGAAGGGCCTCAGATTATCACCCCCCGCCCCCTCACTCTAGTCTGTCTGCTCGGCAAGCCAAAGAAATTTATGTACACGCCGCGAGGTAATCAAATATATCCCTTCATAACCTTACGATGTTTTCTTGGTGAACCATAGGCTCCTTACGTCAACCGCATACACCTTTGATCACACTAGTATCGTGTGACTTGTGGACCTTTATATTCGCTCTGTTGTCAGTCTTTGGCCTCTTTTCCTATCATCGCGGGGCATCGACTTGAAATCAAAATCGCGCGGGGAACGATGACCCATCGCTCTAGGTTATAGAATTGCTCCATTCAGACTTGGGACAAGCATCCAAGTGCGACTACTGTCCCTGACTTTTCGGAGTGGGTATTCTTATTCACCGCTCATCGGACACGAATTAACCCACGGACTGACCGAGTGACTCATGATAGCAAGACTGTTGGTTCGTACCGTTGTGTGGCTGTTGAATCTGCCCGGCGCTGCGTCGGCGCCCCCGGTGACTGTACGCCCGGGCCCGAAGCGCGGTGCAGCACTCGGCGCCCGGAATTCGCGGGACGCCGGGAGCAGAGACTAGCATCAGACGAAATCAATTAATGTCAACAAACAGAAGCTGGTTCAAACACATATAAGTCGCTAACTTCTAATGTCAAATTTCAAGAACATCAGCAATTGTCAATCCAGACCTCCATTCGTTCTTTTGGTTTGCTTGCCTACACGACTTCGGTCTTGCTGCTGTCATTCCACTCGCTCATTACAACGACTCCTTCAGCCATCCACCTTCAAGTGATCTCCCCCTGAACTTTTAATGGCAATGAAATTCGACAAAGAACAGATCACGAGCTTCATGCTCACCTTGGGACTGGTGCAGGATCAGGTGTCACAGATCCATCAGCGTGCCCAGGCCAGCAATAATTACACCGAGGAGCTTCTGAGTGCCCTGTATCCAGCAAATGTCTTTTTGCCCGACACTGCCGATTACCCTACCTGGATCGACAAATACTTGTAGGTCTATCCGCTCGTCGTCCTCGCTAACTTCCTCCGGCCTTGGAAACTCCTTGTTCCTTTGCTGACTCCCATCAGCGGCTCTCGGCCGCGCCTGAATGCATCCGCTGTCTTCGCCCCGGAGAGCACCGAGCAGGTGTCCTCCGGCGTGCAGATCCTGGAGTTCTTCCAGAGAAAGTTTGCTATCCGTGGGTTGGGATATACCTCGCACCCTGGAATGGCGGGCATCGAGGACGGTGTGCTCATTGCCTTGGAGAAAATGAACGGCATTTCCCTCAGCCCGTCAAAGGAAGTCGCCAGTCTCGGTCCCGGTAACAACTGGGGTCGGGTCTATGAGGCTCTCGAGAGTCAGGGAGTTGCAGCCACGGGAGGAGAGCTCGCAGTCGTTGGCATATCTGGTCTCTTGACTGGAAGTAAGTGTAACCCCCTTTTCCCCTTATCGTTTGTCACTATGTTTAGTATAAACTGCCCTGAAATGTGATGTCAATGATTTCTAACCAGGAATCAGACGGATTCTCTAACTTCCTCGGCAGCCGCGGGTTTTCCGCTGCCGACGTGGCCAACTATGAGATCGTTCTTGCCGGCGGTAAAGTCGTCAACGCCAACGCCGCGGAGAATGCGGATCTCTGGTGGGCTCTCAAGGGCGGCTCAAACAACTTTGGCATCGTCACACGCTTCGATATGAACACCTTCCCGCTTCCGAACGGCGTCTGGTCCGGCACCCTGTCCTACAACCAGACCCAAGCGGACACTGCCCTCGAATCCTTTTACGACATGCAGACCGGCCCTCTCCTCGAGGATCCCCATCTCATGGTCAACTGTCTGGAGATGATCATACCCGCGATCGGACTCAGCACCATCGACCTCGTCACCTTCACGGACAAGACCAACTTCACTGGATCCTACCCGGCCGCCATCAAGCCTCTCCTAGACGCCGAGCCGATCTCCACAAACATGTCCCGGAAGACCCTGACCACGTTGGCGACGCAGGATGTGACGCCGGAGTTCCTGAGCGTCTACACGAAACGGTGAGCAAAACGGGGTCAGAATGTCTTTTCCTGCAACTTGCCGCTGACCAGTCGTCCCCTCACAGTATCAACCGCGCGAACATCAACGTCAAGGCAGACAAGGAGTTGTACAAGGAGATCTCCGCATTGCTCTTCACCCACTACGGGTCCTCCGCCGTCGAGGAGCACACCATCGGTCTGTCCTGGAACCCCATCACGCCTCACACCGTTCGCGAATCGAACAGAAAGGGCGGCAACCCAGGCGGCTGGCAGGAAATCAACCAAAACTGTGAGTGCTTTCCATCCATCATCCACCCCCTGGGATTTGGAATCTGTGGAGGCATGTGCTGACCGGGCCCCAGCTATCAACCTGAGAACCAACTGGGCCAACTTTGCCGACGATGCTGCAGCTATCCAGATGGATGATGATTTCATGGTCAAGCTCACAGAGCTGGCAGTCAAGCGGGACGCTCTGATGCCGAACCAGTGGCTCAACAACGCTGCGGAGAAGGTCGACGTCATGAAGAGCTACGGAGAGGATAATTATCAAAAGCTGAGAGCCGTGTCGGACAAGTACGACGCGGAGAAGACCTTCCAGCGGCTCTGCCCAGGAGGCTACAAGATTGGGGCTTGAGATGCCAGAATGCTTTCTCCTGCAAGCTCATCTTTCATGGTTACTGTGTTACGGCTGGGCTACTGAAAGTCTCTGACGTTCACAGTAATTGCTTCTCTTCTTTGACCGTAAGAAACAGGGGAAAATCTCACCACGGAGTAGATTAGTTCAGCTTTCTTATAGTACAGCAAACTGCTAATAATTAACATCATTGTACTTCTCAAGCTGCATAGTATCATTGATGCCGAAAATAAGAGGGAGTGTAGATACAGAACACCTCGTGGTTATGTATGTGAGCCCGTCTAAATGCTATGAAACAATTCAAAAACTGGAATCATGACTCGGAACTTACCTCCTGGTATAAGTCAACTCGGAAGACTGCATCTCCTCTCTGTGGCCAAGTTATGCGAGCCTTATCCAATGCAAGATAGAACGGCGCACCACGGGGCGGTCCCTTCACAGAGAACGCTGGGACAGTTTCTGGTCTATGACTTGTACTTCAGTCATGAGTCTGAACATTCATACCCCGAATGACGAGCCGTGAGCCATGATATTGGGCTTCGGGGAACCCCCCCCCCCCCCCCCCCCCCTCGCTTCACCTTTCTAATTGTTACTCCCAAAACTGAAATCAGTGTCTCGCAGAAAGTCCATCACAGCCTCGTTGTTCTGAAACCAAGACTCCAGCTCCATCTCATTCCCCACGCGGGCCAAAGGCTGCGTCGTGCAAGGTCTCTGTTGAGTCCCGCTGTTATCCCTCGCCCCATCAGCTCCCGCAATGTCTGCCATCCCAGTGCCAAACCACGGCATGTCGCCGGTCGGTCGTTGCTGGTCGCCGTTCTCCTGCCCAGGTGGCGCAATGCCCAGGGCCTCCAGGAACCAGTCCATCTCGGGGCCAGCCTTGCCATGGCCCTCCTGTACGCTTGCTGCGCAAACGTCGACATAGCGGACTGCGATGCCGTGAAGCGTGTGGAACAGGTGGTAGGCCTTGAACGCCGCCTCGGAAACTTGGGCGGCGGTTTGGATTGAGTCGGAGAATTCCCCGAGACGGCCAAGATCCGTTCTGTCTTGCGTCTCAATGACGTGACAAAACATGACAACGAATGGTACGAAGGGGGCGAATAAGAGGGTCCTATTGCGTTCAGCATTTGGCTGTTTATAGGCGATATTCTGGATGCATAAGCATGCGAAGGAGTGTTTACATACCACTGGAAGTACATTGGGAGAAAGATATTACCGCTCTTTTTGATGATGCTCACACAGTCTCTGTGTTTCTGCAGCGCAGATCGCGCGGCAATGACGCAGTCGAGGCTAAAAGTTGTCGTCGAGCCTGAAGGTCGTGGCGCAGCTCGATAGACCAGTGTGAGAAGAGACAGACGCAACGTCTCATCTGACAACGCATAAAAGTCTATCAGATCTTCTCCTGCCTTGTCCTTTGACTCTTGTATCCATCTTCTCTGTGGCAATGTCAGCACTACAATAGCCTTGCCTGGTGTTTGAAGCTGTTACTCACATTGGTCTCCTGGGTCGCTTCCTCTAATTTTTGCATATCAGACACGAGACACTGGACCCGAGATTCCCGGACAGCGTCGGACTGGGCAACCGAGTCCGGGCTGTAGAGCATCTCGTAGATATTTCCTTGACAACGCGCCGTCTCGACCCACAACACGAAGTAAGCCAGTGCCGGTTGCTGATGAGGGTCATTGACGGACGGCCTGCTAGTCGTGATGGTCCATTCAGGAATCGTCGACGCGCGGCCGAGGCGGAGCGATAAGCTTTTGTCGATGAAGTAGGTGCTCCAGAAGAGGAACCTCTTCAGCTGTGCGTCCTCTTCTGTTTCGTTAGCAGACGCAGCTCGATGGTAGCCGAGCGATTGGCACAGCTCCGATGCCTTCGAGGACAGCGACCAAGCCAGAAATGGTTTCGAGAGCTCGATCGAGTGACAGGCCTGTAAGATGGTTAGCAAAAGCATTTTTCGATTCAGATGGCGATTTAGATGGGAGTCACATACACCAAAGATGAGAGCAACGACTGTCTTTGAGGTTGCAGGGAGGTGAAGTGGCAGACCGGTAAGCGCGGTTTCGAGGTGTGCGCGGCATAGATTAGAATACTTGAGGCACCTTTCGTTCTCCTCTCCCGAAACAATATTGCTGTAGTCCTTGAAGATGGAATGGAGACCGGCGGTGACGATGATGAAGTCTGCTTCAGAGTACTGTTCTGAAAAGTAGACTTCTAGGCACGTTTTTGAAAACGTGTGCATTGGGAGATACTCGTATATCCAGCCTGTTCCTGCGAGTCGCTGTGCTATTCAAGTCATTGTAAGTATCACATTTCATCATAGAATGGGGGGCCATCTCGAATCAGGAACTCACACTCGGCAACCCGAATGACTTTAACGGTCTCTTGTATAGGTGGCAATTCGCATCCGTAAAAGCTTGGCCGGTGAACGAGCCTGGCGTGGGGATACACTATTTCGTCTGTAACAGCATGTTGTTTGAAGGAAGAGACAATCTGAGAGAGCACTTTGAGGTTTTCTTGCAGCTCTCCACCAGGATTCGTACACGATGGGGATTCTCCCCGAGCGACCTTCTGCATGAAGTCGTCTGCGAAGGTAAACTGAGCAGCTAGTGATGACTCCCCCTCCATCACTGACGAGGCTTCAAGCCCAGCATCAGTGGGCAGAGTCCCCTGACTACCACTCGGAGACTGGAGAGTTTCATGAGAGGTCTGCTCCGCATTGAGCGGAAGTGTCTGTAGCAAGCCAACTACTTGTTCCAGTCGACGGTCAATTTGGTCAATCTTCTTCTCGCTAAGGTAAGTTACAGCGGTCGCGTCAGTACGCTCCCAAGTCTGTGGGCAATATTGAGAGAATCTTACTACTGTGAAGTCAATAAAATCCGGGTTTTCTTCTCGCGTGGCTTTAGCTTGTCCGTATAAGTACATTGGGTGTTGCTGCCGACGCAATTTCTACAAGGCTGCTCTCTATCACAGCGAATCTATAATCTCGCATCAGCCTGTTATGGACCGCTAATTACCGATTTAAATCCTATGTGGAACACGGTACTCGATGCAACCATAACCTGCGAAAGTTCAATGGCATACCTTACGAGCGCGGCAAGTATCGCACTGCCAATAAGTTAGCCAACACGAAAATCGTCAACTTCTCGCGCAGTTCTGAGTGACGAACAGATCGTTGGAATGCAGATGCTGTAGACGTTGACGTCACCGCTGAAGGCTCGCCTCCCTCTCCAGTCTCTTCCATATTCAGATGGGACGCCGGCTGGCTGCATGTAGAATGGGGTTTGGTTCCGGTCTCCGGGGGTTGACGGGAGCGATCCAGAAAGGGCACACGAATAGTCAATTTCTCTCTTTGAATGTTACTGGAGACCCTCGCAAGAAAACCATCCCCTTCCGTTTCTTCCTACCCAGCACCGTGGTGCTCGTGTGGTGTGGCAGTGAAACGCCGGTGACTCAGGCCGTGCGGGCCCCGGGTCCCGGGGGTCCGCAAGTTCCGGCCCCCGAGCCGGTTTGGTCGCGATAATCACAGTAGACCATGTGTGCCAACATATAACAATTCCGGGTCCTTGGACTAAAAAGAGATTTCTCAACATGCATGTAGATGCATTCTGTTTTCATTAGAAATGAGTATTCTTCCAATTACGCATATCTTGATCGATCCATCACCAGAGTGGACTGTGTCTATCAGTTCTGGCCAAATCCGCGATGATACCACGAACACCACAGCATTGAGAACGGCGTCTCTTTCACCTTCTACAAAACTGAATGCATGGTATTTTGCTTAAGAGCTTCCCCATGCGAGACGATGAACAAATCGACGGCCACACGCCCTCATCCTCGTATGCAAGCCCTCTGTTGACCTTGGCATCAGATGGACATAGCAACAAGTGATTTTCAAAGCTTCAAACTTCGCATTACCTCTCCTCATGCCGCAATAGCCTCCACTCCCTTCCTCGCAGCCCTCTCAACGAACTCAGCCGTCTCCGCGGTCCTCGACAAGAACGGCGAATGCGACGTCTCCTTGAACGTGACCTTCAGCGCGTCCGGCCCCAGCGCCTGCGACATCATCTCCTGCGCGAAGAACGGGATCGCGTGGTCGTCCTCGCATGCGATGTACGCGCAGGGAATTTCGTGCCACGGCTCATAGGTCACGCGCTCCTCGAACGCCTTGACGGTCTGGTGCTTGAGCATGCCGACGCACTTTGAGGTGATCTCGGGCGAGACGTCTTGGTAGAAGACTTGCTCGGGGTTGTTTACGAAGATCTTGCCGTCCTGCGGTTTTTGGTGTTTAGGATGGCGAATAAGTTTGCCCCTATTAGAGAGGGGTACAACAACTCACCTCGATTCTCATCCATGGCTGAGTCTCGTTCCTTGTCAGATCCCACACACCGGTTCCAGTCGGCGCCACGAAGGCGGCAACGTACACGAACACGATGACGCCGCCGGCCTTGCCCTCTGCGGCACGCTGCTTGTACCCGAGGCCCTTGACAGCCTGGGCACCCACGATACCGCCGTATGAGTGTGCCACTACGACGACCTGCCTCCCCTGGTCTGCCAGCTCCTCAATAACAGCGTGAGCGGAAGCCGCGTCGTCGAACATGCCCTTTGTGGGGGGCTCGGCGCCGACGGAAACGTTCGTTGTGGTCCTGGTCTCCCACCCCCTCTGGTGGAGTTCGGTCTGGAAGACTTCAAAGGACTCGGGGGAGTGCCATGCTCCCGGCGTGAGTACTATGACTGGCTTGGAAGACATTGCTCAAGTCAGGGCTGAACAAGTCTTGATCAAGTGGCTTGAATTGGGTAGAAGGTTAGAGAATGGCGGTTTGTGAAACGGACGAAGAACTTGGTGAGATACAATATCTCCTAACATGAAGGCCACTCAAATATATCTGAACTCATGCAGCTTCGATATCCGATCTTGCCAATGAACGTTGGGGACTTTTGACAAGTGTACCGTACCTGACCCATCATCGTGGGTACAGTCAGACGAGCCGTCAGCGCTTTACCAAAGTGGTGCCTTGAAGAGGATCCAGCTCGTTGCCCAACAAATGAGAAAACACCTGGATTCTTCAACCTTACGCAGGAAAGCTTGCCAGACCCCATTGAGGGGTTTTCTGCCCTTGGCTGTTGGTTCTGAGGTTGTCTCCATTGCGGGGCGATATCTGCAGGACTTCGGACTTTTGCGAGTCGCGTGTTCTGGGTGGAGTGATGGGCTGACGCCAGTTCACCGCGAGTCTTGTCTGTAGGAAGAGGTAGTGAAGGGTTTGGGAATAGGCCAGAAGCCATTCGTCCTGATAAGCATGTCTGAAGTCAGGATTAGGCAGGCCAGAAGGACAAATGGCTACGTATGCATGAGATAAACATGGGCCAGCCGTTTAGGGCTGACGGCAACAGCCAAGCCTCAGGGTCAAGTTCTCGGACTAAGTTATATTGTGTTGACAAATGCTGGCCGTGAACCGCTTCTTCGCAAATGATTTGTCAACAAAATATAAGTTAGTCCGAGAACATGACCCTGTGACTGGATATCATCACTCCTGCCACCCAGGAATAAGTTCAGTCCAATGCCCCTCGCAAATACCATCATGCGATGCTAAATGGAGTATTCACCCTTTCTTTTCCAAAGCTTTTGTGACCGAGAAAGTGTGACATGCATAATACTACACGAATTGTCGAAATATGAATGCCGAAACGGCGTTGCTTGACTGGTGTTACGTTTTAGGCATGTTGGCTTCAACAATCCCCGTCATGCCTGTATAAAATACCTCCATCCCAGTATGCTTCTCATCAATGACAACGAATGCAATCGTCCTTTGAATATGGGCTTGAAAGTAGTATAGTCCTTATCTCAGACTCTGATTACAAGCTGTGACCAGATCTCAAGGCAATCCCCCATCTCGCAAGCTTCAGCAAGGGCTATTCCATCCGTATAATTTAACAACCACAACAGAGGAGAACGGCCGACGACGTTGTGGACCTGGTTGCCGCGGCTGGGAACTCTACGAAGCAAAACAAGGCGACCCTCTTAATGAAAAGAAAAAAGCATAGACAGCGAGCATGCGCATTGGCTTACAAAGATTGAAATTTGGTAGCTCTCAGCTTGATCTCCCTCTATATAGTCTTTGAGCGCCAGATTGATTGACGCAAGCCATCCCGGATGAAAACCACCCTTCTCAAATCTTTCAACCCCAAGAAAAAATTCTTTCAGTTAATCTGCTTGCATCCAAGCGAGCCAAACGCCTGAGAACCTACACTGAGCGCTTACCACCTTGTATACTTCCTGTGAACCGCAGATCATGACCTCTTCTATTTCTTCGTCTTACTGATATTTATCTCATCTTCCCCAACTCTCAAATTCAAACCCTTCGTCCTACTGACGGGCAAACTTGCCATCATCAGAATCCATGCTGTGATTATGCCATTCGTATAATCCATAAACAACAGGAGAGGAAATGGGCGGTGGTCTGATTGACGCTGATGAGTAACTTCCATTTCCACACTTTCTGTGAGCCAGCTTAGCACTGTGGATATGTGACCTGCTCAACAATGGATCAGATATCTGGCATTATGTTTTTGAATAGAAATGACTACTTCCTCACCTTTTAAATAGTTTCCGAGGCCAACACTGATGCGAAACACCATCGATAAAAGCCACCATCCGTCCTGCCATCTCCCAACACCGGAACAAATGCATCATCGGGGGCATTCTTGGGTCGCGTCAAGACGAAGCAAAAGCCAGGCACCCACCTGAGCAAGCAGAATTATCAGGAGAGTGATGTTCAGTATATGCTCATTTGTCGTCCGCCCCTGGCCTGCGTAGTCTATCCCGCGCTTATTCACACGAAGTCATCTAACTGCTTGAAAGGATGTAGCTGCCAAAAACCTTGTCAAAGCAGGACGCCATGTCTTCCAGGGCAGGAAATACTCAAACTGCACTCAAGGCAACATACATGTAAGCTAAAGCAACATCCGCTTGGTGCGGACAACTTCGTTTGGGCGCCTTGAGCTTTGCAAATGAGGTTAACACATCTGTGCGCGAACAGTTCTTGATCAACCAAGGGTAAATGAACATACAAAGAATCCATATATGTAGACTCTGGTAGGGTGGGAGAAAGGAGACAGCATCTTGTCACACACAGAAGCAATCACAGCATGGCGTCAACATCAATCACAGCATTTAAAAAACGTTTTCTTCGTAACTGAACATCAATTTACCCGCAAACCGTAATGCAAAGTGGAGGGCCTAACGCGCAAGAGGTATATAAATCCCGACCCGAGGGATGTCCCAAAGTTTCATTTCATTGTGAACCCAGAAAAACCTTTTACAACTCGTCGTGACCGTCCTCCTTAGCCTCCTTGGTCTCCTTAGCCTTCTCGGCCTTCTCAGACTCAGTGGCGGCAGGGGCGGCCTGGCTCTCCTCGGCACCCTCCTCCTTGACGGAGACCTCGGCCTTGTACTTGCCGTTCTCCTTGATGAACTCAATGAGGTCCTCAACAGAGCGGGAGCCAGAGTAGGTGACGGCGTCCTTCTTGGCACCGGCGGGGTAGAGCTT
Source organism: Colletotrichum fructicola Nara gc5 (assembly GCF_000319635.2). Taxonomy (NCBI): domain Eukaryota; kingdom Fungi; phylum Ascomycota; class Sordariomycetes; order Glomerellales; family Glomerellaceae; genus Colletotrichum; species Colletotrichum fructicola. The sequence continues at coordinate 3,158,659 of NW_027094051.1, read as the reverse complement.
GATGGTGGGGAAGCCCTGGATCTCATCAGGGACGTCGTTGGCGGTAGCGTCAACCTTGGCGATGACAACCTTGTCCTTGTACTCAGACTTGGCGTAGAGCTCACCAAGCTGGTCGTACTTGGGGGCCAGAGCCTTGCAGTGACCGCACCAGGGGGCGTAGAACTCGATCAGGACATCCTTCTTGTCATCAAGGACAACGTCCTCGTAGTTCTTGGCGACAACAATGGTGACGGGGCCGTCCTGGGACTCGGGGACGGGCTCAGACTTGATGCTGGGCTCGACCTTGCCGCTGGAGAACTCCTCGACGAACTTGGCGATGTCGTCGTGGGTGATCTTCTTGTCCTGGTCGAAGGGGAACTTCTGGTTCTTGACGGTCTCCTGGATGGCGAAAGAGGGGAACTTGTCGGTCTTGAGGTTCAGGTTGCCGGCGTGGGCACCGAAAGCCTTGGCGTCAATGGTGGCGAAGTTGATCTTGCCGCGGTACTTCTCGGCGATGGGCTTCAGCTCCTTACCAAGCTCCTCACGCTCCTCGGGGGTCTCGGCGAAGATGTAGGCCAGGGGAATGCCGGCGGACATGTAGCCGGAGTAGGTCTCGGGGCCGACCTCGCCGATGAGGGGAGTGGCGGCGGTCTGGGCGAAGCTTTCAATGGCCTCGGCGTCGAACTTCTCAGTGAAGGTGGCCTTGCCCTCGTCGAAAGATTTGTAGAGGACGATAGCAGGGGCCTTGACGCCCTCAGCCTCGGCAACAGCAGCGTCGTTGACGCCACCGAAGAGGTAGGTGTCACGGTGCTTCTCAGCGACCTTGGTGAAGGTCTCGTTGGAGGCCTTGTCGGAGGCGTCGATGTAGGCGACGAGGACAACCTTGTCGGCGGTCTTGAACTCCTCGAGGGTGTCCTTGGTCAGGATGGAGACGGCAGGCAGGGACTGCTTGACCATGTAGGAGGTGATGGCAGCAGCCTTGCGCTGGCCGGAGTAGGGAGAGATGCTCTCAGGGCCACGGAAGACCTTGAGGGTGGGGTAGCCCTCAACGCCGTACTCCTGGCAGAGGTCGGCCTCCTCAGTGCAGTCAACCTTGACGAGCTTGATGTTCTTCTCCTTGAGGGAGGTGGCAGCCTCCTCGTACTCGGGGGCGAGGGCCTTGCAGTGACCGCACCAGGGAGCGAAGACTGGAAGACGAGAGTCAGTTCATGCTGGATCGCAAGCATTTTGGATCGCGGGCTACTCACACTCAGCAAGAACCAGGTCGTTGGTCTTGATGAAGTCGTTGAAGTCGTCCTTCTTCAACTGAGTGACATCGCTGGCGGAAACCGCGGCGGCGGCGGCCAAGAGGCCGAAGGCAACACGCTTGCAGAACATTTTGACCCTGAAGCAGGAATTGTCAGTATTCCGTAAAGTGAAACGACGAAGCTCAAAATGTCGCTGGTGAAGATTTTTGCGGGGCGTGGCGGGAGGGAGAAGGCGGTCGGCGGCAGCTTTCACGATAGCTGTCCTTTGCGACCGTTTGGTGAAGGTGGAGGTGGTGGGAGCTTCAAACGTCGAGCTCGATATGGAGAGTGAGATGGGATTGGGAGAGCTGCTTACCTTTCTTGACCTGAAGAAAATGAACAGTGAGGAAGGAAAAATTCACGCTTGAGAGGGAGGCGGACAAGTCGGGCTCCAGAAGGGTGTGAATGGGAAGAGGTTCTGTCTTAAGTAGGAAGTGGAGGGAAGAGCCAGCTGGAGGTTTTCTGGTCAAGATTTCGGACCATGGATTTCCAAAGGGCAATTGAGAACAGGTGTCCCTTTTTCCAGGAACCGCCGTCAGCTCATGCGTTCACTAAGGCGGCGGCGGTTGTCTGTGTGGGTTAGCGGATTGGGGGACACCTTGACTTAACACCCCTCTAGCGGTGGGCGCATGTATCCGGAAGTACCGACACGAGTCATTTTTGCGTTGAGATACGAATTGGGGGCGGGCAGCTACTTACCCCAATCCACAGGCAGCCCGTGCTCTCGTGGTGCTTCTCCCTCCGTCGTGAGGGGCAAATCGGCCACTCACCCCTCCACTCCCTTCCTCTTTCTGCACGCCGTTCAGGTAAGGCAGGTACTCCCCCACCGTTCGGCGGCCTGGAAGCAACTTACGGTGAATTGATAATCAACCAACCACTCTGACCCAGGCGTAACGTACACGGCAAGGTGAGGAAGGAAAGATACAACCCAATGCTTCAAATAGGCTACGGCTAGACACCTGCCTAAGGTAGCTGCGTTGGAGGCGAGTGCCTGGCCTGGGCTGTGAAGACCACGGCCGTTGCTGAACCAGGTCGGGTATCCGTAAGCTCGGCATATTATTTTCAGTCTTCCGTGCCTGTCCCTTGCTCGCCTTGTCTGTCTCCGGTCCGTCTGCCTTACGAGGTGTCGGTGGGGAGAAGTCCAAGTTCAAATTGATTGCCAATCATATTCAAGTCGAGTCAAAATGATTGCTTGCTTGACCCAGAGGCAAACGCTCGAACCTGTACTATGCGGGCGGCCATTGCGATTGCCATGCCATGCCATTGACTGTTGGTAGTTGCACCCCTATTCTGCACATTCCGACTTGCGTCTGGGCGGTCCTCTGAGACAATCATCGTTGGATGGCACAGCTTCCCCTCAGCCCGTCCCATCTTTTCCATGTCTTTCTGCCCCCAGTCCAGGCCAACCGTGGTCCAACGCGCGCGTGCTTTGTCAACGGTGGGTGGCGGCCATTCTGATATCAATACTTGGTCTCATGCTTTCTCCTCTGTCTGCGCCTTTTCGCGTTCCGCGCCTGGTGGTAACTGAATTGGTCATCCATATCCAGATGTGGCCAACAATGGCTGACCTGCCCAGAGACTCTTGGGGGTAAGGTTTTCGCTTCCTGAGGTGAGGACACAGTTCCATGTTCTCACCGGCTGCAAAGGTCTGCGGTCGCCGCTCCATGCTTCCTTCACGGTTCCATCCTGCCACCACAAGGTGCACCCATGGACCCATTCTCTCGCCTTAGGATCCTGTCCCCACCACCCGCCAAGCTGCCCTGCCGGCTCGCGATCCAGCGGCAATGCTACCGTGGAGGCTGATCACTAACCAGATCTGGTCTCTGTCGGTAGCATCTTTTTTGGCGCTTCGCTCACTGTCCGATGGGACCCTGGCACAAGAGGTGGAGGTGGCCCTCGTCGACGTCCAGCTCCAGGCTACTGTCAAACTGCCTGCTGCATGCACTTTGCAAAGCTCCAGCCACCCAACGGGCTGCGCGACCCTGTACTGGATACCGTGGTAAAACCTCCCAGCCTCACTCACCTCATGATGGGGCAAGGGTCCCGCGACAGAGGGAAAGTCACCGACCGGCCTTGCCTCGTTCGCGTTCGCGATGCCCGCATGTAAGGTAATGTTCTGCATTCTGCAATCTCACTTGTGGACTTTTGCCATCGCCGGAGCTGCGCGAACCGCCCGTTCCTTGGGCAGGTGTGTGGTCGAGTGGTGCTGTACGGAATATTATTCCAAGATTAGCTGCGGACCGATGCAAGGCACCCTCCCCTCCGCGATCACTGATCACACATACGCCCAATGCGGAGTTCAAGGTGGTCTTGCGCCAAACAGACAAAGGGCTGGCTCTTTTGTCATCTCGGCCCCATCAATAGCAGCCAAAAGATCATATTCAGGAACCAACGCTGGGTGCTTGTTGCTAGCTGCCTGCAAAGTGGAACTGTGTCCTCACCCCGTTTGTGGCCTTACGCGGTAACCAGAACGGCGCAGCGGCTGAGGTGCTCCGTATCGCCCCAAACCCTCTAAAGTTTGTTCCCTCCGACCCGAAGAATCCGATTACCTATGGGGTCTGGAAGCTTTCAACTTCCGTCTCGGATCCTGTGCTATGTATATCATCTGCACAGAGCATGCCTGTCACAGCTAGACGTTGCTGGTATCACATTCAATCTCCCGAAATTGCCCTTGTGGTTCCAAATAGTGTCACTGAGTCGTTTGTCAGACTAAGTTGCGAAAGGACAGTTGTCTCTAAGCTGCAACTATCTTGGCGGGCAGATCCGCATCCCATGCAGCCACGCTGACAGCAACTTAGTTCTGGCCAGAGTAGGCAATTGCCCACGGTATCCATCCAATCAGGCAGCCCGCCTCTCTTTTGCTGCCCAGTTGTACCGCTGTACGCCGTCCCATCTGAGATGAGGCCACAACACCATCGTCTGAAATCTTGCGATACTCTACCTCATGGACGTCTCTCCTGATGCTGCCATGTTTGGTGCTCCTTCAGTGCAGCGAATATCGTTGAAAAGTGTATAATCAGGTAAACACATTGCTTTATGACCTTCTGGATAGCCACTGCACTCTCCGGCAGCTGCACCGCGAGCCACGCCTGCCTTCTCGTTTGCAGATGTCAACAGGGTGACTGCCACTCTTGAAGAGAGCTTTTTTGGTGTGATGGAAAGAGCTGGGCACGTGGCAGACAGGGCTTACCTAGGAGAGCAGACTCGCAAGAATGACGGAAGGCATGAAGCTCGGTGCTTTCCAAACATGAGCAAATGTGCCTCCTTCTTGTCAGACGTTGCGGGAAAGCACGTTCAAATATAGCAGGTAGTAGGAAGCTGCTGATAGTCGACCGTTCTTCCCACCGACGGCTTCAGCTGATGAGTGCCGGACATTAATCTCCGTAGACATTGGCAAATATCAAACTGCTTTTCCCAACAACATCCGCCACACTTGGGGATGTCATGACAATCCGACGACGTTCGAAATAGCTTCATATCGACCGTTGCGGTGTCTCCGCCCTGCTTCATCCCCCTCTGTTGCCCATCAATCATACCCATATTGCCATCTGTTTCTGTTCGATCTAATACCAATTCCAACCCCGATGGAAGGGAACTACGTCCAACGCTCCGCCAGCCATGGCTCGCTGCGCAGCAGTTACCGGTCTCGTTCTCGGCCTCCCGCCGGCCACTCGCTGCCTCATCGACCTCTGAGAAGTGTCACCGAGAGCGCAGGCCTACTGCCATCCCCAGGTCCCCTCGAAAGCATGCTCAAGACCACCACCGAGACGGGAGACATCGGCATATTCACCATCAAACCAATTGCTCCCGCAGCCACCATCCATCACTGCGCCAGGTCTAGACCAAGCATTGACGCTAGCTCCATCTTCAGGTCAGAGTCGCGCAGCAGCATCAGGACCGAGAGTAAGATCAGCCGTAGGAGGTACGGTTCTGATCGAGATACCAACTCAGAGATCATCTCCATGTATGGTTCCGAGAGCAATCCATCATCTGGTCTCAGCCTACGGTCTCCCAGAGTTAACCAATTTCGGCGCTCGTACTCTCTTACTGCAACGGCTCCTCGACAGTTGTCACGAAAAGTATCGTCACGGACTTTGCAAAGTCCACTGGGCAGCGGCAACCTGCAACGTCCACGTTCTCCTTTCCCCTACCCCACGAGATTGAAGCGCCCTGGCGTGAGGCCGTCTTCGCCTGCTGTAACCGAGAACGGGCGCGTCGACTACAGTAGGATGGTCGAACTTGATCGAATTTCGTTTGTAAGTTTGAACGACAGCACTGGTGTCACCAGTCGTGTTGACCAACTTCAGAGGACTGTCCACGGATCGTACATGCCAACTTACCCTAGAACGCGTCTTGCACCTCCTCTTTCGTTGCGCTCCGATACAAATCAGTCGATGCCGTCTTTGCCGTATGGCAACTCTAAAATGGCACCGCTCAGTCAAGATGGCCGCAGTCAAAGTCATAGGGCACTCTTGAGCAGCCAATGGAGTGGTGAACGATCAGGTACCATCCGGCGGCAAAACTCCACAGACCAAAGCTTGCGGTCATCGAGCCTGACGTCAGTTATCGATATGTACTGCAAGCAGACGCCAAACTCAGCGTCGGCTTCCATTCGCACACTCCGTCCGGCAGGCTCATTTTACTATGACTACACTGAAGGGTTTGAGACTCCAGAAACGACTGATGCTGCTCCTACTAACGAGACCAACACTCCGTTGGCACCCATACCAAAGCGTGCTTCAAGTCTTGTCAAAGCTTTGGTACTCCGCGACGAGACCAAGGCCCGTCTTGACGCCGTGGTGGACATATCCGTGAAGGATTCGAGCGATTCGTCTGGAGACGACGGTCGAGGTGCAGCCCAAGGCCATGCTGACTCGAGGGACATTTCTCCCTCCCTGGCTCCTTTTTCTTTCGAAAAGGATGGTAGTTCAGTTCCCCATCCGAACGACGCTGACGGTGGAAAAGGGTATTTCAACATGATGTCCCTTTTCGCAGATGATTCGGATGCTAGCCAAAGCGAGCATACGCGCAATTCAGCAAGGCGTGGACTCAAGGATGATGCCCATGAACACAGCATCATCACTGGGAACGAACGGGACCAGACACGTGCAGATGTTCTAACAAGAGGTTGCTTCGACAGTATTCCTCCCCAGGACGAGGTCGCCAAAAGATCTTCAGGTCAAGGCAAGCTACGTAAGTCTCCAAGTGCTCCAGCAGCTGTCATGTCGACATCGCGACAATCCTCGTCGCAAGGTGGGCTCGCGGCGTTGCTCCGATCGAGTGTTCGAAACTCTATTGACCCTGGGCTTTCTGACTTGGCGGCACTGGTTTCATCTTTTGAGCGCATTGCCAAGTCCCCTTTCCTGAGGAAGGAAAAGGGGTGCTCTGGGATGACTGACGATGCCAACTACGGCGATTCAAAGTATTCTGATGAATCCAAGGCGAATGCGGAAGAACTCATTAGTGCAACTCGTCAGAATACTGACCAAGTTGACGCCAACAGCAAGGCTGTGGCTTCAAAGCCCTTTTTCAGAGGTCATCGGAGGAAACAAGCGGTTGCGTGCATTAGCACAAACAGCCTTCGATCCGAGACGCCCACATCAACCCAAAGTGCGAATGCAACCATCATCTGCCCCGAACCCATTTCTCCAGCTCGCGAGCTCAGAGTCAGAAACAGCATCCCCCAGCTCATGAAGGCGTTGCCTTCTATCCCCAACGAGTCGCCCTACATGTCACCACATGCGTCTATCAGGTCTACAGACGACCTACGCTTCCCTGTTGAGTTCTCCCCTTTCAAGCTTGAAATCCTCGCGACTCCTCGATCAAGTCCTAGGATTACTCTCAAGTCAACCGTCGAGGATCATGAGTCTTTCAGGGCGAGCATCGAGATCGAGACAGATTCTTTGGACCGATCTACGGATCGGAAATCAGTCTCGAGCGAGGTGAACATCATCGAAGATGTGCCTGTTTCTTGTACACCTTATGAGCAAAATTCAGTGGATGTCGGGTGCGCAGCCGAACCGCGAGGACCGACCCAAAGTATTCGACTAAGGACATTGCGTGATCCGCTGGGCATGGAAGTGGAAGAGAATCCAAGCGGCACTGTCAGACGTTACCTGAGCTTCTCCAAAGACAGACCTCTCAGCGACTTGGTGGAAGACCCGTCGGAAGGCATCCAGGCCCAGGTGCAAGACAGAAAACCTCGGGATGGCCGAGTATACCAGCGTAAGGGAAGACAGTTTCGCCTCGTGACGCCCAACGGGCGAGGCGCCAGGAGAGTAAACCGTCCGCCTTACTCTCCTGCAGATACTAACTCTAGTGATGGATACTTACATGAGCGTTACATACCTCTGGCTCACCCGGTTGACGAGAATCTGAGGCCAAGCAGCTCTATCGAGGGTTACGATTTGAGCGACACACGCAGCTTCAGCTCCGACTTAAGTTTCATTCGCCCAAAAATTATCCGCAAGAAGCTTTCGCACCTGAAGATTCGCATGGCCAGATCACGTCTCAACCTGAGGGGAAGGAACATTGGTTCAACGGATTCTGACGCCACCATTCGATTGCAAGTTCAACGGGGTGTATCAGCACCTGGCCAGTCCAAGAAAGTGGGCAAAAGGATGAAAGGGTGGTTCAGACGAGCTGTCCACATTGTCATCAGGAGGCGGTGAGGACCAATATCACTTACGCAGTGGCAGACGAGAAGCGAACCAGCAGAATTTTGTGCCGTCATCTTTACCACTGTTGGGTGCGTTCTTTTGATTGGCTTTCAAGAACTTGGGCTTCTTGAAAAGAGACTTGATGATGCATTGAGAGGAATGGGGTGTAATTTGTGAGGCCTGATTGTTGGCGATCGAGTCTGGCTATGGCTGGAGCTCCGGATCGAGGGCTTTAGGCACAAGAGGTGTGGGTTTGGGTCTGGGGAAGTTCAGGGACGACACCTGGCAGATTATGTAGTGAATACAACAAGACATACGCTTCAGATAGGACTTTCCATGGGGAAAATACTTGCCGGGACATGAGGTATACCTGTGGGCTCTCCCGGTGAGGGCAGATGACGCCATGGCTTGTGCAGCCTCGAGATTTACTTCCCACAGGGTCTCTCTTTTAGGACAGCATCGTCGAGAACAAGGAGGAAATGGTCCGGATGGGAATGTGCCTTTAAAGGCTAAGATTCCCATCGAGTCCCCTTCTTTCCGGGTCCTCTCTCGAGTTTCTACCGTCATCACAATCGTCATCGCGCGGCTACATTCGTTTCGTCCAGCACCACTCTCATCATCTTGCGATTGGTAAATCGCGTCCTTTCGTTTTTCACACTCGCTTACACACGGGTTCTACAGGAACCACATTGACATCATCGGGTTTCTTTTGTCTTTTCTGTGACGTACCTACCTCTACCTACCTTCAGTTATACCTTTGGTTGCTGTGGATACCCTCCTGACCATCAAGGGAAGAACACACACAAACACACACACAGAGAGAGAAAGAGTCAGAGAGAGGCTTATCGGAACACGGGCAGGAATAGGGTTGGGGTCAAATAGGTATAAACAAAACGGTGATAGATACCACGTTCGTTTCCCCTGAAAACTTCACTTATACTACATCGACAAACACACTCATCGGCACACTACTACCAACAAACACATGAAAGATTTTGAATTCGTTGCATTTCATGATCTGAAAAGGATAATGGCTCCTGGAATAACCTTCAAGAACCCCTTTACGGGAAGCACTCACCAGACTGGACGTGGTGCTTCGGAGGAAGAGGCGGAGACCGCCGCCGGCAATGTATCTTCATCATCGTCGCCGCCATCCCGACGACGCTCTGCGCTCACGGGGGATAAGTCTACCAGGCCGACCTCCGGGAGAGTGTCTCCTCGCTCTGGGAGAGGAGACAAATCCCCTGAGAGCGAAGCTCGAAGGGAAGACGAGGACGTGGCTGCTGAGGACTCACAGCGTAACTCTTTCCCCTGGTATGAGAAGGGCGAGAGTAGTCGCATGGAGGCTGAGCGCGTGCAGAAGGAGCGCGCGAGGGCTGGGCTGCCGCCGATTGTGTTCTCGGACGAGGAGGGGGGGCCGTCGTCGGCACGAGCAGCGGCCCTGACACCACCACCACCGCCGCCACCGCAGCAGCAGCAGGGATCGCCGAGAGGCAGGCGGAGGACCTCGCGGTTGCGGTCGAGCCAGGGGACGCTTGAAGGGAGCGATGAGGGCGGCGAGTTGAGCGGGGCGACGACGCTGGCTGGGTCGTTTAATGACCAGGGCTCGGTCCTCGAGGTGGGAGGGAAGGGCAAGAAGAAGTGGAATTATGGTGAGGGGCAGCAGGAGAAGAAGCAGGGCCAGGATGAGACGCGGACGAAAGGCGCAGAGGAGGCGGAGGATAGGCCGGCGTCATTGTCACCACCACCGCCGAGCCATACGAAGCGGTGTATGTTGAAGAGTGCGTTGGAGAGGGTGGGCAGGGCGTTGCTGTGCAAGAAGAACAAGGGCAAGGGCAGTGCTTTGGGCTGCTGTTTGAGGCAGAAGAAGTCGTGGGAGGTGGTGAAGAACAAGGTGAAGTTTCCCGAGGCGTGGTGGAGGGCTGGGTGGTTGAAGAAGTGAGGCGGCTGGAGATTTCATCTGTTATGGGTAGCTTCCCTCTTTTTTTTGCTTCTTCGAAGTTTTCATTTATGCTTAGGGATAGTTGTAGTGAGCCGGACTTTTGGCTGGAGTTGGAGCATGGGATGCCACACCGTGGGTATAATGTTTATATAGCGTACGCAAGTAATGTCTGTGGCTGGGATTTTCAGGGATGAAATGGTGGATATCTTTTGCTTTCTTTTATTTGAGCAGGTATTCAGAATACACCGCCGCCTATAATGAAGATCCGTTCCTCCTCGCGACGGGCCCATTGAATGACCTTGTTCGCGCCCTGGGTGACGACGGCCCGGCTTACGTTGGGGCCGGCGACGCAGTAGAATTCGAAAATGGGCGTGATCCATGCTAGAGAGGTGGCATCCTCGGAGACGGAGTGGAGGACGCGCATATGTGAGTGTTTTGCGTGGACGGCGGCGTGGAGTTGGTGGTATAGTGTCATGAGGCGGCGGCGGGCTATGAGGGAGGAGAAGACAGGGTCGAGGGCGGACATGGAGAACTGCACGTTTGCGCGGGATTTGTACAGAAAATGGGAGATTTGGCCGCCAGGTGCGATGTCGACCGTCTTGGGCCGTCCGAGGCGTGCTGCGGCCTGGATGGTTGCGAGATGCCCTGACTGTGCCAGGGAGGCTGCGACGTTGTCGCGCATCTGTTTTAACTCGAAAAAGGATTCCTTGTCGGGGCTGATGAGGATGATGGCGAGCTCTTCCTCCTTGTTCGCGCCGGATTCCGAGGTGGTTGTTGTATGGTCGCCCTCAACGCCGTCAAAGAAGGAGACATACATGTACAGGTAGCCGCGGTTGTTGAAGGCGGGGAGGCAGAGAGGAACCCAATTCTCGCCGCCGCCGGCTTTGATACCGCCTGATTCAAAGAGCATGTTGAAGATGAGCTGGAGGTCGGAGGGGTGGAGAGAGTGCCGGCGAGGGCGGATGACGCTGACAAGCTTGCCGCCGGCGACGATGAGGCCGTACAGGAGCTTTTCTGTGCGCTGTTTGAGGAAGGCGTTGTTGATGGCGTGGCGTTGGGATTTACGGAGCTTGAGGCATTCTAGAGCCCCGAGAAGGGCGGAAGGTGAGCCTTTGGTGAAGTTGTCGGCGAGCGACGAGATGAGAGGCTCGGTGCCCTCGAGCGGTTTGCGCAGGTCCGTTGACGGGCGGTGGACAAAGATGTTCTTGAGAACGGGGAGGGTGAGTGTTGAGAGGATCTGCATGTATAGAGCTTCGAGCTGTGCTCTGAGCTGAGAGTCGCTTTCACCGAGACGGCTGATGGCGACGAAGTATAGGGGGCCCTGGATGGATATGACAAAGCGCGTCTGGCCAGCCGTGAAAGCCTGCAAAGGGTTCTTAGCACCCTCGTAGAAGGATATAATAGTCTGGATGACACCCATGGACGAGTTGATGAGCCCTAGATCGCCATGCCGACTGTAGATGGGCTTCCCTGCCGAAGAGAGGATCATGTAATGCTTCAATTTGGACTTCCAAATCGCCACGCGGTCCTCGTCCTTGAAGTCCGTATCCGCCTCGTCGGGCAATTCGTCAAACTCGTTCTCAAATCCCGCCAGGTTGCGCGTGGTGTCGTCCATCCTAAGACTCTCAAACGGCTGAACCGTGGCCGACTGTGACCTTAGTAGGTTCCACGCGGGGCTCTTTCTACTGAACTCTCCAACGAGCAGACTCGCAATGTCGCCGGCGGGGCGCATGGTCGGGGCGAAGCTCATGATGCTCATCGAATCTTCCATTTCGTTCATGCCTGTGGTGGGAGTCGCCGAGCCGCTTCCGTTCTTGGAGGAGGCGACGGACGTCCTCGGGCCTGGTGTCGAGAAAGTGCCGCGCGAGCCATCTGGGAAGGACAGGGTCTGGATGTCGAGGGGTGTGACGGCAGTTGTGGCCGCTGCCATTGCCATTCTCGCGTCTATCGAGTGATTCGAGTCGAGGGAGGGGCGGGAGGGGCGCGGGGGCAGAGGGGGAGGCTGTTCCTCGCCAGGACTGTTGTCGTTGCCATTGTCGTCGCCCATGATGGTGCTTTAGGGAGCATTTCCGCTCGATGCTGTATAGAACTGTTGGCGCGTCGCCGCGCAGCGGGTGTGTAGGTCGGTCGTGAAATCGCAGGTCAAGAATAGGAAATCATGGTGCCATGACGGTCGTTAGGTCTGTATGTCCGTGAAGTGGCTGGGCGGAGGGCAGAAAAGCCCGAGAAAAGGCAGAGAGGTGCGGTCTGAGAAGTGGCAGCTGATGATGCGCTGGTAGGAGGGGCGCCGACCTTTAGCGGTGCGGCGGCCCTGATTAGTGGGAACGTTCCGCTAAGGACGAACGACTCAGGTCCACCCCCTCACCTGAGTTTTAGGTACCTAGCTGGTGTGCTCGGTCGTGGGGGCCCAACTCTGGCAGGATGGGAATTCAGCAAATGCCATGGAGCCCTCTTATCGCCTAGATAAATATGTAGGTAAAACATTGAGAGCTGTCCCGGCGCATCCTGGCCAGGACAGATGCAGCTGCGGGTTCACCTCACGAGACAGTCGCGGGGAGTCGCTTGGATGCATTAGGTGAACACGTGCGCTAACACATATCGGTATTGTGAAATCGATCAGGCCCCAAGAATGCCATGTCTGCCTTAAGAGGTACCTTGGCTGGGGGCGACCGTCTGTCACCTCATGTGCATGCGCGCGCGCGTCCAAGACCTCGGATTCCCTTGATGCGACCAGATTGGACAAGACGAAAGGGATGCCGATCGTCGCATAAGAAAGGAGGTGAGCTGAGATAGCCAATGAGCAGTGACACCCGTGAAGGTTTTGGTATTTTGAACGCTTCTCATGCGCTATTTGGGTCAATAAACAGACGACAGAACCAAATCAAACGAAAGGGACAAAACGCAAGGTATCTGTGGCAGGTAATGCGATGGCACAATGGGTAGATGCTCGTACTGTAGAGGTATGGGACCAACTGAAGCGAATGGAGGCCTGATGACGTTGCGGTTTGTCATATCTCGGCGGTCGGCAGTGACCTGGTGCTTGGGAGGAGGGTCGCAGGGCAGCCTCGCCAGGCGGGAACGGTAACTAATTTAGTTCGTCCAATGGGAAGCTTGGGAAGCTTACAGGGGGTACCCCACTGTACACCTGGCCTGCGAAGGAGACATGGTAGCCTTTCGAGCTCAGCAGTCGCGGCCCTTGCGATCTCAAGTCATGACAGGGCGAATCGACAAGACGACGTGAAAGGGCCCAGATGCGATGAGCCCTCGAGACCGCCGTCTCAAATGAACAAGAATACCCTGATGTTCAACCCCGCCAAACGATCCATCAAAGACCGCAATCATGGCTCTTGAGCCGGGCTCTGGCCGGCGCTCCGTCTCCCCGGAGAGCTCAGGGCGGGACTCCCCCCTGCCGCGCCAATGGAGAAACCAACTCGGTGCCGGTGAGGAGCTTCAAAACAAACGGGACTGATGCAAGGTCTTGGGAGGCTGAAGCTAACTGTGTCGTCAGAGGAGGCTCCGTCAAAGGATAAGCACTACCGCAAGTACGCATCCGGCGTTGAGAGGGCCCTGACCCTCTTCGAGACAGCCCTACAGGAGTGGGCAGACTACATTTCCTTCCTCAACCGCCTGCTTAAGGTAAGTTCGATGCTTCGCGCGCTCAAAACACTGGAGAGACTGACCATATTAAAGGCATTACAAGCTCGACATCCCTCGACCACCACCATCCCTGCGAAATCGACCGTTGCGAAGCGACTCTCCCAATGCCTCAACCCATCCCTGCCATCGGGCGTCCACCAAAAGGCCCTAGAAGTCTACAATTACATCTTCGCGACGATAGGACAAGATGGGCTGTCCAAAGATCTGCCGCTCTACCTCCCTGGTCTGGCATCGACGCTCTCCTTCGCCTCCCTGTCCGTCAGGACTCCCTTCCTTGACCTTCTGGAAACCCACTTCCTCAGTCTCGATCCTCGATCCCTGCGACCAGCCATGAAGTCCGTCGTTCTAGCTCTCCTGCCAGGTCTGGAAGATGAGACCAGCGAGGACTTTGATCGGACACTACGGTTGATGGAGAGCTTCAAGAAGTCGATACGGCCGGCAGGGAGCGAGGAACTGGAGGGTCTGCACTCGACTGGTGATGATTTCTTCTGGCAATGCTTCTTTCTGGCCTCCATCACAGGTTCTAGTCGCAGAGCGGGAGCTTTGGCATACCTCGTGAGGAATCTGCCCAAACTGGGCGACTCACTGGCTCAGGGGAAGCCTGTCAAGAATGGAATCTCGGAGGAGGAGCACTCTACCCAACTGGCACAAATGGTTACCTCACCTGAACCGGGACTGCTTTTGCGCTCTTTCGCAGCCGGTCTTGCCGATGAGCAGTTGCTGATCCAGCGCGGGTTTCTGGACCTGCTGGTCACGCATCTCCCATTGCACTCGAAGGTGCTCCAGAACAGCGTCAAGCCGGGCGACTTGGAGCTTCTGTTGCGTGCGGCCGCCGGTGTCGTTATACGAAGGGATATGAGTCTGAACCGAAGGTTGTGGGCATGGTTTCTGGGTCCTGAACCAGCGCCAACGGAGAGTGAGAGCGGCATGGAGTCACCCTCATCGACTGAACCCCACAACGCCTATTTTGCGTCCAAGACCAGCTACTTCGAGGACCATGGTCTTCGCCCGTTGACACGGGCACTGCTGAGCATGATTCATGTCGATCGAGAATCAAGCCCTGCAGAGAGGGCACGGCCTTACAGGATATGCCTATCGTTGATGGATCGCTGGGAGATTGGTGGACTCGTCGTTCCCGAACTTTTCCTCCCCATCATCAACAGTGTCCGACAATATCGGGGCCAGTCACCAAGCAAAGCCGACTTCAACGAAGTTTTCCGCAGTGCGAGCGTATTCTTTGATGGCGTCGAAAGTGGGCTCATCTACGGCGAGATCGTTAGCCTGCTTGCTCAGGCAATCGGCCCAGGAAACGTGTCCGACAAGGAGCGCCTGGATAAGCTTGACTTGGTGAACTTCATCTTGGCTAATTTCAATGTACGTGAGGAAGAGATGATCACCATCCACGCGCCGCTCACTGCTTTGTCCATCTTCTCGATGCTGGAGGACACGAGAGAGAGACAGAAGTCGTCCACCGTTTCGCCAACGAAAGGCTCTGGCAAAATCGCCGAAGAGGCGCTTAGCATCTCGCTCGCTCTGTTGGATCTCGTGCCAGACCGAGCCTTTCCCGCAGCTGGCGATAAGTCCAAGAGGACTGTAGAAGCCGGTGTCCTGGCGTCACTGTCGGCAGTCGAAGTCTTGAAGAGGATCAAGTCGTTTTATGTTGATGAGCAGGGCAACCTCGATGCCAATATTCCGTTCACGCCGATCGAAGTCGGCGAGCTTCTTCTGCGCAAGTCAGGTCAGCTCGTCTGCGATGGCTTGAAGAGCACCGACTCGGATTCAGACTTGGGTGCGAAGGGAAGGATTCTTACAGCTCTTCTGTTGAAGGTTCCATCGGCGTACCATCTAGACGCGAGCTTCCTCATGAAATGTCTCCACGACCGTCTCAAACACTCCGACAGGCTGTCATTTGTCTCTTTCAACTCCATCCTTTACTTGTCTGCTCATCTCTACTCCGCCGAGCGTATCGAGCTGCCTGACCTTTCCGAACTTGTCACTCCGCTGGTCCAACATGCTTGGGAGTTTCTGTCAGCCTCAGAACCCAAGTACCACGTCGAAACAGTCAGATCTCTATGGCAGCTTCAGACTGCTTTAACTGTTCAGAACCGAGACATCGAAGCAGCCCTGGCAAGTCTCATAATTGAGAATGATGTTCAGGGCTCGTTTGCGTCCCGTCCTGCTGACGCGGGCCGTCGCTTTAGTGTGCTATGGTCTCACTCACTACAAGATTCTCACGCCGACAGACGCGGGTCAAAAACACCAATGATTGAGAAGCCGCCGCAGATTCGCTTGGCTGGATCGGAATACTACGACGTAATGTTGACTCGGCCTTTGTTTTTGATGCTGGATGCCCTTCTAGACGAGAGAACTCAACTGTTCATGACTGTCAAAGGATGGCTGAACAGTTTAGTTGGCACCGACAAGTGAGTAATACCTATAGATGTATGAATCAGGAGACTAATACGGAAGCAGGTTGTTCTTAATATTCGTTCGAAAATTCGCATCCCTTCCTTTCCTCAGGGCCAGCCATGCCATCGGCTCGCCTGCGGCGTCGGCAGCTTCCACAACCTTTACTACTGACGACGACCTGGATGTTTGTCTTTACTACCTGAGGACATTGTCAAACGTTCTACGCTGGGCCCCGGACGTGATTTGGGCTGTATTGGCGTCGACCTCGCTCACAGTCGATGCAGAGCACCCAGAAATCTCACAGATGAGTATGTAAACTGGCCCTACACGACGATGTGTGCTAATCGGGACCAGCTGGGCATGAGGGCGAGATTTCCATGCAAGAGGTCTTCATTCATGTTTGCCTGCGATGCATCGCTGGAAACAACGAGCCGGAAGAGCAACTCAAGATACGATCTACTCAGCTCCACCGCTATGCTCTGACTGTTATGCACCAAATCCTCCTCAACCCCTACGCCGAGCCCCTTGCCAGCCTTCACTTGGAGAACGTCCTCATTGAACGCCTCCTCCAATCACTGAGCGGAACAGATCCATACGTCCAGGTTCTTCTTCTGGATGTCGTATTTGATTCGCTCAAGCTTCGGGACGTGATGATCGCTGATGTCCCGGGTTCCCCAACATCTGAAAAGAGGAAGCTGAGTCTGGAGCCCCCCAAGAGCATCAGAGTGTCAACACAATCAGAGACAAAGCCAACAGCACCACCACCTAACCTACTCAAGTGCCTTCAGGCTGGACTGAGTTCTCCTAGCAGCTGCAGCGTCCTCGACAGTTGGGTCAGTTTCCTAACGGAATGCCTCCCTTTCTACTCCGACACGATTTTCCAAGTTTTGATTCCCCTCGTCGAAACACTTTGTCGGCAAATTTCCAACACATTCCAAGATCTCCAGTCCATCTTCAGGGAGAACGGTGGCTCAAAACAGGATGAATGGAACGCTCCCGAGTCGACTCTGATCTCTCTGCTGAATGCCATTGAACATGTTCTGGCACGAGCGCACGAGCGACTTCTGGTCGAGGAAGCCAGAACGCAGGTTGTCAAGGGGCCAGACCAGCAGCCAGGATTCTTCGGCAACATGGTCTCCGGTGTTTTCAACTCGGACACCCCCCAAACAAGGAGCGCTACTGCAAATGATAGACTTACGGTGCATTTGGCTTTCCAGGATGCCGTCCGTATTTGCTTCACCATCTGGTCGTGGGGTCAAGGGAACGACGCAAATGCGCAGGACACAACTTCAGTTGCTTCCTTCAGCTACACATCCCTCAGGATGAGAAACCGAGCAAGACGGCTGCTTGAGCACCTCTTCGCAGCTGAGACCCTGGAATGTCTTGAGACTGTCATTGACATCTGGAGAAGCTCCATCAATATCACAACACCAGTGCCCCTGTCGGAAGTGTTCAACTTGTTGCCGGCTCTGGATGGTTCTCGACCCAAACACACAATCCCTGCCATCTTTAATGCAATTTACAGCAGAACCAACCCTGGTGCCCTGGATGCGTCTCGAAAGTCAACTTTGACAACATCGTTACAAGACATCGACCTCGTCACCTTCTTGGTCGAGTACGCCCGCACCCTGGAAGACGACGCAATGGATGAGATTTGGCTCGACTGCATGGCCTTCTTGCGCGACTTGTTGACGAACCCGTTCCCGCACCGACAGACGCTACCGAGCCTTCTAGAGTTCGCAGCAATTCTCGGCGAAAAGGTGGACAACACCAACTTTGGCGAACAACGAAAGATGAGACGTGAACTCGGGGTAAGTCATGTGCGACAATGTGTAAGCACGTTCGTCTTACTGATTTGGACTAGGACCTTTTCCTCCGGCTTCTTACCGCCATTTTCACCACCAAGCCCTTGACCTTTGCTGACACAGCCCCGGCATACGAGAAGTCCGACAAGAATCGTGATGGGATTCGTCGGACCACCACGATCTCGCTGGTCAGCGTCCTCGATAGAGCCGAGGATGTGGTGGCTATCCTCGCCTCAATCGTCCCGAACCTTCCCAAGATCTTGGTCGAGACTGACCGTGTCTTGTCCGCGGCGAGCACCATCTCGACGAACGTCATTGGCCCAGCTTTCAGGGCAAAGGCATTCCCCGAGACCGTCTCGAAGAACACCCTGGATTTGCTTCAGGAACTGTCCAGGCTGCCAAGTAATCAGAAGACGTGGAAAAAAGACGTTGGCGATGCTTTCAACGATGCCAGGTTCTTCAACTCAAGCATCGACTTGGTGCGAAGCGACTGGTTGCCACTGCTGAGGCAGTGGACTGTCAGTGACAAGGAGCGCATGCCCGAACTCCTGAGTCGCATGAGTCCTCCCACGACTGCTGGTATCGTTTTTGGTGTCGGAGCCACTTCTGCACGTCTCGAGGCAGACCGGAAAACGCAACTGAACCTGCGCCGAACTGCCACGTTGGTGCTCGCCGCCAACGAAGATGCCTACGTTACGGAGCTTCCTCTCATCGTAGACAAGCTTGTGGAGCTTCTTGGTGCCACGGCAACGTCCTCGCCATCTTCTACAACACGTGCAGAGATTTACATGCTCATTCGCGCTCTGGTCCTGAAGACGAGTGCGGTGCACCTGGCTATGATCTGGCCAGTCATCAACGCCGAGCTCCACGCCGCGATCGCGTCTGTGGTCGCTGCCGACCACAGCACAGCATCCGACATGTACAATAACCTATCGATTTTGCAGGCATGCAAGTTGCTTGACTTGCTCATCTGCGTCGCGCCTGATGACTTCCAACTCCACGAGTGGCTCTTCGTCACGGACACCATCGATGCGGTGTATCGATCAACAAACTACCAGCCTGTTGCCCTGGTGGATGAACTTTCAGAGGAGCTCGGGACGATGGGCATTAGTCTGTCTCTGCAGAGCACACCGGCAGCCCACCTGGCCGCGAGCAGCTCACACAGGCGCCCTCTTCTTGGACCGGGCGGCATCAACGACGAGGTCAGCATCGACAGAAAAGACGAGCTGGTAGGCAAGATTTTACGACCATTCTTCGGCCAGCTGAGCATCTTCGCGTTCGAGTCGACGTACGCGATGGCGCCGCTGGACCGGGAATTCTGCATTCAGGGGCTACTGAAGGATTTGTTTGACGAACGTAGCGTGGTAAAGGCGTTGTAAAAGTAGGTATCATGTTTTTAATCATCCCATGAAAGAGAGAGAAAGAGCTTAGCCCTGAATGAATTTCAAATTTTCCACGATTGACTTGGCGGCTTGAACGCCCCTGGTATGTACGCCACCATCGCTTTGCTTGCGCCCTCCATACAATACTGCACTACCTCCAGCTTTTCCCCGTCCGGAGTCAGCTTCGCAATCTGCCTCAAGTCACTCGTCCGCGGGAGGAACAGCGCATGGTCCATCGGCATGCACGCCTCGTGCAGCTGCTCCAGGTTATACGGCTCCATCTTGCTCAGGTCAAATACCTCTGCGTTGCGGTACCCCGGCCCGCCCCACGGCGGGCTCGCGAAGACGACCGTCTCCTCGAGGGGCACGCGCAGCTCCTCAGCCAACGCGCCTGCTGGATCCGTCTTGAGCTTGTCGAGGAACTCGAAGCAGTCGCCATGGACCCAGGTTATGTAGTCTGCGACCTCGTAGAGCTCTGCGTTGTGCTGGGCGCAGGCGAGGGTGGCGGCGTCGCGCTCGATGGAGATGACGCGGTCCCAGCGGCCGGAGGCGGCGAAGGCGATGGTGTTGCCGCCGGCGCCACCGAAGATGTCGACGAGGAAGCGCTTGGAGGAGTCCGTGTAGGACATGTCCTTTGCGACGGCGTTGGCGACGGGTTCAGGGGTCACGCCGAACCAGGCATCGTTGGTGAGGTAGACGCCGTCGTCATACCAGGAGAAGATGGAGCGGCGCTGAGAGAAGTATCTAGATTACTGCGTTAGTTTTTATGGTTGGACAGAAGAATGGGGGTTGAATACTTTTGGAGGTCCCAGGGCACTTCGGCCTTGGATTCATAGTGGTGGCACTCATCCGTCAGGGGAAGTCTGGCGGCTGCTTTCATTTTGATGGTGATTCATGAAGCACGAGTCTTTGGAAGCACGCAGTATACAAAGAAACTTTGAAACAAAGCTTTTGATGGAGACTATCAAGTGTTGAGGCCAAACATGGTCGTTTAAAAGTACCTTTTGGCCACTGAGGCCGTTGAAGACGAATGAGCGAGGCTGCAGGAAACTGCAGTCTGGAAAACAGTGCCCCACTTGAGGCGCCCCACTAAAGCGGGAAGAGCTTGGACCATATGCAAGGCTGACGATTGGCTCACATTCCTTGGATGACAGCTTGCTCCAAGGGGAAATAACACATGGTTCAGAGCTTCAAACACCTTCGCGCGATAACTTTCCCCAACTTTGCCAATCACAATCATCTCCAGCCAATACCACCGAATCAACGTAGACGGGATAGCTCAGCTCGAGTGCTGGGCGCAACACCATGTTCAATGCGCTGAACCGCTTCATGTCCCGCTTGGACGGGCAGCAACCAACCCAGCAGAACAACCAGCAGGGCTCTTTCGGCTTCCAGGTCTTGAGGAACACGAACCTCGAGCTGAACGTGGAGCCTTGGTTTGACTTCATCATTGGAATCAACGGCCGCCCGATTGTAAGTTGGAGCCCTCTTCCTTCTACCTCATTCGCCAATCTCTCCCTTCAACTCCGAAAACAAGACCACTAAGACGACGAACCAACAGGACAACCCCGACCCCCGCCTCTTCGCCCAAGAAGTCCGCAACTGCGCCGGCGGTACCGTCCTCCTCGGCCTCTGGTCCGCAAAGGGCCAGCGCACGCGCGAGCTCCATGCCCCCGTCCCGCACGACACCGCCTCACTCGGCCTCTCCCTGCAGTTCACCCCGCTCTCCGTCGCCGCCAACATCTGGCACGTCCTCGACGTCGCCGCAAACTCACCCGCTGACGCCGCCGGCCTGCTGCCCTACGGCGACTACATCCTCGGCAGCCCCGAGGGCGCCCTGCACGGCGAGGGCGGTCTGAGCGAGCTCGTCGAGGACCACATCGGCCGCCCCTTGCGCCTGTACGTCTATAACAACGAGTACGATGTCACGCGCGAGGTCACGATCCAGCCGAGCCGCGAATGGGGCGGCGAGGGCGCGCTCGGGTGTGTGCTGGGATATGGCGCCCTGCACCGCTTGCCGCCGCCGCTGAACGAGCCCGTGAGCGCGCCCGGGGAGATGATGTTTGACGGGGAGAAGGACCCTAGCGGTGGTGCGGCGTACGGTGCGGACGCGGGGCAGGCCTTGTTCACTCCGGCTGCCGCTGGTCTCGGGGCGCCTCCGCCGGCTGATCCTGTCGCGGGAGGAGGGGAGTTCCTCGTCCCAGCGCAGATGGTCGCCGCGGGCAGCGCGCCGCCGCCTCCGCCTGCGGGCACGGCGACGACGAGGAAAAAGAAGGACAGGCACCACGGGGGCAACGCGATGATGGATGATTACTTCAAGGAGCAGGAAAAGAAGAGCAGGGAGCTCGACGGGGTTTCGAGCGGTGGACGTGGGACGCCTGTCGCGCCGCCTCCGAAGACGGGGGGACCGCCGCCGGGGCCGCCTAGGGCCGGGACGACGTCGCCGCCAAAGGAGAAGGAGGAGGGCGGTGAGGAGTGACGTTTCAGGGACAAAAAGGTCGGAGGGAGTGGGTGCAAAGAAATGAGAAGTCGCGCGGGTACTTGACATGATGATTCCCAGAATTGCATTTCTTTGTGCATTTGTTATACGACGGTCTAACCCCCCGTGCTGTGATGCAACGCCTTGCTTCTGTAATGTACAGTTTGTATTCGTTTGTTTCCCGCATTTTAATGACCATACGGCGGCTCGGCTAGGCTGTTCAGGCCTGCTTCAGATTCTCTCTTCTATCTCCCACACACGTTTGGTCACCCCTGAGTAACCCCCTTTTGGATACCCATGGTGTTTGTTAATGGCAAGTCGTTATCGACGCTTAGTTTATGAAGTTGACGCAGAAGAAGTGGAGGATCAAGCTGCATGCGACGTAATCGGCGAATGCTCTGGATTGCTGTTAGTCATGTCAAGGGTTGTTGCGAGCTGAGCTGGCTTACCTCTCGGGTGATACAGAGGGGAAGTCGGCCTTGTTGGCCTCGGTGGTCTGGATACGAAGGGAAGCTGAGAGGATTTGTTAGACCATTGGATCGAGAGCGGGAAATATTTGATAAACGAACCAGTGAGGACGAATTGTCCAACGGTGGCAGAGAAGCCGGAGAGGAAAGCATTGAAGGGCTGTTCACACAGATGTTAGCTAGCGTTCCTTGTCTCCAGTCCTCCCACGTCCATTGGTCTGCGACAAAGGCCCCAATGCCTCTCCAGAAGCACAAGACGCAGCCCTCCGAAGCCACAAAAGGGACCTAGACGTACGTAGTTGCCAGCGAGGACGCAGTACAGGAACTGCAGGGCGCCGACGGCGACGAGGAAGACCATGAAGACGTCGATGAGCTTGGTGCGCTGCGGGGTGTTGTTGACGTAGTGGTTGTAGATGTTGGCGAGGACCTTGTCCCAGTTCTGGGCGCCGCCGCTCGAGATCTTGGTGTTGGGGACGGCCTTGGGCTGGGAGGTCATGGTGCCCGGGATCGCGGCGGCGGCGGTCGGTCCAGCGGGCGCCGAGGGGGGAGCCGGGGCGGGCTCGGCGGCGGCAGCGGCCTTGTTGGCGTTCTTCTTGGGCGCCATTGTTTTTTTTTGGTGTTCTCTCGTGCTTGTCGTTGAAGTTGAGAAGAGGTCGTCGGTAGGGACTGGGGTTCGGTTCCGGGGGTGGGAGGATTCGTCGTGGGAATTTTGGGTCGCGGCGAATTTCGAGGTTTACGAATGCGCGGCCGCTACGAGTAAAGTGGCCTGGGAGCTGCGCTGGGGGAGCTGTCCTTTCGAGGACACGACAGCTTGAAGCCACGTTATCAGGTGATTGTGGCTGGTGAGTCGGCTACCGGCAGGGGGTCAAGCCACGAATCTGGGGTAGGAGCCGGTCCCTTGAGCTGATTAGTCAGATCTTGGTGTGCGGAATGGATGAGATCATCCCCTGAGCTGCAGCTGGTGGGTGGGCGGCCGAAAGCTTGGACTCCCGAGGCACCGAACCACGTTGGAAGTTTCCCCCATCTTCTGCAGTACCGCTACGAACGATACTAGCCAGCCAGCTCATACCAATTGCTCTCTACGGTTTGCGAGATTTTCAATTGCACAGTATTCCGACAGTAAATCAAATAATAGTCGCAATGGTCCGTTTGCTATGTCAGAGCACAAAGTGGAATAATAGCTGACAAGGCGCACAGGCTTCCGACCTCCAGACCCCCTCGTACGTCCTCGCCGTTCTGACTGCTGGCGGCGGCATTGCCGGCTACGCCCGGACGAAGTCCCTCCCATCCATCATCGCCGGATGCGCCGTTGGATTCCTCTGTACGACATCTCTCTCCCTCCTTCTGCTGTTTTGCAATGCCCCCGGGCAACCGAGAAACACCCCCCGACTAACTCAGCAACAGACGCCCTTGGTGGCTACCGCATTCAGAACCGCGAATCCTACGGCGTCGAGCTGAGTCTGCTCGCCTCGGCAGTCCTCGGTGGCTCCGCCATCCCCCGCGCCATCCGCCTCCGCAAGCCCGTGCCGATCGGATTGAGCGTGTTGTCCCTGTTCGGTCTGTTGACCTTCGGCAGGGAGTTCAGTCGTAGCTTGTAAAGCCTTGCGGCGGTGGGAGAGGAATGAAATGGTACACTCTTTGCTTTTCGTTCACACATGGCCAGCCGTAATTGAGCAGAGGAGAGGGATAGAAAACCATCTCTTTCCATCGGGCAGTCCGGCGGCCCCGATCGTATTGTACAACATTACTCCCTGACAGGATGTACCTCTGAACCCAGTTGTCCCGCGCTCTTTTTGTAAATATGCAACCTGTTCCATGACGCCGAGCCCGCAATGAAGTTGTGATTTTCGCCCTGTATCGTACAATGCCGCCTCCGTCCTCTTGTCTCCTTTCGTTCGGCTCGCTCGTTTCGTTCGGGGTTTGGTTTCTATCAACTTAATCGAGACCGAGGGACTTGTTCAGCTCCTTGATCCTGTTCTCGCGCTCCTCCCTCTTGGCCCGCGCCGCCGCGCGGTTGGCCTCGGTGCGCCTCGCGCGCGCGCCCTTGAGGCACTGGGTGAGCTTGTCCTTTGCGTCGTTGCAGCCGCCGGTGGCCTTGTGCAGGAAGCCCCTGGCGTGGCATTCTTCGAGGGCGACCATGACGTCTTCGCACTCTGTGTGTCCCAAGAGACTTCTGTCAGCGAATTCAAAATCCTGCAATGTTGCTTCTGCGCAATGGCTCGCTTTCGAAGGGTGGCGTGGGGGATGAGTCCCGGTGCAGGAGGGGTTCTACTGACCGAAGTTATCCTTGGTGTGCAGATGGGGATGCATGGCGGGCGACTGTATGGAGATTTGGTGACACGAGAATGCGGGACGTTCGGTCGTGCAGAAGAATCGTGATTTCTGGCACTGCAAGTCGTGATGCGAATGGCGCAAAAGAAATTCGATATGGAAAAGTGCTAAATGGACGGCGAGGGATTGGATGAGACCACCGTCTAGTGGGGGGGCGAGAAGCGGTTGGTTCGCCGCGCCGGGCTTTGATTGATTTTACGGGCGCCGCGCCGTGACCAGGGGGGGGGGAGGGGGGCGGTGGACACTGCGGTAAAAGCTCGGACCACTGCCTTCTAGAACTTCCACCGCAGTTGGTTGTAGTGTGACAAGCTCATTTCAGGCCCTCACTCTCGTTGTCTCCCGTCGACGACTCTCACCTTATTCATACACGTATACATCGGCCGTCGCGCTGATCGGAAGTTTAGGTCAAGATGTCGGCGCCAGCAGCTAGTCAGCGGAAGCAGCAAGGTCAGTTCCATTTCCACGACGCAGAGGGTGCCCTGAGGCAGAGGCCAATGCATGGCTCCCAGGGTGCTGTGTGAAGCAAATCTCACCCCGCCATCGGCCGTCCACGTACTGAAACTACTACAGATTTGCAAACGCAATATGGCATTTACAAGAACACGCTGCAGCAGATTGCGCAGAAGATCGGTGATGTCGAGCAAGAAGCTGAAGAGCATAAGTGCGTCTTTTCCTCATTTCACTCACCCGCCGTCTTGATGCGATGGTTCCCCCTGGTGTTCTTCATGACGGCAGGATCGCGGGGCAAGGCAACTACGTCGTCCGGGGGTGTCATGAACTCTCCTTGGAGCCGGGTCCTGGTCGCCACGCACACCGCTCCTCATCAAGACCCCCCTTGAGAGCAACATGACATCTTCACATGTCACACCGCTTGTTACATCATGGGACAGATATGAGAGAGAAAGATGGGCAAAAGAGTCATGCTGACGGGGGAGGAAAACAGGCTCGTACTAGAGACGCTGCAGCCGCTATCCGGGGATCGCAAGGCCTTCCGCCTGATCAATGGAGTGTTGATGGAGCAGACGGTCAAGGACGTCCTGCCGGCGTTGACAACCAACTCGGAGGGCCTGAAGAAGGTTCTGGAGGACTTGGTCAAGCAGTACAAGACGAAGCAGGATGAGCTGGAGAAGTGGAAGGTATGTTTTTTCCTGACATGGAGCCATCAGCCCACTTTGGTTTCCTTCGGGTGGGCGACGTCATTGAGGGGCTGTTTGCTGACGGCTTTGGGGTTGCAGAAGAAGAACAATGTCCAGGTTGTCCAGAACTGAGACCCTGAGGATGTGCTAGCCGACCGGCGGGCTCTGCAGGTTGGCACTCTGTCTCGGAGGCCTGACGACCGTTCTTTTCCAAAGTCGTGCCCAGGAAGGACTGGTTGTCTCACAGCGGCTCGGGGCATTAGCTCTTCACGTCTGAGCTTCCGATGCTGAGCTGTCGTTGCATGCTACAAGAGACCATGAGATGTGAGATGTCTCGATACGTTTGCAAGATGAAAGAATGAGGCTGCACTACGCTTGTTGCGAGCAAGATTCCGATGAAAACACGACAATTCTCGGGAGAGGTCATCGCGATGGAGGCCGTGTTGGTGGTGTAGTGATAGCAATGCGTTGTACAGCGCCATAGGCACACAGACGCAACAAATACAGCCCGGCGGCTAGGGCGTTTCAGTGCCCAACAGTATTATGTCCCAAAGGTCGTCAGACGAACACACCACCCTACTCGAAGGTGACATACAGGTGGTGGTTGCTATGGCTGGCTGAGAATACCCCGATTGACGAGGCGTGCTGACTGGCTGCGTCCCATGCGGCCCAGTGATGGTGGTGTGGTCAGGTCTTCTGGAACGGCAGTTCGTCAGCTCGGGCTACTAGGTCATCCAGACCTCCCCTTCCGCACGTGAGGGCCGGGTCATGAGAGGACTGTGACGCTGCCGTGTTCTCGTCGGAGGAGCGGGCGGGGGTGGAGGCGACGGACCGGCCCATCCGGCCGAGGCTGCTTTTGCCCGTCGGTAGGTCAGGCGCCGATCAAGACTTAGCCACAGAATGGCGGAGGCATCCGATTCGTAATTGCCGAGATGAAACGTGACGGCTGCGATGATGGACTGATTTCATCTTGGATGCTCCCCGGGCGTGATATCATGCGTATTCTGGAAGCCGCGGCTGAGTTCCGTTGCCGGTGCCCAACAGATGGTACGCAGCTTGATGTCTGCGTGAGGGGGCCTAGATGAGGGAGGCATCCCGTGGGCTACATTCACCCCGCCTATTCACGGTACGATTTAGTGAGATGCATCCTGCAAGTAAAATAGCAACCGTGTTAGAGAGTGGGCTGTCCGCATTTTTGGATTGCCTGTTATGGCCAAAGTCGCGGATGGACCGCATCGAAGACTGCTCGTCCGGCTGGCAAGATCCCACCTCCATGGCGCGCCCGGCATCGCCTGTGATGGTAGATGTGTGTCATGCCTAGCGAGATGCTCCAAGATGCAATAGGAATTGTTCCATTTTCTCGCATGTCATGACGATGATGCCGTCAGGCAGTCATCGTTTGAGAACAGGCAGGGCGAGGCACACCGGTTGCATCTCGGCGACGTTGTGGACGACCGGGGGTTGTAGAAATGTGGCTCTGAGTTGTCAATGTCTCCAGGATGAGAGAAGCGCAGCCAACTCATGCAACCATTACGGCTGTGACAGAGTCGAATTCACCC
The DNA here is from genome assembly GCF_000319635.2 of Colletotrichum fructicola Nara gc5. NCBI lineage: Eukaryota > Fungi > Ascomycota > Sordariomycetes > Glomerellales > Glomerellaceae > Colletotrichum > Colletotrichum fructicola. The sequence goes on along the minus strand of NW_027094051.1, from coordinate 3,131,568 downwards.
GCAGAGGCGAGGGAAGACCGAATGTGGTACCCCTCTCGAGAGCGACGAAAAAGCCGTTGGAGGAGGGGTGGAAACCGCATCATCCGGACAAGGGTTGTGGAAAACTAGAGAAGAAATCAGTGCATCGGATATGGTGGTCTTTTTAGATAGATGCGGAACGCAGACGCAGAAGCAGACGCAGATGATGCTGCAAAAGTCGTCCAATCCCAGCCCAACCCAATTAGAGGGCTATTGGCTCCCGACAGAATTAAAGGAGCCCAACCATACTGGTCGCAGTGCCTAGTGACTGCGGTGGACGACTGGCTGGGCCAGGCGGGTTGTCTGTCTGTCCATTACTGCATGCAGGGTCAGACGTAAGGCGATGGGCCGCCGATAGGTGACCGGCGCTTCGCCGCGGGCATTGGAAGAATTTCTCCGCGTTGTCGTTGGCACAAACGGCCACAGACTGAAGGGCTTCTGACGTATCTGGGGGATTTTGTGCCAATCAAGAAAACAGGAAGCTATCAGTATTTTTTCATTGGCCGAGAATGCTCGAATCGAGCTTGTGTCACGCAGCCTCGCGCCCAAGCTCCAAGCTTCAAGCTCCCTCCTTTGCCCGTTGGAGGAGCGGTTTTGACTGCCGTACCTTGGCCAAGATGGGTGGCAGGTACTTCGCAGGCAGGCTGCCGCCAACCAAGGCGCAGGTTTCGGCCCAAACGGTCGGCCGTCGTCATTCGGGGCGCTTCCTTAGGCTGCTGTCAGCCTCCCCCGTGCCTGACTGTGCCGGTTAGGTTGGGGGCGGACTTGAGGAAGACAGGTGACAGGCTCGATGGCTTGTTTACTCTGGACGGTGCCATTGTCAAATCAAGCGGCGCCGTCGCCCTCCATTTCGATCTCATCGCGACGGCGGATGGATAGCCCAATCTGCTAAAACGTCGCACGGCCGAAGAGGAAGAGGCGCGTCGACGGAACAGCTTCTGCTTGCGATGAGAGCTGCATCGCTTTGCTGCGTCGACGACGCCCGTCGCGGGTGAGGACCAAAGGACGGGGCATCAAATTCCACCTTCGATCCCGTCAGCAAGTCTGCAGGAAGCAGGAACTTGCGTCGACGTCCCCGTCTTGCCCGTCGTACTGCTTTGCATGTCCTGCTTGGCATCCGGCCGCCGGTGTAAGGCAAGGTAGCCGTGTTTGCTACCCTCCTCCGAGCTTAGTGGCTTCGTGCCGCCTACACCGCTCATATACCAGAGCATGGGCAGGATAGAAAGAGTCCGTGTTGATACAGCATTAAATGCATGCAATGACACATCAAACTTTGCTAGGCGGGAGTGTCGGTACAAGACGGCGGGCAGTGGCAGTCTCTTCTTGGTCGTCTCTTGGGAATCCCCTCGCGCATCGTCAAGGCGCCAGTGTGGTGGTTCATCTTTGCTTGAGCTTTCGTCTGACAACAACAGCAGGGCTCAGATCCAAGTATGTCGTCAGACACCCGACGGCCGAGGGACATCCGAGCGCGCAAGAGAAATGGAGAATGCGAAGAGCAGTCGCAGCAGCAGCGCATCTTCTCAGCCGCGTTGTTAGGGAGGAGGATCGGATGATGGGGGGCTGGAGGTACCGCGCTAATCCTTGGATGGGACAGTGGCGCTGACAGGTACCTCAATCTTTGGTGGTAGGGCTCAGCCCGGGCAAGTACCGCCCATGTTATCGATAAAACGGGTGGTGGGCTTCGCGACCTGGGAGGACATGGACGTTGTTATTGTGTTTAATGCGCTGGAGGTCTTGTTGACCGCACCTTCTTGCCCACTCTCCTCCATTTCTCCCTTCTGCACCAACTGCGAACCCCACGTTCTTGCAGCCATCAACACGTACAGGTGCATCCGCCAGAAACCAGGCGCATTGTTAGGCTCTATTGCGACCTCGATCGAACAACTCATACACCCTGAATCTTGTAAGGAACAAACCAAAAACTTTCCAGACCCTGTCGAACGGCACTTGACCTGGGCCCCCCCTCCTCCAGTCCAGTGCCCTCACGTTGCCCCATCTCCATACACACCAGCAGCCACGCGCCGTCGCCCTTCTCTGCTTGTTCCTCTCCCACCAGTCGCTGTCGCACTCCCACTCCCGTCACTCCCTATCCTGTTCGGGCCAAGCGAAGCTTTCTCTGACGCGACTTGCAGCTGTTACTTCTCGAGCCCGCTACCTACGGCTGTCCCGTCCGATAGCCCGGTGTGTAACCACAGGCCGACTCTTGCGCGCCCAAAGCTCCGCCAAAGTCACGACGACTACGGACTACAAGCATCTCTACTGGTACCAGACCGGCTGCCCACGCGCCTCCTCGACGCAGCACTCCGCATCGCCTTTTACTAGGAACAAAGTACCGTATTCTCGCCTCGGGGCTGCTGATTCGACCTGACCTCACCCCCCCATTTGCGACTCGCGAACCCAGTCTCCTCTTCTCTCTACACCAACCCAACGGGTCAAATCCGCGCGCCGAGTTTCGAGCACCAACCCGGAGGAGCGCGTATACCCACAGCTGCAGCAGGGCGATCACGAAGCATCAACGCTACCCTCTTTCGGACTCAATAGGACGGCCGTTCCTGTGGGACCCGCAGACGCAGCCACCCTCTTCCCGCTTTTTTCCCAGTCTCTGTTCCCAAGTCTGCCAGGTCAAGGCAGCAGACAGGCCAACCCCAGGACGATCCGTCATAGCCTGAGTCAAGACAGGGCCTGCCAGGGGATCGCGAGTAAAAATAATCCATCTCAAGGACAAGCCGAGGGGTCCAGGGCAGGATTGACGCACGCTTCTGCAGCTAAGCCGCGAGACTTGCAAGCCCTACGGTCCTGCAACGTGTCAGGGGACACATCATCCCAAGCCCGTGTGTGCGAGCTGCAAGAACCCAAGCAAATTACAAGAACGCCAGCAGCCGCTGCAGGTAGCCAAATATGTCGGACTCCCCCCAATCTCCTCCCAAGGATGTCGAGCAAGGTGTACAATCACCGGAAGAGGAACAAATGAACGAGCCTCAAGACCCACAGTCCGGTGGCCTGGCCTACGCCGAGTTCGAGGTCAAGGAACAGGACCGCTGGTTGCCCATAGCCAATGGTAAGCCATATTCCCCTTTCTCACCGACGACGACGACGACGACGATGTTTGGACTTTTGGTTCGTACGCGCCAGCAAACTCTGTGAACGCTGTCTTTCTACTGGATTGGATTGTCTGCGTGCTATTCGCTTGCCTGGTTCTCGTTGCTGTTCGTGTTTGAGGCGCGAAGGTTCAGACGGTCGTTTTGCGCTCTCGAGTCGTCATGTCTCACGATTCGTCGCCAAAGTCCCCGGAAGCAACAGGCGCTTCTAGTGGCGAAAAATATGATGAGCTTGACGCTAACATACGAAACTTTGCTCCAGTCGCCCGCATTATGAAGAATGCTCTTCCCGAGAATGCAAAGATTGCGAAAGAAGCGAAGGAATGCATGCAAGAATGCGTCAGCGAGTTCATCTCATTCATCACCAGTGAAGGTAAGCTTGTTTACTCCACAGTTGCTCTCCCTTAGCCAGCAAGGATTTTCGCAGAAGAGAAACCTGACCTATCACAGCATCGGAGAAGTGCCACCAAGAGAAGCGCAAGACGGTCAACGGTGAAGACATCCTGTTCGCCATGACATCTCTGGGCTTCGAGAACTACGCCGAGGCACTTAAGATCTACCTTTCGAAGTATCGGGAAGTACGTATAGCCATGATATGACACTGCCACACGTTGTGTGCGTCAACTTCGCAATTGGAGCCTGACTGACGGAATCAGCAGCAATCCCAGTCCAACAGAGGAGAGAGCTCCCACCGCCCCGGTAGCAGCGGATACGGCGCCAACCCGCCAGCCGGCGCCGGAAGCTTCCAGGCTGAGCCTCAGAATAACGTTCTCGGAGCTCAGCAGGCTGACGGCAGTGCCGACCCGAACTACATGTACGGCGCTCAGACCGGACACAACGGCACGGGTGGCGCGGACGGCTACTAGTCTGTTCTGCGTGAACTCTTGCGGTTGTGGTAGTGTATTGTGTTAGGATTGCAGACACCTTTTTACTCTCGACATATATGTACAGGTCGCGACTTGAGAACGTACAAGCCCGGCCAAAGACGATACCTGGACATACGTGCAAGTGTGTATAAGTACAGGGCCGGGAAGTGTTCTATTATCATTGAAAAAGGTACGGCGGGGCATACAGGTGTATATGAGGGGCCCCAGGAGTCACGTCAAGGTCGGAGAGCAGCAAGGTTTACCCAAAAGGGCGTCGACTGGACAGGAATTTCTTCTTTCCTTTGAACAATTGGCTGTTGATAGATTCCCCCTTTTCGCGTTGCGATTCAGTCAGCCATGTCAGACCCAGGAGTGGTCTTACGGCATTGGCAGAGAGCAGTTCAGCAAGCATTCGAGCTAACGGAACGGACCCGGGCCGTGTTTCCTTAGCAGATAGCTACAGCACTCTAGATAGCTTCTAATTCCAGTCCCATTTTGTCGCGCAATCACTTCTTTGGCGTTGATTCTTGCCACTTTGGAATGGGGACTCATTAAGACTCTCACCCATGAATGACACATACCGACGAGCTTCATGATTTGCGGATCGAACGATCCATATGCTTTATTCGACTTACACAACGGCTTAGCAGGCAACTGTTGCAACATGTCCAATAAGAGAAGACTATGTCAATAATTCCCCAGCTTCTCATCAGCCACTTAAAAGTGTAAGGCGCCTGTGACGAAAGGTGCACGGTCCAAGAACCACTCCAGGGGTCTTGAGTGCGGCATTGGGCACGTGCGCAGCCCCTCCAGTCTCAAAATTTTATCCAGCCAGTGGATGCAAGGCCCAAACAAATCCGTGCCGCCGCCTACCGAGCAAAAAAAAAGTGATGGGCAGCCTTTGACCTATCACCAAACTTTCCAGGCAACAAACCGCCGAAAGGATCTCTCGGTCGGCCGCCACCTCAATCCAGCAACACCTCGAGGACAATAGACGCCCCGAAGCTGCTTTCACAAAAAAATCAGATATGCATGACGTGTTTCTGCGAATCCTTGCGCAACACATCTACCAGTCTATGAGAATAGCCCGACACCGTGCCGCCACTCTGCGAGGTTCCCTTCCAAGCGCCTGAAAACGAGCCTTGACCACCACGCACGACTATCTCCATGCGACCCTTCACCCCCATTTCCAGACATCGGTCTGGCCCGCCACCGAGAACTGCGACGCCTATTAAGAGTATTTTGCGTCCTTCCGTGCTGGGCCGCCGGAAAGCAGACGAGGCGGGGCTCGATTCGGTCGCAGCTGACCCTCCCTCCAGTCCGACCAAGCGGAGAAAGGTCTTCATCAACGAGATGAACAATCGCGTTTTCGAGTTCGGCGGTCGGTCGATGGACGAGGTAAACGCGGAAGTCCGGAAAGCTCTCGAGGAGCACCTCATGGGGGAGGACGAGGAATACGACAATCTGAAGGAGATCTTTGCCAACGATAAGCAGCGATACTTGCCGCCTGTCGCTGGGGAAGACGAGGATACCCTCAAGCCCCAGGAGCTCAAGTGCTACGTTCTGGCGCTGACTAGCTGCGTCCCTCTCTTGAAGAACAAGGCCTGCAATGGTCTCGTGAGAACCGTTCTCCAAGTCTCTTGGCTCGGCCGAGACGAAGACTTCTTCAAGGTCTACATCCAGTTCCTGGCTGCCCTCATTAGCGCTCAGGGGTCCTATCTGACGCATGTGTTGTCCATGATTGTCGAGAAATTCTGCCACTCCAGGCAGTCCGAATGGGGCGTTGCCGACTTTCCTCCTGTCAGCCGCTCCACCATGCGCGAACGTCTGCACACCGGTCTGCAGTACCTCCTTCAGATGTTCCCGGCCGCCACCCCCGTTCTCCGCAACTTGCTCGACACCAAGTTTCCCTTCGATGACGACCCGAAGAGGATGTTCGTCTCCTACGTCATCAACCTACTGAAGCTCTCTGACTACGCCGGAGAGCTGGATCTTGACATTATCGACGTGCTCCTCTCGCGTCTAGTCAAGATCGATGTCCAGATGCAGACGGATCTTGACGACCTCGACGACGACCTCACGGCATCGGTTGCATACGCGCTTGGAAAGTCACTAAACACTGGGTCATGGGAAGGCGATGAAGAAGCCGAGGAGGAGGACAGCGACGACGAGTCCGTCGACAGCGATGATTCGGATTTTGACGATAAGGAAGAAAAGGTCCGCGTTGTTAAGGGCAACGTCGAGAAGCTGGACGCTATCCTTGATACGCTATTCGATCACTACACACCTCTCTTCGAGAACCCCGACTCGGACGAGGCATGGGGCCGCTACGCCCTGTTGGTGCAGTCTTTCGGAAAGATTGTTCTGCCAACATACAAGTCTCGCCACACACAATTCCTCCTCTTCCACTTCGGCCAGATGTCGGCACGTCTGCGCGATACCTTCGTTGGCAGCTTGATGCACATCTTTGGCTCCCAAAACCGACCGAGCTTCGTACGACAGGCAGCGGCTACATACCTGGCGGGTTTCATGGCAAGAGGCGCTCACGTCCCGCCTGACCTGGTCCGCACCGTCTTCGCCCTCCTGCTCAAGCAGATGCAAATCTACCGCGTGAAGCACGACCCTGACGCGAGAGGACCTGATCTGCGACGACACCAAATTTATTATGCGCAAGTCCAAGCTGCGCTCTACATGTTCTGCTTTCGCTGGCGCGACCTGATCGTGGATACGCCCGAGTTTGTCGACCGCGACGACCCCGCATCATACCTTGGCAACGAGCTGGAGTGGATGCAAGGGATGAGGGAGGAGCTTTCGGCGAGTGTGTACTGCAAGATGAACCCGCTGAAGATCTGCGCGCCCGCGATCGTCGAAGAATTCGCGACACTGGCCCACAAGCTCGGCCTGATGTATATCTTCCCGCGTGTGGAGGAGAACAAGCGCATCAGGCTGTCGCAGTTTGTGTCGGACACGTACGGCACAGGAGGCGCTCTCCGGGACACAGGCTCCGGAGCACAGGACGAGGAGTCGTACCAGCTCGACCCTTACTTTCCCTTTGACCCTTACCAGCTGCCTGTAAGCAAGCGCTGGATCCAGGGAGACTACGTACAATACCAAGCTATCCCGGGTCTTAATATGGAGGCTGGCGACGATGATAGTGATGAGGAGGAGGACGATGTTCCCGAGACAGATGTGGAGGAAGACACAGCTACGGCCAGCGAGGACGAAGACGACGATTGAGGACTCATAATGGGGACACTCGAAGGATGCATCAAATACGGCGTTGGGCGGCAAAACAAAAAGCGATTTCGGGCCAATTTGGCAGTGGAGATATGATTCCCGCAAGGCGTTGGGCGTGTGTTTAGGTCATGTCGTTTGACGAGAAGACAGATGAAGGGAGATGTCAAATGAGCATTTCAGCCTCTCTCTCATCGGAGATCCGCAAGGAGAGTCAGAGTAGCAGTCGATGTACACGAGGCCATCTCGTATTTGAAAAATGAAGAGTCATTTCAAAAACAATCCATCTTACCGGGTGCCAATATTCAGCAGTGTCTCCTCTAGCGAACCTTGGCTGAGGTAGTAGATATGGCTGGAACTCCTTCCCCCGTGTTCATTGACAAATCGAAGAAATTGTCATCCACGGGCATTTGAGGCGGAAAAGGGATAAAGTGTCCGGTCCATCAAATACAAATCTCCAAAGCTGAGGTAACACACATACGCTACACGCTACACACTACACTGCACTGCAACCGCGACACTGCAGCTCTGCCGCCCAAGGCACGTGAGATCAGCCCCAGCGCCCTTCTTTTCGGGGAGGTGCTTTGGAGTCTCTTGCACGACGCTTCTCTACAACTGGATAAGCGCCCTTTGGCAGCCCTTCCTCCCCTGGTCTGGTCTCTCCTCTTTCCGCCCTTTGAAGCAGGACACAGCCAGCCCCCGGACGTCAAGCCCAAAACCTGATGTCTAGCAAGCGCCGACAGGCACCACATTCCCCCCTCCCCTCCCCTCCCCCTCTCCCGTCGGATCGTTTTGACTGAGGGTACATTGGGTGGGCTCCTAGGTACTGCTAACTCCTCTTGCCATCCCACGCAGCGACAGCGGCAGCGGCAGCAGTAGCAGAAAAAAAAAAAAAGGCGAGTGAGGGTCCTCCTCCCCAGTGGCGTGCAGAGAGAGGATGGGAATTTGGAATCGCCCATTTCTCTTAAGTCTTTGCGATTTCCCCATTCCAACGCTTCTACCTTTTTCGTCCCGCCCCGCGTGGAGATTTTTCTTCGTCTAGACAAGAGGACGGATTCAGCGGAACAGCATATCTAGACGGACCACTTGCTGCTCTTATCATTCGTTTCCATATCTTCGGGTCCAATCGCCGGTTCTTAAAACAAACGAGTCCTCTCACCGTCTTTTTCTGTGGGCGCCATCTCTCGCACTCCTACGCCCGGACCGACCTTCTCTTTTGGAGCTGTTTGATTCCTCATCAGACATTTCGGTGAGCGGTTATGGCGGATCATCAGCAGGTGCGGCTGTCGAATGAGGCTGCTGCGGCGGCATCGGCGGCGGGGGAGGGGCAGCGGCAAGACAGGGGCGGCAGCAACGTCGACAACAACAACAACAACTTCAACAGGCCCTCCTTCTCGGATTATTGGCAGGGTGAGAAGGAGAGTGAGAGGGCGGGACGGGTGCAGTTCGTGACTGAGGGGCCGCCGCCGGGCACGTCGGGTCCCTCTTCGTCGGCGGCGGCGGTGACGGCGACCAGCACGAGCAGTGCTTCTCCGCAACCGCTGGAACAGCGGCGGCAGGGTTCATGTGAGTTCCGATTTATTTCGTGCAGATGCTGTCCCCCTTTTCGGATATCAAGATTCCATCATCCATTCTCATTCGCGGCTCTTCACTGGTTCAATGGGGGTTTGCTTGATGCTGCGTTGCTGGGATTCTCTGGCGATCACCTCACTTTTTCTTTCCACGGCGCTGCATCTCGACCTTTCTTATGTCTTACTGCATTGGAATACAGTAATTGATTTGTCACGGGCGAGCGGTCGAGGGTGGGCAAGCAGGGGTCTTTTCTTTTTTTTATTCGATCGTCTTGTCTTCTGGGTCTGGCTGTGCAATGATTCCTCATCGCAGCCAGCACGGGTGGCGTCTTTCCCGCCGCTAAGAGGCGAGATGGCGTGGTTGCGTTGGGAATCTTTTGGAGGCGCGCGTGTGTGTGCGCGCTTTTCCCCTCCCCCAGCGGACCTCGCGAACGATGAAGCGCACCAGTGTGTGTGTGAGTGTCTGTGGTGTGTTGTGTGTCCCTGCATCCCAAGCCCGGCTTTTGATTCCAAGGTGTGGTCCCCTACCACCAGACGACCGGTTTTGCTGCACCCCCGATGCGTACACCGCTACCGGGTTTGCGAAGATCTCGGTCTGAACCCCTTCCTTGGCTTCTGGAATCAGACTTGCTGGATTCGGAAGTCTGCTGGCTCTGCTTCCCGCATTATGTGTGGGCACACACCCACTTTGGCACTTACACCAAAGATTCCATCGAACCACGAGCCGCGAAGCCCCATGTCTCATTACCTTTGTTTTACGTTCTGAAGATGTTGCTTCGTTTCATTAACTCCTCCTTGATAATTTCGGAGCCCTTGATATTCTCGTCAAATCATCATCATATAAGACGACGACGACGACATTAGAAGAAAGAGAGAACGAGCAAGCAAGCTAACCTCGCCATTTGCAAATCAGCTGAGTCTGCCACCGCGGACCACGCAAAAGAAAAGGCGAAACTTCGACGGCAACAAGTCCGCAAGGCGCAGATCCAGCACCGCACGCGCAAGGCAAACTACATCAAGCAGCTCGAGCTCGACGTGTGCAAGTTCCGGGACATGATCGCCGCCGCAGAGAAGGAGGTTCTCGCGTACCGCCGGGACAACGAGGGCATGAAGGGCGCGCTGAGGGCCCGGGGGCTGAGGGTGCCCGAGGAGCTGAAGGGCAAGGAGAAGGATGTCGTCGTCGGCGAGGTCAGGATCGCCGCCGCGGAGGAAACGCCGGTGGAGGAGCCGTCGTACGAGGAGGTGATGCAGCAGCCGGTGGAGGTTCACCCGTGCCAGCCGCAGCACTCCCACGTCCCCGCGCCGCCGCCGCTGCAACAACAACAGTTCCAGCAGGAGCAGACGGATACGCAGGTGTTCAGCGCGGAAGAGCAGCAGATGTTGCCGGAGGACGTGTCGATGGCGCAGTCGTTGGATTACGACCCGTACCCCCCTGCTGACCTATTCGGGGACGTCAACATGGGCGACATCACCGTCACGATGAGCAAGGACGCTACTCTTGGCACGCCGTGCTTCCAGATCAGCTCTTCGTCCACTAGCAGTCTCTCAACACCGGTGCGGCCTGCTACGCCGGATCAGCTGTCTCCTGAGCAGGAGATTATCGCCATTAACCTCATCCTTGCGTAAGTCCCCTCAGTACCCCCTCAAACAGACCTACAAAAGCTCTGAAGACCCGCCATATGCTAACGTCGACCCAACAGGATGGAACATATCTGCTGGGACCACTTCCACCCGCGTCAATACCCGCGCCACGCCGACGCAACCAAGGCGGCGTCCGGCCACACGATGATGGCCTCGACGATGTGCATGTCTTCCGCGCCGGAGCGCGTGTACCGCTCCATCCGCCGGCGTGAGGTCGAGACGCAGCACACATGGCATGCCTCGGGCGCCGGCAGCTCGCTGACGTTGCGGTCGCTGCTGTCGCTGGCCAAGACGCTGAACCCGGGCGACATTGAGCTGACGCCGGTGCAGGCGTGGTTCGAGCTCGCGGCGCGGTACGGCGCGCAGGCGCTGATGCAGGAGCCCGTCATCGAGGCGCTCAAGAGGGAATTCTGCGGTGTGGTGGACTGCATCCACTTCGGAGCTATCATCGAGCGGGATGCCTTTGAGAGCGTTGTGGCGAGAGTCATGGCTGAGGTTGGGGTGCCTGAGCTGCCGTGGGAGGGGATGGATGTCGATGTTGGTGGCGCCGGCGGGCCGGGGATGGTTGTTGGAGTTCCGCAGATTGCTGCTTAAAAGAGGCAGAATGGGATTGAAGGTATGATTTTGGTGCATCCACGGGAAAAGCAGGCCGGTTGATGGGATGTTGCTATCGGATTTACACAAGAGATGTTTGGCATGGGTCGGTAGTTGGTATTGGGACGAGGGAGGCGACGATTTTCACGACAGTTACGACAATATCATAAAGAGAAAGCATCTACGGCAGAAAAAACCACTATGCATGCGGAGAGGGAGGATAGCATGGAGAGATAGATTGGAAAAGAATCACAACATGACAGACAATCTGAGCCAGTTCCCCGGGGTCGGGATTTCAGGGAACCATTCGTTCGGGGACGGGCATGCAGGCCGAGGGACATTCTGCAATTGGCAGCTATGTCGCCCAGCCTCGTCTGTCTTGTTCAACCAACGTTGATCTCCCATTCGCCATGTTGTTTCCTCGGACTCCACATCAGAACGGAAGGGGCAACCTCGCCGTTGGACTGCATATGCATGTTTGGTCCTGGTGCTTTTCTGGATAGGGATCTTGGATCTCTCGCCCCTCTCCTTGGGTCAGGAAGGAGGGGTCGTCTGTTCTGCGCCGGCCTGTTGTCGCACAACCTCCCTCCGCGAGTCTTCCACTTTCTTTCCAACATCACGACTCTTTTCTGAACTTTGCCGTTTCAAACCTGCATCGGAATTCGATCTCATTCTGATCCGTCGTCGCAGTATCGCGTACACATATAGTCGTCATCCACGGAACAAGCGATGGCTCAGCTCAGGTCGACCACGAAATCCAAATTGGAGCCGAGGACAACGTGAGTCTCCACCAAGGCTGCCATGGCACCATTGCTTCTTTCTTCCCAATCGTTGCTGACTTTTCGCACAGAGCCCGGTCGATGACGGTGCTGAGGTCCAGGTGGGTTTAAGGTCGCGCACCTGATGTCGTCCTGGAACTGATAAATGGCGTACGCGCATAGAGCATCGCTTCCTCGAGCACCAGCCTTTCTGAGTCTCTTCGCGACTATCACTTCGAGAATGGCAGAACTTATCACCGGTACAAGGAGGGCAGTGAGTCTTCCGCCTCCGTTGTTGACTACATCGTGTACCGCCGCTGACTCTGACAAGAATACCATTTTCCGAACGACGAAAAGGAGAATGACAGACTGGGTACGCACGCTTTATGGTGCTCTCTTCAAACATCACTGGCCCGCTCTTTCCAGCTTATTCGGTTTGGCATTTCTTATAGCATTCAGTTTTCTGACCTTAATGACAGACCTGCAACATCATCTGGCCCTTCTGACCCTTGGCGGCAAGCTCGGCCTCGCACCGCCGTGTGACCCAGCGTACAAAGTCCGGAGAGCTCTTGATATCGGCACCGGCACCGGTATCTGGGCTATCCAGTTCGCGGATGACCACCCTGAGACTGAGGTCAGTTCAAAAGACAGCAGTATGGCCTCATAAGAATGAACTCTAATTGAATGGGTTCAGGTTCTCGGTGTCGACTTGTCTCCTACGCAACCTGACTTGTAAGTGCTTCTTGCATTCGACCTCAAGTGGCGCAACTACTCGAAGTATACAAATCAATAATCTTACATTTACATCCAGTGTGGCCCCAAACGTCAAGTTCGAGGTCGACGACATCGAAGACGAGTGGACTTACACCAAGCCATTCGAATACATTCACAGCCGTCACATGACGTCGAGTCTCGCCGACTGGAAAGCGTACATAACTAATTGCTACAAGTAATATTTCCGCCTTTTTAGCCTTTAATTCTTTGATCCTTCTACTTCCACCACTCTGACACAAACTCAATGTCGTCGATTGGAGAGCTCTTCACTAAGACGTTTGTAGCAACATCACACCCGGCGGCTACCTCGAGCTCCAAGAAGCCGAAATGGCATTCCTGTCCGACGACGACACATTGCCAGCCGATTCCGCACTAGTGCGGTTCGGTGAGCTTCTCAGAGGCGCAGGTACCAAGTTCGGACGTAACTTTGTGGTGGCCAGCGAACTGAAGGGCCTCATGGCCGATGTGGGTTTTGAGAATGTCACACTGAGCAAGTACAAGTGGCCTCTCGGGACGTGGCCCAAGGATCCCCATTTCAAGGAGATTGGCATGTTCAGCCACGAGAACGCAATGATGGCCGCGGATGGGCTGGCTATGGCGCCCTTGACCCGGGCGTACGAATGGACGCGCGACGAAGTTGAGGTTTTCCTGGTCGATGTGCGGAAGGACCTCAAGAACAGGGCGTATCATGCCTATGTACCCATGTGAGTTTCAATTTCCGATCTCGTCGGTTTATAGGGGCCGGTGCTAATGGGTCATTTTAGGTACTTTTTGGTAGGACGCAAGCCAATGACAGCAGATAAGGAGCATAGTCCTGCGCCGGCTGCGACCCCGGCTGCTGCTCAAGCGTCGGAGGAGACTACCACGTAGAGCCCAGCTCCAGCCCAGTCTTGATAGGTGTCTAGTGGCGAGGACATTCATCAACTGTCTGGATGGTTATTTTGAGAGACTCGAGCTTTGCCGCAGCTGATAGAAGAAGCCTTACATATCCTCTTCACTCCTAGATGACTTAGCTGTCATGGACATCAAATACGATGATTTAGCTCCTGACAGGGCTTTTCATTATGTAGAGGTAAGCTCCTGAAATACGCACCTACGTCCGTCGAGAAATACGGACCGCAACACCATTATAGTCTAGTTGCTATGTTCCAGCTCGCTCAGCAGTATGAAAGAGCGAGGTGGGTGGTTCTGAATGAAGGAACGGCACTGGGATTGTTTAGCTTATGCAGCATCAGCGAATCTTGGGATGCAATCGGACGTGAACTCGCTATGAGCTGTGGAAAGAAAAAGTGCTGCATGGCGGGTCCTGTCGATTATGCATATAGTTGATTGCTTGGTTACCTTTTGTGAAGTAGGTGTATCAAACATGATGTAGACGATGTCAGACGATGCTACAATTATGTTTGTTTTCGTTTTAGTTTCCAGTTGAGGTCCTCTCATTGATTCCACGAGAAATTATCTGATTACTGAGTTTTGAGGCCCTTGCTGGCGACGTTTTCGAAAAGTACGACCTTCCATCGAACAAGGGTTTTCTGCTTCTTTTCAGGGACTTCATATTATGCTTGAAGCTTCTTGGTGTCTTGGCCATTTTCCGGAGGCCGTTCTGAACAAGTATGAGATGGAGTGCATGGACTGTGAGTCAGCAGAGGGACCTTGGTCTCGACGGTTGTTTGGGACTACTGCGGGTTGCAAGGGTTGACCGTATGGACGAGGACTGCTTGTGAATGAAAACCACTGCATTGTTTGCTTCAAAACCCGACTGGTAAGGAGTTGATGTTTTAATTTGTGACACTCCTTGGTGCGCATACCCTGCTTTCAACAGGCCGAGTCCTATGCCGTTGGAAGCATTGCAGTGAAATATCAGTATCTGCATCATGAGAGCTTCAATGGTTCTGGAACGCCCAAATGGACCGACAGGCATACTGACTCCCTTCTAAGTGTTTCTATATAGCACCAGAGATAGCCTCAGAAGTCTTGGTTGACTTGCAGCACATGGCTTATCTCGTTGAGAGGGCGATACCTGGTTGTGTTTTATTTCTTTTACTAAATAAACCCATAACAGCGACTGTTAGGTAAAGAATCATCTGGCCCAGGAAACTCAAGCCTATCGTCATTGTATCCTCGTACATTCAAGTCAAATTCCATGTCTAATAGCAACAATGACTATCTATGTATGATTCCAAGGTATTTTGTGGTCTCCAGCCACGAATATTCTTGCATTCCATCGCAGATTGCGTAAAAGTCAACTTCCATAAGAGCAGAAGTAGCAGCTATCCTACACTTTCTGTTGCTACAATGACAGCGCTCTGGTATTTTGTCGGAGCAAAAAGAAGGTAAAGATTATGGATGATTTACGCAGCGCCAATGAGAACAGGTTTCCCACGTAGCTTCAAACCCGACTTGCCAAGGTCTGCGCTTAAGACAATTCCAGGCGAAGCGGAGAGAAGTGACGTCTGTAAAATGCTGGCTTTTTTGACGGAAAGTTGTACATGTTATTACCCCTTTGGGCAGAACTCGTTGCAGTGATCAGCTCATTAAATAGCGAGCCCGCTAATCAAGCACGAGTATGCTTTCTCGCCAATTTGACGTAATTATTGACGAAAGTTCCTCTCGCCAAAAATGCTCCTGATCTCTTACGTTGGGTCCGGAGAGAATGAACGACTCCGACGGCGCGGCTGATGACATGAACAGATCTAGTGTCCGGTTTCGATCAGGCTGATGGTTTATTCTTGGTTTGGTTTAAAGCGGAGGGAGTTCAAGACACATCGTAGGGGAGATCTTTCCTTGGCTTCCGTCGTTTGACCCTGACGCCTCGCAGGCAACCATTATGCCCTGCTGCAGAGGCAGTGTTTGCACAACCCAGCCGTCAGCGGATGATCAAAATGTTCCCTGAACCTTTCGCCAAAACCAAGGCTTCTGTAATTTCACTGCCTAGGGTAGAGAAGAAAGTGATACAAATGACGTCTTCATCTTAATAACCCTTGAAAGTATCATAGAAGACAGGCGAGGCTGACTGGGAGATGTGCGACATGGATGAAGATGGACACTTACTGGCTCTGCACCATCCATTGATGAGACTCACAGCTACTCGAGGTGTAAGAGCCGGCTCAGCTTCTGTGTTCTTGACGTGCTTTGCAAGCTTCTCTACTACACCTCTTCTTGGCTACCTCAGTCCGACGAACTTTCTTCACAGACGCAAATTGCTGGCCTCGGAGAAGAACAATTTCTTACCTTACCACCATGCATTGCCTGAACAACGTCATTTTTGCTCTTCTATTGTCAGCACCTACCGTTCAACCGTCTCCATTGGTTGACAGCGGACTTGCCAATGTCAACAGCCGTTGGGGGTCAGGCAGCTTGAAACCACGAGTTGAGCCCCAAAACCTGTTCGCCAAACGCGAGAAAGTCGAAACCAGGATCACTTACGGGAAAATTAAGATTGACTACGGCTGTGACGCATCGGTTCACTACACTTTCAGGGGCCTCGAGGAGCTCTGCTCCAAGGATGGTGGTGCTTGTGACGAAGGCACGAAATGGTCCCACACATTGATAGCTCGCAAATCCAATTCGCTTTTATCACCGTCAAGCTACAAGAATTTATAGTTGAACCAAGACCGCAACCAGAAGAAAGATACGAATTACGGCTGGCGTCCCTGAATTGCTGGAGCCCCTGAGTTGACGCAGGTGTCCAGCCAACAACGTCGACAGGTATCAAGATAGCCTTTTTCACAAACGGAGCCCATTCTCGTGAAATACTCAAGATGAATTCCAACATAGATTCGTATTACCAAAAGAAAAGGATCGTAGCACTGCCCAGTCTAGGCCATGACGACATGCAGCCAAGATCTAAAAGTTCCTGGACTACTCCCTAGGTCTCAAGGCGGGGATCTTTGCATATGTTACTGCGTCGTTAGGCAGGATAAGTGTAAATGATAGGACTACTCTGTTCCACTCACACCAATTTCGCGGGTATTGCTTCTCGGACCCTAGTCATTTCACTGCATTTTTAACCCCCAACACGCGGGTGAACGATGGGCCCTGTCAGTTCAACGGATCGTGGAAACACAAGGAGTTCGTGGCCGAATATTGCGTTGAGCACCTTGGAATCTTTCAGATATAGGAAGCTTGAGGTCATCACACAGCACGCAACGTACAATATAGACAAGTGTTAGCGACGACTTTCCTATAGATTCAGGTTATTTGAGCCAAGAAAAACAGTATCAAGTTCATGTATAAACCATGCTACTAAGAACAACAGTAGCTACTTTCACTTCCCATATCTGTTTAGGTCTTTAGGCTGAAATAGCTAGCCAAGCTCTTAAAGTACCTATTTTCACCCCTCAGTTTTCACAGCGGGGTGCTATTGCATATGCATGCGGTCGAACGATTGGTCTACCGCGTAGACCTCATGTGGGCTTTTGCCATTTTGTGAGGGCCCTACATACCCTCTCGGATGTTGTCGCTTCCCCCTGGTCTTCACTGCATTTTAGACATCTAACGCAGAGGTGAAAGATGTCCCCCAGTTGAAGTTATGTAGTCATCACTAGTTCTTAACGCATTTTATTTATCGTGGACCCGCGAAAAAGTTCACAATCGAGGATACGGCTATATATTGTAACTATATGTACCTAGATCTAGAAAGCCCGGAGTCTTATAATGTACATAACCTACAACATTCATGAGCACTATGCATTTCGTCGAGTAGATTATCATCAAGGTCTAGAGGATCAGGTTTCTATGGACACTACGTCACGCGCCGTCAAGCCCGCCTGCTGCTGCTTCACTGCGATTTGCAACGTGCGGATGACCCCTGCCCCAATTCAACCTTAATAGGCATTGTTCAATGCCGAAATGTCCGCGCTCACTTCCGGTTCACTGCGTTTTTAACCCTACGCGTGGATGAACAACGCCTCCCCGCTGCCAGTTCAAGAGGGCGTTGTCAGTGTTAATGATTGAACAAGACTTCATGCGATGTATTTCCCACGCGCCAGAGCTTGACTGCATTATTAAATCCTAACGTGCAAGTGAAAGATGGCCTCAGTTGCTGCGAATAAATTTCCATCGCTGGCTCATCTGAACGCGGATGGCTTTCGTATGTGCAAAGTTGACGTCCATTATGATACCTCTTCAAGAATATACGATTATCTAACACAATGCAGATTTGAAAACAACAAGCAAAAAAAGCAAATGATGGGGTTGTGTTTCTTTTGGTTTCTTTTTGGTGGTTCCCAACGCCTCGCTGTCTTTTTTGGTGTAAAAACATACAAGTATCCTCTCCCATATACCCAGAGAGACGGATAGATTGCCACTTTTTCTTTTCCTTCTCCCGTACTTTGGTTTACGTCCAGAGGATACAGGTGCCGTCGGCGCCGGCGCTGACACACCACGGCTCCGAGGGGTGCCAGTCGACGTCGAGGACGCCGAGCTTGTTGACGACCTTGTGGCCCTTGAGCATCTTGACGGGCACGATGGTGGGGTTCTCCATGAGGTCGCTGACAACCTTGCCGTGGAAGATCTGCAGGGTTCCGTCGTCGGAGGCGTCGGCGAAGAGGGGCAGGCCGCGGTGGAACTTGACGGCGCGGATGGCCTCGGCGTGGAAGCGCATCGTCTTGAAGGGGCGGGTGGAGAGATCGAGGTCGTGCCAGAGGAGGCGGCGGTCGTAGGAGCCGACGACGATGTTGTCGCCGCCCGAGTGGACATCGAAGGAGGAGATCCAGCGGGCGCCGGGCTGGATGACCTTGATGAGCTCCTGGCGCTGCAGGTCGTAGCAGCGGATCATGCGCTGGGTCGCGACGAAGAAGAGGGGGCGCGAGGGGTGGAACTGGGCCGTCTGGGCCAGTCCGGGGAGCTTCCTGAAGGGGATCTGAGTCAGATGCTTGGAGAGGGTGTGGATGGCGACGGCGCTGCGCTGTCCTGTGGGGGAGACGGTGCAGAGGAAGTCGCCACGTCGATGCCAGTTGATGACCTTGACGGTTGATCTGACGGTGGCCTTGAGCAGGACGCCGAGGGCCTCGAGCTTGGAACCAGGACGGGCCCACTTGCCGGGCTGCTCCTTGGTGACGGTAGCTGTAGGTTGGGGGTTTTGCGTCGCGTAACCGAAGCCGGCATCGAGGATGTCGCGGCTGGCCTTGTCGACGCCGTCGGCTCCGCGAGGGGGCACGGCGAAGAAGATCTCCTCTCCGGCGGCCGCCGCCAGGATGAAGGTGTCCTTGGTCGGGCGCCAGCGGACGACGTTGACGGCCTCGTCCAGGCTAATCTTGGCGGACCACTCCTGACGACCAGTGCGAAGGTGCCACAGACGGATGGTACCGTCATCACCGCCACTGGCAAGCCATTCTCCGTCAGGGCTGATGGCGGCCGACCGCACACGACCCTCGTGACCGCGGAAGACGGTCTGACTGGACGTGGGGAAGGGTCTGAGTTCCTCAGGGCGGGGAAGCTTGGGAAGGAGCGACGCAGGATCGATGTTGAGCCTGTTCTTGCGCACGCGGGGCGCCAGGTAGAGATCGAGACAGCGCTCGAAGCGCTCCTTGACAAACTCGCCGTAGGCGGGGACCTTGCGCAGCGAATCGAACTTGGCGGGGAGGTATTCCTTTTCCCTGTCTTCGGCGTCCGCCTTCTCCCACTCCTCCTTCTCGGCCTCGGTCGGGAGGTACTCAGGGGGCGGGTTGTAGCTGAGGTCGTAGCCGGGCGGCGGGAGCTTGGGTGCGGGGATGTTCATAATGTGCGGCGGGCGCTCCTCCTCGTTCGCCCAGATGTCGTAGTAGGTCTCTTCCTTCTCGGCCTCCTCCTTCTCCCTCTCTTCAGGCGGCTTGTAAGGCAGGATGCGGCCCTCCTTGATGGCCCTGACGAGCTTTGCGATCCTCTTGGCCTCGTGCTTGGAGGGGACGAAGCGGCGTTTCGGTTCGGGGGCGGCGCTCAGGGGCATCTTTTCCTCGTGGGCAGTAAACCAGTGAACCATTTCCTATGTCCTGTCAGTCTGCGCATTGGCAGTGAGAAGTGCGATTGAAACTTACAGGGTACGGGTCGTAGCCCTCCTCTGGAACCTCGTTCATCTGGACGCGGCGCAAAAGCTCAAGCTCGTCCTGGCTCAGGTTGAGAGGCTTGCCGGTCGCGGGGTCCGTCAAGCCGGTCCATCCCTTGGGGATCTCAATGGTCTCCAGAAGAGCGTCCAATGCCTCGCCGGTGGCCGGGCGCATGATCTTCTTGCCATTGATGTCGTAACCGATGTGAGGGTAAGAGTCGTAGAAGGACAGAGGGATGTTGCCAATGGTGTTGGCAGCCTCCTGGGAATCGGAGTCATCGGAGTCGTAGACGGGATCGATCTCGTCGTACTCGTAGCGCTCGTTGCCATTGGCGTCGGTAACGACCCTGTAGTTGGGCTCGTCGTCGCCATTGGCAGCGGAGAGCTTTGTTGCTTTGAGTTTCGCAGAGACGTCTTGGTCCTCGCCATCGGATGGAATGTCGTCACTCAGGATGTCCTCCTCGTCCTCGTCCTCATCCTCAGACAAGTCGCCGTTCAGCTCTGCCTCGTCGCCAGAAGACTCGGCGTAGTCGGAATCATCCTCGCTCTGAGACAGGATGCCCTCCAACGTTGCATTGCCGAATTCCTCCTCGACAGGAGCAGCAGCCGCCTGCGGTTCCTTCCGCTTGCCTAACGCTTGTCGTGGAGCCATTGTGGTGGTTTCAAAGCCAAAAAGTTGCCTTGGTGGAGGGCTATTTTTGGAGCTTCGCGATGCAGGTGCAGCCAGCGCCCATTCCCAAATTTTTTTTCTGCGATCACTTTTCTGCCGTCGTTAGTGCTAGCGCATTCCACACCGCCCAGCGGGGTTGACCGAAATCGAAAAGTGGGTCATTGGAAGCGTGCCGGGGGGCTGGTTTGTGTTCTGTCAAACACTGTAAATCGCTATGAAATCTGCCCTACGAAGAGACACCGCAGGGAGCTACAAGCGATTCTCAGTGGTTGGCAAACGCTCAAACTTGAGACCGTCGCATATATCACCAGCTGCACCGTCGCAGGTGACGGTTTCTCGAAGAAGTGGAGCGACTGGACGATGTGAGGATGACATATTCTAAGCCAGCTTGACCGCTGCTGGTCAAGTCACGTTACGAAATGCAAAGCCAACCGGCATCACGAAGCCTTCCATTTCTCTCCCGTCCGGCGAATTCCCATCATCAACGCACCTCAGAGCGCTGTAGGCTTGGACCGGGTAGCCCGTGCAGGGCCTTACAAGGCGTCCTTCAGCTGTAGCTCAGCTAACCCCAAAGCAACCGTCCAGTGCTCAAATTGCTACAACGTAGCATGAGACTAACCGGCGTCGGGTCCCATATGATTATTCTTGGCACAAATGGCAGGACGAAAAGGCCCGTTAAGGTCAAATAACACAATCTCCAGATCCCGTAAGGTTGCTGATGGCGCCGCCCTACGGCAGACGCAGCATGCTTCCATGCCTGAAGGGGCTTGAAGCCGAACAAGCGGCATTGGGGCTTTGCCATGTCAGTTGCAAGATGGCTATTCAAATGTCCCTTCGTCAGCCCACTCATGCCATCGGCGGCGTGGAAGCTCCGGCACGCAGCGAACATACCGTATGGAACGGTTTTCAAAGGGAGAACCTTGTCATCCATGTGTTATACGTTAGTGATGCTATTTTTCCATGCCGATGAGTCAAATGGCTTCAATTGCCATGCTCTCGGCCAATCACGGCGCCACATATGCTGCGTAGAATTGTGCCAAGAGAGACTCTGTCCCGCGGTCTATCGGGTGTTAGCTCGCCCTCGTAGCTGTCACCTATCGTGAGAGAGAGTACTGTTTCGTGGCTTCTGCGAGGTTGAGCAGAACTGAGACCCGACAGCCTGGAAACTTCGGCGTGTACTCAGTCGGGCATCTTTACTCGAAGGAGAGGTTTTGCCCGTGATTTGAATTGGGTATCTAGGCGCGTGTTGATGAGAGTATGAATGCGTGTACAAGAGTGAATAATGATGAGCAGACATCTGGTTGCCTGGCTCAAAGTACCTGAGATGGAAGCCCCCAACCCCGCCTACGGCTCCAACGTTGAACCTCCAACAACAACCTAGCGAAAGTACTTCGGATTCGCCTTGGGCTCCAGTATATGCATGGTAGAGGTGGTGCTTACGCCGCGTGGAATCCTTCTCCCCACAACCAGTCAACGAGAGCTCTCCTCTCTGTCGAGGACGTGGTTAGGTAGAGGGGCTGTACTTCTCCCAGGTACCTGGACTGAGTTGGTCTTAGTCGTACTTACCAACCCTGGTCTAGGTGGTCTTGAGCGGCCTTACTGGGCTAAGGTAAGCTGTGCTGCGTGGCTGCCACCAACCTTTGACATCAACCGGGACTTTGTCACTTACGACTCGACCGCGCCGCAGACAAGCTTTCCCTTCTGCTTGCATTTGCTCGTGTTTGCACCCGTGTCTTGCTCGCCCCCGGTCACTCTCTTGCTCGAGTGCACATTGCTTCTGCATCACACCCTTCGGCGTCACCACCCGCATGCTTCCACCATCCCGTGGATACCGTGGCCCAAAAATACCAAAGGAACACCCCGAGATCCAGCTGAGGGCAAGCCACACACTACTAGCCAGGGCATCATCGTGGTCGCCCTCGCCGTTGACGCTGCCCGTCCCGCCCAAGAGTCACAGTCGCACGTCGTCGTCACCTTACACACATTCCCCTCCATCCACATATAAACCCTCACGGACGCCGCACTCCGACAGTGTGGAAAGTTCTGAGTAATCAGAATAGTTCGTCCAACGCACATTGTCAGGCAGATCACGACAAAAAGCCTCTCAGTCCCCTTGATACCCTTGTCACATCAGTCATGCCCCAAAGTAGCAGTAGTCAGTCCAAGTCCGCGGACGGTGTCGTCAAGCATCGTGCGTGCGATGAGTGTCGTGAGTAGTGGCCCCATCCCGCCTCGAAGAATGGATTGGTGATTAACATCACTCGACAGGATCGCGAAAGCTTGCTTGCACCAAGGAGCCAGATGGCTGCTCGCGGTGTAAGAGAGAGGGTCTGAGATGTGTCTACTCGCCGCAGAAGCAGATGGGGCGGCCGAGGAAGCGTAGACACGTCGAAGAGTCACCGGAAGCACAACCTTCTTCCATCAAGCCTCAAGACCAAGCACAGCAGTCGCAAGCGCCGCTCATCACACAACCGACGCTAGACACCGACTTCTCCGCGTTCTTAACCCAAGACTTCAACGTCAACTACCTCGACCTGCTATCCCCCCTGGACGGCCCGCCGTCGACGCTGCCGCCCGAGCTGGCGAGCCTCAACACCATGGCTTACACCGAGCCACGGTACCCGGCTGGAGACTTCCAGTTTGGGGTTGGGGGTGTTGACCTGTTAGGTGGCATCAACTTTGACGAAAGTGACTCTGCTGACGAGGGACTGCCTCAAGATATTAATAAAAGCTTCACTGACCTCCTGTCGGCGCAAGTGCCCGACAAGGTCTCCAGCGTCTCCCCTGCCGCCTCATTATCAGACGCATCCAACACCGTTGCCAACGACACGCCCGAATCATCCACCTCTGCCCAAACACACGACACTCATCATGACCCTGATGCTACTACTGTCAAGGCGTACGACAACACCACATGTTCCTGTCTCTCCCAGATATTCCTGTCCCTCGACGCTCTGTCGAGGCTCTCGAACGACGTCAAGATTGCCATGGCAATGGCCCGCCAAGCCGCCCGAACAGCCCACGACGTGATCAACTGCCCGGCATGCAGCGGCATCGACATCACGAAGCCACCGCCCATGCAGTCCTTCCAGAACATGATGATGCTGGGCACCATCCTGCCCGCGACGGCCAACGCCTACGCCAAGATCCTCGAGCTCGTCGACGCCGAGACGGCCCGGGCCAAGAAGGAGAGCCGCATGATCACCTTCCGGTTCGCAGAGTACGGCGGCCTCTGGGGGGAGATGAACAAGAGAGACAAGGGCTGCGGCGTCATCGAGACGTTTGATAACCGCGAGATGGATCCCGACAGCTGGAGGCTCACGGTGCGGGGGCTGCTGAAGGTCGACATTTACGGCTACGATTTCGAGACGACGAACGGCACGGGGTATCACCACCTGGGTCTCAAGGATGTCATCAAGGAGATGGAGGACAGATCGAACCACCGGCATGACGCACTAGACGCGCACGTCGCGGCGGGAAACCCGCACCCGATGCTGCATACGCAACACAACCTGATGGTGCCGGAGGGCAAGGATGACAGCCCAGAAAATCGGAACTGCTTGAAGATTATAGAGATGGCGAGGGTTGCTTTGGATAAGCTGGTTATTGCATGAGGCGCATAGTTCCTTTGGGTATTTTTCGTTCATCTTTTGAATTTGGGCTACAAGAAAGAGATATGGACGGGAAAGTACACGCAGTTGCCCGGAAACGACGAGATGTATGGCGTAAGGAGGAAAAGCGAGCCTGTAGCGAGTTTTGATATTACCATTGTTAGATTTGATTCAACTTTAGACAGCGGGGTTTTTGATATCCAGTGGCCAGCGAGCAGGCCGCGCAAATTTAAGGAACATTCCACTCCTTCCAACCTCTGAAATTGTCCACAATATCGCTTCATTCCGGCATCCGAGTGGGTTTTGTCCGCTGGGTGAGATCTAGAAGGGTAACACACATGGCGATGAACAAGATTGGATTTAGTCGAAAGCCTCGAACATCCTGTAGTCTCGAGTCAACGTTCCATGCAGCTTCCATGCATATCGAGATTTGAGACACGGTGAGTAATGAATGGCGAGGCAACACGGTTTTTTCGGGACGCAGAGAGAAGGGCAGTGTATGGATGTGTCTCTCGTCAGCGGCGCCCCGGGGAAATGAAGAGACGGCTGACAAAGGGCTCGGTCGAGGCCGGGTACGACAAAGGGGATTATGCTGCGGGTTTTGCCTATTGATAGGTGAGTCGTGCGAGACAAAGACGGGATGTCTTGTCTCGTCTGACTTGAAGAAAAACAAAAATGTATTAGTATTAAGTAAGAGGGCTTGCGATGCGATGCGGGACGATTTGCGCGGTCTTGGGCAAAACCTGCTTATTACCTAAATGTTGCAGTCATTTGGTAATTTGAAGCAGACATCGACTCACCACCGGCGCGGCGCGGCGAGCCGAGTGTGGTAACGATGTCGCGAACGGGCACGGGGGTGGTCCATTAGTACGGGGCAAGGTTAGGTTGGGACCTGATCATTAGTAATATGGCCAATGCGATTCCCAGGGAAAACGATGAGAGCAGGCGGAGATCCGTGCCCCTCGTAAATCTGGATTTCTTTGGTTTTAGTGCAGGACTGTCAGATAAACCTTCGTGTTCGCGATGGGGAGAAGAGATTGGACGGGACGGGGACGATGGGAACGGATATTGATAATTGGCCAGGAACCTGCCTCAACTGCGCTTCATCAGTTGGGGGTCGATAGGTGGACAGCGGACTGGAGATGGACCTGGATGGGGGGGGCTCGGCGGCCTTGGTGCGCGCCGTCCGTCGCCCGCGGGTCCCCCTTTCGGCGCTGTCCTGGCCATTTCCTCCGGTTTGCCTTCATCAATTCCATTCCCGCCAGGTGCAATTGCCAGTAAGATATCCCCCGGCTGCTAAAATCTTAGGCGGTGATCCACCTGCAGATTAAGGTAACCTCCAAAAAAGCTCCTAACCATGAGGGCCAACAAGCCTTCGTTAGCGCCGTGGAAATAGTCCCGTTGTCCGCTGTCCGCTGGGTGTGCTCACCGGGCTACGGATAACACCCAACACCTAATCGCGCTCGCTTGGGGCCGAATGTTCGCGCGGCAGGTCTGGTCCGTTAAAGGCGGGGACGCTAAGCCGCATCGGAAGTAAGCTTGTGTCAGAACCTGGAGCCAACTGCTAGGCGGCAGAGGGGCTCAAACGGGGGGCGGAGGGTCCCAAGGTCCTTTTTCCCCAGGGCCCTGGTGCGCTGATGTGCTGATGACCCGACTGTGTTTTTCTCTGCCGTTGCTACCAGGTATGCTGCTGGAAGGAAGTGATGATGCCCAGACCACCCAACAGGTAGAACATTGGCAGCGGCGAATAGAGTTCCAGTTAGCCAGGTGCCTGGTCTGCCTACCGCAATCCTAACAACTGCCTGCGGTGGTAGAAAGGGTTCGTGTATTTGTAACTCGACCGCCTAATTGTCCGTGCTTGCATGTCACTTTCTGGCTCCGCCTCGTGACAGCAGCCTCCGTCCATGTCCCATCCTGTGTCCATCATCACCTTTTTGGCGTCCTGTAGTCCTCGTTTTTCTCATCTCTTCTGCCTACCGCTCCTCGCCTTACCCTTTTCTTTCATGCTTCACACGCTTGTTTCTCCCTTTTCCTTCTTTAAACAGCCTCCTCCCCCGGATTCTGCCTTCCCCTCCTCTCAACGCCCTGCAAGCGCGTTTACCTGTCTCTTCCTTGCTTTTCTGAACCCCGTCGCCGGTCTTCACGTCGGAGCTCCAACTATCGACCTGCATACATATTTGCCCGTGTCTCGAAGCTAGTCAGGTAGAACCGTTTCGCCTGCCCACACGACCAACCACCACCACCACTACTACCGTCAACCCCAGAAAGACGGGAAGAAAGAGAGCGCGCGCCCACCCCCGATCTCCCAAAACGTCATCCACATTCCGACGCCGCACCTCGCCCCCCCTCCCGACCTAGGCGTCACCAGGTCACAAAGACACCGCGCCTTTGCCTCCCTTAGCCGTACATAATCGCTAGACCGGCCAGGCCAATGGCCCCCCCGCCGCCCTACGCAATAGCGACTGGCGCCCAAGATGCGCTTCCCACATCAACCCTCGCCGCCGCCCTCGCTGCCGCTGCAACAACAACCATGATCCCCCTCACGAACCCAGCAGCAGAGACCATGGCCGACGTCGTCGCCACCGCTGTCACATCGGCCGCCGCCGCGACTGCGACCGCTGCCATGAAGGAGGGAGGCGGCAACGGCGAGTGCAGCCTGCTCGGCTCCTTTGCCCTCATCGTCCAGGCTACACTCGGCGGTCTGGCGCTTCTGTCATTGGTGTACAAGCGCTGGAGGGAACGACCGCAAAGGCCCGTCAAGATCTGGTTCTTTGATGTGTCGAAGCAGGTGTTTGGCTCGGTGCTGGTGCACATCGCCAACGTCTTCATGTCCATGTTGACGTCGGGGCGCTTCTCTGTTACGTTGGACCCCACGACGACGGCCAACGTGCGGAGGTTAGTAACGCGCGAGGAGGACTACACGCCAAACCCTTGCTCGTTTTACCTGCTCAACCTCGCCATCGACGTAAGTTTCTTGTGCTCCCTGCGTTCTGTCTGTACCCGGCTAACGTGTGTCCCAGACAACGATCGGCATCCCCATCCTTATCGTGCTCCTCCGAGTCCTCACCGGCCTTGTGGCCTACACGCCAATGGGCAAGCCCGCCGAGTCGATAAAGTCCGGCAACTATGGCAACCCGCCAAATGCCTGGTGGTGGCTGAAGCAGTCCGTCATCTACTTCTGCGGCCTCTTTGGCATGAAGCTCTGCGTGCTCATCATCTTCTTGCTACTTCCCTGGATCTCGCGCGTAGGCGACTGGGCCCTGCGCTGGACCGAGGGCAACGAGCAGCTGCAGATCTTCTTCGTCATGATGTTCTTCCCCCTCATCATGAACGCGCTGCAGTACTACATCATCGACTCCTTCATCAAGCAGCCGCAGACCGAGCACGAGCGCCTGCCGGATGAAGACCCCGAGTGGAGCTCGCGGCACGCGGCCGTCAGCCCGTACGACGACGCCGACGAGGCGAGCGACAACGACACCGACTCGGACGACAGCAGCAGTCTGAGGTTAAAGAAGGCGAAGCACGCGGATGATGCGGAGTATGATCCCGACAAGGACGGCGATGCGCCCACGGTGATTGGCAGCAGCTCGAGCAGGACGAACCACCAAAGGAAGGACATATCGGCGGAGCTCTTCCCCAAGGAGTGATTTGTGTAACCCTTACGAGAGGACGGTAACCTAGAACATGTACGGGTGTAGGGCCTAGATGGTCTCTTAGGGTTGTAACAATATCGATATGGTTTATATACGTTATCACATATCTTGCTGCGCAGCGTATTTATGGAGAATAGCAAGCTCGGGTAATTCAATGCATTAGCTGGTCACGTCCGTTTCTTGAGACTCCCTTTGTCAATGACTTTTTTCCTCTGAGGCTTTTGTTACGACACGGCCTCTAACAAAGCAGCATGGCGGGTCAAAAGAATGAACAATCTCCGCAGGCGTATATTTTGAAGGCCGGCGCCCCTGTTCGAATGTCGGGCAACCGGGGAGTCAGCAAATCCTCTCAGCACAAGTTTGAGTTCCTGGCCGATGTGTGGAGTAAGAGGGTGAGATGGAAGAGGATGACAGGACACCAAGACGATGGTATACCAAGCAACAGCCTGGTATAAAGCTGCCACGACACATTGGGGAATACGAGGTACGGAGGAGCGGACCCGTCTCGGACGAGTGGTGTGGACGACTGTGGGAGTCAGAATAGAGGAACATTTGAAAGTATGCCCTTTTGAACTTGCTTTCCGGATGGGAGGATCAGGTGTCCAGTGCATAGCTGTTGGCAGGATGACGGTCCGGATTGCCTTCACGTCCCCTGATCACAGGTACGGTTGGCAGCGCACACAGCCTGGGCAGAGTGCATGGCAGCCGTGTAGATGCAGTTCCTCCAGGCCATGGAAGATTTGTGGAAGCGGACATCGGGAATGGCCGACGACCCGGTCAATCCAGCAGAGACGCCGGGCCACCTCTCTGTACATCTGGCAAAAGGGAGATCGCTCTGCCACGCCATCGTACCGGCGTTTGGACAGCGGGAGACGTTGTCGCGGCCAATCCGTCCCGCTTGACCTCGCCCTGCAAGCGTTGTCATAGATGTCGCCGCGTGCAAATATCAGCCGTAGCCGCTACTCCTATGTGGTCTGAAACAACCCAGACGCACTGTGTTTGAGGGTATGAGAGGTATGTAGGAGCAGGTTGACAAAAGAGAGACAGGCACCTCCTACTTGTTTTTATATTCAGGCATCGTGGCAAGGAGATGAGGGGTGCAACAGCAGATTGAACCAAGCCGCACATCCTTAATAAATTCCCCGATAGACGCTTGTCAGACCTCATGGGCCGCTCGTACACCCAGCTCCTCGGACACAAATCCATCCTCTCATGTCCCTATCCACGGTGACAAAGATCAATGTTCTCACTTCTCTCTCTTGGTATACCCTCCCGCATGTGCCATCACCATCACCACAGACCCATCGCCATTCACTTTCTTAGCCACATCGCCCGTTTTCCTTAGGTTGTGAATACTGCAACCGTGTGATGGCGACAACGATCTGGCAAAGCCGGACTTGAGACGTCTCGGTGTCTTGATGGACCACAAGAAAACGCAGTCAAAGATGCGAAAGACAAGATGCTTCAGGTAATCTTGTTCAGATGCTTACGGAGAAGGAAATTCATCGTCACGTTCTCTTCTCTCATCACATATATACTCGCGCCTCTGCATCTTCTCTTCCGAAGAGGACGAAAAGAGACAATCCATCCATGACCTGCCGAACCACAACAGTAGCTCACTCACAAGTCAGGTTACCACAAATCTCATCATCACACCGCACGATTTAGATGTCATATACTTGATATGATATTTTCAATTCAATACTCTGATATTCCCCTCTCGCGAAGCGGGTATCTCTCCCACACCATCATCGCAACAACCTCTTTACCCCCTGTCCATCTCCCGCACCCCCTACCCTGGACACAACGTCCGAGTAACCCCCCTCTTGAACCTTCCTGCTCCCCAAAACTCAAATCCATCCCAAGTCTGCGGATGGACAATGTAGCAAACGATCGATGACGGAAGAAGACGACGCCAGCCTGCGGCTCGTTCAGCGTCAAGACGTGTGAGGTGAAGAAGTGCTGTGTGGACGGCCAAATCCACGCGAATGCAAAAAAAAAGAACAAAAGGCCCCGCAAGAAATCAAGATTCGCCATGACGCAAGGGAAACCCATACAGAAAAACAAAACAAAGAAACAGAAACTTTGACCTGGGTCATTTCATTATACACCCTCCATTGCTCCCTCATCAAGATTCGAAAAAAAGGCTCTTTCTGTATGCCCGAAACTCCGTGTGGGAAACCAACCCCAGTTCTCTCTCTTTTTGATGTTCCAAACAGACGACCAGTGGTTTCTGCGAAAGGGTGCGGTCGGCTCAGGGATGACCCCATCACGAAACCACTTTAATCAAAACTCAAAGTAACGCCGCCTCGGATGTATGAATTTCGGACTGCATTAGTCTTTAAATAGACTGCCGTGACGGAGACAGCATTCCACTTTGTCGCCACGCATGCGAAAACACTGCTTTCCATGTCAAAAGGTCGTGATAAATGCTTTTCTTTCATTTCGCTCAAACGCCGCTCCAGCCTTCCTTGGTCGGCTGGTAGGCCTTGTATCCTGGGTACGTGCCGCCGCTGCTTTGCGGGGGGCGCTGTTCTTCCTCCTCCGGCTCGGCGTGCATTGGCTGGCCAGTGGCGGGGCCGCGGTTGTAGTTGTACTGCTGCGGGCGGCTGTAGCCTGACTGGAAGTCAAAGCCGCCAGAGTTTTGGAGGTCGGGGGACTGGGGAGCGTGGTCTCCGGTGTAGCTACGCTGAGGCGCGGCCAAAGGTCGGGTCGACTCGGACGAGTACTGACGCGCACCGCCACCGTATTGTTGGCGGTTGTAGTTGTCGTTGCCATACTGGTCTTGCTGGTCAAAGCCGTAGTCGTTCTGAGGCGCAGGGGAGCGGCGGTAGGGATCCTGAGGAGCGGGGGACCTGCGGTAGTCGGCAGGAGGAGGGGCGGGGGAACCGCGGTAATCGGGGGCCGGCGAGCGGCGGTAGCCAGCAGGCGCAGGGCTGGGGCCGTTGCGAGGGGGGGCAGTGAAGGCTCTGCTGGGGGCCGGGCTAGGTCCGTTGCGCGGGGGGCGGCCCATGCCATATCCTCCTTGCTCAAAGCCACCGAAGCCTCCGTCGAGCTCGTGCTGGGGCGGTGGGAAAGTCTGTCCTCTTTGCGGGCCGTGACCGTTGTTGTTGAACTCACGGGCGGGAGTCCGTCTGCCTTGATTCATCGCCATGCCTCCAGCTGCTCCAGCCGCAGCCGCGGCTCCGTACTGGTCGACGCCGAAAGATGAGTTGGACTGTCCGTATCCGTTGTTGTTGAATCCTTGGTTGTTCATGGCGTAGGGGTCCGCAGACTGATTGGGGAAGTAGCCGCTAGCTCCGGCCTGTCCGTTTTGTCCGTAAGGGCTGTTCGGGTGGGACATGGCGTTGGGTGCCATGAGAGGCATGTTCGGGTTTGGCGACGCTGCGGGCTTGTTCATCTGCTCCAGCTCCACCTCTTCCTCGATCGCAACCTTCTTGGATCCAGCACCTTCCCAACTGGGCATGGCAGGAAGAGCGTCTCCGTCCTCCTTGCCCCCGGACTTGCTAACATCGAATTCGGCGTACTGAGGGGGCGCCGAGGCTCCGGATGCCACGGGCGCTGGTGCTGTGAAGTGTGCGGTATGCGTAGGCTGGTTTTGGAGGAATGGCGGGACGTTCGAATTCGCGTTCATGGGCGCTTGTGACTTGTATCCTTGATTCGAAGAGTACGGCTCGTCGAGGTACTTGTGAGGCGTTCCTTTCGGGGTGTCGCAGCAGCCGCAGCAGTTACCGCAGCACTTGAGGCAGTAGCAGCACTGGCAGCAGCACGACAGACCGCAGCAAGCGCATCGAATGATACACCATACAATCGAAAAGATGATCAAGCCGCCAACAATCATGACTCCGATGACCGGCCACCTGCGCATGTCAGCATCCATCGATCCTGACTTGAGCCGTGTAAACCTACTTGCAATAGTTGACGGACATGCAGTTGTCCCAACTTGAAAATGCCGTCTTCACATCATTAACCTGGTTTCCCACGTTCTCCACCGTGGACATGATCTGGCGCTTCTCGATAGCCGCAGCCATGCTAGACATTACTGAGCCCCAAACTCCTCCGCGGAGGCTCCTCGCCATGGCGACGTCGATCGAAGGCATCTTGAAAGCTGAGATGCCGAGTTTCTCTCCAACGAACGTGATTCTCGGTATGATACCTTCGAAAAAGCCGGGGTATGTGTCGAGGTCGGGATGGTCGAATGAGAGAGGGATTAAGTTGCGGAATAGTAGCAAGACTATAGGTCCATCATCTCATGAAAAAAGACGGATTGCTCGGTGTTTCGTTTGATC
This sequence comes from Colletotrichum fructicola Nara gc5, assembly GCF_000319635.2. Taxonomy (NCBI): domain Eukaryota; kingdom Fungi; phylum Ascomycota; class Sordariomycetes; order Glomerellales; family Glomerellaceae; genus Colletotrichum; species Colletotrichum fructicola. The sequence goes on along the minus strand of NW_027094051.1, from coordinate 3,099,767 downwards.
GGCTGAACGCACGTTGATCTTCGGTGCAGTCAAGGGAATGGAAGGCGAGCCGCTTGTGTCCTGAAGGTCCGGGTGACGCAGGTGTAACAGAGCGATCTCAGGCGAGAAACGGGCGAGGAGGCAAAAGCGCAGCAAGCGAAAGCGGCAGGCGTGAACGAAAGTAGATGTCCCCTCTCACAGACCGGTTCTGGAAGGGACGAAAATGAAATGCCTGTGTTGCCGTTAGAGGAGGGAGAGTTGAAGGTGGTTCGTCACTGCGGGAGGTGCAGTGTAAAGCGTGGTCGCCCCCTTGCGTAGTGGTAGGGGAAGGCGCAGCGAACGACAGCGTAGGACCGAGGGAAGCCCAGAGGTTTTCGTCTCAAAATGGCGCTGAAACTGGGCGGTGCAGTCAGTAAGCACCGCAGGGTTGACAGGATGACCCCGAGAATAGGCGATCGGTGGCCAACAGATTGCGGTTGGGGGCTGGCGGTTTATTGGGCGAATGACGCTGTTTGTTTGGTGTAGAAAAGGGGTGGTGGTTCCCGATATTTCGTATGGTATACGCGGGCCTTGTCGAGAGAAACACGGATATCCCAGGTAGGTAGTGGGCTGTAGCTGAGGAGGGTCTCGTCGTGAGACGTAAATTGTGTGTGTGGTGACGAAAAATGCAATAAATCCTCGTGTGGCGGCGGGCTGAGTCGAGAAAGGAATGAGTGGATTGTTTATCCAAACTTTGCTGACGCTGTGTATATGTCTATCGTTCCTTAAAGGGAGTGAATCAGGCGCAGAGAGAGACACGGGGAGCCGGCATCAAACAGCCTCGGGAAGGCGGGCGGAACTTGGGACGAAAGACAACTGATAAAGGAGCGAACGGAACAGGACGCAGCCTGCCGGGTCGGGTTGTCGAGGATAATGCACCTCCAAAGGGTGTCGAGAGAAATAAAAAAGAGGATGTGAGAGGCCGCCGTGCCGTGGATGGGATGGCCTTGGAGGTGTACCTTTTCCCGGAGCGTCAGTGAGGGGACGGAAGGGAGGAGGATGAGGAGGGACGAGGGAGAAAAATAACGAGGAGCGTTGAGAGAAGAAAGGAACGGGAAAGGATTGACGTGACGCACGCGCTACTTTCCCAGAAAGCTAACGGTTTCCACGAGGGTTGCGGGCGATCAAGACGACAAAACACACAGTGGATGAACCCCGTCCAGTGAGAGCGGAGAGGTAAGGAAACGGCCCGAGGGGAGGAGAGCCTACCTCAGAAAGAGAGAGACAGGGAGATCAACAAATCACACTGCGCAATGACAAAATCGTCAGTGTGTCGTGCCTACCTAAGAGAGAGCGACTTGAGCGATCAAGAGCGATGCGATAGAGAGAACGAGAGAGCAGAGATGGAAGGCAGAGAGAAGACACACGCACGCGCACCACTGTCCACAGCCCACACACATGAGGGAAGCCAAGGGAGATTTCAGATTGTGAGCGGGAAATTTGAATTGCGATCGAGCGCCATGCCGCTCTAGCGGCATCCCCCTGCCTAGTGTACCAAGCCGCGCTGCTGCTGGCTGCTGAGTGCTCACCAAAGTGGATGCAGATTGGACCTGAAGCTCCACGAGCGTCCTGGCTCTCACAGGCGTTCCTGGCCGTAGCGTGCAGCGTGCCGTGCGGCGTGCATCGTGCCTGGCTCAGACGAACTCTGGTGGGGTGAGCAGTTCGCTCCTCGCTCGCATTCTCTCCCGCAGAGTCTCCCTCTCTCCCGGCCTCACCCTCGCTGAGAAATGCGAACTCTGCCAGCGGGCAGGCAATGGAGCCAGAAGCAACTCGCGGCAGAAGCATGCACTGCAATATTCTGTGCCAGCAACTCCCCTGTAATCGCGCAAGTGCCGCGGCGCAGCCGTTCCCCTTCCCACCTATTCCAGTGTCGCGTTGGCCGTTGGTCGAAGCATTCCCTCCTCCCCAAGTCCCGGTCCCTTAGCGGCAACCTCTTAAGCCGGCCAGGGGGCACGTATTCCATGCCTTCCCACCCGCCTTTCCTTCTGAGAAGCTTGTCAGGGGTCGGAGATGATTTGGATTCGTCGACCACAATTTTGAGCTTGCTCGCCCGCTGACGGGTTACCGAAGTTTCGCAGCAGCAAAGCGGGAACAAGCCAAAACCCACACGCCGGCCGAAATCTGCTCGCAACATGCAGAGACAGAGACAGAGTGGCTTGCAATCTGCAGGGTCACAAGGTGAAACCTGCACTTTGAGTGGACTCTATCTGTCGCTCGCCTGAGGATTGCTCGCCTGAGGATTCAGGCACCCATACTGACTTGGCAGTGGTCCGGGCGTCTGGGGCTTTCCCACATGATTCGGATGCCACGGCCGATGGTTATTCCCATGAACGCCACCCGGGTCAGCCACACAGCTCTGCTCCCAATCCCGACCTCACTCGCCACAATCGGAACTCCGTGTCGTTCGTCGTGTTTTCTCGTCAGGCGGGCTGAGCAGGCGGGTCGGATACGGCAATGGGGGCCGCCGAGAATAGCGTTGCGAAACCGAGGATGCTTCTCCTTGTCTCGAACTTTTCGGTCGACGGTGGACGCTGAAGGGGTTCGGTCGTTTTATATGCGAACATGGCCCTGTGTGTTTCAAGCAGCGTCGGTGAGACTTTCTCGTCGCATTCCAGGCGGTCCTGAGGGGGAGAGGAGGCGCCGTATACGTCCGGACAACCGCCGACGAAGAGAGCAGACACTCGATTTTGTGCTCCCATACGTTTCCAGTACTACTAAGTAAAGCACTCTACTCACTACGTCAAGGCTCCTGGGTTATTACTATTCAGCTCGCTTGTTCAGTTCTCTATTGACTTAACTCTGGTTTCTCGACTTCATCTAAACCAGGGAGGATCGTGGGATCAAGAACCATGAACGCCACGAGATTTCGGGAAATGGGCGTATTAGGCATCCTTCCTCGTTGTCTAGCTCCCGGCTCCGGGGCGCTTAGATTGTCGCCGCCAGAGAGCGCCCCGTGTTTTCTGGAAACTCATTCTAGAAGCTCAGATGTCAGCTACAGCAATTCAGGAACCATCTGATGTTGAAGCCGGCGTTTAGAAGTGCTCACGGCCTGAGCTTAGCGCGTCACCATAGATCGGCCACCGACATGGAAATCACGTTACAGCGTCAAGAGAGGTCGAGGTTGTTAGAAAAAACTAGTCTTTTTACTAAAAAAGAGATATCATACAGTCAGAAGGGGAAAAGCCCGTTTCCTGACCATCATAGGCCGTGAAAAGGAGGAGAATTAACTCCAGCCGACGTTTCGTTCCTCCACATGGTTCATCTTCATAGGTCCCCCAATTCCCATCGAATAGGAAACCCTTTAAAAACGCCGCTGGATCAATTTTGGTCCGCAATCGAGGTATCATTTGGTGTTCGCATATCCCTTCCCATTCCCTTCCATCGTTGTGTCTTTCTCGCATGGCAACTCATCCTCTCCCAAAAACACACACACGCAAGCACCCTCTTACTTTCCGGGAGGCGGGCCGGCGGGCGGCGCGTAGGTGCCCTGGGGCTGGTGGTACGCGTTCTGCGGCTGCTGGAGGTTGATGCCCTCGTTGTGATTGCCGTAGTAGCCGTCATTGGGGTTGAAGGTGGTGCCGGTGTACTGGGGCTGCTGCTGGCCGTAGGCCGGGGGCGGGTTCTGGTACTGCCCGGGCTGGCCCTGGCCGTAGCCCTGCTGCGGGTACTGCTGGTTGTAGGCGTAGGTGGTGTTCTGGGGGTAGTACTTCTGGTTGTTGCTCATCCAGCCGGTGCCGTAGAAGGGCGACATGCCGCGCTTTCTGCGACGGCGGGAGCTCACGCAACTGTTTTGAGAGAGTCAGTTCAGCTTCTTTTTGGGGGCTTTGTCGGGGAAGGCGATGCTGGATGTAACGTACCCTAGCGCGACGAGGATGAGGATGGCGATGCCCAGGACGACGGCGGCGAGGACCCAGCGGCCCCAGTAGTACCACGAACTGCGTTCGTAGCACCCGTATGCGTTACAGTACGTGGCTCTGGAGGTTGGTGTTAGTTTTCCGTGGATGAATCGTTGCTGGCAATGGGACGGGGCGCGGGCCATCGCAATCTGCCGTCGTTGTTGATCGGCGGAAGATCGCGATGTGCCCGACGGGGAAGTATGACGAAAGACTTACCTCTTCGTAATCGCATCGTGAGTTGCCTGAGGGAGAGGGTAGGGGAGGATGTGAAAATCTGCGGGCGCCATGTTGATGATTTTTGGCGATGCGCTTGATGGAGACGGCGCAGTCGATGTTTGCTGTCGGGTGTAGGTGACGGAAGTTGCCAACCGAACTTATTTACTGGCCGACAAACAGGGAATGTGGCCGTAAAAGTAAAGACGCAATGATAGGAAGTCTCTCAATCTGAATTCGTCTTCGCAGTGATGCCAAAGCAAAAGAAAGCTCGTGGCGTTGTGTCGTGAGATGTATTGCTACTCAATGACGTGATGGCTGTTGGCCTGACGTCGCGGTTTGCTGGAACGCTGACCCCCTCGTACGAGTGAATGGGGCAAAGGTTGGATGAAATAAGGCCCGCCCGGGTTAGGTTCTCTGCTTCAGGGACCTCGTAGGTGGGTTTAGGTGCAATAAGGCTTAGGTCGTTTGGGGTGTTATGCAGGGCGGAGCGGACGCTGCAAGAGTCGAGTCGGGTTTGATTAGGCTGAGCGCGAGCTTGGCGAAAAAGGTCTAAATAAATGGGATGGGCGAAAGAGGGAGGGGGGGAAGAGACGAGGGATGGATCAATTATATTCGTTGGTAGGTCATGAAAGTTAGGTGAGGAAGAAAAAGCCAAGAAGACCGTCACCCGTCTCTGGACAAAGCGACGTCTTGGAGGCTGGGCAGAGTCACCGGCCCCGAATGAATTGCGTGGCCTGCCTCCTCTGCCCAGACTTTTGGTTGCTTGTTCGGAGCTTGGAACCTTCGCGCATTCCCACACACACTCAGTGACTGACTCCAACGCACACAAAGTACCCTTACTCTCCGGCCGCCGTATCCCAACACCGGGCTGCCTCACGAAACTGGTTCCGATTTTGCCGTTCTTGTACCTCCGTCCCTCCGTTCCATCGAGACGGTACCTACCTATCCGAATCTTGACCACCTGGACCATGCCTCCCTCAGAAACATCTCAGCAGCACCGGCATCATCAGCAATCAGCATCACCGCTGCGCCGGTATCAGCACTACTTGCCATTACAATTCCCCCAACAACCAAAGTCATGACAAAACACTTCTCTTCTGCAGGGTCCATTTCGCCCGACCAGCCAGTCAGTCCACCGCTCTCCAGCGACCCGTCAGTGGCTGTGTAATCCAATAGTGAGCCAACCGCAGCTGTCCTCTCCTCGCAGCACGCCGAGGAGCGAATGACAGCGAGCGCAGGCCGGCCGGGGATATCGCTCCCAGCGCCTGACATCACCAGCCGAAAAGGCAAACCAGGGAGGCTTGGCCAAACACTTCTGGTGGCCCAATATTCCCCGCCGGGATTCCTCACCAACCGTGGCGCTGTCGCGGTAGCGTGACCCTACCTTCCTACCGACGACCAGTCACCACCGCCGGAATCTGGAATCATCGAGAGGAAACTTTTGCGCCGTCGCCCATCTTCTGCAGCATCTCGCGTCGTCAGGTACATGGCCTGCCAATGCGCGAGCCAAGTGGGCTAGGCGATGCAGAGCTGCGCAGCTCACCAGATCCGCCCGTCCCTTATTCCCGTTCCATTTGTCACTTCTCCCGCATCGCCGCCAGTGATAGTGTAATCCCCAATTGCCTATTCCGGACCACATCAGAGCTAAACGATGGATATACCGACCGGCGGCGACATTCCACAACTTCCTTCGTCCGTCAGGGTAACTCGACCTTTCTCCGGGGGGAGACGGCCGCCCACGTGAGCTACCTACCCAGGCATCGCAAGCATAATATCTCCGGCTGCTCTCGTTTCTCTGCAGCTTCATCTCATCTCATCCCCCTCCACTAAGAACCCTTCTTGGACTTAGGTACTTATAACTTCAGCCTAATAAGCCCTCACTTGTTTATAACAGCAATCCAATGTTTCCTTCCACGTTGAACCCGTCCTTCAGCGGGCGTTTCTAGGGATTGAGGACAGGAATACCCACCATCCTGGGTTCCAGCTCCATTTCTTCGACGCGAGTGCGACTGCCAAAACCAACCTTAAAAGACGCCCGGCGACCCGCGTGTCCCGGGCTGCCGGGGGCACTGCTGCTGCTGACGGCGGCCCCGTCCAGCGCTGCCTGGCGTCGAGGACCACCCCACTGGGAGTGGAGGGTCCTGACCAAGGATCCCCGCCGCGGCGCTGGCAATTGTCGAATCCAACCAGAGCAGACCGTACGTGGTGCCTACATAATGGAAAGCTCGAGAGCACGAACAACAAACAATACTTTCACAGACGAGAACGTTGGGAGCTCCGATTACTTAACATAACACAGCCCGGCCGAGGCTTCAGGCCGGCTTGTTATATCTAACCCATCCCACCTCTATCCAACCCACGAAATCGGGAATCCCAGCTGAACTTCCACGAGCGCGGCCCCTCCAACAGAGATTAGATTTACCGCCTCCATGGCGCCTCCGCCAAGGCTGTTTCCAGCTTCTTTCGCGACCAACTCTGTTTTTGCTTGCCTTGCCGCGCTTCCTGGCCAATCCCCGAGCTAGGCGCCGGACGGTTGGTTCGGTCTCAAAACCCTCACCTTCCGCCGCACACCCGTCGGCCGGGACCTCCGTGGTATGCCCGGTGCACCGCCGGGCTTGGCGGCAAGTTGACTTTTTACCGCTTGCATCCCTTTTTCGGTATTCGTCACATCTAAGCTGATCCAGCACGTCTGTCCGCGAAAGCCATTTCAAATCGTAATTGTACTGCTCTTGGTATTAGAAGAAAAGTGTAGCCTACGAACACGCGAATCCTGCGCTGGTCAGCCTCGAGGGAACTTCCCCCAGCAAGCGCTGCGATGTACTCAGCCTCTCAACCGCTTTATTACAGAGCATCAAAAGAGGCTGCGTCCTCGAAGGATAACAGACCCTCGCAATCTTTTGTCAACCCGCACCGAAAATTTCCCGAGGTCCTTCATTAACCGGATGAAGGACCGAGACCAAGAGCCAGTGAGCGACCTTGATCAAAGGTCGCCTCCCTGTCCTTCCAAACTTGTAGCACATGCCCAGCCATCCAAGTGACAACCGCTCGTGGAACCCGTAACACCAAATTTGTCGTGACTTTTAACAAAGCAACCATGCCGAGTACCTGTTTCCCCTTGATGAAAAATGGAGAAAGAATTTCGCCCGTAAAACGCCGTACCGCCGCTGCTCAAAAGGTAACAAAACCGTCTGCGTCCGTCCGTGTGGTCGATGTTTCGTCGTTATCGTCACTTGGGAAACGTGAACCTGGAGGTAATCTTCTCAGGCTCCTTCTTGCCCGCGCCGCCTTGTTGCTGTTGCTGCTGCCTCTGCGCGAGGTCCGCAATCTTCTCCCTCGCCTTCATCAAGCTGCTGTTGTCCTGCTGCTTCAGCTTCGCGCGGATCTCGTACAAAGCCATCAGCGTCGAAGCCCTGTCCAAATCGTCTTCGCCCTGTTGCGCAATCGTGTGAGCTCTCGTCTCCTGTCCCGGGACCTCCAGGAAGTGGTGGGGGTAAGGGTGATGGAGGGGGTAATGTACGTCAGAAACCCCCTTGGGCGTGCCGTCAACAGAACCCTGGGCCGAGTTGGACCGCGAGAGCATGGGCGGGCTCATCATGATACGGCGCCCGAATTTATCGACGCGGGCGGGCGTCGCGGTGCCTGTGCCTGGGCGTGATGTCTGGGAAGAGTGGGCGCGGCGGAGTTCGTCGGTTGGTCGCTTGGGGACGAGGCCGCCGCTGGTCTTTTCAACCGTCTCGATCGCCTTGTTCGCCGTCACGAGAGCTGCTGCTGCATTGGGTTCCTGGCGGAAATGTCGTCAGCTTTTGGGGTTGTTTTCGAGAGGCAGCATCGGCTGCGAAGGCAGAGAAAAGTTTGTTGCGGATCTGCCTCCTATCCTACCCCCTGCGAGATGCGCACCGCGAGGGGCAGATTTCGATGGGTGACATGGGCGAGTAATGGGGGGCCAGGGGATGAGGAAGACGAGGAGGAAAACGTACCGCCGCGTTGAGGCTGCTCAGGTCGGCGAGCATCTGCGCCAGCTGGAGACTCTCCATGGCGTCGGGCGTCCTTTGCTGCGTTTGCGTTGCGAAAGAGCTCCTGGAGATTTTCGGTCGCGTGCGTGTAAAGGGACGGATGGAGGTGGTCAATTAAAGTCCAAGGAATGTTAAAGGCGTTGCTGGGAAGTGGATATCGATGGTGGGATTTAGCGGGCGGCCGAAGGGTAAAGACAGCCTGGGAGGTGGGAGGTTGTTGGTGGGACGGGCCATGGAAACCCACCGACGCCGTCATTCAAGGCTTCCAGGTTGTCTTAGCTTTTTCTTCTTTCCCACAGAGCGTCAGGTACAACAGCAGTAGTGGTGTGATGGTGCGCCTGTCAAGTACCTCTAGCTTGCTGCAGGCGGCTTAAAGTTGATTGTGTCTGAGAAGCGTGTGGGGGAAGGACAGAGCGCCGGGTGCAGGTGCTCCTTTGCTGCTGCTGCTGCCGTTGTGGTGACTTCCAGCGTGTGCTTGATTCCTGCTGCACGCCGCCGTGGCACATTCACTACTGCGTTTAATACTGCTGATAGGTAAACAGGCACACCACCAATGGACAGCACCTCCCCGAGTACCAGACGGCGGCAGATCAGAACTTGCAGAAGCGCAACCCCATGGCGCCCAGTTACCCCGCTGGAGACAAGGCAAAGTGTCCTCTTCGATCTCCCATTGGATCTGATGCTGTCGCCATCTTCGCGGAAGCGGGGAGGAGGAAACCCCCCACACTGAGCACTTCAGCCACAATGCGCGGATCCCCGGGCTCTTCCCTGTCGATTGTCACCGTCACTGTCCACTGGAGGTGTCTGGCCTGCTTTCCCCGCGACCAATCTTCTCCACCGCTTGAAGTTTGGGCAGATCTCAGTACGTATCAAACCTGGGGAAACCGTTCCGTCATGCTGCCTTTGTCTGGGCATCCATCTGTACTGGACAGTAGTATGCCGAGGGAACTTAGCTGCAGCCCTTTTGAATTGACGAAGGCCATGCTCAACACTCGGGTATGCTGCAAATGGTCCACGTACTTTGGATGACAATCTTCCATAACTCGCCATGCTGTGGTGTCTTCGAGAATGAGAAGCGTTTTATTGCTGGAGGCTGACGTGTGCTCTGTCGTACACACATTAGTACACACATTAGCAGTTTTCTTCGCGCAAACAATCTTAAAGCTGAAAACAAATGGTAGGAATACAGTTGTTGGGCATGGCCCTGGCAAACCGCTATCCCCTAGCACTCACAGAAGAGCCGATGAATCAAAGTCAAACCTGCACGTCTGTTCGTATGTCGTTGTCCTACCTTGCCTCAGGAGTAATTGCATTTCACAGTGATACGAGTAGCACTTGCGAAATGCCACAACGTACCCGCGGACGTTGCCTCACGAAGGAGTGCTATCCGAATTAAACTAGTACCACCATAGGATGATTAGAATTGCCATGGTTATATGAGATAATTACAGCATAGACATACGATGGTAACGACCCGAAAGAATTCTTAATATTTGTTCGACTGTTCCTGCGAGTCTCGAGTTCCATGCTGAGTGGTGGGGGTGGCGTGCTGGAGCCGATAACTGTGGCTCACTGTGGCTCAAATGGCGTTATCGATGTTCGGTTCTGACCACTCAGGCCTCGGGCTTTCCTGCTTTCCCCGAGGGGAAGTTCCCCACTGGAGCTTCAGACACCTCTCTCCAGCAGAGCAAGCCATTGTCCAGTCAGAGTAAGTGAATCATCTGGGAGAGCAGTTACGAAAAAAAGTAAAGCCCTCATTGAATAATAATTCAGGGTTGACAATTGCGCCTTTATCTGCAGTTTATCAAGTTCTTGTATGTCAAACTTCCCTTTCACCGGGTATCCTCCCGAGGTTATCGGGCTCGTGAGCCGAGACTCCGATGAAGCTCCGGTGACCACCTCCGACGTCGCCTATCCTCACTCACTCTAAAGAGGCCCCGAAACGCTGACAGAACCTCATCTCAGACCTCAATTCGTATATATCGTCAAGATGTCGATGATTTTCAAGCGCTCAATGGCTACCGCCGCCTCGTTCAAGAAGGCCGGCAAGGTCGTGTGCATCGGCCGCAACTATGCGTGAGCAAGCCCCCCGCCATTGCCTGTGAACCAGGCGGCTAACATGCAGCTTCCAGCGACCACGTCAAGGAGCTCAACAACACCCGCCCCAAGCAGCCCTTCTTCTTCCTGAAGCCCACCTCCTCCATCCTGCTCCCCGGCGCCGGCCCCGTCCTGAGGCCCAAGGGCGTCGACATGCACTTCGAGGTCGAGCTGGCCCTCATCCTCGGCAAGCAGGTCAAGGACCTCAAGCCCGACGACTACAAGGGCGCCCTGGCCGCCATCGAGGGTGCGTCACCCCTTTATCTTACGCGATCTCCCCTCACAGGCTAACACTTCACAGCCTACGCCGTCTCCATCGACATGACAGCGCGCAACGCCCAGAACGAGGCCAAGAAGAAGGGCCTGCCCTGGGACATCGCCAAGGGCTTCGACACCTTCCTGCCCATGAGCGACGTCATCGCCAAGTCCGCCATCGCGGACCCGCACGACGTAGAGCTCTTCCTCAAGGTCAACAACGAGACCAAGCAGGACGCCTCGACCAACCTGATGCTCTTCCAGATCCCGCGCATCCTGAGCGACATCTCCAAGGTCATGACCCTTAACCAGGGCGACATCGTGCTCACCGGCACCCCCGCGGGCGTCGGCCCGGCCGTGCCTGGGGACGTCATCCGCGCCGGTATCCGTGTGGGCGGTAAGGAGCTGGCTGAGGGCAAGATTGAGGTCGCGGTGGAGGAGTCGCCTAGCTCGTACGTCTTTGCGGAGACATGAGGCGGAGGATTTTGCGAAGTTAGGTTAATGCAGTATCATGAGCGGGTTTATGCGATGGAGGAGGCACGGCGGTCACCGGTCTAGAATATAAAGTCTCGAAACATTCAGTAGCAAGATCACATGTACTTTTATAGATGGTCTGATCTGCATCGCCTACAATATACCAAACATCCCGTAAACAACACCCACAAAACTCCATTCTCAATCTCAGAGTCCCACAGCATCACTCCAGGTTAGGGTCCTTGATCGACCCAGGCTTCGGCGCCGACTCCGCAACAACACCGCACTTCTTACACGTGCGGCCCGCCTCGTCGGCCTTGAACGCCTCGACGGCGGCCTTGATCTGCGTGCCGAGATCGGTGCAGTGGAAGGCCGCCTCGTGGACGACCTCACGGCAGGCCTCGCAGTACCAGCGCATGCGATCGAGCGAGCCCTCGGGGCGGCGCTGCTCGAGGACGACGCCGACGGTGTTGGCGAAGCGCACGGGGTTGTGCGGGGTGTTGCCGGGCAGCAGGAACATGTCGCCCTCGCGGATGATGACGTCCTTGAAGACGCCGTCGTCGACGACCTTGAGCATCATGGCGCCCTTGTACTGGTAGAACCACTCTGGGGTCTGGTTGATGTGGTAGTCCGTCCTGGCGTTGGGGCCGCCGACGATCTGGGGAGGAGTTGTGAGTGAGTTGCGTGGGCCTGGGTGAGAGGGGGAGGGGTTGGGTTTACCATGACGGTGAAGTCTTCATTGTAGACGCAGTAGTTGTTGATTGGCGGTTTGAGGAGGTGGGAGTTCTCCTCCAGCCTTGTGTTGGTGTGAGTTGGTGTTGCGCGAATAGCTTCAAGTGCATCACGAGCGGACTTACCACTTGGGGAGGTTGACAGGGGTGGAGAGCATTGTGAGAAAGTTGTCGGAGTCACTTGAGTCGCGGGCCACTACTCCAATTCAATATTTTGCCAATAGTATCAGAGTTGACTTTTTTCTCCTGCGATGGAGAATTATATGTGGGTTGATGACTCGGCGGGAGGTTTATGGACAGGTCAAGATGAGGTCAGGTCAGAGTCGAGGGGCGGATAGGATGGGATGTCGTTGTGTAGATAATGCCTCTCTCTTTGCTCTCACGTGGCGAATGAGAAGTCAGCATTTGATGAGATTTTAGGCTTTTGTCGACTTTTCTATCGGATTTCCAACAAAAGAGCAGTCGCATTTATCAGCCTCCATCCGCTAAAAGCCGTGCCTCATCCGGAGCGGCTCTTCGGCCTGGGGTTTCGGAGCAAACTGAACGGCCCGCCACGAGCTTTTTCCACAACCGACCGTCTTACTAATGGAGATCTTCAACTCGTCGAAAGACTCCATTTCGAGATGGGAAACATCCCAGCGGACGGTCTCATCAGCGCATCATCGGCAACTCGAGCCGTAGCAGCCTCAATCGCGCGCAGGCAAAACCCACAGCCGGTCCCTAACCGCTCAGCGGAAACAACCCCGCCGTATCTGCCGAGCGATCCTTGAACAGCATCGACTGTCCAGTGACGGAGCAGCAGTGTGAAGAGAGAGGTGCAAGACAAAAAGAGCCACCCATGTGACGCATGGCATCACACATGTCTGGGAGCCGGGCCCCCCTCGCCCCGCCCTACCCGTCTGGCACTGTCTCGCCCACTTCGCATTCCCTGCCCTCGCTCGCTGTACGAGGCCGTCTGTAAGAGAAGATGGGACAGTGGACTCGGGAGCAGCCCGCCCTCGTCTGCGTCAGCAATGCAATCCCCCAGGCTGCTGCCATCTCACTGGAGAAAAAAGCACGCTGGCTGGCCACCTGATGCCAGCGAGCGAGACTTGCATCCGAGGATGGGAGCAGAGGGGAGAGGCCCGGGCGGAACCACCCTCTTAAAACAATTCAGACGAGTCAACAACGCCTTAGCCGCCGCGAATGCACTGCCAGGTCCTTCCCTCCCGCCACGTCCCGCATCCAGTTCGCCCCAAACTCATTCACTGCGAAGTTGCTTACGGCGTAGAGGTTAGAGGGCAGCACACGGCACAGCGCACTCAGCGGCACTGCTCCAGCCCCTCCTCCATCCAACCAGACCAGAGCTATTCCGCATCGACCTTAACTCTCCTGCCACGCACCAGAAGAAAGGCTGACACCCTTTGAACAGTGCCCGTCTGAGTTGTTAGCTAGTCGAGCAGCCCGTTAGTTACCTGCTCCTTCCCTACACCGACAGTGACAACCAAACAAAAGGAACGAGGGAACATCCCGTCGCAAACTGCGCACATATGAGCAAGTTTCCTCAAGCCACGGGCCCGCCACCGCTTTCTCTGCGCAGTGCCCTGAGTGATATTTTTTCTGCATGACCATGTACGGCACAAGGCTGGATCCGCATACCTTGCTGTGATAAATCCCAAGAATTCCATACTCTTCAACAGGCGTGCTCTGCCCATTCATTCTAGATCGTCTCTCTGATACCCGCCCGCATATCTTCCCCTTAGCTCCCGCTCTAACCGACCACGACGTACCCTCCCCCCCGCGTAAACCTCTTATCTTATCAGACACCACCCCCAGCTGATGTGACACCATCCGACCCCCGACCGCAGTATCACATCCCGACCCTTTGGGCCCCCTTAACCCTTCTTTCTCAAACATCAACAACCGCAATCCGAACCTCGACGACCGCTTTTTCAATCGCTCTCCTCGACTCTAGCATCCATTTACAGAATACCCAGAAATTTCCCCGTCAAAATGGACCACGCACACATGGATCACTCCCACATGGACCACGCCGTCATGGACCACAGCAACATGGGCGGCCACGGCGGTATGGGCGGCGGCATGGGCGACCGCTGCAGCATGAGCGTACGTCTTTTCCTCTCCTCGCCCTCTTTCCCCGTCGACATGGCCGCTCCGGAGGCGGCGACGGCGGGGAGCTGTTGCCAACAGTTTGGCTTCTCATCCGTCCCCCCCGAACAAGCGCAAGCAATGCTAACCTCCCATCTTCCGTGTTAGATGCTCTTCACCTGGGACACGAACAACCTCTGCATCGTCTTCCGCCAATGGCACATCCGCTCGACTGGCGGCCTCATCATCTCCCTCCTCCTCGTCGTCGCCCTCGCCGCCGGCTACGAGGCCCTCCGCGCCGCATCCCGCCGCTATGAGCAGTCCGTCAACAAGCGCGTCGACTCCCTCCCGAGTAAGCTCCTCCTCCTCCTGCCCCCGGCCGAGCCATCTGCATGCGCATATATCACACCCATATCCAGACAATCTCCCTGAACATACAAACCTCCTCCATCACAAACCACACCCCACAAGACTCTTTGCTTTACACATAAAACACAAACATGCGCAAAACACCTCTTAAAAAGAGCCGCCTCCTCTACGAAGGAGGCCGGCCCCCGGTGAGCGCAGACATTACAAAACCCCCCATCCCCCCTAGAACCATGTGAAAAAGCTAAGAGTCTTGTCTTCCTTGAGGCATCGCTGGCACCGTTACTGAGACAACCCCCTTCCTATGGACAGGACGCGAACAAGCAGAGGCCAGCAGGACCGCCCACATCATCAAGGCAGCCCTGTACGCCGCGCAGAACTTTTACGCCTTTATGATTATGTGAGTTTCCCTCGTCTACCCCTTCTTTGACAACATGCGCGGGTGCGATCAAAGTGGCCGCCATGCCATGCGATGCGCGGCGCTGCATAGAATCCACTCGCGCGCGCATAATACCATTTTACAACCGCATTCGCCGAAACTGACCTCAACCTCTCCCAGGCTCATCTTTATGACTTACAACGGCTGGGTCATGGTCGCAGTCGCCGTCGGCGCCTTCGTCGGCTACGTCATCTTTGGGAACTCGACCTCCTCCACAAAGGACAACGCCTGCCATTGAAAGAACTCCCCCGTTTCCACTTAAAACCAACACGAACACATCCCACAGTTTCAGGGGGCTCGACTTTTGTTTGCAACTGGCATATATCCTTTCTTTCCAGGGACCGCGGGGGACGCTGCTTTAGAATCATCACTCGCGCGGGGGAGCAGGGAAGGAGGGCGGGCGCATTGTTTGCTTTTCTTGATGTTGCAAGTCGCAGGCGTTGGACACATTCCCGTACGTTTTATCTCCCTCGGTAGCAAAAAGGACGAGGGGCAGGGTAAAGCAGATCTTCGTTCCGTCATGTCAGCTGCGGCTTCTTCTAGCCGACAGACTCTATATAGTTATTTCTACAAAGTGGAAGGGAAAACGGCCCTTCTTCCAAAGAATCATACCCAATGCAAGCATATTTCCCAAACTCTCTCACGATTTTTGTTTTTCGCATTTACATCTTGGCCGGCTCCGTCTTCTCCTTATCCTTATCACCCGCCCCCTCGTCCCTCTTCCTCTTCTTGTCAACGAGGCTGCCCTCCCGCTCCGCCTGCAGGATGATCTCCTCGTCGCCAAAGTGCGGGTTGCACTCGAACTCGGGCTCTTTCCCGTACGCGATGCGCGCCGCGTCGACCAGCATGTGCGCCGTGAGCCCCCACACCTTGAACCTCCGTTGCTGGTCCTCCTCCTCCTCGAGCTTCTCGGCGAGGTTGCCCTGCGGGTGGTCCGCGTCCATGGCGTTGCCGGGCGTCGTGACGCGCTGGTCGTCGACGGGGACGTAGAAGTTGTGCACGCGCCAGGGGTGGTCCTTCCACTGGATCCAGTTGCCTTCGTACCAGCTCCCCGGGGGCAGCGGCCTCTGCTTCTTTTGGATTGTGCTTGATGATGAGGGTGATTCCTGGTCCGTGGCGCGCAGGAAGTTGTGGAAGGGGGCGGAGAAGACGGCGGCGACCTCCTTGGCGTCGAGGCGGGGGATCATGCGCTCCTCGACGAGCGGGGAGGGGTGCTCCGGGTCGTCGGGCTCCTCGTCGGCGTGGAGGAAGGCGACGCAGGGGCGGACGACGAGCTCGGTGCGCGCGAGGTTGTAGGGGAGGTAGCAGAGGGGCTCGATCTTGAAGGGTTTGGGGATGCGGGCGTCGTCCATGGGCAGGCCGATTTCTTCCCAGGCTTCGCGGCGGGCGATTTCGTCTTGGGTGGGTGTTAGATGTCCATCTTCTACATTTCATGTCTCTGAATCTCTTCTCTCTTTGTATATTGTGGAGAGGACAGAGGCAGGAGTTGACTTACACGGCGTTTCTTGCAGGGTGTCCGCCTTGCCGCCCGGGAAGGCGGCGTGGCCGGAGAAGCTCCGCAGGCTGGCGGCGCGCATGGTGATGACGACGCGGAGGTCGCCCCTGCGGTCGGCGTAGAGCAGGATGAGGACGGCGGCGCGGCGGCTGACGGGGAGGCGGTCCCAGAGGGGGAACGGGGGCGGGACGTAGCGGCGCAGCCGCGCGATGGCCGCCTTTGAGCGCATCAGCATGCGGTTCGCGCACAAGTACATGGTTGCTTCTTCCTCTGGCGGCGGCGCGACATGTGTGTCGGCGCCACACGCAAATGAGAGCAGAAAAAGGAGAGGAAAGGGGAGAAAGAAGGGAAAGAAGGAGGCGGATGAGGTTGGAGTGTGAGATGTATGGGATGTATATACTGTATACGCTGTGTGTGTATAAGATGGCGAAGGGTGGAGGAGGGGTGTGAGGATATGGCGGCGATGATACACAAAACTGAAGATGGGCTGGATGCCGCATAAGTCGAGATGTAGAACTAACTACCACTGTGACTACTGCGAACGTCGCCTTGGATGATGCTACTATGGCTGCGAACTACTGCAAGGTTCTCATCGCGCAAGGAGGCAAAACATAAAACAGCGTGACAACTAGAACTCAAGAGCAGGCGGAAAAAGGACTAACCGCAGAGACGGCGTTCAAGGGAGCCATGGCCTCAGCATCCCAGTAGCTCGTAACCTCCTGGAAGTCGTCGTCGCCGTCGAGGATGAGGATCTTTGGTTCGTCGGTGGTGGTGGTGGTGGTGGTGGTGTTGGTGTTGGATGCTGCTGCTGACGTTGCAGCGGTAGCGGCGGCCGGGTCCTTGGCGAGCGCAGCAGGAACTGCAACAATGGGTGCGGTTGCGGCTGCGGCGAGGTGGGTTTTGATCTCGTGGACTTCGGCGTCTGTCGGGGGTGTGGTGGCGTCGTCGCCGTTGGGTTTCTGCTGCTGCAGGGCTGGAGTGGTGTCGTTGGTGGTGGTGGATGGAATTGCTGTGGTTGTTGTTGATGTTGTTGCGTCTTCGGAGAAGGACGGGGGAGAGGTTGGGTCCGGCGCGGAGAGCTGGGTCATGTTCTCCCTGCCTCGGATGGACCTGCTTAAAGCTCGTGCGGGGGAGTTGGAGTTGGAGACAGAAGGGGGGAGGGGATGGTAGGGGACAAGGATGCTTTGCGCTGGGAGGAGGCAAAAGTGGTGGATGGCTGGTGTAAGGTAGATGAGGGAGGGGGGTGTAAGAGGTGTCCGAGACGGAGGTGGATGGATGTGGTAGTTGATGGGTAGGGTGAACTCCCCGGAGCTAGGAAGCCTGAAAGTCTAATAATGTGCAATGCAGTATTTGTGCACGCCCGTTTGTCTTCTATCTCTCTCTGTATGTGCTGTCAGGCTAGACTGTGACACGGATGTTTGCCGTTGCGTACGTCCCGCGCGGGATGTGGTTGGCCGGTGGAGAAGTGATGAAAGAGTGGTGTGCGGATTCAGTCTTCCTGTCTGGGAGTTCAGTGTCGTTGGAGAAAGGAGGGGGGCAATAGGAAAAGGGAAAGATGATCAGAGAGCCAAGATGCTTGCTGATGGAGTAATGTCTGCTGGGAAGACGAACATGTTTGGGGAAGATGGAAAAAAGGCCGAGCCGAATTGCGGGGGTGGGGTTAGTTGAGTGAGATCAGTGATACCCGAGCTTCCACGGCACACTGCACCAGGACTGCCCCACCATTCCCACCTCACCTACGGACAAGGGGCCGATGACCGCAACTACTTTGGTACCTACCTAGATCATGGTCACATATCATTGCCATCAAGATGGCAAAATGATGTTCCTGGATGATGGCAGTAATCACCTAGGCATTCATTGGCTCGCCAATAACTTGATTTGTCGCCGGAGGGGTGTGAAGCCTAAGATATGGTGGCCTGCCTGAAGCTCGGTAGGCGGCGGCCGGAGGACGGAGGGGCCGCGGGGCTGGAGGCCGAGGCGTGTGAGCTGTGCTTGTGATAGGCCCCGGCGCGGGCGCTGCATGCTCTACGTCCAGCAGGACCCCTAAAATACCTGCTATTACTTATCAATTACCTTATCGGTGCGTCTTAGGCACCTCGAGACAAGGAAACGCACGCCTCACGCGGTACCGGAGCTTTCATACTTTCAGTGTGCATCAACGGCTTCATTTGTTCTCATGTCTTCTATTTCATTAGATCAGTCGTCTGGATTACATCTCCAAACCCGCGTCTTTGGCCATACGCCAACCATCGCTAATACGGCTAAGAATAAATGTGTTGACACAAACACTGGCTTCCGTGGCATGCGGCCACGCTTCCCTCAACAAAAATAGACCCTGTCTAGATGGCGCCGTCGATATCCCGCCCATGACGGGGCCGGACAAACATGCAACGCTAAACGCGAACACCGAGACAGGACACCATCTCAAACCTTTCCCTGTCATCCCAAGAGTCTCTGGCCAAACCTGGCCGCTTTCTCGTCCCAAACACGGCGGGCGTGCTGCGTCCCTCCCGTGACGCCAAACAAGCATACAGCAGCCAACCAAAGCCGCCCCGAACGCCACCCCGACGCCGTCGCATATTGAACCCCTCCTTATGTTGCGCTGCCCTCCGGAATCACCCGGATGCTCTGCCTAAGATTCTCCCTCCGTCGCTCATCCTTGGACTGCACCATCACGCTTGCCGTCCTCCTGACGTGGGCCGCGAGGTTCTGCACCGAACGCCTGGCCATCCTGTTCGGCGAGTTGGCCGCCGTCACGGGCGACCCGGTACCGGAGGACGACATAGATGACACCGTCTTTGCGGTGGTGGGCGTCGCCACGGTTCGGGGTTCCGCGCCCGGCCCATCGACCGGTGATGTGCCCTCTGAGACCGCCCTCCGGTGCTCGCCGCTCCACCTGAAGACACGGGAAATGGCGTCCGAGTACTTCACCCGGAGACGGTCATCGTCCAGCGAGTGCGCGTGCATGTCTGGACGCGAGCCCGCCGTCAGTCTTCCCGAGCCCGTCATGGGACCCGGCGGGGATGGGGACTGCGATTGCGTCGTGGTGTTGATGCCCGTCGGGGGGCGCTTCCTACCCGACTGAAGCACCTTGGTCGCGAAGCTCAGTCGGTTCTTGGGAGGCACAATGGAGTCGCGACCCGACTCGGTGCTGGCCCTGGACGATGCCCCAGCCTTCTTGCGCTCAGAGTTCGCAATCGACGTGGCTGTCGCGTGGTAAAGGTCCTTGGCTCCTACATAGCTAACCTCCATATGATTGTTTCGCCGTGCCGGCAACGTCTCAAAGTGATGCATGCCGGGCGACCTGAGCGGTCCAATCTCCGAGTCGCGACGGCGTGGGCTCGCCTCGTCAAAGTCGAGAATCTCAACACGGGGCGGGACTGGCGATGCAGGAATCCAAGATGCGTAGTTTCGCTTCGAGCTGGGACTGAAGTCCCAATCACTGTCAAAATCTGATTCGTCGTCATAATCATCAGTAATAAGGCCTAGCGTCCGCGTCGGTTCTGATGATGATGGCGGCGGGGGTTTGCTCGGGTTGTCCGGTGTTGACGGTGGGAATGCGAGCTTGCCTGGTGGCAGGGGAGACCGGGGTGGACGCGGTGGCGGGATAGCTTTATATGCGACATCGAGGCCTGTGATCTGTTTGATCTTGGCGGAAGAACGATGTAGTGTGCAAGGTGTAGTTATCGGGTTCAAAAGTAACGGCGACGACGGTAAATTCGGTGTTGAGAGGCGCCGTGGAGCCAAAGCTCTCGTCACCTCTTCATCGCGTGGAAGTCGCCGAGGCGTTGGCGAGCAGCTTCGGTGTTCTGATGATCTCCTGGATACGGGTGTCGGGCTGTGCTGGATCAGAATTGTACTGATCTCGTTTTCGAGTCTCTCGATCGCCCCCCGCCCTGATGGTGCCGGTGACGGCGTATTCCTCCGTCTGCTTCGCGATCTCGTACTATTGATTGTCGTCCTCGATGCAACAGAGAAAGCCGAGACCTGACGTGAAAGGCCGGGTCTCAAAGGAGGAAGTGGTGGCAGGGGCTTTCTTTGGTATGTGCTCGACGGTTGTTGAGGAGGCAGATCGTGTCCAGGCGGAACGGCAATCTCTAAGCCAGGCGGCAACTGGCTGGGGATGATTCGAGGTTCCATCTTGGATGATTCCTCGACGGGACAGTGGAATGGGATTTCGGTGCGGAAGAGGGAAAAAGTCCAGCAAGAATGATGTCTAGGACGAAATCCGGGAGTCTGGCGCAATATGTTCCATACCACTGGTAGCAGCTCGTCGATGACCAAGCTGATGAGCGAGACACCCAACCGAATGCGGCGAAATGATTTTCTAGAACTGAGCACGAAGTCTTTGTCGGTGGTGATGACTGGATCGGGAATGGCTAGCTCAAAGCGAATGACTCTCTGAACAAAGAGTTGTCGTGTGGAAAGTAAAGGCCAAGCCGCGGTAGCAAGCCCTCGTCAGTTGAGGACCCCTTCGATGAACTTCAAGAATTTGACTGAATGGCGGATGTGTGGAATCTCAACGTGCGTTAGAAGAGGAAACAAACAGGTGCCCTCTCAAACGCCTGAGTTAGAGGGGGGTTGGCTGCCGTTATCTACGTCGTGAGAAACCAAAGCATCAGCTGGCATCATGTGTGCCGAACCATCCACCAAGACGTCTGATGGTGTCAAGCTTGTCACTGTTTGACAGTTTGGCTGAGCCACGTTCATTCGTCCAATGAAGCAACTTGCTGCTCACATCCATTGAGATGATTGCTTGATCAGGCCACTTGTTTGCCCGTACTGCTTGCAAGAGGATGTATGCCAAGGTTGTTTAGAGCAGCTGTCCCTGCATGTTGATCTGCAGGGCTGACGCTGTGATGCTCCTGCTCCCTGTGCCACCCCTGATCTTCCTACCTTGACATCCCGTCCACTCCGGGGCCGAGGCGGAACGGCAGGAGCATGAACCTAATCGACATATACACGCGTAAAGGCGTGGGGTCTTCGGCAAGCAAGGTTAGAGCATCTTCGAGGCTTCGCGCCGAATACTTGGCCAGAGTCCGAGACTCAAAGCAGTCTTAGCTTCTACAACCGCCGGTTGACGAGACGTCGTAGTATGAATGTCCGTCAGCGCGGACAAAGAAGCTAAGAAAATTGTTGCGCCTCGCGCTGAAAGATGGCTCTTGGCTACAATTCGCTCAAGAACGACTATTCAGGAGAGCACTGTTTGTGCTCGGGAAGACGACAGCCCCCGGCGGCCGCGTGCTTCGGCATCATGAGGAGAAACGGCGGCCTGACGTTACTGTCCCGGGACTGCGCAGGCAGCCCATGGCTCACGCCCCCTTTGCACTCACGTATCGAACGAACAATGCTGCAAACTTGGATGGGTGAAGACACCCAAAATCTGCTTGAATGCGTCCTCGATGAGCTGTGAGACATTGCCCTTGTCGACCCGTCAGCTTGGGTCGAGCGGGGTGCTTCCCGGGAGAGTGGAACATGGAGGTCGGCCACCTCGAAAGGGAAGCTTCGCCTTTCCCCGCCGAATCGCCGCACAGAATTGGTCGATGACGGACATCATGATGGATGCTACCAGGGACAGTCTTTGTCTACATAGGCCGCTCTAACCGAGTCCCAGCTCTCACAGATCTGGCGCCAAATCCGAGACACGGGGATGAATCGTGATTCTGCTCCAGGGCCTCGCAACCTGACTTAGGATCTCGCCTTCGCATCTGAAATTCGTAGGGGACCGGAGAGATGGAAGTAATAGGCCGTTGAAGGTCGGAATAGCCGTTTGAAATCTCTGCTGTAATCGGATTGGGTATCGAGCGTAGTTCATGGCCTGACGGGCCCCTTTGGAGTTGTTGCCAGACCCACGTCATTCTGTCCGCAAACGGCGATAGACAGCAGTTCCCTCGCTTTACAGAGTCTGGCGGCCCGATGGTAGCCAATCGCGATGCTTTTCCACACCAGCCCCGGGGCCAGGCCTGCTCTGATGAACCATGCGCCCCTGCCCGAGTTCTCGACCCGCCTTTTTCCAGGGTCTCCCGTGTTCACGGCTGAGGAGCTCCCTCATCGTATGGAATTTCTGGGAGGGTTGCCAGGCGCAATCATCGAAACCGATGCCTTTTCTTGTGGCGATTGTAGTTTAGAAGCTCCCGCTTGTGGTCTTCTCCGCCGGTGGACACGTGCTGCGATCTGTGGATGCTGCATAGCCTCACCCTGCCTCAGCCATTCTCCTATATGCCGTACGCTATCACCACAAAAGTATTGTGATCCTCCAAGGCGAAGGTCCAAAAGCGTGTTCCTTGGGGCTGATTTTGAGGCTTATCACAGACGCATGGCCCTGTGTGGCGTACTGCATCCTTGAGGTCTCTGGGACGGGAATGCCTCATGACGATTGCGAGGGACTCGTATTACACGTGTCATGCAAGCTGGCAAGTTACTGCAAGCCCGTGGCTGACAGGAAAGATCCAGGCGAACAGGTCAAATACTGACATTGAAAGGAGTATCTTCTGGTGTTGCCGAGCCTGAGCACAGTGAATTGTCAAGCCGTGGGGGAAGCTGAAGAAAGGCTGAAGTCGAAGGGATCTGCATGATGGTGCAGCGATCTGAAGATCTCAAGGCCATTACGACGGCCCAGGAACATCCTCAATCGTAGAACATGAGGTTGTGATTGGCAACGAGTCTGGGTTGATGGGTGGTGACCAGAGCTCCTTTTGGCCATCTCTAGCCTTCCAGCGGAACTGGCCTTGGACGAGACAACTCTCAGCCTCAATGCTTCCACGGATGCGGAAAAGAGATTGCGAGCAATAGTAGACAAGAGGTCTCCTTTTCTCATGGCGGCTCATTAACTGTCCGTCCCGCGTTGGGTACGTGGTTACCCGTGCGGGGGGCAGATATCCTGCAGCTAGCTCGAGCACTGGGCAGACTGGAAAGGGATGAGCCAATGCCGTCCCATCTTTTGACTGATGGCTTGCAGACGATCTTCAGGCTAGCCAGGGGGGATCCTCCCGCTTTCTCCCTCTCTTCGTAACTCCCGTGGTCCAGACAGCGCCAGCACAGGTTCAATTTCCTGGCTGGTGTCAGTATGCGTCTGGCGTGCGTCAGCTCGGGCTTCTTCGAGTCAAGCTGGCGTCAGCTACGCCATGTGTCTATGTACAGACGGGCTTGCGACTGCGGTCGCGGTCAATCGCGTTCGCAGCCAAACATTCCGCGCGCGCCAACTGGGTCGTAGTTTACCCGTGTGTCTTGGATCTGTTCCAGAGGTAGCGCTTGGGGTGCCTAGGGAGCTTAGCATTCCTCTTGACCTGATATTCTCCTTGCTTGTGAGCCGAATAGGAAATAGGAAGTTCATGCAACAATCAACAAAGCCGGAGAGGAAGTAGCAAGTCCTTCCAAGATCGCATTGTGCAGGCCATGATTCGCCGATACGTGAGTCCGCGACGACGACCGACGTCCTTCCGTCTGCCCATCTGGGTCTGGGTACTCCTTGCCATTGGGCTGCTCGAGTCTGCGTACCACTGTAGCAGATTCAGGGTACCAGTGCCGGTTGAAGAGCAAGATGAGCCGTTCTACACGTCGTGTCGTGAGCCAGACGTGACTGGCAACCGCGAGAACGGAGTAATTGTCATGCTGGCGAGAAACTCGGAGCTCGAAGCCGCAAACCATACCGTCGCATCTTTCGAGAGGCACTTCAATCGATGGTTCCATTACCCAATCGTGTTCCTCAACGACGAGCCGTTCGACGACAGGTTCATGGAGGTGCTGGGGAGTACATCGAGCGGAGATGTGACATTCGAGACAATACAACGGGAGGATTGGACGTTTCCGACGTGGCTCAACCAAACAGCAGCGAAGGAGAGCATCGCCAAGCAGGGAGCACGTGGAACGATACATGCTGGGCAAGAAGGCTACCACCACATGTGCCGGTTCTATTCAGGGTGAGTAAGAAAGGCTGGGCAGGTACCGTGTACTTGAGAACAGAGACTCACCGAAAGCAACGCAGGAAATTCTACCACCTCGAAGTACTCCAAAAGTACAAGTGGTACTGGCGACTCGAACCGGACGTCGATTTCTACTGCTCGATAACATACGATCCGTTCGTCGAAATGGCCCGGCGCAAGAAGGTGTATGGCTTCACATTGTCCCTTTGGGAGGAATGGGCCACGGTCCCGTCGCTGTTCCGGCACACGGCCGAGTTCAAGGAAGCCTTCGACATCGCGTCATCGTCGCTTTGGACGGCGATGATGGAGCCGTCCTGGCTGCCGTACCCATTGAGATCGTTGATGAGTTTTCTACCGCATCGCGATCGGGTTGGTGACGCCTGGAGCGGCTGCCATTACTGGAGCAATTTCGAGATAGCCGACCTCGACTTCTTCAGGGGCAAACAATATCAGTCCTTCTTCAGGACGCTCGAAAGCACAGGCGGGTTCTATTTCGAGAGGGTGAGTCGACAAGCGCGCGTTGAAGAATACGTCGAGGTACATGGTGACGGGGAGTGTAAGAAGGAAGAAGCCGGCCGGGGTGAATTGGGAAAGAAGAAGTCACTTCCTTTTCGAGACTGCCGAGCCGCTTCCCGGAATACCTCCCCTACGCCGCTGCCTTGGCGACTTTCGGGTTGCACAAGATCGCTAACAGGGATTTGTTGTTGCATTTAGTGGGGAGATGCCGCTGTACATTCACTGGCTGTGGGCATGCTCCTTGACCCCAGCCAGGTTCACCACTTTGAAGACTTTGGATATAGACATGACGACGTCTTCCAGTGTCCTGCGAATTCGCCTGGAGGGCAATTAGAAGGCTCTCAAAGGCTTGGCAACGAAACATTCTCGCCGCCAATCGAAGGCGGCATCGGGTGCCGGTGCGAATGCGACGGCCGAAGGAGAAGCAACTACAACGGATACTGCTTGAATAAGCTGAAGTCGCCGAACACGGCGAAAAGGCCTTGGCTGTCTTGGTCACTCTGAACAAACGCCCTTGCATTGGATTGTTAGCGTTGGAGGAAATAATGGGCGATCAATTCCTGTGTAAGTTGCCTACCTGGCCAGGATACTTGGAGGATAAACGAAGGAGATACCCATGTCATAATCGCATATGCAGCTTTACATAGAACAGATTTGTTTGAAGAAAATCTATAGACTCGATGAAAAGGTGTCGAACTCCTGCGGGCCCCCAAGCAGATCGCTGATTTTGACCGCTCTTCCGTCTAGGCCGATAACTCCAGAGATTCCTAATCGCACACTACATTACAGTGTCTTTCTCATCAGGGGGCTCGCTGGGCCCCTAATCTTCGTCAGAATCATACTTGCCCTGGTAGTCTCCCAGCAAGATATCGTCAACTCCCAATCCCGACGTGTTGTTCCTAAGCCACTCCGTCTCGACTCGGAAGAATATCCACACCCACCGTCGAAATACCTCAAGAGATTGCAAAAGAAAAATGGAGCTCTCAAAGTCGGTGAATTTGTCCAAGGTCGCGCTCAGCTTAATGGACCAAGTGCAACGCAGCATCAGATCCATCCCGATAACACAGTAGTAGATGACGGGCTGCTGGAAGACGAGTCGCCGCCGCAGGCCGAATGAATGTTCCGGATTGTTGCGCTCCCTGGCCGAGGAGAAGAGAGTCAAGTCCCAATCCTTGGCGACATCCCAATACCAAGAGTAAAGCGAGTTGACCAGTGCTGCCACCAACCACGCCCTGTTCAGCCCGGGCGCCGACGTGCCGGCCGGCAAGCTGCGCTGCATTGCGCCGAAGATAATGACCGGAAACGCTGTCGCGTACTTGGTTGCGTTGGCAAGATGCTGACCGCCCCAGCCGACAGACTCCTTGTATGGCGCCCTCTTTACTCGCAGATATTCGATGATACACTGTCGGAACCGGATCGCGAAAGGCACGGCCATGATGAGCGGTACCATGACAGTTCCGCCACAGTTGCGGTCAGGACGAGCGGTTGAGGAACCAGACGGCGTGAAGAACATGCAGAGCACAACGTAGAGGTCTCCCAGGATTTTCGAGTAGCTCGTCAACACATCGGCGAGCAGGATGTCTCCGAACTTGCCGTCCTGAGCCTGCGCTATCCCTCCGATACTCACGCGCTTTAGTGTCGCGAGAAACCGCGAGCGCCCGCCGTGTGAGAAGCTGCGGATCGGGACGAAGAAGATGGCCGCGAGGGCGACGAAATATGTCATCGGCAGCCAGTCATATTCGATAACGAGGGAGGGTGTGCGACGGGTGAAGATCCAGAACGTTGAGATCGAGAGAAAGAAGACGGTGGACAGAACGGTCGCGAGGCGGTATGTCGAGAGGTGATGCGCCGGCTCCGTCGGAGAGGATCGTGTAGGGTATCGGATCAAGGTGGGCACGTCGATTTTGAACTTGTGAAGGCAGTGGAGGTTCACTCCCCAACCCCAAACGGCTGTCTTGCTGTCAGTTCCGTTGTCTAAGCGTTAGGTATTGGCGACTTACCCAGTATGATAATAAACCCAATGCGATAGGGCAGGGGAAAGGTCAAGCTGAACGAGTCGAGCTCCGACTCGACCTTCGGATCACCGTCCATGGCGCTGGGTGAGAAGGGAACAAGGCATCGAGAACGGAAAGGAGGGGCGGGCTCTACGGAGCCAGAACTGTGTCCAAAGGAGTGACTAGAACTCAAAGAAACTTCATGCGAATTAAAATCGTGGTCGACCGCGACTGGAAGTGTATCACGAGGAATCGACTTCAAGCGGAGGGAGGGATGTGTTGAATGCGCCGTGTCCAGTTCAGGAGTAGATTGAATTAATTGTCCGCCGGCTTATCGTTATCGACATGGCCCGTGCTCTGAGATCTTACGTACCTCCGCTGGATGACGTCCACTCCTCTTGATTGGCAATGGGTAATCATTTGTTAACTTTTAAATTCTGATTGCATTTGAATATGTTAAGCGACCAGCGAAATGTCTTTTAGAGGGACCACATCTTTCTCAGACTAGAGGATGTTTCGCAATTTCCCGCAAGTGTCACAGCGCCCATGTCCGACCTTGGCTTCCTCACCGAGGCTCACCGAGGTGTCTGGTCACATCTCGATCCGAGTTCGTGAGGGTGGGATCGTCAGCGCCATGCACACAAACAATGGTCTTTCTGACCACCAATTTCAGGCGAGTTAGAACTTTTGGCTGCATTAAAGCGCCCGTTTGACGGGCGGGGTACGTTTCTGCAACGTCACTCAAAGAACATGAACCGTAACCCCTCCGGCCGGCCATCGGCGCGGGAAACAAATAACTAACCGCATGACTGAGCTACCTATTTGAAGTTGTCCTCTGTAGACAACTTTCCATATTCATTCCATCTTTGAATTCCGTAGACAAATTTGATTTCTACTTATTCATCATGTCTCCCAAACGAGTTCCCAAGTACGTCCTCGCTTCCTTGGCCATCTCACTTGGAGGGCTTGCGAATGGCCTCGACACAGGCTCTATCGGAGCGATAACAGCCATGTCTCAATTCAAAGAGTCGATAGGGAACTTGAGCCCCTTTCTCGTTGGTTTCACAGTCTCACTCATAATGCTTGCGGGGGCCGTTCCGTCCGTCTTGACCGGGTACCTCGCAGATAGGTTCGGACGCCTGAAATTGAACGTTGCGGGGGCTGTCTTATTCGGAATCGGGGTGTTGCTCCAGGGTACAGCATACACGCTGCCGCACTTCATGTTTGGAAGGGCTTTGGCTGGCCTCGGCGAGGGAGTCTTTCTGGCCAACTTGAGCGTCTATATCTGCGAAATCTCCCCCGCCAGATCCAGGGGTATGTTGGCTGCGCTCCCTCAGTTCATGTCGACCGCGGGAGTCTGTGTTGGATACTTTGCCGCCTACGGGACCGTCAATATCGATTCAAGCTTGTCCTGGCGGCTGCCCTATGTAATTCAAGGTGTTTGCGCTGTCTTGTTCGGAGCCGGCAGCCTCGTCCTCCCCGAATCACCGAGGTGGTTACTCCTTCACGGCCGTCGAGCTGACGCTATGCGCGCCCTCGAACGACTCGACTTTTCCAGAGCCGAAGCTGAGCGGGACTTTCTCTCTACTTCGCAATCGGAGCAAAAGCCTAGTCTTTCCCCATGGCAGAGCTTTATCCTGCTATTCAAGAGAGGATACCGTACTAGGACAACCCTGGCCATCTTCATTCTCGGCATGATTCAGCTGTCTGGCATCGACGGCGTTGTCTACGTGAGTCTTCTCAACGACTGCTTTCATACTCCACTGACGCAGCCAAGTATGCACCGATTCTATTCGCACGAGCTGGTCTCCCAGGGGAAACCGCCGCCTTCTTAGCCTCAGGGCTGTCGGCGATTCTGATGCTAGCCATCTCCGTTCCGGCGTTCTTGCTTGCCGATAAATGGGGTCGGCGGACCTCAGCCATCTCAGGAGGCGTCGGCCTCACATGCTGCATGCTTCTGATGGGCATATTGTACGCTGCCGGGGTCGTTCATCCATACGGGGCCGCCCGATGGGTCGTCATCATCTGTGTGTTCGCTTTCGGCCTCACGTACTCCGCGACATGGAATATTGTCGGCAAAGTCTACGCCAGCGAGATCCAGCCAGGGAACACCCGCGCCGCAGCAAATTGTGTGGGGACCGGTGTCAACTTTGTAAGTGTTGCGTTTTCAAAGACTCTCGAGGGACTTGGCTCACACAGTCGCATAGCTTTGCAACTGGATCGTTGCCATGATCACCCCTATCCTCCTCGACAAGTCCGCCTTTGGAGCCTACTTCCTCTTCGCCGGTCTGGCTTTCGGTACTACCGCTGTCCTTGCAGCTTACATGCCTGAGACGCGCGGCCGGTCACTGGAAAGTATCCAAGAAGCCTTCCATCGGCCTCCGTTCAAGGGTCTGGATCACTACTTGGGACGTATGAAACCCCGCCACCGAAGGGCCGTCCGGGAGGAAGACCCCACCGGCTCCGGTGTGGAGCTCGGCCCGTCCGGTCGGTCGGCCGCGAGCAGTGTGGTCGATGCCGCTTCGAGCGGGCTACGGCTTGAACTTTCAACGTAGGTGTGTTGAATCTCGTCAAGTTTCTTTAATCTAGAAGGTGAGTCCTATGTCTCTGGTAGACAACTGTCTAGATATTCTACCCGTGCGTATTGTCTACCAGTGACATTGGGCTTACAAGATTAAAGGCTAGGTTGATGGGATATGAGGTAAAGAGAGTAGAAACACTTCATACCTCAGCATTCGATATGAGGAATAGAGCTAGACACTTTGAGATTCTCTGTTAATGAGTTTCATTGAGGATGTGCTGTCAAGCATATGTTGTGATAACCCTGAGATCCCCAGACCTAGACGTAGCTAACTGTATAGAATTGACTCCTCAGTCGTCATCTTTCCTGTGGGTCCACAATACTAATGGCGTTCCTGCATGCTGATGTGAACCAATGACCGGATGTCTTGAGATGGTAGTAATGGCAGTCATCTACCTGCGCGGCGGGGGTCAAAAATGCAGTGAAATGACCAGGGTCGGAAACTAGTACAATGCGCAGCTGGCAATATCACATGAGGCTTACGCCATAGTCCAATCATTCACACTCACTCCGCCCAAAGACGCGTTGGCATATGCAATCGTCCCCGCCTTCGAACCTGAGGGGTTGAACCCGGGGACTTTAGAAGCTTGGCTAGATGTCAGCTTGGATGCCTAAACGCGGGCAGCGCTATCAGCCCATTCTTTTGGGAAGGCGACTTCTACGAAAATCTGATCTCTAAATCTTGAAGAAAGCAATCTACTTTGTCTCTGGCACTTATCATAGGTTCTGTGTTGCATTGGGTTTTCAAGTCATGCGTATG
Organism: Colletotrichum fructicola Nara gc5; assembly: GCF_000319635.2. Classification (NCBI taxonomy): domain Eukaryota; kingdom Fungi; phylum Ascomycota; class Sordariomycetes; order Glomerellales; family Glomerellaceae; genus Colletotrichum; species Colletotrichum fructicola. The sequence continues at coordinate 3,069,903 of NW_027094051.1, read as the reverse complement.
CCAACGATGCGGAACCGAACCCTCGATCACCAACTTCTTTGCGGTTCCACGACATGACATTGTCCTCACGCTCGATTACACAAGCATCGTCGATAGAAGGGCAAAGCTCACAAAAATTCCCAGTCACCACTTGGGTCAAATCCACACATCGAGGGCCTGATGATTTCTATTTCTGTCCTTCCATGCAACATCACCCTCCTCTTCCACCTCCCAACACTCACGTCAACCTCGACACCCCATCCTTGAACTTCTCAAAAATGCTCAAATCAACCGCGGCAGCCATGGCCTCGTACCCAGCCGGGTTCAAATGCAAATGATCCCCCGTATCAAACTCCGCCCTCAACCTCTCCGGCGCCGCGGGATCCCTCACCGCCGCGTCAAAGTCGATCACGGCATCGTACCGCCCCGAGGTGCGGATCCACTCGTTCACGCGCTGCCGCGTCTTCTCCCGCTCGGGGTCCGAGTACGGCTGGTCGGCGCCGGTGAAGGGCGTAATGGTCGCGCCAAAGACGGGGACGCCGAAGCGGTGCAGGCGCGTGGCGATCTGGTCGAAGGCGAGGAGGAGGCGGTCGCCGATGGCGGTCTGCGAGGCGGTGTCGTTGGCCGCGACGCCGATGTCGTTGACGCCCTCGAAGATCACGGCGTAGCGCACGCCAGTGTGGGCGACGACGTCGCGGTCGAGGCGGCCCAGGGCGTTGGGGCCGAGGCCGTCGGCGAGGACGCGGTTGCCGCCTGCGGCCTGGTTGACGACGGCGATGTTGCGCGTGGTGGCGGAGGAGGAGTTGGAGGATTGCAGGCGCGCGAGGAGGCGGTCCGGCCAGCGGTTGTTGGCGTTGGTGGTCGAGCCGCGGCCGTCGCTGATGGAGTCGCCGACGATGGCGACCGCCGCGGAGGAGCCCTTGGGGACCTGGGCCTCGATGGCGCTGATGAGGTACCAGTGGTCCGTCGCGGTGGCGTTGCCGCCGAGGTCCTGGTCGGCGACGCGGTTGCCGGCGGCGAGGAAGGAGGTGGTGCGGGAGCCGGGGTGGCCGGTGATGCTGTTGGTGGACTGGCCGTCGGCGAGGTAGATTGTGACGGAGACGACGGCGTTGGCGTCGACGGGGAGGTCAATGGGGTCCGAGAAGACGACGGCGCCGTTGGGGACGGCGAAGGTGCCGCTGCCGGAGAAGGTGACGATCTGGAGCGAGGCGGCGTCGATGGCGCTCGTGCCGGCCGTGTTGTTCGCGGTGCGGGCGATTGTGACGGCCGTGATGGGTAGGTCGGAGCCCCCGAAGACGTTGCTTATCTGGAGGCGCAGGGTGGACGAGGGCAGGGAGAGCTTGACTGTTTGGCGGAGGGTTGCGTCGTTGAAAACGCGGCCTGTTTCGTTCTGCAAAGTGTGAGCGGATGAAGGAAGTCGTGGAGAGGTGCACTTACAAACGGCGCCGGAGGCAGGTTGGCCGGCTCGACGAGCTGAGGCATAGTGCCCCAGACAGTCACCCATTCCTTCTCATCCCGAGTGGGATAGCGCGAGCGCGCTGCCTCGGTCAATGGCGATGCGATGAGCAAGGCCGCGAGGGCCGTCTTGAGCGAGAACAACATCGTGAGAGCCTCAAAGTCACCCAGCGGATGGCACGCTCCAAGAAGCTCCAGCTACGGGGGCCGGGAGTGGTATTTAAGGCATGCTACCTTTGATCTCATTGTGCCTGGTTGCCCCTCAATATAACAAGCTTTCCAATTGGGAGTATTGCTGCGCTCGCCATGTGGGCACACGCGATGTTCCGGCAATACGGAATTGATGGGTGATGGATAATGGGGGGTTGAACCCGGTTGAAGTTCAGGCTAAATTCAACTGCCCGTGGGGAAATTTGGGGAGATGAGTTCGTCCCATGCGAATACTACGCCGTCTCCAAGTCCGGCCCGCTTTGGGGGATGCCTCCCCCCGCATGACAAAGACTTATTGGAGACACTGGGGGGCGATCTGGGGGACGGTGACGGCCGAGATTAAATGGGCTCGGTGACGGGAGAAAAGGCAACGCTGACGAGGGTTGGGGTGACGATCAGGGATTGACATTCCAATGCTACACTAAAGTGCATGCTAGTGTACAAGAGGACGGGGACCGGCTTCTCCAAGAAACGACTGTGATTGCTTTCTCCAAACAACATCATCCATTACACACTACAAACTTCAGACAAGGACTGAAAAGGAGGGAAACGAAAAGAAAGAACATCGATACCAAACCAGCCACTTGGAGCAGCAGCAAGTCGAGGTAGGACGGGCTGATGACCCAAACAGCCTGGAGCGCGTTCGGTAAGGAGGTTCTACCGTGGGGGTGGGAAGCACGACATCTCAGATGCGCAGGGTCTTGTCGAACGAAGCGGGCAGAGCGGCAACGTCGGCCCAGTCACCGGCGCATGCGACGAACGACTCGGAGGGATGGTTGACCATGCCGTACTCATCCTCGATGGCGGCGGTCGATTGACTAACGCGGGAGTGGCAGCGGACTTTGATGCTCTCCTTGGACGAGATGTCCTTGACGTCCAAGTCTCCGGGGCACCTCCGACCATGCACCCATTCGTAGGTGGTCATGGTGCCGAGAGGCTGGATCAGGTTGTGGAGGACCATGTTGCCCGAAGTCAGCTCAGTGCCAAGCACCATCGAAGGTTGGGATGCGGTGGACGGCATTCGATTGACTACAGTATTGTCGGTGGCAACAGAAGGGGGGCCCGAGATGGTCTCAGAACGGTCGATGAGAACAATGTCCTCGTCGCTTTCACAGGAGTGATAGCCTGGAGTCTGAGGCCGGGAGTCTAGGGCAACACGACCATGGGCAATGGTGGAGGAAGACTCGGTCGAGTCAAGTCTTTGCGGACTGCGGGCCTCCTCGAAGCGGCTTTCGTTCTTGAACTCGTCGATGGCGACGTGGAAGGGGATGTGCGTGTGCTTGTGACCTTCTCGGCGATCCATATCGGACTTTGTGTGTTGTGTGTCTTGAGGGAAAGGACGTATTATCGGGATGGTCTGGAGTCCAGCCGTCGAGTGATGCTGGATGAGGGTTGCTGCTGAAGGGTACGATGTTAGTCCCGGCCCAGGGCAAGAGGTAATAGTGTCGACTTACCAGAGACTCTGCGGAGTGATCCAAGTGGGCAATGTGCTTTCTTGAGAGGGAAAGAGTGAGGTGAGTGGTGACGGGTCGGGCAAGCAAGTGGTTCGAGGACACCAGTTGCTCGAGGGAGATGGCTCTCTTTTGAGGAAGGCCAGAGGGTGCTATCCGTTCCAGGATGGCCTTTTACAAACGTCTATGAGACTAATGGAAAGGGGTATCGGCTTGATATAATATCAAATTTGCTTCTTGAGGGAAGAGAAGTCGAGGAGGAGTGGACGACGTAGGAAGGAGCTCCCTATATGTATGTTGGCTGAAGATGCATTGGCGTGTAGGGTGTGTGGTGACGGAAGGGGTGGACGAGAGTCAGCCATCCTGGACGTGCCATTTCTTGTCGTCTCTTTACGACTTCACCCCTGCTCCTCGCAAAGAGTCTGAGCCTGAAGCAGTAAGGTAGAAGAAGGTGAGATGGGCGGCAGTGGCATGCGCTGCATGCAACGCAGCAGCTGCACTGCAAGTTAGGTGGGATGGGTTGATGTGGGGACTGGGCAGGTACCTGTACACTCACGCATACGGCTTCCAGGTGCAGTGGGTTGACTGCGCGGAGTAACCGCCGAGACAGCGACAGCACGGGCAGCAATTGACGCGTGTGGGGATCCTCTGCAGAGTCCTTTCGAGTGTCTATCTTCCTGTCTCTTCCATTTTTCAAATACCGTACCTTGACTATTGCTCAGCTCTTTCCCTTCCCTGGACTTTGGACGGGACTACCTCCGGTACTTCAGCAGCAGGTACACAAATCCCAAGGGTCCTGACTGTGCACTTAATTCTGTCTGTTTCCCTTCCCGGGTCTGTACCTGCCTCGGCAGTACGAATACACACACTCGCCTCGATGAAGTCGCATCTTCGTCCACCTTCGCCCATGACCAGAATGCAGCTACCAAAACTTCCGCTCGCTAATCCACGCGGGAACAAGACGTCCGCGACTGGCCTTGGCACACGGCAAGGCATTTTCATCCCCTTGGCAGCTCCTGCTTCGGATTTTGGCCTCAGGTCGGACTGCCGTCTCTTCGCCTATTGCTCTCTCCCTTCGTCTACCTTCACCACCCTTTTCTTCCCCCAGTTCCTTCACGCAAGCCTCACTCTTCGTCTTGCCATGTTCTCCCGAGAATCTCGACCGGACCCTCTTTCTCGGGTGTTCGTACTCCTGGCCAATGCCATCGCGTCGACTCGTCTTGTTTCCTCCGAAATCAAATTTACACCCACTCAACGATCAACTTTGCGGTGTCTCAGCTGCTAAGACAGTGCTACAACTGTCAAGGAAACGGCGGACGATTCACTGCCCAAGTTTCATTGCGCGCCATTGGCCTTACAGGGATTCCATTGACGCAATGACACTCGCGTCTCCCAGCTCTGTGTTAGACTTCTGTTAGACTTCGAGGTGACAGCTGCATCTGTCGAGCATCGTGTTCTGAAGTCTAGTTACTTACATCCATGCGCTGCGCCCCTGCAAATCTGCAGCTAAAAAGTACTGTGTGTACCAAAATCTACGACAGGTGCGGTATGTCATTGACCCCACTGCTCCAACACCTCAAGCACCGCCGACGCTTGGCTTCTGAGCAAGCATGCAGTTCATACCGGCCTACTGCTTCAGTCACGTTGCGTTCAAGATCATCATCACCATCATCGCGATGACCCCCTTCTCGGGCTCATTCACCGAGCTGCTGAACATATCAACAAACATTGACCACTGACTATACTCCATTCCATAATTTTGGACAGCAACACAAGCCTTGCGACTAGAGGTCTCTCGAATCAGCTTCCTCGAGGCCCTGAGCTCCCTTCGGCTGTGCAACCCACACAACCATGGCACATGCTCACTTGACGCCATCCCGCTGCTTATTTGAATTCATCTTGTGCATTATCAAGCTCACAGCACGCCGTCTTCGGAGACTCTCGATGCCATTGAGATTCTGCCATCCGAGTTGGAAGACCGATGTGATCGACGAGGTTGGCCTTGTGGAGTCAACGGCTACTGTCGGTTGTCTCCTACACCGAAGACATGCTTAATCGCACCTATCTTTAACAACGGCGCTCTCCTATCTTTACCATCGTACGCCTTCAACGAATCCGGAATCGCTGCTTGTCGGCATGAAACACGCCGGCGGCCAGCTAATCGACTTGACCGCTGTCGCGGCCTGGCCTTGCCATGGATTCACCAGTGACTCACTCACCTTATCCCACGTTATTGCCAATGCCACGCGATGGCTTGAACACGCGCGCGCTCGCCGATGCTTGGCTTCGAGTACTCCATATATCGGAGGTTCGCGCCGATCGGATAGCTAACGGTGCCCGAGACATACACAGTCGGCGGCTTCAGCCAACTTGAGCGGTCCACATGAGCTTACCCAACTCCCAATATTCGGCTTCCGATGTATTTGTTGCGAGAGCCTTGGAGATTTGTCATTGAACCATTACGCAGTGTGGTGCATCACAGAAAGGCTGTCTATTGGGCAAGTTGTCAGGGATCAGAAATATTACATGGCTAACCAAGTCATCTGGACGATGACAGGCCGGGTACAGATACTTTGGTTCGCATCAGCCCAATTGAACGGCACTGATCTTCCAAGTGTCGCAGATCAGACCCTGGCCTACGTGACGAGGACAACGTGCAATCACCACGACGTCTTCAAGCCCTCGCGTTGAATTCAAATCAGTCAAACATCACGGATCGGTTGATAGGTTGGATGTGTCCCCAGGCCCAAATGCATCAACCCGCCGTCTTTGCGTTCCCGCAGCTCTAGGACGGCTGCATACTGCAACGGCAACTCCGAGTCCCCCCTGCAACGTCCTGCATGCTTACGAACCTCAGAACCGTTCGTTATCACAGGGAAATATACCCCCGAATCCTTTACTGCCACTGAAAGGTGCATCATTGTACAGATTTTCTCAAGCAGCATCACAGCCTGAAAAAGAAGCACGGGTTCGACACATTGGTAACGAAGGGAAAGATCTTCGACGCCGCTCTCCTGTCATCTGATTCAATAAAGCGCCCGGCTTGCGCCGAAAGCACTGACGGACGCTGCTCCGAGCACCACAATTCTCGGGCGCAACAACACGTCCTAGGACCTGGGGTTTGGGGGCCATCCGGGGCGGGCATTGTCTCCATACCTTACTCCCCAACGGTCCAGTGGGACCGCAAGTGCGACTACAGTCCTACCATCGTCCTATCCCGACGCAGGTCTTAGATCGCATCAACCAAGGAAACAAGAGGACGGGCGCATGTCACCCTCCAAAAAAATCCACACGAGGAAACTCGAATTACGGTCCAACCAGGACACGACCCTGGTAGGAAACGCAGGCCGTTAAACACCGCAGTCCCCTGGCCATCGAGGTCGCAATTGAGACACATGATCTCGCCCAGCCCCGGAACTCTTCCCCGGCGATGGACCTCCGAAAGAAAACAACGCATCACATATCGCAAGTCGCGAATCGCCTCGAGGCAATCGAACCAGGCCCCCCTCATCGCAATCTCCAAGATCCATCATCGAACCATGTCTTCTCGTGACCGAACAAAGTGCGGGAAATACTGCCTCCCAGGTCCTCACTCCTTCTCGAAGCTGCGGAAACAACATCCACAAGCCAAGACAATACGAACGATGATGTATTCACGCAGCACCGCAGTTCCAGTGTGAATCCTTCGCAAGCCAAAGCCCCCACTTCGTGAGCGGGCAAGGACGCTGAGCCCCTCCCCCCGTCCCAATGGAAGCGATCCCGTGGCCTTCGAGAAGTGTTCTAGCGCCGTCACGTCGTAGATCCCCTTGCATCTGTGCGGGCACCCCAGACAGAACATGCATGTCTTCCTTTCTTCCCCGTCCTCTCACATCATTCACTGCCCGTGCCTCCTTTCTCGTCGACGAAGGTGGTGTGAAGCCAGCCTTCCTGACGCAGGGTTCGCCCCGGGGAAGTCTTGGGGAGCATTCCGGGCCGCTTGATGAGGCTTGCGGAGGCGTCAAGAGATGGGTAGGTAGATTGTTTGAGTATGAGGGATAAATGAGGCATGTCGAAGCTTGTGTGCGCGCGCGGGTGCGCGGCAAGGTGTGTTCTAGCGGCAAGGCATTCTTCTAGAAGCAAAACAACAACGCAGAGCACACCTCCCTTCACCGATCGGTATCCAAGTTTGGTTTGACGCCAAGAGTTCTTCATTTTTTTGCAATGGTCATCCGCCTCGTCATTGGAGAGACGCGTCTTTTGGAACGTACATACTTCCTACGGATAGTTCCTCCCGCCGCTTACATGCAGCTTTCTGGAAGAGAGGCTTGAGACCCAACACGACCCAGCACAGCTGAACATCCTGCTGCAGCACACCGTCCCTCTCAGCCTGATCGACTCTTCCCTGACCGACCATCCGAAAGAGGTAGTCTTCGAGAATATCTTGTTTCCTTCGTCTGCTGACATATCTTGTGCATGTCCACCCCTGTGGCCTCCACGCCTCCAACGCCGCGCCGTTCTTTCAGTGTTCCATGCATATCCACCGTGCTCCTGGTCAGCCACGATGATTTGTATCTGTACATGCGCCGCCCCCAAACGCCGCGTCCATGAGGTAAGGATGCGCCTCAGCCATCCGTCGCATGCACCAGGACGGCATCCGAAACCTGGGCTGCGTATCACCCTTGCTGTGCTTGGCTGGATGACGGTTTCTTACATTCTTTCACTCTTTGACGCCATCAGTATGCGGCCCCGACGCTGCTTGATCTCCTATCCTTCTCAAGCGTGGATGCCCCTCCTACCACCGTTGCTGCTGCCACCGCCGCCGCCGCCGCTGTTGAACCTTTCCTCCGCAGACCGCCAGCCTTGAATCTTCGGACAGTCTGGTATGACCTGTCTAGTTCGTTTTCGACTGCGCAACGGATACGCAGCGCAGCGACCGCGGGCCAAACGCTTCGCTCGCCCCGCGATATCCAATAGTCTAGCGTCTCTCTCGTGGGTGTTTCGAGCAGGCGTACAAAGTCCCCAGCGGTCACCTCTGGCACCAACGTCATGGACGCTCCTGGCACGATCTCGTCGACGAGGAAGCGGCGGATACCTGCGGGCAGCAGGTGCAGTGTATCGAGCTGTCGTAAGCGATGTCTGAGTTCTAGGCCAACCATACGGACCATAAAGGCCGTTATCGAGGTCGTGCTGTTACGCGTCTCCATGAGCGACGGACCATGCATGTCGCTTTGCAAAAAGGGAATGAGATAAGGCCTGGCTTGGCTGACGATAAAATGATTTACGTTGAACAGTTCAGCAATTCGAAGAAGCGGCGACTCTCGATCGGAATATGATACATGGGTCCAATGTCGGAAGTCGATCGTATTTGCGGGTGCCCATGGCACAATGTTTCCGTGTGCGTCTTTGCAGAGAACTGTTGTCTCTCTGTGGCCGTACAGGCTAGCCGAGGAGGCATTGGATGCCACTGCCGCGGTCCAGATAAGCTGCACAAGCGTTAGTCCTGATTCAGTGTTTGAGCAGCAATGTCTACTGACCACATTCGGTGCTGTCAGGTAGTTGAGCAGCGTTGGCACGCCGCCCTGTCCAGCCGTTGCAACTGTAATATTGAGTACTCTCTTGCTCCGGTTATACGCCTCCTCGAACGTCAAGTCGCCGACGTTAGCTCGCACACACTCCTCAAGAACTTTAACGTCGAGGAAGTAACCCTCCCGAGAGAACCTCCTAATCCGTCTTAACAGAGTGCTCCACCTCGTTGCATAAGACTGTTCCTTTGGCGGCCCCTTCTCAGACTTTGACTTCCCAGAAAAGGCGGACAAGTCGATGCCCTCTCCTTTGAGCACGTGAGGAAGTTCCTCTTCGGTGTGAATGGCGACCAGAGCTGCGATCAGGGCGCCCGTAGCAGTACCAGTAATAATGCGCGGCAACAAACCCCGAAGAAACAGCGCTTTCACAACTCCCAGATGACAAACTCCGAATATCGCACCGCCTTGCAGGACGAGGGTGCTCCTGCCAAAAGCTTGTCTAGTATCGTGGATGAAATCCAACTTCATCTGGTTTGTCAACCCGATGGGGGCGCCATTGCCGTCGGAGGGCGGGGTGGTCGGCAAATGAGTGATGTCTTCGACCGCCTCGGCGATTTGGGTGATGTATTCTTCGATCAGATACTTGGTGCCGGCGAAGGATCGGTTATACAGGGTAGGCGAGGTGATGTTGCCCAGATTCCGCACCAGGCCGGAGCGAAGGAGGTTGACCAGCGCATTAAGGTTGCCATCCTCCCTGGCAGTGATTAGAGAGTTGAGACGCTCGTTTATCAGACGGTAATCGTAGTATTTTGACGTTGGGTTATTTCTCCTGTTGCGCCGGAACAGCTTTAGCATGTGCATCTGAGACACGAAAGCTGGAAGCTACAGCTCCTTACCACAAGTCCAATCCAAGTAGGTTGTCGAGGTGCAGGGCGGCCTCTTCCCAATCCTCGAATGCTTCGGCATGGCGGAGGAGCTCCAGCCATAGTTCGACGGGGGTCTTGCGGGTATACCAATCGCGGAGCTTCTGCATGTGCGCAACGACGCATCAAAGGTCAGCCGCGGCTCGTCCCAGGTTTCGGCGTTCGGCCGACAGGCAGCTGCAGAAGCTGCTGCTGCGGCGGTAGCAACGACCAGCGTCAGGAAGAGTTGTTGAGTATGCCACGTACCTTATTCCAGAACTGCGTGACGTCTACGGCTACTTGCCAGAGCGCGACGACTACCCCCATTGTTGCGCGACGGCGGCGACTCGAACGGTGTAGACCATGGAGAATCCCAAACTGGCGGGGGAAAGCAATGCTAATGAGGATAGTGATAAGTTATGAGAGGTGGTCATGGCATTATGGCATAATGGTCGGGTGGAGCGTGACGAGCGTCGTGTCTCGACTAGGCGGGTGATTGCATTCCAATACCGAGGTCGGGTCAGGATGGTGCGTTGAACGGGAGAGACAGGTGGGATGGCAGGCAGTATTCGTCGAGCGATAGAGGACACCGTGATAGGGGGAGAGATGAAGATAACAGAATGTCTTGGACCGTCTGCAGAGAAGTCTTGAAAAGGGAATAGGAAGACTAAAAGGTAATCAAGGAGCGTGGAGGACGAACGAGCGGGCGTACGATGGGCGCTAGGTAGATGAAGTAGGTAGACGGACTGGAGACACTGGGAGCCTTGTACGATCCCTGGTGCTACCTGAAGCCCGTGTGTTCTTTTTTATTTTTTGCTCTCTTCTCCCTGGTTCCTTTCCAAGGCTGGAAATAAAAAGAGAGTCAGGTCAGGCAAGTCAGACCAGGCCAGCTCAGGCCAGGTAGGTAGGTGCCTTGGGTCATTCGTTCGGTGCTAACCTACCTCGACCTTCCTCGCGAGCTACCCGTCTGTCAAGTCCGTGGCGTGTAAGAGTGGTTTGGCTCGGCTCAAAAAAAAATTGAAGGAACACTGGAACAGTACCAGAGGTTACCTACCTTACTCAAGGTACGAAATGGACAAGGGCAGCAGCAGCAAGCGCATGCAAAGTCCGGGTTTGCCGTGGCTCCCGCATCCGCAGTGCGCATCCCAGCCAATGTCTGTGGTCTGGAGACTCTGGGGAAGCAGACGTCAGGCTCCAGTGGAGCGCATTGGATTGCCCGGGGGGCGGACTGTAGCGGATAGCATCAGGTGCTCTTGCCCATTGCTTCTTTGCAGCCGACCACGAGACCCCCAACCCCACACAACCACCTACACACAGCGTCAGGTCGTGTAGCATCCCGAGCTGGTGGTGGAGGGTTGGGGGCCGGACGAGCAGCTCCCTCAGCTACCTGTGTCCAGTCCAGTGCTTAGGTTGGCTGTGGTGCTTGGTTATGCTGCTGTCCCATGTCATCCATCCATCCATTTTGCTGCATGCCCACCACTGCTGGCCAACTGCCCGCCCAGTACGTAGTCAATCACTGTCTTCCGCTGGCTGTCGACATGTGACAATACCTTTTTCCCGTCGTCAACTTCGCCCGCTGCAAGACCATTCCGTCGCACCTTATTCCACAGCAACGCCTTATCCGCCGTTCCGTCCCACGAAACTCTCTTCATGTGTTGGACTGAGTCGCTGCGAGCCACCGTTCTAGAGTGCCAATGCTGGTGAGCCCCCAACAAAGTCAATCGCACCGATAACGGCCTATTTCCGCCCATGACAAAGAATTTCGCCCATTGCAGCACGTGTTCCACCGTTGGCGACGCCAGAACCAAGCCTAGCCGCATCTGGCAGCGTGTGTCTTTTCAAACAGCGGCCGGTGAGCTCATCATTTAGACCTCACGGCACTTGAAGCTGGCATTGCATGGGGGATTGAGGGACAAGACGTGGGATATCGTGCATTTTGTTTTCAGTGTCTATGGGCCGCCCGTCTCGCCCATCATGCTTGTAAGAAACTTCTGATATTATACAAATGGCAAATGCGCCGTCTTCTTTTGGTGATGTGGCTGTCCAGTTGAAAGCCCCTTACTCCGAATCATCGTCGTCCACGACATGGCGACGTCTGCCTCTGCCGCTCGGCTCCATCATATCGTCCTCGTCGCCATCGGCATCTTCGTCGTCAGACATCTTCTGTCGCTTCTTGGATCGCGGCCTCTCGTCCTCATCGTCGTCGTCCAGGATTTCTTCGTTATCGTCATCCGGACCCTCGCTGATTTCGTCGTCGCTACCAACAATGAAGTCGTCCTCCATGTCATAGTCATCCTGCCTGCGCGCGCCCGAGGGAAGATCATCATCGGAGTCGTATTCGGGACGTCTCCTCTTCTGCTTCGGTGCGCCAGGCCTCTTACGGCCGGCACCGCGGCGTCCTTCCAGGTCTCCAATGGAAAGACCGCCCCCGCGGCCGTAACCCCTGCTGGAGTCCGTCAACTTGGCAGCCGCCGTCTCGCGACGACGTTGCGCCTTCATGCGCTCCTTCTCCGCCTGCTCGGCCTGTCGTTTCCTGAGCTCGGGGTCCTGGATGGTGTTGATAATCATGTCCTTCTCCTGGGGCTTCTGCGTGACTGTGGCCATGCGCTCTGCGAGGGCAGCAAGTGCGTCATCCTGGACCTCCTTGCCAGGACGTACTATGAACTGGTCTGTGACGTGGCCAACGAACATGAGGAAGTTGCTGGAGTATTCAGCTGCGGCCGCGTAGTAGTGACCGTCCTGGAGGTCCGAGTACGGCTGCTCGGGGCCCGGTGCCAGGGCCTTCGTGGTGACCTCCAAGTGCTCGTCGCCGACGGTAATGGTCACTGAACCGTCGCTCCATCTGTGAATCATGGCGTTGCTCTGCAGCTTGTTGCCTTGTCTGCGCACGCGGATATCGTGCTTCGGCGTGTCGGCCTTGGCGTTCTCGATATCCTCCTCGGTGGGCTCGAAGGTTTCGGGGTCGTAGATCGTGGGAATGAATCTGAAAAACTTGGGAACGCGAAGAGATCCAAGCTGCACGGGGTAAGCGCATGTCGCAAAGAGCAGGATCGTCGCGTCAACTCACTCTCTGCTCCTTCGCCTTGGGAATGCGGTGGCGCTGCATCTCCACAGCCTCGATAACTTTCGTCTCATAGTCCGTTGATGTCGGGCCTGCATCATACCTCTCCTCGTCCTCGTCTGCCGCGAGTCCATCTGATGCGGCGCGTTCGCTGCCAGCGCGACTGCGATCCTCGGGAAGCTCGTCGGCCGCCTCGTCGCCAAAGAGGTCCTCCTCCTCCTCCTCGGGGAGCTCGACCAATTCCTCAGAGTCAGACATGTTGACGGATGATTTCGACTCGGGTATTTCTGAATGTGGGCGTGATGGCAAAAATTGACGTTGTTGCGAATGGACGTGTAGCTCCTTTGCTGGAAGCAGACGCTACGGCGAGGCTTGCGAGATCCCTGCTCGAAAATTGGACCCACTCAATTGAGCTCCTCGGTGACTGCCAGGCCAGTGCGTGTGGTGAATGTATGTGAGGCTGGTGAAGAAGCACCGCCACACCCGACCTCAGGACACCTACTCCGGATGCCGGAGGCAAGAACAACCGATTTGATGGGAGATCCCCGTCTCGGCACCGAGTCCCGGTCTGGCAGGTTTATGCTTTGGCAGATTCATGCCGACAGGATACGGCAGTGGCAGCGGTTACTTGGCGTCAGTGGAGGCAATTTGTAATTGCAGATGATCTGGGCGATTTCCCCTGACTTTAGAGGAGCTTTTAGAAGATCAAAAGCTACACCGTCTGTTCGCCCCAACCTCCCAGACGCCACACGAGGCTGAAGAGGACCCTTATTTCCGCCTAGCGGCAGTCCAATGGCGACAGAGTCAAGCAGCATGGAGACCCAAGGCTGTGGAGGAGACGGCTCGTGCGCTCGCTTAATGTAACATTTCAAGTCTAGCGTCCCTCATGCTGCTACTCCTGTTTGGATGCAGGAGCGAACGTAGTCCGAAGAAGCTCACCTTCAACCGCCCCTTTTCAGCTTAACCCTCTCTCCTTGCTTGATATCCGACCACTTTTCCATTGTCAAACGGTCTGAATTTTGAATCATCAGCCCTGAGAACCTATTTCCCCAGCCCCTACAGAGTACAACCCTCCCAGGAGGTGTGCCGGTCGACCCAGCCATATAACCCCCCCTCCGCCTCCCCCTCACCGCGGGACGTCTCTCTTGCCATGTCGAACCTCTTCTCAGGAATGTGAGTTACTTCCACCTTTTCGTTTGTCCTTTTGCTTTTTGCTTTTGCTTTTTGCCCTTCCTTGTCTTCTCCCCCATCCCTGTCTGCTTTTCTCCTTATCCATCTCCAATATTGGGCTGCCAGGGACGGGACTGGAAGGTGTCATGGCGGCTGCACAGCAGACAGCTGTGAAGTTGGTTCCCCGGCTAGTGCCGCAGCCCGCAGCCGTTACTTGGTACATGCAACCGGCCCGACCCCGAGACATGGGGTGCATCTTCTTCACTTGAGAACAGACAGGACTTCAACATGACGAACTCATCTGATTGTTGCTGTCATGTGTGGTGTTCATCGGTTGGCTTGTGGTTGCTGCCGCACGTCAGTACGTCATTGGAACAAAAGGCAACCTGTCCCTTGTTCTGTTCATGCTGGGTGAATCGCTCCCATGCTTCAGATGCAATATTGCACTGCAAAAGGACCTGTGTCACCAAGTCCCAGGTCTGGTGTTTTGAGATGATGTGGATGCAATGGCTGCTCCATCTCACCATTGCTTCCCGATATCAGCATCCATCACATCAACATCAGGAAGGAGAGGAGGAAGTGGAACCAAAGGACCAAGCCGGTATCAATACTGCCATCCATTTAGGCAACAACCACTGTCACGACTAGCCTTGGGTATCAAGCGAGGCCAGACCCAACAGCAGACTTGAAGTGCAAAGTTCGGTTCCTCCACAAGCCTATCACCAGACCTACGGAGGAGGAAGGCGACAGGAGGCTGCCTGCCCTTTGCAAGCTTTGTCTGTGCTTTCAAATGGGCTAGGCTTGGCTTCGACATCACACTGGAAATTATTTCCATGGGTTTCGAGCCTAGAGGTCTTCGCCAATACCCGCCCTTGTCAAGATCGTTTCATATACCTTTACCGCCTTTCTACTCTTGCGGAGACCAACGCGTCCTCGACCCCGCTCCTCGATACCTGTAGCCTGGCGACATCACCAGTTTCAATCAACAGCAACAAAGGAACTGTCGAAGTATCCCATTGGGAACTTTAATGACGAGGCTGAGGCAGCTCCTGGCCTACTGTCAAGATACACCGCCGCGATATCTGTGCGGCTGGCTGTCTGTTCGTCGAATTCCATCAACGCAACACCGTTTGGCCCCGCTCAGGCATCGGCCTTACCCGGCAGCCCTGGTCAGCAACGGTCTTAGACATCCCTAGCTTGTCAACAGCCCCGCTCCATGCTATGCCTTGTCTCAGTCAGATACTCTCAGCATGGCTGGAGCAGGCTCTTGGGCCTTGGTACCCCCTTGTCATCGGCCTAGTGGTCGACGTTACCATCATGCTCGATTCCTTTCTATGCCTTGCGTTGCTTATCCTAATCCTCACCTTTCGCCCGCTAACCTGGCATCGATAAACAGCAACGCCCGCTTCCGGGGTGCCGCCGCTAAACCTCCTGGACAGAACAAGTCCCCCACGTCTTCAACCGCCGGCCAGCCTTCATCACCTACCGTTGCGCAGGCACCTCAAAGCCAAGCTTCTGTCAGGGCGCCCAGTGTCCCGCCTTTGCCCAACTCCCCTTCTCTTGCTCAGACTATTGGCATGGATGCTCAGGGCGGTATGGCTAACGGCGACGACATCCTCGGTTCATACCACCTGCCTCGGCCCATGCCGATCTGGCTCAACTCCAACTATGGCAAGCACATTGTCAAGGGCAACTTCATGACCCTGAGTGCAAGGCCAAAGACGGTCGAGCAGGGCGAGTGGATCGCGCATCAGGGTGCGTAGATTATGCTGCCATTATGTCGCTGTGTTGATGCTTACCGGATTCTAGTTGTCGAGCACTACAGAAACCTCTGGAACTTTGTCCGCGTCCTTCACGAGAAGGAGGAGGATGGAACCACCATCTGCAACGCATCAACTTGCCCGAGGATGTCTGCTGGAACGTAAGTCTGATTCAAATCTCACTGCCACTCACTCACCTTCTGACATATCACAGTAACCACTCCTTCACCTGGCTCAACAGCCGCAGAGAGCCCGTTGAACTTCCCGCCGCTGAATACATGACTCTTATGCAGAGATGGATCTCGGGCAAGATCGACGACACCAACATCTTCCCCACCGACCCCTCGGGCGTCTCCTACGCGCACAACCCCAGCATCACAACGACGCCCCTCTCCCAGCTCACCAACCCGGGTGAGCCCGATTGGATCGGCAAACGCTCCGGCTTTCCCCAGAACTTCATCGACGTATGCCAGACGATCTTCCGCCAGATGTTCCGCGTCTACGCTCACCTTTACTGGGCCCATTTCACCGAGCCCTTCTACCACCTGAACCTGGAGAAGTCCCTAAACAGTTGCTTCAGCCACTTCATCCTTACCGCCACCGCCCTGGATATGCTGAAGCCCCACGAGCTCGAGCCCATGCAGCCCCTGATCGACCTCTGGGCCGCGAACGGTACCTTCCCTGCTGAGTCCAAGGCCTACGAGTACGCCAACCTCAGAGCCGGCGAACGCCTCATGCAGCTGGCTGGCGTCTAAATATGTGCGGGCGAAACGACCGGAACGGGCACATGTGGCCAGGGAACGTTGACGTTGGAACGGCATTTATGACGGCCTGGGTGTGAGCATTCTGAGTACGCATCACTTTTGGTCAACTCAATCGACTGCTCGGCGGCCTTTTCTTATCCTTTTTCGATTCCAACGCGCGCTAGCCGCCAGCCCCTCGATTCCCACAAAGTGGATAGAACGAAGGTTCAGGACTACTACAACTACACAGACAAACACATTTTACACAAATACGCATTGCATTTGCTGCAGCAGAGGGCTGTATGTTGGGAGTTTCGGATTTTGCTACACGGCCAGGCAGGCAACGTCGTCACACTCACAGTCTCAGAGTTCCCAGAAAACGCAGCACAGGAGGAAGAGGACGGTGTTTTCGTCTCGCATGACATGGTTCTTGTTTTCGGAGGGAGGAAGGGAGGGGGCTTTCTTGGGAGGTTGAAAGAAAGTAGACGAAAGATTTCCCCTTCAGGCAAATCCACATGCACAAGTTGACAAGACCTCCGTAACATTGGCGCCCGTGATGCCTCGTAGGTGCTCAGGCTACGACCTCGCTGATCTTGTACTCCACCACAATCGGCTTCCCCTCCTCGAGCACGAACCGCCCGGACCCAACGTAGATCTTGTTCTGCAGCTCCCTCAACGCCTCGTGCCCGGACTCGAACTTTGCGGAAGTGACTGCGCGACCCGGTTAGCTCAACTCCTTACACACCGAGCAGCAAAACCCACAAGCATCCCCGAACTCCGTCGTCGCCGCCCCCGGGAGATCCTTCAACACCCTCCCCGCGGGTCCCGAGATGTCGATCGTGCCCGTGTAGTCGAAGCGGATCACCGCGCCGGTGGCCCTGTCGCGCAGCGCGCTGGCGACCTCGAGGCGCGCGGTGTTGCCGTCCGGGTCGAAGCGGAGGAAGTCGGAGCCGTGGAGGAAGACGGCGTCGATGCGGAGCGGGTAGCCCGGCTCGGAGACGAGAGCGCCCGCGTCCGGGAGGAAGGGAGCGTGGAGCTGGGAGGGCCCGTGGGCGAGGGTGCCGATTGGGGAGGGGGTGCCGAGGTGAATCTGGTGGTTTTTTTCAACGGGCGGTTCGGAGCTGTGATGCTTGCAATTGAGTTTGGAGATGTCTCTTACCTGGACGGTGAAGGCTGGGATTAGCTTGGGGAAGTTTGACATTTTCGAGGTGGGAGAGAGCTCCAGTGCGTTTGGTCGGGGAGGACGAATTGGAAGTTGGGGAAGTTAGACTTTCAGAAAAGATGTCGGATTCTCTCAATGATGGAAAAGTCTGCTTCTATCGGGGGCAGTAGGCATGAGTGTTCTAGAAGGATGGGAATGATGCCATCGCGAGAGTTTCCCCTCGTGCCGACCGGTTGCGCTCCTCTTTCCCCCCTCCTCCTTTCCGTCATCCATCCTTCCTTCCATCCACCCCCTCATCTTGCGTTCTCCTCCTGTGACCCGAGACTGTATCTGATTTGCGTCAATCAGCCACAAGTGAGGTGTCATTTATTGCCTGCGTGCTGCAGCGTTAGCTTACAGGCGTCATGCGCCTGTGTCTTCTCCCCCAATCGAATAGCTGCAGGATGGATGCAGGTGTAAGCTCCCGTCAACCCTCGACCGGGACATTGTTTGGGGGGGTTAGTGAAAGAAGAATATCTGAGCTTCGTGGGTTGTCTTTTTCACGTGGCGGGGTTCATGGCGCCAGGCGCAAACGTTTTTCTCACTATGGCAATCACGAACCGAAGGTCTTGGGGGTGTGGCCACATGTGGTCTGTTCAACGTCCGTTCGTCGTCGTGTGTAAGCAACCTCTAAGAAGTCTGTCATGTTTGGGACGATTTGCGCAATGGTTGACATCGAATATGTGCAGTTGGGCTTTCCCAATCGTGACGTCTAGCTTTTTTGGTTGCTTACTTTCTGATTACATTACACAATCTTGATCCATTCTAGAATGCCGCCTTAGAGGCACGCGTGACATTGAGTTTCGGGGAAGCTTGAAGTGAGGGAGGGTGATCTGAGATGAGAGATCTGACGGGACGTGTTGCTTCATTGGTTCAATTGGGATCCGGACTGGCCGCCGAGAAAAAGGTTGATATTGGACGGGTTCGTGTTTCCAATACCCAGAGCTCCTACCGCAGAGCTGTTCCCACGCGATCTGAAGAGGACGCAAAGTCTCTGGTCCAGCGCGGACCGGAGGCTTGATGGAATGGGGAACTGGGCTGATGTAAGACGGAGCTGTAGTGTAGAGGCTACAAGGACAGTGACGGAGTCGATTTGGGATGGAATTCGATACCGGCGCATCATAAGGGAGATCGCGTTCTTCAAAGTCTATATCCGATACTCTAACCGCGTATTTGGCCCCAAGATATCGATATTGATATCCCAAAGGATCGGAATTGAAAAGAAAAGAGTTGTGGAGGGCGGCATGCTTTTCACACCACGCGGGGTCAGACACGCGTGATAAACCTGTCGGGAAGAAGTCTATCTTCTTTTCCTTTTGACTTCGTACATATCACTGAGGGAGTTCCATATGCTGACGACTACTCCTCCGCGAACGATCCGAATTATCTAGCGAGAGACGGACAAGAGCTATGACCTGTCGTTGGGGAAAAGCCCGTTCCCGTCTGAGTCAGGATATCGCACTCCCGAGGGTCCCGTCCATGTCATTTTTCAGAGTTTGAACAGATGCCGAACGCTCGGGGCGCACATATATCTCGAGGCTTCCCAGAGAACGGACGGTTCTGGGGTATGGGAAACTCAACTGTGGAACCAGCGGATTGACCAAGCTGAGAGAAAAACGGCCTCGACCGTTTGGGAAATCGAGCGGATGTGAACTATACGATATAGTATCAACCGGGACGGTGCGGGTTTAAAGACTTCTAGCTCGTGGAGGACGGTGAGAAGCAGGCAGGCGGGTGTCTCAAGACAGGCTTCCAACTCCGGCGCCACTGCGAACGACTTTTTACGAACCGTTCAGCGACTCTCTACAGTTAAAGTTTGCAGTCAGCGGTTCGTTTTGGCTAAGGAGAGTTGTAACGGTGGAAATATCAGGGCGCAAAGGTCCAGTTGCAGTCACGTTTATTATTGCAGACGTAGCAGAGCTTCCCCTTGACATGAATGAACTAGGCTACATCCCACAACTCATCTTCTGAAATTTTGAAACATTTTGTTTCTCATAAAAGCGCTTTTGAAAATCAGTCTATCTCATTTTAGCCGTCCTGACTTCCTCGTGGCGATGAGTTCCCGTCTCAGCCAAGTTCATCGAGGTATGACTCATCCGACACCCACACCGCAACAACATCAGCAACGACACCAAGCACCAATATGGGAAACAGAGAACCCAGAACACAATTTTCAACAACGTTTGGTAACCTTCCATGAAGAAGAACATGCGTAGATTTATCACATCTACACACGCAAAGCCTGCCTCTATGAACCATGATCCCACGGGGAGTTACGCAGTTCCCCTTTCTCGAGTCTTAATACACACCTGAGCAACCTCAATCCAGCCTCTTCACAGAAGAGAAACCATAGGTAAACGAAGCGGACGGCGTCAATCTCGATTTCCCCATAATGCGAAATTTCCATGTCCAACTAACATCCGAAAACCTTACCAAAACTTTGGCCTGAAAAAGGATAGCTGCGAGGGGAACGCTGCATCCGAACTTTGGCGAAAACGATCTCCTCTTGGAGTCATGGATGTCCAGACATGAAGTAGTTTACGGCAAGCCGACCCGATTGGCATTCCCTCCGCCGGGAGTCTCACTCCATTCCTGGGACCGAAGGAGACAAAACCGTCGGGTGGATCTCAAAGCCACACAGAGAGAATCACATCTCACCGAGGAGACATGTATCTCTTCTGGATCAAACATCGTATATCTCAGTCCGAGAACCATCAATCATAGCAAATCTAGAATCACCGCAATCAAGAAGGAATCACAGTCAGACAGCGGACACTCCTTCGCCGTCACCCAGAGAGAGAGACCTCGGATGTTTACTGACAGGGAGCAATGGGCAGACAAAACGGACAAGCATCCCCGTGGGAAAATGTCATGATACACTGACAGAAAGCACGCAATGCCCGCCGACGAACCGGACCGAAGTAGTTCGCCCGCCCTTCCCTACCCTCACTCGACACACAGAAAGGTAGTTCAATCATCACGAAACATAGCCCGCACAGAGGCACACGCGCGCGCCGATCCGATGTTGGCCCTTGCTGGGGTTTTGCTCCCAACACGTGCCCATCCTGCTCTATCATCCTTCCTATAATTGAGAACGGGAAATCGTGAGAAGCATGTACGATGGGGGGCCGGCCATGGCGCCATTGTTTGAGAGAGATAATGGAGAGAGACTTGGGCCGCGGGTTGGGAATATCGCGGCTAGTCCGGCCATCAAACCCGAACCCGCATCTGGAATCAACATTTGGTATCTTTTCCCCTCCCAAGATGTGATATCATTTGCGCAGGCGGTAATTGGTGACAACTGGACGTACATTCATCCTGCAATTTCCAAAAATCACCATCACCTTCTATCGTTACCCGCGATGCCAGTTGTTATGGTGAAGGGGGAGGGAACATGACTAAAACCCAAAACCCACAAACACGATCGCGGCGGCGTTCGGAGCCAAGAAGCCGGAAAGAGAGCTATCGAAAAGCCTCCGTATAGCAATCATTGCCTTATTAATTTTAAAATTCGTCGACCGCCTTACCCGAGCGATACTGTGCCCTTCGCCCTCTCTCCCGCGTCGTGGCGCCCGTGACGTCGAGAAGTCTCAGTCGTATGACTAGTGGGGGTGCGCATCCCGTTGCATCTCGCTCTGCAGGCCCGTCGATGAGGGAAAAATTGATCATCAGGGTATTCCGGATAGCCTTAGTGCCCGCGGCGGTGCGTTGCGGCGGCCGTGGTGGTGCTGCGTATGCAACAAGACACAAGCTCCGTTTCAGAATATCCGTCAAACGTACAGACGAGTGGTCCCGCAGCTGGCAGCAGCCCAGGCCCCGAATTCTGTTTTTAACTCAAGCCACCAACGACGTTCGAAGTTCCCTTCCCAGGGCGGGTTGGCTTGGCGGGCAAAGTGCAGTGCAAGGGGTCCGGATTCGGAAACGCGGGACAGGAGGAGGGGGAAAGGAGGGAATCCCTGAGCCAGCCCGTGTAGGTATCCTTCACCGCCAACCTGGGATCGAGCTGTGAGGCGTCTGCCAGGCACGACAAGATGGGAAAAGAGTGGAGACGCAGAAGCAACCATGCCCAACCCTTTGGGCAGGGTACGATGAGTCAACTTTCCAACAACCAGAGAAGCCGTCGTCGTCCACCAGGGCGACGGAAAGGAAGACGATGGAAGTGGCTGGTTGAAAGGTTGTTTGCCCGGGCTGGCTGGAATTGACGGGCGATGAGAGGCATTGGTAGGTTTGCCCTAATCCAGAACCCAGCTCCCTGTACTATTGCAAGGATACGACGACAATTGGAAGCTGGGAAAGCACCTTGGGCCACCTGATGAAAATCTGTCGATGCTCGCAAAGAATTGTTCGACGGGACGACGCGCGATGAGCGGTGATGATGTTGGCCGACTTCTATAACGCGCCCCAACCGCGTCCTGCATCTGCGCCGTGGCAAATGCACATGAGCCGAGGTGTCAACGGTTGTCGGATTGTCGTGCTACAGGATCTTGATCTCCAAAAGGAGGGCCCATTTGGGGGCCGTCGATAACGCATGCGTAGGCAGGCGGGTTTTTTGCGATGCGCCGTAAAGTTTCCGCTCGCGTTTTGTGGAGAGGCATGCTGAGAAGTGACGAGTGACGGGCTGACAAGATCCTGTTGCGGGTACCCACGCTTTCCACTCCGTTCGTGATATCATCCTTGACTGATAGGACGCGCGCACCGACTGGCACCGACGCCCAGAAGGCAGCAGAGTTTTCACGTCGAAGGAGTCATTTGCTCTGGGGACTGGTGAAGTTTTTTTTTCTTCCCTCCTTCTCTCGAGACTTCTATTCGGGCGGGATGATAGCCGTAGGTGGATTGGGGTGATGCACGGCGTCCGTTCACCGCCATGGAGGCGTAGAATTTTGTGGACGGGGAGCGGTTCCGAGAGCCCAGTCTCAGTCACCTTGTTTGCAACAGAGCGGGAACCCTGGGCGTGTGCATGAATGGAATCTGGAACCGAATTGATCCAAGCTCCAGCAGGTCAATTGTCGGGGATACAGCTCTGTCCAGCTCTCGCGAGCCTCCAAGGAGAAGGCGACGCCGTGCGCGCATCGGTTGCGCTCCTCCTTTGACAGGGAGGCTGATGAATGAGGGATGAATGAGGGGGAAGAGACCCAGACGGACCCAGGACTCTGGATGACGTCGGAAGAGTGAAACGGAGGCGGTGGATCGCGGAATCGCATCATGAGCACGCGCGCGACGGGGGGTCCCAGATCCATCGCTTGAAGTTCAATCTCCGACTTCAAAGCTGGGAAAAAATGTCTGAGAGCAGCTCCGGAGTGGATCCCGGGGATGAGAAGCTTAAGCTGCCGGTGGGGGGGCTCACCGACAAAACGGACTGGAAGTTGGAACGACCGTCATCTTATCGAGTCAAGAAAGAAACTTGACATGGTGATCAATCGGTCCAGCCTCCTCCATCATCAACGAGGCCGCGTAGGGAGGTTTTGCTCTCCGACATATTGGTATTTCGCAAACATCGGCTGTAAACCTGAGCTGGGAACCCTTCACTCGTGAGATGAGGTGAGACCGGGGATCCTCACCGGGATGCTAATTCGGAAGAGACAGTCTTGGATCTAAACCGAATATCCAGGGAACAGGGGTGGTCTCAAGTTCAGATGCCCCGCTGGGGTCAGCCCTGTCGGTAGACCATCTCAATAGTGGCTGAACGAGATATTTCTTCTCGTCATCAGCCATTGACCTTGTAGGAAATTGGATGGTTTTCTCGGGAGAACGAGCAGAGAAGCAAGTGGTTGCTGAACGGCCGGACTGTGCGAACTTTTGTTCTTGCTTCAAACCAGCTAGTTCCTGGGCATCGCGAGGGCTGAGCGACCTAACCCTAGGAACCGAACTTGCGCGGCAACACCAAGCCTATTCCAACTGCCGATGGAGCGACGGGCATGAATGTGGCTTTGAGTCAGTCGATGGATTATTTCTCCGTTCCCGAAGTACCTTAGGGTATATGGAAAGAAGAAATAACGAAAGAGTTGGAAGGCAGAAGGAGTCATCCGAGGCTGATTACCAACCGATCTCGATCGAGCCGTGTCGTTGGGCAACAACGTACGTTTAGGTACGAGGTTGAGGTCAGCCGTGCCTTTCGAGACGGTGGACTTGGCAGGCGGAGCAAGGCAAGGCGAGAGAAAATGACAGAGCGGCCGTGTTAGAGGCCCAGGAACGCAATGATGATGCCCCTCGTTCATGCAAGGCGCAGGAGAAAGCACGATGAGGCAACGAGATCAGTGTTGAAGAGGGCGGGGAGAATTCCGTGTGGATAATCCGAGCCAACGTGACAGGCCGAATGCGGGCGTTGGGCGCAACTGGGGGAGATGTCGCAGTCGAGATGTGTCGCACGCGGCGTCTCCCAATGATAATGACGACTTCTGGCGGTCTGAGGCTGTAGCTCAGATATCAAGTCATTCAGATTAGGGGTCGTGGGCCGGTGGTCTGGTCTAGCCAACAGGTTGGGCTCTGTCGCCAGGAACGCGCAGGAGACAACGGCGAGAATCGACGTATTGGATGCGAAAGCCGTCGCCGTAGGCTGGCAGCTGTAGCTGTACACAGCTCTCTAGGCGCGATTGTCACGAACGAAGGCCTCGGCCATCGGCCATGCGGCAACCAACAAGTTGAGTAAGGTACCTCGGATGGCTCGTTGTCGTGTTGAGGTGGTGAAGTACCTTGGCGACAAGGGCGACAAGGGCGACAAGGGCGACAAGGAGGAGAGCGAGTGCGTGAGATTCTCACTGGAAGATTCGGCGATGGATGGAGGAGGATTGGATTGATGCGGCTAAGGGCGGTTCGAAGGTCGATGCTAGTCGACTGTCAGGTACGGTCGTGGGCAGAATCCATGAATGTCAGAGGTCGCGACTCTGGTGCGGTAGCAGAAATCGCTCGCCTCACTTGGACGATTGGCTAATGACGGGGACGGCGGCGGCCCATTAACGGGTCGTTTTATGGGCGCCCCGCTTTTCAAACGGCGCCATTGATGGGCGGCACCGTGCACGGGCGGCTTCCACCTTCCATCCTTCCTTCCACCTTCCGGCTTTCGCGGCGGCCGAGTTTTTCCAGAAGGTGAGGAGACGGTGGGCTACGGCGGACCGTAAGGTAAGGCAAGTGCGGTCTCCAGGTCCACCTGCCTCCATCCATGGATAGTGTGTATTCACATCGTACTAGCTGGGTGAGGTGTGCTGGGTTGGGCCCAGAAACGCTACTCTGCACTGCACTGCAAAGCTACTGCGCAGGAAAGAGCTACTAACCTCAGGCCCTAAGGCAGCTTGGGGGCGATGCTGCAGCCATCGCCAGGGCGTCTTCTCTCCTTCGACCTCACAGAATGCGCAGAGAGCGTTGGTCGGGCCCCTCGGTGGAGTCGCGCATGAATCACGTCTCCGATGAACATTCGTGACGTCGCGAATCCTGCAGCGGTCGCGGGCTTGGCCGGATCGTCTGGCGCGCTCCAGGACGCGAAACGCGTTGCCATGAATCGACCACGGGCCCTGCGGCAGCAGACCACGACATCTCGAGACTCGATCCCGAGGGGCAGCATGAGGGGAGACCGCAGGCAGGCGAGGTATCCGGCCTGCGATCTTGGGTGTCGAGGTACATCGAGGCCTCTCGCTCAGTTGCCCCTCTTCAGCCTCTACCAACGGAGACGGACAGAAACGAGCAGAGAGGCCCAAACAAGCACCATGGCGCATGGCACACCGACAAAGCAGAGAGGGAGAGGGAGGGTCTTCACAGCTGACGATGGGCCGCGCAGTATGCGGCCATGAAGCACAGTGGAGCTGGGGCTCACGCGTCTCTCCAGGCTGAGTGGCTGGTTTGGTGTTGACACTCCGGCTTGGGCATCACCGGCGCCGCTGAAAAGGTTTCCGGATGTTGTTTCCCAGCCACCGACTTTTCTCTTCGTCGTTGTCGTCGTCGCAGTCGTCGCACTGCGTGATGGAGGACCCTCATGCGCAGCGCGCAGCCCCTCTCCTGCGCATGTTTCTCGATGTTGGAATTGACTTTGCCCGCTGGGGTCAAGGCGCCCGAGAATTAGGCGAAGGGTGGCTGTTTCCCTCCAGGGATGTGGCTGAGAAGTCGTCTGAGGGTACGGGCATCATCCCATCCTACAACGGACGAGGTTGGCCAATTGCGCTTTGTTCTTTTGGTTTTCGAGAAGGAAAACGGGGCTTTGGGACTGCAGAGACTGCAGAGATTTACGGACACCAGCCAAGTCTGTTGAGGTGATCGATCGGATCGGTTGCATTGTCGCCGTGTGGGATTTTCGCATGTTGGGCTAGCCAGATGATCTAGGGAATAAGTGACGATACCACTCTGGATGGGGACTCGTCATGCTCTATCTCTGTAGAGACGGATACCCTCAAGGTTCTCTGCGTCGGCCATCGCGAAGTGAGCACCTTGCCCGAGGTACACACGGCATGACTTGCCGTGATTGGGAAGACGGGCGACTTCCATTTGGATGTTTTGATAGCGCAAGTGTCTGTATTCTGCTTGTTTGCCCTGGCCTGTTGCTTCGTCTGGTTGCAATCACACCGGGATGCTCAGCAAGACAGCTGAATGGCAGAGCATCAATGTCATCTCAGGTCATACCTTGCCTGCCCTACCAAGATAAGGTGCCTGGTGAGGGAGGTTCGATGCTACTACCAATACCAATCCGAGCTGAAGTAAGCCCTTCACCTCTGAACCAGTGCCTCGTCCGCCCTGTAGCGAGAGCCTGGCGAGGGGTGGTCACCCCATCTCAGCGCCGAGCAATAGGAGCTGCTGGACGAGAAACAGTGGCTTACTAGGTAAGTAGGTAAGGTAGGTACTTGCATTGGGTAGGGCCTGGCAAAGAGGGTTGCAGGAGGGCTGCTGTGACATGAGCAGCTCTGCAGCAGTCTGGAGAAGATTAGGTATCAACGGGGTGGTGCGGGCGGGCCTATCGCGGAAGAGAGCGGCCGTCGCTGCCCAACCTGCTGGAGCTGCCTGGTTCTCCGGATCCCCGTTGTCTCTCGTCCAGTGGATTCGGTCACCAGGGACTCGAAGCTCACCACTCAGAGCTCACCTCTTATTTTTGCATCTTTCCTTCCGTTTTTGGTCATCACAACGGCTTCGCCCTCCCACCGAGGGGTGCCACCTACCGTACCTACCCAGCTAGGTACCTTGCCAATGTACCTCACCTTGCCTTACATCGTACTCCGTACTTACTTGCCTTCCTAGCGCCGTACGTCATTCTTGGTCCACCGTTCAAACATCCAGACCGTCTACACTCACCTCAGGCAGCACCACACGTTTCCGACGGTGTTGCACTGCACCTCACCTACCAAGACCTACTTACCTCACAGTGCTGGGCTCTCAATGGAACTCGCGGTGCAGAATAACGGTGGCCAATTCCCTCACCATTTGCTTATCCGTCCTTCCTTGATCCAACCTCTGCGCACGCATTTGCCGAACAGACGGTGGCCCAAGCAGCGCCCAACCCCTACCGTCTGTGACCGTGACCGCCATTCCCATTTGCGCCGAGCTGGCTGGCTGGGTGTGTTTCCCCCTTCCGTCTCCTTCATTTTCTTTTTTTCTTTTGCGCGCAAAGAACCAAATCATAGAAAAAAAAAATTCTATTTTTTATTTCCCGCTATTGGCCGTCCCGGTTGACGGCCGAGCCGTCTTCCCCATCTCCATTCACGGCCTTCAACCTCCCTTGCCTGACCCGCCCGTCGCTCAGAGTGTCTTCCGGCAAGATCCCCGTCCAGCTAGACCCGGCGCATCGCGGCCAGGACCCAAAGGCCCAGAACCCAGAATCTCTTGTCATCCTCGTCTTCGCTGACCTCATTCGTCGGCCGGAATCTGTCGTCCCCCAGCGGCCCTTGACTGACACACGCATACCCGGCCAAGGCTCCCCCAACTGAGAGCCACAAGACCGAGAGAGCGCACAGAGAATCCAGTCGGAGCACATCGGCTGGGCGTGGGGTTGGGTTTCGCTTTGGCTTTCTCTGTGCCCATACTGCTTGCTACTACTCTGTACCAAGTACTGCAGCAAGTACACACAGAGTGCCGTCCCATCCCATCCCATCCATCCCGTCGTATGCCATCCCGCCCTCCGTCCCATGGTCCCCCCGAGTATCTTTCTTGCCGTCTCGCCTGGCCTTACCCTGCCCTGTCAGGCCCCGGCTGCCGTTTCTATTCCCATACGGCCATGATGATGGGATTACAACCCCCCAAAGAGCTCGTCCCCAAGCCTCTTTCCGGGCCTCATGTACCTTGCCCTAGCTTTAGCCCGCCGAGCGGTACCTTAGCCTATCCCCATGGCCTCTCTCATACACACTCTCTCTCCCCTTGGGTACCAAGAAGAAAACAAGGGAAGACGGCGGCAACAGTCCATCGAGTTGATAGAGTCCGTGAGGAGAGTTCGAGGCGGTCTAAAGCCAAACACAACCCCTGCTCAAATGCTCCCCTTGTCTTGTCCGTGTCTTGTTCCAAGGAATACTTTGCAACCGTATTGCGTCGGCCGTCCGTCTGTGCTTGTCAGTAGGTAGTGTAGTAGTCAGCGCGGCAGCCCAGCCTGCCGCAATCCCAAGCTCTCGTTCTCGCCATGCTTGGATCAAACCATCATGACAAGATACTGGCAAGATTTCCGGGGACATCCCGCGGTCTCACGAGGGATGAAGGCCAGACATGGACAAGACATTCTCCATGTAGCAGAGGCATCATGACGGACCCGGCATCCAGGGAAGCAGGGAAACGAAGGAAGTTCCGTCTCCTTGGCATCATGATCTCTCTTGTCTGACCAACAGTCTCTGTTCCTACATACCACAGATACGGTTTCTCTTGACAGAGAGAGAGAGAGAGAGAAGACTCAGAGTCTTGCTGACTGGGCTCCTCCTCGGCACGTTCTCACTAGACACCCACCCCCGTCGTTTGTCGGCCACCCTCCACAAACGAGTGAGTGACCAGACCAACCCACCCATCCCATCCCATCCCACCCGCCGTATACTACTATGGCTCTCCGTTCTGCTGCTCTGCTCTCGCCGTAAAGAGCTCTCCTCCATCTCGTCGATTGCCCATCCCGGCCTAGGTCGCGCGTTCGTCCCTCTTGTCTTTCCCCACTGCTTTCTCTCTGTCTCTTGAGTCTCTGCATCCTGGCGCACTGGGATTGGGACCCGGACCAAGCCTGACCTGCACCTGCACCATCCGCAACTCTGCTGCTCCCATACGCTCTTCCCTCCCCAGTCCCCTCCTCCCCTCCCCATCCATGCCCACCGTATTCTTCTGGAAGCCAAGCAAAGTACCTCAACCCGGCCACCGTTTCCGACCAAGTACCTCGTCCACGTTCTCCCGCAGAAGTGCCGCCTTTGGATCCAAAAGTACAAAACCATCCGCCGTCCTCCTCAGGCTCTACCTTGTCTGCCACCAAGACCCAAGTCCACCAAGAGAACGAGATCCATCCCACACCACACTCACACAACCGTACATACGTACATACATATACATATTCCCGACACCCCATCTTTCGACGATTCCCTCCCCCGTTGTTGCAACACACAATTGTTTATTATTGTTCCATCGTCCATCCTTCTCTCGACCTGCCTCACATACCGGCGGCCTTACCAACTCTCGCACACACACACACAACACACACGCACGCACTCACTCACACACGATACATACTGAGGCTTTCCCCGCCCTGTGTCTGACTGACCTGCTCTTCAACTTGCCACAAGATCTGGAGTGCATCGCAGCACCGTACGACTCGAACGAAGAAACGATACCAAGCCTGTGAGTGTGTTTCTGTTTCCTCAGTTCCCTCAGACTACTTTGCCTTGTTCTTCTTGTTGCGCTCTGCTGCAACGCACTGCCTTAAAACTTTCCGGCCTCCCTCCCACCCGCTCGACTTCCTGATCCCCACCAACCTCTCTTATCACTACTCTCTCACTCACTCCGGCCGCTCGTCCGCTCCCACCACCTTCTTTGCTTTTCCTGGCCCTCTTCCCTACCTCACCTCATTTGCGCTGCTCTGTGGTCCAACGACCTTCACAAAAGCCCGCGTCTCGCTATTTTTCTCCAGCGGTTTTGCATGCATCCTCTTTACACCCATCATCATCCTTCTGCACACAGCCTGAGTGCATTCCCCTCACCTGCGAGTCCCTCTGAGAATCCGCAGCACCGTCCCCACATCTCACTCAACCCAAAAATAAACCCTGGATGATCATTCTCACCGCCGCCTGCCACCCACGACTAACACAACTATTTCCAAGATTTTTTCCAAAGAGAAAAAATTAAATAGGCATCATTTTGCTCGCATAGAAGCACCTCGCAGTCATCTTTAGACTGCCCCATCACATTCACCAGAAATGGTCTCAACCTACCAGATGCCGACCTACTTCAGACCGAATCCCTTGACCGTCGACACAAGTCAAGCGCAAAAGTACTACGAGGAGGAGGACCACAGCATTCTGGACGAGAACATCTTGGATCACAGCGCGCTCGACTCGGGCCTGGAAATGTCGCCCCCCATGGCCGACAGCCGCAGGGAATCTTTCGCCGTCGGCGGCTCGCTCTTCTCCCCAAAGACGGAAGACTGGCAGTCAGTCGAGATGCAGTCGGTGCCGTCCAACAACCCCTTCCACATGGAGCAGCACAGCAACAACCCCTTCATGCGCCTCGACCACGCCCAGCCCTCTCCCTTTGGCCCCCAAGGCAACGCCTGGTCCTTGAGCAACACCTCCGGTTCTTGCACTCCCCTGCAACAGTTCGACGGCATGCCCGCGGAGTACGACAACAGCGCTCTGTTCCAAAGACCTACCGTCCAGGGCCAAACGCCCTTCACCAACCCCACCGGCCAGATCAACATGTTCGCCTCCATCGGCTCGGGCAACCAGTCTATCCCCACCTCACCGCAGAAGGGCTGGATCGGTCAGTCAGAGTCCATGGCGAAGAAGATGCGCCCCGGGAGCCCCACCATCCGCTCGCACAACGACATGAGGAGAGGTGACGGCATCCGCAAGAAGAACGCCCGCTTCGACATCCCCGCCGAGCGCAACCTCAGCAACATCGACCAGCTCATCGCCCAGTCCACCGACGAGCAGGAGATCAAGGAGCTCAAGCAACAAAAACGTCTCTTGAGGAATCGTCAAGCAGCGTAAGTGAACACCAACATCCTCTGACTTGCACACACACTGACATCCGATCACAGTCTCGACTCTCGCCAGAGGAAGAAGCAGCACACTGAGCGCCTCGAGGATGAGAAGAAGCAGTTCACCGCCGTCCTCACCGACATGGAGGAGGAGATGGCCGAGATGAGGCAAAAGATGGAGCAGCTCCTGAGGGAGAAGCAGTTCCAACAGGAGTACATTGAGTCTCTCACCATGGAGAAGGAGGAGATGATCCGCACCCACACCATCGAGACTGGCGAGCTCCGCAAAAAGGTCAGCGTCCTCACCGACCACGTCCAGCGCCTCGAGAACGCCGCCATGGCCGCCCCTACCAGCAATGCCTTCGTCTCCGGCTACGACGACATGGACGGCATGACCATGCCCGGCACCTGGGACAACGTCAACTTCCTCGGCGAGTACCCTATGGAGCAGCAGCAGCAGCAGCCCGAGGTCAAGCAGGAGCTCCAGGTCGTCCCCGCCAAGAAGGCGGAGGTCCCCTTCCCCGTCGACGCCGACAAGCCTTCCTCCTCCCAGGGCGGCATCCTCTTCATGCTCTTCCTCGTCGGTGCCTTCGTCCTCTCCAGCCGCTCCACCCCGGCCATCCCCCGCGTCTCCGAGGACGTCCGCGCCGAGGCCGCCACCCTGCTCGAGAACGTCTTCAAGGACGCCGGCGTCAACGAGGCCTCCAACACCCTCAACGCCGTCGCTCCCCAGCCCTCCGGCGGCTCATGGGTCGTCGACCAGGCCTCTGTCGGCCTCGGCGGCGACGCCACCATGTCCGGCGTCGCCCCCTCCATGCTCGGCCAGCTCGGCGACTCCCTCACCCAGCCCACCGAGGAGCAGGCCAACGAGCAGCTCTTCGGCCTGTCCGCCGCCCAGTACAACGGCGTCAGCTCCCAGGACTTCCTCAGCAACGGGCCCACGCCCGCCGAGCGCGCCACCAGCCAGGGCCGCAGGAACCTCGCCGACGCCCTCGCCGCCATGCGCAACTCCAACAAGCAGTCCGCCGCCGAGGTCTACACCAGATCGCTGCTGTGGGACCAGATCCCCAGCGAGGTGGTCAGGAATTTCGCCAAAATGGTGTCCGAGTCCAACAAGATTGGCACTGACGAATAACGAATGTCTTCGCATATGAATGAACCAAAAAAAGAAATGAAGCAGCACGAGAAAAAAGAGAACCTCAACGATCTCATGATCCAAAACATTGTTTCCTTTTCTATTTATCCCGAAGCGCCTCTCATCATACACTTCTTTACCGCTCCACCGCGGGACCCCCCAGACATTGTTGCTCACGCACCAAACGATCCTCTTTTTTCGCCCCAAAAACAAAACCATGATCGAAGCTCCTTCGGGCCTCACTTTATCTGATGTTTTTTACATTTTTGTGTTCACATCTCCTTGTGTGTTTTCTCGGTATCTTAGCAAGCAAGCGAGCGAGCATTCTGGATCTATATCTGTCGCACAGTCCTGGTATCAGTTTGTTGTTATCTGCTTTTCCTTTTTGGTATTTTCCATCTACTGCTTATTCCCAGTGCGGGGCGAGCAGCGGAGGCGGGCGGTTGGGTTTTAGGGATGGATGTACAATGGGCGGGAATGGGATGGGATGGCGGTCACAACGGGAGACAAAACCTGGAGAGCAGGTCTCATCACATTTAGGAGGGCAGAGAAGGGATGGATAGCGGTTGCTTTGTGTTTTTGTTTTTGTTTTCCTTTGATTATTTGCTTTGTGCTTCTCATTTGTTTTCCATTTCCTTATTCTTTTTTTCATCTTGTCTCGAGAGAGATGGCAAGCGACCACATTGCGCGCAACAGATTGCGACGAAAGAAACGAAGAGGAGGAAGGAAGGGGACATCTCACGACGTCCAAAGAAGAAGAAAATGACAAAGTCGAAACGAATCTGATGATCAATGAGACACACACAAACACACACACATTCAACGCTCTCACGAAACGCGCGCAAATAACATCGCTTTTTTTAACCATCCATTTATTCACTTCGACACATACACACACACACACAAACTGTCTTTTCGTCCATTTACTTTGTTCACCACACACACACACACACACACCAAACATTTTACGACCGTCAACGTTTACGACGACGGAAACAACAGTTCTCAGCGAAAGAAATCACTTCCAGCACAGCGAGCAGAAGGAAAGCGGGCACAGCGCGGGAGGGGAAATGGAAAGCATTGAAGAGTTTACTAGCAGCGGCGGATGAATGTCGATTCCCCCTCAGGATTCTTATTGTTTATTTCCTACTTCAGTGGTAGGAGCCATCTACATCAAACCCAGAAAGGCCGGTTCTTGAAAGATAGGCGGCTTCTTGGGAGGGTTGGGTTTTGGCTCGGGCCTTTATTTTTTCTATTCATGTAGCTACTTGCGAAGCTTTCTTACCAAAGCAATTGAAAGATACCATGGAAACTCATTTGTGTTTTCTTTTTTACTACTACCACTAAATGTTCCCTCCTTGATTGCCAATAATGTGATTTGTGAATATATCTGAGCAGATGACTTTCTTCACTTGGATAAAAAACTTGGCTATAAAAGTCTAAAAAGTCGTAAATGGTACGGGATGACCTTGCCTTCCATGTTGATCGTTGATCCGATCCGCGCTGAGCGCGAACACTCATAGGTCTCGAGGGGATATATCAAGGGCCGTGATAAGACGTGATCTGCGCCCGTTGGTCACTCGCCTATCCCTCAAAGCAGTGTTATCGAGAGGAGGGGGCGACAACCAAAAACCCCGTTTTCGCCATTGTCGTCGTCAGTTCCCCTCGCACTATTGGCGAACACCACGGTTCGGGGGGGGGGGCGGTGTCAAACGGAACGCATCACCGTTTATTCCTTCCTTCCTTCCTGCCCTAGTCTTGAGGACGGTACGGTACCTACGCGCAATGTGTAAGGTGTGTGTAAGTGTGTGTGTGACCTGCGGTTTCTGTTGGAGATCACGTCCGCCGTCTCGGGAATGGCACCCGGGTAGGGAGTAGGCGGTCTTTCCTTGGTTCTTGGTTTGGAGGAGACCAATGGGTTGGTTGGGGGGCAGCAGCAGCAGCAGCGGCTTTGATGCCGCATTAGCGTTGTTTTTTGAGGTTTCCTGATTGCATGGGAGGAGCGAGGCAAAGGTCTTTTTCACTGTGGTCGACGGCGCGGCGCGTGAGATGGTGGGCGCAGCGCAGCGCAGAGCTGGGGCTGGAAGGGGCAAGCGGGTGAGCCTGTGGTAGTGCGGCGCGGGAAACACGGGAAATTCTTTTTTTTCTTTCTGGGGGGCCGTCTCTGGTGATGTTGCACGTAGATGGATGGCATCGCGGTTGGTGGTGTTTGGGGATCACAATAGCGGCAAACGGGCGTAGCGGCTGAAGAGGGATGAATGGGATTGTCTCTTCCCTCTGGAAACACACTAAAGATTTCCACGACCCTATTGTCTCGCGCGGTTGAACAATAAAAGCCACAGCCCGCTAAAGGGTAGCTTTGAGTCTTACATCTTAGGTCGGGAGGGGAGTAAAAAAGTGCGGAGGCTGGTAAAGACTTCTTAGCTCCCCCCTCATGAACGAGATCCCGCATTTCTTTCCTCGGTGCTAAGACATGGTGCCATTCGCGGCCTTCGTGGAAGGAAAAGGCGAAGCTTGCAAGGTGCTGCGAGCTTCAGCACGATGATGTACTTGTGTGTCTCTTTCGCGTGAGTCGTCGGCTCGGGTTCCGATGAGGTCAGATGGGGAGCTGGAGGGCCCGGATTAGATGCACCCTTTGGAATACCGGCATCTATCAAGCCAGAAGATGAGGCAACGCTCCCAGATCATTGGGTCACGACAGACTTGCTACCTATTCCATTTGCCCTGCATTGCCCCTCCTGCCTGGCTCACCAAAGTCCCCCAGATAGATAGAGCGCCGTGCGAAAATGGGAGAGAATGTGGTGAGACAGGAAGGATGTGGCGGCGGATAAGATGCTGAGATTGATAAGGTGGTACGTAGTATCAGCCCAGGCTTTTGGCGTAAGACGGCAGGCAGACGTAACCGTAGGGGGGGCATGATGGATGATGCGCGGTCGTACTCGATGTGCGTCTGAGACATTCTCGAGGTCGCATGCTTGGGTGCTCGCTCACGGGAGCTGGGGAACTGGGGGCCAAACGGCGCGGTGACGGTGAGCGGCCGCGGTGTAGGCCCAGGTCTGCGGCGAGGAATCGGAATCGCACTCAACCATCGTCATGCTCCTTTCCGTAATTCTGCGCCGTCCACCCGCGGGGAGATATTCATCTTCCGGCCGCGCGGTGCGAAGAAACGGTGCATAATTGAGGCCCATGAGGTAAGAAGAAGCCCCCATCTTGGACGGCTAAAGAAGCTAGGATGATAGGACCATGTGGCTAAGGGACCTAACTACCACGGTGAAGAAGGTGAACTGCAAGCTAGCCAACCCGATCTAGCCTGACCTTAGGTGAAGGAGCGGCGCGCGGCCTTCAATCACTCACGAGTGGCGAAAGGTGCGGGCCAGACACATGTAGGTGAGCAGGTGAGCAGGAAATATACCCAAGCGTGCAGGTTCGGATGGGTTCATCCGTTTTCCGTCGCCGATACCATCACGACGCGGACCTACCTTACTGCAGAGCGTCAAGGAAGTTTCAAGCCAGGGCATCTTTGCAAGTTTTGCTGACGTTGCACTGATTCATTGGGTCATCCTCCTTAGCTCATGCAATCTGATCTCGCGATGATACAAACGGCCAGGAGAGAAGGGAAGAAAACACCAGATGAACACTCACCTGTCGTTCCATGATGCGCGCATCTTCTTCTTAGTCTGAATGTCCTGCATAGGCCCCGAAGCTGCGAACTTGTGGGCTTGCGAGAGAGGGTTCGGTGTCTTCCCCCTTCCCCAGAGCGAAGACGCGAGGCTAATGTACGACCTGTCCAGCTGAGTTGCAAGCTTTTTCCTTGGTATCAAAGGACCAGGCACACACTGGCTGGAAGCTCCTCCCCAACCCTTCAAGAGACGTCGCGCAGGTTTCGCATCAGGGGGGCAGTCACAGTCGCGACTGCTCAACCGGAAGACGGGATTCCTAGAACCACAAGATAGTTCCCCCCTTTCTGGCCCCTGGCCGAACACACGAGGGCAAGCTTAGAAGTAAATTTAGCGGATCATGAAGTCCCAAACCCGGAATGTAATGTGTTCCCCTCCCCCGGCTCTGCAACCGCATCAAGAAGCCCCTCGCGATCCCTTTGTACAGCGATCGAATAGCAAGTGACTCCTCACTCCTCCCTCCTGACTGGCGTCCCCCTGAAGCGGCGGGTAACCGCGTGAGAAAAGGAACCACAAATGTCTCTCAGCGCGCCGGCGCACAGCGCAACGCAGGTTCATGCGTCCAACATAAGAAACCTAGGTAGGCCAAACATCTTTCCCAGGTCGTGCTATCCTCTATCCGCCCTTTGGACGACGGATGATGGGCTTGTGGCACCCCACCCCTCCCGGGAACGGGAAGGGGATGGTCCTCGGACGACGTCGGGAGGAACTTTGCTTCGGCCCGGACGAGGACGACGGGATCGCCGGAGGGTGGATGGAGAATCGGCCGCCGGTTCTGGGGCCGACAACCCCCGTTGAGGAGCCCCCGCTGTGTAAACAAAGTTGTCCTTTGTAATATTCTGCAGTACTGATGTTGGGTATGAGGCTCTTCTTCGCCCAGGGGGTATGATACAACTAAGAAAATGAAGTAATGATAAAAAAATGCCTCCCACTGTCCAAGTAGACACCGCCAATCTATCCAAAACTGACCGTAGGCTACTTCAGCTCAGCTCGGCTGAGTCCCAGGTCCTCGCTCCGTCCCGCGAGGCCTCTATGCCCCTCCCAAGAGCATTGGCCTGTTCTCAACGCTCACGAGACCTGCATGTCTGTCGTCCAACGGCGTACAGCATACACCTAGCGGAAACGCACCGCACTGTGAATAGACTGCATGGGAGAATCTATTTGCCGCAGTACGCTTGCGCCACCTGGGACGATTCTCTTTCGTGCTTCCCGTTCCATCACGGGGGGCATTCGTTACAGGGAAGGGGGGCCTGCCAGCTTTCTATCTGTTCTCCCCTATCGCGACGTTCCGGTTCACGACCGGAACACGATCGGGCGAATGGACACCCGCTCCGTGCAACGATCTTGCGTCTCGGTGACACAGCGGCAGGAGGAAAGGGAATCGCCGGCGGACAAACAGGGGGGAAAGCATGCACGCGCTGCCGTCCGTACAGCCGTTTCGAGTATGCTACGCCCGTGTCACCGATGACCGTCTCACACGTTCGCATCCCCTCGCTGATACGGAGCATTGCCCCTCTCTACTTCTTGCCCTTGCCGCCGTCTGGATCGTACTTATCCTTCCAGATCCTGTTGGGTTGCGACCGTCAGTATTAGTGTCACCAGAGTATTGGATCATAGTAGTGTCAGAGAAATGCAATGTCGTCAGGAACGAAGGACACAGAAAACCGGTAGGAACAGATCGCGATGCATGGGGGCACAGCGACCGCAACGCTCCCAGTAAACCCAGTATCAAGGCTCAGAGCAATCCTGTCGGAGGCGGTGCAGCTCAGCGCAGCACCCCAGAGCATGCAACAAGTAAGAATTGCGTGCATGCCCGGGGAGACTTGCTGACAGCCAAAGCTGCCAAAGCAGGGCGAGCTGCCGCTACTATTGCTGCCGCTGCTGCATCTTGGGGTGCAGGAAGGGCCGCCAGCCTATCAATGCCGCAGCGCGCAAGTCATCCGCGACGCGCTGCAGGCTGCCCCCCTCTCCCAGGACGACTCGATGCGTCTACCGGATCCGACCCTTGGGGAAAACCGAGCAAACCAAATGGGCGCAAAGCAAA
This sequence comes from Colletotrichum fructicola Nara gc5, assembly GCF_000319635.2. Classification (NCBI taxonomy): domain Eukaryota; kingdom Fungi; phylum Ascomycota; class Sordariomycetes; order Glomerellales; family Glomerellaceae; genus Colletotrichum; species Colletotrichum fructicola. Next base: position 3,032,491 of record NW_027094051.1, on the reverse strand, counting down.
AGGAGACTGGCTCGACTTACCATGAATTGCCTAGTGTTTTGTTGCCGTTCTTCTCGGCCAACCGGTAGTAACGGGCTGCTGCGAACTGGACATGTCGTCAGCCTCATGTGATGAAATCGAGCATGCGTATCGGGCGGGTGTCATTCGCGGCCGCGAAAGACGGCCGCTTGATGCCCAACCTGACCAAAACAACTTTGCTGACGGCCCCTTGAATTGGGCGTCCCTTGGAGTTGAGCTCATCTCATGACATATGCGGTTCATGGCGCAAGCCACACACACACACTTTACGAGACGAGTGAGGCTCGTTCAAAGTTTCCCCAGAGATGCCGTCTCCCGTCCCTGTTTTGCCGACGCCGAGATGCGTAATATCTCCAAGCAAGAACTGATATGTGACAAAACTCACCTTGTCCTTTTTGCAGCCGAAGCCCTCCAAATAGCACCAGGCGACTTCATTCATGGCGTCTGAGTCAAGCAAGGCTGGTTAGCGTACCCGAAACGAAGCATTGGGCGCTGTCTTGACGCCCAGCGATGCATCATGAGGGCATACTCACCAGTATCTCCAAGGTTCGCTGCGGTCTCGTAGTACTGCAATTGGATGTCAGCCCTCGCCCTTCGGTCATGATGGCGACTCTGCAGGTTTTCTTCCTCCCGCCTCGAGCCACTATTCGGACGGGTAAACCAACCTGCTTGGCCGCGATTGGGTCCGTTTTCGTGCCCCAACCGTGTCTGAACGAGTTCGCCAGTTCGAAGATGGCCAGAACGAGCTCTCCCTTGGCAGCGCCACCCTTCTTGAGCCCAGCCTTCAACGCCATTTGCTCAACGGCTGCCGCGTTCGATGCTGCCGCCGACAGATACTTGATCGCCCCCTCTGGATTGGGCTCGCATCCCCAGCCGTGCCTATCAACATTCCCGAGTCAGCAAGCGCGTCACTCGATCCGTCCACCACCCCAAGCATCGTGGCACCCGTCGCCCCCCTCTAAACACCCCGATGCAGTGTGATCGGCCGACGAGCCGGCATGGGACCGCCCATGGGAACGGGGAGGCGACGGCAAGCCTGCCGCGGGGTCGAGACCAGTCTGGACGTCTAGACTTACCTCAAAGCAAGCCCGTACAGGAACTGACTGAGGGTGTTGTTAGCCCCTTTTGGATCAGCCAGGCGGGCAAACATGGCCGTCGAGTTCTCGTAATCCCCTGCCTCATGCAGCCTGATGGCCTCCTGGATATCCTCATCAATGGCCGGCGACGACACGGCAGCGCCATTCGAGCTGTCCTTCGCCCCGCCGACCCCCTGCCCGTTATCATGCGACGGCGTCGCCGGTCTGCTCTTGTTTGACGACGCCAGGATTGTCGCGCGCTTCTCCCAGGCCGCCTCGTCGCCCTCGGCCGTGGTTACGATGTCGGGCAGGTTCTGCGGGACGTTATCGGAGGAGGCGGGCGACCGGCTGAGGTGCAGCCGTTCCGACAGCCGTCTGGACCCTTTCGGGTTGCCGTTCGAGCTCGCCTGGGAGGACACGGAAGGGCTACGGGAGCGGTTGCCGAACAAGACGTCGAGGCTGCGTCGCGGCTTCTGGCCGCCGCCGCCGTCTTTGGGATTCAGGTACTGGTCGTTTTCCACAGACACGGTTGGCGGGTGGATGACTTCTTGCGAGTGGGTGTCTGATCGGATGAACTTGAACTCGGGGGCTGCTAGCCTGTCCATGGCGTCCTGGCTGCTGGGCTCGCCATTGTCGAGGTTGTCTTTTTTCTTAAGGATGTCGCGTATACCCATGATGATGATGGTGCCTAAGATTAGTATACTGCTATGGATGCAGTCCGGGTCACGTCTCGGAACCGAAAGAATAGAGAATAGAAGGCACAGAATGCAGAAATCAGATATACCGAGCTCAAGGCTGGAGGATCAAGAGGCCACGAGCAGCTGCTTATGTGGGAGCGCAATGTCGTCACATTTGGTGCTATTCTCAGCTTCAGGCAGGACGGAGGTGGTGCAGCGACGAGGGGCTGAGCTTCAAGGCGGTGCAGCTCAAAGGCGACCAGACTGAACAGGGCGCTTTCTGCGCGACCACACAACCGCCTACCTTACGATATACCTAAGCCATCGGCCTGACGGGGCCCTCCTCCCCCCATCGCCCCCTTCCATTAGCGCCTCGTCAGCGTCTAGAGAACGTAGCAGTCTCGGAAGGAACAAAGGCTCAGGAACCACTGAACGCGGCGGGTGGCGCTGGACTCGGAGGAGCGCCGCTGGGCAGCATGGGGGCCGCGAGTGGAGGAGAGGACAGAGGGGGCACTTGTTGGAGAGTTTCCAGTGTGTCAGCGCACGAAATGTCATCGAATGGCGTTGTTTTCAGGAGCCCACAGGGTACGAAAGGATGGCGGGGTAAATTTTAATGGAAATTTTAATTGATTTAATTGAGACATCCGAAGCCAGCTGGGGACGGCCCGCACACGGAAATGATGCCCGTCCGAGGCCCAAGCGAGGGTGCAATCCTTGGCTTTGAGCCTCCAGCACTGGGTATGTCATTGTAACCTTTGATTTCAATCAATGGAGTCTCTTGCCCTATCATTTCATCCGACTTCTCATCCATGATTAAGGGATTGTTGATCATTGATCGCCTGTCACGCCAAGATTCGAGCTCATCAAGTTCCACAATTCTTTCTTGGATTATCTATCCTTTCTATGTATGTTGTTCTTTGTGTGCCACGTATCAATTCTTTCGCTCTTCTTGGGTATCGTTTGTTCGCTATTCTTTTCCCAGTTGCCTCCCTCGAGGAGGCACGCTTCCTCAAAGGGTACACTTCCCGTTTCCCCCAAGATTAGACTCCTTCAGGAGTAGATAGCAAGCATGTCAGTAAAGAAGGCGGACCGATTGCGGCCGCTCTCACCAAGTGGCACGAGGTCACGATCAGAAAGCGATAAAGTCCTTTTGGACTCTAAAGTCAGAGTCGTCACCAACAGGATCGTTGATAAACTCCTCGACCTCGTCCGAGTCCACGTCGTCGCTGTCGGCCGATTCTTCGTCGCTCGACAGATCCTCCATCTCGTTGTCGTCTGTGCGCTTCCGAAGGACGCTTGCCCTCTCGCGGTGAAGTAGCTTACAGCCCTTGGTTTTACACTTGCCCGTGTTGCTAAAGTCGGGGCACTCGAAAACGTGTCGCTCTTCGCAGTTATCCCCCTTGTCGCAGTAGCCGTACATGCCGAATGAGCGGCAGACCAGAGCACCTGGAGATACACTAGAGTGAGCATACGGGCAGTTGGGGTTCGCACAGTTGCCCTTGATGAAGTGAACACATGTAGGGGTGCGCTGAGGGGTCAAGTCATGGGAAAGATCACAAGACTCCTCATGAGCGCAGGTTCCCTTGTGAAGCAACTCCCGGCAGACGGCAACTTTCGACGCGTCGTGTTGGTATCGGCAAGCAGGGCCTTTCGCGCATGAACCTAGATTGAAGTTGCGGGGTTAGTGTTGTCCAATACCTATCATACCCACTTGAGCGACATGATCCCAAGTTTGTCCGGATGAATGACTAGTTGTCGGGTGAGAATGTGAATGAAATACCAGTCAGCGAAAACATGCTGCAAGGCACGTCGACCTTCTTTACGCCATGGTGGCTGCGATGTTAAGCGGGATTAGCGTCTGCATAATAGTGGGATGGAGGACATACCGATGCGCTCTGAGCACGCCAGCGCGGTATAGATTGCCTCTCTTGCTTCGGTGGAATTTGACGCCTCCAACGTATGTAACCTTAGGAGTCGCACTGACGGGGTGAAGGTCTCCTGTGTAATAATCAACGAGTGCCCAAGGGGCAGATGGCGTTGGCGACTGACCGGACACCTTCACGAGCTTGCTGCCGTTGTTGGCGACGCGATACCGCAATCCCTGGATCTCGATCTCGTGGTTGCCTACAGCTGTGGTGTTAGTAGGGGTGTTCGGAGCACTCGCGTGTCCGCCGTATCGCTGGAAATGGTTGGCGAGTTGGGATTTTTCGCGCGCCTCCCGTTGGAGCAGCTTTTTTTGTCGAGTGGCCTCGATGGCTTTGGCGGTGGCTTCGTTCGTCTTATCGTAGACCGCCGAATTGATTAGCGACATCTGGCCGGGTGTGTTCTTCGAAATCCAAGAGCCCGAAGAAGCGGTCGAGCCAGATGCCTCGGGGGTAGGCGAGTCGGAAGGCGGTGTTTGCGTTCCACTGTTGTTGACCACAAGAGATCTGTTGCGGAAACCCGAAGGTCCTCGAGAGGAGGGGTACGGGGAATGCCTGTGGGGATGGCCGCCTTGTCGATGGGGGTTGTCTGGGTCGTGTGAGTGTCGCGCGATGCCGCTGGGCGCATGATGGGACGTACGTCGATGGTATGATGCCTGGGAACTGGGAATGGACTGAACGCCAGCTTGCTGTGCCTTGTGGAGGTTGATCTTGCCTATTGCCACCATATCAGATTAAGCGCTTTCCTAGTTTTATTTGCAGAGTTCTCGTACCGGCAAGCTGGCTGATGCGCGCCAGCAACTGCTGCTCCTCTGACGATGTCATCTTCGCGGTTAGTAGATTTGTCGTGGAACTTCGTATCGAGAGCGCTGTTAAATGCGACAGTCTTGGAGTAGTTGCGACGAGAAACCTAACGATGTTGTTGGTAGATTCGGATGAGATCACTGTGGTGGGAAGGAGACGCTTTGACTTTGCCCTCGATCTAGGGGGGCTAGTGGAGAAACACACAAAGTGGGTCTTTCCGTCCCGATGGCCAATCCCAACTGTGGAAAGAAGCTACTGCAAGGCTGAGGAAAGAACGTGAAGAGCTGCACTCTAATTGCACCTTTGCCTTTGGAATTTAGTGAACTGTCGCTCGCCTGCTTGCAGCCATACCTCAAACGGATCTTTCTGCTTGGATTCAGGAACACCTTAGAGACACGTCATATACTGGAAGTTGAAAACTGCTTGTATTATTCTCAGCAGGCTTCTACTGTTTTCATCCAAAGCCAAGCATCTTCAAAACACTACTTCCAGCTTTCGCGATCCGAGCCGAGTATTCCACTTCGCACGACATCAGGCCAAACCCGAAAAATGGCATCTTGGGATCTTTTGGACGACAAGGAGGAGGCGGAACTCCACAAGACGCGTCTGGTTAATATCGAGGAGAAGCCCTTCAAGCGCATCACGAAGAGACTCGCCTCGATCTCCGCCATCGCAAATGCTCAGACGAAACAACAGCCCACTCCGCCTCCCGAGGGCGCAAATGGCGAGAAGGACGCCGACACCGAAATGAAGGAGGAATCCGCCGCCAGCAAGACCCGCGAGATCAACCAGATCAAAGAAGACCTGACCCTCGACTTCGCCGCCTTCGAAAGCAGCATCGCCCGCCTGCAGTTCCTCCTCGACGCCAACGTCCGCGAGCGCGCACGCTACGAGGCCGACCAGAAGCGCATCCTCGCAGAGTCGCAGAGCGTACGCGAGAACAACACGAAGCTGCGCGAGCAGCTGGACGGTGCGAAGGCCACGCTTGCTCAACGTAAGGAGTATGACAAGCTGGCCAACGCGTTGATGGCCAAGGGACTGCGACCGCGCGTCGAACAGGAAGCCAACCTGAAGAAGCTGGAGGAGGAAATCAAGGATCTCGAGCGCGAGAGCGAGACATACGGTGTGACGTGGCGCGAGCGAAAGGAGCAGTTCAGCAAGATCATGGACGAGGGCATGTTGCTGCGCCGGCAGATTCGTGACGAGAAGGAGGAGGTCGAGAGACGCGAGGGCATGAACGAGGACGAGGAGGACGGCGAGGCTTCCAGAGGAGGACAGACACCGCGACACGTCTCTAGTGGAAACGTCACGCCGCACCCCGACAGTGGCGCCATATCAAGAGCGACACCGGCTCAAGACGGCCAGTCGGAGGATCAGTCAGAGGGATTGAAGCCGCGACCTGGTGGTTTGGGAAGCTTCTCACGGTCTGGAAGCGCCGTACCAAGCCAAGGCGGCACGCCTCGTCCCCAGCCTGACGATGACGAGATTGAGGAGGGAGAGGATGTTGAGATGGACGACCGGCAAGACACCCAAGTCACTTCTGGAGGCGATACACCCCAGATCACAGTGGATGCACCGGACAGCATGGAAGTTGACAATTAGACATGGAGGTTGACAATTAGACAAAAAGACGGCACGGCATAGTTTAGCTTTGAGGAATGATTCTTCTCAATTGAGATACCCATTAATGCGAGCTGCGGATTTCATGACGCCTGCCTGCCCTTGATCACAACGCGGTCCCCAGCCGGATTCATTAATACACACAAATCATGAGGCCAACTGCCTTACGCCGAGGCCGTGGGAACGTCGACAGTGTATGTCTTCTCCTCCTTGCCCTTCGACAGGGCCAGCTTGGCCGTGGCCAGCTCGTCCTCAGTGGCGCCGCCGCTCTCAGCCAGGGCAATCTGCTCCTCCAACTTGACGGTGGCGTCCTCGACGCGCGTGCGCAGCGCAGGGAAGACCTTCTCCGTCTCCTCCACAGCCAGCTTCTGCGAAGACGTCAGTAAGAACACTTGAGGCATGGGGGACAGTAGGCGGACGAACCAGCTGCTTGAGCATGTACTCCCGGTTGCCGTCCTCATCGGGCTTGCCCTCCTTGATCTCAGCCTCCAGCGTCGCGACCTTAGCTTTCTGCTGGATAAGCTCCTTCTCGTAGGAGATCTCCTCCTTAAGGAGACGAGTGACGGAGAGAGTCGCGACGGTGAGCTGGGAAGGGGGAGCCATTGTGTCGGGAGTTGTGGTTGTAGTCGGAGAGTGAGTAAGTGGGTAGTGGGGTGCTTTGCTTTTTTCCTTGGAGTTGGTTCAGTTGAGTTTCCTGGGTAAGGTGATGTCCGGAGTTGAGGTGGGAAAGGGTAGATGGGGAATGGTTGCAATGGTTCTTCGAAAGGCTGAGACTTTTGTACAGAATTGAGGACGGCTTACCTGTCTGCCTGCGCGCGTTGCTTGGCTGATTGATTCCTGCTTTTTTGTTGTTTACACGGAATCCCGGCTGTTCAAATCTGCTTGGCTGGCTACGTCAAGGTGCGCAGGCTGGTGCCTTGGAAGGTCAAGGGGATGCGCTGTGGTGGGGGTGCTTTGGCGGGGTACACCCCTGGCGATCTTATCTCAGCGCGCATCCCTGGAATATATCAGAACACTAAGTGGAATTGTTAAATCTGCAGAAATGGGTACATATGAGTTCGACTCAGGCAGTGGTTTTCAAAAATGAAAGACCAGTTCAAGACGGGAAGGTGTGTCTCGGAATTTCTGGCGACCTAGGTTGACATGAAGGCTCACTTGAAGCCTCAAACGCAATGTCTCTTGCCCATTAGATGAGAACAACACACAAATTTTTCCTGCGTCTCAACTCAAGCCCAAAGTTCTAGAACATATATGAGATCACACGATTACAAATCAAAGTCTGAATTAAATGAGAGAGTATACTCGCAACGTCATATGCAACGCTCAGCTGCCTAGACATCGACTTCACCACCGCACTGGCTTGGGACATAAGCAACCTCACGATACCTTCACAGCACATACGACCATACCCATTGGAAAACTCGGGATCCCGTCCGCTCTCCCATAGATAAGCCAATGAGGGACGGAGTAGTAGTCGGGTCGGTGACGACCGGCGAATGCCCGTTGTTGTATGTAATTAATGTTTTGCCGGCTGTTGTGATGAGAATCGGCAGACAAGATGGAGGTTTTTATAAAATTTGTCTTTGAATTTCATGTCGCTCACGGCTCCAGGCAACATCCCAGACTTCGGAAACAGGCATAAGTGGTGTCATGATTGAAGTTGAAGACACTCACCAGATGGGTCCTAGCGCTTAGCTGGTGGATATCTGAACCATTCGATTGTGAGTGCATCGTTGCGGTATCCGGCGCGGGTCAGTCTACGCTGGTTCCATCGACTGAACGTACGTCCATCACAACGCCATGCCCCCCGCATTCAATAACGGTAGCAACGGTAGCCGTACATTGTCGCCAGTATGTAATTCCAGCCCTATCATGAAGAAGCGCCTTTGTGGAATTGATACGCACTACCACGAAGACTATATTGCATGCTATAAACAGAACACTCGCGCCTGTGCCGAGTATTTTCCTGGCCTTCCGCCGGGTCAGCATGATGACGATGAATGAACGCGAGTTGGACGCGATTTCTAGATGGAAGTGGCAGTAATGACTGCTTAACTCGCGCCGGGCTAGGCGACGCTCGAACATACAGCCATCACAGTCCATTCAGCCTGCCGACCAATGCTTACGACTTAGCCGGCGTTCATCCTGGTAATTATCACAATTGGCTAACTGCGGAATGCCATGTCTTGCTGCTAGCCAGGCGGCATGAACTGTCAGTAAGAAATATCGCACATAATCTGACCATAAACACCACCTAGGGCAGCATTGAATATTTGTTGCTGTTGTCATGATATTCTCTTAGTCTTAGATACTTGCCTCGAGTTGACTCTTTCGAATATTTCTTTTGAGCAAGAGAAGCGTAGGGAGGCTTGTTTGTGGCCATCTTACATAGGCTGACTAACGCCCCTAGGTATAAATTATAACCTCCGCACCTAACTTCTAAATCCCTTCTCTCTCCCACTCATAAACCTTTCTTCCACCAGCTCCTACACAACATGGAACCAGACCCTTTTAAGGCTCGCACGCTCGACGAGGTCCCTACTCACCTCTCCGCTTACGGACGAGACGCTTACCAACGCACCTGCCTCAGCATGCTCAGCACCGGAATCCACAAGTGGGGCTTCGTTATCTACCGCTGTACATACGATGACGACGAACTCTGGAACCGCTACCTCGCGCAGCTTAAGAGCTTCTGCCATAACCAACTCGTTGAGTACCAACGCGCTGAGCTACTTGAGCAGTACTTGGATTGGGTCGTTATCGAGGACCGCGCCACCCTTAACAACGCCTCCCGGGTTGAAGTTAGGAAACACTTTAATCAATGGGTGTCTGAGCAGAACGTCCCCATGTTCCCAACCAAGGCCTACCTGAACATATTCCCTATCCAGATGCCCCGTTTCCGATACTGTCTTTATGTCGACAAGCAGTGCCTCAACACTATCATCCAGTTCCAGGAAGCAAACGACAGCACAGCGTTGTTCTTATCGGAACTGCCGCCAATGGCTTTTGCTATCGTTGATCGAACCTGGACACCAAATGGCACCCAGGACGAGTTCGACATTCGTAAGGCTTTGAAAGAAAAGGAAGAGAATGACAAAGAGCATGGTGATAACGAGCAGGATGACGAGGAAGAGAGTGAGGATGAGGATGAGGATGAAGACGAGGAGGACGACGAAGAGGACCAGTACGATCGCGGCTATCCCCTTATTGACGGCAGCGATCGCAGGTATGTTGGGTGGATGTATTGCAGCGCTCTTTACGTGGCGGGCCTGTACGAACAGCTTCATGGGATAAACGGCTTGGATGACGAAGATTCCTATTTTCGCCCACCCGGGATCTATCCTCGCAGGGGCAGATCGATGCCTAGTTGAAGAGGTCTCTGATGAGATTTTGGCAGGACTGATTGATTGGTGGGCAAAAAGCGATATTGGAACTGGATTAAGATTTTTGGACTTGTTCATCAGCGTGTTATTCATCAACTACTAGCCCTTCTGCTGGCTGTCTTTTGCTGACCTGTCTGCTAGTCCCCGACCCTTGCTGCAAAATAGCATACAACCAACCAACCAAACATCGCGAGGCGGCTGAATCAACCGACTAATTTGGGAGCCAAAGTTGGCCGGGCTGGTTCAAGCCACAATGCGGGTCTATTCAATAATACTGCCTGCTACTTACGTGGCGGCGCCTTTATGTCACCCAGTCGACCTCTCAGGGCTGCTATCGCGGCGTGAATGGCAGCCATGTTTGGCGGTGCCCGGCCGGAGAGTACAAGCGGAGCGAGGGCGTTTTGTATACTGTCCAGCATCTCTTCCGCCCAAGCACGGGTTCGCCTGGCTGCTTCTTCGTACCAAGCGTCATCAAATTCCCTGACAAGATATTCCAGGTTCGCAAATTCAATGATCAACATGGCAAGAAGACGAGCTGCATTAAACAGATTCTGCCGGTTGCCTTGGACCGTTGGTAAAACGTCAGGGTGGTTCAGGTAGACGAACACCGAGATTGCCTACAGTGAATACATCAGTATCAAGCTTTCGCGGGCGTGTGGATTCTGGATAGCGGTAAAAGCTTACTCTGGCGATCCCTCTAAAGAATTCATCCTGATCAGAAATATCACCAGTCAAAGCCCCATCGCGCAAGTCTCGCATTGTATTGCGGGCAACCGGGTCTTCAAACCCGAATATTTTGCCCTTCATGTTGTTCAGTTTCTTCTCGCAGAGAACCATTGGCGCTCGGTTTCCGATAGAGCCGAACTGATCTTGGAAGTAGTCCTCTGGTGTATAGAGAGTCTGGCTTTTGCCCGCCCTCGGAAAAGTGCCTTTAGGAAACTTCTTTTTCCAGTATTTTTTATGTCATCGGCATTTATCCGCGAGAAGACAGACTGCTTTCCATTCGACAGAATACCGGATGAGAGAAATTTCATTAAATCAGGCGTGAATTGTAGCTGTTTTCCGCCTGTTAGCTGAAGGTTCGACTATGTTTTGACTTGGATCGGTTAGGGGAGGATGGCTGAAATGCTTACATCTGGGTTGTGCTCTGTGTCGAGCCACTTCCCTGTCTGCGCCTTCGTTGCTTTTGTGTCGTATTTAGTGACAAGGATATCAGGGCTATTACAGCCAGCATCCTGCCTGATTGAATGGGTAGTTGTGTTAGAACTGAGGCTATGAAGTACTTCTGAGCAGGGTGTTGGAGGCAGGTTGCTTACTGGAATACGTTGTCCGAGGCCCCAGGTTGGTCAAGGAGCGAGCCCGCGCCAGGATACTCTCTGGTTATGATGGTCATCGCCTCAACAATATTCAGAAAGTTGAACATACTTATATCGAACTTTCGTCTCCTATGCTTGGCCTGGAGGGTTGTCGTTTCCTCGGAGATAACATCAGCCAGCGAAACGACTTGGGGCGCAGCGATGACATCTCTGCGGAGCTCATCGTGTTCGCAGTCGTCATCCTCGCACTCGTCGTTGGGCAGATCCGAGCCCCATTCGTCAGGACCGCAACCCTCTTCGGTCTCTGATGTGCAATACGGCGCTGGACACTGTCCGTTGTTACCAAGCGACTACGTGCCGGGCGAATGGCGCAATGATACCAACTCAGCGCCCCGGCAGTGCGACGATTGTATCCTCGAGCCCATGCAGCTGGAGGTCAACTCGCCCATCAGCCACACCGAGAGCCGCGCCGACGAGTTCAAGTCGGCCTCCAGCTGCGTGGCTAGTGGCTACGCCTACACGAGCCCGCCGCCCTACATACCCAGCCCGACGTCCTCCTCCGAGTCCCTCGCCGTGGTCCCCCAGGACTGGTCTGCGCTGGGCGGGAGAGCCTGGTCGAGTGGAACCCAAAGCTGTACATTCAGTGTGCCAGCTTGAATGCCACTACGGGCTACATCTGCGTGGGGTGAGTAGCAGCCCGTTTGGGGTCTCGAGAACTGATTTCCGACGAGACTGCTGACCTAGCGACCTATTCTGACAGACCCCCGGCCATCAATATCAAGCCGTCCAATGCTTCGGTCGACATGACAAACAGGACTAGTCACTACATTAGGGTTAGCTTACCGTAGGCATCGGTGAATTGAAGGTTGCGACCAGGCAATTGTACTTTTGGGGACAGTTATGGGCACCTGAAGCCGGGCAGGTTCACGGGTTTCTAAACGAGGCGGCGCTGTGTGCAAAGGACCTGGGAGACAAGGTGCGGAAAACTCAATGGAAGGAAAGGCCTGTTTTCAATTGCGAGAGTTCGCTTTCTGTTTAGCATTTTTTTCACACTATCACAGAGATGAGGCCGATTAGACACGGCGAAGCATAGGATATCAAGAGCCAACATACATAACATATTGGTAAACCCCTACCAGAGAACACTCTCTGAACATCATACGTTGAGTCCACTAACAGCAGATCACTGCACCCATGCCACGTCATCTTGGTCACCCCCGCCGCCGCCGTCCCTGCGGGCCATAGCCTGCTTGCTCTCCTCCACAATCTCTCGCCGCCTCTCGGGGAACAGCGCGTTAAATTAACAGTGGTGAACTGCCACGTTCAAGACCGCGAAGACTAGAACTACAAACTTACATGTTATATTTTATCATCTTATGATGTTTGACGGACTGATGAGACATACAACTGCTGTCAACTTCGTATCGGCTATTCAAACAGAGAACCTTCATTCAATTGGAAAATGTTTCGTTCATTGTCTTATATAGCACAGCTACTACCCAGAAGACTTATATATCCCGGCGCTATTCCCCGATCTAATACTCCATGTAACTCCTGATATTCTTGTAACCTCGAATCACATTTACTGCTCCATCTCCTCCGCCTCGGTCGCCTCAACGGCGCTGAGATCACGGCCACCCTTAGACTTCTGGGAGTTCTTTGAAGCTTGAGAGGCCTTGGAGGCCTTAGAGTTCTTCGAGTCCTTGGATGCCTGAGAGTGGTACGAAGCGAGGGAATCCTTGCAGCCCGTGCCGCACTTGCCCTCACGCTGTCTCTCGTGGTTGTCGTCGTGCTTCTTGACATCCGCAGGGGTGTTCGGCTTGCCGTTGGCTCTGGCCTCAATGGGCTCAACAGCGGCCTCCTCGATGCCCTGGGGAAGAGCGGGAGTGATGTCTGCCTCGTGGGCAACGGGAAGCGCGCTGACGCTGGCAGCGATGGTAGCGAGGACGACGGTAGTGAAGAAGCGCATGTTGGCGGTTGTTGTGGTTTGTGTAAGAGACAGTAGAGTATTGAGTTGGTTGTAGTAGTGTGGTAGTGTGGTAGCTAGAAGCTATTACTCAAGATAGTGAATAAGATTGATGATGTTAATTGATAGAGGAAGTAAGCTGATGAACAAGGAAAACTCCCACCGGTTACGGCGAGAGAACGGACGTCTTTATACAAAGAAAGAAGGTGCCGTTGTGCCTTAGTCGACCAGTCTAATGCCGCTTCCCGCGATGTCTTGCGCAAGTTTTCTGGCTGCATCATGCAGCCGGCTATTTTTCTCCATTTCGACAGGAACAGGAAAGGCGCCCGCTATGCTTTGGGACGGCCTGTTTCTTCCAACCCCATACCAACGAAGTCAAGTCAGAAGGCCATCACCGAGTCCGAGTTGGACGACCGCAGATCTGGTAGAGCAGGGCAACGTTCATGCATCGTCGATCCGTAGGGGACAGGGTCCGAGTAAGGTCTAGATGGGACGTTGGACCAGGAGCTCCCTGACTAAGGGTCGGCCACTTTGCCGAATAAGCTTTCAGTGTCGGCCGAAGTCCCCTCGGCAGCAGAGTAAACTTGTTCTGTTTGTTATAGTAGCGCGTTTGGTAATATGCTTATTTCGGACCAACGTGGGGGAAGGTAGGACGTTCTAGCGCCTAGTACGCCTCACTCTATACTCTCACAGTGAACAGTCTAGCTTGCTAGCCACTCATCTCAACTTCGGAGTGAGGCATACTTAACTCCTGTATCATAGCTTCATGTGTTGTAACTAATACTATGATGCACAGAAGGCCAATTTCTGCGTTGGTTCAACTATGCCTCCCGATGACTTGCCCGGACCAGAGCCAGCTTACAATATGGCCTCCTCTAAACGCACCGATGGTTACAAGCAAGTAGTTCTTGATGAATCATCAGCACATTTGGTTGCAGTGTCGATGTACGCGGACAATACGGGAAATCGGCTTAAAGATGAGCGACTTACATGCCGTTCTAGGAAGCCGACGGTGTTCCAAATGCGCCTTGATAGCCGCGTAAGTGAGTACGTTTTACCCCTCTTCAGTCCGAAGTGGCTCTGTCCACGTCGAACGTCGTTCATCAATGACAGCTCCAGGGCATAAGAGACCCCATCCCTGGCACTTGACCCAATGTCTTGGTCCAGTCGGCATCGTGCCTGATTCGTGGGCAGCGTCCCCCGTCAACGAAGACTGGGACTGTGACATGAGCGGCCGCTTCGGTCTCGGTCGCCGCCACTACTCCGTGCGCCCTACTAAAGTTGTCTATCGGCATGGACCCTGGAGTCAGGGAACTCTGCTGGTATTGTCGGCGCACTGGAAGCTTGCTACACGCGGCAGACTGGGTCATGTTCGTTGGAAAGATTTACTTGTAGGAAGAATGTGCTCATGTCCGGCGCAGGAGCTGGCCTGAGATACCCGCAAGTGTCCAGTGCGGTCTGTGTGATTCTACCAGGCTGACGGCGGCAGTGCGTGTTTCGGAAAAGCTTCTTTCTTCATCGACACACGATGCTGATGGCAGTTCAGGTGTTACGTGCAGACGCTGTGAGAACAACTTCGATTGTCGTCTCCCTGCTCGACATAGAATTGATGTCGTGCGAATCGCATTGGCAAGAATGTTCATTCGGGGCAAAGTTGCGGTTCCTGATCTGATCTCCGAACATGATTAAAGATGTGTGAACAAGCTTAAATCAGAATTCTAGTATAAACGAGGGGCACATTGGACAGATGCTCTCGACCTGCAGAAGCTTACGAGTATCAGACGGATACTCGTTCCGCTCTAGAGCAAAGTCAATAGGCGACAAAGTAGTCAGAAAGTAAAAAGCGGTGTCTCTGACTGCTCATGCTATGCCACACCTTTCTGCGCCACCAGTATCGTGACTGCCACGAGTAATTAGACGTGAGCACTTGACCAAGTGAGCCCATGTGGCTGTTGAGCAGATTTATTAGGTTTTGTTATTCTGAGGCGTGCGGAGGTTACCGGAGGATGACCAGGACGAGAGGATCACCATTGCCTACGAACGGCATGAATCTTCAGACGAAACGGGTGGGACAGCCGCCCTCGCCGGCAAAATCTCAAGGAGATATCGGAGCTCCGTCGGAGCGGCACGGGCAAGTACGGCTGCCCCGGGTTGAGTTCTGGCTGGTAACAATCGTATAGGACATGCGATAGCGAGGACTGGGTTGCGAGGAATCCGAACTAATGGGACAAGCGCCTCGCCGTGCCGTTTAAACCAGGGACTGCCATGTGAGTCCCCATCTTCTTGGGCCCGCCGCGCGACAGAAACTGGAAAGCTTGAGTTAAACGCTAAAACCGAAGGGATCGGACGAGGACGGCCGTAGGCAGACGGGCGTTGACACGGGTTGAGGTAGTTTTGGCAACGCCCTATCGCACCGGCCTATGTGAATAAGAGCAACACCAAGTCTCAAAAATAATAGTAGAAACCCGACAACCAAACTCTGTTAGTAGAAATGGTTCGGAAAACCATGGAAAACCTGAACTCACCAACTCTCAATAGGTATGTTGATCTCAGGGTACTCCGGTTATCACTTTTCAGGTGGCATCTATGCGACAAGAATAGTCTCCGGGGGATCGCCGTACGATGTATGATCTCTTGAGTTCCTTGTCGATGTAGACGCCGGCGATCGTTCATCCCCACTCTCTTCGGCCAAGTCCTCGGCATCTTGTCACCTCCATCTATAATAATGAAGACGCCGTTATGACAAATGGCAGGCGTCAACAGTCTCAACTGGCAAAAGCTTAGCGTCCACGCATTGAATGTGTGCTGGACCCCGCAGCGGGAGATGTACGTGGCCCGCGCGAATCAGTCACCACTCGCTCGGTATCGCCGCCGCCGCATCCAAGGGCTCGGGTTCGTGTCGACTCGTGGCTGACACAGTGTAGCCGCAACGACTCATCCCGCAGCTCCGTCGGCGATAATGCTGATTCGTGGGCGTTTCCGCGCGGATGGCCGGTGCTGCGGCGGCCACGTAAACTTGCTCATTGAAGCATTTCCGCGCGCCCAGATCTCCGTGATATCTTTGCGGACAGAAAGGTCCACAATAATATAATAGGAATGTGTTTGCCGCTTTGCCGGTTAAGCTTAGGGTCCTAAAACGAAGGCGCGGAGAAGCTTAGTTGTTAAAACGAAGCAGATGGATTGGCGGGGACTGGAGAAAGGGGGCAAGGAGGCATGCTTGAGACCGAATACGGGGGGGATTCCGGTAGCTTGATGTTCGAATTAGGAACATAGGCGCCGAAGGTGGCAAGTGACATGTAATCCATAAGACTTGGCCTAAATCTAAAATATTGAGTGTAAGAGCGCATCATCAAGTGTCAGGTTAACCGTGATCAATAACCATTGGCTTATTCCCTGATTCTTTGGCAGACTCGTCCGAGGGATGGGCAGGGATTTGGGTCTCGAATTATCGTGAAATAGTAGTAACGGCCGTTGAACAGAAAGTTCTGGTTCCAAAATACAACTCCTTGCATCCTCTCTCCTCTCAGCCAGGACCCTATTCCGCTAGGGGCGACAAGGGCATGGTCCAGTTGTTCCAGTAGAATCTTAATACAAGGAGATTTCAGTCCTCGCGGCTTCAAGTCAGTTTCAACTGCTATAAGCTTCAATACCGCTAAGTTGAGACACGCGACTGATATCAAAGTTCTCTCCCCTTTGTTGGTCGTGTTGGGTCAATGTTCTGACTCACCACACGAAGATCATACTCCCGCTTTCTTCTAACTGTTGTACAACACAGCTTCTCGAATGATTCTATATAGAAGTGAGATCTTATCCTAAACTAAATTTCAGTAAATGTGTCGCATTTTCCAGACATTGAAGTGAACTTTAATGAATCCATTCAGGGGAATCAGAACCCAAAGGCTTCGGCATCACGTCCCAGCCAACTTCGACCCCATCAACACGTGCGCTGTGTCTGATGGCCGTCATGGAGCCGAAACCCGTCTCTCTCGTCTCGAAAAGCACATTCCGAACATCCTCTGGCTTTTCGTAGTCCTTGACCTCGAAGCCTGTCGCGGCAGGATATTGTCCTAAGCTCCGCAAGTATTTCATCACACCTGCCAAAGAGACGTCTACGCGCCAAGAGCCCCCCAGAGTTGCTCGCTTGTACAGAGCAGCAATTACACCAGTCGCGAGCCAGTATCCGCCGGCATGATCAAGTGCCTGACATGGCGTTGGACGCGCTGGCTCCCCTTTCCCAGCGTGCTCTGCCTCGGAGATGTTCATCCCGGAGCAGGTCTGCACAAGCGAATCATAACCCCTCCTACCGGACCAAGGTCCTTGTGACCCAAATGCCGACATGTTGGCGATGATGATGGAGGGGTTCATCTTGACTATCTCCTCAGGTGACAAGCCGTGGCTGGCAAGGCTGCCAGGACGGAACCCCTGAATGAAGACGTCCGCTGTCTTGATCAGCTCGATCAATCTCTCCTTGTCAGAGGGTTTGCGGACATCGAGTTGAACGGTCCGCTTGCCACGGCCAAAGTCTCGATCCATGGTCGGAAGATCAGGCAGGTTTGGTGAGGTGACCCAGATAACGTCCGCGCCATGGGCCGCGAGCGTCTTTCCACATAGTGGAGCGGCAATGACGCGACTCATCTCGACTACCCGGAGGCCTTGAAGACATTTCGTGTTGCCGCTTCTCATTCTTGCAGGTAAGCCAGCGGGTTCTTCGGGAGATAGTTGAGTGACGTCGATGGGGAAATTGCTGATGGCTCTAGACTGAGGAAGGGCATCCCATTGTCGATACGATCTCAGGGCATACGTCGCTAGCTTGCCATCGACCGTTGCAGCAGTTTCAACATCAATACTGGCCCATTCCGACAGCTTCTCCGACAATTGTTCTCTGGTTGAGCTATGAGGTAAGCCAACAAGATCGAGGATGCCATCCCGGTGATTCGGAAACGAGTCATGGACTCGAACATGCCCGTCAGATGTCTTGTGCAGACCTCCAATGGGGCCCCAGGGGCAAGGGGTTGGCTTCCCATCGAGGATGTAGAGTCTTTCGGACTTGAACTCAACGGTTGCGTGTTCGAGGGGAACATCGACGGCAGGCACAGAAGATTCGTTACGCAAGGCGTGGATCTGAGCTGCTGCAAGTGCAGACAAGGCAATGGAACTCTGAGCAAGGACACCAATTTTGAAGGACGAGGGCAGGGTTGGTCCGCCGTCATTCTCAAGATTGAGCGCGCTGAGGGCTTCGGCAGGGAGCTTAAGCCCCTTCCATATCTCCTGGACAACATCCTGAGCTGAAAAGCTTTCACGGGGTATGACTTGGCTGGAAGCCACAGCGACGCCGTTAGTCTTGGGGTGAACGGCAGCCTTCGCCGCAGGTATGCGAATTCCAAGTAGTGGTGCATGTTGCTGTGTTCCAAGAGTGTCGCGCTCGCCGACGCTGCCTTGAGCCCATGGCCGTTTGATGGTACATTTCCAGGCGAGGGCAGGGTCGAAGTACATATTAGTCAGGATATCGTCGTCCGTGACACGGTAGAGCTTCTTAATGGTCTCGTTGGTCAAGACGTTAGCCTCCCTGACACGCCTGTAAACTGATTCGTCGTCAAACATGACATCGAAAGTCATCTCGAATGGACCGGAGTTTTTTGATCGGATGATTCGTGCAACTTGACTCAAGGGCGCCTCTTCTTGAGGAACAGACTTCGAGGTCAAGGGGGTGAGCTCTCCGTTGTCGATCTTGCTGAAGACATCAGAAGAGAGGTGAGTGACTGGCTCAGGAGATGCTTGCGATGATCCGATTGTCTGAGTGCGAATGGGGAAGATGGAGGCCTCTTCACCGTCATCCAAGTCCACCAGGTGATAGAGGCTGAACTTGAAGACAGCTCCAGCATCTTGTTCGTGTGGGGAAAGGGGGCTAGCAAAGTTTCCCGTCGTCGCAACTTGATCGGGGTACGCAAAGTGCAAGATGGAAGCGCGAACGTTGTTGGCGATGGTGTGAGACAGCTCTGAGGTCGGAGCGACCACTTCGCCGAGGACGGCGATCTCGTGCGGGCGTGCCTGAACCGGCTCCAGGGGTCCCATCACTCCGTCTTTGCCGTATACGTGGTACAGAAGTTGACATTGCTCAGACTTGTCCAGGTCCGGGAATAGCTTCTGCGAGTACACTCGGACGCGTTCGAGGAAGTTGTCGATCTGGTCAATGAGAATGGCGTCTCTAATGCCTCCAATGAAGATTGTACGGTATCCCAGATGACCGACGCCCTCTAGCTTGACCTGATAAGGCGTTGTTTCGAACTTGGCGCCGGACACTCGACAAGTCTTCGGGGTAACTTGTTCGTACTTCGCCCCGTCCAGGTTTAGAACGCCTCCGGGTCCTGGGAGACGATCAGGGCGAGTCTTTTCGTACAAGGTGTGCGCAGCGACCGAGAGAGGAGTGCATCTTTCCGCCGGGGACAGCGGAGTAAGGTCGAAGGAGTCCCTTCTCATCGTTGCGATCATCGACCGCCCTTTCGGGACAGCGCAGATGCCGCCGCACTCCATGATCTTGCCCATATGCCAAGCTACATCTGGGAGTACTCCTCTGGCGATCGAGAAACCAGCAAACGGGGCTGGGTCATAAGACCGCCCTCCAATGATGATATCAGGGTTTTCTTTCAAAGCCTCCAGATAACTTCGCTCGTTTTGTCAGTGACAGCCCTTTGCCTATTGAAGCCTTTACTTACGGTTCAGAACCCATTTGAGCAACAACGTCTACAGCACCGTCCACCACCTCGGGAAGAAGGGGCTCGACCGGGCCACAAGGACCAACGCGATTCTGTGATATCCTCGACTTAATCCACTCACGGTCCATACCGGCCTGTATCGTGGCGACCTTGAATGAATAGCCTTTCCGTTCCGCGATCTCCGTCACCAAGTCGAGCATCTCAGCAACATGCTTGTTGCTGCCATCACCGCCAGCGGATCCAACGAGGACCTTGATCTTGTGGTGAAAGCATGCTTCGAGTATTGGCTCCAAATCTCGAACATACGAGCCTCGTCCGCAGGTCATCTTGCCCATGCCGAGCTTGTAGGGACCGCCATCTGTAGAGCCGCTATCGACAATGATTGCTGCAGGCTTGTACTTCTCGATACCATACCAGAAGTGATCTGAGTCATATCCATAGCCGAGCATGGCATTCGGCGTGAGAATAGTGAACTCATCGATGAGCTGATGCCCGTCTGAGCCGTTGATAGTAGCTGGCATGTTCGCTGTGCTGGCAGGTGAACTGCGTCGATACGATGCCTGATGGTGGGAAGCTTTTCAAAGACGCAAAGCTTCTGTGTGAGGATAACAGTGTCTCTTCTATGGTCGATAAAACCAGTGTTGAGACGTCAGTAGTAAGTGTAAATGCTGTATACACGCCTCCGGGTCTCCGCGAGAAGTCACAAGGGTATTTCCCTCGGCAATCGGCAACAATACGACGAATTTGAGAGGTTAACACTCTCTCCACAGTCCATATCGTTCAGTTGTTTCCGACGTCGGTGCAATCTTTCGTTTTGGCCTCTGTGAACCCGCGGTTGGGCGGGTGGTGGTCTCGGTATCACTTTCCGAAATGCGGGGTCTGCGTCGGCATCTTCAATGAACTTCGGCATTGTGCCCAACGCCACATACTTCGGCATCTCTCAATGTAGCGACTTGGCATCATACTTCCCCTCAATAAAAGTTCGGTGGTTATATGCAATAGGGCTCGGATGTGCCCCTCCGCAAAAGGGAGGTGGACCTAGTATCATGAATTAGATCATATTTAATGATTTGATACGCTGGTTATAAGGTACAGCAGCCATTCAGCCAGTCCATGAGATAATAATTAATGTCGAGGAACTATATATACGAAGCCTTATAAGGCATCCAAGATCTTAATTTGACATGCAGAGATAAAAATAACAATATAAAGGATGTAGCGATATAGCTAGAGGGAGGCTAGAGTTTAAGTTATCTAAACTAGTAGTAAGACTTAGTTAACAATACGTGGATAAGTATATATTTACTCAGTAGAAAACTCTTAGGATTCTTCAAAATTGAGATTTTAGAAAGACTAAGGTAGTCTTATTTAAAGCAGGCCCAATATTAGGGAGGGGATGTTAACAATAACAACATAAAGGCGATAATAGCGGCGAAGACGATAATCAGAGAGGAAAGCCTGTAAAAGCAAGAACCATAGACTAGATGTATTTTGAAGAAGTTTCGAGCCCGCCCAGTAGGGGGGGTTCACAGCAAGGGAGGAAGCAATAATAACCACCTCGGTGAGTGCCCAGTCCAGTAGCTTCGCAGTATACGTACCTAGGGATAGAATAGATGGCTACTGAAGAAGAAACTAATTAAAACAGTAAACGGATAACAGATATAGTGATCTGTCTAGATAGCTGAATTCTTGCGAAGATGTCTGCTAATATTACTGCTCTCTTCGAAGGCAACTGATGAACACTATGCTGCAATCATGGACCTGAATCAGTGGTAACCCTGAATCACAACATTACAGTTGAGGCGTCGGCATTGATACCGACTGTTCCTTGACCAGGTTGACTTGACTTGCCCATTCGTATCCAGGCGTTCGCCTCCACAAAGGGACGGGACCTTTCCCCGTGGGGTCGTCTCCATAGTGCGATTTGTGTCCTTGGCTCTTGCGTTGTCGTCTCACAGGCCTCAACTATCCGTTGGGCCGGTCGCTTTGGCAGAATACCATTTGAGTATAAGTTCATGCTTCACTCATGTTTATCCCACCGGCTTCCATGTCAAGGTGTTCTCCTTGAACTTCACATATTATCGAGCCAGAGTACGTTTCAGACAATACGCCTCTGTCAGCAACAATGGCAGCACCACAACCACACGGGGAACACAAGCGAGAAATAGTCGAGAATGAGCACGGCGATCACGCTGTTCACGTCGAGGGTGATGATTTCAACGAGACCATGAAGATTGAGGAACAGACTGCTCCCACGTGGTCGAAAGAAGAAGAGGGACAAGCTCTCAGGAAGTTGGACTGGAATCTGATTCCCTTGTAAGTCACCAATAGGTTCTGTTAGTATCACTTACTGATTGAACATAGACTGGGCGCTCTGTACCTTGTTTCTTACATAGATCGAGGTAATGTTGGAAATGCCTACACGGCCGGCATGGGCAAGAAATGGGGAATTACATCTGAAGACTATTCTTGGATCGTCACAATCCTGTACATTGGTTACATCTTGTTCCACTGGGTGAGTCCGCACTCATTCTCAATGGTCACTGAAGCCGCTGACGTTCTAAAGCTCATTCTGGTATGGACTTTCGTCCCGTTGCCACTCTGGACAGCACTCATGGCGATTGGTTGGGGCTCCATGAGTATGCTTCAGGCTGCTACCCATAACTTTGCGGGAATCATGGCTTTGCGTTTGTGAGTTATCTCAACTTATTTTGTTGAGCAATATAACTGACGATTGATGGAAGCCTTGTTGGAGCATTTGAGGCTGGCTTCGTGCCGGCTGTTGCTTTGTACATGACTTTCTTCTACCATCGAGGGGAGATGGGCCTTCGATACGGTCTCTTCATATCGTTCTCTCCCCTGGCCAGCTGTTTTGCATCGGCACTGGCGTATGGTCTTGTTAGTGCAAAGTCGTCTATACCTAATTGGGAGCTCTTGTTTCTTGTCGGTCAGTCAGGGTCATTCCAACTTCATTTATTTTCGTGAAACTGACAGAAGCTTCTTGTAGAGGGTTCTCCAACTATTCTCCTTGCCATAGTAGCCTACTTCTATCTCCCACCCTCGCCCTCAGAGTGCCGGTTTCTCACTCCCCGACAAAACGAAATCATCAGCCATCGCGCTTTCAAGGGAAGGGGTGAGAAGAGAGAAGGAAAGCTCAACTTCAAGCAGGCCTTTGCTGCTTTTTACGACTACAAGAACTACTTGCAGGCAATGATCATTTTCTGTCTCAACACCGCTTTCGGCTCGTTGCCAGCATATCTTCCTACGATTCTCCAGGCCATGGGATACACTTCGCTACACGCACAAGGCTTTTCTGCCTGTCCTTATCTGGCCGCATACGTGGTCTGCGTCACGGCGAGTTTCGTTTCTGATCGGTTCAGAACTCGTGGGGTCTTCATCGTTCTCTTCTGCTGCACTGGAGCTGTTGGATATGTTTTACTGGCCACCATCCACACCACCGGGGTTCGCTATTTTGCGACCTTTCTCGTGTGCGCAGGAGTCTTCCCAGCTGTTGCCCTTACCTTCACTTGGGTAACTGACAATCAGGGTTCGGCATCCAAGCGCGGTGCCGGACTGGCGATTTTCGGCATGGTCGGTCAGTGTGGCCCGATCCTGGGTGCGCGTTTGTTTCCCAAGACGGACCAGCCGTGGTATGCCAAGGGCATGTGGACTTGTGCCGGCATTCTGTTTGCTGCTGCTGTTTTGGCAACTGCTCTTAGCCTATGCTTGAGGTTTCAGAACAAGAAGAGGGACGAGAAGTATGGCAAGAGTGACTTGGACTATGTTCCGGCTGAAGTTGCGGACAAGGGCGACGACCATCCCCTGTATAGATACGTACTTTGAGAACCTTGGAAGTTGACCAGAAAGATTAGGTACAGTCAAGAAAACCCTCTCAACGAGGTTCTATTGAGCATTAACACAATATAGGAAGTGTAGCAACAGTTACTACTACAAAGACAATGACAGCTATCTCTCGGTTTTGTTCTTTGCACTACACTTATCCGGCACAGTAACATAAATCTTGAGACACATTTCATAGCGGCTAAGATTGGTTGGCCTGGTAGAAGCGTCCCTTGTCTCTGATTTCATAGCCATTGAAGAGTATGACTTCAATCGAGAAGACAAAAGCCGTAACTCAAACCATACGTGGTATGCCAGCTTGGCAGGTGGTGTCGTGAAAGTCACACGAAAGTGATGTGTACTGCAAGATGAAGAACTGTCAGGATGAAGACTGCCTATATTCATGAGAATTACACCGATCTGTCAAGAACTTCATGTTGCGAGAAACGCGTGAAAGTGCATGTTCGCTGATTGACAACGCCATCTGAGCTCCAATTACCTATCGGAGTCCCGAAGACGGGGGTTTGCTGTGGGACCGGAGTTCGCGGGGGAACCGGCATCTAGGATGTTGACCCCGCAAACCCCACAGATGCCGAGGCGGGCACGCTAAATCAACGTCGACCAATTCAAGATTCCGAAGGCTAACACCATTTCTCGCTATCCAATATTTCTTTCAACATGAAACAAAACTCTTCGTGATCTTGACGATTCTCATCGCGGACGCTCGGAAGTCTGCCTATGGTCATTTTCCGAATGCCGACCCCAACCTCGAACTCAGACCCTGCGGCGAGTCCGGCGGAGATACCGAGACCTTCAACCTCAGGACCGACGTCTTCGGCAACCCGGAAGTCACGCCGATACGGATTTGCCTGCTCCAGCTGCAAATCCCGCAAAGTCAAATGCAGTGGACATCGGCCCATCTGCACTGGATGTCGCCGGTCCGGCGAGGAGTGTGTCTGGCCGGCGCCCACCTCGGCGGAATCCCGACTCCGTGAAGCCAACGCCCGGATTAGAAGCCTAGAAGCTTCAATGAGAGAGCCTGAAAACCAAACATCTAGGTCTCCGAACACGAACCAGAGGCATGAGACATACACGCCCCAAACAAACGCAACGTCGGACTCTACCCATGGACCATCAAACGACGACAGTCGAGCAACAGCTACGACAGAGCCCGACGGTGAGGGCTCTTTGTGGTTCCAAGTTGGCATTGGAGAGGATGGAGCAGTCATCTACAACGGCCCTACAAGTCGTTTCCACGCCGGGGCTCTGGAGGAAGACAACCTTAACGAGGCGAGCGACCCGATACGGGGCCACATCGAAACCTTGCAGTCCCAGTACGCTCTAATGGACTCTGTCTGGCTGCCTCTTATTGCTGCCAAGCCAGGAATGAATGGGACAGGAGTAGATGCAACCACTGGCATGGCCCTGCTAGACATATACTGGTCATGGTTACACCCCTTGCACAGCTGCGTCTATAGGCCTATTCTAATGATGGATCTGGCACTGGGAGGCCCATACTGCTCTGACTTCCTGTTACTATGCATCTTTGGGTTGGCAGCGAGGCACTTACCTGAAGAATCTTCTGATAGCTCCGGCGTCAGCAAAGGAGAGCGCTTCATCGCTCGCGCTCGAGAATTGCTGCTCCAAGAGATGGCAGCAACGAAACCCGCCATACCTACTATTCAGGGGCTGTTGATACTTGGAGGCAGACAGTGCGCCTCGGGCAAGAGCTCCGAAGGTTGGCTTCACACTGGGATGGCCATCCGAATGATGAAAGATATTGGTCTTCACCTTGACATCACCAAGTTGTCCCGGCTGGAAAGATGGACGCCAGCCGAGATCGAGACTCGCAAGCGGCTGTACAACTCAGCGTACATATGGGACAAAACTCTGAGCCTCGCTCTCGGGCGTCCTCCCTCATTGACAAGACGTCCTTACCCTGCTCAAGAAATATTGGACAAAGTTGACGATCAACGCCTCTGGAAGCCGGTCCACGCCACTGAAGTTTCCGATAACTACGTTCTGTTGCCTTCGTGGACTACGTCAACGTTTTGCGCTTTTTGTCATTTACATGAAATCACGACATCCATGATGTTATTGTTCTCTAGTGTGACCAAGAATGACGAGTTTGCCTCTCAGATTGCAGACATTGATAGCAAAATCCATCAATGGTACGATAGCATGCCTGCTGCTCTGAAGATAGAGGATATCTCTGGTTTGAGACAAAGCCCGCCGCCGCATATTGTTTCCTTGAAGTACGTTGATCCGATGTAAGAGAAAGCATGAAACTGACACAATAGCAGTCTTCTTTACCATGCCCTTCATATTCTTCTCAGGCGACCCTATCTCAGTTCTTCAGACAAGGACCTGAAAGAGCGAAGCATGAAAATTTGCATCGAACACTCGAAGAAGATTCATGCCATTCATTCCTTGTACTCCCAAACATTTCCCCATAGACTGATGACCTATCAAGTCAGCTACTGCATATATACCGCGGCAACTGTTGAGACGGAAGAGTTGAAAAGAGCAACGACACAACAAGACCGAGAAGACGCTGCAGCGCGTCTTGCGGCCGCATTCAGAATTTTGCAGAAGGAAGCCTCGCATACACCTGGGAGTGGAAGAAGTCTGGATACTATTCGAAGACTCTTGAGTACGGGACAGCCGTCAAGAAACGGCGGACATGACAATACACCCATGCCAAGGAATCATGTGCAACAAACCAGCCAACGCCAACTCCGCACGAGAAATACCGAGAATAATGGAGGCGGATTCGCCAACGGTACTGGCGGGTCCCTGGGTTCAGTTCCTGGTTCATATTCGGTATCTGCCGACTCTTCTGCAACAAACAATAACAACTCTCTCTTCACTGCAGCTGACGGCGGGGTATGGAGTGATGATATTGGTTACGGTGGTACGGATACTGGCGCCGGGTTTCATCCCGACGCCTTCCCTTGGGGGGTTGCCGGCTTATCGACGTTCTCTGGCACCGGGATGTTGTGGCCGTCGTTGCCGAATACCGAGGGCTTCCAATGACAGCGACTCTGATCGCCTGACATTTTTGGAGGAGCAGATTTGCCAACTTTCCTGGTCGAATTCTTGTGGGAAGTTTTCTCTATCACATGAGCAACCGCTGCAACCCTCCATCCACACTTCGGTATCCAAATCCGACTTCTAGGTAGTCCGGCTTAGTCGCTACCAACGCGATGGGAAAACGTGATGCAGTAACTCAATTACATGGTCTACCTCATCGATCATCACGGCTCATTCCAAAATATAGCAACGCGGGTATGGAGACTTAGAAATCATAAAAAGTAGTGGGATATCAGCCGAGATGTCCTGATGGGAATGAGAACAGCGCCAGGCCAAAAACCGTTTTCTCATCTGGTTTGCAATAATGATGTCGTCTTCCTTCGCCTTGTTTTCTTTCATGGTGGCGGTGGGGTCTTTCCTCGGAGACGTTCCACAGGCACAGGCTGCAAGTATCCCGTTGGTGAACCCTCGAGCTTCAAACGGCAACTTTCCCACCGCATATGAGGTGCCAGCTGGTTTAAGGAATGTGTTTCCAGCCGAGAACTTCAACCGCAACGTCACGACAACTTGGTGGGGCACCGAAGTTCTCGATGGACACTCAACAGAGGCTGCTGCAGAAGCCAGCGCAGCTCTCGCAAATGCTTCATTCATTGTCTTAGACAAGGACATGTATCAGGTATTTACATCAATTTGTTTCCAAAGGCAAGATGTTTAACTGAAGTTTTTCAAGATATTACAAGTGAACGATGGCCCTGAGTTCGCTGCAATTGAGTCGATCTTCGACTTTCCCCCAGGACCTTCATTCTCGCGGCGTATAGTACACGACGGAACTGTCTTCTCACCTGAATGCAACTGCATCTTCTTCGCCGAGCTACACCCACCAAAGGAAGGGTTCTCAGCAGACGCGATGTCATGGGTCTGGCGAGTCAATCTCAATGACACGCCACCGACTACGGAGAAGGTCTATCCCTCGCCACAGCTCACAGTTCCCAATGGCGCTTACTATCACAACCGGAGTGTCTACTGGGCACAAGAGGGCAACTACACGAATCCCGGCGGCATCGTTCGAATGAATCCTGTCACACTGGAAACAGAGATTGTTCTCAACAACTTCTTTGGGCATCGATTCAACAGCCCCAATGACGTGGTTATCACACGAGACGGGGTTGCTTACTTCACCGATGGGTACTACGGCTATGATAACTTCAACGACACTTTGAAGCCGGAGTTAGCCAACGGGGTCTGGAGGTGGGATATGGGGACTAGCGACCTAAGGATGGTTGCCGGCGCTGGTGGTAGTCCTTTTACCAACCCAAATGGTGTTGCTCTGAATCTTGAGGAGGACAAACTCTACGTCACAAACCGCGGCAATGCGTCAGACAATCCAGCTGGTGGTCGCACAATCTATGAATACCAGATTCATTTAACGGGACTCCCATTGCGCGGCGGCGATGTCTTTGCGTATGCCGATTCGGGGTTTCCGGACGGCATTAAAGTGGACCGAGATGGCCGGGTATACGGAGGAGTGACGGGCGGAGTTAGTGTTTTCGACTCCAGCGGCAAGCAGCTTGGTATCATCAAAGTCGCGGAGGGCGATGTTGCCGTGAACATGCAGTGGGTAGAGGACTGGCTTTACATCGCGGGGAGAGACCATCTTTATCGCGTTCAGTTGAACACCTCCGGAGTACAGTCTTACTAAGACAAAGGCATGGTAGCAACTACGTAAGAAGTTTGCGAACCGCATGTAATTGAGAGAGACCTGACCCCGCATCAGATTTGTTGTGGCTTAAGTACCGAAGAGCATACCGATCTTGCCGAACCACCATCGGCATTGCTTTCCACAGAAGGCCGGGGAAGTGGATCCCCAGCCGGAATCTGGCACCGACACAGGCACTGGCGCAGCCACTCTCGGATGAATGTCTCCGGGTCTGTTATATACCGTGATTGATTCGAAATATATCATCTTACTATCAGTTACTTTGACACAGAAACATGGGCGCTATTACGACTACTAAGACAAGTTCTCGGCCAAGTTTCAGCGAGTTACCCCTTCGCAAGGGCGACCCGAAAGCATCTGCATGGGGCTTGTGGGGTGCTGAAGATGAGTTGGGAACTCTCAACTTACTCAACCCATCTCTAGTCAAGGCTGCGACTGCTGAGGTTGTTACTGGAGACACGACACCCCTGAAGTAAGCTGCAGTCCCTCACCTATCCTATTGGCATACACTGGTGAATGCTAATATCATTCCTCCCCATCAGTCTTCCCCTGAATGTATTTATCCAACCGATGAACCCAGTCCGCAAGCCATGTTCCCATAACATCATCGCCAAAGGACATGCAAATGATGACGAGGTGAGCCGATTTTGAGAGTATAGGCTGGCGTGAACTCTTTTAACGGCATACGCTAGCTAGACATCAATACCCAGGGGTCAAGTCACTGGGACGGTCCTCGGCATTACCCTTACCAGTCGACTCTTCAGTACTACAACGGTGTGACTCAAGACGATATATCTGGTCCTAAAGCGAACTTAAAGATTGGAATCCAAAGTAAGTACCGTGTTCTTAACCTCCCGATTGAAATTAACTAACGCAAGGCAGACATCGCCAACAAGACCATCACTGGCCGCGGCGTTCTCCTGGATTGGTATTCGTGGGCCATCGAACGAGGTATCGAAATTGATCCGTTCTCAGCTCACGGCATTCCGCTCTCCGAACTGAAGTCCGTTGCGAGCGCCCAAAAGGTCCACTTCCGTCCTGGTGATATACTTCTAGTCCGAACCGGATGGCTTGAGGCTTATCGCGCTCTGTCCGTGGACCAGCAAGCCGCCCTACCACGTCGGCAAGTCCGATCAAGTTGCGGAGTTGAAGCGACTGAAGAGTCTATTCAATGGCACTGGGACAACGCTTTCGCAGCTGTAGCTTCTGACACTGTTGCGTACGAGGCCTGGCCTAGCCCGAAGCTATGGGGTGTTAGCATGCACGAAGTCTTCCTCAGCGGATGGGGCATGCCCATTGGAGAGAGCTTTGATCTCGAAGACTTGGCTGCGAAATGTAATAAGGAGCAGAGGTGGTCATTCATGTTTGTGAGTGTGCCGTTGAACGTCCCTGGCGGCGTTGCAAGCCCGCCAGGAGCTGTGGCGATCTTCTAGGGGAAAACTCTGATGTCTTATTATGAAAGTAGCCACAAATATGGCTTGAGTCTCCAACAAAGTCTCGGCTTGGAAGAAAGATTGAGGTTCTCCTATTTGATCTATGTGAACACCCATCTTGTTTTGTTTCTAGGTCCTCTGTGCCTCTCCCTAAAACTCTACTCAGAAAGCCGCAATCATCCTGTAAAAGAGAAACTCCCACCTTGCAAGTCCACAATCTAGCGGTGCTTTTCAGACAAGTTTGGTATCGAAAGGCTTCCTGTCGCCTACTTCCCTTTGGGCCTGATCCCTCAACGCCCTGCGCAGAATCTTACCGGACTGGGAACTGAATATTAGCGGAGGCTTCATGTAAAGAATCCAACACCTACCGGATTCTTTGGGATCGCATCAATAAAGCATACACCTCCTTCAAGATGCTTGTGTTTCGAAACCTTTCCTTCCATCCATTGAGCAACTTACTCCGCAGTAATTTGAGAGCCGCCAGATTTCACAACGTAAGCTCGAGGAACCTCATGCCCGTTGATCGTTACTCCCACAACTGCAGCATCCGATACGTTCTCGTTCTCCAAAAGGGTAGCCTCCAGCTCAGCCGGTGCAACCTGGATTCCCTTTACTTTGATCAACTCCTTGATGCGATCAACAATGTAAAAGAGTGCGCCCGTCTCATACCGATCGACAAACCCGACATCGCCGGTTTTCATCCACCTGGTTCCATCGGCATCCACATGCACCGTGTCACCCGTTGCTCTCTCGTTCTTCCAATAAGCCTTCATTAGAGTCGGCCCCGTGAGCCAAATCTCGCCACGCTCGTGTGGCCTCGTGATCATGGTCTTCCCATCCAGCTTCATCAGCCGCGCCGACAGGTTCGGCATCAGCTCGCCGACTGAAGCGCTCTCGTTCTTCACATTTGGATCCCAGCTGGAGATGTAGCACGTCATCTCCGTCATCCCCCATCCCTGCCTGACCGATGCACCAGGCGAGCACATCTTTCCGACTTCTTCGATTGTGTCGCCTGACAGCGGAGCAGCGCCACCACTGATACTCTCGAGGCTGGACATGTCGTACTTTTTGGCTATCGGGTTCTTTGCCATGCTGACCAGAACTGGAGGTACGGCAACGAGCGTGGTGATGCGGAAATTCTGGATGTGCTGAAGCATTCTCTCGAAGTTGTATGCAGCCATGATGTAGACCGGGACACGCAGAGCCGGAAAGATGGCCCCGAAGTATGTCTGCGCAAACGCATGATAAAGAGGCAGGAAGCACAACGTCCTTTCCCTCTGTCTGAATTCTTCAATGCCCGGAGCTTTGTTCAACAGGCTGATGACTTGAACGCAGTTGGCGACATAGGAATGATGTGTAACCTCGACGCCTTTGGGCACCCCAGTTGTCCCGCTGCTGTAGTTCAGACAACAAGTCGTCGATGTAGGATCCTCCGGCTCAAACCAAACCCAATCCCTGGCTGCGACCTCATTCCCAGATATCAGTTCGGTCCAATGCCGAGGGCCGTTGCTGTGATCGTCACTGAAAGCGAAGAACTGGGGGGCAGCCCTGTAATCATCCGCTCCAAATATGTAGACTCTGTTTGGTGATATGCCGGCAGAGAGAGCAGCCTCGATGGCAACCGGGAGGTTCTCTGGCGCTGCAAACACGAACTTGGCCCCCGAGTCTCGTAGCTGATGTGAAAGTTCGCGGGCGGTGAAGTTAGGGCTCGCTCCAGTGTAGATACCACCCGCCATCAACACACCGAGGAAGAGGCTCGGATAGAAAATGGTGTTGCCGGAATACACCAAAACTCGGTCTTGCGAATCGAGGCCGGCGTCGATGAGTCCCAGTGCTATTCGTTTGGAAAGTAGTCTGAAGTCTGATCTTGACACAACGTGGGACTTTGGACGATCGGCATCGATGAATACTGGCTTCTGGAAATCTGGTAATTCTTCGGTGGCGGAGCCAAATATCCACGTCTGAAGAGAAAACATGGGAATCGGCTCCACGAAACGCGATCTTATCGTCATTTTTTTCA
Source organism: Colletotrichum fructicola Nara gc5 (assembly GCF_000319635.2). NCBI lineage: Eukaryota > Fungi > Ascomycota > Sordariomycetes > Glomerellales > Glomerellaceae > Colletotrichum > Colletotrichum fructicola. Next base: position 3,000,953 of record NW_027094051.1, on the reverse strand, counting down.
ATTTCAGATTGACGAAGCTGCCCAAGAATATAGAAGCGTGACTCTTTGTCTGCTGCGAAATTGGACGGTTTGCCGGGGACGGAGAGAGGTGCACTGAGGGGTAAGATAAAGTTCGGAGGTTTAATGTCTGCTGGGCTTAGCAGTTTTAATCAACGTGTATGATGATCACTTTGGTGAGATCGCCCGGAATCTCGTATGCATATGTCAGAAAATAGGCAGTTGTTATAGGGCGGATCTATTGGCTACTGTAAAGGCTTATGCTAATGTTCTATCTATGCCGGATCGCCGGCATAGTCTGACTCCACGTCAGCGCCGGACTCTGCTAACATTTCGGGACGTAAGATAAGCGCTTGTAAGGGGTTTGATTTCAATTGGGAGCTTCCCCAATCGTGCCTTTCATCTTTGAGACACCATGACCAAATAAAGCTTTCGGCACTTCGACGGAGCTGTAGCCGGGAGTGGGGCCGAGCCAAGAACCGAACGGACACCGGGTTCACCGATCAGGGGCAACGGTGCAATCGGCCGTGGACATGTATCGACTATACCACTTCATCGACCTTTGCGTCGTTCTTATCCATGGATCCGGCGACTGAAATGTTGTCTCGAGGAAGAATCGGCCTGCCGCGAAGATGTGCCCAGACGGCAATATGAGTAGGCCGTGAGAAGAGAGCATCCATCTCTTCCAGTGAAACTCCTGTGAGGCATCAGTGATGGAACGTTACTAGCTTTGAACGGAAGTACTTACCTTTTGTCTCAGGAACACAGAAAAACGACCACAACCCGATGCCAATCAAGAACCCAGCGAACATGAAATAGGTTCCGTACCCCAGGTCTGTGATCATGAACGGCGTGGCTCTGGCCACCACGAACGAACCCAGCCATGTGCTTGCTGTTGAAATCGCAACGCAAAACATTCTGACATCCAACGGGAAGATCTCCGCTGCATATGTCCAAGTGATTCCCTGAATCGTCGCGCAAATTATGAAGGAGTGCAAATAGATGCAGACCATGGCAAAGTAACCCCATCCGCTCAACTGGATGTTCCCCTCGGCGGCATTCGTGGCTGGGTCTGCAATCATCACGTAGCCGCCCACGTACCATAGAGGTAGGCTGCCTATGACGGATCCCCAAAGGAGCCCTCCACGACGACCGATCTTTTCAACGACCCACACAGCGAAGAGGATCATACCGAGCATCTTAGCAACACCGTAGATGCCGGTGCTGAACAATTTATTGCTACAGAAGAGTTGTCAGCATCATCCCGTCAACTCTAGAAAGAGATAAATACCTGGTTCCCACGATACCCAACGTCTCAAAGATTCTCGGGCTGAAATATGTCATAATGTTGACACCCGTGAAACTTTGGAGAAACATCAGGAAAGCACCAACTCCAACCCGATTCCTCGTTCCCGGGGCCAATAACTTTCGAAACTGTTGCTTCTTGCTCAACCGCATCGTGCTCCTCTCCTCAACCTGCTGCCTGATCTCACTCATTTCATTTTGCACATACGGGTGGTCCGCAGGGAGCCCGCGAATATACACCAACACCTTCTCCGCCGCCTCGAAGTCATCCCCGCGAGCAAGCCATCGCGGCGACTCCGGACAGAACATGATCCCGAAAAAGAGCAACACGGCCGGGAGAAGCTGTAGCGCCAACGGCACGATCCACTGCGCCCTCTCCCGCTCATCGATCGTCCGGTCAGTGGCATAGTTGATCCAGAACCCAAGCATCCCGCCCCCCTGCGAGAAGATCTCAAACACGCCCACCAGCCTCCCGCGGATGCTCGGCGGCGACGTCTCGGCGATGTACACCGGCACGGTCATCGTCGCCATGCCGATGCCCAAGCCGCCGATCGCCCGTCCGGCATACACCAGCTCCAGCATCCCGTTCGCGCCGGACATCATGGCGCCGCCGACGCAGAAGACGAGGGCGGCGGTCATAATGGCCCTCTTGCGGCCGTACTTCTCGGCGACGGGGAATGTCAGCAGGGCGCCGAAGAAGGCGCCGACTTGGAACATGGAGGCGATGTTGGCCTGGGAGTTGTCGCGCTCCGAGGGGGTCATGTTGTCGATGCCGAAGTCGCGGACGAAGGAGTCGAGCGACATTGTGCCGCCGATAACGGCGGTATCGTAGCCCACTAAGGAGGAGAAGTTGTGTAAGTCAAGATCTGGACAAGGATGGGGTTGGTCTCGCAATCTTACTAGAGAGGGCTGCCATGGAGGCCACGAGGGCGATGTAGTGGATCGTCCAGTTGCGGACCTCAGGGGGGTCGGTCGTCCCTTCGGCTGCTGCAAAACCCATAGTGCCGGTGATGAAGAGAGATAATTTGGAGCTTCGATATTGGCTGTTAGAAGGAGGATAGTAGATGGCATACTTAGATCCGTGTGATGAAAGCTACCCTTATATAACCCAAGATACCGACAGCTCAAGATGCCGACGCCATCTCAGCCAGTGATATCTCTGGAATTCAACTCCGGGGAAATCTTGGGGTCCCCGCGGGGTTGTGGGAGTCGTGCGGAGTGCATAGAGCGTAGGATGAGCCAGATCGAAGGATATCTTTTTGCGAGTGTGTGGCTCACGTATGTCCAATAGATCGGTCCCTGTATGCACCGGTAAGGATGAGCTGCATGTTGAGCAAGGATTCTCCGCGATTATTTGTCAAACAAACAACCTGGGGATATCTATAAAGCGGGGGGAAAAGGCCAGTCTCGTCTGCCCGAGGGCCTTGGCCTTTATGTTAGTTAGTCTGTTGCGCTTGAGGTCGTCCAAGATATTCGCCCGGTGGGATATCGGCATGTTGACTTCGATCCCGAGAGCCAGGGAGGATTCGGCATGTTCAGTCACGGATTGCGTCGAGCTCTGCTCACATCACATAGCATACGGAACGATTCAAGTTGGAAGGAAATGTCTAGCTTCATTGACGACGAAGAACAGCTAAGTAGCTACTGCGGTATCCTGGGCTTGGAGCCATCAAAACGAGCTATACTAGCAACGCGCAAAACCCAGAAAACGACATTAAACCTCCAATAAACAAGAACAAAGAGACGCGGCTCTGGAACCCAAATCATGCTTTTTCCCTCCCAGGCCGCAACAGCATCTGGTATCTCTCCAGCCTCCGGTACTCCGAACGCCACTTGGCCGGGTGCCATTTCCAGGACCGACCCCAAACTTAGTCCAACAGGGAGAAGGAACAATGTACTTTACATGCCAAGATCCCGACCCAACAGCTATGCATCAATCGGAAACTCCTCGTCAAAAATGCGACCGGCATCTATGCCTCAACGGCGACGGCGGGCGCGCTGACAGCAGCAGGCTCTGGCTGGTTAGCCTCCTCCTCCTCTGCAATCTCGCCGCCAGCTTCGCGCTCGGCCCAGGCGCCCCAGAGGCCACGCTTTGCGCGGACCTTGATAGGAGCTCCCAGGTTTTCGCCCTGTTCGACCTTGATAGCATCCTTTGTCGCGAGGACGAGGCATTCGAAGAACATCTTTGTCGCGTCGGCCTTTGTTGTTCTCTTCTCGGGGAGCAAGTCTTGGAAGACAACTGCGCTCTTCTTGCGCTTGTCGGCATCGTGCTCGGCGTCGGGGCCGAAAATATCTCTGAGGACGTGCACGGCATGCTTGGTGCCGAGGGAAACCGGGCCGCTGTCTTCGGGGTGGACGTTGGGGGCAACGGTGTCGTCGAAGTTCGGCATCGGGCTTGCCTCGCGAGAGACGGGTCTGGCAGTGTCGTCGTCTCCTCCGAAGCCCATGCCATCGTCCTCGGCCGGGATCTCAAGAATAGTGCCGTCTGCTGCAACACTTTGGTTGCCCAGGCCGGCATCTTCAATAGCGAAAGCATCCTCCTCATCCACGTTCAGGCGTGGTGACTTGGAAGAGATACCCTGATCACTCTCAACATCGGCGATGCCGCTGTCGCGCTTTCTCTTCAGCTCGCTGGATCGGCTGATAGCCTCCAGAGAAAGCATGCCTCTCAGCTCAGGTGCCCAGTTTGTGCCGCGTCCCTCAAGCATGATGTTAGAAACAAAGCCTCCGCTCTTCTGCATCTCCATCAAAGCGAGGACGAAGGGGTCCTTGGGCAGGAAAGACTGAGCTCTCAGAATGTTCGCGTGGTTGGCTTGCTGGTCCTTAATGTGAGTGCTGGAGAGCATGGTCTGCTCATCCGGCTGGAGAACCTTTCTCTTCTTGGCGCGCTGGGGGTGGCGAACGACGGACAGATCCTGGTCCTCATCGGGCTCGTACAGATCGGTGTGCTGGATGCGAGAGTACTCCTCCTCAACCTCCCTTGCGAACTCGGGGTCGATCTCTGAAAGTGGGGACTCGGAAATGCGGGCGCGAGCCATGTCGAGAGGAGCCCCAGGAACGACGGACTGATCGGCGATGGGGAACTGGAAGTCGTTGTCGTCACCCATTTGAATGTCTCCCTCCTCGTCAGCAATGCGAACGTTGTCGTCGCCGAAATTGAGATCCAAGCCAAGTGAGGCCTCGCGTTCCGGCTGGTCCTTTCCGCGCGGCATGATGTCAAGCTCGCTGAAGATGTCGTCCTCGACAGAGCGGGCAAGGGGCGCGTCTCTTCCCATTTCGATCGTGGTGTCCATACGGCCGATAGGCTCATCGACGTCCATGCCAAAGTCCAGCTCCAAGTCGAGATCCTCCATTGGCGCCAACTCCAGCTCATCATCCAGGGTGTCTGCCTGGTTCAGGAACTGACTGTTGTTGAAATCCTCCTGCAGGTTGATGTCACGGTTGCTAACGCGGCCCTTGCGACCCACAGGGGTGGCCGTCACATCGTCCATTTGCGACAAAAGCCAGGCAGCATCGGGAGGCGGGGGCAGGTCGAGGTTGTCGAGTGGAGTAATCTTGTCAGGCAGCAACAGAGCTTCGCGATTGTTGACGTACAGGTTGGCGGCGGGAATATCGTGGTTGTCGCTTGAGCGGAAGGCCTAAGAATGTCAGTGAAACGCGTAAGCGATGGGTGTAAGGAAGAAAACGCACCATCTTGATCTTCATGGAAGCCTCATTGCAGTCCTCGAGCAAGTAGCGGGCCTTGCGGTTGTAAATTCTGACGACACCGAGCAGCAGCTGACCGCTTAGACGCAAGGCCATGGGGGCCTGGCCGGGTGTGATGATTGCCTCTACACTGTCGGGCAAGTTGGACTGCAGAATGTGCGTCTTGGAGAGCTTGCGCTCGAGGTTGGCGGACAGCCATACGCGGACAAGAGGACCGCTCTTTCCGAGCAGCGCGTCGGAATAGAACATGGCGACGGCTCGGGATTGATTTGATGCAGGTTGGTGAAGGAGAGGGGTTATGAACAAGAGCTATTGCCCGTGAGGTATTATACAGCGACGCGCGCCGGGGTTGGAGGGGCGGGTTCGGCTCGGAAGCTTGCTCTGGTAAACAAGGGGACGCGTTGTGGTGCAAATTCGGTCGCGTTGTCGATGTAGCGGTCGGTGATGAGTCTAGCACGCGCAAAAAGCGAGTCGCGGCGACATGAAGCAAATAATTTGTATCGCAGGAGGCGAAATGCGCTGGGGTAGCGATAGCGATGGGAGCAAAAGCGCGATGAGCGACGATGAGGGAGATGGAGGAAATGAGTAGGAGGGGGGAATCAAGGTGTGGTGAGTGGTCTATTCTGTCTCGACGGTTGGCCCAGCGGACGCAAAATGACGGGGCTGGGATGGGGCAGGGATTGGTTTGCGCAGAATTTGGGTGGCACGGTGGCACCAGCCACATCACGTGAGGGCCGTTGCTCCACTCTTGGGCAGTCCACCTGCTGTCCCAGCGACCGTTCCGGAAGCGGCGGCCGGTGTACCTAGCTGCTACCTTACCTGATACTTACACGCCAAAGAGCTCTAAAATCAGACAAGAGAAGTCCTTGACCAGCTGTTCAAGATGTCTTTTGATTCATCCCGCATGATATGGAAAAAACTTGTGTACGAAGCACTTTTCCCGCAGAGTGTTAACTCTAACCCCTGACTTAGTTCAACACCCTTGCCGTATCAGACCGTCCCGATATCTACCGTCGGACTGGTCGAGATGTGGTCTAAGCTCCTGGGCAGCATTACCTAAGCAGTCAAGATCCAAGCTTCAAGCGTCTCGATTCCAGCTCGGTATTCTTCTGAGCCTCCCGAGAAGCCATCTAGCGCATGGTCCGCTGCAAGGTACACACACTGGACCCAGCCACTTGCAGCTCCGAGTTGGTTAAGCCTCGTTAATGTTTGCAATATGCGCTTCCTTCTTCATGACTGCAAGAAGACCTTTTCTCTTACATCCAATGAGGCAGTCTTCTACAGAAAGCCAACGAGCATGATAGAAGAGGACAATGCCAACCGAGGAGTTCACCTGGCTGCCGCCTCATTTGGAACCACGCGGATGAGATGAAACCGCAAACGGGCAACACCAATATCTGAGTTGCTATCGGGCCTCCACGTCCGTTTCTGTCGTTGCGCACCCTGGAAATCCCAGCAAAAATAGACTGGAGACACTTTTGCTTCACCACGCGTCAAGTATGCGACTTGGACGAATCATTGTAAAAGTCTTTTGACATCGTCTTCGCTCTTCTTAGGAACACACAGTTCTTGCAAATACCTGTGGCGCATAGCTATGGTTTTGCTAGTGCGTGTACCACAGAGCAATTCTGCTAGTCGTACCAAGAAAAGACCACCGATTCATTCCTTTTAGCTCTGATGACGCTGTGAGTGCCGCAACCACGAGACCGGCACGTTAGCAGTATCATGCAGCTCTCTGACGCCTGAACACGGCATCGAATGCTTATCACAGTGGTATTACGGTGTCTCTCCACTGGAACATGCGGAGCGGCGATTGCGGTCCCGAGTCCAGGTTCCAGGGCCCCCTGGTCCAATAGACACGGACCCGCCCCATAGGCGCGCTGGCACACGCCCTGTGACCCTGCACCTTGGGTCCTCAAAGGTCCAGATTTGGCCTTGCAATGTGCATTTGCTATCCTGGCAAAAGGCACACGTTTTCTCAACTCCTACCACGACATCCTTTCTCCTTCACCTGTCAACAACGCCCGCGAAACTATGTCTTCGGACCCAGCTACCGCCAATTGATACCTACCCGACCAAGGGCGATACGTCCTCCGAATAAGACCCTCTCCTGCGACCCGACGACATCATTGCACACCCTGGCGCATGTCCCCTTTTCGGCCGGCTCCGCAACAGATGACCGATACTGGGCCTCCTATAACATCTGGAAGGTCGTGATCGAGGTAGCCTTGCCTCGCCTCCCGCAGACATGCAGTGGCCGTGGCACAAGAGGAAAGCCTCCGACGACGATGGCGAATATTTGCTGCCTCTGGCCTCAAAGGTGCCGGGCATGAACAGTTTGCCCACGGAGCCCCTCGAGGCGGAACCGCCGCGAGAGCGGCCAGGGCACATCCGGACGACATCTGCGCAGTCAAGAGTACGCCGTGGTTTCTCTTGATTCATGTGGACGAGTTTTGCTGACATCGATGGTCCACAGAGCGTTGCGGACGAGTTCTCCTTCCTGACATCAACAGAAGCCGCCAGCCGGCTGCAAACTTCCCTCACCCACGGTCTGTCAGCGGCTGAAGCGTTGAACCGACTACGCGATTGGGGCCCGAACGAAATTCCCCATGAGCCGCCTGAACCACTGTGGTTGCGATTCATCAAGCAGTTTCAAGAGCCACTCATCGTGCTGCTGCTGGTGTCAGCCGGGGCTTCCATCTTCCTTGGCAACATGGACGATGCGGTTAGCATCACAGTCGCAGTCACTATTGTCGTTACAGTTGGTTTTGTTCAGGAATACAGGTCAGAAAAATCAATAGAGGCGCTCAGTCATTTGGTCCCGAACCATGCCCACCTGGTTCGGTCAGCATCGAACAAGACACCAGGCAGTGCCCGAACGCCCACCTGGCCGCCGAAGCCCCCGATGGATGGAGATGAGTCGGTGGCATCAAGCACGCCTGGGGAGGAAATGCTGGAAGCAACGTCGTCAAAGGTCATGGCCTCGCAGTTGGTACCGGGAGACTTGGTATACTTCACAACGGGTGATCGAATTCCAGCCGACATTCGAGTCACGAAAGCCTCAGATTTGACAATCGACGAATCGAACTTGACGGGCGAGAACGAACCGGTGCGAATTACTGCTGAGCCACGATCGCGTGGCGTGCTATCGCCAGCGTACGGGGCCGAAACCCTCCAATTACCTAGCCCTTCGGCGCTGTCTGACGGTAGAGAGGCCAGCGGAAGCGGCGACAACAACATCGCTTGGATGGGAACATTGGTCAGATCCGGACACGGGCAAGGAGTTGTCTTTGCGACAGGTGGAAACACCCATTTTGGCACCATCGCAACCAGTGTGTCAGGAACCGAAAGTCCGCGCTCACCACTCCAACTGTCCATGGACGATCTTGGCTCCCAACTGAGCAAGGTGTCATTCGTCATTATCGGCATGATCTCTTTGGTAGGCTGGCTTCAGGGTAAGAAGCTGATGGAGATTTTCACCATTTCAATCTCGCTTGCTGTTGCAGCCATTCCCGAAGGCTTGCCAATCATCGTAACGGTCACTTTGGCCCTCGGCGTCCATAGAATGGCCCGTCACAACGCCATTGTGCGCAGAATGCCGAAAGTAGAGACCCTGGGCTCGGTGAACGTTGTTTGCACCGACAAGACGGGTGAGATATGTTCGGACGCACGTGTACTACACTCATGCTAACTCTCTCTAGGTACTTTGACTATGAATCATATGACTACCGCCAAGATGTGGTACTTTGGTGCCAACGATGCCATAGATGTAGATTCCGACGACGAAGCAACTGAGACTAAGCCTGATCCTGCTACTTTGCGCATCCTGCGTATTGGTAACATCGCAAACAACGGCCGCCTCGCACAGCAATACACCGAAAATGGCGCAGCAGCCAGGGCCGTGCTCTCGTCAACACAGGGAACTGACTTTGCCTCGACCTTTACGCGCTGGTGTGGACAACCTACCGATGTTGCTATGCTTGACCTCCTCGACAGATTCAAGGAGCACGACGTTCGCGAGTCTATTGGCCCCCGTCTCAGCGAAACTCCGTTCAGTTCTGAACGGAAGTGGATGGGAGTCACCATCGGAACTGACTCCAAAGAATTCGCCTACATGAAGGGGGCTATTGATAGAGTTTTGGATGCTTGCGACACCTATCTCACTCGCGACGGACGAGAGATTGTCCTCGACTCTGCGCGTCGTAGCGAGGCCATTCAAGCAGCCGAGACTATGGCTGCAAAGGGTCTACGAGTGCTTGCCTTTGCCAGCGGTGCTGTGTCACGATCTGCCAAGGGCAGGGCGACTTTAGCGCCAACTACTCGCAGCAGCACTCCGGGTAGCCCGCATCCGCAACAAGACGAGACATATAGAGGTCTTACCTTCGCCGGGTTGGTCGGTATGAGCGATCCCCCCCGGCCTGGGGTTGGTCGTTCGATTAGGAAGCTTCTGCGTGGAGGAGTCAAGGTTGTGATGATTACGGGCGATGCCGAGACCACTGCTGTTGCCATTGGCAGACAGCTCGGCATGCCAATCGCCAAAGCAAGTGAGGCGGGATCCAGTGCTTTGGCCGTTCGTCCCGTTCTCAGAGGCGAGGACGTTGATTCCATGTCGGAAGAGGAATTGTCTCAAGCGATTCAGCACACCACTATTTTCGCTCGCACGAACCCGGATCACAAGCTCAAAATCATTAAGGCTTTCCAGGCCAGAGGCGATATCGTGGCCATGACTGGAGACGGTGTGAATGACGCTCCGGCACTGAAGCGAGCCGATATTGGTATCTCCATGGGTTTGCACGGAACTGATGTCGCCAAGGAGGCTGCGGATATGATCCTGACAGACGATGACTTCTCAACGATTCTGCGGGCCATTGAAGAGGGCAAGGGAATTTTCAACAACATCCAGAACTTCCTGACTTTCCAGCTTAGCACAAGTGCTGCCGGATTGTCGTTGGTATTCTTCTGCACTCTACTCGGCTTCAAGTCGCCCCTGAATGCGATGCAAATTCTCTGGATCAGTGAGTTGTCCACCGTGCACACCTTTTCGACTTTTGCTTACCAGTCACAGATATCATCATGGATGGACCGCCCGCTCAATCGCTTGGCGTGGAGGCTGTCGACGCCGATGTCATGAATCGCCCTCCTCGCAAGCGCAATGATGCGGTGCTCACCAAAGCCGTTCTTTACCGCGTCCTCACCTCGGCTTCCATCGTCATGTTGGGTACTATGCTCGTCTACAGCCGCGAGATGCTGTCGGATGGCGAGGTTAACCGCCGCGACACTACGATGACCTTCACTTGCTTTGTATTATTTGACATGTTTAACGCTCTGGCCTGTCGTTCCGAGTCCAAGTCGGTTCTGCGAGGCGAAGTTGGACTCTTCTCAAACACGCTCTTCAACTGGGCTGTCTCGCTCAGTATTGCGGGCCAATTGCTCGTTATATATTTCCCCTGGCTCCAGGAGGTTTTCCAGACGGAAGCTTTGGGCTTCTTCGACTTGGTTGGTCTGTTGATGCTTTGCAGCGCGGTGTTCTGGGCGGATGAGTTTAGAAAATATTGGAAGTATGCCAGGCGGAGGCTGGCCGGTGGTTACAGTCAGGCGGTTTAGAAATGGGGGCAGCATTCATGCAAAGGGGGTACAGGCGGATTGTGCTTGTCAACGGCCGATGCACATGTGTAAACTCTGAATACGGTAAATAATTAACGGCCTTTCCAAAAGATGCATTGCAAATTTCCACCAAATTTCGTCCAATAGCTTCACCTTAAACTTGACAGTTGGCAGATCAGCCCAAACTCTGTTCTGCCTCCCTTGCGCCCACACCGACGCTCGCTTACCGGTGTGCAGGGTTCACCGAGTCTCCTACCTTGCACTTCGGGCCAGCTAACACCTTCACCTGCACCTCGACCTCAACCCCCCACCGGCCCGGATTGCACCCACCCTACCTCTGCTGGCAAGCTCAGGCAGCTATGCACCTCTCAGCCAGCTTGCGCCAATGTCAACCCTCACGAATGGCGTCTCTTTCCATCGCGCGGACAGCGACAATGCCGCCGACAGCGCAGCACTCGTCGCAGCAGCTGCCCGACCTGGCAGTAGCTCCAACACCACCTCCATCTACGCTGCCTCAAGCGTCGCCGAGGTGCGCGCCGCCCTAGACGCCCTCCACGCCCGCGAATCGACAGTCACCAGCCGCCTCGATGCTCTCCTGGGCTCGCAGGCCGACCTCGCCCGCGAATTGGGCCGGCTCGACCTCCTCCGCGCGGGGCTCGGCAGCCAGGTCATCGCCGCGCGGTCCATTGGTAACGACATGCTCGCGACGGCGGCTGACACGGCGGGCCGGCTGAGTGATAAGGTGAAGGAGCTGGATCTGGAGAAGAGCCGCGTCGAGGACACGCTCGAGGTCGTGAAGCAGGTCGTGGAGCTCAAGGCTTGCGTGCAGGGCGTCGTGGGCAGCATGGGTGCCCCGCAGGACTGGGAAGCTGCGGCGGCGTACCTTGCGCGCGCTGCGCAGGTGCCCGAGGATATCACAAAGGGCAAGTTTGCGTCGTCGATCGTGCCCTCCGTCGAGGTGCCCGACCCGCCATGGGTTACGCTCGAGAACGCCAAGGAGAGCCTGTGTGGACTCTTCCTGAGGGAGTTCGAGAAGGCGACCAAGGAAGGAGATGGTGCGAAGGTTACGAGGTTCTTCAAGCTTTTCCCGTTGATTGGGAGAGGCGACGTTGGTCTCGACGTATATGGACGATATGTCTGCCAGGGCGTGGCTGGCACGGCGAGATCGGTCTTGAAGGAAGGGCCTGGCGTGCAAGCTCGGAAAGAAGGGTTCTTTTATGCCAATGCCCTCACCAGGCTGTTTGATCATATTGCGCGCATCGTTGAGGGGCACGGAGGTCTTGTCGAGAGACACTATGGCTCCGGGAAGATGGTCCGCGTTATCGAGCGGCTGCAACAAGAGGCGGATGTACAGGGTGGCATCATCCTTGATTCCTGGAGCGATGAGCGCGATGTCGACAGACGCCTCAAGGACGTCAAGAGTTACCCATTCTCTTTCCTGGTTCAAAGTTTCTTGCCACCGCAAAGAAGCGGAACACCACGGGTCAATTCACCTGCAATGGGCGCTGGCGCAAATCCCCGTCCCAGTGAGGATGAGGGCGTCAATATGAAGGAGGTGGACGCAATTCTTAGTGAGATCGCCGTGATGCTCGGCCGATGGTCGCTTTACTCCCGCTTCTTGGCAGGAAAGACCCGGGTAAGTGGCTCTCATTGCTTAGTGTCATCAAACCCTAACAAGATGATAGGAACCCGATGCCCCTGAGGACGCTCCGCTTTCCATACCGGAATTAGTCGTCAAGTCTAATCTCAAACGAAAGATTTCAGACAAGCTTACTTCACCATATAATACAATGATGACCTTCTTCTTCCGAAGATCGGTTGAGAAGGCTTTCCAGTTGGACGAAATGCCAACTGGACTGTCTCTAAGCATGAACAAGCAGGTCGACACCAATCAGCCATTCATTATATCCGCTGTCGACGATGTCATGTACGTCGTCAGCGCAGTCATACAGAAATCAACATCTACATCACAGAGAGACGTCATCGCCTCCGTGATCCCTACGATCGGTCGCGTCCTCAGTTCCGACTTCATAGGCATGATCCAACGAAAGATGCGCGACGAGTCCTACCCCAAGCCGATCGTACAGGGAGGCTTCCCGCCAGAAGACAAGATCATCCAATTCATTGTTCTCATAAACAGTCTCGACACAGCCAACGAGTATCTCAACCGCATCATCACGAGCAATATAGGCAGCGCAAACGATGCGGCAAAGGCGAACGGCGAAGCCCACGAGCCGTCGCTCAGAGACTCCTTCCCCTTCGACAAGGACGTCACCTTTGTCACTTCCGCCCTCAACACACTACACAGCTCTTTCACCCTCAAGACGACCGAGCTCCTCAACGAAGGCCTGCAGGTCCTCTTCCAGCGCGTCGTCCAACCCCGCCTGCGCCCCGTGCTTTCCGACACGTTCCGCGACGTTGATTACTCTCTCACAGAGGAGGAACTCGCCGAGTACGCAGAGCAGAACGACGAAGACGAGGAGGAGATGCTGGACCAGGTATCCCGCCGCTTCGAGCACGGCTGGGACCAGCTGATGAAGCCCATCGCCCGCCTCATGACCGCCCACACGTTCACGACGCTGCACGACCTCACCGCCCGGTACCTCGCGCGCGTCCTCGAGCGCAGGGTCTGGGACGCCAGGGCGAATGCCTACGGCGTCATCCGCATGGAGCGCGACTTCTCGAGCATCGTCAGCACCGTGTCCAAGGGCAACTATGGCGTCAGGGAGCTCTTTGCGCGGGTGTCGCAGATCCTCATGGTGGCGAACATGGAGGAGGAAGAGTGGGAGGAGATTTCTGCGGTTGATAATCCGGATGAGGACGAGGATGGCATGGTTTGGGTGTTGACTGAGGACGAGAGGCGGCGGGCTAGACAGCTTACGACCAGAGAGCGTAGAGCTTGATGTGAAGATGGCATAAGACGATTAGGTGAAAAGACAGAGAGCCAAGCGGGACTGTGGACTTGCGGTTTGGAATATAAAACTATGAGAGATGACTTGTTTTCTTCCAAAGCGCGCGGATCATGGCGATGTCTGCCGGGAATAGGTAGATGTTAGACTATAATTACATCAAGACTGCTGAGGTACATGACTACGCTCGCTGTTCTGGTTGGTCAAAGATGTTTCCGCCGAGACATGCCACAAGAGACTATACCTCTGCATAGTTCCAGAAGGGAAGAAAGATCGACAGGGTTATTGGGGTAGGCGAAAGATCAAAGCCAACTCCTGTTCCTTCAAGATGCTGGCCGAGCACGGATCAATCTGCTCGGGAAATTTTGCCCGTCCGCAAAAAGTAAGGGAAGGTTGAAGATGGCAAAAGAGGGTGATATACCGGGGCCACTAATGCATTTTGTGAAAAGATGAAGTTTACATTTCTCGACCGGGAGGACTTAGCTGTTACTGGCTGGGACAATTCAAGAGACCCAGTAGCAAATGCGTCTACGCCTTTGGACACCCCTCGGCCATTAGAGGGCGTGGGTCATCATTTTCGGCATTGTGTTGAACTTGAAAAACATTGGGTCTAATATTGAACCATTTGGAGGCGGTTTCTTTCCGTTGATAGTTGTATATCTATTCTGGATGCCTGATGTATAAGTATGGACTTCTAGGATAATTCTCGTAGATCAGACGAGGGGCATTCGTCCCTGACTTCCCCATCCAAACCCTAGGTGGCATCCAGAGAAGACAACACGACATGGCTGATTCCTCGATTTCCTCTTCAAGTCTGGCCCCGAATGCTGCGGCGTTGGACGATTCTGTTTCTGCGGTAATGGTCACTCGCTGGGAGAGGAAGGACAACACATAGGTACGTACTTGGAGATGGTGCGCCGGTGCATTAGCGCGCAGTGTGGGGGGATTGTGCGGCTTCCCGTCCGACATCGAAGGCGGGGCACCAGGTAAGGTAGGCTGTCCTGGCATTGGCGCATCAGCAGCCTACCCCAGCGACCTACTGTTGGATTCACGCTGAAGCTTTTCCCAATCCCAGGGCGTACGAAATAACATCCACACCCCATCACCCCCGAAGCCACACTGAGGCTAGGATAGAGGTCTGCAAGCTGCTGGCTGTTCTATCTGGCTCATTCTCAAGGAGCTCTATCGGGTTCCGTAGCTTTCTGAGCCCGTTACGTAGTTCACTTAGGCCTTCTGACTATGTTTTCTCTCATATATCTTATAGCCTGTGGCTGGCTAAGCTATGAGAGCCTAGGGACGGGGTTAGGAGGAAATACAAGGAGGAGCATTGGTAGCCGTAAGAGGCATGTAGCTAGAGGGCAGGTCAGCCAACGGCCCAGGGGTTTTCACGGCAGACTAGGGTGGGGAGTGGCAGATTACCTAGGTAAGCTGCTGTTGCCAGCCAGGAGACCTTTGAGACCTGTGGCTTGAGGGCGTGGAGCATGTGGTTTACCCCCCTCCTTCTCGGTTCCATTATCAACGTCAGGGACGGGAGCTAATTGACACTGCCCCAGCCCAGAATACTGGTCCGAACAGCTCACCGCGTGAAGGGAGTGTTGACGCTGCTGCTCTTCAGGTGTATATATAATTGACCATGATCCGGGGCTACTTGGTCAATGACTGCGGAAATCCGACACCTCTATTGCATAAACTAAACAAGGCACGTCGTCGATCGATTTTCTTTCATTATTAGCTTGCTTTGTTTTGCTTGCTCGTCTTTACTCCGTCATCTTTCGTGCCGCTATCTACAGCACTGGAGATGTCACTTTCTACAGAAGTCCTTGTTGCAATTATTTTCGGTGTGCCAAGTCTTTTTGTCGCCGTTTTATCGGCCGTTTTTGCCTATATGGCGCTCAGACAGAGCCGTCGGAGTCGACGCAGCGTGGAAGCAGACATCTATCCCTACCTAATACCGATGTACGAAGGTCTTGGGAGCCGTCGTCATCCTCATACTCCCACCATGATCAACCTTCTGCTCGAAGACATCCATACACCTGAAGAAACGAGACGCGCACCTCAAAGGTCAGGGGCAAGTTGGCAACGGCTCAGTATATTTTCACGCAAGCAACACTAAGCACCATATTTTGTACGCTCATACCCTTTCTTATTGCCGTCATCAAACGGATATTTCAAATTATTGACCACACGCAGTCTCCTTCACTACCTCCGTCACGCCCTACCACTGCTGCCGACTCAAACGCAGATCCGCGTGTTTGCACTTGATGCTCGACTGGCCGCTTGTGTCGACCATCTTGACCACTTTTACACTGGCCTGATTACCTTCTTCGAGCCCCCCGATTCCACCTTGACGCTTCTTTCTCGTTTTAAATACGTCCGCAAGCAAAGAAACACCAGGAAAGATGGGAGAGGGCTCCCGATGAACACATTATTAGACGAATTCGACCAATAACATAGGTCGTGCACTTCAACTTAGACATGGGGGGCGTTAGATCATAGACCTATCAACACTTGGGACCTCAGCATATGTTATCCACTTGACAAAGTAATGGTGTTTCCTGTATTGAACCATATGCATTTTCTATATCAACACTATCAAACTATCTTTGGAATTGCGTCTTTCATCGTTAGAAGCCTGAACCCTTGTGATTTCCGGTTGACTAGGATTTTTGCATTTGGGATTACATGTTTCTAATCGTTTTTTTTTTTTGTTTTTTTTTTTTGCTCCTGAGAAGACAATATCTTTCTAGAGATCGAGGGCGATTCGCGTCAAAGTCTTGTAGGTGCCTCGGTTGAAGTCCTCAGCGGTCAGGATACGTCCGTTGTCGGCCGGCCTGGGAACCCCAACACGTGGGACAGGCGCGCGGAGGAAGCCCACCTGCAACCCTGGAATCTCCATTCACATCACTGGTTCCACTAAAAGCAGATCTAGGGACCTTACGGGGGCGAGCTTTAGCGTCTGACCTCAGTATTACCTCAGAAGGTTTAGCAGGCAAAACCCAACCAGTTGGACGCCCTAAGCTCGGCGATAACGCCACCACAAACGCTCTCATCTATGTTAGCCGCATCTCCAAAAGAATTTTTTTCAGATGAGTCAACTGCATGTCACTCTTCATCCACACACAAGACCTTTTTTGATACCCATATGACGACGATCTAGATTATTCTTCTCACACATCGGAGATAATTACCCCGGACCCTCATTCTGTCAACTCTATTTCCTTCTTGAACCGAAGGTTTTGAAGTTCTTACCCCTCCAAGGTTCTTCACATTGGCTCTCACTTATCGTATAAGTCGCCAGCTCGCGACACATCTCTCATCTTTTAGCCGCATACACATCAGATATCCTACAACACAAGCCTTCACGATGGAGACCCGTATCGTCAAGGTCGACGCCCAAGGGCTCGGCAACTTCACCAACAACTCTGGACCCGAGAGATTGAGCACATGGGAAGTCAGCCCCTCCGCCTCAGGCACCTCGATAGCCGCCCTCCGCGATGCAGCAGAGTACATGCGCACCAAGGCGACACCAGTGGCTTTCCCGACCGAGACTGTTTATGGCTTGGGTGCCGATGCGACAAGGAGCGACGCCGTCAAGGGCATCTACTCGGCCAAGGGCCGGCCCTCGGACAACCCGCTCATTTCTCATGTCAGCGATCTTGATATGTTAAGGGGGCTGTTGCGATCCGATGAGAACCAGACCAACGGCCATGCTCAAAAGGACCCAATCCCAGAGATATACAAGCCTCTCATTGAAAAGTTCTGGCCTGGCCCTCTTACGATTCTCCTCAAGAACCCGACGCCAAGCAAACTTGCGCCCGAGGTCACGGCGGGGTTGACGAGTTTTGGAGTAAGGATGCCGTCGTCACCGTTGGCGTTGACGCTGATCAAGCTGGCTGGGGTGCCGCTGGCTGCTCCCTCCGCAAATGCATCTACGAAGCCTTCGCCTACAACGGCACAGCATGTTTATCACGATCTGGAGGGCCGCATCGAACTTATCCTGGATGGCGGGGCCTGCCAGGTCGGTGTGGAGAGTACGGTTGTCGATGGACTGTGCAACCCGCCAGTCGTTCTGAGACCTGGAGGTGTAAGCATGGAGGAGTTGCGGAGCTGTCCAGGCTGGGAGGGCGTCACTAAGGCGTACAAGGACGAAAGTGAAACGGGGAAGTCAGCACCAAGGGCACCGGGTATGAAGTACAAACACTACAGCCCTAAGGCGAAGGTTGTACTGTATGAGCATGCGTGCCCGGCGGGAGCTGAGGGCATCGTTGCCGAGGACTTGCAGAAGGCGCTCATTCAGCAAAATGCGGATGCGCTGACGAACGGAGACGGACCGACTTCCGCCAGGATAGGAATCATCCGGACGAGGAGGTGGAAGATTGCAGGTGGCCTGCATCACGGTGCGCTTCAAGTTTCCAAGGTCCATGTTGATGGGGCTGCAGAGGCAAACGCCAGGGATGAGACGACGTATGAGGTTCAAGAGGGCGAGCTCCAGGATGCCGAAGATAAGCCCATGGCCACGGTGCTTGATATCGACTTGGGAGACGACACCAGAGGAATTGCGCAGGGCTTGTTCTCGGCGCTGAGAGATTTGGATAGAAGGGGCGCTAGCGTCATCTTCGTAGACGGTATCGACGACAGGAACGACATTGCAGAGGCGGTGATGAACAGGCTTCGCAAAGCAGCGTCCGAGATCCGGACATAGACGGGATATCGGAAAAGCAAATAGAAGAATTAGGCATAAATCTCAGCATTCGTCATGACATCCCTCAGAGGGATAATACTTTTAATGATGCGTTCCCTTTCTAGGCCACCATAAAACTCCCATGTGCAGCAACCCACCTTCTCTGCGTTGCCAATCCACCTCCTATCTCGCTCGTGCATCGCCTCCTTACAACCCTTGTCGCAGCCAGTCCGCCAGTTTCGACTTGCCCAGCTGGGCGAGGTTGTTGACACCCTGTTCGCTGAGGTCGATGCGGCGGAGATCCACGTCTTGCGCCGGCGCCTTGCTGACTCTTTGCACGATGATGGTAGGGTCGGTCTCGAGGATGATGCCGTCGTCGACGATCTCGTCAATGGCGAGGGAGACAAGGTCGTAGTTCTCGACGATTGTGCGCTTATCGACAGATTGCCTGAGAAGGGGTTAGCATCGCCCAGCGCCTGGCTTTTAAAGCTGCAACTTACTTAAACAGCAGATGAAGCGAGTCTCTCAGGGCCAGAATGACGTTATACAGCAGCACCTCGTTCTCATCGACACCTCCAACGACGTACATCATGACGTCTGACTCCATCTTGTAGAGAACAATTCGGTTGTCGTAGAGGATGATGTCGCCGGTCTGCTTCGCCGTCTTGTCGAGGAGGCCCTTCTCAAAGGCCTTTTGAGACTTGACATCGCCGTAGGGGTTGCTCGCGGAGCCGGCGTGGCCTGCAGTCGACACTATTCGTCAGTCACGAGCTCGGAGCTGGCATTGGGAGCTACGAGCGCATACCGTCCTTCTGTGTCGCCGAAGGGCCGTGGTGGGGTGCGGTGTAGTACTTGGAGAATAACCGCGATCCGTCCTCTGTGCTGAGGATGAGGATCGCATTGACGGTGAAAAGAGACATTCCAGGAGCCATTTTGACGGATTTTATGTGCGTTGCGCCGGAATGCGCTTTGTTGATTAGCTTGCTGTATCTTGAGCCTCAAGTCCACGATGCCTTGTAGGGAGCTCTGGCGGGATGCAATTGACCACGTACAAGTCGGTGGGTGGTTTCGCCGACGGCCGGACTACAGGGGCCCTTGGCGGCGCTGCGCTGCGCCATTGCTCTGAGGGCCACCCTGGCAGCTACGATAGGCGCACGGGCCATGCCTGTCATGCCCTTCCCCACCACGCGTAAAGTGGAAAACGCGAAACTCCTTTTCGACCGCGTCAAGAACCGGGGGAGCGCGTAAAGTGCTTTCCAAAATTGCAGCCAGCCCACTTTCAACTGCTCCTGAGCGCTCTCCACATCTCCCCTCTCCCCAGCAACACGCATATTCTTTCTTGTCGCATTTGCATCCCGCCAATTCCCCCCCATCCCACCTTCGAACAATCCCTCAACGACACATCGACGCAAAGTCAACAAACACCTCAAAACAATGTCGTCGCCCACAAAAAGGTCGACGAGAAGCTCGACGGCCGGTACCACTCCCCGCCGGTCCACGAGAAACAACCCGGATGCAGACCGTAGCAGCCCCGCGCCTGCACAGGAGCCCGCTGCGCAGACGCCCAGCCGCACAACCCGCCGCTCCCAGCTTGCATCGAGTCCTCTGTTTTACGAGTCCTCGCCTGCGCAGGGCAGCAGTCGCAATGCACCTGCCAATGGCGATGTTTCGTCCCCTCTGAGGGGCGTCAGCAGCAGCCAGAATACCAACGTTGGCCCGGCTCCCAGCTCACCGCTGCGTCAAGACATTGACACCCAGTCAACCGGCGATGGTGACAGAACCCCGCGTGCGAGTGGAATGGCTAGAGGTAAGGAGAATGAGGCATGTATACTGAAGACTGAGGACTGACACGACTGCAGAGTCGTCCCCCATCCGATACGATCCCAGTTCCAGCCCAGGCCGTGGCTCGGTGAGGCCGCCACAGTCAGACTTCCGAAGTGAGAGCAGTGGTCTTTTCGTCTCTGACCGTGCCCGCTCACGGAGAGGTGACATTCACTCCGAGGGTTTCAGAACTCCGCGCCGCCGCCTGGTGCTGGACCCAGCTGGCAGAGTGGTAACCAACGCCCCCGGTTCCGATGCGCCTTCTTTCAGCAACCCCGACCCCAACACATCGGAGGCGGACCGTCTCGGTGGAGCGGCCGACAGCACCATTTGGGGTACCAGCGTCTCGATCGACGATACCTTTGTGACCTTCAAGGACTTCCTGAGGAATTTCACCCGAAAGTATCAGATGTACCGGGAAGGACTCTCCGAAGCTGAGGTTCGGGAAGCTCCCGATGCCGAGGGCAAGGTCTACTGGGAGGCCCTTGAGAACATGCTTCTCCTGGGTGGCACCAGGCTGTTCCTCAACATGCAGGATCTCAACACCTATCCGCCTACTCGCAAGCTGTACTACCATCTCCAGGCTTACCCGCAAGAAATCATCCCGATTATGGATCAGTCTATCCACGATATGATGGTTGAGCTGGCCAGAGCCGAGGACTTGAGGGAGCGTAACTCTCAGAGCAGCGCCGGTGATGCTGCGAGGCGAAGCAACACAGCGCCCAGCTCAGAGCCTGTCTTCCCCAGCTCCGACCACCCCGAAACACCCTCAGATGCTCCCACTCCCACAGATGCTCCCACTCCCAGACCAGCCACTGACATCACTTCCAAAGAGGACCAAGTCTCTCAGATGATCTACATGGTCCGCCCCTACGGCCTCGAGAAGATCACTAACCTTCGAGACCTGAACCCCTCTGATATGGACCGGCTCATCACCATCAAGGGTCTTGTGATCCGAACCACCCCTATCATCCCCGATATGAAGGATGCTTTCTTCCGTTGCAACGTCTGCAACCACTCTGTCAACGTTAGCATTGACAGAGGCAAGATTCGCGAGCCTACCGAGTGCCCGCGAACTCGCTGCGCCTCCAAGAACTCCATGCAGATCATCCATAACAGATGCTCCTTTGAGGACAAGCAGGTCATCAAGCTGCAAGAGACTCCCGATGCTGTTCCTGCCGGTCAGACGCCTCACTCTGTCTCAATCTGCGCCTACAACGAGCTTGTAGACTTCTGCAAGGCAGGTGACCGCGTTGAGATCACCGGTGTCTTCCGAGTCAACCCTGTGCGTGTGAACCCCCGCCAAAGAACCATCAAGAGTGTGTACAGAACATTCGTCGACGTTGTCCACATCCAAAAGGTCGATAAGAAGAGAATGGGTCTTGACGCCTCAACGCTGGGTGTCGAGGGTGAGGAGGGTGAGACGAACGACCCTAACCTCCAGGAGAATCGCAAGATTACTCCAGAGGAGGTGGAGAAGATCAAGGAGACTGCTGCACGACCAGACATTTACGAGCTCCTTGCTCGCTCTCTCGCCCCCTCGATTTACGAGATGGACGACGTCAAGAAGGGAATCCTTCTGCAGCTCTTCGGCGGCACCAACAAGACCTTCCAGAAGGGTGGAAGCCCCAGGTACAGAGGAGATATCAACGTCCTTCTCTGCGGTGACCCTTCTACTTCAAAGTCTCAGATCCTCTCCTACGTGCACAAGATTGCCCCCAGAGGTATCTACACCAGCGGAAAGGGTTCCTCTGCCGTCGGTTTGACTGCGTATGTCACTCGCGACCCTGAAAGTCGCCAGCTTGTCCTCGAGTCTGGTGCTCTGGTTCTCTCAGACGGCGGTGTCTGCTGTATTGATGAGTTCGACAAGATGTCAGAGGCCACCCGCTCGGTCCTTCACGAAGTCATGGAGCAGCAGACTGTGTCCGTTGCCAAGGCTGGTATCATCACGACCCTGAACGCCAGAACCAGTATCCTGGCTTCTGCCAACCCTATCGGCAGTCGCTACAACCCCGATCTCCCCGTGCCCCAGAACATCGACCTCCCTCCTACGTTGCTCTCGCGTTTCGACTTGGTCTACCTTATCCTGGACCGTGTCGACGAGAAGAGCGATGCTCGCCTCGCTCGCCATCTTCTCTCCCTGTACTTGGAGGACAAGCCTGAGTCCGCTGCCACCAAAGACGACATTCTCGTAAGTCCACGGATGATCCGTACGTCAGAATCAAACTAACTCTTTCATAGCCTGTCGAGTTCCTTACCTCATACATCTTCTACGCCCGCTCCACCATTAACCCCACCATCGCGCAAGACGCCGCTCAGGAGCTGGTTGACCAGTACCTGGAGATGCGCAAGCTTGGTCAAGATGTGCGCGCCGCTGAGAAGCGTATCACCGCCACCACTAGACAGCTCGAGTCCATGATTCGTCTCTCCGAGGCGCACGCCAAGATGCGTCTCTCCGAGACTGTCACCCGCGAGGACGTCCAGGAGGCTGCCCGCCTCATTCGCTCCGCCCTTAAGACCGCTGCAACCGATTCTCAAGGTCGCATCGACATGAGTCTGCTGACCGAGGGCACGAGTTCTGCGGACCGCCGCAGGAAGGAGGAGATCAAGGAGGCTGTTCTTCACCTCCTCGACGAGCTCACCAGCGGCGGCCAGTCTGTCAAGTGGGCTGAGGTTGCCAGGAAGCTCAGCGAGGGGGCCAGCATGCCCGTCGAGCAGGCTGACTTTAACGAGACGATGCGCACGCTGGAGATGGAGGGTCTGATCATGGTCAGCGGTGAGGGCGCGAGGAGGAGTGTAAGAAGAGTTGCGGCTGTCTAAAGAGAAGGCGTAAAAATCGGCGTGGTGGCGATGTGATGAATGATTATGTGGAATGTGATCTTTTGATAGATACTTGTTCGGGATGGTAAGAAAGGGACTTTGGCGTCGGCTTTCTGTTTTCATTTTGCATTCGAAGCATGACGTTGAGTAAAGATATAATGGATGTTGATTCCCAAGCTCAAATATCTCTCCAAATGTGTGATGTCTGTAAACTGGCGTTTTCAAGTGAGATGCGTTGCGACCTTTATACACATGTAGAAGAATGTTGCGTGTTGTAACCTCCAGGAAAGGCAGCGGCGACCTGCGTTAAAGTTGACGAGAAGTGCGCGTCGGGATTGTGTTCTACTTGTGGCTTTCTTTCTTCCTCGGACAGTACCTTAGTCTGCCTGCCTTGTCTTTCCTTCCTTTGGGAAGCACGAGAATTGCGGTACTAAGCGGCGACATTGCGGTGAATGCTCCTGCCCCGGATGGAATGTTATTTAAGGTGGCTTCCCTCGGGAGTCTACCACAGCGAGCAGGGAAAGTGGCCGTGGATATGCCCAGTGATGGCCTAACGTGTCAGCTGAACGCGCGATTCCATATTACCTGAATCCAGAGCTTCTGGGTTCGAACCTCGCTTGTTGATCTTTTTTAGTCTTTTACTTCCCATTGCAATTTATTTAGCGGTTCCTTTTCCCGCCCCCTAGTTCGAGGTGAGCCTGGTTGTCGTTCGCACCACATCGGATGCGTTCTGAACCTCCTATTTATTTGCCTCACTGTGCGTGAAATCTGTCAACGAATAATGGAATTCTGCTTGTCCAGCTTTCTTTCACCAAATGCGTTCTTCTGGCAACATGCTCGCAGAGATGACCACTTGGGGTAGGATCATGAGGTGCCACAGAAAACAGCACGCCAGCTTGAATAACGAATCTAACAACGAAAATAAATAGACGAATCAGACGCAATAAAACAGACGAAGAGGTATAATTTAACATGAACTGCAGATGAGGTGACAGTCTGTGATTTGATGGCTCCCGAGCCTCTCAAATCTGGTCCCTCCCGATCTTCGTGAGAGGGTGCTTCGTGGCTCAACTATTAAAGGCGACGTGAGTGGTGGAAAGGCGACGTCAGTGGCGATCAGCCAACATTCAGTTTCCATCACTGACGTCGCCTTTGATTGTTGAGGATAAGAATGCTTTAGAAGGAGTGATTACTGATCAATCTTATTGCCTTATGCTGTTGTATGGAAGCTGACGAACGCTGGTGAGCGTACTACCTGGACATATTGAAGTATTCACATTCAAGCCAAATCTGTTCTTGTCGCCCAATTCTCTGTAAGCACAAGAAATTTCCGGGATTGCTCCCTCAAGTAGTCCGGCCCGCCCTACATATTTATTAAGTTTCGTTATGCTCACCGTGTCATTGAGTTCTCTCCATCCGTCTGTCGGGCTTTTTAAGCATCGTTTTCATTGCCAAGAATATTGTACGGGGCACGAATGCGCGTCCTCAAAGATTCTGTGTCCACGCTGCAAGAGGCGCCTATCGCGTCAATACAAACACGACTCAGAGTCATCTTACAACCCTTGGGGCCAGGACCTATGGCCAAGCATCTCGTCCAGTATTTCCACTGTCCTCGTCCTATTCGTGCTTGGATACTGTGATGAAAACGCTCCCAGCTATATTTCCTGTTGATGTAATCATTAGACCCCATGTTCCAGCAGAATCTTGACGCAGAGACGCATCCCCTTATCCTCGCGTTACCATCCACGAGCTATCTACACAATCAGCAAAACCTGTTCAGTCCGCCTCAGCTAGGAAGCTCGGCAGCACCAATGGGATTCGTGATCCTAAGGACCATCTGTTCTTCCACGGGGAAAGTCCGTAATCATCTATAAAACAGCTGGCTATGGCCTTTCGTAATAATTGGAGGAAAGACAAACAAAGGTCTCGATACCTCTGCCTCCTTTCCCCCGAGAAGCTTTCTGGTGAGATGATAGGGAGGCTTTCCTTCTGGCGTCCAGTCCTCTTACCGTCATGTTCCTCAACCCATCTCTTCTTCCCTATCCGTAGCTTCTTTTGTTTTACTCCCTCAAACCTGTGTGAGAAAAAGGGCGCATAAGCACTAGTTGTAGGGGTTTTGGCGAGGGTGAACCCAAACGAGTGTTTTGCGGCTCTTTTCACTGCAATTTAATCTCTCTCTGTGGGCGTGAGTATTGGCATGCATGAAGGGTGTGTGGAGAATGTAGACGGCACAAGACCCAACATGAAGTCACGAGCACGATCACAGGGCATGCCATTCGTTGAGGCGATAATTAGTACATAACGATGCTGCAATAGAAGAGTGGGATTGAAGGGTTCAAAATGTTGTGTAGGAGTCAATACTAGAGTTCGCGCTCATGCAACCAAACGAAGAATACATGGTGGTGGTCAACGGTTGTCAATCTTAGCTACCTAATACAGCTGTCCTAAATATCAAAACTCAAATTTCATGATCCTCCCTCCGTAGTACTCCATTTCATTATTGTAAACCGTGAAAACCGTTTTCCACCAAAAAAATCGAGTTCGCCTCTCGTCGCGCGAGGGACAGGTCTTACTCGATGTCAACCTTGTGGATCTCAGTCCACTCTTTCTCGAGCTTGGGGACGGTGACGATGAGCACGCCGTCCTCCATCTTAGCCGTGATCGACAGCGCGTCAATTTCCTCCCTCTCAGCTCCCGCAGGCGGGAGTGGAACGGAGCGCGCAAACATGCCGACACGGCGCTCGCTCGAGGCCATGGTGGCGAGGAAGTCCTCGTCGCCGGGGCGGTATACAACGCCCGCGACGCGGAGCTCGCCCTTGTCGGCGTCCCAGTCGACGCCGATGTCCTCCTTCTTGGCTCCGGGCAGGGCGAAGTGCAGGACGTACGAGCGCTCGGTGGCGAAGATGTCGACGGGGGGAGTGAAGGAGGAGTCGTCGTTAGGTCCGGCGGGGCCACCGAAGTCGGGACCGCCGCGGGGGCCGCCGGGGGTGTTGAGGCCGCCGAAGCGGGAGGCCCAGTCGCGGATCTGCTGGGCGAAGGGGTGGCCGGCGAACTGGTTCAGGAAGCCGGTGAAGTCGAAGCCCGGGGGAGGAGGGGGCGGGTGGCCGTAGGGCGGGGGAGGAGGCGGGCCGGCGCCAAAGGGGGGAGGCGGAGGCGGGGGAGGGTGGGCACCGCGGGGACCGTGGGGGCCGTGGTGGTGTCTGCTGTGGCGCCAGTGGTCACCATCGCCGCCGCGGCCGCCGAAACGTCCGCGACCTCCGCGTCGGCCGGGACCGTGATGGTGGCCGTGCTCGTGCTCGGGACCGCCCTCGTCGGGACTGTCTCTCATGGTCTCGGGGGAGTCGTCCTTCTCCTTGTCGGAGATCTCTGCGTCGTCGATGTCGCGCATGATGTCCTCGTGCGTCTCATCGCCCTCGTCACCGTGGCGGGGTCCGTGGCGGCCATGGCGGCCTCTGCTGCCGCATCGTCCGCCGCCGCGGCGGTGGCCTGGTCCTCCTCGTCGGTCGCCCCAGCCGCCGTAGGCGCCCCATCCGCCAGGACCGCCGAAGCTGAACTCGGCGCCGTGGAAGGGGAAGCCGGGACCGCCCCAGGGGCCGGCATGGTCGACGCCAGCTCCGGCGCGGGCGTTGGGATCAGAGTTGACCCAGCTCCAGAACTGCTGGGGACCGCCGGGTCGGGGGAAAGGGTTGTTGTTGCCGTTTGGGCCTGCCCAAGACATGATTGCTGTTGCTTGGTGATATCGGGTTGGATGTGTGTGTATGTGTGTAAGTGAAGGGTTGTTGTTGGAGATGGTGATGGTAGTGTATCGTAAAGCTATTGAAGCTGCGGATGGAGACGAGGAAATCAACACTTGGACGGAGACAGGAGTCGTCTTATATATCACGTTGGGCGAACTGCTGTGAGGCAGAAGCATGCGTATACCACCATCTGATATCGGGCATGAGTGAAGGCAAAAGCACTTGCGACGCCGATTTGCACCAGTCAGACGTACGTACACTACACCCTGTCGAACAGATCAGAAAGGTTTCGAATGATGGACATGGGAAGCACGATGTCGCCACGCGTCCCGGGGAGGGGGGGCATCAGCTCATTGGACGGAGGCGGAGGGCGGGAGACATGCTCACCGAGCCCCGACGCCTCAGGTGTATTGGAAAAGTCCACAAGTCCACCGTGGCGTCGGAGACCGAGTTGAGACGGCGCCGCAATGACTCTAGGGGTTATCCCAGGTGTCGAAGCCGCGTTTGTTGGCGTTTGCCTGGTATCATTGTTTATTTCATCAGGGAATTACGCAGTCCGCAGCAAGGTGAGGGGCGTGACCGACCGAGAATGAGATGGGATGAGGGAGCCCAGAGTTCGGGGCCGAAAGTGACAAGGCACCGCTGTGGGGGTAGTGTGGCTTGCTCGGTCCCGTTATGCGGTACCGCTGCGCAGCTGAAAGGTTGCGAGTGCCACAAGTGTCTGGGTTGTGGCTCGCCACCGACACGGGCAGGGACGCGCACGCCAACTGAGGCCTCAATCCACGGTTGGTCTAGGCTGTGCGTGGACGAGTCGTAAGGCTTGAAGTGTGAGTCAAATGCTCCTGGAAATGTGTCGCTCTCGGAATAAGTTGCCGGGGCATCGTTGTATCAAGGTCCGAGTCCTTGTTGTGTTTGCCGAGGAGTCGAGATGGGATTCATATGAATATCAGTGACAGTGACCAACAACTCCGACGTCGACCAGTGACATTCCATCTCGTCGGGGTTTGGGGGGGCGAAATCTCCACGACGCTCGAAGCTTGGACCAGGACCGGCTTAGGTAATTCACCGATGGAGCTTGGACCACATCTCGGCCAGTCCCGCGGTGGGCGTCGGGACTCGGGAGGCCTTTGAGCCTGTGTCTGTGCCGCGGATCCTCTTCGGGCTTTTCTCGTTCTCTTCCCATTATTCCATGCAAATGGCATTTCCCATATTTGCTCTCACCAACGCCTGCATTCAGGCTATCATTTTAGGATATTGCTCCTGCATGTTTTCCCATATTTCCTTCGCATGTTCTACGCAGATTGTCGGCGCTTCCACTCATCAAGTGATGGTTCACGCTTCCCATGGATGCAGACTGACTGCCCAGTCGCTTCCCCCTTTCTTGGCGCATCGTCGACTCACCGGATACCAGATGCCGCATCCACCTTGTCAACAACAAAACACTCTCTCATCTCGCCGTGTGCGCATTACGAAGTCGAGTGGCTCCGCTCCGCTGTGCTGCTCTAGACTCTGTTGAGAGGGCTCGAGGCTCAAGCCAAGCAATTCGCTTTCATGGGCAGGCGCTTGCAACTCTCAAGTGAAGATGCCCATTTGCTGCTTCCCACTTTCTAAGCGCCCAGCACCTGCAGCCAATCACCAAGCTTCGTTAGGCAAGATGCCACCATGCAGGGCTCCATAGTAATGGGTGCTTCAGGTTCTTTGGCTCACTGATGCCGCCCGCTTGGAGGTGACTGAGGGGAGACGAGCCACTTGTGCTCTCCTCTTGAGGCAGCTGTCTCCAACGGCCAACGGCCAATACGGCTCATTCCCTGCAAATGCGGCATGCCATGCCATGCCAGCCCGGCCAGGCCTCCCCTCCCGTTCTGGCGCCGGGAAGTGTGTGGTGCATGTGTCCAGGTGTGTGTGTGTGAACTGTGAGGTGTGAAGCATGAGAAGAGAGGTTTCCCCTCCTCTCGCTCGCCCTCGCTGCTGCCGCAGGAGCAGGAAAGAACCCCCCAGATCCCCGTTCCATCCCATCCCATGCCGCTTGACTTGCACTCTGCCCAATGCTTCCCGCCAGACCCAAACCCTACCTACCTAACCTAGACGCCTGTCGTCCTATCTGTCAAGTTTTGTTCTTTTCAAGGTCGAACTCCCCCCTTTCCCTTTCGCTCTGAAATCGACAAATCTTCAGCCTTATTTCAATATTTTTTTTGGTGCCGCATCGCATCTGTTTCGTCCATCCATCGGGGCCTGACGGAGCGGCCGGCCATTTCTGCGACCTCCCCCCGTGAGACTTGAACCCCACCAACCCCCCATCTGCTGCTGCGATCCTCTCGAGCTACAGTAGCCAACGGCAGACACAACAAACCACCAGCTTCGACAGCTCCTATAAATAACTTTTTCCCCCTGACCTGCAGACCTGAGCTTTCGCCGTGCGTCATTCGCATACTCAGACTGCACCAAGCCTGTCGCGTACCTGCGCAAGTCGATTCGAGATACCTACCGGTCCATCTAGATACGACCCATCGCCATGGAGCGCAGTCGCGGCGTCCCTGACGCCGAGCTGTTTCTAAGCAAACCCTCCGAGGAAGACTGCGACAGCCCGACCGTCGAGCCTCTGAGAATATTCAAGCCTCAGAGCCCCAATCCATCCTCTTCCGACCGCTTCAAGTACCCCGCTCCTCCGTCGGCCTCGGGCACCCCGTCCTCCTTCACCTCCAAGCCGACCTTTCCTCTGCCTCCAGGCGCCTCGAGCTCCGCCGCGCCTCTCCCGTATCCCGATGAAGAAGACCTCCGTCCTGGAAAACCGAGCAAGCCTACCATCACTGCCCCGAAGCGTTTTGGCTCCGACTACAATGATACTACCCCGCGCTTGAATGCCACCAGTCCAGTTGAGACCAAGAGCCCGACCCTCGCAGAGCGACGCGGCGCTGGTCCGCGGCCTCTGGGAGCTACTTCTCCGACAAGTCCTGGCGAGGAGGGTAACTTCTTTGCGAAGCCCTTGAACGCTCCTCAGCCCCAGCGCCCGGTTGCTTCTACGACGAACTACCCCTCTTACACCAAGAAGCCGTACTATCCTCCTCCCGGTGGCGCATCAAGCTCGACACCTCCTGCTCAGAGCTACGCTCCAAGGCCGCCTTCTCAGCCTCTGTCTCAGAGCTCTGAGCATCTCGACATGCCTGGCCAGAGCAACGTGAACAGGTTTGCTTCCACTGCTTCGACCTCAACCACACGCGCCAGCAGAGGTTCTCCACCCCCGCCTGAGACCCCGATCGTTGAACCGGGAGTGATCCCTGGCGGTGGCATCGAGGCTCGATATGCTGCTTCTGGTATTTCAGGCACGGCGACCTTGACCGGCCTTCAGGCGCAACAGGTGCAAAACTCTGCTGCTTCTCAGAGATTGGCGCAGTACGGCGGAGCACCACCGCCCGCGCGACCATGGACACCTACGGAGAACCCCGAGAACCAGCCTCATGGACCTCCCACCGTGTACCAGGGTATGAACCAAGTGGCGAGCCCTACTCAGCCCACATTCAGTCCTCCTCCTCAACAAGCGGTAAACGAAGGAGACCAGCCTGCCCTGCAGGTGAGCGTCTTGGAGCAGGACTTCGCGCGCATGAATGCGAACGACCCTCCCCCGGCTTACTCGAGTGTCAACCCCGGAGGCAACTCGTCCTACCCCGCTGAGAAGCAGCGTCCGGCTCAGCAAAGAGCAGACTCACAGCCGTCTGTAGCCACATCTGTCGCACAATCGCCCCCAAAGAAGCCCGCAACGGCTGGTCCCGCGGCTGCAGGGCTTGCGTCGCCCGCTCTCCAAGGACATCCGGCTTTCGCCAATGATCCCCGACCAGAGCAGCAGAATGGATCTCCAGGACCGGCCCAACAGCCGCAAGCACAAGCACAAGCACAACCTGCGGCCACTCCGGTTGCGCAAACTGCACAAGTTCCTGCCAACTTTCAAAACGCTGGGCCATCCTCACCCCCTCCGTTGCCCGAGGGCTGGATCGCTCATCTTGATCAAAACTCTGGTCAATACTACTACATCCATCTGGCCTCGCAGGCTACCCAGTGGGAGTTTCCAAAGGGGCCCAACCCGATCCAACATGAACAGGCGCCTCTGTCGCCTACTGCCTCGACATACGGCAATCCCCTCGCATCCCCCATGTTTGGCAAGCAGAGCATGGCGTCCCCGATGTTCCCTCCTCATACCCCTGGCTATGCTGAGAGCATCATGAGTGTCGCCGTATCGCAGACTCCCACTACCGCCGGCTTTTCTGGGCCTCCCCCCAGTGCCGGTGTTGACATGTACAAGATTCAGCCAACGAACGGCGTCTACTTTGGGCCGTATCTGCGCTACTGCAATATGGACATGGAGAAGGGGACGTGGTTGGGCAGTATCATGATCGTGACTGAAGCACCGCAGCCTCCTACGATCCATCTTCACTTGAGCGCCGACCTCTCTCCTAATCCGCGACAGTTGGTGCCGCACAATATCTACACTCATCAGCGCTGGTCGTTTTACAAGTACGATATTGAGTTGCCCATGAGCGAGAATGGCACCGAGAGATGGACTTATGCCGTGACATCCCACCTGGGATGCACAAGATATGAGTTTGTCGTTGCCGGTCGTCACGAGAACGGCTGGCGCTTCATCGCACACTCCAACAACGACTTTGCTGCATCGACGTCTCAGAATGAGCGCTCTAAGCTCGGTGGTGTAGGCTTCATGTGGAAGGATGTGCTGCAAAAGAACGTGGATTGCGGAGGTTTCCACGTTCAGCTTGGCTTGGGTGACCAGATCTACGGTGACAGGTTATGGAAGGAGGTGCCGCTTCTGAAGCAGTGGCTGGCCATGAGCGGCAGGGATAACAGGAAAAACGCACAGTGGACTGCCCGCCATGAGGAGGACGTTTCTCATGCCTACTTCCACTACTACACGAGTCACTTTGACCAGCCGTACCTGAGAGAGGCGTTTGCCCAGATTCCTCACATTTTGCAGGTTGACGATCACGACATGTAAGTTTATTGGTCCTAATCGTTTCGTTCAGAACTGACCCGCGCAGCTTCGACGGCTTCGGTTCGTACCCCGAGTACATGCAGGGCTCGCAGATGTTCAAGAACGTTGGCCGCATAGCCATCGAGATGTACCTGCTTTTCCAGCACCACACGACCGTGGAGATTCTCCGTAACGTCAGCAATGACACGGACTTGTTCACAATCACCGGCCAGGGCTGGCACTTTGTGAAGTATCTCGGACCTGCTGTCGTTGTCGTTGGGCCCGACTGCCGATCTGAGAGAAACCAGACCCGGGTCATGGCCGGCCCGACCTACCAAGGGCTTTTCCCCAAGGTCGCAACGCTACCTCCCAGCGTGCAGCACTGCATCTGGATGGTGTCAGTTCCTCTAGTCTACCCTCGTCTTGAGGCAGTTGAGAGCTTGGCCACTGCAGTCACTACCGGCAAGAAGGCGGTCAACATGTCATACAACTTGCTCGGCAAGGTTACCAGTTCAGTGGCTGGTGTTGTTGGTGGAAAGGAGGTCGTGGCACAGGGCTTCACGCAGGTTAAGAAGGCCGTCGGAAAGTCTGGTCTCATGGGCAATGTTCTCAACCAATTCGGAGAGATTGATCTTGCAGAGGTGTTGAAGGACATGTGGACTCACGAGTCGAAGGACCTGGAGAGGACGTACCTCATCAGGACCCTCCAGGGCATTGCACAGCAGAAGGGAATTCGCATGACATTCATGTCAGGAGGTAAGCTAAATCCCCGCCTCACTAGTCAGCCAAAGCTAACGCAATCCAGACGTCAACTGTGCGGGAGCAGGCTTGGTTCATGATCCCACTCATCCCAGCGACCACAAGACGATGTACCAAATCATCACGTCGCCCATTGTCGCCCAACCCGCCAGCAACTACATCTTGAAATTGCTCCACAACAACAAGAGCCTCTACGTCCCTCAGAACGGCCACAAGTCCAACCACGAGGTGTCAGACACCAAGGAGGACATGATGGAGATCTTCCACACCGACGCCAGCGGCTCAGCGCGCGAGCTCAAGAAGCTTATGGGCCGCAGAAACTACGTCGCCGTAGTCGCTTACGATCCGGAAGCCATTCCGGGCACTCAGTACGCAGCCAACCAGGCCAACGGCCAAGGCCTGACGAAGCTTAGCTTGGCCGTGGATTTCGTGGTCCAGGGCGACGGCGCTTTCACGGCGCCGACGAAGTATGGCCCGGTCATTGTGCCCCACCTAGGATAGAAGAGCGTGGATTTCGGAGGCTATTTTCTTGAATATTTTAACATTTTCACACCTTTCCAGGCGACTTCCAGAAACGATAAGGCATAAAGCGAGTGCTTGACGACCTGATGATATAAGCCTACATTTACTACCTATCCATATTCCCAATTTACAAAATATGAACTTCAAGTCATCCAGTGCAGACGGCCCGGTGCGAAATTGATTCATGGTGCTTTCCAATGCTCATATGAACGAACTGTCACACGCATGAGCTATGATTTTCAAAAACCAGAGACCAGCTTCTCAACAGCATCTAGATCGGACGTGTCTCAATACAGAGAGTCTGTACACACGCAGGGGATCCACCTCCTCGCCGCTGTACCTGACCTAGCGTCTTGCAACACCGCACGGGCGTCAGTCATGCTTCCTCCCCTGCGGTAAAGCGGCCGCCAAAAGTTGTCACCCGCTTGTCTGGCTTGAGCACCTCACCTACCTAGCTTCAGGACACGATGTCTGGACCCCAGGTTCTTTTGCGCCCTTGTGAACACGTTCCTGGCTTTCGTTTCTTATTAGTCTTCCGTGTTGGGTAAATCCGAACAGAGACCATCGTCATCGCCAATCGCAAGCACTTGCACTGCCACCCCATCTTGCGTACATCAAGTTTCAAAACAATGTCCAGCTTGGGTCCAGTCAAGAATACTCATCTCGTTTCGATGCCAATCCCTCACTTATGGCCAAGCTGTCCAGAACACAATCTCAAAGACAAGGACAGATCACCCCGAGGGTAACAAATGACTGAGATCTGTCAACTTGAGAACATGTTCACCATGCGATTGCTTACCAATGGTGCAAGCACATCATCAAATACCATGTTCAGCTTTGAAAGAATCTCTGTGAACAAGATTTATATAAATGTCCCTCCGAACCCAATTCACCACCCGGAAGATTTCTTGGTTCCCTGAGCTCAAAGCACCAATCACCTCTAAGCACCTCCAGCTACCCACCACCCAAGGAAGACCACTCCAGACCCTGAAAACGCACCCACCACAGCACTGCACCTGCCTGTGACCTTACCCCTGCCCCGCCATCTGAAAGTCGACCCCGCGCATACCCATCCACATCCCGAAAGGAAGCTCCAATCTCAACCCCTTTGCTTCTGACCGCCCTCTGCAATTGTCTCTGCTGGCATAAGTAGATCCTTCCCAGACTTCTGCGACGTCACAAACGGCAAGCTCGAGCTTCACAACACATTTCACCACCCATCACCCACCGTCACAATGGCTACCTACCCCCTCTCGAGGAGCGTCCCCTCAAGACGACCATCTGCCTCTTCGACGTCGACGAGACCCTCACTCCCGCCCGTCGCGTAAGCTCTGCCCTTCCCCCTTTCCGCCTCCAAACCCTCTAACCCTGGCCTCCAAACCAGCATGCCACCCCCGAGATGCTCGACCTCCTCGCCCGCCTCCGCCAAAAGTGCGCCATTGGCTACGTGGGCGGCTCCGACTTCAACAAGCAGCAGGAGCAGCTCGGCGACGCCCAGACCCCGGTCACCACCCTCTTCGACTTCTGCTTCTCCGAGAACGGCCTGACTGCCTTCAAGCTCGGCCAGCCGCTGCCCTCCAACAGCTTCATCAAGTACATTGGCGAGGACAACTACAAGGAGCTCGTCCGCTTCACCCTCCACCACATCGCCGACCTCGACATCCCCGTCAAGCGCGGCACCTTCATCGAGTTCCGCAACGGCATGGTCAACATCTCCCCCGTCGGCCGTAACGCCTCCAACGACGAGCGCAAGGCCTTCGAGGACTACGACAAGATCCACAACGTCCGCCGCGACTTCGTCGCCAAGCTGCGCGAGAAGTTTGGCCACCTCGGCCTCACCTTCTCCATCGGCGGCATGATCTCCTTCGACGTCTTCCCCACCGGCTGGGACAAGACGTACTGCCTGCGCCACCTCGAGAGCGAGGCCAAGAAGGAGGGCGGCATCACCTACGACACGATCCACTTCTTTGGCGACAAGACGCACGAGGGCGGCAACGACTACGAGATCTACACCGACGACCGCACCATCGGACACGCCGTCAGCGGCCCCGAGGAGACCATGCGCATCGTCAAGGAGCTTTTCGACTTGTGAAGCGTGCGGGAGGACAGCAGGTTATGACGGAGATACTGGTGCTGAATATGGGGGCGGGTGGTTTCCAATTAAAAAGGAGAGATGATACCAAGACCAGATGGTTTTTCGGATGCGCAATTGCCTCGGCGGGGAGATAGACAGAGATCCCTTACGAACTGAATTTAGAGCAAATGAAAAGAATCAAGCGCTGAAGATATTGCAACCCCTTAGGCATCGAATCCAGTGGAAGTCGTTGGCCCGATTCTCCAGCATTGGTCAGAACATTGGAGGATGCTACGGTAAGTTTCTCTAGGCTCTCGAGATGCTCGTTCATTTTGCCACTTCGCAAGGGGGGCAAAATATGTAAAGCCTTGATCGCTCTGAATTGTAATTTGCCAACATTGAAGCTCTAGCCCATGGATATCATATTTACCAACCCCCCTACTCCGAGCATAACCCTTTTTTGGTCCCTGTAAGCCACTCTATCGTTTATGCCGTCCATCCCGGAATCATTTCATTACATAGCAATACAGAAAATTGAGCCTTGCATCACCCCAGGAGGACACTTCAGTGCCGCTGGCTCTTCGGCAGGGGGTGGATCCACGAGACCAACAGGTTGACCCCGATGTGGATGCACCCAATGACCCAGAATCCCTTTGCGTAGTTGGTGCCATTGTCCATGAAGCGGAAGATGATGGCGAAGATGACGCCACCAAGGTTGCCGCCGGCGCCCGTGACACCGCTCACGATGCCGTTCGCGTAGCCGTGGACATGCGGGATCAGGCCAAAGTTGGCGCCGTTGCCCGCCTCGTGAAAGACGGCCATCAAGAAGACGAGCCCGAACATGGTCGCCTCGTCGTGCGGGTTCAGCAGGCCGATGAGCAGCAGCAGCGCGCCGGTGAGCACGCCGCAAAGCGTGATCCACGCCTTCTTGAGCCAGAGGTTCTGGCCGCCGTAGCGGTAGAGCAGGTCCGAGACGACGCCGCCGGCGGGGCGGGTGATCACGTTGAGGAAGCCGAACATGGCGGCCCAGTTGCTGGCGCCGGTCTGGCCGAGTGCGGGGAAGTTCTTGAGGTAGTAGGAGGAGAGGACGGCGTTGACGGCCAGCTCGCCGCCGAAGGAGCAGCCGTAGGTGGCGATGTGGAAGATTGTCTGCGGGGAGAGGACGACGGACATGGCCTCCTTGAAGGTGGGGTTGACGACCGTGTCGCCGCGCGCGGTCTCGACCATCTCGTCGCGGGAGAGGCGCACCTCGTGGTCGCCGAGGACGCCGTGCTGCCCGTTCTTGTTGCTGCTGTGGTTGCTGCGCTTCTCCTCGTCCGAGACCATCGAGCCCGCCGTAGTCTCCTTGCGGTCTGCGATGCCGCCGGGAACGTCGACAACGTCAGGGCTCGCGTCGACGACGCCGTGGGACTGCAGGTTCTCCTGGGCGTGGAGGTGGCGGTCGGCCCATTTGCCGGTGGGTGTGTCCTCGCACAGGAGAAGGAGGCCCAGGCCGCAGGCGAGGAGGCAGATGACGGGGACGATGAAGGTGAGGCGCCAAGCCTGGCCGGGGGAGTAGCCCCGCGCGTGGACGAAGGAGTCGTAGACGGCCGGCATGACGAAGTACGTGATGCCGCCGCCGGCGTTGCCCCAGCCGCCGGCCAAGGCGTTGGCGGTGCCGACGACGTTTTTATCGAAGAACCCGGTGCACCAGACCTGGCAGGGGACGAAGGTCGCGCCGAGGACGCCGATGAAGAAGCGGCTGATGTAGAGGCCCGTGGCGTCCTTGACGAGGGGGGCGAGGCCGATGGGGATGCTGCCGATGAGCAGGAGGGAGCCGAAGACGATGCGGGAGCCGAAACGATCGCATGCGGGGCCGGCGATGAGGCGCATGAAGAGTGTTGCGACGAGAGAGACGATGTTTGAGTTGGCGACTTGGGCGGTGGTGAGGTTGAGGTCCTTCTTGATGGTGACTGTGAGGAGGGGCGGGAAGGTGTACCAGGCCCAGAACTGGACGCGGGCGTGTTAGCAGGCGGAAATCAAGCAGACGGTCGTGTTTATACTCACGGCAATCATGAAGCCGAGCCAAGAGAAGTGAAAGGCGCGCGCGTATACATTGAAGATGTTGAAGACCGGGATGCTGCGGGCTTTGCGGTTGATGGGGTTCACCTCAGGTGCCCTCCAGAGAATGGAAAGTTCCATGGTGAGAGGTTCGGTCGATCCGTCCGGAGTCGACGTGGTATGACGTGGGGTCTTGGGCAAATTCCTTCACTCTCGTATAAGCGGGCTGGCTTTGAGCTGGATCCAGGCGCTTGATGCTCCAAGGCTGCCCTGTCGTGGACTGTTATCGTGTCACTGTCGTTGAGTGCTTAAGTACAGGTAGGCAGATAATGTGTTCGGCCGGAGATTGTCCTGGATTTATATGGTTGTCCTTATTTGTGTAGCATAGTGTTCAGCAGAGAGGAGGCGGTTGAGGCATCTCCGGAGAGACACCACGCTAATCCCAATGGACGTCTGCTGCGAACGCTCCCTTGCTCTCTGTGTCTGTGGAGGTGCAGGGGATATGGGGGTGTGAAGAAGAGTGTGATGGAGGTGTGTCGATGGGACGGGAGGCGGGCCAAGCCTAAGAGCCAGAATGGACCAGCGGCGTGGGAGCCTTAAGAGCGGGCTCACTCGTCGATCTCTCTGATAAGACTTTCTCGCCGGGAAGAGAGCGGAAATGTCAAATTCTTTGCTGTAATGTAGGTAGTCTGAGGCGCTGGGATGGTTTTTCAAGCCAAAGTGCTGGGTTTGCACGACACTTCGATCCGCTCAGTCGTGGAAATCGAAGTCGAGGCCCAAATAGCAGCACTCTTCAATACCAGGCTGTGTCGAAGAAAGATCTTGTCTCGGAACACAGCAAGCTGATGTCTTGATAAGACAAGAACGGGAAGTCAAGCTGAGGAACTGTCAATCGCGAGCCTGCGGGTAGATGAGCTCTTCCCCAGGTTTTCCCCTCAACAGGATGACGCGCTGTCTCCCCGAGGTAACAACGCCGTGGCCTATGCAGAGAACTTCGCAGCAAGTCTATGCATCAAGATAACGAAGGCTCGAATGAGAGAACCCACGGGCCAAGCAAGAGAGTCCGACACTAGGTTCACGCCTTGTCTTGACGGATACAGCCTTTGCCTGTCCGGGGTGGTCAGTAGAGTGCTTTCCAAGAGAAATGATTGGACGGGGCCCTCAAGGACTTGGGAGCAATTGAGCCAAACGGAATCTTACGAGCTTATTGCTTATCTCTGGAGGCTCTCGAGAGGCGCTCAAGATGCAGTCGGGACGGGTGAGCCAGGCCCCACCCCTGGCATCCAAGAGATAAGAAAGTGACTCTGATAGCTGACTGGCGAGTGCTTAAACCTTTGATGTCGATCTCCGCGGACCTTTCGTCGTGGCATGTGTCTAGGGACAGATGGGAGTTGGGCCGAATGATGCTTCCATGATTACGATGACTGTCTGTAGGTAGGCCGACTTGAAGTGAGTGAGTGAGTGAGGAAGAGAGGAACTTGTCTAGTGGGGTCCTTGGCGACGATGATAAACTTTCAAGCACTGGCTTAGCCTCCCTACAATCTAGACCAATAGTCGGCCGGACGGTGACAAAGACAGGTGCCGGTGCTTTAACGATTGGCAGCTTGACCTAAAATACATCAGGCTTGGCAACAGAATCGTCTATCCTATCTTCTCATGAATATATCATACGCCTGGTGTAGTACGAAAAGGAATCTCTCGTCATTCTCTATTGTCGCAGAAGATTGGCAAAGATTTCATGCTGATCCTGCATCAACTGCCGTGTACCGTCTCCCGGTCCGACTTTGGTGTAATTGAACGGCCTGCGATTGGGCAATGCTGCGGTCCCGTTCAGCTTCCCCCTTTCTGGATGCTGTTATTCCCCAGAGAGGACCCTGAGCTAAACTCGCAATGAGGTGGACGAAAATTGGGGTGACCGAGTCCTTGGACTGCAATTAGGGAGTCAGTCGAGATAAGATACAGATAGCGGAGCCAAGGAGACCCCTGGCAGCAAAGAACACCCACTGTTCGCAAGAAAGTCTGCCCCATGGCTTATGTCATCATCTGCCCCCACGCTAATGACCCGCTTGTCTGGTCCAGGTGTTTCCCCTCCCGTCGCCGCGTGCATCCCCGGCCTCCCGGACCCGTGCCGTGACGGGGTCTAGACTTTGTCTGCCATCCGACCACATCTCCCGTCCCAAGCTGTGTTGTCTTCAAATCAACAGCAGTTCAAAATCAAAGAAGATTCATCTAGATGGTCGTCATCGATACATCCATCATGCCCGTTATCAGTTGCAGGCTTTCAGATGGTCGTTTCCAACCTCCACCCTAACGCGGCGTTGCGGACCCTTTTCGCCATTTCGCACGTGTAAGTCAAGCTCCGCGGAGATGCTTCATCAGAGATAACGACAAGACAGCCGCAACCTTCAACAACAGATGATGGCCCAAGCGCCATCCAACTTATCTTCAACGTCCACGGCTATCAATTGGTATTTGAGATGAGAGCTGTTTACTAGGCTTTGGGTTGCTAGAGTAGCCTGGGCACTCGAGCTAGCAGTTCGAGCTGCCTTCGCGACGGGAATGAGTATTATTTGTAGGTCTGGGCCTTCGACACTAGAAAGGAAGCCTTTGGGGCTTCCGATAAGGCCCTGAAAGAGATCTCTGGCTGTCCCCGGTCATGGATTGCACAAGTCTGCCAGGACCTTCTTGCAGCGGCCCGCCCTCATCCTCTGGCGCGGATGAGTGGTGCATTCCGGGGGGGCCTACAGCGCTTCAGTTGACTTCGTTGCCTGCGTTTCTGGCATATCTTGGCATAGAACCAAGAAACCGTGGCCTTGTCACAACCGGATCAATAGGTCTGGGCAGCAGCGCCGACGCCAGAACGCATCATCCGATCGCGCAGGCTCAATCAAAGAATACCACTCGCGCTATCAGCTGTCATTCTGACGGCCTGAAAAATTATCGAGACAGGTCCGAAGACTTGGCGTGGGCGAGACGCGCAAAATGTCGCCACAGCACGCATCTGAACCCGTACGATTACTATCGCGACCGAACAAGTGGATCGTATTTTGCATCTCCGGTTCTCCTGGAAGCTCGTATCTACGCCCAAAGACAGGCTTCAGCGGCCAGTTTGGGTCTCCAAGATCAAGAGATATCGAAATTTCAACAGCAGCACGATATCGAAGCTGATCGATAGCTTGAGCTCGTCTCGAATGATATTTACTTCATTCAATATGCTCACGAGATTGAGTGTATCGCGTGTTGCTGATTGAGGCAAATCACGAATGACACAGACACTGACACATTCAATAGCCGAGTATTATGTCTGATTTTACAAGTCTTCGCTTGACACCACGACCTGTCCGGCGATAAACGGCGTTGTCGCTGGTAGTACGGCGTCGAAGGCATTTACTGACCGTAACCGCCTACGACGAACGCAATCAATGACAGCCCTTGTACTCGAGCACACAAGTGTTTTCGTACTCGGTCTCGAGGTTTGACAGCTATTCCAAAGCGACGTGTTGCCGGGCACGACAAGATTTTCAGAGCAAGATGGCGTAGAGCATGACTGCTGTGGCTTGAGTCTGCCTATTGCCTGGCACCAGGCATGCCACGTGCAGACCTTTCAGAGCACGAAATACCACCCAAAGCCTGTAAGTGTTCACTGTTGGGTGAGCTCAGATTTCTGTGGAGCATTGGCCTTACTCTGAGATGGCCGTTCTATTCGGGCTACAGACCATCCTAACAGTGTTTTGGTTCTACACATGACACTGTCTCATCAACAGTATTGCTGAAATCACATCGTCAAAACGGCTTTACTACTACAAAACTCTAAGCGGTGCCTCCGTGACGAGCCAGATCATGACGCACACTCTTGTTAGTAGTTTCACCATGACGTCTCTGAGCATTCTGGGTCACGTTACAGCAGAAGCGTCGACCGCCTAGTTTCTCATGAGAAAGTAGGACCAACACAAGAAGGAGTATCAGCTGCTTTACTGACCATCTTAACAGCAAGGAAAGCCAAGTGCGACCCCTTACCAACACAGAATACAGAAGCTGCGAGTACACACCGGCTAGTGCTTGAGTACTGGTGCAATTTGATCAACATCTGACCGTGCCCAGTATTCATGTGCTTAGAATGACGAAGACGTGATTTTATGTGGCTCCTCTAAGCAAACACGGTATGAAACCTCAGCAGAGGTAACGCGGCGGGGTTGTCGACCATCACAATTCGGTAGACTTTACCACTGGACTCTCCATTGACGGTATCATTCATTCAGCTTGGAAAAGTGTCCCCGACCGGACAACCCACCAGCGTCACCGCTCTCACCTTTTGAATTCTTCCTCACTTCAGCCGGCATTCATCCATGGCTTCGCGTTCACAGCTTAACGTACCTCACAGGCCAACTCTTCACACACCGACTTACATCTGACGTTCATCTGAAGGAACGATTCAACCATCTCTTGAATACGAAAGAATAGTGGCTCGTGACTACTAGCATCAGTAAGATTCATGCTTGGAATCCGAGCTCGTCGCTCGTGACATCCGCGCATGACGTCGATGTCACCCGAGAAAGACCATGGGCTATTCCGTCAGAGAGATGATTACCTGTAGTCTGAACACTGACGGAAGGCACTTTGCCCTTGGATTCACCTACAATCCGGCGAACGAGAACGGAAATAACCATCCGAGACGTATTAGTCTCACCAAACCCACGAGAACTTTCAACCGATGCCAGAGCCAGAGACGACCACCCAAGATCAATTTTTACAACACTTCCAGTACCAGCTACGTGATTTCAAAGCCCCGATTACCGAGACAAGAAACCACAGAAAGACATATGTCGTCACTCATCACTGCTGGATTCACGCAACCCGCCCTAGGAGACCCGCTGAAGCCAGTGGACCAGCCCAACCGACCTTGGCTTACCTACCACCACCCCGTCTTAACCCACTCCTCCGCCTCAGTCGTCAACACCAAACAAGCTGGGTTCAGTCGCCCGGCTAGCTCAATCGGTAGAGCGTGAGACTCTTAATCTCAAGGTTGTGGGTTCGACCCCCACGTCGGGCTCAATTCCCGTCAGCGATTGGCACTCAGTTTCATTTTTTGCATGTTTCCCGGTCACTTTTTTTGCT
This sequence comes from Colletotrichum fructicola Nara gc5, assembly GCF_000319635.2. Classification (NCBI taxonomy): domain Eukaryota; kingdom Fungi; phylum Ascomycota; class Sordariomycetes; order Glomerellales; family Glomerellaceae; genus Colletotrichum; species Colletotrichum fructicola. The sequence continues at coordinate 2,958,886 of NW_027094051.1, read as the reverse complement.
CTCGATGTGTTTCTTCTAATGTGAACCTGCTCCGCATATTGCAAGATCGCTCGGACGTCTTCGCATATAGCTCGTGTGCTTCTTTTCCGTTTGAAGATGTGTGTGGTAAATTAGTGCTGGCTGGGTAAGGTGAATGGCACGATTGAAGAATGAGCTTATTCGGTGGGTCTCCCTTTGTCTGCGATTGTCTGGCCGTCACATTGATTCAGTCTCCATCTCTCTGAGAACTAGACTGGATAAGCAAGTCTTGGGGATGGGAGAAATAAAACTATATACACTTGATTGAGACTGAATGGAAACCGAGCAGTTAGGGTTGCATGTATAGTGCACTAGATGATGTCCGCTTACCGGGTTGCCAACAACTAGGATATACTACTTCAGTGACGATGATGACTTGGAGTCAAAGTCCAGACGTCTCATGGGCAATGGGAGACATCTCGGAATCATGGAGCGTTGTATTATCATCCACATCGCCTCGGACTCTCACGTATGGTCCAATCAAGGGGCCAAATCTTCCCCTACCGCTACCGTCTTCGTCGTCGGCGCAGTCTACTATCGATATCTGCTGTTATTGTTCGCTTGCCAATCTCGTCATATGTTCAGATTATCTCTTAGTACCCAGGCGTATCAAAGCACGCTGTAATTTGAACCGTATGGACATAGGGAAGAGGTCGGTGTCTTCCGCGTCACAAACCATGGACCATTGCCATAAATTCTCAGACTTTTTCTCCTAAGATTGAGAATGTCATGCCAGGATGTTCCTGAAATCGCAGATCAAAGGAGGAAAGTCATTACAGCACCTGTAAGGCTCGCTTTGAACTAGCTCAGGGCAGATGTTGAAGCCCATCCACCCAAGGACTGGCAGCCGCTGGAAACCTTGTTCCAGGGCGCTTTCCATGATCTTAGCATGTTGGTTGGCATCAGCATATCCCCCGGAGAAGAGACAAAGTTTAAAACTTCGCGGAGCCCGCATACCATGACAAATAGAAAGGGAACCACGCGGAGCTCAGCTTGGTTGGGCTCACAGCTCAATCAACACGTGAACTCTCCCCTACTCTTCACTTGAATCGGAGGTCCAGCCCATACATGAACCAGTCCCTTGAAACTGCTAAAGATCACTTGAAGCAATTTGCGGCAAAGTCGGTCCTTGAGCCTCTTCTGAAGTGCCTTCTAAAGTGTTTTTATGTATATCACATCAGAACAGACACTTGAGATGGTAACGACCCCCTTCAGTGACAGCAACGAGAGAAATGAACCAATGTGTCATGTATGGCACACTACGCTGCTGCGCGTGAGCATGGGAGTTGGCAGTGAACCGCTCTAACTTGATCGTCGTCAACAGAGACTAAAGGGACAAGTCTTGTCCATCAACGTACCCGATCTAACACGGCCATGTCAGTTGGAGTTGGCTGAACAGATCGCTGAGCAGTGGTCAATATTACACCAGGGTATTGCATGCAGACCAGCAGTGATTGATGCATGGCGGTCAGGTCCCAGTTCGTTGCGACCCGGACGTCGGAATAGCATGCTACTATCTGCTGGGCTCCGTCAATGACTGGAACTCCACAACATCATTCTTTCTCAAGCAAGTCATGGACCGCATAGGCATCTCTCTCTCCAAGGGGCCAGAGTTCGACCGGATGTCTCGCAAGCCCTCACCTCCGGTAGCATTGGGGTTCCATCAAGGCCAGAGTACAAACAGAGAGAACTCTCAAACCAATGACTTTACCCCTTAATCAAGCGTTCACTCGCAACTGAGTCAATACCCAATCACCCCATATCACGCCGCCTGCACGGAACGGAACACTCCTCCTCGTCCTTCTTCCCATCCTCAAAATTGTCATGCCGTCAAACGCGCGTCTACCTCGCTCCCACCGTCCGCGCCAAACACCGTTTTCACACGCTATGCTTGGCATCCCCAATGAGGCAAACCGACCTGGCAACGAGGCAGATCGCCAACCATGCGACCGCCGTACCGCGCTCGCGGCACCCGGCAGGGTTCAACCCTCGATGCTGACCACCCGCCTCATCAACGGCCCTGTCAACCTGCAGCAGCAGAAAGATGCATCATCCCATCACGACGTGGGGTCACAGACAATGTCACCGACGTACCGCGACCATCCCCGCGGGCGGGACGGGCGGTCGTCGTGTTCGTTGCTCTTCCCACGGACGTGGACTCCCGAGATGAGCACAGGTGCCGTTCCGAAAGTATAATTCATTGCATTGCGTACGTAGTAGCCACCCAATTCCAATGGAAAATTGAATGGAACCAATATTGGAAAAAACCAAGCTTCGTTGCTCAGATCGCCAAGGATCTTGCACACCAAGAAAATAGACACATCAAGAGAAGGGTTAAAGAAGAGGGAAATTTCGAAACGGCGCCGAGATCCGAACGGAATCGCCGGTATGGGCGATACTATCGCGCATTTCAACCTGGGGGAAGAAGTAACGCTTCGAAACAGAGGCCGCCCGGATAAATTGGAAAGAATAACAGCGACGAATGCACGCAAAAAGGCGGCCCAGGTTTCAAAAGCACCATGATCCCGGGCTCGTCGGACTCGAACAGAGTTTCCCGAGCGATGTGTCTCCAGCAGAAAAAACGGAGGTGCAATCTATTAGCCGAGTCATGAACGGTTCGCGTCAGGTTTCGAAGGCGAGGCGAAGCTTGGCGGTCGCGAGGGACACTCCTGGCCTCCTGGAGTCTGAGAGAGATTTTTTGATTGTTGATTTGTTGGATCTACGGATCCTCCTCAGGGCGGGGAAAGAGGGTACGGATACCATTAAAAAAGAGGAAGGCAGACGGATAGACTCCGTGTACTCGGGCACTTGACCGAGTCCGTCTGGGCCGGGGCAGCCGCCGGTCGAGTGGCTGGACGACAGCGTTGTTGCGATCGGCGGTTGTGGTAATTTCGAATGAGTAGGAAAGACTGCAGGAGCAGCTGCAGAGACAGAGACAAAAACCAAAAAAATACGAGAGAGGAAACAAGGCGTTGTCAATGGAGATTTTCAGAGTCATTGAGGGAGGAAAATGCACGTTACCGCGTTGTTGCAGACTTCCATGTCTTTGGTAGTACTACATCCTGGTGTGTCAACACATGGAAGCTCGTCTGATTCTAGTGGCCGAGGACCCTGCGGCCGGCCGAAACTGCCCTGGGCCAATTGTGCGTTCAGATGCCACCAGTTCACGTCAGACAGGATGTCGGTCGTTGCATGACAGCTGCAAGGTTATCTGATCTGCAAGGGCGGGATCGCACCTCCACGAAAGCGATCGGCAGTGTCACTGGGCTGAAAGAAAGATGATGGTGAAAAAAGATTTTTCGTGTTTTCTAATAAGACCAAGTTCGTTCTTCTCTCACATTATCAACTAGAAAGATATCAACCCATCCCTCGTGAATCGCAATTCGTCCACGCGGGAAACTGGTATCGAATAAAACACAGTAGAAACGCCATGTGCGGAGCCCGTTTTTCCTCCAAGCTGGACCAGCGCAATAATTCCCTGGGCCGAGATAGCCTTAGAAGCCGAGTCCCCGTCTTTTTATCCTGTCATGACCTATATGCACGTTGAAACCAAACCCATACCCATGCGATTTAACAGATATGAAAGATCCGAGAAATGCTTAGAGGAGGGCAGCAACGGCAAGACCACCGAGGACGGCGAAGACACCAGCGGTAGCCTGGGCACCTCCGGCAACGCCAGTGACGGTGGCCAGGGTGGTGGAGGGAGTCTTGGTGGCAGTGGAGGTGCCGTTGCCAGCGGGCTTGGTAACGCTGGTGACGACGGTAGCGGGAGCAGAGTTGACCGGGGTGGGGACAGCGGTGGTGGACAGAGCGGTGCTGGTGTTGGCAATGACAACAGGGGCGGAGGAAGAGGCGGAGGCCGCAGCAGAGACAGAGGCAGAGGCGGAGGCCGAGGGAGTCGCAGAGACGGAGGCGGCGGACAGGGTGACGGTCGCGGTGCCGGCGCTGGAGACCAGGGTGGTGGTGCCGGAGCTGGAGTCGCTGGCGGTGATGTGGAAGGGGTTGGAGTACTGGAAGTCGGCGGCGTTGGACTCGGACTTGATGACGAGGCCGTAGAAGGCGTCCTTGCCGAGAGTGCTGGGGATGGTCCAGGAGTACTTGCCGGCGGAGTTGGCGACACCGGCTGGAGTGATGTTAGTCGATTGCTTTTTTTTTTTTTTTTTTTTTTTTTTCAAACTTCCTCCGAGGGAAGGGGGGATGGGGTACTCACAGGCAATATCGAGGAGAGGAACCTGGGTGTTCTGGGTAGCACCACCGATCAGGCTGATGGAGACGGTAACGTCCTTGAAGGCATCGGGGGCAGTCCACTCGATGGTGTAGGTAGAGCCGGCAGCGATCTTCTCCTGGGAGAGAGGCTTGGTGACGGGGTCGAAGTTGGGGTTCTGGGCCAGGACGTTGGCGGCGAAGGCCAGGAAGGCAGCGGCGGAGATAGTGAAACGCATGTTGACTGGTTTGGTGATTTTGAGGTTGTTGAGGAAGGTGATTAGAAGTTAGGTCTATATAAGAAGACGGTAACGAGTCGAACGAGTGACTAGAAGAAAGCGAGTAAGGTTTTAAGGGAGAGTAAGTGTCTTGCGACGGTGGGTAATGAGTGACTGTATATAAAAAGAGCGGCAGGCTGAAGCCAGAGGACGAGACGCACACGGGGGTTGTGAGTTTGACTGGGCTGTGGTAGGGAAGGAAGGAGGAAAGAGAAGAAGATCAGACGAAGCGGAGGGATTGAAAAGAAGAGGAGGTGTAGCCTGGCGAGGTGGTGCTGGTAAGGTACCGTAAGCGCATGGAGTGGAGTGGGAGTGGGAGTGGGAGTGGGAGGTGAGTTGGGTGGTGCCCTCCCCCGGGCTAGGCTCCCAGGCTGCTGCTGCTAGGCTCACGGGGCCGGGCGCGCGGCAAGGGGGTGAGGTGGTGCAAGGTCCCAGAACTTGGTGGTCCATCCATGGTCCCAGGTGCGCTTGATCCATCCATCATCACCCATGGGCATGGGCATTGGGCAATGGGATCATGGTTCTGGGTGAGAAGTGAGAAGGAGAAGGGGGGTGGCCTCGAGGCATCCCTGGCCCAATTAGGCTAGGCCGGGATTGACAAGAAATCACAGTGTTCTGGCTTGGTAGTTGGTGCTTGTGAAAACTCGGGAAGGGAGCAAGGGCTGGAGGTGAGCAACTACCAACACAACCCTACAGCGAGGCCGCGGTGCATCACACATCGCTTGGTTCTGGTCTTTCACCACCACAGTTGGGCGCAATGCTCCTGTCGAGGTCTGCATGCCTCGTTGCAGTTGTTGACTGCGCCGCCGACAGAGCAAGCATGGGTCTGCAAATTAAAGACGAGATTGGGCTAGTGTGATTGGGCCGTTGCGGCACGGAGCAGGGGGTGTGGGGTCGTGGGAAATTTCCCTGGCGCAGGTACCTCGCGCGTCTGCAAGCCTTAGCCTATTACCTTACCTGCAAAGTGCCCTAACAAGGGCAGCAAGTGAGCACTATGTGAAGCGCGCGTGGAGCCCGCCGTTCTGGGCCAGCACAACTCGCTCGTGGAGGACGAGAGTGTCTCTTGCCCTGAATGGCAAAGTTGCTCTTGACAGGTTGGCGCAGGTGCAAGTGCAGCCCAGGTGCAGCAACACCACCCTAACCGAACAGGGCTGAGCCAACGCGCTTTCCGCTTCCCACCCTGAGGACCGCCGCGCCAGCCAATCACAACATCAGCGCGAATTCAGCATGCATCCCCTTCTTTCCCGATTCAGGGGTGTGTCCTTCAGGTGTACTTCGTAGTCCGTCTTCTCCTCCGCCTGTCGCTCTCGCTCCTCGCTTCTCACTCCTCCCCTCCCCTCCGCCAGTCCACTGTCGGTCCCGTCATCCATGGCGGCATCCAGTCTCCTCCGAAGCAAAAACCCACTGCCCAGCGGGTCACGATCTCCTTTTTCCCTCCGAGCTGGCGCGATGCCCCCAGGCAACAGCACGGCACTGTGACTGCGGACTATTATCCATGGGTTCCATTGGCTTGCGACGTTGCGCCGCTGCATTCATCTCTCGATGCCCCTCCTGCGATCCTCTCGCGAGGCCTCAAATGGCTTGGTCGTTTGCTCTAGCACCCGGGTAAGGACGGAAACCCGCCCATCGGGTCCCTAGCCCTGCCAGCAAACGACCAACCTTGGCAATGCCGCAATGGCAACTCGAAAGTGACTGCGAGGCCAAAATAAGGCCCAGCCCAGGCCGCCATCGAGAGCCAAGTTTCGCAGATGGCGTGCTTGCCAGGTGCACACGCAGGCACAGGCACACAGGCACTGAGCTGAGCCCGAGTGCTTTGGAGAGACACCACGCATATCCGTACCGCGAATTTTAAAGGGAAAATAACATCGCCCAGACGTACATGGTCTCCGTTCCCCGTACTTTGGTAACCGAAAGTCCCAAGGGGGGAGCACTGACATTTGCGGCCCACGAGCCGTGGACGGTGGACATGGATGGACGTGGACGGTGAACGGGACAAACAATGTCGACTAGACGGACTTCGGCCAGCAGTTCCCTCTTCCATGCTCACTTGTCATCCTTCAGACCTCCACTGGCATCTCTCTTTTGCCCCTGCCGGGAATTTCCCCGATCCCTCATGGACACAGCAGCTGCCAGCATGAAATGGGCGGCTGCTGTTTGGTGTCTTGCCCTCGGATGAGTCCACACGGGGTCGAGATGATGTGACGTCTGTTATGTCCCATTGAGCATCGAGCGTTTAAGCTAAGTAATTACCTTAACGTGGATCTGGAAATAGACGTCGCTAATTTGCTGCAAAATCCAAGGCAAATGGAGACGGTCGCGCGGTACAAGTGTACGTACCTGCTGGCACGCACCACACTGCGCTTTTAGCGATTCGACCACTGCAAGGAACAGGCAAACCGTTCATGGGACCGCTAACTTGGCACCAGCCGCAGCCGCCAATGCCATGGTCCAGTTCTCTCCGTTCTCGCCCATCTTTTCCAACCATTCACCGCACTGTCAGACGGACTAACACCGGCCATGCGTCAAAGCGACTCACTTAATTTACTACGCCGCAGCCTAAGTCCTGCTGCCCTCTGCGCAGCGAGCGCTGCTGTCGGGCTGGCAGCCAGGCGGCCGCTGAACACCGGAAGCTAAACCATCAGCAGGGGACGCCGATTCGACATGCAAATGCAGAAAAGGATCTTTTGTCTTCGGCCCTTCGAGAACCACTCTGTCAACCATAATACACGGCACTAGTTGTCAAGCGAAGGCAGATGTGACATTGACCGGTCATTAATTCATCAAATATGAAAGGTTTTTTTTCTCCGGCCTGGCACTCTCATGGGCCATGATACCCCATCATCACCTCATCGTCAACCCTCATGTAACAACCCCGATTACTGCTACCATATGAAATTCGGATTTCCACACCAGCCGCGTTCTCAGGGCTTGCAGCCTGTCGCTGGCACTTGTCTTGCTCCCCTGCTTGCGCCACCCCGAAATATCCTTCAGTCAATGACTCTACCATCCATGTCCACCATGCGGGAGGTCATCGTGGGCCTCGAGACACTCTGGGGGCCGCCAGCTTTACGCCCCAGCAAGCCCCAATACCCGCCTCTCCAGGCGCACACTTCGCATCATGCAGGGCCTCGGGTAGAAGCCGCACTCGGCCAAGTTCAACATCGGCCATCTTCGCCCTCGCTTCGTTCATCGCCCATTCATCTGATATCTCAACTACGGACATCAGCCATCGCCATGACTTGCTCTTCCGCCTCTTGACGCAGCCCTTGATCCGATTAATCGCAGTGGCTTCTGTGCCTCCACCGCCACACACCCTACTCATCCGCCTTCTCGGGTCATCCGTCGTCAAGGTCCCCTTTGCCAGTGTTCCCTGTCAGAGTTTCAACACCAAACTCTATTGCCCACAATCCACGACCCGAGATAGCGAATCTCGCGGTTCTTTGATGAAAACGACTCGCAAGTCGTGGGTCCCCGCGTATGAAGGCATTAACGACGGGGTAAGCTGAAGTCAAAAGCCCCTTGATCGCCCGGAAGACGTCATGAGCCAATAACGGCTTTAGCGCAAAACCAAACGCATGGCGACAAGAATAGCTTCGGTCATGGTGGGCCTCAGCAGTCTCTGCTGAGGCCATTCGCAAGAAACCCCAACCCCGACATGCCGTTTTGTTCGGGCCTTCCCTTCCATGCTTGCCAAAGGTTGGCGGGTTGGTTCTCTCTATGTGACTCTTACAACGCAGTCAGCGTCGCCTTTATCCGTATACGGCCAAGCTAGACAACTTCTCCCAGCATTCTGCGGACAAGCGGCACAGCAATGCATCTACACCGCGAGATCTTGTGTCACGAGGCCAGAGTTGACATCGCTCCCCAACCTTTTCTGCGAATGCGCCAGCCTACCTTCGCTGGGAAAACCTTGGTCGTCGCTTACGGTGCCACGATGCCAATATTGCGCAACGTTGCGACAAGGTCATACGTGTGTAGGTGCCGCCTCGCGCATTTACACCAACGAATCCGGCAATCATGTCAGCAGCTGCTGCAGCCCGCATCACCCATCGCATGCACAAGAAGCAAATATTGAAAATGCGACCCAGCCCTAAGCCACTTTCCGGCACCCGAAAGAAGCAAACGGGCTAGGATGGGATGCGCTGTCGCCAGCACGGTACTTTTAAGCCTATTTTCCTGGTTGTCGTCCAAACCATCACGTCTCTCTTCATGAGATTTTTTTTCACTCACATCGCGAGGGTCTATAGTCTGAGGTGATCTTGCTTTTTCTCGGTCTTATTATGCGTCGCATTCTTGACGACAAACGTTTCGTGGCGGCTAACAAGGGAAAGTCCAGGCTAAGCGTCCCGCCCCGTTGGACCTTGGAATGACCGCGCGGTACTTCATCTTCCCTAGCGCGAAGCCATGTATTTTTGTTTTACCGCTCGATTAAGCTGGTGCTCACCTCTCCGCCGCCATCAGGGGAAATGAAACCCTTGGCCCAGGGCTGAGAGAGATGGCGCGCCGCCTACTCCCGAACCGCTCCGTACGCCGGCGGAGATCGATCCCCCCGGAGGACAATCCCGGTCTGCGGCGCGGAGCGGAGGTGACTTTCATGTTCTCCACTGGGCCGATCGGAGATCGCTCCTTCGGACCCTCCTTTGAAGAACACCCAAAGAGATTTCTCCAAAACTACAAAAGGAGCTTGAGCGTCGCAACAAGTGTTGTGGCGCGAGGCTGTGAAACACCGCGAGCCAGTCGCATACCGAGAAGCTTCGCCATCGATGCGGAGTAAAGCGTCCACGTGACCCGCCCCAACATCGACGGATGTGGTCGAATCGCCTCGAAACCCCGTAGAACCTGCTAGACATGGTGAGAATTGAATATCGCAAAGTGCAGCTGCGCCCGAGTATCGTGATAGCCTCCTTTCGTGTCAAGATATAGCCACTCAACCCCCAATACAAATCACCTTCGTTCACCTCCTCACCGCCAAAGACCTTCGTAACCAAAACCACCAGCCTCAAACTCACGACAAATATGACAGTCACAGAATTCATCCTCCTCTCCTTCAAACACCCCTCCTCCTCCCCGTCGGCAGCCTGGGCCGACGTCGCATCCTCCCTCAAATCCGTCCCCGGCGTGACCTCCCTGTTCACCGGCCCGCAGCTCGAGGACCCCTCACGGCATCTCCTCGTAATCAACTGGGCCTCCCCGGAAGCCTTCTCCGCCTTCGCCTCCTCGGAGTCCTACACGCCCTGGTTCGCCTCCCTCAAGGCCATCGCGGCAACGGACCCCGCGCCAGTCTTCTACAAAGCGCCTCTAGTCCCGGACGAACAGGAGAAGGCCCTGCGCGCGCCCTGCACCGAGGTCTTCGTCGCCTACGGCGTCGAGCCCGACTTCATCGGCAAGACGGCCGAGTTCGCGGGGGGACTGTCGGCGGCTCCGATCGCGGGGTTCCACGGACACGCGTACGGCGAGGTGTCGACGCCGCTTGCCTTCGGGGCCGAGGGCGAGAAGGGGCCCGCGGTGACGTTGTTGCTTGGGTGGGATAGCAAGGAGGCGCATCTTGAAGCCAAGGGCAAGGCTGGACGTAAGTTTCTCTCTTCCCTCTTCGGTTCCTGGTATGGGGAAAGGGGGGCTAACAACAGTGGCAGCAATCTCTGACAACATCCATCTGCTGAGGTCGGGCCGCAAGGATATCGCCATGGTAAGTCGGGGCGCTGAGCGGTTGTTACTGCGAGTTTGGGATCGCTAACGTTGTGCAGTTCCACGTGAATCTCAAGCAAATCTGAATGGAGGAAGTTCAAGGGCATTCGGGGGAATCAGCGGAGAACGACCAAGATTGGGTGGTTACGATGGTCTACGAATCCTAATATTGACACTACAAACTAGCATTTAAATTATAATCACACAACAGAGCTACGTGACCCGTATAGTGGGTGCCATCACGAAAGACAAACGCTCTCTTGGGACTTGTAAAACGGCCTCCGTATGAGTAGCGTTCGCGCCGTGGCCAGCATCCAAGCGGAACCTTTGCCGTCCTTAATATCTTGCCGCGGACCTACGAGGCGCAAAGAAAGTAGGGCGTTTATACCACCTGTTTTCGGACAAACGGCTACGATCTGTGATTAGCTGTCGGAGAGATTGTAGACTCTCACCTGTGCTGTGGTTCTTCCGCCGTGGACGCTTCCTACAGCCCCACTAGTAGCGCTTGCGATGACTTCGTCGGATCCCTAGAACGATCATGTTAGCAAACTCGGAGACCTCAGGATCAAGGACCCTCGTCCGCGCCATCCAACACTTTTTCTCCTCCGCCAAAACGCGGGCAAGGAATGGGTGAGCATGGTACTGCGCCTCAAGGGAGGCTAGCGCACATGATGGGCCGCAGACACAGGAAAGAGGGCTAGGCTAGGCAGGAGCTCGAAGGCTGGTGGCAGGCAGGCTTGGGACGATTTTGAGCGGGATCACGGGAGAGTCTAAGGTTCGAGAGGCTGAGAGGCTGTCATGTCCACAGGGCTGGGTATGCAAGGCGGAGCGGATGATAGGGCGACGATGGATGGGGCGCGCGATGGTGATTGTGCAAATTTGGGCAGGGAGTCAAGATGTGCTGGAGAGTGATGAAGTAAAAGAGAGTAGTGCACTATTAAAAGTAGTACCTCCTCTAAAAGCACCTTTGATCAGATCACGTTGATCGATATCCGTCCCCGTCCTAACTGGGGCCTCGCGACGGTGACAACGCCGGAGACCAATCCGATATTCCCCCAAGCGCGGCGATGATGTTTCGCGTGAAGAAAAGAAACTGTACCAGATCCGCCCGTAGTTTTGTTTTGCCGGACTAAAATTGTGAGTCAGTAAGTCATAAACGTCGTCAACGTTAAATGCGGTGTTTTTCCGATTCTGCAACGGATGTTAGCGGTTTCGTCCAGGCGGACTTCCGAGCCGTAAAATACTAACCAAGACGAGAATATAGCATGTACAGCGCCATACGATTGCACTCCTCCGTTCCAGTGATGGTGACCAGTCGCTCATTGCTGTTGTCCTGCGGCTCGTTGATCTTAATGACACTGCCGCTGATCTGGCGTATTTCGTTGATCTTCTGGCCTCCCTTGCCGATAATGGCACCGACCATGTCGTTGGGGATGTAGATCTGCTGGGTCAGGGGAGCGCCGGGCATAGCTCCGCCGTGCATAGGCTGAGCCGGGTGAGCGCCGTGAGGCTGAGGAACAGCGGCGCCAGCGTGAGGCTGCATAGGGGCAGCGGCGCCGTAGCCGCCGGCTTGCGCCGCACCGTAGTGGATGGGCATGGCTGGGTTCGGCTGAGCGGCATGGTGGCCTGGGTAAGGCTGCGCGTAGGGAGCGGCAGGAAGATGGTGCTGAGCGCGGGCATCGTGTCTCCGGTTGTAGTTTTCACGGTTACCGTAGTTGCCGGTGGTCGGCTGCGGGCAGTACGGGACGACCTGCATACCGCCAGGAACAACGCCGGCAGGTCCTCCACTTCGCGTGGCGTACGCGGACGCGGCCGGACCACCGAAACGGTCGTTCAACTGCTCCAGGAGAGTGCTACCGACATAGTAAGTCGCGATGTGAACAGCATCAGCAACACCCATGACCACGAGAGAGCGCTCGGTGGAGAGAGGCAAGCAAGAGTCAGAAGCGTTAAGCCTAGCTCCAGAGGCCTCTTGAATCTCACGGATTCGCGCACCACCCTTTCCAATAATGGAACCAATCAAGATATGCGGAATGAGCAAACGAAGAGGGTACGTCTTTGACTGGGCGCTGGATGGCTCAGCTAGCGGCTCGTTGTTTAGGGTGCGGATAATCAAACCGAAGGCCTATTTCTCTGTTAGCAAATGGGCCCAGTGAGGGTAGACAGGATGCGACAACGGACCTTTGCGGCAGCATCGACGACACCGCTGACGGTCAAGATGCGCTCGACGGCTCCCTTCTGGTAGTCGCTGACAGTGCACTTGGCACCCGACATCTTGCGAATGTTGGAGACGTTCTCTCCACCCTTTCCGATGACGGTGGCAGCTTCCGGGCTGGAAATAACAGCGCGAATGTGGATCCAGTCTCGCTCATCGTGACTCGCGGAGGCGGAGGGAGTCGCAGGAACAGCGCCAGCAACAGAGCTTTGGATGGGCTTCGTCTCGGTGCTCTCGGAGTCAGCCTGATCAGACTTGGCCTTCTCGCCGTTTGTCTTTTCAGCGCCGTTTGCGCTCGGTGTTTCGATGCCGGCATCGAGCCCGTCAATGGGCTGGGCCATCTCGATCTCCTCATCGCTCTTCAGAATCTTGTCTAAGGCAGGCCGTTTCGCGTCCGGCTGGTCGTTGCTGCGCGAGGGAGAAGACGTCTCCTCAAGAGGGCGCTTGGCCGAGTTTGAGGGTTGAGTGGGTGACGCGGACATGATGGGCTAGTTGTTAATGTCTCACACAAGTTTTCGCGATTCCGTCTTTTGGTTCTAGAAGAGCTTGTATTCGACTATCTACACCACAGAAGTTTTCAAAGGAAAACGGGCTGGTGTAGTGGCGTGGTCGGGGTCGGGTTCAAAAGAAACCGTTTTTTTCTTCGTGAAGTGGCTGTGCTCGAGGAGGATAGAGGTCGTAGGGCAGAGGATCGTGAAGTTGAGGTAGGTCGGGGTGGTGGATTCAGGATGACTCCTATCCTATCAGGGTCGTGGTAGCTTCCGAAATCGTGAGAATCGCAGAGAAACTCAGGTCAAGCGGAGGGAAGGCGCGGCGGGAAAGCAGCGAGGCGGACAGGAAGAGGTGATGATGGAAAAGAGAGGTAGAAGGCGGGAGGGGAAGAGAGCTGATGGTAGACAAAGGCTGTATGTAGGAGGCGATTCGGATGCAGAAGCTCAAACCTTTCTCCGTCAAACGAACAGTCCAAGCTGCAAGGCAGGGGGGACTGAAGCTGCAATCAGTTGCGACGGCTTGTCAAGTCTCCAAGCAGAGCTTTGATGACCAGTTCTGCGATGAAATGTCTCTTCACTGGACGGTGCTTCAAGCAGTTGCTGATGCTGATGCTGGCGACGCGCCGACGGTCGGGTCAGAGCAAGCAAGCTTGAAGGCGACACGACACGTGAGGGGAGAGCGGAAATCCGATGCGATGCGCCCACGAAAATACAACCCACCAGATGATGTTCGACTAGAACAGAGCGGACGGGACGGGGGAAGCGGGCTGCGGCGATTAAAAGAGATGGGAAGGAAACCTGTGCAAACAGATGGTTTGGAAGGGGGTCCGGATGTCTCGAAGAGGTTTGGGAATGGGCGAGGGCAAGATATTGCTGAAACCTCGTAGAAAAAAGATCGGCCTAATGCGTACGCAGCAGCCAGGTGCGCACACCTCACACCTCAGGCGCGGACGCAGGTGCCACTGCCAGTGTGAGTGTGCCTGCCCTGCCTTGCCCAGTACGCCGTGTCAGTACGGATACCACCTCACTGCCAGCGGGCAGCCAGCAGTGGAAGGCCCTCACGGTTGTTGGCTGCGATTGCCTCCAACTCAGCGCAGCCCAGCACAGTAACCGGCACGGACGCACGGTCCACCCGTCGTCTTCCCCACTGCCCACCTTTCTGAGCAAGAGCCACACAGTAGCAGTGATTTGCTCCGGCAGATTAAGCTGCATGGGGGGGCTTGTTTCCCGGGGCCCCCAATCCCGTTTGGCCACTTGGTGTTCCTGCAGCGCATTGTTTGATTGGACAGAAGCGGCGAGCCGCACAGTGTGTTTGACGCTTGCCTCCCGCAACATGACCGCGAAAAGTGTGTCGCTAAGCCCCAGTCCCCCGTCCTCAGGCGGCGCGCTGCTGCGAGTGCAACATGAGTGCCTGCCCGCTTTACGTGCGATGCTCGCCCTGCATTTGATATTCCAGCACCAACGCTGGCTGTAACCTCAGCGGTGCTTCGTTTGCGCGCGAGCATCTTTTCATTACTTAGTACCGAGCCTACGCGCATACACTCCAATAGCAGAATCGCGTCTCTGCCATCCGTCCTACCCCGAGACCACGCCGATCTCAGCCACCGCAGTCCCAACACCGACGTCAGGTTGCTTTTTCTCTCTTCTGGCAGACTCCATCTACGGAATCTACCCCGTCGGTGTCACTTGTCAGCGTGGCAGACCGCGACAGACAGCTAGACAGACAGTCGAGACAGTGCATCATCCGTGCCGTCTCTTCGCGCCGGCCCTGCCTGTCCCCCGGAAATCTCGATAACACCCGACACACAGTGACACCTCCTTTGAAACAGTCAGAGAGGATCTAGCGCCCGGTCTGAAGCCTGAGCACGCCTTGTTTTCTCCGACAGGGGTTCTATCAGATTCCCATTCCCATTGGACCTGGATGCAACCCCGACGGACCGTGTGCTTTGGGACGGCTTGAATCCGTCGCGTGCTGCCGTTGCTTAAACTGTTTCGTTTCTTCTGGGGCACCCTCTGAAAGTCGCGTGCAACCTCCTGGCTCATATTGGCACCGTGTCGCCAAAATATCAGATCGTTTGGACTATTCAAGGGTCTGGGCTATCTTATCCAACTGACCGGAGAGATCTTGGGACGCACCATCAAAGCGCCCAGCATGGCGGACTCTTCTCCTCGGCCTGGAAACGATAGGTATACTTTGAGTCTGGAACAGAGCTTGCAGGAACTCCAAGAAAAGATCCAGCAACACCGGGAGGAGCTTGCCAAGGTATGCCGTCTACACCGAGCACAAGTTCACCTCCAGCTAATAGCACACTAGCTTCAGCAAAATGGGAGACAGTCGCAGACCGCGCCTGGCCCAGGGAAAGGCAGCTTTGAAGTCATGAAAGGGGCTTTTGAGAAAGTTGCTGCAACACCACCATTCGTCCCTTCCTCGGCATCAGTCTTGCCCGCGCTCTTGGCCCTACGAAAGACACATCAGACTGTCGCCGAGTCCCGAGCGTATTTGGCCAGTCAGGGGACCTCACTCGAGCAAGCCAAACGCAGGCTTGAAAGTGAACAGGCAAATTTGGCCGATCAGAAGCTGCTGCAGCAAAGCTTAGAGAAACGCATCCAATCGCTGGAAGATGACGCCGAATCTCGGATGGAATTAACGCCCGAACAGGCGGCCAGGGAAAGACTGGATGAACTCAAGCAAAAGAAGAGGCGTTACGACAAGGAGATGTCCAAACTTCTCAAGGCTCTCAGGAAGTTCATTGATAATCACCTTGCGGCACAGCTAGCGGCGGAAGACCTCGGCGGCCCAGTCGTAGGCGACATGATGGAGATCGACTCGGATCAACTCGTTGCGGGTTTCAATGCCCAGGGTCGGCCAATGAAGGTCAAGTCCAAGCCAGACGAGGACAAGCGACAAAGACGGCTTGAGGAAGTATGGGGTTTACCTCAGGAGGATGGCAGAGACCAGCGCGGCGAAGTCGACGAAGCAGCAGCTGCCGGACGCGAGATGCGCGAGCTTACAGAGCAACTTTTGAACCAGCTTGTGGAAGCGGGAGGCGATAGCACGGCATCTTACGTCAAGTTACCAAAGGAGACGGCCGCGGCGCGGTTTCTGGTGCGATCCAAGGTCGCACAGTTCCACCCCAGAGATGCCACGAGGCTCAAGCTGATTGATTTTGGAAGAGAACTAGACGACTAGGAGGACCCGGCATGCCGCGTACCCGCGGTGCAGATCCCCCGTGTGGGGAGGGTGAGCAACCAGGCAATCAAACTGAGAATTTGGCAATGGCATATCCATCTTGGGTCCTTCAATGTCAGAGAAAAGCTCCTGATGTTAAGCGTCGAGCCCGCCGAGTCAGGACGCTATTTTCCGCCTGGCTATGATGAAGCTCTGTTTGTCACAGTGCGGGCTCGTCGCGGCGTTATGCACCACAGTGCATGCGATTTTGACTCTGCACGTCCCTGCGGATCTAGGTACAGATCTGAATTGCACGGAAAAGCGTTTGGTGTGGAAATGAGAAACTTGGCACGTATGCGTTGGGCAACACAGTTTGGCGCTGAACAATGCAAACCTTCAAAGTTGAACAAACTTTGGGGCGGAAAGAGTGACTCGCAGCGGTTGACGGCGCTACCTTGAGGCTCTGATGAGACCATAATGGATCATCGTAAATTGTCGTCAGAAACAAACAACCGTTGTCCAAGGATGGCAGCTGTCGGCTCGCTTTAATGGCAAGCCGATGACCTCAATTAGGGGACCCGCTATGATTGGCCAATTCCTCACCCGCGTCTTTACGCGTCGTCGCGACACCGCCTTTGTGAGAGCCCACACCAAGCTTTACCTAAGGTACCCAGGGACCTCAAGCTATCACTGCCACCGCCTTAATCGTCCCCCGCTTGACCGCAAGACGAACCTTCAAACAACGGTAAACTTTCTCTTCCCAAGATCCTCGCGAGAAACGACTGCAAAAACGCCCTACTACCATAATGACCTCTGCTGAACCCGTTGCCGCGCCTGCTCAGCCCTCTGACCCTCCCGCAAAGCGAGTAAAGACCGCCTCCGACGACGCACCCGTCCCCGCCGCCATGGAGCCCTGCCCGCCTCTCCAGGTCAAGAAGCTCTCGGACAAGGCTCGCCTGCCTACCCGCGGCAGCCTCTACGCCGCCGGTTACGATCTCTACGCCGCGAAGCCGACCACCATCCCGGCCCGCGGCAAGGCCCTCGTCAGCACCGACATGGCCATCTCCGTCCCGGCCGGCACCTGTACGTACCTGAACTTCGAGAAAGATGGGCATGCCGGCAGAAGAAAGCTAACAAGAAATCCTCTGCAACAGACGGCCGCGTTGCCCCTCGCTCCGGTCTCGCCTCCAAGAACTTCATCGACACCGGCGCCGGCGTCATCGACGCGGACTACCGCGGCGAGGTCAAGGTCCTCCTCTTCAACCACGCCGACTCCGACTTCGAGGTCGCTGAGGGTGACCGTATCGCCCAGCTCGTCGTCGAGCGCATCTTCACCCCCGAGATTGTCGAGGTCCAGGAGCTCGAGGAGAGCGTGCGTGGCGCCGGCGGCTTCGGCAGCACTGGCGTTGCTCTGCAGTAGATACAAATTTACTACCCCGATATAAAATGGAAGAGAGGAAAAAGAAGCATGGCGGGATGAGGATATAAAAGAGGCAGGCTAGACTCGAAAGAGAGCAGCGTGGCACATACCGCACCAACCGTCACGCACCGGATGGGGAAAGCTTATAGAAAGGGGCAAACCCGACTGAAAAATATATGAATGATGACAATGCTACGACCATAATGCCTTTAAATCTATCCCAACCACGCCGCACATGCAGGTGAACTAAAACCCCCATTCTGTGTAAGGAACATCTACCTCTTTCCCCACCAACATCTACAACTTCTTCGCCCGGAAACTCACAACTGGGTCCCTCAAGCACGCCAAATTCCTCACCAGCTTCAGCTCCGCGCTCTTGCTCTTGAGCAGATGCAGCTTCTTCTTCTCCTCCTCCGTCGAGGCCTCCGCCGCCGCGGCCCCCACAGCCTCCTGCATGCCCCGCGCCGTCTGCGTGAGCACCTCATGCATGCTCGCGAGCACCATCTCCGCCGCCCTCGCCAGCGGCAGGTCCAGCGCGTCGACCTCGGGCCCGCTCAGCCACGACCTGGTCTTCTGCAGCTGGCTGCCGGCGGCGATCACGGCCTCGCGCATGCGCACCGTCATCAGCGCCGCGAACATGTCGCCCGTGCCCGAGAAGTAGGCGTCGATGGCCGGGAAGACGATCTTGAAGAGGCGGGGCGCGCCCGTCGATGGGTCCATGCTGGAGCCCACGACGGACAGGTGCGAGGGCGGGTGGTCTGGCGCAGCGAGGTTGACCGAAGTGATGACGACGTGCGGGATGCGGAATTTGCTGTGCAGCGCGTGGATGGCGGACTGGAGGGAGTCCATGTCTGTGATCTTGACGCCGGAGAGCAGCCTTTTTGCAGGTATCAGTATACGTATTCTCTCACATCACGGGGAAAACAATAACTTACTCGGCCTCAAACTGGTTCGGCAGGATCAGGTCCGCGTGCTCCACGAGACTCTGGTATGCGGGCACCACCTCCTCGGCGACGTAGAGCTTTCCGTTGTCGCCCATCACGGGGTCCAGGACCCAGAAGAAGCTGCCGTCGCCGGACTTGGCCTTAAGCTCCTTGGCGATGTCGCCAACGGCCATGACCGCCTCCGCGCCGGGGATGTACCCCGAGAGCATCATGTCAAAGTCATCCAGGTATGACTGCTTAAGGCCCTCGAACAGGTCGCGGATCTCCTGCGCCGAGACCTTTGTCCCTTTCCATTGGCGGTAGCCGGTGTGGTTGCCTTATCGTCCCGGCATATCGTTAGCTACGTGACACACATACACAGGCAAGTTGGAGAAAGGGGGTGAACAGACTGAACTGAACGGTGTTGAGGGCCGCGACGTCGCAACCTAACGACTGCAGCGTGAAGACGGCGATCTTGTTTCCCACGTTTCTGCATGTGTTGTGTCAGCGCGCATTAACTCCTCGCTGATGCGCTCGGTTGGGTCTGCAGCGACTCACCCAGATACGACCTTGGATCATAAGTCAGTCACCCTATACGCGGCATGAGAGAGATCGGGGAGTGATGAGCGCCTCACATGACTAGCGACGGCAAGGACGCGCGTATCGGGAATGGGAAGGTCTGGTGCCATTTTGAAAGCCTAAAAACAAAGAGTATCCCGAGAACCAATGACTGTTCTATGTGTGTGTGTGTCTAGATCTTCTATGATTCGGCGCAGATCTCAGATATCAAAATGCACCTCCGGATCTCGGCGGTAGGGGTGAGATATGGGGAGAGCGGCCGATGCGCGGCAATGAACAGTTTCAACCCAGAGTAAAGGGGTATAACGAAAGATATGAATGAACAGATCGAAAGAGGCGCTCTACGAGTCAAATGAGGAAAACGCAAATAGAGGCGGGGTCGATTATCAGTGGAATTCCCAGTATCTACGAGATTTTCGAGCCGTATGTGTAGTTGGCCGCAAAAGTGACTAAGTGAGATTAGACTTGGACCGATGTAAGGCGGTTCCAGGTTCTTCTAGCCTCTGACTCTCACGGTATGACGTTCCGCACCGTCCAATCCGATATTTTTCAAGGGTCCCGTCTGAATAAATGACCCCGCCAAAAGGGCGCCGAAGAACCCCGCACTAGGCCATGTTTGGAAAGTCGGCAGACATTAAGGCAGTCTGCAGCTGCGGCCAGCTGGCGACTGATCGTCTTCTCAAAGGTCAATCCACTGTCAACAAAAGCACAGTTGGAGTCATGCAATTGTATACGCAGAAACGGTAATCTCATTATTGTTCGTGGTCCCAAAGATGCTTTTGCCCTTCGTCTACCAGCATATTCCGCAAGAGTCTCTAGAACATGCAAAAAGTCAATCCAGAGTGCATGAGCAGGCACCAATGCCTGTCTCTGATTCCGTGCAACGCCCGCATTAAAATCTTCATGCCATCGTCAATCGCCAATTTACTCCTCGTCACCAATCTGTAGCCTGATTAGCATCTGTACTCCAAAAGCGTTGTTGAGAATGACGTACCTTCGGCGCCAGGTAGAAGCGCAGGTAGCTCTGGCCCACCAAAGTGTACTCAACCAGCAGAGGGACCTCGTTGGACAGGCAGATCTTGACCTGCTTGGACATGGCGGCGGCCTTGCAGAAGTTGACGAGGTACTTGAGGGAGAAGGTCAGGGAGACGGGCTCGGTAAGCTCAATGTCGACGTTCAGCTCAGGCTTGTCGACGTTGGTGTGGCTGCGGAGGGTCACGGATCCGTTACCAATGTCGCCAGTGCAGGCAAACTTGACACCGTCCTTGCTCGCGTCGATCGTCACTGTAGGTAGATTTGTCAGTCTTTGTACATATCAATTGCCCGCACACCGACTACTCACCGGACTCGCTCATGGCCTGCAGATCTCCGCAAATACGCTTGAACTCGGAGCTGGGCATGGTGATGGTGGCGGCGTACTCCGTCTCGGGGATACCAAGGTGCTCTTGGTCGATATCCATCAGCTTGAGGTCGTACTCGCTGATGCGGTCGTGCTCCGAGCTCTCGAAGACGATGTTGAGGCTGTCGGGGGCGTCCTCGGCCTTAAGCGTCAGGACATCCTCGCCCTGGGCGGCACGGAGAACCTTCTGCAGAGAGGCGAGGTTGAGGCCAAGCGCAATGTTGCGGTCGCAGCGGTAGGGAGAGAAGGCCTCGGTCTTGAGGGCCATGGACACGAGCGCGACGTGTGAGTTGTCCATGGCCTGCAGCATGATGCCGGAGTCATTGCAGTCGAAGTTGCAGTCCTGGACAAGCTCTCTGATGGATTCAACCACCTTCTTGAGGATGTCGGCCTGGTCGAGTCTGGCTTCAAGCATTTCTGCACAATGTTAGCCGTGTGTCACAACTCCGCATTAGACAAAAAATCGGTGAGCGAAAAGACAGGAGAGAACGTACTGGCTGATTGTTTGCGTGGAAAAAGAGGAGATGGGGTATCTGGAAAATCAAGGAAATGTACGACGAAGCGCAAAGATTGATCGTGAGCTTTGGCAAAAAAGTTGAGTAGTCGAGGTGATAGTTAAGAAGGAGAAGTCGCGAAGCACTTTAATGGGCAGACACGTAGCGCGTGGTCGTGGTGGGCTGGAGTGGAGGGGAGACGCGTCCAGCCTTCAGTAGGGCTCGACGCCAATCTAACGCGCGCGGGGCAGGAAGAATCAATGATTGATGATGGCACGTGCGCCTTCTACCGACGTAAGGCAGCCTGGAGCTGATAAGTAAGCTGCTAGGCACGCTTGACCTCTCTGAGGAAACTGGCCCGGGCTCACCGGACTCCCAGCGGACTCCATGCTCAGGGGCTTGAGATTCCCCTGAATCGTGGCCCCTTTCCTTTACCCTGCCAACTGGAGTCCTTTGTTTAATACATTTGAGACAAAACATTGGCAACAACAATGAAAGTGCATTTGGCAACTGATCACAAGCGCAGTTGGTTATTCATTCGAGACTTTTCAATTATCTTAAGATACTAAGTAGTCTGTACAGTTTTGGGCTCGCTGAAGAGCCTGACATCAACGTCGTCATAAAGTACAAATGAATGATTTCAGTGAACGATGCCTCCTGTCCCTGAGTTCCATGGCCCCTTCTATATGCAGTCGGCAAAACGAGAGTGTTTGCGCGAATTAAGTGTCAAACAATAAAGGGAAAATAAGGCAAAAATGACTGTACGATTAGTTGGTTTCCTGTTCCAAAACGCCCATTGTCTGTCGTTAATTATCATGTTCTCGTCACATCGAAACGATGCGTGACGGATTGGTCCCTGCGCGAGGGCGGGGTCGTAGGTTGATGACCATCTCGAGCTCCTTGAGCATGCCCCTGTTTGCATCCGCTTTTTCTCTGAGTGATTCTCGCTTTTCTCGATCTTCCCTCATCTTGATGATGCGTTCCTCTCTGGTAAGCAGACTTTTTGGCCGTGGCAGGGCGACAGCCTCGAAGATCTCTTCGGTGTCGGGTTCGCCTGTGCTGCTGAAGTCTAAACTCGATGGCGACTCTCCGTTGAGCGCCTTCAGAGCTTCAGCGGCGCCTCCTTCTTCCACAGTTGTAAGCCCGCTTAGCGAGCTAGCAGGAGACAGCAAGGTGCTCATAGACGAGAGCCTCTTCTCATTCCGGTCAATGCCCACTGCAAGGGCTGCTTTGCCTTCCTCCCAAGCCTGCATCAGGATCTTCAAGTCCGCGCCAATAGATTCGTACTGAGCCATGAGATCGGAACCAAGCTCGGAAATGTCGTCGGATTCGTTGAGACTGCGGTCCGACTCCTCTCGAAGCAGTGTCAGCTTCGCTTGAAGACCGCGGATCCCACTGGATAGGGAGTTAAGCTTGCGCAATTGTGATCTCCATCTCTCCCTGCCGGGTGTCAGGGGCATCTTTGGAGTTGGCGGTGCCGGGAATGCTTCGGGAATGTTAGCATTTGGTGGTCAGATAATGACTGCCGGTAACTTACACTCTTCCTCACTCAAAAGTCTCCTCAGCCTCTCGAACGCAGTCTGTGTAACCGTGTTGAGCGTGCGCACCGCTTCGACCGTAGTTGTCCACCTCAGCAGGTCGCTGCTATCACCACTTGCGTCCAAGGCCAGTAGCGCACACAAAAACATCTTACGGATGGTGTGGAACCGTGCGGCGAGAATCTTGAGCGTCCGCAGGGACTCGGGGTCGTCAAACTCATTTTCCTTGAACCCCAATTTGGCATCCGACATGTCGAAGTCGCTTATATCGTAAATATCGTAGTACTTCTCCAGGTCGAGCTGCTCCGAGAACCCCTTGACCACAAGCATGGTCTGATCGTAGGCTGGAATGACATCTGCAAAGCAAGCCTTCAAGGCTTTGCGCAGGCGCACGCACTTCCGAGTCTGTGAGCGGTCTTCGATGCGACTGATGGGCGGCAGTGGCGCACTCCTAAACCATGTGTCAGCGCATACAAGCCTTTTTTCTCCATCATCGTCGGAAAAATCAGGGACAAAACCAAACTTACAGACGGTAGCCTCTGGACACAAGTTCCACCTCTTGTACCAATGCGACGGCCGCGCCAGTCGCGCTGTCGAATTCCTGAGAGTTTGAAACAAACGCAGTGACCTCTGACATTGCTTGCAGCCGTCTATACCTCAACCACTGCCTCCGCATAAACACATGGACGATCCCTGCAGCGATCACGGCCACAAACAGAATTACCGCAACCCATTTCTTGTTCCAAGTTCCCGAACCTGCGAGCCAGTTGATCGTGACGGCCAAAGCCAAGGCGCTCAAGACTGCTGCGACAGCGCCTGTTGAGTCCAGCAACTTGTCGGTCGAATTGCCGTCAATCGGAGGGTTGGCAGGCCGGGATGATGCATGGTGCTGGGATAATATTGAGTGTCCACTCAATAGCTGGGATGCGATAATGGTATAGCGAAATTGCTCGAGGAATTTGGAGTTGTCGGCTCGGTCAATCCTAGACGCTACCGCAATCTGAAAGAGGACACACAACACCGGTCAGTAATTTCCCCATGTGACACGGAAAGGGGATTTCGGGTGTTGCGCACTGAGTAGCTCTTTCTGTAGGACTTGTCGGTGGAGGACTTGGTCGGAATGTTTATCTGTAGAGGGTTGTTGCGAAATCTCGACCTGACCATGGGCCGACCTGTCGGCGCGAATTCTGGGCTCGAGGGAGGTGACAAGTCGTAGTTTGGAGGATCCTCGTGCGCCCAATCTGCCTGCTCGTTTTCGCCTTCATCTGTCGAGCGCACATCGTCAGTCGCAGTTCTAACGAGCACTTGGGGCGCGGTTTCTTCGCGGGGACTGGACTCACCACGAAGGTACTCGGCGAGCGGCGACTGGTCGAACACAACGGGCTCCATCTAGCGACCTGGCGACAAGTTTCGTTTCGACGAGGCACTTGCAAGCAACACGGCCATCTGCGGTCGCGCTCTTCAGTAGTCGTGTTGCCGCAGCGTCGTGGAATCGTAACGGAAAGGAAACGAGGGGCAGTTGCAAATAGAAACCATGGACAAACTCAAGTGGGAGACGCAAAACATGTGCAATGAGTATATGGACGGTGCCTCGGGGATATATACGGTTCGTGTAGGATACGTAGTGTGATTGCGGAGTGTGTTGCACAGGGGGGGTGGGAAGGGAGAGTTGGAACACTGCTCGTGCTCCAAAGCGCCGACCTGCCAGTGACCAAAGTGACCTGCTGCCACTCGCGGATGGGGAAGGATCCCGCACCCCTGTAACCGATTAACGTGCAAGGGGTAAGTCGCTGTTTTTGGGGTCTTCAGTGGGGTGGATCTTAACGACATCCACCTCACTCACTCTCTGAGAAACCGACACCGACGGCCACGAGCCATCTTCACCTGACTCCCAGAGGGTGAGTTTTAGTCTATATCAACCGCCCAACAATACTTGCAGGGGAATCCGATCAATAACGCACTACATAGAGACCGTTGGTCTTTTTACCAGGGGAGAATGGACCTTACTTACAGCCACTTTCTTGGGGTCAAAGGGATGAGCCGGGGCTAGCGACTAGACCCGTTAGCTACGAGCTACCTACTTTCTCTCTCTGTCTTACTCTGTGATACGTTCGATCGTCACCGCAGTCCTCCTTCTCGTTATTAGTTATTGATACCGTACTTTATGTCAACCTCGCTGCAGTCAACATTTTTACCGTCCTCTCTGTTGTCCTCTGTCGCTCTTGGTCATTGGTGTCATTCAAGACGCTCCTGTCGGTGGGGTGACTGCAGATGATCGACCCAGCCAACGAAGCGAACGGTGAAGAGAGCACGCCGCGCCGCGCATCCCGTATGTACCACGTACTTTATTAACGTGGTATTATTTGCATAGTTTTTAAATTTGGTACATGGGACGACACGGGGCGGAGCCGAGACCGAACTGGGGGCCCCTGGCGCTAACGCAGGTAGGAACATTGTTACACCGGAATCCGGAATCCAGGTCGGGCCCGTCTGAAGGCTCCGTCGGGTAGGCGAATTGAGTTAGATGGCCGTTAGGCGCATTACCTAATCTTGCCCGCCTAGCTGAAGCACAGCTCTACCACGTCGAGCAAGGCAGACATCACGACGACGGCAGCACGATCGCGAATCCCCAATCCCGGTGTCGCCCCAGACGAACCAAGCCCCCAAGCGAAGGTGCAATCCCGCACGCAACAACCGCAGCCATGCCGACCGAACGCGACTACCAAATCTCTCCGATCGTACAGGAGTCCGTGATACACAACACAAAGGTGGGATACAAGCTTCCCCGAGGCGGGTTGGATGGATGGATAAATAGGCGTGCTCTCTGGCTGTTGCGACTTTTTGCTAACTCTCTGCTTCCACGCACGCCAGGCCCTGTCAAATTTGCAAAGTCTCACAGCGTCCCTGTTCGGCGTCGCCGCCGGCATCCTCGGGCTCGAATCCTACAGCGGCTTCCTCTTTTATATCCTCTTCTCGTTTCTCACCGTCCTCCTCGTCTACGTCTTCCACATCGCGCCGCAATCGACTGCTGCAGGACTTCCGTTCCTCAGCACTAGCCGGTACTTCAGGGGGCCTTTCGAGTTCTGGACCGGTGGATTGTTTGCTGGGCTCCCGGGTTTCATCCTGACCTGGACACTCTTCTATGGCCTTGTAAGGGCATGATGACGGCATCGTGAAGTGTGGGAGTGGTTGGCGTCTGGGCGTTTACAGGAAGTCGTCTATTGCTGGAATAAAACTACAGAAAGGAAAGAATACATCGATAATGAGGAAAGAAATCGACGAAGACGAAATCAAAGCTAGCATGACGCAGTAAACAAAAGTACAACGCTCTTACGGCGAAATCCAATATTCAAAACCAACGCTTGTCGCTCGCGAATCAATCAACAATCTCCACCACAGTTCCGACGAATCCTTCAAGCCCAGACTTATCATTGCGGCCACCTTCGAGGAGCAAGATTTGTGAACCCATCTCAACCCACTCCCGGCTAGTCAGCAACTCCAATGTTACCTGGACGCCCCCAACGAGTTCCGAGTTTGTCATGGACTCATCGTGATCGTTCATGTTGAAAATGTCTTCCCCGTCATCGGATGATTTCATGGCCTGCTCGTGGCGCACTCTTGACACTCCCATGACTCTGGCGGCTGCTCGTACGCTTCCAACATAGAGATTTACTAGAGATCCATAGGTCAGGAACGCCGTGTTTGGCTCTTGGAATAACGCTGTCAGTCCACTCGCGGCCTGGAGAGACATTCCTGTATCCACCATGTGCTTTGATGGGATTGCCAGGACCATGCCTTTCCTGATGCGAGGTGCATTCGACAGCCGCTCAAAATCACCCTCTGTGAGGCTCTCGGGCGGCATATCCAGAACGATCCCAATGGTGCCAACTTGGCCGGCTTCAAGGGTGTTAACCGGAAGCCTCAGGTTGCGGATGCTGACAATCTTCGCCTTGTGCCATTCTCCCTTAATAGTCGAGGCCGCAACCGTGTTACGTATCGCGATCTTGGCCAGCTCTGCGGAAGAGGGGTGGGATATTGACAAGCCGTAGTTACCTGGAGAGGGCCTATCCTCTGGTGTCATGCCCTTGAAGTCGTCATCGCCCGAAGGAAATGGCCCAACCACGATGGCGTCCCCCACGGAGAGCTTTCCGAATCTCAAATAACCCGACACTACAGTTCCAGTGTCATTCTGGTTGGGATTCTCAGCAAGGGAGGCATAGGACGCAGGTAGACTAAAGGTGTCGTCGACGTGGAATAGGCAGGAAGGCTGCTCCGGGTTCAGGGCCATCCCCACAAAGTCATGCGCAGTCGGCACAGGTGGTAATGGGAGATTCTCCAAGAGGGCATGGGCCAACCCTATGCCCGCACCACTGACGGCGCTGGTAAGGACGATGGGTATGTGCTTGAGCAAGTCTCCGCTCTGCTCCATTTCGTTGGTGAGAACTTGGGCCTTGTTGAGCTCTGCCGAGGGAATTCTGCTCCATTCCTGAGCACCACCTGCGGCAGGTTGCAGGATCTTGGGAACCCGGCCAGCCTCTTTGACATGTGTCAATACTTGTCCTAGAGTTCTCTGCAAACTAGCTTTGGTTGCCAGGTCAAGTTTCGTGATGACAATGACCAGAGGAGTCTTGAGTTTTAGGCACAATTCCAGATGGGCTTTTGCGAGGTCTACACCTGCGCCTGCGATTCCGAGGACTTCGTTGGCCGTCGAGCTGGCACCATCCTTGGTAGAGCTGGCTTCATTGTCGTCAGCGGCCAAGCATAGGACCGTCCATTGGGGAGCCCAGCCGAATAACCCTCGGAGAATGGTGCGGCGGTATCGGGGGTGCCCGGCAGAGTCGGAGACAAAAACCAGACGGCCATTTTCGGCGCTGTCGTGGATATCGATCCATGATTCGACGTGGTCCTGGGAAAAGTTGAAGATGGCGTGATCCTGGTACCCAATGAGCTCTTGGGCTACTGAGCTGGTCAAGCCGGAGGCGACCTCATGGCGATGCTTGAAAAGACTGATACGGCTCTTCCCACGACCGTTGTCGAGAGTTCCAGTTGACAGTGTCCCCAGAAGAGTAGATTTGCCAGACGTTGTTGGCCCCGTGAGCGTTATCCTAAGCTGGTCGGTCGTAGAACGACCCCTGCTTGGTAACACGACAGGCTCATTGGCTCTAGGAGACTGCTTGACCTCCCGATGGCCACTCTCGGGGATTTCTGCAAGAGAATGCTTGGCTGAGAAGTCCGGAGTCACCAATGCCTCAACCACCCACAGCCTCGCTTGTCGTCCAATCTGGGCCGGCTGCGATGCTACATTGTCCACCAATTCGGATGTTTCCAGCCACTCGCATTCTCCCACGATGACATGACGAAGAATTTCGACTCTACAGCCCAGCGTGGCCGCCATCACCCTAAGAGTTGTGATACTCTCATCCATCTCGTCCTTTGTCAATCCCACCAGGGTTCCGTCGTCAGCCACTCCAATCTCGTACAGAGCACCGCGAGATTCTTCCAGTCCCGGGAGCGGTTTCTGCGGCGTCAACGCCTGACTCAAGTCGGCCGTGTCATCAGGCAATTTGGGAACAATCAAGTCTTTGGGGTTCAAGGCATGGTAGGCACAGGACTGCTGCAATCTCCACAGAAGCTGCGTCGTCAATTGCTGCAGGCGCACCTGGCGACTCTGGCTCGATGCAGATAGAGCCGCAGGCATAACCTTGGCAGGTCGCGTCGCGGAAGCAGAAGTCTTGGGGTGCTGGGAAGGCGGCTTGCCAATAGTGCTCATTGAAGTGTAAGTCCGTCTCGGTCGGAGGAGCAGGTGAAGCTTGTACTCAGTTGGTCCCTCCTGAGGCTCTGCTTCCAGTTTGGTGACTCCATAGTCAGAGAGGTGGCCAGGCTGAGGTTCCCCATTTTCCGAGGGAGGTTGAGACTTTGGTGTCCTTCCCAGCTCTTCCGGAGCCAGCCACGGGGAGGAGACCCGTTGAGGGTCAGTTTCGAAGGTGAATATTGATCCGGAGGCCATGATTGATACTCAGGCGGTGGTAGGTTCAGTGGCGGATTCTATATCCGTAATGTCGATAATGGACAAGGCCAATATGGGTATAAGCGTGTTTTGTGATGAGCTATTGCGGGAACACAGGTGGAATGACGAGTTGCTATACGCGGGATCATCTTGAAAGCTGAGGTAAAGGTTGCTTGAGGCGGTGATTCAAGGTCAGGCGTCGTTGACGACGAGTGATGGCTGGATAGAGCTCAACTAGAAGTCTAGTTGGAGGCCATTGCGAATTCTTGGGTGAGTTCAGGTCGATAGGTGATGCTGTAGAAGCGGGAGGTGGCAACCGTTAAAGGCGCATATGAGGCGTGGCGAGTTGTTCGGTTGAGGACGTTGAAGTTCTCGAAAGACGGTATGACTCGGAGACGGTGAAGTCTCAGCCAAGGTGTGACGCAGCGAACGTGGGTGGACAGCTAGGTGGGATCAAAGGGTCCTTCCTGTCTGGTGGCTTGACCTTGCCTGCGCTGCGGAGAAAGTGCGGGTAACCTACTAGCGCATTCTGCCCGCGGTGAATCACTCCCCGGAACCCACAGCCGGAGCTGGTTCCCAGTCTGGCAGGAAGGACCAGCGCCGCTTTCCCAAGCCAGCATTTTCCTTCATCAAGGTAACTTCATGATGATGATACTCGCTGCTGACAATGATGATGTACAGGAAAAATTGCACTTGAACCTAGTGAAGGCTTCTGTTGTCTGTAATTCACCAAGTGAATGTCTACCGATGGGCAGTACGGACAGGCAGAGGCGTGGTGTCAAGTCATGACATCTTAAAAACGGCGGTACGGATACCAATTGCCGTATTGCAGGTGAGGTATGTCTCCCTCACTGTCAATGTCTGACTTGTTGCTGCAGACTTTGGCCCCACTTGGGTACCAAGGCTCCTGGCAGCAGGCTAACCTACCCGCGACCGCCTGCCTGCTCCTTGCTATTTCTGCAAGCACTAGGTGGGAGATGTACCTCGGTACTTCTTCACCCCAACACGCACCCAGGGTCTTTCTGTCGCTGGGCTATTCGGCTGCCCCTCCTGGAACGCTGGAACGCTGGATCGAACATGGTGTTGAAGAAGTGATGGAGCACTCGACGGAACTCATTAGTTTCGAAGATCACCCAGGTCCGCTGATCTCCCTTCTCCTTTTTGACGAGATCAGATGCGGACCTCTTTCTGAAATTGAGCGGGTTACTCTCTGCTGAATATCTGCTGAGTATGGTGCAGCCGATGAAGAGGCTGGCATGAGTATTTTTATGCTTTCGTGGACGCACGACAAACGCGCTCAGCTTACTCATGCTTAAGACCGTCTGTATTACTGCATATGCGTCCTGACTGAGGACCTTGGTTGCGGATAAGACAGGCCCGGAAGACAAAGCTGAGCTGAAAATGTCAAGACAATGGACGAGGAACACGAACGTCCTTTGACGCTAGACCCGAGGCTGAGCCAAGCATGCAGCGCCGTCATAGGCTCATGGCGGCGGCCATTCTTTACAGCCCACTCTGCGCCATGGAAACATTCCAATTGTCGGCTGCCTAGGTACCGACGGGGGAACTGACTGACAGCGGCCACTTTTAGAGCGTGAACCGTCTCTTTCTCGAAATTGCGAATCGCTCCCCCGCCAGATGCAGATGCAGCGCTGAACCCAGCTCAGTCGCATGTCGAGCACTTGTTCCAGACGACCTGCACAATTAGGCCGCGCTGTTCGCTGACTGCCCCTAACCCCTCCGGCTCAGCCCAATCTTTTGCCCATCTCAGTCAGGTCCTAAACAGCCTGGCCTGACGAATGTTTTATGGCTTAGACCCTGAGGGGCGCATCCGCTCGTCTTCGAAACACACCCAAGACGGTCCCGATTTTGCCACATAAAGCTGCAGTAAGCCCGCAGTCGGTAGGCGGTACTTGCTCCCAATCCTAGGTACCTGCACCTGCAACCCCCCTGCCACCCGCCCGCTCGCCGTCTCCAGTAATTGTCCTGTCCATCCTCTGAGGGTTGCCTCTGCTACACCGTGTCCATCCTTCAAATCTTCTCCTGATCTCTTTTCTTACCTTTCTAGATTAACTTTCTGCAGAGCACGTTGCCTTGTGTTTTGCTTCCTTCCAGAATACCTCTGCGATCGTATTTCGGCCGTTGCCCTGCTTCAACACCCCACCCATCGACAATCTAGCATACAATCCCAATCCCGCCCCAGCTATCATGAAGAAGTTCGGCTTCGGTAAGAAGAGCGGCGGCGACGACGGCGACGACGCCAGCCGCTCTGCTCTGTTCGGCAGCAAGAAGAACAAGTCCCCCGCACCCGGCTCCGACAACCCATATGCTCAAGCACCCGCTGGCAACGACCCCTACGCCCAAGATAACAACAAGTATGCCAACATGACGCCCTACCAGGCAGCTCGAGCAGGCAACACTGCTCCTGGCGGTGTGCCCGGTGGCCTCCCCAGCGGACCTCGCGCTGGAGGCGGCTACGGCGCTCCTCCTCAGCCTGCGGGAGGTTACGGAAACGAAAAGTACGGCGCTGCTGGTGGCTACGGAGCCAATCGCTACGACAACGCCAACCAAAACGCCTACGGTGGCGCTGCTGGCGGGGCTCGTGGTCCTGGTGGTTACGGAGGTCTGGGCAGAACCAACAGCAACGATACCGACGCTCAGCGTGATGAACTTTTTGGAGGAGCTCAGGATCGCTACCAGCAGAAGCAGCAGCAACCTGGAGGATACGGACAATCCGGAGGATACGGACAGTCTGGAGGATATGGTGATGACGGCGCATCTGGCGCCGGCGGAGGTTACGGTGGTTATGGAGAGAGCCGCGAGCTAACGGCTGAGGAGCAAGAGGCGGAAGAGTACCGTGCTACCAAGAACCAGATCACCGAGACCAGACAAGAGTCTGTGAACACCGTAAACCGAGCCCTGCAAGCGGCTTTGCAGGCTGAAGAAACTGGTCGCTCGACACTCGCGAGACTCGGAGCTCAGGGAGAACGCCTCCACAACACGGAACGAAACCTGGAT
The DNA here is from genome assembly GCF_000319635.2 of Colletotrichum fructicola Nara gc5. Lineage (NCBI taxonomy): Eukaryota > Fungi > Ascomycota > Sordariomycetes > Glomerellales > Glomerellaceae > Colletotrichum > Colletotrichum fructicola. The sequence goes on along the minus strand of NW_027094051.1, from coordinate 2,927,449 downwards.
CTGGCCGCGAATCACAATAAGGTTGCGGAGGACCGAGCCAAGGAGCTCAAGACTCTCAACCGCAGTATGTTTGCTGTGCATGTCAGCAACCCCTTCACATCCAAGTCTCGCGCGGCGGCGCGCGACCAAGCGGTTCTTGACCGTCACCGCCAAGAACGCGATACGCGTGAGCAGACCAGAAACGCCGCTTTCCAGTCCAACCAGCGCATGGAGGAAGCATTCAAGGAGGTTTCGCTTTCCGGCCGTCCACAAGGAAATACCAGGTCAAGCGCAGCTGAACGATCCAAATATGTCCTCGATGATAGTGATGACGAGGGCAACGATTTGGCTCGTCGCCAAGAAGATGAGATTGACGACGGCCTGGGACAGCTAGAGGGTGCCATGGGTCGTCTTAACGGCCTGGCCAGAGCCCAGCTGAGGGAGGTTGAGACACAGAACACTCTGATCAGCAAGATCAGCGAGAAGGTACGGGCATTTCGCTCTTTCATACTGTACTATGATTATGTGTCTAATACGTTTTACAGAGCGATGCTGTGGACGACGCAACCAGGATGAACAGAGAACGCCTGAACCGCATCAAGTAAAATAGAGCATCACGACAAGAGCTGGCACAAAACTCGGGGGGGCTTGATGTGCTCGCAAAAGATAAGCCCACTAGCAGTACTTCAATCAACAGTGGAAGTAAGAGCCTCCTCTATAGACTGGATGTGTTCTTGGTATACAAAGGTAGTGTGGCATCGACGGAATTAGAAGTCTTCCAACTTGTACACCTCGTATGCGGGAACCTCGTATGGGTGCGCGCTGTATTCATTTTCAGTATTCAATGCATATGACTCGCCAAACATGTGGACAAAGATACCTCTTCAGAGCAGCTACCGCGGCTTTAGTGACATCCCGTCCAACGCACACAATCTCGACCTTGTACTCGAGGACCTGCTCAAGCTCGTCGACGGTGCCGGTGTGAGGATTCGCTCCAGCAGCCGCCACGGGCATGAACTGGCCCTGGCCCGTAATCTGGAAGGCAACCTGGACATATTTGCCCTCGTCGTAGACGCCGGCGCCGGTCTTGAAGACGGCTTCCTTGGTTGCGACCAAGTGAGAAGCTACAAGTTGGTAATAACATCAGTTAACGTTGCCCTTTACAAGTACATTTAATTTCAATACGCACCAGGAACAGTCCAGTAGAGCTTGAATCGTTCGGCCATGTTTGGAGTCGTGGTGATTTGTCGATGGTGAGATGTTGCCAGCCTGATCTTGTCGCTGAAAAGGGGTCTTATACCGGTGCACGAGAGGGGAAGCACATGAGGGTGACGCAGCATGCAATTACCGCGCAGAAGCACCCCCAGAGCTGGACTCCGGATCGGCATATTATCTTTAAAGATAGCGACGAACAATGTGGATGCGTCTGACTTACGGCTTCATGTTATTCAGAAATACCCATCTGCTCAGATCGCCGACCCGTCTAGCTCACTGAGATAGCACAGTGCCGCCCTGTAGAAATGCGGGGCCTACCGCCTAATCGGGTCCCGACGAAAACCGGGGTCTGAGCCAGGGGACCCTCAAAAATTCTTACATCGGCTCTCTCACTCAACGTCAATCGGCGATTACTTCTCACGACCTGCTGTCGCTCAACATCACTTCATAATGCCACCAAAAACTGACGGCGAGCGCGCCGCCAAGAAGAGAAAACTAAACGACAAAAATGTTATCAAAGTCGGAAACAAGGTGATTTCTCTAGATGGCTACTTGAATCCTCCCGCCAAAAAGGAAGCCCCCAAGAAACAGGATCAACCGCAAGAGACGCTCAAACCAACTGGTGAAGAGGCTGCGAAATCTGAAGGGAAGGAAACAGAGAAGCCAGAGAGAAAACCTCAATCTTCGAATAAACCGCCGTTCAAAAAGCCATTCGACAAGAGTAAGCCGAGATCAGACCAACGAGGCCCGAGATGGAGGGACGATCCAGCCCTGCTTAAGGTCCGGCAGAAGCTCCCGATCTGGGCTCATAGGGAGGAAATCCAAGAGCGGATGCGCAAAAAGGATGTCCTTCTCCTCGTTGGTGAGACGGGTTCCGGAAAAAGTACTCAAGTACCCCAATTCTTGGTGAAGGAGCCTTGGTGCAAGCGGCAAAACGTCAACATCGATGGCGGAAGGGAGGTCAGTGTCGGCGGTATGATTGCCGTCACACAGCCTCGTCGAGTCGCCGCCACGACCCTCTCCCACCGCGTTTCTCGCGAAGCAGGTAGTCCTCTCGGCGAGGGCCGCGAGGGAATGGTCGGATACTCGGTTCGTTTCGATCACCAAGTGCCCAAGGGGACCAAAATCAAGTTCCTTACCGAGGGTATGCTCCTACAGGAGCTTCTCCGGGACCCCAGTCTGCGGCAGTACAGCGCCGTCGTTGTCGACGAAATCCACGAGCGAAGCGTCGATGTCGATCTGGTGTCTGGCTTTTTGAAGCAGATTGTGATGAGCGACCGGAAAGGCCGGGGAGGCATTCCCCTCAAAGTCGTCGTCATGAGTGCCACTGCCGATGTTGAGCGCATTCAGGGCTTTTTCGCGACCGACAAGCCGGAAGAAGAAGGTGACAGCATGGAGATGGATGGGCAAAAACCGAGCTCGGTCGAGGTTCTCAAGATCCAGGGCCGTCAGTTCCCAGTCAAGACGATACACACGCCAAAGCCCGTGCCCGACATTCAAGAAGCCCTTTTGAAAACCATCTTCAAGATTCATACGGAAGAACCACTTCCTGGAGACATTCTAGCATTCCTCACTGGCCAGGAGGAGATTGAATCTACGCAGTCGCTCATCGAAGAATACGCAGCGACCCTTGATTCCAATGTCCCCAAGGTCAAAGTCCTACCGCTATTCGGCCAGCTCTCTATGGAAGGCCAACACGCAGCGTTCCAGCCTATCAAAGGCATGACTAGAAAGATTGTGCTGGCCACCAATATCGCCGAAACGTCCGTTACAGTACCCGGAGTGCGCTATGTGGTGGATGGCGGAAAGGCCAAGGTCAAGCAGTATCGCTCTCGCCTGGGCATGGAATCGCTGTTGGCTAAACCTATCTCAAAGTCGTCCGCCATTCAAAGAACTGGTCGTGCCGGTCGTGAGGGCCCTGGAAAGTGCTTCAGGTTATATACTGAAGGGACATTCGACACGCTAGAGGAAGCGGATTTGCCAGAAATCCTGCGGATTGACGTTCTCGGAGCTGTGCTTACCATGAAGGCCAGAGGCATCGACGACATTCTCGGCTTTCCCTTGATGGATACCCCAGACATCGATGCCATTGAGCGGGCTCTCGTCAGCCTCCACCTGCTAGGCGCACTGGCTGACGACGGCACCATCACTGAAGCAGGCCGCAAGATGGCCGGTTTCCCCATATCCGCGCCCCTCGGCGCCGTCCTCTTGGCATCTGCCAAACCGGAGTTCGACTGCGTCCTCGAGGCCATTGACGTAATCTCATGCATCACGTCCGGCGACGACATCTTCCACCAGCTGCAATCGGAGGAGCAGCGCGAGGAGATCGAGGAGCTTCGCAAGGAACTATACCGCCGCGAGGGTGACATCCTCACGTACCTCACCACCATGCAACAATACGCCGCCGAGAACGCCGACCGCATCGAGTGGTGCAAGAAGAGAAAGGTCAACATCCGCAACATGAAGACCGCCCTCAACATCCGCAAGCAGCTCCGTAGCTTGTGCTTGAAAGAGGGCCTGCTCTCCGAGGCTCCGCCGCCGGACCCGCAGCCGTTCAGCCCGCTGGCCCCCGAACAGGCCGAGTCGCTGCTCAAGTGCTTCCTCCGCGGCTTCGTGTCCAAGACGGCTGTGCTGGCGCCGGACGCGAGCTATGTGACGTCGCAGGGCAAGCACGTCGTGGCGATCCACCCTTCGAGCGTGTTACATGGGCAGAAGAGGGAGGCAATCATGTTCCTGGAGCATGTTTTTACACAGAAGAATTACGCCAAGAAGGTGAGCGTGATTCAGGCCAACTGGATTGTGGAGGCGTTGGGAGGAACTGCATAAATCTACGCAGACACGACGATGTAATACCCTAGACTAGACAAGAGGATAAACTGTCAAAATAAGCATGGCTTTGAGGCTCAAACAATGCATTGCTTCTATATATAGATCTACATGAGGTGTTTTGTACAACGGCGTGGTTTTCCTGGCCAGGATGTCGCTATGACTCCTCCTCACCTTCGCCCTGCTGCTTGCTGCGGTCCTTGATTGCTTGCATCAGCTCATACAGTTGACCGATTTGCTCATCTAGAAGGGTGAGTTGTCAGCTAATTCACTGCCCGCCTTTCCAGGACCATGATACGTCTTTACTTACCGCTCATCTTGGCGATCTTTACAGGGTCGATCTTATCGCCCTTCCACTGGTCTCCCTCCACCTTTTGAGCGTACAGTTGCCATTCTGTGAGAAAGCCGATCTGGAACGATGTGTTAGCTTGTTGAAAATTTCGTCCTGGGTACTTCGCGGACATGCGCAGATGCGGTCTGGTTGCTGTCTCTCTTCATCCCTGTGAATGGCAATTGCCCGGGCGGGGACCGCCAATCACATGTAGCGTATTACAACACCAATCCACGAAGAGATCGTGTACACTGTGTCGAGGGAAGCTTATTCGGGTTCAGACGCTAAAGAAGCATCCCAAAGATGCGTTTTTGAAGGCAAAGGAATAGGCAAGGGCATCGGATTCAGGATAGGACATACCAGATGCGCCGGGTTGTCCACGGTGCGGTGCGCGCGGAACTCAGCCTTGATGTACTCATCGCCCAACAGCCTCATCTCCGTAGGCAGGTACTTTCGGTGTGCGCGAAGGAGACGTCTGTATAGCGGGATGGGCGGAAGAAGAGCCATCGGTGTGTTCCCCAGGCCCTTGGGGATCGAGGCCGAGGCCATTCTCATGAGTGACGGCCGCATGGTATGTGTCCCGTCTTTGGTATGCCTTTGGCAGTAAGGGTTTGTGGTGAGCCCTTGATGAATATGGTGGCCGTTTATTAGAGGTCGGATTCAACGTGGTCTTCGAAATTCGGTTGGTCTTTTTAAGCTGTCCAGGAATGGACGCTAGGTCTTTGGTTCGTTTCGTGATGATTCGAGTTTGTGGTTCGTCTTGAGAGTGATTGATGTTGTCATTGACGCATTTTCCGAGGTCTAGATGGACCCATACAGTGTGGGTTGTTACAGTGCACAGTCCATCTTCAGCTCAATCTTGACGATTCGAACAACTTGAAAGATAATTTACAATGAGTTCAGTCCTTTGTCCAAGTTCTTGATTTTTCTTCTTCTTCTTTTGGCCTGTATAAAACGTTATAACCTGTGGTCTGAAGCTATTTGCTGATAAATCCGGTCAACATTATGTGTATGAATAACATCGCCTCGTAGTTGTCGAAGCTTTGCATACAAAGACACTAACATCCTCCTTTATATCCCATCTCCTGGGTTTCATCTGGCTGATAATCGCATCTAAGAACTCCCATGCGTTCATCTCCATGTCACAACACTCCTGAACATCCTCCCGACGAGCCTCTATAAACCTATAGCCATTTCCATTGAACGGTGATCGATAGCGACAGAGGTTGACATTCGACTTCAGAGTCGCGCCGTACTGGATCAGATGAAGGCTTCCCCAGAAGCTTTGGGAGGTCTTCCTGTGCTGGTCTGGTATCAGGCGTAGTAGTTGAAGGAACAATCCACGTGGACCCGGGAGTTGTCTCATTTTCGAAACTGTATCTTTCGTACGGTTGAATGCTTAAGAGGTGTCGTACTCGAAGGCGAAAGACTCGGCAGTGCTTCCGGGAGTATTGAGTATGCATCCGAGTTGCCTCAGTGCTTGTTGGATATCATGGATATCATGGATCTTGAGGCTCGGAGGAACTTGCAGGCAAGTCATATCTCGTCGACGGAGAAACGGAACGGCTGTTTCGCGTCCGTTGTATCGCACAAAGCGCGTGCCAGTATAATGGCTTGCGTTGAGTCGTGCATCGCGCGTGCCAGGGATCAGGTAGCCGTATTTAGGAAGAGTACTGTATGTGCGGCGGAAGTGCTTGGCTATGACGAGTCTTGACTCTTTGCAGGCATACCATAGACCGTAATCGCACAAGGAAATGTCATTTTCTGACCATGGGCGTGGTAGATGAGAGATCGAAAAATCCGGCGGCGTGAGGAAGTATGATGTCTTAGTTCGACCGTCATCGCTTACTGTTTCTGCGCCCACGGAGAAAAAGTGAGCCCCGCGAAATTTTTGTTGGATGGCAAAGGCCCATATCATCAGACGAAGTTCGGTAGGTAGTTCCGAGAATGGTTCGAACATCATCGTCGAGTCGTAACCGAGGGCTGTATGCATATGCGTGTGTATGTATGTATGTGTGTATGTATGTATGTGTGTGTGTGTGTGTGTGTGTGTGAGAACGAGGGGCTGGTTTGGATCGCAAAACATGTGAGTCGTGTCGGTGTTATATATGCTGTCAACGAGAAACGGACAAACCCGCAGCTCGCATTCGATTGGACAAGAAGACTAGGTGGTTTGGATACAAAACTTTTACTAACGCCGTGGTTCTGTGCCTTCTACCTTTATGGCCCAGCCAAATCCATTCGTGTAAGCACTGAGAAAAGAACGCTCGCTGCTTAGAACGCCTACCACGCACTACGGTATTATTCCGAAATCCTGTAAGAGACCACCTAATTCTTCTGTGTCTGAGGGGCTACATTTCTTATTCACAGGGTGACTTTGATAAGGACGACGACGATAGAGAGCACGCAGGAAACGTAGTCGCTCCAGCACAGGAAAAATAAGGGGTATATTCTACAATATCTAATATAGGTATCTGTCATTCATGTCTTGCAGGACATAGTTGCTATCCCCGACTCCAGTAAAGGCTTCTCCCTGCCACTGTACTTGTGCGAGCTCCTCAACGCCCAGTAGCCGGCCGTCTCTCATCTTCCCCAGATCTGCCTCCGCCTTGACGGTAAGCGGATGCTGATTCCCAAGCACTTCCAGCCGACCGTTGTAGCATTCCTCCTGGAGATCCAACGCCTCGTCCGCCTGCTTTTTCTGATACAGAACCCCAGCCAGGCACTCAATGGTCGCGAGCGTGTCGAGATGCGTCCGCCATAGCACCCTATCGCTCGCTTCCAGGACCTCACGCAGCATCTGCTCCGCCTCGTCGAGCCGCTCGAGCTTCACGCAGCCGATAGCCACGTTCCGCTTCGAGGTCAGCGTGATCGGGTGCTCCTTGCCCCTGAACCGCTCGTCGACCTCCAGCACGTGCCGCCACATATCGTCCGCCTTCTCGTGCTCACCCCTCTCGGAGCGCAACGTCGCGAGGTTGCTGATGGCGTTCATGGTCATGCGGTGGCCGGGGCCGACGGCAGGGTTTTTGAGGCACAGTTCCAGTATGCGCGCCTCCAGCTTCTCGGCTTGGTCGTTGATCCCCGCCAGCTGCATCGTCACCGCCAGCGCGGAAAGGGCGCGGCGGAACTGCGGGTGCTTTGAGCCCTTCTTCTCTGCCTCCTCTATGATGTAGACGAGCATGTTCTGGGCTTTGCCGAGTTCCATCTTCTGAATGAACACCTCAGCGAAGTCGATGCCGATGCTATGGACGTGTTTCGCTGCCCAATCTCTTGAAGAGCAGTCGTTCACCAAGTCGATGCATTCATGGAAAAGCAGCACTGCCTTGTCGAACCTGCAGCAGGCCTTGTTCAGCTTGGCGAGGGCCCAAATACCGTCCACAACCAGCCAGTGTTCCGGCTCAAGGTTATCACGCCGCTCCTGGACGGCCTTTTCGAGAACGTGAAGCGCCTCGCGCCACATGCCGACATGCTGCAGGAGCTTTGCATACTTCGTCTCTTGCCTAGTCTCTTTAAACCAATCGCCTCCTTCAGGGGCTCCATGCTTCATAATCGCCTTGAGGTGCAGTAGTAGCCGTGCGGTGAATCTCTCATCTTCGAACCGGAACTTCTGGTCGAAGGAGTCAAAGATGATGGAGCGCGCCGCATAATGATGGAATTTGTACGCATCCTCGTGCATGCGGTCGCGAGCCCAGGAATGCACCAAGATATGCATTGAATGCCACTCGTCGTTGATCACCGCCTTCTTAATCAAAGAGTAGCTCCTCAAGAGACTGATGCCATCAGTATAGTTGGTGGAATCCCAGGACTTATCGCCCTTAAGGTTGAACAATGCTAGGGGCGCGACGCTTTCCATATCGCCCAGTACATCTGTGTCGAATTTGTCATTCGTTGCTGCTCGGCTGATTATCTCATCGGTGAGGTTCTCGTTGTGGTAGAAGCAGAAGATGCAGAGGATCCGGAGCGCGTTGAGAGCAGCCCGCCCCTCCCGGGTGTTGTCCTTTGACTTCGCCTCCAACGCCTTGTAGGACAACTCAAACGTGCCGTACACGGCTGGGTTGTCGTTGAAAGCGCCACGGCCCATTGACGGATCTTCCATGAGCTGCTTCCGCCCACTTTGGAACCCGAACAGGTAGTCTCCGAACGTACAGACTTGCATGTGGATGTAAGAGCCTGCCTGGTCGATGGCGAGCGGGAGATAGCCGAGCTCCTTCACAATTTGACCAACAAGCTGCTCGTTGTCGCCATGTAGCAATTGATCCTCCAGCTTAGACGACCGCAATAGCAATGTAACGGCGTCCTTTTCGTCCATAATGTCAACAGCATACGTCTGATTATGATCCAAGGTAGGCTTGATGTCCTTCCGTCTACTCGTGAAGAGAATGTTACCAGTGTTCCCTTCTGGGATGTACTTGCTAACGTCGACGGAGTCAGAGTCGTTGTTGTCGAAGACCAGAAGCCACTCTTCTGAGCGGTTTTGGGACAGCCAGTTGAGGAAGCCGGTGATGTTGGGTCTGCTGGGGTTTCCGCCGTAGATCTGCGCCGTCACCTTTCGGAAACTTTCGTATATGGAGTCCGTGGTGGCCGCGTTGATCCAGAAGACATGGTTGAACCTGCGTCAGCATACATTAGCAGCTTGATACTGAGATTACATCTAGACACACGCACCGAGAGCCATGCAGGTCTCTGAACTTCAAGGCGATCTGCGTCTTTCCGACACCGCCCATGCCCCAAATTCTGAGAAGTCTCCTAGGCGACGACCCAGGCTCCCGTTCACAAAAGTGTCTGTCAAGTTTGCCGAGAATCGCGGCTCTCCCGGTGAACTGGGGGCTGGATATGGTCCTTTGCCGGACGTCCTGGACCATGGCGTGCCGGAATGCTTCGTATGAAGTAGCACGGCCTCGAGTCTGTCAGCGGATGACGCATTTCAATCATATCACTGGGGCATCAAACTCACAAGTAGCCTCTAGAGGCATCTCAACGCCCTCTTTCTTGTGTAACATGCTGACGATTTTGTCAATGGAAGCCGATACCTCGTCCTTCTTCAGATACTTCTCCGTCGCCTCCCTTAGTAGCTTCATCTTTTTATACTCGTTCAGCTTGATATCTGCAGCGCCCTTGTCCAGATTGAGTCGAAAGTAAGCATTAGGAATACCGCGAAACCACTGATCGAGTTCGTGGTGGGTGCGTTCGGGATCTGTCAACGACGTCTTGATGTGTTTATACACAGGCAAGCTGTCGCGAGACAGCAGAGACCCGCTAAGAGTCCGAACAGGCTTCTTTGTCAACTCAAGGGCGTGCTCTACCGCCTTTTCAGCATCGGCTTCGACCTTGAACGCCTTATCCGTGATTTTGAGCCCCGTGCCCAAGCTCAGGAGAAAACCCAGCTTCCGGTCGGAGCCCAAGTACGAGTCGGCCTCGTCGAGGACGAGCTTGGCGGGATTGTTGTAAGCTAGCGCGCCGTCGTAGTAGTACTCCTTCACGGCCTCGACCTTGACGTGTACGGGGTTGAAGAACCCAGGAGCCGAGGACGTCGCCCGCGCAGCCTCCCAGATCTCGACGTTGTGTGCGTGGTTGGATTTGCCCCTGTAGGTGCGGAACAGATACGCCTCGAACATATTGCTTCTCGGCACGGAGCACACAAAGGCGTGGCCGAGGCTGTTCCGGTCTCGTGTTTCGTCAATCATGACGGTCGTCTTCAGCTCTCTCGCGGCGACAATGTCCCGGATGACCTTCTCGAGCGTCTTTTCCTTGAACGTGCGCTCCAGAAGCCGTCGGTTTCTCTTGCAGAACACTGTTGCTGCAAAGTCCTCGTAGCCTTTTATGGCTTCTTCGGTCGTCATCCCCATGCGACCGAGGAGGATGGCGATTAGTCTGCGAAGCGGTGTGTTTTGTTAGCGAAAAACGTGTGTTGGTTCACTCGTTGGAACGGTCCCAACCAACCCTCCCGTGCTTGTACCACCTATCAAGTGGAAATAGTCCCTCGGCCTGGGCAGTTCTTTAAGCCCAGCTACCTTTTGCAATCTCTTCATTATCTCGTGCAGTATGACAAGCTCGGATATCCCCCTGACTCCGCCGCCATCGAGAGATAGAAGGTAAACCGGATCATTGTTGCTGTCTTGGTCGTCTGCCATTCTAACCTCACTCTGTACGCAACATATGAAAACAGCTTAATAACAGAACTCTATAATATTTAATGAGAAACGTTTGAAAAATGGTGTCGCAGAATCATGAAATCGTGAGATCGTAGTGCATGATAGTTGAGGCCCAAAATCAGTGCAACCTCGCATCGTGCAGAAAGCGAGGACACCAGGGGATGAAGTACTTCTTCCACCAAACCAACCAACACATTTGCGAGCGGAGCCGACCCCCTCGGAGGCCTTCAAAAAGAGGGAGCATTCTGGTCCAGAGAATCCGTGATAAGCGCCCTGCACTCGCCGGGGTTGGAAGAGGGGGGGCATGGCCACAAGACGTGCACCAACATGCTTCGGTACTTTCCCTCTCTGGTCAGGCATGTTTCATCAAAAGACCTCGCCAACTGCGAGGACCATTAGGTTGACTCAGTTCGATCCCGAGGGAACGGTTCTGCCCCGAAGAGGGCCCAACTGCGAATGCCAAAACCTGATCACCCGCCGGCCAAGTCTGCCTATCCGCAGAAACCCCCTGGTTCCTGGGGGTGGCGTTGAGTGTTGGTAATCGTACGTGCATACTCAGGTAATGTGCCTAAAGATAGCAGGCCTGCTCATCAGTGCGTCTGTGTCTGTTTTTTGCTTGGAAAGGAGCGATGCGCGCTTCTGAAAAGTCGGTGTAATTGATGATGGATATGTCGAATCAATGTCTGATGTGTGAGTAGGTGAAAAATAGAGCCCGAGAGGGCCATTGGGGAGGAGGACTATGCTTGTAAGCGCCGCTATGGGGCGGACCGGACCGCTGAACGGGATGCTTGCTCTACGGGCGAGTGGGTGGGCGGAATGAGACCCGACTGTTCCCGGAGGCCACCCGCACCATACCTCACTCAAGGCTCTCCCGGGGGCAACTTGCGCCTTCCGCATGATGCTATTAGCCATCAGAGCGAAATATGATCCATCGCCAAGGTTCCTTCTTGAGGATGGAGAAATCTTCCAAGGTTCATGGCATGCCTGCTGAGCAGCCTCATTGCAGCCACTTTGTGGCCCTGCACACCAGACATAGGACGTAGGTCAATCCCTGCACACAGATCTGCTGCAAGGTTCAAGAGTCATGATGTCTTCAGGCAAGAATGAGAGCCTCTATGGAGTCATCAAGATACTGATCACATGGTGAAGGATACGATTTTGAATTCATCGTGCCAAGAACCCATCTCAAATCAACGCCTGCAAAGCCACCCCGAAGAACCCAAGCCACCTGGGACCAATGTACCAATCAAGAAAAAAAAGCAAAGCCGACGCTATCTACACTCGCCGAAATCCCCCTCGTTCAGGAAGCCGGCGCCCCAGCCTTGAGCATCTCCATCTCAGGCAGCGTGAAGCCGTTGCCGAGGTACGCAAAACGGTTCTGCCTGGCGTTCTCGTATGTGTAGACCCAGTCCTCGCCCCTGAAGTGTTCCAGCATGCGGATGAAGTGCATCCTGCTCCCTGGGTGCAGGCCCGTCACGGGGGCGTTCACCTCGCCCTGTTTGTACCAGGATCTGCACCCGCCCGTGAATGCCGTGCGAGGCATGAATGCGGCGGTGTGCTCGAAATAGTCCTCGACGGCCGCCTCCGATGGGGTGATTGACCGGATGCTTTCCGTCTGGCACTTGCGTATCGTGTTGGCGATGTAGGTGGCGATGTGCTCGCTAAGTGTAAAAACATCACCATGGGCGATGGGTGCGTTGGGACCAAGGAACTCTGAAGCTGTTATTAGAAAAGGGGTTCATGTAGGCGGGGTGGAGTTCAGCTCACTGAAGTAATTGGGCAGGCCGGCAACGGCCAGGGACATGTACGCCTTGGGTGTCTGCCCGGCCCAGATGTCCTGCAAGTTTCCGTTCCGGCCGGTGAGAGGAAACGAGGGGCGGAACGAAGAGTCAAAGCCAGTGGCGCAGATGATGGCATCAACTTCGAGGACTTGTCCGTTATTCAGCTCGATTCCGTTGGCTACAAACCTTTTGATAGCATCCGTGTGAAGAGAGACCTTGGGGTCGTGGAAAGATTCAAGATACCCGGGTGCGGGAGTAAGTCGCTTACAACCCAGCGCAAAGTCGGGGATGAGCTGTTTGCAGAGCTTTGCGTCACCCTTGAGCATCGCCGTCATGAACTCTTTTGTCTTGCCCAAAGCCCACTTCTGCTGGGGACTGCCTGCCACGAGTGCTACCGCGAACTTGATGTTGGAGTCGGTTTCCAGGGTCTTTGCAAACTTGTGGTAGAATTCTGGGTCGTTCTTGAAACGCTCAATCTGCGCTGGCGAGAAGCGTTCTTCTTCATCCATCTCAATCTGCTGAATCAAAGGGGCTGAAGGGCCCATCTTCATCGTTGCCACCCGTGGTGGGATGATCAAAGTGGGCGTCCGAATGATATGATGGAGCTCCATTACATCTACATCAAGGTGAGCCCAGTGTAACGCCTAGAAAATGAGCTGGTAAGACTTACGAGGGCGAATGGCTGGCACTATCTGCACACCGGATGCTCCGTTACCGATCACAGCGACCTTCTTGCCTGCGTAGTCAAACTTCTTGGGCCAGTTTGCGCTGTGGATGAGGGTGCCCTGGTAGTCTGAGATGCCTTCCACGTCTGGGAATTTCCACTTGCTGCTCGGGTCAGGATCCGCAAGTCATCACTGTGGGAGAGAGTAACATACTTGAGAATCCCTGTCGCATCGATGATGAAGTTGGCATGGTCGGTGATGATAGATCCTGTTTCCAGGTCCTTGATCTGCACTTCCCAGACGGCCTTCGACTCCGACCATGACGCAGCAACGATCTGGTGCGACGTCTTGATGTATGGACGCATGTTCTCATCGTCACATATCCGGCACAAGTATTCCTCAATCTCGGCTGCGGGTGCGAAGAAACTCGACCACGCAGGGTTAGGTCTCCAGGAGAACTGGTAGTTGTGGCTGGGCACATCGCACTTGCAACCCGGGTAGCGGTTCTCGAACCACGTACCGCCGACGTCCGCGTTCTTCTCGTAAATCACAAGTTCATACGTCGCCGGGCCGAGTGTGTTTCTGAGAGTGCGGATCATGTTGATTCCGCTGGCTCCGGCACCGATGCCGATGATGCGGACTGGGCGCGGCGTTCCGAACGGCGCTTCGCGCACCGAGTAGGCGGTGTTGCTGCGGAGCGACTGGCCGGAGCCGCTGCCATGACCGTCAACATGCCGTGAGAGTTGGGGGATGAGTTGGCGTGTCATTGTCGGTATCGTTGAGTTGGAGATGGCTGGGTGAGCAATGAGAGAAGAAGTAGATGGTTTATATCCCAACCTCAAGCAAGAGGCCTATGCCGAGGAAGGCACGGCCAAGGCTTTGCAAGAGCTTCCTTATCAAGCAAGGTGCAATCCCGTTGAGTGCTTGGTGGGGTTACGAAGGAGAGCGTAGGCAGAGGCAGTGACTAGGAAAGCAAGGCCGTTTGATAGGCTTGGTGCATTCATTGGTTTGTACGGAGAGCAGCCAATAAAGACACAGGAGCCCGTGGAAGAAGCAAGATATGGGATGAGACAGGCGATGATGACAACGAAGGGAAGAAGAAACGAGAATCCATTGACATGGATAGGCCCTGAGAGACATCGCCCGGTTCAGCAAGGCAAGGACGGGTAAAGTCTGTCTGAGGAGAGCGGCTGGATCAACTAACACCACGACCACACCACACGACTTTGGCCACCACTGCACACAATCAACTAGCGCAAAGAAACTCTCGTCACGGAAGATATTAAGTCAAAGTCAAAAGAGACAACTCACATGAGACAAACCAGTGGAGTTGAGTCCGTCCAATGGATTGGGTCGCCTCAATTGAAGCCCATGTTGCGTGGGGTCTGTCAGGAGAGCCACTGTTGGTCCATTTACGACAAGTAGTTTATCTTTCTTGGCTGGTGGAACGGCAGAGCTGTGGCTGCACGTATCCAAAGAGCTTGGAAACAAGGCTGGCCCATGAGGAGAACCGACAGTATGGCTTGCTTGCACTGTTGCTAGGCTTGTTACGGTCAAGCATGGTTTCGATTAGCATAGGGGCCTTCGCTGGATGCAGTCGTAAACTGTCCAACCACGAGGAGAGACCAGGCCGAGGGTCTTTGGGAGCATGGATCCAGCGCGGTGAGTGGCGAATCAGGACCCTCGCCGTCCTGATGGAGGAGGGAGGTCTGGAGCCGCAGCTGGATCGTGGCAAGTGCCGGGGACCACGGAGCTCAGTGGATGCTTCGCAGAGCCTCCATTGGGAGATGCCCTGGTCCTGCCCCGGAGTCATGACGATAAAGGGCATAAGATTACAGGAACGGATCCTTGATGCCTGTGTCAGCAAACGGCATAGGCCATGGTAACCCAAGTGCCGGCGGAAAAGCGCGGGATATTGTGGTGTCTGGTTGCGCGAATCGGAAGGTAAAGCATCGTGAAAGGGTCGGACCCAGTGTCGATCGGCCGCGTGGACGGGATGCGGTGCGGCGCATCCTTTTGGCGGAGGGAGGCTGTCTCCGTCGCGTTTGCTGACCACTGAGACACGAGATCTGGCGGGAAGCACGAAGCACAAGATGCACAAGATCCTCCGGTGTTAAGATGCGCAGGGTTGATATGCGTGGGTGGTGTCTGGCAGGCAGCTGCAGCTGAAGCGTGCAGCAAAGACGTGCATGCTCCGCCAAGGATGTGATTGAGGTGCCGCTCGGCGTGGGACTTTTCTCTTCTCTGTCTCTCACATTGCCATGCCTGCTAGGAGGATGCAGAAAGACACGCGGAGGGTTTAGTTGCGGAGGCACGGGGGCCATTTCCGAATGTCGGCCTATCAAGACTGCAGCTGCGCCCCTTTGCCGTCTGGTCCTTGGCCAGCTGGGTCAGTACATAAGCACGGGGCCCGGAGACCGAAAAGAGAATCGAACGGACGGGAGAGAAGAGAAAGACATTGTTTCTGGGAAGAGGTTGCCTGGGGCTTGCGCTGCAGAACGCCTCTTGCAAAGGCTCTTGCTCATTGGTTGTTTTGCGATTGGATGTTGGTGTTGGTGTTTGGTGGGTGCAGATGGAGACTGAGGCGATGGCAAATGGGATGCGGTCGTTCCGTTTGTAGGCAATTCGACCAGTGAGCGGTCGACGTCCCGGTCCAAGTGCTGTGTACCGGAAGCACATGAGGCACTGCCCGGCCTAAGCGAAGTATCGGATACTTAGTATACAGGCCTCAATTGTCACTTCGACCATCACAAAACCTTCATCCAACAACTCATCATCGAGACCGATCAGACGTCACCAATTCAAAACCTCCATCATTTCATTTCAGTATGATGATAAGGCGAATTACCGCAGGAGATTTCTCCCGGCATTTACGATGAGCCGTCTCCTTGCCAAGACTATTCACCTTTGTCTAGAATGAGCTAGCTGGCTAATGTGAGAGCTCCAGTACGTGGCGTAGGTGGCAAACCATAATATTCATCTTGAAGATGCGATTCTTGGGTACGAATTGGCAATGGGTTTTTCAACAACGCCCAGTCGAATCGATCCAGATGCGGAACTCGACAAAGATGGCTATGATACTTCGCACAATGGCTTTCTTGGCAGTCAACTCCGTCGAGGTTGAGGAAAAGTCCAACGGTAGCCACAGCTTGTTAGTTTCAGGCCGAGAACAATGGGAACACCGCTCCGTTGAGAACCCGAACACCATCGTCGCAGTCCTTTCATGTCTGGGCTCATAGCCACCACGCCACAACCGTCTGGCACCACGCGAGCATCCCGCCATGTGGTTCAAGCCTGACGACGTTGGCAATAGTCCCAAGTTCAAGTGGATGGTTGTTAACCATGCGAAGCTTGATCATAATCTCTAGTTGTCGATCACTATGGCCATCGTGTAGAGTATATATAGATACTGCTGAGTCTCTCAATAGCACGTTCTGATGTCAAACCACCAGCTCGTTCTTTTCTTCCATTCCTTCGTTCTTTACAGATGTCATATTCCCTTATTTCAACATGCACTCTTTAACCATCCCAGGTATTGCCCTGGCCCTAACTGGGCTGAGCAGCGCCGCGACAATCTCGAAACGCGAGCTCTCAATCACTACCAGCCTTCCCACAGGCTTCAAGTACCTTGGCTGCTATACCGATTCTCCCGGTAACCGGCAGCTGGCTCGTGCCAGTTACGTCGACTATAGCCGCATGACGGAGGAATCATGTATTGCGTTCTGTTCGGCCAAGGGTTTCCCATACGTCGGTGTCGAGTACGCTTCCGAGTGCTACTGCGACTATTCCCTGGGGCCCCTCGCCACAAAGCAGCCCGAATCCGACTGCAACTTCGCCTGCACCGGCGACTCGACGGAGCCTTGCGGTGCCGGGGATAGACTCAATGTCTTCACGACAACCGCTGCTGCCGCTGCCGGTCCCGGTGTCAACCCCGGCCCGGCGGGCTGGGCCTCTCTAGGTTGCTATAACGACAACATCCCCGGCCGCATCCTCGCTTACCGTACCGGTGTTGCGGCCGGCGACAGTCTCATGTCAGTCCTACAGTGCACCACCGCCTGCAAAACCGCCGGATTCTCCTACGCCGGAGTCCAGTACTCTTCGGAGTGCTACTGCGACAACCAGATCCTCAGCACCGCCGCCAGTGGCCAGGCCGGCTGTAACATGCTCTGCTCGGGCAACAGCACGGAGTACTGCGGCGGAGGGAACTTCATCAACGTCTACAAGTCTTCCGCCGCGCCCAAGACAGCGAGCGCCGTGCCCGCGGGCTGGACTGGCCAGGGGTGCTTGAAGGACAATGTTCTCGGCCGCGCTCTCGGCGTTGGCATGGCTGTGGCGGGCGGCTCCGCCAGTATGACGGTCGAGAGCTGTGTTGCTGCGTGTTCCGCCGCCGGATACCAGATTGCCGGTGTCGAGTACTCTCAGGAGTGCTGGTGTGACAACCAGATCCAGAACGGAGGCGTTCTGACTTTTCCGACGGACGGCTGCAACATGCTTTGCAGAGGCAACACGTACGAGACCTGTGGCGGCTCGGACCGCCTCAACATCTACGCGTCTTACAACCTGAACCCGGCCCTGCCCTCTAGCAGTTCCTCATCCACGGTTGCGTCCACTTCGTCTTCGAGCAGCAGGTTCTCCTCTGCTTCCTTGACGTCTGCCACATCCGGCTCGTCTGGGTCATCAAGCCGCTCTAGCACCGCTTCTAGTGCTTCCAGCAGCACCCCACTCACTTCTTCTGCCGCTACAAGCATAATCTCGACCTTGACCACTCCGCCGACCACCTCTTCCTCGTCCACCACTCTCAGCTCTTCTTCCAGTTCTTCTTCCAGCTCCAAGACAAGCTCTGCAAGCTCTGCAAGCTCTTCCTCCAGCCCCTCTTCCAGCTCCTCTTCCAGCTCTTCTTCCAGCTCCAGGTCAAGTTCTGCAAGCTCCTCCTCTACCTCCGCCTCCACCACTTCATCCACTTCTTCGGTGAGCGAACCTACAAACTATTCGAACTGAAGAAGAAACACGCCATACTAATGCTTCACAGACCGCCTCTACCTCGACTACGGCCACTCCATCTTCCTCCAGCGGCGCCTGCGCCGCTCCCAGCCCAACCAGTGAGTAAACCCAATCCTATCCCTTGACAACTCAAACTGACCTCATTCTAGTTGCAAGTATGTGATTCGCACCCGCTTGAAGAAAACTTCCGGCTACCATTCCATCGACATACTAACCTCAACCTTTCTTCCTAGGCGGCCCATACGTGAAAAACTCCGGATGGGATTACGGCACCAGCAACTGGACCATCACAGGGACCGCTACCGCACGCATCGTCGGCGACGGGTATCAAGTAAGCGGCTGCGGAGCTCTGTAAGTCGCACACAAACGTCCCCACACACAATACTCAATTACCTCCTTACTGACGGCTTTTATTTCCTTCCAGCCTCTTCGAGTCCGCCGCAGGTGGTCTCATAGGCCGCTTCACCCAAACACTGACCCTGCCCCCTTCCACTACGACCAAGAAGAGGATCGTCACCGCCTACATCGGCCGCATGAACGAGACGCCGTCCTCCGCCGGGGTGCCGACATTCGGGTTCGCCTGGGACACTTATCCCATCCCGGACGTCTTGGTGTGCGGGTCGACCAACAACCCCTGCAGGAACGTCAACACGCCGCTGGCTAGCTACACCAAGTACACGTGGACGTTCAACATCGCGGGCGGCACACACTACATCATGTTTGCTTTCAATTGGCCCAGCGGGGGTAATAAGGCGCCCGTTCTGATCGACGATATTACCGTCGTCGATGCGTAGGGTTGGGGTGTTGGTCACATTGACGGACGAGTCTGTAAAAAGCAAATACATTTTAAGTGAAGAACAAGAACGAAGATTTAGTGAATTGTGACATGGATGCTCATCTCTCAGTATTGGTTTGACGTCTCACTCACTCTCACGCCCACCGTCACTAATCCTCTGGGTATGCAAACTGTGGGGTTATAATTGGTATCATGCAACTTGAGTGAACGTATTGAGCACGGCTCCGCCGGAAACTTATTCGAAAGCCCACGAGAGACCCGGCTTTCAGTACTCGCGTAGTCCCTAGCCGTGTACAAATATTCAAAGTGCAACATCATCGCCCGGCGAACCTGCAATGAGGCACTGGGAAGGGCAGGCGCACCGACGTCGTTGAACCCCGCCCCCACATTTTGATAAGGCAGCTTCTCTTCCCTCGCGACTTTCTTATCGTCGCGAAATTTCCTACAACCCCGCGGCATCCCACCATCCCCCTCCCCGAAAAAAAACATGTCTTCATCCTTCTCCTTCGGCTTCGGCGGCGATGACATAGAAGACGACTCCCCTCCCGCCCCGGCCTCCGCGCCCGCCGGCCCGGGGCCCGACAACACCCCGGCGCCGCCCGCGGCGGCCGCGTCGTCGTCATCGTCCGCCTTCCCCGTCCCCGGCAAAACCCAGCTGCCGCCCACCGGCCACGACCTGAAGCACATGCTCGCGCAGCTCCCCTCGAAAGTCGCCTTCAGCACCCTGGACGTCGCCCTGGACGACGGCACCACCATCGCCATCCCCCGCCGCGAGCTGTGGGACGTGCGCGTGCAGCTCATGGCCGAGGACGAGACCGCCGCCGGCCCTGCGGCCGAGGGCCTCGGCAGCCACGACGTCAAGACGGGCGTCTACGAGGGCGGGTTCAAGAGCTGGGAGAGCAGCGTCGACCTGGTCAAGGTGCTCGCCAGCGGCGGGTACCTTGATGCGCTGAAGGATCGGCCCCTCCGGGTCGTAGAGGTATGAGAGGACTTGCGCCGGTTTAGCGTGGAGTGGCGATCGATGATGATGATGAGAAAGGGGCTAATGTGATTGATGGCACAGCTCGGTTGCGGCACGGCGCTGCCATCTCTGGCGATCCTGCAGTGGGCCATGAGGTACGCGACGGAGAGGTCGCCGCTGCTGCTGACGCTCGCCGACTACAACCCCTCGGTGCTGCAGCTGGTGACGCTGCCCAACTTCATTCTTGCGTGGGCCCTGGAACGGAGGGACCAGAGCCCGGCCGTGCAGGAGGCGTTCGCGCTGGAGGACGAGCTGGAGCTCACGCCTGAGGTGCTGCAGCAGTTCCAAGACTTCCTTGCGTCTTCACACATCTCTCTCAACTTCATTTCCGGTGGTTGGTCACAGGAGCTGATCGACCTACTGTACGAGAGCCAGTCCAAGCTGGACCAGCAGACTCACGAAAGTGACAACATCAACAAAGACTTTGATACCCTGCTCATCGGGGCCGAGACAATATACTCCCCGTTCGCCCTGGAGGCATTTAATGAGATGGTCTTTGCTATTCTTAGCAAGGAGAAGGCGGAGCGGGGAGGCAGCGGCTGTCAGTCACAGGCGCTGGTGGGAGCCAAGAGGCTGTACTTCGGCGTCGGGGGTTCACTCGACGACTTTGTGGACAAGGCCAGAGGGAAGGGCGCGACGGTGACTCAGATCGCAGAGGAGACGGAAGGTGTCCGGCGTGGAGTCGTGAGCTGCACGCTGAGTTCTTCCGGTTAATAGAACCATCGTTCCAGTCCAAGCTGTCGGGTGACGCTCATCTGTTTATGGTATTTGTTTGCCACCGCCGGGACGATGCCGTGCTCGATTGGCTGTCTTGTCGAACCCGTGTCTTGGGAGTCCACGAATGCTCTGGCGCACCGGCGCGAATTGGGAAGAGGTCCTTGCCGTTGTTGAGCATTCTAGGGGGAGACAAGGAAACTCTCCATGAGGTGCTGGCAGCTGGCAAGGCGAAGGGTCTCGGGCTGTAGCTGTGAACCCTTTCGGAAGGCATCCATCGTCCCAGACAGTGTCGTAAGACGCGGGACCTGTGGCATGAACCAAGACCTGTCGACGAATGTTGGGCACGTGAAACGTCAAGCCTGATTGATGGGCGCGGCTGTGGCGTCGCAGAATGTTCATCAGCCTGGCTTTCTCTTGTCCTGCATCTGCAGCAGCCACGGCGTGGTACCGAATCGAATCGCATCACATCGCCAATTCCAGTACCGGCATTCCCGTCCGTGGCACCGGATCGCGGCCTTGTACGTCACGCAAGTCGGGGCTGCAAATTTTGGGGGTGATTCGGAGCAATATCCATTCCAGCATGGTGCCATGTTGAAACGCTCCATGAGGCAGAACCAGGCTTCGCTTGTCCTTTTTCGTCCGGCCAAGAGTAACTTACCACAAGATGTCACTGGCTTTGATGGCGGAAAGCTGCATGTGAATGAGTTGGGAGCACAGAGGGCCAAGCCTGTCACGGAGCTGCCACCCCGTCAGCTTGAAACTTTGCTGAAGGCGAGGACATCGATATGTTGGGCTCCAACAAATTTGTTCACCGATAGTTGTTCGCGAAGTTGCATTCCCATGATAGACGAAGTTGTTAATGACCGATATATCGAATCGTTCGGACGACACTCGAGCCATCAGATGGCGTTCTGTTGTCGGCCGCGCGGGGGACATCCAGATGGATGCTCACAAGGGGACGTTATAGAGAATAGACGAATCGGCTAGAGCAGGGTACGGAGGGGGAATTGTGGGTGAACCGGGAGCTGTTAGTGTCCGAGTCCGTCGATTGGAGGCCAGGCACAGGGCCCATGGCGCAAAATGCAGGTACCGTGCAAGCCGCGAAATAGCGCGCATGCTGGGGAGATTTGTCCAATGTTGGTCTCCACAATGGGTCTCCAACGGGGCGCATTGAAATTGGTCCTTTTTCTCTCTCACTCAGATATTGGCATCTTGGAATCGCAATTGGGCAGCGGCCCAGGCCCTGACGTCGTTCCATTGCATCTCATTGCACAACCGATGGATTGCGCCCCCGTTCGCCGATTGAGAGCGAGATTGGCTGCGCTTGTGCGATATGATGTTGCAGTGCTATGTGCTATATCCGTCTACACCAGCCAATATGTGCAATATGCGTGCATGTATCGCGTACCGTGCCGTGGGAACGAGAGTTCTGGAGAGAGGGGCCGGATGGAATGCGCGGCACGGCTCAAGCGGGTGCAGGCGAAGAGCAGAACCTTCTCCGGCGCCCCCTCGGTAGATCCTCATCAGGCGATACCTGTCAGGTCAGTACCGTCGATTGGGGAGGACAGGCCGCTGGTTGTCACCGTCATGATCGGTGAAAGAGTGTCCCGTTCCAGCATGATGTGCGCCAGACTATCGTTGATGGCGACGGCCGAGCAGTAACTCACCTTTCACAGGTGCGTCAGGCCATCCATATTCGCAGGATCGAAGCATGGAGAAAAGCAACTTGCTACGTCCGCGGCAGCTGACCTGTTGTCTCAAGCCCTGCCCGTCAATGCTTCTATGGGGCGGAAACAAACAGACAGACAAAGTTGCCAGGATCTAAATGACTTTGCGCTAGAAGTTAATGGACTGACGGTGAGAAGGGGAAACAGAGCAGGCTGGGTCGTCGGTGAGGGTGACGACGTAAGTGTCGCCGCCGCGTAGCCGCGGGCTGGGTCCTAGCACATCAGGGTTGAGGGTGAGGAAATAAGGTGCCGCTGGCATTCGCCTTTTTTTTTTGATGTTCGGATGCTTGGAAATACCAGCGCAGCGGAAGGCGTCGTCACCTCCTTTAGGCGTGGTGGGGGAGCCTTGAGCTGTCAAGGTCAGCCTGCAGCAACCATCGGATTGACGACGAACGGCGACTGGTCCGCGGCAAGTAGAGTTTTTGCCTCTTGAGATAGAACACGAGATGGAAAGGAGGGTGGAGGGATGGACGCTGTTGGCTGCGCATGCAATTGCAGGCTGAGTTGGCTGGGCGTCAGCGAGCATAACAGCAGCGCCAACAGCAGCAGGCTGAGATGGTAATATGCTCACATTCCCATGGGTGGCGAAAAGAAGAAGGCGCTTGGGGGAGACACACACACACAGAAGGTACCTCCTCTGAGCTGTTGATGGCGCGCGCCCCATCTTTCGGGCGAGAGATGTAGCTGTCGGCGCTGAAAATGAAAATGAGTCTTGTCCCCTCCCTTGCTGCGCCTCGAAAGACCCAGATCGACAGGAACCTCCCCAGGACCCCCTCGTCATCGGGCCAGAACGAGAAAAGCGGGCACCAGAGCATGGACGAGAGTCAGAGACTGGCGCAAATCAGGTCTTGGGGCATCTCTTGACTCCCTGAGTCTTCTTTGGCCCAGTTGCAGCGGGTGTCACTTGCGGTGGACTGAGGTGAGAATGAGATGGACCATTTGCCCACTGGATTGTGCCATTGCGGATGCTGGAGGTGGACGCGACGTTGTCACGCTGGACGGTCGACCAGGGCCGCTGCTCGCCCCAGCTGAATGGATGGAAGGGTTCTCTCAGAGACCCCAGCTCAAAAGACCAATAGGGGCGCTCGGGCGACTCCGGGGCACATGGGTAAGAGAGGGGGGACGTTGAGCGAGCTTCGCGGTCGACGACGGTCGTTGGGAAAAAAAAAAAAAACTGGAGGTGTGTTGTCGGCAACTAAGGTACCTAACAGTTCGGGCGACGGCGCATAACGTACGCGCGGGCGGAGTGGTTGCCCTCCCAGCTGTTCCAGGCCAGCTAACGCCTCATCAGACAGCTCAGCTTTAAGGTAGGTGCTGGTAAGCAGCTAGGAAGACAACCTAAAGTCGCAAGCTGTAACAGGTGCAGCATCGTCCGGCGGGACGGGAGAGAAGCGTGTTGTTGAAAGCAGCAGCGAAAGAAAGAGACGGCGCACCACAGAAACCTGAAGCTTGGTGCTCGTTAGCGTGTGGCCTCGGGTTCGCCATGTTCCTCTCTGCGACAGGGGTCCCCGTCCAAGAATTTTCTGCCCCAACCCTGATTAAGCTTAGCGCCGCGCCCCTGTTGCTGGGGTTGCTAGGACTGGTGCGAAGGAAGGAAGGACGGGACGGTTGGAGAGGAGAGGTACTTGCAGGTTTACACCCTCCCAGGCCATCGTCGCTGCTTCCTCATTTGCGACGAATTGCGCTGCGCCGACTGGACGCCTGCTCTGCTGCTGCCATGGAGGTAGGTAAGGTAGGTACCGAATGGCATTGTACTGCGCCTGCGTAAATCACGGGCTTGGGAGAGGCTGGAGGCAGGCGCCAGGTGGGAGCCGTGGCCGTGGTGCCCGCGCCGTGGTTCACTTTGCAGCAATAGCAAGGAGCAGCGCCTTCCGCGCAGCGCGGTTACTGTGTGAGATGGCTTTTGTTGTGATTCCATCGCCCTTCATCGTCGAAACGCCGCCAAACAAGCAAGCCTCGACTGTGCGTAGCTCCTGTCTCGCGTGCTCGCCTCCCGTCCCTCACCTCACCTCACGCCTTTCGTCCTTCCGTTATTAAACTCACCTTGCCCTCCTCTCAGTCCCGCGCTTGATGATCCTCCATTCCACCCGTCTCCATCACCAGACCCAAACTCAACACACAAACAAATCTGTCCGTACACACAACACAGACAAACATCAACCCACGCAATATTACCACCCATCGCGCGTCCACACCCCCGGAATTCCAACTTCTACCCTCGAGCAATATCCAGGAAAAGCTCCGTCTGCTACCACCATCCCAGGTACCGCTACTGATGTAAGTCGCATGCCTCCGCCAGAACCCGCACACCCGCACCCCCCCCCCCCCTTCCATGCTCTACCCCTGGATCTCTGTCTTCGCCTAATTTCGCTCCTTCGACACGAGGAAGCCAGAAGCCTTTTTCTACTCCTGGGCCCCCCCTCGAACTGTTGCCCGTTTTCCTCTCTTGTTTCCTCACGAGCCTTCCCGACATTCGTTGTTGACCTTTTTTTGCGACCTTTACAGTAGTACGATACCTAATACACCAACCTCACACTCGTTCACCAACTTTAATCTTCACAAAAAACAACCCAATCCGTCACAATGAAGACCTTCTCCGCTACTCTCGTCGCCGCCTTCGCCGCTGTCGCCCAGGCTGTCCAGCTTACCAACAGCGACTTCGCCATCACCGCCGGCCAGCCCTTCACCATCACCTGGTCCGGTGCCACCGGTGCCGTCACCCTCAACCTGAAGAACGGCGCCAGCACCGACCTGAAGACCGTCGCCGCCATCACCAGTAAGCCCGCTGCTTCGACCTGGTATGGTCTACTCACAGTATCAACATGACTGACATGAATGCAGCTGGTGCTACTGGCAACTCCTTCACCTGGACCCCTTCTGCCAGCCTCCCCGCTGACACCTACGCCATCGAGATCACCGACGGCAGTGAGACCAACTACTCTGGTCAATTCCAGATCTCCGGTGCCTCCGGCGCGGCCACTGCCACCGGTGCCAGCTCCACTGCTGCTTCCGCTTCGGCCTCTGCTTCTGCTTCCGCCTCTGCGTCTGCTTCTGCCTCCGCTACCGTTACCGTCACCTCCGCCGCCTCTTCTACCGCCTCTGAGACTGCTGCCACCGTCTCCTCTGCCGCCAACTCCACCATCGCGTCTACTGTTTCCACCAGCACCCGCGCCAGCACTCGTATGTCTCTATCCCGGTTCTCTTCATAACGAGATTTACTAACAAGCAAACAGGCGTCTCCTCCACTACTGGTGCCACCACCTCCCCCACCACTGTCCCTGGCAGCGACTCTGTCCGCCTCGGCTCTCCCATTGCCCTCATCGGCCTCACCGTCGCCGCCATGCTCTACTTCCAGTAAGCGTGTGTGTTTAACGAGGACGAAAAGGGACAGTCATGGATTACTTGACTGGGTATATGATGGGAATAAAAGGGTTTAATATATAGTAATGCGATCCAGGAACAATCAGGATGAGGCGTTGCATATGGGGTCTAGCTAAATTGAGTAGCTGGACTCGATGAAGACGATGACAACGGACGGCGTACCACTTCTGTGTATTGTATTCAACTGGGTCTGTACACAAGCATAGTCAATTACAGCAATCAGATGCATTGTTGCCTCTTACCACTAATTCGCCAGACCAACTTGTGGCCTGTTCGCTCGTGACCATCTGACATCTCGATTGTACAACGGCAGACCCCTCATCCTCCGTGCTTGCATTGCCTATTCAAGCGACATGCATGACCTGACCGTTTGTCCTCGAGCGACGTGACGTTCTGCCAGTGCTTCCTGTGCGACGCTGCATGCGGGTCACTCGGGCGCAGGCATGCAGGGTACACTGTAGTCCGGGGCGCATCCGCGTCCGAGGGATGATCATTCAGGAAATCACACTAACACGGCCATCAAGATCTCGCCAGTCGTTGCATTTAAACTCATCCACGAAACAAACGAATCGTAGAGGTCTCCAGAAAATAAAGAACCAGAGACCGGTTTGTTCGACCCTCCACGTGGAGAGGCTGACGCTGACGTGGACCCCTTTGCGACCAAAAAAGGGGGTCGACCGTCCGCCGTGGGGAAGGCAGAAGAAGGAAGCAACGAACCAACGTCCGTTTCGCCTCCTGCCGATCAGCAGGAGAGGATTCCCACCACACAGACACAGACGTAAAAAAAAAAAAAAACAGGTTCTACGGATACTGGTTGGTTGATCGGATGAGCCAAAATGCGTAGTTTGTTCGGTGGAGAAATCGAGGCTGTGAAGAGGGAAGGATTGGGGCGGTTGTCAACGTGAGACGTCTGGGAAGGGAACGAGATGCTGGGTGTTCTGGCCTTGTTCTAGCGTGTGTATTCTGACGTGTGGTTTGAGAATCTGCTGAATATGTCTTGCTTCATCCGTTTGCCGTTGTCCATAGTCTTTATCTGTCGATGGAGTCAATGCAGTCAATTCGGCTCAATCGCATCGTTGGTCCCATCATCGTCATGGACCCTGACTTTGTATGCCCGGTTTGTCCGTCTGCCAGCTGCAATCTCGTATATATGCTGTCATCTCCGTATTCTACAATAGCGCAATCTTTTCATAAAGGCCCAAAGCAAGATTCGGGGGTTTCAACCGGGAATGTGTAGCGATATAATAAGCTCGTATGGTTGTTGCTTAGTCTCGGGGGGCCTGTTGCTTCTATTTACACGATGGATATCTGGTTTTGCGAAACACTAGACGGGAAAGAGACGATGATATCCTAGGCTTGAATGCAGCGGCGGCGCCTTCTTTCCGATGTCTATATTTTTAATAGCTTGAGAAAACAAGAAAACGGAAGCCCATCCCGGCGGCATGCTTTGTGTCTTTTGATAATAATACAATTCGGAAATTTCGACGCTCCAAACCAGAGCTAACTTCTCAAAGTGGCCTTAAAGACGGCTCTTGACCTTGGCGTCGTCCGACGCAATAAGCACGACGACGCAGATGTCGTCAATCTTGCCGCCATGCCAGTTCTCTTGAGGAAAGTACTTCTGGACGCCCTTGGCGAAAGGACCGTCGTGCTTGCGGTTGAGACTAGCCGACTTGGCCGCTGCGGTAATCTCTGCTGCAAGAACGCTTTGCAGCGTCAAGAACTTTGAAGGTGGTCGTACGGAGGCATCCTCTGAGGGCTTCGTAAAGGGCTTGAGATTGTCGACGACACGCACACCGTTCTTGCTGTCGAACCAGGCACCCGTCGTCGTCATGACGTTGCTCACAATACGAAGTATGTCCTGATTGAAGAGGTTGTCCCAGACACCGTCAGTCGCAAAGACCACTATATCCCCGTGTCGGAGGGCGTGTTGGGTAACGTCGGCGTCGGCGGGGAAGTCGCAGAGGTTGGCGCCACCAAAAGCAGCCATGCGTGCTGCCACAGCGGGGGGCACGATGGAAAGCTGGTAAGGGGTGTTGAAGGCGTGCGTTTGAGGCTCGGAGTAGGTGTGTACGGCGTTCAGGCGGAGCTGGATGAAGCCGGAGTCGCCCAGGTTCGCAACATCGAGGTTTCCATCCGGAGAGGCGACGGCAACGCATGCCGTGCTTCCTCCAGCGGGAACCGTCTTGTCTTCACATATCGCCTGGTACCCGGTCTGCATCAAAGCCTGCGCCCGCAATGGGTCCTTATCGCCGCTGCCTTTTGTCGAATCGTTTTTGATCGCATCATGGCCATAGGCTGACGAGGCCATGTAGTCACAGAAGCCGTGCGAGAAGTCTGCAGGATCGACACCAGAGTCGACCCAGCCGCCGACACCATCGGCGACGCCCAGAGCTACCGACCCGGATTCGCCTACCCTGCTGACGAAGAAGGCGTCATGACCGCTGTCTGGCCTCGATCGCTTGCTGCGATTCAGTTGAATCCGATTGTATGGGTTGAAATGGAAAATATGTGTCGAGGGATCGTACGGTCGGTCTTTGCCAGTGAAAGAGGCTGCGACGTGGTAGGAGAGCTTGGCTGCTGTCGAATCGGAGCTCATGCTTCTGGTCGTCGAGATGCAGCGCTGGGATAGTGGCGATGGAGGGGTCCGTTGCTGACGCAACAGATAATTCCGATACAACGAGGTGCAGGCTGCGATGCAATCAGCTTTTTGCTCTCAACAGATATTGCATTGTCTGAAAGAATTACCCTTGGCTAAAGGCTTAGGATGAGAGAGTTGGACCAGGGGCTGGCGCAAAGCGATCACCGCTGCGGCCATTGCTTCCAATGTGCAGCGACGTGTCGTGTTTCTTGAAGATGCGTTTGCGGTGCTTCCGCAGTCCGCATGTTAACTATCCCCGCGTCAAGTTTGAAGGCGACAGACAACGACGCAAAGTCACCTCACTGCGGGCTCAACAACGCTGTCAGCTTAGGATTTCATATGGAAAGACTGGAGCTTCCTCGACGCGCACGAGCACAATTGGACACTTGCGACGCGATGGGTGCAGCAGCCGTCCAAGGGATGGATGCAACATCCACCGATTTGATGTCATATGAAAAAGCGCACCCCGGATTTGGCAGGGATGACACCTCCGCCATATTCCCGCTCCGCGTCACGTGCACCGACGGCAGCACGGAATGCCCGAGTCCTTCTTCACATTCACCCGATCCTGGTCAGCTGTGGAGAACTTGGGCTTATTATCAGCGTGTACCTGATTGGCCGGTTGTCCCGCTGGCCCTCGGGTATTCGAAGTCGGAACCAGCAGCCAAATCTTCTATGATGTTTGATTTCGCCCAAACGCCTCCCATAGGATAATACTACGGTGATCCGGCCAACTCCTCCAACCACCAACGCCCCGCAGCACACCTGCAACCTGCAACTGCTCAAGCATCTCTTGGAGTTTCAACAAGCTGTTTTCTTGACTGTATCCTCGCGATCAATCGTTCCCGAAAACAACCGCCACGATGGCAGCTCTCCGCTCTTCCTCTCGAGTCCTTGGAACGGCCACGAAGGCCGCTTTCCGCCCTATTGTCACGATCCCTCGCCGTGGCCTTGCCACCCCTACGGATGCGCCCGCGGTCAAGGAGCCCAAGATGAAGAAGTTCACCATCTACCGCTGGAACCCCGACACGCCGACCGAGAAGCCTCGCATGCAGGAGTACACTTTGGACCTGAACAAGACGGGACCCATGATGCTGGATGCCCTGATCCGCATCAAGAACGAGATCGACCCCACTCTTACCTTCCGTAGGAGTTGCAGAGAGGGTATCTGCGGTAGCTGTGCCATGAACATCAACGGACAGAACACTCTGGCTTGCCTTTGTACGTGTCCCCCTTGAGGGCGGGGGCAGAAGCTCGACTCTGCCATCGCCTTCGACCCGGAAGATGTGAAAGCATGGCTAACCATAGTCCAGGCCGTATTCCTACTGAGAGCGCGTCAGACGTCAAGGTCTACCCTCTGCCTCACACCTACGTCGTCAAAGACCTCGTTCCCGACTTGACGCAGTTCTACAAGCAATACCGCTCAATCAAGCCCTACCTGCAGAGAGACACTCCTGCCCCTGATGTACGCTGAAATCGCCACCACTCACTTTAAAGGTTTACGCTAACCCTTCGTAGGGCAAGGAGTACCGCCAGAGCGTCGCCGACCGAAAGAAGCTGTCTGGTCTCTACGAGTGCATTCTCTGCGCCTGCTGCTCGACTTCCTGCCCCTCGTACTGGTGGAACTCTGAGGAGTATCTCGGACCCGCCATCCTCCTTCAGTCCTACCGCTGGCTGGCCGACTCCCGTGACGAGCGCAAGGCTGAGCGTAAGGCCGCCCTCGACAACTCCATGAGCCTGTACCGTTGCCACACGATTCTCAACTGCACACGTGCCTGCCCCAAGGGTCTCAACCCCGGCAAGGCCATTGCCGAGATCAAGAAGGCTATGGCTTTTTAAGAAGCGAATCGGAAGTTGGTGGCGGAGGTTTCTACGGATTGGAGTCATAATCTTGGGCGGCGCGTTATTGGCTGTATACTAGGTAGTGTGTACTTTATGAGCATGGCTGGAGTTTGAACTCCTTGGGCACACTAAAAGGGGACTCTGAATTCAGGCTTTCTTTTGTTTCCGTTACTCTACGGCTTACTGATGAGGATTACCTGTGTGTCTGAACATGCTAGAGCAATGCGAGGCGAGGGGTCAGAACTCAGAATGCTACTGGGTCTGTGGAAGAGGCAAAAGGGGAGGTCAGGTGCACGATGCAACAAAGAAAGTTGCCACATTAGAGTTGGCTGTGGAACGGCGGCTTCATGATAGATACCTAGGGTAACCCTAAATTATTTACAATTCTTCAACACTGCTGCAACCGCGTAGGCACGTGCTCTGAAACTCTCGAACGCAATATTGCGACAACTAGTTGCGAATTGATTATGGCTGCACTACAACTGGAAACCATTTGACCACTGACCGCTAAGCTGTTACCGAGGCTCCACGCAGTCACGTTGTTTGAAATGTGGCAATGCGAATAATCGCGCGCGATAGCGAGCTATGGTCGTGAAGTCATGGACTTGGGCCTCTGCATCGAAAGGGACCCAGTTCCACCCGCACCTCGGCAATGGGGTTCGGGAAGCACCGCAGAACCAGTACGCAATGCGAAAAGCTCCAACGAGGCCAATTGCGTTCAATTGAGAGACAGAAACGCAGAGAAAAGAGTTGCGACAACTCCAGAGCAACTCTTCAGAGGCATAGTTCAAGTGCGCAACGTGTATCGCAACCCCGAGTTTTGCGGATAAACATAATTCTTCAATGGCCGCTGATCCAGGAGGGCTAAGCTTTCGTCCGGTCGCACTGATGATAGGTACCCCGGATTGGATCTTCGGAATTTGACGGGACTTCATGCATGTGAAGGTGTGGCTTTCCTGGAGTGTGGCTAGTGTGGCTTCGGCTCCTCGGCGGATGTCCAGCTTAGGTTCGTATGGAGACGGAGGGATAATCACGAATCAAGACAGAGTGATTGGCTGAATCGCTTGTGGAATCCTTTCCTCGCAAACCTCTCGACAGGTCGTACCCAGTAACCTTTTCCCACCCAAGTTGTTGACATCGACTGGAGGCAGCACCTCGTTCTGGAGACCGATCCCCAATTGAAGGTACGTGTGCAGTTATGGCAATAGCAGGTTTTAGGGGACTTCTCTCTTACTAACCCATCGCCCGCAGGCCTGATCTCTCTCTTCCGACAACGGTTAGTTCCGACCATTCCCTTCCACGTATCCATCCACCCGCACAGCATCCTCGGTCGTCAACGTCGTCTGCCACCCCCACGACCTGAGTATTCAGGACCACGAATACGCCAACAACTCGACACAACAATACTGAGACTCGACAATAGTGTTTATAGCAAATATGGCCTCCTCAATGGCGCTGAGGAGATTTGCTGCCGCCAGACCTGCTGTAAGCATTCCCTCTGTTCTGTGGCAACCTTCGACAGAATCCATGGCGGGCTTCGAGAAACAACCTCGCTGACAATCCTCAGTTCTCGCAGGCGCGCGCATTCTCCACGACTAGATCCGCCGCGCGGGTCTTCGCGAACCAGCCCCTCCGTGCGAAGGAGGCTTCTCCCTACGTCAGCAACAAATACCCCGTTATCGACCACGAGTACGATGCCATTGTCGTCGGTGCCGGTGGTGCTGGCCTCCGTGCCGCCTTCGGTCTCGCTGAGGCTGGCTTCAACACTGCTTGTATCTCCAAGCTTTTCCCCACCAGATCCCACACCGTCGCTGCTCAGGGTGGTATCAACGCCGCTCTGGGCAACATGCACGAGGACGACTGGAGGTGGCATATGTACGACACCGTCAAGGGTTCAGATTGGCTCGGTGACCAGGATGCTATTCACTACATGACCCGTGAGGCTCCTGCCTCCATTGTCGAGCTTGAGAACTACGGCTGCCCCTTCTCCAGAACCGAGGACGGCAAGATGTGAGTGCCATTCAAGGCCTAGCTGTGAGATGCTTCTTGCTAACAGCCTTACGCCACAGCTACCAGCGTGCTTTCGGTGGTCAGTCTCAGAAGTTCGGAAAGGGTGGACAGGCCTACCGCTGCTGCGCCGCCGAGGACCGTACCGGACATGCCCTTCTGCACACTCTCTACGGCCAGTCTCTCCGCCACAACACCAACTACTTCATCGAGTACTTCGCCCTCGACCTGATCATGCAGGACGGCGAGTGCCGCGGTGTCCTCGCCTACAACCAGGAAGACGGCACCCTGCACCGTTTCCTCGCGAACCACACTGTCCTGGCTACCGGTGGCTACGGACGTGCCTACTTCTCTTGCACCTCCGCTCACACCTGCACTGGTGACGGTATGGCCATGGTTGCCCGTGCCGGTCTGCCCAACCAGGATCTCGAGTTCGTCCAGTTCCACCCTACCGGTATCTACGGCGCTGGCTGCTTGATCACTGAGGGTGCTCGTGGTGAGGGTGGTTACCTCCTCAACTCCGAGGGCGAGCGTTTCATGGAGCGTTACGCGCCCACCGCCAAGGATCTTGCCTCTCGTGACGTCGTTTCCCGTTCCATGACCATGGAGATTCGCGATGGCCGTGGTGTTGGCGAGGACAAGGACCACATTTTCCTGCAGCTCAGCCACTTGCCCGCCGAGGTTCTCCACGAGCGTCTGCCCGGTATCTCTGAGACCGCCGGTATCTTCGCCGGTGTCGACGTTCGCACCCAGCCCATTCCCGTCTTGCCCACCGTCCACTACAACATGGGTGGTATCCCCACGAAGTACACCGGTGAGGTTATCACCGTTGACGAGAACGGCAAGGACAAGGTCGTCCCCGGTCTGTTCGCCTGCGGTGAGGCCGCCTGTGTCTCTGTCCACGGTGCTAACCGTCTCGGTGCCAACTCCCTGCTCGACCTTGTCGTCTTCGGTCGTGCCGTCTCCCACACCATCCGCGACAAGTTCTCTCCCGGCACTAAGCACAAGCCCCTTGCGGCTGATGCTGGTGCTGAGCACATTGAGGTTCTTGACAAGGTTCGCACGTCTGAGGGCCCCAGGACCACCGCCGATGTTCGTCTTTCTATGCAGAAGGCTATGCAGACTGAGGTTTCCGTTTTCAGAACACAGGAGTCGCTGGATGAGGGTGTTCGCAAGATGGTTGAGATTGACGCTCAGTTCCCCGAGGTCGGCATCAAGGACCGCAGCATGATCTGGAACTCCGATCTTGTTGAGACCCTTGAGCTCCGCAACCTGCTGACTTGCGCGTAAGTAACATTTTTGTTTAAATTGGTCACACTTGACGCTAATAACTTAACAGCATTCAAACCGCCACTTCTGCCGCCGCTCGCAAGGAGTCTCGTGGAGCCCATGCGCGCGAGGATTTCCCCGAGCGTGACGACAAGGAATGGATGAAGCACACCCTCTCTTTCCAGAAGCAGCCCCACGGCAAGGTCGACCTGAGCTACCGTGGTGTTATCGCCAACACCCTTGACGAGAACGAGTGCAAGGCCGTCCCTCCTTTCAAGCGTGTGTACTAAACCATCAATGTTACGATAGACCAGGTGTCGGGTGTTTTGGGAGGCGCGCAACGGGAATGTCGGAACAGCAGAGGATGAAGAGAAAGAAGACTTGGGAGAGGAGGCGAATCATAATACCACGATAATTTTCAGTTAATGATCGTGGGAGAAGCCGCGTGGGGGATAAGTTACCTACCCTTTTTGGAATATGCTGTATGGGTTTGGTACATGCACCGCAGGCTTTCGGGCTTTGGCTCTGGAGTTAAAAACGTGTAAAGTAGGAGGAGAAATTCATTTTGTTCAAAGAGAAACCTGAATCGGTTCAAACTTGACTGTCCCTTGCCATTCGAAATTGACGACTTGGATATTTATCTCCTGTCCCTGATGACTGACGGTGTTCATGGTGTTCATGGGGCAAAACAACTTCGTCACAATCTGTTCTTGTTGTCACGACCACCCCCGCATTGCTGGCCGTTCTCATCACGCGGCGTCGAGGTTTTTGGCTCAGCCAAGAATGTGCCAACCTATTTAGCTTCAACCGTTCCTTACTTTATTCAAACAGGCACGCCATGCGCCATCACGGTCAAATGCACCAAATGGGTATACAGGTAAGACATTACGCGAATCGAGACGGCAGTTCACAACAGCAATATATCATTGCGGTCTACTAGCAAGAAAGATACACTTCATTTTCCTTCCTTGTATTCTTTTGTTTCATCAACATTTTCCTCTCAACCATTTTCAAGGGGTGGGATCGGCAGTGAAGTACGGAAGAGAGTA
This sequence comes from Colletotrichum fructicola Nara gc5, assembly GCF_000319635.2. NCBI lineage: Eukaryota > Fungi > Ascomycota > Sordariomycetes > Glomerellales > Glomerellaceae > Colletotrichum > Colletotrichum fructicola. Next base: position 2,893,049 of record NW_027094051.1, on the reverse strand, counting down.
GGTCTGATCAGGCTCGCTGGTGAAGTAGGGCAGAGAATACGTCTGGTCGGGCGCGGACGTGGACTTCGAGCAGGGAGGCGCGGTGTAGGACGGCCAGGGGCGGCAGTCAGAGTGGCATCTTTGGGAAGTAATGTTAGCCGTCTACAACATTCTCTTGTGAAATGGATCGACAATAGGAAAAGAGAGGGAGAGACTTACCCGCCGTACCACTGACCACACTCGTTGACGTAGTCTATGCAAACGGTGCGCTTGCTGCATGAGTCCGTGATGATGGTCGGCGGCTTGACCGGGGTGACCGAGATGCTGGGAGGCGCAGTAGGGCGAGGCGAAGGCTTGCCCGGGATCTTGGTGATGGACTTTGTCGGCTTCGTGGGCTTCGGGCAGGGAGGCATCGTGGGCGCCGTGTCCGGCTTGCAGGCATCGTAGCAGCTATCATTCGACATCAGCAAAGGATCGTTGGCAGCAGCGATAGGGAAAGATGGCTTACCCTCCCCAGCGCACGGTGGGACAGGCGGGGTTGATTCCGTCGATGCAGATGTTCTGGGGGCAGCCGGCCTTGCCCGGCTGGATCTGAGGGGCCGCAGCGACGAAGCCAGCGACGCTCAGAGCGGCTGCGATAAGTTGAGTCGACGAGTGCATCTTGACTTGGTGTAAGTCGTAGAAGAGTTCTTTAATCTGCAGATGTTGAGTTGTATAGTGAAGAGCGGATTGTGGTTTTGTGCTGGATTACACAAAAACTTTCCATCGGTCAGGCCGGACAACCGGGTTCCTATATAACCTCACGGCCTGCGCAGCTAGGTCGCACGTACACCCGCGCCGGCTTGCCCAACAGCCGGCTGGGATAGTTTCCAAGACGGGAAGACGGAGGCTAGCGGGAGCGTGTTTGTGACTGTCTCGGCCGCAGGGGAGGAGTGAACCGCCATTGCCCTGCCCCACGAGATATGCGCCCTGGTTGCCAGTGCACAAGGCACATCGCCAGATGAGTTTGCTTCCATGCCCGCCAAGCACAGTCTACCTTGCTTCGGTGTAGGTGCCAAGAGACGCGGAAGCATGCCAAATGTGAGAATAGCTTACACAGGGCCACGATGTAGGGGAGGAAGGGAGCGCATGCGGATGGTGGTCGAAAGTAGCGTGCGCCGCATGTGCAGGTGGACAGAGCGGTGGATGGTGTCGACGATCAGCGATTGGTGATGAGGTCAAGGTCTCAGTTCTCGGCTGTTTTCGAGCAGTCTGGTCTCAGACTGCCCTACCAGAAGGGGTATTCAGGGCTGTTGCAAAAGGCAAGGGGGAAGTCGAGTGGGCACCGCGGGGAGTTACACTAGCACAGCTCCTTTGTTCGTGATACCCAGTTGTGGACTCGAGCGATGTCCAACTGATGTAAGGATACCATCAACGGTCTTCAGCTCGTTCCAGGTTGTAAAATTCTTGACGAGAACCCATTATTGAAAAGCGACGGACAAAACTCCGCCCGGGTTGGCCTGAAAGTGGCTCTCCAAATGTAAGCCCGGGCTGAGAGGCTTTCGTGATGTTGCCCAGCACCATGCAACATGCCCGTATGTGGCTGGTCCATCGCCTATACGGGGGAGTCAAGATAACCGTATCCAGAAGCTTTCCGCTCCCGCCAAGGCGCTTGTTTCGAGGGAGCGGCGACCTGGACCCCTGCCGGCGAACGGTACGGGCGGACTGATATGGGGATCATCTTCGAAATCGACGTCGAGGTTGGATTCGGTTGAGAGACTCGAGCGGTTCTTCGGCCCGTCTGAACAGTTCTTCCACGAGTTTCGAACAGGTCTAGGAATGCAAATTCTGACACTAAGTTGCGGTATGTTCCATCGACTGCGGAAAGCCGTTCACTAGTAGTAGGCTATCACGAATCCTTGGGACTGTGTGATATGGACTCGGGAAGCGTGGAGCTAGCCATGGAAGCCAACTCAAGATCGCACAACTGCTCCCACCGGCTGGAAGGAATGCCACCGGAAGCTTGGAAGGGTTCGTATCTGCGACAGGACTCGGGCGTTTGGTCGCTGACGGTTGAATGACATCAGCCCAATGACATTCAGCAGGGCATTTGTGGATGAGTGGACGCACGAGAGGGGAAGAAATGAAGGGATGTCTCGTTGTACGAGCGACGCTCGTTCGGGACCCCTGGTGCAGCCGAGAGGGAAAGGCAAAGGTCCGCAACGTGCAAGGGGCTATGAATAGCATCCGATCATCAACTGCCTGACTTGCTTCCTCTCCTCCCGATTGGGGCATTCATATCCAAGACATGGAAGAACCTTACCTTACCTACAAACCCTCTTGCTACGGCTGTCTCTCCTTCCCGCTGTCAGCTAAGCCAAGATTGTGACTGTGGCATTTGCGGGGGATCATCGACATGGAAGGCGCATACCTCGGTGATATTTGAGACATGCGGCGCTGGGAAAACCTTGGTCAGCTCGAAGGTTCATCGTCACCTTGAATTGCTCCGTCTTACCTTACTCTCTTCTTTTGCTTCCCTTTTGCTTCTTCCGCACTCCGAGCCGAATGTATGCGCTGCCTCAGAGACATTACTTTACCTTCCAAGCGCCCGCAACATTCCTCGAATGTGCCTATTCGGACGTCAGCTCAAGGCTGGGCAAGACATACGAGCGAGGCGCCCTACCCTTTCCCATCAACGCTCGCAACGAACGTGGAAGGCTCTGTCGATCATTGACAGATCCTACCACGAGTCGCGAGCTCGTCGATCCGGCGCGAGCTGACCTGTTGACTCTCAAACCGTCCCTACCTGATCGGGACTACTATCATCAATTGGCCGGTGATCATCGATCGAGCGGAGATGGCAGATCATCAGGAACTCCTATTTTTAGAAGAAGAGAAAACTTCGTTGCAACCGCCCAGATAAAAATAAAAGGATCAGCATGAAGAGATGAAAGAACCTCATCGGGACAGATCCAGCCAGAGACAGCAATCCTCGCTTGAAAGATATCACGATGCCGGATCTGGGAAGTATCTCGTGCAGCACCATCATAGATGCAAATCACCCATCGCAGTGGAACCCTTGACAAGCCCGGAGGAATCCAAGCCAGCCTTGGCGGGAGATAGCCAAGGTCAGACAGCGTCAAAATCAGGGCAATTCCTTCGACAGGTGTGGTCAGCTCGCAGCTTGTTACACAAGAAGCCAACGGTTCGTTTGTATCCTATGCCCACGTCGTCAGCTGCGTCATGCTGGGCATCACAGAGAACCCCATCTCATGTTTCAAGCGGGGGCACACGCTCCCCTGTTACTCAAGAACCGGTTGTGCTCACCGGTTCGTCGGTTACTGATCCACGTCCTTCGCATGGTCCGTTGAACCAGGACACTGGCCATGTATCTGGCGCGGGAACGAATCATTTCATCAAAGTGACTACTCAAGTTTGTATTTTTGGTTTTACTCCTAAACGACGCCGGTGCTGGTATCAATCAATGCTGTTCATAAAGTAGGCACCACGTAAGGTATGCAAAAGAGAACAGACCCCTACAGCTTATTTCTTCTCCTCAAGGTATGCCTTCCATCCCACACTCTGCAGCTTGGCTGCCTTTTGCTCCACCTCGGTAGACATGTTGCTCATGTACTGAGCCATCTTCTGCTGGTACTCGAGGCTGGAAGAGCCAAGGATTTTAACAGCCAGCAGCGCGGCGTTTGTTGAGTTGTTGATGCCAACGGTGGCAACAGGGCAACCGCGGGGCATCTGCACGATGCTGAGCAAGCTGTCGTGACCGTCCAGGTGGGTGGCCTTGACGGGAACACCGATGACCGGCACCGTAGTTTCAGATGCCAGCATACCGGGCAGGTGAGCAGCACCGCCAGCTAGGTTTCACGTTAGCAATGTGATCTTTGGAAATTAATAGGCAAAACATACCTGCTGCGATCAGGACTTTGATACCACGCTGGGCAGCAGTCTTGCCGAGCTCTACCATGCGGTGGGGAGTGCGGTGTGCAGAGGTAATATCGAGGTCGTAAGGAACCTCGAATTTCTCGAGGATCTCGAAAGCCCCTTGAAGGACCTTGAGGTCGGAATCAGAGCCCATAGTCACAACCACAAGAGGCTTGTCTGAGTTCCGCGAGCTGATCTTCTTGGCCTTGATAGGAGACTGCTGGAGACGAGGCTGCCCGGACGAGGCGTCGATGCGAGCCTCGCGCATATAGTTCACCTCGTTGATCAGGGGCGCAGCCAGCTGCTCCAGGTTCACGCCATGTTCGTAGGACGTGACGGTGATGTGGCCGATCTTACGGGCCGGCTTAGAAGACTTGCCGTACAGGTGGAGGAAGATGTCCATCTTGTCGTCGTAAAGGGACGTGGTGAGATCAACAAGCTCCTCGTGAGAGTCTTCACGCGCGCCGCCCAAGATGTTCAGCATGATGGCACTAGAAACACGGGGCTGAAGCTTGATGGACCGCGGGAGCATGTCCAAGATGGAGTAGAGTTGCGCCTTGTACTGGGACATGTAGGGCACAGCCTCAATGGTGTAGTGGCCAGAGTTGTGAGGACGAGGGGCAACCTCGTTAACGGTGATGGTGCCTATCAGATGTCAATTCAAGATCACAATCATGGCGGCGTTGGAAACTCACCATCCTTCAGGAGGAACATCTCAACAGCAAAGACACCCCTTCCCTTCAGCGTCTTGACGACGTCGCCAGCAACCTGGCGGGCCTTCTCACAAACATCAAGAGGGACTCTGCGAGGAGGGTAATACACCTTAGTGCAGATGCTCTCCTCGTGAATCGTCTCGACAGCCGGATAGGTGTGGACCTTCCTCAGCTCGCCGTCTTCGTCCTCGGTGCGGACAACCATGACGGCAAGCTCCATGTCGAAAGGAACCCACTTCTCGGCGTAAAGCGACAGCTTACCCATCGCCTGAATAGCTGCCTCGTAGTCCTGAACGCCATTGACCTTGAAGTTGCCGCGGCCATCGTAAGAACCCTTGCGGGCCTTCAGCATGAAGGGGAAGCCGAAGCTCTTGTAAGCAGCCGACAGGCTCTCCGGGATGGCGGGGCTGGACTCGATGGCCATCTGCGGTGCAATGGGAAGGCCGGCTCTGGAAAAATGCTCCTTCTGGAGGAACTTGTCCTGGATGAGGCGCAGAGTCTGCCAGTGAGGGTGGACTGGGACCTTCTTGACGGTGCCAGGAGCAGTGATAACGCCGCGGGTTGCGATCTCCTCGAGGACCTCGGTGTTGACATGCTCAATCTCGACAGTGATGACATCGCACATGGCCGCGAGCTCCCTAATCTTTGCGGGGTCCTTGAAGGAGCCGGTGACATGGCGGCTGTTCTGGTTAGCCATCTTCGCAGGGCAATTGGCTTCGTCGAGGATGGCGATATCAATGCCGAGAGGCCCCGCGGCCTCGCACAGCATCCGGCCAAGCTGGCCGCCTCCAAGGAGGCCGATGGTAGGCTTCTTGACCATGTTGGAAGGCGTGAGGGCGGATTTGGTGTAAGTGCGAAGGAGATTGGAACCAGAACGGATGCGATGGTTCAAGAACAAAAATGGTGGAGAGGTGGTTCCCGAGGGAAGAAACGACTCATCAATCCCGCATAAACAGGGCGGATGGAGCAAAGTTTTGAGTCGAAGTTTAGAGATTTTGACCTTTTCGGGCAGGCGGTGAAAAAACACCCCGCCGTTATCGTCGCTGTAGAGCCCCACCCCCACTATGACAAGCCTACAGGGTGAACGGCAGACGCCACAGGGCCCCCCTGCTCCACCAAAAAATGCCATTGACATGCCCGCGCTTTAGACGCTGTAATTCTTCGACCTCAGCCCCCCCTGCCCGCCTGCCCGTGAGACTCACTCTCATCGCCCCTCCAGATTGAGATTTTGAACAGCCACCACCACGCCGCATGTGTGGGAAGCCGGAATCATGGCGGCAGAATTGTACGATGGGACGATTTCCGACAGGATACAGTGAGTGAAAACGCCAAGCTGTGCTCTCGTTTTGTGTTGTTCCCCAGCTGGCTCACCTGCATGAATCATCTAGTCCTCTCAAAATCTTCGATGCAGCCAAGAGCCAGGACAGGTTTCTCAATGTCTCTGCGCCCATGGTGAGATACAGCAAGGTAAGATTCTCGGAAAGTTGCTCTGCCGTGAGAGAAATGAAAATGATCTCACAATCTATTAGCTTGCCTTTCGTCAAACGGTCCATGAATATGGAACCGACCTGTGCTGGACGCCCATGATCCTGTCCAAGGAGTTCAACCGCAACAACTTTGCGCGCGACAGCGGTTCGTCATTCACCATTCCCAACTGAACCGGCTCAGAAGTTGACGAGTTTCAATAAAGACCTCACAATCTCAACCCAGGGCGTCCAGCCCCCCACGATAGTCCAGTTCGGCTCAAACAGCCCCATAGAGCTCGCCCGCTCATCGTCCCTAGCCGCCCCCTATGTGAACGGCGTCGACCTCAACTGCGGCTGCCCCCAGTCCTGGGCCTGCGCCGAGACTCTCGGTGCCGCGCTCATGGAGAAGCGCGAGCTTGTCCGCGACATGGTCATCGAGACGCGACAGCGTCTGGCGAACGACGGCTGGCACGTAGGCAAGGAGCGTGATATCGATAGTCCCAAGGGGCGCAGTGTCAGCGTCAAGATCAGGGTCCACAAGGACTTGAGGAGGACGATGGACTTCATCGACACCGTCATCGGCAACCTCCACGATCGTAACATTGACTTCCTCACTATTCATCCCCGTACGCGCCACACGGCCTCCAGCACCCCTATCAACACAGAGTCGCTAGGTATCCTGCTGGAAAAGTATGGAGACACCCTCCCGATCCTTCTCTCTGGCGATGTCTTTTCCATGGCTACACTGTCGCTATCTACCGTTTCAAAGACAGTATCGGAGTCAAATGAGCAGGTTGCCAACGGCCTCACACCTTTCACTCCAAGCGGAACCAAACTCGCGGGTCTCATGTCCGCCCGTGGCATCCTTGCCAACCCGGCCATGTATGCGGGTTACGAAGCCTGCCCCTGGGAGGCCGTCGAGTCCTTCATGCGTCATGTCATCCGTGCCCCTATTCCCGTGAAGCTGGTGCAGCATCACCTCCACGAGATGGTTGGCCCAGGCATGGGTCCAGACAAGAAAGCGCTGCTTGACAAGCAGGAGAGGGCTGCACTGCAGAGACTGGATAGCATGATAGACGTGATAGACTTCATGGACGACGCAATCAACCGCAAGACAGGTAGGACAGACGGGTTGCGACGTGAACCTGTAGACAGTTCAAAATTATCTATACCATGACGACTTGATCGTATTCCGCAAAGATTTCATCCAGTGCATGTATTAGCTGCACTATCGAGGTATCGTGCTATCTGAAGCAGCGCTTGCGTCATGAGCTCTCAGGTTCCTGCCCTCCTGAACGCCGTGCCCTCGGTGCTTTCTAGGTTCCAGACGTGAGCCAGATTGCTCGAATGCAAGGCCGCCTAAAACGGGATCCATGTGATATACTAGGGTGATGCCGCACCCATGGTTAATTGCCTTTCGACCGCCAGTCCGCATGCCGTGAAGATCGATGGACCTCCCAAACGCCGGGTCCCTAAATAATTACAATATTCAAATTGATGATCCTCATTCTGCCCCGGTATTTTAATCCAGGACCTCTCCCTCATCCTCATCTGATAGTCTCGCGCGCTTCTGGTCCCGACCCTCAGAGTCTGACTCAACCTCCTTCCTCTTGCCTGGAGATACGGCGCCGTTACCATTCGCTCTTTCCGGCTCCTTGAGAGTAGCCTGTGATCCAGATTCGGTATTGGTGACATCATCACGGCCATTGATGCGAGCCCTGGGACTTTGCGTTCCCCTGTCAAGTTCGAAGGGCGTACCTGCCGTTGATGAAAGCGCATCCTGGCTCATGGGGTCTCTCGGCTGTCTCGTGTTCTCCAGGTCGAAGGCCGGCGAAGGCAGAGATGGGTTCTGCTTCCTAAGCGGGTTCTCCGTGTAGAATTGTTGCATGATATCAATCGCGCGAGTGCATTTCCTCTCGTTGCCCTTCAGGGCCTTCCACCATGGTTCGCCGTTGACGTCTTCAATCTTATTCTTAGTATGCACACTGGCAAAGAATATGGCGCAGATGGCTACATCGCGAGCCTCAAGCAGGAGAGGGATCGAGGTGAGGCAGGCGTCGTTGCACCAGGCCCATGCCGACTGGCGCAAGTGCTTATTGTGGACAATGTCGAGCTGGCCCAGCAGTTCGAATAGCCGCTGATAGGGATTGTCGACCATGAGGTCAAAAGTAAGCAGCTCCAGCATAAGTTCTTCGTATGCCAGGATGCTGTCCCTCCAGCGCCAGTATTCCTTGCTCATTTCATCAATCATGAGCTTCGGGTTCTTCTGCGCGACTTTTGCAACGGTAATGATGATTTCTTTCGTTTTACGGCAATTCTCTTCTGTCTTGTTCGCAAGGAAGAGAGCTGTAGCAGCAATGTTCTGTTCGACCGAGTCTGTTAGTTCTGGTTCGGCTTGGGCTTTCTGAGTTCCTCGCTTGGATCTGGGAAGGGACGTCTGCGTCTGACACTCGTCAGACCCGAGCTGGATCGTAACGGAAGCAAAGGGAGCAGCGGAAATATCTCACATAATGGTGAATGCCGCCCTTCTCCTCAACCATACTGTATCGCATATAGAATCGATGGAAGAAGACGCCCGCAACCCAAAGAGTGATCTGGGGCAGATCGAGCAGGACGCCGGCTTGGTAGATGAAGTTAACACCTTTTGCGCGTCGAAGTCGTTCTTCCGCCGGGGAAATTCCATCCAAAACGCTCGGCGTGCTCAGTGCCTCGTCGTTAGTGAAGTACCACTGATTGGGTGGGGGCCCAGACGGGCTTTGCGCCCTTGAGCGCTGTGGCGATCGCGCATCTCGTTGTGAAAGCGGTCGAGGCGGTGAGGTTCGCGAAGAGTGTGTCGGGGGAGATGGAACAGCTGGCGGAACGTCCAGGCGACGCGCAGGAGATCTCGACTGCCGATCTGGCCGCGGAGGACCTGGAGGGAGAGTAGGCGGCTGGTAGGCCTCTCTTGACGGCCGATAGCGATCGATGCTGGCCATCGCCGCGGTTGTGCTAAGGTGATTTTGTTTCGGCGATTGGCGTTGTGCAAAAAGATAAATTGGTCATGGGAAGGTGGCGCGCGCTGTCGCAAAGTTCGAGATGGAGTTGGATGATGCAGTACCTTGGCCTTGCAGGAGTAGTGGATTTTGGGTCCTGTTTGAGTCGCGTTATCTAATCGCGAATTTGACTTCCACGTGACCTTGGGTAGCCATTTAAGACCCTTGACTTGGCCCGTGCATTGCTGTCGCAGTGGCTCTCTTAGTCCAGTTTAAGAACCTGCGGTCACTGAAGCTCCTTGCCTTTATTTTGATGCATGGGTATCTCGTTATTCTATTGGGCCTCTATTTTCGCAACCTGCCGGGTGGCCTGTCTAGATTCCCTCGCCGTCATTGCGACCCCAGAGCTTCACCGTCCGGTCATGCCCTCCACTGACAATCCACTTTCCGTCTCTGCTCACGTCCACACTGGAAACCGGACCGGCATGTCCACTAAGAGTCTGGATGACTCCCCAGTTGTCCGCCGAGAAGATCTTGACCTTGGCATCAAATCCACCAGATACGAAAAATGTGCCGGCCTTCTTGGGCTGCTGCGCACCGCTCTCGTCAACCCCCGGTGGATGCCCATCAATCGGGTCGTCCGTTCCCTTGAACCACCTGAGATCAGACACGGCCTTTGTGTGAGCTCCCAGGTTTGCCGTCCTCTGAACCTTCCGAACGTCCCAACACTTGACCCAGCCGTCTGCCGATCCTGACAGCACTCGGTGTCCATCCGATCCCCAGTCGAGGGCGTATATCGGTTGGATGTGCTCGTCCAGAATCATGACTGTCCGTCCTGATCGCAAGTCCCAGATGCGACCAATGCTGTCCAGGCCGGCGCTGGCCAAAAGGGAGCCATCCGCGTTGAAGCTCACTGCATAAACACCTCTCGAATGACCTTCTTGGAGCAACAGCTCCGCGGTGGTCTCCACGTCCCAGAGTCTCCATGTCGTGTCGTCTGAGGCAGATGCCACATACCTTCCAGAGGGATGGAACTCGACACGGGAGACGCGAGCACTATGACCAGAGAGCGTCGACAGCGGTGTGTCCTGTTCGAGTCCCCACAGATGCACCACACCTTCGGCTCCTCCAGACGCGAGATTGACAGTGCTGGGAGACACATTGGATTCGGGCAGCGTAGAGCCCGGATACCATGAGAGACCGCTGATCTTGTTGGTATGTCCTCGCAGGTTCATCTTCTGCTCCAGGCTGGGCACCTCGATGAGTTTCAGACCTCCTCCCCAGTTGCCCACCGCGACAATCTCTCCATTGGGTGATAACCTCGTCATGCTGACATTTCGGTCGCCAGCTGTTTGACTGCCCTGAAGCTCGAAGCCCTCCAACTTCTCCTTAATCTGTTTTCGGAACTTGACGTGCGTGCGCAAGGGGATTGTCGACTCTGCTTTTTGAAACTGGACTCGTCTCCTCGCTCTGGGGAGCGAGTATTTAACGATATCGATACGTGCTTGTAACAGTGCTGGGCCTCCCGGGGTATAGAATTCTTCGTCTTGGTCATCCGCGTCTTCGTCTCCAGCCTCCTGCATCTCGACATCGACATCGTCCATCTCCTTTTGAATAGCAAGTAGGTTCCTCAAACGGTCTCGTCGTTCAGGCTTGCCCTCTCCGAATAGTGTTATGGGTTCGCCCAGCTCTCTGAGCCTCGCGCGCACTCGGTTGTCGTCGGTAGGCACCGCGATGCTAGCGGCCAGCTTTTTCCTCTCCATCTGCGCCAGAACGGCGGAGGCTTTCTCAGGCGCCACGCCGGACGCCGCAGAAGGGATCTCGTAGTCATGGTCGACGGGAATGTCCTCGAGCGCGATTCCTCTGTCCTCGTCCATGGCCTCCTCCACATAGGCCTGTCGCGACGGATGCATCATCTTGGGCGGAACGGGGGCTGTCGCGGCCCCAGGAATCAGCTGCGAAAATAGGTAGAGTATCAAATAAGGACAGAAATTCGAAGAACGAGAAGTTGAGCGAACGAAATAACTGCGGCCAATGGCAGCCTGAGGGTGGTCGTCTCTGGGTGGTGATAGGTAGCTGGTTGCCTTCCAAGGTCGAGCTTCATGCAAAGGTTACAGTCGCGCCAGCTGCACTGGAAAATTTCTGATTAGGTAAGCTGACAGGTCGCGTTTGGGCAAGCAACGGATATCAACGGGAGTGGGGCCGGCTTGTACTCCTTCATGTTCACTTCACTCCAGCTCAACGATTGTCCTTGTACAAGTGCAGACCAGGACATCGAAGTCATCTCAAAATTTCCTCAAACCCCTTGGAATTCTAGATATTACACAGCTCACAGCCGAGCTCTGGGAGTACCACTCACAATTCCGCCCTCTGCAACATGACCAAGGGCTGCTGCATTCATCACCGTAGCCAGACGCTCCATGGCCATCTCATCAATCTGATGATGCAGCACAACCCTCTTCCCGTCGAGCTTGATTCCGTTCCTTTTCCCGAGATCATTCCATTCCTTGAATTCTATGTTGCAGCTCTTGAGATCCAACCAGGCCATGTTGGTCTCGACAGGCTTTAGTAACCTCCCCCCTCTCTCTATCCACATCCTCCCAACCCTCTCTGCTAGAACATGACTAGTCCTCAAGACCCTCTTGGTATCTCTGCCTCCCAACCCAAAGTTCTCGACAACCGCCTGCCGAGCTGCCGCAGCCAGAACACCAGCCTGTCTCATGCCACCTCCAATGCTCTTCCGGACTCGTTTCAGTCTCTGGATCAACTCGGACGGGCCCAGCACCATGGCACCCATAGGAGCACCGAGGTTTTTGCTAAAATCGAGCGTCAAGACGTCACAACACTTTCCAAAGTCGTCCAACGCGCCCGCACCTGCTGATACAGCCTCCCAGAGACGAGCTCCATCCATGTGAACGGCAACCTCATGCGTTGAAGCCCACGCTTTGATTCTCTGTAACTCCGCCAGGGGTATAACCACCCCGGAACTGGTGTTCTCGATGCTGACGACCCGCGTGGGGCATTTGTGTACATCGGCCGTCAGGACAGCATGCTTCTTGACGTCCTCGATGGTAAGGTAAAGACCATTCAGAGGACGGATCGCTTGAACCATCGCACCCGACAAGTGCGCTACGCCACCGGCCTCCCAATGTATGATGTGCGCGCTGGCGTCGGCAAGGACGGCATGCGGCGGTTGGTGCAGGAGTGAGCGGATGGCAAGCTGGTTCGCCATGGTACCCGAGAGGACGAAAGCCGCGCTTTCGTGGCCACATGTCTTGGCCATTTCCTCCTCGAAGTTTTTCGTTGTTGAATCCTCACCGTAAACATCGTCGTGGAGGGTCGTGCGAGCGATGGCCAAGAGCATGCCTTGGGATGGAGTCGTGACCACGTCGCCTACAATGACAGCGTAAGAACCGGGTCAAATGCCCCCTCCTCGGTTGGACTCCGGCTGGGACTTACTTCGGAAATCGAAGGCCGCGCCTGTTTGCGCGGGCGAGCCCCAAAGCACTGGGTTTTCCTCGTCGCTCGGCATGGCTTTGGGCCTAGACTTGAAATGCTCTCGCAGACGTACGATTCTGGACGACAGATACAACAACTGAACCAGGGGCTAGTCGACAAGTCGATACTGCATATCTCAAGTTCACAGTCACAGTTGAGATCGGCCTCCCTTCTTTGAGGGTCACACTAGGTAAATAAACTCCTCCACCATTCGCGATATCCGGCTCGGGCCGGGGTATTCATCACACCGCCGTCAGCACATAACACAGGCAGACTTACAATAATCTCAACACCGATCACCTCCCTCGTTCAGTGACCTATCAACTCGCCAACAAACACACCTTAGCTGAATAATCCTCCAGGAAGACAGGGGGAGGCTTAGCTCCCGAAAAGGCTCAATTCGCGAGATAGATCTACCCAAAACGGCGTTGTCACGCTAGCCTCCAGGCTCGGACTCGACTCTGGCCTGGTCCGTGTAGATCGCAAGAACGGCCAGGAGGTTGTGGCCCGATTGGACGGCAGACCCAGCGGCCAGCATCGTAAGTGCTTATGGCAGATGTAACCATCAAAGGTCTCACATGCAGCATGCAATCCTTTCAATAGCCTCAAAAATGAACAATGGGAAGAGGCGCGAGAATGCTCGAGTCCAGTACTGGTATTCCGATGGGTTGCCATACTCTAGATCCGAGGCGGTTTCGTTTTCTAAGCGAGCTGGAAAGCTGGATTCTGGTTTAGGACGGTACATGCGAGTGAGATGTCTGTCTGGGGTGAATGGTGCTCTCTGGGTGTGGCCTCGTCAGTAGCTGATGCGGGAACCCATCTTAGATAATTCAAGAAGGGCCTTGATATCCTTCTGCTAAAGCCAGCGTGTATGTTCTTCTCTGGTCGACTTCTCGTGATCTTTCATACTCTTTGTCGCTCTGTGATGCCATCCAGGCCTTTGTTTCAACCGTCTACCGGGGAAGATGGCCATTATCGAGGCCTCCAGCTCTGAAGAGCTCGTTGTCGAGAAGAGCAAGCTTGCCGTCCGGGAAACCGACGAATCCGCCGTTCTAGCACGCTACGGTGTCGAGAGACAAACCGACGGACTCATCAATTGGAAACGAGACTGCAAGACGCATCCCCGGAATTGGCCTCTCTCCAGAAAGGCGTTCGACACCGTGATCATCATCTTCTTTGAATTCTATACGTAAGGCTGTCCGTTATTATATGCACCACAGTATAGCCCAGTCTAACATCGGTCAGCACCGTCATAAGCACAACCGGAGTATGTCACGTCCAAATCTTGCCCCGTCATAAGCAGAAGCGGCCCGCAGATCGGCAGGATCCGACGGCGTAGCAATATGCCCTGAAGCAGAATCCACCGCTATATGCTTAATTCTCTGCACTGGAGCGCGATGTTTTCATTTCCAAAAGCCAGCGGGTTCGAAGCGGGATAGGAATCCAGTTAGAGACATGCTAAACTTATTCCTGCACAGGCCGTGGCGGCTGCTGAAGCTGGGCCAGAGTATGGACTCAGTCGCCAAGCATCATTGGTTGGCTTCACCCTCATGTAAGTCTGAGAGGCCTCGTGCAGCGCGCTGGTAAACTCATGAGAAACAGGTATCAGCTTGGCCAAGCCGTCGCAGGCTTCTTGATACCTCCATTCTCGGAGCTCTACGGCCGTCGGATCCCCTACCTCGTATCCTGCGCCGCATTCTGCTTTTCCTGCCTCCTCACGGGCGTATCGCATTCACCCTCTGCAGTCTACGTTGGCCGCTTCATCGCAGGCCTCGCATCCGCCGTCCCGTCCGTGGTCATCGCCGGCAGCGTGGAGGACATGTTCAACACCAAGCGCCGGGTCTGGATCATCGTCCTGTGGAACGCCGGGGCCGTAATCGGGTTGTGCATGGGGCCCGTCTACGCCGCTTACATCTCCGACGCCCTCGGCTGGCGGTGGATCTTCAACAGCGCGGCCATCGTCACCGGAGTTCTTTCCGTTGCACTCCTCGGGATCAAGGAGAGCAGGCCCAGCCTGTTGCTAGGCCGCATAATCCGAGATATCAGGAAAGAGACCGAGGTCCAGGAGTTGAGCTGGCACAACCCGGACGAGGCGCCCGACTGGAGAGCTCTGGTGCAGATCAGCGTCGTCAGGCCGGCGAGGATATTGCTCACTGAGCCTCTGGTCATCATGGTCGCCCTCATCTCGGCGTCGTCCTGGAGCATGATCTATCTGTTCACGGAGGCGCTCACGATAGTCTACGTCTCACTCGGCTTTACCAGGACGCAAGCCTCACTGCCGTTCCTGGCCATCGCCGTGGGGGTTCTCTTCACCTTTCTGCCTCGCCTTTGGGATATGAAGGTCGTTCGGGACTGTCAGCGCAAGCAAGTCCCCGTCCAACCGTGAGATTCCGCATCGATTTCAGTCATTGACGAGGGGAAAAACAAGCTGACTGTTTCGTCCAGGGAAGACAAGATCATGGGCTTCGCCTTCGCAGCACCCGCCCAGGCCATCGGACTGGCATGGTTCGCGTGGACCATCCCGCCTCTCGTCGGAGGCGTCCACTGGATCGTGCCCACGATGTCACTTGTTCTCGTCGGATTCGCCGCCAATGAGACGAGCCACACGCTGAGCGGGTACCTCGCGGATTCCTACCTGCTGTACTCGGCGTCGGCTTTCTCGGGGCTGGCCCTGGTGAGGGCGGTCGCGTCGGGTCTGATGCCGCTCGTGGCCCACGAGATGTACGGCGCATTGAATGCCAACTATGCCGGGACGGTTCTTGCGGGACTGGCGGCTGTGTTCTGCATAACGCCGTGGATCTTCTTCCGGTTCAGCAAGCGGTTGAGACAGAGGAGCCCCTTTGCGAGGTTTAGTCTCGAGACGCATTACAGAACGAACGTCGAGGCGAACTGAGCTTCCGGTGTAATTATGCAAAAGTGCATAAAGAGACCAAAAAAAAGTGACGGCATTTGGGAGAGTTGTAGTTTGGTTGCTTATTTAATCGGCCATGTGACTCTGGAGAAGCGTTCGTCTTCCAAGTTTCAACAGGGTTGATAGCGGGAAATCACAGCAGCTTATTCAGTGGGAACCAGTGGAGAAGTTTGTGTTCGTGGTGGTTGCTTTGTTGCTGCGACGAACATGTGTTTGTGTGTGATGTGATGGATGCTGTTTGCATTTCTTGCACTTTCAGCTGAATCCTGGATCCGCCTCATTTAGAGAGCTGGATCCTGCGAGGCCAAACATTTTCGATGCAACACGCTGAGAGAAGCTGAGTCGCAAGAATTCAGGTTGCATCTATTGGCAGTGAGGAACGCTTTGGCGGAGTCCGGACCACGCCCTTTGCGCGACCTGACTAAGACTGGACGGCATCTCATCTCGGGCCAGTGTCGCATCTCGCATTCCCATGTTTCTGAAGCGTCGCTGTCTCCGAGACATGCCTCAAACTCTCATTTCTTCTCTCCTCGATGCGCGCCTCGGGGGCTCCTTTGTTCAGACGGTCTTGCGCGCCAGCAAACATTCCCGACGGCCTTGTTGGTGTTTCCTCCTGTTTTCCCCCTTGAGGTGCCTTAATGGGCGGGCAGGGCAGGGAGATGGCAGCGCATAAAAATAGCAAATTTCAGGCAAAATTAGCGGCCGCGGACGCTATTATGTACAGGTTTGTATGAACAAGACCGTTGTCAGACCACCCAGGCACGGGGCACCCCACAAGTCGGTGACAATCCGCGGACGTCATCATCCTCGTCGAGCCCCTTCTTCGCTCCCAATTTCCGCACCTTTTAGAGGGGGGCCAGGCAAGGCGAGGCCCGGTTTTTCGAAGGATTCCTGACCAGCCTCCACAACCGGGTAACGCAACGGTCAGGTGGTGGTGTTTGTGTGTGCCTCTTGCAAAGCCTCCAACAACAGAGCACCACAAGACCGCAGGCCAGTGGTCCCCTTGACTGTCACATCAGGCATGCAGCGATTCACAGATTGGGACCTTCCCGCTCCGCTGACGCCGTCCACCGCTTTCGGCAATAGCAGTGGAGGGTGACATGCTGATCCCCGCTGCTACCCGGCCATGAATACAGATGAGGCAGGCAGGTATTTGAGATGGATAGGCAGGTACCTGAGGCCTGGAGTGCATCGACAGGCGGCAGAGGTGAGACTGCAGAAGGGGCTGGTAGCGAATTAAATTGGTGGCATTTAGATGCAAGCAGGAACAAGCCTGAAATGTCAAAGCCCCGCGGCGCTGGGAAAAAAAACCAAAGAAAAAAAGGAAAAAAAGAAACCCAGAATACATGTTTGGGCTGAGTCGAGCAGGGCAAGAAGGTGCTAGCCCCTGCGCCTGCCGCGCCTGCCCAATGACAAGGCCCGAAATTGAAGACCCAGCGCGGGTGGTGCCCGAGTATTTTGGCTTCCGCACGCCAATCCTCCCCTCTAAGCCGCCCATGTGAAGGGCGAAAAGTCACTCGCCGGCTGACTGGACCTGTCGTGGTTGGTTGGCTTCCGTGCGGGAACCACCTGGGCAGGTACCTGATTACAGGGGAAGCGCCGCAGGACAGGGTACTTTGTCTGCAGTGGTGGCCTGTCCCGTCCCATTCTCCCCTCCAGACCCCAGGCTCGGGTAAGGAAAGGCCTGGACGGGCAGCATGGGCGGGCGGGCAAGGCGGGCTGAATTTTCTTGAATTCATCCCGCCAGGCCCTGTTTCGACTTTCCTCCTTTCCCTTTTCCTCCCTTCAACACCACCATTTTGGTGAAGACAACCATTTCCCACATTCACCACACTTACCCAGAAACCGACCGCCACCCAATGCATAATAAGAAAGATTCTTACGACAACTACTGCTCATTCTTCCGCCGTCAGATGCGATATCCGAGCCACAAGAAGACCCAGCGAAACTACGGATCCGAGCCGCGCGCTGATCCCGAGCGACGACGAGGCACGCTCCTTGTGCTTCCCATTTAAACAACCCACGAAAGTGAAGACCACCGCCAGTTTCGGGCGCGAGCGGAGAGCCCCCGCGCGCCCCTCGTTTACGGGCAATATTCACTACTACAAGGAGCGACCTCCATAAAAAACCCTCAAAACCACCGGAACCATGATTGCCAAGGCGACGCCCGCACTCAACACGGTGCGCGGCTTCCAAAACACCCCCGTCACCTCCGGCGACGAGGACGACGAATATGGTGTCGGCGCCGTCTGCGCTACTCCCCCTCTCTCCGTCAAGTCGAAGCGCGCCGCTCGCCCCGGCCGCATCGACGACGTCGTCAGCGCCAACTGCAGCCCCATCATGCGCGGCGCCTCTTCCCCGGCCGTGTCCGGCATCGCCAAGCTCCGCATGCAGATGGAGCCCCTCAGCCTCGACACCTCCTCTCGCACAAGCACCATGAGCACCGTTGTCACTCGCAACGGCCACGGCGAGAACGGCTTGGGCATCCGCAGCGCTGCCATGAGCCGCACCGGAAGCAACGACGGGACCCAGAGTGAGGCCGGCAGCGAGCGCTCTGAGAGCGGCTCCACGAGCTATGAGATCAACTTGACGCACGACTATGTCGACGAGAGCGTGCGCGAGCGCACCGGCAACATCATTCCCATCGAGGGCGGCAACGCGCCTGCGCGCAAGATGACGGCTGGCGACTTTGAGCCTCTGCGCTGCCTGGGCAAGGGCACGTATGGAACTGTGCTGTTGGTCAAGCAGCGCAACACTGGGCGTCTCTACGCCCAGAAGCAGTTCAAGAAGGCGTCCCTGACGGTGCACAAGAAGCTCATTGAACAGACTAAGACGGAGCGTCAAATCCTCGAGTCGGTCAACCGACACCCCTTTGTCGTCAACCTGTACTACGCCTTCCAGGACCATGAGAAGCTGTACTTGATCCTCGAGTACGGACAGGGCGGCGAGCTTTTCACGCATCTCAACATGGAAAAGATGTTCGCCGAACCCGTCGCGGCCTTCTACATGGCGGAGATGCTTCTGGCCATCTCCTACCTGCACAGCAGCCTTGGCGTTGTCTACCGCGACCTGAAGCCGGAGAACTGCCTGCTAGATGCCGAGGGTCATCTGCTGCTTACCGACTTTGGTCTGTCCAAGGTTGCCGTCGACCCCTCTGAGGATCACTGCAACTCCATGCTTGGCACCGTGGAGTACATGGCTCCCGAGGTGATTAATGGGCAGAAGTACGGCAAGGCCGTCGACTGGTGGTCCTTTGGCGCGCTTGGCTTTGATCTGATGACGGGCAACCCGCCGTTCCGCGGCGGAAACCACGCTAAGATCCAGCAGAACATTGTCAAGCAGAAGCTCGTCATGCCTTACTTCCTCAGCCCGGATGCGAAGGATCTCTTGACGCGCCTCCTCAAGAAGGACCCCAAGAAGCGCCTGGGCGCCAACATGCCCAAGGACCTGCAGATCATGAAGGGCCACCGCTTCTTCCGCAAGATCGACTGGAAGAAGCTTGCCGCCAGAGAGGTCGAGCCCCCTATCCAGCCGTTGATCACCGACCCGGAGCTGGCCGAGAACTTTGCGCCCGAGTTCACCGACCTGTCGCTGAGCCCTGTGGTGACCTCCAAGGACCACTGGAGCGCGTTGTCGGGTAAGGAGGATGACCCGTTCGGAGGCTTCAGCTACGTCGCGTCGAGCAGCTTGCTAGAGAGTCACGCGTTTAGATTCACTACAGAGGTCTAGAGAGAGAGAGACAGAGACCTAGACAAGATGGGCAGCACAGAGCAATGGCGTTTTCTCTTTTGGTGCGAGAATATACTTGTGCGCAGTGTTAGGATGGGAAAAGTTTGAGCAAACGACCGCGGCACAGACCGGTCAGCATGGAATTATTTGAGCCGACGCCCTCTTTTGATTTAAATGCAGAGCCCCCGACCTTACAACCCGATTCGGCAGTGTGTATAATTCGAGGAAGGGGGTGTCTTTCGTCGAGAGCATCTCGAGACGTTTAAACTCGGGGAATAGTCCGTCTAATCACGGGCATTAGATCAGTTGCTATTCAGTTCAGTATCGTCATGGGAAATATATACGAGCTTTTGACTTTTCTTATGGTGAAAACCAGGCTTTTCCTCATGCGCAAAATTGTTAAAGTCCTCCTTTGCTTCCATGGCCCCAATCACCCCTTTTCTTGTGGGCGATCCGTAGGTTCCATGACCCCGATGCTGGCTAGGGACTTCATTCAGGGCAGATCTGATGTCAACGAGGGGGAGTCTCTCCACGAACCGTCGGCTCCGGCAAACGGGCCAGCGAAGCGGCGGTCTTGCATAAGAAACACATCTGGCCCAACTCTGTTCATCCTTCAACGGGACTCGGCTCACCGCGTCGGTGTCACGAAGCCACGGTTTGCTTGACGTGGAGATGAACGACTGAGAGGAACCGCGGCCCACGGCATCCGCGGTCAGATTTCTGTCCCCCAAAGGACGTTGGAGCCGGATGATGACTTACCGTGCCTGCGGGCCGTCATCATCGTCGTCGTCGTCGTTTTCGGGGGGCTGTCTCGGTGAGCTCACCTTCCCTCCTCCCCCTTCGGTGTTCCGGTAGGCTTGCGGCGTCAGCTCGTCTTTGACAAGTTCGGATTCTGCTGGGCTGACGACTGTGACGACTAGCAGAGGCGAAGCTCCAGAAGCAAACCAAACGGCGGCGCAGGCGCACGTTCGTTTCGTTCGGGCATTTCGGATCTTTTCCGTCCGTACCTTACGCATGAGGAAGGATTTCTTAACTTTTTGTCCTCCTCCGTCTCCGACTTGCTAAAGACTAGGAAGGGTCTTTCTCAATCTTAACCTTCCTCTTTCTTAATTTTCCAGTTGGTCTCGTGTTTCACGGGCTAGAGAAGTTATGCTTGATTATGCCTTGAGGTGACGATGCGTGTACACTTGTTACTGGACTTCGGATGCATGAGCAAAAATGGCCAACAGAGGTCTGCGCGGCGCATAGTTGTCAATGGTGCCTCGTCTCTTGTCTCGTGATGACAACTGCTTTTCAAAAGTTCCGGAAACAATTTGCATAGCTTGCTTACCAAACCGCTTTACTTTCCTGCCTGACAAGAACAGCTGGCAAATTGTGAGCTTGGCGTTCATTTCCAGCACAGCGCACGGGGTATGTGCTGTGCTTCACGAATCACGAGTAATCCAAGGGGTGTAGTTAGAAAGATCTTCCCTCTTGGGCAGCATCAAATAACCTTGACCAAGCCCTGACCGGTTCGCAAGGCTCCTTTTTGGATCCGGTGAGCTGGTAACGGGGTGTGCGGTTCCTGTGACGGCTCCTGCGGCGGCGTCGTTGAACGCTGTCATCGTGCCGGTGTGCTGTCAAGCATCCAAAGAAGAAGGAGCAAGATGGAGGATGCGGAGAAACGGGAAATGCGGACCCCGGCAGCGTCTATTTGGCGGCGCCCATGTCCGAAGACCTGGGCTTGCCCTATGATTCGGAACTGTTTTCGTTCCACTCGCGTGTACTGCGTGGTAGTTCCTAGGGCTTATTGGCGTTGCAAGGAAGCTTAAACGTCAAATTAACAGCTGCTCAGCCTCCCCCAAGTCTCGGTTGGGGATGGACTAGACTGAATATCATCGACGGCGGCTGTGGAAGTGGATCAGCGCCGGGGTACCTAACTCATGTTCGGCGCGGGACGACTGTTGCGCCTTGCCCAGCTAACAGCGTTACATCGGGACTGTTCACCCGACTCAGCATCCCGGGGTCAGACGGCAGCGTGCAATCTCTTTTCGGCAAGGCAAAGTCCCCGCGCGGCCCCACTCCGGCCGCCGTGGCCGGATTGACACATCGAGATCATTAGCAATGAGTCGGTTGCCGTCAAGGGGGGAACTGAACAGAGCGAGAGATCGTCGGGAGCAATCAAGGTTTTGGTTGACGGCGCCGTGACAGGACGGCGGCTGGCACAGTGGCGGAGTCTCTCGTGAATGGCCGGGAGCACCCTCGGTAACTTTTGCCAATCGTTACGGACTGCCTCGAATGTGACTATGAGTGTTTGGAGTTAACCATTCAACTGGCATCATCTGACGTACGACGAGCATCAGCCATCCCGCTGTGGTATCGAACCTTGAGGCTTAGAATATTGGGACGAGCCCTGAGGGAAACTCGCAGCGAGTAGCCATCAGAACAGAGTCATGAACCAACTCTATAGGGCTTGGCGGGAGCATCGAGATGAAGCGCGTGTTGAAGATGATGCGCAGTATGTCAACTGAACGAAAGATTGCCAAGTGCATAGAGGCGTAGAAGACCATTGGATCCCTCCCTCAACACGCCTCCAGGATAGGCCCGGGTGGCTCTGGGCGCTGGCATGCGGTCGTTGGAGGGGAAATCTTGGCGTCAAGGACAGCGCGGCGGGAGCAACCCTGAGCCACTGACTGACGCAATTTCAAAGCTGCTTTCAGAAACTGATGTTGTTGAGGGTTCTTCGTGTCTTGGAGCTTCAATGTTTTGTGTGTTGTTTGCGCTCTGCTGGGACATGCCTGAAGGCCCTGAACTTGTACGGCCCATCGGCAGAGCTTGGGCTTGCAGCTTTGACACGGCCCAGAGAAAAGTCAACCGGTATTCGCGTCCCTGGATCTGCGCGATAGAGCTTTGTCCTTTTGGACCTCAATCGGTCTTCTTCTGCCAAAGATCCGTATTACCGGACTGTGCGAGTCTTGACCCGGGTCGAGACAGTACTATTCAGAGACACAGACGATTATCCCAGTGGGCGTACGAATGCACATCGGATCGATATGCGTCATTACATTAGCCAAGAATGCAAAGAAAACGGGCAAGTTCCTGCGCAACGTCAGACGAATGGTAAGGAAGACATTTGGTGGTGCCAATGTCCCGAGCACCTGCAGTAAGATGGTTTCATGTTTCTGATGGCGTCAGGAGCGCGCGGGAGAAGCTCAGGCGGAATCCTACCGGTAGAGGCAATGAGCTTCCTGCCTCTGGGCAACCTTGTGGGAAGATGGAACAGGGTCTAGAATGAAGAATGATGTGAAGGCTGGAGGGAAGGGAAAGCATTGCGCGGCCTGCGTTGGTGCTGATCGGCGCTTGTCCCATTGGTGCCGTGTTAGTTGGCGGTTTTGACAAATCGGGACGGGAGGACGGGTCGTTTGCTGGACGGTTTGATCGACGGACATTGCAGTTACCCAGATGTGGTGTGCACGTCCTGGCCGATATCAGAGAAGAATTGACTGAGATACTGAGATGTCCAAGTATTCACACGTGGGTTGGCGTTGGGATGGTTGCATTCCTCGGTCAGCGGTCGAGGTGTTGACCGACGACAGGGTATCCGTCAGGTAGTAGTGATGGTGGTGGGAGCGCTCGAGGCACCATGTCAAGTCCCTCCTCAGGCGCACATCGAGGAGGGTCCTGAGTGAGGCCTCTTTGGAATGAAAATAGAATTGGCTTGAGGGGAAGGCTCTTCAGCCAATGCCGTGGACTAGAGTAAGCGGTGAATTCGGGCTGAGATGCAGCATCGTCGCAGGGGATGGTGAAGCAGTGCCGAAGCCTGCGGCTGCCGTCAGATAAGCCCCTTCTTGGCGACAACGTGCCTCGTCATCATCAGCAGTGGAAGCGCAACATCCTTGAGGTGTAATACTTGGCGGTGGGCGATAGGCGCCGCGATGGACTCTCGCCGTCTGCCGTGTGCAAGAGACCTCACGAGAAGCGTGAAGCTTTGCACTGCATTTCTGGGCAGTCGCTCTGCCGGTTCAGAGATGTTAGGGATGAGAGGTGTAGATGGTTCGGGTGTAAGCGGTTGCTTTGATGCGCTAGCAGTTCGGGAGATGTTGCGGGAAGGACAGCCAGCCCAGCAGCAGTAGCACCGGGATCCTGATGGTGGTACCATCCGGCTTGTGGGCAGCAGCGTCCGTGTCCATCATCAGCTCAATGCAGGTGCAAGCCCGTGTGCCATGCTCCAAGTTCTGTGTCTCATGCGATATGTTCCTGCTCCTGCTCCCGCTCCTGCTGGGTGAGGTGATGCTGGGCGAGTGACTGCCCGTTGTCAATGGACGGGTTCCCACAGCAGCGCATCAATGGCGATGGCATCCACTAGCCGCCCTACCCAGGTAGCACGGTAGGTACGAATAGGCGGCTTGTAGCCTGAGGTGCCGTTAGTGGCCCGGAAGTGCGCTTATCACAGTGGCGGGAATGGCTGCTGCTGATCGGTACTCCGTTTACTACCTTCGCAGTGTGATGTTCTACGTTCCACATGTTTCGCTTCCTCTCGTTCGTCAAGACACTCCCACAAGCCCCCAAGCCAAGCATTCATCATGGAATGCTTGCGTACGCTTCACTCTGTCCGCCTTTCATTGCTTCGTGTAGTGCTGTCCGATATCTCCAAAACAAATGTTTCTGACCAAGGCTTACGGCAGCAGAGACCCCAGACCGCCCGCAACGGCACCTTTTTACCTCCGGGAGGCTGAGTCTGAATGCCCAGCCCGCCAACTTCATTGGGTTCTTCACCCAGACTTTCGCTCGCTGGCATTGGCACTTTCCGCACTGGCATTGGCATCGCCAATTCAGCAAAGTACACAACCGCATATACAGGGTATCGATGTCCATCAACACACGTCGTTTCGTTTCCAGTTTCTCTCTACTAAGCATCCCTTCGGCTTCTCTGGGCCCCTACTCTACCCTACCCTACCACCACGCCCTCGCCGTGGTTCCTGTCCTCATTTCGTTAATAGAGTTCAGACCACTCTCCATGTAGACTACTAAGAACGCAGAAATCAGTCACTGCCCACGGTCCCAAAGAGGCCCCAGAACGTCGAGAAAAACGAGAGGTAGAAGCCCCTGCGAGCCCACTAGTCCCATCTGCGTAGAACTATGCTCTCTTGCCCTGGGACGCTCCCGGCCCCGGACCCTTCGTCCCCATGCCTCCACGCCCCAAACGGCATCCCTTCGTTTGCTCATGTTTCTTCACATTGTTGACTGTTGCCTCTGCGGCGCGCATCGCATTTGAACATTCGGATGATGCTGAGAGGATGAGTATTCCTCCGTCATGCTGATTGATGGCTGGGACTGAAGCCGCAGCAGCAGTGAGGCCCGGCCAAGCCCTGGATATTCGTAGGCGCATTCCCAGAGCGCCGGCTTGCCCCAGGGCCCTTCCTCACTTCCATTTTAGCATCC
Organism: Colletotrichum fructicola Nara gc5; assembly: GCF_000319635.2. Classification (NCBI taxonomy): domain Eukaryota; kingdom Fungi; phylum Ascomycota; class Sordariomycetes; order Glomerellales; family Glomerellaceae; genus Colletotrichum; species Colletotrichum fructicola. Next base: position 2,868,445 of record NW_027094051.1, on the reverse strand, counting down.
GGGGCTTGTAAACCCTTCGCCCAATCACCTTTCCCCCGATTCTGTCTGACACGCTAGAAAGGGTAGCAGCCCAGATCCAACCTAAGACACGGCAAGGAGCCAAAATAACGACCAGGGGCACCACCACTGTCCACTGACCAGCGTGCCTGGTTAGTCTCTCCGCCCATTTTTTAGGCTTCGTTGGCCCCGGGGGAACGTGTTGGACCGACCGGGTCCGTCGACGCGGGTCGCTATCTCCCCATGCCCATGACCAGTCACTTTTTGCACATTGTAACGCTGCCTGTCTGTATGCTGCTGTGTACAAACGGGCAGATCACCGTCGGACTGAGCCTATGACAACTTCTCGGCTTCGTGGCTGTGTCTAGCTAAGGTATGCCGGCCTACGTATGCTGATCTCTAGCCTTCTCCGAGAGCTGCTGCTGCTGCTCACTGCTGCTGCTGCTGCCCTGGACGGTTGAAAGCTTACCGTACAAGCTGTCCGCGGCTACCAAAGCTAGCTTCCGGCCTACTCAGCACTCACCAATTGCCAATCCGATAGAGCCTGGCGGTCCCAGCCCAGCCCAGCCCAGCTATCTTATGCGTGGGTTACAGGTCCTCCAGGGGTCATCCCCTGCGTGGCTTGACTGTCAGAGAAACAGAGAGAGTTGGCCCGCTGCCCGCACTCCCCCAAGCCAAGATTCGAGTGTGAGGCGAATGGGGGAGAGACAAGAAGAACTGGGAGGGTAGCCAGGGACCAGGGGCCGACTCCCGGGGCGAGACACGAAGGGCACAGGAAAAGAGATGACTTTGTGCTAGTGTATCGAAGTCGATGCCCATCTCTCTCTCCTCTCCTCCCAGCGCCAAGATTCCTGGGATGACGACGTGGGGAGCAACAAGCAGGTGCCATTAAACCCAAAATCCCATGGCAAAACGGTTGGCAGAAACCAAGACAACGCGCCCAAAAGGCAAAGCCACCGCGGTTGTATCCCGTACCGCTGCGTCCTCCTCCTGCTAGCTGGCTAGCTACCCGACGCTTTGAACCTAGTACCGCACCGCACATCCTACTCTCAACGTGCCACGGAGCTGGGCTGCCGGCGCTCACCCGACATTTCTTCATAAGAACCCCGGAGCTCCCACCCCTTCACTTCACCAACCGTCTCAAGCTGCCGTGTTACTGCAACGACTAGCCCGGAGCCTCCCTGCATATCAACGCACAAAGACGTATGTTACATTCCGGCCTGCTCTCTCTGATATATCTAGCACCTAGTCCTCATAGACCACCTCGAGCTGCCCAAGACTAACACTGCGTCCAGTCATCTCTTGAACCATCCAGACGAGCAAGACACAATCATCATGAAGGCCTTTACTGCCTCCGCCCTGGCTGCGGCTCTTTGCAAGCCCCCCCTGCCACTTGGTTCCCTCCTCGGCAACTAACAACTTCAGATGCGGCGACGGCGTCTGCCGACCCCGTCCAGGCGTGCCCCAACGACGTCTGCTTCAAGGTCGCGGTCCCCCAGGCCGCCGCCAGCTCTGGCTCCGGCAACCTGTACTTCCAGATGTCCGCCCCGACCAGCTACCAGTGGGTAGCCCTCGGCACCGGCTCGACCATGTCCAACTCCAACATGTTCATCATGTATACCGACGGCGCTGGCAACGTGACCATCAGCCCCCGTACCGCGCGCGGCCACAACATGCCCACCGTCTCCGACAACGGCGCGGCCCTCACCCTCCTTGGGGGCTCCGGCGTCTCGAACGGCAAGATGGTCGCCAACGTCCTCTGCACCAACTGCGCGTCTTGGAGCGGCGGCTCCATGTCCCTCAACTCGGCTAGCACCAACTGGATCGCGGCCTGGAAGTCCGGCAGCGCCATCAACTCGGCCAGCAACAGCCAGAGCATCCAGCAGCACGACGACCACTCGAGCTTCACCCTCGATCTCACCTCGGCGACCGTCTCGTCTGACAGCAACCCGTTCACCGGGGCCTCGACTGGCGGCAATGGAAGTGGCAGCGGAAGCAGCGGCGGCGGCTCTACCAGTGGTGGCAGCGGCGTTGTATTTAACGGTGGTGGTGGCAAGTCCGCCATCCTCCTCGCTCACGGCGTTATAATGTCGATCGTCTTTGTTGCCTTGTACCCTCTCGGCGCCATGCTCATGCCTCTGGTTGGCAAGTGGATGGCACACGCTGTCTGGCAGTCCGTCGCCTTCGCCCTGATGTGGGTTGGCTTCGGCACTGGTTATGCCTATGCCCGCGACAACGACTATGTGAGTTGCTTTCTATTTTGTAAAACCCGGGAGACCGCGTCCCTTCCCATCCCGCGGACGGTCTCCCCTCCCGATGCTCCATTGTCGGGCCACTCTATCCTCCAAGCCCAGAACCGTAAGCTGATACGTGATGCTCTCGTAGTTGTTCAACAACACCCACACCCTCCTTGGTACTGCTGTCACCGCCCTGTTGGCCATCCAACCGTTCCTCGGCTACGCCCACCACGCGTACTACAAGAAGTTCCAGGGCCGCGGCATCATCAGCCACGTCCACATCTGGTACGGCAGAGCCCTGATGATCCTCGGCATTATCAACGGCGGCCTCGGTCTCCAGCTCGCCAACACGCCCACTCGATATGTCGTCGCCTACTCGGTCCCCGCAGCCATCCTGGGTGTCATGTGGCTCGGCGCCGGAGTCTGGGGCGAGATGCGCAGGACTCCTCGCATGAAGCAGGAGCACAGCCACGAGTCGTCCGAGTCGCAGCAGCGCATCCCCTACCGCCAAAAGAAATAGAGACCGGGCGATGTTGACCGGAACCCGCATACAACAGAGAAACAAAGACGGACACAGTGATCACACTTATTACAATATGTTGTTATTTGGGGTATGGCTGTATCGAGATACGCTTGTGTCACTTTAGATAATACCTATTGAGGCTTGAACCGCAACTAATGCAGCTTGTGGTTTCTGGGTTTGATGTGTAGCTTGGAGTTTGACGGCGTTAGGTAGCGAGCCAGTTCCCCGATGATGACGGGGGAGGCTATGAATTCATGATCACTTGATCTTTCAATACACTTCACTAGAAGCTGACCACCGATGCGTGACTGAATGGAAGCAATACAGCTGAGAAGACGTAGGTGAAGCGCCAAGATCGGTTGACATTGGAAATCAGATGAAGAAGGTGGGACGATGACGACAAAAGCCAACGTCTGTGAGGTGTGAGGTCATGATGTAAGTGAAAAGACGATGAAGAAGGTCTCGGCACACTAGCCGGATCGCATGGAGCCTAGGCCGGGGAGATGGACCCAAACGTTGGTGTCGCGGGAGGCAGCCACGGAGGCTATGATGTCGGTGGACTGACGAAACCGTTTGCCAGCGTGCGAAGAAGCTGCCTGGCCAAAGAAAGTACGCCGTCAAGCACTTGCTATTCCACGGTATCTAGAACCGAGCAACTGCTGCAACTAAAGCAGCTTTCTGCATGAATTGGCGGTGGGAATTGCATCACGTGATAGCAGTCCACCGCCCACCATTCTTGCTCCTCGTTTCCCCGAGCCGCCAGTGCAGGTGGAGAGAGAGGTGCTCCTTCCACCGAGCGGGCGGGAAAGAAAGACAGCGAAAAAAGCGGCCTGAGGCACCCACAAAGCCCAACCACAGCGGTGATCACTGCGTCGTCCAACCGGCTGGCCGCTGGTTCGTTCACTCTCCAGCTTTTTACGTCCCGTCCGTACAAAACCCTCAACCACCTCTGCCGTCCTCACCCCCCATCCGCCCCCCGGTGTCGTTCTCCTCCTCCAATTGAGCCAGCCACACCCACATTCAAGATGCTCGTCCAATTGTCCAGAGCTACCGTGAGTCTTTGCCTCTGTCCCCCGTTGATGAAGTTGTTCTGCTATTGCCCCAAGGAGGGGTGGTGCTGTCGCGGTCGCGCGGTCGGAAGGAAGTGGGAAGAGAAAAAACTGACGAGCATGACCAGCGCGCCGTTTCGGCTGTCACTCGGCTGGCGAGGCCCAGCGCCGTCCAGATGAGGGGATTCATTGCCCCCACGGTCTCGCGGAGAGGTTCGTAAATCCCTTTTCCGATTTTTCCTGTCCTTCGTCTTGTCGCAATTGCCCCGGGGAGATGCGGGACGATGGTTCGTTGCGGTTCTGGTCGGATTGCCGATGCGGCCAAGGGAGACCAAAGCTCCGAAGCTGAGTGGTCCGCGAGTGACGATATCGGTCATCGACTATCAACCAACAACATCTAAACCTGTCACTGTCCCACATCGAATCCAATACCGAAGGACGATGCCTTCAATGCACAACATCATCCATTCCCGACCTCCCCGTCGTCGCCCTCTTCAACCGCACCTGCACCCCGCCTTTGTCGTCGTCGATCATGCCTCGCTAACCCCGATACAGCCGACTTCGTCCAGGAGCTCTACCTCAAGGAGCTCAAGGCCTACAAGCCTGCCGCCGTCAAGGACTCCGACGCCCAGGGCCAGGTCCAGACCTTCTCCGTCCCCCAGACCCCCAAGTCCCCCGAGGAGACCGACCTCGCTGCCAGCCTGAAGGAGTACGAGAGCATGGCCGTCGAGGTTGAGGGCCAGGACGCCGCCGTCGCCGCTGGCGGCCAGCCCGTCCAGCACGACTGGCTCATGATCGAGGAGGACGAGGAGGAGCCTCACCATTAGATGTTGTCGTTTAAACGAATAAAACCAACCCTCGATCCGATATAAAAGGGGACCATCAAACTTTTTTACGTCCACCCCAACGATAAAATTTATACGTCAACCGACCCGAAAGACTTTCCTCGTCTTCTTTTTATCTATCCTCCCCCGATGAACAAGAAAAAGTGCTTTTCTCTGCGACTCGAAGGCTTGGATTGTCTTTCACCTGCCGCTTGCCGACGGACCGATGGAACGAGGAGAGCGTTGCTATGTTTTGAGACGAGAGAAAGAGAGGAGTGAGACAACGTTAGGAAACGAAGAGGAGAGGAAGGGGAAAACGAAGGGAAGGTGTGCTGGGAGGTGGTAATCCCGTGTATATTGTCCAACTGAACCTCGCTGGCTAGGAAATGCTATCAGCATACACTCATTTGCTTCTGTCCACGTCACACATGACGCTGGTATCCTTCTGTGCCGTCTGCCCAAGTCTTTGCCCCCGATATCTTTGCATCGTCGGACTTGACTGTCACTCTTGCCTCAAAGACTGCTTCGAACTGCGTCATGAGCACTTCACCCAGACATCAAAACACACTGGAGGGCATGTGGACCCGGAATCTTCCGGAACATCGTAGACAGAACAGTCGACACCCACAAACACCGACAACTCGACCACCATGGAATAAGCCCAAGCATCGGGGGCATACGACAACCCTCGAATGTATGCATAATCAGGTGCCTCGCAAAGAGTCATTCTGAAGTGTACCGTCAATGCGAATCGATCCATCTAGCAACGAAAACAACAAACACAGCCAACGCTATCTATCGCTGTGGATCCACAATCAACTTGTTTACGTTCATGCGTTGTTAACCTGAATCATTTCCCGAGTTCCTGCACTATTTCCTGATGTCTTCTCGTAAAGCATAAAAGCCTCACGCCCTTTTTGGGAAGTTGGCACTGAATCGGCAAAGGAATAGAAGTAGCACTTGATCCACAGCTTACTGAATGCAACGTTCTCGCTCTGCTGCTCCGTGGGGTCATGGGTATGCTCATCAGTTCTTCACCTTCTTCAAATCGATATTACAAGTCACCGATTTCCAGCAAACACAAAGCAGTAGGGAAACGGTTCTTCTGTGTTTTTAAGCTAATTAAGTTTATTACAGACAGACGGCGCTTTCGTATTGCCTCCTTCCCCGTTTCCCAGTCTCTCTTTTCTCTTTCTCTTCCTCTGTTTCTTTTGTTGAGATTGTGTCTGTTGCACATCTCTCTCGAGTCTTCTCGGAGTCAAAGCAGCAAAGAAACGCAGACTTCCCAGATGGAATACGCAGCAGAGCCATGTAGGTTTGGCTCCCAAATTTCTTTCGCCCACTTCTTCCTCCATCAAACCCCCCGACTGCCACAAGAGAAACCGCCTCGTTGTGTATTTTCGTTGAATTCCCTCGGGGAGAGCTCTGGAATGAACCTCAAAACATGCATGCATGAAAGAGCAAGACGTCATGGAATGGAAGGGCGATTCAGAAACATTGCCAATGAAGAAAATAGTTCACCAATGTTTGAAAAACTGCCCCAGGTATCCAGAGTCTCAAGAAGCATAGTGTGTATAGGCGCTTCAATCAGCTTGGAAAGCTATTCTGAAGGCCGATCCAGGTTCTCCCTCCCCCGCCAATATTCATCGCTCTGCCCAAAACGCCATGTACCGAATACACCCTTAATTATCACATGCAAAGTTGACCGCCCTTATGCACTGAATCCATGAATGTTCGTTTTTGACTTCGTGATGACGACCGTATGTGTGTGTGTGCCCGCGCGCGCGCATTTGTTTGCAAAGGAAACAGGCTGTGTGATGAACTTTTTCTCGTCCTCAAAATAGAACCAAAAAGACGGAACGGCTGACCAAAGCAACAACACCCTTAGACGTCAAAGTGGCCACCTCCAACCATTTGCTCGTCGTTGGTGGTTGTCCGGACAATGCCACTCATCCGGTTGCCTCTTTGGTTCATGTCTTCCAGGTCGTCCCAGTCGTCATCCTGGTGGTGCGAGTCGCGCATCTCTTCGTCATCGTATCGGTTCTTATCTCGCATGTGATCGTCAAGGGCGCTCTCGTCAACAAAGGTGAAGCCCTGGAAGTTGGCCTGCACAGATGGCGAAAGGGGCGTGGATGTGGCAAAGCCCCTTGAAAGGGCTGCTGCCCGCTCATTCAGAGAGCCGTTGTTGTCCAGTGCATTGGTGAACTCAGGGTCGAAGTAGGACACGTCGGTAGCAGAGGTCAATTTCGGCTTGAATGGCGGGGTGATGAGCTTCTTAGCTAGGAGCTCCCAGTCAATGTCGCCAAAGAATGGGTGGCGCTTCAGCTCTTCAGCATCATCCGTGGCACCCAGGCGGTGCTTGGGGTTTCTGTTGAGCAGCCCCTTGACGAAGTTGCGACCCTCCTGCGACAGAGTGTCCCTTGGGAAGCGGACCTTGCCGAATGCGATGTTCTTATACATCTGCTGGGTGTCCTCCGCGTAGAAGGGGCTCCATCCACAGCACATCTCGAAAACAAGAACACCCAGAGACCAAAAGTCGACCATCTTGGTGTATCCTGACTCGTCGAGGAGCACTTCAGGGGCGAGGTACTCCGTCGTGCCGCAAAACGTGTTGGTGGTGTCGTTCTTGGTCAGATTCGCCTTGGATAGACCGAAATCACAGAGGGCAATGTGGCCGTTGGCGTCCAAGAGAATGTTCTCCGGCTTCAAGTCTCGGTAGACGATGTCGTTGTTGTGCAAGTGCTGGATGGCCAAGATAAGTTCTGCGATATAGAACTTGGCTCTTCGCTCATCGAACCTGCCCTCCTTTTGCAAGTGCCAGAACAACTCTCCTCCGGACATGTAGTCGGTCACCAGGTATAGATCCGATGGTGTTTGGAAGGAGAATTTCAGACCCACGATGAAGGGTGAGTCTGACATGGCCGTCCGGACCAAAATGTTACGTTCGCCGACGGTATGGGCCACTTCTTTCTTCTGGACGATAACCTTCTTGGACAGGACCTTCATGGCGTATATCCGTTCGGTATCCTTCTTGCGGACTTGGTAGACCTGCCCAAACGTTCCCTTTCCGATGAGCTTGAGAATCTGAAAGTCCTCAGGTCCGAAATGCTTCCTCTCCGTGCGGTGGTAGATGGCTTCAACATGGATTTCACCCGTCGGAGCGTTCTCGGCCATCGTGTCGGCGTGTCCCTTGAGCGCGTACCACCCACGAACCGGGTTATTAGAGTCCCTGTTCGCCTGGAAGTCGACATGACCAAGGAATTCCTCGCCATTCGCGCTGTGATCATAGACCGAAATATCCACCAGCATGTTGGAGTCGACAACGTCACTAGCTTGGGTTAGTCCTGGGATGATGGAAAGATTGTGATGCCAACTTACAATTCTGCTTCGGCGTCCCACTTGGGGCTAGTGAAGAAAAGCTTGGACTTGTTGCGGAATGTGTTGTAATCGGAAATGCTGGTGTTGCTGCTTTGTCGGCTACGCATGGGGATGGACATCGCCGGCCGTCCAGAGTCGCTTCCTTGCCTCTGGATCGGAATACCTCCCATGGACGGCGGCGGCAGGTTCACATGCTCCTCTTCGTCCTCAACAGAACGCGGACCTCCTGAGATAAGCTCGCTTCTCTGGAAGACAGCGACCACGTAAGGGTCTCTGGCACGCCTCAAGCCCTTCGCCTCAATAATCTTGATCGTGAGCTTTCCCTTCGCTGCAGGCACTTGAGCACCGGTTGAACCTCTGGGCGTTTGTGTACCACTAGGAGGAACCGTCTCATTACTGCTTCTTTTAGAGCTCGACCGCTCCTCAGAAGGCTGAGCAGCTGAAAGGGCTCGAGTGGGGGTTGGTGGTCCGCTCTTTATACCCGCGACTTGTGTTAGCTTCTTGAGCTGATCAAGTGAGGAAGAGTTGTCAAGGAAAGAGGTTTCCTGCGCTGAACCGATCTGGGAATGTGTGGGAGACATTGGTGTGATGTTGGGTTTGGGGAGACTGGGATTGGATATGTGATGAGCATGCACTACTGATGTAGTGACCATGCTTGAGGGTTGCGACATGAGGGTGAGGCTGCGGCACTTGGTCGATGAGAAGTCTGATGGGTGTTTTTGGAGCAACGGTCGCGCAGATGAGGATGCAGCGGACCGTCCGTCCCCGTGCCACAATGACAGACTTCTCGTGGGACGTCCCATGGACGACCTTCGTGATATCGGCGGAGTCGGGTACTGATGAGTTCCCGGCAATGCCTGTGCCTTGGATGCAGTGTGTTGTGACGGAGCTCGCGGCGCGGGACGGGGGAGTGATGATGACGGGGATATTTGTTCAGAATCGCCACAGGGCACAGCAACCACTGAGCTGACCTGAGAGGCCGTCCCTTCCTTCTCGACTTGTTCGGTTGAGGGACCGGAAAGAGACTGCCCTCGCATAGAATCCGACGCGACAGGGGCAGATACAGAATTGTGAATAGAATCTGTACGAACCTGGCCGAAGTAGCTCATGATGCCCGGCAGGCGTTTGTCATGGAGGTCGGGCTGAGGAGTCGCCACACCGGAGCGGGGCGTGTCAAAGCCGATTTGATCCGCTCCATCATCGTCAGCCGGAGCGGCAGCCCTGTTTCGGTGGTCAACAGTGAGGTTCATCATCGTTGGCGTTGGCATGAGCGCAAAAGCATGCAATCTGCGTTGCGGATATAACACAGAGAAGAGACGAGCGCGCTGGGTAACGGAGCGAAAAGCGGAGGCAAATTTGGAGGACGGAGCTAGCTCATGACGGCTGCCAAGCCCATGTCCGGTCTGGTAGGGACAAGTGCAGTGTTGGAGACAGGTACTCGGAAGTAATGGTAACGAAGCGGAGAATAAGAGAGGTTTTTGGACATGTATTGCTTATGACGGAAAAGGACGGGGAAATTTTTTCGACCTTTTCGGCGCGGGTGGCCGCAAGGATGCCGTCGCAATAGCTACCCGGGTAGTGCGATTTGAGGGGGATGATGCAAAGGACCAAACGAGAGTTGTCGAATAGGAAAATAGGCAATGTGGACTTTCGTTCCGAGAACGCCCCGTGTCGCGTTGACTTGAGCGTCTTTGATCACTAGTCAAGGCCTTGCTCCGGGGGTCTTGGTGAAGACGATGGCGGGGCAATGTGCTGGGCGGTCGCGGACATGGAGGGGGAGAGAGGGGGGGGTAAAGACGGATGAGGGGGAAGTAGAGGGGCAGAGAGGTTGGAGGATAGAAAGAGCCGGATGCTGACTGGTGAACGAAGGCAAATTGGTACCACTACAAAGCTGCCACTGAGACCAATGTCGCTACTGCCGTTGCCGCTGCCGCTGGGCATTGGGCGAGTCAGGCCTCAACTATGATAAGCCTCTTGCAGCACTGGTACTGGCACTGGCTCTTGCACAAGCGGCCCCGTCTCGGCTCCTCTATTTGCAATTCTTGGTCCTGTTGCCGCACTGGCGGCCGAACCAAAGGTTCAGGTGGGCGTGGCGGCATGGGGTAAAGGTACCACCGCACCACCGCACCGCACTGCAGGGCAGTTAAAGGTTGGTGAGGTAAGTGGTAGGCATGGCATGTAGGTAAGCAGGGGAAGGGTTGGGACGAGGGGTAATGCGGTGATTTGCATGTGCAAGAGACTGTATTTGGTCGTGAGGGGGACCTGGAAGCGTCGTACATCACACGCGACATGGCCCTCACAGGAAAGCCAGCTGTAGACTACGACGCCCCCAAAGCCGTCAGGTAAGATTGTCCGGCACCATCAATCAGAACGGGCGCGGGGGAGGGCCATGAAGAGGCAAACCAGAACAGAAGGCGGGCTCAGACTAGATGCCATAGTCAAGGTACCTTAGCTTGACGAGGAGCCGTGGCGGTAGGAACAACCAACACCAGAGACGCAAATGCAGAACCAGACTTGAGCAAAGACGTGAATGCGCCTGCTGGTCTTGCAGATTTGCTTGCAGCCTCGGACGATTGTCCGGGATCGTCTGCGGTAGGCTGAAAGGGCCGTTGACGGCAGTCTGATGCCACCGGCACTAGCCAGAATGGGGAACTCCAGTCCTTCCCAAGCTCCAGGTGCGGGAACAAGCAATGGAGGTAGCAGTGGGTGGTGCGTGTCCCAAAAAGCTCCTCGTTCGCCAGTCACCCCTCCATCGCCACGCTTTTGGGTAGCATGTGTGTGCCGCGAAGACAAGCCGCAAGGAGGGGACAGCCTTTGAGATGGGAGGCTTATTATCAAGGGTCCAGTTCCAGGCCCAAGACCAACTCCGGCTTCAGACCAGGCACCGCAGCCGGGCTGTCATAAGAGAGAGCTTGCGAAAGAAGCCCTCATGACGCACACTGCGGAGGGCCAGATAATGAAGAATTGCAGAGACGAAGACGTCTGCCTGCCACTATGAAGAAACCCTTGTTGGATGCCACTTCCCCAGCTGGAGAGCAGTTACACAAACGGGGCAGGGGAGGGGAACCAACTAGGAAACGAAGGGCATGGCCGATATCAAGCGAATGGCGGACGAAGAGCGTCACAACTCAGACTCGGACTGGTCTGAAGGAGGCAAACTAGCATCCTAGGATTGACTAAGCCAGCTTCAAAGGCAGGCAAGACCACTGGGCTGGTGGATGATGCTTTTCAGAACAGAAGGCTGAAAGGGTATTCTTTTTTTGTGGAAGACGAGAAATGCTGTGCAATGCGGCCGCAGCAAGGAGGGCCGAGGACTCTGAAGGACAAAGGCCGTGGCAGATGCGAAAAGCAGAGCGCGGGTGCGACAGAGGTATCGAAATCCGCATCGATCGGTGTGTAGGGAAAGCAAGGCAAGGCAAGGCAAGGCGGAAAGTAAGAACGGAATGGAAAAGTGCACTCACTTGGGGGTTGGGCCTGACATCATCATTGCCTGGGTCGCCCGCTTCAACAAGTCGAAGCCACCGGTGCTCGTGTTTGCATGTGCGCCCTCGGAGCCAGACATGGTGGGCTGCTAGTCTGCTGCTGCTGGCTGTCGGGGAATCCTGTGATGGTGGTGAAAGCGTAGAAGGAAGGCCTAGTCGAGGCAGAGGCCCAGATCCGTGGTGGGCGTCAAAACAGGCCAAGATATCGCAGCGTTGTCGGATCGATTGGTCGACTAAGAAGTTGCGCGGCAGTCGTGTGTGGGTGGATGACTGTCGCGCAAATCGGCGGCGGGAGCAGAGATGGTGTTCGGTGGTTGAGAGTGAGAAGGAAGGCGACAGTTCGGCGGTGGTGCGTGGTGCGTGGGTGTTGTGATTTTTTGGAGTTGGAATTGGAGACTTTTTTTTTTCCTTCCCGAATAGCCAGGAGGGGTGAGAAGTCAGGAAGTGGGATGGAGTAGAAGTCGGCGACCGCCCACTGCCTGACGACGGTGAGGAGGGTGTTGACTGTGTGCGTCCCTGTCGTGGGTGGTGTGTGCGTGGGAGTGGATGCAGGTGGGTGGAGGGAAGAGGGGAAATCGCGAGTGAGTCCAGGTGAGGCCTGTCGTAGCCACCTCACCTCAGTCTCTTGTTTGCGCTGTTGCGTGTTGGCTGCTCCGGACTGGCTGGCCGGTGCTAGGGACAGCAGTGCTGGGTGGCTTGCGGTGTAGGTACTTTGAGACGGAGCGCAGGTATTTTGACAGAGCCCAGATGCCTTGGCAAGGTGCAGGCGAATGGGAGAGGCGGAGTGTGAGGTGCTGAATAGAATACTGGAGTCACTGATGTGGTGGTGGACTGGTGACTGTGTTCCGCAAGACGGTAAGGTCAGGTAAGGTAGAGCTGGCTGGCAGGTCGTGTGGGAGTGGGGCGAAGGCGACAGCGCAACGCGGTAGAAGGCAATGGACTTGGCCCAAGGCCCGAATATGCCAGGGAGTCTGCGATGCGACCGTCCAGTGAGAGTGCAGCTGCCCCGGTGGGCGGATCGTGAAGTGGCACCGCGGGCGGAGGAGGGTTCGTGGTTCGTACGGAGGGGACCCGATGTTGTTAGGTTGGCTGGGGACCTGAAAGAGTCGGGTTTGCAGCTCAAGGATGGTTGGATGTAAGTGTTTGACGGACGGCAAAATGTGATGCCTGGCGGCGATATGAGATGGCTCCTGCCGTCAGGTCGGTGCCTGGTGCAGGTGGTGCTGGGGCGAAGAGGTTTTAAGAAGGAAAGTAGCCAGGGGATATCACTACCCGCGTGCCTGTTAAGGCAATAGAAGGCAAGGTAGGTATCCAGGCGTCCAATTCGAACCCAAGGGGACCAAGCCTCAGGTTGACGATACCATGTGCGAGTCCAACCAAAAAAAGCCTGAATCGACATGGAAAGAGCGGCCGGCGGCCAAAGATATGGAACTCCACAATTGGGTTGCCTTTCCTTCCACTTCCAGCACACTGCACACTGCACCAGCGGAGCCGCCCTGTGCGCCAGACGCCTTTAGCCCTGTCCAGTGCCGTCAGCCCGGCATGCCTTGCTCAGCACTCCGAGGTTGACGGCAAGACGGGAAGGGGGGGAAGGAGAGTACCTGCCTGCCTGTGCCTTTCAACGCCCCTTCCATCTCAACAGCCTCAACAGCCTCAACAGCCTGCCCGGACTGCATTCCACAAATCAACGGCAAGTCGATGGTCAGGTCTGGGCTGCTCTGGCCTTTTCCCCAGGTACACCTACCTTTACCCGACTTTCAGGTGGTTATCAATACGCAGCTTCCATTTTGATAACTGCATCCCGTTCCCGTCCCTGATAGCAGTCGGAGAAGCAATAGATCCATGTTGCTAATTGCAATTGTTGCCACTCATAATTGATTTTCTCTGCCCGTTCCCTCCTCTCATCCCGCGTCAACCCGCATCAACCAGACTCGCCCCGTTTGTTCCTCTACTTCCCTCCTCTCCTCTCCCGTTGCGTCCCCCGCCTTTCGTCTCCTCTTCGCGAGCATAACGCGGTAGTAGCTCATGCCCACCCAAGCAGCCATGACACATGGTCGCGTACCCAGGTACCCCTAACCCGTCAAAGTGCCTCCTGCCTCCTTTTTCGACCTCTCGCAACCGGTGCCTTCGCCAAGCCAAAGTATCTCGTGTCCCAAGCTAAGTCAGTCAGTCGAAATGTCCCAGGTCTGGTCTTCTGCCGCGTCCCAGTCCGGCTAGGCTTACTTCATTTCAGAGTCCCAATGTTCCAGATGACTTTCTAGAACGGACCGAACACGCCGTCGAAGCAATGAATTACCACCGCAGCCCTGTTTGAGCGAGCTTTAAGCCGCAACCGACTCGCCAATATTTTACGTACAGCCCCGAGCTGAAAGAGTCTTCGTCATTGCTTTCCATTCAGCTTGCACTACATCGAAAAGGACCTTGGGAAATCATCGATATCCTCCGGTTACCTAGTCGTGTGGGGGCCATGCTACGGCTCCCCTCCGAAACCGCCGATTGATATGATCCTCTCGGGATACCGACCCCGCCAGCGGGACATTCCTTTCCTAGGGTATCCGTCCGTCGACATGGGCGAAAACCGCGGGGGTGGGTTGGCGGTCGATTCGGTTGACAAGGTGGATGAGTCAAGCCGACAACCAAAATGAGAAACCAACATCAACTTGGACATCGAGACACTTCATGCCGTTGCTTTTCTCACACTCGCCTGCAGCAAATGATTGCCTTTGCCGAGCCAAGAGGCGGTTCTGCAATCTCTGCACCAGCCTGCCCTCCCGTCCGCCCCCAAGTCTTTTCCGCAGCTGCCTTCTCGACCTGAAATACCAAGTCCATCTGCTGCGTTCTGGCTAAGAATACGCCGCAAATCATTGTCAGGATCTGGAATGTCTCGGGACGGCCCCCGCCAATTGTACTCGACCCCTGTTTTTACTGCCTCCATCAATGCAAAAATCGACATCAGCCAGCAACATCCAGGGGAGTACGAGCTGCACCTGCGCTCAGCTCTGCGACTATCAGACACCATTGGCCGTGTTCCCGCTCTTGGTTCTCGCGTGTCCAAATTCGGTCTGATTTTGCCCCCCTTGCTCGTGGTAACGAGCTTGCTTTTGAAAGAAAGCGCGCCCCTGCGATATTGGCTACATAGTCTACCCTATCAACTTTCAAGATCCGGGGTTCATGTTCTTACTCGGCCGGCCGGCATGCCTGCAATACCACACAATCCTTTTTACAGGTTACCAATTGACCGGCTTCGCCATATCACGGCCTGCAGCTGAGGTAAGAAAAGGATTCTCAAGCTGACTAACTCTTTTGCCCCAAAGAGACGAAGTTCAGGTTAGATCAGGATACACGAAGAGCGCAGCCCCAACGAATGTAGCAAAGCAACTCAGCACTTGCAGATTCAACGGATGCACGCCAGTCCGGGAACAAGCGCTTACGTTCTGCTGCTTCTGTGCCTCTTTCCCCCGTACTTGTCCGGCTTTACACGGACACAACCACCTCTAGCGGTATGGCTGAGCAGCAGCTTGTAACTGCGTAAGGTCGTGCGACGTGGGTTGATTAGATACCCCAACTTGCGAGTCTGGTCTCTGCAGCGATCTGTCTGCGGGCCGCTATCTGATGGAAGTATCAGTACCGACACAACGATTGCACCCTCGTGCTTACTTGGGAGGCCCTGCGAACCGCAGCTTGACGTAGCATACCAAGATGCCCGCGCCATGATTCAGAGACGTTGCCAACTTGCAACTCCGCCGTTTCCCCCACGCACGGCGCAAGATGGAAGCCGGCGTGCAATAAGCGACAATCCTCCCCCGCCGTTCATCTGCTGTGGAGCAGCCGTCCCCCCGCTACGTAACTGGTGGAATCCCCTACGTCAACCGCTCTCTCCACGTCCCTCGTCCTCCCACTCAACACGGGGGCCTCCCAACTCTGTCCCCATCCGATCCGACGTAGCCCAGCGTTCGAGACATGGCGGTTTTGCGTCAACGAGTCATTAGACTCAACGTGCACACCACGAATAGTGTATTGCCATGGTTCCAACCGGGCTCGAACACCACAAGCTCGACTAACGTAGCAGTCCACAAGAAACATGGAACCTGGCCAAGGTCATCATCAATCACTATTCGCGATGCGCCCACGCAGCGTCAGGGTAACTTCACGTCAACGTCCAATGGCGACCGACGTCTCCAAGGCATGAAGGTTTTGGTCTCCCCGAGGCACATGGTTGACATGTTCCCAACAAGACCGCTCAATGCAGCAATTCTGCAGTGAGTCACCGATACTTATTGGTCAATGCCAGGTACAACTGCACGAACCGCAGCTCCCCTTGTGCTACTGTACAGTTTCTGTACAGCTCCTGTACACCCAAAGTTTCTTCTGTTCACACACCACACACACCTTGCTGCGCAAGAGTGCGCGTCTCTCGTCAATGTTTCGCAACCCCAACCCCGAGCAATCCTCGTCCGAAGAATCCTCGACCCGACCCGCCGGATCTGCAACTCTCCAATCCCGCGCTGCCTCCGTTGACAAGAAGAAGGTTACTGTCCAATCTTCGAACCGAGTTCCTCTCAGCTTCCACTCCTACCCTCCCCCTCCTCGGATACCACATGCCGAAGAACCTTCGTTTGTTCTCGTACGACCCTTCGTGCGTCTCGAGCTCCCCCTCTCTCACATGAATAGAAATGAATCAATCTCAAGCGGGGAAAACACTTTGCTGGGGACAAGTTTGACAAAGCTTCATGCCCAGAACGCAAGGTTCAAACATGGCACCGCAAGATTACCTGTTGGACTCTGGGGGGAATGGCAAGCTCCAATGGATGGTACCCCAGCTTGCTTGTGAAGCTATGCACCTAGACGCAATACCAGCGTCGATCCATCCGCATTCTGCCGATGAGGGGTAGCTCCATTGCCATCATCCCTCAAACACGATATAGACGAACCTGCCAGAAAGGGATATCTTGGCATTCAGCGACGAATCCCGAGCTCGGCCCTGCCTCGGGTCTGCAGAACGTGCCGACTCGATGGTTTGACAGGTCAGTTGAAGACGTACCCGGGGCTGGCTCTGGTAGGTCACATTCAGCAATGTCCCATTTGTTAATTGTGAATCACGCCGGCGGTGTCTTATTGAAATAAATTGGACTTGGTGAATCCAAGCCTTTGGCTGTCATGCAGTCGAGTCTGGCAACTTCAGTGGGAGTTGGTCACGCCAGTCGATGCGTCGGCCAACCGGATGTCCTACATTCTATCGACATAGATCCATTTCTGTGTTGTGTTCTATGAGCTCTTGTTGATTATCATTCGGAAACATGTTGACTATTGGAGTCGTGGGTTACAGGTAGCAGTTCCTAGGACATATCTACAGCCGCGCAGTGAGGGGAGAGCCGCCCATGGAAATGTAAATGAAACGCAACAATTGAACTTGTGTAAAACCGGCTGCCATGGTCTTTGAAACTTTGTGTTTTGAAAACGTACTACACCGTCCAGATCCGCGTTATACTACTCGGTCTTTCGACTTCAATACTAAGAGTCAGCTTGGATTTGGGTCAAGGCCGCCAAACACAACACGACTATGTGACTCGAGGAACTACATAGCCACGCTACCTTTCTCCGTGGTAGAAAACCTACGAAGAAAGGCGACCATCGAAGCCTGAGGAAAGACGTTTGGTTTCGGCTCCTTTGTTTCAACGGCCACTTTGGGTAGAAACTTGAATGGAATCCTCGTCTGAGACTCAAAGAGGTGTAGGCCGCAGTAATAATACCAAACTATCATTAGAGACAAGCACCTTGTGTAGGATCAAAGGTGCGGTGATCAATCACAAGGTCTTTGTTTGGGCGCGGGAGGTCGCGATTGGGACAGTACCAGTGAATGTCGCAGAGCGGACGACCGAGGTTGCGCCCTTCCACCTCTTGACCATCCATTCACATTCAGTCCAATACCTTTACATCAACTGCCTCTCGTCTGAATTCTACTCACAAGTTGAAAAGTCCAGTTACCAGGTGACACATATTTCGGTGAATCAGTCGAACTGAGTTCGGTCAATCGCTGGTTATATGCACCCTTTTGAAGGACATCTATAGGTTCTCAACACCACCTTGATGCCAGAGGAATCTCCGAAACGCAAGCATAACAATTTTCCAATCAGGAACATACCTATCTAATAGCACGATCAATCCAGGAACCGAGGAGTCAATTCATCCTTTCTATCCCTCACAAAAACCCAATTGGATACATCCGCAGGCACAGTTCAGGAACAGACAACCATCTCCTTTTGAACACACAACTACACTGCATACCCAACCAAGTCTACTACAACATCATCACTACACACCCGACCACTCCAAACAACCACACATATCATGATGGCCGCTACAAACACCTCGGTCAACATGGCCGCCGTCAATGACCCCATGGACCTCGAGTTGGGTGACAGCCCTACCAAGCTGAGCAACGAGACCGTTGCCCGTAAAACCCCCAAGATCATCGTCACGAAGTCGGGCTCCAAAAAACAAGGTACGCTCAGGAACCAGGAACCACATCCCGTTTCAAAGTCAATTCATGCCAACAGCGCAATAGACAACAAGACCCTGCGCGCCACCAATCCCCAGCGCGTTACCAAGGCCTGGAATACCAACAAGCTCGAGCGCAAAATTGCCAAGCGCCGCTCTCGATACCTTAAGGCACGTGAGGCCGTCGAGACCCTCACAACTACCCCTCCCAGCTCCGACGTCTCTGACTCCGAGCTGTCAACCACCAAGGCCCAGCGTACTCTTGCCGAGCGCCGCTCTCGGTACCTTGAGACCCTTGAGGAGTGGGCCCTCCCATTCACCCCTCCCAGCTCCGATGTGTCTGACTCTGACGACGAGCTGTCAACCACCAAGCTGGAGGACGAGACCACGGCCACAGCCACCCCTGGTACCAACGACATCGCCCAGGTGACACCGTGCACCCCCCCTTCCGAGGACGTCAAGTTCCTCGTCAACCCCAAGATCATTCTCCACGGCGAGACCTTCCGCTGGAACAAGGTCAGCGACGGTATCTACCAGAAGGCCGATGTGCTCAAGAAACCCAAGATCGTCCTCCACACGGCGACCTTCCGCTGGGAGAAGCTCAGCGACGGCACCTACATGAAGGTCAACAGGGTTTAGAAGCCCATACCCCGCATCGTCTTCATCCACCGCAAGTGATCCGGCTTAGCTTCAATGGGCCGGGCATTTCATGAAGGCTGCGAGGGGCTGTAAGATAATTATTGGGATAACATGGAGTTATCGAGATTGTTCGTTTTACTGGCGTTCGCCTAGGCGCTAGTTGGTATAGATGGAGGCATAAGAAAGGCGTTTGAGATACCCACGGAGTTGCAGGTCAGACCGGAGACCCTTTTGGAAATTGTTTATGAGCACGACGTTGAGAAGCACACCCTTGAGAGCGAAGAGGTGTTTAGGATACCAGTCTGTCTTTATAGGCCAAAAACTTTCCCCCGTCAATCACTCTTTTGATTTGGACGTCGACAAGCCACAGGCACGGCCCAGACGGGTTGTGGGTCGAAATAGTGTAGGATATGGAAATCAAAGATTGGAAACCAAAGATGTTGCTTAATTGTGAAGTTGATGTGAGCTCGCCCCTAGTGTCTGTTAAAGAATCTGTGCCCTGCGCTCTCCAAGTATCTGGTCAATCTTCCTCTCAAACTCTGGCGAAGACGTCTTGGGGTTGTTCCGGACATCAGGCGTCTTTCTAGGGAGCAAAGGATCGGGGAAGTGCTCTGCCATGAGAAGTCAGCATCATTCAGTCGTGAGCGCCAAACGCAGGCATCATATCTCCTGCATTGAGTCAGCGCCCACAAGGAAAGCTACTACTCACTGGGATCGAAGCGCTGGTCGACGAGCTTAGCCTTGACGGACTCGCACTCGTCCCTGAACTTCTTGTTGTTCCAGTTGGCGGCCTTCTCGTCCCCGGCGCTGCCTCCCGCCTCCGGCCCAGGGGTCTGGATCGCGGAGGTGGCTGCCATGTTCCTTGTTGTAGATACCCCGATGGATGGAATCCTTTCTTGCAACCATCCATTAGACTATTGCCAACATATGATTACCACGAGTTTAAATGGCATGCTTACTTTACCGTGCTCGCTCACTCACTGCCCGATTCGGCGATCGTCCTGCGCCAAGAGGAGGATGCCCAGACCTTTTTGTTTCCGAGATCTAGGAAGCTTCAAGAGACAGATGAATAAATGCACAATACTTTAGAGAAAAGGCCGTCGAACAAGTATTGATAACTATATCACACTTTCCAAGGCCGTGTTGGGGTATATGAGTCTCCGCCCTGCTTATGCAGTCCAAAGTAAGCTTGCCAAAGTCATTGCGAATGAGCGGGATGGGGGACGTCGTTCTCGTCACACAGACACAGCCAGACACGGGCCCGGGCAACCCCACCATTCCAGGGTGTTTCCAAGATCCGATGCAGCGCCTGCTGACGCCCACCCTTGCAACTGCCCCTCCACACAGTTCCCTGGAGGAGGAACTTCGTGGGTACTTCCCACCAAGCCAAATTGGCTGTGTGCACACAAGTTTCTCTTGGGTCCATCTCCGCGGTCAAGTTAGCCCAAAGAAAAAAAAATAACGACTCCGTTCAAGGAACCGCCGAGCCTAGGGGTGCCCGTCAACTTCATCCCACCTTTTTCCGCGTCGGACCCTACATCAAACGTCAGACACCTTGACGTCTTCCTTCTCATCCACCTTCAACCTCGAGGATATACCAATGCTGCCACATTAGTTATTATACGATTTGCCTTCTCACGGTCTACCCAAGCTTCTCTCCTCTCCCTGACCACCTTGCAAGCCTCTGTTCCTAAGGCGGCTCGCGACATTTCGACGGCATATCACATTTATACGGCACCAACGTACGAACCGCCAAGATGGTCAAGAAGGGCGCTGCTTCCAACGCATGGGAGGATGACTGGGAGACCCAAGCCGACAGGCTCGACGACCAGCCGCAGCAATCTGAGCCTCAGGTTCCGCTCAGCAAGGCAGAGCGCCTGGCCCGGCACGCTGAGTTGAATCGCAAGCTGTGGGAAGAAGCGTACGTCTGTCCAGGCCATATTTCCCTCCGTTGCAGCCCGAGTCCACGAAGCCCTTACGCTTCCACGCCCCCAATGCCTGCGAGACAACTAGCTAACCCTCACCACCCAACAGCGACTCTCCAGCACCCCTACACTTCATCGACTCTCAGCCTTCCGTCCCCCTAGCTACTGGCTTCAAGCCCCAAGTCAAGGTCCTCAGCCGCAAGCCCGCACCGCAAATGATCGCACTGCGCGACCCCGTCACCGGCCTCTCCCAGCTCTCCCTTGCCGATGACGACGACGACAAGGCAACTGAGAAGAAGCCACAGCTCACGCCGGAAGAAATCAGGGCGAAGCAACAGCGCGAACTCGAGGAGAAGCAGCGTCGATATGAGGAGGCCCGCGCAAAGATCTTTGGGGAGTCAAACCCTTCCTCTGGCGCCTCGAGCCCAGGGACCGTCACGCCGCCTAGAGGGCCAGGCGATGGTGGCAGAGGCAGCCAGCGCGGCAGGGGCCGTGGCCGTGGAGGTGGTCACAGAGGAAACTCAAGCAGGCAGGAAGACAGACGACCCGTCAGTAGGCCTGACGCGGGCCGATCCGAGAGCGGCCGCGAGCTCTACGACCCCAATTTCGCCCCCAGAGGAGGCGTCTCTTTGCAGAAACGTGGAGGAGATTCTGGTCACCAGTCTGGACGGTCGACACCTAGGGACGACGACCAGCCGCGACAAGCGATCAGATCACCACGCGGGCCGGATGGGAGTGGAAGAGGAGGGTTTGGCTTTGCCAACAGAGGCACCAGAGAAGGTTGAATTACTATGCTAAGACGACATATCTACCAGCCTCCGCCAATCTTGCCCGCCAACTGGATGACGCGCTCCGTCTCGGTCGTCTTGTCCTTGCCTACGTCGCTAATCACCTCGCGATACGTGGTGAGCGCCAGTCTACCCAAGTCTATGCCAGTAATGTCCGCCCAATGCGCCAGGGTATCTCGAATGTAAGAAGGCGACATTCCATCGACAATATCTGCTCGGCTCTCACCATTTTGAGAGACGACCTCTTCGCCGTCTGAGTCCTCGGCCGAAAAGTAAGCTTCGTCAACCTCGGCAAGGAAGTCCTTTTGCTCCAGCGGACCGGGCTTGGTCGCAAAGCCCTTGCGCTCGACGATGATGGGATCGTCAGCCTTGATCTGACCACCGCCGTTGGTGCAGCCGCCCGGGCAGGCCATCACCTCGACATAGGCATACTCGAGGCCCGCAGGCTTGCCGTTGGGTCGCCTTGCGGCACCGAATGCCTTGCCGCCAGGCAAACGAGATGGTCGCGCTGGCTTCAGTTTGCGCACCAGATTTTGGATATTACGGAAGCCGTAATACCTGGCGGCCTTGAAAATCGGGTCTCCTGTGGAGGATGCGACAATGTACTCAGTAACATCGGCATTTCGTCCACGGATTGTTTGGATTTGGGAGTTGGGGTGCTTGGAAGCCACCGTTTGGAGAGTGAAATAGAGGTTACCGCCTGACGAGCCCGCCGCCTGAGAGGAGCGGTGGGCCGCACGTCGCGGGAAAAGGAACTTATCCAGGCGGGCGTCAGGGAAAGTCGCGCGTTGGAGGTTAGGGTTACTCCGGGGGAGGTCAAAGAAATTGAAGCCTCTTGATTCCGCGAGCATCAGAACCTCCTTGCTAGTGATGACACAGTCGACGTCGCGAACCCCGCGCCCTGGTTTGCCGTCTCCCGCCCACACCGTGTCCGTGAGCTCCTCGCGACTGGCCTCCAGCTTCTTGTCAAAGCACGGCATAACAGCCAGGTGCCAGATCCTGCTCGGCGGGATCCCGAGCTTCTTGCTCAGCGTAGTCTTGAGTAGCGTGCCCATCAAAGCCTGCGGCGACTTCACCCGCGACAGGTGCGGGAGGACGTAGGGGTGCGTCTTCTCGGCATAGCAGACCCATCCGGGGCACGAGGACGTGAGGATCGGCTTCGTCGGAGCAGACGTCGGCGCAGCAGCGTTCTCAGCACCGGCACCACCAAGTACCTCATCCGCGCCGAGGACCAGACACGCCTCGCGCGCGACGTTGGTGTCCACGACCCATGTGAAGCCGTTATTCCACTTGCCCCCGCGCGCGAGCCCCTCCGGCCCGCTGAGGAGCCCGTCGAGCATGTGTCCGGCCTCCTTCTCGGTGGCGCCGCCGCCAACCGCGGCGGCCAGGCTGGCGCGGGTCTGCGGCGAGACGCTCGCGACGAAGAGGCGCCTGCTCTCGTCCTCGAGGCCGTCGACGCGGAACTGGCCGCTCTCGTCGGGGCCGACGATGCGCAGCGCGGGGCCGAAGTCGAGGGTGTTGAGGACCTCGGTGTGCGACTGCATGCTCACGAGCACGGCCTCGGCGGATGTGACGCAGCCGGAGCAGGCGAGGCAGTCTGTCAGGGAGATCTCGGCGGGCGCGGCGGCGGCGGAGCCGTTGTTGGCGGGCTGGCCGTCGAGGATTACTTCGTGCTCGAGAGACGCATCTTGGGGCGGGGTGGGCGGCGCGGCGGGGAGGGTTTCGATTGGTTTGATGCAGGCGACGCCCGGACTGATGAAGTCGTTGAGGTCGTCTGCGGAGAGGATTGCGCTCATTGCGCCGGCTTCGGGTTCGAGATCGTGTGGAAGAGGAGGTGTTGATTGTGTCGAGATCGCGGGGTAGATTTTCTCTTTGGTTTGGAAGTGTGACGCACGAGGAGGCCTATTCAATGTAGAGAGAGGATGGGAGTGAGGCCGCTTTTTGTCATGTGCTTGCTAATGCAAAGAGGGTCGTCGGTGCCCCTTGTCTTTTGTCTTTACGTCTTGCTAATTCCTCAGCGAATCCGGAGATGCGCAATTGGGCGGAGGTGATTATCAGAGACTGGTAGAATCGGCGTGTGTGATTGCAAATCCGTCCCCCACCACTGGATTGGGGGAGGGGAATCTAACAGTGGGTGCAGTGCAGTCACAGCGCTGGATTGCCCGCATGCGAAATCGGCCCTGTGGGTGGCGGATTGGGAAGAAAAATTTAGTGGAGTTGAGCCCCGCGGCATCGGCCGGCATGAGGCACCCTGGGGAGGCAGAGAGTGACAAGGGGGGTTCTTCAGGCGGTGCGACGCGGTGACAGGGAGCCTGGTCCTGTACGTGTTCGCCCCATGCCCAGCTGGGAGACCGGCTGGCAGGGGGAGGGGGACGCGCGCGCAGCGTCTCTTCCGGGCCGGGTCTCCAGTCCAATGACGTCGCTGGAAGTATATACGTACGTTGTTAGCTGAAGTCGCCTCAACTGATAACTTCAAGAGAGCTTCATGTAATTTGTAAGAACTTGCTGCTACTGTCCTAAACACACTCACTTTGAAGCACTGGTTTCTCACTATTCACAATGGACGTAAGTGACAACTCCTCCGAGGTGACAGACACCTGCTGATCACGACCTGCAAAGGCGGTATCAAGCTATAGCTTCGGAAACTTGGGCTGGCTCTCCATGCAGGCCATCCCGCTCATCTTCTGGCCGAGATTCATCGGAAACCTCCTCCGTCCTGATGACTACCAGGCCACTGCTACCTGCAAGCCTTCTCCATCCCTATGCCAAGAGCTCTCCGCTAACTAAATGCTCCAGCTCTCGAGGACTACTTTGCCCGATCCCTCGGCTTCGCTCTCCTCACTCTGGGCCTCCTGGTGGTGTGTCTCTCGGGAGCAGTTCCCCTGACATCCGAAGATCAAAGTCAGTCCCTCTTGTTTTCTAGCCCTTCAATGGGATGCTCACACACAATCAGCACCTCAAGGAACGATATCACCGTACGCCAACGCCGCAGTGGTCCTCACATCACTTCACCACGCCTCTGCCGCCTTTTACTGCTACAGCCGGTACCTCAGATCTGACCAGACGGCCTTCGTCCTGGGTTGCCTAGGCAGCACCGTCTTTGCCGTGTTCGGGCTGTACTGCCTCATGTTCGCTGGTGACAAGTCGCGCCGGAGCAAGAAGGGTTACGACAAGGACACGAGCTCGTTCCCTTTCAAGAACGCCGAGTCGTACAAGTCGAAGAAGAAGGGCCTGTAGGGACAGTCATGCGTCTTATGACAGCGTTCCTATGTGGCGCGCTGTAGAGAAAATGAGAGATCTAGGGCACTGCATATACCTGGACCTGATGTATAACCTTTGCTCGATGTAGTGAGTTCATGTCGAACTAAGGGACCCATCACCTAGATTTTGCCTTCAACGGCAGCCATAGAGGCACCATGTGCAGATAGCAAATTACTGCTTGTTCACTCAAAAAAAGGTTCCTCTAGTGTACAATACGCCAAACGCCCCTTTCTTAGCCCGCAAGCCCCATTCCCGCAGACACCCAACCCCACTCAGAGAGGTGCAACGAGCATGTACGTTGCTCTCTATGTTCTTTGAGGAACCACTTCGAAATCAAATTAGACCCCTCTGGCCCACGTGTCTGGTTTCCTTATCGACTGACCGTAGGCATTTTCATATCCCCATCTTCGTGCTTACAGAACCTCAGAATCCGCCATATCATTCTTCTGTAGACCTTTGCAGACATCTATGAGATAATGGAAGGCGGAGTATTTGGGTGTTCATATCTTGTCGTGCGGCCGTCAATGCGCCTATCAGGCGTCAAACCCATGTTGCAAGCCTAACCGCGCTTAACACAATGAGTGCAAACATCGGCGTCGAGGGCGGAAGAGCACCGTATCTTCCATCTTCTGCAGCCATCGCAGGCCCTTGGGGCTAGGAACATTCGCCAGCTCTTGGTCTTCAGTGTGACGGGTCCCTCGCAGACTTGTGGATGTGTCACAGCCAGATAACCGAGAGAGTACTCTTTTCCGCAAGAACGACAGGGAACCTTCGGCTCGCCCTTGTCCAGATGGGTTCTTGGAAACTTGCCCGTCTCCTTGTCATCGCTCTCGTCAACGCTCTCATTTTGAGCCTCGCCATCCTCGTCATCGCCTTTGCTTCCGTACCCCCCATCTGAGCCATCCAGGTGACTCTTTGAAGTGCATTGGTGGTTCTAACTGGTTGCTGCGACTTCGGACTTGGTTCCGTTCGCCAGCGTCTCTTCGGCCGGTGATGCTTTACGAGATTCCGCGCCATCGCCGTTTGTAGCAGCTGTCTCCTGGCTCTCGATGACTCCTGAAAGCTGTACATCTGCGGCCCCAGAAAGTACCGCCGCTTTGCGCTTGTGCCAGTCGACCTCGCTCTGAACAACTTGGGACAGCAGGACCTCTTTCTCTCTCCACTGGTCCTTGTACTGCTCTTCCCAGTACTTGACCTCTTCTGCAAGATTCGCTGTTTCTTCTTGCGCCCACTTGACTTGATGTCTGCAAAGCGTGTAGAGCCTTTCGAGAGGCATGTCCAGCTCTTGCTTGGTGAAGCCAAGTTCCTCGGTCATTGGTGTGAACAGATCGGCCGAAAGCTCATCATCGTCTGCGCCGTCATCAATGGCATCATCCTGGCCAGCGGCATGTGATTGGGGAGTCTTGAGAATAATCTTGAGCTTGCCCTTGCCTGTGGGACCTGCCTGCATCGACTTGGGTACAGGGTCGGAGGGACGAAGGGCTTCTGTCTCGTGGACGGTTCGCATGTGCTTTGCCAGGGCATCGGATCTAGTAAACGAGCGATCGCATTCTGTGGTCAAGTCAGTTGATGGTCTGTATGGCACTCGACGAGATGAACGTACCTGGGAGGTAGCAGTAGAAGGGCTTCTCCCTGGTGTGGGAGCGCATGTGTGCCTTCAACGCGTAGCCACTTGCGTGGGCCATGCTCTTTCTGTTGCATCCATTCCATTCGCAGGTATACTTCTTCTGACGACTCTCAATATGGTCGTTGTGGATATGCTCGACCAACTTGTCCATGTTGCCGAGGTCACCCGCGTCGCAGCCTTCCCATGCGCAGAAAGTGACCTGCTCTTGGAAGTCCTCTTCGTCGAGTCTAGCATTGATGGGCGAGCTGGGAATGTCACCTGATGTATCCGAAGAGACGTCCGACAGGCCCTCGAGAGGGTCGGCCTCGGCTTCGGGCTCATGCTCGGGCTCGGGCTCCTGGACTGGTGCAGGCGCAGGGGATGTCGTTGAGGTTGCTCCTAGTCTCTGTCGCTTCGAAGGTCGGAGAAGAGATTCATCCTCATAATCGTGAGCTTCGTTGTCGGAAGCATCCGTGTTATCCATGGAGGAAAGAGGCGACTCGGGCGGTGTGGAATGGCGCGCCATTGTGTGCTGTTTGATGCCAAAAAAGCTCTTTCGAAGGATGCAGAAAACAGTACCAATTGGTATGTGATGGCCGCGTGAGATTAATTTTAGGGTGAAGAGGTTGAACTGCGTTCCTTGTAGTTGTGCTGGAGAAATTGAAACTTGCAGCAAGAGACAAAGATGCTCGTGCAGAGATGAGAAAAAGCCCAGCACCAAAGCAATTGCTGGAGAAAAGTCACGTCAGTCGAAAGGGTGCTCCTGACAACCTTAATGGTGTTTGCGCCTGCACCTGGATCGCGACGACCGTGGCTCACGGAGCTCACCCAGTGGGTCCAGTCCTTCCCAGCTGCGAATTTCCGGGGCGATTCTGCCAGCTGCGGGCCAGGTGGCAGACATCCCCATGCCAGTGTCAGCCACTCAGCTGCCAGGCACCCACGACGCAGCCCAGGCACACCCCCTGTAAATTGGGGTCTCGAAATCCTTCATTATTTTGTTTAGGCCCCTCCCCCACCATCACAACCCAGACAGACACTCATTTTGCGCATTTGCTGCCTGCTTGCTCCTAGCACTACAAAACACTCCTCTTTGCACCGAATAATCATGGCGACCACGCGCAAGGTGTTCTCCCTTGAGGGAAAGGGTCTTAAGCTCGACACTGCTGCTGACCTCGAGCCCCATATTGCCGAGTTGCGCTCTACCGATGTGGAGGAAGTCAAGTTCCTTGGAAACACTTTGGGAGTCGGCGCTTGCAAGCTTCTCGGAGAGGTTTTGGCCACCAAGAAGAACCTCCAAGTCAGTTCACCGGTCCTCCGCTATTTCTAACCGCGCATGCTGACGAGCCCAAACCCAGTCCGCTGACCTTTCCGACATCTTCACTGGACGTCTCCTGAGCGAGATTCCCGAGGCGCTCTCCTCCCTCCTGACTTCCATCCTGAACCTTCCCAAGCTCAACACGATTAACCTTAACGACAATGCCTTCGGCATCAACACCCAGGCTCCCGTCGTTGCCTTCCTGGCTGCCCACGTGCCCCTGCAGCACCTTTACCTGAACAATAATGGTCTCGGTCCCCATGCTGGTATCCTGGTCGCGGATGCGCTCTCTGAGTTGCACGCCAAGAAAGAGGCGGCTAGAAAGGAGGGCAAGGAGGTCCCAGACCTTGAGACCGTTATCTGCGGTCGCAACCGTCTGGAGAACGGCAGTATGCAGGCCTGGGCCAAGGCCTTCAGCCTCCACAACAAGATCAAGGAGATTAAGATGGTCCAAAACGGCATCCGTCAGGAGGGGATCAGCCATCTTATCAGCGAGGGTCTGAACCACGCGACCGAGCTGCGCATCCTCGATCTTCAGGATAACACCTTCACCCTTTCCGGCGCCAAGGCCGTCGCCAGCGTTCTCCCCAACTGGGCGCATCTGCAAGAGCTGGGCCTCAACGACGCCTACCTGACTGCCAAGGGTACCGCTCTCGTTGCCAAGGCTCTTGCGAAGGGCAACCAGGACAAGCTCGAGATTCTCCGTCTGCAGTTCAACGACATTACCGCCAAGGCTCTCACGGGCATTGCCAGCGCCGCTACCGACTCTCTGCCTGCTCTGAAAAAGGTTGAGCTGAACGGTAACAAGTTCGAAGAGGAAGATCCCTCCGTCGTCGCCATCCGTGAGCTTCTCGAGGAGCGCAAGGAGAAGCTCGGTGGTGACATTATCGACGAGGACGCATGGGGTCTTGACAGCCTCAGCGACCTGGAAGAGGAGGATTCCGACGAGGAGGAGGAAGAAGAGTCGGATGAGGAGGAGGAGCTCGAGCCCGAGAAGAGGGCCGAGATCCTCGTCAAGGAGGCCGAGGAGGCTCAGGAGCAGCCTACCGTCCAGCTCAAGGATAAGGAGGTGGACGACCTGGCCAAGAAGTTGGAGAAGACGGGAATTTAGAATCAGAAGAAAGAATCCCTTTGGTTTATTAGTTTAGAAGGCGGAACGCAAGAGGAAGGCCCCATTACGCGGAGACACGATACCCCCAAAATACACTTCATCCCCCCAGTACCCTCTACCCCCCAAACACCACCCACGACCTGCGAGATACATCGCGAACTCGCATATGTCGAGTTATGGCTGCGCAAAACCGCATGAGAGGCTGCCTGCTTGTTGCTTAGCAACTTTTGCGCCCTCGCGGCATGCGCGTACAAGGTTCCCTCGTGCGTTTGGGGTGCATCATCCCGCAGCTCCCCGGTCATCACTCCACGATCACCCCACACATCTGGCCGTCTTCAGCACAGCCATATCACAAGAGCATTGCAAATAAATTGCGTGAGCAAGAATGTCTACATATAATGGGAACAGCGTCTGTTCCTAGAGACTGCATTATACTGATAGCAATAAACTTAACATCACCAATCACACCAAAACTTACATTGCGAGCACACATTGAACCAATATGACAGGCCACTACCTGTTCGAGACAACGGACTCGGTTATTGAGATACTCTGGGACGTGGCGCTCGCGTTCTTCATCGTCCGCATCGCTTGGACTTATTTCCTCCTCACCTTCTCGACGAGCGCGCTCCTTTCATGGGTAATCTGCAAATACCCAGAGCTGCTGCTACCCGCGTCCAAGCAGCACCTCACGACGTCAGAAGCGGAGCTTATGCTCATCCCGCTACAGGCAATAGTCGGGGTCGTCTGGGCCCGCTATGTCGTCGTTGTCTATGAGATCCCGCGCGTGGCGTGGTTTAGGCTCGCCCTCGGCGGGCTGGCGGCTGTCCTCATGTTCGCGGCCGAGGCGCTGCTGGGGCTCGTGTTGTACGAGGAGGGCTACGGGGACTGGATCCGGGAGACTGACGGCACGGCGTGGCTCGCGTCTGTCGGGCTGCTTGGGGCCTTTGCTCTGATGCCTACTGCGTTGATGGGGTTCGAGGGGAAAGCTGCCGATGGGGTGGAGGGGGAGGTTGTGACGGCGGGCTCGACGTCGCTTGGGCTTGAAGGCAAGGAGTTGATGGAAGCAGTGTAAGTTCAGCGGTTAGTGTTCAGGGGCATTGCTGACATGTTCTAGACCTGCGATGAGTGTTGCGTCCAAAGATGAGCTGAAAGGAGAGAGAAACTGATGGAAAGTTGTGAGTGGCGGTTCATGATATGTTTCACGACTTGTCGACGAATTTTATTTTGTAATATGGAGATGGTTGTTCAGTTGCTCCTGGTCTCAATATTCCATGTTCTGTCCTGAGAGATTTGAGTCAACATTAAGGAACTTTTGAGAATAAATTAATCATAAACCAACCAACCAGTGTGAGTTGAATTGAAGTAATTTCAGCGTTGACAATGTGCGCCATTGTCAGCTAAGATATCGTGCCCGGGAGTGGCGCAAATACGCTTGTAGTTTGGTCAT
Organism: Colletotrichum fructicola Nara gc5; assembly: GCF_000319635.2. NCBI lineage: Eukaryota > Fungi > Ascomycota > Sordariomycetes > Glomerellales > Glomerellaceae > Colletotrichum > Colletotrichum fructicola. Next base: position 2,838,362 of record NW_027094051.1, on the reverse strand, counting down.
GTAGAGCTGTGTAAGTGGACTTGAAGCTCTCACATGCTGAGTCTTCCAAGCTTCCTGTCCCCTCAATAGTCTGCCTTCATGTTAACATTGCCGTGTTTCTTCAGATCTATTCAAAAGGGTGACTCGTTTTGCAACACCAGCTGACCTAAATCACCTGGTCAAGAAGGTGGTGAGATTGAATGTGCCGGAACAGGATGGCAGCTGCCAGCGGAGCGAGTTGGGGTCCAAGGTCGCCTGTGCGCCGGGCGCTCCCGCTGTGGCACTGTGGCAGGGTTCATTCTTCAGGGTGTCCCAGTACCTGGAAAAGTGGGTATCTACCGCCACCATGAAGACTGAAGGATTCTATCTGTCAACCCCGACCTCAACCCCTTCTCTTCCATCTTGGGTCTATCTTGGGTGACATCTGACCTGGAGATCCGGCCAGCTCACAGAAAGGAGCCTGATGTCTGTTATTGGCAAGGTACATTTCCGTGCTGTTCACTGGCACACGCTCACAGCCAGAGGCAACTCTCTGGACCTCGAAATTAACCCGATGAACACAGTACCACCCCAGAGAACACGACTCTTTATTTTGGACGATGTTCATTCTGGGAACAATATTGAAAGAGCCCCATCTGACTCAGTTCTAGTGAACAGCAGAAGGTATGCCTGAAATTGCTGGTTCATCTTTCTGACAAAAGTCAGGTAGTTCTGGATGTCACAAACCTTGAGAAGCCTCAAGATGCCGAGGCGTTACAGTCTAGACCGATGTCTTGGGCCGGGCTACCTGAGAATATTGATGGCTTGCATATTACCGCGTGGATCTCTGAACACTTTGCTTGAGAGAATTGGTGAGCCAGAACAGGCCTCACCATTCCTTGGCAGGCCGCAGCTTCATACGGGGGTTGGTGAAGCGTGCCACTTACGGGGCACATTCCTCACGATGAAGAGTCTCGTCTCACCCATCACCAACCCCCAGGGGACTCAAGAGCCTCATCGCAATAAGTCTATATCTTTTGTCTGCAGCTTTCAGTTATCTCCCTTTTTCTTTTCTTTTTTGTCTTGTCATCACCAGCCTGTTTAAGACATTGATCTGCCATCATGATCAAAACGACTCTTCTCTTGCCTCTCCTCCTCAGCATCGTGGGCGCTGTGCCCATGATGAACAGTTCGCCTTCCCAGGCCGGCTGTAGCAATCCAGACACCGTGATAGTGTCTACAGTAGTCACCAGAACAACACAGCGTGGCGGAAATGCCTCGAGTCCACCAACAGTCCCATCGAACAGGCCGGTATCTTCAAGCCCGCCTACAATACCCTCAAAGCCAACGCCGGTAGCTTCCTCGCCAGCATCAAACACAGGAAGCTCTAGTCCTCCGACGAGCAGCGGCGGTAGCAGTGGAGGAACATCACCAGCGTCAGGCTTCAGAAATGTTTTGTACTTCACAAACTGGTACGTTCCCTTTCACTGCCACTTTCACTCACTTCCAAGCTGACCGGTTCAGGGGCGTCTACGGCGCCAACTATCAACCATCAGATTTGCCCGCCGACAAGGTCACCCATCTTCTCTACTCCTTCGCCGACATTTCCTCGGACGGTACAGTGTAAGTTCCAACATCATCCCACATAACCCCCGTGACCAGACTGACAAGCCCCAGCATCTCATCCGACCCCTATTCAGACACGCAGAAGCTCTACCCCGGCGACACCAGCACCGCGGGCAACGCCAACGGCTGCGTCGGCCAAATGTACGCTCTCAAGAAGAAGAACCGCAAACTGAAAGTCGTCCTCTCCATCGGAGGCTGGACCTGGTCCCCCAAGTTCGTCCCCGTCGCCGCCACCGCCGCCGGCCGCCAGACCTTCGCCTCCTCCGCCGTCAAGCTCATGGCCGACTGGGGCTTCGACGGCATCGACATCGACTGGGAGTACCCCGCCTCCTCCACCGAGGCCGCCAACTTCGTCGCCCTGCTCAAGGCATGCCGCGAGGCCCTCGACGCCTACGCCGCCAAGAGCGCGCCCGGTTACCACTTCGTCCTCACCATCGCCTGCCCCGCGGGGCCCTCGCACTACCAGCAGATGGACCTCCGCGGCATGGACGCCTACGTCGACGCCTGGCACCTCATGGCCTACGACTACGCCGGCTCCTGGGACACCACGACCGGCCACCAGGCCAACGTCTTCTTCAACCCGTCCACCCCGCTCGCCACCAAGTTCAGCACCGAGGTCGCCCTGACGTACTACCTCGCCCAGGGCATCCGCGCCTCCAAGATCGTCCTCGGCATGCCCCTCTACGGCCGCTCGTTCCTCAACACCGACGGCATCGGCCTGCCCTACAGCGGCGTCGGCGCGGGCTCCATCGAGAAGGGCGTCTGGCACTACAACGCCCTCCCGCGCGCGGGCGCCAAGGAGATATTCGACGAGAAGGTCGGCGCGCTGTACAGCTACGACTCGAGCTCGCGCGAGCTCGTGTCGTATGACAACGTGCAAAGCGCGAACTACAAGACGGATTACATGAAGAGCAAGAGCCTCGGCGGCGCGGTCTTTTGGGAGGCTGCTGGCGACAAGAAGGGGGACGGCAGCCTCGTCGCGGCCGTCGCTGGACGGATGGGCTCGCTGGACTCGACGCAGAACTTGCTGAGTTATCCCGGCAGTCAGTATGCCAACATCAGGGGCGCTTGATTGTTCACGAAGGTGTCCTTATTGTGTGAGTTTTTCTTGGTCTTCTCTCCTTTTTCTCTGGCATTAGAGGCGTTGTTGCATAATGGGCTGGTTGCGTTTGTTTTTGTCTTCCCCTTGAGTTTGTCAAATTTGGGCAATAATGAGTTACGAGAATGAGGCACGAGTAGATGAAGACATAGATTGAAGTTATGGATTCAAGAAATGATCAAGATAGCATCACCTCATTCATTTGTTTTGTGGCTCAACAGCTCTCAACAATTTGGCCAAGGCATAATACCAGAGGATTTGGTAGGCGCGCTGCTGAGCGAAGCTTGTGGAAGGAACGAGAGCCCAACAATCTACATCATCGGCCCTACGAAAGAGAATCCAATGGACCACACCAAGGGGAAACACAGGATTCCAAATAACTGCTGTTCAGTTGTTGACGCTGGTTCGCCCCGTGCGTTTCTGATCCTTCATCAAGGATGCCAAGGGTGCTTAGACTGATAGGATTCAGGTTCAAACGACCTGTCTGTGAAAACAGCTGCAAGGCTCTCAAAATGCTCGGGGAGAACTGCTCTGATCGGGACCGAGTTGGAGAATCAGGCACTGTCACATGAGGCTTGTTATCTCGTAGTGATCCGTACATCTGGGAAGGAAATCAACGTGAGCGGATCAACAGACTTCATGATGAACCATATGGCGTGCTGTCCATGCGTGAAAACACGTCCAGCTGCCGAGACTTGTTTCTGGCTTGACCTTTCATATTAGTTGCGTGCTTTGGTGAACCGCTGTTGTAAGAACTAAACTGCCACAGAACACCTCGAGGGACGCTCATGCGAACGCACAAACAGCACATGTTAGTACGGCCGTTGCAACTAGGGGGACTTTTGTAATGCCATGCTGCGGGCGCACGTCAATAGACACTTGGAGCGGAGGTTTTCCGAACATTGAGGTCAACCCTTTCATGTTGTCGGGCGAGGGCCTCTATTTGAAGACTGCCGAAAGCTGCGCTTCACACTGAGGAACGCCTAAGAGGCGCGTGGGCAAGGCCCGGGGAATTGGCTCTGGGATTCGGTAACACCCGAGCACTTTAAAGGCCTAGCGCTGACAAAAAGGACAGAATTCGCTGGCTTTGGTGCCGGTAGCGTGGTTTGCCAGGGGACTAGGTGCACCTTGGGGTTGGTCGCCAGTCGGAGGGTCGTCCACCATCCGCGACGGGGCGTGGGAGATCCTCTTTGAGGTTACAAGGGAGTAGTTGGAGAGGTCCGAATAGACTTCTGGGATCTGTTCAACGACTGGGTAAGCGTCGTCCAACCGGAGGTTGAGGGAAGAATCCATGTCGGAAAGACCCGTTCGACCCGGTGGACTGTGGTGGCGGGAGTGCTTCCCCATGGGACAGGGAGAAGCGCCGGTGGCGAGGATTCAGACAGACCACTCCCCAGAGTGAAGTGTGCGTGACACCGCAGCTCTGGCGGGAGCACGATGATGTCGTTGCTGGTAGCTTTGAAATGCATCGCCAGACGGGGTTCAGGTGTTCGGGGTTTGTGCTTACAAATGCAGTGAACTTAGAGAGAGAGCTCAACTTCGGCTTACGAGGTTCGTTTCGGCGGTATGGAATAGTTCAGTCCAGTGGTTCAATAGGTAATCCCAGACTGACTGTGATACCCGTGATGATAGTTTTGCCTAGGCTGCCGTGTCATCCACAGGTGAGTCATACGGAGAGCGACCGAAAGAAGTTGCATGAAAGTATGGCACCCTTGTCGGGAGAGAGAAGGGGTGATTGGTGTGACGGAGCCACCGAGTTGATCGGCATGGAGGAGTTTGTTCTCTTGACGGTTCTAAGCGCGCCCGTTTGATTGTGTAACAAGTGCAAGCGACGTGTAGTCGTAGTTTCGGTCAGCCACTGATATGATGTTGCTGCAGTCATGTTTGGTGCATGTTGAAGCTGCGAGTTGAACGTGGATGGTGTTAGTGGTGGTGGTGGTGGCAGAGGGAGTTGGAGTGCGGCTGCTGTGGGTGAAACTGGGCGCTGATTGGAGCGCTGAGGAAGTCATTCATCAAATGGGGCAGGATTTCGCTGCGGTTCCCCTTGCCCTTCAGTTGCTGCACCTGCCACCGTATCCCGTACGTCGGGAGGGAACGACGACGCACCGGCCTGCGGGTGCTCTTACCGGGGCGCTAGGCCTTGCGGGGATCTGTCGTCCTTTCACACTTCAGAGCCCCTGCCAGCCATGCCATGCCATGCCTCCTCGTGCTGTGTGGATGGCTAGCACGAGATTGTTTGACTTTGAGCCCTCCAAGCCACCCCGCTTTCGTCATCGCTTTGGTGCCTCTGATACCGCCGGATATTGCCCTGAACGGGCGGACTGGAACTGCGACTTGGGAAGACGCTGAGTCGCGTCACCATCTCGATCAACATGTAGGACTTTGCGATAACGAATGAAAGAGAGAGAGAGAGAGAGAGAGAGAGAGAGAGAGAGAGCTGTGTCTAATGATTTTTCCAGAATCCCCTCATGTCATTCGCGTGGGGCGCAGATGGTCACAGAAGGCCCTTTTGTGTGTCTCGATGGCCCTGGGGTGCGTGCCATGCGTGTAAGTGGAAGGATTCAGAACCGACATTACACCGGCACGCAAATACGGCGGCAACAACCACCTGCCACCCACACGGCCGCCACCACCAGCATATATGCAGGGTGCTGCGAGCCTCTTCATCCTGTCTTGCCGGCTGCCTAGGCTCGTCCGATATCCCATGACTCTACGGTCCCCCCTCTGGAATCTCTAACACGGGCGACGTCAAATCGAAGAGAAAACTGAACTTGATATTGGACTGACAGATGATCCACTCTTAACTCCATTAAGTCCGTCGCAGGTCCAGACAGGGCTCAATAGCCGCTAGAATTCAGGGTTCATGGCCAAGTTGCCGTGGGTGGGCTGTCCAACAACGAGGGGCACCAGCTGGGAATGCCCCGGGGCCGAGCAGAGCATGGGGCGGCTCGCTGCCCGTGTGCTGTGTCCCGTCAAGTCGATCCGCAGTATTTGCGAGTCTGTATTTATGCCGGTATTCGTAGGTACGGACGGATACAGGGCCACGATCCCCCACCATTGGATCACCACCAGCGTCGCATTTTAGCGTCCTTTTCTATCATGGTAGCGTAGCCAGCGCAGGCACCAGCCGACGGCGCGTTGCTGCGTAAGACGGGCGGCCTACCAAGAGCCTAAAGCACTGGTCGTATCGACGCAGATCAGCACCTTGAATTCCCACTTGAAGCGGGTGAGCAGTGTGTAAATGAGCAAAGTGGCGGTACCTCTAACTGCTCTGCCTCTGTAGAAAGAACTTCCGCCCACCTCAGCAACCCCCCTTACGTACCTCCTTGGGCCCTTACGGCGCAGCGAACCGGACCCCCCTGTCACCCATCGCTGATCAGATGCTTCCACTTGCTGATGCTTGTATCCGATGATTCTATCGAATCTTTTCGTCTGCGGAGCGATAGCAGAGCAACTTCACCTCTTCCCCTCCATACCTCACCATACCTACCATTCCTCACCTCTCGCCTTCGCCCTCGTCCTTTGCCTCCCGAGACGTCTACCTCTGCGCTGCACGTCTTCTCTCGTCTTACGGCACCTCCGACAGCGTTGAGTAATCCGTGGCTTGGTCGCTCTGCGTTTCCATTCACTTCCTTCGCGCCTAATCTAACATTGGCAAAGGCGAAAAAAAGTACCACCACCAGACCCGTCGGTGAGTTGTGACTTCCATGCTTGGACGTCTCCGGTTGTCGACCAATGCAATCCTTCCATTCCCTAAACCACCAAAAGCTGACGGCGCCTTCCAGTTTATCGTAACCTTACGAGACCTCGACCTCCGCTACACACTCCACGTCCTGATTGCATTGCGCTATTGCTTCTGCTTCCCGACACTTGCCACAGACGTCTGCGGAAACCTGCGGGAAATCGTCTCTGCGCCTGTTCTTCTTTGCGCCCGCTCCGAGTTGGCCAAAGAGATCCCTCCCTGCGACCCTACTCCACACCCTTCGCAGCGCGGAATACATCCGGTTCCCCTTCTTCTACTGGTACGCAGTCTCGAGGAGTTGGTCTGAGTCCACATCTGCCAGAGCTCATCGCGACCCTGTGCGCTCTCATATTGGCGCATCGAACCGCTTCTGTGTCAGCAGCCAAATCTGGAAGCAAGGCTGCGCCATATTTGCTCATACCCAGAGGCGAATACTCAACAAGCGGCAGCAGGCTTCCAAGCAAGACGGTCGCCGCTCATCACGATTATAGGCCCGTCTTTCGTCATACTACTTGAGACAGTGGGGTCTGACAGCCGGAACGCTTCTGCTATACGCGCCTTGCCCTTCCGCCTGCCCCCCTCGAAGCTCACGGCATCTGCACGACCGCTCCTACAGGTCTAGGCTGCCGAAGGTCTAGCCACTGTGAACGTTTCAGTGGCTATCTTCGTCCCCTACTTTCGGAAATCTGACGGCAACCAAGTCAGTCGTTGGCCAGGAACACTTTGTATAAGGATCGACGCCGGCCGCTTGCACTATTCTGAGGCATTGTGCTTCACACACGTGTGCTAGCTGGACGGCACTTTCTGTCCACATACACACAGTCTTCATCCGTGGATATCGCAACCCAGTCGCGTTTCACTCGCTGCTTTGATCCACGGACTGCATTATCATCATGACTCCCACACCGCCGTCTACGACGCCCTCCTCGGGATCGGGTCGCTCACCCGAGGAGCAGTTTCGAGTTGTGAGGAAGAGGAATAGGGTACCTCTCTCCTGCTACCCTTGTAGGACTAGAAAGTAAGCCTCGAGCCTCGTTTCAAGAGTTTCTTGTTCACTTTGGCTAACTCGTATCGTAGACTGTAAGGATTATCGCGAGTTCATTCCGTCGTGCAGTGTTAACCCGTCGTAGGAAGTGTGACAGAAGTCATCCATGCAGTAACTGCGTGAAGCGTGAGGGCGCCGATACGGCTTCATGTTCTTACGCAACTCCTGCCACTCGCAAGAAGAACCAAAGTCAAGGCGCTTCAAGCCCTGATGACATGCAGAACCGTATTGACCGCTTAGAAGGCCTAGTATTGTCTTTGATGCATGGAGGCGCCTCTATTGATCCCGCAACAGCAGCCGCTGCCGCCGCCGCAACTAGCAGCTCAAACAGTAAGTCGACCACGGAAAGCACCCCTGCGTCGCAAAAGATCGACCACGACGAAGAAGCGATGCGCGACGACGACGACGAGGGCGACGACAGTGATCCAGACGGCGGGTTGGCGACATCGTTGGGAGTATTGAAGGTCGACTCGGACAAGGGCAAGTCCATGTACATTGGCCAAGAGCACTGGCATACAATACTGGCCGACATATCGGAAGTGAAGACGTACTTCACCAACCATAAGAAGGAGTTGGAAAAGAGCTACGAGAAGGTGATGATGTCAAAGCCAGCCAGCGCCAGGGAAGGACCGACGTTTTTGCTGGGAGCCGCGCCCGCAAGCGAGGTCGAGCTACGTGCAGAGTTACCGCCCAAGTCGGCAGTTCTCACGCTGTGCTCAAGATACTTCAATTCGATGGATAATGCGGTGAACATTATTCATTCTCCGACATTCCAGCAGCAACTCCGAGCGCACTGGCAAGATCCATCGAAAACGCCCATCATGTGGCTCGGACTTTTGTACTCGATTCTGTGTTTGGCAATGCTCAGTTATCACAAAGTAGGAGACGAGCCGCCAGAGTGGAAGGGGAGGACGTTGGATTTGGCGTCCGAGTACCGCCTTCGCACGGTGCAATGCTTGATTGCCGCCGATTATACGAAGCCGGTTGAATATACTGTAGAGACCATGCTTCTCTACGTCTTTGGGGAATACTCATCCCGGTGGGATGCCGATCTGGGGCTCTGGTTGATCGTATCGCTGCTCACCAGGGTCGCTTTCCGGATGGGCTACCACCGCGATGCAAAGTGGTTCCCCTCTTTAACACCATTTCAAGCTGTATGTTCTGTCCTAAAGACCCTTATTTGAACCCAGCTAACTCGAACATCAGGAAATGCGGCGACGAACATGGGCTCTAGTAAGAATGGCAGATGTTGTTTTCTCGCACCAAGTTTCCCTACCTTCCATGATATACGGCCATGACTGCGACACGCAAATGCCAAACAATATCTTTGATGAGGAGTTCGGGCCCGAAACTAAGGTTTTGCCCCCATCGCGACCCAAGACGGAACCGACTCCGATTGCGTACATGATCGCCAAGTCCAAGCTCTGTATCGAGATGGGCGACATTTTGCAGGCGACCAACCGCGTGGGAAGGCAAGTTCCGTATGACGAGATTCTGCGGTTTGACGCCCGCCTACGGCAGATCGACCAGGAGCTTCCGCCGCATCTGAAGGTGGCACCGTTGGAAGGCTCACACGACCCGGTGACTCTGATCATCGCGAGGTACAACATCAACGTCCTGTACCTCAAGATCATCTGCCTTCTGCACAAGAAGTATGTTCCTCGGGCCAGACAGAACCCACGATATGCCTACTCCCGCAGAAGTGCGGTGGAGGCCGCTTTGGAAACTTTGCGGCATCTGGTCACGCTCGACCGAGAATCACAAGCGAACGGCAGACTTCGTTCACTGAGGTGGTTTGTCAATTCGATTGCCACCAAGGACTTTTTGCTCTCTGCCATGTTGGTTGCTCTCGACCTCCATTTCGACCGTGTAGCAGAAACGAGCAACGACCGAAGAGCATCCGAATCAGCCATGTTCTGGACACCGGAGCAGAGAATGGAAATGCTCAGCAACCTTGAGATTACCAAGGGGATCTGGCAGGGGCTGGCGGATACTTCAATGGAGGCCTTCAAGGCCACGAAGGTTCTCGACATCATGTTGGAGAAGATCAAGAACCCCAATCCCGGGGCGGATGGGGCGGACGCCATGAAGAGCGAACAGTTTTCGAGCTTCGACAGCAGCCCCGAGATGCAGACGGAGCACAATGCTGCCATGACCCTCGGCATGCTTTCTGGAGGTATGACGCCCAACACGGCAGCTGCCATTGAGAGCACCATGCAGGCGCAGAACACGTTTGGTGGAATGGATTTTGGCGTGGCGCTGCCGATGACAGGCACGGGAATGACGCCGAGTTATTCCGGAGGAGGGGATTTTGGCATGAATGGCGTGGGATCTCCGCTCTCAATGTTCACGAACCTTGAAGCAGGCGGAGATTTCCCCGCCAACTTCGACTGGGTAAGCCTCGATCCCCGCACCGGTCATCCTTTCACATGCTAACCATATGCCAGAATGCGTTCGAGTCGTTCACGCAGAACGCCAACTGGGGAACCGACGCTGGTTTCCAGCAGATTTATCCCGGGCAGTCGTCTCCTGAAACGGACGGCACCGGCATGCCGTTCAACGGCGGCAACGCGAACATGGCGGGATGAGGAGTCGCTTCTGATGATGCATTTAGGAGGCAATTGACGACGCTATGAGGAGCTGGCGGAATGGGGTAATCTGCAGCGATTGGGCCATCTTGGTCGGATAAAAGGTGGACGGCGGAGACTCCGCGTTGGAGATGGTTTAGAAAGGTCAAAAGGTCGGCTGGCCTTTTCTACGCTACGGAAATGAATACCCTGCTCTCTTTTAAACTCCCAGCACATGCAGGTGTGCACGATGTGAAAGTGAACGGCCCGATGGCATGAAGCAGTGTGACGCGTCCCGGAATGTGTGTTGATGTCGCATCGGACGAACCACGTGGGCGTGGTTGGCCGAAGGGACGGGATGAAAGGTCGAAAGCGGCATGGAGACGACAGCCTCCGGCGTGCCATTCGGCGTCGATGCCGGCCGTGATGCGCAGGAATCGGTCCGTCCCCTGAGCCGTGGTGGTGGGTAGATGGACGGCGACCTGGGCGGCGGCCCTGACAGTGACAGCTGCTCCGCCGGATGGGGACACATGGTCACTGAAGAAGCGATGCGGGGATGGATGATGATTCTGGTTGCGCGTGCCGTGGGGGTGAAGCCTGCAAGGAACGGCCAAAACCTGCTGCGTTGGGGAGCCTTTCGACCTCGTGTTACTGGCCTATGCCCACTTGACGTCGAGTCAGGCGGGCCCTTTGCGCATTTTAGGGCGTAATCTTGGGATATCTCAACTCCGCTGGGCACTCCGCCCTTTTTTTGGTCAGGAAGAGAGTTTGCGTTAAGTCGGCATCCCACCACTTGGCAACTGCAAGCTTTCTTCCCCCCTCGGCCTCACGGAGTCTTGGTTTTGCTTGTTTCTTCTTCAGTCCATCACGCCGATGCAAAGCAGTCGAACATGCACCGTCATCCAGACTTGCAACAAACACATGCACCGCTTGGCGACTCTTGAAGTTGCGGTGCACACCTTCTCGGCCTCCCCCCTGGAGCGGTGAGGGATGGGACACCCCCGCTGATAGGGCCGATCGACCAGGCCGAACCCCAGTTAATACGACCCTCCTTACGCTGCTGAAGAAAAAAATAAAAACACGAATGGGGGGTCTCTTGCCCGTCGGCCCGTGATTTGGAAGGTCACCGAAAGAAGGCGCAGTTGCTCAGTGTGTCTGTCTATCCCACGGGTAGAAAAAAATAAGCAGAAGCACAGAAAGCTTGCCTTTCAACATTTATACATATTAAATGCAAAGTGCCAGTCGACGCGGGTTCCTGGACATTGCGGAGATCGTCCCTGCCTTGACCGATCAAATCAAACCTTGATTAACAACCACGACTCGCCCCGGTCTCTCCAACCGTTGGAAAACTCCCTCTTGGGACCTCGACTTACCCAAATCACTCGACCTCATCTCATATACTTTCCCTCCGCGCCCTAAGCTCCCGGACATCTGCGGACGACTGAGAAACCAGCCCATCGGACTCTCTGCGTCTCCTGGGGATCCTTGCCCTGTCACCTGCAGGAACGCACCTTTTGCGAAACCGATGGGATGATCAGAAATCCAACTCCTTAATCTGCATTCAAAGTGTCCAAAGAGCTATCCACACGGAAACTCTATCTGACTCTCACGTCGTTGCTATTCCCGCTATGAGCGAGGGAGAAGGGGATATATAAGCCAAGCTCTGTACGACGTCACGATTCCCACGATCCCCTTTCACGAGACGACGTTTCTGCACACACTCTTTTCTTGTTGTTTGGTTTTTTGTTTCTTTTTTGAAGTTTGAAGTCACTCTTTTTTTCTACCTTCTTTTTGAATATCAGTCACTCTCTAAGCGAGGCAACTCGGCAACCTCAGCAACGGCAATGAGGCTCCTCTCGGCACCGGCCTTGGCGGCCGCCGTGGCTACCGGCGCATCGGCCCTGAGCGCCGCGGAATGGCGGACTCAGACGATATACCAGGTGGTTACGGACCGGTTTGCGCGGACCGACGGCTCGACGACGCACCCGTGTGTCGACTCGGAGCAGACGTACTGCGGCGGCACGTGGCAGGGTATCATTCAGCAGCTCGACTACATCCAGGAGCTCGGTGCGACGGCAGTGTGGATTTCGCCTTTTGTCAAGAACATTGATGGCAAATCCGCTGACGGGTGAGTTTTGTTTTTTCCCAGTTCTTGAAACCTGAATCGCATTGTGAGAAAATGATTCTCCGTATGAGAAGTCATGCATGAGACTGGTTGCAGAGGACGGCTGCAATAAGAACTTGGTTAACACGTCATACAGCGAATCGTACCATGGATACTGGACCAAGGATATCTGGAATGTCAATCCTTCCTTTGGTACCCCTGAGGACCTGAGAGCCCTGTCTGATGCGGTCCACGCTCGTGGCATGTACCTCATGGCCGACGTCGTCACCAACCACATGGCCTGGATTGGTAAGATGAACAGCGTCGACTACTCCACGTTCAGTCCCTTCAACAACGCCTCCGCCTACCACACGCCCCCCTGCTGGATTAACTATGACAACCAGACCTCTGTCGAGAGGTGCTGGCAGGGAAGCGATGCCGTCCCCTTGCCCGACCTTCGCACCGAGGATGGCATCGTCCGCCAGGTCTTCAACAACTGGATCAAGCGCATGGTCAGCCAGTACGGCTTCGACGGTCTCCGCCTGGACAGCGCCAAGCACGTCGAGAAGTCGTTCTGGTCTGGCTTCGAGACCGCCGCCGGCGTGTTCTCGATCGGCGAGGTGTTTCACGGCGACCCCAAGTACGTCGCGCCGTACCAGGACTACATGGGCGGGGTGATGAACTACCCCGCCTACTACTGGATCACGCAGGCCTTCCAGTCGACGACGGGCAGCATCTGGAACCTGCGCGACGGTATCAAGACGCTCGGCTCCACGGCGCGCGACCTCACGCTCTACGGCAGCTTCCTCGAGAACCACGACCAGGCGCGCTTCCTCCACTCGACCGCCGACCTGGCCCTGCTCAAGAACGCCCTCACCTTCACGCTCCTCATGGACGGCATCCCCGTCATCTACCAGGGCCTCGAGCAGGGCTACAAGGGCGGCGAGACACCCTACAACCGCGAGGCGCTCTGGCTGTCGGGCTACACCACCCAGACGGAGCAGTACCAGTGGATCAAGAAGCTCATCGGCCTGCGCTCGACCATGTCGGCCCAGGACGGCGGCTACCTCTTCTACAAGGCGCTGCCCATCTACACGGACAGCCACATCATCGCCATGCGCAAGGGCTTCGACGACGCCCAGGTCGTCAGCGTGTACGCCAACGTCGGCGGCAACAGCACCTTCGGCGTAGCCCTGGGACAGGCAGAGACGGGATTTCGCCCGTGCAAGCTCATCATGGAGATCACAAAGTGCAAGCCGTTCGTGACAGACTCGAGCGGCGTGCTCCAGGCACACAGCGGCACCGGAGAGCCGCTCGTGTTCGTCCCGGCCGAGCGGGTCATGGGGACGGGTATCTGTCCTGGCGGCATAGGCAAGCCACCTCCTCCTCCTCCTCCTTCGCGTGCCCGTCGCAGCACCAGCAGTGAATCCCCGTCCGCGACGGCCACGATCGCTTTTGAGAGGACTGATTATAACTTAGATTACATAGGACGTTTTAATAACATGACTTCATCCTGCTGAGGCGACCCCACCCACGCACCGTGACAACAACTCCGACGAACGGCGATAAGTCGACGACATTCCTTTTACTGTGCGAACACGGTGCCAACAACACTGTGACGAACATCCATCGGCCCCACGATTAGATCCATCGATCCATCGAAGACCACCGTGAACAAACAAGCAGTAGCAAATAACCAAACAACAAACGTGTGAACAAACAAAAAAAAAACGTCCTCAACATCGAACAAAACAAACATTTCCTCGTCTATCCTAGTATTGAGTCCTCTTTTTTCTCGTACGTGAATTTTCGGCATCGGTACTCACCCCAGCAACCCGCCGTGTACATATGGGAGGAAAAAGGGTATCAGCCCGCGGATTCGGTAGCTCTTTCGATTCTCTTACTGGGTACTCGAGGTGGGGCGAAGATGCTCCCCGGATGTGACGAATTACACACTGTGACGGCACCGCGGCATCACTTATACCCACCCACCCCTTCGAAGCCTCACCTCGAGTGCGCATATTCTGTGTTAGTCCTTTTACTTTTACCAAACATACGCTGCAATTACGCATAATATCTCAACCACTTTGGCACTCTGATGTAGACCAAGGGGTTTTAGTGTGTAGTATCTCTGTTTTGATTGAACAATTGTGAAAAATGTCATATTCCTCGTGAGCCCCCCCATCCCGATTATGCGAACTAAAAATGCTATGTACAAGAATCTTTGAAGACGATACCAAATAAAGGGAACCTGCCCTTCTACGCCAGGCCAAACGCAGCCTTGGCCCGCGTCCAGTACGCGACGCGGTCCTCCGTGCCCGAGGTGCCGATGCACTCCATGTACAGCGTGAACCCGCGAACAGTCCCCTCGGCGAGCTCGTCGCGCGTGCTCTGGTCGCAGTACGTCGTCAGGTACCACGCCGCGGAGCCCCAGGCGTACTCGTCGGGCATCACGAGCGCGAGCACCTCGTTCTTCTTGTCGTCCGACAGCGTGCTGCCGTCCGCGTCCGCGGAGCCGGCGATGGCGGTGGCCTTGTCCTTGAGCTCGGGGATGGAGAGCGCGTACAGCAGGTTGTACTTTGGCATCTGCAGGTTGCGGGTGCCCTGGCCGGGGCGGCCGGGGGCGGGGTAGTGGTTGCGGTTGTACTTGAAGTCGCCCGTCTCGAAGGCCATGAGGGAGAGCAGGGCGGCGATCTCGCCGGGGCGGTAGACGGCGTACTTCTGCATGGCGGCGGGGACGAACTGCGCGGCGTGCTCGGCGGTGGCGCACTCGTCCGGGAAGGCGGCGCCGTCGCAGGTGGAGGAGGTGGGCGCGACGGCGAGGAGGATGGCTGTGGCGTTGTTGTTGCGGACGGCGACTGGCGAGGCGAGGGCCAGGCCGGCGAGGAGGGTGAGCGGGAGGAACTTTGCGAAGACCATTTTGAAGGTTTTGGTTTTTAAAGGTTGGTGAACTCGGATGAGGTAGAAGGTTTAGGATGAGCAGGGTGTTTTGTTTCTTATGAGTTGTTCAGGTGTTGCCAGGCGATTCAGGTGTGACGTAGGGTTCGTGATAGGTGGTTGTCGTGAGAGAACGGACGGGTGGCGTTGTGGTTTTTGTACAATGTTGAGGACAGGACAACGAAGGACAAAAAGGCTATTGTCCCGGAGGAGGAAACAAACAGAGAACGAACGGCGGTGGCTCAAGTGAGTGACACAGTCAGACCAGGAAAAAGGCGAAGCAAGGCGAAGGAGAGGAAAGCGCAGTTCCGCAGGGAGGGTGCGAGTGCGAAGAGGAGGGTGTTTGTGTCTTTTTTTTTCACGTCGTTATTACCCCAGTATAAGAACGACAAGCCTTTTTAGTACGGACACTGGGCAGCAGCAACAGCCGCACCCCTGAGCACAGCAGCATCTGAGTATCGGTAGGGGTTAGTTCGGGGGTTTCCCTTTGGCTAGGACTGTTCGTAAATGAGCGGTAGTAAGGCTGGTCATGCGGGATGCCAGTCAGTGCCCTTGATCGCTCCTCCCGTCGTCTTGAAATCCTCCTCTCCCTCCTGCTCCGTCACCCATCCGCTCTCTCCGCGCGCTTAAGCCAGTGGAATTGCACCCTGATTTCCCCACCATGGAGTGACCTTGCACGACGGAACTCCCTTGGGATGGTTTCCTTTTTGGAGAAATGCTTGAAGCTAGACCCTGGCCAGTGGCCAACCAGCAGAAAGGGGGGGAAAGAAACTCAACTTTGGACCACAGATCGTCGGCGAGACCTGGGCGAGGTGGCCGTGGTGAAACGAAACAGGGGCCAAGCACTTGCGCTGCGTTGGGAGCGCATCTCCCGGGCTCTGTCAAAAAAGATGCAGCTGCATGCCATCGATTGGCTGAGCGTTGCGGCTGACGGTGCGGAGGCTTCTTTACGACCCCCGGCTCGCGGAGGGTGGCTGCGGTAGTTTAGAGGGGCAGGCGAGTGCCGTTGGTGCCGGGAGGGAGCAGATGAATGCCAAAGCCTGGCTGGGAGGCAACGTCTCTGCAAAAAAGGGGAACGTCTGTCTCCGTCGTTTGGCCTCCTGCGTTTGACTACATGGTAGTGCGTGTGGACGTCGCGTGGGCATTCGTGGGATTAGACGGGGCGAAAAGCAGGTTGCCGTGATGGTCTCGCCATGTTGAAACATCCGGCCGGTTTTCCTCGTTAGCAAGGGAAAGGAAGCAAGCCAGTGAGAGCAAAAAAGGTTGATGGGCTGTCATCCTGTCTCTCCCCCGAGTCTTTCCACCTTACCCGCGCCGTCCGAGTTGAGCCAGGGGCATAACCTGGCCAAAAAGGCCCGTGGCTTGGGCGGGCTCGTGTGATGTTGCAGATAGACAGAGCTCGCAGATGATGATCCGTCTTGGTTCATGCGAGTTGGTGGCCAAGCACAACCTTGAACCACCACCACCAGGACGGGCAGCCCTAGGACTGGGGGCCTTCGGAGACGATAGGCCTGGGAGGGGCGCTGCAACCTGCCCTGTCTGCTATTCCTTCTGGACCTTAATTCGGGTTGCACCGCCTGGGATTGGGTTAATTTTGGAGGGGCATGACAAAGACGCAGTGGAGATAATAAGGATCATGATTGCAAGACAAAAAGGCTGATTTGAAGACGATTCCTTGAAGACGATGGCTGCTGAGTGAGACCCAGCAACGGCTGGCTGGCTTGTCGAAGGATTGCCAAAGTCCGATGAACTGCCCCCCTGCTGGAAGATGCTCAAAGCCCCTTCCCTGCCTGCAAAGCCACCACCACAAATTACATAAGCCGGGGCGCTTGCTCGACTGAGGCGTTGGTCTGCTGCAGCCTGGATCGACCAATGAGCTGCGGCCCGCACTAACGGCCCCAGGATCGGTTCCTGCGCCGCTAGACTCACCCGACGCGACAAGTGCAGCAACCTCCAAATCGCGACCACCACATCAGCATCCAGCTCTCATCAATTGCGCAGCATCGATACCATCTCCAATACCGAATCAAATTCATCGCTAACCGAAAACGCACCCGACGCCATGGGGGAGAATCAGCCGAACGGAGCCGCTGCCGCGCAGCAGCCTGCGCCGACAATGCAGCTGTACCGGGAGGAGCAAGCCCGCCTGCGGCAAATGTTGGACAAGAGAGCAGCGATTGCGAGGCGGCTCGCTAACATCGAGTCGGAGATCGAATCCAAGGAAACGGCCTATCTTGACAGCACGCCAAACGGCAATATCATTGCGGGATTCGACAACTACATCAAGGGCACAGGCGCGGCCGCGCAGAGGAGGAAGGCGGGTGCTACGGAACAGAATCGCGTGTTTTCACGGTCTTCGATCTCGTACCGTCCTGGCAGTGTATGTCACCCTTCAACAATGAATGTGGGTGTGAGAGAAGTCATTAACGGGTTTTCAGGAGGCTACCACACCCGGCTCTACGCCTGCCTCTCATGCGCCGACACCGTTGTCCACCTCGTTCAAGGACGGCTCCGGCTCAAATCACGCTACGCCCACGTCTGCCACCGCTTCCAAGTCAGGCAAGAAGAACAAGAAGGCGAACGAGGAGGACAGTGACCACGACTCGCAAGCCCCGAACAAGAAACGCATCAACTTTGGCGCTGGACGGAAGTAAGGACGACAGCAGGGCTCGATGATGCTTTTCACGCTGAAAGGGCACCGATTCGCCATCGCGGCAGGGATTTTGGTGGCATCTGCAGCTTGCCCAGAAGCCATGTTGATGGCAATTGTCGACTGTCATGAGTTGGCCGCACCTGCAAGAAATCAGGGATCCGAGATGATGGATCACAACGCGACCCACGACAACTTTGGAGTTCAGGATTATGATACCCTTAAAGCATTTGAAATATTACTGTTTGAGTTGAAAGGCTGTGTCTGCACCCAATTGGCCCAGGGCATAGAGCTTCAGTTCATTGAAAACTGCCCCTGCTTGCGTCGATGCGTCCCGTTCACCCGTCTCAAGGTCCATATTTACAGCAATGGTCTCTTCGACGACTGCCTGGAAAACAAAGGTTCCTGGTAAGCTTTGGACAACGATAACTCTACTTTGAGCTCTTGGCCTCGCTCTCAGTGTTGGAGAATGTCCAGGAGAGTTGACCTTCAGAAAGACAAGCTGGCCTAGGCAAGAGACACAATCGCCGTCGCGAAACGCTGCCTGAATAGTCCACTTGGCCGGTGTTTAGCGCCGTTGGCTGGCACTTCTGCACCGAGAAAGCGGCAAAAGTTCCTGGTGGAGACGAACTTTTGAGTCTCTGGGCCTGTCAGGCCACTTCGATGGAACTGCGAGGCCGGACATGACTCCGCTTGATGGTGAGGTCTGCCTTCGAGCAGTAAAGAGAATGTATGCAACTGCCTTTCTCGGCTTACGGTGCGAGACTATTGGCCAAGACCAGGCATTTCGTCTGGATGAGATTGTTTACCTTTGACACCTCTACGGACACGGTCAATCAAGATACTATCTTCATTCAACCTTCGCAATTGCCACGGCCAGGCCTTCGTTCCGTCCTGAAATGTTTGACAAATTGCGAAGGCCAAGACATTGTTCACTCAATCATCAACCCAGGTTACTCGCATCATGCATCATCCTGCCTCCGACTGAAGCTTTCAGCCGTCTGCTTCGCGTGATGCTCCCCAGCTCTATAGCGCCAAGTGGTTTCGGAGCCGATGGGACGGTCTGCAGTGAGGGGTTTGAGGGGTGCACCTGAGCCTGTGCAGCGCTTGAGCAGGGGCCCGAGAACCTTGTCGGCTCTCTAACAGCCGTTGCTAGCCCGGTTTGTAGCTAGTGCGGGGCTCCTCGACCAAGCTCCATGCCAGCAGGTCGACCCCCGTCGTTGAGGTGCGTCTGCAACAGAGGAACAGAATCGCTCGTCACACATCTACAGCTCAGCTCCCACGTTGACGTCCGTTGTTGGTAGTCCTCCTTTCCAGTGAACCTCGTGATTAATGAAGTATCAGGTCCCTCTGCAGCTCCTCATGATGACGATACAAGCTTCCAAGTTTACACCCGAGGTCCTCCTCTCGGCCCCGCGCAGGTCTCCCGGTGTTCCCAACCCATCGGGCTCCAAAGTGCTGTACACTGTAAGTCTATGACAATGCTCTATCTAGGCGCCGCCCCAATTAAGCGTGGCCTTTGAATGCGGCGACGTGACTTTGAGCATGCATTAATTGATTTGGTCAGGTTTCGGCGTATTCATTTGAATCCCACAACAAGACCGCCCAGACTCGCGTTCTCGACGTCGAGAGCGGCCACTCCACGCTCCTCTACGAGGACCAGTCCTATAACGATGCGACATGGATTTCAGACCAGGAGATTGTGCTCCTTCGCAGCGGCGAGAAGGGCACCACCAGCCTTGTACTGGGTAACATCACCGAACCGTCCGTGTAGGTGCTTCGCTTGGCGAAAACCTTCAGAGCACGACTAACAATGAGGTGGCAGAGTCAAGGAGATCCGTAACTTTGAAGGAAGTCTATCGAGCCTGAAAGTCAAGCGACTCTCGGACAACGAGGTCGCGATTGCTCTGTGCGTCTTGACCACCCCGTCTGGGGCCATGTACAACCCGGCGGCCGAGAAGAAGCAGTTGTCGTCAGGCAAGATATACTCGAGTCTGTTTGTTAGACACTGGGATACATGGGGCAACGAGAACCACAACTCTCTCTGGTACGGACTGTTGAAAAAGGAAGATCAGTCGTACAAGTTGGAAGATCCCGGCTTGGTGAACGCCCTCGATGGCACAAAGTTGCAGTCCCCTGTCCCTCCATTTGGTGGGGCGGGAGACTTTGACATCAGCAAGAACGGACTCGTGTTTGTTGCGCGCGACCCCGAGATCTCCCCAGCAATTTACACGAAGACCGACCTCTACTTTATTCCTTTGAAGTCGTTTACGGAGACTAAGCCGCCTGCGCCTCAGGTGGTCAAGACGAGCAAGCTTCGTGGCTACTCCGCCTCGCCGGTGTTTTCAAGGGACGGCAAGAAGGTTGCATTCACCAGGATGAAGAGCGACCAGTACGAGACGGACAAGCCGAGACTCTTGCTGATTCCGGACATCTTCGACTTGTCGAGCGTGCAGGAGTTCTACGAGACAGAGGATGGCGTTGGCGGATGGGACGCTCGGCCGGAATGGGTCACCTGGAGCAAAGACGACTCGGAGCTTTTTGTCTCCGCTGAAGAACACGGTCGCGCGAAGCTATGGAAGCTGCCTGCCACACCACACCAAGCCAAGGACCTCCCCGCCGCAATCTACGAGGACGGCTCAGTTCTAGAGGCGAAGTTGCTAGGAGATGACGGCAACAGTCTGTTTATCAGCACGTCGTCTAGAATTGAGAACTCGGCTTACTCGATTCTGGACCCTGTCAGCAAGAAGTCAGATCTCGTTTCGTCAAGCTCAAAGCACGGCAAGTCTCTCGGTCTATCCAAGTCTCAGTGCGATGAGTTCTGGTACAAGGGAGCCGAGGGCTACGACGTTCACGCGCTCGTGGTGAAGCCATCTAACTTTGACCCCAACAAGAAGTACCCGCTCGCCTTCTTGATCCACGGAGGGCCTCAAGCTGCGTGGATGGACAGTTGGAGCACTCGCTGGAACCCGGCCATCTTTGCTGAGCAGGGATACATTGCGGTGATGCCAAACCCGACGGGAAGCACTGGCTATGGACAACAGCACACCGACAACATCCAAAACGAGTGGGGTGGCCGGCCGTACGTTGACTTGGTCAAGTGCTTTGACCATATTGAGAAGAACATCTCATACATTGACTCGAAGAATGCGGTTGCTTTGGGTGCTTCTTATGGAGGCTACATGATCAGTAAGTCGGCGGCAGGCTTTGGTGTGGCATAGTTGCGCTGACTTTCTTTCAGACTGGATCCAGGGCCACGAGCTTGGAAGAAAGTTCAAGGCGCTGGTGTGCCACGACGGTGTGTTCTCAACACTCAACCAATGGTCTACCGAGGAGTTGTTCTTCCCCCTCCACGACTTTGGAGGTACTCTCTGGGAGAACCGCACGGGCTACGAGAAGTGGGATCCTGCTCACCACCTCGACCAGTGGGCCACCCCTATGTTGGTCATTCACAACGAATTAGACTACAGACTACCGATTTCAGAGGGTCTGGCGATGTTCAATGTGCTGCAGGCACGCAAAGTACCCAGCAAGTTGGTGATGTTCCCTGATGAGAACCATGTAAGTGTCAATGCTGAGTCCGGGCTCGCACGATGGCTAACTTCAGAACAGTGGGTCTTGAAGCCAGAGAACTCCTTGGTATGGC
Source organism: Colletotrichum fructicola Nara gc5 (assembly GCF_000319635.2). NCBI lineage: Eukaryota > Fungi > Ascomycota > Sordariomycetes > Glomerellales > Glomerellaceae > Colletotrichum > Colletotrichum fructicola. Next base: position 2,816,988 of record NW_027094051.1, on the reverse strand, counting down.
ACAGAGAAGTACTTGGCTGGATCAACAAGTACACTGGCATCGATAAGGCGGAGGATCTGTCCGTGAGGCAGAAGTAAGGAGCCGCAGGGGGTGAGGTTGGGCAATACAAAATTGAACTTGAGGTTAGCAGTCAGGCAGGTTTCGGTTGAAAAAATATTGGATAGCCCTGGTATGATTCATGCAGAGATGGAGTGGACAGTAAGTAGGGAAAACTCCAAGAGTCAGATATGAAAATGAAGGAGAGATTCTGCACTGCGCAAACAAGTCCCAGTGACTGACTACATGTACAAACACAGTGTTCACACTGTAAAGCCCAGCGAACGTTCCTGCCAAAATGACTGCAGCCCAAGAGCTCCTGCATTTTCTGGTCCGAGCTCCTTACAACGAGGCTGAAATTTCGAAGTGCGCACCTGCTTGGTCTCGAAGGCCAGACCAAACAAACATCGATTACTGACGACTATCGCGAGACGACGGATCGAACGCGACGGCGAATCCGTTGAAACACTGCGGCGACCCGAAAACACGTACCAAAGCATCATGCGAAGCTCTCCAACACAGCTCCAGAATCGATGGTGACGGACGGAATCGCACCTTCTTGCCCTGCCACAGCACCCGCGATTTCCTCTTGAACCACGCTCATTCTTCTCGACTACGCGGAAACCGACCGGCAATAACCTATTTCCACACGCAAAACCGGTGTTCATCGAACATAACACAATCAAATACACATACACATACCCAAAATGACGCCCCCACCATTACTCTTCCACGCCCTCCTCCGCCCCGCGGTTCTCCAGATCCTCCGCGCGACAGGCTACCACGCGGCGCGTCCGGTCGTCCTCGACGCCGTGACGGAGCTGGCAGCGCGGTACATGCTGGCCCTGTGCCAGGCGACAGCGCGGCACGCGTCAGATAACAACCAGGAAGGCGATGCGCCGGGGATCGTGGACGTGCGCATGGCGCTGCAGGAGCTGGGCGCCGTGCCACCGGACGATGTGAGCGCCGAGGGACGGGGCGCGATACTGGGAGAGATCCTCGACGACGTCATGGAGGCGAACGGCGTCGCGGGTGCGCCTGCAGAGAACGGCGACGACGTCGCGATGGCGAATGCGGGGACGGTCGTGGAGAGAGAGCGCGAGAGGGAGGTGGTGGTGGAGGATATCCGCGGCGTGGAGGAGTTTATCAGGTGGTTTTCTGGACCGAGGAACAAGGCCATCCGCGAGGCGGCAGTGGGCGACGGGGAGCTTGAGCTCGGGGATTACCTGAATGGTTTGTGACCCCCCGGTCTGTTTGACTGAAGATGAGGAGACTAACGATGACGCACAGTCCTGAAGAAGAAGCACAGCAAGACCGGCGAAGACTCAAAGTACCACGGCACAATCATCGGCAAGGGTAACGACGTGGGCGAGGTGCAAGTCGAGGGCGGCGACCTACCCAGCATCCACACGTGGCGGGCCAAGATGCGCGGACCCTCGCCGGCGAGCGCTCTGTCGGCGACATCACCGAACATCAAGGAGGAGTCGAGGCCGCCGAGCTCCGGGCTGAGTTCTGTGGGCGACAGGCTGGGCGACGATCGGGACAGCATGGATTTGTCATAGGAGACGGACACGCGAATTACTAGATCGAAGGCACGTGACGCTCGACGGCAACGAGGAGGTGTCAGGTTGAGGAAGACGGTGACGAAGTGATTACCAAAGGGCATAGCGCGGCGTTTTACCGGGGAGTCGTGATTTTTTTGGACAGGAGGGGAGACGTTTACACTACAAAAGCATTGTCTTTGGGGCAGATGGCATGAGAGAGATATCGGCGGCTCAGGGGGGCGGTATCATACATTTATTCCCGGCCTAGCTGGAACTCGCACAGGTGTCCAGCTATGCTAATCCATCAACATTTCACGAAGCTGTATTGAACATGAACAATGTCAATCTATATCTGTTGTGTTACTAATCAATCTTCTCCTGCTACGGGCGACAGCTCAGTCCTTCTACCGCATAAACTCGGTGACACGGTCGAGGTTGAAGGCGGCGCTGATGAGGGCCAGGTGACTGAAGGCCTGGGGCGTGTTGCCGAGCTGCTCGCCGCTGCGGGCGATCTCCTCGGAGAACATGCTCAGGTGGTTGGAGAAGCTGAGCATGTTCTCGAAGAGGTTGACGGCGCGGACGAGGTACTTTGGCTCGTAGACGGAGGCGCGGGTCATGGCCTCGACGAGCCAGAAGGTGCACATGCTGAAGGCGCCCTCGCGCCCGCCGACGCCGTCTTCCGAGAGCTCCGTGTCGTAGCGGTAGACGAGGCCGGTGCTGGTCAGGCCGCCCTTCTCCGGCGGCAGGAGGATGCGGTCCATTGTGTTGAGGAAGCGCGGGTCGTTGGGGGCGATGAAGAAGACCAGCGGGGCGATGAGGATGGAGGAGTCGATCATTGTGTTGTTCTCGTAGCTTTGGACGAAGGATTTCATCTCCTTGTTGTAGCCTGGGATCGTCGTGTTAGTGAGATTGATGCTGAGATGGGGGAAACATGTGTCAGCGAAGGGCCGACATGCCTTTGTCCATGATCTCCTCCATGAGGTTGTCCCGGGCCTCGAGCCACTTGCTGCGGTTGGGGCAGGGGAAGTTGCGCTTGTCCGCGAGGCGGAGGCCGCGGTCGAAGGCGACCCAGAGCATCACCTTGGAGTAGGTGAAGTTTTGCTTGTTGTTGCGGACTTCCCAGATGGACATGTCGGGTTCTGGAATAAAGTCAGGAAACTGCGATAGACAATTTCATCAGAAGAAGGTCTTACTGTCTGTGACTGTGAGAACAAAGTCTGCCGCGTGTTAGCTCACTGTCGTCTATGCCATTTCAGGAGGTCCTTACCCAACATCTCCCTCACGGAGCACCACTGATCCCAGCTGATTGGCTTCCCGTACTTGTTGTACAGGTATATGGCGTCCATGAGCTCGCCGTAGATGTCGAACTGCTGGTGGAAGGCGGCGCCGTTCCCGATGCGGACGGGCCTGCTGCCCCGGTATCCCTCGAGGTGAGAGAGCTCGACCTCCGGGATCTCGGTCTCGCCGCGGATGGTGAACATGATGGGCAGCTCGCCGCCCGGGCCGCGCGACTTGATGAAGCGCTCGCTGATGAAGTCCATGTACGCGTCCGCCTCGGCCGAGAAGCCCAGGCGGAGGAGGATGTAGATTGTGAAGCTGGAGTCGCGGACCCAGCAGAAGCGGTAGTCCCAGTTGCTGCGTGTTCGCTGGTTTAGTGAAGGTTTCCTCCGTCATGAGATAGCACAAGACTTACCGAAGACCTCCAATGTCCTCGGGGATCGAAAACGTCGGAGCGGCGATGATGGCCCCCGTCGGCTCGTAGGTCATCAACTTGAGCAGCATCAGGCTCCGGTTAACCACCTCCCTCCAACGGCCCTTGTACCTGCTCTTGGAGATCCAGTTGTACCAGAACGACTGCGTGTCGTGCTGCTGGCCGTCGAGCACCGCCGTGGTGATGTCCTCCGTGACGTGGTCCGGGATGTCGTTGCGCAGCACGAGCGAGATGGCCTGGCCCTCCTCGATCGTGATGTGCGCGACCACGCCCTCGCCGAGCATGCCGTCGCGCTTTTCCTTGGCGAAGGTGACGGACGGTGCGGCGGCGTCGTCGGACTCGGCGTCAACCGTGACGTCGAGCTGGAGCTTGTAGTGCTCGCTGTGAAAGGTCACGGCCTTGCTGGGGTTGCCGTGCGTGTGAGTCTGTTGTACGATTGTGGTGACGTGGGGCTCAGTGGCGTATTGGAAGGCGGGGAAGAGCTCAATATCTGTAATGTTTGTGAGTCCAAATGAGTCTGTGAGGGATGTGGATGTGAACACGAACCCATCTCCAGACAACCGCGGATGCACTCGACGCGGCGGACGAGCCATTTCTTGAGCTCCTCCTGGATCTTGGTAGTCTCGCGAAAGGCGCTCTGCCGGTTGCTCTTGGCCAGGACGGTGGCCGTCTTTGGGCGGGGGAAGAAGTCTACGAGGTCGACGACGCCGTCATCGTGGATGTACCTCGTCTGCAGGATGTTGGAGGATGGGAGATACTGCTGTCTTTGAGTGTGGTTAGCGTCACATCTTGTGGTGTGGCCCCGAGACGGGCGTCTATCTTACTTTGTCGTGCAATGCTTGGATGCGGGAGGGCAGATACTGAAGAAGCCTCCTTTGTCCTTGTCGAGGAGACGACAGAAGACGGTAGGGGAGTCAAAGTCCGGCCTAAAGCATAAGTCAGGCTTCTCGATTTAGAGCCAATGGGATGTATCACGAAGAGCAAGACTCGAAGTTCCCGGAAAAGAGCACGTTGACTATGTTTGCTCACTTGAGTTTCCATGTGTGTTGGCCAATCAGGCGTTTCGATGAACCATTTTGGCGCCATCAAGTGATGTTGAGCGTAGCAAGCGATTTAAACAATTCGTGTAAGTGAACGCCAAGCATCAGGAGTCCAAAGAGAAATGCGTTCTCACCAACACATGTAATCAACCGAACCATTCATGCCAACAAGTGCGCATGTGTGCATGTTGCCGATCATTCCATAGTCCTCGATAGGTAGGTATCCGGCATAGCTGCCGGCGGCATGTCTCTTCGAACACTGCTGAGCCATGACGTCGGTTTGCCGGAGCGGCGGGAAGACTCAGTACTGTCTGTGTTTTTCTTCAAAGATGGATTTCTAGAAACTTGATTGTTGTCGCGGAAAAAGCAATGGTCAAGACAGGGCTTGACAGACACACTACGTGTTGGTGAGGCTGCACGGTTAATGTCTCTCATCTACGAATGACATGAAGTCGTGGTAAGGTGTGAAGTCAAGCCTCGGTCAAGGGAGAAGGGTAAACCCCGGCCGAATGCTGAACACGGGAAACACGGGAAGCTTGCGGTCCTGCAGCTTCGGTGGCTGCTGCGAGGCGCGCCAAAGAGACCGATCTTACCGCTGAGCTTTGTCGAGACGGTGTCTAACTAGTCGAAGGGAAAACGTCCACTAAGACGAAATTCCTGATTCCCACAGAGAACGAACGGACGGCGCTTGCGTCGAGCTGCATATTGTGATACGCATCCAATAGCCAATAGCTGCGAGATCCATCGATGCTGTCAAATGGTTCGAGCTGATTGACTTTGCTAGACAATAGAAACCGACAGAGACTGATGGTCATGTCGAGGCAGACCGATGACGCCGTCGACTTGGCCTTGGACGCGTCGAGAAGCTGCCGCATATCCACTTGGCGGGAGCGCTCTATCGACGGGAGAGCCGTCAGATCTGCAAGCCGAGCTGGGTCAGGCACATCAGCTACCCTGCGCGAGCTAAGTCGATCCTGTAAACTCGCACCGAGGGCGGGCCAACATCCAGCACCCGTTCTGTCACCCTCTCGCCCGACGTTCGGGTTTCTGCTTTCTTCTTCCCTCGGCGTGGATCTTTTGGAAAAGAGCTCCTCTCCGGAATATCCACTTCGTCCTGGCTCACCTGAGTCGTAAGATCGATCGGGGAGGGGGCGCAGGAATCCAAATGACAGCCCCGCTACGCACTCGGTTTAGGGCTGAATGACGGTGGCTGACATCATGACGGCTCTCTCACTCTCTCTCTCATCCCTTTTCCCGCTACGCGAGCTGCCCCAAGCTCCTAGAGTGCCACGGCGGGAAGGGAGGAAGAGGCGGGAGAGAAACGGCGTGTGGCGGGTGACCGCATTGAAGGAAGCTCCTGTCTCACTCGGGCAAGTGTTCAGGTGAACCAGCTTCGGGGATATTTCTGGGAGAGGCGGGTTAGTGTGTGAGACATGTGCATTCCCAACCAGCTTCCAAGACTGAGAAGGCGTGTATTGCTAGTGAACGATATTGCGGGGGAGGCTGGCCGGGCTCGTCCGTCGCGGTCCATGCAGAAAGAAAAAAAAAACTGTCAATCGATAGATGCCCCGATTTCAAGCCTCCCGGACTCGAGCGTTTTCCAGCCCCCCCCCCCGGGGTCTGTGTAAGTAGGCATAGGATTGTGGCTCGGTCTAGACCTCCATGTGAAAAGGCGGGACAACACGGCCAAGCTGAGAAACAACTTCGTCTATTCGAAAAGCAAACGAAACGACCCGAGGCAAGATCTGTTGGATGGCTGATAGCAAAAGCCTGTTATTGTGCTTGGAAGTCTCGGAAGAAACGGGGCTCCAGAAACAACGACAATGCAACGGTTGTTTAGAGTGTGTGCAGATCGTTTGTTAATCAGCAGGACAATTCAATATGAACTTGGAATTATTGATTTTAAACTTTTGCCAAACATGTCGACAAGTTCGACTTGACATTTCGGATGCTCCTCGGGAGCAGCGGGTCGCGGCACTGTCCGAGAAACCGGCTCGGTAGGCAAGTCTTGATTTCTGGGCGGCAGATTGGTCCGAGGAGGGAAGACGATGGACGGACAGGCGAGGTAGACACCGCACGGCGAGCAGGACGGTGCTGGATGCATGGTAGCAGTGGTGTGTGCGAGTGCGAGTGGGGTCTGGTCACCCGAGCACTTTCTACTTGCACGAGCGACCACATGGCTACGTGAACCTTAACCGACTGCAAGGACACCTCCCACTGCTGCGGTAGAAGCATGTGTGTGTGGTGTTGGTCTTGGTGTTGCGGTCTGGTTCACTCGGATGCGGCTGCGGTGTGGCCCAGCCAGCCAGCCAACTGAAGAACCTACCTGTGACTCTGAGCGTGAGAGACGGCTGGACCAAGCTTAAATCGAGTAAAGGCGTGTGAAACTCGGGAGGACACTTTTCTGCAATTCTTCGGACGACGCTTCCCTGCCGGTTGCCAGCCTGCCCGCCTCCCGGTGTCATGCGTCGAAAAGGCATGGGAGAAATAGGATTAGGGGAGCTAGCTGTTGAAGTGTGCCTTAGTCTTTTTAGGTTGGCATGCTGTAGCTCACCTCGCCTAAAGGCACCATAAAGTCAGGCAATCTTAAATCCCCTTTCAGGTACGGATACCATTACCCAGCCTCAGGAGAGCAGGCTCAGGAGTCAGGTCAGGCCAGAACTCAGGGGAAATAAGGTAGGTCGTTGAATGAATTGTGAAAATCAGTCAGGCAGTCGGCCATTGGCACACGGCGGGGACGATGAGCCGTCGAACGGGGCCCAGATTGATGACTCAAAGCAGACGGCGTGTTGTTGTGATATTGCGGGCAATGCGTTGGTTTGTTGCCGTTACGTTGCGGTCAGGTAGCAATGTGTCCATGACCAACAAGCCAGACAAGAACGACCCAGTATTTCCTTCTCTCTGGGCTTCCAAGTTCCACGATGGCCCATGATCCTCAGCTCCCGAGGTGGGATGCGGATGGATGCAAGATGCACTAACAGCGGGGGAGAACAAGTTGTCGACACTATGGACCACTTCCAGTTTGCCAGGAGGACCCGGAAGGCCCGCGGAACGCAGGTAGGTAAGGTAAGCAACGGCGAACGGTACCTGATCGCACCGCAGCACAGGTGTTGCCAGTCCAGTCGGGGTCCGGTGCATTATGCTGGTTGCATTTCTCATGGGGTTCGCCTCTCTCTCTTGGAACAAAGGGCAATCAGTGGTGCTCATCACTGTGAGCTGGCATGTCACAGGGAGCCGAGGGGAAGGAATCCCTGAGCAGGCGACCCTGACCGCTCCAGTCCTGCAGCAGCAAATCCACGAGCCGTCTCCACCGTGAGGCGCGCCAAGATTGGGCCCACATCTCATCAGCGAGACACCGCGACGACTGCCTGTGATTGGCCGGTAACTGGCGGTAAGCCTGCATAGCGTACAGTGCGCTTGCCTACAGGGCAGAGGCACGCTGAAAAAACCCCTCCCCAGCGTGCCAGCCCAGCCCACACTCCTTGGTGGCCGCCCACCTCACACTCATCGGCTGGTGTGGGCGCGACACTGGGGGTCCAGAAATGATCCGCACTGCCGTGACCATCTCCGCGCCTCTCCAGTGTCTCGCGACGGTGGAAGTCTGTCTGCCACTTCCTGCCTCCCCCCCTTCTACTAAGCAGTTAGCACAGCAGACCATAGCAAAAATCCAAGCACCGAGCGGCAGCAAGCCCAGCTCCTCCTCAACCAGCCAGAGCTGCAAATGACCGCGCCCAGCTCCTCGTCCCGACCCCGAACCCAAAAGACCAAGCAAACTAGTCCCAGATCCAGCCAGACCAGTCTCCAGAACTAGACCCAGACCCAGACCCCCCCGACCCATCCAATCCATTTCATTCACACACCCCGTTCGTTGGCTTGTTCGTTGTACGAAGTACCGTACCGCATGCCTTACCGTACCGTACCTTACCTCACGCTTTACCTACCTTGCCGAATGGCAAATGCACCTGCACCGGGACCTATCCTCCAGCCCCAGCCGTGAACCGCCCGGTGGAAACCAGATTTAATCATGTCCACCTCCTCCTCAGATTCCTCATCCCTAGTGCATGTGCTGCCTCCCGACCCCAGTCGCTCTTCTGCTCCCAGTGCCATATCATCTTCTCCCGACCCCATTGACCTCGACGACGACGCCAACTCGTCATCCCACGATACGGACACACATCTCCACCACCAGAACCGTCGTCTCCTGAGCCCGTCGCCCTTGCTCCTCCCACCACCCAAGTCTCCTTCACCTGGACACGCGACCAGCGACTCTTCCGCGGATGACCCCCGGCCACGAGACCAACACGCCGATCCTGCCCACGCTTCTCCGCGCCTGGGCTCCTCCTACTCATCTTCACTTAACCCGTCTCCTTCCCGTCAGCAACACTCGCCCGTCGCCCCTGTCGCCGACGACAGCAACGACATAGAGATGGAGCCGTTGAAAGAGACCGGCCATCGCCGGCGCAGGAGCAGTCTTATGCAGAGCGCCGGCTCCAGCAACCACCACCGAACCCCTTCACGAGGCCACAGCGGAAACCTGCTCGAAGAGCCCAAGATCTCGGAAGAGGACATGGGCTCATTGCCGTCTGCCTCGAAAGACATCGACAACGATAGCTTTTCCGATGAGGACCTCCACGACGATGAGGAGACCGGCTTGACGAAGAAGGACAAGAGGAGAAAGAAGCACAAGAAGCGGAACAACAGGAGGTTAGACCAGAGAATAGCGCCAGGGGGAGGCGTCACAGCCGAAGAGAAGAAGGAAGCAGACCAAAATGTCATCAGGAGGTCAATGATCAATATCGTGTTAATCCTGCTGTGGTACCTGTTTTCTCTCAGCATCTCACTGGTAAGCAACAATATCCCCCTTCCAGACCGTCAGCGTCACCTCGAGCTGACAATCGATTCCCCTAGTACAACAAATGGATGTTCGACAAGGACCACCTCAACTTTTCCTTCCCCATGTTTACGACTGCATGCCACATGCTGGTACAATTCGCCCTCGCCTCTTTGATATTGTTTTTGATCCCCTCCCTGCGCCCGTCGAATGCGCAGCGCCACTCCGACCTGGGTCGTTCACGGCACGAGTCCGAGCCAGAACGGCCGCTGATGACGAAGATGTTCTATCTGACGCGAATTGGCCCATGCGGTGCCGCGACGGGCCTCGATATTGGCCTCGGAAACACTTCCCTCAAGTTTATTACTCTTACGTTCTACAGTACGTCCTTGATCCTGGCCGATATTCGATATTGAATTGCTAACCAAGTCCAGCCATGTGTAAATCATCTTCCCTAGCCTTCGTCTTGATTTTCGCCTTTTTGTTCAGACTCGAGAAGCCGACGTGGCGTCTCGTTGCCATTATTGCGACCATGACGGCCGGTGTGGTGCTCATGGTCTCCGGAGAGGTCGAGTTCAACCTGGCCGGCTTTATCCTCGTCATCTCCGCGGCCTTCTTCTCCGGTTTCCGCTGGGGTTTGACCCAAATTCTGCTTCTACGTAACCCTGCGACTTCGAATCCCTTTTCTAGCATCTTCTTCTTGGCGCCGGTCATGTTCCTTACCCTGATCGTCATCGCCATCCCTCTCGAGGGCTTCCCCGCTCTCATCAAGGGTCTCGAGGTGCTCGTGGAGGAATGGGGTCTCCTCATGACCCCTCTGTTCCTGCTGTTCCCCGGCTGCATCGCGTTCCTGATGACTGCCTCCGAGTTCGCTCTGCTGCAGCGTACCTCCGTCGTCACCCTTTCGATTGCGGGCATCTTTAAAGAGGTCGTCACCATCTCCGCCTCAGCCATTGTGTTCCACGACCGCCTGACCCCCGTCAACTTTGTCGGTCTCATCACCACCATTGGCGCCATTGTGGCGTACAACTACATCAAGATCGTGAAGATGCGCGAGGACGCCCAGAAGGAAGTCCAGCGCGGCCACATGGAGGCTGCCGAGTCTTCTGGCTCCAGCGGCAGCGATAACGACGATGGCGGTGAGGAGACGGGTCTGCTGCGCAACAGCACCGACTACGAGGACAACCTCGTGACGGCGGATGGCGACATCATGCCGAACCCGAGCCACACGGCGCAGGAGTCGAGGACGGCTCAGGCCCACCGCGACAATTAGACGCGTGGCTTTCTATCTCTTTTATCGTATTTTGGGTCATGAAAACAAAACAAAACTGTACATTTGGAAGCAAGCATATCTGGCCGGTTGGCAGACAGGGAAGGCAAGGAGTTTGTTTTTGCAGACTTATCCGGGCAGAGACAACCTGTACCGAGATCTTTGAAAGAGTCTAAAACGGGTCGTGGCTTTTGAGACCCAAGGGTTTCAAGAGGGCCACAGAGGATGAGAAGCTTGCATATTGAGATGGATATACCCTACTGGCGACAGTAGACGGAAGACGGGAAGCAAATCAAGGGGGAACATGTCAGACTGCCGGGTTTGAGTCCCCCATCATTAGTGTAATGGCCAAGAGGTTAGACACGCAGAGAATCAAGAATATGTCATGACCAAAAAAGTTTTCATGAGTGAATTCGTTTCTATGTTTTGTAATGCATTGTACGGTTTATTACATGGGTATGCTTTCTGCCTCCAACTCCAAACGCCGCTTTCCAATGCTCAAAATCATGTAGGGGATGCGACTGCCTGGGCGTCATAGGAGCCACCGCGAAGCAAGCGTGCAACTAGGCCAACGAAGAACCTTAACCGAGGAGCTTGAGGCCGTTCTTGGTCTTCTGGCCGGGCTTCGTGACGCCGTGGTGATGTACCGGGCCGAGGTGGGGTTCATACCCGCCGCCGCCCTCGTGCTTATTCCCACCACCGCCGCCGCCGTGGCCAGAGTGCTTCTTGTTCTTCTTGTTGCGGTGGTTGTGGTGGTCCTTCTCCTTGACATTCGTGATTTTGATCTCGGTGTTGGCCTTGCGGACGACGACGGGGTGGCTCTGGATGTACTTTCCGTTCATCTCCTTGGCGGCCTGGAAGAAGTCGTCGGCGTCGTTGAAGGAGACGAAGCCGTAGCCCTTGGACTTGGCGGTGCGCTTGTCGCGGATGACGCGCGACTTCTGCACGGATTTCCAGCGCGAAAAGGCCTTGAGCAGCGAGTCGTCCGTCACCTCGCCGGCGAGGTTGCCGACAAAGAGGCGCAGGTGGCTCGGGTCCCACTCGGCGAGGGTGTCGTCGGACCACTTCTTGCCGCCGCCCTCGCGGACGACCGTCTTCTTGCGCTCCGGGGGCGCGTTGGCGGCCGCGGCGGCGGCTGCCGGGTTGGGGATGTCGGTGGCGTTGGGGCCGGTGCCGCCGAGGACGTTGGGGGTGCCGCGGCCTGCTGCGCCGGAGGCGGTGGCGGAGGCGGATGCCGAGGCGTCTTTGGAGGTGTAGGCGCTCTGCCACTGGGCTATTTGCATCGCCATGTCCGGGTCGTAGTCGGAGGCGCCTGCTCCGCCCGCGGCGGGGGCGGCGCCGGGGACGGGGAACGGGTTGCGGATCTGCGGCGCGGCGGAGTAGGACGCGGTCGAGGGGGGAGCGGTGTAGCTGCTCGTCTGGCCGTAGCCGCCGGGGGCGCCGCCGGCTTGCGGGTAGTGGTGGTACGAGGGCGGTGCCTGGTAGGGCCCGGCGCCTACGGAGGGCGAGGCATGTTGTTGGGGGTAGGACGGGTATGAGGGGCCATAATTGCTGGCTGCGGGTGTGCTGGCGTAGCTCGGTGCGCTCGAGTAGGAGGAGGGTGGCGCGGTGGACGCCGCTCCGAAGGCGGGCTTGAAGGCGGACTTGAAGCCGCCGGACGACTTTGAGGGGGGAGGCCGCGCGGGCAGGGACGGGTGGGATGGGTTGCTGGAGGCGCCGCTGGAGATACCTGGAGGGGGCGGGTAGGCCATGATGAATGACTGCGGATAATGTGGAGGATTTTTTTTGGTTTGGGCTCCTTCGCAAAGAACAAGACTTTGCGCGGTGTTGTTTGTGTGTGGTGAACGTACCTCTGAGCCTGGGTATTTCCTGCTCAAAGAGATTTCCCTTAAGCTTTGTGTCTTTGCTGCAGCCGACGTGTGGCGTCTGGTGTTGTCGCAAATGGCAAAGGATTCGGGTGTTGTTGGTGATGTACGGGCAGGATGTGACGATGTTGGCGTCGCAGCCTCGGCGAAAGCCTTGGAATGTGTGGCTGAGAACAAGCTTTCCAAGGTCACGTGTATCACTGTGGCTGGAACATGTCAGCGGAGCCGGTCGGTGCTTTCTACGCCCCTCTTCGGATGGTGGGTCCGCAACTGCCGTCGATCACGGGCTTACATAATTCAATCGCCAGCAAATACCGAGGTCACTCCGTGCAGTTCCATCCGCCAAGGCCCAGCAGGTCGCCAGAATCAAGCGGAAAACAAGCGGACGGAATTTCCGTCTTGAGCCATTTCTCCCATGTGGTATCGTTCCGCTCGGCTGGGTTCCTCGGCCGCCCGAGTTCCTTACCACCCGTTCCTGCATCAGACGCATTTTATCCGTCGAGAAATATCAGACGGACATGGCGGATAATTGTTAATGCAATTATTCTGTGTCTCTTCCACGTCCCTCCTTACATGGGGAATTGACATCATGGCGTCCGGAGAGGGCCCGTTTGAGGCCGCTGCGACTGCCACGGTCAGGTCCATGCCAATCAATAGTGCGAGTGGATTCCTAGCGGAGCTCCAGCGGAGTTGTCAACCGACGTCTCCGACCCGTGCAAGTGCGACCGATCCAAGGCCCGAAGGCGGCGATACGGTGTTAGGTGTTTAACCCCCACCTAAAGGTTGCCCCTCGTTTCCTTTGTCACGGCCCAGATTTGTGAGCACCACTGAGCCAGGCCCGAGGCCGAAGTGTGGTGGCATCAGCATGGACGGATTTACCGTCGATTGCGCCTCCATCCACACCTTGAGGTACCTTGGGAGATGGAGGTGCGATATTTTCTGTCCCCCTCCGGCTGAGCAAGCAAAACGCGTGGGGCACCCCAACGAACCCAATAGATTGAATTCGCTGCTCCGGCCAAGTAGTCCAACTGGAGGAAAATGGAGCGGGCTTTTCTGGCTACGGCCAGCTTCGGTTTGGTTGGGACCGACTTTTGCCTGGAGACTACACACCATTGAAGCGCATCGTGATTTGTCGCGTATTCTGCGCGAGTCCCGCTGTCTGCTGGCGAGTCTTTCCAGGGATAGTAACAGCCAGGGATGCCAGCTGCGAGGCGCATGCAGACGCGGATGCGGCATCGCTGCCTTCTTCAAGCGAGGACAAGACAGCAGATGCGTTGAGGTTGGGTTTGAGTGGTCACTGGCAAGGCTGCGTTTTTTTTTGCGGCCTTCCCTCCGAGGACTAACGGCCAGACGGCATCACGCCGAGAGCTCGCATTGTGATCAAAGGCAGCGACGCGACGCCGCCCTTCCTCCCATCTTTCAAGGGTTCATGTCCGGAGTTTCTGGAAGCCATGCTGTGCTCTGCTATGCTGGAACGGCCCGGAGCATGGGAGGGGGTGTTTTCCCATGCTGAAGAAACGGAATTTCCTCAAGTGCAGTCCGGGGCATGAGGCACATGCTGGTTTGTGCAGGGCGGCTGCTCGAGTGATAGCTCGACTGCACCGTGTCTCTCGTTTCTCGCGCTCGCCTTTCGTCGGTATCACCCCTGACTGTCGATGAACGGTCCAAGAGCGGGCGAAGCGAACGAGCGAGCGAGCACCGGAGCTCCGTTGCGTTGGGAGGGTGATAATATATGCCGCCAGCCCACTGTCTCTCTTGCGTTACCCAACCTTGCGCAAATAAGGTATCGTGGGTAGTGGACGTGGACGTGGACAGGGACAGATTAGCAGGAGCCCCCCGCGTGAAGTTAGACCGAGCGCAGAGTGATTCCTCCGCGGCCGTGGGTTGCGAAACGTCAGGGTCTGACGCATCAGGTTTGGATACCGGAGTCGCACCTCGTCTCTTCCTGGAACACGCAGAGTGTGAGGCAGAAACTCGCGGCGGCCAATGGGAAAGGGTGCCTATCGCCGAATCGGACCACAACAGGACGGATCCAGAAGCGCCTTTTTGCAAGGAGTCAGGACCGTCTTTCGTCAAGGCTGGCGCGCCTCTGCTTGACTAAAACACCACCGGCGTGGAGCAGGCATGATGGTCGTTGCTGGGCCGCCATCCGCCGCGCGGGCCGGCTGACGGCCACAATGCGGTAGCTGTGTACACCGGCGTCGCAGCGTGCTGATGAGCAAAGCGACGGGTCCAAGTTGGTACCTGCTTACGGCGCTCTCTAGTCAGAGGACATGATGCTGCTTGATGCTATTCGTTTTGTTTGTCAATCATCGTGTTGCAGGTCTGTGTTCCCTGCAAAACGGCAATACATACAGGCAAGCTGCAAAATGTGTTTAGGCAAAGATGCCAAACGGGGAAGCCGGGCTGCTGACAAGAGCGAGAAAGATGAGGTAGCAGAAGAACATCGTCATAAGTGCCCCTCCATGACAAACCACCCAATTGGAGGAGGCAGCACAAGGGGCCTTGATGGAGCACATTGGCTGGTGGTGACGATGCCGTCCCTCTTCTTTCTGCCTCTCTGTCTCTCGGTCTCTGGTCTCTGTATCTCCCTCATTGCGTGGACGGAAGCGCTGGAAGAGCTGGTGGGAAATGCCAAAGATACATGGCCAGTACATGTTGCCCATGAGTAAGCTCCGTCAACAAAGCCAATCGCTCCAACCGGCGTCCCGCTTTTCTGCCCAGTCTTTGGCTTTCCCTCACGCAAAAAGACGAAAGTCAGCCGTGGGCGTTTCCCACAGCAGCGATGGCGGCGATGAAGCACCAGGTACCGCACCATGTACGCCCTGTGCCTCCTACTGCGTGGGAGTACTTGGAAGCTAAGAGTGGGAGTGTGCAGGTTGTCATGGGGGGGCCCCTGCCCCAATGCAAACCACCCCCCTCCCATTGTCCCCTCCTACCCCTCCGTCGACCCTCCCCCTACAAACTTCGTCCGGGTTGACGAAAGCTCCAGCTTCTTGTCCTCTTGACACATTCTCCTTGAGATAAATAACTCGACGCTCCCGCAGTCTTCGTGGAATCGCGCGTTTGAACCTCTCCTCCATCAAAACACCCCTACATTTTCATACCGACCAACCGCCATCATGTCTGGACCAGTGTAAGTATCATCTGCTTCATTCCCCTCCCCCGTCGCTCCAAAGCAAATTACCCCACCACCCCGCTTCCGGCCTCCGAAGCCTCACGACGACATCATGATGCTGGCCAATTCGCGCAGCTGTGTGTATTGTCGTGAGGTTGAGGAGGTTGGACGGGTTCACGGGAGGTGCCAATGCATATTGGCCGTGAGCTATCAGCTTCTCTCGCAACAACACCTCATGCTCATACAACCAGCGCTCGTCTTGCCAATATCGTGGCAAGCGTTGTGCCAGCTCCGAGGTCCCGCCCCGCTTTACTTCGCGCCCGAATACTCAAAGTCCGGATGTGAATAGTAGCTAACCACATCGCAGCGCTGATATGGGCCTCATCGGCCTGGCCGTCATGGGTCAAGTTTGTACACCACAACCCTCTACAGATGAATTAAAAGCTAACTGTCTCTCTATAACATCATATTAAATGCCGCTGATGTCTCGACACCCTTTATTTGGCCTTTCCCGGCCGTTTTGAAGTTATACAGAAGTTGCTGACTTTGATATAGCACGGTTTCACCATCGCCGCCTTCAACCGTACCGTGTCCAAGGTCGACCGATTCCTGGCCAACGAGGCCAAGGGCAAGTCCATCGTCGGCGCTCACAGCCTCAGCGAGTTTGTGGGCCAGTTGAAGAGCCCTCGCCGTGTGATGCTCCTCGTCCAGGCTGGCAAGGCTGTCGATGACTACATCGAGAACCTCCTCCCCCTCCTTGAGAAGGGCGATATCATCATCGATGGTGGTAACTCTCACTTCCCCGATACCAACCGCCGCACCAAGTACTGCGAGACCAAGGGCATTCGCTTCGTTGGCTCCGGTGTCTCCGGTGGTGAGGAGGGTGCCCGCTACGGCCCTTCCCTGATGCCCGGTGGTAACGAGGAGGCCTGGCCCCATCTTAAGGACCTCTTCCAGAGCATCGCCGCCAAGAGCGACGGCGAGGCCTGCTGCGACTGGGTCGGTGACGAGGGTGCCGGCCACTACGTCAAGATGGTCCACAACGGTATTGAGTACGGTGACATGCAGCTCATCTGCGAGGTATGTGTCCCAAACGCTGATCTACCCAACCAACACTTCTAATACAACACATAGGCCTACGACATCATGAAGCGCGGTCTCGGCTTGTCTAACAAGGAGATTGGTGACGTCTTCACCAAGTGGAACAAGGGCGTCCTGGATTCTTTCCTGATCGAGATTACCCGCGACATCATGTACTTCAACGACGACGATGGCACTCCTCTCGTCGAGAAGATCCTCGACCAGGCTGGCCAGAAGGGTACCGGCAAGTGGACTGCCGTCAACGCCCTTGACCTTGGCATGCCCGTCACTCTTATCGCCGAGGCCGTCCTTGCCCGTTGCCTGTCCGCCATCAAGGAGGAGCGTACCAAGGCCTCTGGTCTCCTTCAGTACGTTGGCCGCAACAACAAGTTCGAGGGCAACAAGGAGCAGTTCATCGACGACCTCGAGCAGGCTCTGTACGCCTCCAAGATCGTTTCCTACGCTCAGGGCTTCATGCTGATGCAGGAGGTACGTGTCGTCTTTTCCAACCTTACACGATAAAATGCTAACAAACCTTTTGCAGGCCGCTAAGGAGTATGGCTGGAAGCTCAACAAGCCCTCCATTGCCCTCATGTGGCGTGGTGGCTGCATTATCCGCTCCGTCTTCCTCAAGGACATCACCAACGCTTACCGCAGCAACCCCGACCTCGAGAACCTCCTCTTCGACGACTTCTTCAACAAGGCTATCCACAAGGCCCAGCCCGGCTGGAGAGACGTAGTTGCCAAGGCTGCCCTCCTTGGTATCCCGACTCCTGCCTTCTCCACCGCCCTGTCTTGGTTCGACGGCTACCGCACCAAGGACCTCCCTGCCAACCTTCTCCAGGCACAGCGTGACTACTTCGGTGCTCACACCTTCCTGGTCAAGCCTGAGTTGGCCAACGAGAAGTACAAGGCTGGCGAGTACCACCACGTTAACTGGACCGGTCGCGGAGGCAACGTCTCTGCTTCTACTTACAACGCTTAAAAGGATTTTTGGATGGGTTACGCGTAGACTAAGGAAAGGGCACAAACTATTATGATACCTGGTATAATGGTGCCAGGCGAAATGAAATGAAATGATTCCTCCCATTTGACCTTGATATTGCATAGCTGTGACAAGTGCATGAGACGATTCCGTGCAGCGAGAACCATCAACTGCTTGGCTTGAAACTCGGAAAACCACCAGTTGAGATGGACAATCGAACGCCGGGAAGTGAAGACGGGGCTTTTTCGAAGCTAGCTTGAAAATGACTACATGTTAGCTCAAAGCAAGCTAAACTGCATTGGACTGGGCTTCGTTCTGATTGAGGCCTGTAATAGAATCATGTTGAAGGCTGAAAATCATTCCCTCCAAGGCAAAGATTGAGAACATCCAGTATTTCTGAAAGTCCCTATTGATCCGTAAGAGAGAAAGGCATGATGCACTCTCACTAAGGCACAGGCACCTTGAGGAAAGCTATCTGCGCACGGTCCCCAAACGGAGACCTTTCTGGTTGGCTTTGGCGCGACAGGGGTCACCTCAGGCACCTCAGCCTCGTCGCGAGAAATTTGGGGACGCGAACCGACCTCCAAGCCATTTCAACCATCAACCCCAGCCTTCCCACATCTCGCGCGCATCCATTAATCAACGTCACTTGGCGCACTTCTCTTCCTACGAACGATATCGCAAGTTGATGGAAAGATTGACTGCTTTGCGCCAATAAGAATCGCGCATCGAGGACCGCCAGTTACCATCACATCCAAAATCCGCGACCGCGACCCATCATGGCTCAGGATCCGAGTGACGGAATTGATCAGGAGCTTGTACGCAGCGCCGCCCCGATTTGCATTTGATGTAAACTCATCGCTAACGCCTTAACAGCTGAGCCATGCTCACCTGATTTCCGCGAACCATTATGCCGACCAGGCACGTGTCGATCTGAACCAAGTTACGAAATGGCTTATGGCTGCCCCTCAAGTCGCGAAAGACAAGGCCCCGTTCTTCTGGACCTACCTCGATAGACCCCGCGATGGCCAGATTTATCTCACATGGCAGCCACTCAAAAGGCTTGGAACCAACTTCGCCAGCGATGGCATGATCTGGGGCCCTGAGCAATACCACAGACAGGACGTCGGCAATGGATTGGTATGCCACCTCTTTGTCACGCCGTTGGTCCCATTACTGACAATGGACATAGTCTCTCGAGATCCACTACATCAAGTCGGGTTTCATCCCCGGCGAGTCGGTCGCCATGCATGCGCGCCGCAGATTCCGTCTTGTGCCTTCGCAGACAGGTGTGATGAACGCGCCGCAGCCCGATATCAGCCTCTGGATCGTCCACTACGGGCCGTCGGACCCTCCTGACCGCGTGCCGGTCAACCTTATTCCCGTCTCCCAAGACACTCAACACATCATGGCCACCCGCAACCACCTGCAGAAGTGCGGCCAGATTGCTCGCAAGGACTTCATGTTATCAGACCGTGCTAGCTGGCCAAGTATCCAGTTCCCCCGCAATGGAGGACGACCTCAGATGTACAACCCTCCAGCCCCGTCACGGAGGGTTCCTCAGCAGATGGCCTACCCTCCCTCGGGCCCCTCTGGTCGCCGTGGCCGCCAAACCCAGGCTCAAGCCCAGGCCCAGGCTCAGGCGCAAGCCCAGCAACAAGCCTTGGCGCACGCCGAAGCCCTGCATGACGATGAGGAATTGGAGAAGGACCTCTTCGACCATCTCACTCCCAGAGACGTTTCCTTTGCGCGGTACCAGCAGAACCACGAGTGGATGGAAGAGATCGTTTCTTCTCCTTACGGTCTTGCCCAGATCGCGCCGCCTGATCTCGGACTTGGCCTTAAGGGCGAGCTCGCATCTTTGACCGATGGCATCTTTACGGCACAGAGTGCTAATGCACTTACTGAGGTTCCTCAGAAGCCGTACGTTGGTCGGTTGGAGCCTGGTCTCGCAGACGAGTTCAGAAAGAGAGTTCAAGAACATCTCGAGACGACAAAAGCGGAAATGGAGAAGATGAAGGCAGAGCATGCAAAGAACCTGGCTAGCCTCAAGGCCAGCTCTGTGTTCGTGGATGCAGAGAAGGAGATCAAGAACTCGATTCAGGAGCGGGGCCCGGAGATTTGGCGTCTCGAGGGCCATTCCACAGATGCGGACGACAACTCTGGCACATGGTCTCAAAAGCACAACAAGAAGGTGGATGACATCGTGGCGCAAGTCGAAGCCAACCTTGGCCGCCATATTGAGGTCCTTCACCACGTTCATCGTATCCAGGATGGCGGCTTCCAGGAGCCGGCCCCTGAGCCCGTGAAAGAGCCAACACCAGCTCCGCCGCCTGCGGCTTCTCCGCAAGCTCCTGCGATAGGCGCTGAGCCAAGCGGTACCGCCTCCCGGCGACCCTCTCAGGCCGGTTCTCAACATAGTGGCGTTATGGTCGGCGACTCGGACATTGACATGGGCGGCACTGCCGCAGGTCTCCTTGATCAAATGCACACTGGCTTCTCTGCCACATCTACTCCTATCAACAATTTCCCCACACCACAGGCTCATCTTTCAGCGCTCAACTCGAACGCCGGCACTCCGGCCAACGCAAACGCGCCGTCACCGGCGCCTGTGCCCCCGACGATTCCTGAAGAGTCGGAGGCTCAATCTGCGCCATCTGGCGGGGAGGACATCACAATGGGCAACACAGAACCTCCAAAGGATGCACCCACCGCGCCCGATCAAGGGACTGGCAGCGGGGACTGGGTGATGGTACCTAAGGGGGGTGCATCGCCGGACCCTGCCGCCGCGGCCAACGCCAATGCGACTGAGAGTGAGGCCCCGAAGCCGACTCCCAAAGCTCCTTCTGCCGCCGGTACCCCTGCCGGAGAGACCCCTGGTGGCTTCAGCTCCCTCGGCGATCTCGATTCTGCCGGCGATGCAATGGCGACTTATGGAGCATCGCTGGGTGATGGCTTGGACATGAACGCGGAAATAGATGACTCTGCTTTCGGTGATGCTTTCCACGGCATCTCCAACACGAATACGCCTGGAAACCAATCTGAAGGCGCTTAGGGGACGGTCTGCCTTCAGTGATGCTTTCCTAGGCTTGTCTAGCCCAATACGATATTGAGGGAAATCAGAGAATGTTTCGGAGCTGCTTTTGCAGAAAAGTATCTGTGATAGATTATGATGTAAATTTAAGACAATGTTTTGCTTGGGCAGAGAGAGGATTCCACAACATGCTGGCCTCTGCTGGGTTCGCGGTGATGGCTTTGGGTCTGTATGGTATCAATCAAGTAGGCGACTGGAGAATGTCACGGATGCGTCCGTTTTCAGGCCGCTGTTTTCTGTATGCGAGGCCATCTAATGGACTGGTGAGGCGCAATTGCTCTATGTTGAATACCATCTGCCGAATACTTCCCAAATAACAACAATGGCCATGAAGGATATCGACAAGGACAGCGTCAATAGCGACAGTGATAAACAGTGGTAGTCACAATGGATCAGGGGTGCGAGCTCCCAGGATGCTACTTTACGACTGTCGATCCACCGCCACACACATCTTTCCGTCTGAACAACAGCGGCATAAGGTATGGCCAACCCATGATGGATCAAGCATATTTCTTTACCTAAACTTTATCGAGGCCGAAGCCTTAGGTATATGAAGTTCCACTTCCCTCCTGGACTTTTAATCTATCGTATGGCTTTAGCACGGGTGTCAAAATGCTTATTCACGTCTCAATCACACAAGCGTCTTTTACGTAAGACCGAGTCTAGACTATCATTTTCGCCAAGGGCGACTATGGCTGGGGACCAACAGCGCCATCGAGGTGACCATCGAGAACAAGATCAAACACGGAGAAAATGGTGATACAGGGCGGTTCATCCCCAGAGCGACTTGCTTGCGTTGACAGGGGCTTGGTCAGTGCGCGCTGTTAGTGAGATCGCCTGGGCTCCGGGGATTTCACTAACGTGGATCCACTCTGCGGCTTGGTTCCGGGCGGGAGGTTTGAGTTTGATCAGCTCAAGGACGTCGTCTCAGCCGCCGCTTTGCACTGGCCCCTGTCATCCCGACTTTCATTCAACCTCCTCAACGCACCAAGGCGTTCATCCATCCCGCCGGGCCATCAAACGAGGATTGGACGAAACTGCGCTGCTTATACATTTACATGCTTAACGACACAAATCAACTCAAGCTTGTTTGCAAGTTTAAGACGAGAGCTTGAGAGCTAAGGGCAACCAAGTCTCTGCCTGTCTCGGGCTTCACTCTACGGTCTATGAGACCTCAACCATGAAGCCGCGCAATGCGGCTCACACACTACCAAGCGGCTAGTGACGACGCGCCGAGCTTGAATACAGCCAAGCGATGCAAGAGGCCGGGATCGCGAAACCAGGCTTCGCCTCTTGCGAGATCCCCCTCCCGCACCAGTGCCCACCCCATTGCGATGGATGGTTGTTTCGCAATCCTCCGTCACCGCGTTGGGTGCCCCCGAGTGGCTGGGCCCACCCTTCGGGGAGAAATGTTTCTCAATGCCACCCATTGCGTCCAGGCCCCGGCCCCGTCAGCCAATCTATCGTGCGACCTCATACGCCGCTCCGAAGGGCTCGGTAGCGTGTGTCGGCCGATGAGACGCCCTCAGCACCCCTGCCGAGCTTTTTCTCTCCTAAGCTTGAAGCCTTGAGATGACGTCCAGGGGTGGTTCGCACTGGGTCCTGCCACAGGTCTCCCCTGTCTGGGGTGGTAACGTTGACTTACACGCGAGGAGATCCATATCAAAGCCACCAGCCCGAGTTTTGCGGCTCTTGGGACGGCTCTTTTGCCTCCCTTTCTTCTGGTTTCTCCATTCTTGTTCGCTTCTCACTCATTACTTGTGTGCGCCTTTCTTTCTAACTGACGATCCTTTTTTTGGTGGTCGTTGGTTAATGTTTTCGATTCTCTAGTCAACCCGTCTGCAGGCCAGCTTTTCTTAAGCAATCCCTTCGTTACGTTCGTTTTCGATTCGACCTCGATACCCGTGCCCTAGTTGGCCGTTTTTTTCTACTCCCGTAATTCTTCTTCTCGAAGACCTTTTGACGATTAAGCCGACCCCAGCACGACTCTTCTATCAACAAAAGATTTGGACGAAATGCGTTTCACAAAGTCTCTGGCTCTGCTGGCGAGCATTGCCTTCGCCGACGCCCAGTTTACGAAGCCCCTGGCAGGAGATTATTTCAACATTGGCGAGAAATTTGCGATTGAGTGGGAGACGGCAGGCTTGCAAGGACCCATCAACATCGACCTGGTACCTAGCGGAGTGACGGATGGTTCAGTTGTTGCAGAGAGGATCGGCGGTAAGGTCATCGTGACGGATGGCTTGGGGATGTGGTGTACTAACAAGAGTTGGCAGAGCAAATCCAGAATGTTGGTCGGTTGTACTGGGCACCCGATGCCTCCATCGCGGCCTTTGACAGCTTCATGATGGTCATCACCGATTCTGCCAAGGCTACCGTCATGTCCCAGTCGTTCAAGATCAACCAACTTACGGATCAGCCCATCGTCCAGACCTACGTCGGAGCTGAGGTTCAGGTTCTTACCAAGCCGCCCAACGCCCCGAAGACGATTTACTCTGGTGACTTGCCACCCGAGGCCACCCCTGCTGGACTCGTTGTCGAAGCTGCTCCTGCGAAGGCTGCTCCTGCCAACGGTACGATTCCTGCTGCTCCCGCCAAATCCAATGCTGCTGGCGACGCTACTGCCCCAGCAGAGACCGCCCCCGCGACAACAACTCCTGCGACTGGCGGTCGCCGCAAGGGCAAGGGAAAGGGCAGAGGAGGCAACAGAAACAGCGATGGCGCCGAAGCAACCGCGGCCCCGACGGCTTCCGCCCCGGCAGGACAACCTGCGGCTGGCGGCAACGGCACCGACGCAGCGCCTTCACCCATCTTCTCGACTATTGATCCCGCCGGAGGCGGGGCTGCTGCTCCTTCGCCTGCTCCCATCAAAAACAACCAGACCGCGCCCGCAACAACACCTGCCGCGACTGAACAGAGCCGTGTCTCCATCAAGCCATCTGCGACACCCACCGCCTCCCTTCCCCAAGTTCTCATTCCGCCAAAGAACTCCAGCACTTCCGCCGAGGCATCTGCCACCCAACCGGCCGTTCTCGTCCCTGGCAACACGACTGTTCCGGCCGTTTCTACTCCCGCCGAATCCAAGGTTGCCGTTCCAGCTAACACGACTGTGCCCGCTGCCACCTTGCCCGCGGTGCTTGTCCCCCCGGCTAACACCAGCACTCCCGCCGAGACGGCTGCGGCTTCCGCCTCCCTGCCCCCGGTTCTCATCCCGTCGAACACGAGCGCTACCGGACTGCCAGCCATTCCCGCCACCGAGCCTGCTGCCGTCGCCCCGGTTCCTATTCCTTCTGCTCCCCCGGCCGATACGAGCGCTCCAGCACCTCCTGCTGCCGCTCCTCCCGCTACCACTCCATCGGAACTCCCCGCCGCTACCGCCATCAAGCCGCCTCTCAACCCGGTTCAATCTTCTCCCCCGGTGCCCTCTGCCGTGACTACTCCCAGCTCTAGTGTCGCACCCGCAACGCCGACCCCTAGCACCGGCAGCGGCGACAAGGAGAAGGGCAACAAGAACGGCAGCGAGAAGGGCTCTGACGCGGGAGGCAGCGCGGAAAGCCGACCTCCCGTAGCCACCGCGCCGTCCTCGACCGTTGCGTCTACACCTGCTAGCTCTCAGTCTGCCGGCACGGGCTCGAGGCCGACCGCAGTGCCGCAACTGGACACCCCCGCCGACCCTACCACAATCCCCCGCCTCGGCGCGATCATCTCGCTGCCGTCTTCCCTGATGACTTCCATGGTGCTAGCGAGCAATATCCAGGCCCAGGGAGTCGCGGCACCTACGACCGGTCTCGTCTTTGCCACGTCCCCTCCCTCGGTCCTCACTACATCTGGCGGAAGCAGGCAGGCGCAGAAGAGCTATCTTGCTGCGATCGTTGGCGGTGCTGCAGCTCTTGCGGTCACGTACGTGCTGTAGACGGTGGACAGAGAAGAATGATGACATGATAATGGTTAAGAGGGGCGAGAGCGAAAAGGCAGCGTAAGGGTTTTCCTTGTCCATAATTGTAAGATGCTGGCGCCAAGTGGTTTTTGAATATCACAAACTACAACATATCAAAAAAGGAAATAAATCAGATGGCCAGATTCGCATACTGGTATTTGTTTTGAGAAACTCTGTTGGACAGGCTTGGGGTTCGGCAATAGCCCTAAAGTCTCGTATCCTTTTGCCTTCTAGCCAGTACACCTCAATCGATTCTTCTCTATGTCAATGTTTGTCTTACTGGGTTGATCCCCTTTCCATGCGTCTATCACCTCGGGTCGGTCGTTCAGACCGGAGCCTCTCATTATAACAGAAAGAAATACGTCCGCTGGAAAAACAAGCGCTATGGATAAGCCATAAAGGTATACTCGTATTGGTTGTAAGGTTCCATACACCATAGCTGTTTCCCGTCTAGCTCTCGGCACTCGGGCCTCCTGGGCTGTTCGAAGCATCATATGCATCAATGTCGAAGAACTCGGAAACGGGATCCGCCTCCTCTTTTGTCTTTTCGTCCTCACCCTCAGGAGGCTGCGGACCATCAGAGTCGAGAGGAGCGGTGATGGGGCTCGACGGTCTCGAATTACTCAATGATGATGAGCCCGAACCGGAAAAGTCAGGAGTCCGCGTCAGATCTTCTTCGGGTTCCTTCGGGGGCAAAATCCCCAACGGGTTGAGTAACCGACGAGGGTCGATGGTGTATTCCACGTAACATCCGATTTCAGGTCTGCCGACCTCGGGACTAATAAAAGGGGGGTTAGAGTATGCTTCTTGAGCAATTGTGGGAGAGGTTGGTATGAAATCCATCCAGATGGAGAAAGCAGCAAATGACGAGATTCCAGCACTGACCTCGAGAGAAGGCTTAGGATCTTGGGGTACACCCGGCTGCGAAGTTGTGAATGGTTCGGGCGGGCTTCCTCAGTCACAGCTTGTGCGACGATTACGATATCGCTTTGGGGATGGTCTATCGTACGTCTGGATACCGAATAAAGTGAGAGGTTGAGGAGCGGTGCAGGATGTACAAGACTCCTCATGTCATCTTCGACGGTCTTCTTCAGCGTCTTCCCCCATCTCGGAATGGGTAGAAACCACTGGACGAGGAAAGGACGTCCGTCTATCTGGGCTGCGTTTTTGCGGTTGAGCTCGGTCTTCAGGCGTTGAAACGGGGTGAGAAACGCCAGTAGTCCGTCTGTTCTGTCGCTGATGGGGAAGCTGGGATCATGGGCAGTGCTGAAGCCTGCACCGTAAGTGGTGTATCTGAAAGGGAAGACTGGGGCCATGATATGTTGCTTTCAATATCCAGAAAAAAGAAAAAGAGGTACAGGGATCGCTGACCTCTTGTGATGTTGTTAACTAAAAGTGATGAGGGTGGTGAGATTAAGCACCTGTGTCCGATGGATTCCAGAGAGAACTGATGTGTATTCTCGTCCCTTCAGGAGACATAAGCAGTTTTCCACAGGAAAGGAGGCTGTCCCAACATGGCAGGCACTGGTGCCATTGGTAGACCAACAGTGAGACAAGTTGGCAAGATCTCAATCGTCGAGGACATCTCTTTCTTTGCCGGTTCAGAAACATTATTGACAGGTTCAGGAAGTTGAAGAAAGAGGTCTCAGGGGTTGCTCAACACCTGCCGGTTGAACAAGAGATCCTGCTGTTCAGCCACAAGACAGTGGCGGCATGCGCTACTAATGTCTCTTGATAAGCAGAAACAACTACCATGGCCCCGTTCCTCTGGCCAAATACGTATTAAAAAGGAGGGAAGGGGCATTAGATATGCTTGTCAGACCAGATTGGCGTATTCCTGCTGGTGTTCGCCCAACTCGATGACTTGAGCTCGCACGGAAAGAACACTAAGGGGTTCAGCTGCTGACTTACTGATAATACCTGCTGTTTTTTTTTTGACGAATATCCATTTGATTCCTATTCCCTATCCGGCCTTGGACTTCCGGTCCCTCGTACCTGCTATTGCTAGGTACCGGGCCCTGCTTCCTTGACTGAACGACTACCCATATATACCAACCAAGGTACTGCATGCACGGCGAGCTTGGAGATGAACGTCTGCCTTTCTACGATCGAAGTCATAGGGAACACTGCCCGGAAAGCCAACTGACAATGCCCAGCTAGCAAAACCCATGGTGAGTCCTGCGGCGTTTATACATTACAATATCACATCAGCTACTGCAGAGGCCTACCAATATGGCTTCTAGAATGTTTCATTAAATTCATGACTAAGTCATGCCTACATAACGACAGATGCGTCATCATGAATATCGCCCACTCGACTGCGTTGTTCTTCTGGGCCCCATTGTCACTGCTCGCCTTCCCACCTTGCCCACTCTTCCCACTGATGCCACCGTGAACGCGCACTGCGGACTTGGAGATTGCGATCTGAATTGTCATTGATTGGCGAATTGCATGGAGGACATCGGCGGTGGGTGGTGAGTGACCTCCAACATGCTCATGAGGGGGGATATCTGTAACTAGAAGTCGCAGATAAAGCCGCTAGTACGTGGGGTACACCGTTTTTCATTCGTCTGCTCATCAACATTCTGTCTATGAAGTAGCGGCAGTCTCATTGCCCTTGATACTGTAAGGACCCAAGAAATCATCGCTGTTTGCGATTTCTTCCTTAACCTATGGCAAGGCGTCAGTTCGTGTAGAATCGAATGGTCTTGGTATACACTCACAATATCCAGACCACCAACCAACTCTCCGTCGATCCAGAGCTGAGGGTAGGTCGGCCAGTCCGCATACTCCTTCAGCCCCTGTCGCACCTCGTCGTCTGCCAGGATGTTGAAGAAACCGTACTTGACGGAGTGCTCTCTCAAGATGGCCACAAGCTGTCTGGAGAAGCCGCACTGGGGCGAGCTAGGTGTGCCCTTCATGAAGAGCATGACTGGCGCGGCCTTGACGAGGTCCGCCAGCCTCTTGAACAGCTCCTCCTTGGCCTTGGCCGGGTCCACGGGCTCGTCGACCTGCATCGCGCTGGGCCCGTTCTCGACGCCCTGGTTTCCGTTCACCGTGACCGCGCCGGCGCCGGCGGACTTCTTGGCGTGTGTCTCGATCGCATTGCGCACCTTGACGGCGCTGCTGCCGCTGACGGTCTCGAGGACCTGGCCGTTGCGCAGGAGGACGAGGAAGGGCACTGCAGTGACATTGTAGGTCTCGCTAATCTCGCTGAGCTCCTCGGCGTTTATGGAGACCCAGGAGGTCTCTGGGGGGCTGGTGACGGGGTATTCTGAGGCGAGGGTCGAGAGGACGGTGGCCATCTGCGCGCAGGGGGCGGCCCACGGGGCGTGGAAGGAGATGATGTGGAGGGTGGACGGCGGTGTGGAGGCGATGTGCTTCTCCCAGTCGGCGAGACTGGTGATCTCCGTGATCGTCGACATTGTGCGTCTTCGTAGATCGCGAACTCTTTTTTTCGGTAGTAAGTGTGAGGACTCTGAGGGGATGCGCGGGGGGTATCGGGGGAGGCGCAATCGGAAGAAGGAGTCGCGGGATGGGTCGCGTGGGGTTGTACAAGTGAGGAAGAGATTCCGGAATGCGGACAGGTTCGGTCGGGTGCCGGATCACGAAATGACGAGCCAACGGCTGATAAACCCAGGGTCTCCGATACGGTGGAGGGGTATTTGGAGGGGCAATTCGTGATCGATGGCGACAGAAAAGAGCTTATGCGAGCGCAAAATTGCTTGTATCAGGAAAACGAGTCTATGGCGTGTGCTTGTGGTGCCTAGTTGCATAAATGGAAGGTCTGACTCAGCGAAACCACTCCCGGGTTCGCCCCGCCAGAGGGGAATGGGAGGCTCGAGGGGGAGAGCGAGAACGGCAGACAGCTCATTGGGCGCTGAGGTCAGTGGGAACACAGTGATCTCACTGTAAGGCATCCGGCCCCCTTCTGCGTGTGTTTGGGCGCATCCATTCTCTGATGAGTCGAAATGCGCTGTTCTCTGTGCCCCTCCCGCTTGCTGTGTTCGTACCTGAACCCACTGTACCCCTCTATGTGTATTCGTACCTAAGCTGCCCTACCAGCTACCTAACCGCTCTTAGGTATGTTCCTGCCCCGCTCCGACACCTGGCAAGCCAAACGACTGCGTAACTCGCTGCCCGCGTATTGGAAGTCGGTGGGACCGTGCTTCACCTCCAAGTTCTAGTTCCACCCGTGCTGCGCCTCTCCAACTCTCGGCTGCCCACGACTCTGCAATACAGGCGGTTGGTTTGCTACGTCAGCTTTCTTGCCCGTAAGACACAGGCGACTCTCCGACGGAGATCTTTGCAACCTGCCATCTTCCGCCTTTTCCTTTCTTTGCCCTCTTTTCCCCCCAATCTCACCAAGGAATCGACGCCTCATCAACCCGCGCCCACTGCTGGTCAAGCTCCAAGCAAACACTCGCAATGGCGTCACTCAACCTGTCCATAAACGGACCCTCGATTAAGAGCAGCTACCAGGGTGTCATCAACGGCCCGCCTCCGAGCTCGAGCTCGCCGACATACGCTCAATGGGCTTTGTTCTCGGTTCAAGCTCCTCTGGCTAATGCCTTCCAAGATACTGGTGCCAAGGAGAGCGTGCTCAAGGTCCAAGGCACTGGAGGTAGGTTCCTGGTCCCCATCCCGAGCTGCCGACGTCACATGGCGGGACACACGCTGACACGTCGTTTTCCCCCGCGACAGATGGCGAGCTCTCGGAACTCATCGAAGACTTCAACGAGGGTCGCATCCAATTCGCTTTCGTAAAGGTCAAGGACCCTAATTCTGGGCTTCCCAAGAATGCCCTGATTGCTTGGTGTGGAGGCGGTGTCCCCGAGCGGACCAAGGGCTACTTCACCACCCACACAGCAGCCGTTTCCAAGATCCTCCACGGCTATCACGTCCAGATCACCGCTCGTTCAGACAGCGACCTCGAGCCGGAGAGCGTTATGCGCAAGATTGCCGATGCCTCCGGCGCCAAGTACTCAGCTGGCGGCTCCACGGCTTCCCCAGCCCCACCGCCAGTTGCTTCTAAGCCCGTATTCACTCCCACCACATCATCGGTTGGATCTGTCAACCCGATCGTGGCCGCACGAAACCGCAAGCCCGCGAACGTCGATGAAGACGGCTGGGGCGCCGACGCTCCCCCTGTCACCCGGTCGCAGCTCGAGAAGGTCGCGCCGGCATACAAGCCCACCAAGGTGAACATGGCAGAGCTCACGAAGCAGCGCCAAGAACCCTCCGGCTTCAATGGGAACAACTCTCAAGAAGACCGAGGCGACGTTGTAAGAGGGGGATACCAGCCAATCGGAAAGGTGGACATCGCTGCCATTCGTGCTGCCGCCAAGGAGAAGAACGACGACAGGCCGACTCCTGTGAAGGGTGCCTACGAGCCGGTTGGCAAGGTTGATATTGCGGCTATCCGTGCTAAGGCGCAGAAGCCCTCCGAGCCGGAGCCCGCCGCCGATGAAGAGCGTCCGAGGTCCCTGGCCGAACGCAGTGCTGCTTTCAGCCAGCCCGCGCAGTCGGAGCGCCTCACGTCTCTCCCCAAGCCAAAGGTCGCCAACAAGTTTGGTGGATCTACTTTCACTGGCACGAAGGCTCCCACGCCCGGAGGCATGGGCTTCGGCGCACCTGCCGTCCCGGCTGCTGCGCCCGTTGGAGCTGCCAGCCGAACCTTTGCTGACCAAGGCGGCAAGACGCCTGCCCAGCTGTGGGCTGAGAAGAAGGGCAAGACGGGCTCCATCTCGAACCCTGTGTCGCCTCCGATCACATCCCCCATTGGAGTGCAGAAGAGCGGAGAGTGGAAGAGTGGCTACTCCGGAAAGTCCTGGGCTCCTGTTCAGACCGCCGAATACAGCCGTGGCAAGATTAGCCAAGAGAACACTGGCGAGCAGGAGCGTGAGGCACCTGCCTCCCCCACCGGTGGTGTTGGTGCCCTTCGCGATCGTTTCAAGGGTACTGCTCCTATTGCCGTGGGAGCTGCAGCCGTTGCCGGTGCAGCTGGAGGCGCCGCAGCTTATGCCGCTCACAATGATGCCGAGGAAGAAGAGGAGGAGACACCTCCTCCTCCTCCTGCAGGCAGCCGACCGCCCGCTGGTGGATTTGCGCTCCCTGGCATGCCTCCCCGTCCCGCTCCCGAGGAGGAAGAGGAGGAGGAGGCCGAGCCGGACTCGCCCATTCGCGTTGCCCAACCTGTTGCTCGCGGAAACGAGGTCGAGTTCGAGCCCCCTGTCGAGCGAGAGCCTCCCAGGCCCATCCCTACGCAGGAGATTGAGGAGGAGCTGCCAAGAGAGGAGGAGCTCCACGAGGACAACAACGCTGGCCGCGGTGCGGCGGCAGCAGTTGCCGAGCAGCAGTTTGGCCAGGAGCAGGTTGCGGCCGGTCAAGCACAAGGCGGCGGTCACCGTGCGTTGATTCAGTACGATTACGAGAAGGCCGAGGACAACGAGCTTGAGCTTGTCGAGGGCGAGTACGTCACCAACATTGAGATGGTTGACGAGGACTGGTGGATGGGCACCAACTCTCGCGGCGAGAGCGGTCTGTTCCCTAGCAACTACGTGGAGCTCGTCGAGGACGAGGCCGAACCGGCACCAGCAGCGCGTGCGGCGCCTCCCCCCGCCCCGGCTCAAGCGGAGCCCGAACCGGAACCGGCGCCGGCGGCCGGCGGCGGTCGGACTGCGACGGCTCAGTTCGATTACGAGGCTGCGGAAGACAATGGTAAGATTCCACGCCCACTGCTACCGAGTGAGGTCATGCTAACTGTGCTTTCAGAACTTTCATTCCCCGAGAATGCTACGATCACGGATCTCGAGTTCCCTGATGAGGATTGGTGGTTCGGTTCCTACGGCGGCAAGCAGGGCTTGTTCCCTGCCAACTACGTCCAGCTTGATAACTAAGTATGGGTTGATGAGAACAGATAGAAAAGTCTTTATGACGGCCAGCGAATAGTCTTGCTTTGAGCCCCTATAGCTATTTGCATCCTTAGGTTGCAGAGGGTTCAGGGTACCGGTGGAAAATAAAATTACACGTGGCAACATGATGATGTTTACTGTTGAAGTGTGTTTCGTGAAACATGTTGAAGACGGATCGTCGCTAACGAAGTCTTGGTGTTGAACCGCCAAGCCGAGAACGGACTAATGACGCAAAGGTGCATTGCGGCCAAGCCAGCGCATTTGTTGATTTCTCAAGTCATGATGACCTCAACATCACCAGGCACTATGATTGTTCGAAATGAACAAGGGACATTTGGTAAAGTGTATGTGAAATTCATTATTGCGCAAAAATGCGCCCCAGCAAAACCTCATCCAAATGAGCGATAGAACGCGCCGCCAAAAACGCCTAAGGGGGGGAATAAGAATGAACAAGCGTCAAGGCCGCTTTGAATCCATCATGAAAACCAAAAGTCCCGTTCCTTTCCGCCCGACCGCCCATCCATCATTCGTCCTTCCATCCCATCTCTTTAACAGGTCGTCCGCCTCTTCAGGGGTCTTTGCGCCGTGATAGCCGTGGGGAAATCGTCGGTTCGTTCCATTTTCGTTCGTGTCCCAGAAAAAATCCTTCCGCCGGCCTCTTTGACTCTCTCTGCCTCTACCTCTCCCACTGCCGCCCTCAACCGAAGAAAAGCGTCGAGCATTACAGTTTTTTGTGTGTTGCGTTTCTCGGTGTCGTTCGCGGACCCCACTTTCCCAACACCACAGACCGTGGTCTTGACACACGACGAATGTCAGATAAGTTGCCGTTTTTTCCAGAGGCCGTGAGCGTTTAGCAGATTTCGAAGCAGCATTCGCAACTGGGAAGAAGTGTTAGCGTGACGTTCTCGATGGACATTGCGCATTGAAAGAGTGTCCTTACCATTCCGCGCAGCATTCGCACGTCTCGTCGATGACGCAGCAACAGCACAGCGCCGCGAGACAGGCCGTCAGGCAGTTGCCGCCGCCCTGCTTCCTGGGCGCCTGCTGGGGAGGCTGCTGCTGGTACTGCATGGGAGGCTGGCCGCCCTGGGGGTAGTAGCCGCCCTGCTGAGGGTAGCCTCCTCCTTGGGGAGGGCCATAAGACTATCAAGGTGTTAGTCGGACAAGTCTTCAGAATGGATGCGCGCGCATGTTGAGCCAAGCATGGCGATGCGATTGCTCCCGAGCTCGCGAATTGAGAGGAGAGAAGAGAGTAAGCTTACAGGTTGGGGTTGCTGGGGGTATCCGCCGCCAGGACCGTAGTTCTGCTGGTAACCGCCGCCGCCGCCGTGCTGGTTATAGTAGTCGTTGCTGGCCATGTTTGTCTAAGTCGTTTACTCTTGCAAGAAGAAAAAGAGAACGATGTCGCTAAGAAATACTGGAATGCGATTGATTCGAAAGCTCTTTTGTTGCGAGTGAGAAAAAGGATGGGTGTGTGAGATTAAGAGAAGAATTCTGAGACCGTCAGAAAGCAAGGGAAAAGAGTGGGCGAACGACTGTCGATAAAAAGGCCCCCAAGTGGTCCAGTGACAGGTCTTGGGCTGCAGGCGTGCTAAGGCTTGCAGGCTAGATACCTACCCAAGAAGGCAGTGGAAAGCTGTGCACACCCCCTGCAAGACTCCAGAGCACCTCGCGCAGCCCGCTGTACCCTTACCCACGCCCAGCACAGCACGCAGCTTCTTCGCGGTGGCAGTGTGAGACTGGGAGTCGACCCCCCGGTGCGGTTGCGGTGGGTGGCTTTTCTTCGGGGAGAGCGAAGGGCGCTGCGGGGCCGGAGCTAAGAAGCTTTTTTCCTACCAGATTCCCACTGGGCACCACAGATGATTCGGCGCTGGGCCAATTGCAATGCTAAATCGGGCTGCTGGCGTAATTGAACGGGCCCTGAGGGAGGAGCCCGATGACGGGGCGGGGATACATCGGCATGGGACTCCCGATTTACGTGTAATGAGGCGACAGATTGCACCCGCGCTGGTACTGCACGCACCTCGAAATGTTGAGGTGAACAAACACACTAGCCAGCTGACGGGATGGCCGTAAGGTAGGAGGGCACTGGAGACGGCGCAGCCACACTGGATAGTCTGCCACTCTGCAGAATGGGTGGGTGTTAGTGGCGGTGGTGATGCGTCCACCTTCTCGACCTGTCGAGACGACCCGTCCCATGATTCGATCGCCTTCGGTTTTGCTGCGCACCGCAGTCTTGCCGCCGCGAAGCGAGGAAACAACTGTCAACGGTGGCCCGTCCTCTGTCTCCTTGGGTCCCATCAAACGGCCACTCGGAATGCTTCAATCTGGGGAAAGCATTGGCATATGCCCGAGCAACACAGTTGTCCTCCCCCCGGATTCCATGCCATGCACTCCTCGGCGGGCCCTGCGCAAGTGTGTAGATTCTCGTCGGGATATGCCGTGCTGCGCGCCGCGGAACCTGCGCATGAGTTCGGAACCATCAACTGTCCTTTCCGCCAGCCAGACTGGCGAGCCACTTGCCGCAGGTAAGTTTTGGCTAGGATGCCAGTCATCCTGCTTCGTCTCTGTTGGTCGCGACGGTCGTCATCGTTGATGGGGAGAGAGACTTTGCCGGTTCAAGTCAAACAGTCACACGCCCGCTTGCTTCTCGCGCCATCAGGGCCAGAAAGCCCCCTTTTTGCGAGACATTTACGTAGTTGAACGTTGTATGGTACCGCCTGATACCACTTTGACGTCTCAACGGGCTGTTTTTATCGTCCGGTAGACATACTCCGCTACGGGGGACGACTGTTGATGGCTGACGCCAGCGAAACCAAAACATCGACGAGTGTCACTGTTTGACAAAAGGTCCAGGGGAGGCGTGGAGACGAACCACTCTTCCCGCAACAACACGGTTCGAAATCTCTCGGTCCTGGCTCCATCAAAAGAACCCAAGTGAAAGGGACGCGCTGCCCGCGTTGGATCCACCAAAAACCCGGCGATTGCAAGGCCACCACACTGAAGTCCGCTGACTTGATGCTTGGTTGAACCCGATCTCATGCACCGAGGTCCCCACTGAGGTGGACTTCCATCACTGCTGCTCGCCCACCGGCGCAGCAACACACCAACAAACCGTGACTAACGACACCAGCAGACCTGTGCTGTGCCTCCAGCAAGCCGTCCAATCCAATCCCCTCTCTCCCTCCCAGCCACAGACATTGCCGCATCTTCCGCGGGCCAATTGAACCGTATCGCGTTTTCTCGGGTACGATCTGACAGAACCACCTGCCTCGAACTCTCTACCTATCCCTCACATAAGGGTCCATCCTCTGGAACAAACAATGCGCTACACACACAGGGCTGGCGAGGTGGGACTGGGGCCCGGCTTGGCTGTGGTCTACAGGCGAAGCTGGGAGAAGGAAACGGGGGGCCAAGGCGCCGCCAAGCTTTGCGGCGACGGCTGTCTCGACGTTGGGCCCAAACTCTCTTCTCCTCGATCCTGCCCCCTCTCCCCCAGACATTGTTGTTTCCATCTGGTCGTCGTCCTGTGAGCAAGGGGGAGAAGGGGGGTGGGTGATGCTGGATGATGCTGAAGCAAGGCAAGCCAACACCAACACCAACTAGACGACAGCGCCACATGAGACGCAATCCGTGCGTATTCGTAGACCGCTCCTTCTACTTATGCCGCTGCAGGAGTAATCCAAATCAAATGGCCATGTAGCTAAGGTAGCTTAGTGTTGGCCCAGCTGCTGCGCAGTGGCTTAGTTTTACAGACGTGGTCTATGGCATCCCCCTCGGAGCCGAATTATTGATACAAGCTGTGTTAGATTCAATCGGTAGTCAATAGGCTTTTTAGGTACCCTTAAGAGGCCCGGAGGTACAATTCGTGACCTTACAAAAATTGAGATACAAGTCGCGCGGGACTGTCGGCATCCGACAACAAACAGGGCTCCAACACAAAACGATGTCCAGGGTAACTACAAGTCCACCGCGTCGACGAGGAAGACAACGTTTGATCGTCTCGTCAAGCCTTTTGACAAGCATTTCCGAGGAGGAGTGGATCCCGTTCCCGGCGAACCCAGTGTGTCCTCCCGCCCTTCCCTTTCTCTTCCCACTCTCTAGGTAGTCGATCAAGCCCGTCCAACGGGTTGGCCCAAACAATCGGGGTCGATGCCAAGAAGGATGGCTGCCGGGCGGAAGGGCGGGTACTACGGGAGATAAAATTGGCATCACGGGGGCGCGACGCCGGCAATCTCGTCGTATCCCGCGGGCGAACGCCTGGCTTGGCCTTGGCTGACCTCTCGCGTGTCACAAGCTACGTACCCTATATTGAAATAATATCACAAAAAGCTAAAGCTGTCGAGCTTTTGATGAGGAAAAAAGGTCATATTGCTTGCTGTATCTTCGCTCTCAAATCGTATCACACGTTCATGTCTCTATAGTACTTTGTAGATGGCGCACAATGCTCAACACACTCACACACGCACTCACACATATTATACACTATTCAACCAGTGATTTTCATGCCATCGTTCTTACTCTTCCCCCAACCCTGGAAAGGTCATCATCGCTCGTACCTCGGCAAGGGTTCCGAGCCCGCTGCGTGGCTGGACTGTCCAGCAGCTGCTTCTGTCCTGTAGCTATACTGCTCGCCATAATCTTCTTCCTCGTCGTTGAGTGCGGGCGCCGAAGGCTCAGCTACATCACCAGGTGGTGCTGATGCGCTGGGCCCAGCGTCATAATCGTCTGGGAATTCTGGCGGCGCGCTGGCCTCGTTCAGTAGCCTTTGTCGTTCGAGTTCCTGCTTGTCCTCTGTGCGAGCTTCACGAGCCGTAGACAAATCGTCCAATGTTGGCGCTGACGGCTGTTCTTCTGCATGGTGCCCCCCGTGAGGTGCCGACGGACCTGGCTGTGCCTCGTCTTCGGCGTCGTAAATATTCGGTTCTGGTGCAGATGCTCCGGACGGCCCTGCTTCCAAAGTCTGAGGCGGTTGACTAGGCAACAGTCTCTCTTCTTGACGTCGTGCACGTTCCTTGTCTGTCAAGCGCGCTTCGTCTGGTACCTGCGGTGGAGGGATATAGGCGGGCGCTTGCATCTCCTCAGGCGGACTCGTAGGTTGGATCGTGATGGTAGGTTGCCTGCTTAGGGTACCGGGATTCTGAGGGGTGGCCAGTGGCCAATAGCTCTCGCCGTCGTCGGCATGGATATCGTCAACCGGCCAAGGGCTCGAAATGTCCTCTCCGCTGGCCGCCCCATCATGCATCTGGTACGTCCGCACCGTGTTACTCCGGCCTCGCAACCTCGAGCTGTCCGTTGTTCCCAGAATGACCTCAAAAACGACGGATATCACGCCCTTTTCGCGCCGTAACCGATCCGTGTCTATGACGTTTCCACCCCAAGAATTGACAACTGCGTTGTTGCCTTCTGCAGCAGCGGACCCGGGAGCAAACTGTCCCACTCTCGGTTGACCGCCGCCCTGAAGCTGACTCGCCAGCCTGCCACCCAGATCGACTAGAACCTCGACTTGGTACTTGAAGCTGACCATCTCTCCTGGTACACCTTTGATCGTCGGGAAAACGTCTTCAGGTACCTTGACGGATGCTGTTACGGTTGTCTCCAGTGTTACCGGGTCAATAATCAGAGGAGCAACCGATTGCGAGAGATCCTTCCTGAAAACACTTAGTGAAGACATAGAGCTCAGAGACAGACCGCCGAGACCAGTGCGTGACCGTGGATAGTAGTCTTCCTTCGCAAGCTTTTTGGTCTCTTCTTTTGTCATGATGTCCGCGAACATTGATGCCGGCGGCGCTGTATCGATCCTGCCTTGGCGGTACATAGTGACAATAACACCGTGCATGCTCTTTATCCGCTTGATATGCTGGACAGAAACCTTGACGGAAACAGTGTCTCCTGGTAATGCGCCGCCCTTGAGCATCTCAATAGTAGCCGTTATTGTCTTTTCGTCAACGGCTTGCATCTTGGAGTTTGTCAGAGAGCCGCCTAAACGAGGTTCGGCTCGCGTTAAGCTGATGCCTGTACTGGAACTAATGGTGCTGTCCCCGCTGACTTCGCTCTGGATATCTGTGTGAGTTGGACTCCGCGGTTGCTCGAGTGGATCGTGTGTAGATTCGTCGTTTGACGCTGCGGGATCGGGTGTTACTGCTTCGCGCTGTTCCATGTCCGAACCATGATCGACGCTCTCCACAGCGAGCGAAGCTTTCTCTCCACCGCCTGTCCTCTTTCTTTTTGACTTTTTGGAAATTGGTTCGAGGTAAATGGTCCGGGGACGCGGAGGCGCGAGAGGCCCAATGTCCACCTTTTCCACCAATTGAATCTTTCGGTCGCATGATGTCGTCGGTGATATTGAAGTCGGACGCGTCAGAGTCGCTGTAATCATGTAGGAAATCGTGCCTCGTTCAAACTGTAGCCAGGCGCGTCAGCACTGCGATTCAAGAAATCAAGCGAGAGCGGAGTCCATACATCAATGCTGCTAGGCAAACCCTTTTCGGGGAACACTAAATCAAAATTGAACTCGTATTTCGAAGCCTCCAACCTCCCCTCGCCACTGAGCACCTGCTCGTCCTGGAAGAGCGAAGCGTGACCATTTCCGTGGTATTGTGCCGACGACCGACCAGACAGGGCGGGATTCGCGACAGGAGGCTCGCTGACGGCAGGCCCCTTGTGGACGCGGACGTAGCCATGTAGGGTGACGGTGAGATGTGTGATGCGCACCGGCTTGACTACGGTCAAGACTACGGCGCCGCGTACATGGTCGCCAGCCGAGTACTGGCGGTGGGGGTCGTCGGGGCGGACGTGGAAGTCGGCGAGGTTACGCGTACGCGAACGGATCGGCAGGGCGAAGCGAGAAAAAAACGAGCGTGTGGACGAGGTTGTTTCTTCGACGGAGCCGTTGGAATGCGAGTATGCGCCCATGTATGCAGCGACTTGCAGGCCGGGCCTTTGGCGGTGTCGTGGATCGGTCGGGGTCGTAGGTGGTGATGGGGATTGCGGTGGTTGTGGTGATGTCGGCAGCGGTGGTTGTGGAGGAGGACGGCAAGGACGTGGAGGAGAAGGCGGAGTCGGGAGGCGGGCGAAGGACGGAGATGGAGATGGAGACGGGGGAGGGGGCGCAGCAGAGGCGACGACGGTTGCACCCTCGACGTCAACATGCAACGAGGGGATTCGCAGAGCAGCGCCTTCGTGGCTCGCAGCAGTAGGATTGCGTAGCCGTGTAGGCTGTGGCCGTGGGCGCGGCGAGACGAGCGGACAGTGATGAGTGAGCGCGAGCCAGGCTTACGGAGGAGCTCAGCAGTGGTCTGGGGCGCACAACAGCAGCAATCAGCAGCAGCTGTCTGGTGCGGTGCGGTGCGGTGCGGTGCGGTGCGTTGCGGTGCGTTGCGGTGCTCGACAGCGAACAAGCGGCTCGACCGGGTCCACGAGGTCTCGGTATGTCGGGACGAATCGTCAGGGACCTGTGCTCGCTCGTTTGCGCGATGGGACTGTCCGCGTGCTGTCCGACTGGTGGGCGACTGCTAGAGCTTGGGAGGGGAATTGATTTGATGATGGAATGCCAGGCTGGGATCTTTGAGAGATGCTGGCAGCGGATTTCTTGGTTGCATATGCCAAGAGCGAAGAGGGAGCCTTGCCAAGAAAGCTTCGCTTTTTCTGGAAATCTCGAGGGTTCACAGTCTCAGATTGCCCGTGGGTGCCGGGGATCAGGAGAAGAACAAGCCTGAGGCACGGGAACGGGGGGCGGATGGACAATGGGCAATTTAGGACGAAGAGGGGGGTGTCAGGGCCAGGGCCAGGGCCACGTAGTGTGTTGTACGTATTGCTCTACGGATGGTGCGCCGGATGTATATTGCTCGACGTTTGGTTGTTGCGCGGGCCTCTTTGTTAGCAACTCGCAGTCTCATACCCAAGGTGCGCGCCTGACAACTACTCGTATGGTACGGATGGGTAAGGTAGATATTAGAATGAAAAAGGGCCGTCAGGCAGGTATCAGTTGTATCAGTCCATCCACCCAGCCAACCGACCAATGCCCCAGAGGCTGCTCCTGCTACCGTGGATGAGGAGGGGGCGGGGAGCATATCCGTACAGACGCTAGGTAGGCAAGTGGATGGCTGGACGGATAGACGGACGGACTTTTGGACCCAGACCTCTGCTCTGGGGAGACTGGACGCCGAACGAGAATGAGATTGACGGCCTGCTACGGGTGACGAGATGAGGTGACGAGGCCGAGGAACCGCGCAGGAAGTGTGAGGCGCCTGTGTCAGCGACAATGTGCAATGTGACAGTGGAGGCCCGGCTGGTATCGACCAACAACTTCGCAGTCGGTTGCACTAACACCGAAAGAGCCCCATTTTTGATGCGGAAGGACGGCACCAGGAGGGCGGGGGCCAGCCGACTGGCGATGTGTGTCTGAATGAAGCGTTGGTGTGTGTGGTTTGTGAAAGAACGGAAGAAAGCAGAAACACCACGACCGGCGCACCGTGGGAATACGTACCCCCGGATGGTTCAGCTCAGCCCCAATTGTAGGGACCAGTCCTTGTCTTCAGGTTGTCTTGCTCGCCTCGTCATTGGGGCTGCTAACGCCTGACTAAGGCACCTCACGGCCTCAGGGCGACGGGACGGCACTGGATTCGGGTCGTCGTCGGGTACCTCGACATACCCTCCCGGGACAGGGAAACACTTCCATTTGAACCCAAGACATGCCACTCCCGCTGTTGGGGCCTGTCCGGAGCCTTGCCGTCTGAGCTGCCCTTGTGCGAAGTGCCCTGTGCCCGGCCTGTTGCATCCAATCCGATCCAGTCCAGTCCAGCTTGCCAGCGCCGTGTGCTTACAAAACATGTGCTTCTGGAGCCTGCCCGGTGTTGCATTCCATGCCGACGTCCGTCTATCCAACGGGATAACCACACAGAATCGAGACAACAAGTAACCAATCAACCATTCAATAGTACGATCAACTTGGGCAGAGTGCGTTGCTAGTTGCTTCCTCTTTGAGGCAACTCTGAACATGAAGCAGGCATTTCGGACTCAATTCTGGCCAGTAACATCGAGACTTAAAAATAGGAGTGGGTACCTCGCTCGATGCTCCGTCCAGTGTGCAGTACCTTTTTTGCCTGGCAAGTTACACAGTCCATCCGGCCGCTTCAGACAGAATTAAAATGCCTCTCCATCCGCGTTGTCATACTGGACCGTGTGCGTCTCTTCTTCAACGGGAAATGCAAGTTGGGAAAAGATGCTAAGTATGCAACAGTCAGAACATGGAGGCAAGGGAAAGGGCAAGGTCGTTTGAGCAACGCCCTGCGTGGGTACCCCCGTTGACCTTAACGGCGGTAAGGTGTGCCAAGCCAAGACCGCAGGCAAGATAAGGTAGTGATGAGGGAAGGGAGATGCACATTGTGAAAGTCTTGTCTTGTTACACTGTCGTGGCGGCAGCGGATCGCACCCGATCTGGTTGCAACTGTGAACCTGGAGCCTGTCTCCAACTTGACTTTGTGTGCCTGCCGCAGGCCTGCGGGAGAAACACCAGACAGTTCAATTCTCCGGCCCAAGAACATCAGGCATTCCATTCCACATGGGCTCATGGGCTGACCAAATCCCGAGCTGACGCCGGTGCGTCCGCCCGCAGCTCCTCCGTTTCGCCTCATCGTCTCACTGCACTTCACATCTGAGCGTCTGCTGCATTTTGCGACTCGGGCACCATTTGTCTGCTCTGCTCTCCACAAGCCTTGTTTCGTTTTAACCATCTGGTATCATGCTATTAATGTCTCGTTCTAATGCCTTTCTCACACCATCTGCATGCTGACACGCGAGCATCTACCATGCTGATGTCCGTCCTCCACACTTCTCTTCATCTTACATCACGCCCTTCAACCATCTATCCCGTTAATATTCAGACAATTGCTGACGTCTAATGCTACGCTGATCATGTCCATCGATCAGCGTTATATCCCCTAAACGCCACGTGCCATGCTTTTCCAGACCCTATTGCGATGCAGAAAAAAGTCTCCCAAAGAACTCCATGTGGTATGCCATAATACAAGAATTAATCCAACGCCTCGCCACTGAGAATTCGGGTCAAGATGGCTGCACCAACGCCCTCGGCGATGCTCTCCATCTCCTTCTCTCCAACGCAGCTAGCCACCCGCTTGTCTTCGCCGGTTGGCATCGCCGCTTTACGCCCTCTTTTGCTTGGCGTCTGGATTGCTACAAGGCCCCCTGTCTTTCCATCAACCTGGTTGATCAGGCCCAACGCCTCCAAACTTCCGATGACTTCGCGAAACTCTGAGCTTGACAGCGGGTGAAGGACAGAGTCTCGGGTGCAAAGAATTGTGTAAGTCTCACACAAGCTTTTGACTGTGGGGGCGAGTGACTGCGACTTAGTCGGAGTTGCCAAGCCGTTTGCCATCTTCGCCGATCTGTTACGCTTCTCCAGGGCGACCAATGAGCAGAGCGCGGCCTTCTGCTGAAGGTTTAGCGCCTTCAGTCTCTGGTTGGTGCCGTTGCTGAAAGCTGCTGCCGTCACCTTGTTCAGATGTCCAATAGCAGCTCGAGGTGCCGTCTCTGCTGTTAGGGCCTTCAAAGACGCCGCAGCAACGTGAGGTACGCTTCTGGAGCCGCCAGTTGCAGCCATGTTGGCGTTTTCGCCAAGAGGCTTCCGAGAAGGTGTCATCTGCAAAACCTTCTCTCTTGCTTCGTTTTCGTGTTGTTTTTTTGTCTCTGACTCGATCAAGTCAAGCGCGCGCCTGCAAATCTCGAAGGCTTTCCGCAGATCTCCCGTCTGAGCTGACACCTTTCTTGAGCAAAGCTCAATAGCTGCAGGGTGAATGAAAGGAGTCGTTGTTTGCTTGCTGTCTTTTGGGAGCAGCGACATTAAGCGCGTGGTGATGATGCTCTTGATCTGGGCCGCTGAGTAGGGGTGAAAAGGGAGCAGAGACGGCTTGAGGTTCTTCGACTTGAGGCGTGGCAGAAATCGGTCCGTGAGGTCGAGGGCGTTTGCGATGCCGATGAGAACGAGTCGGGATGGCTGCTGCAAGGACCATTCGAACAAGCGGTACAGGCTCTCCAGACCCATGGTCAAGATGTGGTCAATCTCGTCCAAGACAACGAGGTAGACAGGCGAATCCTTCTTCTTCGTCACAAAGATCTTTTGCAACGCCTCCATTGCCGATGCTTCTGAGAGGTCGCTGTCATGCCCCAAGAGGTCAAGCAGGGTGTTGTAGAGATCCTTGGATGACCGGATGCTCATGCAGTTGATCGTTGCTTGACGCACAGCTGTTGACTCGGTCAAGTGCTCTGTGACTTCCTTCACCATTGCACTCTTTCCGGTTCCAGGGGGTCCGCTGACGTAGAGGCATCCGCTGGGGTTCGTAGATGAGTATTGTTGAATAAACTGAGAGAGCTGCTCGCGCTCTTTCTCTCGTCCCACAAGCTGACCGGGATCAGCACCGCGGGCGAAGAGTTGTCGTGCAGAGTGGTAGACGGTTTGAAGAGAGCCGGGGGTGAGAGGAGATTGCGGCGTCATTCTCTGGAATAGCTTGCCGGCGGACTTGACAGCCATTCGAGGGGTTGAAGGGGAATTGGCGAAGACATCTCGGTGCCGGGGAGTCTGAGGCGTGACAGGGATCGCCTTAGCCAGAGTCTGGGAGCGGGAACGCTTGAGCTTCTTCGGAGAGGGTTCAGCATAAACATCGTCGACCTGTGAATCGCTTTCGGACGTGGCATTCGCGTCGGGGTCTGCGTTCTCGTCATTCTCTTGTGCGGCTCGAGTCTGTCTTCTAGTTCGCTTCGCAGGAAGCTGGACTTCATCTGGCAAGGCAGTTAGCAACAAAGTTTGGACCGTTGACAAGTTTCGGTCGAGCTTACCTTGGTCCTGAACGGTCCTAGTCCGCTTGCCGAGGAGTGAGGCGCGAGACATTGCGGTAATGTATTAAAGTAAAGTAAAGAGGCAATCGCAACTGACAATTCGCAAATTAAAGACAATTGGGGAAAGTTCGGTCGAAGCTTTGGCGAGCATACAGAAGGAGAAGTTGAGAGATTGGAAGGAGTGGATTTGCGGTTGCGAGTGGAACTGAAGAAATAGGGTGGTAGGCGCGGGCCACGACGATGGCCGGGAAACGCGCCTGCTCCTGGAGTCGCGTAAATTGAATTCGCGAGAAAACGCGCTCCTGAGCAGGTACAGATGGGTTGCTGTGGCTAGTGCGGCTGACCGCGGAACGTGGACCGTGCGTACGCGGGTGACGGGACTTGGACCCTCTTTCCACTGGCGGGTCTGTGCTCGGGTTCATCCGCTTACCTAAAGCACCCTGAGGCAACATTGAAAGGGGTCACAGTGCTGGGTCAGCTCCGCGTCTCGCCTTATCGTGCTGTGCCCCACTGTGCTTCCCCGCGAAGTATGCTGTGGCAAGCGACGAGACAGTAGCGGAGGTGCCCGGTAC
This sequence comes from Colletotrichum fructicola Nara gc5, assembly GCF_000319635.2. Taxonomy (NCBI): domain Eukaryota; kingdom Fungi; phylum Ascomycota; class Sordariomycetes; order Glomerellales; family Glomerellaceae; genus Colletotrichum; species Colletotrichum fructicola. Next base: position 2,773,138 of record NW_027094051.1, on the reverse strand, counting down.
TACCAGCATGAATGGCGGGCAGGGCCGCCTTCCAACGATACTATCAAAACCACCTCTCCATCTTCGCCGTGTTTCCCAATTCTTTTCTGCAATGACACTCGTGGCAATATTCTTTCATTTGTGTAGTTCATCTCGAGTGCACGGTCTTGGTCTACCGCTTTGTCTCACCTAATCCGGCGCATTTCTTATACACGGGGCAACCGGCGTTTTCGTTACTCTCAGCCACTTTCTGTGCTGTTCATCCCTCCGCGTTCAAGGAAATCCGCGACTGCATCGTTTGGAGAGCATCGTTCTACCGTTGTTCTCCTCTACTCAGTCATGGCTGATGTCGAGGCGAAAGGATACAACCCTCGTGTGGAGGGGTTTCGGGATAGAGAGTACCCCATGTTGAAAGGTAGTCTCCGCCAATGGTATTGAGTCCACACAACTCCAGTGTTGTTGACCACCCTCACAGACTCTATATATCTTGACCATGCAGGCACAACTCTCTACTCAAAGTCCCTCATGGATAGGTTCTCTGCCGACATGATGTCGAATCTATTCGGAAATCCACATTCAGCTTCGTCGCCTTCTCAGCACACGACATCCAGAATTGAAGATGTCCGTTTACGACTCCTGAGATTCTTCAACGCCGACCCATCAGAGTTCGACCTGGTCTTCGTGGCAAACGCCACAGCTGGTATTAAACTTGTTGCTGATGCATTTCGCGCTTCACCGGACGGTTTCTTCTTCGCTTATCATGAGGCGTGCCATACCAGCATAGTCGGAGTCCGCGAGGAAGCACGCGATAGCGAGTGCGTCAATGACTCTCAAGTCCAAGAATGGATATCGGGGCAAGTCCCATCTCCTAAACTCAACCAAACTGAATCAGACGTACTCTTCGCATATACAGCCCAGTCTCACATGGACGGTTGTCGATACCCCCTAAGCTGGCCAGCACTTCTTAGACAGACGGCTGAACCACCCCGCAACCGTCTTTATTCTCTTCTGGATGCCGCCTCATTAGCTTCTACTTCCCCTCTGGATCTCAGTGACGCAACAACCGCACCAGATTTCACTGTTCTCAGTCTTTACAAGATGTTTGGCTTCCCAGACCTTGGAGCCCTCATCATCAGAAAACAAGCAGAATCGGTGTTCGACAGTAGGCGTTATTTTGGCGGCGGCACCGTCGACATGGTCATCTGCGGCAGAGAACGGTGGCATTCGCCAAAGACCACATTTTTGCACGAGCGACTTGAAGACGGCACATTACCATTTCACAGTATTATTGCGCTTGATGCTGCGCTTGATGCACATGCTGACCTATTCGGAACTATGGCTTGTGTGGCATCGCACACGGCGTTTCTCAGGCGGCGTCTTCACCAGGGCCTGACAGCTCTCACCCACGGCAACGGAGCGCCGATCTGTACCGTCTACTCGCAACGTCCCACGGACGACGCGGCATCTGACGGATCGGGCCCACTCGTCGCATTCAACCTCCGCAATTCGGCTGGTGCTTGGGTTAGCCTCCATGAGTTTGAAAAGTTGGCAACGCTGAAAAGCTTGCATGTTCGGACTGGGGGTGTCTGCAGTCCTGGAGGTGTAGCATCAGTACTTGGCTTGAAACCCTGGGAGATGCGGAGGAACTTTTCTGCTGGTTTTCGATGTGGAACAGACGAAGACATCGTTTCTGGAAAGCCGACAGGTATCATTCGCGCAAGCCTTGGCGCTATGAGCACCATATCCGATGTGGACTTCCTCGTTGGCTTCATCCACGAGTTCTATCGAGAAGATGCCATGCTCGTCGACGTGGAACCAGGTATCTCCATACCCGGCAAGAAGATCCAGGTACAGGACATTAATATTTACCCTATCAAGAGCTGCGGAGGCTATTCCGTACCTCGGGGCGATGCATGGGAGGTGAAGCCCGAGGGCTTAGCTTGGGACAGAGAATGGTGCCTCGTTCATCAAGGATCTGGACAAGTTCTCAGTCAGAAACGATATCCGAAGATGGCCTTGATAAAGCCCTCCCTTGACTTCAAGAGCGGAAACTTATGCGTCTCCTTCAGCGGCAAAAGGGCCTTTCACGCACCCGATGAGATTCGGATACCCCTTTCCGCAGATCCGACCCAGTTCGACTCAAAAGTTTCGTCTCGTGGAAGATCTTCCCGTGTTTGTGGCGACAACATCACGCCCCAGATCTACAATTCTGACGCCATCAACGGTTTCTTCACCGACGCTCTTGGTGTTCCTTGTGTATTAGCACGATTCCCAGCGGGTGGACAAGGTCCCGCTATGCGTCACGCCAAAGCAAAACCCCAGAAGCATCAACAAATCAGAACAACAGCGGCCAGAGTATGCCCAGGAGCCTTCCCAGAGTTGCCGTCTCCACCAGATTCGGACTCTGAGCAGCCATCAGGCAAAATTCTTCTCTCCAACGAAAGCCCCATCCTCCTTATCAACACCGCGAGTCTGCGCGCCCTGAATGATGAAATCGAGGCCGGCGGCGGGGAACCAGTACCGTCGGCGGCGTTTCGTGCCAATGTTGTCATTGGCCCAGCTTCGGATTCAAAGGATCTAGCATGGGCGGAGGACATCTGGACGACTCTGTCAATAGGAAAGAACGAGTTCAAGCTCATGGGTTCCTGCCGGCGATGCCAGATGGTTTGTGTGGACCAGGAGAGCGGTGAGAGGCATGAAGAACCATTCGTGACTCTGGCGAAGATTCGAAGATTTGACGGAAAAGTCTACTTCGGCACGCACATGGGTCATGACCCCGGCCCGGATACGTTGAGGCCAGCCACGTATCCCACCATTCGGGTTGGTGACACCGTTGAGGTTGATCGCAAGTCGTGATACCCTCTAGTTACATCATTCACGCGAGAGCATGATTAATAGCATAAGAATAAGATGGCATGCAATAGCGTACCGAATACGACAAAACGTAGCCCTTCCGTACCGTGGCGTGAGCTATCATGAATTTGCTTCAATAGAGGAAAAGTGGTCTTCTTAAGTGATCATTGAGTTCAGCAGTTTCTGGCGCCACGCGCGTACTTACACAGTGCATTTATGAATCTGCGCGCGGTTTCCTCACCGCCGCGACCGTGCGCGTTATCGGAAGGACGCGACTTAGATAGCCAAGGCAATCAATTAAACCTTAGTCTGCCGCCTTACCATGTACGTAAGCAAGCCCACCTCGCACGTCTTCATATCCTAAACTCCACTCACGTCCCTCACCACCCACAGGCTTTCCTTTCTTCTTCTCCCACCCTTGGCCACACGACATGACCACCGTCACATTCAGGTTCGCCTTCGGACCCATTGTCCAGAACACCTCAGGCAATCAGGCACCGTTCTGCGATATGTCCTCCACCACTTCGGCCCAATCTTCGGCCTGAAATAGCTCATTCCCCTCCGCCATGTTTCTCACCTTCCCCTCTTCTTCCATCTCCTTGTGATCCAGCAGTGACTCCAACGTGGTCGTTAACGTCATGCTTCCGCTCAACATGGTCTCTTGACACAATTCCCTCTCCTTTGGTTTACCTCTGGCTTCTACTAAGGACGAGATTTCAAAGACCCGTGGCCGCGCAAGGCCTCGAGGTGTCATCGAGGGCTACCCCTCTCCTACCAGCCATGCTGGACCGGCTCCCTGGGTGACTGAGACAGTCTCTGGGGACAAGATCATGCTGTACTTCCTGTAAAGCGGAATATCACGATGTTCTGCTAGACAGCGACCTCCCAGCCCAACCTCTACAAGGTATGTCAAACACATCCCTTGCAAACATGTTACGAAAAGCCGTCAGCTAACAATGTTTGGTCAGTTAGACCGCCGTAGTTGACTATGGCGACAAGCCACAGCCGGAACGCCGCTTGGCGTCGAAGTCCAACGTGATCAGATAAGCCCTTCGTCACAAGATTCCCAGAAATAATTCAACAATGCTTGGGCGAAGCATCACAGAGGCTGTAGTCTCGTTTCAAAGAGCCTAGAATTGCCCAACACACTGGACTTGCCGCTTCGGCGAAGCTGACTCTTACCGGTGGGCTTGTCCTGGGCAGGACGTAAAAAGGCCCACGGCGTTGCAAGGAAGCTACAATGAGCGGCAAGATTCCCATTCAGCATCTTTGATGGGCATTACGGTTACGATTCTCGCTACGGAGTCACATGTGGTAGGCAAGCTGACTATCTGCCAAGTGACGATGCTAACAATCACAACAGTAACGATCTCTAGACTTGTGATGTCTCCAAGCCTGGGCAACCAAAACGAACGACTGCATCTCATTCATTCAGCAATTAGAGCCTCGGAAATTTTTCCTAATTCTGATGAACCGCGACGATAATGATTCATTTGTCTCCATCTTCAGCATTCTCGGGTCTTTCTTTTTGGCCGACTCCGGCGCTGGGTAGTACGTGCATTCTCGGGTTGCTGTGTGCTAGTGAGGCATGCTAATTGATATCCAAGGACAGGATTCGGAAAAGCAAAACCAAAAACAGCTTCTCGGCTGTGTCTTTGGTCCTGGGCATGACTCGAAAAGGCTCAAATGGATTCTCCTGAGCATGAATTGAAAAGGCTCCAATGGATTGTCCTGGGCAGGACGTAAAACTGCCTTGGTCTGCCATGCCATGCCTTGCCATGCCATGCCGGATCAACTGGATGTTCGACGCGGGAGCCTTCTGAGTGCTCCTGTCACATCTCGTGGGTAGAAAGATGGATTCCCTTTCTAGCCTTGCCTCACGACTTTTGGGCGGGCATTTGCCGCCGTCCAACTGTCTCTTGTGCGGACGATTGGTTACCGACAATCCTCCGCTCTCGACATTTGGCCACGCTCGTTCTCCAACGATCGGCCACCATTGGCCCGCAGACTCATTTCATCATACCATTGATGGTTGCTCTGGCTTTGCCAAAGAAGAGCTTCGACCCTGCATTGGCCCCTTGATCAACGATCACAACAAGATCTGCACATATGGATGTCTCCTCATTTTCGGAGTCGAGGCGTGATATCTGCCATCTTCGTTGAGATCGGCATCATTGACTACTGATCTCTGATCATTACTGTGTGAAAACTACTGTGTTAACAAAACTGGGTAACTCTGCGTTCAACTTCCTGGAGACCGCATCGCGTCTTTTGACGTTGCGGAGCACATATTGACGCGGAAACCGCTGTAACTGCCGTGGTTGGCTGTTGAAAAGATCAAGTGACACAACCGCTGTCGTGGATTGACAGACGGGGGCAGGATCCAATCTAATGTTGGTCCTGTCCACGTGCCATCCAGGCGGGATCCTTTCTGAAGGAGACAAGCGCGATAGTAAGGGCCTTCTTTGCACCGTCTTAGCAAGGCTACTTTGCTCCGGAGCCAGCATCTCGGACTAGGCCGAGGAGGATCTGCCCCACGAACCACGCCATCACTCACTTTTTGGGTGCCGAATACGTGGGGCTAACGTTTGGAATGGAAGCCGAGGGGCTTCATGGGTTTGGGCTGGTCGCGTCTCTCACACACGGTCATGTTTGTGACCGTTTCAAAAAACCCTATGCTTGATCACAGTGTCGGGGTTTGGTACAGTGGGCAAAAAATCGATAAGGGGGACTGCAGGTGGGGGATTTCTGGGCAGGGAGAGATGCCTTATGATTCTCTATGCTTCAAGATAGTCCTGTACAGCCGCAATTCAAGCCTGACATTTGTCCCCAAACATGGCGTTCGCAACGTGAAGACTCTTTTACCTTTTGATCAAGAGCTATACTGGTGACTAGATGGCATCCATTCGAATTACCTGCAAACAGCCAATGCCTTAGTCCGTAATGCTGATGAGTTGTCTAAGTCTTGGGGCACGCTCGTTAACAATGGAAAGCATTTGGTTGGCGTCCATATCGACTTGGTCAGAAGTTACCCTCCCGCAGGACGTCATGCTTCAGCTTACTACCTCATATGGTGTGTGATAATTACTGGAGAAGTGCAACAATTTGTACTTCTCATGATTCCCTGACAACATGTTCAATACAAACTTGATATTATTCTCTCTCAACGCTACAACACCGTCCGAGACACGTTGAATATATTGGCGCGAACTTGGCTGAAGTCCTAGCGCAATGTTACATTTTCCTTTCGGTGTGGGCACCATGGTGAGGGACAACGTTGTTCGCGGCATTTGAACACTTCTTTTCATGCTTCTAAGCTAAGTCTGCTTGCAGCCTAGCAACACATAACGACAAGCAAAGATGGTGAATTTATGCAATGGTAAATAATCCATTATTGTAGCGTCATGCTATGCTTAAACACAATCTCGTACGAACGCCGTTGTGCCAGTACACTCACAGTCTCGAAGGACCGGACCATAACGCCTCCATTATTCCTGTACTCAAATGACGGTCATTGATATCACTTATTTCGGGGGGCTCGGGCCACGAGTCCAGCTAGTCCAAGTCAGCTTCATGTTCTATGTAGTAGGTTGTGGATATCGTACTTCTGCCACATCTGGCCAATGAATCCAGGTGCCGGCTTAGAATCAGTCATTGACTGTCTGCGTGCTGCGGTGCCATCGTGACGCTTCTGTTCCACAAGGCCTTGGAAGAGAGTGCCAGAGCTCTGTGCGGGGTGCGAGTGTTAGCTACGTCATTTCGAGGACTCGGGATGAGGAGGCACGTACGCGTCTGCGGCCGGTGGTAGGGGAGACAGCGGCGTTGTTGGTCTTTCCGGAGTCCATGATGGAGGTTTTGAAATTTGTGGTTGGTTTGCTTGTTGTGGTGTTCAGGTTGTGTAGATATATTTCTGATACGCTCTGCCTGAACGAAGAAGAGAGCAGCGGCAGCAAGAGGGTATATAAGCAACTGAGCTCTTCCTAAGCTCACCTAGCTTGACCTACCAGAACAGAGTTCCCAGAGGTATCCCGTCTAGGGTATTCCAGACTCGTCTCCCTTCTCCACGGATGACTTCACCAATGAGGCCAGCGCCCACCCCTCTGACACAAGGGATGCGGGAAAGCTTGTCGATGCGCCGGTCAGGACGATGACGGCGTTTACTCGCTCGCTTCATCACAGGAGGTCTCCAGTAGCGCCCGCCGCACTTCTTTAGTTCCAGGGGGGTACGTATGTATACTTTTACGACGAATCCTAAAATCGGGTTGGTTACATCAAGCTACCCTGAATGTTTGTGTACGTAAAACACCCTTTCCCCTCTGCAAATCGTGCTCCCCGAAGGTGCTTATGCTGTCACTTTGTTGGAGCGGCCTCTGCCGTGTAAGCTCTGGCAGGTACCTCCTGCTGGTCCTCGCTTCTTCTCCTCTCGAGGTTTACCCCGCGCGGGAAGGCCATGCAAACCCAGGTTGGTGGTCTGATCACGTCCTGGGCCGAGATGGCCGGATAGCCAGTCAAACGCCGGCGATCTCAAGCAAAGGGGCCATGTTCCCAGTGTTTCTCTCCTCTCTCTCTGTGCCAGACCAGAGAGCTGAAGGCAAGGGAGGGGGATCCCAGGCATGGATGGACAAGCAACATTAGAAAAACACACGAGCGGGCGAAACACTGGCAGCATTGTAGCCAGAACCCTCGCGAATCATGAGTTGGACACGTGATGGTTTGTTCGATTGGGGCGATGATTGGCACGTCCTGCAACATCAACATTGGCACGACAGGCAGCTGTGACGAAGGGTTTGCGGGCAAAAAGTAAGCAGCAGAGACATGCGTGGCAGGAGATTGGCCCAGGACGGGATGGGCAAATACTACGGTATGTTGCGTATGTACGGATCATCCATCGTTGGCGTTCTTGGTACGCACGGCAAGGATCGTCCGCGGACGTGGGCAAAAGTGTGGGGAGACCATGCACCACCGCCGGAAGAGAGAAAGCGATAGGGGGGCGCAGCGCCGGCCGATAACGCGGGGACCTCGACCGGCGCGCCGCGGCGCCTGAACGCCGCCAACAGCCAGGCTGCATTAAGGGTCCCCTGTCCCCAGGAGACCCATACGGCGGTGTGCTTGGGATCGGGGGACTTCATCGTACGCTACGGCTGCAAAGAGGATGTCATTATCGTATGCAGGGGTCGCTTCGATCGAAGCTTCCGGCATCCTCGACAGCGTCAGGAGGATGAACTGTCGATTGTCTGGTCTGATGGATGATGTAGACGGGCCCGCCGTGCCCGCTAAGCTAAACATCTCAGATAGACGCGGTGGCGGCAGGGCGGGTTTGCGATCGTCTCTTAGTCGTGTGTTCGCTGCAGTGTTTAATCTGGAGCCCCCTTGGTAAGTGGCTGGCTGGTTGGCTGCGTCGATCGGGAGAGGAGAATCACGTGGTCCCGATTATGGAGCTCAGAGATCGGGATCCACTCCGTCCGCCGACGTTCATCTTACCATCGTCATTCATTCCAAAGGACGCCCATCACTGCCAAGATCAGACGCAGCCACAAAGATCGGCAAGAGACAGGTCTGGAACGTGAAGGACCATGAAACCTGGAAAGCTGAGTTTGAGAGATAATATCATCTCCCAGTTTCCCGGATCTGACCACCCTGGCCTGCGAGACTGTTTAACCTCTGCCATTGCCAAAATCATCCATCAGCCGCAAGCTTCCATTCACATTCAGGTACAGGACAAAGGCAAGTGTTTTATAGCAAGGATTGACTGTTTATTGATTGTCTAGAGCTGAGTCTAGGGGGACAAGAAGAAGAGAAAGTTTCGGTTGTAAGAAATGATTAAAAAAGACAATTCCAGATTATAAGCGAGGCGAGAAGAGGGAGCCACTTGGACTCGCGCTATTATGCCCGCAACAAAGTTGAAAGTCCCCAAGATGATGAATGATCCACACCGCTGAACGCTTCCAGGAATAAGTAATCTTCAGAAAGTCTTCGGAAACTTTTGATGTCAAATCAGAGCCGCGTTATCGGTAGGTTGGGGTATGATCGTGTAAGTCTGAGAAAGCGGAGCCCTCGATCCCAAAGGAATTGGGGAGAGAGGGATGCTTTATCAGCCAAGCCAAGAACTCTTCATGGGTTTCGTGTGCAAAAGTGCCGACGCTGTCGACTGCAAGATGGCCTGCCCGAATTGAGTTCCTAGCTGTGACGAAGCTCTCAGCTTAGAGGCCGATGCCACCACCGCCGAGGATACCACCGCTGCTGCCGCCAACGAGACCACCGAGGCCGCCGAGGAGGCCGAGGAGGCCGGTGACGACGCCGATGAGGTTGGGGATAGCGGCGAGCAGGTTCTGGAGCGGCAAAATGTTGGAGACGGCGCTGGTGGCGCCGGTGGCACCGCCGAGGTCTGATTGACATTGTTAAGGTTGGTTCAAACGAAGCTGGGAGAGGATATTGACTCACTACCACCAAGGTTGGACAGGAGACCGGTAGGGTTGAGGACGGGTGTGAGAGTGCCCTGGATGACACCGAGAGCGTTCTGAATAGAGCCGAGCTGTGTGGCGCTGAGTCCGCCGCCCAGAAGGCCGCCGGTGGGCAGGTTGGAGGTCAGAAGAGTGAGGTTGCCAAGTTGGTACTGAAGGCTGGTGGCCAGGGCCGAGATCTGAGCAGGAGTGAGGGTGGTGCCCGCAGGGATGGCGGAGACGGGGTTGCCGGTGACGCCAGTAATGGCGGTGACGGGAGCCAGGGCATTGCCGGGAACACCCAAGCCTGCGAATTATGTCAGTTTTGATGCTGAGGTTGATGTTAAGGGGGGCAAGCGCCTTACGAAGGGTGGCGATGGTGTTTTGGATGGTTTGGCTAAGAGTAGCAAAGGCAGCGAAGGCATCCGCAGCGTTGAGAATAGTGCTGATGATTGCGATGTTACCCAGGGTGCCAAGGCCATCGGCGCCGGGGATATTGGTGAGCGCAGGGACAAGGTTGAGGGCACGGGGCTCGATCTCGCGCTTCTCGACAGCGACAGGGTTGGCGATGGCAGCAGCGCCGAAGAGAGCGAGGGTGACGACGGAGGCCTTCATTTTGATGGTCGGGAGGGGTTTGAAAAAGTGGTTTGCTTGAAGCGTGAGAGAGAAGTGTTCCGAAGACTTGAGAGATGAGGGAAGAAGCGGCTGACTATCCTGTAGTTGAAGCTGTGTGTGATGATGAGAGAGGATATTCCAATCCAGACGGTGGAAGATGAGGCCTTTTATAATTCATCCAGCTCACGATTCTCCTCGTTGAAGCTCCCCTCGTCCTATTGCCAACCTCACATGTCGTCGACTCTGGCTTTCCGTCTTCGTCGTCCTGTCCCTCGTCTCGCCCCCTCGACGCCAAGGGAGCAAAGAATTCTGAACGTGGCCTTCACGCACATCCAGCCGCACAGCGTGTAAGACTCGTGAAGCCTCAGACGCATTTCCGAATGAGGTACATCACAACACACACTCGCAACTCCACGCGAAGTCATCCTCACCCTCAACATCGGACCAAGTTGCCGGCCGGTGGACCTCCGCGACCCTGAAGCTAGGGCTAGGCTGTAGCCAAGAAGGTCTAGGGCGGGCGGGAGTCTCAACCCATGCGCCTTTGACAGCTCCTTCCGCGAAACTCGACCAATGGAAGTTTGGTGTTGATGGCCGCCCGCTGCCTCATCCGTCCGTCGTGTCTCTGATGGATAACTCAAAAGTGAGACACCATCTACGTGGTGGCGGGACGCAGCATCTTGTCTCTTGGGCAGCTCATTGGTCGACCGCATCTCTGCGAACGGGAACAGGAATGGGAGCCACGGGACTCATAATTTCCGCCCAGCCTCTACTCTCTGTGGGCAAGCGCGCACTTCCATACCCACCCGTGCCCCTCACTGAGACAGGACCGAACATCTCGGCCGAAGCTGTCGTGACGTTTGCGGGGAGATATTTCGTGATCAGAGTCAACCCATTCCGACTCCACCGTTGCTCCCGCCGCCGATCACCGGTAGAATTGCATACCACAGCTTTTGGGTGATGTGATGTTGTGGTGTAATGCCTGCGGCATCCGGCATCGTCGACAAAGCTGCCAAAGATCACTCAAAGATGATCGTTCAAACCTGCTTTTCCTGGAGAGTGTTTCTTCCTGACAACGAGGCTTTTTCCTGTTGAGCCTCTTGCTAAGTCTCCCCTCTTCTCTCTTTTGGATTCTTGGCCCCAGTATCTGCTTTCGTCCTGATGCCATCAAGAGAATTCTGACAGAGGAGAAAAATATTACGTATGAAGTGAGGAAAACAATAAGTCTATTTTGTCTCAGCCCGGCCAGCCTCAGAGCCTCCACTTACCTCCTTTCCCGTTCTCCCTAACGGGGGCTTGCATTCCCACCTTTACCCGTTTGAGCCGCCCAAGCATAAGCGGCTTGAGCTGAAGGGAAAACGTGACAACTGACAGCTTTCTGAGGGATCGCAAGCCTCGCCAAGACCTATCGAATCACGGTGCGTGCCCGGGTCATATGGACGTTCTCAAGAATTCTGCCCTGGCAACAGACGGCCGCGGGCCGGCGCTGTCGCACATATTTCCCTCCCGTCCGGCCAAGTTAACCGCAAGATATGTTGAGGAGGATTTCATCTCTCTAGCGGGAGATGTCGCCATCGTAAAAAAAAACGCAAGACATTGTGCGCAACGTGACCGGAATGGGATCCTCTGAGGCTGAGAAACTTGACCGCCTTGGGCAGTTTACAAGCAATGTGGATGTTCGTTTTTTTGTGGGAGCCAAGGCAGCAGGAGTCTTTGTTAGCACCAGTCCAGATCTGGACTGCTTCTAAGCCCAGGGACGTGAACGAGGGATTCCGACTGCTGTTGGCGGCTGAATCAACATGTTCCGTTGCAAGCCGAGTGCGAACTTTTTCCGCCAAGATGTGGGAAATCCGAGATCAAGTTTTGTTTCCACCCCGACTCAACACCAACTGATCCAGTTAGAGGCATCGTGAGAGGAATGGAATGGCATCTCCATGGCTTAGCCGCACGTCATGCCGAAGCGCCGCAGACAAAGGCAATCTCGTCACACAACTCATCGGTGATGGGGAGAGACACTTTTTGGCCCATACGTAGGTGGACTCAACAACTTCAGCCTGCCGCCGGTCCGCCAACAAGCGTCCGCCCCCGGACTCCAACGTCATTCCCGGTTCTGTCACACCGAGTCAGAAGGGTTCTCAGATCCAAAAGACATGCCAAGAGGAGATTTCGCCCTTACTTCGTGGCCAGACTGCAAATGCTGCGTGAGGAAGGCTCGTCACGTTGCATCTTTTCCTTGGTCGAGGGCGTGAGCAATACCTCGAAGTTGAAAGTTGCTCCCGGGCGAAGGGCGTCAGCCGGCTGTTGTGTAAAACACTTGTCAGTCTTTCAGGTCAAACCGGACCCGTCCATGTCCGCACATCATCACGGCCGAGCCAGAAGTGCCAAGTAATGAGTAGGGAAAGTCTGAGCCTCCACCCGTACAGGCGAAGACTGCCACATTTCGTGAAGGCTTTCGGGGCCGAGTCCAGGCCTCCAGAGAATTTCCACGGCTACGGGTCCGAGAGTTCTCTGATAGGTCTTCCTTCGACGGGATTACGTGACGAGAAACAGAGACAGCACGGTTCTCGTGGTAGCCACGTCCAAGAATGCCCAGTGTAAGCGGGATTTCTTCTGTCTTCTCCGTGGCGCCGCTGCACTTGGTCAGACCACTCTTGGCTCCGTCCCACACAGCCTAGCCAACTCATCCAGTTACTGTGTGTCCAGCTATTACTTCTCGTGCCGTACCTCGTGCCCAGAGTGGCCAGACTGTTGATTCCGAAATCCCTCGTGTCTCCGCTGCACGTGGGCCCCGTCTTTGATCGCTCCGCTGCTCGCGGTAGGCTCCCTTGACAAGACACTCTGCGCGCTATGCGACGGTCCGCCCCTTCGAGCGCGGAGGTGGGCGGGTCCGCCTCCTGAGAATGTCCTGTTCGCGGCAGGCGGGCAGCTTTCTCCAACCTCAAGTCGAATGTCTCGATGGGACCCCCAAAGAGACTGGCGAAGACAACCCTCTCGAACAAGCCTTCGCCATCATCCATCGTCATTCCGGGGCGAGGGAACTTCATTCCTTACTCGAGCCAAGCAAAGTCGGTGATTGAGGGCGGCAAACATGAGCTGATCATTGGTACGTGAACGATGATGGAAGACACTCAAGTCCGAAGCAGAGGAAAAACCACCTCATCCTAGGGGACTTTCTAATCAGGCCGTCTTTCGGGACGGGTCGGTTGCCGAGCCCTGGGGTTTCGGCCGGAGGGATCTCCCTCCCGGAATTCGATGGCGTGCTTGTATTGTTTGTCTTTCTTGTGAAAGTTGCGAGGTTTGACTTTGATGTTCTCGCTGCGAGACAGGGGGACATCCATCTCTTCGGAGATGAACACTACGTTACCTGCGACAGATGCCCTTTGTTCAATCTTTTCAATGTCAACATTCCGGACGCCAGACGATCTCCCTTGGGCATCATCACAAAAGAGATCGCAATAAGCCTGTGACTTTGCGACATCATGATCGTACGAGGATCTGCGAACTGCTGTGCTGAAAGTGTTAGAAATCTCGATGATGTGAGGTGTCATGATCGACCCAAACTGAGGATAAGCAGAAAGGGTAAGTGGTGGTGATGAGGAGTAGATACTGAAAGCACACGGAGACCTGGCCTCAAAACTTGAAGCTCCCGCCAATTTTTGGGATATGCAAGCTTGCTGCTGTTGTTGATGTATGATATCGCAACAAAAATCATGTTTTCTATCACACGGGCACAGACACCTTACCTCTCTGTCGTGAGGGATCTTCCGAAGCGATACCAAGCTTATTCATTATGGCTCATCCCCACTACCAAACTCGCATGATGACAGACTAGAATATGCTTTGCCCGAGCAAGTCTTCGTTCAGGGGCAGTCTACAAGTCTACGGTCTTGCTACTAGGCGAACAGGCGAGACTACGTGTCGGCTTCACTGAATGCTTTAGAAGGCTCGGAAGGTCGGCGAGTGTTCATCTCAAACACGTGGCACTCAACTGAAGATGGCTTGCTGATTCTGTAAACATCTATAATTCGATCTGAGAACCCGTAGGTTGTGGTTATAAGTGACTGCTAGTCACGACATGTGCGGAATTTATGTCCCTGAAGCTTTCAACGATCTAGAAGGGTTTATAACTTTTTGAAGGCAGAATGTATGTTATCTAACTAGCTGAGACAAACTTTGTTGGCTCGTAAGAATAGTAAGTTCACATTCATGAAAACTTTGAAATTCCCATGAAAAGGATCAGTAAAGTGTAGAAAGCTCCCAAGTGAAAAAATGCGCTCACACGTTACACAAGATAGCAACCTACGATGCTAAGTCTATAGAGTTAATATCAGAATTAAACTGCAGAGCGCTTGAGATTTCATCTCTGAAAGCAGTTCGTCATACATGTTCAGCCTGAAGTTTTGATGCATGTTGTAAGTTAGGTAATATATGACCGTGGTATAAGACTGAATAGTTCGAGTACTCAACAAAACAAGGAGAATATTTATCTTAGCGAACCTGGACTCAGACGGTTAGCAGATAAAGATCCACAGATTGCAATAGAGACAGAATCTCCTCGCCTCAATAGTGGCATCTGGATCTCATACAAAGAAACAACTCCCTCACGAGACCTTTGTTCATTATTGGCCATCAACAAGGCAATTCTTTCACCTCAAAGGACAAAATTTCAATGCTACGAATTCTATCACACTCTTCAACGACCTACAAGGATACCTTGAATGGCATGAAACAAAAGAGAAGATGAACGCTTGCCAAAGAAAATCATGAAGATATAATACAAGGCAACAAGCTTGAAATATGTTGTCTGATAACAAGCCGCTGTGTTTCCTCATATCTCCCTTTGTCTGGAAAGCACCAGTCTCTGAAAGAGTCGAGAAGATGATGTTGATAAGTAGAAAAGATCTCAACAGGGACAGTCAACGGATTTCTTGTTTTCTTCAGAGACATACTTATCATACTACGCAAACACCAAAATCAAGAACATCGCAACCCATCCGATCTCCCTAGGGAACGAGAGACACTTTAGACTACCACAACCACAGAACCGCGACCAATACCAATACCAACAGCAACAAAACAAAACCAACAGTAGCCGCCACCATGTGCTACGGAATCATGTCATATTCATGCTCCCATAGCATCAAGAAACGCTTCACCTGCCGGGAGGTCCCCAAAGACGCGCCCTGGAGCTGCCACGCCGTCATGACAACCCTCTGCGGCGCCCGTCCCGGCGAGCAATGCGACCAGATCCGCGCAGACAAGCACTTCAACGCCCCCCACAGCTGTCCCGACTGCCAGGCCGCCGACGAGTCCGGCGCTCTCCCGCACAGCCGTACCACCCATAACCGCTTCAAATCACAGCTGGGGCCCGAGGGTCTGCGTGCCTCGCGCCTGCGCAAGGAGGCGGCGGACAAGAAAAAGGAGGCGGAGCGCGCCGCATACCGGGACAACCGCATTGCCGGGCAGATCGCCCGGCGAAATGCGACCGCTTACCTCGACCACCCGCCCATGCAGATGCCGTCTGTCATTAGTGTTCCGCTGGGTAACCGGGCAATGAGCCAGGAACCGTCGTATGGTGTACTTCGGCCGGGCGCCCTCAGCCCTTTGCAAGTCATGCCGCCGGCTGCGGACGATAAGTATGACCCCGATGATGAATCCGTGAGCGTGAAACGACCCGACGTGGATCGGTATGGGTATGGCCAGTACCGACGGGACGAGCAACAGCAGAACGAACATGGCATCGACCCGTATGGAAGCTACAAATCTAGGTACGCATCGAGAGACTTGACGCCCAGCAGACCGGCTCCCCCGAGACCAAACAGGGCAAGACCTGACCCCCTGAGACTGCCCCCTCGTTCTCGTTCTTCGGATGACTATGTACCATCGATTCCAATGTCGCCAATGTCGCCGCTTGACGACGAGTCGATTCGGCCTCGCCGTGGTCGGCGGGGCTAGAGGCCCAACCCCCTGAGGTCCTTCGGGTCGCTTCGCAAGACGCACAGCCAAAAGCTCGCAGGAAAGAGTCCGAAAAAACTGGCCCAGTTTCATGATCTGAAGAGAATTCTCAGCTCACCCACTCGCCCGAATGCCCGTACAGACTCCGTCATCTCGGAGTCCGAATCGATGGTTTGTCAAGATGCTCTGGCGGTGGAACGTGGGATGCCTTAGCTCACCTTAGCTGGGTACGATGACGGTCTGGGAAGACAAGTTGGTGAGTGAATGCTTCGTCCTGTTGAACTATGTACTCGTTTCGTGCATTTTTGCTGCAATTGACATAGACAGATAGAGCCTCCTTTCCCTGCCCAAATAGAACAATAACCGAAAACAAGCAACGCGCAAGGGTCCCGTGCAAACTCTCGTTGGCAAGTGTCATGACTCGACCAAGATACAGATCCAATGACTGACAATCTGTATACGCGTGAGCTCAAATTGGTATCTGATGAAAGTACTCCGTCCTGTGAAGTGATGGCGCCTGCCCGAATGCTTCCATGCGGCGGGTCCTGTGCCCGTTGATTTCTCTGTTCAACCACTGCTTCCCCTTGTAACCTCATTGCCCTATGTTTGCTGAGACCTGTTGACAGGTGAGTGCGGCACTTGACGTCGGGCCGGCGTCTACAGTGCGATTTTTCAAAGAATTGCGGAATACTCGCATTGCCATCGTGGAGGTTGTGCTGGCTGGCTTGCGTGTAAACTATTGGGCCTTGCCGTTCTTGGCCTCTCCATTGGCCTTAGAGGCCTTGAACTTGGCAATCTCCTTCTGGACGGCCTTGTCGACGCGTGCCTTCAGCTCCGCGCGGTAGCCCAGCTTGAAGAGAAACTCGAGCCAGACGAACAGAGGGGCCAGGAAGACGGCCTGGATCAGATTATCCAGCAAAGCAGGGGCACGGCCCTCAAAGGCGCCGTGTCCGATGAACTGGAAGATCCAGCAAACAACGTGGACGCCGATGGCGACCTTGTTGGTCAGGTCGGGATTCTCGAGCCTGAAAGAGTTGCCGACTGCAGTGGCGCCCAAGCAGATGGCGGCCAGCAGGGTGCCGGCGACAGGCTCGAGGAGCACGTACAGTCCACCCCAGGTCAACGCTGCAAGTGTTCCCAGGTTCAGATCTAAATTGGGGACTGTGAGCCAACTTGGGAGAGGAATGAGAGTTCCTGTGTTGGTGGCCTATGAATTATGAATAAGCTGGACTGCAAAGACCCTAGTGCCAATGCATTAGTCACTTACGAGACAAAATCCCGAGAAAAGGATCATGGGCACGCATGCCATGTGAATGCCAATATTGACAGTGTTATGGTGGTATGCGCCATACTTTTTTGACGAAATTAGCAGTGAACGGACGACGAGACTTCAGAGGCTAAGCTGTGGACTCACAAAGGTCAAGTGTTTTTCCAAGTCAAGAGACATGTTTGCGGTTTTGGAGATTGGATGATGTTGAGATCTAAGCCAAAGCGAGGCAGATGATGGAAGCCGAGGATTGCTGCAGGACCTGAACGAGGCTGCAAGCAGGGTCGAGGCTCAGCCGCAGCAGAAGGGATGGTCGGCAGTGCGAGCAGATTAGACGGGCGAAGGGTGGTGCGACCCAGAAGACAGTGTCGATCTCTACCTTAGTTTCCAACAATGGGCGTGCTGTAGGTTGCGACAGGTCGGGTTGGCGATGTCAAGGCCGTAGAGTAGGATGGAAAATGAAGGAATGCCGCGGTGTTCCGGACTGGACAGGACAGGGTTGCAATGGTGTTCATATGCGTCCCACTCGCGCACAGCACGCCTGGAGGGAGAGTGCGCCGTACGGTGGAAGTGGACGCCCGTGGGGCCGGCCGCTGGGCGCGTTTTTGCTTCGGTTCGGGGAGGTTGTAGGGGAAGGACCGCTGGGATCTAACTTCGAGGAGCCCAAAAGGCAGGTCGAAGGACCCCGGAGCCCAAGGCTAGCAGGTGACAAGGGCGATAGGAGCGGCTCCTGACTGGAGATTTGGGTGATCGAGTCCACTAAAAACCGCTAAACGTGCATGCAGCGAACGTACGACCTGCCTCGCCCAATCTGATGCCGTGGATTTGTCGTGTGAGCGCGTTGGGGGGCTGGAGAGGCTTTCGACCGGCTGCCCAGATTCAACGACGTGATACGGTTTTTGGAGGAGCGTAGAAATTGGCCGAGCAGACACAGGCCCAGACACAGACACTAAGGCAATTGACCCGAGGCACCTTGACCGCATAAGAAGCCGGCCAGCCCTCATCTCATCACCACTCAAATTTAGTCCGGACGGCACCAGACGACTGACTTTAGGGTTGCGGTTTCTGCCGTCCGTGGCGCCACCCTGTCGCATTCCTTCGCCTCCCGCGGCGCGTACACTGTCATCTCAAACCAATCTTGCTATTGTGCATACAGTCCTGAAATCGGACCTCGCACTCCATGCATGCAGACTTCCCTTCATCCCGACTCTTGTCCATGGAGTAAGGGAGGTACGGCATTGTACGCGGTAGGAGACTGGGGGCCGACGAGCATGTCGCGTTAGCGCAGGCGCGTTAAGTGCGACATGCCGAAGTGTGGCTAGTATATCCGTGGCACATGCAGTCCTAGCATGAGCCACAGACATATGTGCGTGGCTTGACTCTCCGGGCTGGATGTGGCTAGGCAAGGCCAGAAAATTAACGAGCCACATTTGGTAGCTGCACCTCAACTCAACCCATCGTCTTCAGCCTCGCCTTGTGCAACCTTTCTCTCTTCAACCGTCGAGTCACCGACGACGGCGCATCACCTTCCTCCAACGGCGCGCAGTGGCACCTTCCATCAAAAGTTTCCTGACAATTTGCGTTTCTCTTTCGTTCTCTAATATTGCGCTTGCTCTCACGAGACTTCCAGCGTGCCAGCGACGTCACACGCGATCGCTCGCTCCTGCTGTTTTGAAGGCCACACAGCTCTAAGAAGCACCTTTGAAACTCGCGCATCTAGGCCACCCTCTTTATCAAGTCGATCGCGTCGTCCAATTAGACCTTCCGCCGCGCGAACTTCTCCCACCGTGCCCTCCTCGATCGCGTCCGATATACACCTGACTTCTTGCTCGACCAAGTTTGGGCGACGACGAGCCGATCGAAGTTAGCAAGCGATCCTACCTCCCGCAAGCACGCCGTACCTCTTGCGAAAATGTTCTTCCTTTACAACATGGAGCGCAGGGTCACCCTGCACCCTTCGTACTTTGGGCGCAACATGCACGAGCTGGTCACGAGCAAGCTGCTGAAGGACGTCGAGGGAACCTGCGCCGGCAGCTACTACATCATTTCCATCATGGACACCTTCGATATCTCCGAGGGTCGCATTCTTCCGGGCAGCGGTCTGGCCGAGTTCACCGTGGGCTATCGCGCGGTCGTGTGGAGGCCCTTCAAGGGCGAGACGGTAAATGCTACAAATCTGCCTGGCTCTGTCGGGAAGCGGATTCTGACATGACACCCAGGTTGACGCCGTGGTTTACTCGGTCAACCACCAGGGCTTCTTCGCCCAGGCAGGACCCTTGCGCCTCTTCGTGTCGGCTCATGTACGTCCCCGCTTCCGCGCCAGCCAGGCAGGACCTCAAAATCACTAATTGCGAGCCTCTCTATTCTAGCTGATTCCCTCTGAGATCAAGTGGGATCCCAATGCCACGCCGCCACAGTTCACCAACAATGAGGACACCATCATTGAGCCTGGCACGCATGTACGCGTCAAGGTTATTGGTACGAGAACGGAAGTCGGTGAGATGTGGGCCATTGGCAGTATCAAGGAGGACTACCTTGGGTATGTTGTCCTTCAGGGAACCATCGATTGGCCTCGCTCACAAACATCTCGAAAAGCTGTCTACAGGATTAGAAACCTTGAAAAGACGAATGGATCCAAGAGGCTTTGGCCCCGCGCCACTGGGCCGAGCCGTTCTCCGTTGTATATGGCGGTACTGCTCCCACCGCTGGAAGCCAAGCCAATACGTCTAGACCCATTTGCCGACCGTGTTGGAGGACATCCTTTGCTGCTAGGGCAAGAAGTCTTGCCCATCAGCGAAGAGGAAGCCGTGGCTGCAAGAAGGCCGGGCTTCGGCAGAACCGCCACGAGAACCACTCGCGGACCCATTTTCTGCAAAATTGAGCCGCTTATGAGAAAGCAGAAGATAGACAAAAGTTTGGGGGGCAAGAGGGGCGTACACATGCCCCAGTCAAAGAGAGAGCGCGCCATTGAAAAGAATTTCGACGCAAGGCATCAGTTTGCGTCTTCACAGTTGTACACTAACTTTCTCACATTCTACGAAATGAAAAAGCAAGCCATGAGAATACAGTATAGAGGCACCTTGAGCCGTGACTGGTGGGGATGCATCTTCTCTTGACGACGGCAACATCGTTCGCTCACATTACACACCACGGCATGAGCGCACGGCAATCGTTCGGAAAGAGTCTGTATCATAATCCTGTTACGCTGATTCGTTGAGACGCCGCTGTCGACCTACGAACCTCCCTCTCCGGTTTGACCAAACTTTTCTCTAAAACGAAAAAAAATCAAAAGTAGGTAGAAAAGAAAAGAGACCCAGAGGACCCCTCACTTTTCTCCCTTTCTCTCAGCTCATCATCAGCTCTATAACTCGATGGTTTGGTTCGGGTTCTCTCCTCCATCCACACACGTCCCGTTTCCTTTTCCCCTCCTCGCCGTAATTACATAAAAAGACACACGTTCAAAGGTTTCCCCCATTTGTCCCATGGAAATTTTCGCTCTCGTTTCTTTTTTTAACCTGATCGCCAACCCTTCCCTTCCCACCCATACCATGACGCTATGTGAAAGAGTTGGTCAAAGTGGTTAAAACGGAGCGAAGAAGACAACAGGTGAACCACATTCATGAAATTTCCGCGTAGACGATCTCTCGACAAATCACCGGGCTCAATAGGTGCCCTTCTCTTATTCGTCGTTGTCCGTCCTCTCCTTGGGCTCACGGGGCTCCCTAGGCTCGCGGGGCTCGCGAGGCTCTCTGGGCTCACGCTGCTGTCCGTCACGGCGCTGGCCGCCCCTCTGCTGACGACCGCCGCTGCCGCCCTCCTTGTCGGCGTTCAGCTTGCGCTCCGCCTCCTGCGCCTCGCGCTCCTTCTGGGCCTTGGCGTTGGCCTGCTCCTTGCGGATGACGTCGTGCAGGTTCGACAGGGTGCCCTTCCAGCTGTCCAGGCGGGTGGCGAGCTCCTGCCATTGCCTGGTGCCGAAGACGCGGTAGGTGACCTTGTGGACGAGGAAGACCTGGTCCTGCTGGGAGAGCTTGCCCTCGACGAGGCCGGCGCGGATCACGTCAATGGCCCACCTCTCGACGTCCTCGGCGGGGACCTGGAGAGCCTTCGCGACGGCGGAGTACTCGATGCGGCGGGAGGTGGTCTGGGCGGCGAGGGAGGCGAAGGTGAGGAGACGCATCTTGCGGTGGAGGCGGTCGTGATCGAGCTTCTCCTTCTCGAGCCAGCCCTGGTGCTCGTCGTTGAAGTCGTTGTAGTCCTCGAGGTCCTGCTCGGCGACGATGTCGAGGAGCTGGGAGTAGACGGGGTGCGTCTCGGACAGGTTCTGCACGGTGGGTATGCTGCGGATGTCGGTGAAGAGGAAGTGTGTGTTGGAAAGCAGGGCGTCGCGGACCGCGCGGAGGGACAGGCGCTGGGCGTCCTCGGAACCGACATCGTCCTTATCGTCTGCGTCAAAGGTGCGTAGGGCCTTGAGAATGTATTCGTAGCTCTCCCTGTCTGGGTATTAGTCTCCGATGCTTTGTCTTTCCAACTCTTCCAACGAAAAAAGAGACGACTCACTCTTCCTTGCCGGCCTCCTTGGCGACCTCGGCAATCTCCTCGTACATCTGTCTCTGGAACTCGTCGCTGGTCTTCCAGTCCGCGAACCAGTCGGGGAGCTGCTTCAGGTAGGGCTGGATGGTGTCGAACATGGCGTTGGCCTTGAGGAAGCGCAGGATGGCCATGAAGACGTTGTAGCGTATCGGGTTCTCGGGGGCGATGAGGTTGAAGATGGTGCTCAGGGCGTTGAGGCTCAGACCGACGCCGTTGACGGGGCTGGAGGCGATGGGCTTGGAGAAGGCCTGGCAGAGGGTCGGGAGGTGCTTCTTGGGGTCCTCGGACTGGAGGACGAGGTGGACCATGAGGTTGGACGCGGCGGTGAACTCCTTCTCGGCCACCGACGTCAGGGCCGTCGACGAGCGCACCAGCTTGGACAGGACCTCCTCCTTCTTGGCCTCGTTCTCGACGAGGGGCTTCACCTCGTCGGCGATGTGAAGGTAGTCGGCCATCTCGCGGGCGAGCTCCTGGAAGGAGCCGTCGACGAAGAGCAGCTGAGGCTGCGCCTGTTGCTTCGCTCCCGCCGCCATGATTGCTGGTTTTTCGCGGTATCTGACGAGGGTTGTCGGGCCTTCGGGTTGAGAGGGGGGTGGGATGCGGTTGATTGCGGAGGTGTTGGCAAATTTGGCTGGGAGGAGGAGTAAGAGAGGGACCCCGGAAAAAAAGAGAATGCGAAAGTGTGTAGAGGGGCGTGTGGTTTGCGGACGACGGAGACAGGGGGTCGCTCTGTCGTGCGGTATGTCTCTTGCGAAGCCCGTGTCGACCTGCGGTTCGATGGAGGGGTGTGGTGGAGGAGGGCAATTTTCGCTGTTTTCTGCCACCCGACCGACTTGTGGGCTTACCTAGGCGAAGGCGGTGAAGCCAGGCCATGGTGCCCCACGCCATGGCGGGGTACCACTGTGACCTGGTATTTGATGGATGAGGCTCTGTATTCACCAGAACTGTACTTGAAAGCTTGTTACTCAAAGCTTTACTTCATAGACAAGTGAAAATGGCCCTAGTCGTGTTCTCAAAAGTAAAATCTTGCACCAAATTTCTAGACCACAACGTCGAAACGCTTTTAGTTCCTCTGTTGACACGGCCCCACCTCGGGCTGCCCCATAATGACAGTGGAGGCTCCGGTTTCCGCTCGGAGCCGGTATGGCAGCGGCAGTTGTTTCCGCCCTACTTGTCGAAACGGTGCCGGTGTAGCAAACAACCCGAACGCTTGGGATACTGCATATTCGGAGACAAAATCTGAGGTTTAGCAACACACACTCTCATCCATTATGCGTAGCATGCCGAAAGCCTTGCCTTCATTAAAAGGTTTATATTGTCTCCATAATGTCAGATATGTCAGGACGCCAACTTTTGCCGTTCCCATCCAGCCTCTCGGACACCTAAATAAGACAAAAATAAATACACCCCCTGTTCACTGAGGGGATGTCATCACCGGCCCTACAGTCAACACAGAAATGGTCTCCATGGCTCGGATGGTCAAGAAACAAACAAATCCATGACCTTCGCCGACTGTATCTATGACTCGCGCGTCCCATACCCTAACCATACTCCTAACAATTCACCAAAGTTATTATAACCCATTATTCCTCCTTGCTACCATTCTGGGCTTCTGTAGAAATGTCGGCCTTTGAATAGATGCTATCGCCGTCATCGCCAAACAAAGGCTGATCTCCCTTGCCGCCCATCTCCACGAATTCGTCAACGTTTCTTTGTGACGCAGGGTCGGCCTCCTTCGGTGTCATGGTCGTCTTCGTCGTGTTCTTGGAATAGATCTTGACTGGTTTCTGCTTAGGGCCAGGGGATCTTTCCGCAACTGCTACCGAGTTCATTGAGCTGAGTAGTGTCCGCTCTCTGACGACACCGCGGCGATGGACTTCTAAGCCCTGTATGCCGCCCACCAAGCCGTCGGTGCTGTCGTTGACTCCTGGTTGCTTCTGCGTCATCCAGGGGTGGTTGAGGCATTGGTCAACTGTAAAACGACGCTCGGGATCAACTACCAGCATTGAGTCGATAAGGTCCACTATCATAATGTTAGTCATGACGCATCGTTTTGTAGCGCTTCTGGGTCACCTACGAGCAGGGTCGCCTACTGAGTCCCAGTATGGCGAAGGGTAATCGAACCGGCCGCTCTTGATCTGTTGCGACAGCGTGAACGGGAAGTCCTTGGAATACAGTTCGTCTGAAAACGGCGGGAAGCCGCACAGGCAGATGTAAAGGACAACTCCGAGTGACCAAATGTCGACAGCCTTGGTGTACTTCCGGTGCCTACCCTCGGCCAAGATTTCAGGCGCCACATAGCTGGGTGTTCCGCACAGCGTCGTCGTGAATGACTCTTCACCAATAATTTTAGCCAAACCGAAATCAGCCAGCTTCACGTGCAAGTCTCTGTCGACCATCAGAATGTTCTCTGGCTTAATGTCCCTGTGGACAATGTTGCGATCATGCTTCTCAAAGTTAGCGGGCGGAGGACATCAAATGTCGTTGCAAAACTTACCAGGTACTTGATGCCCTGGAACAATTGCGTAAAGAGTTTGCGCGACTCATCCTCGGTAAGCTTTTGCTTCATGACGATGAAGTTGAATAGTTCGCCTTCCGGAGCCAGCTCGAGGACAAGGTACACCGCATTACGTTCGTTAAACGTGTCTTTCAAGCATAGAACGTTGGGGTGACTAACGCCCATGAGAACGGCAATCTCCTGTTGCAGACCCTCCTGTTTCGATCTCTCCTCCATGCCGGCAGTCTTTGTGAAGATCTTGACGGCGTACCTTTGACCAGTAGATTTCTCGACACAAAGGAAGACCTCGGCGAAGTGGCCCTTGCCAAGTTTCTCCAGTAGCGTGTACTGCTGAAGAAAAGCGCTCGTCTGCCGGCTCTTGGGGTATCTGAAGATGAAACGAGCCTTGTCGAGCACCGCGATCTCGTCCTGCTCCTGGAGCTCTCTGCGCTTGTTGCGACCCACGTTGGCTTCATTGACATAAGTTCCGTTGCTAGACAAATCCTCCAAGATAGCCACGGTGTCACCGCCTTTGTTCTCCGTAAATAACAGGCAGTGTCGATTTGATACCACCGGGTCTTCAACAACAATGTCTGCCTTTTGTCAGCGCTGTCGTAACCCCATTAGAATGGAACCCAATTCGCAAAGCTTACCACACTCCGGATGACGTCCAATCAGGTATCCACCCGAGGCGACGCCCTTGATCTTGGTCTTCTCGTAGGCCTCCTCTTCCTTCTTCAGGGGCAATTTGCCCTTCCTACCTACCGGCTCCGTCTCCTTAGCCTCGAGCTTGTCCGGCATAGGGCATGCTGCCCTCTTCTTCATGACCAAGCACTTGCCGTACTTGGTGTCTAGCGGGAACAGGTAGCCCCAGACGCCCTCCTTCACCTCGTCCTCGACCTCGTCACATAGCACATCCTTGTTATCGGCCGGGTACTGGGAAAAAGCCTGTGTGTCCTGTGGAGGTGAGGAGAGGTTGGTGTGTGCCTGGGACTGGGAGTTGTCGTCCTTTTCGCGGTGGTTAACCTGGCTGGGGCGACCCTCGGGAGGCGTCGCGGTAGGCTCCTTATACACATCGTCCGAGTCTCCGGATCGCGTCACGGGCGACGGAAGGTGCTGTTTGTGGGAAACCGGGGTCTTATCGACGGATAACCTCTCGGAGCGGCGGGGCTTCTTCGCCTCCGTGTCTGAGTCTGGCAGAGAACCCTTTGCCAGGGGAAGACGGTTTAGGATCGCACACCAGAAGGCCGGGCAGATTAACAAGCGACTCACTCTTGGACGTTTCAATTGGCTCTTCTCTTCGCGCGGGGGCGCCATGGCCTCGGTTATACGAGGCAGTCAAGGCGTGCTTCGCGGGTGATGGTGGATTGGTAGTGGTTATGGGAGGCAGCAGTAGAGACGTAATAATGGATCCCCAGGTAAGATGATGTGGCGATGGTCTGTATAACAGGCCGAGAAAGGATAGAGAAGCGGTCTTGTGCACAACAGCCTGGGGTATGATGTGTACGAGCGTGAATATGGAAACTGGTATGATGGAAGTGTGTGGGAGTGTTGCCTAAGGGAGAGCAGATGGCGAGGCTCTCATTAATAAACCAGAGTGCAAGAAAGGCAAGGCCAAAGGACGGAGCGACGGTGTGCAGCCTGGAAATGGGAAAGCTAAGGTCAGGTAGGTAGGTGGTGTAGGTATTCGTATTGGACCGGGACTTCCAAGTGGAGAGGGAACCTTCCTTCCAGTGTTGGACCTTGGGCCTGGAAAAAGTACCAGACAGCTGAGGTGACCAGGGGGGATGAGAGACCAGGTCAGGCCAGTATGAGCGGTAGAGCTGAGGCAGGTACTGGTGTGAGCACCAACTACGCCGGCACCAGGCGCTGCGCCCTGCCCTGTGAGGTGCGAGCTACCCTACCAGGTCAGGACCTCCCCTGCTTAGGTTCTCTGGGGCGGCCTTCCACCTGCGCTGGACGGCTGCTCGGCGGACTGGGCTGGATTTCCCAGGCAGGACAGAGTCAGACAGGGCTTTCCTCACTCCGGATCGGGGGCCGTGCAATTGCAAGTGGGTCGCCGCGCTTTTGACTCTTCACGCTGATGCTCTGATAGGGATTGTATGACTGCACTGCGCAGCGAGCGAGACGTCAACTTTCTGGCGCGAGTTGCAGCCTAGAAATGCGGTCCATCGGTTGTTCCGCATACAATCCTTTGTGTACTTCTCATGAATATCAGCTCCCCCTCTCCTCCACAACCATCTGATGAGTGTGGCAAACAATAATCCGGAAAAACTCACCAGCAGTTTCCAAACTTCACTGTCTTCCGGTTGTCCAAAACCTGGAGAGCGTGCCATCCAGATCCACGGGCGACAATCAGCGGGCTTGCTTCTGGGGCGTCCCGTCTTGCTGGGCGTGCAGTGTGGGCACCGGTTCGCAAGCCGAGTGAGCGAGCAGTGACGACGGGGAGCTGCAGGGTCGCAGAGCTTCCTGCGGGAAGACGTCAGGCGGGAAAGAGGCTTGATAGAGGGGGAAAAAATGCTGGTGGAACTGTCGATCAGTTCAACATGGGATCGCGCAGTCTCGGAGGAAGAAAAAAAAAAAAAGGGTCCCTCTTTCACTCCGACTTGCACTTGAACCTCGATCGTGGCAGCCGAGAAACCACCTGGGACACATCGCCGCGTGAGATGGCGTCCAGCCTTCATATGGTTCCCGTCCGAGTCGTCTTCCACGAAGTGGCGGGGAACTCGTTCGTGTCTTGTGCCCATCCCGTCTGCCGACTACCTCACACTAGGTCGAACACCCGCAGATGATAGCCCCCATGAATCATTCGGTGCATTCTCCCCCAAGCTACAAGGATCGAGATTCCGACATTCTGGTCAGCCAGCTGCTTTTACCCCCTGCGGATGGAAAGCTCCTTTTAGTAGAACCCGTTACTGGTTTGACAGGACTTGGTTCTGGTTTACCATCCGGTGAAACGCCTTACGCGAACTCCCGTGCTGTCATCTCGAGTCGCCGTCCGAGACATATCGTCACGCGTCGTTCGGAGGGAGCACCTCAACTGGTCCCAGCCAGAGAGCGAAAGCCCGCCATCTCTCATCACATGCGTGCTCGTGCGGAATCTCATCTCCATTTTCAACGTCGCGCTGCTTCGCCTGCCGCGGAGTACAGCCATTACGCTAACCTCGAGACGTCATCCACATTCGCCAATCCACGTGGGTAGCTCACCTGCCACAAGCTGCGATCTCCTTCGTAGAGTTATCCCCCCTCACCGAGAGTCACCGAAAACCATTTGATCTCAGATCGGTCCAGACCGATCTGGAATTTCATCACTAGTGTAAAGCATTCTTTGTGTTCATCATTTCATTATTATTACTATACACACTGATAAACTCATGCGCACATCGAATATCACTGTCTCTCAGCACCTCGTCTTTCCAATAGAGGACTACTACTCCAACGTATCTGCTTTTTTGCAGACGTCTGTCGCCAAAGAGCATACATGCTGCATGTGAGAAACTGTTTCTCTGATCCACCTCCTGCTGTGCGACGACCATGGCAATTCATTCGGCAAAAATACCAGACGCGCAAAGCGTACGTCAAAATCTGGTAACGACAGTCGGGTACGCCAAGCGTTTCTCCCATGACCTGGCCAAAGCCGATATGCCCTCGTGTATCATTGCACTTTTAATAGTCATCCTCATCCGTTGAAGCCTGTTTCCCACCAAAGGAGTCATCATAACTGGAGCCGCGTTTAGATGCTGGGTATGCAAACGTGAAGCACATATCAAAGTGTGCCAGTCGATCGAGACGGGCAGGTCGCTACCTTTCCGGAATCGGACTCTTGGCCAAACGGCCTCCTGCGCTCACTCGCTTCTGCAGACGCGATTCCCTTTCGCGCGCTAGCTTCTGGTCGGGGCTCATATTGCCAGGGAGCGTCCCGACAGTATCGCTCGAAAATCCCGTGTTTCTGCCCCGTTTCTCTTCAATATACAATTGAGCGCTTCGACTCAGGGGGAATGCAGGCATCGATGAAGGTATTTCCGCCCCGTTTTGAAGAAGCATCTCGGCGACTGGAAATGGCACCACCCTCTCCGCCTCCGATGGTTGGCCAGGGGTTGGTGAAGGTGATGCCGGATCAGCCGCTGCTAGCGCCAAGAACACTGCATGCGTACCCCTCGAACGATCCGTAACGTTAGGACTGGCCTTGAGAGCCAATGCATAAATAACCTGCTGGATTTCATTCTTCTTGATCGCCGCCAGCAAAGTGTCTTCGGGTGTAGGGTAACGAGATAATGTCGCCGAGATGGGCTCAATGTACGCTCTATCCACGTACTTCGCCGTGATGAACCTCAGCCGCTGCTCGCGCGTTGCCTGGGGTCCAGGCTTCATGCCGGGCTCGAGCTTTGCCTCCCAAACCATATTCGACACCCGGTTTCCGACAAGCAACAAGAGTTCGACAATATCGGGAGTGAAAGAGTTGATGTCTAAGGTCAGAGACCTCACTTTGCTGATATGCGTACCAAGAGAGCGATGGATACCGCTACACTCGATGCAAACAATGATTGCCAGATTGATTGAGACCCACTCGACCTTGGTTCCGGATCCGCAGTCCGCGCACCAGCAATTGCCCTGGTCGTTGTCGCGGAGTAGTTGCAATAGCTTATCAGGGTTGTCGTCGTAACTCGAACTGGTAGATCGATGAGTGCTTGGCCGGGCGCCGACAGTTATTCGGCGCATCGGCGCACCGCTGTTGGAATGCGCATGGTGGCTGTTGTGCCCGACTGAAGGGCTCTTGCCCGTCAGGATGGACCCAATATCCTTCCTGATAGAGCCCGAGTCGGAAGCCCCAGGCCCGGATTTATCTCTGGCAACTCGGCCTTCAACAGCGCTTTGGAGTGCATTGTTGATAGCTAAAATCCAACTGTTCATGTCCTCTTCGGAAGTGGCCTGGTAAACTCGCTTATAATGTGGCGTAATGACTTCAAAGCAAAATCGACGCTCAGCGTTACGGGCTTCTCTCACAGAGGCCATTCTCAAATCGATTGGATCCATGTGAAGATCCAACCTTTGCTTCCAGTTACTGTATTCTGAAAGCTTACCCTGATCAAGTACAATCCAAAATCTACATCACGTCAGTATGGGTACATCCGCCAAAACTTTGGGCAGTGCTTACTTGTGCCAGCCCTGTTGCTTCAAATTGCGAGGGTCAACATGGTTGCCGGGCTTGCTGAGAGACCACAGCAAACCTTCCTTGCGCTGGGCACTGCTTGCACTTGACGTTCCGTAATCTTTCTCCTCCAAGTCACGGATGCCTTTGAATTTAGAGGCCTGTGCAGGGCTTCCAACTGAAGATGCGCCCAGACTGCCTGGAGACCTGGACAACTCGGGAGAAACTATGGCCACGGTCGAGTTGGATCCGGAGGTCAGTGCGACCTTCAGTTGGGAGCCGGTACTGTCGGCTCGACCAAGGTCGCTGTCGGAGACGTACGCGTTTCCGTTTGAGCCCGCGACTTGGACTGAGCTAGTGCTGGCCAACGGGACTGGCTCCGGCTCATTGTAAGTTTGGTTGCCCTTTTCCAGAAGTCGCCTCTTTTCCTCTCGCTCGCGCCTCTGGTATTGATATTCTTTATCAGCCTCTTGAACCTCATTCGACAGCGCCTCCAACTGCGGCACCAAAGTGTCGATTTTCTTTGCGGCCTCCAAGAAGGTCCTCGTTTGGGCATCAGCATATCTTGTGAGGTGAGAGAGAACCTCTTGCTCCTTGCGTCCACCATGAAGATCCTGCATGAAGCTAGAGTAGTCGAACCGCTTAAGCTCAAAGTTGCGGCGTTTCGTCTGATACTTGGAGTCGCTCTCCGCAAGCTTCTTAGCCTTGACCGAGTCGTGGCGCTGGCCTAGATATCGAGAAACGTAAGCGTAGTAATCCTTGCTCTCCTCCTCGAAGTCTCGCTTTTTGGATTCAGCCTGTTTGATATCCACCGTGTAAAATTTGTCCAATGGATCAATGACAATGCGTTTGAGATTGACGGTATTCTGTCGCTCGTAGGACAGAATTTCCCTGGCAATTTTGTCGAAGTAGTGCTCAATTGCTGGCTGAACAGCATTCGCATTTGTCGATGATGCTTCACGGAGTGTATCGATGAATTCGGAGAAGTTCTTGTTGGCTTCCACCTGAGCTTCATGCGCCTGCTTAGCCATCTTTAGCACGCGCTTCATCTGTGTTCGCATGTTGCCCGTCTTTTGTTCCAGCGCTTTGATCGTTGCCCTGAAAACCGGCCCATCGTCTGGCACAAGAACATCGTCGGTTGGTTTCGGGCACGCAACATCAACCTTCACAGGCTCCTGGGCTAGGGGTGGCTGTACGGGGAGGAGTGTGGACGAAGACGTGTTGACCGGCAAGGGTGAAGAGGGCTCATCTAGCTCGGCGTTGCTAATGCGGGAATCGACAGACTGTGAGGATGCGACACGGATTTTGGGGGGCGCGGTCAAGAGGAACGGAGGAGACGGCGAGTTCGGGTGGCTCAGCGGCAGAGTGGCGTCTACGGGTGGTCAGTCACGAGCCGCAGATGTCGTCCGGGGATCACGAGAACTTACTTGATACCCAATACGAGAAGCTGGCCAGGGTGTGTAGCCGGTGAGCGCGGGGGTCGTACTCGACGAACTGTCGCGGGATCAGATACTGCCACAAGTGGGAGGCACGGCGGCCAACGTACGCTGCATGAGTTCCTCCATCCACCGCCTCTGTCTTCAATGGGCTTCGGAGGTTTCCATTTCCAAGTCCACTCGAAAGAAACCGAGGCGTGGCCTCCGGTCCCAAAGTCCCCTACCAATTCAACATTGGAGTTCTTGTGTAGATTCGGGTCGGCATGGAATTCGCGAGTAACGAGGTTCTCAACCTCGCGGGGGTTAGAGGCGTACACGTAGGTCAGTCCGCTGATTTGGGTGTCGATGTTGGCTATGGTATCGGTGGCGCCGCTGGTAACAAACTGCTGTCCCTGGCGAATGATAAAGGTAAATGTGAAGACTAGCTCTTCGTCATGTGTGAGTTTGAGGATGAAATTCGGAGCGCCGCCTGGGCTAGTAACAACTTCGGTGTCCTGCAAGGCGGCAGTCAGTGTCTGGTGCCCGAGACGAGGCTGGAAGGTGTTTTTGCGCATGGGGGAGCCTATGATTTGCGCCGACGAACCTGAATGAATTCTATGGGACTACTATCGCCGAGGGGGCGAGAGGCGGATACTCTGGTGGCAGGAAATGCATTGGGAACAATGTTTATAGAGGAACGCCTTTTTGGGTTCGAAATGACGAGGGAGGATATGGTTACTATTCAAGAGAGAGCAAAAAAAGTCAGTGGAAAGCGACTGCGATGCGCCGCCAGGCTGCGTGCATGAACAGCAAGCAGGGCAGGCGGTGCAGGTATGGGACTGAGGGAGAGCGCACGTCGATTCTGGTCTCTTAGAAAGAGAGTCGCCCCGTCGTCGGGCTTGCTGCTAACGATGCCCATGTTGAGATGCTCATCCGGGGGTCAAGTGCGCATTCAAGAGGAGAAAGTCGAGGTTTCGGCAGCCAAAGGAGAGCCGCTGGAATCGTGGGCGGGCTTCGCAGCGCGGGGTCGCAGGTTGGCCAGGATCGTGGACATTTGGCGGCGCAAGACAAGGCCAAGCCACAGCCACGAGGAGCCTGTACGAGAATGTGGACTGGGCGGCCAGCTTTGAGACGCTGGAGGCGACGACGGCCTGAGCGGAGGGGAGAGGGTGAGAGGGAAGACTGCGACGAGAGGGCGGGGAGGCGTGGACGTGGGCGTCGGCGGCGTCGCTTCGAGTTGGCAACGGGAGCTAAGATGACAACGATGGCAGTAAAGTAGAAGTGTAAGTGGAAGAATAGAAGAAGGGGGAGAGTATGAGGGTCATGGAGATGCGAAGGTTGAATGTTGCGATATCAAAAGAGGAACTGGGCTGCGGCATGTCTGCCTCAGAGGCCTGCCACTGCCACTGGTGCGTCTGACTTCTTGGTGCTTGTGCTGCTCCTAGGTAGGTGTTCTATTCGCTCGGCGGGCAGTCGTGGGTACTTGGGAAATATGCAAATTCAAGCATGAGCGGGAGGTAGCATGTACCTTGCAGCTTCGCTTTTTCTCTCTCTCCTAGGTTCCTCTCACTGTCACTCTCTCTCTCTCCACACACGCACAGCTGGACAGGCACCAAGCAGGGCACCTTGGCTTTTTAGGAAAGGGTGCCAGGGACTCTGGCTAGCCGGGACGTGGAGGGCCACAGGAAGGAGTCAAGGACGGGACTCAGGAACCTCCCCGTTGTGACGTTGAATCAAGCCCACTCCGGGCTCAAGGTTGGCAAAGACGAGATTGGCGCCGATTCACATTTATCCCGACCCCTGTCCACTTACCTACCTGCTGCGTACCTAGCAGGTAGTACTGCGGATACAGGCTATGATAGACCTTAAGGTGAGGTCCTCCGTCGTCTGCACCGGTCCTGACTCCTGCATCAAATTCGCTATGCCTAGCGTGTGATTTTTGCTAGGAAGGCAGGTTTGCGATTCCAAATGCTGGGCATCAATCACGCTCATCTCAGGGACGCTATGCGCGCGCACAAGTAGGTAGGTAGATCGCAGAATCACCACCACGGCGGCCTCTCATTAGCGGTCTCGCGGTGGGGTCAGCAGCACAAATGTCCGTCAACAGTGACCGCAGCACATGGGATCACCACACCACCTGCCCTGCACGTTGAAGCGCTCCAGAGAAGCTGCCTGGACGACGCCCCTCCGCCGTCTCCCCTGCCCGTCGTCGTTGCCCCTCCCGACTTGGGGAAGCGAAGCTAGATGCAAGGACGCTCGACAGTCGCCTTACCTAATGGAACGAATCCAATTGCTTGTCTTCGAACTCGCTGTGAAAAAGGGAAAAAAAAAAGAAAAAAAAAAAAAAGGCGATGATGAACGGCTGCTCACAGACCGAGTCGCGCCAAGACAAGAACAAAAGACAAAATCCGTTCACCACATTCCATCCTGCTGCACCAGGGAGGAGGAAAAGGGGCCAGATAGATACGTTTCGAAGGGACGCCTGCGCAAGAGGAGGGGTTTTGGAGAGGGGCTTCCCAGTCGGCCAGACCACCAGCGTAAAAGTCAATCGCTGATCTTTTGCCAGCATCATTTCGCGGCTTGCAGCACAAGAACCACTCCTCAAATCACCTCGCTCTTGTTTGTTGGAGTAGCTTTCACCCAATGGGTCAAACGGACCTAGGTCGTTCAAACTCGGCACCGGCAGCAGCCCACGCGACCTGAGGAACAAACACCTCGTTTCAGAGTCCTGCGTGCCCTCCCTTTGGATGCTTCTGCTGCTGCTGCCGCTGCGGTAGAAGATGCTTCTGCGCGCGAGAAACGTGCGACGGACCAAAGTCAAAAGCTTTGCCAGCCAGTAGTTCCTGCGCAACCGCCTGGCCGGTGCGAGCTTATGCGACGTGCCGCCTTGACGATGCCGCATGCGACTGACTCCGAATGACTCCTCGCATTTCACCCTGTGGACCGTCACCTATTGTTGGCGTTTCCTCAATCAAATCGCCAGCCCAAGTCCTCGGCCGGCCCGCGACCACAGGACCACAGCCTGTGACGTGACAATGCCTCTTTGGGTGAACTTGGGGTTGGGCATCTCTCCTTTGCGCCTTATTGCTGCTCTGACAGCCGCATGCAAACCATGTGTGGAATAAATAACAGACCATGCAATCCCCAGTTTCCCAGCCTCCGGCAAGGAAGATCCTCGGACAAAATTGGGACGGACCTGTTAGCTCGTCGACGGGATTGGGGAGGTCGCGTTCGGATTGTCTGCCACGGTACAGAGTACTGCACTGCATTCTGCAGCAAGCAATTCGGGTGCTTTTGCTGCTACTGCTGCTGCCGCTGCTGCTTGATTTATTAGTCGTTGAGACGCATCGTCGATCCACCGTTGGTTTAGACATTCGTATGGCGTTTCTTCTGCAGGCTGGCCCAACGTATCTCATCGTATCGCCCGTCGTGTCGGCCAGTGTGCTCGTATTCTGCCAGACACTGACTAACACCGACGTTGCCCATTACGCAAAGGTATGCAAACCGGTCATCCATGGGACAGTCATGTTTCCTGCAAGTTGCAATTGAACCCGTGTTCGATCCGACGTGACAGATGCTTGTGGTATGGCTTGTTGATGATTGGCTGTCGATAATATAAGGTCGGCAGCGACCATGAGAAATGATAATGGTGAGTGTGATAAGAGCCGGGAAATGAAGAGTTGCCGCCGCATGACGGACATGCGCGTTCAGACCGCTCGTCCATGGTCCGGACGAACCACACTGATTTGCTGGTGCGAGCAGCCACGGAGATGGCCCTGGGTCTCGGGCGATGCGGTGGAGAACACGAAAAGAAAACACAGCAGGAAAAAAGCACCCAAGCAGCCAAGAAACAATGCCGGCCGGAAACATGTGATGTTGGTTCTGTTTTCTCGGTAGAGGTGCCGTCCCGTTGCCTGCAATGCAATTGCAGCATGCCGTTGGCTGTAAGATTATTGCAGCGACAGAAGGCTTGAACATGGTTTGAGGCGATGGCTGCAGGAGCCAGTCAGCAGCTGCCATTCAAGACATCATGATGAGATGCTGTTCGAGTATCTCTAGTTGGAGACACATGTCGTGTAATTGGGTGTCATCAATCAGGGGAATGGAGGTGGCTTCTTGGTGAAAAGAAAAGCCCTGTTGAAACAGACCTCGAAAGGAACGCATCCTCCCCCTTGGGCAGTCGATCGAGGTGATTCACCAACGAAACCTTTGCTGCTTTTTGCCTTTGCCTTTGCCTTTTGCCCTTGGTCATCGTCTTCGCCGCATGGCTCCCTTGAGATGTCAGGGCCAGGCCGTGTAGATCCATTGGCAGAGGCACCACTGAGCAGCTCCCGTCCCGGGCTGGCCCTACCTACACTTGAAAGAAAGAGAACGTCGTATCGTCAGGCCAGAGCTGCAGTGGCCTGTGATGCCCCCCTCCCCTCCATCTCAGTGTGCCCATAGCCCGGTCCCGTCAGGCATCATCGATACCCGATACATGCTAATTAGAGGGAAAGAGGAGTGAGCTCTGGTCGAGAAGCACATCGTATGGAACCTGACTCTGCGGCCCTCAGGCGCTGTGGCCCAGTCAAGCCCAGTGGCCACCCTACAGAAATACCTTCGACTGGGGCAGCTTAGCGCCGCGCAGGGCCGCAGGTACCACCGTGCCACCTTTTCCTGAAAAGTACAAGGGGTCCCGGCAGTCACCACAATCCCCTTTTCTGCCAATGACGTGTGTCACCTGCTGGCCAAACATCAACCCCAAACCTACAGAGGGTCCCCGAGCGGTTGCTTGACCGTACAACACCACCACCGATCCTCCACCTCCACGGCCGCCCTCTACGACTTCAAGTCGTCCACCTCCTTTCTGACGAGAGACCGGCCAACTCGTTTCGCCTCCGCTGACCCAGACTGCTTCTTTGACAACTAGCCGAGCCGCGGTCTACCACGACACACGACGAGTTTACCACGGCCACGATCTCGACGACTGCCCACCGCTCCCCATCGACTGCCTTGCCCCCAGTACCTCAAGTCAAGGTACTATACCTGGGCCTTGCACACCTGGCCATACTGCGCAGGTTCGAGAATGACTACTCTTTCGACATAATCGCTCTCTCGATACCGTCGTATACATCCGATCGTCGAATCCCCGCTTTTACGCACCCCTTGCGACCATGTCGTCCGCTTCTAGGAGCTCGTGGATGCCAAACCGTGGTCTGAGTAGCAACCGCCTGAGCACCAGACCAAGAGGATTCTCCAGAGGAGCTGCTGTCGTCAGCCACGATGATGCATACACATTTGCCCTACGTGTCGCCTACCTCAACTATCTTCTGCAACCGAGACAGAAGCGAAAGCAATATGTGCCCGCACCAAAACCTGCCCAGCGTTCTCATACGAGCGTCACAGAGCTTGTTGGCCAGTTCGTCTCCGGCGGCTCCAACAGCATCAAGCTCCCGCATGGCTTCCAAAAACCTCTTGAGAAGAGAATTAAGAACGTTCTCACCGGAAAGGAGCCGATGCAGGGTTTCAACGATGCAGCTCTCAAGCGCAGCTTCGCCGAAGCCTACACAGCCTTCACCGAGAAGAACTTTCAAAAGTCTGTCGAGAAGGATCGCAAGCTGGAGCCATATGTCCTCATGTTCTACTCTTCCGCCACCAAAGCAAACCAAAAGCACGCCGCGTTAACCTCGGCAGCTGACGATTCGTGGAAGGAAGTGGCCGACAGACATATGGCCATGTTTATTCGACTGGTGGCGCAAACGCTGCGCGATCAGGGGCATGACAGAGACAGACCCGAGTTGATGAGCCGACTGCACACGCTGGAGAATAAGCTGCTTACTAGGGATCAGAACCTTTCCATTGACGCCAGCCAGGACGGAGGCACTACGATCGAGGTCATCGTCCCCTTGAGCTACGACGTGAAAGATATGCCACTGGTTCTAACGGTAGCTCGCATATTTGGCCGCCTGAACTCCGAAGTCCAGACCGATATCGATGCCAACCGCCAAGTCTGGACTGAGGAATCTGCTTTGAAGGACGTAAAAGCGTATCAACAGCGTCTCGCCTCTGACGCTCCTGGCGCTCTCAGAAGCGAGGACTTTGACCTCGAAGACGCTTTTCAAGAGTGGAAGGGATCCGAGGCACCACATCTGTCACAGATCATCCTCGATATCTTGACAGTACGGCCCGAACTTGCTAAGACGTCATCAGGAGCTGATAAGCCTCTCCCTGGGCGACCCATGTCCATGTTTGGCAACCAGCAGGCGTACTCCGAAATCAGCAAGGCGATCTCTAGCCCCGATGGGTCCATTCTCAACTTCGACAGCTCCCTCGGCCTCGGTTCTTTGGGGCTCGAAGACCCCAACGAGAGCTTTGAGGAGGCTGTCTACACGTTTATTCCCCCAGACGCAAGAGCGTTTTACAAGGCCATACTACAGGTGTGCATGACATATGATCAATTACATGCAGATCCTGCTGCCGAATGGACGCCCATTTCTAAACAGTCGACCGACCTACTCATCGAAATTTGCGTCTACTGGCGCATTCCACAATTCTCGAGACTGGTTTGCTTCGTTGAAGCGTCTGCCAAGAAGTTTTTAGACAGAGAAATTGGTGCGGATGAGCTATCTGTCGCCATGGAATACGTCAAGTCTTCTTCGCCCGAAGTGAAGAAGCCCCCACATCTTCATCAGTACAACCTCGGACTGGCTTCGATCGATCAGAGTCGCTGGACAATGCACGATTTTGCCATCTACCAGCAAACATTGAATGCGCTCTATGATGCTCTCCTACGAGATCTCTACGATCTCATGATTCGATGCTACGAGTCCAAGCCGCCACCAATTGTATCAGTGATGATGCTTCTTGAGGAACACATTCTGCAGGATCCTGCGTTTTCTCCGAAACCAGAACAGACTCGGGAATTCGCCAACCATCTTACGGAGGGCTTGAAGCGTGCCGCTACAGAGGTTTATAACGCCTTTGTACACGACAAACTCCCCAATCATGCTTCCGAATGGGAATTTACACATGTTGTCGAACTTGGCCGGGCTGTGACCAAGCTTTCTGACAAGATCAAGAAGCGGTACAAGAACATTCCCGACATCATGGGCGTTCAGCCTTGGCAAGTCTTAGTCGAAGTCATGTTTCCAAGTTTCGAGCGAGACGCACAACACATCATCGAACGAACCATTGCCGTTGCGAAGGAGAAGGGTGTGGAAATCAACATGCAAGATGGTTTTGATCTCTACAAAGAGCTAGTCTCATTGAGACAAACTCACCACGCTGCTCTACCAGACAAGCCGTTCGAGTTTCAGATTGAGGAGCTCCTTGTGGACTTCGTTTGGAGATGGGTGCGCAACGCTGAGACTATGATGGTTGACTTCGTGGGCAACGCCATCAACATAGACGATTTTGAAGTTCGCAAACGGAGTCCCGACGATATTCCCAGCGACGCCGAGCGCCACAGTCTGTCCATCATTGACATGTTCATGTTCTTCAGGCAGACCACGGAACAGGTGTATCAGCTCGAGTGGGATAGTGATGTTCACCACGCCCGATTCATGACTGCCCTTGCTCGTTCTTTTGCAGCTGGAATAGGGCAGTACTGTGAAGAAGTTGAGAAGATGTTCGCCAAGGAGATGGATCGGCCGACTGCCCAGGACGAAGCGGCGGCCAACAAGACAACCCAAGAAATGTTCAAGCAATACGCTCAGATTGCTCGGGATGCTTGGAACAGCAAGGAGGCGCCCGAGCCTTTCCAGTTCTACCCGCAGTCATTTGTCAAGCTAAACAATATCGAATACGCCATGCAGGAGTTGGATAAACTAGAAAAGAGCATGAATGTTGATGCATGCGCTGATGTTTTGCGGAGGGCGGAAGGTGCTAAGCAGCAATCAAGACGACCTAACAAGTACGTCTTTACAATCAAGGTCGTCGAAGCCGAAGACCTGAAGGCATGCGACCCTGGTGGTTACAGTGATCCTTACGTGGTGCTTGGGGACGAGTACCAGAAGCGTCTCTACAAGACGCGGATCGTGTACAGGAACTTGAACCCACGATGGGACGAATCGGTCGATATCACCGTATCGGGTCCTCTCAACGTCATCGCCACCATATGGGACTACGACACCTTTGGTGACCACGACTTTGTTGGTCGTACATCACTAAAGCTTGATCCTATTCACTTTAGTGATTACCTGCCACGAGAATACTGGTTGGATTTGGATACGCAAGGCAGAGTTCTATTGCGTGTCAGCATGGAAGGCGAGCGAGACGACATCCAGTTCTACTTCGGAAAGGCCTTCAGACATCTCAAGCGAACGGAACGAGATATGGTTCGCAAGATCACGGATAAGGTAAGCAAGCAAATGCATATCGCTGACGAAGAAGAGACTGCTAACCCCCGATTAGCTCCGAGCTCAGATCAGCGCCACCATATCCCATGAGACTTTGCGAAGTCTACTAAAGGGTAACGGAATCGGATCTTCCGTGACTGCCTTATGGAAAAAGCGAGCATCCACGATGCCCGTTGTCACTACCCAAGCCGACATCGAGAGCGCCTTGCAACCTCTCTTCCACTACTTTGATCAGAACTTCGCCATTATGAAAGAGACGCTAACGGATGCCACAATGTTGGCGGTCATGACACGCCTCTGGAAGGAAGTCCTCATGGCGGTTGAGAGCCTTCTGGTACCCCCTCTCTCAGAAAAGCCCTCGTCACAAAGACCATTGTCACAGAAAGAATCGGACATCGTTTACAGGTGGTTGGAGATGCTTTTCGACTTTTTCAATG
Organism: Colletotrichum fructicola Nara gc5; assembly: GCF_000319635.2. Classification (NCBI taxonomy): domain Eukaryota; kingdom Fungi; phylum Ascomycota; class Sordariomycetes; order Glomerellales; family Glomerellaceae; genus Colletotrichum; species Colletotrichum fructicola. Next base: position 2,733,608 of record NW_027094051.1, on the reverse strand, counting down.
CCAAGGACGAAAGTGGCGAGCAGCTGGGTGTGCCGCAGGAGGTGCTGAGGTCACCCAAGTGGCATGAGCTGGCGGCTTTGAATTTCTTCTATTTCGAGGAAACACAGAATCTCATTCGAGAGTCGGAGCGTATGGCTGCCGCCAACGCTCAGCGGGCGCAGCAGATGTTGCTACAGGAAAAGCACGAGAACCGATTGTCCGCACCGGCGACTTTCGGTCCAACCTTCAGCGGCGGTCCCGGCTCTTTTGCTAGCATGGGCACGATCCGTCGCGGCAAGTCCATCATGATGAGCCGAAATCTGGGAACGATGCGGCGGGCCAAGGAGGAGAAGCGCAAAGAGGCCCAGGCGGATCCCAGCGACGATATGATTCTTCGTATTCTCCGCATGAGGCCGGAGGCGGCTCCGTACCTTCGCGAAAGACACAGACAAAAGGAGCGACAGGCGGCCGCCGCCGCTGCAGCACTTATCGTCAAGAACAGCGTAAACCAAGGGTGGAACTCGGGTGGTGCGGGCGCGTACGGCCGCAACAACCTCCCCCGGAGGTGAGGAAGGTGAAGATTATGAGCTCGATGTTTTCTTGTTGAACGGAGGCGGCGTTGGCTTCCTCGGTCTTCAATTTTTTGGCTTTTGCGTGCGTTGTTTGCTCGTTGTAGAAGGAGATGGATGGAACATTTCGATACCAGAGGCCGAGAGAGCAGAACGAATGGTTGACGGGATGGGACGCAGCAACGGCTTTTTTGATATCTCTTTTTCTTTTCCTTCTGCAAACAAATCTTTGGTAGCGGTCCAAGGAATCATGACAAGATGTAGATACCCTCGCTACGATTCTTAATATCCCACCACCCCCCTTGACCGACGGCGGCGCCTTTGTTTACGGAGACTTGGGGTTCATGGTTTTTGCGTTCTCTCTTGGTTGGCATTAGATTGCAGTTGGTAGCAGTTGGAGAAATACGACACCATACCGTACGATTGTGCTTTCTATTGCCTGTGATTGTCTTTGTGCGGGTGCGGCTTGTATAGTGTCGTTTGTCCAGGAATTGCTGGTTAGATGGGGGTTTAGCTGTAGAACTGAGGAATTGCGGTTACCCAAGGGGGAGAGTCATCGATTCATCAGCATAACGTGTCCGACGGCAACAAAAACAGGACACAAGTGCTACTGCTATTGCTGGTTGGGTCACAAACTGGGAAGGGTTAACCACTACAGCCAGGCAGGGACAAGCACAAGCAAGAGGGGAATTGCCCTGACATGTACGTTTGCTCCAAATTGGATGGTTCATCTCGAATAAGGCGAGTTTTGTAGCTTCGTGATTTGATGACAATTTTTTTTTTCACAGCCAAATACAGCTAGCTATATGTGCGCCGAAGAGATTGAGAGCTAGGGGTTCGATTAAGCCGCGACGGCGACTTTGACTTGAGTTCCCATTTCTATGAAGCAACACCAGTACCAGCCACCGCCTCGACCGTCGTAGGCGCCTGCAACCGCTGCTGCTTGACTTCATTAGCGGCCACGAGCGCGTCGTCGAGTGTGTCCAGGAGATCTTGCACGTCCTCCAGCCCTGCCGATATCCGTATCGTCTCCTCCAAAATACCGTACGAACGATGGTACGCCGCCTCGTCGGCGTCCTTGCCGAATGCAAGAGTGTTGTAGCAGAAGCTGAGCGTGCGGTGAGCGCCCAAATGGGGACCCGGATAGAAGACGAGGCGGTCGTAAAATGCTTTTGCCGTATCGACGGACTCAAAGTCGATGCTGAGCAAGCAGCCCGCGCCTGGCTCCTCGAGTTCAGGGGTTGGCCGCCTAAGGTAAGATTTGTAAATATCATAGTCTGGGAGACACGTTGGGTACAGAAGTTTGGATACTGGCGAGGAAGTGTCTTCAGCCAGGCGCTGGAGGTGGGCGGCCATGGCCGCGGCGTTGCGGTTGAGGATCGCAGTGCGGGCGAGGTAGTCGTCTGAATTAGACAGGAGGACTTCAGCATCAGCGGTAAAGAGTTCGTTGTGGAAAGTTTTGGCCCAGTGAGAGGAGAGGTCGTCGTAGTGTGGCGAGAGAGGGTTCAAGACGACGCTACCTCCCATGACGTTGGCGTACCCGGAGAATGTCTTCGTCAGTGATGAGACGAGGATGTCTGACAGTGCGATAACGTCAATGTTGGCGAAGGACCCGACTGTATCGTCGAGGACGAGAACGAAGTTATGCTTCTCAGACTATTGCCGGTGTTAGCTATGCGACGTTGGTCAACGGAGATGCAAAATCAGACTGACCAGCTTCTTCAGACGAGCAAGATCAATGCTCGCCAGCAAAGGGTTGCTAGGGAACTCGGTGAGAACGTAGCTCACATCCTTTCCAACGGCGGCCTGTTCATCCAACCACGCCTCAAAGATGTCTATGCCCTTGGGATCAACGGGACCGAAATGCTTATAGCCATGGGGCGAGTTTTCTTGAATGTAGTGAACAGTACTGTGAAACACGATGCCCAGAATCGCTACACTGCCAGGACGATACTGAAGTAGCGCATGGTGGGTACTGAAAATCGCAGCCATGCCCGTCTGGTACAAGAACACATCCTTGCTCTGGACTTTGATCTTCTCTGGCTCGATGGCAGCTCTGTGCAGAAGCCCCGTAATGCGCTCCTTGAGCTTGCCGTGGGCCTCTCCCTCCGAAAGGTACTCTGTGGGAGGCACCGTCGAACGGTCGGGTAAGTCGACTTCGGTCAACGAGTCAATGTTCTTGTGCAAGTACTCTGCGAGACGGATGGAAACACCGATACCGGGATTCTGCCAGGCTCCAATGACACCAGGCGTCTTCGCGGCGGGGAACGTCGCAAGGTAGATGCGCACACCTCCAATGTCGACGCAGCGATGTCCGAGGTCACTTTCCGCCAAGACCTTCTCCTTGCGATTAGGATGGGTAGAGTGAGCGCGGACAGCATCTAGAGACTGGGGCGAAGTGAAGTAAAGGGCTCCGTGACCCTCTGGTGTCTGTATTTTGGCGCAGATAGCTCTGAGTGTCTGGACGGATGTGCGTCAGCGAATCTATGGTTCAGCCACATGATACGGACGGAATCTCGATGTTGATTGTACGTGTTAGTATGGAAAGTGCTGACCTCGCCGACGGGGCCGAAAGGCCCAAATCTTGGATATATGTGAACGACTCGCTTCATGATGTTTGGATCGCCTTCACGGAAGGCAATGGCGGAATCCCAACCCGGTGCGTAGGTTGTGATGCCATATTGAGAATCTGGAGGCACGCAGCGGCCGAATTCTGACGCTGGTTTGAGCACAGGCATGATGCGTCGTTATAATATTCCTTGACGGAAATGAAGATCCAACTGTGGTTGGGGAAAAGAACGAGTTCAAGCAGATATAAGAGTTGGAAGCTGAGAACTCCAACAGCTGAGCGGGGGCTGACACGACCACAAGTTCGGAAAGATGAACGCCACGAAGATACCTACCTATGGAGTGGACTTAACAGTCTAAATCCATCGGCCCTGCGATATCGTCCAGCCAAAGAGGGGCTCGGTAGGCAGCAAGTAAGACATACCCACCGCCCCTAGGGAGGCAAATGGAAGCTGCGAAGCTGCCTTTAGCCGCCTGCACCTCCATGTGTCTCGATCTCCACCAGCCATTGTCAACAACCTGAGATGTCGGGGTTGTGGGGCGGTGTTCCCATCTGAGCTACAAAAGAACGACTATACTGAGCAGGGTATTTTCCCACAGCACACCAATGGGTGAAAAAGGATTGGGTTAGGTAGACAAACAAGGTTGCATGTCATTCGCAACGTCGGATTCGAGCTACCAGAAGCTTGGGTTGCTCACGTCAGCATGGAATGTCGAATCCTACGGGGCGCGACAGCAGAGCTCAAAACGGCAAGAAGTGCTGGCAAGAACGTATATCATTGGAGCGATGAGACCTCGCAGGATTGGAAGCAAAGCGCGCATCTGCGCAAGCTTTATGTCAACGCATAAGCTTGGGGAGAGGGCAACGCGACCATTCGGTTAGCGACTTATCTTGAACCATTTGATCCGTCCATTTTTGTCTACTTTCTCTTCTTAGGTACAGATATATCCAATACTCATTGATATGGCACCAAAATGCATCACAACAAACGAAACAGGGTTGACAAAACCACCAATGCTGATCGACCATAGAGCACTCGCTTCATACTACAAGATACAAGGAAACTATTTTCCGGGAGATAAAAACACAAAGCCTCACCAGTACTGACGTTCTCTACCCTCAAAAGCAAAGTTCAGTACCACGGCGATGAACAACGCACCGCAAAGCGCGCTGGGACCCCAACGGTCGTAGAATTTGGCCGCTCTCCTGGTACGGATTGCCTGGCTTCTGTACAGGTAGATTGCGACAGAGTAGCAGAGCGACAGAATGGCCAGCAAAGTGAAGACTCCGGCCACGATGAACGAGGCACTGGTAGGCTTGGAGCCGAAGTTGAGCAGCGTGACGGCGACAGTGCCGACGTAGATTGAGAATTCGAGCTAGATGATCAAGTCAGCAGCAATTCTGATGTCAGATTCTTATGGCAACTTACCCAGCCTAGGAAGGTCCTTTCAGCTGCGAAGTAAACCTTGGGCTCAACGCGGACGGGGACGTAAATCTTCTTGCCCTTGGGCGCCTTGAACCTCTTAGTCTGAACAGGGCCGGTGCCGAAAAGCTGCGTGGTTGCCTCTCGCCTAGGAATCACTGAGCCACGGGGATGGGGCACAGCCCATTTCAACACATCGACAGCACCCTGCCCGAAAGCGCGGGCCTTCGTTGATGCCAAAGTCGAATAGTAAGTCCAGCCGCCAACTCTGCGCGCCTCCTCCAGAACTTCGTCCGCATCGTACTCCTCGTCCGAGTCGTACAAGAAGTCTTCGCCTTCGAGGGCATCGGTCGTTTGGTCTTCGATATCGGCCGCACCATTCCTCGCAGCTCCTTGGCGACTGGACTCACCGTTCGTGGTACCGTTGTTGCTGAGTATCAAAGCTCCCTCCTCGTCATCAGAGTCAAGGTCATCATCCTCGTCATCTGATGTTGTAGCCGTCGCCGACTGGTTTGGTCTGTGGATGCCAAAGTCGTGTGTAGCCGGCTTTCTGATATCGACATCCATCTGCGGCATCCAGAAGGGAAGCAGATTGATGCGATCAGGGAATAGGCAAGCAACACCATGGATGAACTTCGAAAACTTGGGCACGGCCTCCACAAGATGGCTGGATATCAGCTGACGCACCCATTCCGGAGGCTCCTGACCAAGTTGCGTCTGCAGCTTGACTTCGAGGACCGCATACGGGAAGCGCACGATGTCGCTTGGCGGAAGCTGCGAGAAGGGATAGTCAATACCAATATCCATGCGCCTCCAGTTGTCGCCGGAGCGATTGACGCCGTCGAGGTTGTCTTCTCGAACCATGGTGAGTTCAGTGTCCAGAGAGATACGGACACGAGCATCGGCGGGGAGCTGGAAGGCAGTGCGGTTGTAGAAGGATCGGCACACGGGCTTGTAACCCTTCTTGAGAACAGAGTATTGGACTTCCGCAGCGAGCCTCTCGTCCTCGGCAATCTGCTTCTCAGGCTTCTTGCCCTCCTTGCGCGCCTTCTCGAAGAGAGCTGCCGGCAGAAGCTCACCTCGCATGTACGAGTTGACGTTCTTCTCCTTAAGAGAGAAACGCGCCTTGACGGATTTTTCTCCTGTCCAGTCCTCACGATGGGTCTTGCGCTCAACAAAGATGTTCTCGCTCTGCATCCCACCGTACCATCTCAAACGGATAGCCTCGGCTCCCTCCGTCTTTTTCAGACGGCCCTCGTACAGGTCCCAGGCACTCGGGTTGTCGTAGTAAATGGATGTAATTGCCGAGTCCTGTGTCTCGAATTCCTTGCTGGCGTTGAAAACCAGGACGGGCAAGTGCTTCAGGATGATGAGCTTCAACTCGGTCACGTTGTCGGGGTGGACCCAGTATTTCGTCGTGTTACGAACGAAGCTTCCCTGAGAGCCACCAGCGGCGCTGTCACCCTTGACCGGGTTTCCTCTCGTCCTCACCAAGTCGTACAGCTTCGACAGCTTCACTACGGAGGCATCGTAGTTCTCCTTGTAGAAAGGCTTCGCCTTCAGTCGGGTGTCGAAAACAGGCTTGAGGTGCCAGCCAGTCATTTTCTGCGTCGCATTAGCCCAACATCCAGTTGCCGAAGTCACGGCATAAACTTACGTCGTGCTTCTTGATAATCTTATAAAACCCAGTATAGTTGAGCTGGACAAACTTGGCAAGATCATGCACATCGGCAATGATGTCGCTCAAGTCCTCCTCCAAGAGCATGAACTCCTCTTCGCTGGGGCCATCCTCGCGAGGGCCGCGCTCGATGAGACGATTGACGACGCCTCTAACCTCGCGCTCGCTCACGGCGATGCGCCTCGAAATCTCCATGGCCTTCACCTGCTGCTTGGTGTGCACCTTGTCAAGCTCGGCCTCGAGCTTCTTCACGAAGCGACCCTCATCCTCCTCGGACCACTCGCGCTTGATGCCCTTGCCTTTGCCATTGTCGGTCGAGATGACCGGGCCGGTGGCTGTTTTGAGGTCGGCCTTGAGGGCATCGTAGTCGATGTAGTACCACTGGTACTCGCGAATAATGCTCGAACGGAGCTGCTCGCCGAACTTCATGACGACGATTCCAGGACGGGCGCGCCAGGGTTCGCTGGGTGCTAGACTCGGTCGCCAAGTTCGTTCCTGTGTCTTCAGGTCGTGGACAATTAGCATGAGGAATTGTCGCGCCGAAAGGAGACCATTTTCGGAGACTAGGGACTTAAAAGTCTGTTGTCGGTGAAAGCCTTCCAACCGAACCAAGGATGGTGCCTTTTGCGTTTTGAGGCATAGGTTGACCAAGGTTCCAGGGAAACGGTGGAGTCTATCGAAAGGGATACCTTTTCGTAATGGAGATGGGGTCTCACCTATGCAGCTTTTTAGCCGTACTACCCGGATGGCGCAGAAGTAAAATGTTCCAATAGTTGGTGCGAAAGATGCGCAAGTTGAGGAACGTTCGCCTGTCGCGGTCGGGTCGCCCAGGCAAAACAAATGGGAGGCGATGGAATGGAAGCGGCCGACGGTCTACGAGACAAGCTTCCGGCAGGGGGGATTGCCTGGCCTGCAGCAGAAGTGGCTCTGACGATGGAGCCCCAAACCCAGTAAAATGCAGCTTAGACGCGGCTAGCTCCAGGCCGTCTGGGCCCAGTGCCCGCTGCTACCCAGAGCTCTTGGCAGGGGGCATTGGCCAATGGAGAACGGCAAAAGAGCACGTGCATCCCCGTACGTCACAGCGCCTTCAGTGCGAGGAAGGATTTTTTTTTTGGCCCATGGCGGGGTTGCAGCGGCGGGGGACCACCACCCGGAGCCGTCGAGAGAAAACTCGTTGCAAGGCTTGCTTTGCGCCGGCCGGCCTCCAAATTACCACGGACCGGTCCCCGCCGCACCGATCCCCGATCGAAGTCTTTTTTCAGACCCGAATCCTTCCTTCCGATCCCAGACACTCCGGTTACGGACACCGCCCTTGACTACACCCGGTCAACCCCTTACCTCGCAATCATGGCGATCGACGACTCGTTGCAAGCGCGCATCACCACCGACTGTCCGGAGGAGACCCGACAAATCCTCCTCCACGCCTGGAGCCATGATGTTTCCGAGCTAAAGAAGCTCCTCGATGCCCCTGGCAAAGCAAGCGTGCAAGACCCCACGACCGGCGAGACACCTCTCCATGCCGCGATCCGCGCATGCGGACCTGCAAAGGAGGATGGTGATATCGAGGAGGCCAAGGAGACGGTCTACGAGCTCTTCCTTAAAGGCGCCATCTGGAACGACGTCGATGCCAACAACGAGACACCAGGCTGCCTTGCTCAGCGCCTGGGCCAAAGTGAGCTCTACAAGCTCTGCGTAGAGGCTGGCGTGCGCGCCGAGCTGCTGTTCGGCTTGCTGGACGGCTACGAGGAGTTGGGCTCTCAGATGGACGAAGACGAGGAGTTGGAGGTGATCGAGGAAGCCGAAGCCATGGAGGCTGACGTTCAAGATGGTGAAGAGGCCCCCGAGCTCGTCGAGGTGGAGAAGAAGTTCGTACCGCCGACGGTCGCCGACCCGGACGTCAAATCGGAAGAGTACCTCCGCTCAAATCTGACCTACTCAGACGGCAAGCTTGTCGATGACGGCGGCAACGGCGTCATGATGGCCTGGGAGACAGAAATCATGCGCAAGAGCGTCGACGCTGTCCTCCCTGGCCTGGCTGTTGGCAAGCGGATCCTCAACGTCGGCTTCGGTATGGGCATCATCGACGCCATGTTTGCCGAGACCAAGCCCTCCAGACACCATGTCATTGAGGCGCACCCCGAGGTGCTCGAGCACATCGACAAGCCCGACTCCAAATTCGGGGCAGCGTGGGAGGCGAGTGGACCCGAGGAGGGCGCATACAAGATCCACCGCGGACGCTGGCAGGATATCGTGCCCAAGCTACTGGAGGAGGGTGAAATTTACGATGCCATCTACTTCGACACTTTCGGCGAGGACTACGGCCAGCTGAAGATGTTCTTCACGGAGTACATACCTGGCTTGATGGACGAGGCAGGCCGTTTCAGCTTCTTTAACGGCCTTGGAGCTGACCGCAAGATATGCTACGATGTTTATACCAAGGTTGTGGAGATGCACATGGCCGATGCAGGCCTGGACATCGAATGGGATGAAATGGACGTCGACATGAAGGGTCTGGAAGAGGCAGGCAAGGGCGAGTGGGAAGGTGTGAAGCGCCGGTACTGGACTTTGGACAGTAAGTTAACCCCCGACTTTACCTCACTGGTCACGTACTAACACCACTTCAGAATTCCGACTGCCGACGTGCACATTCCTGGGTTAACTCCCAGATAGGGATACTGATTGTATGAGCTATCTAAAAGCTTTGGTAAACGTAACCATATGAGCCCGTCCAGATAGGAACCGAATCAGCAAAATCCCGTCTAATCCTGTAACCTTATCGCGTTCCTTTTTCATACCGCTCCATTGGGATTTTATTTAAAGTTCTCAGGGTGCAGAATGCCGGCCATGTTGCCTTGCTGAACGCGCTTCAGGGTCAGGGCGGCAATAAGAGCGGCACCAACACCGCTGCCGTCCTCTGCAGCGAGAATCTCGACGGGGTCCTCCTCCTTGGTGCTCTTCTTGGCGGGCCAGTCGAGGATCTCGCGGAGAGCTTGGGCGCCACGAGCCTTGAAGTGAGGGTACTTGTTGAATACCGAACCGTCAGCGCCAACGTGGCAGCTCTCATAGCCCTTCTTCATGCAAATGGCGGCGACACCGCAGGCAGAGAGGCGGGCAGCACGAGTGCCGATGAGCTCAGCAAGGCGGCGGATGAGCTCCAGCTCGGGGCGAGTAGCCTTGAGGCCAAGCTTGGAGGCAAACAGATCGCTGGTCTCTTGCAAGTTCTCAAACGGGTCGCTGTAACATGTTAGTTCTTACACGCACACAGGGTGCCAGATTGTTACGTACTCCTCGATGGCGGACAGGAAAGAAGAGTCCAGGGTGTAGGCCTTGCGGAGCTTGGCGATGTCCTGGTTCTCAAAGATGTGGATGGACTTGTTGTCGTGGAGGTCAACAAGGACCAAGCGGAAGATCTCGCCGAGATAGAGGCCGGCGATCATCTTCTCGAAAGCTTGCTGGCCGGGACGAGGGGAGTCCTTGTCGATGATGATATCGTAGGGGGTGCGAGGCAGGACCCGGTGTTCGTTGTCAAAGGCACCCCACTCGCAGTTGATGGCCATGGGGGTGTCAGGGGGCAGGTTCATGTGGGCGAGCTTGGGAATGGAGCCGCAGTTCTCCATGTAGGCGGCGTTGCAACCAGTGCCGAAAATGCAGCCAATCTTCATCTTGGTGTCGGTGTAAGCCGAGGCAATCAGAGTACCGGTAGTATCGTTGATCAGAGCCGTGAGCTTGATAGGGACGTTCTAGGGACATGTTAGCACATGCGGCAAATCCAAGGACCTTTCGCGCCCTTACTCTCTTAGCCAGGGCCTCCTCAAGGAAGGGGACCACATTATGTCCCTCAACACCGTCGATGTCGAAGCCCTTGGTCCAGCGCTGAAGGATACCCTCATCGATGTAGTTCTGGGTAGCAGGGTAGGAGAAAGTGAAACCGAGGGGAATCTTCTCGTCCTTGGGATGATCGGGGTGGTGAGTGTCGACGAATTGCAGCAAGCAGTCGGCGATGTACTCCCAAAGCTCATCAGACTTTCCGGTCTTGAGCTCCTCGGGCATGCGGTACTTAGACTGAATGATGTCGAACTCGGACTTCTGGTCGGTGAGGGTGATCTCGCAGACACGGAGGTTGGTGCCGCCCATGTCGAGAGCCAGGAAGGTGCCAGTTTCATAGCCATCTGGGAAGGACATAACCCAGGTCGGGTTCATGGGCTAGTACTGTAGTCAGAAAACCATGTAGAAGCTGGCTCAGTCCTTATTGTCATGACTTACGATGCTACCGCCCTCGACACTCAGACCTATCTTCATATTAGCGGCTATTCAGATGCCGACCTTATTTACAGCTGAGACTTACCCTTGTCAAGCTCCGAGATGAAGTGCTTGCTGATAGCCTTGAGCTTCTCGGTAGGCACCGTGAACTGCTGCTCAAGCTTCTGGACCTCCGCAAGAAGGTCCTTGGGCACATCGGCCATGGAGCCTAGAATTTCACTCATGGTTAGCGATCGCAGTAGAAAGATAGGCTCCTTGGTAGGAATTGCTTGCTTTTCCGTGAGGGATTGGGATTAAAGATATCGGTATGGTGGTAGGAGCGCTCCCTTGTATGGGGCGCGATTGCCTTGTCGACCATGATGAAGGGTGAGAGGGATAAGACTAGACAAAGGTTGTGCTTGGAAATACCGCTCTCAAGCTATTTGCTCAGCCTCTGGGCACGCGACTTGTTTCGTGTGAGGGTATCACCAGTGATCGAGGAGTGAAAGCAGATGTGTAGATCTGAGCAACAAAGGGCAAACAGCAACAGACAAGCAGGGAGCGGTCAACACAAAGCAGCCAAGCAGACAGGAACGGCGCTTGCCAGCTTGTTATACCAACTGGCAGCTCTGGGGAAAGAAGAAAGCTGGGGTGAAGGTGGGGGAGTGTCTGATAAGTGAGACCGTGTCCCAGCTCAACGCTAAGTATTTGGGCACCTTTCCCAATGAAATAGGCATTGCTTGACAAGCTACCCCTTTGCCCTGGGGTATCTCCGTCGGAGTAGCTCAGCAGAGCAGCCCAGCCTTGTGGCGCACCGTGTACTCCGACCCAGGAGGCGTGGGAAACGTCAAAGTGGCAGCCAGGAATGGCATTGGGTGATGATGTAGGTGTGTGCGGGATGGGGATAGGAGGATGAGGCGTTGAGGAGGCCGGGAGGGTGTGACGCCTGCATGAGTTGCGTGGTGTGGGAGCGGTACAATTGCCAGCACTTTCGATAGTAGGGTGTCTCGAGCATTGTCTCAATCAAAGACCAGGGTCCGATGGCTCCGTTCCCTCCATCTCGAATGTTCGGACAGTCGATCCGGGGAAAACAATGGAAGAAATCGTGAGTTTGAACTTACCCTTCCTAGAGGGCGGGACCTTGGGACCAAGACCAACCATTTTGACCGGTAGCTCTGGAAAATGGCGGGGTAAAGATGGTGAGGGGTCGAATTTAGGTTGTAGGTGGTGAAAGAGGCAACGGGGATGTAGGTCGATTCAAATGTGAAGTGAAATGCTCGAGGACGACAAATCCGTGGTGTTGCTGTATAGGTGGGCGGTCAAGCAGTTCGTGGTGGTGAGAGATACCGACTGCTGTGACGTTGAGGAAAGGGCGAAGGTGCGTGGATCAGATGACTGAAGGTAAGAGGTCGGCCGTACGAATAGAGCTTCTTGAGTGGGCTCAGGAAGGTGCAGCGTGGAGGGGTCCTGCGCGGATTGGAAGCAAGGCGTCTCACAGGGGACCTTGACCAGACCTCATTTTTAGCACACACTGTAGACTGCACGCTCCTGCACAATCTGTGGCCCCTGCCTTTCTCTTGGTCTTGGGTCGAGTCCTGATCCCCGAAACCGCTGAGGTAGAAAATCAGCACACCTTGAATCGCCAAAGCTGTGACTGAACGGGGCCAATTGGCAGCTTTCAGACATGCGATTTTTTTTCTCACTCATCGTCTGTCCCACTAGGTGCCGCGGAGCAGAGCCGTCAAGCCCCGTCCAGTGGTTATTACGAGATTTGCAGCGGCCTTACTCAGCTGGGATGCGCCCCGGAACGCCGTAGCGATAGCGGTCTGTTGTGGACCGGGTTGCTTTCTAGGGCTAAACTGAACTTAATTGTTCTGAGCCTTTGCTAGGTAGGGGTATGTTGAGCCTCCGAGACATGCTTCAATAAGGTCAATTATACGTGTTCGGTGGGCTTGAAGACCTGTGCCTATGCCCGGGTCAGACGGTATCTTGGATGAACTCTAGCATCTCCAGGATCTTGGATAGGGTGCCTGACACAACACCCATCCCAAACTCCGGAGCTCTCGGTGTGTGACGTGGAGCAAATCGCAGCTCAACCACAGCGCAGAGAGAAGCTGTTTGCCCCACCAATACCCGAAGCCAATCGTCATTGGAAAAGCAGGTGCCCCGCAACGCCAAGCGAGAAGCATGCTGAAGTGTCAGAAAATGTCGTTGAGGTGGACGGCCAAAGTGTGGCTGGAGCTATGCTCTCTAGCCTCAGATTAGAGACGCTGGCCGCGTGGCCTGCCCCCGGAAATGTGGCAGGTGCCAGAGGACGGGCCTGACCTGACTGGCGGGAGGGACTGCCGGACTTGCATTGACCCGAGCCGGCGGTTCCCAGCTGGAGTTGGCCCGTGCGCGCCGTCAAGCAACGTATCCGTAAGCTTTTGGCTGGGGGTAGCTGTCTCAGGAGCCAGATCATCAACTCGGCAATGGAGTGAAAGCCCCAATTGCGCCTCAACAACCGCTATTTTCCATTTCTGATTCTCACTGCCGGGAGCGCTCTGTAAATGAGCATCTCCCTCGACTTTTCCACATTATGAGAGCCTTCGCCATCGCCGCTGGGCTTCTGAGCCTGCTCTCCCCAGTTGTCGCAAGCTCCGCCGCGGCAGACAAGTCGGAAGTCAATCAACCATCCACCTTCAAGCCGCCTCAGGTCTTCAAGAACGCCAATCTTGTACACATCATCTCCCTCGAGAAGAACTACGTCAAGGAGTCAATCAATGTCCTGATCGAGAACATTGATAAGCAACCCCAAGATGAATACTATCTGCCATTCACCCCCGACCAGATGTCGCGCGTTGGCGGCTTCGAGGCCAAGGATAGGAAGGACCCCGAAGCTGGACCCTTTGCTGTTGACGCTGTTGAGTTCGATCCTTCGAGGTCGGTACAACCCTCATCCTTCTCCTGCCCACCATTGTGCTGACAGCCTAGCAGCGAGATTCAGTACTACAAGATCAAGCTTCCCGCGCCCTTGAAGGCCGACGGCCAGCAGACCCTGAGCATCTCCTACTACCTCCTCAAGGCCTACAAGCCCCTACCCGCCGCGATCGCCCAAGAGGAAAACCAGTTCCTCGCCTACGACTTTTCAGTGTACGCTCCCTCGGCCTACGTCACGACGAAGCAGAAGACCGAGCTCAAGTCACACTCGTCCAACATCCCCGATTACACCAAGCTCCCTGGCAGCGGTGACATCAAGGAGTTCCCTCAGAAGGCCGGCTCGAAGCTCACCTACGGCCCCTTTGACGAGAAGCCCGCCGGTGCCGTCTCCAAGGCCCAAGTGCGATTCGAGTTCACCAAGCCCGTTACTCACGTCTCCAAGCTCGACCGTGACATCGAGGTCAGCCACTGGGGAGGAAACGTGGCTTTCGAGGAGAGATACGAGCTCTACCACCGCGGTGCGAACCTGTCCAAGCTCTTCAACCGTGTCAAGTGGCAGCAGTCGCAATACTTCAACCCCAACACCTACGCTCTGAAGGAGTTGCGCTTTCCCCTGAAGGTTGGCAGCGCCGACGCCTATTTCACCGATGCTATTGGCAACGTTTCGACGTCGAGATTCCGTAGCAACAAGCGCGAGGCTCTCTTGGAGATCAAGCCCCGCTACCCCGTGTTTGGTGGCTGGAAGTACCCCTTCACAATCGGCTGGAACTCCGATGCCAAGAACTTCGTCCGCACCGTTGAGGCCGGAAAGTACGTTGTCAATGTGCCTTTCCTCGAGGGACCTAAGCAGCCCGAGGGTATTGAATACGGCCAGGTCAACCTGCGCATCCTTCTCCCCGAGGGAGCCACGTAAGTAACATTGTAATTTACCTTATGCGAGGGCCCGCTAACTTGCGAATAGAAACGTCAAGTTCTACACCAGCATTCCCCAGTCGGCCATCGCTGACTCGGCTGTTGGCGTCCATCAGACCTACCTCGACACCGTCGGTCGCACCTCTGTTACCCTCAAGGCTCAGAACCTTGTTGACGAGTTCCGAGACCGCGAGGTGATTGTAACATACGACTACTCGGTGGCTTCTGCTCTGCGGAAGCCTCTCATCGTCTTCGCCAGCATGGTGTTTGTCTTTGTTGCGGCTTGGGTTGTTGGTGGACTGAACCCTACGATCGCGAAGAAGAAGTAAAACAGACTATAGACCTCGGAGGCGGCTTTTCCTAGCATTTGTACATTATCATCAGACGGCATCTAAAAGCAGATGGAACGGATGGCTTTAGAGAATCATGATTGGACTGGCACACTGATCTTCGCGCTGAGAAATAGTTGACCGCTGTCATTTTGAACCTGTGTGGAAGGGTACCTTTTCCCTCAGCAAATATTACGGGTAGGGCCTACGCCTACAAGATTAGCTCTCGGAAGGTCTGTCGGGAAGGTCTTCGAGAAGTCATCCCTGCTGCTTTTCCTACAAGCCGCCGGGGAGATGCAGGCTGACGTCGCGGGCTGACCAAGGTGTGTGCGGTGAAGACGGAGTGTGAGTGGATCGGCTGGGAAGATCAGATCTTAACTCTGCTATTAGCAATACAGAGGGCACTAGGAGGTCATCAATTAGACAGTCCCACCGATGGGATCGTCCACGGATTCATGGGGCAGGAAGTCCAGGCTCGTCTGCACTACACTGGGTTGGATCCGTCGAGGTTTTTGGTTGATTTCTTGGTTGATGTTTCTTGCTTTCACTGCAGGACGAGCTCGCAACGACTGTAACGGTAACGGTCACTGTTGCCGTTTCTGGGCGGCTTCCGTATTCACTCAATGACAGCCCGGCTCTGGCCAGCTGAGAAAGTCAGGCCCTCAGAGGAAGCTTTGTTTGGTTTGAGGCCCTACACGATCTGTGACTCAAAACATCAAACTCTCTGCAACTTAGACCTCTCTCTTCTTTCCCCTGCCCTCGTCGATTCCAAAATAAAATCCAACTTCTGACCTTTTTTCGGGGACTCTTCTGCTAGGGCGACTCGGCGGGATGTCTCACGCGGATCAAACTCAGGTGGGGAGACCCTGGCTGCTGCACAGCGGTCTGGACTGGACTGCTGGTGAATGAGGCGGCGCCAGTTCTAAAAAGCAAGGATGGCAGGCCCAACGCTCGATGGTCCCCCGCCGCCGTCGCTGCTGATGGCGGCGGAACGGAGCAAGGGTCAGAACCAGGGCAGCTGCGACCAAGAACCTGGAAGCAAAGAGCAGCAGAGATGCGCTGAGCCACTTACCACAACTGCATAATACGTAAGGTAAGACGGCAAGGCCAGCCAACCAAGTTGGTTCCTTGTTCGCACACGCAGGGTTTTCGGTGAGGGCCGTACTCACTTTGTTTCCCGGGCCCGTCTGAATGCGAGAGGGAGGGGGGGCCATCCATCCATGCTAGAGTGGGATGGATGACTGACTTGCTTCGCCTTGGCCCTGAGTCCCCTGACATCGTTGACTAACCAGCACGCACTTATTAAGGCACACTTGAACGGGAGACGGGAGATATGTGTCCAGGCCAGATCTGTGGAGGGGGGATGAGTAGGGAAATCATAAAAGGCGGCCCGTCGCCCACACCCCGTTCCAACTTGGCGCATCGTATAGCCTGACACTTACGCAGAAGAACATTCGTTGAATCTTCTACCCGAATCTATCGTCTACCACTTACCACTTACCCGGCTCTACCTACATTGGAGTGGCCAGCATAACTAATACCAACCTACCCACGCTCTTCCTAGTTCAGAGAACTGAACATCGAGCAAGTCACACAAACAACGCACCACAACTTAACCAACTTGGCCATCTTTACAGTCGACATCAAGATGTGCTTTGGAACCGGCGGCCGCAAGCACTACTACCACGAGGAGGTCATCCCCACGAGATACCACCACCACCACCACGGCCATCATCACCATGGACACCACCATGGTTATCACCACCACCACTCGCCCCGCGCAAGCTACACGAGCGTGAGGCGTTCGTATGTCGCCAACAGCCCGCGAGTCAGCTACGTTGAGCCTGTGGTCTACGAGCGAACGAGCCGCACCTACCGCCGAGATTAAATTCAGCTTCAGCCCTGGAAAAGAGTAGCTCCGCGGGAATGCGGATGGACGAACCTTGTTTTGGGAGGGGGATTAGACGAGCTGCAACGGAGCGGCATGATCGTTTCGAAATGAGAAGAGACGGGACGAAAAAAGTTTATTACGCTGTCTAAGCCAGCATGAGCGACAACGCAGCGCAGCGCAGTACAGGCAGCGATGGCGTCGGTCTACTTGGGAAGACACTGGTGTTGGGTATTTGATTTGCCGAGCTGGCGACTCGACAAAAGACTCGACGGATTTCACAAGTCGTCTGAAAGCTGGGCAACATCATCTCGACTGGAGGCACGGAGTTTGTAATGTATGATTCACGGCGTGTGTTTTTTTTTTTTTTGCGATACTTGGGTCGGCATGAATGTCACGAAATATCTATGTTGTATGAATCACGGTTCTGGTCTTAGCCTTTCGGCAGTTCAATTTCTAGACTCTTGAATAATAACGCATGAGTGCTCAAACCGCGACAAAATGCGCATTCCAAACTGATCTGTGATGGCATCCGTGTGGGAGAAACCGCAAAATGATCGTAGGCCAGGGACGAGCACATTCAGGCGGCTCCCAAGCCGGAACGCTGCATCTGACAGGCCCCAGCAATCGGGACGCACAACACAGTAGAGTGGGAGCATCTGCGGGCGGTTGTCAGCCGGGAGCCGTGATCGTGGAGTGATCACTCCGGCTCGACGGGCCAGAATTGGAGAAGTGGAGGAGGATGGTGATGAGGGGACTGGGAGGGGCAGGGAAAGACCCTTTTTTCCCGAGGTGTCGCCTGGGTCTCCCGTCACCGCTATGACATCATAGCGCGACCTTCCTAACCCTTCGTCATCTTCATCATCATCATCATCGCTGCACCTCTGGAGAACACTACGCCGGGGAAAAAGTGCAGAAGGTGCATACGACGGGCTGGCGCGGCTCGGCTTTCGTTAAAATTGGCAACTATCGAGCTGGCTGCGTCGGCCAGCCTGATTCCATTCCTCCAAGGCTCCTCTTAGCTACTCCTAGACAGCTTGACAGCACAGTTGGTGGATGTGCGCTGGATGCCTTCGTGGCCCTCTTGATCCCAACATGGCTAAAGCTTAAGCTAGAGCTAGAGCTACCTGCCCTCCGGTTCCCCTCCTTTGGTGAGGCATGCCACCTGCCTGCTGCAAGATTATGACATGACTGTCTCACTCGGTGCCCTTCCCTCCCGAGTCAACCGCCGAGGACCCTGTTCCCCTTCTTAAAGTCTTCCTGATACCCTTGTTGCATCGCGGCTGTCGCATCCTACACTGCAATTTCCCTTCCTTAACGGCGCATTATTCTTGCTGCATACTTCCGATCAGAAAGGTCCACACGAGTCTTGGCTCTCAGTATCCGAAGCTGCCATCCCATCGAAGAGCCTTCCTTCCCCAGTCATAGACGCGCATCCCAACTGCAAGGACAAGGTTCCATCTTTCCAAATATCTAAAACCGATCGTCTCTTTGGCCGTAGGTGCTGCGTGAAAGAACAGTAGGACGCTCCGGGTTATCACCCAATCGTTCCTATTCAGCTGCCATCATGTAAGCGATGTTGTCTCCCAACAAGCCACCGAAATCAGTGTGACCACGATGCGTCGTTTCTTCTCCTCCCGCAGCGAGGAGTCTGAACTCCCTTGCGGAGTGACGGCTATCACGTCCTCTCCGTGCCGACTTCCACTCTCAACTTTCTTCTGCTGTCATGCTAACACCGCAGTAGGAACCGCTCTCTCTCCATCCGTTCCGGCCACCGCCGCAACGGCTCCCAAAACACCTCTAAGCGAACTGGCTTCTCCTTCAACTCCCTGCGCGGTAACGTCCAGCCCGAGCTCTCACGAAAGCTCTACCGCCTCATCAAGAGCGAGAACAACCTCATCACCGCTCACGAGACCGCCGGCCGCGAACGCGTCTCCATCGCCACTCAGCTCTCCGAATGGGGCGAACAGACCAACGATGAGGCCATCTCTGACATCTCGGACAAGGTCGGCGTCATCCTCAGCGAGCTTGGCGAGCAGGAGGACCAGTATGCCCACTCCCTCGACGACTCCCGGGGCGTACTAAAAGCCATCCGCAACACCGAAAAGAGTGTCCAGCCGAGCCGTGACGGCAAGGACAAGATTGCCGACGACATTGCGAAGCTGAAGATGAAGGAGCCCCAAAGTGCCAGGCTTGTTGTGCTTGAGCAGGAGCTCGTTAGAGCCGAGGCGGAGAACTTGGTCGCTGAAGCTCAGCTGAAGAATATCGTAAGTTTGAAGCTCGGTGATGTCTCTCAACTTGTACTAACAACCTCCAGACTCGTCAGAAACTGAAGGAGGCGTATGAGGCTGAGTTTACCGCCACCATTGAGCGCGCGGCAAAGCAGATCATCCTTGCCAAGCACGGTCGACGTCTCTTACAACTCCTTGATGATACCCCTGTCGTACCCGGCGATATGCATCCCACGTATAACCACGGTCAGCAAGCGCGGCAGATTCTGAACGATGCAGAGGACGACCTCCGAGACTGGTCACCAGACCAAGACTTCACTCCTCAGACCGACACCTTTTCTGATGCTCAGACTAAGATTCATGACGAGGACGCTAGGATCGTTGCCAGCTCAGTGCCTGGGGAGAAATCACACGGCACCGACAATGCTAGCATCTCGAGCAACGGTACTAAGCAAACCGATAGCGTGGCTTGAGCACGAGAACGTGGTCGAAGGATGTTATCGGCATACATTTTCGGTATCCTAGGGAGTTACTGGAAGGATGGTGGACTTGGGTGCTTGATGCTGCGTTGTTTTATGTAATACCATCGATACGGCCGTCCTTCAATGATTAAATGATAATGCGAAATAATCGTTTCTCGACATAAGACGTTATAGTCCACATGACAATGGATGTGGAATAAGAGCTCATACCATGAGATCGAAACGGCAGACTCTACACGACTAAACCATTTGTCAACTTAATCGCCATCCGCCTTATAATTCTTTTGTACCCTTATGAAGAGCTTCTAGTAAGCGTGAGATGTCACTGGGTCTTGGTTTTTACTTTCCTTGATACGGCCAATTCTCGCCAGAATCTAGCCACGCCTCGTCGTAT
Source organism: Colletotrichum fructicola Nara gc5 (assembly GCF_000319635.2). Lineage (NCBI taxonomy): Eukaryota > Fungi > Ascomycota > Sordariomycetes > Glomerellales > Glomerellaceae > Colletotrichum > Colletotrichum fructicola. The sequence continues at coordinate 2,713,996 of NW_027094051.1, read as the reverse complement.
GGATATAAAACGAGGGATATGCTTCAGGGGGTCTTGAGAATAAGAAAGATTACTCTAGCCATAGGCTTCATATTGTAAGAGCTGCTGATACAAAATCCACTCTCTGCCGTTGATTTGGTCTTAGTGCAGATGGTTTCTGCCATGAGCATGTGGAGAAATTGTATGCTGTCGGCTTTCTCATGTTTGATGAGAGTTGTGGACGAGAAAGTAGAACAGACACGACGATACCTCTAATCGATGCCTCTTCCCGGGCTAGGATGGAAATAGGCAACTAATCGATTTATCCTTTGACGGGAAAGGTGATGGGACGACGAGCGGAGAGCTACCGCAATGGTCACGAGGGCGCAGCCCCGGATATTCGCGACAACGCCGCCTCCGGTACAGGAGCCCATGTGGATGGAAGCATGGAGATGGAGAGGGTGGCGGATCTTGATAGTCTTGGTCCAGTCGAGATGCTTGAATTTTAACAAAGCTGCCCCCAGGCCAGGCCATCCACTGAAAGCTCGTTTTTCACTGAGATTCAGAGCCGTTGCGCCTCAGAAAGTAAGATCTTCCCGCAGTCTCTGGGAAGATTGACCATTATAGTGAATGAGCAAACATTCAACGTCATATTTAGCTTTTCGACCGAAGGTCTAAGTAGAGGACGGGTTAGGGTCGTTCCAATAAGAGAAACCGTGATGGACGAGGGCTGTTTCCCAACCAGCTCAACCAGTTCCAGCATCTCATGCTTATCTGAGTAGGCAAGCCCAGCGTAGTATAGTATACGTCGCAGAATCGGAATTGGGGTAAATCTCCTGAACATTCGAGGTCTCCGAGCTATGGATTGATACTCGGAAAATCTGGCTAAGGTGGATTGATGCAAACTTGGCATCCCCGGTCCTCGAGTGATTCAGGGGTACGTCTCAAACACCCATGGCTGGCTGCTCACGCAGGTTACCTGGTGATGAATTCATCATTTGACCCGATAATGATGGAACGGATCATTATACACACTATCTTCGCCTAGTCTATGTATTCTGCGTTATATGACCTAGCAAAGTGTGAAGTCGACTGACGTTCATTGCAACCAACTCGAACTGGTTCCCGACGGCAAAGGAAATACACCGCGATCGGTGAGTCAGAGACATAGACGGTTTATTCCAACTCATATCTTATACTTCCGAATGAACTCCTATCTTTTCATGGATATAAAAGTCAATCTCCAAACAGAGTCGATAGACATGTTAGGTTGCGATGCCACGATTCGCAAAAGCACGTATATTCTCCGGGCATCACGACTATGAAATCAAACCGAATATGAGATGTCCTAAGTGCTGGCCAGTTGATCATGCAGTTAGATCCCTACAGCATGGTTGGTAAAATGTCTGGTCGCGGAAACAGTGAAGTTTGATGCCGAATAACAGATGTCCAATCTTACAGTGCTATATCACAAGATACCAGAGACCCCATCTCTCCACACATAACCGTCTTGATCTGTTTCATGTAACTGTCGTATTTGAAGGAATGTTCCATTCATCGCCACATAATGAGCGTGTACTGACCCCATTAGCTTGAGTTGCTCTGATAAAGAGGCCTCCTGCAGTCGCTTCCCGAGAACCTTGTTGTTGGCCGTGTTCCCAGTATCTCTTTAGGTTTACATGCCATCGATCTTCCCAAGAGTCAAGTATACGTAGTGGGGCTTTCTCATTCTGTCCGCAAGCTTGTCACTTCTTTGTCTCGAGATCACAAATCGACTCCACGGGGCGAAACCCGATGCCATGCTTCACACAAATGCGAAGCACCCGAGCTTCCTTCAACGACACCCGCCGTGCAGTTGAACAACACCCGAGAATCACAGACTAACACCTGCGTTCTCTAGCCCAATAGCTAGCATGTTCTCCCCCCACATTGTAACTCTTCGTCACTCATGAGAGGTTGAAACTGGGCTGAGATATGAGAATGCTTCCCTGTTGTGGAATCTTATTATGAGTATAGTGAAATTCTGGCGAGAGCCAAATTCATGCGCAACACACGCTGCGGTGGCTGCAATGGAGATTGCCTAGGTGCTTGGGTGTTCTCGGGCATGCTGGCACGCGGTGGTTCCTTGCAGGTGTATTGCACTTAGCTGGGCAAGACCAATAGTCGACCGTAGATTATAAGGTCACGAACTGAATCCTGCAGGTTCATACAATGTAGTACGTCGCTGGGCACGAGGACAAGCGACAGCCCACCAAACTGTCCCAAGTCAATGGGGCAAACACAAACACCGCTGTGTTCCATCAACTGCCGTGCAATGGTACACAACTGAAGATTGCTCGCCCTGGTAGGATGAGCTCTGATGACACAAACATGCACCAAGAGCACTAATATGATAGCTTGTGAAATGATGCATCACGTGGACGGCAGATATAGCTACTCGATCGGCAATGGACATATATCACACCGATGCGTCGTACTCGCGAAGCTCCAAGCGAAGGGGAAAAAAGCCTTCTCGAAGAGAAACCCGACACCCCGAGACTGTCACAAGCGCATGAACGCATTCAATGGTGCGGTGCTGTGGGATGGTTCTCGATATGCGGCCGAGGAAGCTTTGCGGAGCCAAGTTCCGGAGCGACTCCACCTTACGGCCGTCAAACAGTCGTCGACGTAGACTTTCAAACGGCGGGTTGGTGCCCAAGGGAGCCGCGGGACCGGCCGGCACTGCGAGTCTCACTACACACCCCTGCCTGGTCCGACTTCAGACAGAACGACCGAGGAAGATGAGGAGAAGGAGGGCAGAAAGCAACTTTGTGCTGCATGCTAAGGTTGCCAAGGTTGTGCCGTCGTTGGCGTTGAGGGTATCGTGAAGCGCAGCCAGTGCAACCCCAACCGAACCATGCGCCGTGCGCATGTGAAGAAAAGGCCAACACGTCACCAACTCAAAAGTGCTGCGCGACCCTGTTGTAAACTTCAGACTGAGGCTTTTCAAGACATATTGCGATCGTCCCCCCTCCCTTTGGGCTTGGTCCTTCGCGGGGCCGCCGGTGACGGGGTAGCTAGCTCACGTCTGCGCAAACGCATGTGTGCCAAGCCGGTTTGTAAGCCTTGGGAATCCTGGGGAAATCGGGTCTTCCTGGCCAGGGCTCTGAAGCCAAAATAAAAAAAGGCTCTGGCATGTCAGAGATATATTTTCTCCGAGTACAGCTGGAAGCTTCCCGTGTCATGAGCTACCAGTTCTATGACGTTATACGGGGTAGACAATCGTGATGGCATGCGATAGCGCGCGATTTGTAGCGAAACCACACGTTGCCTGATGGTTTGCGTGTGGAGCTGGATTGAGTTCAACTTCTGGGATGATCCCCCGTGCTTGGGCTCCTGGGTCGTAATATAGCGAAAGCATATAGAACGTTGAAGCTTTGCATTGGATCAGGGCCCGAGGTTCGGAAGAAGATGAGGTCGTCTCAGACTCGAGAACCATAGAAACGGACGAGCGTCCGTAATAACAGACGGGACTAAGAACAGCCCCGTTCAGCGTGGACCCCTTTTTTTCCTGGTGCAAAGGATGATTGGGCTTCTGCTATTGGCGAGTAACGACCGCCGCTGTGCTCCGATCGACGAGAGCTTGACTCGGACGACGACGGTGAAGCTCTTTGGGGTTTGTTCCGCTGGCCAGCGTCACTTGACAAAGATGGAGAGCTCCCCATCTTTGCCAAATCAGGCAGTATGTAATGCATCCCAACGTTGCATCACACCCCGAGTCCTGAAACCTCAGAATCCACGTGTGCTAACACGCAATTCGAAAATCCACAGACCGACGATGAGTATTTCGACGCTTAGATTTTGACGGGACGGATGAGCCAGCTTCTCAGGGCAGTGGCCTGCCAGCTAATGAAGCCACAATAGTTCCGAGCGACGTCCGATGGGTTCCGGCCGGGCAGCCCGAATCTCCCAAAACCCACTGAATGTGAACAAAGAACCTGCCAGGATGGTTCACGACGACCGCCGCAGCAGCACAGCAGCGCAGCAGCAGCTCTGCTCGACATGTGGGTTAGGCGCTCGAACCGCATGTTGGTCCTCGATGTACTGTTGTCTCGCCGGGCGATGGCCCACAGCTGCGGGAAAAGAGGCTGGGTAGCGTGACATTCTGCTCCAGACAACCTCCTAAACAGCAACGTCTCCCAACGGTTGCTCGCCAAACGGCTCCCTAGCACCAATGAGACCCCGGCGCCCCTCTAAAGATGGTGAATGCAACGAGCAAGAGGTTAAAACTGACCAATCAGCTACGGAGTGGTTGAGGCAGGCCTGATATTCCCTCCAACCGGTAAACACCGACTCAACGGGAGGCCTGGCAAGTGACCAGTCACTGATACAGAAGACGCAGGCCGAAGCGGTGACCGGCATGTAATCCATGGCCAAGTGGACGTGGGTTGCAGTGGCAAGCCAGCCGAGCCCCCCGATCTCATTCCAGGGGACCATTGTCTTTATCCTTTTACTGGACGAGACGAGCGGGGGGAGACGAACGCATCCGTGATCCAGAAAAAAAGTCTGTACAAGTCCTAGCGCAGTGGGCAGAGGAAGCAAAAGAAATGGTCCCGTTTCGTGGTCCACGGAGTGACCGCTTCCCAAACTGTCTAGCACCGTCTCGCATGGCATTCCACCCATTCTTTTTTTCCTTTTGATCATCTGTCAGAGACTTGTGGCTGGAGGCGGCTTTGCAGGAGAGTTTTTGTCGAGAACAATGCTGAGGCTGCTCGACGGGATGCGGCTTGGCGGACGGCTAGTGCGGAGGTGATCGCACCCTTGATTTCACGACTCACGAGTTGGGAGCGTATTGGCCGAAGCGCCCACACGAGTCAATCGCCGCTGCAGGGTCTTCCGTGGCAGGCTGAAATTTGATACGTTGTTCAGCCCAAAGGCACGGCATCGTGTAACCGCAACCCGAATTCCCAGCCGCGCAAGTCCGGCGGAGACAATGCTCAGGTTAGAAGACTCCTCCTAGGGGCCTGCCATGTGGTCTGGAGGATGCTTCGAGGCGAACGTCCTAGGAGGCACCTGGTAAATGAATGTATTGATAAGCCATCGCTTGCAGAGATGGCTTCGATCCTGGTGGTTACAGCCGACTCATAAGGAGGGATGTCGTCACAGGCGGCCGCGTGAAGCAGAAACAGCTTATCTGAGAATCCGTAGCGCGAAGGCTGTTACTCGCAAGCGCAGCCCGATGCTGTCGATCAACATTGAAGTCCAGGCAAGATGGCAGTGCTCGTTCACCGGACTAGACGTGCTTGGATCCGTAGTAGCATGATGTTCAACTCTGCTCGGAACTAGGTTTGTTGCCATGTTCCTTTGACTTGGTTCAAATCGTACGTGGGGTACTCGTACGGATTGAGCCCGTGGTCACAGATTGTACACAAGCTAACTGACCCATGGTTTCGTCCAGTCATCGTGAACGGAAGACGTCCGATAGACCAAGCGCCAGCAGCACCGCTGGCCACTCATCCAGTTGCGGTGAGAACTGACAGATGGCGGATAATGCTTGGCTTGGTTGACAATACGGTTGGCTGAAGGCTGAAGCAGACGAAGCGTCGGACCATAAGCCACCACGGCTAACAGCATATCGGTACCAGCTTCCAAGAAGCCCCCCATCAAGCCGCGACGTGAGGATTTGGTCTGCATTAGCTCCTGTCGGAAGCGGTGATGTAGGGGTTCTCGGTCAGTGTGTTGCTGCTAAGAAAGTCAATCTGGCGTGCATGGTGGCAAGGCGCATCGAAATAGGGGTTCAACGATATGGTCCAGGCGCTATCCTGCCTCTTTTTCAGCCAGTTCCTCAACGGAGAGTCTGGGTGAGTGACAGACAGCCAAGGTGCGGGAACGCGTTGTGGTAATGGGATGGTCGGTGAAGTTCCAGACTGAACTGGACCGCGTAGACAAATGGGAGGTGTGTGTCTGGCTCAGGGGATTGTGGGCGGTTGACGGCATTGTCAGGGAGATTCCGATGTCGTTACTGGCATCGACCTCGTTCCGATGGGATTGTTAAACAGGTACCTCCCCGGGCTCGGGTTGGGAATGGGAATACCCTTGGCAGCCGCGACGGTCGAGTCAACCGCGATTGGACCTGAGGCAGGGCGGTGTGGCTCAGGGCCGAATCAGATTAGCGACGACTAGGACCACAGTGACGTCGGCGGCTTGGGCTTTTCGGCAGGCGGCAGGTATCCAGTATCACGGTTGAGATGTTTGGTCGGAGGTAAGGTAAGGGAGCGGTGGGAGGCTGATTAGGTTGTCTCGGTTTGCGAGGGTCGGTTATTGAAAATCCACGACCTGTGAGAGCGTTTCTGGGGAAAAGTTGACGAGCGGGGGGAAGAAGGTGACTTCGCTTGGACGCAGCGCGAGCATATTGCAGGTGTTGCAGCCGTTGACCGTTGGCGGGAGGGATGGGATAGCGAGAGATGGGGGTCCTGTTGACCGCGGCGGTGATGGTGGTTGTCGGGATGCTTGTTATGATGATAGGTCGCCAGCTGAAAGGTTTAATATGAAAGGATGAGCGACGCGAGGGTCTTGAAACGGGCGAAGTTGGCCATGCACGACGATCTCAGAACGGCATTTCAGTTTGGTCTTTTTTGACAAGTGGAAACCTTGAAGATGACCCTGACGATCGGAAGAAGGATTGGCTGAGTTGTGACGGTGACGGCATCCGAAGGCGTGAGACCATCTCGTCTGTCGTTCGTTATGTGTTGGAACTCTGTTAGTGTAAGTGTTAGCACCATAGTGTTAGCACTACTCTGTTAGACTCTGAGGAAAGAAAGCGGGTGAGCGGGCGGGCGGGCGGGCGGCCAGTCGTTTACTGGCTTGCCGGGGGCAGCAGTGCAGTGGTAGCGGCGCACACGCACTCTGTCTACTGCTGCTACCTCAGGAGGCAGAGAAGAAAAGAATAAAAAATAAAAATGGAGCAACCTTTTCTTATTCCCCCTCCTCGGTTTCCCTTTGCTTTTTTGCTCTCGTTCCTTCTCCCGTTTGGGTTTGGGCGGAAGGGAGAGAGGGGACTGGGAGAGTGGGATGGGACGACGGGAAGCAAGACCCGGACCCTGCGCGCTTGCTTCCATTCCTTCCCATTTCAACACAGTTCCAATTCACTATCACACCCTCAGACTTCAGACTTTTGTCTGTTCAGGAGTCCACCGCGTGCTTCTGAAGCTTGGAGAGGAGGTGACTGTGCGAAGGGGTGCCCGTCTTCAGCGTCGCCTACTGTGCGGCTACATCGACGTTGCTCCGTTCCTTCGCCAATGCCCGGCATGCATCGCTGAGAGTGCGAGACCCCTCCCTCCATCCATCCAACCCAGTCCAATCCGATGTGCATTCAGGTGTGACGGGTACCAGCAGCCCGACTTTGCGTCCAATGCACTCCCAGTCGGCGCACTCCCGGCTGGCAGCAGCCGTGGCGGAGGAACCGCATATGCCGCAGGCAGGCAAGCAGGGCACGCAGACACTTAGCCAGCCAGACAGCTGGTAAATCGTCAGCGCCCTGCTGGCTGGATGGATATCCCTCTTTCCCCGTCTGCTGTCCTGCGATCGAAGGGGGCAAAAAGATCTCGATCCCTTCGTCATGTGCAGGATTCTGGAACTGGTTCTCACTGCTTGCAACCAGCTGAGTAGGGAAGGCTTGGTTTGTAGACGCAACCAAGTACGGGCAGTCCCTGGTACGCCATGTGACAGCCCAGCGCAAGGCTTGCCGTACGCTGTATGGACTGCCTCTAGAACCTCTAGAACACTCTGCACCCGCCTCTGGAGTCTGCACAGCTGCAGAGCGTGCGACGGGAGAGAGATGGACTGGACTCGACGGGCCCCGACCAGGGACTGCAGCGCATGGCGGTGCAGCTGGTGGAGACGGAGCGAGGGGTGCAACGCAACGCTACGCTGCTGAGATGCCTGCTGGAAGACTGCACATCGCGGTACATAGCGACGTCCCGCACTGCTCTTAAGCCGAGCAGCACATGGGGCGCTGGCACTGGCTGCTCTTGATGGGGGCCACCAGGAGCCTCCCGCCGTCAACAGCCTGGGAATGCTACCTTGCCTCCCGTTGTCGTTACCAATCGATTCCCCTTGGGCTCGGAGAGAATGATGCTGCCCTCGCAGTCCAGTCGTGACCCCGAAATGCAACATGGCGAGTCTCGAGACTCGAGTTGGTTTCCGAGTCCCCCAAAAGCAGCAAACGGACGGCCACGAACCCCCTTTTTTCGAGCAAAAATGTTCTCAAAGGTAACTCCACAGTGAGGAAATGCGTTGGTTTTCCCCACACCAACGCGAGAGAAAACGGTTCCAATCCATACGCTAGGCCGTCTCGGGGGACGCTCCTGCAAGTGCCCAAGCAGCCACACTGCGGTAGACACATCAGCGCATGCGCTGACAGACCGGGATGCCAGTACATGTGGTGCTACCCCTGCTAGGTTATCCAAAGTACTGCTAATGTCTTGCCATCTCTCGAGCAGACGCGAGATGCTTTGCCTTGCCCTGTCTGACCTCAGGTGCACATACATGGGCCCTTTGGCAGTCTCGACTTCCGCTTGAGTGATGGGAGACGACGGGCCCGACACAAACGACATTGCGGGCAGACGAGCCAGTCGCCAGTTTGAACAGTGGCAACGGCCGACATGCCCCGATGCGTTTTGCTGGGGCGGCCGGACGAGCCAGACGGGGAGTAGACTGCTTCAACGGCCTGCACTAGCCTCTTCCCATTCATTTTCGAGACAATATGCCCATACGGACTGGACACCACCGGCTGGCACTGGCATTAGCATTGGCATGAGAAAGGGGGGAGGGAAGCGGTAAGAAGATACCTTACATAGGACGGATAGGATACACTGGGCTGGTCCATTGGCAGGAGCCGTCGGGTCGGACAGGCTGAAGCACAAGTCGTGTACGGATGGGCTATCAGCTACCAGCTCTCAAAGATGTATCTCGCCGTGATGACCTGAAGGTGAATACTCTGACGGTACAGATGCCTCAAGTCGCATCACGAGAAAAATCTCAGGACAGGCTCAGGCTTGGAGAGGGGCACACCAGGCTGGGCGAACCAATGCCAGTCGCCAGACAGACTGGGCGACCGGGGGAAGCACACAGGAGACCGCTAACAGCGCCTTCCGGGCGTCGACGCTTGTGCTGCGTTAGGAAAGAATATCGATCGATCACCATTCGTATTCCATGTCGCCATGGAGGAAGAGCGAATTGTTGTGTCCTCAGAGAGGCTCCGTCCACCCTTGCCGGACCACGCTCCCCCCACTTGGGCCGATCTTATTCGCTGGATGATATGGACACCCGTTCGACTCAGAAAGTACCCGTAGCTGCAGTTTTGGCGTAGGAAGGTACGCAAGGCTGGACAGAATGGTGTTAGCGCTACGCTGTTCTCCCCTCTCATTGGAAGACGGCGGCTCAAGGCAGGTACCTGCGTAGCCCCCCTCTCAGGTAGACCGAGTGTATCCCGCCTCGGAAACCTACTCGAGGTACAACTACATGCTCGCGCACCTCTTGGACATGAATTGTCCCGGTATGCTGTACAGATGCCAACCCTGTGCCGCACCTTCAAGTGCTTGTCCAACCAGCAGCGGCATTAGCCAGACCAGCGCCAGTAGGGAAATTCGGCCAGCAATATACTCAGTAGTGGCAGCAACAGCAGCAGCAGCAGCATCCGTACTCTCACCTGCACCGCACCGTCTCTGAGGTTCGCCTCGTCGAACCAATCCTCTCTCCACCTCCCACAAGCCCCCCCCCTCCCCTCGCCTGCCTATCCCATCCCACCCCAATCCCTACATCCGCCCTCCTCTCCATCCGCTGTGGTATCCGTTTAGCCCCCCCTGTTGCATCTTGTTCCGCCTTATCTCCTCTCTTCTCCAGTGCAGTGGTCCTTCCCTCGCTTTGGCTCTTTGCGACCTCTAGCAGCAGCTCGTCCTATCCGCCTGACCATTCTCGGGGCGTGTCTACTCGCTATTTGCTCGCCTCATTGCTTTTTCAACTCACCCTCTTTCTTTCCTATACCGACAAACCCACCTACACCAACTCCTTCCCTCGTACTTCCTCTCACATAACCTACCTACCTACCTACCTACCATCCCATACTTCACCCCCATCAGTCCTTCCTGCACCACCGCAGACAAGAGCGCCATCGTCTAACACGCGGCGAATCAACGAGATTCGGGCGGTGAAAAGACTCTCGCCTATCCCACCACACCTCTCGCTGCTGTATTCACTTTGGGTTCAGGACTTGACCAGAGCTAATATGCTGCCGATTGCTCACGACTCCTTCTGAATCTATATCCGCCCCGTTCCTTTCCCACCGAACTACCCTCTGCGGCCTCCACTCCCTCGACCGCAAATACCTTTTCTCTACCAATTCCTTGAGCTGTCTCTCTCTGCTCAGGTTGTAAACTGTACAGAAACAGGATGGTCGACGACTCTGCTTTGGCCGCCGCGGCGGCCATCGTGCAATCCCTCGCCGCCGACGGCTCGACACCGATGTCCCTCCCCTTCAAGGCCGACGCGCGAATCGAGCTCCCCGGTCGTGACACCCCGGCGAAGCGCAGTCTGGAGGCCGAGTTGGCCAAGCTTGCCCAGAGAATCGAGAAGCTCGAGAACAGAGCCCACGCATCCGTCGCTTTCCCGGAAACCCCCAACGAGGTCCACGATTCCCTGTTCGGCGACGACTCCGAGGCCACATCGCCATCATCGTCAAATAGCCGCCCCATTCCCAGGCCAAAATTCCAACGCGAAGGTACCGCCTCAGACGACCCAAGCCTCGCAGGCAGCCCGCTGACTGATGAAGCCTTGGAAAGCTTGCAAGAGAAGGTACTTGATCAGGAGAAGGGCATTTCTAGCGCGAGACAGGAAATAAGTAGTGTTAGCGCCCAGCTTCTTGAGCAGAAGGAACTGCAAGAGCAGGCCTTCTTCAAGATCGAGCAAGAAAGAGTCGCTACCTTGGAACGGGAACTATGGAAACACCAAAAGGCCAACGAGGCCTTCCAAAAGGCCCTGCGGGAAATTGGTGAGATCGTTACAGCTGTCGCACGCGGAGACCTCTCCAAGAAGGTCCGCATGAACACCGTCGAAATGGACCCGGAAATCACTACTTTCAAACGGACAATCAACACCATGATGGATCAGCTGCAGGTATTCTCAAGCGAAGTCTCCCGCGTCGCCCGCGAGGTCGGAACCGAAGGTTTGCTCGGCGGTCAGGCCCGCATCGAAGGTGTCGATGGTACATGGAAAGAACTCACGGACAACGGTATGCATGCATCTCAATGCAGTCTTTAGTGCATAAGCTAACCAGACGACAGTCAACGTCATGGCTCAGAATCTCACGGATCAAGGTAAGTCGTCGATAACAACGGTCTTCGCGACATGTTCCGTCTGACAAACTGTGCAGTGCGCGAAATTGCATCGGTAACCACGGCTGTCGCCCACGGTGACTTGACCAAGAAGATTGAACGTCCTGCTCGTGGTGAAATTCTGCAACTGCAACAAACAATCAACACTATGGTGGATCAACTGCGGACATTTGCATCTGAGGTCACTCGCGTCGCCCGTGATGTCGGAACCGAGGGCATACTCGGCGGACAGGCTGACGTTGAAGGCGTCAAGGGCATGTGGAACGAATTAACGGTCAACGTCAACGCTATGGCAAACAATTTAACGACACAAGTGCGGGACATCATCAAGGTGACGACTGCCGTCGCCAAGGGAGATCTCACTCAAAAGGTTCAAGCGGATTGCCGGGGCGAGATCTTCGACCTCAAGTCTACCATCAACTCTATGGTTAACCAACTTCAACAATTTGCTCGGGAAGTCACCAAGATTGCCAGAGAGGTCGGCACCGAAGGCCGTCTCGGTGGTCAAGCCACCGTTCATGATGTCGAGGGAACTTGGAGAGACCTTACTGAGAACGTCAACGGTATGGCCATGAACTTGACAACGCAAGTTCGAGCCATTGCCAAGGTCACGACCGCCGTCGCCAACGGTGATCTCACAGAGAAAATCCGAGTGCCTGTCCGCGGTGAGATTCTTGATCTCAAGAACACCATCAACACTATGGTTGACCGTCTGGGCACGTTCGCTTTCGAGGTCAGCAAAGTCGCGAGGGAGGTCGGCACTGACGGAACTCTGGGCGGACAAGCTCAGGTCGACAACGTGGAAGGCAAATGGAAAGACCTCACAGAAAACGTCAACACCATGGCCTCAAACCTTACGTTACAGGTCCGCAGCATTTCAACCGTCACACAGGCTATTGCGAATGGCGACATGAGCCAGAAGATCGAAGTTGAGGCTCAAGGAGAAATCCGGGTTCTCAAAGAGACCATAAACAACATGGTTGACAGGCTTTCTAATTTCTGCAACGAAGTGCAGCGAGTAGCCAGAGACGTCGGTGTCGACGGCAAGATGGGTGCACAAGCAGACCCTGCCGGCTTGAAGGGTCGCTGGCGGGAGATCACGACGGACGTCAATACCATGGCCAGCAACTTGACGACTCAAGTGCGCGCATTCTCTGACATAACCAACCTGGCGACGGACGGGGACTTCACGAAACTCGTCGAGGTTGAAGCATCTGGCGAAATGGACGAACTGAAACGAAAAATCAATCAGATGGTGTCAAACTTACGGGATAGCATCCAGAGGAACACACAAGCTCGTGAGGCGGCAGAGTTGGCGAACAAGACGAAATCGGAGTTCCTGGCAAATATGTCTCACGAGATTCGCACACCCATGAACGGTATTATCGGCATGACACAACTCACCCTCGACACGGACTTGACACAATACCAGCGAGAAATGTTAAATATCGTCAACAGTCTTGCCAACAGTCTGCTCACGATCATTGACGACATTTTGGACTTGTCCAAAATTGAGGCTAGGAGGATGGTCATTGAGGAGATTCCGTACACTCTGCGTGGTACGGTCTTCAATGCTCTCAAGACCTTGGCTGTGAAAGCCAACGAGAAGTTCCTCGACCTCACGTACCGAGTAGACTCCTCAGTACCCGACCATGTCATTGGCGATTCGTTCCGTCTTAGGCAGATCATCCTGAACCTTGTCGGCAACGCCATCAAGTTCACCGAGCATGGAGAGGTCAGTCTTACAATTAAGAAGGCCGATCCGGTGGTTTGGAAGTGCAACCCCGACCAATATGCCATTGAATTCGTCGTTACCGACACGGGTATTGGCATCGCGGCCGACAAGCTCGACCTCATTTTCGACACTTTCCAGCAGGCCGATGGATCCATGACTAGAAAGTTCGGCGGCACCGGACTTGGTCTATCCATTTCGAAGCGTCTAGTGAAGCTCATGGGCGGTGACTTGTGGGTTAAGAGCCAGCACGGTCAGGGCAGTGAGTTCCACTTCACATGTCGCGTTCGCCTGTCAGATCTCGGCGTCGAGTCCATTGAGAAGCAGATCAAGCCCTACAAGGGTCACCAAGTTCTCTTCGTCGACAAGGCCCAGACCTCGTACGGCGAACAGATCCGGGACATGCTTCATAAGATCAGCCTGCAGCCCGTCGTTGTTCAGTCGGAAAAGGACCCATTGCTCACTGGAGTTCGAGACGCTCAAGCGATGCCATACGACGTTATTATCGTCGACTCCATCGACACCGCTCGCAGACTCAGGTCGGTGGATGACTTCAAGTACCTGCCTATCGTTCTGTTGGCGCCTGTCGTTCATGTGAACCTCAAGTCCTGCTTAGATCTGGGCATCACGTCGTATATGACAACACCATGCACAGCGGTTGACCTGGGCAATGGCATGATACCTGCCCTCGAGAACCGCGCCACGCCATCGCTTGCGGATAACACCAAGTCCTTCGAGATTCTGCTTGCAGAAGACAACCGAGTCAACCAGAGGCTTGCAGTCAAGATCCTCGAGAAGTACCACCACGTGGTCACTGTTGTCGGCAACGGTCTTGAAGCCGTCGAGGCAATCAAGCGGAAGAAGTTTGACGTCATCCTCATGGACGTACAAATGCCCATCATGGTAAGTCCCGGAATTTCTATTACATGTCTATCTTGATTGCGAGCTAACCCCACCCGGCAGGGCGGCTTTGAGGCAACTGGCAAGATCCGCGAGTATGAGCGAAGCCTTGGCTCGCATCGTACCCCTATCATTGCCCTGACAGCCCACGCCATGATGGGCGACCGTGAGAAGTGCATCCAGGCCCAGATGGACGAATACCTGTCCAAGCCCCTGCAGCAAAACCACCTCATCCAGACCATTCTCAAGTGTGCTACCCTGGGGGGTCAGCTGCTGGAGAAGAACAGGGAGAGAGATCTTGCTCAACAATCCAGGGTTAAGGCCACCGGGAATGAGCAACCTCAGTCTCACCTCCGCCCACCTCTGGAGAACCGAGCCTTTTCATCAATAGAACCAATGACAGGGCCTAGTCTGGCTAGCCCGTCCTTGGTCACGGCGGATCAGGAGGATCCCATAACTAGGGCACGTAACGGCCTTTCCGACTCGCGCAGCCTAACAAGCTAACTTGGTTTCTTGTTCGTGCGCGTAGCTGCTGCTGAGGTCACATAGTTCCTAACTGGGATGTGCAGGGACAGGCTCAGAAAAAACGCAAGTGGCGACCCGAGTAAGCCAAACGAGTAGCATCGTTTTACGAAGCAATACCCAAGAAAGATGGAGGAGCATTGGAGGATGGATACAGCACCTGGACGCCGCTGCTTGCTCAATTTATCCGACACATCTCTCCCATCACAACTGTTTACGAGCGGCACGACTCCTTCAAGCAGCAGAAGGCATTTCAAGACAAGAAGAGCACTGTTTTCGAGTTTCGTTATAAAGACGGGTTGTGCATAGTGTGCAAGCACATGCGACAAGGGGGAGACAGTTTCTTTTTTGAGCACACTGGATCTCTTAAGATGGGTATGCACACAAGGGAGGGGGTCAATGGGATTATGGAGGTCGTTGGGAGTTTTTATCTTTATTTTGGTATTTCAGACAGGAGGGAGGGACAGGCGTCACACTGCCCGCATTCTTCACCATCTCGTTAACCTTCGATTGTAGTTTTACTGTTGGTACCCAGGGGTGGACAGACAGGAGGATGAGATGAAAGTTTCTGGCATCCATATATGGGCCTGCTGTGAATTTGGGTTGTCTCCTATATAGGGCGATTAGCTTAGCCCTCAGCTCGAACAGCTTTGGGCTGTGTCTGTTGGTTGGAAGGGCTATTTCGACGACGAAGACGAAGAATTGGGAAAGAAGTTTCCACTACTCAAGAACAGGCATTGACGGTTGATAGCGGGGAAAGATGGGATTCTGAATTTTCTTGATTTTCCTTTTCTCCTTGCTCAAACCAGGTTTACCAGCAACAAGGGCGTCAGATGGGTTGGGGGTCCCGAGACTACATCATTGATATCAAGAGAAGCAAGGCCGCCGTATAAGGAAAGGCTGAATTTGCCGAGCTCGTCGAAACAAATTACTGTCGTGATTGATGTCCATCTACACTATATTGAATTCGCCAACGATTGAATGTGAGGGAATCGTGCGAGGGGGATGTGAAGCAAACCAGCCGCACACGATGATGAGGGGGATGGGGGCGGGGGGCTCCATCCGAGCATCTCGCTCGCTCGCTCGCTCGCCGGCCGAAGGAGCGAGGGAGGGAAATCGGCCGCGAATTTAACAATCACACCACAAAAGGCATGCAATTCTGCGCTGGTCCTAAGCGGCATTCTACAAACCCATGTTTTTTTTTTTTTCCCTGCCCCTCACTTGTTGACACTTTCCACCCCCTCCGCAGCCCATAGCTTCTCTGCACCACCACACCATGGCATCAAAGTACCGGCCCAAATATCAAAAGTCACTTTGTTTTCCCTCCAAATCACCAGGCGACACACGCTAAAAAGACATCGCGATCACAAATCTGGGCAAGACGCAGGATGGCGAATATGTGTGATAAGTCCTAGGGGGCGATAATGTGTTGCAGCTGCAGATATTGGCCAGCCCTGGCGAGTGGCAAAAGAATGTTGACAGGAAAGAAAACAGACCACCCCTCCCGCGTGCGTTTTACGCTTCCTACGATAATCACCGGCCGTCCAGAACCGCAAATCCGCACATCTTTTCCGATCAAACAGACGAATTATCGAGATAGGATGGGATGCAGTCGACAAGACGAGATGTGATAGGACAGGTCGGGGAGGAAGAGCCGGACCATGCTGATCAATACCGCCCCTGATCTCCGACAAGGGATCGTCGTGTCCGCCCACGCGGGAACTTGCCCCCAAGTATCGCCACCCAGCGGTTTCCATACCAGCAATTGCAAATCCCCATGTTTTAGTCCGCCCTTAGCATCGATTCCCAGCACTGATCGTCGGATTTCAGGATCATGAAGAGAGGGCGACCAGCGGTACCGAAGAACATGAAAAGTGGTTATCGGCTCCGTCTCTCGACCCACGCAAGTTCGTCACAACACTTTTGGAATCCGGCCTGTCCGTCTAAGGCTTCTTCGCCGCTCCTGAGGCATCGGGCCCGGACCCCTCATTGTGCTTCTGGCCGCTGGGGGTGTTTCCATTGTGGGTGTCGTTCGTGTCCTTCGGAGCTTCAGCTCCTCCTTCGGAAGATTCAAAGGCAGCTAGGAGGGCGTCCAGTCTATTCTCAAGGTTCGTCAGGTTCGCCTCGAGCGCGCTGGCAGCCTGCTCGCCTCTGTTTGCGGTTCTCGGTTAGTCCAATTTCTGAATTTCGGCGTGGAGAAAAAGCGGTCACGAGGACGCGGCTGGAAGGGCAAATATGAATGGGAATCTATCTTTTCCGCATCGCCGCTTGGCTGGACCGGACGCAAGAGAGAGGGGTTGGTGGCTATTAGGGAGGGGGGTTTGGCAGTCCATGCCAGACACGAAAGAATGGCCTCGAACATCGAGATGGCCACCAGCTGAGACCGGAACGGGAGCTTTATCCCCGTGTGAGAACTGTTGAAAGCGCGTTCATCCCTGGGTTCTGGGCGGACGGTCTGACTAGAGGGCCTAGAACCTTTCCCGAGGTGGCTGCTTTGCTGGGGGAGCGGTAACCGAAAGCCCTCATCTCACGCTGTCTGGTGACGGGAGGATTTGGACACAGTCGTACCACAGCCCATTACCCCTCCTTCAACTCTACCTGGTAAAGAGACCGGCAAGTGTCTCGCTTCGATGCATCGTCCTAGACAAAAAACATCACGAGCGGAGCGGTAGGGAGGGGCGAGCAAATTGATGGTATCGATGGCTTTTCTTTCTGTTGGAAAATTGCCATGGAGATTGTGGTTTGGCCATATCCAAATCTGAAAAGGCCTGGGTTGGTCCAGACCGCAATCCTCAGCCGGAAACGAGATGCACCTGCGCCCACCGAAGTCCGAGGAGCCCAGGGCTGCGGACGTTATTCCGTAAAAAAGTGATCAGAAAGCTGTTGGCGACCTGGTGTTGCTGCGCAGCGCAGGGATCCGAAAGCAGATTGGGCGAGGTGCTGCACTCTGTGCTTCACTGCGCTGTGCTGTGGATGGTTGGCTGTGGCGCTCGCCCGGGTTCATTTCTTCTAAGCGCACTTTGCAGCTTCGGAGGCAGCTCCGTCTTCAAGCCCAGGGTGCAAACATGCCATTCCGACGGTTGTGGTAGGGGAAGAGGGGCGTTTCAATGGCTCACACCTAGGGGGCGCATGCAGAAAGGCAGTGCTGGCATTCGCCCTTCCAGACAAGGGAGCGGGGAGGGAGAAGATGGAAAAATGCTCGTTGATTGAGCGTACCTTTGGAGGTCCCTGTAGGCCTAGAACGCGCCCCAAACGTGGTCAGCCCTGGAAAAGTGAAAAAGGGGGGGTATCCCATAGATAGTCACATCCTGCCACCCCCTTCTACCGCAGTGCCGCTGGGCCCTTGCCTTAGTGGTTATGCTCTCTGCTCTCTCTCATACTCGCAAAGTGCTTGCTCTTTGCGGCGGGCAGGCGGGCTCGCTACTCCTCAAGTCCTCGGCTGCAACACCGGGAACCAGCAACCAAGTCAACCCAACCAACCGGCGGCTCGCTGGTTGTTGCCGTCTCGACACATCATCGGTCCTGGACCCCACCTTAACGCCCACAACACAGGGGAGGGCCCAGACCGCTCCAGTTCCGATGGATGGGAACTTTGAGCGAATCAGCGAGCGTGACAAAATAACGGCGAATGGGTCTCAATGGTGCAGGAGCGCCGGGGAGAGGAGCGGAGCGTGGCGTAGGCCCGGAATTGAGAAGCTGAGGAGGAGCGAGCCTGAGAACCGAGGATGAGAGCGAAAGTGAGAGACAAACCACGATGACCGAGGACCCAGGGGAGGAGGACGGGGCGGACGCCGGTTGAAAGCTCGAGGCAGAAGTTCTGCATAAGCATGACCCCCCGGCAGCCCCCTTGCTCTGTCGGGGTTCTAAAAAAGCGCAGATACGGGCTATTCGTACATACCTGGGCGATGTTGTCCACCGACGAGTCGTTGTCGGGCCTGGTCGTAGTCGCGGAGGCGGGCTCGGGCTCCTGAGACGCTGGGGCCATGTTCGGAGACGGCGACGGGGCGAGCGAATGGAGGGCTTTTGGAGGTAGGGAAAAAATAGCTGGAAAAATCAGTAGAATGTGGCCTGATTTGGGGGGCCGGTGATGGAGTGTCGCCCTCTTTTTCTGTATCCGGGCTCTTTCGCCTTTTGTTGTAAGTCTGCCGTAATGTGGGAAATGCGGATACCCTCTCTTCAACGCTCGATGCCTGAACCACGCGGGCTGGGAGATACGCGGTAGTGTGTTCGTACTTCGTAGCTTCTTTCACAAGGAGACCCCCTCAAAAGCGGATTTCTCGAGGCTATGGCGGGAGAGTCGTGTGAATTCGGTTTGGCTCAGGAAGGCGTGTTGTGTTGGCGGTGGCCTGAGCTTAGTGAGGCTGGAGGAATTCGGTAATGCCGAGCGAATGGCGAAAATTCGGTGTCGTCTCAAGGGTCTGTTAACACGGGTTTTCTAGGATGGAGGAATGGGATTTTGTAAGGACTTGGGCGGAATTTTTGACGTCGGGCGACAGAATTGCCGTCATGGCTCAAACCCCTCACTTCCTTCCCAAAACACTGGGACGGGACACACAGACCGGGTGGGGGTCCACCTTCTGTTTGTTTTGCTTAGGTGATGCCTTCCCTTATGTGCGCTCTTGCCTGAGGTGAAGCAACTGGGATGCCACTGGGCAGGTGCCACGCGAAAAGATGGAGGCCACTGCCCGCAAGGATGCACGCACTTGCACTTACACCTTTATAGCCTGTTGAAAGCCGGCGACTTTCAACTTCATTGGTTGCCCAGATCGTCTAGTTGGTTAGGATGATACGTTGTGGTCTCCATCACTCAGCGATACCGTGTTGACGGCGGTTCGAATCCGCCTCTGGGCACTACATTTTTTTGCGTCTGATTCCCCGGTGCACGTTAAGCAATCGGTCGATTCCAGCCAGCTTTCTTTTTCGCCTGGACCAATTGCCTCATTCCCCAGTTGTTCATCGAGATGGGCTTTCTCGAACAGATGACTCCTAGGCTGCATCTGGCAACAAAGTTGTTTATACATGACCAATGGCCGTGATACGCCATACATCCTTGAGAAAGATTCAGATACAACCTAGACATGGGACACGATAGCAAGGGTCCAAAACTATCGCGGCCCATTCGGCTGAAGGTAATCACAGCACCTGACTCTTTCAGTCGATCGTCATTCGGTAGTTGGATGGCTGAGATGGCCTGCTCTTCCTGAATGAGCCAACTCATGCTCAGATTCCAAAGCTTAAGGTCAAGCAGTATCATGACCGGCGGTACCATCGCATCGAAGTGCATCGGCGTTGGTCTGATGTTGTCGCATCCTGGAAGGCCGCCGACAGACTATTCTATTCGTACCTGTGCATAGTTATTGAATGACCACCGGAGTGCACGCCGAAGGCGCAGCCAATGCCGTGCCTGCTTGGCCTGTCAGCAGCTTCAGTGGGTGTGGTGGGTGTGTGACTGTGTAAGTGCCTGTAGAGCATCGGTACGGCGAGCGGATGCCTGGCCACATACGGATACCTTGCCTTAGCATCTGAGCTGCCATCCAGGTCCAGCCTTCAAGCCTCGAGGTGGACTGCTGAGAGAAGCCTGTCAGGCTGTCCAGAGACTGTGCTGCTGTAGGGTCTGCAAAGATGTAAAACGATACGAAGCCTGCTGAAGCGCGAAAAGTGGAAGCTGAAGACCAAGACAGATGCGAGTTCTTGTCGCTGCACGAGGCCTTGGTATCGATACTTGGAGAGCGGGTACCTGGCGACTTCCATTCGCTTTCTCCTCAGGCATGTTGCTAGGTCGCTCCACTTAGCAGTTGGGAGACCGGAAACTGTCAACCTTCCCCTTACTAGGCTCGTCAATGGCGCACTTGCTTTTTCTTGGAGATTCCATCTGCCTGTTCGATGCCGCAGCCCAAGCCCAGATATCGACCAAAACCCCTCCGCACACAGATCGGATTTTCAGAGACTTTCATCGAGAACCATCAGATCCCAAACAAAGCACATGGGATGCTACCCCTTCTGACGCACTGGCGTCCAATCTTCTCGAGCACAACTGGTGGTATTTGCTGAATCTCGATGACTTGGAATGGGCGTTCGAGGATCGAGATGTTGATTTCACCGTGTGCGACAACCACCACACCCTTCCGTAACATACGGTTGGTACCCTCACTGTCGCTGCTGCCTCTGCCGCTGGCTCATCGCGATCGTCTGTGCCGCCGTCCTACATCTATCAGACACCACAAAATATAGGCCATGGAGGTGACACTACCATGACGAAGAGTCACTGCTCAAAAGGCCCAGCAGCGAAACTCGATTGACGATCCTGTAGCCTTGGTGTCAGTGTTCGTACTATCGTACTGTCCATGCTGGTGTTTTGTTTCCTCTTCCCATGTCTCCCACACCAACAGTCTCCATTCGGTCGGCGCCTGGAGAAGCCGATCGCTCCTCGATGCGCGCACATCACCTCTTTGCCCATTTCTCTGCCCGCTATTTCCCATCTTTGATGAAACTGTGGCCCGCGAGCGCCTTGCCGTTACCTACAACCTAACGTCAGTCGGCATGGCCATCAGGCCCCAAGGACCCCAGTGAAGTGGTAGGTTCCGAAAGCCACGCGCCGCATCGAATCTACGTCACGGCGGGAAGCCTATCGATGGTCGAGTTGGGAGGTGACTTGCGCATCGGTGCTTTGTAACGCTACCACTTGACGTGTAGCGCGTTCCGCAGCGAAACCCTCTGCCCTTAATTGGAAAATCGATAGGCCGACGCCCTCCCCCATCCTTCTCGGTCGGATTGGAGTGTGCATACGGTAGGGTAGCGTCGACAAGAATGTTGGCCTTTGAATACCTAGTGGCTGCGTTCGGTTTGCTGGCCCAGACGTTCGCTCAGCGTTCGCTTGAAGAGTCCAGAACGTTCAGTTAACGTCCCGGACGAGCGAGGGCCCATAACCATGACGATTGATGCATGGATAAACAACAGTGCAACAGCTTAGTTGCACTTGCCCTCGGACGAGGCGAGGTGGTGCTGCCATCAGAACTCTGCGTCGTTCCATATTTTTCAGAGCTCAATGAAGCTGACAGGTCATCGTCGATGTCCTGATATTCATCAAGGCCGAACGTGGTTGTGGATATCCCGTGTGAGCTAGTCCTAGGCAGAGTGGCAGAACATGGTTCATGAAGTATCCGTGATCCTTGAGACGGGCTGCCTGGAGAGTGTGCCCCGGCGTCACATCTGCAGGACGAGCAAGTCAACGTCGGAAAACCATTCTGGATGCAAGTTTCCATTCCATGACCTTGGGAAATGGGGCATCTCTGCGTCTGGATTATGGACCTCGGTGTCGCTGGCCTTGGTCCGCGTCTGGCTTGGGCGGGCGAGTGGTCATGGTCGAGGTCGAGATGGCCCAAGTTCCAGAACGCTTTGATGGATTGTGGGGCCGTGACGACCCGGTCAAGGTGCATGCACTTCTCAGCCTCACACCCGACAATGGGTGACTGAGAGGTAAGAAAATTGGAAATGCCATTTGCGGCCAAATGCGCAATCACCGGCTGACGATGGCTTTTGCTGGCCCCCTTTGCCACAGAACGAAATTCCCGATCGTGCACTGATGGGGCGCACAGTTACCGGGTGAGCCAACGGCGAATTGGCCCGGCGCCTTCCTGCGTTTCACCGCATGAATGTGCCATCAGCAATCAAGAACCCGATGCGCCCTAGAAGGGACTGCCGTGTGATGTTGGCGAGCGCCTGTCCTGTAATGATAGGAAGCCTCGTGAGGAAGTGTTGTTTTTGTGACCTCTCAAGATGTCGCCCGTCTTGGGAGCGGCTGGATGACAAGCCGTCTGGGCACTCCCGTCCAACACACAGCCAGTAAGAAGACGAGTTTATTTCCACGGGGTTTCTTCCGCAAAACCCAGAGACGGCGAACGTGACTGTCGGCGTCGCAGCCGTGTATGCGATCGCATGGCAGTCATGGTTCGCCGGCCGTTGTCTCACCCGCGCCGTACAGTTGGATACGGCGCCTTGCCTGCGGACGACAGCAGGCGGTGGTGACCTACACAGTAAGGCAGGTTGGTAAGGTAAGGTAGCCCAGGCTGTGAATGCCGCGAGGTGGACGGGTACTCTGTCCCCGAATGTGATAGTAGCGTGCCAATGTGGGCTGTAGGGTGCTGTAATGGCCAGATACGTCCGCGTGAGTGTGCTACGGCAGGGGTGGTAGCGGCTTTCGATCGCGGCGCAATTCTCGATTTCAGGTTCCTTTGCGCCCATGGATGGATGCTCCGTCTCCCCGCATAGAGGCGTGGGTTTAGCCATGTTGGGTTTGCCTGGTCAAACGCTGACACGTCGAGAAGCGCGACTCTGGCGTGTCTGGGGCAGGCTTCTTGAAGTGCAGGTCGACCGACGGTGGAAGTCGAGCATCGAGATCCAGGTCCACGAGCTGGGCTGCTTGATTTCTCGACCTTCATCTAACCCAGGCGACGGTATGTGTCTCTGGAGGACTGCAGGGTTGTTCATGGTGTCGGATTCTTCTCCCTCGCTTCTTCATGGGCTGGTCATTGCTGATATGGGATCCACCACAGCTACGTGATGTCGCATCTCCTGCCGCCCGTGGTTGTGGTCGCGGCCATGGTCTTTTGTGGGAGTCTCGAATCTTGAATCTTGAACGGCGGTATTGGGTGATGACGGTATGCCAGGTATCTCGACCACGGATTCTCTGCAGCGAATTGTGGACCGTCGCTGGCAGCCAGCCAGGCAGCCAGCCGTCTCTGGCGGTCGAGGTCGAAGCCTGTTTCCATTGTTGTCGAGCTGAAGAATGTCTGCTCAGAGACAGCGGAATTACCCGCATCCAATGTTCTCAAGAGCCCGAACGTAGCCGGGGTAGAGAACGCTGGAAGAAGGTACGGAGTGAGGTAAAAGCAGGTACGAACCAGACTCAGGTAATGGAGGTTGGTACAGTCGCTGTTGATGGAGGCACGGATCACCCACAGCGGTAACGCAGTGCTAAACGTCTACTGCAAGTCTTCGGGCATCCTATCGCGGAATACAGCGTGAGAGTGAGCCAGGTGAGAGTGACAGAGGGGCGTGGATGGACGTTGTTGACCTGAACACCAACGCCAGCCCAGCCCAGCCCAGCCCAGCCCATTCCTGACGGACTGAAGTGCGCTGAACTGAGATGGACTGGAGCCGTGCCTCGTACGGGCTACGAGATACAGCTGGTTAGCTGCCGAAGGCGGTTCAGGGCACTTGACGCATGTACCGGTACGCCCCTCTCAGGTATCCAGAGTTCCTCCTCCCCCCCCCAAGCGGCCGTTTCCTGTTCCTGACTCGTCAAGCATCCCGGTCTGCCATGGGCTAGGAAGCCCCCCATGGTCACTGCTGGACGAATCCCGCTTTTATTTGCGATGGGCTTCCAGTAAAACCTCGTCGTGACGGTGTTGGATTCCTCAAAAGTCGGTTTCTGCGATCAGACGCCAGGGAGCTTACGGTGTCGTACTGGGTGCCTTGGACTACACAAACAACCATCCGCCTGTTAACTCTGGTGGCCCATACCTGACCTGCCTGTACTTGTTAGGTAGCTCTCCAGCTGCTTCTGCTTCTGCTTCTGCTTCTTGTCCTGCATCTTTCTGCCTTACCTACCTACCTACCTACTACCGACGTACTATGCAGTCTGATAAGGTAGTGATAGAGGGCAAAGGAAAGACATGCCACCCCGGATCACACTTCTGCGGCAACGTCTGAGGCTACTTCAATACACACCCACCCGACAGATTCCCTTTTGACACCTCTGACCTCACCTTTCAATTTGCGTCGATCACCGCGGGGCTGGTACTAGCTCGCACCTCGATAAACGGTTCCCTTCCGTCTTCACCTCGTCATCCTGTCACTCACGCTTTTGGACCGAAAACTCGCGCTCCGTTCTTCCATCACCTTTCGCACCGTCGACAGACCCCCCCTGGTGTTTCTTCACCGTTCCCAATTTCGAACAACCCCAGGGGAGACAAGAAAAAAAGACTTTTGCTGGCGGGCCTTTCGTCTTTTCTTCCCCAAACCCAGCCTCTTCCTTCTCCTTGAACAAGCAACACTCGGAGTCTCGATACACGACGACGACTTCCACGCCCACTTTGACGCGCCGACATCTCTCCTGGTTCCAATACATCCCTTCTCTCTCTGGCAACGCCAACTCTGTCTGCCTTTCCCTATCCTTCATGCGCTTGTAGTAGACTGCTGCCAGGCTTAGAAAGCAAGAAAACCCCATCGCTTCTGTACGTATCCTCTCCCGATTTCACTGTTCCAGTTTCCTTGTCAGTGTACGCAGTACGCAACACGCGGTACACTCTACACACACATACATGCACACACACACACACACACACACACACACATATCCATTCATCCCACCCGATTCTTGAAAGCCCCTCTCTGCTTGGTCCATCCCGTTGTCCCACACCCAAGAGCTCGGTCTCCTTCACCATGTCATCGAGATCCCTCTTTAATTTGCAGCCACCATATTGGTATATCCACGCCAGGCCTGCCGCATGCCTCCGTCCCTATCACTCCCCATTAATAACCTCGACACAACAGACCGTCGCCTATTTCACGAAAAAGGCATCGACATCGACCAACACAGCGCTTTCGCACCATCATCGTCGCCCGGATCGCAGAGCATTTCGAGAGTACACGTCCTCGTCGCCCCGCGCATCATCGTCCCCCTACCGCCCGTTTTCTCGCCTCATCGCCCTCGCCTCCCCGCCTAGTGGACGCGACTTGATTTTCGCCGGAATTTTCCAATGACTGTTAGCTGGACAGAGAGGGACTAGAAGTGCTTCGACTTCGAACGAGGGAAAACGGCGCGAATCGTCTCCAACAGACGATTAGATCAGATGGGAACGAATTGACCGACGGAAAACGAATCTTCAACGCTGGTTAATCGAGGCACTCCCTGAACAGCCTCAACGCCGTATATTGCCGTGTATCGAGACGCGCACACCACGAGCACTCGCCCAACAACCAGCCCAATTCAGAGGCACAAATATTGCCACGATGGCCCAAAATCTGGAGAGCATCTTCCAGGAGCTGGGCATTTCCCAGTATCTCGACATCTTTCTGGAGCAAGGATTTGACACGTGGGACACGATTTTGGATATCACGGAATCCGACCTGTCAGTAGCACATCGCCCTCGACGATGCGCACCATAGACTAACGTATGCCTCAGCGACGCACTTGGTGTCAAGTTGGGCCACAGACGTGTAAGGAGCTGGCATGTACTCTGATGTCAACGGGAGATTCTAACATCGGGGATAGAAATTGCAGAGGCGCATAGCCAACTCCAGGGGCCACGCTCCCGATGTGTCTCTAGTATCACCAACGAGAGCAAGCGTAGAAGAGCCCAAGACCGAGACGCAGCGGCCCGATCAACCGCGGCCCGAGAACAAAGAGGGCCCAGTTCAAGCCAAGCGCAAATACCGACGACACCCAAAGGTATGTGTCGAGCAACTGCTTTGTATGGGAAATATGCACTGACAACTCGTCAGCCGGATGAGAACGCGCCAGAGCGCCCCCCTTCTGCCTATGTATTATTTTCCAACAGTAAGCCTGATTGGTAGCGTGAAAGAGAGGTCACATAACTAACTCGGGATCAGAAATGCGCGACGAGTTGAAAGGTCGCAATTTGACTTTTACTGAAATAGCCAAATTGGTTGGTGAGCACTGGCAGAACCTCACTCCCGCAGAAAAGGAACCGTATGAAACCTCGGCTCTGAAAGCAAAGGAGAAGTACAACCATGATTTGGCCGAGTACAAGAAGACTCCGGAGTTCAGAAAGTACACGGCATACCTCGCAGACTTCAAGGCCAGGCAAGCCAGCGCTAATCAAGGTGAGATGCTATGCTTTATTCCAACTCCCATGCACTACTAATGCATTCTCAGCCAAAGAGTCATCCAAACGTCAGAAACTCGACTCCGGGGTTCGACTAACCAACGGAAGTGCAAGCGCAACACCAGGAAGTTTGAGCAGTACTGGCAGCGGAACCGAGAGTCAACCAGGAAGCGAACCGCCTCCGAACAGAAAGCAACGTGTAGGGTCTGTCGTTTCGTTATCTGAGTCACAATACTCGACGGCTGTCCCCACACCTATTTCGCAACATCAACATCCAGCCGATGAGGCGGTGCACTCACCTACCAGCACTCAGTTCGATCGCGAGAGCCTGCACTCGACAAGTCCTCGCGCAACCCACAGCCGGAGTCGTCGCCCAACATGGACCGACACGCAATCCAACCCCGAGGCTGTCCCAACTCAAGTGCTTCCTTCAATCTCTTCGTTTTCGGGTGTGTTACCATCGTTGAATGGTGCTTCGAGATCGCCCGAGATGATGAATGGCTTTGGTTACGCACCTTCGAGACATCCTAACTCTCTCCCACCTCCACTTCCTTCCGCAGGCAGTACTGCCTCATCCGGCTCCGCACCGTCGTATCCTCATACGCCTAGTCACAACCCTCTCCCGATCCATGCTTTGTGCAGCAACGAGGGCAAGGTTTCTCCAGTTTCTCAACCTCCCCGGGCAGCCGTATTTGAAGTGCAACCACCACCTTTCCCTGCGGGCCCACCACCTCCAACCCAGGAACAAAAATCAATGTTCCCCCATATGCCCACCGTCGCCCAAAACGGTCGGAATGGTATGTTCACCCCTCAAGAGTACCGCTTTCCTCAGGACTAACAAGATTCAAGGATACCACTCGCCACCGCAGCTATTGCGGTTCCAGTCCAGTTCATCCTCATCGGGAACTGAGGGGTCTATAGCTTCCTCACACGCACCCTCACATGCCTCCTCGCAGACCTCACTGGGGGCCCAAGACCGAAGCACTCCGAAACTTGATGGGTTGAACCAACTGTCACGCGCAGCTGAGTTGTTGAATAACAGACGTTGAGAAAATGTCCTAGTGGATGTAGCCACCATTTGATGTTGTTGAAGAAAAGGAGTGTTGAGACAGTGGCATTTTTCTTGTTGCCGGGCCGCGGGCCTTCCTGAGGAGCTTTCACCCGCCTGCTTATTTTCGTCGATGTGGATATGTTGAGTCTATCGAATCTGGACAGCTAGGGTGGTGTGTTCGACTATCTGAAATACCCTCATGAGTTGGCATCTTGCTGGGCATTGTTTTTGGGAAACTTTATGGCGGCGTATTTGGAAGCCCCCTCACTGGCGTTCTTGGGTATGGCGGACCTTGCATATTTTCTTTCTTGCCTAAGCAGGCTATGAGTTGTGCGATACGACCAGACGTTATGGTTCATCTTGAAAGGAAACGGAAACTGGGTTGAAAATGGCATGACAAGAGTGAAGCTTCTGGGTAGCCAGAGATGCTGAAAATCATATAAACAGTGTAAAGAAAAAAGGTCTGAATCAACAGGATATGGTATGAGATAGCAGGACAGACGGCAGTGGAATGTACAAATTGAACGAAATACTGTCCCGTGTTGATCAGGTTGATGGGTGACTGGCCCAAGAACTGCGTACCATGGGTAGGAAAAAGGATGATCTCAAATGGACAAGATGGAAAAGAGGTGACGTAAATGAGAAAGATGTGGTGGGAAGACGCCCTTTTTACTTCTTGTCCACCAGACGTCCAAGTTCCCCGAGCCCAAGCCCAACCAAGCTTGAGGCAGACACACAAGCAGCAAGCCAGGGAAGCGAGTAGCATATGCGGACGGCCGCTAGGTGGATAAGGTGACGAGCAACCAACGAGGCAGGCGCATGGCGCATGGTGCGTGTGTATGTGTGTGCAGGTTTAGGGTCCCCCTCCCCCAGTCGCGAATAGCGAATAAGCAAGGTGAAAGGGGTCCCTGTTTCGTTTTGTCTGGCGCGTCGGTCGAACCCCGCCTGGCACATACATCATTCCCATGCAGGTCAAGTCAGTTCATACCTTACCACCGCATCCATTTCGCACTTATTCCCAGAGCCTCCAACGTCATCGTGTGCTCAAAATTTCGGGGTCCTCCCCTCCCCGGCCCTCAAAAACTTGCTGTGTAGATTGCCTTTCCGAGCCTTGGCGCGCAGACCGAGCGAGGACCCTTGTAGTATTATTGTCTGCCCCCCCTTGCCGTGTGAGTGAACACTGCATGCTGAACCAGTGAAGCTCGACTCTTCTTTTTGTTTGTTTGGTTCGTCTGCGTTTTTCGCGCCGATCGCTAGACCCTGCGTGCTCAACGGCGATCTCGACCAGTGACCTGACGATGGGCGTCAGGTGGTGAGGCTAAGCTGATCGAGGAGAGGCAAATGTAGCATGCTATTAAGTATGCGACGTTAAGGCAGGTTTGGTCGTGACCGAGGAGTAGATAAGTGGCAATGAAGCAAGCAGAGAGGAGAGACGGAAGGACAAGAACTTCGAAGAGGAGGGAAAGAAGCTGTGCTCTTAATAGGACATCACACACAAACTCAAGACATACTACACATCTCCCGTTCGCTGCTGCTGCAAGGTTACAGACATGCTAAAATCGCACGCAGAAGCTGAAGCAGACACATGCTCAAAAATCCCATCCCAGCCCGCCACCCAGAAAGCATCTCCTTGAGGCCTGAGACATGGTCTTTTTCCATAACGGCCAGGGCAGCCAATAGAAGCCTGCCCTCGATACCCATAATACAAAGCCACTAGCAGAGGGCTAGTAGGGAAGTATTAAGGGCCTACGAGGCCTGTAATCTGTCCGGATGCGGTCTTTAGAGGGCCCTCTAGAGCCCTCCTAGCAAATCAGATACTAGCTTTTGCGCCACTTAGCTAGGTATTTATACTACTACTACCTACGTAGGTGATGTTGAAGTAGCTGTGGTAGCTTAGAAAAAGACCATGTCTCAGGCCTTAAGGAGATATGTATATACATATTCCTATACCCTGGAGAGCGAGTAATAAGGCTAACAGGCGCTACAATCTGTAAGTTTAGATCTTTAGTCTAGCTATGGGACGACGGCCTATCTCCTTGAGGCCTGAGACATGGTCCTTTTCCTACCCGCTATAGCTACCTCAACGTCTCCTATGTAGGTAGTGGTAGTAAAAGTACTATAGGTAAGTGGCGCGAACGCTGGCTTCTGATTTGCTAGGAGGGCTTTAGAGGGCCTGGAAGGCTCTAGAGGTCCCTCTAAAGACCGCATCCGGAAGCCCTCGATTGCCTCGTTACTTCTCTGCCAGCCCTCTGCTGGTGGCTTTGTATTATGTGTACTGAGGACAGGCTTTTATTGGCTGCCCTGGCCGTTTGGGAAAAGGACCATGTCTCAGGCCTCAAGGAGATGCGGGTTATGGCGTAGCGTGGTTCCCGGCCCGGAGGATATGCTCCTTGAGGAGGGACCCCAGAAGGCGACAGCGCAGCCCGACTGCAAAGAAAAAATCCAGTAACGTACTCTGGCAGCATCTGTTTTTGTTTTGATTGGTGTTCATCCTATCGTGCACAACACCGAGACACTTGTTTCGTCGGTGAGCGATCCGGGTTGTTTCCTTCGTCCCTACATCGGATGCTGCACAGCATGGCAGCAGCGCATCCGTCGCCTCCAAGGCACCCTTCATCGGATGGGGACCCAAGCGGCCACGATTGATCCTCTAGCTCCCCTTCCCAGACCCAAGGTGTAGGGTTGGACCAGCCGTTGGAACGTGTGCTAGCGGCATTGCTTTAGGATGAAGGGAACTCCAGAAGGTCCCCTCATCAGATTAAAACGGTCAAGACGCATGATGTGAGAATGCAGGCATATCGTTATTTAATGCGAGTTCGAGGCAAACCGTTCAGGCCGGTCGATTGTCATTCATTACATAAGACGTCACTCCAGGACTTCCCGAGCCCACTCGGCCCGCGATGCCTTCGGTTGGAGGCAGCTGAGACCAGAGAAGGCGTGAAACAAATGATTCTTTCCGCCCATTCATTATCAACATTGCAAAATCAAACATGTCGTCGTTACAAGCAAATTAACGCCGCTGAAGGCCTACGCGGCACAAACGATCGCAAAGACACATCCGCCCGTCGCTCCCGTTCCTTTTTATGCATTTCCTACTCGTTTAGTCTCCGCCAGCCGTGATCTCGGCCGTCCAGTCCTTTTTGATCATCAGCTCCGTGAGATCGGGCGTCTTCTCGACGACGAGACCCTTCTCGTTAGCCAAATGCAGCAGACTGATGAAGCAGAAACTCGTAGAGATGTCCTCCATCATCGGCCTGGGGTATACTGATTGGAGGTTGTTCATGACATCGGTGAACTTTAGCGTTGGGTCCTTGGACGGGTCCTCGGGCGGGGTTGGTGTGGGAAGGTTTTCCTGCACATGAGTGAGCGTTGGGTTTGCGTCCGGGGATGACTTAAGACTTACAGCTTCAAGGCTTTCGAGGCCCATGCCCTTCCAGATTTCCTCCTTCAAACGTCTTACATCCACCCGCTTGGCCACACGTGCGTATTGCACATAGTCTGGCCGCAGACGGCGCGTTTGGGTGACTAGCGTCGTGCCAAAGGCGCCGGTCAGGGCATTCGTCGCTGCGTCGCTGCCGAGGAGAGCTGTCATACCCGCAGCCTCAGTAACACCGGGGTCGCCCTCTGCGGTAGGCGAGAAGTGCTCGCGAGCGTCTGCGAACTCATCATCCTCATCTTCCAGACCACCAGCGAAGGGAAGTGCGTCATCCTGGAAGAAGTTGGCGTCGTAGTCGCCTTGCGGCAACGTGTCCGTCTCTTCGGCGCCGTGCAGCGGCTCTTTCTGATTGGCCCAGAACGCCTCGTCCATCTCGCCTGCCGGGACGTCTCTGTCCTGGCCGCCGCTTCCGAAGGCGCCGCCTCTGGTGCCAAGGACACGTCTTTTGCTGAGACGGGCCTTGGGCTTGAGGAAAAGATTAAGAAGAGACTTGGAGTTGAAGTGCTTGTCGTCAGGCAGGAGATTCCTTGATTTGGAGATCCAGTCCTTCTTTGGCATGGAGATTGCGGAGTTGCTGGTGGCCTTTGTGTACAGCGCGTCAGCCAGGTTGTTATCCAGCGGCGCGGAGAAGTCGATCTCGAATGGCTCCTTCTCCTTGCGTTGCCGGGCTGGAGCTGCTGGCTTGTTGATGTCCTTGATTTTCCTGATTCTCCAGTGCTCGGCGCTGGTCCAGTTCTTCTGCAGGGCCTGGTCGAAGTACCCCAGGATGTCCTCATGCATCTTGTCGGCATTCTGCGCGTGGCTCATGGATATGACATAGTCGCCATTGTCCTGGTCCAGCATCTCAACGTCACCACCTTCACCGCCGTCGTTGTTGAGACCGGCGTCGTATACGCGCATTTGCGGCTCAAGCGCAGCTTCCCTAGCCCACGCCTCACCACCCTCGCCGAATGCGACATCCGCGCCCAGGTCAAATCCACCGAGACCGAGATCGTCATCATCGAAACCAGCGGCGTTGTCACCGTCAATGAACATGCCAGAGTTATCACCAAGCAAATCAGCCGTCTTCTCCTTGTCCTGGTCACCTCTCCAGTCCTCTGGTGCCCTGAGGAAGGGAATATCCAGAGAACCAGAGGGGTTGCCAAGGTCGAAGGTCTTCAACGATGGGCAGACATCAAGCTCGTCCAGAATGTTCAGTTCGGGGAAGAACTTAGAACCAAGAGAACCGAGATCGATCTCTACGTCTTCAGTCTCCTCCTCCGGCTCGGGCTCCTCGACCATGGATGGTTCAGGAGTACCCTCTTCCTCGTCTTGATCAGCCGCGGTATCCTTCTTTCTTGTCTTTGAGGTGTGCGCATCGCCGACGTCGTCACTGCTGTCAAATACGATGCGTCCCTGGGCATCTACCATGAGGTGGTTAAGGAGCAAGCCCTTGGCACCGCCCTCGTCAAAGTCTGCGGAGGTCTTCTTGAATAAGGGATCCACGGCGAACTCAAGCTCGAACTTCTTGAGTTGGAGTGACGAGAAGCTAGGTGCAAGAGTGGCCTCTGACGAACGTTGCGTCTGTTCAAAGTCAGCATTTCCGCGTGTACTCTGGGTTGAATGTCGCATACCTTTCGCTTTGGCTTCTTCCTGACGTTTCCATCCTCATCGACCTCGTCTTCTTCACTCTCTTCACCTTCGTTTCCTTCACCGTCGCGGTCTCTCTTCTTGTTGTTGCTGTCCGCAAGACCGCTCAGCAACTTGCCGGTCTCGGTTGCGACACTGTCAACTCTGCTCGTGTAGATCTTGACGCAGCCGTCTAATGTGCAACTGGCCTTCTGAAAGTTGACTCCATCACCCTCCTTCAGCAGAGACATGTCGTGGAAGTAGTCAATCAGCGCGAAGTTCCAGGAATTGTTTGCGTTGATCTTGTTGTCCGTGGCCATCTTCATCCACTCTTCGAAGTTTGCGAGAATCGGGACTCGCTTCATAGGCGTAACTGTGCTTCCGCTAACGACAATATCGTCGTCATCTTCGTCGACGACTGTTCGGGCTCGACTGCCGCGGGCACCTGGCGTCTTAGGCCGGGAGCCACCGGGCGAATTTTCGATATCCTCCAAGCTGTGTCTTCCCTTGCGCAAAGGTGTCGCAGCTGCAGCCTTCAGCTCGTTCTTCTGGCGCTCTTGCAGAGCATGGCGCGATTGCGCTCTCCGGGCCTTCTCTTCCACATCGTCGTTGAGGGGGATTCTGGATACTGTTTAGTACCGTTGCTGGGCGGGGGGAACATGGGTGAATCGGCGGTGTCGCAAACGTACTTGACGGGGGAGTTCTTGAAGGGCGAAGCGTTCATCGACCCGGAGGTCGCTCTGACGCTGCCAGCGCGCGGTACGTTAGCCACTCGAGGCATTTTGTGTTGTCGGCGATGAGGCTGTCGTCCGGCGGTGTTGGATGTTGGATTTGTTTGCGATGTGCGTCGGTAGCCCAGTGCCCGACACCAATGTTTACTTTCCCCACTTGGACACGCCCCCAACGACGACGCGAAACAACAATAAAGAGTTGGTGCCTGAAATCTTAGGTGTCAGATTTACCGTTTCGGGACGGGACAAGGCGGGGAGCTGAAAGCCCGGGCCCGAGCGGTTTCGTCCCAACTGCCAACGTTTACTTGGTTGCTGCCGCCCCCCCTCCAACCCCCCTTGGCTTTGTTATCTTCACGTGACGCAATGATGCTCTCTGCCGAGCCCAATTGGAACCGCTCTCTTACACTTGCCGTTGCAACACGCCCTCCTCTCTTAAAGTTGCCGCTCCAAAGAAACATAGCCACGTTGGAGGGGGATTTACCACGCATGTCCTCGGCTCTATCAGAGCATCGGCCTTGCGTAGACCAGCAAATCTTGGCCAAGAACTTGCGACACAGCCGTTTCCTTAAGACCTTGGGCAGGTTTTCCCGGGCTGCCTCCCAGAGTCTCCATGAATCGTACATGAAGGCGAGAAGCGCATGCATCTTCTCGCCCTGCCCTGCGGCTCACCTCACACCCGCTAGCAGCCTTTCCTGCGTATCCTATTTTTTGCATATCGACTCGACTCAGCGACACCCGTTCGTTCCTCATCCGCGCACCGCAGCGGAACGAGCGGCATCACCAGGCACGCGCCCGCGACAAGTCTTCTGCCATGGCTTCCTATGAGCCAATTATCTTCCACAGTTGACGTCAGCATGCCAGCTACCTCTAAGATTAGGGGGAGCGGCCTTCGCTTGCGGCCATTCTATACGACAGTCTTTCTTCTCACCCTGCTCGCGACATGGTCATTCTTTACCAAGGCCACGGAACGACACTTCGCCCCGCAGCATGTCGACGCCTCGTCTCCGCTCCTGAGAAGGAACGAGCTGACGGAATGCCGGGATGTTCACCGCGCTGAGGATCAGTGTGCCTTCGTCAAGGCTCACTGCGCCGAGGACGAGGCTGGCTTGCTCTCATATCTCACCCTGTACTACTGCAACCTAGGCAAGGCTCAGCCAGTCGCTTTCGCCATACTCGTCTGCTGGCTCGGCCTGCTCTTCACCACCATTGGCATCGCCGCCAGCGACTTTTTCAGCGTGAATCTCAACACCATCTCTACGATCCTTGGCCTTAGCGAAAGCTTAGCGGGTGTTACCTTCCTTGCCTTCGGAAATGGATCCCCGGATGTCTTCAGCACCTTTGCAGCCATGGGCTCCAACAGCGCCAGCATGGCTGTAGGCGAGCTGATCGGCGCTGCAAGCTTTATCACCGCCGTCGTCGCCGGTTCCATGGCCTTGGTTCGGGAGTTTAAAGTGGGGAGACAGACCTACGTCCGCGATTTATGCTTCTTCATCGTGGCCGTCTGCTTCACCATGGTGTTTCTGGCTGACGGGCACCTGCACCTATGGGAGTGCATAACCATGGTCTGCTATTACATCTTCTACGTGGTCTTCGTTGTCACATGGCATTACTACTCGAAAAGGCGGAGCCAGCGGCGGGTCCGGGAAGCAGCCGCACGAGGTCATGTCTACGGAGCAGTGGGGCATCCATACGATGAACTGGCACCGGAGCCGTACCGGGATGATCCCGACGACGAGGATCGTCAAGTTACGTCCGCCAGCGCCTCCAATGCCGGTGATATCAGTGCACTAGAGGCTGGGCCGCGAATTGAGGTCGAAGGTCAGGACGAGGGCGATGACGAGGTTGAGGAGAGCGATCATGGCAGGCACGTCGTGGCGGAGATGGCGAGCAACATGCGTGTTCTCCGTCCCCGAGGCCGCAGACGCAACACTCTTACTCCGATTCGTCCCAGTTTGGTCGGCGCCCTGGAGTTTCGATCAGCTTTGGCTCAACTGCAGAGGGAGAGCAACTTGAGGATGCGACCGATGCACGGGCGAGCATACTCAGTTAATAACATTCGAAGCAACAGCGAATCAGGCACTGTTATGGGGCCACCTTCAGATTCGGGCAGATACACCATTAGCGGCGGCGAAGGTCTCGGCCAGAGTAGGAATAGGGCCTTGTCCTCTGGAAATGTTCCCGGCTCACTGGTTTCTACCCGCCAACCCAGTCGCGATCACTCTCCTTGGCGCTTCCCTCCTCAAGGCTCAGCGAACCCGATCCAACAGGTAAAAGCCCAGGAAGCCAGGAATCGAAGTCCATCCCCTGCATACAAGATTGGTGGCAATCTGGCGCCTCCTCCGTTGGACGCGGCGCCCCCACGACAAGACACTGGCGGCAGCGATTCTCTTGACCCCAGACCATTCGGCCAGCTTTCCCTCCAGATTCCAACAAGCAGACGTACAAGTTTCAGCACCTCTTCGCCAGCATCCCCTTTTCCCGGATACACTGAATCTCCAATGGTGTTAACGCCAGCAGCCCAACCCGATCCGCCCGAATTCATATTGCCTCCTGGACCAGCTCGCATGGAGATGCCCTTCGCGCCCTACGAGGTGATCGAACCGAAGCCGGTGAGATGGTGGCCATATGCTATCTTGCCGCCCCCTCACATCTTCTGGAGAACATTGTTTCCTACACTCCTAGGATGGCAGCAGAAGAGTCACTGGGACAGATTCGTCAGTGCCATATCGGTGCCGAGCATTCTGCTACTCGTTCTCACCCTCCCGGTCGTTGAGAGTGAAAGTCCAGACGACTTGTCTGACGATACCATGGTGGACCCCATGATCGGCTTGGACACCACTGGCGATGGATCTGTAACATTGCCTGAGGGCGAGCCCATCGAACAAGAGTCGGAATGGCAACGCTTTAGAAGAGCCACCCTGACGCATTCTCGCATGCCGTCTCTCGAGCGCACCTATTCTCCCAAGGGTTCTCCAGCGTTGATTGCCATCGATGATCCGAGCGGTGCGCGTGTCGCTGAGGCACCCACGAGCCACCCACAACACGTCAAGCCGGCGGCACCTCTACCCTCTGAGAGTAGCATCGCTGTTGACGACTCGGGTCAGTGGAATCGGTGGCTTGTCGCTATCCAAATCTTCACGGGCCCCTTGTTTGCAGTGGTCATCCTGTGGGCCAACATGTTTGAGGACTTCCAGCACCCATACAGAGTGCTGGCCAGGTTCATTCTCTATACCCTGCTGGCATCTACCATACTTCTTGGCCTGCTACTCATGACGACAAGCCCTGACAAGAAACCCAAGTTCCATTTCCTTTTATGCTTCATGGGGTTCATCATTGCTATAGCTTGGATCTCGACCATTGCGGGAGAGGTTGTTGGTGTTTTAAAAGCGGTCGGAGTCATTCTGGGAATCTCGGAGGCTCTTCTCGGGTTGACCATCTTTGCTGCGGGCAACAGCGTTGGCGATCTCATCGCCGACATCACCGTTGCCCGCCTTGGCTACCCTGTGATGGCTCTGTAAGTTGCAACGTTACCTTTCGACGCATACAGTTTACTAACAGCAACGTAGTTCCGCATGCTTCGGCGGTCCCATGCTTAACATTCTCCTCGGTATCGGCATTGGCGGCGTCTATATGATGGTCCAGGCCGCCAAACATCGGCACAAGAAACATCCTGACAAACCCTTCAAGTACCACTCATACGAGATTCAAATCGGAGGCACCCTGATGATATCAGCCATCACACTCCTCCTCACCCTCTTGGGTCTCCTACTCATCGTTCCGATGAACAAGTGGATCATGTCACGCAAGATCGGCTGGGGCCTGATTGCGATTTGGACAGTCAGCACCATCGTCAACGTCGTCATCGAAGTGACGGGGGTGTGGACTGACGTGTCCTATTCTCTCAGTTTCTAATACGTCCATTTTTTTGGAAGCACATACACACAGACTGTATCAGTATTCGACGAGTACATTCTACACAAACAAGTTAGCATACCCCGGCATAGCGTGCGACGAGAAACAAAGCGATTTGCGACTTTCAGGTTATATTTTCGATTGCGTGTACAGTCATTACAGAGTTCAAATGGGAAGAAGCGACTGGCTACGAAGGACAACCTTACATTCTACACATATACAATAGTAGTTTATAAAAGCATATTACAAGTTCACGTTGAGATTGACAGCAAACAATAGTAACGTTGCCGTCGGTTATCTTTCCTCGTTATTGGTCGTCTTAAGAGAGGCGACGACGCGCTGTCTCCTCAAGCGACACCGATCGAAGCGCCGACGTTCCTGAATTGTTGTTCCTGATGCCAGGCACGGTCCCACGTCGTACATTGTAAATCACCATCTGATGTGTTCTCCCGTGCGCCCGTGCTCTCTTCCTACGGGAGGCAACTACTGTCGACCTCGAAACCCGCGTGGCTTCAATTGGACGAACGGCGATCCTTTGCTCTCTTCGTTGCCAAGGATTTCGTCTGCTAGTTGTGTGTTTTCAGCTGGCTGTATGTGCTCTCTTCGCCAAGAGATCCATCTGTTGTGGTTGCCTCAGCTGGGCTGTGTGTTGTTGTGATGCCAAGAAGGACGTGGGAAGTTGTGATGCCAAGAAAGGTCGTGGACGCACGTCGGCCAGGGCTGATGCGTTTTGACGTGTTGCATGTGTTCGGCGGAATCAGGGGGGACTGCGTTTTCGGGTCTCTGGGCTTTCGTGTCAACATACAAGCGGACATAGAAGTTGGGGACTGAATGGCAAGTATAAAAGCGCCGCATCAGACACCTTCTTATCGACCCTGCCCTTTCGAATCTAGTTCACACACGTTATCATCACACTATCTCTTAAGCATTCACATAGAGCACTTTCGAACATCCTGTTCTTCAGTTCAACTTATCCAACATGGGCTTCAACACAATCCTCAACACTGCCAAGCAGCTTGCTAGCAACGACGAAGCTAAGAAGGACCAGCAGAGCTCGTCCCAGACTTCTGACCAGCAAGGCTGGGACAAGGTCGGCGACGACGCCAAGAAGGCCTTTGCGAACTATCAAGCCCACCAAGCTCAAGGCAAGGGTCCCGATTACAAGGAGATTGGGGGCGTTGCGTCGGCTGCGTACTCTGCGTACAATCGCGGAGCCGATGCAGGGGATCTCGACGAGAAGCAGAAGGAACAGCTGGGAAAGGATGTCGTTGCCGGGTACTCTGGCAGGAAGAAGGAGGCGTTGAAGTCTGGTGAGGAGGGTGTCGATGGGACTCAGGAGGGCTGTGAGTGTGAAGGCCACGATGATGAGAAGTCGAAGAAGTTGGATGAAGAGTTAGGGGGCGAGAGTGAAGATGTGGTAGCTGGGGAGAAGAAGAAACTGCGGGAAGGTGGGTTCTTGCAGGGAAAGGTTGACAACACCACGGAGGGTATCGCTGCCCAGGATGCTCGTGGTGAGTACACTGATCCATCAAAGGAAGCCCTCGAGGCTTTGTCCTCCAGTACCGCGGCACGATCTGGCGGGAGAAACGAAGTCTCTGCTTCCCAGGCAGATTACACTGGTGAGAAAACACCTCGTCGCTCGCAAATGTTGAACTCAGAACGCTTACACCGGTTCAAGCAGGATCTACTGATGCAACATCCGATGAGACTGGGGACCTCAGCGACTACACCACACTCGGGGTAAGAGATGATTCAAGACAACCTAGATTCCAATGCACAAGCTAATGGTCTGGCTCCAGAGGACGACACGCTCGGGACGCGGCATCGTAAGTGACCGCGAAGAATAAGCTAGCGGAACAAGCCTGGTCATGGATACATGAGGATCGCGACGGGAATGCTTTACCTATGTAGCTTCAAAACAATACAGTCGTTTCCGATGCATAGCTCGATGGTCGAGAAGGATGATAGTGGCCTTAGCTCGCATTAAAGGGTGACCTACTTAGTACGGGTTTCTCCCACCGTGGTCAACATCGAACGGGGGAGTCAATGGCTCAGTTGGTCAGGTCTGGCCAAGTGCTTGCGCCCTGATGTCCCTTGCCCTCTTCTCGCTGGGATTTCAATATGGTTATGGGTTCAAACCCTGCCTTTTGCCATCTGGAATTTTTTAACCCTTTTTTTGAGATCGCCTGATTCTCCTGTGTCTACGCAGCTATATTTCCTGTGCACTTGGTTACTACTACTGAAAGCGATAGTAGCGACAGCGACGATAAAGACGAGGATGAGGACGAGACCGAGGACGAGGATAACAATAACGACGATCATAACAGAAGCGGCGACGACGACGACGACGACGACGACGACGACGGTAGTGGAGTGATTAGAAAGGCCACAGGAAAAGCAGTCGCCTTAGCACAGGAAAAATAGGTGGTCTTTTTTTGTTTTACCTTCTTTTACTTTACGTCTTGCCCTCCTCCATCCATCCAACAAACTTTCCTGCAGATGTTATTGATACCTGTTGTTGATCACCATAACCCGAATGTAACTCGCAGCCAAGATTCGCGCTTCGTTTGTTTTTTTAGAGGAAAAAACATTTTGGACACTTCCGGCTAGCAGGACACGGCAAGAGCATTTTCTGGCTCAACTCTTGCATGTTTCTCTAGCCGGGGAAAAATCATCAAACCATACCCAGTCTGAGAAATGGCACGGGCAGGTACAGTTTCGGATGGCGAGCTTTTGGCCGCTTAAGCAGGACTTCCTGGCCTGAAAAGAGATAGTCTAGTTTTTTCTGTGTCTTCGCGACTATATTTCCTTCCTATCGGGTTTTGAAGTCATATTTCGATCAAGGGCGATAGCATTGCCAAAGGCTGCAACGGCCAATTTATCCCCAAATTTTGACCACAACATCACCAAGTCTGGTTGTCGAGGCAATCCAATGGAAGACAATGACACGGGACAACACTCACCCATGCATTGATGAGCAAGTCGTAGCCTGTAGATTGCTCGGTCTCATGGATGGCACTTAGATCACGCGTAAGGAGGAAAAGCCGAAGATTTGCCGGGCAGCCATGCAACGCCAATTCACGTGAAGTCGAGGTTGACATGCTGACTAAGGCAGAACGCGACTAACACGCTAGCTAAAGTGGGTGGGGGGCCAAACGCGGTTGACACCCGCAGTGCAGAGCTCGGCGTAAACACCGCGACCAACCTTGTAGACGACTGCCAAAGAGCCTCATTTGCGCCTCAAAATACCTCTCCGATGACGCCTAGCAACCCCCAGGTGTTTCCCTCGTCGTCGAATAAATGACTCGAAATAACCTCGGGGATCAACTCTCCTGGCTGCTCGGCAATATCTCTATCTGCAAACCCACCGATCTTTCCCTTCCGCCGGCTCGCGATCCTTCAGGCACTGATCCGTCACAATCACAACAATCCCGTTTTGGGGGCTTTGGATCCCAGCAGGAGCTTCCAAGTCGACCCGTGTCACAATCGGACTTTGGCCGTACGAATGCGAGACCGTCATTACATGCCTCCAACGCGGTGGAACAGACGACGCAGGATTCTAGGGTGGCGATAACGGCAGAGGCTGGCTCTATGGCGAAACTGACCTCAGCCTCGAAGACTAGGAAGCCTTCTTTGGCTGTGAAACAGCAGCAGCAGCAATTGCTGACGCCATCCTCAACCACCAGTGGTGGGCGTTTCCAACAAGCCATCACTGCCCAACTTCAGCAACAAGGTGGGCTATCTGTGCAAGACGATTGCCAAAACGCACCTGCTAACGAACTGGAGATGCAGAAAGTACACGAAACAATCGAGTGGCTCCTTCATCATCCCAAGACAGACGCCATAAGCCGGCGCCTGTGTCAACACCAGACCTACTTGACGATGATGACGAAATCCTTGACCTGACTGGTAACGATACGATCTTGTCGTCAGATTCGGTTGCACTCGATGAAGGAGTTACGGTATGGAACGAAGCGCAGGCCTCGAGGCCGGAACCGCTGTCGAAGCGCGGCCAGAAGAGAAAGAGCACGGAGATGAGCAAGACAGGAGACTTGGATTCAGACTCGGACGAGTTTCCAGATATTTACAAGACGCTGGGCACCCCAGCCCCAAAGAGCAGTCGAGCGGCTAAGAGCACCAAAACAATACCATCGAGCATCCGCAGGGCGAATACAGACAAGGGCATGGAGGAAGAGCGGACTATCACACAAACAATCAGCCGAACCCAGCGCACGTACAAGATGGCCGATGATCCTCAAGAACGGGGGACGCCACGTCGGCTCCCAATGGCTGTTGGTGGCCAGAGTGCCATCGGACGCACTCCGAGCAAGGCCTTCCGGATTTCTTCTAGCCCAGAGTCGAATCAACGGGCGAAATTTGCAGGTTTACAGTCGACTCAACAACGTCCTCGGCCTCGGGTAATACAGGATTCAGATGACGAGTTCGATGACGGGGATTTTGACGCCGAGCTTCTGGCCACACCGAGTCGAAGTAACTTCATGCCAGCCTCTGCGGCTCGCTCCAGACCGGCATCTGTTCCCTTTGGAGGTGCAGATTCATCAGACGAGCTCGTTGCGCCTGATACCCCTTCGAGGCCGCAGCCAACGACGTTGCTGCCGGATGATTCCCTAATGAGCTTCGAGGTAGACCCTGTCCAAGATGACTCAACGAATACACTATCACAGCCGACGCCCTCTTCGCAAGGGAAAAGGTCCACGGTAC
Source organism: Colletotrichum fructicola Nara gc5 (assembly GCF_000319635.2). Classification (NCBI taxonomy): domain Eukaryota; kingdom Fungi; phylum Ascomycota; class Sordariomycetes; order Glomerellales; family Glomerellaceae; genus Colletotrichum; species Colletotrichum fructicola. The sequence continues at coordinate 2,672,206 of NW_027094051.1, read as the reverse complement.
TTAAGTTCATCTTGGACAACCCAGATGCCATGAAGGCAAAGGAGACGATGATCCAGGAGAAGCTCGTGCACAACTCCGAAACCTTCCGGAACGTCTTGATGGATGGCTCAAGGGAAGACCGCAATAAACATAAAGCCGAGAAAGAGTTGTTGATGTCACAGCAATCTTACCTCAAGAAAGCATACGAACTCCTCAAGTCCCACGCGAAACTTCAAGGCGAGAAAGAGGTGCTTGTACAACAAATCGCTACGGCCTACGGTGACGGTGGCGACACTGAGCAGGACGAGATTCGTTTGGATGAAGTGTCAGACAAAGTTAGGGCTTTGGAGCAATCCATCGAGCGACATCTTCCTAGTGTGGGCATCGACGGCGAATCTTTCATCGACGACTACCGCAGGTCTAAGGCTATTGTAATGAGCACCCAACCTAGCCACAAGACCCCGGCCAGAGCGTTGAGATCTGCACAGGCAGTCGAGGAGAATGACAACCAAGTCATTCATCAGACACAATTCCCCGGATCGTCGAGAATAACCGACCCCAGAGATCGGTCTCCGCCGCCGTTCCCACAGTCCAAACCCCCCATGCCCAAGAGCGCCAAGAAATCAGCCCCTCCGATTGCGAAAGCCAGTCGACGAGATGATTTCGAAGACAACTACCTGGATGATATTGAAGATGACTTCGGCGCATTTGATCCGGAGCCGCCGATCTCTAACCCGTTGCCAAGCCGCAGAAGCCCTGTCAAAGCATCGCGCCCTCGCGCCATGGATATGTCCAGTGATTACGGCGATGATGCGGACGCAGACATGCTTGCGCTCGCGCAAGACTTTGAATCGCGTCACTCGTCTTCTGCGGAAACGGCTTCCAGGAGGAGAAGCGTCCTTACTGCAACGTCAGGGAATCTCGCTCAGCCTCCCAAATCCACTGAACCCTTGAAGAAGAGGGAAGTGTCTAAAGCAAAATTGTCGATACCACCCGAGTTGATGAGACATCCCTGGTCCCCGGATGTCAGAAGGGCTTTGAAGGACAGATTCAGGATGAGAGGGTTCCGACCTAATCAACTTGAAGCTATCAATGCCACTCTAGCCGGCAAGGATGCCTTTGTGCTAATGCCGACCGGTGGAGGAAAATCACTCTGTTATCAACTGCCGGCAATCATCAACAGCGGGAAGACCCGGGGTATCACGATTGTTGTTTCACCTCTGCTCAGTCTGATGCAAGATCAGGTAGATCACATGTCTGCGCTAAACATCCAGGCGGTCTCTCTCAACGGAGAAACAACTTCTCAGAAGCGAAACCAAATCTTCTCATCCTTCAAGGAGAGAAGCCCTGAGTTGTTCGTTCAGTTACTCTACGTCACGCCTGAGATGCTGAACAATAGTCCCTCTTTCATGAAGGCCTTGACAACGCTCCACTCAGGCAAACGACTTGCTCGTATAGTCATTGACGAGGCGCATTGTGTCAGTCAATGGGGCCATGATTTCCGGCCAGACTACAAGGCTTTGGGCAAGCTACGGAATCACTTTCCGACCGTACCTATTATTGCGCTCACAGCAACGGCAACCCAGAACGTTATTGTTGACATCAAACATAATCTGGGCATGGATAATTGCGAGGTGTTCTGCCAGAGTTTCAACAGGCCGAATCTTACGTATGAAGTCCGCCGGAAGGAGAGGGAGCTGGTGCACAAAATCGCCGACCTCATTCAGTCAAAGTACGACCAGCAATGCGGTATTATCTATACGCTATCGAGGAAGACATCTGAACAGGTGGCTGAGAAGCTACGAGACAAGTACGGCATTTTAGCCCATCACTACCACGCACAGATGTCACCCGAGGATCGGATTGATGTTCAAAGGCAATGGCAGAAGGACAGAATCCATGTCGTTGTGGCAACAATTGCCTTTGGCATGGGGATTGATAAACCAGACGTTCGCTTCGTTATTCATCATTCGGTACCCAAGAGCTTGGAAGGCTACTACCAAGAAACGGGGCGAGCTGGCAGAGACGGCAACCCATCCGATTGCATTCTGTATTTTGGATATCAAGATGTCGTCACCTTGAGGAAGATGATCGCGGATGGTGATGGCAATGAGGACCAAAAAGAGCGGCAGAGAACGATGCTCAACCGGGTCACGGCGTTCTGCGACAATCGGGAGAACTGCCGCCGTGTCGAAATTCTTCGATACTTTGGCGAGGTATTCAACGGAGACGAGTGCAACAAGACGTGCGACAACTGTCGAGCGGGGGCTGTTTTTGAGCAGCAGGACTTCTCCGACAAGGCTGTTGGCGCTATTCAGACCATCAGAAACCACGAAAAATTAACGGTCAATCAGTGCCGTGAGATTCTCTTGGGAAAGAAATACCCCCCGAACATAGACGAGGACCCAGACGACGCCCACGGGATAGCTCGGGGGATGAAACAGCATGAAGTCGAGCGCATTCTCGACAGACTTACTGCTGAGGAAGCACTCGAGGAGACAAACGTGGTGAACAAGCGGGCTGGTATTGCCATCCCGTACCTCATCGTATGTTACTTTATCTAATAACTACAATCGTGACTAACATGGTGCTAGGTTGGTCGCAATGCGCATATGTTTCTGTCTGGGCGCCGCAAGCTGTTGCTGTCGGTTCAGGTTTCCGATAGGGGTAGGGAATCCTCGGCTCCAAAGCCGAAAAAGCGAACAAAGAAGAGCAAAGAGGCCGATGATGTAGACACAGGCGCAGGGCCTTCTAGACATGTCCCGCCCTCGACTAATGTGTCCTCGCCTGCTCAGGCAAGAATTCAGAATAAGAAGAAGGGCAAGTCCATGGCAACCATCTTCGATACGGACGAAGAGGAAGAGATGCTACTGCAACAAATGGAGGAGCAGGACTTGTCTTTGCACTCAAACGGCTACGCAAAGGATGGCTTTGTCATGTCGGATGACGAAGACGACGCGTTTGAGCCTCTGCCAAAGTCTCGCAACAGAAGTCACGCTTCTCGCGATGTTGGTCCTCGCATAGAGGCAGACGGTCGGTTGGGAGATCTTGATGAACTGCATCAAGACGTGGTCCACAACTTTGTGCAGGAGGCGAAGAAGCTCGAAGAGCAGCTGCGCAACGCGCAAAGTCTCCGAAAGCCACTGTTTTCTGAGCGAAGCTTCCAAGAAATGGCTATTCGCTGGACAACAACGCTGCCGCAAATGCGCAAAATACCAGGCATCGAGATCGAGAAAGTTGACAAGTTCGGGACTAAGTTTATTCCTATGGTCAAGCGTTGCCGAGACAACTACAATTCCATGATAGGGGCGAAGGACGAAGCTGATCAGATGGACGCCGGTGATCAGCACATTGTTGACTTGATCAGCTCTGATGAAGACATGGACGAGGACATGGAAGATGACGACGATGAGGAGGAAGAGGAGGCTTCTAAGTATTTCAATGGCCCGCCACCACCGCTGAGACCAGAGGTGGAAGCGTGGAATGAACAAATGAGAGTGAACGAGCTCGAGACAGCGCCGCCGACACGAGGATCATCAGGCACACGAGGCCGTGGTGGCGCGCGCGGTGGGAAGAAGCCATACCGCAGAGCTTCTGGCGGAGGGTACAAGAAGGGAGGGGTGACCAAACGGAAGGCCTCAGGCGGGGCCAGCAGAAGGAGTAGCGGCGGGACGACGGCTTGCAGCTCCAGGAATTCGACCGTCACGCACTTCTTCCCTAGAGGCGGCAAGAGAGGTGGCGGCAGCGGTGGAAGGAGCGGTGGTGGCGGCAGCATCGGACTAATGCCGCATTAAGTCGAGAGAGAGAGGAAAAGGGGTATATGATGTGCACACGTCTGATACGAACAGAACTGGCGACGACGGAAAACTATTACACTGCATTACATGGCATGGTCACGAAGCGGCAGAAGGAGGGAGTGAACAAGGGAAGAAACTTGATCGGTCTGCATATTTTATATTCATGGCGGCGGAGTGGGCGATTATCAAGCATGATATCGGTTCGCGCGGGTCAGGCGTCGAACCGGTTTTGGCAGGGCATCTTCTTCCGGCGCAGCGTAGGCACATTTGGCATTTTAATGTTGACAATGACGAACCATTTCCTCCCTCCTTGGGATGATGTTATTTCTATACTTGAGCAGTCCCTACCTTCCTCGTCTCGTCTAAAGTGTCTAAGAAGTTCATCCCCAAAAAGACGCGAGTAATAAGCCATCACCGGGGAGAATGTGGTGCTATGTTGCGATCATTTGGCCTGTCATGTTCATTTTAGGGTATGCGAATGATCAATTTATAACGTCTTCGGCCTGCCAATCTAGCCACATCCTCCCCCCGCTGTGATGCCTCTCTCCCCCTGCGACTGCCAGACATACTCCAGCCAAGTTCACTTTGGTTGCCACAAGTCTCGTCGGGGGTTCCAACACATCGATCGCAGCAAACGGAAACAACCGAATCTCTTTTTCTTTTTTCTTAACCCCAATGGTGGTTTGTAGTAGCGTATGGTAGAGCGATTTCGTACCCCTCGTTGACCGGACATGACGATGCGCGTCTTGACCGGCAACGGGGCTTGGTTCTTCCCATCCATCCACGGATGGCCCGGTCTGGAGGCCATTTGTGCCCCCAAAATACACCATTGACCAGACTCCAGCCCACCTTCCGGGTATAATGCCAACATTCCAAAAAAAAAAGATAAATAAATCAAGACCGCCGGAGAGGCTTTTTCCCGCTCCTGAAAATACGCCATCCGACGGTTCCTAACCCGACGCCATGCCGCAAAGCAATAGAAGTAGAAGTCGTCCAAATGGCCCTGCCGTGAGCCATTAAGGAGCGTAGTCGAATATGTACAAAGTTGGTATCGAGTCGTAACGATGTGTTCAGGCGATGTCTGTCGAGGCCCCCTCATCAAACTACTTGGAAGCCTCGTGTATTTCCGTTGTGAATGATCAAGTATCAAGTCCGCCAGCGGGGCTTGCTCATCACGTTGGCACCCGCACCACTGGGAGCTGCTGGCGAGCTGACAGTCCTCCTCTTGTGCCCAACGAAAGACTCCTAGCCCCTCCATCTGGGTTTGCTGCTCGCAGCGGAAGTGCTGCCGGATAGCTCGGGTAGAGTCTTGCGGGTAGCCCCACGGGGCGTGATGCCCAACGAGGTTTCTCTGCCATTTGAGCTTGGCCCTCTAGGCTGTGGCAGCAAGCTGGTTCGTCGAGTGGTAGCTAGAGAGCTGGCTGGACGACTTGGTGTCCTATCGTCAGCGGTCAAATAGGTCCTGGGAGGCTGCAAAGATGCACGTCGAGTAGATTGAGATTCCAGGCCAGAGGTAGACAAAGACGAGGACAAGCGCGGTTTCGACAGCGTGCGCTGTGAGTAAGGGCCAGGAGAGGCAAGACGTTCGCGGAACGAGAGCTTGGAAGTGGCCCTCTTCGTCGGCGTGTCTTCGGGCATGGGCGAAGCTGATGATTCTCGCCCGAGCGGACCACGAATAGATGGCAACCTACTACCACCGGGTGACGAAGACCGTGGGGTCAGGGACGAGGGCGGGCGAGGGACAGGTGATGTCTTCTTAGCGTAGGGGCTGGGTGACGTGAGACTAAGGGGTTTGAAGTTGTGGCCAATGCCGACATCTGCTGTGTTCGTGGACCCATTCCACCGAGGGCGACTTGGCAAAGTCGACTGAGCGCGGGGAATACTGCCAGTATTGCTGGCCGATGGCGTACCCAGTCGTGAAGTCATGTTTGACAGACGAGAGGTCAGAGTCTTCCGAGAAGATGGGGTTGGCAACGAGGATTGTCTTCGCCCCGAAGGCTGCGGCAGGTTGCTGCTGCTCGCTGAACGGTTCCTGATCTTGGGTGTGGGTGTCATTGGCTCGAAGCCAAGGCTAGACATGATGACTGATGAAGGGGGCGAACTGCCCGGAGTCTCGCGTCCACTGCCTATAGTTGAGCGATCATTCGACAACATGCTCGAGATGGAGTCTCTCAACTGCTGGCCGCGGTTGTCCGCTTGCACCTCATCAACCACCACATCCATCTCTTTCATCTCGTCCTTGATTGACTCCCACTTGGATTGCATTTCCGCGTGCAGTCGGAGAATCTCGCCGTTCACCGTCAGTCGATCCTTAACACCCTTGTCAATGATGGCCAAGACACGCTCAATAGCAGGACCATAATGCGTCTTCTTGGCGTCGTAACCCTCAATCTTCTTGCTCATCCCAGGGGGGTTGCTCAAATGCATGCCAGTGTCAATGGCCTCTCTCAACTTGATCATCGATCTTTCGACGGATTCAATCATCTTCTGTGCCTGCCGTCCGGCGCCACGGAAAACGAGTACCCAGCGATCTTCCCCCAGCTCCTTGCGTAAAGACTCGGCATCCTTCTCCAACTTCTTGTAGCTGCCGTCGAGACCTTCACGTCGCATCTCTAGCTCCTCACAGGCTGTAGGAAACGACTTTTCAGCTCTTGCAGCGAAGACCGCGAGTCTCATGGGGAGGAAATCGAGTGATGCGCGCAAGGGTTGCATCCGGGCGAACAGAGCCAACAGGCTTGAATCATCCTGCGACAGCGTAGGTGTCCCTGGCGACGTCGACCCAGGGCTGAGGGCCAGGCCTGGTAGGGAGAATCGGTTCTGGGCTTGCACCTTGGGTGGCGGTGCCGGCGCCGGCGTGTCGTCAACGATGTTTTCAAGATCCCCTATGTCAACGCCGTCGCCAGAGGTAGCCGCGATGAGCGATTTGTGCCGGCGTTCCTCCATCTCGAAGACCAAGCGACTCAATTCGTCCATTTCGGTCTGGATATCCCCCAAAACTGAGTTCCAGAGTTCTTCCCATTCCATGGCGATTTCAACTTGACCCTTGACGGTGTTCAGCGTCGCTTTAATGTTGGCCCATTCTTCAATGATAGCCTCCATTTGAGAGACTGCCCGGTGGAGGTCTGCTGGCGGAACATTGGCAATATCCTGACGACACTGCAGCTCCTCGATGGCGCTTACGTAGACTTTGATCAAATCTTCAAAGCGATGGATAGCGTTCTCGACTTCCTCCAGGCCTTCACGCCCGCCCGCGGAGGCCCACTCGACGTCATCGTCACTATCCAAGCCACCAATGACCTCGGACGCCTTGTAAATCCAACTCCTAATCTGTTCAGCTGCATTGATGAGGGCCTTCGAGGCGACCTGCGCGGTTGGAATCGCGGAAACTTTACTAGACAATGACTCGGCGTCGGGCAGTTGGAGGGAAGTGAGCTGTGCTAGCTGATTGGCAAAGGAGGCGCGGGAAAGTGTGTAGATTGAGCCGGGGCGCTGGTGGCTAGGGTTGAAATACGAGGAGAGATCGGGCGTGAACTCGGCTTGGGGGATAGGCGGCGTGTCCTTCGGGGGTGGAGGAGGGGGGACATCCGAAGAGTTTTGACGTTCGAGATGTTCTCGTCGTGTCTCGAGCTGGACCTTGGTGCCATTTCCATTGGTGTGGTCGGGCAGGCGGTACTTGTGTGTCTCCATGTCCAGCGGTTCTGTTGTTGTGATCTCGGGTAGGACGAGAGACGCGCCCGGGGCAACGTCTGCGGTGGACGGCGATGGCTCAGTATCGGGCTCTTCGGTTGAGGTTACGGATTGTGTCTTTTGTGTCTCCGAGGCCTTGTGATGTACGAGACCCTTCCAAGGGCGGCCGCGGCGATGGATAATCGAGTCGAGTGAATTCGACTTGTGGTTCTCGTCGAGTTGGCGGAGTTGATCTTCGGGAAGGCGACCGACGTTGTCTGGTTGGTTAGGAGACGAGTCTGCTGATTTCTTGTAAGAGGCCAAGCCAAGTGCTTTGAGGCGTGCAGCGAGTCCTGGCGACGGCTTGCGCGGTTGGATTGCTTTGTTCGCGTTGGGTGAGCCGGATGGTGATGATGTAGCAAGATGCGAGGATGCGGATTTGCTGCGGGTCGAGCTTGCGGGCGACTTTGTGTGATTGTTTTCGGTGTCGGCGATGGTATTGTTGTTGTTGTTTACGACATCGAATGGGGCCTGTAGTTGGAAAAGTTCGGGGCTAGAGACGTCAGAGAAGCCCAGGTCAAGGTCCGCTGTTGGAGGGGCCTGTGCCTGGTCTTGTGGGTGCTGTGGGTGCTGCAGTTGGTGGCTGGAGACGGAGTTTTTGGCGTCGGCACTGGCGGCGTCAGCGGTTGCGGTTGCAGTGATGTTGGCGTGGGCTGCATCTGCCTCCTCTGGCGCGGAAGCTCCCTCGGCCGACATTTTATTCGTGCTTATGCCTGTGTGTTGATTGAGTCACGAATCGTCCTTCAAGACGCCGAGCACCCTCCCCTTCGGTGCTGAACCCAAGGCGGCCGGCCCTCCGCGTGCCTCCGCAGAGACAGACGTCTCTAGGTACGGCGCAATGCTGTACGTGTCCAGCCAGGACGGCCGACAACGACTGAGCCGGTTCGTGGGTTGGCTGGGTCCGGTGGTCCTGAGCTTGAGTGATAACTGGGTCAAGGAGACTGATCCTCGCTGGGTTCGGTCGCTTGAGCTGCAGGCCGCCGAATGAGAGGGATCGAAGAGCGGCGCTGGAATGCTGGGAATGCTGGATGCCTGGGCAAGCTCGTCGAGCGCACTGTTGTCAATGCCTTAGTCGGTGGGGTCCCGGCGATTTCAGTTACAGGGTAGATGTACGACAGAAACGGGCAAAGGCGTCCGGCAACAGGGGATCTAGAGGAGCCGAAGGACGGGAATGCAGTCGTTATTGGCGGCGCAGGAGCGTGTGCGCTGCGTCGGCTGCAAGAGCTGCAAGAACGATGACCGGGACTGGGCAACGCCAGTCGTTTGGCGCGCAATCTTTTTGGGCGACCACGCGATTGGGCTGGGATGCAGCGGCGCAACGTCTTAGCACCGAGTTGGTTGGTGAGCAGGATACCTAGGGTAAGGCACGGGGAGAGTAGCAGCAGCAGCAGAGCAGGTGCAGATCTGGCGGCCTCGCCTTGTCTAGGATGGGAAAGGGTTGGTAGAATCGGTTGGACTGCGTCAGGTATGGTATAGACGATTCGGTTCGTTCGGTATGAAGTGAGGGATGGTGCCTTCACAAAGCGTTGGAAGTCGGAAACGAAGCAGGTAAGGAAGAACGTGGCGGCGGATCGTTTCGCAGCCGGCGGAATGTCAGTCGGTTGCTCCAACGTGCCTTTTACGAGACGACCATTGCTTGGATCCGGCTGCGTGTCCAGTTATGCTGGGTTGGACCTTGTTCGGGCGCAAACATAAGTCAGGGAAAGAAGACGTACGAGAGGGGAAAGCGGAAGAAAGAAGGAGAGACGAGAAGGAAAAAAAGGTAGAAAGCGTTCGACTGGGAAGGGCCTCCCAAAGTGTCTGGATGTAGTGAATATCTAAGTAAGTTGAGACGGAAAAAAAGATCAAACAAGTATAAGCCAAGGAAGAATAAGAAGATGAAGGATGAGCAGCAGGAGGCTGTAACGGTATGTGAGGGAGCGACGAAGAAGGGCAAGAGCCAAAACCAAAGCAAAGCCAAAGCAAGCGCCCAAGCTGTGGCTACTTGACGAATGGCAATGGTCAGACGGAGACGCAAAGAGAAGCAAAGAACGCGCCGATCCGCGGTTGGAAGAAGGAAAGAGGAAGATGGAAAGGAAATGTGCGTCTTCCGAATCGAATCGAAATGGTCTAGTATGGCATGGTCTGGAATTGAGTCTGTATGGGACTTCGTGTTGGGTCGGAACAAGCTGCGACAAGCACCAGAAATAGGAACCAAGGACCGACCGACGCGACATGCACAAGGCATAAAATAAATACAGAAAAGCCTTCTTTTGCGTCCTGGGCAGGGCATTCCGCAGCGCTTTATTGATTTTGCACGAAACCGCAAATGCTACGACGGCGCATGCGAGGCTACCTTACCTCACCCTCCGCCCGTCTCCGTCTCCATCTCCATCGTCAATGTTACACGGAGCTCTCAACTCAGTATGGCCCGGGCCAATATACAGATAGACTCCAACTCTTTGAACGAGTCCGAGTCAAGCACGCGCTCCATCCGGTTTGGCCTCCTCCATCTGCCTTTCCCTTTCTCACAAACAAGTGGTAGCGCCAAGTCAAAATATCCATACTTCCAGCCAAGTCACAGAGAGCACACCCGAGGGTCTTCATCCAGTCTGCACATTTCTGGATTATCGCGGGGAGCTCAGGAAGCCCGGCTGTCAACCTTAAGGGAACAGGGCGAAGCTTCCCTGCCCAGTCGCTGTTAGAGCTCCGTCCCTTACGACGACCGATGAAACGCCCACTGAACCATCCACCCGTCGTGCGCGCCGCCCTTACGTGTACCATAGTAATTATCTCCGTCTCCGAAATCCACGACGAAAGAATGGGCTTCTGCAACGTTGACAATTTTGCTGGCCCTTACTGTACATAAAACTTGTAAGGACTGCGGACCTGTCATGGGAAAACATTCTGATATACAACCCATGTTTCCCCATCTGACTGGTTTGTGGTTCTTCCTCGGCTCTTGCCCAATTTGTCCTGTCATTTGCGGGCAGATGTTATTGGCCGTGTCTATCAATCACCTTCCATTTGAGCCACTCGGGCGCTTCAACCCGTTTCTCATCACCACCCTGCGTCGAGACGCGGATTTTGACTCGACTCTAGAAGCCCGCCAGGAGCCAATAGTCTGTGATCCCACGCTTACAGACACTAGTCCTTCTCTGCCCCGTCCGTTCGCGCTCGAGAGGAACAGTGCCAATTAAGCAGTGGCCAGCAGAGCAATGAGCTAGCGAGCTCTCCCGTCGCTAATTGCTGCTCACGAACCATGGGTTCATCACCCTGGAGCACCACCCCCGAGAGCTCGCCGGTGGATCACCACGATTCCAGCGACAGCCCTTCCGAGCCTTGACCATATTTCCCGCAAGTTACAGCGTCGCAATCAAGTGTCACCAGTTGCGGCAGTTGAAGCCCTCTGCTGTGTCCTCTCTCGTCCGGACCCTGGGGCTTCAAGCCTTCAACGGCAGAAGCTGTTCCCAGTTCTGGACTGGTCACCCGCGACCAGCCCGGGAGCCCTGGCAATTCGAACTTGGGAGGCTCGTGGAAGATTAGACGAGCCGGGGTGACCCTGCTTTTTGGGCCGGCGGATCGGGGCCCGGGGCTGCAGGCCCCGTCCCCCTCCCTGCATGCCTCGCGCTCACTCGCAGCTCCCAGTCTCCAGACAATTGGACATGTGTTCTTCGGACAGACACGCGGTGGCCGCTGTAGCATTGGAAGCGGGTTGTCAGGTCAATTGGTCCAATGTCTCCTCTCCGTTTCAAAGAAGCCCCGCACAAGCCTTTCATGCCCGATGTTTCTCGTGCATATCATACCATCTTCCAATTCAACCAACATTGCTCAGGCTGGTTGGTTGTGACGCAACATAGCGATGAAGTGAAGTAGAAATATGCGGGCTGCTGATAGTGTCGGATGAAGCCGTGGCACGCTAATAATGCATATTACTCTGCATGTTAAGCCGCCCGGCGTATGCAGGGGATAAGCACGTTCCCGACGACGAGTGACGTCTTTGGAATAGTGCAAGTCTCTTGATGTCGCCCTACACTTACCTATCAGAAAATCACATTCGATTCTCGTTAACCTCGCCTGAGGATATTTGTAATTACTGGCGCAAGAGCGAGTAAGTTTGAAGAGGAGACAGATACTGACCTGGAACGGCTTATGTTGACCAAGAGACTGATAGCTGCTGCACAACCAGCTGGTTGTTACTGTCGGACGGTGGCACTAAAAGGTGGATAAAGGTACAAATGGGTTTTGAGTTATCGCAAAAAAACGGGCTGGTATGAAGGCTTGCATATCACCTGCATATGTAAAAGTGAGGGTCGGAGCAGCCAGAAAGCTGGAAATCGATGACACACTGGAGAAGACGCATGTTGCGTGGAAAACAGAGTCAGATGATATCGGCTTGCATGTTTTTACAAAGAAAAGAGGTAGATCAGGCGACGAGCTATTAAGGTTATATGTTTCTTTCATTTTCTGATGAAGGACGGCCTAGGCTGGCAGAGACATCTCTCCGCTACGTAAAGCCTTGCTGATCGTGCTCAATTCAGAACCTGTCTCATGCCCCTTTTACACCTGCCAAACTCTTTTGGAAGTCGTCCTCAATCCAGCCTGGTTCACTTCCATTGCTGAACGAGACATCTTGAATACAGAGAGAGGTACCCGTAACATCGATATTAGATGCCCGAACTCTGGTAGAGTAATCAGTAAGAGCGTGTCGGCTTCGATGTGTCAGCTACGAGTGCCACCGGGTCGCTGTCATTGGTCACTTGTCGACCATCAATATGGAGCTCCCCCAATCTCTTCCCGACAAGGTCAGGCACGGAACCGCGATCTGGAGAGACAACGGGAAAAGCCGCGGGTAGGGCAAGGAAAGGAAAGGTAACGAGGCATTTCGAACCCCTTGGTGCCATGTGGCCAAAAAGCCTGCAATCAACACCAGCGTTCCAATCCGATTTGCTTCCTTGGCCTATTCCCGGCTATCGCTTCCTGTCCGTGATTTGCGCATCGCGAAATAGCAGTCAGTCAAAGTCCTCGTCGTAGCCGACCAACCAACCCACTGGGGCATTAAAGAGGCAACCCGTGAAGCCGTGTTTGGGATTGACAAGAGGAGCCAATCTCCCAATCTTGATGTCGGGAAACGCGGAGCAGAGGCGCCTCGCGGAATGAGCACTATCCACATGTGCTTTGTTGCCCGGTTGAGGTGCTGGAGATTTCGATCAATCTGACGCCCCTGAATATGTCATCGCCATGGGAATCTGTCATAACAACGGCGGGCATGCGAAGGAAAATGGCTCAGCATGGGGTTTGGACTCTGATGAGGTGGCACAGCATTCAAGCTCACAGCAAACAGCCACTTGAGCTTGACTTTCATTCACAATGGACGTCCTGATGCTTGGCTGCATATCGTTGCTGTGGCGCGCCAACTAAGTTCTCTATATGCCTGTCTGTCTGGAGAAGCTCGATGCTATTGGCCTGGACATATGCATGCTCCCGACTCGAGGCTGGATGAGGTACCTTAAGAACAGGGCCATCCCCTTTCGTGTGGCTTGTAACAGAAAGGAAATCTGAGGTTCATCGAAATAGTCTCATATTAGCTGCGACTTACAAGAGGATCTTGCCTTTGACGCTAGCAGCTCACTTTTACACGTCACGGCCAAGTGCGGGATCAAAGTTCCGTTATTTTTACATTACCCCATCTACAGCGCAGAAGCTACTTTGCACCATTAGCTACTCCGCGATCCTCAGCCAGTAAGAAACGCCGCATTGTCTGGTCGATATTAAACCACCGCTAACCAGGCATGCAGGCCATTGGAGAGGACGGTAATTGCAGTACGCAGAGTCCTTGGCCATCTCTTGTTGGGACATCATCTTCAGCAAACCAAACGTATTTCTCAAGCTGCGCTGCGTGCAAAACCAAGCGAGCACAACGTCTGCCGTTTCACGCGTTCCATAACGCAGTGCATATCCCTCCGTCCTCTTCCCTGCCTTGCCTAGGTTGTTCGTCCTTTGCTCCCCCACTTTCGGAGACGACGCGACGTTCAATTTAAACCATCCCTCCCTGGTACCTCGCGCGCCACTCCATTGGACCCCCAATTTGCTTGCTGGAGACTGATCACAAGAGATCAATTCCATTTCGCCTTCGGCCCCCCTTTCCCCCTCCCAGATTGCAAAGTCCAGAGTTCCCAAGACCTCCAGAAAGCCCATCAGTCTCCACTGACGCAGCTGGCTACGGGAAGGATCCAGGCAAAAAGAAGCCAGGCAGCGGACCAAAACGACTCACCGTACCCGCCCTTACGCTGTGGCCGAGCCCAACACAAACCCCTGACGCCGGAAGGTCGCGTCGTGTCACAGCTCGCAGCACAACCTTACCCTGCCTTTCCCTTGTCTGGTTTACCTTACCGTTGGTTCCTGGGCCTTGTCTTGCCTTACCTTGCCCTCCGCCTTCGTCTTCGCCCTACCGTTAACACCATCTGCTGGCCTGTCTATTTACCGGCCGGGGTATTGAAGAAAGTCCAGCAGTAAACTTTCTGGGCGCTGAGTCCAGCTGGAAAACTATCCGTTGACCAACTCACTTCGCTCCCTCTCTGACGCATCATACTTTGGTTACCTCGCCTCACCTGAATCAACAATACGCCGTACGTCTGTCGAACCACCAGCATACGTTCTTCCTTTGGAATCTCCTCTCGTCGCCTTCTGGACGCTGCTGTGCACCCAGTTGTCTCGACGGCTATAGCTCATATCCTGTCCGCATTGCTTCCTACATACCCAGCTGCGACATTGTTTGGCTCCCCCTCACGTTATCCCGCGCATGGCTTGAGTACGCCATCGACACCAAGCTGAGACGAGACACCAACATACCCTTCGGACGATCGCCGCAATACCTTTTGACCTATTTAACACCACCAAGAGCACTGCCAGTATTTGCCCCCCGCCTCTTCAGGATTAGCCGAATCTTCGAACTTTCTCGTTTCGTGTTCCAATCGAAGCCATGGCTACAGCAAACGAGCAGCCTCCAGCTCTTCGATGCGATTCCCCCTCGCCCGAGATCTCCCCGACTCCGGCCATCGGCGCCTGTCCTGAACTTACACGATGTGTGTCAACGGCGTCGTCTGTTTCCCACGGGTCCGCCACCGATGGCCACTCCCGTGACTCCCTGGGCAGCAGCACATACTCCAGACAATCCTCCGATAACTACAGCCGTCGCTCAGACATGAGCTTTACGTCTTCAAATCGCCAGTCGACTTGCAGCATGGCCGGCCGGTCCAACAGCCGTCGCCGGGGGTTCGTGCGACCCCAAGGTACCGATTTTGCTGCGAGTGCGCGGCATAGGGAGAGTGTTTTGAGCTTGGGAAGCATCGCCCATTTGCAGTACTACTTCTCACGAACCGGCCTCCTCGATGGCAAGGGTGGCCAGCTGGCGAGAAAGAACAAGGCGAAGGGAGGTCTGGATCTCTCGTCTGTGAGCAGCTCGGGGATGTCTTCGCCAAAGATTGGCTCTGATGGGGAGGCTTCCTTCCCTTCGCTCAGTCCACTCCTCTCTGGGGACCAGTTTCCCGGAGCAATGGTGGAGTCTCCCACCGAGGACGACGACTATTACTCCGACTTTGAGGACGATGCGGACGTCTTGCCGCCGACGACCAGCACCTACATTCATAGGAATAAGCCAGTGCCCAAGCCGCCGACGATCGAGGAGCTCAAGAGTGACTTGACTGAATCTCTTGACAAAGCGGGTGCCTCCCTGAAGAAAGCGTGGGAGAGCAAGGCGGAGAATGCCAGAGCGGCGGCGGAAGCTACGTCAGCTCAGAACACGCCAAAGAAAGGCATGGGCTGGTTTGAAGTACAGGGAATGCACATTCTCGATGTCATGACGCTAGCCATTCGTGCAGCCAAGAACTACTACACCGCCCACGAAGTCCCGGAAAGACTGGACGTGATCAAGTCTGAGAAGGAGATCCGCACCGAGCTTTTCAACGTCATGGAGACGCTGAAGCAGATGGCCACGCGAAAGTGGGCCGGCGGAATGAAGGAGGACGAGTACAACACTCTCAACTCCTGGATCCAGGGACTCTTCAGCATGCTCAAGACCGAAGAGAAGATGATCGAGGCAGAGAAGGCCGAGCGCAAGCGCTGGACCTGGATGAAGGGCGACTGGACTGGCCAGGAAGTCGAGAGGGAGTTGGCGTTCATGGCGTCTCTTGCACCTCAAGCTGAGCCCATGCCGGAGTATACGCCTGCAGCTTCAGCAACCGAGTTCCCCACGCCTTTCTTGCAAGCTTTGCAGAACGGCATCCGACTTGTCGAGCTGCACAACGCGGCAGTCAAGCTGTCGAAGCGACGCTTCGGTCTGATTACCACCTTTCACACCGATACGGAGAAGCCTTACCGCTGTGCTGACAACATCCGCTACTGGGCGAAAGCAGCAGAGCTGCGGTGGGAAATCCTTCTGAAAGTGGATGCACTTGGTGTTGTCTACAACAGCAGCCCTGAAGTCTGGATCAACTTCGAGGCTGCCGTCATGGAGTGGAGCCGCAATGTGCGTGAAGAGATCACGTCCGAGCTGGAGGGCTAAAGACATGAAGCATCTCAGGATACCGTCTTTACGATTGATGCCCCCCAAATACCCGTCTTTTATGGAGTTTCTGGTTGAACTGGCTCTCATTTGTTACACATTTACCCTGGGGAGGATTATCCACTACCTGCATCACATATTTGCATCTACAGCTTCGCGCAATTTATTCGTATCAATAGCTATTACCCCCGGGAGGAGGAAGACTGAAGCATGAGACGTCAATCTATCATCGCACAACGCGATAGAGTAGAAATAGGCGTTGGGACTGTCATTTCTTATCATTCTACGTACATACTTGGAGGTAAATTCTCCTAATTGACCCCAACATTTTGATCATCATTTGCCTACCTTGGTCCTCGTGACGCCTCACATTCCTTCAGGCGCCAAGGACAATGAGACATCCGAAAAACATCGTAAATCATCCCAGTACAGCTGGAAGGAAAGCCTCCTGCCCAATATCTTCATTACGAGTAGACGCCTTCTCCATGATAACCAGCAGGTAGTCCGGTGAACATCAATTCTAGGACATTGAGATCCTGTGTCGGATTTGCGCTTGATCCGCCCCGATAGCTCTCAGCCAATCACATCGCACGCGGGAGAGCTACAGTAGACGCAGGGATGAGGCGCTAGCAGCTGAGCCGTGCTTTGTGAGGCAGAAGGCTACAGCGGGAGGTACGTCTGCACATCAAACCTCCGAAAACAACGATTACATACGCCAGAGCTATCCACCATCCTCCATCCACCTCAACCACAACATCACCTTGCCCGAAGCGACATTGACACGAGACCGCCTCCTTCGTCCCACCACGAGAATTCGAAATTTCGGCCCTTCCTTCCTCTCGACCACACACATAACCCAGAGATGTCTTCCGACGAAGAACGCCAGAAGGCTCTCGACTCTTACCGGGGCAAGCTGCTCGAATCGCGGGAGTGGGAGGCTAAGCTCAAGGCTCTCCGCCTCGAGATCAAGGACTTGCAGAGGGAGTACGACCGCACCGAGGATAATATCAAGGCGCTGCAGAGCGTGGGTCAGATTATCGGCGAGGTTCTGAAGCAGCTCGATGACGAAAGATGTGAGTTGAGAGCATCCCGCCTCCGCTTCCTTCCCTCCCCACCGCCGCCACCATCACCGCACCCGCACCTTGCGGGATCGTCAAACACTGAACGCTGACCGTGTCGCTCGCAAACAGTTATCGTAAAGGCATCCTCAGGTCCCAGATATGTTGTCGGATGCAGGTCAAAGGTCGACAAGGCCAGGCTCAAGCAGGGAACTCGCGTTGCCCTCGATATGACGACACTCACCATCATGCGAATGCTTCCCCGCGAAGTCGATCCCCTCGTCTACAACATGTCGCTGGAGGACCCCGGTCAGGTCAGCTTTGCTGGTATTGGAGGACTCAACGACCAGATTCGCGAGCTGCGAGAGGTCATTGAGCTCCCGCTCAAGAACCCCGAGCTGTTCCTGCGCGTGGGCATCAAGCCGCCCAAGGGTGTCCTGCTCTACGGACCTCCTGGTACAGGAAAGACGCTGCTGGCTCGTGCTGTGGCCAGCAGTTTGGAGACCAACTTTTTGAAGGGTATGTGAAGACCAATCCTACATTCAGGGTATAAGGTGCGGTGGACGAGGCATGCTAACTACTGGTTCCATAGTCGTCTCGTCAGCTATTGTCGACAAGTACATCGGAGAGTCGGCCC
Source organism: Colletotrichum fructicola Nara gc5 (assembly GCF_000319635.2). Lineage (NCBI taxonomy): Eukaryota > Fungi > Ascomycota > Sordariomycetes > Glomerellales > Glomerellaceae > Colletotrichum > Colletotrichum fructicola. Next base: position 2,654,467 of record NW_027094051.1, on the reverse strand, counting down.
GTCTGATCCGTGAGATGTTCGGATATGCCAAGGAGCACGAGCCCTGCATCATCTTCATGGACGAAATTGACGCCATCGGTGGACGCAGATTCTCCGAGGGAACCAGTGCCGATCGTGAGATCCAAAGAACGCTCATGGAGCTGCTCAACCAGCTTGACGGTTTCGACTACCTCGGCAAGACCAAGATCATCATGGCGACAAACAGACCCGATACCCTCGATCCCGCCCTTCTCCGTGCCGGACGTCTAGACCGCAAGATCGAGATCGCCCTGCCCAATGAGGTGGGTCGTTTGGAGATTCTCAAGATCCACGCCTCTGGCGTCGTGACGGAGGGCGAGATCGACTTTGAGAGCGTGGTGAAGATGAGCGACGGTCTCAACGGTGCGGATTTGAGAAACGTGGTCACCGAGGCGTAGGTCTACCCCTTTCCACCCCAAAATGAGGTGGCATTTACTAATCTTTCACTCCTACAGCGGTCTCTTTGCCATCAAGGATTACAGGGACGCAATCAACCAGGACGACTTCAACAAGGCGGTGCGCAAGGTTGCCGAGTCCAAGAAGCTGGAGGGCAAGCTGGAGTACCAGAAGCTGTAAAGCGGCGATGACGGCGTCGCCATCGTGATGATGAATACGGGGGTGAAGATGCAAAGGAGAAACAAAAGACGCCAAAAGAGGGCGGCTGGGACAGGCATCATCGGGTCCTTGGCTGCTCCGGGCGTCTTTAATGTGTTAAACAGTGTACAATACCCGAGTCCAGGTTTGGGGTTGTTGGCGGCGGGAAAGAAACTTAGAGATGGCGGGCGTGCAATAGAGGCAGCAACAAACGAGTCCCAAAGCGCATCATGCGGCCTCGCCAATTCGAATCGTGAACGAGCTTCGTGGTGTTTTGACGAGGTTTCTCCCCAGGAGCGTGCGCCCTTGCGTTGATCGTCGGCATGGACCTGGTGCATCACGAGACGCATTGGCTCTCGTATCGTCGCAGAGGCAGGTTTTAGACTGGGGCGTTTTCTCTTATCTCTGCGCCCTTTGTATGTTCCCCAGTACGGATGCTATGGCATGTCTTTTTTCCTTCCCTTTCCCTTCCCTCTGGACGGAGGCTCCCTCTTCCTCCCCGGCGAGGCTGGGGTAGGGATTGCGGCCGGGCGCGAGCTTCAGCTCCGTTTTTGAAGCTATTGATAGTGCACAGCCTCGGCTAGGCTGGGGTCCTGGTATGCGCGGCATGCTTTACGTATGGCCCGGAGGAAGGCGAAGCTCACCCGGTGCCACGTGCAGAGCTTCACCAACAGCAAAAAGCTTTCTTGCTCCTCCTGTAAACCCACCGCGCCGGGCGGCATGCGAACCGTAGTGGAGGGGATGTCGGCTCCCGGTGCCAGAAACAAACCCAATAGTGTAGAACTCAAGTAAGTGTAGGGCTGGGGGGAGAGCAAAAAAAGGGGACCGAATGGTACGGAACGGAGAGCTATTCTGTTGAGAAGAGGGGTCCTGGGCGTCGGTGGTTCGGGCAAGCCACAGCTGTCTGACGGATGCATCCGCATCTATTGTGTCTACCTACCACAGCTTAGGGGGTGAGTTTAGGTGAGCGAGCTCCGTCTCGCTGGATGCACTATAGCTTCCGGGTGCCTCCCCTCGAGTCGGGTCTTACATGATCTCTTTCTCTCTGACATGCTTGTGATCCTGTCTGACGGGGGAGGAAACAGCCAACGGGTGGAGACTGGGAGGTCGCACACTGTAAGCCTCGAAGCTCCAGAGGATCGAGAGCTCCTTGGTTCTGCAACTGTCATTCGCCGATTTCGACCTGTTGTGCAAAGGAGGAGGAGGCTGCTGAAGCTGGCTGCATGCGGACGGCGACGGCGAGAGGGCTCTAGCTGAGACCGCATCATGTCATGGGTGATCTCGCACGGCAACGAATAGAGACAAAGGCCCGCCACATGTTTTTGATGCTGGCAGGATTGTGGTGAGATTCAAGATGAGTAGCTGCATGCGGGAAGTCCATTGCGGTTTGCGTGTCAGGTCTTCGCTGTTCGAGGCGCGGGCGTCCATCATGACAGCATCTCGGACTTCTGGTCTTGTGTTGGTCGGTCGCTGCAGTCGAGCAGTAGCTGTTGTTGTCCACCCTTACACCCATCCATCAATCCCCATGTGGTGGCCCGTACCATCCTATCCACGTCGTCCCTCTTACCGTTTCCAGGGACCGTGGAACATGGCACCCACTTGGAATCTGACATCAGAACGGTTTTGGGGCCTGGGCAGCGCAGCGTGCAACAAGCGGCTGCGGCTGGCAGAAGTTCGGCCGTGTTGATGGTCTGCCGCGGCGGTTGCGTTGCGCAGTGTTCATGTCCCAACTCCATGTCCCCCATCTGGTTCGGGGCGATGGGTGGTGGCATTGAGAAATGCAAGATGGTGATTTGCAGCCTAGCAGGGGTTCTCTCATCGGTGCGGCGTGTTATTTTTGGTGATTTTTCCTTTACGATGCCTCGGAGTGGACGACAGGTCGCCCCTTTTTTGGCCCGTTCTCACGATTGCCATTGAGGCTGTACCTTTTTTAGTGCGCTGTCCCCTTCCTTTTTTCTTCGTACCTGGACGCCCCCCACCTTACCACCCCTCCTTGGCTTCGTCAACCCCGGGGCCCCCCTCCATCCAGTGGGTGCAACCAGCAACCGAGCCAAGCAAGCAGCAGAAACCAGAAACCAGGGGACCCAACTGTGGGAAGTCCTGTCGGCTGGTGTCGCAGTGCCGACGATCCCCACTGGATTTTTTTCTAGCGTTGAACAAACAAGGTGCCTGCACCCAGAGGACTGGGGGCCGAGACCAGGGAATACGAATGATGTTGGCGATGGAACCCCTCTGAAGAAAGGCGTTGGGCAGCTGGTCAAGAAGTTGTAGGGTCGGGACTCGGGAATGACGAAGGCAAGTAGCCGTCTGCATCACACCCAAGAGTAAGGGGATGCTTTTGAGGCGGCACGGCAAGGGCGTCGAGTGCCGGATTAGGAGGGGTCAATGACGACGAGTACGGAGTGCGGACGTTGGTCGTGGTAACGGCAGATCTGGGTTCCAACTTCCGGCGGCTGCTTGATCCTTTCTTTTGGACTGGCCCCTTTTTTGCACTCGGCTTCGATTTGAACGAGTTTTGCACCGTTTTGGCTTGTAAGTCCAGAGAAAGACAAGTGGTGGTTGGGATGAGGTGGTTTCTTGGTTCGGGTCTTGGGATGCGGTGAGAAAGGATTGGACGAGGGAGTTGGGGGCCACATGGGATGATGGATGAAGGGGGGTGTGTTCGGAAAGTGAGGTAAGGCAAAGGAATGGCAGCCGTCCGTAGCCTTGGGGAGGGCTCCTCGGTCTCGTCGTCAGGTACCTACCTAACTACCTACCTTACCTTACCTACCGGTGTTGAGGTAAGTTAACCGGAGGTGGGAGGGCACACGGGTGAGGCGTTGCCTCGGGCAGGTGAAGGAGACAGGGCACAAGATGGAAAGCATGGGACTCAACACCCAGTAAGGCACCTGGTGGTAAGCATCTGGAGAGCATGCAGCCAGGGCTGGTGAAGATTGCCCTGATTGATTTGATGCGATGCTATGCTTAGACCGAGCTTGTCCAAGTTGGTGCCCACCTAGATACCTGGTGCTTATTCTGCCAGGTGCCTGGGGACCTACCTAGGTACGCATCCGATTTGGGAAAGACAGCGAGGGCAGTGTAGCAAATGCAGACAGCTTGCAGATGGTGTAGAATTCCTAGCGGCTGCACTGGAATGTGAAGAACGGGTGCGGGTGACGGCCGCTTTGAAGAAGTTGAACTGTCGTCGATATACAGTGTCAGTCCCCAGTATGATATTTTTTGAGATGAACTCAAGGCGATGGAGGAACTTGGAGGAGAAGATCGACCACGGCCACCAGCATCACTGTATCCGTAACAATACGTTAGATGAAAAGCAAAGGGCGTCCCGCGTCCGTCATACTTGGCGGTACGTACCGAGGACGATCTTCTGGGCTAGTGTAGCAGCCGAATGGCTGAGCAAGGGAATTGCGCCACAGTCCAAGGAAGAGGAAGAGCCAGCCGTGCCAGCCTGGGTGCCTGGGAGGAGGGCCGCACTGGACCATCTGAATGGAAGGTCTGAAGGAGGTTAGAGGCGCCGGCACCCTGATGATGGCGCCTGCAACCAAGTGCGACTGTGTATCCGAATGATGGCCGTCAGCTTCCATCTGGAAATGCAACTTTTCCGGGCACTGACAGATATGCTAGAGATGTGAGTAACAGCAACGCCAGAGAAGAAAATTTGCACCGTGGCCGGCTTTCCAGAGCAACACGGGGTCTCCTGGCATGGTGCACATAATGAGATGCTCTGCTAGGTGTTAGTGTTGGTGACGAGCGATGCAATGTGTGCGGTTGCCGGTGAGGTGGGGCACTCCAGAGCTGCCCCTCACCTACTGCTTCCAGTCTGTCCTCAGCTCCATGTGTGGCTGGCCAGGTCCGTGGTCTTCTTGCTGCTGCCACTGCTGCTGCTGGCCCATTGAACCCAGCCCAGATCCATTCGTTGCCCCAGCGCCTGCTGAGTCCTGACATATGCCACCCCGGTCGAGATATGTCAGACACCCAATTCTTGTCGCGTATCGTATCCGCGAGGTAAGGTAGGTACGAATACTGACCGACCGCAGTTGCCATCTGCCTGCCGTCCCAAACATGCAACGCAAGCGAGCAAAGGCAAGCCAGACATTCATGGTCTAGACGTTCAAATGGGAACGTGAAGACATCTGTTTCGCCCGCTTGCAAAAGTCCATCGGGACAAACTTGGGGGAAAGGGGAACCTTCAAGCCTCCCGTCATTGTCACGGGCCAAACATTGCTTGCTCTGCTCTGCTCTGCTCAAGCTCTCTAAACTTTTGCCTGACGTCGGGTAAGTGCCAGTGCTAATCCCGACTTCAACCTCATCACTGGAACTCCAGCTTTGGCCGTCATCACCAGAGTCACAAAATAACAAGCACAAACCAGTGTCTTGTTTCCTTCTTGCCTCAATCCATCAACCCATGCCTGACTTGGCCTGCCTTCTTAGCGCAGGCAATAATACCTAGGCCGACGACGTCTGCCTCTCAACTCAACCCGTGCCTCTGTACGAATACCTCTCCCCTCCCCCCCCTTCTGTCATCCATCAATACGAGCACGCCCCTGCCACCACCCCGCCCACCGCCCACCTCCACGCCTCGCACACCTCTGGGCGCTACTGCGTGCTCTCTCCACGTACACAATACACACCTCCCCTCCTCCATCAGTTGTTGTCCAGCACACACATAAAGCTGCTCAGCTCCCGCCTCCTTACCACTGGCTTTGCCTTGCTCATTCCCTCTCGATCCAACTATCCGTCTCTCTCGCTCTTCTTGATACCCCTCACCGCCGCCTCTAAAGACCTATATCCCCGCCTAGGTCTCTCTCTGCGAATTGGTCTTTACGTCTTTTTTTAGGTCTTCTTTTGCGCTGAAATCAACATGTGGTATGTCTACCTCTCTCCCCCAACTCTCCCCCGCTCTCCTGAAAGCTTGCCCGCAGCCTCCCCCCTCCATCCAGCTTTTGCCAGCTGAAAAGGGGCCCAGGCATACGCCTTGAAAGCCATTGGCAACACAGTAAGCAGTAAGCTGACAGGAAATTCTTCCCAACAGTGGCATTTTCGGCTACGTCAACTACCTGGTGGAGAAGGACCGCAAGTTCATCCTCGAGACTCTAATCAACGGTGAGTACACCGCCTCCTGAAAGCTCCAATTGGAGCCATGCAGCTCCACCAGCTCATTCCGAGGGGCTGTTCTTGACTAACGAGCCATGTGTTCTCTTCTCTAGGTCTGTCGCGTCTCGAGTACCGTGGCTACGACTCCGCCGGTCTGGCTGTTGATGGCGACAAGAAGAACGAGGTTTTCGCCTTCAAGGAGGTTGGCAAGGTCGCCAAGCTCAAGCAGCTCATCGCCGAGTCCAAGGTCGACGAGACCAAGTACTTCGATTCACATGCCGGTATCGCCCACACTCGCTGGGCTACCCACGGTCCCCCTTCTCGTCTGAACTGCCACCCCCACAGGTACGTGTGCACTTTTCGCGAGGATACTAGCAAACTTTCCACTTCAGCCTCCTTGCTATCAATGACTCAGTGGCTAATGATCCTTCTCCTGCAGGTCCGATCCTACCTGGGAGTTCACCGTTGTCCACAATGGTATCATCACCAACTACAAGGAACTCAAGACCCTCCTGAGCGCCAAGGGCTTCAAGTTCGAGACCGACACCGACACCGAGTGCATTGCTAAGCTCGCCAAGTACCTCTACGACCAGCACCCCAAGGTCGGCTTCACCGACCTGGCCAAGGCTGTCATTAACGAGCTCGAGGGCGCCTACGGTCTTCTGATCAAGTCCGTCCACTACCCTCATGAGGTCATCGCTGCCCGTAAGGGCTCTCCCCTCGTCATTGGCGTCAAGACCCAGAAGCGCATGAAGGTCGACTTTGTCGATGTCGAGTACGCCGATGAGCAGGCTGCCCTCCCAGCTGAGACCGCATCCCAGAACATTGCCCTCAAGAAGCAGCAGGACAACTTCTTGAACCCCAACGCTCTGCTGGGCGCTCCTGACAAGTCTCTCCTCCACCGCTCTCAGTCGCGTGCTTTCATGACCGACGATGGCATGCCCATGCCCACCGAGTTCTTCCTGTCCTCGGACCCCTCCGCTATCGTCGAGCACACCAAGAAGGTCATGTACCTCGAGGACGACGACATTGCCCACATCCACGAGGGATCCCTGAACATCCACCGCCTTAAGAAGGCCGATGGCAGCTCCAACGTGCGCACCATTCAGACCCTTGAGCTTGAGCTCCAGGAGATCATGAAGGGCAAGTTCGACCACTTCATGCAGAAGGAGATTTTCGAGCAGCCTGAGTCCGTTGTCAACACCATGAGAGGTCGTCTCGACAGCGAGAACAAGACGGTTACGCTTGGTGGTCTCCGCTCTTACATCTCTACCATCCGCAGATGTCGCAGAATCATCTTCATTGCTTGCGGTACGAGTTATCACTCATGCATGGCTGTTCGCGGTGTATTTGAGGAGCTCGCCGAGATCCCCATCGCTGTCGAGTTGGCATCCGACTTCCTCGACAGACAAGCCCCTGTCTTCCGTGACGACACCTGTGTCTTCGTCTCCCAGTCTGGTGAGACTGCCGACTCTCTCATGGCCCTCCGCTACTGCTTGGAGCGTGGTGCTCTGACCGTCGGTATCGTCAACGTTGTCGGCTCCTCCATCTCTCTCCTCACTCACTGCGGTGTCCACGTCAACGCCGGCCCTGAGATCGGTGTTGCGTCTACCAAGGCCTACACCTCCCAGTTCATCGCCATGGTCATGTTCGCGCTCTCCCTTAGTGAGGACCGCGCGTCCAAGCAGAGACGTCGTGAGGAGATCATGGAGGGTCTGGCCAAGATTCCCGAGCAGATCAAGGACATCCTCACCCAGGACCAGTCTATCAAGGAGCTCTGCTCCAAGACCTTCCAGAACCAGAAGTCCCTGCTTTTGCTCGGCCGTGGCAGCCAGTTCTCTACCGCCCTTGAGGGTGCGCTGAAGATCAAGGAAATTTCCTACCTTCACTGCGAGGCTGTCATGTCTGGTGAGCTGAAGCACGGTGTCCTGGCTCTCGTCGATGAGAACTTGCCCATCATCATGATTCTCACCCGTGACGACCTCTTCAAGAAGTCGCTCAACGCCTACCAGCAAGGTATGTTTGGAAACATTCGTATGCATTCATGTTCTGTCACTAACTTTCAATAGTCATTGCTCGTAGCGGTAAGCCCATCGTCATCTGCAACCCTGCCGATGAGGAGTTCAAGTCCAGCGAGGCCGAGAAGATTGAGATCCCCAAGACCGTCGACGTCCTTCAGGGTATTCTCAACGTCGTTCCTCTGCAGCTGATCGCCTACTGGCTCGCTGTTATGGAAGGCCTCAACGTCGACTTCCCTCGCAACTTGGCCAAGTCTGTTACCGTCGAGTAAACAGGCTGTCAGCAGCGAACGAGGTTGAATATTTTCTTGTGAGGTGCTTCTCGCCATTGGAGTTGGGTTGCCAAAAGGGAGGCTGGCCCTTGGCTTAATGACACAGTGGGCCACGAACAGATGAATGCCCTCGGATGTATTACTGGATTTTGTGTGAAAAGGAGGGAATGGTCCAGCATGGTAGATTTAGGGCCTGTCAAGATAAAGGAGCGTATGTTTAAAAAGGTTAAATGCCAGAGAAGAGGCAACCTAAAGCAATCAATGAAAGCAATATTGTCTATTTCATTTCGTGTTGTTACACTCGTGTCCCGCGACCTATCGTATTGCGGATGACACGTAGAAGGAAGTCGATCTCGGACTTGCTTCTTCTGCTGCTCCCCAGAGTTGCCGTTAGTCATCCCGGATGGCGAGTCGAAAGCAACTGTCCCATTTAACCAGTAACTGTCATTTAATTCCTCTATCCCATCGTATCCTCCAGGAACTCCTTTCTCTCCTCCTTAAACAACCTGCGTGCCGTAGCCACGGATCCGTTCCGCGAACTTCCAGCTCTGCTTCTCCAGCTTCTCGTTCTCCTTGAGGTCAACACCATCCTTGGTGACAACAGCAATGGAGTACGAATCCAAACTGCGGGCGTCACGATAGAAGAGCACCTTCATGCATTCCTTGATAACCTCGATGGCCTTATCCTTGGTCAGATTGGCAGCTGCCTCATCGTCGGGGACATAGCGGCGCATGATGGGCTGTGCCAGAGCAGAACCGAAACCGGTGGCCAATGAGGGGGAGGTGAATGTGGTGCCGAGGAGGTCGGCCGCGGCAAGGAACGGCTTGCCTGCGTCGTCCAAGCCGGCGACGAGGAGATGGTTCCAGAGGGGGTCGAAGTCGGAACGGCGCTTGTACATCAGCTTGGAGAGGTACTTGTGCAGGTTTGCAGCGTTGAGGCGGGGCGCTTGATCGGTGGACAGGTCGTAGGACTCCTCAATATCGAGGGACTGGAGGTGGCGGTCGAGGAACTGCATGTCGGAGACGTCGCCGCCAAAACCGACAACGGTAGAGTCGGCAAACTTGCGCAGACGCTTGACATCGGTGAATCGAGCAAGGGAGCCGTAGGATGCTGTCATTGGGGTTTGATTGTCAGTATTCGATCGTCTTTGAGGTGCTAGGCTGTTGGAATGGTGAGAACGGGCGTACCCAAGTTATCGGCGGCGATGACGACACCCTCTTTGAACTTGATAGCAATGACTGATGTGCCCGTGACGATGGGGGCTTGTGTCGCTTGGTTGGGGCCGTTGGGGTTCATGTAGGAGGCATTGTAGGCTCCGTAGACGTCGTCTCTAGGCTGTGGGAGGGGTTCAGTCTGTTAGTCCATGACGAGAGGCTGAGGGCAGAGGGAGGTTGCATACCCGGCCCCAAGCTTGCGGTCTGTGATCCATGGTTATCGATGGTATCTGGTTGAAGAAGGAAGGGAGGTCGAGTTCGCGGTAGTGGGTGTCGGTATCGTCGGTGGATGGAACGGTGGCAGAGTGTTTGGTGATGGTCGTCGGTATGTAGATGTAGCTGGGGGTTGCTGTGCTTAGCTTCGCGTCCCGTGGATGCCTCTGCCGCCGGCTGCCAGGTGCTGGTGGTGCTTGCTGGACCGCTGCGTCAGGGTGGTGCCTGACAAACGGGGCTGCAACTTGAGGTGGGCTTACCGAAAATGGTCAGCTTGGAGCTGTAGTGGTGGGAAGACCGGAGAAGTAGACGCTACTTCATCTTCAGTATCGCAGTCCACGATTGGAAGGTATTCACTACAGACAGCTCCAGGGGTCAAGGTAAAACAAACAAGGAGGCCGGCCAAGGTCAGGTCGCATGCTCTCAGTCCCTCCTCGCCCGTTATTCCGTCAACACCACAGACGGCACTTGCAGCAGCGAAATCTCCCCTACTGCTCCGTCGCCCTACAATTGGCTTGTTCCTGTCTCCGGGACATCGCTTGGGACACAGCCATCCATACCTCTGTCCCTCCCTCCCTCCCATCCTTTCATCAGCCCTATCGCAGGCTTCCCAACTACATCTGCACAAAACATCCCCGATAACAGCTTAGCTGTGCCCACACAACAGACAAATACCCCACCTTCAGCAAACTTGATTGCGCGCACATCATGTTGACAGCAATCGGTCGCGCAGCGGCCCAGCGTCTGGTCATTCGCGCCGCGCCATTGACCGCCTCCCGAGCCGTCCCACGCGTCGCATGCCGGGCCTTCTCGACGACCAAGTCGGCGCATCTCCCAGCCAAAGCCGCCGCCGCCTCGTCCACCAAGACGAAGCCTAAGAAGACGACGACGACAGCCGCGAAGAAGAAGCCCGTTGCGAAGAAACCGGCAGCAAAGAAGCCCGCGGCCAAGACGAAGAAGGTTGCTGCGAAGAAGCCCGCGAAGACTAAGACGGGCCAGGGTCGCGGTCGCCCCCGCAGAGCCCCGACACCCGAGGAGAAGCTTAAGGTCCTGAAGAAGGAGTTGAAGCAGGTCGCTCTGCTTGCCAGCGAACCCTCAAACAAGGTCACGTCCGCGTGGATGGTGTATCAGACAGAGAGGTTGAGGGCGGAGACAATTGCCAGGGAAGCATTTGGGGATCGGATTACAGCTTTCGCGGAAGATTTCAAGAACCTTTCTACTCACGAGCTCCAGGTAAGCTTGTCTGTCGGCCAGAGTTGTCCTAGGCCAGGGAACGACCGTCACATGAGGATGTCATGGCTAACAAGTTAATATAGCGCCTCCAAGAGACGGCCGAGGCGAACAAGCTCAAGAACAATGCCGCGTACAAAGCTTGGGTTGAATCCCACACGCCGCTGGAAATCAATAATGCCAACAACGCGCGTAAGCGCCTTCGCGCATTGAGCCCCAAGGAGGATGGAAAGCGCCAGGTCAAACCGAGATCAATTGTTGACGAGCGCTTGCCCAACCGCCCAACGTCAGCCTTCTTGTTCTTTGTCAAGGCGCGTTGGGCCCAAGGTGACCTTCCCTCGGCGATCGGACCGGCGACCAAGGCTATTGGTGAAGAGTGGAACAACCTCACAGAGGCCGAAAAGGCCCCGTACCTGGCGTTGGCAAAGTCCGACATGGAACGATATGAGCGGGACGTCAGCAACGTCCTGGGACGTGAGGTCGAACATCGCACTCGCACTTGAGCTTCGTCGGCGCTAGTCTTGGCTTGCCGGCGGCAGGCGAGGTATCCTTGCTCCAACAGATGCGTTTGTGTGTAGAGATATATCTCCGCGTATTGGGACATCCGATGAAAACTTCTACGGGGCATGTTGCGAGCAAAATCGTGTGCGATGAACAAACAGGAGAGCTGTGTCAGCAAAACCTGCTACTTTTATGAGCATGCGGGTTCCATGATGGCACTTTTACCGGTTCAGAGGGCAGGATGAAGGTGCGGTGTTGAGTTTCAGATACCAATATTGAGAGGTTTCGCAACCAGTCTTGTAATGAGATTTCTCCGTGTATACATTTATCCAGCGACGCCTCTGCCAATGCCATTTGCACCACAACAGTGACGCCATTCGTTTCCAGTCCGACTCTGTGCCGCCCAACCGAAAGTCAAGAAACGCCTCGCTAGCCCAGTGAAAGAAAGTGCTGCCAAAAACGCCCTTGAGACTGTCCCCCCTACTCGTCCGCCCCGTCCTCCATGCTGTCCCCTGACTCGGAGTTGCCATGCCCGTTGGTAACCAGAATCACCTCCCCGGCGCCGTCCACCCACCGAGCCGTGTCCGTCTTCAAAGCCCTCTCGCTGGCAAGGTAAAGCGCGAGGTACACATGCCCGGCGACATATCCCCAGCAGTAGACCCTCAGCCACGACCAGTCCTCGGCGCGCGTGCACCAGACGCCCCACCCCGCGAACCCTTCGAGGATGTAGTCGGTCAGGAAGTGCCACGCCCGCTCGCGCAAGGTCGGTCGCCAGCCGGTCCAGTCGAGTGTCCAGTGGCCCCTCTCGAACGGCCGCAGCTCCCTCATCTGCTCGACGGGCCGGAAGCGTTTGTCGATATTGAGCTGCCGCGCAAGTTCCCTAAGCTTGGGCGTCAGGAGGTCGTCTGGAGTGAGTTCTGCGTTGCCAACAGGGGGCCCCTCGGGATGAATCTCGAGGCGTTCGAGGTAGTTCAGGTGACGCGTGTTTGGTGGGCGTATGACGCTGTAGAGATCGTCCGGGATGACGGGCCCGGCTATGGAGGGGCTCCGCGTTGCTGATCTGGATTCTGATATTGGTGCTGAGCGCTTGTGGCGCTTTCGTGGAAGTGGTGAATCGGAGTTGCCGCGAGAGGGAGAGGATACTGATGGACGCTTGCCAGAGGCCTGGCATGGTGTTTCTTGAATCACCTGATCGAGGGGGGAGCTCTCGGGTAGAGGCCGTTTCCGCGCTGGGAAAGGAGTGTCTAGAATGACCTTTTCCGCCGGAGGGGATGGGTGCGGTGGAGGGAAATCGCTGGCTGATGGTGGTTCGCTGGATGTAACTAGAACAACCTGCTCGTCGTCTTCTACGTCATCTTCCACATCTTCCAGCTCCTTCTCTAGGCCTTGCGAGGATTGGGGAACTCGCCGCTGGCTTTGCGACGGGGTCTGTTGTGAGGCTACGGCTCCTTGACTCTCGAACTGACATGCCAAATGCTCAAAAAGCCGACTTGGAGACGAGAACTCGGCAAGGCTGATGTCGTTCGCTGGCTGAGAGTCCCCAATTACGCTTGGAGGAGCCACCCAACTAGACTGTGTAAACTGAGTCTCGGCGTCCGGTTGCGAAGATGGGGGTATATCCTGTACTGCTCCGGCTCTACCAAGGATTGGGGAGTTTCTGTTGTCCAAAACACTCCTGAAAGAAAGTTGGACACTTCCAAGTGAGGCCTCTGGTAGGATGTATCGCACTGGTGGTGATGACGGCAGTTGGGTTGCCTCGCTGCTTGGGATCGGTGCGTGAAAGGGTGTTGATGGTGAAGGTGATGGCTCACCCTGTGAGCCGGCTATGTCTGAATGCGCATCGCCTTGTAGAAACCCGCCTAATATCTTTGTCTGGCCTACTGGTTGAAAGTCAAGATACGCCTGCGCCAAGGCGCGATACCTGGCATCGTCAACAGCTTTGCACGGCGCTGCGACGTGCACTAAGATCTCGATGTTGCCATTCGTCTCCATGACGACCGCAGGCTTATGTGAGGTGCGCCCATCTCATGTAGAGTCGAGAGGAAAGAGATCCAATTTAGAGTAAGGATGTTTTATGACCCAAGGAGAAACAAATTTGCCACGGTTCAAATTGAGACTTTTCGCATTGTGTGGTCGACCGCCAAGGTCCCAACACAGGACAGGTCTTGTCAAGAAATTGAGTTCCGTCACTTGAAGATGGGAAGTCGCGACTCGCGAGGTTCCCAAAGAGCATGGCAATCGTAAAGTCAGTGCGCTTTTCGAGGTGGGGCACCTAAATCAATGTCCCCTGCCCCTCAAGTCGCATTCAGAAACCGGGGGCCCAGCCTAAAATGCATTCCTAGCGCCGCTGAAGAGCTTGGGGACAGAAAGGTCGACTGTACCACAGGCCCCAACGGCCCCCTGCATGACGGACACGTACCCGGTACGCAGCTGTCAATCGAGTGCAACCAAACCACCAAACTTCAGATTGGCCCATTGGCGCGCGCGCCGCAAACCGTGCATTGCGTTTCCTCGACCTTATTCCCAGCTCACCTCAGGGACCAGAGAAACCAATCCACCAACGGACGACTCTCGACACCATCTCCCCCTTCCGACCTTTGCTCGCACTTTGACGCAAGTCAGCTCGAAAGTGTCTCCCGAGACAAACCGCCCTCCCCCCCAAAAAGATGTCTTCCGAAAAGGCTCCCGTGCCAATCGACCTGGGCAAGGTCCTCGTCGTCGGCGGCAATGGCTTCCTGGGCCACCACGTAGTCAACCAGCTCCTGGCTGGCGACCGCTGGCAAACCAGCTCCGTCTCCGTAATCGACCTCCGCTGCGCGAACAACCGCAACCCAGCCGCCTCCTACCAAGAAGCCGACATCACCGACACGGAAAAGATCAAGTCCATCTTCGAGGACGTCAAGCCCGACATCGTCATCCACACCGCCTCGCCCGCGCCCCAGGCCGACGGCCCTGTCGCCAAGGACCTCTTCCGCCGCGTCAACATTGATGGCACCGCCAGCATCATCGCCGCCTGCCAGGCCGCCGGCGTCAAGGCCCTGGTCTACACCTCATCCGCCAGCATCATCAGCGACAACACCAGCGACCTGATCAACGCCGACGAGAGGTGGCCCGTCATCCGCGGCGAGCAACAGTCGGAGTACTACTCCGAGACCAAGGTATACATCCGCGCATAATGCTCTGTGACGAACTGCCCTCTTGCTGACACAAACACCTCTCTCTCTCCAGGCCGCCGCGGAAGAGCTCGTCCTCCAAGCAAACCGCCAAGACCCCTACCCCCTCCTTACAGCCGCCATCCGCCCCGCCGGCATCTTCGGCGAGGGCGACACCATGGCCACGCACCAGCTCGTCAAGATCTACCGCGAGGGCAAGACGGGCGTCCAGCTCGGCGACAACGACAACCTCTTCGACTTCACCTACGTCGGCAACGTGGCCCACGCCCACATGCTTGCCGCCCGCATGCTCCTGGCCACCATCAAGTCCAGCATCATCCCCCTCGACAACGAAAAGATTGACGGCGAGGCCTTCCTCGTGACAAACGACAGCCCCATCTACTTCTGGGACTTTGCGAGGGCCATCTGGCGCGCCGCCGGGTCGGACAAGGGCACCGACCACGTCTGGAAAATTCCCCGCGAGATCGGTGTCGTTCTGGGCTTCTGCTCCGAGGTCTTCTTCAGCATCATCGGCAAGCCGCCCATCTTCAACCGCCAGCGCAACATCTACAGCTGCATGACGCGCTACTACAACATCAGCAAGGCTAAGCGTCTTTTGGGTTACCGCCCCATCGTCAGCCTGGACTCAGGTATCAAGAGAGGTGTGCAGTGGTTCCTGGACCAGGAGAAGGCGGGTAAGGTCAGCGTCAAGGCGTGAGAGGCGACGATATGATGATGACGAGCGGTGATTTGCAATCTGACTATATCTCCCAAAAGAAAATGGTGATTTTTTTGGTGTAAATATATATATACATAAACCCCTAACGTATATGCATAGCGAGTCGCCCATCATAGCGAGCCGCCCACCTTTCACTACCCTCCAGCCATTTGTGTAAGTCAATTAAGCCACATCGTACGAAATCAATTGAAACTACTCATCAGCCTCTTCTTCAGAGGTCTCCCAAACTACCTGACATGTTCGTACATTATGTCCAGTCTTTCCGCAGTTACCACATCGCCGCCCGCGCGATTCACCCCCCTCCGTACGAGCACCCTCTTGACGCATGTTTTCGCCTCCAGCATCAACAACCCCCTTTTCTACCCGTATTGCCTCAGCTTCAGCTGTATTAAGTGACCCTCCAAGACGTAGTTGGGTTTTCTTAGCTCTCCGGCGCTTACTTAGTATCTCATTTGCCGTACGAAGCCCGCGGCACTCGGCTTCAACAAGAGCTAGTTTGTGTGCTAACTTGCTAATACCTTTAGCTTGCAAATCAACAACCTCGTACAAATGAGTTGGTGAGCTATCTTGATGACTAGTGATTCTTTTCTTAAGTGAAGCAGAGCTTCGTACGGCGTCATGTGCTGTGGTTGGTGTCTTTGGGTCCCAGGAGCCCTGGCTGCTTGGGCATGAGTTGGATGGTGTTGGCGTCTTTGGCTTGAAATCCAGGCGGGAAAGAACTGCTTCTGGGTCGAATGGTACAAGGCCAGCCTGTCTAAAACCAGCTTGTACGTTTTCTTTGCTTATTGAAGTAAAAAAGGCTGCCTTGAAGGCAGGAAAGAAATCATCCTTAGTAATGTGCGTAATCTGCATCCGCATCATCTTCTCGATTTCCTTGCCATATGAAGCCTTCAGCGGACTAAAACAGCCAACATCAAGAGGCTGAAGCTCGTGCGATGAATGCGGAGGCATGCAAAGAGCAATAATGCCGTGTTCCTTGCAGTAATCGTCAAACTTGGTGGATTTGTGGCTGTTGTGGCCATCAAGGATTAGGAGCCGTTTAACACCCTTCGTGCGAGACTTTGTTCACTTTTCAAAATGTTTTAGCCAATCTAGGCCAATCTCATTTGTAGTCCATCCATTTTCGCTAGGGTGGACGCGCCATTCGGGTGGGAATTGGCCATTGGTATACCATGAGAGTAGGTGATATTTGCCCTTAACAATGACGTATGGAGGCAGCGCCCAGCCATCTGCACATACGCCCTGAATGACAGAAACCCATTCGCGATTGCCAGGCTGCTTCGTACGAGGCCTTCCACGGCGGTCAGAGGTTGTAATAACCTTTGCGTGCGACAGCATTCCCATCAAGAAGCCCGTCTCATCAAAATTGTAGACATCGTCTTCGTGTATTCCGTACTTCGCGATTGTGTTTCGTACGAGGGCAAACCAGGCCTGCACAATTGCAGGATCTTCAGCCAATGCCCTCTGATAGTCGATTCTACGTCGAAAACGCGTCTTTAGTTGTGGTTGGCGTCGTACGAAGTTCTCTGCCCATCGCGGTCCGACACGCGTCGCGTCACGTTCGTCAAGGAGACAATCGGCCATATCTCGTACGTCGTCAAGTCGCGGTGGAAATCCTCGATCGATCAGGTCAATAACTCGTTCAAGAATCACAGTTTCTTCCACCTGAGTCATCTTCATTGAATTCGTACGAGTTTCGCGTCGTGGTAGAAGTCCAGCGCGTCGGTCGCGAAGTGTAGTTCTCGGGACCTTATAGATAGAAGCTGCTTTTCGAACGGATAGTTTTGGGTCCTTTTTAATAGCTTCAATTGCAAGGATAATGCGACTTTCATTTGAAGAAGAACTCATGGTCGTACGTAGAGGAAGGTTGTTGTGAAGGTGAAGAGTGTAGAATTAAGGAAAAGTGGGCGGCTCGCTATGATGGGCGACTCGCTATGCATATACGTTATCATAAAAGGGACTAATAAACGGCCTGCGGCCACGTCAAGAGCTAAAGACAACATGTTGGGAAAAAAACAGAACAAGCAATCGTTAGCGACAGAGAGTATCATGAGGGAAACCTGCAGGGAAATGTTTTCCCGCTTTGATCGCATTAGCGAAACTATCTGGTTCTTTCACCTCGTTCGAGCTACCAAAGCAAGGCTCTTGTCGCCTCGTACAGCCTTGAGCCCAAGGCAAAAACAGGCAACTTTTCCCCCTCACCCCCTCTCGCCTGTCGCCTTCTCATTCCTCTCGAAGTCCTCAAAAATGGTAATCCGACATCCCCATTCCAACAAACAGAAGCGAAGCTATAGTAGGTCTCGCACGCAAGCCAAGAAGAAATCAAGGCTCGGTCAACCCATGTGAATCAAACATCCAGCCAGTCCTGCCCATCGACAAGTCGATGGACCCTGAGGCCATACTCCAAACCAAACCGCCAAACCAAAGCCAAACCTCCCTCATCCCCAGCAGACGACCAATCATGTCGTGAAAGAAGACCAACAGACTGCAAGAGTCCCTCGTTTCATGGTCTGATGCTTTACTCTCAGAGAAGCTAAGAAGTAAAGGGTTCGAAAAAAAGCTTTGAAAAGAACTCGAAAAATTCATTCATGCCGCCTTGTCGTGAGTAGAAGTAACCGAACAAAAGGGAAATCTTTTTGTTCCTTTTGATCAAAAAGGGTTAGGAACGCCGCCAACGATGCATGGATATGTATGTGACTCTCAAAACCCAAATTGCAATCCCGATAGAATGCATATGAAGCAGTGCATGCGAATGGATAGCAGCACACTTCGTTGTGTGTATGTGTGCACAGCCTGCCACCTTTGTGACCTAACAGGGCTATGTATGTCCACCAACTCCCACACCACCGTTCTGCCGTCCCCAAGCAGCAGAGTTGCGCCATTCACGCTTCTGTGCATCAGTTGGGCCCTCAGTATCAGAGTGTTCAGGCTGGTTGGCATAGGGTGAGGGGTGACCGTTCTCTTCATGTGGCCGCCACCTTTGAGGAGGTGTGTTGGCGTTGGGATGAGGATGGTAAGGCAGGACCATGGTAGGCAGAGGGTCCTGTACAGGGCGGACACTGCTCTCTTGCTGTTGCCACAGAGCGGGGTCCGTCTCAACTCGTCGGGGAGGTGGGCGAGTGGAGTTGTCCGGTCTGTTAAAGACCTCATTGACTTCGCCCAATCCTGGTCTCTGGCCAATGCGGTCCTGGTAGCGCTTCAGGATATCCTTGGTGCTCAGATCAGCACCGTTTCCGGAGCCAAACACGAAGGGATCATTCACTAGATCCATGAGCTCGTCGGGAACCTATAACGCAATATTAGTTAGTGATGCTGAAACAAGCGTGTGAGTGTGGAACATACCAGGCACATCTCCTCAATGTAAGTGATCATGTCTTGTACAGCAACAATAGCGAACATTGGATCGCTGTCCAGAGCAGGAGCTTTGTTACTGCTGTAGAGGATGTTGGGCGCGATAACAGTCGCCAGGTTCTTGATGTCCATTCTCGAACCAGCCTCTTCATCGACCTGATGGAAAGATCCAGCCCACTTGAGGAAGCAGAACAGAATCTCCAAGGAGTCCCTGTGGACCTTGGGGAGCAGACAGCAGATGAGATGAAGATACTGCTTTCTCTTGGCGTCATCCTGAATCTTGGCAACAACGATCCAAAGACGTTGAAGCTTAAATGTCATGAGGGGGTCGGGCAGCTCACGCAGGTAGCGCTTCAGCAACGCAGCGACTTGGACAACAGGCTGGTCCATGAAGCTGATGTTATCGCAACCCTCACGGTCAATCCTCTCCACAAGTTCAGTGAGCTTCTTGATGTTGCCGTTCTTCCTGAAAACACCCTCGACCGAAAGGTCCATCTTTCTCATGGAGCTGATGATATCATCAATGATGGCAGGGATTTTGAGAGCTCCAGGTCCCACACCATCCGTCGACTCGGCACCGTCCTTCTCAATGATAATCTCCAGAGGCACTCCGAAGATGCCCTTCTTCTTGGCATTCTTTGGCCTGTCGTTCTTGAACGCCTTACCCAAGTTCTTCCAGAACGTGGGCTGCTTCCTCGACTCGATGAAACTTAAGAGCTCGTCCAGAGTAAACTCGTTCTCGACCGCGGGATGGAGGGTCAGGACCGCCAAGTGACGGACAATGAAGTACTCTAGGCCCGAAAGTTCCGAAAAGTACTTCCTTCCCAATCGCTGGGGCAAAGGGTCACCTGCGCGGATCTCGGCCTCTCTGCCCGCAGACTGCGATCTCTGGTGACCCATGGGGTCAGTTGCGGGCGATCGAAAAAGCTCCTGGCGGCCAGGCTTGTTCTGCTGCTCCTTGACTTGCTCAGCCGCGACAATTCTGGGGATGTCGTCCAGGGTCAGGGCGTCCTGGTGGTTGAACATCTTATCCGTGGTTCCTTCGTCGTTTGGGCCGCGGTCTTCGACGATCGAAAAGCCTCCATCGCCTCGTCCAAGGTCCTCGCCGGCAGATCCAGGGCGGACGCTGCGTCCCTCGGGGCCATCCATAATGCGCGAGGTTCGGGCCTTTCTGAAGCTAGATGATAAGTGCTTGTCGAGACGAGTACTCCTCAAGCGGCGAACGTCGTTCAGCGTGTTCTCGTAAGAAGACTCGCGGTTGTGCTCTCTTTGATCTCCAGCGTATGATTTGGAGCGGTTGTCAGAGTTGAGGTAGGGTGCCTCGCCTGGGGCAAGAGTTCGAGGGCCCTCGCCTGGTCCGTACCCATCCATGTTCTGGTCATCGTTCTGCCGAGGCAGGGCACCGCTGCTTCGGAGAATGTCCAACAACCTTGCGAGCGCCACCTTGAGAAGGAAAACGTACTGCTGCAACTTTGTGACATGCTCAAAAGGTGGCATGTCGTCGCTGTTGATGCCGACACAGTTGGTGCACCAGATCGAGTTGTCGAATGCGTTGTAGCGCGCCTCCTCCAGTTTGCGGCCGAGCTCCTTGTTGCAGCTTTTGCAGCCCACACAGGCAATATGCCACCGTCTCTCTGAGTTCTTCGCACACTCATCCTCGACTGACTTGTTGCAGAGCGCACAGTGGTCCGAGTCCTTGGCTGAGAGCCGAGAGTTACCGGTGATAGCCTGCAAGGTGTTGTCGTCACTCTTCACAGTGTCCAGCTCATTAAGGTCATCTAGGAATTGGTAAATGCCGTCGGAGCTCTTAGACTCCTTCTCAAGGCGGAGCGCTCCCTGGAGACAAATGCGGATGAGGAGCTTGAGGTAGTGGGCGAGACCTGTGACGAGGGACAGAAGCTCCTGGGTGACGCCAAGCTTCCGTGCTCCCGTGTCCTGGGTCTTGGACAGCAGAGAAAAGAAAGACACTATCTTCTTGCAAAGAAGCTTGGCTTCACGGCCGTACGACAACCCTATTTCTGGCCAGTTAGCAAAACCCGCAAGACGTACGCCAGAGTAACAAACCTTTCAGCTTCAATTCGTCCATGGACAGGTCCAGACGATCGGCGGACTGGAACAGAATTTCGACGTGCCAGATGAACTTCTTCGCGACGAGCACGCCGTCGACGTAGGCGCCATTGCTAACGTGCAGAAGCATGTCGGAGATGCAAGCGGCGGACGACTCCTCGAAGGTGGACAGGACGCTCCAGATGCGGTAGACTTTCTCCTCCATGCGCTCTTCCTCCTGCCTAATGATTTCGCGCGTGGCGGGGTCATCGCTCTCCTGGGGTATCTCGGGGGTTTCGCTCGGCTGTGTAAGTCGTACATTCCAAAACTTGTGAATCATGTAGCACTCGGGATGCCAGTGCTGGTTCTGACCGTTTCTGAAGATCTCCACAAACTGCTTGAGAATGGCAGTCTGGCAGCCGTTGCATCGTTGCGCGAACTGCGTGGAGTAGTGGTAGTGACAGTAGACATGGCCATCGTGCTCATAGTAACTATCTTGAGCGCCGAAGACTGTGGGACACATTGAGCATGTGAAATGGTCGACATGGTACTTGCGGTCGAGTGCTGTGATGTAAGAGCCACGCAGAGCCCCTCCGCACTTGTAGCAGAGGAGACCAAGCCTGCGGAAGTAGTCTGTCTCGCACAACGGGTATTGACCCTCGCCATTCTCGTCGTCGACGGGGAAGAACTTGGAGGCAACAATCTGGCCGCAGTCCTGGAAGGGCAAGGGTGTTAGAAGGGGCCAGAACGGTTAAAGGGGGAGGGTCTCAGGGCGTACTCGACACTTGAAGCAGTCCAGATGAAAGGTTCCATCCAGTGCGCGCACGAATTGACCGGTGAGAGGCTCTCCACACTTTTTGCAGATTCTCTGTTGACCGCTAGCTGATCGTGCACCACCTCTTCCCTTGGATCTGCTGCGTTCGCGGCTCTGTCTCGGGTCGCCCTCTCTTCCAGGGGTTCTGGGACCAGGGGAGCGTGAAGGCTGCTGGTTGCGATAATTGCTGTTGTCGGGAGTTCTGCGTCCTCCGTTCTGCCATCCTCTCTCGCCAGGGTACGCGGGTTCCATTGGGGCGGCGGGGTGGGCATGCAGGCGGTCGTCGGGCGCCGTATGATCGTAATCCGACGCCATGGTGAAGTGGTGTGTCGGTGTGTGCAGGCTGATGGTGTGTTCGAATTCGGGACTCTCAGCTGGCAGGGCGTCGTGGATTGAAAGCGGCCCGTCAGCCTCGAGTGTCGGACTTGGGAATTGGCAGGAAATTATCGGTCGGCATCAGCTGGACCGTAGATTGGCCGGGGTCGTTGTTGAGGAGATGGGTATGTATTGGGGCGTCGAATTGAAGGAGTCGGGTTGTCGTCGCACGGCGGCGGTACGGTGCTGAGCAATACTAAATAAGTCGGGTAATGAATGGTCGGCAGCTACTCGCGTGACTGGGTGACGACGGCAGGCCACGTCGCTGGGCACCGGGCTGAAGAAAAAGATGACGGATGTGGGAGAGTGAGAGTGGTGGTCGGGATTGAATTTTGGGAGGTGAGTCGATCGAGGCAAGGACTCTAAGTCGGGGACGGGGTCGGGGTCGGGTCAGGGTGAGGGTGACCTGAGCCTGAGAAGGTAAGGTAATAGGTAAGAAGAGCACCGCGCCTACTTTGCTGAGGGCGTGGGTGCAGGTGGTGAGGGTCGGGGGATGGAGACCAGGTTAGGGTCGCTGAGGTCAGGTTGTGGTTGTGGTTAGGTCGTTACGGGCTGTATCCGAAGACCAGCGGCAGGGCAGGTAGATGCTGCGCGGTGTGCAAGGCAAGGAAGGCACTTGGTGAGGGGACCGCGTACCGTGGGCTGGCTGCTGCACCTGGCTTGTGGCAGTGGGCGGCAGGCAGTGGGCAGTGGAGCACGGCGTCGTTGTTTTGGAGCTGAAATCAGCGCCCAAGACGGGAAGGAACCACAACGACAACGCAGACGAATGGGGGAAGGAGCAGCCACCCAGAAGAAGAAGAAGGAATGGGAGAAAAGGCGGGCGATGAGGAACTTGAGGAAGAAAAATAAAGATAAAAGGTAGGATGAGGAAACAACAAGGTCCCGTCTGAAGCGACGGCGACTGGGCAGTATGCGTTGGGTAAGGTATGCGTGTGTTGTCAATCGCGGGGGAGACAGAGAGAGGGGGACAAGTGCAAGCAAGCAAGTTGCAGCGGCGGCGGCGGCTGGTGCAGATGCGGGTTTAGGCGCAGGTGCAGGCGCAGGTGCAAGAGTGTGTAAGTGCAGTAGGCACCTCGGGCAGCCCAGGTAGAACCCAGGAGGCAGACGGGAGGCGGGAGGTCAGAAACAGCACCAGCTGAAGCTGAGCGAAGGAGAAAAGGGGCCGGTTCAAGGCGATCAAAGCAGTGTGGGCGAAGGCGCGAGAATGGTTTTGTTGTGAGGCGTTCGTTGCTGGCCGTAGGGAGATTTAGTGTGGGCTCGATCGGCTGCACCCCAAACTTGGGCAAATCCCAAACCCGGCTGTGCACAGTGGTGCCGTCTAGGAAGGGACCAATGGGCCTTACCAAGGACCAGTGACCAGTGACGGAACCTTCTCTGCTATCCTATCCGAACCCAAGGCACCTTAATTACCTACCTGCCTTGGGATACGTAGCAGCCGGGAGGGGACCTGGTCTGAGTGGGCAGGCGATGGGGGGAGAGAGATAGGACGGGGTAGGAGCATAAAAAATGAAGGTGCCTTTCTTACCTAAGATAGGTACTTCGGTCTGCTCTTGCCTCCGACCACTGCTTCAAGAGACGAAATAAAAAAGGATGATGGCGGTGCACCAACTTTCTGCTGTGCCTTGCCGTGCCCTGGCCGTGTGGTTGTGTACAGGTAACGGCCGAGACAAAAGTATAGACGGTACGGCGTAAGGCAGATGCAGAGGCAAGTACTTAGGTAGACAGACGGGCGGGAAGGTAAGGCGAGGAAAGCAACGCAAAGGCAGGGGCACACGGGACGGAAATGGGAGGTGAGTTTGTCTCTCTACCGGTTTTTTTATTTTATTTTTTCCTCGTCTTTTTTTCTCTTCGGGTGCAGATTGGAGGTACAAGGTGCAAGGAAGGCATGCTAATTACTCCTCACTGCCGTAGGGCGCTAATACAGGGATCGACGTCTCGATGCACTTTTTGGGTTCTTCAGAGATGCTGTCTTGTGCCGTCGACGACAAGAGGGACGTCTTACTTATTACGGGCCGCGAGTTACGACACGGAATAATCCAATATGAATCAACAGGGCAGGCTTTCGCTCGGAACTCTACAGATACGGGATGCAGAAGACAACCACAAATTTTTGAATGGCGCATGGTCAAGCCCACATCCCATCTCGTGATCTGAGATACCTTACCCCAAGTCGGGAACCTTATGAGGGCGTCGTGCTTCCTTCCTTTTCCCGTATTCCCTCTATTGAGCATGCCCCCAAAGAGGGGAAACTGCGGCGGAGGACAGAGCCCAAAAGGAAAGGGCCGCCCATTATCGATCAAAGTGATGCCTGCCTGCTGGGGCCTTTTACATTGGGTCCCGTCTACGGTCATTCCAGTGGCTCGTTTGGCCCCCGTGTCGGCGGGGATGGGGCTCTTTCACACTCCCACACACACTCTGTCTCTCACTTTTTCTCCAGAGTCTCTGGTGTATCTCGGGCTAGCTCTCTCTCAGTGGACATCCGCCTGCTAGGTAGACGAGACCTCTGATGATCGGGATGCTATTTACGATTGCTACGGCCAGGACGAGGGAGTGGAACTACCCCCCGGTCTTGTCAACCTCACCGCGTCCCGAGCCCCTTATTGGTGACTCGCCAGGGGGACGGTGCACGGCCCACCCAAACCTGGGTGGCGGAGAAGACATGCCCAGCCCAGTCGTCTTCACTGCATTTTTGGCCTCTTGGCCGCCCAGCCAGCTTGGCTTCTCGACACCTCCCGTTCCTGAGGTTCCTGAGGGAAGGACATCGGATCACATGCGTCATCACGTGGCTACATCGGGCTGATCTTCGGGCGTATCCAGTGTCTTTCCTCCTTGAGATGATCTCGAAACGGCCCCACCAAATTTTGATATACGAGTTTACTTTAGATAAACGCCGATGCAAGCTTCGGGAGAAATTGGTTCCCGAGTGACATTGTTACCGCAATCTGTTGATCTCCAACGGTCT
The DNA here is from genome assembly GCF_000319635.2 of Colletotrichum fructicola Nara gc5. Taxonomy (NCBI): domain Eukaryota; kingdom Fungi; phylum Ascomycota; class Sordariomycetes; order Glomerellales; family Glomerellaceae; genus Colletotrichum; species Colletotrichum fructicola. The sequence goes on along the minus strand of NW_027094051.1, from coordinate 2,629,873 downwards.
CGCTCCACCCAAGGCATCCCCCCTCCCCCTCAGAACCGAGCCCCTCGCCAGAGTTTATGCAAACTTCATCGCGACCTTCTTTTTCAGCGCTTTTGCCTTTTGCACCCTCTTCTCCTGCTCAAGTCGCCCTGACTTCCTCGCACGCTTCAATCTCTTCTTCCGCGTTTGGATCTGAGCAAACTCGGCCCGGCTGGCGGGCCCACCCGTTATCATGTCATCTGATGGTCTGCGAGAGGCTTTGGCCCAGAAAGCTGCCTTGCTGAGCTTCGTTGTCTGATGTTCGGGAGTTGAGCTCGCGCATTGCTCAACATGTGCCTTGGCCTGGGCTGGGGTCATTGTCAGCTTCCTGGCCCGACCTTCGGCGGTCGAGTCTCGATAAGGCTCAAACGAGGTCATGAATCGGGGCGACGTGAGGCTGCGGGCTGCCTTGACCCTTGCTTTGGCTCGCGGTCGTGCATCGCTCTTTCCCTTCCGTGGAACATGAGCTCTGGTCTTTACCGATGGTCCGTCATTGCCGTTGTCATTCTTGGCGCGCTGCCCCTGCTTGGCTGCATTGCCTGCATATGTGTAATCGTAGTCAGCGTTGCGACTAGCATCACGTTGCTCTCTTTTCTCACTCTGGCTGCTTTTCAGACTCTCTCTCGAGCTTTTCGCTTCCGCGCAAGAGTCGGATGAGACGCACTTAGCCATGTTGTCAGCGTCGCTACCCCTTCGGTGGTTATCTCTGTTTCGTGAAGCCTTGTCTGCGGTGCTCTGCACATGGTTTCCATCGCCAACGCCGTCTTTCGGGGTTGGTCTTTCGGCCTCGAAAAGCTCCGGCAAGATCTGCCTTGCTGTTTCCCGCCACTGACAAACAGCAGGCTTGATGAAGCGGTGCCACTTGGGGCATACTTCGAATACGCATTTGCCTGTTGCCACGATCGTGATTCGGTATCGCCTTCGCACCATGCGGTCTGTGGCTGCCGGGCCTGGCTTCCACTTGGTGAAAGCCAACTCGTGGGGGTCAACTCTGTCGCATGCTCTGATGAGACGGTGATCCTCTAGTGTCAGTAGATGAGGCACAGCATGGTCGTGGACCTGCGCCCAGTCCCGAATTTTGCTGGTTAGCGCAAGAAATGCTAGCCGATCATGATGTCTCGAGGGGTGGCAGTCGTCTTCCATCTTGTGGTTGTGCTAGATCCGATCTGCGAAGTCGTTTTAGGTCTGTAAATCTGGTACTGGCTTGCCTTCTGAGTTGAAGACTTGATGAGTTAGGTGATAGAGGGTATGATGTGAAGAGAGAACTCTCTACGAAGCACTGTCTTATAAGAAAAAGAGAGGGATAGCTGACTAAAGCCTGTTGGATGGGAAAGACCACTATAGAGCCGCGCTTGCGTATTCATTATTTAATTTCAGCAAAAAAGAGCGTACATTTGGACGGCAGGAGGCTTTCGATAACTCGTTCAACATGCGATAGTAGTCGCTCAGCCAAATTTCAAGTTGGAGTTGGTGACAGAGCAAAACTTACGTCGCCCAATACATGAAAATCAAGACATAGCAGCACATCAAAGAACAGGATGTCTCTATATATTCAATATTTAAATATACAAAACGGCCTCAGCCATCATTGATACCTTGATTGATAACTCTCCCATAGTCTCTTTCTTGCGGCAGAACCTCCTCAATCGACCCAAGTGGACCCGCTGATAAGGATATCCCCAGATACCCTCACTATCTCCGCCGGCAAACCCGTCTCCATCATCCAACTCCTTAGCAGGAAAACCCCCCTTTTAGCGTCCAGTCCCATAGAAATATCATTAACCTCTCAAAAAGAAAAGGAGACCTCGGGCATAGCTCTGCAAGTGTTCACCGTGGTTTACTGAAAATCAAAACGTGATACGCGCAACTTTTTCAAAACTACATACCCCGCCCCCACCTCCCTCATATTTCCAACCTAACTCGAACGCCACCTTCCAACGCGACCGCAGCCGCCAGCCACAATGAACGACGCAGAGGGTCTCGCCATCGCGATCGAGGAGGCCAAGATTGGCGCCTCCGAAGGCGGTGTTCCCGTACGTACCGAGAAATGACAGTGTCAGAGCGACGCAGCATTTCATGGACTGGTAGACTGACGGGATCGACCATCAAGATCGGAGCAGCCCTGGTTTCCGCGGATGGTAAGCTTCTCGGCCGGGGCCACAACCGCCGTGTCCAGATGGGCTCTGCAATCCACCATGTAAGTCGAAACCTCCTATTTGGTCCAATGTTCCAGTACTAGACAAAAAATCACTTCCAAGGGCGAGACGGACGCTCTCTTCAACTCTGGCCGTTTGCCAGGCAAGACATACAAGGGTGAGCATTTTTCAAGACCATCTCCGACTCCGTCTCCTGCATAGACACTGACTTGCGCTAGGAAGCACAATGTATACGACACTCTCGCCCTGCGACATGTGTAAGTCTATAACTCTCACAACACTGCCGTGAACATCCGAGTTCCTCACATCAATTGTAGGCACCGGCGCCTGCCTCCTCTATGGCATTTCTCGCGTTGTCATCGGCGAGAACAAGACTTTCCTCGGCGGCGAGGAGTATCTCAAGCAACGTGGAGTGGAGGTCGCAGTCGTCGATAACGCAGAATGCAAGGCTCTTATGGACAAGTTTATCGCCGAGAAGCCTGAAGTATGGTAAGAGTTCATCCAAGCCCTAGCATGATAGGACCGGGTAGGCTGACGCAGACAGGAACGAGGATATTGGCGAGGAGTAAGTCTGGTGTGGCTTGCAAATACATTCGATCAACGTCACTTTGTGTAGGACAGCTTGGGGCTTCTTGAATGCGGATTCAATATTGATGTCATTTGCCGCTTCTATTCAACCATATCTAACAAAAAGTGCTTCACGGGATTAATTGTGCCACCCATATATTCCCGTGGTCTCAGTCACTTGCTATCATCACACTTCCAGCCCGCAAGAGCAAGAGCATCTTTGCATCTTCTACACAGACAACCCAGGCTGGACGCGTTACCGTTGATTTCCTAAAAGACCAATACAGGCCATCTTCCAACGCCTGGCCCGTCTCAAAATGCTTGATTGGCCGACAAGACTCCTGAAATTGATTTGATCGTGATCGTCGCCTAAGAAAGCAAATTGCGCAATGAAGGACTCGTGCTTGCGCCCGCCGGCCGGGGAGGCTCGTTCGTTGGCCGCATGCCCGGAGTTCTCAGAGGGCCTCCCGCGTCATGTCCCGGAGGGCTACTGGCGTACGGCGCTCGTTGGGGCAACAGTCCTCGCGAAAATGAGTCGGGGCCTCTTTGGGGCGGTCCGCCGTTGGGAATTCCATGGGGTGGCGCATGAGCGTCCTGCCGGTAAGGGTGCATATACGGCGGTCCGTGAGTAATAGGGCCTGCCATGAGAGGAGAAGGCGGCATTCCGTGTGGCGCTGGCTGGCCCATGTGCCCGTTTGGAACACCCGTCGGCAATGGAGGGTGCGTCTGTGGTACGGCCATCGGGGGCGGGCGCAGAGTAGACAGAGGTTGAAAAGGCGGATGTCGCTGAGGCGGCGAGTTGTGTTGAGGAGCGCGACCATGCCAGTCGTACCTTGGCCCCGGAGGTGGATGGCCATACGGGCCAGAAGGCTGGTGAGTCGCTGGTGGCGGTATGGGAGGAGGTGCCGGGGCCTGGACCGGTGGTGGCGCTGTAGGAGCCGCCGGGGGATGTCCTGCGGGCTGGGAGACAGGTGCAGACGGAGGCGGGGGCGGGGGCGGAGGCTGTACCGGGACATTGGCGGCAGCGGCGGCAGCAACAACCGGAGCTGGTGCCGGGGCCACCCAGGCGTATGCCGAGAGACTGCGCGCTCTAGCCTCTGGGCCGGTCGTGGGAGGGCTTCTCAAAGCCGGTGGGGGTGCAGCAAGAGCATGATGTGGCGGAACCACTGGGAGGGGCGGAGGCACCACTCGTGCAGCTTCAACGACGGGAGAAGGATCCTTCGGTGGATGGGGATTGGGCTTCCGCTTGGCCTTACGACACTTGTGGCATTGGAACTTTCTTTGCTCCACGAACTTTTGAGCCTCTGATCCGAGACTTCCATAGTGGCCATTGGTAAGCTCTCGCTCGTCAGAATTCTCAATGGGCCACCACTTGAGGCTGACATCAATACCGCAAGTAATGCAGATCTTCTCTCCAGCCTGGTGATCGTGGGCTGTCTCGCTGTTTGCTTGGTGGGAAACACCATTAACTGGGAGAGTTGTGGTTGAGGCTCGTCGAGCACCCGGAGTGACAGGCACACTGCACATCTTCGCAGCATTTGTCATCAGGTTGGCCTTCCGAACAGTACCAGTCAGAGTGAGATCCGCCTGCTTGTAGCTTTGGACGTAGAGCTGCAGGGCATTGAGCCCATCCTCGTTGACAATGTCGTGCATTCGGTGGACGATGGACTTTGTTGGAACATGGTCCTTGCACCAAACTGTCGCGGACATGACACCGCTTTCGCCGTTAATAGTCACCAGGTTGAACTGGTCTCTGCGGGACCCCTTAACGGGCGTAATGTCAAATCCAAGGAGGTAGCCCTGCTGGCGAGCGCATTCAACATGAACTATGAGGCGGTTGTTAGACAAGCTCATCAGACAAGGGGCTTCAGAAACATACCAGGATTGCGACAGTTGTGGCAGGCAACACAGGCACCTCCTTTGTGGCTACAGGCCTTGCAGACTTCATCATACCTCACGCGAGGAATAGAAGGAATGCCCTCAGAGGGACTAAGAGCCTTGGCGTTGCCAAACTTGACTTCAGGGGTCCAGACAGCGCAGGTGACATGCACCCAGTTGTTGTCGGCGGTGCGCTTGAGGGGCTCCCGAGGGTTCACTGGTCGGTTCGTTTCCTCCTGCTTCTTTCGGTAGTAGTCGGCAGTTTTCTGTGCTTGTTCACGTTCAAGCCTCTCCCGCTCCTTTTCTTTCTCTGACTTCTTCTTTGAGGTAGAGATCTTGGGCGGCTCAACAAAGTCATGTTCTGTATGCTCAATAGGGCACAGAACACACTTGTATTGCTGTTGGGAGTCAATATCATGCAGACTTCTGGCAAGTAGGCAGTATGACTTACAATAGAGATTTGAGGATTCTTGTCATTGACGCACATATCACAAGCCCATTTACCAGGATTCCTATTGTCAACAACACCATAGCAGTTGCGATGGACCGTCAAGCGACATTCCTTGCAAGACAGATGCTGATCTCCCAATGGCTCTAGTTGGTTGCAAATCGCGCAAGGCATGGTCCGCGCCTTGGGGATCTCGGGAGCTGGCGGGGGCGCAGGCTTCTCGGCAGCCTTCTCCTTCTTCTTCGGGTGGCTGGGTGCAGAGTCGGACGCCAATGGCTCTGAGTCTCGGTCGGGGGCGGCTCCCTTGAGCTTCTTGCGTGGCGGCTCGCTGGAGGGTGCGGCAACGGCGGCTGCAGGTGGCTCTGGGGTGTTGACGGGCGGCGGCGTGTTCCAGTAGGTGTGCATTTCCTTGGCGGCCTCGAGCTCCTTGAGTAACTCCTCGTCTTGGCGCTTCTTCCAGGCTTTACCACCGGCTTGCGCGATCTTCTTCGCAACCTCATCGACGTCCTCCCACTGGATGGCATAGCGCCGCCACAGCTCCGCGCACCTGCGGCAAAGTGCCTGGATGTACTGGCCGCCCTTGTCCTTGTTTGAGGATTTGCCTCCAGTCTCAGTGACTGGCGTTCCGGAAGCGTTCGGAGCTCTCCTCCATTGTCGGGAATACTTTGTGTGACAAAATTTGCAACAGAAGCCCTTCTTCTTGGTCTGGGCCTTTTCGGCGTCGAAGGCTGAATCGTCAGCGTCGTCGGCAATGTCGTCCTGCAGTTTGCTCGCAGCCTGTTCCGCCCTTTTGGCCTCCTTCTTGCTCTTCCTGTTCTGGAAATTGCCCCAAATTTGTTTGCCCTGAGGCGTCTTTTTCCACGTGTAGTAGTAACGGACGATCGTGCCTGGCGAAACAGACTTGACGTGTCGCTTAACCAGATAGAGCTCAGATCCATACTTATTCACACCCTCTTCGAACCTCTTCTGCTCAGTAGCGGTCAGGTCGGGCTCCTTGAAGGCTGATTTGTCGGTCTCTGCAAATAGTTTAAGGGCTCGGTCTGAATTGTAGCCGCTGTTGAAATACGTCTCCAGGGCCACATCGTGCAGGTTAGTGGAGTTCTTGGGAAGATTGAACTTGGGTGCCTGCTCTTCAGCCTTTTCCATGTACTTGTCCAGCTTATCTTCCCAGCCCTGGTTGGCTTCCGTATTCGCAGGAGGCATCCAAATCCGCGTGGACGTCGCATTCGGGTCATCACTGTCGAGATCCTCTCCTCTTGCCACATAGCCGGGGGGTTCGTCTTGCACCCACTTCGGCCGATTTTCGCGTTTGAGCTTCTCTTCCTCCAATTTTGCCTGGGCTTCCTTGGAGAGATTAGGTCCCTTCTTGCCCTGCCTCCTAGTCTCCAGAGGCTTCTGATACTGCACGGGCTGACCAGGCCAGGGGAGAACGTTCGCTTGATGCTTCGGGCCAATGCGGGTGCTGGCGCGTGGGTAAATGCGATCATCGTAATCCAGTGCATCCTCAGGCTTGCAGTGCATTCCAAGATATCGCCAAGGCCAAAGACTCGCTTGGTAAATCTGCTCAGCCGTGCCGGTGCGGTGCTCGTCGTCGTCGGCGAGACTGGTTCGCTCGGTGTCGATTTGCATTTCATCGTCATCATCATCATACAAATCATCGTCGTCGTCGCCGGCGGGATCCAGCAGATTTGGCGTGTGGCGAGCCTCCAACTTGCGCTCCTGCGCGCGGCTGCATGCAGCACAAGACCAGGCGAAACCTCTTGAGGGCTTCTTCAACAGCGGTGGCCTGACACAATTCATGTGATATGTCTTCTTACACACAGCACAGTCGACCGAGTCATTGCTGTTGCACTGTTAGTGACCCCAGGTCCCTCTCTCGGACTCAAACGGCGAAATGGGTGGACCAACCTTGCACAGTAGCCGCTGCATCGCTTGCAGGACTTCACCGCGCTAGTGAACTCTTTTCCGCGGCCCTGCTCCACAATAACGAATTTCCAGCGCTCGTCCAACACTTTCTTCACCCTTTCGGGGACGTTCACGATGGTGGACGTGGGGATGAGGTCGTAATTCTTCTGGATGTAGCGGTCGTACAGCTTCTCATACCAGAAACAATCTGACTTTTTCCGGTACTCGTCCATGTTGGGAATTTCAGCCTTATGCTTGATATGGCATTTGCCTCGCAATGCCGTCAGAGGACTGATGTCGGAATGCATCGTCGCAAACACTAAGCGAGTGTCGTTGACCTTTTTTCCAATGTCCTTTGGTCTGTAGAACCAATTGATGCGAAGTGCATCCACCGGCTTGGTGTTGTCATTCTGCGTGTGGAGAAACTCCATGATGCGGCCTAGGTAGTAAGGCTCGCCTGGGGGCTCACACACGAGGTAGACGTTGTCTGTGATGCGGATCAGCATGCCACCCTCCCGAAAAAAAAAACCAAATGCGCACAAGGATGGGTGTGTGGGTTGTTGGTGTCTTACCATTTGGTGCTAGTACAGTCCCGTCATCCGCCACCAACTTTCCATCCTTGGGGTTCGCGCCACAACTCTCGAAACTGAGCATGTTCGTCTCTGCATATGAGCTGGCATAGGGACCTGACGCGGCTTTTCGCGATGCAGCGGCGGACGGCGCTGCCTGTGCCTGTGATGCAGCTTGAGAAGTGGCCTTGCGCTTTTTGGTGGGCTGCGTCGTCGCCGATGAGCTGGATGTTTGTGCCGTCGGAGCTGGATTGGCGGCGGGCTGCGGATCCTTGGCACCATTTTGTGAGGAGACGGCCTTGGTGTCGTCGGATGTGAGAGCTTTGCGGGATGGGCCGTTGGAACGCGGAGGCTCCTGTGCGGAAGTCGCTGACACGTTACTGTGACGCGCCGATTTTTTGGACTCCTGATCCTTCTTTTCGGGGAAGTCGTCGTACATGTCAACGTCGATGTCTCTGTCTTCGGCGTAGTTGGGGCGCGAAGATCCAGTGCGATTCCGCGAGCGCGTTCCGTAGGGGTTGGCCGCCTCCATGGCGGCGTCCTTGGCAGCAAGGTCTGAGCCAGATGATGATGACTTGGCCATGGGTTGAGATGAGTTGCGCAGAGCAGCGTCAAGCTCAGTCAGATTCGCCTTCTGGGCGGCGGAGGATGCCTTGGAGGTTGATGCGCCCGACGTCGAAGGTTGCGCGGAATCCGAGGCGTCTTGAGCGGATGGGGTGGCGCTGGCAGATTGGTCCTCAGAACTGCTGGCATTTTGTGTTTTCTGCGCCATTGTTCTTGTGGCTAGCTGCGCGATGGCAGAAGGCAGGTTGAAGATAGTCGGGGCCCTTCCCGCAAAAAAGGTACAAGCAAGAGGGCCGACAGGTCGAAGCTCGTCTCTGGAGGAACGAAGGGGAGGCTCCGAGCCATATGACGACCGATCGAAAGAGTAGTCGACAGCTAGTGATGCAACGCGACGGGCGACGGAAACCAGATGGGGCCCATGAGACGGCTACGAGTCGGAGACAGACTCGAGCAGGAGGGTATTGTGATATTCAAATGATGACAATGTTTGGATATGACCAAGTCCTGCAGGTAGACAGCGAAGCCAAAGAGGGCGGGTGCGGGTGAGTGTGGGATATGGATGCGTATGCTTGTGTGGATGGGATGTATGCGTGTGGACGAGAGTGAGTGTGAGTGTAATCTGTAGAACAGGAAAAGGGAAGGGTGAGTATGTGTTGTGAGAGGACGATGGGCTGTGAGCGGAAGAAAATGACAGCCGAGCGTCAAGATGGAAGGCGGCGCGACCAGGGAGAGGTGAAGCTGGGTGAATTGGGTTGAGTTTGAAGGTGGTGAAGATGGGCAGGGAGGAAGTGATGTGTGGAAAGATGGAAGGAGAAGAGGAAGACGGGGCCGGGTCCAGACAAGCGGAAGACAAATGCTAAGGCAAGGAAAGTACGGTGCCGGCGTGGAGGTGTGGGAAGGCAGGCAAGGTACCTCACGGCAAGGCAAGGCAAGGCCAGGAAGAGGCAAGGTACTGCGGCAGAGGTAGAGGTAGAAAGAGGTAAAAGGTAGGTATGGAGAAGTAAAGGTAAGGCAAGGTAGGCAAGGTAGGTAAGGATGGATGGAAAGGAACCAAAGACGTGCGGCCGTGACCGCGGCCGTGGACGGGAAACGTCGACGAAGGTCGCGCTCGCTCGCTCCAGCCAATACCAGCTACCTACATTACCTTACCTTGCCTTCCATTGCCATATGTACACCACTCACCACATTACTACTACGGATACTACTACCAGCTCCGATTCCCACTCCCAGCTCCCAGCTCCCAGCTCCCAGGACCACGACCACGACCAGAATTGGATGGACCAAGACCAGGGACCAGGACAATGACAAGGGCCAGCACCCGCACCGCACTGCTGCACCGCTGCATATCTCTCTCTCTGCTGTCTGCTCTCTGCTCTCTACCTTACTCTCTACTCAGCGACTCTGTCCATGCCTCTCTGTCTCTGGCTGCACCTGGCCCGGCCCCGATCGGCCTGTCTCTTCACCTTCGCTTTAGCTCATCAGCTGTCTTCCTGGCTCTGCCCTGTGCTGTCTTGCCTTGCCGCGCCCATGACTCCGGGCTCTGCTGGGGTGCTCTTCTGCTTTGCTGCCGCATATTGTGGCTCCTGCTAAGGCGACTATTTCAACCGCTGCCGCACCGCACCGCGCTGCATGGCAGCGTCAGGTCTGGCAGTGGCAGGTAAGGTAAAGTATGGGTCAAGTACCTGAGGTGTCCGGTACGTACCGGCCTATCAACAACAGACCAATGTTAAGCCAAGGCAATGCTTCTCCAGTCCCGTCTGGGCCTCAGAGGCGGCGGCGGCAGCAGTTGAAGGAATAGCAGAAAAACAGCAGCCAGGCCCGCGCTCTCTCTCTCTTTCTCTCTCTTTTTTCCTTCTCCTGCTGTGGGGCTGCGCGGGAGGTATCGATCTGCTGCAGGTCAGGATGCGGTACTTCCAGCCACACCCAAATCTCACCGTAGCCTGTGGTAACGATACATCGACGCAACCTGCACGATACCAGACCCACTCTGTACCTCTGTACCCGCTCCCACAGTCATCACTCTCGCACCAGACCAAGGGCCCGTCGACCTCACACCTCACCCCAAGGTTGCCAACGCCGCAGAATCCAACCACACACCCCCATGTCCATCTCACCTCTGTTCTCCTTCTATCAGATCGCCGCCATGCGCTCTTTGTGGGAGTTGGGGGGGATTGCCCTGACACATCCGACGCAGGCAATGGATGTCCCTTTCCCCTCTGGCCGACCGCATGTTTGGATTGTCTGCGTGAAGGCGGCAGCAGCACCATGTGTCTAGCCTTTCGCTTTCGTCTCCTGTCATTGACCACATGGCCACGACTACTGAGAGGACTGCAAAGAGGGAAGGACAGAAATGATGGAAGGAAAGTGTAAAGCGAGGATGCGCGTGTATACGGTGCCTCCAGCCTCCAGACCTGTTGCCCCTCCTGATGGCGCGCTCACCTGTTCTGCTCAATCGCTCTGTTTCTGATTCTGTCGCCGTCTCGCTGTCTCGCCGTCTCCCGCTCGCTCGCTTGCTGGGCGAGGTATTGACGTACCTTGACTGGGTCCTCCGTGCATACAAACCCTGCCTTGCCTTGCCTTCATCGGACATCAGACACCTTGCCCCGACCTCATGTCTTGCCATCGGCATCCCGATCTATGGGCAAATAAATCCAATGTTGGTCCCCAGCGTGTCGGAAGTCGTCAGTGTGTGGCCAGGTCGGAGGGCGATGTGGCAGCAGGCTCAATTAACTTCACTCACGACGAAAAAACTAGGTTGACGACGTTGACGTTCAAACAGCCGGCCGGCCGGGGCTGGCTGGCTTCCATTGTTGGGTCTGGCCTGGGACGGGGGTCGGGGGTCTGGCTAGGTAGGTAGGCACGATGGCATGTACCTCGCCCAGTGTCTGTACATGCCCTCCACCTCAATTGGCTATCTTTTCCTTTTCCTTTTCCCTACCTACCTCAAGAACATTCGTACCTCACTCGCCCTTTGGCCAACAGCGGATATGCAGGCAAGCAGCTCGGCATTATTAAGGCAAGAAGAACCTTAGGTTGGTTGGCAGAGTGCGAAGAGGAAAACATCCCCGGAACTTGGGTGCAGAGACGATGGCCATGGCAAATGAGACGTTAAGGCGAGGAAGGCATTGCGGCGCCTACGGTTGTCGCTCTTCCCACTCTGCCCACGCAGTTCCTGCTACTGTCACGTCCGTCATATCCCCTACTTGCTACCTGTTACCTGCCTCGTTGGCCTCTCACGCGCTCGCGTGCACGATTGCCTCCCTCCACGTTATCAGACGAGCTGTCCCCATCCACGTCCCGTCTGCCTTCTCCCTCCCCCACCCATCTTGCTGCGCCCTATGTAGTGTTCTTTTCCCTTGCAGTTTTGACATCGCTACTTTCCCAGCCAATGCTCTCCGCCTCCTACATCTTCAGGTCTAACTACCTTGGTGCTGTCCGTCTTTTTGCAAGAGGACAAGGGCATCATACAATCACTGCAGCGATAGCCATAGACTTGACTCCAAGCCAAATGGTGTCGCCCCAGTTCTGGAGGCACGGGATACCTTAAAGGTACATGCTCTGTTTGCCGCCGACACCACCATTTAGGTATCTCAGTCTTCGATCCTCCTCGATATCCGCACACGTACACACACACACACACACACACACACACACACACCCGCACGTCGTGGCTCGCTAATGTGTTCCGCAGTGCCTCAGATGCATCCTTGCCGGGTCAAGATTTACCTGGCAGCATATCTGGACTCTTACTGACCTCACTTTCAGTGTCGACATGGGCTACATAGACTTCTCTATCCATGCTTCTATGTACCTTTTCGTCCTGTGTCCAAGCTGAAATGCGGAAACATCAGAGGCCATCGGCCAACCGTGGTTTGATTCAACTCGAGTCGACCGACGGTCGCCGCTCCCAAGTATGTACATAGTAATGTGTGCTGCTGCTGCTGGCTGGCTGTGTCCGGCGACTCGCCCACTTCTTCCTTCGATCCCCTTCCTTGGTTCGTCGCACCCCGGCTTGTCCAACCCTGTGGAAACGAAGTGCTCCCTACGGAGTAGGGATATGTCCACAAGATGTTGTCCACACCCCCGTCATTACCCATGTGTGTCGGTTCCATTTCCATCCCACCTTCTGCTAGTCCAGTGGCTCTTGGCCGCCCACCCAAATATTAACACAACACCACCCACGACTGTCGCTGCGTCTTTGCGTCTGTCCCCGTCTGGCTGGTTTGCTGTTGCTTGCTTAGTTCCTGCCTCGCCAGTGCCAAACTTTGGGCCGTTCCTGCGCGTCGACCCAAGTTGGTCATGCAATCCATATCGATCGGTCAAATAATTCTGCCGGCTGTTCTGAACAATACACTCTGGTCGTTGACCGTTCAATCGGCCTCGCGCTCGATCTTCTCCGTCTAACACAAGCGAGGAATGGGTAACGGGAGGTGCCTCGGGGCGGGTGCACCCCATGCAGACCGACACGGTACCTACCTTGCCTGGTAATTATTTGATAGCACTTCATCTGGGTACCTTCTCTTTCACCTATGCTTCAGCCATGAGCGTGGCTTCGGATAAGGAGCACCATTGGCCTGATCTGCTCTCCCTTACCATCTTTCTTGCAAATAAATTTGGTGGTATGTGAGCCCTGCAACGTTTATATGCACGACATGGGGAACTCCAATTCCGGAGCATATCACTGCGCGACCACTCCCTCCCACAGCCCGCCCAGGTATCGGTTTTTGATGCTTTTTTCTCTCTCTGGTCTTCTGTTGCAGGCTGTTTTGCCCCCGTCCACAGGCTTCCCCTCCTCTCAATTTGAACAACATCTCTTGGCGGAGTTTCCGTCCTCGCAACGGTTCTTCACCTGGCAGACCATATCGGTTGGTATTTGAAAATCAATAGCTTCTGTCTGCAGAGAGTCATGCTAGGCTGATTTGCCTTTTGGGAATGCACCCGCAATTTGCGGCACGCGTCCGTCGGTATTAACGATGTCGCTTGGTAGCCCTCATTTCTCCGGCGGCACTGGCATCAAGAAAAGCGCAAGGTAGTCTGGGGCAGCACAAAGAACCGATGAGCGGCCATTGTGCCAGAGGTCAGATCAGGCTGTGGGGGCTTCCGATCCCTTTTGTTGTCTACATCCAGCCTCAGCCCGTGCAATCAGGCGAGCCGCTCCTGAGCTCCAGCAGGTCGGCACTTTCCATACCATACTGGGCGGGAACCGTCCCAGGCACACTGACCTGATCTCATACACGACGTATTTTTCTCACGGATTGCAGAGTTGGGCTCTCGCGGTCGACGTTGAGGGTGGGCAGCGGCGGACGTCCTTCGCGGTAGCAGTCAGATGCCGACCGTTGCCCGTCCAGCTGTTCCGAGGCAAGGCGCACACCATCCCGTCCAGTGCGGCGTACCATAGTACTTCGTACCTCGTCAGGTACAGACGAGATCGAGGCGTTGTCGCTCCCGCTCCCCGCTAGTCCAGCATTTGTTTCCAAGCGAATGCAATATTCTCTAGACGTTCCTGATGACCGTCCGGTTTGAAGACACATCAGCGCAAACAATACTACTGTGTGTTTCAAAGTTCAAACCACATACCAATTTTCTCGAGTACATCCCGGTACTGGGGAGTGAGCACGATGGAGGTTTGTGTGGGATACCTGACCGAAGTACTTGGTACTGCGTGCCTCGACGTCGGGGTGGAGCCGCAAGGGACGCTGCCAGACGACCGAACCGGTACGTATCCCACCCATGCTACCCTGTCCTTCCTTGCCATGACTGAGGCGCCACGACCCCAAGTTGGACGTACCCTGGCGACGACCGACACTGTCAGAACGAACGACCTCGCCCGCAGCATCATCTGGTTTGGCGACATCCAGGCCAATGAGCTTGGTGATATTGAGCGAGAACGATCGTGCGATGGCATCACTCCTCGTAAATCTCGCCCATCAGCGCTGCCATGGTCAAAGAAGCGGCGGAGGCGACGACGCAAAATAAATGGGGCGACGCCTTGGTGAGCACGACTAATGAGGTGAAGGGCAACCTGTAATTGTCAACGACGACGACGGCGCCTCTCTGCAGGCACCATTCATCCAGCCATCAACTCTGTATTTGTATGGTCGACTGCGCGACCGTCGCTGTACAGCCACCAAAGACATCCCAGCTCTACCATTCGCCTTTCTCAAACACGGGTGCTGATAACGATTCGTCCATCATTGGCAATTGTAGCCTAGCCGTCAGTTCACGGCGACTCAAGATGATGAGAGGCTCCTGCTGAACAACGCACAATCTTTGGCTCAGCTGCAGTCGGACTGGGTCACCAATAAGCACACTCGCTCGCTCACTGGCCGACCTAGCGCCCAGCCAACACTCATCGCACACAATTTCCCAATGTCTCGCGGTGAAGGGACAACGGGAAAAAAGTTAGAAGAAAACAGGGCTGCGGCTCAAGTCTGCAATTCAACTATGCGACATCGCGACTATGAAGTGCATGCAAAAAAAAAAAAAAAAAAAAAAAAAAAAAAAAAAAAAAAAAAAAATTAATAATAATAAATATTACGACGCAGGCAGTCCCGTGGCGCCTGAGGCTTGCTCCAGCGAAGACGGTGGACGTCAGAAAAAGACAGATGAGGTTGACCGCATTTGTCGGTTGATCCGGCACAAGCGAAGAAAAAAAAAAGGGCACCTCATGCCGCATGGTGCAAGGGGCCGACCGCCAGCCAGCGACAGGCGCATTCCCGGCGCAGGCCCATTTCCAATCGCCCTCCATCCACCGGCCACGAAATCATGCATTGTCAAATGAACCCCGTCCCGTTTCATCGGGAAAACACCAGGCGGTAGACAGCGAAAGCGGTATTTTAAGAATGTGCGAGTGTCCAAAACTTGGATCGCGGAGTCCTTGAACAGCTGTCCCAATTGCCTTGGCACCCCCGGGCTAGTCATCGGACGTGCCTGCATGGGGCCGTCAACAACGTCGTGGCTGAACTCAATAACGGGGCAAAATTTCAACGTCACCAAAATGCATGTCAGGACCATACAATTCAGGAGCCGTTCAATACGTCGCCATCATCGCACACAGAACCTCTTCTTCTGACGGTACTTGACATCGTTGGGCGAGGGGACGAAGAATCGGCAATGGGCGTCTGACGATCGCGACGTAACGGGACTTGATGAGGGGAACACGCCTCAATCGCTGCCGACTACCGCGCAGCAAACGCCGTCAAGCTGACATTCCGGTCCCAAAGCCCAGCTTGAGAAGGCAAACTGGCAGACGTCCATCAATCAGCAACCGGAAGATACCATCGATGTTCATTCGTCCATCTCATCAACACCATCACGCAGGAAGGAAAAGATGGATGGTGGTCGATGATCGTCGCTGGTGGCAGGCCATGACAGGCTAGTGAGGTGAGGTGCTGTGCGTTAACGAATGGATGGGGCCAGATGATGATCCCTGTCCGGGGACAGGGTCTTGCACCTCATCTGGAATGCTGGGCCTGGGGGCGACCGTGCCGGTGCGTAGCGTACCTCCGGGAAGGGTTGTCGCTGGCTCTTGGACCTACCTGGATCATCCTTCGTCCGCGACTTGGTTACCTGCGTACTTAATTAAGTACGGTGCTGTTCGGGTTCCTGATGGTTGGGGCTGACCACTGGTTTGGCGCTGCATACACAAAGAACAGGACCCTGGCAACCCCCTGTCCCAAGTCTGCCATGATGCTGTTTCTTGCCCTTCTTCTCGGGCTGTTCCTGTCGTCAATCTTGCTACTGCTCTTCCGGCTCTTCTGGTCTGGTCTTGGCCATGTCTTGTGTTCTCTTCTCGACATGAGACCGGGCCTGGTGTTCTACAAGACGTTCTCCGTTCCCATTTCCGACCGGTCCCTCTTTCCCATCTCCTACAACTCAGACAACCCCTCCCAAGCAAGAGCCGAGCGGACCCATCCCTTTCCCCCCTTCCCCCTTCCCCCTTCCCGCCCCAAAATCCGACGTATGCGTGTGGCATTAGTCCACCGGGCCAGGCTAAAGTAGTCCGACCCCAACCCAATCGGCCCCGATCCCAAAAACATCTTGCAACAGAATTGTCAGTGCCACGTCTGGCCCGTTCGAGTAGAGTAGTCAGCCACACGGGAGCAACGGATGAGAAGCCACGCGCGTGAACCCCACCAGGCCGTGTGTGAAGTTGTGGCTCGGTGGAGTGGATCCCCGATCTCTGGGAAGGACGGGCAGCCAGTGAAGACTGTACGTACCGAGGCCCGGTCAACCCGGCCGAGTCCAGCGACCACTGGGCTGCCTGCCCACTGCTGGCCCCATGTTCGACTCGAAGAGCCAGACAAGCAATAGCACCGGTACGTAACTTCCCCCCCTCATTATGAGCAAGATGAGGTAATACCGCTCTTGACACATGATTTCGCGATACCCCTGCAAGGCGGGTCATCCCTGCTTGTGCCTTTCACACGTCTGCAGAACGCGCTTGCCCGTTTTCTATCAACAAGTGCCATCTGCATCATGAACGGGACGCCTGCTGCCTATCGGTGAAGCTCGATTGATGGCCATCAAAACTTGCCCAAATAGCCAAACACCTGCCTGCGTTTAGACTCAAAGCTGTGTCAAGCTTGAATTTGCATTAATCCATGGATTCTTCTTTTTTCACCATCAAATATTTGCTTCGTCATGGCCTCCAATAACGGCACATGGCATAAAACCTCGGTGCAAGCCGCCCAGGAACGAGGCCATGCCTATTCGACCACCACAACCATCGCTGGGAGTAAGCGCGCTCGCTCTGAAGCTTCGCATCCCGCAGCGCCGCGGCCAACTACCCTTCCAAGTCGCGCCTTGGGTGTGCAACGGACATCGAGTCTGCCTCCAGGCCCGCCGAGATTGACGCCGAGCCCGATCACCTCTTTAGAGCTTACCTCCCACCAGGGGCCGTCCGAATACACGCAACGGAATGCCATACAGTCCACCCCGTCCTCTTCTTCGGACCCTTTACTTGCGCTCGCTCATCCGTACTATGGTCTTCCTCGGCCACTGATCCGGAATTTGTACGGTCTTGGCATCAAGATAATGTATCCATGGCAGAAGGCTTGCCTCCGCGGACCGGGGCTTTTGTCTGGGGAGAGAAATCTTGTCTATAGTGCCCCAACCGGCGGTGGAAAGTCTCTGGTCGCTGATGGCAAGTTTACCCTCCTATCATGCCCTTCCCGAGACGTCCTGCTAACCTAGTCACAGTGCTGATGCTGAAGAGGGTTCTCGAAGAAAAAAATGCAAAGGTGCTTCTGGTGCTACCTTACGTTGCTCTCGTACAAGAGAAAGTACGATGGCTTCGGAACATCGTTCAAGGGGTGCCCAAGCCCGTAGACGAAATTGATGATGAAAAGCGGATCTGGAGGCGGCGTGCTGACGAAGATTCCATCAGGGTCATTGGATTCTTCGGGGGTAGCAAGATCAAGCCTACATGGGCTGATTTTGATATCGGTGTCTGTACTATCGAAAAGGTATGTGATTCGCAGCTGCACCGAACTAGATGTCAACTGAATACGGACAACCCAGGCGAATGCACTCGTAAACACTGCCATCGACGATTGTTCGATCAAGCACTTGAAAGCCGTTGTCTTAGATGAGCTTCACATAATCGATGATGACCACCGCGGATACCTCATGGAACTGATGGGGACAAAGCTGCTCAGTCTACCCCAGCCAGTCCAAATTATTGGCATGAGCGCTACAATGTCTGTTAGTATTGATTAAAAGCCCGAGCTTCGTCAGAGACCGTCTCTGATTATTATTTATAGAACATCAACCTTTTGGCTAATTGGCTGGGAGCTCACTCTTACGAAACACGGTATCGGCCGGTGCCAATCGAAGAGCATCTCGTCTACGAAGGGAACATCTACCCTGCCGCCACAACGAGCGAGCTGCTCAAAACGGCTAATGAGCTGAAGACGCAGCAGCTTGAAAATACCAGGGCCATAAGGCGCATCGAGTCGTCAGATCACAAGGAACTCAAAGATCCCGTGCTGAATGCAGTTGTCTCCCTTGCCAGCGAGACTGCCAGGTCTGGCTACGGTGTGCTGGTCTTTGCGAGCAGTCGTCCTGGGTGCGAATCAGATGCTCGCTGGATCGCTAGGGTTATGCCCGCCTCACACGAACTTGACCCTGCCCTGGTTGACAAAAGAATCGATCTACTAGCTGAGTTGCGAAGTCTCGGAACCGGAATAGACCCTGTCCTCGAAGAGACGGTTCCTGCGGGAGTTGCCTTCCATCGTAAGTCTTCCTGAGCGGTTTCTATACAAACCATTGGCTGATCGTTCATTAGACGTAGGTGTGCCGCCTCGTGCTTTTGAGCCGGGTTACTGATCTTTCTAGGCTGGACTCACAACAGAGGAGCGCGAGATCATTGCCAGTGCCTATGATTCCGGTGTCATCAAAGTATGCATAGCTACCTGCAGCCTCGCTGCGGGTATCAATTTGTAGGTTCCGCGAATAAATGGACTGATTCGTGACCTAATACTTGCTAGACCTGCTCGAAGGGTTATACTTCATAATGCCCGCATGGGGCGAGACTTCGTCGGCCCGTCTATGCTGCGGCAAATGCGCGGACGCGCTGGTCGCAAGGGCAAAGACGAAGTCGGAGAAACCTACTTATGTTGTCGAAAAGACGATCTTGAGCAGGTGGTGGATCTGATGCATGCAGACATGCCCCAAATCACGAGCGGCTTGATAACAGATAAGCAGCGCATACAGAGGTGAGAAGGTTGCGTCGAAAATTTTACGACGAAGCTAAGTATCCCAGGGCATTACTCGAGGTCATCGCGGTACGGCTTGCAACTAGTAAAGATGCCCTGGATGACTATCTGAGCAAGACCCTGCTAGCACACGCTGGACCACCGGAGCCATTGCAAGAATGTGTTGAGACGAGTCTTAAGAATCTCCAATCAATGGGGTTCATTACGGCGGACGTACTCGGCAACTATCAACCCACGAAATTGGGTCACGCCATCGTAGCCTCTGCCTTGGATCCCGATGATGGAGTGTTTATTCACAAAGAGTTGGAGAAGGCGCTCCAAGCCTTCGTAATGGACGGCGAGATGCATATTCTTTACACATTCACCCCTGTCCACGATTTCGGCACCAACATCAATTGGCAAGTATTCCGCAACGAAATGGAGAACCTCGACGATAGCGGACACCGCGTGCTCGGGTTTCTCGGGCTTAAATGTGCTGTGATCAACCGATTGTAAGTCGTGTCGACCCTTCTTCCGATGTCGCTAACCGTCTTCAGGGCACAAGGTAGTACACTGAAGGAGACGACACCCGAGGAAAAGGAAATCGTCCGTGTACACCGTCGGTTCTACTTGGCCTTTCAGTTACGAGACTTGTGCAACGAAGTGCCGGTCCACGCCGTTGCGCGCAAGTACGATGTGCCTCGTGGCGCGGTTCAAAACCTTTCGCAGACCTGCCACGGTTTCGCAGCTGGCATGATCAAATTTTGTGAGCATATGGGCTGGGGGTGAGTCGTCCTTTGGTCTGCACAACACGCCAGATCACTAATCGTACGGTGCAGCGTCATTTCTGCTGCGTTGGACCATTTCTCGGATCGGTTGAGAGCAGGCGCAAAGTCGGACTTGTTGGCCTTAGCACAGATTACCTTCGTAAAGAGCCGAACCGCGTACGTTGCGCGACCTCAAGTCACGTCGGGAATGTGTCTAACTTTGTGAAACAGGAGAGTTTTCTGGGAAAACGGCTTTCGAAGCGTCGCGGCTGTTGCGAATGCAGATCCTAAAGAACTGTTACCTATCCTCATGCAGGCAAGCAGGTACCCCACCTGATCAAGGGATTACTACTCACAATCAGACAGGCGCAACCGAGCAAGCTTCGAATCAAAGGGCAGGAGAATATCAAGTATGAGGAGAAGCTCATGGCCAAGGCTCAGGTCATTTCGAACTCGGCCAACCGACTATGGCGTAAGTGAGGACGGTGACGATATTTGGCACACCGCAACTGACAAGATTGAACAGAAATGCAGATGCAACAAGAGGTTTATGAGGAAGAAGGATGATGCAAACCAACAAACGGGCAGAGGGACCGGAGGAAGTGGGTTGGTGCGGTCAGCCCCTGGGCTGCAGCATGACCTTTGCATGCCTACTGGATGCATCGTACCCGGGCAGTTGGCGGTATCGCTCATAGGCGCATTCCCACCACTTCCCGCAGACGCAGACGCGTATGTATGTATGCATGCCGCCGCACACCCGTCAATTATTGGTGATAAAGACGCCCAACCTGCATTGCATCGGACGGCAGCCCCGCCCACGTCCTTCGCAGACCGGTCTAAAGCGACCGACAGCCTGTGATAGAGCTCCGCTTCCACTCCCACCGCCACTCTGGACTTTCGGTAGCTTCTCAGTGGTCTGACTAGCCGCGGCCGGGAACAAACAAAGCCCATGCCCCAAAAGCCGCCGTCAGGTCGTCGAAGAAGAAGATGGGTGTCAACGGCGCGAGACGTGAAAAAGCAACATTGGCTCGTCACATGGACAAATACGGGATGGTGGTGCATTGCGGTGCGGTGCGGCGATTGCGTGCGTCCCGTTCCGGAGTTGCGCGGGGCCAAGGGCCAAGCTATAGGTAGACAGACAAGAGGCACAAGAAAGAAAGACATGGGATGGAACGCAGACCGAGGTGGGTGGCATTCCCGAGAAAAGTCGCTAGCCAAGCACCAAGGCCGAGGGGAGAGACAGACGCAGAACTTCGGTTGCGACTGACGGAGACTGGCGAATGGTGTCAAGCCGACATCAAGTTGTAGGTAACACCTGACATGCACTCGACTCTTCCATGCGACGATAGAACCGTTCATGCACTAGTTACACAGCAGGAACAGCAGGGAAGCAGAAGACGCAGCGGGAAAAAGAAAAATCGACCATGTCCCGAACGGGACTCGGCCGGCGGACTCCTAGTGACCCAGATGCGCCTCGCCATAGTTGGCGGTCGCGAGGCTGCTGGGCGCGGCCAACAAAGGTCTGACAGCCACCGCCCACCGAGCTACCCACCCTCATCCGTCCACGTCTTGTTCGACTTGTGCATAATTCTTACCTCTCCAGTGGTGTGGCTGCCTGACCTTGGTGGTCTTGCGCGCAATCCGAGCCTATATGAAGCCCGTCGCTCCTCGAACCTCATTCATCCAGCTGGAAACGTCTCTCTCCGGTCTGTTTGTTGCAGTCCTGTCCCGGCCATTCATGTCAGCTTTCCAAGGTTGCTAACGATCCTCGATATCCACCGCCGACCGGTACCACCACACCGAAGGAACCGACCAATAGTGTGTCGAGCGCGTTTTTCTCAATGTCTGCCGTCTCTCGCGGTCTAAATGGAGGAAGCAGCAGCAGCAGCAGCAGTACAGGAGATGTTGCGCGGACTTTGGGCGATGTCCTGAGGACATCAACAGCCGACTCTCCGAGTGTGATTGTACTTGATGACACGTTCGAGGAGAAGAAGCGAAAAGATGAACCCAGCCCTCGCGAGGACTTGTGGTTGACATCCGCAGATGGCCGATACAATTCGGCCATCATTCCGCTTCGTGTTGGCCGAGTCCCAAACCAAGAGATTTTCCAAGTTCACAGAGACATCTTGGTGACGACCGAATACTTCCGCAAAGCGCTCTGTGGCGATTTCAAAGAGGCTGAGGCACAATCGATGGATTTTCCAGAAGAAGACCCCGCCATATTCCACTTTCTCGTCGCCTTTCTTTACCAGAAGAGCTTCATTCCCATCAGGCCCGCCGCATCGGCGTTGGACCAGGAGGAGTCGGCCCGGGGCAAAGCACAAGAAACTGGATATCAAAGCGAATCGGAATCGGAAATTTCATCGTCGGAGGCCAGCGATGCCAGCGCTAGAAGTCGACTACGGGCGCAGCGGCGGCAACGGCGGCGAGAGCGGCAATGGGAGCGTCAGAACCGCAAGCAACCCGGCGCACACCGCCCAGATTGCAGATGTCCGCGCTGCACCACCACCACGACCGGGTCCACGTCGCCATGCTGGAATTGTGGCGTCGGCCGCTCAAGGCCGATGCCCGGCGGACCCATGCCGCACATGATGCCAGGGCCTCCCGTGCCTCTCACGCGGCCAGCATTCATCCCTCCGCACCGCCGGCGTCGCAGTCGGCCCCAGATTCTCACACCGCCTGGTTCAACGCCCTCGAATGACAATCCCGCGTCGGGTAACGAGGACTTCATCGATGGCGATCGTATACGGGGTGAAGATATGCGAACCTGGCTCCTGACGTACGAGCTCAGCCTGGACGTGTACATCACCGCCAACAAGTTCCTGATGGACGACTTCAAAACGGCAATCATGCGTCACTGCGTCGACATGCTCGAGTCCGCCGGGTCCGATGCGGCCCAGCCGGCCGTTTTGGCGTTGTGCTCGAAACTGTACTCCGGAGTGCCCGAGTCCGACGGTCTGTTGAAGATGATATTTGCCAGAGTCGGCTTTCTGCAGCCGCTTTTGTGGCAGAGAGCACCGCAGCAGACGTCCGAGTTCTTGATCGGCCACCCGGAGGTGGCGGCCCTGATGCTCCGCGAGACGGCCATGCGCAGAGAAGAGGATCTGGGGAGCAGGACGCTTCCGTCCATGGAACGAGCAACGCACGCCCATCCAATGCCCGTCTGGCCGGTCGGCGCGCCTCTGCCTCCGCATATGCGGCATCCCCCGCCACCGCCACCGCAACCTCACTGGCACCCGGCTCCGTGGTGATGGAGACATTCCTAACGAGGAGCGGCGTAATATTTTCTCTCTATTCGTGCGCTTGGCACGGCTGCTTACTTTTGAGACCAGAAACACGAACACTGATCTCTTGTCAATATTTTGTCCAATGGTGTTTGTGAAGGGTTTCCGGGTTTGAAATGTAGTCTAGTAACGTTGGTCGTCGCGGCGAAAGTTTGTTTGATGGAGCCCTTCCAGCGGGCTGTACTATCCCAGCTTCCCATCCACAGGGGACCATTGCTGTGTGGTTGTTACCCCATCATTCCGAAGCAGAATTACATACCCCAGTGTACTATTGCGCCTCAGTCCGTTCATCCGATCGACGTATGCAGGTCCCTTTCCCGTGGCGCATGTGATCTATTGATATGAGGTGGTACTCGATGGTATCATCAAGCTGAACTAGAACCGCGCGACTCATCACTCCTGGTCCGAAGGCAGGGGTGGTTTGTTGAGTTGGGCCGAAACAGAGCAACAAACACGTTTTTCCCCATGCCGCCGCTGCCGTTGCATCCGAACGTCGTCACAGATGATGCCGTGCAAGTAGCTTCATAGCAAATTCGCAGACCAGTGGTTCCCTTCAGCCGTGAAGAACATCCCATCTCTTTTTCTTTCGTGTGTGATGGTGTGGTGCGTGACCAAACTACACAGCTCGTCCGGTGCGGAGAAATTGCAGCATCCAGCTTCGGTACATGATTGAGGAGAATCACCGAGCCCAGCCCCCCTCCCGGGGTCCCCGCAAACTATTCACGATTCTGGGGTTCAAGCTCCGGAACCCCACCATTGGTGTTGTTTACCCCACAAGACGGAGTCTAAACCAGAGTGTAAGGACGGGGGGCACCGGTTCCTGATGGTAAGCCTGGATTCGGATGACGAGGTTAGGTTTTGCTTAATTTCCCATGCCCTTGGGATCACGCCCCTCCCCCCCCGGGTTCCGTCGCTTCGTCTTGGGCCGAAGCCGTTGCGAAGCTGGCCATGTATATATCCGCCCTGTAGCCCTTAGGATCTGGGCATCATGAGACCGATCTCACGGTGCTGAACTCCCCGAGAGCTTGAGAGCTGCGTGTCTCCTGCCCTGCGATGCCGTCGACACTCACCACCGCGGTGCTCACCGCCCTCGCGGCCGCCGGCGCCGTAGCTGCGCTCCCCCAAGCACAAGCCCGCCAGACGCAGACGCACCTCCTCGCCGAGACGGACTACGGAAGCTTCCAAGGCGCGTATTCCGAGACTTACAACATTTCGTTTTGGCAGAAGATTCCCTACGCCTCGCCGCCCGTGGGAGAGAACCGGTTCCGTGGACCGCAGCCGCCGCAGAGTATCGAGGGGGTCTATGACTCGAGCCAGCCGTTTGACATGTGCCCGCAGCGGACAGTGAGTTTCTGGCTCCCATGCGAGCAAAAGTCATCAGAGGATGGTGTAGGCTGACGAAACCTGGGTTTGCAGGTCAATGGCTCCGAAGACTGTCTGTATCTTGGCCTCTATTCACGTCCGTGGACGAAATCGCAGCCCCTGAAACCAGTGGTGTAAGTAGCCTCTGGCGTCGAAAAGAGTCGTCTTCCAGCTGACCAGCAACGCAAACAGTGTGACTTTCTACGGGGGAGGTTTCGTACAAGGCAGTGCTTATTTCTCGATCCCGCCGTCCGCGTATCCGATCCTCAACGTCTCCGATGCCTCAGACATGCTTTTCATATATCCAAACTACCGCACGAATGCTTTCGGCCTCCTCCCAGGCAAGGAAATCGCCGCTGATCCCAAGTCCGACCTCAACCCGGGCCGTAAGTAGATTCATTGAAATATGAAATGGCGAAAATGCTAACGTTGCGCGAAGTCCTCGACCAGGAAGCCGTGCTGAAATGGACACAAAAGTACATCGCGCAGTTCGGTGGAAACCCGGACGACGTCACGATATGGGGCCAGTCGGCCGGCGGGGGCAGCGTGCTCGCCCAAGCACTCGGAAGAGGAGGGAAGCAGAAGCTGTTCCGCAAGGCGATGGCGAGCAGCCCGTTCTGGCCGAAGACGTACCGCTACGACAGCACCGGAGCGCAGGCTCTCTACGATGAGCTTGCGAGACGGACGGGTTGTGCTGGAGCGGACAGCTTGGCATGCTTGAAAAAGGCCGAGGTGCAAACGATCCGGGATGCCAGCCTCGCTATTTCGACTTCGCATCAGTACAACACGTCTTCGTTTACGTGGTCGCCCGTGATCGACGGGGAGTTTCTGCGGGAACCGTTGAGCGAGGCGACCGAAAAGGGGAACGTGAACATGGACCTGGCCTTTGCGCTTCACAACACGCATGAGGGCGAGAATTTCATCCCGCCCGGGCTGCAGAGCGAAGCGGGGTCGGGGTCGCCTTCTTTCAATTCGAGTGAGGCGTCGTTTGAGAAGTGGCTGAGAGGATTTCTTCCCGGATTTGGTGACTGCGAGATCGAGGCCGCGAAAAAGCTTTACCCCCCAGCCGGTATAACGGAGACCATCTCATATAACACCACATATGTGAGAGCGGGTCTTGTTTACAGGGACGCTGTGTTGTCGTGCCCTGCGTTTTGGTTCGCAGGTTCGGCGTCGAAGGGTGGGTGGTTGGGCGAGTATTCGCTCAACCCATCCAAGCACGCCAGTGATACCGTTTGGGTAGGTGGATTTTGAATGATGGATAGGGCAACCGGCTGACAGTAAGCAGTGGAACCAGGTCAACGCGGTGCAGAAGACGGATCCAGCCCGTTACCAAGGCTATGCTGGTAGGTGTTTTGAGAAAGCTCTCATTGAACGCTACTCTGACTAACACTTTCAGGCGCTTTTGCATCCTTCTTCCAGACCGGTGACCCTAACGCTCTCAAACTGTCGCCATCGACGGCGGCCGGAGTGCCCTCCCTGAAAGAAAATAAAGAATGGACAATTGTGGACGCGGGGTTTACGACTGCTGAGTTGGACCATTTGGAAAAGAGATGCGGCTTCTGGAGGAAGACAGCATCAAAGATACCCATCTGAAGTGCCCTTGGCATCGTAGACATGTAGGGGAGAATAGACTAGTCAATAGGGTTGTCCCGCAGCTTGAAGAGCTCCCTCATCACGTCCTCTGTCTTGGAGCGCAGCGCAGAGTGGTACAGCTGATTCGTCTCGTATACTTTGCAACCCTTGACTAGGGCCGCCGTGTCCCTGGCGAATTGATTGTCGACGTACATGTCGTCAATGTAGCTGGCGGCATATACAGGAACCTCGTTGTTGCGAAGTTGCTCGTGGTCGTACAGGTCCTCAGGCCAGTCAGTAAACTTGGCAAGAATCTCGGCGACCTCGCGCAGCTCAATCAATTCCGGGTACGTTTCGAAGTGCAGCGGGAAAATCATCTCTCCAGAGAAGAAGAGGGGAGGCCCAGCGACCTCGGAGATTATAGGCTCTTGTGCCAACCAGGAAAACTGTTCCAAGGACTTGCCGACTCGGTAAGCCGCCCAGTCAGAAGCCCAGCCTGGCTTTTCGCAGTAGATGGCCTCGTGGAGGATAGCGTAGATGATGTGGTTGTCGAATCCTGTGGCGTTCTCAATATCGGAGAGGCTTGAGCGGGTGAAAAAGCCGAAATTCTCGAGGTCTGTCTTCAACTTGAGAACCGTGCTGTGGACAGAATCGAGACCGCCGTGGCCGCCGAATGCGAGTCCCAAGGTGAGCAGCCGAGGAACAGTGAGAAAGCCGCCACCAGGTAGATTGATCTTTTTCTTCTCCTGGATGAACCGGGCCACCTGATGGACATTCTCAATGTCCTCAGGGTACTTCTCGTAGTATGCGTGGTTCCTCTCCATGACTTTCTTGAAGGTTGCTTCGTAGACCTGCTCCGGTTTCTTGCCAACGGGGGCAAGGCCGCCAGTCAGGAAGCACTCGCGCAAAGCTTCGGGGTACTTGGAGAGGTATGTCAGAATGACGAAACCACCAAAAGACTGTCCGAAAAGGGACCATTTCTTCTTCTCCTCCGGGAAATCCTTTGTGAGGTAGGCCCTCACGGCTTCGCAGTCCTTGACGATGTTGTCTTGACGAAGCAGCTTGAGGTGATCGGCCTGTTTCTGAGCATCGCCATGGAGTGCTAGAGCAGCAGCTGACACGGGCGAGCTCAGGCCGACGCCTCTGTAGTCGAGGAACAGAACTTGATATCCCCGATCAAGTGCGGTATGGGTGACAGGGCTGTCTTGAGGCTCTGGATTGCCAAATCCGGGTCCTCCCTGCAGGAACACCATCCATGGCTTTTGCTCAGCTTGCCTCTTCTCAGACTCAGTCGGGGCAACTATGGGTCTCTCGTGCTTGGTGACACTTCTGCCGAAGAGCCTGAGGACGCCTGCAGACTGGTTGTTGTAGTCCTTGGGTACCTCAAAGAAGAGTTCCGATACGAGGAATTGCCCTTGGAGGTGCGTTAGTGTTGTTTCTATGCGTATAAGACGCGAGGAAATGGTATCTGGGTGAACTTACCTGGAATGACATGGGATCTCTTGCTCAGCAGCTTTGCTGCATTGATCACTTTGGACGCCATGATGGGACTGAAAACCCCCAAGGAAAGATACAGAAAGTACTAGACTGATCTTTGCAGAGAAGAATGCTTGACGTGGCAGATTGTAAGTTCGATGGTTTGAGCGACTTTGGCAACCCCGCGCAGTCGTTGAATGAGATAAGTGCAGTGAGACGTCGCACCTTCTCAGAACGGCAACTGGGGCTTTCGCACAGTGTAAGCAGCGGCGACCTTTGCCGGAGGACACAGTGCAATTTCCCGCTCCAACCCCACAAGCTGCTTCTTGCCTCGAAACTTCATCTTCTTGGATGTCCTTCCAGTAAATATGCTTTGCTGTAGTCTCGTTAGATCCTACCAATTATCTCTTGCGGGTAAGCATGATCAAAAATCAACGTTTGTCGAAACTGTGCAAGAACAAGGCCGGAAATGCATGAGTAGCTTCATGTCGTCCTTTGATGCACCCTGGAAGCATGTAATAAATACCAAGTGATTCTAAGCTCTGCTAGCATCACTCACTTGGCTAGCTAGCTTAGTCTTAAGTCGGTTTTGATGTGCTTCAGGCAGGAGATTTGACAAAACCCAATGCCGAAAGCCCATGTTATGTTACATACCAGGGACGACGCAATGAGTCCGAATTGTAGACAGTCTTGAAAGCAACTAAATTCTCCTTGGCTTCGCCCTGGTTGAGGTTTTGGTAAATATGGCCTTCCTAGTAGGTATGGTTTGATAGGCTCACTTTCTTCGAGGTACAGCTCGGTCTAGACCTCTTACATAAGCTTAGCGCCGATAGCCAGCCAATGACATCAGCCCCCACGCCCAGGATCCGAAGCGTTGCTCGGCTCGGCAAAATATGGTCGGGACTACAAGCCCATGGACCGCGCGCGCCCCGTCGCCCTTCCCACTGTGACTGACTGTCCGGGGGACAAGCGTGCTGGCGGCAAAGATGACTAGCGAAACGAAAGTCTCCCCATCACTCCAAACATCAAAGACGTCCCTCCGCCCCTTCATGCCACATCCCACATGCTCCGATCGCGAAGTCACAAACAGTGGGATGAATTACATACATCTCACCCAAACGCTGGTTGATTCTTTCAACGCCCTCGCCGATGAAGTCCAGATCCTGACCGACAGGAAGACGATCCTGGAGCACAAGCTCAGGTTCGCTCACGAACAGGTACGGAGAACCCTCGAAACACACGCGAGTGGGTTTGTCAGCCGCCGCCCCGGCGCCATGCGACACTCTCACACACGCACCCCTTCCCTTGCCTTGCATGATGAGCAACCTTAGCTCTAGATCAAGAGCTCCTCTGTACTACTTAGGAGCAAAGACCGACCACTTTTTACCATTTCCTGACTTGCGACTCCATGTCTCTTGCTTCGTCGTCCGGCCAGCCTCGGTGATAACTCATGCTGACCCGACAGTGCCTTCAGTACCAATACCTCGCCGACAAACATGCACCTGCTGCTCCCGAAATTTCACAAGTACTGGCAAAGCTACAGCTGCCTCCCGAACTAGCAAATCCATCTCTCGAAGAAGCTTCCCAAGCAGTCCCTCTCCCGAAGCGCAATAAGCTGGATACCCGGAACCAAATCGCACTCATCATCCGAGACGGCCGGCGCGTCGCCCAACAACTGTCGTCCGTCGGCGAAACGAGCAAGACGAGCGACTCTAGCAGACAGACCTCTTCCCGTGAAGCCGAAACCGGAACCTCCATGTCGACTGTGCTCGAGCAGGACTTTACAATCGAGGGCAAGAAGGGACACTTGGAATGTCCTTTCTCCGCACCAAAGACGGCGGAGGTGGATGGCGCCGTCGAGGGTGATGCGCAAAGCGCGGAAAACGGGTCGCAGGACCCCACGCCACACCACTCCGCCGACCCCATTTGCGCTGCTATGCTGGAAGAATCCACGTCTCAGGCAGCTGCCAACGGCGGCTCGCCCGCGAAGTGCCCGATCCGTTACCTCGATCAACACTCCCCCGAAGAGATTGCGCACTACGTCGAAACACACAAGCACGAACTGCCTCGCAGCCATGAGGTCTGCGTGAGGAGATATCAGAAGAACGAAGTGCAGATCAAGAAGCTCGATGCAAAGTACGGCAACCTGGTGAACATGATACAAGGACTTAGTGCGCTGCACCAGCCCATGCTGCCATCGTCTCAGCAGGAGCAAGAAGAGATTGATCGGGCATCGAATGAGAGGGTTGAGAACTGGGCAAAGGCCGTCACTGCTACCGCCACTGACGATGCCGAACAGTCGCTGCCGGCGCTGGAGGATGCCGAGGAGGCGCGGCAGAGTCACTTCGATCGGCCCCTGAAGGAGGTTCGGGTAGGCGAGTCACCTAGCCGACCGTGGGGCATCTCGGTTCCAGTGTACGAGCGCAACGGCCTGGATGACGACGAACGCCCTCCCATGTCGCCGCCACCTGCTCCCGTCTTCATGCCATCTGGCACAGACGTCGGGGAGACACCAGAGGACACCCCGGCGAAGACTGGCAAGTGTCCCTTTGACCACACAAAGATGGCGGCAATGGCCGCGCCCCGTGAAGACCCCCGACCCGTCTCACCACCGCCGCCGCCCATGTTCATGCCCAACGGAACGAGCGACCACGCCGGGTCTGCCCCAAAGGCCGGAGGTAAATGCCCGTTTGACCATGCTCAGCTGGCCGCCATGGGCTTCACCTCTCCAACGCCCAACACCGGCGAGCAGACCTTCGTGCATCCGGAGCCTGAGCCAGACCCGGTGGAACTCCCATCAACACCGGTCAAGCCCCAGCCCCAGACTTCACACAGTCCTCCGCCGCCTCAGCCAGCCTTCATCAACCCGCCTCTAGACGCATACAAGCAACCCCTCGCTGGCGGCGTCCCTCAGATGGTGTTCACAGGACCTGTCTTCATCGGTTACCCTATTGAGCAAGCGATACAATTCATGCAGCATTTTCAGGGACGGCAATAATCCTTTTTCCGCCGTTCCCCATGACATTTTCCTCTCACACGCAATTACAACAGTCGGTTTTGATATCGGGATGGAGGCGTTTGTCTTATTTTAGCGAAGGCGTTGGGATGGGACTCTTGACACATTGCTTCATTTCACCTTCGAGCTTCCGTGGTGTAGCACGAGTTTTACGTACAGGTTGACGAAGTCCGGGCAAAAGGGATGATTGGACGCAGGGGATAGCAGACAGAACTCGTCCGTATGATACCACGAGACACAAAATATGAGATACTTGGTCATGAAACCGTTCACATGTTGAGTCCCTGGCTACGTTCATTTTACTCAATTTCATGATGCGCCTTATGTCTAGTAGTCCAGTTCTATGTCTACCACGATCGGCGTAGAGAACGACACACACCTTAATCCGCATCTTTGAACCCGGTGCTCTCCTCATCCCGGTCATCGTCACCCTTGTGTCTTGTCCCTTGCCCCTTGAGACCATCTCCGTTGTCGTCATCGTCGTCATCGTCATAATACCCGCCGACCTGGGTCTCCTCGTCATCCACTGCCTCGCGGGCCCAGAGCGAAATGTCGTCGTCGTCCATAAGCGCAGCGACGTCCTCGGGGTCAACGAGGCCAGCCTCGACGTCAAAGTAATCCGGCGCTCCTTCTCTCCCGGGGGCTACGGCGCCCTCGGACTCGGCCTGCTCGAGCGCCAGCTCGGCGGCGCGAGCCATGGTGCGGTTGTAGATAACGTAGCCGACGACCAGACCGACGGCGCCGCCAAGGATCATGGAGATATAGTTGATGGCCTTGCCACCGGCGGACATCTCGTCGCCTTTTTCAGCGAGGAGGGCCAGGCGGCTGCCGATAAAGACGTGGACAAGCAGCTTGGGGCTATTTGATGTTAGTCGTCGCATTGTGACCAGACATGTAGGGGAGAGGGGGGGCTTACCTTGCCAGAGCTGTCGAGACTGCGAAAGCCCACGGCTTGATCGAGGGGATGGTCGAAAGGAAGCCGTTGGACAAACTGTACGGCAAGGGACAAAAGCGCACAGCCGTCAACATCTTTATGCCGTCTTTCCTCAGTACCTGTCCCAGCGCAATGAACCTATGATCCTGCCCGACCAGTCTATGGACGTAGCTGCTGAATATCGTTCGGCTTGTATAGAACGCCGTCAGGCTGCCCGCCACCGTCGCCGTCGCGACAATCGGATAACCCAGCGGGAAGCCATAGACGAACCCCGACACGGAAATGGCCGTGCTGTACCCAATCATGGGCGGGAAGGCAGTCATGAACGTAAAGGCCCAGATAATCAGCCATCCTCCCGGGAGCGCCCTCCACTTTTGTGATACCGGGGCCAGCCACTTGAAGATTGCGTGCGAGTAGATGAGGAAGAGCAGGCCGAGAACGTTGACGACGAGCAGGAATACTGCGACCGCAACACGCTGGACGGGGGAGAGGCCGAGGTACATGGTCCATAACCTGTTACCGGTCTTGACTGCTGACTGGATCGCACGGTTGACGGCTGAGAGGGCGGTCGTCTTACGGTTGCCAAAGCGGGCGCTGGACAGGCGGCGGGATGATCGCGACGTGGACCATGGCGGGCGGATGTCGCTGCGGTCGTTCTCTGGGGATGAAGGATTCGGGGAGATGGAAAGCGCCCGCGCTGCGGACTCGTAGTCGGCCGGCATCGTGGACGGTCGGTTTACTGGGTTGGGACCGGAGCCTCCGGATGAGGTATGCCGCGGGGCAGTCGGGCGGATCGAGGGGTTCGTTGTTCTAGTCTAGGTGTGATTCGCAATTGACTGGCTCGGCACTCATCTAGCCATTTCGAATGGAAACAAAACAGGAAGAAGGACACTAGGATGAGGTGTGGGGGAGAGCTTTGAGGAACGGACGAGACGGCAGTCGCGACGTTCGAAGCGCTTACTTGCAAGCCTACAAGCGATGAGGTAAGCTAAGCCACTGGCACAGCTGCGCAAAAGGTGGTAGTGTCAGCCAAGGTTTCTATTCTCGATCGACGACGCGCGGGTCCCGTTCAAGCGCGGTGGACTGGCAACTGGGTACCTACCAATCTCACTAGGATTCCACAGCTTCTGGAAGTTTGCGCCTCTCAAAAGTATGAGCAAAACGGGCAGGTCGAATATTACGACAGCTTGCAAACTTAGTGATGAGGAACCTCAACAAAAGCAAACGGGCGAGGCGACTGAAGATGCAGCTTAGAGCGTTAAACGGGAAAGGAACGTTTCATAGGCAAACGCAGTGAAGGTGTCTCACGTTCCTGCGGACGGTTTCAATCGCTTGGCATACAGGGGGGGCTCGATGCATGTCCGCACGTCCCCAAAAGGGCAATTGCCAGAGGCAGCAGGCGGCACTAGGCAGGCGGCAAGCTGCGACAGCGACAGCTGTGCATCCCGTCCGGCTCGGTTTGCCTGCCGACCGAGCGCCCGGCCTAAATCCGCCCCAAAGCCCGGTGCAGTCAGTCAGTGTAGGGGCTCCACACAAGCTGGAAGCTTTCGATGCTCCTTCCCTGCATGAACTTCAGGACGAAGCGGCTCTTCTATGTACCCGGCACCTTACACTCAACGACCGCCGCATTCTGCCAAACGCTTTACATGCTAGGTGCCGACTCGAAGATTTGAAAAAAGGGGAGACTGCTTCCTGGAGCGTCTTTCTGACATTTCTACTCGTTCTTTCTAGTTTCTTTTCTTTCTTTCTACTTTCGTCATCGCCGCCCACTAGGACCCTTGGGAGGGTCCCTCACCAGGAGCCTAACCTTACCATCCCCGATCTCCACTCCTTGACTCAGGATGTCAACCTCCTCCTTGCTTTCATCCGCACTCGACGTCCCTTCGCGAGCCAACGACTTGTCGTAGCTTCGAGCATCAATGCCCAGAATCCCTCCCATGTTGTTGCGGTCGCCTGGAACGGAGAATTCGCGGTAGGCGTACCTCCACTCATTCAAAAAGTTGCGGATTGCCTTACCCACTTTATCCTTGCCGTTCTTGCTATGATGCCCGGTACCTGTGATGGCGTAGATCGATCTGCTCTCCTTAACATTCTCCATCAACACCCGCTCTAGGTACTCTACTGCTTCCTCAGGGTGAAGTCCATGGAGGTCGACGTAGATTTCTAAGCTGTTCGCGTTGCCCTTATTACGCTCCTCGTACAACTCACGAGCAGCCTCCCTATGAGCTTTTCGCATGAGGTCGTTTTCGCTCTGACCTCTGAGGCTCAGGGCTTTGGCAGCCCTTGCGTCATTGCGGTTCCAAGCTTGCGCGGCGCTGGGTAAATGGTTAGCTCTTCCCTTGGACCGCTGACCCTGATTTTGACTCACCTCTGAAGGAACTTGTTGCGCAGACCGCCATGCTTGATGGCCTCTTGTCTGGCTTTGAGGTATGCCTTGTTGGCGCGCTCCCCGGTCTCTAGCCAGGGAATGTGTTTAGGGTTAGGAATTGCCTGCGCCGCGGCACTGTTTTCTCCATTTCGGATATTCGTGGAGCTCCCATTTCGACCGAGCTTCTTCGTATCTTGGCGAAGGGAAGCCGAGCTCGGAGAGGGCGACATCTTGACGATTTCAGCCAGAGAACTAGGGCCAAAGTTTTCCTTGTGATTATGCCCGTGTCCACCGCGCTTTCCATGATGCTTCTTGCCTTGCTTTGCTGCAGCTGAGCCAAGCGTGGGGAAAGCGTCTGCGTCGTCCAGCGACGGGGCTACAGGTTCCCTTGCTTGCTGGTGTCGGCTTCCAGGACGAGATCGGGGCCTTGGGCTTTGGTCTTGATAAAAGGGCTTCAAACCAGGCGGAGGTGTGATTCCAACAGTGATGTTAACACCTCCAGCGAAACCACCGAGATGTTCCGGGGTGCCCGGGGGAAGTGCCGGAAAAGAGTTTAAGTCCAGGTTATTGGCTTGCTTTGTTGGCGGAGTGCTGGAGCCATCCAACGCAAGCTTGTTCATCAAATGCGCTGGGTCGTGAGAGAAGATGCAAGTCTCGCCAGCTAAGCAATTTCCCATCACCCAGTATCTTTAAACATCTTGTTAGTCATCGCTTTGTTGAAAGTTTAGAATATGTCAACTCACTTGCAAAGGTGATTACTCAGGTCATGGCTGAATCGGCAATCAGCCCGAAGGCATTGTCCGGTCGACATGTAAAACTTGCAAATGACCCCTGATCTTTGACCACCAGCAGGTGTGGTTGGGCGGCCTTCTGCAGCTAGAGCTTTGCCAATAAGAGAAGTCTTGGAGTCATCAGGGTGCAACGCAGCGCTGAATCCATTCTCTTGCGCCTGGCTCTCCATGATGGACACTATCGTTGCGCTCAGGTCGTACCCATGTAGCGCAAGAGCAGCTTCAATCTCATCGTCGGTTCTCGTCTGACCGAGTATAGAGCGAAGCATATCGTAAGGAGACATGTCAGCCTGCTGCGATGACATGGACGAGAACTCGGGAGCGGCAGCGTTCAGACCACTCGACGTCCCGACTGATGATGTGATGCTTATAGCATCGTCCGCAACGAGCCACTCTACGTTCTCGGTCTGGTAATCGCCGAAAGTTTCCTGGGAAGGGGATCTATCGTTGGCGAACTCATACGCGTTCAGATTCGGGCTGTTAGGTATGACGGGCGTCGCGAAGGCGAGTCTCGGAGACGGCCTTGGCGAAGAAAAAGGAGAGGCGGCTGACGATTTCGTTCTCGAGAAAGACGGTACGAAGCCGGGAGGGGCCAGTGGACTGACCCCGAGGCGTGGCGAGCCAGAGAGAGGAGTGGCATTGCCGCGCCATGGGGACGGCGAAGGTCGTCGAAGGATGGTCTGGCGGATGGGAGGAGGCGAGGTTGAGCTGCCGCCGCCATCGCGGTATCGCCATAACACATCGAGAATCGCATTGTCTAATGAAGGGCCAGACAAGCTTGTCTGGCTTCGGAGTAGATCCTCCAGCTGATCCGTTTTATCCTCGTCCTCAAGGGTGGCATCCTGGAGGATAGGGAGGCAGATCTCGTAGTGCTCGTCGGAAACCATGATTGCGCGGTTTGGGACCGAGACGCAGCCCGTTCGGGGCAGAATCAGGCAGGTATGATGCGGTAAAGAATATGTATTGTTTGCGAATGTATGGTTTGGAGCCGGTAGCGAGGCGGCGAGGCAGCGAGTCTATGGTATGTCTTCGGTCTGGGGTGGAGCAAGTACTACGTAAGGCAGGCGACGGGCAGACAGAGGCAGTGGCAGGCAGGGCTGAGGGTTGGCGTTGGAGTTGACGTGGGATGTCAGCCTTCGTGTACGGTAAGGTATGGCGGCGGTGGACGAGGTCGAACGAGGAGGGCGTTGTGCGTGCAAGAGCAACGTCGGTATTACTAGAGAAAGGATGCACTAGAGACTTGGTGTCCGTGTGTGAGGTGCTCGACGAGTGATCGAAGGAAAGACGAACGGGATAGCGATGGGACGGGGAGCGAAGATGGTGGGCGGGACTCGATGGTTCCGTCACATGGTTTCGGAGCCAGGGGCGGAGGAGGGATTGTCTCGAGCTCCTTGTCGGGTTGAATGAGGTGGTTGATGCTTCCGTCACAAAGGAGACTTGAAGCTCGAGCTCGAGCTGTTGCCGTCAGGTCCTTGTGTGTTTGTGGTTTCCCTTCTGGCTCTGGCCTGCTTTGTTGCCGACCGTTGGAAGGCGAAGAGCAAGACACGCGTGAGGGGGACGGGAGATGATGGTATGTATGGATGGTGGAGGAAACGCGGCGACAAGTATTACTTTCCCCCTTCAGGCTTCAGCTGATGACTAGGACCAGCTGGGGAACGGGGGGGCCTGCTATGGCGCTATTGCTGTCTGTTGCTGCTGCCGTCGCTGCTGCTGCAGCGGAAGAGGTACGGATGAGTGGGTGGAGGATAGGCAACGCAGGCAGGTATCTCTTTGGGGTGCGTGCGTGGTGCCCGCTGCTGGAGAAGAGGTGCTGCTGCGGTGCTAGGTGGTGCTGGCAATAATTACCTTCCACTGGGGAGCTGCCCTGACCGACTGCTGTGGACAGTGGAGGAAGGGATGATGCAGCGGCGCCAGCAATAGCAACACCAGCAGGCCGCCAACA
This sequence comes from Colletotrichum fructicola Nara gc5, assembly GCF_000319635.2. Classification (NCBI taxonomy): domain Eukaryota; kingdom Fungi; phylum Ascomycota; class Sordariomycetes; order Glomerellales; family Glomerellaceae; genus Colletotrichum; species Colletotrichum fructicola. The sequence continues at coordinate 2,593,556 of NW_027094051.1, read as the reverse complement.
GCTCCCGGGGGTCGGGGTACTGGGGGCCCGGTGTCAGTGAAATCAAAGCCCAGCGGTACGTATCCCCTGAGTTGCCTCCAGACATCCAATCCGAAGCGCAGGGCGGGGAGCCCCCCAGCTGGCCGTCCAGTGAGCGATCAAGGTTGGAGCGTGGGGTCGCTCCCTCCACTGCGGTGGCCCCTCTCTCAGACTTACCACCTCATTAAAGGGAACGGGCAGTTCGCCGGGTCTGGCCCAGGTTGGCTCAGATCTCCCCTTTTCCACGTCTCCTGGCTCGAAGGGAACATGACAGTTGACTGCCAAACTGCGTGACTGCGCAGGCCAGGCACGCAAAGCTCAAGCCCGCGGAGTCGAAGACGAGGGCACGAAAAACAAACAACCCTCGGTGCAAGATTTGGAGCCTTTGGATGAACTCATCTGATTGGGCCACCTGCAGCAACACTACCGCAGAACAAGGCGACCAGCTAGGCGCCTTGAACCATGACAATGGGTGCGAGCTGAGAGACGCCGAAACCAAGGCTGCGAGTTGCAGGTTTTCTTTCACCGAGAACCTGTTAGAAGGAAGGCCATTATCCTTTCACCTGCACTCTCAGCCAGTCACTGTGCACCCCTTATGCCATCTCATGGCACACCAACCCATTTTTATATCGTGTCCCACAGAGTGTGATGGCTAATACTTGCCGCAGTGGTAAGACCATGTGATCTCTGGTTGGATGATCTTCGTCCAATCTACCTACTGACAGTGACACTAACCTCAGCCCCGGATTTCACACGTGTATTGATGGTAGTGTCTTGATTAATCGGGAACACCATAGAGCTCTGTCACCCGTCAACGTGCAAGTATCAGAAATCAGTATCGCTTTTGATGTTCGGCTAACCAGTAACCTTATGCCTCTGTTTGAATTGTAGAGACGCACGGCGGCTTCTCAGCGAGCACGTTGCGTCCGCAATTCCTCCCTCATGACACTTCATCGTCATCCAAGTCACCGCCGAATCCGAAGCTGAAGCCTCCCCCGCCGCTTGCTTCGGTATCATGTACACCCACAGCCTCTTCCCACTTTCTCTTCTTCTGGCTGGTCTTCTTGTCCAAGTTTCGCATGGCATCTTCCAGCAGCTCTGGCTGGTCCAGGCGTAGCCGCTCGACAAACAGACCGTATGGGTCCGTTACTTCCTGCTTAAAGCCCGTGACTTGGTCTGCCTTGTCTCTCAGGAAGCTCAAGACTTCTGTGAGCTGGTACAGACAGGTGGATTTGGGCACAAAATTCTGTGTTAGTGCGATGCCGTTCTCCACGTTGACGACCAAATGCCACCATCCGCTTGGTACATGCAAGATCTCGCCTTCCCTGCAAATGCCTTCAATGCAGCCTGGCTGCTGGCGCGCCTCATCATGAAACTCAAGGAGCCACTCAGCGATGCTGAGCGGGCTCGTCACTTCGCTGCTGTCGCTTGAAACGTAGACTCCTGGAACCTGTGCGGTAGGCGGGAACATGATCCAGTACTTGGTTCCCTGGATAACAGCGTTCCACGCGCTGGTGCCGTTAGGGTCTTTGTGAAAGGTTGATCCGCTCCTCTCGGGTCCGATGATGAGCCAGCGGTGGGCAGGCCGCTCCTTGCCAAGCAGTTCGAACAAGTCAGGCCCAAAGCACTCCGGCTTCCAATACGCCGCGCCTTCCTCATGGCCAACCTTGATTCCCATTTTCTCGGCAAACTTCTTGTCGAAGAGGTAAAGAGGGCTCTCATCATTGCTGTTCTTCATGTATTCGTGGTACGTCCAGAAAGGCCAGTCAACTGCCTCGGCGCGAAACTCGACATCCTTGTACTTTTGCAGAATGACATCTATGGTCCACTCATGACATACAGGCCATGTCTGGATGTAGCTGGTCAGAATAAACGGCACCTCAGTCCATTCCTGAGCAAACTCCTCGTAAGTCAGTGTTTCCATACGCTGGATCTGATTACTCTTTGGAATCCTCGAGGTGAACTGCGTCAGGTCCACATGGCTGCACACAAAGGGCCTATGCAGGACATCTGAGAAGACGTTACTGCAATCAATCTTGCATCGTTTTTCAGGTGACAGTCCAAGTTGAGTCGACCTCCAGGTGCCTTGCCACTTGCCGTCGAATCTGCCCGAATTGTGGGACCTAACCACCTGTTAGCCGGACCTTATTCACAACCAGGATGCTGTCAGCCAGAACACATCAGATGCGGCCATTCGGGTGGTCATTGTCCTTCCCATATTCAAAGTCATATGTGACCCCCATGACCACACTACCAGGTATAATAAATAATTGATGACCAAAAGCTCTCAGCGTCTTGTAGTCCCAAACTTGATAATAAGGTGCCACCATTTATACTTTCGTAGAGGGCTGGCTAACAGCGAGTTGTGCCATGGACTTACTCGAGGAAAAGAGCCTTCCATAACTCGTCGGACTGGCAGAAGGCATAAAGAAACTTGCTGGTGTATCCGAGATTTCTCAAATTGCTTTGGTCAAGGTATTCCAGCAATATCATAAGAGCCTCATCGGGCAAGGTTGTGAAGACTCCGATGTGTTTCCGAGCGTTCGGACGGTCCGAGAGATATTGGTTGCCCAGCGGTTTCACGCCCAAAGGATGAGTTGGAATTGACTCAGAGGTCATGACTGCATCCGCGAGAGGCTTTGAGTCATAGCCATGACCGTTGGTGTCAGCGTTGCCGTTGATCCTGTCATTGGACGAAAGTCCCTGGGTCGACACAAGGTTGTCGTTGGCCATGTTTCCTGCTGTAGGAGAAAGGCAGGAACAATAGCATGTGCCTGCTGCTAATAAAGCAAGCTAGACAGGCAGGTAGATCCTGCGGCGGGCGGCGTTGGAGAAACTAAACGCAAGCAGATGGGCTGAAGAATGGGGGGGGAAGTAAAGAGGCAGTGACAACGGAGAAAGAGACATGCGCTGCAAAACCTGCACCAGGAATCATGTCACTGGGCTAGCATCGCAGGCGCTGGTGGTACGAGTGGCAGGCACATGCTCCGGTAGAGATGTCTAGACGATTCAATTAATGCATGAAGATGCCTAGATGAAATTTTTGGGCAGGCATCCCGCCACACTGCGTCTGGGGGGCGGGACGCAGAAAAAAAAAAAAAGAAAAAAAAAGTCAGAAGCCAGCCAGTCGTCCAGTTGCCGCCCTTAGTGCTCTGCAGTAGCTATCTCCGGTGTTCCCAGCGCGGCTCTCAACCAGTCCCAGGTGCCACCTTGGGCACTTCAGCCCATTCACTACGGTGGGCGTGCCCTAATCATGCCGCAGTGCAGCTATGGAGGGTACCAGCCTGCCCGCCAACTCCGTTAGCGCCACCTCGCTTACCGCATAATTCGAGGAGCCGCCCGCCGCCAGGAAATTTTTTACGTGGTCAAGAATTCTGGCAGCTCGCTGATAAAAACTTCACCTCCCACCGAACAATCAACGTGCACCGTCACCCCACGAACAACCAAACGCACTTTGTTCCTAGATTCAGTTTCGCTCTTGCTTATCGACAAGAGCATCTAATCTAGAAGAGAATTTAATTCTTAGACTTCGCTTCGTCTACATAATTCGCACGCTCCAACGAGACGTTTGCGAATTTTCCAGCCCCTCGCCCAACCCCACCTTCGCGACGATATTTCTAGGTCCCAAGCTGTGCTTGTGATCTAGATCTCTTCCAAAAACAACACCGCAATCATGGCTGACAAGGGTCTTGAGGACGTGCCTGAGGGTAAGTGATGCGACAGTTTTCTTCACCATCGTTACCCGTCGCAGCGAGCCATCCCTGCGAATTTTGACGCTTGCCCACCAACACGACCACGGCCTCTTCCCCTCCTCTCTCGCATGTAGCGCATTCCAAGAGACTTCAAGTCGCTAACAACAATCTTCTTCGCAGGCCAGATCGAGTCCAACTATGACCAGACCGTTGACTCCTTCGACGACATGGACCTGAAGTCGGAGCTCCTCCGTGGTATGTTTTTCGCGCGCCCAAAATTGGGTCGAAATACCCTCACCGATCGACAATTTGCTGACATCGCCTGTGCCAGGTGTCTACGCCTACGGTTTCGAGCGTCCCTCTGCCATCCAGCAGCGTGCCATCATGCCCGTCATCAAGGGTATGTCACTTCGCCTACTGGTGCGCCGTAAACTCTGCTCACTCCATGCCCAGGTCACGATGTCATTGCCCAGGCTCAGTCCGGTACTGGCAAGACTGCCACCTTCTCCATCTCCGTCCTCCAGAAGATCGACTCCAACGTCAAGCAGTGCCAGGCCCTCATTCTCGCCCCCACCCGTGAGCTTGCTCAGCAGATCCAGAAGGTCGTCGTTGCCATCGGCGACTTCATGAACATTGAGTGCCACGCCTGCATTGGTGGCACCAGCGTTCGCGACGACATGAAGGCCCTCCAGGACGGTCCCCAGGTCGTCGTCGGTACCCCTGGCCGTGTTCACGACATGATCCAGCGCCGCTTCCTCAAGACCGACGGCATGAAGATGTTCGTCCTTGACGAGGCCGACGAGATGCTTTCCGTATGTTTCTTACAAATACTATCGTGGGAAAAAATTTGCCTGCTAACACTCCAATGTAGCGTGGTTTCACCGAGCAGATCTACGACATCTTCCAGCTCCTCCCCCAGAGCACCCAGGTCGTTCTTCTGTCCGCCACCATGCCCCAGGACGTTCTTGAGGTTACCACCAAGTTCATGCGCGACCCTGTCCGCATTCTCGTCAAGAAGGACGAGCTTACCCTCGAAGGTATCAAGCAGTTCTACATCGCCGTCGAGAAGGAGGAGTGGAAGCTCGACACCCTTTCCGACTTGTACGAGACCGTCACCATCACCCAGGCCGTCATCTTCTGCAACACCCGCAGGAAGGTCGACTGGCTCACCGACAAGCTCACTGCCCGTGACTTCACCGTCTCTGCCATGCACGGTGACATGGACCAGGCTCAGCGTGACCTGATTATGAAGGAGTTCCGTTCCGGTTCTTCTCGTGTCCTGATTGCCACTGACCTTCTGGCCCGTGGTATCGATGTCCAGCAGGTTTCCCTGGTCATCAACTACGACCTTCCCGCCAACCGTGAGAACTACATTCACCGTATCGGTCGTGGTGGTCGTTTCGGTCGTAAGGGTGTTGCCATCAACTTCGTTACCGCCGAGGATGTCCGCATGATGAGAGAGATTGAGCAGTTCTACAGCACCCAGATTGAGGAGATGCCCATGAACGTTGCCGACCTCATCTAAGTTACGCTTCACGGGATACGACTACTCTCTTTTCACGAACTAAGCCCTTGGGTCTGCCGATCGATCACGCACGGATCTGGCATACCAGTTGGGGGCGTTTACTCGAGATTCATCAGGACTTTGTTTGTTGATAGATTGCGGAAGGCTACCTAGCGAGTCACTGGGCGCGGTTGGCTTCTTTGGTTGGTTGCACGCCGCGCCCCGGCTCATGGGTGGGATTGAAAACTGGCTTGCATGTGGAGGGCTCACGAGTCTATTGGCACCTTAATACCACGAAGGTGCGGCGGACTGGTACCTAAAAGAATCATTTGGCAGGGTTCTAGTTTTTGACTTTCAGTTTCCTAGTGTCTCTCTGTACGTAGGGGCCTCGTCACGATGAATCTGCATTTAAAATACGCTGCCGTCTCCGCATGGTGAACTTCGTCTGAAATGTGGCCCGTCTCTCCACCAAGCCTACATGTCCCCCATCCATCGTTGCCTTCTCGAAAGGCCAATGTGATGGAAGCGGGGTGAGCATGCACGAGGCTGGATACTTGGGAGTGGCAGGGTGACTTCTACCCAGCCGAGATGGAGAATCAGCCTCTATTCGTTCCACCATACAGGCTTGCAAGTGGCCGAGCCGTTTACACGACGTGCATTGAGACAACATGGGTTCGTTGTAGAAGCCAGGGCTAACGGCGGCCCTTATCGTGACACTTCAGCCTACCTAGCCAGCCAGAAGCCAGCGAGGCCCACGGAGCACGGAGATAGAGAGACTGGAGATGAGGGGAGGCTGGGTGAAAGCGCCACGTGGGCGGGCCACAGCACACGGAGCTCGATGTGCTGTCCGTACCTAACGATTCACAACCATTTATGGTGTTTTGCTCCACGCCAGCCTTAGACAGTTTTCTACTGCCTTGCGCTTGCGTTCGTACTACAACATGGCTGTAATAAAAATACTGCGTCTAAAGGATCACAAGATCTACTTAAGTCGCTAGGGTGGGAGGTGAACTACGAAGACGAACAGAATAAGAAAAGAAAAACTACTTAAGAGAAAATAGCTCAAAAAAATTGGTAGCTTCTCTTTGATTGAGCGTGTCATCCTTAGTGCAGGGGCCATGCTACTGTGAGTTTGTTAGTGACCGCACCTAGACTCGAACGTGGGACCTCTGGGTTTGCTTACATCTTCTCTGTATCGTTTCAAATTGACCAAATGCCCGAAGGCGAAAACGCCGGTTTTTTCCCGACTTATGAAGGGTCTCCCCTGACTGGCTAGGGCGGGGAGCAAAGAGGGGCCCTCGCCTGCTGAACCCTCAGGCCAGCAGAGCGAGGACCCCTCAACACAAACGCCGTAATTTTTTTGGTGGGGGATCGACTGACAGCGCCTTTACCCCGCCAAAAGCGCACCAACGGAGCGACGGCGAAAAATTGAAGCCATCATCAATCTCGGAGAGAGATGCAGTTCCTTGAGCGCGCGACTGCGAGAGCTTGAAGGGGGAGATCAGCGTTACCTGCAGTGACAAATTTCCTTCCTTGTCGCGAGAAAGAACACGCAGACGCAAGGCCGCGACGTCGCCGTCAACAATTTTTTTTTCCAATTGTTTTCGCCCTGAGACCACGATCAGGGTTTCGAGTGAGTGGAGGGGAAAGGGGGAAAAGTTTCAAAAAAGCTGCCACCCGGTTTTTTTCGGTTTGCCCTTTCTTTCCTGGTGCATGCCCATCGCCCCTTCTCTCCCGCCGTCCGTCCCTCGCCTCCCTTCCCCCCCCTCTGCTGCGTTCCCTGGACCTCCAAGACCCCCTTTTCTGTTTCGTTTCGTTTTGGGCAGTTCGTTAGGGTTGCTAGGAAGTGGAACGGAGTTTGGATGAAACTACAACGAATATGCAATTATCGAGACGCCTCGGATGACAGGGGGGCGTGTGGGCGTGAATTCGGGGCGTCGCACCCATGTCGTCACTGGCTTGCTGACTTACACATGGATGCTAGTATGCAAGTGACTACCTTCCACGCAATGTACAAGTTTGAATGAATCTGAATATTAGCTCTCCGTTCCGGCGGGTTAGAAACCGAGGTTAGATGTAGGGATCCGTTGTGCTGCACTGCGAGTGATATGTGAAATTGTCCTAGATACTCAACGTAGCCCAAATGTTGGATAACACACAGCTTTGATATGACCTCCAAAAAAAAACATATCATCTACTTAGCTTCCCGTCTGCGAGCCACATATAATTCGTTTGAGCTCCTGTCATCCTGGAATTTGACTGGTTTTTGACACCTGCTATCTTGAATAATAATGTTCGGAAGATTTAAGCTACGAGTACATCAGGAAAGCTGTGACCCATGCAAGTCATACGCAAGATTTACAGACATCCAAGAGTTCGAAATGAACGGGCCATCGTAAGGACGCACGGTGGTTCCGCGTGATATAATGTTGGGCCGCAGGAAAAAGAATCTCGGGTCGTTTCCGATGCTGCATGAGCAAAAATGAAGAATCCGAAACACAGTATGCTCAGCTAGAAATACACGATGAGGCCAAGGTCTCTTTTACAAGATGTAAGTGTATATCTTTACCATCGGCAAGTAATGAAATGAGTCAGACATTTGTGTCTAGGTATCGTCCGGGTTGCTAGCGTTCAGATGGGATGTGTGCACGTTGTGATATAGGGGTTTCTGTTTTTTTGAGATTCAGTTCAGCTGAATCCCGCCCCAAGGTATACTGTTTATTGTAACATGTCATGAACGTTCGGTCTACCTTCTATACTAAGCCGTGGCAAGAATCAATTCCAGGTTCAATCCACAGGCCCTGGGTTAGTAGGGAAGTGAACAGCAAAGGAAACGGGAAAGGGAAAACAAGAAGCTTAGTTTGATCATCAAAGATCAAGAATTCTATGCCTTGAAAGATTCACACAACATTACTCTGATTTGCTGCTAGGTCGAAGACAGTTCCTGGATCTGTTTGCCAGGAAATGATAGTTCCAACGAGCAGCCTCATTGCTAGGAAAGGTGAGATGAGGGGGGCATTACACAAGGTGGTTGATAAGTAGAAGAAAAAATTGTTTCTTGAAACTGCCATAGATTTCATTATCTCTCAATCATGCTTCCTTATCACTTCGACGCATTCGAAACCTTTCGTCCTAACACCAGCTTATGCCAACCAGCGACGACCTGCAGACTCGACCCGCCCCAACTCCAAATCACCCACACCGTAACAACGCCTGCGCCAGCCACTCGTTATCTATTTCACCTTTCTGATGGAAGATGTAGTTGGCTATGCCGTCGCAACCACATATAATTCCGGGCCCCTTCATGAGATTGGGAACCACTCAGTGATATGTGTGAGGGCTAGCCTTCTAAGCTCCACTAGCCAAGTTCTTCTCCAATACCTCCGGGGGAGGGAGGAACTCAGGACCAAATGAGAGCGGGAGAAGCTAAGATTGGGTCAGGAACTATTCAATTTCATCATCCCGAATCATGGCGGGGAAAGCATACCTGCTGGAGCCTCATAACGACATACTTGCCGTTTTTGTTGAACATGAGGATGGGGGTCTCAAGATCAACGAACTCACGAATGCTGTTAAAGTGTATTAGTCTGCGGTCGACTACCAAAAACCCACATGGCTGGATGGAGGCTTCAAGAAACAAAGGACTCACAACTGTCTGCACATGCCGCATGGGCTGCAGGGGGCATCGACGTCGGTGGCAACAGCAACAGCCTTGAAGCCCCGGATACCCTCTGTGATGGCCTTGCCAAAAGCTACTCTCTCGGCGCAAGTCCCGACTGGGTATGACGCATTCTCGACGTTTGCTCCATCGGTATATCTGTCGTCGTTGGACAACAGGGTTGCGCCGACGCGGAACTTGCTGTACGGGCAGTAAGCCGTCGCCTTGGCCGCGGTTGCCCTCTTCTCCAGCTCCTTCACCTGGTCAGGCGTCAGGCCGTAATTCTTGGCCGTGTCCGCCGTCTGAGAGTCATTGGCAATATCGAAAACTTCCGGAGTGAACGACATGACGAAATTCGAGAAAGGGGAAGAAAGGAAAGGAAGAAGAGGGAAGGGATGAGGTTGCGGGAAGGGTGGGGTTGATAAGACTCTGGATGATGTGCAGTTGGTCTAAGATGCTGAGAGTCCGTGTGAGCTTGGCTGATGTTCGGGTGCGATGGCTTACCAGATGGGTCCACGGGTGCTAGAGCGAAGGTGTGTTGGGGCAGTCACTTGGTGGGACACCTTCTGAAAGCTGCCACTGGAATGTTCCATTTATGGGGGTCTGTACCCCGCGGCCGTCTCCGACATCCGTTTGCGTTTGCCAAAGTTCAATCATATTTGCTATCAATTTTGGAACCGGAACCCGCAACGAAGCGATACAACGAAACCTCATCTCACCAACCATCGCAGATGCCCGTCAAGACTTCCTGCCTTCTTGGGCAACCTACATTCCCGGGTGATGGCACCGGATTGGACGGGCAATTCCCCATATGACCAACCACACAGTTCTCGGCGCCTCTGGAGCGAGTACCCCGCAGTCCGTTCATTCCTCATGGCCTAAAGATTACGGGTGGGCTTTGCCGATGGGAATCGTAAGCGGGTTCATGGCACTAGCGATCCAGCAATCCATGAGCTAATGGCCTTGATCACGGGGTGCGCCTCGCGCAGGGAGATGCCCGCGCGGAGGCTTGTCGCTCGGGGTTGGACTTACGACGCGCCGCCATCGACAACCAGATTTGCTCCCGTGATATAGGAGCTGAAGCCCGATGCGAGGAATCCGGCTACTCGTGCCACTTCTTGTGGATTGCCTGGCCTTTCCAGACCTATGGTGGCCTTTGAAGCCTGCAGAGCCTCAGTCATTAGTTGTTAGGTTGACATCAGGATGTCAACTCACTTCTTGGGTCTGGAGGCTTGCAGGGGGGAACTGGGAGTTCATCCCCTTGAGATCGATCTGTCAAATTCGTCAGCACACTCTTGTCGACCACGAAGTGCCCATTCGTACCCCGTTCAAGTCCAAGCCAATGTCAATCTGGCCCGGTGAGATGCAGTTGATTCTCACTCCTGTGCCTTTCAAGACCGCAACACCAGCCTTCACGACACCAAGCGCAGCATGGCTGGCCACCACATATGCGGGGCCCCAGCAGCCGCCGTACGTTGATGCCACGCTGCCGATGACGATGATGCTGCCGTACTTTTGCGTCTTGGGCGCGGCATTGGGGTACGACTTCTTCTCTGTGAGCTTGGCCATGGCCGCAGGCGCGTATTTGAGCGCAAAGAACGGTGCTATTGAATGCGCCTCGAGGCAGCGTTGCAGGTCTGCCGGTGTTGTCTCGGTGATGGACGGAGGACCCAGCAGGCCGGCCGATGACACCCATGTATCGAGACGCCCAAAGTTGTTAAGTAACTCGTCAATAAGAACAAGCGTCTCTTCTTCCTTGGCTACGTCAAAGGGGTAAGGGATGATTTTCGTGTTTGGGTGCTCGATGTGGACATTGTCGACCAAAGGCTTGAAGCCTTCATCGCTGGCCGCCTTGTCGCATGCTGGATAATGTCAGCCCAAGATAAACCATTGCCGTGAAGAGGGTCTCAAATTGTAAGACTGACCGTATATGGAAGCGGCGCCATGTGCTGCTCTCGCGCGTTAGGGCTACTTATGAGTGATATGATGGCATAGGTGTTGGGAAATCATACCGGCCAGTTCCTCAATGATAGCCTGCCCAACGGGCTGGGCGGCGCCAGTTACGACGCAAACAAATCCGTACTGATCTAAAATGAATCTTCTTCGACGCCAGATAAAATTGCATTTGACTCACGAGCTTGCCATCGGCACGGTAAGGGCTGAAATCAATGGTGGTATCCATGTTAGATGTAGTCGCCAATCATGAAGGTACAACAGTCTGGACAGAATCAACTGGGAAACGACTCGCGAAAAGTCGATGATGGGTCATGTAAATGTTGATTGACGTCCATGATGTTAGATGTAATGGGGAGAATCGCATATCTTCTCACGTCCAAACCATTTATTCTGGTGGTCTGGGCCCGTGGATGGGCTGATGCCGTCACCTCCACGCCAGACGTAAACCAGCCGAAAGATGCTTCTCCGAGGGGCATCAACAACCCGATCATGGAGGCGCACAACAACCAATACATCTATCTCAAGCCTCGATAAGAGATAAGACATGAGCGCATGAAGTACGTATCCTGGCTGCTCCATTTTGTTTTCTCTCTCTTGCTTCAATGTGTACTAAAAGCCAGTCGCAAGCACACGCAAAAACACGCCATGTCACGACATGGGAATTAGGCCCAGCAGCACATGGGAATGTGGTGGTTTTCCCTGGTGGATGGCCCGCCGCGGGGGTGGGTAACTGCTCGGTCTGTCATTCATATTGGGCTTACGTGATTGGTTGCCAACGAAGCCTGAAGAATGGATGATTTGCCCCGCCATCTCAATTCGACATTCAATCACATCGCCGCACCTGTTAAGGCTCGTTCCGACAGAGTCATTCCTTGAGATGCCATAACCCATACCTAGGCCGAGTCGGCATATCCTTGACAAGATTTCTTTCCATTTGATGCAGTAGGTTCGCAGCCATGACCCCAAATCTGTGGTGAATGAGGAGACAATTGCCAGCATGGACAATGCCCGTTCCGCTCGCAGAATCTGCAACCAATTCATTCAATGACGGTAGCTTCATGTACCAGGACATGATACAGGACCCCTGCCCAGTATTCCATGGTTGAGATTGTTCGGCAAGTGTAAATATGGCTTTCTTCCTGGTAATCTGAGCACTGACGGCATTTGACACGACGGTTCCTGACCGTTCTTCCCAGCGTCATTCCGTCCCTCGGACGACAACCGTCTGAGCGTCGTGAGATACGCGCCGCTTGCAGATGGCGACGAGATCAGAGAATAAACACTAGATCAAAGAGATCAGCGAACAGGAGGGTTACATGTCCGCCCCACGCAACCAATGCGGGACGCCCTGCCTTGGGGTGTGAGTTGGGTCAAGGGGACATGACAGCAAGGGGATTCGTTTCGCAAAGAGAATTGACACGTTGAATAGCCCAACGTCAAAGAAGACAAGAGACGGCAGAGAGCGTGGAAGGTTGAACCGATGTCGTGGGGGTCCCGTTATTGCTTTGCAGCAGTTTCGGGTGGTCCCTTCAGACAGTTGATTAGCCGGGTTGAAACGTGAACCTGAAGGCACGTATTCGCTTGGCGGTTTGCTGGCACATTTCTAGCTTCGAGGCGCCATTGAATCCTGACCAGAGCTACTAACGGGTAGCCTGGCGGTCCTTTCGTCTGCCGACGTTTGATACCGAACAACCATTGGGTTCCGTGTTCCGTGGCATCCTATCGCCGACAGGAATAAAGTCCGTGGGTGAAGCACTGGCACCCAGGAAGGTGTGGATAACGATGACGGATGAGAAATCCAGACCCGCTTAGCTAAGACTTGATCGGGGAGTGGGGAAGAGAGTTCTGCTCGAAATTGTTAGAGGGGTACTTTGGATTCATGGGATAAGAATAGCCTCTGCGGCGGGTTAGGGGAGGACATTCAGGCTGGACGCAGCGAGCGATTGCGCGGTGAAAGACCCTTCAGGACGCAGAAGCCTGGATTTTGCCTGCCTCCCAGGCGGATGGTTGCCTGCCCAGAGGGTGCCGCGGCAGGTCCAACAGCGCCCAGCACCCAAAGGTATGTTACGGCGCAGCTGGAGCATGACAAGCGGATCAGGGTCCTCCTCGGGTTTGCTGGAGGGTCGTTGGAGGGTTGTTGGAGGGTTGTTGGACCCCTCGGACCGGATCTGGCAGGACGGTGCAGGTATTGCATCATCAGCACCGCCACTGTGGCTCAAAAACATTCTACACCTTTCCATGGGATTCAGATTGGGGCCCTTTGGGCGCGGGAAATGCGCAAGGCGACCCGCACTCGCAGCCTGCTTTCTCCCTTTATTTTGAAAAATCCAATGTCCCGTCACTAGCGTAGCCGGTCCATTCAGCCCAGGTAGATTTCCACCCTTTTCGCTCCCCGCCACGAATTGCATCAATATTTGCCTGCCCCCAGCCCGGCCTCGACCTTCCTCAATCTTTTTCAACTTTTCTCGCTGCAACATCTCTTTCCCGTTTACCAGATACCCAGTTGCGCAGACAACGTTGTGCCGACCATTTTCAGAAGGTATGTGTGCAACCTCTCTCGTTTGCTTTCCGCCGGCGCAAACCTCAAGGTGAAGGCGAGGTGGCGGATACACTTTCTCTGTTCGCCCTGGTCAGCCAGCCTTAACCTGCGATTCCTGCTGCGCCCAACACCGAGGCCTCCTTCCTGCGCAAACCCATCTCCCTACAAATTGCACAGGCAGAGCAAGTTCGATGACCAGAGGCCACGAAACTTACAAAACTCTGGCTGTTCGTTTTCGCTGACAGGCTCCGACTCCGCAGGCCCCTCCAAGGACCCTTACCCCCCAAATCCCGATTTCAGCGCCAAGGTTTTAGATAAGGACTACTGTACCGACATACACCATGGTCAAGGAAACGAAGCTCTACGACACCCTCGGCGTATGTTCCCACGGCATATTCTTTGTATGGTCGTTCGGAAATATTAACGTGGGAGACAGGTGGCGCCGACTGCGACTGAGACGGAACTGAAGAAGGCCTACAAGACGAATGCCCTGAAGTACCACCCTGGTATGTGAATCAAGTTGCGCTGTTCTGCCAGGAGCTTGCTGACGGACTGCAAACAGACAAGAACGCCCACAACCCCGAGGCCGAAGAGAAGTTCAAGGAGGTCTCCCACGCCTACGAGATCCTTTCCGATTCCCAGAAGCGTCAGATCTACGATCAATATGGCGAGGCCGGTCTTGAGGGTGGTGCCGGCGGTGGTGGTGGTATGGCTGCCGAGGACCTGTTCGCTCAGTTCTTCGGCGGTGGCAGCTTCGGCGGTGGCCTCGGCGGCATGTTCGGCGGCGGTGGTATGCCCAACCGCGGTCCCCCCAAGGCCCGCACCATTCACCACACTCACAAGGTCTCTCTTGAGGACGTCTACCGTGGCAAGATCTCCAAGCTTGCCCTTCAGCGCTCCATCATTTGCCCCAAGTGCGAAGGTCGCGGTGGAAAGGACGGCGCCGTTAAGCGCTGCGCCGGCTGTGACGGCCACGGCATGAAGACCATGATGAGACAGATGGGTCCCATGATCCAGCGCTTCCAGACCGTCTGCCCCGACTGCAATGGCGAGGGTGAGACCATCAAGGACAAGGACCGCTGCAAGCAGTGCAACGGCAAGAAGACAATCGTCGACCGCAAGGTTCTCCACGTTCACGTCGACCGCGGTGTTAGGAGCGGTACCAAGGTTGAGTTCCGTGGTGAGGGTGACCAGGCCCCTGGCATCCAGGCCGGTGACGTCGTTTTCGAGATTGAGCAGAAGCCCCACCCCCGCTTCACCCGTAAGGAAGACGACCTCCTCTATCAGTGTGAGATCGAGCTGGTCACTGCTCTGGCTGGTGGAACCATCTACATTGAGCACCTCGACGACAGGTGGCTCAGCATTGAGATCCTGCCCGGTGAAGCTATTGCGCCTGGTATGTTTTACCATCCCGTCGTTTTCCATACGGACCAACTAACAACCTGTAGATGCTGTCAAGATGGTTCGTGGCCAGGGTATGCCTTCCCCGAGACACCACGACTTCGGAAACCTGTACATCCAGTTCAGCGTCAAGTTCCCTGAGAAGAACTGGACCGACGACGCGACGGCCTTCGAGGCTCTCCAGAAGCTCCTTCCCGCCCCGTCTCTGCAGACCGTGCCTCCCCCTGAGGCCATGACCGAGCCTGCGGACCTCGAGGATCTGGACAACAGCGCACAGGCTAAGGTCTTTGGCGGCGCTGGCTCGATGGACGAGGATGACGAGGATGGTCCCCACGGCGCCGAGCGCGTGCAGTGCGCTTCCCAGTAGACGACATAACTTCTGACGATATTTGACATTACGAGCATCTTCGGCGTGTTGGGGAAGGGGGCGTGGATCGAGGCAGTTCTTCACATCTGTTCTATGGAACGGAAATGCATATTTTCCCAGTCACGAATGGATGGAAACGGTTGCATGGAAATGGTAAAGAGAGGCCTGCCATTCGGCGGCTGCATGTGGGAAGAGGCAGCAGCTGACTGGACGCCTCGACTAGATGCGCTGAGTCGGTTCGTCGAGAATGAAGGCTGGATTCCGATGGACCAGCACAGTACAGGGATTTCTAGTCCAGCGCTTGCGTGTTAAAAACATCATTTGGCTTCTTTGCTCGACGGACATCGAGACTTGGTAGGAAGGCGTTCACGGTTTCACGGTCATAGAGTATAATCCGTTGAATCGATTTGATGATACACATGTTTTTGTATTTGTCTACTTTGAAGATGTGACTATGATGCTTCCTGTGGCTGCTCTGGCTGCTCAGCTTCCTCGCCTTCCTCACCCTGCTCCTCGTTCTTCTTGCGCAAATCTCCAATGTTGTACAGCAGCTTGCGTACTTGCTCCTGGGTCAGATCAAACTCGTTCTCCGTCAAGCTCGCGTCCTGGGGTACGAAGTCTTGCGTTGTTGAGAAGGCAGCGCCGGTCCACTTGTAAGACACGAGGCCGTTTTCATTAGTGCTTGACTCCGCCGGGTCAATCGTGACGAGGATGGTACTCAGAGGACTATCGCTGGAGATGGGGGCAACGTGTAGAGGGTTGCCTGGGAGAGAGACTGTCTGTACGTGGGACAGAGTGTTTTGTTCTGAGACACGGAGCACGAAGATTGCAGGGACACTAAGTGACAGGTCAGTGTGAGCACTTCAAGACATGGCGAACAGAGACGTACCCTTCACAGACCACCAAAACAACGGGCACCGGCAGACCATTGGCGAGGACAGTGGCAGACAGGAGCTGGGAGACCGCGACCTTGGCAGCCTCCTGTTCGACCTGGCGAACCTGCTCCAAGATGTCGAACTTGGACAAGATATTGCCGGCCTCCCAGTTCCATACGAACAGCTCACTGTCTCCACCTCCCGAGACGAGAACGTCTTGACTGGGGAGAGTCAGGGCGCTGACGAAGTTGGTGTGGCCAAGACAGAAACCCTCGATAATGTGGGCGTGGGGCATGTAGCGCGAGACACGAATATGCTCATCGCGGTCCGCGGTGATGATATACCGGCGGGATCCCTTCTCGGCGAGCGTCATGGCGGTGAGCATAGAGACGTGGCCAAGCAGGAGGGTGTGCTCGAAGGTCGGATCCTCCTTGGGGGCGTCGCGCTTCGACTTGTTCATCTCACGCTGCTGGTTCTTGAGGGCGCGGAGGTTGGCTTTGGAGTGCACAGTGAAGTTGCTGGCTTCAGGCTTGAAGGGCTGGGCCTCTGACGCTTGTGTTGCCGGCCCGGCGGGCTCCTCGGGAGCATCAGTGGAAGCAGGCTTATCAGAGGGGATAAGGGGCAGGGAGAAGACATCGCCAAACTTGTCTGCGCTCAGGATCGTCTCGTCGTCTGGGCAGATGAGGACGGAGCAGGGGCGTTTAGGCATTGTCCTTTGCATGTGTTAAAGTCTATCTCACCCAGGAAACGGGAGACGAGGGCTGACATACCTCTGGCTCAGCTCTTTCAAGCCGCCCTTGCCGTCGTGCTCGAGTACCCACAGGCCCTTGTTATGACCTGAGATGGCAAGCAAGTGACTGCCGGTGCTGGTTGTTGTCATGAGTGTGATGACGGGCTGGTCCGGAACTCGCGCAAAGCGATTGCTCTGCTGCTGGTGTTGGGCCTTGTTGCCCTTGTTTCCCTTCCTCCTGTCCTTTTTGCCCTTCTTCTCGTTTTCGTTCTGCTGCTGCTGCTGATCCTCGGCCTGCTTCTGAGGTTCGTCCACAACCATGGCATCGCCGTCCTTGACCTCATCCTCCTTCTCAACCCTCTGGCGCTTGGCTGGTGGGCCATCTTCATCATTGGTCGGGGAAGCAGGTGTGGGAACTCCTGAGCTCACTTCGATCTCAACCTTTGCTGCGGCGTTGGTGGCCGAGGCAGCTGCGACCTTTTCGACGTCGGGGTGCTTCCATGTTGAGATGTGAGAGCCGTCTTGCAGGCTGAAGGAGTGAATCTTGCCGCCCCTGGCAGCAAAGATGACGTTGCCGCAGGGCTGGACAAAGTTGTACGGAATCTTCATCGTCATTACGGGTTGCTGGAAGTTGAGTAGGCTCATTTAGATCAATTGAGCTTGTCTACACCAGGAACTGAGGTCAGAATAGGACTTTCACTGAAGAACTCATCGGCCATCTGAAATGCGCCCCACTATGGAAGTGAAAAAAAAGATACTTCTGGCATGTATCTTTTTTCTCAAAAGCTTGGACCACCATACCCTGCAGCAGCAGATGCTTGACCCTCTCACCTCAGACCTGCAACCCCCGGCCGCCCGTTGGTTGCCCTAAGGTCCAGTGGAATTGGCTGGCTCGTCGGCCCCGGGTGGGTCCACACATTTTCGCGAAGCAGCAGAGAGCAAAAACCTTTTTGCTTCGCGGAGGCTCTTTTTTCTTTCCTGCTACATCACCATTTTGATACCCCAATTTCCCATCAACCAACAAGGAACAAATTCATTTGCCCTTAAACATCCTGCCTTCATAAAATAAGAAGATATGGGGGGCAAATCTGCGAACAAGGCCGGCTACTTCGACAAGCTCAAGGGCTTGCTCGAGGAGTACAAGTCCATCTTCATCGTCTCCGTCGACAATGTCTCGTCTCAGCAGATGCACGAGATCAGACAGTCCCTCCGTGGTGAGGGTGTCGTCCTGATGGGCAAGAACACCATGGTACGTTTTCTCGGGGAGTCAATGGCGAGTCAACCATCGCGCGACACGATGCTAACAAATATTCCAGGTTCGCCGTGCCCTCAAGACCTTCATCCCCGATGCCCCCGAGTACGAGCGTCTGCTCCCCTTCGTCAAGGGCAACGTCGGTTTCGTCTTCACCAACGGGGACCTCAAGGACATCCGTGACAAGATCCTCGCCAACAAGGTCGCCGCCCCTGCCCGTGCCGGTGCCGTCGCTCCCTCCGACGTCTGGATTCCCGCTGGCAACACCGGCATGGAGCCCGGAAAGACCTCTTTCTTCCAGGCCCTCGGTGTCCCCACCAAGATTGCCCGTGGTACCATTGAAATCGTTTCGGACCTGAAGCTCGTTGAGGCCAACACCAAGGTCGGCCCCTCCGAGGCTACCCTCCTCAACATGCTCAACATCTCTCCCTTCACCTACGGTATGGGCGTCGCTCAGGTCTACGACCAGGGCAACACCTTCCCCTCCGAGGTTCTCGACATCTCCGAGGACCAGCTCCTCAAGGCCTTCGGCGGTGCTATTGCCACCATCGCCGCTGTCTCCCTGGCCATCAACTTCCCCACCCTTCCCTCCGTCATCCACTCCTTCTTCAACGGCTACAAGAACGTTCTCGCTGTCGCCATCGAGACCGAGATCAGCTGGCCCGAGATCGAGGAGCTCAAGGACCGCATCGCCAACCCCGATGCCTACGCCTCTGCCGCCCCCGTCGCCGCTGCCGGTGGCGCCGCTGCTGAGGAGGAGACCAAGGCTGAGTCCGAGAAGGACGAGGAGTCTGACGAGGATGGTGGCTTCGGCGGTCTCTTGTATGTTTTCTCCCTACCCCTTTCCAGTGATGTGTTGCAGTGTTTGCTAACTTCCTTCCCAGCGACTAAATGCTTTGACGGGAAATCGGTGTTACGACGGCTTCTATCTGGGTTACGACTGGGTTTACGACGACATGTCGATCTAAAGCACGGCTACATAGATGGGTTGCCAGTCAATTAAGCACATCGCATTTGACGGCAAGACTGGCTCATGACTGATGAAATGGTGAACGTGACATGCTTGAAGCATGCTCGTCCCAAAGTCCAAAAGGTTAGTTTCCACTCCTATCTCACTTTTACTCACCCACCTGCGTCCTATGATTATATAAACGTTCAAGAGCTTTTTAACCCTGAATCTTTCTTGATGACACACATCACCACCCTATGAGGATGCTTTACAAATCTTTTTCTTCTCGTTCAGCCTACTTTTTACTGGGTATCATGGCTAACGTACACAAAGTCGCAGGTCCTACAATACAAGTGCTGCCGTATCCAGTGTGTCCCCTTTTGCTTCATTGCCCGTGTGTATGAGTGATTGTACAAGATGAGATTCTTAGTGACCGAGCACTTGCTTGGCGATCTTGATAGCCGGCTCCGGCAAATCAGCCAGCCGCGCAACTTTCAGAGCATGGCTCTGTCGGTTGACGCCCTTCTGTAGCCTATGAATATAGACAAATCCTCCATCTTCATCCTCCTCTACGTCCGTGCAATACGTGTCCACGCCTCCGTTCTGTAAGAGCCCCTCGGCCTCGGCCAGGTCTGCCACCTTGTGAAAATGCGTCGCAAACAGCGCCCGGCATTGGTTGATTGTGACCAGATGGTGCAAGCAAGCGTACGCGACCGCCGTGCCGTCTTCGGGCGTCGTTCCCCTCCCGATCTCGTCCATGATGACGAACGACCGCGGCGTGGCGTTGCGGAGAATCTGTGCCGTCTCCATCATCTCCACCATGAAGGTGCTCTGGTCCCGGTACAGGTTATCCGCCGAGCCCACACGGCTGAAGATGACGTCCACGATGCCCATCTCCGCGTAGTCCGCGGGCACGTAGCAGCCGATCTGCGCGAGTATCGTGATGAGGGCGTTCTGCCGCAGGAACGTGCTCTTGCCGGCCATGTTGGGACCCGTGATCAGCCACAGCTTCCCGGCCGAGGGACCGCCCACGAGACAGTCGTTTCGGACGAAGCTGCGCCCTTGCTCGTGTAGGCCGCCCTCAACCGTAGGATGTCTGCCGCCGATGATGGTGTGCGCCGACGAGTTGTTGAGCAGCGGCCGCGTCAGCCCCTGCTCCTCGGCGAGCTTGGCGAACGATGTTGCAATGTCGAGCTCGTCCAGCACGGCGGCGTTGCGACGCAGCTTGACGAGGTTCAGGACGACGGCGGCGCGGAGGGCGTGGAAGACGCGCTGCTCTTCGGTGCGGATGCTGTGCCGGGCCTGTTCGAGCTGCTGGCCGAGATGAGTCCATTCGGGCTCGTGGAACGAACGTGTCGAACGGCTTGCGCTGAGGGCCTTGATGTCGGCGGAGACGGAGCGAGCATCTTTGCCTTTGATGTGGCAGAAGTGGCCGAGAGCGGGGCTCCAGCGGAGGGTCAAGGAAGTGGCACCGTGGTGTTCGCGGAGGTCTTCCGTGAGTGTTTCCTTCTTGGCATGAAGAGTGGCCAGATCATTGTGGAGTTCGCGGAGAAGTTTGCTGGCGTTCGGCTTCATGATCCACGTCTCGTTGTCGTCGGCGTACGCCTCTCGCACAGAGGTCGGGCGTTTCTTCTTGGCAGCCGCAGCAGCACCCTTTGGCAGGGCGTCGGCGTCTTCTTGTGAGCCTTCCATGCTCACGATTTCCTGCGCGAGAGACATCATTTGTCCTGCCTGGCTCTCTTCGATCTGATGTTGATGGATGATGCCTTCTTCGTCGATGGCTTCCTTGATGCGACGTGCCATAGTCAAGGGCTTCTTCAGGTCGAGTCGAGAGCTCATCCGCGATAGGCATGCGGACTCGTCGGATGCTGCTAGAAGCAGCTGCTTGATGCTGTCAGTGGCCTGAGTGGTGTTGGCCAGGGCTACTAGGTCGTCCGGCTCTCCTCGGCCCAGCGCAAACTTCTGCACCAGCCGCTGGGAATCGTGGCTGCGGCGGAGCAGTACAACCACAGCGTCCCGCAAGTCCGGGTCTTCGATGAATCGTGCGACGAGATCCTGCCTCAGCTTGATGACCTCGAGGGATGTTGACGGGGCACTGAGCAAATCATTGAGCAGTCGAGCACCGCTCTTCGTGACAGTCCGCCGGATGGCGTGTAACAGGCTACCGCGGAAGTTCGCATCTCTGATGGTCTGTTTAATTTCCAGGGAGCGCATGCTGTTCTTGTCTATGGTCATAATTTGCATGTTCTCATGACGCTGCGGCGGCTGCAGCTTCATGCTTAGCCCCAGTAGCCGCTCCTTGACGTAGTGGAGGAGCAGACTCCCCGCCATCACCTCATCGTCAGTGAAGGCGTCCCGGACAGGCTGCGGGATCTCAGTCTCGAGCATGGGTGTCCAATCAGAAAGACGCCTTATTTCGCCGAACGGGCTATACGTGACCAGGTGCCGGTCCTCAGCCAGTATGGAAAACAGCCCATGGCCGGTTTGGGTCTGGAGCTCGCTGTCTAAGACGACCTCTCTGGGGCATATTCT
Organism: Colletotrichum fructicola Nara gc5; assembly: GCF_000319635.2. Taxonomy (NCBI): domain Eukaryota; kingdom Fungi; phylum Ascomycota; class Sordariomycetes; order Glomerellales; family Glomerellaceae; genus Colletotrichum; species Colletotrichum fructicola. The sequence continues at coordinate 2,572,083 of NW_027094051.1, read as the reverse complement.
CGACAAGATCGAGGGCAGCGCTGTGAGATCGGAAGCCTGAGTGTAAAATTGGCCGGTGGACAGGTCCAACCACGCGAGGCCCAGTGGTAGTGGTTCAGCAGGGTCACCAGCTGCCGGAGTCAGACTCTGGTCAGCGGCTGTATGGGTCGAGTCTTCCCCCTCGCTTCCGGACTGGGCCGCGGCCGTATGGGCATGGACAGCCAGCACATAGTTGTTCGCATATGGATCCATGAAATTCTCATCAATGAGAGTTCCTGGCGTGATAATACGAGCAACTTTGCGATCGTGCATCAGCCCACCAGACTTAATCTTCTCGGGCGCCTTGTTGGGGAACTCTTCAGCAATGGCGACGTAGCGATTCAGGTCCTGGACCAGGATCTTGAGGAAACGGTCCAGCTGGAAGAAAGGGAAACCGGCCTAGCCATCACATATCAGACCTGAGGAGGATACGAGCACGGCGTTGAACAAAAGTGAGAAAGATTTACCATGGAAACGGGGCCCGCATTCGTCTTTTTCTGGGCGACCTTGAGGTTGAGCAAGGGGCCAAGCTCCTCGGCGTGCTCAAAGTACAGCTCGTAGAAGCCACCAACACGCGTCAGTAGCACGCAGTTGTCGAACTTTTGCATGTTTTGACGAGCCTGCAGCACCACGGTTGGATAGGCCGGTGCCTCATCTTGCGTGGGACAGGGATCTAACGGCAGCAGGAGTCCCTGGGGTAGATCGTCAAGCTTCACGGTTGACGTTGTCTTCTTGCCCCTGGCAAAGACACCAGCAGGCGATTGCCAGGATGGCATTCCCACAACCCCAACGTCTTGGCCGAAACCCCATCGGTAGCCATTGCGGCGCAGGCGGAGAGATGCGGGGATAGACAATCGGGAAGCAGTCAGTAACGGGGGCACCAGGTCATGACAGGCGAGTGTGGTGAGTGATCGGGCCAACATGTGAGCATATCATCAATATGAGCTGTTCGGGAGTGACGTCGGTTCAGGCGTTTGTCCGATTCGGCACAAGAGGAATAGCCCTAAGAAGGTAAGGGTGAAGGGCCTAGGCGCGGCGAGGAATGTGGTGTTGTGACGTTCGGGGGAGGGAAATGATGAGATAATGAGCCGGGTGGAGGGCGGGCGCCGGGGTTGGTTCAGGCTGGACGCGAATCATGCGAGCGGCGTTGTAGTCGTAGAACATCGCGAGATTTTTCGGGACCGTGGCCTCGAATCCGCCCGAATCGATCGGAGCCCATGGGGACCCATAGGGGGGATCTCGCTGGAGGGCGGGCGCCTGACAGGCTGCTGCGCTGTGCTGTGGGGCCGGTAGTCCAGGCGTCTGGGACCGTTCACCTCAGCGTATTTGCATCGCGGCTCTCGCCGGGCTGGGACAGGTCGCCAGGGGGTGGGGGCCTATGGGAAGGGCTTGGAACGGATCTAGGCACCTAGGCACGCCAGGTAGCATGGCATGGTAGGTATGGCTACCTAGCGAAAGGGATGGGACGGCGTGGAACGGACATGGAGAGAGAAATGGCATGGCATGGTCGGGGCGGCGATAAAACTAGGCGACAACCCTGTACGGATGTGTGTCGAGTTGGCCCGAAGGCTTGGGGGAGATGCGACGGACCAAGATAGCAGCAAACGACACCGGCCGATGGCTTGTAAGTCGATGACTGTTCGCCGTGCGTTAGGTTTTGTTATCGCCGAAACATCGCAAACCGGATGTAAGATGGAACTGGAGATGTGCGACACGCGAGGCGGAGAAGAAACGGGGTTTATGGAGCAGGGCCACGATCGGAATTAGGGGTCTTCGTTTGTATCCGTTGCAATGCTCCGGCTGTCCTGGTCTGAGTGTGAGGAGTTGTTCAGATAAGGTAAATGATCCATAAGCAGCCCAGCAAGATTCACTGTGAGTCTAAACAGATGGCAAACAAGAGAGAAGATTCGAGACAGTGTTGGTGCTTTTTCCGGGTACCTGCCTGGTGTGCATCATCGTCTTACGAGAGTCGGTTGCGTCTAGCGTCATTTATTTGGGCCAGTCGTACGTAGGAACGACAATCATGGGCACCGTTGGTGCATTGTTGGGTCCAAACAACTAAGGGACCACAGAAATGGAACGGAGCTGCAGGACCAAAGGACCGCGCTGTTGGAGGCCCGTCTGTAGATTCCATGTCAGTGAGATGTGTGTGTGTATTGGTGGTGGGGTCGAAGCACTGTGTCGAGACTGTATTTCCTCCCTCCTTCCACCGCCTTCGTTTGTAAGTTGGGCCGCACCGCTACAGCACTTTGGGTTGGGGGGGTTGCATAAACACAGTGTTTGGACGGCAGCAGCGCCTAGATGACCACTAACACGCGGTCGACGTGCAGTAGGAGCAACCAGTTGGCAGCGAGGCAGGTCCGTTGGCGCTGCTGTGCGGGCGATGGTCGAATGATGTTACCGTCATGTTGAGATTGACAGGGCGGGGGTCGCATCATGGATGGCCATATCATGGCTCGCTAACCATTGTGATCAACGCACCGCTGGGCCCCCAAAAGGGGAACAGTCAGCCCGAGGGAGTGCTCCCAAATGCTCGCTGCAGCAGATGACTGTGGCCTGTAGGCAATCAAAGATGGGCAGACGATATGGGATGCCGCCACCCCGGAGCACTCTATCTCGAGTTTTGATGGCAGCCGCCAACTTCCCCATGTCCAAATCCAGGTCTGGTAGGCACGCAATGGGAATCATGGTTCCTGAATGGTTACCGGGTTGAAGCCAGTAGCACGCGGCATGGCAGATGACGGAAACATGTCAGGACCCGGCGCGGCTTTCGGGAAAAGAAGGGGAAATAGGGTCTGACTGGAGTCAATAGAAGGTGTGGTGCGTCTTATTGTGCGAGTGTGGCTACTGCAGGATGGGGTGCTTGACGTTAGGTATGCTGGCCCTGCCAACTGATGATACCCTCCCTGAGAACATTATCGTATGTGGATGTGGGAACACGGCATATGGGGAACGTGTGGGTAGGGCAGCGTGGCTTAAGATCGTAGCATGCCATAGCGAGGAAAGTGTATGATGCTTGGATGAGAGTCCACCTTGGTGATGTGAGAATGTAATGAGGTCGGGTCGGAAGGACGCCAGCTGTAAGCCTATGCCGGCACGCTGGTTGCAGTCAGCGGTGCTGGGTGTGTCTGTTGGATGCCAGAATGCCATTGTTAAGTGCGGTCAATGCATTCCTTGGCTTCGGATTGGTCTGTTAGAGTACCCGAGGGGTGTGCTGCAGGGCATGACAGACATGGAACAAAGCAGAACAGGAGGGCAAAGGGAAGGGGAAAAAAGAAAGGAAAAAATTAAGGCGACTGGATTCCATTGATTGCCTGTCACTGACGGGCAGCCCGCTGGCCGTTGAAGCGGATGGAAGTGTGCAACGAGTCGGTGAAAGTCCCTGCGCGCACGCGGTAGGGCGGCAGGGTACCCTGGGGTACGTATCGCCCTGGCCCCAACAGCACGGCGCGGTTGCCATTCGGTATCGACCGATTTCGACTCCTTCTCAGCCCATTCCCGCTCACTCCCCAAATTTATCATCAGACCCTTGGCCCAAACATGGCAGCATGCGCCGTCATGTTGCCTTTCCGATTTGAAATGTGGCCATGTAGGTATATATCTCTTTTTCAGCGCCCCGTTTCCCCCTCCTTTCCTACCGAGCACTTGGTTTGATACGTCTATCCTGCCTGCCTGTCTGCTCTTCAGCGGATCCCCGTCCACTTACACACCCATCACACCAAAATCCGTCTCATCTGCTGCCACCAGTACAACTACTCTTACACCACCACACCCCCCGACCATCCGTCTCTTCCTCTCGTCTTACTATTACTACCGCCTCTCCTACGACTTTCGAGAGTTGCGCAAATACAATACTTCTTACTACTCACTCGCCTTCTTCTCGAGTGCGTCTATTGCCAACCAGCAAAAAACAACTGAAACAAGAGCGACCCGCCGCTCGCCCATCGATATCCACGATATCAGACATTAGCCGTCTCAACGAGACCGCCGCCCAACAACACATATCACGACAGCAAAGCTGCTTGGAAAAACCACCCTTTATGGCTGCGCATCTACCTACCATCAACTTCAACCCTTTAGCCCCCGTCACGCCTCCCCCCGAACATCTCTCCTTCCGAAAACCCGCCCTTCCGCTGTCTGCTCAACTGAAACGCAAGGCTGCCGAGGCCAACCTCGACGACCATAATGTTCCGATGAAGAGGGAGTCACCATCGACGTCAAGCTCCCAGCCTACAGCTCAGGCGAAGCCGACCTCTATCCCGACACCAAGCACGGACCCTAGTCAGCCACCGATGGACCCGAGATACGTCGCCATGGTATCACGCATTGCCGCCTACTACCAGCAACGGTGCCAGGCCATTTCTAATGCACAGCAGCAAAGGTGTCAGGCTTGGGCAAACATGCACAGGCAAAAGTGCCAGGAAATGATGCAGGCTGCCATGTTGGTCGTGGCGTGGTACATTCGCGACCGGATTCAGCGGAGACGCCGGAGGCAAAAGCGCCATTTCCGGTCGGGGTTAAGAGCACAGAGCACCCGCTCCCGAGTGGCCAAGGGCGAAGGTGTCCGGCGCTGGGTCATGAATATCCCCGAGGGTCTTCCGTCGCCGCACATCCCGGCGCTAGACGACCTTGCTGACCAAGAGGAGGCTCACTTCTCCATGGACAAGGAGCCCCCACCAGACAAGGACTCCAAGCTGTTCGAGATGGCCGACGGAATGATCAGGAGCCAGTACCGCAAAATCGAGGTGCCCATTCTCGGCGTGCTCGGCTTTGAGGAAAGCGAGAGCGAGAGTGAGAGCGAGGCCGACGATGACTTTGACCAGCCCTTGGATGACGAGCTCGAGGAGGGCGAGGTGGAAGACTACGACGATGAGGAGGACGACCTTGACCTGTATGAAGATGAGGATGAGGAAGACGGCTCGGAAGTTGTTCACAAAGGCACCGGCACCGGCACTGGAAGCCGGGCCAAGAACTCGGGTCTGTCATCTTGATTTGGAACGGCACGGACGGTGTTGGAGGCGCATCTTTACTCATTTTTTTTTTCGGATTTTCTACGGTGTTACGGACATGGACAATGATGTGATGATTGGTTGTTACCCTGGGCGATCTGCATACCTCACTTTCTGGCTACTACGTAGTATAAATATCCCGCATCCCGTCGATAGGAAACAAGACGAATATTTTCCACACATCTCAAGACCAGTTCAAAGACCAGTTCATCTTGTTCCGAGCGCACGCTTTCAGATCGGGCGAACATCGTCCTATTGTGAGCCGTGACCACTTAAGCGAGATGGGTCGGTAAACCTTAATTGGTTGACATCTGCTGATATTCTGGAAGCTTTTTGGCGCCGCGAAATGCACCAAGATGGACCTCGAACCACTTCCACGTTGCCTTCTGTTTTCGCTTGGAGCCGTCCCCATCCCCCGAGCTCCCGTCGTCGCCCCGATCCATGGGGTTTCCGATCAATTTCTCGGTCAGCCGTGGATTCCGGAAAACAAATCGTCCTTCGGCTGGTCATCTGGGGCAGATGGGCCGCGAGGGCATTCCGAATCGCGATCGTGCCGCATTTCGCTTGATGGGGATACGATGCTGCACGATGACTTGATTTCCCCAGATATCCACCCCGACTGACAGCCCATACATACAGGCGAATGCATCGCTAAAACACGCGGACAGGACGATGTCTCCCAAGGTTGCACCTCATGTGTACTGAGTCTTGTGGAACTGCTGTGCAACTGTTGTGCAACTCTACTCGCATACAGATGACCTTGAATACTACTGTCTCCCTCTTGTTGATGTGTTTGTGGCAGGACGTTGCACTGGCTGTGCATTCTGGTTTCGTCACCTGCCACAACCGCAGCACCACCCTGCACTGTGTTTAACCTGCCGTACTGGTCGGCGACATGATTACCAGCCGTCGCCATGGCAAGAGGCAGGGCAATAGCGACAATAGAGAATGGCAGCAAGAAAGATCGTCGAGAATAGCAGCAAGAATGGACAGCAGGTGGGAGCAAGAGCCTTGCACAGTCTACCTCATCATTTGTCGTGCCGTCTTTTCGCTCTGGCAATATCCCAGCATCTCGCCTTCCGAAGCATCATAGAGTTGACCAGCAGGAAGGCGGCGAGGCATGCATGCTTCCGAAACTCTGGCTACCAGCTGCCTTTCGACCCCGACGCAGCTGGTCAACGTCGAAGGTTTCTCGTCAACATGGCAAGCGCTCTCTTCTCGAGTTACTGATGGTTTTTATTCCGTCACGAATTCCATCACCACCCCTTCAACGGTCCTCTGCCACATAGCGTCCTGCATCGTCAACCTTGTGCATCGTGATCGCACTGCTTGGAGTACCTCTGCGGCGTGGCTTGTCTGTCCTCATTCTCTTTTCATATCCTTACCAGCCTATTCTGCCGAATCACTAGTCATCTGTTCTATCCAGTCCTTCTCCGCGTCCATCACCTTCCTGTCTTAGACTCTGGGCGTTGGATCACCAAGTCGACGAGATGAGGTAAGACACACATTCCCGGTGCCAAACGACCTTATCCGCCGAGGAGCTCGGTGATGCGCCGGCTATCAAGGGGGATCGCATGACGGCTGCGTCACCCTCCATCACACGCCCACCTACACCCAACCTCCCCGCACTTTGGCTGCACCGGCCTGTCCCCGCACGCTCCCACTGGCTGTGTTTCAGTGGTCGCCCAGCTGCGCCAGGGTGTTCCCGTGCTCTGCCTTAGCTCCCCCCGGGAGCTTCGAGTCCGTCTTGCTTTCGTTCGATTTCAAGGAAAGCTAACCAGACATCCTTCTCGCAGTGAGCAAAAACAATCAAAGACCCTCAATCAGTATATGAACGACGCCCTAAGAGCTTCACAAGCTATTGATAAGGGCGCATCATCTCCATCACCCACCCCAAGGCCGACCCATCACCATCTCACGGAGCTCCAGCGTAATCGTCGCCTGAACAATCGCTCAGCTCCACCCAGCTCCCTCAATCGATTGAAACAGACCGGCAAGCACGCCCTCGACAACACTTCAGGACAGCCCACTATGGGTGGCGGCAGAGAACTCAAGAGCAAGAGCGACTACCCAGCTCTGGCCCAGCGGCCCGTCGGACAATGGATCTCCAACATCTACAAGGAGAGAATTAACCAGTTCTACTCCAGCGGACAATGGGAGAAATACAACCTGCTGGCGTACGTGAACCCCACTGCGCCCTGTACCCCATCTGGGGAACATTCAGCTAATTGTAGACCAGGATGATGACGGAGGGCACCGCGTCAGGCGAGCCTCATGTCAAGCTGTCCGTCTGGGACGCTCCTGATACCACCCGGCCGACATTCGAAGACGCCGTATCTCACGAATTCAAAAAGACCGAGGTTGGCGCTTGGTTTGGACCGTCTTGGTCCACCCACTGGTTCAAGGTCATTCTGACCGTACCAGAAGAGCTGCGTGACAAGGAGCTACTTGAATTGCACTGGGACGCCAACAATGAGGGCTTGGTCTGGACTGAAGACGGCAAGCCACTCCAGGGCCTCACCGGAGGCGGCGAACGTACGGAATGGATTCTGCCCAAGGAGTTTAAAGACGGCAAGGAGCACACCATTTACATCGAAATGGCCTGCAATGGCATGTTCGGCAACGCTCCCGGCGGAGATTCTATCCAACCCCCGGATCCTAACAAGTACTTCCAGCTCGGTAAGGCCGACATTGTCGCCGTCAACCCCCAGGCGAGAGCCCTCTGGATCGACATTTGGATCATTGGGGATGCTGCTCGCGAATTCCCCAAGGAGTCATGGGAGCAGCACAAGGCCCTCAAGGTCGCCACTAATATCATTGACGCCTTTGAGCTCGGCAACAAAGACTCCATTCTAAAATGCCGAAAGATCGCACAAGAGTACCTTGGTCCAGATGTCGACTCTCACAAAGTCTACAGCACCGACAAGGACCACCAGGTTTACGGCATTGGTCACTGCCACATCGACAGCTGCTGGCTGTGGCCATGGGCCGAGACGAAACGCAAGGTTGTGCGATCTTGGTCCAACCAATGCGATTTGATGGACCGCTATCCCGAATTGCACTTTGCGTGCTCGCAGGCTCAACAATACAAGTGGCTCAAGGAGCTATACCCCTACGCGTTCGATCGCGTCAAGACGAAGGTCAAGGAGGGCAGATTCCACCCGATTGGTGGCAGCTGGGTTGAGCACGATACCAATATGCCCAGCGGAGAGTCTTTGGTAAGGCAGTTTCTCTACGGCCAGCGCTTCTTTGAAAGCAACTTTGGCGAACGCTGCCAAACCTTTTGGCTCCCTGATACCTTTGGGTACTCTGCCCAGCTTCCTCAGCTTTGCCGCTTGGCTGGAATGAGCCGCTTCCTCACCCAGAAACTGAGCTGGAACAACATCAACAATTTCCCGCACACCACTTTCAACTGGGTTGCTCTTGACGGTAGCCAGGTCATCTGCCACATGCCGCCTTCCGAGACCTACACTGCCGAAGCCCACTTCGGCGACGTAAAGCGAAGTGTCAGTCAGCACAAGTCCATGGACCAAGATCACACCTCACTGCTTGTCTTTGGTAAGGGTGACGGTGGCGGCGGCCCTACCTGGCAGCACCTTGAGAAGCTTCGCCGATGCCGCGGTATGTCCGATCAGGTTGGCATGCTGCCTAGAGTGCACATGGGAAAGACCGTCGATGACTTCTTTGACAAGTTGGAGCCCAAGGCCAAGACGTTCGTGACTTGGTACGGCGAACTCTACTTTGAGCTTCACCGTGGTACCTACACTACTCAAGCTAACAACAAGTACAACAACCGCAAGTCTGAAAGCCTACTCAGGGACATTGAGTGGCTTGCCACCATTGCCACTCTGAGCGACAATGGAAAGGACTACAAATATCCCAAGAAGGACATTGACGATATGTGGGAGGCTGTCCTCCTCTGCCAGTTCCATGACTGTCTCCCTGGCAGTTCCATTGAAATGTGTTATGATGACTCTGATGAGGTGAGCACTGCCTTTCGATTCACCGTCGAATCCGCTAATCTTGGTAGCTTTACGACAAAGTATTCAAGACGGGCGAGAAGATCCTCAAGGATCTCCACAACGTCCTCGGCGTCTCTACCACTACCACTGGTCGCATCAGCGAGACCGTAGCCTTGAATACACTCCCTTGGCACCGAAGAGAGGTTGTCGAGATTGCTGAGAACGAGGCTGGTGTGGCTTGCGGAGACGGGCAAATGCTTGCCATTCGCCCCTTCAAGGTCGATGAGGAGAAGCCAGCTGTCACAATCGAGGAGGTCAGCGATGGTGTCTTCGTGCTGCAGAATGACCAGCTCCGTGTCAAGGTCGAAGATGGTTACATCACCTCTTTGTATGACCGCGTCGCTGATCGCGAAGTCATTGAAAAGGGAGGCAAGGCAAACCAGTACGTCGTCTTTGACGACAAGCCCCTTTACTGGCAAGCCTGGGATGTCGAAGTCTACCATCTTGACACCAGGAAGGAGCTCACCTGCGGGAAGACCTCCATTTCCGAGCAAAAGTCACACCGTGTCAGCCTGACGACGGAGATTAAGATCAGCGAGCAAAGCTCCTTGAAATCTACGATTACCCTCTCAGCTGCTCTTAAGGGAGTGCAATCATGGGTTGAGTGCCACGCTGAAGTCGATTGGCACGAGGCAATGAAGTTCCTGAAGGTCGAATTCCCCGTCGACGTCAGGAACACCGAGGCATCCTATGAGTCAGCGTATGGCGTCGTCAGACGCCCTACTCACTACAACACAAGCTGGGACATGGCCAAGTTCGAGGTCTGTTGTCATCGGTTCGCTGACTTGTCCGAGCACAACTACGGTGTCTCCATTCTCAACGACAGCAAGTACGGTTTCGCCACCGTCGGCAACTTGATGCGTCTCTCGCTTCTGCGATCACCAAAGGCCCCTGACGGCAATGCCGATATGGGCACACACCAAATCCGCTGGGCCATCTTCCCTCACGAGGGTAATCTCAGTTCGTCGACTGTCCGCGCGGCTTACGCTTTTAACAACCCTCTGAAGTTGCTCTCGGCGCCGGATGCTGCGCAGTCGACCCTGACGAAGAGCCCAGTCACCCTCACTGGAGACGGCTCTTTGGTCCTTGACACTGTCAAGCGTGGCGAGGATGACGAGGACGTCACTCGCGGTGACCTCCCCAAGCGCAAGGGCCGCAATGTCATCCTGCGCGTATATGACAGTCTTGGTGGACAAAGCAAGGGTACCATTGAGACGACTTGGGACGTCAAGCGCGTCTACAAGTGCAACTTGCTTGAGGATGACCTCGAGGAGATCAAGATCGACGATGGAAAGTTCAACATCACCTTGCGACCGTTCGAGATTGCATCGTACCGTCTGGAACTGTAGGATGAATGCCTCAGCGACTGCGGTCTCGATCATGAATGCGACTCGGACATTGCCGAAGTCGACGAAATTGCAACGCCATTTGATGACTTTTGAGAAAGCGTAAAGATGACCTTGGCGGTGTGATTCGGCACCTAATGAGTGATGGATGGATAACAGGAGATGAACATGCTCATGACTTGAGTCTGAGGACGCGTCAATACCTATGTAAAACAACACTTGAAATCAGAATGACTTTCTAGTTCCTTGATCCTACAAGCGCCCGCCCCAGAACGCCGCGGTGACTTTGAAAAAGCCTTGCAAATTCCCCGGGAATAATTGTGAACAGATCATAATACAATACACGGTTCCAACCCAAACTTTTCCATTCACAGCGAACCTTCCTGAGGCAGCTCCTCAATGACGGTTTCCACCATGTCAATAAGCTCGTCAATGTCTGGCCTCTCAGCCGGCTCGACCTTGAGACATTTCCTCACAACGTCGCGGATGGGCTCGCTGATCTTGGGCTCGCTGGCTGATGCGCCACCGTTGCCCGAATCAACGGCCTTGCCCTTCATGCCCGTGCCGGTGCGCCTAACGCCCTCGTCGGGGAACCGCCAGTCGCCGCCGAGAACGCAGAGACTCAGCGAACCACCCGTCTCGTCGGAGCGGGCCTCGAAGGGGGACTTGCCGACGAGGCATGCGTACAACGTGCAGCCCATCGACCAGATGTCCACCTTTGTGTCGATCACGGTGCCTGTGCGGACGTCGAAGAGCTCCGGGGCGCGGTAGGGCATGGTGCTGTGCTCGGCGGCGATGTCCTGCGTTGCGATGGCGAGGGAGTGCGAGGTGATTGCAATCGGGGACGGGGCGATGGAGCCGAGGTCCATCAGGATTGGGTTGGAGCCCGAGTCGTCAATCATGATGTTTCCTGTTTTGCCATAACTGTTAGTTCCCTGTACTGGCTGTCTGCTGAGTGGATGGATGGAAGCTTACCGGGCTTGATGTCGCGATGCGAATAGGACTTCACGTCGCCCGACCCAGGCGTCTCCCCCTCCATCAAGGGCCTCTGCTGGTCCTCCTCGTCCTCGTCGTCGGCGCCTCCTGCCGCGGCGCTCGTGACCCTGTTCCCGCCCTTGTTCTTGCCCTTCTTCCTCTTGCTGTTAATCTCCGTCGAGTCCTCCTCGTCGCCGTTGCCCATCTCCATGCGCTCCATGGCCACCGGCGGGCCGCCACTGTACTTGTGCATCGCGCGGAGGGCCTTGCAGACGCCGAGGAACAGCAGCATGAGGCGGCGCTCGGGGAACGCGGTGTGGTTAACGAGGTTGGCGTTGATGAGGTCTTGGAGGTTGCCGCGGCGGTAGTAGGGCAGCAGGACGTAGACGGTCTTGGAGCCGGGCTCGCCGCCGCGCTCGGTGGCGATGGCGTGGTCCGCGGCGTGGATGATGCCCGGGACACGGGCGAAGAGGCGGTAGGCCTCGACCTCCTTCATCGCCTGGGCGACGGACTCGGCGCCGAAGGGGCATCGGATCTTCTTGAGGGCGAATTCTTCATTGGTCGATGTGTCTTGGACGAGGTAGACGTAGGAGAAGCCGCCCTGTGCGAAGGGGAGGGGTTCATTAGCTGCTGGGCCAGTCACTGGAGATGCGGAGGTGGGCTTACCTCGCCGAGGAGACGGAGAATCTTGAAGTTGCGGCTGTTGATCTTGAGGGTCGGGGAGCCGGGGAAGCAGTTTAGGCAGTTCCCGAAGGAGTAGACGATATCAAGGAGCATTTGCGCCATGGTGGGCTACTTTCAATTCGACAATTCGACGATGCGATTTGTATGATGCTGTTGCGGTTTCGAGGTTCGTCCGGGGGAGGGTCTGCTCTCTTTCTCGGCGGAATCGGGGTTTCAAACAATTGGGAGTCCAATCACACAGCTCCTCGTTGGCGGTAAACAGTTTAGAAACGGTGAGGCGATCACAACGGACGAAAGCAAGAAGGAAGAAGTAAAAAGGAAAGGAAAAGCTGCACAGCCTCGATGCGAATTGAGGTTACGTCGACCTTTCCGCGCGCGCGTCACTGGGCTCCGTGAAGAATCAGGAACAGCAGAGCAGTGGACAGCTATTAGCTCTCACAACCCCGGCAACCGTGAGTGGGCAAGGAGCTGACGCAGGTCCGTTAAAAAAAAAGAGGCCAAGGATGGGTACGGTAGTACGTCAGGTCCCAGTGCCGCTCTGTAAGTCGTTTTCGGGGAACGCGGGACTGTGCTCTAGTGTATCCGCCGGAACCGCGCGAAAGGTGACGCAAATAGCAAAGGCAGGTTGCAGAGGGTGACGAGAATCGATGGTGGATGTGAGGATAGACGCGCGATCTGAGGATGTGAAAATACTGCAAACTGTGAGACGTGGGAGACGATTGAACGGGAAACATCAGATCAATTGCTCCTGCTGCTGCTGAAGGTTGCCGCCCTTCTCATCCAGTCAGTGGTACTTGTCCTGGCTGCGCCATGCCCGGCTGAGCTAAGGATTCGTGCGCAGAGACCGTGAAACGCCACGGGGACCTCCTTCTGGCTGGTGGGGAACACCCTACAGACCCAACTCGGGAGACGGCATTGAACGCTCAGCAGCCCCGGCCGCTACCGACGGGAAGACCCCTGCCGTCCGAATGCAGCCGTCCCTTCAGCAAGTGCTGGCAGCCGGCCTCAGATTTCGAGAACAATTCATCACATGCGACAGAGCCATCGATATGTTGCCTGTAATCTGTAGTAGGATCTTCTTATTTTTAAGGTCTACTATTAAGATGTTGCAGAAGCCATGTGGCTTCAGTACCAAAAGCCCACGGCCATTGTGTCGTCTCCTCCACTCCTCGAAACGTTACTGTGAACTGTGGTATCATCGCTACAAATGCTATGACGAACAGAAAACTACCACCGCTTTGTCACCCAAAATCCTACACAACTCCCGCCCATCGTACAGGCTGACCTCTCCAAGCGATTCAAGACGATATAACAATGAGACCAAGACCTGGACCATCAAAAAGTGGCGGGCGTCCTTCGCTTCCAAGAGTAGAAGTCAGTACCCCTAGAACGCATCTTCAAACGGACAATCGACACTGTCGTGCCCGTCTCTCTCGCAAAGGGCGCACCACTTGGAGTTGTCTACCACGCCGCTATCCTTGCCAGCAACAGGTCCATTATCCATGGGGTTGGGCAGGATCTTGACGATTGGGGGAGCAGCAGGCAGGGTAGCCGGAGGAGAAGATGATGCCTTGGGTCTCGGCGACAGAGGAGGGGGCTTGTGCTCATCGTCCATGGGCTTCAACGCTTCTCTTGTCACGTCCTTGATGGACCTCCCGTCACCATTGGTCTTGCCGCCGTCGGTGCCGAACATGTTGGTGCAGGTGAGAATGTCGTGACCGCCAGTCTCACAGATCTCGCACCAGAGAGTGCTATTCTCAGTAACTGATGAGTAGGTATCGCTCTCAGGCATGGTGTCCAAGGTGCGGCCACGCTTGTGCGTCGCCTCGGGGGATCGAGGCTCGTTGTTCCGCGTCAACACCACGGTGTCACGTGAGTCGCGGAGTGACGAGCGCTGGGCGCCACCGTTTGTCATGGAACCAGATCGTTGAGTTGTGGCGCTACCCCTACGCAGCATCTCCACCTCCCGCTCAAGTTCCTCCTCGCGGTGGTTCTTGTCCTTGACAACAGCACGAAGCTCCGCGAGCTCTCTCTCCAACTTCTCGCGCGCCATAGCGTTCTCGCGGATCGAGGGGTCTTCCGGTTTCTCGGTATCGGGGACAGAATCTCGACTGAGGGAGTGGATGATAGCCTTCAGCCCTCGAATCTCGTCTTCCTTCTGCTCGAGTTCCTTGGATACAGAAGCCCGATCGCCGTTTGATGGGCCTCCGGAGCCGTTCATCGTAGCTGAGGCTTTCTCGCGTTCGCGGCGCAGCTCGGTACGCGTTCGCTCGACCTCACCGCGAAGGAATTCGACCTCCCCTCTGGCTTCGGCTTCGCCACGTCGTGCATCTTCGAGGCCCTCCTCCAATTCTTGTACCAACTCCTCAAGCTGCTTCAATTGCCGGGCAACCACATCCACATCATCAGTGCGAGACTCGAGCTCTCGAATCTCTCCCATGAGTTCGTCGATGCGCTTTTCATACACTCGCTCAGTTTCAGTACTAGCCATCTCCAGGGTATCGATGGTGCTGCGGAAGTCGGCTCGGTGCGCATCGAATTCGGCCGTAAGCATGGCGATCTTGTCGTTCTTTTCTCTAACCAGCATTCGAAGTTGCGCGGAGTCCTTATCATCGAGACTATTTCGTTTCATGGCTGTCATGTCGGAGTTTTCCATTAGTGTCTGCAGCTCAGTAAGACTGCTTTCCATCTCTGCTAACGTGGCTGCTTGGTCTCTCAACTGTCTCTCACGATCCTCAAGCTGTGTCCTCAACCGTTCCACCTCATGATCGTTGGTTGCCCTCGATGCTGCTCTGGAGCCCGCACGCGAAGGAACCCGAAACTGTGAGCTATATGACGAGACCGACGTTACGCTTCCGTTTGTTTTGGTCCGCTGCAAGGCGGTGGGTGTGGCTTCCTCGTCAAACAGGCCCAGGGCAGAAGCACTGCGAGGTCCCACGCTAGGTTTCCTGTCGAGTCTGCCGGGTGTCTTGCTAGGATCCCCAGCCGTTCCACGCACGCTCTGAGCAAATCTATTGCCAGTAGGAGACGTGTACTTGGAAGGGACTCTGTTGGGGGTTGCCAGTGAAGGCCTCGGCCCAGGCGTCATTTGCAGTTTGCGCGACGGCGACTCTGGGCGCAGGGAGGGTTTGCTTGGCTTCTTCAGTCCAGGACTAGTAGAACGTCCAATGCCAGGGCCGACGGATTTGCTAAATGCGGGCAGCGATGGCGTAGGAGGAGTGAAGTTTGTCGAGTTCTGGTTGCCGACTTTCAGGCCACCCAATGTGCTCGCCGTGGGTGTATGTGGGAATGAGCTCGCGGAGGAGCCGGGGGGAGAGTCCCGCCTTACAGCCTTCGTGACAGGCAGGAAAATACCAGCGCCGGGCAAAGTCGTCGTGAAGTATGAAACACTGGGCAATCAAAGTCAGCCGTTGTTTCTCAAAAGGAAACCGCATGAGAACAAGTGCACATACCCTTCTACTTCACCAGAGTTCTTCCCCCGCTGTGAGAACTCTGGATGCAGCTCCACCCCAGCGAAAGTGCCCTTCTTTCCCTGAACCGAACCGATAAATCGGACAGTAGCGAGCATGTTGCCCGGCACTTCGACGACATCGCCAATGACAAAATCATTCCCGGGCTTACCGGGAGTGGTGGGCGCCATGTTGCGATCGGGCGAGTCGGCTAGCACGCTGTTGTAGGCGTAAGACTCGCTCACATCGGGAATGGAGGCGAGCGAGTTGGGAGTAAGGGCAGCAAGGGAGGATTTCCGCGGGAGAGTCTTGTGCGAAGGAGTGAGACGCGAATGGGCGTTGTAAAGCGAGTTGAGGCTGGGAGAAGAAGCGGTTGCGGCGGAGGGGAAAGCGCTTGTGAAGCTGGTCGCTTTGCGAAGAGAGCGCGGCTGGTTGGCGAGAGACCGATGGGTCGGCGCGTATGCGGCGGTCGCTGTTGTTGTGGTGACGGACATGATGAAATAGTTTGGGCGAATTCAAGGTAATATTTAGTGGGTGCCACGGTTCGTGGACAGGGACCCGGCCACTAAACACGACCACTAGAGGGAGCGCTGAATGGCAACTTTACTGGACGTGGCCTTTGTTAGGCCGCGCAGGTCAGGCCAGGTTCCAGGTTGTGGTGTGTTGTTTCCCGACGCCCCACTGGACGCGGCGTAGCGCAAATGCAAGGTTGGGTTGCTTGCTTTAGTCGTGGCGGCAGCCGACAGCGAATGGGAGGCGCGACGAGATCCTTCTTTGGCGGACGGGACGGCAGAAGAAGCAACCCAAGACCTGGCTGGCGGGAAAAATTTCGGGTCGATTTGGTCGGGTGGGAGGGAGAAGAGGCACGCTCTGGCCGAGAAGAGGCTAAAACCAGAGACCCGCGAGGTGTGATCGTCCCGATAGCTTGACGTCTGTCTCTGGATCTGGCCTTAGCCAAGTTGGGGCGGTAGCGTGTAGTTGGGCGCAAAAGATTGTCTCTCTGGTCGAGATGTCTTGCGACGGTGACCTTGTCAGGGTCCTCTGGCAGCAGTTCCAAGCTGCGTGGTCAGTGCCAGCTGGGGAAGACTAGGACAATGACAATGACGATGGTCCGGGCAATGACAGGGGGTTTGTCAAGCGGCGACGGCGACAAAAGAAAAAGAGGACGGGAAAGTCCAATGCGACAGAGGGAAGCTCGCGAGATGAGGGGCTTTTTGTTGCGCTCTGAGCCTCCTATCCCCTTTGAAAGCACGGTCGCTCTAATGTCCTCAGACGTTGACCACTTTTTGGCTCAGCCTTTGGGGTAGGGATCCGATGGCCAACAAGATGCAGGGGGGGCGGTGGGTGTCAGGGAAGGGGGATTGGATTGGAGTTGGTGATCCGTCAGGAGTGTAGCGCTATCCTTGCTGGCGGTGATGGTGGTAGCGGCGGTGGTGGGATGGTTAGACGATGCAGATGTAGCGGCAGGTACCCGTCTCCCTTGGGAAGAACTGGTGGTGTAGTATGTGTTTGTGCGTGTCGTGGTGGAATGGGAGATGGCAACGAAAGGTGAAGAATTGAATGGCAGTGAGTCGTGGTTGTGTGTGACTTGCACTGGTACAGATTGGTGTAAGGAGAGACAAAGTCAAGACAGTCAAGACACACCAAGAAGGTGGACGACAGGTTAGCGACAAGAGTCGAGCGAGTTGGCTGGCTGGCTGGCTGCTGGGGATCGAGACAGACAGAGCCAGAGACGAAACCCGAGATGGAGACAGAAGACGACGACGAGGTCTTTGTATCACGAGCAACGGCTCCCCGATGTTTACGTGGATCCAGATTCAGCAAAGAGCAGTCACAGGTGGCGGCTGCTCGTGATGGGCTTGGGCAGTGACAGGCCCTGACTCTGCGCTGTCGATGGCTGCAATTGGACAGTGTAGTTGCGTCGCTCCTTCATCATCTCCATTGCGATGCAGCCGCAGATCCTCTAGACGTCGACCCCTTGAAGCCCACGGCCGTCGTCAGTGGTTCCTGCTGCACCCATCTCCTCATGGTTGCCATGACGCTGTCGTAGCTCTGCATCGTCCGAACGTGGCTGTCTTTACCGCTGCATGCAGACAGCGGGGCCAGGAGCCGCCCAGCCCAGGGGACTTGACCGCCTGCATGCAACGTGTTCGCCTGTCCGTCGTGGCTGTCGTGGCCGTCGCGGGGTGAACACCTCACTTCACACATGTCTCTGCCTCACGCATCGCTCATGCCATCTTCGTCCACTTACTGATACCGGAGAGTACCTTAGGTCGGTAGGTAATATCCCTCACAAAGTCTCAACCACACCTCATCAGAAAGCATGTACGAGTACTACCACCCCAAAGTCGAAACTGATTAACCGGCGTAGCATCAGGCCAATAATTGTAATCGACCACTCGCCTCTCGATTCTGACATTTAATCTTAGATTTGGTTCCCTTGCCCAGTCACCTGTCTAACGCCTCCCAAATTTAGATGGTCACCGTCAACGAACTGAACCATGGCAGCCACATCAGATGCTACCTGATCGGTCAGCACCAGCTCCCGCTTTCCGGCGACCCGAATTCTATTGTCATTCTTTGGCCGAGGCGGGCTTGGATCCAGCTGGAATGAACCAGGGGACAGCGCCGTCGTCCGCCCAAAAGAGTCAAGATAGCGTTGGGCAAGATATGGGTCCCATGCAAGTCGTCACACGGCTGCGTGATGCGAATCAGGTCCGACAGGGCCTGCCAACGGTGACAGATGCCCTCCGCCGGCTGCGGCTTGCGTGCATTTTATGTCGCGAGATGTGTTGTTCTTGTTTTGCTTCCTAATCCAGCAACTCTGAGAGAAAGAACTTTCTCGCGGACAGAAACCCACCGTCCAGGCCCAAACCCCAATTGCCCCAGGTTGATTTCAATCTTTCTCAGTCGTTGGATACCGCTGCTTTGGGTGAGACCCCGTTCCTGGAATCAGACAGGGACGGCCTGGGCGTTTCCTTCTGGGAATGGCTCCAGGCCGAGAGAGGGTCCCTGGGGTTTAGCGTCAAAGCTTCCGAAATCCCAGGAACAGTGGGGGAAACCGCTAAGAATCTCCGAGCTGGCATTTGCCCTGCCTGACCTGTGCCACGGGTGCATCACCACGCTAAATCATTCAAAGCTGGCCGCCGACTGGACCGACGTGAAGCACGGATCTTACAGCTCACGATCAGACGAAAATAATCTCGCCAATCTGCCTTCCGACCTCTCGCATTCAAGAATACGTATCATCTGAAAGCATAATCGCCAATCGGTCTGTGGTAATTTGTCACTTAATCATGGCATAGCCCGCGCGGAATCTTACTGTGCTTGGTTCACATTCTCCTACTGAATCTGTAGGCAACAATTCTGTTGCGTTTCGAGACGCGTTGTCCAGTCCATGCCATTCTGGCGTGTGCGTAAACGACTTGCCATTGGATCTCCCACCTCGGAAGGGAATGAATTGCAAATGAGTTGCAATTATGCGCCCTCTTCCACGTGCTACAAAACCACAACAGGCCGTCGGCAATAAGATCTTGACGCGCTACCGGTCTCGGGGTACTCCCTGCTATCGGCCGCACCGGGCCGTGTTGAGTTGCAGGAATTTTCTTCTCCGAATCGCGTGCGCGTTCTCATGCCATCAGCAGCCTACTCAGTCGCCCCTGGTTCATTCTCCGATGCGCCGTGACAGGGTGTAAATCCATGGTAATGAGTGAGACCCTTGGGCAGAACATGTTTCGATGGATATTCCGCCCTTTTTTTTTTTTTTTTTTTTTTTTTTTTTTTTTTTTTCAGCTGGGGGAGTCGTGGCCTCTCTCAATTATGTCCTCTCTGTGGATAGGTCGTGTGCCATCATTGAAGACCATAGCTTCTCGATGTCGGCGTCTCAGACGTTGTTCTTCCGCCGAGTGCTCTCTGGTACGAGGCACCTGCTCTACGGATTGCTCTGCGGACTGTTGGCCTTCATCGCCCTCAGCATTTGACAAGGTCGACTGCAATGCTATTGTAAAGCCAGCAATGTTTGCATCCGGAGTGAGGTTGAAATTCGTTTTGGACGCCAACTTGCAGGCAACAATGGCCTTCGCGCCAGCGGTGGTGTGTGCAATCCTGGTAACGATGTCGACGATACGGTTGTTCTTGTGTTCCATGTAGTAGATGAAGTTCTCCTGAACCTCGGACTCGGTGTCTCCCCAAGGCTGCTTCGCCAGCCATTTCTCAACAAACTTGGCCTTCACCAGCATGTCGGCGCCGTACTTGGTAACCAGCTCGAGGACGAACATGAGGCAGAACCGTTCGGCCATGTCGCGCAGATAATACTCGTCCCAGTACTTGTCATCGAGCTTCGTGTGTTCCACGTCCTCCAAGCTGAGCTCAAGGGACCGCACGAGGGCCGTGTACGCTCTCCATGTGTGCAGTTTGGAGAGACCCTCTGCAAAGTCTATAAGTCAGTCAGCTCTTTCGCTCCGCAAACGCACGAAAGCTTCTCACCATTGGTCTGACCCGTCAAAGTCGCAAGAGCACGAAGGCTCCGCATACGAGTATCGTAGTCAGGCCGGGTAATGCCATAAAGCAGATATCGAACGGTGTCGGTGTCGTTCACTGCACGGTCGCAGAGGATCTTGATTGCGACATCCCGGATAGAGAAGTTGGGATGGCAGAGAAGTTTGTCAAGTGTTTCGAGACCAAGCGAGTCCTCTGTTTCCTGCGTAATGTACTGCGTTTTAGGAGGTGATGCCTTCACTTCATTCTCGTCGCGGATGTACGTCAGCATCTGGGTCATCATAGTGACCATGCCGAACGTAGCGACACCAATCCCCAGCAGGACGGTGCGCTCATCACGAATAAATGACATGAAAGTCATGTTGAAAATCTTCGAATACAAGGCTATTGAAACATTGTAAAGTAGCTTGTCGCAAGCACTTTTAGAAGAAGTGTTGGCGGAATTTAGGGTGAGATTTGGTTGGGGTTGCGTGGAAGCCGGCTGCTTTACTAGCTGACGATGGAAGCCGGGTGAGTGAAGCTCGCCGCTGGTTCTGCCATGCGCCACCGCCTTTAGTTCCCCACTATGATGATAAGATAAGGCACAGTCGCTCTCAAAAAACTTTTGGAAGATTAGTGCCTGCCATTCTCCAGTTGCGAAATTGACACCATTTTTGGGGAACACTCGACAAAATGGCCGGCTCGCAGCTCAAAAGGCTCAAGTCCTCCCTCAAGGAGCAGGGGATCATCGGACCGCAAAAGTCCAAAAAGCAAAAGCGCCAGATTGCACAGGAGGAGAAAGCGAAGAATGACAAGCGTCTGCAGAAGAGTGCGGCCCTGGGGCAAATCAGAGAGCAATTCAATCCGTTTGACCTCAAGCACAACCCAAGAGGACCCAAGTTCGATGTCACAAGCAACAGACCTCCCGCGGGAGCCGCTGCAAAGGGAATTAGCGGGCGTCCTGGAGCAGCAAAGTCCATTGGCGAGCAGAGGGTACGCAGAGTAGCTCATTGACCGCAGGAACAATCTGCTAATTGCAAACACAGCGCCGAGAGACTTTGCTCGTCGAGATGCAGAAGCGAAACAAGGTCGGAGGAATACTCGATCGTCGATTCGGTGAAAACGACCCAGCAATGGCCGAGGAGGAAAAGATGATTGAACGTTTCGCCCGGGAGAAGCAAAGGTCACACAAGAAGACTTCTCTTTTCGATCTTGAGGAGGCCGAGCCACTCACAGAACTGACCCACATGGGTCAATCGATCAGCCTGGACGACTCAGCACTCGCAGACGACTTTGACGAAGACGACCTCAACGGCTTCGAGAGCGATGATTCGGATATGCTGGCAAAGAGAATGAAGCGCGCTCGTGCCGGTGAATTGGGAGACGAGGATGCCGGCGACGACCAACCCGAGAGGAAAAAGTCAAAGAAGGAAGTCATGGAGGAAGTTATTGCGAAATCGAAGGCGTACAAGTATGAGCGTCAGGTTGCAAAGGACGAAGACGAAGATCTGCGTTTGCAGCTGGACAAGGAGTTGCCAAACCTTCAGGCTCTCCTGTTTGCCGGCGGCAAAAATGATACTGCGAAGTCGGATAACTCAGGGAGGTTGATTGCTGGCGTTGATAGGGCTACCTTCGACAAGGATTTTGACTTGCGCCTCAAGAAGCTCGTCCAGGATCGCAGAGCTGCGCCCGCCGAGCGAACAAAGACCGACGAAGAGAAGGCGGAAGAGGAATCCAAGAGGCTCAAGGAGCTTGAGGAGAAGCGTTTGAAGCGAATGAACGGAGAGCCCGTCTCTAGTGATGAAGAAGATGAAGATGAAGAAATGGAAGACGATCCTGCTGGGCAGCCAGATTTCGAGTTTATCACCGAAGAGGAGGACGAGGACTTTGGCCTTGGTAAGGGAATCAAGACTCGTCCAACCGCAACCGAACTCGGCTTCGACGATGAGGACGACTTTATCATCGACGACGACCTGGTTGCCAGTGGCTCGGATCTCGAACCCGTCAGCGAAGAGGAAGAAGAATCTGACGAGGAGAGTGACGGAGAGGGAGAGGCCGAGGATGACGAAGACGACGAATTTACCAAGGGCCTGCTCAATGAAGAAGAAGCCAAGAGCTCAATCTTTACAAGTGCGCCTACAGGCGACAAGATGGCTGTGGATGGCGAATTGCCATTCACGTTTCCATGCCCGCAAAGCTACGATGAGCTGCAGGCTCTTGTGCAGAAATACCCCAGCGACAAGATGCCTACCATCGTGCAGCGCATCAGAGCTCTTTACCATCCAAAGCTGGACAGCAGGCACAAGGAGAAGCTTGGAAACTTTGCCAAAGCACTTGTCGATCTGGTCGCCAGCGATCGCAGTGATGGTAGCCCGTCTTTCCAAGCAGTGGAGAGTGTCGTTCGACACATCCACTCATTAGCCAAGATGTTCCCCATCGAGATTGCCGTGCAGTACCGGTCTCATCTCGAGACAATCAGCCAAAAACGTCCTCTTGCTCTGCATATGGGAGACTTGACATTACTAGCTGCGATTGGGTCGACATTCCCAACTTCAGATCACTTCCACCAAGTCACGACACCTGCAATGCTCACTATCGGGCGCTACCTTGGCGGCAAGATCCCGCAGACCCTCAACGACTACGCTATTGGCACCTACCTCTCGACCTTGGCCGTGCAGTACCAGCAGTATTCCAAGCGTTACGTCCCCGAGGTCATGAGCTACTGCCTCAACACCCTTTCCGCCCTGGCTCCCACAGCCCCTCCGGCCACGGGAAGCTTCCCTATTCACCAGCCTGCGGACGGTATTCGCCTAGCAAATGCGAAGAAGATTGAGCTCCGTCAGCTCTCTCCAAAGGATTGTTCCGCCACTGGTGTATCCGGCAAGGAGGCTGAGTCTACGAAAGCCGCTTTGTTAAGCACCACCGTCCAGCTCCTGGGTGCCGCCGCTGACACATGGACTGGCAAGTCGGCTTTCTACGAGACCTTCCAGCCTGCCCTGAACCTCGTCGCGCATCTAAACAGCAAGGCCTGCCGTTCCAAGTTCCCCGAGGCCCTCGGCGAGCAAGTGGAGAAGTCCAAGGTCAAGCTGGACCGCATGCTTAAGATCGCTCAGCTCTCCCGTCGCCCGCTCGAGCTACACCACCACAAACCCCTTGCCATCAAGACCTTTATTCCCAAGTTCGAGGACTCCTTCGATCCGAACAAGCACTACGACCCCGACCGCGAGCGCGCCGAGATGGCCAAGCTCAAGGCGGAGCACAAGAAGGAGCGCAAGGGCGCCATGCGCGAGCTGCGCAAGGACGCCCAGTTCATGGCCCGCGAGAATCTCCGCGTCAAGAAGGCCAAGGACGAGGCATACGAGAAGAAGTACAAGAGGCTCGTGGCGGAGATCCAGAACGAGGAGGGCAGAGAGTCCAATGCTTACGAGAGGGAGAAGGCGGGCAGGAAGAGGGCGAGACACAGGTAGACATGTTCGTTGTCCGTCTGCTTGCTTGCGTAATTAAAAGTTTATACGTGCTTATCGGCATCTTATTTTCTCTTTGTATTGAATACCAGCATGAGGATGGGTTGGCGCCACTGTTTCTGGGCCGAGACGTCTGGATGGGAAGATGAAGACCGGAATAGAAAAGATTTCGAGGCAAACAGACGTATCTCAAAGCCTTTGTCCTAAGTTCGTGAGTCCGTTCGTATGGGAATCAAGTGTCTACACCTGTGGCCAAAAATCATGCTCTGTCCATATACCGCGTCAGCTTCAAGTAGACAGCTACATGCGCTCGAGGGAAATTGTCAGACCTGGTTCGCGCATCGAATTGGCTGAATATTCGTGTTTTCAGTATCATCAACAAACTTAGTAGAGGTGCTGCTTAGTTTGGTGCCTGGATTCGGGTCAGAATATCTTTATAAATTGCTGGAGAAACTTTGCCTACTGTCTGCAATACAACGTATTAGAACAGAACATAGCCTTACCTAGGTACTGGCAGGCGCCGCGAGTTGAGATATTCTCGAGCCCATTCGTGATCGGTCGATTTGTCACACTTGTTGGTCTCCGGTCACTTACACGGACAAACTCAGATAACAGAGTAGAGGGCGCTTGCAGCTAGAACAATATGAAATGACGTTTTTAGCTGAAATTCCTGAGGTTGAAATGTTATCCCTTTCGTTGCTTTGTTTCTTAGGTTTCGAAGTAACAATAGTGATGTATAAATCGCTGAGAGCATTTCTAAGTCTGAGTTTCCAAAGAAGGAATAGTGTTCAATTAGATTACACTAGCTCAAGAAATGAAAAAAATAACAACCCTCGGAGCATCACTTTTTTGTATCTCTGTACAAGGAGTTAGAGTTGAGCATCTCAAGTGCGTTGAGGTTGGCTTCGATCCATAGTGAGCTACTGACACCTGGTGGCAGCTGGTTCCAGCGCCGATTCCTCCACAATAAGCCCCAGGCATCTTTCCTGCATTCATTCAACTCAGCTTCCTTCCTCGCAACAACCAAAACACATCAATTTTAAATTGCTTCCGTGCGAGCTTTCTGAATGAGATAACACTGTACTCGGGCACCTCTAACATCATCTGACCTGGGTGTTGAAAGTGCGAGGTTGCGCCATCACACAAGCCGTCTCTCAGCCTCGAGTCAAATTTCCAGGTTACTTTTCTTTCTCACTTACATCTGCTCACGCATCCATAACACTGTGAACCGCCAGAGGTTTCTACATCCGCCCAGCGCCATGGATCCAAAACAGGCCACCGCCTCTGATGATGAAGACGACTACATGAACATGACCTTCGACGAGCCCCCGGCAACCTCATCACGGGGCGCAGAAACGTCGCTGCAACGCCGCCAGCGCCTCAAGCGCGAAGGCGAGATCAAAGGACGCGTCAAGTCGAAAGAAGAAATCGCCGCCGAGGAAGAAGCCACCCGCGAAAAAGCCCTCTCGCGCTCTATGCTCAATGACGCGGCTGCCAAGAAGAGCAAGGGTCTTGCGATGATGGCTAAGATGGGCTTCAAAGGCGGCGCGCTGGGTGCCGACGGCAACACCACTGCGAGGACAGAGCCGATTGCTGTGGAGATCAAGGACGGTCGCGGGGGTATCGGTATGGAGAGCGAAAGGAAGCGCAAGCTGCGTGAGGCGGCAGAGAGGTTCGAGGAAGAGGTCAAAGAGGGGAAGAGGGTCAAGATCGACCCGCTCGAGTACCGCGATCGCATCAGGCAGGAGAGGGAGACGGCGCGAGTCCAGAGTCAGGTCTTTGCGGCGCAGAGGATGGCAGAGAGGATGGCGGAGGAGAAGGAGCTGGGCGTCGGAGATGGGGAGATTGTGGAAGACGCGGAGCTGAAGGAGAGGAAGAAGAAGTTGGCAACGGGGGCCAAGTCGAGGCCGCTCAAGTCCATCAACGTGTTATGGCGCGGGCTGGTGAGGCATCGTGAGGAGAAAGAGAGGGATCGGAAGATGAAGCACGATTTGGAGCAGAGCTTGTCGCGGCTGCCGACGTACGAGGATGACCAGGAAGATGAGGACGACCGGATGGCGCTGGGAAAGAAGCAGACAGTTTACGTTACAGCGGAGGATCTCGATGAAGAGGATCCAGAGCTGGACGAATTCAACGAATTGGAGGAAGCAGAGAAGCTGCGGCGATTGGTGGAGTATCTGAGAAAGGAGCACAACTATTGCTTCTGGTGCAAGTACACATATCCGGACGCAGAGATGGAGGGATGTCCTGGATTGACAGAGGAAGATCACGACTAAGTGGCAAGGACGTGGTTGCTTGGACACGTTGAACGGTGCAGCGTCGTTATTCGTAACACAGACATGGCATTCGGAACGTCACTGCTACAAGATATGGTGGTGGAGTCATGATAGGTGTCATTATAAGTGTACAGATCTTAGTCTACATAATACAGAGAGGACTTTTGCCCCTAGGGCTTTTTGATGAGAATATCATACACGCCCATCTCTTCGGCCGTTTGTTCCATTAAACCTTCTGGAATGACACCCATTTCCTTGATGTATTTCGACTGAAGGTAATCGGACATCTCTTGCCCTCGCTGCTTCTGCGTCATCTCCTCGAGTGTCTTGGGCTCTCCGGGCTGTCGGGGCTGTGCCTCGACGAACGCGTCCATGTTGCGCTTGGCCAACCGCAGCTTCTGCCTAGCTGCTCCAGTATCGAATTTCAGACTAGTAGTTTCGAACAGCATCTCGAAAGTAAGCATCTCTGGTGGCGTCCAGTCGAAAACTACCTTCAGTGTCTGCAGGGCTACGACGATTCCAGGGTTGTCTTTCAATCGGCGGAAAGAGTGAAGAATTTTCCTTGCGAACTGACTGTCGAAACCTTCGGCCTTGAAGACGTGGGCAAAGCGAATAGTCTCCGCAAACACCTCTCGTGCGTTCTTTGTTTCCATGATGCGCATATCTCCGGTTACGCTGTGCAGTCTGTTGATTGCTAGCATCTTCCAGAGCGCCATGAAGGTGTACGGGTCGGGTTTCACTTGTCGCTCGTGGACGAGTACCTGATATACCTCCTTTGCTTCAGAGAGATCGCCCTTTTGGGAGAAAGACTCGATCAGCTGGTTCATCATAAAGGCGTCTGGGCTGATTTCTGCTTCTCTCGAGGCGTCCCACAACTCCTCCAGTTTGTTAAGCAGGCTTCGGAGACGGTAATTCTCGGCGAGCAAAGAGAAAGTCTCCAGCGTTGCCTTTGGGACCGCAGCGAGCTCGGCGTGGGAATCAGACACCTCCACGATGCGACCGGGCCCATCCATACTTGACAGTCGGCGGCGGTTCTTGACAAACTCGATGCGAGATTGGATCATCGACCACGCAAGGCTATCCGCCAATTGGAGGTTGTCGGCTCCTCCTGATCTTTGCCACGCGCCGATAAGGCCATTTATCTGGATACTAGCCGCCTCAATGCCTTTCGACTGCATGAACTGAAAGACGCTATATGCCCCATCCAGATCCCCTGCACCGATCAATCGTTTGAGCCATTTCCCAAAGAAAAACTTATTGCCGATCTTGGAGGGCAATACGTCTTGGTTCCTCACGTCGACCGTTCCTGAAAACATCATGTCGACGAAAACTTGCAGGGCTTGAACGGTCTGGTTTGTTGTCAAGAAAAATGAGATGACCAGATCGTAGTCTTCTAGCCCCATCGAAGGACCAAGCAGGTCTCTCATCCGTCGGTAGGTGTCCCACGCTTTCTGTCTTGACTCTTCTGCTGGATCTGCTGCGCAGCTTCTGATCAACGGCACCAGAATGCGGGGATCGAGTTGTCGTTCCAAGAGCTTATTGGCTGCGCGTTCTGCCTGGACAATATCGCCCTTTTGGCAGAACATGCGCACTCCGAGCTCCCAGAATTCCTGGAAGTTTTCTGCTCCGCTATCGCCCAACGTTGGCATACATCTCTTCCAACTCTCGATAGCCTTAGCATCCCATCCATCAACAAACATTGCTTCTATCGTCACCAGTTGCTGTGATGGACTGAGAGGAATCTGGGCCTCGCTCAAGTCTCTGGCCAACATCGAGAGGTAAGTCAGTCGGCCGGGATTCCTGGCTTCGTCCACCGACAAGATTTGCCAGAGTATGTCCCATACCTCATGGGGTACGCTAGCCCATGCTTTGGATAGAGTTGGCCTCGTCAAGCTGTAAAGCTTCCAGACTGTTTGTATCGTCTTCGCATCTGGCTCCTCTCCTCGTCGTATTTTATACGTGGCTCGTTTCAATGTAGTGTTAAATCGAGAAATGCGCTTTCGCTGGTTGAAGTTCCACGCGCTCTCGGGTATCTGTGGTATCGGATCGCTCTTTCTCTCCGACGGGTCTTTTTGTGTCGCCTCGTGGATCGTCCCTAATGTTGCGATTGGGTTCGAATCGTCGAATCCGCTTACATCAAATCCCTTCTCTTCCAGCTTTTTTTCCAGGCTCTTGATGTACAGGTCCATAGTCTCCGTCATCTCCTCTGGAGTATTCGCTCCTTCAAATTGTGCCTCAAAATCCTTCGCGATGGAATCGATGTCGTTGACTCCGAATGGGGCCAGGAGTCCGCCGTCTTGAAGACTTGACAGGGTCGACTTGATATTGGCTATCATGCTCTTCTTGAGGTCCTCCTCCAACGCTTTCGATCCGCTTAGAGAATCATTGTATGCATCTTCGCCCTGAAGGGCCTTGACCTTGCCTGCCGCATTCTTCTCAAAGAAGCGCCAGGTGGGCTCTCCCTTCTTTTTCTTTTGCGTCAACTCTTCTAGAAGTGCAGCTGCCGCGCTTTTTGGAGGTTCGTCGGAAGCAGATTCGGTCGTCGGCGGGTCGATATGCTGGGCATTTCGTCTCTGGATTCGGGAGCGGGCCAAGCGAGAGCTATGTCTGGTTGCCCATGATTGCGGGGTTGCAGCTGTCCCTAATGACGAGAGACAGGACTGGCAAATGAATGTGTTTCGACACGTAATGTCACGAAAGAGAGCTCTATGAGACATAAGGAGAGGCGAAGTTGGTCGACATTGAAAGAAATACGAAAGAGTTGAGTTTGGCGCAAAGGAAGCTCAAGGAAATGTAGTGAACGGGCTGGGTCAGATTTTTTGATGGACCCTGAACCCAGATGCGCGCTGCGCGGGATCGCCTTATCTTATCAAAAAGCCCACTGAAAGCTATACCGCCTGCCGTTCGCAATGCTCCCGGCCGCCACACCGTGGCAGAAAAAGATAATTTTCAGACTCGCTTTGCTCGGTCTACATAACTTTTTTTTCTCGGTCACTCGAGCATCGCTGGCCACGAAACACCGGCACGATGTCTTCCGCCCCGGAATGGCTGCGATTTACAGGACATCGGTCCTTTGCGCAACGATTAGTACTGTCCACCCTCACGGGACGACCCGTCAATATCTCCAAAATCCGCAGTTCGTCGCCGACACATCCAGGTCTTGCGCCGCATGAGGTTTCTTTCCTCCGACTCCTCGAAGCTGTTACCAATGGTAGCTCCGTGGAGATCTCATACACCGGTACCACGATCAGGTACAACCCCGGTCTGATCACCGGCACAATTGCTGGGTTTGGCGCATCCGAAGGCGACGTCATCGAGCACAGCTTGCCGGCAAACAACAAGCGCGGCGTCACATACTTCCTCCTGCCACTCTGCCTCCTTGCGCCCTTCTCCAAAGCCCACGTCAACGTCCGCTTTATGGGACCGGGTGTCATCACCTCTGCGACTGAGACCGGCGACATCTCTGTCGACTCCTTCCGCACAGCTATTCTACCTCTCTTCGGTCTATTTGGAATCCCACCGGCGCGAATTGAATTGAGGGTTCTGCAACGATCTTGCCCTGGAAAGGGTGGCAGAGGTGGTGGAGGTATTGTCGAGCTCCGATTCGCTAGCCAGGTCCGACTTCCGAAAACGCTTCATCTGAACCGAAATCCCGGCAAGATCAGGAGGATACGAGGTGTCGCATACTGCACAGGAGTTTCAGCGTCCAACAACAGCAGAATGATCCACTCCGCGAGAGAGGTCTTGAACGCATTGGTCTCAGACATCCACATTGCGGCTCAGTACGACCAGGCGCCGCTCATTGAGGCGGCTGATAAGTCCAAGACGCGGACAGGTATTGGATTTGGCTTGAGTTTGGTCGCCGAATCGAGCTCTGTTGGCGTCCTCTACTCGGCGGACGTTGTCGCGCCCCCAGTGGGTGGTGTCGTGCCTGAAGATATCGGAAAGAACTGTGCCTACCAGTTGCTGGAGAATATTGCACAGGGAGGATGTGTCAGCATGTCGTCTGCCAGCACGGTATTGACGATGATGGCCATGGGCTCCGAGGATGTGGGCAGATTGAGGATAGGGAAAGAGGTCATAGGTACGGAGGAGATGGTTGGCTTGGCCCGGGACTTGCGAACGTTTGGCGCAAGCAATTGGGGTTTGAGAGACGTGGACGACGACGATTCGGGTGACATTCTTGTTTCTGTAAAGGGCAGCGGTGTGGGTAATGTTGGTCGCAAGATTGCGTAAGATACCAAGGTGCACCGGCGCCATTTGAAGACCAGTCGGCATTAAGACTTTTGTGATACCCATTTGCACTATCTTTGATTCCTCTGATTGCGTTCTAGACGGGGCATTCTCCTCATCGCGGAGAGCCTAGTTAACGCAGCAGTATAACCCAAGGTTTGTAGTGAATGCCCTGCTGCTCCACGAAAGTCTGTCGTGGCGTTCCTAATCGTGTGAGAAATGTGAAATTCGCCGAGAACCCCATTCCCTGAAGTGAGCACGTCGAAGAGATGATTCCCGTTCAGCGAGCGAACCCAGCGAGAAGATCGACTGCTGTCTCGGCTCCTCTCTCCTTCATTGCTGGCCTCCACATCCCGGTTGGATCTTAGGGGCTGTAATTCTATGCTCTCAGTGCCCTCCTCTTCTAATCCGGGTGCATCCCTGTGTACGCCCCTTTCTTCGGCGTCGTGATCTTGAGTCGATGTTGCTGTGTTTTGTCCTCCTAACACTTGAGGCCAGAAAGGCTGTACAAGCGGTCGCAGCTTTTCTCGCTCAGAATGGACGGCTAGCATCAAACATTGGACAGCTAAGATGATGAGGTCCAGAGCCAAGAATGCGAGTTTCGAGGTTGGTGGCTTCTGTCCAATGAAGTCGACGATAACACCGCCATGAAGATAACCTCTGGCTGCCTCACCGGCAGTGGGTAAGGCTGAGAATATGTGCAGGAGAATGCATATGAGGTTCGGAACGAATACTGAAATGACCTGCGAGCGCGGGGCCTCCATCGTCAAGGGGTAGTCATGGGGCTTAGGCGTAAGCCAGTGATGTTGACCATATACGCGGACAGCGAAGCGAAATATCGAACACCTGGCGGTTGGGTTAGAATCTAGTCGATTGAAGCGAGAACACGAACTCCATACTCCATATAATACAGTGTGCAAAGTTCCGCGTATACCAGAGCATCGAGATTCCGCAGCAACTTGGTCATAAGGTCGAACTTTCTCGCAAGGCCAATGTTGATCTTCCGATGCTTGCGGCGTCGTCGCCTCTGGGCACCTCGTGTAATCGAGTCACCCGCCGGCAGCGACAGCTCTGGGGCCCCTCCACCATCCTCTTGACCATCTGGTGGAGGGATCGATCGGCCTGGGAGGGTATCGGGCGCAGCATCATCGACCATAGCTCTGGGGCCTCATTGGTGTCGAAGAAAATCGCTGCGGCGTTAGAAGAGGCGTCGCTTCACATACTCCAGCAACCGGAGAGAATGTGAGTTCGGGACTGTTGAATGTGCGGTCTCACGATGGAACATTCGTAGAGACCTCGGCGACCGTTGCAACTTGACGTTGTGAATAAGGGTGGCCGACCGTAGCTGCAGGGATGCCAAGAGTGACGCCACAGCTTAGGCAAGCTTCTAATGGAGGGATGATGCACAGACGCGCCTGCCGGTCCGAAGACCTCCATTCTTCCCCAGTAGCAGGCAGTCAGCTCCCGTAATCCTTGTGGGCCTGCCCGGGCGGCCTGGCTGTCAACTCCCGGAGATCGGTGGAACATAGATACGAGGACCCCTCCTTCCTATCTGGCGCAGGGTCCACACTCCCCTCCGATTTGATGGTCGAGCCAAATTTCTGCCAGTACTGCCCGCCCGGCTGCCCCTCTGACTCAACGGAGCGAACATCGTCAACCTTGGTGTCAATCAAGAACGGCTCAAAATCCCGACACCAACGACCCAAATCATGGCGACAGCAAGCAACGGTCCCTCTGGGGACCTCACATCCCAGATTCTTCTCGCTCTGTCCGTGAAGGAACCTGTCCTGTCCGCCGAGTACTTCCCGGAGTTCCAGTTCGCCGACCTGAAGGCGGCTCTCGACCGACTTGCCAGCCGTTCCATGGTAAAGTACGAGTCAATTGAGCGCGAAGAAGCAGTTCTCGAGGCCGAGGGCAAGCAGATTGCCGAACATGGCAGTCATGAGGCTCGTGTCTTCGAGGCGGTGCGCAAAGCTCTGGAGGGTCTGACGATCCAGGAGCTTGAGGCTGCTATTGGCGACAAGAATGTCACCAAGTTGGGTCAGGGCAAGGCCTTTAAGAACAAGTGGGTGAAGAAGGAGGCTACTGGAAAGCTTGTTGCGACTGTGAGTGTATTTTGTATCAAATTGTCCAAATCACCTGGCGCTAATAGTGCATTCACAGACTGAGTCGATCCAAGACGAGACCCAGGCCCAACTCAAGGAGATCCAGGAGAAGCACACCCATGACTCGAAGGTCATCACGGATTTGAAGAAGCGCAAGCTCATCAAGACCCAAAAGGTCATTACTTTCAAGATCCAGAAGGGACCGGAGTTCGCTCTCGAGATCAAGAAGGAGGAGACGGACCTTACGGCCGACATGATTGCCTCTGGCTCGTGGAAGACTGCCAACTTCAAGCCCTACAACTTCAAGGCCCTCGGTGCCGATCAAAATGCTGGTGCCCTTCACCCTCTGAACAAGGTCCGCCACGAGTTCAGACAAATCTTCTTTGAGATGGGATTCGAGGAGATGCCCACCAGCAAGTTCGTCGAGTCTGGCTTCTGGAACTTCGACGCTCTCTTCGTCCCCCAACAACATCCCGCAAGAGATCTTCAGGACACCTTCTATATTTCCGACCCCAAGGTTGCGGACAAGCCCGGCCCTGAGTCTGCGGACGACAAGAAGGACTACGAGACGTACTGGGAGAATGTTAAGCAGGTGCACCAAGATGGAAAGTTCGGCTCGATCGGATACCGCTATCCCTGGGCTGCGGATGAGGCTCAGAGATTGGTTCTCCGTACTCACACGACCGCCATCTCTACGGCTGTACTTCACCAGCTGGCTGCCAAGAAGGGACCTGAATGCAGGCCTCCTCCGGCCCGCTACTTCTCCATTGACAGAGTCTTCCGTAACGAGAGCGTGGATGCCACACATTTGGCCGAGTTCCACCAGGTTGAGGGTGTTATCGCTGACTACGGCCTGACTCTGGGTGGTCTGATGGAGTTCATGGAGATCTTCTTCAACAAGATGGGCATCACTGACATCAAGTTCAAGCCTGCCTACAACCCTTACACAGAGCCCAGCATGGAGATTTTCTCCTTCCACAAGGGCTTGAACAAGCTCGTCGAGATTGGTAACAGCGGTATGTTCAGACCAGAGATGCTGGAGGCGATGGGTCTGCCCAAGGACATGAGAGTATATGGGTAAGTTGATCCAATTCTGCGTTAATCATGATACTTGCTGACGACGAGAACTAGCTGGGGACTCTCTCTGGAGAGACCGACAATGATCAAATACGGCATTTCAAACATTCGTGAGCTGCTTGGCCACAAGGTGGATTTGAACTTCATCGAGAGGAACCCGGCGGTGAGATTAGAGAAGAGCTAGACATGAACGGCATGGGAAGTTAGAAAAAAAATAGGGACACGACTTACACGAGATGAGCTTGGGCTGGCATTTGTTGGCGAATGGGATACCACATTTTGAAGAGTCATTGGCAACTGCTGGATGAATCATTCTCACCGGGACACCGATGGAACCCGCGAGTCGTGGACCACGGCTAGCTGTTTTCGTGAAGACTATATGAAGTGTCAACCAGGGTGTTGGTTGATCCTTATGAGGGATCGAAGCTCCCCTCATCGCTCTCATCGGCGCCAGCACCGTTTTTGGCGTCCTCCGGCTTCTCCGTCGGCATTACTTGCGCTGGTTCGGCGCATTGGTATTGGCCAATGGCTGTAAGGATGGGGAAATTCAGAACTCCCCAGCATTGAATGGCGGGGCACATGCCAGATATGGCGGGGCTTGACCAGACGTCAGATCGCAGCACGAAAGCTCAGACAGGGAAAGGTGCGTGCAAACGTTTGGCAGTTGTGTGAAATTGCTGCAATAGATCAGCGTTGAGTCACAGTTTCTGTCGTTTTGGGAGCTGTAGCTGGAGCACAGGGAGACAGGAGGTCCGCTTGTATTGCTCACATGCTCAGCCTGATGTGTGACGGGTGACTGTGCCGTGCATCTTTGCTGTCTGAGATGGAAACAATGCGGCATATTGTCTGCCCAAGCTCAGCCCGCTGCGTACACCGAGAAGGACGCAGCAACCGGGCAAGACGATGCAAACAATGCGCAATGGAGGGGCAGCCGTTAGGTCAATTAAATGCTGCAGTGAAGGTTTCGACAGTTGAGAACCCCCGTAAAACTCTGTTACAGCTGCATTGGCAGAATTTTTCGCCTATCTGAGGGGAAGGACAGCCTCTGTGGACGAGGGACGAGGGTTTTGTCACTGCGGTGACACTGGCGGAGGCTGCGATAACGGCCACCAAGTGGTCCCTGGTCTGCAGACGGGGCCCTGAGGAAAAGGGCCGCCTGAAATATTACCCCAGTTAGCGCGTTGGACGGTTGTTGGGCACCCCCGATCGGCCATTCAACAACACAGAGAAAAATTTCCTTATCTTATCTGGTGTGAGTATTCGGACCCGGACCGCCTTTTTTGCTGAAGAGGAAGACCTGACCTACCTACGGTTCTACTTCAGTGTCCCTCCCCCCACAACCTTAACGAAGCTCAGGAAGAAGAGTCACAAACTCTCCAAAGCGGCGGCTATATTCTTCTGCTCTCTCGGTCCTAAACCATTCAATTGGCCCTGACCTTGAGGCTTCACTCTCTTCCTACCGGTCTTTGTCGCATTGGCTTGTTAAGACCTTGAAAATGCCGTCGGCCATGTCAAACACTTTGGCAGGCCGCGCCCCGGCCGTCCTCCGACATGGTCGGCGAGTCCCTACAGCTCTGGCCGGTCGCAACTTCACTCTTGCCGCCGCCAATGCCTCCGCCAGAGCTTCTCTTCAGACCAGCAGCGCGAAGTTGCTTCAGAAGCGCCTGTTTACTGCCAGCGCGCTCCGTCCCAGCGCTGCTCAAACTGCGCCGAACCCAAAGGCTTATCTCGAGAGCGGCGTGATCAAGCCCCACGTCGGCGTCGACGTTAAGAAGGTCTTGGTCATTGGCAGCGGTGGTCTCGCCATTGGCCAGGCTGGCGAGTTTGACTACTCAGGTTCGTTTCCTCGACCATTCTCGAGTCTCGAGTGCCAAGAATGAGTCACAATGAATGAGAGGACCCGACTAACATGGAGTCATCGTGAAGGATCGCAAGCTCTGAAGGCTCTCAAGGAGGCCGGCGTCAAGTCAGTCCTCATCAACCCCAACATCGCTACCATTCAGACCAACCACTCGCTCGCCGACGAGGTCTACTACCTTCCCGTCACGCCGGAATACGTGTCGTACGTTATCGAGAAGGAGAAGCCCGATGGTGTCTTCCTTTCCTTCGGCGGTCAGACCGCCCTGAACCTCGGTGTCCAAATGCAGCGCGCGGGTCTCTGGGAGAAGTACGGCGTCAAGGTTCTTGGAACCAGCGTCAGGACTCTCGAGGTCTCTGAGGACCGTGACTTGTTTGCCCGCGCTCTTGAGGAGATCGATATTCCCATCGCCAAGTCCATTGCCGTTGGCACCGTCGAGGAGGCTCTCGATGCCGCTAACAAGGTCGGATACCCTATTATCGTCCGTGCCGCCTACGCCCTTGGTGGTCTTGGTTCTGGTTTCGCGAACAACGAGGAGGAGCTGCGCAACATGGCCGCCAGGTCGCTCACACTCTCTCCCCAGATCTTGGTTGAGAAGTCCCTCAAGGGCTGGAAGGAGCTTGAGTACGAAGTCGTCCGTGATGCGAACAACAACTGCATTACTGTCTGTAACATGGAGAACTTCGACCCCTTGGGTATTCACACTGGAGACAGTATCGTCGTTGCCCCTAGTCAGACCCTGAGCGATGAGGAGTACCACATGCTCCGATCCGCCGCCATCAAGATTGTCCGCCATCTTGGTGTCGTGGGAGAGTGTAAC
The DNA here is from genome assembly GCF_000319635.2 of Colletotrichum fructicola Nara gc5. NCBI lineage: Eukaryota > Fungi > Ascomycota > Sordariomycetes > Glomerellales > Glomerellaceae > Colletotrichum > Colletotrichum fructicola. Next base: position 2,536,271 of record NW_027094051.1, on the reverse strand, counting down.
GTTCAGTACGCTCTCCAGCCCGACGGCCTCGACTACCGTGTCATTGAGGTCAACGCTCGTCTTTCTCGTTCTTCTGCTTTGGCCTCCAAGGCTACTGGATACCCTCTTGCTTATACCGCTGCGAAGATCGGTCTTGGCCACAGCCTCCCCGAGCTTCCTAATGCCGTTACCAAGACCACGACTGCCAACTTCGAGCCCTCTCTTGACTACATTGTCACCAAGATGCCTCGCTGGGATCTTTCCAAGTTCCAGCACGTTAAGCGTGATATCGGAAGTGCCATGAAGTCTGTTGGTGAAGTTATGGCTATCGGACGTACTTTCGAGGAGTCTTTCCAAAAGGCTATTCGCCAGGTCGACCCCAAGTTTGTCGGATTCCAGGGTGACAAGTTCGACGACCTTGACTTCGAGCTTCAGAACCCTACTGATCGCCGCTGGCTCGCCGTCGGCCAGGCCATGCTCCACGAGAACTATTCCGTCGAGAAGGTCCACGAGCTCACCAAGATCGACAAGTGGTTCCTGTACAAGCTGCAGAACCTGGTCGACTGCACCCGCGAGATGGAGCAGGCTGGTGGCCTTGAGGCTCTCAAGAAGGACCAGATCCTGAAGGCCAAGAAGCTTGGTTTCTCTGACCGTCAGATCGCCAACTCCGTTGGCAGCACCGAGGACAAGGTTCGCGAGGCTCGTCTTGGATTCGGCATCCGCCCCTGGGTCAAGAAGATCGACACTCTTGCCGCCGAGTTCCCTGCTGACACCAACTACCTGTACACCACCTACAACGCCTCTTCCCACGATGTTACCTTCGATGACAAGGGAATCATCATTCTTGGCAGCGGTGTCTACCGCATTGGTAGCTCTGTTGAGTTCGATTGGTGCGCTGTCGGTGCTACCCAGGCCCTCCGCGAGATGGGCAACAAGACTGTCATGATCAACGTAAGTGCCCGATACCTCCACATAAACAGTCCGAATACTTACAAGCCGAAAGTACAACCCGGAGACCTACTCTACAGGTATGTGCCTACACATCGTTCGTTAATTATTGAGATCCCCGAGCCCACGATCGGCATTTGGACTCTGACTTACACGACATGGCCCAATTTTAAACATGCGCTAACCGTTTTCAGACTTTGACACCGCCGACAAGTTGTACTTCGAGGAGCTCAGCTACGAGCGTGTCATGGATATCTACGAACTCGAGAGCGCTTCTGGTGTCGTTGTATCCGTTGGCGGTCAGCTTCCGCAAAATATTTCCCTTAGGCTTCAAGAGACTGGCGGCGCAAATGTTTTGGGAACTGACCCCAAGGACATTGACAAGGCCGAGGACAGACAGAAGTTCTCCGAGATCCTCGACAGCATCGGTGTTGACCAGCCCGCCTGGAAGGAGCTTACCTCCGTCGAGGATGCCCAGGCCTTCGCCGAGCAGGTCGGCTACCCTGTCCTGGTCCGTCCCAGTTACGTCCTTTCTGGTGCTGCCATGACTGTCATCCGCAGCCAGGAGGACCTGAAGGAGAAGCTCGAGGCTGCTTCTAACGTCTCCCCTGACCACCCCGTCGTCATCACCAAATTCATCGAGGGCGCTCAGGAAATCGACGTTGACGGTGTTGCATCTAAGGGCGAGCTCATTATCCACGCCGTCAGTGAGCACGTCGAGCAGGCTGGTGTCCATTCTGGTGACGCCACCCTCGTCCTGCCCCCTGCCAGCCTGGATCAAACCACCATGGATCGCTGCAAGGAAATTGCCCAGAAGGTTGCCAAGGCCTGGAGCATCACTGGTCCCTTCAACATGCAAATCATCAAGGCTGATGACCCCGAGGGAGGCGAGCCTGCACTCAAGGTCATCGAGTGCAACCTCCGTGCTTCTCGTTCGTTCCCCTTCGTCAGCAAGGTCCTTGGCACCAACTTCATCGACATCGCCACCAAGGCTCTCGTTGGCCAGCAGGTTCCTGAGCCCCAGGATCCCATGGCCGTCAAGCGCGACTACCTTGCCACCAAGGTTCCCCAGTTCTCCTGGACTCGTCTGGCTGGCGCTGACCCCTTCCTCGGCGTCGAGATGGCCTCTACCGGTGAGATTGCTTGCTTCGGCAAGGACCTCGTCGAGGCCTACTGGACTTCCCTCCAGTCCACCATGAACTTCCGCATGCCCGAGCCTGGTGAGGGTCTGCTCTTCGGCGGTGAGCTCAACAAGGACTGGCTCATCACTGTTGTCAACTACCTCCAGCCTCTCGGCTACAAGCTGTACGCCGCCGACAACGAGGTCAAGCAGTTCATCGAGTCCAACGCCAAGGGCAACGTCGCCGTTGATGTTATTGAGTTCCCCAAGGAGGACAAGCGCGCCCTCCGTGAGGTCTTCCAGAAGTACGACATCCGCGGTGTCTTCAACCTTGCCCAGGCCCGTGGCAAGACCATCATGGACGTCGACTACGTCATGCGCCGTAACGCCGTCGACTTTGGCGTTCCCCTGTTCATGGAGCCCAAGGTAGGCTTAATTCCACGAACAATACACCCCAGCTATGAAGCAAATGCTAACGACGGTGACAGACTGCTATGCTGTTCGCTCAGTGCATGAGCGAGAAGCTTCCCCGCAAGGAGGGCATTCCCTCTGAGGTCCGCCGCTGGTCTGACTTCCTCGGCGGCAAGCCGTTGTAAATATAGAAGAGGAGTTTAAAAGGGAAGATGAAAAAACCAAAAGCTGCGAACCCCCTCTCTCTGTTTCATTTTCAAAAGGAGTTAATGGCTAGCCGGAAACTACTCGTCTTTTTTTACTGGCGATGGTGTGATATCGGAGGGGGGATACGAAAAAACAAATCCTGATTTAGGGGTCAACAAAAAGACTTGATTTTTGTTGTAGATAGCCTGGAGTATTTAGGGCGGAATCAAAAGTTGAAAAAAGACTCAGGATACCATTATGACCATGTTGTGCGTGCAGAGCAAGAGGCGTAAACAGTGAATACGCTGACACAGAGACGACAGAGACGACTATCAGACCAGGAAAACATTTGCCTGCAGCAGTAGTAATCATCATAGCAGTTCGTGATGGCCTGCTACTTTCGCAATCCGCCCGGTTATGATTTCTATTATGGGCTAGGTGATCTGCCGACGAGGTGACAGTATAGAAGCAGGAGGCACTGGTTAACCATAGTTAGTAGCGAAGTTGCAAAAGGGATACAACCACCATGCGCAAGACAACAATATTCACCACTGTTCCACGGAATTCCGCGAGAAGACGGCTTCACTGATACTGCATCTATTTTGGAATATCTGTTGTTCAGAGGCGCAGCCATCTTATCGCCTCCGTGAACTGCTACTAATGCCACCCTGATGCCGATATGCTACCTCGACCCCCAAACACCGTACCGAACAAACAAACCTGGCCCTCAAAATGAGCAGCCAGACCACCCGCAAACCCTATCCCTTCGGCAAATGGACACCCAGGACTCCTGGAAGATCGTGTTGATACACCACGGTCATTGACGCGTAACTGGCAACCAATCCTAGGAAAATAGACCAAAGGTATGTAAATTTACCCCGGTGGGCGGCGCTCGTTCAGCCTGAAGGCAGCAAATCGTTTAGCCAGCGGTTCTTCCGTGGTACCAGGGGGTCGCGGATAAGCAGTAGCATCAATTGAATTGGAATTGGAATGGCCCCCGGACTCCCGTGGGCGCTTGGGGATTCGCTCACCAGTCGATTGCAGAATCGCCTGCAAAGTCTGCCAGCCAGGGGTAGATCGTAGCTGATATGTGTCGGCAAGATCGTGCTGCGACGCAACTCGGCAGAGTAGTGACTCTTCATCCTACGCAGCTGTCAGTAAATGCTCTGAAAGTACAAGGTGCCCACAAACCTTTGACAAGATATCCATCTGGTGGATGAAGCACAGTAGATGAAAGTTGGACATTTCAAGGCCACCTTCAGCTGGCTTCTGACCTCCCGAAAACTTGAGGATTCTGGCGACTGCTGAGTGTTCCTGGCTCTCACCCATGTACTCACGGTTCTCGATAGGGAAACCGAGCTGTGTGAAGGTCGGCTTGGACTCATCCGGAAAGCCGTGCGTCAGTGTCACAAAGAGATACTCAACCGGGAAAGACGGCTTGGCGTTCTCCTGGACATTGGCTCCGTACTCGTTGATTCTGCGATAGAAGACCTCCGGAATGTATCTTGTGCGACTGACGGATCCATCATCCTCTTCCTCTTCGCGAACAAGCATAACGTTGGGATCGGCCGAGGGCTCAATAATGTCGGCGCGCACCATCTCAACGGCGTCGTTGGACGCTTGATACGAAGAAATGGAAATCTCGCCCGACTCGTTGCCCGAAATGATGCAGGTGACGAAGTTAGAACCGAATCTGCCGCTGTCGCTCCACTTGGTGGGCTTCGGGTGCTGGGCCTGCAAACGTGAAATGAAACAGATTTCTTGGGAAGACAAGAAGTAAGAATCCGCGTGCCTCTTGCACACCACCGATCCGTCACCAGCGCCCGCATCCAGAAGGTCTGTCCAAATGACGCCAATCTTTTGCAGACCGCACAGTCTTGCGACATCGTCAATATCCTTCTGATTTTCCCAGCCGTTTAGGGAGATTCCGTCAAGTTCGTCCACTTGAGGTGGCTCGTAGATGGCCTCCACAACTGCCTTGATACCAAGTGGCACGACTTCGTACTCGGTATACCTGCCGTACATGTAACCCAGTCGCTGGCCTCCTGTCTTTCTCCAAGCGTCAATGAAACTATCGATGATGTTGGGCGACGAAAACTCGACGTGATCGACCATGCGGAATGGCTGGGGTTGAAGAGTAATGGCGCTAGGCTGGCACTTGGTGCAGATGCCCTCGGGCCACAGCGGATGGCCGGATGGACAGTCGCGCTTTACTCTGAAGTATGGCTCCACCAGAGGAGGAATGAAGGAGCTACCCAGCTCGGGTTTGTTCGTGGCGGAGTTGATCTTTCGTAGGTGCGAGTGGAATGACAAGTACTTGATCTTCTTCTCCTCCAGATACTTGGCGTTGAATGGGTCCAAGGGCATGCAGTAATCACACATGCCCTTCTCGCCGTGGCGGCACATCTTGTCGCGCTTTCTCGGAATCTTGCCATCCTTCTTGTCCAAGCGGTCGTCGAGAGGGTGCTGCTTAACGACTTCCCAGGGGTTTTTGATCTTTTCGGAGGGTGAAGTCACCGGAGGAGGATCGATCGGGAGGTCTTCGGTGGGGAGGATGGGCTTTCCGTTGAGACGGTTCGAGGACGCGAGTGGATGAGACGTTGGCTGGGCGCCATTGGTGGCGCCATTTGAGAGACTGTCCTGGTGCTGGTAGTTGATAAAGATGAGGTCGCCGTGCCTGCCTGTGTCAGAATATGATCTCGAGCTTGAATATTATGCATGGGCCTACTTCAGTCCAATCTGTCCAATCTTGAAGTTCGTAATATCAACGAGCTTCTTAGCATCGCCGCCGGTGGGGGCGTTAGAAAGAGTGATGGTGCTGGGGTCGACCGTCTTTGGAAGGTTCGGAAGCAGCTAGAAGAGTTAGATCAGTATTCGGTAGCTTGTTTAAGACATCATACCTGACGTCCAAGCTCGCCGAAGGTCTCGTCCTTGTCGATGGTCAGGCGGCTCATGCCATCGGGCCCTCGGAGTCTGAGAAGCATCTTGGGCGAGGGATGCGAAACCGTGCAGGGTTGTGTGAGATCTCAGATCGGGAGAGGTACGGAGAAGAAAAGGCAGGAAATATATAATGCAGAATCTCTCTAGCAAGAGCCCATTCCTTTGCTACTTGCCGTTTTGTGTGGTCTTGAGCTCAGGGAAGGAGGTGTGGTCAAGGGAAGCTTGTGGAAAGTTGCCCGAGGTAGCTTTTGCTTAGTGGGATGTGCAGAGAGAGAGCTCTTGGACTTGATGTCCCACTGATGAAGTGGTGGAACGAACCGCCAACAGCGTCATCAAAGGTGGTGCCTTACAGTGGGTCCGGCAAAACGACGGAGGTGGGGGGCACACCTCTCAGATTCAGTGTGCTGCAGACCTTGCCCCTTGGTAGAGCTTGTTCACCGCACCCAGCAGGGGTGGTTAGTTGGCGGTTCCACGTCCATTCGATAGGTACGGCTTAAGCTCCCCATACCTAGGTACTTGCGTACCTTACGAAGCACTGAAAGCTCAAGCATTCTTACGTTACGTCTAAACGGTCGCGCCTCAAATGATGAATAGAAGGATAATGAAATAATATAAACCACTTGTATGGCTATAGCCCTTTGACAAGTCTAGGATAATTCTATTAACACAAAACCTACAAAGTAACTATCTTACTCTCAACGCATTGTATTGTAGCCTTTCCATCAGCCCCTTTGCAGATGCTGTCCAAGTGGACGAGTCTACTGCTCCTCAGCACCATGACCAAAAGGAATGACAGCCGATGGGAAATTCAACCATTTATCCACGTTCAAGTCTGCTCTGGGCATCTCGAGTTTAAATTCCAAGCCTCTTGAACAGCTCTGAGCGAGTCTTGGAGTAGACATCCGCCGGCGGGGGCGTCGCATCGAGCTTCACAACGCGACCCTCTTTGGCAAAGTAATCAACGACAGGCATCGACGTCTCGACAAATGTGCGGAAGCGCTTGCGGATGCTCTCAGCGTTGTCGTCGGCGCGTCCACTCGTCTTGCCGCGCTCCAGCAAGCGTCCCTCCATGACATCCTCAGGGCAATCGTAGAAGAGAACAAGCTTCGCGGGGCACACGGCCTCCTCGAACTTGACGGCCTGGTCCATCTTGCGCGGGAAGCCGTCGATGAGGAATCGCTTGTTGCCGGTGGTCTTGATGGTCTCCGTCATGGCGTTCTCGAGCAGCTGCACAGTGACCTCCATCGGGACGATCAGACCGTCCTTGATGTAGTCCTTGATCAGCTGGCCAAATTGCGAGCCGGGACGGTCCTGCTCGGCGCGGAGGAGGTCGCCGGCAGAAAGATGAGTGAAGCCGTAGTCGGAGACGAGTCTGGCACATTGGGTGCCCTTGCCGGCGCCGGGACCGCCAAGGACGAAGAGGACGGTTACTTCATCGGGGGAGAAGGTAGGTGTGGACTTTATCGGGGAGGGCAGCTGCTTGGAAGCTTCGGGGGCGGGGAGGGATGCCATTTCTGAAAGGTGAGTCTATTAGTTGAGTTCCTCGTAGATTGACGAGACTTGAGAAGGGGTAGGTTTTGGTGTATGCAGATGTGGACAGGTAAGCTGCATAAGAACAAAGGGCGTCCACTCACCGGCTCTTTGGTCAACGAGGAGCTTGTAAGCGCCGCTTCCTGCAATGACGACAGCAAGGAAAGGCCAGAACTTGACACCAGATGGCTTCTTGGGGGGCTCAGAAGAATAGAAACGACGCGCCGGGAGTCGCTGTAGTTGGAATCGAGGAGTAAAAGCACGAGAAGCAGAAGAACGAGACGAGAAAGAGCGAGAAGAGAACTGCTCAAAGAGCGAGGTTCTGAGAACCTTAGGAGTTGAGGATAGCATGATGATTATAGCTGCACGGCACAACTAGAAAAAAAGGAGACCAAGCAACGCGAGTGAGAAGAAAGAGCAATTGAGCAATGCAGCCACACTTGCCATGCTTGGACCAACAAGAGGTACCCTTGTCCCCTGTGCCACCTTGCGACTAGACTAGGGTCAATGATTTCCACGCTGCTTTACCATGTGCTTCCGTCGAGTCAAGAAGACATTCAAGCTCGAGCATAACAGCTTTGGAATAGTAAAACATCAAGGGGGATGTTTGGTAATTCTAAGCCTTTTTCTACATGTTAAACTAACTGAGTGTTTATATACTCTCCCTAAGTATTTTTTTTTTGTCGATTTGCTCTGCAAGGTGACATGGATGGTCCGCATCCCGTCGTCCAGTAAAAGCAGCGGGTCATCTTTGACCCTGGGTGGGCAGCCAAAAAAGTGTCCATTGCGACCAAGCTGTCATATTGTAATTGGACACGCTGCATCAACGGAATCTCTAGGCCAGAGAGCATCCGCCTTCAGACACCACCAATTTCTTTGTCCCTCGTTCGACCTCTTCACTTTTCTACCACGATCCTTACGAGCGCACGATTTTCGCAACAGCAGCAGCAGTCATGTTCGAAATAGACTGGTTGGGCCTAGTGCTCCCCTTCGCCTACCTCTTGGTCCTCGGCGGCGTTTTCATGACCTTCTCCAAGATCTACAGACAACGGAAAGCGAGTATGTGTCTTCCACGCCCCTCCACCCGCGGTTCCGCGATGCGCGCGACCGCACAATACGGAAACATGACTGCTGACTTATTGTTTTCTCACTTTTAGCCCAAAGCGCCAATCTCGCTCCTTGGTTCCCCGAACATTTGCAGCGCAACCTCTACCTGTCCCTCCTGCACATCGGATCCCCCGAGGAGGGCCAGGAGAAGGCGAAGACCCCCAAGATCCCCGACAGCGTCATCCGTGCCGCGCTTCTCCGCCGCGCAGTTGAGGACATCCACCGTCTCGTTCAGATCCGTTCCGCCAAGCAGGCCTGCAGCACGTTGCTGCAGCGGGGAAGCGTCGGCGATGACTTGTGGCAGCGTTTCCAGCGCGCCGAGAAGGAAATGGAGGACGAGCTCCGCGACGTCGTGATGGAGGTCCGTATACCAGGTTCAGCGCGCGCAGACATCGTATGACTAACTCGACTTAGGCCAACGCTCTTGCCCCCAACTGGGGTCAGTCCATCTTCCAGTCCGCCAACGAGATCGCCGCGAACACCATTGTGCGCAACCGCCTCGAGGAGGTCGCCAACACCGTCGACCAGGAGAAGGAGTGGTGGGAGAAGCGCAGGGCGAACATTCAGACCGAGTTCATGAAGGAGCTTGATGAGTCCGAGAAGAACTCAACTGCCCCACCCAGTGTCGACGGTGATGCCGTTCTTGTTGACTCAACCACTAGCACGCCCTCCAAGAAGAAGAAGGGCAAGAAATAAATACTACGCGTATTCTCCTCCTCCATCCAACTCTAATATCTGTGGCTTGGGCGGACTCAAAGGTCCTGTCTCGCATCACACCCTTCGTCACTAGATACCTCATTACCCACCACCGTGTATGATACAACAAATGGCGAGGATCAAAGCATACAACGGCTGGCTGGTTGCGTTCGGCGTTCAGGGTTGCACGGGAGTTGTACTGGGCATCATAAATTATTTGGGGGTCTATAAATATATCGGTTGTCGTTGCTCTTTTACCAGATCAAACCGGTGGTTGCCCATTGGTGGGGTCTATCTCTATTGTCATGTACCCATCCGTCTCCAACGCCTAAATGTGCTATATGATTGATGATATCAACGCAGTGCCATGCAGGAAAAAGCAACAAAAGACTTCAAAGCACAACGCATCCCCAGCTCTAAGCAGATCTGGTTCACGGTAAATCTATGAGTACCACGGCATCTTTCTCCTCATAGCCTCATCATCCTCTGCTAGTCTCGCCTGCCGCGCCTCCTCCATGATTTGCTCCTCAGTCTTGATGCGTATGCGAATTGGCGTATCGCAGCCTCTGTTGTGGTAAAACGTTGATCAGCACTTGTTCCCCGAGTAAGGGCGGGGGCGAGGAGGGGGTGTAGTCGACGTTCGGGGGTCTTAGTAGACGACCTCCCGAGTGTAGTCGAATTCGACGTACCTAAGACCGATAAACTTTCCAATCTTTCTTCTCTTCTCCTCAAGCGTGAGACCGGACTTCCATGTGATAGGACAGGGGTACGATGCCGACCAGGGCGAGGGAGTCTTCTGGTGGTAGAAGCGGGCAAGGTCGTCCAACTGGGCCTCAGTCAAGAGCCAGAAGTTGAGCAGTGTCGCGGGAAATTCTGGGTGGACAGCTCCCGTCGACATCTGGACGAGAGGAACCAAAGGCAGACGCATCTGGCGCATCTTTTCCTGGAACCCGGCGTTGCGTCCAGCTCGACGGTTGCCAATGCCTCCGTTGGTTGTGTGGTGGTGTCTGGTTGCCATAGTGGCTTTTGTTTTGGCGCGTGATTCCTCTACTTTTTCTGGTCTCTCCCCTCTCCCAAAAGACCTGTTCAGCACGATGTACTGGGCTTTCCTCTCAAAGGACTTATTTTCTCGTAGAAGTTGACGTATCAATGAGTCAAGTTTTGGGGAGGTTGTCGTCGAGAAATGAAGAGGTGTTTCGGCTTGAAAGATATTCAACGAGATTCAAGATGAGATCAAAATATGGAGGCGTCTCGGTGATGAGGATCTTCGTGGGAACAGACTGGCGTATTTCAGCTTGGATACGGTTCCTCTAGGAGAGTATTCTTAGATGGGCAGAGGCTTCGGTGGGAGTGTTCTAAGACCTGCACAGGAAGGAGAAAGAACGTTTGGAATCAGAGCAGAATAAACGGTGAGTGTTCTATGGGTATCGAAGGCTTGAATTAGAAAGATGAGATCGAGATATCGATAGACTGTTTATCGTTAACGACTAGAGCGAGACTCTCTGCTTCTTGTATGGGAGGGATTCCAAGCCCACGCTCCCCCACCACCCGTCCCGCCGTTCTTCGTTTCTTTGACCGAACAAATCTGCTTTGCGAGACAAAACAAATAACCCCAAAGAGACGATATCGAAAAGAGGGAGGGCAGAAAAAAAAAAGTGTCAAGCACAAAAACTGGAGATCCAGGCCCTCCCGTCTCTCGTTTCGTTGAAGGCGAAGCCAGCGACCCGAGCGACTGGGACCCGAACATAGGCTGCGGCAGGACTAATACGTCAGGAGAGACAAGATTGCTTTGTCCCGTCGGCGGCCAGAGGCCGTCCATACTGTGTAAATCAGGCCAAAGGGGGCGCGCCGCCCCCGAACTCAGTTTGCCAGATGACCCAGAGAGCCGGATTCCTTCCCCTATGTCTCTCTTTATCTCGCTCGATGCGCCAAAGTAACTTGAGACATGGCGCGGAGCGGGGGGAGGGGACGACTTCTCTTTGGTGCGATTTACGCTGTCCCTCTCACTCTACGAGTGTCCCGGGTGTCCCAGAAACGAGTCGCGCGCCGGACGCAACTAGATACGCCTCCGGCCCCAACGTGGAGCATCCGAGACATGATTCCTCTGGCCCTTTCCGCTCTTCCTCCCTCCCCTCCCGTTCCCTCCCCCCCTTTCCCTCGCTCTGGACGGCAATTACGAACTCCGTGCTATCGGCAGCCCGCGGACGGACAGCGGAATTTGTCTGAGGTGGAGGCTGAGCACACCGGTTCCGTGGTGGTCTGGCCAACAGGAACAAAGAAGTGTCCAGAAGACAATAGCCTTGTTCAAGAACACAGCTGAAGATACTGAAGACTGAAGAATGCCGACATCCATCTGAGTCATCTGAGTCATCTGAGTCATCTGAGTCATTGACATTTATTCAAAAGATGGGGATTTCTCGGGGGGCAAGCACGCATCGTCTTGCTTGTTTGATTTGAATAAAAATTATCTAGGCCCAAAGATGTAAGAAATGCTTGCTTTGGCCTCACCTTGACAAATTCCCATTAAGTAGAACTCGTCTTTTCGCTTGATTCTTTCCCCTGACCACGCGACTGACGTGCCTTCCCGCGCCACGACCTTCGTTTCACGCTTTCTAGGCCGTTGTCGCGGAATCCCCTTTGAGCTCCTACAGCCACTTGAGCTTGGCGATGTGGTCCGTCTTCTTTCTGCTCATCTTGACAAAGCCCAGGGCCTTTAGCTCCGCCAGACCCCGGTAAAAGAGCACCAGCGCTGCCCTCTCATCGGCGTTTCCATCGCTATCCTCAGCGTCGTCACCGCCGCCGCTGCCCACCATGGCGTAGAAGGCGGACCACAAGTCGGCGACGTTGATGAGGTTGCCCGTCTCCAAGTAGAGATGGTAAAGCAAAGACGTTGCGGGAAGTGTTGTGGATAGTCCTTCGTCGGTAGTGCAGCAAGCACAGGCGAGGTAGTCCTGGGGTCGGGTTAGGCTGCGCTCAAAAACGTCCTGGGGTCGCGGGACGAAAAGATCCCGATGGGGTGTCTTGAAATCATAGAGCCATGTCTCGTGTAAGAAAACACTTGCGGCGGGTTCGCATCGTATAACGTCCTCGAAAAGCTCCGCAATCTGGTCGACAATTCTGGTGAATGCTTTGTCGTCCTCAGAGAGAGCGGCCGAATCGTGGCTCAGCTGCACTTTTTGCGCGACGACGGTTGTACGAAGCACCCTACTGTGACCACTGTACGCGCTCCGCAAGGTGGTGCCGTCCTCCTGGGCTCTGCTGAGCAGCTCCTTGGACTCGGCCAGACATTTCTTTACAATTGCCGGAAGGTCCCCGGCCTCGGATTCCCAGGCGGTGAGACATAGCTGGTCATCGCCGGTCGCTACGGTTGTTTGGACCCGTTGCAGCATCGAGACAAAGTCGTCCGCTTGCATCCGCTTGATGCTTTCAACAATGTCCCAGCTCTCGGACGAAAGGGCGATGCCGTCGGACACCGCTTTCATGAACATTTGAGAAAAGTCGTCCTGGACTGCTCCGGTAGCCTGGATCAGCTTAAGCGAGCGAAGTAGACCGGTGGCCCATTCCCGTTTTCTGTCAGGAATGTCAAAGATCCTTTCCCGTAGCAGCTCATCGTCCTCTAGTAACGACCTCGCTAATCTTAGATCCTTTGCTTCAACGGCGTTCTCGACCTCGCGTCGGAACGAAGGGAGCGATCGGAAAGCCTCCAAATGGTCGCCCTGGACAAGCTCGCTATTCATCTCGTCGTCCTCCAGCGAGAAGACGCTTAGCGGATTGGCGTAAAAATGGCACATATACGCGTACTACCCGAGTTAATTCCGGTTCGGGATCATTGAGATGGACTAGTCCTCACCTTGATGGATGCAACAAAAGTCTGGATACTGGCGACCTGGTCTTGCTGCCTGTCTACCAAGCTGTACAGCAAGTTCGGACCGAGTGTTAGGGCTGCGTCCGTTGCCGCGATGGTGGGCTTAAAGATTTGCTCAAGAATGGTACCGGTCTGCACGACATCGAATTGAGCGCCGTAAAGGTGTTGACAGGCTGATTTGAGTAAACGAGCTTGGAGGAGTTCGACGGATGTCGCAACACCGAACAGCAGAGTGAACGGGATCTTGGGTCGCCACGAGCTAATGTAACTGTTAGGGTCTGCTTCGAGACTGACATGAGGAAAAGACGCACTTGAAGAGGGTAATGAGATCCGACAGAAGAGCGCTGTCAAAACCCTCACTGTCTTGGAACGCGACAAATATATGATCGCACTGCTGTGTTTTCGAGAAGACATACAGACCCTCCAGGTCGTAATTTAGGTACTTTCGGCCCTGCGTCTTTCATCAGTATCTCTTTGGTCTGCCTAAAAGTTTTGAGACTCACTTCCAACGCCAGCTCGGCATCTTCGTCATCAAGAGACCCACGAGATGTGGCATCTTCAACAATCTTCTTTAGGGCAGCCTTGATGTTGGATGCCTCGGACGACTTGAGTCTCACGAACTTGCTTCGGGTAGTCTCTTGAAGCGTCTCTGATAGCTGCTCAAATAGCAAATCCTGAGATGCAATATTGGGCCCAGTGATGACGAAGGCGGTAGGAATCTTGCTTCTACCGTCCGCGTTAGATACAAGCAACTGAATCGCCATATTGGCGAAGACTCACGGTGTGTCTGTCTGCTCCTGAATGAAAGCAGTCACTTGTTCTAGCGTAGCCAAATTCACATCACGCAAGATTTTCTAGGACTCGGGTCAGATGAAGACAATAGTGCTAAAAGTTAGGGGTTGCGTACCTGGACCTTGGACTCTAATCGGGACCAGCTGGACTCGAATAACTTTTCGCGTATTCGTACGCACTCCGCGAGCTCGCCGCCATTCAATGAGGGCACGAATGTCGTTGCAATTGCATTGTTCGCTTCTTCATTGACGGCATTTTTTGATACCCGCTGCCTTTTGGCTGGCCGTTGGGGCTTGCCTTCCTCTCCCTGTGGACGGAAGATATAGGCCGCCTCAAAGGGACAGGTCAGCACACAGGACTAGTCAACTCGACAGAAGAGCTTACCTGGTGATCCTCTTGGTGAAAATGAGATGTTTGATCGTCTTGTGCGCTCATCTTGTAGGGGATTAGGCTTGCACTTCGTTGGCGTAGTATGTCACTGATGGAACTGAGACGCGCTTTTCCGAGTGGCACGCGTCGAGTCGGACGAGGGAGCACAGACAGATACCATGTACCAGATTATATACGCACTGTGTAATTGATGTGACGCCGCGGCGACCTCACAGTGCAAGGAAGTCTACGGCCAGCAACCCTCGTTGCTACAATCCTCAGCAAGCATAATTATCACAGCCTTTTCATGATGCGTGCTTTCTGATCGATTTTCCCTAACAAGTAACATAGAACCAATACCCTTAGGCCGTGTGGAAATAACGACTACCAGTCTCGTCTCTCCCTCGCTTTCGCAAAACAAGGACCTGATGACTTCCGTTCCATCTCCAAAATCAGGGCCTGTGCCATCCTACATCATCATAACTTGAAGCGGTTTTGCAGACCATCAAAGGCATGCCTGATATGTCCTGTTTGGATCGGGTCCCCTTGTCACCGTATAGCCTCCTTACCATCTCTGTACACCGAACCCTCCCCTAGGACTAAAGCGCGCGCCGTCTGCGGGATTGCCACAGGTGCCTGCCATCTAACGCTCCCAACCGCACCGCGAAAAGACGAGAGACGAGTAATTTTACACCATAACCAAGACAAAGTACCGCTTTTGCGATTGAGGAAAACCGTATACGCCAGGAAACGCAAGTGGCCAGGCCACGATAGCCCATATAGCCCAGATTTATTGCTGAGCCCATGTCTCTACTCTCGAGGAGATCTGCGACGTGAACGGGATCCCTAAGCCTTGGCTTCGACCGGTTCCGGGGGCGCAGGTGCCGACTACGAATTGGGTTAGCTTCCGTCGTCGTGATTGGTGAGACATCGCCTCATACCTCTTCAGCTGGCTTCTCAGCGGACTCATCAGCCTTCTCAGACTTCTCGGCCTTCTCCTCCGCCTTTTCAGGTTCTTCGGACGTCTTGTCTTTATCGGACTTCTTGTCGTCCTTTTCGTCCTTAGCCTCTTTGCTGGCCTCCTCGGACTTGTCGGCCTCCTTGCTCTCCTTGATGCCGTTGGACGCAGCAGGTGTCTCCTTCGTCTCCGTTGCAGCCTTTCCAGAAGTACCATTGACGCCGTTGGTGGGAGCTGGTGTGGCAGAGCCTCCAGCATCGCCGCCGCTGAGGATCTTGTTCCACTTGTCCAACAGAGTCTGGGATCGACTCTTGAACTTAAATTCGTCCTCCTTGGGAATAGAGTCGAGCTTCATAATAGCCTTGAGAACCTTGTTGATCTTCGTAGCCCGGATGATAGAGACCTCAAGATCCGGGAAACTCTCAAGCTTCGTAATGTAATCCGACATCATCTTCATCTCTTCCTCCTTGGGCTCTTGATCCCTCGTAAGGAGGCCCTTTTGCAACTTGTGACGTAGGAACAGTACTTCTTTCTGTTGAACGTGTAAGTCGTGGACCACGAAGGGCATGAAATCAAAATTGCCACTTACTTCCTTGCGTTGATGCTTCTCCTCAGCAGTCAGCTCAGGCTCCTTGGGAGCTTCCTTCTCCTTCTTCTCGGCACCATCCTTCTTGGACGACTTGGTCTTCGCAGGCTTAGAGGCTGAGTCCTTGATAGACTTGGGGGTGGCAGTTCCATTTGTTGCTTTGGGCGTAGAAGAGGTGTTAAGCTTGATCTTGGGCTTCTTAGCCGACTCGGTTCGTGCTGGGGTCTAGCAAATTGTCAGTTTGTGCCTGTGAGCAATGGAACAAATACTCACACTGGCCGCCTCATCTTCAGCCTTGCGCTTCTTGGTCTTTGACTTTTCCTTCGGTGTAGGGGCAACCTCCTCATCAGCCGCATCCTCCATGTCGACGTCCTCATCCTCAATGATGGCCGGGGCCTTCTTCTTGTTCTTCTTAGCAGCTTCTCTGGCTTCCTTGGCAGCTGCCTTCTGAGCCAGTTCGTCCTGGTACTTTTGGAGTTCTTCCTTGTAGTGCTCGAGAGGGTTCTGCTCGATTGCGAGCTCGAATGCGTCGCGCAGCTCGGCCTTTTTGATCTTGTCGGTGAGCATCTCGGACGCCTTCTCCGAGGTGAGCTCCTGAAGGGCAGAGTTGGGGACCCAACCACTGTCAACACCATGTCAGCTATACATCCTAACACGAAGGTTTGGGGAGCTGAGTGGGGGTATTGGACTCACAATTCGTTCGTGCGAAGGTACATGACGGGGAACGTGCGGTCGTTCTCTCGTTTGCCACCGTCGGCGTAGTCTTCACGATATGTGCCATCGGCACGCTTCGCAGTGACGGGGCGAGTCTTGATGAGGGTCTCGGGAAGCATCTCCTCGTCGCAAATGATGACGGGCCATTGGGGGTATCCCTTGAGCTTCACCAAGAAGTGGTCGCCAGGCTTTGCGTCCTTGTGGGAGAGCCTGGCCTTGGAGGCCTTCTTGCTGAGCTTCTTGCCCTTGTGCTCCGGGACACCCGACGATCTGCGACGCGCCTTGCCCTTGTCAGCTGTCGCATCGGCGGCGTCAGCAGCAGATTCCTTCTCCGCGTCAGCGGCAGGCGCCGACGTCTCCTTCGTTTCGGCTGCATCTGTCATCTCGACGTCGGCGTCTTCGGTTTTGGATGACTCGTCAGGCTTGCCGGCAGATTCCGCGTCCTTAGTCTCAGCTGTTCGATAACAAATGCGTCAGCAAGCTATTCAATTGCGCGATGATGATAGCGACGTGTATGTAGAATTGAGTTTGAGTTCGAGACCCAATGGCTCAGAGGGAAGGAAAAGGTGGCGCGTACCGTTCTCGGGCTTGGGGTCCTCCTTCTTGTCCTTGTCGGTGTTGTCCTTGGCAGCTTCCTCAGACTCGGCGGGTTTCGCGTCATCAGCAGCAGCTGCAGGCGCCTCAGAAGCTTCAGCCGCGGTCGAGGTCTCCTCAACCTTCTTTTCCACCTCCTCGTTCGCAGCAGGCGCGGATTGGCCGCTGGTGGTCGCCTCGTCAGACATTTCGGGGGATGTGGCGATAGCTACTGATAATGGTGGCAGGTGGTATGTATGTAAGGTAGGGATTGGGGTTTTGGACAGGGGAGTCGCGACGCCAAAGATTGGTTGCGATGGGTCAAAGGGAGAAAGACGCGTTCTGATACGCGCGATTCGTGATTATGGATGTCGCGACGATGGTGCGGGATAAGCTGGCTGAGCTGAAGATGATGAGCGCAATTGGGAGCTCCCCGTGTTGTGGTAGCGAAAAAAAGGCGACGGGCTGGAAAAAGATGAACGCAGAAACTCTTGGAGGTTGGACGCGGATGACGGCGAACACGTGACCGGGTGGTGACCAGGTGCTGCTGATCCACAGGGAACGAGTGAAATCGCGGAGTCTCAGTTGCAGTGCGGTGAGTAGTAGAGGGACGTGACGCTCGCCGGGCGTGTGTGGCCCGGTCAATGCCACCGTCCACGTCCACCTCCCAGCGCCCAGCCCATCATAATCACAACACAGCCACCCCTTCCCCCTTGACATAAGTACCTTTCCTAGGCATCTCACAACACGCTACGTGCCCTATTGAGCCCAAGAATCACGGACGACGGCAACCTAGTCCCTCATTTTTTATTTTTTGACTTTCTTCATGCTGTCCATGTCCATCCGTATCGGTGGAGGTCTCGTCCGCGTGATAGTCCTGGTTGAGCAACTATGTCCGGGATCCGCCCGCCAACTCGACCACTGAAGCACCACCCTCCGAAACTACTGTCGCACCGCACACAGTCTGCGCAACCGGACATCAGGCGACTCAACCCTGTCGAATGAGGACAAGAGTTGCCCGTGGTTTGCCGCCAGCGAGAAGACGATCCGACTTTGTTCGAAAATTGTCTATTACCTCCTCAAACTCCTCTCGCCCGAATATTGTACACATAGAGATCTCGTACTGATGGCGTGCCTCTGCCCAACTCGGGGGGCAATCTACTCATCGTCTTCTTCCTCGTCGCTATCGTCCACGTCCATGCCTTCCGCGGCTTCGATGGAGAACTCGCGCTCCTGGTCCACTCCGACATAGCTGTCGCTCATTAGGAACAACTTCAAGTTATGCTTACCAGCTGTCGGGACTGTAAACTCTAGCTTGACCTTGAGCTCGCGGCCAATCGTGACACGCTTGATTGCGAGCAGGTTCTTCGTGCCTTCTTCGCCCACGACTAGCCACCAATTCTCCAGCTTCTTGGCCGGGTAGAACGGCGCATGCACAGTGGGGTCGAATTCCTCGTCATCGACGTTGCGCTGGATCTGCACACTGAGATAAGCAGGCTCATTGGCCCTAATATCCTCCTCGTCCAAGATGCTGTGTTCAAGCTCAATGTCAGGGTACTTGTCGTTGGTGAACGCCGCAGCCTGAGCCAGTTGGTTCTGGCTAAGCCCAAGACGTTTGATCAACTTGGCATAGTCAGGGTTCTCCTCGGGGTTCATCGCCTCCATGAAGTCAAATATGTCCTTGATACTAGAGAGAAGATCAGAGTTAGCGTCGCAAATCTCTATTGGTGATACTGGTACATACCCAAATTCGTTGGTCACCTTGACGACCTCAGGCGTGAAATGAGGAATCTGCTTCAAGGGGCTGTCACGGTCCCACATGGCCTGCACAACCATCTGTGACATCTCCATGGCGTTCATGGCGTTGAGGTGACCATCCGATGAGAGAATGTCAACCGTGGCGCTCAGCAGGCTGAGCACCTTGGAAATGATGACCTCTTGGTCCTTCGCAAGGTCGATTGGCAGCTGCATCCTAGAGAAGTGTGCTTGAAGGAGAACGAACGACTTGAAATGCGCCGAGTCGTAAACAGGATCTGCCATCTTGACGGGGATGCGGTCGTAGATGCGGCGGAGGATACCCTCCTCGTGTCTCCTGATCTGGATCGCCTCGAACTCGGTAGCTGACGTGATAATCTCCAAGACACCCTTCAACTTTGTCTTTGCGCTCAGCGATAGAAGGAATGTCTGCATGGTGATGTAGGATATGTTGTAGTAGGCGGCAATCATGGCTGCGTTCTGAGGGGCGACTGAACCATCGTCCTCGTCAAGCTCAATGATCTTGGAGTCGCTCAGCTCTTGCAAGGTGGTCTGGATGAGGTCTGACATGTAGTCGCTGAGTCCCTCCTCTGTCGTGCTGGTCAAACTGTAGAAGCTTGGGTTCGCGAGAAGCCGCCTGTAGAAGTACGTGAACGTTGTCCAGTTGATGGCATCGTCACCAGATTCAATCATCTTGGTGCTGATCTCGGTCACAAACGCATCGTGGAGGTAGTTATGCAAGTGTGATTCGACGGGGAGCGCTTCGTTCAGAAACTTCTTGTAGAAATCTCTCTTCGCTGCTGGAAGCATGAGGACGCCACGGCCTCTGCCGTCCTTGGAGGGGCGAAGGGCCTTGCCGAACATGTGAAGCACCTCGCTGAGGGAGTAGTCGATGTAACGGTGCTCACGACCCTCGAAGTATTGCGTGCCCATGACAATGACGAGATGAGCAGTGCTGTTCAGTTCCCAGCATACGTCACGGGAAGCAACCAAAACCTGGATCGCACCGTGCTCATACAGATGTTTGACGATACGCTTGTCGCTCTGGCTCAAGGCCTCGTGGTAATACCCAACACCGTGGGAAAGGGCCTCAGCAAGTGCCTCCTCGTTGATACGCTCAAGGAGGGGTCGTAATTGCTCGGGCTCAGCGTGCAAGAAGCGGTCCTCATCGTCATCCATAAACGCCGCTGTCAGCAAATCACGGGTAGTGGCTCGCGTCTGCTTTCGGCTCGGCACGAACACAATGGCAGGCTTGTCAGCAGACATCTGAGTGATGGCCAGATATGTCGGCTTCGCCATTGACAGCATCAGCGAAGGGAAATGAGGGTTGGTGTATGATTGAATATGCAGTTCAAGGGGAACCGGACGAACGTGCGGGCTGAAGTTGTAGATGTCATGCTTCTTAGCGTCAATCCATTCTCCAAGATCGCGAGCGTTGGCAAGAGAGACACCCAGAGCAATGATTCTCATGGGGAGCTCCGTTTGAGTTCTAATGTAGTGCATCCTCGAGATAATGATCTCGTAGACGTAACCCATATTATTGCCCAAAAGGTGAGCCTCATCAGCGATGAAAAGCTCAACGGTTGAAACATTCTTTCTGCGCTTCCACTGGCGAGACAGGACGTCCCACTGAACGGGGGTGGCGAGGACTAGGTCGCTACGTTCCAGAATTTTCAGGTCCGTTGTTGTCTCTCCTGTGAGCTTCTCGATAGTCTTGCCGCCACGCAAGCCATTCAGTCGCTTCTGCCAGTCATCCAGGCGCAAGTCAACCAGCTCCTGGAAGGGTGCTATATAGACGGCGCGACCAGCATCGGGCTTAGACCAATGACGCAGAAGCGAGAATTCGGCGCACACAGTCTTGCCACTGCCTGTTGGCGCACCAACAAAGACGTTTTGGTCGGTGTTGTACAGAGAGTTGAAGGTTTGTGTCTGAATGCGGTTGAAATTGTCCCAACTGGGATACAGCTTGGTGTACTCCTTGACCTTCAGGGCGGAAACAGGCAGCGGCTGAAGCTCGAGAAGCTCGGTATGAGGAGGAAACCTCTCGGGCAGAATCAGCTTATGGAAGGACACGGGTAGTCTTGTTTCCGAGTGCATCCAGCGGTCCGAGATGACGGAAATGAAATAGTTTGGAGGCATGGGTTCCGTGATCGAAACCGTAAAGTCAACGATGTGCTCGTTGGATTCGGACTCAGCGTACTCCTTACGAAGCAGGAATTGATCGCTGAAGAGGATATCCTCGCCATCGCAATCTTCGACGAAAACCCAGAAGCTCTCTGCGGGGCCGTGAACTTCAACATCCCACTCAAAATTGGGCGTAATGCTGAGCTCGACTCGAAGCATAGATCTGGTCAACGGCTGAACTTGCGCCTGTACCTCAACCCTGGGGAACTTGGCAACCAGCCCGCAGACAGTCCTACCGGCCTTAGGCATACCGAGAAGCTCACCCATGCGAGGAGGATCGAGGTCGAAGTAGCTACTCCAAGACACCTCAATTCTCTCCGACTTTTGCACAATATCCCTTGGACAACTGGGGAATTGGCGGAGTGGCGACATTGTGGGCCACATCCTCTTCTCAGCCATCTTGCAGAGGTCCAGTGCGGTCTTCGCGACAGACGCCCATCCCTTCTTCATGGTGATTTCAAAGATGGCGCGCAAGATACGACCAGCAGACTGAGTGACGTAGACCATATCAGCCATAAGAGCAAGGCCGTCCAGCTTGAGTCGTGAGATGTAGGCCTGCAGAAGCACGTTGATCTTGGCGTGAGGCTCCTCAATGCTCTCCTTGACCGGAATGGGAACTCTGCCCAGCAACTTGGCAAGCTCGAGCTTCTCGTCTTGGCGAATTGGAATGTACTTGAATTCTGCGCTGAGCGAGAAGACACGGAAAAGCTCGATGGTCGTAATGGACGGCTGGATGAGGTTGTTGTAGGTGTCCATGGAACCATGGGTGATGTAGTAGTGCGACGCGATGCGACCAAGTTCTGTTGACTGGAGCCTTCCGGATTTCTCGTCGTACTTGACGAGATTTGACTTTCTGAGGACCGTCGCCGCGGAGTGGATGAGGTCGACTCGTTTTTGTTCCAAAGCTTCATCGTCTTCATATTCCGCACCAACTTGGTAAAGACCTGGAGACCGCAGCATACGGACAAACAGGTACGTGTAGCCAAGCCACTCGACACCCTCATCTCTACTCCTGACATTACCGAGCACGATCTCAGCATTCAGGTTGTCCACTAGGCGACTGACGAACTGACTCTCAATCGGTAATTGTTGGTTGAGAAGTGACAGATAGTACTGGATCTCGTTTTGAGTCGTAATGATGATACCTTCTCCGTATGTGTCGAATTGCGGGCGACCGGCACGACCAAGCATCTGCAAGACGTCCTGGGGACTAAGCTCGACCCAGCTACCCTTCTCTGGAGAGTAAACCGAGGTTCCCTTGATGATGACAGTATGAGCGGGCAAATTGACACCCCAGGCGAGGGTGGCTGTGCAGACCAAAACTTGGATAGCACCTCTGGCGAACAGATCCTCGACATCGGTACGATCAATACGGTTCATACCAGCGTGGTGGATACCGAAACCGTAGGGCAGGATGTCTTTCAGATCCTTATCGGTAGCTTGACTGGCGGCCTCATTGAGCACTTCACGACTACCGGCATCGTGACGTAGGATCTGATTTATAGTATCCATCTCGAGCGCCTTGTCTCTGATGTACCGGGCAGTCTTGGCAGTTTCCTTTCGCGAGTGAACGAAGATGAGCATCTGGTTCCTATTGGCGCCAACATGCTCAATAACCTTGTTGTAGGTGACGTCGTTCATGGTCTTCAACTGCTTGATGGCCTTGCGATCCGTG
This sequence comes from Colletotrichum fructicola Nara gc5, assembly GCF_000319635.2. Taxonomy (NCBI): domain Eukaryota; kingdom Fungi; phylum Ascomycota; class Sordariomycetes; order Glomerellales; family Glomerellaceae; genus Colletotrichum; species Colletotrichum fructicola. The sequence continues at coordinate 2,513,883 of NW_027094051.1, read as the reverse complement.
ACGCCAATGAATTCCTGGCGCAGGGGGCAAGGACGGAAGCTGCCGTCAAAGTGGAAAAGGCCGCTGTTGATGTCCACACGGAGGAAGCTAGCGACATCCTTGTAGTTGGGCAGCGTTGCGGACAACCCAACCAGACGAACAGGCTCGCCAGTCTGCTCAGTCTTGCGAATGGTTCTACTGACGATGCTCTCGAGAACCGGACCACGGTCGTCGTGGAGCAGATGGATCTCGTCGATAATAACCAAACGAACCAAGTTCGTGTAAGTTATATCTGTCGCCTTTCTCGTGATGACGTCCCACTTCTCAGGCGTGGTGACGATAATCTGGGTTTCAGCAATTTGTTGCTTGGTGAGTTGTCGATCACCAGTCAATTCAGATACCTTGACGCCGTAGGGCTCAAGCCTCTTGCCGAAGTTGCCGACTTGTTCTTGAACCAGAGCCTTCAAAGGAGCGATATACACAATCTTGAAGGCGTCCAGGTCGATATCACCAGTCTCAGGATTGCGGTTCTTGCCAAGCTCTCGCAAAATGGTAAGCATAGCCACGTTCGTCTTTCCACTACCAGTTGGAGCACAGATAAGCATGTTGCCGTCGTCTCCGAACGCTGTTGGGTAGCACTTGGACTGGATCTTGTTCAAAGACTTGGCAGTGCTGAAAGGCAGACGGGACCATTCGGGCATATCAGTGATGGGAATGAGAGAGTCGCCTGGCTCGTTGCGTTTCTTGGGCGCAGGGACGTGGATTTCCTCGTAGCCCTTGAAGGTCCGTTTTGTTGAGCCCTCAGGTAGCCGGACCTTGGGATTGCTCATCAGATGGTTGCCCTGGTCAAACACTAAGTTCTCCAGGTTGATCAGCTTCCGCGGCTGCAGCCCACCGACCAAGCCCTGAGGGCGTTCTGGTTCGGGTGCGGGTGCGTTGTTAAGTGATGACGTGTTGTCGATGTCCATCTTAATCTCCATCTTCCGCTTTTCATCCGTCTTCTTGCCGAACTTCTCGTTGAGAATCCACTGAAGGCCCTCCGAAGCCATCTCGCGTTCCACCACAGCCTTGGCCTCTTCCGTCTCAGCTCTTGAGTGGCGGGTCAACCATACAACCTTCTCCCGGTTCTCGATGAGCAGCTGGACCAGTTCATGATGTTCGTAATCAAAGAGCTCCATGAGGTCGTTTTCGATCTCACGAAGCGACTTTTCATCTCCACCTTGCTCATCTGGCTCGCCGGAGAGGATGCGAAGAGCATGTGTCGCCTTATCGTGTTGTTCGTGGGAATCCTCGTACAGCTTTCCGATCTGTCGCTGCAACCAGAACGCGTCGATATCTCTTGCGGGCACAGTTTTCGTGGGCTTGCCGTCTTGTGCTTGTTTCTTCGGCGCCGAATCGATAATCATGGCATCGTCGTCCATGTCCTCCTTGTCGGCACCGTCTTGAGCTTCCTTGTCTTCGTCTTCCTCGTCAGCTTCCTCGTCTTCAGAAGACTCCTCTCGGACCTCGTTGACGATGCCGCCCTCTTCATCTTCGGAATCCTCGAAGACGACTGCAACACCCTGTCTCTCGTCCATTTCGGCTCCGTCAGCATCAGCTGCGTTAGCATCCATGTCCTCGTCCTCGTCTTGCGCATCGTAGTCTGTGATCTTTTTCCCCAGGTTTACGAGCTCGTTGAACTCTTTAGGGCTCATTGAAACACCGAGGATGTCGTCGACTTCGTTCTTCCTTTCCGTGTCCTTGAGGTCGTCATCTTTGAGGTATTCCAGGACTACATCCGCAGCACTCAAGACGGTTGACTGGGGCACGTCGCCTAGATTGTCGGATACGATCTTCAGGATCAACTCGTATGTGGCTCGGGTCGCTGCCGTTCTCGGACGATAGTTGATGCCCTCGATGAGCAGGTCTCCGGTTCCCAAGACACCTGTTCCCCTCGCTTGCGCCGCCTCGCTCTTCCTCTTGCGCTGCTCGCGCAGCAGCACATCCTCGCCCTCCTGTAACCTTCCGCGCTCGATTTCGGGCAGCCCGGTCTGTTTCTTCTGCTTCGGGGCCGAGTCGCGCGCGACGCGTGCTCCCATGTCGCGAATACTCAGCTTGCCGGCGAGAGACTCGGGATCGCCAGTGGCCTCATCGTTTCGTCGCGACACGAAACGACGGTCCGCCTGGAGGACCAGGTTGGACATGGCCGAGTACTTGTACTGAGAGACATCGCGGTGTTGGTCCGACATCTTGGCTGTGGGTGGAGGGGTATCGTATCGTTTCGGTTGCGCTCGAGTCTAAGAGTGATGATGGAGGTGTTGGAGCTTGTCAAACGACAGCATCAGGCGGCTTGCGCCGAGTGTTTATCCTTGAAAACGCCGTATACCCAACGCGAGCTCTAGACCATCCGTCCGATATTAAGTTGTTGATTTCGTCGTAGCGTTTTGTTGATTCAATGGGAAAGTATCGCTGGATGGACAGGTGGGCGGAGGCGTGTATCATATGTCTGCGACACCCGTCGTGGAACAAATTTCCTCTGCTTGCTATGGCAAAATCCGGAGGTGGCGCTAGGCGACAAGCGCGTTAGTGGCTGTCCCCGGATGCTTAGATAGCTTCACGTGACGCTGTGACATCGGCACAGGGTGGAGGTGAGGCCAAACTAATCCACACCACCCCTGAGGGAGGTAGTGTGTGCCTGCCCAACTCAGTTTGGTCGAATATCAACACCGGCCCTGGGCTCCTAAATTTTACTTATACCGAGGCCAAAAAATAAATCAGCGAACCTCCAGGCACCAGTTTCTTGGCTTGATGGCCGGCTACCTCTGAGATGGATCCTGTACCGAAAGCCATTGAGAAAGTTCAGGCATCACTCCAGCCGTACATCAAGCCGAGAGAACAGGTCGCTTACATTCGACGCGCCTTGGCTCTTCATCTTCAAGCATGTGGTCAACCAGGACCCATCCAGAGCCCGCTGTCTCTCATTGATGCGTCATGCACCATTACTCCGACAAAAGAAGCTAGAGGTCTTCAAAGAGAGTATCTCAGGGCTCTGGACGCAAATATCAAAGCTCGCAACGACTATGAGAACACACGGAATGATACCGCAACGCCACCTCCATCACGGTCCAAGATCGTAGATCCCAGAGATCAGCTGGAGGATCACATAGCTCTAGTAAAGTTACGACAGAAACAGCAACGACTTCAGACGGTTCAGAAGTATTTGGACCTCTTGGTGCGCCAGCCGGCAGCCTCTCCGGACTTTCTTGACCTGGAAGTTGTATTCAGAGACTCACCGCCTCTTCCCGATGTGCCAACCGCAGTTGTCAACAGCTTCACAGTCACGAATTCGTCAGCAACGACGGATCTGAGTGGGCTGGCGGGGCAGCTGGAAAAGGTCGTCCTCCGAGCCAAGCTACTTTTGCAACGGGAAGAACAGCTGTTGCAGGACGTACGGCAAAGAACTGGCGAATTGGCGGGGCAAGTCAGCGACGAAGCCAAGGCGCATGCCCTGGACACCACGCGTGCCGAACTCATCAACTGGATCGAGACTGAGCTCAGCAAAGCCTCAGGAGAAGGTGAAGATGACTCGTACTCGCAGCGCAACGGGCAGCCAGCGGACAAGACCAACATTGACGGAAAACTGGTGGAAATCAGGGACAAGTACACGAGATACACAGCCGCGCGCAAGTCGCTGCTTCACATGGTCTCTGATGAGACCCAGCCGATCTTAAGACCCGGAGGCGAAGCCGCGGGAGCTTCGCAGAGCGAGGAGATCCCGCCGGCGCCCACCACGCACCTTCTCATCCCGTACCTCGAAAAGCTACTGGCGCTATCCCGAGAGCAAAAGGGCATGATCGCGCACAAGTCACACGTCAACAATGTGCTGTCGAAGCAGGCGAAAGAAACACAGCAAGCGCTAGACCATCTCGCAGAAGAAAGTCAGCTTCTTCCCGAGCATCCCATGCCTAAACCCAGGCCAAGGTCGGGCTTCGCCGACGACTTCGCTTCTGCGGTATCCGAAAAGCAGGCAATGTCCGAGAGAGTCAAGCCTTGGGTATTTGCGGCTGATTCGGCAAAGATCGCAACCCTGGAGGCGGTAGCCGAGAAAATTGAGGAGGGCCAGGTCGCGCTTGAAGGGTCCATGAGTGCCCTTCAGGAAGTCGACCGGCTTCTAGGACAAAATCAGTCCGAAAAAGACGCCGTCGGCGATACTACGGAGGAAGACATCTGGCTTACACAGGGGTCGGCGAGCCAGACCGGAGCAAGGAGGCATGGTGCACATCAGAGGAAGGAGTCAGCGGTCAAGTCTGGGGACATTTGGTCTGCCATTCACGGGGATCTTGGTCTCATCGGTCATGAAGATCATATTTGAAGAGTGGTATATACCCTATACACACATTTTTGCCAGTTCAACGCCTTTAATGTCCAGTCCGGATGCCAATACTTCTTCATTAAAACATCTTCCAAACTTCCTGTATTAATTGTTGCGGCCGCTCATGACGCCCGATATTCTCAACGAAAGGTCAAGAATTGACAGGTGCTCATCAGCACCATCCACCAATCTTTTGTCTACCTCAGAGAAGATGAGGACAATCTTATTCTTTTGAACGTCGGGAATTGTCTCGTCAAAAACAATGGCTTGGTAGAGCTGATTTTTGTTAGATCGGGGCCTCGTGTACAAGTGGAGGCATTGCGTACCTGAGAAACGACCTGTCCAGCACTCCAGCCGTCTGCAACCATGTCTTCGACAACCTTGGCCACGTTTTGGTATGTGTCGCCTGCGCGCTGTGGGCGGATGGCGCTGACTAGCTTGTCAATCGTGTTCTCGGGAATGACACCGGCAATATCCTCCACAGTCTTGACAGTAACAGGCTTCTTGTCAACGTCCATGGCATCATCTGCCGACTTCTCCTCGTTACCAGCACCAACCAGTCTCGCCGCACTCTGCAGGAAGGTGATGGCTTTTCGTAAGTCACCCTCGCTGCACTTGATGAGCGCGTCAACAGCACCGTCTTCGAGCTGAACACCCTCATTCTGTGCGATGTCCTCAAGCCTCCTCTTGGCATTGCCCTGATCCAGGCTCTTGAAGCGGAATTTGCTGCAACGACTGGCGAGCGGGTCGATAATGCGGGTAACATAGTTGCAAATCAGGCAGAAGCGTGTGATCTTGCTGTATGTCTCCATGGTGCGGCGAAGAGCACTCTGGGCGTCCTGGGTCATGGAGTCGGCCTCGTCGAGGATGATGATCTTGAAGGGTGGAACGGGGTATCTCTTCTTGTATTCGGCCGTCGGGTTCGTTAACTGCATGCGGGCGAAGTCCTTGACCTTCTCACGGACGATGGAGATTCCTCGCTCGTCGGAGGCGTTGAGCTCCAGGACTCGTGACTTCATCATTTCGGGGCCGTAGAGCTCCTTGGCGAGGGCCAAGACTGTTGATGTTTTTCCGGTACCGGGAGGTCCGTAGAAGAGCATGTGTGGAAGCTTCGGAATGGAGTCAGTATGCAGGTCAAGGTTTCGTGGGTTTCGTAGCGTATCGTGGGTAGACGCACGTTGGAAGCCTGTAGCGTCCGCTGCAGGACTGTAACGGTGTGATCTTGAGCGGTGACATCGCTGAGGGTCTTTGGACGGCTATCATCGACGGTTAGCATGCTTTGAACTCATGGTGATTGCCAAATAATCCTTACTATTTCTCAACCCAAGGCTGCGCTCTCGGAGGCTGGGAAGACTTCTCCTGCTTCTGGGCTGCCCCGTTTGCAGCGGCCGCCTTCCTGGCCTTGAGGTCGAAGAAGCTCGCCATTTAAAATTTGGTGATATGTTTCCTTATCGAAGGTTTCAGTCGGGCTGGATTCCGAATTGAGGCTGATCGTCAATTGTCGCTGTAGGTCGGTCGTGCCGCGGTCGTGGTGACGGTTGGAAAATCAATTAAGCTAGACGCGTTGCTCGTGGAGTTGACGCGTACTGGTAGCTTTGGCCGACAGGGGTCTCAACTGACCGCGTCTACCTAGACTGGAACCCCGCGGTGCCCCACCGACAGGTAGGTGCCTTGCCTGAATGTGACGCAAAGCTTCCCTCTGGCGTCTCATTTGCATCCTCCAGCCAGGTGTGCTGAAAAGAAGGCAGGTTCTTGCTGCTTCTTGCAGGCTTTCTCGATTTCGGAAATTTCTGTAAATTTCAATCAGTCGACAAGCAATATGCGCATGCGGCTATCTATCAAACGGTAGCATGACGGCATGCGAATGCACGAAATCTCAACTCCTTTCCACATGGTTAATTTTATAAATCTGGCAATCCAGTTCCTCCTAAATTATGCCAGCTAGATCTCGAACAAAGCAGGCAGTAAACATATCGTCCAACTGGAAGTATGATGCCGATACCCGGTGGTGTTGTGGATACCTGCAATAGAACGGAACATGAGAACCAAGGATGAACACAAAGCTGTGCCATGATAGTAGGATGAGGTATCAATTAGTACCTTTACGCCCAGCAGGCCTTGATAAAATATGCAGATACGCCGTCATCGTCTCACCTCAATGTCCGCTGGTCCAAGGCATTGTAACACGGTTAGATGCGGTTATGGAACCTTGACAAATAGCCTGCAGGAAGGAATAATGTTGATGCTCTGAACAGGAGGCTATTTCTAGGCAACAGAGAATTTAGAAACCGCATACCGTAAACCCTTCCACTGTCTCGCGACATCCAGGCTGCTCGGGGTCACTACCTACCTAGATACCTCCCGTCACTGAAGGCTCAGGCTCAGGACGGGACCAGCACCCGGAGCGATCATCCGTCGGCCACTGTGGGGCTATCCGTCCCGTACTGGGTAGCAGGCACCTGGAGGCGACCCGTGGACGGAATTTAGAGAGGCAATGGCGGCGCTGCCACCACACTGCAGCGATTCTCCTGCATCAAATACCCAGGCTGGGACGCTAAAATTACCCCTCATGCCCCGCCAAACTGCCGATTTAGAGCAGCTGCCTCAACCTAACGTTCCATTCTCTCACTTTCATACTCCGACCCAGTCGCTTCCACCGTCTTGCGCCTGCACAAAGAGGTAGCCTGCCTGTGAATTTCGCCCTGCGAAAGCCGCCTACCAGCGCATTTGTTCACCTGCATAACCCATTTTACTTACCTTACCCGACCTCTTCTTCGTCTGTCAGGCTCTCGGGCCGCCCTCTTTCGTTCACTTTCATCTGTTCCCACGAGAGGAGAGTCTTCAGACCGGGCGACATTCAGAGACGCCCTTTCCCGGAATATAGCCCACCAGAAGTTGAATAGGGAGCTATCAAGCGCCCAGCCGAGCCGTCAGCATGGCTGATCAATCCATCATTCGCATCACCAAGGTAGCCACACTTCCGTCCCACCTCCGCCTCCCTCACCTTACCTTGCCTCGCCTCCCCCAAACATGGAATGAGGGGTCGAAAATAGAAGGCTAACGGTCGCGTCGTACAGGAGTTGAGCGACATCCAGCGCACTTCAGATTTGTGTACGAATTTCCTCTGTTGCAGCTCCTCAGGCTGACACTTTCGCTAACCTGTCGGACAGCGCTGGCCGTTGCCTGCCGAGATGTCGATGTTCGCAACGTTAAGGCGTTGATCATTGGTCCTCACGACACGCCCTACGAGTTCGGTTTCTTCGAGGTATGTTGGTAATCATCTGGTTGCTCAGCGTGTCGCGTTGCTAATTACTGTTCCAGTTTGCGATCAGATTTAATAAGGGTACGTTTGCGTGGCTGCGAAGCAAACAACTTCAGGGACTAACCGCAACGCAGACTACCCGCGCAAGTCTCCCAATGTTAACGGCATCACAACGAACGGCGGACGCTGTCGCTTTAATCCCAATATCTATGCATCCGGCAAGGTTTGCTTGTAGGTCTCCCGCTCCGCCTACCGCTGGGCGCATACTTTGGTGCTAGATACTGACGTCGCCGCAGGTCAATCTTGGGGTATGGCTAATGGTTCAATCCGACCGAAACCCGAACTGACGGAAACACAGCACTTGGCGCGGCGAGCGTGGCGAGGAGTGGTCGGCCGCGCAGGGTCTCGAGTCGATCCTTATTTCCATCCAGAGTCTGATGTCGAGCAATCCTTACGAGAACGAGCCGGGTTTCGAAGAGGCAAACGAGGCGTCGGACAAGAAGCATCAGAAGGATTATGTGCAGAAGGTAAATGACGCGCGATTTGGCGATGCAGAGACAACGCATGGCTAATCATACGAGCTAGATCCGTCATGAGACCCTCCGCATCTCCATCATCCAGCGCCTCGAGGAATACCTAGGACTGACCCCCGAGGGCGTCTCCATCGCCCAGCAGTCCGCTGCTGAGCAAGATATCGACATGGACACCGAGGACATGGACGACACCAGCGTTCCGTTCGAACCCTTCAAGGACTTATGCAAGCGCAGATTTCTCTGGTACTACGACAATTACCTAAGTGCTGTTCAGAAGGCCAAGACAGAGGTCAAGGATCACCAGGCGTTTGCTCGCATGCCGTTTGAAGGAGCTAGCAACTCCATGGATGGCAAGTTCAACTACACCGAGCTGGAGAGACGGTTGCGCAACATCAAGGCTGCCCTCGATAATGAGCTTGTCAAGTGGGCGAAGGAGGGTCAGATTGCGAGCGACAAGGAGATGACGGTCTCGGTCAACCTGCGCCACCAGTACGAGCAGGTCGTGCAGGCATTCAAGCGCCAGGACATTCCCCACGACGTGCAATTGGAAGACAACAACCCTTTCGTCTGGGTCATTACCTACTTTGGACGGCCGATGACCAACCTTGATGGCGGTCTCTTCCGTATCAAGATCCACTTCAGCCCTCGTTTCCCCGAGGAGCAACCTCGCGTGAAATTCAACACTCGCATCTTCCACCATCGGATCGCCGAGGATGGCACAGCTTGCTACTTCCCCAACAATCTGCGCAAAGATGACGTTCGCTCTCATATTGAGGCAGTCTTTGCCGCATTGGAAGAGGAGGACCCCGCCTACGATCCCCGCACATTGGTCAACCCAGAGGCTCACAAGCTCTACTGGGGCGGCGCCGATGAGCGGAAGAACTACAACCGTCGTCTCCGGAGGTCTGTTCAGCAAAGCATGGAGTAAGTTACCAAAGCCGATCTAAAAGGGTACACCTTTACTAATCCAACTCAGTGATTTTTGAGTAATTGCGCTGCTTGCGCTCTCGGAGCTGGGCGAAGAGGCGTTGGAAGCGCAGAGATTTGACGCTTCAAAAGGCAATCCACTTCGCAGATCGGGAACTTCCATAGGAAATTACAAGTCTGCAGTTTTGGAGGGTTTGCCATTAATCATAGCTGCAGGGGGCCTGGTCTTTGACCGTGGATTCTGGTTTATCAAGTTCTGCACAGGACGGGATGGCGTTTATAAGGCATAGGAATCATGCATACCAGGAATGGGTTTGGGATTGTCCCGTTAGACTCCAGTAGATACCTCGAGTAATGACGCAACGAACTAGCTGTTCTCAAGAGATGTCACAAGCCTCTTTTTCAACGTTGATTTATTTTTTTGATACCCTTCTCGTAAACGATACCGATCCACAACGCCATCCCATCGTATGCAAACCATGGCGAACGCCTCATAATCTCATAACCATCCGTGAAAAGTCGTCCCTCATCATGCCAGTCTAACCATAGGAGGCTGGGGCGTCATACCCCGTAGCGAACGCAGCAAACAAATTCATTTCTTAGCCCCTTTTGCTTTCTTGTCGATCCTGTCCTTACCAGGAGTGTAAGGAGCTGCTACACCGACATACGGCCGCTGATTTCCTCCAGGAACTCCCGTGAACTCGTATGTTCCGCTGGGGCCCATCGTCGCCGGTGCGCCCTGGCTTGGCCGCGCTATTTGGTCCGCATGCAGCCTGTCCAATGACTCTCCAACCACGGCGTATTGAGACCAGTTGATGGGCGGACAGCGCACCACGTTTTGTGGTTTGGGAAGAGATTCCCATGGCCTGGGTTCTGGTGCCTTGCCCTGGCCAGCAGTTACACCCTCCGACTTCGCTCGCTTGACCCCCTCTTCATCATCAGAATCCGAGTCCGACTCTGGGAATAACTTGTCACCCTGGGCATGCACCTTACCAGCCCCAAGGTCGGCAAGGAATTCTGCTGGGTCGCCAAGGGCAGCGATCTTGGCTTGGTTGAGCCCCTGTATATCCGCGGCGGCCTTCTTCTGTTGTAGTTGGAGGATGGAGATGGCTGACTTGAGGGCCAGGACGTCTGGGTTCGATTCAAAGTCGATGGGCTCCGGTCGCGGAGGAGGGATGGTCGAGGTAGCGGCTGTGGCCGGCTGAGTGGAGTGTGTGAAGACAGGACGGCCAGCGGCGAAGGGGGCGGCAGGGTCGGCGAGACGAGCGGGGGGTAGGGTCGGTGTTATGGGGCTGATGGGGGGCCGGGCGGGGGACGATGAACGGGAGGAGCGCGAAGGGGTCTGCGCTGGGGGGTTTGTTGCGCCGGCCGCGGAGGACGAGGAAGCTGCGGCGGCTGGAGCGCCTGGAGCACCGGCAGCAGCCGCAGACGTAGATGGCGGCGGGGCGTTCGATGCGCGCGGGGAGAGAGCGTCTGTTTGTATCGTGAGGCCAGGCATTGTGAGCGAGGCTGGAGTGGCTCGCGACAAGTTGGCACTGGTTTTGTTTGTTTTGCTGGTGGTGTGGTTTGTAAGATTCGGGTTGAAGAGGTTGGATGGTGTTTCTTTGGTGGGGTTCGGACCTAGAGGAAGGCGAGAGAGGGGAAACCAAGCAAGGGACGGGAGACAATCGGAGCTGCAGGCTGAAGGTGCACCGTGCGTTGCGGTTCCGCGCCGCGCGAGCTGGCGCGGAAACTCTGTTAGCTTTCGAGGGTCGCTAGTGCAGCAAGGTCCGTTTTCAGCTCAAGGAGCAGAGGAGAAGCTTCGGGCGTTGAGACTTGGAGGGAGAGTTCGTTGTGAGATTTTGGGATAGTTCAGACGACTGGGATGCCGGACGTGTTCGACGAGCCGCCGGATGTAAGGGCCAGCAAGAAGCTCGCCGGCGGTATCGGTACAGGAGTGACGTGTGCTTGGTTTTGCTGGTGCGTCGTGTCTTGCTTTTTTTCCTTTTGGGCCGAGCACCACTCAACTTCGGTCAAAGTTCAGACTCAAGGTTGGGGCGGGTGGATGTCGATGTTGGATGAAAGACGCTGAAGGTTGACGTCCAAATGCACGCTTGCCACTGGCTAGTTCCATTCGAGCATGGCGCCTGCAGCGTCGAGATCTGAGTAGGCGCCGAGGCGGGCAGTGCACGGCCTCCCTTGTACTCTCCTGCGTCGGCACATGCCCCAGGCCCACTAAATCTCGACCAGGATCCGAGGTATTGGACTCTGCAGGGCATACCTACTTGCTGCACCTCGGGGCGCATCGCGATGGCTGGCGGGTTTTCAGCTCTCAACCGCCTGCAGAAGGCGCAGCTGGTATCTCGGCCGACAGGCGGAGAGACACGTCCCGCAAACGTCTGCCACAGGAATCAGCAAACCACCTCTCGGGCACAAGCGTATTCCTCAAATCTCGATGTTGAGAGATGGTAGTCGTGGCTTCGGACATTCTAGTCGGCTTCTAGATGATTCCTCACAACGTTATTTGGCCGTACGTCCGTATTTTGCGCTTGAGAGTAGGTAACTAAGGTATGGTCGGTTAGCTCCCGCGGAATGCTGGTGCCCGACCATTGAGACTCGAGGAAGTCGTACGCCAGCAGGACCTTTTGATGGTTCAGCCGGGGAAACACCACAATCGAGCAGGGGAGTCTGAGATCTGGTTTGTCAATATTGTGGCTGCAGCGGCATGGCATTTTGCTTTTTTGGCAGTTCCACGCCAGAAAATATTGGTTTCGCCCAGCACTCTGTATTCACCTCGGCCCTCATCCTCGGTAGCTTCACCCTTGGCATTGTAGTCCAACAGGAAGATTGGACATCGTCGATATCCACGTCCTGCTACTCGAGTCGCTAGCGAGGAACACCTTTTCTTCTCTCTTTCACCCTGGTCTTCTACGACCCCTTGAAGCCTGCCATGAATTTGACAAAGGATACTGCGCCTCGATACGGGAAGCCTTACCGCTGCGAGTGCCAGGACCTGTCGATCTTGATCTTGACCCAGGACCCCGGGAGGACCGGTTTCCAAACTGACAGTCGGCAACAAAGAGCGAAACGCAGCGCCGTCAGCGGGCTAACATTTATAAACTGCGCCTTTCGAGATTTGGGGCGTCTGAGACAAGTTCCCGTCAGCTACGAGACATAGAGGAGAGGAATCATTATGTCACCGGGGTAGCGGCATGCCTCCCACCCATACTCAAACGCCGAATAACCAGCCATAATTTCCTCTACCATCCCAAGGTACCTACCCAGAGTATCAAGCAGATAGAAGCAAGTATCAGGATCTCGCCGCAGGAAACGCTCCAAACAGACAATGAATGGCAGGGAAGGTCACCGCACAGTCTTTTCCAACGTTGGTACTAGCGTGTGATCTTAGTGCTTCCGTCACCAATGTGGCGTCCACTTACGACGTCGAGCTGCATAACGGAGAGCCTCGGGAAAGTGGTTCCGAGTTGCTTTTTCCTTGTAATCGCGAGAAAGAAGCAACAGCACGAGCCCGCGGGCGCTGATGCATGGTGAAGGCGTGGCAGAAAACCAAGGAAGGTGCAGGTGAGCTGAGCCTGACCGGCTCTGGTCCTGCGTGCTTGCCCAGGGTGTTGAGCGAGGCGCGAGGCACAAGACAGGCGCGGGTTGTGAGATTCTCCACTGCCTCCCATACTTTATTTTCTTGGAACTTCCTTTTTCTGCCTCTTGGCCAGGCGTAGTCTCGCACGTTCCTGCCACGAGGTGTCGTCCTTTTCAGCTCGCTGATCTTCTCTATTTCTGCCCAACACCCTCGCTTCTCTTTCTTTCAACCCCACGACCAGTAGAGGACATATACAGCCTCGGTCTCCCCCATCCCACGACGCCCATTCCAGTCTCCTAGCAACTCTACCATCTCTCCTAACCGTCAAATCAAGCCATCTAACTCCTCATCGTCTCTCTGGTCTTGTCCTTTCGATCTCAGCTCCAAATTAAGTTGACAAGTGCACCATCTTGTCCGAGCCAAGTATCAATACGTCGCCGGATCACCCCGTGCGACATCGTCTCCTGCGAGACGTTTGCCTGCCTCAGCACCCCCCTGTTATGACTGGCTAGAAGCAAGTCACTTTTCTACCTCCTTCTGAGCCGTACAATGCCTCTTTTCCAACGGCATCGAAATCAGACATATCCTCTTCCCGATCGCCATAACCACCCGCCATCTCTCGTTCGAAACTTCTCATACCCGACAGCATTGTACCCGGCATCGATACCATCTCCTACGGCAGAGAACACGGCTCAGCCGAAAGCCTATCGACATATCGATACACCATTCTACTGGGCATCTTCTTACGTGCCTCTGCGGGGCGAAGAAGACCCAGAGTCGCCTGGAACATTCTCCCCAATTTCTCAACCAGAGGCATTCGCCTACGGCTAGGGGCCGACACCTGTTAAGAAGAAGAAACGGAGAAGCCTGCTCGGCATCTCAACACCCCTCCGGACCAAGAAGTCTATCAGCAGCCAGCCGCTTGTGGAAAACCCCGCAGTCACCTACGAGGAAACCGTCCAGCCGAAGCGTCCATTCCAGCATAAGATCGCCAAATCAGTCGATCTATCATCCGTACACCTGCGACCACCTAGTCCCCCACGTCCAGCCTCCAGCTCGGGGGTTACAGCTGTTGACACCAGAACAACTTCTGGAAATATCGGCGTTGCCATCGACGAAGAAGACAACCACCCCGGTACATTAATCGATCTCGACGACGCCGAGATGAATCCCAAAGGCCTTCGACGCGTGGCGTCAGAGATGAGCTTGAGAATGTCTCCCCCGAGACGCATGTTTTCTCATCAGTCTGAGGTATCTGAATGTAGCGTCTCCACCCCTAGCGTTGGTGGAAGCCCTACAAAGTCCAGCCGCGAGAGCAACTCCAAGTCCAAGAAGAGCAAGAACCGCTTCCTCAACCAAGTCAAAGATTGGTTCACCACCGGAGAGCCAAGTGCTCAAGACTGGAAGCAGTTGAAGAAACAGGAGTACCGAAAGCACGGAATCGCCATCAACGACCCTGAGGCCAGTGCGAAGCTCCACGCTCCCATTGGAGCGATTCCCGAGGAGGCCATCAAACCGTCTAGCGGCCCCGAGCCCGAGGAGCTTGCCAAAAAGAGAGCGGTGAACCGGAAGCAGATCCGCCGTTACGGCAGCTCTTTGAGAGATTCCAGCTCGGTCTCTTCTGAATCGTCGTCTGGCAGCCGGGAGGTCAACCCGATCGCGCCGTGGGCGTAGGCGTGTGTGGGAATAGAAGAACTTTGTGGTATGAAGAAGAGGGCGTCAGGACGCCTTATTCGAACGTAAAAGTGCCGAGTGGAGGACGACGAGTTGCTTATAGCCAGTTTGCTTTTGCACTATACCCGCTTCTCGACGCCCTGGTTCAGCCTGGCGCAGAAGTCGCATTGGAATTCGTTACGCTTCTGAAGCCACAGAGCTCAAAGATTACTGCTTGCTTGATGAATATACTTATACGAGACGGAAAATCTTCAAAGTGACCATGTATCCACGTGCTTCCGTTTCCAAGGCTCCTTTTTAGTGAATCAACAAACAAGCTTAAGCTCATCAGTACGTCCCAGTGGCCGAACAAACCACGCGAGGGTGTTGCCAAATGTGCTGAGGCCAGTCCGTAATGTGAGAAGTTCATGCCCTGACCCTCCCGCAACGCGATCAACATTCCTTCACAGCAGTTGAAGATGATCGAAGATGATGACGTTTGTGGAGCATCCTGATCCACGGGCTCGAAACTAGTACTTCTTTAACGCATTAATGGGTAGACCCCGCCTTATTAAGAGTATGGAGCATGGGTCAAAATATTGGGTTTGACGGATCTAGGCCGTGGGCCAACATGTCTGGAGGATGTCAGGATGTCTCATCCTCTGGAGCAGAGTGGGATCAGGACTCACCAACACACTCGACTCCCATGTTTCCAAGGAGAGGCATGCTGGAGGAACGCCACTGATTGCGACACCAAGTACGCCTACGCGGTCCGACCCCATACACTAGCAGGACCAGAATATGCATGAGGTCCAAAGCTGAAGATACGGTTGGTTGCGCACCAACACCGAAAAGAAATAGAGCTGCATATTCCTGGTTTTTAAACAGCTGCGGAAATGTCACCGGTGCAGCTTTTCCAATTCAGAGTTGAATCGCCCCCGGCCCCCCACACGCTGGGCCGGAGCGTTAGCTCCCCACCCAACAGCTCGTGCTGCACCGCTCCGTGTTGGTGGGCCCACCAAATCGCCGATGCGGCGGGGTCCCCACTCCTGCCGCATGCAACACACCCAATGACGACATGACCGGGAGCTCTGGCCCTCTGCGTCCTACAGCTTGCGTGCTGGCTTGGTGCAAGTGTGAGCACCCCTGCCGTCATTGACACGTCTGGAGGCGGGATGTAAGTGGTTGCGTCTTGTGTTAGTCGCGTTAGCTGATTTCTTAGAAGGCTTTCTCCTGCTGGCCGGGTCTCTGTCGTTTCTCGGTCTTCCTTGAACACCCCCTTTTCTCCCCTTGTTTTGTTTTTATCCGTTTCTTTACCCCTCCGTTCATTTATTTGAAGGTTTGAGGTAGCATCGAAAGGCTTGCATACCTCGCCTGTTGGTTATTCGCGGCCAATTACAGACCGACGAGTTTCACGATGCCTTCGCTTTTCGGGTCGAAGAACAAGAAGGATGATGACGCTGCCGCCGCAGAAGGGCCGCCGGAGGAGAGGAGGTCGGCCGAGTACGAGACGCGAGAGCCGGACGAGCACACCCGCCTGCTGCCGAACCGACTCGACAGCGACAATCGTCAGTTCCTCACCCCAGACGACCCTGCCGTCTCCCCGTATAACCTGTGGACGGTGAGGGTTATGCGATGGGCTACCGTCTTGTTCGCCTGCGTCACGTTTATCTGGTGGACCATCAACCTGGTGTCCATCTTCGTCACCCCTCCCGGACTACACACCCGCGGCTCTGGATTCTACGCCTTTAGCTACTCCAGCCTGTCGCTCTTCACGCTACTCTTCACCCTCGTGTTCTTTGGAGCGCCGTCGGCCGCTGTGCGGGTGCTGTCCATCTTCATGGCGGTCATGCTGCTCACTGATACCATTCTCATTCTCGCCATCCAGAAGAACCGGTATGAGGAGGGCGGCGTGGGAGTCGCCAGCGTCATTTGTGAGTACCGCCTCGGATACCCAGTAGGAGTAGCATCATTACTAACTTTGTGACCTTAGGGGCATTCCTCATGAGCTTGTGGACGCTGCTTGCCGATCGCACGGTGAAATGGGGCAAGGCCGAGGAAGAAGAGCGCCTCACAGGTCGCGTCGAGACGAGACGAACAGTGTGGGAATGGACCGAAGTGCTCTTCTCGACCATTGCATATGTGATCCTGTCCATCGTTATTATTCTCATCACCGCCACCCTAATCCTCAGATCTCTCGACGCTGGGTATGGGCCGCCGGGCGAGCAGTACTGGGTAGACAACGACCAGTACCGCATTCACGTCTACTGCGAAGGCAACGGCACCGATGCGGCAGGTAACAAGCTGCCGAGTGTTCTTTTCGAGGGCGGTGATCTGCCAGTCGAAAACGGACTATGGCAACTTGCGCAGGGCGCCCTCAAGAATGGTTCCATCTCGAGATACTGTTTCTCTGATCGCCCTGGATATGCTTGGAGCGACACTGCTCCGAGCCCGCTGTCAGCAGGCATGGCAACAGACGCTTTGAGTGAGGCCCTCGCGCGCGCCGGCGAGAATGGCCCCTGGATCCTGGCGAGCGCTGGCATCGGCTCTGTGTACTCGCGCATCTTCTCTTCCCGGCACGGCCACGAGGTGGACGGCATTCTCATGATCGATCCTCTCCACGAAGACCTGCTTTACCGTGTCTCGGATCCCGGACGAGGTTTCCTCTACTGGGTGCGCGGCATCATCTCGCCTCTTGGACTGGAACGGCTTCCCGGTGCTCTATTCCGAGGGCGCAGCAGCGCCGACCGCATCTGGGGTCGCTCAGCCAGACAGAGCGGCAAGTACCTGTTCACGAAGCTGCAAGAAAGTCTGGTGGCCGCCTCGCTCACTAAGCGGGAGGCTATCAGCGGCAAGGCGATTCAATACCCGGACACGCCTTTGGTACTCATCAGTTCCGGCGACAACCTCCGCAAAGACAGTGTCTGGGAAGAGAAGCAGAGGGATCTCAGCCACTTGACGAGAAATCTGAAGCACTGGGACATTGTCGACGACGCGCCTCATAATGTATGGGAGACGTTCGAAGGACGGGAAAAGATCGAGAAGAGGCTCCGGCAACTGGTCCATGCGTAAAGTATGCGCAAAGTGAGGCTGTATCGGACACGTTTTTTTGAGTTGAGTTTCATTTGGCTGGATTGGATTTTGCATGTTGGGCAATTTGTTGCATACGATTTGTTGCTTTTCTGGATGATGTATGCAGCCGCGGAGTGGTCAATGCTGGGTGATGGATTGATTGGACGGAAGCGATTTTGAGTACTTGCATAGCCCGGGTTTGTGAGCAATACGATATGGTGAATTTTTGAGCTGTCGTTTCCCTGATTTTTCGTGATTGACATGTGAAATGACTCGCGAGCTGTGGCAGTGTGCCGCCGCGCAGTGCGTTCTTTAGCGGCTGGACAGGTGGCTTGCATTGACGGTAAGGAAGACGGCTGTCTGGACGAGACGGGCTATGTCGTCATCATTTTCCTAGGCCGTCGTTTCCCAGCAACGCATCTTTTGAAAACATTGGGATTGTAGGTGGTGAAAATAGACAGATGCAGGCCTTTGTTGAAACACCAACAGAGTTGACGGGCCGTCGCATGTGCTTGCAGACGGGAAATCTGCGAGATATTGTCGCCTGCACCATTGTAAATTGCACATCATCTTTTTTTCTCTCATTTTCTGCTTGCTGCAAGCTCAGGCAGGGAACAGCTTCGGCGCGAAAGTTCGGGTGTCGCTCACGCGACATATTGCTGGTCAGCGGCGGCTCCTCTTGTGCAGGGTACATTAGTCGGGAAGGGCACCGAAGGCAGGGAACCGTCGGCAGCGCTGAAGGGTCAAGAAGGGTACCGCTGGGCTGTTGGGCTAAGGTTCGGACAGACAACAGATTCGTCCCATGTCTGAAACCAAGGGCCTGCACATCATCATGTTAGTAGCGTCTGAACTTTGAACCTTGGCTGTTGGATGCAGTAGTATCCGTACTGCGAGGTGGTATGGTATTTGGCCGTCTTCAAACCCGAGTCCGCCTTTGCATTAGGTGAGTCCACTTCGTCTGACGACGGCGGACGATAAAAAGAACCTCACACCGAAGAGATAAGACGCTCGACAGGACGAGCGAGATAAGGCAAGATAAAGCGGGAAGGAAAAGAAAGAAACAAAGCATGGATCTGGTTATCGGAGAATTGGCAGCAGAGACGCAGAAAGAGGCAGAGACATCTGTGTGTCCTCGTAAGACCAGCCATCCCGTATTGACGGTGGTGACTCAGTGGTTAATACGAATATGAGACATGAACGGGAGTTGGGAGAGACATGATCACGGGGAAAAAAAATGAGGGTTTAAAAAAAAAAATCGCAGGCAGGAAGAGGCTCCGGACTTGGACGGATACTACTGAGTCCGTTACGAGATGGCAAGAAAAAAACGGCCCAGATGGAAAGAAGCACAGAGACTGGTGGCCGCCTCTGCTCCTGCCTCTGCATCAGTGCCTCAGATTGGGAAAGAATGGCAGGAGCTCGTGTCGTGAATTGAATCCGAGGACGCGCCCCTCAAGTGCGCCCCCGTATTATCCATCTCCGTTCCCCCCCTCCAAACCAATCCTCTTATTTTAAAACGCGATCCAATGACGGCAATGCCTGTCCATTTTGGCCCCCGCTATCCTCCATCACGGGTGCCGTTAGTGGCACCTATTGGGGTACTTTGCTCCAGGGCCCTGAGACCAAACCCAAAAGACCAAAGAGCCCCCCAGCCTTAGCATGTGCACCCTGGAATCGGGGAATGGGACGTCGAAAAATAGTATGAAATTGTCTTCGGCCGGCGCCTAAGGTAGGGACAGGGGACCTTGGGCGTTCCGAGCTTTTGGGGAGGGGATTCCAATCCTCCCCGGACCCTTAGCCCGGAACGGCCGCCCTACAGCCCTGAGCCTGCCTGAGCCCAGCGAGGGTTGTTGCGTGACGAGAGTCCGACGCCGTTGCGACGTTGCGACGTTGCGATGCTGCCGTGCGATCCCATCGCACAGGCGATGGCGAAGGACGTGGTTTGAATAGCTTACATACCGCCGTAGGGACGGACGACCGGGAACCAACAGCTTGCATTGCAGCGCCTGTGCCCACACGATGGCTGACGGGATGGATGGGTGGGTTGATGGATGACGGATGGCAGGCGGGTGTCTGGGCAGCACCTCAGATGCCAATGCCATGGAGTGCTGCCAGCCGCATCCGCCGCCCGCATCCCGTCCCAACCATGTGCGCACTGGAACTGGGGACGAGGTTAGGTTCAATGATCCGAAAATGACACCCTCACCTCTACTGTTGCTGCAGCTGCAGCAGCCGCCGCCACCGCTGCCGCCCTGCTGCTTGCTCGTCAGCGGTGTCGTCAAATCTTGGGTCTCAAGGAATCACAGTTGCCGTAGGGCAGCCGCCGACGTGAGCTTGTCGAATTGATAAGCCCCACGTCGGCCGGCTGGAGCTGCGTCTCCAATGGAAGGCATGTCTCTGTGTCGTGCGCTGAGGTTCCAGCGCGTATTGGGTACTCAGTAAGGCACGGCACTTCAGATGCAAGGTGGCCGTATCGTGTTATTAAACTCAATGGGCTCTCCCACGTATTCCACGGCAACATCCACCCACGAGGCCCGGCGTGGGACCTGGACTAGAGGTGAGCCACGACACTGGTTGCGTGAAAGTGGACATGACATGCAAACCGCCGTTGCCCTCGAGATATCACGACTGGAGAGGCAGGTACGGACACGTACCGCGGGTTCCTGTATTGGTAGGTCAGGTACGCTAATTACCTTAGGTAGTCCGCCCGCGTCGTAGTGTACTTGACGGTACCTCGCTTGTCGTACAGCAGCCAGAGCGGGGTCCGTAAGGGGGGTTTTGCTGCGGTGTCAGCGGTGTCCCTGGCCAGTGATAAGGCGAGCTGACCGTCTTCAAGGGTCCACGCACGAGGGACAGAAGCACGACGAGGCAAGGTACGCCGTACTCCAACCTGCCTCGCGCGTACCTTCCTACCTCTACCTTACCTATCTGCTCTTCAAATGCGCTGAGAAGGGCGCTGAGATGCGAGAAACCCAGGACGCACCCCACACAGCAATCACTCTGCTGTAAAGTACTTTCTGGAGGCCCAGTGGTACTTGTCCCGTCTCCCCTCCACCACCACCACCTCCTCCTCCTCTTCCTCCCCTCGTCGTCCCTGGCACTGGGCCCCCCGACAGCAACGCTCCGCACCCGCAACGCACCGTACCTGCGATCTCTCCGAACCTGAAACCCCTTGCTTCCTCTTCAATAAACCCAACGTCGAATCTCACCCCATTCGGGCTGAAGCCACCGACCGCCTTTCAGTCAACCATCCGTCGATACCAGCATTCGGCTGCAGGGCTACGCTGCCGATTCGGTTTGCCAATTACAGAATTCTGGGCAACTTCACCTTGTCACCATCGAGCTTGCTCCTGCCCTACCTATCTACCTATCTACTACCTTTTTGCGAGGTGGTCGACTGACTGACCATCACCACTAACCGCCATCTGGCACTGCACCTGCCTACTTACCTCACCTCGTAGGCCGGGGTATATACAACCATCTCACTTCGTATCCTCCCCTCTGCCTTTCTCGACTCTTTCTTGACTTTTTTTTTCCCACTGTCGTTTTGTCGACCCGGAAATTATTACAAGTGCAAGCGCGAGTGCGCCTGGGCAGCTTCATCTGGTTTGCCCTGCAGTACCTCGAAGTAAGTACGCTCCTCCGTTCCTTCAACATCAGCACCAACAGCATCCCACCGGGAAATCACCACTCCGCGGGTCTGCTCTTGCTGACACTGCCGTCTCGACCAGAATCTCCCATGACCTCGTCATTGTAGTACCACGACAACAGCCTTACACAATGGAGAACGAACCGCAGTCAGCTACCTCCTCGAGGCGGGGTCGCCTGATGGGCAAGCTGTTCGCCCTCAAGGAGAAGGATCGCAAACCGACGGCCGAAGAGACGGGCAGTAACATCAACGATTTCCTCAACGGCCCTTCCGATACCCTTCAGGTTTCTCACGCGACCCCTCAGAGCGCCCTTCCCCAGCTCACGAAGCTGGATACATCTTCAGCCACCCGCTATCCCCAGGCTCTGAATGTTGCCAGCCATTCTCAGCAGAGCCTGAACCTCCCAATCCACTCCGCTCGCAGTCCTGCTCACAGCCCAGGTCTGCCCCCGCCTCGGAGTCCGCGGCGCAACAACCGAAGAGGCTTGAATGTTCGCTTTGTAGACTCATACCCCGAGATTATTGGCGAAGGTGGTGACGAGTCGGAGATTCCTGCGATCGAGGTGTCTAGGAACAAGAAGCAGCGCCCTCCTCCCGACAACCAGCGCCGCCGACCTATTGCCGCCGTTCACGACTCTCCCCCCAGAGCTCCTGCGCCGAGAGAAGACTCCGACTTCGTTCCCGGCCGTCTGCGTCGTACACAAACCGGCTTCTCGTCTATCCACGAGCCCGAGCCACGGGAGGCCCCTCCCCCTCCCGTTCCCAGAGAGGTTGCACCGGGTTATAATGCCTCGGCGCCATTCCTGGACACACCCACCAGCGCCAAGGATGAGAACCGGAAGTCCTTCATCGAGCATCACCAGGCCGAAATGCGCCAGGCTGAAGGCAGAGCTTTTGCAGAGGCTGCACGCTCAGCCAGCCAGTCCTCTCATCCTCAGGGCGATGAGCGCGCTGGCTACACACCTGCCACACCTCAACTGAAAGAATCACCCACAAAGTCCCCTGACCTCCATAAGAACCCGCCCGACCAAAGTCCCTCTTCTGTGTACTCAGCTGGCAGCAGTTTCGGACAGCAGAGCGCGGGCAACAGCTTTTCGAGACAAGCCTCTGTCAGCTCTCAGCACAACTTGGTTGCCCCTCCTTCGATGGCTTCCAGACAGGCGTCTTTCAACATGCACGATGCGGTCCTTGCAGTTGGCGAAGATGCCCTGAACAGTTTCGTCACACGCACGCGCCACCTCAATGAGCTCTTCAGACTGCATGCCGAGACAATCAAGCCTCTTTCAGCCTGCCTGCCCTACGAGTTGGCGCGTGCTTCCCTGTGGTGGTTCCTCAAAGGACGCATGGCACTGGAGGCGGCTGTGCGCGCCCGCCCTGGCAGCCCTAAAGATCAGATGCAGAATGACATGGACCGCCAGCAAGCTTATGCAAACCTCGCCAAGGGCTACTGGCTCGCTGAGGAGGCTATCCCCGAGCTTATGGAGGCTAGACATCTTCCTCCCGATAGTGGCATCAATGACATTCGCTCCACACTGGTTTCAACACTGAAGAAGCTAACTGTTTCTATGAAGAGAAACGGATTCCTGCCCCCTGAGGAGGCCTTCCTGCCCCAGACAATCGACAAGTCGATCTGGGTGGAGTATCCCAGACTCAGCATGGATATGGTTGCGCTACTCACTGCAGACTCACAAGCAGCCATCTCCGGGGTGGTCAAGGTGCCCTCGCCTCCAGAGATTCTCGACGCCCTGCCCCCTGGTGATACAGCTGAAAACTTTACGTTCGGCAGAATCAGCACCGATGTGTTCTTGATGGAGCAGGGCATGGAGTCCCAGAGATTCTACTTCCCCTGTCTCCTGTCCATGGTCCGACCTCAGAAGCAGCCCAACCTCGTGTTTGTGATTGCCAGTCAACATGGAGAGGTCAACCTGCGCATCCAAGGCAACAAGCAAGCCGGCCCTACCTGGGACGACGTTCGTTGGCGCAATGAGACCTGCTCACTCGAAATCAAGCTGCCCCGAGGCTTTATGGTCGTCGCTCAATGCTCACAATCAGATTACCGTATGTTGTGGAGCATGTATGACTTTGGCGCCAAGGTCCAAGCCACTCTCTACCCCCGATCCGATGAGCATTGCACATTCCGCGCCAATCTTCGGTCTTTCCAATACTTCGACTCTGATCCTCAGGCGCGTGCTTTTCCCAAGGAGGCCATCCAAGGCTGCGACGTTGCGCTGTTTGAGAAGATTCATAAGGAGAACTCACCAACTGGCCCCCGAGCTTACCACCGCGGCTTCAGAATCACCGTCGTTACTGGCGCTCGCACACGAACTTTGAGCGGCATCAACCACAGCTACACTCCCCAGATGCCGATTCCCTTCGGCTTCCTGCGTAACGACAATGGGGACGCAGCCATGCTTCTCAAGTACGATAACGGCCGCCAGAGAGTGACCATGGTGCTGTCCTTTGCCGACGAGAGGGAGCGTGCATACTTCCACACCCAGATTGTCGGCACCAATGTTCAAAAGGACGAGACCATCTTTGCGGATGTTCCTCTGCTTGGGTTCTCTGTATCTACATCTCTGAACGACAGCAAGTACCTGCCAGGCATCAGCCAGATTCCTTGGACGGCGGTCCGCGTTATCAACGAGGACGCGGATGAGGATGTTCCCCGCACAGTACTTTCGGACAGACTAAGAGTTGTCGTCGAGTCCAAGCAAGGCTACCTTACTGATCGTATCAACGTTTCCCCTGGCGAGCTGCGACTGAGACTAGAGGTGAAGGACGCGAAGAGCTTGGTGGTGATGCGACAGCCTCAATTCGACATGACTGTGGCGGTCTCGGACGGATCAGTTGGCAAGGAGGTGCCCAAGGAGCTAACAGAGATGCTCCAGATGCTGCAGACCTCGCAGACCATTCGTACCTACAGCTTTCCGACCCTGAAGGATCTCCACTCCTTCCAGGCTGCCCTGACGGGCTTCAATGTGCTCTTCGACGGACTTGCTGCAGCTTTTGCCATTTCCCGCCGACGTATGGTGGTTCCCATTCACAAGAAGTGGGAGGCCGGATGGACTCGAGTCCAGGTCATTCAGCAGAATTCGGTCATTCAACTGCTGGCGTTCTTCCCCGACTTCCACCACGGCCAGTGCATGAACTTTGTGCTCAAAGGCACCGACGTTTTCGAGACGTTCTCTCGCAGCAGCAAGGCTGGTATTAAGTTTGTTGACGCCAAGTTCCCGTTGCCGCGAATGCCTAACGGCACCGATGGACCTTCGGATGACATGGGATTCATCTGTATTGATATGCCGGATCTACCGGGAGAGCATGATGACATCTCGCTCCTCTTCGAGAACGAAGCGGGTAAGTGTCCGTGAAGCTGAATGGACTCGGGTCTGTGCTAACGTCCGAACAGAACGCGACCGCCTGTGCCAGTGTCTGCCGGCACCTGTTAAGGGGACCTCGAGGTCCTTGAGAGGCAAATGAGTCCACGTGGACCTAAGGAATTAATAGCAACAAGTTTGGTGGAAGTGACAGCATCCAAGCATTTCAGCGAGAAGCAATAACTGGACATTCAAAGTATGAGATACCCAAAAGTCGGTTCATCACATTGCTTCGCGAAAAGAAAACGGACAACGAGAAAGACACTGAGTGATTGAAGCACGGGGACGGAAAGGGCTTGGGTTGGCGGCCACTGGGAGGTGGCATTAGTTTATACCGAGATGACGCTTGGCTGCGGGCTCGGGTGATGTGGCAGCTTTGGCCGGAAGGCTCGGGCCCAACACGAGATGGGTTCTTGGAAGCTAAGCATTGCCGAGAGGTTCTATGTGTTGCATCTCGGAGAACAACGAAAACTCGGAGTTGATGTTGGATTAGTTCTGCACAGCAGGATAGCATGTTGGTTGTAAGAGACAAGACAGGTAGATAGGCAGCAAAAAGTATGCAACGCACACAAAGCAAGTCTAGGTATACAGAATAGCAGCTTGTGAATGATACGCGTATCAAAGTGCGTACGACGCATACGGTGACTTGCCGAGAAATACCTTGCAAATAACCTGCGTTGAGCCGTAGGATTGAATGCTAGTTTCAGAGGCCAAAATGGGCTTCCAGGCGAGTTACATGGATCTGGGCCCCATCAAACTCCCCACCAACAGCGGGTTTCCTGTCCGGGCCCCCTCGAGCTTTTCAACTTGCATTCGAGGGCTTCGGCTGCGTCTACAAGCGGTCAATATTTCTTGGATCTCACGAGCACTGCCACAACTACCTGCATGAATAGAGGTGGGATAGCAGGCAGATGTGCAAGCCAAGAAAGGCAGCGAGGGACTCTATGTGCATGAGAGGGAACCTTGAGAAGCCCATCAGGCGAATAAATGAACAGAAGGGAGAGTCATTGGGGCCTTGATTGGCTGCGAGAGGAGCTTTGGGAGCAGGTGATTGGGTGCATGGTAATACAGCATCTACTTTTGGTGTGGTGGACATGGAATACATGGGACGGAGAGGGGAAGCTGGGGTGAAGGATGACAGGTGCAGTCCCGGAGATGGGGAATGCCATATGTCAACTGCCAGCATGCCAGCCCACGGGAACTGCTCAGGCAAACAGCTGAACCCCGTTTAAGGTAAGATACTCAACCCTCTACGAGCTATTGGTGGTCAGGAATCTTGGGTGCCATTGCACTGGCGCGAGATGGTGACTTGCCAGGCGTGCACGGGAAGGCCTTTGGTGACGAGGGGCATTGGAGAAAAAAAGGTTTCTAAAAAACGACAGACGTCATCGCCCCTCGACGGCGGCATGGTGGGGTCCTAGTTCCCCAGCACCTCACCTGCTAGTACGGTAGCCAAATGGCAGAAATCACCAACTACGTAACTCTTGCATGGGCCAGGCCACCAGCGACCTGTTGAGCGGCAGCTGTGATCTACCACGGTGAGCTGTTGTTGCTGCGTACCTCAGGATGTCTGCGTATCTTAGTGCAGCGAGCAGACCAATTAATTGCTAAGGAGTCTACCAGATTCTAGATCATACCCAGGCGAGGCATGGGTTGGGTCTCAACTTCTCTTGCCGATTTCACACTTGGGTCACCTTCACCATCTAAACCATCCCAAGTTCCGGTTGTTCCTCAGTGAACCACCACCACCCGGCTGACATTGACTTTTAACGAACGCCCGTCTCCTCATCATCCTCGACCTCTACTTCCTCGCTCCTATCTTCTCTGCCCTGCTCTGCTGTGCTCTGCCGATATACCAGCCGCCAGTTACGCCTTCCCTCTGTTAGAGACAGCAACAAGCAAAGACCATACCACACCGGAAAGGCAGAGGCAGCACGAATAGTGAGACAGTCATATGTCATCTCCTTCTTCAAAGCAAGCCTCTCCTGTCCGCCCCGGCTTGTCCACCTCATTTTTCTCTTCCACCTGCATCTGACTGATACATCGCCAACCTTTCCCTTCCGACGGTTCCTCTCCCGGCACCTCCTTGCTCCCCGCCGACAAAAGTCAAGCACTCTTCCTACCAGCTTATCGACTTTTCCAAGCACTTTTATTACGACCCGTTCCCACCCAATATCCATCCACATTCGTACCGCCCTTCTTCCCGCCTGGTCATCCGCACAGAGGGCTGCCAGACGGTCGGACCCATCAGTTACCGACTCTACCCCTACTCGCAGCATCAGCAACGCCTTTTGCTGCCGCCCGCGAGCACTGCCCCTCATCCTGCCCAAAGGGAACATCCCGGACACCGCGCCGATAAGACCGATAGCGGCCACAGAAACACTACCTCATAGGCACTGCGAGAGTGAGACTGAGGGGCACCGCTGCATCCACTGAGCCAGTCGCAGTCATGGGTTTGGTCCATGTGCCAGGAAGACGCTCCAGAGCGTCCAGCCTCAGTGAGTCTTACCAGCCCTAGCGTTGCCTGCCAAACCCAATGTAATAGCAGACAATTTCTCTTGAGCCGCGCGCAGGGTACTGTAGACTACTTGCTGCTGTTGCTACTACTACTGACGGCGACAAATTCCTTCGCGCGCCCACTCCTGCAACTTTTTCTGCCTATTTCCCATTCCCATCCTGTCCCCAGTTTGTTGCCGCTGTCCGGCTCTAAAGTCTTGTTGGGACCCGAAAAGCGTTCTCTCCTCTCTTGCTCTCCACCCTCCTCCCGAACCTCCCATCGTGCGCGCGACTCAAAAAAAAAGTTACCGCCAACAATGCTGACCTGGCTCGGGAATCCCACAGCTAGCAACCGCTCCAGCGTCGACGAGGCGAGAGGAGCCGAAGATGACGACACGCTCGTGGTCGAGCCCGATCAGGGCAACGGTTAGTGAAGCTTCCCCGCGAGAGCCTGCGCCGGCTGTATTCTCCAGCGCAACGTCTTGCACGCAAATAGCTAACATGTTTGCAGTGCTCATGCACATCATCTCCCAGCTTCGGCCGGGTGCTGACCTGAGTCGCGTCGTCCTGCCGACGTTTATTCTCGAGCCTCGTAGCATGCTCGAGAGGATCACCAAGTCAGTGGCATTCAGCATCGGGGTGTCTTCCGGAGCTTCCATAGCTGACTGATTGTCATAGCTTCATGTGCCACCCCGAAATGCTCCTCCCGATACCCGAGATCGACGACCCAACCCAACGATTCCTCTCCGTAGTCAAGTTCTATTTGAGCGGCTGGCATATTCGTCCACCGTACGTATATAAACCCTTGCCAAGTTTGCGTAGGAGAGGCATGTCATTGACTTGGTCTTAGAGGAGTCAAGAAGCCCCTGAACCCAATCCTCGGCGAGATCTTCACCTGTTACTGGGACCTTCCCGACAGCACGAAGGCCTACTACATTTCAGAGCAGACGTCGCATCACCCTCCCAAGTCGAGCTACTTCTACATGGTTCCTGACCACCACATCCGGGTTGACGGTACTTTGAAGCCGAGGTCGAAATTCCTTGGAAATTCCGCGGCGAGCATGATGGAGGGAACTGCTATTCTGTCATTGCTGAACAGAGGACAGGACAAGGCCAAGGGTGAAAGATAGTAAGTCGGCGGGAGGTTCGGTTGGATGAGTGTATGCTGACTGTAACACAGCATCTTGACTCAGCCAAACATGTATGCCCGCGGCATCTTGTTTGGAAAGATGAAGTACGAGCTAGGCGACCATAGCTTTGTGCGCTGTCCAGAGCTGGACCTGGTTGCGGATGTCGACTTCAAGACGAAGGGCTGGGTTGGTGGTACCTACAACGCAATTGGAGGATTCATCAAGCGAGAGAGCACCGGTGAGGTTCTTTACGAGCTTTCGGGGCTCTGGAGCGAGGAGATGTTTGTGAAAGACGTCAAGGTAGGTCCAGCCAGGTTTGTGCACCAAGTCAGCGCTAACAAACCTGCAGACTGGTCATAAGGAAATGTTCTTCAACGCCAGGAGGTCAAAACCTAGCAGCCCGTCGGTGCGACCCATCGGGGAGCAAGACGAGCGCGAGTCCCAGAAGCTCTGGCAAGCGACTGCCCAAGCTGTGAAGGCTAGCAACCATGAGCTCGCTACGGACGAGAAAACCAAGGTTGAAGACAAACAACGCGAGGAGCGAGAGGCCAGAACACGAGACGGTGTTGAGTGGCATCCCAGACTTTTCAGAACAGTGCACGGTGGCCCTGGCGACGTTGAGGAAGGCGAGGAAGACTTGGAGTGGATCATCAACGCCAAGATGTGAGTTTCGGTGAACGAAACACAGAAACGCTGAATACGAATGCTGACCATGTCATAGCGATGGAGCAACGCCGGAGAAACAAACCGAGCAAATTTTGGCCATCTATCCCATCCTTCCTGGCCAGAAGGCAACAGCTGCAAACACGATTCCGCCACACCGGCCTTCTGCATCAGAGGCGCCAGCAGCTCCGGCTCAACCCGCCAAAAACGACCTGATCGACTTTGGAGATGATAGCAGCACTCCCACTGCGCCTGCACCAGCTGTCCAGCCTCCTACTGGAGCTCACGCGACCAGGAGCGACTCCAAGGATATCCAGGGCATGCTCAACAAGACAGGACATCAAGCTGGCGAGGGTCCGTTGATGGACTTCACCTCCGACATGAAAAAGGCGGTCCCGCCGTTGAAGAGAGCCGACACCAGCGAGGATAGCTTCCACGACGCCCTGGAGTAGACTAGACATGCGGTTTTTAGCATCCGTCAGGTAAAACACGTCATCACTTTCATTCATCATGGGAGGTCAACCTCTGGCTAGAGGAGAGGAGATCCATTCTGTGCACTGGCGAAAACGGGGTTTGGTAGAAAAGGGATACCTTTGTAGATATGTAGCATCGTTTACGGACTAGCAATAATGGCATTCAACTGCGGACACTGATTTCAACAGAGCAACATGAACATGACTTTGTTTCGGAAGCTTTGTTGTGACAATAGTATACACATTTGATGCTTGACCCTCGAAAAGGGACCCTTGGTAATAAAAATAAACATTCCCAGAACACCGCGAACGCCAGTTTCTTTTTCAAATTGACCGCGCCGACTATGATTCAATATCATAGGGGCCATATGTCAGAATCAAGCCAGAAGGCCCCTCGATCACGGGTCCCGGCTTATGAACTCTGCCTAAACAGGCTTCGCAACAGCTCACGGTTACGGCTCCTGCTGCGCGCGGGGACAGGGCTGCTGCTTCTCTGGCGAGGACGCGCCCGTGACTGATGCTCGTGGTTGCGGGCTTGTCGTTTGGCAGAGCCGTCCCCAGCACCGTTGCGTTCGTCACCGCCCAGCCGCTTGCTGCCATTTGGTCGATCCCGCCGATTCCCACGTAGCTTATCCTCGTTCGGCCGGTCTCGTCCTTGGCTATCTCCAGTATCACGACCATCACGGAAGCCTTGACCTCCGGGTGGGCTGTCGACATCAACACCACCGCCGCCACCGCCGCCACCGCCGCCACCGTTGTTCTCCTAGTAACGGCGCCGCGTGGGCTCTGGGGTGGGCGAGCGGGAGGGGGAGCGTTCGTCGCGGCCGCGGTCCTTGAGCCACTTCTTGGTGCTGAGGGTGAGGTCGCGGTCGAGGTCCTCGGAGGGGTTCTTGCGGTGGATGAAGTTGCAGAAGCCGCCGCGGACACAGCCCTCCCCTGAGTTCAGACGGCAACAGGCCTCGCGGAAGTCTGTCACGGGTGACAGCTCGCAGTATATGGGGCGCGCGGCGTACCAGCGCGAGTTAAGATCGTCGCAGGCTTTTTGAGCCGAGTCTTCGTACTTGAAGCGGGCGTAGACGTTGCCTATAAGGTCTGCGGTGGTTGAATGTTAGCAATCGTGTCGATCTCAACGTGCAGAGACGGCGTCAAACTGACGGCGAGACAGGAAGAATGAGAGACGGGGAAAAAGACATACGATCATTGTTGTTGTCGCAGACGACCAGCTCCTCCAGCTCGCCGTACTTGCATAGCTCGCACCAAATGTCCTCGTAGAAGGCGTCAAAGTGGTTCTGCAGCTGGGAAGGGTTCATGCGGTTCTTCGGGTCGTATGCCGGGTTCTGGTAGAGGTTGGGCATGAGGATGGTCTGAGAGTAGCTGGGCTTGACGTGCTTTCGCGAGCAGCGGTCGCCGTGACGGCAGGCGCCGATCTTGAAGTAGAAGGAGCAGTTGACCTTGTCGAGCTCGGTACCGAAGATGGAAGCGAGAAAGTTGGCCATTTTCGCGATCGATTGTCTGGCGGCGAAAAGAAAGATTTCGGGTCGTAATGGAAAGCGGGATTCGAGGTCGGGAAGTTGATGGGGAGGGAAGGGATTGAACGTCGACGAAGGGTGAGGCGCGCGTTGAGATGCGTTTGGATCCTGGTCGCGATTGGGAATGCGACGGAGGAATATTTCAGACAGCCTTGCGCCACGGTTATTAGTAATTGCGAGGCTGGAGCTTTCTGTGGCGGTGCTTCGATGAGCTTCTGGTGGTGGGTCGTGCATGCAGAGTACGTACCGCGGCCCGGATCAGAGTCTAGAACATGCACTTTCTAATTGACGTGTTGTTTATTACTTGCCGTGGGGGAAGATTAACATTCCGTCCAGCCTTATGCGATTGGCATCACTGTCTCTGATATTACTGTCGCTGGCATTGTCTCTGATGCATTCAATGTCTCTCTCAGAGATCATTATACGTGGGCCTGTGTTATCGCCAAACTACATCCTTGTGCAAGGCAAACTAGAAATACAGCGTCTACCACTGCTCATGTTTGAAACACTGGGTGGTTCCCTAGTCAGTTCTCGCATGCGGCTGAACTTAGACATGAATGACGCCGAATGGAAGAAGAGAACAGATCGGTCTGAAGGAGCGCCGATCCTTGGCTGAAAGCTTCCAGACATGCTCGTGCAATGGTGATCTCCCCTCTGATGTCCCGTCTGCCGCGTACAAAAGCTTCGCTCGTCCGATGGTGATGGACTGTCTTTCAGAGTCAAAATCCAGTCCGAGCAACGCGGCCATAGCACGATGGTCACGAGACCCGCTCCTCCGACGAACGCCGTCGATTGGCGCCGCTTGTGGTGATGGATAATCTTGTTTAGGTTTCTTCCAGATGCAGTGGAATGATCAACGGCCTCCGGTGGGAAGGGATGGTGAAACGGTTGGCTTCGTGAGTGACGCTGAACCAAATGGCCAGACGCCGCAGTCCCGCCGCCGTCCCGTCTCTCGGACTCAGGTCGAAGCCAAGATGCTGGAGGTCTCTCCCCAAAAAGGTGCCCACAACTGGCGAACACCCCCAGCGGCCTGCAACTTGATTTGGGGATTTGACCAGGATCTCATTCGCCAATCATGACTCGAGAACCGTGTTTACCCCCGCTTTAATTTTGGAGATTGCTGGGTCTCTCCCCGTTTTGGCCGTTTTGGGGGACGCTGCACCTGTGCTTTCCCACCTCCTGCAGGACATGCGCAAACTTCCCGGCCGTGCGCATCCAACGCGGACCGAAGCCAACATCTGGTCTGTTAGGTTGCTTCTACAGCCCTCACCACACTCTGGCACTCTCAACTGCGTGTGTCTCCTTTTTTTAGTCCCTTACTCAGAACCAGTCCCTTCTTTTTGCCTTATCTCTTTGCTCGCCCCCTTGCTTGCTACCACAAACTTGCCAGGAGTTCTTTTTTTTATATTCTTGATCGACGCCGCGTCCTTCACCATCATTTCGCAGGATCTGCGAAGAAGCTTCTGCCCGTCTTCGATTTTCCTTGACACGGACCCTCTTCCGCGGCCACAACTTCGAGACATTACCCCGGACGCCCTCCTCTGTTTATATAACCCCCACGATCGAGACGCACCCCCGATAGCTGGCACCACAACCTTGGGCCATGAATTTGAGCGTGACTCCTCTCCCCTCCTGCTGACGAACCGACGCGACCTTTTCCCCCTTCGACAACCGGTCCTCGCGCCGACCCTGCTTACACTTGTCCGAACCAGCATATACCCTCTCTCGACGAAGCCGCCGCAATGGACCAAGCAGACATCCCCGCGCTCCTGTCGCGACTCGCCAGTGACGAGGATGCCGCCAGGAAAATGGCCGTCTTCAAGCTGCAGTCCTCCATCAACGATCCCGCTTTTGCAGACGTTTTCATATCTTCCGGCGGACTGGTTGTGCTACGCCGTCTAATCATGAGCGCTGGAGGAAACACACTGGCGTACTCGCTGCAGAGTCTCACGCGTCTTTTGGAGGTGGATATGGGCTGGGAGATTTTTGAGGGCTCGTCGTCCGGTGACTTAGTCGAGCGCATCGTCGAATTGATCGTAACGAACCCCCTCGTCAACATTTTGCGAGGCGCCATGTCGATTCTGGTCGCAATCGTTGCACACTCGCAATCCTCCGGCCGGCCCAATACCCCGCGCACTCCAGGCTCATTCGGTTTCAGGGCGCTGAAGCCAGCCGTCGCCGTGTACCCGCAATTCTTCGAGCTCGTCATCTCACAACTGCAGTCCGCCGACCACGCCCTGTGCGCCAACGCGCTCATGCTCATCAATGCCATGATCAGAGACGCCGTCTCCAGCGACAGCAGCACGAAGCCGGGGTCGCCTGCTATGGAGGAGTGGTCCAAGTTTATCAAGCGTTTGCAGGACTTGGGCCTGATCAAGGCCGTGTATAATCTCATGCAGAGCTCTTCATTGCAAGATCTCGCGCACCCACTGCTCGAATTTCAGTCCTTGACCAAGGTTCTACTGAGAAAGTGGCGCGAGGTGAGGGTTGACCTGGAGAGGCCTGAACACCGACGCGGCCTGAAGGGTTTACATCTGGCGAGCAATCCGGAGAAGCAGGTCAATGGGCATTCAAGACTGGATGAGCTGAATGAGGGCAAAAAGGGGAGTCGACGACACAACCCTGAGAAGTGGAGAAGACTTGGCTTCGAGACGGAGAGCCCCGCGCAGGAATTCGAAGTGCCTGGGTTCCTGGGCATGATGGATTTGACCGACTACGTGCGCAAGAATGAGGACAGCTTTCAGAAGCTGCTGTTGGAGCAGTCGACAAAACACCGAAGTGAGCGGTGCCCGGTTGCGAGAGCAAGTCTTGCTGTCACCATGATCCTCTACGATCACTTCGAGGTTGAAAAGTCGGAGATTGAGGACACGATGAAGAGCTATCAAGGCTTGGACGGTATTAAGAATAACGAGAAGCTTTTCCGACCGCTCCTCCTGCAGTGGTCGAGGCTACACACCGCTGGCTTGCAGGCTTTCTTCCGCGTTTGGAAATCCACGGCTGCAGAGCAACTGGACTTTGAGAAGGTCGCAGAGCTTGTTCGCATCCTCATTGAGCAGGTTGTCGGTCAAGCTGTCAGAACGAAGGACGTAGTGGAGGTGGAAGAGGAGCTCTTGGAGTACGACTGCACCAGGCTACGTGAACTTCAGATGGAGCTGCTTGAGCTGTCTTTTGAAGATCAATGGGGTCAACATTTGTATCAAGTCCGAGAGGAGTTGAGACAAGAGGCTCTCCAGTTTGTCAAGGAGCAGCGCATCAGGTGCCTACTTCAAGGTTCATGGTTCTCGAAGCCGCT
Organism: Colletotrichum fructicola Nara gc5; assembly: GCF_000319635.2. NCBI lineage: Eukaryota > Fungi > Ascomycota > Sordariomycetes > Glomerellales > Glomerellaceae > Colletotrichum > Colletotrichum fructicola. The sequence continues at coordinate 2,479,926 of NW_027094051.1, read as the reverse complement.
ACCCCGCCGAGACACCAACCCTCGAGACGAGACCAAGCGCCGGCTGTATACGCCACGGCCCTGGCGGTTTGCTAAGCTGTCACACAACAGGAGATACCTCCACTACGCCGACTTCGAAACTCAGACATCACAGGACCCCGGCCTGGATATTCTGACAGAGAAGGTTGACCTCAGCACGATCAGTTCAGTGGTGTCAAACGTTTCTGCATCCAACGAAGACACTCGAAGCGCGACTAGTAGTTCGACGCTCAAGAACACCGCGACGGTGAAGTCGACAACCAAGATTACAATCTTTAGCTACGTCAACCCCGCTGAGGCAGCCAAGGGCGGCGATGCCAAGGAGCAGGCCATCCTGACGCTGTACCCTGTGACCCATAGTCTGGCGTCAGAGTGGCTCGATGGCCTTCTGATGCTGCTCAACCAGGCGCCAATCACTGCTGAGACGAACAAATTGGTCAACCTGGTTAGTGACTTTGGTCTGAAGATCAGGCTGCTGAACGTGAGGATAGAGGCTGCATACACTGGCCCTCCTCCAGGGGCTGGCGTCGTCCCTAGCCGGGAAGGTCTAGATGAAGACTACTTCTACGAGGTTTGATTGCCACCAAAGCTGGTGAGCCTGTCGAAAGATTCGATTCATGTCTTTATTTTAGCTTATTTCCTTTGTGGTCCCTTTTGGCTTTCATATACCCGCGTTCTCTCTTGCGTCTAAAGCCGGGGATGTAACGAATGGAGCTGGGAAGAAGAAGAAAAAACTGCAGTCCAGTCTACAGGCTGTTTACAAAAATGTGCATAGCGAGCGTCGTTACATACAGAGACTGGATTTGTTGGCTGGCTGGCACATGTCTCTCCCCTGGGTTGATGGGGCGCTGAGGATGCTGCACATATGGGGGCGGATGGTTGGTTGAATGGAAGGATAGGTGTTTATAGCTTCGCAGACAGGCTCTCATATGATCATACCCCCCGAGGGCAAGTCTTGATGATTTGCTCGAGTACATTTTCTAATACCAAGTAATTCTCCAAGACCTTTATCAGTGATGAAATGTGCGAGGTGCTTTTCAGCTGTGATAGTGGCGTTCAACAAACGGCAGCTGAGGGCCCTTTGCGGAATGGTGCGCGATAGAGTACCCATATAGCAGATGACTTTGACTGACAAGACTTCCCCCGCTCAGAAGACATTCTCTTTCGGCCAAAATCCAGAGCTGGCCGCATCCAGGGCCGTGGCATGTCACCGCTGTCTGCCGTGGTCGTGGTGCCTTGCAGGGGTTTCCAGCTGGTAGCGCGCGGCAGGCGGGGCCACCAAGTTACCGTATCTTCTCAGCGCAAAGAGAATCCGCACTCCCCTGTCGTCAAGGTTTAACTGCAGGTGCAATTGGACACTCGTGGGGGATCCAATGTTAAACCAGCGAGCGGAGCTCACGTGAAAAGCTGGATTGGCCTGACAGGGGGGGTGCGGATTCTCTTTGCGCTGAGAAGATACGGTAGCTTCCCGTCGTCCCGTTACCAGCATGCCGGCCCAAGCTCCACCCTGTTGCTCCCCCAGCCACCCGACAATTCTCAGCTCCAGCTCCAACAGAAAGGACCCCTCCCGTTTCCTTTGGGTTGTCCACTTCTTGAGGGCATTCACCTTTACGATAAAGGCGGGGAAGTTGTCGCTCCACTGGCCGTTTTCCCGTTTCAAAGGACAATCGATTCAGACGACGCAGGGCACATCTCAAATTGCGTACAAACACAAGGAGCGCAAGTTTGCTGTACACCATAGGATTATGACATCACTCCCGTCCGAGTGAACCAACCACCGCTGAAACGGACCTGTCTCTAAGAAAACCTACCCTCCGCCCCCAACTCATGGTCCGCCGACTGCCGTGGACCCATCCACATCGTAAAGTCGACTACACCGGCAACGACACCTCGAGCGAAATGGTCTTCACCAGGACCCCGCGCGGTGGCAGGAGAGGAGGGTTGACGTACAACAACTCGTCGTACGGCAAGAGCAATTACAGCAACAACCGGTATTCGCGCGGCGGGTACGGCAATGGCGGGGGTGGTCCGAACACCCCGTCGTCGCAGAAGAAGCGGCTGGACGGGCTCTACCTGGAAGGGAACTGGTACTGCAACTGCGAGCCGCGGATGCAGGCCAAGTACCTTCAGACCAAGAAGCAGGGCAAGAACCACGGCCGGTACTTTTGGACGTGCGAGTCGAGGGGTTGTAACTTCTTCCTATGGGACGACGATGCGAAGAACCGGGCGGAGGGAAACACGTTGACGTTGCCGCCCATGCCGGAGGACGAGCCGACAAAGAATGGTGCGGCCATGCCTGCGACTGCACCAGTGCCTGCGCCTGCGCCTGCTGCTACGCTGCCAACGCCGACGACAGCCACGCCGAGACAGCGGTCTATGGGTGACTACCTCACGCAGCAGAAGGAGGCGGAGACGCCGTCGCGGACCGCAAAGAGGAAGAGGGTTCTCTTTGAGTTCAGCGACGACGATGAGGAGGATGACTTCGGACTAGGGGATATGTCGTCGGATGAGGAGAGGCAGATGAACGAAGCCATGGAGCGGAGCGCGAAGAAGTTGAGGGACGCGGCGCCGGTCACGCCATCCTCCCGACGGGCGGCGGAGAGCGAGGTCGATACCCCGGGGACGGTCTCGAGGACACTCTTCCCCGACGCCAAGAGGAGGAACACCGGCACCGGGTCCTTCTCCGCAGCGAGCACGGCGTCGTCGATGACTGCGAACCCCTCCATGTCGCCGCCGGCGTCACAGACCCAGGAGGAGCAGCTGGACCCAACTGACGAGGTGATGGCCCTGCTCAGGGGGCAAAAGGTGGACGAGGCAACGATGGGAAAGGTGAGGGGTGTGCTGCGGCGGTACGCGATGAAGGCCAAGGGGATTGCGAGGGGGAGAGACAGCGTCAGGACGGCCCTCAAGACGAAGGATGAGAAGATTGCCGGCTTGCAGGAAAGGGTTGCCAGTCTGGAGGATCGCAACCGGGCTCAGCGGGAGGAGATTGCCGATTTCAAGGCGAGCATTATGGATCTATACTCGAAGCACTGATGAGAAGGAGGGAATGGGTTACGATTAGGAGAAGCGGGATGGATTGCTTTGGGCGATTGGATTTGAGGATACCCCTTGTTATGATTGTAGCTTAGACAGGACCTGGGACATTGGTTGTTCGTAATCGGACTGGTTCTTTTAAAACGGTTGTCTCTTGTGATGAGGTCAGAAGAAGGTGAGCTATTGCCCTGTCGAGAAACGACTACTTCTGCGACGTTCACCTTCAATGTAATAATCATGATGCGAGACATTTGGTTCGGCTCTTCTTCCTATAACGTGGTTCACCACTCCGCGGGCCACCCCACTCCGCGGGCCACTTTTCACCACCCTTCATCCTGTCGGCCCAGTATCTCTATGAAAACACATTTAAATTTACTCGGTCAACTCGGATTCTGAAGAAGTAGACATGTCCTCTGCTTCCGGACAGGTTCTCGCATTATGTCCACTTTTGCGACAGATACTACATAACCGCAAAGTCCTTCTGCGACGTTTTGATGACCCCTCCTCCGGACCTTTATCACAGGCTTCCTCCTCAACAACACCCTTTTCCACCAAAAGCTGAGAAGCCTCTTGTCCAGTAAGAGGTCTTGAATCCTGTAATCGGGTTCTTTTGGCTCTCCGACGTTTCGAAAGTATCTCATTGGCCTCCTGAAGTGCTTTAACCTCTCCAGTCAAAAGTGTCAACTGGTGATTAATAGCCACTGTTGCTTTTGCAAGTTGATCAACAGAGGTTAAAATCGGTGTCGGTGAGCTTCCATGATGTCTAACAATTCGATTCTTAATAAGAGTGGACTGTTCTATGGCTTCAGTGGCGGTCCTTGGTGTTTGAGATGTCCAAAGGCGAGGTAGCTGATTGGGGGTCTCTGGGGGTGATGGTGTCCGTAACCTGATATCCAGCTTGGAAATCACTGCTTCTGGATCAAGAGGAACTAGACCAGACCCTCGGAAACCACCCTTGACATTTTGTTCCGTGAAAACAGCTTGGTATGCCAATTTAAAAGCAGGAAAGAAATCATCCTTCGTGATGTGTGTAATGTTGGCTCGCGCAAGAAACGAAATCTCGGCACCATATGCCTTTTTCAACGGACTAAAAACTCCGACATCGAGTGGCTGGGTAAGATGTGAAGAATGAGCAGGTAGACAGAGTGGAATAATGTTGTTTGCCTTGCAGTATTCGTCAAATTCGGCGTTGATGTGACTTTCGTGACCATCAAGCACCAACATCCGAAATAGGCCCTTTTGACGCGTTTTTGTACAGCGATTGAAATGCTGAAGCCATTCGAGACCAGTATCATGGTCGGTCCAGCCATTTGGAGTTGTCTTGACCACCCAGTTGGACGGGACGTGGCCACCAGAGTACCAAGCAGCAAGGTGAAATCGTCCTGCAACACACAGAAAAGGCGGCACCACGTAACCATCTGCTGCGATGCTGCAAATCGCTGTCGCCCATTCTCGATTGCCAGGCTGAATAGCCTTTGCTTTTCCAACACGTTCTGATCGTGTAACTACCATTTGGGCGCGAATCATACCCATCATAAAGCCAGTTTCGTCAAAGTTATAAAAGTCGCCGTCTTGGATACTGTATTTGGCACGCATGTTGATAATAAGTTGGAACCACGCGTTCAACACGTTTGGATCTTCTTGTAAGGCCCTTTGATAATCATAGACGCGAGTAAAACGCGTCTGGAGCTCTGATCGTCGTTTAATAAACCGATCTGTCCAATTCTTCCCGACGCGTCGCGAGTTGCGCTTCGCGGTTAGAAGATTGGCCATATCTTCCACATCGCATCTCCGGGGCGAGAATCCTCTGGAATCCAGATCAAGTATGTACTGGACAATGGCTTCCTCTTCGTCTAATGTCAAAGTTGGTGATCCGTTGGTCTTGTCGCTTCTAGTAGTCCGACCGGTCATTCTGTACTGCAGTGTCGATCGAGGCACGTCAAACTGCGAGGCAAGGCGTCTGATACTCAATTAAGGGTTCGTTCGCTTCGCCTCCATCGCAAGAATGATTCGGGACTCGAGAACGTGCACCGGCATGATCGTTGCGTGGAAAATGCAGTCGCAAAGTCGATGTCATGGTTTTGGTGAAAAGTGGCCCGCGGAGTGGTGAACCACGTTATGTCAACTGCGCTGCTAAGTTCTCTATTCGGCCGGCTTGTACCAGCCGTCGCAGCCGTTTGCGTTGACACCCTATTTCGTGTCTCTATTGCGAACTTCAAAGTTGGCTCTCATTGGCGTCTTACGAAGGAGACGAACATGACATAGTCGAAAGGGGGAGGGGGAGAAAACGATGATAAAAACAAGAGGGAAAAAAAGGGTTGAAATGCCAAAAGAATTCACTTGAATCCTTAACCCCACCGAGAAGATGATGGATCACCAGGGCGCTGCGATTGCGCTGACCTGACCACTGGGCCATTTTGTTCTTCTCGTCGGTTGAAAGCAGACGACCAGAGGCTGGCCTATGTAGGTCAGGTGAGTGGGTGCCCGACTGAGTCCTGGCAGCAAGTGTGTCCAAGTCCAACGTGCCTGCCACTTTCTTTCACTTACACTCACATGGTCACATAGTACATGCGAAGATATAGAAGTGATACTTATGCCTCTCGCAAATTACTTGAAATATAGCAGCGCCTCCTTGTCGAGGGAGCTCATCAATAATAATGAAAAGAATGTTGTGACTTCACCAATATCCCCGAACGAGTCTAGCCAATTCTCGGTTTGCAGCCTCACCTGGCAACGTCTCGCGTCAAACAATGCAATAGGAGACTCAATTGGAGCGATTAACCGTCTGGGAGCACATCTCAATAGTACGTCACGTTCATCTCTGCTGCAAGTTTTCCTGCCGGTCAGCCAGAAACATGATTATGGCTGCCCCGTGAAAGAAGATTACAGGAGCATTCTCGTCTATCATCACGCGATGGCAACCTGCTCATCAATGGTCATGACGTTGCAAATGAACCTCCTGCATCACGTTCGATGAAATCCAATGTAATGAAGAAAAGTCTTTACAATAACTAAGGTATAGTAGCAATAAACCAGGTATACGCCGTCGCGGGGCTTAATACCCCCAGTTGCCCGACCCTTTACCTCCCTTGTATGACCCAAATCCTGGATACCATGGTTCTTTTCAACCTTACTCGGCAAGAACCTCGCGCAACATGACAAGGAAGTTTTCCTTGAGTTTATGAACCTCAGACACTGGCGGCTTGACCGGTTCGCCAGCGCTCCGGCGAAGCCTGTCGCGTCTCTTAGCGCGACGTCGACGCTCGGCCTCAATAGGGTCGAGCTCGTCTTCCTCTTCTGCCTCCGCCTCGTCGTCTTCTTCATCCTCGTAAGCCATATCCTGAAGATCTTGTTGATCAAGACCGAAGTCGGAGGAAGAGAAGCCCGTGGGTACGAGATCTGGGCCGCCGTTACCCTCAGCAGCCATCTTTTGCCGTGTCTTGTCATGGTGCCACTTCTTCCTGGCCTCTTGCCAGGCGATGAGTGCGTTCACTTCTTCGATGACCTTGGCCTTGTCGATCGCACCTGAGCTAACACCTCCCTCGAATAGCGCGTTGATGTTCAAAGTGCCATTCTTGGGGCCCTTTCTGAGGAATTCCAGGATGTCTTCTATCCAACCCATCAACTGGTCGAAGAGTCCATTGTCATGTGTGTGAACTTCATGCACGAACTTGTAGAAGTTGTGCTCGTGCCTCTGGCAGAGATCGATGAACGCTTGCACAGTCTGGTTCGGGTCCGCGGAAGCGTCCTGCTCCTGACATTTCTCGACAACCTAAAAGCATGTCAGCAATTTATCCTCACTTCGATGGGGACCATCTTACCTGAATCATGTCGTCGATAAAGACGGCAAAGTCGGTGACGCTGTTGTAAACGTTCGCAGACTTGTAAACCCTGACAAGCGGCTCGTAGAAGATGGTGAAGAGATCCCTAAAGAGCTGGAGAGTTACTGGCTCCTCGACCAACTGCAACATCATCGCCTTGTCGTGCTGCCTCGTGCACAGTTTCAAGAACTGCTTAAGGTACGAAAACAGTTGCGCGCCCTGTTTGAGCTCTTCATCCACGTTCTCGACCGCGTTGTTGAATGCCACGTAAGCGTTGTACAGTCGGCCGATTTGCTCCGAGGTCAAGGCAGGCTCAAGGTACTCCGAGCGCAGAATAACGACAATAATGTCCATGTCCTCCGACTGAGCTTCCTCCCGAATAGCCACCTTAATGTGCTCCTCTGCTTCCGTGTACATCTTCAGTTTCTTGGTCAGGACCTCATCGCCAATCTTAGCAGCAAGAGTGTCAATAGACTTCTGGAAACTCCGGATGCCGTCGTTCAGCGTAAGGGAAAAGATGCGCTGCAGGAGTGAGCGTGTGCCGAAGGGTTGTGCCAGGAAGATGTCCAGGACGCCGGACATGACAGCCGCGGGATTAGCGATTCTAATAACGTTCTTCATGACGGTATACGGAATGAGCGAGTGGATCCTCTTAGCTTGGGCAAACAGCTCAGGAGAGTTGTCCTCCGCGAGAAACAGGTGGTAGATTGTAGCCGCGACCTCTATCCTCAACCACTCGGCAAACTTGCGGTACTGGATGCTCAGGTCCTGAATGGTCTCCTTATCCTTGATTTCCTTGAAGAGCGAGGTCAGACCGTTTCGCTCAACAATCTCCTGACGGAATCTGGGATGCCATTAGTAACACATTACGCATCTCACATTGCGGACACTCACTCTTCCATGTAGATGTCGAGCTCCGCTGCGCGCTTCCGCGCAATTTCGTAGAACTTCTTCTGCTCCTCCATGCGCAACTGGTCAACAGCCTTTCTCCGCTCAATGTCGTCGATATCGGCATCGGTCGGCGTGATTGGATCCTTGGTGAGGAATTCCTCCATGGCCTTGGTCTGCGCAATCTGAGGGTTTGACAGGAGAGAGCGCAAAAACGCCCTAAGTGAAACGCGCTGGCTCTCCCGCCATAACGTGACGGGCTCGTTGTTCTTCTTGCTGAGGAAAGGAAGAGGGCTTCTCGGTCTGCTGTCGGTTGACACGCGGGGTGAGTTGCGGCCGGAGGTGGTAGAGCCTGCGCGCTTATGCCCTGATTGATGCTGTTAGAGAGCGTGTTAGGAGTGACGGGGGAAAGGTCGCTCACCTCTGATTGATAGCTTAGAAGGCTCGCTTGGGGGAGCGAGGCCGGTCATTTGTGTCGATACAGAGGAAATTGACGACGCCGAAGAGTCAGGAGATCCACCACCAGTGAGGGAGGAGAACAGGCCCGACGTCGTGGTATCCGCCTTGTTCTTCTTGGGTAAAGTTGGGAGGACCTTTCCGGGTAACTCTATACGTAGTCTCTTGTGCAATCTCATAAAATCGCCATACCTTCTGCCGATGAAAAACTCGAGTTCGCCCTTGCGGTGGATGCGCATGAGGAATTCCTGGTCATGGTGTTAGTGAAGCCCCGCGTCTGTTTCGGGGTAAGCTTACCGCATGCTTGTGAGTCCTGATGGTCTTCCTTTCCGAAGTAATGCGCACGGCGGTGACATTCACGTCCCAGCCATTGATGTAGTTTCCCTCCGGCATTGTGTGCATGACTCCCGTGTCAATCGCATTGCTGTCCACGACCTCGATCTCCGAAAATCGTATCCTCTCTTCGAAGCCGGAGGAGGTCTTGCAACCCGACACCATCATCAACTCGACTAGCTTCTGACATTTTATGGCCAACTTGCGTCTCTTCGTTTCTTCCAATCTGTCTTCGGAGGATGAAATGTTCTTCGTCGCAAAGGATTCCAGGAACTGGACGTGGGAGCAAAACGAGTCAGCGCAAGCTGTGCCGGCGGGGGGGTTTTCTGGGCGTTCCAGAGATCGCGGGGAAGCTTTATTACTTACCAGTTGCAGCTTGTCTTGCCAAAACTCCTTCTCCTTGGCCTTGTCAAGGAACGGGAAATCGCGAACATGGTGAACGAAGATGTAGCGCAGGATAGGGAGCTCAGAGTCCAAGGGGGAGACCTCGCCGACGTCGGATTTGAAGGGGGCGCCGAAGCGCTTTAGGGCCGTGGGAGAGTTGAGCTCTGAGATTTCGTACTTGACTTGCTCGGAGATCAGCTCTCGCTTGAGGTCTGGAGGCGAGAAATGTCAGCATGGTCCCCGAAAATGCCAGTCAGTCGACATACAGTGCTCTTGCTTGCCCGTCAGAGATTGACCCGGCGGAGGGATAGAGGCATCGCTCTTGGTGCGGACGGGGAGCTGCAGGTCAGACTTGACGGCCGGAGCCGGGTCCTGGGCGGACGCTACAGCAGCACCATTCTGGGGTTGATCTTGCGATGTCGAAGCCATCGGCGATGTTTGTCTTGGGCCTTGTTGAGCTACCCGGGGAGCACACAGCGAGTCGTAAGATGCCTCTTGTCGATGCCAAGGTCGTGGAAGGAAAATAATGTTCGTAGGTGTTGGGAGGGAGGAGGGTGGACGTCGTCAAAAAGGTCGAGGTGATGGGATAGAGCTGACTGGCGTCAGACCCGGAGCGAGTAAGGCAAGGTATCTGCGGTTAGGTAGCGTAAGATAGGTAGCGTGGGTGTAGTCTCGTAGCGGCGGCGCGGCAACAATAGCTGGGGGCCTGAGGGAGGGGCTCGACGTAATAATCAATCTACCCTGGGCTGGGCTGGGTCCCCAAGCGCAGAGCAGATCCAATGGTGACGGGGCCCAGGTTCAAGTTGCAGGGTGCAGGCCCAGCGACCGCGGTGGAAACGCAGGCTCGTAGGGCCGCTGGAAGTAACGCGCGTATGGCGGGGTAGTTACAGGCTCTGCCGACAGCTTCTTTCTCTTCCAGGTTACCGTAGGCAGGTAGGTTGCCGTTCTTTTTTGCTGTGAAGCCTGGCGGAAACGAGAGCAAGAAGCGGTAACGGTAGCTGAAAGTCAATGCTGTCGCGATACGGCGGGGAGCCTGGCTTAAGCCTTTTTTTAGGTGGTATCCCAAACCGCTTAATCTTGGTATGTATGCAACTTTCTTGTCGTCTTTGTTTTTTTAGTCTCCGACTGCCTCAGTTGCCTTGCTTCCCGGTTTTTTAATAGCTCTTTTCTCTCGGCGGGAGCTAGGGGTAGTAGAGGGGGCATCACACGTCGTTTGGTGACGGCACGGGGAGACAAAATGAGCTCAGAGCTGTGTGTCCGTCGACACTGATGGAGCTGTTTTGGGTGTGAAGCAAGCGGTACGTGTGAGGTGGTCAGTCACCCGCGCATAGGGATGGATCGGGATGTTTATTCTCTTTTCAGTCTCGCAACCTACAGCCCAGCCCAGCCCAGCAGAGCGGATGGATCTCTCGGACACCTTAGCTCGGAGAGACGGCACACCAACACACACCCATACACCATCTCCTAAGCCATGTTTGGCGGAGACTCACGACAGGAAACAGCAGACAAAACAAGCAAGGCAAGGAAGGGTCCGTAACCGTATCTAACACGCGGGAGAACCCTTCTACGAACAGTGTGGCCGCCCTGGACGGGATGACGGCAAACCGTCTTTTTTGACTTTTTCTCTTCCCCCTCCATGTGCTGTGTGCTCGGCCTCTCAGCAGTTCAGGGTCCTGTCTCCTTGTGCTTGCTTGCCCCTGACAACAAGGCGTTGTGACGCGCGAGGTCGATGCTGAAGCTCGGTTTGCTCTTATTCGGGAGCCAACCTAAAGGCAAAAAAACCACCACAGGATGAAATACAGGGATATTTGTTGGGTGTGCTGGCTCACTGCCGCCCCTCCTCCGACAGCATGTTCGACTGTCACTGCGCAGCCATCTCCAAAAGCCAAGCCTTTCCCGCGTGCCTTACTGCTAGGGATGATCCACCTTGTCTCCCCGACTGCGCCACAGCCTGGCCACTGAGCCATTCTTACTTACGCGGTACTCTATGCTGGCACACTGGCTGATCGCATTCTGAGGCCCGAATGACGCTGAAGAGGTGTGGCGGTAACATCTGCTGCGGTGGTTTCTGTAGAGGGTTGGCCATGGGATGCATGACGTTGCCCCCTTCTGGAGCTGGGCCGAAAGCCGAGACAAGACCTCCTCCATCCTCCCAAGACTCGTTGGAGACACACACGACGGACGGCACGTCCACTGAGCACCACGACAGTAAACTCCAAGTGACATACCTCTCACACTTCACACACACTTCAGCCACAATCCCATACAGTACTCGCGGATTGGTACTGCAAGAGGCCTTGGCCTGCGCTTCGCTTCGCTTTTCACTCTCTCATACGAATACCAGCCAGCCACACAGGCACCTTGCTTGCCCTGCTGTTTGGTTTTCCCCGTCGGAGATTTTGACGGAGTCACACACTCGCCGCAGTCTGCAGCCCGCAACGTGTTGCTCCATTCGTTGACTCAAAAAACATCGCCCCCAACCAAGAAGCCTCTACATCCTTGGTAGGAGATCCGCTCCGTTTGTTGTCAGTCAGCCTTGCTGGCCAAGGACACAGACGCGCAATCATTGTCGCCATCAGCTCCTTGGCCCGGACGACGCCGAACGGCCCAAATGGGGCACCGAACGGCTAGCGCGCCGATTGTTCGATGGGTTGCGCTCCCGTGAGATTCTGCGGCCCTTCTTCGTGCCATTCTCCCCCGCCGTATCCACCTGCCCAGCGATCAAGCAAATCTTTGCTGGGCCTTTTCTGTCCGTGATGTGAGGATACGGCTGCTCGTAAAACATCCTTAAAGTACGTTGGGGGCCTAACCAATGTTAGCGCCACAATACGCACGAGGCTGGTCGAAGAAAGCTTCTGGATCCCGCGGCTCGCGGGAAACATTTTTCTCACCATCAGGACCCTCAGGCCCAACCAAGCCTCTGCGGAATGGATCACACCAGGTAATAAGGAACACGCCCCGTTTCCGATCACGCTTCATCCCTGCGCCTACGCGGATATGGTGCCGGGCCCAAGACGCACGGTAGGACTGTCGTCGGGGTTCGGAGCGGGCCTCTTTCGGTGATGGTCACGACATATGCATAACCCTCATTTGAGCTGCCCATCGGCCATCCCGAATCGTAGGGCTAGTCGCCGCTTGCTTTCCCCGGTGCTTAGCCTTGAGTTAAATCCGATGGTGATGACAAAGTTGAACAGCAAATATTCATTCAGCCTCTGAAGTAATCTCCGTCCATCAGTGCACTCGGAACGAAGGTGGAGGAGTCTGTGATGGTTTTGGCGGGTTAGGTCGGAAAGGCCCGCAACATCCATTCTGATCGTATTCAGTACGGTATTTGGGGAAATTCCGGGGCTCTACGATGTGTTCTCAGCCTGGATCGTATTCTACCAAAGTTCTTCCAGACTTGTCATCAAAAAATTGGAACCTGAATCCTGGGAGATGCTTACGACATCTAATTCCAACACTATCGATAACCCTTCAGTCTATATTCCAAGGCTTCAAAGTGCACTACTGATACCCGTCGTTAACGTTTGGCCGTGTCAAATATGGTCTAAATCACGACAGTTGATTTCAATATTGTCCATGTAATATGAATGAACAAACATGTGGCCAAAAGTGTGGGCGTGACGCTTCAGTCTCGTCGAAGCATGATTTCCCCAGCCTGCAGTGTATGCACCAGCTTAGCAAATATCATATCTCAAGATCATGTCTAAACTCTTGAATCTTCCCTGGACGCAATTTTGGGTACTTGTGCCGATATCCTGTGAGGGCAACCAAGTTTTCAGGCTTTTTGTTTTCTCCCTGGCGTAACTCCGTGAGCCGCATTAGGTGAAGGGAGTGACTTTGACGTCAAAACGAATATCTCTAGGAAAGTCGTATTTTGAGTGATCTCTCAGAAAGATTGTATTCTCTAAACAGGAAGAGCTTCTGCTATTCGCCTTCTACTTGTGGAATAAACCTTTACCTCTCTGTGGTAGGAGATGATAAGACGGAGTTCCGAGGAACCAAGGGCCTGCGAAGCTGAATTTGCATATTTTCAAAAGTCACACGATCCATCATTCCAACCTGACGACACCTTTGAATACGAGGACTTCAACTATGAGCCGAAGCTGTGCGGTGATACCACTGGATATGGGGTTACCAAGTGAGTATACCCACTGATGAACGAAGTGCTCGTTCCGTCCGCGTTATAGGTACCAAATCCCGGCTTCTGGATGTGGAACAAATAGAAGAGCTCTCGTATCATAAAGACTTCTTTCCCCCTAGTACGGGGCTGTGATCTGCCCACCGGTGGGTTGAAGGGACAGGGTCCTGCCTTAGGATGAGCAGGGTGATAGGTGTCATCGCCACAAGACAAGACAGCCTATTCTGGGTTATCTTTGACCTCATGTATCTGCATCTTGACCGTCTTCCGTCAGTCAAAGGATTAAGTGAAGAAGATCTGTGAGATGGTGACTCTTGTCCCTAACCAGGAGCATACCATCACGATGAAACCAGCTTGAAGTTGCAACTTTCATATTTCAAACCTGCTATGGGAGAAGTATCGTAGTTGAGCTACGTATGAATGTCGGCAACGAGACCGGTTCCGGACGTGATACTTAAACACCGGATGCCATCCACACACTGCTTCTTCTACCACCTATGGCCTTTGTAATAGACGATAGCAGCCCCTGAACTCACGAGAAGACTTGATCCCCACTCGGCAAACTGTTGGGTCTTATATGTATTCTGAACAGGCTCAAGCAAGAAACAAATATATGCCACTGATTAGGATTTCTGAATGAAACAGGAAGTACCAATACAAGAGACGGCGAGAATGACGAAGGTGGCCAGAAAAGTGATGGCGAGTAGATAGATAAGTCGCAACGGGCAGCATAACGTCGATATGTACGAGGATACTGCGGCTTCAAGTCCTTGAATGCCGCAATGGTCGAGAAGTGCTGTCGATCTTCGACTTTGAGCCGCGAGGGCGCGCACCCTTCTGAAGATGTCTAGAGATATTCTCTACTCGAGGCTGCCGACGGCATTTTCCTTACCTCTACCTCACTTTCCCAGCAACTCTTCCAGCTATCCATTGTCCACGAAGGCTGCCGTTATGATCGAACGCCTCCGGTGGGAACTTTGCGTCCACGGCGCCCTTGAAGTGAACGCTCAACATACTTCTCCAGGCTTTCATTCCGCTCCCCCTACATTTCCAACCATGATGTACAAGTCTATTAGGAAAGCAGAAGAGAGTCAAAGTAGATGTAACCGATTATTCTATTGAGGGGTATCAAATATTACCATGTAAAACCTCGCAATGCCTATCCCATGCGCTTTCAAACCGGATATTCCAGATGCCTCACCTACAACTCGTCAAAAACCCTCAACCTGTCCTCTTCCTCTCTTCCACCGCGATCTCCCCACAGCGGCGGCACATGCCTTTCCTGACTCCCGTCACCCTTGCTATCAACACCCAAGCCCGGAGTGCGATTAGCACCCTTCTCGACAATCCTGGCAGCGACGTCCTCCAGGTCGACACCGCCAACTTGCTGCGCATACTGTGCACCGATAAACAACAGGATCAAGATGGCGAACACGACAGACATGACGATCCAGACAGTCCGCAACCTCTTGCGCGTCTTCTCTTGCCACTCCCTGTCTGCCCTCTCCCATCCCTCGATGCGTCTCCTGACAAGGTCAACCCTCTCCCCGAGCCCCTGAATCCGCGTCCTGCCCTTCTCGATCCTCGTCTGCAACGCCTCGATGCGTTGCTCCTGTTCGTTGAACTGCCCAAAGGTAGCCAGCTGCCCGTCGACGTCCCGCGCCATCTCTTCGGCTTCGCGCTCAAACTCCCCCGTCAGCCGCCGAGACGCCACCGCCAGCTCCTTGATCGCCGATATGGTATTGTGCAGCATGCTCTTCTTCTCGAGGACGGAGTAGTACGTCTCGTCAAGCCGGCGCGTCGTCGTCGTTGAGAAGCTGCTCAGGTCCACGAGCGACTTCTTCAAACCCCTGCATATCGCATCGAGTCAGTATGGAACACACCCCTTTTTCCTTTGCGCGCAAGATTAAAACATACGTGACCCTGTTGGCAGTCCTCTCCTTCTCCACCACCAGTGAAGTCGCAGTATTGGCTTTCTTTCCCTTCCCTCGAGGCGGCGAGACGTTCAAAGAATTCTCCCCGCCCCCGAGCATGGGGCCAACAAGGGCACTCGTCCGTCTGCTCGAGTCCGGACTCCTGCTGGGCGTCGCGAACTCCGACCTCGTCATGTCGAGCGAGCTCCTCCCCAACACCAAGCTCCGATCAGCCGCCGACAGCCCGGGAGACCTCTCGTCTGGGAAGAGGAACTTGCTGCTGTTGTCCCGCCTGCTGCTGTGGTGGTGTGGCTGCGGCGTCGGGTGGTGGTGGTGACTGTGGCGGTGACGATGCATCTTGAGCGGCGGCGAGAACTCGGTGATGGAGCGGGTGATCTGGTGCCTCGGTCTGCGCGCAGGCAGCAGGGCGGCAGCAGCTGCGGTGGCAGTCGATGTTGCGGTAGCAGTTGCAGTCGCAGTCGTGGTAGCCGCGGGCGCGGGAGCAGCCTTGTCGGAGGAGGTGCCGTGGCCGTTGCCGTTGCTGTTACCGGACGAAGAGTTGCTGATGCCCGCTGCTGTCGACAATGCTACCATCGACGCCGCCGTCGGCAGCTCGAAGCGGGCGGCGGACATGGTTTCACCTTGTTGACCGTCGTCCCTTGTTTCGTCGCTCGTGGGCCTTGGAAGTCCCAAGTTTGGCTGACTGGTGCTGGGCCGCCGACCGCCGCTACCGCGTTCGCCGCCGCGGGCACCCGGTCAAGACGGCTTTTGGGATGGGATGGGCTGGGCTGGACTGGGCCCCGGTTAGACTTTTGTGTGTGTCGCCTGCCTTGTCTTTTGGCTTCTGGGCTTGGGACGGTCAATGCTTCGAACGGCACAAAAGATTGTGGCTTGTTCCCTGGAGAAGGAAAAGGGTAAGCGTGTGTCGGTTCGCGGTGTGTTAGAGGGAGGACAGCCAGCAGGCAAGCCGACAAGGAGACGGGAAGGTGGAGGTGGAATGTGCACGGTTTCGCGGCGCGGAACCGAAGCTCTCAGCACGAGTGGTCCGTCTTGGGCCAATGACGCACTTTCACATGCCCCTTACCCCAGGTTCCTCCTGTATGGCTTGCATCAACTGAAACGTCGTCTGAACCTCACTGCCGGCATCCACCCTGCCATGTTGGTTTTTGGGCCGAGGATGCAGAGAGAACCACCCAGGTTTACAGCTTCACGTCAGACGTTTATCGTTTCTATTGTCAACTATGGATTGATTCGAGCTGGTGTTGGGCTCGGTTCCATCTCCGTCATCTGTCCTCTGTTCCGATCGCAACGCGAGACGAAGTTTCGGATGGCTAGCCTCATAGGGCTTTTCGTGAGAACAATCAAGTCGCTTTTCTCTTCGCATTTTTCCCGTCTCCTGCTGGCTTACCTCACCAACTGCCCTTCGCCGGCTCCGAACTCGCCTCCGAAGTGACGTTTCCGCGCCCGCCGTTCCGATGAACGAGCCGCACTCTAAGCACACGTTCCCCCGAAGCCGTTCCCTCCTGTCCCGTATAACGTTCACCCTCGCATGAGCCCCTGTGACACCTTGTTTGTTCGCCGAGCTGCGCGAACCCGGGAACGGAAGGCCCGAATCCTCCTTCGCTCCCCGACAGTGTTTCGGTATTTGTCAACGGGACCGGCGTTGAAAGAAAAATTTGCCGGCGCAGAGAGGCTTTTGCCCGCTCAAGTGGTCTCTGTTTGACTCGGACTCGCTCATGAGTTGATGAGCTTGTTTCGTTTCTCCTTCCTCTTCAGCCTCTCCACCCGTTTCTTGTGCATCTTCTCAGCCATCTTCTCGTAACGTTCCTTCTCCTCCTTTGCGGCCTTCTTATCCTTGAGGTTCTGGATGCGTTGCTGGAAGCTGTGTCAACACGACGTCTCCTAACAGGGAGTGAGGGCGGTCAGCAATGTACCTTGCGCTCTGCCTCCTTCTCGTCCTTCATTTCCTTCTCCTTCGCCTTCATAGCCGCCATCGCAACGCGCTCCTTGGCGCGCTTCTCGTAGGACGTCAAGCCTGACGTCGGCCTGAAGGCCTTCTTGGGCGCATGCCATTGCTTGCCTGTCGCAGGGAGAGTTAGCTAGGTGCGCCGTATCGGCCGGAGAATGGGGCAGATGAGGTACCATTCTTCCGCATGCCAAGCGGCTTGTCAGCAGCGGAGGTCGTGGCCGTAGCCTTGTCTGCGGACATGACGGCAGCGTTGAAGAATTGCAGAGCTGGAGGCGGAGGAACGTTAATCGAACGTTAATTTGCGCAGTTGAAATTCGCTGTTCTGCGGACGGCTGGGAAGTTTGCCATGTCGAACAGAAAAATTTCGGCGGGGCACAAGGCTGCAGAGACGGCTAGCGCGTCCGACCAACCAGTAATGTTGCGCCTGTGGCGGTACAACTCCACAAATTAAAGGACGTGCATAACATGTGGCTAGTGCTTCACGAAGGGTCCAGCGTCCTGAATCCTCAACCAGGGGAGGCGCGCATGAGGAATGCGAGCATCGGGAATCAATGTCGATGGGGGTTTGAATTGACAATTTCGATCGTCGGGGACAGAGACACGGTGCCCAACCATTGACCAGATCGTTCGACAAACGATGGTCTGTACTTCCAGAAGCCTCGGACAGAAGCCTCAGACGCTGCGTGTCTTCGGGAGAGGCTTTTCCCGTCACACATCAATAAAAGATTCGATGCGCCCCCCGTTGTTTGAAATGACGCCTAAGATTCGTTTCCAAGAAATTGTTGGTCATACGTCGGGAGGTCGCCAGCTTTCATCAAACGGTCGTGGCTCAGGGCTGGGCCCGGCCTTGAGACATTACGTCGTTATGTGCCTCAAAGAAATGCCCTCCAGCTCAGCCTTTGGCAGTGTTATGATTGGTCTCATTGTTGAGATGGCGGCCACGGAAGCAGAAAAGACGTTGACAGTTGGGTCAGCGGGATTAATCAGACAGATTGCAATGGAGTTGCACCCAGCAGATGACGGCTGATATCCGGTATTGAGCTGTGGTGGTGGTGGCTCGTGAGGCTGCCGAGATGAACGCGGCAGACCTTTTCAGTCTCCAGTTGCCAACTTGGTCACCAATATCAGAATTTGGACACGACATCCCTGCTCGTTTGACCAATCGAGAAGTCCCGTACGCGTTCGAGGCCGCGTTAAACTTGGATATCCCAGACTGCGACCCCAGGTTCCCGATGCGAGGGCCCCAAAGATCCTCTTAGATGATGGGTGCTTGGCCACCTGAAGCAGGGATACCGGCGTCGTTTGATCCCGAGGAGTGAGATTAGGTAAAGGACAGCTGGCAGTGAACAAAAATTTGAACAACGGCAGTGTTGAGAGAAAATTATGATGACTTGCCCACCGCTTCCTGTCATTAATGTCATTACCGAGGCGTGGGCGGCGTGGGGTTTGCTGAAAGCGGCTGGTAGTCATCTGGCAGGCGAAATTACCTTGGGTCATCCGCAATTCGACTGGACCCGGCGCGGTGCGCTCTGATTTGCCGCCCGCCAACGCTGATTGAGGGCTGGGAGGCTGGCGCGGGAAAGACTGGTATTCTTAGAACAGTTTGGCAGATCGGATCGGATATGAAATGATGCAAGGCAGGATGTTTTGGGCCGGAGCCGCGCTTGCAAGACTGACGAAAGGTCGGGGAAAGAAACATTGGACAAGGGAACAGGAGGAAATGGGTCTCATTGAGAACTGAGCCATCCTGGTCCGGTGGAGATGGTTGCCAGCCAAGGAGGCAAAGCATCAATCACGAGGAGGATTTTTGTTCCCTGCCGGGAGATGAGGGCCTCCCCAAGGAGGAACTGGTCCTGATTTCCCCATGCAGGTGTGTCTGATGCAGAGAGGGAGTCCACGGTGTCGTGGACCAGGCCACGAACCCGACGCCGACAGACCATGATTCGGAGGGAATCTCGGTAACCAACGCTACCAAGGCAATCAGGGCAATCAATCATGTTGGACATGTCGCCGGCCCAAACTTTCCAAGTTGTCGGGCGCTGATTGAAAGCTGCTACTGACGTACGTGCCATGCCGTGTGTATCTATCATGGCAC
Organism: Colletotrichum fructicola Nara gc5; assembly: GCF_000319635.2. Lineage (NCBI taxonomy): Eukaryota > Fungi > Ascomycota > Sordariomycetes > Glomerellales > Glomerellaceae > Colletotrichum > Colletotrichum fructicola. The sequence goes on along the minus strand of NW_027094051.1, from coordinate 2,460,872 downwards.
TTGCTATGCCATCCCGTCGACAAAATCTGCCGACTGGTGACCGCAAGTTCTTCGTGTTGTTATCAGGCGTTTGAACCTCAATTCGGCCTCTATTGGTACGTGGCGTCATGCAGGTCCGTCTGTGCACCACTTCCAGCTTGCATTCGCGCGGGTGGGTTTGGATGCAACACGAGTGATTGACAGGACAGGCAGGGTTCTGGTTCGAGTGAGACGGAGGCGCGGAGGTTATCTGCACCTGCAGCGCAGCTGCAACTCTCAGGGAGAGAGACACGATTACGGCGGCCATGGATAACTCTGGAGTCACTCGATGCATGGCATGGTCGACCCGCAACAGGACAGCGGGCGCCTGTTTGTTGATTCCCGTTGCAACGGGCGACTCGAAACAATTGAAGGGTCATGAGCAGAGTACCAGCCCGCTAAGCAGGCTAATAACGTCGTCGTTTGGGGAGCTTCGCCTTCTTTGTCCACTGCCGTCAAGCCGCAAAGAAACGGCCCTGTCGCACAAAGAACCTGCCCGTTTCCCATCGGTCGCCACCAAGCGTTGGATGAATCGTCTTATCAAACTGTCGAACCCCAAATCGAAAAAAAGACGGCGGCGGACCGAGTCGCTGCGATTACTGGCATCCTGCACCGCCAGAGACCATCGGCCCCGAGGCCAGGGACACTGAGTCAAGATGCGGCTCCAAGCCGTAGCAACGTGAGGAAAACAAACATCAGAGTTCATGCCGCTTGATACTCTCTTTGTTCTCTTGCCGGAAGTCAAAAGCCTTGCGTCGTTTCTTGACAATCGCAGTAAACATCGTGGCTATGTCTCTCCACGCCGAGCGACCTGGCGATCAAGTCCCTGGTTTGACACAAAACAGCGTATCCATCTGGTCCTGCAATCGGGTGTCTTCGGCAACGGGCGCTCTGTGCATAGAAACCTGGTCTGCGAGTGACAGAAAGAGGCACAGTCCCATCTGGGGTTCGCGTCGTGTTGCCTCCATCCAGCTCCAACTGTGACATGTTCCCCCACCAAGAGGCCGGGTTTGAGAGATGGGGCGTCAAATACGGGAAACATGGGAGAATTAAGGTACTTCCATCCCATCTTCCCGTACACAGCAGACACTTGGAGGCATCCGGACTTTTTGCTGCATCAGTTACCATTAGTGGGAAAGGAACGCTGGCTGCTCTCAAGTGTGAGGCAGCACGAGCACCCAAAAACGACGTTGACAGATGATGTTTTCGGCGAGAGGTGCCGGGGTGACGGATCGCACTGAAAGATTGGTCCCGGCCCCAAATACGAAGCCAGACAGACCAAAGTTGGCTCCTGCATCCATTCACAGAACCGTACATAGTGACAGAGAAACTTGGAAGTCCAGCGCACTATGTTTCGGTCCTTATGCTAGAGACTGACGGGTTATCGCTACAGGTGGTCTTCCCCCAGGCCGCAGGGCCATTCCAGACTAAGAAAAAAAGCAAGTAGATCTGCCAGGTGCTATCGGTCATCTGGCCGATTGATTTAATATGGAGATGGGAGGGGTCTTTGAGGCTTGGGGGTGTGTGGCCCCTCGTCTGCGGTCTCCATCCCTCGTTCGTCGCGCCTCCAGGCTTTTGGGGGTGCGCGGGCGCTGTGCGCCCTAGCAGCAAAGAGTGACAGAGCAAAAGTGACGACGGGGACTTGGCACATGCGTTTTGCACCCTTGACCGTCCCTGGTTCGAGACGAGGAGCCATTCAGAGGCGGCCGTTGCATCTGGACGTGGAGGAGGAATTCGGCTCCTACGCCGCTCCAAAGCAGCCACATTAGAACAGTCCAGTGAGAATGCTGTCCACACACACTCGCTGCTTGACCGCTTTGGCGACGGCTCCGGATTGAAGGCAAGAATCCGAGGCGTTGGACCGTATTGCGGCGTAGCTGTCGTGATGAGCTGAGTCGAGTCGAGGCATAATTCGAAGACGGCTCTGGATTCTGGAAAGTTGAAACTCGTCCGGGTGGCTCGGGTCGGGGAGACGAAGCCAATAACAGGAGATTGTCTTTTCTGTGTGTAGCCAGATGACGGAGCGAAAGTGTAAGTGAACGGCGCGGTGCTGGCTGTGCTGTGCTATGCCTTGCTGAACTTTGGCAAGACAGACGGACGACAGGGCGTGACATGACTTGGCCGGGCTTGACTTTGCTGTCTCTTCGTCTCGTCTGTTCTCTCAACGATGTCGAGGCTTTGCTCTTTACTCTGGCTTTCTCTGCCATTTGCCGTAAATGGGGCGATGGCGACGATGGAGGGGGCGTGAGTGAAGGCAAATCAGGCGGTGCGGTGCCTAGAGAGGCAATTGTCTGCTAGGGCGACCTTCTTTGGGCAGGTCGGAGAAGCGATGATTCGTCTGGTGTACGCCTGCCATGTGGTGGTCGTCTGGTCCCGTCATTGTTAGCATCAGATTTCTCCGGTCGGCATCGGCTGCTAGGGCAGAGAGGGCGGAGGTGCCGTTGGTTGAGCTGAGCTGACCCGAGCTGAGATGGACTGGAGCTGGTAGTCTGCTTAGTAGTAGGCCGGCGACACCTGTCTAGTGAGGCAGATGTCTTCTGGATGTGGTGGTTGCGGCTGCTTCATTGCGGGATTTGCTATGGTCTGCGTTGCCTCGCGTTGTCCTGGCCCAGGTCCATTTCCATGTCTAGGACCAGTCAACTTGCTGAGCTCGTAAGGGCCGTAAGGACCACAAGAAAAGGCGCCACGCTAGCAAAAGACTCAATGGCTTCTATTCTGAAGGGAAGTTTCTTGCTCTGGCCGTGCGCGTCGGCCGGCTTGCTCATGGGATGCGCTTGTTGTGTCTTGCCGTCGTGAGGAAGCTTGGGCAAACGTAGGCAGGTACGAAATGGATAGGTATTCAGCAGCGATCAGCAGCTACGTAAGGTACAGAGCAGGTACGTACCGCCACGGATATGCTGTGCTAGAGAAAATAATGGAGGTCTCGATGCACGACACACCACGCAAGCTACTAGGTAGGTTTCTACGAATAGGTGATTGGGTACCTCGAGTGGGCACTGGCTTGACTGGGCTTGATACTCCAGAGAGGAGGGCGCAACGCCCCTGTTTCCGCTCCCGTTTCCCTTGCCCTTCCCTTCCTTCCTCTGGGGGGACGGGAAGCACCAGGCCTTTGACTTGCAGGCGAATGACTGCTAGATCCACCCGCAACGGTCTCAGACTATGGCAAAACCATTTTGATAAAGTCAGATTCCCTTTCGCAAAAGTATGAGTCTGGTCTATCGCCTGGTAGTGGCAGCGTGGCATGAGACAAAGAAGAGCAAACAATCAAACGGCGCGTTCGTTGTCGCGGCAGGGGAAGCGGTGTAAACGTCGGCCAACGCCGCCATTGGCGCCAAAGTGGCTCTCTGCCAGGGCAACCGCGCAACTTCGACCGGCCCAACGTCTGGAGGCCGGCCGCTAAGAAGCTATGCGACAGCTAAGCTACCCAGCAGTTGGACGTGTTCAAAGGCGTCCAGAAGAGTCCTGGGCTGCGACCATGGCCAGATGGCCGCTTGTTAGTGCGAACTGCTGAGAACCAGAGCCGGCTACCTTGGAAGGCAAGGCAGGCTAGTAAGGTGGTGGTGTCTACGAAGAAGCTGGCCTGCAGAAGCAGCGAGCGAGGGTGTGGCAGCCAACGCCGTCTCCTGGCTTACGATACTCCTCCTCACCACAGTGACGGGCCTAGGAGAGGTACTATGTAGACTTGGCCGGGTTGGCCAGGCACAGAACGGTTTCTAGTGGTCGGTTTGGGTTGGGTCGTCCAGACTACACCTCGGTTTACCTTACCTACTGCGCGAGAGCCTACCTATCCTTGGCAAGCAGGTTTGGAAAAACTGCAGGTACGATAGGTACAGACGAGAGGTACAGCTGCAGGGCCGCACGAGTATCTGTCAGGGCCCGTAGACTTGCTGCGATGCATGTGCGTGAATGCAGAATGGTGGCGGCAGCAGCGCGGCAGGACGGGCATGAATACTCCGCGGGTAGGTGGACGGAAGGGCAGGAATTTTATTTGCATTTGCATCTGCATTTGGATTTGGATTTGGATTTCAGAAACCAAAACCGAAGCGCACTGCATGCAGCGGGAAGAGGACGGTGGAAAAGTCCGCTGTCATGACTTGTAAGATGATGGATGCGCAGGACAGGAGGTTCTTGCAGCAGTCTGAGAGTAAGGCCATCCATCCATCTGAGAGCGGGCGAGCGCAAAGACCAAAGCAGTCCAGTCTGACTTGTTTATCTTGCATTGGCAATTAAATATGAGTTACTGGGTATGGTTGGACGTGCTATACCGAAAGACAGAGCAAGAAACGAAGCGTGCTGTACGTGCGTTCGTCGCTCTCAGCGTATATCCATGGATTCCCAATTCTCACTTTTGCACTCTACACCTAATTTCAATCTTGCCTTCAATTCCCAAACTATGAATGACACCAGGGAGGTCACAAGAACCGCTGTGCGTTGCGCAAGCCAGTTTCCTCTGCTCAGTGCCTGCGCCTGTGCCTGCCCTTTGGCTGCCTGTAAGGTACTCCCACCTTACCTTAATCTGGAGTCTGGCGTGTGTCTGGCCTGCATCCCCCATCTGCAGCTGCGAGGTTCCAAGTACCTTCCTGCAGACGCTGCCCCTGCAGGGTACTTCTCATTGGTTCATGGTGTACACTGCAGATCCAACACAGAGACGAGAGAGAACTGGCGACTGCGACCGCTACCCCATCAACCTGGGCTGGCTGCCTCGAGCCCTGGCGCTCTGGAGCCCTGGAGCCCTGGCCTGCTGATGCTTGTTCCGGAGGGAGAGTTATGTGTGTGAGAGTGCCAGCCTGGAGTGTCGTCCCTGCTTTGCCTTGTCACAGGCCCTGCCCGAGTCTTGACCTCACATCCAGATGGAATCACCATCGCGCATCCACTTTTCGCATGTTCCTGGCCTGTGTCCAGTGTCCCTGGCGCGACGGACGGCAAGAGGGAACTGATGAGTGAGGTGTGAGAGAGAGTAGGAGTGCCCGCCCGTCTGCCTGCCACTTGCCCTCTGTTGACCACACTGCACACTCACTCTCTCTTCAGTGCTCACTGCACGACTCCATCCTCCCCCTCTCCCCCCCCCCCCCCCCCCCCCCCCCGGCCGGCCCAAACCCAACTCAGATTTTGCCTCCACACCCTCCCTGATCCCTTCCCCTTCACCACGCCCCCCCTATTTTCCGATTTCCACCCCCCAACCGCTGGACCCGACTCGTCGCTTCCACACTCGCTCTCTCTTGTGTTTTCTGCTGGTGTGTGTGTGTGTGTGTGTGGTGCCTGTGGTGCCTCTGTGTGTGTGTGTCTGTCCCCAATTCTAATCCCAAATCCACCCATCCATCCCATCCTCTCTTTTAGTCTTCCGCGTCGCAACCCCCCCTCTTCTTCCTATCAACTCTCTTTCCCCCAAAACCCTTTTCCGAAGCCGTTGTCGCTCTTTGACTTCAGCTTCGTGGTCCAATTCCAGCTGTGAGTCTTGCAGATTTGCTTCTGGTCTTGCACCGTCCGCTCCTTTACAACTTCTTCAAAATTTCAACTTCGATAAATAGCATTTGTCTTACCTGGTCGCCCGGCTCTGTTCACGTCCGCAGCCGTGAACGCCAATTTCGTCCAATTCCCAATCGCCCTCGCGCCGCATTCGACACTTTCCGCAAGGTGCCCGCTCGCCCGCCAGTCCTTCATCATTCCGTGTCACGACGAAGGAAAAAAAAGAAGCACCGACGAGAGCCTGGTTTGCTAAGTCTGATGCCACAGAACTAATTACAAGTCTCGTCATCACCTCGCAAATCCTCCAACACGCGTCCTCCCACGTCAGGAAACGAACCACATCCCGACTTGATTCCTCTCGACGACCACTTTACTCCCTTTCACGACTTTCTATGTCCTTCGCCTAGTTTCTCACTGTCACGATTGCCGCAGCGCGGCCTAGTCGAGAATGGCAACTGCTGTTGGACCTGAGAGTATTATGGGAACACCGGCCACTCACCTTTTGGAGGACCCTTCGATGCAATCGCTCCCTCTCCCGGCAATGCTGGATAATTCTTCTACAACACCATCTTTTTCTGGCTCAGGTCCCCAACGATCACCGCGAACGATGCCTCCTCTGCCGAATCCTCCCTTCGTCTTCCCCGCGAGGCCTTCATCGGCTTCCGCGCCTTCGTCCTTCTCAAGGGCAACTGGCCGACGTCCATTGTCAGCCATCGAGATTCAGGACAAGTCGTCTCCTTTTGCCGAATCCTTCGACCGGAGATCGCCTGCGCTCCCAAACTTCACTTTTAACCCGGGTGCTTCGCTGTCTCCCGATACCGCTTTGCTCAGCCCTCCGCTTTCTCCTCCGCCAATATCACCTCGCCTCGTGCCATCGCCCAACTCTCTGTCTGCTTCAAGGCCCGGCCACGGCCACAGACGAGGAGGAAGTGAATTCGTCGGTGGAAGCATTCGCTCTGGTGACTCCATCACAGTAGCGAGTACGAGCCCGACGAGACCAGAGAGTGGATTTGCGGGAAATGGTTTTCAACTACCCCCTCCTAAGCCTCCGGGTCGTAGAGGCCACCAACATCGCCGATCCGCTGCCCTCTCAAGTCACGATTTGTCTCTCATCCTCCAGCCTCCCACGTCAGGGCCCCCTCGAGGGAGCAGCGCGCCAACAAGCCCTTCTGACTACGACAACAGACGCTTGGAGAACCAACCCACAGGGCACGACGAAAAGACGTTGAAGTATGTTGAGTCTGAGCCTTCGCTGAAGGTGCCCAGGGAGATGCACACACCGTCGGACGGATCAGCAAGCTCGAGTGGCCGAGCGTCACCCGTGGCCAGGCCAGTGACCCGCGCTCGCGTTGGCTTTTCTGATACACTGGAATTCATTCCACGCCCATTGTCTATGGTATCCAGCGACACTTCCAGCACCGTCACAGCTCGACCCGGCGGTCATTCCGTATCGGGCAGCATCTCCTCCATCATCTCTATCCCAACCATCACAAATATTGAGACGGAACCCGTTATTCCTCTCGTACTCACACCGTCACGCCAGACCAGCGAATCCAGACCAAGCACAGCTGGCGCGGTATTAGAACGGTCCCAAAGCATTCAGTCTGTGGGAGCTTCTCCCAGAAGGCGAAACTCCATTCCTGCACTCATCAACGTGGCCGAGGCAGCCAGCGTTGGTCCGCCTATGCCCAGTCCGACGAAAACACCAAAACGCTGGTCATTCTTCGGTCTTGATCCCTTTGCTGCTGCAGCATCGCCATTGCGTAATAGACCCGTCAGCTCCAGTTCTTCTGAATCTGCATCAAAACCCAACAGCTTGTCGTCATCTTCCTCGGAACATATCTCAGAATCCGTAGGAATCTCGGACGCCTCCGATCCCCACAGCAAGGACGGCAAGAAGTCCAGGAAAAAGAAGAAGGTCAAAACCTGGGCTGGCTCTATCCTGACCCGCAAGGAGAAGCGGCGGGCCAAGAAGTGCAAAGATCTAGACCTCTCCGCCGAGGTCATTCGACCCGAGCCTGTGGAACAAGAGGTCAAGGAGGAAGTCTTCCTCGCTGAACCCGAACTTGACGTTGAGCCCGTCACCCCTACACTCCTTGTCACGGACTCCTCCAGTCAGCCACAAGCTGTTCAAGAGTGGAAGCCGCGACCAGCCTCAGCCCAGGACGACACCTCTTTCCCCATGATCGACCTGGATGCCGCCCTTGGCCCCTTCAACACCCCTCTTCCCAACAACCCGGAGTGGGAGGCAGCCCAAAAAGCCGCAGGCTCCTCGAAGCGCCAGCTGCACAGCGCGCAGGGCATGAAGGGCTTTAGCGGACCTGGCATGCACTACCACCGGCGAGCGGAGAGTGCGCCGGAGATGGTCCCCTTCGAAGCCGGCCGCTTTGGTATTCACCGCTTTGGTAGCAGCTCAACCATGGCTGATGTGTTCGAGGAGGATGAGGAGGAGGATGAAAATGGCGTCAAGTCTCCTGCCTCGCAAGCTCGGGTTGTTGCTCGGAGGGGAACTGCTCAATCTGACCCGGATGTGCCTACTGACGAGACAACCCCGCCTGCCACAACTTTCACGAAGCCTATACTCGACGTCATGCCGTCTAACGTTGTCGACGACAGCACCGCCGAGTCAGCTTCGATAACCACCGACAAGGAAGTGAAGAGGGGTACAAGCATGCGATCTGAGAGGTCTGTGGCTTCTCTGCAAGAAACAACAATCCCCGAGGAGCCCGTACCTGAGTTGCCCGAAATGCCAGAATTCCGAACAGCATCTCTCTTCCAGGAAAAGGCAGAGTCAAGCGGTTCCGAGACTCCTTCGCCTCGCCGAATTCTCGCAAGCAAGGACTTGGCGCCTGTCGACGTAAGTCCTTTGCACTTGCCGACGCCCTCCAATGTTCCCGTCAGCCCTTACTCCATGAGCCATGCTTCTTCGTTCCCATCACCTCGGTCACCGATGTCCTACGACGCCCAGCGCATCTCAACGGCGCCATCGTCGGTCAACGAGGAGAACAACTTCCAGTCTCTTCTTCTCGGCGAGCCAGGCCCTGAGGTTAGAGTTTCTGTGGACATCCCTTCTTTGACCTCCAGTCATTCAACCATGACAAGGGATAGCTCGTTTGCCACCAATTCTCAATTCAGGCCGGAGAGCTTCCGCCCCGAACAGCAACGACCTGTTTCTGTGTCATCTGCTGCTTTCGGATCGGGTGCATTTGGTCGTCGGCGATCAAGTCTCGCTAGCCTGAGCAGGCTGATCAGCAGCTCACACGGCGAAAGAAGCAAGCTCTCGATGGAAGTTTCATATGATGGTGAGACTGATAAGAAGCACAAGTCCAGCAAGTCGAAGCGGCTCAGCCGGATGATGCGATTCTGGAAGCCCAACAAGGAAGACAACTCGGCGTAGAACCGTCGACAAGTTCCCTCTTTCTCACCATCCAGACCGGGCGATTGGTCGCAAGCTGCCAAGGGCGCACCTACATCGATAAAGGTGACTTCACGACGCATGTATATGGAATTATTGTACAACTTTTTTACACTTTCTCTCTCGGCGGATCTGTCTGACGAGACAATGTATTTTTTTACTGGAAAAGGGGCAACGACTCCAAAGCGAACACGTTCGGTAGACGTCACCCATCACCAACGTACTCCTACCACCAGATGAAAAGCATCTCAAGCTCGGCGCTGGTCTCTACACGAAGCGTGAGGCCAAGCGTTCTCGATAATACGAGCTACTTTGGGAGATGAATTCGGCGTTCTTTGTGATGATAGCATGAGCAGCAAGTTGCATGAGCATAGCAGCAGGTACGCGGCCATATGTCTTTAGGCACTATGCGAGGGGGCGGAAACATGTGGTTCAAAGGTTTTGTTTCCGTTCTCTGGACATATCAGGGATGAATTGCGAATTAAGGAAGGCGAAAAGAAAGGAGGCAGACAAGTCGAGACACAATTACAGTGTTCTCTTGGTTCTTTGGTCGGCTGGCTGCTTCAGCCCTGTAGACAATGGACAAACCGCGACGTAGACAAATATTAATGAACATATTTCTGAGTAACCTTGAGTTTGATGAAGCGTGATTACATGAGACGAACGATGAGTGTGACACGTCACGAGACGCAACGTCTCCATCGTGGGACAGCATCTGCTGCCACGATGGGGCACGCAGGTTTGCGGAGAGCACCCGCAAAGTCAGGGGCCGAACGGTGGGCCCGATGTGCGTGTGAACAGCATGGCCAGGAGCCTCGGTAGAAGCCGTGGGATCCACTTCGTTGTCGCGTCATACGTTTGATTGGTTGGCGCACTTTGGGGGAAAGGTACCCCGTGGTCGAGCTCCAGGCTGTTGGATACACTTGCCTCACGCTACCTGACGTCTGGGCTAAAGCGAGGAGCTCCCCCCATCCGAAAGTTCGACACCTCCATGCCAAAGCTCCAACAAAGCTCCCTCTCCAATCGCGACTAGCAGTTTTCCACGTGAGCCAGCGTGCATACCGTACATTCCTGGATTCCAACCGTCTGGTTTGCACACAACCAGCAGCACCGCGAAACCAGATCTGGACCCAAACGGCGCAACTCTTGGCACCATCCCTTCGACCTCTTTCTTCTTCGGCGCCCATCCTCAAGATGTCGTGGCGAATCCAGAACCTCCCCGATTCTAGCCCAAACTCAACGGGCCCAGCAGTTGGGGGCAAGAAGAAGTCCAAGTCCTCGTCGGACGGCCGCGGCGCGATCAAGCGCCTCATCAAGGAGCTTGACGTCTGGCGCGGGGAACAGAAGGACGAGAGGGGCATTGAGAGGCTCGGGCCGGTCGACGATGAGGACTTGTTGCTATGGCAGGCTGTGATCAATGGACGGGGGATTGGGAATGGATATGATGGTATGAAAGACAGAACCTCCTCCTCGCTCCTCGTCAATTGCGCTTCTTGGCAGCCTCCTTCCCCCTCTCTCCCTACTCCTCAAGCTCCTAGCCAAGAGAATACGCACAAGTGTATACATTGCTAACGACTTCCTTTCCACAACAACACAGACGGCCGCTGGCTACTCGAAATCAAGATCCCAACAGACTATCCCCTCCGCCCGCCGACGATACGCTTCGTCACGCCAATCGTGCACGCAAACATTGCCCTGCAGACGGGCGAGATCTGCCTGGACCTGCTCAAGGACGCCTGGACGCCGGCGTACAGCGTTCTCGAGAGCGTGCGCGCCGTGCGTACGCTGCTGGCGTATCCGGAGACGGACAGCCCGCTCAACGTCGACGTGGCGGCGCTGCTGCGCGGCGGGGATGTGCTGGGCACCCGCGCTCTCGTCGAGTTTTGGTGTCGGGACGACGAGGGACGGTACGACGGCCCATAGGGTCACTTTCTCGTTGACTTGGTGGGAACCCCCACCCTCCCCGTTATCGGGGATGGTGTTATTCTTCTCGAGGTAGGGGAGGAAGAGAGCATGGGAAAAAGCAAGCGCATTCAACACGCCCTGCGTTAGAAACGGGGCAACAACGAAAGGGAGAGACAAGCAGGAAATTTGGACGGGATTTCGGGAGCGGAAATGGGACGGGGTCTTTTGGACAGTTTATAATCTTTATTATTATTCCTTGGCTGGTTGCACATGGAAGGGATGGCGCGCGTGGGTTGGGTAGGTTAGGGAAGGGCATCTGATAAGACGACTCGTCAGACTGTAATTTCCCATGGGATCAGAAGTTGGGACATTTCGTGGTGTATGTACCCTCGTGCAAAAAACAGAACACAATGTTCATCTCGCTCTCTATCACACTGCCTGGGCGCAACGTAACGAAAAGAGACACCTTCTAATGCTGCAAGTCTGTTCTGCGTCAACAGTACGTAGCCCGTTTCTCCCCGCCATTCTCGATCCCTGGCGCTTCGTTTATTCTTACACAGGTGGGACGCATCGCATCTGCTCAGGATCCTCGCCGGCGCCCGCAGCCTGCCTACCCGCCTACCGTGCCTATTTCCTTGACTCCTGGTCCTGAACCTATCGTCGCCTCGATAAAAGTCTGTATGCGTAGTTTGTTGTTTGTGTGACATGGGCAAAAAAATATACTACAAAAACGCCGTCTCTTTACTTTTCGCACCTCCCTTTCTCCTCCTCAAATTTCGAATGCAATTATGTCGGCAAGATACAGGATGGGTATCTGCACACTAAAAGGCATATGTTTCCAATGGACAAGAAAGCACCGCACATAAATTCGTAATGCCGCCGCCGCCGCCCGGGCCGTGAACTTGTCGACAGCGGCTGATGAAGGAGGAAACGGGTGTTTACAGGTCTGTCACCTCTGGGGTACAAGAGTAGTGGGCGTGCTCCTGTTGCTGCATCCCGTCATGGTGCTGAATCATTACTCATTGTAGTGGTAAACCTGCACATTGTCAGCATGAGTTGCACGGCCTTGGTTCAGGGGTTTGTTACTCACCCTGTAATTCGGGAGTCCAAACGGTTGCCAACCTAAGCGTTTCGCCATCTTGGCGAAGCCCTCGGTTTCGATGAGGTGGTAGAAGGCGAAGGGAGGGAACATGGCGCCATCGCGGTGGACGTCGGCCTTGACCAGCAGCGCCGTACCACCGACGCCGTCGAGAGGAATCTCTGCGCTCTTGTCCTTTTCGTCGGTACCCAGGTATGCCATCAACGCGCGGTACGTTGGCATGTCCTTGTAACCCTCAAGCAGAATGTCATCGCGGCCCATGGACTCGGCCATTTTTTGCGCGATCTCGCTGTCCTGCCAGCTGTTGAAGTCGTACGGCCGCTCGTCCATCTTCTTGGTGTCCTCGTTATAGTATCGCTGGAAGCAATTGGGCACAATGACGGGCTTGTCATGGGCGGCCAGATCCTGGATGAGACTGGGCGGCGTCTCGACAATGTCGGCATCGAGCCAGAGAACCCACGAGGTCTGAGGACCAAGAGTGGTGAAAAGCAGCGAGTTGCGAGCTTTGGACATGACCGCACGCCTAGCCTTTTGGTTCTCCATCTTGTGCCGCTCTGCTTCGTCCTGGGATGCTATAGCGGGCTCGAAGTCCTGCCTCATGATGACGATGCTCTTGAACTTTTTCTCGGTGTCCTGGGTCCTGGTGATCTGCTCCTGCAGAGCGGCGGTTGCGGCGTTGCCCTCCTTGGTCTTGGGCAGGATGAAGCCGAGAGAGATGAGATCGTGAGGATAGCTCAGGGTCAGCAAGTTATCCCAGTACTCCTGATAGAAGCGGGACATAGGCGTGAGGATGAGGACAGACTCGCGGTTGGTGATTGGATCGGGAGTAATCGTGACATTGTTGAGGTTGTAGCGGACGACTGGGGGCGGTCTTGTGTCTGATTTCGACTTCTTTCGGTAGGGTGCGGTCGGCGGCGAGAGATGGTGGGAGGCGGTGCCTGCGGGCTCTGGCCTGGAGGACTTGGAAGGCCCGACAAGGAAGACGATGATGAAAATGCACAGGAAGACACCGAGGACGAGGGTCACTGGGTTCGCCTTCTTCAAGCGGACTGACCCCATGGGGCGAGCCATGGGTGCTGTGGGTGCTCACGCGGAGGCGATGGAGGACGTGGAAATCATAAAGTTTGATCGCAGACGGGAGGATTGTCGTCGACGGCAGTTCGCTTCGATCCTCTTCGCGCAAGCAGCTAGGTTGGAGGTTCGTAGCTTTCGGGACAGCGGTTCGGCGCGCGCGCTCTCTCGGCGTATTGGATACGTGGGTATCAAAAGAGTGTAGATGCGTTCTTGCAGATGAGAGTAAGGAAAAGGTTGGCCATGCAGGTTGGACAGAAGTCGAGATAAGATGCTCCCTCTCGTGGCTCTCTCTGGCAGGAAGGAGCGGAAAATTTGGCCAGATACGAGATTCCGACGGTTGATTCGGGCTGGTAGCAGGTCGATCGAAGGGATGCGCATGGGGGAGGACAGCTCTACACTAGAGTTGCAATTGGGCTCACAAAAGGGGCTTAGCGGCATCTCCCCTCGAGGACTAACACAAACTCCGGGCCGGCACTGCAGCCAAATATTCCTGTCAGGGACTGCTAGGGCCTGTCAGGGCTCACCTCAGCATGCAGGGCGCTGACAGTTACGGGCGAGACAACGCTGTAAACTTGCGACCAGTGTGCGACGGCCACGCTGAGAGGTGCTAAGACCACGGTTAACTGCAGGCGGATGCGGATGGCTCAGAAGGGGTGGAATCTCGAGGCTGCACCTCAGTCTGACCCCTGAGACCTGCAGTGGAGTCCCACTAAGTTTCTAACATGGGGCGCGCCGTCAGAGGCTATTCTCAGGACGTGAGGTGGGTGGATTGGAATTTCCTTAGCTCGAGGCGTGGGTTCCGAGTCCCGTCGAGTCCATTGCCTCTGGTCCAATCAGGAGAGCCCCGCCAACCGTGGAGAGAGCTGTACCAAGTGGTTCAAGCCTTCAAAGTGTGTGCACCAGCCACAGCCACTCACACCGCCCGGAGACGGCCAGGTCCCCATCCTGTGGCTGTCGGCTGCTCCGTCCGAGCTCACCTGGCGCAGTGGAGGTCGCCTTGCCGTCGTCGCATCCAAAGAGCGCCGGTTGTCCAATCCATCCTGCAGCAAACCTTCCATCCGCATGGCCGAGGCTTAACATTCGCGACAGTCAATTCGGCCTACCGCCCAGTCTCCCAACCTTTCTAGACCGCAGCAATTCATTCAGAGTTCCACCATGGCGGACAAGTTAGACCGTAGTCTCGACGAGATCCTCGCCGGCGAAAAGGTACCGTCTCTGCAGCTCCTCACGCGATGCCCATCCCAAGCTGACGATGCATCGACAGAAGAGCGGCGGCCCTCGCAATCACAGCAACAACAACAACAACCGCCGGGGTGGCCCTCCTCGAAGGCGCGAACGTGATCGCCAGGAATACCCTCGTGATGGCGTTAGAAAGGTACGACGCGATACTCCGATTCCTGATGTTCACACGCGGTAGACCATCAGGCTCACCGGCCAGGTTGAATGATCCTCCCTCCTCATCCCGGTCGATTTCGATCCTCGCAGCAGTCGGCCCAAGCTGGACGCCTCTTTGAAAATCGGGACCACTTCTTGTCAATTGGAAGGGCCTAGCTAACAGGTATCGCCGCCTGCGATTCAGTCGTTCCGTGATGAACCCAGAAACCTCGATAGGTAAGCTCAACGAGAACCAAACGTGCTGGCAGCATGCTAACATCGCCACAGTGAATGGGTCCACGATCGTTTCGAGGAACACGGTATGGTCGACAAGCTTTAGCGGCCTCATACCCAATTGCTAAAGCCCGACAGATTCCCGCCGCGGTCCGAACAACCGAAGAAGACGTGACTCGCCGGAACAAAGGTAGCTTCTACGTGTCCGATATTGTGGGACGATACTAACGCATCGCATCAGAGACTCCAGCAGTGCGAAGCTGCGCGTCGATAACGTACACTATGAGCTGACTGCCGAGGACCTCGAGGTATGGACGAGTGCGACGCAGTGACGGGATAATGAAGCTAAAAAGGGGCGTAGGAACTTTTTAACAGAATTGGCCCCGTTGTGAAGCTGGATCTCAAGTATGACCGCGCTGGACGGTCTGAAGGTATTGCTTTCGTCACAATGTCAACTCGCGAGGACGCTCAAGAGGCGATCAAGGAGTTTGACGGTGCCAATGCCAATGGTACGCAGCCTGGTGCTTTCCTGCGATTATCCGACGCTGACCCGCTGCAGGCCAACCTATCAAGTTGTCGTTCATGTCTGGTGGGCACGGCGGTCGTTCTTCTCGCAATCCCTTCGACTCTGCAGTCATGCCGGGCCGCCCTCTTTCCGAGCGCATCTCCGCACCCGGAGGCCGATCAAGATCGATGTCGCCCGGTCGGAAATACGACATGGACGATGCTGCCAGCAAGGGCATCGACAGATACATTCCCGGAACCCGCTCGCGCAGCCCCATGCCGCGTCGACGTGGCGGGGGTGGCGGAGGTGGCGGACGCAGGCCGGGTGCCCGCAGAGAGGGCCAGCGAGACCAGGAGGGCGGTCGTGGTGGAGGAGGAGGCGGTGGTGGAGGTGGCAGAAGCAACGGGCGGACTCGGAAGACACAGGAAGAGTTGGACGCCGAGATGGCGGACTACTTTGGCGGAGGAAACTCCGGCGAGACTGCGCCTGAGGCAAACGGTGGCGCAAATGCTGCCGGTGCTGCGGCTGCGGCTGTCCCTACGGACGATATCGACATGATTGAATAATCCCTTCTGCGCTTGTCTGTGTAAAGTTCATGCGGACATGCAGAAGTTGGACGTGTCGAAGGAGTCACGAGATGCCTCAGACAAGGGAGGGAAGGAAGCAAGACATGTGGACGGCCAGGTGTGTAGAATGCCATTGTTCGAGTTCACCAATAGCATCTCGGACCCTTATAGAAACCAACAATTAGCAACCCCTCTTCGAAAGACCAACTTCCGGGACGTGGAACGCAGGTCAAGGTCAGGGCACCAATCATGGGAGTTTGGACCCTTTGGCGGACTACGGTCCGGTTTTCGAAATATCCCAAGATCAAGATTGTCGTGCCAATGTTCCTGTTGAGGTCTGCAGATCCCCAAGTTGCCTCTTCGCGGATGGCCAAGAACAAACAGGCCTGATCCCTTGGACTTGCAGGGCCATTGCAGCCGCAACGTCCCGTGTTGCGGCTGCCGGATACAAGGGACATGCCTTTCTGGGGAGGCCCACGACTAAGCGGCTGTCCCCCCAAAAAATCAAGTTTCCCAAATGGAAGGCAGCCAGCGGCGCAGCTTCCAACCGGGGGACCCTCCATGCATGTGACATGCAACTTGGCAACGTTGGCAACGTTCTCCAAAAACCAAGGAATGGAAATCGCCCAGGATTGTCTGCCCAGGTCCCATCCCCCGCCAAAGTGCACGGCCAACCTGCAACGTCAATGTGCATGCACCACCTGCTGCACGCGCCGTACTCACGGCAGCTGCCTTTTACTGCCCCGGCCCCAGTCCTGCCGCCCTTCTCGACGCCGCTCCTCCTTGCCTCTTCCCCCTCTGCCGTCATTCCAAACCTTGGAAATCGTTGCAACAAAGATGGAGAGTCGCCGTTGAACCGCAAACAACAGACCCAAGGTAAACGGGGACACCGACGCTTTAACTCTCACCGCGCCTACGACTGTAAACGGACCGACGATAATTGCAACGCAGCAGCATGACTGTCGCTGGTACGCTTTTTGGCTTATATCTCCCAGCGGCGACCGCATCCTCTCCCGCTGTTCACGCTTTGCCGCTGCTTCTCTACGACTGAATCGCGACCACGTCGATCGACACTCAAACATACATTCCAACTGAAGGAGCACGATACGAGGGTTTGTTTCAACCCTCCAGGCTCTAACATCTTACTTTCTGAGATCAGCGCGACATACGCAACCGCTGCCTGCTGTCTTTGACATTGTCTAGCCATCCCGACCTCTTCCGGAGGCCTTGCAATACCCCTTAACTACTTCTATATTCCGTCATCATCTGGTCGACCGGACCCGTGAGAAGGTCACCATCTCTTATACGGGATGGAATCTGCCCAGCACACGGAGGGCCATTCGCCATCAACCAACAGCAGACGTCCACCTCGCAATAACCCTACACAACGGACACAAAGATCCAGCTCTCAGCCGCCTAGGCGTAGGAGACCCTCTGCGCGTCCTCCGCCCTCAGACTCTGGAGACGTAAGGTCGGTGTCAGACGGCTCAGAACGTGAACGTGGAAGCGACGTTGAGGAACTTGGCCGTTTCCCACCAACCCCACCACCCAACTCCTCAAGGCAATCGAGGCCTAGACCAAGACGTCCTACTGCCTCAAATTCAAGACCAACGCTGGCGCCACCGATGCCGTCAGAGGATGAACAACTAACAGACCCGGTGCCTCGCCGGCCGGCCATACCGGTACGGCGGTCTGCACCCAGAAGGATCCCGCGCCTTGGCGACCCCAACGCGCCCTCCGCGGCGTCTGACACCGACACGACGTCGAGCTCCTCGTCGTCGGGGGTTCCCCCTATTCGACGCCGTCCGATCCGGACACGGACGGAGATGGATCTTTCCCTTCGGGGACCGATCCTCGAACAGTCTCAAGAAGGGACTATTGTCCCCCCGGGCGTGGAGTTTGGGCCGGACTATGACGGCGACAGACCCCTGCCGGTGCGGACTAGGAATCCGCGCGACATCCTCGACGACGGTGAACGGGGATTCATTGTCGATCTGAAAATGAACCTCGAGATCGAGATTCAGCTCAAGGCTGCCATCATGGGAGATTTGACGCTTTCTGTATTGTAATGTGCAATGTGTGATGATGGGATTCGGCATTTTGTTTCCAAAGGCATGTATGAATACTGGTTTGGCGCACGTAATGAGTTACGCTGTAATAATAAACGGCAAGGGGGCCAAGAAAATAAGAATAGGTCGGTCTCATCTGGATGACGGCGCAGGGCGTTACGGACTTTCAGGTTCAGCGGATGGAGCGGATGTGCATATGGATTACGTAGAGGCGAGGGATGAGTAGGCAGAGTGAACGTCTTCAAACCACAGTTGTGTCCTTGTGATCGTGACTACCATATGTGCGAAATTGCTGTGTTATCTTGCTAGAGGCGCCTGTATCAAGTCCCAGCGAGGGATCATGCTATCTACCATTCTCACCGTTCTTGCACTTCAGTCCGTCTTCTTCTTCTTCGTCTCGAATCCCTCCGTCACAGCGGCCGCAACATCCTCGAGCGTTGTGCCCCTCTTCCTCTTTCCAATCTTCTCAGCCCCCAGTGGAGAATCCTCCACTGCCTTGTAAACCCCCGCAGCTCCCAGAAACATCTCGGGCCCGAAACCGCCCTCCTCGGAATGGGTCTTGCTAATCTCCTCCATCTCCCTCACCCATCTGTAAGCCTTGGGTGGCATCGTCGTGACGCCCTTCTCGGCAAATTGGAGATGCGTCGGCAGCCGCGCGGATAGCTCCTCGCGCAGATTGTCCAGAACGCCGAGACGTGAGGCCGTGGTGAACGACTGCGTCGCGATGGCGGTGAAGCCCTTGGACATAGACGCGAAGCACATCTTCAGCCCGCTCGCGGCGCCGATCTCGGGCGAGATGTGCTTGCCGCCAAGCACGGCGCTCAACCTCGCACCCAGGCCTTCTGCGCCGCCAGGGAAGTCGACGAGCGTGTCAGGCCCGGACATGGGCATCCCGGGGACGATCCAGTCGTCACCATCTTCCGTCGGCGGGGCCGAGGAGGAGGAGACGTTTGTCCCCGCGTTCGGGGCCGAGCGAAGGCGGGGCGGGGCGCCAATGATGCATGCGTCGATGAAGACTGCGGGGACGCGGGAGCGGGTGAATGCCGCCGCCATGGACTTGCAGGTCGAGGGCGCGACGGCGTTCATGTCTATGAAGTAGAGCGGGACGGGGCGGGTGGTTCCTTGGAGTGCGTCGATGATGCGGTCGGCGGTGGCCTCGGCGTCCCGCGGGGGCACGACGGAGAGGACTGCGGCGCATTGGGATGCTAGGTCGAAGTCTGAGTCTATTAATTCTACGCCTGCATCACGGGCACGCTGGACTGTGTCTTCGCTGTGAAGAAGATTAGAACTGAGATGACCTGAATTTGAGGGAGTTGAGAGCGAGTGAGTGAGTTGCCTACCTGCGCCCTTTGACGTTTGTTGCGACCTCGAAGCCTTTGGCGATGAGGAGCTTGGCTATGCCTACGCCCATGTCACCAATGGAGATAACTCCAATCTTTGAGGGTGTTACGCCGTTGGTAGCCATTTGGGAGATTAATATCGACGGGTTTATGTGAGATCAGTTGATGTATGTGATGAGTTGGTGTTGTGGAGGTTAAAGATTGCGGCACGCAGCCACTTGAGCTGCAGTTACAGAATTGCGTCAGTTTCCGGCTCATTATTGCCGCGCACAGCCAGGCGCCAGGACACAACAGACGAACTAATGCTGAGTGCCCGATTCCCGATTTTCATAGAGACTGGACGACATTGCACATTTGGCTCCGAAAATTATATGGTGTTGTCTATGTCGGTGATGCTGTTTTGCGGTGGTACAAATTATAATACACGAGCTTTGCGCTCGACTACAACCCATGCATTCACCGTACCACCCTCAATTGTGGTAACCGACCCATGTGTCTGGCACGTCGAGCTTCGACTCGGTAGTATGTGCCAGCTTATTTCCTTGAGAGGCGATGAAAAGTCCGTGGCTGCTGACGGCACCAAAGTGACCGGGCACGATTTCCCACCCCGACGGACCTTCGGTAGAGGCCGTATCCTCCGCGAGTGCGCTCTCTGAAGCTCCGAAGGCGACGCTTGCAAATGAGCATTGAGTGGGAGACAGCGCCGGCTTGGCGGTGGCGGGAGGAGAGACGAAGTACTGGACGTATGAGCCCGGGGCCACGACGCCTTCTTGGGCTTTTCCGTCGTGTTGGCTGGAGAAGGAGCGGATGAAGCTATCAAGGTCCTCTTCCTCGGAAGAGGGTGAATACTTGGTTTCAGGGTCCAGGGAGAGGAGGCCTTGCTTCTTTCCCCATCCACCTCCGCCACTCACTGCGACGATTATTAGCACGTCAAGACTAGGTCAATATCTCAGAAGGGGACTTACGGATTCTGTAGACTCCGGTGCCGTGACTCAGCAGACCCCGCATGAAACCCTTCGTGTCCAAGGCGTGCTTCCACTCATCTTCCGCAGTACTGTTCTCATTCAGCCTGTTTGCCCACTCCCGTAGAAGCTCCACGTCTTCGGACTGCTTGGCGGAGGGCGGGACAACCACGGCCCAAACGCCAACAGGACCCGGAGGGAACTCGTGGCCTTCATTCAGTCTTCTGTCAAAAAGAGTCTGAACGGCAGTTTCGAGCTCCTTTGACGCCGGGGTAGGTTGATCATTAACCTCAATTTGCCGAATGATGTTGCCCAGACCGCTGAGAATCTTGCGAGGGGCTGTTATGGGAACCAATGGCGCCTCAATAGCAGTCTCGGCACTGGCGAGGTCGTTATGGAAACACACGTCTTGGGTCTGTTTCTCCGCGACCTCGGCCTGAACCATTGTGTTTCCAGATCTGCTCCAGCGGGTTGCTAGAAGCGTCGATTGCCTGCCGTTCTGGAATATGGTGTTGGCCAGAGGCATCGTACATGTCGTGGAAGAAGAAAACCTATTGAGAGGGCTGAGCTGGAAGTTGAGGGATGCCTGCAGCTTCGGATTGCTCGAGGGTTTTGACTGAGAGTCTTTCCACAAGTTGGGAAAAAGCGAGTCGAGGTTGCCACGATAGAAGGAGAACCCGTGGGGGATCTCTCCGAGAGGCTGAAGAGGTTGAAGGCCATCCACTGCCGCGGCAAGAGTATGGAATCCGCTGGTGTCTTGATTTGATGCCGAGAAGGGCTCTATGAGACTTCCCATGAAATTCTCATCCTGAAGCCAAGACGCAAACTGGCGAGAAGCAAGGATGAGGAGAGCATCTTTCTGCTTGCTATGATCCAGCTGAGCGACTTTGATTGTCGTGATGAGGCTGTTCTAAGCCATTAAGGTCAGAGTCAAGAGATATAGACAAGTTTTGGGCAATATTTGAAACGTACCTTTGAATTATTTGCGTTGCCATGAACGGAGAATCGAGAGACCTCAGAGAACCATCTTCTGGAAACTGGGGGTTGACGGATGTGACTGAGCCGTGAGAAGGCCCTCGGCGAGTACATGGCGTCACCACTTTTCTTCGGTGTTGTCCGGATTTTCACCTAGAAACTACAGTATCCTGCATACACGGCAGTCTTCAAGATTGCGATATCAAGCAATTGAGTCACAAAGATTGCGACATCGATCAATTGAGTCAAGAAGAGTGTTTATAATCAGGATCTGAGAAAGGAAGGTCGGATTGTAAGACAACAAAAGTCCCAAATCTCAAGACGATGACTGAATTGATGATGCTTCAATTGGACGCCGTGGCTGTCCAGTCATCCACGGTGCATCTGGGGAACCCTTTCCCAGGCCAGGGGACCCGCTACCGGGCTAGGTTGCTTATCGATACCGCAGAGACCCCTGCGCAACTAGCCACAGTGGAGGGCCTTAGGCGTGCGCCGGATCCGATTTTGCGCATGATGGCGGACGACCCCTCCCTCCCACGCCGCTCAGCGCAGACCTAGACGTCCAATCCTGTGAGTCAAATTCGAGGAAGTGCTGCCAAACAGACCGCCGAGTCATAATTCCCTGCCCCTCATCGGGAAACCTCTGTGCTCTTATTTTTTCCCACCTGGTATTTGGACATAAGTTGAAGCCCCTCTCCCTCGGGCTTCTTCACCACAATATCCACCACGTCCAGATCAATATTTCTGCGAGCACTCCGCGTGCGCCCTCCAATCCTCAGTCCACGTCCAATTGTCCGTTCTTGTCGAAGTCTTCGACCTTTTCACCAGACACGTGCCACCATGGCTACCGACAGCGGACGCGGAAACCCCAGTACGCCTACCCCTCCATCCACCCCCACATTCTCACGATGCCTTTTCCCACCCCGCGCATCTCGTTAGCCGTATGATTTGACTTGAAAGCTGATTGTGTGTTCTTGTGTCTTCTAGTCGGTGCCACTGAGGGCCTCAAGGAGGAGGTTCCTCCCCCTGCCTCGAACGAAACGAAGGCTCAGGTCGCCGCAACCGCCGATACCCATGCTGCTGGCCAGGACGCCGGCGCCGCCGCCGGCGCGGAGCCGAAGGTGAAGACCGAGAAGGAGCTGAAGAAGGAGCGCGCGAAGGCCGAGAAGGCTGCCAAGTTTGCGCAGAAGCAAGCTGCCCAGGCCGCGAAGGCCGCAACTGCTGCTCCCTCAAAGAAGGCCGAAAAGAAGGCCAAGGCCGAGAAGAAGGAGGAGGAGGCAATCCCTGAATACGTTGAAGATACCCCGAAGGGAGAGAAGAAGCGCCTCAAGTCTCTTGAAGATCCTCACTTCAAGGCCTATCACCCCGAGGCTGTCGAGAGCGCCTGGTATGAATGGTGGGAGAAGGAGGGCTTCTTCAGTAAGACGCAAATGGGCAGATGAGGAATTCTGAGCTGACACCGCGACAGAGCCCGAGTTCACGGCCGATGGCAAGTGCAAGCCCGCGGGCAAGTTCGTCGTTGCCCACCCCCCGCCGAACGTCACTGGGGCTCTGCATCTTGGTCACGCGCTTGGTGACTCGCTCCAGGATATCATGATTCGATGGAACCGCATGTTGGGCAAGACGACGCTTTGGCTGCCCGGTTGCGATCACGCCGGTATTTCGACGCAAAGCGTTGTCGAGAACATGCTCTGGAGGAGAGAAGGAAAGACCCGTCATGACCTGGGCCGTGAGGACTTTGTCGACAAGGTCTGGACCTGGAAGGGCGAATACCACGACAAGATCAACGCTGCTCTCCGAAAGATGGGAGGAAGCTTCGATTGGAGCCGTGAGGCTTTCACCATGGACGCGAACCTGTCCGCCGCTGTCGCCGAGACTTTCGTCAGACTCTTCGAGGAGGGTACCATCTACCGTGCCAACAGACTTGTCAACTGGTCTTCCCGCTTGACCACTGCTCTGTCAAACCTCGAGGTCAACAACAAGGAGCTGACAGGCAGGACACTGCTCGACGTCCCCGGCTATGAGAAGAAGATCGAGTTTGGTGTCATTATCCACTTCAAGTACCCCATTGAGGGCTCTGATGAGTTCCTCGAGGTCGCCACCACCCGTATCGAGACGATGCTGGGTGACTCTGGTATCGCCGTCCACCCCGAGGACCCCAGATACACGCACCTGGTTGGAAAGAGGGCCAAGCACCCTATCATTGAGGGCCGCTTCCTGCCCATTGTCGCCGACACTTACGTCGACAGGGAGTTCGGTACTGGAGCCGTCAAGCTGACTCCCGCCCACGACCCCAACGATTTCAACCTTGGTCAGAAGCACGGCCTCGAGTTCATCAATATTCTCACCGACGATGGTAACATCAACGAGAACGGTGGCAAGTACCAGGGCCAAAAGAGATTCGACGTCCGTTACGCCATCCAGGATGAGCTCAAGAGCCTCGGCCTCTACGTTGACAAGAAGGACAACGCCATGACCATTCCCCTCTGTGAGCGCTCCAAGGATGTCATTGAGCCTTTGCTGAAGCCTCAGTGGTACATGAGCATGCGCAGCATGGCTGATGACGCTGTTGCTGCTGTCAAGGATGGCAGGATTAAGATTCGCCCCGAGTCTTCTGAGCGCAGCTTCTACGCTTGGATGGCCAACATCAACGACTGGTGTATCTCCCGTCAGCTCTGGTGGGGACACCGCTGCCCCGTCTACCTGGCCAAGGTTGAGGGTGAACAGTCCGACTCGTTGGACAGCAAGCAATGGTTCGCTGGAAAGACTCGCGAGGAGGCTGAGGCCAAGGCCAAGGCTGCCCTCCCCGGCAAGAAGTTCACCCTGGAGCAGGATGAAGATGTCCTGGACACCTGGTTCTCCTCTGGCCTCTGGCCCTTCTCTACCCTGGGCTGGCCCAACAAGACTAACGATCTGGCTGAGCTGTACCCTACTTCCGTCCTTGAGACTGGTTGGGATATTCTGTTCTTCTGGATCGCGCGTATGGTCATGCTTGGCATCAAGCTTACTGGCCAGGTTCCCTTCACCGAGGTGTACTGCCACAGTCTCGTCCGTGACTCTGAGGGTCGCAAGATGAGCAAGTCCCTGGGCAACGTCATCGACCCCTTGGATGCTATTTCCGGTATCTCTCTGCCGGACCTCCACGCCAAGCTCCGCACCGGTAACCTGCACCCCAGCGAGGTCCAGAAGGCCGAGAAGTACCAGAAGACGGCTTTCCCCGAGGGTCTGCCTCGCAACGGTGCCGACGCCCTCCGCTTCACCATGGCTGCGCTTACCTCGACAAGCGGCGATGTCAACTTTGACGTCAAGGTCATGCACGGCTGGAGAAAGTTCTGCAACAAGATCTGGCAGGCGTCCAAGTACGTCCTCGGCAAGCTGCCCGAGGACTTCGTCCCTCTCAAGGAGCCCGCCGCCGGTAAGACGCTTGCTGAGAAGTGGATTCTTCACAAGCTCAACACCGCCGCCAAGGACATCAACACCGCTTTGGGCGAGCGCGAGTTCCAGCACGCCACGGGCATCGTTTACCAGTACATCCTCAGCCACCTGTGCGACGTCTACATCGAGAACAGCAAGGCCATTATCCAGGATGGTACCGAGGAGGAGAAGGCCAGCGCTGTCCAGACCCTCTACACTGCTATTGAGGGTGCGCTGACCATGATCCACCCCTTCACTCCCTTCATCACTGAAGAACTGTGGCAGCGCCTGCCCCGCCGTCCCGAGGACAAGACCAGGTCCATCATGTTGGCCAGCTACCCCGTCTACAACGCCAAGCTCGATGACCCCAAGTCCGAGGCCGCTTACGAGCTTGTCCTGGGTTGCTCTCGCGCCGCGAGATCGCTCATGAGCGAGTACGCCCAGAAGGAGGAGGCTAGAAGTAGGTTTTCTCACATACTATGTGTATGTCAGTCACTAACGAATCGCAGTCATTATCCAGGCCCACGACGCCACCTCTGCCTCCACCATCGAGGAGCAGGTTGCCTCCATCAAGTCCCTCAGCGGCAAGGGCGTCACCGGCATCGACATCGTCGCCCCCGATGCTGCCCGACCCGCCGGCTGCGTCGCCTTCCCCGTCGCTTCTTCCGCCTCGGTCTACCTCCACGTCAAGGGCCGCGTCGACCTCGACGCCGAGATCGAGAAGGCCAAGAAGAAGCTCGACAAGGCCCGCACCAACATCGAGAAGCAGCGCAAGCTGGTTGAGGATCCCGCCTACCAGGAGAAGGTCGCGGAGGCCGTCCAGAAGGCCGACAGGCAGAAGGTTGTCGACCTCGAGTCTGAGGCGAGGGGTTTCGAGGGTACGATTAAGCAGTTTGAGCAGCTCAAGCTTGAGTAAGCGTATGTTGCATGATGAAGTAAAGAGGAGATGAGAAGAAAAGAAAAGGGGCATAGTCGTCATATGAAAAGATTTCATTAGTTGTTTTTAGCACCTTGTTGACCCATGGGTAGACAGACCCAGAATACAAAAAAAGACGTTAGACATGGTATATTCAACACTTGGTGCCTTTTGACAGTAACTGAGCGACTCGCTGAAGCGATGATCGCGTGCATACATCGCACTCATGACATCTAAAGTTCATGACATATAATGTCCCACCCAAACTCCGCATGAAGGAGGAAGCCAACTGCTCTCATTCCAATGCAAGTCGCCTGCCTCCCACTTGCTACTGAGACAAGTGCGTCACAGCAATCGATACCTCACTGCTTCTTCTTGGACGACGCGCCCTTCTTGTTCTCCTCCTCCTCGAGCTTGACAAAGTCCTCGCGGTCCTTGCGCTCGGCGTACCACTGCCCGGCCTGCAGCACGAGGACGCCGACGAGGACGAGCGCGAGGATGGTGTTGCTCGCGGCCAGGACCTTGAGGCTGTCCTCCTTGCCGAGGATGACCTCGTTGTCGTCGCCGCCGTTGTTGTTGGCGGCCCAGTTGGGGTCGTCCCAGATGCCGGCGCTGACGGAGCGCAGGCCCTTTACGATGTTTGTGATGTAGACGCCGACGCCGATGAGGTAGAGGACGAGGGAGGCGCCGTCGAAGAGGACGTTTGCCTCGGAGGGGCGGAAGAGCTTGATGAAGAAGCCGAGGAAGCCGGTGAAGACGATGATGTTGAGGAGGCGGCCGATGAGGGGCGGGGACTGGTGCATGAACTTGAGGTGCGTCTCGAGGTGGGCGTAGAAGGACTCGGGGACGGGGGCGGAGGTCCAGAGGAGGGGGAAGTCGTAGGGGAACGAGGCGAAGAGGATCCCGAGGAAGAAGCAGGTTGCTGTTGCGCGCGTGGGGTTAGCATCATTGCGCCGCGAAGACGGTGAAGGGGGGGGGGGGGGGGGGGTTGCAACATACGCCCAATGATCATGAAGGTTGCGAAGGAGGTTGACCCGCGGTAGTCGGAGGACCGCGTGGTCTTTGACCAATCTACCCAGCCGGACATTGCTGCGACGGTTCGTTGAGGATTTCCGAGTTTGAGGGGATTCAGTGACGCGACCAAAGATTGCGAGCGACGTATCCTCTACGGGGTGGGGAGGAGGGCAATGACGTTCGACCGCAAAATTGGGGACGTTGATGTCACGGCGCAAACGAGGAGGGGTTTTGGTGGCGGCGAGGGGTTAAAGAGGGAGGGAAGGAAAAAAGTGATGGATGCGAAATATGCTTTTCACCACGAGGAGCACGCGCGGGACGGGAGGCTGGTCTGGCTTGGTATGTGCGTATCTTTGGGTTATGTCGCGCGGGAAGCTAAGCGTAGAGGTTGTGCGTGGCAGATTAGCTGCCCATCTCTGGGCGTCCTTAGTGGTCGGCTTGTTTTCTGCTTACGTAGGTCCACCCGAGCAGACGGCGCCGCAATCTTTCGGAGGCGGGGGATGGATACGGGGATGACTCGGTCGCGGGCGCCGCGTACGGCCGGCGATTACCCCTTCGGACTTCCAGGTATTCCAGCTTTATGCTATGCGCGCAATGCCTAGGTAAATAACTAGCCACTACTTGCACAGGCTGACTCCGGAATATGACATTTTTCGGACCATTCGGAAAGCAATTGCCAAATCACTGCTGCGGGGCAGAGCGGACCTGGAAACAATTGCTTGACGGCCCAGGCCAAGCCCTTGCCAGATTTCCCCGTTCCCCATTCCCAACGGCATGCTAGCGGCGATATGGGTGGCTGAAACCGAGAATTGTTCTCGAAACATTCTGGTTCAGTTCCTCTTCCTCTTCCCGAGATGACAACCCGGAGATTGGCACTGGGCGACCTTGTCCCTTAGCCTTGTTCTTTCGGCCCGCTGTTCGTTTCGTTGCCACGGCAGGCTCGGGTGCACAACCTCTCTGAGGACAAAGCGGACGCCAGCCATGTGGCTTCCACGATGGATTTGCAATAACCCAGGCGGGACCATCGTACGAGTGACAGTGCAACTCTAGACGATCGACATGATCCTCATCTCAAAGACTTCATACTTGTGTGAACATGTTTTTGATATTGTACACGCGCACACCCTGAAACGGCTTCAGAGTGCGACACTCAAGCTATTAGCTATCTTCGATCCCACCTGGCACCACGAACAGCGGTACGCGACCGCAAATTGGCACCTCCACCTCTCGCGACGTGAAACTTCCCAGGCTTACGCTGGCCCTTGAACACTTGAAAATGACGATGCGCGCGACACTACCTGCTGACGAGCTCTGCAAGTCTTCATCCCCGCCAACACGGCCAGACTCTCAGAAACGAAATGAAACCCAAAGAAAAAGAAATCCGCGTCATAGGGATGTATCCCATCAAGACTGTTCCAACTGCTTCGTCCAGAACGGAAATGGGTAGTCATATACAAGAGTAAACTAGAAGAGAACAGATTAATGCAACAAAAGACTCTGCTACCGTAATAATGCTGAATTCGTCAGAAATTCCGATGAGGTATCAATGCCGAATCGCTAAGACGAGCGAGACTTCAACTCAACAACTGCCGAGAAAAGAACCACCGTCGTCGTCTCATGAGTGGGGGGAATATCCCGGGGTATAATGAGAAATCTCAAAAAAACAACGCACTAGAAAGCGGCCGACTGCGTCAACTTCGTACTCCCGTTCTCGACGCCTTCTTGCCCAGCGTCATCTGGCTGAGGGACAACGTCCTGGCTGCCTTCTTACGCGCAGGATCATCATCCTCGTCGAGCAAATCCTCCCCGAAGGCGCCGTAGCCGTGCGACTGCTCCTCCTTCGGGGTGGCAAAGACCTCCGAGTACGAGTCATCGTCTCCGACACCAGTGCCAACGCCCGAATCTTCAGCCAAGAAACGGCGGTTCCTTGCGGCGGCATCTTCGTCGTCAGATGAGTCATGATCGAAAGCCGATACGCTGCCGAATGACTTGGCCGTCGGCGGGGGCTCCATCTGCAGAGACATGCGGCCATTGCCGGTCGGTCCCGAAATCATGTTGATGCGCCTCGTGAGCTTCTTCACCTGAGATTCAAGGGCCTGTCTAGAAGACCTTTCGGTCTCGAGAAGCGCGAGGAGCATCGTGTAATGATCCGCCGTAAAGGTGTCGGTGGGCCGGCCGGCCTCAGCGCGAGGCATAGCAGGCAAACTGGTTACGCCGCGAATAGTCGCATTGGAGGTTGGCCGGTTCATGCCGGTGTGAACGTGCAGAGAACCGACGTACGTAGGAGCTTCGCCAAAAGAGGTGTTTGATTGTGCCGAGTTGCTGTACCTCGAGCTCGGAGCACTTTGGCGCGCGACCTGCTGAAGCGTGGGATTCACAGCAGTGCTCGATTGCGAGGGAGGCACAGGCGGCGCAGGTCGACCTGGCTGGGTCATCTGGACCTGGAACCCAGGAACCGAGTTGCACAGTTGAGTGACAACGTCTTCCATACGCTGCATCCTGCTCTCCAAAGTCTCGATCCGAGTCTCAATACTGGCTGCTTGTGTGATCTTCATGCCCGCCATGACGTTCATGTGAGTCAAGTTGCCGAAAGAGAATGGTTGAGGGGGAGTGCGCATGGGGGTTTGTGCTTGCTCTATAGGGGAAACTGGGGATTCGGGCATGTCCATTGGTGCAAGTCCTGCAAATTGGTTCTCGTCATCAGGAGGATTGGTCGTCGCTGGTGACGTGTAGAAGGCCGGATCGTAACTCTGTCTCCAATACTGGATCTCATCGCTGCGTCTGCGAACGTGAGCCCTTGCTTCGGGGTTGTTGATTCCGCTCAGACTTCTGGATCGTCGCTTGTGGCCAACGTCGCTCGTAATTGCGCGGCCGATTTCCTCAGGGTCCTCGTCGTCGGAGTGGAATAGTCGGCTTCCACGAACGTGGGTGCTCGCTGGACGAGGCGACAGACCTGCCAGCTCGCCATCACGCCTAAACGGAGCGGAGTAAATTTGGCTTATTGTAGACGTAGCCGCACGTTTACGGCTTGTTTGCAACTGCGATGGGTCGACTGTGATCGAATTTCGCGCGCTCTCAATAGCCGTGATATCCTGGGGACCGATAGAGTGAGACCTTAACGCTCTGTCGTACTCGGTGATCGGCAAGGACGCCGATCGCTTGGGTTCGGACTCCTTGGTTCGGGTTAAAGCGGAAGGGTCCTAGTAGCTCGAATTAGCTTCTGTTCTGCTGAAATCAAGAAAGGTGCGATGGCACGGGAGCGGCCGCTACCCCAACTCACGCTCTTGTGTTGGTTTTGGTTTTGGTTCGTGGGGTTGTAGGTCGACATGCGCTGCGAGTCGTACGAGCCCTGGCTGCCCTTCTTTTTGCGACCAAAAAGCTTCCCCAATGCGCCGCGCAAAGTTGACTTTTTGCGCTGAGGTCTTTCCTTGCTCGCACCGGTCTGTTCGGACGCAGCACTGACCGTAGAGTATCTCAGGTTGCTGGACACATTCGTTCTTCTTTGCGACTGAGGAGAATTGGAGTGTGAGTTGGCGTGGGATGCGGCGGTTGGAGACGAGCCAGAAGTTGAGCCGGTTCCCGGAGGGACAACAACGGACTCGGCCCTCGGCGGCTGTGAGACCTCGGGCTGGGGAGTCGCAACAATTGATCCAACCACGGGCTCGGCCGGGGGAGGATTCATCATCTGCTCTCTCATGTTGCCTTCAGTTACCGGCGTAGCAATGCCGGTGCCCGGGTTGCGCATGGGAAATTCGTCGTCGATGGGATTCGGGATGGGGATTGGGCCTGATATTTTGCCACGAATGGACTGGCCCGTCATGGAACGGTTCGTGGCGCTAGGTGCAGGGGAGTTGGCCGACTTGAAAAGGCCCATGGCTGAGTTGGAGGTGACCTAGGTGTGATTTTGGTTTTCTTGGGGTTTTTTTTTGCGGCTCTTGCAGCTGGGGGCTAGAACGAGTGTAAAAGAGGACGACGGAGGAGGGACGGTGTATATGATTGTGGTCCAGTGTAAGCCATGAGAGTGAGGCTTGTCGGGAAATGACGAGGAGGGGCAGAGACAATGCTGATGTGAGGTCCAAGAGCTGAGCCAGCAGACGGGTGATGTCCGGGGCCGAGCCGTGACAGTTCGTCTGGGATATCCAATATCCAGGCAAACAGGTAGGCAGACAGCAGGTGAGTCTGGAAATCTTGATCGGACGCCCGGAGTCTAGGCCAAGTGGTGATCTATGCTGTAACCTGATTCATGGTGCATATGTCCAGCAATGCCGCCCGTCGTCTGGGCTCGTCGGGGATTAGAGAGGTCCAGTGGCAAAGGCCCTCAACCGGCGCAGCGGCGCAAGAGGCAGACGGAGATCGGTCGGGCTGAACAATCAAAGCACGATGAAGGAGGCGAATAAAGGAGAAGAACCCACGAGGAGATGGGGGATTGGGGAAGAAGTTATGCCACTAAGAAGGGGGGACCCTAGCAGCACATGCGTCATGTATCAAAGGAGCACCCGGGCAGCTCTGCGACAGGCTGACGAGGCGGCCGGAGGAGCACGTTGATTAGAACGGGCGGTAGCGTGCCGCTAAGGCAAGGTAGGGTCGAGGTTCGAGGAGTGGGAAGAAGGGGATAGGGCGAGGAGGGATAGGATGTGGTGGGATGGCGGGAGAGGGTTGAATTATACAATATGAGAGGCTGAGTTATTGGCCAAGGAGCGTGGTGGGCGCGATGCAGATGCAAAGGACGCGGTGCAGTCGGGTTGATGTAAGGTAAGGTAAAGTAGGGTACCTGGCAGGCAGGGGACGGTACGGTACGTTGTGGAAAGAAGTGAACGAATGGTATGGTTGGTTGTTGCTGCTGCTGGGGGAGGGGAGTGGAGGGGCTGCGGTCGGGAGGAGGAGTATTATCTGTAGGTATGTATGTCTCTCTCCAACGGCAGACGGCGCGGCACCGGGTGGGAAAAAGAAACAAGAGAGGAGCAGGAGAAGAAAGGGCGGGAGAAAAGGGAAAGCAGTGGCATGTAAGGAAAGCGACGGTATCGGGTCTGCGCGAGAGATGCGTGCAAGGTATCCATATCCGTACAGAATCGGCCGGGTAGCAGGTGGTAGCTACGGTCTCCGTATGGATACCTCCATTCAAGAGCAAGGTGGTTCACGAGGTACAGGACGGCATCTCGACAGGGGGTGCAGAAGAAGCTGCAAGGAACTACTGACGGGGCATTCCCGTTGCGTTGCGACACACGATAGCAGACGGAGAGAAAGAAAGAGTGACTATGGAGGAGGCAGCGGCCGGCACGGCTGTCGGACCTCAGATACGGGTGAATGGGGGCAGAGACTGAGAGAGTATCCGTAGTGTAGTCCAGTGTAATAGACCGCAGAATGCAGATTTACTAGCGGGATGAAACAAGCATGCATGCACGGCTAAGGTAGGAGGAGGATACGGACCATTGGAACGGCGCCAATGGTGCATCTAACGTGTCTAGGATACAGTAATGTTCTCCGAGAGAGGCAAAGAGGAGGGAGGACATGGAGCCTGGAGGAGAAGACGAAAGGACGGGACGAGACGAGACGAGACGAGAAGCCAGGGTGGACCATGTGTGGTCTTGCCATAAGTAGTAGAAGTACCTGCATGCCTGCCTGCACTAGCAGGTCGGACGGAAAGTCAGTTGAGTCGAGTCGAGTCGTCTCGTCTCGTCAATGATGAATGACAATGGAAAGGACACAGGTCAGAACAAGACGGCAGCCAGACAAGAGTCAAATCTTGCTGTTCCATTCTCATTTTCCACTGGTGGGTGGTGACTGGCAACGGCAAGTCCCCTGCTTGGCTCCTGCGTCGGGGATGGTCCTTGTTTGAGGTCAGTGCTTGGGGCGTGGAGCTGTCAGCCCCTGGTCAAAGAGGCGTTGGGGAAAGAGCCAGGGCAGGCGGGCAGGCGGGCAGGACAGGGCAGGCCACGACAGGACAGGCACACACCGCACTGTCGACACCACACCTCCACCGACCGAACTCGGTGTCTTTGCCCGTCCGAGGCAAGCCAGTTCTTGAACACCACCACCGGCACCCAGACCACGCAGGGGAAACGCGCAGCAAGGAAACACTGGACGGACGCAAGTGACGAAATCCAATGTCAAGAATGAATTGACATTAGCCGGAACGTGCGCGCATGCCCGTTATCCGATGATTGCGCACCTCAGTGTCTGAGTCTCACTCTCGGGCGCTCCCTCCTCGCCGTCGGAGGGGGGAAGACGTATGAGCGACGCGAGGGATGCCAGGAATGTGGGCGAGCAACACCCAGAAAACATGCACCCACATGAAGTTGATACCATCGTGTGCCTGAGCCCGTCCCTGCCCAGGCCAGGTGCGTCGATCAAGGGAACCAAAGGCGACATTCATCGACCTACTCTAAGGTACCTTTCAATAGGTAGCAAAGTGCGAGGCCGATGCTGTTAGATCTTTACCTTTGCAAAGTCAAAAAAGTATAATTGATATTCCACCGAAGAGGTAGTATTCGTACTAATACTGCGTAACTCTGTCCCAAACTCCAAAACCCCAAAACTCCAAATACTTCACACCTGTTCGTGTCAGAGCCTCAAGGCAAAACGTGCAAGCCCGCCTAAAATAAGTCATTGTGATCCACGGGCCTCGCCTTTCACCGGCTCAGCAAACTCCACCTGCTGTCCCGTCGCCAGTCCACTGCACGACTCACTCACCTTCACCTGCAGCCTGCAGTGACAGCTGTACGATGAGGAGGAGCTCGAGTGGGGTGACGCGACTGCCTCCTCCCCATTTGTGAAGCTTTCTCTGTCCTTTTTTCCCTCCTTCTGAGCTGTCCAGTCCAGTGACCGTTTCCAACTGCCCAGCTGGAATCCACCTGTGCTCCCCCGGTCCTCCCGGATCCAATCCAATCCGGTCTGCTGGTCCGATTTTTGAGCCATGCCGCTTTTGGGGCTGTGTTTCAGTCTTCTTTCCTTCCTTTTTTCTTTCCTTTCCCATGGGGCCTGTCGAGGGAAGGTGCTCCCGCCTCTCGTCCCGCTAATGGTCCGTGTCGTTGTCGTCCAGTGTGTGTCCAGTGTTGACTTCACAATGTTCCGCATCACACCTCGACCCAACCTCACCTTGCCTAGTAGGAACAGACGCCTTTTGAGCGCGATTTTGCGGAGTGTGGGCTCTCGATGCTACCATCGCACTGTTATTACCACTCTGCGCGGATAGATTCGATTTCAACCACGCCCGCCAACCCAGCGCCTGGCGTCGTCGCTACCAAATCCCGGCTCTAACCCCGACTTGAATCGCCCAAAGTCAGCAACCACCACCAGTCAGCCTTCACCAGTCTCAGTATCAGGCTTTCCCCCTTAGTCGCTCATCATGTCAAGTCGGGGTCAAAGCCACCCTTCCCCGAGGGCTGATGGCGCCAACACCACCTTGACAATCATGTCCTACCTGCGACTGACCTCGTCGAAGAATGCACCAACGGTGCTGGAATCTTCATCCGACATGGCGTCCCATATGCCACCATCCAAGTTGCCCTCCGTCAACTAGTCACCCAATATCGTGACACGCCGCCCGGCGCCAGGGTCGACAAACGCCTTCCTCACCCCAATGGGAAGCTAGCGAGGAGTCCGGCAAACGGAGCGCTGGAATTCAAGGATTCTCTAGCCATCGGCACTAACCTCTCTGGTGTGTGTGGCCGTTGGCACTATCTCGTTTGTGGCCGACATTTGGCCTGCCACTCTGCTTCGCTGCCGCCGCTATCGAGACTGACACCGATGGCTTGATCTGACGGACGATTCTCCAACCACCCGTTGTCTTGATGATGGCGCTAGGACTAGCTCCTCGAGAGTAACGCAAGAGATGTGATCGCTCATGTCACCGTCGAATCGCATTGCAGCCTCCAGCCGCAGACTGCAACGGAGCCTTCCTCTCCTGGGATCGCTACAACCACATGCCACGTCCTCATGCACTTACCTGCCTGCGTTTATT
This sequence comes from Colletotrichum fructicola Nara gc5, assembly GCF_000319635.2. NCBI lineage: Eukaryota > Fungi > Ascomycota > Sordariomycetes > Glomerellales > Glomerellaceae > Colletotrichum > Colletotrichum fructicola. The sequence continues at coordinate 2,426,566 of NW_027094051.1, read as the reverse complement.
CTTGGAACACAACAGCTGCCGTCCAGCCACTACTATAGCCTGCAAAGCAGACGCAGAGCAGACCCTTCACCAACCCGCCTCCCCGATAGGATACCGCCCATCACTTGTCATGTTTGGTTCTTGAGAACTACTGCATACGACGACCAGCCTCTACCACCGCACTCCATCCCTCCGACGTGCAGCTTCGCGAAGAAGGCGCCCACTAGCGCGCAGGTCGACCCCACATCGCAGACCCAAGAGGCTAAAACACCACATGGCCCAGAGGCCCACGTCCAACGAGCGCCGCCCCTATTGTCTGATGTTGTCTGCCTATTCAAATATCCCGGCTCCTTAGGCCAGATCTGGAGGCCATATGTCGACCGCTTCGCGACCCGGACAACCAAGACGCCAGATCCCCGTATCGACAACCATTTGCTCAATCAACCTGTCCCTCAATGACTCGCGAGTGACTTCCAGGCTCTGGCAGTGGTTGTTAGAATGCCACATGGCAGAGCTACTCCAATGAGCGGTTTTTTTGACTACGATGCCCTGCCACAGCTTTTTCTTGGAGACCAAATGCCTAAGAGGGGACGGTCTATCTATGGTTGACTACATTGGCATGCCAGCCAGCCAACCCCAGGCCTAGTATGCACGAATGGCACGACTTTACCGCTCAAAAGCCGCCGTGCCGTGCCATCGCGGACAACATGATGCGGTAATTGTGGCTGCAGGCGGAGAGTCACGCACACGCTCACACTTTGTCCCCGCGGCACCCAATACAACCCCGACCCAACACGAATTCTCGTCGCGCGTCCGGCCACAGTTTGATCGGCTCGCTGAGTGGGGTCCCCGGCGGAGCATCATATAGCGAGGCACCCGACTTATGATCTCCCATCACCTGAAGGCTCGGCGACGCCATATTGATCGAACATAAGATGCGGCGCCGCCGGCAACTTCGAGCAACACCTTGTCGTTCCCCGACTGCCACCGTAAGGTGTTTGTCAGTGCTCTTCAGGCTGCCGGGGCATATGTCTCATTGAGGGTTCAGGACCCCGGAAATGGAGTTGTCTCATAATGGCGGGGACGAACCGTTCAGCCGGGTACTAGTGTAGAACGGAGGACGATATCATTGTGCTTCACACAAGTCGTCTCGGTCCGCCCGACTAGACACCACGTTTGTGGTAAGATTTGCGTCACAATAGCCTTCAATTTCGAAAGCCAGCTGGCGGACAAATAGTCCCGATATGCCACCAAGAGGGGCCACCTCCGGGCGCGGCACGCGCGATCATTCGGAAACCATAGATCCGGGAGACATCTTCTAGCCTCAACCACGTTGTAGTGCATGATGGAGCGACTGTTGGGTCTTCTGCGATGCATGCTGTCACTAACAAACTGCCAGTAACAAACACGAAAGACGCACGAACTTGGTGCACAACATCAACAAACAAAAGGTACGTGGAGAGGGGATGATTGTCCACTGTTTCGCTTCTGCAGCGGATCCTGCATCATATCCAAGACGTCGACAGGAGCCCAACGAGAGGCAAAAGATGGCATCTCACGCCTTGGCGTGAGAAAGATTGGCTCCTTGCTGAAAACTCAATGGCTGCGGCTGACACTAAGTCCGCCGCATACTCGAGAGTTTTGGGAAATGTACCTTCCACAGCCCCAACAACACCGCAAAATCCTACGCACAAACTGGACGGAGAGCGGCCAAAAAAACGCGTTCAAGTCGAGCAACACCGCAGGCCCCTGTCCTCGGTAGGAGAATTTGGCGGGTCTGGCCACGCAGGACAAGGATTGCACAGACGACAAAGGTAACCTGAAACATAGAGACAAGGGTTGCTTCTTCGTCTGATCAGTGACGGCTGACATCTGCGGTCCGTCCACACTTCCCTCTGGTCTTTTTTTCCAATCGGTCGACCCAAGAAACCTGGGCCCTGGCGCCTATCAACTTGCGTCAACGGACACTCCTTACCCCGTAATCCCCAGTTGGTCATGGACGAGCATTGGTTGGCCGCGGGTGTGCTGTAAATTCTACGATACGCCACGCCAAATGCACACACAATGCCGCCTGTTCCCTTTTGGGAAGCCGTTGGAGACGGGGTTCCAGGGCGTCGCCGCGCATGAGAAGCCATCCCAGCTCGTTCACGGCCCTCCCAGACGGTCCACGATACCGAGGAAGCCGGTTCGTCAGTATTCTAGATCGTCTGGTCTCTTGCCGCGAATGATATTCTTTCGTCGCATAAAGGTTGACATTGAAGGCGGCCTGCATAGAGGTGGGCCATGCGTTCTCACCAGCCACCACCATCATTAACCCGCGGCCTCCCACCATCCCAAATATGGCATCTCAAGACCCCTGGAGGGTTGACAAGTCGGGATAACGCAGATCTGCATTCTCTTCGAGGAAATCCATCCATCTCTTGAGGAATGCGCTACCTCTGTTTGTATTGATGCAGCGGGTTAGCAAAAGAAAAGAAGAAACAGGCCCGAGATTTCGGGCGTTTGGTGCGGCTCAGCAGTGTCTCAGGATAACATCTGTGCAGCAGCGGTTCGCCCGCAGCCCGACACGCCAACACCCAGAAATCCTCCGACCGAGAGACAAATGGAAAAGAAAGGAGAACAAGTCTCAAACGCACTCACCTCATGACTGTCTCCGAATCACCGATCACCGTCAGCGAGCGTTTGGGTCGCGTCATCGCCACTAAACCGCATTAACAATCATGCGCCTTTAATAGCCCAGCTGGGATGTTCCCAGACGGCGAGCTTGGTGACCTCCTGAGCTTACCGTTCAGTCGGCGCTTCTCGCCCAGGAACCCTACTTCTCCCTCGGAGTTGCTCCGTACAAGGCTGACAATGACGGCCTCCTTTTCGCGGCCCTGAAAGCCATCTACACTGCCCAGCTCGATGCCCGGGAACTGCTCCTTCAGGGGCGCGAGAATGGCGAGCTGTTCGGTTCATCCGATGTCAGCTTCATGCTGCGGCTGCGTCCCATGCTTTCACCCCCTTGCAGCTCGTGTCCACGACTTCGAACGACCCAGGGAATCCAGTCCAGAACTTACCTGAGCGTTATACGGGGTCACGACAGCAATGTCCTCGGGCTTCACGCCAGCATCAACCAAGCTTTGGGCGTGCTGCCGCACCAAAGCCGCTTCCATTTCGTTGCTCTTGCTTTCACCGTGGAGGCTGAATTTGGCCTTCTTGACGGCATCCTTGTCGTCGTCCTCGCTCTTTTCCGGGTAGTCGCCTCCCTGTGTGTCGATGAAGATGAGTGGCTCGTTGGTGTCTTCGGTATCCTGGACTTCGTAAGGCAAGTCTTTCAGGAGACGCTCTTTGACTGCTTCTGCAGCGATCAATCTTCCATCGTATAGCTCGTCTGATGGAAACCTCATAATCTTCTCATGCATGCGGTATTGTGTGGTGAGCATCCGCTTGATGGATGACCCATGCAGGGCGAGCAACCTGTCAAACAGAGTCGTTTCCAACGTCATTCCCTTGATTTGCTTCTCTCCTGCTCCCTCGACCAGAACCTTCTTCACTTTGGAGTTGAGCGACTTGATCGTCGGCGGGAGCTGCAAGTGATCGCCCGCGCAGACCGCCTTCTTCGCGGACAGCAGTGGCACCCAGCACTGCGCTTCGAGCGCCTGGCTGGCCTCGTCGATGATGACAACGTCGAACTGCTGGTCGCGGAGCTGGTGGCCGCCCGCTCCGTGCAGTGTCGCAAGGACGACCTTGCTCTCGCGCACGAGGTTGCTCACGCAGCGGCGCTCGCGCTCGCGGAACTCCTTCCGAAGCTCCTTGAGGTCGCCGTAGATTTGGCGTCGCTCGCGGCCGTTGCGCGTCTTCTTGATGGAGGCCTGCTTGGCGTCCATCTCGGCGCGGACGTCCTTAACGATGGCGCCGGCTTCGGAGGTCTGGGTGAGCACGTCGAGGGAGTGGGCGACGACGCTGGGGAGGAGACGGGCCGGGTGACCGAGGCGGAGGATGGGGATCTTGTGAGGTGACAGGCGCTCGACGATATTGTCGACGGAGATGTTTGAGGGACCACACACGAGGATGCGGAGGTCGAGCTTGAGCATCTGGAGGATGAGCTCGATCAGTGTGTGGGTTTTTCCAGTCTGTCCAGTGTCAGTTTGTGCCTTCAGGTGAGGGGGGCGGAGGAGACTCACTCCTGGAGGTCCGTGAATGAGTGCGACTTCTCTTGACGCGAGCGCGAAGCGGATTGCGTCCTTTTGCGAGTCGTTGAGCGAGGGATCGATCCATTGGATCTTGGAAAGCTCCGAATCGGACGCGAGATCTGAAGGCACAGGGCTTGGGCTCGAGAGGCCGAAGAGCACGCGCATGAAGGAGCTGTACTCGGCCTCTGTCATCTTCTCGAGCTTCTCCATGGTAAGGTTCATTCTGTGTCTCGTCAGCCTGATGCTCTCACTCCCCGACTGGGACGGCCCCTTCCCCGTGCAGAGTGACATCTCATGTGAATGCCGCTCCCCCCCTGGTGGTGTGTCGGGAATGCCAGGCTCACCTCCGATACGTGACATCGTCGGCGACCTTGACGACCCAGACGCGCCCGTCAAACTCCCTCTCCTCGCCCTTCCCCTCGTCCACCGCGATGCCGACGCTTTCATGCCTCACTCTCGTGACGACGCCCCTCGCGCCCTTGCTCTCAAGCTCCTTCACCTCCCTCTTCTTGGCGTTGCCGGCGGGCTGTTCGGACAGCAGCACGATGTCGCCCGGGCGGAGGCCGTGTTCGGGCAGCTTGCCCTCCGCGGAGGAGGACACGGCCGGGTCCGGGTTGAGCTCGAGCACGGTGCGGCCGCCGAGGCCGGTCCGGCGCGCGCCGACGACGAGGTTGGAGAGGGCGAGGCCGGCGCGCTGGAGGGCCGTGGGCGAGTGCAGGGAGACGAGGGCGGAGGACTCTGCGATCTCGGCGGCGAGCTCCGCGGAGAGGAGGGAGAGCTGGGTTGCTGCGAATGATTGCACCGAGAGGGGTTCTGCTTTCGGCGCCATGGCTGCGTGCTTGCGTGGTTTTGTCTGCCTCTGACTGTAAATTTGCCTGTGAGGGTTACAGAAGTGGGCGAAGCACGCAAAACGTATTTGAGGCTAAAGCAAGCGTGTGTGTGTGTGTGTGTGTGTGTAAGTGAGGTGGGATGTAGTTGAAAGGTTGTGAGCTGTAGGCCCACATGTGAGGTCCAGGTCCGTTTTGACGTCATCTGATAGGCTGCAGTGGGAAAGTGGTTCAAGTTGGAGAAAGTGACAGCTGCTCTTGGTATATGCTCTCTATGCTTTTTTTGCGTTTATGCACAGATTTGGTGTTTATTAGAAGCTCGTTCCTACGTATATGGTACAGATAATGATGATAGATGCAAGTCCAAACGCCTGATACCAGATCCCGGTACAATGCAAGCCAGCCCCCCTCCCGATGAAGTATGTGCATGCAAACATGATATCGAAATAGCACCAACTGAAGGTTCGTCGATATCTACTTTTCGTTGCCGGTGGGGCCGACTACTATGACAACCACCAAGCTCACCGCCATGAGGGCGAATGCCACCATGGACACGATGATGATGGTGCCTCGGCTCGCGGGGAACTTGCCCTTCATGACCCATTGCTGGGCGCGAAAGTAGCGCTGGTATCCGAGGAAGAGGATCAGAATGCTGATGCCGAGGAAGGTCGCGCCTAGCGGCTTGCCGAGCTGGCGCAAAGTGTGGCTGCTGGAGTCAGGGTTGGAAATGGATGAGTTGAGGCGGAAGAGTTGCGTGACAGCAATGCCGATGGAGGCGAACGCGAGGGAGGTACGGAGCCATGCGAGAAAGGTTCGCTCTGCAGGACTCTGGTAAGCTATCGTCTTTGCTGCAAGCTTGGAAAGAAGAAGCACGTACCTAACGCCAAATGGTCTCGGGCCACGCTTCCCTTGTTTTCAAGCTCAATGCTCTGGAAGCTGGACAGGAAGATGGTGTACCACGGCTCCTTCACCTGCGCCGCCCTCGCCCGTTCCTCTCGCGCGACCACAGCATCGTAGTCCTCCTCGTCCTCTTCCGTCTGCGAGGGTAGGTGGTTGTGTGTGGTGCGAATGGACTTGCGGGGCCGCAGCTCGGGCGCCGTAGCTGTGGCTGTTGGCGCCGGGGGCGCGGCATTCATGCTCTGGTAGTTGCGGTCCGGGCCGCGGGAGATGATGCCGACGGTCTCATCGTGGGTGCCGTCATCCCGGGAGTAATGGCGCGGAGGGCTGGCGGGGGCGGACCTGGAGGCGGAGAGTGCGCCGCCCATTGCTTCTGCGCGGCCTCTTGCGTTCTGTTCGGCGCCGGGGTGGGCGCGTTGTCAGCAAGGGCACACACGGATGGGGTGACGGGGGCGGGAGCGGGAGTGGGAGTGGGAAGCTGGAGAAGAACCGGGCGGGAACGGGAAAGAAACTGGGGACAGGATTGAAGGGTCCGGGAGGGTTCTGTATGAAAACGGGGACTTCAAAGAATTGAGCGGCTGGAATGGTCGGTGCCAAGCAGCGGCAGGGTGGTGGACGAGAGGTCCCACAGTTGAAGGTTTTCGGCCGAGATGGCTAGATGCAGAGGCGAAGCGAGAGGAGACATACCTCTAGTATTTCGTTGATGCGCTCGTTGGTGCTTTGCCTCCGGGAGAGGGAGCGCGGCGACGTTGGCGAGCGCTCATCGTAGGACACGCGCCTACTTAAGCCTCGCGGTGGCGGCGGTGTAGTGGATGACGGGGATTGCACCTGCACCTGGTCTTGCTGGGGATCAGATGAAAGAGGAGGAGGTGGTGGTGGGAGAGGAGGCGCGGCGGCCGAAGGTTGTGGTGCATCATCGCCGGCGGGCGCCATCACGACCGAGACAAGGGCGACTTCTGCATGTCCCAGACCCAGATCGAAGATGGTCTGGACGATGGTGCCTCACGCGAGAACAGGGGTCGTGTGACGTGATCAGAGGCCAAAGGGAAAAAGTCGCCTATATATAAAAAATAAAAACAAAAGAGAAGCTAAGGTTTCTTGGAAACTTTTGGGGGTCTCGAGGTGGGATCTCTGCAATCGGCAACGGGCAGTAGGTCGCGGCTGCTGGAGGTGCGTTAGGGCGGTTTTCCTGATGCACTATGCTGGAGTCCAAGTTCCATTGCGGCACGGGAGTCGGGCGGCTGCGTCTTGAAGCCGGCAGCCGGGAGGAAACGTGGGGGAACTGGACCTACCTTGAGGATTTTACCGGCGTCTTTGGCGGCAAGAACGGGCAATCTTAGCAGAGAGGAAAGTTTGGGGAAACTGGCAAGAGCTGTTCTCTCTCAGCTTGGTGGTCTCACAATGGGACGGGCTTTCCATTCACGTGGGCTTTTTAAGAAGGGGGGACCCCATGACATAGCGTCCGACCCTCCCACCATCTTCTGGCTGGATTGTCACTGTAACGGGCCTGGCGCTCCTGGTTGGTCGCCGACCATCTCAACCTTGGAACAGTGAGATCTGGGGGCGGGCTCCGTGATCTACCCCGCCACACACCACGGGGACCAATGCCACCACCAATCGGAATCATCAAACCCGCACCACGACTGAATCATCTCCAACAACACTATCAAGGGTCCTAAGAATAATAGTGCCTCTTCTATGTGACTCTGTAATGCAAGCCCAAAGTCTGCAGCGAAATAACAGTGTAGTGTTCTAAGTAGCACCTCGGCAATTACTGTGAGAGTTGCAATATGGTAGTAGCATTTCTAACCAAGATTCAGTCTCTATGACGAACTAGCTTGTCTCTAAGTAGTAGTCCGCTCATGTTCATACTTGTCTTAACTCACTTCAATAGAGCGTTCTGGCGGTCTCAGCTGAAGCAGGAACATGCTCTACTTGTGGCCTCAAGAGTAAAGATAGTTTCAGGATGCTTCATCTGGGGCCCCCAATGCCCACATAGGACACGCATATACACACACATTCAGCTAGTTGCTCTTACGATCATCCAAAAGCTGGATGGAAATAACCGCGAGCGTATTGATCCCGTATCTACGTTGGGGCTCTTCTTTTGCTGACTGGCAAGTCTCTACTCCCAGTTTGTGGGCGGTGTAAGTCCGTGGAAAGAATAGACCGAGGAAAGGAACAATGAAGAGCAGACAGGCTTGGAGATGAGACGACGTAAGGCCTTGTTCTTACCTACGGAACAAATGCGTCTCGTTCCGTCGAAACTTTGAGGCCTTGGACTGCCTGCACGCAGCGTCTTGCAACTTGATTTTGGCCAATCTTCGAAGATGGGTAGGAGGCACTATTCTGGAGAAGGGCAAGTAAAGACTCGTCCAAGAATCGAGGGGCTTGGCAACGAAGCGTCTGGCTAAGTCGGTCTACATCTTTCGGGAAGTCCGCGTTCTCCGGTAAAGTCAAAGTCAACGACAGAATCTATGACAGCCGGAAGGCAATGTCATGAGCGAACGGCAGCTCGAGGGAAGATCTAAGCAGCGAATGCCAATTGTGGAACTTGCCCGCACGCTCCATGATTCATCGACGATGTATTGTCGTTGATAGTTGTTTGCCCCCGGCAGTTCATCTCCAACTGGGGGTCGTGAAGTATGTTCCAACAGGCAGTATCTACCGTGCAACACCTTGCCAGAAAGCCTCGAATAAGTAGTCATGCCATTGGCGGTAGTCATGGGTGGAGGAGCAAGTCAGCATGTAAAGGGACACAGTCACCGACTTCCGGAGCGGACGCTGCTTTGGCCGTGACATATGCCACCTACTCAAGCCGGTCAACCAGACTCATGGAGCTGAAGAGACTGACCTCATCCCCGATTGCCCCGAGAGATTGGTCACTCACAGACACTAGTCCTTCATCATTCATTCTCATTGAGTGTGGGCTTACTTGAAAAGCCCAACAGCATTTACTTCATCTCCATCCCCACTCCGAATCGACCGCGCGAATACATACGCAGCCTCCATGCCCTTCGGCCCATAACCTGCGCGCATGAGAGGAAAGGCTGTCTTGCCCATGTTGATGTACATCAGATACATGTGGCCGGATCTCGAAGCAGATTCGTCGCTACCGATAGCCTCCAGATAAGCCCGCCTCATCCACTCATCCACATCTGCAGGATGCATCGGAATTTTCGTCCAGGAATCCTTGGTAGGAAGCCAGGAGATGGTGGTGTGAACGAGCGTTCCGGCGACTACCACATGACAGATACGGTGATAGAAAGGAACGCGCTGTGACGCCTTGACGTTAAAGGTCTGGTATTCCACCGACGAGGACGGGAGGCGTGAGAGGCCGAGATGCGCGTGCCACTCTACACCAGCCGCGCGAGGCAGCTCCTCGACTTCGACCGCGAAAAACGAGGGCACCGGCTTCGCTGCTTCGTCTTCATCGTCCGTCTCGTTCTTGACGACGGACCAGTCGGGAAGTTTCTGCTCTTTGGCAGGATCCTCGCCTCCAAGCGACATGTATTGGGGGTTGTACTTGCGGTCCCAAAGATCTGGGCCGCCCTCGTCATCCTCGTCCTCGTCGCCGCCAGGAGCGTGCGCTCCCGACCAAGCTGCGGCAGCCAGATGTGCCTGACGCCGCGCGTCTGCCTCTTTGGGGGTATTGGGGAAGTATGCTACTGCACTCGTCCACAGCTGCACCTTCATCTCAGTGGCTATGCGCCAGAGATGTTGCAGAGAAAGTACGATCTGCATCTCCAGGTTGCCTGTTGTCTCCGTGGGGAGAATCATGCTGGCTGGGACGAGTGGGATCTGGCCTGCGATAGTCACTTGCCTGACGCCGCTCGCCGCCGTCTCGACCTTGCTCAGGGGCACATCGATAGCCTGGCTGTAGGGGCCGATATTCGCGGGCGCCCAGTATGACCTGCCTTGAACGTGAAGGCCGTTCCGATCCCGCTGCTCCAAATCAGGCTTGACAGCGAAATGAATATTGATGGAATGGCCTTTGGGGAGGCTTCCACAAGAGATTGTGACGCGGGACGGGGGATTCGGGTGCTGGAACAGGCTGCCATAAATCTTGTTTATGGCAGGGAAATCCGACATCTGCCTTAGAACGATGACGGTATGAGTAATGGCGGTGGTGGGCAGCGGCGGAGTATGTCCATCTAGGAGGCCCCGAACCTGTCGAACAATATCCTCCGTTTCTTCCTCGACTGTGAATCTCGTGCCCCGGGGCTCCTGCGGTACGACAGTCCAGTGAATATCAGTCGTAGGTGCAATAGACGCTGAAACTTTGCCATTGCTGCCCTCGAATTCGCTCTCAGACGGCGGCACCACAGGTGGTGAATCTCGAGGTAGAGACTCCAGCAGAGCCTGAAACTTGGCGTCCAGAACATCAGGCACCCGGACCGGGGAGCAGCTTTCTCCCGTCATCTCAGGAGCAGCCTTCTCACGGACACTCGCCCCCGAGAAGCTCAACCAAGACGTTCCGCCACCCTCCTTGACGACCCTCCTGCCGGCCTCGGGCACCTCGATGGCCTTGCGGAACAAGCCCGGGGGCCCGTCGAGCACAATCGTTTCGAACTCGCCGCCCTCTCCCAGCACGGAGCCCTCGGCGGCGCCAAACTTGCGCAGCGCGCGCTTGATCCGCGCCGCGCCCGCGAGGGAACTCACCCTCTCCCAGAGGAACTCCTCATCAAGCCCCGCGCTCGCGACCTTGATGATTCTCGCGTCGAGGCCGGCGGCCGCCATGTCGTGCAGCAGCTGGGCGTCCTCGACGGTACCGGGCAGCGGAGACGGGAGGGTCGGATACTTCCAGAGATATGCCAGCGGCGTGAGGCCCAGACGCAGGGCGACGGACTCCACGCGAGTCCTCTGGTACGTCGATAGGATGGCGCCCGCGCAGAGGGCGTTGGCTTCCGGGTGAGCTGCCATGATCGTGCGGAGGAGGGGCACCATGCTCTCCGTCTCATCCGAGTCGACGGCCGTCACGGCATCGCCACCTGCGGCGTGGGATGAATCATAGTCTCTGCCCTCGTACTTGGCGCCGCCACGGATAGGCTGGCGGTAGAGTGGCAGTCCCGTGGCGTCGGCGAAAAGGGGTATGACCTGGTGTCCGACGGTCTGGTACATGAAACTGTTGAGGTCGGCGTCTTGGCCGGCAGCTCCTTCCCGAGCGTCCTCTTGCTGGTGCTCCTCCGGCTGGTGTTGCCCGGCGGCATCCTTTACGTGACCATCACCATCATCATCACCACGAGGCTTGAAGATGAGGGTATCACCCTGGGCCGAGCGCGCGGCGGCGGGGAACAGGTTAGCAAGAGCCACGAGCCGATGGCCGTTCCTCTGGCAGTGCAGGGCAGAGAAGAAGCTGTCCTTGCCACCCGAGACCAGGGCGATGACATTCAGTTGTTCAGATGACATGGCGGCAGCCCGAGGTGGTCGGACAGTGCTCTCGGACTTTGGCAAGTCTGACCGCGCACAAATGCTGACGCCTTGACGCTCGTACCTACAGCACTATGCAAAGCCTCTCCCTCCTCCTCGAGAGATTATGCGTGCCCTGGGTCCGTGAGACTTTGTGAAAGGCTACAACGGAACGGTCAGCATGGACTGCGGTTGCAATCTGATGGCGGGTCGCGACGGAAGAGCAGCGGGATGGGGAACAGACTGGTTCGTGGTCCAGGAGCTGCCGTCCAAGGGACCCTTGAATGACTCGGAGCTCCGTCCGTCGGGGTCTTGAGAGCCGTGGATGGATGAGGCCGGGGGTAGTCAATGGTTGATTACCTAGTGAGTTGAGCGCGAAACGGTGGTACGAGGGAACGGAGTGAGTAAGAAACCCGGTTCTGCTGGAGGTCGTCGCGGCTCGCCGAACAGAAGCGAGAGGAGGGCGAACAGAGGGGGGGAAAAATTGAAATCATGACTGGAGCGAGCGCGCCGCTCCGCTCGGACAATTTACACAACTGGGTCCCTAACGAATAGGCACCTCAGTGTATTCAATTGTACCGCCGTTCAATCGGTACTTTGCATGTTGTTCGCGATGGAAAAGGCTGGCTGGGCCCATTTCCCACCTCGCCTTCGTGAGCTTCTATTGCAGGGTATGTCGAAGACGCGCGAAATGTTCTATTGGAATTGCAAGGTCAGCTGCAGGAACGGCAATTGGAGATGCAATGGAAGGTATGGAGACGGTGGAAGTTTCGAAAGGCTAGCCTTGGGCCCTCATCGAGATTCCGACTGGTCCAGTGCCTTTTGATTTGTGTCTAGCTGGTGGGACGGCGACCCCTCGGTGTCTAGGGTCCCTGAAGGCGCCGCTGAACAAGAGGAACAAGAAGAAGACGACGACGACGACGAGGCCCCGGGAGACTGGAGATGGCGAAGAGGGTCCTGGCCTCATGGGTTGGTCTCATGGGTATGATGATGGCTTGCTTCCATGCTTGACTTCATGCCCATCCGTCCAAGGTCGAAATTGGCCCTGGGCTAGTGCAGTGTGTCTTCGTAGCGACGTCGTAGCCTCGCAGGCCCGTCTTGCTCTGGAACCTGGAACCGGGGGACCATCGCGGGATCCCATTTGCTACAACGTGCCGGGCAGAACTGAGAATGGCCTGCCCGCTGGAGAAAAAAGACCCAGCGAGACCCCTCCCCTCCCCATGAACCCGGGAAGGACTCCACGGCATTATTAGGGATCCCAGTACGGATACGCACCTCAGTGTCCACCGTCCAGCAGGTCCATACCTTACCTGAGGTGTCTTAGGTGACCCTGGAGGTACTGAAGCTTCTGAGCCTAAGAGGGCGGGCGGGCGACGGGCCTGTAGATTAGCGGGGGGAGGGCCTTCGGGGCCGCACCGCTACCGCCTGGGACGACGGGACTCTTTGGAGACTTCGTCTGAGCGGGCCGCGCCAAAATTGCGCTGGAGCTCCTGCTGGAGTTCGCTTCATGCTTCATGGGCTGATTGTGCCAGACACCGGCGACAGACTCGCCTGTCTTGCTGTTTTTGTTGTTTGTTGACTTTGCGGTGTAGGGACGTCCAGCCTGGCCCGGTCAACTCCAGTCTCCAAGTCTTGAAGAAGAACCTGGAACTGGAGATCCGACATGGTGAGCACGGGTGTCAAACATTTCTGAGTGGCGCTTGTTCTTCATCTTCATCTTCATCCTCAGGCAGACCGCTCTAGGCGAGCATCATCGTCGTCGCTGTCAAGGGAAGAACCGAACCGACCGCACGACGGATACCTTACACTACCTTACCTTACGGATACTCACACAACCCACATCTTGTTGGACATGTCTATCGCCATTCGGGATCCAGATCAATGTCCATCCGGCCCCAGCGCAGTGAACCGTGCTGGCCCACCGTCTTGTCAAAGGTCCGAGACACCACTGACCATTGCGACCTCCATCTTCTTCACCGCGCCGAACCTTCGCAACCTCGTGGCCTGGCCTGGCTTCACTGCAAAGAAGCGCGGTCAACCGGCCCCAACGGCCTCTCTCCGTCTGGCCCGTGGCGACCACGGCCCACGAGACTTCAAGGTTGTCGAACATGCTGTACCTGCGTATGTGGTGTGTGCTCGTGCTCGTGCCGTGCGTGCATTGCGTGCGGATACTCCAACACACACTCATCTCATCTCTTCTCTTCTCATTTACTACTGCTGCACGCACAGAGACAACTGACGCTGGACATGAGATAAACCCCCAAAAAGCTTGGGCCATGATCGAGAGGATGAGCGGTGAACCACTCACACTCACATGGCGTAGATTTCCTCACTTGTATCTTTTTTAATTAATCGGCTCATTTGCGAGGACTCGCGGTCTGGGTGTCACTTCTTGCCGTCAGTCGGCCTGTGCAATCCAATAGTCTACCCTAGGCGGAACGAGACCTTGCCATCCAACACGGGCCGTACGTAGCATTGAGGCAAACCGTATCGGACCTCGGTGTCAGCAACCTGGATATGTGGTCAAAGTAACACCGTCTTGAAGAAGTACATGCTGTAAGTCTGTGGAAAGTGAATGGCTGGCCAGCTACCTAGTAGGTATGCTGTTTATTGCATCCCGCATCGCCCCCAAAGCAACACCACCACCTTCTTAAAACTGCTGTTAATGTTGGCTCAAGTGAACGTTGACGAATGAACTCGCGGGCATGCGCCGCATCTGAAAATCTCTGCTGCTGCAAAGGCATGGTATCATACAGGCTGTGCTTTGGTTCGCCTTGCCTGACTTGACCAGCCAATCCCCCACCTCGTTATTACCGTAACATCTCGTATTACGGAGGTAGGGGGAAAAAAAAAAAAAAAAAAAAAGGCACACGTGTTTGGTGGTCTCTCACATTCTTTTTCTCTTGCTGACATGCCAGACATACTTTCCAGTCATCGTCGCATTTGTTCTTACACTGCATTGCAGTAGGAGATTTCCCTAAAAATAAGAGGCTGCGTTTCTAATTTTCTCCTCGATCCGATCGATGTCTGGCGCTGCATGATTTGAGTGACGGCGCATCATCATATCATGCCTCGCTCTCGCCCTGGTGCTTGTGGATATCAAATTCGCCTACACGCGTCCCGTCTCTCTTGTACATGGAAAAAAAAGGCCAGCCAACAGAAAAAGAAAGAGAGGGCAAAAAGACCCATGCCGGGGATGTACGGACATGCCGAACCGTTGGAAATTTTCTGGAGAAAGAAAGAGCATTTTTCTTCCACCTTGTCAAGACACAGCGCATGCATGTGGCCTTGCCTCGTTTACTGAAAAGTGGTCTCTCTGTCCTGGGTCCCTGTCCGGCAGAGGCAGAGAATCGCAGGATTACCGTTACAGCCGGACCTCAGTCCGCGAACGCGGTCCCATGGGTTATGGGAGGGGCGCCGCCCAAGAGGGAGAAGCCGCGGAACGAGAGGGGTGCGCCCACTCCATTGCCTCGCTTTTGGTGCCTGTCCCAATCGTTCGTTGAGGGCAGGGAAAGACAGAGACACGGACAAGAGACAAGGCCAGCCAGCCAGCCATCGGATCGCAGATGACTTGGCTAGCCTTCCCACAGTGGCATTGTGAGGAAGACATGCCCCCAAGACAAACGTCACCTTGAATGCCGGGCGCCGTTGCCAAAAAAAAAAAAAAAAAAAAAAAAAAAAGGCACCAGACAAAATATGTGCGTGTCAGCTAAGCCTCGCTCTGTCAGCCAACGCGCGCGCGCGCGCCGCTGCCGCCCCCAATGGTGAATCAATCGGAAGAAGCAAGACGAATAAGAAACGTTATGCTTCAAAACATAGGATACGAAAAAACCACACACCACACCCTCCTGCCCCCATGACGAAATCTGCGTCTTTCGGTAGCGCTGTCTCACTCGGGCACTTTCACAACACACAACCCATGCCTGAATGTGCCTCAAGTCCAGGCTCATCGATCGATGAGCTAGAACATTATTCACCGAGTCATGGAAGGGCAGGCAAGCAGCGAGAAACATGTGCCAGTCTGGATTTGGGATCTCACTCAGTCATCTGGAGGGATGGAGGCAGTCAGGCAGTCACGAATCGAGATTTTCAGTGTGGAGTTTGTGTTTCTGGCAGCGCGAAAAAGTGTCTTTTTTTATTCAGAAATGTGTTTGTATACATGTTTACAAGCGGGTGTACCTGATCCTGCTAAACAGGATCGGGTCTTCCCATCCTGTTTGTGTCTGTTTCCCATGGCGAGCGCGAACTTTCCGATGATTTCGTGACCTGCACTCACACCCTCCTTGATCCGTGACCAAACAAGAAAAGAAGCTTGAAAAGAAGAAACCGAAGAACGAGAGCAAACTCGGACCTTGAATGTTGTAGTAGTGAAAGAAGTAAACACATGAAGGCGACGACGGCCCGAAACGGCCCCGGAGGCACCGCGAGCTTCGGCGCCGCTCACCAGAAGAAAGTTCCCTTGTTCCAAAGCGATGGACGGCTGACCCAGCCTCCGAACATGCTGGAGAGATTACAACGAGCGTAAAGAAAAGTACGCTTGGGCCGCTGCCAAAAAGGATGATGATTCTTGGTCGTGTCTCTCTCAACCACACTGTCTTCTTCTTTCTGCCTTTCCTTCCTCCTCCCTTTCCTTGCCTTTTGCCGTAGCATATCTCTCTCAAAAAAGTCAAAACTGAAAAACAATCATGCTGCTTTGCTGTGTCTGTTTGTGAAACAAAAGTATCCGCCGTACACGCCGTTTGTCCTGGATTCCGAAATCTGCCCTTGCGTTCTTGAACTTTTTGGTGATCATCATGCAGCCTTTTGAAACAACACATCCCTTCGACGCTTGATCCGTCCCGAGACCTCGGGCG
The DNA here is from genome assembly GCF_000319635.2 of Colletotrichum fructicola Nara gc5. Taxonomy (NCBI): domain Eukaryota; kingdom Fungi; phylum Ascomycota; class Sordariomycetes; order Glomerellales; family Glomerellaceae; genus Colletotrichum; species Colletotrichum fructicola. The sequence goes on along the minus strand of NW_027094051.1, from coordinate 2,410,426 downwards.
AGGCTCAGCAGGTTTCGGGCGTCGGAAATATTGATACACAGAAGGCAAAGTGTTGACAAAATGCCCGAACCCTCGCTTGCGCTGTTTTGCATTTGGTACTTCCCCCGTCGGTGGTCTATCTGCTGGTGGTTCATGATAGGCCCCCCATGGCGTGGGAAGGTCCCCCGTTTGACCCTAGTGACCGATCCGCGTAAACGCTAGCGGGGTAGGTCTGGAAAGAAGAAGTTGTCATCATAGTCGTATCGGGCGTAATCGAAGCGATTATTGGTCGCCGTCGATCGTGAAAACGCGCTTGAATGCAAAAAAATCAACCTCGGACTGAGAAGACTCAGTCGGAGCGCTTCCTCTTCTTCTTGCCGTTGTCCTCTTCAGATGACAATTCGCTGGCACTGCCGGGAATCTCGGCAGCAACCTGGAACAGGACCTTGCCGAGGTGCTGGTAGTCTTCTGGGTGGCCCATCATGCCGTGGTCGAATGAGTGGACACCGGACTCGTCGAGCTCCATGACAATGGCGCCGCTGCCGTGGGTGCGGGCGTGCTGGGACAGGTTGTCGCTGCGAGAGAACTTCTTGCCGCACTCGTTGCACTCAAAGGGCTTCTCCTGGGTGTGGAGCGAGCGGTAGTGGCGCTTGAGGTGCTCCTGGCGACGGAAGCGACGGTTGCAGAGCTCGCAGACGAAGGTCTTTGAGGGATCCTCGGTGAGAGACTGCTTGCGGCCGCGGCGGTTGACCGGGGCGGGGAGAGGAGCAGAGGGGGTCTCGGAGTCGGAAGAACTGTTGGCGTCAGAGGCAGGGGTGTTGCTCTGCTGCTTCTCGCTGCTGGCGGCCTGGGAAGAACCGGCGGCGGAAGTCATGACGGGAGTGGACTCCTTGATGGAGACCCTGCGGCGCTTTTCCTGGTGACAGTCGTCGTCGGAGCAGGAAGCAGAAGGGCTGGGGAAGCAAGCAGCAGAAGCCTCAAGGCCGTCGAAGGTGAAGTCCTCCTCAGCGCCGATGAAGCTGGCGTGACCGAGGGAGACGACACTTGAGCCGGTGCAGGCGCGAGGGCGAGTGGTGGAGGTAGCGTCACCAAGGTTGACCAGGCCGTTGACAAAGTCGTCCTCGGACTCCAGATCAGACAGGTCCTCGAAGGCGGGAAGGCCGTGAGGAATGGCAGGGTTGAAGTCAAAGTTGGAAGGAGCTGAGGTAGGGGTCTTGGCAGGAGCGTCCCCCCTGAAGTCGTCACTGACAGTGAAGGCTGCGTACTCGGGGGCCAAGGTCGGGTTGGAGGTGTTGGGCGCAACAGCGACAGTCAGGTTGCGGGGGTCGCAGAAGTCAAGGTCCTGTTCAGACGCGACGGACCTGGCATACGGTGAAGGTGAGGGAGAGAGCGAAGGGCAAGATGCTGTGGAAAGGAGGTCGCTAGTGTTGGTGCTAAGCGAAGGGACCTGGTTTTGCAGGTACACTGCCGAATGAGGTTAGCCTCCACTCCCCCCAAAAAATAACGGTCACCTTTTTTGAGTTGCATGGTGGGTGCCCCGCTGCAACTGCTCCAACCACGAGCAGCTTGGCCGCCTCTCCCACCGCCAACACCCAGGCCGCTGGGACCGGAGCGCCATGGGTGAGAGAGATGACGGCTGAAAATTGATTGCAGCACCACAGCGAGGCGAACACCGCCCACTCACAACCAGGCTGGAGTATTACTTACCAGGCGTCATCGGGGGGGATCCGCAGCTGGACCAGTCAACCGCGAGGTTCTCGGGCACCTCCAGGGTCTCCTTGAAGCTCTCGAGGCCGTCGAGGCCATCGAGGCCGGAGAACATGGGGTTCATCGGGGTCTGAAGAAGCTCGCAGGTGTTGTTGGGGCTGCTGATGGCGCTGCCTGAGGTGGACAGAGGCGGCGTGGAGGGGTAGTAGATGTGTTCCGTCTCGCAAATCTCAGTCTCCAGCATGATTGCCGGCTTGTTGCTCATGGGCTGGGGAGAGGCGACGGGAGTCATGGTCGCAGGGCCGTTGCTGTACAGCGTGGGACCCATGGGCTGTGAGCAGGAAGAGGTCGGTCTGGAGTAGATGGGAGTTGAGGGAAGAGTCGGAACCATGGGGTACATGGCCATCTGCTGGTGGAGGTTGGGCTGCTGCGAGAAGTGACCGCGGTGCCTTGAAGCATCGGGCTTCTGCTGGTCGGGTCTGTAGTAGAGGAAGGGAGCTTGTCCCAAAGCCTGGGCCGTCATCATGTGGGCGTCCATTGTGATGCGTCTAATCGCTCTAATCAGTCCCCGCGCTACCAAGGTCGAAGTTGCTTCTCCAGAAACGCACCAGACAGGGTTGTCGTGTGTTGGGCTGTGGTGTTAGTCGGCGGGATTCGATCCGTCTTTATTGATTAATCGTATTGGGTTGATGTTGTTGTCGCGTTGGTTGTTGTACAATCGAGTTCTTGCGAACTGTATCGTTGGGGGCAGTTGGCCTAATGACGGATGGTGGTTCGGTTTTTCCTGTATCTGAAGGATAGGACGACGGGTCTTTGATGAACAATGACCGGTCTGGGGGTTGTGTTGACTCGATGAGTGATGGTGGTTGTCTTAGATGTACATGGAACTCGTCCTGAGTATGTGTCTATCTTGTCGTCTCGAAGTGACCGGGTTGGCGTTTGAGAGTCGTGATAGAGTGACTGGCTTGAGGAGGTATTACGGGCTCGAGGACGGTTGTTGGATACTGGTTTGTCTTAAAGGAAGGACGGGATGGTTCGAGCAGGTCGAAGTGTTTCCCAAATATCGAGTCACAAAAGAAGGAAGAACCGAGAGGTCATAAGAAGAAAAGTTCACAGCGTACCGTAGACGACGGGAGTGTCGATCATGGAATAGCAAAAGGAAATGAGCGTGGGTGGTGAAGGGGGATAAGTAGAAAAGAGTCCAAGATCAACCGACTGGCCCAAGATAAAAGTCGTCGATAGGCTGATGGTAGGGACACCGAGTTACCAGACCCGAGAGGTAGACCAGACCAGACCAGACCCTAGCGTACCATGTCCATATCCTTGTGCCCACTGTCGACGGACCCTCGTCTCGTCCACGTCCCTCGTCGTCTCCCCTCTCCTCCACGCAGGCATGTCTCACCCACAAGTTGGACCAGGAGGGGTACGTATTTGTGGATACAGGGTACGTAGACAGCCGACTAGGGTGGATTGAGATACTCAGGTACGTACTGAGGCCCTCGTCGAGATACGTACCCCTCCCGGTCTCTGGATGTGGCTTCCGTACCTAGCGGGTGGGCATGGAGGGGAGAACAGGGGTAAGGGGGCGATGTGCCACCCACACACACCTCACCACCGGCTCGACTGGACTGGACTGGTGACTGTTGACTGCCACATTCTCTGGGTACTATCTGTACTTGCCGGCTGGTTAGTGAGTTGAGTGGACGGGACGATGGTGACGCTGGTGATGGATGGATGGACAGTAGCGGCGGCGGGCCAGGAACAGGAAAACACCAGCAGAAGAGACGGCGCAAAGGGTGGACCCTTCAGCACGCAGCACACAACTTTCTCCAAGTCTCTCTCTCTCTCTCTCTCTGCCGGTCTCCGCTCTTTTTTTCTGATCTTTTTCTTCTCAGGTTCAGGTTCAGGTTCGTCAGTCTCTTGCTTGTCTGGCCCAGACAGAGAGAGCAAGCGGAAACATCAGACGGGTGGGCTTTGGATCTGTGGCACTACCGGCTGGTAAGATATGAGGTATGTAGTAAGTGGTGTGTGCGCGTACGAAGGTACCTACATCCTGTACATAGTAGAACGCAATGTGAGTGTGTGAGAGCTGTGTGGGTGTGCTGGGACGAGGAGGATGGCGCAGCCACCAGGACAATTCTAATTCTGGACGGGCAACTTTTGGGCACCTCCCAGCAGCCAGCAGACTCTCCCGGAAGTACCGCAGTCTGAAGGGTACCTGACAGCTTGCTGGTCCCTGTGCATGCCAAGGTACTATTGATCCGTCTGCACTCTGTGCCTAACGTCGTCGTCCACCATCAATCACCACACGTCCCTCTTGCTGGCTGCTCATCAACTTTTCCATGCTGCTGGCCCCCCGGGCTGGAGGCCCTTCCACGCCGCCGCCGCCAATGACCCGGTCTGGAAGGATTCCCGTACCGCCTTGTGCGGGATAGAGACTGCTGTCCATCTAACTGACTAGAGCCCGAGCAAGACGGCTACGACACCTTGCAGGAGCGCGCCGCTTTTGACACCGGTAGGCCACTGCGTTTTAGATGAAAAGCCATCATTTCTGCAGCACGATACCTAGTCCCGTATCGCGGATTCCGTCCCTCGGCCAGCTCCATCCATCTCTTCCGCAGCTGTAAAGACGATGCCCTGACTAACGGCCTGTTGCTGGTAGACAGCTACAGCAACGAAGCCGACACAAGCAAATGGCGTTGACGGCGGCCGTCAGCGGGCGCTGTGTACTTGCTCCAGGCCCTGGGCATGGAGACAGAAGCAGCAGCGCTATACACAACTATCGCATTGCGAATAAAAACGGTAGATAGGCAGGTACAAGCCTCAAGTACCGGTTCGGCTCGGGTACAATCTCACCTCTCTGCCTGTGAGGATGAGGATGGACAGGAACCGGCACAGATGTGGAAAGTTATTCACGGGCCACCACCAAAGTATCCATACGATGTGCCATACGAGATGAGACAGGCCCGACAGTCATTGCTGATCATTGAGTGCATCGAGGTAACTCAGAGAGAGCGCGCTGCATAAACCCGGGGGCTGTATGCTCGTTGATAGGACAGGCAAATCAAGGCACAGGAGGATTAGTGCGCGTCGATGGAGCAGCCGACGTCCACACAACTTGCACAAATGGCTTCTTGGGCTCGTACTCGCCGTTCGGTGCAGGCTGGCGCGTGTCCGACCGCCGGCTCAGGCACGGCCATTCGCTGATACCGTTCTTTATCGAACCGTCACACATGCAGACACGCTCATGCTGCACACCAGTCGTATCGCTTGCTGTGGCCGGCACACCAACAGCGAGACGACTACCTAAGGACGGAGGCGCGGATGCAAGGCACCAAACCAACGAAGGAGGTGCCTGGATGGCGCTGGCGCCGCTGGTTCTGCTGGGTGCTGATCTCACTCGAGTCTAGGTAAGGTGGCAGCCAGCTGTAATTCGTAGTCGCAGCAGCGGCAAATGGTGATAGCAACGCGCAGTATCAGCGGCAACGAGAAGGGTGTGCCTTGTTCTCGTCGCCAGCTTGCCGCCATCTGCCGCTCGTCTCCGTGGTCACGGTGGCTCTGTGGCCCCCCAGCCAGGTTTCGAGGTCGTGGACTGCGTGGGTGCATTCGTAACGCATCTTCATGCTTCGGAGCGGCTGAGTTGGAGCTGAGCTGAGCTGTGCGTGTTTGATGCTCCAGACAGGCGAGCAACAAAACCCTCCCTCCTCAACCCCAAAAAAGCTGCCTCCCGGAGGTCGAAACGCGGAGCAGCCCATCGCGGCAGATGCTGGACTGCCCGAGCAGCATTGACAATGACGGCCAGGGTGGCCGGCGGGTCGGATTCATGCTGCCAGAGCCGCAGCGCGCATCATCGCAACGTCCGATCCCCAGCAGAGACGAACGACGACGAAGCTTGTCAGATGTCATCAAGACGAGGAAACTGTGGGCTTGGGCAGCCTCAGCTCTGGAGAGGCCGTGTGGCTCGTCCATCCGATGTCGTCAGGCACAATAATCAATCAAGAGTTTGCTGTTAAGACCCGGATTTCTGTACTAAGAATAAAAAGCCGCAGCAGTCGATGGTTAATTCGTCCGAGTGTTGGATAAATTGTGAAAATGGTCCAGGCGGAGGCCGCACACCCACCTACCCCGTTTATGCGCCGTTACCTCGCGCTGCCTTTTTCTTCCAATGGCATTTTCCGAACCGTTATGTACGAATGTGCGTGCCCTTGTGAATTCCTCGAGTGGGAAGCCAGAGGCATGCGAGGGACCACAAGCCGGCGGTCCAGTGGTCGAGTGCTGCCCAGTTGGCTCCAGTCTAATGCCAGGGCACAACTAATTTCTTGGAAGCGGCGAACATGTGAGCGTGCTCGAATAATGTTGATGCATATCGACGTGGGATCCGGATCCAATGTGATGCGCCATCACCAATCCCCTCGAGCCAAACCCAACAGAGGCCTCGCGCCTGAATTGTGATGGAGAATGGAGACGGTACGCTCGACTGGGCGACTGCTGGTGCGGTTGGTTGGTTGGCGGTTGTGCAGGCACTCGAAACGCACAAAGGATGTGTGATGGGGGTTATGTCGGGCCATTGAGAGTAGGCGGAAGCACACACCAACCCAACAGCACACCAGCAACCCCCTCCAGTGCCGTGTTGGGCGCCTCCATCTGTCCATCTGCGGCCCCCCATCCATGCGCACTTTAGGGCCATCACGACGTTTGCCATGAGGTGCCATCGCCCATGGCACCGCTGGGCGTCCATCGACGGAGGCTACTCTGCACTTGGCGTCCTGATGGTCACTTGCACCATCGCGAGGGGTGCGCCGTGCCATTGAGCAACCCCGCGTCGCGCTTTGGACTCGTGCCTGTGGCTCTCATGGCATCGCGTTGGCCAGCCATGACGCAGCCGCCGCTAACACGGCTCTCTCGGTCTGTTTCTCGCTTCTTGCTTTCCGGGCGCGCGCCTGGGCCGTGGGGCTCCATATCACACATGGACACACAATATGTTCTGTTTGGGTTGGTTGACGGACGAATCCAACGGGCGTGTTTCTCGTTTGGACTCTATCCCCCATTCTCTGATGGTGACGGGTGTAGGGTACTGAGTCGTCGGCGCGAGGGGCGTCGTTGGATCATGGATGCTGACTGCGTCACCCGACCACGGCCACGACTTGGACCCCGCCAACCCGAGTCGAGTCTGCTTGTCTAGTTTAGATGGATCTGGCAGTTGAAAGGTTGAATCTGGAATGGACGTTCGGTTGGTCCCAGAGCATGTTGACAGCCAAGCATCAACCCTGACATTTGGCCCATTGAGAGTGTCCGGAAAAGCATGCGGTCTTTCGCAGTGACGGCTGGAGCTAATCAAGCCTCGCGAGTGGCCCGCGGCCCGCGGCTGATGATCATGGCGGGAACAGGGCAGGTCCCGAAATGATGGTGAAGCAGGCCATTGAAGGCTGAAAGTCTGCCGGTTGGCGATGGGGACGGGGACCAGGTTGACCGGGACTAGGAGACTTGACTTGGTGGGAGAGAGAGAGAGACTTCCACCTTCTTTGGTAGTGTAGACGTGACGGGCACGGGCTGTGGGAGGAAGGTGCGGGCAAAAGTGACATCCGATCTTTTTTTCAGGTCCGAGTTACGTTAAATTGAAAAAAAAGAGTCTATTGCCACCGCGTCGCGAGGAGGCCCATGCAGCAGGCATTTTAGTCGAGGCAGTGCAGGTGCAGATGCTTCCCGTGCATGCCGTCAGGAACGGGAGGATGAGGAGGAACACTACAGACACTACGGGACAGGCCCAACAGGAACGCGAACGCCGTCAGGCACAAGCACAGGCACAGGCACAGGCACAAGGCGCGTCGTCCGATGGTATACGGGACGGGTGCATGCAGCATCTAGGAATAGATGAGGTCACTTAATGTATCGATCCATGGATCGAGGTGAGGAGGGCGTCGGTTGATCCGGAAGAAGAACCAACACCTACGTAGAGGCTAAACACCTGAACTTTACATGCTGAGTGCGTAGTTTGCAGAAACGGGCAGGCAAGGCTTGCTTTGCTTTGCTATGCTCTGTTCTGCATTGCATTGGCTTGCTTGCTTGCTTCACAGGCACTTACTTAGCTTCAGCTTGGCTCGAATACGGATACTTGGGAGTTGCCAGCCTGCACAGTAAGTATGGAACAGACTCACAGCTGCATGCTGAGAAAAGAAAGCCACAGCCAATAGGATGTGTCTCCCAAGTCACCTCTCAAAGCATAGAGGCAACGGAAGACAGGGTTGGCGTTGCCGTTGCATGTCGTTGGCTGCCCGTTGCAGTGGCTAAAGCAGGTAGCGGGAAAAAGCAAAACCTGCGGCGTTGAAATGCCCAAAGTCGAGTCTCTTGGAACTCAAGGCGACCTAGGTCCAGTGTTCCCGAGTCCCCGTCTTGCCCGTCAACCCGTCCCGTCTGCATCGTTCCTTCCTTCTGCCAAAGTGGGCGGTGATGCATCATCAGTCAGCCAAAAAAAAAAAAAAAAAAAAAAAAAAAAAAAAAAAACCGTGCTGGAGGAAGGCAGAGACTTCCAAAATCGGATGGATACCCGCCATGATCGAACGAACATGCATCGCATCAACGCATGGTGTCCGCCTTACGTACGCACTTGTTTCTGAATAAGGCACCTGCCCACGTCCCGGGTGGCCCAACCGCGGCTTGCACGGGCACTGATTGCATGTGTGGCTTCCTGTCCTTCCCAACTTACTTCCCCTCCCAGGCATCTCGCGAAAAATGAGAAAAATATCTCGCGGAAATGGGAACAAAAGAAACCAATCACTGCCGGCGCCGTACCTTACAGGAAACGCAATGCAAGGAACGCAGCACAGCGAGCCACCACATACAACATGCAACATGCAACATGCACTGCGTGCTGCGTGATGCGTGCTCCATTACCCCTCATTCGCCCTCCTTCCACTCCAGCGTCCCTGGCATCACCCCGCCTCATCCTCACCACACCTCACCCACATCACCTTAAGGTCTTATGGCACAAGGTACCGCCGTACGCAGTAAACTACCACACCACCACACCATCGCCAATGGTCGGATGGACGGTCGGACAGCGTCTCCTCCTCCTCCTCCAAGAAGAGAAATCCTCCGCATCATCGTCCACACCACCCAGATCCTGGCCACACCAGGTCGCCATGCCTTGCCCATACCAGATGCAGCCCTTGGCGCAACCGCGACGACACAGGCACAGACACAGAGGACAGGCTACACCACACTACAGACGTCGCCCGTCTGTCGGGACGCTATATCTGATCGTGCTAACGACACGACGCGATGAAGATGATGTTCGCAAGGACAGCGCCTCGACACTCAGACTCAGCCATCCCGACCGAGCTCTGCGCCGCACCAACGCCTGGGAATCGACTCAAAGACATCCCTGATCGCTGCTTCACTCTCCATTGCCCACGGCCTAGCCTTGAGAGAGCCAAATCCGAGAAGGGTGCTCCCTGCGCTTGCCCGCACACGGGGCACACGTCAACCCCACGACCGTCTCGTCCAGATCACACATCACAGATCCCATAAGATACCCCTCGCTATCGGTCATGTCAGAGGCAGCCCACGGCAAATCCCTCGTTGCTCAAGGGACCTGCCAGTTTCTTAACTTTGAGCCAGCAAGTCGTCAACAGTGCCCGGGCCTACGTAACCTACTACTCTACTCCGAACCTTATGCATTTCAAGGAACATGGGCGCTGGTTCTGAATCCCGGGCAGACGGACCAACTCGCTGCCAGTGCAAACTCTTAGCATCATCCCATGGATGGCCACCCCGCCGCCGCCAACGAACGCCCATGTCGATGCCAACTCCAACGCCAACCGCCAACCGCCAACCAACAGAACAATGCACCAACGCAGTTCCAACAATCAACTGCAGAAGCAAACAACTTCCCGCGTTGGTTAGCTTCCTCCTCCTACCCCAGCTCAACATGACTGCTCAAGTAGCGATCTCCCGTTCGGGCGTTGCGCCGCTCCAGGCTTTGGGCAATAGCTGAAACGCAGCATCACCTGCAACGGTGGGCTATCAACTGCCTTTCTTTGACAACGTTTCTGCTCATCCGCTGCTTCACGTGCGGTTTTCAGGTACCCGCGTCGGTTTCTTTGTTCATCGCCGCCCATCCCGCATGTTTGGACGGCTAACGTCTGCATACTCTTCCCCTCTTGCCTATTCGGGATCAGAAGATGGAGCTAGGAAACAAGTCCAGTTGAAGGCCCCAACGCCCTGAGACTGAGCAAAGAACTCAAATCGCCACGTCCCTCGGGCTGAAGTTACGGACTGCTTCCTATTGGCCTGCACGAAGAACGACAGGTTCAGTCGCGACAACCACACTAGGCACTGAACACGCTGCCACGTCCGTCGCGTAAAGCCCGCCCACGCTATCAACGCTCTCAACCCAACATCGCCAATTGTCGGGCTAGGCCCTAACCACAGGTCCAGCCTGTAATTGCACCATTGACTTCCGGCAGCGCCCTACCAATGTGGGCTTAATCGAGTTGGCGACAAATTCTTTCATCATCGCTCATGGTTCTCAGCTTTAAGCCGCCCCAGGCCATATCGGACGGCCTTCCGCCAACTAATTCCTCTAGATGAGACGTTAGCTCTCTGCATAAAATTACACCAGAGTGCCTCTGGCATCGATTGTGCATTAGTTCCAGTGTTTGCTCCATCCAGCTGCGACTGGCCGATGGACGGAGGACGCACGCACAATGGGTCAAACAACTGCGCCGCCGCAGCACAAAGCGGGCACAAACCGGCTCGATCCCGCGGCTTGCACCATTGACAACCGACTCGACTTGACTCTGGCCTTATCATCTCGTCACTATCGCATGGCTCGTCCCTCTCTGTGTCCATGGGTGTGGCCCAGGCTCCTCTCACAGCGGGGACACTATACGCTCTCAGCACATCTTCCGGTGCAACTCGGTGTGAAATGCGGGCTGTGCTCAGCACTACGTTGCATAACTCGCATGTACCAACGGCTGAAGGTTCCCAATGGGGCAGCTTATCATGATCCGTCTCGACCACGCTGATCGTCCGCCGACGTTCAACCACTGGTCCCTGGAGCTGGGAAGGTTCCGGCGAGGTTCTGCATGGGATCCCAGCCTCCTCACCTCTGGAACCCCCGGGCGGTGGTCCAATCAACAATTTGCCTCCATTAATGCGGTCACGCATCCACCCCAGGCCTTCCATCCGACTGGTGTCTCTGCTTGTCCACCTGGGGCTGGCCGCTGGAACACGGCGAAGGATGGCGCCATGTACCTCTGGCCAGAAAGTACCTTACCTACTGCTCTGAGCATCTCCACGACACGGCGTGCCTTGCATACTGTACGTTCCGTCACCGTTCCTCGACGCTGCAGTTGGCCCAATGTACCCTCGTACATATGCAGGAACAGACGAACAGTTGCACCACCGTATGCAGGTACGGCGGAAATCCCACAATTTCCAAATGTTTTATCGTTTCTTTCGTCAACTGCCTTTCTTTCGTCCCAACTCTCAACGGATTACACGCACTTATGCATATTTTCCCGACATCAGACATATTGCAATAGCTTGTCTCTTCGCAACGACGCCCGTCCTGTCTCATACGTCTGATCGCCTTGCTCTCTCTTCCCAGCTGGTGTCACAGTCTGTACCTCAGCTCTGTATCCTTAGCTTCGGGGTACATGCCGATTGACGTCGTCAGCAGTGTGAACTGGCGGGCCCGAGCTACTGGGGTGCTGCGGTACGGCACTGCTTGACAACCCACGCAGTGCATCTTTCGTGTGGGATGGCTATTCCCAGCAGGCAGGCGGGGGAGAGGACTTTGCCAAAGTGTTATCAGCCATCAAAAAGATCAGTATCGAAGGCCCGCAATTCGTTGCAACCAGTACGAATACCACGGCATGGTATTCTCGGTCGAACCAGGGATTGTAGTGGGGGACCAAACTGCCACCTAGACTTCGCGGAACCGGCATCGCAACGCTTGGGATTCACCTAGAGCCCTACAAGAAAAGCGGCGTGCGGATTGTGGGAATTCCAGTCGAATAAGAAGTCAGCTCATGCAGCCGACATGGGATGGCATGGAGAACGATTGCCCGCTAGCAACCTTTGTGGACTTGAGTTCAACTGAAGTTGTCAGGGCCGGGATCTGACCGCATGCTTGTTGACCTTTTCTGGACCAGGCCAGAGTCGTAGCCCGGGCATGTCAAGCTGCCAGGGCCCCAGGCTGGCCGACCGGGTGTTATCTCAGCGGATTCCACGGGTAAGAGCCAAGTGCCTGGCTCACGAATCCTCTCGCCACCGTTGGAGTGGTTGGGCCGTTCCTGGGAAATGGATCAGACAAGAGCAAACAGTGACACGATCCGATACACCGGAACACCTTAAGCCCAAAACAGCGGCTTCATCCAACATCCCCGACTCTTGGGTGGATGCCAACACCCATGTGCAAAGTTTTCCGACAGCCACCCCAGACTTATTGAACGGCGACTGAAGGCGGTCTGGAAGGAGATGCTTCGACAACAAATTGTGGTTGCGAGTGGGAGCAAACATTGTCTTGACCGTGCAAGACGCCTCAACCCACCTCATGAGCTCACGGTCCATGGCAGATCGCCAGCGAACCTGTCCAACCATCGTCAATCGCCCGTTGGAAATCTCCGCAAGCGGCTTCCTTAGAGAAATCCACAGAGAGCCATTAAAATGCCTTGGATGGCGCAATATCAACCATCAAGGACGACAACTCAGCAGATCTGCTCACTGTTCTATCAGGGAGTCCCCGGCGATCCGTCGTTTGATGCTCATGAAGTTCCCAATTGTACCCGCGGGTCCTTCTTTTCCCTCTGGAACGTCTGGGAAGTCCCCTTCTCCGAGTCAACTCCAACGACCTGGGAGCCTGGTAAATGAACATGGTACTCTGAACGGCCCGGGTAGGTAGCCGTGGGGTCCCGGCCCAAGCCAATGCCACCGAGACAGCCAACGGCGACCGGGCCCAAAAACGGCTCTTATTCCGACCTTGCTGCCCCGGATTTTGGGCAAATCTGGCAAAGCCTGCCTGAAATTTAAGTAAATCAACCACACCATCTTTGTATTGCTCGGCCACAAGGGTCTTCGCCGCAACCAGGCAGAAATCCAGAAGATCACCAAAGGGACCTCCAACAGGCCCGAGATGCTCTGGAGCCTGGGGCCGTTATTTAGCCTGTCCCGAACAACCCCGACCATCCAAGAGCCCGATGGACAGATTTCCCGCCATCGCCAACCATTATCCAACTGTTGTTAACTGCTGGGGTTAACGGTCCGGTTGCGGACAACGTGTTGCAAGGGGCTTCGCTTGGCGTGGAAAATCCTCCGGAATGAACTGGCTCCCGTCTGGGACTTGAGGCCTGGTCAACGCAACGGTAAAAAGCAAACACCAACCGTCGCCAACGTCTCGTTGTAGCGGGATCCGAGCCAGGCATTCTGCTACTATTTCACATTGGCTGCCCACCTGTCTATACTCGTGCAGCAGTGACAGGGTATGACTTGCCGAAATGCTCATCGAACACGACGTTGGAGATCACGAGGCTGGGCAGCCCGAGCGAGAGATACCAAAACACACAATGTTCTCTCTTTCTGTGGGCACGTGGCGTTACAGACAGCAATAGCTCGCCGGGTCACCCAATGCTTTGCTCTGTTCTCAAGAGCCCACACGCTTCTGAGGATTCGGTTAATCTTTGGGAGCTGTCATTCTGAGCCTTCCCAGTGGGGGCATCCATCTTATAGCCAGGGGGGACCCCGTCAGGCCGGTCAAGCAGGGGTCGACTCCGCAGCGACCAATGGGCATTCCCGCGGTCCTTAGTTCGTGGGCCTCCAAAGGCACCAAGACCTTCGAGAAGGTTTCAGGGCCTGCATGCTCCGACATCTGGGCTCCATCATAACGCATCCCGCATAGTCTCGAGGATGATCGAGTTGCCTTTTTAGGCCACCGTCGTTATCATGACGCATCGCTTCGTGCGGACTTTTGGAAACATTGGGAAACGTGAAGCAGATGGAGGGGGCGGCATGAATGATGAAGCAGCAACCCCAGAGTATGGGGCCGTTGTTGCGTCCTTCCATTATTCTAGAAAGAATGGCTTCGTCACCTTGAACGATGTCTCAGACTGCTCGGGACGTGAGAGCTGCGGTCGATATTAACGGACAGACCTATAACATCAGGATACGGAAGTCACGCCGAGGTTCTTCGACGACAGCCGTTCGAAGTTGTTTCGAGTACGTGATCCTCGGGAACATCGCGGCCAGCAGAAACATTGGTCACGTTATTCATGAAAACAACTATTGTCGATCGAACCACGACCAAACCGCGTCCCAATCTCGGCAGACTCAATCGCCTTCTTCGACCCGGTCGCAGTGTTACCATATCGTAACTCGGCTCGGTGGAGTTGCGAGGCTGCCTTGTCGCCCTATTAGAGTGCTCACGAATCTCACGAGCCGGAGCTCGCCATCGGCACGACCCATTGACGATGACACAGATAGCAACGTGGGTGTCGAGGAGGCCGGGGTCCTGAACGGCCTCCCGTTCGTCCCGCCACTGGTTTGCGAGTAGTTCATTGCCAAGCGCGATAGGCCCAATATCTGTGGCAGGATCACTTCCACTGCCACGGGGTCCACGGATGGGAGATAATGTCATTTCCATGTCTCTAACTACCGGCGTTCGTCAACCTTCTAGAAGTGATTGGCGTGGGGAACGGGAAATTGGGTGTTCCAAAAATCCCACCTCAGTCTTTGTCATCGAACCGACTGACGGACAGCTGGAGGTGACCGACTCATACGACCATATTCTTCCTGTAAACGGACAAGAAGCCGGTGTATCGAGGCGTCGAGAAGACGGGAAACCTTTCCAGCAGAGCTAGCGTGTGCCGGTTGCGCGACTGATGAGCTAGTGGCTCCACGGTCAATAGATCAAAACCTCGTACCGACAGAGAGACGTCTCTACTTTGCGCAGCTCACGGCCAGTTGATGCAGGATTCAGGAAGACGTCCGACAACAATACGAGCTTTATCTACCTGAATGAACAACGGCGGGCAACCACTACGGAAACTTACTGCCACCGCACGGCACATTGGAAAACCGCAGGCCGAGGACACCAATTAGAAATGAGCGACACTGTCAGCCCGCGTCAGAAAAGATTTTCGTTTCAATTGCTACATCCAAAGACGCCGGAGCGATACGATGGACTGAGCTGAAAAGCAAACTTGGAAAACCTGGACTACGCCATGCCGAGTGATAGAAGACGAAGGGGTGCATCGGTCACATTTCTCAGACCTGCAGTGCAGTGGTGTGGTAGTTTGGTATGCATTCGAGCGACACTGCTGTGGGAAAGCTGGCTCACTTGCAGGTTGCAGTTACAAACATGTGCGCACTAGCAGGCGCATTGGGGTCCAACCTCGCCGGCGGTGGTTACCATTGACGGTCGGAAAACGGCGTGTCTCAATGTCTGTCTGGGTGAGTGGGCGAGTGGGCTCGCGCCGCTGTATCTCTAGTTAGAGATTCGCTGAGAACGACAAGTGACAGGTCGAGTCCACCGCGGACTGGTTGTGGGCTTCAGTTGCTTTTCAGCAAACCGGCTGCCTCTCCGGCACCCGGGGTTCATCGGTGTCTCGAACCGGGGCTTAGGGCGGGCTTGGACGGAACTGTGGGCTGCGTCTGCGTTGCATTTGCTGGTGTCGGTCGACCGCCTGGCAAACATGGGCGTAACGAATAACGCAACGCAAGCAGCCCTCGGTATCTGATCTGATGTCCACCGCGACGAGTCAACAACATCGCGTCGTCGCCACAAACTCGTGATAATCAGGGACCGATGAGGGTGGGGGCTTGGGAGATGGCTTGCAACTTGCAAGGTACGAATACCTCTTACGCAGTACACCTAAGGTAGTGAAAGTTTCGCGGCGAGGAGGGTACTACTGCCCGTGCCATTCAAGGCTACTGGCCTAGCAGCAGATGGTTGCTGCCGCGCGAAGATCAACCACATCCACCGGATCCCCGTCGGATCCAGTGACGATGACCTCGCCGATGACTTAATTGCCCGATAATCAATCTTCAGAAGAGGCCCCCAAAGGGACCCTGAACCTAACCACGTTGACGATGTCTCTGCAACGCCTAACTTGAGTTCGGGGTTGATTGGGCTGCTAGCGGCTGCCTCTGATGGCATATTCCCAGGTCGAAATTGTGATCTTCAGCGTCTAATTGAAGATCCAGATGGGGCTCTGTCAACAGCGATGGGGGCTTATTCATGCGGATTAGCCTTGTGTTACACGCTACTGACCCCGGGGAAGAAAAGAAAATTTGTCTGCCAAACCTATCCTTGAAGAGGTTCTAGCCTCTGAATATCAAAATTCGACTGCCGACGCGTTCACCGACTGCTCTCGTCGATCATTTCCTTTGCAAAACAGCGGTCTTCCTTTCTGCCGGCCCAGTTAGCCATTGCCCCATGGGTGGCATCTGGCCAGTCTGACTGCTACCTCGACTTTGATCACTTGATCCACGCATGAAATGCGGAATGGAGAACCGGGTGCGGGAAAGAAGTTCCGCATGATGAGTCGACCGCGAAGGCATCGCAGCGAGTCCGACCGATATCCTCAGGGTGCAGCAACCCATTGCTTCTCCGGGCCTCGGTCGCCGACAGGTCACACACACACACACACCTCTTCCGCCCGGCACGGCGTCCCATGCACTCTCGCGACCGCTCTTTCTAGCGAGACGGTTCGTCCATGACACCGACATTTTTGGTGTTTTTTTCCAATACCCCCCAGTTATGTGTGTGTCTGTCGTTTCTTTTCTCGCTAAGAATGTCTCGCAGTTGCTTTGACCTCTTTAGAGTCAATCAAGAAAGAGGGGTTTGGCAGATGGCAGTGCGCTCGGGGATCCTATCCGCGCAAGTCAAAGCCGTCGTGGCCCTGCTTGACTCGACGAAGCGTCCGTGTCACCATGCCGGATGGCACTGTCACGACGTTGACAAGCCAGGGGATCCTCGAGGGGATGGGGGCAACTTTGAGGGTCCAGACGGCGGATCGCCCATAGTGAGTCTGTTCGCCAGACTAGCAAGTTGTTGAACTTGAACGCTTGCTGTCAGTCCATCGCAAGCTTCTTGTCAGCCCAGAGCACGTGCCCCGATGCCACGCCACCAGGCCTCTCAAGTGAGGGTGTTTGCTCCGACCAACTACGACGACGATAACATCCCGCCTCCCCTCCCCTCCTCCGTCTCCGCTCGCGTGTGGGCTGGGCTCTCCTGCGGGCGCGAGCGGGCTCGTGTTCCGGCTGAGTCTGGAATTAGTAATGCCGCGGCTGGAATCAGCGGCAAGACGCCTTGGGGGATGCGCGATTGCGCTTCCCCGGAGAACGGCGCTGTCCAGTTGGTTGCTGCTGACGGGCGCGCGCCAGTTTGGCGCAGATGTGTGAGAGAGCCCTACTCAGAGCGTGTGTGCTTTAGTGAGTTTGACTACCGGAGCGGCGTTGGCGGCCGGAGGTTCGGATTGGATCGTCCGGGGAGCTTTCCCTCCAGGAACACGTCCGCTCTAAATCGGCGTGGCTTGTTTTAGAGGGACGTTTGGTGGATGACTTGCAGTATTGAAACTCCTGCCGAGAAGCAAACTTTGCTTTTTTTTTTTGGCCTCTTGCCCCCTAAGCCTCGCGGAGTTGGCTGTCCAAGTTCGGGACCGCGCCGGTCTTCCGCCCCAGATCCCGCAGGAGGCTTTCGGGGCGGGACCATCGCGAGAGGGGTGCGTCCTGGGGTCCCGCTTCCTGACTTTGGCTGCATTGTGGCGCCGGGGGGGAGAGGCCGTTGGGCTCAGGTCGGCGACCTGAGGTCGGTTTGCTAATGTGTGATATGCTGCCCGCAGGGGCGCCGCGTGGTTTCAGGCGGCTTGTGGTGTTGGTCGCAGGTTTGGGTTGGTATCAAGCCGTTGGTGAGGAAGTAGCTGGCGATCGTCAGGGATGGGGTTGTGTGATGGTGGTGCTATGGTATGTTCGCATTTGGAATGACGACTGTTGTTTTAGTGCTTTGCAACGACGGCCGTTTACAGGGCCGGGCTCATAGAATGACCTCTTGCCTGTGAGGCTTCTTGAGGGGTGTTGTGATGGTACCTATGACGTAACGATGTTGAGCAATGACAAGTAAGCTATGAGAGGAATCCGCATCATGATGGCTTCGTTTGAAGCCAACTTACAAGCTCAATGCGTCATTTGGAGTCATTGAGTGGAGTTTGGCGTTCCTAGACAAAATCGGGATTATACACGCATCCAACGTGCTCGCATTGCTGTAAGTCTCGTATGAGAAAAGATGTTGCTGTTCATCGTGGACGACGTCAGTGTGCCGGTTTGGATATCAGGCCGTGTCTTAATTCTCAGTCGTCACAGTCATGTGACCAGTGCTCGATTCATTTGATCGGGACTCCATGACACTTGCCATCGCCTCCTCGATATGTGTGGTTCCCTTTTCCAAGTTTCTCCGTGAGGCTGGGGCAGCAGAATGCCATTCTAAGCACTAGTAATAACCAAGGCGATATGCATCTGGTAGATACTCACATGCGGAGATGCATCAACAAAATCAGCTATGTTGATTGGTCATGAGAAATAGATCTCATCCTGAAAGCAGCCGGAAGCTGTACTGATGAATTCTCACGCGGCGCATATCGTCTATCATGGGATCACAGT
The DNA here is from genome assembly GCF_000319635.2 of Colletotrichum fructicola Nara gc5. Taxonomy (NCBI): domain Eukaryota; kingdom Fungi; phylum Ascomycota; class Sordariomycetes; order Glomerellales; family Glomerellaceae; genus Colletotrichum; species Colletotrichum fructicola. The sequence continues at coordinate 2,392,084 of NW_027094051.1, read as the reverse complement.
GAAGAGATCGCCATCGAGACAATAACGTGTGCTCCTTGGACGTTGATATTCGAGGTCAATCTACCGCCGGGTTGGTTCAGTCTATTTGCCAGCTGGCTTTCATACTTATGTGTCAAATACAAGTTTCAATTTACACCTCACGTAAAATAGTGCCCGGCACCATGGCACCACGCGGAATTCCGAGTGTAAAACACAACATGACTTCATCTTCAATGACGAGTGCGGTCTTAGCTTGGTCAATCATGGAGAGGCACACGCAACAGGTTCCTTCTTTCAGTCTGTATGTTAATAGCTGGGGTTTCGATGCTTTTTGCGTATAGCACGCTACCTCATAATTATCATTGACTTAGTCGGCAGATCTGTATTGCATGCTAGTCGAGCTCATATTTACTTTCTCTGCCATCACGTCTGTTGATTCGATTTACAAAAAGACCGGGACTGGTTGAGTATGTGGTGCTGAGTAACACGTTTGGTCTTACGTGCGTTCGAGGTTCAGATTGTCAACTAACTTGGAGACTTTTCTATCAATACCAGTGACGGCAACACGAATGACTTGACATGAGTTCCATTTGGGCGCTTCAGGTCATTATGATCTGCTAAATGCCAGACCCAAGCAAGATGCTTCTCTCTTTAGGGCCTCAACATTCGATCAATAAATAACTTGAGGCCGGGAAGGTTGATTGCTTGCTATCGCTATGAGAGAGATGGGCACCAAAGAACGAGACAAGTAACAGCACTGACATTCTAGACTTCTATGCCCTGTCATATATATTGCATAGGTAAGTCAATATCTTACTATGACTCATTACCTAGTGATCTTATTCAGTCAAGTAAAATGTCGTCTTGGTAAAGGAACGTTCCCTCATTTTGAATGCAACCTGCAGAAGGGCAAAAATAGGTGTACTATTAAGCTCACAAGGCAAAAGAGGATGATCAGTGGGAGGCTTGAACTCCCGACCTTGGCATTACTGAACATGTCAGATAACATATTAGTACCACGCTCTAACCAACTGAGCTAACCGACCGGGTTGGTGTCCGCATTTGTGGATGTGGATGCTCTCCGGAGCGGGCTCGAGGGCTCAGGAACCCACTACCGGGCCGGGGACGAGTGCCTCAACGGGTCGCATGCGTTGGCATCAATATCCGGGGAAAAAGGACCGTGAATCGAAACGAGTGAGTGCGCATTGCTGGCGTTAGCTAGGGGCAATTCCTAGAATAGTGCGGTGGAATCTTGTCAAGTTTGAAGCTGCCGAGATTTGAGAGAATGCCACAGGGACATCGAGTGCAGAGAACGGCGCAGAGAACGGCGCAGAGAATGAGATCAAAAATGAGATGTGCTGTGCTACTGTATCAATTTATGAGGAACCACAAACAGACCTTGAGATAGTGTCAAAGCCCTCGATGCTGATGCAAATCGTCAAATGACCCTTCCGGATACCAACAGAGAACGTTTTCTACGACCTCCTGGAAAGCCAGTATCCAGAGTGACTTGCCAGCTAAGAGCCGGCTAAGAAAGTCTGAGCCTTCTTGAAGAGATTAGGGAAACCCTAGGCCCTTGAAGAGGAACTGCCCAAGCTCCGTAACGTTGGTGACCTCTGAAGCAGGCTTTAATGTCTCGATTCCCGCTCCTTCCCTTCAACAGACCAGGGGCACTTCCAGCTTGGACTAGGCTTGACTCTCCTTTGCATTCACCGCATCCGTAAATTCAGCAGTGGCTGCTTGAATCCTGAATGCTTATATTTAAAGAGGCAATCAGGTCGCCAGGGGCACTCTCACCCTTCTCAGCCGGAGGTTTACTTCCATGTGGTCTGGACCTAGCAACCCTCACCCTCCTTTTCTGTACGATCTGATAGTGTAAGGTATCCATTCGCTTTACGAATCGTTGAGTATGTTACCATATTGTACGATTGGGGTTGGAGGCTTTATGCTTTGACGAGGGACACACAGTAAGGGACTGTCAATGCACCTACTGCGTGGTCCTTACCAACCGAAAAAGACAGCAATATGAACCATGAGGGCTCGCGAGAAACTCAGCTCGGGAAGGAGGTTTCTCAGGCGATAATCACTTCGCACCGGAAAAGAGTTCGGGCAACTACACCAAGATACCGTGCGTGAGACATCTGATATCTCCGTGAGGTAATTGAGTTACTACCGGACGGCCCGACAAAGCCACACGCACAGCCGTATTCAAGTGAGACCCCGCTGTGTTCACCACGATTGGTGATCTGAGACATTTGACGACTTTCCGTCTTGACCTTCGTGGGGGAGCGGATCGATCGCACCTGGAAGGGTAGCGAGCGCGGGATCTATCGCATTTGCACAAGTTTAGGCTGTCGTCGCTGAGTTTAACAGGGCCACCCACATAGGAGGAGCCTCACAACTGCTCGTTGATACCGGAAAGAGTCGCCAAGAATCATTCGTTGAGGGATACTCAGCTGCAGAACCTTCAGTTGAGTCTCGTTTGGTTTGCTTGCCCATGAGTGCTGCTAGCTAATTACTCTCCTCCTCCTTATTAAGTCATAGCCGCATGTTCTTCAAGACTAAAACTCAGTGCGGGGGTGACAGACGACGATACACCTCGTAGCTAGTAGAGATTAGAAAGAAATCACTAAAAAGTTACCATAGATACCTGATCAAACGGCAAAAATGACAACTGTGAGATTCGAACTCACGCCTCTTTCGAGACCAGAACGCTAATCCTCTGGGAGGATCAAGCTGATCGCTTGAGTCTGGCGCCTTAGACCGCTCGGCCAAGTTGCCTATGACTAACCATGTCAAGTTCAAAGATAAGTAGGTATGCGGAGATAAGCCGCTGCGCTATCTTATCGCCGCCCGACATCGCGTGAAAGCTACAGGTTTTGACGGCATCATATCCCAAAATTCATGCAATCGGGCCTCTCTGTGGTAATAAGTCGCTTTGATAAGAGGCGCTACGAACGTTGTCACAAATTTCATGAATGGGTGAAGATCCTCCAGGCCAGTCATTGTGTTGAGAATAGTGATGGATCATCAACAGCCATTCGCGTGCTTGACGGATGGTTGTGAGACAGAAAGAAGCCTTGCACACTTTATTGCGAATTCTGGACTTTACGACGCCTCACTCAGACCTTCCAGATACAGCGACATCAAACCAAGTCGGATGGACCACTTTCGAATCCATTCACGCCACAGCAGAAATGCGAGGGTGTAGATGCATCCGGTTGCGGATGGAGAGGAATCATTGTCTTGGCGTCTTCCAAAGTGTATGCCGCCATCCTCTTCCCAACTCTGCTGGTGCGTGTCACACCGATTTCAAGACCCTCCTCAGAGGAGAGCAATCCTTGGAAAACTCATCTCAGCTGCGTCGTGGAAGTGGGCAGGTCGGTAGGCAAGATCACGGGCGTAATTGAAGCGTCATTTGCATCTTGCCGTTTCTGGAGAAAGTCGCTGAGATCGGTGTTAGTTGCGGCCATAACGACGATCCGGACCCATTGCGGCTCTGTTTTAAGCCCAAAGCATCTCGATTTAAGCAGTGACTACGGTTACACAACCGAAGCCTCCAATTATCGCCGCCACTGTCAACCGTTAAGATCTAGCGGAGTGAGACATCTCGTCGAATGCGGCAGGTTTGAGCAGACGAGCTCTCTGAATGGGCGACATCATGCTGCCAAAGCGGCGAATGCTTCGTGACCCGCAAACGTCCTCAATTTGTGAGGCCTGGCCGTCTCGGATCTCGACCAGCTCGAGCCGACGATGTGCATCATAGATGAGAGCTACAACGATGCATCTAGCTTGTGCGTAGTAACGCAGCAATGACGAACTAGGGTGCAACGAGAGACTGTCACTGCCAGCCGCGTGCGGCGCCACTCAGCTTAACTGACGGAATAGATCTCATGGAGGCCGATCTATCTCCATCGTCAAGAGTCTAGATTCATACGCTTAGCTGTTGCACTCGGATGCAGGCGGCAGCGGAGTTTCCGTGGCAGATGAGCCAATGGAGGAGCTTGCTTTTCTTCGATAGCTTGCATTACCCATTGCGGGTTCATCGGATGGAGACTGGATGCGACAGAAGCATCTCACTTATGTCATTTTCCAACGAGCTGTATAAGATGACTCTCGGACCGGCCTTCAGACATCTTCCAAAGACCCCAAGTACTTCTCCGGCCGAGACTTTTGGTTACCTCAACAGGAACATAGGTGGTCCCCAGTTCAATCAACGACCATGACTGGATATGAAGACAGCAACATGGTAGAGGCCCAGGCTCGGACGCCATACGTCTCAGTGGCCCCCGACGAGATGACTGCCGACCAATTTGACGAGAAAGACCAGCAGGGAGTGGAGGTCGAGGAGGAAATCCCCTTGAGAGATGACAATCCTGTCGTAGGAGACAGTCTTCGACTTCCTACGGTCCCTTCTCGGCCACTGCCATTTTGGATTCGCTATCCAAAGGCCTTGCTTTGGTGCTTCGTCCCGAGCTTCCTGCACCCTACAGATCCAGCCAAACCACCAAAACAGCTTCATCCGACGGCATGGCTCGGTAATTACCTAATCGGAATCATCTCGAAAAGCATCGCTAACAACATCTACAGATGGCCTTCGAGGCATAGCGTCATTCGTGGTCGTCTGCCACCATTGGTCACTCGTCGTTTACCCCATCGAACTGCACAAGGGGTACCTATCCGATGATAAGCCTATGTTCATCCAACTACCCATCATACGCTTGGCCGTGTCTGGATATTGGGCCGTGTGCGTTTTCTTCGTCATCTCTGGCTTTGCCCTCAGCTACAAGCCCATGAAACTTCTATCTCAGAACCGAAGGGCCGACTTCGCCATCGCCGCGGCCTCCTCTGCCTTCCGCCGATACATCAGAATCTTCGCCTCTCCTGCGGTCACAACGCTCGTCATTGCCCTCATGACATACGCGGGTTGGTTTCAGCATGGAGCGAGGCCGAAGACACTCATCTTCCCGAGGTTGAGGCCGCCTGTGGCCGGGACTTTGTATGGTCAGCTAGAGCATTGGTTCATTAAGATTGTTGGATTCGCCGACCCTGTGTCGCGAAACACTCGGAGGGGAAACAACTTTCCGTACGACGCCGCTCTCTGGACTATACCCATCGAGTTTGACTGCTCAATGGTCATCTTCCTCGCTCACGTCGCCTTCTCCAGACTACGCCCCGGCGTCCGGCTCTTCTTCCATGTTTTCGTCAGCTGCTACACCCTTTGGTTCAATATGTGGGAGTTCTTCCTGTTCTTCGCCGGACTTCTCCTTGCGGATCTTCACTTCCACTTCCAACCGGCGTCGGGTGAATTTCACGAAGGTGAAGGCGGTTGGAACGCCCTCCCCAGATGGACAAATAGCTTGCGACGGGACAGTTTCGCTCGCTTCCAGTCCATGATCGCCGGCTCGCCGACCTTTTCCAACTTCAGGAGCTCTATACAATCCCGCCGCGACAGTCTCTCATCCTCGCCCTCCCTGCCAAAGTTCAAGAAAGTCGTTGGCATCGCCGCATTCATCTTCTCGCTGTGGCTGCTCTCGTACCCGCACTTGGTCAACGATGCTGCCGCAACCCCGGGCTACAGGGCTCTGACTGCCATCACCCCCAAGCAATACAAGAGCGGAGATTCCCTTTGGATTCCACTTGGTGCCATCCTTCTCATCTTCACCATCGACAGGGTCCCTTCCCTGCAGCGCATGTTCAACAGACCGTTGATACAGTACCTCGGTCGCATCTCATTCATGTTGTATCTGGTCCACAACTCGATGTTGTGGATGTATGGATGGCACACTTGGCAGTTCATGACGTCCATCACCGGAGTCGCCACGTCTTGGCAGTACTTCTGGAGCGTATTCTGGGCGAGTTGCTTCTTCCTGCCCGGTGTCATTGTGGTGGCCGACTTCTTTCAGCGATATGTGGACTCGAATGCAGTTGCGTTCGCAGCTTGGCTTGAGAAGAAGTTGATTGACAAGACGGCATGAGCTTAATGATATGAACGGTTGTTGGCTGGGACTCCCACTAATAATTAATAATGTTTCTTTTGTAACAAGCATCATGGATTGAGCGGGCGTTCGGGGGCAAGAGGTCGGGTACTGTAACCCCAACCCTTCATCATTGATTTAACTAGAGATTAATAAACATTTCTTACATCAATTTGCCTTACCTGCCTGCTATCTTCTAATCGTCCCAAACAACACCAGCATACTGTAAGAACATCCAGCGTTTCCTCATGGATAAGAGAACGCCGGGACAGCGCATAGGCGGTCCAAGAACGACGAGACATGGGATGAACGATATTGACCAACTTATTCCACCGAACCACACCCAATCCGTCGTCGTCTTCAGCCCTCGACTCGCGGCTCTCCACAACCCCGCCGTTAATTTAGACCCCTGCTCCATCAGATAACTTTTTCGCATCTGATAATCACCCACCGGGTATTCCGCGCGGGTCTGCCAACTATTGTCATCATTTTTAGCTCAATAAAAAAACATTGATCTTGATCCGACCTCGATTCTTCTGGACCAACGCCGAACGGAATCGTCCGACATAACGAGGTCATCCATGCCTTGTCCCTGAGTCCCTGCAGGAGAGGGGATGCGGGAAGCGGGAAGAAAGTCGCAACCGCATCGTCTGCCCGTTCCGCGATCCACGACGCAGCCGGGCAGAGATGCTCCATTGGGCCAGGGACCCGATGCAGCACATCCATCTTGAACGCTTGGCGGCCTGGGGCTTTTCCCTTTCCTCTGCATATTTGGCAAGAAAATACCCGCTCCGCCGCTATGGGCTATGGAGTCAATAAAGCAGTCCGTCGTTGGACGATGCGCCAAAAGAGAAGGAGAAAAAAATTAAAGAGGGATCCAATACGATGTTGGATATTAAAAGCACGGCTGCTGCCGTTCGCGCGACTGCTTGGCAGCACGAGAAACTCACCCCTCCACCGCCCGCTCGCTCTGATCTGACTTTCGTTTGTGGAGAGTGCTCTCCTTGAGTTCGAAGCGATGAAGGCCAAAGTCGTCATCGCCGGCGCCGTGGCGTTGATGCGCTCGGCGGAAGCTGCATACGTGTGGCCTTCCCAGTACGACGAGATCGAGGACATTCTCTCCTTGCAGACGGGCTACCGCAGTCGAGGCTTCGTCGATGGTAAGACCACTCCAAGCTCAGAGAGAGAGAGCCCCGAAACCCGCGTCTAACATTCTTCACAGGCGTAACTCCCTGCTCCTTCGGAGGCAACATCGCCGGCCGCCAGTTCGCCGCGGAGTGGATCCGGACCGCGTTCCACGACGTCGCCACGACGAACGCCGCCGCGGGCGAGGGCGGCCTCGACGGCTCCATCTGGTTCGAGGTCCACCGCGCCGAGAACGGCGGCGCGGCCTTCAACAACACCTTCAGCTTCTTCGCGAACCTCTACTCCGCGCGGGCTTCCGCCGCGGACCTCCTGGCGATGAGCGTGGTCGTCGCCAACGCCGGCTGCGGCGGCGCGCGGATGCCGTTCCGCGCGGGCAGGGTCGACGCGCAGGAGGCCGGGCCCGCGGGCGTGCCGGAGCCGCACACGCCGCTGAATACGACGATGGCGCGGTTCGCCGGCGCCGGGTTCGGCCAGGGGGAGATGATCTCTCTGGTGGCGTGCGGACACACGCTCGGCGGGGTGCACAGCCGGAACAACCCCGACATTGTCGGCCTCGAGCCGACGCCTGACACGGTGGTGCATTTCGACAGCACCTCTGACGTGTTTGACGGCAACGTGGCGACGGAGTATGTCGACGGGACGACGACGAACCCGCTCGTCGTGAACGCGAACGCGACGCTTAACTCGGACAGGAGGATTTTTGGCAGCGATGGCAACAAGACGATCACGGAAATGGGGCGCACGGGGGATGGATTCAAGACGGCGTGCGCGGACGTGTTCACGAAGATGATTGATACTGTGCCCGCGAGTGTGACCTTGACTGACCCCATCGACGCGGTTGACATCAAGCCGTATGTCAGTATGACACTGAGCGGGAACGGGAGTATCGCGCTCAGTGGCTGGGTCAGGGTTCAGACGACGGAGGGAACTGGGCGGGATACCGCGGATCTGGCCGTCCACCTGACTTATGCTGACCGCAACGGCGACGGCGACGTCGTGGTAGCCACGACCCTCGACGAGGGCGGCGTAAGCACCGGCCTTCACGGAGAGACCTTCGCCTGGTACCAGTTCTCGACGGCCGTCGACGCAAGTCGTGGCATCAGCAAGTTTGTCATCCATCTTACCACGCCCTCCACCAATGCCACAACCATATACAGGAACGACGGCAGCGGGTACCCGCTGGACGACGCGCTCCTGTACCAAGAGTCCGAGTCGTGCGTGAACCGGACGAGCGTCAACAACGAGCGAGCCTTCACCGTCACGGCGGCGGTGCGCAAGGAGCGCGCTTCGGACCCCGTGACGATGGACCTCGTGCGCCTTTTGAGGAGGCAGGGTGTCATTGTGCGAGGGTTGGAGGTTGATACTATCGACTTGTTGGCGACGGGTGAGGAGAGAGGGGAATATGTCATTTTCGAGGGGACGACGGGGCTTGCGACAAGCGGATGGAGTACGAGCTTCGATCTTGTGCTTGGTGGTGAGGAAGAGGTCAAGGTTGAGTTTCTGAAGACGCAGGCATGTCCAAGGTCATAAGAAAGATGACGATGCTGTAGAGATGGTGCTTAAGGCAGCAAATAACACCATGAAGCTCTTGACGAATCCATGATTACTTTCTCTGACTGACTTATTGAAAGCTGCTTAACGCGTTGCTCTTGGTTTAGTGTGGAATCCCACCTCTCATCGTATATCTCAAAAGAACCCAGGACTTGTAAACCACAGAGCATGGTCCTTACACCGGCGAGGTACTCAGCAGACCTATACGGTGCGGAGTCTCCTACTTTAGCCATGCGGTACAAAATGATAGCTTTTGGAGTGGCTGAAGGTAAAATCAGTATCGAACGACACGGTTTGCCTCAACCTCGCACGACACATTTTCACATGACGGGCGGAAGCTGCCTGTGAACCCGGGGTAGCACACGTCTTCACACTTCTTCAACGGTCTTCAACCACCAATAATGGACGCAGTCACGTTTCGAGGCCCCTCTTGAGGTCCGATGATCTTGGTCGTTACCCCTGAGCTCCTACATCATGAGGACGGCAAAAGTTGCCGTGCTCCAAGCAAACGCCATTCTATTGCACTCGGGGAATTGCAGACAACCATGCCATTGTGTCAATCGAGCCGGGGCGTTGGGATAGCTGCATCGATAGGCGAGCCATGTGGCGTTTGAACCCCTCTCTGCCTTGGAAGAAGCAGGTGCTCAATCTGTAACCAGGGACGAAGCAATCGACGGTCGGCTCCGGGTTGCAGAGGCAGGCTTCTGGGGCGGGGACCCACGTCGATCAAGAAAGAAAATATGGGCAGCAAGCAGCCAATCTTGTCAGAAAAAGGCGGTCGGCATGGTGGTAGTAGTGTCTTGGCCTGTTGAGGGATAAAAAGAAGAACGAGTGGCTGGTGACTAAGACGATCCAGAAACAAGCCCGGGGACGACCAGGTTGGCGGTATCCTCGGGGGGTCTGCTGTTCGTGGCGTTGGGGTGGGGTCAGATCGGAAATCTGGAGAGCATCCCCCGTGGTGTTGCGTTCACTGCATACGGCGCACGCATGAAGAGCAACAAGCCAAGAGAGAGGTGAGGGTTTCGAACGACTAGGAGAGGTTGAGTCCGCCAGGAGGATGAGGCACTGAGGACGGCAGTCTAAGAGCAGCACACTATAGGATCAGGGGTAGGCATATGTCGTGCGATTTACCATGCTATTGTACTGCTGTGCCACCGACCTCATGCGAAGGAAGACATATACAGACTTCTGTGGTGATGATGATGTGATGGGATTGGACTGTCGGGCTCTTGACTTCAGAAGTCCTGCGCATGCATCAGGCAAGGAAGAGGTGGGAAGGGGGTTGCGGAGGGATTGGGAGGTGTGGAAGGTTGGGACGTGGAAGGGGCTCTGGAAGTTGCGGAAAGCCGGTGTCAGAAGTTGAAAAAAGAAACGAAAAGTGCCCCGCCAGGGATATTGACAGTGACATGTCAAATGCTGTGCTGCGACGTTGGGATGGAAGGTTCCGTACGTAGTAATAGATGAGCGTCTGCGGATACGCAGTACATACGATGGATGATGCAGTGGGTTGCCTACCCTAGGTACTGCATAGTTATTGTCTTGAGGGTTCCATTGTCTTTTTTCTGCTGCTTCTGTGGAAAGCCGCATGCGGTAGCTATTGCAGAGGAGACCAGGAACAAACATCCGAGCTTGTTGATGAGCGTGCGGCATCGGGGGTTTCCACGTTTCCAACCTCTCCGTCTTCGCCGGACCTAGCCCCGGGGGGGGATAGGAAGAGTGGATGGCTAAGGGTATGATGGAACATGACGGGGTCAGACAGGACAAGGTAGGTATAGTGTGTACTAAGGAAAGGTAGGATAGGGCGGCCGTTTGAGGGTTTGGCAGTCTGTCAGATGCCGTGATGGTGTTGGCAATATGCAGCAAGGTCGCATGGCATGTTTGTCGTTCGTGTGAGCTGCTCGAGCTAACATCTGAGAAAGGAAAGGAAGGGAACGAAAGGATCCATTCTGATCCATTGTGGTGCTTCTTCCCCCTCTCACTGATGGAACCTAATCGCAGCCCACTTAGCTTGGAAGCTGCACAGGACGTCTCGCGAGATACACTTGCAGGGTGTTGTTGACGTTGGAGTTGTAACTCAGTACTTGCAAGTCTTGTAAAGAAATCAAAAGAATTGGACCGGGGCGTCAAGAGGGCAAAATGGTAACAAGAAGCATCCAATTAAGACCGGGTGTTGTTCAAAAACGAGGCTAAAAGTGGCCTCATCAACGGTGCGGCCTTCCACCCCGCCGTGTACGTACCTTGATTCCATGCTTCTACCTGGTAGACAGGTACCTAGGTAGGTAAGAGGCTAAGGTAGGTGCAGAACTCAGACCTCAGACCTCAGACCTCGCAGCGGGCAAGCATCAAGTCGAACGCACCTGCCACGTTCTGGAGCACTCCCAAACAGGATTAGCGGCTTGTCGGCTGGACCCTGGCGTCCGCTCGGAGGGGCTCGTCCAATGGGAAGGCGTTCATACTGGGGACAAGCATGCCTGCCACACTTAGATAATCCGCAAAATCAGCCCATTCTCACTCCATCCGCCGCGCTCCAAAGCTCATGTCATGCCATTTTCCAAAATCGTTTGAAGCATCCGCGAAGCAATCTCCAATTCTGTCGAACCACTTACCTCCGCCAGCTACCGCCCAGCTATCAACACTCACCCTCGCCGTCGCAAGCTTGTCCGGTTCCTGGCGCGCCCCTCCCCTCTTTTTTTTTTTCCCCTCCCCCGAGCAATCGCCCTCATTATTTTTTTTTTCTTTTCCTCTTCTCTCACTGACACCCTTCACACCGTCTGTCCCGTGTCTCGTCTGGTCTGCAAGCCCTGGTCAGGTCTAAGGTCTTATTTCTGGTCTGCTCGCTCGTGGTTTGCTGCTGCTTCTGCTGCACCCACTGTTCTGGTCCTGGTTTCTGATCTGCCCTGGTCTGGCTGCATACCCAGCGACCCTACCCAGTACTATTATATCTCGAATACCACCTCCGGACCCAACATTTTTCCTGTCGCACACACACACATCCTCGGACGAGAACACCACTGCACCGCTCAACGGCTGGAGCCGTACCTCTGTTTCCGCCCTCGCCTCGAGCTCGAGCTCCACGCCCGCTTTAGTGTGTGCCGTGTGTGCGTGTGTGTGCGCCAGTGTGGTGTATCCTACTTCAACTGCGCATAGCACACGAGAACCCCACGTTTACGTCCACCTCCACGTCCAACAACAAGCCAACTTCTGCCGTGCGAGCGCGGCTTTGTCTAGACAACCCGACTACTACGAAGCCTCATTGCATTGCCTTGACCTTGCATAGTTAGCCCTCCAATTACCTCGGGCCCTCCACACAATTACCTGCCTGCTGTCCCCGAAAGGCCAACCCCGCCTGTCTAAGAGACTGTGATATCACTGTACGAACTATGGCACCCGGTATACTCAATTCCGACGGTTCAATGGACGACCAGCACGCCGGCACCGCCGCCGGGCGTCTTAACGCTCTGGACGCCACCGTAGATACCCTCACTCTCCTTCGAAGCTTGCCTGAGCCTCCTATAGAGTCCCAGGTATGCGTTGTCGGCGCTGGACCTGCCGGTCTCATGCTGGCGGCCAACCTAGGCCGTATGGGTATCAAGGTTGAGGTCATTGACGACAGAGCCGATCAGACGCCTGTTGGAAGGTAGAGCGCACATCAACCACATCCGACTGTGTCGGTTCGCTAACACCCACGTAGAGCAGATGGACTCCAGCCCAAGACCATCGAGACCTTCCGCCAGATGCGCCTGGCCGATCCTTTGTTGCAACGAGGCGTCCGAGTTTACGACATTTCCTTCTGGCGAAGCACGGCCGATGAGCCTCTCCACAGACTGGGCCGCGAGATTCACTACCCTCCCATAATTGACGTGCTGGACCCCTACATTCTTTTGGTCCACCAGGGCATGGTTGAGGGCATCTTCATAGATGACCTGAAGAAGCGCGGAGTTGAGGTACGGAGGAACACGGCGTTCGAGTCCTACAGCGTACCGGAAAACAAGGCCGGGCCCCTCCAGGTCAATTGTCGCACGAACGTCACCCAAGACAGGCGGACCATTTTGACGCAGTACCTAATCGGATGTACGTCTGGCAGAGTACTCTGTTCTTCCGATGCAAGCAGCTAACGAAATCCAGGTGACGGTGCCCACTCAAAGGTTCGTAAGAGCATCCCGGATGCGCGGGCCATTGGTTTGTCGCAGCCCGCCATCTGGGGCGTTCTTGACGGCGAGCTGATTACCGACTTTCCTGATATCTGGTCCAAGACATTAGTCTACTCCCAAGAGTACGGCTCGATTCTGATTATTCCTAGAGAGAGGAACATGACCCGCTTCTACATTGAGCTCAAGGCGAACCCCAAGGCCGACAAGCGAGAGCTTGGCCAAGAGTTCGTCATGGCTCGCGCAAAGAAGATTATGGCTCCGTTCGAGGTTGACTGGAAGTACATTGAGTGGTTTGGTCGCTACCAGATTGGTCAGAGAGTGGCCAGCCGGTTCTGCGACTCCCACCTGAGGGCCTTCCTTGCTGGCGATGCCAGTCACACGCACTCCCCGAAGTCTGCTCAGGGCATGAACACCTCGATGCACGACTCCTGGAACTTGGCATGGAAGCTTAACCTGTCCATTCGCGGACTTGCGAAGCAAGCTCTTCTCGAGAGTTACGAGGAGGAGCGAAGAAAGATCGCTGTGGACCTCGTCAACTTCGACTACGAGCATGCCAACCAGATTGCCGGCGGTGACGCTGTTGCACTGGCGGAGAACTTCAAGACGAACGTCCGTTTCATCTCTGGTATCGGTGCCGAGTATGCGGAGAGTCTTCTGAACAGATCGGATCCACAGGGCCTCGTTATGGGAGACGCCAGACCCGGTTGCTTGCTCCCTCCCGCCAAGGTCACCCGCTACATCGACTCCAACCCCGTTGATATCCAGCTCGACATTCCAATGCTCGGCCAGTTCCGCATCTATCTCTTGATGTGGGATATTCAGGCTTCCAGCCCTTTCCTCGAGACCTTCTGCCAGTCAATCGCCTCTGCCAACTCCTTCATCAGCAAGCTCTCTGCGTCTGCGAGTGCGTCATATGCCGCGCAGCCCAGGCTGCCATCTCCCGAGGATATTTACTATCGACCCGAGCGATACACAGCCGTTAGCCATCTCTTCACATTTGCACTGCTTAGTAAGTTGAATTGCACGTGGATCCATTCGTTGTACCTGCGCTGACAAACCCCCAGCCACCATGCCGAAGGCCGATGTGGAGATCTCAGACCTGCCAGCCCTGCTGCAGGACAGCCGCTGGACGTTCTACCTGGACGACATCCCAGAACAGGACACGCGCGGCCAGCTCTGCACCAACAAGTGGCTCGGCAGCCTCGGCCCTGGCGAGGTTGCCATCGTCAACGTACGACCCGACGGCTATGTTGGATCCGTCGGCAGGTGGGACTCGAGCATGGATGACGCCGGCGAGGAGGCTGCCCGCTGGCTTGATACTTACTACGACGGCTTCCTTCAGCTGCCCAACGGCGGCGCCTCCCCCACCCCGACAGCAACCCCCATGGCAGTCTAGACATGTCCAATCATTAATATCTAGTCTGTTCTCAGGGGCGACTATTTTGAAGCGTTTCTGTATCATACTACACATCTCACATCACGACACATAATCAAGGTGCTTGGAAACAGGGCATCACGCATTATCAAGAAAAAAGCAACGCAGGCATGAACTCATCACACTTTCTCTCTCCTTCCAACTTGTCCAGCAGGTGTTGGGGAGTGCGGCGGCGGTGCGATTGTTATCTCGGCATTTTCAGGAGCTAAGGGGGTAGAGATGGAACAGTAAGCAACTTTGCTGCAAAGCGTGCTTGGTTTCTCTTGGTATCTCTTTACGGCATTCTGGGTTTATTTTTGTGGCAGCCGATTCTCTTTTTTTTTCTTCTTTTTTCTGGGATGGACCACCATAGCCAGGCAGAGAGACACATGTCAATAGACGGAATCTTCATTGCAGATCACACATCCTTTCAGCTCCACGATGCCACGCGCAGACTGGGGCCATCATCGTGAGAACATGGCACCATGGCTTGGGATCCCTGGTGAGCTGTCATCTCCCTTTTCCCCATAAACCCACAGTAACAGCTCCCGATCCGTCCAGCAGTATGCCGAGGGAACTCCTCTGGCCTTGCCCGAAGAAGCTGGTGCCGCTCGCTGCCTGCCGCAAGCTCATGGCAAGGCAATGTCCCTGCACGGCGAAGCAACGGCTAGCTTTGAGGCCAGCTCCCTTGCATCAGACGACCTTCCACCCCAGCCCTATCAGAATCGTACCACGCTCACGTCCCCCGCACCGTCCTCGCCGACAACCCACCTCTCATCGCCCGCCAGCGCCGCCCCCGACATGACGGCCCTCCACATGTCATCCGGGAACTGCACCTCTGCCCGGCCTGCGTCTCCACCGTCCTCCTCTGCCTCGGCCGTCGTGGTCCCACCACCACCACCAGCAGAGAAGGACCCATCCACAATCGCGCTGACCGTCTCCATTGCGAAGCACCGCCTGCCGCAGACCCGCACCCCCGCCGCCTCGTCGACGACCTCGGCGACCGTGAGGTATGGGAACTCCTCGTGGCGCCAGCAGGGGGCGGCGGTGGCTCGTCCAGGGCTGCTGCTGGAGGAGGAGGAGGCGGGGCAGAAGGACCTTTCCGCGTCGCCCTCGGCGCCGCACTCGTCGACCCACGCCGGGCCAAGAGCCGTGAGCGGGACGCCCGTGCTCCGGAGAAAGTGGCGCGCCGGCGGGGTCTCGGAGGACTGCGGCCCCGCGGCCCACTGGTGGTCCTCCTCCTGCAGCACGACGTTGCCGCCGCGGGCTTCGTGGGTCGTGTCGAGGACGAGGCGCATCAGGCGCGGGGTGTCGCGTTGCCGGATGCCCCAGCGGTCCAGGTCGCCGTTCGTCAGGCGCAGGACGATTTCCGGGCCGGCGTCGGTGGTGGGTTTGTGTGTCGAGGACGGGTCGATGGAGGGTCTGTACGCTGAGGGGGCGTTGAGAGACCACACGACGAGGCGCTCGAGGGGGGTGTCTTCGCCCCAGGGGGAGCGGGTTGGCTGGTGGGCGTAGAGGGCGTAGTGTGTTGCGTTGTGCGTCGAGAAGAGGCGGTCGGAGGGGGAGAGGGGGAGGCCGAGGTAGTGGATCTTCCACTCCGAGCGGAACTCGACGATGGGTGGGGACGACGCCGAGGGGTGGAGGGGCGAGGAGGTGGTGGTCACGGTGAAGGCGGACGCGAAGTGGCGATGGGCTGTTTCTGAGTCGTTCAAGGGGTGGGAGCCGTCCTCTTCTGCCCACTCTATGACCAAGATGTGATGCGAGAGTCGGACGCGACGGACGATTTTGGAGGACCAGTCAAAGGGTACGGTGGTCTCGCTGTTTGATGAGAGATCTAGGGCTTCGAAGACGGGCGGAGAAGAGGGGGCGGGGTAGATGATGATGCCATCGGAGCATGTCCACCTCCGGTCTGGGAGCTGGAGGGGAAATGTCATTTCATCGCGGCGGAGGGTGCGATTCCAGGGGTTGAAGGGGTAAAAGCATTTCGCATCCTTGAGAACCGGGATCGTGGTGAGAGTGTGGTACGTGCCGGATGTGAGGCTGTAGTAGCGGCGGGCCACGGAGGCAAAGATGGACGGCCAGTCTGAATCTGGTTCTGTTGCCAGCTCCGCATTTGGCACCAAGGCTGGTTGGCTTTCGTTTGCTGACGAGATTTGGCATCTCAGAGTGCGGCATTCTAAGGATCTGGGGAAGAAGACGTGGAGGAGCGCCTGGGACAGGTCTGGTCTTGTGAGAGCCGCGTGGGACGCACGGGAGACGCGGCGGTGGACGACTATCTCGCGAGGCTTCAGGTGGGTGATTATGTCGAGGAAGAGGGTATCGGGAAGGTCTGTCAATTGAAACATCGTGGCCTGCTCCCACAGCTCCTCCTCCTTTCTTCAATTGGGCCGTAGACGAGCGACCATTGGTGGGTCTTGAACGAAGACAGTCTGAAGCTTGAATGGACACTACAAAGCTATGAAATCAAATTACAGCCCATTCGATGCAGGTGATGGTCAATATGACATTGAAATTGTCAATTTGGTGACTAGTAGAGGTCAAGATACGTTGTCGCAGCAGGTGCTCTGGAAGCTTGCATGAAGTTGAGATGCACGTATGAGACGACCAAAAATATGGATCCATATTACTAAGGCGCCGCAGGCCAACTAGACTGGCTGTTGGACGATCCTCGCAACCGACCAAGCTCTCATCAACAGTTCAAATTATTACAACCCTCACAAGTAAGAACAAGAGATATTCATGTCGAAATGCTTCATTTTGGCAACTATGAAAATACAATAACTCTCAACCTCATTTATCATGCGTGAACTGCTTTAAATGCCTCATTCTTTTGATCAACCTGACATTCCTTTTTCAGTCCAGCCGGTTACTTATCAAAACCCTTGAGATAAGTTTCATTAGCCCGTGTAATTCGAAACCAAAAACACCGTTATCGCTCCATTGACGGCTCGACACCCGGCTGCGGATAGCATCCCGCAAAAAGCGGGACCGGCCCCGCCGACCGGGAAGTTATCGGAACCGGACCGGGCATCGGATACCCCTCCAAAACATGATTACGATTGGGTGGGCATGGAGACGTCGGCCTTCTGCGACACAGCGTCGGCGCTGGACCACAGAGCGGTGACGGTCTTCTGCTGAGTGTAGAAGTTGATGCCGGGCTTTCCGTAGAAGGTGTTGGCACCGCCGCCGGCGATAGACTTCTTGTTACCGGTGAAAGAGAACATGGGCAGAGGGACGGGGATAGGCACGTTGATACCAATCTGGCCAGCCTCGATGTTGCGGCGGAAGGTCTCGCCAGTAGCACCGGAGCGGGTGAAGATGGCGGTGCCGTTGCCGTACTCGTTCTTGTTGATCAGAGCAATGGCATCGTCGAGGGTCTCGACGTTGAGGCAGACCAAGACGGGTCCGAAGATCTCCTCGGTGTAGCACTTCATGTTAGGAGTGACGTTGGAGATAATAGTAGGAGCAACCCAGTTGCCGTTGGGGTACTTTGCGGGCTTGAAGCCACGGCCGTCAAGCAGGATAGTGGCACCCTCATCCTCGGCGCTCTGGATCAGGCTCTCAATGCGCTGCTTGCTCTGGGGGGAGATGACAGGGCCAAGATCGGCACCCTCCTCGAAGCCACCGTTGACGCTGAGCTTCTTGGCCATCTCGGCCAGCTCGGGAAGCCACTCCTTGGTCTCGCCAACCATAACGAGGGTGCTGAGGGCCATGCAGCGTTGGCCGGCGGCACCAAAGGCAGCGCCGACGACGGCGTTGAGGAACTGGTTCTTGTTGCAGTCGGGGAGGACGGCGGCGTGGTTCTTGGCACCCAGGTTGGCCTGGACACGCTTGCCATGGGCGGAACCCTTGTTGAAGATGTACTCGCCGGCCTTGTTACCACCGACGAAGCTGACAGCCTTAATAGTGGGGTCCTCGAGGATGAAGTCGACCGTCTTGTGGGCACCGTGGACGACGTTAACAACGCCCTCGGGGAAACCTGCCTTCTGGCAAAGCTCGGCGAGGATCATGGCCGCACCGGGGTCGCGCTCGGAAGGCTTGAGGATCAGGGTGTTGCCGGTAACGGTGGCGATGGGGATGCACCAAAGCGGAATCATGGCGGGGAAGTCTGGACAGTTAGCTTCACTTTCACTCATCACTTACACAAGAGGCAACTCACTAAAGGGGCAAATGGCAGCCACGACACCCAATGGCTCGCGGTAGCTTCTCGTCTCCATGTCCTTGGCAACCTCCAAGACCTCACCCTTGAGGAGCTCCGGGGCACCGCAAGCAGCCTCGGCGACCTGCAGGCCACGAAGAACGTCACCCCTGGCGTCGGCAAAGGTCTTGCCCTGCTCGAGGGTGATGCTCGCCGCGAGACGGTCCCAGTTCTCACGGATGAGCGCAACAAACTTGAACATGATCTGCTGGCGGGCGAGAACGCTCATGGCGCGCCACTTGGGAAACGCCGCCTCGGCAGACGCAACGGCGCCCTGGAGCTCCTCGGTGGTCATCTGCGGGACGCGGGTGACGAGGTTGTTGGTAGCGGGGTCATGCAGGTCGATGAAGTCGGTGGCCTTGGAGGTCACAAACTGGTTGTCAATGAAGTAGGGGGTATCTTCGGGCTTCGCGATCTTCTCGTGGGTGTTGGGGTACGACTCGGCTGTCGAGGCGAGGGCAGCGTTGAGGTGCTGCGCCGTGGCGTGTATCCTCCTCGCCGCAACGGCGGGAACAGACTTGGAAGCCATTGCTGGTGAGGAGAGAATGGAAGAGCGGGCGAGAGAGAGTCCAGAGGAACGGCGGGCACTGGTAGTGATGCCTCGAGAAATGGCTCGACGCATTGTGAAGAGAAGAAGGCGGGGGAGGGGAAAGGGAGAGAGAGGTTAAGAAGGGGGAGCTCTGCTTGAGGACACAATTGGCAGACTAGAAACAGATGGTGCAACAATTGTCGGTCAGTTCGTCCCTACTGCAATGCGCACTAGACAGAACCAATTATCAGCCACGTCGACGGAGGCCGGAGTCGAGCGACATCGTAGTCCCTTATAAAGTCCAAGGGAACGCGGCGAGCTCCAAGAGTGTGGGGAAAGGTTGGGGTGGGGTAATGATAACGCTGCTTCGGATCCCTGCCCAGTTCCCCAAGCTCCCACGGTTGCCCTTCCCTGCTTTTCCTGCCGAAGCCGGCCTAAATGCCGCCATAAACCGAGTGGCCGAGCGTCAGGTGCACGCAAGCCAGCGGCGGGGAAAATCATAGGCGTAGCGTATCCAGCGTAAACGGCGCGATGGGATTCAACTGTCCCGTTCTTAAGCGGAGAACAGGCGGGTGGGCCTCTACCTTGATACAGACCCGACACAACTCGACAGATCCCGGCTGCCACCATCTCCCCGCGGGATTCAGATTACCTTATCCGTATCACTCGCGGACACATTCCAGATTCAACTGCACTCCTTTCTCTCCCACGCGCATGACATCCAAAAGCATTGGTCAATCCTTTTTTTGGTTTGCTAAGGTTGCTATAATACACCTACGCCATGCTTCTCTGCCTGTCCCTCTCATGACCAAAACAGACATATAGTGAGGGAGGTTAACTGAAAAAAAAGCAGCATCCGTATACCTCTTCGTTCCTGATAGTAGGACCCTGTTGCTCTGCTTCAGACAACTGCCACGGCCCATTTTTTTTCACCGAGAGTATGAAAGAGAAAGCGAGCTAATTCACATTTCCACCTTCAGCCACGTTCATTTACGAGGAGCTTCTGGTGTTGCGCTTGGTGGCCTCCTTGGCGGTGTCGGCGCCAGAAGCGACGGCCTTGGTGGCCTTGTCCTTGACCTCCTTCGCCTTGTCCTTGGCGTCGGCGGCGGCCTTCTTAGCGGCAGGGGGAGCGCCACCAGAGCTGGCAAGACCGACAATGATGGCAATGAGGGTAACGAGAAGGGCACCGATGCCACCGGCAACCTCAGGAACGAACTTGATGGCCTGGATGGGATCCTTCTGGGCGATGGTGATGAAGAGGTCAAGCTTCTCCTTGATGAAGTGGACGGGGTCGTCGAGGAACTTCAGGTCGTTGGGGGACTTGGGCTTCTCGGCCTCCTTGGGCTTGTCAGAAAGCTCAGCGAGCTGCTCAATGGGGTGCTTCTCCTTGAAGGACTCCTCGGCAAGCTTGGCGGCATCCTCGACGGAGTGACCAATGTAGATGTTGTCGAAGAGGATGTCGCTCTGCATGGTCCAGATCTCGAAGCCAATCTGTCCAGCAAGTGTTAGCAGGTGATGGTCATTTCAAAACCAGCAGATTGAGATGAAACTTACAGCTCCCATGGGCTCGAAGTTGGCAGGGGTCTTGTCCTCGTAGTAGTCGGGGTTCTTGATCTTGCGGGGAGCCCAGACGCCCTTGTAGGCAGGGTTGTCGATGTAGGGGGCAGTCCACTTGCCCTTGTAGTCGGGGTTCTTCTTCATGGGCTTCTTCCAGGGACCGCAGCCAGAGGCCTCGGAGCACTTGGGGTTGGGGACAGTAGGGGCGATCCAGTCACCGTCCTCCTCGTCATCCCAGTCCTCGGGCTTCTGGGCCTCAGGGTCGGGAATGGTGAGAGGCTCCTCCTCGAGCCAGTCCTCGGGCTTGGTGGCCTCCTCGTCGACAATCTCGTAGGGAGCATCCTCATCCCAGTCCTCGGGCTTCTTGGCCTCGGGGTCAGCGATGCGGGCCTCGTCAACCCAGTCCTCAGGCTTGGTGTCCTTGGCGTCGTCAATCTCCTTGGGAGGGTTGACAGCGGGGGTGAAGTCCTCGAGAAGGGAGCCAGTCTTGACCTGGTCGCCGTTCTGCTGGATGATGTAGGTGTTGTTGGGGTGAACAATGAGGGTGTAGAGCTCGGTGGTCTTGACAATGCGAGCGGTGGGGGGAGAGTTGAGGTGCTTCTCCTCGTACTCGCCAGTCTTGGGGTTCTTGTGGTTGAAGATGAAGTGGACCTTGTTAGTGTGGCCGCACTTATCAGGACCAAACATGATCACATAGGGAGTGGCGTTGGAGAACTCCTCGGAGTGAAGAGCCTTGTTCTCGCGGAGGAGCTTGAGGTAAGCACCACCGCACTCGAGGCCATCTGGAGGAGGAATTCGGTCAGCACCGCGCAAAATTGAGCTGTCGAGTGTTGGGGCATGAATGAGACTTACTCTGAAGCTTGACCTCGTACTGGACAACGAGAGTCTTGCCCTTGTTGTCAATCTTCTTGGGGAACTTGGCGGAGATGGCGTGGTGAGCAGCGGGGTTCTTGACAACAAGACCCTTGTCGCCCTCCATGCCCTTGTAGACCTTGGGCTCCTCAACAGCCCACTCGCCAACGTAGGCCCATTCCTCCTCGTCCTTGCTGTCCTTCTTGGCGTGGGAAGGAGACCATCTCTGCTCCCAGTCGTCGGTGAACTGCTCAAGGAAGGGGGCCTTGAGGGTGGTAGGCTGCAGAAAACCAATTGTCAGCAGTTTGCTACTTGCGAGGTTGGAAAGCATGAAGAGTCAGGTGCGGAGAAGCTTCCCCAGGCATCCGGACCGCTGCCACGTGCATTGAGCTCGTGCCTTCAGGCCAGATGCTGGCACACGGCGGCGGTGAGGGGCGATCGCAACAAAGAAGGTGCTGTTCTGGAGAGTGTGAGAGGGATGGAGAGGAGCAGCTTACGGTGAAGGTAGGGATCTGAGGAGTGACCGAGGTAGCGGACTCAGAGGCAGTAGAGGCCTTGTCGTCGCTCAGAACCTTCTGGGCATCGTCGGCGTAGGCACTGCCAGCCAGCAGAGCCGCGGCCGCGACAGCTGTAATCTTCATGATGGAAGAGACCGTTGGACCAGGTGGAAGAAGGTATGGGAAAGATGAGAGACCTCAAGCTTGGTAGCTTAGGCAGGTACGGGTAGGAAGAACTGTCAATTGAATGACAAAGTCGGTTGCTCCCAGCGCGCAGGTGTACGGAGGAGAATTGATCTGGTGAGGAATTTCCCAAGGAGAGGAAAATAAGTTTCGGAAGAAGGAATGGGGCGAGCGAAGGGAGACGGATTTATTATCTGTCTGTGAGGCAGGAGCCAGCAGAGGCAGGTGCAGGTGCAGGCGGGTGGTGCAGGCGTGGACGGGTTGTGCTCAACGTGTCCTTTTTTTTTTGGGTAAGGTGTCGGCAAGCAGCTGCACCCAGAAAAGGCCAGCTGGAGAGAGCTATCACCTCTCGGGGTAAAGCATCGCACTGCTCTGCACCGGGGAACACCTCACAAAGAAATAAAATTGGGGAACCTACCCTGCTGGGCCTGGAGGGTGCTAGGGGACCAGCACTTGCCGTGCAGCGCCTCACCTTACAACTCCAGGGGTCGTCGGGGTAGCCCTTCAGTGTTCACCTGCAATCCAGGCTGCTCACCGCACCAGCACACCAATACAATGCCTTGCAGAGTGCTCTGGTACCTTTTACAGTGGGCTCTGGCCTGTGGCTGACTGGCTGGGCAAAGTGCGGGGACGCGGTCCAGAGGCCCAGGGGTGGGATCCACACCTGCTAGCAGTGAATGGAAGGAGGGGAGATTCAAGGTGCTTCGATGAGCTTCCAAACCACCACTGCTCATAGCCTCATCCCGGTCTGCTCTGGAACTGAAGACCGAGCTTTGGATGCTCCTTCCCTAGCTGGCAACATGGAGTATGGTCCTAATTTCTCATGTTCTATTTGAGCAGTTCGCATGTCACTTGGCCAGAGTCGTTGGTCTGCTCTACTCGAATAGCCTGCCATGCCCGCCTGGTTTGAGATGGTGCGCCTTACCAGCCACCAGCATTGCGGGTGGTCCCGAGCTGTCTGGGCCCAATGGACGCATGAAGTTGATGTCTAACTGGAGGAACTCTGAATTACGCCAGCATAAGGGACGCGGGCTCAGATATGCCTCGGCCCACGCCTGACACCAGCCCGCAATGCGATATCTCGGGAAAGTTTCAGCGTCCCAACGGCTGGGCAGGGCATGATGCTGTTTTGGGTAGGTAGGCGGGCTGCGGAAATGGGCGATTTAATATCACCCAGAGTCATTCCTTCAATCGCAATTATTACCGTCAATCTCACCTCACGATGGGGCACCCAGTATGTACCCACCCGTAAATAGCAGCACTGACATGGCGCATCTCACATATCCGTAGCTCTGTCGCCCGTAGTCGGAAAGTGGTTAGGTGTCCTTTCGCATCGACTGCCCTGCGCCAATTCAGCCTCATCTGACGGGGCTAGCCGCCGATTCTTCACCGGTCTGTCACATTAGCCTTTAGTGCGGTCGACTGTCTATCCGCATATCCGCCAACCCGAATCTCTATCTTGATCCAATCGAGTGTCTTAGTAAGCCGCCGTCGTCCAGTGCGTCCAGTGGAGAGAGGCGAGCACAGAGACCCCGTTCGATACCTAAACCAACGCAGCCAGCCAATCGATAGCCGCGGACTCGTTCTCGCATCCCACCCTGCCAGCGAAGGGACCTCGCTGCAGTGTGTGTTCTGTGCCTTGCGTGCTATGCCATGTGGGGAAGAAGGAAGTTGTCACTGGCCAATTGAGCCTCATCGAGCGAGTGTGTGGCTGGTAGAAAATTTCCGTGATCTGAGCGACTTACAATACCTGATTGTGACGAATTTCTTCAATCTACCTTTTGGACAACAAGAATTGTTTGAAAAAGGAGGCATACGACTACTATACTTTGAGTGCATCGCCTCAAAATTTCCGAAAATCATCGCGCTCGTGGCCGAAGAGTCTGTCCCTGCGCCTTTACCCCGCGACTCATTATCACCCAACCATCCCTCATCTCATCTCACTCCACAGCCCATCATGGCTTCCGCCGGTGAGATCGAAAACCCCGACCAGCTTGTTACCTCCGAAAACCCGGAGCACCCTGCCAACCTCATCCCTTCTCTCTGCGCAAAATTCTGGCATCTCGGCTGGGTGACGGGCACTGGTGGTGGTGCCTCTATTCGTGATGGGTAAAGAATCTCCCCCCAAATTGTCCCCCTTCCCCCTCGTGAATACAACAAACCGCTCATACAGAGCCATTGTGCTGCTATTGTTCATATATGAAATCTGTTTGTCGTATTGTTTCCCTTCAAAGAACCATACTACACACTCTATACAAACACCGCCCACAAACATGATCGCACACTTACACCCTCCAGCGACCTCGTCTACATCGCCCCCTCGGGCGTCCAGAAGGAACTCATGAAGGCCCAGGACATCTACGTCCTCTCCCTCGCGGCCCAGGAAGCCTCGCTCAAGAACCGTGTCTACCTCCGCTCCCCGCCCTCCTACAAGCCCTCGCAGTGCACCCCGCTCTTCCTCGCCGCCTTCACCCGCCGCGGCGCCGGCTGCTGCATCCACACCCACTCCCACTGGGCCGTCCTCGTCACGCTCATCCTCGAGGGCCGCGGCCCGGGCAACGACAAGCTCTTCGAGATCAACAACATTGAGCAGATCAAGGGCTTCGGCAAGGGCTTCCAGAAGCAGGGCAACCTCGGCTACCACGACACGCTCCGCATCCCCGTCATCGAGAACACGGCCCACGAGGAGGACCTGACCGAGTTCCTCGAGGAGGCCATGGACAAGTACCCCGACACCTACGCCGTGCTCGTCCGCAGGCATGGCGTCTACGTCTGGGGCGACAACGTTCACAAGGCCAAGACCCAGTGCGAGAGGTGAGTCAAATCAGTTGCCTGATGATGTTGACGCGCAGCGTTTTCCCCCATCTTGCCTCTTCCCGTGTCTCAATGGATCGTCATATGGCTAACACAGCCTGATTTAGCTTGGATTATCTGTTCCAGTTGGCCGTTGAGATGAAACAGCTCGGCGTCCCCTGGCTCAGCGACATTCCAGTCACAGTACCTACTAGGAAATAGACGTAGCATGATATCAATAAACCAAAAGAATTCGAGTTTCCACTTTACCTATGCCCATGCCACAAGGACCCTTCTCGGTATCGATTGCGGGGTATTGCAGGGTCGACAGCTAATACGCTCGCGCGAGGGAGGATATTGATTGGCAAGTAACAAACATATCGGGTGCACATCTAGACGAATCACAACCTGGTTGTCAAGGGATTGGAATAGTTGATGATTTGCAGCAGACGGTTTCTCGTCCACTGGCACATTACGATTGTTCCATATAGTCTGCCTACTCATTATTGACCGCATATACAGTATACATCTCCCAAGTGGTATCTTTCCATCATCACCTCCTGATCATCCAGCTCATTCGTATTTTTCCAACCTCAAATGCAAGAAACGAAGAATGCCTATTCCATTTACAGAAGGGCAGCGGCGACCATACCGATGACACCGAAGGCTGCGGAGCCAACGAGAGCGGGGGCAGCGTTTCCGGTAGAGGTTCCGCTGGCAGCAGAGCCGGTGCCAGTAGCAGTTCCAGAGGCAGAGCCAGAAGCGCGGGTAGCAGAGCCGGTGGCGGCAGCAGTCTCGGAGCCGGTAGCAGTGGCAGCGGAGGCAGAGTTGCCGGAGCCGGAGCCAGAGCCGGAAGAGCCAGTGGGGTTGGGGGTGCCGCCGCTGGTGAAGTAGTACTCGGAGATGCAGCCGTCACGGCACTTGGCGAACTTCTCGGTGGCAGCGGCAGATCCGTCACCCTGGTCGCAAGCGGCAACGCACTCGGTGGTCTTGTTGATCTGGTCAGCGTTGGGGCTGGGGACCTGTATGAGCAGCACATGTTAGCGATCTGTGATACAATCCCTGAGAAAGCTTGGCTTCATTGCGCCTCCGCCAGGGAGGCACCCCAAACTTCGTGTGTCAGACTTACAGCAATGCACTTGGCCTGGCAGTTAACGTCGGTGGCAGGGCAGGCAGCCAAGCACTTGGTGATGGCAGCCTGAGCGGAAGTCTCAGCAACGGCGGCGCTGGAAGTGGCAGAGGCCGAGGACTGGGCGCTGGCGACAACGGCGAAGACGCCGGCAACGAGGATGGAGGTGAAGCGCATTTTGGTTGATGTTTGTGTGATGTATTACACGGGTGTATTAAGAATATCGATAGTCGGTATTTGGTCACACAACGAGAGTGACTGTAGCAGGCGTAAAGCAACGAACGTAGAGCAGAGGCTGAAGAGGGAGGGAGAGAAGGGAGAAGGGAATTATGTGGATGGACTGGAGGTGGGTTTATAATAGCGTGTGCCCTGCGGGTGGTCTCTCCTCCTACACTAGGGGGAGGGAGAAAAAAAACCCATATCCATCTCTCCAGACGGGAAGTCGACATTGGACCAGGGCCTTTTCCTGCTTGGGGGTGTTGACAACCTGGGAAGCCAAGGTCCGCCCCAGGTGCCATGCTATGATTAGCCTCGAACTGGAGCGTTGCCGCCCCCCCTTCTTCTCGTGGCTTCTCATCACACCCACCCCATCTCTTCAGCTGATGTCTTGTTCGTGTCCTTGGGCCCGGGTATGCACACTTGTGCCTGCACGCAAGGGCGGTGTCTGGAGGAGTGGCTAGACGGGGTCTTGGGTGTGAGCTCAGAGACTCTAAGGATACGGATACCCAACGACAGCACCGAGGGCAACAGCCAAGCAAGCCCAAGACTCGGTAAAGCAACGAGAAAGCGAGAGTGACTTGTGAGCCGCCCTTCAAGCCGGTTGCCCAGTCCCTGTTGCTGTGGGCAGAGACGCAAAAGCCAAACACAAGCGAGAAAGGGGAGCCATAGCAAGGTTGACTGACGATCGAATTGGATCGCGCCGCGTCCGGGGAAAGATTGGGGCCTCGAGACCTGCAGGCCGCCGCCCCTGGCCGGTCGATGGATTGTCCCAAGGAGGTTAAGGCACACGCCGTGCCTGACGTTAAATTGAAGAAGGTTGCCAGGTACTACTTCACGTAAGATTAGAGTAAAGGTACCTCCCGTCACCTTAACGGAGGTAAGGTAGGAGCCATTGAGAAGCCATTGGAAAGGTCGCGCTGGGCCCCTGCGAGGGAGACAGAGACCGGGAGAGATTGGGAGAAGGTTCCCTGTGACTCGTGAGGATGCCTGCGCAAGTGGATCTGCTCAGGACCAACTTGCCCAATTTTAAAATTGCGCTGGGCTTTTCCCTTTGGCGACTGTCGTGCACCCCCTCGTCTTGCCATGTTGATTCGCCCGTCGCCTGCTCCGTTCTCCATTGGAAGGACTTGCCGGGTACCCATTATTACATCAGTGTGGAGGGCCGTTGGTCTGGTGGTCTGTTCGTATTCCACTCTCGATGTTGTCGAGGCCTCTATCGAACCTTGCCACGGCTCCATCCACCATTTGTTGTTTGTTTGCACGCTGTTTTCCTCGGAGGGGCTTGGGATGGCTGACCTTTCGCGGAAGTACCAGCCCAGCGTGGTGTGGTAGTCGATTGACCTCGACTCGTGCAGACTTCGGACGAAGTTGGGTTGACAGCCAAGCAATGGCTGGCTACAAGGGAAGGAGAGGGGGGGAAAAAAAAGAGCACTCGTTGACCGTGACACGAAAGAAGCGCGTCTCGAGGAAATGCAAGGTTCCTGGGAAAATGGTACCGTATCATTGGCCCAAGTGACCTGCACCTGTTTCAGGGCCCCAACTCGACAACGCACCTCAGTCGACCCGTCGACGGAACAAAGCGCTGGCGGCTGGATGCTAGAGCGCCACACTCTATGCCACCGCTGCAGTAGCTTGGTGCCTGGCCTGCAGACTCGATTTTCTCGACGGCCTTCGTTTTTCTGCTAGAAGCAACAGACACTGGTACAATGCCTGTCTAGGCCAAATTTCGGAACGTCCAGGAGGAATCAATGCAGCCGTGCGCCAACGGTCTGTTCTGAGGAGTCCAAAATGAGCACTAAATGCGAGGGAGTCTTAGCGAATCCCATCTGCCGCCAAGCTGTCGTACTTTCTCCTCCCAGGCACCTAGGCTCGACACACGACAATGAGTCGAAGGGAATAGCGATCCTCCATTCTTGAAGCGGCATCGGTGACCTCTTCTCCATCAGTCCACTGGGAATACTCCCCCCAAGGCCCCTTGCGACCTAGATTCGTTTCGAACGACAATGAGTGACGGCTTCCAGCAGGGACGGCATGGACATCCGTCCAAACGAACTAATATCGGCCAGTTTCATTTGCGCACTTTACTCCCGACCGACAGCCGATCATCGTCATATGCCGTCACCCGTGAGCCAGCGCCGACTCCGACACGGCAACGACTTGCACAGGACCAGCGGGCTGGCATGGAGGGGATGCGCAGCGCCGTTTGGCACACACACACAGCATTCTCACCACCGCTCACATGCCCGTCGTCAGCAGCGGCGAATGGGAAAATGCGATGCCCAGTCCAATGAGTGTGTTCACTTCGCCTCATAGGATTTGCGTACGAAGTGCATGAATACGAGATGCCCATCAACCACACCACTCGGTCCTGGATCTGCGATCTACATCCTCCGGATATAGTACCACCTCCCAAGACACCAATGCCGTGCCGGTAGGCCCGTACGAGCCACCACACCCGCCTGAGAGGAGGCGCCGTCAGGCCTCCGTGCGTGGCGATGCGCCAGTCCAACTCACGTCCTTCTCCCGGTGTCATCGAAGAACGATTTGGAACGAAAAAAGGAATCCGTTCTGTTGTGGGAACGTCGACCCAAACGAAGTCGGTACCACCCCGGGCTGCTGCTACACAATTCTTTTGGTAATGGGAATAAACGGAATGGCACCGGCTGCATAGACCAATGCTGCCGCCCTGCCCGACCAGCCCATGGCCCGGAAATTTCACCACGTCATGCCGTTCTTCTTCCATCCGAACGTTAATGGACTTTCAATGCGAAAAGCGGCGACCCCTGCGCTGACTCCACGCCATCTTATTGGCCAGTTGCCCAGGAGTTCTCGACTGCGTACTAGGAAGAGGGCATTTCAACGACGTTTGTTAGATGTCAAAATAAGCTCGGCAGGACAGGACATGCGACGAGTCGCAAATCCGCCGTCTGATGTAAGACTGGTAGGGAGACCGGATTGAATATCAACCCAGGAACGCCTAGTTTCAACGGAAGACCGGTGTCAGGAACAAAGAATAATCAACGGGGCATCTGACGGTTCAGAGACACGATGTGCGCCACCCCCAGCCCATCCATGAGCCGAGAGCTGGAAACACCAAGGCGTGAATCGGATATTTGACCATGTGATGGTATTTCTTCTTCTAACGAGACCGTCGGGCATTTCGCGCCTAAACGATGCAATGCTAGCCTTGCACACCTGTCTGACTTTACAGCTCATCTCTCTGTCTAACCTCCTCTTGCGCCCCTTGCTTTAGATCATTGTCGGGCACCGGGTCAACCACGACCTCAGCATCAGGCTTCTCGTCAACAACACCATCGTCACCTTCTGTCGTCGCCTCTTCGCCGATCTCCGCAGGCATCTCCTCCACAATCTTACCCACCTTCTCAAGCAGTGATTCGGGATCCCCACCAACCGCCGCCGATCGTTGAGGCTCACGCACGTCCAATGTGGGCAAAGACTCGTCAGGGAGACCCTCGACGTCAATCTTTCCTTCGCCCCCAACAACCACGGACTCTGATGCGCCCCCGGAATTGGCGTACTTGACAACCGCCCTGCTGCTGCCGATGCTAACATTGAACATCAGCCGCAAGGGCAACCAGACCAACCACCACATCGGCCCGTACAGCAACCTCCTGAACAACAGCCACGCCCCTGTAGCCATCAGCATGTAGAGAGCCGTCTGCAGGTACCATGTATCACTCTTTTGCGACCGCAACAATGTGCCCAGAAGATCCTTCGAGCTCGCCAGCATCGTGTCGAGAGAGCCGTACGACTCGTTGAGCTGCTTCAAGGCCTGCGACGACTCCTCCAACGCTTGGTGCGCAAACTCGCTCCTCGCCAGCTCCGCAGCGATTCGTTCGTGCGTCTGCCGCAGCGCATTCGTGACATCGTTGCTCGCCCCTACCGTCTGCTTGTCGTCCTCCGTCAGGGAGCTCGTGTTCCAGTCGTCTTTGGCCTGGCGCACCTGCCGATGCCGAACGATGTCGGGCAGCGGTGCCTTTTGCGCGCCGAGGGACGGGGAGGACGCTTCGGACACGGGTTGTGAATAGGACTGTAGGAGGAGCTCGCGCTCAAGGCGTTGCGCCTGTGTGAGGTTGCGCTTCGCTGTGAGCTGTGCCTTGCGGAAAGTGACTCGAGAACTACATTCGCAAGAAGTCAGTATAAATGCCGTGAAAATCCCAGGCAAGATGTCTGTGAACGAGGGAATTCCTTACGTCTTCAGCTCCTGCCTTAAGCGGTCGAGTCCATCTTTAAGCCGCGTCTTGGTGTGTTCCGCCTCGCTTCCCGGTCGCCCGTCCCTAAGGTCCTCGACCTCCTCGCCCAAAAGCTCAAGCTCCTCCTCTTCCTCCCTCAAGATCTGACTGATCTCGGAGCTCAGCTCTGCGCTGACATCGCTGTCCTCGTCCGCGCCGAGCGGCACCGAGCCAGGCTGGAACTTGAGATTCTGGAGCCTGTTGATGAGCTCCTTGAGCTGCCCCGTGGTCTCTTGCAGGGCCGTCAGGCGTTCCTGCAGACCCTCGAATGACATGTCGTCTCTGTAATTCGGCTTCGTTTGTTTGCGGAGTTTCGAGGAAGCGAATAATTAGAAGGCGTGCGGCGAATGTGGTGGTTTTGGCTTCCTAGGGAGTAAAGCTGGCCTTTCAGTGACGAAATGTCGTACCTAAGTGGGATCGCCACACCAACTATGCCCCTGGCCCCGATACAGTAATATGCAGTAAAACCACCCGAGCACAAGCCACAACCGCCGTCCAAGCTCCCGGCCCCGAGCCACGCGGAAATTTTGGTGACAGCTTCACAATTCCGACCGCAGGGCCCTCAGAAAAAAAGCTCCCCCGCCTTGAGACCCCTCCGAGAACGAGCAACAGGACATAGGAACCAATTGGCGTCACCGCCCAACACCGTTGCCCAAGATGATCACCAAATTCATGACCGAGATCACCACGAAGTTCAACCCTTTCTCTCCGGCAGCAAAATCCGCACGCCTCTTCCTGTCCTTCATCCCGCCCACCGCCCGGTCCACGGGCATGGTGATCAACACCCAGCTCCTGCCCAAGGGCTCGACGGAGGCCCCGACTCTGAGCGTCAAGTTCAGTACGTTTAGTCCCGCCCTGCATCCGCTCGCTGCGGCTCTAGGGGCTGCGATGCAAAGCAAGGAATGATCAGAAGCTAATTGGAAATTTGCAGAGGACGGCAAGGTCATGAACCTCGATTGCGAACGCTTGGGAGTTAAGAACCTCATCGAGGAGGTCGACCGACACTCTCGTGGTCTGCAGAAGGCCGCCGATTTGACGGACTAAGGAGTGGGATAGACAAAATGTGTATTATTATGGCATTTGCATGTACGGTACGGCGTTTACGGGATGGGCATGAACGATATCCCCAGGGAAATGTCGATTGAAGTATATATAGTGGCTTAAAAGGTGTAGCATGTTCGCAAAGCACAGAGAGGGGCTTGATACATAGCCATTGGCATGCAACAGGGCCGCCCACGGGGCTCATTTCCCAGCTCATCTTGATCTCACGCGCATTGGATCTGATATCATGTGTGGAATTTTTACTTTTTGGTATTTCTAAGTTGACGCCTCCTCACGATCGGTCTTCGACGTTGTTTTCAATTGCATTTACTAGCAAAGCGACAATACTTCCATGGGAAAGGAGGCGTCCGCTCGTACCTGCTCAGGCCGGCACTGAGCACGTTTATGCGGAGGCACCGCTGATGAAGAACCACTTGTCGATGGACGCGTCGATCTTCTCGGCGGGGAGCTCCTGGTGCTGGGGCAGAGGGGGCAGCTGCTCGGGGGCGGTGCGGGCGGGGGAGTGCTGGACGGTGACGTTGGCGCTATAGGCAATGGTTAGTCGATGTGCTCTTTCAAAGGGTTTTGTCTGGGTGTCGCATGATGGACTTACGTAGAGACGGAGCCGGCAGCGGTCTTGCCGGTGATGAGTCTCTCCCAAGCCTCACCGCACTCACGGACGACGTCCATGGCGTAGCTACGTGATATGTTAGCAATTGTCCAAAAATAGCAATTCATGATCGAGACCAACCTCTTGTTCTTGCACTCGCCAGTGAAGGCGAACTGGTTCTCGGGCTTTCCGTCAGGGATCTTGTAGATGCGGAACCACTCGTTGGTGGCACGGAGAAGGCCGGGCAGGTGGCGCTCGACGTCCTCGACGTCGTTCAACTTGGGAGCCAGGGGGTCGTTGACGTCAATAACGATGACCTTCCAGTCGGTCTCCTCCTCGTCGAGAAGGGCCATGACACCGAGGACCTTAACCTGCTTGACCTGGCCGGTGTAGCCAACAAGCTCACCGATCTCGCAGACATCGAGCGGGTCGTTGTCACCCTTGGCCTTGGTCTCGGGGTGGACAGCGTTGGGGTCCTCCCAGGTCTGGGGATGGGTTAGACAATGTTGTGTGCAGCGATTCTTGAGACGGCGAGCTATCGTACCTGGGGGAAGGCACCGTAGTTCCACAGGTAACCCTTGTGGGGGAAGCAGTTGCGGACGTAGCGAAGCTTGCCCTTCTTGATGTCCTGCTTGATGGGGTTGAGGAGCTCCTCCTTGGAGATCTGTGTTCGAAGTGTCGGTCAGCGCCACATGCCCCATTGTGTGTTTTTCTCCCCCGGTTTGGAATCAACAATGTTTGCAAATGCCAACAAAGGCAGCTGCGTACATGAGATTCATTGAGGGGTTGAAGGTCAATCATACCTCAAGCTTGGCGTTGGTCCAGCGGGGGATCTCGACGACCATGTTCAGGATGGTCTGCTCGGCGTTGGCGTACAGAGGAATGTCGTGGAAAGGGGAGACGGGGACGCCATCCTTCTCGACGTAGACGCGGTGCTCGAGGGTGTTGGGAGCACCGACCTTGCGGACGGAGTACTGAGAAGCCATGGTGGTGTCTTGCTTGTGCAGGCTCGGGTCAGAGTCTTTGGAGATGGTAGAGAAGTGGCGGGCAATCTGAGCGGTGCGCCGGGAGGGAATTTTGGATTTAATATCGGCTGCAGCAGATTGTGATGGAGGAGGAGGGGTGCTGCGGTTGGCGGATGATGCAAGGAGGGATGGAGGGGGAGGGGTAGCAGACCCGGCTGTTAGCTTGGTGCGTGCCGCCAGGGTTGCTGAGTGATTGGCCCGGGACGGGGCCTGAATCGGGGACAGAGGTGAGAGGGTGGAACGGGCGCTGGGTCGGGCGGACGGTACGACGCCTGGGAGCGAGCCTGAGCCTGAGCCGGAGGGTGCCTTCGCTGAGAAGAGACGTGTCTTGGTGAGCGTTGGCTGCAGCTTAATGCCTCGTAAGAGCGGCATGTATACAGTGGGTGAATGGAAAGACGGAAGAAGGGAAGGGTGTGGTAGATGGGGATTAGGGGGTTTAAGCTCTGTTACAGCACACGTCTTCAGAGGGGATAACTGCTAAGTCGGTCTGTGAGCGGTGTCTGCATCCGAGGTTCGACGGGAGAGATGAGGTGCGCCAGACGCTAAGGCGAATGGAAGACGAAGCCGGACTCTCAGGTCTTGTTAAGCTCGGTAGCTCGGTGGTTCTGCGGTGGGAGGGCCGCTGGAGCTCTCACCTTCGGATTTAGAAGCACTGCGCCGTACACGCGGCAATCGGGGCTGCAAGTCTGCTGTTGATACAACGGGGCAAGCAAGGCAAGGGAAGAAACCGGGAGAACCTCTTGGTCTGCGTTCTGGGTCTGCCTCTCTGTGTCTGGGGCCTCTGTCGCGACAGCAACCTTGCCGAAAAATCTTTACCAGCCTCAGGCGCTATTGTCTGATCCCTGTAAACTGCCCCTCAATTACCCCTCCACCGCATCTTGGACAGTGAATGTACAACGCAGTATCCATGAAGTGTCATGGCTATATCGAGTACAGCAAGGATATGAAGCCAATTGAGCCGTTCCTGTGAGGTGGCAAAGCTGTACATCTTGGTTTGCACACGAGAAGCCAGCAAACATGCCGAGTCGAATTGCGGCATGGAGTCAGCTACTGACCGACATTCCAGCTTCACATGTGAGAGCTTTGACACCTTGAGGTCCTCCCCAACGATTTGGCCCGGACAAACCCAAGCTCATCAAGCCCATTCAAAGCTGTTTCTTCAAGACCGTCTGCGTCTCCTGCATGTCAATACTCCGCTTATATTGACATGACAGTTGCTGGTGGTTGAGGATGTAACAGGAATAGTAGAAGCGGTCATTCGCTGGCAATCTCCATATCTTCGTTATGTTTGTTCTTGTTTTGCACTTGTCATTATCACCAGCAAAGTCTGTCCTAATTTGCGCCGTGCATCACAGAGAGGCGAAGTATAGTAGCTGCTACGTTCTAGAAGGAGGTGTACATAAAAAAGACTGCCCTAGACTATTAATATCATTGCATATAATCTAACACTACTGATTCGGGTCTGGCCAAATCTACCTGTAAGAGGAATAGTATATTAGACAAGAGAATCATAGAAAACGCCAATAAAATTAAGCAATGTAGAGTCTTGGGCAAAGGGTCGGATTGAATGAGACCTTCCAATGTCGTGAGCTCGATGTTGAAGAAAGATTAAGTGGGTCTATTTCGATAGACGCTTATCGATAAGGCACAGCCTGTCACTTTTCTCCGTTGCTAACCCGTCAAGGCATCGCCGCATAGAAGATCCTCGCGCGCAAGACTCACATCTTCTCCAGTCGCAGACTATGTGGCATAATATCTGTCCCTGACATGTCGGTTCGCAGTATCCTCAAAACGATGGCATCCGAGATCAAGAGAGTTCCTATCCCCCGCCGCGGGGTCGACTACAGGGGCAAGATTGTCCTTGCGCCCATGGTCCGCTCCGGCGAACTCCCCTCTCGCCTCCTAGCCCTGCACTACGGTGCCGACCTGGTCTGGGGTAAGTCGCAAACACGCAAAAGCACAATGACTCAACTGACAAGTCCATAGGACCCGAGACTGTCGATAAAGCCATGATCGGCACCACGCGCCGAGTAAATCCCGTCACGAATACGATCGACTGGACCAAGGTCCCCTCCTTTGGCCAGAAGAACCCTCCTAAAACGAATCCCGAAGCTTTGATGTTCAGCACCCTCCCTGAAAAAGAGGCCGGCAAGCTGATATTTCAAATCGGAACGGCCGACCCTGAGCTTGCAGTTCAAGCGTCAAGGCTCGTTGCGGCGGATGTGGCCGGTATCGATGTCAACGCCGGCTGCCCCAAGCCCTTCAGCATCAGCGGCGGCATGGGCGCGGCCTTGCTGAAGACTCCGGACAAGCTTTGCGCCATTCTGGAAGCTCTTGTCACGAACATCATGCCCGAGTTTGAAATTGGCATCAGCGTCAAGATCCGTCTGCTGTCCACCCCCGAGGAGACAGAAGCTCTGGTACGGAGACTATGCGCCACTGGCATTACCGGCCTGACGATTCACTGCCGAACGACTCCCATGCGCCCCAGAGAACGCGCAATCCGCAACGATCTCCGCATGGTCGCTGAAATCTGCCATGAGTTCGGTGTTGCCTGTATCATGAATGGCGACGTTGAGGGCCGCGACCATGCCGTGGACCTCATTAAGGAGTACGGCGTCGACGGCGCCATGATCGCCACGTCTGCAGAGGCGAACTCGAGCTGCTTCCGTGCGGGCGTCGACGGAGGCGTAGCATCGTGGGAAGAGGTCGCTGCAACGTACGTCAAGTATGCCTTGGAGGTTGCCAACAAATTCGGCAACACCAAGTATTTGCTGTGCCAGATCGTTCCCGGAAAGAGTGGCATGTACCAGAAGATGAACCAGTGCAAGACCTACACCCAAATATGCCGAGCGCTTGGTCTCGACGATCTCATGGATCTTGCTCGACAAACAGACTGGGACAAGGGCATCGATCCAGAGGGCTCAGGCAAACCAGAAAAAGCTGAAAAGAAAGCCAACCCCAGTGCTATGGCAGCTGGTGGTAACATGAAGGCGAGCCGGGACAGCCAGACATCCCGAAAGATGTCTGAGCGAGGGGTCACTGCCGCTGCTGAGTCGAAAAAAGCGGCTGTCCCTTTGCAGACATGAGATGGTGATTTTGACGTTTAATCGCGAGGTGGTTTGCATCGAAGGCGTTTAGGGGGGTAACAACAAAGCATAGCGACACAAATATCACGAATACCCCTTTGGCAGGCCGGCCACAGATAATGGGGAAGACTAATCTTTTTATGTACGAGCTCCGAATAGTCAGAAATGTCAAGAAGCCGAGTGACTCAAGCACATTTCTTCATGATGATAAATTTTGTGGAATTACAAAGGAACCGTCAGCAGCGGCTCTGGCCGCTTCTGCTTCTATGATACAGTCCCAACCCTTCTTTATTTGCCCTTCTTCACCCAGTCCTCAACAGTCTCACGAGCATCCGTGACCTTCTCATCGACATATCGTACACCAATCTGGCTGTGAATCTTTGCCGCCCTCAAGCTGTCCTCGATGCTCTGGCGAATCTGGAGATGTCCCTGGGCGATGACAGGGAAGCGCTGCTCGTACTTCCAGGCAAGGTTGGAAACATTGCCCATGGTAATGGGCAGAACAGTCCAGCCGGCGGTGATACCAAGGGCCAAGGGCGCGGTGGCGCGGAGAATGACACTGCGGTTGCGGGTGATGATGCTGCCGGCCATTGCAGCGACGAGGACGTAGATGGCGCCGGGCATCAGCTTCTCGCCGCTCTCGCGGGGAGGTGCCAAGGATGCGATGGTGCTGGTGAAGGATTGCTCGAGGTTGAAGGCGCGGTCCATCGTGCGGTTGACGGCATCCTCAGCGCCGACGGCGTACTGGTACAGACCCAAGCGGGCCTTGCCGATCTGGACGGCCAGGCGTTCGGTAGGCGTAGGTCCTCGGGGCTTGGTAGGCTCCTCGGCCGGAGGGAGCTGTTCCGTCGGGGGAGGGGGAGGGAGGGTTCCGCTAGTCGGGAGAGGCGCCGGCTCGTCGTAAATCGGCTTCTTAGACTGCGTACATTTTAGCATTGTGTGCGTATTGACTAGGAGTCCGACTGCGGACATACCTGGGCGGTCTCGGGAGCTTCAGCATGTACAGTCCGGGGAGCCAGGGCGAATCCCATCACGACGGTCGCTGCCAACGGCGCGGCGCGCTTTTGCTTCCATGTCAGCTGTCGAGTAAACCATGAAGCAACAGGATACCACGACTTACCCGTTGTAGCAACACTCTAGCAGCCATGGTCCACTCAATTGGTCGATTGAGGGAATTGGATGTTGGTCTCGCGAGAATATTTGGAAGTATGATGTACAGGAAAGTCTCCAGGCCCACGCTGCGGCTATTTCCGGAGCTCGGGAATTCGATAATGCACCTCGCCCAAACCTGGAAGCACCTATCTGAGCACCTGCACAACCTTGCACAAAAATTCGGTCCATGCACCCGCATGCGCAACTAATCGCATTGCCGGCAATTCTACTTCACCCAAACATATTTCTACAATTCCGGATACAGATCCGAACTCACCCAACTCCCCATTTCCTTGTATCCTTACAACTAGATCTTTTGCCCCGACCAGCAGTTATGATCTTTACGTCGAAGGGCTTCTCATAATGTTCAAACCCCCAAACCGCGGCCTCTGGGTCTGCACTCAATGTGTTCGACAAGCTTCCCGCGGCCAACAGCGCCGGTGGATGGCCGCAGCCTCCGGCGCCGCCCCCTCGAGTCTGCCCGCCGACCACGCACCCCCGGGTAGAAACGCTGACGATGCGATCCTGCGGGAACTCTTCGACTCTCCCTCCCGTGTAGCAAAAGCATTCAAGGCTGCTGGCCCAAGCGTCGGCCTATTCAAGAACCGATACCTCACGAGCCCAAATGGATTCTACGTATTTGCTCGCCGAAGCTTGGACAAGGCGCAAAAGATTGTCCATCGAGTCCTCCATGCGTCGACTGCTTCCGAGTATCAGGACATTGTCAAGGACTTGGATCGGTTGAGTGACCTGCTCTGCAGAGTCCTCGATCTCTCAGATTTTGTCAGAATGACGCACCCTGACCCGAGGTTCCAGCAAGCAGCTGCAGGGGCCTGGTCCATGGTATACCAGTACATGAACCAACTCAACACCATGACTGGGTTGAGCGACCAGCTTGTGAAGGCGATGGCAAAACCCGACGTTGTTGCGGCTTGGTCGGAGGAGGAGAGAACGGTGGCAGAGATATTGAAGTTGGACTTTACGAAGTCGGCCGTCGACCTCCCCCAGCAAGAACGTGACCGATTCGTCGACCTCTCTCAGCAGATTAGTGAGGTTGGATCTGCCTTCGTCTCGAACATGGCCCCTGCAAAGAGGGAAGTTGTGCTGCCATCGTCCAATTTCTATGGGTTGTATCCCAGCATCGCTCGAGCACTTACGATGAGGGGCAAGTTGCGCCTCCCCACCACCGGGCCTGAAGCTCAGGCCGCACTCCGAAGCGTCAAGGACGAGAACACCCGGAAGGAGGTTTTCACAGCGATGCGCACTGCCTCGAAGCAAACCGTGAACCTGCTGGAGACTATGCTGAAGCTGCGAGGTGAGCTGGCGAATCTGGCCGGCTTTTCCAGCTACGCCCATCTTGCCTTGAAAGACAGGATGATGGCCAAGTCCCCCAGTGCAGTGTTGCAGTTTCTCCACGCGCTGCAAAAGTACAACACGCCCATGGTGCAAGCGGAAATGGCAGACCTTTTGAAGTTGAAGCAGACCCGCCTTGACAGCACGTCTACTCAGATCCATCCCTGGGACAAGGATTTCCTAATGGATGGCGTGAGGGCTGAAATGAGACTTCCCGTTCGTCACCCTGACCACCTTCCCTCCTTCTTCTCGATCGGCACCGTCATGCAGGGCATGTCAAGGCTATTCACTCGTCTTTACGGCATTTCGTTCAAACCTAGGGAGTCGCAGCCAGGCGAGACCTGGCACGAAGATGTGCGACGTTTGGACGTTGTTACTGATACTGGCGACTTGATCGCAGTTCTATACTGCGACTTATTCTTCCGAGAGGACAAGTCGCCTAACCCTGCTCACTTTACGGTGCGATGCTCTCGTGCAATTGCTCCTTACGAGGTCCAGGAGGCAGCGGAAGACCTGCACCACAACTCGTCTGACTTGCCCAAGTTTGAAAGACCCGAGCAAGCTGCCAACGATGGCATGGAGAGCTTACAGGAGAACGGCGTCTTGATGCAGTTGCCAACGATCGCCTTGGTCTGCGACTTCCCCAAGCACGATGCAAACAGCTCTGCACCAGCGCTACTGTCGTACTATCAAGTCGAGACCCTGTTCCATGAGATGGGCCATGCCATCCACTCGATCCTTGCCCGCACGAAGCTTCAGAACGTTGCCGGCACGAGAT
Source organism: Colletotrichum fructicola Nara gc5 (assembly GCF_000319635.2). Classification (NCBI taxonomy): domain Eukaryota; kingdom Fungi; phylum Ascomycota; class Sordariomycetes; order Glomerellales; family Glomerellaceae; genus Colletotrichum; species Colletotrichum fructicola. Next base: position 2,352,607 of record NW_027094051.1, on the reverse strand, counting down.
GTGCCACCGATTTTGCCGAGCTCCCTTCCACACTGATGGAGCATTTTGCCGCCGACCCATCAGTCCTTGGCTTGTTCGCGCGTCATTGGAAGACGGATGAACCTTTGCCTTACAAAATGGTCGCGGAACGGATCCGCCTGGCCAAGCGTTTCGAGGGCATCGACACCGAGAACCAGATTCTTCTGTCTCTTCTCGACCAGTCCTATCACGCCCCGGAAGTCACCGAAGGCTCCTTCAACTCAACAAAGGTCTACCATGATCTGCAGAGGCAATATGCCCAGGGCGGCCCTGATCCTCCCGGCACCTGCTGGCAAGGCTTCTTCGGCCATCTTCACGGCTATGGCAGCACCTACTACAGCTACGTCTTTGACCGCGTGCTTGCTGAGCGAGTTTGGAGGGTCGTGTTCAAAGCCGGCGCGGACGGCAAGGCGCTGGACCGCGCCAACGGCGAGAGGCTCAAGGAGAAGCTCCTCAAGTGGGGTGGGAGCCGCGACCCGTGGCAGTGTCTCGCGGATACGCTACAGGATGATCGCCTTGCTAAAGGTGACGACAAGGCCATGGCGCTCGTCGGTAGTTGGGGTATCAAAGACGACCATGCTTGAGATCGTCCTTTTCCCCGCTGGATTGTACAATTAAGAAGTAGTATCGCTGCAAGATGCGATACTGTTCACCATAGACTTGTTCTTTTGCTTTCAGCAACTCCACTATACAACGATAGCGCCTGTCCTGTTTCCGAGCATAGGATTGGGACAACCTGTTGCCGGTACATAAATTGCCGTTGCTTCAATTCGAGGCGACTTGCCGAATGGGGCAAGTTCCGAACGATAGAAGAAGACGAGTATATATCATCTAGAGCTGCGCCTCTCTGCGAAGCCGCTGAGGGACAAAGGAGAGAACCACTGGTTTTCCACCGCGGAAGTATCACGCAGGGAATAATCCGCAGCAGCAGCAGTGACAATGCCATTGCGTATGATTACCATAGATGAATAGACGTTCATACAGACAAGAGGCGCTCGGGGTTCTTTGGGGCCGGGATGGTGGCGTCGACCGGTGCATCGTGAAAGCCCACCGTCAAAGCTTGTCGCTCTCACCTCCTTTCAGCCGCTTGGGCTAGCTTCAAACTAAAGGCGCGATCCTTCTCATCTCGATTGTATAAACACCCCAAGGATCCCTGGCTCGGCAATGTTTTGCTCGTCGTCGCGTCTGTTTTCTTGTGTTTCTCCTATTCTCATGATCCCGTCCCCATGATGCTCCTCCCGATCTTGCTGGTCTCGGCCCTGGCGGGGCAGGGGTTATCGCAGAGTACGGCGACCTCTGCTTCGCCGTCTGCTTCTTCGGCTGCCACGCCATGCTATGTATGTCAACCACTGTTTATTTTTCCGTGTTTTCAAGATGGGGATGGTTAAGCTGACAGAATCTTTTTCCGTGCTGCAGGTTCATTGTTTCTCGCAGTTCCTGGTGGACATGACCGACTCGTGCAAGACGAAATGCGCCTGCGCGGGCTCCTCTCTGCTGAGCGACTTTGAGTGCTGCATGACGGACTGCCCTGCGGACCAACAAGCCAATATGACGCTCTCTGTGCAGAACTCCTGTACGGACGGCAAGGACCTGAAGCTCGAGTACACCTGCGCGAACACCACCCCGGACACCACAACGGCCGCGGCATCGTCGACCCCGACGGCGCTGTTCACTTCGATAGTGCTGGTATCCGCCCAGACGGCCGAGGGGAGTTCCGCTACGGGTAGCGCGGGCGGGATTGGCGGCGGGATCGGGAGTGATGGTGGGGGAGGCGGGGCGTCGCCGACTGTCGGGCTCGGGGTGGGCCTCGGAGTCGGGCTGCCGCTGGCGGCGGCGATTGTGGCGGGACTCGCGTTTCTGTGGAAGCGGTCGAGCAAGAGGAGGAGGGGCCGTGGGTTGGATTCCAGGGGCGGCCCAGCAGGGGGGTCGGCGGATGGTGTTGGGAGGACGTTTGTGTTTCCGAGCACGATGGTTCTGCCGACACCCGGGCTGCCGCCGGGGGAGGCGCAAGAGTCGAAGGATCTTGCTGGTGAGATGGAGATTACGCCTCTTGAGATGCTGGGTGATTCGAGACATCGTCAGGAGTTGTCGGTTTGAGATGTAGATTTGACTCAAAATATGGGTTACGCAGGAACACTCTGCGTTGTATATGCTCTATTAATGTAATTCTATTGCGAAGCGTCCTATTTTCGATACGACTCTCAGGCTTGTGGTTTGTCTTGCTACATGCAACCATCTGATGTGCACATTCTAGGTTGCTAAAGATACTGCCATGCCTAATTTTCCTGAGAGATTATGTGACAGAGGCCACCCGCAAGGTTGAGGATGAACAAGTTTCCAGGTCCGGCGTTCAAGGTAAGTACATTGCCCCAGCAAAGCAAAACAACTACACGTCGATGTCAGTCATGGAACTGGGTATGTTACTTGACGGAATACTCACAAGAGCCAAGATTCCTCCCTCCGCCTTGTCATCTTTTTCCCGCTCACGCAGCCTTCTCCGGCGACGTTCCGGCTCCTCGTGCACGAGCAGGCCTCGGCGAAGATCCGCAACGTCTCCTGTTAACGAAGAGTCTTCATCGCCTGTCATTGTCTACTAGATGTAATGCAGTCATGCTCTAGCTGACGTACCGTTATCTTCACGCCTGGGATTCCGCTTACGTTCGTCCGTTTGGCAGTCTTTGGTCGCCTCGCCTTTCGCTGAGTCGTTGGTGCTACAGAGTGTGGCGCCATCCAGAGACTTGCGCTTAGAATCGATTGGGAGCATTATAGGAGAGTTCTTGCAAGGGCCGATTTATGTGTTCTGCGGGATTCGGAAGCTGGGTGTATTGTGGTCTCGGAGACGTTAAGTTACAATTCTTAAATGTCGTCGTGATAGTTGTTGCCGGGGATGACGAACATGTTCAATCACATGAAGGCAAAACACTGCCACAAACTTGAGGCATGGCCAACAAAAAGGCAACATAGGTGTCCGCCTGACGAATTGTTGTTGGGCGTTTGCGGCACAGCCCTTGGCAATCTGTGCCCGGGTTGTGTGGGTTGGCTAATGTTCACCCCACCATGGCTGTCATGATCGGTGAGCCAAGAGACCCCAGAACAGTTTCGTGCAATAGATGTGCTGAAGTACATCAGCCAACAGCTGTGGGCAGTTCACTGCAAATCTGGACATGTAAAGGGGCTGGAATTATGTCTCTTGTAGTCTAAGCACACATTAAGGCCATGATTCAATGCTGGTATCAATCCAAAAAGAAAAAGAAAAATGCCGATCCTCTCTCGTGTGCACCGTAGCCCGTATGAAAACGCCTCATTACCTTCAGGTCATTATGCCTCTAATCCGTGCCGTGTGTCTATTGCTCCATGACCTCCGCAGCACCCTTCCAAAAGTCGCATCGATCCTTCTGGCCGTCGTCGACGTTCTCCATGCGGTTGTTGTTGATCTCGAAGACGAGTCGCGACTGGTTGTTCTTGCCTCCCCACGTCTTCCATTCCGGCGTGTCCGCCAGCTTGTGCACATTCGGATCCAGGTTGCGGATGAACGAGATCCAGTAGTTCATCATGATGGGCACGACGGGCTTGTTGTACGTGCGGAAGCTGTCGGGCGTCGGGCAGGCGTCGATGCCGAAGATGGCCGGGGCCTCGAAGACGTGCGGGACGCCGAGTCCGGAGGCGGTGTTCGTCTCGTCCTGTACGTTGAAGCGGTAGGACCAACTCGCGCTCGACAGATTCGAGGCAGCATAGGCGTTTAGGATGTTGTTGGCCGGGCAGATGAACGTCGTCTCGCCGTATGCTTGGCTCGCTGAGGGAAACCAGGCGTTATGGTTTGGCAGGGCGGGCAGGATGGGATACTTCTCGAGCATAGTGTCGGTTTGGTTCTGACCGAGTTTCGGGTAGTTATCTATCATGAAGTTTACGAACTGATCTTGAGTCTCGACGTTTGCTGCGAAGACAGATCCCTCTAAATATTGGTGAGCATGAGAATTTGTGCCTCTTCCATACGCAACACTCACCATTCGATCCAGTCCCGAAAAGCACAGGGACTTTGATGAACTTCCCCTTGTCGTACATGGCGTATGGGTAGTCTTGAATGAGATCTCCGTCTATGCAGGGGGTCCAGTAGAAATGCGGGTTCAGTTGTCGTCCAGGGAATGGCGATCCTGCGTTGGCTTCCTGTATCGCCTTGATGTCCTTGCCACGTAAGCAACCCATTTGATCCTTTTCGTCTTTGCAGCCCAAGTTCTCCGTCGTCTTGTTAAATTGATATTCGAGCTCGTTTACGCGTGGCTGGGCGGGGAAAAATACGGATTCGGCCATGGCTCCTACAAACATCTTCTCATCCTTTCCGCCGTGTGCTGTGAGATGAAGGGCGACTGAGCCGGCGCCTGCAGAGACTCCATGAATGACGACGTGATCCGGGTCACCACCGAACTACAAGAGTAAGCCAGAAAAGTGGTGATATCAAGATGAAACTGGTATTCACCTTTGAAATATGAGTCTTGACCCATTTCATCATCAGTCGCTGGTCGAGGACTAAAGTTCGTCAGCTTTGGTTTCCACAGTAATGTCTTATGCAAGCTTACGTCCAGCGTTGAGATCGCCGTCTTTTCGTACCCGCTCACTCGCCAGAAACCCCCACAAACCAACTCTGTAATTAAAGCCGACGAAAACGATGTTCTTGCCCGAAGTTTCAACCACTTGAGAGCCGTTCCAGTTTGGATTAGCATTGGAGGTGTAGCCTGGATGGTGTTAGTGACCTTCGACACCTGGTCCATGCATGAGGACAGAGTGAGACAGGGCACTCTCTGGCATCAACAGCGCAACGACAGCCTTCAAGGGTCACCATACCTCCACCTTGGATGAACAACCATACGGGCAGTTTCGAGTCTGGTGTTGTGTTGTTGGGCGACCAAACATTGACAAACAAGCAGTCTTCATCTTGTCCTGCCGTGGGGTAAGACGCGTCTGTTGCGAGACAAATCGAACCAAACTAAGTGAGATGCGGTCAGCCACAGCACCCACCAAACAGACGGACATTCTCACTTCAATAGCATCTGTTGTGCCCTCTTTCTTTTCTGGATCTTGTGGTGCTCGCCATCTCAAGTTTCCTATTGGGGGCGCAGCATAGCGCATCCCCAGGAACTGATTCACCCCGCTTGGCAGCACATTTCCTGAATAATTGGCGTAGCCGAGATCAACCGCGACCCTGGGCAGGTTGAGCTGTCACGCAGTGTTAGCTTCCACACTTGCGCGGAGAGGATTCTTTGAAAAAAAGGAAATCGAACCTGATCCCGCGCGCCGATGTATTCACGGATGTTGAAGTAGAGAACGACAGTGAGGGCAGCTAATATCATGCTGGCGATGGCGAGCGGGACAGAGTGTTTCCTCCAGTTGAGGAAGCCCTTCCCCTCGAAGGCCGGGTTGAAATTTGGGCGAACATGTTTCCAGGTCATATGGTCCAAGAGCTGGTATCCCACGTGAGAGGAGCCGAAGCACTTAGCAAACCAGCTCATGAGGGGTTTGAGGAAGCCGAGCGAAGCGCAGCGCGGGGTGACTGGACGAGTAAGAGAGAGCGAGCTTTGCGAGGGAGAGTCTAAGCTAGCGGCGGCGGCATGTCGTTTCCGAGGAGGGATCCGTGCCAGTCTCACAGACTTGCTGCAGCGGGTGAGATGGCGCGGGTAGGACGCCGAAGATGAGGCCCCGATGAGATGGATGTACACGAGCCTCGTTCAGTCGTTGATGTAGGGCGGTTGGTGATTTTGCTGGATTTTCCCCGTCCCGGCAGAACCAAGAAAATAGGGGCCAAGACGTATGGAATTTGGCGATGATATCTCTGAGAACAAGGTGGAGGGTTGAACCTTGGCAGTCCCCAAGAAATGGCTCTGTTGACAGGAACGGTACTTTGGCCTGCTGCGAACGGGAAGTGGGAACGCGGGTTCACTGGGGTATCTACCTGCTTACTGCATAAGGTAGTTCCTCACCTGTCGACGAGTCGATCGATACGCTGTAAGGTACAGGTATTCTGCGACACTGGCACACGCACTCTGCGGAAACCGAACCTAGACCTGGGAAGCCACGCTCTGCAGAAGTGATGGAGGCACGGCCGCCTGTGTCATTGCACTGCCAAGTTGAAGCTGCAGTGACGTCGCCAGGGGACATGTCGGTCTACAGGGGGTGATCTGGCTTCCAGAACCTGGCACATCCAAACGAGAGCCACTGGAAACACTGGAGCGACAGCCAACAGGATGCTCTAAAGACGCCGGGTTTTGGCTCTATTCGGCAACGGGACGGCAGCAGTTCACCGACGAGGGACCCGCAAGGCCCATCTTCATCTCTCCAAGCCCGGAGCAGCCAGGCCGTCCGCTGTACCTACACTACCTTACCAAAAAGCGTTGTCATTGTAAGGTAGGTGTTCGTCGGAGAAGGTGGGAAGAGAAAGGTTTGCTCAACCGGGAACCTCAACTGAACAGAGTTTGCCGCAATGCAATCTGCTGCACTGGCAACAGAGAGTCCCCGGCACGCTTCGCAGCAGACAGACGGTTCCTTCCCCGGCGCGCAGGGTGCTGCCGGCTTGGCGCTTCATCTGATAGATGAGGTTGAGTCTGTTGCTGATGCTGAACATGGCAACTGAGCAACACTGGACGAGCTTCCATCCTTGCTGTATCTCTGTCTTTCCTCTGCCAAGGTTCGTGTTGATCGCTATCGTTATGGCCGGCTCTTATCGCTTCCTCCATCGGGGTTCACTGCCTTTTTCTCTGTTGCATTCCGCTGGGCTTGGAGGGGGAAAAAACTGGAAATCTCTCCGGGGACCGTGGCATAGATGAAGCAGAAATACTGGGGAAGTCTCCAGCAAACATGGGGACGGACACTTGAAGCGAACAGAAATAGAGCCGATGAGACCGATGATACGATTAGACGCGTCCATTCGTTAGCGCAGCCTGCTTCAGACCTCCAGGCTTTCCCATCAGCGAGCAAGGACCTCATCTCGGTCCCGAGAATTCGTGGCTTAGATAAGCGAGACAGATGGCTTGATGCCAACCAACACTGAAGCTGAAGTCCCGTGATGCCGCCGTCAAGTCAGCAATCAATCCGCCCGCCCTGGACGAAGACGGGTTGTTGCCGTCTTACAACTTCTCACTGTCCGCCTGCCTGTCTTACTGCTGCCGCTGTGCGAGGAGCATCTTCAAGTGGCGGCTTGGCCCGCACGAAGCACCCACTCTGATTCATTGCAGCGGCCAAAAATAGCAGCATGACCTCGCCCGAATGTTGTGTTTGGCGTCTCGCTCTTGTTGGCTCTTTGGGGGAGGGTGGTGCAAGGCCAGAACACCATGAAGAGCTGTTGGACGCAGCCGCATGCGGATATCCCGAGTCTCGACGGCGAACCGCTGGCCTCCGTGTGTGGAGGAGGGGCGACTTGACATGACTGATAATGGCCGCCGACTCCTGTTGGTGCTGGGCGGTTGGCGGCGTGGAGGCGCACATACTTGTAGGTAGGTAAGGTAGTGGGTGTGAATCATGGTGGCTCGCAGACTGGAGGGAGGACAGGTTGCAACATGCCACGCTTGTGTGATTCGACCAGTAAGCAGAAAAGACATTTCCCTATTATTGGGGTCTCAACTTGATTCAGTTAGGCTCTCTCCCTGCATATCGCAGTGGTGTTGCTCAGGGTCTGCATGTTTCAATCCCTCTCCGCCGCGTCAAGGCGGTATCTCGCAGAGAAACGCAGCACAGCGCAGTTCGACGGGAAGCCAACAGCCACTGTTTGATCTCATGTCTGAGGTAGACACCCAGCACCCCTGGCCTTCGGTTGGGGTGAGGGTACATACAATTGCGGTATCCGTAAAAAGTAAACATTTCCATTCGAGTGCCAAGATCGGAGAGCGGGAGAAACACGTTTGGCGATGACCGAAGGCTTTCATGTGAAGGCAGTCAGCGCTCTCCAATGACAGACGGAAAACATGTTTGTTGGTGACCAAAGGCGGCATTCCAGCCATCCAACAGCCTGCCAAACGGGAATTCTCAACTTGTGTTGATAAACAGGCGGTTAGGAACATGCAGTTGTGGGTGTGATGATATGCATGTTGGTGGTGTTGGTGGTGCTATCGTGTGAATTTCATGTTCCCCTCTGCCGCTAGACTGCTAGGCTAGGCCGGTGAGAATGTGAAGACAGTTGAAAAGAGACTAGCACGGCCAGACACTGACCAGTAGACAGCAGGACGCCTGGAGACGTGTGCTAACAGTCGATACTTGGGGCGCTGACCACAATGAGGTGCTGGCAGGGAAAGGGGTCCCCTGTCCGTTTGGTTTGTTTCCCCCCGGCGGCTCGGAAGATCTGGGCCGGCGCAGAGCTACGCCATTGGCCAGCCCAGGGGGGGATGGGTACCTTCCGCTAAGAAGTGACGATGTTTTTGCTGGGGACCAGCAGGCAGAGACTTAAGATCCCGACATGGCCCTTCAGGTAGCCATTAGCGTCGCTTCGCCACACCTTGCTTGCGTTCGCGCAGGTGCAGCCGCGAACGAGCGAGCCACGCTGATGCATCTGTGTGTGATCCCACACTCTTCTTCCCGCCATACTTTCACTTTCAGCCCTCGCTGGCCTGGTTCGCTTCTAGTTCTGCTTTGGCCTTGCTCTACCTTTTTTGTCTTCTCCGTCTGCATTCATCTGCTGCAGAAGACTGCAGTTGCCCTTCTCTTCGTCTCAACGCCGGCCCTACAACTCCAGACGATTTCATCATGACATATCCCACCCGCCCCTCGCGCTCTTAGCTCACTTGCGACAACAACTTTGAGGCTCTTTGACTATGGCCTCCGGCACTGATATCCGTGGGGAAGGGGCGCCGCGGCCGTCCATTGAGAAACCCCCCATTCTCTCCCAAGATCCCGCCTTTGATCGATTGCCCGACGAAATCATCCAGCAGTATGCCTTCTGTCCCCCAGCTCTAGGCTGCAGCATTTCCTAACCCACCCTGCTCTAGGATTCTTCAGCTTACCGACCCCGACTCGTTTGCCTCACTCGTCCTTCTCAACTCGAAATGGCGTCAAGTCTCTCAGCAAGCGCAGCTCTACGCTCTCCACCTCTCGAAATGCGAATCCTACTCCGCGAGCCATCCTCCTTTGCGCGAAGCCGACGTCAAGGATGAAGACCTTCCCCGACTAAGGCGATTGTTTGCCAGAGAAGTCAAGCGCAATCTCTTTGAAGCCTACCTGCGACCCCGCGAGACCGTTATCCGCCTGATATCCAATTCCATTAGCTCCTCGTCATGCCCGGGCGGCGAAGGGATGCAATTCAGTCCGTCGCCCCGCGGTCACCATGTTCTGGCGTACAACTCTTCTCGAATCTATGTGCTTGATATGAGAGGGAAAGAAATAGACGTCAAGAGGGAATTCAAGATCTTGCGCCGACCAGTTTCAACCTGCATAAAGGACGATGGCTCTATGTTGGCGGTCTTGTCCTCGGAAATGCAGGTCGATCTTTACGATCTTGAGCCGTCACCTCCCCGCCGCACACAGTCCCTGATCTTAGACCATGCCCCACGCACGATCGCCTTGTCGCCATGTGGTTCCGTTTTGGCTGCAGCTTATGAAGGCGGCATTGAGGTTTCGATGGTCAATCCAGGCGCATTGCCTACGGACAGGAGAGCCGTCAAGTGCGATGGTGTCGATTCCCTTTCTTTCTCCTTTGACGGAACACAGATCCTTGGAACTACTGTCCACTCATCGCCTCCCAACACCGTCATCCTGACCGCTCCCTACTACGACCCCGGATCCCAAATGGCAGATGATAACATCAGCGCTCTTTGGACAACTTCAATTCTCTTCCCCAATACGAGTCGAGATTGTAGTCATGCCGTGCTTCTTCAAGATTCAAGCCAGGAGGAGGCAGCCTGGACCTTTACTTATGATCGTAGCTTTGAGACTTTCAGGGCTGTACGCATCGACGACTTGCGCAACGGAACGACATATTTCACTGGTCCAAAGCCTCACCCGGCGTCTCAAGCGAAACTCACGCCGTGCACGCTCCCAGCAGCTACATATCACGGCGACCTGGTCAGCGCCGGCTTCCAAGGCAAGGATATCTGGCTGTACGGTGTACCAGAAGATCTTGACGCTGTGCCCGAGTTCTCTTCTGGGTCCGATTCATCATCTTCTACGGGTCAAGGACGACGCAACAGCGGTCCTCCGTCCCGTTCATCCTCTGCGCGAGCGCAAGAGAACCCGAGAGTGCCGCAATGGCAGATGCTTTGCGATAAGCTGCGGAACACCTTTGTCTGGGGAGCCAAGATTGCCGAGCTTGAGGGCGTGAGCACTGTGAAATGGGTTTCTGGCTTTGGCGAAACATCCTCCCAGGAACGTCTAGTCGTCGCGGCTCGCGGCATCTCCCCTACCCAATCCATCGTGGACGAAGACGATATCGACTTTATCGATGGCGGCAGGGTCACTCTGCTTGATTTTGACTACGGTATTGAGGACGGCGTTAGGACGGAGATTGAGATCGAAGTTGGCACAAGAGAGCCTGAAGTCCTAGAGGAGGAACAGAGAGACATCGACACCGAGGTTGCTATTGTTCGCCGTAGGACTGTAGCACAGAGACGGGGTGATCGCGGTCATTTGATTCGTGCCGCTACCAGTGCTGCGATCCGAGGCAACCCTATGCCCTCAATTCCTCCTCTGCCACAGCCGAGAGAAGAACCTGAAACTGGTGAGGACGAGGACGATGACGACGACCCGCTGGTTCCCAGGCGTGTGGGTGCCGCGCCCCGCATCAATGTCGAGCAGCCAGCATCTGCTACTACCCGGGACGAAGGAGGTGAAACAGCTTCCATGATTGAGGAAGAAGAGGCCGTTGAAGCCCCTTACGCTCATGATGGGCCTCGATCTACAAACACGCTCCGCCGCGCCGCAACTGCGGCTGCAATGAACCGACGACGCAACCCCGCGCCTCCCGTTGCTGGGCCGGTTGAATATAGACGTGCTGATGGCCGACGTGAGCATCCTCATGAGAGCGATGCTGACAACTGGGTTCCTCCGCCGCCACCATACCAAAAGGAAGACCCAGGCGACTTGCCGTCTTTCTTGCGAAACGCTGCCATTACACCCAACGGTGTACATGTTCCGACCCAGCCATCTAGGACACAGACAGCCGCGCCCACGATCGGATCAGCCTGGCCCTTGCCCAGTCGTCCAACTCTCGCTCAGACATCTCCTCGTCCTCTTAGTTACCAGGAACCAGGCAGCGTCAGTCCTGCTAATACGAGCCAGCATCTGCGGGTCGCTAGTGACACCACGCACATGAGCCGACCTCGCACAGCGGACTCAGATCGACCATTGTCTATTCCTGTCTCTCGTGTGGACGATGAGGACGACATCTACGACGTTTCACCACCTGATTCTCCTCGGGTCGCGGCGAGGAGACTGAGTCAAACTGAGCCCAAGGATGAACGCGAACGCATCGTTAGCGAAGTTTCAGTCATTTCGCCGATGAGCAGAAGGGTTAATTCCGACTTGGTGTCCCCACAGGATTCTTTGGCTTCACCAGTCATTCATCAAACCCAGTCTCCTCCCTCTTTGGGTTTGGAGATACCATCCGCAGGCCTTGGCATCATCGCCGGGCCACTCATGTCCCAGCCAATCGACGATACTCATACAACCCTAGTGAGGCGTCTGTCGAACGCACAAACATGGCCAAGATCTGCTCAGCCTGCCACTGGGCCCCAACTTGGCCCTGAGGCTGATCCGTTAGCCAGCCATCCGTATTCGGCTCCCGCGATCAATGCTAGTGTGGACATGATTATGGCTTCCGCATTGCCGCCTCCACCCAGAGCCGACCAGCTGGCTAGCTTACAGCAACATGATCAGCAAACTCCCCCTCGGCGGTTTTCTGGTAACTTCAGTTCTGTACAGCGCGTTCCTGTCGGCAGTCGTAGGCCTGGTTCACGTAGAGCGTCCGTTCCCCAGCCTGGGCCTCCGTTAAGCGCAGAGCAACCCCCGATACCGAACAATGGTAACAATTCGCCCGTTGAGGATCAACCACTCATCATCAGTACTCCTGGGGGCGTTGTGGGTGCCTACGACTTACCCACACGCCAACAGTCCAATCGCCGAGGGGAGATGCCCTTGTTGGCACCTATTCCTCGTCATCCTCGTCCGGCGCAAATCGGCCCCCTAAGGCCGACGGTGGAGCGGCTCGAGACTATATACAGCGTCAACTCGACTAACCCTGCTGCGCCGGGGCCCGCTGAGGCCTCCGGAAGTAGAAGTCTGATGCCGGCCTGGCTCCAGGCGCCGTCGACAGCTTCAGCTGGTCGACAGTCACATTCGTCTGTGAGCCGTAAACCCAGCCGTGCCGAACGGAGTGCAGCCAAAAACATCAAGGACGCAAAGAGGCGAGGATGGAACGGCTCCAAAAAGAAGAAGAAAAGGAAGATTGACCCCGAGGTTGCCAGCACTGCTGCGTGGACCGATGTCTCGGGCGTGAGCCGAAGTGAACACCACGGCAAACCAGAGAAAGAGAAGAAGTGCGTTGTTATGTGAGGACTTGGTCGGAATCTAGCTCTCCACTGGGGGCAGCGAATCTGCTCTCGTGTCTGGCTTGGATGCATTGACTCTTACGATTGATATTTCAGCACTGGAGTTGGATAGGTCAAGAGACGGAAATCTGGTTGATATTTTTGGGCACCTAGCGGGGAAGAAAAAGCAGCATGGTGATGATTTGGAGGGTATTAGATTTCCTTCCTTCCTGCTAGACTCCACGGGACAGCCGTGCTCTAGTCACAGACGGTATTCAATGATGACCAGCATGAGTCGGTCTACGATACCATTTCTTAGCGTATACCACTTCTCAGTACAGATTTTCACAATCTAAATATATAAATTCTCAGAGTTCTATCGTATTTTCGCACCTGCCTCGTTCACCAAGCAGCCGTGTCGGCTGTGTGTATCCAGACTTAATGGGGTAAGAAGCCTATTCCCTCTGACGAATCTTCTTCGCGACTTCGTCATACATCTCGTTTCGTTGTCTGCACGGCTTTGTGATAGCGTACATATAAATACTCGACCGGCGAGGAAGCCTTCTGCGAGCGAGGTGGACGAGCCTGGGCGGTTGTCACACCAAGCCGCCGTTTCACGGCAAGTACGCAATAGTTTCGTTCGAGGCGGGGAGACATTTATAGTGTTGAACTTTGTATGTGTATAGTCTCAATTTACTTTGGGTCCAGCACCTAGTAGGTGACCAACAACTATTATAAAAAAGCGACCGTGGGGTATAATAAATCCTTTCCAAACAAACGCCAAATGTATCCCAAGCCCATCGACAGGAACGCCGTCGCCCAGAGGAGAGAGGGCTGTAATCTAAACCAGATGAAGAACAGACTAAAAAGCAAGAAAAAGCGAACGTCTATGCGATCTTTTCTCCAAATCCCCATGCCAGCATGTACCGTTATCATCCCCCTCAAGAATAGTATAGAAACGAAAGTCTTTGCACCGTAGATAAGGGGCAGAAGAAACAGGAATTACAAAGAGTGATAAAACGATTCATGAGAACTTGTCAACCCACATCACGCCCGACGTCGTCCATCAGACTTGCCTCGGGGTCTGCGGCACATAGGGCTTGCCGCGCCGCACGTCGCCCAGCTCGGCCTCCTCCATCATCTCCGTGAAGGACGTCAGCCTCTTGTGCCCGGGTCGCAGGACGGTGCGCGGGTCCGCGAAGACGTTGATGCTCTCGCTGCTCGGCTCGCGCGGGAGCAGGGGGTTCTGCGCGCCGGGCGGGCGCCGCCCCGAGTTCGGACGCATGCCGCGGATCGGCGGGACGGGGATCCCGGCGCGCTCCGGTGTGCGATCCGGCGGGGTGCGCGGCTTCACGGAGTCGCTCCTGGCCAGGCCGATCGGGGGCTGCTGGTGCGCGGCGAGCGTCGTGGCGGTGGAGGAGGAGTTGCGGGAGTGGTTGTAGGCGCTCCAGCCGGTGCGGGAGTTGTGCGAGTGGACGGTGGAGGGTGTCTTGAGGATGAAGTCGGTGCGGTTGGCCGCGTCTGAGATGGGGATGGGGTCCGAGATGATGTTGCCGAAGGAGGAGGTGGACGTCGAAGGACGGGGGCCGCCGCTGCGCTTCTTTTCGGATCGGATGGTTGTGTTGCGGCGGCGGCGACGGGCAAGGAAGAGGAGGAGGGCGACGCCGAGACCCACGCCCGCCAGGACGCCGCAGAGGACGCCGATGACGATGGCTGTCGGGAACGTGCTCCCGTTGTTGTTCTCGTCTTTGCTGTCGCCGTTGCCGTCTTGTTGGGCCGGCGCGGTGGCGGTCGAGGTTGCGGAGGCAGACGCTGCGGTGGATTCGGGGGAGGAGGTCGCGATGGTTGTTGGGATCACGGTGACGCTCGTGATGGGCACGCTGGATGTGGCACCCGGCGTGGTCGTGGGAAGCTCGGAAGCCGGCACCGTGGTCGGTTTCTGGGTCTGGTTCGCGTCCTTCACGCACTGGTTCGCGCCGTTGCAGGTGTAGCCGAACGGACAGCATTGCGTGCCGCACGTCGGGAGCTTGCTCTTGAGAGCCGTGGTCTTGATCACGGCGTCAGGATGAGCGTCGGGGTCCTGCAACGAGACGGCGCAGTTGATGGGCGTGATGCGGTCGCAGTTGCTTCCCTCGGGACAACAGAGGACGGTGGTGTTGCCGGCCAGGGCGATACATGTCGAGCCCGACTTGCAGCAGAAGGACGAGGGCAAGCCGCTGCCGCTGCAGGGCGAGAAGCCTTCGGCTGCACATGTCGACTGTCGTTGGAAGATGGAGGGGAGAGAGGCTGCGTGAGCCGAAGCGACGAGGATCGAGAGCAGCGTGGCTCGTGTGCATTTTCGTAACCTCGCCATAGCTGGGGGATGATGTCGAGTGTATGCCGTGTAATCGGCCAAATTCTTTTAGCAGAGCGCGTCGTGCGAAAGGTTGACAAGTTTGCGTGGAACACAGTTCTTGCTCTTCGGAGTCAACCGCGTGTGTAAGTCAGAGGCAGTTGGTGGTATGTGTCAACAAGTAGAGAGGACAAAAGAGAAGACCAGAACCGTCGGCGGTCCTCGAACAGAGGCACAAAGGTGTAGAAGTAGGTCGAGGCTCGGAGACGTTTCGTGGTAGGTCGAAGACAAGTAGACAATGAAGTTGTCACTATTCGTGGAGTGATTTGTGAGAATAAGGAAACGACTACTTAGTTGTTCATCGAGTAGGCCGCACAAAAGAAGCGAGGACACGGCCCAAGGAAACAGGCAATGATGACCTCAGAGAAAGAAATGAATGGAATCAGATGTCGGGTAGGAAGAGGAAAGGGAGAATCGTTCGAAAGATGGGCTGGAAGATGACGATTCTGTTTCCACCCGACGTTTAGACAGAGGCCGTCCAAACCCAATCTTTTTTCGTCCTGCACATATCGCGGCAAGGCGGCAAGGGGCCCTCTACAGCCTCCAGTTCAGCTCTGCCACTCGGCAGGAGGACTCCCACGGCACCCATACGCAAAAAACAGTCTAGCAGACTTTTTTCCTTCCTCGCCTGCTGCGCGGCTGCGAAACGATCGAGCTTGGGGTCCTATGCATAGGACGGTAGCCACCCGATCGACCTATGCTGCTTGGGGACCGGCTGGACGGTGGCCAACCAAGCGGCCAGCGGGCGGCATCGCGGCGACTTGGAAGGGTTTTGCCTGCAAAACTCCTATGCAAGCGCGACTGGATCGCAGGGCATTGCTGCTATTCCTCGTCCGGAGCTGGGGTAAATGGGGTGGAACGATGGTGTTGCGCGAGCCGTATGGTTTGGTTTGCAATATCTCTGGTCCCCAGCGTTGCAGCGCTTCCTACCTTACGACCCCCAAGATTGGGCGGCTCAGAGTCTGGCCTTGAGGCAGTGCAGGTCTGGGTAGTCGCCGGGCCGTTGAAAACGAGAGGCTCTCGACGAAGCGCCGGAGAGTCGTCGCATGTGGGCCCCCGGTCCCCTTGAGCAGCGGCGGGTTCGAGCAATTTCTTGTGGTGAAGGCCATGTTGTGAGAGGTTGAGACTGCAGTGCAGCGAGAAGCCGCCGACGAACGAAAAGGCGAAGGGGTCGCTGCGCAGTGCCAGAGTGTAGCCGCGCACCGCAAACGCGCGCCTGTGATTCGCCGACGGCATCGACCACACGGCGGCCCCTGCATCTGATGCCCTGGGGCGACTCCATTGTGCAGTGCAAGTGCCCCACGCTACCTGTTGTTGTTCCTTTTTTAGCGTCCGTCCCTCTGCCATTGTCTTTTGCTTTTTTCCGGCTTGTCTTCTTTTGGGAACTGTTAGTTGGCCACTATTCCCACCGTTCTTCTGCATAGACAACGACGCCAGGAATAAGTCGGTATTAGTTGAGGCAACCTGGCCAGGGAAACAAGCTTATTCATCAGGTTTTCGAAGCGAAGATGCCCTTGCCGGAGCCAAAGCCCAATGGGCCGCCGCCACCTCATGCGTCCAAGCCACATGTGACGTACGCCTCCATTCCAGCCACTCGCCTCCTGGTATGTGGCATTTGGCCCCCGGCTTGACAACAGCTCCAGCTCCAGCTCCAGCTCCGCTCTCTTCCGGGCTCCCTCTCGGCGGCGGTCACAAGACCCGTCCACCGTCTCGCGAAAACCTCACCTTGGGGCGCCCGATCGGCAGCCGGCAGGACCTCGCTGCCACTGACAAGCCGCAGAGTCTCCCCAAAGGAAGAAACCGGACCATTGACAACGGCCACGACCCAACGGCCTCCCCAATACGCGGTAGGCCTTACCCGTCCGCTGCAGGGCCAGCATCATCAACCCGTCTGGTGTCCTTCAGCTTGTCAAGGGGGGAGGCGTGTGTTGTGGCCGATGTTCGTCTGCAAGTCAGTGCCGTGCAAATGCGCCCGAGGCAAGAACAACCCAACGACGACCACGTCCCATCGTCGCAATCGCCGTCGGTGTAAGTCGGACAGTTCCCAGGGTCCCCATCTCCAAAATGTGAACCCCTCCGTGATCTACGTCAAAAATCCGCCTTGCCAACGTTTTCTCCCCCCTCCCCTCCATCACCCCCCTCCAGTGTCGCGCCTGTTGCGCCCCTCCGAACCAACAGGCCCCGAAAATCTTCAACCACGCCCCTCCCACGCATCAAGACGGCATTCGTCAAAAATGCCCAACTGACAAAACAAAATCCTCCCCCCGCCAGAAACAGAGAATCGCACGCCCGATCCAGTGGTCTCTCCTCATGTCCTCCTGCATCTGCAGGGCCCCCTTCCTTCCCTCCCACCCCAGAGACAACCTCTCAAATCTCGAGGAATGGGTGCAACTTTGATAGTCATAAACTCGGCAAAGGGAGAAGAACCATACCATACCGCCAATATGGCAAAAGACAAATAGCAGCCGCAGTTCGGCCCATCACGTGGGTACCCATGAAAGGCGTGACCTACCTACCCTACCCCCTGGCCCTGGGCCTCCTCTGCCGTTTTCCCTGTTTTCCTGCCTTTTCGCTCGTCCCCTAAACCCTTTCCACTGCCTATCAAACCATTTTCCCAGCCCCAAAGAGGCCGAACGACGGAGGATGCCCGGCAACGGAGACGTACCAGCCCAAGACTCCATCTTTGCCAATTCACGATGATTCACACTCCCGCGCGCTGTGACTCGAAAACGGCGGTGAACGTGTTTTTTTCTCGACTCCCTGGGTCGCTTTTCGTTTTCCTTCCCGCCCTGCCATCATCCACCATCCACGTCCCCTGCCTTTTCTTGAACCGTGGGGTTGGAAGTGGGCTCTCCCGTCCCTCGTTCTTCCGTCATCCAAGACAACGAACCCAAAATGCTAGACCACACACCCCTGCCCTGTCTCTCGTCTGTTCAGATATGCCCACACAGAAAATACCAACAGAGGGGTGTATTGTAAATTCAGGCATTGGAATTTGCAGGTGAAGATCAAGAACAAGACACACTCTCGGTGTATCTTCCTCACAGTTATTCCAATACTGTGATGCCTTTTTCCCCAATCTACACACACCCCAAGAGACTAAGAAAGAATTGAACCATGTGACCTGCTCTATGGAACCTCCAGACCGCACGAGAGGCGCAAAACACCTCCCGTTTTCCCCATTCCCATTCCCATCCCCGTCAACCACCGTCCTATCACCCATCACAAATTGTCATTGACCCGAGAGCCCTGACGTCGATGGCGGGCAGCATGGGATCTCTTTTTCACTCTCTCTGCGTCGCGAAACGTGAGTGAGAGAAAAACGCCTCGGCCTCTCTCCATAAACCCTGCCACTTACACCCTGGACGGGTTTCCTAATCCGTGCAAACCGTCGGCGTCGGCTAAGAAACACCACGGAACAATGAACAACGTCAGGTGGACAACGACGACTGGCAAGACCCCGGACAATATCTCACCGAGGCTCCTGCCATCCCTCACCGCTACCTACCGGCCGGAACCGACACTGACCTAGGTGAGTGATTGCTACATACGTACTACCTCACACACAACCCCACCTCCGGCATCGCAAGCACGAGGACTGCACCGTCTCGTCGTCTGTGAAAGTGGCGGGTGGGGCTGGGGTGGAAAGGAAGGGTTTCCAAGGGAGACTGGAGCGCGGGCGCGTAAAGTGCTCACGCATCGTTCAAATGTCTCAGTCGATCTAGATATTCTCCTCGCGGTAGGAAAGAATGACCAATGACGATTCACAGCTGGCTCAAGAGGTGAAGAAAGACCTTGGGGAAATACGAAGTTACAATTCTGCAAACCTTTTTTCGTGCTTACTCGTGCCAAACAAGTCGGAGCCAGTCGCCTTCCATCGGACGGACGCCTGCATGGGCGCGCACACAATGAAAGTGTCCCTCCTCAACCCGTGATGGGATGTGTTCCCGATATTCCCGTCAAATAGACAGACCGAATCCACGTCCCCAAACAAACCTCTCACCTAAGACGAAGACTTTCTTTTTGGTTTGGCTTGGAATCGTCCCATGGTGCTGACCATCCTTACCCCCTCCATCTCTGTAAGTCGTAGGTAAGCTTCGGTCCAAGTGCTTCCAAAGGGAAGGTGGTGGTTGATCCGCCACGCCAATCAGCAGTGCCGTCGTAGTCCGACACCCCCCCCCCCCCCTTGACGCAGACTGGCCCAGACACTCGAACGATGGACACCAGTGAATTTGCTGCTGTCGAGTGCTTGCGAATCATTCACAGGCCTGTGCAAAAAGACACGAATCATACCGAGAGAAAACGCTAGAGGTAATCACTTTTGAAATTGTTGGGTATATTTGGTATTACATGAATCCCAATCCCTGCTCGATTCGCCCCGATGACTCTATAGAGTGAATGCGGTCGATCGAGCCCACCCCGTGTGTAAGAAGTCAACAGGGAAGCTAGCCCATCACAGCTCCCAGAGCCCTTCTTTCGTTTCCATCCGATCCAGTCCAGATGCACCGAAATGCTTGTTCCCCGAATGTCCCAAAAACCCTAAAACTCCGAATGAAGGCGCCCCGATTCCTTGGCTCATGCTGAGGTATAATGTTGAGAGGGGAAAAAACGAAGATGAGATCAGGCGGAACCCTAAAAGATTGTCCGGTCTGATGAAAAGGGAAAATGTATCGTTCATCGCATCTCGTATCTCCAAGCGCATGTCAGGGCCTCATCCCAGCTGTTACCCGTCCTGTCTGTCATCCATCGTCATCGGTCATCCTGGCAGCCAGGCCTAGCTGCCCCGTGTGTGAACCCTCTCAGAGATAAAGTTGTCCAAAAAGAAGAAAAAAGTGTGATCCAAGTGTCTTTGCTCTCTCGTAGTTCATGTCCGCTCCGTTCGCCTTGCGGCGGTGTCCTTCTAGTAACCCCGAAGCAACCTGGGATCAGGTTGGTGTAAATCAGAAAAATGTGGTATCAAAACGATGAAATGCAAATAAAAGAAAAATGGTTGAATGTCCAGCAGAGCAAGACTGGCTCGCAGCAGCCCCGGTTCACGCGAAGGGAAGTTGGCGATTGCCCGCATCACCTTTGCGGAGGCGATACGCATACCACGCGGAGAGGGTAAGGCCTCTCTACTGATGTGCACAGCCCGGGACCAGCCAGGCCGTTTACATCAGCAAAAAGTCCCAGCCCTTCATCTGCATGACATCCCGCCAGTGGATGTATGGTACCGTCTCCGACCCATGCGAGGAGCCGGGGCTGGCAGCGGGGCTACCGCTGCACTTGATGCTGCCAGTCTGCGTCCAGACTTCGTTGAGAAGCGAGGCGAGACGACCAAAAGAGCCGTAGTCGGAAACGTCGCCAAGCTGAGAGACGCGGTCATCGAAGAGGGCGCGGAAGGAGCTGTCAGGCAAGCTGACGGAACCACCAATGAGGTAGACCCAGACGAGACTGCGGTCGAAGCCTCCAGGTCCAGAGGGAATAAGCTGGAGGACGTTGGCGAGCTTCTCAACAAGGCCAACGCAAGAGGGCTGGGCCGGGTTGAAGCCAGGGACCAAGCTGCAGAGGTAGATGCGCGCAGCGATGCGGAAGGCAGCCGTGATGTTCTTGGAGAGCTGCTTGGGAGAGAGGCTACCGTTGGTGTTGTAAGGCATCTTGGGGCTAGGCTCGCCCATCTCGGTCAAGTTGATCTGCTCACCGAGGGCGTGGACATGTTGGCAGAGAGTGATGTCGTCCATGCCGCTGCCCTTGAGATTCTCGAGGCAGGCAATCTCAGAGATGAGGTACATGACACGGTCCTCGCAGCCCATGAGCTCGCGGAGGCCCAGGCTGGGCATGGTTGACAAGTGCTTCTCGCGGTAGGTGTGGGCGAAGGTAGGTGCCTGTCCTTGCATCGTGGCGCCAAGGATGTCAATCCAAGAGGTCAGGGTCATGTTGAAGGGAGTCTGAGCGACGGGCTCGTTGGGATCTGACACCACGCGGGGAAGATCAAGCTTCTGGACGAGGCTGATGGCCGCCTGGAAGTGCTGGTGCCACGGGATGTCGGGCAGGGAGTCGTCATAGCGACCGACAACACACTGGAAGAAGATGAGACCCAAGGCGGCCTCGAGAATCTCTTGGTGGTTCTCATCCTTGTTGAGAGCATCGCACAAGGAGGAAATTGTGGCATAGCGGTGTCTCATGATGTCCTGGTCAATCTCCTCGCCGGGGACGTTCATGGTTGCCTTGTAGTGCTGGGCGGCGATGCTGAGGCAGCAGTGCAGGTAACCCTTGTTGCTCTGCAGAGCGGGGAGGATCAGGTCAGAGCCTACGGAGCCGTGCTGGTTGGACTCGAGGATTGGGAAGACGGTGGGCAGAACGAATTGAATGAAGTGGTCCAGCAAGCGCTGGTCGTTCTCGTCAAGCTCGACTGCGACTTGGCGGTTGGACATGGCGGGGCCATGGGAGAAGTCGAAGAAGTTGACGTTGAGAGCCTCCTCGCTCAGGGACTCCTTGCGCCCGGAGTAGACCTGCTCAGTCCACTCGCCCTCAAGAGGAACCGAGGAAGGCAAGATGGTGCCGGCGGGCGGGGGAGTCTGGTAGGTGCTGAAGGTTGAAACATGCGACTCTCTCAGAGTGGGCACATCGTTCATGTAAACTTGGCGTTCCGTCTTGACATCGATCTCGTACGGCGAAGGGAAGGCGCCGAACATAAAGTCAGGGTGCATCTGGGGGTTGTAGGCAGCATACTCGGCAGTGGGCGGGCTGTTGAAGTTGAAAGCCGTGGAAAAGTGCGAGTCGATGGAGGCGGAGCGGGTGCGGTCAAGAGGGTCTGAGAAGGTGGCAGAGGTAGGCAAGGAGTGCGACAGGCCGGGAGGAGAGCCGACGGAAGTCTGGATGGTGTGCGACGCCTTTTCCGAAAGCTTCTTGCGCTTGATGATCATCTTGATGTCGTCCTTGTGCTTACGGCGGGCATCGTTGTTGCTCCACCACATTGGGCGCTTGTATTCGCATGTCAAACCAAGGTGTTTGCAAGCGGAGCACATTGGCGAGCCCTCGTCGCACTTCTTGCGGCGTAATCTGCAGGTGTAGCATCCTGTGGGAGAAACAAATTAGTCTTGAAGCTTCAATGGGTGAAAATTGGCGGTTGTTGCGTTGCGGCTCGGAGCAGGTGTAAGTGGCAAACTCGGGTGTAAGCCGAGAGAGCAAGGTTGAGAGTGAGAGAGAGCTCGAGCTGTGCGATAACGGCAAAGATGGGAAAGGACGATACAAGAGACAAAAACGTACCTGTCCTGGAACGGCGGTGCATCTGTGTCTTTGCCTTGGGGTTGGCATTGTTGGCATTGCTGGATTTGCAGGCCGACTTGGCCTTCGCAGAAGATGCGACGGCCATGTTGACTGCAGCTGTTGATCTCATGAAGTCGCTACGACTGTGGTTGGGGGGTAGTGTTGACATTTGTACCCTTCTTGTGGCTCGCGATGGAGGTACCTGCGTTGAATGGCAAGCCAAGCAGCTTCGTCTAAGCTGTAGGCTGGGCTGGGGTGGTGCGTGGGAGGGGAGGGGAGCGGACGAGGGTCGGAGGGGGGGTGTGAGGTGAGTGATGTGCAGTGGACCGTCCTAGACCGGGGTGATCAGGGACAAGGGTGCAGCGAGAAGGGGGGCGTGGCAGGAACCGTTGCACTGTACGATGACTGTGCGGAATGGCACTGTGCTCTGGACCGGGGAAAGGCGGCCAGGGGTGCAACCAGGGTATGAGAGCAATCAGGTGCGTGCCTTGGATGCCGCTCTTCTGATTTGCCGTGCGGTCGAGAGAATTTGACGAGTGAGCGGCCGGTTCTCTGAGGTATTCTCCTTGGCACCCACGCAGGAAAAGCGGGACGTCCTTTCGGAAAATGAAGACAGCGAGAGATGAGGAGTCGAGTCGGGTCGATTCGAGTCCAGGGCCTGGCAGGGTAGGGCAGCTCGGTAGGGCAATCGCAGACGATGTGATGTGTGTGTGTGTGTGTGATGGTCGGATCAGAGAAATGTCTGTTCGCTGGTTCCGCTGTCAACGCAATTTGAGATGGGAGACCGGGTTGTTTGTCGAATGGCTGGCTGGCTGCTCGTTGTTGTCGTCCAAACCCAATTCTCAGTCGTATCAGATTATTAAATTATTCCTTTGCTTCCTTGTCGATCTTGTTCGCTTCGTCAACTGAAATCAGTCTCGTCTGCGGCGGGGTTTGCAATAATTGCAAATGCGTGTGTGATTTTGATGGGTGCAGTATATGCGGCGTTTTGTATCGAATGAATGACTGGTTTCCAAGCAAGGCCGGCTTGCCTTTCAACTGGATATTATCGATGAACTCGAGTGGTTGGGGTTCGGAGGGTGGAGGGAGATAAAAACACGATATGAAAAAAGAGAGAGAAAAACCTCGGACAACACTTGGATCACTTTCCTTCTTCCTGACTTCTACAACACAACAAGAAGAGAAGCCAAAAGATAGCCGCTGGTGATGGATGGCCCAAAGTCTTATATTGTGGCCGCCTTCATCATGGCCATCTTCTTCTTCGTTGGCCAACTCGCCTGTGACCGCATCTCAGAGGCACCATCTGCTGTTGGCTACGTAGCCTGCCAGTAGTCTTGTTCTAAATTTGGACACACCTCCATCGAGCCCTTCCCAAATGTGCTCTTGTGTGTGCCTTCGTGCAGCCGGGCCAACATAGACACAAGGCAGGCCGGCCGGCCGCACTCACTCGAGTGCGTAAGACTTGGGCCTGCGCTTACAGGTGCCAATGAGAATGGGCCGCCAAACATGGTCGCACTCGGGGTTGGGGGGGCCATCGTTGGACTTGGACCCCACCCGAGAATAGAATAGGAATAGGAATGGAGAGACATCAGAGAAGAGGGGGGAGAGGAGCTTCCAAAGGCCCGACATGGGTCAAGGTAACTGTCGAGCGACTAAACGGGCAAGACGGTCGACGCCTGCATACGGTGGCTTGCCAAAGCTGACCTCTGTATGGTAGACGGTCTCCCATCTGGGCCCCGGTATGCCTTCAACCACACGGTCCACACGCGATGCAGAGACATGCAGAACCATACATGGGGGGTTTGCTGTTTGCTCAACCCGACTTGCCAACTTTGCAAGCACTCATCTGGCCATCTGCCTCCCGGCTGTCCGCCGTCGATACCGCGCCCACTACCTCGCCCGGGTGCTGTCCGCTCGCCGTCCCTGGTGCTGATCTCCAATATCAGCATGAGTGTGTTACTGGCGATGCCCAAGTGTTGTGGCCCGGACAGATGCAAGCTCATTCCGCGGCATGGTCCTGCGCTGCCGGAGCTGCAAGAACACAGGGCTGGCGTGTCTTGCCCGTTGTCTCCCCGTGTTCCCGATTTCTGCATTCCGATGCCATCGATGTGTGACCCTCTTGGCCGCAAACTTGGCCTGTCATGACACGATGCGGGCGAGAAATTCGGGGGCCGACATATGGAGAGACGGCACAATGGCTGGCTGGGCTCATCCTTGCAGACAAGGTCCGTCTACTGCACCGTCGAGCCCTCTTCTGCGAACAAGCTCCGTCTTGAGGTAGTACGCACTTGCATGGAGCTCGCCAACCACCAACAGAGCCTTCAAAGCATGTGGAGCTCAACTCAATTTTGAAAGGCCGGAGTTTTCAGCGTCGGCGAGAAGGCGATGAAAAGTACAAGGGAAAGAGGCCCAACTTCGCCGCCCCTACCAACCTTGTTCCTGCGATAGCCCTGTCTCTGGCAGACGAGGTGGATTCATCCGATCATCCCATGAGAAGCCTCGCTCCACGCTTGCATGATGGATAACGATGTGCGGGACCTGACTTGCCCGTTAGGCCCCCACTCAGCATCTTCAAATTTGGCAATTAGCCTGCAAAGGTTCTGGGCAAGATCTTCAATCTTGGCAGTATGTTGCGGTTGCGATTTCCTCGTCAGCCCTTTGTCCTTTGCCTTTGTTCCAGTCCTAGATCTTCAGCAGAGCTCTTAGCGAGGTCAGAGCCAGACCTCAGTCGTCGTCGTCGTCGTCGAGGGCTTGCTGACCAGGACTGACGATGCAGAGTTGTCGCAAAGAGAATCCACAAATCAGAATGACCAGAATAGCGGTCAAGTGCCGGATTGGCTGGTGCACCCGGCCAGTCGCCGTCGGTTGAATGTGGCTGCCGGAGTTGCTCAAGACGGTGGAACCAGGACCTTCTGTCGTGCATGGTGAGCGTTCAGGGTTGGTGGGAATGGAGAAAGAGAGAAAATACCTCTCTCATCGTGGAGGCAAGCGTCCCGTCGTCCGTCAGAACGAGGACAATGGCAATGGCGTGCAAGCTGTGCGATCCGAGGGCCCGTCGAAGGCGGAAGGATTTTCAGAGCCTGGGTTACAACAACGGCGACGATGACAGGGGCAGATGCTTGCCTCTCCCCAGTTTTCTCTGCTTTCTTTTCCAACGAGTGGTTGCGTGCTCAGTCGTCTCGTACGTCTCTAGCGTCATTGTTCGCCAGTCGAGGGCTCTTTGTCAAAAAGACCGTCTGCCACGTTGATTCGACGAGAGGTGTGACGAGTTGAAGTCTCGTGCAGGGCTTCGGGACCAACCGTTTCTTAGCGCCTGTGATGCAGCAGGGATTTAAGCTCTTGCCAGAGGGCCGCAACGGCCCCGGATTGGCTGCTGGGTCCTGCAGCCACAAGAATCGTGCATGATTATTGACCAAGGGTCCCTCGCTAGCTCCACAGGCGGAGAGGAGCTGTGGCCACTTGAAGGCGGGAGCGCAGCGACTGACAGGGGCTCTGCTCGCGGGGTTTGCATGCCCGCCCCACATTGTCCGCCCGCTAGAGGGAAGAGCGCTGCAGCCACGGGCACGTCCCTCAGATGTTCAACAGCCCAATCTGCCCGTACCTGCTCTGAGAGTGAGTATTTCGGCCAATCACATCCTCCTAATACTCTTCTCCTCTCTCTCAACAAGGCAGGTTTGCTGTCTGCACGCAAGACTCGTCGGGCAAGGTCCGCCGATGATCTCCCGCCGACAATGGGCAGCTGCCAGCGAGCGGGCACCTCACAGCACAGCATCTTTCCATCTCTCACCACCATCCATGAACGGCGGACGGACACGGAACACCCTAGGTCGTTACCATACCATCCCTTCCTCCTCGCCGTTCATCTGACGGTTCGCATGCACCAGTTGGCAGCAAAGCTTACGTGATGGACCTATTTCTGGCGGCCTAATTAGCCGCCCAGCTTTTGGTGAGTGATCAAATTAACCCTCTTCCGGACTCATATCCGGGGCTAATTTGGGCATCTAGATGCCATCGACTTTCACGTCACACCGTCTAGCCGCTGTAGATGTTTGTCATCACCCGCAGATTCACGCATGACGACTAACAGCAACCTATTTTTATTTTACCCCCCTTCTGCGTGATTTAACCCGCTTGGCGGTCAGTTTAGCCCGCATCTCATGATCCTCCTCACATCGATAGTTGGGCTAATTTTGGAATTAGCTCGACTTCCATCTCGGAGCTTCTGGCTCCTGTTCTCCCGGCCCCGCGAGCATCTCACCTTGGGCAGGATGCCGTCAATAACGGTTGTCTCTTGGCGGTTGCGACCAACAGCCCCCAAGCCAACCTCCACATCATCCGCACGGCTACTGTGCCTCTCCAGTGCACCCTCGAGCAAACTCTCAGCCGGGGTCATGTTGCTTTTTCGCGCTCCAGCCCGCCCAACCGCCCGCAGACAATGACAAACACGCTCCTCGGCCTGCCATCATCGCCAATCTCCTCCTCGCCGTCCACCGAGCCGATGTACATACACGATTCAATACCCATCCCGCCCGCCTGCGCCGCACTATTGCCTGCCGTTCGTCAGGCTGCGTGCCGCGGATAACGCACGTTTTCCCGGATGTACGCCAGCTAAATCCTATCGCTATCGCTGTGCCTCTCAGCCTTAGGTTCAGTTCCTGCCGGCACCTGGTCGACATCTATGCTCTGCTACGCTGCCTCGTCCGACTTTGATGCTTTTGCTTTCAGCTGCTGCGGCACATACAACACATCATTGCATCTTTTGCGACCACACGGCCTATTTTCATGGATCGACCGACATCTGTGCCCTCGTCCCTGGCCGTGTCCATGATCACTCATTTCATTTCCTTTGCCAGAGGGTGGGATTGAGCCGTTCAATCGTCTCCCGCTGTCGCCAAAAACAAAAACATTGCATCCAAAATTGGGCGTCGAGTATGCTGTTTTCAGTTGGGCACCACGAGAAAACACGCCGCTGCCACGCCGCAATTTCGTTTTCTGCAGTATCACACATGGCATCGCCTCGTCAACAATGTATGTCGTCGGCCTCGTCGGTTTTGTCGTCGTCGAAAGCACGACACAACCATCGGAAGCTCAACATAATCCGCGGACGGGGATTGAGGCGTCGAAGTGTGCCCATTGTTCATCACCACTCGCCTGTTGTGGCTAGTGTGATGTGATCCGATGTGAATAGCGTTGCTGAACCTTGAGGGTTCCCGATATCAGATTGCAGGGAGGCGGCCGCTTGTTGTTTTTTGCGGAGAACATGGCCGTCGCCTGGGCATCCCAGTCTTCCCGCCTTTCCGCCAACAGCTCGCGAACGGCGCGACATCCGCTTGCTTCTAGACCCCAGCCACCACGCACGGCACATCACCACAGACCCTTGTAGGGCTCGCAGATTCTAGCGCAGCCTGGATGAGGATGGGCCGCATCGTTTGCCTTTGACGAGAATGGAATGCTACCACGGTTTACCCTACGTCCGTAACCCTCTGTAGGGCCAGCAAGCCGTCGCAGGTGCATTGCGACGTCGTTGACACTCAGCCCGCAAGACAGGCAATTGTGGGTGAAGCTCCAAATCTCACGAGGCGAGGAGACCCCAGCCAACCCCCTCAGCTCCAAGCTCCAAGCTCCATACCGTACGGGAACACTGTACCAAATCCATGTCCTCCCGCCTTCCCGCTGAATCGGTGGATCTAACCTCCCAGGTTCAACCCCCGACTTCTGCCCAATTCACTCAAATCCCTTTTGCGGCACGGATACCTTACACAAATCCTGCACTGCTTGAACCGAACGGTTCACCAGGGTCAGCGAGGATGACGGTCGCAGAAAGTCAGTTGGATGCCGACCCCATCGCAACGATGACGGAGTTTGCATGAAATTCAACGTCGCATGTAAGGGATTCTCAGGATGACTTGCAGCCCTACAAAATGCATTTCCAATAGCCGAGACAACACAAATACTGCTGGGATTCGACGGCTCGTCACCAACATTCAGTGCTTATTGATAAATGATCAATCTCGAATTCGAGGTTGCATCCAGACCTGGACGCGAATGTCAATGACAAAAAGAGCCCTTGAATGCGTTCATCAACGGACAAGGCACCCCTCGTCCCCGTTGTGATATCGACTGCAATACGACTCGTGGCAGATTGCCAAGCATAAAGCAGATCAGCCTGGCATCTCAGGCTCTCAGCATAAGCTTGCCCTGTCGATTGCGAAAAACGGGCGCCCATTTTCGACGATTCACATGGCACTAGTGGACTGCCCGTCGACGGACCGAAATCACAATGACCTGCATCCGTCTCGCTCAGGCCATCTATTCGTATGCGCCGCATCGCCATGCGATCTGACAAAGGAAATTTCCAGGGTCTCGCGAACGGCCACAACGAGGCAACTTTGGACCTGCAAACAAGGACTGAGAAGCTCAACACCATCAAGAGCTTTCCGCATCGCCGCGATCCACTGGCTGTGCTTACTTCAGTTGGAGAGTCGCCCATCCACAGAAGATGGTGCGAAACTCGCATTAGCCCGCCATCATGTGAGAGCGCGTGAGAACGTGTTCTAGGAGGTTCATTGGAGGGCACAAGTTGCGCACTGGAGACATGTCTGGACAACCTCGTCCTCTCACGAACACACACACACACACACACACACACACACACACACACACACATACCACAGAATATGAGCGCTCAAAGATGCGCCAATTCGCCCCGAGGAAGACCTTTCCCAAGCCAGAATCGACCCCCTGGCCCCATTGTGGGCTGAGGGGTGTGCACTGTGCACTGTGCTCTCCTTAGGGTTAGCCATGCTCGATGATCCTCCTCCAGGATCAGAAATTGAACTCGGAAACCCTGGCCCAATTGCTTTGGGGATTCAGCCATTCGTGCACATGATTTTGAATACCCGTCGGGTAGACTCGGCCGCGGAGGTCATTAATCGACAACCAATTCTCCATTGCCGGGGTTTCCATGAGGCATTCGCATTTCACCAAATCACCATCTCACTACAATTGTCGACCCCAGCTAGGTTGTTCCGCCTTCCGTTGTCAGGTGCTTCCATTCAACACCCGGACTCCGGTCGGACATCACTTCGTTGGATGCCGTTGAACTCAGTGAGACATCGCGAGCTGGCTCTGCTTGAGACATTGTACCATGGTCGGACACGTCTCCCTGGCGAGCGGAATTCATCGGATGAGGTCATCCCCGAAGATGCCAGGCAACGTGAAGAGTCGGTGAAGAACGACGAGACCGTCGACCGCAAATGATTCACATTCTCTCTCGTCCCGCCCGTCGGGTCTTGCCACGGCGTTTCTATTGTCTCGGAGACTGCATCGAACACCGCCTGGAATGGATATCGAAGACGGGGACGCATTAGCGGGCGCGTGCTTCCTGCTTCCCTGCAGAGCGTCACACTGCTAACGCAAGAACGGGGTTCGATGTTCACAGCATCCTTAGCCGTCAATGAGTCAGCGGGAGAGGGAGGGAAAAAAAACTCGCTGTGGTGTGGTCCAAAGAAGACATGCAGCGCTTTTCTCGCTCCCTTACATGTGGAGTGTGCGGGTTTGCTTCACCGACAACGACACACGAGAATGCGATGTATGTCGCGCAACTCAAGGATCGCAACCCAAGGGGCTGGGGAGGGTAACAACCGGATACTATGTGGCTGCAGCGGGATCCAGCGAAACAATGCTCCCGCTCTCCGCGACTGGGTTGACCAGAACACCATCGCTTTGCCCAGGCCGGACGAGAAATCATACTGGTTCAACAACAGATTTCGCGATACCAGATCCTGTAGAGATCATGTCGAATGAGTGAGAGCTAAATCCTGCGCAGTTCGATACGGCATGGCTATCAGATATCACCATTAGCATGTCACCACATCCCCAATCTATCCACTTACACACGCGGTGTGTGCGTGTGTGTGTGTGCCAGAAGCGAGCCTCTGCTCTCTCCAATAGTCGACGACGCAGATTTGTCTCAACTGACTCTGCGGGGTAAAACTTGGACTCTCCGAACTCTTATCGTACCACCATCTTGAGACTCCCAAATCGCTCAACCACTCAGTCGTCTCCGTCAGCCACCCCTTCTCGCCCTTCCAAGATGGCTTACCTGATATACTATCCAGCAAACAAGGCCAAGAAGATTCGTTCCACCGCATCAAGCTGTGCGGGCTTGCATCGGGAGCACGCATACGGACTGCAAGAGTCAAATACAGCTCCTGCATCAACCATGTCTTCTCGTCACATTTTGACCGCCATCTGCAAATCCCATGGGATATGAAGTCATACGTGGGTGAAAGGCGACAAGGGCAGTCTATAATCTTGTGAGAGAGTCGTTCTCGCTGCGGTCAAATTTCCCAAGCAACGGACGGTGAGCCAGTCGTGCAGGTCATGTGCCTTGAAAGAAGCTCATCTGGTCACGTTGTCGTTATCGGCGGGGGCCCATTGGGCAGCAAGTACAGGGACGTTTGATTTGCGAGCGAGCTGAGGGCAAGGCGAGGCGGGCGAGGCTAGTCGTGATCAACGGGCAGCGCCGACGGTTACACGCCATGTGGAGGAGGAGGATCGCGAAGGGCCAACGGCCTGAGTTGAAAGCTTTTGACAGGACCCATTGTGATGCGGGATAGTCCCATCGCACTATTCGTACCTACGCGAACAAAGGCTCGCCTATGAAGACGTGCGAGCAAAAGTTCGCCTCATCTTGAACGTCCCGTGAAGAGAGGCCGTCTTGAGAGGCCATTGGCCTCGTCGCCCCCGGCCGGAAAAGGAGTCTCAGTTTGATGGATTTCTCCGATGGAGGCCCGACGAGCAAAGCAAGTGGCTGCAATGGATTGGTGAGGGGCAATCGGTTTATGATGGTGGGGTATCTAGCCTCTGGCCACGAGCATTCGAGACTCGTCGAGATCGGAGGTTGCGGCGGTGGCTGTAGCGAGCCGCCGGGGGTGCAACGTTGGATAGAACTCAGAAGCCGGGGTTGAGGGCTTTCTTTTTTAGCCTTCCGCCGGTGGACGGTCAGCAAGCGAGTGGCCGGTTGTCTCTGGCTGCTTCCGCCTCCGGAAAGGCAGCAAGAAAGGAAGGAAACGGCGCAAGTGCTGCAAGAAGCGATGCAGGTCATTGTGTAGATTCTGATTTCCCCAGCCAAAGGGGTCCGGCGCCATCTTTGCGACGGCGCCGTTGACGGCATTGGCATGGCGGGATGGCACGGGATGGACGCGAAGTTCTGGTCCGGTCCACATGTCCATGGCACGCCATTCCCATTGAGGTGTCAAGATGCAAAGCCTGTGCGCCAGGTCGGTCTGGGGAAGGAGGACTTGATAAGATGAAGGATGGTGATGACGGGAGCGATAGTGACAGTGACAGACTGGCTGGCTAGTTGATGAGGATGGTGTGGTGTAGGGCGCCGCGGCGGCGGTGGTGGTTCCCTAGAGACTGAAAAGGGAGCCCTGCAGAGGGACTAGGTGATGGATGGCGGCGAGCGGGACGGCGGGTAAGCAGCTGTTGCTTGCTGCTTGCTGCGCGCTGGTTCTTCCGCTACGGAGTTGCTGCGAGGTCATCAAGAGTGTGTGTGCCGGGGAAGCTCATCCTGCCCGTGGGCCCTGGTCGAAGGGTGACATTGCAGAGGTGATGGACAGGGCCTGTAGATTTTGACTCGATGTCCAGAGTGGGGAAGCCGAGAGTGAAGGCGAGAGAGAGAGAAAGCAGCGAGTCGAGGGCGTACAGGAGGAAGATTGCGGGCAAGGACGAGGGGACGACAAGGAGGAGCAAAAGCGTGGCATCGGGGGTGGGTGTGTCGCTTCAAGGTGAGAAGAGGAAGAAGCGATTGAATGAGTGAGTGAGTGACGAGAGAAAAGGTCCGGTCCAGGGTGTGAGGTGAGTGAGCGAGCCGAGCTTAGCGTGGCAGGTGGTGGATGCGGCATACGGACCTTGTGCTTGACTGTGAAGTGATGTGTAGCTATGAACAGTGCACTCACAGCTGTGGCCGGCCCCCACTTAAAGGCAGATGTCAGGCGACGGCGACTGGCTGGCGGCGGCAGACGCTTGGAGGTTCTCGACAGGACGCGGGCGCTTAGAGCCCGTGGTGGCAGGACGGGGGTCACTGGTTAGGTGGTGTTCTGTCTTATTTTCAGCCAATGGCGTGTTAGCGCTTCCTTAAATAAAGTAGCACAATGTGAATTTAGGCCAATGGGAAGCTCCAGCGCCGCCTCGCAGCTTCGCATTCATGTCCGTCGGCTGCGCTATGCACGGGAGTTTTCCCGCATCCGCCCAATCAGCAGCGAGGGACGGGGGTAGCTTCGCGCCCATCCCGACCCTCCATCCTGGTCTTCTCCTCTGAGCTCCATCCGCATCAACTCTTTCCATTGCTCTGCTCTACTCCTCTCCTCAACCGCAGACTGCAGTATCTGTACTCGTTCCACACAGTCAGTCCTCTGCATCTCTACCTGCCTCTCTCTCTTCAACCATCACCCCTTCTCTCATGCCGGCCGGCTCTTCCTGCTGTTCCTGCCCAGTCGGGTCTGGGTCTGGCTGCTGTGCTGCGTCGTGCCTGCGCCGTGTGTGTGCTGAGAGTGCGTCTGGAAGCATGGCATGGCTTCTTTCTCCTGCTGCTCCTACTTCTTCCGGCTTCACTGCAACTGCAGGTGCAAGTGCTTGCTGCTCGGTTGTGCGCCGTTGTCCACATGGATGTCGTCCGGCACACACACATCTTCACACCCCCCTTTTGGCCGGGGAACCAGGTCCTGGCCAAATTCCCTCTTCTCCTCACCACCTCTCACCTCTCAACGGCCGCGCAGTACGGATACGCACCCCAAGATATCCCGCCGGTGACGGTCTCGTTCGCCCAGCCCCGAAAAGGGCCCCCCTTTCGTTGCTCCCTCGTCTATCCTCGTCTAAGTATTCGTACGCCATGCCAGGCCATGCCATGCCATGGGGTCCATGGGGTCCATGGCTGGGCCCGTCGCCCGCACGACCACCCGATCCACGCAACCACTGGGGCCACTGGGCGCTATTATTATATTCTTTTTCAACCTGACAGACACCCAGGTGAGTGCCTGGCCTGTCGACACTGCCGCTATCGCCGCCGGCTGCGAGTGCTGCCCGTCGAATCACACCAGAACCAGCTTGCATATGGGCAAGGGGGGTCAATACCTACCTACCTTACCTCCCTAGGGGATTGCTGTGTGTGCGTGCGTTGCGTTGCGTTGCGCTACAGTAGCAAGGTGCTGCTGGCTGTGTGATCCGACCTCAACCACCATGGGTCTCTCTCCTCCTCTTCCTCCCCTCTCCTCTGCCAACCCCGGTAACTATTTACCGCCCAACTCTACCAGGCCCCTGTTCATGGACGCACTAGACATACATAACTCGCGGTAGGCGCCCGTCGTGTACCGCATCCCCTCCTTCTTCTCTTTTGCGACCCGTGGCATACCATCCGAGCATATCCAGCTTTGCTTTGGTTTTGGTTTCTTTTCCTTTTTGTCTGCTGCTGGCTTCATTTGGCTTTCCTATCTTGATTCCCAAACTCGAGTCGTCCCAAGCGTGCGTCTCGACTATCTACAGGCTTCATCATCAAGAATATCTCTCCCCCTCCCCATAGACCAAAAGAGCTGCCGGCAACGGCGCTGTTTTACCCGCCTTCTCGGCCGGAAAAGCAAAACAAGCCCCCAGAGAGGCTGCACTGCGCTGTAAGCCGCAAGCCGGTTACAGCCAGCTCAAGCCTCATTGTGACCCCACTTTCCGCATTTGCGATCTCACTTACACACATATAAACAACAAAATGGTACGAACTTTCGCTGCAGGCTTTGGCTTCTGGTATCAATGATGCTGACTCTCCTGTCGCAGGAATATGTACACGCATACGCCAGGGGTGACCGTCACCTGCATCGCGAGATGCGCGAGAAGGTTCCCATGCGCGACACATTCTTTGGCCTGAAGAGCGAGCCTCAAAGGCCAAGTTCAGTAGCAACCGAGTTCATGGATATGGAATGGGACGATGAAGTGCTCAGCGAACTTGAAGACAACTCTCCGCGTATAAGTGTCAACTCGGTAAGTTCCCGCGCACGGCAACCATTACTTTGCAGTTGCTAATTTGCGCGCAGTCGAGTGGTCAACCCAGTATTACTACTCTTTCGTCTTACGATGAAATCCCAACACCGAGGTCAAGCCAGGGTCGGGTGGCGTACCCCGATATCCAGTCACTAAACAAGCCGATCGAGGGACCGTCGGGACCGCATCTGTTTCGCTCTTCTGCGGAGAGCTATTTCGACGAGGCCATCTTGACTCTGTCTCCTGTCACTCCAAAGACAGCACGACCATTTGACGACTTCAAATACACGAAGCTGCCGCCACCGCCGGTACCAAGACAACAAAATGGTCCTTTTCAATTTACCTATGAAGAGTTTCAGTCGAGAGAGCTTGTCTCGTGGACCCCTGAGATGGTGGCGCAGTCGATGCTTAATGCTGGCATTGAGCTCTCAGTCGCTGGCCGTTTCGTGGAAAACGACATCAACGGACCCATCCTCATCACTTTAAAGTTTGAGGATCTTAAGGAGTTGGACATCCCGTCATTTGGCATGAGGACAAGAGTGTGGAACCAAATCCAGCTTCTGCGCGACAGCAGGCCGAGCTCTCCTCGCGCTCCGACGCCCATTCAAGATGAACCGAGTCGCGAAGTCAAGAAGGAGGCCCGCGAGATCAGGGCGGCAGAGCGTCAGACAGACGAGTGCAGCCTCAAGCCAAGAAAGAGCAGCAGGAGGAGGCAAAAGAAGGCGTCCCACGACGACATCATCACCCCCATGGAGTCTGTGTCGATTGTCGGCATCGAGCAAGTGGTTCCCAAGCCTCATCACTGCCCGAAAGGAGAGGACTGCTCCCGTTTCAAAAAACAGCAACGTCTCATCGCGGCGTTCAGAAAAGAGCATCCCTTCGTCGATATGGAGAAGGAGACGGTGGTCATCACTGGCAACCCCGGCAACCCAGAGACCGCCAGAGCTTTGACTCCCAAGGAGATTCTTCGACCCATCTCAGACTCGGGCCCGTCAGTCGTCGCATCTTCTGACGTCCTGGGTCCCGGCAACGCCACACCGTTGCAGTACCTGCAGGAGGCTACTCTGCGAAACGTCACCTCAAGGGATCCTCAGGATAACGTCCGTCAGTTCCTTGATTTCCAGAGACGCCAGAGCAACAGCGTCCCTCCTACTCCTCCCTTTGAGATGGGCGCTCCTGCTATGAAGCCTCAGCCTGATGGTCTTCGCAAGCTGCCGAAGCTGTCCATCCCGGGCAAGCAGGCTCCTGTCCGTCCCAGCAACCTCAGAGCATCCACGGTGCCGCCCGTCACTCAGCCAATCGACAGAGTGATGTCTCCTCAGCAGCAGCAACAAAGCTTTGTCCCGTATGTCATGGACCGAGCTGAAGCCATGTCGCCAGACTTGCAGAGCCCCGTCAACCCTTACCGTTTTGGTACGCCCTTCTCCGAGATGGACGTCCCCGTCACTGCCATCCCTATGGACCGTGTCGCTCGCGACATCTCCCAGTCCGTTCCCCCTGAGATGAACTACCGCGCAGGCACGCAGAAGCAGCAGCCCCTCGTCCGCACGCAGTCGCGCGCCTCTGCCCGCCGTCCCTCGTTCCCTGTCCTACCTGCCCTCGACGAGAACAATGCTACTCCTATCGCTCGTACTTCTCCCAGGCACTCTTCTCCTCGTTCTCCCCGTTCATCCACCCGCACTCAGCCTCTTCAAGCTCCTCCCCGCGTCAACTACCCCTGGTCGCCCGTTGAGCGTACCCACCCCTTTGAGCAAGCCATCCCGCCCATCTCTCACCTTGCGGGCGCCATTCCTGTCAAGCAAGCCGTCGAGGAGGCTCAACGTGACGGTGTCACCTTCCAGGGTCCCATGAAGAAGCGCAAGACAAAGATGCTTCGTCACGAATGGAACGATACCTTCTGCACCCTCAAGGGTACCCGTTTGGCCGTTCACAAGGACGAGCGCACCGTCGACCGCACTCTTGAGTACGTCGACATTGACGACTACGCCATTGCGTGCTCCAGCCTGGCTTCGCAGAGCAAGCTCTCCGCCGCCTTCCGCGCAGTACACTTCTCCTCTCACTCGCGCGAGAAGAGCGACCCCGTCGCTGCCTTCAGCTTCCAGCTTATCCCCCAAGACAAGAACGCCGCCAAGCTGCGTAAGCGCGAGAGCGCCCTGAACGGGTTCACCCACCACCACTCCAACTCGACCTCGTCTGTCCCTGCCGAGGGTGCCAACGGCACTGGTAAGACTCACCACTTCGCCGTCAAGAGCCGTGACGAGCGCATCGACTGGATGCGCGAGTTAATGCTTGCCAAGGCCATGAGACAGAAGGGTGATGGTTTCGAGGTCAGCGTCAACGGCAACATGATCTAAATCTTCCTCCTCTCTCGCACGACTAATTTCCTTTCCGCGATCTTTCAATCTCCTGGGAGGCGAAAGTCATACACAAAACAAAAATAAACCAAAAACACCCAAAACAAAATGATGATGGATAATGACCCGCGTTTGCATTTCTTATTTCACTTCAAAGAAAGCAAGCACGCACCCTGCCTCAGGACCCAAGTCTGCAGTGGCTCAAAAAGGATACCTTCTTGTTTACGCGTCTGCTTTTTTGTTTGCTTGTTTCTCTCTTTTTCATTGCGTTGCATAGTTCTGGATAGCGGCATTTGTTATATCCTTGCTCAGATTCTCCTCCCCCCTTTACCTGACGCCGGGTTGATGATGAATTTTTGACGAAACCAAAAATACGGGGGGGAGGGAAAGGATAGGAACGGGGATTTGGTTACTGGCTTAATCTTTTTCCTCTTTTCTACCAACCTTGACCTCATACTACCACACGACCTTTGCATACAACAAACATCACCACACACAAACACGCCCCTCAACACTCTCCGACGAAACGAAAAGACGCTCCTTGATTTTATATAAGTTTAGGGATGGCACCTATGATACCTAGCTAGCTTCTGTAGCTCGAAAATGAGAAAGAGATCCGTGAGGGGCTTCGTATGAGGCCTGGGTCTGGTTATGCATGACTTTTTGGTCTCAACTTGTGAAGTGGATTCATGTTGCGAAGTGACTAAAAGATCACGTGCCGGGTGGTACGTTGTAGGGATAAATCGAATGATTACATGTCGCCCTTGACCAACCTTCCCAGCTTAGAACTTCGGGGTCTATGTTGGAGACATGATGTTGAAGCTACATCGTTTGAGGCAGTCCTGCCTCCTTTGCACTTAGCAATCAACCTGAAAATAAGTATTAGAGAAACACGAAGACAACAAATGTAAACGGAGACTGGTATAAGTTAGGCCGTAAAGTTTCTCATTTCTTTTCTTGTTTTTGAAGAGAACAAGTTGTTGCCAGTAATCTCAAGGTAGTTGGGGTAAATGCTATACCCACAAGTGACGAGGTCGATTTTTTGTTCTCAATGGTATCACTCAAGAATGGATCATTCCAAGAGCTTAAATAATTGGCTAAAGTCAACGAGTTGCCAATAAAAGAAAGGCTGTGGCTGAAGTCGCGTATCCGTCAAGAGTATTTCTATACTTAACGAGCTTTTGGCAGCATCTCGGTAATCGATAGACTGCCTAAGCGTCTATACTCTTGAGTCTGTAAATTCATACCACTTTGCAGATCTGCAGTGTCTTTCATGTGGGCTTTACTAGAAGTAGGAGGGAAATTATGCTTGTAGCCTGGTGTTTAGACGTGAAGTGAGGGTTGGAGAAATTTGTATCCTGATGTCGGTAAATTCATACCACACTCCCTCTTTTACCAAATCATGTAACGTTCCTCATATCTACGGCATGTTATGTCTCTTCACATCACCTGAGGTTTTGATGATGTGCCAATGCTGCTGAGCGTCGCGCTTTAGGGTAGCAGAGTTCCAGACTCGACATAGCCGGGAAAACCATTACGCGAACGACATTTTAAGGAGTGGTACGCCGCTGATATCTTTGGTTTCCGTGGGCTGTAGTTTCTGCGACGCCCATCATGATGTACGTCGGTAGCTCCGTCAGGGTCAAGATTGAAGTCATCCGTCATTGGGATTGTGTCACAGGTGCAATGAATTTGGAAAAGCTCGGCCGGTAGGGAGTCAGAGCAGGGCTCCTTCTGTGAGTGATGATGACCGCCGTACAATCTGGGTCGAGCAGTACATGAAAGGGCCAGCAATTCTGCGGTCGAAATTTCCCCCAGACGCAGCATCAACGTCAACTAAACCACCTGAGACTGCATCAAGCCAAAGAGCGTGGTTGCAGCGGGTTGAGATATTTAGTAGTACAGCATAGTACATTTTGGCTTCATCTGTATATGCGGATGTCTATTCATACAATTCTTTTTTTGTTGTAATTCCTACATCACCACCACCGCCGCCACAGCGCATATCCAGGCGGGAGATCCGTATCACAGGATCTCAGCTTCATTCCTGACTGCCGTGGTTCACCCTCTCCCATGCAACAAAACGCCTTCATCGACTTCATGCCCTCATGGCAGGGCGGCTAGTGAGATGGGCCGCCTCATGCACGGCCTGCCAGTCGATAACCTCCCACCACGCCTCAGCAAACGCCTTCTTGCCGCCGATGCCGCCGACGCCGAGGCCGTAGTCTCGCAGCCACGTGTGCTCCCACGTGCTCAGGCACAGGACGGGGTGGGCCTCGAGGGCGCCGGGGGGCTTCGAGCCGGACGTCTGGGCCTTGACGACGTTGTCGAAGTAGGGCCTGGCGGTGCCGGTGTTGCCGACGGTGTTCATGTCGACGTTCTGGCCGCGCCAGTGGGCGCCCGGGTACGGGCTGCCGGCGAGGTAGGTGGTGAGGACCTTGAACTCGTCCTGGGAGTTCTTGACGAGCCAGACGAAGCCCGGGCCGAACATGGCGGAGGCCGTGAGGATCATCTCGCGGCGGAGGGTCTCGATCGAAGAAAAGGAGCGGAGGAGCGAATCGGCCAGCGGCTGTGGCATCGGTTTCGGGTCCGGGGTGAGGTGCTTGAAGAAGAAGTGCGTGTTGTGCGCCATGGAGGCGTGGTTGAAGATCGGGGCCTGGTCGGGGTCGCGGGCCGTGGCGAGGATGATCTGCTTCGGGTCGCGGGGCTCAAGGTCGGTTCCTGGGAGGGTGAACGTTAGCCCTCAGTCTTTCTCCAGGGTCCAATTGGCGTGTGGCATGTCATTCCCCGTTGGGAGCTCCGGGGCAGTGGTAGGTATATCGCAGGCTGGTACATGGCGAACGAGGCGAGGAGGAACAAGACGAACCTGCTGTCAGAGCATTGAGCTTGTCGATCATCAGCGTCATGTACTGCGTCCAAGCCATGTCGTAGCCGTCGGCGGAGAGCAGCCCCGGGACGCCCTCGTTGAAGTCGTGCCTCAGCTGGGGCACGTAGTGCACTGAGCGCTGCTGGCGCACCACTCGCGCGGCCACGCTCATGCGCGGTATCCTTAATGTTGAGCGGAACATGGCTGTGTGTGTGGTGGGTGGTGATGTTCCGCCGCGTTGGTTTCGACCCGTCACGACGTCTCTCCCAAGTCTGGTGCAAGTCGCTTTTTGGTGGTGAACTTTTTTTGGGCGGCTCGTGGTGGTGCGTGCCGCTGCAATTGGCGCTTGGTGGCCTTACGATTGAGGCGTGAACGGTGCGCGGTACATTTTGCCCACTTTAGGGGGGTAGTTCGGCCAATGGGGAAAGAGGGGCTGCTTGTTGGTGATGGCTTCATCAGGACTTACAAGCTACGTTCCACGTCCAACATCAACATCTTTGCATCTCATGTTGGTGACCATATTGAATTCGGCCCCCGGGAATGCGACCCAAGCTCTGGGTCGATTCCTACATCCTAAAGAATGACTTCCGTTTTGAGCAACCCGAACCACGATCATCAGCAGACCGGCAGTCTGCAGATTCAAGCTCAGGCCGTTATGCAACATGCCACCGGAACACTCTCATCTGTCGATCACCAACATGAATGCCATCGAAAACAGGAGATGGGAATAGCAACACCAACGGCGGCGGCACGTACGACTCTTGACCCTGGCCGCCTACTTAGCCGCCCATCTCTTTGAAGGGCGCTTAAAACCGTAAGGACGCATCGCACAACCCTGACCCTGGAGCACCGTGATCTTGACGCGGAGACGATCGCGTGGGCGGCTAATCTCAACCTTACTAGTGTGATCATGCGGGAGAGGTTCTGCCATTCCATGTTTGCCCAAAATTGGACGCGCTTATTCCAGTCGAGATCGGACGGCCCCGGCATGCGTCGCCTCATTTTACCCCTCTTGCTGGACCGATGAAGGGTGCCGAGGCTCGTACAGAGTTCACAACAGTTGGGACTGGCGCGATAGCGGGCTACCTGACAATCCCTCCTTCGACATGATCATTTCGAGTAGAACATCAATATTTGCCGTTGCCAAAGCACCCTCATTAAAATTCGCGCCTCCTGATTTAATTCGCTCTACATTTCGTTCCGTCAACTCGGTCGCCCTCTCGAGATTAAGAAGCACATTGCATATGTCGAGTAGGTATTGGCTTAGCACTGAGACTAGATCTCCGTTCCTAGCTGCTTCGAATTGTTGAGCTCTCAGATGTTCAAGACCTTGAACAAATCTGTCTCTTCGCTTTTGACACCACTTCCTTCCAATGATTAATCTGAATAGCTTTCGCTTTGAATTGTTGATATATGGCCAAGACTTAACGCCGATACACATGCAGCCGACCTATGCCAAATGATCATCCTGACCCAACGGATATCCCCACGGAACACCACCAAGCACAAGAACTCCTTATATACAAAAGGCCGTCAGCCTCAAAATCACTCCTCCTCATCCTCAATCATGCCGAGGACATCCAGCTCGGTCTTCACGAGCCGCTCAAACTCCTCCCTGTCAATGCCAGACGAGCGTGCCAGCAGGAAGAGGCTGCGAAGGCTTCTTGACACGTGCTGCTTTACGCCGAACTCATTCGCGCCTTGCTTCTCGGCGGTCTCCTCGAGCTTCTCGACCATGCGGCTTCCGTTGCTGCTGGCGCTTGAGGCCGGGCGGGGGTGGAGAAGTACGGCCGCCCGGTCCTCCTCTTGGCTGTGGATGGAGGGCGAACGCGGCGGCTCAGCCATCGTCCAAGAGCCGTTGGTTTCGGTGAGTCCTGCCTCCGAGATATCTTGGCTGACAACGGTACCCAGACCCAAAGGCGGTGCGACATCGAAGCCCTCGACCTCCTCATCGGGATCGTGAGCATCCATCGCCGGCTGCACAGAATCGTATTGCGCATAGTAGGCATCCTCTGCCGAGTCTGTACGGAACGCACCGAGCTGCGACGCTTGCGATGCGTGTGGTGCAGGCGAGCGCTTGACTGCTGGCGTTCGGTTGGCAGGCGTACGAGCAGGCGTCGCGTCATATCGGTCCCAGTAGCCGTCATCCTCATCCTCGTCGGCGTCGGCAGCGTCAAAGCTTGCAGCCGGGGTTTTGGAGCTGCTCGTCTTCGATGCCTTGTCGTCTGCATGGGCCTTCTCAGCCTCCGCGATGGTCGAGTAGCCACCAAAGTCGCCGAACGGAGCATTCTTGTCGACGACGCTGACCTCGCCGACTCTCCAACCGTCACCGCCGCCGTCCTTGTCGCCGACGCAGTAGATGAGACGAAACGACAGTTCGAGCTCCTCGAGTACAACGAGCGCCTGCAGCGTCTCCAAGTCGAGTCGCCTGTATCGCGTCTTCGCATCGTACTCCCAGTCCACCTCGACCTCGCCTGATACAGGATGGGGTTCTAGTCTACCGCTCTGGACAATCTCGCTTAGTCTTGCTGCCTTGTCTGTGTCGTAGGCAAGCAGGCGAATCCAGGGTTCAGTGCTAGACTCTGAGAGGAGCTGAACTCTTTGCCTCAGGATTGGGCTGAGCAGCGGCAAGACGCCGATGGCCGGCTGTGTGG
The DNA here is from genome assembly GCF_000319635.2 of Colletotrichum fructicola Nara gc5. Classification (NCBI taxonomy): domain Eukaryota; kingdom Fungi; phylum Ascomycota; class Sordariomycetes; order Glomerellales; family Glomerellaceae; genus Colletotrichum; species Colletotrichum fructicola. The sequence goes on along the minus strand of NW_027094051.1, from coordinate 2,310,545 downwards.
AGATAGAGGCAGGAGGCAAGGCGGGCAAGATGGGAGCCAGCAGGCCGCCGATGTTGGGCATAGGCGGTGATGTTGTCGTCGCCATTGTGGTTGTGATGTTGGAGGTAAAGATTGGTAGTTTGGGATTCCTCGCCAACACTCCTCGCGGGGGATACGTGGAGTATTATATGGGAGGCAAGGGGCGGTGGCCAAGTCACAGAGACGGCGGTAGTAGTAGTAGTAGTAGTAGTAGTAGTGCGGATGGCCAGGTGTACGGTAAGGTAAGGTAGGTAACGATATCACATGCAGCCACTGCTGGGGGTAGATGGATGTCTTGCTGGTCAGCCTGACTCGGAAATCTCTGCCTTGGCGTATCGAAGTTGGGTGAGTAGTAAAGTAGGTATTGAGAGAGCAAAGAGATAGGATCGTGACGACACAAGGGGAAGTCGCGTCTATGATAAAGAAAACGGAAAAGAGGAGGAGAGGAAGGCGGGCAGAAAGTCTAACTCGGTCGAGTCGACGGGGCTGTTACGCAGGCGGAACGGCAGTCGGCGGTGCCATGGGCGAGCTTGAGGTGCAGTGTCCAGTTGCAGTGTAGTGTCTAGTGTCGTGTCGTAGGCTCCGTGTGGCTCCTGCCCCATCCAGGGCTGGACTGGGTGACTGGGTTTTCCCGCTGGTCGCGCATCGAGTTCAGCGTTCGGTCGGGGGGCTGCTCCCCACACTGAGGGGGGCGAGGGGCGGCCGGGACGCCAAGACAGGCGGTTCCAGCCAATGCGGAGGCACCTCAAAGGCAATTGCGACTCCGCCTAGGGGAGTCGTCTCGGACGGAGGGAACCACTAGCGATGAGCCAATGACCTTGCCGCATCTTGCTTAGGAGCAGGCCGCTCGAGCGCAGAGACACTGACGAGCCAACTTTGGCACGTGTTACTGGAGCCCCCAGAATCCGGGTGAAGCTGCCCACTTGCCTCGACCTGCCCTTTTTTAGGTCGTCTTCCATTCGTCTCAACTTCGCTGGTTTCTTACCCCGACGACAGGGAAGTACATTGTGGCCATGCTGGACCTCGAGAGTACCCTCCATGCCCATCTGTTGCCGTCCCTCGTTGCCGTACACCGAGTCTTTCGCTGCGAATTCAAGGTACCTTGCTGCCTACACTACTCGAGTGCCCCTCGAAACAGCCAGCTGCCGGGCATTGATGAGACAAAGACATTTGTCAGGACGCTTCCATGGTAGATTCACATTACGATACTTTTTCCAAACATTCGAACATGTCTTGGTGATTGTCTACCTACCGACATCGTCTTTCCTTCCGAGTCCTGATAAGGTCGTTTCTTCTCGGCAACTCCTCCTGACTGAGGCGTTCCCCTCTCATCTCTTTCAGATGCTAATCCAGATGGGTAGGTTGCCAACCAGTGTCGTCAGAGCTGCCAGTGGTCACAAGACGCAAGCAGTCACGAGAACATGGACAAGCACGCAGCCTCGTGGTTTTGATGAGATCAAAAAATTCCTCCCAATTCTTGCACGTCTCGCAACGAGTCCCGTGAGATGGCAGCCCGCTCTCGTCGACCATCAGTCCAAATAAGACTTGCATTTGCATCTTGCATCCGCTCTCTCTCTCTACGTCTTTGATCCCCTTCGCCTGGCCCGCACGGGTGAAAGGGACCAGACCCTGCGTGGCTATGCCCACTAAATTTGCATGGAGAAGGCGGGTGCCCCTGCTACAGTGACGCCCGCAGTGGGGTTCCAGCGCGCTATCTCTCCCAAGATGCAGTGGTGAATCTCCCTGACAGCGCGCTACCATCAGCATTGCGTCACAATGCTTGGGGGGTCCTGGGCGTGGGTGGACGGGAGCTAGGTATCTCACCCAAGATGTCCATCTTAGGTAACCTGAAAATTTCCCACGCGAGCGACGAACAGACGTCCAACGGAATTGAGATTAGCCAAAAAGAACCAACATCGAAACGAACAGCGGACAGACCCTCGACATTCGGTTTCTAGCCATCACCGGGACGATCCTCAAACAAGTTTCTACTCAATTGAGACCCCTCAGCCTCACTCGCTGGAGCCGCCATCTGGTTGTTTCGACTTGCCGAGCAGTGCCACGCCGATAGAACTGCGGGAAGACGCCCCGTCGTTGAGATCTCGGACCGCGCCGCTTGGACGAACTCCCACAGACACGCGACTCATCTGACCCTGATAAACCTCGTCCTACGGTCCCGAAATCAAGTCGCGCATCTCCGACGACGACCACTACGAGCTGCCCTGCCAGTCTCGTCCTCCCTTCACACGCCTTCTACGCAGGTCCCCACGAGGACACAGCCGGATGCATGTCGCCCAGCGGCGAACGCCTCAAAGATGAGGTAAGGCGACACTGCCCCCACGAACGGCCTCTCCGATTTCGCTGCCGTCATGTCTGCATGTGCTGTCGAAACGTCACGATGCTTACACACTGTCCGCCCAGGGCTCCCGCCTGCAGGTTGTAACGGCCGGCGCCACCGCCGGTCTGTTTGCTCGGTATGCCATCCATCACCTGCCAGATGGGAAGTCAAAAACTTGTGACCCAACGCTGACTTGAATGGGAAAGCTTTGTAATCGCTCCCCTTGATGTCGTCAAGATCCGCCTCCAGCTGCAGTCACACTCGCTCTCCGACCCTCTGTCGATCCAGACCGCCAGGGGCGGGCCCGTGTACAAGGGCACTCTGAATACCATGAAGCTGATCATCGCGAATGAGGGAGTCACAGGCCTGTGGAAGGGCAACGTACCAGCAGAACTGATGTACGTCTGCTACTCGGCAGTCCAGTTTACGACCTACCGCACGACGGCCCAATTGCTCCAGAGTATCTCCGATAACCGACTCCCCAACGCCGCCCAGTCCTTCATCGCCGGAGCTACCGCCGGAGCTGCCGCTACGACGGCCACATATCCGCTCGACCTACTGCGGACTCGCTTTGCCGCGCAGGGGAACGAACGGGTGTATACTGGCCTTCGACACGCCGTCACCGACATCTACCGAGACGAAGGACCCCGCGGCTTCTTCCGAGGGCTCGGGCCCGGTGTGGCGCAGATCGTACCGTACATGGGCATATTCTTTGCATTGTATGAAGGTCTGCGCTTGCCGCTAGGTGACTTGCATCTACCATGGGGCGGTGGCGACGCCACGGCTGGTGTTATGGCCAGCGTCATGTCCAAGACAGCCGTTTTCCCCCTTGATCTGGTGCGGAAACGTATCCAGGTGCAAGGCCCCACGCGATCGCGATACGTGCACAAGAACATTCCCGAGTATCCCGGGGCGGTGCGTGCCATGCGAATGATCTTTGCGAGTGAAGGCATACGGGGACTGTACCGCGGTTTGACGGTCAGTCTTATCAAGGCCGCTCCAGGAAGTGCGGTTACGGTGTGGACTTACGAGAGGGTCCTGAGAGTGTTGATGAGATTAGAGAACTCTGATGAGAAGCGATTTTGACTTGGGAAAATGGAATATAGAAGGGCATATGATACCCCATTATAGAACACAGGATTGGGCTTCGTTGAAAAGCGGCGGCTCTGTTTGAGCAGAGGAGTAACGGAAACCACGAAGTTTTCAAAATAGAGTCATATCTAGACCTAATACATATCCAGTTGGGTTCATGTTAACGGAGTAGGAAAACTTGGGCGTGAAGCAACTTGCGCTGCTGAGATTGATGCTCAGCGTTCGGAGTCGGAGTTGTCTTTTACCCTCACAATCTTCTCGTCGCACCGTGAGCGAGAGGTCTTGGCAAAGCGCTGAAACTTGCTGGTCTATCAATACTGAACGCAGACTCGCTAGACAATCGCGGCTTGACACGGCGTATGCAACCCAGACCTCGCACCAGCAGACAACTTTTTAGTTCTCCAGAGGACCATTCTCCTTCAACCCCGTCACCTCACCGGCATTGACCCGATCCGCCCGCTCCGTACACTCCTCAATGACCTTCCAGAACATGGGAATGTCGAGACCGCGGGGTATCCTGACGCCCTCGCTGCCCGGCTCCAGCAGCTTCGCGACCGTCCTGCCCAGCTGCGCCTTGCCCTCCTTCGCATCCTCAAGAGATCCCTCCGTGATGACGGTCAGGTCGAAGCGCTCGTGGTACTTGACGCAGTTGCCCTTCTTGGTGTCGAAGTCGTAGAAGGGGATCTCGTGCTTGGTGCCCGTGAGGACGGCGGCCACGGCAAGGGGGTCGTGGAGGGGCGGGCCGGCGGTGATGCCGAAGACGTCGCTGTACCGCCAGTCAGTTTTCCATACACACGCACACACAAGCATATCATCACACATACCTATACGTCTTGGCAAAGAACATAAGAAGCTCGACCAGCATCTGCCGCAGCGTGGTCTTGCCCTTACCCGTCTTCTCGCCGGCGGCGTCCTTCCCGTACAGCAGCAGCTCCCTCACCTCCTCCGTGGCGAGGACCTGGTGCGACAGGTCGAGGGGCACGAGGGTCGTCTTGGCCGCGAGGGCCTTGTTGTGGAACACAGCGGCGGCGGCCTCCGGGTCGATGATGATGTTGAACTCGGCCCAGGGCGTCCAGTTGCCGACGCGCGCGACGCCGTCGACCTTGCCCATGACGATGTCCGTGAAGCCGTCGCCGATGGCGCCGCCCATGATGCTTAGCCCCCTGATGTGGGCGACGAGGTCCGGGTACTTTGCGAAGAGCTGCGCGACGTTGGTCAGGGAGCCTGTGGCAACGAGCCAGGCGGTGCCGGGCGCCTGGGCGGAGAGGGCGGCGGCCATGGCGTCGATGGCCGGGGTGGTGCGGTCGGCAGCCTTCAGGGGCTGCGGGAGGAGGTCGGTGCCGTCGAGGCCGGATTCGCCGTGTATGTCGGTGGCGGCTTGCATGGGCGGCCGGGCCATGGGCTTGGCGGCGCCGACGTAGACGGGGATGTCATTGTGCTTGCCGATCGCCGTGAGGATGGACGAAGCGTTAGCGGTTGTCTTTCTGGGATGTTGTTAGTATGAAGTATTCATGCGTACGAGGGGGTTCATCGTGTGTATGGCTTACTCTAGGGGGGCGTTGCCGAAGACGGTTGAAAGGCCCAGTAGCTTGATTGTGGGGTGGTAGGCGGCGAGGAGGATGGCGAATGTGTCCTGGTGAGGTTCGGTCAGCGTGAGTTTGGTTTCCGTACAGGCCGATAGTGGCTAAGTGCAGTGTCGTGCATGACTTTTGTTTTGCATGCGGCGTGTGAGTAAGAGACTCATGAGGCATGCAGGTTCATCATGGCCCCCTCACACCACACAACAAGATGACGGCGGCAACTCACATCGTGGCCCGGGTCGCAGTCCAGCCAGACTGGGACTGTGGGTTCCGTCAATTTGAGGTCAACCATGGTAGCTCAAAAAACTGTATTATCCAAAATTGAGGGATATGGAATTCCACGGAATCGCTGAGGATGTCGGACAGAGATGAGGGCGGCGGACAGCCAGGTATGCGAGGGTTGGCCGCCGCGGCAGGTAAACAGCCACGGACTGGTCGCCGTGCGCTTCGTTGGAAGCGTTCCCACTCACAGTGGATAACACCAACCAAACGGGCACGGGGGCCCCTTCTCTGGGGCTTTCGATACGGGGGCGGGGGAGCCGTTGGCCTAGGAAAACAGACGGAGACAGGCGGAGGATGGGTGGATGGGCACCTGGGCGGGTGCCCAAACGGGGAGAAAAAAAGATTGGGCCAATCTCATCACATGATAATCATGTCTGCGGTGTTTTATTTTGATTCTGATTAGACGAAACCCTATGAACGGTCTCTCCTGTCACCTTCACTGGTGCCTACGCCCTACAGACACACGGAGTGCCGAGATCTTGGGGCGGTGGACCCCACGGGCGATTACCTCAGAGAAACACTGCGAGACGAAGCTTCAAGCGGAGGTGCGCGGCTGTTGATAATGAGGCGGTGTCCTCCGAGCACTCGACATGCGCCCGTTTCGGAAGGTCCAGCAGACCCAGCACCACCACCGAAAACACTTCCGTGTTTGCCGGGTCTCGCAGCAGGTCATCTGCTGCTGAGTCATCGAACTCTGATATCTTCAACGTCATTTTTCCCTCTGAAGCTAGGTTAGGTCCATGTTGCCTCTATGCAGCACGCCTGAGGCAGTGATGAAGGCATGCGATATGTATGTCGTCCAGGCGGCGTTGAGAGGCCAAGACGAGACAATCAAGAGGGCGTGACTATGACGATGATACTGTTGGTCGCCTTGCAAGTGTAGCCATCACTTACTTGAAGTTACGGCTTTACTCACTATGCTGCCTCCGCTATTCAAGACTTCTCCGCCGCCTTCCGCTGTTCCATGACCCTCAACACATCTGCTGCGTTGTTACCGTCGCCCTTTCTTTTCTTGGGACCTCTCTTTCTCTTCGTCTTGCCACCGTGTCCACCCTCGTCGTCATCGTCGTTGCCCCATTGAGACAACTTAATTGGTTGGTCGTCAAAGTCGGCCTCATCCTCAAATCTGCTGGTGCCAAAGCCCATGTCCAGATCTTCGGCATCACGGTCGACCGACTCCAGCATCTTCCTGCGACGTGCCGCGCGGGCCTTGGCCTCTTCGTCGTCTTCATCCTCATCATTATCCTCTTCCTTGTTTGCTGCTCTGAGCTGTGCGGCCCTCTTGAACGCTGCCATGATTGCAGGGTCTTCCATAGAGGGTGCCTTGATGGATTGTGATGAAATAAGCTCCGTCTTGGAGTCCTTGAAGTAATTGCGCGGGGCGGCTGGCTTGGGAGGTGGTGCCATTGATGTCGAGTCGGATTTGGGTTCTGCCTTGGCGTCCTCCTTCGCCTCCTTGTCCTTTACCTCGCCTTCGTCGTCCTCATCCGAATCGCTGTCCATGCCAGCAAGCGGATCGTAGTCGTCTCCCGCGTCGGCGAAAATGTCATCGTTGTCATCTTCCTCGGCTTCCTGCTGCTGCTGCTTCTTGTAGAATTCAGGAACCTCCATGCCAAGCGGCTTCGCGTCCTTATCCGGAATGAACTCCTTCCTCTGCTCTTCTTCTACCCCTGGTTGTACTTTTCGGACCTTTCTCTTCTCGTGACCGTCTTCGTCGACGATGATAAGAACCTCGCGGCCCTTGCTGTCTCGCTCAATGCGAGTTCCGGGCTTTTGCTTCGCTCCAATCTTCCTGAATTTGTCGCCCAGATTGTCTTGCGCTGCCTTTGCAGCCGCTCTTGCAGCCTTCATCTCCGCCAAAATCTGGTCTCGTGTTCTCTTTTTCCCAGGTGCAAGCGCTATAGATGCCATCTGGCCCTTCTTCTTGACCGTCTCCTTTTCGATAGCTTGCACCTCTGACTCCTCCAATTCGTCGAATGCTTCATCAATGTCCTCTTCGGGGGGCGCCTCCTCCTTCTCTTCTTTGTCTTTTTCGTCGTTCCAAACGTCTTCACCTCTTCGTATCCTCGCCAGGAGCTTGAAGTCCAACCCCTTTACCAGATGCGTGCTGGAGATGTCGCCTCCTGCAATCTCGTTGCGGAGCTTCTCAAACGTCTCCTTGTCAATCTCCTCGTTCTTGAGTGACTCCTCCAACGCCTTTATCCTTTTCGCACGATCGTCTTCCTCTTCATCGTACCGCTCTTTCGATCGGTCCACGTAGCCTTCGGCGAGTCGGGATCCTTTGGGCGCTGACGATCGGAACTTCTTCTGGGGCTGAGCTGCTTGATTTCTAGCAGCAAGTTGTCGCGCAAACTCGTTTCTAGGGTTCATGCCACCAACAGACCGGCTGCAACACGCGAGTTAGTCAGATACTTGAAGTGATGCATGTCAAGGAAGCTTACGGCGTCATTGGGATGCTTGACCGTTGTCGCGATCCCAGAGCACCAGCGCCAGATGGCGTGGCGATGCCTGGAGTGGCTCCATTACTGGGTGATGATGACTTGGTTGAGTTCGCGCCTAGCAGCTTCCGAAACTGTTCGTTGTTCATGGTCGCGGTTCCTCGACGGTTGTTGGGTCCGGCAGGTTGTCGCAAACAAGCAAAACAACGAGCTCTTGTAAGTCAAAGTGCTTAACGCCGAAAAAAGGTTCCCGTACTTTGGGCGGGTACAGATTAGTCATGCAACTTGACAGACAGGGGCCGTGCACTTACACGCGTGAAGGCCCCACTCCACTTTACGCGGTCATCCGCGTCGCAGGCATCTACGCCGTCGGTGCTCCGTCAAGAGCATCTCATCGCCAACTCACTTGTGCGCCCCGGTCTCGATCCCCGTATCACACGGGCGCTAGCTATCCTTACTCTTCGATGAAGATGTTTGATATCATGCGCTCGATAATTTGGACAGGATTTCGTTTGAGGGATTCATTGCAACGCTAGCATTTGGGTCATCGGCCGTGATCCCAGACATCCGCCATCTATACGAAAGCACCGTGACCACCGAACAAGATGGGGAGCCGTCTCGAGAAAAACTCCTCTCAAGTGAGGAAAAGAATCGAAAGTCATGAATTTACCGACGAAGGAGGCGAGGAGTATGAGCCAAGCGCCTTTGGCGGCTTTGGCGATTACTTCAGAAGAAAGAAGATCAAGCTACAGAATCTGGATGCCGACATGAGAGCCTCTTCAAGCGATAAACCTCAAATCTTCAAGGGTGTCGTTGCGCATGTTACGGGCTATACGCAGCCTCCCCTTCACATGTAAGTCCCAAGGATGAGACGCGACTGCCGGCGGCTGACCGTGATTTTGTAGCCTTCATCGAGAGCTTGTTCAGCATGGCGCAGGCTTCCTGCAGTACTTGGACGCGAAGACCATGGCCACTCACATCATCGCATCCTCTGTGCCGCCCAAAAAGTCTGTGGACTACAGCAGATACCGACTGGTGAAGCCCGCCTGGGTCACTGATTCTATTCGAGCCGGGCGACTTCTGCCTTGGTCTGATTACCGAGTGGACAACGACGGTCCTCGTCAGAAAGTTCTGAAGTTTGATGAATCCAACAAGCTCAGTCAGGCAACACCTCAGTCCAGGAAGGGATACAGGGAGCAGACGGACAACAGCTTCTACACAAGTCAATTCAAAGCATCTGCTGCCAGTCCTGCCACCCCCTCACTGAGTCGATTTGTTGAGCGCGCCGAATCGCCGCTTGCCCGCAAGCATGCTCGCAGTTCTGACAGCCCTGGAACCATCCCTTCCCCTTCGGCTCAGAAGGTTAAGCTGAAGGAAGAAGTGGAAGAGTTTGATGACATGGAAATCGACGAATTGATGGTCGATATTCTTCCCGAGGGCCCAGCACCCAAGTCCGAGCTGTCAAAACCCGAGAAGCACAATACCAAGCAGCCGCATGTTGCTAGGGACCAGAAACTTAACGAGCAGCCCAAAGCTGTTGGGGAACCCAAGATTAAGCAGCCCAGCCCCGAAGCTCCCAAGATCGACGATGGGAGAGACACGATCACACCTGCGCTGATCGAGGAGGAGACGAAACGAAATTCCAAAATGCCTGAGAACATGACTTCCGAAGAACATAATGCCTGGCTTCTCTCAGACCCGAAAATGTGGAAGTCTTCAACGGCGAACCCGGACTTTTTGAAGCAGTTCTACTCCGAGAGCCGGCTCCATCATCTTTCGACCTGGAAGGCCGAATTGAAATCAAAGATGCAGAAGCTTGCCAAGGAAAAGGGCACCTCAACCATAAAGAGGAAGGCCGGATCTCGACGGTACATCATGCACGTCGACTTTGACAGCTTCTTCTGCGCCGTTTCCTTGAAGCGCAACCCGGAGTACGTCGACAAGCCGACCGTGGTCGCTCATAGCAGTGGATCTGCCTCAGAAATTGCAAGTTGCAACTACGTGGCGCGTAAATTCGGTGTAAAGAATGGCATGTGGATGAGGCGGGCTCTGGATTTGTGTCCAGACATCAAGGTTCTGCCATATGATTTCCCTGCCTATGAAGAAGCCAGCCGTCACTTCTACGAAGCCATTCTCGACATTGGCGGAGTCGTTCAAAGCGTCAGTATTGACGAAGCACTTGTTGATATCACGTCCATCGTCCTCTCCAGCGTTGGTTCAGAAGGTGCCGGTGTGGACGAGGGTAGTATCTGGAGGGAGCAAGACAAGGCGGAGCAAATTGCTCTCGATCTGCGCAACAAGATCAAAGCATCTACTGGATGTGCTGTCTCGGTCGGCATTGGAGGAAATATCCTACAAGCAAAGGTCGCCCTGCGCCGAGCAAAACCCGCCGGGCAATTCCTAATGAAGCCTGAGGAAATGCTCGAGATTATCGGAGAGATCGAAGCGAAGGACCTTCCCGGTGTTGCATACAGTCTTGGCGGCAAACTCGAGGAGATCGGAGTCAAGTACGTCAAAGACATCCGAAACGTGTCAAAGGAGCGTCTGTCTTCCTCTTTGGGACCCAAGACCGGCGAAAGGCTGTGGGAGTATGCCCGTGGCATCGACCGAGCTGAAGTTGGAGGACATCCCCCCAGAAAATCCGTTTCAGCGGAGGTCAACTGGGGCATCCGCTTCATCAATCAGCAGGAAGCTGAAGAATTCGTCCTGAATCTTTGCAAGGAGCTTGAGCGTCGACTGCTCAACGAGCAGGTCAAGGGAAAGCAGTTCACCATGAAGATCATGCGTCGGGCCCAAGATGCCCCCTTGGACCCGGCAAAGCATTTGGGACACGGCAAATGTGACAGCTTCAGCAAGAGTGTGATGTTTGGTGTCGCCACCCACAACGCGGAAACAATTGCGAAAGAAGCCGTTTCGGTCCTTCGATCTTACAGGTTCAGTCCTGGTGACCTTCGAGGTCTCGGTGTGCAGTTGACGAAACTCGAACCTATCAAGACTGGTCCAACCGGTCCTGAGAGCAGTCAACGCAGGCTTGCATTTCCAACCTTCAATAGCGCCAACTCGTCTAAAAAGGGTGCTGTTGATCCCATTGAGGATTCAAAGAGCCCCTCAAAGCCGAAGACAGCCCAGGCGCGGGGGAGTGTTGCACAAGATCCTATTGCAGACGATCCTTTGACACCAAGGAAACCCAAAGTGCATCCAGCACTGGCACTGGCGCGAGCTGGTGAGAGGGATGAGAAAGCAAACACACCACTGAACATCATGGGTACCCAGTTCATCCTGCCATCGCAAGTCGACCCAGCTGTGCTGGCTGAGCTGCCTAGCGATATCCGATCCAAGCTGCAGAGGGACCAGAAGCCACCGCCTGCAGCTAGACCAGCATCGCTGAAAGCCAAGTCAAGGAGTCAGAGCCCTGCGATACCAAACGATATCCCATCTCAGGTTGACCCAGAGGTGTTCAATGCCCTGCCAGAGGATATGAAGGCGGAGGTTCTCGCACAGTACGGACGGAAGAGCGCGCAAACCCGGTTACCACAGTCACCGCGCAAAGACAGGATAATCCAGCCAAAGAAAGCCATCACCCCAACAAAGAGAGGGAGAAACCTGTTCAATAATGCAAGGGAAAGACAACAGGATGCCGCAGCAAACCGTCTGCAAACAAGTTTCCTGCCGAGCAAGGGGGCTGCCCCCGCAGCGCAGAACGATGAGCCAGAGGAACTGGACCCGGAGTTTCTGGCCGAGTTGCCGGAAGACGTTCGCCGGGAAGTCATCGAAGACCACCGGAGAAAACGCCTCGCCCAGAAATCCGGTCTCAACTTCAACGCGCCCCGGAAGCACCTCCCAGCCGAGGCCAGCGACTTCTTACCCGGCGGACAGACCAAGCTTCAATTCCCTGCACCGCCGCCAAAGGTCAATTTCATGGGATCTGCGGTGAAGTCGGTGCAGGAGATCAAAGACATGATCGAGGCCTGGCACGACGGGACTCGGGCGGAGGGTCCACACCAGGAGGATGTCGTCATGTTTGAGAAGTATCTGGCCAAGGTCGTGGCTGAGGAGCGCGACATGCACAAGGCATCGAAATTGGTTCAGTGGCTCGAGTGGTTGGTGGAGGAGGACGGCAGGGAAGGGCGAGGGAAGCGGGCTTGGAGGAGGACGGTCTTGGATAACAAGGCGGCGGTCCAAAAGGCCGTAGAGCGGAGGGGCTTGGGGCCCCTCAAGCTATGAAGTTGTATGATTCACGATTGATGCCAGGATACCATTGGGTGGCGTTTGGGAGGCACAAACTGTAAAGATTTTATCGTTCAAGTGTCATCGTTATTCTATTCACGGCTGCTTGAGAAAGATTAAAGACCATTGCCGTCCAAACTTAGGGGTATCTCCTAAGAAGTTTTTCCAAAAATCCGACGCGCTTAGCAAAATCCAGTCAAACTCTTAAATAGACATAACCGCCAGTGTGCCAGCAAGCACCAAGCCCCAGGCCGTCGCCGCAACCCGAGCGCTGTCGCTCTGCATCATGTAGACACTCAACTTCAACGCGCCTCCACAAGCGACGTCACGGTTTCCGTCGCAAGGGGTATTGCACGCCGTATCATCGAGCTTCGTCGCCAGACTGGAGAGCCTCTGGGAGCACCAGCATTCGCTGCGACACATTCACAGGTCAGCAATGCGCGCTCGAAGGCCTGGGATGACTCCTTATTTGGGGAACGGGTGTCGCAGACTCACCGAGAATACTCAACACCGGCGTATTTGTACTGGGTGTCGGTTCCGCTGTTGCAGAAGCTGAGACATATCGGTACTGTCATGTTGCCGTCGACGGGGTATGTCTTGCTCGCGCCATCGGCGAGGGCGCGCACCTTGGCCGTGTCCGCCAGGTCGACGGTCTCGTTGAAACAGCCCTGGTACTTGTACTTGTCGGAGTCCTGGTAGATTGATAGGGACTGCGCGGATGCCAGCGGGGAGAGCAGGGCGAGGAGGATGAAGGAGGCGATGAGCTGGATAAGCATGTTGCGAGCCATTTTGAGTTCGGAAGCAAGTCTGTCGACGAGAGACACAAGTTTGAGATGCAATGACTGGCGGGTAAGTCGGCGTTCAAGACTCGGGATCGCAGCTCGAAGTGTCGCCCAATCGCGAAGATAAAGATCGTGAGATTGGGTACGGAAGCCTCGCTGGCGTAATCGGGAGTCGCAATGTTGCTGACGGCGGACGATTTAAGGGATCAGGCTGGAATCTCACGGCAAGCACGGCGCGTTCTCATAACGGGAGCATATCGTTGGCAGAAGTCGGGCAGCTTCAGGAGAAGAGAGGGAGGGAACAAGCTGAGGCTAGACGGGAGGTGAGAAGAAGCTGAGGTCGCAGCTCGCCTCAGCTACCTTAGCAAAGCCGCCGGCCGGCCCATTGGAGTAATAATAATTTTTCTTTGCGTCGGACACAGCGGCCGGCCAGCAAAGCAGAGACGCCAAAAGGAGATTATGCACCCGACCACTGCGCCGCGATGGCGCGCCTGAGGTGGTTTAGCCATGCGCACCAGGCCCTTCGGGCGTCTTGATAAACGAGAGGAACGGGCCTAGCGGGATGCACGCCTGTGAGCCCGCTGTAGGCCTGCCGCTGGCGTCTCAGGGACTGGGCCTGTTGGAGCCCGTCGAGACCCCACCACAGCTGAGATGTGGCGGCGGTCTAGGCCCGAACGGGATGGGGAAGGAGGGAACTCGCCAGGCGGTCTGTGTGCCCCGGCAGTGTTTCTGGGGGTCTTGAGGGTCTGCTGGGAACATCGCCGCGAGATGTAAACCTTGATTGGAACAACCACCCATCCTTGGCTGCGACAGCGCGTTTCTTTTCACCACGCCGCCGCGATCTGCGTGTTGTACAATAACGTTCCACGGAACGGGTGACTCGACCCTGCGTCTGCGACATGATGACTTGTATTTGTCTATCATTGTTTCCTCGGTCTGTGGCTGCAGGGGCAGCCTGCAGGCAGGCCAGCCAGCGGCCACGATGCCATGTTCTCGGTTCCATTGCAAATTTCCCCGAACGATCTTCGTTGGTTCATCAAAAGATATTCACAGACTTCAACTCAGCACGTCTACGAGTTGCTTGTTGGTGCTTTCGTCCGTTTCAACTCGCAGATGAGCCCCGTCTGGTAGCTTCATCGAGGGGGTTGCAGATACTCGGGATGGCATCACTTGCCGATCTCCCTTTTCCCCATGCACTCCAAACCATTTCCAAAGCTTCCAACGATGTTTCTTCCTTTTTCCAAGCGGAAAACTTCGTGGTCTTCATGGATGGCCACCGAATTAGGTCTAGAGGGAAATGAAGCATAGCATTTGATACTTCCGGCTCTTCTTACTGTTACATTTTCTCCTTTTCTTCGTTCGTGGTCTCGTCGAATCTATCGTTTTCGTAACTCGTTACTTGCAGGGTATCAGCGGCAATCCTTCTTACAGTTGACAAAGCCAGTCAACCACTTACCAGCATGCTTAGCTCCAATCCGCCGTACACCCTTGCTTTCAGAGACACCTCAACATTGAGATTTAATCCCAAATGCACCGCAAAGCTCCGACTCTCTCGAACCGTTGGTCCTTTGGGCTCTTCTGGCTTGGGGGAATCGTGCCTCATCGGCGGTCGTCTTCGTTGCCTTCGCTTCCCTCGGCTCGCATCCTGTGCGGGCTCCCTTGAAGGAGCATCTTTATCGGATTCGCTTTCTGAGCTTGATGGATCTGTCGGTTCGTCTGGTATATGTACGCTCGGGGGCGGGGACACCTCATACTCCATGCTGAGATCGATGCCGGAATCTCGATTACGATCATAGTTCTTCGATACGGGTTCCACTACCGGCTCACGGATGTCGATCTCTTCTTCTTCCTTCTTCATATGGATAAACGACGTTTGTTCCAGTGGTAATGAGTCGTCAAAGGGCATGGGGCACCAGATAAAATGTTCTGGGTCGGCGAATCTCTCAACGGAACTGTACAGCTCTTTTGGGAGCCATACGATACTATCTCTCGACGTCATCTTCGTTGCTTGTAGCGAGTGTATGTTGAGCGAGTGTAAGTGGATAAAATATGGTTAAAAAAAAGATGTTCAAGAAAGCGAGAGATGATGGAACATGGCTGTGGTCTTCTTCCCAAACACGGGGTGGAGAGCCTTTCCGTCATAAAGGAGAGCCCTAGGGGCTCGAGGAGGCCACACTCATTTTATCAGCATCTGACGACCATCGACAAAATCTTGGCACACAAGCAGGATTGAGGCTCACCTCCCAGAACGCTCAATGAAATCATGTATGGGGTCGGGTTGCACTGGTTGGCTCTGCGGCTCCGTGCTGTGAGCAGGACTTGGCCAGGCCCTGGCCGAGATCTGCAGGCCGATCGCTGTGGGGCCCAACGGGCGAGAACCCGGATTTGGGTCCTCCCCTCCTGGAGTTGCAACCTGCACGCCACCGACGACATTCCACCACGTTTTGCCCTGGGCTGTTTTGTGGTCCGTCGTGATTGGATTTGGGAGAGATGATTGAATATCATCGGTTTGTTTCCATTATTAGGACTTTTCAGGGTCCTTTAGCTCAGTCCACTTGGGAGGTCTTAGTGCGCCATCGCCCTGGATTTCGAAAAGTGTGCCCCTGAGATGCAGAGCCATCGCGCGTAAGTGCTTTAGGTGTGTGCGTTGGCTACCTATCATCGTGAATAAATGCGCAGGTCAAGAACTGAACTCAAACGATAAGAAAACGAAGACTGACAAGAATCATGCATTTCTATACTCAAGTCAGAGGAGTTGTTGGTCATGAGAAACAACCAACAAGCTTTTATCGAAGTCTGCTCTAACTTCTCCACGACTGAACCAAAAGTAGACGCCACCCTCCACAGTATTCGAACTGACAACTACATACACCACGTGAAGGTGGAAGAGAGTCTGTGGAAGATCTCTCAAACCTGTCTTTGAACCTCCTTGATCTCCTGTGGGCCATGGACCAGCTCTGGGCCCCCTTCCGAGTCCACAAATCGAACCTTGAGACTTCTCGCACGATTGGCAATCTGCGCGCTATCACTCGCTTCCCTTAAGAGCAATCTCGAGTCCATATCAAGGCCATGAGCCAAAGTTGCCAGTGAGCTTCCCCGCCATGCTGGCAGTCCTAGCCCCCAAGTCTCCCAAATCAATAGAACACAGAAGACACATCCTGCAAGAAGTGCCCCGATGGGCAGGAACAGGAAATCCCAGTTGATCCGGATCCGAACCACCCATTCCCTGCTTTGGCCCACAACTTGTTCTTGTTGTGTTGACCGGTTGCGCATCCATTTAGTGAGGCTTGCAGCCACGTTTTCAAACGTTTGTGTGAGGTTCGGGGAGTTGCCAAGAATGTTGATTATGGGTGGTTGAGCTCCGTCAGACGGAGGATATGTAAGCTGCTTTTTCTCTTGTGGCTGCGCGCGTCTGGAAAAGTCATGGAATAGCCAGTGTAGCACCGTGAAAGTGGCATGGCGGCTGACGTTGAATTTCAAGTAGCCTTGTTGATGGCTTCCCGTCGCACCAAAGTACTCTCTGCTGGATATGGAAAGTTGCAAATCTGTATGCCATGCCGTAGCCATGTCTTCCAGATATAGGGCGTGATTGAAGTGTCGATTCAACAATCTGCTTCTAGTAATGTTCGATCCGATGTTGTAGGAGTCCAAATTTCTGTTTGAATAAGAACCAAGAACTACCTCTTCCAGTACACCATGTTCAACCTCTGACCGGTAGATATTAGTACAGAAGTACAGAGCGCATTCCTCAGCCGTTATAGTTTCATCTTCCCATTTGCGGATGTTTTCGCGGTACGACTTGCTTGCTTTCAAGACAGAGAAAGATATGATGAGAGTTTTCAGATGACGGAATGAGACGGTCTTTCCTGGATTGCATGTCGATTGTGCCACCGATTCCGCCTTGCGTGCCTTCGTCGAAGCCGGCCGTTCAAGTCTAAATCCTTCAGGGTTGGTAATGTTCAGGCTCTGACCTTTAATCTCGTGTGCAGTGTAGTTGACTACAGCATTGCTTATCGTCTTATACGTTGACGAGAAGATCGTGTCATTCCAGGTTGGCGCCTCGCCGCTGAAGCTCGTTACATGACTTGAAACGTCATTACAAGCGCTGCAAACTGCCAGAGATGCATAGTGAGGCCATGTGCAGTTCCCTGTGGAGCATACGAATGCTGGGTTCTGATTGTCCGTACTGCTGCGATTGGAAAAGCCTTCCCATATGGCCGAAATTGCGCCGAAGTCATGTTCCGCGAGGAGCGGTACCCATGTGACATACTGCAAAGATTCTCCTCCTTCTGTTATAGACCCGTTTCTTTGATCGGCATACTTCCAAGATCCAATTTTCAAGTCTTGCGCCCGACCGATGCTGGTGGTGTTCGCTGTCCCAACAAACCATTGTTCTTCGCCTGAAGTGGTGACAACGGCTTGCAAGAATGGCTCAAAACCAATGAGAACAACTGCGGACAAAGCCCCCAGGGCTGTCCAGTGACTGTATACTTCTTAACTCGAAAGCTTTAGGTGAATATGAATACAAACAGACCTACCTGAGCTTTGTCCACCACAGTAAACGGAGGCTTCCCCAAGGTCCGCGGCTGGCTTCTTCAAAACGACCAAACACTGTGACGCAGTCGTTTCTCTTCTTGTACCAGTTCCATTTCCCTTGACTAATACAAGCACTTATAGCGAAGGCCATTGCTGCTCTTGATGTAGCGCCGAGGACAGAAACGATAACGTTGAGAGAGATTGGCAGCGACCATGAAGATAAGGGTTTGTTCTCGTACATCGGCAGTAAGGTGAGGATTGTGATCATAGAAGCAATGCTGAGAAGAATTGCTGCGGCCTCGATAGTTCAATCGAATTGTCCCAGAAAAAGACATTTCTTACTCCTTTTCTCACTGCCTGGTTGTATGCTTGGTCGAATCGGTGTTACATCGGCTGCTGTGCTTTGAGAAGGATTCGCCTCTTCGGTTTCGACCACAGTCAAACTGCGCGAATCCTCGCCATTTTGTGACGGGGATAACAGGGCAGAGAGTTGGTCGGATGTTGTATCCTGATAGTTTTGTGTGGGAGATGCCATTGTTCCAAATCATCGGTAGTCGAACTGAATGTTTCGAAAGCTTGAGAAAGAAATCATCCATAGAATGTTCAAAAGTTAACCTCCTTCAGGAAAGGGACCTAACATCAGAGATATGGTATTTCAAGAAACTCCAGCTATTGGGGAGATAAAGGTAGCAATGGAAGTTCATGAACACCGCTGTAACCTGGGCAATATACTGCTAGTCTACAACTGTGCCCCTTACACGAGACAGATGTTCGACCTGGAGACACTCATGTGATGTCTCAATGAGAAACTGTCACTAGAATTCTTACCAAATGAGCTCAGACGGTGATACGATGAACATGACGCGCGAGATGGGGTACGATGCGACTTCGTCTTTCCAGATTCGTTTTAGCAATGTGTCACACTCTGTGACGCCACATGCCCTCAGTCTGGAACAAGAAATAAAAGAGCCGGCGGTGATGCTCTTTGGAAGTATCATCTGAATCAATGAGAGCTTTTGAGAAATGTACAAGGCAGTTTTCTAGATCGCATCGAGAAATACTGCGTCATGAATCAAGAATGATGGTATTTAGCGATATGATCAGTTACTCCGGCATTCCAAGATTTGGGCCCAATTGACTGAAAATGTGAGAAGACGCCTGAGTTTTGTAAACTGACCAATTATCACCAAGAGTCGAAAACAAACAGAGTAAGCTTGTCTATTAATTTAGTCTCGGGTCGGTCTTTTGAGGCAAATTTTGTGGACATAAGGAGTTTGAAGTGCACTTTGATTCATTCCTAGGACGTAGGTAGGATTTACTGATCGGACGTCCATCTTCGCTCAAAGTGATTGCTAGGGTTCGTTGGAATCTAGATCTCATGCCCGTCACGATCGCCAGTGCCCCAAAGCCACCATTTTGTCACGCGAGGCATACGGCCGCTCAAATCTCGGCTCGAACGCATCTTTCTCTATGCCGACCCCCTTTGAAGCCCGTAGCCCGTGAAATCTCTTGGGAAGGGGTTTTCGCCGTTGCCATAGATAAAATCCCCTACCTCGTTGTCGAGCCACACTTTCCGCGCCGCGACATGAGCGTCCGAGTTAACTCGGACGGAAATACGAGGTCGAACGGATCTCCCGCGCCAGTCAAGCTCGTCACGGATACCCTCAAGCAGGCCCCTGAAGCTCCCGGAATCTTTCATGAACCAAAGTGAACTCAGCTCGACAGATTGAAGAGTTCCTGGAAGTGCCCCCAGGAAATTGAGGAGATCCTGTTGTTTGACGAGGAAGGCTGATAGTCCAAAGTGTGTCAACTGCGTCCACGACTCGACCGGGAAGACGGAGCGCAGCGGAACGAAAAGATCTGGGCGACCTGCATTACCCCAATCTTCTTGTAAATCGTAATTCCGGTCCTGGTCCAACTCCAATGTGACCCTTTGAAGATTCGCAGACAACAGCTTTCGGAGACGACCGTTGCGGAAGGCACGATAGCTTTGCCATTCCTGGCCACCCGTCATTAGATGCAACGTGAGCGCGGAGAACCCCGGCTTGTGGACCAACACGAGGAGATCGTCATACTCTTTACATGTTTCGTCTCTCGACAAAATGTCAGCTGTCAGGCCTGACCCGATTTGGTTGCCCTCAATAACGAGTTCCGGGGCTTTGGCACGCGTTTATTGCGCCAGGAGTGCAGTCACGAGGCGGAAGCCACGCCACCTGTTCTTGACATCCTCCCCGTCCCAGTTCTCGGCGCCCATTGTCCATGGATCGGGCGATGCTGGCCAACCGCGGGGGATCGGGTAGTTGAAACCGTATGGAAATTCCCGAATCATGGGTGTCGGGTATAGAGGCGTAAAGAGGACGCCATGCGCGAGGGGGCTTAAGGTGATCTTTTGTAGGCTGGGAAACATATTGCCATCTAGTACCCAGCGCAAAGCGGCGATGTCGGCTCCCGAAGCCAGGACATCCCTCTGCTGCTGAAGAAGCCCTTGATAGTAGGCGTATGCGAGTTCCACAGGTAGCTGCGCATGGACCTGCTTCGCGGTTTCGATATGTTGCGGCAGGGTTTCAAAGTCGGCATGACCTAGTGTCTGTAAATCCTCGATATTCTTTTCGCACGCTCGCACGTAAAACCAAGGCACGCTTTCTACGGGGTCGTCTGATTCTTCGTCATAAGACTCCTCGCCGTCGAGACGAATATCTTCGAATCTATCTTCATAATCCTCAGCCTCCAGCAAGCGAGCATCATCCCACACAATCTCACAAACGGCATGTCGGAACGTTTCGTGTTCTGCGACCGCTCGGAAAACCTCAATGTTGCGAGGATTGGCCGAGATGAAGACTCGCTCGAAACGGAAGTAAGGACGCACAATCTCAGAGAACTTGACGCAAGCGAGACGTAGGCTTTTGAGATGGCGGGTAGATAGGTGTGAGAAGATCTCATCAGCCAGCTCGGTAGTTAGCTGGGCTATGGATTCAACGACAGATGGAGATCCCGTAAATGAGTCCGGTAGGGTTGGCGGTCCTGGTAGTGGTAAAGAGGCGGCTTTCGCAGAAAAAAGCTTGCGATTTCCACAAACTTTGGGCATCTTGTCGGTATCGCAGACGGAATGGGATGCGTGTTTGAGAAGTGGAAAACGGAAAGGCGCTACTTAGCCCGTTGGTTAAGTACTGTTGGAATGCCAAATGAAGGGTGCGTGTGGACCAACAAGCTTACAGGGAAGCTCAAGGCAGCAGCTACCCATGCGATTTACGTATCGAGTAATGTCTCAACGCTCGTGATATGGATGATAAATAACAATATTTCGATTGAAGTGCGGTCAAGACTGGGTGCAGTATTAGTCTACCGTTGTCATCCCGCCTACCGCGTACCAGTCGCTTGAGTCAACAATTTTGGCGAAGAAATTGCCTAGCGTACGAGTCTCGACAAGGTGATTTCACTATCTAGTAGCTTCCCAGACCCAAGACGATGATGAAAATGCTTTTATCGTAGTGGTGAGAAGGGGTCACATGAAGAGCGAGTCGGCCCAAAGGATATTTAGGGAGGTCTGCGTCAGGACTGAGCAACAGCGCCCGGAATAAGTGGCCGTGAATATGCCCAGTATGGTAGAACTAGTATGCCAGCTGAACACAGAGATCATGATTATCCAGCGCTGGAGCCCATGGGTTCGAGCCACTTTTGAGCTTTTTTTTCTTTTGATGTTCCTTCTTCAGTACCTGATCAATGGAAATTGCCGAACCAATACCTCCCGGGAAGCGCTATGAAATGCCCACGACGGAGACAATTAGAGTTACACCACCCATCCGAGCATAACACTCACTCGTTTTGATGTCCCTTTAAGACACTACATCCTTCACCTGCTCCACCTCATTCGATCCCATTAGCAGCCTGCTGCTCCCCGACGAGCACGGTGCTTTCCTCTGGCCTGTCCTGTTGGTCCTTCTCCTCGTAGTACTTCTCAACATCCTTCACAACTTGCCTTCCGGCAAAGTTTTTCATCAGCTTCTGCCCGTCGCACCGCATGTGGTGCTGGTACCAGTGTGGCATTCCCCTGAAAGATCCCAGCAGAGACCCAACGGCCGGCAAAATGACCTGTCCGCTAGTACCCTCAAGCACCTTCTTAACGATTGCTTCTGCCACGGTCTCGGGCTCCAGGGCGGGTATCAAGAACTGCAGACCCTGCTCGTAGCCGGTGAATAGCGGCGTCTTGGTGTATCCCTGGTTGATCAGGACCGTTCGCACGCGAGGGGCGTTATACTTGGTCACGAGTTCGGCGGAGAGACCTTCGTGGAAGGCCATGGCGGCGGCCTTCGAGGCGCCGTAGTCGACCATGTTGGGGACCGTCAACCACGCAGCGTAGGATGCGATAGTGACGACCATGCCGTGGTTGGTGGCGATCATGTTCGGGAGGAATTCCTTGACGGTCCAGAAGTGGGCGAAGGTGTTCACGTCAAAGGTGAACTTTACATCGCGCTCGGTGGAGTCGAGGATCGTCTTGCCGCGGGCGACGCCGGCGTTGTTGATGAGGACCGTCGGGTGGCCGATGCGAGCGCGGATCTCCCGCGCCACGGCGGCGAGCTTTTCGGTGGAAGTGATGTCGCAGTTGAAGTAGTGGACGTTTGAGGCTGTTGGTTGTGTTAGTGAACGATCTGAAGCAAGTTTGGGGGAAACGCTTTACCCGCAGCGTAGGTCAACTCCTGAATGTCGAGCACCACGACGGTCGTGCCACGCTCAGCGAACAGTTGAACTACTTGACCACCAATACCACCAGCGCCACCTGTCACGAGGACGATCTCTTTGGACCAGTTGTACCGGTCAGAGACCCAGTTGTTCAGCGAGCGCGACGAGAGCCACTGATCAGCCATTCGCAGCACTGAAAGCCATGCCAACTTCTTGAGGCCCGAGAACGCTGTCGGGTGTAGAATTGCAAGGTCGCCGCCTTTCTTGGTGTAGCGGGCGAGCAGGAGCAGCGGCAGCACGAGGGCTGGGTTGAGGGCGGTGCGTCCAATGAGGCGGAAGATGGGATCGGCGACGAGGCCCTCGCGAGGGAGGAAGCCCTGGTGCATCGGCATTCTGAGGTTCGACACGGGTGTTACGCGTGGGGCGTTCCACGAGAGGAGGTTCGCGGTGGTGTGTTGGTCCAGGTGAGTTTGTGGAACCAAAGGCTCTTATACCTGGGAGGGCAGGAGCGAAAGCGAGGTGTGGTTGATGGCAACCAGCAAAACTGGAATCAGAAAATCAGATGGCAGCTCAGGGTCGGAGCGAAGCCTGGCTATGGGTTACAAGAATAACCGTAAATCGACCCAACTTCTGGGCGCGGGCTCAACCTTTTCCAAGAAGCTTCTGCGGGTGCTCTCACAACGTCATCAACACTATCGAGTGTGAGATGCGTAGGTGGGAAAAAAGGAAGCAGGCAATGTCTAACATCACACCACCGCGTTTCCGGAAAGCGACCCCCATACTTAAAGGAGTTTCAACGGCTGGGGGGAAAGAGGGCGTCCGGGAAATAGACGAGCAAGGGTCGTTGGAGCTCCAAGCTCCTTGATGCTGAGTACCTTCATAGTGTAGGTGTTGCTTGGCGAGAACAGCTGCCGCCATCCATGTGCTGTGCTGTTTCTGCCCGTTTCCCAGCCTTTTGCAGCTTGAGCAGCGGTAGCGGCAGGTAATGCGCAGCCGAGGTTTGGTGCGGCCGAGCCAAAGTGCGGGGAATCTGGGGGAGGCACCGTTGCAGTTGACGGGACCAGGGACTAGGACTGCTGATTCGGACGCGAAGTCCGCCTAGAGCGCGTTCTGATAGGGCGAGCCATTCACTGTTGTACGACGGGAGAGCTAGAAGGTCGGTGGGGATGGTTTTGCACTTTACGCATGTGAGGCGGTTATCGGGCGATGGGCGTTGCCATTTCTGGAGAGCAGTTCGTCGGCGAATGAATGGGGAGGGGGGTCACCGGATGGCATGGACGTCGCGGATGGCCACCGACCCGGGGGCTCTGAGAGGAGGGGTGGAGCCCCGGAATGGGGTTCCAGCTATGTGCGTAATAGACTGGCCGACCAGATCGCCTGAGAAGAAATTGAGTCTAAGTTGATTCTTTCTTTTCTTGTAAAGAACCCCTGGCTGGATTCGCCAGAGTTTAAATTGTGGTTTTTCTAGAAGGGGAATATTGTTCGGCCGTTAAAGCGTGTACTGCCTTACTACCAGGTCGCTGCTGGTGTTATCCGTCCCGCCAACGAATACGAGCGAGTCTCTCGGCTCGATTAAGCAGCCGTGTCCTATTATGTACAGCACATCGTCCCGGGTATCACGAAAATAAGATGATTACGTCTGATCCGCCGTCTCACTTACAGCATCAGTGCGGCTCCGATGCTCAGCAGGCACAGCCAATGCGCCCCGTCTCTCCAGCTGAGCGTGCTGCCGGCTCCGAGGCCGTCGCCGGGCGTCGCCTCCGGCTTGGTGTCGCCTAACCCGTCGTCGTTGCCGTTGCCGGCCTTGACTTCGATCTGCGTCGAGTCTCCCGGCGCGAAGAGGACGCCGATGGCGTTTGCGGCTGTGGCGTTGAGTTCTTGGTCGCTGAGCAGGGGGTTGTTCAGCGCATCGCAGGAAGGCCGCCCGTTCTTTTGCGAGATGCTGTTTGTGACGGAAATCGGCACATCAAAGATTGTGTAGTGGTCTTCGCCGTTTAAGCGGTAGTTTTGGCGGATTGAAATCTGGAAAGCTTGTTAGCGCGGGGGATGTGTGGAGGAGGCGGGTGGCGCACGTTGTAAGCGCCACGGTCGCTGCCGGTCGAGGATGGCTGGCCATCGCCGACCAGACAGTCGGGCCAGATCCAGTTGACGTGCTTCACCGTGCTGCCGGGCTCTTGGAACATGATGTCGCCCAGACTAGCGTTGTTGGCTGATGCCGTGCCGTTGGTGATGGTGAAGTTACGGCCGGTGGTGTAGCTGGACAGGAACATTGTGACGTTGAAGATCTTGGTTGGGCTGTTCGAGGCATAAGGCGGCAACGGCATCTTGCCGTTCGTGGATACGTCCAAGGCAACATGAAGATTGTCTACATCGGTCAACACCAAAAAGCTCACCATTATTGAAACTTCAGATGCTTACCTCCTCCGAGTGGTGTGCCGGGCTGTGGGGCGTCGAGAATGACCAGACCGGGCGTAAAGATCTGGCCGTTGGCAATCGTAAAGTTCAGGTTCTGGGCCGAGCCGGAGGCCGCGAACAGAGACAGCAGCGCCGCCGCATACGAAAAGGAAGAAACCATATTGACGGGAGTATGGACGCTGCGTTGCAGCTAGACGGCGAGAAGTGAATCGAGACACGCGGAAAACGGGTAAAGAGGACCAGAGCTGCAAGTCCTCGGAAGGACGGCAGCGATGAGTATTTAGGCCGCCTGAAGCATCCAAGACTCTGGGAATGACAGGGTCCTGGATTCAGCAAAACGAAGGGAAAAGTGGGAACACGGCCCTAAACCAGAGGGTATTTAGATGCGGGCTCACTCTCAGGAAATGAGCATCTGGCACTCGCGGGATGGGTGCTGGGATGGGTTGGATGAAGAGGGTGGGAGGACGGAAAAACAGGACCAGAACAAGATCCCAAGAGACTGGGACGTCAGCAGGTCTTGACTCTACCAAAAGAAGCCGACGCTGGCAGAGAGGGCAAAAGCCTGGAACCTCCCATCTGTTCCATGAACACCTCCTCGCCCGTTGACAGCGGCGATCCGACACGGCGAACGGCAGATAACCTTGAACTTAAGAGCATTAAAGTCATGCCGTGTCCCTCCCGGATGACAGCACCGGGCCAGGCGTTCCATCGCGACAGGCTCGGGCTGGCAGGCTCACGATACGCGATCTGCCCTTCGTCTGTGCATGACGTGGGCAAGAGCAGAGCGAATGGAACACGACGGAGAAGCCATATAACAGCTGGGAATTAAGATGGCAGCCCCGCGGATGTCGAAGGGTGCGACGCCTTCTTGATGCAGGGCAGGTTTCAGATTGAACAGGCGTAGAGACGGTGGAGGACGGATTCCTGCAATGTCCATGAAGTCGAATGGTGGCCCCCATTGAATGGAAATGAGACGCTGCGACGCACGAGCCAACGCCTAATTAAACCCACAGCACACGCTTTACGCTAAACCAGTGGAGTTTTTGGCCCCCTCGGTCTCCTCGGCTCGCTGTTCCGCCGCCAAGGGGCCTCACCTCATTCTCTTTCTCTCATGTTTCCACTCACTCATTTCATCACAGGTCATATCCATTGCTTGAACTCATAAAATCCTTGAGACTTTCACTCATCCGAGTGAGACATGTTCTTGTCTCTATCTTTCTCAATGGCTGAGTAGCGCATCTGAGGCGAAGAACACTTGAAAGGTCATTCTGACTTGCCGCTGTTATCTTATTTCTTTGGCGTTGAATCCACAAAATTTTCAAGTTGAACGGCCTATGTACGGCCTATGCCCGGGGCAGAGCGTGACGAGACTCGCCGCTCTTGCACTGGTTGAGATCAAGTCCCTGATCCCATAGGATGAGGAGATTATCTCTTATATTTTAGAGAGCACGTCGATCACAGCCAGAAGGATGTCTCCTAGATGCACCACGATGAGTTGAGACAGGTACTAGTTGAGGGCAAAAATAAGACTTACGGCGCTGAAAGTCTGGGTTAGGTTGATTGAGCTTGACCTGATAGGCCGAGACAGTGTAGTTCAGTGGATCAAACCGTGTTCTTCAGTGGATCGCCCTCCCGATTACATTGTCTTCGGGAGGGCGTGTGCACTTCGGCCGGTTCCGACCTCATCCTCAATTCATATAAAAGCATCCCGGCCTTGCTTGTACAGCATTCGGCTCATACGCATCGCGATAGCATCAATTGGCCGCGTCTGAACTACATTGGACTCACTCACACATTACCAGCCCGTTTCGATTCTCTGAACGGTCTTGCCACTTCCGAATTCTGCGCCGTTAGCTACCTTACCTATTCGTCGCCCGCACTCCGAGTGCCGAGGCACGCTCTAGCCAGCAAACATGATCGTGCCGCGCTCCTCTTGCCGGCTGGCGAGGCAATCACTCTCACAGCTTCAGTTCTGCCGGAGGTCAAACCACACCGCCCCCGCCGGCACCATCCTCGGGCGCCAGACACAGCGGTACATGAGCGCCGCCGCCTACCAGACCCCGGCCGGCTTGAAGGATCTTCTGCGTGTATCGGACGAAGTCGCCGACGCCGTTGCAACGAACAAGCCCGTTGTGGCTTTGGAGTCTACCATCTACACTCACGGCGCGCTGGGTAATGATCTCGGTCTGGAGGACGTCGTCCGTCAGGGCGGTGGTGTGCCTGCTGTGTGCGGTATCCTCAATGGACAACCTGTGGTGGGTTTGAACGAGGAAGAAGTTGCTTTCATGGTCAACTCTGGAACCGCCAGCAAGGTTTCCAGACGAGATGTTGCTCACTTGGTCGGCTTGGTAAGTTCCGCAAATTGGGTCTGCTCATTACGTTGGACTCGCTGTCTGGCATTTTCTCTCCTCGCTTGCCCGACATGAAAATCACGTTCACTAACACAGCGCAGGGCATGACCGGCCGTAAAGTTCACGGTGGCACAACCATTGCCGGCACGATGCTCCTCGCCCGCCTCGCCGGCATCCGCATCTTCGGCACCGGCGGCCTCGGCGGCGTCCACCGCGGCGGCGAAAACAGCATGGACGTCTCCGCAGACCTCACTGAGCTCGGCCGCACCCGCGTAGCCGTCATCAGCGCCGGCTGCAAGGGCTTCCTCGACATCCCCCGCACTCTTGAGTTCCTCGAGACCCACGGCGTCTTCGTCGCCACCTTCGCCGATGGCCGCACCGGCAAGGTTGACTTCCCCGCCTTCTGGGTCCGTGAGAGCGGCACGAAGAGCCCCCTTGTCGTCGAGACCGAGCGAGAAGCCGCCGCCATGATCCTCGCCCAGGAGAGGTTGAACATTGAGTCCGGCATGCTCTTCGCCAACCCCATCCCCGAAGAACACGCGATTCCTCGTGAAGAGATGGACGTCGTCATCGAGACGGCCGTCAACGAGGCTCTGGAGAAGGGCTTCACGGGAGCGAGAAACACCCCGTACGTCCTCGGCAGGATCAGGGCGCTGACAGAGGAGAGGAGCACGCTGGCCAACGTGGCGCTGGTGAGGAACAACGTGGCGCGGGCCACCAAGATCGCCGTCGAGCTGTCCAAAATGCTGAACGAGGGCACGGAGTCCGTGTAAGTGAGCCGCTTCGTGTGTATATAGCCCAGCCAGAAGATAGATTCTGACTGCGTAGATAGCTCTTCAAGCAAATTATTTACCGGATATGACGCTGCTGCAAAGCCTGCGACGAAAGTCGAGGCCCCTAAGTCAAGCAAGGCGGATGTCCTAGTTGCAGGCTCAGTAGCTATCGACTTAAGCTGTGACTACCATCCTCTAGGCGATGTTAAGGAGGTCTCGCCTCACATGCACACTTCCAACCCCGCTTGTATCAACCAGTCCATCGGCGGTGTCGGTCACAATGTCGCCCTCGCCGCACACAGAGTGAGCAAGGATGTGAGCGTCCGCCTTTGCAGCATGGTTGGAGACGATGTGTAAGCTGCCTTCCTTCCCCTATTTGTATGTTACATGAATGAACTCCCCGTAGCGCCGGGAAGACGGTCCTGTCCTCTCTCGAGTCATCCGGCCTCGACACGACCTACATCCGCCAACTTGGGTCCGAGTACCACCACTCGAACCGCACCGCCCAATACGTCGCCGTCAACGACGCCGAAAAGAACCTCGTGGTCGCCATGGCCGACATGGGAATCTTTGCCAACCACTCCTTCCCCGAATACTGGAAGTCTGCCGTCTCGGGCGCGAAGCCAGGCTGGCTCGTCGTCGACGGCAACTGGAGCCCCAAGGACATCCGCGCCTGGATCCAGGCCGGCCGCGAGCAGGCCTGCGGCGTCGCCTTCGAGCCCGTCTCGACGGCCAAGTCGATCGGTCTCTTTCCCAGGGAGCACCCGCACCTGGGCGTCTTCCCGAACCCGGGCATTGACATTGCGTCGCCGAACAACTTTGAGCTGACGGCCATGTACACGGCTGCCAAGGAGAACGGCTTCTTCGATACGCCGGAGTGGTTTGAGGTCATCGATGCGTTCAACATGCGCGGCGCGAGGGAGCGCTTTGTGCAGCTTACGTCCGCGGAGATGACGGATGCGGGTATTCCGGTGCAGACTATCCATCTTCTGCCGTACATCCCCACACTTGTGACGAAGCTGGGGTCTAAGGGTGTGCTGTTGACTACGATCCTGGGACGGGACGATCCCCGCCTCAAGGATAGGAGCGAGGAGAGGTGGCTTCTTACGAGGGCGCCTGTTGATCACCCAACTATCGGAGGCGTCTACATGCGTCTGTTCCCGCCGGCGGAGAAGGTCGCAATCGAGGACATTGTGTCAGTTAATGGTGTTGGAGATACCTTCCTGGGTGTCATGATTGCGGGCTTGGCGAAGGGAGGAAAGGTCCAGAACTTGATTGATGTTGCGCAGAAGGCGGCGGTATTGACTTTGAAGAGCCATGAGAGTGTGAGCCCGGACTTGGGTCGGTTAGATGAGGCGTTGAAGGCTGCCGCAAGGTCTTGAAGATGGAAATTTCCAGGGTTGGGACTTTTACTGGAGAAATCAGCCAAAGGTCTGGCAGATTTCAAGTGCAGCAAAAATGTGAATTTCAGTACTAGGAGAGTTGAAAGTAAAAGTCTGTCGACATCCAGCATTTATGCTGCAGTAATGCCTCCGGAGTGGTTAAAATCGCGGTCAAACTAGACGTGATGTGGCAGAGGGTACCGTAACCGATAGGATTCCTGACCAAAGTGAAGCATGGGTTTTGTGATTGGGCATTCATGCTGTAGTAAAAACTCTAGGGTGGTTGAAATCGCAGTGAAATCCTAGAAACTTCCGCACTGGGTACCCTAACCGAAGGGATTCTTAATCACAGGCGATCCTGCATAAGCTTACTTCGAACTTGGCGCCATGAAGCCCGGACAGAAGGCAGACTCATCACACAGGAACATCACCAATAGCCTCAGATGCGTTTAACTTTCTGGTTATGTTCAGACATGATTCTTTGTATGGATACACACTCTGAGCTGGATACATCAAGATCTTATCGTCTACCAAGGTAGATATCCCAGAATGAACTGAGAATAATAGTAAGGACATATCGTAAGCCAACTCCAGTCCTCAGCAATGACCGCGATGATCGCGTCTTTCGATGTATCGGTAGTTCGAACCACTTATTGCACTGAGGCAATGGAATATAATTGTTCACTCAGCATACCCTACCTACCTACGTAACTCGGGTGAAATGATGTATAGTAGTTCGGTCTGTGAAAATAGTAGGAGAGTTGTGCAATCCCGGCTTCCTAGCTGTGATGAGGGGCAGTACCCCACTTTCAGCCTGAAGATATGCCTTCGTCTCATTGGCTGTCAGCCACTTGTGGCTGAAAGCATCCGCCAATCAGACTCTGCTTCTGTCTGCAAGGCTGTGCGCCCCCAGTAAAAAAATTCTGGACGTCTCTGCAGTCGCCAACCCGCTCCCACCTCGATCGCTTGTGCGCCGGAAGACCTCAAATCCTCGTCGAAACCCCACGACCGCGACAATGGCCAACGAGCAGCCCTTCGAAGAGTTTCCCGACGAGGAGGACGTCACTTCCTCTTCAGAATCTGAGCAGTCCGAGCTCGAAGAAACCACCCGCCAGCGCAACACGCAGACTGTCTTTGACGAGAAGGATTCAGACGAAGAGGAACTTGAGCGGTTGGTCCTGGGAGGCAAGGCCGACTTTCGTGAACAGCTATTCCGCAACGATGTTCTGGGCGATATCGAACGGTTGGAGAAGGAGAGGAATCAACAACTTGTCGCGCAAGACAAGACCACACTAGAGGATGCCGCCGACCATGACTTCTTCATGCTCGACACCGGTGTCCCCTCGGCCAAGGGCGCGCAAGCCGGCAAGCAGCAACCCGCCGCCGTTGATCCTAATGCACCGGCATGGGAGGACAGTGATGACGAGCGATTGACGGTTTCCCTGGCGAACGCGACGAGGTTACGGAAGCTGAGAATCAGCGAGGGCGAGGATGTCGTTAGCGGCGCCGAGTACAGCAGAAGGTTGCGCCAGCAGTTTCTCCGACTGAACCCCCTGCCGAAGTGGGCTCAAGAATCCGAAGAGCGCCCGTCGAAGAGGAGAAGAAGATCGTCAGCCGCTGCCTCCGACTCCTCCATCAGCTCCGACGAGGAGGGCGGCGACGATGACCTGTCCGCCGCGCCCCTGGAGAAGTTCCTCCGCGACGTCCACCGCCTTGCTGGCAAGGACTCGAATGGTAGGACCCGCCTCAGGCCAGAGACCATCGACATCCAGCGCACGCGCGAGATCCCCGACGCTCACAAGGCCTCCGTCAACAACCTCTCCTTCCACCCGAAATACCCCGTCCTCCTGTCCTCCAGCGTCTCGTCCGTTCTGTACCTGCACCACATCAACCCAACGGCACACCCTACCCCGAACCCGATGCTCACCTCCGTGCAAGCGAAGGGCGTCGACGTCCGCCGCGCCGAGTTCCTCTACCCATCAGGCAACCAGATATTCTTTGCCGGTCGTCGCAAGTTCTACCACAGCTGGGACCTTGAGACTGGCCAGGTGCAGAAGACCGCCCGTGTCCAGGGCCACCAACACGAGCACAAGACGATGGAGCGCTTTAAGCTCAGCCCTTGTGGCCGGTACATGGGTCTCGTTGCGTCCACCAGGAAGGGCGGTGGTATTGTCAACATCATCAGCACCGAGTCCAGGCAATGGATCGCCTCGGCGCGCCTCGACAGCAGACACGGTATCGCGGATTTCGTGTGGTGGAGCAACGGCGAGGGCCTCAGTATTCTTGGCAAGGACGGCTCTGTCGGCGAGTACTGCGTGGATGACCGCAAGTTCCGCGCTGTATGGCATGACGAGGGCTGTGTGGGCGGCATCGTCATCGCTTTGGGAGGCCACCAGGGCCCCGAGTTTTTGGGCGAGGACAGGTGGGTGGCGATCGGTTCCAGCAGCGGTATTACCAACATTTACGACCGCGAGGCGCTCGTCACAAAGTCCAAGGCGGGCGAGGTCAAGGTTGTGGAGCGCCCCGAACCGACGCGCACCTTTGAGCAGCTCGTCACGCCCATCACGACGCTGACGTTCTCTCCGGACGGCCAGCTGATGGCTTTTGGTAGTTATGAGAAGAAGGACGCGCTGCGTTTGGTACACCTGCCTACTTGCACGGTCTACAGGAATTGGCCCACGGCGCAGACCCCTCTGGGTAGAGTCACTGCTGTTGCATTTGGAAGACAGAGCGATCTGTTGGCGGTTGGTAATGACACGGGCAAGATTAGACTGTGGGAGATACGGTCCTAGAGCAGAGAGCAAGGGCAGGAAGTTTGTATAGACGGCTGGCGTATTAAAAGTTGGCTGCTGGGTAATTACTGTTTCCATGAATACCAGAATCCCTTCATACCCCTCCAATGATCCCTATCCATCTCTGATTCCAATCCAACCCAACACAAATGGCCGAAGTTCGTTTCCATGCTTAGTAGCAGCGACTGAGCTCACGCATGAGGGCGCGCATGGGAGTTCCGTGGGTAATGAGATCCTTGGGAACCAACTTCTTGCTCTTGCGCGACCAGTGGGCAAGCTTGTAGACGTTCTTGAAGAAGATGACAGTCTCGGGCCTGGGGACGGCGTCGAGGAACTGACGAATATTGACATGGACAGTTCTGATAGCCTAAGAGAAGAAACCCGTGGAGTTAGCATGTATTCGAAGGCTATGAAGTCTCAGGCGCTTACTTTGCGACACTGTGTCTTGCTAGGCAGGTCGGTGGGCAGACCCAAGTCACCGCAGAGGCGCTGCCAGTCGTCGAGGTCACCATCTCCAAAGTACTCATCCCAGTCCGAGATGAGCTCAGCCAAGAAGGCCTCCTTCTGGGTCTTCTTGTCGGTCTCCTTGTTGGCGATTCCAAGATCAGACATCTTCTGGGTCATCTCCTCGTTGAGCTTGTCGACCATGTTCTGCGCAACCTTCTGCGCGTTCTGGAGACTGCGGATCTCATCGTCGATCTGCTTCTTGGCGAAGGTGACCTCAGCCAGGGTCTCGACCAACTTCTGCTGGTTCTGGTCAGAGATCTGCTCGTTCTGGTTGGCGACATCGGCGACGATGTGTTTCTCCTGCTCCTTATCTAGGGTACGTCTCTCCTGGGCACGCTTTTTGTAGGCACGTCGCTTCTCTCTCTTCTTCTCTCTCTTGGCGGCCAGCTTCTCATCGACGTCCGTGGTCATGTCCTCCTCTTTCTGGTCGGTAACATCGCCGTCGGCCTGATTGTCGTCGACGGTGGGGCTCTCGGTGACGCCGTTGACAACAGCATCGCGGACAGACTTGTCGTCGACAGACTTGTTGTCGCCAGACTGATACTTGAAGGAGTACTCGTGGACAAACTCCCAGTCCTCGACATCAGAGCCGGGCTGATCGACCTCTTCAACACGGCCGCCGGTGTTCTCTTGGAAATTCTTGTCGGTAGCCATTTTGTTGTTGTGCGTGCAATTAATTTGTGAAGCCAAGTTGTCGATCCGAAGAGCTGCATGTGCAATTCTACCTCAGTAAGGTAGTTCTTCTGAGCAGAAAGAGGCTGATTAGATGGAGTTTTGGTCCTAGGGACGTGCTGGGGGAGAGGCAGATAGGCTGCCAACCTGTGTTGTAGGGTTGTGATGATGTGTGGTGAAAACTTCAGAGAAGAAATCGGAATTAAAATACAGGGAAAAGGTCAAGGTGAGATTTGAATCAAGAGGGCACAAACGAAGGAAAGAGCTGCAAGGTCCCGTTCGACTTGAAGGGTAGCGTTTGATGGTCTTCGACACAAGGCCTGCCAGAGAAAGTAATGCATGGCCAAAGAAGCGGGCTGAAACGACAATGGGTGAACCCAAAGAACTGCGCAAAGCTCATATCACAAGCACGACAATATACTGAAATGGACGACTGCAGTGCACAGCAGCTCCGTCTGTCTTTGCTGGGTAACCTCACTGACACGTAAGTTAGAGTGCCAGGGAAATGATTGAGGTCAAAGCTCGCAAAGATGGCCTGGCCAAAGACTCAAAGACTCAGGAGTTTTGAATGAATGAATTCGATTCTCTGCTTTTTAGTCTTTTGACGAATGATGAGTTTCATCTTCATCACAACTGACATACTGCGTCTGAGAAATGATACTGGGATTTGAAATAGAATACTTACTATTATAACAAACAGATCACAGCCAGTCATATAAGCATGTGAGACAAGTTGAGCCTACAGTAACTGGAAAGTCCTATCAGAATGATTCATGAAGCGATCATGTTTAGCTTTGTGTGACGGATCAGATATTATAATTGTGGTCTTTGTGATACTCTGCGAAAAGGACTGTCTTGCGTGTCCTTGCCAAGCTTCAACCGCTACTTCTTTCTTTTATCCTCACTCACAACTTGATGCATCTCATCTTATATGAGGTTATGGCAGAATCTAATGAGCCTCAATCGCTTATTGGGATGAGTAAGTATTATATGACCTTAGTGCCTGCTTGAGACCAGGTTTTCTCCACGGCTCCCATAGCTTTCATCATATGTAACTGGGAGAGCCTCATGTATGAGCAGCATTGGGTATGAAGGGTAGAGGACCAATGAAGTAATTTCAGGTGAGAATGCGCCCTGCCGGCGAGTGAACATGTGCTCACCTATCAGAGCTCTATCAATCCTGAACGTTAAGCAAGATTTAGTATCGAAGGGTACCCTTTGCTCTGCAGCAATGGGTGATCCCAGCGCATTCATTACGAATTGAATATGAATAACCTCGTTGGTCATGATGACAACATAGCAATTAGAGGGAGGGGGCTTCAGGACCGAGTAGTGCAGCTTTTAATTGATCTTGGGCGTCTGACTTACACGATGTGGCCAGAAGCCTGGCCATGTTGAAGTCGAGATAACTAGGCAAGGCGGAGGTCGATCAGATACGAAACAATCAGTTGAATGCTCATCGTCTCATCACCTGTATCATTTAGCTACAATCCAGCTGGCAGTGACCGACCATGAGAGGCTGAAAACAGACATCGAGCCGAGTCAGCGACAACGAGCCAATATGTTCATTTCTAGCTTCATCGGAGCTCCCATTCCATTCCTCGAATGGACGCCATGCAGGTACTTCATCTTGTGGCTCAGCTGTGGCTACTTTGAAAGTAGCTGAGAAACGAAAACCGTCTCATGTCTCGGGCCAGCTGAGCAGCCCATCCGAAGACGACAGGCATCATCGTTCCCAAATGATACGGAACGAACGGATCTAGAATCTCAGTGTCTTTAAGCCACCGGGGACCCCTCGAATAAAGTGATAAAGTGGGACGAGGACGCTTTGAGGCTGGCAAGCTGGCATCGATGACGACTCACAGAACGCGGGTTTGGCGATTAGAGTTCAACAGCTCTTCAACCGTTTGCGGGCCGGATGAACGCTATCTCAAAGTGGTGACGCCAGCAACGTTCAGAGGCTTGACGTCGTGACATCTCTTGGCTGCAGGACGGACTTCCCTAGAGCTCTGGAAGCAGCAAGGAGCTTGAGCCTTGACCTCGATGCATTTCCGCGACTCGATCGAGACGAACTGATCTGTGCGCGCGTACTTAGAGTTTAGGGTTGATCAATGACTCTTTTCGTAGGATGGCTTCTCTTCCAGCGGTGATCGATGTTTCGAAATATCGACTAGCAGACCGCCAGATGCGCGAATGTGCGACTTTGCGACTCTGGACGCCGCCGCGGAGTCTTGATATACCTCAGGTCTGATAAGGGTGAAAATTCACAAGCATTTCCCCCACAGTCGCCAATCGTCGGTGAGGACTTTCGCATGATGGGGCTGCAGAGGGAATGCGCCGGCGGCGGTTGGCGTGCTCATGTCTCGGAACTACTGCAGAGCACGTAAACGGCCTGCATGTTGCTTGGAATGAAGCCCACTCTGCCATCGGCTCGGGACGTAGGGGTTGCGGCAGTGGGCACGAGACAGTCAAACAGTGAGGCGGCGGCTGAGAGAGAATGTGCGTGGCTGGAAAGATAACCGCGCAAGAGTGACTCTTTGATCGCTGGAGAGAGAGGGAGAGAAAAACGACGTCGTCGTTGTCTTGCTTGGTCCCTGGGAAACTCAGTGTCTTCCGTTCCACACGGTTCCCACTTTGGCGCATTCTGGGTGGATTGTCCCATCCCATCGGAGTGGACAGAGTGGACTGACTACGCATCGCAGGCGTGGATACGACAGGGATGGTGGCGTTGGCGGCCCCGGGGCTGACCGACCCCTTGACACTCTGGGGTGCTGCGGTGCTCTTCGCCTTCCGTGTTGATGTTGGCGTGCAGTTGCGTTTGCGGAGAGCCCTCACTTATGTAATACAGAGCCCCGATTGGCGCGCATTGTGGGTTTTGATGCTTCCACGAGTGTCGCTTCATCTTCATGCAAGGACGTTCATTGGCCAATTCAATGTTATTGCGGGGGTTTCTTCAAAGCGAGTTAAACGTCAAGATTTTTCCTTTCCTTTTTTCTGCTACCCGTCTTCGCTTCCCTGACTCTGCGACAAGTCTTGGGCAAGCCGCAACTGGGTCAAGCAACGGCTCGGAGGCAGGGTGTTGGCTGTTGTTTCCTGGGTTCCAGGTTCCGTCTTGCAGGACGCCCTACCTATCACCGTCAGACAAGTTCCAACGGCACTTCAACATGCAGCAGCAGAGAAAATACTTGCCTCGCCCGCCCGCTGGTGCTGCTACTGCGAAAAACATGACCGAGAAGAGATTGAGGTCAGACCGTCAGCCAGGCCCGCGAGCCCGCAGTCACGGCCTGCCTGCTGTGGCCGCCCCTCTCTCCGATCTGTGCCGCGCTTCTCCTCACCCTGGGTCGGTATCTGGCAGCTGGTTCTGACGGAGATCATGCCAGGATCTGGTGACGGATGCGGGTTTCTTCAGGCGCTTTAGCGAGAGTTCCCGACGCCCAGGTTCAGCCCAGGCCGTCACCCCGTCCAGTCCGGCCGTCTCGCGCGCGGCCTGGTCTCTCGTCCGTCTGTCGTGCGTCTGACCCATGGGCCTCTGCGAGTCTGGTCAATTACACAGCGCCATCGCTGAGTCGTCGATCGACTGGTCAAATCGCTGACGCCGACGACCGACTCAGGGAGGGAAAAAAAAAGGCCCCGTCGACCCAAACGGTGCGGTTTGCCGCCCACCTGTGCCCGCTTTCGCTACCCTTGTCACTGCAGTTAGTGGTATCCAGCGGTGTTATGCGTAGGTTGCAAAGAGGCAGGACACTGCAATGCGAGGCACATGCTAAACACAGGAAAAAACACCGCACAGCATGCAGACGCACGAAGGAGGAGCAGCTCTAGAATGAGGTGCAGCAATTAGCAGCAGCCGCAGCAAAAACGAGGAAGACTCGGCACATGGCCAAGCGGCACCTTTGGCCTGCCTTTTTTCCTGATAGTCGTCGCAAATATCTCATGCAGTCATTCAGCGCAGCGCAGCACAGCGCTTCGCCGCACTCCTTCGAGCGCAACGCAACGTCGTGTTGGGTTGCCCTTCGGGTTGCTGAATTCGGACCTGAGATAAGCAACGGACGGGACGGAAGTTGAACACGGTTGGGGTTGAAGCTGCTTTTGTTGTCATGTTGTGTTGTCTTGCCGTCATTCGCTGCGACGGTACAACGCAGCAGCCGTCCGGCCGTGTGGCAGTCAATCAATCACCACGGCAATCACTGCGACACTACGGCTTCTTCTTGGGCCTTCAGGTCGTGTTCTCGACCCAAGCAATGCGGGTGTTATTCCACGATCTGCTGCTTGTTTCCCTTCCATTTTCAGCCTTATCCCCACGAGCGTGGAACTGAGACCCTGACCTTAATCTCCTACGGGCAGAAGGGCCCCAAAGAATCGCAATCAGAGGTTGTCCTGCGCCGGAAAGCTTCCTCAGCAGAGGCTTCCCCGGTTGGCCGGCAATTCCCTGTTCTGGGCCATAATGGGCATAATCATGCCATGGGTTCCCAAAGGTCGCCCAACCTCTTGCGGCGGCGCGTCACGACCACACCACCATCATTGCCATAACATCTCATACTTATTCCTCGCGTAACCCGCTCCCGCGCCTTTGGCTGTTTTCTTTGTCTTGCAAGCCTCTTGCGCCTTGTTCGTGCTTGACATATGCGCTTCCCCAAGCCTTCCGCCTCCTACCCTTTTTCGTCACTTTGAGTCTTCCTTGGTCCTGTCGCTAATATCTTAGCCTTGGAACTCTTGGACCTTGCTTTCCCTGTCGTATTAGTGCACTTAAATGGATGATTCGATGGAGCCTTCCTGCACTAGGGCTCCATTTTCGACTTTGTCCTTCTCCGATTCGAAACCGCTTTTTTAAACCCCCGGCGTCCCCCTTCCTCCCCCGGACGCCATCTGAAGGAGATTCGGTTTGAGCCTGGTGGAAACTAGTAGCCGACTTCGATTTCACTACCACCATCAACCAACCTATTGGTGTTGCTTCAACTTCAAATCATCTGACGGTCATGGCCGAGGCCGACCTCGTTCGCCCTGCAACGTCGTACTCAGGCGCCTCGGGTATTCAGAGGAGGTTCCTTCTCTCCAGCCCGGGGCGACCTCGAACTGCTTCAGGACTCGGCGATCCTAAATTTGAAAAGACGCCATCGACTGCCTTGTCTGTGAAAGTCACAATCAAGTTTCAGCCGTCCCTCGATCTCACCTACGAAAGGCAGTACCTGGCCTCCCACGGCTTCCAACCGACAGACCAACTATGTCACACCCTCATCCGTCGTCTCACACATTGCTCAACTGAGCTGCTCACCCGCAGAGACTCAACCGCTCTCGAGCGTTCCATCCCTCAAATTGGAGATGGCAAGCCGCTGCGGTTCGAGCTAATCTACCAAGTTTACAGAGGAGGACCGGAGCCATGGGCAACCAAGTCCTTCAAGTCATATCAGAAGTTCCCTCTCGACAAGTCAACGGCTATGGAAGTCGCCCGCTCTACCGACCGCATTATCGGTTCCTTCCTTAATCTCCACGACCGGTCCTTCAGATGGATGCATGGCAAGATACGCGAGAGATCAGGAAGCGAGCTTGAGATTCTCAAGCCCCTGAGCAACCCCGTATCTCTCCTTCACATTCCACAGTCACGTTTCATTGATACCACCCAAGACTGGGAGTTTGTCCCTGGCTACGAAATCACACTGCATTTTCGAAGTCGATGCAAGTCCCGTAGACAAAGGGAATGGGAACGGACCATCACTCTCAAGAGCACTCAGAGCTCTCCGCTAACGCTGTCTCATGGCGAGGACATGGCCTGGGTCTTGTCGACAGCTATGCAACGCTCTCTGGATTCTAGAAAGATGGCCTTCGATAGGCAACATCGGTCCTGCAACAGATTCGATTACCTGGAGGAGTGTCACCATTCTGAACAGAACGCCGTTCACGTCAACTTCCAAATCCGAAATCAGCTGGGCTTGGATCACAGACATCTCCGCCGTGAGCTCGACAGCAACTTGCTGCTGTTTCAAGATCCCAACGGTCTTGACTGTGAACAGTTTGTAAATCAACTCGAGCACGCATTTACTGCAGTGCGAGATGACACCGACAAGGAGCTGAACGAGATGGATGACCTCCGATTGACAGTTTACGAACTCTCTGGCCGGGGTTGGAAGGCAGGGAAACCGTTCGCCGTCTGTCTCGACTCGACTGCTTGTTATTCTAGGAGGACTGTTAAAGCCGTCCTCGATCGAGTTCAGACAGGTGTCGCAGATATCCTCGGTGGTCACGACATGAGCATCACTCTCATGGTCCACAAGCGTGGCCATTTGGTTCTGGACAAGACTCTCGTGGCCCGTTCGCCATACTACGCAACGGGACAACGCCAAGGCGAAGATCCTGAGACAATCAAGGAGATGTTCTTGACGAGACTCAAGGACCGAATCCGATCCGACATCTCCATGGTGGTGAAAGACACGTGCTCGCTGTCCGATGCCGAACCCCAGAATATCCGTGTGGTCGAGCGCCCCGTCTCTGCAGCGAATGACCCTGCTGAGATGGAAGCTTTGCCGTCAAGCAGCCCGCTCCCGATCCCGACGCCGCATGGGCCCGTGCCGGACTCCTTCGATGAGAGTTCCAACGAACCGTCCGAACTTTTGGCACGAGATGAAACGCTTCAGAGTGATGGTGGGGTTGAAACGATGGCTGACGGCGTCATAGGCACCGTGGGGCATTCGCAACAGCCTGAAACTCCTGCCAAAGCAACATCGAAGAGTCTGTCCTTTTCGTCGGCCGAGGATGCCACTTCTACTTATCAGTCTTCGTCGTCAACTCCTAGTCTTGTTGACAGCGACATTGGTACGCCCCGCGAGAGCTTGTTGATTACGCCCACCTTTTTGCGAACGCTGTCAGGCCGTCCTCAGCCGTTTGATGCGAACCCGAATATTGCGGATTCCGAGACCTCCGACAGCGAGCTAATTGAAGATTCAGCCGTAGGACCGTCGACTCCAACAATGGCGCGTTTTAATGGACCACGACAGTTCAACTTATTCGGCAAGGGACCTCGCTCCATCTCCCGGCAGTCTTTGACGTCGATTGACTCCGATGCCGACAAGCGCTCGCTGGCTGATTCGCAGCGCACTACCGAGCCCGAAGATGTCCAGGTCTCAGATTCCAAGCTCGGGTTGACTTTGGTTGAGCCTCGATCGGCACCTGTGGCCGACTCACTCGAGCCTCAGCAGGAAACGGCCACCCAAGAGCCCGTTTTCGAGGGTTGGTTGGAGTACTGCTGTGTGCCCATCGAGGAGGAAGAGGTTGCCGCGCCTGAGGCCCCGGTCGAAGAGGTGACTACTGCAGCCGAGGAGCCGACGACAGATCTTGTGATTGTTGTCACTCCTGTCGAGGAGTCAACATCAGAACCTGCGATTGTCTTCACCCCCGATGAAGAGTCGACAACAGAGCCTGTCATTGCCATTATCCCCGACGAGGAGTCGACGACAGAGCCTGCGATTGTCATTTCCACGGAAGAGGAGCCAACGCCACCGGCATTGCCATCTCTGCCTTTGGAGGGTTACTTGGAGTATGCGGTTGAACCAATTATCGAGGAAGACGAAGACGACTCAGACGGCGAATATCACGATGCGGACTCTATCGCACCAGCCGCGTTCATGTCTAGTCCCTCTAGCTTTGCCACCGCGGCTGAGACTAGCCTCAACTCTCCCATCAGCCTGGATTTCGCGATGTCCTCTAACTTTAAAGCTGATAACACCACGAGCGCGCCTAACTTCCTCGAGGTGACAAAGACCGATCCGGTTGTCGAGGATGCGGAGCAGAAGCCCGCCCCGACTTCTCAGGTCGATGCCTGTACGTCTTCACATGACACCACCGAGCCTACTCCAATCCCTCTCATTCCCGAGACCATCGAACCCTCTCCTGTACCCGAAGCCGAGAAGCCTTCCCCGGTTCCCACAGAACCCCGCGAGCCGAGACTTGACCCTGCCGCCGAGATTCACCGGGACCCGTCCTTCCTTGTTCTGAACCAGGCACCGTCTGTATCGTCGGAGGCCCCGCGCACGCCGACTTCAGACTCCGCCTCGTTCAGTGACAAGGATGATGAGCCCCATGAACCCTCCACCCCTCCGCTGATGACAGAGACTGAAGACTCGGACTACTCAGAGCCTTCCGAGCCAACTTTGCCGTTTCCCGAATTTGCAGTCGATGATACTCCAGGTCCCGACGACGCAAAGTCAAAGTCACTGTCCCATTGGACACTCCCGAGAGCTTCTTTCAGTGCCGACGACTTTATCGACAACTATCTCGGACATCACCGCAAGATGTCGATCCCGCGTGCATTGTATCCACGGCCAAATTCGCTGTACACACTGAAGAATTCGAGCACAATGTCGTTGGGCCACGGCCGCAAAGTTTCATTGCCAACAGCGGGCATCTTTGGCATTCACGAATCAAGTCGTCTGGATCTGGGTCTCCGCGGCGCCCTCTTTGGTCTTGCCTCGTTGAAGAAGCAGGGTGGTTTGGAGAGGAAGAGGTCACAGGTTTTGTTGAAGCTCGAGAACGATAAAGGCATGGTCATTGTGCCAGGCAGTCACAGCAATCCAAGCAGTCGCCGCAACAGCGAGGCGAGAGGAATCGGGGGTGCTGGTGTACTAGGACTTGGTAACGCTTATGCGTTTTGAACACACGCACAAATCCCTAGGTGGATGGGGTCGTTGACTTTGGGAGGATCGCAACTGGAATTGGGAGGGATTGGACGGCACATAGGATAATTGGAAACTGGGAATCTTGGGTTCGGGGTTTGGAGACGTTGTCCGGATGGAATTCCGTTGACTCTTTGTGATTTGGCGTTTTGGGGGCATCTTCTAGAATTTGGAAAGGTTCCAATTCATCTCGCAAGCGATGCATGGCGGGCACAGTTCATTTAGAAAAAGAGGGCAGCAGCTAGACTTCCGCAGAGTCCGGCCGCAGCAGCAGTGCTAGACATGCACGAGTATTGGAAAATGTATCAAATTTCTTGCCATCATACCTCATGATTCTCGTGATCTGTCTTTGATTTGCAAGCACCATAGCGAATATGGCTTCCATCCAAATTGCAACAGCACCCTTCATGAAGGATTCTCGCCAATTTGCCCCTCCTTTCCGGCCTCCTTGACGGAATCTGGCCACTTTTCCCTCTCTGACCACCATTAATTGACGTTGATCTTGTAGCTCGGCAACGCGGAGATGCTCAGCCTGACTTCGGAGAGCCCCGACGCGGGGCAGACGTACGACTGTCATTTCCGAACACGCGGGGGGGCCATCCCCGGGCGTTCGTCCCCTCCAAGGCTGAAGTTCCCCAGAATAGTCGACTGACCCAGGATCCTTGACCTGAGTTGACATCACCACGTGGGCTTTGCGAGGAAATGTCACGCCACCCCGCGCAGGGCAGGTCAGCGCCGCGAAGAGAAGGGTTGTCGCCAACTCTCCGGCTTGACCCGATCATGCATTCGCCGCGTCTGCTGTGACCCCGGGATCCGCGTCGGCGAATGCATGCTTCGCAGCCCGTATTGTATGTCCATTCCGGCTCCAACCGCTCAGACGAGCTCAGCGTCGCCCGAATCAACCACGGTCTTGGCGCTAGACCACCTCAGGATCAAGATATCACCTGTCTTGCCGTCCACAACACCATCCGAATCTGTGCCCTTTCCCTCCACAGCCACGTCCCGCAGTAGTCGAATAAATACGGCCGTATCCAGGTCTGGACCGTCAATCATGCTGATGTTCCCCGCCGTGTCGTTCAGATTCTGCAGTGCGGGCGGGAAGGACGACAGGAAGGACGAGAGGTAGTGGTTATGCAGAAGGGCCTGGTGGCGCGTCGCGTAGGCCAGCTCCGTCTCGGACAGGCGGGCGCGGAGGAGCGGGGAGGAGAGGTAGTGCAGGGCGTGCTTGTCGATCTTGGCGATGCGGGCGCGGAGGAAGCTGCGGACGAGGAACTTGAAGCGCTCGAGCTCGGTCTGGATCACGATCAGGGCGAAGTTCGTCTTGGGGTCCATGTCGCCCGTCAGGTCTTCCACTTTTTCGATTTGGGCCTTGATGCGAGCATTGACGCGTTCAAAGAGGTTATCTGGAGGCCACCTATGTCATTTCGCGATAACAAGTCAGCTTCGTCTCTCCGTCGCCCAGCGTCTTTCTTTATTTGGTTCAGGGTGGGGGGGGGGGGTTTACTCGAGGAGCTCTGGGGCGGAGCGTTCTGCAACCCAGGCGCGCGTCAAGGCTTGCAGGTCGCGTGTCTCTGCGGGGATCGAGTGGAAGACGGGGTCGACCTCCCGGAGGATGTCGTCGATATCCATTTGTGGCGGTGGTGCTGGTTTGGCAGGGGTGCGCTATGGCATTGTGTGAGGTTCGGTGTAGAACGCGACGGGAGTCGAAGACTCGGCGGTGGGATTGGAAGAATAAGAATCGCGGGGTGTAAGGCAATTCACAATTCGATGGTGGGGTCACACGTCGCGCTTACACTGTGGATGCAGCTCACTGCAGGGGTCTTAAGGGGTACATTGGGGGTAACCGCAGCGGGAAGAGACTGTGGGGAAAGAGTAACTCTCTATCTTCATGCTCGAGAGTTCAGCTATTCACTGTCCAATATGTCAGCCCTTTCGACTTTCTCTTCAGAGTTCTCTGCTACGATGATTTGCGTAGCGGTTCGAGTGAACCAAGCTGCATCGGGATGTGTTCCGCAGCTCCATGCTCGCAGCGGGGAACTAGCATTACAGCTGGAACACAGGCAGTGCCTTTTGATGTTACTATGACGAAGCTGCACGGAAAGCTTATGCCGAGGCATCTCACTCGACCCCAACTCCGCGGTCCCCGAAGTGTTCATAAAATGCTAAACAAAACCAATCTCACTTCAGCAGCTCTCAGACTCGAATCACAGATCAGCTGTCATCTTGCATGTTCACCGGTTGTTCAACAACTCTTGAAAAAAAAAGTCGGCAAAGCTATCAATTTCAATAGACTCACCAAATTCAATTTTACGACCGTAGACTAATTCACTTTTCAAAATGGGCGATGAAGGCGAAGGCCGCCCTCCCTACTCTTCCTATGCCGTCAGCATCTACCAACAGGGCATCATGACGGGCCAATTGCCCGTCGTGACGACAGATCCCAACAAGTTGGAGGAACAGGCCAGAAAGGCCATGGGCAAAGAGTGCTTCGGCTACGTCTTTGGAGGTGCCGGCGAGCTCTCTACCATGGACGCCAATCGTCTCGCTTTTAGGCAATGGAAGATCATTCCTCGTTTCTTGAAGCCAACCAATCCACGAAACCTGAAGACTGAGCTCTTTGGCGTAACCTACGGTACGTTTGAATCCTCGGGTATGTGGTTGTCCGAGACTAAGACATGCCCAGAATCACCGGTCCTCATGGCTCCCATCGGCGTCCAGGGTATCTTCCATGAAGACAAGGAGACCGGACTCGCCTCCGCCTGCGCAGAGCTTGGCGTGCCCTACACCCTCAGCACAGCTGCGACCTCTACAATCGAAGAGGTGGCATCCGTTATGGG
This sequence comes from Colletotrichum fructicola Nara gc5, assembly GCF_000319635.2. Lineage (NCBI taxonomy): Eukaryota > Fungi > Ascomycota > Sordariomycetes > Glomerellales > Glomerellaceae > Colletotrichum > Colletotrichum fructicola. The sequence continues at coordinate 2,266,183 of NW_027094051.1, read as the reverse complement.
CGACAGTCATCGTTGGTTCCAACTATACTGGCCTATGGACGACGACATCACTGGCTCTCTGCTGCGAAGAGCAAAGGCCGCAGGATACAAGGTTCTTGTGGTGACTCTTGACACCGTGACGCTGAGTTGGAGGCCTGCCGATCTGGATTCCGCCTACCTTCCGTTCATAACCGGCACGGGCAACGCGGTCGGCTTCAGCGATCCCGTCTTCCGAAAGAAGTTCGCGGCGGAGAACGACGGTGAGGCGGTCGAGGACAACGTGATCAGCGCATCCCGGTACTGGATCAGCCAAGCTTTCCCGGGTGACCATCACACTTGGAAAGACTTGGCTCTTCTCAAGAAGAATTGGGATGGGCCCATTGTTCTGAAGGGTGTGCTAGGCGTAGAGGACGCCAAGTTGGCTGTTGAACATGGCATGGACGGCATCATCGTCAGCAACCATGGCGGAAGACAACTCGATGGTGGCGTCGCATCCCTGGAGATGCTCCCTGAGATTGTGGGTGCCGTAGGCGACAAGCTTACCGTCATGTTCGACTCGGGCATCCGCACTGGAGCGGATATCGCGAAGGCGCTCGCATTGGGAGCTAAAGCTGTCTTCATTGGCCGGCCAGCCATCTACGGCCTCGGCATCGCAGGGAAGGAGGGGGCGAAAGCCGTTATTGCTGGCTTGCTGGCTGACCTGGATCTGACTATGGGATTGTCTGGCTTCAAGAGCGTGTCGGAGTTGAAGCCGTCCATCTTGCGCCAGGTTCGTTATGGCGGGGACGTTAAGGCTAACCTTTGAATGTGGACCGCGGCAAGTGGATGAAAGCATCCCTCTTTGGAATAGAAAACCCATCGTTAGGCCGACATGTAAGCTTAATTGGAAAGCGCAGATCGCAAGCGGTTCCCCATCGAAGCTCTGTGTTGACAAGGTAGTAGTGCCGCGAGCGACCAGTCTCGGAATGCATATCATCCGGTGATATTGAGGACGGGAATGAGAGATGCCACCAGGCTAACCTGTCGGCTGCTGGCGTTGCCTCGAACTAACATACTCTAATGCAAGAACCAATCTCATCGTGCACCAAAAACATTCCAGATCTGCTCCGCACTTTCAGAGAATTCCGGACCTTCATCCGACCGAACTCGTTGACCCAAGCTTCGGTAGTCATTTCTGCTCATCCCTGGGGTAAAAAGCCCTCACTCACTAACACACTTGAATTCATAGACAGTGTCTCACGCGGCTTCGGGCCCTTCGGGGCATCTGGCTGGCCCTCTTCTTTTGGGGGCGACACGATATTGTTTGATGGCAACGCGCCAAGTGACGGGGTCGATCCTTTCTGCTTGGAATGCAATGCCTGGTCACCACGAGATTGACTATCGCTACCGTGCATCCAGTGAGCCCAATAGCCTCACGGAACGCCTTCAAGCCGCGGAGATCCGTATGCAATGTTTCTGAGTAATCTCACCGTGAATTCTACGGCTCAAGCATCGTCACAGCCCACATGCTGACAGCCGGGGTGAATAAATACAATGACTGCTCCGAAGAAAAAGAGAGAAACGAAAGAAGTATAGCAGCATCCCTCTATCCACTATCCAACTCTTCTACATTCTCTTAGATCCAAGCTCATAATCTTCGTTTGTATCCTTCTTAATAATAATCAAGATGCGCGCATCGTCAATCCTCGTCGCCGCTGCCTCGGCGGCTTCAGTCCTCGGTGCTCCCTTGGAGAAGAAGGCCAACTACGATCCTCTTCCGGGTGGCGATGTAACCATTCTCCAGTAAGTACATGTTGCAGGCATTTCTCTTCTTGATGCATGAACTAACCACCCGCGAAGATATGCCTTGGTCCTCGAGTATCTGGAGCGCGAGTTCTACGGACAAGGTCTCGCCAACTACACCGAGGCAGACTTCTGCGAGTTCGCCGGCGCCGATGATGGCAGCAGATTCTACAAGAACCTGAAGAACATTTACGAGGATGAGAAGGTCCGTTCTATCTTGATGAGTGAAGTTTCCTAAACAATAATACTAACAAACCTGTAGACCCACGTGGACTTCCTCAAGACGGCTCTCGGAACTTCCGTCTTTGATGCACCCACCTTTAAGTTCCCTACCACAAAGGCCCACGACTTCATCGCCCTCGCCTCTGTCCTCGAGGGCGTAGGTGTGTCGGCCTACCTCGGCGCCGCCGCTGTCATTGCGGACAAGGCCTACGTCACACCCGCCGGCTCCATCTTGACCGTCGAGGCCCGGCACTCGGCCTACATCCGCGCTGCCCTCGGCGCGAAGCCCTTCCCCAAGGCCTTTGACACTCCCCTCGACTTCAACCAGGTCCACAGCCTCGCCGTGCCGTTCGTTGCGGCGTTGGCCCCGAACACACCTGCCCTGCCTTTCAAGGCCTTCCCCAAGATCCAGACGAGCTTCGTTAAGGGACGCAGCATCGTCATCTTTGACGGGGCGTACGCTGCTGCCTCCGCCGCAGGACTCGTCCCGGCTGGTGCCAAGGTGTATGCCGTCTTCTACAGCGGTCTGGACATTTACTATGTTGAGGTTACTGTCAGCGGCAACGATGTGAGTTTTACCCTTTTCTGACTCTGCGCGTTGTTCATGGACTGATAAGCGATGCAGTACGTTGCCAACGAGATCCCCGATGGCGCCGAGGGCCAGGTCTACGTCGTTCTCAGCACCGCCGATGGTACCGCCGCCAAGGTGTCGGACGAGAACACGATTGCTGGCGTTGGAATTGTCGAGGTCGGCGACGCTTCTTACCACTAAACTCTTTGAGCGAGAGTTCCAAAGGGGAGGCATGGGAACGTGGTACATACTTTTTCTAATATCTCTTTTTACTTTTCCATATCCGGGCAGCCGATTGCCTCAGTTTCCCAGCATAATTCTATGTAAATCATATTCATCCGCTTCGGTTTACTGAATAAAGATACTTTGACTTGCCGAGACGGGAGTTTGAACTGAATCGTAGCGGAGTGATGTTCATTTGTGGAGTTACACCTCATTTCCCCCATTCGTATGTACCATTCAATGTGAGATGCGCAGTGGCTGAACAGTTGGAACTCAGGTAATCGCCGACTTATGCATCGTCTTGATCAGTAACATGGGCTATCCTCAAGTGTCATCAAGGTATCTGTTGTGATCAATTGCTCTTAGCTTCTAATAGTTCTGACGCCTTAATCCCAGGCCCACGTCTATACCGTGATTAAGCCAGGGCAGCCGTAATGTACATGATCACCAAGCCCGGATATCCCCTTTTGCTTTTTACTTTTCATTTCGTGACTCATATCTCCCCATTTATCGGGTGAGAGCAATGTCGTCTATTCTGAGAATCATCTTGACCGTCTCGGCAGCCAACTCGATGGCGCTAGTGCTCACCAACAACGGTTGCAGGACGTTCTCCTTGGAGATGTTGGTGTTGACGCCGCCGGACTTGATACTGACACCAGCATTCTTCTCGCCCAGCTCGTGCCTGTGGCGGAGCTCGGTGACGACCTTGATGCTGTTGAGACCGGCGTTCTCAGCCAGGGTCGTAGGAACCACCTCCATAGCATCCGCGAAAGCCTTCCAGCAGATGGCCTCGGTGCCCGTCAGAGCACGAGCCTGCTTGGCCAGCTGAGAAGCGATCTCGATCTCGGCGGCACCACCACCGGCGATAAGAGCCTTCTTCTTCACCAAGCAACGGACAACGCAGTGGGCATCGTGCAGACTGCGCTCGGCCTCATCAAGAATGAGGGAGTTGGCGCCACGAACAACGACGGAGACCGTCTTGCCAGTGGCCTTGGCGCCGCTGACCTTAACCATGCGGGCACCGTTGGACTGGGCCTCCTCAACGAGGTCGGCCGTACCGAGCTTGTCCTCAGTGAAGGAGTCGATGTCGGCGATAGGCTTGCAGCCAGTGGACTTGCAGATGAACTCAACCTCGTCACGCTCAATATCCTTGACAGCAAGGATGCCCAGCTTAGCCAAGAAGTGCAGGGAAAGATCGTTGACGGCGTCGCGCAGAATAGACTTCTGGATGAAGAGAACATTGCACTTCGCCTTCTTAATCTTCTTGACCATGTTCAGAAGGTAAAGACGCTCCTCCTTAACGATTTTGTCCATCTGTCTGTAGTCGTTCACCTGAATGGTGTTTTCCATCTTGATTGGTCAGCGAAGGTCGAATAGGGGTATTTCAGGGGCAAACATACATCAGGCTTGGGAGGGCTGAGCTGGAACTGAATAAGACCAATCTTGGCCTTCTCAATTCTCGCGGGCCCTCCGGCGCCCTTGAGAACGGGCTGGGTCAAGACCAGACCGTCCACAAGCTCACTGTCCTCGATAGTTCCGCCAACCTTCTTGATTATTCTGATGTTCTTAAGATCGACGTTGTCGGCCGTCTTCAGGTCGATGGTCTTGACAACAGAGTTGACAGCCATGGGACCCAGAATGTTCGAGTATTGCGATACAATCTTGGAGGAAAGGGAGGTATTGGCTGCCTGGAGCAGGGAAGCGGTATCGGTGAGGGAGATAGGTTGTGACATGTCGTGAAGAACCTCGACAGCGGCGGCCGCAGCTCTTTGGAAGGACTCCGAGATTACGGAGGGATGAATTCCTTTTGACAGAAGGCGGTCCGCAGCACCCAGCAAGCTACCGCAGATAACAACGACCGATGTAGTACCATCTCCCGCCTCCACATCTTGCGCTGCCGAGAGGTTGACCAACATCTTCGCTGTAGGGTGCATAACCGACATGCTCTTGAGCATCGTGTTTCCGTCGTTGGTAATGATCGTCTCGCCCTTCCCGCTTCGGATCATCTTGTCCATGCCTCGGGGGCCCAAGGACGTTCTGATGGCATCGGCGACAGCTAGCTGGAAGTCAGCTTCTGCTCTGCGGAGCTCGTGAAGAAGTCGCGTTGCTTACCTCTGGCAGCAACAATGTTGGAAGAGCGGACCGCGACGGGCTTCTCCTTGTCCTAGGAAATTGTCAGCAACAGCTCTGCTACCAGAGCTTTTCGTCACCGGCATTCCCCGCCATACCTTGAAGGCAGCTTGGTTACCCCCGGCGGGGGCAGGTGCAGCTGTGGCCATTTTGGATATTTTTGCTGATTTCCTGGGTTGTTTCTGACAATTCAAGGTCGGAATAGCAAGATAAAGTCGGCGGGGAGAGATATGGGTATCGTCTTGGTCGTGTCCCGCTGTCGCCTTCTTTTGCGATCGCCCACTTTCTCTCAGGTAGCAGCCCCCCAGCGGTGGGATATTTTTTAGCGGGCGGCAGGTTGTTCCTTCCCCGGCACCTCTGTTTGCATTTTGCCCCAACCGGCCTAGCTCCACAGCAGCCTCGCAGCTGTGGCCCGTGCTTGGGGAGCTCAAGGCAACCTGGGATTACGGAACCGTCTTCCATTACCATCTCCAATCCACCCCAGCATTACCATCTTGACGACCATACCTCCCACTCGAGAACCTCACGAATTTACGCAAAAGTCCTGCCTTGATCTCTGAACTTCCAGACCTCACTCCACAAGAATTTCCGGCAGCAGGACGCCCAGTCCTCATTCTGCATCATGGTATTGATGACCCTTGCGTGTGCATCCCGGTGACAGATGCTAACCAGTCAATTAGCCTTCCGCTACCGGCCAGAACTGGGAGAAGTACCAGAAGACCTACGCAGACGACGAGATCGAGGAGAAGAAGATCACGCCACTGACCGATGAGTGCGCATTTCCGAAAGCTTCGTAATCCATATCACGTCGACTAACGATACCCAGAGATATCCAAGTGCTGAAGACCTATGGCGCTGCGCCCTACGGTGCCGCCATCAAGAAGCTCGAGCAACAGATCAAGGAGAAGCAAACAAGTGTAGATGAGAAGATTGGTGTCAAGGTAGCTCTCTTACTTTGTTGGCAAATTGGTCAATGACTAACTCGGCCAGGAATCCGACACGGGTCTTGCCCCTCCTCATCTCTGGGACGTTGCCGCCGATCGTCAACGAATGTCAGAAGAACAACCGCTCCAGGTCGCCCGGTGTACGAAGATTATTCCCGACGAGAAGGACGACTCCAAGAGCAAATATGTCATTAACGTCAAGCAAATTGCGAAGTTCGTCGTCCAGCTCGGCGAGAGAGTGTCTCCGACGGATATCGAGGAGGGAATGCGAGTCGGTGTTGACAGAAACAAGTACCAGATCCTTCTTCCTCTTCCTCCCAAGATCGACGCCAGCGTTACGATGATGACGGTCGAGGAGAAGCCCGATGTGACATACGGAGATGTTGGTGGATCGAAGGAGCAGGTTGAGAAGCTGCGTGAGGTCGTCGAGATGCCCCTCCTGTCGCCGGAACGCTTCGTCAACCTCGGTATCGATCCCCCGAAGGGTGCTCTGCTGTACGGACCTCCCGGAACGGGAAAGACTCTCTGCGCGCGTGCCGTCGCCAACAGAACGGATGCTACGTTCATCCGTGTCATTGGTTCTGAGTTGGTCCAGAAGTACGTCGGTGAGGGTGCGAGAATGGTCCGTGAGCTGTTCGAGATGGCGCGGACGAAGAAGGCCTGCATCATTTTCTTCGACGAAATCGATGCCATTGGTGGTGCTCGTTTCGATGATGGTGCTGGTGGAGACAACGAGGTCCAGAGAACTATGCTGGAGCTGATTACGCAGCTTGATGGTTTCGACGCTCGTGGTAACATCAAGGTTATGTTCGCTACGAACAGACCCTCTACCCTCGACCCTGCGCTTATGAGACCCGGTCGTATTGATCGTAAGATCGAGTTCTCCCTCCCAGACCTCGAGGGTCGCGCCAACATCTTGCGCATTCACGCGAAGAGCATGTCAGTCGAGCGCGATATCAGATGGGAGCTTATTTCCCGTCTTTGCCCCAATGCGACGGGTGCCGAGCTTCGTAGTGTGTGCACAGAAGCTGGTATGTTCGCCATTCGTGCCCGCAGAAAGGTGGCTACGGAGAAGGACTTCCTCAGCGCCGTCGACAAGGTCATCAAGGCCAACCTCAAGTTCAACTCTACGGCCAGCTACATGCAATACAACTAAGGAAATCAAGCGGAAGAGGCACGGAGTTGATGAAATCGTTTCAGGCTGTAAGAATAGGCTTGGGGTTAGGGAAGGTCTAGAGGGCGGGATACCTTGCTCGAGAGAAATAGATCATGCTTTTCCATGCGCCAATATGGTGATGTCGCCTCAACAGTGACGTTGAGAAATATGAGACTGGACTTGGTGGGCGTATTGATCAGTCGCAGCGCCGAAGGGTAGTATTCAGCAGCGTCCCACTAGACTCCTAGGGAGGCAAAGCCTTACTCGCAGCCAAAAACGCAACTTGAAGGACTCGCTTAATGCTTCCAGCATCTGCACGTCGAAGCCGAGAGAGAGGCCCTACTGCTGGCCTCATCTACGTTTCTTCCGGCAGACATTGAGACGATGAAGCAAGCTGGCGCCTGTAGGCATTCGGCCCGGCATACTCGTTTGGCCTTGCTTGCGCATGAAAACGTGGACGATATAGGCATCCTCGTTCTTACATCTTCGAAATGACAAGTATCCTCTAGCCTTCAGAGTAGTTTCTGAATGAGGCACCACACGATGCTGGCATGTTTGACGCGCAAGGCTCGTTGACAACAGCTCAAAGATTGGAGATCAAATTATAGGTCAGACATGCAGACCCGCTGTCTCTTACTCGATTGTGATATTGATTTGTAGAATTACATTTACCAATGGGGCTCTATAACCTTCCATTCTATGCATAGAGCCTTGCTGTTCACCGGCCCCTTTCCCATGCCTGATGTTGGCTCCTCCACCACAGTAAAATCCCATAATGCTGCCTCAGCGGTGCCCAAAAAGTTTCCAATGCCAAGTTATGATAATGCATGCCTTCATTAGCAGCGCCTCGCACTCACCAGTGCGCCAGTCCGGTTCGACGACCGCTGTTGTTACGTCCCTCCTCATGAGAAACCTGTTGGAATCATGTGAACATGAAGAGAATCCCCCGTAGTCTCCCCATTGCAGCTTTCGAGGAACGGTACCTCACTTTTAAACAGATTCCATCCGTGACAGACAACCCAGACAAGCGACGTCACCCTCGGCGCCCTTCTCTATACAGCACCGACTGCAGACCATGGTCCTGTGCCCGCCGCCCGTCCAGCCGTCATGTCGTTTCTCCTGTTCATTTCGAGTCTCTCTCTCGTTTCTCTGTCGTTGTCGTGTGTCGTCAACGTCGTCCATGTGGAATGACCTCGACATATCCTCTTGCTCAACTTCGTCGCCATCACTAGGCCGGCCGTCCTTCTTCCAGCCTTGGCATTGTCTGATGCACACGTAGCACGTCCGTTGACCACAACCCTCGCAGTCCGCAAAGGAGTCCAGGTCTGACTTCTTGGTTGGCCGTCGATGGCAGATGTGGCACGGGCTTAGAGAGGAAGCCGGGGTTCTTGATTTGTTGGCCGTTTCGGCCTGGTCCTGGGGCCCGCGGGCAGCTTGTTGAGATGAGGGCGACTTGCTCCGTCGTTGCCTATGCGATGATGTTGCTGTGTCCCATACACCCGTCTCGGCGCTGTCGTCTTCCTCGTCGAACATGCGTTGTCTTTTGGAACCAGGCAGCGGCGCTATCTTTCTAGGAACGGCGTCGAGGCTGTGGTATTGTTGGTCGCCGAGGCCGCCGTGTTGGAAGACGATTCCATTACTAGGAAATTGGGGGGAGAAGTCTGGATGCTGCTGCTGCAGTTGTTGCTGTTGCAGCTGCTGCTGAATGGGCCTGCCAAAAGGGCCGTCAGCTTTCCAGTTCGTCGAGGCGATGGCCGAGTACTGGGCGAGTTTCTCGTACAAAGGCCCCTGTATCTGCAGGTCGGTTTCGTTGTCTCGTCTTCGCTTTCGGCCTGGCAGCATCAGCCGAGGATGCTCCTCGGCGATGGACGGCATTTGGTGTGGTTTTGGGTGGGTATCGGGTGTCGTTGAGATGGGAGGCGAACTGCAGAGGTGGTGGTATATCGCTCGCTCCTTGCACAGATTCGTGAATTCCAGATAAACTCCGCAGGAACAACGATGGGATATGGAGAGGGGATGCAGGAGGGAGAGACTTAGAAAGAAGACTTGGTTTGGAGATCTGAAGGAGGGGGAGAAGAAAAGAGGAGAGGCCGTTAGAAGAGGAGAGACAGAAAGTGTGATGATGGTGGAAAGGTGTGTCTGCCTCTCACTCAGCGCTCTCCTTGAGTCGGGTTGATTGCTCCTGCAGGTAGGTTCCGTTTTAGGTGGACATGCCGCCGTGCGTTTATGAGGGTGGACTGGCACGGCGCGGAGCTTTCACGCCTGATTTGCCTGTGTGGGGTGCCTCTGGTGGGTTCAGCCAGCGGGCGGCGCGGCAGCCAGATTCGCTCAAGAGGTGCGGGCTTGTATTCCCACCACTGTCAGCAGACTCAACAGCGCTCCGTCTAGCTGCTCGGAAACCGCGCCGGCCGCTGGAAAAATCCACTGGTCGTTCTGTCCAGCGCTTTCCCAGCTCGCTCAACCGAGCAGGTGCTGTGCAGCTTTCACAGGTTTAGTGTTGTTGACGGGAAGTCGGAATTGACTGCGACCCACTGATTCGTTTATCGCCTCCGCCGCCAATTGACTCTCAAGGTGCCTCATACAAACTACCTACCTGACCTGACCACTGTTCCTCATCCAACGTGAGTTATTTGTACTTCGAATGTCCTCTCACACTCATAAGTGCCGTGACCACACAGCATCTTGACATGCAAGCCCTAGAACTTTCTACGAATTAGGGGTCTTGGAAGCAATTCGGACGAAACATGTCAAAGACCCGATAAGAAGTCATTTGTGAAGTTGCCTCCGATGTTGCATTTGACCCTTTGTGGGTTGACTCCGTCTCGGTCATGGATTCGCCGAGGTGACTCCAGGATGCATTGTTTGTTGGTGTCGTTGTCTGCTCAAAAGCCCTTTCTCTCTGCAATCATATATCATGACAGTTTACAACATGAGGGCATTGATTACCATCTTTGCGATTCCATGTGTCCAAGTTGTCTTTCTATTGTCGCTTGTGCTTGGTCAGCAAGATGATGAATGAGCAAATCACACAAGTCATTGTCAGGCACGTGAAAGAAGTAAGCGTAGACATAGAAGACTTGTCATTATCAAGAAATCAGGTATTGAAAAAGGACCATCTGATTTACACTCTATCGCTCCCCCGTTTGCTCCCAACGATGAATCTCGTCTCTGCCGCCTCCACGAACAAAGGAGCTGTTTTAGAGAGCCTAGTATAACATACACAGAGACAACTGAAAGTTTGCGTAATTTAGTGGCGAACCTTAGTCTCCTTGGGAGGGTCGTACGCGAGCTTCCTCGACTTGAGCCAAGCCCACTTGTACTTCTTAACCCAGACGCTGATAGCCCAGAGCGTGGCCGAAACGACAAGAACCTTCATACCCATGCGCTTGCGGTCATCCATCTCGGGCTCAGCGGCCCAGTTGAGGAACTCGACGACGTCCTTGGCCATCTGAGAGGTCGAAGCGGGGGTCTCGTCCTCGTACTCGACGAGGCCGTCGTAGAGGACACGGGCCATGGCGATACCAGTACCGGGGAAGTAGGGGTTGAAGTTCATGCCGGGGGCGACGACAGCGCCGGCGGGGGGCTCGTCGGGGTAACCAGTAAGCAAGCTGAAGATGTAGTTGCAGCCACCGTGGCGGGCCTTGATGATGAGAGACAGATCGGGGGGGAGGGCACCGTTGTTGGCAAAGCGGGCAGCCTCCTCGTTCTTGTAAGGGTCGGGGATGTAGTCGGACAGCTTGCCGGGGCGCATCTCGATGTCGCCCTGCTCGTTGGGCTCACCGGGGTACTCGTTCTCCTCGGCCATCGCCTTGGCCTCGTCAACGGTCAGGACGGTACCGACCAGGGCACGGTAGGGAACACGGCTGAGGGAGTGGCAAGAGGCGCAGACCTCGCGGTAGACCTGGAAACCACGGCGGAGACTGCAATTGTGTGAGCGTCATTTACCAGGTAGCGTGGGGGGATTGCTTACGCCTGGTGGTCGAAGGTCTTGAACCATTGCTCGTGAACCCAAGGGTAGTTGGTAGGGTGCAGACTGGTATCGAATGTCAGCTCGGCATGCCTTTGTTTCGGTGCCTCCGGTGCATTTGTAGATTATGCCTCAACCCAGCAAGGGATCTCGGAATCCGAACAAATTGACCCGCAGCAACATTTCTCGGATGGGGAGAACTCACCCCTCCTCAGCGGGCGTCGCAGCGTTCGCCGAAGGTCCGTAGAGGTGGTAGTACCAGGCCATAGAGCCCAGGGCGAGAGACGTCGACGCAACGGCGGAGATGTTCAATCGGGAGTGGGAAGCTTCGGCACCAGCGCCGGTGGAAGTGGACGCCGCACGCTGCGTGGATCACTGTCAGTGTTCGGTCCCCAAGTCATTGATATCTCTCGATGGCCACTGAGGCGGTTCCGGGGGTGTCGTGTGGCGGTAGGTCGGATTGCCTCGGGAAATTGGCTTCTTGATCAGCTCATGTGCGTACCTTGGAAATGGTGACGGCGCCATTTGTGAAGGTGCGCGCCGAGCGCAAGCAGGACCTTGCCAACATGATGGGCGAGCTGTATCCGCAGCTACAGAGACAGCCGCGAACAAAATGATGGGGCAATGGGTGGTAGGTCCTCTCGTGACGGAGGTCGTTTCTACGGTACAGTAGTCGAGGCAGGAGAAAATCGCTGTGAGGCAGTTTTCGAGTGCCTTAGGTATGGGACGTCTCTGATTGGCTGATGGCTTCGGTCAGCAACATGTTCCGGTCCGGTCATTTTTCGCTTGATTCCTCCCACCCGGTGTTGCCCGTCGACCAGAAGTATTTCCGATCGCCCGTCGCACCCAGCGCCGTCGTGTCGTCATGCACCGACCTGAGAAATATGCCTCGCTTGATTGGCCTGGACCCATGCAGCCAGCCAACTTGACCTGCATCACGATACAACATTGGACGAACATTCTTTCCTTTTTGACGATCACTGTCAGTATGCAAAAGACAGAAACCAGCAGCGTTTCGCGTTTTTGGCTGTTCCATGGCCAATCTCAATTTACTACTTAGCACACGCAATGATCTCTTGAAGCGTGTGACAAACATCTCACGACAACGCAATTGACGACAGTGATCGGGTATCAATGGCCATTTTTAATTTTTTTCAGAAAACACGCAACTTTTATCTGAGCCCGCAGGCTTGTGTAGCTTACACCTACGTTGATGGCAGGCAAGCTGATGGTATTATGCACAATTCCCTTTCCCGATCCAAACTCAATGCTCCGGAATCAATAGTTTTCCACTCTCAGGCGTGGCCATTTCTGCTGAGGATTTCGCGGCGTTGCTTTACTGCGCTGGCGAGCTCATCCAGAACTGAGACGGTATCGTCCCAGTGGATGCACGCGTCGGTGATGCTGACACCGTACTTCAAAGCACTGGGGCCCTCCTTGGGAACCTTCTGGTTGCCTGCAACTTGTTAGCTTATACTTCCATCTCAGCGCCGCGACAAGTACTAACCCTCGTTGATGTTGCTCTCAATCATGACACCCATTACGGCGGTCTCGCCCTTGGAGATTTGGGCCGCGAGCTCGCTGGCTACCTTGGGCTGGTTCTTGTGGTTCTTCAAAGAGTTGCCGTGACTGCAGTCGACCATGAGCCTCTGGGGCAGGCCAGCCTTCTCCAGCGCCGCCTTGGCCTCGGCGATGCTCTTGGCGTCGTAGTTGGTACCCTTGGTCCCGCCTCTCAGGATAACGAAGCAGTCCTCATTGCCTACTGTGCCGACAATAGCGACGACACCGGGCTTGGTAACAGAGAGGAAGTGATGGGGATGTCTGACGGCGCCAATGGCGTCGATTGCGACTCCGAGCGAGCCATCGGTACCGTTCTTGAAGCCGACGGGGAAACTGAGACCGCTGGCCAACTCGCGGTGCAGCTGGCTCTCCGTGGTTCTCGCGCCGACGGCCCCAACGGACAGCAAATCAGCGAGGAACTGGGGCGAAATAGTATCCAGCATCTCGCTAGCAATGGGCATACCCTTGTCCGTAAGATCGACGAAGAGCTGTCTTGATAGGCGGAGACCCTTGTTGATCTTGAAGCTGTTGTCGATATCGGGGTCGTTAATCAGACCCTTCCATCCAACAGTTGTGCGCGGCTTCTCCAAGTAGGAGCGCATCACAATGAGCAGCTCATCCTTGTGCTTCTCCTTTGCGGCGAGAAGAAGGTCGCAGTACTCGAGAGCGGCCTTGGGGTCGTGGATCGAGCAAGGGCCAATGATGACCAGAAGTCTGCCCTTCTCGTCGGTGCCATTGACTACGGCTGCAGCCTCCTCACGGCCCTCGATAACGGTTTGCTTCGACTTGGGAGTTTGGGCAATCTCGTGCTGGAGCAGGTCGGGAGGAGTCAGAGGGTTGTAACCGCGAACTAAGAAGCCAATTAGCCTTGAAAGTTATTTGGAGGTTGCCGATTGAAAACATACTTCTCCAGTCTTCACTCTCGGCCTTGTTGCCAACGTTCTTGTTCTCGATGTAGAAGCTCTATGGTGGAAGGTGAGTCAGAGGTAGGCGCAGACAGGGTGTCGAGGGGCGCTGACTTACAGACATGGTGAATGCGGGGAAGGAAAGCAACAAATACGCTCGAGTGAAATGGTAAACTTGGGTGAAGCCGAGTCTGCAACAAAAGTCTCTGGAGGTAGACAAGTGAAAAGGAAGAAAATAAACTTTTCTCTCTGCTTGGAGGTTGTGTCGAGAAGAGAGTCACAGCAGCGCAAAGGTCGGAGCTTCGAAGAATATCAGCAATGAGCGAAGACTCATTCGTTCCCCCCCTGCCCTGTGCCTGTACCTGTCGCCCCGTCGCCCACACTTGCGACCCCCCGGCCGGCAGTACCCCGCCGAGGACCGCTCGAGAAAAAAAGAAAAAAAAAAGTTGGTCGACATGTAACTTGCCACCAGTGAGGGGCATCCTTGCTGTGCTTTTTTCGCCGTCTTTAGCTGTGACGTGCCACTGTGGGACTGTCCGACTGCGCTGAGCATTAGACATGGCGCCACACACTGGGTCTCACCGCCTGGAGGACATCCCCAAGAGCACCGGACACCGGGCCTTTGCAGGCGATGCGAGGCCTGGAGGGGACGGCAGTCGGGTGAGCAACAACATTGTGTGCCTTTGCAGGTGACAGTGCAGGACAACTTGGGATGGCGACACACCTTCAATTCATCCCATGCGTCTGACCTATCGGGGAGGAATACTAAAAGCACATGTCGTTTCATTCTCAATCTAACTCTAGCGGCACATTCTACTAGTAACATCTCAAGTCTACCCTTGCCGACCTCGCTGGCATTTTCGTTCAATCATAGAAGCAGGGACAACGTCTGCGTTACCCGTTACTAGACCAACGCAAGCACCAACACCCCGCCTACAAAGTCTTCTTAAGGGGCTTGTAAGCCTCCTTCTCCATACGTTCAACGCCATTGAATCGCCCGTAAACGAACTTGAGAAAACTCGTGCTCAATGTCATCAACACGGCCGAGAAGGTGAACAACCCTACTCTCTGTGCCGTATTCAAGACTGCGAAGATTGGGTACGGGTAGCTGGGACACGTTAGCCTCCTAAGTCTTCAATTCGGACATCTCCGTGCTTACGCTCCGTTCTTGCTGAAGCACAACTCAACCCAGCCCCAGTACAAGAAAGCAAACACCATGCTAATAGTCATGGCTGAGTACGCGCGGATAGTCCATGGAGGGCTGAACAGGATCAAGTCGAGGGTCAGGACCACTGCCGGCACAAGGTGAAAGCCGACATCTGGAAGCCAGTGAAGCTCGAAACCCTCGGGAATCAAAAGACGCTCGTCGATTGAACGAATTCCCCAATACAAGATGCTGATGAGGACTTCGAGGGGAGCGGCCGTAGTCGAGAGAGCGTTTTTGACGGCGAACAATTGAGGGATCAGAGTAATGTCGGCTAGCAGACCAATCCCAAATGTGGTTGCAGACAAAATCAAGCCGATGTTTGTGAGATGCTGATAGTTGCCTCCAAAGCCCATGGAGATCTCGTGCGTGAGAGTGCTCAAGAACTGGAACGAAGCGAAGAAGGAGCAAAGGCCGGCAACATGAAGCAAAAGCGACAGTGTTCTCGACGGGGACTCAAGCCGCTGCAATCGGTGACGAGCCATCTTGGTGAACTGGCAATTGGTGTTGATCTCGCGCGATTCGTGTTTGTTATGGTCTAAGTTGTTGGGTGAAGGGATGACAGGTCCAAGGCCACGATGGCGGGTCTTCTAAGAGATGAATGTAGAGGGATGGCGGCGGGCGCAAGGGAGGATCACGTCCGAGCCACTGGTTTTTGTAGGTATTTGAGACGAACCTTGTTAAGAGGAGAAGATTATCGAAGACATAATGTTCGAATCCTTTTTAGACATTGTCCCGACGGAGCGTTTTGGGGCCAATCAAGGGACAATGGGAGGCATCGTCAAAGTGACGGGGCCGCGGCATGTTGCAACTTCCCGGCGCCTTCGGCAGGCTGGGCTTCGTCATGAGGTCACTGATGGAGCAGAGTCCGCCAGAGTGGCCCCTGATCTGAAGTCCCAGGCAGATCCACGCAGGCTGGGTCCCCCGAAGAGCCACCCTTGAAAGCCCAATCGGCATGTGCTCCAGGGGCAGCCAGGCGGGCTAAGCTTCTTGTGGAGCCGGACAGAGTAACGGCGTCGAGGAAGCAACAAGGCTGCACTAGCTCACGCCAACGACAAGTCTGATTGGGCGCAAGGAAAGCTTCCCGAAAACCATCACCTAAGCTTCGTGCACTTAATCTTCAGCCTTACATCTTTTGAATCAGGAGCTCGGGACCCCTTCAGGCTACTTTCAGACGGCAGCTTTTCTCAGACATTGACCGAACTACACATCCACCGACACAATGGCTGACGAAGACTCCAAATCAAACAAACGAACACACGAGGACTTCACGGGACAAGATGATGGTACGTGAAAATGTTGCGCAACGATGGGCTTCGGTACTGACAATGTTTCGTCAGACAGCTCCTCCGACGATGATATGGGTCCTCAGCTTCCCACTGAGGCTCCGAAGAAGAAGCGCCGAGTCCTCCCATACGAAAAGCTTTACATCGCCGCCCTACCCAAGTCCTCTCGATACTCGAAGTCCCTGATGCACAAGGAGCAGCTATCCTTCGTGACCGTTACGCCCTTGACCGACTTCATCATAACTTCCTCGACCGACGGTGTTGTAAAGTTCTGGAAAAAGGTGGCAGAGGGCATTGAGTTCGTCAAGGAATTCAAGGCACACAATGGCGAGATTAAATCAGTCTCAGCCAGCCAGGATGGAAGAAGCTTCGCGACAGCTGGAGAGGACGAGACCATCAAGATCTTTGATGTTATCACTTTCGATCTGTTAGCCATGTTGAAGCTCGCTTTTGTGCCTCGGTGCATCTGCTGGGTCCATAACAGGGGCGCTTCGCTACCGCTGCTCGCTGTCTCCGAGGACGCGAATTCAAACGTCCACATTTTCGACGGGAGGGGAGAAAGACAGGATCCCATTCACACGATCAAGTCGCTTCACAGAAGCCCTGTGTCGATAATGGCCTTCAACAGCGTCTACGACTGTGTGATCTCGGCCGACGACAAGGGTATGTTGGAGTATTGGCGGCCAAGTGGGGACTACGAGAAGCCCGACAACGTCTTCGAGTTCAAGGCCTCTACGAATCTCTTCGAATTCAAGAAGGCAAAGTCAGTTCCCACGTCCATCACCATCTCACCGACGGGCAAACATTTCGCAACCTTCTCCCAACCCGACAGAAAAATCCGCATATTTGACTTCGCGTCCGGCAAACTTTACAGGACTTACGACGAGTCCCTACAAGTCATTGAAGAGATGCAGCAAGCTGGATCTGGACTTCAGAAGCTGGATCCTGTTGAGTTCGGGCGCCGATTCGCGGTGGAGCGCGAGATTGACTCCCCAGCATACAAGCACAAGGCCAATGTCATTTTCGACGAATCTGGCAACTTCATCCTCTACGGCTCCATTGTTGGCGTCAAGGTGCTCAACACTTACACTAACCAAGTAGTCAAGATATACGGCAAAGAAGAAAATTTCAGAGCTGTCAACTTGGCGATATACCAAGGTCAACCGCAGAAGAAGGGCATTACCACTGTAGAAATGGGTGCCTCAAGCAACCCCCTACTTCAAGAGTCAGAGTCGCGAGATCCGATTCTGATTGCCACAGGCGTGAACAAAGTGCGGTTTTACATGTTCACCAATGACGAGGACATATCCAAGTCGGTCAGAGATGTGCAGAACGAGAAGCCGACTATGCTTGGACAGAAGAAGGCTGCCGAGGCTAAGAAGGCAGAGACTGGAACCGCAGCGGTGATCCACACGACATACGGCGACATTCATATTCGCCTCTTCCCTGACGCGGCACCGAAAGCTGTCGAGAACTTCGTCACTCACTCGAAGAAGGGATACTACAATAACACCATCTTCCATCGTGTTATTCGAAAATTCATGATCCAGTGTGGTGACCCCCTGGGCGATGGTACCGGCGGCGAGAGTATTTGGGGCAAAGAGTTCGAAGATGAATTCAGCAGCTTGAAGCACGACAAGCCATACACTGTCAGCATGGCTAATGCAGGCCCGAACACCAATGGCAGTCAGTTCTTTATCACCACAGAAAAGACGGTGAGTGGCGGCCCAGCCCCCTTAGATGTGCTTTCGCTAATGTGTGGGTGTGATGAAGCCTTGGCTGGATGGCAAGCATACAATCTTTGGACGTGCCACGCAGGGTCTGGACGTCATTCACAAAATCGAGAACGTCCGGACATATAAGGAAAAGCCTGAGGAGGACATCAAGATCCTGAACATCGACATCGTGTAGCCGGTAGAGCGGCAAAACAGCAAAGAGCCGCCAGACGGCAACTAATGAGACGAGAGCCCAATGATCCCACACGCCCCCACGTAAGGGCTGAGTAAAAAAGCAATGCGACGATGCAGCATCCCCGCAAGTCCGATGAGGCGGCGGCTAGTCAAATGAGCTTCACGATGCAGCCGCATGCCGATTCAAGTCCACCCAACTGAGTGAGGCTGTTGCTGCTCACGTGGACGAAAGAGGCCAGCATTGGGCCGCTTACAATCCCGCAATCGGCGCTGCATCACCGCAACCCAATTCGGGCCTGATTTCGTCGGCCAATGACTTTACTTAAGGATGAGGTCGGGGCGCAATGCTCCTGTTCTTTCGATTTCGCTGTCGCATGAAACTGACGTTGTTTTCAAAAACTCTCATCAATCCCAGTCCGTGGATATCGTGAAAAGTGAAGTCGGCTCACAATTCCACTGCAAGCAAGTTTGCATAGACACTTGCACCGCATCGCGTACCTGCGCTGCATATCTGCGTATCATACCTAACGAACCAATCATTCTCCCTCGACCCCGCCCTTTTGTCCCAGCTCGTCCAGACGGCGCCTTGAGACTGGGCATGAACCTCGGGTTGTAGCATGCCGCGCCCAAAGAAGCCGGGGGCTTCAGAACCGAAAAGGCGAAGTCGAAATGGATGTTGGTGAGTTCCGTGGAGAAGTGCAAGAACCTCCTTCAGGGCCCCATTTTCTTGTTATGTCATGCCACTCACTCAGGTACAGGCCATGCAAAGGTCGCAAGGTAAAGTGCGGTGAGGAGCATCCAACATGTCTCAAGTAAGTTCGCATTTCTTTCGTCGAACACGCCTCCCGAAGACAGACTTCCTTGATCGGACCAACAGCACTGGCTGTGGAGATGTTTGATCGTTTTGCGCCTAGCATAGTTCAAAACAGCTCATTCCGCCCTGATGGAGAAACTTCCAGTGGAAGCAGGATGCTGCAAATTTTGGGTAGACTCTATTAACGGCGTCCATGAACATGGAATCGAATTATTGTTTCTCCCGATCTTTGAGACTTTCTCTTCATTCAAACATCAGATACTTAACACAAGCCTTTAAGCAAGATTCAACTAACGAACAGCAACTAGTTGTCAAAGGACAGGAGAGGTCTGTGATTATAGCGTTCGATTAAATTGGGAAGGTCGTCGGACCAAGAGGTCTTCATCGTTTGGGACCCCAAACCAGACCAGTCAGCCATTGCAGGAGGCCACGGCTTCACAGATCCAACCACCATCGTTCACCCACACATTCTCCGTCAATGCCACATCCACCAATATACAACCAAAGCCGATAGTACAACGCATACAGACGGCTTGGAGTAGTATCGAGCCCACAAGGAGGAAACAAGAACCCACGGATATGCGTGTCTTTGGTATCAACGAAGCCGGAACGAGCTCCTTTTATTCCACACCACCGCAAGAAATCCAAGCGAGTGTCCCGTCGCCTATCATTCCCAAACATGTCGTTGACAGTTTTGCCTCTCTCCGTCGCAGTTCATCTGGGACTGTAAGCCCGTCATCACAGCGGCCCCACAAACGATCCAAATCGTTCGCCGAATCAAGTGACTCTGATTTCCATCGCCAACCTAGCCTGCTAGCTTCTCCGGCATCACTTGTTGGAGCGAGTCCTCCAATATGTCGGATGCGTTCTAATACTGGGCCCAAAGTTCGGGCATTGCCTTTAACGCCAGTATCCTCAGGAATGAACCCCGACGATGACGCAGCAACTCCATTGCTTACCCTTCCGTCACCAGCGTCCGCTGACAACAGCAGATTATCGGTAGACTACCTATTATCGGGGTCCCCGGACTTAACTCATCGACCAAAGAAGCACGCTCAATACAACTTCGGTCCACCTCTGCCAGACCTACGGCCTAAAGAGGACGTATTGGAAGATGCCATCTTCTATGGCTATGACCTCGGGTTTCGAGACGCCGATATAAATCAGAACAACGATTTAGGTGCTATCTCCAAGACAAACTCGAACGTTGAGAGTTCTATAACTGTCATGGGTGGTGGACGTGGTGGCTTCCCGCCTCTTCAACCCAGTGGCATTGGTTTGCAGAGTAGTGTCCTACCTCGAATGACAGGGGGCTACTATGACAGGCCCATCTTGATTCGAATTCCTCGTAATCTCGAGCCCCTTCCTTCGAAGTAAGTAGCAAGTCGCGAGCCTTTTGGCGATTCTAACACTTGGTAGGCTTCGAGACAACCCGATGAATCTCTTGGTAAGTCAATCCGTGGTCTGCGTGGCACCACGTTTATTGGATGAAACTGCTAACTGAAATCAGTATTTTGTTCGTGACCTCAAATCTCGTCTCTGGAGGCTCCAACTGACTTTCACACAAAGCATCATTTTCTTAATCACACAGCCAAGAGTAAGATTTCTGCTCGGTGAATAAAGCACGGCGCTTACGCATACAGTTCTTGTTCCCTATGATGACCCAAGTTCCAATCCATTCCGCACAGTCCTGCCGCAAATGGCCACTCGAAACGATCACCTCTTGAGTTTGCTTTTGGCATATTCAGGCAAGCAACAGGTTCATGCTTTGGGGACATTCCAAACTAATTCCTCAGTAGCGTCTCACCGGGCCAAGCTTCTTCGTCAAAGGGAACCCGAGATGAGAATCGCCCTTTGGGTCCAAGATATTTTCCCCGTCCTCCGCCTCGCGTTGGGTGACAGGGAACAAATCATCTCCAACACAAGCCTCGCAACCGCTATCATGCTTGCGTCTCTGGAGATCATATCCCCCACGGCATTCGGCTACGAAATTCCTTGGCAGACGCACTTGAACCTTGCTCGCGATCTCATGCGAAGACGTCTGGCCGATCTTCGAAGAACCTCTTACAGTCTTGAAGAGGACCGCGTCTGTTCCTTCTTATGGAGCTGGTTAGCCTACCTAGACGTCTTGGGAAGCCTCAGCGGCGGTACGGGTTCCGACCCATCTAGGTCATGGGTACTCGAGTACACAATGTATAACAATGTCGACGACCAGTATGAAATCGACTGCATCATGGGGTTCACTACGAAATGCGTTCAGTTGCTTGCACAAGTATCAGAACTTGCCCGCCATTGCGATATGCAGCGCATCAGATCCGATGGCCAAGCACGACCGGAATGGATCCCAGACACTGACTGCGTCCGCCGTGCCCAGCAGCTTGAGCGAGAGTTGATGGAAAACATGACGCAGCCGTCGCATCCTTGCAGACATGTGCAAAATGTCGAGGTTAGGGATAGGCAGGAAATGGTGCTGATGAACGAGGCCTTTCACTGGGCTGGGCTGGTCCACATACATCGGCGTGTGTTCGGCAAGTCGTCAGGCCACGCGGACGTCCAAGGACCTGTGCAGAGAATCTTCTCTTGCATGGAGTACGTCAGGGCCGGAGGCACCGCGGAGACGGGGTTTCTGTTTCCAATGTTCACCGCTGGGTGTAACACGCTTGACGAGGATCAGAGGTCGAGGATTCTTGAGAGGTTTAGGAGTGTGGAGGGCAACGGAATGACACAGGTGCGACGCCGTCCTTCACTTGCGTTCTACTTATTGAAAGCTAATGTCTCGGTATAGGTCCACAAGGCGAGACGACTGATGGAGAGAGTCTGGATGACAGGACAGCCATGGGAACCACTCTTGTGTACGGAGTTTATTGGCTGATTGATGAGTTCAGTTTTTGGTCTTTCTATCTTGTATGCTGCTGTCGGCTCTGTTGTCAAAGGGATTTTTCGATTGTCTAGGTCGAGGAGCATTGTAGGAGCATGGATGGGTCCTTGACGACGTAGATGAATCATGATATTAGCATACACGGCTTGGGAGGGTAAAGGAGATTAGGCAGGAGTATTGGAGATGCTTGATGAATGATGAAGAAACATCTTAGTTCTGCTGCAATTTGTGTTTGCTATAACATTTTTTTGAATATCAGCTCCCTGTAGAGGGTTAGTTATTAAACGAGCGTCTACTTATGTGTCTGGGACTGGATTAACGCCTTGCAGACACGAGAAAACAACGAATATTGAAGGGGCGTCAAAAAGCAAGAAAAAGCCTAGGACATGAAAGTCTGAGAGAGAAAAGGGAAAGGCGAAGAAGAACACTTCGATGAGCAAAGAAAACAGTCCAAAAAATGAATACTGGTCAATCGCGGACGGGAATTGAGCCCGACGTGGGGGTCGAACCCACAACCTTGAGATTAAGAGTCTCACGCTCTACCGATTGAGCTAGCCGGGCGATTGGAACCCAGCTGGTGTTGTTGAGGTCGGCAGACGATGGAGACAATGATAGTGGAATTCCGTTGTCGGTGGTATTGTCGTTGGTGGGAGAAGTGGAAAAGGGCAAGGGCACGGAGGAGCCGGTAAACTGGGGCCATCCTTCCCGGGACCTCGCCGGGGAACTCACTAGCAAGTAATCATGACTCAACTAGGTCGCCGCATCATTAAGAAGAGAATCAGGAATAGGAGCAAGAAACGAGGAGTTAAAAGAGTTATACAAGGGTTGTAATTACTGCCTATTCGCTAACGTATGTCCAAAGAGCCAATCCTCATGACATGTGGACGAAATGAAATGGACGTTTCCTATCTTCGTCTTGCCTTTCCCAACGCCTGAATGGTATATATATCGACTCGTGTCGAATTGTAAGAAAAAGAGACGTGTAAAAGAATCCAGCTCAGCTGGTACAAAAGAAATATAAGTAGTCTCCTTTTTTGGTGGCACGTCAATTTCATCCTCATCCGTCTCGTACATCATATCGATCTTTTTCCCCGTCTTATCTGGTGCCAAAGTTGAACTGGTGTGGTGGCGGGCTCTTTACGGGAGCATCCGCGTAGGCACCTGGGATAGGCACGGCCTCGTAGACGGGCTCGTCGGCAGCCATTGGCGCGTGGCCCTGAGGCGACTCTGAACGCTGTTGCTGCACTGGAGGGAAGTTCGGCTCGGGGCCGGTGGCAGAGGTCGGCGTGAAACCGGTCGCGTTGGTCTTTGGTGTCGCAGACGGGGCCTTCGTTGGGGGAGCCTGGAGCTTGAAGGTAGACTTGGGCTTGGCGAAGCTGGACTCGGGCTCGACGAATCGGGTTCCGGGAGTGAAGGGAGAGGCCTCCTCGATGCGGGACAGGTTCTCGAAGGTCGCCTCCGGGTGGCGAGGAGACATAGTGTACTGGGAGTAGAGACCGGGCGACTTGAGGCCCGGGGTGTTGGGGGCGGACTGGGAACGCAGCTGGGCGAGGTAGAGGTCAGAACGAGCACGGTCGCGCATGTCCATGGACTTGTGCAGGCGGCGCTTGGTGTAGTAGCGGTAAAAGACGATGCTGTAGAGGAGAACGCAGATGACGTCGATGACGATCTCAATGACCATGCAGATGAGGGCCCAGTTCTGGAGACGGCAGAGAAGAGCGTAGTCGACCTTCTCGCTGAAGACCTCGGCACGCTTGTTCTCCTTGCAACTCCATCCCCACATGTCCTTGCCTCCGCCGTTGTTGCGGCTTGACTGGAAGATGCCGGCGGCAACAGCCCAAAGAACCATGGAGAGGATGAACCAGCCGATGGCGAAGAGCGTGTAGTAGGTTGCGACTTTCTCGGCTCGGTGGTGGCCACCACGGCAGTATGCGATGAAGACTCCTAGGCAGACGGCGAGAGAGATGGAAGACACTATTTCGACCGTTAGCACGAGACGTCGGGTTAAGAAGAGTTGACTACTGACTGGTAATCACAAGGACTTGAGGCCAGATGGCGGTGCCTTCAGCCCATGGTGGCAGACCACTCTGGGCGGGCAGCTTCCTGGTAGCGTTGAAGATCTGTAGGGTCGCGGCGATCATGGAAATGATGATCAAACTGCAGCTGAAGTTGACGCCACGAAGAGCGAACTTGGCCATGCGAACGCGTGTCTTGATTTTCTGTGAAGAGGTTAGCCGAGATTAAGCTTTGGTGATGGGATAAGACGACATACGAGATCACGAGCCTGCTCCTTGTCGGTTGCAGCTTCACGCTTCTCGAGAATTTCCTCTTCTCTGAAGGTCGGGCTGAGGGGGTTATCAATCTTGCGTGCCGGTGTCCCTGGCACCCTCATGGCGCTCTTGAGTGGTGATCTCGGTGTCATGGGGACGGCGACGGACTCGCGGTTGCCGTTGTTGCTGATGTAGCCGAAGCCAATGTCGCCAGGCTGGGATTGAGGAACTTCTGATCTCGCGGGAGGGTCGGCAAATGGCGATCGAGTGCCCTCGACAGGGGAGTGTACTGATGTTGCTTCCGCGAAGCGAGGAGTACGAGGGGGCTTCAACGATGAGTCGGATGAAGACGAGTCTGTGGATGCTGATCGAGTCGGCGCGAGGTTTAGTGCGGCAGGCCGCCTCTTGTCATCTGGCAAAGATGTCAGATTGTTGCTGAACAGCATGTCTTTGTTAGAGACGTACCTTGAGGGTTCATGGTTGTGGAGGTTTTTGTCTGTGTCTCCAGAGATCACAGAGAACAAGAGAAACGAGTCTAGTATATAGGAAAGGCAACCTAGAACTTGGGTCGCCAACAGGAAAGATGAACTCAGGACATGCGACAGATAGCGAAGATCAAAGCAGTAATGAGGCACGATAGGAATCAGATTTGGCGAGACCAGCTGTCGGAAGGGAGGAGAGGGAGGTCCAGCAGGTCGGTTCCTTGGGGATGAAGGTGGTTTTGAATTGGCGCCGCCACAGAGTAGGTCCAAGGCAAGGCCTCTTTTACTGCAGGAGGGAGATCAGCATGGTGTAAGTGGGACGAGGCGGGATGGGGACTTCTACCTGCAGAGCGGAAGGGTAGGATGGCGCGAGTTGAGCAGGCCTCTGATAGGTGAACCGCCAGGTTCCAGGCCGGCGATTCGGTCGTGATGGAAATAGACGCCCACGAGAGTGGACGGGGTGGCGCCGAGCTGTGGTTGGCCCGATGCTCTGAGAGCTGTCGTGGAAACTCGCCTGTTCCTAGCTGGCGGGTACTAAATCGAGCGAGCTCGTTTTTGTGGACAGCGACTACTGACACAATGAACGGGTAGTCTCTTTAGTTTCGAGAAGATTGCAGCAGATGAGGGACGGTTCGGCTTGTTAAGCAGAGAAGATGAGAGAGAGGAGCAGCGGAGGAAGAGGCAAACCAAGGCGGAGGAACTTTCAATAAAGCCAAGGATTGCGCAGTTTTTCCAACTCGCTGGACGAATATAGAATATCCAAAGCAACCCCAAAAGGCATCTAGAGAGGGGAAAAGAGGCACGGGTGAGGAGAGGATGCACACTCGGTCATCTCTCAGAGTAACCGACCTCCCCTACCCAACTTGCAGCTTCTACCTGGGTGGCCATGTACGTACTCTAACTGTACACTGATACAGACAGCGAGAGAGACCTCGACAAAGCTCACTGGAGCTTGGCGGCAGTTGCAGTTGCATCCGCATGGTTCGACGATGGACGTAAGGATGGTGATTGGACGTTGTCGTTCAAATTGAGAGGAGGCAGACCAGCAGCAACTGGGTGAACAACGATGTGGTTGGACGGAAGATGGAAGAGGAGGCTTGCGGAACCCTTGCTCCTGATCACCCACGGGCGCCAACTCTTCCAAATCGACAAGTCGACCCTTGCTGCCGCCCGCCCCCCCCGGTCCGTCAACTGCAGTCATGATAGGCTCAAATCGTACAGGCGCTCCGGATGCCACATGCTTGCACGTTGGCGCAAGAACACCCGGCCAATCAGCGGGTAGAAGTGCGTGATGAATGTCCAGCCACATGCAGCTCCGGCGGTAAGCAAAAGTTGGGGAAGAATTGGGTGAATGGCAAACACAGAATGGCCACAACGCCTGCGCGGCCGTTTTTGTCTCTTGCGACTCTGCTCCTCACTCACTCGAGTCATCTCATTGCGCTGAACCTGCTCCAAGCGGCACAGAAAAGTGCTCTTCGCGGTGGGTCTACAGACCATCAATCAAGGTCTGCCCATCCTTGGCTCGCAGAGTAGGCAAAGCCGCAGAATGACAGCCCGGCGAGTTGGCGAGTGACTGTAGCGTGGTGGTGTTTGCATGCAGGCTGGCTGTAAGATACACAATGTGTGATATAGGTGTAGCCATGATAGCATTTGCCCCTCCACGTCTACCACCCTCGACGGAGGCACCAAAATCTCACGTTGGCCATGCTGGGGTAACCGACAATCGCAGGCGCAGTCCGGGCATCCGAAAGCCTGGCGGCACCATGTTTTCGAGCCTCGAAGACGATGTTGCGTGTGCTGGTGCGGCTAACTGCGTCGAGCCTAGGTGTTTGGGGTCGAGTGCCGCCGATCCGTGAGACGCGCCGACAAAGAATAGAAATGGATATCACCACATCTTCCCACGCGTGTCGCCCTCCACCTGATGTTGAGAAATGAGCTAGGCGCCGTCCGGGCTATCTGTCAACCGTCAGCGATCGCCCTTGTACTGCAGATGGTGGTAGGCAGGTTGAAGGTAGGTAAGACTTGGCCCGTGTCCCGTGGTTTTCCATCTCGTCCGAACCTATTTTTAGGAATTTCGACCAATCAGAGAGACGTGATGGGAGACGAACTGCTGTAGCCTTTTTCTTGTACATGGCCGATGGTGTGGTGTCTATCTGCTCGTCTAGAGCTGTGCCGTGATCCCATGGCTAAACTTCAACGCCGGTTGACGGGATGGCTGACCTTCTAATGCAACATCATCCCGAACCTATCGTCTTTTCTCTCTTCTATTCTGGAAGGAGCAAAATGTTCCTTCGCCCCGGCACTCGTTTCAACTGTGTGATGTCCGTCGCTCACCGAGGCTAAGGGCTACAGGCCGACTTCAGTGAGTGACAAATCTACGTAGTAATAAGAGCTGCTCGTTGAAATCACTGGCGATGATGTTTCCATGTCGCGTGAGCCTTTCTGGAAGCTTTCGAGGAGACTCAGAAGCATGGCTTTTCTTTGTTGGAAGGTGACTCAGGAAGCGAATAAAGTGGCACCATGCTCTGGGCCGTGGAATGGAGAATGCTAGTCGTTTGTGCCGTTCTGCGAGTACCAAGATATATTGGATGGATTGTTGGCTCAACATGACGAAGTCCTCAATGTGAGGAGGGTCCAAGCCTCAAACGTCTCTCAAGGTGTTGATCTGAGACATCAGCCAAATTTACTAAAGGTGCTGGTTGCTAACTGTGTCGAAATTGATTCAGAGACGACACGCTGGTGGAGAAATTGTGACGGGTTTGTCCCGCCTCGGCATGGTGGTAGCTAGAGAAAAATATGCCTGCGATGAAGGAAGCACAAACATCGCCTGGCTCTTGAAGCTCCTCAGAAGTCTCTAGTAATGCTGTCATTCGCATCATGCTGAGATGGGATTTAGAGTTGGGGAGAAGGGGTTCGCTCTTTGGGCATTCACCTCCTCCACATGAGAATTGCCCGGAGGGGCACCCTTATCTTATCAGTCCCGAACGGGACTAGCGCCGAGTCACCTCTTTCCACAACCTAGAATTTCAAGAGACGCTCATCGGCGAGGAAAAATCAACCGACCCGACGTCACGAAGCCCACGAACTGAAGCGTCATCTTTCCCCCGGGACCGTCGAAACCGTCAAGGCCAATACCTGAGTCAACAGGCGAACATAAAGTCCAAATTTTTCGACGCCCTCCGCCCGTCGCAGAAACCCCTCGACAAAGCCGCCTCGACAAACTACCCCGCCATCAAAACCATCAATCTTGTCGCGACAATGTCTGCCAACGGCGATCCCAAGTACGACGATATCGACTCCGAGTCTGACTCTGGCGAGTCCGTGGAGGAGCAGACCGAGCTCAACGAGGAGAAGGGTCTCAAGCCTGCGCTCAAGAAGTCTTCGAACCCCGTTACCGCCGACACCACAGTCCAGCGCCCCCCTCTCCCCCCGCAAACCGACCCCAAAGACCTCGACGTCAAGACCCTCACCCCTCTGACCCCCGAGATCATCGCCCGCCAAGCAACAATCAACATCGGCACCATCGGTCACGTCGCTCACGGAAAGTCCACCGTCGTCAAGGCCATCTCCGGAGTTCAGACCGTCCGTTTCAAGAACGAGCTGATCCGTAACATTACCATCAAGCTTGGTTACGCCAACGCCAAGATCTACCAGTGCGACAACGCCGAGTGCCCTCGCCCGGGATGCTTCAGGAGTTACAAGAGTGAGAAGGAGGTCGACCCTCCCTGCGAGCGCGAAGGATGCAGCGGTACCTACAGATTACTGCGCCATGTCTCGTGAGTTGTCTACAGAAAGAGCTTACCCCGGAATCGTGAAATGCAAGGTGGCTAATTGTGCTCCACTTAGCTTTGTCGACTGCCCCGGTCACGACATTCTCATGAGCACCATGTTGTCAGGTGCCGCCGTCATGGACGCCGCCCTGCTGCTCATTGCCGGCAATGAAACCTGCCCCCAGCCCCAGACCTCCGAGCATTTGGCTGCTATTGAGATCATGAAGCTGGACAAGATCATTATCCTCCAGAACAAGGTCGACCTTATGCGCGAGGAGGCCGCTCAGCAACACTACCAGTCGATCTTGAAGTTCATCAGAGGAACCGTTGCCGGAAAGTCTCCCGTCATTCCCATCTCTGCCCAGCTGAAGTTCAACATCGATGCCGTCAACGAGGCCATCGTCAACACCATCCCCGTCCCGATTCGTGACTTCACCCAGGCTCCCCACATGATTGTCATTCGATCTTTCGACGTCAACAAGCCTGGTGCCGAGATCGACGACCTTAAGGGTGGTGTTGCTGGTGGTTCTATTCTGCACGGTGTCCTGAAGCTCGGCGACGAGATTGAGATCCGCCCCGGTATCGTCACGAGAGACGACAAGGGTGCCCTCAAGTGCACGCCCATTTTCAGCAGAATCGTCTCCCTCAACTCCGAGTTCAACGACCTCAAGTATGCCGTTCCTGGTGGTCTTATCGGTGTCGGTACCCGTATCGACCCCACCCTTTGCAGAGCCGATCGTCTGGTCGGTTTCGTCCTGGGTCTTAAGGGCCAGCTGCCCGAGATCTACAGCGAGATCGAGGTCAACTTCTACCTCCTGCGCCGTCTTCTCGGTGTCAGAACCGCCGACGGAAAGCAGGCCAAGGTCGCTAAGCTTACCAAGAACGAGGTCATCATGGTCAACATCGGCTCTACTTCCACTGGTGCCAAGGTTGCCGCTATCAAGAACGATGCCGCTAAGCTTGTCCTGACCAGCCCTGCTTGCACAAACATTGGCGAGAAGGTTGCCCTGTCTCGTCGTATCGAGAAGCATTGGCGTCTTATTGGCTGGGCCACCATTGCTGCGTAAGTCACCTCAGATCAGTGCTGAATGTGAAATTTGCACATGCTAACCGTGAAATAGTGGTGTCACTCTTGAGCCCAGCACCGCTTAAAGTCGGGCCGGACACTGAGTTTAAAAAAATAAATCTCAAAAGCCCCTTCTTCAGCATCACAGGAGTCTAAAAAAGAATCAGTCTGGTAGAGCCGACGGGGAGTAGGGGGTTGACGGCATTTTTTGAGTACCAGGCGGGTAATGAATGCTTATGACAGGACACACCACCGCGTTAGACTTGATGTAGCCGGGGCATTAGGAGCTCTAGCAACTCGAGACGGCGTAGTGTCACGATTTCACAGGGAATTGCAAAAGGATACTAGACGGTGTATGCTGATAGATAGGCCCGGAAGATGAACAAGCCTCTTCTATTATTATTTCCTGACCTTGCGTGCATGCTTGACCAGGTTTTCTATCACGCCTTCGAAGGCTTCTCTGTCGCCTATCTTTTCGTCCGTCTTTTTCGTCCAGTATTCCAGCACCTCCTTGGCGGTGCCTTCCATTGCCTGTAGTTTCGCGACGTGGGCCTTGAGCTCCTCGTCCGTCATGCCGTTCAAAGCCTCCTCTGTCGTGGTGCAGAGTTGCTTTGCGGACACAAGGTCCAGATCCGGTGCAGTCGGCGCGCCCTTTCTCTTGGACACCGATGGTTTCCCTTTGGAGTCAACTGACGTTGTGGATGCGTTTGCTTCTTGCCGTACCCTCGATACTGAACGAGAGTCCGAGGAAGTCCGTGGTGAGCCTGACGAGTTGACCTGCAATGAGGGAAGTACAAGCTTCTTCTGCTTGGACGCAGGGAGAATCTCGTCCAAGTCAACTGGCACGCCGAGAGAGACGAGAAAAAGGCGCCTGATGCGAGAACGGATCCAGTCTGGCGGTGCGAGAGGTGGGGGAGCCACTAGTTGAGACCATAGCGATGCGCTCCGTGGGGTGAGGAAGATGGGGTTCTCCTTCGTTAATGGCGGGGGTGGTGAAACGTCAAGCGATTCTGGAGGGAAGAGTGTGTTGAGGTATGGGTCGACCGCTTGGAGAACGTCTTCGCCATCCAGGCCATCGAAGTCGGGTATAGACTGAGATATGGACGTTAGCTTCGTCGAGCGCGTACTTTATCTAGATACTTACGAATGGTAATGACGGAACTTGCGGCAAGGCCGGCGCAGGCGCAGGTGCTGGGGCAGGCGCATCGAATTCTGGTTGTTGGAATCCATCGTCAAAGTCGTCAAAGCCACCGTCCCCTTCCTCCCCCTCTTCGAAGTCGTCAAAATCGTCACCAAAGTCGTCGTCATCGCCATCGCCGTCTCCGTCTTCCTCATTGGGCGGCGGTGCGAGGCCAGCACTCGAAGGAGCAGAGGACAAGGTATTCTTTGACGGTTTCCGTCTCATACGAGGGGAGCCTGGAGGAGCGGAAAGCGCAGGTGATACAGGTGGGACATCTACGAAGGACGCCAGGTCAATGACGAATGCTCTTTAAATTTCAGGGATCTCTACATCGTACCGGTGTTGCTACCGTCATCCTTGACATCGTCCTCCGCCTTGAGGACCAAGTCGGCCGGTGCATCTGCCTTGCGCTTCTCTGCGTATTCCTCTGAATGCGGCCCTGACGTGCCCGGCACCTCCTCGACAACCGTCTTGGGGATGGGTTGCCCGCCTGGTGAGGGTGGCGGAACGGCATCTGAGGAGGTCTCTGCTTCGCTTTTGTTCTCCTGGATAGCAATCTCGTCCGGTTCGGCGTCGCCCTCCCTCATGCGGTAAGCCTCCGTGCCGGGAACCTCGCCGTATGACGGCTCGTCGTCGACCTTCTCTACGCGGGTCTTGGGGATAGGCGACGTTCCGGGGCTGAGAGGGGCGGACTGCGCATCGGAGAAGTGATCTTCTGAGTCGGACTCAGCTAATGAATTGTTAGACAAACTGGGACGATCATCTAGGGAGCGAGGGGTGACAAGGGGGGTCTTACCCAGATCGTGCGCACCAGGATCGCTGATGCTAGACCGCTTGGGCGGCGAAAGGGTCTCGTCTTCTTTCATGGTTTTGAGATGACGCCAATTGCGAGCTGTCAGGAAGTGATCTGGGAGGATGCAAACACTCAAGGCAGCTTGAGAGTTATCGATGATGAGGAATAGGAGTGGATGTGGAGGGGGTAACCTGTCGATTAGCGGATACGTCAGGTGTGGGCCAAAGGAGGGACGTTGCACGATGGTATCCCCAGAGTCAGAGTTCTAGCCCGCAATTCTTTGAGAACCAGAGGTGAAGAAGGCTTTCGGCCCCTGAGAAGACCAGAAAGAATAGACTTCTTGGGCAGGGAGGCAGGGCATCAAGCAAGCCCGAAGATGGCCATCAGGAACTGCGCAGCTCTAGGTCAGCTCGCCAAGCATCACGTGGGGCTAGACCCGGCTAAATCGCGCTAGTACCTATCAGTGAGTCTGAAGGTCACCATAAGTCCCTGGTCCCGGCGCAGCAGGTACCAGTCCAGCCCAGCGCGCCAGTGCGCCAGTCGCGTGGAGGCAGACCTGAAAGGCTGGAGCATCACAAAAAAAAGCTGTCGGTCGTTGTCAACAGCTATCCTTCCTCCGACAAGCAGCCTTTATACCCCATCGCAATTTCCCTGCGCAGCTCGACACACGGCCACCGACTGCGATTAGACGGCGAGAATACTTTTGGGGGTTCGATTCGCAACCCAAAGCGAAGATAGTGAACAGCAACAGCCCAAAACCCCTGACTGAAGCAACTGGCGACTTGCAGCCTGCGAGAAATCGTCAACCATCACCTAGACAACATCAACCGATCGACATACGAAGCTCCGAGCACGATGTCCTTCAGCTTCGGAAACACAAGCGGCACGCCTACATCAGGCAGCGGCACGAACCCGACGACTTCTGCGCCAGCATCCGGAGGTCTTTTCGGCGGCGCGGCTGCTGGAGGAGCGGGCGGTGGCTTTTCCTTTGGCAACTTGGGCAGCAACACGCCTGGAGGAGCTGCAGCAGGCTCAAGCAGCGGCACTCCTGCTGCCGGTGGAGGTCTCTTCGGTGCGAGCACCGGTCAGAAGCCCGCAGGCGGTGGCCTCTTCGGCAGCACGACACCAGCATCGACTGGAACACCGGCATCGACTGGCGGCGGTCTCTTTGGAGCGAAGCCTGCGGCAGGCGCATCTACCCCAGCCGCTTCTGGTGGCCTTTTCGGAAACACAAGCTCGAGCACACCCAGCACATCCGCTCCGGCATCAGGAGGTCTCTTTGGCGGAGCCGCGAGCGGCACTCCCGCCGCTGCATCGGGAGGTCTCTTCGGAGGAGCTGCGGCGTCTAAACCAACTTCTAACCTCTTCGGTGGTGGAAACACGGCAAGCCCTGCTCCCGCCGCTGGCGGTCTCTTTGGACAGAATGCCTCATCAACTCCTTCATCAGCCCCTGCACCTGCGGCTGGAGGACTCTTCGGCGGTATGAAGCCTGCGGCGTCTGGCACACCAACCGCCCCGGCAACAACAGCGACGCCCGCGAAGCCTGCCTTCTCCCTCGGAGGATCAACTACACCTGCTGGAGCTCCTCCGACTGGCGCGGCCAAGCCTGCCGCTGGCGGTCTCTTCGGCGGCGCCGCGGCATCTGCATCTGGCTCTGGCTCAGCTGCCCCCTCTCCTTTCGGTGCTGCGGCCGCGGCTAAGCCGGCAGAGAGCAACGCTGGCGGTCTCTTTGGCGGTGCTGCTCAGTCCAAGGCTGCTTCAACCGCACAGCCTGCAAGCACAGGAGGCCTTTTCGGTGGTGGAGCTCAGACAACACAAGCGCCTGCCGCCGGTGGTCTCTTTGGCGCTGCAAAACCAGCTGCCTCTCCTGCTCCAAGCGCTGGGGGTTTGTTCGGCCAAGCTGCTGCTACCACATCTGCTCAGCCCGCTTCCACAGCTACAGCAGCTCCTGCTGCCGGTGGGCTCTTTGGGGCCGCTGCTGCTAAGCCTGCTACTCCTGCCACTACTGCCACTACTGCCGCGCCCGCTGCTGCAGGTGTTCTCTTCGGCAACGCAGCTTCGACACCCGCAGCTTCAACAGCCCAGCCGGCGGCCAGCGCCGGAGGTTTGTTCGGCGCAAAGCCCGCTGCCACCACGGCCGCCACCCCGGCTGCTACGACTACTGCTGCCCCTTCATCTCTGTTCGGCGGCGCGTCGTCCACCGCCGCCGCTCCCGCGTCCAAGCCTGCCGGTGGCCTCTTTGGAGCTGCCCCAGCTGGCACATCTCAGCCTGCTGCCGCCACCACTGCGGCAGCTACTCCCACAGCAACCACAACGTCGGCTACCGCTGCCACACCTGCCGCCGCTGGCGGTCTCTTCGGCGCGAAGCCATCTACTCCCGCTGCTACTACGACCCAGACCAGCACCGCGCCCGCTGCAAGCACGGCCGCTGCCGGTACTTCAAATGCTACGCTTGGTGCCTCTACCACTGGCCCAACTTCCCAGCTGCCTCGCCTGAAGAACAAGTCCATGGACGACATCATCACTCGCTGGGCCTCAGACTTGTCCAAGTATCAGAAGGACTTCAAGCATTACGCCAACCAGGTCGCCGACTGGGACCTGGGACTCGTCGACAACGGCGAGAAGATCCAGAAGCTCTACCTCAACACATTTGAGGCTGAGAAGGCGAGCCACGAGATTGAGCGCCAACTGCAGGCTGTCGAGAGCCAGCAGGATGAACTGGAGGAGTGGCTGAACCGCTATGAGACCGAGGTGAAGGAGATGTTCTCCAAGCAGATGGGTCAGGGCGAGACCCTTGCTGGACCTGATCAGGAGCGCGAGCGTACTTACAAGCTGGCCGAAAAGCTCACGCAAAACCTCGACGAGAAGAGCAGAGATCTGTCCAAGATGGTTAAGGAGATAAATGACATTTCCGGCACTCTGAGCAAGGGCACCAAGCCCGAGGATCCTGTAAGTTGCCCACGAAACTCGCTTGGACATGCAAACGCTAACAACCTTGTAGTTGAGCCAGATTGTCCGTGTTCTCAACGGCCACCTGTCGCAGCTGCAGTGGATTGACACCAATGCTGCTTCTCTACAAGCCAAGGTGTCTGCTGCTCAGAAGGCAAACAATAACCTGGGAAGTCAATACGGAGCTCCGGAGACGGATGCGGCGGAGAGCTTCTACCGGTCTTACATGGGTCGGCGTTGAAAGGAACGGGATAGATCAATTAATTTTCACGGTAGCACACGAGAGATTGGGAATCGACACGAAGACTCCAAGACGGAGGGACGTTAATGGCTCAAGCCTGGACCTTTGAACTCGCTCGGATTGAGTGGGATGGTCGGCACGTGGGGCGGGTGCATCCCATATGTACATGTACACTAGCCTAGAATGTGGTGAATACCAGGTGTTGACAAGACAGCTTTCGATTTCGATGGTTTCGATGATTTGTTTGGGAAGCAGCTACAAAAATGCGCCAGTTCCTGTGGATATCAATCTTCATGCGTATGCGTCCATTCCGGGCGTTTCATTTGTGTTTTTTTTTTGACCGGCTCTGTCGGGTACTATGGCAATGACGTTGCTTAGTTGTGTTCTCCACCCTGGTTCTTGGTGATCTCGTCGCTGTTGAAACCGATTGTTAGTGGAACTGAAGCTGGTGAGAAGACATGTTTTGCGAGACATACATGTGGTCAGAGAGCTGCTGCAGGTGAGCCTGCTGCTCGGCGAGCTTCTTCTTGAGCTCGAGGAGCTTCTCGCGCTCACGTTGGCGGATGGCCATATCCTCAGCGGCCTTCTCACGGCGCTGGAAAGCGTCACTGCGAATGATCAGCATTTGAGGAGCAGGAGAACACATGAACGATCGGCGGTAGTTGCCAAACCATCGTACGATGCGATTGAGCGAAAAAGAACTCACCCTTGACCACCCATCTTGGGAGGAGCTCCAGTGTCGCCCTCGGACATAGCTCTGCTGGTGGTGGTAAAGGCAGCTCTGGAAGCAAGGGTCAGAGGGCGGGCAGCGGCCTTGGTGGCAGCGACGCGAAGCATTTTGGCGGTGTTTGGAGGAGTGATTTGAAAGAGGAGGATGTACAATAGCAAAGCAATTGCAGTTGAGGTTTGGGTTGTCAAGATGGCCGATGACGATGGTGCTGGGACCTTTGCTTTTTGTGATAGGTTGGATTGTGGAGGTGGGTGGTCGGTGCTGACGAGCGCTAGAACGGAGGAAAGGGAGATCTCGGTGCTGGTTAAATGCCTATTGGCAGGAGGGACCGAATAGAGGGGAGCTGCGGCTGTGATTTTGTGTGGCTACGCTCCTCTTAGGCCCTTCTGCCTGCCATGATCTGATCCTTGGAACGAACCTGGTCTTGGAAGGCGTTGGAGGGCGAGGGAGCTTTCGGTCAACTTCTTTACCCGAGTACGGGAAGTGATACGTCATTTTTACTGTAGGTTGAGGTACTTTGCTAACAAGGAACCTGCCGGCATTTCTCGGCTTCGATGCTTGGTGGGCAGAATAATTGAATAAGACCATATTTACTCAGGCCACTGATATCGCCCGATTCCGGTCAGCGGGAGGGCGCTTTGCCTTGTCCAGACTGTTGGGACTGGCAGCTGGACGAGTAAGCATTTCGTCCATGTACCAAGCCCGCATCATTCCGCGATAGATGGCGGCCTTGTCCCTGCAGCATGGACGACCACGACCAATGCTACTGACTGCCTTTCTGCTAGAATCCGTGCATGATTGATTGTACCTCATCAGGGCTCCTGTAAGAGGCATCAAGCTCGTGACTTTCTCTGCCCGGCTCGTGTGGTGATGGACGACAGACCACGAAACAGATTCGGATAGGCTAGCCGGTCTCCAGATCTACGAAGTGCCGTCCGAGAGCAGTAGGGTAGCCTTGAGGTCATGTCGTCTCCGGCAAGGCTGAATCTGGTTCACGACTGGGATGTCCCTCTGGTAGCTTGAGATGGGAAAGATGGGGGAGATGGGTTGGGCGATCTGTCTCTTGCAAGATGGCGCGGCTGACGGGGTTTGTCGCGCACAAGTGGTGCGACGTTCTCCGTCTTTGTCTTGCAAGGTGAGGTGCCCTTAGTGGAGAGAGCGAGGCGGCTACTAGGCGCCGTATGTCGGCCGCGTGTGTAAGTGCTGCCTCGACGAGCATGTCTCCGCCTTGCTGAGCCTAGTTCTTATGATGATAGCTGCGATTTCCCTCCGTCTCGATGCATTGGAAATGTACAAAAAGGGCACATGGTTTCTGGTCTAGAACCCAGACAGGCAGGGGCCACCGAGGAAGCACCTAATTATGGTTCAAACGGGACTGCCGCTACCCAACTACAGGCAAGGCAGCGGGACTGCACAAGTGCCTGAACTCAAAGGACGACACCGATGGGCACGGAGGACGGCGATTGCATGAAAAGAAGAGACGAAGTGGGATGGGGAGACGGGAAGGAGGGGTTCGGCTTCGGTTTTTGGCATTTGGAGTCCCTGATATGCGTGTGGCATGCCACCTAGCAGACTGCAGAGCTGGAGAAGCCTGCGGTAGCTCACTGTCTGAGCATGCCTCCTTATCACCGTGGGCTAGGAGGAAGCATGAGCATCAACATCAGCATCAACATCAGCATGAACGCGCTGAAAAGTGACGCGAAGAAACGCAGCATGGCTTATCAATATAGTACATGGCTGCAGCAAGAGACAGGCATTCGTACTTGCTGAGGTCATCAAGACTTGCTCCCGCTGGTGCACTTGAACTGCCTGGTGCCAGGTATTGCTTGTCAGCCGGCGGCAGCAGAGGCATTCGTGCTGGAGTCCACCGACCAAGGCCGACGGCCCTGGGGAAGGGGCGCCGCGTGCTGGGGAAGTCGATCCACGCAAATAAAGAGCATCCGACGAGAGGTACCGCTTTGTACCTCTGCTGTCCCCCCCACCGTGTGTCGCAGAGTCAGGTTCGCAATAAAGGGGGAAGGAAACCCAGCAATTGAACGCGAGAAAGGCACGATTCAAACAGACTTTGGCGGCGCTGAGGGGGAGATTCGATAGCACTTTCCCCTCCCCAGACCCTCAAAAGGCATACGCAGTCTCAGCCGCAGCGCACAGCCGCCACACCTTATGCTACCTCGAGGTACCTTACCTCACCTGGGCTGGGCACCTACTATGTAGAGGTGAGAGGTGAGGTAAGGAAGGCATCTCTGTCCAGTCAGTCCCGTCGTCTGGGCTGCTCCAGGCGGCCTAGGTACCTAAGGCAATTCACGTGAGCCAGCCATTCCAGGGCTAGCAGTACCAAAACACAAGGGCACCTGCTACAGTGGATGCGAAAAAGGGGATTGGCCAGCGTGCTTGCTCGTCCAAGCCAGCCAGTAAGGTACTGTCTAGTGAATGTCGGGCCCCCGTTCCCAGTCCAGTCCCAGCAGGTCCCGGTCCACGTCCAGTCCAGTCCCCAGCCAGTCCACCACGTCCAGTCGCTCCCAGGCCCAGTCACTCACTGGTCAGTCGCCGCCTTGTCTTGCCCGGTGCAGTGTCCAGAGCCCCTTCCTCAATTTCCATCCATCACCTTTTCGTCTCATCAACTTTCCCAACTTCAAAACTCTCGCACTACATTAGCAAACGTCAACACACCCGCCTCTTTTTACCCTTCGACGCATCCCCTTCCCCTGCTCCGGATCTTTCGAGTTTCGACACGGGATTTATCCATTGCCAACTATCCATCGTTCCACCAGAACATCCCCGCCGTCTTCAAAACATCGCACCAAGGTACGTGGTCCCCTCCCCCATCCCCCGTGCCCCCTCTGTCGTCATCGCATCCCTCGCCGCAATCTCCTTCCACCGATTCCCAACAACCGCCCTCGCCAAAGACCGGGCGACCGCTCCGAGACGATGCCGTCCATGCCTTGATCTCTTCCCGATTGAACGCCTCAACAAGTTCGCGCGCCCTATCAAGATCGGTCAGGCGCGAAACCCCACCAGGAGCGGGGAGCCTCATTCAAGTGATGAAGTCAGCGAGGCGCATACGCTGCGGTTCGCCCTATCCGTCCTCAATTGCCATGCCCGCCCTGCCACCCTCAATTTGCCTTCTTCGGCGCCTCTCGTATCGAGTTCTTCCTGATTCTCCATTTTGAGCGCACAACCACCGTCGCCGCCGCCTACACGTGCTAATCCGTCTCGACCGCCACAGATCATAACCGCCAAAATGGGTCACGAAGATGCTGTGTACTTGGCCAAGCTTGCTGAGCAGGCTGAGCGCTACGAGGGTACGTGGTTTCCGTTGCTCATGTCTGATGGATTATACTGATGAACGGGCTTCCAGAGATGGTCGAGAACATGAAGATCGTGGCCTCTGAGGACCGTGACCTGACCGTCGAGGAGCGCAACCTGCTCTCCGTTGCTTACAAGAACGTCATCGGCGCCCGCCGTGCCTCCTGGAGAATCGTCACCTCCATCGAGCAGAAGGAGGAGTCTAAGGGCAACTCTTCTCAGGTCGGTCTGATCAAGGAGTACCGTCAGAAGATCGAGGCCGAGCTCGCCAAGATCTGCGACGACATCCTTGACGTTCTCGACAAGCACCTCATTCCCTCCGCCAAGTCTGGCGAGTCCAAGGTTTTCTACCACAAGATGTAAGGATGGACGTCCAAATTGGCTATTCGAAAGCAATACTGATTACGTGAACAGGAAGGGTGACTACCATCGCTACCTCGCCGAGTTCGCCGTTGGTGATCGCCGCAAGGACTCCGCCGACAAGTCTCTCGAGGCCTACAAGGCTGCCACCGAGGTTGCCCAGACCGAGCTCCCCCCTACCCACCCCATTCGCCTTGGTCTCGCCCTCAACTTCTCCGTCTTCTACTACGAGATCCTTAACGCTCCCGACCAGGCCTGCCACCTGGCCAAGCAGGCTTTCGATGATGCCATTGCCGGTCAGTACTACCGATATCTATGCTATGATTAATTTGCTGACTATGCTATCAGAGTTGGACACTCTTAGCGAGGAGTCCTACAAGGACTCTACCCTCATCATGCAGCTGCTCCGTGACAACCTGGTAAGACAAATCAACGCTTCTGTGAAAGATAGTCGCTAACTCCTTTTAGACCCTCTGGACCTCTTCTGAGGCTGAGCCCGCGGCGTCAGGCGCCGCTGAGGCCCCCGCTGCGGCCAAGGAGGAGGGTGCCGCCGAGGCACCGGCTGCTACCTCTGAGGAGCCCAAGGCTGAGTAAGGGGTTGGTTTCGTAGCATTCATTCTCTGCAAACCTGCGTTATTCGCCGGAATTTGGGTGGACTGGTGTCTACGGAGTGTGGACTGGAGATTTCATTTTGCGAAAGGCATCGTTTAGGCAATACACAAGAATCGTGAGGGGTTGATTTTTCCTACGGGACTAGCTGAGGCTAAAGAAGAGCATTTTGGAGGTCGTACCCAGGTTTGCTTTCTTAGACTCTAATGCAAGACCGTCTGGACAACAACAAAAAAAGACTAAAATTGCTTTCAAAAAAGCACACCCGGCAGCTTTTGAACATTGGCAGAATGTGATGCTTGCACTGTAGAGATTGATCACGAGAATTTGACACGCAACTCACTTATCTGCAGCTAGGGCTCGATTTGTGTTTATAATTCATCTCACTCATCCACTAGAGCGAAATGGACCTTCATCCACAGACTGCAATCTTGACATCCAACAAGCAATTCCCCGTTCTCACCCGCCTCCTCCAGATCTCCCTCCGTGAATAAGAAGCCTCGGGAGTTCCCGCACCTACAGCTGCGGTACCAACACTCCTGTCCTTCGTCGAATTCCAAATCGTCAAGATCCACGTTCTCGATACCCGTCTGGAACGCCTCCTCCCGCTCTAAGCCTTGGTTGTTGGGTGCGAGATCGAGAGACCTGTCATAGTCCGCCTTGAGCTTGGTATCCGACAGGACCTTGTATGCCGTGGAAATTTGATCAATTGTCAAGACGTCAGATTTCGCTGGCGACCTTGAACTTGCCGAATCTGCGGCTGTAGATCCGTCACCCTTTAGTTGTGGGTATTTATCCGGGTGGTTCTGGAGAAGAGCCCTGTGGTAGGCCCGCTTGATGACTTGTTGCGACTGATCTGCCGCTTGTTCCTGCAGCAGCTTGCGGGTGAGACCGAGGACTGTGTAATGGGTGTGGCCACCCGGTGCTGCAGGGGAGGAACTCATGTTGAGCGTGGAAGGGGGGTGAATATCCCCTTGTAGTTGATGCTGGGCGATTTTGTAAGTGAAATTTTCTGGCGAATTGGAGCTTGAGGAGACACTGATTATGGGTCACGTGAGGGGAGAGGACTGGATGGCCCAACTCAACTTGTGCATCCAAAGTGATCATGGGAGAAATGATGCGCAATGCAAAATCCAGTGAGGTGCTGAAGACACTTGTCCAAAGTCACTGTGAATGTCATAGACACGCCGTCATAGTAGTGGCAGGTATGGTCGGTGTGAGCGACGAGTCGCAGCATGACATGGGCAAACAGCCTTGGGAGTTGTTTGATTCGTTTCTTGTACATGATAATACATGGTATATGTACAGCGTCTAAAGCCATTGTCGCCTCGTAAGTTGAACAGGGAAAGAAATCGTTTATTTGGGGAATCTCTTCCAGTTTCTCTTTCCAACCTATGCACCTCGTCAGTATGCATGCTCCAAAAACACCATGCGTAAACAGTCGACTTACCTTCTTCCACTCCTTGATAAGCTTGGGCATCGCCAGCATAGCCTCTCTCCTCTTCTCCATCCTGAAGCACTTTGTCAGCTGTTGGTCCTCCAAGACGATGTGGCATGACGATATACCTGGGCATGACCATTCTCTCGTGAATCTTTCCCTTGACCTTTTGTCCCACACCCGTACCCTTGACCCTCAGACCAAACTCGACACGCTTGGCGATGCGAGCCTCGGTACCCTTGACCGTGGGTGGCAGAAGCTCCTCGACACCATTTTGGCGTGCGAGCTTGACGAGCTCGGCTTGTCGACGCAACGAGTAGACAGGGTCATGCCACTTGCCGGTATCGGGGTGCTTGTGGGCGGCGAACGGATTCGGCGTGAGCTCTTGGAAGCCAGTCTTGGGAGCGCCGGCGGGAGCAATAGAGGCGGGTGGCCAACGAGCGAAGAAGCGCTGTAGTTGCTCCGGCAAGGCCTTGGCCAGCGCGATGTGCTTTTGTGCTGACATTTTTTTTTCCCGTGGTTTCCTCCTCTTAGGTGACCTCCTTTGGTCGATTGAACGGGTGTGCCGTACAATTGAACACCCTCCCTGAACGTCGAGAGAATCGTGTGCCGTTCGGAGATTCGGGGAGGAATTGGAGGGGTTTCGCTGGTCGACACGGGCTTCTCTGTACGATTCGATGCCGGCGACGATGTTGGCTGCGAGACAAATTTGGCCAGCCTTATCCACCCCTGTACATGCAGGTGCAGGGGAGGGAAGCTCGGTGCGAGAGAGGGGCAAGTATTGCCGATCGCGACGCTATATGATTGGCCTCTCAACTGTGGCAGCTAAACTGTGGCGCGTGTTGCAGCCTTCTCCATCTGAGGAATGATATCCGTCAGCTCGATATTTGTCGCCGCAACTACAGCTGCAGTTTCAATCACCACCCCGCGCAATTTGATAACTTCCTTCGTGTATTACACAACGGAAGGAGGCCACAGGCTAAAGCGACGTGTGGAAGCTTTTCATGAGTGACCTCGATGGCCCGTGCACCCATTAGACGCGCCACGATAGATTGTGTAAGGCTACAACCCAGCCGACCTTCGCCGTCTTTAAACACCAACCCATCATCACCATCAGGCCCAAGATGAGCAAACGCGCCCCTTTAGATTTGGAGGAGATTCTCCGTCAAAAGAAGGCCGCAGCCGCCGAGGCAGCGAAGCCTCGTTTCATCCCAAAAAAAGAGCGCGAGAGACGGGCGGCGGAAAAGGCAGCAGCAGAGCAAGAGGAGCAAAAGCGGAAAGCCGAAGCTGAGGCGCGCGAAAAGGCCGAACGGGAGGCGAAGTGGCTGGCAAAGGCGAACACCAGTAACGGAAGAAATGTCACGAACGGCACAAACGGCACAAATGGCATCGGCGCCCCCGATCGAGTCCCAACCGGCCCAAAAGCTATGAACCAGCACGACGATGGCGGACGACGACGAGGACGGGACAAGCCCGAACCGAAAAAGGCGACAACGAAAGACGGAAAAGAGAAGAAATCAGCCGACACGATCGAAGCAGAGCTACTGCGCAACCGATATCTCGGCCCGGAAGTCAATAAGGAGTCGAAATTTTCCGTCAAGAAGAAGCGGAAGAGAGCAGCCGAGTTCAAGTTCGATTGGGACGCCGAGGAAGATACCACGCGAGACGATGATCCTTTATACGAGTCAAGCTTGGCGCTCAAGTCATACACATTTGGCAGTCTCGCAGGCGAGTTCAACGCAGAGGCTGAAAGTATTGCACTTGCCAGAGCCAAAAGGATTGAGCAGACGGACGCTGAGAACGGCAAGAGACGCGCTCAGGAGTTTATGGACGACTTTTACAAGGCTCGAGACCGAGCGAAGGAGCGCGCAGATCGTACAGGTCTCACGAAGCACTGGTCCAAGAAGGCCCTCGACGAGATGCGCGAGCGAGACTGGAGAATTTTCAAGGAGGATTTCGGCATCGCAACGAAGGGCGGTCTCATCCCCAACCCGATGCGCAGCTGGCAAGAGTCTGGTCTACCCCGCCGATTGCTCAATATCATCGATCAAGTTGGGTACACAGAGCCGTCGCCCATCCAGCGAGCCGCCATCCCCATCGCGCTGCAAGCCAGAGATCTTATCGGTGTTGCCGTCACAGGTTCCGGTAAAACTGCTGCGTTCTTGCTACCGCTGCTTGTCTACATCTCAGACTTACCGCCACTCACCGAGGTCAA
Organism: Colletotrichum fructicola Nara gc5; assembly: GCF_000319635.2. Taxonomy (NCBI): domain Eukaryota; kingdom Fungi; phylum Ascomycota; class Sordariomycetes; order Glomerellales; family Glomerellaceae; genus Colletotrichum; species Colletotrichum fructicola. Next base: position 2,223,244 of record NW_027094051.1, on the reverse strand, counting down.
CCGCAACGACGGCCCCTACGCACTCATTCTGGCACCGACGCGTGAACTGGTTCAGCAGATCGAGACCGAGGCGAAGAAGTTCGCCGGCCCTCTTGGTTTTAGAGTAGTCAGTATCGTCGGTGGTCACTCTCTGGAAGAACAGGCATTCGCGCTGCGCAACGGTGCCGAGATCATTGTCGCAACCCCCGGTCGTTTGGTAGACTGCATCGAGCGACGCCTCTTGGTCCTCTCCCAGTGCTGCTACATCATCATGGATGAAGCTGATCGCATGATCGATTTGGGTTTTGAGGAGTCGGTCAATAAGATTCTCGATGCCTTGCCCGTGACGAACGAGAAGCCAGACACCGAAGAAGCAGAGAATGCAGCTATTATGAAGAGGTATCTTGGTGGAAAGGACCGGTACAGACAGACAATGATGTACACGGCCACGATGCCACCGCTCGTTGAGAAAATCGCGAAAAAGTACCTACGGCGACCAGCAATTGTCACAATCGGTAACGCTGGCGAGGCTGTTGACACGGTCGAGCAGCGGGTGGAGTTTGTATCCGGCGAGGACAAGCGCAAGAAGCGTCTGCAGGAAATCCTTGCGTCCAACGAGTATGCTCCACCCATCATCGTATTCGTCAACATCAAGCGCAATTGCGACGCTGTTGCGAGAGACGTCAAACATATGGGTTACTCGGCGGTCACCCTTCACGGAAGCAAGACCCAGGAACAGAGAGAGGCAGCCCTTGCTTCCGTCCGAGCTGGTCAGACAGATGTTCTTGTCGCCACAGACTTGGCTGGAAGAGGTATCGATGTGCCGGACGTGTCCCTGGTCATCAACTTCAACATGCCGTCAAGCATCGAGGCGTACACCCATCGTATCGGTCGTACGGGTCGTGCGGGCAAGAGCGGTGTCGCCATTACGTTCCTCGGCAACGAAGATACCGATCTGTATTACGACCTTAAGCAGATGCTCTCCAAGAGCTCACTTTCCAGGGTACCGGAGGAGCTTCGTCGGCATGAAGCCGCACAGTCGAGACCTGTCAAGAGACACAAGATGGCCTAGCGGGGCCTGTAGACTAGGTTGTTATGAATAATGGAATGGCGTACTCGGAACGGGGTTTCTCGGGAGGGCAGCCGCTGTGTCCTGTAGTCCAAAAAACTAATACCGGTGCACACATACCATGTTTCGTTCTTGTCGCTGGGTTTCTGTATCGCCTCTCTTCAACCAGTATATCTGCATACATCATCCTCGCCATCGCACGCTCTGCTTTCAAAAAACGTTCCAACAAAAATCTCTGGTGAATAATCTTCAGCGGGAAACATTTCAGATCGGAACAACCCCATTCTTGGGACGGGGTCGGGGGTCGCTTGCGCACTTTTGAAGCCCACAGGCCACGGGCGCACTGAAACCATCGAACTGCAGTACCACCCAAATAGATGACGACCCCACCACACGATGGACCTCCTGCCGCGATTATCGTGATAATCTACTATGTCCGAGCCAAAAGCGTTCGGCGCCTCGGGGCTGGTGGCGGGGCAGATGCTGCTCCCTGCCAAAGTGTGCCTGACAGCGGGGAAGGATTCGGGGTTTCCAAGGCTAGCTCCCGCCGACCAAGCCAAGTCAACCCCACCACGGGTCACTTTTTTCTCGGTCTGATGTCAGGGCCCCGGGGCGTTCTGGGCCTGGGCTGCGCAAGGCGCCTGCAACTTGCTGCAAAAGAGTGCGGAATCAGTTTGAACCCAAGACTTTGAAGAGAAAATTTTTGACATGTTCCCGTCCCTTGTTCTGCATCCACGGAGCCCGAAGGCTACTGGGTACGGTAGGTAGTGCTAGCTTCACAGTTTACTGCTTCTGCTGCGCCTAAACACTCCACAATTTTCGGATCTTCACCGTTTCCCATTTCACATGGTTTTTGTATAAGTATTAACCCTGAGGGGTCGCCGGCCAAGTCATGACTTGAGAGGGTTGGCAATTACTCCCCCGTTCCCCTCTCTTTCCCTCCCTCTGTGCTCTTGGGCTCCCTCCTCGTCCTCTTCGACCTCCACGTGTTAGCGCGCGCGGTTTTTTGTCCTTCTTGTTGAACAGAGGAGGCACTTTGTCACTGCTGGCTAGCTCGATCGACACTGTGATCTGGAGCCACTAAGCCCGCCCCGGTATCGGTAGACTTTTCTCATTCGCCCAGCCTGCGACAGCAAAGAAAAACCGACAGGAAAAAACGGTCTCTTGGGAACGCGCTCCGAGTGACCGACACTCTGTACGGCTACTTTTCGCAGTTGCCCCGCGCCCACCGTCCTATGGTCATCCCACCTCCCTGATTCAACTCAGCACGAGGGGGAGCAGTGAGGACAGTGCTGAATAGACTTCTATTCATCCGTCCTGCACTTGCTCCTTTCTGGCGCATCTGTTACATTTTGCTGCCTGCGGCCGCAGCTGCTGCTGAGCGATATTGCGTCTTGTGCGGCAAAACGGCCAACAAGCACCAAGCAGGCATATAGGATCAGCCAGCAAACAACCAATCCATCCCCCTCTTTTTCACCGACCTTTGCTGCGGCATTACTGCGAGGGGTTTTGGCCCTTCGTTCGCCTTCTGTCCTACCTACGACGACGACATAAAGCAGAGGTAGATTGTGCGACATATCTGTTCCAGCTATCAACATGATGGACACTGCAGGCGCCGCCATGGACATCCCCCACCATGATGCTCCGGTCTCGTTGAAGAAGAGCCGCACCGCGGCATTGGAGGCGATTGAGGACATTGTATACGGATCTGTAAGTCGCGCGCGCCCCGTCCCTAAAGCTATAGAGGAAGTCTTCTAACGAGGGCATTTCGCACAGGTCGCCGGTGTAGTCGGCAAATACATCGAATACCCCTTCGACACGGTCAAGGTCCGACTTCAATCCCAGCCCGACAACCAGCCCCTCCGCTACAAGGGCCCGCTTGACTGCTTCCGCCAGTCTATCAAGGCCGAGGGTGTCTTCGGTCTTTACCGCGGCATCAGCGCCCCGCTCGTCGGCGCCGCTCTTGAGAACAGCAGCTTGTTCTTCTTCGAACGCATCGGTCGCGCCGCGGTCTACTCTTCCGGCATAACACCCCAAGGCCAAGAGCTTTCTCTGGGCGCGCTCTGGTTCACAGGCGCCTTCTCCGGCTTCTTCACATCCTACGTCCTGACACCGGTCGAGCTCGTCAAGTGCAAGATCCAGGCGCCTGCGAGGGCAGACGGCTCCGCGCCGCCACAGCTGCGCCCGCTGGCCGTCGTGCGCGATATCTACCAACACAATGGCATCAAGGGTTTTTGGGTCGGCCAAATGGGCACGCTGATCCGCGAATCGGGCGGTTGCGCCGCATGGTTCGGCAGCAAGGAGACAGTGACCAAGCTGTTTTACCACCTCAACAGTAGGGCGGCGAAGAGCCAGTCGGAGAAGGAGGCGCTCGCTGCGAAGCCGTTGCCGCTATGGCAGCAGGCTCTGGCGGGAGCCTCTGGTGGTGTCTCGTACAACTTCCTCTTCTTCCCCGCCGACACGATCAAGTCGCGCATGCAGACGGCAGCCATCGGCGATGCGACGCGGGGCCGGACGTTCTGGCAGGAGGGTGCTGTCGTATGGCAGCAACATGGGTTGAGGGGGTTGTACCGGGGATGCGGCATCACTTGCCTGCGCTCCGCGCCCAGCTCGGCCTTCATTTTCATGGTTTTTGACGGTCTCAAGCGACAATTCCCCATGCAGTAGACTTTCCATTTCTTCGTTTTTGATATCCTAGACTTGGGCGGGTAGATGGGTTTTGCTTTGGTCCATAAAATGGCATTTTGGAGGGCGTAGCGGGACGGCTGGTATATACATAAACAGATGTAAAATGTTCTTCACATGAGATTAGAAGAGGTAGACGTGAGCATGGATATCAACTTTTTTTCTGTCATTTATTGGTTTTAGAAAACCTAGGGGAGTTTTTCTCAGAAGACAAATTGAACGCCTACAAAAGTCACATTTGATTTAACTCTTGTTTTTGTTCTTTTCCGCCCTTTTCGGTGCCAACGCAACCTGAACCCAAGTAGCACTACTCCTTCTTGCCAGCGGCGGCCCTCTCCTCGGCGCCCTTGAGATCCCAGTTGTTGAGGTATCCAGCGCCGGCGCAGAGGTAGGTAGCGAAGCCGAGCCAGCCGAGGTAGGGGACAAGGAGACCTCCGGCGACACGGTCGACGGAGCCCCACAGGTAGGTCAGATAGGAGTTCACTCCGAGCAGAGCCACGATATCGACAGTGGCCTCAATTGGGCGTTTCCAGACGAAGAAGAGGGGCATCCAGATGAGGTTGAGGCCGAGCTGGATGGTGTAGAGGGTCGCGCCTTGCTTGGTCATGTTGATTTGCTCAATTGTAGAGAAAGGAGAGAGCCCGTTGTGGACGGCGCGGTAGGCGGCGTAACCCATCATGCTGTTTATTCCATGTCAGCTCATGCATGAATGGAGGCGTCGAAGGGAGGCATACCCATAGAGGAGAGTCCATACGGGACCAAAGACGTACGGCGGGGGGCGCAGGGGCGGGTTCTTGATGGCGGCATAGGTCTTTTGGGTATCTTTGGCTGCGGCCGTTTGGGTTAGCAAATTGAAGGTCGCGCTGAGAGACAGATAGACTCACGTCTAGATGAGTAGCCGACGGCTGTTCCTAGAGCAATGGGCAACAGGATCGAGGCCGCGGCATTCTCGAATACCTGGTGGGGTAAGGTCAGGGCGGGGATGAAGGTCGTCATGTCTGTGGCTCGGTAGGTTATGGGAACCGTATCAACTTGAACGATGCAACGTCAGCAGATGCAGTTGAGAAGAGTTGGCGATGTTTGTTATAATATAGGAGAGGTGCGTCGAGGTCTATGTTCGTCTGGAACATGCGATGGTATGCCTCGGGGCGGGTCCTGCTCCGACATGCGAGATAGCTACAGAGCTATGACGCAATGTATTGAATTTCACGGGTAACTGGCACTTTTACACGACCTTTGTAATGAAAAGGGAAATGGGGAACACAAATGCCGAAAGTGGGTGATGAACTTACGATTCAACAGGTGATTAGCAATTCTTGAGAAAGGACTGGCTAGCGACAACTGTCACAAATCGTCGCGTTGTCACCCTTTTTAAACTGACAGATGGGGACTCCATTCCTTAGATGGACATGTTCCTGTCGCTACAGGGGTGAAGCTCTGGAGATCGCTGGGGATCGGCCACTGTTCTGCAGCCCAGGGCACCTCTAGCTTGACGGGAATATTTGACGTGACCCACGGTCAGTTTGCCGCGGCTGTGAACAGCTGGGAGCTATGCCGCTTACTGCGCGACTGCCGATAGCCTTGCAACATCGTGGCTTCCTTCCTGGCACTTGAGGAGAGAAACCATGTTGATTCCCTTTTGTCGAGTTGGTAGGTGACAATTGCTTCTCTTCACGACCCAAACTCACCACATATTGACAAATCCAAAGGTGGTACCACAAGTCTCAGCCACAGCGGGTAATATGCCACAATAAGATATATGCACCAAAGAGGAGTCTCTGGACACGCTAAGCCTCCTTTGGTATCAGTGGGTCTCCCCAGCCGAACCTTTGTTCGTGTCTCGTCGCCCTTCGGCAGCAGCTAGGTCAGCCTCCCCGTTCCCAACTCTGCTTCGTCCATCTCAGAGTCCTCCGCTTTGGACCACAACGACTCTGCACTTCATCGTCGAGGCAGTCGCCCTCGCAACCGAAATAGTTCGTTCTCCCTTTTTATTTCTGCAGCATCTTTACTCGGCGCACCCATTGTCCCTTCATCCCCTTGATCCGGTTGCCCCAAGATACAATTTACTCCTGTCTTCCCTCCTCCCCAAACACATTCTCTACTCTCCCGCCCGGCTCCCCGTCCAGAAGAAAAAAGTCACCCATCCTCCGTTTGTCAATCCACATTATCAAGCCGGCCTCATTTGGCACCAATACTTCTTCTTCTTCCGTTTGCTCCGTCGCTCCTATTAGAGACGAGCCGTTTTTATTCCATCTTTGCCAGACGGCAATTGCACCACTTTTCTGCTGCTGCTATCCTCCCGAATTCTCAATTCTCTTTCTCTTGTTCCCATTTTTCCACAGAAAGCCGCTCCTTCCTGCAAGAATGATTTCTCTAACAGCAATCGCGTTGCCAAACAACAGGCGCCCTCTTTCCTTGCTTTCCTTACCTCCGATCGAGCAAGCGGCCGACACCACATGAGAAGCGAGAACGCGGCTACCCGACGCGATACTTAATCTAGGCTGAACGGCCGCCCATTTCCGCACGTCAACAAAGAGCAACAGAGACCATCCATTCTGGTTTTGTTTACCGCGACTCAGCAACAACAAGGCAAAGATGGACTCGTACTCTTCTCACCGAGACACCTCCGCGCGCTCGCCGGGCGACAGGACGTGGAGCAGTCGCGACGACACGCGCAAGGACGATCGAGGCGATTCTTTCTACCGCGGCAGGTCTCCTGGTGCGTACTTCATTCCCTAAACCCCATCAATCGAATCTCTGTAGATTCAGGGCCTCCCGTCAATGGCGTCGCCTCCGGCAATAAGGGTTCATTGCTTACCTCATCTTGTAGGCCACGATCGTCGCGATAGACGTCGTTCACGATCACCAGCTGCTGTCGACCGATACGAGCCCAGAGGCCGCGGCCGCGATGACTATGCCGGCGGGCGGAGGGATGATGATCGCAGGGGGAACAGAGACGACCGCGGAGACAGACGCATCAGCTCCCCGCCATCCAATATTGATCGATACGTCCCAGGACAAGACAGCGGCCCTGCTCCAATGACTGTCAACCCCCTCGCGGACCCGGTCAAGCTCCCCTACCAAGTTGGATTCTCCTACTTTGGCGAGTGGTGGCGCATGAACGAGAAGATCAAGGAAGAGAAGGAGCGCCAACGAAGTGGACGTCGACGCGAGCCGGAACGGGTTCGCGGCCCTCGTGAGGCTCAAGAGGAACGCGAGAAAGAGAAGTCCAAGATTCAGGCCGCGTACGATGCCTACAAAGAAGAGCTTCAGGCCAAGATGGCACGCACTTTTGTTGCCGAGCACAAAAAGGAGCAGTGGTTCCGCGAGCGCTACGTCCCTGAGATTCGCGACGGCTTCAGGTCACAACTTAACGAGTTCCGCCGGGGCGCTTATGGTCAATGGGAGCAGGACCTTGAGTCTGGCACTTTCGACGAGTTTTCTCTCGAGGGTCTGCCTAAGAGTGAAAGCAATGGACTCGGTGGTGTCGTCGAAAAGGAAGAGGGCGAGGCGACAGCTGCGAACGAGATTCTCGGTGTCGGAGACCTTGTTCCCGCCAATGGTGCCGATATCCGAGATGAGAACCTTTACCAGCCGACCTTGCTGATCAAGACCATCGCGCCTCATGTCAGTCGCCAGAACCTCGAGACCTTCTGCAAGGAGCATCTTGGAGAGGACGAGGGTGGCTTCAAGTGGCTCTCACTTTCCGATCCCAACCCCAGCAAACGGTATCACCGCATTGGATGGGTCATGCTTCATCCGTCATCAGAAGTCGCCCCTGCGGTGGTTGACCGTGCGGACCCCAAGGATGAGGATGAGGACATGCCGTTGAAGTCACCTGCCGTCGTATCCACCGCTGAGAAAGCTTTGGACGCCATCAATGGCAAGACTGTGAAGGACGAAGTCAGAGGCGACTTTGTTTGCCACGTCGGCGTACACAACCCACCCACTCACCCTAGAAAGAAGGCACTTTGGGACCTCTTTTCTGCCCCGGAACGGGTCGAAAAGGATTTGGGTCTTGTTCAGCGATTGGTCAACAAGTTCGAAGAGGACTTTGGCTCCGACTTCAACGCTGTTTTGAAGATTGAGGAGAGGGTTGATGATCTTAAAAACGCTGGCCGCCTTCAGCCGACCGTCACCGCCAAGAAGCCCAAGGCCAAGCGGGAGCGCGACCTTGATGTTGATGACGGCATGGAAGACGGTGAAGACGGTGCCATCGACGACGATGAGGACGAAGGCGCCGTCGATGAGGACGAGACCGACGATGAAGAGTTGCTCGTGAAGAAGAAGCAATTGGATCTCATGATTGAGTATCTCAGACGCGTCTTCAACTTTTGCTTCTTCTGCGTATTTGAGAGTGACTCCATCCACGAGCTTACCCGCAAGTGTCCCGGTGGCCACTTGCGCCGCCCAAGAAGCACTCTCGGCTCTGCCGCGAAGGCCGTTGCTCGTGCTAGCGCCAACGGCGAGCCTTTCCCTGGCAAGAAGCGCAATGAGATCGAAGAAGAAGGCGAGGCTGCCGATGGTGACAAGAAGTTTCGCAGCGCTACTGGCAAGGCGGAACAACAGCTTCTGCGCGCTTACAACTGGGTCAAGACCTTCGAGGACAAGATCATGCAGATTTTGGAGCCTGATACCGTAGACCTTCGCAAACTTGGAGGCCGCTCAGTTGAGGAAGCCGTCAGTGACGAGACGCTCAAGTACGTCAAGCAAGAGGATGAGCACAAGTGGAGATGCAAGGTTCCAGAGTGTGTCAAGCTGTTCAAGGAGGAGCACTTCTGGCGGAAGCACGTTGAAAAGCGTCACGCCGAGTGGCTCGAGAGCATTGAGCAAGAGGTAAGCACTCCTATTTCCCAATTCACAGTTGCTTCCTTGGCTAACATGTTGCAGTTCCATCTCATCAATGCTTATGTTATGGATCCATCTCATATCGCTCCGTCAAGAACGGATGCCAACTCAAATGGCCACTTCCCGCCTTCGAATGGTCAGCCTGCAACCGGAACTCCTAGAGGTTTCAATTTGCAAAACTTCACCATGAATGGTATGATGCCGATTCCCGGATTCCCTATGCCTCCTGGCGGCTTCCCTCCATTCCTGGGCGGGGGACATCCGGGCGTGCAGTCTGGCTGGAATGGCGGCGGTGATGAGCGCAGTGGGCCTGGTCCGATCCGCCGCGGAGGCATGGGAGGTGGCCGTGGCAACTACCGAAGCGGTCCCTATGACCGTCGCCCCAACCCGCGCTGGGACGGCGGCATGGGTGGAAGAGGCCGTGGGGGCGCCGGAAAATGGGGAGACGGTGCTGCTGGAGGAGCGGCTGTTGGGCCTCGTGAAGCCACCCAAGGTCGTAGTCTCAAGAGCTACGAAGATCTCGACCATGTTGCTGGCGGCGGTGGTGGAGAATTGAATTATTAGGGTAAACAACGCGCCAGCCGTCTTGGCCGTCTGAAGGCCGAGATCAAGAAAACCTTGGGGCTTTAACTGCAGCAGGCGTTATTTGCAGCAACAGTCTTACACGCGAGTTAGCGCGGCATTCGCACCATGGAGCTACATTCATGTGCTGTACTATGTAAATTACAAAATTGGGGGCTAGCTAGGAATTGCAAATCTGATCTTATCACTTTACATCGAACTATTTCTCGAATGTGGACCTTATTGTTACTCTTATCTCCAATAGTAGTACTTCCACTTGACATTTGCTTGGAGCGGCACCATTGTCTTGCTCCTTGAACATGAGTAGGTACTGCTATAGGTCTTCACTAGGAGTGTCTTTCAACTCAAACCTTTATTAGCCTGATCTACGATTCTTCTTGTTATATTACACGTGTTAAACGAGTCTGTTAGCAACTGCATGGCGGAAAACCCAAGTATATACTGGACTTTCCCAATCCTCGGATAGCCTATACCATGTGACACCTACGATCCCTGATGAAGCTTAGTGAGAAATACGCCAGATCGATTATTAGGTCGAAGCAACTATTATGATAATTCAAAGACGGAACAGCCATCGACGACATAAACCAACGTTTTACTCCAATAGACGCCAGAGCACCCGTACCCCGCTCCCACGTAGCTTTCCCCACGTCTGCCCGCAATAAACCCCAATCACGCTGAACTCTACCCCATTCCGCCCGAAGCTCTGTCTCATGGGTTTTGTGCTGCGTACGGGCCTAGGTTTCGTAGCCACTTTCCGGTTCGCCGCGGGAGAGGCTATCCGGCTGTCGGGGGTTTGCTAACTGATTCCAGTACGCAGTGCCCTTTTTTTGGTCCTTTTGGCAGGGGCTCCAGCTTCCCGCGGCGGCCTTCACCCCGCGCAGGTGATGACCCCCGCACTGAGACTTCTGACATAAGGCGCGGAAGACAGGAACTTGTGTTGTTCAGTGAGCCGATTCCGGGAGAGAACATCGTGACATTAAGACGTACATAATAAACACCTTTGCGGTCGAGGATTCACCCTCAATCTCTAATACATCATACCCTTTTTACACTCTATTAGTTTGAGCAATCATGTCCGCAATGCAGGCAGCCAACAGGCTCAGGACGGCCTTCACCAAGGGAGTCGGGCCCAGCTTGGGGCTGTGGCAGATGATTCCCGGCGCCAACGTTTCCCGGGTTCTCGCAAAGAGCCCGGGCATCGACTGGGTCTTGGTCGACTGCGAACACGGAAACATTGACGGTAACGTGGGACCCTTTCGGGTTTTGCCAAGGACACCGAGCTGACGGCGTGACTTCATCCAGACGGGGCTATGCACGATGCCGTCCCCGCCATCGCCGCCGCGGGCGTATCGCCAATTGTGAGGTTGCCGGACATACAGGGTTGGATGGTCAAGCGTGAGGGCTCCCATGTGTGGCGATGAGGCTTGAAGAACATACTGCTGATGACGTGACGCAGGCGCCTTGGATTGTGGTGCTCACGGGGTAAAATCACGAACACGCAAAAGAACACGGGGGCATCACTAACACGAAAGACAGATCCTCGTCCCGCTGCTCCGCACGCCTCAAGAGGCGAAGGACCTCGTACAGTCCGCCAAGTTTCCCCCTTGGGGACGACGGGGTTTCGGGTCGCCCCTCGCCATGGAGAGGTTCAACCCGGCGCCGACCATGACCGAGTACTTGCAGCAGGCCAACGACAGTCTGTTGACGATGGTACAGATTGAGACTCAAGAGGCTTTAAACTCGGTCGAGGACATTGCTGCGGTTGAGGGTATCGATGTACTGTTCATTGGGCCCTTTGATCTTGGTCAGTCAGAACGTCACGGGTACCAATCACGAGATGAGTCTAACCGGGTTGCAGGAAACAACATTGGCCACCCAGTGATCAACGGCGTCATCAAGAAGGAGTTGAGTGATGCCATTGACCGCATCCTCGAGGCCACCCACAAGGCGGGCAAGAAGGCTGGCATCTTCTGCACCTCAGGAGAGCAGTCGAAGTTCTTTGGAGACAAGGGATTCGATATGATTAGCGTAGCGACGGACTACACGGCATTGCAGTACACCTTGGCGGAATCTTTGAGCATAGCCCGCGGGGCGGCGAAGCCAGCCAAGGGTGGATCATATTAAACGACTGACCTGGGTGGTTGAAATGAAGAATTAAGCGATTATGTAGGCTATGTTCTTGCTTCGGCTCCGGGCCAAGACCTTTGCGGCCGCGTTCAAAGTATCCGTTTATTTGCCCTCAACCTGGTCCATCTTGGCTTCGATCTGGTCGGGATCGAAGCGATGCATGAGCTTGACGGCCTTGCCCACGACTCTGGGGTCTGGGTCCTCCTCAGGGGCCTCGGCTTTGCTGATGTGGATCTGGGGAAGAAGTGAACGTGAGTTTGGTGTAAAGTGCACTCGAGCTGCCAACATCGGACGTCTGCCTCCCTCGTTGTCGCTCAGGTAAACTTACCACAGGCACATCGAAATCGTATAGGTCTTTCCACCGTTTAAATTCTGGCTTCGTGATTTCAACCTCTGTGAAGTCAAACGGCCTCTTATCCCACACGGCGGAGAGGGCCGATTTCCCCCTTACACACAAGCCGCACCCATCGCGAGTGAAGAGTGTGATCCGGCATGCGAGGGCTTGTTGAAAGAGCCGCCGTGTTGGAGTAAACATGTTTGACGATCAATCAAGCTAAGAAATTCAAACAACCGAAAGATTCGCGATTGCCTCTACAAGTGACGTGTTCGCCGGAAACCACGCCCTTGGTGCAGATGTATCCGTTCCGAGTACGTACTGCTGTGAGATGCCAGGATGGCGGGACGGGAAAGAGGCTCGAAGGGCTGTGAAACAGCCTCGTTTTCGCTGTCAGCTGAGAATGGAAGAATGGGAATGTGAGCTGTCGAGCTGAAGGTTAGGGGGCCAAGGACAAGGGTCTGAACAGCGTGGGAGACTCTCAGAGGTGAGATGACGGTGCTGGCAGGCAGTATGGAGGGTGTGAGAAGAGCGCCCGTTGTGTTGGTTTCAAAATGTCCGATGAATGATTGGGTGTGGGCGGCAGAGTTGTTGTAGACAGCCCAGGGTGAAGAGTGAAGAGAGCGTTGCAATTGGCAATGTCTGTGAGGAAAGAGACAGCAAAAGGCAAAAGTGTGGGCTGGTTGTGGTTGGTCTGGTCGTACGGAGGCATGTTTCCAACTGAACTCCTACCCCGGCCTTCGCGCCGATATTGTGCAAGGTCCTGGCTGGTAGGCCTTCGGTCGATTCTTCCAATGTCAGCTCACAGCAGGGTATCTTATCGAAGAAGGCGGTGAACCAATTGAGACAGACGCAGCGAGCGCGGCGGACGAATCAGAGGGGGCATATGACGGAGCTCGTGCCTAACATGCATAATTTTGAGCCGCTACGGCGCAAGTAAATGGCGGCCGGGACCCCTGGGAAATTCTGGAATCCTGGAGAACATAGCAACCCCTCCACCGAAGCGACGACATCGACGTCGGCCACGACTGCCCCTCACCTTCCACTTTACGGGGGCTCCTTTCGAGCAATTTACAAACAAGCAGGACCCGCCCGCCGCCAGCGTGCCCTTCCTTCCCTCAAACGTCACCACTTGTCGCTTCTGGATTTACTTTTCTTTCTTGTTCTCCTTTCGCGATCCAGCTCCCTCCTTCAGGCTTACTTACGGACTCCCGATCGCAACATCATCAAATCCCAAACAAACACGCGAAAACGACAGCGAGCCATCCCACATCATGGCGGAGAAGTGCGTCCACCAAGGCTGCGGCAAGGTCTACACCGATGCAGAGGAGCCATGCGTCTACCACCCCGGCCCTCCCATCTTCCACGAAGGCCAGAAAGGTACTCACTTTCCGCTTACCATGCAACACCGCACTGCCGATTTCATCTTACCTTTATTTTACACTTCGTCATTTCAATGGAGACTCCCATCGCTCCCGTTCTTGTCCCGTGAACTGGGATAGGGATCACCCTCTTCCCCCCCATCCTCCCGCCCAATTGAAGCTTTCCGAACCTTTCGCATCCCTTGCTTAGCCTCCCTCCTCCCAATAATGTCGTCGATTGTAACACACAAGCTAATTGCAAATCACTGCCAGGTTGGAAATGCTGCAAGCCCCGCGTCCTTACCTTTGAGGAGTTTATGACCATCCCCCCCTGCACAACCGGCAAGCACTCTACAACCGACCTGCCACCCCAGATCGAGAAGAAGAAGGAAGACGCTGCTGCGGCCGCCCTTCTTGACAAGCTCGCATCGGCACCGGCCCCGGCGCGCAAGCCCCTCTCCCAGACCCAGGCCCAGGCCGCTCCCTCTCCTCCTCCTCCACCCCCGGAGTCCGAGTCCGATGACGCCTCCCTCGAGATTGCCGATGGCGCGACCTGCCGCCGCAAGGCCTGCTCGGCCACCTACCGCAAGGGCTCCTCCCGTGATGCAGAGTCCTGTGTTCACCACCCTGGCGTCCCCATCTTCCACGAGGGTTCCAAGGGCTACAGCTGCTGCAAGCGCCGCGTGCTTGAGTTTGACCAGTTCATGAAGATTGAGGGTTGCAAGACCAAGAACCGTCACTTGTTCATCGGCAGCGGTAAGAAGAAGGGAGCCGCCGCCGATGGAGGCGAGGAGAAGCTTGACACTGTTCGCAACGATTTTTACCAGACTCCCTCTACTGTTATCGCCTCCTTCTTCCTCAAGAAGATCGTCAAGGACTCTGCCAAGATTGAGTTCAAGTCGCAGTCCATCGCGCTCGACTTGCCTACTTCCGACTCACCGCCTAAGCGCTACACCGCCGAGGTGCCTCTGTTCGCGCCCATTGATGCGGAAAAGTCCACCTTCAAGGTCCTTGGCACTAAGCTCGAGGTGACTCTCGCCAAGGCCGGCGGCGAGTCGTGGCCGGTTCTGCGCAGTGACGACCGTCTCACTGGTGAGATATTACAAATCGGCAAGGCGGGGCGCTTGCAATAGCCGTTATAGCACATGACCTGCTACAGACTTGACCGTTTCCTGCCATATCAGACCCGGAATAGCATTCATACGGATGTATCAAGGAAAAAAAGGGGGGGTGGGAAAACACCGTCAGCGAGAAGGATAAGAGGCGGGAGAGATAAAGGGGTGTTCAGCATACATTATCCCGTCATCATTTGGCATAAAGAAAAAGGAAAAGCACGCAAGATACCTCTAGATAGGCATGTGAGACATGGTGTCCCGCCCACGGGAAGGACGCGGTGTCTGCGGTAATCCAAGAAACCGTAAAACAAGGAAGAAAATCCGAGATAACTGAGAAAACATTCTACCGCTACGATGGTGGGCAGTGTATGTGATCTGCGTTTGTCCTATCTCTGCGTGTTTCATTTCACTCTTGGCCAAGAACATGTGCCCGCAGCACGTTGCGCGGCCTCGTCCATCGACTCGATCTTTTCGGGGCTAGCGGGAGAAACATGTTTTGAAAAACTTCACTGAACCAACAAGACTGATTGCGGCCAGCTCGAACACTGCAGACTTTGTGATGATGTACGCAATCCAGGCCCTGTGGCCCTGAGCGGTGATAAGTGATGCCAAGAACAGGAGCAAAAGCCACGGACCCTGAAAGGACCACACAAGCAAGCCCTCCTTCCGTGCGCGCGCTCGTCCTCTCCAGCCTCTCTTTACTCCTTCTGTCTCTCACACTACTCTCAGCATCATCACGGTTGTTGAGATGACGATGATCACGGCCCAAAAGACTTGGCATTCGAACCATTGGCTTTTGCGCGGTGACGGTTTCCTCTTAGCCACATGACAACGCACAACGCACGCTACCACTGCGCTTCAACATTCCTTTCCGTTCTTAATGAGTGCCGAGAAATGTGAACTCGCGGCTTATCTGATTTCCGTCTTCTCATCGTCCAAGCCTAGTCTCATTTTGACAATGACCCATGTCCAGAAAGAGAACTCCGGTGAGAAGTGACGGCATGTGAGAATGTTACAACAGGAGCCACCCGGAGCCCGTTGTTCTCTGCCCAACCCATGTCCCGTTTTCAATTCTCGTAGGGCCCAAGAAGAACTAATGCCGACGCTAGTGACAACACCCCTGGAGGCTGGCTGACGGAAAACCTCCCCGTCGAATGTAACGAAAAACAAAAAGGAAAGCTGATCAGAGTCAAGGGTTCGACTTTTGTGATAACCAACTGACGCGCCAAAAAGTCTTGGCTCGTGTAGCGGCCTGATGCACTTAGACAGGAACCCGTATGGAAAGTAAACTTTTTTTATTCAATTTCAACCCACTCGCCCGTGCCACAGGGATCATTACAAGAGCACGGATAATGGTGCGCACAGCACACTTCGACACACGCGTGCACACCCCTACTCTAACCGTCTCCGAAGGGCCATTCCCTCCCGTCTTTTCCCTTTCTTTCCAGTCTTTTTCCCTCTCCACTCACACTGACTCCCGTCCATAGCCCGCCAGTGCATCTCCCAAAACGCCAAGCCCGCAATGTGGATTCAGGAGCATAACAAAACATACACAAGAATGAGAGGAGAAAAGGGGTGCCAAGAAAGGCGGCGAAAAAGACATACAGAAGAGAGTATCCGCCAAGAAAAGCCAAAAAAGAGGACAGGCGTGTAAAAGGAAAAAAAAGTGAAGAAAGGTGGAACCGGTCGGGGTGATGGGAAAGACGGACATCGTCATCCCGCCTCGGCCGGAATCCGCAAGGAGACGAGGTCCCCTTCGCAGCCGTCAATGATCGGCTTGGTGCTCCGCTTGCTGTTGCCACCAAGAGTCCGTCTTCTGGAGACCGTCATTCCGGCGCCCGCCCGGTAGTCAGGTGGTAGTGGCTTTGCCAGCTAGTGCGGGAGGACGTGTCCGGACTAAGAGGCTGGGCGGCCCGTACGGTAGTAGCTAGGTTCGCTGCCCAGCCGCCTTAGTAGCCGGTGGTAGAGACTGGCGCTTCTGCATTGCTGGTGGTTCTGTATTCGTAGGGCCGCCCGCTCAGAAAAGTAAAACGACAGGGATGTTCCTGCCAAGGCGGCGAGAAAGGGAGAATCCCATAAACCCAAAAGGGACAGGTAGAGGTGGCTGCAGACAGCGGGTGGGGAATGAGGGCTATGCCGCTCCGGGCGGAAACGGGCGTCTCGTAGTCTGTAAAGTCATAGTTCTCCAGTGTATGCGTAGCTGAAAGTGCAGCGTGCCGTAGTAGAGGCGTTCTGGCGGTCCCAATTGCAGGGACTCTGCTCGTTCGTGCCTGGTGTTATGACGTGGGGGTCGCCATATGCTGGTCGATCTGGCGGGATCTAGACTGTGACCTTTTTTGCCTTTGACTTCGCCGCACCGATGCAAGGGTGGGGCCTGCCGCCGCGGGATGTAACGGACCCGTCGTCGCCGCCTCAACCACTGGCACCAGGCTTGGTAGCCGGATTAGGGGATGGCGCTCTCGAGTCCGTGCCGTTGTAGATTAGCTGGAAGCCATCGCGCCGGCAGACAACAATCGGCTTGTCGTTGGAGCAGCGCCCAATGATCTCGCTCGAGTCGGGCATGCTGTATGGCACGGCGTCCTTGAAGTGGATGATTGGGCCGCCGTCCATTGTGAGCCCGATAATCTCGGCTCCCTGAATACCCTCGTCCTCATCAGAGGCTTCAGCTTGAATGGTGTTTCTGGAAGGCGTGTTAGCACGGATCGTTTTTTTACCTTGGCAGGTATCATCGGGCAGCCACGATGCCTGCCAGGTGAAAATTTTTGAGATTGCACTTACACTTGGCTCATTGGCAAGGTGTTGGCGTCGCTCATCTTCCTCTTCCTAGCATTGGCGGCCCTCTTAACCCTCCTAGTGATGCAGCCGTGAAGGTAGTGGAACAGGCCTGCGATGACGAGAACCGGTGTGCCGAGAGCCAGAGCCCAAGGTCTGTAAGTCGTTAGTGAATGAACGGTGTAGGGGTAGCTAGAGAGATGACATACGGGTTTCTGCGTTGTCTCAAAGAGTGCACCAGAGCCAGAATGACTCCGCACACGGCAATGAGAGATCCGACCTGGATCATGGTGAAAGTCGACCAGTAAAGTGACATGAGATCTTCTCCGTCGCAAAACTGCAAGGCCATCAAAGTGAAAACCTCCATGATGACCGTTACCAAAGAGACACACACGCATCCCAAACTGAACCAGATACAGCGTCTAATTGCCTGTTTTCGTTTTGAGTCTGTCGGTGGCAGGTCCGCAACGGCGTCTAATGTCCTGAACAGTTGGTCAGTGAGACTGTTTGAGAAAAGACCGTGATTACAACGGCGTTGCGGAGAACTTACCGAGTGTATCCCCATGCTGCAAGAAACAGGATGAACAAGTTGAAGACGAAGAGGAGCCAGTAAAGGAGATCGAATTGCCATCTGTCAAGATGTGAAGCAAAACGGGCGTAGTGTGCGCATCGAATAGGGTCATAAGGCGTAAAGTCTTCTTCGTTGGCAACCATCTTGGGCAACGGTCTGGCGGCAAGTTGTGTCGTTGTTGTTCAGGTTGAGCGTAGTCCAACTATGCTGTGTGTTGCTGTAGACACTGATGTTCAAGTTGTATATGAATGTCTTCTTTCGATGTCGTCTGGTGGTTCCGGATGACAGAAGGCTGATGGTACTGACACTTTGACAGATGGTGATGCAAGAGGCTCTGCTTCTTTATACCAAGTAGGAAGGACTCGTTTTGTAAAGTCACCGATCCGCAGGGTTACTCTAGCATGGGGCGGACTTGCCCAGGCTTGCGTGTGTGCGGCAGGGGGGTGCTTTCACAATCTGATGGCGGGCAGGGGTCGTCGTGGCCCTACAACTACCGAAGGGCCACCCCGGTGTATGCTCCTACAGAGGCTTGGGGACGGACGGGTGGGGATAGAAAGACAAAGCTCCAGAGAGGCTTGTCAAGTAGATTGCGATTGCAAGATTGGCTCAGAGTTGACATGGGCACAAGAACAACGCTCACGAGCTGCCAGACGCTACTGCAACTCAACTTTGCGCCGTCATCTTTAGACCCGCCTCCATTTTTCAGTCGACGACCAGCTGCACCAACCGGTGGATCCATCGTCAAACTCATCTTGTCACCAATGATGCACTGATGCTGAGTCGAGTGCGGAGGAAGGCTAGGAATAGCGCTTGAAACAAGATGACAGTGACAGCGTTGTCGACCTGGGCTTGCGGTGATCCGCATGTGGATGGCGATGCTGTCTGGGCGATGTCTGGGCAGTCTCTTGGCAAGATGCGCGGGATAAGACGTAGATTGCCGATCTGTAGGCGGGCCCTGGTGACGGCCGATTGTGGATTTGGATTGGTCGGAGGTCGCATTATTCTCCGGACTAGGGGGGGCTTAGCAACGACGTTCAGACTCGACGCTCAGAAAACCGCCCATGGTTCTCTGAGCTCGACGACAAGTCGAGCTTCCCTGGTCCACTAACTGACTCCGTCCAATGGCGCCCGAGGCCGCCGTCGGTGCGAAAAGCCACCCCGCACGTCTCATGAACGAACCCTCAACACATTCTCAACTCAACTCATTCCCTCCATCAGCTCAACTCTGTCGAGCATCATACCCTTCAGACCAAGATACTCTCTCAGAGAGTCCCACTCGATGCCACCCTCTTCACCGTGCCTCCATTTCTCCTTGTAACCCCACGCGCATGCAATGTCATCCATGGCAGCGCGCTCCTCCTCGCGAATCCAGCGCTGGTGCAGCGGGATACCTGGAGCCCAAGTAACACGCCGCATGTGATCGTTGACAGTGGTCCTCGCAACCACACCGATTGTGCCAGTGAAGCCCAGATATGCCAGGATAGCGACAAAGGCGAATTTGGTGGCTGTCACGGGCTCCATTGTGTTCTGGAATGCCGAGAGATTGGAGGCTAGAGCGTAGACCCCAATTGGGGCCGCAACCACGGCCGAGGCGGGCAGAAGCGCTTTCCGCAAAAGCTTCTGCCGGTAGAATGCTTGTGTCGCATAGCAGGCCTCAACGATGCCAACTGCAGCGTCCAGATTCTTGGCGTCGATGGCGGCCCCCAGAGCTGTTTCGGCGACAGCTGCCTCGATGGCCTTGTCTGCTCGCTTTGGGTTCTGCTGTACGTAGGTGATTGAACCCTCGACTGCCTTGGGTTTGGGCTTTGATGCATACAATTCGAAAACTTGGGGTAGTGTCTCGGGCCTGCCAAGCCTAGCTTGGATGTTTACGTACAGCTCCAAGACCTGGGGACCAATGGAAACGGTGGGGTGTGCGATAATTTGGTATGCTGACTCGGAGATTGTGTCGACTGTATCCTTGACGGAGACTGACGGGATCGACGTGCTACCAGAATTAGCTGCAGTCGAGTTCGAGTCCAGGGATAGCAGGTTTGACGCGGTCGACGCCGTGAGGGCAGAGGCCGGACGAATCTCCGACTTGGATAGATATGGTTGAATCGCATTTGCGGCGCCTTGGCACGTTTTCAAGGCTGCGATGACGAGCTGTGGAGTGGGAATTCCGTCCGTCGACATGAAGCGCTGCTTGCTCTGCTGAACAATCGCAGCCAGCTTGTTCAGGTCAGGGAGCTCCTTGGACACAGCCCTTGTGCCGACAGGCCTCTCGTGACCATCGCTCCTCAAACCCGATGTAGATACCGTGCTCGTGAAGCGGCTTTCCCCAGCAAATCGTCTCAATATGGTATTCTCGTGAAGCTTGGCAGATCGCGAGGAGACGATCGCAGATACGTTTGGCTTGGCGGTATGAAGGAATCGAGTCTGTTGCCCAGCGCGTGATAGGGTCACGCATAACCGACAGAGGGATCGTCGTTGAGCGGCCGCTGGCCGGATGATGGCGGTCCGCATCATCTTCGTGACGAAGAAGGCTGAGGATTCGGGCGTTGGCGTAGTAGAAGGGACCTGCGACGGACCGAATCGAACGCTATGAAGTCGAGCGCGCGAGCGAGCGGGAAAGGACGCGTCGTCGACTGGTCTCTGAGGGCTGCTGTATTTCGAAGTAGCACAGCGGTTGGTCGTGGGTTGTGAATCGTGGAAACGAAGCCAAGAGAATCAAGCAAAGGGGCCGTCGGGCGGGTGAGGCAACAGCCGTCCTCTGGGCGAGATCCCGGGAGAGGCCGTCTTGGGGCCTTGGACAAAGGAGTGGGAGGCCGACGCGGAGACCGACGAGTAACCTGGCTGGTGTAACAGGTGCAATGCGAAGGAGAGTGAAGCTTTCGAGGAGACGGACGTTCCGGGGCAAGCTGGGAGCTCCTGCAAAATTTCCACCCGTAGGCCCAATCCACCCAATAGCAGGAGCTCTAATCGACCCCCCCTGGCCCTATCTCACAGGCGATCACTCCAGGTTCGGAGAGGCTCTTCGGCAGCGCTCGCCGCACCAATGAGGCCGGCACTTGCCCCTCCAAGCGGGGTCCGTCATCGCTGCAGTAGTTAGCGCACAGCAGGCTGAGTACCTACAGGTCATCGAAGAAACGTGGTTCGGGTACAGCCACAGCCGCTGCGCCAACCATGAGCTTGCACCGCACGCCTCGCCAACATTCAGTTCATCCTGCATATTTCTCAACACCGTTCTTTTCCAAGACTTTGGGACTGTAGATCTTTCTGTAGCACTGCATTAGGTTTGATTAGATGAACATAGTGTATCTTAAGCTTCTTGGCTCTATTCCGGCTCATTTTCTTGGTGCACCTTTTCTTTTCCTTCTTCTCATGTACGGCGTATGCCACTGCAAGCCGCGTTGGGCAATTGCGTCAAGTATTCGTACTCTCCAGCCACAGCTACTTGCAAATACTCCCCGGGCTGATGGGGCTTGTGCGATACTTTTGCTTTGGCGGTGTCCACCCGCAAAAATGGAAGTAGCTCGAACCAGGCAGCGGTGCTCAGCCCACTCATGCTGTAACGGTAGCACTGCCAGCGCCCAACAGCGCCGCATCTCGAGCGTACGTCCAAGAACTGCCCGAGGATGACGAAACACCACGCGGCTGAAAAGCTACCCCAGAGTAACATCATCTAGTCGCCCCTGGGAATGCACTGATCGACCCTCGAGAGCCTCACTTGTCGTTTATTGAAACGATACCCTGTCATCTGACAGCACTGTATCTCGACGACATCTCTTCCATCGCCGTTGTTGTCGACACGACCGCTGTGCTCCAGCCTCCGTTCAACCCGGTCCACTACAACGAAACGACAACGACATTTATTGACATCGACAACGCACTCACCGCCAGCCATCGGCGACATCCATCTACCACCCTCATCCTTTGAAATCACTCATCGTTCCATCGAAATTAAGAAACACACACGGCCGAGTCGACCGAACCGATCTCAACATGCCTCCTCCACCTCCCCCGCCGCCTCCGATGCCTGGAATGGGCGGTCCTCCGCCTCCGCCTCCGCCCGGGGGACCTCCAGGACTAGGCAGTCTGCCATCGAGGCCGGCAGGAGGAGGAGCGAACAGAGTATGGCCTCAATCAAGACGATATCCCTTTGCTCAGACAACAGCCTGCTAATGTGGTCATCAGGGTGCCCTTCTCTCCGATATTTCCAAAGGCAAAGCTCTCAAGAAAACCGTCACGAACGATAGATCTGCTCCAGTTGTAGGAAAGGTGTCAGGCGGCGGAGGAGGAGGAGGACCGCCCATAGGAGGTGCGCCCCCAGTTCCTGGATTTGGCGGTGCACCCAAACCTCCAGGAGGTCTCGCGCCTCCGGTACCTGGGAACAGAGCTAGAAGCAACAGCGATCAGAGTGGTAGTGCTCCGGCACCAGCTGCGGAACCCGCACCGCAACTAGCTGGACTGTTTGCTGGGGGCATGCCGAAGCTGCGCAAGACTCGCGGTGCTGTCGACACCGGCGCGGCAGCCGATTCATCCTACCTGTCGGATCCCGAGAACAACGTACGATCGTCTTCCGCGCCAAAGGTGCCTGCCTTCGGTGCGCCCAAGCCACCTGCTGGTGCGGCGCCAGCTATTCCTGGAAGACCTCCTCTCCCGCCTCCAGGTGGTGCTCCAGCACTACCACCGTCGATCGCCCATCTGCGAAAGACACCCAGCGATGTTCCCAGGCCGAGCTCCTCGGCATCCATGAAGGGGCCCCCGCCTCCTATTGGCAAGAAGCCACCACCACTGCCTGCATCTCGAAAGCCCTCTACAGCTCCATCGAACAATCCACCTCCTCTGCCTGGTGCTCCAGCTCCTGGCGCCCCTCCCCCGCCTCCTCCATCAGCTGCTCCAGCACCTCCCCCATCGGCACC
This sequence comes from Colletotrichum fructicola Nara gc5, assembly GCF_000319635.2. NCBI lineage: Eukaryota > Fungi > Ascomycota > Sordariomycetes > Glomerellales > Glomerellaceae > Colletotrichum > Colletotrichum fructicola. Next base: position 2,200,894 of record NW_027094051.1, on the reverse strand, counting down.
TCCCTCGGCGCCGCCACCACCCCCCGCCGCTGCTGCACCCAGAGCCCCAGCGCCTTCACCCCCTTCTCGATCTCCAGCACCTCCACCTCCTCCACCCGCATCAAACGGGCCTTCGCCTCTGGCAATGCAAGCTGCCCTACGAGCAGCTGGACAGGCATCACCCAGTGCCGCACCCCCGCCACCTCCATCCACGGCGCCTTCGCCTCCCGCGGCCGCACCTCCCCCGCCGGCCGCCCCTTCGCGGGCCCGGTCCGGGTCTGGACTTCGCTCATCTATGCTCGACCCTAGCGCCTTTACTCTTGCCCCTAATGGAGCAAAGAGCCCGCCTCCTTCACGTACCAACACAACCACGAGCCTGAGTACGGCTGGCGGTGGTGGTGGCGGCGGACGTTACATTGTCCAAGACTCGCGTTGGAGGTTCCAGGACGAGGCCATGCTTCCAAAGCCTAGGGAATTTCTCGGTGGCCCCAGACGCTACAGGGCTGGCAGAGGAAGCAGTGTTCCCCTCGACCTAAGCGCATTGTAAGGAGGTTCATGATACTGGGGATCAGTTGTGTTCAGCCTGCAAAACCTCACGGTGATTACGAGGGCTCAACGCCTGCGGTGGAGTCTCTACGCACGCTGTATTCTACCGAGGGAACATGCGATGAGCTTGGGGGAACGCGTTCATGGACCATCCCACGCTCTTCCAACACTATTACCTCTTGGCGTTAAGGAGGATGACTGTATTTTAGGCAAGCGATCATCTTGTGAATATTAGCTTCACAGAGCGAGTACCTTGCATCAAAACGTAGCGGAGTAGCCTTTCAATGTTCCGAAAGTCCGCAGGGCGTCGTTGTAACGAAACGATCGCCGAGACGACATCTAGATCGCTTGGTTCTTGGCGTCGGTGACTTTCTCAAGGTCAAGACGATGGTTCACTTGTGACATGGTTCCATGGTTCCCAGATGGATCCTATGGGGGAAACTCTACGACATCGGGATTGATCTCGGGGGGCGTGAAGGAATCAAGGACGGCTTACAGGCATACGAGCGATGCGTAGGGTATGGTAACACCGTGGTTCGAATATGTTCCTGGCATCTATTCACTTGTGATCGGCGGAGTCCATCTAGACATCCCAAAAGACTTTAGGATCCAAAAATACCTGAGATTGACTAGCAAATCATGCGTACGTGTGATGTGTCTACAGCCTCGCGCATCCCGGATTTCTGGCTTTTACGAGATTTGCGCCGAAATTGAGACGAAGTTTCTCAGTATCAAGCCGACGATGAGACGAGGTTCCTGTTGGTCTTGGCGAGCAATTGCTTCTTCACTGACTGCCCTTGTTGGTCCAAGTTTTCTCTTCAAAATCTGCCCTTCCAGAACCCCTCAAGGATCCATCTCCTACGATAGACGACGTCTAAGCCTCGCCTCGTCTCGAAAAAGTTCTGTGACAAAACTTGACAGCCCTGTCTGCTGCCCGCCTGCCCTTCACGTGCTCTGCAGAGGCTGCTGCTGGGCCGCGCAGAGTCCGCACAACCGTCCGGGCCAGTTTCGCAAAAGGGCAACTCGTTTCGAGTAGCAACTTCGAACGTGTGTCAACGGAGTTGTCAACGAAACTTTTTGCCCGTCCTTACCCTCCCGCAGCCCAAGGCCAGCCAGCCAGCCAGCCAGCCAAGCAGAATTTGCGGACTGTCCGGACTGCGCGAACGACACACGACACCGCATGTGGGTTTTGCCTGTTGCTGGTTTCGGGTGACTCTGGCCTTGCAGCCACGGCTGCGTGTGTCAGAGGATGGACTAAACTCTCTTACATTTTTGGCTTGCTGACTTGCAGCGGAGACAAGACAGACGTACGCAAGCAAGAATCACGTAAACACAGCCAACAAATCTAATCAGATTGTTCGGGCGAAACTCTTTTACCCACTCACCCATGCCTCCCTTTTCACTTTCACATGTGTGTGCTTGTAGCGAAGTTGTCTGCCGCGTACCATGCCCTTTGATTGTATTAGACTAACCGTGTTAAAGCTAACCCGCAAGATGAAGTTGGTTTCACGTATGCCGGCGTCGCAGAGCCCATCTTTGCCAAGAGATTGAGGGCAAGGTAAAGGGTGTACAGACAACCCAGAAGCCAAGCCTCAACCCCCTTTCGCAGATAATCCCCCGGGTGCGATCGCAGCGGAATTTCAAAACCAGACCCATGATGACCAGAGAGAGAGAGAGAGACGGAAAAAACAAGCAATTGCAAAGGAAAGAACGAGGGGGTAAAAAAGCTTTCACGCCAATGCTGCCCAGCCCCCTTGGCTTTCCAAACCCCCGATCGTTGATCATTTCAGATGAAGCTGAAGTATAATAATGACTTGTTGTGAGTATGTCCGCACCCAGGCAGAACACAACACACATAAACACACGCCCACGCCTATCCCCGTTTTCGTTTGTCAGGCATGTTCCGCGATTTCCCCAAAATAGGAAGCAAGAGGTATCCATGGTTGATGATCGTCTATATTCGTCGTAGCCCGCATTCAAACCCGTTGGTGACGAAAGAGAGATGGAGACCGGCTAAAAAAAAAGTGAACAAGAAATGTCGGAACCCATCACACCCATCAAATCCACCCCCGTACCCCGGATTCCCCCGGACTAAGGGTAGAGATAGGGACGTAAATAGTATCCGACGCCTCATGATTCAGACGAGATCTTCGAATCTGAATCAAGCAACAACGCTTCGGCCAACCCCCGCACCCCACCTGAGGCGACGAAGGCCACCGCCGGAAGAACGAATAACTTCCCTACCGCACGACGAAGAGTCTGCTACGGTCGAAGCGTTGACGCCCGCTCCCGCCGCCGAGAGCACTTCTTGACGTCCAACCTCGCGGCCGATCACATAGCCCGCGCCAAACCCGACCACGGAAACAAGCACCACGACGCCAGCGCTCACAACCCAGGTCAGCAAAGTCGGGCTAATGAGCGCGTCCTCGCCGGCGGCCACCTTCTTCTTCTTCGTCGCCCTCGACGAGCGAGTTTGTGAAGAGGAAGTCCTCTTGTGCTTGTCAACGCCTTCGCTCTTGGGTGATGAAGGCGTAGAAGATGTGGCGGTCCGTGACCGAGCAGGTGTCTTGGCTGGTGATGGGGCTAGAGGTTGTGGTTGTCTATCAGTCATGAGTTCAGATTCAGGCATGAGCCTCAGTTCTACAGGCTGAGAACTAGGTCCGACTCCAGTAGCGGCCGGTGCGCCTTGCTGCTCACTGTCCTTGTACTTGGGCAGACCCCGAGCGGCAGCAGCACACGAGAGGAGGGTGGTGAGGGAAGCACGGAGAGCGGCATCGTTGTCGGCTTGGTACGCCGGCGACATGAAGTTTGGCGGGCTGCGGTGCACTCTCGTCTGGGACCGATGGGAGAGCGACGGTCTTACGCCACTATGCGGGTGCTGATGGATGGCCGAGCCGGCAGACTGACTCCTGTGCAAGCCCGACGGCGGATGAGAGAACGCATTTGGGTGAGGCCTGAAGACCGGGTCGTCGGGGACGCGTGCTCCTAGGGCAGTCGCGATCTCATCGCCATCATCCGAGTCCTCTGACTCCACCTGGGCCGATAGCTGCTGTTGGAACGGCGCCCGAACAGAAGGTTGCACGTTCTCGGTCGAGCTCGTCAGACATCGGTCCTCCTCGCTCTCGCTCTCTTCATATTCTTCCTGACTGCTTGTGCCGGCGTGAATAGCTGTCTGGTCGACATGGAAAGACCGAGGGGCGGGTGGGTGATGTAAGCGACGTCGGCGAGCGGCCATAGACCCGCCGACTCGGAGACCGGTCGTGACGATCTCGTCTCCGATGGACGAGAGCGAAGACGAAGACGGCTGCGACGCGATTTCAACCCACGATTCTGAGGCAAGTCGTGTCAGTATTTCATCGTCAGCTGCACCGAGCCCCTGGGATGCAAGCCACTGACCGTCATTTCTCCTCCGCGGCCCTGCAGCGGACTGCGCTCCGTTTACTGGGACTCTATTGTTCTGACCGGCGCGCTCGTCGCGCTGCTGCTGCTGTCCATCCATGATGCTATGCCTTATTTTTCGACGCCGTTGAAACAGAACAAAATGAAAAAGCAACAAGTTCGTGGCCTTGGTTCGTAAGGGATGAAGTTGTCGTCGACGTCGGGGGATGTGGCTGGACGGGTGTGGGGGGGAGGCGCTTCCTCCGTCCGAAACCCCGCGTTTTGAGCAAGATAAGAAGTATACGCTGGAGATGCTTAGCTCGCGGTCCGAGATGTCTGTTCGCGCGACGTCGACGATGGTTCGAGAAAACGTGGTGTACAAAGGTCAGAGGAGCGGAGGAAAGGGAGAAGTTGGAAAGTTAGGAGGAAAGATGCAGCAGACCGCTTCGATTATGGCTTAGCTCACCAAGGTACGCAGGGTCGGTGAGATGGTGTTGAGGCCCTGCCCGTTGGCTGGCTGGCTGGCTCTTTGTTGCAGCACGTAAACGTAGGAGGTTAGGTAGGTAGGGGGTGGTGGTTGAGGGGGAAGGGGACCAGTCTCCATCCAGCAGGCATGCGATACGGCGGAGACTTGGAGAGACTGGAGTCTTGGAGAAATGGATAACGGAGCGGACCAGGAAGATGATGTACAACTGCAGCCCCCGTGTGGTGCAGAGTGACCTGCTGCTTTGGGTCGGCGCTTGTAGATTCCGGCCATCGCACCGTGTCAGGTGCTTGGGCCATCACGTCGACATCAGACGGTGCGCCCGAGGTGATTCTGAGGCATTCCAGCTGCGAATAACATAGATAAGGACAGTGCGGATAGTGGCAGGTCCATGACGCTATTATAACGGCGTGCTGCGATACTGTTCGCCAGAGTGCGCAGAACCTGGGTTGTGCTGCAGCCAGGCATAATGATCGGTACCGTGCCTCGAATCCCGTACCGTCTGCCGGCCCCCAAACATCCCACCCGCACACGTCTTCCGGGCCGCCAAGTGCTGCGAGGTAGCGGGGTCAGGTGCACGTCAGTGGAGAAACCACCTCATACTGTGGGAAAACAGTGGGAAGCGCGAGCTGCGCCTGCGTTACCATCAGCACCAGCATCAGCATCAGCGCCAGACCGGCATTAGCATTCCACCCTCATGTCATCGTTGTCAAGCTGCACCGGAGCACCACCGACACCGGCCCTCGACGTTGGGCCTTAAAGTTGCGACCCGGTGCTACAAAACCAGCTGTGAACCTGCAGAACTGTCGCCTGGCGCCAGCGAGTGGTCTGCGACTTGCATCCCGCGACAAGGACGATCCCAAGACAAGCCGTGACACGCCGCGATTGTCGTCTTATAATCGTCCCCTAAGTCATGCCAGATTCCACTGACGTGACCTTCTCCTCTCCCCGCCGCTCCACCGTTCCGTTACCCAACAGATTCGTCCGTTTCGTTGCTTTAAGCACAGCAACGCATACTACGTACGCATGCGCTCCTTACGTACTGCAACGGCTGAGCAAGTTTGCGGCGCTTCCACCCGGGGGCGTCTCAGCCCATCCAACTGCGAACAGGTGTTCACCCGTGACGTTGCTGCTGGAGGGCGCGGATGGCGAAGTGATCAATGTCTTCAGTCGCTGTTCTAGACTGATGGGAGGGTTGTAGATTACCCGTCATCACGGGGGTGGCTGGGACCATACCTCGTGCCGCCCAATGACGCACCGTTGCGCGGGAAGCTGAGCCACGAGGTTGCTGGCGAATGGGAGCGAAGTCGGGCACTTCCCTGCTGTGAGATAGCCATCCATAAACTGCATGAAATGTTAATTACTGCCAGCCACGCCAACCTCACTAGATACGTGTAGTCTTCACAACAACATCATCACCAGAAGCACGGAATGGAACTGCAAGAACGTGTTCATGGATAAACATCAAAACTTTTATATTACACTAGGAGCCGATCCCTAAACGCCGAAGTCCTCATGGCCAATATTTTGCCCCGCCGAATAATGACATTCACGGGGAGAAGGTATACTTACTCCATTCTGCGTCGCAAAGCATGGTATCGTTCCAAGTTCAAGAGTAACCGAAGGAGAGAAAACGCCTGACCAGCCACATCAACAGAATACCCATAGGTAGACTGCCGAGAGCAACCCCCAGAGCCCACAGAAGCCATCTTCATCGTCAAAGTTGATCCCCTCGCGGACATGTCTGAGTATACAGACACACAAGATTCTTCCCAACTTTTGGATAATAAGCCATCTGCCCACTGTGAAGATGTTGCTTATGCAACATGTGCCCTCTTGGTCAACCCACAATAGCGTACAGATCCCACAATATGCCTCTGTGATATGCAAGAGACGCCACAAGCCCACGGTCAAAGTGAAATGCCCTCAGGTCCATCATGTCTCCAAGGAGACTGCTCTCAAAGCCCACAGTCCCCGCGGGGAAGAAACTTGTCTCGAACCGACAGCCCACGAAGCCCACAGTGTGTACCCGCGATATATGCCCTCTGAAGTATCATCATCATCGTGCGGCTTGCGTCACCATTTAGAAGGTGATCTTGGAGCCCTTGAAGTCACCAAAGCCACCACGGTTGGTGGAGGAGAATCCACCACGGCCACCGCCGCGACCACCACCACGTCCACCGAAGTTGCCACGGCCACCACCACGACCGCCACCACGGCCTCCGAAGCCACCGCGGCCACCACCACGGCCACCACCGCCGTCACGGTTAGGCTTCTGGCCAGCAAAGTCCAGACGGACGGCACGGCCGCTGCGGCCCTCACCGAGGTACTGGCCGTTGAGCTGAGAGAAGGCAGACTTGGCGTCCTCAATGCTGTTGAAAGAAACGTAGCCGAAACCCTTCAGGTTGCCGCTGTCACTATTGACGTTGTTAGTCTTGAGGATCTTTGAACACCATGATGTGGTATGACTTACGGGTCGGTAGGCAGGCGAACGCTGGCAACCTCGGCAACCTCGCTGAAGAAAGCGTGGACAGTGTCCTGGTCGGTGTCGAAAGGCAGGTTACCGACGAACAGAGTCTCGGACTCGGGGCTAACGGTGTCACCGTGCTTCTGGGCGCGGTCCTGGGCACGAGCCTGGTGGTTGCCGTCGCCGGCGGGCTTCTGGCCAGAGAAGTCGATGTTCATGGCGCGGCCAGCGAGGTCCTTTCCTTGGGAGGCCTCGAGAGCGGCGGCAGCGGCCTCAGGGTTGCCGAAGTCGACGTAGCCGAAGCCACGGCTGCGGCCAGTCTGCTTGTCGGTGACGACGCGGGCACCAGTCAGGTCGGGGAACTCCTGGAAGGCCTCGTAGAGGGTGTTGTCATCGACAGCCCAGGCAAGGGAGCCAACGAAGAGGGTAGAGCTCTTGTCGGAGATGTCGGTGCGGGCCTTCTTGCCGGGGACGACGGGGTCATCCAGGGCCTTGCGCTTCTTGGAGGGCTCCTCGGTCTTGGTCTCAGTCTCCGAGGCTTCCTTAGAGTCGGAGGAGTCCTCCTCCTCATCGGAGTCGGAAGAGTCAGAGTCGGAGTCGGAGTCGGAAGACTGTCGGGAGCTATTAGTGGATGTTGACACAGCAGGCGAAGTTGGTGCTTACCTCGGCCTTCTTCTCAGCCTTCTTCTCGGTCTTCTCGTCCTCGGAGTCGTCAGAGTCCTCCTCGCTGGAGTCGCTGTCGGAAGACTCGTCCTTCTTGGCGGCGCCGTTGGTCTTAGCGACACCGTTGGCCTTGGCCTTGGGCTTGGGGGCCTCCTCCTCAGACTCGGAGGAGTCGGAGTCAGAGTCGGAAGCCTCAGACTCGCTGTCGGAGGACTCGGCAGCCTTCTTGGCGGCGGCCTTGGGAGCGGCCTTCTTGGCAGCAGGCTTCTCCTCCTCAGAGTCGGAAGAGTCGCTGGAGTCGGACTCCTCCTCCTCCTCGGACTCGCTGCTGTTGGAGGACTCAGACTCGGACTCAGGCTCGACGACCTTCTTGGCCTTCTTCTTCTCCTTGGTGGCGAGGTCCTTGGCGATAGCCTTGGACTTGGCCTTGGGGCTCTCAGAAGCCTTAGAGACGCCGGCGTTCTTCACCTTGGTGAGAGGGTCAGCGGCCTTGCTGCCCTTGGTGGTAGACTTGGTCTTGCCCATTGTGATGTGTGTGGGTATAAAGGATTAAGGGTATAGAGAGAGGGAAGTAAGGATAGAAGGATGGAAAAGAGCAGGAGAAAGGCTTTTTTCCAGAGATGGGAGGATGCTCGAGGAAAACTTCAGAGGTGTCTCGAGGTGGTAGCTTGACTTATAAGGCCAGGGTCCGGTGGTTGGGGCGAAGGGTCCTGCGACAGAGATTTTTTTTTGCGATTTGCCAACTTTTCAGCGGGGCGCCCGCGACTGGCGCGGGCGGTGAGCGAGGGGCTGCATGAGCGGTGGGTACGTACCGAAAGCCGTAGCTGAGTCGTGTGCCTGGGGGAGGCTTCGGGCCTGTAGCCTGCGAATTAAGGCCGCCGCATTCTGCTGACCTTTAGCTTGCTCCTCCAGTCCCGGTGCAGCCCATGCCAGCCAACCAACCCGGTCCCGAAATCGATCACCACCAAAGCTCAACGTCTCGCCGCGACGCACCCCTCGACCTCCGGTGCCCCATTGACCAATTCGACCCCGTTCCACCCGAGACGACTCGATCCCACCACCAGTCAAGATGCCGACCCCCGAGTCCGAGATGTTCCTGGCCCAGAAGCCCAAGGTCCCGCCGACCTTCGACGGCGTCGACTACGACGACACCAAGGCGTTCAAGCAGGCACAGGACGCCATCATCCGCGAGCAATGGGTCGGCGCCATGATGTTGCGTCTCGTCGGTGAGGAGTTGGGCAAGTGCTACAAGAAAGAGGGCGTCAACCACTTGGAGAAGTGCGGCCATCTGAGGGGTTAGTCTCATCCGGCGCGAGGGCTTGTTGGACAGCAACAGGCAGAGTCAATCCGTTCAGGAGGTCGAACTGCTGACGCATGAATACAGAAAAGTACCTTGAGCTGTTGAAGGAGAAGAAGGTTAAGGGCACACTGTTCCAGCAGCAGAACTACATCACCAAGCAGGCATGAATGAACTATGTCTAGGCGTGATGGTTTATGAGCGTTCCGATGCGGAATACGGCGTCGCTTTGATAGAGGTTCCCGTTGACAACTGGAAGGGAAACGGAGGACCTGGGCCATTTCAATATCATGGCAATTGGCCGCGTGATGGAGATATCCCTCGCGCTATATGTACAAACGAATCAATCAAGGCTTTTTGAAGTTATGCACTTATCCGACACGGATATTGATTTGCAGACGAAAATGTCTGGATCAGTTGCTACTACTCGAGAAATGGTTCAAAACTTGAAAACGCACTCAATTGATTGTTCAATGGGCCCTGAAAAACCTCGAGGAGTGTATTGCAGCATGTCTGTAGCTTCGGTGCACATCACTTGACGTGGGCCTCCGACGCCGGGTGCGCAACAGGCCCGTCCGGCCCGCCCCAGAATTTTTCCACCGCACCCCAAGCTCAAGCTCACGCATTTCGCAACACCACGACCAGGACCCCTCCTCCGTCGACGACCAATACCAAGCGCGCCGTTCCCGTCCCGTCGCGTGCACATATCAGAGAACCAGCATGATTTGCAGAACATGTATGCGGCGAGCCACGGCTCTGCCCCGTCTCCAGCCCAGCGCCGGCGCCCTCCTCGTCAGACCTTTCTCCCTCTCAGCGCGGACAAAAAACGCCGCCGCTGGCACCTCTGCCGCTCCCGATGCTGCGCCAGCACCCCCCGCCAACCCGGAGGCCCCCCCGAAGCTGTCCAACATCAAAGACGACACCGTCAAGACGCCTGCGAAGCCAGTGTCCTCGTGCCCCGCCGGCACCATCCTCAACGGCCTGAACTACACAAAGGGCAAGACGGATCCCGTTGCCCTGCCTGATGAGGAGTACCCCGACTGGTTGTGGACATGCCTCGAGACCAAGAAGGAGACTACAGAGTCTGCGGATGATCTCGCCGCCGAGATGTTCTGTATGTGTGCCCGCCGATCAGACCTAGGAAACGGCTCTTGTGATCTAGTTCCTTTGCTAACATGCCCATGCGCCCACCAGCCAAATCCAAGAAGCAACGTAAGCTTGCTGCCAAGCGCCAAAAGGCCATCGAAGCCAAGCTCCTCGCCTCCGGTGATACGGAGGCTCTCGCTCCCAAGATCCCCATGCCGCAGCAGTCCATCAACTTGCCCGGAGAAAAGGGCAAGGACGTTACGCACAACCTGCAAGCCCTGGAGAAGAGAGAAGACCTGCGCAAGGCGATGCGCAAGGAGCGCAAGGCCAAGATTAAGGAGACTAACTACCTCAAGTCTATGTAAACATGGTCTGTGGTGAAGGTGTGGGCATTCACGGGATTGCGGCGGTCGCGGGCTTGGTCATGTACCATAGAGAGCATGAAAAAGGTGGTTTGGCTCTTGTAAAATATCTACTGTCGGCGTTGCCGGCTCTTATATCATCACTTCAATGACGCAACTAGAGGAGAAAGGACGTTGCAAAGCACCTTGGCTTTCAATATTATGCTTATGTGCCTATGATTCTGCTCTAGGCATACATAGCTGTAGAAATGTGTGTGTATGTGACCCACGACAGAGGTCAAACCATTTTGAAGAATGCCCCACGCTATTCCCAGTGCTTCGATGACACCAACTAGTCCTCATCCTCTTCCTCTTCTCCTATAGAGGTCATCTTGAGATGAAGCTCTGCCTTAAGGTCCTTGAGACGAGACTCCACGCGGCCACGCAAGATCTTGTTGCTTATTGTAGCCATCTCAGCCTCCTTCTTGCTGATTTCATTCTTGAGTTGTGTAATGTCTTCACGGACGGCCTTGACTTCATCCAGACGGGCTCTGTCGTCGTCATCTTCATCGTCGTCGTCGTCGTCGTCCTCATCTTCTTCGCTCACAGCGGATTCCTCTCCATCGCCACTGTCTTGCGCGTTGGCCGCTGGTGTACCGGTGTTCATCGTCATCGGCGTAGCTGCCTCAAACTGTGTTGCCGGCGTTCCAACCTCGGTTGTTGGTTGATTCATCTCCTCCTCAAAGGCAGCCTCCAGCTCAGCTTCAAGGTCATCGTCAAACAGTTCGCCGTTAGCGTAACCCTCGGCCGGGAAGTAGCCACTATCGTCTGCCTCGCCATCGGCATCTTGTTCGTCTTCGGAGTACTCCTCGTACGTGGGTTTGTTCTCATCGATGAGTTCGTACTTGGAGGATACAGCAGCCGCGTCGGCCGCTAAAAGCTTCTTAACCTCATTTTCCTTCAGTTCGATCTCCGACCGACTAATGACCTTTGCAAATCTCTGATTGGCAGCGTCGTGCATGGGCGGTGTCAGACCGTGAGGCCATTTGAATCCGGGTTGGATCATCGGCGGTAACGGTACCTTCCTCGCCTCATCCTCACTCTTGACTTGTTGAAAGACGAGAAGCATGTGGCAAATGTCGGCCGACTTCATGAAGGTTTTCCTGTCCCAAGACTTCATGCCCTCTGTGATGGTTGGCAACTCCACCATGACTGCCGCGTAATGCTGGCCTTTGACTATAACCAAAGCGCGTCGGCTTTCGTCGTCGATAAACTTGATGGCAATATCCGCGCCGCCGTCTTTTCGTGCCACACCGACCTTTCCTTCCTCTATACATTTCCTGACATATTCGCAGTGTTCGCCGGGCATCATACGCAAGATGAACTGTTCCTCGATGACGGGGTCCTTCTCTTGGTCGCTAGCCTCCGAATCGTAGCCATCGCCGGGGGGGTGAACTGGTGGTTTGCCTTTGGCCTTAACCACAATGTGACGGTTGCCTGGAGTCGCCACGGTAGGCGTTTTGAGGAGCTTAATCTTCTTCGCCGACCGGCTTAAGCCATCGTCGTCGATCTCGTCTTGTTCGCGCTTCTTCGATTCGATGAGCTTGCTCGTTGGCTTCGGTTGACGTCCTGCCTTCGTCTTCACAGGTTTCGGTGTGTCGGCGCTGGCGGGCGTTGGCGGTTGTGAGGGTTTGAGCTTGATCTTCGTTGTCGAGAGAGGAGTCGACACTGACGGCGTCGCGGGCGCCCCGTTTGGTTCGCTGAATGATGCCTTGAGCTTCAACTTGGGTCGCGGCGGCGGCGGCGGAGCGCTTATGTCAGGCATATTGAGGAAGGTGTAGTAGGGAAAGACTTGGATATATCGATTTCGGATGCGCTGCGGGATTCACGAGATGTGGCGATGGGTGAAGCTTTCGCGCCAGGGGTGGCAGGCGCCGGTCGGAGCCTCCCTCGTGACTAGGCGGATCGCATTCGGAGATGGTAGGTAGCGTATGAAGCAGAGTGCCGCGACAAAACACTTGCTAACGATGGGATTTGTCGACCGTGGAGGCTGTTTGGAATGGAAAACCCGGAGTCGTCGCGGAAAGTTCTCTGGGTCCGGTCCTTCCTGTTGGCTTGGAGGTGTGGCGCACCGTCCCTGGACTTCCAGATTCAATGGACTGTTGCAGCGCGGGAAAGGTGCCTGGGCGAGGTATCTGGGGTACCTAGTGCCGCAGCCTTGCAGGACACGCGTGGTAAGTTTTAGCGTGACAAACACACCATTCGCGCCAAACTCCACTGACAAGGTAGGGGGCGCACAGACGTTCCTCGTCTAGGAGACGTTATCACCATTTTCCATTCTATGACTGAAGAGACTCTATTCATATCTAGAATAATGATCGAACCGGGAACTCTGCTACGGAATATAATTTATGTCAGGTCTCCCAATGCGCCTCATTCTCGCCAAGCAAATACCCATAGGCCCAAAGCCTTTTAATCACCCAGCACCTAGCGAAAAACTTCTCTCCCCATCCTTCAGTTCTAGTCCTCGCCAACATCAATGGAACTGGCGACTCGCGAGACATCCTCCCATTTCAAAGTACCTCCCACAGCAACAACATGTCGCCAACCATATTTGCTTTTCTTTCCCTCTCTTAGATAATCCGGCAGCACTGTGAGCAGTTCCAGTTGGAACTTCTGAGAAATTTCGAAGTCGGAAATGTTCTCGATGAACTTGTACACGAATGCTCGCACTGCATTGAAGTTTGTGGATTTCAGCTGCAGATATGCTTCATGAGCATCCTTCTGGTGCTGGCGAAACTCTTCCATTCGAGTCTTGGACGCCTTCTCGCGACTGTTGCCAGAGGCTGACTGCTTTGGCCTGGTTTTCGATCGAGTTTGCGTCGGCTTCGGGGAGCTAGACTGTGGGTGCCCGCGCGTATCTAAGTCGACCACTGGCGAAAGTCCATCCTCTTTTCTTCGCTTCACTGCTACTGCCTCATCTTACAGCGGTCAGCTCATCTGCGAAACCTGATTCCTTGTCGACTTACCTGTCGTGATAGGTCGTTTGAGGTCGCGAATTACTGGCAACGCTGGTGCTGGCGCAGTCTGTTGGCCTGATCTCAGATCTAGGTTCCTTTGAAGATTACGGATGTCGTGTTGCACTGTTTCGGCATTTGCGTTTTGTGTGGTCTTTTGTGTATCAAGTTGGCGCTGCATTGCGTCTAGCCTTGCTTCCAATCGCTCCTCTGACTGGCGTAGCTTCTTCATGAACGCCGATGTCTGACCTTTGAGCTGCTTTTCTAAGGCGTTGAGTTCTGCTTGAAAAGTGGTCCGAAAGTCCTCCTTCTCCTTCTCGCTGGTGTCGAGCCGTTTCTCAAAGTCCTCTTGCTTCTGGCGCTGCTTCCAGAGCTGATCATAGAGATTGTAGTACAGCAGCGTGTCTGGTACGATCGGACCATTGCCAGGAGCCTGCGCATAATGGTTACCATGATTTCACGGACCCTCTTCTGGCCAGATCAACGAAAGATTGGAAGGGACTGCTTTTACCGGCGTGGAAGAGGATGTCATTTGATCCGTTGTCATTGGTTTGGCGGGATAGGTCACGCTCATTCTGATTGAATTGTTGAACGAATCTCGGGTTCGCGACGGGAATACAAGACAGCAGCTTCTGGATATCAAAGATTAAGGGGAACGTGGCTAGATTGGAAAATAGAAATCGGAAACGAATGTGAGAAGAAGCCCATTCAGCAGTAAAAAAGACGCGGGGAGGGATACGGCCGGCACTGTGCATCGGTCGGCGTTGGGAATCAAACGAAGGGCTCTGAGAATGGGAGAGGGGAAGTTTAACGACGGAAGGAAGGCAGGCACGTACTAGGGCAGGTGACGGGCTCCAAGGCAAGCGCCGGTGCAGGCCAAGGACTGCCTTTTACCTCATATAAGTACCTTGTTTTGGGAAAGAAGGCCCTCGCCTTTAGTCTCCGGCGGCAGGAGTCTCCCCTTAGCACCTTCCTCGGTTGCGGTGACGAGGAAGGAAGCCCCTCTTCAGCAATTCTGTTGACACGCAACTTCTTGGCCTATCTGAAATGTCATGTTGTACTCACCTCCTGTTCAAGGACTCCAAAGGCACAGGAACTGGGCGGCTGAGTACCGATCAAAGTATGCATCTTCGACGTAGCCCGGCAACGAAACAATGCGATTGAGCGAATTCCATGAGTTGCAAATTAGGGTAGGGTAGTTAGTCGCCTTCCATTATTTCCGTCCAATATCCCAGAACGCGCCGTTCAAACGTGTGCTTGCCCATTCGTCCCTGCCCTCGTCCCGTTCAGACTAGCAGCCGGTTCCTTCCCGTGTCTCGACGACACCCCCTGTCTTGAGTTCCTTCCCTGCGAGGAAGACTCGCCATCCTCAACAGCAGTCGATGCTCTGCGGTTGGGATCGGTTCTGTTCCCCTTGACGGCAGTCCACTTGCCCACGCTCGTTCCCTTTTCGCGCTCCTCAGCGATCCATCCCAGAAAGAGCGCCACGTCTTTGGCAACCACACCAAGGACAGCTCTGGCCTGTATCCAAGCAGGCAAGACCCCCTTTGCGTCCGATGCCGTTGCCATGATCCATTCGATTGCGCCCGTTGGCGTCTTCCTCACTCTCTCGACGCTCACATAGGCTGCCATGACGATCCCCTTCTCCTTCACCAGTCCGCCGTAGTCCGCCTTGTCGAGATCTGCCATGGGGATGGACACGACGATGAACTCGTCGGCTTCTCTAGCCTTTGCCGTAATGATCAACTCGGGAAATACGCGGTTCTTCAGCGGCATCCCGAGTTTGTGTTTGATCTCAAATACGCCGACCCTGAAGTCGTCCCACGTCGAGCCGCCCTCTTCAACAGCGACCCCGGCACAATCCCAGGCCAGCGCCTCTCTCGCCTCCATGACATTCGGAGTAAACGCCTTCTCGGCCTCAACATGGTCGTCCTTGAAGCACTTTACAAACTCCTCCCAAGCCGCAGTCCCCTTCGAGGGCCTGTCCTTGTGAATACTCCTCCGACAAGCCCACGTCTCAGGAGCATCCACGCCATTAGACAGACTGTTCCTTGCCGCCTCCTTTTCGAGCTCTGCGGCGGGGATAACGCGCTCGTACAGCTCAACCTGCGCCGTCGACTCAGGGTAGGACTTGGTGCCCTTCGCCTTCCACTCACTTGGCCGTGCAGTACCATCCTTGGGCGCGACGGCATCGATAAAAGGGACGGCTTCCTGCAGCACGGCGATGAGGAACGGCGCCAAGTCGGCCGTAGTTGCGCTCGGCGCCGGGAGCTGCTCCGTCCGGAGGCCCCATAGCCGAACCAGGGGCCCCAGGTTCTCGTCCTCCGCGCTCATTCCGACTGTCGGCGTTGGGCGTAGATCCCGGATTCTTTGACGAGTAATGCGACCGCACGAATTTGCCGTCGCAGGGCGAATCTTTGGGCTGTTTATCTTTCACGCGGTAACCTCGATATATATCGAGTGACGACGGACGGTTCGGGATGCAATTGACGTTGGATGCGACGTCAAGGGATAAACTCAAAAAACCCCACGCCAGTTGTACGCGGCTGTTCGTAAGGCGATTGCGTGAGTGACGGCTCTGGGTATGAGTGAGCCTAAGGTGTAGGATTGGGATGAGGCGAAGGTTGAGAAGGGGGGATGTCCCGGTCTGAGACGTCGTCCAGACCACCCCAGTTACCGCACTGACTTTGAAACAAAACGCTGTGCCGACCGACCGAGCAAGTCCCAGCATGGGGAAGTCGTCAACATCACCATCCGGCCGGGCCCCGCACGGGGACACAGTACGGCCTGTGAGCTTAAACTTCTGATTGACAATATACGTCAAATTCATCAGCGCGGTTACGGTTTGCGCCACGGGGATCGGCAATTTTTTTCTTTCTTTGGTGGGATTGATGGATGTTGGTCGTGATGTCATAACGTCTTTTGTATTAATATTATTCGACAGCGACCATCTTTAGTCTGCCATCTGCGCCGTAGCCTCATGTCTATGTCTTTTTCTTGTCTCCGGCCATGTGATATAGTCATAATGGCTTACAATATACATTCCCTAAAACCCAAAATCTGACCAAATCCCGCTCCCACCAAAACTTACGCCTCACGCTTCTCCCAGTAAATGTTGGCAGGCTCCAGAGGCCGTGAGAAGAGAGAGGCATAGTCTGTGCCGATGAGCTTGTCGCTGCCGTCGGCGTTGCGGAACTTGAATTCTCTCACGATCATGGCGGTAATGGTCTGCAGCTGCACGTTGGCAAACTGCTCGCCGATGCAACGGTGACGGCCGGCGCCGAAGGGCAGGTAGGGCGACGCGGCACCCTTGCTGACCAAACCGTAACCGTAATCAACCTTCTCTTCGTCCTCGGCATCCTTGCCGCCAATCTTCGGGGCGTTGGGAGAGTCGGCCTCCCAGCGGTGGGGGTCCCAGACCTCAGGGTTGGGGAAGTAGGCGGGATCGGTTCCAGAGACTCCGGGGGCGGCGAGAAGGGTGTGGCTGGTGGGGATAACGAACTTGGTGCCGGGGACGGGCATGGGAGACTTGACGGCGCGCATGATGGAGTGGATGGGAGCGTGCAGGCGGAGGGTCTCCTTGATGATGGCCTGGTTGAGGGGCAGCTTTGCGAGGTCCTCGTACTTGAGGGGAGGCAAGTCCGCGCCGAGAACGCGGACTTGCTCCTGGTAGAGCTCCTCCATGATCTGGGGGTACTGGGCGAGACGGAGCATAATCCAGGAGCTGGTGGAAGACGAAGAGTGCTGGCCGGCCATGAGGAGGGCGATCATCATGTGGGCGATCTCGTGGTCGGGGACCTTGGTGCCGTTCTTGTAGGTGGAGTTCATAAGGTGGGACATGATGTCAAGACCGTCAGTGCGGCCGTTGTCGCGGCGGTCCTTGATGGTGTCCATGTAGATCTGAGCAACGGTGCGCTGGGCGTGATCGCGCTTCTTGTTCCAGGGGAGAGGCGCCCAGTGCAGGGTGAAGTTGATGGGGGTGAAGCCCATGTCGAGGTCGTGGTACAGAGCAGCGAGGGTCTCGTCGAACTTGTTGCGGATCTCGGCACCCTGGAGCGCGTGGGAAGCGGTGAAAATGGTGATCTCGGCCATCTTCGGAGGCAGGTTGACGACGCCGGAGTTGGCCTTGAAGTCAGGGTTGCGCTTGAAGTAGTTGGAAACCTCGTCGGCGATGATAGGGACGTAGGAGCGGAAGGCCTCGGTGGTCAGGGCGATCTTCATGAACTGGAGGGGCGGGAGCTGTCAGCAACAAAGCTTCCGGCGGGAGAGTTTCCGCGGCAATGTACCTTCTTCTGCTCCATGAGCTTGGCGTTGGGGCAGTCGTAGACGACGTCGCGTCCAAAGACAGGAGTGGTCAAGACGGTGTAGATCTCCTCGGCGTTCACATCCTTGAGCTTGCCGTTGAGAATGAAGTCGTTGCCCTGGGGGCCGACGGCGACGGTGGTTCTCTTGCCAAGGAGGACGAAAGTGAAGATATCACCATACTGTCAGGGTGATGCTTGTCAGTACGGGAGGCTTGTTCCGGAAGTTTATTGCGACACTGGGAGTTTTAGGGTGCGCATACCTTTTCACGGTTGACCTTGAAGAAGGTCGGGGGGTCCATGCCATATGTGATGGTGCTGCCGACGAAGGGGAACCAGTGGAAGACCAGAGGAGGCTCGTTGGCGTTCTTGAAGAGGGCCTGGGACAAGACATTGAGGACGACGGAGAGGACGATGACGGCGAAGAAGCCGACGGTGACCTGCAGACCAGTTCCCAGATTCTGGAACTGGTCCGACAATGGTCCTGCGACCTCCTGCAGGAGACCCATCCTCGAGGGCGCGAAAAGGGGTCGCTGGTAGTGTGAAGGGAAGCGAAGAAGGAGCCAATTGAACGCGGATTGGCGATGTCGTCGAGTTTGGCTTCGATCGCAACTTTCTTGACCGGAGGTAGCACACGAGCAGCAGTGGCGCGAGAGAGAGCAGAGGGCGTGGGTTATCGAGAAGGGGGGGCTACAGAGGTGGTTTTAAATTATCACATAGTGAGATTAGATATCTGCCGCGTTTTGTTGGGTCCCACATTTTTGCGCAAGCAACCTGCGCGATGAGCGAGCCAATGCATGGTCCATATGGGAAAGCTCCCGGCGGTCAAGCGCATCTCGCATATCCATGGAGCCCAGAAGCTGTGACATCTGGCCAGTGGCACGGTAGCCACCCGCAACGCATTTTGGGGGCGTCTGTCACAGGGCCCCTAGGCCGTCCCTAGATCGTCCCTAGTGCCTAGAAGGCCTGAGCCGCTCAGTGCACCTGCCAGGAAACAGGATGCATGGCTTGAATTTTTTTTAATTTTTTGCCTACCTTTCCTGCCAGACCTTTGCGGCTTGCCCCTTAGTGCTTTGGAGACTGTTGCTCCAGCTTGCATGTTGCGCCAGAAAATCGGGAGCAAGGGTGCCGGATGGGCCAATGAGTTGGCACCGGCTACCGACCAACGACGGGCCGTTCGTATTCGTATAAAGAGACCCTCACTGCCTAATCGAGCATTGGGAGACGGGAATGATTCGATAGAAGGCCAACACCGAGAACTCTAGAAGCAAGTCTTTCAATGCGATGAAGCCACTTTCAAATTGCCCCCATCCAGTCGCCAATTTACGCCCTTTTCCACCTTTGAAACACTGTTGTCGTCAAGGGCTTCTGGTGCCCTCCGTCTTCGATTCGCTAGAAACTACCCCAGCCGACCCTCGTCCCTGTTGGCGGAAATCTGCGAATCTGCCCGAGGCAGGTACGGATAATACAGCGTCCAACGGTGGAATCCTGAGGTGGTCTGTGGCCACTCACATGCTCGCAATTGCCAACCTGGAACCCGAATAAGAATCCGAGGGCCAACCTCACCACCATCTCCATCTGCGCCTCATCATCGCACATATCCTGTATTTCCGATGGGACTCAAGCTTTTGCCATGTCTTCAGCTTCGCAAGGTTCTGTCAACGTCAACTCTGCCATTGCATTCGTTGCCATCACTTCTTCCAGAGCGTGCGTCCGATATTCATCCTGGACGAGGGGCTGACAGTTGCCCCTCCATTCTTGACACTTGCTGGAGAGACAACGATTAGCTAATCGTCGTTCTTGCGTCAGCCACAACCAAACGTCATCAGATCAAACTCGTGTTACTCATCACGATTGTTCTTCGCGGATCTGTCACTAGTCTAGGATGCAGCTTAAGCTCCTGTCGTTTCTCTGAAGCATGAAACGGGCTCTCATCATTCTAGTTGACATCTCTGCAGCGTCTGGGCGTTTCTGCGAAGTTGGGAAACTGTTGCAGCTTGTCGACTTGATATTAGCCACTCCTCATTCACCGACTTTATTACCATGTCAATTGCAGGTTCCATCACCATGTTGTTTGACTGTCTTCAATCGAGAACACGTGGGAGATATTATGCCCTTGTCGCTGCTACGTACTGCGCTTTCTAATGTACGAGATACTAGGGATCAACTACATCTCATACTCCTTAGGTAAGATGGATGGGCTGCGGCAACTCGGATAGCACTCCAGTGTTCGCAATTGCGTTGCGGTAAGTTGGTACTCCAAGGACCCCGAGGGCCACAGGAGCCGAAACGAGGTGCGGGTACAAGCCCGCTTACAACAACTCGCCAAGCTCACGTTACTCGAGTTCCACGATGATATATCGACGATGGACATGCGTTTATGTGCTCGCGTCTATACTTTTTTTTCTCCTCTCTTACATAGATCTGGTGGACTTCTCCCTTTTTGACAGACATCGCCTAGCTGTTTATTGTTGACAGAAAGCCCAACGAAGGTCTGCTGGCTATCGCGCTGTTCCGAGGACATGTAGCTTGCTCGACTCGGCACAAGCGAGGTCATCCTTACAACGGTAGTGTACGCCTTCCAGACTGGAGTAGTTGCGTTGAAAATGACCAGAGTACTTGTTGCAAAGTGGTCTGCCATAGAGGGGTGGATGGCAGCCAGCAACGCTTTTCCCCGCACGAAAGCGAGAGACTGTGAATTCCAAACGATCATGATGCCTTTTCGTATGGCAGACGGTGTTGACAGTTTTGACGACATCAAGGTCGCGTTAATTGTTATCTAAATACCTCGTTCTTTTTATGTAGCTTCGGTTCGGAGCACTGCTAGGTTGAACCCGCTGTACTGGTTGAATGAAATCAATCCAATTCCGTGCTTACTTTTCATGTAAGATTGAATGTGAAGCTGCTTTCTAAATCGCTACCTTTGTCAAAGATCGTGTCTTGCCATCTGGAGCGCACCTGCCGGACTAGGTATGCACTCACGAGAGCCTCACCTGGGCGACGGAGGGCACCCCCAAAAGTCATACACGACCCGTAAAGACCACAGTAGTCACCATTAAAGGAGTACAACACTCCATTCGTGTCTATTTTGTCGTTTGGAGAGAACTGGACACTAGCAGCGCATTCACTTCGCTCCGTTTACATCGTGCTATTCCCAGGCTCAGCGGGCTGGCCAGCTTAACTATGGCGAACGACAGCGACAAAAGAGAGAGGCGAGAAAAGTTGACTGCAGAATGTCAACAGAGATCATATTATACCTCGGGCTATTAGATAAAAGCTCTGCTAGTACTTCACGTGAAGCAGAGAATAGTATCGATGGCCGAATGGTCTCGACACTGAACGGACGACAAGCGATCTCGACAACAAAGATAAAAAAACAAAAAAAGGAATCACCCTTTTCATGGCCCTCGACCTATTTCGAACGAGCGCCCCCCTCAGACTCAGTTTGCATCTCTGGAGGAGAATTTGTTTTAGCTATTCGCTTTTACCAACTGGGCCACTTGGTCCCAGCTGAACTGTTGAAAGATCATGGGACGAAAGCTGGCTAACTAGCTTCGGGGCTGGGGAGGAAGCTCACTTGGCAAGAGCAAGAGGTTTCATAGTGCCTGCCTGCCTGCCTGCCGTTTGTCGTGAGAGTTGGGTTGGCCCAGTCGACTACGCACGTCGCACGCTCGTCATCACCCACGACAAACACACCGCCGGAAACGTGAGAGAGAAGAGCAAGAAGAAAGTCCTTTCCGTATGACTTACTTCTTCTCTGAGAAATCAGCTCCAGCCGGTTGTATATGGATCTAGTCTCACGGCATGTCATCCGGCACTCCGCGTATTTTGTAAGGCGACCGCCACATGTGTGATGCAATATCGTTTACCCTAAACTGCGGATCATCGACATGATATATATATGACCATGTGCATGATCTGCGAGACCAATGCAATGCAAAGTAGATCAATCGTCCGGGGTCTATCTAAACCTCAGTCTTGACGTGGTCGCAAATAAACGGGTGAGGTCGACGATCCCCCGTGTTACGCAGCAAAGGGGCACCTGCCTCCAAGCGAGAAACAACACCAAGCAGCCGGCTGCACTACATCACCAACGGGTAGAAACATGCGTCCGGGCAGCGTAAGATGGTGACAGAACAAATCATTTAGCTGAAACCCAGACATGCCCCCTCCCCGCGTGATCCAGAACATATGCGCTTCTGGGGTTTGCGCATTAGTTTCTTTCACGGCAGCAAGAAATGGCACACAGATATAATTTTACTGTTTCTTTTATTTTGTTTTGCTTGCTAGCTAGCTATTGTCTCGAATGCAGCTGTGCCTCGAAGGTACACAGACCGCTTCGGTATCGTGGTATAGTGTTGTGTTTGTTTTGGTTTTTTTTGCGTGTAATATGATTAGATGTGGCAGTAACGACCGTCGGCTGTTTCTCTGTTCTCAGCCTTAATGCATGCGAAACGCTGCTCCTTGAAGCACGTTTGCAGAGGTATCTCTTTGATGAATCCCGGGAACCTTTAAAAATCAGAAACCATGTCCAAGTATTGCAAAGAAAAAGGAAAATAAAGACCGCATTTGCCTTCGCTGTTGACGCCGTACACCTGGAACCATGCAGATGAAGTAGATGTTGAATGCTGTCCTCATGGCTCGGCGGAGCGAGCCATACATGCCCTCCTGTCGAGTCTTCTTAGAAAGTAAGGCCAGTCCACCCGTACGGGCCGTCGACATTGATCCAGTTGTGGTGCTCCATTGCGCGCTCCCAACCCATCATGACGGCCAGCAGACGGCAGCCCATGGCACTGACGGTGCAGATGACCGTGTCACTAGCATCGGCCAGCACGGCCAGATCCATCAAATAGGCGCGGCCAACGTAGCTCCGGAGACGGAGCGCTTCGGCCGAGGGAGCTAGTTGCTTGTTCTTGGCTGTCGCAGCGTTGGAGGCACTCATGGAGGACAGGCCAAGGTTCCAGAACATGGCGGCAAAGAAGCCGCCCTCCCAGCCGAAAGCCTCATCCTCAAAGTGGTGCATGACATGCCTGTCGGGGGTAGCCTTGTGGACTTCCTGCTTGGACGCCAGGCGAATCTGCTCCTGTGCGCGCATAGAACCCTTGAAATCCTCCGCATCGTAGACTGTCGGGTCGTCGGAGGCAAGGACAATGAAGGACTTGCGCTTGGCGAGCTCGTCGTCACCCCCATCGACACCGGTGCCGTTGTGCTTGCTGTCAATGACCTCCTGAGCAGCGTTCGCAATGATCTCCATCGGAATGTAAGTGCCGTGGTACTGGTACTCGGTAGGGTGGCAGTCGCCATGTCGGACATGAACGCCGACAACGACGCCGTTGTTCGGGTTGCCGTTGCCAACAATAGTCTTGTCCCTGATTTCCTTGACACGCTTGCTGACGTACTGAGCGTCGTCCTTGTTGAGTTCCCAAAGAGCGCGGTATCCCTCGTGTGCCAGCTCAAACAGCTCCCGCAACCCCTGCTCGTCCTGTGCGCGGAAGTCGGAGTGAGGTTTGCTGATGGATCCCGCCCACATCTCCTTCGCTGTCTCGGATGTGACGACCAAGTGGCGAGCTCTGGGAGGACAGGGAATCATTTCGTGGCGGGGAGGAGGGCGGCAGAGGGGCACGGGAGGCGCTTGGAAGATATCGGTGTACTTGCCGTACGCCCAGCGAGAATCGTCGATGAAGAAGGCTCTACCTTGCCTCTTAGCGAGCCCGTAAAATGTCCAGAGCTGCATGATGGTGTGCCCAATGCCGGCGTCTGCAGTCTCCATGATGAAGGTCATGGAGCTTTCGCACACGGGCTTTTCAACCAGCGAGTCCTTGTTCTCCCCAACCAGGTCTCCATCGTGACCTTGACCCTTGCTTGGCCATTTGGCAGCGACGTCCGGGAGAAGACCGGTCTTTTGAGCTTCTGCAACGTCGATGAAGTACGGATCATTGGGGGCATCTTGACTCAAGAGGTTCTGATCAAGAATCTGAGTTCGGTGGCGCATGTCCCTAACGCGCGCGGCAACCTCCTTGCACTTCTTGCACATGTCCCCGTACTCCTTCACTGACAGCGGGAAGTCGTAGCTTGGAGGGATTGAAACGGTCCACTTGGATTTGCCACCGTGGTCGGACATGACGATTGGTGTGGGAAAGTCGGGTAGATCGTCTTGTCCAACCATCTCGAAATCATCGTGGGCCGAAAATGGTAGGTTGATGGAGGGGACGCCAAAGCTCGTTCGGAATGGGAAAGTCGCAAAGTAGAGCAGCAGCACCGTGAATGCGAGCCAAAATGTGAATCTGAATACACGAGTAGGTCGGGGGTGGATGGGTGACTTCCGGGGGGGCGGGATAAGCGCTGGTAGGCTTGGCGATGGTGGTGGGGAGGAGAAGAGGAGGTGGTTGAAGCTGAAGCGGGAGGAGGTGGCAGATAGAGGCACCTTTTCCCACTTTGAAGAGCCGGTGTGAGAGGCAGACCGTCGGAGGTTCATCCGCGGATCAGACACCGACAGCTTCGACTTGCTGAGGTCTAGAGGGGCTGGCATCTTTGCTCGCATTATATGCAACGGTTGGCGAAGAAATGTTGGTATCTTCAGAAGAAGTAAAAAAGGTCGTAGAGTCGTTCTGGTCGTTTTTGTCCACTAACACGGATCGAACCAATGGGTATCTTGGAAATTTGGGAGCTTCGACGGAATAAAAGAAGCTGAAACTTTTGAGAAGAGAATTTTGGGGTGCTTTTGGCGGTTTAGTTAAGGAGCGTCGGTGGGCGTCGAGCCTGGTTGTAGGTCATGGACGGGAGATGGCGGTCTTCCTTCTAGGAAGCGTTCATGATAGTAAACGGTTCCGGTGACAGTCGTACAGAAAGGAAGCCGAGGAGTGCAGGCGGCAATGCGGTGGTCAGCGCGGTGGAAGACGAGCAAAGCAGCTCCTGCGTATCCGTACAGCACGAGACCGAGGCCGGTGGCGCGGTCGGTCGAGGGAGAGGAAGGAAAAAAGAAGCTGAAGAAACCGGGGATGGCGGGGGTAAAGTACAGTAGTGGTAAGACTCGGCCGGAAGCTTGCCCTCGTTCTGGATGGACTCTACTTTTTTTTTCTGCTCGTTTGCAGCTCAGGGTTGCAGCTGCAGCAGCTTAAAGGGATCCAGCGGCAACAGAAAAGGAAATGGGCCCTTGTCCGAGATTTGGCAGAAAACGCAGTGAACAGGACCCAAGGGGAAGACCAAAGAGGACGAAAAGTGCGATCAACTGCGTGAAGTAAATGACCGATGGTGGGTCTTGGCGGCGATCATCAAGACCGGGGTCGAGGTTGTTGGAGCAGGTGGGAAGAGAAAGAGTGGGAGGAGACAGTTCCCTGTTGCCTGCGTCTGCGTTGGGATCGCTCCTTCGGCCGGGCTGAAGACGGAAGAAGACCAGAAGACTGGAGATTTTTTGGAGCCCAGAAACTGGAGAGAGGAGCCTGGAGACTGGTTCACCGAGACGAGACGGCTTTGTATGCCGGGCCGCATGTGATGGTGATGTATGTTGACGCGGTCCGTCTGTCTCGTCCAGTCTGTGGTATATTGTTTACAGCAATGCAACGACCGGCTGACGATTGCGGTGCCTGTTCTCGGCCCTTGTGGTCCCCTTTTTGCTGTCCTGCAAACTCTATCCGATGCCAGGCCAGTGACAGTCAGAATAGAAGGGAGCGCGGTGCTGCAAATCAATTGGATAGAAGCGAAGTAGGAGATGGGACGAGAGGGCTTGTTCGTCCGGGCTCTCTGACCTTGATACCTGGAATAACGGACGAGACGAGAGAGCACGGGTGGGGGGGAAGGGGGGGTGGTGCCGCAGTTTGGCCAGCAGCAGAGATGGTGGGGAAACGCGGAAGACGGGAGATGGGTGAACAAGAAGTATCGGCGTCAGAGCTTCCAGTGTGCCAGATCAACCAGTCATGCCGTGTCTTGTGTCTTGGTGCTGTCGGGTTCGTGTCAAGTCTCGTGCGAAGCTGCAGCGCCAGCGTCCATGGGATAAAGTGTATGTCAGGCGTTGGATCGTCTCTGGCTGGCTTGACTTGATTGACGTGTTTCGCCTGTCTTAAAGAAACCCACGGGCGTCGGGGCGTTGCGTTTGTAACAAAGGACAAAGCTGCGCTCTTAGCTGAGGGCAGTTGGTGCTATATTGTCTTGGACTCTCCCGCGTACTGTACGCTACTCGGTGCGACTGCAACAGGCAGCGCGCGTTGGACCAACCAACGAAACCGGCAAAAGCGAAACGAGTGCTCGACATATGACGATGGGCAAGGCGGACCGGACATGGAGCAGAGGGAGCAACAAAACGAGGAACCGAAGCTCCCGCGTGGCGGTGCGGCCGACGACGACTCGTGGGACTGGGACTGGGTTTGCGACTGCGGGAGTGCCGTCCGGCTTGTCGGTCACCTCACTCAACGCAGGGCTTGACGGCCAGCAACCAGGCGTGGATTAGGCTCGTCGGGTTTCCTCGAGCTGGAGAGGGCTTCGTGATCGACCCCCGAATAGAAACTCTTGGTTCAGGGTTTCCCCTCATCTTCAGCTCCCCTCTCTGCTGTCAGCTAACGGCTGGCGTAGCGTTGCGTAGCATTTTGTCCACTGCTGAGGCCCGAAGAAGGAAGAAGCCAGGGAGATCCTCACGGGATCGTCATACCCAAGCCGATCCATTGGTGACGAAGGAAGTCAGAGCCCTGCGCCGGCTCGCTGCCGTCTTTTCCCACTCCCGTCCTTGGTGACGCTTGACTCTCTGAGCCTGAGCCCCAAACCGATAGAAGCGAGTGTTACCACCAAAGAAGCCCCAATCCAGAGTCATGGATGAGGATGGGCCTCGGGTGGGTGTATCCGCTGTTGCGCCGTTGCAACTTTGCGCCGTTGTGCATATGAGCGAGCGGCGTTGGGACCTGGGCAGACAGGCGTTCCCGACATGAGAACCACAATACTGGACCTAGCGAACCGTTGTCAGCTCCGCCGTAGCAAGGCAGAAAAAGTGAAGGACAGCCAGAGAGAGGCGGAAAAAAAAAAAACCAGTGACCATCTGCAACACACAGCGAGAGAAGCGGCCAGGGGTCCAGGGCCTGTAGGCGCTGACAGAGGAAGCCCAAAAAGGAAGCCGGCGGTTCAAGGATGATGCCTCTCCCCCACCTCTTGTCGTCGCCAGTCACGATTTAGGACGTTTCAGAATCTCCGGGGGGCCGCTTGGAAGGCAGTCGATGAAGCAGCCATTCACCGTCCTCGCTGCTGGGAAGGAAGCTACCAAATGCAGCAGGGGTTCTCGGAAGAGATCCGCCCCTCACGGCCTCTCGGCCAATCACGACACTTCCCGCCTTGTCCATTGTCCTGCAGGGCCTGACAAAGTGTGCTGTTAGCCTCTTAGTGCGCTCGCTGCAGGCCGTCTCTGCGCGGCTGATTGGCTTCATACGCCGCCGCATCTCCATTTGTGGCTTCCCGGACCTCCTCCAGAGATGGGAATCACTTCCTTCTCTGTAAATGACCCAGTTGTCAACTCATCAATCATCCGCGCCGGTTCCATGTCAAAACGCTCATCACCGAGCCAAAGCGGTCCCGTCGAGAGGGAGAGAAAAAAAAAGTCAATCCATCCGCAAAAAGTTAACCAGAGTGCCCGACCGCCTTTTTCCCTCTCGTCGAGTCGTCTCCCTTTCGAAAATCCCTCTTGTGATCATCGCGGAGTCGGTCCCCCCGTCCGTCCCCTCGTCGGCCAACGGCGGCGCGTCCGTCTCCTCTCCCTCCTGCAGGGCTCCAGAAGGCGACGATGTCATGATTAGAGAATCCCAATTCAGAAGGCCGCACGTGGACAGCAATATGGGGAATTACAGCCCCTGCCCCGACCCCTTTCTGGGTCCCTTCAATTTAGGTAGGCCGCTGCCGAGACTGAATTTTGACGAGAGGTTTCCCTTCCTGCAGCTTGCATGTGCGGGCAATAGAGAAAATCTGCTCATAAAAGTACCACATGTGAGCGCGCGGTACGGGATCCGGTCCTAATTCAACTTGGTTTCGTTTGAAAAGATCCGAACGGAAGCGAAGGATCGTGAGGCGGGATAGAGAGAGGGGCGGGAAAAAACAACAAGAACGTACAATTGTGGCACGACAGGCAAACACCAAGTTTCAACGTCTCCCGCTACAATTGTCGGCCTCACGATGGCGACGCAAGAGTCATGTGCGGGCAGCGAGGCAAGAGAAAAGAGGCCCAAGCTCGTTGGGTTGTCTTTTTGACTTTTTCCCGTTTTCTGCAGATCCCTATTGCAAACGGGGTCCAATCCAATTTATTTCGTCATACACGAAATTTTGGCATTGCGATCTGTCGTCGTCCATCGCGCGGCAACCAACGAAACGACCCCTCATCGTCGTCGTCTGCCGACCTGCGGCCTCCCGTCTTCGCTCGACGGCGGACAGGCAGAAGCCAACAAGAACCGAGGCATTATCGCCATTCTCCGTGACAAACGCAATCACAAACAAGACGTCCAAACATGAAAATGAAATACCTCTTCCACGGAGGGTACACTTCGAGCCCCCCCAGCCACATTCAATATGTGGGAGGCTTGCTTCACTGGAAAATGAAATACTCGGAAGCATGGGACGGGGGGCGGTTCGCATTTCACATTTCATCCGAGGCGTCTCACGAGCATCACAAACTCAAATCACAACTAAACTTGTTTCCCGACACGAGATGCGCGAATAGATCCTCCCATGAACAATCAGCAAGCTCAACCTCCCAATTATCATGATCATCCCAACACGACACGGGGATCAACCAGGGGTAGAAGGGGACCAAATGTGATCTGTCACTGGACCCGGACGTCATCACACCAAGCAAATGCGACCCGTGCTGAGGAGTGAACGACCGTGCACAAGCCTTCTCCTGATATCCCGCAAGAGAGAGCGCCAAAAGAGAACGAGAGAGAGGATGAGAGCAAGAAGAGGACTCTGTTGCAAATCGCAAGCCACGAACTCTCACGGTCCCCAGCCTGCCCCTTCCCCTTTGCCATTTCGTCTCACTCACTCGATTCAAATCGTCCTCGGGCGCGGGGACTAAAAATAAGCTATATCCCCTTTTGCGACTCCCGAGATCTAACACGGCGGCGCGCACGCCTCGCCCGCCACCAGTTGAGACGCAACCTTGGCTCCCACGCTGCCCCCCTAAAAAGCCGTTCGAACTTCGGCTCAGGCTCCCTCCTCTTCACTTCGTTCCAAACCGCGGTCCTGGGAACGGTCCCAAAGTCTGTTTGTTCCGCCCAAAGCTTCTTTCCTCGCCCTTGAATTATGATTGCCGTCCATGGTTCAGTCTAGTCAGGCCCAACCGCCGCCACAATCTTGATCTGCGCCAGACTGTCATCTCAGAGCATCAGCCCCCTTTTTTGCTTGAACTCCTATCACGACCTGGCCCGGGAGAGCTGAGTGAGCGGTTGTTCCTTCCGATGCGGTCATGGATTGGTGGTGGGATTCCAACCGAGGGGGTGTGGTGTCTCGTCAGCCGATTCGCGTGCCTCCAAACCGAATTATGGTTACCAACAAACAACAGTAAGCAAACGACAGGCTGAACACCACTCTCTGCCGTGGACACTATGGGATGCAAGATCCCGAGCTGAAGACTCGGCATATTCCCATCTGGACAATGATTCGTCACTGACCTGGCGACCCGAGTATCCTACACGTATCCAGCCGTGTAGATCAGAGACACACTTCAAATTGCCGTCAATAGAAAGGGAAGCTGCGTGTGATAGATCATAGTCTTCTCTTTTTCGTCGCTCCTCGTCCCGTAATTAGCTAGCTGACCAGGCCTGCTTTCTGATGTACATGATCCATCACAATCATCTGCCCAATATTAAAAGCCATTGACAGACCTCGTCGCTTTTTCTGCCGCCCGTGAAACTCTTCCGTCCAAATGATAACCTGATCCCGATGCTCCGATATTGCACGGTTCGATCGTCACAAGAAATTCATCAGTCCTTCCTCCTGCCCATATCAATACGCTAATAAAACAGGCCGATAGGTAAGGCTGGTTCCGAAAAAAAAAGAACGAGGCATAATCCGCCTCTTCAACCATTGACCATGGCGAAAGAAAGTTGTCGGGTATAAGAAGAAAACCAATATTGGGTCAGTGGTAAACCCATCCTGAACGCCTTTCCTTGCCTTCGTGAGGCTCCCTGTATGAGGCCCAAAACTACCCCGTCCTCACAACACAAAAGACTTAACCAGCAACGTCCCACAGTATTTCCTCACGCCTGCACTGCTGATGCCCTGTTGCCATCATCGAATGACGCCGTCTTCCTGAGCGGCTCCATCTTCAGAGAGTTCTCCGGGTGAGTCTCGAGTTTGCGATCACTGGCAACACGGACACTGCCTCTCACGCCTCTGACAAGGTGACCAGTCTCCACACGGTCCTGGATCATCTCGTCCAGGATCTGATTCACCTCATCAACGCTTTTTGTACGGGTGCGAGGGTTTGTCAGAGAGTTCGAACGAGCTGTGAGGGAGTTTGAGCGGCCGGCCAAGGCATTCGAAGGTGCCGGGGGCGGGTTGATCGTTGGTGGTGGGCTGTGCTCGTACAGAGCAGATGTTCGTCCGTCCATAGCACCCTCTGCCACCTCTCGAGATCGAGCGGCAGAGCGTAACGCTGCCAGCATGCGATCCTTGTCATCTAGCCGAGCTCTCAGCTCAGCAATTTCGGCGTCCTTCTCTCTCAGCAACGTCGACACACTATGGTCTTCGCCCACCATGATGCCCTTATTAGGAGTAGAGAAGCCAACCGATGTCCTAGATGAGCTGGCCCGTCGTGCCTGCATCAATCTCTTCTCGAGCGTCTGGATGTACCTCGTCTTGTCCGCAAGATCGGCCTGCAAGGCGCGGTTCTGTGCTGTCAATGAGGCACTACCATCACCGTACTCGCCAACGCTGTCGTCATCCGTCATTACTCCGCCTCCTTCACCGCTGGACAGCCGCTGGCCTCCACTCGACCGTCCGCTTGATCGACGGCCGATAGTTGACGATGCCGATGTCATTGATGCGGTTCTCTCGAGTATCGGTCTGCCGCTGACTGAAGTGGCCAATGACGACCGGACGGAGGCCATGGACGATCTCGTGTGGATGCCCAAGGCGCTGTAGGACCCGCTCGCGTTGACGCCAATTGATTTGGAACTCAAGATCAGACGGTTAAGGTGATCGATCCGTTCTTTCAATGCTGTACGGGCCAGTTGCATTTCGAGCATTTGCTCTTCATGCCGATGCTCAGCCTCCAATTCCCGGGCCTTCTCTTCCTCAGCGTCTCGTTCCTTTTCTGCCTCGGCGTGTTTCGCGTTTTTCTCCTTGGCTTGTGTGTCCAATTGTTGCCTCAGCTCTAGGATCTCCATGCGATACCGTTCCAGCAAGACTCTGGCGCCGCCGTCACCCCCTGCGCCGAGCGCTTCCTCGGCTTTCTTCGCATGGCTCACAATATTGTTCTTCGCTCTTGAGGCGAATTTCAGTGTGTTGATGGTTTCCGAGGTATGAGAGTTGGAGGATGCTGCGCTGCCGGCTGCGCCAATCTGGATCGTGCAGAGGATACTGACCAGAGACCCGCCCGATAAAGCCCCTTGCAGAAGTCTAGTCAGCTTGCTGTCTCGGTATGGCAAGTGTTTTCCATCTTTGTCGGCAGCCTTTCCGTCCTTGTCCTTGTGCTCGGAGAGTTTCGAGATGACGGTGCCCAACGTCAGCAAACTCTTGTTGATGTGTGAACCTTCAGTCCGTCGTTCCTTGGACTCGGCAGCCTTTTCGGATCCTGCAAGATCGATCAAGCTAAGTGTCGAGACACGCACGCCCCCGGGCAGCATTCCAGATCTTTTACTGTCGCCACCTCCAGGGTTCCCTGGTATCCGCTCTCGGCTCTCCACCACAATCTGGACCACCGCATGACTTCGAGAGCTGCGCGCATTGAATTGGGTACTAGCCGTCCGCCGCGCTTGGTCTCCACGAGCAATCACTCTCAGAAGCTGGGTTGGGCTCTGAACGATTTCTTCCTTCAAAGGGCTGGCGTAGACTCCGCGTTTACTGTCCTCGCGCAGCTTGATCTCTTCTTGCCCACCGTTGGCCCCAGCGCCGGGTCCAGTGGACATGCTGAGGAGGTCGTGGATTTTCTCGTTGTAGATTTCCAGATAGCTGACGCGAAGAAGAAATTCCCGTGACGGTGTTTCTCTGATGTAGGAGAAAATGTCGGTAATCGCAAGCGGAATGACACCAGGCGAAGAGGCTGTTCCTTGCATCGAGAAGGTCTTTCCGGTACCAGTCATACCATAGGCAAAAACGGTTCCATGATAGCCTTCCATCACTCGGCGTACCAAGCGCTTAGCAATACAGTCGTATACGCGGCTGTTGTCATCATGTGTCGTGAATACATTATCTTTCAACCACTGTCAGAACCGGCTCTATATATCGAAGGAGAGAACCTTACCGTAGAAATAATCACCGCCCTCTTTTCCTCGATACGCAACGAGAGACTTGCGTCCATCAACCATCCACTCGCCCTCGGTCTTGCTGTTTTCATTGCCGCCAGCGTCTGGACGCACTCTTACGCTGACTACAACATTACCTTTGCCGTCCAGCTTAGAGCCTCTTTTGTCACTGAAGGCGTCAGATGAGGACTTGGCCGTTGCTCCATCAATAGGGTCATCATACGTCGTCGCGGAAGTTGAGTAAGAATCCTGTGCTGAGGAGCTCCTGCTTTGAGGCGGTGATGATACACTGATGAGGCCGTCTGACATGCGCACACTTGCGCTTGATATCGATTTCCCCTCGGCATTGTTGTTCAGCAGGCTCGGGGCGCCGTTGCTCAAATGGGAGTAGTTTGACGCGATAGAGCCCTTTGATTTGCGTGTTGAATTCCGCGAGGAGTCAGCACCAAGTGGACTCGGGGGAAGGCTATTGACGCGATTGTCGCCTCGTGGTGGCTGGGGGAACGAGTTAATGCTCACTGTCTTGCGCAATGTCTTCATTGAAGAATTGCTCATGGCAGAGACCGCACGCGGTTGCGGGAGTGCTGATGTGGGAGCGGGGGTCGTGGGAGGGAGGAACGCCGAAGAGGAAGAAGGGGCGCGAAGGCCGCTCTTCGGGTTGGGTGTCGACGGGCTAGATTTTGATGCCGGCGTCGGAAGGTTTCCAGTGCTTTTCCTCGTCTTTGGGACTGGGAGAGCTGGTAGAGCCATGGTCGGCGGGCCGTTTGAAGGCCTCGCTGGCCTCGGGAGCGTCGTCGCCATTCCGTACAGAAAACGAGAGTGGGAGCTAGTTGTCCTGCAAAACAACAATAGACCCGAAGTTGGGCGAGACGCCTTCTAGTTTGTCGGAAACAAGCAGGAAGTTGGTCGGTCCATGAACATGGGAGCGTAAAGGGGGGATTGGTCGTCGGGAGGCCGATTACGTCGATAACGAGGGACCTCTTCGCGTGGGTTGAATTCGTCCCAAGGCCGAAAGCGTCGACGGGGGGCTGGCCTGCGAGTGGCTGGTATCCCGGCACGTTGGACACTTTCGAGAACCAGGGACGTATGAAACGTTATTATGCGTTGAGGGTGTGCTGGGTGACGTGGGAGCTTTTCATCGGATTTCGAGGTTATTGCTGGTAAGTAAACTTGTCAGTGCACCGGGACAATGACAATCATAGCGGCGGGCACGGGAGTCAAGCATGACATGCAGATTGACCAGCGACGAGGGCGATCCCATGAGGCGGGTGGTGGCAGGGAAGGGGGGAGAAAAGCAAACTTACGAGATCGTAGTGGGTGGCTGGTTGAGCGGTATTTCTCGTGTTGTTTGTTTGTGGGCCGAAGAGGATGATGAGGAGGAAGAGATGCCAACGACGAGACTTTTTGGGGGTTGTCCCTGGATAGGAGCCAGCTCGTGTATGTCTTGCGGAGTATTCCTTGCTGCAGTGCCGAGCCTGTCGCCTCTACGCGGCAGCGGTACTGAGGGAAAACGAAGGTCTGACTCTGGTGGGTTCTTGGTCGAGCTGTATTCCTTGCGCTAGCGGGCGGCGTACAGCGTGGGCTTTCTTTTTCGTCCGGCTTGCGAGCACGGTGCCTCTAGTGCCTCGCGCAGCTAAAGTCGCAGGACTGGGATGGCGACGGGTACTCAGATTGGGCGGCAGGTCGGGGAAACTCAAAAATTGGACGCGGGAGGGAGGGAGGGGGCAGTTTCGTCCAGTGGAAATGTTTCGACGGCAGCGCTGGGCTTGGGGTAGACGAGCGCGGATTCGCTGGGAGCCGTAGAGTCTGAGCTTCGAGAAAGCGAGAAACACGTTTGCGTGCGGTATAGAGTTAAAGAGTTGGGGGAGACACGGTATGGAATTCGGCCGGGACGGCTGGGCGGGAATTGAATTTGCGGGAAGTCTGATCCTTGAGATGTGAAGATTTCGGTACGAGGCGATGCGATCCGATGCTTTGTGGAAAGGCGAGATCCGGGTCTCGAGCGACGGGAATGTTTGGGCTTGGCGGAGAGAGCAAGAGTTGCCGGCGGAAGCGAAGAATGGGAGAAACAAGCCAGGAAATCCGACTGGCGAGAGAATAGCGTGGCGAAGGTTCTGAATGTCGGCGACTGAGACCGGGAACCGTGTATGCAAAGACGAAGAAAGATAGAGCAAGAGCGTGCGCCTCTCTTTTTTTTTTCCCCCGGGCGCGTTTTGAGTATGCGTATGACAGGCGAGATGAAAAGGAGTGTTGGGTCGGCGAAATGGAGAAACTGAGAGAGAATGTGGTGATGAAAAGTGCGTTTCGGTGCGATTAGTGTCGTCGACGGTAAGGCCGCGTAGCGGGAAAAGGGTCGTTTGGTGTCCAAGAGGTGAAGAGCAAAGCTGGGTGGCTGATTATTAGATTCGTCGGGGGAGTTGGGAGCGATATGGGACCCCGACGTTAGGTTCGGGATCGAGGCCTGGGCTGTTCCTTTTCCTATTCCTGTTCCTGTTGGCAGCAGGTCTTTTCCGTGTTAGACGCGTTGTTGGTTGTTCAGACTTTGGGAGCATGGATGGGGGGAAGCCGAGGAGCAGCAGCAAGTGCAAAGTGTGAGGTACGGATAGGATAGGTAAGGTAAGGTGAGGTACTCCGTAGTGTGGTGCGCATGCCACTCTCCACGTCCCTCTTTCTTTCTCTTCCTCGTCTCCCCAGCGCTGCTCCTTTCCTTTCACGGGACTGGCTGCAGTCTAGAAGAGGGAGGTAACAGCGGACGTGGGTGTGGACTGCGGGCTGTGGACTGTGGATTGTGGCCCGGCATGCACTGCAGCGCAAATGCAAGTGGTGTGGGTACGTACCGTTTTTTTCCCTTTGCTTTTTCAGGACGGGAGCTTGTGAGACCCCACTAAAAGTTGTGCGTGGGATATGCCGACAACGGGTACGGAAGAGGCACTGAATTGCGCAATACAAGCTATCAATCAACCCGATGAATAAAACTGGCGATCCTTGGTATCAGCGCCGATTAAGGACGGGCATCAACGAGGTACATTGATGGAGAGAAACAAAAGACCAGGCTGGAGCAGGAAGAGCCGCCGCGTTTGGAGGGGCAGCAGCAGCCAGAGCACACACAGCAAGCGTTCCGGGAAGCGAAGGGAGCGCGGCGCAGGAGGGAAGAAAAAAAAAGAGGAGATGATGTTTGTGTTAAGAGAGAGACAGGCCAAAAAGGGGATCAGAGGGATAATTGGGAGAGATTTTCCCCTTCTGCTCGCCGTCCCCTGCTCTCGCTGCCATGCCAGTTGCCAATACCAACGCACTTTGGGCGAGACTTGCGTTGCTCATCTCTCTGCTCGTGTCATTCCCTCCACTGATGTGTCTCTCTTCCTTCTGCTTTCCCCCGGCTAGTATTCGTCGATTCGCCGAGCCACTGTTGGTCAATTACCTTAGATTGTGCTGCTCCTACTCTGCATCCGTATGCACCCTCCACTTTGCGATTGCAAGTGCAACGTCGATTAAAAAGTCATCCAAGTCAGTCAGCATCCTCGACCAACACGGTTGGCGTCTTCTTCACAGGCCAGGGGGTACCTTTCCATTACCGCAATTATCGACGGCGAAATCTCTGTTCTCTCGGGTGCTCGTCGCCTCTCATCCACTGCTCCCTCAATAATGACTAGCCAGGGCTAATGGGGTCCGTTCAGTGCACCACTCATCGTCACTCCCACCCCAGAAAGTTTCCCTTGCTAGCCCGCCCATCGTCAAATTGGTACCCAGACTTTGGAGATTGTACCCCTGTCAATATCCCCTGCAAGGACCAGCTCTCAACTCAGGCACAGCAGGGGGTCAGTCTCTTTGCGGACTAGCCCCCATGTACGCGCCTCCTCGCCGTGCGATACAAGCATCCCAGGTAGCCGGCAAGTCGCGAGGCCCCTTTAATCGCGAAAGCCACGCATTCGCTTGGATCAAGCTACCAGCTAACGTCTCCCTTTTCCGCCAGAAGATAGCCCGCGTCGCCTTGCGGCCTGACTCCCTGCCGCTACTTGAAGTCCAGGTCCCGAGATACCTGCATCCCACAGGACCCCTGCTGTCAAATCCGAACTGGCTCACTCCTGGTCCAACGCTTGTGAGCTGCGAGCATGTCGCTCGTTGCTACGGACGGCACTTCAAATCCATCATCGGATCAACAATGAGAAGGACAGGGCAGCACGCACATGTGCCAGGCTCGTACAGTGTCGCACGCGTATGCAGGTGCGAGGTGCCGCGCAGCCAGCAAGCGTGGCTCAGCTGTCGTGAAATGGAATTGTCGTCGACGTCTCTCATCAGCCCAGCTTGCTTGCTGGCTCGTTCCACGCCGGGAAACAATACCGCCACATGTCTTTCGTCCATCTCTCTGGGTCTTGACAGCACGGAAGCCCGCCTCGCACATCGCCAGCAGCTGCGGCCTGCCTCGTGCCCCGAATGCTTGGCTTCGACCTCCACCCTCGGTGCTCTCTCCGACCCTCGACCCAAGGCATCCATGAACCAACCCACACAAGACCCTCGATGTCGATTAGTGAAAGCCAGTCGTCTGGCTCATCAACGATGACTCGACCCAGCAACTGGACAGAGCGCGCCAAATGGAAAGGCTGGGTTTCGCACTTAAAGTGCCAATCGTGGTCGCAATCAAACCAGGCCTGCGAATTGGCAGCAACATGCTTCCTACCCCCATATGGGCGGACCACGCTGTAATTTCCGACGCCATCATATCACTACCTCATTCAGCCAACGCGCGCTCCCATCAACTCTACAAGTCCCATGTGTGGCGTGCCCGTGCACACAATCGCCCAGCATATCGCCCAGGCACACGCTCGTTAGCATCCGTCACCTTTCCTGCACCCGCACCAGGAGCCGGCTCCGGCAAGCTTCCTAGCACCACCCAGTGGTCCCAGAAGTCAAGAGAAGACACACACTGGCGTCCGAGTCTGTGTGACGACGAGCGTGCTAGCTGCAGCCTCGCCCACTCCCCGCCAGTTCCCATTCGTCGATACACAACCTCTCGACGTGACCCGGATCCAACAGTCTCTAGGGCCTCGGCCGTCACACCAATCCTGCCAGGCCCCTCGTTCGAATTGACCAATTGCTCTCTGGCCACTTGAAGATCTCTCCGCATACTCATCTGTCTTGCCGCCTGATCGCTGCGCAAGAGATAACCGGTGACAGGACGGGTGGACAAGCGAGAACAAGAGACAGCAACCCCGACACCGGGACAGTCTCGCCGAGCCGTGCTCTATACCGTATGTCCATGTCTCGTTGCGACGGTTGCCAGCTGCTGTTTGTCTATGATCCATCCCGTGCCTTCGCGATTCCGTCATCCGACGAACCTGGCACTTGGAGTTGCTGCATTCTCCGCAATCCCACGTCGCAGGACAGTAGCGCAAGTGCCTCACCATGGTTGTTAGCACCTTGGTCGCCTCACACAAAGCCCTCGGGAAAATTGTCTTCTACTAGGCCGTCTCTCGAAAGGCCAGGCCGTGGCCAAAGCTCACTTTACCTCAACTTCTGACGGGGGTTGAACGTATCCGCCCTTCGCATTGCAGCTCAAGTTGCTTTTTTCCCTTTCCAATTCGGGGTTTCAACGCGCAGACAAGCTGGATAGCCCGCCGTTTTGCAACGGTCAGGAAGCTTCGGAGCAGCCCCCGCGTGGTTTGGTCATCGCGTCGTTGACCTCGAGGTGGTCGATTAAGCCCCTGAGCTTGATCTCTGTTTGTTAATCCCGGCATACAAGCGTTTTGCGTTACATGCAACGTCAAACTCCTCCCCAGCAATCAGCCACCCCGAACCCCGACGTCGAATCGCTGCGCCTCTGTCCTCAGCACTTCGTTCGAGAAGTGTCTGATCTTTGAATGTCAAAGCTTTCAATGTCAACTCATCGACTACCCAAAACGACTACCTCAACATGCAGCACTAGTTGCAGACGTGCAAGCATCTGCCGTCGACGCCGTCTCCACTACGCCTCGGGTCCCATCTTACGAGAACTTCGATATCGCATCAAGACCAGTTGCGTGTTTGTACGATTCATTCGCTATGAGAACGAGCTAAACTCATGTAACTAGAAAACGACGGCGTGTATCGCGTCCTGCAGAGAGAGCCCCATAACCCGCACGATAAGGCTCGAGGTCTGTGATCTTGACAGGGCCACGCGAATCAGTGGAAAGAACAGATGAGAGGTGATTGACGTTCATGCTCTGCTCATGCTTTGGAGTGCTCCATGACTCGAAACTCTCGACCCTCGAAGTCACATTAAAAACAAAGCCGTTCTCGCCTAAATTTTGTGCCCTCCACGAAAGACGCTGCGACTGGGCGAAGCGTGGGAGATCAAACCGCAAACACCTGGGATTTACCTAGATCACCCTGGAGCCGCATCGCCACTTCGCTCTTACTGCGCGCTGCAAGTGTGACCCCTCACGGCTCTCACCACATTCCCGTGCTTGGCGACAGATGAAAGACAGGGAACCGGGGCTTTGGGGAAGACCTCATGAACAGGCTTCTTCCCCCTTTTCCCGTTCCCACGTAATCATCACGGATTTGCCGCAGCTCGAGTGCACACACACACACACAGGCAGGGAACATGTCGGTCCTAAATCGGGAAACACACACACACAAATGTTGCCCTGACTCGATCTGCGTGCTTCAAATGTGTTCATGATTTCATTTTACTCTTGCAGACATCGGACTCGGATGAACATGCCGGAAGGCGGCCACAGCATCCCCGAGTGACGGTGTCGTGGTATGCTAGGCGATACCACAGGGCTTTGGCAGACAAGTTTCATCCGCAGCTCCTTCTTGCTGCCGTCTATGGACCGTTCGAGATTTGAAGGCTATCCGCGATCTTCATGGTATCAAGCTTAAAGTACCCCGCTCGCCGTTAACACATTCGGGCTCCCGGGGCTACAACAAACGGACTCCCCTACCTACGCTCCGTGTCTCGAAAACCTCAACCAGACCGGCCCCCATGGCTTCTTCCAAGACCCAGTTGAATTCCAATCCGTAAAACTCCTTCCACCTCTTCGTCCGTCCCGGCAATACTCCAGCAAACTCTCCCCTGGCCCTCCTTGCCAGGCGTGCCTCGTCACGAGCCACGCCACCTTCCCATCTCTCTCTTAGCATAGACACGGGCATCTCCCTAAATTGCGATTTGGACAGCAGTTTGCTCAGATGTTCCACCGCGGCGGCAGTTAGCTTGAGAAAAGAACCGTTCCCGGGGACCGCGATGGTGTAGTCGGGAGATGACGTGTCGGCGCGGGACAGCCGCGGTGCCCCTCCCCCACCACCCGCGGCGTGTATTGCTCCTTGCCCGCCCACGGCGTCAAAGGTGCCGGACGCTGCGCGGGACACCGCCTCGATACTCGTCAGGCTGGCGCGCACCTCCGGGCGCAAGTGAAGATTCATCAGTGGCGTGTTCACGTCCTGCGAGTGTATTTTCGCTGTGAGGAACCCTGCCCGCACCAAGGCATCAGCCTGCTTGTAACTGCAGGCAGCCCGCGGCATCGTCTGCGCCTGCGGGTTCTCCTTCAAAAAGCTCAGGAACATGGCCTGCGTCTCCCCGTCGAGCTCGGCGGACTGCGTGATCATCTCCTCTAACTCGGAAGACTGTATAAGCGCCTCGCCGAGCCCGCCGCGACGTTGCACGTAGATCTTGCGAACCACTCCGCCGCGCTGCAACTCTGCGACCTCGCGCTCCACCGCGGTGGGAGAGGCCAGCAGCGCATGGAGATGGGAGACGGTCACCAGCCCCGGCATGGCTTTACGGTAATTAAGCACCTCGGCGATGCGCGTAGAGTTCATGCCCGCCGCCTCTGCGGGGACCGGGCCGAACATGTTGTTGCGGGTGTACCTGATGGCCTGCACGACATCGCGGAGCGACATGTCCGTCGCAAGCGCCGCGACCAACCCGGCGTCGTCCAGTCTGTCATTGAAATAGTCATTGCCACCGTCGTCAGAGTCTGCATCAGGCGGCTGCTTCTTGTTCTTGCCCCCAGCCCTCGAACTGCTGGTGCCACCGTTCTTGCGAGGTGACGAGGCCGA
Organism: Colletotrichum fructicola Nara gc5; assembly: GCF_000319635.2. Taxonomy (NCBI): domain Eukaryota; kingdom Fungi; phylum Ascomycota; class Sordariomycetes; order Glomerellales; family Glomerellaceae; genus Colletotrichum; species Colletotrichum fructicola. Next base: position 2,160,869 of record NW_027094051.1, on the reverse strand, counting down.
CGATTTTGGCTTTGCCTTTTTTACCCGGCCGCCGCCTAATATAGACCGTAGACTCATGTCTCTCTCTCTCTGTCTCTCCCGGGTGCTGCGCCGCGATCCGATCAGGACGGGATGGAATGGGATGGATCGAGAAAAAGCAAGATAAAAATGGACAAAAAGTTAGAAAAGGGTAGGAGGATGAGGTGAGGATATCCGGGACGCAGTCCGGCGGGGGGTTCCACTTCCGCTTTTAAAGGGCGGGTTGCGTCTGACGCCGCCGCAACGCAACGCACGCCCGCCCGCCTGCGCCTTTCCGGATGTCGATTCGGGTGGATCTTTGGGATGGGGTGGCAAATCCGACGACACGTCCTTTTTGGTCCGGGCGTTGGGCTGTGATTGGATGGACCGTTAATCAGCGAGGACCGAACAAGATTCGCGGCTCCAAATTGATGTAGGATCGAAGGTATCGGCTGTTAGATTTGGGTATCATTGAACGAAAAGATGACAGCTTTTTTTTTTTCTTCCGGTTGGTGTCTGCGACCGGATCAAAGTTTTCGTGACTGTCACGTTGGCTAAATTGTTATTCTTGGTAATGAAGGGGAAAAGTTGGGATGAAGGAAGAACACGGTACGGGCGCTTGCTGGAAAACCTTGGGACGAACATCAAACGAAACTCTGGGCGTTTGTCGACAGGAGCACGTGGACGGAGGTTATCGAGGCTGTTTGGCTTTTTTGATGCTTTCCTGGCGGTTGGCTTGGTAATTTGAACGAAGGTATACTATAACACGGTCAATTGCGGAATGTCTAGCAATGCTGCTATGAGTGCAGTGGCTGGCGAAAACGGATCGCTTCATGCCGGCAAGATGGTGTATCAAACTAGGAAATACTATGGTCTAAACAGCTCGCGGCGTCGGAAAGATAAAAGAGTAATTCGGACCGATATTATTTTCTGCTCAGCATGGCATGGAAGCCGGATGGCAAGTTGCAGCCGAGGCATGGAAAGGAGGTAATATCACATAATAATATGATGCGTCCTTAACGACACTGATAATCTGGGCACTTTGTAGGTCAACGCCGGCAAGTGAAAGCCGAATGTACCAATGCCGAATGTAGCAATACTAGCTGAAGCCTTCATCCGTTTGTTCGTCGTAAAATTTATGGTTTATTTTGGGACATTTAAAGACCTTGAGGCATTCGGGCATTCATAAACCATGATTGATGTCCTATTCGCAGAGAGTAGCCTCCAAACCACACTCCCTCATGTCCTCCAGGATCCATTCCATCGGCGTAACATAAGTCACGTTCGTCCAACGATCCTCCAAGTCCCACATAGACCCCGCCGTCACCATCCCGGCGACTCGCCCATCGAGATCCCAAGCGCAGGCACTAGAATCACCCGCGGTACCGAAGCTTCTCGTGAATGGTCTCATTCCGTACACCTCAGATTTGCCCAAGACGGCCAGTGATAGGTGTATCGAGTCATCTTCTTCGCCGAGATCACCTCCATCTTTTGTGGAAGCTATAGGCCGGCGAAGAATCGATAGGGCCTGGTTCGCGAGACCAAAGGTAAGGCCTGAGCCGTGCCCGACCTTGCCAAAGCAGATTGCGCCCTCACGTGTAGGATCCTCAGATCCTGGATCTTGTATGTTTGCAACTGGCAGTATGCCCCGCAAGGTATGAATGCCGTCCTCTGGGGGGAAGAAAAAGCTCACAGAGCCATATTTTTCTGAATCGTCGTAGCCATGATTATATCCGTTATCGACACCAGGGCCGATAGGCACCTGGTTCTGGATAGTATCTAGAGATCGCTCATGCATATCGGCGTCCAGCCTGATGAGCGCCCAATCTGTCGCTCTGCCATTTGAACCCTGTCTTGCATAAGTAAGATGGCCGAACGTCCTGGACTCGATGGTAGTTCGGGCGTTGTAAGATGTAAGCATCTCTTCGTCGGCTGCGGGATCATCCCAATGATATTTGACCTTATGTGCTTGACTCGCTGCGAGAGACTTCAACACGGTTTTATAATCGATCCCTGGCTGCACGACAGCTTCACAACCTTGCCAGATCTTATTCGGAGCAGAGTGCTTCGGTCCTTGAACTGAAGACGACAGCACATGCAGGGATGTCAGAGCGCAGATTGACGATGTTTCTATGCCGTTCTCGACGGTCTTGACTCGAAGATAAGGGCCCTTAGTGCCTTGGTTCTCCTGCTGATCAGATCCAGCTATCGTGGCACCGACCAGGTCAGTGAGGTTGTAGGTTGCCTTCCATAACTGGTTTGTGTCGACAACTGTTGCAGGTGGCTGCAGCTTGCTCAGTGGAACCACGTGTGATTCTTTCACTTCGCAAGATACGTCAGTGAGCCCGTGGTTGATAAGCGTGGCTGCGCATCTATCAGCAAGCTGCTGTGCCTCCTCCGGCGTGATGCTACCTGGCTCAACCGAGACGAAGAGAATCGCGGGCAAGTCCTCTTCATTTTGATGACCGCATCTGAGTATGTCAACTGAAGTCCAGTTGACCCCCTTGAGGTTTTGCAGAACATGAGACCTCAGAGAAGCACTGCCGTCATCATTATTCCATTTCTCGGTGATGGGATGGCGGCCAAGTGGGGATAGATACTTGTCCACAGGTGATGGGGAGTAAAATCCCGGTTCGTAATTGTCGATTGGCGGGTTCCAAGTAGGATCGGGGGATCTGGCCAACAAAGTCGGGATTGACGGCAGACCATGATAGTAATACCTTCCTCGATTTTTCAATACCCATTTGCGATATTTCTCCAATTCCATAGGAACGGTCTCGCTTAATTCGCAACACACATCCGAGAAGCCATACTGGTCCAATATCTTCTGGCATTTGAGAACGATGACGTCTGCCTGTTCCCAGTCAAACGTGTCTGCCTCGGCTGTAATCGACACATAGGTTGTGAAGTCTTCCGGTTTACCGTCGCTTGGGCCAACTCTTGACACACCATAAGAATTCCATCGAAATCCTTGGAGTGCGCCAAGAATCTGGGATCTCACGTCTGCTGGATCATTGCGACAGTCGTTCCAACATTTATTGAACGGATGCTCTCCTGCGCCTCTGTACTCCCTCCTTCCATTGATCCTCGGTACTGTGGACCCCCGAGATGTAAGCCTGGTGCTCGAAGAGGAGTCATCGGCATTACGCTCTTCAGTCTTGGGTATATCTCCAGGCTTCATCGTGTACGGTCTCTTTTGAATGGTTGCTGAATAGAGCTGACTGTTCAGTTTCTGATCAGTAAAAGCGTCTTCGTATCCAAGGCCTGGGATGGTGGTGAGATGTGCAGGTCTGAAGTAGGGAGTCTTTATTTTTGCGCTTCCTATATTATGTTTGAACTGGAGAACGGAGATTACTGGTGCAGCAGTGAGGAAGCTTTTTTTTCTCAGCTTGATGAACGGCGTAGAGTCACATGGAATGCACTACCATGAAATATTTTTGCCCACAAAGCCTAAACCTCTCAAGGTGGAAGAGTGCTGAAAACTGGCCGAAGTTTAAAGAATATTCAAATCACTCTATTCTCCCAGTACGTCTTCGAGAAAAGCTAGCATGATGTCCATTCGATGCCTCGCCAAAATTGCCCCCTATCGATTGTAGTAGGCTGGCCGGTTCTGGGCATCTCACCTAGCTAGATTTGTGAACACGACGGGTCCGCGATCCAATCTGGAGCCGGTTGAAATACCTGTGTAGAAAGCGGAATGATTGTCAGTTAATACATAACACAGAATTTCCCATTTTTGTAGACTAGGTGCATGACTTTTGGATGCCTTTTGTGCTAGGGAAGCATGGAAAACACTCACACATACAGGAAGACCTTTGCTATTCGGACAGACAGGGACAACAGGGTCGATCAAGGAGATACCGCCAAGGACAACAGAACAGCCAACAGGTTTGTTGAAGTACGAGTTTTTCTTAGCCCAAATATCCCCACGGACGGCAAAATGTCACCACAAGAACAGGAACACCTTGGCGCTGAGTTAATTGAGATCATGTTATCAAACATTTCACATATTCGAAGCCAACAAAGCAGATGTAATTGAGCTTGTCATTTTCCAAACTTCACCCGCTGTCGGAGAGTATTGCCACCTCTCATGTCTAACATAGATAGGTACTTTTTCTGCTACTTTTGAAAAAAAAGAGCGCCTCGCTTATGATGACTTCCCAAGTCCAACCCCCCTTTTGACATCCTGGTTTGTTTCTGTATCCATACGAACTCCAGCCGATAGTAGTAGTAGTCAAGAAAATTTGTGTGAGCACACGTTCCCTTATCCCGCCATAGTCAGGATGTACGACGTAATAGACGTCATACGCTCGCTCGTCAGTTTCAGCGACATTCTGAGCAACTCCTGCGCGACGTCCGGCTGGTCTTTCTGCAGCCGCTCCCATCCCTCTTTGTCCATCCTCCACACCACACAATCCCTGTCCACAGTGACCGTAGCTGTACGGTCCGTCTCCGAGAAGAAGGGAAGCTCGCCGCACGTTGTACCGGCGACGATGCTCTCCGTTAGTGAGCCTTGAGGCAAGTCGTAATCACAGCGAAGAATGCCGTGCTCAACCAGGTAAAAGCCCTTTGCGACTTCGCCTCTCTTGAACAGGACGGTGCCTGCACTGTACTCCTTCTTGACAAAGTAGCCAACAGCTCTAAACCAGAAGTCTTCGTTCTTCTCACTCAAGCCCTGGAAAATTTGCAACATCAGTCGCAGCGGTTCCTTAAAGCTCTGCCACCTAGTCATCCCCAAAGGTTCTGTGTTCGCCAATGCATTTCTCGCCGCCTCGTGGAGCTGGTTACGTCTCGGCGAGTTGATGACAATGTCGAAGGATCCTCCATCTGACTTCGCCGCTGGTACGTCGAGGTTGGCCGTTGGTGCGTGGCGGTTATTCTTGCGAAGCTCTTGCTGGCTTGCGTATAGCGTCTTGAGAAGCTCGTTCTCGCAGCTCTCGAGGGCCGAGTTGAGGTCTGGCAGCAGCGTGACTTCGATGTCGTCATCTCCTAGCAGTCCCACCTGTCTCAAGTTTCTGCCAACTTCACTCTCCGCATCCTTCCCGCTAATAACAAGAATGATGCCCTTGTTGTCAAGCAATCTGCTGATGGTATTGAAAGCCTCACCAGCAGAGTAGTCCAGGCCTGTAACATGGTACAGGTCGAGGATGAGATATTTGATGGGCCTCTCAGCAAAGGCTCCGTCGTCGATGAGAGCTCGAATCTTCTCTTCGACGCTGACCACAGTGCCGAAGAAGAGGAAGCCCGTAAGCTTGACGATGTATATTTGTCGACGAACTTCCTGCAGGTAATGGTGCTGCGAGGGGTTTCTGCGCACGGTGGAGCCGACGATCTCGCCCGTGTAGCTTGCTCGCACCGCAGGAACCCTCGATGTCTGAAAGATCAAGGAGACAAACGCTAGTATGATACCCACACCGATACCGATGACAAAGTCGTAGATGCCCATAACGAGGACAATGACGATCACCTGGAAATCGTCAGCTTGTTTCTTAAAAACTAAATCAAGTAGTAACTTACCGTGAGATATTCTGCCAGCTTCAGCTTCTTCCTCGGAAGCCAAACAGCCTCGAGAAGAAGCTCAAATCCCAGGTCAAAAATCAGAGTGCCGACCATCATGATGGGAATGAACCCTATGATCTTCGGCCCGACAATCATTACACCAAAGGTCAGAGCAGCTAGCATGATACCGGCGAGCCTGCTGTCTCCTCCGGAACGCATGAAGAAAACAGTGTTGGCATAGACGAGGTAGTTTTGGATGCTACCAGCGAGGCCAGAGATGAAGTTGGAAGCGCCGTGAAGCTTCAGCTCGCGATCAAGATCAGCGTTATCTTCGCCTGTCTGTAGCGCAAGGGCCGGGACGTTGATGGGGACATGTAAAATGCCGAAGAAAGTAAGGGCAAGCATGGCGGGAATACACTCCAGCACAGCATCCCATTCGACGAGGTGAAATTCTGGGACATTTGTTAGCGACCGTCCGGATCAGAGAGGGCGGACTAAACGTACTGTACAGCGTATAGAAGTACCACCACGGCTCATCAGCCGGGGGGCCTTCAAAGATCCAGCCATGATCACGGAGGGAATCGGGCTCGAGCGCGTCCAAAGAAAATACAAAGAAGTAGAAGACAATCGGAATGGAAATGATGTACAGCGGCAAGAAGTACTTTGACGCTCCCTTGGCCTGGCTGTAGAAGAGGATTATAGCCAGGATGAGGGGGGTCACCCAGAGAGGGATTGTATCGGTCTGGAAGAGCTTGTGGAGGGTATCGAGGTCGTATTCGAGGCTACCGTCCATGCGGGCTGACACCTCGAAGCCTGTAGCAACCAGGAACCAGCCAACACCGCCGATGCAGCCAATCAGAATGTGGCGCGGGATGAAGCCAACCATGTACCCGAAGTTGAACTTGCCCATGAGGTAGAAGACAGTTCCTGTCATCATTGAGCTAATCGCATAAGAGACGATAGTCGTCGCGATCACAGCATCAGGCTGATCCTGGCCAATGTGGTTGGTGATCGTTTCGGCCATGTTGTGGAAGAATGGCACGACTTCGATCTGAGGTCCTGTTAGTCAAGTCTTGGCAACTGGTCGAAGTGGTTCTACTTACAAGTTCGGAGCCAACACCACCCTTGAAAATACTGCCAAATGAAAACGTCAATTGCGAGACAATGGTGCTGACATAGAAGATCGAAATGCCAGCCGAGCCGAGACCAGCAAAAATAGGCTTGCCAAGAGGGAAGAGAATCATGCCTGTAACAGTCAGTCAAGTTTGCACTCCAACTTGACTTACACCAGACTTACCGTAAGACAAAGCATCGAGTACATTCAGCAATAATCCCACAATGACAGCGGGCAAACACGACACTGGCGCAACCACGGCATTCTGCCACAGAACTTTGCGATCCCAAATTTTGGGGCTTGTCGCGATTTGGACGCCATGGACGATGTGATCCTCGACGTTGACCGTCAGGTCCTTCAAGCCACGGAACCAATGCTTTTTGGGCATTTGTTTTTGTCCCTCAACGTCGACCCCATTGGTGCTCCCATCTGTGCTGAAGCTGTCGGAGGATAGCCTCGGTATCAACGGGGTGCGCTCGGTCGGTTCCTCCACAACAGCCTCGTGCGAACGCTGCACCTCTGGCTCCGGCTCGGGTCTTTCTCTGGACGGCGATCGCTTCGGCTTCGGTTCTTCAACTTCCGAGTGGGACTGCTGGGAGTGAGGTCGAGCGTCAGGAGAGGGTTCGCGGTGCGATTGCGGCGGTGATCTCTTCAGCAAGCTCGTCAGGATTGAGGGCCCGTCCTCGGGAATTTCCTCCTCCCCTTCCTCTGGCGATGCCGGTTCAGAAACCTCCTGAATGGTATCGGAGCTGGTAACGTGCGCGCTTCCCACATCGTCCTCCTCGTTGTCTGAAATGGCCGTCTCTCGCGCGAGTTGGGAGTTCTGAGAGCGCTGGCGGGAGAGGAACGCCGGACTCTGGCCCGTCTTCTTGTCCGATAGGAGGTACGAGGCGAGCTCTGCCGTATCTTCGCGAACGCTGCGGGCGTATTGGGCACTATCGACGGGAGCTGGCGATCAAGAGTTAGCTGTGGCGTCTGGTATGAAGATCGCGCCGGCCGAGGGTTGCTTGCCTAGGTGGTCCCTCAAGGTGCCGTGAATGAAGGAACGAATAGGCTCTCGGTGACTCGAAACGGAGGACGATAGTCTGTCTGCGCTGGCCAGCTGGGAGTTGCGACCAGGACTAAGAAGCGGATTCTCGGGGTTGGTCTCGTTGTTCCTCTGGGAGCTCAGCGAGGAAGCTCGTCTCCTCCACGGAGAGAAGCCAAAGTTGGGAGAAGACATGGCTGGCTGGGTTTATAGTTCTCGGCGGCGGTAGAGGGCGGGAACGGGAGGCGCCGTAGGTTCGCCGGAGCACCAGTCTACGGGTGCCAATTGTCGGAGAACCAGGCCAATGGCTGGGCGGTCGGTCGTTGCAGGTTTTAGCTGGACTTCATGGGAAAAGCTGGAAAGCTCGAGCTCGCGATGCTTAGGATGGGCGCAAAGAAAGGAAGAGCGTAAAAAGGGTTGGCAGCGTCGGCGCTGATAAGAGATGGGGAAGTGTATTACACGACGGGCTGTGGGCGGGACTGGATCTACAAAGTAGAGACAAGGATGTCCCGTCTAGTTTTTTCTGTGGTGTTGGTCTGGGTGCGATATGCTGAGGAGCAGCTGAAGTGCCAGAGGCTAAAACAAAACGCTAGATAGATAGGAATACCCGCTTGATGGAACGTGCGGGTGGATGACGAGAGGGGAATCGGAGATGGGCAGATTGGAGAAGAGAGAATAGAGTGTCCGTGGGAGGAGAGAAGCTAGGAAAGGGACTGGACGGACGAATGGGCGGAAGAGCGAGCGAGCGAGCGGCGAGAGCGACAGTCATCAGTCTGGTCTGTGGTGGTCGAAGCTGTCGTCAACATGGCGCGCGCACCTCACTCACACACACACTCATACTCACTTGCGCTCACTTGACTTGCGTAGCAGCAGCAGCGATGCAAAGCACTGCAGAGAATTTAGACGAACCTTGAACCAGGTCAAATTTGCATTTTGCATGTGGCTCTTCCCCCCTCACTAGCGCCTCTTCTGCGGCCTAACAGTCATGGTACCGCTGTAGGCCAATGTACTCTGTACCGTACCTATCTGGGCCGCATAAGGGAAGCCTAGCGCGCACCCTCGCAGTTTCTAGCGGACATTCCGTGGCCACAGGAGCCCACCAGAAGGTCTCATCTACCAAACATCTACCGCAGCCAGTTCCATTCTGTTGCCGCAGGCTGGAAGTGAGTTGAATGAGGTGCGAACCAAGCCCGCGTGCTCGCGTCGCACTACGTAACCGTACCAAAACATGCAGTGCATCCATGTCGATGACCACTTACAGCCGCTGCGGGCACTCTCAGTGGGCAACGTGGGCAGCATGTCAGTCCCAGTGGAAGACTGCACCAGACACTGAGCCAGCACCAGGCGCAGTGTCATCTTTCACCTCACGTTGGGGCCCACTTCGGATCCAGGATTTTGCCTTTCGCTCTCCGGAAGCCAGGCCCTGCGGCACCACTTGCAATCCTCCAACACCATTGGAAGTTGACTGACAAGACTGGAGAGAGCTCTACTGCCCGCGGCACACAGTGGAGATGCAACAGGACACCGGATGGGGAACGGCCTGTGGACTCGCCCTCGCCGTGCATTGTACCGGCCTTGTCCCAGCCCGAGCTCACGTCTGAACAGACAATGTAATGCTGAAAGTTTCATCTCCTCACGTCTCTCGTGGGGTAACGGCTTGTCAATTGGGGATTTTCGGTCGATTGCTCCTCATCGTCGCTGTCAATGACCCGATGTATTTGCGAGATGAGGAAATTCAGTCCGGCGGCAAATCACCAGACACCAACACTACACCTCAAGCCAATTACCCGTCATCAGCAAGCTTCCGGCTCCGGCTCCTCTGCTGGGCTGGGCTGACGATCAGGAGGGCGGCGGCCCAGGCACCTAGGCAGGTCAGCCAACGGCGTTATGCAGCGCATGATGCAATGCTGCGCACCAGGCCAGCCCATGTTTCCCCCTCCTCTGCCCTGCCATGCCTGTGCCGTGCTGTGCTCCACGACCAACAGCTGTTGTCTGTGGTGGTTGGCTGACGGGCTGGCTGACTGGCGGACAATAGCCCGCAAAGATTCTACTCAAGAGACGTCTACAGTCGTGGACGTGTCTGAAGTTTCAATGCACGCCCGCCGATCGTCGAATGTTGGATATCGCTATCGGTTCTGCTCATCCGCCGCCGATATCGCGACATCTGATGTCCATTCCACGCGCAACCGCACCTATTTCTCCATGTCCGAGCCATGCGAGCTGCGCCCGTCGAATCCAAGGTGCCCAAAACGTGCACCACTGCTACCACATGCGAGACATTCCCCCTCGATTATTCGCTAATCTCGTTGTGTAGGAAAAAGCAATGACCCATTGAAGAGCCTAGCAACGAAGATATTTTGCGTGCCATGTGCCTGGTCTGGATTTTGTCCCCGTCCATAGCGCCCGCTCTCGCCCTCCACCAAAGCCTCCCGCGTGCCGTTGCCTCGTTGCCGTGTTAGCCACTTTTTCCTGAGTCGGCCGCTCCGGAAGCCGTCCGCGCTGATCTTGGCCCAATTCTGCTCCGGGCCTTGTTTTGTCGTTGGTGGTGGTCCCCGTCATTCAGATCCGATGCAGGAGCAAATCCCCGGGCCGTTTTGGCCCTCCCTCCGTCATGAATCCCGCTGCTGTTCTCCCAAACCCCTTGAAACTGCATGCGTGTCCCGCGCATTCCGCGAGACGCCAACAAGGCATGCTCAGATGTTGGATTTTTCGCATCATCTTGACGCAGCGTATTACGATATCCCGCCGCGAATGGCGCACCGCGTGGCGTGCATCCTGTTGTATGTATACTTAGATGTTCCGTGCAAGGGTTTGGACAGGGCGTTCTTGCATCTGCACCCCTCACACCCCGCTGATCTCCAATATGAGGAGATGCGAAGACACATTTCTTTTAGTCTCAAATTCTTCATAGTTTGGTGCTGCGTTATCACGCCGAGTCTGGGCCATCAGCTGAGCTTCTGGAGATAACCCTGCGCTATGAGCCGCTCGACATCTCCTTGCCTCACGTAGAACTGGCTGTTCTTCGTCAGGTTGATGGCGCTAGATCCCTGGTGTTAGATAAATCTGTCATTCTGTTGTGGCTCAGGCAATCCCAACTTACCCATATTCGGTCTGTATCTCGCCCGCGTCCTTCAAGACTCTCACGTCGATAAACAGGTCACGGGGCGGCTCCAAGCTCCCCGTCAGATCGATGTCAGTCCACTGACCCTTATACGCGGCCAGAAGATCGCCGTATTGTCTCACGTATTCCTCCTCTTGCGGACTCAGACTGCTCGTTGGTCCATCAGCACCCCCGTTAGCTCCGGTTGACGATCCGGCATTGCTGCGCACTTGCTGCCCGGAAAGATCCAGGACGTCCACTCCCTTCCACGCCAACTCTTCCAGCTTATCGGTTCGAGTTCGATGATATGCGAGTAGACATCGCTTGTTTCTGCGCATCGACAGGTGATTTACAAGTAGTGTGCATGCAGTTGCTTGGTCTGCGGCTGGATCGAAAGACCCTTGGAAGGGCTCCAGCAGTTCCGACACGTCCTTATCGAGATCTCTAACTTCGCGTGCCACGGCTCGTACTATCTCGGCTTGGTAGGGCGGTAAATGGGCGAGGTTCTGCGTTCGTTTGGCGTGTTGCACCTGCAAGAACGCGTTAGTCTCTTTGGTGATTCGCGGGTCAGAGCTACAGTCTGCGCACCAGTTTGTTGCCTAAGTCACCGTACATTATGCAGCCTGCTATGCGAGAGTTCTTTGCACGATCCAAAGATCAAGCTTCGTACGCCTGCGGAAGTGATGGATGAGGAATTAACTTGGCAAGGTCGCGTTTGGATCGCGGTATGGAGGTGGGAATGGGAACTCGCCGCGAGTTACCTCATCCGCCCAGTCAGGTCGCGTTGCGTTGGTCTGACCGCTTTGGGAAAGCAAGAAAATTGCCCCTCACTTAGCGCTGATTGTGCCCCACCTACACCTCACCGCCCACCCACCGTCAAATTCATGGTCCCGGTCTGACTCAAAATTTGCAGTGGCCTGAATGCTATCAGGGTCCTTCTGGTGCGGGGTTTTGTCGTGAAGTCGGGCATCATGCACATGGGACACACGTATCGAAATGGGAGAGAACATTGTTTTGTTTTACTTCTTGAAAGGTCTTCGTAACCTCATGTGTATTCATCAAAGTCTTGGGCTCGCACTCTTTCTTGGGCGACAGGATGTTACCTGCGCTGGTGCTGAGCAATTCCACGTTGACCTTTTTTTGAGGATTCTATGGATTGTCATGTCTCCACCATCATGCCTCGTGAATCATCCCTCCCATTCCATCATAAAGCACTTTACAGCTTCTGCATGGCAACAACGTCAGAGGACTGGACGTAGTCCTCGAACTCGCCAATCTCCTCCTGGAGGTCGTCCAGAGAAACCTTCTCGTCCTCGACGACAAGGTTGATCTGGAGCTTCTTGACACCGAAACCGACGGGGACAAGCTTGGAGGCACCCCAAACCAGACCATCCTTCTCGATACCACGGACGGAAGCCTCGAGAGCGGTCATGTCAGTCTCGTCATCTGGGTTTTGGTTAGTTTTCGAGATCATTCTTGTGGGATCAGAGAGCAAACATACCCCAAGGCTTGACATCCATAGTGACAACGGACTTGGCGATGGTCTTGGGCTTGTTCTCCTTCTTCTTCTTGTACTCGGCCAGACGCTCCTCGCGGATACGGGCAGCCTCGGCATCCTCCTCCTCGTCGTCGGAACCGAACAGGTCGACGTCGTCCTCGTCCTCCTCGGCGGCAGGGGCCTTGGCGGGGTTCACGGGAAGCTCAGAGGCCTCAGGGCCGTAGACGGAGTAGGCCTTGGAAGCATCACCGGGGAGAGTGGCGAACTCGCTCTCGTAGGTGGAGATGTGCTTGTACCATCTGGCGGCGTTGGGGTACTTCTCAGCGTCGGGGGCAGAGGACAGAGCCTTGTAGACGGCAACGTCGGCCTGGGAAGGGGAGTGGCTGCGCTAATTGTCAGCGACAATGGTTCATGCCCAACGATGCTGAGGATCAAAATGTGAATGGGCAATGCGGGGTTCAGAGTTGCACCGAAGTGCTTGTTGTTTCGTCGTTTAGCAGGGTCTTAAGCTGCCTCCGAAACACGGACCAATGTTTCTCATCACGTTGTTGCCGCGAGGATTGGGGAGGATGGAATCGAGGAGCTCGAGAGGGGTTCATCAGAGAAGAAGGTGTCAACATACCCAACGATGTAGGAGCGGGTGGTGAGCCAGCTGTTCAGCACTGACTCACTGTCAGTCGATGAAAGAAAGAAAGAATTCAACGCTGCAGAAACTTACTGGCAGCACCAGCATCAGTGAGAAGGTCGGCGAAGCCCATTTTTGCGTTTTGAAGAGGATTGGAGAGAAGAAAAGGGGTATCTGGAAGGGGAGAAGCAGGAGATGATGAGGAAGTGTAGAGGTTCAGGTTCAAATAGGTCGAGGTGGGGTTTGGGAAATTTTTGACTGTTCCCTTTGATTGCGGTGCGGTGCTCTCTGCTTCTGCGCTTCTGGGTTTGCACGGACCCCACTTTCTGGTTGCCCAGCGCCGCTCTCAAGGTCCATCCATCCCCTCGCCGGACTAAGGACGGCCCGCAGCGAGCCCTGCAGGCTGAGGTGGAGGGGTGCCTGATCGGGACCGTCCACTGGCGCATGTGGGATTGGCGGCCAGCCCACCTGAGGCAGGCAGAGGTGCACGCAGGCAGGGAGCTCCTACGCAATTGCATTCGAGAGAGCTCCAATCCAGACGAGCTCAACGTGACGCCAACCACACCTGCACCTCAAACGGCCATCTACCCATCTCAACCTCGACTTTCTCAACCTCACTTCTTTTTCTCACATACCACAAAGTCGAAGGCACAACATGTCGATCGTGCCTATAATTACTTTCAAGGCCGGTATCTGCGAGGCAGACGTCAGTGACCTACTCGGCTTCTACGCTTCAGACCCCGGTTCGCTGACTTGACTGCAGACCTCCAGCAAGCCTTACAAGGTCAAGCCCCAGGCCACGCCCGGTTACATCTACCTCTACTCCGAAGATGGTATGTCAATCGCAAGGGAAAGGGCCATTTTCAGCATCTAACAAGCGGCAGATCTGATTCACTTCTGCTGGCGCGAGCGCAGCGCCGCCATGGACTCTCCCGATCTCGACCTCGTCATGGTTCCGATGGACGGCGAATTCCTCCCCCATACTCCTTCCGACCAGCCTACAGCAAAGACCAACGGCCGCGTCTTTGTGCTTAAGTTCGGCTCTTCCTCCCAGCGACACTTCTTCTGGCTCCAGTCGAAGCCTCAGTCCCGCACCGGTGACCCCAGCTGGTTCAGCCCCCGTGATAAGAAGATTGGGGAGGTCGTCAACGCCCTTCTGCAAGGCGAGGATGTGAACGTCAACCGAGAGCTGGCGCAGGTCCGCAACACCGACGACAGACGGGACGACGACGATGACGAGACAATGGAAGATGCCGAGGGCCAAGGAGACCACCCGGCCAGCGGCGGTGCTGGTGCTGGCGCAACAGGCGGCGACGTGCGTGAAGAGGGCGAGAATGCTAGAGAGGGTGGCAGTGATGGAGCTCGAGCGTAGGTTTCCTTCCAATGCATGTCTCTTGCGGTCGGAGTCCAGGGTCACTAGAATCATACGGACTGCTTTGGCACGGTCAGGGAAAAGACGTGAGGCCCGCGAAACGGCGCCATCTGTACTTTTAGAGCCTTTCAAAAGAGACGAGGGTTCGGAGTTTGCCATTGTTTCGTGGTGCCCACGGCTTGATCTGTTGATATGAACCCAGGCTAATTGATTGATAGCGCCGGGGGTAGCTCTGGTGACACCGATGCGGATGCTGCTGTTCGCAACTTCTTGGCTTCATTACAGGGCAATTCTTCCCTGGGCGGATCTCAACAGCGCGGCCAAGAGCAAGCTGACAAACCGTTTCCGTACCTGCATCACCTGCTCCCCAACGAGACTACCATTCCCATGCTCCGCTCGGCCCCAGAGGATTACATAGACACGCTGCTTGGCTTCTTGCCGCCAGCAATTGTGGTTCTGGCCACAGAGAATGACGACCTGGGTGACTCGGAGCCTTCAGCAGATGCTGCAGCCGCCGCCATGGCCACCTTGAGCCTGGCGGAGAAGAAGAGTTTGCTGGAGAGAGTCCTGAGAAGTCCTCAATTCCACCAGGCCCTGGGTAGCCTGACGATGGCTCTTCGTGATGGTGGCCTGCCAACTGTCGCGGAGGCCCTGAAGGTCAAGGTCCCCAACGGTGGCTACATGAGGGGCGGTGCCATGCCTCTAGGTGGCGGTGAAGCTGTGGAGGCGTTCGTGGAGGGAGTCAAATCAACGGTCAAGGAGAAGAAGCAGGGCTAAGTGGAAACGGGTTGAAGGCATGCAAGGGCGGGGCGATCCTACGATAGACGAGGATGAATATAGAGAACTCGAGCACACTCAAGAATAACGAAGAAATGCATTCTGCCGAAGGTTTTGTGTTTAGGAGATCATCGTATGATGACGCTAATACATCGCTGGAGAGCGTAAGATGATTCGTCTCAACAAGATAGGTCTTGTTCGAGACCTACCAGTTGTTGAACATACATGCCTTGCAACAAGTGAGGATTTCACTGGCGCAATGCACTCGATGGTTGACATGATGGCTCGCAGCTTATCCTCGCGGTAAGCTTGCGTTAGATCCGACGACCCCACACGACCCCAAGTCCTGCACTGATGTTCCCTGCAGCTCACTGCCGTTGCTCCACTAACGTCACCAAGAATGCGCTTTGCATTTCAGACCAAGCTTAAGCATAGGCAACGACCGTTACCCAAAGTCTTCGCCCATTCGTTGGCTAATTTCAATACCTTTTTGAGCCGAACACCTCCCATCAACACTACGACTACAAAACAGCATGGCAGATCAACTAAAGGATCCGCTGCCGACGTCCATTGGCGACTTCGGCAACGACGAGCGCATCTCCTTCTCCAAGCTGGACAACAAGTACCTGGCTGTCCTCGACGATGGCACCGAGCTCGAGTTCGACCCCGCGACCGCGACATGGGCTGAGGCAGCTGACGAACCTCTCGAGCCTCTCGACGACGACCACACCGCACAGCTCGCAGATCTCTCGAGAAGCGCCAGTGCCAGCGTCGGCCCAGGAGGTAGCGAAGCACAAAACGCGAACTCCAGGAAACGCAAAGATTCCCCGAGCGGGATGGACGACAGAGGCGGAAATGGAGGCAACGGAAACAATCGCCCGGCAAAGAAGTCGAAACCTGCGCGCGCGCCGCCGCAGCCGCGCCAGAACACGGCCGTGTACGTGACCGGTCTGCCCACCGACGCAACAGCCGACGAGGTCCACGAGCTCTTCTCGCGCAAGGCAGGCGTCATCGCCGAAGAAATTGACAGTGGTCGCCCGCGAATCAAGATGTACATGGACGAGAGCGGCAACTTCAAGGGCGACGCGCTGGTTGTCTTCTTCAAGCCGCAGAGCGTCGAGATGGCCATCATGCTCCTTGACGACACGGACTTCCGGTTCGATGGCCCGGCGGGACAGCCGAGGATGCGCGTACAAGCGGCGGACTCAAGTTACAAGAAGACACAGTACGAAGACGGGGCGGGAGCTGAGGGGAAGGAGAATGGCGGGTCGTCAAACGGACAGCAGAAGAGAGAGCGCAACGACAAGGACAGGCAAAAGATCATTCGCAAGACGCAGAAGATGGCAGCCAAGCTTGCTGATTGGAGCGACGACGAGCCGTCTATGATGCCGACTGAGACCAACTCCAAATGGGATAAGACGGTCATCTTGAAGCACATGTTCACCCTCGAAGAGTTGGCGGAGGACCCGGCTGCGTTGCTGGAGATCAAGGAGGATATTCGCGACGAGTGCTCCAAGCTGGGTACTGTGACTAATGTGGTGCTTTATGACGAGGAGCCGGATGGTGTGGTGTCGGTCAAGTTCTCCAAACCAGAGTCGGCGCAGGCATGCATACAGCTTATGAACGGGCGCAGCTTCGATGGCCGAGTGGTTGAGGCGTCTGTGTCGACGGGTAGGGAGAAATTCAAGCAATCAAAGAAGGATCAGGCAAGCGACAGTGACTGAGATACGTCTCTCTTATTGGCGAAACGACGGGGCTTTTCTTTACACCAGCATGTGATGGGCGTGGGCGGGGACTTTCAGTGATAGAACCTTTTGATATAGCATCACCAAGCTCAGGACCTCAGGGCAAAATCAATCTCAATATTCCCAAAGCTTTTATCTTGTACTTGTAATCTACGTGCTTTATCCAACGCCTTCTCGTCCAAGTTGTATCCCCTTTGGTGTAAAGAAACGATGCTATATATATATGAGCGTTTTCAACGAGAAGCCATCTTAGATGGCCTTCTCGATTTTGATCTCAGTCTTCTCGGAGACGACGTACCAGATAGCTGCCTCGATAATGCGGCATACAATCTTCAGTTCATGGTCGTCTAAAAATTATGTCAGCTAAAACAGCACACTTTTTCGTTCCCTTCGACGGTAATAAGCAACTCAAACTCGCGTCTTCCATCTCACTCACCTCTCGGCGCGTATACCATGATGAACTCCTCCGGCACAGGCATCTGTACGAGTCTTCCTTTCCACGCAAGCGGATGTCGCTGGCCCCATCCCTTGGCGAGGACCTCTCGGATGTCTTCGGGGTGCAGGCTCATGTGCAACGAGTGATCTGAGTCGTGAACATGACACACCTCCCCGTTGCAGGTCACGTTGACTGGATGCCGGGCAAACAGGCCGAGGCCATGCTTTTCCAGACATGACCTCGCCGTGCCGAATTTGAGCGGCTTCTCGGCCGCGAGACGCTCAAGTGTCTGCCTCAGGGCGTAGTAGTGCGAAGTTGTCCCGTGTTGGTCGAGTTGACGCTGCGGAGCGATCCCGGCGACCAGCGGACGCGGCCCGGGGCGGTACGGCAGCCGGCTCAAGCTCTGGTCGTCGTTTTGCTGGATGAGGATGCCCCTCTTGGGGAGGCTGTTGGGCTTTGGTTCCGGTGCGGTGAAGGGATCCCGGAGAGCCCACAGCCGGAGCCAGGCTATTCTAATGTAGCCCTGGAATGTGGCCGGCGTGCCTCCGGGCCCGAGGCCGAGGAAGTTCTGGTAGTCATTGCGGACGAGGAGGAGGATGGGCACGAGGATGATGAGGAACTCTGCGATCCTGGGCTCGAGGAAGTGGATGATAAGGGCCAGGCTCATAGATAAGGTGAAGATTGCGGGCCCATTGAGGGTGACGGAGATGGGCTGCTGCTTGAGGACGCAGTTGACGGCAACCTGGTTGAGATCCAGGCCCACGCCGCAGGCGTCCGCAGAGGCGAGAGGGTCCTCATGGAGGCGGGTGGGTGAGGACGTGGTGGTCGTGATGGAGACAGACATGGCTGCTGTGCTTGTTACGAGAGACGCATGGGCACTAATATGCACGGCCTACGCCTGGCTCGAGACTGAGGGGCAATGGAGCACGCGAGCGGTTTCCCCAGGAAAGAGATGGAACGGATAGATTTCTTATAAGACGGGGTTGTAGAGGAAAGCGAGGAGGAGGAGGCACCTTGGGACAAAGAGAAGAGAGAGAGCAGGGCGGAAAAGGAGCCAAGATCGGTCAGAGGCAGTATGAGGTAAAGCTGACCTGACACAGCCAGAAACGAGTGGCCACGAGACACACGAGGTTCAAACTTCCTCAGGCCGGCAGCGTTTTCGTTGCAGGTCTACAGCATGCGGGGTTCGGGAGCTGAGGGGGGAACACTGAAGTTTGGCGGTGGACGACGGCCTGCTAGCTGATCAAGTGACAAAAGGGTCAAACGTGAGTGGCTAGGGCCCGAGGGCGGAAGCTCGAACCACAGCTGGGCGCCGCATATAGCCCTTGAGGACATGCAACCTGCAACCTATTGGGCTCGTGCGAGGGCGAGAGATGGGCAGAGTTCCCGCCTCGGCGAGCAGACTAGGACATAGCAAGTACCTTTGTCCTGGGACCCCGTAGCTTGCAAGTTCGTTGTTGAAGCCCTCGTGACAGATTACCCCGGATTCCTAGGAGGTTTGGGCTAATAATGGATACCACCGGTCAGGAGGACACCCTCACCAATTGGCCTTTTCAAAGGTCTTTCAGGGTCCAAGGCGGAGTGGCGGCAGCAGTAGTAGAAACAAGCCTGAAGAGATGCCTCCTATCACGAGAAGACGGTGTCGGGCGACATGCTCCGGCGAAATAGCAGACGGCCGGCGCAGTAGACCCCACCCGGAAAGGACGGTCAACGGCCGCTGGGCCCAGCGGAGAGAACTCCTACATGACGTTGGGTTGAGGTTGCTGGGGTTCCACCGCCGGATCGGGTGAATGTTACCCAGACAGCCGGTGACGGAGGGTGCTCTGGAAATCCTCCGACAGGAAGAGAAGACAGGAGGTTGGGGCCCAGCAGGCCAACTGTCTTGTGTAAGAAGACGGCAGACGGGTTCAATGGTGGCCAGTTACCACCGTGTTACCTCCCCGCATTTGGGGGCCACTTGGGTGTTTGGACGGGAGCTGATCGGTCAAGTTCCTTCGGAGGGATCCCCCTTCAGGCTGCTGTACCCCGTATCATGATGTCGTCTTGTGGGATGTTCAGGAGCAAATAAGTTTGATCTTCAGTCAACAGTGGGCTGGGTTTCTGGTTGTTGGTTGAGGGAGGTTGGCACTGGCACAGGCGGCTCTTGGGTGGTGCACTTGGAGTCGGGCCTTTGCAGATGTCGCTGCGGCTTGTGTCTCAAAAGACTTGACAGCTTTCAGCGAGCTCGAGTTGCAGCCGCACTGCACTGGCGTGTCTGGCGAACGCATTTTGTGTTTTTTGGGGTTACATGGCTGCCACAGTGCCAGTTTTCTCCGATCCTCGCTAGTATGAGAAGCTTATGATAGAGTTGCGTCACGGTCGCAGCGCGAACTTGAAGTTGGACTCGTACCGCCGTAAGAAAGACTATTTTTACCGGGGAACGCTCCGGGACCGTGGCTTACGAAGTTTGCCCAACTTTAGAAGCGCCAAACCACCTATTGATTTGTTGTGCCTCAATACGAACTGTGTTGACGTGTACCTAAGGACCAACACGGCGGCCAGCATGGGCCCTCGAGGAATGTGGCTTTCGGCTGGCTGCAGCAGATTTTGCTCGGGAGGCAGCTTTTTTGACGGAGACGGGCCGTGGTTGGTGAGACGGGACGCGTCAAGGCCCGTAAAAATGATCTTATCGGCGCAGTCTTTACTAGTGGTGTCTCTCTCTCTTTGCCCTCTTTGACAACAAGCAGCCGAAAAGAATGCGGAAGAGTCAAGCGCGGTGGCGAGGAGCTCGGGAGAATGAGATGGGTAGATTGGTAGGTAAGGTATGGTGATAGGGTTAATCAGGGATGAACATAGGGGGGTTGCATCGGAGGGCGACACTGCGAATAGGCCTGATTTCTGCCGCCTCAGCCACGCGCATGAGGAGATGAAAAATGGATATGCATATCGATATTCGGGTGGGAAATCTCGGACATGTTCTAAATTTGTTCTTTCTGGAATTTGGAGAGTGAAGGGCCGACATGCGGGAGTTGCGATTGACGGTCCGGACTGATGGATTGGCGCTCCGGTATGAGCCTTCATTGGGATAATCTCTGTTCTGAGTCGCGGTGGCATCTTGTTCGTTGGAATCGTCGGCCACACAATCTCCAACTTGGCACCGTGACGTCGGCGACGGAGACTTTTGGAGGAGACTGCGGGGTGCATGGATGGATCAGGAATTTCAGACTGAACTCGCAATTGGTCTCGGGGATGGATCGATTAGCACATATCTCAGTGGCCGGTAGTTGCGAGGCTTAGCATTTCTGGCCAAAAAGAGAGACTGTCTCATGGAAGGGCCAAGAGCATTAGAATAGAAGGATGTTGAGACGAAACCGAAGAACGCGTCCGACCATGTTGCAGCTTCGTCCAGTCTCTTTGACGGTTGGACGAGTCGTGACAAGACAGGAAACGATTCGACCTTCATTCGACGACTTGGACCGTACGCAGTGCAGTATTGGACGTCCAGCGTGGTGTGGCTTTGTCTGTCGGGCTGGTCCCGGCCGGCGTCTTGACCAAAGACGAAGTGGACTGCATGCTCCAGCGTCCTGCTTCGGAAAGGAGACCGGAGGAATCGCTTGGTTCAGCAGGCTGGCCTGGACAGTGCCAGGAAAAGGCGCGCTTGACGGTCCTGAATTTGCCAGAGGACGGGAAGTGGAAACGGCGCGAACCAGGGAGCCGAACCGTAGCGGGCAGGCAGTCCCGGAGGTCGCTAAATGGTTGTCAGGGAGACCCCAGTCGGTGGCTCCAGCGAGCAGTCGAGACCAAGGCGGCGACCCCTGCTGCGCCTGCAAGGCCTGGCAGGACGCTGCTGGTCCCGCATTGGCGCGCACATCTCAAGTTCCCTGGAGCGTTTGGCGAGCACATGTGCTGGCTGGGAGTGGTGAGCGGTCAGTCTGGGCAGAATGCAAACTAGCACTACGGCATGCATCGAGTTGCATCCATTGCATGGTGCTCTTGCATCCAGGTCTCAAGCCCGCCGAGCCTGGCCGTTGGTGGTTGCTCAGAGCAACTTGCCCTGTTGGCCAGTCATCGTCGAGAGCTCCCCACCGATTCCCCAATCAGGTCCATTCTTTATAGTGGCGATTGAGTGGGATAGGGGAAAACATGCCCCACCTCACCGAACCGGGAAGTCGAACATGCACACTCGAGTGTACACACTGTGTGCCATGCCGAACCAGTGGCACACCCACTGGCGCACAATTGGCACCACCACCACCATCAGCAAAAGAAGCAGCAAGCAAGCAAGCACACACACCACCCACAACACACACCCACCACACACAGACAGACGACAGACGAAAGGAGTTACGTACCTGACGTATGTATGTAGGTACTTGTACTATTTTTCTCTCCTGCCTTTTTTTCTCACGTTGTCCCGCCGTCGCTGGGTCGCTCATATCCATCCAACCTGACCTTGACCAGAGATCCATATTAGTCGAGGTGGACTTTGCTGGCCCGAACTGACCTTCGTCTCTCGTTTCCCCCTGCTGTGCTTCATTTCCATATGATGCCCTAGCATCGCGTCTCCAATCCTCATCTCCATTCTTTTTTGGCTTGCCGTACTGTACATTATTTCGCCAACGCCTACCCAGTACAGACTCGACTTACAAACAGCCTTTTAGTCGCTGTCTGTCTCCGTCTCCGTACGATCCCCAGGTCCAGTTCCCACACTCCCCCCCCTGGGTCGACTCTCCTCTACCGAACGCCTAAACGAACGCATCGACGCTGGGTTCTGTCATACTCGACTGAGCAACACCATCTGACAATTGCCCGACTGACGGGCTTCACGACCGAACTGGACTTGCCCTGAAGTTTCCAGTCGTAAGAACTGCTCGCGCTCGTCTGCTCTCCTCTGGCGACTAACACCAGAGCCTCCAGACTCGAACCCATCGGTAACCAGCCACCATGGGTCTCTTCTCAAACCCTCTGCGGTCTCGCGAGAACCGCGGGGCCAGATTACCCAAGTACGAGCAACTGAGTCCGTTGCGAACCAAGGAGCGTCTCTCCAATGACGACGACGACTTTTACTCCGACGAAGACACGGACGGCTACTCTACCACGTCGACATCCTCACCGAGTGCGAGGAGCTCAAGAAACACCTCTTCTTCCCTCTCCAGCGCCGCCTTGATGTTGCCGAAACGAGCGCTCGCTACCGCCCGCCGACCGCGAACCCACATGTACAGGTTGCCCAACCGCATCATCAGATATCTCTGCTTCGGTCTGCTCACCTTTATGCTGGTCATGATCATGTCACTGGCGCGCGCCAGTCATGTTGAGAACAAGATGATTTCGGAGGGCAAGGTGGAGAAGAAGCCGGACCCTCCCCCCGTATGGGAATCCTTCGGCTTCCTCCAAAGATACTACGGCGGTATCAGATCAGTCGTTCCCCCCACGAACTATATTCCCTCCTACCCTCGGTCCGAGGATGAGACTCCCCTGGACCAGCTCGACATCAACACTACGGCGACTGCTACCAGCGAAGATGGCATCGATGACGCTGTGAGGCGATCGGTGCCCAAGAGCAAGATGTTCTTCGACCATCCCGACTCCATTTTCAACACCAAGCCCGAGAAGATTACCGAGTGCTTCGTCGACAAGGAGAACAAGGTTCGTGTGCCGCCGATTCGCTACTTCGACGGCCGACCCCAAGGATTCCCCCAGCATGTCGAGGGATCCTACGAGCTCCTGAACCTTCCTGAGAACATCTGCTACGAGCGCTTTGGACGCTACGGTCCTTATGGCTTCGGATACTCCGTCCCCGCCGGTGGTCTTGGCGTCGGTGAACACGGCGAGAAGGAGGGCTCTGAGGCCGTCTGGGAACAGGCTGCCAAGGTGGATTGGCGCAAAGTCGACTGGGCTGATGCTCAACAACGTTGCTACCAGTCCAATTCGCAAAGATTCAAGGCCATGCCGCCCAAGGTCCCAATGGCGCGTGGTTTCTACATCGACGAGCCTGTTCAGAATGCTACCCTGGTCGCCCGCGATCCGCTGGACAACTTGGAGCCCACCGCGAAGCCCGTCCAAGATGGCAAGCCTGAGGAGAAGACCGAGAGCAAGCCTATCAGCGAAGAACCAAAGAAGGACGATGAGAAGGGCGCTCGCACTGCGGTCGTGATCCGTGTTTGGGACGAGTACAACTGGCGCGAGGACGACATTATGAACGTTCGATCTGTCATCTCCGAGTTGGCCCTGGCCTCTGGCGGACGCTACGACATCCACCTTCTCGTTCAGATCAAGAACGACGCCGCCCACCCCGTCTTCGCCGACCATGAGGTTTATGAGCGCCGTATTAGGGAACGCATTCCCGAAGAGTTCAGAGGTCTTGTCACGCTGTGGACCGAAACACAGATGCTGTCACTCTACCAGGGTCTCTTTGACCTGTTCACCCGTGGTCCCGACCTGCCCGTTCATGGTGTTTACCGCGGTCTTTCGATGGCCATGCAGTATTTCGCGTACCAGCACCCCGAATACGACTACTACTGGTCCTGGGAGATGGATATCCGCTACACTGGACACTACTACGATCTCTTCAGCAAGATGGAGGACTGGGCCAAGGAGCAGCCTAGAAAGGGCCTCTGGGAACGCAACTCCCGTTTCTACCTCCCAAGTGTTCACGGCTCATGGGAGGACTTTAGGCAGATGGCTCGCGTTCAATCTGAGATGGGCACTGACGGAGCCGACAACATGTGGAAGAACATGCCCGGCGCAAAGAGCAAGGACGGCAAGGATCCCACTCAAGTTTCCCGCGCAGAGAAGACCATCTGGGGCCCGGAGCGACCTCTGAATGAGGAGGATTGGTTTGAGATCGAGAAGGACCCCAAGCCCCCTACCAGCTACGAGAAGGACAAGTACAAGTGGGGAGTCGGTGAGGAGGCTGATCTGATCTCCTTCAACCCCATTTTCGATCCTGAAGGCACCACTTGGCTCCTGTCGGAGGACATTACCGGATACAACAAGAACAACCGCAACGAGCGTATGCCTCCGAGAAGAGCGCACATCATCACCGCGTCACGCATGTCTCGTCGCCTCTTGATGACGATGCACCGCGAGACGGCTTTCAAGAAGCACTTCGCATTCCCAGAGATGTGGCCTGCCACGGTCGCCTTCCACCACGGATACAAGGCCGTCTTCGCACCTCACCCCATGTATGTCGACAGGGAGTGGCCCACAGAGTACATGGCCCAGGTCCTCAACGGTGGCAAGAACGGCGCTAGCGGTGGTTCTCGCACCGCTGTGTTTGGCCAGCGCGAGCACAACTTGCGTGGTCTGTCCTGGTTCTACAACTCTGGTTTCGCCCCGAACTTGTACCGCAGATGGCTTGGCCTTAGGGTAAACAACGACGGTGGCGAAGAGTTCGAGAAGACCGAGGACACCACCAAGGATGGCTCGAGCGTCGGCCAAATGCGCGGCGGCGAGGGCCGCATGTGCCTGCCGCCAATGCTCATCCACCCCGTCAAGGGTGTTGAGTTGCCTGTGGAGGCGATACCCGAGGAAGACAAGGAGAATGCCGTTCCTGAGTCTGATCCAAATGCATGAATTAGCGGGCCCTCTTTGGCTACATGACGGATGATGTTTTTGTTTTCATTTTACTATAAAGGCCACCTTTTGGTTGTTTTTAGATGGTATGGCGTCTTGGGGTTGGCTTGTTGGATTCTTTTCGAGGCCACACGATACGAATTTGTGTCGATTGTAGGAAAGGCATAATGCATTGGCCGTATACATGATGGATGATGTACATAATGACTGTCAGGTTAGAGGGAGTCATACATGGCCACAGCGATGACCAACAACAAATTACAATTCAAGCTTTCAAACGATGCAGCGTTTTGCAAAATCTGTCCTGACAAACTGACTGACACCTACCTTGTCTTGTGATCAGATGCCTCTTTGGAAGACGTCGGTGGGCTGCGCCGTTGGAGCTATGCCCAGGCAGCTGGAATTCAGTCTTCGTTCTGACAGGTGGCAGAAGTCTTAGGAGAGGCGGCCGTTAAGACATTTGACATTCCTTGGCTCGGACACGATCTAAGCCTTGCTGTCTAGTGCCGTTCCAGCAACGGGCTGGCTGGGCCTGAACTACAGGTGGCATTAAGAAGGCGCACTGACACTATGAGAAGAGTCATCCCGTCTGACGAGAACCGGAATCCTTTCGTGAACATGATATGACTAGTTTCCACCATGTCATTCAAGGCTAATGCCGCAATATCCTCTCGCTGCATTTGTCCAACGTGTCTTCTCGTACCGTTGGCTGAGGAAACCCCTCGATGTATGTCGTTCACGGCTTTTCTGGCTTCTCCTGGTTCCCCATCAAGTGGTTCTCGCACCCAACGAGCCTGTCATAGTTCCTGTCGCGCCATTCCCCAAGCGAGAGTTTGCACAACCATCTCAGTCGAGGTTAACGTATATGGAAAATGGGGATGTTCAGAACCATTCGTCTTTCGTCCATTCATGTGTGATTATGATACACTGTACATGCATTTTAGGTCTCTAGAGTCAAGACCAAGCTTTGAGCCTGTTGCCTTGTAACCCGCAGAGGACCGCCTTTTATACGCCAACCAGTCGTCCCAGCACGGGTATCCCGCAAACGATAACAACTTGCGCAAGCTTACACAACTCTCTTGACCTCGAAGAATCTACGCAGCCACCACACCTGGAAGACGGACTCTCCCACAACGAGGCCAATGACGAACAGGTTCCACCACTTGACTCTGCTGTTGGTGCTCTCGGCGGTGTTTCGGTGGGTGCGCTCACGGATGACAATGTAGGATTGTTCGTCCTTGACCTGAGCGAGCAGTTCGGAGAGTTTTTTGACTGGAGGATGTCTTGTTAGACTAATTGGCCCATGGGGCATGTTCAAGGCTTTCTCATCTTACCTTCGACCTCAAGGGGATCGGCAGGAACATCGGTCTCGCTGACGTAGACAATACCGTGGACGTTGAAGGACACCTCCTTGCTGTGGGCGCCCCAGTGCTCGTTTCCGAAGCAGTAGGTGTACTTGCCGTCGTGCTTCGCGTCGAAGGAGAAGTCACCGTTGGAGACACTCTTGTCGAAGGTCTCGTACTGGCCCATGGGGTTCGTGATCTACCAAGCCACAGAGTTAGCACTTGACGTCCCAATCCCACCAATGAAGCCATTGGGCGCGTAGAACAGCGGTTTCCAAGGCCCATATGCGACGTTGTGATGCCTCATACCCAAAAGTCAATATCGAGGTTGCCAGCGCTGCCAAACTCGCGGTCGCCGACCTGGAAGGTGACGGTCATCTTATCATCGCGGTGCAGCGACTCGTGGAAGCACTCGCGGCCGTGGGCGGGCAGCTGGATGTTGTGGGCGAGAGCCGAGTGGACGAAGCCAGCTGCGAGGAGCAGCTTGGCGACCGAAGGGAAGATCATGACGACGGGAGCTTTGCTCGAGCTAGGGGGGTGCGAGAAGCTCAATAGTTTCGGTGGCAGGAAGACGTCAGACTGCTACGGCAGCAGAGTCACGAGCTGTTCCGTAGTCGTGAGGCAGAGGCGGGCAGGCAGGCAAGCAGGGCCACGGGGAAAAAAGGAGCGACGTTGGTTGTGTCCAGGCTGTTCTCCAGATCGGTTCTCGGAGGTGATCCCTGTCACAGGAGTCTGGACACTTTGGCGAAGTTTGGTTGGATTGAGGCTGACCCCGAAAGGGGCTAGCGCGGGTCCCACGTGATGCGGGTACTCGGTGCTTCAGAAGGGTCTCTAGTGGTCGAAGAGCGCTGGAAGGGATGGAAAGGGGACATGTTTGAGTGGTTTTGAGTGGCCCGTGGTTGGGCTTCAGCAGAAGCAAGCACGCAAGGAAGGCGAGGTAAGCAGGCGTGACAGGTACCTTCAGCGCCCCCTTAGCTGCCAGAGGTACACCTTGGCGGTCCAGCGAGTGGTGGCGTCCGTTCGTAGCGGTGGTCAAGAGTGGAGACTCAGAGTTTGAAAAACATGGCCTTTCTGGTCCCCCAAATCACCACCAACCTCGCCGAGCCGAACTTATCTTACCAAAGGCCACCCCTCTATTCCACCTTAACCTCTCGACACTTGACTGTCTCCCCCCTTCACCGACAATCACAACCGCACCCCCATCGAAGAAGAATCCCGTCGCCGTCGTCGAGGAGCCCGTCGCGAAGAAGTGAGTGAGTGGTTTCCATTTCCTAATTTTTATCCATCTGCGTCCGTTGTCTGTACCGGACCTGGTCGTCTGCTGCGAGCTTCGCCTCTGCAAGTGTTGGTGGCGGCATCGTCTCGTTTCTTCGTCTCTCGGTTTCCCATTCCCCTTTACCACCCCCTCGGCCAAAGTTGCTCTTGCGCGCGTGCGTTGCGTGCCTGCATCGGTCTGGTCTGGACACGACACCTCAGGAATACACCACCTTAGGCCTACGCCGCCTTGAGTGAGAGCAGCCCACCCTACGGCCCCCCAACCCAATATCCCTATCCCTCCCTCCACGTCGCCTGTCGTCTACATCCACTTCTTCCTATCCCGCTATCTCCTCCATTTGCGAATTGCGGCAGCCTGAACTTCAACATCGAAACTTGGACCTCGCCATCCATCCCATCCGCCTTCGCCCTTTGCCCGTGTCAGCAGCGCCATCAGGCACACTGTCGTCAGTGACCCGATCCCGTCTCCGAAAAAGATCTGTCCTCTTTCGGGAGGCACATCTTTTTTTCCCTACCCTTATATGCCGCCCGCACCCGCACTCGCCTTCCTCGACGTCACCACTGTTTAATTAATTGCTTGCTCTCTCGACGCTCTGGATCATTGCGCTTACACTTACTTCTTCTCAACAGATTACTTCTTCCTCTCAACCCAAACCCGACACTTAGACATACACCACAGTCCGAATCGCAACCATGGGTCTCGCGTTTTCCAAGATCTTCGACAAGCTCTGGGGGAAGAAGGAGATGAGAATTCTGATGGTCGGTCTTGACGCCGCCGGAAAGACTACGATTCTCTACAAGCTCAAGCTCGGTGAAATTGTCACGACTATTCCCACCATCGGTACGCATGCCCAACAATTGCCCCCTCAATCGTCCCGTCGCTCTGCCCCGTGTCATCAACGAAAGTGGCGCCCCCGCCCGCCGTCGCTAGCCCCAACCCAATGCTTCAATGGAAACATCTCTCAGAATACCCGCTGACGCGAATTCCATCCAGGCTTCAACGTCGAGACCGTCGAGTACAAGAACATTCAGTTCACCGTGTGGGACGTCGGTGGTCAGGACAAGATCCGTCCTCTCTGGAGACATTACTTCCAGAACACCCAGGGTATCATCTTCGTCGTCGACAGCAACGATCGCGACCGTATCGTTGAGGCCCGCGAGGAGCTTCAGCGCATGCTCAACGAGGATGAGTTGCGCGATGCTATTCTCCTGGTCTTCGCCAACAAGCAGGATTTGCCCGTACGTTCTTTTCCCCCTGTCCCAGCCTAATTCATCTTGGGACATGCGGCTGACCTACTCTGCTATAGAACGCCATGAACGCTGCCGAGATCACAGACAAGCTTGGCCTCCACAGCTTGAGACAACGCGCCTGGGTATGTATCCTCTTCGTGCCTTACCGCGACGACAGCCACGCTGACCTCCCCGACAGTACATCCAGTCTACCTGCGCTACCTCCGGTGATGGTCTCTACGAGGGTCTTGAGTGGCTTGCCACCACCCTGCGCAAGGCGGGCCACCAGTAAAAGACGCGAAGAGAAGCCGGACGGACTCCCTCTCTTCTGCTACTCTCTCACGTCATCCCTCTGGTACGGTTGTAATTCGCAGAGCAGCTACCGGTCACAAGGCAATCGAATAGTCCATAACTCATTTACCGCATTTTCTCCCTCCGTCCATCCATCCCCCCTCCCCTTTTCCGTGGTGGTCCTCCCTGACATCTCGTGAGCCACGCTACAATGGCATTCTCGACGCAGCAAGCACACATTCTGGTCTCAAAAGGACAAGTTTCGTTTTGGAAGAAAGGGGGCGTCTTGGGTTGGGAAATCTGTACAGTCCACACACGCACACGCAGCAACTCTATACGGGTTCTCCGACCAAATGCAACGGAGAAGCCATACCATGAACCCTGGCTTTCTCGCCTTTTTTTCGATGCGAATCTCATGAAATCGGTGTTTGCTTTTTATATCTTTTCTGGTGTTGACTGGTTCTCCAAGCCATTCTCGGTATGGGGAGAAAGGGGGTTTTTACGATACGACGGCTTAACAAGGCTCTTCACGACTGGTCGATTTCCTTTCAGGGGTTATTTTGCCTGTTATATGTCTTCCGGTCCTGTTGTCTGTTGTTGGGCTCGGAGGGGTTTAGGTAGTTTAAGCCAGAGTTGGGACAAAATCGTTATAGACTTGTATTCGCTTTCCAAACATGCGGCCTTGAACGACCTAATTCGCCCTATCTGGCCAGTGACGACCAGTTGACGTTCGTTGGCGGCTCACGAACCGATCTAGATCTATCTAAAGTGTAAATACATTACGACTAGGGCCCTCTCGACGCAGGATGTACTCTCATAAACGCAACTGTGTTGTGGGTACCCTACGTCACAGGGATGATGGCAGAAGGTTCGAAGAGGACAAATGTCTAAACACCAAAGGTGGGTATAAGCGCACGACCATTATCAGATGGTGTACGTGTGTTTGATCCTTATTCATGTTCAACAGTGTAAGTACAGTCTAAGGTACAGACATATGTGTTCTAAAGTGGTGATGCAGATGCAGTTTGTAGTACAAATCGTGAGAGGGGAATTCCATCCATCCCCCAAATTACTCCTGACACCCGAAGGGGGAAAATTCCCCAATTACAAAGAATAGTTCATAAGTCGTGAGAAATACATGCTTGCTTAATCCTTGTTCTGCGCCGCGACCTCAAGGCCAGAGCCGTCCTGCTTGACCGAGACGACAGCCGTCTCGCCGTGCCGCAGCTCGCCACGGATGATCTTGTCAGCGAGTCCGTTGCCGATTTCGTTGGTGATGAGACGGTTGAGCGGGCGGGCTCCGAACTTGGGGTCGTAGCCGCGCTCGGCGAGCCAGTCGCGGACGTCGTTGGGGACGTCAAGGATGATGCGCTTGTCGTCGAGGCGGACCTGCAGCTCCTTCAAGCGGATGTCAACGATGTCGCGGATGGCGTTGAGGGCCAGCCGCTTGAATACGATGAAGGAGTCGATGCGGTTGAGGAACTCGGGCGGGTAGTTTGCGGCGACGACGTCCATGACGGCCTTGCGGACATCGGGGTCGATCTCGCCGTCGGCCGTCTCCTTGTATGGGTGGTGCGGGTTCGCGCCCACGAGGATGTCTGCGCCGAGGTTGGATGTGAGGACGATGATTGTGTTGCGGAAGTCGACCTTGTGGCCCTGGGCGTCGGTGAGATAGCCCTCGTCGAGAACCTGGAGGAGGAGCGCGGAAATGTCGCGATGCGCCTTCTCGAACTCGTCAAAGAGGAGGACGGCATAGGGCTTGCGACGGACAGCTTCGGTAAGCTGGCCGGCATCCTCGTAGCCGACGTATCCAGAAGGCGCACCGATGAGGCGGGAGATGGTATGCTTCTCTTGGAACTCGCTCATGTCGAAGCGGACGACGGCAGACTCGGTAGAGAAGAGGAAGCCTGCGAGCTTCTTGCAGAGCTCCGTCTTGCCCACACCGGTCGGGCCCAGGAAGAAGAATGAGGCCGTCGGCCTGTTCTCTCCGCTGAGGCCAGCGCGCTGGAGGCGGACGGCGTTGGAGACGGCCTTGATGGCTTCGTCCTGACCGCGGACTGCCTGGCGGAGACTGTCCTCCATGTGAACCAACTTCTCAATGTGGCCAGAGGTGAGCTTCGAGACGGGGATTCCGGTGACCCTCGACACGACCGCGGCAATGTCGTCGGCTGTGACCGCGTCGTGGATGAGAGTTCCGTTCTGCTTCTCGCCCTCCTTGGGGATCTTGGCCTCGAGAGATGGAATCACGCTGTATCTCAGCTCTGAAGCACGCCCGAAGTTGCCCTCTCTCTGGGCCTGGTCGAGCTCGATCCTGGCCTTGTCGAGATTTTCTTGGGTCTTCTTGACGCCTTCAATCTCGGCACGCTCGGCGTCCCAGCGCTTGGTAAGCTCGGCGATCTCTTCTTCGTACTTCTTCAGGTCGGCCTGCAGCTTCTCGCGGCGCTCTTGGCTGGCTACATCCTTTTCTTTCCGTAGACTTTCAAGCTCGATTTGGATGGTCATTATCTTTTGGTCGAGAGCCATGATGTCTTCGGGCTTGGACTCGTGCTGGAGCTTTAGGTGACTGGCAGCTTCGTCCATCAGGTCAATGGCCTTGTCTGGCAGGAAGCGGTCGGTGATGTAGCGATTTGAGTAGGTAGCGGCGGCGACGAGGGCACCGTCGGTGATGCGCACACCATGGTGGACCTCATACTTGTCCTTGATGCCGCGGAGAATACTAATGGTGTCTTGGACGGTGGGTTCGTTGACGATGATGGGTTGGAATCTTCGTGCAAGAGCGACGTCCTTCTCGATCAGGCGATACTCCTCCAGTGTGGTGGCACCGCAGCACTGAAGCTCGCCTCGAGCAAGCGCTGGCTTCAGCAAATTGCTCGCATCGATGGAACCTTCGGCCTTGCCGAGGCCAAGCAGGGTGTGCAGCTCATCGATGAAGAGGATGACTTCGCCCTCGGATTGCTGGACTTCGGTCAAGACCTTCTTCAGTCTCTCCTCGAAGTCGCCCCTGAACTTGGCACCAGCAATGAGTGAGCCAAGGTCGAGGGCGATAACACGCTTGTTTTTGATACTCTCGGGAACGTCACCTCGCACAATTCTCAGCGCGAGGCCCTCGAGGATGGCCGTCTTTCCGGTACCGGCCTTTCCGATCACGACAGGGTTGTTCTTCGTCCTCCGTGACAGAATCTGAATTGTTCTTTGGATCTCGGAATCACGGCCAATAACAGGGTCTAACTTTCCCTCCTTGGCCTTCGCAGTGAGGTCGATGCCGTATTGCTCAAGTGCAGGCTTCTCAGGCTCGCCACCCATGTTCATGGTGTGGGTGCCACCTGGTGGGTGAGGTCTGCCATTGGCATATGTGCGAATGGCTACCGTTGGTAAGACTCTGGCGCTTCTGAGGGCACTTTCGTTGCGAATTGGAAGTGCTCTTGTGAACAGTCTTGCTGGTCTTGGGGTTGCTGAACCAGCAAGACGCCTGGCTGATGAGGTGAGTTGTTTTCTGAGCATTGTAGCTGAAATCCTCCGGAAAATAGCAAATCGGTCAAAAAGAAGTCAAGAAGCCACCCAGGCCGGTAGGAAGAAGGAAAACGCAACTCTAAATACTCCAAATCCAATGCTTTCGTGATGTCACCTCTCGAAGAAGGCAGACTTCACAGGCACATTCTCGCAGATTCGGCGAGGCCAGGGGTGCTAGTACACAGCTTTATCTTATCACCACGTGGCCCACCACCATGCCTTGCAGACGGGTCCAGGCCGCCGCAGCCAACAACGACTGGGTGCACTGAGTGGCGGGCGTGGGCTCGGTGTCCAGTGACTGCAGCCCTGAAGGTCCGGACAGCCGAAGGCAAGGCCCGATGTTCTCCCGCGTGTTTTTTTTTTTTTTTTTTCCGTCTTTTTGGCAGGCGTGCACCAGCCCCCGGTGGCGGTACACGCCTGGCAGTCCACCGAGGTGGGGTACCCTGCCTGACCGCCCTTACCGCTTCCGCGCGAAGTTTCTGCCAGCCAAAACAGGCTTAGTCCAGTGAGGGTTTTCGAGTAAACCCACAACCACACATTTCCATTTCGACGTATCTGAGCCCTCGCTTCCTCCGAACGCGAACAACCACCTTTAACTTCTTTTTCGTTTCCCTATTCCCGCTAACAACCAGCAGCCGCCTCAACGAGGACCGAAAGCAATCATGTCGGCGAAGACGGAATCCACGACCAAGAAGTTCGGCTCGTCCACTCGGGTCGTCCCCGCCGCATCCCAGAAGGCGCAGAAGTGGTACAACGCCGACGATGAGCCCGAGGCCAAGAAGGTGAGTTTCTGCACACAGCGAGCGTCCTTGCGATTTTTTTGAGCGGGTTGTCGACTTGGTTGTTGGCTGTGCGGAGGATCGAGAACACACCGGGTCACGAGCAAGAGAAAACACAAAAAAAAGGTCTTGGGGACAAATGGGAATCCACAATCTGGAAGCGCGCACATCGACAATCTTCAAAATCGCCAACGCAAGGAGCCACCATATCCCGCGAGTCACCGAGAAGAAGAGATGAACACACAAAACGACAAATGCACACAACTCGATGAACGAAAGCAACAACCGCAAGACATGAAGAGGAGGGACAACCGCTCGTGACCCGGGAATGACACATTCATGAATTACACAACCACCACCGAGCGAACATGATTACTGACGAGAATGTCACCATAGGTCCGCAAGGCCGTCCGCCCCTGGACTCCCCGCAAGACCCTCCAGCCCGGCACTGTCCTGATCCTCCTCGCCGGTCGCTTCCGCGGCAAGCGCGTCGTTCTCCTGAAGACCCTCGAGCAGGGTGTTCTCCTCGTCACCGGCCCCTTCAAGATCAACGGCGTCCCCCTCCGCCGCGTCAACTCCCGCTACGTCATCGCCACATCCTACAAGGTCGACGTCTCCGGCCTCGACGAGAAGAAGATTGAGGAGATCGCGCAACCCAAGTACTTCACCGCCGACAAGACCAAGCAGAAGGCTGGTGAGGAGGCTTTCTTCAAGCAGGGAGAGAAGCCCCAGGTACGTTTTCGGACGACATATGCAAACATAACGTTGCATATGTGATGGCAAGGAAAGCAGAATACTGACTGGAATGTGTCTACAGAAGAAGGAGGTCAACAGCAGCCGTGCGGCTGACCAGAAGGCCGTCGACAAGGCCCTGATCGCCAGCATCAAGAAGGTCGAGTTCCTGCCTTCCTACCTGGCGAGCTCCTTCAGCCTGCGCAAGGGTGACAAGCCCCACGAGATGACCTGGTAAACGGTTCCTTACATGACCGGAGTTTGTCGGGGAAAACAACGTGCGGGGGGATATGATGTTCTGTATTTCTGCGCTGCGCGGCGGCGGGGCGAAATCAAAACAACTACACCTTTTCGGTTGGGGGAAAAAATCAATTCGGGTTGATACTGTGTTGTTGTAGACGACGAAGAACTTATGGCTACGGGCTGGGCTGGTTTTGCCAATTGCATTTGGAAGTCGACGGCATCGGTCACATTTGGCGTCTGTAATGAGGTTCTTCAAATCCAACACAAAGAAAGATAAAAATCTTGGTCCACACACACAACCGAAGGGGAGAAGAAACCCAACCGGAAGAAACGCAGAGCAAAAAAAGTCACTTAGCGAGAAACAGAATGGGCTTGTGATTTTATGAGACAAATGATGATTCGCAGAGACTAAATGGACACACGTTCGCAACATGATGCCTAACCGCAGTTCTTTCTCCTCTTGAATCCCCAGAGTGTGCGTGTGTACACGGTAGATAAGATTACCATCCGTTAGGCTCTCGTTTCAGTGTTCTCAAAAACCCCTGCTCGAAGGCATGGTATTACAGTTTGTTTAGTTTTTTAAAATTACATCGTCATGTCATGCCCCTTTTCCTAGTCGTGAAGTCTGCCTGGCCGAGACGCCCCTCATAACTTGGCTGCCGCCGCCGCCATCGTTCTCGGCTCCGATGAAGAGGGGAGTCACAAGTCGCGGTCGACCCAGCTCTGGATCAAGCCGGCCGGCGACGCCTCGTAGTGCTTGATGCTAACCTTGCCAGTGGCCTCGTCGAGATACGTGTTCGCCTGGACGAAGACCTTGCGGGGCTGCTTGTTCTTGAGAACGATATTGCGGACCTTGGTGCCCCAGAATTCTTTCTCGACGTTGGTCATCTCCTTGTAGAAGGCGATGCCGTTCTCAACGTCGGCAGTGGACTTGTAGACGTGAAGCTTCTGGAGGTACTTTCCGACGGCTGCCTGTTG
Organism: Colletotrichum fructicola Nara gc5; assembly: GCF_000319635.2. Classification (NCBI taxonomy): domain Eukaryota; kingdom Fungi; phylum Ascomycota; class Sordariomycetes; order Glomerellales; family Glomerellaceae; genus Colletotrichum; species Colletotrichum fructicola. Next base: position 2,125,744 of record NW_027094051.1, on the reverse strand, counting down.
TTAGCACACACGTCTTTGGACAGTTGCAGCAGTGAACTTACCCTCGCGACCGGTCGTCAGGATCTTGGAGCGGTCAAGCTTGATTTCCAGGTCGGACAGATCATCGTTCTTGTACTCGAGCTTGCAGAAGTCGTCGCCGGCTTGCAGGAAGCACTGCGTAACATCAGTGAATGATCCTAGGTGAAGCTGATGGGAATACTGACCTGAAGGATCGAGAAGCGGGCCTGAGAGTGAGCCTGTCCCCACTTCTGGCTCGTGGGATCCCACATCTCAAGAGAGACCAAACCAGCGCGGGCCATCTGCAGGTAGGCGGCGTACAGGACGTTGCCGGCCTCGTTGTTGATGTCAGTGGTGCCATCGCCGAAGCCGAAGATCTGCAGCACGGGGAATTCACATCCAAGATACATGGCCACCAGCTCAGCACGGCACTCCTCGTATGAGGCAGCAATGCTACCGAACACTGAGCCCCAGGTCTGGCCGGGCTTGTACCACGTGGTGACAGGCTTTTTGGTCAAAGGGCTGACGGGCGGGTTCTTCTCGTCAAAGTTGTAGGTTCCGGGAGAAGTCTCCTGAAGCAGCTTACCGCAGCCGTGGCCAGTCAACTCGTGGAGGCCGACCTGCACCTCGAAGGCAGGATCCCTGTACTTTTGGTACAGCTCCAGATCGGCATCAGAGATGAAAGGAATCTTCTCGTTGGGTGCCTTGGCGCTGAGGACGTTTCCGAGAGAGACGTTCTTGAATCCTTCGTTCTGCCTGATGTCGTCGTAGTTGGGAATGTTGATTCCAGCAGGAATGCCCGATCCAGCGAACGTCAGAACCTCCAGAGAAGTAAAGTCCGGGGCCAAAAAGGTGTCCTTTTCGAACTCCTTATCCCAAGGGAGGATAGGAATCAGCTTAGGCGCAGCTGAGACGAGGCCGCCAAAGGCGCGGGTGCGCTCCATGTTGACGACGGAGGCGAAACCCTCCCACTCACCACGGATACCAGCAGGGTCTCTGTAGGTCTCGACAAAACCAAGATCGGCCTCGACCATAGGACCCTTGTCCTTGATCCAATATCTCTGGCTGTCCTTGAAGGCCTCGAGAGATCCCGTGGTGAACGACTTGGCGTAGGCCGCATGCATCTTAGCCTGGGTCTCGTTGTCGGCGTTCTCGCCTGCCTTCGCGATGTACTCGGCAGCAGCCTTCATCTCCTCGGCGTAGTCACCGTAGACCAGCTTGATCGTCTTGCCCTTGAGAGGGCCATCCTCAATCTGGAACTCAGTCTCCTTTCCAATGTCACCTCCCTCCTCGGGAACGCTAGTGACAGCGGACGCAATGAGCATCTCGAAGTTGCCCTCCTTCGTCTTGCGGAGCCTGGTGTTTTCGGGCAGGAGACCCTTCTTTTCCATCCAGCCAGATACAGCCTCAATCTCAGCCTGGGTGATGTCGGGAGAATCGGGGTAGTAGGTTGTCAGGTGGCCCTTGTCCGGGAAGCCGAGATGCATCAGACCGGGCTTCTCGGCGCTGAAGATGCCACCGTTGGTAGCCTTGTAGAACTTCTCCGCCTCGGGAGAGGTGGAAGCGAGAGCGGCGAAGGTCTTCTCATCAGCTCTGGGGATGAACTTGGAGTCGCCGAAGCTCTTGTAGTTGCCATTGTTTCCGAGGAACTGAGCGGCATACTCGAGGAAGTGGGTCAATTGGGTTTCATCGACACCAGCCTTCTTTGCGAGGGAGTTCCAGTCACCGCCGCTGGCCTTGTGGAGGGCAATGATGTAGTTGTAGATGGGCTCCGACTCCGGGGAGATCTGTCTGAGCACGATGCGGGTGCCGGCGAATGAGGCTCTGGGATGTCACTTTAGTTTCCCGGAACCCGACCCCCATGAAAAGCTTGGCACACATCGGCCCAGATGGGTTGCATGTCGCACGAGATTTGGGTGGTATCCTTACTTGCTGATGAAATGGGCATAACGCTTCTGTTTGTCGGTGAGGGGCTCAAAGTGCTTCTCGATCTCGAGTCTGACCACGCTCGGGGGCGCATCAGCGAGGTAGTGAGTGAGCTGCTCGGCGTTCATTGTGGAAAATCTCTGCCGGCAGGTTTGTGTGAGTGTAAAGGGAAGATGCGATTTGGGTTTGAGAGTCCTCGGCGAGGTATGAAAAGAAGGAGAAGCAGCTCGCAAAGAGGACAGCCTTTGGAGGGCGGAAATGGATGAAACCCGCATGAGGAGTCGAGATGGTGCCGCAGCTGGTCATTGGCTCACGCTGGATGAGGCAGGCAGTTGGCGGCGCCCGAACGCGCAAGTCTGTTCACTTTGATGTTCCCCGCAACAAGCCACAGACGACTTCCTAAACCGGCAGGCGGGAGCACAGCTTCAGCCACCACAGTGAGGGGCACTGGCACTTTTGGGAACCTTTGGAAATGGGATGGGCCTGACTTGTTCAGAACGAGAAGGCGGGCCAGTGAAGCGAGGGGACCAAAGGAAAGAGGCCACTGAAGATATTCGCGCGAGAACATTCCACGCCAAAGATAACTTACGCAGTACGCCATACGAATTAGTCACACTGTCGTCCCCCAAGCCTAGGTAGGTAACGTTCTTGCGTGGGGACTTGGTGGGGTTCCTTAGAGATGTAGTCTCTTTAGAGTTGTAGCTAGAAAGCTGCACAGCGTTTGTCCATCAACCTCTCACGTCTGTCATCATTGCTGTCTCCGCCATGCTGATATCTTGTACCATATCACCTTTCGTCCCAATTCGGCCTGCTTGGCAAGCTTACTCAGCGAGCAACTTTGCGTGGTCATGCCTCGACTCAGGAGAGCCAACTAGCTATATGAGCCGACTTGTACAGACAACTTGCCAAGCCTGATCAGGGCTTCTGAGGCAGTCAGTTCATACTCTGATCAGCAAACGCAGGAAGCTACTGACAGCATTGACAGCGGAAGCATTTTGGAGCAAATGCATATCATATGTGAGATGAGATAGGAGTCGGCTCATGGCTCCATGTCAATGCTTCCCCTCGAGCTCACCGAGGCTCCAACACCCCGCACAACGCCAGATTGACACAGAAGTAATGAAAGAGATGTAGCTCAATGGTATCCGTGTCTGGGACACCACGTCGCCCGTCTTGTTCCCAGACATCATGGAATCCTTCCAAGATGGCAGGTATGTTTACCTTCGTTGCTTTGCCGAATCTGACCAGACGCATCACCAATCAGGCATCCGTTTCCCCTCCCGGCCACGGGGAAGGCAACGTATCGTCCCGTTGTCGATGCCGTCTGCTCACCGAGAGGGTCCGGCGTGCATCCCGCAGACCGGGCCTGTCAGGTATCCTTGCATGCAGGGTTCGACAGCCAATGGGATATTTCGCCTCTTTACCATGCAGTACCATGCTACGTCCTCTGCGAACCGCCCTATGAAGGCCGACCTGCAGCTAGTTCAAAGCCAGGTCCAGATTGATGATATATGACCTGGATCGCCGCTATTCCTGCCGCACGCCCGAGCAGTACGAACACGTCTGGTCTTTGGCGCGAAAACATCATCCCCACGGCAAGCGAAGAACAGGCGACTACGCGAAGATGACATGGGCGGCCTTGACTGGCTGTGACGGAACTGGCAGAAAAAGACTCAGCCTCTAGGTGAAATCTGACGGACTGCAAGAGACCATCTACAGGGGTTGTAGCTCGGTCTGGTGACCTGGTGAATGGTGGTATGCAGCAGAGTTGGAGGCATTGGCAAGTTACGTGGTGCGCAGTCAGCTAGACAGGCGGTCAATATCTCGCACTCGCCTTGTCGGGGTGGCGCTTGTGCTTCAAAAACCCCCCCGCATCATCGGCAAGGAACAAATAGGGACAGGTTTGCGCCGCACGACGATTGGGACGTGGCAGTGTTTGGTCGACTGCTTGTCAAGCGTGTGGTGCGAAGTGTCTGGCCGTTCCTGCTGTGCCAGATTGCATGGAGCATACGGCAGAATGACGACTGCTGTATCACGATGGTGGCGTGAACAGACCTGTTGTTGAAGACGTCGACTCGGCCGGGTAGAGAAGCCGACGTCTCCTGCGAGCACTGTCGAATCTCGCCGAGTTCTGGGCCGGGGAAGCAACCTGCGGTTCCGGAGTTTCCGATTGTTCGGGGCCATTGGCTTGGCGAATGGGCGGCAGGTCAATCGTTGTCAAAAAGGAACTCGGTGACCGGGGTTGCTTAGACCAAAGGCCACCGGGGAACATCCGCCGTGCATTTGGAGCTTGGGTCTGGACGAAGTGTAGTTTCACCTTGCGTCCTGCAGTAGGTTTGTATCCGTGTCTCGTGAGCAGGCAGTTCGCAAAGTGCTCGATATGTTGTGCATCGTGTTTGGCCCTGGTAGAGCCTTACGCATAGACCGGCCTGGGGTAGGCAGGTGTCCATCGGCCGCCAGACGATTGCGATCGATGACTTGGGCTAACAATGAATGTGCATGCGATTGCATTCCAGAAGCACCGGTATTGTTCTGGTGAACTTGACAGCATGTCAAGCCAGGTTCCAGATTTACAAACCTTGGGCCGGATTACGGCAGAAGCTGGGACGGACAGAGGATCGCGTGCTGTGAATGGCCCGTGTTGCGACGGCGGCAACGTGGTTATCGCGAAACGTCACGATCAAAAGCCGAGCCGACGGTTGATGGAGACGTCCAATACCGATCAAATGGGCCAATTCGCAATTAGAGGGCGACCCACCCGGAAGCAAGTCAGCTGCTTCATCACGAGAGCGGTGAGAGGCCGACGAAGCCAAACTGAAGCGAGGCAGAGGGGTACCGAGTACTGAGAGGTACTTGTCAAGAAAAGACTCCCCTAAGGGCAAAGTGAAAAAAGAGACCCCATCCTTGTCCGCTCGCGTGTCGGTCCCCCTTGACCGTTGGGCTGGGTTCAGTGTTGGGTACTTGTTGGCGGGGAGTGATCTGGAGTGATTTGTTTGGTCCACTTGGAGAAGGCGGTCGAAGGTGCAGGATGAGGAGCGTCAGCGTGGAGGAGGAGGGGAAAAGAAGGCGGACGAAAAAAAAGGGTCGGGGGAGAGCGAAAAGCGACGATTCGGAGCGGCCAGGCAAGGCAAGACAAGCAAACAGCGCGTGGGTTGCCGGCAGCACCTCAGGGCAAGGACTGGGATCTAGCGGAGTCTTGCGGAGGGTTTGGCTTGTTTGCGCTGTGTCAAAAACGAGCACAGTGGAGGAGAGTCGTGGTGCGTGGATAAGAGGAGAAGCACTGGAGCAGAGACGAAGTGTTGCGACTGAGGACGCAATCCGAATGGCTGGAATGAAATGACAGTGATGAATGGGACTTGGGGTGGGCAAAAAAGAACACCACAAATTTTCCCAAATGATGAGATGGATGCACCAAGTCCCGGGCTACTGTCGGGTCCCACTCGGAACACCAGCCGAGCCGAAAAGCAGGCGGAGGCCCTACGCAGTAAGGTAGGAGAAGCGCATTCATATTCATTGTGTTCGTAGTCGTGCTTGTGTTGATTTAGCAACTTCCCTAGCTGCAGTAAGACTTGTTACTTGGTTGAGTACGAATAAGGTAGCAACCGGTTGAGATGCAGCACGGCTCTCAGAAAGGCTTTTCGGTCTCGCAACAAAGACTGAGTGGATGTTGTTCATACCTTACGGTCCATACGAAGTACGAAGTACTGCCTGCTGCTTTTTGGGGATGCACATTTGAGAAAGCAGGCACTAATTAGCTTGCTTTTGCCATGGATTCGTGACCCATCAGCCTTCCGTGTCTTCCTTATGATGTAATTATAGCTCTTCGGGCCTTGACCGAAACCACTTTCTTTCCCTGCCAGCCAGCTGACCTTTCTTGTTGGGCATCGTCTCTATTTCGAACCCGACATCATGTCCCGCGTCCTGACTCCGCGATGATGCCGCCATCCCCCATCCGTCCCCCATTTATTACCCCGTCCACCACGCAACATCCCCAGCCAGTCGCTCGCTTGTTGTTTGCGTGTCGTCGCAGTGTCCCGTCACTAAGTGATGCCCTCCAGTTCCCCGCGGGCACTGACTGCTGTTTGGCTTCTGCTCCGCCATAACGTACCTTACCGTACCTAGGTATGCACAATCAACGTCCAGAATCCCCGTTTCCCTGAGTTCCCGTGTTTCCCAGCCGGCTATCGGAGACATTTCCCCCACCTAGCATTCCCAGCCTGGTTGAGGGCCGAGTTTTTTCTTGCGTGTCGAGTGACCTCGCTCCAGTCGCAGTCCCCTGCCCGCTTCAGGAAATTATCTCCTAGTGTGTGTTCTAGAAAAGTGTGTCCCCCCACGCTGCCTCCTCCACAACCGCAACATCAACAATACCTACCTAGCAATACGCCTCCCTTCCACCCACCCAGCCCGCGCACCGCTGTTCGCGTACAGAGTACCCAGACTTCAGAGTACCGCCTCCCCGCCAATTTGGCTTCTTGACCCTATTCATCCATAGCATCGTCATGCCTCGCCCCTTCAGCCAACGAAATCCTTCCATTCTCCCTGACCGAACCCCGTTCTCCGTCCTCCCCGGGCCCGCGACGCACCTGCTGTCGGCATCGTCGCCCTCGCCGCCGCTGTCAAATTGAATTGTTTGTATTCCCACACCCCTCTCCTCCCCGGGGACCTCCTGGACAATCACTTTTCCTGGGACAACCAACCCAACCCAACCCTCCTCTGAACCAGGCCCGCGGGGTCCTCAAACTCTTGAGATCCCGCTGCACACGCACGCACCGCGCCGCGCAGTGCAGGCGAACGGCGCTACGCTACCTGCTTTGTACCTACTACCCAGTGAGGATATGAGTTCGGTCAGGGCACTCGGCAATAGACGCAACCACTTTGCCAGACTTTGACGCTGCTACTGCCGTTGATCTCCCTTGCTGTGCCGCTGTTGCGGTATTTGATCTGCCCTTCACACTGTCGGTTTTGATGAGAGGGTTGTTCAGCTCACAAGTGTGGTCTGCAGTCTGTTCGGTGTCCAAGGCTTTCAACTCGGCACGAATAAGCAAAGATGATCTCAATACCGGACGGCCCACGACCGAAAGGAACGAGTTGTTTCCAGTCCAGTCCAGTTGAACGATCCCAGATCCCACGTCTGTCCCCAGATGCAACCCCTTAGCATCTCCGGCCCCGTGGAGAGAGCCAGTACGTAGCGTACGTACTGGGACTATGGAAAACTGCATTCAGGAACATTGGACGCACGCACACACACACACACGACGGTCTTGAGCGCACCCCCTACGGCTATGAGACAAGTCACCCTCCCCCGGTCATCTGTGGAGTACGGATTTCTCCCCGCTGGGGTGCTGCGGGCTGGTCATTGGGCGGCACGACACTGGAACGCCGCTCTTTGGGTCCCGGGTCAGTGACAAGCCCCTTGTCCCTACCAGGCCCCGAAAGAAGTCCGCTGAGGTGAAGGTCAGGTACGATGTACTGGGACTTGCTGGACGCTCCAGGCGTTTTAGCTGCCGTCAAGCACCCCTTGTGTTCCCCCGTTGGAATTTTTTACCTCATCGATCCCCCAGAGTGAGAGTCCCTGCCAGAGTCACTTACAAAGTATAAGACAACGCCTTGCGCCGTCGTCCCGTTCCCTCTTCGATCTTGCTCCCGAGATGTCCTTGCGCTGAAAATAGAAATTCCCAAATCTCTTATTTTACTACTTGAACCGTCCGTATCCTATATACCTTCAGCTTCACTGCATCATTAGTGTTTTCGTCACTTCTGCCTCTCCGTCCTTGTCTTCCCTGCCGACCTTGGTTTATACGATGCGATAGCGTCATACTCCGACTACCACAACATACTCACATCCGCTCCCCATTCTTACAAACCACATTCGAAGAAAATGCTCTCATACGACTCCCCGATGCCTGTCAACGGACAACTCAACGGACAAAAGTCCTCGAGCCTAACCAATGGCATCCAACAAGCCGTCGCGTCCAAGACACAGCCTTCGGTGCCCGGAGTTCCGACCTCTGCTGCCAACGGCGCCCACGTCAACGGCAACCTGAACACCAAGTATCACCACATCTGGCTGGTCACTGGCCCGGCTGGCTGCGGAAAGACAACAGTGGCCGAGTACCTCGCTCAAAATCTCAAGCTCCCTTACATTGAGGGAGACAGCGTAAGTCAAGAATCCTGCCTCGTATCCCTATAGTACCGTCTGACTCGCGTGCGCAAAGTTCCACCCCAAGGCAAACATCGAGAAGATGGCCAACGGCATCCCCCTGACCGACGCCGACCGATGGGACTGGCTTGTTGCCCTCCGTGAGGAGTCCCGCAACCAACTGTCCGCGGGCTCTGACGGGGTCGTCCTGACCTGCTCTGCGCTGAAGCGCAAGTACAGAGACGTCATCCGCGTAGCCGGATACTACGACCGCACGATCCTCATCCACTTCATTTACCTTTCCGCGCCCGAAGAAGTCCTCGTCCAGCGTGTGACGGCCCGCAGCGCTGCCACCAACCACTACATGGGCGCCAACATGGTCCGCAGCCAGTTCCAGTCCCTCGAGCCTCCCATGGCCGACGAGACGGATGTCATCAGCGTCGACGTCAGCCGCAGCATTGAAGAGGTCGAGATCGATGCTCTGGCCCGTGTCAAGGCGATGATGGAGAAGGAGGATGAGCAGTGAGACCGCCGTCTAGCTGCAAGGCGCATATTTGGCTGGGTTCATATCCTACGGGATTACGGAGTTCAAAGGGCATAGAATAATGAGCGTTGACTTTGATTTGGGATCTTAACACGGCGCAAGCATTGGGATTTGGTCTACAATACCGCCGACTTCGATACAGTCGGTTTGCATACGCGATGGAAGGTCGGGGGGAGATGCGCCGCTGCTCAGGACGGGCAACTTGTGCTTGGTTCTCACACAAGCGCGATTCCCAGACGAGGGGAAGTTCAAAGGGGCGCGGCCGTCTGAGGCCTGGACAGCGATGTTGAGTTGGCGCTTGTATCTTCATGCAAGGTTTAAAATGGTGAATGCCTACTGGTTGGGACGGCCAAAGGTTTCTTGGTTGTTCATCACTTGCTTAGCCTTTAGTTGGAAATACAGAATCTGATGACATGACGGAATGCAACTATGTATGTGCTGGCTGCCTCAGATGCGGTAGGAACCCTGTCCACATCTGGTTCCCCCAACTTGCCACCAGCTCCCCGATCGAGCTGCCTGCAGCCTGGAGGGGACAGGGAACATCAGTGACTTGCCATCGGGGCATTCTGCAGCATTGGCTGTCGTCAACTCGGTGAGGTTGTGGAGAGCGTTGCGTCCATCCTCACTGGGCCGTCACATATCTTCAGGGACACACCGAGAGGGGGAAGTGGCTCCGGGCAAGGTATCATCACAGCATATAGCTACATGAACTGGCATTAACGGCGCTTGTCAGACATGCGTCGGGCAGCAAGCATCTCACAGGTGATCTCTTGTTTCTTGTGATGAACCCTTGATTTCTTCTTTTTTGCCTTTTTTCCCGATGCTGAGTTCACGGAGGGCCTGCTGGCCACCCTTCCTCCTATCTACAAATTATTAAACGTCTAATTGTCAGATTTAACCCGCAGCACCACACCATACTACTTCCCCCGCACCCCGGTTCTGGTGTAGTCACGCGGTCAATTGGCACCCTCCCGTCATCGTGCCAGTCTTACCATTCGCCCAGGTATACCAGAATGCAACACGTAGCCCTCAGCCAGCCCCCTCTTCAACCCCATTCTCCGCCAACATATCTCTCTCTCCATCATCTGAGGTGCATAACCATGACATCAGGCTCTTCCACCACCCTCCGCACCACCTCCGCGGCCCGCGCCATGGTCGCGCCGTCGACAACGCGATGGTCCGCGCTCCAGCTGAAGTTGGTGACGTGCTTCCGCACCACGCGGTCCGAATCCTCGGACTCGAACGCCGGCACGGCGCGCATGCGGCCGATGCCGAGGATCGCGACCTCCTTGTCCACGATCACGGGAGACAGGTAAGTCCCGCCAATGTTGCCGATGTTGGACACGGTGATGGTGCCGCCACCGAGGTCCTGCGGGGTCAGCTTGCCCGCAAAGGCGGCCTTTTGCAGGCGCGTGAGCTCCTTGGCGATGGAGAGGATGTTGAGGGCGCCGACGTTACGGATCACGGGCACGAGGAGGCCCGAGGGGGTGTCCATGGCCACGCCGATGTTGTGCTGGCTGCGCATTACGAGGGAGGGCTTAGAGGCCGGGGTGGAGGCGTCGAGATCCACGCGGGCGTTGAGAATCGGGTACTGGTATAGAGCCAGCGATACGGCCTTGATGATGAAGGGAAGGTAGGAGAGCTTCGCGACGCCGTCAGCGCCGAGCTCCGGAGCAGAGGTGAGGACGCGGTTCAGGCGGGTGCGCAGCTGGACGAGGCTGGAGAAGTCCACCTCGTCGGCGTAGAGGAAGTGCGGGATGTTGAGGGAGCGGGTCATGGACTTGAACATTTGCTGCTGGGTGACGGTGAGCGGGACGCGGGTCTCGACCTGGGGTCCGGCGGACGGTGCGGGCCCAGTGGGTTCGGCGCCGGAACGCGGGGCCGCCGCGGGGCCCCCGGATTCGCGGCGCTTGACGAAGTTCTGGATGTCTTCCTTCAGAACCCTCCCATCCCTGCCTGTGCCGTCTATCTCGGCGATGTCGACGTTTAGTGTCTTGGAGAGGTGGCGGACGGCCGGCGTTGCCAGCGCCGCGTGCTTGCCCTTCTGTTTCGGAGCTTCAGCTGCTGGTGCCGGTGCTGCTGGGGCTGGAGCCGCCTCGGCCTGTGTGTTTTCTCTTGCTTTTTGTGATTGATCCTTTTGTGCTGCTGCTGGGGTCTGGGATGCGCTGGGTGCAGACGTGTCTGCTGCCCCCGTCGGTGCCGTCAACGCATCTAGGTCCTCCTGCTTGGCCCCGCCCTGTATGTCAATGTCGACAAAGGGCTTGCCGACCTTGGCCATGTCGCCGGCGTCGTAGTGCAGCTTCTTGACGACGCCCGAGAAGCGGCTGGTGATTTCGACCGAGGCCTTGTCGCTTTGGACCTCGCACAGCGGGGAGAACTCCTCGACTCTGGCGCCGGGCTCGACGAACCACTGTATGATTTCGCACTCCACGATGCCTGTTTCCCCGAGATCCATTGTTAGATGGTGCCGTCTTCAAACGTGGCAGAAATCTTGGGATTCCATTCGTACCTTCACCGATATCCGCCAGTAAAACAGGCTTGACCACCCGCAGGTGCGCTGTGTCGTGAAACCGTCTCGAGGGGTAGACGCCAGCGGCCCTTGCCGTTGCCAGACGGGCCATGCTCTTGGAGACGTGCCATTGCGTCCTCACGACGTGCGAACCTCGTTGCCAAAACATTTTGAAGCGGTTTACGGACCCTGACAAGAAGCAAGAGAAGAATTTCTCGTTCAACACCTCTTGAAAGCGCAAGAGGGAGGAAACCGAAAGCAGACCTAGGAATGTGCGAACACACTGCTGTAGGAGGAACCGCTCGGCACCGCGCTCTCCCCCAGGAACTCGGCTATTCGCGGTGTTCGGCCGTCCAAGCCCCCCATGGCACAATGGGCCCCTCGGAGCAAAGCACCATGGTGGCCCGAGACCCCAGTCTACTCCCACCGGCCAACTGCATCCCCTCAGTCGGTTCTCCCCGCAGTGTCCCACAATCTCTTATCTTGCACCTAGCTGTGGCTGGATCTGTGGCGGCAGCTAGACGGAACGACGCGGCATCAGGAACACTTGTGGCGCGACTGTTCGGTTTTTTTCTCAGTGACCTGCTCCTGCTCGTCTTGCTGCGCTTTGCATAGGAACTTCTTTTCCCGCTGAGAGCCGAACAATCTCAAAATACTCACACCCCCGCGGCAAAGCTAGACCGCTGCAATGGCCCCAATCGCCCCGTTCCGCACCATGGCGCTGTCCATGGGCTCCTCGAGGAAGGCCTTATCCTGCGCCGTCTGCGCATCGAGGCGGCACCTGAGCACCACTCGTCCCTGGCTCGCCGCCGCACCAAAGCCCCCAGCCCGTCCCTTCGCCGCCGCGAAAAAGCCCGCCCCGGACTCGGCCCCGGAATCGGCCGTCGCACCCGCGGAGTCGGCAAAGCCCGACCTGCCCGCGGCCGCGATCCATGCCCCGAGAGCGTACGGCAAGAAGGTCACCAACTTCACACCGCAGCCCCTGCCGCGGCCCGTTGGCATGGCGTACCCGCCGCACCCAGAGGACAACTCGGGCGTCGACAGGAGGTCGTTGCAGCAGAGGAGAGACGACTTTGTCGACTACGACAAGCATCTCGTTCGCAGGAAGGAGCTGTAAGTCGCAATGTTCTCTGTAATGGGGAAAAGCATGCTAATGGTAACCCTCCAGCAAGGACAAGATGGCCCGCCCTTACTTCCGTGACTGGCGCAACATGCAATGGCACGAGGGCAAATCCTTCCTCGCGCCCCCGCTACCCTTCAAGGCCGACCACTCCCTCTTCTTCCCCAACTTCGTCGGCGACACCCTGGCGAAGAAGGACAGCCAAGCGCGGGACACAACGCGGGCGCTGCTGAACAAGGTGACGGTGGTGGCCATGTACAGCAGCAAGTGGGCCGAGGACCAGACCAAGACCTTCATCTCCCCCGAGGCGAACCCGGAGCTGCACGAGCTCCTGACCAAGATGAATGGCAGGGCGCAGATTGCGCAGCTCAACATCGAGGACAACAAGTTCAAGGCGTGGATCGTCAAGCTGTTCCAGAGCAACCTGCGCAAGCAGATGCCGGAGAGCGATTGGGGTAAGTACTTTTTGGTCCCCCGCGCCATCACGACCGAGATCAGCGAGTCGATTGGATACCTGAACAGCAAGGTCGGCTATGTGTACCTCGTAGACAATCTCTGCAGGATACGTTGGGCGGCGAGCGGTCCCAGTCGGCCGGATGAGAGGGATAGCTTGGTGAAGAGCATGAAGCTTGTCCTCCACGAGTGGAACAAGGCGGAGCAGGCGGCGAAAGAGGCCAGCACAGCACAGAAGGCTTTCGGGGACGACAAGTCGACGTGATGATTCAAAACATGAAACAGTTTATTCGGGGGCTTCACAAGCAATAGTATATGGCAGTCAGGTCATAGCCTGCTGCCTATAGATACCCCGTGTTTTTCTAGTGTACAATATGCACCCAAAGGATACCCTCAATTCCAGACAAAGACAACATCAAGCAATCCCAGAACGCCGTCGCAATCCTTATGCCGGTAATCCCACCCAGTCGTAACGGCTTGTTGTGACAAAAACAGACATAACGAGGACGTCAAACCACACATTCTCTTTTCAATTGCAGCATCGTCATAGGAACCACCAGAAGACGAGGAAACAGAAGGCGATGAAGACGCCCATGATTATGCCGTCCCGGCGTTTCTTCGCGGAGATTCGGCCGATGAGGCTGTTTAACCCTGGAACCTGGCTGGCAGCCATGGTGATGCGACGGTTGATGCTGGCGAGGGTCTCGCGCTGGATGTTGAAGTTGTCCTGAACGGCGTAAGCCTGAGAGAGGACGCTGTCGGCCATGTTGTGACTGTTGTCGATGCGGTTGCGCTCGGCGAGCATGTATTCGGCCTCAGCAGCTTCGGGGTTGTTGGCTCGGTACTCGTCAATGTCGGAGCGGACATTGGAGAGAAGGTGGGCGCGGTCGCGGGCCTGGGCGATTGTGTTGCGGATGCGCACAAGGTCACGCTTGTGTTCGGCAAGCTTCTCGCGGAGGAGGGCGAGGTTGTTCTGCTTCAAAGCGGAGGAGGTGAGGGTCGCTTCGGAGTCGAGGAGGCGGGCTAGTTGGGAGATGACATTCTCGCGCTGATGGTGGTGTTAGCTGAGCCGAGGTTGGCGGGGACGAAGGCGGCGGTCTTACTCTCTCGAGGAGATCCTGGAGTTTTGCTTCTGTTGTCCTTTCATCTTCTGTCGGTTTTGCTGGTATATCTGCTACTGTCGAGAACTGGGAGTATGTGTGGAACAAGGTCTCTGTCTGCGCGGCGACTCGGATGTCAGGGAAACCCGGCGGAGAGGTGATGCTTGCTGCGAGCAAATGGATGTTCATACCTGTGTCTCGAGACTTCGCGCTTGTTGCCGTAGCTGGGCCCAGCCCGTGTTTCCAGAAGCCGCAGCCATGGCGCTGCGATGTTGTTTGCGGTGGTGGGTGTACGCTCGTCCGCTTCGCTGCCTGTGTTCGAGAAGTCGTCTTCAGATGGGCTCAGCCATGTCCGCGTGTCTGGGACGCTGTCGGCAGGGACCAGATGCATGGAGGGAGCTCAGCGTCACATGGCCCGTGCATCTGGAATGATTATGTAAGTGTCGGATGGTGCCGCATGAATCGTTCAGGCCATCCTCGGTGAGCTCGGTGAGCGCTTTGCCGGGGTCCTAGGGTCTCTGTGGCTGAACAGACAGCGTGGCGCAGGGCCGACTTGGAGCCCCACTGAAAAGCCAGCCTGCACTCCAATCAAATCGATCCCCGCTAAATTTCGATTGCACACCACCACACTTCCCATAACCCTAGGGCATTCTTTTCCCGAACCTCGAATTTTTGCAATCTGTGAATTGACCTGACGCTTCACGACGTGTTGATACTAACCCAGATATCCAGCGCCACCCCCCATATCAGTCAAGATGGTGAGTTGACCCCTTGATCACGATGGAATCCGCGATTCCAGAGCAGCACGATATTTTTATCCCGAAATAATCACGACCCCCCGCGCGTCCCCGACCGACGAACGCAAAAAACACCATACATTACGCCCCTCCCAAAGGGGACATACACAGAGAACTTTCGCTGACGAGAGTCTTCATTGTCGCAGTCGTCCGGAAAGGTCAAGGCCAGCCAGCTCTGGAACAAGAACAAGGATGAGTTGACGAAGCAACTCGGAGAGCTCAAGACCGAGCTCGGTCAGCTCCGCATCCAGAAGATCGCCTCTTCTGGCTCCAAGCTGAACAAGATGTGCGTTTACCACTCCAATCCCCCGATCGAGGTCCGACGCAGAGTCTGGGGGGAGGCACAGACAGGAGGAGGAGGCCTCGGAGGAGCCGCGAAAGAAGGAAGGCAGAAGGGCTGACCGGTGAAATTTTTCTTACAGCCACGACATCCGCAAGTCGATCGCCCGCGTCCTGACCGTCATCAACGCCAAGCAACGCGCTCAGCTCCGCCTCTTCTACAAGAACAAGAAGTACGCTCCCCTCGACCTCCGCGCGAAGCAGACCCGTGCCATCCGCCGCCGGTTGTCCGCCGCCGACGCTGCCCTCGTCACCGAGAAGGCCAAGAAGCGCACCGTCCACTTCCCTCAACGCAAGTTCGCTGTGAAGGTCAGTCGAATTGGATATCTGCCAGGAGGATGAGGTTGCGAGAGCGCCACGGGTCAGTGGAATGGTGCTTCAATGAGTGGGATATCATGTCACCGACAGACCGTCACCCTCTGCCACAAGCTGTCCCCACGCTCTCCCACCTCACCCTCTGGTTCTCCCGCGCGAAGGACACCGTTACTGACTGTCAAGCAGGCCGCTTAAATTAGCCAACCGCTCCTGGGTATCTAGGGTTGGGGATGAGGAACTACGAAAATGGAAACGGAGGCGTAACACGTTTTTGGCACACGGGGATCCCGAATTACTCGATGATGCATTGCATGGTCACGGAGGGAAATTAAAGGGTTTTGCGCTTTGTTATTTTCCCAGTGCTGCAAACAAATGGATTTTCTCAACCGGTCATGGCAAACCAAAAAGCTTGGCTCGCAGGATTTTGCCCTCTCTTCTGTCACATCTCTATGATGAGAGGCTCCCTCCGAGTGTGGTTGGTAGCATAGAGCTGCCGACAAAAATGTCAAATGGGGCCAAAGATGTCCCGACTTCAAAATAATCTCTCCGTTTCCAAAGTGTGCTGTTCGTTCCTCTGCCCGTCCTCACACCGCAGACGTCTGTATATCCGTTCAGCTGCATGTGTTTCCCCCCTATCGTCGACACTGACATCTTGGTGCATATTTTGAATGTTGTTCTTCAACATCACCCTTATGGCTAGCTTTTCGATGCTTGTTGGACCTAAGATAGGTTTTCAACGACCCCGACCCCCCTCAGATCGTGCTCTTCTGCGTCGATGCTTGACAGACATCGCAGGCAATCAATTTTTGCTGCGTTCTTTACGCCTCATTTTCCCGCGATGTTCTCGGCCTTTCTCTCATCCCCATCATGTTCATTTACGATTCGAGCAATGATTCATGCCTGACAAACATTTAAACCCTAGGCCTTTGTCTAGTCATGGTTTCATCAAGGTGTGTTCACCAAGGTATGGTTGCCAACTACGTAGAGCCTTAGTTGGCTAGTTGCGATTTCTCTCAGAAGCGCGTTGTCGGATGTTGATTAAGCGTTACCAGTCGTTTAATCCTTGATTCCAACTCATGAACTCAACCGATCAAGTCTTCAACGAGATACGATAGCTGTACTACACGCTGCAATCTTTTCCATGTAGCTAGCCACGGTCTACTCTTCTCTATGATTTGAAATAAAACGCATGTGCTACTTTCAAATACTGGCCAAATTAGACCTGCTTTCGCCTGGTAAAGGCACATCGTGAAATGACTTTGTTGAGATGTTTCCTTGATCGTGAGATTCCTCAAACAACCACTCATCGTCAGCTATTCAATTCCTACCTAGGGTATGAATAGCCGCAGACACACTTAACCACGGCGTCATATTTCCTGACTCGTGGGCAGCCATGCTCTTTTGTCACCTTATAAGCTGTCATCGAGGAAGACGGTGCATCCTAAGAATCATTCGCCTCAAACAGACTCGGATTCCAAGCTAATCGAGCAATTTCAAAGGCACCGTTGCTGCACACACATTTTGAATGGTTTTCTCAATGACAATAGACAATACCCAGAGACTTCCGTATCCCTTCGCTGGCCTAAGTATATGAATCGACCGAAAAATACGTGATGGCTCCGTCCGCAGCAAACCTGGCAACATAAGCAGCGATAATGTAGACATGATTCACCGCATAGGCGAGAAGAACACGACGACGGGGATAACACAGTTTTTTTGAAAGTGACAGTAACACAGACTTGCTGAAATGGGAGGGGAAACCTCTAGGTTGACTTCCTCAACGACAATCATCGATAGCGTATTCGTCTCATCGACCGCTCTGTCGAAACCCTACCGATGCAATCCAGGCCTTGGTAGGACTGAATAAGAGCACGGTCATACTTAGAAGCCGAGAGCAACAGAGAAAACCAACCCTGGTGCAACTCGCGGGGAGTCTGCCAGACCCTGTCGCGACAACCCCCTCCTTTGCACCCAGCGCCGCCATCTTCTCTGAGGAAACGCCACTTGCTCTCTCGCACATTCTGTCGCCAACTCGCAGAGTTTAGGCATCATCTGCACCATCTCCTCCACACGAAGGATAAGCGGCACAACATGATTGTACAACTTGGTGACTTTTGTGCTACTTCTGTAGGACTTTCAGCAGACGTCATCCGCACAAGACGAAAACTCCACCGCAGACAACTTCATTTCCACATTCAAGCCTCCAACTTCTTCCAAGACGATCTTTCCAAGGCGAACCACGTCCAGAACAGTCGCATTCGAACGTCTAAACGCCCCCATCTCCTCAATTGGCCCCAGGTCGAGTCCCGAAAGTCATGAGACAACAACAAAACCCACCTTGGCGCAACTTCATCCACCCTGGCGCAACTTCATCCACCCTGGCGCAACTTCGTATTCTTACGACTTCTAAACTCGCCCCGGGTTCTTAGTATCCCGTCACTCCCCCGTCTTCGGTCAGATCCGCTATTCCAATCTGCATTGGCCAGATTGCGGGGCATTTAAAGTTCAGCCCCTCGGTGAACGACGGCGATGATGATACACAGGGAAAGTATTTTCGTCGATATCCACCAAGATCACATCTTCGTGCCACTCCATGAGAGCCTTAGGCAATGTGCTTGACCGAGTGGAGCACAATGCCCGCGGCGTAATCACATGAGTCCAACTGTTCAGGGGTACCAACAGCGTCGGCTGGTGGGCAACTTCGACGCAGACGTCCCGGATTCTCACCCGACGCCTCAAACGACTCACCCCCGAAGAGGGCGAACGTATGCCGCACTGTAGACTGACCTCCTTCGCGGTTGCAGCACCCGCAGTCCCGGCAGGAGGCCCTCACACGAGACCCAAGCCCAAAGCAGCGCAAACACTCCTCTCAACAGTGGCGAACGGATCTTCTTTCCCTCGTCAAGAGTCGTACGATGAGGAACCGATGTCAGATCTTACTTCAAAGGAATGCGTCGGGCCTTTCCCCGGCTTGCGGCCATGCTGCAGGCGGGTTTGGCGCAGTGTGGTTTTCCTCGGGCTCTTGTGGGGCGTTCGATACACTAAGTTTTCATAGAACTCCTCGGTCGTATGTGAATCCTCTGCCTCGAGAGTAGCCAGTCTGGCTGTCTGGCTATGGTTCGCAGACCCTCTCCCTGATCTCGAGGTCACCGTCCCGAACAAGACCGTGAAGGCAATCATCCAACCCCAATATATCTCGGTTGATCTTAGTAAAGATGAAGTACCGACATAGAGACCCGGATGAGCCAGGCTCAAAGTCATCATGCAAGCCACGAACGCAAATCAGTGGGTAGTCAGACTTGTGGCAGTGAAAAATTGTTCACTTGTCTTTGGCTCTGACGAGCAAACTGTTACTACTACTACTACTACTACTACTACACCACCGCGCGAAACTTGAAAACAACTAATCCTTCAGCCGGCACGGGACATCCTTTGAGATATTTGCCCTCCTGTAAAAGGGGCTACCCAAACACCGATTCCCGGGTATACCGATAACGCCAGTTCATGACCCAGGGTATCTTTTTCGTAAGCCGTGCCCAAGTGAGAAGGAGACCCAATTTCATACCAACACCAAAAAAAAGACAGACCGAAAGCATACCAGAACGCCACTACCTAGAAGATGGAACATCATTTTGTGTTCTTCTCAACGCGACCGCTAATGACGCGGCCCATGCTACCGTTTCCATGTTGCGTATCCTTGTCCTTGTTTTCGTGGACCCTCATATGTCTTCGCATCTGGTCCAGTCGATGGAAGTCCTTGCCACAGACTTCACAGGTGAACTGACCTTTAACGTTGTGAGTCTTGCGGTGCTTGGACAAGTTGCTGGACTCGCCAAACTTCTTTCCGCAGATTTCGCAAGATAGTGGCTTTTCGCCAGTGTGGGTTCTTTTGTGCATGGCTACGAAGGTCAGCTAGATCATGTTGAGACTTCGATGGGAACTTACTGAGTGCACTCTGCTGTTTGAAACTTTGCGTGCAGTCCGGGAAATTGCACTTCCACGGCTTCTCTCCTGTGTGTATACGCATGTGTTGTGCCAGCGACTGTTTGGCGGAAAGTGCAGCGTGACAGACTTCACACTTGACAGGTTTGTCTGCGGTACAGTCAGTTATCTTCCCTGAAGGGGACTGCAACAGGGTCTCTTACATCCTGTATGCGTTTGCATATGGCGTTCCAGCTTGGACTTCTGGTTGAACGTAGTATCGCGAGGGCATGTGCTCCAAAGACAGGGGAACCCCTTTGCCTGCTTGGCCATTGCGCTCAGGTGGATTTCTTTGCAATGTTTCTGGAGAGCTTCATCGTTGGGAAGCCTAAGACCACAGATCTGGTCATCACTGACTTTCCATTTGCAAGTGCAAGCTTGTCCAATATCTGTGTCAGGCGTGACTGGAGTCTCCGCCGACATGGGTGTCCCGGAAGCCGACGACAGTGTTGGCGACGACATGTCAAGAGGTGATCGCCTCGAGATCGATTTCTGTGCTGGAAGAGTACCCCGGGAGCTTGGCCAAACTGTTTGTTGCGAGACTGCTTCCATCATGTGTTGTTCAATAGTCATGGGATGCATCTCCCTGATATGATCCAAGAAAGCCCCAGGTTCGGAATGCAAAGGTGCATTACATTCCCCTTGCGTGGAGTTATCTGTGCAAAACCCTCTTTGTCCTGGGTGGAAGTGCGAATCCATTGGGAGGGGGCACTTTTCAAATACCAAGCCGTTGACCGTGTCGTAGCAAGGTCCCAGACAACGATCAGGATGGGGGCCAGGGACGTGGTGTTCCAGTGCATGGATGATAAACTGGTTCAAGTTGTCCATGTTGTTGTTCAAGTCGTTCAAGTCGATGGATCCGTTCGTATAGACTTGAGAAGCATAGGCGTGTGGCATAGGGAGACCGTCGGATGGAATACCGTGCCTAGCAGATGATGAACAGTAGAAGTCCCCATGCGCCATATTGAAGTTCGGTGTCTCTGAAAGGCCGCCGATGTTCACTGACTGCATCGTTAAATGAGCCGACAGTCCATGGGGAGTGCCCTGGCCTGAGAAAGGCTGAGAAGGCGGCTGGGACGAAGACTGCGCCGGCCTCGATTCCAACGAAATGAGAGACTCTGCAGCCTTCAGTGAAGGCCCGTCCAGCGCTAAACAGTCTGGTTCGCTACAGACGTCTCCCTCGCACTCAGGGTCGTCGCAATCAGAGAAACTAGAGAGACAAGGAGACTCGGCGCAATCCTTGTTGTTGCAGGCAACGCCCTGCTCGCAGCGGCTGTCGGGGCATTGCATTGCGCAGGAATCGGACTCGTCACAATCAGAATGGTTGCTAGGCATCGCGGGGCTTGACTGCTGCAGCTGCTCCTCTTGATAGCCCATCAACTGCTGCTGTTGCTGCTCTTGATAGGCCGTCATCCAATCCACAGACATTGCATTGTGATGATCGAAGGTCATATTGCTTTCCGGCGTCACGCCAATAGTATAGTTCGAGACGAAGGGGCCGAAAACGTTAATGTCTGGTGTGTGAGGCGTAGAGAAATTGTTGGTTGATATAGCAGCCATGCTCATGCTGCGACCGTGATGGGCTTGATTCATCGTTTGTTGATGACTCTTGGTGGGACCGTGGGTATGTGTATGTCCTGGGCCCAAGTCTAAACAGGTGTCGTCGTGGTAGGAGGGCAGGAAAGGATCATTCACCAGACCATGAAGGTGGTTGTGTGCGTGGCCCTGGAAGTGCTGGGCGTGCTGATGTTGCTCCATTTGCAGTTGGTAATATTCTTCTGTCTCTCCCCTGAGGCCAAGATGCTCATGGATGCCATGGTTGCCCAGGCCGTCCATGATGGAGAGAGATGTGACGTTGACTTCGAAGTTGTTTGCGCGCTTGGGTCACCCCACGTTGATCGTCAGTGGGCAAGGTAACTTGGGCCACGAGGAGGGCTGGCTGGAGAAGACTGTCGAGGTGGAAATGATTCGGAAGGTCGCAGAGCCGCAACGGTAAGACCCTGGATAAAGTATGAAGAACAGATGGTGTAGCCGTAGTGTCTGGGGGTTGGTGGGAAAAGATCCAGTTATGTCTGGGAGGAAGTTTGGGATGCAGACGGAATGGCGCCGACTTTGTATGGCTGAAGTACCCTTGGGGTTGGGACCAAAAAGAACCTAGCGAGACAACCTAGAAGAAGAGGGAGGGAGGTCCAGCCGTTGACAAGCCAGCTCGTGCTATGGCTTGCTTGAGCTTGAGCTTGAGCTTGGGTTTGGGGCTCTGGGCAAGGAAGGAGGCAAGAAAAATTGGAAGGTGAATCGAACTGAGGGGAAATGAGCCGGTGGTTCGTCGTCGCCCTGGCAGCTCCTGCGACTGGCGTCCTTTTGCTGCGCGTGGTTTGGGAAGGCGGTGTTCACTGCTGGAGTAGGCACGATGCCCAGGTGCGGTACGCTTTTGAGAACCTTGATGGCCACCGGCGCGAAAATGCGGTCTTTCAGTATGGCGACGGAGGGGCAGCGTAACACTGGAATCCCTGTCGCTTCTGTCAAAAACCCATGCTAAAAGATCACTTGTGACGATGAGTACTTACCTTCGGGTCTGAAGGAGTCGAGGCAATATTGCGCTTGCGCTCCGGGGTTTTGGTTTCTCTCTCTCTCTCTCTTTCTCTTGTGTGTGTTTTTTCTGGCTTGATTGTCGACGCAACCCCCTTGACCACAGGGGTCCTGCCGTCTTAAATATTTATTGTAATTTGAGCGCTGCCACCAACAACGTTATCGGTGCTCGCAGACAAGATGTAAGGTTTCCTCTTTCTAGGCAAAGCTCGATGAGCGCCGCCGCTGGTCAAGCCATCATCCGCCGTCGTGATGTGTGAACCGAAGCAAGCCTCTCATGAGCAGGAATGCTGGACCTCTGAGAGGCTGACGAGCTGACAACGTGGGGGCGTGTGTGGAGAACACGGGTCACAGGGGGGGTCCAGCAAGTGGTACGGATACGTATCTCAAGAAGGTAATCAGTCGCCTGTGGTTGGCGCTGGGATCCACTGCCGTCCCTTTCTTAGCAGACGAGAGGTCTCTGATTGGCTCGGGCGTCCAGCTTTGCGCGTATGTAAGCAGCAAGAACCGCAACGCTGCGTTTATGGTGCGCATATTTTCGCCTGCGCCTGTCTGTGCCTGTGCGCCTCGCTGAGATGGGAGGGAGCACTGTGTACGGGACCTAAACACAATCTGTACAACTCATCTTCATTCGAACATCTCCCGCGGCGGTTGAGGCGCTCAACTCCGAGTTAGGGCCAGATAGCTGGTTGCCTTGTTGCCTCCATGATGGACCTCATGCGAATAGGAACTTTGGGGCTACTGCCAAACCCAATTCCCTGATCTAAACGCAGGCACAAGAACAATGGGATGAGAAAACAAGGCGAGCAGCCAGCCACCAGCGGCATGCCCTCAAGTTAAGTTCCAAACTGATCACGCCACAAAGTGTAAGTAGACCACTTCTGCTCCAGTGCTGCGCAAATGACGCGATGACGCCGCATATGCATGCCTTCAGGAACATGATGTTTTCTCATTTTCTCATTCAAACGATAATCGTATTCGACTAAACAAATCTCTCGGTGGATCTCGCAGAGCTGAAGCCGTGTGAGTCATAACGGACTGATCAGATGCCCAGTTAGTTGCCTCATAATTTCAAAAGCTTAATTGCTACATTGCCATGCTTAACACCGACTGCCGGAAGAAACTCTCAGTACGCAAAAGGCTTTTTCTTCCCAAAGAGAAAATATCGTTGCATGTGGCTTGAGGAAACTCCCGTCACTGAGATATTCGATGGAGATACGTCCGGTCAATCAAAGTCGCGCGCGGGTTTACGCCAATAGCCCAAGGGAGTAGAGATTTCGTGTTGAAATCTTCTTTTGCGAAAGAGTACTGTTCGCCAGTGTAATATGATAAACAATGATTACCGGAAGTCAACTTCCTCCGTAGTGACTTTGAGGTCGTAAAAGTCGCAAAAGCCACACCACATGTTCCGCTATCTGCCTAAATAAGTCAATCCCAAGTACTCCGGACATATGTTGAATATCAGTGCTCTTCCGACGTGGCGTATTTCCCCGGCGCCCCTCCCCACTCACACGGCTGCGGCTGCTGCTCTCGATTCGTGATGCATATCATCGTTGAGATCTCCACAGCCCGAGGCCGGTATTTCTCGGAGTTGAATGGACGCCTCCTAAGTCTCAATTTTCCCCGGATCCCAGTCGATCCAATCATTCCCAATGGTTCCCCATAACACCATAGCTTTTGTCAAAACACGAGATCTTAATGATGGAAGAGGCGGATGTTCTGCTCGACGAAAGTGATGCCAAGCTTCTCCGCAGTGTCAAACACGGCCCCATCGTTCTGGCTGCCGCCAGGGGCGGCGATATACTTGACACCGGATCGAGATGCGCGGAAAACATTGTCAACGAAGGGGAACTGGACTTGGTCAGCAGGTGGCTTGCATTATCGGAGCATTTGAAACTTACGAAAGCATCACTTGACACGGCGACGTTGGTCAGCTTGCCAAGCCACTCCTCCTTCTCGGCCTCAGTGAAGGCGGGAGGAACCTCCTCGAAGACCGCCTCGAACATGTCGCGCTCCGCACCAGACTTGGGGAGCTCGCCGCTGACCAGCAGGTCGATGGCGTTGCTCTTGTCGGGGCGCTTGGTGCCCTTCTTCCACTTGATGCCCAGAACGCGGGGGTGGAAGCGGAGCCACCAGTTGTCTGCCTTGTCGCCAGCGAGACGAGTGCAGTGGATTCTGGACTGCTGTCCGGCGCCCAGGCCGATGACCTGTCCGTTGTAGGCGTAGCACACAGAGTTACTCTGAGTGTACTTCAGGGCAATAGTAGCCACAGTCAAGTCACGCAGGGCGGACTCGGACAGAGGGGCAGAGTCCTTGGGCGTGATGATTCTGTTGAAAGACTTGGGGGAAATCTCAATATCGTTACGGTGCTGCTGCAGAGTAACGCCGTACACGGTCCTAGTCTCCGTCTTGGAGGGGACGTAGTCGGGGTCGATCTGCAGGACCAGGTACTTTCCGCCCTTCTTCTTCTTGAGGATCTCAAGGGCGGCAGGCTCGAAACCGGGAGCAATGACACCGTCAGACACCTCCTTGGAGATGATGCTGGCAGTGGGTACATCGACAACGTCACTGAGAGCAATCACATCACCGAAACTGCTCATGCGGTCGGCACCACGGGCACGAGCGTAGGCCTGAGCCAGGGGAGAAGATTCAATACCCTCAATGTCGTTGACAAAGTAGACCTTGCGCTCATCCTCGGTCAAAAGAGTTCCAATGGCGGCACCGGCAGGGGAGACGTGCTTGAAGCTTGCAGCAGCGGGCTTGCTCAGAGCTTGCTTGAGCTCCTTGACCAGAGGCCAGCTGTTGAGGGCGTCCAGGAGGTTGATGTAACCGGGGGAGCCTCCGAGAACCTTGTAGGGCAGTTCGCCAGAAGGCACGAAGGCAGCCGCGGGCTTCTGGTGGGGGTTGGCGCCGTATCTGAGAGCCATGTACTGCTTGCCGTCGGCAGCATACTGCTTACGGAAGAACTCGGAGATGGCGGTGTCATAGTCGGCAGTGTGCTCAAAGGCCTTCAGGGCATAGCGCTTGCGGCTCTCCTCGGTGATCTCGCCGGTCTCAAGCTCCTTGAGGAACTCAGCGTAGTCCTTGGGGTCGCTGAGGATGGTAACACGGCTGTGGTTCTTGGCAGCAGCTCTGAGGAGGGTGACGCCACCAATGTCAATCTCCTCGACAGCCTCGGGGACGGTGACATTGACCTTGGCAACGGTGTCCTTGAAGGGGTACAGGTTGCAAATGACATAGTCGACCTTGTTGATGTTCTGGTCGGCCAGGTCCTTCTCGTCGGACTCGAGGTTTCTCGCAAGTATGCCGGCGTGAACGGAGGGGTGAAGAGTCTTGACACGACCGCCCAGCATCTCAGGGGCCTTGGTGATGGCGGAAACGTCCCTGTACGAGGAGCAGCCCAATCAGTCATGTTCGACTCACGGAAGCCCAGGTAATGATGGCTTATTGGTAGACTTACTCAACAGGGAAACCAGACTCCCGAATCATCTTGGCAGTGCCGCCAGAGGCAAGGATGCGGACATTCTGCTGGTTGAGGCCCTTGGCCAGGTCCAGCAGACCCGTCTTGTCATAGACAGAGAGGATGGCAATCTTCTGACCCGACATCTTTGCTTCGGTACCTTCAAAACTCGACGGAATGGCTTGGTGTCGGGGAATGAAGGATGAAAGTAAAGGACAATTGGGAAATGAAGAGGAGTAGGGGAAAGGCAAGATTGGAAAAGCAAAAAATTTGCCCTTACGCGATGATGCGTTGTGGGTGTGAGAGGTAGGCGCGCAAAATCAGCTTCCGATCAAGGAGGGGGAGGGGCAGCTACGAAAAAAAATAAAACGCTGGCAAAAGTACGGGGCAGATACCGCAGGATTGCGGGGTGTTTTAGTGCTAGATGATGTACTTTACAGGTTACTTTGCCCCACGTCGCATGCTCGTCCCTCCTGGTGCAATGCGACAAGAGTGACCTCAACCGCAAACCAACCTCCCGGGGCCCCTTCGAGTGGGACGACGATGAGGGGAAACTGAGCACGAGAGAGGATCTTTCTTCTTCCACAGCTCCAGTCGCTCTTATCCCGCAGACATGGCGATTGCAGATATTGAGTCAAGCCAGCGGAGGAATCATTGTCGCGTTTGCCGCGCAGGCTGTGAATCCCCGCCCCCACCTGGTGAATCTGAAGCGCCAAAGTTTGCAGATTTCTGCGAAAACACTATGAGAATTGGAGTTTCGGCCATTGGTCCGGCGCTGCAGCGTCATTTTTGGAGACACTGGCTGGGGGGAGGTCGGAGCGACCTGTCTCGGGCCAATGAACCCCGCCCCCGCTGTAGCACAGCCCTGGAAGGCGGTTTACCCGTACAGAGACAAACGGACCCAGCGAAGCACCACGGGACCCTTGCCTGCTGATTGTTAGCGTCTCTTCGCCGGGTGTACCGTGTGCGCGGCGTCCATTGTGGCAGGGCGGCGCAGCTGTCGTCGAACCTCCCGTCGCAGTCTTGGCTTCATGTCAATAGACGAGGTTACCTTACGCGGCCCTGAATTTCCCCGGGCCAAGTGGTCCTTATGTTGACGTTTTCCTCTCCGAACCTCTTCCAGCGTCTCATCTCATTCATCCGTTCCTACCGCGACAGCAGTATATCCCACCGAACGACCGTCGCAACCCTGATCGCAACCGACAAGTCAGATAACCACACTTCCTAGACCCTGCATCCCGGCCGCCGCCGCGAACACACCGTAATTACGTACATCCGCACCGACCTCCTCCCTCCGGACTCCCAACCCGCCGAACCTCATCCTCCCGACCGTTGGCTCCGTCTTCCGTCCTGAATCGCGCCCCCGAAACGATCTCGCCACCGCCGCGCGCGCATATCGATCAAACAAAGGACCATCCATACCCTGTCCCCGAACCGCCGTTGCGACAATGGGCTCCGTCTGCGGCAAGGAGTCGGGCGATGACAACTTCTCCTCCCCGGGCCGCCCCCTCGGCACCGCGCCCCCGCCCCAACCCAAGACCGCGCCCATCCCCGCGAGAGTAGGAGGGCCTCCGAGGACACTGGGTGGTGGTAGCGGCAGCGGCGGCGGTGGCGCATCCGGAGAGCGGTCCAACGCTGACGCGGACGACGCGCGACGCAGGGCCGCCGAGGCAGCAGAGGTAAGAGGCGCCCCCCTCACCGTCCTATGCCAAGCCAGGCGACTGATGGACCCCCCTTGGAACACTATGAGACAGTGTTGCTAACATGTACCGCAACAGGCCCGCGCAAAAGCAGCGAACAAGTCGACGGGGAAGCTGGGCTCGCAACTGAATGCGCAAAAGAAGCAGACGCAGACCGATTTACTGAAGGATGCCAGCACCCAGCAATTGCGCCAGCGCGATGCTGATGCCGCAGCTGAGGCGAGGACCTACAACTAGACCGGGCGTTGAGGAAGAGGAGGCAGCGTTCTTTGCAAGATAATATGGGGTTTGGCGGGCGTCGTTTCCATAATACCTCTTGGTTTTGTCATTATTAGCGCATGGGAAAGCAGATTTATTACATTGACCTATTCTCTGTCGGAAACAACTAGCCCTCCTATGATTCGGTCCCGCGCTTCTCGGCATAAGTTGGTGGTCTCCCCAGCAGACTATCAAGACGTTGAAAGATGCGACCGACGATGGCTACTTAGTCTCATCCACCGTTCACCGAGAACTGAGCCAATCTGAAGAGCGCGTTTTTTATTGAAACCTCTCACTAATACTACAGCCCGATAAGGACGGATCTCCCTTCCGTTATGTGTGCCCTGATGTATATTTCGAGGCGAACCTCCCTCTTTCCTGACGCCGCCACTCCGACAACCGACTTAAATACGAGCTTACTATGGACAACGAAAGACACACAAAAGATTCTAAACGACGTTGTAACGTCCAGAGGCGGGCGCGCGGCTGTCCGCCGTGGCAGCGGCCACTGTACCTTCGCTCAAGAGACGAGTGAGCTCTGTAATAGCAGCCCCCACTACGACCTCAGTGTCACCCTCAACAAGGATGTACAGCTTGGGGTCTGCTCCAGGAGGAACTTCCTTGCCCGCCGGATAGAACGTTCCCTTCGTGGTGATTGACACGCCAGTCGCCTCCAGAATCTTGGCCACGTTGGTTCTGTTTGTGACGGCCCATCTGGCCTTCTGCGGGAAGTCGTTGATCTCCAGCGTGGCGTGGTAAGCACCGGCATCAGGTCCCTTATTGTCAATGGGCTGTCCGGAACGTAGCTGGCCAGCCTTGCCAAGGCGCTCGTTGATAGCACTGATCGCGGCACTAACAGCGTCCAGAGGCTTCTTGCCACCAGGGGCACCCGCGGCGGCCGGCGCGTCCTTGGGCTTTGCTTCTCCCTCAGGCTTGTTGGCGTTGCGTGATACAATCGCGGAGACGGCTGACTTAATGGCAGACGCGGCATCCTTGCCCTTGTCTTCCTCAGTCTTCTCTTCCTTCACGTCGTCTTCCTCGCCCTCGGCCTTGTGGGTCTTGCGCTCGCGAAGACGGGCAGCTTCACGCTCGGCATCGAGACGATCTAGACCCTTTCCACCGAAACCAGAAGTGTCCTTGGCTTTGCCAGCCTTGACCTTGTCCTTGTGGGCCTTGCGCATCTCGTTCAGACGGTCAGGTATAGGTTGACCGCTCTGCTCCAAAGCTTTGGCAATACCAGGAGCGCAGTTCTCTTGCTCTTCAGTGATGAAAGTAACAGCAGTACCCTTGTTACCGGCTCTTCCGGTTCGACCGGCGCGGTGGACATAATCTTCCAGATGGTTAGGGGCATCATAATTGACAACCAGCTTCAACTGTTTGACGTCTAGACCTCTGGCGGCAACGGAGGTGGCAATAAGGATAGGGACAATGCCCTTTTTGAAATCAGCAATCGTAGAGTCTCGATCAATCTGGTCTTTACCGCCGTGGATTGACATGCATGGGTAACCCTTCACCATGAGCTCCTTGAGCAAGTCGTCTGCCTTCTCTTGACGTTCGACAAAGATGAGAGTACGGGCGTCCTCGTCCTCGTCGTAAAGCTCACCAAGGAGTCCTAGGAGGTGGACGAATTTGGCGTCTTCAGGGATGACCTCGACCTTTTGCGTAATGTCTGGCGCTACGACGCTGCGGCCACCGACGGTTATCTCTACTGGAGACTTCAGCACCTTCTTGGTAAGAGAGTCAATGATGCGAGGCATCGTCGCCGAGAACAAGATGGTCTGGCGGTCAGGTCGCATGTTGGCAAAGATCTTCATGACTTGAGGCTCGAAACCCATGTCAAACATTCGATCTGCTTCATCAAGGACGACGTATGAGACGCGGCGCAGGTTGGTGACACGGCCTTGATTGGCTGCCAGCAGATCAATCATGCGGCCAGGCGTACAGACAACGATTTCGGCTCCTCGCTTGAGCTCGGCAATTTGATCTCTGATAGGCGCTCCGCCGTAAGCGCAGACAGCCCGCAAACCCATGGCCTTGAGGAAAGGCTTACAGTCACGGTGAATCTGAACCGCCAACTCGCGGGTGGGGGTCATGATGAGGCCGATGGGACCATCGGTGTCCTTGATGGGAGGCTGGTCCATAATGTGACGGAACATGGGCAGGAGGAAAGCAACCGTTTTACCGGATCCAGTCTTGGCTACGCCGACCACATCGCGGCCGGACATGATGACGGGCAACGCCTGCATTTGAATGGACGTAGGCTTTTCGTATCCCAAGTCGGCGACGACATCCAGTGTTTGCCGTGTGAGACCACATTGAGCCCATTTCTGGACAGGCCTGGGGACATCTTTCCCGGAAACCTTGATGCCATCGAGTTCCAGACGTAGGTCGTTGGCCTCAGCTTCGGTCAAGGCTGCAAGCTCTGCTGGTTCAACCCAGAAGTTCTTGCGAATTGGCTGCAGATCGAGCTTGCTGTAATCGATGGTGGGAATATCCTTCTTCTTGCGCTTGGCTGCCATGGCGAGGATTGCATTCGCATCTTTGTCTTCTGCCTTGAAGGCGTAGTCATCGTCACTGAAGTACGCCTCGGGTTCTTGGACCTTCTTCGATGATGTACTTGCCTTGGGAGCAGCAGGTTTGGGCTTGGTGTCCAAGTCGGCCATGAAGGCATCCAAGGGATCAACCTCGTCTTCCTCTTCGACATCCATCTTGTCCGCTGAGGATTCTTCGGTAGCGCCGTTCGTCTGAGCCGGAGCCGCGTCATCCATTGTGACGTCGGGCTTTTCCTCGTCTTTTGCTTCTTGCATTTCCTTCTCTCGCCGTTCGTGTGCTGCGCGAGCGGCCGCAATAGCCTCTTCCTCAGTCTCGGCAAAGTTGCCGCCGTCAGACTCATCGTCCTCATCTTGATCAGCATAGGGGGTGTCATCAGCCTCGAGGGGAAGGGCGGGCAACTTCGTAAGTTTCCTCTTCGTTCCCTCCTCTTCGTCGAGGTCCAGCTTGCGTTTGCTGGGCAGCTTGTCGCTGTCGGCCTGCTTGTGGAAGCCGAAGGCGCTCAGGTTTCCTCGATTGGCGGGCAATGCGGAAGCTGAGATGTCTTGGTAAGCAGGAGTATGCGTGGCAGATCGCGGAACAAACGTACCTTTGGTGGTCTGCGCAACAGCAGCAGTACTCTTTTCAGGACGGCCGTCAAGCAAGCCCAGAACACCATTCGAGTTGGATTGCTTGAGTGACGCCGCAGACTTTTTGGCAATCGCCTTTGGGTCAAATTTGCCTGAATAAGGCACAGCCGGCGATGCGGCTCCAGATGTCGCCTGTGTCGGAGCTGGCGATGCAGCTCCAGGAGACGCGACAGCGGGTGAGGCCACGGCGGGCGACGCAACGGTGGGCGAAGCAGCGGCCGGTGAAGGCACGGACTTCTTGTCCATCTCAGCAAGGAGATTCCTAGTCTGACTTGGATTAACCTCATTCTCTTTGCTCGCCTTGGTCTCCCTGCTCTTCTTCCACGCCTCAAGTCTGGCGAGTCGCTCAGCCTTCTTGTCAGCTTCAGTCTGTGCTGGGGTAGGCTTGGGCTTAGCAGCCTATCAATCGTTGTTAGCGATGTTCGCATCAATCATACATGGGGGATATTCATACCTCATTACCGGCAGTTGGCGTGCTGTCTGAAGGCGCCGCAGCGCGCGGACGGCTGTCATCGCGCCTGCTACGGGGATGGGAATCAGCCGTTCCCTCACGCCTAGCGCGCACCCTGTCCCGAGAATCGTCCCGCCGCGGGCGATGGTCTCTGTCATTGTCACGATGCCGCCGTCTGTCAAGCGACCGGTCTCGGTCAGCGTAACGGTCACGCGACCTCCTCCGGTCTCTGTGGCGGTCGTTGTCTCGTCGGCTTCCTCGATATGAATCATCGTCTCGTCGGTCTATGGAGCGGTCCCTGCGGCGGTAGGAGTCGCGATCACGGTCGCGATCTCGGTATCGGCGCTGCTCGTTGAACTTGTCAGAATGCTCCCCATCGCGTCTCCAATAGTGGTGGTGTCTTCTCACATCGCCAGGGCTCCTGGACCGCGAGCGACGACGGTAGTCTCTGCCGTCATCGCGGCGATCCCGATCGCGCCTGTCATCGTCTTTGCGGTGGCGTCTCGCGTTGTATTGGCTTCCTGCAGGCGATGGTGAGCGCGAGTCCCTGGTCCGAGCCATGTTGTAGGTCTCGAACTCTCAGCAAGACACTACGTTTGGTGAGAGCTACTTTTTTTTTGCTTCTTGTTCTCGCAGGGTTCTGTCACTCTGGGTGTCACCACTGTTGGAGCTTGGCTCTGACAGCTCCGTAGGGTAAAATGATGGTGTGAAGAAGGAGCGTCGTCAACAGATCGGTCTGCTAGGATGGCGACGCTGATGACATGCGGCTGGAGAAGTTTGAGAGGGGCGGAAAAAGGTCGCGACGTGATACTTAGGTTGCTCCAGGCCGCCCAAACGTGAGGTCAGACCTTGCGGCAAGGACCCACCCTAGTAGGCCAATCGAAAAAATCCAATTTAATTCCCCGGAATTTAGCTAGCCTGTAAGGAACTCACACCAGCGCTTCACCTTGATCAACGCCATCGCTACAGAGCTGAATTCATCTTGATTTTCCCCCACGATCATCTGAAGTTCTTGGCAGTTTTTTACTTTTATTTTCATTTTACTTCAATCAAAATGGCTGGCCTGGTCGCATATGACAGCAGTGACGAGGATGACGATGTCCAAGAGACTATTCCTCAGGAGAAGGTGCCGTCACTCACTCACTACTCCTTTCTCCCAAGCAATTCACTAACTCATCATCCGCAGACCGAAACTTCAAAAACAACCGCACCGCCCCCACAGCAGCCCGATTCAAGTAAGCGGACGTGATATACGCATTCATCTAGCTCTTGCGAATCTCATATTGACAAACTCTTAGAAGATGCCAAGCCACTATCACCACAGCCACCAAAGCAAGAGGCTCAGGAGCCGCAACCACCGTCAGAGAACATAACGATCGGCCCCGTTCAACAGCATTCCGTTCCTCTAGGACCTGCCCTACCATCCATGGGAGCCCAGCTACCCCAGGGGCCGTTGTCACAAGCAGCCGACGGTGCAGACTCGCCCTACACAGCCTCCCGCGCCCTCCTCCGCGACCTGACCCTCCCCCCGGTCCCGAACTTCGACATCCCCCCCTCGCCTCCAGGCTCCCCTCCCCCAGCCCTAACCGCCAAGTTCACCCAGTTCATCGAACTCAAGAAGAAGGGTGTGCACTTCAACGCCAAGCTCGCCCAGTCCTCCGCCCTACGCAATCCAAGCCTCACCGACAAGCTCATGGACTTTGTCGACATCGACGGCCGCGGCGGCTACGCCACCACGCTGCCCCTCGACATTTGGGACCCCACGTCTGAAGCAGCCCTCCCCGAGTGGGCTACCAGGACCGCGCTGCGACAGAGCCAGGAGCGGGTCCGCGCCGAGCGTGCTGGGTTGAGAAAGGCCGGCGGGCCAGTCGAGTTCGTTCCAGCGGCTGCCGGCGGTCCTTCTGCATCCGAAGTCGCGTCTCCCGGTAACGAGGCGGCGGCGGCGGCGGCTTCGGCTTCTTCGTCCGAGCAGGGGGCCATCTCCCGCGCGGGGAAGCGAAAGGCGGGCGGCGGCTGGTAGTGTGAAAAGTCGATCCCACGCCCCCCCTTCAGCTCTTAGTGCATACGGCATATGGGCATAGTCAGCGCTCGCGAAGATCAGTTTGGGGTTACATGGCCTTGCATTACGCGCTACGTGGGGTTGGACAGGCAGAAAAAAAGAGGAGCAAGGTTTCTGCAGGCGTCTCAGGATGTCTTGGGCCGAGGCGCGCTTCACGAGTGGTCTTCTAGCACGTGGATTTGCGATGAGAAGTCAGTGCTTTTCATCTGCGTTGACGGCGTCTGATTGTAAGCGAGGAGAGATGAGAAGGAGGGAAAAGGCATTGTGATACCCCCTTAGGACGATGGCATCCGTGTGTTCCTCGTGTCTCCCATGTGTGGGTGTGCACCGTCATCCGTGTCGTCAGAGCAGAAGAAGTCTGGGACACGGACCGAAGATGAATTTTGGACGACAGGTGACGGGAATGTGCGTCAAGCAAGAAGGTTGAGAAGCCGTAGGGTGAAGATGGGGTGAGTTTCATGACGTCGGAAATAGGCTTAATCTTGTGTGAACAACTGGCATCGCGAGGTTGTCAGTTAGAACCTTCCTGCGGAGCATACCAATCTGTATCAAAAGGGACGATAATTGCGGAACATGTATCATGATTTAGCTATTGCAGCCATATAGCGCCCAGCTTCACTGTGTATCGTCATCTCACAGAGGTCAAGGTATCGAAATCTTCCACACATAGCACGTAAATCCTCCCCCGTGAGAGTAGAAGTAAACCATTATTTCGAACCAGCGAGCAGACACCTTGCCTCCCCATATCCCGTTCTCCCCATGCGTTTATCTTCTCTAATCGTAAGGCTCGCTTGCTTAAGAGCTGCAGGTAAGATTGAGACCGATCTTCTTGAGGGCAGCGCCGACGTTGATGTCAGTAAGGACGGTGCCAGCAGCCAGGGCATCAGCAAAGTACGACAGTCTCTGACCGCCATTAACAACGTCCTTGCCGTTCAGGCCAAAGGGGATGACGCCGTTCTCGCAAGCGGGCTTCGCCTGGATGGCCGTGAGGACGGGGGCCTGGGAGATGTTGGCGCGCATGTTGACGTTGTTGTCGCCCGGATGCAGAACAAGGTTGTCAATATAGACGGTGCCGATTTCGTTATTATTGAGCAGGTTGCGGAAAGAGGCGTTGCCCTGGAAAGCTTCGTGTCAGTTACGACAGCAACCTGGCTGACCTGCATGAACTTACGATTTCGAGAGTGATGACGGAGTGGTTGGGGATCGTCACTTTGCCCTTGAAGTTGTCGCCATTGGCGTCGGGGGTCAGGCTGATCTCGCTCTCTGTGACATTGAGTCCCTTGAAATCGTTAAGGGCTAGGTTTTGTTAGCTTATCATGCGATAACTTGGGGGCTGAACTCAGATCGTACCCTGCAGGGTGACCGTGTTCTTGAAGGTCACGGGGTATCTCTTGGGGAGTCCAGAGACCTTGACGTGGGTCTCGCCGTAGACTGTGACTCTAAGGGATTCGTTTGCTTGGAACCAGGTGTTGAATGTTGTGAAGGCCGCCATGTTCTGGATCTGGATAGGCTGGCTGATGTTGACGGTCTGCTCCTTGACGGACTTGGTCTCGGGGAAGTTGATAGTCACAAAGGGGGTGTGCGGCTCCAAGTCCTCGAGGTACATGACTCCCTCGAAGCCCTCAATCGTGGCCTTGACCTTGCCGTCCGATTTCAAAGTCGAGTTGATGGCCATGGTGTATGAGTTGGACTTTGTGTTGGAGAGGGTAATTCCATCGACAACGAGCTCGGCTTCGTCGAGCTTATGCTGGGCAATCTTTGGAACGGCAACCAAAATGCTGCAGGAAGGGTCAGTATCATGCTTGGAGGAGCGTCCCGGTAGTTAGTAAGGATCTGATCGCGTGCACATACATGACTGGGACGACAATGGCGGTGATGACCACCAGCAGGAGTAGATAAGCCCACCACAGCTTCTTGCAATGCCTCATGCAGGACTTGTTCTTTCCGCTTCCTCCAGAATTGACACCGTTCAAGGCGTTTTCGGAATGGTTGATATCTTGCTTGTCCCTCATCTTGACCGAGTCGTGCTGTGCGTCTTATGTGTGCGTTATGCGTTGTGGGATGCAATAGTCGTAGAGTTGTTGCTCGCTTCCGTAACGGGCCGATGTTTCTCTCGAAGGAGGCGAAGGAGCAAACAGTCCGCTTGGATGTCTCGATGACAGCTGAACGATGGCGGGCAGGGTATCGAGGAACCAAGCAGTCGAGTGGGACCAAAGGTGTTTAAGTACAGAGATCGAGAGATGCTTTCTGGGGTAAGGGTTGGGGATGCCGGGGAATAATGGGCACCCTTAAAGCATCACACGGTAGCGATAGCTCGAGATCTTCATGTCCACAATGGTTCAAGCATGTAACCCTCTCGCTCGCCTCGACCCATTCGACTAAGA
Source organism: Colletotrichum fructicola Nara gc5 (assembly GCF_000319635.2). NCBI lineage: Eukaryota > Fungi > Ascomycota > Sordariomycetes > Glomerellales > Glomerellaceae > Colletotrichum > Colletotrichum fructicola. Next base: position 2,090,444 of record NW_027094051.1, on the reverse strand, counting down.
CGCCCCGACTCGGTAGGTAGACGGGGTAGTCTGAAGTTGGGTCGCGGCGCAGGTACATACCTGGGCTGGGCGTGAGTGGATATTGAGTACATATGTGCCCGGCGTACATTTTGACCTCTGTTTATGGGAAAACGAAGTGGGCATGTACCATCCATAGTATCCGTACGTCGTGTGCGTGGGCTATCTATCCAACGGATACTTAGCCCAACTGCGTAACAAGGAGTCGGGATCGACCAGTCAGATGGCACGGCGTGACTGGATGCAGATGAAAAAGCTGTCAGGTCACCAAGATTTGACGTCCGAATCTGCGCTTGGGAGGGTTCAGGATGGATGGTACGGATGGGCTGGCGGCGGTAGACTCGCAAGGGCAGGCCGGGGCAGCGTCCAGATTGGGTGGCATGCCGAGAACAAGGTCGACACCATCTCGAAGCGGTTGCCCCGCATTGTGTGTCGAGCAGAGCCGGGGTGGTCCCTTGCGCGGTGCCTAGTAACATGCAGAGTTGCAATCCTGCTGGGCGACCGGCTGGCGGTCCCTCGGTATCTTGTGAAGAGAATTGAGGTCTTGGGTCAAGCATATGAAAGTGATCTCGTGTGTGGTAGCACTGATTTGCGTCTGCGGCGCAATATACGGGCTCTGGTGGCTTGGCCGCCAAAAGAGGCAGGGGAGCAAGGCGAGAACGCGGGTTGGCCATTGCATTTCGAGACCATGATGCCGTCTTTTTGAATTGTCAGCCCATGATAGGCCGTTCGGGTCGTCGGTTGGCTTGAAGAGCCGGAGAAGTCTGAGAACTAAGATGGGTGCGGCGTGAAAAGAATAAACGGCTGGGGGGCGACGGTTTGCATTTTTGGAGATGAGACAAGCTTCATCGTGGAGGCAAGGAATCCAGTGGACGTTGAGCTTTTCCCAGCAGCGGCCCAATGGCCACTAGGCAGGTCCGGCTGGCTTCTAGCGCTGGAGAGGGAATCCTCGCCTGTCCAATCAAAGTATCACGGCCCTGAGGCTGACGGCTGTTCGTCGTGCCCGCAAAGTTGCCGTGCGCCACTGGTGAAGTCGTCGGACTCTGCCCAAGGGCCAATGAGCAGCTTGGCCTCGAAAACCCCAGGGCTGCCTTCTGGATCGCGCCGAATCTTGGCTGCCCTAGCCACGATGAACGCATGGCGTCGAGAGGCATCACACGACGGATTTCGCAGGAAAGAGCTGACAAACAAGCACCAGGCAAAGTGCTAGTGAACCACGGATGGGAGGGATTGCTGGCGTGCACAGATGGGCGGGGGAAGGGCACCAGTTCGTGGATACAAGCAAAGTACGTATGCAGAGAAAAGGACGGTGTCGAAATGACAGCACAGAGGGAGCGGCAGCAGACCGAAATGGGGTGAGGAAGCGTTTGGATTGGCTGGACACGCTGAAATAGCATCGGAGATTTGACGCAGGAAGCCAATGATTTGCTTTGAGTACGAGAGAACGAGACACCCCAAGTACCTGCCCTGCCCAGCTAGTCGAAGGCAAAAAAGTGAAAAAAACATTAGGAAGTGGAGGGGGCCTTTTGCTTTTGCGCGCCCACTAAAAAAACTGAAAACGAAGAAGGTGCTCTCACTCTGGGACGAGGCACCTGCAGACTGCAGGACGGCGAAGGGCAGCCGACATTGAAGTCGTCCATCGCGTGCCCACCCCAACCACTCGAACCCCTGCATACCCCGGCCTGGGCACGACGGGTGCTGGCGGGGGGAGCGGAGGCCGCTGCTGCACTTTCTTCTTGGACGGGGAACCTGGGCGCGCAAAGGAGGGGGAAAGGCACCGGGCAGTGGAGAATCACAACCTAGAAGCACCAGGTGCCTTACCTAGCGCATCTCCACCGGAAATCACACACCAACAACAGCAACTGAGCGGCCAACGACATGCGTCTCGTCGCTGATGACCAGTGGAGCTGAAGCTGCTCGATGCTCTGTGCGTCCACCCTCTTCACAGTGTTGCCGCCTCTCTCGTCTCTCAATATGGGAAGCTCTCGGGGAAGGCTGTCACTCCGTGTCACACCCACTTCGACATTTGAAGTCTTTCTCGTCTGTACTACAGCATTTGCAATTGTTCGGGTTGTCCTCGTTGTCGGTCTCTTCTTTTCTCCCCGTCGTCACCGACTTTATCGTGTGCCACGCGGGATGCCGTCAACCACCCCTGCACAAGCTTCTTGCCCGAGTGGGCTGGGGCTGACTCGACTTGGCCCGACTCGACTCGATTCAATCGGCCGAGTACTACGTTGGGACCCGAAGGCAGAAAACCAAAGACGAAGGAACATCGTCTGCTTCCTTTCCAAATACATTAACCTCGTCCAAAACTTTGCCAAAAACCCACCATCCTTCGCGATCCGATTATCCGTGGTTACTCACAGAGCCACAATAGCATCACTAACCGTGTTAGAGACGTATGGATCCTACATCCATCCATCATGCCGCGCAATGTACCTCTCACAACCTGGCCCAAGGTTCGGGCTCCTCACGCGACGTCTTTCACGATCCCGTCGCCGCCGACAACGGTTCCCGGCCTTTCAACCTCCCAACAGACGTAATTCCGTCTCAAGTCGCCGCACCGCCTGACGTTAACTGACCGAGAATCGTGGAACCCAACCCACCACGCCGGGACTTTTCTGTTGTTGGCTGTCTTGGTGGGCAACGCTCGGATCTAACAATGACAGCGAAGCCGTCGGATCGGAAATAAATTCGAAAGACACCACTGAGGGTTTCGTTTCAAAACGTCGGACCGACCACTGATAGGATGGCAATAGCTGCCAATGATTGGCATCCGAAGCCTAACCCTGTTATTCGAAATCCAGAACTCTCTGCGTCCTTTTACATTCATATATGACTCTACACGGCTGAGCGAGCCAGCGGAATTGCGACGCTGTCGTATGCCTTGGTTTCAGAACCCATTCCGCCATCACCCACCATCTTTTCCTGATCAACCCTTCATCTCAGCTCACGATGTCCAGGCTGACCCTGAACTGAGCTGAGGCGCATCCCACATTTGTGAGGTCAGGGATCATGCAATCGCAGCGTTGAGGGCAAAATGATACCGTCTACCCCGCGATGCCAGTAATTTACCCCCTTCGGCCAACGTTCGAAGAGCCTCCTGTTTTCAGCTGGTGTACAGGCATGGCGCTGTCAATCTACAGCTTCGACTTCACCCACAGGCTAACCCTGTTCTCGAGCCCAGACTCGCCGTCGTATATATCCCTCTCAACTTGGCGAGTGTTGATCTGCCGCATACATTAGCAACCGACGTCTCACCAGGGTCTTGCGTTTGGATCGTAGTGGTGTCACTTACAAACTTGGGGCCCAGCTCGCTGATGTTCTTCGCACCAAGTAGCCTCATGCATGTCTCCGTCTCGGCCTTCAAGACTGGACAAAAAGTTAGCGACTCGTCAACAACGACATGTCTTTGCACACGCAAGACTCACTTTCGAACGTCCTCTCCACACCGGCCTGGCCACCAGCACCCAGACCGAAGAGGGCAGCGCGACCAACGCCGACAGCCTTCGCACCCAGGCACAGAGCCTTGACAACGTCTGTTCCACGCTTGATGCCACCGTCGACCCAGACCTCGATCTTGTCAAATACTTCGGGGCAGTACTTGCGGATCTCCAGCAAAGTGTGTACCGCAGGCGGGGCCGTGTCGAGAGCACGGCCTCCATGGTTCGACAAGATGATGGCCTTCACTTGAGGCGCGTACATAGCAGCCAGGTAGGCATCCTCATGCGTCTGCAGTCCCTTGAGCACGATGGGCAGATCGGTGTGCTTTGCAAGCCAGGGAAGGGTTGTCTTCCACGTCAAGTCGGCTGCCGTTCCAAAGAACAGCTGCTGGCCGACACCACCACCGCCTGGCCGCTTAGCCTCCTCAGTCTTGGAGTTTGACTCTGACTCGACCACGAAGGCTCCCTCAAACTGCTGCTTCTCGTCGAGCTCACGCTTGCCGGGCCAGGGGGCGTCCAGCGTCAAGCAGACATATTTGTAGTGATCTCTCATGGCATTGATGCGCTTCAACATGGCTTCACTCTTGGCCCTGTCGTTTTGGACGTAGAGTTGCCATCCGAAGACCTGGCCTGGCTCAGCACCCTCAATGATTTGTTCTGGGGTCATTGAGGCGTTGTTCGACACGCACTGCATCGCATTGAACTTGGCAGCAGCCTTTGCAATGCCACGCTCGCCGTCAGGATGGGCGAGTCTGGCCATGGCAGCTGGTGACACAAACAGCGGGAGCCCAACATTGTGGCCCAGAATTGATGTAGAGGTATCAACTTGAGTACAGTCAACAAACACGCGCGGCCTGAGCAGAATCTGCCTGTATGCGCGGCCGTTGTTGCTCTTCGTCCACAGGTCATCCGCAGCCGAGTAGTAGTATGCCCATGCCTTCTTGGGGATCAACTTTGTGGCAGCCTCTTCAATCTCATCAAGGTTGAGCAGCGTCTCCAAGCGAGGCGGTCCCTCCTTGGGCTTCGCGTCTTCTGCCTTGGCCGGCGCGGGCTGCAGCAGAGCCAGCGACTCAGGATCTATCGTGCCGAGGCAGTTTTCGGGCTTCAGGTTCTCCTCGAGGATCCCTGGGGGGTGGATGGGATCGTATTCGTCGGTCGCATCTTTGCCGGAGAGCTTCACGATGATCTTGGAGCCGCCGGGGTGGGAAGGGAGGAATTCGGTCACGTCGTATACCTTGCCGTAGAGCACGACCCAGCAGCTCTCTGGGGTGTTGTGCTTTCGCACTGATGGTTTCGGGGTCAGCAAGGAGAAATTGGGGCAGAGAAGCCGACGTGGACTGACCTTCTTCAGCAGTGAATACCTTGGACATGATGTTTTAGCTGTTCGCGGTCTCGACTTTCAACACGAAAACTGGGACGAACCTCGACAAGACGAGCGAAGCGGGCACCATCGTCGTAATAAGTCGCCTGCCATTCGGCGGTAATTACCCCGTACGTATGGCCTAGGAACCAGTCCCGTGGGGTTTGATCTGGGGTTGGGGGAGCACGTCCGTGAAAGCAAGCCTGATACGGGTGCTTACACAATTCTGGATACGTATACGGTAGGCGTAGGAGAAAGCTGCCCAAACAGGTGCACATGCATTAATAAGAATCCCCTGATTGGTCTTTTGAATCGAACATCTTTCTGATAAGACCTTCGAAGAGGTTGAGCTTCACGGGAGTGACCGGGAAGGATTTCCAGTGCAAGTCCAAGAGTGCATCTTGATGCTTCACTGTCTGCACGTTTTAATCAGTCCGCAAACCTGTGATGACACCCAGTTCCTCTCTGGGTGCTGGCATCATCAAAATGCAGTCAATCGACCCCAGACATCGGAAGGGTGTGGATGCAGACAGCTCCAGCACAACACTTCGTGACCGGACAACCATCGAATCACACCGCACTTTTTAGTCAAAAGCTGTGGCTCCTTTTTAAATGGGGAACAATGTCGAGCAGGACCCGCCCGTGGAAAGAATGCCGCGAGCCCGCGAAAACACCGACTTTGCCCCCCGGCCGACTTCGGACATGTCGGCGCGGCTCTCGGCGCTAGGACCACCTAAGCCCGCTTCGCTTCGCTTTGGCGCGGCAGTGTGGGCAATTAACTGGAAGGGGGGGACGTCATCCATTCGCCCTTCAGCCGTCGCAAATTTCGCCCTTTTGCGGATGAGCAACACCAAAGACCATTCACTGTGTTTCCAATCGCATAGATACCCCCCACGATTGCTGCCAAAAACTTACCGATTTTGCGCTGCGTAAAGGAGAAGCTTTTGAGTTCAATCGTACCAGTCTTGCAGAATGCGTACTTCAATCACGACGAGCGCACGCGACGTATCCCGCCTCTGTGCGAGGTGCCGGCGACAAGCGACCATGGCCCGGGTAGCCGGGACTGGAGCAATGACCAGCACGCCGCTGGCCGCAAGAAGCACAACACAATGGGGCCCGAAACCCTCTAACTGCCTCACCCAGCCAAGATGGATGTCAGCGACGGCCTCACTCTCCCGACCGGCGACAGCGGCGTCGAGCGAGCAGACGGCCTCCTCCGCGCAGGAGAGCGGCAGCAAGCCGCCGGCAACGCACTACGACTTCTTCCCCATCACGCTCCCGGACGGCCCGCCGCCGAAGGGCCACTTCCCCATCGACCAGCGCGCCCTCCGGCGCGAGTTCCTCCGGCTGCAGGCCAAGGCGCACCCGGACATGCACCCGGCGGAGCTCAAGAACCGGGCTGAGGCGACGTCGGCGCGGATCAACGAGGCGTACAAGACGCTGTCGAACCCGCTGCTGCGGGCGCAGTACCTGCTGCAGCTGCGGGGGGTGGACGTGGCCAACGACGAGACGCTCAAGGTCGAGGACCCGGAGCTGCTGATGGTGGTGCTGGAGGCGCGCGAGGAGATTGAGGAGGCGGCGGCGGAGAGCGAGCTCGAGGGCCAGCGGGAGGCGAACGAGGGCCGGATACGTGAGAGCGAGGAGGTGCTGGAGGAGGCCTTCCGGCACGACGATATCGATACGGCCAAGAGGGAGGCGGTGAAGCTGCGGTACTGGGTCAATATCCAGGAGAGCCTGCACAACTGGGAGGCGGGGAAGCCGATTGTTTTGCAACACTAGTTTCCGAGGGAAAACGAGGTGAAGCGAAATATCTACCTGGTGTTGTGTAGAGAAAAAGACACCAAGGAAAGAAAAAGTGTATATCTAAGCTGTAAGGGTTCGCTCGTCATCATCGGCTGATGGTGGGCTGATGTTTGGAAAGATACCCGCGCACCGTTCATAATTTAATGCATTCACAACTCCCATGCATTCCGGCCGATCCCTGTCTCGCGCGATCGTGGCTGGTCAAAATTGACGGGGTGAGAGCGAGTCGTGTTTGGCAAAAAATCCCGATGGCCCAGACATGCGACCGCTTTAAAATAGTTCAGCGAATGTCGTGAAAACCAGCCTCCTTGATTCCGACTGTTCACCGACGGGGTAAATCTTGAGGCAGGATCAACAAGTCGGTTTTGAGCAGCTTGCCCCGTTTGAGAGCTTCCCTTCCAGCTACCTATTTGTGATGCCAGTGCGGGTCCGGCCAGACGGGGAACTGGTGACGGACACTGCTATCCTCACAACAGCTATGAGACTGGCCTTCGTAAATTGAAAAGAGCCTATTCTTCCTGTGCTAGAGCGATCAATTCTCCTGTGGTTATATATCTTGCTCTGCTCTACTATTCTCTTCCTTATTACCATCGTCGTTATCGTCACCATCGTCCCTAGTCAAGTACACATATCAGGCGGTCTATTTAAAAACCTGGGAAGCGCCTTGTTAGAGCAAGTCCTCCAATTGTGAGCACTCAATCTGGCAGCCCAGAATCTTGAAGTCATTTTAGGTCAACACAAAATAGTTTTTATTGTGTACATAAAGTTGTTCATTGACTTAAGTTAAGTACAAGAGCATGAAAACAGTCAGTGATGAGCGATGGAAGCGATTTTTCTATCAAATTCCCGACAACTCAGGTCACTCAATCCCAGTGCCTCACTGAATCGCACATGAAATTAGTTCAATGATCCGTTCGTTGTACAAGCTCCCGTCGTACAAGGCATGTCTTTGACTTTTGACGGTGGGCCCTTGCACCCCTCCACAACCTCTCCGAAGCTATTACCCCACCATTCCACCTTGCCTGCCTAACCTTACCAATGACGACCAACGGACAGCACAGCTCCAGCTCTGTGACTTCAACACCCTAACGCCAAAACAAGAACCTCACTAATTCCACTCACTCCCACGAATAAACCTACAAACGAAGGAAAGAAGCAACGATGGCGCCCTCGCAAAAGGTCGCCGAGCGGCTCGCCCAAGCCGCGTCCGCAGGCGACAAGGCAGCGGCCTACGAGGCCATCATCGCCGACATCAAGAACCTCTCCTCCCCGCCGACAATCACCTCAGACCTGAACGCCGTCCTCGATGCCTTCTTCGCCGCCTCGCTCGGCATCGTGTCCACCCGCGCCGTCCTCACGACCTTCGTCAAGGTCCTCCGCGACCTCAAGAACGACGACCTCTGGATCGCCGTCGGCACGCACACCCTCTCCCAGCTGAGCGCCCAGCCGTCCTCCTTCCTCGACCAGGCCGCCGCCGTCCGCGAGCTCGTCGCCGAGGCCCACGAGAACAACGAGGACTTCCTCGACGCCGCAAAGTCCCTCGCCGAGATCCCCCTCGACGGATCCCAGCGGAAAGTCACAAACGACGACAAGGCCCGCGTCTGGGTCCGCATCGCCCGCAACTACCTCGAGGTCGACGATACCACCGCCGCCGAGACGTACGTCAACAAGCTCAAGAACATAATGCACACCGTCCAGGACCGCGACCTCGACCTGCACTTCAAGCTCTCCCAGGCCCGCATCCTCGACTCCAAACGCGACTTCCTGGGCGCCAGCAACCGCTACCACGAGATCAGCCTGAGCCCGGCCATCGCCGAGGAGGAGCGCCTGCACACCCTCAGCATGGCCGTCAAGTGCGCCATCCTCGCCCCCGCCGGCCCGATGCGCAGCCGCGCGCTGGGCAAGCTGTACAAGGACGAGCGGTCCGCCGGGCTGGACGAGTTCGGCATGCTGGAGAAGATGTTCTTTGACAGGCTGCTCGCACCCGCGGAGGTGGAGAAGTTCGCGCAGGGCCTGCAGCCGCACCAGCTCGCGACGACGGCCGACGGGTCCACCGTCCTGGCCAAGGCCGTCGTGGAGCACAATCTGCTAGGTGCCTCGCGCCTGTACCGCAACATCGGCTTCGAGGCGCTCGGCTCGCTGCTCGGCCTGGACGGGGAGAAGGCGGAGGAGACAACGGCGCGCATGATTGAGCAGGGCCGGCTGCTCGGCCGGATCGACCAGCTCGAGGAGGTGATTTGGTTCGAGGGCGGCGAGGCCTCGGGCCAGAAGGGCAGCGGGCGGGCGGAAGTGACGGTCGGCAAGGAGATGAGGCAGTGGGATGCCAACGTGCAGAGCATGGCTGAGGAGGTTGAGAATGTGACCAACGCTTTACAGAAGCAGTTCCCCGTGAGTACCACCCCTTTCTTCGACATATTCTGTGCAAACACGGCTAATAGTCGTCCGACTCAGGAATTCGTGGAGGCCAACTTGGTTGTATGAAATGACGGCTACGACTGGATGATGAACATATCTGGCGTTGTAAAGGGGGATTACCGGCGTTCAGGGGAATCACACAAAACAAGCATAGCACATGAGACCACTCATCAGAGAGGGCACCTCGGCAGCCGGAAAGGCAGGCAGCCGACAATAGAGAGATGTCAGCAGAAAGAGTAAAAGGGTGCATCATAAAAGGTATCTAATCCAAGTCTCTCATCCGCACGACCACGTATCCCTCACTTAGCGACCGTGGGTCGCCCGACTCCTCGTCAAAGGAGATGTCCTCCTCCTTGTACCGCTTCGTGCGCCGTGACCTGCGCGAGTTGGGGTCGCGCTCTAGTTCGATAAAGTTACCCAGCGCCTCGGCGATGTGGCCGCCCATCCAGTCGTAGCCTGCCGGGGTGAAGTGTACGCCGTCGTCCCAGTACTTCTTACGCTCTCTGTCTGGGAGGGCGTGGTAGGGGATTCTGGCGTTGAGATCAAAGGCGTAGCTTAGCTGCGATCAGCATTTCTCTCCTTTTTCGCGTGACGACTTGGGTTGTGAAGAAGTAGACTTTGACTTACTAATTTGGCGCCTCATGTGAGAGTATGGCAGAGTTGAGTTGACTCCGCGCGGCGTCCACCTTCGTATGCTTAATGGCCGTCTCGGGTACCGTTAACGCGAGGACCTTGCTTCCCTTCTCAAGGGCTGTGTTGTAAACTGCTAGGAGAGACTGGAAAATCTTCTCTGGAGGCACGCTATATGCCAAGTCGCTGCAAGAGCGTTAGCACTTGTCTGAGATGCGGCCACGGTGAATGAGCTTGAACTTACTTTGTGCCGCCCAGGATAACAACCCAGTCGTACACTGTTGGGACTGGTTTACCGGCGGCGGGATCAAATGATACTGAGTTCACTACATTTCATCGATCAGCATCATACATGAGAAGCTATGAGTGAGACGTGAAGTGAGATATCGTGTGAGATGAAGGTGGACGGCGGCAACGGACCTTCGCTCGCGAACCGCTGTGCAAAAGCACCCTGGGTGACGACATCTCCCGGCATACCGTTGTCGGTGGCGATGACTTGCGTGTGAGACAAGTCCTTGGATAGCTTCTGCGTCAGAGCGATGGAGTACGGGTGGTAGACCGAGCCGTAAGCCGAGAACCCGGCCGTCAGCGAGTCGCCGAAGCAAAAGATGCGGAGCGTCTTCTCCTTGGCCATCTTGGTCTGCCTCTTCCGTGCCTTTTGTGGTTTTCTTTCCCGGCTCCCGTCCTGTTCGTCGTCTTTCGGCCTGTTCCGAACGAAAATGTGGTCCCCAGGCTGATGCCGATGTACTTCCAGACTCGTTATAAGGTACCCGATTGAATGATGCAATCGAGGGCGGGTGATGATGCAAATGAAGCAAGGCTGTCAGCGTCGGGGGTAGGACCCAGGAGAATATTCAAGCGGCGAAGGATATTGAAATCTATCTTGAGATGAACGGCTGGTACGTGAGAGGTGCAAGTCGAGATACTGTAGATGTCGGAGGTCGTTGAGGCTGATGGAGGTGACTGAGGTCAGGTGGGGAGGCAGCAGCGGTCGGGTGGTCACTGCGCGCACGGGATTGACGGACAGGGAACCTACGGTGGGGGCGGGGACGGGTCCAGTGGAAGGGGGGAGGGATGGCGAGGAATGGAACCGCCTGTGATGGGGAGTCCCCTGGGCGGGTTTTAAGGCTCCTGCAGCGCACCGGGGTCCCCCGCCTACCGCCAGCCGAACATCCCTATGTACGGTACTTCATATTGATGCTCAAAAGGCAGCTAGGCACCTCAGCACGCGATGACGGACAATGACTGTGAGCACAGGCAACAGCAAAGAGGCAGTGCCTGCTTCATCTCCTGGTCCCACCATGTCACAGCTTGCGACCTGCTCTCGTCTGGGGGCGCTGATGTAAGCTCTTTGGATACCTAGATGCGTGTCCCCGTCCACGGATGATCTGAACCACAAGCCGGACGGACCGTCTTCTAGAGAATTCCACGCAAAACGAAACACCGTGGCAACTGGACTTGGAGGACAAAACATTTCCTTTTTCTGGAAAGCTTCCTGACAAGGTTTCACAGACCCCCACGAGTGTGACATACAGCATAGCAGAAGGATGAATCAATCGTCAAGAAACCCCTGTCAAAGAGGTGCTGTTGATTTCTTTCCTGGCATATCTACTTCTTTTTGGCTTCATCTTGTATCTCTCGCCGTCTGTCGTTGGGCCCTTTAAATACCGTTATAAAACATTAAGTACATCTATACACATCCGTTTCCCCATCCCAGATTTCGTTTGGTATCTATCTCCACGTCCAAGACAATTTGGATATCATGAGTAAATCGTCATGGAGAAAAAAGTGAGAAAAAGAAAAAAAGGAAAGCCAGAGCACAAGGGGTATTGCCTCCATGATTACGTTTCATCATCATTACGCAAGTTCGGGCTGGTGCCATCGGCCTCTTTCCGTGTGCCACCACCGTTCCTTGTCCTTCTTCTCCGCCGCCGACGAGGACACGTTCCAGCGGCCAGTGCAGCCTTCCTTGCCGTTGGGAATGTCCTCGCCGTTGCTGCCGGCCATCAAGTCTGACATCTCGACTATTCCGCCACGCTCGTCCTTCGCGCCAGAGTCCGGACGCAGGTTGTATGAGATGCGGCTCTCAATGGTACCCATGAAACCTGCCAGTCCGTACTTCTCCAACAGCGTGCCATCTTCATCAATGACATTGACAAAGAACCGCGGGAACGGCCGCGCAGCCTCGAGGCGGGCCTGCGCTGCCAGACGGGCCTGGTGGAGATCGGTGCACTCCAGGAATGTCTCGGTGGGCGGTAGTGTGGCGGCCTTGGCCGGGAATTTGGACTTGGTGGGAGATCCGGGCGCCGCGGCGGGGAACGAGGCGCTTCGGGCAACAGGCTGGCGGAATCGGTCGCTGGCGAGGTCGACGCGCTCGTAGGGGCGGCAGAGAGCTTGGAAGATGCCCTCGGGATCATTCGGGGTGCGGAGACTGCGAAGGGAGGGGAAGCCGGAGGCTGCGATGCTGCGGGCGAGGATCGAATCTGCTGCGTTTGCGTGGGTGGTGTTGCTTGTGATGTCCCAGTGGAGTTTGCGCAGGGAACCAGACGCCAGGTAGGGCATGAGCCAGATGAAAGTATCCTCGGGGAGAGTAGGGGCGAAGCTCTGGACGAGGGTGAATGCTTCGAGGTAGGTGAAGTTGGAGAAGATGCGAGCCAGGGCGGGTAGGGATTCGAGGTTGATGTGGCGTAGCGTCAGTTTCTGGATCGCCTGGCTTGTAGGCAAAGTCGCCAAGGCCGAGATTCCGGCACAAGTGACACCCGGGACGTGGGAAAGAGATAGTGTGCGCAAGGGAGGGAGTGAGAGCAGGGCGTTGTCGTTGAAGGCAGTCACCGGCATGTGAGACAGGTATAGGTGCTGCAAGGACGTCAGGTGCATCAACGCCGAGCTGACGAGATTATCAGGGGTGAGCGTCGCGCCCGGAAGGCAGTGAATCGTCAGAGTGCTGAGGTGAGCCCAGTCGACGTGGTATTCGAGGAAAGTAGCGCTCTGGTGCGGTTGCAGATCGCCAGGCGTCACCATCTCGCGCTGGCGTTGGGTTAATGTTGGGACATTATCAGAAGAGTTCGAACGGCCCAATCGGTGCTGTCGCTGGAACGGTGAGGGCTGGACCACCCAATCCATGTGCTTAAGACGCTTGCGGGTCGAGAGGGCGTGGTACAGCTTGCTGAAAGAGTGGCTGTACTGAGGGTGAAGACCGATGAGGCGCTCAAAGTTGGGACAAGCCATGATGAGGGCGGCCACCTGGTTGTGATAATCCTCCAGCGCGACGCCGACGGGCGGGCTGGGGACCTTCACGGTGTGAACCATGGCGGCGAGGTACGCGTTCGATCTCAGAGTTCGTCGTAGAAGCATCATTCGGGAGCCGAGTGCGAGCTTGTACTTCTTCTTCTGCGCGGTCGAGTCTGGTCCCACCAGCTGGATGTCCTCGTATCTTAAAGTCGTCAGCAAACAGAACGGCGTTGTAGGAAAGAATATCTCACAAGGCCACTCGTGCATATTTGCACCATTTTCGAGCAGTCAGGCTGATGGAGCACAGATCCCTCATCCAACATGTCGCACAGCTTTCACTACTCCTGTCAAGATGTAACTTCTTAAGCTCGCCCAGGATGAGCTCCAGCACCTCTCCAGGCAGCTTTGCAAAGATCTCACCAGGCTGGGCCTTCTTCCTGAAGACGACAGGCTGGCTGGGTCGCTGATACAGGTAGTCGGGTCTCCACGAGTCCCTCGATTCGAAGCTGGACCTGTTGCTGCTCCATGACGAGCTCCTCGACCTGGAGTCGAAGCTGTCCCTCGGGCTGTTGACGCTGGTTACGGTGACAGTGGAAGCCTGTGAGAGCTTCCGCGGTCTGTTGAGTGGGGTGACGGGCATGGCCTCGACGACACCCTTGGATTCGGCGGGTGTTGTCTGCAGGGCGTACGGTACGCGGGCTATCCGCGGGCTCGATCGTGCGGGCGACATCGCGTTCATCGCATTCATCGAGGAATCACGCTTGGAATATAATTCCGTAGGGGCTCCAAAGTATGCTGGGGCCGGTCCGTGGCTGGCGGCCATGACGGGGGTCAGGGTGACTGCGGTAGCGACTGACGGGCGTGAAGAGAAACGGCCGGGGACTCTCAGGCGATTACCATCGTGTACGACGTAAGTGGAAGCAGCAGGTGAGGCGGAGGCTCGTCTCTTGTGTTGTTGGACTCTCGGGTTGTTGCTACTGGGGTGGGAGAAGACGTGTTAATAGGTGAGATCCAACAAGAGCAATCGGAAATCGGCAACGGCCCCAGTCCCAGTGTCCAAGCCAAGAAGGTACAAGCAATCGGCAAACAGTGAAAGCGAGAAAAAGAGAAGATTAAACAAGCGCCAGCATGACGTGACGAATGGGGGGGTTCAGTCATGTTTAATACGAAAAGACGGGAGGAAAACAGCGCAGAGGCCGGCACTCGCACCAGCGCTGGCACCGGCGGGGAGGCTGTAGCCTGGACCCTAGGCTTTCAGCGGAGGCAGGCTGCGTAAGGTACTCTGTACCGTAGCTACGGACACCAACACATCCGTGGAAGACACACACAAAACGCAACGACAGACAGGTGCATCGGCAGTGCTCAGACAATGGCTCTGATCATCCTATCCCAATGGAGCGTGATGGCACTGATGGGTGCCCGCCCATCGACCATCCACCGGCGGGGGTTGCCATGGGCCATGGAACCAAGGGCCCTCCCACCCCTCCCACCACCCCCTTGGGGGCGCACTTGGAGCTTGAAGGGGGTCCCTGGCACTTGGGACCGGCGAACCTCAGCCGTGGGTTGTCGCGGGTGTTGTGTCGAGTCTTGGGAAGGCGTTGCAAGGCGGCCGGGCTAAGCAACGCCGTAGTCGAGTCGCGCAACCCGGCAACGTGGGCGCGGCGAACGACGACGAGTCCCTACTCTAGCACTTGCGCTAGGGCTTACACTATGTGCGGCGCGAAGAGGGACGAGAAGAGTAACAGAAGGAAAAAATCTTGTTGGTCTCTGGCAGCAGCCAGCCTTGGAGCCGTATCGTGCCGCTTGGCGGGTAGCGGCGCGAGTCTTGTCCTAGCCGGCCACTGCACAGAGACGCGCGCCACTGTTCCTGGTGGAAATTAGGAAGCTCCCACGCTCCTTTGGTCCCCTGGTTCCTGCTGGGCTTATCGTTTCCTTCCGAGAAAACGTCTGCAGTCTCCGTTCTCGTGCTCCCTGGCACCAAGTGATTGAGAGCGTCCGCTCCAGGTCGGAAGGGTGGGTGATTTGCGGCTGCTGGCAAGGATGAAGGATGATTCAAATCATGGGTCTGCCCAACTTTGAGCTGCAGATTGGAGATTGGAGATGAAAGAGCAAGGGGGTCGTATGTTGCGCTGTGTGTCTTTTTGGGCAAGGGGGAGACATGGAGCAGAAGTCGAAGTCGAACTCGGGGGAACCAAAGCTCCATCCATGTTGGGGGGGATGAAGATGCGTGTCCATCACCAGAAGTGACAGCTCGCGATCAGCGAGCTCTCGTCTCCGCCCGCGCTGAGGCTGGGCGGAAGATCTCGTGGGGACGCAATTTCAGAAGAAGCAGGTTCGAGGAACGACTGCGGCATTGAAGGAAGCGGCTTGCTCGTCTGTGGGATTTTTCCCGCATGCTGCTGCTGCATGTGTCTTGTCCTTCCAAGCCTCCCCGAAAAGCAAGTGCAAGTGCAAATGGAGAGAGCATTTCCAATAACCAACACTAACAGGCACCCCGTCGGCTCAGCTCCACGTCCCGCTTGGAAACATCGGGCGCCGATGAAATGAGGCGTGGAGCAGCGCCCCATTAAACTCTTTCGGGAGATCGAACGACGCGACAACAGTCGGACTTGTATCCAAAGTCGTCATCCAGATTTCCAGATTTTTTCTTAAAAAATGTGGGCAAGAAACGGTGGAAAAACAGAAAAACGCAGCATGAACATGCGCATGCGCAGACAACGTGGGTACCAGGGATTGACTTTGACAAAACGGGATAATCGGATGAACCTGAAGCCCAAACGACCCCGTCCCAACTCGCAAATGGATGAAACCATCCTCAAAGTCAGGACAGGCATCGAAGAGGGCGCAGCAGCAGCAGAAAAAGTGCTGCAGCATGAGGCACGCGGTAACATAAATGACTAGCAGGCCCGGAAAATGACTAGTAAATCCGACTGCAGCAGAGACGAACACGAACGCATTCTCATGCAAAGTGAAGTGTACATGCGCGAAGGGCAGAAAACAGACTGACAGACAGCCTGACGGCTTATTTGACGCGCGCGCGAAAACGACAAACAAATTGCGACGGAAAGCAAAGGTGGATGATGAACCCAAGAAACGGGGGCGGCCAATGGAAGACGGAGGCGCGAAAACCAGACAGTAGGACGAAAGAGGGACTTACGAGACTTCTGATTTGCTGCTATTTTTGACATCGAGAAAGACGTGGGCGTAAACGCCGCGGCGGATCTCGTTGGCACGCTTCTCGTCCAGCGCCGAGAGGGATTGCCTGGCCGCGGGGGCAGGCTTGAAGCCGTGGTTGATGCTGATATTGTTGCTATCGTCGTTGTCGTCGTCGTCGTACTGCTGGACTCGCGTCCCGCGGTTGCGATCGTAGTAGCCACCACCACCGTGACTGTGGCCCCGACTGTAACCATGCACGCCGTGGCCGTAGCCGGGAACGTATGTCGGGTCGAATCGATGAATGCTGCCGTGGCCGTTCATCGCGTGGTTACCCGCACCACCACGGGTACCACCACCGCCGCCGATGACGACGCCGCCGCTCCCGCCGCCGCCAGCGGGTGGGATCTCGTAGTACTGCCGTCCGCTAATCATTTCGCCGTAGATTTCGGGTTTTCCGAGTCTCAATGGCTCGTTGCCTCCTCGTCTTGGCCTTCGGTGAGATTCCGTCGTTGCTGGGGCGCTGACCGACTCTTTTTCGCTCCTCACAATTCTCTTCTCTTTCTCACTCAGTTCAGCCGCACCGCTCGCCGGGGCCGTCTGAGGGGGAGACTGCTCTTTTTATTGTCGCCAAAGGGTGCCCGCAACCTTGGTCCTCATGAGGTCGATGTGCCGTAATTTTGTGTGTGTTTTTAATATATTCCAGCGTGGGGAGCTTGGCCAGTTGCCGTCGTTGCCTTGCCGTGTGGGTTCTCGATTCAGTAGCCGACCCGCCCGTTACCAAGTTGAAGGCATCACCAAGCAGGGACTGAAGCGAGCTGAGCTGAAAGGATAGGGGTTGGAAACAGTGGAAGCCAAGCTCAGACAATCCGGCCGGGACCCATATACCCAAGCAATCCGAACAACCAAAATGAAGAAAATCAAGGAACGAGTCGAGACAAATATGTACCAATGCTAAGAAAGGGGGCTGTTGCGCGCACTCGAAACACAGAGAGAAATGAGCAGCGAGGGCAAAAAGGCGAGATTGCGGAATCTCATGCGCTGACCGCATTATATCAGGCTCCTCCCACTCGCTCGCGAGGACGACCACACACACGCCTCAGCCAACACCCCCAACCCACGCACGCTCGAAATATCCGTCATGTCGTGGGCACGGTAAGACATGTCCATGTGTCGGCGCTCGCCCCCTCAGACCAGGAAGCAGCAGCACCAGAACACACAAGGACCAGGCCTGGTCCAGAGAACTTTTTTTTTGTGCCCTTTACCGCATCTCTACGCAAAGCAACGCAATATGGAGGCAGCATTTCTGCAACACAGCGGCTGGGGCATGCTTTAGTCGGCATGAATGATTGGAATGTGGGCAATCTAACCCCTCTGCCTTCCACGGTGCCCCCCCTTCGTCTAGCCCAGTCCCGCGCCTCTTCCATCAAATCGACGATGTGTCGCAGGCTGTATCCATACACGTCTACCCACAATTCCATTTCAGCACAAGACGACATTTGTGTGCAAAGTTAAGAAAACAAGGTTAACAGGGTGGGTTTGGGCGAGGTTTCTGGACCGCCGGGCGATTCCTTGCGTGGCGGAGGCGGCTGGGACGGACGACGACGACTCCCGGGTTTGCTCGCGGCCAATGGGCTGTCTGGAGGTAGCCAAGGCATATGCCATGATTCCCTGTCCCCCCCGTTTCGCGGGGTTGCGATGAACCGCCATCGACGTCCAGCAATAGGCTCCTCTGGACAATGCAGGCCATGCACACAGCCCATACAGAGCTGCGCACGTTGCCGTCGTCTTCCGTGGTCCTTTCATGTGAAGCACCTAGGCAGAGAACGCGAGACAGAGAAACAGAGACATGGACAGGCAATGGTGATGTGATTGTGCGTTGGTAGTCGTCTCGGGCAAATAGAGCCCAGTCCCTGAACGGCCCTAAGCTCGCTCCCTCTCGTCGTCTGGTCTCATCTTTTTTCGCTTTTCGCCCAGGGCTCGTCGTCCGGACCTTCAGACCAACGAATGAGGTGACCCGCGAAGCATATCGGCGAGAGGTTGGGGAGATCCCGTTCCGCCCTGCAGCGTCAAACACACACACCTTCACACGCCCACACGCACCAAGATTGGAAAGGACGTACGTACGGGGGTTGTTGCTGCAGCTGGCCATGACGGGATTGTCGGTCTGGAGTGTTTCGAGCTTTCGATCCATGGCACAGACGGGGCTGGAACCTCGAGGGCTGCAGCATCGGGTACGCCGCTGCTTTCCTGCCTTGGCGGATTGGCTAAACCGCTCTCTCTCTCTCCAGCACACCAGGAACAGAATGCCGTGGATGTTGCTTCAAGTGGGAACTCCAACGGACGACATGGCAAATCCCACCGGGCTTCCTTTTCCCCTCTTCAGCTGAGAGCTGAGAGGCCCGGCTTGCACCCTGGACGCCGTAGCGCGTGCTGAGGTCGCATCAACGACGCCTCGTCAATCTTGAAAGGCGCTTACTCGCATCCGCCTCCCGCTGACTTCCCGCGCACTCGAAGCAACCCATCTTGCCCAGGGCTGTTATCGCTATCATCGCAATTTCGATCTCACGACTCATCTCAACAACAGCCCGAGAGCGGTACCGGCGAGATGGTGTGATGATGGTATCCAGTCCCTCCCGCCCGGGCCATCCCATCTTCTCTTGCCTGCCCTTCGTCCCAAGCCGAGCCGAGAGAGGGTGATGGGACTTTTAGGTGGAATGCAAATAGCCATGCTGGAGGGGATAGTCCCGAGAGATCGGAGCAAGGTAACTCGTTTGGGCTAAGTCGTTGCCCTGGTGAGAAACTCGTTTCAACGGGCGTCCCTGCTGTTTCCTGCCCTAGACCCAACTCTTAGCGCAAACGGCCCAACCTCTGGACTTTTTTATTCTGTCCTTTTGGGGCGAGGAATGTTATCGACAATGGCTCTGCATTGTATGCATCTGTCATTCTTAAACTGCGTCGCAGGCGAGGTACTTCTTAGCGAGCGCTGGGCTAATGCACCCGCGTCTGTTCCTGGAGGCGCCGCCGCTTGCGCGTCAAAGTGCGCGATAATGATGCTGCTGCTGCTGCAAGGGCGCCACCGGCCCGGCTTTCTCAACAGCCGACTTTGTGAAAAAGGATCCATGAAACTTGGAAGGATTGGATGTGGATGGTGTGGACCAGACGCCTCCCGCCCTTCAGCCCAGAGACTTGACAGTCACAGATTGAACGAGACAGGCGTCATGATGCGCCTCCGTTTCTTCTTCTTCCTCTTCAGTCGCCGCCCCCCGGAAACTGGGACGGACAGTCACCGGAAGGCAGAGTGGGGATCTTCCTGTCACCGCAAACCTACCTTGCCTGGCTCCCAGCCTCTCTTTCCGGGGCAATGGGGGCCGCGGCGGCTTGCCGACATCTCCGCATTGCATCATCGCCTTTCTTGCCGGCTGAACCACCCCCGTTGAACGGATATCTCGGTTTGGAGAGTGGGTGCGTGTTCCTCCCCACCCGCGTGTGATATTCCTAGCTACAACACAACGGCGTGCCGCCGCCGTCTCGGCACGAAAGTCCAAGAACCCCAACTACCTTGATCGAACTATTTCCCAATGCCTGCAAAACCTGGTTCGGTTTTTCCCATGGGCCCATGACCCCATCATTTCTCTGTCCAGAAGAAGAAAAAACAAATCTCAGCAACGTCCAGGCCTTCTTCGTGCACAGAGGTTTCGCCAAAACGGACGGAGGGCCGCGCACTGCCCCTCGCGCGGGATTTAAGGTGAGGTTCGTGGGGCCAAAAAACGTCCAAACTCCCTCTCGCCAAAAGAAGTGCACCGGCGGTCCGTTCTGTTGGCCCAGTTCCTTGGACGACCCGGTTCGTCCACACGTGCTTGCCGTGAACCGGGTTCCGCTGTCATCGAACTTAGTCCCCTTCATAACGAGGCCTCGTGGTCCGGAACAAGCATCGCAAGGACTGGACAACAACATGGTCCGTGAGGTCAGACTTCACACCTCACCAAATTCAACTATGAATAGCTCAGGACTCTGGCCCTCGGACGCCATCGCATGCTTGGCTCTGCGTGTAGGGACAGACAACAACGCAGTTCGTCCTGCGATCTCAGATATCCCTGTGGCGACCGACAGCTTGCATTGCATCTTCAGATCGGATCCCCGATGGGCGCGTGCTCTGCATATGCGCCTTCGATGGCGTCGCAGTCTGCATGAAGAGAGAAGAAGGGCGAAGTCCGAAACCTTTGGTCATTAGGTATGTACAGCTGGCTGCCTCCGTGAAGCTGCTATTATGAACGTTATATATAGACTCGGGTAGCAGTTCTTGCCACCCGTGGGTAAACCACACCATGGCACTCCGCCGCTTGAGGAGTGCCCGCACCCTTTCTCATGTTATATACAAGTCAATCATCTATAAAACGTGATCAAAACACAATACCCGTACGTCGACATGTCATCAAGCCACCGAGAACTGTACTCGGCGAGCTGGCTTAGTGTCTGATTCATGCAAGTCCTGAGGTGGAACGCTCTCTTGATGGTCAATGACCGGGGTCTCTGCAGTGCTGGACTCGCCGTTCATCGCGATGTTGACGGATGGGACAGCATCATCTTCGGCGAATCGCGCTCTGCGCGCAGGGCGGGCAGGCGCACTCCGTGGTTCTGGACTGCGAGAACGTTTTCTTCCGTTGGTAGTCTTGACGTTCGCCGGTTTTCGATTCTTGATGGGTGAGCTGGGACCAATGTCACCCATGATGAGGTCCTGGTCAGGATGGTGTTCTCTTCCGAAACCGCTGCCGAATACTGGTTGGGGATATTTCAGCGGAACTGCCTGAGCCAGTTTCTCCATCTCGCCCTCGGGCAGCGGTATGATGGCGGCGTTCAGGATCCAGTTGTAGATCGGACGGTCGTCCAACATTGTCTTGCACTTCCAGTGCTCGATCTGGGACATGCTCTTCTTCCTCTCAACAATCACTTCCTCGATACTGCCACGGAGAATCAACGTCTCTACTGTAACGGGCTTCTGCTGACTGATACGCCGAGCTCGTCCAACAGCTTGTGCCTGTATCTGGGGGTTCAGGACCGGGTTGATGAAGTAGATCCTCGAAGCCGCGCGCATATCCAGACCGACAGCTGCTTGGGACAGGTCCATGAGAATTACGCTGTTATGAATGTAAGAGACTACTCGGTGAAGCAGGTAGGTAGCAAACTGACCGAAACTTGTCTTCGTGGTTGAATGTATTGATGTACTGCATCTTTCGATCGTAAGCCAGTGATTTGGCGTAAATTAGGTGTGACACTGAAATCTGCGTTCGTCAAGTTAGCTTCGCGTTGCATAGACTGTGCATAGACTGTAGGTGCCTACTCACCACGTCGAGCATGCTGGCCAAGTACCATGCCACATTCTCATTTTCATAGAAGACAATGATCTTCTCCGTCGCTTGATGTTCCACAATGCTATCGAGCAAGTACGACAGCTTGGCTGACACCGTAGAAACTAGCTCTGCCATCAGAAGGTCCTCCGGCAGATCCTGTTGAGAGAAAGACTCTTCAGGGGCGTGGAAAGCGTTGGCGCGCAGATGCCGAGGCGTCCTTTCCCCTCCAAGCTTTGTGTTTCCTGCGAGTGTGTCCGGAAGCTTGGTTGCTCGTCGTTCCGCCTTGGTGGATCGGGCGCTGGTGATGCTGCCGTCAGCCATCATCTTATAGCCTTCCTCCTTAAGCTGGCCATTCATCAGACTGTTCAACTTGGTTGCATCTCCCAGCGAAGAGCGGATGACCTTCTGAACACCCATCACCATACCTGCGTCGGTACAAGTTGGGTTGGTATCCTGATCGTCCATAGACCAGGCTTTACTAGCACCATTTGGAAGAAAGTCCTGAACAAAGATGGGGATCTCGTTGAACTGGTTGCTGAGCTGTTTCAACGGATTGCTGAGGGCAATGCGAGCCACTGTCATGGCCTTTTCGAGCAAAATCTTATCACTCGGGCTGATCGGTACCTTCTTTTCCTTCAAAAATTCTTCGGCGGTATCGAGCGACTTCTGTAAGTCTTCGGGCGCATAGAATGAACCACCGAAGAAGCTAGCCTGCTTCAAGTTGTGTAGTAGCTGGAGGAGTGACTTCTTCTGTCGAGGATGGAAAAAGTAATCTACATCCTGCCGTTGTGACTGTACTGCGTTGAAGATGACCATCATCGAGAAGATGTTGAGCGATAATTTGTCTTGATAGGAACCTTCAAGAACAACAATATTCTCATCGACGGCAGGAAGCAGCTTGTTGAGTTCAGACAGCTGGTGCCTGATGAGCAGCGTGTTCAACGTTGCCCTGAGAATTCCCTTGCGTCCGCTACTCCTCGAGCTGTGCCGCGGCTGCATCACATAGACGGCCCAGTCTGCAGGCGTATCTTCCGCTTCATGATAGGTATTTGACCAAGGCCGGGCGTTCAGGTACAGCGATGCTATCGCTCCTACCTTCTCAAGATCTTGCTTCTCCGTGTCCGCAGAAGCCATCTTGTCTCCAGCGCTGGCTACCTTGCTCTTGCCGTCTACACCGTACAATCCTGGAGTTGGTGTTCCGGTGACGATCCATCGAGAAGTAATCTGCATCAAGTCCAGAGCTAGCAGCAGGTCGCTCTTGCTCGAAATCCTGGAATATCCAAGCTTGTGGCCTTCATCAACAATGCAGCGCTTGAAGTGAACTTCTGTCAGGGGACACCCATGTAGCATAGTCTGCTTGTATATCCTGCCGAGTCGGGACTGAGAAATGAGGACGATATCGTACTTTGCCAAGGAAGGGGCGTCGGGAATTTCTCCCACCTGACTGGCCAGGGTGAGGACCTTGAGACCAGCTCGATCCTGGCGAGCGGTGTGCTTCGCAATCTCTTGTTCCCATTGTTTCATGAGGTTGTTTGGGACAACCACCAACGATGCGTGACTGTGCAATATCTTTGTTGGTGGCGGCTCGGCCGTCAATTGGTATCGACTGCTTCGCTTAGGCGGAGCAGGTGGAACATGGTAAAAGCCAGGATTCCGTTCAATAGCAGCAATGCATTTTGGGAACTCCAGATCCTCCACGGTGCCGTATGTGTTAAAGTACGTCTTCCAGGGAGCCGCGTTTCGAGTGATGCATGAAGCCGCCATATCTGCGAGAGATGCTACCCGCTTTCTCATAGGAACGTCGTTTCCACGGTAAATCTCTGGCGTTTGGGTGGCCGAGTGCTTGGTCGCTAGAATCACAGACAGGCAGATGAGCGTCTTGCCTGCCCCCATCTGCTCGGCAAGGATGCCACCTCTGACTCCATCATAAAACCGTGGCTCTTTAAGAAGTACGCTCTGGCTGGGGTCGAAGTAGAACGTGGCGCCATTCTGGTCAATGCTCTTGAGTAGGCGGGGGTCGAGGACCTGGCCGGGCTCGCTTTCTCGCTCAATCATCAGGGCTGCTGATCGGCGCTGGTAATCATAAAGTGTCGTGGTAAGGCCAGGAACGTCGCTCTCCAGAACTGCATACGCCGCCTCACGGTCCCCGTGATTGGTGATGACGTTCGGGTTGGGGTCTGGCGAGGGCATGCTGTTGAACATCTCCAAAAGCGTGCGAGACTCATCTTCGTCGTCGAACTCCTCCTTCAAGTGATCACTGAGATTGACGGGTATATGGGCAGGCCGGCCTGACCAAGTTTGCGGTGAAAAGTCGAGGGCTGCGAAGAGTAAGCCGCGGGAGTGCTTCAGCTTATTCCGCTCACGATCGACGAGGCGCCTGTCAACGTCATCGGGCAGCATGTAGACTCTGATGATGGCAACATGATCTTGAGAGACAAAGACTTGCAACAGAATCCATCTGGCGGCCGCGAGATTCCTGAACACCGTGACGGGTTTTGACCTCAAAAGAGCCTCATCCGTGTCGTCAAAGTTCGCCAGCTGGGTGGTGCTGATGTCGGGGACCGGATCTGCTGGATTAATGTCCGCCCAGTTTCCGTAACGGTCTCGCAATCGCTTCCAAACATCGCTTTGAATACCGGAATTCTCCCTGGCGATGACCAAGCATCCCATGGGGAGGTAGTTTGATGGCGTCGACATTGGGCAAGGGAGTTGCCACCGGGGGCGCCCGGTTCGCTGAGGTATTAGGTGGTGCAAGTCATGCGGCGGAGGCCACGTAATTGCCGCTGCGAAGTTGAGATAGCCTCGATTTGATTTGATATGTATGGCCAATGTCGATGGTGAAGATAGATCTCCCAAAAAAAAATAGGTACGTCGCTGACGTTTCAGTGTAAGAGGCAGAAAGTGTGAAGGTGAGGTGAAGGTTCCGAGTGGAAGCCTAGTCACAGTGAATGAGGCGACCGCTCACACAGTCTGCCTCACAGATCACGGCGCCACGCACAGTGCGGCGGATTGGCGGCCGGAACAAGGCAAGTGCAACCCAGGATCCTTCCCAACTTAAATGTATAAGTCGTGCAACCGTTGTTCTCCATCGTATAAACTCGGTGCAATAATATCAAGGTGAGAAGCTTTCCGGAGCCTAGATCAAGGTGATGGACGTGAATACTACGAGACATACACACGATTTGGTCAGAATGGAACGGATGAGAAGCGACCGCGCCAGTGGAAAGTTCGTACCCAGCAATAGTGAGCGACGACATCTAGAAGAATACTGATACTTCGATCAGAAGACGGGTTTCAAGGATCTGTTCACTGTCACACCTTCACCGATCGGGAGTGTCCGAGTAGCAAAACTCAATTGTATTTTACTAAATTTCCCCCAACTTCAGCCGAATTATCATGTCCACGAATTAAACCAGGAATTCAAGCTCCCCAGAGCGTAAACTCCCTTCGCCAATGTTTCATGACCCAAGTTTCCCCACCACGCATAGCCAAGAGGAGATTACCGCCGTTTCTCTTTTGCTGTCCTGCACCAAAACCCGCGCGCGAGATGCCTTTCACGGCAACGGCCGCGATATCCCAGGGAGAATGTTTCTTAGTTCTTCTTGCCCTTGGGGGTTGAAGTGGCCTTGAAGTTAACGGCCTGGCTGGTCTTGCCCTTGGAGGCGGTGTCGGTCTTGACGTTGTTGTCGAGCTTCTTCTGCTCGGCGTCGATCTTGGCCTGGTTGCTGGCACCCTGGGCCTGCTGGACCTGCAGGGCGAGGACCTCGAGCTGGAGCTTGAGGACCTTGTTCTTGATCTTGCCGACCGAGAGGGCATCCTTGTCAGCGCCAGAGGCCTTGGCGATAGCGTCGTTGAAGCCACCGGCGTCGGTCTCGGCTCCCTCGGCGGCAACACGGGCAGCCTGGAGGATGGCGAGATCGTCCTTGCTGACGCCCGCGAGGTTGGCCTTGATCTGGTCGATCTGTTTGGTGTTAGTGGACGGTGATGGTGATGTATGACTGTTGAAAGTGACTTACGGGGAACTTCTGGGCGACCTCAGCGAGGGCGTTTCCGCCAACGCCGTCAGAGACCTGGAACTGGGAGTAGTCCTGGACGGACAAAAGCTTGGCCTGGCGGCTCTCGACGGGAGCGGAGAAGCCGGTGGCGGCAAGGGAGAAGAGAACGGCGACCTTGGTGAAGTACATTTTGTCGTTGGTGGTTGATGTCGGTGTGTTGACGAAAGGTATTGGTGAATTGTATAATATTTACAGTTTCAAGGTTATTGACCGGCAAAGAGTGAATGGGACAGCGCTGCTGTGGAATGAAGGGAATGGATATTATTGAAGATTGGATGAGATGAAGCTGATGATGAGAAGAGACAAGACAGATGATGGTCGGGGCGAGCGGGAGGATCTTATACCACGAGTTCCTATAGCCAAACCGTACTGTTGCTCCATCTGGTTGTCGCCCTGGACCCCGCGGCTTCCCTCTTCGCCCCATCCCATCATTGCTTCATCGGGCCAGTAGACCGTCTGACAGAAGGCTCATCTTAGATTCCGCGACAAACACCACCCCATATGCGGCCATGGGCCTGAGTCGTCCGAACGAGAATGAGCGGTAACAGCAGTAATACTGCCCATCGGCGTCTCATCCGAGGCCCTGATGCAACATGTGGACTGGTTCAGGTGCATCACAAGTCCCAAGGGCCATCGACGCCGGGGTCGTCCCCTGGTCAACTCGGTACGAGCAGACAAGCTTCTTTGCCAAGCGCACGATCTACGAGGAGCGTAGATTGTTCCATTGAGTGGGTCAGGGTCCAATCAGAGGTCTTGGTAGGTCTCTACGACCTTGACGAGCTCGGGGGCCGCCCGTCGGCTGCTCCATGTCCAGAGGTCGGGCAAAGCTGGAGGTTTTGGTTGTGTGCCTGTTGCGAGTTTGAAGTCTGTCGAAGATCACGGTGGATCTGCCTCATACCCCTGGCAGCTAAGCCCGATCAGGTGGGACCTGTTAGCTGCATGTCTTAAGCGTGTGGGGCCCCTTGCTGTCACTGCAGGTTTGCGCGTGGGAGAAGGGGCACTAAAAACTGAGCACTAACGGCAGGGCAGCAGCAGCACGGGGTCGAGGGAGAGCCCTGGCGCTTCACATCACGTCTTCTTTCCTCTCCTGCATCTCATCGCCCAGCCTCTATCCCGGAGTCATTCCCGTCTTGGCCAACTCCTGTCCCCTGAGCCCGTTTCTCACCATCATCTCCAACTCCTTTCCCCACTCTTGAATTCTTTCGGATGACGAGATCCGCAAATGGTAACGGGGATGACCGAGTGCGACCGATCATGGTTACCCTCATCTCCAGAGCCATCGATAGCCTGCTCGACTCAGGTCCAGAGATCGTCAATCCTAATGCCCTACTCCTGTCTTCTATTGGCCTCAAAAGCTGTAGTGAGGTCGCGCCCGCCCATCTAGACGGCAGAAGATGAGCGTGTTTCGAGTCTTGGCCCTGCATTGGCTCTGCCACTTGAACCACTTCATGCAACCCGCACTAGAGATCGGACGCACATCCTCCCGGTGAAATCTAATTCAGTTTCGGCAGCCCTCGCCCGACAGCCCGGTTCCCTGGAGGCATAGTAGAACCACTCGTTCTTAGTGGCTGCTGGGTCCTCAAAGTTGGACGACATCTCATCTCGGGACGTCAACTGAATCTTGCTCCGGGTGACAGGTGCACACATGTTCGTCGCTGGCCGACTCGAGTCGAGGAAATCAGCGCACCGGAGATGTCTCTCCCAGCGCCGCAGCACCGCACGTGTCATGAGCTTGAACGACGAAGAGCAAGTCTTCAGCGGTCCTTCTTGCCGAAACAAACCTCTCAAGGACGCCTGACAGCTCTGCGTGCTGACTCGGACCAGCATTCAAGTTTGATCTTCCTCATACTTTACTTGGCGAAACGATGCCTGCTCTCTGTGCTCTACTCGGCGAAACGATCTCTGTTTACTCATTTTGAACTCACGTAAGACCAGGGGCATGTATCATATTCCAAGTTTACGAGGTAATAGTCCAATTCAGGGTATCTGGAGCTAACATACCCACAAGCCAAAAAGCATAACCTAGTCTAGGTAATCATCAAAGGAGACCTCTTTCTTTCTTTCTTTCCCGTAACGCCATCTTTCTGTCATGTCATGTCCCAAAAGGTTCACAAAAAATGGTATCTACCAGTAGATATCCCGGGGTGGTCGAAGTGAATCTCTAAAAAGAAGAGTCAAAGCCAAATGTCGTAAATGTCGTCAAAAAAAAAGCCGAACCCATGAAGAAAGAAAACCAGCCTCCAACTCCGTTCTGGATCGTCGTCTATCATCCCGATGCCAGGTCTTTGCAGTCGTCGTGTCTAAAAGGAGAAAAAAAGACGCACCCGCCCACCAAGTGGAGAGCATCTGCTTACTGGCTCTGGTAGA
This sequence comes from Colletotrichum fructicola Nara gc5, assembly GCF_000319635.2. Lineage (NCBI taxonomy): Eukaryota > Fungi > Ascomycota > Sordariomycetes > Glomerellales > Glomerellaceae > Colletotrichum > Colletotrichum fructicola. The sequence goes on along the minus strand of NW_027094051.1, from coordinate 2,062,618 downwards.
CCTTGACCGAGTTGATGAGCCAGTACGCCTGGGTGAAGGCCTGCGGGTTGGCGGCGACGTAGTCGGAGCACGTCGAAGCGAGGGCCGCGCACTCGGCGTTCTGCGACCACACCTTACCGGCCCAGTCGCCGCACAGCGCGGTGTTGAAGACGAGGTTCTGCTGCTTGAAGTGCGAGGGGATGTCGCAGCCCTGGCCGCCGTTGAACTTGGCGAGCGGCTGGCCCCACGACGACGGCGTCGGGTTGCCCGAGGTCACGTCGGCCGGGATGGCGCTGCGCGGGAAGAACCAGACGGAGATGGCCTGCGAGTTGAAGTCGACCGCGTACACGCCGCCGCCGATGGCGTTGAAGCCGTCGCCGTAGTTCTGGTTGCTCGAGGTCGACTGGCCGCACCCCGTGCCGGCGTTGCCCGCGTTGCAGTCCTTCTCCTTGAGGGTCGTGGAGGAGACGGTGCCGTCGTTGGTGATGGTGCAGCCGGGGCCGGTGTGCAGCGTCACGGCGTTGGACTCTTGGGTGTTGACGCCCTCGATGATGTCAATCTCGCCAGAGTTGGGCCTGCCGCGGTTAGTTTTCCATTCTCTCTGTTTGCTGACTGTCATTACTCACCAGTTGGGACCAAACATCCAGAACGCAGGCCAGACGCCGCAGCTGCTCGTGGGCATGTGCGCAATGTCGGCGACAAACAGGCCAGAGTCGTACGCCTTGTTGGACGTGACGCGCACCGACTGGCGGCCCTGACCTGTAGTCTTGGCGTCGACGCCGAGGTAGATGCCGTTCTGCGCGAAGCCGGCGAGGCCCTTGTCGTTGGCCGTCTGCGCGCTGGTGTACGTCTGCGAGCCCTTTGTCGGGTCGGCCTGGTCGAAGAAGCTGAACTCGTGGAAGAAGTTCGTCTGGTCGTAGTTGTCGTGGAGGACGTACTTCTGCGCCTGGGCCAGCCCGGAGCAGAGGAGGGCGGCGGCGCCCAAGAGACACTTGATCTTTTGCGAAGGCATCACGATCTGTGTAATGTCGAAGAGGGAGAACGGAAGAAGGAGTCTTAGGTAATAAGAGACTTGCGTGGTTTTCGCTGGGTTTGACCGGGATGAAGGGTGTGGAAAGGTTGAGAAGAACGATTGTGTCTGAAAGGTTTGAATCAAAGGGGAGAAGTGAGAGTCAAAGAGGTCATGGAAGAGCGAGGAAAGAGAATGTTTGAATGTTTTCGGGGTTCAAGTGAGCCGACTATGACGAGGTGGTTGGCGGCACTTGGGTGACGACGTTCTCGTGAGCCAGCTACGTCGTCCTGTTCTGGATCCTGCTGGGTCCCAAAAGGGAGAGTACTTGGCGATTCGAGGTTGGTTCACACGAACAGGATCTAGACCCTCCTTCTCGTTTCCGTTTCTGTCCTTATGTCGAAAGAATGGAACACCAAAGCGACACGCACGCACAAAATGGCTGGGAGGCTATGGTATAGTTGCTTGGCTCTTCTCAACTCTTACGTCGACTCGCGAGCGATGATGAGATGGAGGAGCAGATGTGTGTCAGCTGTTTGCTGTTTGGCCTAATCGATAGGACCTGGACCGGCTTGGCGAGGATGTCCGAGATGGGACGGGCTGTGGTGTGTAAAGAAGGAGTGGGACCGTCGATGACGATAACTTCAGCCGGAGAGATTGAAACGGCTGTGCCTGCTGAGGGCTGGGCTTTGGTAAGATTGAGAGAAGAAGAAGAAGTGAAGCACCACCGAGGGTGTGAGAAAAGGAAGAGATGAAAGAAAGAAGGAAGGCTGAGGAGGGGCCTTTGCGTCGTCGTGGATACTGAGCAGCCGATGCACACGAGAAGATCATGAGCCTCAACCACATGGGGGAATGCAGCCAGCTAAATACAGTCCTCTTTGAGCAGGTGGGGACGAGGCGAGGACGAGGAGGGCCAGGCCCAAGACCAGGCCAGGCCCTTGCCCTTCGGACAAGTCTTGGGGAACATTCTTTGCGTTGCCTTGAGGAAGTGTGACTGTGACTTGGCTTGACAAGGCGCCCAGAACATGGGACAGAGGGACAGAGACCGAAGGACCAATCTCGTCCGTTGTATCTGACCTATACCGGGGGGCATGTAGACGCACAAAGACATGGGCCATATCTGGGAACCATGGTGAGACTTTTTTTTTCTACTGCGAATAAACGCTCGTTTGCCTTTGGACCCCCTGCTCCTCTTCTCGGCCCAACTCCTGTGAGCCTTGATCTTGGGATGCAGACATGTGTGCGCATGCGCGGGGAGGGGTGTGTGTGGTGGATAGGACGGGGTGGTGTTGTTGAGCAGTCGACGAACGACAGGCCCGTTTCAATCTGTTTACCCGCCAAGGGCTTGTCAACTTCTTTGCAAGGGGAACCCCGAACGACGACGGAGCGAAGACGGGATGATAGGGGCTCATGGGGCTTCGAATTCGCCTCGGTGGCCGGGTGCCGAGAGGCGGCATGGTTGCACAATGCGAGTCTTTTGGTCCCGAGACGAGATCCAAGAGGTCCATGTTGCCGGTTGTCGACATGTTTTGAGTGGGTATGTGCGTGCTTTTTTGCGGTCTGGCATGGCAGTCTGGGCGAAGAAACAAAAAGTCATGTAGGTACACTGCGGATAGGCACACAATATACGGCGACGGGAGGGGATCTTCAAGGACCCTGCCCATAGTGGGGGAATCACTGCAGTTGGGACGAAAAAGCAGAAGGGAAAAAAGGAGAAGAGCAGAACAGAAAACCGGAGACCTCCACTGCGCGAGTACCAAACAAACGCAACCAGAGCCCGTGGCCAATCGAATGGGCGTTTGTAAGGGACATGGAGGGAGAACAACGAGAGTTGGAAGGCAAGACGTTTGAATGTCAGTGCCGGGTTGGTGGACAAGTCAAAGACTCTGGACTCGCCCGTTTTGAAACACGGACCATGCCAGGGGCGGGCGGGCAGCCGCCCAATGGAAGCCCTCCCGCCGCCGCGGGTCACTCTGTTCTGGAGCACGCGGCGCCCACTCGCCCTAGCGGCGGCGGCTCTCTTCACCCACCCACACTGTAACCACACTCACTGACTGCACGCTCTTGGGCTTCGATGGAGCATCGCATCACCTCGGCTTGGCACTGACTGGTACCTTACCTACCTTAGCACGCCAACACACGCTTATGTACTCTCTCCATCTTGCATGTTCCCGACTGGAGGACCAAGAGCCCCGAACTAAGCCCTCCCCAGCCATAAGAGGCGGAAAAGATACTTGCGCCTAGCAAATGTCTTGCAGCTGTTCCTGACTGTCACTCCCTCGACTAACGCATGTTTTCCCCTGACAGGAGGGCTTGGTCTGACGGAACCTATCGCCCTGCGCCTGCGCTTGAAAAGTGTCAAAATGCCATGCCGCGCTAGACTCTCCGTCTGTCTCTCTCTGTGCCTCTGTCTCTCAGTCCCCCCTGCGCTTGACTCTCCGAACGGGCCCGCCGTCCGCTCCCATGGCATTCTACAGTTCCCTTCGAGGGCGGGCATCTGAAACATTATTGAACTCCTGCCACATATAGACATTACAGCGCCACGTAAGGCATCCCATCCATCCTACAGGCTACCCCAAAAGAGGGGTGTCACAGTCGTAGTCAGGGAGGATGATGGATGAGAAGAGGGACGTGAACGCGCTGAATTGAAACATTTGCCCAACCACACTCACACACTGCGCACGATCTTTTTTTTTTTGACACTCGCACAAACGTCGACTCAATATCATTACAACCTCGGGCCTTTACAGCGAGGTAATTAGGCAGTGCACACGGCTCACACGGACTCAACTTTATGAGGTCTTGGTGCGACTGCGGGACAGAGTCAAACATCACCACCACCCTCACTTCTTCTTGTAGCGTAGGTGCTTACGTAGCCCATGGAACATGCGTTGGCTGTGTGTGTTTGAGTCTGATGAACGGCCGCTCGCATCGCGCATCTGCCCGATGCCTCGCCCAGCTGATGTTTCTGATGTTTCTGAAACTATTTTTTCTGTTCCCTCGCCGGTGCTGCGGCATGTCTGTAAGCAACAATATTGGTCTTGGTATTGGAACCAGCTCAGCTCAGCTCCGCCTCATGTGTGTTCCCTTTCGCTTCGTCTCTTCCCAAGCAAAGTACCCATCACGCATCCCGTCGGACATCGTCGTCGGAGGGGGCGAAAGGACGAGATCCATGGGATTGATAAGGCAGGGGTTGTTTGAGCTGCCCGAAGAAGGCACTTTTTCGCTCATCATCTCTTCTCTCTGTCTCTTGCTCTCCACGGGTTTCTCCAATATCGATACCACAAAGGACCATTCAGACCTGCCCCGTCAACCCTGTACAGAGCCGGAGCTCCATGGGATGAAGCATGGGTGCATGAGAAGATCATCCCGTCGATGCGCCGGCAGCCGCAGAGCCAGATCTTTTGCCATCTCAAGTTAACCCACCCGCAGCGTGCCCCCTCCCAACGGTCTTAATCTATCTCCCGTCTTAGGACCCAGACAAGAACCAAACATTCGTCTGCCCGCCGGCCGCGGGAAGAGTCGCCTCTCTCTGCTCGGATCAAAACCTCCATGGACAGTCTAGATACCTTGGCAGGCAGTCCCCCGAGAAAGATCCTCTTGCCTCCCCCTGGTTCTGGAAGAACGAAGATCATCCCGCAGAAAAAAAGGGCGTATGCCATCCGAACAGCCGGCGCGCAGATCACTCTATGCGGAACCGGAGCCCCCCTTCCAGGCCCCCCGTGGGCCCCATCACGGCTCCACGATCTCTGCAATGTTGGTTGGCAAACGCTTGCCGGCCGGAGTGTGAGTGCGTCTTCCACACGTGTACAGAGGCATTTTTCCCGTTTGCCAACTTGCTACGTTGACAACTCGTTTACCGCAATTTTGACTCACAGAAGCCTTGTGCTGGGTTCCGAGAGGCTACAACAAGGACCAGAAAAAAAAAGCTGTCAGGGCCCGCAGCATACAGATAACGAAGAAGAAAAATCAGGGAAAGTGTTCCCACGGCAGCGGAGCCGAATACGCGCCGCGCCACCACTGCCGCCGTGCCCTGGGCACCTTCAAACCACCAATTGGCTGCCGGCATAAAGCCGCGCAGAGAAGGTCCCCTAAGGTAGATTGCGCGAGATCCCAGGTGCCGCGAGACCCTGGAGGAACCGCTCCGCAGAGCTAAGATCGTCCCATTTTACACGTGCAGAAGACCGCAATATCTGTCCCCTCAAGTGACATCTTGTGTGCTTCCTTGCTTTGCTCTTCGCCACAGAGTAATTCCAGGATTTGCATGTCTTGCCTCTCGCCACGAGAGCTTCTTTCGTTTTCGAGAGAAGAAGAAAAAACAAGCCCCTGCAAAGTTGCTGCCCCAACCATAAGGTTACCGCAAAGGCAAAATAAACTGTCCCCTTATCGACCTCAGGGGTTGCACCTTGGCAGGGGAGGCTTGTTATCGCCACTGAGCTCTTCCTGGATGCCGCGTCTGTCACTGTCATGGCCTGAACAAGAAAGCAGCTAGGTCCTTGGATTTACGTTAGAGTTGCCGTCTTTGCAATCGTCGATCATTTTCAGTTAGATAGACTTCTCTCACAGCGCACCCAAAAGAGCACCGCCAAACATCTCTCTTCAACCTTGAACATCTCTGGGGAAGAAGAGCCTCCGCCGTTTCACCATGATATACGACACTGCGACCAAATTCCAGAATACTAGAGCTGCTTCACATCACTCAACTTCCTTTGGTTGAACACTTGAACAGTTCTGATTTGAACGCCAACAAAATGCAATCTACCTGTGCCACAAGCCAAGGAGCCGGCGTCAGCTCTTGATGCCAGTAAAATCCAAAGAGGCTCTGCTCTGCCAATGCACGCGTTCTGCGCTGCCATGACGTACAACGTCTAGTAGTGTAACGACAAACGTGCACCATCGTCGAATAAAAAAAAAAAGATGACCTTGTTGTACATCCCATCAGAAATCGTATCCGATACTCCTGCCATCGTCAACTCCCTCCTTTTTAAATACCGCAATGTCCATATAGCCAATCGTACTGCCCCCGTCTCGTTGTTCACATTGCTCATGACGTTTGCACATCAGAGACTCCGAGATGTCGGGCTTCGCATGCGTATTCTGTGGTATACAAGATGGGTGCCCCCATCGATAAGCAGTTTGTCGGAAGAGAAACACGGTCGACCAGCCGCTATTAGGTGGTCCAGGTAAGGACGCGAAATGACGCATCGGGACCTCGTCTTTTTAGTCCGTGAGGAACCTCAAAGCTTGACCTTCTGGCCAGTGAGCTTGTACCAGATGACGGCCACGAGATCCTCCTTGAAGCGCTCCCAGGGATTGCGGTTCAGGTAATAGCTGAGCTCGCGGTAGTTGTACATCTCTCCCCAGCAGTCGCGGCCCCATTCGCATCCCGCCATGTTGACGACAAAGTCGCGATCCTTCTGGTCATAGTGAATGCGGGTGTCGTTGCCATTCTCGGAGCATGCGCCGGGCGGGAAGCTGTTAATCATGCGCTGGGGGAGGAACGCGGTGTGCTTGCGGATCCAGGGCTGAGTTGTGTACATCTGCTCCAACGCATCTTGCTCCTTGTGCTCCCACTCCATGTGCTTCTGCTCATAGGCGACCGGGTCCCACCAAATGTCCAGCATGCGATCAGCCCAGGCACTCCGTCTCACGAAGAAGGAGCCGAGGTTGAAGCCTGAGCAGTCCTGGGAGAGAATCAGATTGACAGAGTCGGACTTTCCGTCGCCAACAGGGCTTCGCGATTCTTCGTCGAGGTACGGATCGGTGAAGGGATGCGAGATGTTCAGCGGGTTGTACTCGTTGATGTCGCGGTAGACATGCTTGCTGATGTCGTTGAAAATGTGGTTCTGCAGGGGGTAGGAGAGCTCCATAACGTATGTATTCAAGTCCAGCCACCAAACCCTGTGACGACTTGTCAGCTTGTGTTCACGTCATTTTTGTGATAAACCTACCACTCAGCCTTGGGGTATTTGCGGAAAGCGTGGCGAACGAAGTCGACTTTCTCCCAGCTCTCGCGCCATTCGTGAGCATAACGTTTCTTGGTGCTCATGTCGACAATCTCGAGATCGTATCCCCATCGGTATGCGTATTTCTTCTTGTTCCGCACGCTGTCTCGCTCAATGGCCCATTCGCGGGCTCCCTTCCACTCCATGACTCCGCCACCAATGTTTGCAGCCAGGATAATGACGTACTTCTCTCCGCCGCCCATCTTTCTTCGCCAATGGTGGACCAGGGCTGTTTACAGGTTAGCAAGGGGGGAAGATGATTTTAGAAGGGTTCTGACCTGGCGTACGAGTTGTGTAGAAAATGGTGATTGAGAGCAGCAGGACGAAGAGGAGCAGCAGCCGCACTTTCATCTTCCTCCCCATGCGCGCAAAGACGCTCCGTATCCTCCCCGTCAAGGGAACCTTTTGCGCGCCCCATTGTGGTCTGCCCAGCTTCTCCTTCTCGGCGTACGGGGTCTGGTTGTTGAATCGTGGCAGGCTGCTCGATATGCGGCGCATGTGTCGTGTGAAGAAGCCCTGGTTCTGGGTGGAAAAGGAGGGATAGCCGTTCATGCCGCTTGGAGACCTCATCTTGGCGGTGTCCCAGGGTGTCGAGGCGCCGTTGGAAGCTGAGAAGCCTTTGCTTGGAGTCGTTCGGCCGCTGGTGTTAATGGTCAAGCCAGGGCTGGCCCAACCACCTCCAGGTATAGGAGACGGGCTGCGGGAGAGGGACATTCCTGCGGTATTGGGGGTGCCTGCAGCGTTGAAAGAACACGAGAAGTCAGCAAGCGGGTCCTGTCATTTGGCTGTCCAACCCGTATTTGCGTCGGTGGCATGTCGGTGACGGGGGTGGTCAGGAAACAAAGAGATGGGAAGCATGGAGGTGTGCCACGGGCTGGAATGTGGATTGTGTGGTTTGTGGGCGAGGATGCAGATAGAGATGCAGACACAGCAAGGTGCATACACAGATACAGATACGGACACAGGATCGGGGGGCATGTCATAGCAAGGCGAGGCGAGGCGAGGCGACGTACCTGGGATCGGGGCGAGAGCAGGCGGTTGGCCGTGTCCGTGGCCTTGAACCCCCAGGAATTGAGGAGAGCCACGGTCAGGCCCGTCGACGGTGACAGCAAGGCCGCTTGAGGCAGAAGAGCGCCGCCGGTGATGTGAGCGGGTTGGCCTTCGATCGCTGAAGGACGAAGAGGCGGCGAAGGGCTGTGAGGGATCCAGATTGAAGAACTGATGGGGGTTGTGACCAGATGGCACTCGAGCCGTCTGGTTACAACACACAATGGAGGATTGATGGACGAGATAGACTCGCTAAATGTAGGTAGGGGACCTAAGGGGGTCTCCGTATCCGAAAAAGGGGAGGGGGTCCTCGTGGGCAAGGGACGGACGGGAGAGTGAGTCTGAGTGTCGTCCTGCAGTGGTAGCGCGGTGCGTGTGCCTGATGCCGGCAGAGTAACTTTTGGCGGGGGAGAGTGAGGCTGTACTGCTGTTCTGATGCCGGGAAGGTGCTATGCGCGAAGACACCAAAACGTAAAAGCAAGGCCTAGGCCGTGAGGGATATGGTGGTGTCGGTGGTTCTGGTGGTTCTGGGCGACGACGCTGTCCAGTCGGCTGCGTTGATATTACGGGACGGGGGAACAAACAGGAGAAGGAAAAAATTATTAGGGAGGAGGAGCAGGGTGAGAGTGGAGGAAAGTCGTCTCCAGGCTGGGGGGGGGGTATGGTTCTTTGCTGGCAATGGAATCCGGGCGACTGGGGACAGAGAAGAACGCGGTGCTGGTGGTGGCTGCAGCGAACTGACCTCCTGCTGCCACTGGCACTTGCACCTGGGGGGGTTTCCAGTGGAGTGGAGGGGACGGAGCAGCTGTGAGGTCACTGGCACTGGGGGGGACAGGGACAGGTGCCAACTCGGGAAAGAGGAGAGAAGAGAAAGAGAAATGCAGATGCAGTCAGCCAGACGAAAAAAAAGGACCACGGGGGCTTTTGCACATGCAAAGCGCTGACTCCTGTGACTCGAGGAAGGGAAGAAGAACGCCCGCCTTTTGTGTGATTATTTGTTTTCCAGTCTCGTATCTGCAAAAGGAATGGGCAAACGGGCAAATAAAATCTAGACTCTGTCTCTCAGGTGCAGAGCGTGCCTGGACCCAACCTCACTTTGGTAAGGTTTTTTTTTCTTTCCCTTTTTCTCTCTCGTGGTGCCAGCCGTTCTGCTGCGTCTAATCTTTTTTCGGACGGTAGGGTCTCCTGGCCGCCAAGATGCGGTGGACCGCTGACATTACATCAGGCGCTCATGCGTCGTCACAGTCGAGACGGAGACGTAAGTAGATGACACATGGCTTCGACGCCCAGTTTGATATTAGGGACGGGTCTCATGTACCTGGAGGGTGGCCGCGTTCGAGAAGAATAAACTCTCAGGCGCCCCGAAACTCTCTGTCACCTTATTCGGACTTTCCAGCATACAAGTAGAAAGCCAGGGCGCGATTGCCGTCATCTGATTATTGTCCCGCGAGCTATGTCATCACCTAGTATCTCCTTATCTATAAAAAACAATGTTTGCAGATCGGATTCATGTTGACTGAGCGATATGTTACGAATATCGACCGCAAAAGGGAGGTGAGGAAACGGGCGAAATGACCAGACGAGATTGCGAACCGAACGATACTGACACCCAGGGATGACTTGATTGATAGCGCAATTGGACTGGCTGAGGTAAGGAGGTCGGAGAAGTAATACAGACAGCAACTTGCAAGTCAAGACACGAACGACTGGCCCTGCACCTCAGCAACTCGACTCAATTGAAGGATCACTATTGGAGCGCCGAGAGATCTCGCATGCGCTGAGCTGAGATGCTAGTGGTCGTGAAATGCCACTGGGCTGCCACTCGTCGTTAGCGCCCTGCATGGCAAGAATCGCGCAGCCATCACGACGCCTATGTGAGGTTCTAGTCAGCACATGCGTAAGACACGGAAAAGGATACGGCCATCGGCCGTTTTGTCTCGTGTCGGGCGCGGCCTCGCGATGTGCTTGGAAGGCGACAGTGAAGCCAAAAGACGAACGACTCGACAGTGTTGCGCCATTGCACCTCCAAACAAAGTAGTTCTTGACGTGTTTGATCCTCCCGGTAGAGATTGCATTCTAGATCGAAGCGGAGCCAACCCCTACTCTCGCCCTGCCATCCCTCAAGTCTGGGCCGCATTTTAAATTAACAACGCTGTTCCGGTGACACCATCAAAGTTCAGACCTGGCCCTCCCGGTCTCGCAAACTGCGAGGTCGAGGGCGTCGGGACAATTCGAGTGTTCCGGGCCAATGCTTAAACCAACAGCCTATTGTCACCTTGTTCAAATTGAATCCCACTGACTGTAAAAGACGGCGACGCCGAGAACACGTCCCGACAACAAAACACCCTTCGACCGGCCTTCCATGGCATTGTTGAGAACAAAGACATTTGAGCAATCTCAAACGCTCCAGTGCTGTTTTCTCTGTGTTGCCTCGTAGACGGCAACTTTTGCCAATTTATCCGTCGAACCCGTTGCGAGGCACCTTGTGCACAGCCACTTATGCTGCTGTCCGCCTGCCCAGCACCTGAGACCGGACATGTCGGGTCCTCCCTCACCATCACCAGCCAAGACAGGTCCCAAGGCCGCGGGAATTAACGACGCATTCGGTTGGCACGTAGACGCAGGTGTCTGTCCACAGAATGAGATGGGGGACGGCGAGTCTGTGGCTCTGTCACGTACGTGCCGTCCGAAGAAGCTCCAGCCGGCTAGACGTGGTACTGGAGGGTCGCGGACTCGAGCACTTGTGATGCCGATGCCTCGTACGGAAGCGCTGTCAATTTGCATCCTGTTGCGACTCAATTGCCCCCACGCCATCTGAATACTTGGCAGGAGAACTGACGTGCGTCGAGGAGTTGACAAGTCAACAACGAGCTAGACCCCTTGCTCATGAGCTGCGACATGTTCCTTGGAGACCTGTGTCTTCCTCAGACACTGTATGAGGTTAGGTTCGTTCGCCGCGTACGCCATTCCTCCCGCCCAACGGAAAGACGTTGTGTCCGCTTCGGAAATCCGTTGTGAGACTGCCGACGATGCGAAGATGGCCTTTGTTGGCTTCCGAAATCCGACTGTCAGCTTGACCTGCAGATCTAGAGGCAAAGAAATATGTAGGCAAGGGGCTAAGGTAGGCACAACTCGGCCGGGAGAGCGGCAGCCTCCCGAGTGTTCTCGAGACCTGTCTCGGCCCCCACTGCGCCGGTAGGAACACCATCTCAGGAGAAGGGGGGATTCCGTCCGCCGTAGGCATGCAACGATTGCATTAGGTAAGAACCTAAGTGGAAGGTTATGTCAGCTGCAACTCCAACAGGCCCAAGTTCAATCGAACGTTCCCGGCAACCGTGCACGAGCCATTTGATTCATCGCGCCTTCCCAATAAACAACTTCAGTTCAATTTTTGGCAACGCAATATCGCCCAGCTTGCCTCCTCCAGGCAATGATTTGACCACGCGAGACGAGTCGCTGGCAAGCTCAGTCGAGCGTTGCATGCCGCAGAGCCATGCAGACGGCCACTAACCGCGGCCAATTGACTGGCCAGCAGCGCGGTCGCTTGTGCAGGCCCGAGAGCTGGTCAGCGGCACCAGAGCCAATCATTTTATCGCGATGGCCAACTGGGCGCCTACCTCATACTGCGACTGCAGCATCCAGCCAAACATCGTGAAGCCCAGCCATGACCCATGAACACACAATGCCCGCCTTGTGGTCAATCTCCCCAGTCATATAATGAAGCTAATCACTCCTGCCGCGCAAATGTGCTCCCTCCTGCTTGTTTCGCATTTCCAAAGGTGGTAGAACAGCTCTGGTGGGTGGTAACTGGTTTCCTTTTGTCACTCTCTTCTGGTCTCTGCTGCGTCTATTCACGACTCATAATCGAGTATTCCATTGAACCATCCTTTGTCGATCGTTTCAGCACTCCTTCCAGGCACACTGTTCTTTCCCTCTTTCCACTTTTTCTTTCCATCTCCAATCACCCTCTTTGACCACTGCAACCATCGCCTTGTCACGACTCGACTGGCTTCGAAGACAAAGAATTTTGCATATGCCTTCACGAGCATCTCTTCTATCTATTTCTTAACGGCTCGGTTTTTTGGTCTCTCTCTTCCGAATTGAAAAATTGTCTGGACTCGAAATTGAAACGGCATCACTTTGACGTCCCGACACCCCACACCTACACATGAACAGTACCAATATGGCTTCACAAGCCCGCCCCGCGCCCCAACGGCAACCAAACGAACGACGAACTGAGGCTGAGAGAGACGAGTGGGAAGACTGGGAAGATGACGATATTGTCACGCCGATCATGGACGATGAAGAAGACCTCATTGCGAACAAGTCGGCAGCCCCCAGCCCACTCCGACCAAGCAAAGCGCATTCTGCAAGATACTCGCAGCCCAGGCAGTCTGTGCAAAAGCTGCGGCGGCTCAAATCCCGGCACAGGCAGAAGGCTCAGAATGCGAAGGCCGGGATCAAGCTGGTGACCGATATGACAGCGCTGCGACAGCAACAAGTTGCTCAGAACGGCAGTCCCCAGATGCGACACCCCAAATTTGTCGATGCAGCGGCGCTGAGGGCTCTTGAAGGAGAGCCCAACTCGGCATCAGTCGGAAACTGGAACTGGTTGAAGAAGAAACCGTGGGATACCAGCTCGCCATCCTCAAGCACCAAGTCACCGCAGAGCGCTTCTCGCAGCCCTGGTCAGCAACAAGACCTCTCACCAAATGACCGCCCAATCATGATCGGAATCAAACTTCCCGAAGGCACGACAATCCCACAAACAGCTATTCTCGAGACGGCACCCCAAGACTTTCCGCCCAAGTATGAAAGACAACCTACAACTAGCCCAAACACTGTCACTCCCTTGACTCCTTCACAGCAAAGATCCGTTTGGAGTCCCGACACACCAGATTCGACTGTGTCGTTCAGAGCGCCGCGAGCGACTTCTAGCCTCTACTCGCAAGCGACTGGCTTGGGCGTCGGGATTCCTCATGACGCGCCTCCAGTGCCGTCCGTGCCCTCAACTTATAAGCAGCAAGAAAGGGTGGTCAGTGTTGTTCTCAAAGACAATGAGGATGACGACGAAGACGGCGGAAGCCCCTGCACGTTGTTCGAGGAAGACGGCGTGGCCGCCAATCGCCGGAAGTCAGTCAAGGCCAAGGAGGTCTCAAAGAGTCCCGGAAGCGCTGAAACCCAGACTCGTGGTTGGTGGGATCATGTTACGACCCCATTCATGGACAGGAAGAGCCCCATCGCTACATTCAAGAGTGAATCACAGCCAGTCAAGCAAACACAGCATGACGACTGGTGGAGTGAAAAGGTGCCAGAGGTTGCGGCACCCAAACCTACATCAATAGAGCCTACCTCCATCGTCAAGACAGTCGAGATTCAGCAAGTTACTGCCCAAAGACCTGGCTTGCCTGCATCGCCGAAGCCGTCGCCAAGGAATATTCAGGCGCCAATCGTCAGAGTTCCTACCCCCAGGAGAACACCATCGCCGCTCATGGACCGTCGCGAACCGTCGCCGGCATCGTCTTCTCGTTCAATCACCCCGAGACCTGAGTTCCAATCGGAAAAAGTGGCCATTGCCCAACCCAGCCCAGCGCCTTCAGAGCTGCCTCCCCCATACTCGCCGCCTGAACAGCAGAAAGCCGTCAGATATAGAGCCGTCTTTCCTGCTGGCCATCCCCTTCAAGCACTCTACCCACCCTCACCAGGCCCCATCTCCCCCGCCATCAACGGAACCATGAGTTCTCAAGGAGGCATCAACCTGACCGACATTCCTCTCACACCAGCGCGTGCCGATTCTGGTGGACAGAATCGTCTACCCGACCGGGTTGCGGGCACTTATGTACCACAAGAGCACTTTCTCCCAGCCTCCGGACATGCTCACCGCGTAGAGAGACAGCGCCGCCGCCATGAGAAGGAAGAGGTGGTAGCTCGCAAAGCTGGTGGCGCCTGGAAGGGTCGCGGATGCGTCCCCGCCGGTGGATGCTACGGCCGCAGTGGCCGAGAGGGCCGCAAGAGGAGACGAGTATGGCTGGGTGTGTGCGCTGCAATTTTCGCAATCATCCTGATCATCATCCTCTGCGCGACGCTGATTCCGCGGGGAGGAAGCCCTCCCCAAGTTGACAGCATCTTTGTCAATCTCACCGACTTTCCTCCTATGCCGACTGGAGTTCTCTCCGTGGTTGGCCCTGACAATACCGCCGCCGTTACTGGATGCAGCAGCCCGTCTACAGTATGGAGCTGCGCGCTACCGAAGGAGGAACAAGAGTCTGTAGCACCTTTCCGCCCCAATCAGCCGACGTTCGTCATGCAGATCCAGTGGGATAACAGCACCCGGAATCTGTGGAACGTTCCCAATGGAGAGATACCCGTCCCAGGATCAAAGACTACGAAACGCAACGAGAAGCGAGGCAGCCTGATCGCCAGAGCTGGCGCTTTCATCCGCCGACAAAACCCGGCTTTCAAGCCCTGCCCCAAGGCTCCGACTTTCCAGGAGATGTACTTTCTCGGCAACACAACTGATGGTATTGTCTCGAGCGAAAAGGGTGGCGAACCGACTCCCTTCTTCCTCAGCATCCTCAAGTCTGCAAATGAAACCGTGGGACCCAACGCCATGGACAAGCGCCAGGACTCGTCCGGCGATATCTCGGTTAACCTTCCTGCCCCCGACCTGGAGGCTGACGGCACCGGAGCTCCCGCGCAGCTCTTCCCTAACGCTGTACAACAGCCTGTTCGTCTCTATGACCGCGGCTTGCCGACAGAACACTACGGCTTTTACACCTACTTCAAGCGCACCATCTATCTCAAGTCCGTAACAACCCTGAACGGTAGTGACGAGACAGACGTGCCACTTGACGAGAACGGCGGCTCTCGCAGAAGCGAAGCCAAGTTTCTCGTGACGTGGTCGCAGACGCGTTTCCTCGTGCAGATCTGGACACGATCGGACAACAACACCCAGCTTCTTGGTACCCGAAACGGGGCCAGCTTGCAGCAGCCTGGCACAATGCCTTACCCCGTCACCATCAAGACGGACACCCACGGCGGCCAGTCGGGCGAGAAGTTTGTCTGGCACTGGCCGGTCAACGACAGGCAAGGCATCGATACCAGCGAGCCAAAGTTGCTTCCCAACGACCTGAGCTTCGGAGGCACCAGAGTGAACCCACGTAAGAACGATGACACATCATTTGGAGGATTTGATGGCGGCACTGGGGGTTGCCGTTGTGAATGGGCGAATTTTATTGCGAAGAGAGATACCAATACTAACTGAAGGGCATAAGTTTATGATGAAGCATGGAAACGGATATGGATATGGATACGGAAATGGGATGGATTCATCATTGAACTACAAGCGAGCATGGGACAGGAATGAATATCAAAATGCATAGTTGCATCTGCATAGTGTGTTAATCAAATATCAACTATAGTTCATATTGAAAAGAAAGGTATCAGTTGAAACATCGCCGATTTTTTCTGTGGTAGAGCGACTACTTTTCTTGTAGTTATGTACTCTACCTTGCCGCCGTTGTCATTATCACAACTATCATCGTTGTTATCGTCGTTATCGCTTCTACTATCGTACTCTGTTGCCGTTCTCTCCACCTTATTGTCGTCTTCGATGAGAGTACTCAAGTACACAGGACGTAGCAGCGTAGACATACGAAACTCAGGCAGTCTCTCATTGAATCGCTCAAATCCTCTTGAACAAGACTTTAAGCTATGCGATTAATCTTTCGCGCCGCGTTTGGTGGATCACAGAGTGACATTTCGAGGTTGGGAAGATACCAGAAGGGGCGAGCTGAAATTAGGTAAGTCGGGAGTCCCCAGCCACCGTGGCGGATCCCAGCGCTGAGCAGTGGGGCCTTGCACCTATCGGCGCCACACTTTCCATCTAATCGCGCGATTGGCGCCAGTCGGAGGGTCCAGGCCGCGATAAGCACGTCGTTCCCCGACTCACGCTAGTGGCTTGGACAGGTGCATGTGCTCAATCAAGGTGCTAAGGCACGGCAAGGTATTGGCAGGTTGGTTGCTCGTGTGCCGTAACCCCTCCAAATATTCCTCGCTTCATCACCAAGATCTTTGCATATACTGCAGCATTACTTCCCGCCTCATCGCCAACCAGAGCACCAGCTCAGATGCACGCTGCTGTCGCTGGACGCCTCTGCCCAGGTAACGTTGGACCCCACCATGTCGGATATTGACTCTTGTTTCGTCATGCTGACTTATCACCGTCAACAGCCTGACTGCCGATTCAATCCACGACTCGCTCGCGACATCGACTGATTGGCGCAGAAGAGAAGAAAACTTTGAAGCTTGACACTGCGGCGTACCAAATCCCATCGACAACGCAGACACACTTAGCGTTACCGGAGACGATGCAAACATTCTAAGATGGCGAGTCCAGACGGTGGAGCTGCTCCAGCTTCCCTTGACCTTGACGATCACTGCTCGCGCGAAGATGGAGACTCGATATCGGGCAGCTCCCACATAGGGAGTGACGCTTCGGATAATTCTTTAGAACGGGGAGAGTGTCGCTGGCGAACTGCTCGATTTCACGATATGGAGTGCTCTCGCTTCTTCGACTGCCCGACTCACGTCGTCGAGAGGCATCTCTCTGGGGACGAAGACGAAGACGAAGATAGCAATGCAGGAGAGGGGCCGTCACGGCAGCTTCAGACGATCAGCGACAGAGCCGAAAGCTCTTCAAGCACCAGTCAGGAGCCACGAGTAGCGATCTCTACCGTGACGGCAGGTTCTCCTGAGCGGGACCCAACAAGCTTTGCGCCCGGGCCTGAGGAGACCAATACGGAGCAAACGCCGGAGCCAGCAGAGGCAGCACGGGCAACTTCAGCACAGGAGATCGAAGAATCTGAAGAGTCTCAGGATCCCGAAGAACCCGCGCCAGCACCACCTACACCACTGAGCTCGCGGCTGTCTGAATCCTCTGTTCATTCTCAACCTCTCCCACCAACAGCCACGCCTACTCAACCCACCGGAGAGTTCGTCCCGCCGCAGAGGACTTCAAGTCTGGTCACATCCCAAGCTGCAGCTGCATCAGCGCAAGAACTACCTCTTCGCCCAGCTTTGATACCTCGCCGATCGCAAGAAGCGCCTCCTCCGCCGCCCAGGAGGTCGAGTTCCTCGTTTGCTCCCTTGCCTGTGCCACGCAACCAACAATCGCCTGAGGAACGACGAGGCCCTCCGGAGATCAACTTGCCACGGTGGCAGCCAGACGCTGAAGTAACCTACTGTCCTATTTGCCACACGCAATTTAGTATATTCGTTAGGAAACATCATTGCAGGTAAGTTTGCTTGGTGCATGTGTCAACGCGACTCATGTTCTGACAGTGCTCAGGAAATGTGGCAGAGTTGTTTGCAATTCTTGCTCGCCTCACAGAATCACCATCCCTTACCAGTACATCGTACAGCCCCCAGGTCAACCACGCCTGGCCGCTCAGAGATACCCGTCGTCCCTCATCAGTGGTGAGGGAGGATATGCCGATTTCAGCAGTCTAGGGGGCGGAGAGCGCGTTCGTCTATGCAACCCATGCGTCCCTGACCCGAATACCACGCCTCCACAACCGCTTGACTCGCCCTCGCAATTATCACCTCGAGGATCTCATTACAGGTCGCAGAGCAGCATCAGCACGATGTCCAGCAACGCACCGCCGCCTAGCAGGTTCTCGGGCTACTTCACGGCAAGCCCTTCCCAGGACGCCTATGCAAGATCTAGGAGCATCACGGTAAGCAAAGCATAGAGCATTGACGCCAACGAAGTAGCTGACAGACGTAGCATTCCGGTCCGGGTGGGCCTTCAAGCTCTCGCGGACATTACCACTCCACTCAAAACCGGATCATGGCCGGGACACCTCCCACGTACTACCCTTCCTCATCGGCGGTCTATCCGGGCTCATCCCGTTACCGGTCCATGCTGGATGTCGGGCCCTCGTCGTCGTCCTCGTCGGCCGCACAGAACCGCGCTTTGCCCCCGCCGCCGCAGATCGCCGAGGAGGACGAGTGCCCCGTCTGTCACCGAGAGCTGCCCTCACGCACCTTGTCGAATTTTGAACACTTACGTGAGAAGCACATCAATACTTGCATCACCTCGCACAGCACATACGGCGGCACGCCAACAGGCGAAACGCCGCCATCCGGTACCCCGCCGCCTCTAGCCGCGCGCCGGACGGGAATGTTCCCATATGTTGCTACGGAGAAGGATTGCGTAGACTCTGCGGAATGCACCATCTGCCTCGAAGAGTTCGAGGTTGGTATCCCTATGGCGCGGTTGGAGTGCTTGTGCCGTTTCCATCGGTCTTGCATTTCGGCCTGGTTCGTCAATCACCCTGGACGCTGTCCCGTTCACCAGCATGATAGTTTTGGCTATTGATACCTCGGGTTGTCTACTTGTTTCCCATTGTCTCTCGTCCACATTTCGGCGTTTCGGTTAGCATAGGGCCCTCTCTTTAACCCAGTCCATCCTTTGGAAGACATTCCTTTTGGTATTGTACGCAGCGAACAATGTGGACGGTCTCCTCTTTTCCCCCCTCTCTATATCTCCTACCCAACTCCTCTCTTTCGTGCGGTGCCGCTTGAGATGGGATATTCCCCGATGTGACATACCAAATGAGGGGTGTTTCGGCTCTTGCTTGGAGGTGGATATATGCCATGCACGTGTCGTCATCAAATGTGGGCATCTTTCACACTACGCGATTTGGCTGTTATTGTTCTGGACTCTGGCCTATTGATGGCGTAGGGTTGCATCAGGGTATACTTTTTCAGTAGATACTGCTGAGCGAAGAGGGGTCGCAGAGACACAGCTTTTGTTGATCGTCACACACAAACACACCCAAAAACGCAGAGGACTCTCGCTCTTTCTTTCTCCTTTCCAGCTTGACGGAAATACCATGCACTCAGATAGATAGATATTTTGGAGCTCACAATGCCACTTACGGCGAGATACCCGCCCAAAGCTGTCTTACCCACGGTTTCACCTTGAGCAAGGAGGCGCAATTCGTGGAGAAGCGTGTAACGTGACTTGTAGTGACGTCGAAAGGAGGCGTGTCGGCTCATGTCACCGGCGCTCCCTGCGCCGCTCGCGCCGAGGACGGCGACCCGTTGTCCTGCCGTCTACGGTCTTGTCAGCGTCGTCTTCTCCCTCGACGACTTTTCGAACCCTCTCAAGTTATTCTGCCCACCACAAGGGGCCTAGAACGTCCGGCAAGGTCGGGCCAGTCGGCGCGGGTGGAGCACGGAGTGGATATCAAGGGTGGAGCTGGGGGACTCGCGCCAGGGATTCACGATGCACCTGGCCCCGACCCCTGGATGTTCTCGAACCCGTTCCATCCTTCTGCTGTTGGCATGCGCGGTGATTATTGGCGAACGTGGGAGGCTTCCGCAGGCAGGATGTGCGGCACGGCAGGAGGAGGAAGAGGAGCAGAAGTTCCTCATCTCATCTGCCCTTCATCCACCGGAGCGCATTTGATGAGCTTATTCTTTTTTTTTTTCCTCATTTAATTGCACACTGGCTTGCGGTGATTATTTGCCTGCGGCCGAGTCGGACAACTCAGTCGGACTTCATCTCTCAGGCCAGGGGTAGACGCTGTTGCGTGTATCCGTACGCGCGCGACAGGCGGAAAATGAGCTGCTGCAAGGCCAGAGTGATTGGACGAACCGGCGAAACTTTCTGTGATGAGTGTAAATAAGTAATGGAAACGTTTACGTTTCTCCCGCAGTCCTTTCCCGCTCCCGCCTGCTGCCCCCAAAAAGGTGGCACGAGCACCCCCCCCTAATAGGTTCATCGGACTATTGTCAATATGCGGGAAAAAAGAAGCAAATGGGGGGCCGATCCGGCTGTTTGGGGTAGAGGAAGGAGGTCTATATCGACGTCGGGATATGGCACGCGCTGTGCATGATGTTAAGCAGTCAGAGACGGGATGTCGCAGCGCGGGCGGCTTCAGCCCTAGGTCGTTGTCACCACCACCCCTCCTGTCTTTCTCCCCTCCTCCGAATGGGTATTCGAGCTGTCATCGGAAGCAATCCTGTGGGCGCCCGATATTGTTTTTCTGGACCTTGGTTTTAATGTTTCCCTCTTGTCGACGTTTGTTTGGTGAGCCAATGTCAATCCTCCCCGCCGTAGACCCGTTTCACACCCCCGTCCAATTTAGATGACGATGGAGCCACGCTCTCGCCACGAGCCAGCAGGCATGCCTGGAAACGGCACCACGGCGCCGGGGAGAGACACCCGCAGAGGGCAGAAATTTGCGGCCCTCTAGTCTGTTTGGCAGCGTGTTTGCGTCCTGCTGGTCCGATGGGAAGACGAGGATGAGGCGTGTATGCGTGATGGCGGCGCATGGGGGGAAGGGAAAATAACTCGCGCAGCTGCTTTGTAAGTGGCGCCGGCGCGTTGCCCTTCTTCTTCGATCAGGCTGCAGCAGATGGGCTTGCAATGTGGCTTGCAATGTTAATAAAATAGAGATCTCCCGCTGCTCTTCTCCTGCTGCCGGGAAAGGAGGTGTTGGTCCTGTTAAACCGTTTGTGCGAACCCTTTTGAACCTCTTTCCTCATCCACGCTGGTCTCTGGTCTGGAACTTGTCACTGCCCCTTTCGCGGCTTGCCACTCCTTCACTGCCAACTGCTGTTCTCTCATTGCTCTTTCGCAACGGTTCATCTGGATCTTCATCAGTAGTTCCTCCTCGGTCAGGAACTCACCGTAACATCCGTCCTTCTTCAAGTCCAAACTTCGACACAATGAAGTATCAAGTTCTTCTCCTGGCCGCCTCGGCCGCCAACATGGCCATCGCCAAGCCCGTCAAGCCCTGCTCGGCCCGCAGCCGTAGCACCAAGATCATCACTTACACCCAGACGGGAACGAGCGCCCCCATCCAAGCAACTCCCGTCGTCCTGCCGTCCCCCGTCGAGACCCCCGCCGAGTCGTCCGCACCCGCCACAACCCCCGAAGCCTCCCAGGACCCGGTCGAGGCGGCCGCAAGCTCCTCTACTGCCGCCGCGAGCACCCCCGTCGCCTCCACGACCCCCATCAGCGCCGAGTCCACCTCCGGCGAGTCGACCTTCTACGGCGGCAACACCTCCGGCGGCATGTGCTCCTTCTCTACTTACACCATCCCCTCCGGCCTCTACGGCACCGCCTTCTCCGGCTCGGCCTGGGACTCCGCCGCCAAGTGCGGCGCCTGCGTCAAGGTGACGGGCCCGAACGGCGTCATCACCGCCATGATCGTCGATCAGTGCCCCGAGTGCTCCGCGGGCCAGCTCGACCTGTTCCAGGACGCCTTCGCCAAGATCGGCGACATCTCGGCCGGCAAGATCGCGACGTCGTACGAGTTCGTCGAGTGCGGCATCACCTCGGCCATCAAGCTGCACAACAAGTCGGGCACCTCGTCGCACTGGTTCTCCATGCAGGTCCTCAACCACAACGAGCCCGTCGCCAAGCTCGAGGTCAGCACCGACGGCGGCAGCACCTGGCAGGCGACCACGCGCCAGCAGTACAACTTCTTTGAGAACTCGAGCGGCTTCGGCACCGAGACTGTGGACGTCAAGGTCACGAGCGAGAGCGGGTCGTCGGTGACTGTCAAGGATGTCAGCGTCGCGGCCGACTCCGAGACCACGGCCTCGGGTAACTTCTAAGTTGTAAGCGGTGGGCTGTGAGTGAGAATGCGAGTGTGGAGGATATCGGAGATTTGCTCCTGTATCTGACATTCTTTCTTCTGGTATGCTGGCTCATCTCCGACAACTCTGTAAGGGGTCGTCGACCGAGGGCACTGTCTCTCCATTCACTTCTCTTTTCTCTTCTGAAACGCTCATGATGGTTGGCGTTATCTTCTTGTGGAATGGCGGGTTAAGGAATATAACGACCTGGGTTTTGGGGGAAAAAAGGTCTATTTCATATGGGCGGCCCAGGAACGGGATGGCCCTGGAAGATGAGCGGGCTGCGTTGTGCAAGATCGCAAATCCCCCCTTAGCTCGCGCAACCTTTGCGGGAGTAGTGTAGCAATACTTCGATTCATATGATCTCAATTAAGCCGAAACCTAAAGGCATCTTTTGTATGGTATAATAGCGTCGAAATGCCCACAATGCAACTACCTATCGTGAACATTCTAGATCACTCTTATACAGGTTCTTGACTGTGATGCCTGGCTGTGCAAAATATATGTTTTGTGCGTACTGCCAAACAGGTTGCTGCTCTTGCAGCCACACATCAGCTGCGTGGCTCTATCTTCATATTAAGGGGCATGTTTTATGAACTATCAGATCCCCTCGGTGTATCCTGTCAATGTAGCTACATTTTCTATATAATAGAAGAACATGAAATCATACTAAGGACGACATCGAGGAAGACACCGAGGAAGACACCGAGGATGACGGGGATGGAGGGGACGATAGCAAGCCTACAGGTAAAGTATTCGTTTTCGATATAAGTAGAGCTATATATCCAGTGTCTAGCCGCCAATGCCTAACAATATCTCTCAGAATCATTTCAAGATCCACAAGGTGGGAGACGAAGCGGTTCGACAAATTTTCAAAGTTGCCATGAACGCCTTAAGTTGAAGTCAAGTATAAATGAAAGCACTCAAAAGGCTTTCTCACATTTCACCTCCCCTGTCACTATCACACGCTCCAATTTGCACACCATGACCAAAACTTTTCACTCTTTCTCAAAGCTGCCGGCTGAGCTCAGATTAAGCATCTGGGAGTTGGCAGTTCGACCTACGGATCCCGATCATCCAGGAGCTCATTTCTTTTCAGTCCAACGAGACATCAAAACGGGCAAGCGCTTTACGACATTCCCCTCCTTTACACAGAAGTCGAAACCACTCTGGAAGGAGGATAATCCTTCGGCATACTTCTACGACTTTGGCATGTGGACAGCCTGCAAGGAATCGAGAACGGTCGTCATCAAGCAAATGGGAGGACGTTACAAAGACCTGCGTCGGGGAAAGAACCGCGCTGTTGCTCACATACGCCATGGCCAGGAAGACATCACCTTTGGCCTGCTTCCGCGGCAAGGTCTCCTTTGCATACAGCTTCCGGATACGGAGAATCTTGATCCATATAAGGATGATCCTCTCTCGTACCTCAACATACGTATGAATTGGAGCGTTTACTGGGAGTCCAATCCTGATGCTATTGCGTTCGAATACGACGAATCCTGGGCATTTGATCCAGAGGAAGACTACATTGGTGCCATGATGGCCGAGCCAGGTCCGCGGGGGGCTTTTCTCAAACTCCTCGACAGGGCGATTTCGGATGAATTCTTCGGGGTCCATCTCTTTCTCATTCAGTACGGTTCAAAGTGTAAGCCTGGGGTGCGTAAGTGGGAGACCTTTCACGGGAACGGGTTCAATCTTGAAAGCGTAGAATATTCTGGTGTTGAGTTGGAAGATAAGAGCGCCATGAGTGCCTGGGACTTTATATGTGAGATAACTAAGAAAGGTGGAGAGTTTTGGTATGGAGCGAAAGATCACTGGTATTCCAGTGGTCACGTAACTCCTGGTGAACATGTCGATGTATATGCAGATGACCATATAGACGTGTTGGTATGCGAGAGAGCTTAGAATAAAGACATTCTGCGTCGCTCGTAGAGACATGAGTGTGTCTACGAGACGAGACTGCAGGATTGTCAAATTGTTTCATGTAATAAGAGCAGATTGTAGGAGGTGTCTAATGGTTCCAGGTTGAATGTCGTGCTCTATCAATGGGCAAGACAGGTGCTTCAGCAAGTTTGAAAATCATACCAACAAGGATGATGATAAAGGCGGCAACGAGGACGACAACGTCAAGGACGACAGGGAACATTAGTGGTGCTTGTTAGCCTAGTCTTTAATTCTGATAGGAGTCTAACAGCATAATTGTCACTCCCCCGGACTCTAGCAAGACTCTGACTATTGGCTTGCGACCCTACGATCTTGAGATCTTGCGCCATATCCTTTCAGATTATGCGGCATATCATAGTGGGTATTGCTGATGCTTGAGTGTGACACGTTGAGGCTTAGCCCAAGGTAGGCCCCTTACCTGGAAAAACGGGCAAAGCGAGGGAGACATGACGGCTTGCTCTCTACTTGTGATAGTGTAACACAAATCGAAGGGTCGCAGTCACTTCAAGAGAATGTTTGCTAGGATGCTCCCACGCCGTTCAGATTCAATATAATATTGCGGAGGATGTAAACTGACTAGTGAATGGCACACATACCTTCAATGGTTGTGGACCAAGACATTCCGAGGGGGGCTAAAGTGGCGGTTTGTTTCATCAACAAGGAAAACCATCCAGATCCAGGAATGTTCGAGTCGGTGAAATCGGGAGATCAATCAACCGGCACTGGCATTGTCTTGCTGCGATCGGGCGGCAATTGCGACGGGCTCGGAGGCGTTGGTGGCTGGGCCCTGCCAAGACGGCAGCGATGGATGTCTCAGTCTAAAGGTTGCTTTGATAACGTTCGACAACAGCAACGACCGCTTTTGCCAGATGCAGTTTGGGGTTGCTGAAATTGGCCTGGTTGGTCGACACTGAGCATGCGCCACTTTGTTGACCTAGCTGCGTTGTCATGTCAAATCTCGAGGCGTAGCAAGTGCTCAAGCCTGCCCGACATTGCGCGGCCATCGGTGATCTGAGTAACGATGAAAAGCTTGCGGGTGTTCCTGTGGCTGCTCTGTATCAGCAAGAGACATTGGCGCAACACCGTAAATTAGCAGTGACGAAGAGCGAGTACAACAAATTCCGGGTGCGCACCACCAACACACCACTGGAAGTCAACCCGTCGAGACCCGTCAGCCGTCGGCCAGTCTTCGGTTTACGATGGTCCGATCGAGAGAAGGATGCGCGGCAAGGATTTGGCAGTTGGGCTTGCTGTGATTCGGCGGAGGGGTTGGCAGTTTGCGCCCGTTGGACAGGGTTGCCCAGGATAAGGTACCGTATCCAGGTTTTGGGGTCATGAAGGCTGCCAGGACCTCGGCCCCGTCCGGCCGCAAGCGCAAAGACAGAGCGCAGTCGGGAGAGAGACAGAGAGAGGGGCACGGGAGTGGTCGCCGCGGTGGGTTGAAATCTCAGAGCTGAAGTCTGCCAGCCTCAGAATTTTGTGGCTGACTAGAATGTGCGTGTCATGAAAGCACAGAGGCTTCGGAGTTTTGATCGTCTGGTGCCTTGCTCAACGCTTGGTTGCCTCTGCTCTGCCTGCGAGTGCGCGTCTCTGGAATGGCGATGCAAACTGTAAGCGGTGCTGGCTTACTGAGCGGATGGCGAGAGCCTGGGATGAGACGACATGCGCCGGGCGGATATTAACAGGATGCCTTGCAGTAGCAGCATGTTGCAGATGCACGTCGTTGTTGGCGCCAATATCTGACGGGCCACGTTTGGGAGAGCGGAAGCCAGTCGTGTGTGGCGCGGTACAGAGGCACGGCAGAGCGCTTGACGAGATGATGTCGCACGCTGTTACTTTCGTCTATGAGATGGCCGAATGCCGCGAGTGTAGATCAGCATTGGGTTCTGTGGACGTCCAGTTGGTCGGATGGGGGGGGGGGATTGGCAGTTGGGATGAGGATGAGGTGCATACAGACGGATACCGTTGACACCTTGCACACAGCTGGACATGGGGAGGAAACATAAAAAAAAACGTTTCTCCAAGCACCAAGCTGGAAAACCGGCTCGCCCAAACCTGAATGGAACCAACCCAACTGGAACTTGGCCTGTTCAGAGCCTCTCCCCCGCTTGCCCTGGAACCGCTATTGCTTCCATTCCCAGTGCAACCCTTCCGGGAGGCCACCCAAGCAAGCTGACCATCCCTGGCGAACAGCTCCATCAGCCAATCCCGCTGGTCTGGCTCGACAGGGGGGCGCTGCCCTGGCGTGCTGTAGACGGCTCCCCGCCCGCCTCAAGTGTCCAGTCAGAGGCGTTTCCTGCTTCTCCCCCAGCTGAACAATTACGTCGTTATCCGCAGCCAAGTCCACGGGCCACATTACCTTTGGGCAGAGCAATTCCCTTTCCTCCACATTGGCTCGAGTGACGGCGGCGCTATTCTATTTGGGCGAGCTTTTGTGAGACTTGGGTCGGCAGCAGTTCAAGTGCTTCGAGATGTGGTTTAGCTGTCCACTCTTGTGTATATGGGAGACAGGTGTTCGCCAAGAAACACAGAGCACTGCGTATCTTAAGTGGAGGTGAGGCACCTGAGGTAGGTAGGTACACTAGGTCCTCTGCTAGCGCTGGACTGAAGCAGCTTCGTCTCGTCCCATCATCTCGTTGCACCTTGCACATCGATTGCACCTGTCCTCGCACCTGCACCGCCTTGCTTCCTATCCTGTCGTTTGTGCAGCAGCCGGCTTTTGTGCCAGCCCAGCCCAGCCCAGCTTCTTCTTCTTCTTCTTCTTCGGCCCCCAATTGCTGCTACCTTGCCAGCAGCTCCCACCTGTGCCGCCTCCACGCCACGGAGACGCCGCTAAGCTAAACCTGACGGGCCCGTAGCGACCCTGACGTATCTGAGCCAAAACTCCATCCAACCTTTGGCCTTTTCCCTTCTCTGCCACCGAACCTCTCGCCTTTTTCTCGCCGTTTACTTTTTAGCTTCCCGTCTTGTTTCTCTTCCACCCTTCTGTTCTAACCTCCACATTCTCACCACTAGTACACCAGACTACTGGCCGACCAGCCACAGTCCGGCCTTGCTGCATTCACTCCCTCCCTCCTTTTCCCTTTCTTCGCAGATCCCGTCTATCGTCTCTTTTTAGTCCGAGACCCTCCCGAGACCCTCGTTGCCCTCCTCTCCCCTTCTAAAGTTGCTTGTTCCCCATCTTCCCACAAATCCCCAAGCCGACCAGGTCATCGGTCCACGTCATCCACCCGGCACCCGCGATCCCTCTATGTGTCGACACGGAATCACGAGCTGAGTGCCTTGCCAATTGACCGCGACACCGCACACCCAGCTGCGAGAAGCAGCGCCCAGACCTCGCCGACATGGCTTCCACCGAGAAGGAGAAGAACGAGCTCAAGGTCCAGGGTGTCGTTGAGGCTGCCCAGGACCCTGAGAGCAACGTTTCTGCCGACGACGCGCAAAAGAAGATTGTCGAGGAATCTAAAAAGGCCGGCATCACGGCCTTCACTTTTGATCCCGATGCGAGCCCCGAAGAGAAGCGCGCCCAAGCTGCAGCCGTGAGTCGCGCAACCCCATGTAAACAACCCCGGAGCTTGACTGACTGCTTGTGAACAGGCTGTCCCTCCCGGCTTCCACTCCCAACGAACAAAGGGCATCTCAGTCGTTACTGACGTTGCCGACTCGAGCGCTCCCGTAACCGACCTCCCCGAGCCGACCAAAGCTGGTGCCATTGAAGTTGTCAAAGATAAGGACGGCAAGACACTTAATTCGGGCGAACACCCACAAGGTCACGAGGAGGAACCTTACACTAGAACTGGCTGGGCTCCTCAGTTTGGCTGGCCCAAGGACGTCGTTCACGATAGTGTGAGTCTCCTGGACCACTCCACCTGGCTCGAGAGCAACATCCCCGACAAATTCTATGGCGACTGGTACCACAATGCTGCCATTATCGTCTTTGCTTGTATATCTTCCTGGCTGGTCGCAGTCTTGGGCGGTGGCTTGGGCTGGGTTTTCATCCTTATGGCCGTCTGCTCCACGTACTATCGCACCTCCATCCGTCGAGTTCGGCGCAATTTCCGCGATGATATCAATCGAGAGCTGTCCTTGAAGAAGCTCGAGACTGAGGTCGAGTCTCTCGAGTGGATCAACTCATTCATGGTCAAGTTCTGGCCAATCTACCAACCCGTCCTCGCTCAGACCATCATCAACTCGGTTGACCAGGTTCTGAGCTCAGCCACTCCCGCATTCCTGGACAGTCTGAAGCTCAAGACGTTTACGCTGGGATCCAAGCCGCCCCGTATGGAGCACGTCAAGACCTACCCCCAGGCTGGAGATGACACCGTCATCATGGACTGGAAGTTCAGCTTCACACCCAATGACACAGCGGATATGACTTTCAAGCAGATCAAGAACAAGGTCAACCCAAAGGTCGTTCTCGAGATCAGAGTCGGAAAAGCCATGATTAGCAAGGGTCTCGACGTCATTGTCGAAGACATGGCTTTCTCCGGCATCATGCAGCTCAAGATCAAGCTGCAGATTCCTTTCCCCCACGTCGAGAAGGTGGAAATGTGCTTCCTCGAAAAGCCCGTGATTGACTACGTCTGCAAGCCCCTCGGAGGTGAAACGTTCGGATTTGACATCAACTTCATCCCCGGTCTGGAGTCCTTCATCCTTGAACAAATCCACGGCAATTTGGCTCCAATGATGTACGCGCCCAACGTCTTCCCTATCGAGGTTGCCAAGATGCTTGCCGGCACTCCAGTCGACCAGGCCATTGGTGTGGTGGCCGTCACACTCCACGGAGCCCAAGGCCTCAAGAACCCTGACAATTTCTCGGGCTCTCCCGACCCCTATGCTGTTTTGACCCTGAACCGCCGCCAGGCGCTTGCCAAGACTAAGCATGTGAAGGATACCTCCAGCCCGCGTTGGAACGAGACCCATTACATCATTATTACCTCCTTCAACGACTCGCTTGACATTCAAATCTTCGACTATAACGATTTCAGAAAGCACAAGGAGCTTGGAGTGGCGTCTTTTCCTCTGGAGAACGTGGAGGAGCTCGCCGTGCATGAGAACGAAAGGCTGGAGGTCATTGCTGATGGAAAGGCTCGTGGCTTCGTGTCTTGTGATATCAGGTTCTTCCCCGTCCTGGAGCCTAAGAAGCTGGAAGACGGCACTGTGGAACCGCCACCTGAGTCCAACACGGGTATTTTGAGGTTCACCGTCGAGCAAGCCAAAGATTTGGACGGCACCAAGAGTCTTGTCGGCCTTCTCAACCCTTACGCAACCCTCCATCTCAACGGCAGAGACATCCACCACACGAAGAAGCTCAAGAGAACGAACAACCCCATCTGGGACAACGGCTCAAAGGAAATGCTCATCACGGACAGGAAGAATGCCAAGCTTGGTGTCACGATCAAGGATGACCGTGATCTCACCGGTGATCAGGTCCTCGGCAAGTACCAGATCAAGCTTGAGGACATGATGGAGTGTATGGAGAAGGGCCAGGAATGGTTCCACTTGTCCGGCGTTCAGACCGGTCGCGTCAAGATGATGGCACAGTGGAAGCCTGTTGCACTGTCTGGTATTGTTGGTGGTACCGGCGGCTACGTCACCCCGGTAGGTGTCATGCGCTTTCACTTCAAGCACGCTCATGACCTCCGGAACTTCGAGACCCTCGGCAAGTCTGACCCGTACGTGCGAGTGCTTTTGTCCGGCATTGAAAAGGCGCGCACGGTTACTCACAAGAACACTCTTGACCCCGAGTTCGATGAGGTTCTCTACGTCCCAGTCCACTCTGCTCGCGAGAGACTGACTGTCGAGGTCATGGACTCCGAGAAGATGGGCAAGGATCGCAGTCTGGGTCTCGTCGAGGTCTTTGCCGGCGACTACATCTCACAGGCGGAGAATGGAGAGTACAATGTGCACGACCAGAAGAAGATCATTCAGGGAGGCCTGCAACTTCATGGCAAGGGTATTGCGAAGGGTGTTTTGACTTACAACGTGGCATTCTACCCCTGCCTAAACGTCGCTGACCCCGAGGATGAGGAGGAAGAGCACGCAGAACCATCGGCTGAGAAGGCTTTGGAAGGCGCGACTCGTTCTGCCGAAGCTGGCAAATTCAGCTCACTCGAGCAGAAGAAAGCCGACGAGAAGAGGCACAGCGGAGCGGAGCTTGAGCCAAGCCCGCCCAAGACCCCGGTCACACCGGTTTCGCCAACCATGCCCAGAAAGTCCAAGGACGAGAGCGGACCCCCCAAGATTCGACTCTCTCCTCAGGAGCTGCTCAAGTACGAGTCTGGTCTTCTGATCTTCAAGCTGATGGAGGCCGAGATGCCCGAGCACAACACGCACTTGGAGGTTTGGGTTGACGACATGGCTTTCCCGTCATACACATCGTCAGCAGCGAAGCACAAGAAGCATACTTTCGAGGAGATTGGCGACTGTTTCATTCGAGAACTTGACTTCTCTCGCTTGACGCTCAAGGTGCGAGAGAAGGGGGACAAGATTGAGGGTAGCGAGAAGGACAAGGACCACACCATGGCAAAGCTTCAGGGCAATACCTTGGATACGCTGAAGCAGTGTCTGGTAAGTCATCAGCCATTGTTTGTTAAGGATTGAGGACTAACCGAACATCAGAACAACCCCACCACACTCAAGTTGAAGGACAAGGAGAATCGCCCAAGCAGCGTCAAGGTCAGCCTGAAGTACATCCCTGTCAAGATGCAGCTCGACCCGAGTGAGAGTATCAACAATATGGGAACGCTTCGTGTGGACGTCCTCGACGCCCAGGATCTCCCTTCGGCAGACTCTAACGGAAAGAGTGACCCTTACTGCAAGTTCGAGCTCAATGGCGAGGACGTGTACAAGACGAAGGTCCAGAAGAAGACGTTGCATCCCGCCTGGAACGAGTTCTTCGAGGTTCCCGTACCATCAAGGACGGCTGCCAAGTTCAAGGTCACGGTGTGGGATTACGATTTCGCTGACAAGCCGGATTTCCTTGGAGCTGCCGACATCAATCTCGAACAGCTTGACCCATTCAGGCCGAGCGAGAGCCGGTTGATACTTGACGGCAAGTCGGGTACAGTGAGATTGAGGATGCTTTTCCGGCCGTCGTACGTCACTCGAACACGACAGGGTACATCGACCTTCTCGGGAACGTTCGCAGCTCCTGGTAGAATTGTCACCGGTGTTGTGGGAGCGCCCATCAAGGTTGGTGGTGTAGTTGGACACGGTGTTGGCAAGGGCGCTTCTTTCCTCAAACGCGGGTTGTTCTCCAAGAAGGATGACGACTCCGATGGCCCCTCGTCAAGCTTCAGCGAGATCCCGACCATTGTTGAGAATGGCAGCCCACCTGGTCCGACTCCTGGACTTGGTCTCAAGAGAGCAACTGGCTTTTCCACGTCTGATGGCAGCGATTCCACAGACACGCGACCCGGAACCTCTTCCAACGGCAATGGTTCGACTCTAGGTGGCCACAACCGCACCAAGAGCAACGGTGCGGCCTCCGTTCATAGCCTCAACCCTGGGTCCCCAGGCTCTGGAAGTGCCACGTTCACCGTGGTTGCTGCCAAGGGCTTCCCGCCTTCAGCTGACTTGTACGTCGTCATTAACCAGCTGGCACCGAAACCGAAGGTCATTGGAAAAACCAAGCACCACAAGGATGCCACAGGCTTTGTCAGGTACAACGAGACTTTTAAGAGCACTTGCACTGCCGACACTCAATTCAAGATTGAGGCCAAGGGCGAGCACAAGTTCAGTAGCGATGACGACTTGGGTGAGGCTCTCTACTTCGTCGATGAGAGTGGCGCGGAGGCCGAAAAGGAGATCAAGGTCGGCAGCGGATCGGTTATCATCAAGAGCAACTTCATCCCTTCCGCCGAATCTCTGGAGCCTGGAAGCCCCAAGTCAATCGTTCGCCGCAGCTTCATGGGCAAGAGAGAAAGCCGAAGCAGAGAAGGAACACCGACGTGATCGCACCTTCGGACCATACTTTCTACAAACGTTTCTCCTGAATTTCTAGCAGTTCTTTTCTTTTTGAAACCAAAAGCTCCTGATCGCTTTCAGATACCTCCACGCCGTTGGGTGGCTAGTTTCATCCACTCATGGAATCTCTTTTTATTGTTTTGATTTTGAGGGCATGGAGTCGGAGGTCAAAGGAGGATGGGTTGGAGGATGGCGAATACGGCAAACAGAATATTGCAGAGATTTTTGCAGTTGCACTTGCCGGCAGAGTACTTTCTTAGCTGCGCTGTAATTAATGACATTCAAATGTGCAAAATCATATCCATGTTGATACAGCAATTACGTGTGGTTGCATGCCATTGGAGAGAAGTTCGTTTACTCTCCATGATATCAATCCTCCAGAAATATGATGTTATGTAATCAGAGCCGTGCACGGACGACATGTACCTGCAGTAAGGGCCAATCTGAATCAGGCAACAAGGCATCAGTTAGCTACGCAGTTTCCCTGCTGAAGCTGTCCGTGACGCGAGCATGGAGCTGCCTGAGCTGGCTCCCCGAGTTAACCACAAAGAGCGCCCCATCGTCCATTCCAACGCCCGACCTCACCTCAACCCTTCCACAACCACCGCTCACCTACCGACGAGAATCGACGATTCCGATACACAAAACTACCAATCCAACGAAATTCGTCCAATCGCCTCACCCAATCGTCGAGATGGACAGCCTCGTGGCCAAGTACAGCCGCCCGGCGTACGAGCAGCACAACACCTTCCGGGACGATGAGCAGGAGGACCTCGAGCTCATGGGCGAGGCCCCGCCCTTGTCTCTGAAGTTTGCTATGCCTCCCGTCGCACATGTGAGTTGATTTCTTTCAAGCCGTGATTGATGTTGGAAGGGAAGCAGTACTGACATCCCCGCCCCCTCATCACAGCCCTCCTCCTGGCTCCGCGCAGCAACAGATGACCGCGCCAACCCCGACTGCCCCATCAAGATCGCCCACGGAACGACAACGCTTGCCTTCCGCTTCCAGGGCGGAATTATCGTCGCCACCGATTCCCGTGCCACCGCCGGTAACTGGATCGCTTCGCAAACGGTCAAGAAGGTTATCGAGATCAACAGCGTTCTGCTGGGCACCATGGCCGGCGGTGCCGCCGACTGCCAGTACTGGCTCGCCTGGCTCGGCATGCAATGCCGTCTCCACGAGCTCCGTCACAAGCGCCGCATTTCCGTCGCTGCCGCCTCCAAGATTCTCGCCAACCTCGTCTACTCATACAAGGGCATGGGTCTCAGCATGGGAACCATGTGTGCTGGTGTCACCAAGGAGGAGGGCCCCGCGCTCTACTACGTCGACTCAGACGGCACTCGTCTGGCCGGCAACCTCTTCTGCGTTGGCAGTGGTCAGACCTTCGCCTACGGTGTCCTGGATGCCGAGTACCGTTACGACCTGACGGACCAGGAGGCTCTGGAGCTCGGAAGCCGCAGTATCCTGGCCGCCACCCACCGTGACGCCTACTCTGGTGGTTTCATCAACCTCTACCACGTCAAGGAGGAGGGCTGGGTCAAGCACGGCTTCAACGACACGAATCCCATCTTCTGGAAGACGAAGCTGGAGAAGGGCGAGTTCACCAACGTCACGGCCGACTTGGATTAGGAAAGGGCGCGAGCAATTGATGATGCTGTTATGAAGAACCCCGGGCACCCCTGACAATTACACTCGGTACTTGTGTTGCCAGAAGAACGGCAAGTTAGAGGGTAAGCTTCCAAGGAAGACACTCGGGCAGTTGGTAACGGGTTAAATGGTCATGACCAGCGAGAGGAGACAGCTGAGCTTTGGAGGCATTGGCATCCTACGAAGGTGCGGATACCTTGTAACTTGTAAACTAGACCATGATACAAGTGCATTCTTATGATTTTACAGTTTTGGTACAATGACTTTTAGGGGATTCGCATACACAATGTGGTGAAAGGCTGAAAGGGGGGTATCATGACTTCTGTCCATCCCTTCTCACCCAGCCGCGAACGCCGAGGATACCGCCCTCGTCGCTCGCCGCATCAATCGACCACTTCTTCATTACAGACACGGACAGATCACTCTCCCAGCCGGCCTCGTACATCTCCATGCCAGTCCAGGCAATCATGGCTGCGTTGTCCGTACACAACGCCGGCGGCGGTGCCGTGACCTCCACATGCTCGAACCCGCGAACATTGAGCATCTTTCGCAACACGTACATCAGGAAGCGGTTGCTCGCGACACCACCGCTCACCACCAACGTCTTCAATGCATCTTTCAGCTCCGGCTCCGCTGCAAGGACGAGGAACACGCGGGTGGCGAGGTGCTCGAACAGCAGACGCATCGCAGCGCGTGCGAGAACCCTCCGCTCGTCGAGTGTCATGTCAACGCCGCCCGCCTCTGTGATCCTGCGGATCTCGCTGCCTATCCCGGCAAAGGCGTACGAGAGGTCGCGCGACCCGGCCAGTGGGGGGTGGAGTTGCCAGTGATACGGGGCCGGGGCGACGTATGTTGCAATCTCGTCGCGGCGGTATGTTGGCGGGGTGTATTCGTAGTCGTAGTCTGGGTTTTGGCCGGGCGGGAAGGAGTCGGGGAAGGCGAAGCGTTCGAGGAGGGCGCCGTACATCACGTCGGTATGTGCGGCGAGCATGTCGGCGGGGAGGATGTGGCGGGCGGCCTTGTCCAGCGCGTCGCCGACGGCGATGTCCTGCGTCGAGGCCAGGATGCGGTGGTCCGTCAGGGAGCGGGAGTGCACGAGCTGGGTGTGTCCTCCTGACACCAGCAGCGTCAAAAAGGGGAACTCTGGTTGGCCACGCGCAGCAGTGCTGGTGGTGGCGTCTTGCTTGAGGGCGGAAACGAGCCGTGGGGTGAGGGCGTGGGCTTGCATGTGGTTGACGGCGACGAGGGGCACCTGCCATGCCGTCGCGAGGCCCTTTGCGGTCGAGAGGCCCGTGGCGAGGTTGGAGGACATGCCGGGCCCGCGCGTGACGGTAATGAAGTCGGGCTTCTGGCGGGGCACGCCCGAGACGGTGATTGTCTTGTTGTCATCGGCCGGCGGCGGGAGGGAGGCGAGGGACTCGGCGATCAGGGGCGCGAGGGAGGCGTCGTGGCCCGCGAGAGCGGCCGGGGGCCAGATGCCCCCGAAGGCGCGGTGGTCGGAGGTGATTTTGCGGTTGAAGTGGAGGTTTGCGCCGGCAGGCGTCTTGGAGAGGAGGGCTACGCAGGTGTCGTCGCATGATGTTTCGATTGCGAGGGTGAGGAGGTTACGTCGGTGTTGGAAGGTAGGCCTGTGGACCTGCCGGCGGAGGAGGGTGCGCCATTGTGTTTGTAGGGGTGGTGGGCGCATCGAGAGTGTGCGATTTGTGTGGTTTGGGTGGTAGACGGGTGAAAGATTGGGAGGGTGGTGGTGACGGAGAAGTTTGGAGCTCTTATCTTATCGAGGATGGGGCTCACCGAGGCACACCGACTTACACGCATCACACCGAGCTACGACCTATTCCACCTCACAACGGCATCAATTGCGAATACATAAGTGAATGGGTATTTTGAATACAGTCTGGCTTTTGTGAAGCTATGCGACTACTTTTCCCACACGTAGAGATATTTCCACGGCTTAGAGAGAACGGCCACAAAAGAAACAACCACAACAGAGATGGCAATAGAGATGATCATAGAGACAATAATAACTACAGTAATAATAGAGATAGCAATACTTAGCGATAAAAGAAATGATAATATTAATAGAAACCATAACTTTCATAGAGATAACGACGACGACAACGACGAAAACGACGATAGAGATGACGACAACAGAACTAATGATAATAGAGACAATAACTAACGAAAGAGATAACAACGACGACGACGGAGACGGCGACGACAGAGACAAAAACAAAAGGGGCGACAGTAGAAGAGGTAATAGTAAACTTAATAAAATAAACTGTAGGAAATACAGAGACCCCAGCATGTTTAGTATTAGGCATCTCATATGTTGATGTTCATTTCATTGTTTTGATACGCGCCGTGGGCTTATTATTATATGCCCAAGGAGCCAGCCAGTTGGCTCATAATAAGGAGTGCCCGCTCCTCAACTCGAGAATGACAATGACCACAAATTTTATGAAGCATATCCTCGACGCCATGCGGGCGAACGTAGGGCGAGGACCTAGTTACATTGCCCTAGATTTCCGACGTTGCAATAATGCTCAGACATCAAACCTCACAGATAGTCACGGTCAAGTCTGCTCAAGTTCTGTATCGTCATTTCATTACGCTTAGTTGCCAGACGGCTTAACATCACCCATACCCTCGCCGTAATCCTCCTTCAGAACCTTGCCGCCAACCTCGAGCGGGTGGCTCTCCTGCAGCACGTACAGCATCCTCGCCCAGCCGGTCTCGCTCACGTTCTTCCACGCGTGGTTGGTGCCGCGCTGCACGGATACGTCGCCCCTCTTCATGCGGCGCACCTCGCCCGAGTCGAGGACGAGGTCGATCTCGCCCTCGAGCACGACGCCGTAGTCGAGGCTGACGGTGCGGTGCATCGGCGACAGCGAGCCGGGCGGCATGTCGACGATGCGCATGACGCTGCCGCCGGGGATGACGATGCCGGGCGGGTTGGCGAGGCGCTCGGCGTACGAGGAGATGTCCGCGTTGCCCGTGAAGGAGGCGGGCGTCTGCTCCGTCGTGTAGCCCAGGTAGAACTTTGCGTTGCCGCCGACGGTCTGTTGGGGGATCTCCTCGGGCAGGGAGGTGTTGAAGATGGCCTTGCCCTCGGGGTTGTGGTCTGTGATGAAGCGCTGGGGGCGGCGGAGGTCGCTTGAAGGTGCGTCGGATGCCATTGCGGTGGATTAATGTGGTTTGTTGGTTTTGTGATGCTCTTGATCAAGTTGTTTATTCAGTACTAAGAAGCTTCGATTATGTTTTAGGGAAGTTCTTGCGGAGGGTTTATGACGACACAGGCACAATTGAGACGAAGGGACCAGGCTAATCAGATGCGAGCTTGAGAGAGAGGTGGCATTCTTCTACTCCCCTAAATCCAGCTTCAAACTTAATAATCAGCTTTCCCGTCTGATACAACCGGTGTGTGTAGCTCTTTTCCCCGCTACCGCGACACCATTGAGGCATTGCCGAGAGCATCCCGAGGAGCGAGTGATGCAGGCGCCGAACGTCACGGCGGAAAGTGGAGGCGGGACCGGAAAGAGGGGGAATCAAGTGTCCCTGAGACTGAGCGGGATGAGAGGTGGATGGGGTGGGGAAAGGGGACGAGGAGTGGTTTGTGCGGGGATGGGAAGGCGGCGGACGCTAGGTATGGAAACTGTATCCTAAAATCCCGGCAAAAGGATATTGAAACTGGGGAAAGGTGTCTTTTTGTTCCTTTGCCCTTCCAGAGGGTCTTGTTTCGTATGTAGCTTGTGTGGGTCGTGAGTGGCGGTCTTTGACTTCGGACTCTTCGCGGACAACGCATGATGTGTGACGAACAGCTGAGTCGACATGTCACTTTCGACGAGACCTACAACACACAAGCTTCTGTGTTCTTCATGTTTGAAACGAACTCCAAATCAGGAATATAAGTCTCGAGGCGACGTTCGTAATCGGTCTCGGGGGTGTATTTCGGTCAAAAATGTGATCAAATGTAGTTGAAGTGATACCAATAGCGACGACGACAATAGTAGCGATAATGAGAATAGTAGCGATGATAGTAACGACGACGACGACGACGACGATAGTAACGGTAGTAGTAATGATAACGACGACGATACTAAGTTATGTCAAAAGTGCGAACGTTGTGATTGTTTATGGTCAACTAAGTATACAGAGTAGGGTATTCGACAGGATGTGATTCTCGCGGCTCGAATGCCACAATAAGCTATGTACAGCGCCTCTCACAGGCATGTCAACATCGTTAAACTCCAACCAATGCTTTACTCTATCCTCCTGGCACCGGAAACGTTGGGCACACCGGTACCCTCCACCACCTTGGCGCTCACAAAGTCGTAGATGGGCATCTCGGACAGGAACTTCGTAATGTGGTGCAGCGTGGGAAGCTTCTCCCAGTCATGCGCGTCCATCTTGACGGAAACGTCGGACGACCGCGAAACGGCGTGTACCGTGGCGGGTACGTCCCGCGCCTCCTCCTCGTGCGGGACCACACACGCATACTCGGCATCGGCCTTTCCAGGCTCCCCGACGGAGGGGATGTACCTGTACGTCAGGATGCCGTAGTCCGCCTCGCCGCCGATGGTGCCGTGCTCCGTCTTCGGGTCGTCCGCGCGCAGCTTGTTGAGCCTGATGTCGGCGAACGTGGCGCCGCGCCACGAGGCCTTCACCCGGGCCGCCGTCGCGTGCAGCTCAAAGTCGATGTCGCAGAACAGCTTCGGCATGCCTAGCTCCTCGCGGCCGGAGACGATGGGGTCTGTGAGGCTCTCGAACAGCACGGACAGGTGGGTGCCGTTGATCGTGCTGCCGTCCTTCTTGACGTACTCGATGCCGTGGATGTAGAGGCCCAGGTGGTTGTATCCGCCGCCGCCGAGCCAGGACATGTTGTTCAACCTGGTGACCGAGAGAGAGGCGGCGCAGACGGTGCCTGGGGCTTTGAAGCGGAAGGAGTCGGTAGGCAGGATGGTCTCGAGGAAGGTTCGTGAGGTGAGGAACTTGACGGACATCGTGGTGAATGTGCGCTCAATGTCACCGGGCTGACGACGGCCGAAAGCGTCTTGGCGTGGACCCGGGAAGGGTCCGTAACCGACGGGCATGCGCCAGTAGAGGTCCTTCTTCTTTGACCACAGCCATCGGTTGTAGACCTTTGTTGCGTGGTCGTGTTCATCGTGGCCAAAGTTGTAGTTTTGGTAGGTGTTCACTGAGACTTTGTGAGCATATCGTGGGGTATCATCCGGAGGATCGGCTTACTCTCAACAGCTGGCGGAGCACCAGGAATTCTGTCCTTGCCGGCTTGGCGTGAGTACTCCTGAATAGCATGTGCACGGGTCAAGCGGATTTGTTGGTAAAGGCGGAGTCGTTCCGGAACGTCCTCAGGAGAAGTTCCCTTGGGCAGCACGACCGCCAGCGCGGCGCCGTCTTCCATGGCTTGACCTGCGCCCTGACCTTGGTCTTTTTGGCTGTTAGCATGAGGCATGCACTTTCGAGAATCTCAACGTACGAGGAGTAAAGGGATGGGCGGCATCTCCCAGCAAAGCAAGCTTGCCGTTCGTCCACGACTCCATTGGGTCCATGTCTAGTAGCTGCCAGACATTCACTTCATCTGGGTGCACCTTCTTGATCAATTGCAAAAGAGCCGGGTCGAAGTCCTGGTAGACCTTTAGAAGTTGCTCGATTGAGCCCTTCTTGTTCCACTCTGAAGTGTGTTAGTACTTGAAAGACAAATGTGACGTTGAGGGCATACCGTCGCTAGCTGTTGCGTGAGACTCGGTGTCGGGGTGGATGCACACAAAGTTCAACAGCTGGTTGTCGTTGCAGGGGTAGATGACGATGCGTCTGTCTGTTCCAAACCAGATACCGAGCTGGTTGTGCTTGTCGATGAGAGGAGCGGTGACGGGGTCCTCCTCGACAACGGCCCGAGGAATGAGGAAACGGAAAGCCGCCTTGCCTGAGCGAAACAGCTTGGGGTCGGTGCCCGTTACGTATTTCCTCGTCTTGGACTGAACATGATCTTAGTCTGTTGCTCAAGAACCATGGCTCATGAAAACTCACGTAGATACCGTCAGCGCCAATAATGACATCCGCCTGGATCGTCGTTCCATCCTCCAGCTGGAGTGTGCCCTTCTCCGGGTCGGCGCCAACTATCTTAGACGCAACATGCACCTTGGCCGGGGTGCTAACACCATCTTCCACAGTAGCCACACTTCGGATCTCGTTGTGGAGATAGGCGCGGTGAACCAGCTGCCACGGATGCTGCCACTGGCCCTTGTGCTTGGTGATGTCCACGTCGAAGCCGCCCTTGTTGTTCTGGTCTCGCTCTTTGAAGTGGTTCGCCGGGTTGCCACCAAAAGTCTCGGCGTAGATGCCCCATCTTCTCAGCAGCCCGTTTGAGTTGGGCGCCAGATGTACCGCCGCACCGGTCTCGCTGTTCAGTCTCGATTGTTCGTATAGCTATGTTTCTGCGATTAGCTCACAAACGAGGTGCGTGAGGACCATGAGATTCCTTACATCCACTTGGTGGCCCTGTCGTCGGAGTGCGATTGCGGCACTCAGACCTCCAATACCGGCGCCCACGATGGCAATCTTGAGGGGATGAGGATATCCGCCGACGAGGGGACTCGAATACACGCTATTCGGGCGCTGGGCCTCACCGTTGACCAACATGATGTCGACGTGGTCCTTTTTGTGATGTCTATGAAGTCTTGCGGGATATGAAACACGGACGCTTTAGTATGAAGGGTGGGAAGCCTTGGAAGAAGGTGAGTGAGTGAAGGGAGGGCTGGGATTAAAGCTGCATATGAAATAACCGCACAAGAAACCAATTATAACCCCCCCGGGCAACCAACTTATGGGAAACATGTGCAGAGAAGAGCAGCAGGGCGAGAGGCAGGGCTAGTCGGGCTTGCAGACCGTCATCTCAAACGCTCCCGCTCGGCTGCGCATCGATCGTCGCGCTCGTACTCGGCCCCTCCCTGTCCCCCCCCAGCGCAACCACCACGCTGTCTGTCACCACTCTCTCCAGGCTTCTTCGGATCGAACGCAAATTACCACCACACCCGCCAAGACCAGCCGTTCGAAGTAGTAGTCTAGCAGAGAAGAACAACCCCGAGTGCATCTACCGTTCCATCGGGATGGCTGGCTTGGTCCCTTTCCTTGGCCCGCGTGCCTCTCCCCCCGCATTTGGCCGGGCGGGAAGCCGGAAGCACGGCGGGGGAGGGACCAATTTGGAGCTTTACCGTCTTTGTCCTGCTGCTTCGCAGTAGATGGTCCTATGTTGCTGTGAAACCTCGTCCGCAACTAGACGTTGATATGCATAACAGCCCAGCGGCATGCCGGCTGGGATGGTCCACAGGGCGAATAGCAGCCGCACTAGAAATTGAACGTTGCCGAGTCGAAGGTGGAATGGCGGGTGGTGATTTGTCCATCACCGGTTCTTCGTGTCTGTTAGTGTTCCGGGGAGTTTTAGGGACGATGGAGGGGTAGCGAGCAAAAGACCGGCTTGTGGGGGTGGAGCCACTCTGTTGTCGGGTGTGTGTGCTGTCGCTGTCAGTGCTGTCTGACATGAGTACAAACAAGTGACCACCGGAGACACTTCAAGTTTCCAGCCCCCATTCTTCCTTTCCCAATTACAGCGCCAAGCCAAAGTCTTCAGTCATGTCGCCCGGCGTGTTTCGCCGATGCTCTTCGTCTGCTGCATGTCATGAGTGGATGTCTTTGACACCGCCGGACGTAGTGGGATGAAGTGAACTCAATCCCGCGAGATCGAATACCACTTGAATGGCCTCCAGGCTTCACCTTGCTCTTCTTCCCGCCTGTCGGGCTGTTTTCCCGAGAACGCACCATCGAATGCCTTGTGCGGCAAGCAGAAACGTGTCTGACAAGCTGAACTGAACGTACGTGGAACCCTCGGGATCCGTGCCCCTGTCCCTCCCGTCTCGGTCACGGCAGACAATCGGCTCCGGCGTGCTTACCCCGCCCCGATACCGCTCCGAGACACCACCAAAGCCGGGCCACCCCTCCTTCCCCCCTTCACTCACCACAACACATTTCCGGATCGGACGAACTCATTTACACTCCGCTCCGTCCGCCGTTGCCCTTTTCGCATTTTGACAAATTCTCATTAACAAAAAACCAAGGATCCACAGAACCCCCCAACATGGCCCCGATCCCCTCCGCCCTCATCACGGCCGGCAGCGCAGGCCTCGGCGCCGCAACCGCCCGGCTCTTCGCCCGGAACGGCTACAACGTCGTCGTGAACTACGCCAACAACGCCGAGCGCGCAGAAACCCTCGTGAGGGACCTCCGCGCCTCCTCCCCGCTCGCCGCGGACCAGCAGCGCTTCGCGGCCATCAAGGCGGACCTCTCGCGCAAGGACGACCTGGCCGAGCTCGTCCGCGGCGCCGTCGCAGCGCTCGGCGGCCGCCTCGACGTGCTCTTCAGCAACGGCGGCTGGACCCGCATCAGGAACCTCCAGGACCTGGACGAGAACGTGGACGAGGACGACTGGGACCGCTGCTTCAACATGAACGTCAAGTCGCACCTGTTCCTGATGCACGCCGCCCGCCCGCACCTCGACGAGGCAGAGGGCGCCCTCATCACCACGGCGTCTCTGGCCGGCGTCAAGGTCAGCGGGAGCTCAATGGTACGTTGATTACCTATAAGCGGTTTCCTCCCCTAAGTCCCCGCTGCTGGGCCGTTTTTCCCGCCCGAGGTGGTCACAGAGCGGAGCGGAGAATGGATGGAATGGGCAGGGCCACTGTTCTAAGACGTAAACAGGCCTACGCCGTGACGAAAGCAGCGCAAATTCACCTCGTAAAGGCCCTAGCAATGGCGGCGGGACCCAGGATAAGGGTCAACAGCGTCTCACCCGGCCTCCTCTTGACGGTAAGTCCATCATCAAAGACACCACCACCAACACCACATCCATCCATTAGACCCGCGTCCGCGTGCCAACCCCCACCCTCTGCCCATTTCCCGAAAAGACACATCGGCTCACTTTTGGCGCTACCGCGCCGGCGACATGACAGGACTGGGGCTTGCAGTTCTCCGAAGAGCAGCGGGAGGCGATGCGCGAGAAGACGAGGCTCAAGAGGCTGCCCACCGTCGACGACGTCGCCGACCAGGTGCTGTGCTTCGCCAAGAGCAGGAGCGTCACCGGCGCCAATGTGGTTATCGACGGGGGCTTGAGCCTCTGAACGGGCGCAGGACTATGGGAGATAATGGAGAGGGGGCAGGCAGATGGAACAGACGTTGTATCCGTAGGGTCAGGTCAGTGACTGGCTGGTTAGTGGTTACACGGACGCGGGATGGATCTCCAGGCAGCAGCAGCAACAAGC
Source organism: Colletotrichum fructicola Nara gc5 (assembly GCF_000319635.2). NCBI lineage: Eukaryota > Fungi > Ascomycota > Sordariomycetes > Glomerellales > Glomerellaceae > Colletotrichum > Colletotrichum fructicola. Next base: position 2,020,027 of record NW_027094051.1, on the reverse strand, counting down.
ACTTGTTGGCCCCCTTACAGACGCAGTAGCAGGCAGGGTGAGCAAGTTAAGGCCAAGGGCAGGAAAAAAAAATCAAGCCAGAAACCATGAATACGGAATGATGGCCAGGTTCTAGCGCCAAGGGTCCAAGGTTGGACCGGGGCAGATGCGAGCAGTTCGTGCACTCAGACTCGCAGAGAAGCGCTCGGATTGGCCCCCACCCACCCTTACCTACTGATGCGGCCTAGGTATGTGGCCTGCGTAGTCTCGGGTAGGGGTCTTCCTCCCACATCCCGAACCCGAAAGCCACGAACGAAGGGGGTTATCAAAAGGGTAAAATAGCAAGGCGGCGAAGTTTAAAGAAGAGCTCAAAACCGCTGTGTTTCTTGAGAATATCCAGTCATCCAAGTGCCGAAACGCCGTTTCCCTCCCTTTTCCCTGCCATGCGTGGTTGTGTCGTATGCGTCGCGCGTGTGGTTACAAACAGTTGGTACAAACAACTACCTCCTCTCGACATCTTCATGCACACCACTTCTTCGAATCACTCACTCGCCGACCTCCCTGTCCTCGCTCCAATGGATATACGAGACGATCCGCCATTTCCACGACTCATGTCGTATTGCCTTCCCCCATACGAACATCGGCACCCACATGATCAAGACGGCAGTCGCGATTCCCGCCATCGCCCCGAACGCATTCACGTACCCGGCCTGCTCGATCCATGTGTTTGTGTAGAAGGACAGCAGGAAGCCGAAAAGTGCTACGAAACAGACCGACAAGTCAGCTTTTACCACACCAACATTGGACGAAACAGGACAAGCATGGGATGCCGGCACACTCACACTTGAACCCCATTACCGACAGCGTCACCTCCCCGGTTATAGGTCGGTACGCATCAATGACATACACAGTTGCGATGTTGGTGCCCTGGGAAATGGAAAACGTCACTAGGGAAGAGAGGGTGTCAGAAAACGGCAGAGCAACCAGGACACGCGGGGCCGGGAGAGAGCTTACAGAGTCCCAGGCCAATGGTCGGACAGATCCAGTGCAGCTGGTTCGCGATCCCGACGCCGTACAGGATAAGGGCCAGAGGCGTCGATATCATGGAGATGACCATGGCAGGAAGCCGCATTTCCGGATCCCTGATGCCGCCATTGCGTAACGTGAACCAGTCGGCCACCTTGTCCCCAAGGTGCCCACCCGCTGGGATACCGGCCGCGGCCCCAATGATGCCGGCGATGAAACACAGCCCGATCTGCCAAGCATCGAATCCGTAGGCGGTGTTGAAGGCAGAAGCGATATTCGAAGACACGGCGACGAGGAAACCAACAGTCACGGCTTGCACCAACGCCGCCCACAGCACAGGCGGGAGGATGATCAGACCCAGAGGTCGGAGAGACAGCTTCAGCAGGCTCTCTCGCGTCAAAGTTTTGTGAAAGATTTTCAGGGACGACAGGTAAGAGTTCTTTCTCGAGCGTGGGAGAGCGTTTTCTGCGTAGCGGGGAGCGAGTTCGCTCTCTGAGCCCACCGAACCAGGCTTGTTGGCGTCGATGGATGCCATTCGGTTCCAGTTGCTCGCCTCGTCTCGCTCGTAGGCCGTCTCGGGGAAGGTGAAGAACGCAAGCGCGAGAACGACGCCGATTAAGGCCGCAGAAACCTCGTAAATCACTCTCCAGTCATGGTTGATGGTGATGAGACTGTCAAAAGCCACTGGTCAGACAAAGTCGAAAGCACTGCAGATCCTGAAGCGAACTTACCCTGAAATCACCAGTCCAAAGCCAACTCCTGCGGAGAGGAAAGAGGTATACAAGCTTTGGGGTCGTTAGCCGGATACTGATCAACACCAGCCGGACTCTATACTTACGCCATGATGGTCCCTCTTTCGTGCAGAAAGAAGACATCAGCGATGGAAATAGGGGCAATGGTCTCTGCTGCACCAGCACCGAAACCCATCAAGATCCGCCCAGCAAGAAAGCCGGCGTACGAGTGTTCAAAGATGAGCCATATCGTGCAAACAAAGTAGATCGTGTAGCTGGCAACGTAGACTGGGCGCCGGCCAAACTTGTTGGCCATGGGCACCCAGAAGAAGTTGCCAACCCCCTGAAGCAGCGCGGTTGTCGTGAAGAAGTACGCCGTCTGGGAGATGGAGTACGACAGAACCGCATTATCCGTAGCCGCAGCCGGATAGAACTCCAGCGCCGTCTCCAGAAGAGCTATCGACGGGCCTATCACGAAGTTATCAGAGATGATGCCTCGTGTATATGGCTGCGTCTGCCGACTTACCCGCTGCAAGAAAATTGCACATCATCATGGCCACGCAGATCAACCCCGCCATGTAGTATTTGTACCATTGTGGCCTAGATGGGTCAGCCAAAGGCCCCTGGTTTTCACGATCCGAATACCCGGAAACCTACCAGTTTAAAGGGTCATTTGGGTCTGTGGAAGGTTTGGGGATCAAGATGATCTCGTTCGTAGCCTCGTCCCTCAGACGGACATTTCCCAACGTCCTTACTGGTGCCTCCTCCGGGACTGCATGTCTTGCGACGTGATCATCCATTGCTGGGCTCTGCTGTGTGTGTCTGTATGCGCCGCGAGTTGCAAAGCGGTTGGAGCCGCCCTCGTTGGAGGGTCCTCGAGGGAGGATATGGAGACCTGAGGGAGTTGCGACGCTCTTTGCAGACGGAAGAGTCGGGTAGTGTCTGAAGACTGCCCGCGGGAAGTCGGGGAGTAGTAAAGAAGTGGCTACTCCCCGGCTCAAGGGACGGCCGCGATCGATGAAACAATCGAAGCCTGAGCTATCTGCCGTGTCGATCGTTCAACGTTGTTGCATCAAAGGGAGGTCTAGACGGAGGCGCGTGGCTCTACTGGCACTCTGCGCAGACACACACAAACGGCATAGGTTTAAGCTTTGCCTTGTCGGTAGAATATTGATTGGGTTCTGTGGGGAAACAGGGTCCGGAAAATGGCCGCCAGACGCGGTGATTCGCAGAGTTGCTGTGAGGATGGGTGACGGGTGATGTGTGAGGAGAAGGACGGCAACGAGATGGTGTCGACGAAGCCAGAGGGGATTCGAGGACGAGCAAAAGGGCCACCAAAGGCTACCTACCTTGGATGTTGATGCAATATCTCAATGTGACGTCGCAGCCCAATAGAATTGAAAATATTATCCAGTGATACCTGGGATGAGTAGTGAGAGGGCTACGAGGACTATGGATGGGATATCTCCAGGATGGATGGGGATAGGTGACGGGCCTAAGCAGGAGATTGGCAGGCTCAAACCCTGCTCACCGATGCAGCTCACTAGATGAGGGAAAGACTTGGCGAAGCATGGGAAAAGGGAAAGACAGGGATTTAGACGCAGCGGCCACTGTCTTATCCGCGACTAAGGGGTTTTCGAGTTTAGGGGGCAAGTTCCACCAACAAGCCTTTCGCCAAGACATTGGACATGGTTGAGCGAAACATGACCAGAAGAAAACCAATTGGTGGGTTCTGTAGGAAGCACTAGCGTAGGAACCAGAACGGATGTCCTGGAGCATGAGCAGCAGCAGTGGCAGCAGGTGAAAAAGGACAGATGACAGACGTCGTCTCGACCTCTCGCCCCGAGATGAGATGGGATGGAGGTGACGCTGTCTCTCCCTCAGGTTCTCGGGCTTTTGTTCTCTTTGAGGGAAAGGCGGCGGCGGCTTGCTAGCCGAGGATCGATGATTCAAGATGGGGACTCCCTCGTGTCTCCCCGAACAGGCCCCGCCGCCACGATTGCACGCGTAAGATATCGGACTTTGAACAGGTCCAAGCCTTGCTGCAAGAGCCTCAAAGAGAGGAGAACTCGGTGGTGCATGAACCACGCACAGGACACAAGGTGCCGTTTTCGGCCATGTCCTCCGGTCGACTTGTGGCCTGGCAGCAAATGTGACAGAAAAGGCTGTACATAGGGAGCACCGCGTTGTGTGTGCGCAGCAGCAAAGTGTGGCTGGTGCTCAATATGGGGTAGGAAAAGCAAAAATTTGGCAGCACTGCGCCTAGCCAGAGTAACCCCGGCATGTCTCGCCTAAGGAGACGCGCAACGCGCTCTCCACGCATGGTTGTGAGTTCTGAGGTTGAAGGGGTATGGCATGCATGTTGCCGTGGACACACACTAGCAGACTAGAGAAGGTCAATAGTCCACACAAACAGAGATGGGACGAATGCTGATCCTGATCATGGTTTCTCAACCAGCAGCGCCAGCGGAGAACGAGCATTGGAGGCCGCTTCCAGGGCCGCCGGGTGGTTCCTGACTGTTGGAGAAGGTGGAACGGATGACTGCAGCTTGGCTTTCGTCCCAAGTTGCAGTGCAGAAGAGTACGGAGTACTACTGCGGTAAGTACGTAGGTAGCGCGGCCTACGTGCATTTGGCCATGCAGGATGCCGCGGAGACCGCCGTCCCTGAGATATGCACCGCGTCGACGACATGCAGCGCCGTTATCTCGTCACCTGTGGGCCGAGGGCGAGACCTGAAGAAGACGCGCAGACGAGGCCATCCTCCCGCCCTGGCCGTTCATGCCATCCATTCAGAAGGATTCTGACATGTGTCGACATGTTGGACGACAGACAAGGAACGGAATTCGAGGCCCGAGAGTGGCCCGGGGATGTTGATGAACTCTCTCGAGTGGTGTCGTTCTCAGTCGTGGCCCTCGGCGGAGCTGAGAGTAAGGAGTGTTTCAAGTGACGTTTCCCGGATCTCTGGTGCAGCGGGTAGAGAAGAAGCTTCATCATTCAAGGTTGATTGAGTGGGCATGCGAGGTTTCTGTTTCTAAATTTCGATGCTCGGTTATGGACGCCGGCGTCTCGAAACAAAGTAGACTCGTCATGGTGCTATATCGAATGGAGCGATTCTGAAGAGAGGACGCGTCTGCTCTTGTTCAGCTTGCCCCAGATGTGGCCGATGGCCCCGTCAGGTAAGGCAGAATTCAAGCTTCGTGCCACGGCTCCATGGCCGGTGGAAAGATTAGGGTTGCCGGGATGGGTTTGACGAAACTAAAACGGGGGGTGGCCGCTTTCGTCATCTGCGACCAGCTAAGCAGAGGGCGCAGAGCAGAGCAGAGCAGAGCAGAGCAGAGCAGAGCAGCAAATGCCGCCCGCCTGTCATCTGAAGTTCCCGACTTGAGGTTGTCTCGTCTGGCGCGGCGGCGCGCCAATGGCAGTTGAGAGCCGAGGGAGGGACTTGGGTCGAGTTGTGAGGATTCCGCCGCGGTGCGGGTGTTGGTGGAGGAGACGACGTGGAATCAGAGATGCAGCAATCAGATAGATGCAGGGTGAAAGATGAAGGCGGGGCGCCAAGCTCACGCTACGTGAGAAGCTCACACTAAGGCAGGAAGAAAGGGTACTTGCGGCCAGTAGGGAGCGGAAGTACCGCCGCGCTACTCCACGTGCGGGAAAGCACCTTGACGGCAGGTACCGCGCCTCAAAGACGTGCTGCGTAAGTCTCCTAGAGAAGGGTTCCATCATCAGAGATTTAGTGGACGACGTCCTATCAATAGCGGCTTAGTACCGTAGGTCTACTGGAAGTGATGTGCCTCTGTACCGCGGATGGTAGCTAATCACACCTCACATGTGGGTCCCTCATCGGAGGGTCCCATCGCACCATTCCTCTTCGGGATTTCCGGCCAGGCCCTGGGATGGCACGGATATTAGAGCCTACGTAACGCTCTTTTCCCTTTTTCTCTGGGTCTGAGGGACTGAATGGATGCTGGCACTGGCTGGCCTTGTTCACATCCATTTCTGATAACGCTGCAACGCGTGTGTTTCTTTCCCCATCAAACACGTCTTCACGGGGGATACCTTGACACCTTGACACCTTGACACCTTGACACCTTCCAAATGGACGTCGCTTGCCTGATGTCCACCCTGACGTCCACCACGAGGCTCACCTGCTCACAATTCCCAGTGCCTCTTCCTCGCCGTCCGACTCTCGAGCGCCTTGCGCGTGGGGATTTGCCGGGGGAGGCTGCGAGGGACCCTGGATCATCACTAGCCATGTTCCCCGTTGGCTTGCAGTGGCGTACTTTGTGCGCTACACGCTTCCAGTCGCTGCACTGCGCTTGCTCACCTTCCAGGATCACCAGACTGTTTCTTCTCAGGTTCCTCCTCCGTCGCCGGCCGGCGGAGAGGACCTTTCCGCTACTCGATTCTGAACATCCACACTCAATTTTGTTTGTCTGGGTCAAGATGCCCTTCGCAAGTGTCGAGGACCCCGTCCCGCCCGCCAAAGTGCGGCGGTGAATCGGACTCAAGGCAATTGGCGCCGTGGCTTGCCGTGTTGGCGCGCGTCCATTAAGGGCCACGAGTCAAGCATGTCGACTCAATTGACTTTTGCCGCAGTGCTCAGTGATCGCTACCTCAAGGAACCTTACACGTGTAGCCGAGCGAACATGCGGCAGGCAGGGTCCTTTGACGAGATGACAGCACTTTGCCTGAGACTTCCTGGCATTCCAGCAACAAGAGACGGACCATCGCATCGACCATGGACCTTGAGATGGGTTAGAGTTGACAACCGCTGCCGCCGGCTCCAAGACTGGCTCGACTTGGCTACAGCCGCTCAAACACCATTGGAGGGACCTTCAGGTTTCGTCCACGGGGCGGGCATCACTAAGCGGCCGGCCTCCACGCCTTCCATGGGACATGGCTGGTCTACGGAGGTCTGCGGATAGTGGTCAAGGTTGAAGAGTCAAGGGTGCCTGCCGCTTCGGGCGATTTGCAGATTATCCGATTTGCTCCAATATGGATGGATACTGAGGTGCATCCATCCGTCCTCCACATGGGCAGCGATTGACACTTCGGATTCCTGACCTGTCCGGACTCTTGTCGACATGGCGATCGAGCCTCGGGCCTTGAGCCTCGGGGGGCCTGCCTCGGGTCCTGTCCTGAGCTGCCATCAAGCGAGCTGCGCTGCGAGCTGCCGGGTCGTCTGATGGCGATGGTGATGATGACGAGGATAGTCGTCGGCCCTTTCAGCCTCACAAGTGCGTCAAGATCGACAGGTGGTGTGCTGAAGTTCAGGTCCAGGCACGCCCACACGCTGTCCATATATGCTGGACCCTGCCTATTGACCGACGGGCTGAAGTTCACTGGCACGGGGGGGACAAGGACAGACAGATTCATCGGATCGTGGCCGTGCGCGTGCGCGTGCAAATCAAGATGAAGATGAAGAAAGAAGACACACAAGAAACAGCAGCTAGGCAGTCCAACGATGCGATGCGGAAAAGCCGCGACGTCGACGTCGTCTCAGTGCTCGGCCGTTGAAGGATCCTTGCGACGCCTCGCCGGGATCTGGGTCCCATTCTCCAGTCGCCCTGCATAACTCCAGACCTGGTCGTTCCACCAAATGCAACCAACGACCGAGTTTTGGGTTTCGAAGCTCTGGCAGCTTGAGCCTTACCCTTTTGAGGAGCAGCGCCGGGCAGAGGATGACGAGGCCACCCCCGATCGCTGTCCTGTGGTCTCTCTTGCGCCGTGCGCCGGGCGGCTTAGTAGCGCATGTAGGGGCGGCCCTCGCAGAAAGACGCTGTTTGGCCGTCATGGCAATATACTCACCACCGGCGGTCGACGTACTTTGATGTGGCGCTGAGAATAATACCCAGAGTACCGTGATTTGCCTGACGCGGCACCTCACCACCCTCTCCAGGTTTCCAGGTTGCTCTCTGTTTTGTTTCTATGGCCTTTTTGCCTTTTCTGGTCCCGCTTCGAGCCGCAGCTGCTTTTCTCTCGTCTGGCAACTTGCCTTGCCTTTCCTTGCCCTGTCCTGCCTTGTCTTCCTTAGCTGGGACCTTGGACCCTCGCATAGTGCCAGTGCCGCCGTCAAACCCACGTCTGCGTTGCTCATGCGCCTCGTTGAGTGTCCGCACTTGCATCTCCATCTTCACACCCCCAGGGCATTTTCCCAAGTCCCAATCTCAAAGTACGTACCCTGTTTTTTTTAGAGAAAGGTTTCCCGCCTAATTGTTCCTTTCTTTCTTCCCCGGTCCCTCCCCTACGCTCCCCATACCTTTAAGGTACGGTACCTACCTACCTTACATCTCTATCTGCCTTACATTACATTACCTTGCCTTACATACCTTACCTGCCTTTGACATACCTTAACTCTCAGTCTCCAGTTCCAGTTCCAGTTCCAGTCTGAGAGTCAGAGAGCCACGAGTCGAGTCGAGTCCGGTCCAGTCCAGTCGAGGGTCGGTTACTTTTGCCTCTCACCTTTGCCTCGCTATATCTTTCCACGCCTTACCTAAAGGTACAACACCTCCCCTACCTCCCCCTACCTGCCTACCTACCTACCTTGCCTTACCTTACCTTACCTTGCCCGGGCATACCTTTGCCTTTAAGGTCTCCGTCCAATACACATACAGCTCCTCCCCAGACCAGATCAGACTGGCAGCCACCAACCAGCCCAAGGACGTAGCTGAACTGACCTAAGCTAAAGAAGGGATCAAGCCCACCCATACCTTACCTCAAGGTGCCTCCGACTACCAACTATCTTACACACCTACCGCACACGCCCCGAACATCAGGTCCTCTTCTGGCCTTGCAGTTCTTGGCTGCAGCCCGCCCGATTCGCGCCGCTGCTGCTGCTGGTGTTGTGCACCTACCGGTACTGGGCTGTCTTTGCACTGCACTGCACTGCACTGCGCTACCCTTGGCTCTCTCTCATTTTCCTCCCATCTCCTCTCCCGACTTCCTCCCACATCGGATCTGGATCTGTCCATCCTGAGGCCAGGTAGCAGAACTTTTTTTCCTGCTCCCGCAATACTTTGTTTTTCCCCCTTTGTCATCTCGCTGCCGACTCTCCCGCCCGTACGGCAGCCACCCAACTCCCGTCCTCATCCCCCCGAACCGCGTATTCTTACCGCTCCCGCTCCGTCCGGCGCCGTTGGCCAACATTGCGGCCAATAGCCGGACCCGCTCCGACGTCACTACCTTAATATCTTCCTCTGCTGGACGACGACCACCACCACCACCACTACCACTGCTGGTGTACCCTCGAACTGCAGAGCCGACCTCCCGGTACCGACAAGCAACGAGTTTGCGTTGCTGATTCCCCGAATGAATTCTTCCAACAATCTCCCGTTGGCCTCGGGGCCGTCACCGTCGGCTACCATTGTTGTCTCAGCTCCAACTTTCGCCCCGAATCCGAATGCTCCCTCACAGTCTGTCTCGCCGTCCCCTGGACCGGCCGCCCAACAAAACCAGCAGCAGCCTCCGTATCCCACTTCCGCCCCGGCCAACCAGAGCCACGCCGCGACAGCCAGCCTTTATCAGTGTGCCCATTGCCAGCGACGGTATTCTCGCCCCGAGCATCTCGCCAGACACATCCAGACTCACACTCTCGGCAAGCGTTTCGCCTGTCAAATATGCGGCAAAGCATTCGCCCGCCAGGATCTTCTGAAGCGCCATGTCACTAACCACGAGAACGACAATGACCCCAACAAGAAGAGACGCCGGACAGACACCTCGCCTGGTGCTGGTCGCGTATCCCACGCCTGCCGCCCTTGCGCTACCGCTCGTGTCAAGTGCGAAGAGGTGAAGCCTTGCACCCGCTGTCGCAATCGCAACCTCAACTGCGAGTACTCCTCAACCGAAGCAGGCTCTGCAGCCGCCATGCACCTCCTCCACCTGTCCGGAAACCCCAACAACACCACAACCTCCACCCCTGGCTCGCTAGCCACGTCTCCGTCCCAGTCCGCATACGACAGCAGCCCCTCCGCCGCGTACCAGCAGCCTCCCCAGCACCATGCCGGTCTACCAATGAACATGAACGGTCAAATTGCCTCGGGGCAGCACATCAAGGCAGAAGGCGGTCAATTGCCGACCCCGGATAACGGCATGGAACCTATGCCGAACGCTATGCCCGTCAATTACGAGATCGGCGCACAAGGTGTCGATATGGCTATGCCCTTTTCCGATTTTCTGCAGAACGTCATATACGAGCCGGGCATGGAAGCGTCGAGAATGGCCGAAGCGCAAGGTCTCGCCGTCCTGGACTTTTGCGACAACTCGAATCTGGAGCTGAACGAGGTGGACTTCGGGCTCCTCGATCACTGGAACATGGATCACATGAACCCTGGCTCAAACCAGAGCTTTACGCCGCGCACCGATGACTCCGTCGACCTGGTTCAGATGCGACAGACACTCGTCAAGGTCTGGACCGACTCTCCGTGGCAATGGGCGCCCAACAACAAGGACTCTGGATATGTCGAGCATGGCAACTTTTCCGTACCGTCGGGCGACACCACCAGCGCGGCCTTCCAGCAGAGCCGCAGCAAGCACCCGAGGATCGTCAAGGACAAGCTGGACCAATCTGGCCGGGACCAGATCTTGGCCATCGTCCTGCAGACTTGCAAGAACGACGCGATCATGACGCGAGTCGCGTCCTCGTTCCCGTCGCTCGAAGTCATGGACAGCCTGATTCACATCTACCTGGCTTCGCATTTTTGTCAAACGTCTCAATGGATTCACCACGGCTCGTTTTCCATGAACGCACAATGGCCGGAGTGGCTTGCGGTCGCAGCTTCAGCTGGAGCTACTCTTACTCCCGTGCAAACCTTGCGCAAGTTTGGGTTCGCTCTCCAGGAGGCGGTCCGTGTCACCATTCCGGCAAGGTTCGAGGATGCCAACACCACGATCAAGAACCTGGGTCTGGTCCAGACGTTGATCTTGGGCCAGGACATTGGTCTCTGGAGTGGCAACCGACGCAAGATGGAGATCGCCGAGTGTCACCTCATGATCCCAATCACTGTAAGTAATGTTCTCGGCTTCTCCGTCCAGGATAGGGTTGCTAATGCGCCAACAGATGATGAGGTATCGGGGCAAGTTCCAACGAGCATCGTACCCCCTTGTCGAAGTCAATATGTCCGATGAAGGCGAGGTTTTGGAGAGGAAATGGAGGGCCTGGTGCGAGCGTGAGTCGTGGAAGAGGTAAGCATGCTGGTTTCCAACCCAGGATACCCTTGCGCTAACATATTTAGACTACTTTTCCACTGCTTTGTGCGAGACGCTCAGACCTCCATGACAACCCTCACCAACCCATCGATGTCGTACTCGGAGCTCACCCTTCCCCTCCCGGAGGCTAAGGAGATGTGGTTTGCGAAAACGGCAGCGGAATGGAAGATGCATTACTTGGAAAAAACTGCCGGGCAAAGCAAACGGCCCCCATCGATCGGCGACCTATTCCGGGATATCAACCTCCTGGCGACCAACCGCCAACGCCTTGATTTGCAATTTGCAATCTCCATTTACCTGCACGGCTATTGGGCACTCATTCTCGAGTACCTCCAGCTTTGTTCCGTCTTGCGTACCCGGACTTGGCTGAACAACACTGGGGGCCATTCGGAGGAGGTGCTGCGCTCGAGACATGCCGAGCTCTGCAAGGACCTGCAGGGCTTCCTGCATGTCAGCACGGACTGGCACGAGATGCTTTCAACGCAGGAGAGCTTGGTTCTGCACCTCCTGATGATGAATCTGCACTTGTCACTAAACGACTTGCAGCTGTTCTCTGGCAAGGAGGGCGAGGACCAGGCTCGTCGCGTTTTTGGCGACCTTCGCGAGTGGTCGCAAAGCGCCGAAGCTCGCCAGTCTCTGTGGCACGCTGGCCAGATCTTGCGCCAAGCCAAGATGTTCCCTCCAGGCCATCTGAAGGACTTTTACGCTGTAGCCGTACACCATGCGTCTCTGGCGATTTGGACGTACGGAGTTGTGACCAAGGCGGTGGGCAACAAGCCGACGCCACAGACCGGATACGAACAGGAGAACGTCTTCCTAGACGGCACTGAGTCGACCGTTGTACACCGCTTTATCGGCTTCAACCAAGGTCGTCCAGTAATTTTAGGACCCATGAGCAGAGCGGGCGCAACCGAGGCTTCGGTCGACGACCCCAAGGCCTGCATGGAAATCGCCCACGAGATCCTCCGGGCCAACTTCAGAGACTCGACGGACACGCATCCGCCGATTGTTGAGAATCTTTGTCTTCTGATCAAGCAGCTAGGGCACGCTGCTTGGGCTGTTGGCATGTCATGACATCTTGCTTGTTTACGAATATCATAACTACCACTTATTGTCTTTTTTACCTTCTTCCTTTTTACATCAATTGGCGGAGTCTAGAGCGGGCGGGCGGATGGATGGATACCCATGTACCAAAAAGCAATCCTTTGGCGTATTTGGATAGGGTTATGTGCTTCGTGATGAGAAGCTCACCCATCGAGTTGCATCAGTCTCAATTGACGACTTCATGACCGAATGCTCTACTCCTATTGGAGGGCCCCCCTTTTGACATGCGTGACGTTGTTTCAAACCTTTCAGCAACTTTCAGTTTCTTCTGAACATTATGCTTAGTGCTCAGACGGGCGGGCCCTTTCTCCCCCTACCAAAGACAAAAAAAAAAAACCCTCGCAATACTGCACCTGCACCCGCATGAGGCAGAAGTCAATCGGACCCTCCGAACTTGTCTGGTTGGCCTTGAAACTGCTCGGACTAGCCCCACGAAAGACCTGCATATGAAGTCCAAGGGCATCCCAACTATATGAATGGATTCAGACGGAAGACCCCGTTCACCGACGTTAGCGAAGGCAGACTGTCCAACTCTGTACCGCAGGGGCCTACGCGGACTGCTCCGCTTAGGGGGCTTGCCTGCTTGTTCGCTGCGTAAAGGCATTCGTATACTCAGTACAGAGAATGTAGTAAGGCAGGCTTTAGACTCGCCGGGATAGCCGGTTACGCAACCACACACTCCATTATGATGGGCAACTTGTTTGCACCGCCTCCCCTAACAACTCGCCCTATAGGGCTCTTAACGTTGTGGGTGGTATGTGTGTCTGTGTGTGTTGTACTAAGTAAAAAAAAACGCGCCTGCCAACACGTGTGCTCCTACGTAAAAGAAGGAGATCCCAGCTCGTTGCTGCCCATATGCCGCGAGTCATATGCCCCCTCCCCGGGATCATAGCTCTTATCGGATGTGTGCTATTAGTTAGGCGTTGTCGGGTTGATGAAACAGCGAGAGAGGTAGAGACACAGAGACAGAGACACACAGAAAGAGAGACAGAGACCGAGGGGGGTTAACCCATCCATCGGATCGGATCGGGTCGGTAAGAATGGGGGTTTCTCTCAACTCTCTCCGCGACTGTATGCTCATAGGGTGAGCAGAGGTTTTGCAATTGAGTTTTGAGTTTTTTTTTTGTTCTAAAAACCCCCCGGCGCGGCGCGGCAGGAGTTGCACTCAGACGAACCCCCAACGGCCGCCGCGACGAGGAGAGAACCCGAAACCGAAGCAGTCAATGCCTGTAGCTGGTTTTAGTAGCTGGGTTTACACTACTACGCTGTATTCTTGCCGTTGTTTTTAAACACCGCAATATGGTCTCCTTCGCTAGTCTAGCTATTTCTCCGGCTTGGCAAGAAAAGGGCGCTGAGAGGGCATCTCGAACCGAATCTGGGTTTCAAATTATATCATAGGCCGTCTCTAAGCTGTAAGCTCTATTCCCTACCCTCTCCTCCCCTCCCGTTTCGAGGAGAGGGTTGTGAGCTTAACGATAACGGAGGGAAAAGGGGCTCTAGCTGTGATGTCAGATGCCAATTCTTGATTCCACATACCGCCGGTCCTTGCGCGCGCGCGCGACGCTCTATTGGTGGCCGCGGACATGATTAAGTCCGCATAGATTGTGTCCACTGCCAAGGCCACCGCAGAGACTTTCCTAACCAGTTTTTTTTTTTCTCGGGAGAAACTTTCCAATCATGGCAGATTCAGAAAGAAAAAAAATCTACAGCCCGCAGTACAGATCTGATGCCCGCAGATGACCGACTGCGATCTGTGGGAAAGAGGAATAGGGGGATCGGGTCGGGTATCGTCCTTCCGGCCTTGGAAGGTCGGAAATGTGCGCTGATCATCTTTGTTCATGCAGCATGTGTTCGTCTTGTCCGGACCCCCTGAGACCCCTGACGCAAGGACGGGCCAAAAAAAATCCATGGAGTTCTGGAAGATCGCCGTTCTTGTTCTTGGGTCGCGTGTCATGATTCGCGCCGGGATAATCTATGTGACTTTTATTTTTCCGGATCATCCAAGGCGCCCCCAAACTTTGTGGTGTCAGTGAGTGGGAGCCGGTGGTGCTAAAAAATCTACAGACGACTACTACAACTGATTCAGAGCCAAGACCCTACGTCGTCTCGACTGAATCGGACCCATTGTCCAAATTTCGGGGCTGCACGTGTGCTTCGCCTCGCCCAGTTTCTTTCATATGATGGTATGGTCAGGGAACCAGGAAAGTGAAAGGGACAGGATTTTAGCCGCCATCGCCAAGGGGACTGATCCTAACACCATGATAAAGGTGTCCACTGACAACGGTGCCGGCAGCCGTACACGGTACGCCCGCGCAGATGCATCGTGCCTTGGAACGCGGAGCATGCCCCGAGATTCGAAAAGATGGTAGTCGGAAGCTGTTCCGATGCTGCTGCGACCAAGGAACGAAATTTGAGACCACATGGCGTCGCTCGCGCCGGTGGGAGGATCCAGCAAAGTAATCACGGGCAGTCCGGACACACTTATATCAATTGCTCAGGGTTAGGGTTGTCAAAGGCTAATAAGAGAGCCGTGACATCCGACGTACTCTGCGATGAATTTTCCGTGGTTTCCGGGAAATCCGGCCATCAATCCAATGCATTGTGGTCAGGCCTGCGTTGTGGTTTGCTGCTCACATGGCCAGTCTCGAAACCTGTGCCTGCGTACTCAATTATTCCTATCGGAGACAATAGTAGTAACGACGGCGACGACGGCGACGACGACGGCAGATAATAGCCCTAGAAAAAGTAGTCAACATAGTATTGGAAAATAGGCGGTCCCATGCGCAGTCATCCCATCTTCTCTGGGTCGCCTGTGTTTGATCCGGCCAAATGCGACATCAACCAGCACGGACTGAACGGGGAAGCTTTCACGTAGGCGGATCAAACCGAACAAGCCCATCTCAGAATCACAAAGTGAAGCCATCGCGATCTGAGGTTGCAGCTTGGGGGCTGGATACTTGAAAGTTTAAACAGACAAAAGTTCGTCCCAAAGGCAGGCAGTTCCTGCCGAACCCGTTCGTTACCTGTCACCCGGTATTTGTCCTGCAGTGGGCTCCACTTTTGACCGGGAGAGGCCGATCCACCAGTCGCCGCCACGTGGGGCATCTGATAGGGATATCGGTGCCTGCCTGAAAGTGAAGGGACCCTCCAAGATGTCCAGCTCCTTCATTGGGCGGTCGCACCACCCAGAGGCCCGCTGATGCCGTCGTTGGACACGAACCAACGCGGCTCCGAGGAGAACGTCATCCGCTGGTTTCGCAGCGTTCGCATTCACCTGGTCGGTAGCTTACACGTGAATGTGCTACGTATGCTGCCTTGCGCTGCGCGTGTGTGTAACGATTCACGACCCAAGGGAGGAAAATTGCGGAGGTTCGCGATAAGGGTGCAAACTGCCTGCGAGCCTTCGACATTCACGTCCCGCTTTCCTCCGTCCCGGCCCGAGTCATCCGGAGCAGCTCGATCGTGAACATATCTCGCATCTTCGTCAGCGAGAAGTAACTGCTGCCAAGAAGAAGGAGAGAAAACACGATCACGATGGACCGCATCCTCCTCAGCTCGCCCGTCGAGCCTCGCACGGTGGCCGTCGTCGCCACGACGGTCGTCGCAACCATCTCCCTCCTCTCCCTCGCCCGCCTGGGCCTGTACGTGAAATGGAGCTCCTCGATTCCCAGCCCTCTCAAGACCAAGATCCCGGAGCTCACGAGCGAGGAGATCAAGAGACTTCACTATCGCCCCGATCACTTCCCGGGTGCCCGCGATGTCGAGACGCCGGTAAGTACCTCTCTGCTATCTCCGCGACGATAAGAAGACTAACGACCCCCCAAGTACGGCTGCATGCGTGTGTATGAATGGGGCTCAACAACCGGCCCCAAAGTCATCCTCATCCACGGCATCAGCACATCCTGCATGACCCTCGGCCTCATCGCCCACGCCCTCGTCGCCCGCGGCTGCCGCGTGATGCTCTTCGACCTCTTCGGCCGCGGCTTCTCCGACGGCGTTGGCGACCTCCCCCACGACACCCGTCTGTACACCACCCAGGTCCTCCTCGCCCTCGCCTCCTCCCCGCTGGCCTGGTCCGGCCAGAACTCCATCAGAGTCATCGGCTACTCCCTCGGCGGCGCCGTCGCCGCAGCCTTCACGGCCGCCTTCCCTGACATGGTCGAGAGCCTCGTCCTACTCGCGCCGGCCGGCATCATCCGCGCGGCCAACTTCGGACACCTGGCGCGGCTCACGTTCCAGTCAGGCATCATCCCCGACCGGATCCTCGCCTCCATCACGGAGAGCAGGCTGAAGAAACCCCTGGCCCCGAAGCGGTCCAACGTTGTGGAGGACGAGGACGACCCGGCGGAGAAGCTCGTCGACGTCGCCGCCGCCGAGGCGTCCTCTCCTGACGGCGGCGACCTCCCCGTCGAGCAGGTCGTGCGCCAGTACATCTCCTGGATGGTCGTGAACCACCGCGGCATGGTCCCCGCGTTCATGAGCTGCGTCAAGCACGGCATCCTGACGGACCTGCACGACACGTGGCGCGCCCTGGGGAGGAGGAAGAAGGGTACCACGGCCGTCTTGATCGGCCGGGCGGACGAGGTCATCTTCGCGGAGCATTACGCCGAGGACGGGCTGCCGCTGCTGGGCGGCGAGGAGAATGTGCACTGGAGGGTCCTCCCTGGCGGGCACGATTTTGTTATGACCAAGAAGGATTGCATCATGCGCGAGCTGGATGTGTTCTGGGGTATGAAGGTGCAGGCGTAGAGTTAAGGATACCCAACTAGAGGCATGGAGCACACGATAGACACGAGATGCATTTTTGTGGCGGCTGTTTGGCTGCGGATTCGTCGACGTTACATTTCTTTCAAGCGGCGGCACTCGACAGGTATTCTTTACGAACCAGAATCAGTAACAGTACTAGTGGCAGTCTGCCTCTATGCAACTCTGCCGCAGATCATTTGATGATCTTGATCTAATGTGTGAGGTTTGTGAAAAGTACAACGGGTGTCTACATGAGAAGCGAGGGGTATTCTGTCCTGACATCAAATACTCAAACACGCAAACGCCCACCATCCATCCGCCGAGTGGACAATTTTGCAACTCTAGCGATCGAGCGCCTGGCTGTGACACTATGCATTTTGTCAGTACAAATCTTGGATGGTTCGAGAATAATAAACTTACCATGTGCCAGTAAACACCCTTCTTCTTCAACAGCTCCGAATGGCTGCCCTTCTCCAGCAGTCTTCCCTCCCCAAGCACGAAGATGATGTCCGCGTTTTGAACAGTCGCCAGGCGATGTGCGACAACGACCATGGTACGTCCTTTTCCAGCCCGTTCAAACGCAGCTTGGACACTCTTTTCGCTCTCGGAGTCCAGAGAGCTGGTTGCTTCATCGAGAAGGAGGATGTTCGGGTTCCTGATCAGTGCGCGGGCAATGGCGACACGTTGCTTCTGGCCACCGGAGAGTGAAACACCCTTACTGCCAATGTTCGTGTTGTAACCCTCTGGGAGGGATACGATGAACTCGTGGATTGAAGCATCGCGGCAGACCTGGTGTAAACGCTCATCGGTGACGGAGTTCTCATCCACGCCTAGCAGGATGTTCTCTCTGATTGTTCCCTGGAAAAGTGTCGGCTCCTGGGCAACCAATGACAGGTTCTTGCGGTACTCATAGACATTGATATCCTTGATGTCTTTGCCGTTGCACAGAATGGCGCCCTTTTCGACGTCGTAAAAGCGTTCCATGAGAGAGATGATACTCGTCTTGCCACATCCAGAGGCACCAACAAGCGCAGCAAACTGCCCCTTCTCAATAGTCAAGTTGAGTCCCTTGAAAACCGACACATTTCGCGTCGGGTACTTGAAGTGAACATTCTGCAACTCGATTCGGACGCCGCCTTCCGTATCCGGGATCTGCTCAGTCACTGGAATAATGTCCTTGTTCCTCGAGTCACGCATGTTGATGATGCGGTTGGATGCCCCAGTGACTTGCGCCGCATTGGGTCCGAAGCTGAGACCTTGACCGGCAGCTTCAGCTCCTTGGATCACAGCCATGAAGCAGACGAAGAAGTTCTGCGGGCTGTACTCGCCGGAGGCCAACAAGCGGCTGCCATACCAGAAGATGAGAGCTTGGCAAGCCATCGAAATCGAATCCGAGAAGCCGAAGACAGCACTGGTCCACTTCGCTTTTCGGAAAGCGTGGCTGACATGATCCTTGAGGAGCTTCTCGTAGCGAGTACATGTGACGCCCTCCAAAGTCAGGGCAGAAACAGTTCTGAATGCCCCAATGGATTCTGAGGCAAACTTGGAACTCTCCGCGAAAACAGCGGCATTCATCTTGTCGAACTCAATCTCGTACTTGAACCGAAAGTAGCCTCCCGTTAATCCAATCGGCATGGTAACGCATAGAGCCACCAGGGCCAGTTTCCAACCAAAAGCAAACGCAATGCTGATGGCTCCGACAATGTTCAAGATTGCCACGTATACCATCGCCATGTTGAGACCCAAAAGCTCTTCGAGCTGCTTTGGATCCCCAGCGACTCGAGCTGTCAAGCTGCCGTGTGCGTTCTCCTCTTCGTCGTAGAAAGATGTCCGTTGGAACAGGATCGCCTCAAAATACTGCTGTCGATATGTGGCACAAATGAAATGAGCCAAATGGGTCGCGACGAAGCCCATGAAGAAGTACGACAGACCAACTCCGATCGCCAAAATAACCCACATGAGTGACCAAAAGTTGCTGTCGCTGCGAATCTTATCAGGGCCATTATCCGGATTGAAGACGACGATGACTTTGGCGAAAAGCCATGCCTGCAACGGAGTGCCAGCTGCAGCACAACCCGCGAAAACCACAGTCAGAATACAGAGGAGCCAACGACTTCTCTGTTCATAGAGTAGTCTGCCAAAGCTCTGGAACAGGTTGCGGTTGACAACCTGCGTCTTCTGTCGTGTGCTGTCTGCCTCGGATCGCGCAGCGCTCTTTTCGCGGTCGAGGATTGCTCCCAAGTCCTCTTCCTTGTTGTCTGAGTCGCTGTCTTCCGTTTGGTCACCGAGCGAAAGTTGCTGAGCGTGCACAAGACCATAGTATACGCCTTCGTCGTTTTCCAAAAGACTTTCGTGTGTGCCTTGTTCAACAACTTTTCCTTTCTTGAGGACCACGATCCGATCGGCCTGCTTAATGGTAGACAGACGGTGGGCAATCGTGATAGTTGTACGATTCTGGGATATCTTATTGAGGGCAGCTTGGACGATTCTCTCGCTTCGGACGTCGATGGCGCTGGTGGCTTCGTCCAGAATGACAATTTTCGGTTTTCTGACGATGCTTCGGGCAATGGCGATGCGCTGACGCTGGCCGCCGGACAATTTTGCGCCACTGTCGCCGACTTGGGTGTCATATCCCTGGATTAAAGTCAGTATATTGGGCCGTCGAAAGGAGTTCAGATAAGAAGAGGCACTCACATCTGGCAGACGATCGATGAATTCGTCGGCAAAGGACTCCTGGCAAGCTTCCTTGACGAGTTCTCGCTTCTTTTCCTCGGTTTCGTGTTCCCACTGAGAGCCAATAAGTCCATAGGCGACGTTGTTGAAAATGGTGTCGTTGAACAGGAATGGTTCCTGCTGGACCAAGCCGATCTGCGAACGCCACCATTTGACATCAATATCGTCAAGAGCGTGTCCGGATGTCGAGATTGAACCGGCGAGCTCAACGTGTGGACCGGTCTCCTCAGGCTCGGGCTTGCTCTCTTCATCGTCCGACTCTTCCTTGCCCTTCTTCTTGTTCTTCTTCTTCTCGGCCTCCTTCTTCTTGTCTTTCTCGATCGTCTTGGCGATGACATATTGATCCTGCAACGTGTACCATCGCTCGATAAGGCCCACGATGGTGCTCTTGCCCGAGCCAGAAGGTCCAACAATAGCTGTCACCTTGCCGGACTCGATTGTCAGATTTAGACTATCAAGAACCTTGACGTGGGGTCTGCTCGGGTACGCGAAGGTGACGTCTTCGAAGACAATGTTGTCGTTGGCCGATACTTGAGGTTCTTTCAGTTCTCCCGTGGTGGGGGCGGGAGCATCGATGACAGTGAGGAACTCGCATGCAGCTACCATTGCCTTGCCGATAGCAAGCAACGGGGTGCTGATTCGCTCGAGAGACATGACCACAAGCATGACGGACATGAGCACACTGCATCGAAGGTTAGCACGAGGCGAGTGACCGTCTCCTGAGAAGTTGCACTTACATGATGACTTCGCCTACTCCATCGACTCGGCCGTCAACCCAAGAATGAGTGCCGTACCAGAACGCAAGGCCAAACGCAGAGAACAAGGCAAAGAACTAGAAGGAGTCAGCATTCAATTCGACTTGTACGCAATAGATTGACGCACAATAAGGCCAAACTGGAGGGCCAGTAGAGGGGCTGTGAATTGACCCTTCCGTTTCGCCTGCTCGACAAAAACTGCGTAACGGGCAGCAATACGATCTTCCGCGCCGCACGCAGTGACCATTCGAATACTGGAAAACGCTTCACTAGCGACAGCAGATGCCTTGCCCTCTGCCTTGGTCATTTCAGAATGACCCTTGATGATGAAAGGCAGAAGGGCTCCCAGAACGACCAGAATGAACAAGATGCAAGAGGCGGTAACCAGCGTCAAAGCCCAATTATAGGTAAATGCGATAACGATGGCGGCGATGATAGTGCCGTTGAACTCGAGGAAGACTCCAAGCTTTTCGGAGATACCAATCTGAAGAGTGTTCGCAGTGGACGTGCTATGGAAATTATATTAGCTTGGCTCTTCCTTTTCCAGGTGCAGCACCCCGCTACCCAGAGGACTTGGGCTCACTAACATGGTGCTCGATGCCATGCCTGGTGGCATTGAATCAAGGACGTGAATTGTTTGGCCAAAGAGTCTTTGGAGGTAATGGAGGCGAATGGCAGACGACAATCGGATCCCTATCATTCGAAAGGCGAACTTGTTGGTATAGTTGAGAGCGAAACGGGCGAGGAAGAGAATGAATAAGTACAGCGCCTGGCGGTCTGCGGTCTTCCTGAAGTCGTTCCGTGCGGCCTCATTTTCTGCTGAGAATGCATTGAAGTCGTTTACAAGCTGTCCAAAGATGACTGTGTGCTGTGTTAGAGACCAGGACGAAAGTATGTTGGTGAAAGCACACCTTACTATTCATCAGAGGTAGCGTGATTCCGGCGGCGATGGAAGCCAGGCCGCCGACGATGTACGCCAAGATGTCCCATTTCGTGGCGTATGTAAAGACGCGGGCGTAGTCCTTGAAAGTAGGTTCTCTCTCAGGTCTGACCTTGGGTTCGGGTGTTGGTTCCGCATCGCTACTCTTGACAGACTGGTCGACAGCCTTCTTTTCGTCCACGACGGCTACCACGGGCGGAATACCGTCCGGCTGGGCGGTATCCTTGTTGATAGCTTCCATGCTAGGTTAATTTCGTCGGGCAATTCAAAGTGACATGTTCTTCGACGAAGAAAAAGTCGATTGGAAGGAGAGAGCCAGGATCGGTATGCCGATGATTGAAAGGTGAAAGAAGGAAAGAATTCGCTGATTGGGTGTGAGCGAGCTATACGCGTAAAGCAATTGGCCGGTAGGGTCAAAGAGCGTATAGAGAGAAGGAGCCGCGACCTGGGATGCGAGGATGGTCGAGGGGAGGAGTATTAAAAACAACAAGACGTCGTAGGGAAAAGATGGCACTACAACTTCGCGGAACTCAAGTTCGATTTTTGACGACCAGGCTTGGCTGCCACGAGTCCATTACATGTATTATTCGTTCCTTCTCATTCTCAGTCTCTCGCAGTAACTCGTAAAACTGCACGTCTCGTAAAACCTCCCGAAGCGGTTAAGGCCAATCAGGATGCCTTGAAATGGCAACGCTGTAGGGATGCCGGCCGGGGGCCAACGGTAGTGGAGGGATCCTGGAAGTCAGCCGGACCCATATTTGACCCGTCCAGGAATGGCCCAAATGGAGGGACGGGCGGTGCACGCGCCACCGACTGCCCTCGCGCTAGGGGTTCGCCCGAGTTTAATTGGAGTCTCCTTCGTCCTCCGCAACGAAGAGACTTTGTCGCGTGGATGGAAGCGTTACATGCCTCCCATCAGTTTTGCATCATGGCATGGGCAGCGGAGCAGCGGACTTCACCAGATTCCAGATCTACGAAGAAGACGCCTTGCGGACTTTGCATCTACAAGACCAATCATGCGAATAGCAGGTCTGGAGGCTGCAATCAGGCTTACGACCAAACCCAGAACGGCGTCATTTCAGCGTGAGTTCAGCGCTTCCAACACACCACTTCCAGCGGCGATGAATCTCACTGCAACAATTCATGTCGCTAGTGCTCCAGGCAGGTGCAGGTTTACTTTGTTTATCTGGGATGAAGACAAGCCTCATGTCTCGCAGCTGCTTAGCGTCGTAAATCCACCTTAGCGTCGTAAAACATGTTGCTCCAAGTTTTACGGGCCGTGCGCACTCCATGCTTCATGGCCATGCACCTCAGTTCCTCTTCCGCAATCAACGTAAGGACGCTGAAGTGGCCACATGTCATCGAATAACACCACGTACAATTGGTGCCTCAGTGACTCATCTCCGCCGCTGGCGGTGCTCGATCATCTTGGATCAGCTTGCACGTGGTTTGTGACGAATTTGACTGCTGCTGCCTGATCTGCCTGCTGGGCGTCCAGTGTTGGCATGAAATGTGTCTTATTGTTGCAGACTCTGACGACTGAACGACTCCGATTCCAGCCGCTCGGGAGGCGCCAATCTGACCCCGAACCCCATAGGTAGACACCGAGACGCGGCCCCGCTAAATCTGTCCGGTTCCCCATCTTACCGCGTGGTGTTCTTACCATGTCGGGTTCGGACTGCTCAAGAACACCGACTGATCCCGACAAGAAACGGCCAAATGTGGGCACACCCGAACACTCGTACCGACACCACCCATTGTAGTAGTCCTAGAAGGGCTCACTGTAGGACTAGAGAGTTCAGGGCTGAACCTTAACAACGACAACATGCGGCTGTAGCTTTCTTCAGTCGATGATTTATGAAATGAACATTGTCGTACATCTCGTCGCTGTCGATGGAAATCAAACCTGCTGTTTGATTGAGGTTCCCTCTTATCCCGACGATGTCTCATTGCCGTAAGGTTCACTATGGGTTTACCCACGAAAAAAGGAGTCATTGTACCCGACAAGTTTAGAATAATTATCACTGCGACGAATGAGAGCAGGAGTTCCGCACCGTCCCAAACGTACCGCAGTACACTCTTTACCGCAGCACTTGATGAACAGTTCCTGCGGTTTGTTCAGACGAAGAATCACCCCACCATGGCACCTGCCGAAGAATGTCCGATTACTTGCAGCCTTATCAGATTGACAGGGATCTGTCATCACTTGCAGGACACATCATTGGGCAACCCACAAGTGGGCATATCCCAGTCCACTGCAGCCTTGCATGCATTTTTGACCTCACAAACCCCCCCAAAACTCGTCGCAAGTCATTCGGCCCCTCCAAAACTTGCGATTGAGTCACCAACACGATTCCTGGGCCGCTTTCCCTTCAAGACGGTTCCCCTTTTGCGCAACGCTCGAGAAAGCCAGGTGAATGAAGATCCAGCTGCAAATTCTCTCGAGGTCTGCCAGACCGGTCCGCCGACTGACTCTTCTTTCTAAAAGCCCATTTCCAACCCCTCTTTTGCCCGCGGGCCGCCCCATTCGTCGCGACTTTTCCTCGTCCGTCCCTGTTTACCAAAACGACGACCACCAATTGCCCGACATGGCGCCCAAATCAAAGTTTGAGCTCAAGACCCCGAAGGGCACCAAGGATTGTTAGTCGATACCGCTGTCGCCTTCGCGCCGCCAATCGTACGACCCGGACTAATATTTTGTGTTGATTCAAGGGTTCGGCAAGGACATGATCATTCGCGAGAAGATCTTCTCGCAATTGAAAGATGTCTTCCAAAAGCACGGTGGAATGGAGCTTGATACCCCTGTTTTCGAGTTGAAGGAGATTCTTTCAGGCAAGGTACGACCCAACCTTCACATACTCCCCTCCCCCACCACGGAGGGTATATGCGAACCCCGCGATCCACTTCCTCCGAACACCCGGGGCCGATCTTGATACTAAATAAAATCTCTCCTACAGTACGGTGAAGACTCGAAGCTCATCTACGACCTGGCCGACCAAGGTGGCGAGATTACCTCGCTGCGATACGATTTGACCGTCCCCTTCGCACGATGGCTCGCCATGAACAAGGACATCCAGAGTGTCAAGCGCTACCATATCTCGAAGGTCTACCGTCGGTACGAACTACCCAGGCTATGATCTATTCTATTAGCAACAGGCTAACCCATAATAGTGATCAGCCCGCCATGAACAAGGGCCGCATGCGCGAATTCTACCAGTGCGATTTCGATATTGCTGGCACCTACGATTCGATGCTCCCCGACGCCGAAATCATCCGCATTGTCGTCGAAGTCTTCGAGGGCCTTGGTTGGAACGGAAACTACACCATCAAGCTCAACCACCGCAAGATCCTTGACGGTATTTTCGAGGTCTGCGGTGTTCCCGAGGACAAGATCAGGACGATATCTTCCGCCGTCGACAAGCTCGACAAGCTGCCTTGGGCGGACGTGCGCAAGGAGATGACTGAAGAGAAGGGTCTCGACGGAGAAGTCGCCGACAAGATTGGCGAGTGGGTTGTCCTCAAGGGCAAGCAGGATCTGCTCAGGAAACTGCAGCGCGACGACAAGCTGTCTGCGAATGCCTCCATGAAGGCCGGCATGTCCGACTTGGAGATGCTCTTCAACTATCTCGAGGCTTTCGGTGCTCTGGACAGAGTGTCATTCGATCTCTCTCTGGCTCGTGGTCTTGACTACTACACGGGTGTCATCTACGAGGTCGTCACAGAAGGGTCTGCGCCCGCCGCCACGCCTGGCGCGGACGACACAACAGTCAAGTCCAAGAAGAAAAGCAAGAGCAAGGATAAGGACGATGAAGATCGCTCAGATGATCCCAGCGTCGGTGTTGGCAGTGTTGCTGCCGGCGGTCGGTACGTTTTTCAAGGTTCTCCTTTGCGTCTTGCGGCATGCAGCTAACGGCTCGACAGCTATGACAACCTCGTGGGCATGTTCTCCGGAAAGACCCAGATTCCGTGCGTCGGAGTAAGCACGTCTTGTTCTAGAAGCACACTGCATGATCACTGACATTGTTCTAGGTTTCCTTCGGCATCGAGAGAATCTTTAGCATTACCAAGGCCCGCATGCAGGCCGAAAGCGAGGCCCCCCAAAGCACCGTGGACGTCTTCGTCATGTCTCTGGGTTCCAAGGCCGGTCTGATTAAGGAGCGCCTCGAAGTTTGCTCCAAGTTGTGGGATGCTGGCATCAAGGCCGAGTTCCTTTACAAGGTTAAGCCGAAGTTGCCCAACCAGTTCAAGGCTGCTGAGGCCAACGCGACGCCGTTCGCCGTCATCCTCGGAGATGAGGAGGTTCAGAAGGGTGTTGTCAAGATCAAGGAGTTGGGTCTCCCTGAGGGCCACCCCCAGAAGGATGGCGAGCTCGTCGACATGGCGGCGCTCGTTCCCGAGGTGCAGAAGCGCCTGCAGAGGAAGCGTGAGTTGGACAACCTCGCCCGGGGAGCTGAGGGTCTGAGAGTCGTTGGAGGACTCAAGGGTGAGGCTGTCAAGAGCGCTTCGGCATCTGAGGTTGGCACTACTGTCGAGAAGCCGGCCGAAGCTGTCACGGAGGAAGCGAAGCCCGAGGAGGCGAAGCCCGCAGAGGCGGAATCAATGGAAGAGAAGCCCGCACCAAGCGCATAAATGATGGCATTATCAGCGAGTTAGCAAGTAAAATAAGATAGAAATCTCTTCGATGACTGGCATCGTCAGAACTGCCGTCTTCCGGTACACTGCATATCTTGTGCTTCCAAGGTTTGCATCGTGAATGAGCCAGTCCTAGCCTTCCTAGAAAAGGGCAACAACACAGGTGAGACCGACCACCCCTTCGATTAGCAGGAGTTATCTCTCGGGAAAGGAACTGCCAATGCCAACAAAATTCGCTCACTGGAACATTTCCGAACCATCGCCTGGAGCGTTTGTATTGCAACAGCCGTTGCTTCTGATCTTGAACTACAGTCCATCGCTTCCCAGAACGGAGTGAACACGGAAGATGTTGCTGATTCCGGTGTTATTTTCGGGAGACGGTCTACTTTCCCTGTACTAGAGCGACCACTTTTCCTGTAGCAATAGACTCTGCCTCGCCGTCTTCTTCGTCTTTGCTATTATTATATCCAATATTGTCGTCATCAATCAGAGTTATACAGTTCACAGGAAGTACAACCGCGCGGACATTGGAACATTAGGCGGTCTCATTCTATCCCTCGAACAACTCCCGCCCAGATCAAGCAATTGCAGATACCAAATAGCCTCCGTCAACTAGGCCACCTTTGGGACGCACATCTCGTTGCTCACCCGGTCACTGATCAAGGTAGGATTCCAATACTCAGGGGGCCTATCTCTACATACTCTCAACTTACAGAAAACATCGGCAGCCAACTTGAAGCTCGCTTGCATGCAGAATACCGCTCTCCCACTCTAGCATGGCAGTCCGATGCATCCTTATACACACCATGCTGGCCAGAACATTAGCGAAACTGATCTAGCGACGAAATACCCCACGGTAACATCGAACGGGGGTCCGGGACAAATCGCCTTGCGAAACACACACTCGCCCACCCACCGGCTCCGGACTTGGGAGCGTTACGCCATCATGGACAGTTCCACCCCGCGGCTCCGGTCCGGGGTGGGAACGCTGTTTCGACTTTACTCTCTTGTTCCTTGTTGGTGTTGCAAAGGCCGCCCGCCGAGGGATCGATCCCACGGCATCGAGGTCGCCGATAATCAAAACGCACATGCACATCCAACCCAGGCGAAGGAGAACCCGCGAGGGGCCACCTCTTATCAAGCTTTTCTATTTGGCCGCGACTAGCATTTAGCATCTTCAGGTGAATCGTCCAAAAAGATCCGCGAAGATCGCCCAGGTCCTGAAGAGGGACTTGCCTCGATCAGGGAGCTGCCTCTATGCCGCACTGGGGTCCAGCTTGCGAGGGGGAAAACGTCGATGCTCTCGGACAAGTTCACGTCAACGCGTCGGATGGCACGCATCTAAGACGGCACAGGGAAGGGGGGATAGTCCGACGGTTCAAGCCCGTCGCTGTCGGCACCCTGGTCTAATCACCGTCACATCATGTCAACAGTGGCGTTTGTAGTTTCTTTGACCACCACGTGGGGGGAGGGAAGGAGGGAACGGTAACAACGACGAGAGACAATGGTGCAAGCAAAAAAGCACGCCAGCCCCGAACCAACCAACACAAGTCCCCTATTTCCCTCTCACATCATCAAGCCCAAGCTGTCTAGCTCCGAACGTAACGGCGGGATTGTCAGGCACACGAGGGGCGGGCACTGGGACGACGCTCTGGTCGTCACACCAAGGAGCCGCTAGTCTCTCAAGTCCCCAATCCAATGGGGTCGCGACGCGACGAAGCGTCGGCTTGCTCAGGCTATCTGTTTTTTTCTCACCTCTCGTCGCCCGTTGCGTCTGAGTGCTAGAGGAAGCAGGACTTGATGCGGGAGATTGGATGTACGCGTTTTTAGACAACTAGTTCGTTCACCCACACAAAGCTGATCGCGCGTCGTGGTTGACGAAGAGGATCTGAGATTGGCGGGACGAGAAAAGAAACACGTCGAGGCCGAGGTGGTAGAGATTGAGATCACCAGAGATTAGGTTGTTGGTCCTGCTGTGTGTGGGTGCATCGCGCAAGAAATGTCATCATGCTATGTTCTGCCTCTCGAAGTTATCGTCTCTGCTGCATTTTCGAGTCTCTCTTTTACCCCTCATCCAAACCCTGGCCCCAACACTGGTGATAAGCAAATCTGTGGAGAGCAACGAGGGCCCGTTGCAACGTCCCCGGCTTGAACCCGTGATCCCCGCGACAGGGTGTTGGAGCCAGGATTGGGAGGATAAGAGCAGGAACTATTGCTTGGGTTGGCAGGTATTTGCCAGCCTCGTACAAGCGCATCACAAAAGCAGGAATGATCGATAGCAAAGCCTTGCAGTTGAAGAGTAGATCGACGATGCACGAATGGACTGATTGATGGGTGAAGGATGGGTGATGTGGTGTGGTTTCCGTGGGCTACTACTGCACGACGAACCGAGCCTAGGTGCATCAACAAGCGGTCTGAACCTTTCTTCTCTAGGGTTGTCTGCTGATACTTCTTTTTGTGCGTTGTCGCAACGTTGCTGGCGCTTCTTGCTGTCTTGGCCCAGACATTCTGGACGCATTTATTTCGTGTCCTGTCTGATAGTACGACTTGCTGGCGTCTGCACATAATGCATCACGAATACGTATATGCCAGTCTCAGGCACTCGAGGCTGCCGTCTGATGTGCGAAGCTTTCGCTCTTCGGAGCCAAGCTTCTCGAAGAACTCAGGTCTGGCGTTTTACCTTGCGGTGAGGAAGCTTAGTGCGAAAGGAAAAGCAGGTACGCGGGGCACAGACCTCGGGAGTGCAGCTGAAGTGCAGCTGAGTGCGACTGTGATTTGAGTGATTGGAGGCTGTGAGGTGCATGCCGTCTGGAGTTTTCTTGCTGTCTGGAGATCTGTGCGGAAGAAGCTTACAGGTTGACGGCGTCGCCCTCTGGTGTGGGATGTTTCGTTTCAGTCCGTTTTCGATGATCCGGAGTCCGTGAGGTGAAGCGTGGGAAGGAACCGAACGCAAAGGCCGTCTTTTGGTCACCCTTCGGATAGGTTTGGCGGCTC
Source organism: Colletotrichum fructicola Nara gc5 (assembly GCF_000319635.2). Taxonomy (NCBI): domain Eukaryota; kingdom Fungi; phylum Ascomycota; class Sordariomycetes; order Glomerellales; family Glomerellaceae; genus Colletotrichum; species Colletotrichum fructicola. Next base: position 1,991,179 of record NW_027094051.1, on the reverse strand, counting down.
TCAGACACACATACCCTTCCTTGCCCGACTGGCGTTTTGTTTGTTTGTCTGAGGTGCGAAGCTACGAGCGTTGATTGTACGTGTTCCGGACGGCAGGCAGTGGGAGAGGTGATGGGTTGACAGGGGGTCCCGAGGCAGAGGCTCGAACACGACTGTGTGCTCTGCAGCATGTGTCTCTGGTTGCGCGAGGCGAGAGGCACAGCACGGTGGTTGGTTTGCGGTCCGGTGGGAGTCAACCAACGTCCGCTTGCTTGTTCCAAACGGGGCCTCGTGCGATTTTACCCGTTTGCTTGCTTTTTCTCGCCCAAGTCCCGGCACCAGAGACAGCGGATGAAGCAAGGTTGCGCTGTCACTTCTTTTTTTGTGCGTTGTGGAAATTCAGATCCGTGTGGCAGTTGTTCCATGGAATCTTCTCCGACGAAGCCTCGGCGTCGGCGTCGGCCCCCCAGCGCTGTTTTCCTCGGTGCTGTTTGCGAGTCTTTGCTTGAAGCTAGAGATGAGGGTTATCCGCTTGCCGATAAGTGAATAGTGATATTCATCTCGAGGTTGCCATGTGACTGGGCGTGGAGAAGATGGCATACGGGGCGGCGGGAGCTGTCAGGCAGTTTGTCTGCTGTGTGTTATATCTCTCAAGCGGAGACGATTGTGGTCACTGGGGCAGCGTTTTTCATGCAGAGCTGGGCACAGTGGGCAGCAGCAGGGCTTGTCAGCCTGGTCTCGATGCTCATGGTCCAATGCCGTTCCGTACCAAAAGATTGCGCGCGAATCCGGTCCCCCGGTGTGATTGATTACTGACTGGGTGATGTGATGAGAGGGGAAGGTAAGGAAGGAGATCGCAGGCTAAGAGGCTGCTGTGTACGTACTGAGTATGGATATGCAGTAGCTAGGTTGCCAGGTGCCAGGTCGAACGTCCCAAGTCGAAGGAACCGTCGGGCCTGCGGGCAAGGGTTCTCAGGTGTGGCCTGGGAGATGCAGGAACTTCAGGAAGGTAGACACAGCTGTGATTGCCAATTGGTGCGAGTGGGCTGGGAAAGCTGTCATTCCGTGTCATGACCCTTGCGTGGTGGTGGGAAATGGGCAACGTTCTGCAAGGGCCAATTTTTGACCCATGGCCCTCCAGGGACAAAACACGATGCGGTGGCTGTGGGATGAGGAGAACGAGGCAGGCGAGCCTGGCGAGATTTCCAGAAGGCCCGGCAGCAGGGGGGTTTCCTTCGAGGATTCGAGTCTCTGGAGGAGGCTGGCCCTTCTTAGGAAGTTGGGAGAGTGGGAGACGCGGTGTTGGAAAGTGAAGGTCGCCCGAGGAAGGGAACCGTCATGGAGATCCGATGCAGGGGTGGAATTGGCCTGTCGTTCGGTAGGTAGCCGGGTGCTGGCTTCCGGACAGCACCTCTCTTCCAGGTTCCATCCATTGCAAGTTGGGAAGTTGCGAGTTGCGGATTGCACTGTCCGCAACACCGCAACACACGTGCGTGACAAGAGCAAGAGCTGCCAGTCCCGCTGCCGGTCCGTTGTCGACGGTCGTATCCGTTTGCCGGTCCGTGTCGTCTGTCAAACGGCCCAGGCCTTTTTCATCCTCACTTTTCTTCTTCTTCTCGTGCTGCTTCCACGGACAGTTGTTGGCTTCCAGACGTGTCTTCCGTTCCCTTTCCAGCAAGCAAGGGTTTCGTGTCTAGGAACGGTTTTGCGGCTGCGATTGCTTCAGGATGCATCATCCCTCTTGCAAAATGACAGAATCTCAACTTATCGACTGAAAATTGACGGCGCGCGAATCATCTCCGTCCGTCCCGTGCATCCACAACGGCACCGCAAATCGCGCCGCGTCTCTTCCCACTTCCCCTCCATTTCCCAAAAAACCTGACTCTCCATCCCTGCTTGGGTATCGTGTTCTCGGGTTGCAATAGTCCCAGTACCAAAGCACCGCCCGCCCATCCGCGTTGGCTTGGACCCTCTCTGAACCGTCCACTTTGCACCGTTCAGGACTAGGGCCGTTACCGCGAACTCGACCACCACGGAGCCACTCGCCCACGAATTGCCCTCATTTTGGGGCCGCACGCACGACGAGAGGCACCTTGGGAGTAAGGGCCTTCCTAGCACTTCCCTAGCCTTCCTAGGGGAACCATTCCCTGCTCTCCTAGTCTCGTTGCCAACATTGCCTCCTCTGCATAGTATGCTTACCAGCACGGCACTACGCGTACGTAGCCAGGTACGCCCGACAGCGAAGAGTACACGCAGACAACACGCACGCTGATGCTACCCTCATATGTAATGGATGTATTCATAGCAAGCAAGGTGGACGGCACGCGCATTCATGGTGGATAGCCACCAACGACGACAAGCCCAGGGCCAAGGCTAACGCAAGGGTCGACAATCTGGCGCCGCCGTCCGGGTGCCAGGGGAACACACGCGAAATGGAGACGACATATGCAGGTCCTGGTCAATCACTCAATCAGAGCAGCATGCATCCAACACTGCACAATACGTGAGAGGAAAAAAATCTCCTTGCGCAAGGCCAATGGCCACGCCTGAAGCTTGTTCCCCTTTTCTCCCTAGTCCGTTGTCGATGCGCAAACATGCTACCGGGCCACTGGGCAAACTCGACCAAAGCTCGAGCTCATCTCAGGGCCGAGAATCATCTCCCCCCCTGACCTCTACTTGAATACCGCCCTCCCCCCAACGAGGTACCCTCCGGGCTTGTTCCTGAGAGCTTCTTTCGTCTGTTCCCCAACCTCGTGTGTCGTTTCTTCTTGTGTTTCTCGCATCGTCTCGGGCCCGTTGTTGTATCCGCTCCGCCATCGTAGCCGCAAACCCACGGTGCCATACACAACAGTCAACACTCTCACTCACACCCACGCTCACTACATCAAGGCTTAATCACACCCAGCCTGCCACGTCGCCGCCGCTTCCTTTCCTCGGTCTGTTCGGTGTGTCTTCCGTCGTCATAATACAGAGCATCCCCGTCCCGCCCGGGTCTCACCTCCTGCGTCCGCCTGTCTCGGTCCTCAGCCGCCACCACTCCACCGCGTAACCGGATAATCCCTACGTCCAGACCTCAGCTCTCAGAGAGTCGATCAGCTTTGCCCTGCTTCTGTCTCTTCGCCATTCAGCCAGCCTCACACAGCCTATCCCTCTCTCTTCATCTTCGAGTCCTCTGTCGTGCCACCGCAACCCCGGCTTCTGTTACCTAGTCACGTCATTGTTTCCCAAGTTCATCCTAATAAGCTACCAAACCACACTCAACACGCACCACCACCAAGCTGTCGTTCTCCCGCGAAAGACCCTGACGTTGGAAACACCTCCAAAACCCAGCCCGTCTAATAAACTCAGTACCACTCTCGAAGGACTCCTGACGCAAACCCCAGCGGGAGATCATTCTCGGTGCATAGACCAAGCATCCCGCACGCGACCTTTGCAAAAAGTTCAGACGACTTGAGACTGTTCCCGAGTCCCGGTACACCACCCGTTACGCATTTTGGGGGGCACTTACCCACTTACACCGAAAAGCGAGTCATCGTCCTTCGATAAGGCCTGGACTCTTCCATTTCAGCTGCCTATTAACCGGTGGTCATCGCGCCGCTCGCGATTCCTCGCTCTCAACTCTGGAGGATCCTTCCACCTCGGCTGTCTCGATAGTTTGACCCTTTTGGACGACAAGTGACACTAACACTATCAACCTCGTCCAACAACACGGCCATCTGCCATTGGGTTATATCAACGTCGGTCCAACGCTATCGAACTTGGACGGCGACGAAAGTCTGCGAGCCCGGTACTACAATTGGCCCAGTCTCACATCGGACGAAAAGGTGGCGAGCTGAGTTAAGCCTGTTCTCCTGAAAGTTCAGCAGCCGGCAGAGAGAAGGAAAAAAACTCTTTTTCAGCAAACACACAGTCTAATTATATCGATCACGATGGGCGGTTTAATACCTTTGCTCCTCAAGCCCGTTGCTGCCGGCTCCCGAGGTAGCGTTATCTTCCCCGCGAACAACACCGTTCTCAGCAGCACAACTCCGTCGAGCGCACCCACACCACAGCCCACGGCAACAACACCAAACACGATGCTGAGCTCCGTTGGACCCTCGAAGTCGCGCATGTCAAGGCGGTCGCTGTCACAGGCGCCGGTGTCCCTCCCGGTCCTGCCGTACACATCTGCCGAGTGGAGCAAGGCCGTCTCCGACGTTAAGAGACAGTATCTCAGTCGCAAGTACCGCCCGTGCTCGATGCGATGCTGTGAGATTCTCGACAACCTCAAGGACACCGTGAGTGACAAACATTCGTCTGAACATCAGATGCCGATCAGTCACGCTAACTATGGCGCCAGGGCAACATTGAGCCTGCGTATCTTATCTACCTGCACTTCTACGCCGCCAGCTCCTTCGAGATGCTCTCCCGTCCCCTGGGCGGCACCTCGCCTTACAAGACGAGGCTCCTCCAGCAGGCCCGCGAGCACTACACCAAGGCCTCCGACCTCTCCAGGGCCGCCGACGAGACCATGTCCCGCTCCTCCCGCCCGTCCTCGGCAGCAACCTCCAGCATGCACTCCCCCTCCAGCTCCATCTCCTCCCGCGCCTCCTCCCGCACGTGGACGAACTCGACCGCCTTCTCCTCGCCCACGCCTTCCGTCTGCTCCGTCGAGGACGCCGTCAACAAGCTCTCCCAGGCCACCACGCCCCCGCAAAAGAAGCGCGTCACCTTCCTCGACTTCCCCGAGGAGCCCATGATCCGCCCGGACTCGCCCACCCTCGGCTTCGACGACTTCCTCTCCGCGCCCATGGAGCCCGAGCCGCGCTACCTCCCCGTCCTCCCCGAGGAGCCGGAACCCGCCGACGAGCAGCAGCAGCAGCCCGACGAGCAGTTCCCCAAGCCCCCGACGCCGGAGCCCCTAACCGAGGACTGCGACGCTTTCGACTTCCTGCGCGAGCGCTCCGTCCACCGCTACTGCGGCCTCCTCTCCAGCCTGCGCTCCCAGATCTCGATCCACATCGCCGGCGTCGAGGAGCAGCTCGCCGCCCCGCCGCCCCAGGACGCTGCTCCCCCCTCTTCATTGCCCGCCAGGGCCGCCACCCCTGAACTCAACGACGAGCTGCGCAGCCTGGACATCAAGGCCCGCATCGAGAAGCTGCGCCAGAACAACTGGCAACGCCGCCGCTTCGACGTCGGCCGCTACGAGGCGCTGCGCGAGAGCGCCCTCGCCGAGCTGGAGTAAACGCCTTTCCGCCTTTATTCATTCCACGTCATGCAATGTTTTCCATTTCTGTCCAAATGATACCACCACCATCCAATCTTTTTTCCAATTTCTATTGATTATTTTCTCCACTGTACCATAATTCTATTTCGAGCGATGTATCATCCATCCAGGTCTCACCCTCAAAAAAGCATCTAGGAAGGAGTCGGGTTTCCGGGAGGGACGGCGGCTTACAAAAAAGGAAAACCAAAAATGGTCGGAGGAACAACATTCTTTTCTTCTCATCCATCTCTACCGGTGTTTGTCTTTTTTTACTCTGGCGTACGTTGCATTGTATAGGCAGGCAAGGATCCGGCGCTGTGGCTAGAATTGCTGCTTCCCTCTCAGCAGTTCCATGCTGTTTTCCCTATATTCTTTCTTCCAGATATCCTTGTACAAACACCATACCGACGACTTGTTACGATCAACCAACCACCATATTACTAGGTAGTCATCAGAGTTGGACCCGAAAATGGGGTTCCTCTGTCTTCAAGCAGTAGCTAGCAATGCGAACTTGCAAAGTTAATCTTGAACATCTCGCTGTCCCCCTTGTAATCATGTGAAGCATCATGTCGATGATTGAGCTACCCGAAACGTGCGAGTGCCGTCCAAAAGCTGGAGCTTGGACTCACGGTCAGACGCTGTCATCTAAAGAACTGCATCGGATGCTTTATGCCATGGAATCTTCTGTACAGTTACGGCGTAGAATCTTTGTATAATTCCGCTGTTAGAAAATCGCAATAAGCAGACTGCTATCAACCAAATGATGTCTCGCTGCTTTTCATGTCCTCCCTGCCTCCTCCAGCAAAGAACGGAAAATCAAAGACGACTCAGATCTGGACTCTGCCCGGCCTGAAATGAACGGTGCGCGCGTACAAAAATAACGCAACAAAACGAAGCAAACAAGAGCCTCGAAGCCGCTGTCGAACCGCCGTCAGACGGCTCGCTGTCTCAACCCACCCCGTGGTATCATCTTGGGCGCTCTACAGACCCATCCTCCTTTGCCCCCAACCAAGGGAAGTGCAGGGGCGGCCGGTGCATCTTAACCCTGGAAACTGCGTCTCCTGTGCTCCTTCTCCGCCTCCTCCTTCACCTTGAGGGTATCCTGCTGCTGCTTCATCTCGCGGACCTTGGCCAAGACAACCTCACGGAAAATGGCAGTCTTGATTGTCCTGGACAAGTTGCGCTTGTCGCCGCCTTCTGTGTGGTGACCCTTGGCCTGATCAGCGGCGCTGACGGCGTCGACCGGGAAATCAGAGTCATCCTTGTCGTCTTCCTGAGTCTTGAGCAACTCAATCCTGTTTGCGAGCTTGACCATCTCGACACCACGACGAAGCCTGGCCTTGGCCATGTAAGCCTTGATCTCAGGCAGCAAGTTGTGGTCGGTGGCGTTCTCTCCGCTGAGCCAGGGGTGACGCAGAGCCTCCTATGTTTCCTGTCAGTTTCTTCCGCCTCTGGGCGAGAGGACTTCAGTTGCCACATACCTCACTGGACCAACGCTTCACTGGCTCGGGCTGCAGCAGATGCAGGATGAAATCCTTGGCATCTTCACTCACGTCTTTCCAGTATCGCTCGTGGAAGACCACTTGGGCGTTGCTGCATTCGTCGATGAGGTCCTGGAGGTTCTCAGACCTGAACGGCGAGTAACCGCAGAGAAGGGTGTATGTGATGACACCCATGGACCACATATCGACAGGCTTGCCATGACCCTTCTTCAGCATGACTTCGGGGGCGGCGTAGCCGAAGGAGCCAGCCATTGTCGTGAGGACTTCGTCCTTGCGGTCGAGCATCTTGGCAATGCCGAAATCGGCAAGAACAAGATCGGACTCAATGTCCCTGGTCAGGTAAAGCAGGTTCTCGGGTTTCAAGTCTGTCTCTTGTGTGAGCGCGGCGAATGTCGCATAGCGGAGGGGTAAAGCCTACCTCTGTGAACGACGTTGTTCTGGTGCAGATAGTTGACGGCCTCAAGGACCTGTTTGATGGTCTGCGACGCATCCTTTTCCGTGAACTTTCCCTGCTCGCAAATACGGTCGAAAAGCTCTCCGCCAGTAGCCAATTCGGTTACGATGTAGTACTTGTCCTGCAGGGTATTGTCAGAGTCGAGTGTCCAGTACTGACACAGCGAGGCGCAGGGCTGCTTACACGCGACTCGAACCAGTCGACAAACTTGACGATATGGGGGTGCTTGAGACGCTGGAGCATGTCGAGCTCATCGTACACCATTCTCTCATTGCCCTTGACGTTCTTCTTCAAGATGATCTTGACGGCGCACTTGCCGGTGGGACCGTCTGCCTCACGGACGATACCGTAGGTACCGGCACCAAGGGTGCGGCCGAAGCGATATTTCGCCCTGTAAAGGACGTTAGGATGTGGGTATACGGAGGGAATCGATTGACGGAATCGCACTTCTTATCATAGCTTTCAGGCTGACCCTGGAGTCTACTGAGCATGTTCGAGACTGGTATGCATTCAAAGGTCAGAATCGCTGGTCATTTGGGCCACATGTCTGACGCAATCTGCGTGCGACAATCTGTGGGAGAGCAGGCTTGGAGGGGCGCTCAAGGCGATCAGATCGTCCTGTCGCAGCCTGCCTCAAGCGGGCATGGAACAGCAGGACTCACAACTCATCTTGGGCGAAGATTGCGGGCAGGAACGAGTGGGAACAGTGATCGGTCGGTCGGACGAGACGCGGGGACGATAGGAGTGCTTCGAAGATGGCAGAGTTGAGCGGCGAGGAGACGGGTAAAAACAGGCGCTTCTGGGAGAGACCCTCGAGGCTGACAGAAAGAAGGAGGAAAATCGAGCAACCGTCGGATCAGGCTCGAACCCTACGCTGGCCAGAGGAGTAGACGAGATGCTGGATGGAGAACTTGGCTGGAGGGAAGGGGGGGTCAGTCGGGGCGAGGGTGCCGTTGCCTGGTACTGGTGGTGCTGGTAGCTCCTGGGCTGAGGGGTGAAGTGGGGTAGTAGCGCGGGAAGTAAAAAGCAGTGGAGGATGTGATGTGAGCTTCACAGGCCAGAAAAAAACAGCGGTCCTTGGGGGTTCTTTTCACCCTAAGAAACCGGTAGATACTAGGGTACGGGTACGGTAATTAGGTAGGCAATCCTCGTTGATAAGATAGATACTTGTCTGCTGGGCAGCAAAGGCGTGGGATGATGGTTTCACTGGCTGGGTGGTCAAGCCCGCAGTCAGAACCGAGACATCTCCTTTTGAGTAGGCTCTGGGTCTGGAGGCAGCCATACGGCACTTCAATCACCACATCACACATGTTCATCGCAAGTGAAGGAGCAATTAGCAGCCAGGGGTCGCGGCAAGACGGATGGAGTGAGCCTTGTGGGCTGGTGAGAATTAGAAGGATGCTCAGCCGCACAAAATGAGGGGCAGGAGGAGGGAAGCACGGACATGGCCGTGATGAGCGGATTGCCTACAGGCGACAGGAAACTTGGCCAGGCCCGGCCTGCCTGCACATTTGACGGGGTCCTTGTGGGCCTTCGTATGCTGAACGAGAGTGGCCGGGTCGCCTTGAGGAGTTCGGGGAGAGAAAACCACCACAGAGGGACACTGGACGGTGGTGTATTGTGGCTGGGGAGGCCGCTCTTCGCCCAATGACATTTCACAGCCACAGCAGTGAAGGACCATCCGACGGAGGAGGTGCCGTATGGGTCGTAAGGCTGGAAGCTAGGCCCATCGAGGCAATAAGAGTAAGATGGACTTTTCAGCAATGACATCTTTGGATGAAGGCAAGCAAGAGTCACCATCGGGCTCCCTCCATGATGTGAATCACACATCCACCAGCTCTGGACTGTGAGCCAGAGCCTACAGTGTCGTCCAAACAACTCCAGCCAGCAAAGCCACACAGCGACCCAGGTATCGCGTCTGATCATGAGGCCGATTCTCCTCCCCGCAGGTTGGCCATGTGTCTGTCGACTTCATCAAGAATGGAAGGCTGCCTAGGTGCCAGGCAAGCTCCCCGTTGCAATCTGCATCTCAATCTGTGTTTCGGCCCCCACACGCGGGAAGTGCTGGCCGCAAAGGCGCTATGCCGCCCATGTCGAGTCATATTTTACCGAAGGCTCTTTCGCAGCTTCGCAGACGTGTGTTGGGTACTTCAGCGCAAAGTCAGTCGCCCTTTGACTTTGCGTCGACGAAGGTGCAAGACAAAACACTTGCTCTGTGCGAAAGGGACGTCCCGCCAGTTTAACTTGACGATGCTGGTTGCTCGCCTCTTCGTCACATGTTTATTTGGCCAAGGTCCCCTGCTTGAGCATGCCCGTGACGTAATAAGACAAATGGACTGAGTCTGTTACAAACATGAGGTATCTCTATGATGGACTCTATCAGTCGTCTGCCATAGCATGCGTGGGTAAATTGTCAGACGGACGGCGGGTCATGAAGCATGTTGCATAGGTGTGTAGTTCAGACACTTCGTTCTCTTATGATGAGGGTTCAAAGAACAGAAACGGTCGTTACACGCGAGCGCTTCCGCTCAAATGAATGTTTCGACTCATGGGCACTCGACGCGGCGATCAGATGCACAGCTCCAGAATTGGCCCGGTGGTTTGGAGATGTTTGGAACTGAATTGGTTTGGCCACTGACGGAGCAGCACTGTCAACGACTCCACCCGGAGCGTGGGTGTGCACCAGTGCTACCCAGCAATGAATGAAGTGCCCGGGGAGTGGGGTGCTGTCCGCGCATCGGTCGAGATGCATGAACAGTGATGCAGCCGCCGACCTTCTCCGCTGGCTGGATGGATGTAGCAAACACAAGCAAATAACTTACCAAGGTAACGTAACCAGCGAATTGAATCTGCCCGCAGCGTCAACAAGCGACTCTCAGACCTCGAGGGCTGCTACAGGTAGCTTACTTACCTAGGCAGTCTTAGGTAAGTGCCGTCTCCATTTCCTTCTACTCTAAACGCGCCTGCCCTTCCATCCTTGCCGCACTTGGTATGTACATCGGCTGGCGGAACTCGGCCGACCCCAAAGCCTCAGCACTTTAACGTTCTGTGTTAATCCCACTTCACTTCACCTTCTTCCTCTCGCTCGACTGGCTCTGTTGTCGAACTACTTCACACTTGCACTCCTCAAGACGGCTCCGAATCCAGGGCCAGACCTGACCAACCTGTCCCAGTTCGGGTCGGTGCAGCCCGCATTCCCGCGCTCACTTTTTCGGAGGTGCTACCCAGGTCGTCTCTCTTTTTTTGCTGTTCTCGGCGGGAAACACCGAAATCGTGGGGTCCAACTGGGCAGCCCCTCCAACAAGCCCCTTCAGCGGCCAGCATCCAACCCGTGTCCGTCGCGCTGTCGACTGCCACTCTTCCGTCGCCTGGCGCCGTCACCTTTTCTCTCTCGGACACTGCTTTGATTCGCCTTCCTTCCTTCGCGACATTCTGGTCTGCCCTGGTTACGTCGGCTTTGCGCTTCAAAATGGCCTCAAGCTTTGCATCCAAGCGACTGGCTAAAGAGCTTTCCAAGGTTGGTTTCCTATTGAAGCACCACGATCGAACCTTGGGCTTCTTTTCAGCTGCTTGCGCCGTGCGAATGAACTCGGCTGACATTTATTACAGCTCAATACCGGTCTACCGCCTGGCATCGACCTCATATCCGCCGACAACTTCGAGGAGTGGCATATGGATATTAGGGTCCTCGACGACAATCCGCTGTATCGCAACGAGGTCTACAGACTCAAGTTTAAATTCTCCCAACAGTATCCTATTGGTATGCGCCCTTCGTGCGCCCTTGCCTTGTTTCAAGGTGGCCTAGCTGACCAACTCCTCAGAACCTCCGGAGGTCACGTTCGTGAAAACAACCGAGCGACCGATCCCAATGCATCCCCACATATATTCCAATGGCATTATCTGCCTGGACCTTCTCGGAAACCAGGGCTGGAGTCCCGTACAAAACGTAGAGAGTGTCTGCATGAGCATACAAAGTATGTTGACCGGAAACGAGAAGAATGAGCGACCTGCTGGTGATGACGAGTTCGTGCGGAGCAACCGCCTCCGACCAAGAGACATTGACTTCTACTACCATGACAACACCGTTTGATGAACGATGGCGTCTTGTGTAGTGGAGTCTTACGGCGTTTGGATTTGGCTTGGGATATCTGGGACGGCTGATTGACTGTACTGGGTCGGTCGTCTGCGCGAAGCAGAAGAAATATACCAGCGTGGTGTTTGGCCTTCTCCAATCTTCATGGAGTGCCATCAGAGCGGGAGAGGGCGAAAGAGAGCGCCCGGAAATATTACTCGCAAAGGCAGAGAGGGAGTAGCACATGGCGCCCGCGATGATATGTCGCGGTATGGACAGCAGGAGGCTAGCCATTCAAGCGGAATGGGCCTCTACTGTGATTTACACTTGAGATAGCGGGGTTTTCCCCGTAGAGAATAAAGAAGCAACAGGAAAAGCCATACAGGATACAAGCAGGTCTCCTCTGCTTGCTGCGCCTTGTTCAAAATGCAACTGGGGATCTGTGATCGCCGTTGTTTTTGCGTTTCCACTTGAGACGAGGCACTCGACCCCAAGGGCGGGCCGCAAAGGTACCTCAGGCCTTTACCTCGCTGTGGCTGCCCCGCTAGAACATTTCGATAAGGCACTGAACGGGTGCGTCTTGAGACCCGATAGCGCAACATGGGAAATCATGCGCCGCAGTTGCCTCCTGAAGCCCCGCTGACGCAACACGATGAGTTACGTGGATGCCCCGTGCTGCTCAGCCCACGTCCGACCTATCTATCTAATCTCGTGCCAGTACAGCTCCAGAGCTCGCTACCTGCCTAGCTTCTTCCCCGTCAACACTTCACTCAGCGAGCAGCGGTCAGTCTGCAGCTGCCACCAACAACCAGCTCCCAAACGCATGGAGAGCTCAAAATGGCCCCTCGAGCTAGCTTCAATACGGATCAGATAAAGGACAAAGCTAGAAAGGACCTCCTTTACCTGCTCGAGGCTGTAAGTAAGGCATTTCAGAGCGCTTGATTGCATGCCGTCTCCGAGCTAACCCGCCGACGCAACCAGGTCCGTGGAAAGAAGAACCTCATCCTTGAGCGCAGCTTAGCTGGCCCCATCGGCACTATTGTGAAGGTCGCAACGCTTCAGGAATACGGCGTCGACAAGTTCTTTTTCCTTGAGAACCAGAACGCCGACACCAGTCAGCGAAATGTCATCTTCATAGCTCGCGGCGAATGCGCGCGTCATGCGCAAACGATAGCAGGTTAGCGAATCCCACGCTCCATTACCATACCATACACAGAAAGTCACTGTATCAAGCACGACATCTCTCGTCGTAGCCGATCAAGGGCCGACCTTCACTTGCCAAACTCATGTCTCGGCTGGCAGTCGCTGCAGTTGTACTGACATCCTGACAGAGCAGATCCGACGGCTACAACGTGAAAGTCAGACTGGCCACGACTTTCACATTTTCTGGGTGCCCCGACGGACGCTCGTATCAGATAAGCTTCTCGAAGAAGCCGGCGTCCTTGGAGATGTCAACATCTCGGAGCTTCCCCTCTACTTCTTCCCGCTGGAGAAAGACGTTCTCTCACTAGAACTAGACGACTCGTTCCGCGATCTCTACCTGTCGAAAGATGTCACCCCATCATTCCTCCTCGCCAAGGCTTTGATGGAAATCCAACAGAATCATGGCTTGTTCCCGCGTATAATTGGTAAAGGCGACAACGCGAAACGAGTAGCCGAGCTCCTCGCTCGCATGCGACAAGAAATCCTCGCCGGCGAAGACGCGAGTGAAGCGACGAGAGCCGGCCTCACACCGAGCACCTTGACCGAAAGCGTTATCATCATCGACCGCGAGGTTGACTTTGTCACTCCTCTCCTCACCCAACTGACATACGAGGGACTCATTGACGAAGTGTTCGGCATTCAAAACAACCAGGCCGAGGTCGATACTACCGTAGTTGGCGCCCCATCGCAGTCATCAACGGCCAGCGCTCAAGCGAGGAAACGTAAAATCCAGCTGGATTCCTCCGACAAGCTCTACGAACAGCTCCGGGACACCAACTTCGCAATTGTTGGAAGCCTGTTGAACAAGGTTGCTCGCCGACTGCAAAACCTGCAAAAGGACTACGAGGGACGAAACAGTCAAAAGTCTATTGCCGAGCTGAAAGACTTCGTCAGCAAACTGCCTGGCTACCAGGCCGAGCAACAGAGCTTGAGGATTCACACGGGCTTAGCAGAGGAAATTATCAAGTACACAAGAACAGACCAGTTCAAAGGCCTGTTGGAGGCCCAGCAGAATCTAGCTGCTGGAGCGGATCCATCCACTCAGTTCGAGGCCATAGAAGAGCTTATCGCACGCGACACACCCTTGCCGGAGGTTTTGAGGCTGCTTTGCATCTATTCATGCATATCTGGGGGAATCAAGCCCAAGGAATTCGACCAATTCCGGCGCCTGATTCTGGAAGGATACGGGTATCAGCATATTTTGACCCTAAACAACTTGGAGAAGCTCCAATTGTTCTTGTCACGCTCGTCGCCATTGGCAGAGATGATTCCAATGACTGGAGCCACAGGCAGCAACACAGGAACGAAGACCAACTACGCTTATCTTCGGAAGCTCCTGCGACTCATTGTTGACGAAGTCAAGGAAGACGACCCGAACGATATCGCTTATGTGTACAGCGGGTACGCACCGCTCTCGGTTCGACTCGTCCAATGCGTCCTGCAAAAGCAGTACCTGCTTCAAGTCACCCGAGGAAACGGCGCAAGCGGCGCAACAGGATCATCTGCTGCACAAGGCTGGCATGGGTTCGATGAAGCCGTGAAGCATGTGCGCGGGCAGACGTTTTATGAACTGCAAAAGGGCGAAGAAAAGGCCGTCAAGGCTCGCGCGCTCCTCTCCGGAGGAACCGAGAAGCAGACGGTATTTGTGGTGTTCGTTGGAGGCATCACCTTTACAGAGATCGCTGCTCTGCGGTTCATTGCGAAGCAGGAAGAAGGTATGTGCCATGCCGAGCCCACTCTCCACTTGAGTCGCAAACTAACTTGAGTGTGAACGCAGCACGAAGGAACATCGTCATCTGCACGACATCGATCATTAGCGGAGACCGAATGATGGACGCGGCCATCGAGAAGGAATCGTTTGCTAGAGACAACGTCAAACCTGCCAGTCCGAGCCAGTGAGGCGGACCAGCTACACAGAGGCCCCCAGTCTTTGGGAGTTACAGTCTGAAGCGGGCAACGGCGCTTTATGGCAACACCTGACAGGTGGGAGGTAGCATTGCAAATTAATTAATGAGAAATTTCCATGTGAAGATATGTTGAAGAAGTCCATGAATTTAGACCGCTCCTACTCTTGATGTCATGCAATGACGGGCTCCCGCTTTGTGCATTCACAGGGGCGGGTGGCTCGTGAGGAGCGGGCAGCTGCGACCGAGTCAGGACGGTCACGTGGCTGCCATCGAAACATTGTGGGGCGAACCTCCCAGTCGCTGGCGCTTTACCTCAGTACTCGGGTGCGGGAACCGACACTCTCTCACGCTGCAACTCATGTATCTGACGAGTGCGCCCTCATGCATAAAGCCTTGTCTCCTTCAACAGTGTTGTCTAGAACAATAGATCAGTCCCATGCACCTCACGTGGGAGTCCTACGACTCGACATACCCAGTATCGGGACGAATCAATTCAACATCAGGGACAGTGCGGCCGGGGTGGTGGCGTCTCCGCAGTCAAGGTCGGTACCTCAGATATTGTCTCCTCTTATATCGGCTGCTGGCAGGTATGAGAACTCAAATCAGCTAACAATTTTCAATTAGAACGACTATCCAGGTGCACCTGAGAGACCGTATCATGGTGTCGACTTAGAACTAAACTGTCACATCAACCCCGAACGGGACCACAGGCCGAGCAAGCAATTTCTCATCGCTGACGACTCGCCTCCATTCATACATATCAACTCCTCATCCCCGAGTCCAGTTCGAGTCGACGATCGAAACATGAGAACAAGTTTGCGACCTCGTGTTAAGCAGGAATCTGGATTTGGAAAGGGATCATTGATGGCTTTCTCGAGCCAGGACTCACACATATCAGACTTGCCGCCTTCAAGGGCCAATGCTCCCTTAGATCGTATATCGGCAAAGAACCTTTCAGACTCAACTTCGTCTTCATCAAGCCGTCTATCTTCAGAGGCCGTGTCAGAAATTGCCCCAGAAATCGTAGTCTGGACGGAAGACATGGACCTCGATGACACGAGCCAAGACGAGGCAGAGCCCTCGCCTACGTTCGAGTCCAATCATGAGTAGGTGGATTTTTGTTCTCCTTCTTGACCGACATGCTGAGCGGTGCGTGGTCTGAGCCAAGCGTCGGGTCGCTGACGTACAGACAGGACACCAATGGAAGATGATGCCACGTCAGATACCCATCAATTACAACTACCCGACGTCCCTCATGAGTCGTTCGAGTCGCCCACAGAGAATCTCTCGGATAGGCAGTCGGAGCTATCGTCGGCGCCACCGTCCGTTTCTAGTAAGGCAACAACCCCAGTAGACCTCGACGGGCCTCCGGAACAGTCTCTACCATCGACAGAGATCGAAACCCCTCCTGTTCGGGAAACTCCGCGACGGTCGTTCGATGTCAAACCAAGATCGTCTGTCCCATCAAACCTCTCAGCCTATGAATACGCGACCTTGTGCATCGAGGCAGCCGAATCCTCACGGCTAAATCCTTACGCTCTACATGAGGAGGAATATCAGATGCTGCGGCAACATATTAGTCACGTTCAAGTGACAACGTACCTCAATATCAGAAACGGCATTCTTCGACTATGGTACAGTAACCCACGGGTTGCAGTGACGAGGAATGAGGCAGTTGGATGCGCTAGCGCCCGATGGTTTAACGCGGCAAGCGTCTGTTACGACTGGCTTTTGCGACGAGGCTACATCAACTTCGGATGTGTAGAGTTCCCGGAGACGAAAAAAGACGATGAGCAAATGACTGACGCAGAATATCGCCCGAAGAGAAGGAGAATAGTCGTAATTGGGGCTGGCATGTCAGGCTTAGGGTGCGCAAGGCATCTGGATGGCCTCGTCCAACAGTATTCGGAACAATTTGGTGCCCTGGGAGAAGCACCTCCAGAAATCATCGTCCTCGAAGGTCGCGGCCGTATTGGTGGGAGAGTCTATTCGAGGGAGTTCAAGTCCAAGCCGAAGACTCCGCTTCCTGATTTCGTTGACAAGAGACATACTGCTGAGATGGGCGGTATGATCATTACAGGATTCCATCGTGGCAATCCAATGAACATTCTTGTACGCGGCCAGCTGAGCCTGCCTTACCGTGCCTTGCGATCAGCGACAACCATTTACGACTCGAACGGCAAGCCCGTAGACCATACGAGGGATACTCTAGTTGAGGAGCTGTACAATGACTGTCTAGACCGCGTGAGCGAGTTCAAATGGAAAACGCAACCCTCAAAACGCATCGAGGGCAACCGGGACGCGGTCAATGAGGGGCGGGATGCCAACAGTGATGGACACAGGACAATCGCTCAAGCTGAGGAAGAAGCTGCGGCTCTCCCACACGCCCCTCCCGTGTCTCAGCAGAATGTGCCTGAGAGAGTCAACATGGTGCCCGTATCCTCTGATAAGCTGACTGGGCGCGTCCATACCCAGCCTGGAACACCGGGAATCCTCAAAGCAGGCGAGAAGGCAAAGGCCATGGGGTGGACTCTCAAGAACGGGTTATCAAATGAAGTCAACATCGATCTCGGCAATGCTACTCGCATGCCCGACGCGACGCTTGGCACAATATTTGACGAAGCTGTTGTTCAGTATCGCAACATCATTGATTTGACATCACAGGACCACCGCTTGCTTAATTGGCATGTCGCCAACCTCGAATACAGCAATGCTACGGACATGTACCATCTCAGTCTGGGCGGCTGGGACATTGATGCTGGCAATGAGTTTGAAGGCGATCATACGATGATCGTGGGTGGATATCAGAGCGTTCCCCGGGGCCTCCTGCATTGTCCTACGCCTCTGGACGTTCGTACTAAGTCGCCCGTTGACAAGATTGTCTACAGCCTTGAGGAGAACGGTCGTGCGACTGTTCACTGCGAAGATGGAGAAACCGTGGAGGCTGACTACGTTATCTCGACCATACCTTTGGGTGTCCTAAAGCAGGGCAACGTCACCTTTGAACCGCCTTTGCCAGAATGGAAGAGCGAAGCCATCAATCGCATTGGGTACGGCGTGTTAAACAAAGTGGTCCTGGTTTACGAAGAACCATTCTGGGATACCCAGAGACACATCTTTGGCGTTTTGCGAGATGCAACGAACCGTCACAGCGTCAATCAGCGCGACTACAACTCACAGCGAGGACGCATGTTCCAGTGGTTCAATGTAACCCAGACAACGGGCCTCCCCTGTCTTGTGGCGTTGATGGCGGGCGAGGCTGGCTTTGACACCCAATACAATAGCAATGACAACCTCATTGCTGAGGCGACGGGAGTTCTGCGGAGCATCTTTGGTGCCAAGGTGCCTCACCCCGTCGAAGCCATTGTCACAAGGTGGTCAGCGGATAGGTTTGCCAGAGGAAGCTACTCCTCAGCAGGTCCGGATATGCAACCGGGAGATTACGACGCCATGGCTCGTCCCATAGGCAATTTGTTCTTCGCTGGAGAGCACACGATAGGAACACATCCAGCCACCGTTCACGGAGCCTATTTATCCGGTCTGCGAGCCGCGTCCGAGGCCCTGGAGTCGATGCTTGGGCCAATTGACGTGCCAACGCCCTTGGTTCTTTCCAAGGAAAGCATCTCGAACAAACGAAAGGAGATGGAGAGGCCCAAGGATCCCGAAGAAGCCCACAGAGAAGCCTACGAGCTCGCCACCTGGGAGTACATCAGGTCTCAGATTGGCGAACGGCCGGAGCAACCCCGCAAAGCGGCGGCGAACGCTTATGTGCTCTTTAGCAAGGCCATATTCGAAATTGCGCGGCAAAAGTGCGATGCCGAGCGATCCCACAAGAAGAAGGCTGCTCCGAATGAAGTGCGGACCATGACTTCCAAGATGTGGAAGGCTACTCCCCTTGAGGAGAGAAAGCCATTTGAGGATAAAGCCACTGAAATGAAGGCAGAATACGCAGACGCTGTCAAAGTATACGAGGAGAAGTCGGCGCAGTGGGAAAAGGACTACGTCGAGCACGAGAAGACATATCACGCGGAGCACCCTTTCGCACCATTGCACCAGGCCAATGGAGATGAGTCCAACAGAGAGGGAAGCGCGAATAAGTATCGCCGAACCAAGCATGTCAGCTATGCCGAAAGTGACGGCAGCGATATGGAGTTCTGATTGCGGAGCTGGCGCATTGGCCTGTGTTAAGCAAGGTGCTAGAGGCGAACTGCTCGGGCGGGCTACGGTGCTTTTCTCTTTTCTGTTTTCTGTTTTTTTTGCAAAAAGGGCGCATGACAATATGCATCCTGGGGTTCGTGGTTATCCGGCGTTGAGAGGGAAATCATGCATACCCCGTGTTTCTTCACTTTGGCCTACTCCGCATCGAGGGAGACGGGGTTGTTCATACAATAGTAATTAGCCCTTGTAAATTATTCCCCCGTCGTACATAGCAATCAACTGCATCATGAGCACGATCGTGAAACGGGGCGTGAAGTGTTTTTGAAACAGCAGGTGAAAGAATTCCCATCCATGTTCTAGATCAGGATGCATTCGCGAGGATTTGTTACACTGACGAGGGCAATAGCCGCCCTAGGTAGCTTGATACAAAGGGAAGAGAGGTAGGAATCATCTCTATCTGATGTTTTTTTCGCTTCCAACAGTTTACATGTCCGCGGAGGCAGTGGCACCAGTGATAATCTCGACCAGCTCTCCGGTAATGACGGCTTGACGGGTACGGTTGAAGAGAATCTGGTACTTGCTGATCATGTCACCGGCGTTCTTGGAGGCGTTCTGTGTGTAGTGTCAGTGAGCTGCAGGGATGCGATGAGGGGCTGGATATATGACGTACGTCCATGGCGTTGCGACGGGCAGAGATCTCGCAGGCGTGACCCTCAGCCAAAGCCCAGTAGATGGAGTTGGCAAGAGCGTACTCGCGGAGGTTGGGGATGAGCTCCTCGTCGACCTCGAAGGCGGAGAAATTGGCTACGGGACGGTCAGGTTGCTATTACATCACGGTACTAAGTGGTCGGGAGGCATACGGGAAGAGAGGATGGCCTCCTCGGAAAATGCCTCAACAACGGTGGGCTCGTACGCCGTGGCGTTAAGGAACTTGTTGTAGAGGATCTTGATGGAGGAGTAGTCGCCCTCGAGCTGGACGACCTGGTCGGCGATGGCCTGGGCATCGGCGAAGGTGGGGACGTCCTTGCCAACGCCGGCGAAGCTGAGCTGGATGTCCTTGGAGTTGGTGCGCTGGAGCTGGGACTTGCACTTCTCGCCAAGGATGACGAGGTCGGCAGTGGCACCCTTCTCGAGGAACTCGCGGCGGATGTAGCGGGACAGACCGGAGTGAATACCACCGCAAAGACCCTTGTCGGAGGAGCAGACGATGATGAGCTCCTTCTTGCCGTCACCCTCGAGGGGCTTGGTCTCGGCAGAGTCGAAGACCTGGTTCGAGGTCGATCCGTAGACACGGGAGTCGGTCATGGCCCTCTGAGCGCGGTTGAGCTTGGTGGAGGCGACGATCTTCATGGTCTTGGTGATCTTCTCGATGTTGCGGATGGACTTGAGGCGGCCTTCGATCTCACGCAGGGTCGCGAAGGTGGCAGCGGTGCTGGGCGCGCTGGCCGTGACTCTAGATGAGCGAAACCGCAATCAGCAATTGAACTTTCTCTCTCCATTTTGTTATTTCGCAATCGGGGTATCGGTCGCAAGAATTTCGTTTTCGATGCCGCGTGTCCTCCTCGATCGATGGTTGGTCGTCGTCGAAACCGAAAAAACCACAACCCCTTCGTTTCCCTTCCTCCGATTTTCCGAGCTCAACAAAGTGTGGATTC
This sequence comes from Colletotrichum fructicola Nara gc5, assembly GCF_000319635.2. Taxonomy (NCBI): domain Eukaryota; kingdom Fungi; phylum Ascomycota; class Sordariomycetes; order Glomerellales; family Glomerellaceae; genus Colletotrichum; species Colletotrichum fructicola. The sequence continues at coordinate 1,971,004 of NW_027094051.1, read as the reverse complement.
CGACTTACCGCGAGGGAGCCGCAGCCGCAGCTCGCAGAGCTGGTCTCGCCGCCCGGGAAAGCATTGTGAATGTTGGGAATTAAGGAGATCGAGGCTCTGCCGTTGTGGAGATCAATTGATCACGACCGCTTTCGAGACCAATTGATGTTGCTGGCGGTGCGTCGGGGATGCGAGATTGGTAGTTCGAGCAGTTTTCCTGTCCCGAGCATTCTTCGCACCCGGCTCTCTCCACTCCACAGTTGTTCGGTTGCCGGTTAAACTCTGGCGCCGCTCAGCCACATTGGACTGGATTGACTGAAAGTGGAGGTGTCCTGTCCCAGCCGGGTTCCATCTCCCAGCCACATCGTCGGTCTTTCCCTTTTTCCCATACCTTACTTAACTAGGTAGTCGTAAGCAACTAACCAGATCCTTCCTTTTACCGGGTTTTCCAAAACTCTCGCTGGAAGGTGCCGTAGAACCATTCCCACCCTCCAAGTCTCTCTCTTTCCCTCGATCCCTCGTGAAAAACTCGACCTCCCGCGCCTTCCTCAATTGACAGACGTGGGCCATCCCCTGCGTCTTATTTAGCTCGTGGCGGCCATTCATTCCATCCGTCTTTTGCCTCTACATCTACGCGATTCTCCCGCGCGGATCGGCTTCTACAACTTTTTCCGCTCCACAAGGCCCCGGTTTTGGACTTTGCGATTCAGATCTTACTTAACCGTCCATAAACGTCGCGAACCGAGAGCTTTAACTATGAGCAGCTCCGACGACGACATGCCTCTTGCGAGGTCCAAAGGACAAGGTAAGTGCGCTAAGTGATTTAGACTCGTCTTTTTGCGCTTTCGGACGCCTCACCCTTCGCGCCTTGCCGTCCTTTGACGTGTCACTTTTTTTTCACTCGTCGCCTGCCCAGCGCCAGCCTCAGCCTGACTCGTCGCGTCCCCCAACTCGGCTTCGGCAACTCGAGAAACCTTAGCCTTTTTTCTAACTTCATCGTTCACAGTCTCCTCCGCCAAAATCTCAAAAGCCGTTGACAGAGACATGGATCGCACCGCATCCAAAGCTAGGGCTGCCCCGCCCGGTCTCTCCATTCGAAATGGTCCCGTCGACGACGAGATGGACGTCGATGGCCCTTCCACCAACGGATCGAAGCGAAAGTCACGGTCGTCATTGCCCAAGATCAATTACAAGGATGAATCGGAAGAAAGCGACGACGATGTTCCCATGGTAGGTTACACATGGCAGGCAACAGGTGGCGGAGTCCGAGGCTGACACCAGATTCAGGCCAAGCGACAAAAGACAAAGCAGAAGCTAGTGGACTCGGATTCCGACGATGAACCTCTCACGGCAAGAAGAGGCAAGAACCTGCCTCCTTCCTACAAGGAGACAGCCTTGCCAGACTCATCCGACGACGACCAGCCCCTAGGTGCCAAGCTTGCGAAGAAGAAGGCCGATATCGAGAAGGCAGCCGCGAAAGAGGCTCGCAACATTCGTGCCAACGAGTCCAAGACAAAGAAGGCAACTTCGAAGAAGGCCATCAAGGATGAGTCTGACGATGAGCCTCTCGCAAAGTCAGCCACGAAGAAGCGTCAATCAAACGGTGCTGCTAAGAAGACCAATGGCATCAAGGCCGAGTCCGATTCCGATGAGCCCATCGCGGCCAAGGGCAAGAAGGCCGCAGCTAAACCGGCGGCCAAGGGCAAGGCTGCTGCACCTGCGAAGGGCAAGGCGGCTGCAAAGGCCAAGCAGGAAAGTGAGGCACCCGAGGACGAGGAGGGAGAGGAGTACGAGTGGTGGAATGCGCCAAAGAAAGAGGATGACAGCCAGAAATGGACGACTCTTGAACACAACGGCGTTCTTTTCCCACCCGAATATCAGGCACTTCCCAAGAACGTCAAGCTGCACTATGACGGCAAGCCAGTCAACCTGCCCATCGAAGCCGAGGAGGTTGCCTGGTATTTCGGTTCTATGCTCTCATCGAAGCACAACGTCGAGAACCCGGTTTTCCAGAAGAACTTTTTCGAAGACTTCAAGCAAGTTCTGAAGGAGTCCGGTAAACCTGCAACGGACAAACAGGGCAACAAGGTCGACATCAAGGACTTCTCCAAGATGGATTTCAACGCGATGTTTCAGTACTCTGAGCAACAAAGTGCGGCTCGGAAAAACCGAACTGCTGCGGAGAAGAAGGCTGCGAAGGCCGAGAAGGACGAATTAGAAGAGCCTTTCATGTACTGCAAGTGGGATGGACGCAAGGAGAAGGTTGGAAACTTCCGTGTCGAACCCCCCAGTCTTTTCCGTGGCCGTGGAGAGCACCCGAAGACCGGAAAGTTCAAGAGGAGAGTGTATCCCGAGCAGGTCACCATCAATATTGGTAAGGATGCCAAGGTCCCGGAAGCTCCCAAGGGCCACAAGTGGAAGGCAGTCGTCCACGACAACAAGGCCACCTGGCTGGCAATGTGGCAGGAAAACATCAACGGCGCGTACAAGTACGTCATGCTTGGTGCTGCCAGCGCCATCAAGGGCCAGAGCGATATGAAAAAATTCGAGAAGGCTCGTGAGCTGAAAAAGCACATCGACAGAATTCGCAGAGACTACACCAGAGACCTGAAGAGCGAGGTAATGGCTGACCGTCAGAGGGCTACGGCCGTTTATCTGATCGACAAGTTTGCTCTCAGAGCAGGTAACGAGAAGGACTCTGAAAATGAGGCCGAGACCGTCGGTTGCTGCTCTCTCAAGTACGAGCACATCACCCTGCGGGAGCCCAATACTGTCATTTTCGATTTCCTCGGAAAGGACAGTATTCGATTCTACGATGAGGTCACGGTCGAGAAGCAAGTCTTCAAGAACCTCAAGCTCTTCAAGAAGGCTCCCAAGGCTGACGGCGACGACATTTTCGACCGCCTGACGACAACTCAGCTCAACAACCACCTGAAGAACTACATGCCCGGTCTCACGGCGAAGGTGTTCCGTACCTACAACGCCTCCTTCACCATGTCAACTCTCTTGAAGAAGCTCAAGGTCGAGAACCTGACGATCCCCGAGAAGGTCAAGCTTTACAACGACTGCAACCGTGAGGTCGCCATTCTTTGCAACCACAAGCGCACCGTTGGTGCTGCTCATGAAGCCCAGATGGAGAAGCTCGGCGATCGCATCAAGGGTCTTCGTTACCAGCAGTGGCGCACGAAGCTGATGATGCTGGATGTCGAGCCCAAGACTAAGAAGAAGAAGGGTGCTGACTTCTTCGCTCGACCCGAGGAGCTGGATGATGAGTGGGTTTTGGAGCACCAGAAGTTCCTGGTGGAAGAGCAGCGCACAAAGATCACCAAGAAATTCCAGAAGGACAACGAGAAGCGAGCTGCTGATGGCGAGAAGCCTTTCCCCGAGAAGGAGCTTAAGGAGCGCCTCAAGGCTGCTGACGAGCTTGCCGCCAAGTTCAAGAAGGAGAACAAGTCGAAGAAGGTTGAGGCTGAGGGCCGCAGTCCTACAGTCGAGAAGCTCGATGAGCAGGTTAAGAAGATCGATGAGAGGATCAAAGCCTTGGAGCTCCAAGCTGCCGACCGCGACGGCAACAAGGAGGTTGCTCTGAGCACCAGTAAGATCGTAAGTTGTTTGCACGACTTGAAGGGAGGTCCAATCGCTAACAGAATGCGCAGAACTACATCGACCCTCGTCTCACGGTGGTCTTCTCCAAGAAGTTCGATGTGCCCATTGAGAAGTTCTTCTCCAAGACGCTTCGTGAGAAGTTCAGCTGGGCCATCAAGTCTGTCGAAGACGAGGACTGGGAGTTCTGATCTTTCTGCCGCGACGCTCAAGTGGGAAATTTTCAACCACCCAAGGCAGAATCTTTTGTATTTGTTTGTACCAAAAGCATTTCATTTTAGCATTTCGACACCGGGCACCAGAGTCCACAAAAGTCCGAAACAGGGCAACAGACGCCACGGATTTCTTTAGGCGTTGGGCTTTCGGGGAGGCAGGAGAGCATATACCGGAGGGATGGCACAGTGATGCAACGCATGCATACAGCGAGAGACGACCGCAAGAGTTATACGGAGCCATTGCTCAAGACACGGTGGCTTGGAGACCGCCGTCCGCTCATTCTTGCTATAGAGCCAGATACACCCACAGCGAGCTAGATTACTCCAGTAGCTAATTAAACTTACCAATTCAATAATGCAGAGTTTCGCTTATGTGGTTGTCGTCTGCTCGGCCTGTATTCAGAAATCCAGCTCTTTATCGTCGAGAAGGTCCCGCCTCGTTTTCTTTTGTTGTTGCAGTCAATTGGTTATGAAACTACTCTCCAACTGAGGACGATAGAAGTGGGTAAAGACGAAACCGATGGTAGTGACGAAAGCAAAGTATGGCTACCCTCAAGGCCAATACGAGAGCACATGGCAACAGTATTACATTCCCAGCTTCAAGTAGTAGTGAGCGGATTCACATTCGTGAACAGGCCAAAAGTTCTGGCAAACCTATTCATGCCAAAAGGCATCCTGAGATGCAAAAATCAAACGATAATCGACGTTGGCCTGATTCGAACAGACGCTCCCGAAGGAACAAGATTTCTAGTCTTGCGCATTAGACCACTCTGCCACAACGCCGCTTGTGAGTTTGACCCTGTAAATGAGGACTAAGAAACTCACGCCGTGCCCCACCATTTGGCACGCCCACCTGCGCTCACAGTTTCCACTGCAGGTTATGGTTTTCACACCCTTGAAGCAGTCGTGGTGGTCTTGTCGCCGATTGATTCATTGGTTGTGTATATTACACTGTGTCTATCATCATATGTACATCCAACCTTCTGTTGTATCTCATTTCATCCGTGACCACCCAATGCAAAAACGCCGTAGTATGCGACCTCCGTAGTTGGGCCTTTTGCGCCCGTATTCTAGATATTTATGTCTCCCAAGCCCTCGTGCGTAGGTATCCATTACAGTTCATTAAAAAAACAAATGTTCGATGCGCCTCCTGCGGGTGGTGTCATGAACTTCACCGCCCAATGAGAGCGACAACACCAAGAACAAACGACGCCAACACCATAAGCTGCGGCCGCACCAAGTTACCGGCATCGGGTACGATCTTGCCCTCCGAGGTCATGCGCCATCCGTCGGGGACCGAACCGCCCGTAGGCCTCGCGCTCGCAACCCAAGGCCAACCGGTCTGCGTCAGCGTGGCGGACGCGTCGGCGCCGATGCCGCCAACGGGGATCGTCGGGGAGGAGCCCGTCTCGGCGGCGGCGCTGGCGGTGATTGTGAGGGTGCTCGCGCCGTTCAGGTTCCCGTTGACCTGGCCGTCGACGGCCTGGATGGAGCCCCAGTTGCCCGAGGTGTCGGTGTACTTGTACTCCTTGCCGGTGGAGTAGTCCGTGATGGAGATGTCCTTGACGACCATGTGGAAGGGGCCCTTGGTGAAGTCCGTCGGGCCGCGCGCCCAGTCGATGGTGCCGGCGGCGTTGGCGGGGTCGCCGCCGGACCAGGCGCCAAATTTAACCTGCATGGGCGACTGGGGGTACTGGTTCGTGTCGGCCTCGGCCTCGGTGAGGGTGCGGACGACGGTGCCGTCGACGGTGAAGACGATGCGCTCCGACGTCCAGTCGATGACGTACTTGATGAACTTTTCCTGGTTGTTGTCCGTCTTGTGGAACTGGCCGCGGTTGTAGGTCGTCACGTCGCCCTTGCCGAAGTAGTTGGACTGCACCTCGGTCGGGTCCGCGCCGAGCCACTCCAGGTCGATCTCGTCGAGTGTGTCGGACTGCAGGACGAGCGAGGAGACGATTCCCGCGCCGGTGGCGGCCTTGAGGGTGATTTCGACGCGGCCGAACATGATGTAGAAGAGGGACATGAGCTGGGGTGCTTGTCCGGAGGCGGCGACCGTGAAGGTGACGCCGTCGGAGCCATAGGTCGGGCTTCCGGACGAGGCGAAAGAGTTGACGGCCCCTTGTGTGAAGTCGACGTGGATGGCCATGCCGAGGGCCGTATCAGCGGGACATGATGCTTGAGGGAAACGTTAGATTGGGTGACTTTGAGGCGTTTTCTTATGGGACAACTTGACTTACTTGACTGGAGGGGGTTGCACGACGAGTATGTCTGGGCTGATGTTGTCGCCAGCAGCGCCGTTGCGGCTGCTGCTATTCTTCTTGAGAAGAGCATTGTGTAGGAATGTGTGAGGTGTCACAGAACCGAAGTGCGTCTGTTCCCAGCGAGGAGAGAAGCTTCCTTCGAGGCGAGAAGGAAACAAAGAAGCTCCCTCACTCTGTCACTTGAAGAGATTCTGTCGAGTCGAACCACCGACAGAATGGATGCCCAGCCAAGACGTTAGGAGGAATTGGCGACGTCACAGGGAAGGCGGGCCAGGATCCGTGTAAGCCTGTGACACGTCGGACTCGGTTGGTACGACGGTGAAGAGTACGGTACGAATGGACGGGCGGAAAAGCAAAAGGAGCAGCAGCACATGTACGTGTGCATGCCGCGATGGAACGGGCAGCGGTGAATGGGTTATATGGGCGACATGGTCTTCAACATCTGTCCAGCCACTGGCAGGTGCAGTAGCGTCATCGGGCCGTGCAAGGCTCTTTGCTTTTGCGCCCAACCCATGTCGACGTAGCATATGTGTGCCATGGCCGGTGGGGGTGGGATTGTCCGAGATTGAAGGACGCGAAGGGTGAAAAAATCAAGATCTTGGCCAGTTATTCATTCTGGCAGGACGTAGGCCGTTTGAATGGCCTTGTTCCTCGGGGCCCTTGGGGCGCGAGGATGGCTATTGTTTGCGCCCATGTTCGTTGTCTGGTTAACTCGGATTGGCTCCCCGGGGCAGAAAAGTTGCGACGAGGGGGTTGGGAGGGGCGGTGATTGGTTGGATGGGTGGCATAAATCGGGTGGCTGGTGAAGACGGGTGGCTGGGGCCGCGCAAAATCCTTGGCGCTGGACCCGTCGACTCGGTGCGATGGACCCTGCCCTGCCTGCCCTGTTCCAATAGACGGGGACCCGAAGGGATGCCATCGACTTCTGAGATCCTCTTTGCGTCTCGACTGGGTGGTGCCAGCGTCCGGGATTCATGACGCGTGCGTACGTCGAGGGAGATGTGTCTCGAACAGGAGCACACGCGGCTACTGGCAACAGTTCGTCGACAGTGCCGGGAGCCGATGATAGGTATGGTTTTCTGTCAAGATGCCGGCAGGTTGGGTCCTGTGAACCTGACAGCAGCCGCAGGCCCCCTTTGAGATTTGTAAACCTGAGCCGACACGACTTGCGACAAGGCCAAGTGAGGTTGCGCAAACAGATGAGGCCATCACTGTTTTTGGGAATCTCTTCTGTAGCTTTGACCGCCGCCAATTCAAGCGCAAACGTCAAAGCCGCTAGCGCCTCGTTAGTTGACGTTACTCCAGGTTTACAACCTCCGCTTACATAGTATATTCATCAGTCTTCGGATCTGGCTGTCCCTGCCATCAGCTTCAGGTGAGTGGGTGCCGACACAAGCGGTCCGGATGGAGCCCGGCAAGCAAACCTTCAAGCAAGGCCCACCCGGAGCCGAACAGCCGGACATTGACCACCTTTGTCCCCCGGCCTCCACCTCCGGCATCGCCCAATCCTTCCCGCAGAGTTAGTGGTCTCCTCGACCTCTCACGCGCCCAAATGTCCCCAATTAGCAACCGCCTCACAGGCGGGCAGGCGGCGGTCAGGGACCCCTAATTACCTAAAAATTACCGGCGAATAGTAGCACAATGCGGGGGCATGGGTAGCTGCGGGTAGCTGCGGGCTGCCCCACCAACTGTCATCACCCGCTCATTGTTGAGTGTCAGATACGCCTTATGCTCCTTTATCTCGACAGCTACGGATAACACACGACCGTCACACCCTCTTGCTAATCGCGGCATTGATTCTCTTGAGACATGCCAACACATTTTGGAACTTACAAAACTTCCATAAACACAATTGCTCGAAATTGAAAACCACCATGTACTCCAGGGCCGCCCGCCGAGGCCTCAATGGCTCCCTTTCACGGGCCTCACGTCCCTTATCAGTCTCCCCGTCATCTCAACTTACAGACCTCCGGCTCCGGAGCATGGCCCCTGTCGCTGCCCCCGTGACACACGTCTCCTCCTCTCGACGACCCTTCAACTCGAAATCTGGCGATAGATCAGTCGCAGACGCAGTCCCGGTCGAGAGGCAAGCCCATTTTGAGAAGCGTCAGGAGCCTTCGCCCTTCGATGGCGTCCGGGAACGGAGGCGCAAGGCCGGCAAGCTGATAGCAGGCGTCGCCGCGGCTTCGGATAGTGACATGTTCAAGGCACCTGTACGGCAAACCTCCCTTCCCAATCTCACATTCAAGCGTAATACTGACCTTGTCCGCAGGCGGTGGGCAAACCCAAAGCAAAGAGATGGGATAGTGAGCACCACCTCCCTTGCCTGCAGTGAGCCCCTCACTCACAGCCCCTCCAGGTCACCTCTCAGCAGAGTCTCTATCGCGGCATCCCTGCTCCCTGAAGCAGGCGGCCCGCCACCTCAAGAAGCCGGGTCTCATCTCCCTCGGCGGCGGCCTGCCGTCGAGCGCCTATTTCCCCATCGCCGAGCTCTCCCTCCGCGTCCCCACGGCCCCGCACTTCTCCGAGGCGGAGACCATCTCCTCGGGCCAGGTCCTCACCGTCGGCAAATACGACACCCGCGACCCGGAGAAGGACGCCGAGTACGACCTCTCCATCGCGCTGAACTACACCCAGTCCACCGGCTCCGCGCAGATGATGCGCTTCGTCACCGAGCACACCGAGCTCGTGTACAACCCGCCCTACGCCGACTGGCAGTGCTGCCAGACCGTCGGCAGCACCGGCGCCCTCGAGCAGACGCTGCGCATGTTCTGCGACAAGGACCGCAAGGACAGCGTCCTGACCGAGGAGTACAGCTTCTCCACCGCCCTCGAGACCATCGCCCCGCTCGGCGTCAAGGCCGTCGGCGTGCCCATCGACGCGGAGGGCCTCCTCCCGGAGGCCATGGACGAGATCCTCACGAACTGGGACCCGGCCGCCCGCGACGGCCGCAGGAAACCGCACCTGCTCTACACCGTGCCCTCGGGCCAGAACCCCACCGGCGCGACGCAGTCCGCCGCCCGCCGCAAGGCCATCTACGCCGTCGCCCAGAAGCACGACATCTACATCATCGAGGACGAGCCGTACTACTTCCTCCAGATGCAGCCGTACACCGGCCCCGACGCCCCTGCGGCCCCTTCCCCGGCGTCCGTCGACGAGTTCCTCAAGACTCTCATCCCGTCCCTGCTGAGCATGGACACCGACGGCCGCGTGCTGCGCATGGATTCCTTCTCAAAGGTCCTCGTGCCCGGGTCGCGGCTCGGGTGGGTGACGGCGTCGGCCCAGGTCATCGAGCGCTACATCCGCCACGCCGAGGTCGCGAACCAGGGCCCCGCGGGCCTCTCGCAGATTGCGGTCTGGAAGCTGCTCGACGATACCTGGGGCCACGAGGGATATCTGCAGTGGCTGATGAACCTGCGCATGGAGTACACCAAGCGCCGCGACTGGCTGCTCGCCGCGTGCGAGAAGCACCTGCCAAAGGACGTCGTCAGCTGGACGCCCCCTGCCGCCGGCATGTTTGTGAGTTACCTTTCCCCTGCCCCTGTGTGAAGATTCGCAGAGAACAAGAAGCTGACTCCGATCTGTAGTTGTGGCTTACGGTAGACCAATCCCGTCACCCTGACGTCTCCTCGCGCCCTCTCCTTGAGATCGAGGAGGAGATCTTCGACTCGTGCATCGACAAGGGTGTCCTCTGCGCCAGAGGCTCCTGGTTCCGCACCGAGCAGGACACGCCGTTGAAGGACCTCTTCTTCCGTGCCACGTTCGCCTCGGCCAGTGAGGAGGACATGGATAAGGCTATTCAGCGCCTGGGCGCCGCCATCCGGGAGAGTTTCCGTCTTTGAAGCGTTTTATTTTCTCATTGCACTTTGCGGTTTGACTTAGAGTTTGGATTTTCAAAGCATACGGCTGAGTAGATGAGCATCTTGGTTTTGCATAGGCACGGGCGGGTTATGAACACTGTATCCAGGGGTGTGACGGTCGGCAGTAAAGTTGGTCGAGGGTGGGTAGCATGAGACACGTAGATGGTAGCATACTAAGAGAGAATGTCAACGAGAGGACCATTCCCTCGTCAAGCATATATACAACGACCGATTCTTCCGCTATTCCTCTGCGAAGTGCGCGCCGCCCCAAGGAAATTTCCCGCCGTACTAATGCCAAGGCATCCTAATCACAGTACGCTTCCCAACACCTATTCGAGTAAGGCTGCCTGATATGCAGTCAGCCCATGGAAAGTAGGCCAATCATTATGCCTCCCATATCTCCCCGCGATACCAATCAGGCTACCCAAACGACACCATCCTGTTCGTTTGGTTGCCAAGCACGCTGACCTCTTGGCGGGAGAGTTCTGCTTCACGGCCATGATAAGGCTACGCTTATTTCAACCTCTCACCCATCCTATCCTGGTTCTGCCCTTCTTATTACACCCGGTAAAGTGGTAGATCGTGAGACCCGTGCTTCCCACAAGCTCTCCCGTGCTTCCGATTCATCTACCCATACCTACTCGTCCTTGCCCTTGTAGAAAGCGACCTTGACTCCGTCGCCAGGCTGAAGCACAATCTCCGCCTTTAGTAGGGGCTTCCCGCCATCGATCTCGTCCATGAAGCTCTCCACACGCTCGAATCTCTGGAACAGCCTGCACAGGGTGTACCCCATCTCCGTCAACGCAAACTGCTGCCCGATGCAGATTCTCGGCCCGCCGTTGAAGGGAACGTATGTCCACGGCTTCGGCTGCCAGTGATACCACCGCTCAGGCGAGAACTCGTTCGGGTGCGCAAACTTCTCGGAGACAGGCGGGTACAGGTCCTCGCGTCGCTGCATCAGCAACGTCGAGTATCCGATCGGGGTGTCCTTGCACACGGCCAGCGGCAAGGTACCGTCCGGTCCGCCGCCGACGGGCAGCGTCGTGTCCTTGAGCGCCAGGCGCACGTTGAAGGGGACCACGGGATACAGACGCAGCGTCTCGTTCATGACGTTCTGCAGGTACTTCATGCTCTTCAGGTCGGCGTACGTCGGCTCGCGGTTGAGTCCGACCTGCTCGATGATCTCGGCCCGTAGCTTGCGCACCACCTCCGGATGACGGCCCAGCTCGTAGATTGTCCACGACAACGTCGAGGCAGTGGTGTCGCGGCCGGCGAGCAAGACGGCGACGAGCTGGTCGCGAAGGACGGTGCGATCACGGGTGAAGCTGGCGAGTTCGTGGAGGAAGGTGTAGCCCTGGTCGGATTTCGACTTGGAGGCGAGCTCCTCGGGGGAGAGGCGCAGCGCGCGCTCGATGAACTTGTTGACGAAGCCGTTGATCACCTTGAGACCCGCGCGGAAGGTGAAGAGGGGGACGAAAGGCTTGAGTTTGGCGGCGCGAGCGAGGATGTTCTGGACTCGCTGGACTTCGTTGAAGGCCTCGGCGAACTCTTGCTTGATGGTCCTGGACTGGTGTTAGTCTTTGGGCAGTCAATAAGCTAATAATGCAGGAACCTACGTGAGAGACTTGACATCCTCGCCCAACAGGAAGTCCGTTGCTACGTCGAGGGTGTAGCGGAAGAACAGTTCCGAAATGTCCATCACCTTTCCATCGGCATCCATGTTGACCACCTGGTCCTCGCCGTCGAGAGCCCCGCCGTTGGCGATGGTCTTGAACAGCGTCTGGATGTGCGCTTCGAAGCATTGCAAGTCGCTAACGCGATCCTTTACGAACTGCGGGCGGATGAGCTGTCTGCTGGCGTGCCATTGGTCGCCGTCGGTGGTGAAGATGCTGTCGCCCAAGAACTCGTGCCACTCCCGGTGGAACGGCTCGCCCTTGCCATAGTCGGAGAACTGCGTCGCGAGAATGGCCTTGATGTTCTCCGGCTCGGCGGTGAAGACAATGCGCAAGCCCAGGATTCTCTTCTCACCAGTCCATCCCTTGACCTTGGAGAGCATGTCCAGCCAAAAGTCGACGTTTTTGTGCGACATGGCGCCGCGAACGGCCTTGAAAACGAAGTCGATGCCTGGGAAGTGTCAGTGTCATCGACCTTTTTGTGGCAGGCTGAATGCCATCTTCAACCTTGTATCTCGTTGCTGAACATCCCGAACGGGCGTAACAGAAAAGAGTACCTACCACCGGGGAGATGGGCATTGAGCGACTGTCCGCGTGTGCCGGGCGCCAGACGGCGGAGGCGTATGGACTCATCGAAGCGTTTGACGGCGACCCATAACCACCATGCTACAACGGCAAAGACGATGACGGATTTGACGGTGATGTACTCGAGCACTACCTCGACCAAGCCCATTATGACAGGCGGATAGTACCAAATGTCTAGGATGTATGGTTTGGCGGCGAACTAGGCTGATATCGAGAAACAGAGTCTCATCCACGGACGAAATGGGACCGTGTGGTGTCTCGGAAGGAATCAAGCAACGGCGTCTGTAAGCTGACTGTGAAGAATGGTACGGGAGAAGATGTGCTGCAGTCTGCTCAGCGCTGTGAAAGGCAACAAAAAGAGTCAGGCCGCCCGAGTGAATTGAGAATAAGAAAGTTGGGTATATGATATCACGAGGGACGGGAACGGAATCGGGATGAAATTCCAGGCCGCACAGGAAGGGGGGATAGAGACAAAAGGGAAAACGTCTGATATATGGGCGCAAGCTAAGAGGATCAACGGCAGAGGGTAGGTGTGTATCGAATAAGCTAAAAAGCTGCAATGCAAGCAGCCCAGCAGGTCCAGAGACTTACCTTATTCGATCCCCGCTTGAGGCCTGGTCCCTGTTCCGCACTTGGAGTTCGGTTGCGTTATCCTCGGAACGCGGGTAGAGACGCTACCAAAGCAGGACAGGGCAGGGCACTTCTGCTAGGTAAATGAAGGGCAGATTATTGGTCTTTTGTGTTGTTGTAGACTTGAAGAATGGGCCCAGAAGAGGACCCAGAAGCAGCTATCCATCGCTCGGCGGGCAGCTAGAGCTACCTTGGAGCAATTGGAAATCGAATCATGGGGTGCCCACCCACCGTCGTTGTCCGTCCGCCGAAACACTTGCCCTTCTGCGTGTTAGCGGCCGTGTGAAGCCACATGGCAGGGTAGGTACCTGGGCCACCACTGCGTCTCTGCTTTTGTTCTCCCTCGCGTCTCGTCTTGCCCATGTGTTCTGCTCCCCTTTGCGCCGACGCTGTGCGCTGAATGTATCACGGGGTGGGTAGAGTTGGTGGTGCGTCCGCTCTGCACGTACATTGCATGGCCTTGCCCTGTCTTGTGCTGATCTGCACGGCATACTTACATGCGAGGCGGTGTACTTTTCCCTGACGCTACCGTAGACCACGCGCGAGACAGCGGTGGCCGCTTAGTTACACAAGGGCTCTGTTTCGTCAGTGAAGATATCACACTGGGCAGTGTGTTCCCGACGTCCGTATCCCTGGGAATGGTCTCAGAGAGGCGGTACCGAGGACGACATTGCGGAGAGGGAAAGGACCCCGGGTAGACGTCAACGCCGTCGGGGACGGAGTTGGAGAGTGATTGGAGGACTGGAGAGCCGCGGGGAGCCGTTCTCCTAGGGCTTGACCTTGTTCGCAACAGGAATCCCTCCAATGTGATAACGCATGTCTTGTCGTGTTTGCTCGTCTGGGCGCCAGAATCAAGCGACGCCGGGCCAGCAAACGGGCAAAACGGCCAATGAAGCAGCAGCGAGAAACGCGAGGGGGTTGCAAGGTCTGCAAGGTACATGCCTTTGCCGAGGTGCAACGAGTTGTGTCGACGGGCATGTGGTGGGCTTTACGAACGAACCTTCCAAGCAGTTGCAGATGGGATGCTCTTTTGCAACAGAACGAGACAAGTAATTGGACGGAAGGCGAGCTGGAAACCAAAGATCCAATTCGAAGCTTCGGTTCGGGGGGGGGCAGAGATGGACAGTGCGCGTACTGTCATTCACTACGTCTGGTCAATTCGTTAAAGGCATCTTCCCACCGACACTGGAGGCTTGGAGACTGAGGTGGCCCGAGAGAGACAGCGCCTAAGGCATCGCAATGACAAGACTCAGCACTCTCATTAGCGGTATCCACACAGTACGAATAATCTGCCACCTCCACGATCTGAATACCCAGAAAGGGAATTTTGCTGCCGCCCACCCTGGTTCCCCCGCAATTGAAGCTCTGCCCTCCCCCGCTAGCAGCTCCGCCCCTCCCGGCCGGGTTGACGCCTCCAACCCATCCGCACCTACGGCGATGCGTGCGCCGCACTGCAGCATATCACTGCCGGACCATGTCGAAACAACTCGTCGTCTAAAACTGTTCGGGATTGGAGTCAAGAGATTCAGTCCGCCATGTTCACAGCTTGAAGCTTCCTCATCACCGTGCATCGTTCTTCCTGTGGACCCTTTCTTCGGGGCATGTACCTTGCTGTCGATCCGCTCGCACGAGACCCTTCTTACATGCACAACTCATGAGTCCAGCGCATCCTCCGAATGCGTTTTGACGGCATCGTTCTTCCGCGCGGCAACGTCCCGCAGGACCTCCGGACGAACCTTTGATCCAACGGGCAACGGGCAACGGGCAACGGGAGACGGGAGACGGGAGACGGGGGCGGCGCGAGTCACACTGGAGGGACCGCCTCTACAATGTTCCGCATCGAATGCTGATTAAGACTGCCAATATCTATCCTCTAGCGCCAACTCTGTTCGGTCATGAAAATGTATTATTATTGGCCAGCGAGGTCGTAACGCGGCCTGCACTCTAGGTTCATGTCAAGACTAGGGTCGTGACTGTTGTGCAACTCGTCCGTGGAGTCAGTAAGCATCAGGCTCCAGACCCCTCATGCAATGGTGTAGGCGCATTCCGTTGCGTTTCCTTGAGTGCAGAATGTCATCTGCACCGGTTCCGACCTGACCCCGCGAGCAACCATTCGCTCTCTGAACTCGGCCAGCCTCGGTGCCGCGTCGTACTGGCTTCTGTTCTGCCCCGAGGCATCCTGCCGGCCTGACCACAGAACCTCTCCAGCCGCGCTGGCCCTGGGCCATAGAATGCCGTCGATGCTGACGGAATCGATCGACTCGCTCCACGCTGCCACCTCACCACCGAGCACCAACTTGGCCTGCGCTTCCGTCAAGTTCGCTCTGGGATCGTGTGAGTAGGCAAGTCGCCATCCCTTTGCCGGCGTGCACCAGTCGTTGAATGGGTAGAACTGCTCGAAAGCTGCCCCGTTATCAAAGTTCATCCAGTGGCCTCGCCCGCAGTCAAGATACTGTCAAGGTCAGTCAACAGTCCTTCAGTTGGCACTAAGACGGAATGAAACTTACCCAGAGGTTGTAGTTGCTGTCAATCACCTTGTGGCCCTGGCTCGTGAGGTTCTTTACAGCATCATTTCCCAGCCATGACTGGATGACTACGTCGTCGCCCAGAGTGATGTTCCATTCGAGCGCCATCTCCTCCCAAACGAACGGAACGAGGCCGTGCTTGCGAATTCGGGCGTGGTTCTTGTCCATGAACTTCTGCAAGAGCGGCTGCAGGATCTCGGTCGAGTTGGACTTGACACCGTCGTCCAGCATTGAATCATTCTTGTTCAACTCATCGCCCCCGGTATGGAAGTAGGCTGAGTACGGGTTTACTCTCGGCAGGAGGTCGTCAAACAGCTTGTCCAGGAAATCATCCACACGGGAGTCGTTCATCTTGAAAGCGCCACAAGGCGGCTCCAAGCACCACCACTGGTACGGCTTCTCGTTGTAAGCCACGATGAGCTCCGGGTATGCGAAAGATACTGAGCCAATGTGTCCGGGCATGTCGATCTCGATGATGGGCTCGATTCCGCGGTGAACTGCGTACTCTTGAATCTTCGCCAGGTCCGCGGGGGTATATGAGAGACCCTTTTGGTAAGCACCTTTGGCGGACAGATCAGGCATCGCTGGGATGTCAAGTGGCCACGACTGTGAATCTGTGATGTGGATGTGAATGCGGTTGAGTTTGTTCCACGACATGGCGTCAATGACTCTCAAAACGTCCTCCACAGGATACCAGTTTCGAGCCACATCGATAAGAATTCCACGATGAGAGTAGACCGGTTCATCCTCGACGGAGATTGGCGCCAATGGAGTGTACCATGAAGTCCCGGAAGTGTGCTTGTAGAAAAGCTGCGAAAAGGTCTCGAGACCTCTAAGTACGCCGATCGAAGACTTGGCCTCGATGGTAGCCGCGCCGTCTTCCGTGATGTTGAGTGAGTACGACTCGTCGACCTCGCCGGCGAGAGGCTTGAATGCGCTCGCCTTGTCCTCGCCCGTTTGTGTGATCTTCAACGACGTAACCGCTTTCTTGTCCGCCGCATTGACATCGGGCTCGAATTGGCTATTCTTGGGGTGGAACTTCCATGGAACAAAGTTTTGCTGGAAAATTGCACCCATGGCCCGCGAAACGCCGCCTTGGACAATATCCTTGCTGTTGAAGGTCGAACCTGGGGCTGGGCTGTACCCGTAAGTGTAGGGAAGCTGCATGTTAAACAATTTCTCAGTATCCTGTGCTTTGTCATGGGAAGCAGAATTAGAACAAGGAAGCCAGCGTACAGATCCCCCATTGTATGTGATTTCCAGCGTTTGGCTGATGAACAGGGCATTCGAGCCGGTCGAGAGTTTCTTGGGTGCTGGCCAGACACTGGCGCTGACCTGGCTGAAGGCGAGAGATAGGGATACGAGGACGAGTGGGGGTAACATGATGGGCAGTGGGAATGAAAAGGGCGGGCAATGGTGGATATTAACGACAGAAAGAACCCCGGATAATCCGTTTATTGACCACCAGACTCTGGGTCAGAGCTGGTGTTTATAAAAACCCGTTGCACGAAGCAAAACTTGGCCCAGACCCTTTGGAGGTACGCTTCTTAGCCACCCACACAGCAGGCTGCGTCTCGTGCAACCTTGAGGTGCGGTGACCAAGAACCAGACGAAAAAGAAGATGGTCTGCGCCTCGTAGCTGGACAGAAATGCAGGCTGAGGCAAGACTGGTGGTTGGGAGCAAAACCAGACGAGCGGTAGCGTACTGTGATAGGCCGATTGGGGTTCACGTCGCAACGTTACGTCAAAGTTCAAGGTCGACTCCGGTCCGCTCGACAACCAGCGCTACTGCTGATGACGGAGGGGCTGAGAGCTTTTGTACGAGATCCTCGAGGATGGGGCCAGTCTGACGGGTGCTGAAAAAAGAAAACCGACAGTCCCTAGCAGGCAGACAAGAGGGTCTTATATCAGGCAAGGGCTGCAATCTGCAGGGCCGGGTAGGACGAATGGTACGATGCAATATGTTGATCTATCCCAGCGTCCGGCCGTGGTGATCCAGGACAGCCGGCTGGGGCGTGATTCGTTGTTTCCTCCGATGTACAAGGGGCATGCCTTCATCAGACTTCGAGGCACAGGGCGAACTGCAAAGTCATCGGCTGTGCGTGGACGCCAGTGCCACGCCAGAGACTGACCGGTGGAGCAGAAAGCCGAAAAGTGCGAACTGCGGTCTGCGGGCTGGCGGTGGCCGGCGTTGGTTGATGTTCTGCAGGTGCGGAGACGTCAAAGAGCGTGTCTATTTAGTTGCATAGGTTAATCAAAAAGACACGATAAGTGATGAGCGACCAGAGGCAATGTGGTAGATGACAGAAAGTAGAGACGGCGGCCTGAGCTCTGGCGTTGGCGGCTTGGTACATGGAGCAGGACTATTGTGAGCAGCCATTGGGATCTTCATCCCATCTCGGAGGGGCGATGCAGGACGACAAGACAGGCAGAGAGGGGAAGAGCAAGGGAGCACCCACGCACCTCCCTCAGCAGTGAGGAGAAGAGAAGGCGGTGTTGGAAAATGGCGGCCAACCAAGAAACCAAGCAACCAAGAAACCAACGGGCAAAAGCGCAGCCAGCCGGCGTGGCGGCAGGGGGCGGGGAAACGGCACTACCGCTAGGGGGGCCAATCCAACTCTAATTGCCGGCCAATAAGTAGAAGGCCCGACGTGCAGGAGCTTCCTCCCGGCTCTGAAGAGAGGCAGAGGCAGAGGCAGAGGCGGTCATGCATGAGGTGAGGTGAGGTGAGAGTGAAGAGCGGCAGACTCGCTTTCGCACCGCTCTCCGACAGTAGTTCTTCGGCACGGCGCTGAAGCTTCCCTCCTCGGAATAAATACTGCAGGCAATGCAATGCAGGCACGCGAATCAGTTCGACGGCGAGGATAAAGTCCGACATTGGTGCTGGGCATTGTGGTCATTCGACACTTCGTAGCAACCATCCAAGAACACAAGATGGGCGGCCAAGCAAGAGGGTGACAGCCTGCATACAGGCATCGAGGATCTGCAACGTAAGACTCTTATCTCTCCTGTTAGGTCAGCCTCAACAGTCTGCGCGAGTGTCGTCAGTGTATGCGCAAGATGGCCCTATCTATCTTGCCAGCCAGAGTTGGGACCTCAGCTGCAGCAGGTCTCATCCAGTGCCTGCGCTGTAACATTTCATTGACAACGGTGAGGGTTGGCTTCTAGTTCGAGACGCTGGCCAACAATAGCTACAGTTGCTGAACAGGTGAGCTCGAAACTGACACCAGGTAAGACAAAAGACATCTAGACGCAGGTCGCAACTCGGGGCCTCAGGAAATAGCTAGAACGTGCCGACAAAGCATTTCGTGTTCGAAGGTTTTCGCCTGCAGGTCCCAAACACACCGCATATGGATTTGTCCACACCGTACAGTGGTCCCTAGCCCACGGAGAGAAAGGCCCTTCTTTGAGCCCTTAAAAACCGCAACTTCCTTGAGTTCCCTGAGGCTGAAAACGGGTTTGTTGAAGCCTGGGAGAGCCGACTCTTTGCTTTGAAGAAGGATTTGTGGCTTTGTATGAGAGTCGAGGAACATGCGAGAATGTGGTTGAGCAAAGTGCCATTGCTTGGGAGACAGGCTGAGTGATTCATTCGCTGCTTACCTGAGGCACCTGAGGTAGGTACCTGCCTGTGCCTGCCTACCTCTGGAGCGAACCGTTGCGCTGATTAATGGGAAGTGGATCGCCACTTCACTCCCAGACCTCCGTCACCGCCAAAGGTCATTTATGAGTCACGTGCCTTGTTCTTCGGGTCTGTGCTCCTAACCAGTCAACCGCGAAAAACCTGGACTCTGACTTTGGAGCACCAGTTCACTACCTATCTCCAATCATCCATTCTTTTGTTGCGCCCAAAACCCTGCAACAACCTCAACACCTCTGCGGATTGCCGGCCTCTTATATACCCTTACCTCGGGCCTGAAGTTGCACTCGCGATCCCATCGTCCCTGCACCGAACTACCGCATGGCGCTTCGTTGACGATTCCTACTGCTTGCCAACAACGCGTCTCTTGCCCTCTCTCGGTAGTCGCCCTTCAGATTCCCACATACCAAACCGCGACCGCATTCGAATCTCAACGCGACCCACGCCTCGTCGGCGATTCTCCAAAATGACGGTACAAGTCGTCCTCAACACCCCGCTGGCTGATGCGCTGAGCGCCGCCATCCAACCGAAGCTTGTCGAGGCTGGTTGGGCTTCCGACGACGCTGCGCTGGCCGAGTACATTATCCTCATGCTCGTCAACGGTCGCACGCAGGAGCAGATTGCTCACGAACTCGCGACCGATCTCCTTGGCCTCGATCCCGATGATCCCGCCTGCACCGATTTTGCGAGATGGCTATTTCAACAAGCAGAGTCACTTGACGCACAGCTGAATGGCAACCACACACAACAGGGTGGCGATGCCATGGCTGGCATGGGCGACCAGAATGTCGCGTCCGGCGAGATGGATACCGACATGGGTGCAGGCGATGCTAACGAATTTAACGCGTATGCCTCCCGTTCCCGTCAATATACCCGACTCCCGTCACTAACAGGATGCAGTCCTACTGGTCCCCGCTCAATGCGCAACGGCCCCAACGCCCGTGGAGGCGGACGCGAAAAGCGTATGCTTGGTCACATGTCAAAGGCCATGGACAGATCAACCGACTCAGTTCTCCACCGGACCCGCGGCAACGACAGAATCAACTCCCATGCTCGTGGCCCCCCTACGGGACCGCGAGGCGGCATGGGACGAGGTGGCCGGAACATGAACGGACGCGGGGTTAACATCCAGGCTGGTCTGAACGCAATGGCGGGAATGAACGGCCAGCAAGTACCACCTGGCATGAATGGCATGAACGGTGCCTGGGGAATGCCTCCTGGTATGCCCGGACAGCAGCCTACCCAGATGGATCTCATGGCGATGATGGAGCAACAAGCACAGATGATGAGCCAGCTTCAACAACAACTCATGAACCAATCTGGCGGCCGTGGCGGACGTCGTGATCGTGGCGGAAAGTCCCTGTTCGACCGGACCCAGAATCGCAACAACTTCAGGAACCGTCAAGGCAACGAAAAGTCAGAGTCGGGAATGGCAGAGGGAGGGGCCGAGGGTGAGGATGTGGAAATGGGACAATCGAAACGCGAGCCGCTCAACCCGGATGAGACGGTGTGCAAGTACAACCTTCACTGCACCAACAGGGAGTGCAAGTTCGCACACCAGTCTCCTGCGGCGCCACCTGGTACCACTGTCGACCTTAATGATGTCTGCACCTTTGGCGCTGCATGCAAGAACCGCAAGTGTGTCGGTCGCCATCCTTCACCCGCCACGAAACTTGCGCACCAGGGCGAGCAAGACTGCAAATTCTTCCCCAACTGCACAAACCCAAGGTGTCCTTTCAGGCATCCCGACATGCCTCTCTGCCGAAATGGCGCCGGCTGCACCACTGCGGGTTGCAAATTTACACATGTTAAGATCAAGTGTCGATTCAACCCTTGCAAGAACCCTCACTGCGTCTACACCCACGACGAAGGACAGCAAGGGGTCTTTAAGGACAAGGTCTGGACCGCGGAGGGCAACAGCCATGTCAGCGACCGTCAGTTCGTAGATGGCCAGGCTGAGACTGAGGTGATACTTCCCGAATCAGAGAACGCCGTCGGCCAAGAGCAAGGCAACGTTCAGGAGGTCATCAGTTAGAGGCTGTGTGAGGAGAGCCGATTCCGTGGTCCGGAACAGTGGGTAGGATGATTCGAAGCGGGTGGAAGGGAGAGGTCAGTCCCTCGAGACTGGCAAAGCGGGTATCTACAAAAAGAGGCCTTGGCTGGCCCGGAAAGGAGCAGCGACTTCTTGTATGATAATTGGACGATGATGTATGGCCAGAGCGGCAGGGCACAATCGGCAATCGGCGTTGCGGGTGCGATTATTCACATGTTCGTGTATAGAGATGGCTTTGGGCAAGCCGAATTACGTTCCAGCGGCCACCAAAATTGTGGTTGCTAGCAGCGTTGGGGCAAGTAATGCATTCGTTATGAGGCCTCACAGTCAGTCTTGAAATGCTTCGTGTGTTGTGTCCATGTCAACGGAGTTCTCTCCGATGTCCAGACCTCTTGTTCTTTCGGGTCTCGGGCGGGGCTTCATTCAGCCTTTGACGCGGACCACCTATTATGGCTGCGCATTTATGTAGCCACTTCATTTCCTTTGGGCTCGTTTATATCTTTGCTCTCGTCGTCCTTTTCGCCTCTCATGGCGATTTCCGCCGCCATATCTAACTATTGTGCCACTTTAAGCGCTAAGTGCCTAATACTTTGAACAGAGAAAATATAGTCTCGTAAACATAAGAAAGTTAGACAGCGCCCTTCAATGAGATCGACAAAACCATATAATATCCGATCAAGAAACTGACAGGATGCTAAAATCCATTCGTAAGGTGATGTTTGTGAAAGTGGCGGGTCCATGGAGCCCCTGGAGCTTCCCGGTCCCTAGCTCCGGAGCTGTGCGGTTAGCTGCAAGACCCCTGCCAAAATACTTTCTGTGTCGTGACGCCACTTTGTAACCAACAGCTTCCTCCCGCCAGTACTTTGTCTCTTTCCCTCTCTCATTTGTCCGAGCCATTGCCCTCCTCAATGGTCTCCAGAAGAGCCGATAATGCTTTCATGGCTCTATTAAGATCTTACCATTCTCAGCGCTTCTGCCGAGCGGCGCTCAGCGCCCGCAATGGCATCGCAAGGCCCCCGCGATTTTCGACGAGTGCTCTCCTCTCCGCTGCAAAGCCGGCCGACGCAAAGACGAAGGAGCAGAATAAGCCCGCATATGACGCCCGAAACGCTGTTCGCAACAGAATGGGTGTTCCGCAGGAAGTTGCCATCATCGGCTCTGGAATCACCGGCCTGACGACGGCACATTACCTCGCGAAATGGCTCCCGGAGACATCCCGCATCACCATCTACGACGCGGCGAACCGCACCGGCGGATGGATCAATACACAAACGCTCGACGTCAACGTGGACGGAAAAGGAGGCAAGGTGCGCTTCGAGCGTGGCCCGAGAACGCTGCGTGGCATGGGAAGGGACATATGGAAATTCGACGATCTCGTGTTCTGGGACCTCGTTTGTCACCCTTGCCCTGAGAAGTTGTCGCCAGCGCTGACCATGGCATGAAGCTCAGAGACCTAGAAATGGTTGAGTCATACCGTTCGAAGCTGCCGCTCAGTCGTTACATCTACTACGACGAACGACTGGTCAGCATGAGCCTGCAGGGCTACTGGAACGAGCCAATCTATAACAGTGTCTTTAGCGGCGCCTTCCCAGGCTTTATCACCGCCATCAAACGACGTCTAAAGGCCCGCAAGGAACCACACCCTTCCGATATGTCTGTCGCCGAATTCGTTAAATTCGCCACGGGCAAGCCGCAGCTGGTGGACAACTTGGTATCAGCCATGATCCACGGCATATGGGGTGGCGACGCTGACAAGATCAGCATGCGCAGCTTCATGCCTGCCCAGTGGTGGAAGTTTTTCTACGAGCCCTCCAAAACCAGTTCGGACGAACATGCTCGAGAAAACCACAACCGCGTGTTGATGCCTCGCCAAGAGATGCATATTTTGCATACATTAGGTGCGGATGAACAGTTGAGATACTTCGTCGATTACACAAAGAAAGACGCTTTTGTGTATTTCAAGGACGGCTTGAGCAGCTTGCCAGATACGATCGAGAAAAAGCTTAGGTCCAGGAGCAACGTCACTTTCAAGTTGGGCGAGCCGGTCGTTGACCTTCGGTATAATGAAAGGCGTGACAAGGCTGCAGTAAGTGCCTCATCATCCCGACGAACTCCCGCAACAAACCCTCTGACACAGCCAGATCCTTACCAAGAAGTCTGGGGACTTTGCCTTTTACGACAAGGTCATTTCCACGACGACAAGCAACACCCTCTACAACATGACTTCCGGCGCGCTGCCCTCCCTTAAAGACTCGCCAAATGTCTCCATCATGGCCGTGAACCTGTGGTACCCCCAGCCAAGGCTGAACAAAAAACACCGCGGCGTTGGATACCTGGTCCCCCGCTCCGAGGAAAACAACCCCGAAGGCGTCCTCGGCGTCTTCTTCGACTCGGACGTTCTCGATGCGGCCCCGGCCCCAGGCGAACCCGAAGGCACCAAGCTCTTCGTCCTCCTGGGCGGCCACTACTGGAACGACAAGGCCCCTCCGACGACGGAAGAGGGCATCGAGATGGCCAAGTCCGTCCTCGAACGCCAGCTCGGCATCCCCGCCTCCACGCCCTGCTTCGCCATGGCGCACTTCGCAAAGGACTGCATCCCGCAGCACCACGTCGGTCACTGGCAGCGCATGGACCGCGCGAGCAGCGAGATCGAGTATGCCTTCAACCGCCGCGTCGCCGTCGCCGGCGGCTCGTACGGCCCCATCGGCGTTATGGGCGGCATGCGCGCCGGCTATGATTTGGCGTCGCACATTGCGCGTGTGTCCCTGGACCACGTGGGCGAGACGGGCCTGGGAGCGTACCAGGAACGCAAGCCTGAATTCTTCCTCTTCCACCGGGAGATGCTGCACAGGATCGGTCGCAATATTGCACGCGAAGCTTCGTGGTTTTACAGACAGTTTGGATAGAACCCCTGTATGCGCATACATAATCTAGACAGCAGTATTTTGGACTTTAAACAAGGCACGCCCGTCCTTGGGCGTGGCGTTCGACCTGTCCGTAGCTACGGACGTCAGGAGCATCACACCTGGTTGTAAATTATCTTGATAGATTTGGATCAATGGTGGCATGTGTACGTCAAAGTCAATAAGTTTACAAAATTTATTGGAGGTATCGATGCGACCGTCTATTTCGGTCGAGTCCGGCCGGCGTGCTACTCTTGAGGGCACGATAAGCCGCTGAATGCCATCACCTTTGCTATCCACGTTGCGTATACCCCGGGCCCCTTGGTATCACGATATGAATGGATGATGACTCTTGAAGAAAAGGAAGTAAAAAAAGAAGAAAAGGTATTTGAGACAGCAACCATGACACAGCAAACCCGTGCTGGCGTCCCATCTTAGTCGAGTACCAACGGCGCTTGCTTACTACCTGAGGTCCTGTTGCTCCCCTGACTGACGCTTGTAGGCTGCGTGCCGAATGATTGGTTTGCCGAAAAGGTCTGCCTGAATTGTGTCGCGGCGCCGTCCGATGATGGTGGCCCGTTGCCGCCCGTCGCGGCGTGGGTGCGGACTGCGTCGTCGAGTTTTGTAAGCAGATCCATGATGCTTGGCCCAGGCCTGGATGCCGCCGCGGTGGTGAGTCCCCTCCAGCCATCTCCGTGGGACTCCCAGATGCCCTTGAGAAGTTTGTTAAACTCCTCGTCGGGGCCGAAAGACTCGCCTCCCGTCACCCGCTGGACGTGGAACCACGACTCGTGGCGTCTTATCTTGCTTCTTACGTCAACGGAGAGCACCCGCGACTGCCCTGAAGGGCTTGTTAGTGTGTAGCGAATGGCAACCCAGTCAACGGCTCTTGGGAACACCTCGACGCGCCCTTGATTTGTAGATTCGAGAGCCTCCCACTTGGACTCGATGCTCTCAACCGTTTTCAGCACCGGTAACATTAACGGCATGTAGATGATGAGGGCTTTAAGCCCAGCCTGGGTGTTGACCATCGTTGTGAACAAGTCCAGCATTCGCAAATGCGGATTGCCCCTTTCTAAAGATATCCGGATATCGCTCCGGGCTAGGTCAAGAGTTGCCCGCCAACGGCGAGGCTTTGCTGTCGCGTCGCTCTCTCCCGGCATTGCGACATCGCCGTATGTGAAGATGACTTGGCGAAGACTCATTCTCTCGCATTTGAGAGAACCTCTTGCCTTGCCAATGGCTTCGAGGAAGCCAACGAGCCTGTCTATGGATTTGACGTGGCTTGTAAGAATGTCGAGGATAGGGTGTCCGACCGTCTGTCGAATGCGGAAGATAAATTCGCCCTTTCGAGGGCTGAAAGAAACGTCCCGATCAATCCGCCCCTTAAGCAGCGTGAACTTAGACCTGTCCTTCACCCTGATTATCGCGTCCACTACGGTGTTGATCTTGCAGTTGTCAATCACATCCACCGGTGAGGCACCCTTGTCATCTTTCCCGAGAGCCGCAGGAACCTGAGGTTGAAGCCCCTTGAACTTGATCTCGACATGGTTCTGGGCCCATGAGGGAGCGTATTTGTCTGATTCATCCGATGCGTCGTTGGCGCCGTAATGCCCACCGAGATGGCTGTGGCGTAGAATTTGTGACAGCTTGAGAAGAATTGATGGCATACGGACTTGTTGAGGCAAAGAATAGTTGGTCGATTCCCTCATCACATACTTGATCCTATTAGTATGCAAGTTTTGCAAATCGGTGACATGGCTAATCGTGCCAGTAACGAAGGTGGTCAGGTTGCTCCAGAATGAGTCGTCCAAGTCGGGTTGTCCATGGTTTAGTCGCAGTCGACAAGAAAACTTGATCGGGCGTGCTGGCGTGTTGCGGTCGCTATTCGAGTTAGCGTTTCACACTTCAAGTACGCGGCGGATCAGACTTACATTTGTATCAACCACCACTCATCACCAGCAAGGCTCAAAGAGGCCATGACGTGCCAGTCCTCATCCAAACTTTGACGCTGCAAGAAGACGGTCTGGAATGCCTCCCTAGTCCGAATAAGTTGCTTGATATCTTCGTTTGAGAGTGGACTCTTGCAGGTCTTCCATCCAACGCTTCGCCCCCGGCGGTTGAACTCTTCCATAACGTAACCCCACCTGATGCTTTCGAGACAGACCACACCATCTTCTGCTGGATCCTTTTGGCCGTAGTTAAGCCGTGTCTCACCACTGAGTGTGTATTTGGTGTGAGGTTGAATTGCCGCGAAGCCAGTTACTGGTTCTACGACCAAGATAACATTTTCTCGTGGGCTCAGTTGCATGCTCAAGAACGATTCCACCGGCTCCTTCTTCGAGACCTTCAATGTCATCGATGATTCCCGGTTCGCGAAACGAGGGTATGACAGCAACTTGGAGTGAATCGATGAGAGAATATGCTCCACGTGCCTGGCGACCGCCGTCTTGAGCAGATCTTCTGCACAGAGGGTGTCGACATCAAACGGTAATAGAACGTCTTTGACCTCTTTGTTGTCCCGGTACCACCGCGCAACTAATCGACTCGACTGTTTCGGATCTAATTGGCCGTTTGTTTTCTTCGCACTGTTGACGGCTACCATGACCCAGCTCTTGGGCCCGTTTGGTCCGTATCTTGTGGTCCAGTACTGCAGGGCCAAAGCTCGGTTCAGGGGTTCCACCATTAAGGTTCCTGTCCACGTGCTTCGGCTCAGTTCGAGTGCCTGTCGCTTGAGCTCATTGATCTTGTGCGTGAGGACGAATTCGTGCAGGAACCTGTAGCAGCCTTCCAAACCGTCCTTGCCAAGGATTTCGTTGACTTGGCCTTCCAGGAATGATACCAGCCCATCAGATAGCTTTTTCGCAGACGGAGAGAATGCGAACCGAAAGTCGATGAACCAGAATTGCTTGGTGAAGTCTTCATCGGCAATGGTCAAATCTACCTCAAATTCGCCTTTAACCTTGAAAGTCACTCTGCCGGAGTGTATGCTGTAGGTCTTGAACTGATGCGGAATCTTGTCATAGTCATCCAGATTCAGGCGTAAAGAAAGCATGGTGTTCAGATCATCAATCCACTTCAACTGCTCCTCTGGTGTGAGAGGCGGCGGAGGTATGTACCCAGGCTACAAGTTGATGTCAGTGGGAGTACTCGCGTTTATAGTGGAAAGCTTACCTCTGGGACCCACGATGCCTCGCCAGTAGTGAGGACTTGCAAAGCGGTCTTCAAATCAGGATTCGGTAGTCTCGCGCCGTTGAGCCCTCTCTTGAGATCGATGAGCAGGTCTTGTGCATAGTCGTACAGCATCCTCTTAGAATCGATATGCGCCTTGATATCAATGAGCTTGCTGACAGCCTCTGCGTTCCTGCTCCAGTCCGTTATGACGAGAGCCTTGACCCATTTAGCGTGCGCATCTTGCGCAAACTTGAGCATCAACATCTTCTTTCGTTTGTTTCCTTCCGACATGTCGTCCGGTGCTTCGTTGCCTTGGGGTGTGTTTCCGTTGACCGCCGGCGGTGCCCATTTTACGGCCGCCATCTCCATAATAACTTTCTGCAGGTCTTCGTGGGTTCGTTGCGCGAGTCGAGAAACAATCATGGACAGCGGTATGTACCCCTGGGTGATGTGCACGATCTCTTCGGGAAGGTCGTTCATTCTCGATTTTGGCTGCAAAGTTAGACCGGTGTTCATCTGCGATTGCTGCTTGCCTGAGTCGGCTGGCACCCCGTTCGCCAAATTGCTAGAGGCCTCGACGGGCGCCTTGCCCTTGTTCGGCGAGGGCTGACCGTCCATCGGTGTACCGTTGATGCCGTTCATTTTCAGATTCCTATCGTGGTTCGAATGTGTTCCATTCTGCCCTCCATTCTCCATGTTGACAACACCAGGCATCGGGGGAAGGCCTTTCCCTACGTCGCTGGCTGCCTCACGACCGTCCCCCTGAGAGTGGGATGCAGGACGCTTCGTGAACAACGTAGAATAACTTTGGTTCCGGTGGGCAGGTCGCCGCGAACAAGCGACCAAGTGACGTGAAAGACTGATCCCTCTCCACGGTGATTGTGAGATGGGACTCAATCATCGGCGCCAGATGCGCAAACAAGCAGCGTGGCGCAATCGCATCAACGAAGGGCACAGGTTCGGTAACCACGACGCGCTTCGAGAGGGAGTTCGATAGGAGACGGAAAGATCGATTCCGTAGAGGCAGGGGTGGTGTCGTGGAAACGCGATGAGGCAGCGTGATCTGGGGGGAAAGTCCCGGCAGCAATCGACGATCGGAGAGTCGCGGTTTCGGCGTCGCAGTGATGCTCGTGCGGAAGGCTGCGATCAATTCATGGGTCGGATTTCGATGTGTGCGGATATCGCAAAGCCGTGGTTGTCGGGTGCGCCGAGGAAACCGGCACTTGGTGATCGGCCGGCGGACAAATGGTGAGGGTGGTGCTGCGATGGAAGGAGCGTGCAACCAGCCAGAACAGTAAGGCAGGAGGTCTAGGTGCAGCCGAGCCTTGCTCTTTTTTCTCAGGCAACGCCGACCTGGCCTGGCCAACCAGCCGACCTACGGTCCTTTCCTTTGCCTTACCTTATGTAACGTAGGACCTGACTCAGCAGTCTCCATTCGGGCACGTACCAGCTTTCTCTTTAATCTAGTGGTACCCTACAAGAGCGAGCTTCCTAGTCTCAGTCTTCGACTTTATTTCCCAGCATGCCACGGGCCACGACCTCATGCGGCCAGCCGTCGCCATGAGCGAAGCGTCAAGAGACGACATGACCGATGCCTTCGACTAGATTCTGTACAATGGGTCGGAGGATACGTGGACTGGCGACGCCGGATGCATATGCTGCAGAAACCGGCTAAGTTCGTCGAGCTGCCCCAAATAATGACGTTTCTGTTAGCGTTTGGAACCCCCAATGACTCGCTGGTCTTCCAAACTGGAGCTTCCTTCTCACTGCCCGAGGTGTCAAGTCAAGGAATCACACTGTTATTCGGCGCATTCCTCCCTCATATGGGCTGCGACTCAGCGAACGTCAGCGGTTAAACGTGGGAAACGTAAATCTCATTGATTTTCTATCCTTCCTAACACGGCCAAGCAAAGCGAAGAAATTCCATCTTCCAACCAGTGCCCACCCTTAGGGTGTTCCCTCTGGCTTCCCTTGTTTATGTCTTCTTGGTGAATCTATGCCCTCCCTTCGATGGATATAATACGTTGCGCTCGCGTCATGAGGCGGCGCTGGGGATATCGCGGATGCAGTGGCCGAGGCGTGCGTTCTTTTGGAATTGGTGGTAAGATAGGGGTTGCTCAGCTGCTCAAAGACATCATTTAGAATCAATTCTTCTTCTATGTAAATAGCTACGCTAATGCGCGCGACATGACTTACAACTTGTTGGGAGCCTGAGCCGAGGTAGTGGGCCACTGGTAGCCAGCCGCATCACTGAACTTGTAGCCGTAAGAAGAGGTGAAGTCATCCAGCACAGCAGGGCCGCGGGAACCTGCAAGCATATTAGCAACAAAGCCAGGATGTGATTAACAGCACAAAGACTCACCATAGGGGTACTCCATGGGGATGATCTCCTTGTTGTCGTCAAGGTAGTGCAGAAGAGGAGTGAAGATTCTCCAGCTGGCGTCAAGCTCGTCATCACGGACGAAGTTGGAGTGGTCGCCCTTGAGGCAGTCCAGGATGAGAGACTCGTAGGCCTCGGGGATCTTCAGGTCGGAGAAACGGCGGCGGTAGGTAAGGTCGAGCTCGGTGACGACAGTCTGCATGCTCAGGCCGGGCAGCTTGGAGTTCATCTTGACGTAGACACTCTCGTTGGGCTGAATGCGCATGACAAGCTCGTTTCTGGGAATGTCCTTAAAGATACCAGAGGTGACGTCCTTGAATTGGATGCGGATCTCGGTCTTCTGCTCGTTGAGGGCCTTTCCGGCCTTCATGATGAAGGGGACACCATCCCAGCGCTCGTTCTTGATGTAGGCAACCATGGCGCAGAAGGTCGGGCATCTAGAGTCCTTGGGGACAGTGTCGTCCTCCTTGTACGAGGGCTTGCTGCCGTCCAGGGACTTTCCGTACTGGCCAATGATGACATTCTTGGGCTCAATCGCGGGCATGGCACGGAGGACGCGGACCTTCTCGTCACGGATGTCCTCAGAGGCGAAAGAAATGGGGCGCTCCATGGCGAGCAGGGTCAGGACCTGGAGCAAGTGGTTCTGCATGACATCGCGGATGATGCCAAACTCGTCAAAGTAACCGCCACGGCCCTCGGTACCGAAGGGCTCCTTGAAGGAGATCTGGACGTTGTCGATGTTCTGTCTGTTCCAGGTAGAGCCAAAGAAAGAGTTACCGAAGCGGAGAATGAGAATGTTCTTGACCATCTCCTTGCCGAGGTAGTGGTCAATGCGGAAGAGCTCATCCTCCTTCCAGTCGGGCTCCAGCGACTTCTGAAGCTCGCGAGAGCTGGCAAGGTCCTTACCGAAGGGCTTCTCGATCTGTTGTGCGCTCGTGTCAGTGAATCTGAGCCCATTGGGGGCACCAATCAACATACAACGACGCGGGCAATGCCCTTGGTAGGGTAGCAGCACTTCTTCAAGTGCTGAGAGACAATGGTGAAGACACTGGGGGGCAGAGCCATGTAAAACAGACGGTGAGTCTCGGGCTTGCCAGCCTCGAGCTCCTCAAGGTGTGCGTTCAGGTTCAGGAAAGAGTCATCCCGGTCGTACTGGCCGGAAACATAGGTGCAGAGGCTGCAGAAGTCGTTGAGTTGCTGCTCAATCTCCTTTGTGGGGGTCTTCATGTAGGATCTGATGCGGCGGATGTACTCCTCGTGGTCCATCTTTGTGCGCGCATATCCGACGATCTTGATGTCCTTGGGAAGGAACTGGTTTCGGTACTATTTACGCCAGTCAGTTCGCCGAGCTCGCAGCATCGCAACGCGCGGGTCCGAGAAGCTCATACCAGACCGAACAGAGCAGGGTACTACAGAAATGGTCAGCTAATTTTCACGTCACAAGGAGCTGTGGCTGCGTACGGTCTTCTTCTTCGCCAGATCTCCGGAAGCACCGAGAACAACAATGACGGTGTTCTCCTTCAGCTCCATGGAACTGTGAGCGCCCACGAGTTAGCAAATAGTCCGAGGTCCGAAAAATCCATGCTGCACCAATTGCGATCATCCGCTCAACGTTGGCGGTGGTATCGAATCCCGCTCGCGATGCCGAGTTCGAGTCCGGAGTCGCCAGAGCGAGAGAGAGCGCAGCTTGGTGGGGTTGGAAGGCGGGGTGACATACGCTGCGGCGGAGCTAAGGTCGGCCATGGTGACGATGTCGGCGGTGAAGCGGCGCGACTGTGTGAAGATTGTGAGAGAGGAGGATAGGAAAGAAGGGTAAGAACAGGTCTCTACAGACGGAAACCAAAGTTAGCAAGCAAAAAGCCAGAAGAGGGAGTTGGGAAGGTTTTGGAAAGAGATACAGAGCGGGATCCGGGACGGATGGATTGGGGTATTTAGTAATGACGAAGCACAGATGAAGGTAGGGGTGCGCCGTGAGAGGTATGGGTACGGGCGTGGATGGGGGAGGAAGGTATACCTACAGACAAGACGCGCAGAAAGCTAGAAGATACTTGGCTCGAGGGCAGGTCGAGGTACCGCTTTTAGTGCTCTCAGGCGGGGGCTATCAGCACAAAGCGAGAGCAAGGGGGAGCTTACTCACAACCGGAGGGTGTGTTTTGCTGCTCTTCTAGCGCGTCATGTACTGTACTTGTGTACTTGCTGTAAGTCCCGCACCGCCGCGCTCGCCTTTAGGCACCTCGGGGCGAATCAGTCAGTGGGTAAGCTTCCCTTGATAGGTAAGTGGGTAGGTGGGAGAAAGCAGGTCGACGATGGTAGCACAGGCTGCTATTTTGCTTTTCTATTTATTTTCCTTGTGCTGCTCTCCTGTATCCGGACACTTCATTCACTGGGCCGGGAGGCTCACATCTGGGCGCACGGTGACGGAGCCTACATACCGAACCGTGGGCTCTCTGGGGAGTTTTTCCAGTGAATTTCGGCCATTGTTTGCGAGGCCACGCCCATCGTTGCAGTCTCCGGGCCTTTTCACCTAGACTTGGACCTGACACTGGAACTTGGACAGGGTTGATGTCAATGGAGGGGAAAAAAGGAGGGGCAGTCTTCGGTGTTGTCGATAAAATGTTGAGCGCTGCCGGAGATTCTAACTGTCTGTCGGTCTTAAGCCCGCCGCCCATCAGCACCAGATCCAGAGCAGCCCTCAATATCCGTCCCGTCCTGTGCTGTCCTCCAAGTCAAGTCAGAGCTTCCTGGCACAGCTCCAGCTCGCACAGAGTCAGTCAATCCGCATTGATTCGTCCGGCGCTGACGGCATGGGCCTCGGTAGTGGGCAATTGGGTTGGACAAGACAAAGCAACCCTTCGTCACTAACTTGTAATCAGCCTGGTCCGCCGTCAGACCTACACTCCCCGCCGGATCAGATGGAAGCCATGCGGAAGTCGACTGTGCGAATCTCACACATGGCGGTGCGGATGTCTTAGACGGACTGCATCGTCACTTGGGGTAAATGGGAGGGAACTCTCACGCAAACGTCGATCAACTCCCACTGCTGCCGCTCACTCGTCCCAAATCCCAACTTACCCATCCGCAGGAGAAAAGCCAAGTCATATACTCAAGATGCATGTAGGTATGTACTGTACTTCTGCACCTGCTCAATGGCAGGATAGACTCCGGCCTGGGAACGACACCTAAGCAAGATCAGGTACCTTGACTGAAGAGAAGCTAAGGTGCCTTCATCTGCAAGCTGCAGCAGAATTGTTGGACTAACCTGGCTGTCAGAGCGCGCGTCGGAGCTCCAATGAGAAAAAAAAAAACATCAGAGGAAGGGGGGAAACAAAAAATAGAGCTGGAGCCCTGTCGAACATCAGCCCAAGACAAGACACAGGCTCCAAACTGCACACGCAGCCTGCCAGAGACGTGCGGATTCGCGCCCCTGGGACCACGGTCCATGGTCCACGGCAAGCAAACGTGCTTTCCCATATGACCTCAAAGGCCCTCACATTTTCAGGCGGGCGGGTAGCAAGGGCCCAAAAAGGGTCCAACGCCAAAACGCCAACATCAGCAACTCTTCCTTGGCCTGGGCTCCATGCTCCAGTCTCCGGCTCCAGCTGCTGCGGCGGTACTCCCAGACTCTCGTCTCCATCTTTCCAAACGCCGGACACCACCGAGCCTCCCGATCGGACTTTGGCTTTGGGAGATGTGATCGGCCTGGGGCCTTGGACCTTCGCTGCTGCGAACTCGCGATGAGAAGCGAGGCAAGCCGTGGGAGCCGTGGGTCTTGGTCTTGGTCTTCAGCCAGCCTGTGTGAAACGGTGCTCCGTAGCAACAGACAGCTTGTCACCCTGACTCCGACCTGGACTGTCGGGCCCAGTTCCATTGGAGTCATATCTGTCGGGTCTGCAGGGCGGATATGCGCCGTCCCCTGTTGCCCTGTGTTGAGGAACATTTCCTTCCCTTCTCTGCTCTGCACGTTTCTCCCCCCATCAACTCCGATGTTGTCACCGCGGGGGGCGTTTTGGCAAGGCTCCATGGGATACAAAAAGATCCATCTCATGCCGGTCCGGCCAATGCAACTGTGGCATGAACCTCTGCTGCAGTCTGCTGGAAATCGGCAGAGTTTGTGACCAGAAATTGCCGCAATGCCCACTCGTCGAGGCGTTCCAATCGGTGCAGTCATTGCAGCGAGCGGCAAGCCCAACGGCCATTTGTTCCTACGGCCGCCAACTAAGAGGTAGTACTTCACAACTCCGGAGTCGCTCTTCAAGGGTCCCCACGGATCGGTCCTTCTTCACCCAGGCTCTCAACCCACGCTCCGATGCTTACAAAAGACGTCCGACCATGGACCTTTTTTATTTTATTTTTTGACGAGCTTGACGAAGGGTGGGAAAAGGCCATGAGACATTTCCCAGCCCATCTCCCCTCGCAACCCCCCTCCATCCTCTGCGTCTTGTCGCTTCTTCCAAACAACCCGTTCCTGTTCAGGAAATCCCGCGAGATTTTAGGTCTTTGGTGTCACTTGGGACGCCGGACCGCCAACACAGCCGGCCCTGCAACTGTCTCACAACTCCGCGGGTTGGGTTCGGCGTCCAAGCTCTCTCGGCCACCCTGAAAGATTCTGGAACTCCGGTTCAGCCGCACAAGTGTTTCCGAGTTTGCGGTTCTCTGCTGTAAGACGCGTAGGTAATCTTGATCTTGCTTCAAAGACTCTTGCAACTCTATCACCAGAAAGTTGCAGTTGTTGGTTTGCCAGTGGATGCCATAGGTGAGGCTCAGCGGTCGGCGGCATATTCGCAGGCGAGGTCTCTTGGTAATGATGCAGATATTTGTCATTGACGGACTTTCTCTCTGTCGGCCAAGGTGCTTTATCCGTCAGGGGTGCAAAACTTCGGGCGAATAAAGGTGCGAGTGGTGACGGTGTGGGCTTGCTGGCGGCAGACGTGCGCCCACGCGAGGACCAGGTCAGGTCCGGTCGGCAACGCCTCTGACCCCGAAGTGACCGAGACCCTCAAGTCCACGATGGTCGCCGTGTTCGGTGTGGTGGGCGCGGAATCGCGGAACGCGAACAGTGAAAGCACGGCACCTGCATCGGAGGACAGGAACACTAATCCACAATTCTCAGGTAAGCAGGCGCGGGCACGGGCGCAACTCTCAGCTGTGGAACACGCTGCCTGCCCAGCCACATGCGGCGCACCCCAGATGGGCCCCCCACCTGCGATAGTGCTGATAAGCTGTGGCTTGCCTCATCCGCGTCCTGGCCGCCAGTGGATCCTTCCTGGAGTAGGGCTCGCTAAATAGATACGTACCAATCAGAGCCTGGCTGCATGCTCCCTCGAAATTTTCAAAATTATTCGTGTGTGAGCCCACCTGACCGAAACCACCAAACACCATCCGACCATCGACGACGGAGTATTAGTCTTTTCGCCCAAAGACAATCCTCAGCCTTTTCCTTTCTCGAGTCCCTTTTGGTTGGAGCGAGGAAATACTAACACCGTCAAAATGCCTTCGGAAGCCGGTCACAGATGTGAGTTGAATGCCCTCGCCCCTCGTCCCGCACGCTGCTTCCGCGATTTCGATATCGAGCGAACTCGCGATCTGCCTGGGTGACATCGCGACGATGTCGGCCTGGTAGTATCACAGCGCTCGAACGGAGCCGCACCGCCTTTGCGCGTGTTGTTTCTACATGAACCAGTGCTGACTAGAAACTTTGCAGTATACGTCAAGTAAGTTGAATCCCAATCGAAATCCCACATCGCCGACGATACCGACTTCGCAACCATGGACAATGCGACGAGCCGCCAAGCATCTCGAGAGACACCACTCCCACGCGAACCGAAATCATGCTGCGAAGACTTGCAATCTCATGTGAACAGTCGACTAACGATGCCTTCTCAGGGGACGTCACCTCAGCTACCAGCGTAGCAGACACGTCACCCACCCCAAGACGAGTCTGATCAAGATTGAGGGTGTTGACGACACCAACGCCGCCAAGTACGTTCGCCTGCGCCTGCAGTATGCCGCCTCGCAATCAGTCGCTAACGAGGACACAGCTTCTACCTCGGCAAGAAGGTCGCCTACGTCTACAAGGCCTCCAAGGAGATCCGTGGCACCAAGATCCGCGTCATCTGGGGCAAGGTCACCCGCCCTCACGGTAAATACAGATCTGCCCTCGAATCCCCCCTCACAATCGAGCCTCCGGTCTAACACAAGCAAACAGGCAACTCCGGTGTCGTCCGCGCCAAGTTCACCAACCCCCTCCCCACCCGCTCTTTCGGCGCCTCTGTCCGCGTCATGCTTTACCCCTCGTCGATTTAAACGGCCCCCCATCGGATGGAGTTGGTAGTGAGGATGGATTCTGAATTGGTTGCATCGGTCCAGGCAAGGACAAGAGCATAGCACCTTGCTTGCTAAAAAAGGCATCAAATCAAACTCGTCAAACCACCAAAATGAGGCGAAACGCACAACCCGCGGGTCCAAAACCCCCCTCGCCCACCCCCCTTTTTTTCGAGACACATGGGAATGATTCTGCGTGACTTGAAAAGCCGGTCAAGGAGAGTCGTGTTTTATTCTTTCGCGGGAAACGATGACGAGTAGCTTCATGTCAGGGGGCTCGAGGACGGGAAAAGAACACAAAAAAATCAAACATACTTGATTTTTGCTTGGCCGGCTACACATACGCGATACGATGAACGGTAGATCGGGCGGCATTAATGTCAGGGTGTTTAAAAAGACATGGCTCAGCGACGGTATTCAATGGTTTTTGAACAATCTCCATTCGACGTTCCCCGGAGTGAGGAGCACGCAGCTCTCCGAAAAACGATCGTCCCGTGCTGCGTGCGAATATCCAGCGTTGCCTCTCTCCCGTCCTTTCCCAGGCCGTGCACCGGAAATGCCGCCCGTTTCTCGTATGTCACTGTGATGTGAGGATCCGCGTGAGATGTGCTCTATGAGAATCGAGAATCTGCAACTGGAATTTTGATGTGCTTAAATGATCTTAGGGCCTTGCCATGTGGATTTATATCATGTGTGGTAAATCCGGGGAAGTCTGCCCTTTCCTCAAGGGTGCAACCAACATCACTGCTTCCTTCGCACAAGTAAAACGGACAAGTCCATGCTCGCGAGGCCCCACGTATATCAGCCATCCCACGAGACCTCACATCTCCCTCTTCGGCCCATGGGCTCTTTCAACCTTCAGTCCTTCGCAGTGTCTTCCACTCAAGCATATGATAGACGCGCATGAGGAGCGCCCGAGGAGGGCTGGTGACGTCAGGGTTGTGCTTGTGAAGCGGAGCCCGGGGGCCGGCCCCCTTTCCGGAACGGGATCCCGTCTTGCTCCGCCTCGCTCCGTTGAAGATCATCCAGGTCGGCTTTATCGACCGGGTTTAGAATCTAACCATGCCCTGTTTTGTCTCTGAGATCTCGGATCGCTGCAGATGGCAGGTGACCCAAGTATCTATTTGACATACGAAGGCAGACCAACACCACAGGCATCAGGACGGAGGCGAGGAACCTTCGTTGGTTTGAAGGCTTTACCACGAAGTCGGCGCGGCAGGTTCCAGGCTCGGCAGTTAGTTCATCAAGCGCTTCTATTCTAGCACTCTTGAAAGTTAGGAGCGACGGTTCTGATGATAGGCGGCGAATTCCCTGTCGACACCACGGTGTTGGCGCGCAGCTCATACCCATGTAAACTACGAGGAACCATACTCACATGTTCTCAAACTCTCCCCATTCTCCGATGGAAAAAAACCGTTTCTGGACCATATCCTTGACCTTGTCTTTTTGGTCGTCCCAGTGTGGCTTGAAGTAATTGCTCAAATTCATGTCCCTGTGATTCGCAACCTGATCACAGCTCACTGGATTGCGTCTCCTACCAGAATATACCCGATAGCGTACCCAAATCTACGTTATCCTAAACCACTTTTGACATGATCTCATCGACCTTCAGTCACACGCTGGCGAAACGCCAACCATTGCGGGCTCATGTCACCTTGCAAGGTTTTCCATAAAATCGGCGCAAAGACGAGACTACTTCGTATTCATAAGAAGTCTAGAGTGACATAGGAGAAACAATGTCATGGTCGGTGTCTTCCTCCAAGACGTAAGATGACATGAGCCTAAGCTGGACACTGAATTATGCCATCTCTTTCCAGTACCGTAGACTATATTTTGGTGCTGATGTTTTGAACGACGTCTTGGGAACTGCTCGTTTCCAGTCAGAAGAGCATTTTGAGGAAATCAGCATATTGACCTGTCCTTCTTGGCTATACCCTGCTCTTGTAGGCAAAAGCGAACATTTCCTGCCGCGTTCAACTTGGTGTCCTACGAAAAGACGCATGTTTGTTTATTACCCGATATACGGGATCACCAAGGTGCGAGGCATCCGGTTCATACCACTTAGGTCCAGCACGATGAGCTACATCCCTTGAATGTCTATTTCAAAGGTTATGTTGTGCCTTTGAAACGAATGTTGAAAAGTTTCTGTTGCTATCTCGGTGTCGCTGTGCCTGGGTAGAAGTCCCTCCGCCGCCAGGAGCTTAACGTAAGAGCCCCATGCGCGAGATACTGTCTATTTCTCGCGCCTTCTGGTGTATTGTATCGCCGCAGACGAGACCTGATAGTGCCGTCTAAGTGGCGTGATAGGTCATTCAAAGGATAGCAGTAAACGTCAGGAATGGTGACAAAATCTGATGAACTCGAAATTTCTAGTGCCGACTCCAACGTCCAACCTAGAACTTGTGGTCTGCTAGCTACTGATCAGTCTGAATCGGTGACTTTCAGTTGACAGCATTCACCAAGTTGGCCACTGAGACGGTCTCTTCCACGCTGCGCTGTTAGTATAAATTCACTTGGTACGACACCTCCAGACGGACAGTCCACCTTTATGTGTGGCGTTATGATGTTCCTTTTGCTACTTTCCATGAGGGCAGTTATGTCAGGCGTTTTATCAAGGGCCAAGAGGGCGGATATGGAGACGTAATCTGATATGAATTTACCGTGTGTGCAAATCCCACTTCAATCGAAGTCTTCCATCATCGCAAACCAACCCTGGCCTAATGATATCACACTTCCTCAGTTCCTGGGTGAAGTAACCGTTTTAACTACATTACCACGAGGTACTTTGTGCAGGAACCGCCTGGTCTTTTACCTATCTGCGCGACTACGTTTCCTGTACGTACTCAACTGATAGAATTGAGGTTGATGTTAGCATACACATCGGTAATGCAGACGACGACGACGACGACGGTATCAAAGAAGAGTACATATCAGCCCACAGGAAAAGCAGTCGTCCCAGCATAGGAGATATACCTGGTCTCTTTGTGCAGACTCTTCCTCCTCACCTCGTCGCGGGGCTCATATTAACCATGTGGAACGGACGTCAAGTACCGGCCTGGATGAGCGCTCTGCAGCTGGTGTACGTTTTCTTGTGACTCCAAGTCCTGAGCCAGTCCTGGCCCATGATTCAACAAATAAACGTGGCATCGTTGCAACCTCTTAGTCTGAGACGGCCGTTCTGAAAACCACTTCCTAGTCACCGATAAAAGAGAGTCTTCGTATAATATTCGAACAACGTCAGATTCTGAATGTCTGCAATAACCATGTTCTGGCGGCCGCGCCTTCACTTTCCGCTCTTTGCTCCCGTGCCTGCCCAGCAAAGGAGACATTCAGCTGCCGGCTTCTCGTAAACATTGTAGGTGCTACCCAAACGAACGACCTCCCAATCGGAATTCACGGAGAGGAACAACACAAGCATATTCCAGAGCATGAAGTCCAACAACGACAATAGCCAGGGTCAAGCAGCCGAGGCTGCCGAAGCATACGCCGCGGTACGATTATCTCGGATAAAACCCACTTCTGGAGAGATCGACATCTGAAGAACGAAAAGGGTCCTGTTCCTCGGCATGTCGAAATGGCCCAACGGAAGCAAAGGGCGGGATCAGAAGTGGTCATTACAAGTTTGAGCAGACTGGAGCTACAGTCAGGTTCCCGATCCTCGTGTGGTTGCCCGGCCTGTCTCTGAAATGTTGAAGCCGGCCTGCCCTCAGTGAGCATGCGCTTTCATAATGTGACGCAACGATTGGAAGAATACAGAGACGATTTGCATGTCAGAACGACATAGATATTATCACTTGGTGACGTGCCCGACGTTGAACCGGGAGTGTCACTTCAGGCTGAGGCAATGAAACGCAAGTCAACATATCTCTATGCCACATGGCTATAGACAAAGACTCCCTGCATGCGGTTCAACGTTTTGAAGTTGGACAAAACAGCAAGTAGACATTGCTCGACAATGGAATTGTCAAATCAACACCATTGATTCCACCATCCGATGGACACACATCACTCCAATAGCTCACTGTCCGCCATACCACCTTGGTCATGGAGCACATGGACGAAAGAACTTCAAGTTGCGGAACACATCCGAGGCAGATTGTAAGCACCAGCAACAAAAACCACAAGATCATCACAAAACCGGCGAACAGACACATCAAAGATGGGTCGAATACATCTCGATCCCGGGCCTCTGAAGCTTCACTCGCGATATACTTCTCGGAGGAGTTCGCTTTCGGCTGCAACTCCGAACAATCTGCAACAACCTACATCATCCTTCCCCAAGAACATACCACTACTTTACTCAGTAGAGCGAGAAGACAAAGTCGTCCGACGAACAGCCACAATGATGGTCAAAACTCAGTCTCTAGTCAGGACAAGTTACAGACAGCACCATCAGACCAACTCAATTCATCACCCAAGCGAAAGTCCACGTGAGTTCAGCAAGGCGGAAGTAAGGCGAGCGCAAAACAACCGAGGAACAAAAACAACAACAGGAGAAAAAACACCCATCAAAAACATATGCCCATGATACACCCCCGAAAGCCGTTAGTTGAACGCGTCGCGTTCTAAAACACACGTCAACGAAAAAAAAAAAAAAAAAAAAAAAAGGTCCGACAAGAGGGCAGCGGGAATGGAATTATTCTGAAGGGTTCTGGTGTCAGAGCCCTCGGGGTCAGCGGTCTGAGGACGGACCCGGCTGGTAAGGTTTTCCTGGCCAGAAGCGCCCCAACTGACAAAGTGCTGGGTTTCAGGAAGGCCTCGAGAAGCAGCAGAAAGGGCAGGGGAAGGAAAAAAGATAGGATAAAAAAGGTCCGGCGGGATGTCCTTGGCTGGGAAAGGTCGGACGGGATGCCAAGGTTTTGGTTTCTAGCTCCGTCCGTGGGCGCCCTCGGTCTGCTCCTGTCCTCCTGTTGCCCCCACCAAACGCGCGACGCAGCCACTAGGTTTTCTCTGGGCTGGGACGGAGGTCAACTACCGCCCGCCACTGGCGCCTGGAGGTATGATCGAGATCGGTCTTTTGCCGGCCGTGCGTGTGGAGGAGGAGCAAAAATCAGGCGAACAGGATGGGGAGTTGCCAAAGTCAATTCGTGCTCGGTGGTGCAATCGCTGAAGTATCAGCTTGTTAGTACCGCCGGAAGCGCAATGGAAGACCAGCCGTGGAAACGGACGTGGCAGGACACACAAGTATGAAGTTGCGGTTGGGAATTCCTAGCACACGGCGACGGATGGGCGACGGTGCGAGTTGCAGATGGGACAGCAACCAATCGGTGAAGAAGCCCGGGGCTAACCTGCAAATAGCGAAGGCGTTGCCAACCACGATGCCCGTGGTGCTCGAAACAGGTTGAGGTGCATCTTCAGGGATGTGGAGGGCAACGGAAGCAGACCCGTCCCGATCTTCTGTGATGGGGTGCAAAAAAGGCCGAACTTGCATCCTCCAAGACCGACGGAATCTTGATAAAGGCTAGCAGAGCTTGCGCGGTGCCTGGCCATTGGTCCCGCGGATGGCGGGAGGAGCAGCTCGCTCGAAGTCCGCTCGAAGTCCGTCGTCCAGCCTACTGATAGATTGTGCGTCTCTAGAGATGGACGTACTCGTTGTGAGGTCTCTCAGCGATTGCGTGAGCATCTCGTACAGCTCCCAACGTCCTAGTAGCCGGAAGCACCGGCCGTGCCAGCAAGGTAACATGCCATTGGCTCCCGTTTGATGGGCTTGGCACACCCTCACTGCAAACTGATGGAAGACTACCCACCTCAGTGTGGTGGTGCACCTCAGCTTCGTTTGGGCTGGTTGCCTGGCGGAAGCAAGGCTGACGTCGAAGAGACAACCTCGAATATCTGAGCTCGGCTGATTTGGACGTTGGAGAATGTTATCGAGGCATCATCAGCGTATTTCGATGGTTGGCAGGTCCCGTTCTATTTTGGTTTCCAGGTTGTCAGGAAAACCTTAGTGGGTTGGGGGTTGGTTGGTGGCAGGGCTGATCAATGGAAACATGGAGAGGATTGACGAGAAGCTCGGGCCTCCAACACCCTGCTGATGGAGTACTTGCATTGCAACCCAAGTTACCTTACAGAAAGACAATGTACATTGCCACTGAAGTTACTCCGTAGAATGATTGTTCACGTTCTTTTCCTTGCTGGTTGTGAAAGGCTGGTGAGAGACCAAACGTGAAGAGGAGGGAACTGAGAGACGGGAGTGTCACGTCCACAGACGAGATGGCGTTTTGGAGTCCTGCCTTGACTGGCCGCAAGTGCACGACATGACTTGTGTACAGACGGAAGAGGGCCCAGAGAATACTCATGGAAAGTGCAGAGAAAAACTTAACATCTGATCTAGACGGCGTCGACCCGGGATCCTTGGCTAGATACTGAGGACCACAGAGCAGATGCAACTGATGTTACGGGCTGGACTTCAGTGTTGTGGAACTGAGGGCACGGATTTGAGAGCGCTGGCTAGACGGGCGCGCGGAACACCACGTGGAGAATCTTTGGCTGTACCGGAGTCTCGCAAGTATCTGCTGTACGCGCGCATCTTCTCAAGTAGGCTTTCGATCCGCGTCATGACTGCAGCTCCAATTGAGGCGCAGCCCGACGAGGCAATATGGAACCTGCGGGTGTTGACGACAACTGAACTAACGCTTCATGCGGCGGTCTGGCGGCAGCCAAGTTGAACATTCGGGCGCGCAGGTGCAGGTGGGACTTGCCAAATCGCCGCGCTGTTGTGGCCCAGCCTTCGTATGACTGCTGAACACGAAGCCCACGTCCACGATCTACAGGGGTGGTAGTCGGTATTACCCAAGACTCATTGCCCAGCCTGGTCTAGGGACAGACAACATGAGGAGGAGGAGGAAGAGGCGGTGGGACGGGCATTATCCTCGCAAGCTCGAGGCGTCTGATCCAAGTGTTTGCGCGTGTCTCGGGCTAAGGGTCCATTTGGCGCGATGCCGTTCGTTCCTGATGGCATATTGAAGACGGGTATCAGACGAAAGATGTTGTCTGAATGTGTTTGGGGCGACGTGCCCAAACATTCCAAAGCATGAGTCGCAGATGGAGTCGTGGACGAATATGCAGCCCCGCTGCTGTCGCTGGAGGTCGGGGAAGGATTGTCGTTCTGTTGACTGCCTGCTTGGATGATGCAAAAGCAGTCAAGTTTCAGGCCGAGGTGTTGTACAGTTGTCCCGACGCACATCTCTCATGCGGCTACATCCCACGTACATGGCTGACCAGTCTGCGTGGTCTTTTAGAGAGGGAACCAGGTCGCGAGGTACATGGCTGACACGGGTATCGAAGTAAGATCGAAGTAAAGCCAGAGATCAAGGCGCGGCGGAATGGAAGAGACGACGCCCGATCAGCCGGTACTTTGGACACGGCGGCCAAGTACGCTGTGGCATGTAGCGAATACCCTGAGCTGAGGTTATCTCGCCGTGTCTTGTTTCGCCGTGGCCGATGTCTTGCCCAAACCTCACGTCGTGTGGTGGGCAACAGTGGCAGTGGTGGCTGATCGGTTCTTGTCGTCGGCGGGACTAACGCTAAGGTTTCTAGGCGGATGGAACCTCGACCTCGTAAACTGCTGGATTGGTGGGTGGGATGGTCGATGAGGGGCGAAACGCGTAATGGACTGGACGGCTGAGGAATGGAGTTTCCTCCGCCAACAGCTCAAGCTTGGGCTTTTGCGAGTTCCCCTC
Organism: Colletotrichum fructicola Nara gc5; assembly: GCF_000319635.2. Taxonomy (NCBI): domain Eukaryota; kingdom Fungi; phylum Ascomycota; class Sordariomycetes; order Glomerellales; family Glomerellaceae; genus Colletotrichum; species Colletotrichum fructicola. The sequence goes on along the minus strand of NW_027094051.1, from coordinate 1,927,526 downwards.
CCCCTCTTTCCAGCGACTTTGAGCGTGTTTGACGGGCATACGCGCACACTCACTCAGAGCCGGCCTCATCGTAGCGCAGGGTAAGTACCTTTGGCTTTTCAGGTACCAGGCACGTTTCCCCAATGGTGTGAACGTCTGTCTGCGTGAGGTGGGAGCCTGTAAGCAAGGCAAGGTTGTGGGAGGGAGGCTTGTTCGAAGGTGTGGTTGTTGGGACGGAATGCAAGGCCAGGCCCTTCACTTGCTTTCCCTTGCTTTCCCTTGCTCCAGATGCCTTTAGCTACCTGCTGGGCCGGCTGTGCAAGTCGGACTGGCGAGCTTCCAGAAATGCCGATGCCCATTGTACATCGTGGATGGGACTTGAGAAAATTCGAGTACAGAGCGTCTTCTGATCACGGAGAAGGGGATGAGGGACTTGTGCCCGGTGTGCCGGTGACCTGGCAATCCCCAAGTTCCGTCGGGTTCCGTGACCTGTCATTCGATGGAAGGCCCGGTAATTGAGGCCAGGGTGAGACGAGACTGGTTGGCCAGCTCCATCCAACCTTGGAGTAGATACCTTGGGCGTCGTACGTTGTTGTTAGTTTTAGTCGTGTCAGTATCCTCCCTTGGGTGCTGATGATGGACGGGAAGGGTTGGTTGTCGTGGTCGTGGTTGTGTATTAGCAAGGCAAGGCCAATCAACCACGGAGAGGAAGGACCTCAGATCCCCGAATCTCCAAGGGAAGCTAATACCTACCTAAAGTTGCTCGGAAGTATCCCAGGTGGCAGCTGTACTTCGTGCATGCCTATGCCTGCCATGACAGGCCATGCCTTAACTGCTTCTGGTGATGCAGTTGTCACCGTCACCACACACACCATCTTCTCTCGCTGTCTGCTCAGCCCTCGACCAGTCGCACATAGTTCGACGTCGCCGGCTGTTCGTTGACTGGTCAGTTTTTCGCAGGCTCGTATAGATACCCAAGGCCTCCCGCCACGTTTTAATGTATCTTTGGGACTCTTTTTATGCTTTCGGCTCTGCTTTACCAGTCGAGGTCTCACATCTCTGCACATACACGCCATTCATTGCAGCCGGTCAGTCACACACTCACACCTTGCCCTCACTTACACCCACCCGCCCTCAGCCACCAGCGCAGCACTCGGAGCAGAGCACGCGGGGCACCTCTGGCAGTGTGCGTCAAAACCACCAGAACTCGCTGTTGTGCCGACTGTCAATTTCCGACTGTCAATTTCCCTTCCTCGCCCTCGTGTGCTTCTGCAGTCTGTTGCTTTTCGTAGCCGCAGTTGCTCGTCTCGTTTCTCTTATCGCACCTTCATTCGGCCATCACGACGTGGTCTCGGACACTATTGACGCCGTTGAATTTCCAGAGCGCACCATCATAGAAAACCAATTTAACCAGCAAAGCGTCGCCAGGGCCCGGACCCGCGAGCCAAAAAGCCAACAACCGATCATCATCGACGGTCGGGGTAATAACGTACGTGGAAGGCGACAGGAGAATCGACAGCAGCTAGGGAGAAGAGTTGAATTGGAAATAAGGTGCGCACAGAGGAAGGAATTTCTTTTTGGCTCATCCCCCGTCATCATCTGCAAGCAAGCTGCGGACGGCGGCAGCACCAGGCCGTGCCACAGTGCCGTGCGTTGCAGCGACAGCGATTCCGATGGCGACGTGGGATGAAAGAGACATTTGATTCAGCTGGTGCATATTGATCCAATGCAAGTCTGGGCTGGTTGCTAACGCTGGGGCTCTTGGGCAGAAGTCCGAATTACCTACCGACTGCAGCAAGGAGCAGCCATCCGATCCATATTATTCTAATTCCGCAATTCCACATCAGACACCACCCACTCGCTCACTCAACCCAAGACCGGTATCAGGACGCCCTACCCTACGCCAAGCGCCGAAAGGGAAGAGGGAGACCACCTGGACATTTGAGTGTGAGGCAAAAGGAAGATTCGGGTTTTCAAATTGTCAGGTCTGAGCGACGGCACGAGAGGCTCTGAAACACGCGACGATTACAGCGGCTTGACGTCAGCCATTGTGGCCATCGACAAACCGATTACAGCAGGGGGCGTTTCTGGACATTGAGCCACTCACTCGCCCATTGATTTGCCCATTGCTTTAGCCCGGTGGTCTGCATTGGCATTGTCATTGCCCATCCGCTGGAGCATCGGTTTTCTGGGTCCGCCGCCCACGAATACCTTCCACCACGCACGCCCACCCCAAGCAACCACGCCTGAGAACGCGCGACGTCGCATTCGATCACCGATCACCCCCGGCCATCAAACAGGCTACCCAGTTTACTTGCCCATCATTACGAAACCGACAAACAGCACTGCCGGCCTTCTTCAACGGATCGTCGAAAATAGACTGCAGTGCAGACCAACCTTGACTTGAATCCAGCTAAGGTCCTGCACAATCATCGGTGAACGGCAGAGAAAAAAAAAGAAAGACAGCGACTGCTGCTACCAGTGACTGCATCGGCGAATTGCTGCACTGAATCGACGCGGGCAGAAAAAAAAAAAAAACACCAGACAGAGCAGAAACCGGCAAATCGCATCACCAAGACATTCGCGGACAATCAGGAGGCGCCTACCGTCCGGGTAGACCCAGTGAACAGGGCCCAGTTCAGTGTGCGAGCGAGCGCCCCCAGCCTCTCACCCCAAATCTCCATCGAAAGGGAAAAAAAAAAAGAGGCGGCGCTTAGCCGTTTGCGGACCACGTCCTTCCCTGCAACATCCCCCAAAGGCGGCGCACCCCAGCGCAGCAGGAGCAGCATCCCGGCGTCGCTCGCCCGAAGTTGCCCCCATCAGAATCCATCAGACTCTCAGACTCCCGCCTTTCTGTTGCAGCTTGCAGCATCCCGTCGCCAAACATCGGCCAGTAAATTCCCTACAGGCACAGGTACAGACAGGTACGTATCTCTCACCTAACCCTGCCCACCAGCCTCAATCCTCCGTCGCCGTCACCGTTTTCCCACCTCACCGCGCGCACCCACGCGTGTGGGTGTCATCGCACTACCCCGTTGCAGGTCGGTATTGGAGCTTTGCTGGTGGTTGTGGTGGTAGTGCCGGTGGTGGTGGTTGCCCGGCCGTTCGTTCCTGCTCGGCACACCAGTACAGGCTGCTGCTGCTTCTGCTTCTGCTTCCCGCGACTAAGAAGGGCCTGTACCTTGCCAACTTTACCTTTGCCAGCTCGCCTCCCCCCAGCCACATACGAGACACTATCTTCCCTGCTTTTCTGCCTCCTTGCGACACCTCTCCGAGAAGGAAAAAAAAAAAAGAGAGGACACACATCTGCACAAATCCTCACAAACACCACACTTCTTTCCTGCTTCCTGCTCTCGTTCTCCCATCACAATCACATCTCCATCAGTGGAACACTGGAAACAGCCCGGTTCTATGGGTACACTGCCTGCTGCTAGTCCTGCATCCACTTTCCCCCCCCGGAAGCTTGCCGGAAACACCACACGCACCCTTCTATCGGTCCACATTGCACTGCTCCATATCACGCCTCCCCCTGGGAACACTACCTTGGCTGCTTCGCTAGCGAGCTCCTGGGAACCGCCCGCCCACTCTTCCCCTTGCTGACCCGCGATAAGGCACGCAATAGCTCCATCAAACGTCCTTGCTCGCCGAGACCCAGGCCCGCTGCCCGCTGCCCACTGCCACTGCGCCCACCGCCCGTCACCGAGCGAGACAGATCAATTAAAACTAGTACCCTCCCCCGGCCGCCCATCATGGCAGAGCATCATCCACTTCCCGTCCTGCCTCCTCAGCAGCAGCAGCATCACCAGCCGAACCAGCAGCAGTACTACTCCCAAGAGCCCGACGAGTATCAAGCACCGTCTCAGTTCCCTCCCTACCAACAGCAGTACGACCAGCCTCAGCGCCCGCAGCCGCCCCCGATTCCCCAGTCCCAGAGCCACTCTTCTCAGAATCAGCAGAGGCGCTCCCGATCAAGGCCCAGGACTTTCAGCTTCCAGTCCAACAAATCCCACAAGAGCTCTGGAAGCAGCCACAAGATCGACTTTCACGAAACACCCGAAGAGAAGGAAGCAAAGAGATTACATACCAAGGCAGATCCTACCGTCGCTATGAGCGAGGCCGAGCCTTGTAAGTCGCCTCGACATGCGTCGGTCGTTGGTCAAGGCGCATACACTAACACACTATGAACAGCTGCCGTCCAGGCTATGGAACAGACTTCTCTCGCCCCTCTTCGCGCAATACAACACAAGGATGGTCTCGGCAATCCCATTGGTACGTTATAGCGAAACCTGCAAAATGTCGGTGGTGAGTGTCGGCTGATTCTTTAATGCAGCCGAGCCTGACCGGTCCAACCCTACCCGCAGCCGCTGGGAGCGACCGCTAGACACCATTCGCAGCTTCGAGGCCGCGATTGATGGAGGTTACCGTGACAGGGACCGTCGTAAGTCTTATATTCGTTCAGGCATGTCTACTTCATCCCCCTGGAGACCCGTTGCCTCTAACACTTTTCGCGTAGACACAGAGTCGATCGCGACATGGAACCGCCGAAGCAGCTACTATGCTAGTAAGTCTTGCAATCATCTAACGAAGCAGGCGACATCGCTAACCCCCAACCAGCCAGTGGACCTCGCTACCCCCAGGACAGCTACTATGGCAGTCGCCCTGCTTCATACCGACCCGAGAGCAGCCAATTTGGCATGGGCAACAACCGACAGAGCTACTACGATAATTACCAGCATGGAGGAGGCTATCACAACGGAAACGATATGCCTTATCGCCAGAGAGTACCGCGAACGCAAACAGAACCGCACATGAGTGGCTATGGGAGAGGCGACCAGAATATTTACCCCCTGCCCAACAAGGACCGCTCATACGAAACGGTAACGTCTGCGGCTGGAAGTGGAAGCTCGGGCGAGCACGCGGGATACCACACAGATCCGACCAGCAGCGACAACAGTTCTGTCGAGCGTGTTCCGCCCCCTAAGAAAGCGCCCGCGAATGACTACGGAATCGGCTTCAGCCAGCCAATGACATCCGAGCCACCCTCTTTCAACTTCGAGAACGGCGGACCGAGCAACCAGCAGCACCAGCAGCACCAGCAGCATCAGCAGCATCAGCAGCAACAACCGATCAACATCAAGACTGGTCCACGAGTGTCCGGAAACTCGAATGTGCTGCGAAGGCCGGTGGCAGCCCCGCAGCAAATGCAGCAACCGCCGAAACAGCAACAGCAGCAGCAGCAGCAACGGCCCGAGCCTGCCAAGAGGAAGAGCTGGTTTTCCCGCAGGTTCAGCAAGTCATCTTGAGGGGCGCAAGGCATGAGATATGAGACGGTTTCAGTTTTTCTTTGTCGATACCCCCATTTTTTCTACCTACGAGGCGGGAGGCGGCATGGCACCTCGGCCGGAGATCAGCGTAGCATACTTTGGGCTGGCCCGGTGACGGCGAATTGCCATTTCGCTTCGAGGCGGTCCTCATGATCATGGATGGGCTGGGTTGCCCGCGGACAGGTTGAACAACCAGGTGACATCTGGTTTTATTCAAAAAGACGGTTTAATATTGTTGGATGACGGTACATGCATACGATTCGTACGATATTGAGATTATGAAAAACCATCTCAGAAACAGATGGTCGGGTCACGGCACAGTCCCCAGCGGCTATAAACAGCCTACGGTTACGCAGCTGGAGACTTGAGGCCGGTAATCGCTTCTTACTTGTCCTAATGGGACGGAACGGCTTGCTTGCAGATCCGCAGAAGTAGGAAGGAACCGCAAAATAGATTTGCAATTACTCGCTTGAGAAACAAACCGTATCTCGGAACATGTGCCTGGCGTAGGCGTAGTGCATCTCGGCATGAAGAGTTGCATTCCATGTGGTCATTTATAAAGTGAGACAACAGCCCATGCAAACGCGGCCTCTAGCGATCCTTTTTCGCCTCCTTCCAGTCGCCAAGCTGATCACTCTGGTCTTCCTTCATAGCAACGATGACATACGTGATCAGGACGACGTTGGCTACGACGGCGGCGAGACCTCCAGCGAAAGTCGAGTTGCCTGAGTTTGTTTGTCAGCATTTCCGACTCGCGTCGGCTCGGTCCATGGATTAGAACCCACCCTTGAAGAGAAAATCGACCGTCGCGAAATAAGTTCCGATGGGCATCACAATCATTGCGAGCGTGAATCCGAGAAGCTTCATGATGACATCCGTCGGCACGGCCGGGGTGATGTTGGACTTCTCGCCGGCGGCAGGGCTGGCGCCAACACGATCATCCTTCTCTAGGATGGTCTTTTCTGAAGCCACGATGCGTCGGGTAGCCATTGTGTTGTCGGAATGCCGGAGCTTGGGGCTGACTGAGTGAACAGCAGATGTGTCCCAATTATTTCACTGATATAACGGTCAGCGTGGTGATCGCAGGAAAAAAAATGAAGAGTATGACTCACACTGAAGGTGCTGGACAGAGACGATGAGTATGATGGACAGTCTCGTTATTGCTGGACGTTGGAGCTGTCGTCAATCGCAAGTCCCACCTCTTCAAGGAAGGTATGTTAGCTCACCAGATTGAGGCGTGAAGTCAAAAGACAGCAGGTACCGTTGGAGTTGACACTGTGCCGCACGGCTTTTTAATTGATGACGCGAGCCACGTGCTTACGCGCTACGGTCTCTTCTGACCGCGTCTCTCCGGTCTGCCGTGTCAACGGACGGGGGGGATCTGCCCCAGAAAAATCCCACCTAGGCCCTGCGTCGAGCCGCCATCTCCTCAAATCTCGACCGCTCCTACCAAAAAACGCCAGCAATCCCAAATTGCCAGGCCCGTCGCTCTTTCCTCGCGATCTTTGCCGGCTCAGCTCCAACAGTTTCGCCCACTTTGCGATTATAGAGTCGGTTTTCACATCCAGGAAGCGCCTGTTGAGATCTCTTTATTATTTCCCACGACACCAGCCCCCCGCTTTGTTGATCGGCCATTGTTCTCTTCTTCAACAAACCAATCTCTGTTTTCCTCTGCTGGCCACAGCAGTTTACGCCAGCCATGCCCATTCCTTGGGATCTCAGCTCTTCGCCTCCGGCGGCGGAAGAGTCTACATACAAGCGCTCAGCGCCATCTTCTAAGGCTCAACACCACAGTAGCGATGCCGACGAGCTCGCGGAGACGATTCCCTGCTCCCCTTTTCAGACACAAGCGACACAGATCATCAAGCGCAATTCACAAGCCACGCAACCGACACAACCGTTAGCACTGCAGGACCCGTTCTCGTCTCCCTCGTCGCGATCGGTGATTGAGGTTCCTGCCTCCTCGCCCTTCCAATCGAAGCCTCCGAAGCCGGCCGTAGTATCGAGCTACTTCAATCGCCTCGTGCCTGCTGGGGCCCGCTTTCAGTCTCCGGCGACAGCAAAGACCCTCAAGAGACCCGCCGAGGAGCCCGTCGTGGTTGATGATTCTTCAGACGAGGAGAGCGATAGCAAGCGCAGGGGAGATATCAGCCGGACTTCCTTCAACAAGCACGTTTCGTCTTTTCAATATGTTCCGGTCGATGAGCTCCAGGATAAGATCGAGCAGGTTGCCAACGTCGTGGGCCGTACCCTACCGACATACTGCTTTAAGGAGGCATTGGGTGCGTGTAACAACAGCGTTTCTGATGCCATTGAGTATCTGCTTGATGGCAAGCATCTCAAGAGCAAGCACAACAGCTTTGTGAGCTCTACGAAGCCGAATGTCCCAACCAAGTCCCGACTCCTCGGGCGTCACACGCCGAATCTGCCTACTCCATCACGGAGCACCACCCCTTCGCCACCGAAGCAGAAGCGACGTCGATTGATGCAAGGTCGCCGGCCTGGCAGATCTCCTGTCTCGTCCCAACAGACCCCGCAGCGGCCGCGAGACGATAATGACGGCGTGGATGAGCTTGCGGAAGACAGGGTTGACGAGCCGATTGTCATTCCCGACGATGGAGATGACGACGATTTCGACAATGAGGACGACATGAACGATGCGGTCAAGGGTAGCTTGGAGGATAAGGCTCTTCAAGTCATCAACACCAGCACGATGGAGGACTTGTCCGCCATGACGAACATTAAGCAAGACGAGCTCAAGATCATTGAAAGCAAGAGACCTTTCGACAGCATCGGCGAGGTCCAAGCCGTCACCCTCTCCAAGAAAGCAGGGGCCCGGGGTCGCAAGTCGCCCAAGGTTGCTGTCGGAGAGACTCTGGTGGATGCCATCATGGACTTCACACAGAGCGTCAACGCCATTGATGAGGTGGTTGCCGAGTGCGACAAGAAGGCCAGCCGGGTGAAGCAGGAGATGAGCTCGTGGGACCTTGATTTCAAAGGACAGAAGCGCAGCACTCAAAGTAGTGGCGATCTGCCTCCGACGCCGTCGAGCTTTCGGGGACAGAAATTTTCGGACCCTCCGATTCCTTCCCAACCAAAGTACATGGACGGACACTGCACTATGCGACCTTTCCAGTTGTTTGGACTCAATTGGATGTCGCTTTTGCACAAGAACGGCTATGGATGTATTCTGGCTGACGAAATGGGCCTTGGGAAGACGTGCCAGGTCATCTCTTTGATATGTCATCTCGTCGAGGACTTCGAAAAGAACGGCAAAGGAGAGAGACCGTGGCCCAATTTGGTTGTTGTGCCGCCTTCCACCTTCTCCAACTGGAAAGTTGAGTTTGAACGCTTCGCACCGGACCTCTCGGTACTCTCCTACCAGGGCTCTCAGGCTCAACGGAGAGAGGCTGCGGTCGAGATGCTTGAAGATCCTGAAGCGTACCACGTTGTCTTGACAACATACACGCAAGTCGGGTCAGAGGAGGACCTGGAGGCTATGCGCGAGCTCGCCCCGGCTACCGCCATCTTTGACGAAGGCCACAAGATGAAGAACCCCAAGACCAAGATCTACAGGGATTTGATCAGGATCAAGGCTGGGTGGCGAATGCTGCTTACCGGCACGCCCGTCCAGAACAACTTGATGGAGATGCTGTCGCTGCTGAACTTCATCGACCCAGAACAGTTCAAGAGCCGCATGGATCAGCTGCAGTATATGTTCAGCCAGAAGGTGACCATCCGCGATGTCAACAATGGCGCCTTCCTCTATGGTGAACGTGTGAGCCGCGCGCGCACGATTCTTGAACCTTTCATCCTGCAACGACGCAAGCAACAAGTCCTTTCCGACATGCCGGCAAAGATTTGCAATGTCGCATACTGCGATTTGGCGCCATCGCAAAAGGAGTTGTACGAGGAGTACGAACGCCTTTTCAAGTCGGGGCCAGTCAAGAAGACAAATGTCGGGCGTCAGAGCGATCAGAACAACAGCTGGATGCAGCTTCGTAAAGCTGCCATTCACCCCCAGCTTTTCCGCCGCTACTTTGATGACAAGAAGGTCGAGAAGATGGCGAATATCTTGATGAAGAAAGTACCGCAATCGGAACTGCAGCAACCCCGGATTGATCATCTGATTGGGGAGTTGCAGAACTGCTCTGACTTTGAGTTGCATCTATGGTGCCGCGACTACGATTGCATCAGCCATCTTGACGTTCCCGAAGGTTCATGGATGGAGAGTGGCAAGGTCACCAAGATGCTGGAGCTTATACACCAGTACCGGGAAAACGGCGACCGCGTGCTCGTGTTCAGCAAGTTCGCCAAGGTTATCGAGATCTTGCGGGAGGTGCTCGCTACGGACGGCATCCGGCATTGTGTTCTCTATGGCCAGACGGAGGTGGCTGAACGCCAGAGCTTGATCGACGAGTTCAACAACGACACCGACATCACCGCCTTCTTGCTCACCACCGGCGCAGGCGGCACGGGCATCAACCTGACGTCGGCAAACAAGATTATCATTTTTGACCAGTCAGACAACCCGCAAGACGACATTCAGGCGGAGAACCGGGCTCATCGTCTGGGCCAGACCCGTGACGTCGAAGTCATTCGCCTCCTAACCTCTCGCACCATAGAGGAGCTCATTTACAAGGCTTGCCAGAAGAAGATCGAGCTAGCCGAGAAGGTGACGGGTGCCGTGGACGAGGTCGCCGGCAAGGCGGCAGAGGAGAATCTGGAGAAGGAGGTACGCAAGATGATGACAGAGCAGCTCACTCCGTCATGATTGGTATGATTTCTTACGCGTGGCGTTGCTGGTGAGCCTCAGAGCTTTCTGCACCCATGAATGCCTATGATCAGCCTGTCTATCAAGGACGTGTTTTGACTTTTTGGCGGCGCGATACCACAACATTGAGAGCAAGGAACACTATCTTGTGTTAATTCATGAAGAGCGACTACCTACACGAGCATGCGTGCTAGTATTTAAAGGGGACGACGGCATGGTACGGCGGGAGTACTGTGGGAACAAGACAAAAGGAAAGGGTCATCAGCTTTCTTGCATTCTCCGTTGGAAACGGGTCTAGAAGTGCCGCAGAAAGTGGCTGCATATAGAGAATCATCAGACTTAGATGAGGTATCAAACGAGAAGACAAGCCTCAGAGGCATGGTTAGTGATCCTATCACCACATACCTCGCTGGTGTGACTTGCTATTACAGAACTTTGAACAATTGTGTAGTGAGAGGAGACGTGTCTCCCATCCACATCGATTGAGACATCTGCACAATTATGTTTTCTGTGCACTTGATGCTCCTAGTTTTGAGGCTTTCTTTGCTCGAGGACGACTATAGATTATAGTGTTATGGACGACAATGGTGGACAAAGGCGACGATAGCGAGCACACAAGACAGTGTAGTTGCTCTAGCATAATAAAAGTAGGTGGCACCTGTCTATTCATGCCAATTAATGTCTGAAAACAGAGGTATCGGCGTCATGTGTTCAACTCTGGAGGCTTGTTACAACCACCACATTCACGAGAACCCTCAAGGGTCGATAATACGACGACATTTCATTAGGTTTCGATTCGGCGAAGAAAACAAACTCATGGTACAGGTTGTCGAAACGAGCAAACACCGCAAATCCACACCGCACCTCTTCTCTCATCACCCCAATATGCAGCCAGGGGCCGGTCGTGTTTCTGAATGTCCTCTTTCTAATCCCGTCTATTTAAGCTTCTCCTCGGGAGGCGCCGCGCCTCCGGTCGTCGGAAGACCCATGAAGATCTTGAAGTAGTCCTTTACCACATTGGTCAGTCGCTGGCATCACAAGTTATAAGTTGGACGAAAGGAAACTCACGTAAATCATCCACTGGAGACCGGTCAGGGTACCAATCATGACAATACGGACGGGCAGGCCGTTCCAGAGGCCGCCGAAGCCAATGTCCTTGTAGATGCGTCCCATGGCGGCGCCAAAGGCCTCGCCCTGCTGGCGGTTCGCGTTGAGCTTGCTGACCATGACGTCGGCCGGGTGCGAGACGATGGCGCAGAGGATTCCGGCGAGGTAGCCGCCGACGAAGGAGACGCCCGTCTGGGCGGCCTTGCTGTAGTCCTTCTTCTCGCCGGGCAGGCGGGCGTAGATCATCTCGACGATGGTCTCGAACGAGGCGAACTTCATCATGGTGTAGGGGATCTGGCGACCCCACAGAGGGTAGAGACTGCATTTGGCCCCCGTACGTTAGTTTCCCAACGTTCTTTTACACATAAGTTAAACATATGTTGGTATGGCTTACCCCTTGTACAGACCACCCCAGCCCTCCTTCGCAGTCACCTTGCTGATGCCGTCGAGGGTGCCCTTGTACGGCGAGGGGATGCCGCCCTGCATGCGGACCTTGACAGCCTCAAAGGGGCAGAGGGCGATGTCGGCGAGGAACTCGGCGGAGGCGGAGGCGGCCAGGTAGACACCGGTCTTGTACTTTGCGGCGTTCTCGGCGCCCACGAGCTCCGAGTATTCGTGCTTGAAGACCTCGTAGAAGCCGTACTTGAACGCCCCCTGCGCCGAGTAGCCCCAGAAGGTCGGGCCCCAGCCGGTCATGATGCCGCGGAAGCCCTCCTTGCGGAAGATCATGCCCCATGCCTGGAAGTTGCCCTTGTACAGCTTGGAGTCGATCTGGCGGCGGACCTTGACGAGGTCCAGCGGCGTCACGGCCGTGTGGGTGAGGCCCTGTAAGACTCTTTAGCTTCCGGGTGTTGCTGCTATGGTGGGTCGATTTCACTTACACAAGCCAGCAGCCCGCCCACCGTGCAGGCAGCATAGTACTTGGCAGAGTACAGCTCAATGTGGCCCGCCTTGGCCTGGGCCTTTGCGCTGGCCTTTTCAAACTCGGCCGTCGCCTCGGCGCTCAGCTTCTGGGCCTTGACCTTGACGTCGTCGACAGTGGAGAATGCGCCGTACAGCTCCGGACGAGCCTGGTAGCGGGTGGGCATCGCCTTCGGGGCCGAGCCCGGGACTGGGGAGGCGAAGCAGCCCTTGAGAGTATCTTGTCTGGGGTAGAGAAACGACATGGCTGTGCGGATTGGGCTTGTATAATCTGTCGCAAGGTCAGCTTCTGGGTTGTCGCGGAGGTTGTTTAGCTATGCGGTCAACTCTCAAGGCAGCGGGCGGGGGCAATTGACTTGATAGGGGATGGCTAGAGTGATGAAAGTAGCATTCAGGAGGGATGACGAAATGAGGAAAGGATGACGATACCACCAGCAGCTCCAGGGAAAAGTGTCAATGAGCGCAGCTTGAATAAAGCGGAATCGGGGAACAAGAACAGCGCCGACCACCGCAATGCTAATGCTCTAATCAAAGTAGGCAGTATAAGCTTGCCCGAGCTGCGATGCTCTCGAGACCGAAGCTGAACGACGATGAAGCTTCGTTCATCCCAGACAAGAGAAAGACGTCGTCCGCGTCCCAAAGAGACAAGCACCAAAGTCACGCGAAACGCGACCGCTTGCGGCGACGAGGAGGGAATGCATCGCAAAAGTCAAAAAAGCTACCACTTACACCGATGAAGCCCTCAATAGCTCTGGAATGGAGGGGCGCTATGGCGATAAAGAATGGAAGGAAGGAGAACCGAATGCTCCGAACGAAACACGCATGGGAAGGATGAGGTAAGGCGAGATGAATCCAGAGAGAAGCAGGTTTATTAGATAACTCGATCGGTTGGTCGCACACACACACACATTACCCGGGGAAGGACATGAAGGGGCAGGATTGGTCGGGTTGAGCCGGCCAAGCCATCTACATGTCGTCGGTACATGGCCTCCTCTCGCTGGGGAAAGCTCTTGCAAGCTTGTACACGTCTTGCTAGTTTAGCTTGGGTGAGTACCCCAAGGCCTGGTGAGCTGCCAGTCGATCAACGCTGAATTGCTCGGGAGTAGCAGTGACATCACAGCGGGAGAGCTCGGGGGCCCGATAAGGAGCTTGCCTTATCGGTACCCGTCTCAAAGCCCGCTTATTGCCGATAAGGCCGGATATTGCGGGTGAGTACAATCGCGAAGGGCGCGAGATGGAGACACCTGAATCTGCGGTCAATTTCTTCGTGGTCAACTGCTCTTCAGATTCTGCAGCTGAAACCGACTTGCCTGCCCGAACCCATGGTGCTCGCCCGCTGTCATTTCCTCAAAGCGGGCAATTGAATTCTGAAGCTCACCACCCCCGGGCTTGCTGCAACACCCTTCTCCATCCCATCATGTCACTGATACTGGGAATCCACAGGCCGTCACCCCGCTGTGGAACCCCCACCTCGGTGAACCAGGCCAGCCTCCGGGCGGTCAGAGACTCAGCGAAACCTTAACAGTGAGCGCGCATGGCGCAGGGGGGTCCGAAAAAGCAAGCAAAAAAGTCTTACCCCACTGTTCGTAACCGCCGCCGACCGACGTAGTGCTTGAGTTGAAGACACTACACACCTCATCCCTCCGAAATCTTTCAGCCCTGTCGACACCGCCCCTCCAGAACCCCGCGATTGTTTGACAGCCTTACGACAAGCCCGCGACATCTTGGCCTCGTTGAAGAAACCCTCGGTAGTTGAAAATTCACAATCATGGCCGCCCTGGCTTCCAACCTCGCGGCCGCCGCGCCGACGAGCGAATCTTCCTCTTCCCCCTACGTCTCAAAATGGTCCTCCCGCTACCGCGGTGTACGTTTCCTCCCCTCCCCTTCTAAACCCACGATGACTCCGTTTCCGAAATCTCCAGTACTGACACGCGCGGGCCCAACTAGGCAACGGTAGAAGACCTCGACCCCCCGGCCGCCCTCTCCCTGACCCCCAACGACCCCATCTCCGGCGCCCTCCTCGCCGCCTTCGAGCGCGACTACACCCACCTGACCGTCGTCGACGCCCACCGCGCCCTCGTCGGCTACCTCGCCATCCCTCACCTGCAGGCCCTCCTCGACGCCGGCAAGGTCACCTCCGCCGATCCGCTGTCCAAGGCCATGGTCCGCTTCCAGCGCAAGGGCCGCAAGTACCGCGTCATCACGATGCAGACACCCCTCGAGGAGCTCGAGGCCTTCTTCGAGGGCGACGGTGTGGAGGGTCGCAAGAGCCACTTTGCGGTCATCACGGATGAGAAGAGGCGGTTCGTGCTGGGTGTTGCGACGGTGCAGGATCTGGAGGAGTTTGTCAAGAGGAGGCCGGCTTAAAGGGGGACGTCTGGTGTTCTGATGAAGAGAGAGCGTCAGAGAGAGAGCAAGGCGAAATGGGCTACATCGCAAACGGTGTGTTGGCAGGCCTCAGTGTCAGGCTACGATGGTTATGGTAGACGTCTGGCTGCATCAACTCGGGCGTTGGCGGTTCGGCATGAACCGGGGAAAGCATTGGGACCACAGCTGGGAGGCAGGCAGACGATTCAACACAGTTCTGTCGTCGCGACGTTGTTTTACACATATATACGATTCAATCACATGCTAAGATCAAAGAAATGTTCAATGACGGGCGTAATCGTTGTTGTATTCATGCTCTCAGGTTTTCTCGTAGGGGTTTCCGTACCCAACGTCTCTGCTGCGTGATCAAAACCACCTCTGGCGTGTATTGTCTTCCGATCCCGTCTTGCTATCCATGCGCTCAAATAACTACCAGGATATCCAACGCCCCATTATCCGTATTGCGCGGCACCTAAGGAAGCCAATCGTACACGAGACGGATCTCAACTCTCTTGCCGCCCTTCTGAACGAGGACGTTGCGCGCATAGCGACGCTGGCCGTCGATGGTCTGGAATCCCCAGATCTGAGTGGCGGTCCAGCCGTTGTCGATGCTCTCCACGTGGCTGTAGATGTGGCTCTTGCCGTCAGGGCCGGTGGCCTCGGCCTCACCCTCGAGCCAAGGACCCTTCTTGAGAAATTCGTCCTCAATCTCCTCTGCAGACATCCACTTGCTCTGGCCGCGCACTGAGCCGAACATCCAGTCAGAGTGCTCGCGCCACTCCATGTCAAGGCAACGGTTCTCCGTGGTGCCCTTGAGGCCGGCGGTAGCGAACTGGTCAATGTCGATGTGGGTGACGGGCTCGGTGCCGCTGCCGGGGGGAGAGGGGGGAGCCGAGTACTGCTTCACGTGGAGGGTGACGGTAGCCATGCCAACGGCCTTTCGGACCATCCAGCTGATGCCCTGGAGGGCGAGGGCGGGCTCGGGAGAGTCAGAGAGGGTCTTGTTCTGTTTGCGCGGCGGGTGGTTAGCTGGGCATCGCAGATACTAAGATTGTAGAGGCGCCGGGCGACGTACCATGACCCACTTGCCGGAGAGGTCGGCGATGGTCTTGTCCGCGGGGGCCGCCATAGTGTATGCTTGCTGCGCGTGAAGCTGCGGTGAGGTGTGTGGTAGATGATTGTTGGTGATGTTGTAGTGGGGTGAAGACAAGCTGCGGTGAGCTGTCTAAAGTGGTATGGAGTGGGTTTTGTAGAGAGCTACAAACGGATTTCAGACGGTCTTCGGTGTTAGATATAAGGTCCGCCAAGGTGAATTGACGTCGTGGCCAAGCATTCACCCAAAAGAGTCGAGAGAGAGGCCAGGCGCAAACCTAAGGTAGGCATAAAACGACATGGAATTTATCTTAAGTCGGGACGGAAAGCGCCACCGGGCTTTATACGCAATGGAGGACAGCCAGGTACCGACGCCATTCGGCAGGCACCTCCTTCCCGACGTTCATTGGATTCAGGTACAGGCGGTTCATGACTGGCACTCAAGGGGACGAATGGCAAGCGGGGCGGGGCACCGCTCCGGAGGGGATGGGGTCCTTGCTTGGCTGTCTCTCTCGCTGGGCTGGGCGAGCTCGTGAGCCGACGACCCCTCCACATTCACATGAAGCTTTTCTTCGCAGACAGCCTGCCTCGCCCAGCAAAAGTTGCAACAGCAACACTGGATTGGCCCGAGGTTCGTTTCGCACTCGCACCGCGCCTCGACGCCCACCCCTGGGAACGTTCCATTGCGTTTTTCCATGATCCATGCCCGCGCCCCCAAATTCAGTCCCAAGACCCTGGGTGCAGTGAGATCATGACCGAAAGAATCCGTCTAACTGGCCAATACCTCACGGGCTATCCAATACACGTGTGCGTTTATAGCGTCAGACCGTTCTCTGGTGGGCTCTGGTTTCCTCTCCGATTCGCAACTTGACTCGACAACATAGTTACAAATTGTCTTCATTATACCGGCGGGCTTGGTTTATGACCTGTCCAGATCTGCGCAAACAAAATAAACCCCATGATCACAGATTACAACCCCCAAGTTCGAATTCGGTCGCCCAGCCCGTTGCAAGTTGCGGGGGAACGTCGCAACCCGAAGTCCCCGACAACCATCTAAACCCCCCAAGCGGACGACGCTCGGCCGTGCGCCCATCACAACCTGGACCAACGTTTCCCAAACAGGCAGCCGAGACATGCAGACGATTGGGGAACAGACGTCAAGTTCCGAGGCTGAGGCGGCCGTGCGGACATGCGAAGACCACCAACGGTCGTCTCTTTTCGCTTCTGATGCAGCCAGCAGTCAGACAGAAATCAGAGGACAGGTTACCCGTCAATCTAAAGCAAGGCACGCACGTCGCATCGCATCACTCTTCACCTAAGCTTCTCACTTCTCACTGCACATCTGTAGAGACGCATATGCGCGCACACCCTCATCCTGCCCATCTTCCAATGACAGACGACCTACCACGAACCTCGCCCCCTCTCCCCGTCCCGTCTCCCTTACTCTGGCCAGCCAGCGGGAGCTCGGCAAGCCCATCAGCAGAGTTTCCCATCAATCTCGCACGCTGTACGACGGAAAGGTGCAGCGCAGAACACAGACAGATGCAGCAGCTTGGCTTCAATGGGACGGGGCGAGCTGGATGCTTTTTTCAGCCGCGCCTCGGCACATCCCACTCGAGCCTTACCTCGACTACTACTTCCATTCGCCCATAGGGTATATCGCACTAAATAAGCCCGTAGAGACCATCTGGAACTCATTCGTAGCCGCAGTTTGCAAGTGCTACGTCTCTGCTCCCCCATCGCCCCTCGCTCATCTGCACAACGTCGAACCGTCCCCTCGCCTCCGCGGTCAGCTTCGTACAACGAAAGAGAGCCTCTTCCCACGGCCCAATGCATCGGTCTAGTTACACAGCAGACATTGACAGCTCGTACAGCTCCAGCCGGCCTCGTTCGTGTCGCGTAGTAGGCCCAACCGAGTCGAGCTAGCGAGCTGTCTTGGGTTCGTCACGGGTGACGAATTAGATCGTGACTCGAAAAAGACGTCACAAAGCAAAACCCGCCTTCCAAAAAAGAGGTGTCAAAGGAAACCCATCAAGACTCGACCGAACCGAACCAGTCCGCCTCCGATCGCCCGCCTTCCCGTCTCCTTCCCCCGTGTATGTGCCTGACTCCGGCGTCCAAAAAGCCGAGGGACGAGCTTCGAGAAGCACAAAGCTTCTTTATTGCAGCGGGGCCAAGCTCCAACTCCAAATAGGTAGGTAGCTGCCAAGGCAGGAGCATCCCAGCTCGAGTAGTCACAGAGGAAGCTGTCTGCAACGCACCAAGGGAAGGCCCTATGGTGAGCTCCAGATGTTTCAAGACGACCCCGGCAGGCATCCCCTGTCTCTGCCCAATCTGGAGCTTCCGCAGCCCAATTATTCTCATACACACTCACACTCTCACTACAGACAGCACCACTTTGGGGTCTCTTGGATTTTTTGGCCTAACTTTATTGAAGATTACGACCCTCAGAAATATGCCAATGTACATGGCCGGAGCAGCAGAAGAGGAATAAAAGGAAAAGGATATCTTGGTGTTACAATGCCCCGGCTCCCCGCCACTGGCTCCGGGATGCTTCTCGCAAACAAAGGAGCTCAAACAAACGATCCAACTGATATCATGACGCTCCGGCGCGCCGCGGCCCTAAATCTTCGAACCCGGTCGCAAGGTTTAACTCACCCGCACGCTTTTTATGCTTCTAGATCGTTCCGTTACGGCCACCAGTTCATCTTTTTGTAGCTCTCAATCACCTCCTCGATCAGCTCCTTGGTAAGTTTCGGCTTCTCGTACTTGAAACCAACGACGTTTTCCAGGCGGCTGCCGTCCATGCTTAGATCCGTGTCCTTGAGAAGCTCCTTCTCCATAAATGGCGTTAGGGGTCCCGGTCGTGCAATGCCCGCCTTCTCGAGCAGCTCGGCCCACGGGCCCATGAGATCGTCGTTGATGTCGTCGACAACGTTGTCCATGTTGAGGCGTGCAAAGGTGCTGATCAGCTGCCCCTGGAATCCCGTCTGAATCTTGAAGACGTCGCCAATGATCTCGGCCATGACACCCTGCGTGGTCACACCCTTGTCGACAACGTTGAATGTAGGCACCTTGCCCATAGACTTGTCGTCCCATTTGCTCTTTCCGGCGTCGTACCACGTGGTGATGTCCCAGAGCGCTCGCACAGCGTCCGAAATGTGCACCGTGTTTTGACGGAGGCCCTTGTCCCACAGCCACTTCATTTCGTCCTCAAGGTACTGGTAGACACGAGCCATACACAGTGCTGTAGCGACCCATTGCGATGCATAGGGACCGTAGACGTGTGCTAACCGAACGATAATCAGGTTCAGACTACAAAAAAGGGGTTGAGTCAGCTTCACGAGACATGGAGACGTATGCCGAGATGGCAAATAATAGCTTCCAAGAGGGGCTGGCAAGGCGGCGTTGAACATACCCTTCCATCTTTGCCAGTTCCTCCTCAGCCTGGAGCTTGTAGACAGCAATCTTGCTCCAGGGCTTGATCTTGTCGCCCTCCTTGCTCGGTGAGGAGTCGGCCTTGTAGACCATGCCGGTGCTGAGCTCAACGAAGGCCTTCACCTTGCGCTTGGCGGCCTCCTTGCCGAGGGCAACAGACAGGCCAAGGGATCGCAACTTGTAAACCTCATCCTCTTGAGAATATCTCGTCTCACCGCCGCAATTGAAGACGTAGTCCCACTGTTTGCCGTCGGGCCGGTCGAATATCTTTGCTAGGGCTTCTGCACGAGGGAAAGGAAAAAAGCAAAAAGTTAGCCAAGAAGCGGAATTACAGTGGGTTCTCTGGGGGCGGCAGCAGATGGAAGGTGTCGGCGAGAGGCGAGAGGAAGACAGTACAAGACAGTCGTAGCATAGAAAGGAGGTGGTCTCTGGGGTCCGGTTCGTGGGATTTGTACGGGTGACTTACGTTCTCTGCTTGCATCTGCCTGCATGAACTTGCTGCCGGCGCAGGCGTCTTGGAACTCCGGGGCGAGCCATGCCAGTTGGGGCAGGGCCTTGTCGACGACGCGGACGTCTGATGCGAGGTTGTTCTCGTGGATGTAGAGGGCCAGGAAGCGGCCAATGTAGCCCAGCCCCCCGATGATCAGGACTGAGGGTTTCTCGGCCATGTTGAGGAGGGGATGCTTTGGCGAGAGGGGGGAATTCGAGGGTGCGTTATTGCGAGAGTGTGTCGTCCAGGAGGAAAGGATGTGTCAAGCGCAAGTTGAACCGGTTGGGCAGAGGGGTTCGAGGTAGCGATTGTGGTGGTGCGGTGCACTGGGCACAGAGCGGTAGACCTAACGGGCAGCGGCGGCGGCGGCGGCGGCGGTCGCGGTAGTGGTGGGTTGGGTAGTGAGAGTGGGTGGTGGACGGCGGGGTTGACGTCTGTCCAAGTCCCAAGTTCAGGTCAGGTCGAGTTAGGGGTGATGTGCCCTGGCCCCTGGGAGCAAATGCAGCACCAGGATTGCGCGAGTTTAGTGTAGACTACGGTCCAGTACAGTGCAGTAGCAGAGCGGGATGGACGCGGGCGAAGCTCGGCAGGGGGGGAGGGAACTAGCCGGGACGGAGAGGACGGGTCGAGACGGAGGAGGGGGAGGGCAACGGTGCCTTTAAGTTCGAAATGCTGTGCCGTGCAACGAGAGGTGTTGAAGGGGAGGGGGGAGGGGATGCCGGAAGGGAGAGGAATAAGAAAGATATGCTTGTTGTGGTGGGTGTATGTAATCTATGTACGTATGTATGTATTGTGTGTTGTGTGTTTGGTTTGGATTGTGTGCGTGTACGTGGTGCGTGTGTGTGAGTGGTGTCTTCTAGTGCAAAAGGTTGATGTTTGGTTGGTTCCGTCTGATGATAGTAGAAACGACTTAAGTCGAGGTAACGTGCGCACGCAGAAAAGGCGAATAAAAAATTGCTACTTGAGACGACAGGTTGGTTTACCGCACAATTGGCTGGCTCTCACACTCTTCCCCCTTTTCGCCCACTCGTAGGTTAGTATCAGGAAAAGGAGGACCAAATTTTTAAGCGGAAATATGCAGTACGGAGCATCTCGCAGGAGAGAGAAAAAAAACCGAGGAAAAAAAAAAAAAAAAAAGGGACGAAACAGAACGGCCCTCGAGCAAGCGTCTCCTCCAATATGGTGCTGTCATTCAAAACGGGGGGGCCAGATGGATAATGGAGAACGGGGACCGTGGGATGGCTGCAAAGCGGGACGAGAGGGAACGGAGGAGACAAAATAATCTCAGGAGCAAGCACTAATACCACAACCTGTGACTTTGCGGGACGGGATTGTCAGCCACGGCCATGCAACAGCAATGCGCCAGAAGATGGCCGGGTGGAGCTTTATGCACCTCCTTCTTTCTCTTTGACATTGGGATATTGCACACTCGAACTGCCTGCCTCCCATTCTCTTCCAATGTCTCGAATGGGGGGCTAAAACTGTGAGTGAGCTGCGCAATAAGGGTGTTTGTTTGTCTGTCTGGCTTCAGGTACAGTACGAGTCGAGCGAGGTCGTGTCGACTCTGTTTACACTTTACATAGCTGTACCTATGTTCCCTACCTCAGCTCGGGATAGCTCTCCCACAACCTCCCCTCTACACTAACCAAGACCCCAAAAGTAACCTCTCCAGGAAATGAGAGACGCAGGGGAATGACGGTCACATTTTGCGCTTCCACACCGCCGGTACCAATGACGATGAAGGTTTTCAACCGGACACGCCAATTTGCCTCCTCGCCTCTTTGCCCTCTGGTCTCACCTATCCGTACCGCCGTAGCGGGACTCTTTTCACGGAGACTCGACTCCAAAACTCGTGGCCGCCAGGACAGGGAAGGAGCAACCTGAGAGCAGGAGGGGAGGAGCAAGCTGCGGCCGCGGTGGTCCCTACTCCCCCCCAATGAGAAAGGGCACCAAAACAGGTCGTACCTCCTGCTAATAAATTTACAGGGCTCGTGCTCCTTCGAAACCCCACATCGCTGCAGCAGCATCTCTCCCCCGGCCCACTCCTTGGCGTCCAGCCCACGCAAACTCACCAAGGCATTTCCCTTCCTCGACCAGCATCCACCGCCAACTGATCACGGGGCCGGCCACGCTGATCGACGAACAGCCGTGAATCAACGGATGGAACGTGTGCGTCAGGCGCCCAGAGCGCTGACTACCCGACCATGGCCTACCTTCGCCGTACACTACGAATATCCGAAGAGTACACTGCAACACCTTGGGAAGGGGAGTTGGGGCCAAGGGCCAAGGCCCATGGATGACGGATCGCAAACCCCGTCCGTCTCTTGCCCTTGTCGTTACTTTTCTCCGGCTATTGGCTTTCCATCGAATCCCACAGTGACACAGACAACAGAGACATTGATGCCATTTTCGACAAACGAATGCAAGGTACGCACACGTCTGCCTCTCATACCCTTACTCGGACTCCGTACCTTACCTAGCACTCTCAACTGGCAGAGCGAGCCACTCCCTACCCAGGCCAGTTCCAACAATGTCTCTCCCCAGTTCCGGAACACCTCTCATGCCGAACCAGGTCTCTCTCAACACATGCCTGGTTGATTGATTGCCTTCGCGTCCGGTGTCACCCACAGACTCCAACGTGGGCGACAAAAAGAGAAAGGCCGACAAAGAAAGGCCCCCATCATGGCCGGCTCAGCATACCCTTATTCCCGGTCTTGCATTCGCACTTCCCGGCCGGCATCTCCGTCCTGGCTCCTCAATACCGCTGTGTCACCCGGCCCGGACAGGGAGACGGCAACCAGTTCTCAAGGCCGTGTCACTTCAAATCTTGTCTCACAACCAGCCTCGATTTCGGGTGACACACCCATCATGTCGGGATCAGACTACGAAATGAACTATGCATCCTAAACACCACGGCCGTCGACGGGAGCACGAGCTTTCTCTCCTGTCGTTGCCCTCTCATCCCAAGCCGCCGGCTAGCGCCAGCGGCGCGAGGTGTCCATCCCATGGATCCCGCCCTGTTCCCGCTCAGGGGCCTCCCATGATGAGCTTCTCAGATGCGCGCCTTCTTGTAGGCCAGGACGCCGCCTTTCAACCTAAAAAGGGGGCCGACACACGCGCGCCGGCACGCTCCCACTGGCGGGTTCGGCCTCGGCCTCGGGCTTGCCCTTTTGACTTTCTATTCTCCCTGCATCCTGCATGCGGGGTCCTGGAGAGACGATCGGCTGCGCGTTCTAGAAGTCTTCCGGGATCTGTTCTGCAACGAATCTCGTATGCTTTCTTTTGCCGACTCGGCGACGTGTGCAGTCCATCCCGGTAGTCTTTTTATCTATTGCGACGGACCCTGGGTGATTTTAAAAAAGAGATCGGCGGTTGAGACACAGACAGTGCGCTCACCCCAACTATCAGCCCTCTCGTTTTCACCAAAAATAAAACAGAAACAGAGCCAAAGCCAGCGCCTACACGTTGAAGCTAACACGCATTCGGCCCAAGATCCAGAGCCGACTGACTATTGATCGAGCAAAATTTCCGATGTCAATCACAACCAAAGACCCACTCAGCCAAACAGATCTGCTCTTCAACTCGCTGCAGCAACCCTCGACTTAATCAACTCTGCGCGGACAGCGGGCCGAATGCCTCGCATGTCCCCGCCTACAATGAACACTTGCCAGCACTCCAACGCCTCAACCGCCAGAGTAGGTAGCATCAAGGTTTGTTGGGCATCAGCTGTTGACTGCAACACAACTGCGACATATTAATCAATATACCCTCCAAGTCGGCTAGTACTACGAGGCCTAGCATTGAACTACTTCTTGAGCTTCAGAACAACAAACAGCCGACAGAGGATGATACCTGTTGGTCAGACTTTCCAACAGATCTACAGTTGACTCGGTCATGGCATAAGGTTACCCACATAGTCACCATTCACTATGTTCCATCGTTTGGTCAACCTTTTCGTTGTAATTCTCGCTTTTGGACATACCAATCCCCGTCTTGGACTCGGCAATCTCGCAATGGCCGCTGTTCTCATCCCAGCCGCGCCTTGAGGATGTGTGCGCGGAATGAATACTAGATATACCCGAAGCAGGGGGGTTGGCTCAACCTTACGTATGGCACTTCTGACTTGCGTTGATGATGTGCAGCGGCTCACTAGCCAAGTCTTGCTCCATAAAGAACGAGTAATGGGCAGTTCGGTTGTGCTACGATGAGGCTACCGGGCTATTACAATTCCGTTCTTCCCCTAGAAATCCGCGGTAATCTTGACTGTTTTCAGACCAAACAATTTAGGTTAATGACTGCTGCTTCTATAAGTATGCAAGTGCCGCCGCGATGACGTGTTCACACACGCGCGCGTGCGAAAACGAGGCTGTCGTCTGAGTTGAAACTTGCGGCGCGCCCAAGTTCAAAAAGTAAACAACCGGTATCCCCCAACTTGGGACAATGCGGTTGCGAGGTTTATCTTGAGTCTCTTGCAAGATCAAACCTCTTCGGAAGATTGTCAGTTGAATGAATGAGATGGAAACCAGAAAAGGTCTTAGGGCATAGTCAGTTCTCTACTAGGTATTGCGACAACTTCGTCTGTAGGGATATTGTTCTTATCGAGTACGCAAGTTCCACTTCCAACTTTCAGCGACTCAATTCCGCAGGTCGGCCAGGGCGAGCTTGACTCGGCAACCTGCCCCCTCCCTCTGCAAAGCACAGGGAAAAAGTACCTGTTAGCGAGATGAAGTTGGAACATACATCATTGAGAGAGGAGAGGAACCTCTCGCCTTCCAGATCGGGAAGGTGACGCTACGGGAAGAGCCTCACGGAGAACTGGAGGCCAATCGCTTTGGATCCAGAAAGGACCTCCTCCACCGCGATGGAAAAAGGCCTCCACCGCGATTTTTTTAATCTAGCTGGTGGGCATCACACCGCTCTCACCGGGGCTGGGGCCTGGGCCTGGGCCTGGGATAGATGAGAGACCGCGATTCAACGAGTTGCACGACATGTCATTTCCACCTGGCTTTACCTCTTTGAGTTGTCCAAGTTGGGTTTTGGTGCTATTTTGACCCAGACTGTGAAAGACGAGAAGGGGAAACAAGTTGCAAGACAAGAAACAAGCTTCCCAGGAACACGGGACGACATCCCAAATTGAAAAGTTACACGGAGTGCTTCTCAGCCACTCGTCAGCTTTGATATTGCCCCTGGCCCAGACGCGCATCCCTCTCTGGTCCTGCGAGGCAATGACGCTCCCTACTCCAAAGAGGATATGGGCCAAGACAAGGCGGGCAAGCCCTCATCTATCTGGGACCCCACGATCCCGACGCCTCGATGCACGAAGAGATCTGATCTAAGACAAGGGGGGGAGCAGGCGGCTTGAAACAGTACGACCCGATCTCTCGATAATCACCATGTCCAGCCGTAACACCATAATCTTCTTTTTTATCATTCCTCTCTGATAACTTCCGAAACAACGCACACAGCGCAACAATGCTTGCATCTAAGAATCAGATCACCTCTGCATGCTGCCAATGATCTCCCTCTGCGCCGCGCGGTCCCTCGCCCCCTCGCTAAGGCTGCCGATGCTCCGCAGGTCGCCGACGACGTCCTTGGCCTTGCCAAAGTAGACCTCCTGCAGCAGGTTGCGCATCTTGAGTTCCATATCCTCAACCAGGCGGCCGACGTTGGCAATGTGGCTTTCGTCGCCATCAACCGGCAGCTCCTGCTCCACCTGTCTCGTCATGTTGCCGCTCAGGTCCATGTCGCCCAGAGAGGCTGCCGAAGTCGACAGGGAGAGGATCACGGTCGAGGTAAGCTTGTACTGTGTGGTGCGGCCACGTTCGATGGCCTCGAAGACGTGGATCGAGTCCCAGACACCCTCGGCACTGCCACCAGGTGTCGCGGCTGTTGCAATGTCAGCGCTTTTTCACGTAGTGTCTTCATGGCCGGGCCCAGCAGGGCAGAGACGTACACTTCTTGAGCAGAACAACGCCGGCAAATCCATCGTCCAGGTTCCAGAAGTAGACACTGCTCACACCGCCCTCGTAGTAGAGATCCCGGTAGACGTCAAACGCCTCGTTGGCCTTGATCTCCATCTTGCGGACACGCTCGCTAGGGATAGCACCCTCGCCAGCACCCTCGCTGCCACTTGCACCGACACCACCGACGCCGCTCTCATCCAGAGGCGGGTCGAATTGGTTGCTCCATGGCGAGCGGTAGCTGTCGCCGTCACGGTTGTAGTCGCAAAGGAGGTAGTCGCGGCCCGTCTGCTTGCACCGCTTGACGGTCAGGGGCTGATCGACGGATGAGAGTAGGTCCTCGGTCAGATCTGGGGCGAGGGAGATGATGGCATTGAGGTGGTCGGTCGTGTGTTTCGGGTTCAGACGGCGGAGGAGGTCGCTGGAGGCGGGCTCGGGTTAGTGACATTGGAGACGATGGGTTGGGGGCCGGTGCTTACAGCGCCGAGTCGAAAGGGTCGACGGCGGCCATTGTGGCGCTGTGTGTGTATATATGTCTGGATCGGCGAGGCGAGAGTTTTCAGAAGCTTCGGCGGTGATGGGATGCGTTGTCGATGGATTGGATGTTCGAGGGGTGGGAGTGTTAGCGGAACGGACCCGGCGGGGTAGGGCGGTACCACTCAATGTGAGCTCTCAAAGCACCGACCAGTTCCTTAGGGTAGTGGTGAGGTACGGAGCTACCATCAAGCGGCACGTCATGGCAGGACCAACACAGCTTGCCAGAGCAACCCGTACCGCAAAGCATGCATGTTGTTCGTGGCACCTCGCATCGTGAATTTTACAATATTTAAAGCGTCCTTTGTATTCATTCGTCCCCAAACAAAAAGCGCTCGTCGATATTCGACTTAGGAAAGAAACATAGACCAAACCATGTAAGCTCTAGGAAACTGCTCGTAGACTCTGTCTCCAGACTGCCATTCTGCTGGCCTTGCGCTCCTTTTCGTCCCCTTTTTTTGGACTCAACCTCCTCACTAGATCTACTACCTAACATGTTCTTTCCAACCTCACTATTGCGAAAAATCCGTATTCGCCAACGCCTCGCGAAGATAAATAGAGGCCCAACCACACCAAAGTAACTTGTCTCGCACCAGTCGCTCTCTTTCCCGCGCCCCCCTATGCGTGGCTCCCTTCAAACCAGCCTTTCTCATGACTTGAAAGGCTGTCCTGGTCATGTTCGAATCGTAACAGCTAAGAGTACTGCAGGGCCCATTGGAGAATGCCGGTTACGCAGTGCTTGCTGGAATAAATATAGCGAGAAGTAAAGTTGGGAACCCCACAGTCGCGTCCAAAAAGAAAATGTTGCCCTCGGTCAGGGCTCAAGAGTTGCCGGGCCGTTCGTAGCCACTTGTTCAGCTGATTTCAACGCTGCAAACGACGCAGAGCAATGGCTCCGTCCACACCTTGTCGCCTTCGGTGACGTTCTCGCGAAGGTCCCTGATCTCAATCTTCGGGGGGTTCATGTCCATCAAAATCTTCGCCTCAAAGAGCCCTTCGTAGGCCTTCGTGTCTGATGCCGCAATTCTCTTCTTCCCGGATCTAGCCTTTCGGGACGCCAAAGGGGCTTCGAGCGCAGAAGGCGTGGCGGGAGTCGTGGGCTGTTGCGAGACACGCTCGTCCTGAATGGCAGGGGTACCCTCGGTGACTGACTGGCCGTTCGGCTCTTCGGGAGCGTCGCTAGGCTTTGCATCGATAGTTTGCTTGACTTCGGCACCGCTTTCCGTGGGGCTCAGGGGAATGTTGACGCCATCGTCCATCTTCTTCTCCTCCTTCACTTCTGTCTCGATGTCGCTCTCCGCAACGGAAGCAGTTCCTTCGGTCGGGGGCTTTGCGGCGAAGTGGGGCTTGTCCCTGCCCAGTCGTTCGTACGTTCGCGTCAGGGCATCCTCCCGAAGGCAATGCTCGTGCAGCCACTTGCCGCACTCCTTGTTGGAGCATCCGATAAGGGTCTTGTCCGGGTTCGCAGGTTGTCGGCATT
This sequence comes from Colletotrichum fructicola Nara gc5, assembly GCF_000319635.2. Taxonomy (NCBI): domain Eukaryota; kingdom Fungi; phylum Ascomycota; class Sordariomycetes; order Glomerellales; family Glomerellaceae; genus Colletotrichum; species Colletotrichum fructicola. The sequence goes on along the minus strand of NW_027094051.1, from coordinate 1,900,060 downwards.
TGCAGGTACGTTCAACGGACTGCGCAAAGTTAGTTTTGCTGTGATCAGCGCAGCGATGCGATCATATACCTACAGAAAGTTGTTGGGTTCGACAGTCAAAGGCCTGGCGCCAGTAAAGGGCCTCCTGTATTTCGTCATCGTTTTCCTCTATCCATTGCTTGACATTCGCAGGGAGCGTCACGCTGACAACGTTGATGATGTCCACTACTTCAAATCAGCACCCACACCACGGCTTCATCCCAATGCATGCGACTTACTGTGATTGGAGGCAATCAACTCGTTGTGACCATGGTACGGCTGGCGACCACCGGTATACTTCTTTCCCTCCATGGTTCCTTCAGGAAGCTCCTCCGGCCAGTACATCCAGTAAATTCGTGCATAGACGTGGTGCTCGTCGCTGGCGCGAATCTCCAAAATACGTGCCACCCAGTCATCCTCGGACTTTGATCTCTTGAAAGCCTTTTCGGCATCGCCGTCAGCAGATCCATCTACCGCAGCCTTCTGGCGCTGGACAGTTTGGTCGTTTGCGACGTAGATGAAACCCTCGCTGAAGTACTTTGTCCCGTTGACTGCGCCCGTCAGTGTGAGCGCACGACCATCACAGGGAGCGAACAGTGGAAACTTACGAACAAAGCTGTTGTACCTGGTCATTTCCAACCACTTCTTCTGAGGAACAACGTTGTACTCCAGGTCCAGAACGTCATTAGCGCTCTTGCCATTGAAGTCGCCGGACGGGGAGAAGGGAGAGAGTTGCTTCGAGCTCTTCTTGGCGTCATCCTCGTCTGGCTCCTGCTTCCTTCTCTTTTTGGATTTCTTTTGTGCCTTGGTGTCGGGTTCGGCGTAGGTGATGCTGAAGGGGCACTCGGCCTTGTTTTCCTCGACCTCGGCGCGAGGACGTTTGCGCGCGGAGGACGACATGGTGCAGGTCCGAGGTCGCAAACCGGACTTGGGTTCGGGTATCGCGCAGAGATGATGAGCGGCGTCGGATAGCGTGGTTCGAAGATATTTGAAACGATTGAAACGGTGATAGATGGTCGATGAGTTGTCGCGACGGAAGGGAAGGAGGACGGGGTGGCTGGAAGAAAATGGGTCGCCTGTTGACCGGGGTAGATGAGGCCGAGTGGCAAGCGCGCCGTCCCGGTCGAGCTTGCGAAGACACTATGACAAGTGTACGATGGCTCTGGCAGGCCTGGAGATGATACAGGCCAGGTATCAACGACCAATGATGGCCACGATGCGCAAAGTTGGAAAAATCGCAGGTCGAGGACAGGAGCTGGCGATCCGGGTCGAGGAACGGCGCGTCGAGTAGGTAATCACAGCCACCTGAGATTTTCTGAAGGCGCATCACGTGATCTCTTCGGAGTTAGCAGCACTGCCTCGCGTAAGCACATACAATTGCAACATGGCATCCGCCATTGACAATTCTCCGCTGAATGCGCCGGCAAAAGTCAATGCACCTTCTGGTATTATTTCTCTTACACTTGATTCGCTGTGAGGGCGCAAACAATACAGCGCCGCCAACGACAAGGCGACACCATCAAAGGTCATGAAACGCTGTGTTGAATCATATCTACCCTAGGCGTATGCACTTTTCTGAACCGCAAGCCAGAAACCGAATGAAGGATAACGAACATGGCTGGCAGCCCTCATAACGCCGTGCTATGCAATGCGCCCGTATGCTACCGTCTGGTCCGATCATGCTCATCTTCCTCTTCATCATCGTATGCGCTGAGAATGGGCCGGTCCTCGCTCTCAGTCTCACTTTCAACTCCTCTGTGCTGGCTCTCAAACCCCTCGATCGTCTCCGCAAGCCTTTCGCCCTCACGCTTGCCTCTCTCCACGTTGACGCTCCAGATGAGGGGCGCCGGAATTGCTACCAGAGCCGCCAAAAACCAGAACGCTGGTCGGATATCTCCTGATCCATCAATGATGGCTCCCACGATCGCCGGCCCAAACACACTCGAGCCCTTGTCCGTGATGGCGTATAAAGCATAGAAAGCCGCTTCGGAACCGGGAGGAATAAGCTCGCCGTAGACTGATCTGCAAAAGCTCGACACGCCTGCTAGCACAAGCCCATACACCGCGGCCAAGGGATACATCTCCCAAGGCTGTTGCAGTCCGCCCACGCCCCAGTTCCGCACAAACGGAATGTAGCCGAGAAGTCCGTAAATCGGAATGAGCTCGAAGAGGCCGATGCAGACCAAAATCGTCTGGTGGGGCTTGAGATTGAGCTTGCGCGAGATGAAGGCCCAACTAAATGCTCCGATGACCCCGAACGTAGTGGATATAACATTGATCATCCCCAATGCCCAAGGCTTCATGTGAAGCTGGGTCTTGGCGAAGAGAATCGCTGTGGATGACGTCGTTGCCACGGCATCTGAGAGGAAGAACCAGGCAACGATGAACAGCATGATGTCCCTGAGGCGTCGAGCAAGCTGAACTGTCCTGAAGAGAGAGCTCCAGGCGTTCTTGGTGTAGCTCAACCAAGCACGAGCGCCCTTACCCGAGCCGGAGTCGATGGGCATTGGTGGGCCCGGTCTCGGGCGCAGCCACATGGCGGCCGGAATAGTAAATATTGTCCTGTTCGTTGAAAGTCAGCTCCGGTTATACACAACATATGATCAGGGCCAACAATGCGGACGATAAAGACAACAGAGACGAGATGTTACATACCACCAGGCACCAACAACAAAAAGCACAACCCTTTGCGACCATGTCGAGTTCTGCATCGCAATCAGAATGACAATAGCGACGCATTGCACAAACAATCCGGCAATGTAACCGGTTCCGATGCCCTTGGAAGATATCTGGGTTGAAAGGTGAAGCTCCACCGAGGTGATTTCCTCATGAGTAGCTTTCCTTACTAGAGGATGACCATGATGAGCATTCTCTCCAAGCAATGCGGTGGTGGAGTCTTCTACATCGCCAACAGCCGAATCTTCATCGATGGGAGTGCCATTTAAAGGCTGCGACTCCATGTCCGAGTTACCGAGATCTGGTGTGTGCACCGTCGCGGACGCCAAAACCTCGGGATGGTATCGCACGAGAAGAGGGAGGAATGAGTTCAGAAGTACGAATGATGCGCCAAAAGATGCGTTTGAAATGATGGCCAGCAACGCGCCGAGTATGTATGTGCTCTTGTTGACGAAGATGTATGCCATAACTGAGAAGCTACCGACCCACGCGAAGGTGAGCAAGAGCTTCTTCCTCGAGTCGCCATGGTCGGCAGCGCTGCTGATACTCACGACCAGGAGAGCCTGGATCAAGACGCTGATTGAGAAGGTGTACATGGCGAAGCTCGCGGTGTTGATTTCCATCCCGAGCACATAGACGATACATTGTCCATCGGCCTTGTTCTTGGAATCGCTCGTGCCACAAGGGGTCGTTCGGTCCGACAATAGGACGCCATTTTCGCGAGCGAGTGTCTCGAGGAGAATCGGGATGAATGAGCCTGTGAATCAGGTCTTGTCAGCACCAGCAACGTCAGAGTCAGGTGTTGGAGGGGCGCATTGATGTAGACATGTTTCCGTGTCTTCCGTCGGGGAAGCGACAGTGTTATTACGAGCTGGTTGAACATACCGATGGCTGAGAAATGTCAGTTCGTGAACATGGTCAGATGCAAGGCGGGGAAGATAGCTATTGCTTACCACAAATAACATAGGTTTCGGCAGCAAAGGCGTAGGCGTACCAGCCGTTTAGCTCCTTCTGGCTGGTGGGACGGGTATCTTCACCCTGATATCGGCCTTGGCCATGGAAGAAGCCATCACTGCTGCTTCCAGGACTCATCCTGTCGTAGTCTGAGTCGCTGTCGGAACGTTCGTCGTCAGCCTCAAAGTCGGAGGTGAAGGAGCGAAAGGAGCGTTTGGACAAGGTCGAGAGGCGCGACCATAACCTTGGTGCAGGCGGCGGGCGAGCGTGTTCCTCATGCCTGGGAGCCATGGGTGACAAGCAATCAAGCAGCACAGCACAGCACTGACACGGGCGGCTAGGCTTAACTTTACTGGATGGAGCAGCTGACTTGGCGGGCTGTCTCACTCCGGTCGCAGCACGCAACCTCCAGGGCTGAACTTCCGTCCGAGTTTAGGCTGCAGAGGCAACCAGGAACAGCCAAATCTCCAGGTTCCCGCGCCAGGTACCTTGCCAAGGTGGGCAGACAGCGGAATGCACGGCGAGCAATGCGGATAGATTGGGGGTTGGGGCTGGCGAATGCAGGTTGGACTAGGTACCTAGCACTGGGGGCGTCGCAACAGTGCTAGGCACCACCACTTTGAGCTTGACCGATGGACTGCTGTCCTGCTGAGAGGTGTTGAGGGGGGCGCCTTCGCTGCTGTGGGCGGACCACTCGGCGTATTTCCAGTAGCTGCACGGCACCTCACCGGCCAAGTTCTGACTGGAGGCTGCCGTCGGGGGAAGCGAGTGCTGCTGAAGATGTTCCAATAGAAGTCGAGGACGGGCGGCAGGTCGGATGTTGTCGTTGTCTTTGCCTTCAGTGGGGTGTCTCGCAAAGGAAGCCTGCCGAAAAGGGCATGTGGACTGGACTGGTTTCGAGGAAAACCGGAGATGGGAGGGTGTTGACTTTAGGAATCGTGCAACGAAGCTGACAGGTGACTGTTAGGTGACAGACCGAAGGTGCGGGTGACGACGACGCAATGAATTCCTTGCGGACAGCAACATGAGGCCACCGCGACTGCGACAATGGTTATCTGGATCGAATCCTGGAAGAAGGAGGGAAAAAGACAGAAGCAAGAAAAGAGAAGGTCGGAGGAAAAGTAGGTCAAGGAGTCGTCGGGCAGGTTGAAGAGACCCGACTGTGGGCCGGCGCGGTTGGTTATATGGCGGCCAAAGGAAGGAACCACACCGCGTGAGGCAAAGGCCAGCTCCAAGGTGACAACGTCAATGTCAATCCATGGTCTTCCCCGGAGTGGACGACCAGACTTCTCCATGCCTTCTCCGACTTTCCAGGCCTGCCGTACGAATACGCTTGCGTTGTTGCAAGTTATTAGCCCAAGCCAACTAGGTGCTGCAGTAAGCTTGAGCCAAGGCCACCACCTCTTTCTTTCCACCTCCACAACCGTCTCTACCTTACCTTACTTGTACTGTCCGTCCCATTCATCGCCTTTCCACCTTCCTTCCATCACGCCGTCCTTCCCCGAACCTAGCTGCCCCCTGGTCGCATTGAAAACGCCTTTGCCCAATCTCCTAGACATGCGACCGCAGATATTGTTGTGCTTTCCAATGCATCATCGCCGATGAATGGTGTCCTTCATGTTTCTAGCGCCGCTGCCACGCTTCAAGCATGCGGCGCTATGAGGCAATGAGCTCCAGTCATCGTCAGAAGGTACGCGGTGCCGACAGCCATCGTGAGACGAACCGGGGGCCTCATTCGTCCGATATTCCAAGCTCAGCGTGCGTCGATGGATATGCGTTGCACTCGATTTTGGATTGGGCATTGGCCGCCGCTCGCCTGCATCTACCTGCACCATACTTTCCCATCCATCTCAACCCTGGTTTAGCACTTTGCCATTGACACCACCCTCACCGCAAGAGGGCGAACTGATGAACATTGGCCAAACTTTTATCTCCCCTCGTACAGCGTTTTCTCTCATCCCGCAAATCTTTCGTTGTATCTACGCATCAGATAGTAGCTTACCCGCTGTGAAGGCATCGAAAACCCTCTCATGATGAACAAGAAGCCCTGCACAATTAGAAAAACCTGCTCTGGCATGACCAAGGAGCGGCGAAATCGCAACTGATCAAGTAGTCGTCTCTTGGCAAAGAGCCGCTGCCGCCTTGGGAGGGGCTAGCTTCGCTGCTGATTGAGATGGACCTCTACCTACAGTTATCTGACTCAGTATGACTTTGCTGTTGTTCTAACATTCTCTGATGTTGGTATGCCCACAGCACCATATTTCACTACATCGAAAACTATGCGATCTAAACTCTGCCTTGCATCCTGCCCTCTAGGCTCTGGCAACACTGCGGCAAAGTTTCGTGACGATCCGAACCGTACTGGGGCTTGCGGGGGTGGACATTCTGCAAGTGCCTTCGCGATCTGCGCGCCCTCTTGACTTCGCTGCCCACCACACTTCAACTCCCGTTGGACCCTGAAGGACGATCACCGGCTTGCGAGCTGGTTGGCGTTAAGACTACTTAGCGCCAATCGCGCGCAAACCAAGAAAACTATTTTGTAATCCCTCGCAGCTTGAACATGGTTTTGCCTGTCACACTACAGTCAGATCCGAAATACTGCTTATTTGTGCCATGACCTTTTCGTACAATTCCATGTCCGCCCAAAGCCAAAGATGGGACCACTTTCCGGACTTCACCGCCTCAACTTTTAAAGTTACCCGGGGAAGGGTCTGTCGTCGCCAGGACCCAGAAATACCTTGGTGCCTCTCCGCAATGAGATGAAACGGGCCGACGTTAGGTCTGAACTCTGAAGCTTCCATTTCTCTGTTCAATAATGTTGTCGCAGAGACAAAGCCGACATAACGAGCGCTGGCCATGTGCCAAAACAACAGTTTCCGGTCTGTTGGATCGACTAAACTCTAGTTCGCTCGTGAAGTTGCAAGCTTGACAGTTTCAACGACGCCGACAAAGTCCGATTCTCTCGCTCTGCTAAGCATGACCGGATTACGTCATCAATCGGCTCTGCGGACCTGTGACAGGATCGGTGTGCACGGACCATATCGTCGGCGCCGATGTTCCCCACATCCCGGATATCATCGGAACTCTCAGTGCAGCATTTGCAGGATACACGCAGGAAATCCAAAAGTTGAACGAATTGTGAACATTGCAACGCATGGATGTTTTTAAACGAATCTGAAAGCTCTCTTCTACATTGAATTAACACGTTTGAGATGCGGCTTGTTACGGCAACATACGTGGGGACCTCAAAGCGCGCCGCCGCCGCCACACACGAATACGAAGGATGGCACAACACCACATTCCACCCACCCCTAGGGTATTATTTCACAATAAGATGGATCAAAAACATGGCGAAGTGTCCGAGTGGTCAAGGAGTTTGACTCGAATAAATGTTGGAATCAAATGGCTTCGGCCGCGCAAGTTCGAATCTTGTCTTCGTCGATGTCTTTATTTTTGCCCTTTTTTTTCGCATTATGCGTCTGGCATGTTGTGCGGTGTTGACTTAACCGAGAGCACATACAAAGCACAGATAGAGTTCGTTCATCTGATGCTGCTTCTGTCCGTATCTTCTTTCGTTCAAAGCATATCCCTGCAGAGCGTCAAGTCGGATATACACCAGATACCGCAACTCTCCGTTCACAGTTGTGTTTTGAATTGAGCCCGCCTGATTCCTCTATTGGCGCAGCTACATTCCCTGTGCACAAAACGACTTATGGATTTCTACATTGCTTGAATTGAACTTTTGTGGCTGTTCTCGGTGACCTTGTGAGACGAGGCTAATACAGCTGCTGGTATCTTGACGTGTTTTTCTCTTCTCGAACACCCACTACAAACAAGTTGTATTTGGATGGTGTTTTTTTATCCGGATCAAAAGAGAGCAAGAAAGACTGGGTAAACCAGAAGAGGTCCTGTGTTTCCCCTGTGCTAGAGCGACTATCTGTTGAGGATATTCACTGTATATTACTGTCGTCGTCTTCATCGTCGCCGTCGTTGTTATTATCTTCATCTTCGTCATCGTCACCGCCTATATGACTTTTATCATTCCTCGCATGTTTGTCCCTACTGTCGTACTCGATTCATGAAGAAAGGGGGGATGTTTGCGATATTAAGGAGATGTGCTGATTAGATCTAGAGGACAAATTGTACGCGCTTTCTTGGTCACTGTTTTAGTTGCTGATGTTGAACATGATTTTCGCAACAGAACTTGCGACATTGACCCGGATTTTGCTGATTGACTCATTACAAAAGCCCGCAATTGAGAAATTTGATGCCACGGTAAATTGAGCCAGCAGCAGGATATCATTCAAAGTTCTCAAGAGGAAGCATATCTATGAAAATGGGGATATCGTGAAGGGTAGGTATGTTAACAACTTCCAACCAAAAGCCACCCATACGCACAGCACACAACAACAGTCTGGTGCCAATCCAGGCATCCCGCCACCACATTAAACATCCACATCATTCTGTCAGCCATGCATTCTTTTCGCATCATTTCCAATCTGCACCCGCTCACGCCATGCCAGAAAATTTTACTTCTTGTGGAAAGGAGCAAGGATCTTGGCCTTGAGCTTGTCGGCGACGCTGACGCCAGCAGTGCCGTCGGCGCGGGCCTGGGCGGCGGCCTTCTTCTCGTGGTCGATCGACTTGTGCGCGTTGCCAGCGCCGCCGCGGCCGCCATGGTAGTCCTGGTTCTCGGTCGAGGGGCGGTAGGCCTCCTCGGGGACGAGGTCCTTGTCGGAGCGTGGGGCGGGCGCAGAGCCTGCGTCGCCAATGTTGCCGGCACCTGTGATTTGCATACAGTCAGTCGATGAGCGGCGTTTCTCAAGAGGGCGACTTTGCGACGCAATTACAAAGGCGGTGGGGTGAGGGTCGGCTTCGTGAGCTCATCGCGCCGATGCCGCAGGGGGCTGGGGGTGACGCTGATAAGAAAACGGATGTCTTATGTACCTCCTCTGCCTGCGCTGTAGGCTCCGTGGCCCTGGGAACCCTCAGGACCGGTCCTCACGACTTCGCCATCGACGTACTGGGTGTCGTCGGGGTTGATGTTTCCAGCTCCGCCGCGTCCGTGGGATACTTCGGCCGTCATTGTGAATGGGTTTGTTGTAGAGCGATAAATGTGGTGTGATAGTTGTCTTTCGGGGGTACTTGGTCTTGGCAGGTGAGTCTGCGATGCTTGGGATGAAGAAATCTTGACTAAAAAAGAAAGTTGGAGCGACGGCTCGATATTTTATTCTGCAGGATCACAGGCTTTGGACCAGGGGACAGGAGGAAAACAGGTACGTCAGTAATATTATATATAGATAAGGCATCGGTTCCTGGCAGCTCGTCGTCACATCATAAGATAGAGACAGACTGAGAGAAAGAGTACAAAGTACCTACATCGGATCACCTACTACTATCAGTGACTCCAGACCCCCAAGCTAAGGTTATCTCGAGGCGGCGCACGCCTGCAGATGACTGCGGGATGTCTTAGCGTCTTGGCCCCTGGCACTTTGCGAGTGGGAGGCACCGTTTCCATGTTTCTGTCCCTTCTTCATCCTTTCCATCGGGCACATCAGCCTTCAGCCATGCATGGCACGCACGCACACTCACTGGCCGCGTCCCGCGGCGGGACAGTACTTGCACATGTGCTGAGCACCACACAGACACCGACCAACGGTTCAGATGGCAGCTCAGCGAATGACAGCCGGCCCCTGCCCTGATAAACCCTGGTTTACGTACCTGAATTTCGTGAGAGCTCCGGAGACCATCCCGCATCGAACGTGTCTTGCCCAGCCCTTCGGTATTGTGTAAAGCACAGACGCAAGCTAGTACCTTCGCGAAGGATGCTGCTGCTGCCACCTTATCTCGACGCCAGCAAGCAAGCGGTGATTCGAACTCTATGGAAAGCTCTACCCTCGAACTCATCATGAGCCCGTTCGCACTTCCCATCCTTGGCGAACTTTACGCTCGGGAAAGAGGTCTGATGATCAACCTTGAAGGAAAGCAGGGATACCGCCTGTTTTCTGCAGAGCAATGTCGTCATATGAGGCATCCCACAATTCGACTTTCGCATCCTATGTCTCCAACAACACTATGTGCGATGTCTTTCCAACTTTCACACGTTAATAGAACTCAGCACCAGCTTGACTTCCCCGTGTGGTCGGTCTCATTCGGCCAACTCACCCACTCGCTGGGTTGTCCAGCAATGGCGAACCAGCTACAGCATTAAGAGGCGTCGAGCAACAGGCGTCGAGTAAGCACCGAGAGTGACGTTCCACTCAAGCTATCCCGTCAGCCAAGACCAACGAATGGGATCACATAGCCCGTATTTCTGATGGTCGCCCCGGCGCGCGCATGTCAGCTTGGGACATGCAACCTTCCATTGGCCACGATACAGCAGGCAGAATGAGGGGTGAAAGGAGAGATCGCCGTATATCAACGCCGGAACGACCGCATCGCCAAGTCGACCCCATCTCGGAAACCTGCCAAACTACACCTTCTTGTCTCTCATCAGCATGGAGATCTTAGGCACAGTCACTTCGGTATTTGAACTCTGCAGGATCACGAAGGACTTGCTTGAGACGTTCGCCAATGCGGGGCAGGATGTCACCCAGCTCAAGTACGAGCGCAACTTGACCGAGCTGCTCTGCGTAACTTTACAGGCGCTCATTGACAAGGATCCGAATATGCAGCATCGTGCGAATGGCACTAAAGCTTTGCTGATGAAGAGTTTCAGGGATACTATGGAGGGCATCAAATCGACGCTGAAACTCTTGGAGAAGAAGCTCAGAAAACTCAGCGTCAACGCAGACGACAACATTATCGCAAAAACGCGGCTTGGAATTTATTGGGTGCTCAATGAAGGAAATTTTAAGGACCTACTTGAGAGCCTCAGGAATCAGAGATTAATGATGAACTCTTTTGTCGGCTTGTACAATGCGTGAGTGCTTTCGAGAGACGAGTTTGAGTCTGCAACGTGCCACTCATCTAACATCACATTAGGGGCCAGACACTGGACGTGAAATCGATGTTGGGGAATATTCCACCGTCAACTCCGATGAGATCCGGAGAGATCGATCCAGGTTACGCGGAGGATCTGCTGAAAGCCGTCAAAGGCGGCCAGCTCGACAGTGTTGAAAGCGTGTTGGCCCGAAATGGCGACATCAACGTGGCCCTGGAAGGCGGAGACCGCGCAGTTCATATTGCCGCTCGCAAGGGCTCCTTGCCTATTCTCGAAAGACTTCTCACCCTCAGCGCTGATGTTCACGTTTCGAACAACGTCCGCGATACTCCCCTACATGCGGCTCTGAAAGCTGGACGGATAGAAACAGCCATGGCATTGCTGTTACGGGGCGCTAGTTGGAAGAGCCTGAACAACGATGGGTTCAGCCCGTTGCACCTCGCGGTCTTACACTCAACAAGCCCCGTCGTTCACTACTTACTGGACAGAGGAGCTGACACGGGCCTGCTGGACCTTAAAAGCCGAACACCGCTCAAACTAGCCTGGCACCCTCTGGGCAAGGATGGCAAGAAGGGCACGGTTGACATAGATATCATGCGGGCCTTGGTAGGTCACGGCGCCAGCCCGACGCCGACGGACGAGAGAGGAAGAACGCTGGTTCACCTTGCCGTCAAGGAGAAGCGACCGGACTTTGTAAGGCTGCTCGCTTCCAAGTCTGCTGATATGAACGCCAAGACCAACGACAAGAGTACGCCACTGCACGTCAGCATAACCTCGGACGATCTGCCCATGACCCGTCTATTGCTCGATCTCGGGGCAAACCCCAACGAGAAGACGGTACATGGCGGTTCACCCCTCATGTTTGCCGCTCGAGGGGGCTCGTTGCCAATGATGCGCCTGCTACTCGATCGCGGCGCCCAGAAATTCTACAAAACGCCCCAAGAGACCAACGCCTTCCTATGGGCCTGCTATGGCGGACATATCACATGCGCCAGCTTCTTGCTCGGTTGTGGGTATGGGCCGTCCAAAAGGGCAGCCGCGGACTTCACAGCACTCCACTACGCAGCTGCAAGGGGCCACATGGAAGTGGTGAGGTGGTTGTTAGAGCTGGGGGTCAACAAGAGTATCACATCAAAAAACGTAAGGGTCCCGTTCAAGGCCAGCGGGACGGCAGCAGAGGTTGCCAGAGCACACGGGCATAGCAAGGTTGCCGAGGTCATCGAGACCTTCGTGGACGAGCAGACGTACTAGTCGTTTCATCAACAAGCCTGCTAGTGTAAACAGGCAGGTTATCTCGAAGGATCAATATAGCAGATGCAGCTTGTCTGATACCAGCTTTTATTGGCTAAATACTCTCTACGGTCGAGCAAACATCTGCTTTAAATTGTCATTGGTACGAAAGTCGTGCCATGATGTAAATGGCGATCATTCATAAATATGGATTGCCGCAGATCTCATAACTGTGTGAAGTGAGCGTCGGCATCACCACAGATGCCTCATAAGACGTGCTGACAAAAGCTTCGGTTGACCTGAATATACGTGTCCATAGATAGGTTCAACCTTTGTATGTCGACTTTTGACAACCAACTAATCGTCTACTCTTTAGTCTTGAGTGCTTTCGAATGCGGGTTTCCGAGTAAAGACGCGGGCCTATCGGATAATTGTGCAGTTGTAGGTTTCGCAAAACTGCGACGGGGAAGGTCAGAATACTACCTTACCGCAGACATTAGAACAGGGTCAACGCCAGTAGTCCCAACGAGCATGGTCTTCATACTGGATTACCCTAACATGAGAGGGAAAGAGGAAGAGTATCTGTATATACATATGCTGAGAACTTGCCGTTATTCGGAATAACAAAAACAGACAAGAAAAAATAAAACAATGGGCGGCTACCGGAGATATGTAGAGCCACCTAAGAACTCGAATCCTCGAGCTGTGCCGAAACCAGACACACAATCCGCCGCTAGGCTGGCTATCTTGCGACGGTGGTCGCACCCATTGTTGCGGAATCTGGAAGGTGAGGTTGACTATGAGGGAAGGAGCACTTACTCCAGCGGGCCTGTGTCGCGACTTTGACGTTATAGTACCGCAGTTGCTCCTTCCACGAGACGTCACAACTGATTTGCGCCAGTATGCAGCACAATTTAGGCATATAGCTAGCAAACTGCTGAAATTACGGATTCTCACTTATCTATATTTCCCTCTATGTGAAGAGTATCCTTGCCCTTAGGGTCCTCATCGTACGAAATTCTCATAGTAATCCCCGTCACTATCTATGATAAGTCTTGCTGCCTCTGTCCCGGTCCTGCTGCTTCTCAAATACCTCTTCTCACCTGGACCCACGATGAATACTGTTCTATGATTGAGTGTGATATGATTAGACGGTCTCTATCGTTACAGTTGTGGCCGTCGTCTTCGTCGTTTTCCTCTTCCTCGGGCAGCCCGGCTGTCTTGAGCACCTCCCTCACTGCTGTTAACAATATCTCCTGCATCACAACCAATAATCATCCCAAGCAAGTACGTGGTTGTACTCATCGCATTGCCAGAACTTCGTCTTTAGGTCACCATTCTCAGCTTAGTTGCGCTTGAACTACGTCTCTTAGTCAATGGGGCTGTAGGTTTACAATTCAAAAAACCTGGCTGTGGGGGAGTCTTTCATGGGATCCACTAGACTTTGACAACTCCATCTGAGCCATCAACAACCCCGAGAAACTCCCGGTGACATATGCAGCGACATGAATCGCTTGCTGAGCCTAGAGCACACTAGCAACGCATTTACCGGGCTGTATCTTTCTTGGAAAACTGCCAGTTGACCGCTCACTGGTTTATGAGCGATTGTTTCTTACCCCGAATCGCACCTGTACTATTTCTGGCCCATTCGAACCGGCAAAGTTAAGATTCGAGGCCAAGTGCGTTCCATGTTGCTCAGTTATGGAGGGGAAACCGCAAACAAAACTCGGTCGATTCAGTAAAACAAAAAACCACCTGCCGATATATCAAATTCAAAAACATCGCACGATGCACTGGAATGCATTAGCTTCGATGGCGGACATTCAACTACTGCGGGTTGCTGCAGAGTAGTAGTAATGGGTGTGCAATTGTAGAGCGGTTCCGACTGCCGGCGACGCCGGAGCGGCATCCCTCCACCCTCCACCACAGATCCGTCCGAACTAAGGTGGGCAGCGTCCCCGGTGCTGGAAGGACGGAAACCGGCCAATACCTCTGCCCCCCCCGAGAGGATGCACCCTCCAGAACCCGGTGCCTGCTCCCTTCGCGACGGTAAAGTGTAGGGCTGTCTGAGTTCACTCGGCAATCCCAAGGACGTTTGTAAGACGGAGGGGGCAGTCGGCCTGGAGGCATTTCGTCATGGCGCAGTGTCTCAAGAGCGGCAGTGGAGAAGACTGCACCGAAGGGTGCATGGCATGACGTTCGTTTCTTCCAGAAGTTCGTAGGAATCGGGCCGGCAAGGGAGGCGCGTGGAGGGCGCCAACCTACCAGCAGGCGTGGGCATGCTGCAGGTTGTGTGTTGAAGGAGTGCGGGTGATCCAGGCGGTGCGCCCACTGTCGGTCGCTGGATTGGGGCACACTGGTCGAGCGGGTATGGAGGTTTGGCTTGGAGCCAAGGTGCGCCATGAGCGAGGCACACTGAGAATAGCCCGAACGGCGGAGGAAGGTGGCTGTTTGTCTCTCGGTCCTCGTTTCCCGAAGGCTGTCTATTCTTATTGACTCCTGCGGTAAAATCTGCCTTGTTTGTCCGCCGCCAACGGTAAGAATGACGCGGGGCATTGGTCAAAAAATTGCTTGGCCATGGATGATACTTGTCTGGCCGCGGAGTTGTTGAGGAGCTGACGGTCTGCCACAGAGTTACTGGGTACAAGCCATGATGAATCCGTTTCGATCGGACATGGATGCGACCAAGAGGCACCGAGAAGAGCACCAATGATTGGTAGGGATGAAATGGGCTCGCAACGTGAGAGCGCTCGCGAGCGGATATCCCCCGCATGGATGCTAGCCGGCAACAATAGCGTTCCCCAGGCCTGGTGGGAGGGACATGCCAGGACATGGGGAGGCGAGCATCAACAGATCGACGGCGTCTCTCTCCACTGTTGGAGGGTTATGAAAAGCAGTCGGCGTGTCGAAAGATGGGAAAAGACGGGAGGGATGCCTTAAGATGGGCCGAATAAGTGCGGGAGGTGAATTCAACGAATGGGCTCGGGACCAGCAGCGTGGATGAGGGTCACAGCGGCGTTGCCTTTGGGCAGTTGGAGACGAAATCGAACCAGTAGCGTTGAGCAGTTTGTCTCTTCGTGCCAACCTCGATGCAACATGTCGTTGGCGGTGGCCGCACCGCACCAAGGGATCCAACCGGGCGGAGAGCCAGTGGACGGCTGGGGGTCGTGTGGTCTGGCCTGACCTGACAGGTTGACCACCCCGGGATGGGGGTTTGGTTTTGGAATAACTGAAGCTCATTGGTGTGAGCCGGCCGTCGGTTGTTGCAGTGAATCTGCTATCTTCAGGTAAGGCGGGTTTGGTTGCGTTACGTTGCGTCGACTTTGCAACTCGCAACCCTGAAATACTGCACATTGAGAGGGGTCTCCGTCTGTGAGAACGAGAAGCCACTGCGTGCCATTCCATGCCATGCCATGCCCTGTTGCCAGGCGCACGGCCTGCGGCGGCAACCCACACGAAGGGTAACGGGCAAAGAGAAGGATAGGAGCCCGACCGAAAGAACGGTGGAATCGGGGTTAGCTGGCCAAGCACACAGTGGCCGCTTTTTGTGTCGAGCGGCAGTCGCAGAGTGCCCGTCCTGGACGATGTCTGTCTCATCGATCGTCGTTTACATCGGGGCCTGCAACACCAACGACTCAGGGCGTTCGCTTTTTTGTCCGGGGTGTGGAGAGAAGTCCGGAGTGGACGTCGGCAGCTAGAATGTTAGGCTTGACCTGTCGGTTGGTGATAGCGTGCATGCTACGGGTTGTGAAAGCCACCGGGTGTTTTTTCCCACCAAATAGAAGAGCGAGGGGAACGCCATCGTGCCCGATTGAGTAGTCGGGCGTGTGCAAGGCGGGCGGGCTGGCTCCAACAGAGAGGGCTAGCTGACACCTTACTCTACGCTCTGCGTGTCTGCGTAGCAGATTCAGCGGGTACGAAGTGAAAAGCCAACATCGGAAGGCGAGAGATAAAGTCGAAGCAGCATGGCAGTCGGATTGACCAACAACGATGGCCGTATTAGCGCGGTTATCCTTGATAGACGGTGTTTTGGGGTTTGGATGGTGAGTTCAGCAGAGTTCCAAGTATGACCCCACGACCCAGAGAGAGGCCGGGATGGCGTCCCTCTAGTTGATCCAGGGCCGTTTGTTTTCGATAATTCTCTTTGTAGTAGGCTTGCCGACCGTTTCTGGCCCCCACGTAGCGTAGGAGGTGCTTCGTGCTTCGGCGGGTTGCTGTGCCGTACGCAGCAAAGGACTGCTGGTCCTAGGAGAGGTCATAGCGAAGAGTGAAGGGTGGACAGTCGTCCGTAGTCAGGCCTTAGGGGTCATGGCCGTGACCTGCCCGTTGACATAAAAAGTCAAAGAAAAGACAGTGATAGACGCAGATCAGCCAGCGTCAATGGATGGAAGTAGGTTGAATGGGGTTAATAAGAGCAAGCTTCCTTCCGGCTAAGTAGCAGAGGGTATGTTGGTGTCGGGCTCCCATGAGCCACGGCATGGATGGAAGTGAGTGCGAGGGTGTGGAGGGGGATTTGACAAGCTTAGGCGAGGCGAGGCGAGGCGAGACAGACTCAGAGGCAACACAAGAGACATCCATGGACGATGGGCTGTAGCTGTGTTGCCCAGCCAGTCAGAGGTAACGCTTGAACGGTCCGTCGTGTCGGAGACGGAGGCGGCGAATGGTAGCCGACCCCAAAGACGGGGCCGCTGTATTTCCTGCGGTTGTGGTCGGTCGCAGAGACGGACATCTGGAGTAGTTTCTCGGTATCAATTGCAGGCGCGGATGAGAGAGGTCCCTCGTCTCACAGTTGGGGCCACTTGCGTAGACCGGAGATAGGCAGCGTAGGACCTGTCCTAACAGCGCGGGATACGTATTGCGTGCTGGTGGATGGATTGCAGAGACCAAAGACGATGCTGCTGGCGCTCGCTGCCAGGGTTTCGACGAGCCGACAGGGACTGATGCACACCTGGTCGGTGGTGACTGCGTTGAGTGGGTAAAAATGCGGAGGAAGAAAGAGGGTGGCAGGGTGCTCGCATGTCAGGCTGGTAAGTGCTCCGTGCCTGGGTGTTGGTAAGCAGGAAGGTGGGCGAGAACCACACCAGCGGTACATCTGGAGCTATCAGCAGCAGGTTGTCTTTCGTCCCTCGACGCTCGGTGTGAGTTTCCACTCGGACTTGAGGTGTGCACAAGACGGGAGCTAGATGGCGCTGGTTGGTGATGGAACATAGATGGAAGCTTGTCTCTCGGTCTCTTCAGCCGCTGGCTGGCCAGGCCGCGTAGGCGTGGGCTTGAGGATGATGCGTCGCTGGCGCGGGCGGTGTCGTGCAGAACATTGTTCCAACAGGGCGTGATCACCGTCGGTCAGGCCACGAGGAGATAACATGGCGGGCGACCCGTTGGGACTCTTGTCCGTAGGTAGCCTGTCTTAGCTGGGCGGAAGAAGAGGTCGCAGTTCCCGGAGGACGGGTACAGTTGAGTCACCTGGGGCTGAAGTCAGTCAGAAACAACGTCGTCTGACACTCCAACAATGGTATAGATACCTTTCCTTTGATGCGGTGCTGGTTCTCCAACGAAGTCGCTATCGGTTAAATGTTAGTGTAGTCGGTCCCTTGCTGTCGCCCTCGGCTGGCTGGCCAATGAGTATTCGTACCCAGGTGATGATGTGCTGGTCCCTCCCTCACCTCTCCCCCGAGCTGCTGCCAGGCACCCCAGTGTCCTGGGCTTTGCAGCTGGCCTGGCTGGTACGGCGTGCTGTTCCGACCGGCGAACGCTCGGGTTAGGAACAGAAGGTAATTCTGATCAATGTTTGTATTCGCAGGTATGCTGTATGTACGTATGCGCCTTGGCGGCACGCATGCCTTGCCATGTCAAGATGGCCAGCACTCACCGTAGTACGTCGACGAGAAGTAAGCTTTCGATACCACCAGCCACCAGCTCTGCGGAGAGATCTGTATTCGTAGGTAGGTAGTGTATCCAACCTCCTGCCCCTCTTCCTGTTTGCTCTCATGACGACGGCCGGGACAAGTACTCGTATGCTGTTTCTGTACCTAGTTAGTAGGCCATCCGTAGAAGGGGAGCAGATACTCACCTGGAAAAGCACACGCCGTAAAAAGGACTCTCCATGCCGCCCCCCTGGTCAGAAACCCCATGTCTGGCCTGTCTGACCTGTCTAGCCCTGCACTCGCGGACGAACTAGCCTCCTTCTGTGCGTTGCAACCCTTCGATTCCTTCCACCGGCCTCCACCTTCCCTCCACTGACACCGTCGATTGTGGACTGCCTGGTGGGGCACCTTCCTCTGTGCCTCGCCCTCGCCCCCGTCCCTTCTTCCCCCCACCACCACCACCACTATCACCACCACCTGCGTGTGCCTGCCTTACCTAAGGCACCTTCCGTCAGCGGGTGACCTTCTAGCCCATCCTTAGGTTCCCACCCGCACCAGTTCGCAGCCGCTGTCTGCCAGCCTCTCCACCGTGTGTCGCCGTCGCCGTCGCTGTCGGTTTCCTGCCGCTTCTGCTGGGGAGGCTGTCGCTGATTGCCCGTCCCGCGGCACCGTCCAGTGCTGCCCGTTCCTACCTGGTACCTACCTTTACCTACGCACCTCTGCGCCGCACCCAAGGCACCTCGCCTTCCAACACACTGTCACACCCTCTCTATTACTGTCTGTCCAATCTTGTCCCGATCCTGTCCTGTCGGGTCAGTAGGTAGGTACAGGAGGTACCTTAGTGTCCCCAACCCACAACCTCGCCTCCGTCCTCCTTGCTCTTGCGGACCAGACCAGGTACCACCAACCCCAGGTCCCCAAGTCCAAATCCCTCTCACACCCAGTCTACCTAACTACTTCTGCGTACGCCGTTATTGCTGCTTTCTCCATCTCCCGCATTGCCAATCTCTCTCTTCCTTCCTCACGATTTCCCTACTTGCTGCCAACACGGCTTGGTCTATCTTTCTTTGTCCAGGCAGATGCTTCCACCACCGTTGGCATCCAATCTCCCCTGACGTCTCTTCTTCCTCTCTTGTCCCTCCACAGACCACCAACTCTTTGGCCGAATCCCCGAGCGACCATTACTACTCTGCGCCACAGTCGCGCGCACTGCTCGAATCCGCCCGATTCCTCCAATATACCTCTCCCCGCAGTTCACTCATAGCCATATCATTCAACCCGAGCCCAATTGTCTATCGCATGTTTGACTTCGTTTCCTCTGCCCGGCCCCCGTGAGCTTGTCTCGCGCGAACAATCCACCGACAAACACCCCGTATCTCGCTCGCCGCCCTCTCTAACCAGCCTCCGACAAAAGTCGCCAACATGGCGGGCTTCTTCAACAAACTGAAGAATGCGGGAAATGTGCGTACCAAATCTCTTGGAATTCAGCCCGCGCCCTTTCCGCCGCCGCGTCCCGTTCTCACATGCTGGCCTTTGCGCGACTTCGCCGTTGCTGACAGAGTGCCTGCTTTCTAGACAACCACAAGCCCAGCGACCAAAGATGCGCCCAGCAAAAAAGCCGGCAAGGAGGAGCCAGCTCCTGAGCTTACCCCCTTGGAAAAGATGCTACAGAATGCTGGTCCATTGAGGGAAGATGGCACCGACAAGTTCTTCGGTCTCGAGAATGTAAGTCCTCCAAACCCCACCGGTGTCTGCACCGGCTTTTCCGAGACGACGAATGCTGATCAATCGTGTAGTTTGGCAATACCTGGTATGCCACTTTGTCGCTTCTCCTGGCCCTTTCGCTGACCTTTGTATAGCTACTGTAACTCAATTGTACAAGCGCTCTTCTACTCCGAATCCTTTCGAGACCATGTCGTCAAGTATCCGCCCTTGTCGCCTACCGATACCCCCAACGGAACACGACCGAAGGTCAACGTAACCATCCGTCCGCCAGTCGCGAAAGAACCCCCAAATACCCCAGGTACGAAGCAGAAAGGCTTGAGTGCCTCGGAGTCGATGAAGCGCAGACAAGCTATAACTGCAGGAATGCCCCCTCCAGGCGCTCCTGGCACACGTCCCGAAGACAAGCCCGACTCGCCCGAATACAAGAAGAAGCAGGCAATGATCAAGGGCCCGATTCTGGAGTTGGCCCAGGAAAACCCCTCAGCATACGGGATGGAGGAATGCACCTTCACCGGGCTCAAAGACATCTTCCAGGCCCTGATTGAGAGCAATACCAGAACGGGTGTGCTCAGCCCGCAGCGATTCCTCGAAATTTTCAAGAGAGACAATGAAATGTTTCGAAATTCCATGCATCAGGACGCTCACGAGTTCTACGGTCTGGTCTTGAACGACGTCATATCCAACGTCGAGACCAACGCCAGGCGGATCCAGGAGCGAGAGGCTGAAAATAGGGACGGCTTGGTTCAGTCAGTGGAGAATGCTCTTGGTGCCACGAGCCTCATCAATCGCCCTGTCAACGGCATGGGCTCTCCTGGAACCGGATGGGTTCACGACATTTTCGAGGGAGTCTTGACGTCGGAAACAAAGTGTCTGACTTGTGAGACGGCCTCACAACGAGACGAGACATTTCTGGACCTGTCCATCGATTTGGATGAGCATTCATCAGTAACGTCATGTTTACGCAAGTTTTCTGCCGAGGAAATGCTCTGCGAGCGCAATAAGTTTCACTGCGATCATTGCGGCGGTCTTCAGGAGGCTGAAAAGCGAATGAAGATTAAGCGTTTGCCCAAGGTCTTGGCGTTGCATCTAAAGCGCTTCAAGTATACCGAGGATTACAGCCGGCTGCAGAAGCTTTTCCACCGAGTCGTGTATCCCTACCACCTACGCATGTTCAACACCACCGATGACGCCGAGGACCCGGATCGAATGTACGAACTGTACGCTGTTGTAGTTCACATCGGAGGTAATGCCTATCACGGCCACTATGTTTCAGTCATCAAGACCAAGGATCGTGGTTGGGTTCTTTTTGACGACGAGATGGTGGAACCGGTCGACAAGCACTTCGTTCGCAACTTCTTTGGCGATAAGCCCGGCATGGCTTGCGCGTATGTTCTCTTCTACCAAGAGACCACCTTCGAAAAGGTGCAGGCGGAGATGGAGGCTGAGGGTGCGGAGGAGGTCAAGATCGCGAACGAAACCGCAAACGTCGCACAGGAAAACGGCCAGGTCAACGGTACGAACGGCACTCCGAACGGCACTGCACCCCTTTCCAAGCAGTTTACACAACCCGTAAGCCCGATTGAAGAGCGTGATCCGATGCCCGGGCTTTCTCACGCTCAGACTGCGCCCGGTAAAGTGGATGCACCAGAGGTTCCGCCAGTACCGCCCACATCCGCTGCTCCTGCGATACCTGTTGGCATCACCAGATCTAACACGGCAGCCAAGAACGAAAAATCAAAGGATGAAAAGAAGCGGGAGAAGAAGGAGCAAGAGGCTGCCGAGAAGGCCCGGAAGCAGGCTGAAAAGGACAAGGCGAAAGAGGAAGAGAGGCAACGAAGGGAAAGTCACGCCCGGCGGAGAGAAGCTTATCAAAAGGAACAGGACGAGCTGCGCCAGGTTCTGGAATTAAGCAAGAAAACTGCGGAAGAACAAGAACCGAAGAAGAAGGAACCCTCTGGCACGACGAGCTTCCTCAACAGGTCTAGCCGGGCAAGCAAGTCGATGACTCGAAAGAGCTTCGGGTTTCTCAGCAAGGACAAGGATAAGCCTGAATCACCGAGGCCGACAGAGAACGGTCATAATGGCACCGATGGCGCAGCAAACCACGCAGACAAGCCCAAGGAGTTGAGAGAGCGGTTCAGTTTCAATCTAGGCAGGAAGAAGAGCGGAAACCTGCTGTCATGAGGCGGCGCATTAAATATCGTTTGACGACTCACCTGAAGGTTTCAGTTTCTCATTAGTACATATCACAAAAAAGGAGTCGGTAGGGAGCTGTTGTGTACGATGGACACAGTACATCGCTTCCTGCCCTGGTGTAGGTTGCGACCAGCCCCACGAACGGCTCCAACGGAGGAAACTCTGGGCGCGAGCAGATACCCGAGCATGGTGCGGTTAGCTTGGATAATATTCTTTTTCACATAATGAGGGCGACTAGGTTCAAGGCCACAGTTGATGGAGTCATGAGCGTTGCTTTTGACGAACCACGCCGAACTGTATGATAGCGCAAGACGGTATCAAAGATTCAAGACCCAGAGCTGCAATTCTCTGAAGAGGCAGCCTCCGAGGAATAAAGGTTGCAAAGCATTTGCCCTTCTCAATATCATGACACTGTATTGCCGCGCCGTGTTGTTTTTAATTTCCTGGGCAGTGATGCCCCTTCGATGACCAAAACCACCCGCTGCCAACCCCCAACGCCAGTTCGTTACGATGATGCCATGCTGTGAAAGGTCCAAGCCGTTTGATATACACAAAGAATAAGCAGATCCGCCGGGTCTTCATCCGTCTATCCGAGGATGAGCTCGTAGAAAATGATGAGGGTGTTGATCGCTATTAACGGTACTGTAAAGCGGGGGACGTCAGCATCTCGCCTCCCGAAGCTCCCAAGTAGCCTGGCGGGTATGTTATACGTACTTCTCATAAGCGTCCGCACGCTGGCAATCAGGTTGATGATCTTGGCCTTAACACTCGCATCGGTGCTCTGACCGAAAGCTGGGTCGTAGGAGGACGGGGACAGGTTGACTGTTTCGGGAGGTCATTAGCTGAACCGTTCGTCTTGCGCATCCGCTTGTACTTCAATGAGGGTAGACGGAGGGGGGAATTGAGGACGGCCGTACTGCGCGCGAGGAAGCGGTCTTCGGAGAGGACGGCGATGGCGTTGATGAGGAGGACAGCGACTGGAGGGGGTTATTGTGGTTAGCGCAAGCTTTCTGAGATGGGGAGGGATGTGTGCGCATACTGTAGAGAAAGTTTCCTAGGATGTACATCTTGACGGCGGTTGCAGGCGCAAGCCAACTTGTTGTGGAAAAGAAGGCTTTTGGGAAGAGGATTGGTTTCGTTGCGATCGTGGGGTAAGGGGGTAGTTTCCAGCAAGACGAAGCTTGGGAAGTTGGGGCCAGGTGGTGATGGTGGTTGCGCGCTGCGCTTCGCTGTCCAGACCTGGAGCTTACCTTGGGTCCAGTGCGTGATGGAGGTGGACTTGATCCGTCCCGATGACCCCTGTCTGCGCTGCCCGCTGCCAGTAAGGTACCTAATTCAGGTACCGCCTTGGGGGGGAGGAAAGCTGTCCACAGCTGCTGTGTGTGCTCATCGCTCCAATTGCTTGCATTGCATGAATGTCTTTGGGCCGTGCACGGACACTCAGAGCTGTGGTGGGTAGGTGCAAGACGACAGCTTACACTTTCACTCTGAGAACTTGACCTGTCCCGCCTGAATGAGAGCTCCAAGTTCGCGAGAATTATCATCAGGAAACTTGGAAGGCATTGAGATGAAAAGGAGCACAGGGCAGATCGTTTCACAACTTGGACTTTTTGTATCTCCTGACGATCCTCCTTTCCTCAGTACAGATATGAAATAAACCACATTTCACAATCCTTCTCTTCTCATTCCTTCCCTTCTCAGTACCTCCCGCCCTAAAAGTACACGCACCCCTTGACGCGCTCACAATGAAGCTCCCAGGTATCTACAGCTCCTTCACGCATCCTCCCTCTTGTTCAAACTTTGGAAACAACCAAGACTGACACGGCTATAGACATTGTCCTTCTGGGACTCATCCCTTCTCTAATCACCATCCACCTACTCCTCTCCCCAGACACAAAAGTAGAGGAATCATTCAACATCCAAGCGACCCACGATGTTCTCGTCTATGGCACACCAACCAGCGACATCGCTTCCCGCTTCCGCGCCTCCTACGACCACTTTGACTTTCCCGGCGCCGTTCCTCGCACCTTCGTAGGCCCCGTCCTCCTCGCAGGCATCGGTGGTCCCATCGTGTCCCTATTCGGCTTCGCGCACGCCCAGCTCGTCGTCCGCTTGCTGCTGGGTCTCGCGAATGCTGCTGCGCTCATCCTCTTCGCTCGCAGCCTGGGCAAGGGGCTGGGCGTAGATGTGCAGCGATGGTGGATTTTGTTGCTTGCTAGCCAGTTTCACGTCATTTTCTACGCGTCAAGAACGTTGCCCAACATGTTTGCCTTCGCGCTGAGTGAGTACTCCCGCGTTCATTATGGTTGCTGTAGTAGAACTAACATCACGAAAAGCAACTCTCGCCTCTGCAAACCTTCTCCCCCATCCTAACCCCCGGATCTCATCCCCCCGCCAGCGCGTTGCTGTCTCCCTCCTCGTCTTCGCCGCCGCAATCTTCCGCTCCGAAGTCGCCCTTTTGCTCGCCACTACGGGCCTCTACCTCCTGCTGACGTCGCAAACCACGATCCCACGCCTGATCCGTCCCTTCGCAGTGAGCTTTACCGTCGCCCTCGTTGTCTCGGTGCCCCTGGACTCGTACTTCTGGCAGAAGCCCCTCTGGCCCGAGCTCTGGGGCTTCTACTACAATGCCGTCCTCGGCTCTTCTTCCAACTGGGGCGTCTCGCCTTGGCACTTCTACTTTACATCCGCGCTCCCTCGCCTGCTCGTCAACCCCCTGACTTTCATTCTTCTCATCCCCGTAGCTCTAACCCAGCCAGGGACATCCAACGTAGCCCGCGGCCTCGTCATCCCCTCCCTCCTCTTCGTTGCAATCTACTCCATCCAGCCTCACAAGGAAGCCCGCTTCATCTTCTACGCCGTCCCGCCCCTGACGGCGGCGGCCGCCCTCGGCGCAAACTACATCTTCGCCCGTCGCACCAAATCTCTCGTCTTCGCCCTCGCCTCCTCGGCCCTCTGTCTCAGCATCCTCGCCGCGTTCGCCGCCTCGACGGGCATGCTGCTCATCTCCTCCCTCAACTACCCCGGCGGCGACGCCCTCCGCCAGCTCCACGCCCTCGTCGGCTCCGGCCCCTCGCCGGGCAAGAGCCCCGCCAGCTCCTCCGTGACGGCCGTACACACCGACGTGCTGAGCTGCATGACGGGCGTCACCCTCTTTGGGCAGAACCCGGCCGGGCTGCCCAAGAACCCCCACTCGCGCGCTCTGGAGAACAGCCTCAACAGCGACGCGACGACGGCCGCCGCGGTGCCGGTGATGACCTTTGACAAGACGGAAGACAAGTCCGTCCTCGCGGACCCCGCGTTCTGGTCGCGGTTCGACTACGTGCTTGCCGAGGACCCTGCGTCCGTCAAGGGGGGCCAGTGGGAGACCGTCGGCGTCGTGCAGGGGTACGCTGGGATCGAGATCCTGAAGCCTGGTGCCGTCGTGGCCGGGGAGCAGGACACCGAAGAAGGAGAGAAGGTCCTCGGCAGAGGTTTGTGGGTTAAGAGGATTCGTGACAAGGTCAGGTCGTTGACTGGTGGCTGGTGGGCTGGGCCGCGGATGGAGCCTAGAATCCGCATCTTGAAGAGAGTCAAGGACGCGGGTTCCGGGGCGAGGATTGTGTCCCAATAAACGTTGATTTCACGAGCGTCGTCGCATTTGTATCACATTTACTAGACCAAGGGCTTCGCTTCCCTCAGAGAGAATGAGGGAGCGAGCCCAATCACAACGAATCACCAGAAGTGGAACATGAACGTTTGATGAATGCCATGCTCTAAGCTCGGCTTCTTGTGAAAGGGGGAAAAGGAAAAGAGTAAACACTATCCTACCACACGGCTGTTCGTAACCAGCCTTTAAACCCCGCGTATCCAATGCCCCGACGAACTCTACAAGTATCCTGTTCCCGTCTGCTTCCAATGCGAACCAATACAACACACGTACATGTGCACACTTTTTTATCGTTTTCAATCGAAACCGCCGTGTTCGTTGCAACCCAGCCTGCCCCCCAACCCCCTACCACGCGCCTACGCACGCAAAACACACACAAGGACGAACAGAGCGGGCCTAGCGTCAGACACACCAGTCCCTGTGCTCTCTCTCTCACTCTCTCTCTCCCATCCAGCCTTACTCCCGAAGACCAAAATTGTCATCTCCGAGTTGAACCCTCCTGAACCAGTAAAACCCAATAGGTGTGCAACCCCAAGCCTAGGAACCAGGCACCAATCCGCTTCTCGCTGGCTGTTTCAGTGTCGTAATCGCATCTTACAGATATGGAATAAGTATATCAGAGCGCCGTATGCCTCCCTTTTGAAAGAATCGGGTATCCAGGTGTTAGGTTGATGTGGACGGAATCCGTCGTACGCCGTAGGTATATTATATAAGTTATGCCGCCGCATGAGAATCATGAATCACGAAGGCTCACTGCGCTTACTCTTGCTCCGTGTCGCTACCGTGGTCTGAGTCGCTCAATTCGCCGTAGAGGGCCTTGTATCTCGCTAGCTCGGCCATCTGCTTGGCGACCTGATCGAGAATATCGCTAATAGGCGCCCGCATATCCTCTAGCTGTTCCAGAGGGGCACAGCCAATAGCAATGTGACGAAGTGACAGTGAAGTGACGCAAGTCTAGAAAGGATTATTAGCGACAAATCACACAGATTCTTCTCGCAACAGGACTCACCTCTATCCTGCTCACTTGGTGCTCCATGAAGTTGAGCAGGAATCGCTCCGTCACCTCACCTCCCCGGTGCTTCATCCTCTCCAAAAGCTCCGTCTCGGGAGGTTGCAAGCCACGGCCAGACACGTTCTCCAGCGAGCTGCACAGCATCTCCAGTCTCAAGCTGACGCGCCACAGAGCCCAAATGGACTCAGTGTCAAACGCCAACTCGCTACCAGCCTGCAAGATAGCGGGCTTATCAACCTCGACGCGAGTCTCTTGTTGCTGGTGGTGATCGATGCGTCCCGCAAGAGCGTGTGGGTAGAGCGAGTACACCACTTCCGGGTTTTCAAGACCCTTCAACTTCTTCTCTCCCATCTCCTTCACCTCGAAACCCTGGGAGCTGAGAGACCGTAAGTCCTTGCGTATCGTAGTAGCAAAGCCCTGGTCATCATCAAACGTGTCTTCAGAACCTGTCGAGGCATTCCTGTCCGTGTCTTGGTAGCTCTCTAGACAACGTTGGATCTCCGAAATGAAGTCGGACGAAACAGTGATTTGGCCTCCATCAGCAACCGACGAAATACGGGACGCTTTGTTCACCATGGGTCCGAAGTAGTCCATACGCCTGGTGACGGGGTCCATCTCGCTGACGGCCTCGCCATAGTGAATACCCATGCGAACGGAAAGACCCTTGAAGATCAAGGCGTTGTCTTTGTCATAGAGTGCTTGACAAGAGACGGAGTTGAGGACCTCGGAAGGCCAGTTGACATCCAACAGCGACATCTGGACCGCGAAACACCACAATAGTGCCGAAGTGGCCGTCGGGAATGACACCATGAAGGCATCTCCTTCAGTCTTGACCTCGTAACCGCCGATTCTTCGCAATTGCCTGCGCATTACCTCGTTGTGCAGCTTGATGGCGGATCTCATCGCA
The DNA here is from genome assembly GCF_000319635.2 of Colletotrichum fructicola Nara gc5. Lineage (NCBI taxonomy): Eukaryota > Fungi > Ascomycota > Sordariomycetes > Glomerellales > Glomerellaceae > Colletotrichum > Colletotrichum fructicola. Next base: position 1,872,886 of record NW_027094051.1, on the reverse strand, counting down.
GCTGGGTACATCTCCCACAATGTGGTAGAGTTCTTGATATCGGTAAATGCGATAGACACGTTGCCAGTAGGCGCTGGAATCTCGGCTTCGAGTCGCTGCAATGTTGAGTCCAGCACGTCGCCCTTGTTCCTCTTGCCACGACGCGGAAGCTGCTGTAGATCGTTGGGAACACCTGAGGGATACAGAGACATGCTCTGCCCACGATGAAGTCTGGATCGTTCGACTCTCCTCTTCAAGTCAGACACGCTCATCATCATGACCATGATCTTGTTGGTGGCGCCATAGGCGATTGCGAGATCACGAAGCTTCTGCGATGCCCGCATAAGATCGCCGCGTTCTTGCCTAGCAAAGTCGACGACCAACGCGGGGTCCAAGTACTCCCAAAACTCTCTGGTGGCAATCAAGATGATGTCGTCTTGCTCTCGAATGGTAATGCTGCTGACGTAGGGGGCTGCCTGAACGGATGGCATGAGCTCGACGTAGCCAAAAGCTCGAGACACTTCCAGCAAGTCGTTTAGTCTGCCATTACGAGATACCCAACCGCCAGCTTCGCGGATACGTTGACGCTCGGTAGGTTCCGCGGGATCGTGTTTTTTGGTGAGAATCTTATGGGAGCCGTCCGTCTGGATAAGCATGGCCTGGGCGTCGCCGACGTTCGCTACGAAGAGCTCTGTGTTCTGAAGGTACACCACGGTCGCAACGCCGCCAGAGTTAAGGTCCTCCTTACTGAGCACAACCGGCTGCGCAGAGCCCCTATGCACCTTCTGAGAGCGCTCCTCGTTGTGCTGTATCGCAACGGTGACAAGGTCTTTGTTCAGTGACAGGAAAGCACGTCTGAGAGCATCAACAGGGGTCTCGTTAAGACGTGTCTTGAGGCCCTTCAACTCCATGCTGAAGATGTGACCAAAGTTCTCGTGAAGGTACTTGGCAATCTTGGAACCGCCGCTGGAGAGGGCTTGGCCGTCAAAGAGACCCAGTAGCGTCTCAGTCTCTGATGAATTGAAGCGAGGCACGACGAGATCAATCGTCGAGAGATGCTCATTCTTGCCCAGGGTGTCGGCCATACCGTACGGCAAGTGTCCAGCAAGAGATCCGGACGTTCGCACACGGCGGTCTTCGCTTTGATCGGGAATCGTGGGTTGTGTGAGCGTGACATCCATGAGACCCAGAACTCTCAAATTGAGCAAGCGGCTGAAGTCAGCGAGTGAATCGTCGCGGTTGGAGGCGGTGGAGGGAGGATTGGCCGCCTTGATCTCCAGGCGCTTGTTCCCTGACAAGTTGAGGTACCTCAGATTGGGGTTCAGGTTCCAGTTCCAATCGTAGGGAACGTTGGAAATGTTGTACTTCAAGGAATTGCTGCCACAATCCAACACCGCCAGCTTCTTAGCTCTGGAAATGTCGGCTGGCAGATTGGTGAACTTGTTTCCGTTGATGTGCAATACCTGCAGAAGACTGGCATCCTCGAGGTCGTCGGCCGGTAAGGTTGTCAACTCGTTACCAGACAGATAAAGCTCCACCATTTGCGGCCAGCTCTTGATTGATCGTTGTGGCATATCATTAATATAATTCCACGACAAGTTGAGCACGCGCAATTCGTTGAGCATGGTGATCTGGTCGAAAACCTCGTCATCAAGCTTGTTCTCTGCCAGGTAAAGGTTTCGCAAAGAACCGGCGAAAGTTGTGTAGAGCCTTGATGTCAAAGTCGAGTCTTTCCTCACAGATGGCGGCGTCATCGTCTGAACCGTGCCTTGAGACGTCGATCTAGATACCACCGATGTTTTTCTGCCGCCTTTGCCGTAGACTGACACGACCGAACTTTTCCTATCTGCACCGCCGGGCACTGGAGAAGGTCCGACGCTAAGCAAGGTTGATGAGGAGTTCCCGCTCGGCCTCCTAGAATCTGGAATCTCCTCAACAGGTAGCTGAGGGAGACTGTTCATAGGATTGGGTTTATTCATAGCAGCAGGGGTTTGGGCTTCCTCGCCTGCGGCTCGGGGTGCTCGTGAGGCAGGCTTGGGGAAGTTCTCCAGGATGTTGGAAGACGCATTCAACGTCTCGAGCTTATTCGCCCACCAAAGCTCCATTGGCAACTTGCGAATATTGTTTCTTCTTACGTCCAGCACCCGGAGTTCAGTGAGACATCCAATCGAGGTTGGCAGTTCAGCCACGTTGTTGTTGGCGATGCTGAAATGCTCCAGTCGGCTGAGGTTTCCGATGTGTGCAGGCAAGGACACAAAATAGTTCTTGTCCAAGACGAGACGCTCCAGATTCAACATCATGTTGAAGGTTTCGTCGATGCTTGCCAGCTGACAATGGGAAAGGTTGAGCATCTTCAAAGTCAAGACCGGTTCGATAATCTCGAACTTAGTAATGGGGTTCGAGTTGAGTTTGAGGCTTCTGATCCTCTCGAACGAGCCGATGAACTGAGAAATATTGTTGTGATCCGCGGAAAGAATCTCGAGCTTGGGCAGTGCGGCGATAACGTCGATACTGGTAATAGCGTTGTACTTGATGTCCAGTTCTCGAAGGCTGGGTAGTTGACGGAAGGAATCGGGTAAAGAGTTCGATAGTCTGTTGTTGGTAATGACAAACTTTTCCAGGTTTCGGAGCTTGCCAATCTCATTGGGCAGGCTGCTAATTGTGTTGAAGCTGAGGTCCAGCTCCACCATGCTTTCCACCTCACAAAGAAAGAGGGGAAACTTTTCCAGAAAGTTGGAAGATATGTTGAGGTTTCGCAGTGACCTGTAGGCGCCAAAGTATTGGGGAAGAGCCTTGAGACGATTGTTGGCCAAGTTCAACTTAAGAATGCCATGTAGCCCATGCAGCTCCGCATGATCCAACTGCTCGAGCCGGTTGTTCGAGACATCCAGATATGTCAGTCTGGCAGCCTTTCCAAGACTCGGGGGTAGTCTGCGGGCTTCATTGTTGTTGAACTTGATGTCTCTCAAGTTTTGACATGACTGGATAAAGTCTCTAGGAAGGTCTAATGACAGATTGCGAGATAGGTTCAGTGAAATGATCTCTGAAGCCTTAGAGTAGAGCGAGATAGGGATTGTGATGAGGTTGCGTCCGGATAAGTCAACGTGATTGAACTTTTGTATGCGTCCGAGGCCGAGGTCGTTGGTAACCGAGTGGAAGTCGCTCTCTCTCGACGATAAGAACATGAAGCGGCAAAGGTAGCTGTTGTCTTCACGGCCCACATCCTCAATCCTGTCTCGTTCTTCATAACCGATTTGCTGCAACAGCCTCTTCTGCATCAAAAGCGGTCGCTCAGGTGCAGCGAGGACACGAATTTGGTCGTGCTTTTTCAGGATGATGTGGTAATTCTCCAGGCCGTCCGTGGCATACGTTTTCTTAATAAGCATAGAAACGACATCGGTGACACTGGCATCCAAAGCCATGGAGAGGGTCGCGAAGGTGCCGTCGGATCTGAAAATTCGGATGCAGTAGGGTGTCATCTTTTCTTCGGGGCGAGGCGGACTGCCGATGTCGTCGAGATCCGGGGGTTGGTAAGTCGTGTCCTCTGTATTACGACGGACAGCCCAACTGTCCGGTGCATTCCAGGAGCCATTGGGCCCTCCTGGGAAGGCGTCATTCTTCTGCGGCACCGGAGGAGCCACGTCGACTTTGTCGGGGATATTCGTGACAAAGGTAGTATCCATGGGCGTCAGCATTGGAGGCTTGGTTAGGATGCCTTCCATGTCGCTCAGGTTCGTATCGAGGAAGAAGCCGGTGCCCTGGCCTGCTTGCCTATCCGTCGGGCCGATCTGCTCTTCCACTTCATTTGATCGTTGTTGACGTCCTTTGCTCTTCGAAAATGGGAATCTGTTGTTGAACGTCTGCTGGTTGCGCTGGTTGTTGTACGCGGCCGCGGCCATCCTTGGGTCCTGATCGGGGCCAGGCTCAGTACCTGCGTAGGCGAGCGGAAAGGTTGAAGGTGCCTCTGGTCGGGCGAAATCAGTTCGTGATGGCTTCGCGGCCAAGGACCTGGTCGACCCGGGCAGTTCACGCAGCCTAGACGTGGCATCTTCCTTATCCTTGTTCCTCCCCCGCAATCGATTTAAAATGTTTCTCTTCGAATGATGGGTTTGCTGGCCGCCGGGCGATGTCGAGCCGTCGACGGAAGGATTGTGCTTCGAACTGAAGTAGCCGCCGCTCGGTGTCGGGCTTTGGGCGCGGGTTCGATTGGAAGGGTACATGACGGTAGCCGCGGAACCGCCTCTTTCGCGGGGATTCTGCACCTGCAAGCTCGCTTGAGAATCTTCCCTGCTTACAGTTGGCCGGAGCGCCCTGCCATCATCAATGCTTCTGTTATGGCGGTGATGGTGGCCAGGCAGATGCACGATTGAATGGCCGGAGCGACTTGATGAGGAGGTCTTTGGTAGATTTTGCGGGTTGTTGGGATTTTCGTTGTTCATGTAACGTTCGCGGTCGGGGCCGCTCAAAATGTCTCTGACTGGGGCCTCGCCGTACCTGGCAATATCCTTGAAGCAAGTTTAGCAGGCTTGACTCGACGGAGGACAGGCTGTATGCACTGGCACTGCACGAAGGGGCGTAAAAGATAAGATAAGACTATGGTTTGATGCGGCGCAATACCCGCATGCGTGATAGTGGCGCCCAGGGTACGGAAATGCGGATGAGTGCGAGGCAAGCTCGGGAAGGATGATTGCAATGGGTTTACAACGCATTGGAGGGGATGCCAACGACAACAAAAAAAATCCAAAGAAAAAAAATCGGTTTAAACAAAAACAAAACAACAGCAGGAGGATGCGGATGCGTGGATTTTACTCACATCGGCTTCTTGGTAGAGGAAAGGTACAACCTCTGGAGCGGGCACAGGGGTCCTCGGCCTTGAAGAGGAAGGCGAACCTTCTCGGTCTCGTTGGTGGTCGGTCGCGTTGGAGTAGTTGCGATCTCTGGTAGGGCGGCTGTGGCTATAGGAACGCGAGCGGTCCTTTCCCGAGCTTGAATGCAAGCTGCTTTCCGACCCGTCTCGACCTGGAAACTCCTCCCCAAAGAAGCCCTGTAATTTTTGTAATCCACCTCTTCGAATACTCGTCTTGGAGCCTTGACTGCTCAGTGTCGTGATGCTAGCTAACGAGGGCCGGCGTTCGTCTCCGAAGTAGGCAGCGTCAGGCGAGTCCTGACTTCCGGACGACTGAGGTGCTATTCGGTTCGTGGGCGGACGAAAGCCTGGCGACAACTGAGAGGCAATGGATAGGTTGTCGCTGGAATCATTGTAGAAGGTGGTGTTGAGCTGGCTTTGGGGGGTGGATGCGGTGGCACCGCCGTTGGAGGGCGACATCCAGGGAGCGACTTGTGAGGTTGACGAGGGATTGGCCGTTGGAGGCTGCTGCTGGATGGAGGGAAGACGGCCACCGGAGGTCTCTAGCACGGCCAGGTCTCGGCGGTAGTTGGCGAAGTCGCTCAAGCGGTGGTGATCTCGGAATGAGGAGACATTGGATGTTGTTGAAGCTGGCGACAATGCTCCGCGCGGCGCAGATGCGTGGGTTGGAGAGGATTGGGCTGGGCTCAAGTCACTGATGAAGGATCTAGACGGGGGGGGTGGAACGCAGGGACCAGTCAGCAATGGGCGCATTCGTCAGGGCGTCAGGGCAGAAACATTCAAAAGAAGGAACATGGAGGGGAGAGGAAGGAAAGCGAGTGAGATTATCTCGGGTCGAGCTGGACTGGGCTGGACTGGAGGGATCGAAAACAGCAGAAAGCTCCACCGACGAAGCGACGACGACAAAGCTTGCCGGGGGCCAGGGCGGAGGCGACTTCGATGGAGGGGGGGCAGTACGATGAGTGAGGGAGGACGTGAAGGGAGGGGAGGGGGTGCCAGAGGGAATTCAGGGTCGCTAGCAGGCCTGTTGGAGGGGACGAGGGAAGACCTGGGAGGGGTGTGATGGGAGGGGGGAGCTGTACGAGAGAGCTGAAGTGCTGCTGTAGCAGTTTTGCTGGCTGCACCGGCCGAGTTCAGTTCAGTTCAGTTGCAGCAAAAGGGCAGAAAAAGAAGCCCAAGCTACACCAAAAGTGTCTCGCCCATGACTGGGTTTCGGGACGACGGCCGCGGCGCGCGTAAGAAAGCTGTGGTGGGACACCACACACTCGCTCCAGCAGTTGCACTGTTGCAGCAGACAAGCAGCAACAGGCGCCATGAATGGGGCAGGGGCCGGCCAGCCAGGGACAAGCGACGAAGAGTACGACAACAGACAGCGACCAGGCCAGGACTGGAGGCTGCCCTGTATGGCGTAGGTGGATATTTGGTTTTGGAGGGGCGCCGTGGAAGAGGAGCCCCAAACCCAGAGCAAGGTTGACGGCGATGGACTCTGACTGGGGACTAGGAACGAACTCGGGTTGTGGACTGTGTGGGCTCTGGGACTGTGGATAAGGTAGACCTGCCTTGCCTGAGTGGGCTGGGGCTGCCGCTGCCGCTGCCGCTGCCGGGCCGGCTGGACGACTGACTGGGCTGGCCTGACTGACTTGTGGGAAGAGGCATGTCTGGAATGGTATGGATGATGGACTGATTGATTGACGGAATGACTAGGAGGGGAACCGGGGCGGGGGCAGAGAGTAGTAGGGCATGAACATGACAACGATAGTACAGTACAGTACGGAACATGACACTCACTTCTGTGCGATGGATCCATTGTCGTCCGTCTTCAGTCGCATAGGCGCCTTGCGCGATGTCGATGTCGATGCCGCCGACGATGAAGACGGCCGTTGGGGTTTGACAGTGGCCGACGATCGGGTGCTGTCGGTGCTGGTGCTCGTAAGCGAGCTGAAGCGGGAGCCGGCCTCATTCCTCGTCATTGTCGCCAGGCCGTCGCATGAGGGCGCAGAGCCATGTCATTCCCGACAACGGCGGGGGGAAGGCAGATGGCAGTCGCGCAGTAACGGAGAGCGGACGCAAACAACCAGGACGGGCGGGTAAGGACGGGAAACGAGGTTGGTACGGATAGGGCAGACTAAGTGGGCGGGGTCGTGATAATTCGCGATAGTATGGAGATGCGAGGCGAAGCGAGACGAGGTGGATGGAGAAACAACTCGGGCGGCGGGCTGTGGACAGGGACCGGCGTCGGGGGGCGAGCGAGCGAGAGAGAGATAGAAACAGAGAAGGGCGCAGAACAGACTGGCGGGAGCAGAATGACCGGCGGGCAGAGAAAGACAAAATGTCGATTCGATTATGTCATTATTGAAGGCGGCAGCATCAGCGGCAGCAAGTCGATGGCGGCGGGTGATGTGAATGTTGTCGATGTGCTTGTCGCAGCGAATGGAATGGAAACGGGGTCTCGTAGTCGCAAAGCCGCAACAAACCAAGTGATGAATGTTATTCGATGTCGCATACGGTTTGAGGAGATGCGGGAAAGAATGGAGCTGGCGCGAGCATGGATGGGGGACAAGCCCACAGAAATGTAGGGCCGGAGGAGGTCCGTCGCGTACGACGAAAGAGGCTGCTGCTGGGTGAGGTAAGGTCGGGCAGCTAGGTAATGAGGAGGAGCAGAAGGTATGTGCGTGCGTGCGTGCGTGTGTGTGTGTGTGTGTGTGTGTGAGAGAGAGAGAGAGAGAGAGAGTGAGTGAGATGAGTAAGTGAGTGAGAGGGATTGTGTGTTCCAGTACAAGCTAATTAGAGTGTGTGCAGCATGGGAAGGCAAAGTGCAGGTGGTAGCTAATTAGCTGTTGGTTCACTTCAAGATGCGAGCGCTAAGCTGCGACTAATACTACAACACCAACGGATACATACGAACACAATGCCTTGCAGACGATGGTGTTGTGGTGCAGCTGGTGATGCGCATGTACCTTGTCCGGTCTTGCCTATTGGCTTACCTAGGTACCCGACTTGTGAAGACTTTGCATTTCAAGCACACCTCAGGACAAACACCTCTACGCAATAGTTATGATGGGCACATCCCCGTCTTCGAATAGTTGTATTCAAACCCATTCCTTTGCGTCGTGTAGCCGTGGAGACATGACTAGGACAAGATTGAGGTAGCATCCAGTTGGAATGAGATGACTTTCTCGTCAATAATCTCTCAGGTATGCCGTGGCCCGGTGTCACTCCATTTGTCCTGGTCGGTTTTTTTTTTTGTCTTTTTTATGTCTTAATCCTGGGGAGAGACCCGCAGCAGGCGTCGCTTGTGTCGCTCTGCCGGAGGCATACCTAGCGCTGCCCTGGAGGTGCGGTCTTTTTTTAGTGGTCAAGCGGTTACCAGGTACCTAAGGTAGGTAGGGATGATCGTAGGTCGTTGGCTCGGGTAAGGCACACGGGCGCAAGGCAGGTAAAGAAAGGTAAGGTGAGGTAGGTGGTCGTGAGGGGGAATGTTGAATGTGAGGCTCGCCCTGCTCCTGCCGCCCGGTTTCGAGGGAGCAGATGTCCGTCCCAGAATGGATTAGTCGCGTACCACTTCACGATTTAGCGTCTGGCCTTCCCTAAGGTACCTTGGGTAAGTGGGGTAGGAGCTTGGACGTGGACACTGTGACATGGAGTGTGGTGGGACGCACCCAGATTCCACGGGCCACAGCTGTGGGAAAGCGCCTTAGGTAAGGCAACAATGTGGGAGACTCTTGCTCACATCCATTCATTGCTGCATCCGGCGGCCTTGGCAGTTGTTGGTATTTCGGAACCTGCCAGAGCGGCATGTTTTCTGTGCTGCATCTGCGACAGACCTGGTATCGCCCTACCGTCCGTTCGCAGCAACACCTACTTACTTACTTAGTACTGCCTTGCCTGCCTAGGTACCTTACCTTACGGAGTACGCATACCGACCAACGCAACATCAGCTCGCCAGCCCAGCCAGCACGCAAGAGCTGCGCTTGCCAGCATACGGCACACCACATGCCGCCAGCCTAAAACAGCACTTGCATCCGCCGGCGCCTCCCCGACGCAGCTACGACAGAACCCAAGAAGGCTTTGGTCGGAATGGAATTTAAATTCCGCATCTCTCTCTAGCCGCAGCGTCTCTCTGTTCCTGTCTCTGTCTCTCCTCAGATGAAGACCCAAGACGCACTATCAAATCGAATATTGCAGACTCGTGTGTCCGCTGCAACACCGCACCTAAGATTATTTCCAGAAGAAGGAAAAAAATAAGGTACTTTTGACAAGAACCTTGGCCCATGGATCTCACCTGTACCGGCCATCGTTGTACAAGTCATGCCTTGCCTTGCGACGGACGCGCCAGAAGGCAGACACATGTACACGACAAGAAACATACGGCCAGTCAATGCCTATGCGCAGCGCGGGATCCGTACGGAGCAGCATACTCAGCATGCGTCCCCGTCGCCTTCAACGTCCCCGGCTGACCTAACAACAATACTATGGAGCACCCGCGCGCATTCGATTCCGTCTGACCAGTCTCACTTTGCCCTTGGCACCGCGAACCAGGAACGCACTTGTTGCCGCTCAGTCTCGTCGCTGCTGTCGCGACTACGGCCATGTACCTTACTCAGTGTTGCTCGTCGGGGCACTATGCACTTGGCGGTTCCATCTCTCTAACTTCTTTCTAACTTCTCTTCCATACCCTCCGCCAGCTATTTTCCGACTCATTCCTTTCTCTTCTCTGCATGTCTTGGCTGCGTAGCTTCATGACACGAAGCTCTTGCAGAAGCCTGAAAGGATGGGAAAACCCCCAAGACGCCCTGTCTGCCCGTACGGGCTAGGCACAAATCCTGTCTGGTTTGCGAGATCGATGTCTCAGTTCAATATCTCGTCGACCTTTACTTTGATCGGACATCGACTCGAAGTGGATGCTCATTGGCTTTCGGCTTGAGGCCGGTGTTGGTTCTCTACCTAACCTCACCCGACAGGCAACAGGGTCGTTCATTTCCTTCGACCTCCGCTACACACCAGCAGAATCGGTCACATACGCAGTACTATGCAGTACCTTAGGGAAGGTAACAAACACACCTTGCAGCCACAGCAAGACAGACACACATACATACTCGGCCTAATCGCAACCATCCACACCATACACATGTCAGCCATGCAGGCAGTCGTGGGGCGCTGCATAGGGCAGACATCGCAGCTCAGCTCAGATGCTCGTCTCATCCCGTCCTGCATCCTCAGTTGCGAGAGTTTCCCTGCATTGAACAAATGCCCCCCTCCCTGCTCGGCCACATGTCCCCCCTCTACTCTACCGGCCTAGTACCTGCTGCGCGCATCAACTTTGCCCATCAATTAAGGCTGTATTCCCAACCGTCGTTCACGACACTAAGCAGCAAGGCGGGCCAAGCTCAAACCTTCACGTCCCCAACACCACAACCCGGCGTCATTCCCCTCAGAGGTGGCCTGATATTGACATCTTATTTGGCAGCTCGATCTCTGCGCGAAGCTGTCGCGATAGCTATCTCAAACCATCAGCCTCAAATCACCTTAGTTTTCTGCCGTTTCTCCGTACAACGCAACACCAACGCAACACCTCGCATCTCGCTCACGACCTCTGCTGCTCATGCTGCCACATCCATCTTCGCATTATCTTGACCCCAATCCTTCCAGAGAACCCCATCTCCTTCCTCCGCCCATCCTGGTCGCGCACTCTGTGACGCCACACGTCTTGCTTGTTTGGTATGTAGCAGTCGCTCATACCAAACAACCACCAGACGGCGATCAATGCGCCTGCGGCGAAGACCTCGTCTCGTCGCTTGGGTGAGCTATGCCATGCAGCCTTCCCAAGCCCGCCCACCCATGCAAGCACTACAGCGTACCGTTCCTACGTTACCACACACACCAACTACCCGTACCTCATACTCTGTCTCTGAGGAATGGCCCGCGTCCACCACCCCATTCGCTTCTTGGCCTCTGAGACGGACGGGACCCCATGTTTGCTACCAACAGAAAGCACACGCTGTCTCTGCGGGACATGTTCACTCGCGGGTGTATTCATGTGAGTCAACGGGTTCGCTCCCGAGGTATCATCGCGGCTGTGCGCTCTCCTGATTGCGGCAAACATGATTAAAGCGATCATGGACAGCGATAAGCGCTCCTCCTCGTCCGAGGGCCTCTTTGACTAAGGTAGACAGATGGATGTCAACAGGCTGCATGGACGTTGCCGACACGTGGTAAATCATGGACTCCCCCCGCCATGGAGCGTTCGCTGACAGACCTTAAAGGTAAAAACGGCCGACTTCTTGTGGGTTGTTACTTGTCATCCCCGGAATATGCCTCAAAAGACACCTGACGATTCGCGATGTGCAACTAAGACAAGAAGATCGACAACCTTCTTGAGTCTAGACCACAACCAAACTACTGGCATTGTTGACTCCCGAACGGCGCCGTGACTCCGCGGGACACCATTCCCAGCGCCCTTCGTCAAGTTTCATCTACACATAGGAGCACCGGCCCAGGAACGCGTTGCACTATCCCTACATGGTCCCTGGAGATCTACAAAGTACGTTCACAAGCGAGTCAAGATGGCTGCACAAGGGTTTGCGCCAGTCGGATTCTCTCTGAAGCATCCAATACCGTATTCGTCCTGAATCTGGTCTGGACAACTTCGCCTTCGGAGTACACTCCCGTCCGTCTCATACGCAACCTCGACGTGCGAGCACCATCCTTCAGCAGGGCACGAGCAATGGCGCAGACGGCACATCGTTTGGCCGCGTCAAACCGGGGTGGCCGCATCCATTTTGACTCGGGGCCTGTCGTCACGGCTTCCAGAAGCCAGTTCCTCTGAAATGTCTACCAACCAGAGCAGCTTGAAACGGCGGTCAGCGAGTAATCGAGCGAGTCTCATCCAACAATACGGGGTCCTCAACACGGATATGCATGGATCTGTTGGAAAGCCCGTTGTATCCCTATGCCTGACCTGTTGTTCCTTTCTTCCCAAAAATGCCGTGCCATGTACTACGCCACCCAAATAGATCTACAGAACCAGCGCTCGCCGCAAACACGCCATAATCTAATCTTGTCTGGCCGGGTCGAGCTTGACCTCGCCCACGACGGCATCAACCTCCGCCATGATCTCCGGTGTCAGTTTCTCCAGAACCTTCAGAGCACCCACGTTCTCGACAATCTGCTCGGGTCTTGAAGCGCCCGTAATCACAGAAGTAACGTTCGGGTTCTTCAAGCACCACGCAAGGGCCAGTTGCGACTGCGTGGCACCAAGCTTCTCCGCAACACCCTGGACGCGCACCGTCAGTATGCCATCCCAAAATCACGGGGTGGCCGGTGGGGACTTGCCTTGAGCTTGACGACGTTCTGAATCAGGGACTTCCACTCGTCGTTGCCATACCACTCCTTGTTGGCCCAATTGACAAACTTGTCGCCCTTGCCTTCGGCAAACCGGCTGCCCGCCGGCGGCGCGTCCAGACTCTCGTTGTACTTGCCGCTTAGCAAGCCCATCTTGATGGGGCTGAAGGTGGTCAAGCCGAGGCCGAAGCGCTGGTACAGGCGCTGGAACTCGTACTCGACCTTGCGGCGCTCGAGGATGTTGTACTGAGGCTGCTCGACGACAGGAGGAATCATCTTGAGGTCCTTGGCAATGCCACAAGCCTCGGCGATCTCGTCGGCGCTCCACTCAGAGGTGCCCCAGTACATGGCCCAGCCCTTGTCGATGACATGGTTGAAGGCGCGGACCGTCTCTTCCATGGGCGTCAAACGGTCGGGTCGGTGGGCGTATACGATGTCGACATACTCGAGATCGAGGCGCTTCAGAGAGGCTCGGAGACCCTCGATGATGTGCTTGCGAGAGAGACCGTGGTTGTTGATGAGCACCTCGCCGTTGGCGCCGCCCCAGTTGAGCTACAAAGGCCTAATTAGCCGTTGTGATCGTGTTGAGTAAAATTCCCAACGTCCAACTCACCTTGGTGCTCACAACAATATCGTTACGGTTCCAGTCGAACTTCTTGATGGCCTGGCCCATGATAATCTCGGAGTTTCCGCCAGCGTAGCTGCAACCATCGGATCAGTCTACAGACTGCGCTCTCTCGGCCGCGCGGAGCTTACCTCTCGGCCGTATCGAAGAAGTTGACGCCGAGGTCGTAGGCCTGCTTCATGCACGCAAACGTCTTCTCTGATGACCGTTAGTGACAACCCCTCAAGAACCTCCGCGCCGTGTGCCACTCGCGTACCGTTCTCAACGTGGCCGCCGAACCTGCGCGCATCATCTCGGTCAGCCTGGATCGCTCAAGTGCTATCAACCAGAGGCTGCGCGGTTTACGTACGTCAGCCAGCCTCCCAAGCCAAGCACCGAGACATGAAGGCCAGAGTTGCCCAGGCGGCGGTACTGCATGCCTGTCTTTCTCGGTTCTTCCCAAGCCATTGTGTCTGTGGATCTCGATTCCGCGGTTTGAAAGGGGGGTATCTCAGAAAAGCTATTCGTCGACTCCGTCACAGCCGTGCAATTTTGTGTCTTTGTGAAGGGGAAAAGCGATGCAGAAGTTTTGTTTACAATGCTCTCTCGTCTTGGTCAATTTTTCGCACATGAAAGCTCCAAATCGTGCCCCGCGCCGCGGAGTTACTCTCGGGGAGCTGTCGCTGACCCCTCCCCCCGCCAAACCCCACCTCGTCATACGGCGAGACCTCACGGAATTGACCAATGGACGCCCTCGTCGCTCATGCTGCGCTCGCCGGTGCAGTTGCAGGGGCCGTGGGGACCCTTCGTGCGGAGCACATGCAAGTTTCCACACACACACACACACACATACACGCACACAAGGGAGCTCCCCTCCCCTTGTAGCTGTGTTCTCTGGAGATTCAATTGTTTACCGGTGCATCGTTGGCGATGGATGGAAAAGTTGCGTGGGATGCCCAAGTCCTCCAATGATTGCCATACCGGAGGCGCAGAAACAGGCGTGTCTGTTTGCATAGTTTACAGAGTTCCCGCTACGCATTTTGCTTACACCTGCGTCAACGGCTGATTCAGACATTTCTTGTCGATCAGGACGATCTAATGCATCATCGTGTCTGAGAAACGTGCCGAAGACGGCTGTCCGTCGTTGTGACCCGCACTCAGCCTCTCGCAGCGCCATCTCTCCCAACATCAAGCCTTTCTACCGAAGGCGGCGGCGACGGCGTTGACGATGGATTCCGCCGGCCGCCATGTCCGGCCTTTAGTCGGCATCGATAGACACCCTCGTGTGTGGTTTTCCTTCCGGCGCCGGAGAAGACCTCCATACCTTCAACCGTGATCGACCTCCGTCCCTCGCCCGCGCCCGTGACTGCAGAGGTAGCTTAGTCTCTTGCATCTGGGCCTTCCGTGTTGCCAGTAGCTGTGAAGGCGAGGGCAGCAAACGAGGGTAGCCTGGAAGTGAAGGACCTCCTCGATCAGAGACCTCTGTCTAAGAGGACATCCGATAGTGGAACATCACCGAGGCTTCTCCATGTGAGCAATAGTTTGGTGACCACATGAAAGTTGATGACCTCTGGAACCCGGAGATAGACGAGATGAGACCCTTCATGGCTCCTCGTGGCATTTTCGTGCGACATCAACATTCTCATGACCAGATTTCCGGAGCTGAGTCCGGAGGCTCATCGGAGGATGCATCACCGACACATGACGATGCGGAGATACTCTCGGAAAAAGGATAACGGGTAAGCTGCAGTGGACCTATACTAATGGGCGGGTAGTGTGTGGTGGACACGGCGGAGACAGTCCACTAATGTGCTGAAAGTTACACGGGCATTTCGGTGCCTCTGGCGTGCTGTCCGTCAACCTGCAACACACAACAACGTAATGGTGTCAATGCAGGACATCTCGAAGGTTTACACGTGGTAAGAGGCACGGCCGGGTCGGTTGGTGCCAGAAATAGCAGCGGTGGCCTTCATGAATCGTGGACGGATTCAATGGCGAGAGCGAGACGGGCGATTGGGGAATTGCAAAGAGCACAATGACGGAGGCGAGTGAGAGACGACATGCAGAAGACACAGCAGAAGACGCAGCAGACGGAAATGCCATGCTTAGCTTTGCCCCACCAAGTTCTGTCTCTTACTATGCAGCACTCTCGCTCTCACTCTCACCAAGTTATTACCCCGCATGACGACTTACAAGAAGCACCACCATGGCGGGGCACTCGCACTCGGGGTCTGATCGGAGTCGGTCCGCTCCCCCATCGGTAGAATTCCTCGCGTGAAATGGCGGCTGTCGCCCGCAGCTAAACAGGTACCATCAAAACACTCCCCACGACGATCCAACTTTCCTTCCAAGGAAACTCCAAGAGCTGGAACACCACCTGGAGCCACCGGCAGAGCTTGCTGCTGATTTCCCACTTCCCTGCACGGCGCCGATCTCTTCTCTCTCAGTCTCTCAGCAGCCAGCTGTCGACTCAAGAAAGACAGCGTGTTTGCGTCGTGTCCCGCCTCGTGTCCGCATGAGTGTTGTGCCCTGACGGTGTACAAACCATCTTCCTTCTCTCAAAAGTTTGCGCCCCCATTGGCTGCTAGTTCTGCTTCCATTCGCAGAAATTCTCGCCTCGACACGTTGCTTTGAAGCTTTACAAACAGACGAATCTTCCAATCAGCTAGATCCGTAGACCGTTGGGTTTTCTTTTCAAACACGGCATTTTTTGGTACTATACGAAAAGCTTGCTTCTCGTCTCTCTCACTCTCCGGCCCTGGGGGTTGTTACTCGACTCCTCGCGACTCTCGCCCGAACGAATCTACGAGTCAACCGAACTTACACGGAACCCGCGTCACAAACCAATCAGTCGCAATGGCTCCTCACGAAGTTGAGGTCTCTGGCGTCGGCGCCGGCGGCCAGCCCAACAAGTACCGCAGATGGTGGAAAGAGCAGTCCGTCTACCAGGTGTACCCAGCATCGTTCAAAGACTCCAAGGGCACTGGTGTGGGTGACTTGAGAGGCATCATCTCAAAGGTCGACTACTTCAAGAATTTGGGTGTTGACATTGTGTGGCTCTGCCCCATCTTTGAGAGCCCGCAGATTGACATGGTCAGTATGAACCCCCTCATCTCGTTCTCGCAGTCTTGAGTAATGCAAATGCATCCTCGAGTGGCTGTTTGAATTCAACGGGTGCTTGCGAGCGGCGTTCAGACTAACAACGGGCAGGGCTATGACATTAGCAACTATCGCGAAATCCACGCCCCCTACGGCACCGTTGCCGACGTCGACGAGCTCAAGGATGCCTTGCACGCCCGTGGCATGAAGCTTGTCCTCGACCTCGTCGTCAACCACACCAGTGACCAGCACGAATGGTTCAAGCAGTCCCGCTCCTCCAAGACGAACCCTTACCGCGACTGGTACATCTGGCGCCCGGCAAAGTACGACGCCAACGGCAACCGCCAGCCGCCCAACAACTGGAAGTCGCACTTCCAAGGCAGTGTGTGGGAGTGGGACGAGACCACGGGAGAGTACTACCTGCGCCTTTTCGCGCGGGAGCAGCCCGACCTCAACTGGGAGAACCCCAAGGTCCGCGATGCGGTGCACGCCATCATGCGCTTCTGGCTGGACAAGGGCGCCGACGGGTTCCGCTTGGATGTCATCAACTTCGTCAGCAAGCCGCAGGACTTCCCGGACTCTGACCAGGAGGTGCTCCCCGGATCGGAGCTGTACTCTGCCGGGCCCAGGTTGCACGAGTATCTGAAGGAGCTGGGTGCCATTCTGAAGGAATACGATGCATTCAGCGTTGGTGAGATGCCTTGCGTCAGGGATCTGAAGGAGGTCATCAAGAGCGTCAACGCGGACCGGGAGGAGCTAAGCATGATTTTCCACTTTGAGTTGTGAGTAATGCTGTGGTTCTTCTCCTCTATGGAGCTGGTGTTAACGTGTGGCAGTATGGACATCGACCATGGTCCTCAGGGTAAGTTCTCTCCCAAGGAGTGGAAGCTTGCGGAGTTCAAGACCCTGGTCGACAAGTGGCAGCGGTTCATGTACAACAACAATGGCTGGAACGCCCTTTACCTCGAGAACCACGACCAGCCTCGATCCGTCAGTCGTTTCGCGAGCGACGCGCCCGAGCATCGCGAGAACAGCGCCAAGATGATCTCCCTGCTTCAAGGCCTCCAAGCCGGAACGCCGTTCGTTTACCAGGGACAGGAGATCGGCATGGTCAATGTACCCCAGAGCTTCTTCATGAAGGAGTCCAAGGATATTGACTGCCTGAATCACTGGAAGTGAGTGTTGCGATGCCCCTTATTCGTCTGATTATCCAGCGGCAAGGCTAACAGACCACAGCTTGCACAAGGACGTTGACGACGAGAAGACTCTCGAGGCCTACAAGGTCGAGTACCAGAAGAAGTCTCGCGACAACGCGAGAACACCAATGCAGTGGGACACGAGCGCCAACGCCGGCTTCACGACCGCGGAGGCCACGCCGTGGATGGCCGTCCACCCCAACCACAAGGAAATCAACGCCGCCTCGCAAACGTCGAACCCCGACTCCGTCTACCACACGTGGCGCCACGTGCTGGAGACTCGCAAGAAGTTCAAGGACATCTTTGTCTACGGCGACTTCAACCTTGTCGACGAGGCCCACGAGCAGGTCTTTGCGTACGCTCGCAAGGCCGACGACGGGTCAACCGCCCTGGTGGCCTGCAACTTTTCGCCAAAGTCTATCGAGTGGACTGGTCTCCCGAGAGATGTTGAGGAAGTCTTGGTCACATATAAGGGCAAGACCAAGGACGATTTTGGCAACGGAAAGGTTACGCTTGGCCCTTACGAGGGAGTAGCTGTGCTGCTGGCTTGAGCATGATACATGCCTGAAAGAAAATATAGTAGAATAGAAATATCATCAGCCATTTAAACCGTCATAAGATTGGAAGACGTTTTTCTCCATTGATTGGATTCTAAGGACTACTTGTTGGTTTTTCTTGATGCATGAATGGTGAGGGGAGAACTACAAGGAGCAAGTAGAATAGCAAATTGATACAAACTGAATCAGTGGAATAGAAATATTATTGCCAAGGGTCACTGTGACGACCTTGCTAGAGGCTACAGCTCCAACAGCCTCAGACACGTCTCCATGAACGGGACTATAATCAAATCCAAAAATCATTGAAAGGCTTTCCAAGCAATGTCACGAGTCTGAAGCGAGCAATGATCATAGCAAGTAGTATCAATTCAACTCGGGACCTATCGGCCCCATACATAAAACGCTAACGCCAATCATGATTCCCCTGTCGTGTTCATCATTTTTCTACAAACCCAAAGCCTCCCTTCTTCCGGTGCTGTTCAGGTCAAGATAAGGAGCCTCTCCCAGCGACGCCACACGGTCGCCCGCCCTGGCCTCGACGTAGTCGTACGTGGCGCAGTGCCACATGCTCCTGTTGTCCCAGATGGCGAGGTCGTTCTTGCGCCACTTGAAGCGGACCTGGGCGTCGTGGTTCTGGGTGACGAGGTTGAAGAGGTAGTTGAGGAGGACGTCAGACTCGTCCTTTGTGACGCCGTTGATGCGCTTGGTGAAGCCCTTGTTCACGTAGACGGACTTCCATCCGGTGACGGCTGCCCGCGTTTTGTCAGCAAAGTCTCGACTATAGTCGACGGAAGATGGTTACGACTTACGGTTGGTCCGGATGACGGGGTGGATGGACTTGAGGTCGCCGCCCTTGTTCAGTGGCGAGCCTCGGATGCCCTCACGGAGTGGGTTGCCGAGCCTTCTGGCCTCGTCGTGGAAAAAGGTGGCGTCGTGGGTGGCAGTCAGCCCTTCCAGGAACTTCTGCATGGCAGGGGAGAGTCTGTCGTAGATCTCATATCCAGAAGCCCACAGCTGCAGACGGTTTGTCAGCTGCAAGGTATCTCTCTCTCTCTCTCTCTTGCATGCAAGGGGTCCAGCGGGGACAAGGGGTAGGGAAGGATGCATGTGTTTTCCCAACTTACAGTGTCACCGCCCGTCGTGGGCAGGGTGTGGATCTTGAGCATGGCGTAGTCCGAGGGGACTTGCTCGAAAGAGATGTCGGTGTGCCAGCCGGCGCTGGCGAATCGGCTGACATCGCTCAATTGGTGAGTGAGACCGCCGCCTTTCTTCTGCTTCTCGCTGCTGATGACGCTAATCTGGTCACCGAGCTCGCTACCCTCCTCCGTCAGGGGGTGGATGTGAAGGCCTGATGATTCGGGCTGTTCTGCCGAGTTAGTCTTGCCCCATTCGACATGAGATGGCGACTTACACATCCAGCAAGCTCTGTCAGGCGGAGGCAAAACTCCTTCATCTGAGTTGGGGTCACATCCTGGTCTCTGAGGAAGACGACGCCGCGTTGGGAGACTGGAAAATGATGCACATTTGTTAGACAATTTACGTGGACGGAAGAGACACAGCTGGACTGCAAGATTCTTTCTTACTCGTCACGGCCAGGTCCTTGATGACCTGGTCATCGGCCTTGAGGAGATCAACCACCTGGAGGCCCTCGTACTCCCGGCCAATGACAGGGGTGATGTCGGCATTCTTGTAGTTATCAAGGGTCCCGGAGTAGACCAGAGGCTTGCTCAAGCGAGGGCGGGCCTGGGCGTTGCCGCCAACAATGTTGGCCTCGGTGTCGTTGGAGATGGCAGAAGGCATGTTGTTGGTGGTACAGGATGAGACTCAATATGTGAGATCAACTCTGAAGTAGCAGTATACGAGGCTACCTCCGCTTAGAGTCGGCAGATGATGATTGTAGGTAAGGTAGATGTTGATGAGTCGTGGATCTATCCAAGCGAGATCTGATAAGCAAAGAGCCGAGAATTGCCAGATATATATGTGTTTGACAAAGTGTAGGGCCGAAGCAGCCGTGAGATTTTCTTCAAGTATCACAGTGAGGATGTATAATGTCTCAGAGCGAAATCGGGGGGCCACTGCAGCAGTTGTCAGTCAGGTCAGTCATCGATGAGGAGAGGGAGAGAGAGAGGATCGATCGTCAGACGTTTTCTCCAACAGGATGGCCTCTCGTTGCACGGCGGCTCCCGGCTGGGTGGGCGATGGCGCAATCGCAAAGCTTCCTAATTTGGCGAAGGCTGTCTGGTGCAGCCAATCATGGGAGCGGGGTTCTTGTTCGGAGCCAAACGCCCCAGTTTTCCATCCTGGAGAATCTCTCGGAGAAAGCAATGGAGTTGTCTTCGTACTCTCTGCCGGGGCTCCTTGCCCATTCCATCACAAGCTTGCTGCATTGCCTCCCCCCTCCTTGATGAATGATTTCCCCCCAGCCCGTTCAGCAGCCCCGAGTCCCAGGTTTTTGTCGGTCGATTGTCCAGCTGACCTGCGATCAAAACGCTGCGGTTTCGAACGAAGCTGAATTACATGATACTGGTGACGGGCCAAGACAATGAGGGGTCCCCTAGCGCGCGGAAAAAAACCTGGAGAATCTGGGGAAAGTTGGAGACACGGCTAAGCCATCCGGAACGGAGCCGGGTCCTGTCAAAAAGGCACTCCGAGATCCAGAAAAAAACACTAGAAAAAGTTGTCAACACCATCTTCTCCTGCCCCCGGTCCGGCCACATGGTTCACCTCCACTAGTTTGTGGATATCATCGAAGACGCAAGACCGAGCTTCGATGTCGTGAGCCGTGATCTGCTAGCCTCAAACAGAGCCTCCAGAACGACTATTAAGTTGAAGCATCAGAACATGCCATTTGCCCTTCCCGGGACCCTCTTTCTCCATCGTCGTCGCTTGCTCTCATTCCACAAAGCGGCCCGAACTCCTGGGAAGTTGAACGGTCCGCCCGCGTCTTTTCTGAACCGGTTCCCTCCCTGCGAGCGAACCTGACCCGGACCTCACTCACTACACCCGCCCAGCCAAGACCCGTCAGTCAACATGGCCGACGTCGAGGCTACTCACGCCAACAAGACGGGCAGCGACAGCGGCAAGGACGCCGTCTCGGTCTACCAGGACTCTGACGTGCCCGCGGTCGGCCGCGAGAACCTTTCTGATCTCGTCCCGCCTCACGAGTCCTACGAGGGACGCCACCGATGGGACCCGACAGCGACTTGGACGGCAGCCGAGGAGAGGGCTGTTGTTCGCAAGACGGACCTTAAGCTCTTGACCTGGCTCTGCGTCATGTTTTTCGGCCTCCAGCTGGACCGTGGAAACCTGTCCAACGCGCTGGCCGATGATTTCCTCAAGGACATGAAGCTCAGCAGTGACGACTACAACAACGTGAGACTCGACGTGATGCTTAGCGAGGCTGTACAACTTGCTAACTCGCCAATCTTCAGGGAACCACGATTCAGCTCCTCGCATTCCTGTGCGCCGAGTTTCCCGTTCAATTCCTCACCAAGCGTTACGGCTTCAAGTATGTGTTGCCGACCATGATGATGATGTGGGGAACCGTCTCATGGGCCCAGGCCTGGATGACGAACCGCGCTGGCTTCTACGTTACGAGAGCCCTCATTGGTATGCTCGAATATGTTGCAAACCCCCCTTTTCTCGTCTTTTTCAACTAACACAAGTCCAAGGTGCCTGCGAAGGAGGTTTTATTCCCGGAACTATCCTCTTTGCGACCTACTTTTACACCTCCAAGGAGCTCTCGGTGCGCCTGGCCGTGTTTTGGTCCACTCTCAACGTTGCGCGAGTCATCTCGGCTCTCCTCGCGGCTGGCATCCTCAAGATGCGCGGTATTGGGGGCCACCCGGGCTGGTTCTGGTTATTCATGTTGGAAGGTCTCCTGACTTGCGTGCTGGCGACTGTCGTAAGTTGAACACCCCTCTTTTGTTGGCGATGGACCGACGGCTAACCGGGGTTTGCTCAGTCTTTCCTCTGGCTCCCCCAGTCCCCCACAAACACGACAACGGTCATGTGGAGAAAACCCTGGTACACTGAGAGAGAGGAGGTCATCATGACCAACCGCATCCTGCGCGACGACCCCGCAAAGGGCCTCACTGCCCTCAAGGAGCCGGCGACGTTCAAGGACATCAAGAACGCCTGGCTGGATCCTTCCATGTGGGGTCTCTACTTCATCGGTCTCGTCGCCTACATCCCAGCCACCCCAGTGCAGGCGTATCTCACGCTTACGCTCCGCCGCATCGGCTTCACGACCTTCAACGCGAATATGCTCACGGTCCCGTCGGCTGTCCTGCAGATCTTCACCATGCTCGGCCTTGCATTCAGCAGCGACTACTTCAAGGAGCGGGCATTCCACTGCATTTTTGGCGAGGCGTGGATCATGCCTCTCCTCATTGGCCTGCTCACCTTGCCCGATGGTGGCCGTGACTGGGAGCGCTTCTCGATGGTCACGCTCATCTCTGGCTACCCCTACTTCCACCCGATCGTGTCGTCCTGGATCTCCGAAAACACATTTGACGTGAAGAAGCGCGCCATCTCAGCCGCAACTTACAACGTCATTGTCCAGATCGGCTCGCTCATTGGCTCGCAAATCTACCGCGCGTACGACGCCCCCTACTACAAGCGCGGCAACACCGTCTGCGTGTCCATTTGCGCTCTGAGTCTTGTGGTGTTCCTGGTACACAGGCAAGTCCTGATCACCTTGAACAAGCGCAAGGAGCGGGTGTGGAGCACCATGTCGAACGAGGAGCGGCTGGCGTACCAGAACGACGCGGAGGCGCGCGAGAAGGACGGAAACAAGCGATTGGATTTCAGATTTGTCTACTAAGATCTGTGCAATTACTACCCCATGCGAAAGAGCGTGAAGTTGTTTTTCGGCGGAATACGGATACCCAAGTTGAATAATTAGAAGGTGGATAATCAAGCAGTAATTGAAGATGACAGGGGCTTAGAGCTTGGCGGTTTGCATTGACAACTACCCTCGTCAGTGATATTTCCCTTTAAATGAACCAACGTGGCCTGCGCATGTTAAAGAGACAACAATAATTGGCTGAGTTGGACCACATGTCAACGACTGTGTGTTTTGTTATGGTGATTTTGTATGTAAGGCAATTAGCCAAGACTCTGCAGCGTTGTAAGGTCCTTCGGAGTGTGTTCCTAAAGTGAGGGTCTACAAATCGAAATGCAGGGACGCTGATTGATCGAATCAGTCCAGGGCAGGTGCGGTACGGTTCCCGCAGTGTCCAGACCAAACCGCTGGAAAAAAGGGCCGTTCGGTCGGCGGTCAACAGGCCGCAATTTGCGGGGAAATACAAAGCCAAGAGCGCTAAGGATCCCTAACGAATCCCCTCTGGTCCCAGCTGCAGGGAGCCTTCCCCACCATTACCATGCCGGGCTTAGTGCATCGAGCACACCATCGCCGAGGCCCCGCAGGCGGCATCTCAAACAGCTCCAAGAGTCCAAACAGCACCTCTGTCTGCTCAGAGTCCCCAATTTTCCTTTCCCTCCTCCGAATCCAGAGCCCGCCTGCCCTTCTCTTGCTGTCAAACTCACTGCTTGACAACAAGGGTTTCCGTACCATTCTGCTCGAGTTCATCCCACAAAAGTCGACTGGCGCAGAGACAGACTTGGGCAGACCGGAGCATAGCCGAAGTTTTCTTATCTTTCTTTTTTTTGAATATTTCTATTATCAACACCTGCCTGCTTTGTAATACCATCCTCCACCTCTTACATCACTAAGACCAAGAGAGGAAACACACCACATACAACGGGTGACACACAATCACACGCGTTGTGGGGAGGCGTCGGAAACACCAAAGTCTGGGTTGGCTGGCAGTCTGCCATGCCACGGCACGAGTAGCCCTTTACGCTTCTCTTCCGTCTTCGCGACATGTCTACCGGGCGCAAGATTGGCAAGAGAGCTTGTGACGCGTGCAAGATCCGCAAGATCAAGTGCACCGAGGTCCCGCCCTGCCACGGCTGCGTCGCCATCGGAACCGCCTGCACCTTCAACAAGGTCCCTGCAACCCGGGGCCCCCGGAACCTGAGAGCGAAGACAATCCGGCAGATTGCTCAGGCCCAACAACAAGAGAGTTCCGGTCCCGGTCCCGGCCCTGCCCCGGCCTCCGCCGGCGATGGGACTGGCAGCACCTCGCCTACCGGCGCGCCGCCAACGGGCACCTCGCCGTCAAGGTCCCCGTCTTCGTCCGAGGACTCGTCTGACGGAGGAGGCTCCACTGGAAGCCAAAGAGTTGTCCGGCAAGAGGATGCTGTTGCTGCTGCTGTCCAAACCCCGAGGACCCCGATCCCGTCACTGGTACTGAGATTATGTGTTTACCGCCTGCGACTTTTCCCAGTATGGCCCATCATCGCCGTCGAGGAGATAATGGCCTCGCTCCACCGTGATGCCGATGATTTGGAGTCATACGTCTTGGCCAACGCCGTTGGGGCTGCAACGATATCACAGCTCAAGCTGTCCACGACAGACAGCAACGATCCCGCGACGGCGGGGTCCATGGAGGCGGAATGCCAGCGTTCGCGGATGGCCCTGCAGGAACGGGAGGGCGGCCCACCCATGAACCTCAATTGGTTGAGGACGTCCTTCTTTCTTCATGTATATCACGAAAACCAGCAGCCGGGTGGGGCCAAATCCCTCCTTTACCTGCGGGAGGCCATCACTCTAGCCCAGATCATGGGGCTGCACAAGGAGTCGTCGTACATGAGTCTGCCTCTCTCAGAGCAGCAGATGAGGCGGAGGATATTGTGGTTGCTGTTCGTCACGGAAAGGTATCGCCGTTCCCTGAGTGGTTGAAAAAACGTGAGCTTGGTGCGTCTAACACACTTTTCAGGGGCGTAGCAATGCTTCACAAGCTGCCGGTCGTGCTCAAGTCCAACATACGCTTCCCCTCCCTGGATGGGTCTGGCGTGGGAGAGGACGAGGGACACATCCTGCCGGCTTTCAAGAAGCTCGCCAACCTGTTCTGGATATTTGACCAGAGCGGCGCCTTTGACATTCTTCAAAACTCGGACGAGGAAGATGCCATCTGGTCCATGGCGGATGGCTTGCAGACGGCCAGCAGAGCCTGCTTGGATGTTGTCCAAAGGAAGCTCCAAGAAATACCCCTGGATGCCGACGCTAGCAGCGATGTCCAGCGCGCCGATATCGTCGTCACGCGCCAGTGGATGCAAGCGGTGTTGTGGAAGGTTACCATGAACCATGGTCGAGCTTGGCCGTCCTCTTCGAACCAGAACGTGACCTCCCTCTCGCACCCCATCCAGATCGCAAAGGAGTTCCTTCAACTCATATCACAGCTGCCAAGCACGGCCATCGAGGCCCATGGCCCTGGAATAGTAGGATTATAACATGCCGCTGCTGGCCCGCATCAGTGTCTTTGCTGACTTTTTGGAATAGGAGTTCAAGATTTATGAGATCGCCAGCGCAGTGACCGATGCCGTCGTAAACAACTTTCGGCTTCCGCGGGCTTCGACCGACGGCCCAAGAGACATTCTTTTACAACTGCAAAGGGTGCTGGCCTCCTGCCGAGGAGGCAACAAGGCCCTGCTGGAGATGCTCTGCGCTCGCATCGCCGAGGTCCAAGACGGTCCCCTGATGATCATGAACAGGAACCCGTCGCCCAGAGTCCAGGAAGTGGATGACGATCAATGGCGAGAGGAGCGCAGCGCAGGATCCAACGGTTCGCCGTCCATGTTCACCCCGATCGACGGCGTCTCAGACGCCGCCGCCGCTTCAGCCTACGCCCAAGCCCAGGCGCAAGCAAGCTTCATGGCCATGCTCGACAAAGACAACTCGATCCAGGGGCTGGGCAACGGCACGGCACCCGACCCAATGTCGCCCCAGCGGCAGAACATCGACCGGGCCAACATGTGGGATCAGTCTGCCCAGCTGGGCCCCGGCGCGCACGATCTCATTGGCCAGTTGCAGAACTTTGATGGCTCTTTCAACACGGTCGAGTCGAACGGCACCCTAGACATGCTCTTTGCAAACGGAGCGTTGTGGGACAATGTCGCGAGTGATGACTGGATGACGTCGGTGCAGAATAACACTGGCGTGTTCGCCAGTCCAACGCAAGCCTCGACAAATTTCAAGAGGCCATACGAGTAGTGTATTCGCGGTGTCGATAGCTACATGACGAGCCTGACCTAGCCGCTCATGTGCTTTTACGCTATACGCGATGCACAGTGGTAGGGCGGGAAAAGTCAGGACACACTACTATTAGTGCTACTTTACTAGAAGCGAGCATGCCTCCGGGGTCGGGCCAGATTTGAATCTGCAGCGTCACGCCAAGAGGCCAGGAGATGCTTCCGAAGAAACAAGTTCCATCAGCTCTCACATGACATACACCAGTAAGTATCATTCACGGCGCCAATCACTGTCTCTTGCTTTCTTTGTTGACTCTTTCTCCAGTACCCATGCCATACACACCTGCCAGCGAAAGGGGTCATGACAGACGTCGCTGAGACGAGTATTTCAAGATCAATATTATTCCATATACCCACTATGTAACTTACGAAGAATTGAACACTATTTCCCATGTCAAATGCGACTGGGAGTCTCATGAAGCTGCTTTCAATTTCCATGATATTGTACTTATACGTGCTGTGCTATCCGCGAGTCCCTCGCTGTGAAAATGCCATTTGCAGGACAAGTCTGTCTGTCTCTGAAGCGTAAAATCGTACCTATGCAACCTTTTAACCCATGCCAATTCTCAATACGTATCCCTTTCATCGTCGCTAACTTGGTCGACCGTGTCTCCGACATCCTCATTTATCATGTCGCCAATATCCTTGCTGTCCTCAAGTATCTTTCTTGCTTCCGTGGGCTCCACATTCATATCCTCACATATTAATTTGACGGCCAACTCAGGGACCAAGACTGCTTCCACATAACTAGAATATCCGCGTGAAGATATAAGTCGGTCATCGATGGCCCGCTCTCTGAGAATGGATGAGAAACGTGCAATGATGTCTTCCGACAACGCTCGAAGGCCACGTGGGCCGTAGTATCCGGGTGTCAAGCTGCCTTCGGCTTTCAACAGCGTGCGGTTCTTGCCTTCTTTGACCGTGTCAATCAAACGGTCCCCATAGTGAGACCGCCCCCCCTTAATGATTTCCTCCAGGAAGTCGTAGTGGTCTGAGAGGCGGCAGCCGAGCTCCACCCAATCAATATCCGGGTAGCCGCGTGTTTTCCAGGCATCTTCGGCCGACTTCTTTTTGTGTTGCCGGCAGAACTGAAGCTGCCTGTGGATACGCAGGCGGGTGCCGTTTGAGAAGGCATCCAGAAAGTCCTTGTCGACAGGATCACCGCACATGGGGCAGCGTGTCGCTGTCTCTAAAGGCTGTGAATAAGATGGGCTCTCATCCTCATCGTCATCAAGATCAGAGTCTGGCAGTTCTGCGAACAGATCTTTGAGCATCTTCGGAGCAGTCTCGAGACTTGGTACCAAGTCACGCAGGCGTGCCGGTGCTGTGCCAGAACTCAGCAGCGGCTCAGGCAATGAAGCAGGAGGATCCTTGAACTCGGCCTTGATCTTACGCTGAGGCGAGCTGATGGGGCTGAGGGACGAATGCGCCACGAACTTTTTCCGAGGACTGCCAGGCGGCGACGAAAGAAACGATGCCCCTGGATTAACGAGGCTTTTCGGTGATTTCTTGACGTCGAACTTCTCAAACGGATCATCGTCATATGACTTGAATGAGGGCATCTTTACCTCCGGCGCTGGTTGGCGAGCTAGGACGAGGGTCAGCAGTAAGAAAAGGTCATGGGGGCGCATGGACGAACCTTTCTTGGCCTCCTCCTTCTCCCTCTTCCTCCCCTTCCTCTTCTCTTCAATTCTCGCCTTCTCCTTGTCTTTCTTTCCGTATCCCTTGCGTTGGCTTGAAGTTTGACTGAGTTTAAGAAGCTTGGCAGTATCTTTACCGTTGTCAACTCTCCCAGTCCGGCCTCTCTTAGACTCCGGACCTGGAGAGGCGGTATCTGGAGAACTTCTCTTGCTGCCTCGCGGTTGAGAATTGGAGCCTTGAGAGCCACCAAAGGACTTCGGCCCTGAGCCGGTCTCTTGGGAGGCGCGGAAGTTTCTTTCTTGCTCTCGCCCAGCTTTTGAAGTCCCGAAGTATGTCTGTCTTACATCGGTTTTCTCTTTACGAGCAGCGTAGTCTGCGTCTGAATCAGGATCGTCCGTGGACTTCGAGACAACCTTGGGAGATTTCCCCTTTGAACTTGACTTCTCTTCCTGAGTATCTCCCGGGGCCTCGTCCTGGCTTTTTGATGGCATATCCGGCTCACTGACCTCATCTGAGTCATCTTGCGGCAGTTCGCAGACTTGGGCTTCCGTCATTTCGGCAGCCGGCATGACGGGTTTGGTAGATTTGACATTTTTGCGAGTTTGGCCGCCGACAATTTTTAGCAAAGGGGCCGTCTGAGAGCTTCTAGCCAAGCCGGTCCGCCTCTCAAGCTGGTGGCCCTGAAGCCGGGACATTTCCAGCGGAAGGTCCCCGGACTCAAGATAGCACAGGAGTCCAAAATGATTGCTCGTGGTCAGCCCCAGAGCGAGCTTTTGGGAAGCTAAGACGGGTAAGAACGGCAAGATGGCGGCTTCTTCCCGTCCGAAATTGGCCGTCGGCTTCGGGCGGGTGCTGGCCAGGAAAATTGGGGAGGCAGATGTCCCAGACGCCTGTAGCCGGAATATGAGCTGAGAGTCAGTTGTCACGTCAATTGATTGCCTGACCGGGGTGTGATCTGAGTCCAGCGTCGTGAAGTTCAAAGAGACGTTGAATGACGGCCGAGGACCCAAAAAAAGAGGGTTGCCTTTTGGGGTCAAGTGTTGCTCCCTCATGAAAAAGCTGAAGTCGCGTCCTTGACGCGTGCCTGCCGGGGCGCCGATGTACCCCACCTGCCACTTTCACTTTACGCCTCCGTGCATTACGGGGAGTTTTAGTGGAATTCCCCTGCGGCTCAGCGGTGCAGCTTCCCCTTCTCGTGCAGGGGTGCTCTGTCGCTTTCAACGACTTCATCTGCGTCGTGCATCATAGCTGTCAACAAACGCCAGAGCTGCCTGATCGACTCTTCGACCAGACTTGGCCGACGCGCCCCAACCTGCCATCGCGATCTTGACTTTCAACCCTCACTAGGGCCCAATCTCCAACTTTCGACATGGCGCTGAACCGCAAGTACGCAGCATTGCCAGATCTGGTCAGAGCACCTGAAGACACACACGGCAGGACGAAAGGCGGTCTATACTAACACCACCCAGGACTCGGCACCAGATGTTTACGAGACCCCAGACTTGACAGACGACACTTCCACGGTTCCTGTGCGTCCGGCTGTTCTCCCAAGATGACGTGTGACTGATGTGGTGGTAGACAACAACGGTGCAATCGCATTCCGACAACGAATTCGACGACGATCTTGACGACGATATAAACGGCATTTCCCGGTCACGACTCCGCATAGACCAAGCGAGGTCTCGTTTCCTGCCTGCCGGCGTCGACGCAACCGGTGTTGACTTCTCAGACCGAGTCGATGGCAAGCGCAAGTCCTACAAGGCCTCGACCAGGCGCCAGCGCTTTCTGCAAGACGGCACCGAGGAAATTGGCGATCTCAGCGACGAAGATGACGCGGATAATCTAGAGAGAAAGATTGCGCGCCTGCAACGCGAGGTTGAAGAGGCTAGGGAGGAGTACGGCAAACGAAAGGAGGCCGCTGCCCAAGCCGGCGGGGCTGACCATGAGGAGAAGCTTGGCTCTCTCAGCAAGGTTCTCGACGAGATTTCCAAGACCATTGAGCCTCACAACAAGAGCACAGGTGTTGCGCAACCTGCGCCGCAAGCGCCCAAGGAATTGCAAGCGGGATCGCAGGATGCATTGGTAGCGGGAAGTGCAGCAACCTACACCGTCACCTATGCTCCCACATACGAACAGAGTCACGCTCTCGCCAAAGCCGCGGACTTTGATCGCCGTCTTGTCCTGTTGGAGAAGGCTATTGGAGTTGGTTCTTCGGCCCTGCCAGAGGTCGACATCAACGGCTTGCCCAGGGCAATTCTGCCAACTCTTGATGGCCTGCAGAAGCAGATTACTACTTTGTCACAAGCGTCAACGTCCAATCTGGACACAATCAGCCGTCGCGTGCGTACTCTCATTCAGGAGGCACAGGAACTAGAGAAAGCCCGTCAAGGGGCTAAGTCTGCACAAGAGACGCTGGGTAATGGTGGTACGCCTAGTGAAGAGGCGCAGGCACCGGAGCAGGTGGCCAAGATCAACGCACTTTATGGGACCCTGCCAACGATTGAGAGCCTGGCTCCTCTGCTGCCGCCGCTATTGGATCGTCTTAGATCCCTCCGGGCTATTCACTCCGACGCTGCGACGGCAAGCGAGATGCTTGAACGAATTGAGAGACAGCAGACCGATATGGCTACCGATCTCAAGCAGTGGAAGGAAGGATTGGAAAAGGTCGAGGAGGCTATGAAAGAAGGCAGCACTTCCATGGCGGGCAACATGAAGGTTATGGAGGCCTGGGTCAAGGACTTGGAGGGGCGCGTTGCGAAGTTGCAATGACAGGCCCAGCGCCGTCAGAAGATACCCCTGCTTTAATCCATATTTAGTCGAGCTGCGCATGTTAGAAAGCCATCTTGGAGAAGCAATTAAGAGATGAATCGGGGATGATATGATGAAACTGCATTCGATAAGCCTCATCGTAAGTTTCTTTTGTGTTTCTCGTGTGCTGAAAAGGCTCTGATAGAAGACGAACCTCGACATCCTACTGCATGTATGTCACTTGGGGGTATGCCAGTCTCCATGTTCCCAATGTAGCAACCCCTGCAGAATCGACCGAAGCGGAAGGCGGTGTGGCTCAAGACCGTTCCCCGCCAACCAATCAGCACCGGCCAACGCTCTGGCACTGTCCACAAGCGAAAGGGCTGGAAAACCCTCCAGACCACGAAAAAAGTTCGCAGCCATCTTCAGTACACGCTCAATCCATTCAGCACCCGCGATCCGCCCAGTCACCACCGAACCTGCGCAACCACACAAAGTACGTCCGCCAACGCCAACGACACCGCCGAAACGCTCTCGAATATCGCGACTGACGTCAAATTTTTCTTGCAGTCAAAATGGATTCTACCAAGCAGCCCGTCAAGCTCGTCAAGGTCACCCGTGTCCTTGGCCGCACCGGTACGCCCAGCTCCCGAATCGATGCGCTCCCCCGTCCGAATTCGAACTTCGCGATGCGCCGATGAAGAGACAAATTATGGCAGTTTTTTTTCTGACAGATATCAGGTTCCCGTGGTGGTGTCACCCAGGTCCGCGTCGAGTTCATGGACGACCAGACCCGTTCCATCATCCGTAACGTCAAGGGACCCGGTAAGAGGAAACTGCCCCCGCATCGACCGCCGAGAAGCGAACAGCGTGTGAGAAAGGAGAGAGGAACCTGTTGCTAACGTTTGGGCGTCTAGTCCGCGAGGACGACATTCTCTGCTTGCTCGAGTCTGAGCGTGAGGCCCGCAGACTGAGATAAAAAGGCGGCGACGATCGGCGGCGGCGCGTGAATGGACATTACGAGGAACGGATCTTGGTTCTGAGGATGGGACAGGAACATTGCAAGGGCTTCGTCACCCGAGCTCGGGCTCACGGCTTTCGTGTTTAGAGGAGTCAAAAACGGATTCTGCATTACGAATACAGCAAGGTTCTCCCACCAGCCGCGAGGCGCTCTGCTCGGTCGACCGTGTGTGCCTACCTATGATGCGGCGCAATGCAAACGCGCGAGGGGTCGGTGAAGCTTGAGTCACTGTTTGGGATACCTGGGGACAAGGGTCGCCTTCTGTGCCGACATGGCATTCTAGCAGAGTTATGAGTACACTGATAATGACACGAACAGCGCAACAGCCGCGTACCGCAAAAATCCCGAAGCACTTCTCAAAACGTGCAATTATACTTGCTGTCATCTTCTACGGTCTGCCCCGCCAAACGGAATCTGTTGCCGACCGCAGTGCGGCTCCGGTCACGTGGGACGGGGGTACGATTTTTTCTGCAGGTGCCCCACTTCAGCTTCCTCTCATCTATTTCTTCTTTCCTTCTCCCTCCAATCTCAACATCTTCTTTTCCTTCCTCAGCCCGCGACACGGGTTCATCGCTGATCGGTAAGTCGACTTTTTCTTGCAACTGTCGTCACATTGGAATGATGCAACAAAATTAGCATGTATTACCTGAACTCCATTGATGTTCTACCATTATCACCAAGATCTCTGATACCAATCATTTCCTCAACCTTTTTGTTCTCTCAAGCAAATGGGCCAAGGCTAACCTGAAAAAAAGACCCTAGATATCCCCAGACATCAGTGACACCATGAGCGCGGCGACAAAGCCACCCAAGGACCACTTCAATGTGTTGTTCTTCGCCAGCGCCGGCTCCTTCACGTCCAGGCAGTCTGAGGCATTCCCCGCTCCGCTGCCGCTGAAGAAGCTTTTCGACATGCTCGAAGAGAGATACAGTGGGATCAAGGAGAAGGTTCTGGAGTCGTGTTTGGTCACAGTGAACCTAGAGTACGTCGACCTCCCCGGACCAGAAGATGGGGATGGGCCAGACATCCAGGCTGGAGATGAAGTAGCCATTATCCCACCCGTCAGTTCCGGCTGACAAATATGCGCGGTGGTTGAATGAACTGTAGAATGGCGCTCGGCGACGATTTGAATCCAGTTCATCCATGGTTCAATTCTCCCAAGTTGCTACGGGTACAGACAGCACCACATATGCTGGTGCTCACCCTCAAGGGCCTGGATTTGACCTCGTACTGTGATCTTGCCCAAGTAAAGGGTCCTGCTCTCCGATGTTGTCTCGCCGCGTTACGATATGCCTCCAGTCGTACTGCCAAACCCTCCACCACCCGGGTTCCTTTACGCTCCGACGCCTCGTCCAGCGAATCGTGACGAACAGGAGTGTTACCAACAATACCACGACCAGCGTGGACACTATCGAAATGATGGACGTTAGGCTGGTGATGGTCGAGACCTGGCAACCAAGTGGTCTTGTCCGAAGCTCCCATCGCTCCGCCCAATGTGGGCAAACGTCCTCATTCCATGCGGGCGCAAGCAATGGAATTGCATAAGGATTCGGGACACATGCAGATGTCTAGCCGGTGTTCATGATAAGCGATCGTCCTTGGAGAGCTGTAATAAGACGGAGGAAACCAACCATTGGGCACCAACTGCAGCGGTCCTCCGCAAGGCAGCCCTTGCAGTCCTGGCGTTGCCAACACCGGAAGAAATGCTCATCTGTGGTTTCTTTGGCCGTGAAGTTCTGCCTGGCCAGCATGATCTCCAAGTCAGTGGGCCTACGAGCACTAAGCCTGCGGTCGCTCATTTCTGCTGTCGTACCAAAATATCACGAATAATGCAGCAATAAACTGAAGCCCCGGGATACAGCTGGGGAAATGAGTTTGGTGAACATGCGACCGCGAGTGCTGCGTCGGATGAGCTGGGGTTCGTGCGGGGAAACAACTGGCGAATTGGAGTCCGTGCGTCGACCAACCGAACTCCAAACCACCAAACTCTTGTCAGTCTGCCTTCAGACAAACCTCTGTTTGCAGTGGCCCATCAACTTTGATGGGAAGTCAAGTGACATGCTTCGGAATCCGGAACAGCCGCATCCTTCACACATGCAGAAGGCGCCAGGAACATCTTTTGCATGATGCTTCAACGGCGGCAAGGCGGCCAGACACATTCCGATGATCGTCACAATTGTCAGCCATCACCACGCCCAGTCAAAGTCGCACCGGCACGGCAGCGGCGCATCCCAAGACATGCAGGTACGGCCATTGGCTCGCGTTCAGAAGTGGTTCCATTCCTGGAACTGTTGCCCACCAAGAAACACCGTGTGCGGGAGGCAATATAAGCAATTGGTCCCAAGATCACGGATTCGGCGATCTGCCAGCACACTCTCGGCCCTTCGCGGAATCCTCTGAAGCGGCGACATGCCGGCAATATATGGATAAATTACCCCTGGTCGGAGGAAGCAGCCGCAACTCAACGACGTCTCGAGATTTGCGCGTTTCACAGAAATGGCATATGCAATGCGCGCAGCAGATCGGTCCTTCCGCTGGTCTCTGAGAGGCCGGACGGGCCTGGGAGCCGTCGTTCGTTGCTGATTGCTATTTGG
The DNA here is from genome assembly GCF_000319635.2 of Colletotrichum fructicola Nara gc5. NCBI lineage: Eukaryota > Fungi > Ascomycota > Sordariomycetes > Glomerellales > Glomerellaceae > Colletotrichum > Colletotrichum fructicola. The sequence continues at coordinate 1,839,081 of NW_027094051.1, read as the reverse complement.
GTCTGATGTTCTGACATCCTGTCAGCAATGGAAGCTGGTTGACCCAAGACGAAGAGTGCCGCTACCCGAGATGTCGAAGACGGCCCCGGATCCGTCCGTCTGGGGCATCATTCTCGGGCCAACCCCGTGTCGGCGGACCAGAGGAACCCTGGGCCGCAATAATCGGGCCTTATGGAAGCCAGTGTTTGTCACACGGAGCATGAACTCGACATCTAACCATGGCCAGAATCTGGTAGTCAGCTGTGTTGGTTCGCACTCCCAAGACGGCCCTGCAATTCGATATTTTGACACTGCGCGATCTCCGATACAGGGAAATCCACTACCAGGTTGTCAATTTAGCCTAAATCAGGCTAAATGGCAAAATACGCCAAATGTCATGGGTGGCGCAGGTGAGAGTCGTGGTACCCTGGATGTGAACACCCATGTGCGGCGGCGGCGCATGGTTTTCTCCAACTTCACGCACGCCTCCAACCTCTCTGTGCCTAACCTCAACCCGGCACAATAACCACCGTCTTCACGGAGCTCCACGAAATGCAATCCCCACGTCTGTTATTGTGGATTCGATACCATTCGAACAGCAGATTCGAGCCGGTGGGCAGGCGAGCTGCTGGACGAGTGTCGTACGGTTGTCGACGGCACTGGCCAGTCTGGCACTGGAAGTCTCCACCAACGATGTACCCATGCGCCGACTAACGACCACGTGAACGCTTTCTTCGAAACACGATACCTATTGACGCACATTGAACCCAGTGGAGAGTATGTTGAAGGCTTTCGTATCAGGCTTTGCTACGACTTTGCGCAAGTCACAGCACGGATGGTATGCAGAGTCGGGCTGGTCCGCGACTTCATGGATCGACTGACAATCTCAGTGGTGACGAGCGTGCTGTGAGCACCACTCCACACATCCACGCATCCACACGCCTAATCCACCCATTTTCGACCATGGGGATTTGGGGAATGCGGGTCAACCTCAGTAAGCCCTGCAAGAGGCCGGCGAGGGTCGGCCGAGGGAGTTACGAGGCCTGGTAACCGAGTCTTTGTCGCCACGGTTGCTCAGCTCACTCTCTGGTGCTTACCACAGCATACTACAATCTGCGATGTGACACGGACGGAGTACTGGGCCTTTATACGATGCGAACTTGATCGCGTGCCGTCTTCAAGCCTTCGGCACGAAATCGTTGCCCGGCACTCTGCAGACATTATTACTCTGTGTACGCGTTCCAAAAGGCATCAGGCTATTAGTACGGGGGAATACTTTACCGAGGGAACTTTCCTTGAGCAGGGGTCTCCTCGACACAAAGTAGCATCAGCGGTACGGACATGTTTTCACTTTCGGCCTACCAACGTTCAGCACGCCGCTAAAGTATGGTACACGAGATGAGCACTAAACTGCTGTAGAATTGCCAATGATTATGCACTCGCTCACCTGGATATCACACCTCTACTCACACGGGCGAAAAGAACGTCTTCGTAGCAAGCTGTCAGGGAAGACGCAAAGGATCGAGGACCTGGACTCTGTCGAATGTGTATTTTATCACATCTCCCAGAGAAGGCAGCAGCAACGGTGAAAAGACGGAATGGGAAAACACATCCAACATGAGTCACGGGGAGCGATGCCAGGTTTCTTCTCGAGTCGCCATTGTCGGTCGATGCACAAACGGTCTAGTGGCCTACCGTCCTTCGGCGTTATGTTCCCCGCAGCGGTCAACCAGTTGCTAGTCAACCCCAAACTCGCCTAATTTTGCGATTCCTATCCTTCCCGTCTTTTACCTCCCGCTTTACAAGGCGCTTACCGGAGTATCTCTGAAGCACGGAGCCGGCGACACAGTCTTCGAAGTCTTTCGTCCGGATATTCACCCGTTAATGTCAATGGTACAAGACTACCGAATGAGGCGGCATATTTTCGGACGGCTACAAATCCAATGACCGTCCAGCCTAAGAGCAAACCGTCTGCTCTCGGGAACAACGAAGAAGCCAACGGGCGAGACCGTCGCAACCTCCACCGGGACGACACTTCCCTGCCGCCTCCACTTCGAATGGTCTTCTCCACGGGACCCCAGGGGGAACGTTCAGCAAGTGGAACGCGCACACCTTTTTTCCATCTAGTCTTGTCCTTGTCTAGTGGACGCCAGTGTCCACTCCAACACGCCCGGCAAAATACAATTGCAAAACTTTGGGGGCAGTGGTGTCCGATTCGCATTCACCCGTTCGGACGGCCCCAGGTTTTTGGAGAAGGTGTTCCTCCAGCACGGGAACAATGTCTTGACTAGCATTTTGCGCAATGCGGAGGGTCTCACTTGGCAAGGAAGCTTTGCCTTGAAACGTCCTCTCATCGACTTTTGCCGGATGAAAGTGGCAATCCCCTGCCGCTGCTCACATCGTTCTCCCACCCCCGGTTAACATGGGCTAGTACCTTGGCTGCAGGCTGCTCGTGCTCGAGGAGATTCTCGAGTAGCTTGATCATGACAGCTGATTGGGGTCGGTCGAGGTCCGATTAGGCCTTCGAGCAAAGGATCCCGACCAAGTGGTTCCCGCCTGACGCCCCAATGAAGGCCATCTAGAGACCTGGGACCCTGTTGCGGACCGACACTCCGTAAGAAGAACTCGCACTGTAGCAGTCAGGCTTTCTTCACCTCCCTATGTTCGTCTTATGATCCCCGGATCCATATATTAGACCTGGAGACCCCGCGTCGTAGATCGTCTCACCTCCGTTCGCTGTCCCTCTCCAGTCATCCCCAGGCCCAATACAACGGAAACTGCTCTGGCTCTTGTTCTCCGCGCCGGCAGAAACGCGCAACAAACACACAAACACCACACACCTTCAACTCGACGCCTTTGAGCCATTGTCACAATGGGGTTCTTCAAGGGTCTCACGCAAAAAAAGCCCAAGAGCGAGGCCGTCGTTCAGGCTCAAGAAGAGGCACCCGACTTTGAGAAGGTCAACTGGATGAAAGACCCTGGTCTGCGCAAGCTGTACTTCTACGCCTTCGTGCTCTGCGTTGCCTCAGCCACCACCGGTTACGATGGGTGCGTCTCGTCGACACCCACGTCCTCAAAGCGACTTGCTAACGCTTTTTCAATGCAGAATGTTTTTCAACTCCGTCCAGAACTTCGACTCATGGCAGGAGTTCTTTAGCCACCCCAAGGGTGGCGAGCTTGGTCTTCTTGCTGCTCTTTACCAAATCGGCAGTTTGGCCTCCATGCCCGCAGTGTAAGCTCTTCGGCGCACCGTCTCGATTTACATACTGACCGAGAGAAAAGTCCCATTATCGCAGACAGATTCGGCCGCAAGATTCCCATTGTGATTGGATGCATCATTATGGTTGCTGGAGCTGCTCTCCAGGGCGCTTGCCAGAACATGGGCAGTGAGTATACACGAAAGCCGCGCCACGACACAATAGCTGACATTTCCAAGTGTTCATGGGTGGTCGTGCCCTTCTTGGTTTCGGTAACTCGTTCGCCCAGATCGCGTCGCCCATGTTGCTCGCCGAACTTTGCCATCCCCAACATCGCGCCAGACTCACGACTGTCTACAACTGTCTGTGGAACGTCGGAGCTCTGATCGTCGCCTGGCTGTCCTTCGGTACCGAGTTCCTCGGCAATGAATGGTCGTGGCGCATTCCTGCTCTTGGCCAGGCTGTTCCCTCCGTCGTCCAGCTCATCTTTATTCTCTGTAGGTCGAGCCAAGTGACCGATAGTCTCATCCGTAGCTAACGAGAATAAAGGGGTACCCGAGTCTCCCAGATTCCTCATTTCCAGGGACCGCCACGACGAGGCCCTGCAGATCCTCGGCAAGTACCACGCCAACGGTAACACCGAACACCCCACGGTCCAGTTCGAGTTCCGCGAGATTCGCGACACCATCAAGCGCGAAATGGCCGCCAAGGAGAGCAGCAGCTACCTCGACTTCCTGCGCACCGCCGGCAACAAGTACCGTCTCATGGTTTTGATCTCTCTCGGTCTGTTCTCGCAATGGTCTGGCAATGCCATTATTTCCAACTACGTAAGTTCCGTGACGACACAAGTCCTGGTTTCTCGTTGCCGAACCTTTGTGACTAACTCCTATCTCCCAGACCTCTATCCTCTACGGTAACGCTGGTATCGAGAGCGCCACGGCTAAGCTCGGTCTCTCCGCTGGCCAGACCGGTCTCTCCCTGATTGTCTCCATTACCTTGGCCCTGCAGGTCGACAAGTTCGGTCGCCGTCCCATATTCCTCGCCTCAACCGGCGGCATGTTCATGACCTTCGTCTTCTGGACTCTCTGCTCCGGTCTGTACGAGGAGCACGGCTCCCCAGGCTCCAACTACGCCATGATCTTCTTCATCTGGCTCTTCGGCTTCTTCTACGCCTTCGCCTGGTCCGGTCTCCTCATCGGCTACTCCATCGAGATCCTGCCCTACAAGCTGCGTGCCAAGGGTCTCATGCTCGTCAACCTCGTCGTCCAGGCTGCCCTCACCCTCAACAACTACGCTAACCCCGTTGCTTTTGATCACTTTGAGGGCCACACCTGGAAGTTGTACCTCATCTACACTGTGAGTCGCCGCCCTGCGACGTGCAATCTCCCGAAGAGAAGAAACTGGACTAACACCGTTCCCCACAGTGCTGGATCTTCCTCGAGCTCACCTTCGTCTACCTCTTCTACGTCGAGACTAAGGGCCCTACCCTCGAGGAACTCGTCAAGGTCATCGACGGCCCCGACGCCGAGGTCGCGGACCTCGACCTTGCCCAGGTCGAGCAGGAGGTCAAGATCGGCCACGAGGCCGAGGAGTTTGAGCACAAGCGCGGTTAGAAGATGTGCGAAGTCTTATTTGGGCCCAGACCCACCATTTCGAAGCATCATGTTTAGATGGAAGAGCATATATGAGCATGCAGATACCCCCCCTACGATAAATGTTCAGAGTCATGCGATACACACATATAATTACGATATAATAAGTACAGAGAAAGAATTCTCGTCTAAAGAAACTTATGTGGACACTGTTTCTCCTGGTATCTGTCTCTTCTTAGAGAATCAGCTCACTATGCAGCCAAAACGGAACAAAAAGTCAGAACAAGCATTTCTGGGCGTAGTTATGCCGCGTCGCCAAGGCGCTGAAAACGCAGGTCATCTCAACCTCATTCCTAGGCGCCAACCCTGCGGTTTGGACTTGCGTATACTCTTCAATTAGTCATGATGCTCCAAGTCAGTCATCCAAGATCGCATCATGCTACTGTTGTAGCAATGAAGTCAAAACAGAACGTCGTTCCAACCGAAGTCACTGACGATATTTTGCACCCTAGTGCACCATGTTCTGTGCTTTGAGTGAACCTGCGGAAAACATCCCTTTCTTTATCAATGCTGCTATGGGATACAGACAACATCACTCGCGAAACACAAAAGACTCCATGTGAGACGACAGCTGGATTTTAGGACTGACAGCTCAGAAGCTACAGGTATTATGTCTCTTAATCAGTCCAAGTAAGGCTTCCTCTGGCATAGCACTTGGCGCTATCAATACTTTCTTGACTTCAGCTCACTGAGCTCTTGCCTCTCTGGCAGCTTTCGACTGCCGAATTTGTGCCTGGAGCTTCCTCGATTCCGTCCTCCTGATTCGAGAACGCTCGTGTTTGGGGTCTTCCTCGTCCTCCTCGGCAAGTGTCTCGAATGCTCTCAGGTCAGCCAAGAACCGTCGGATGCGGACGCCTGTCTTCTGTCTGATCCACGCGTCCACCTCCTCGTCGCAAGCCGCGGATATCGCAATGTTGAGGCCTCGCAAGACATCTCGGTCATCGATATCTCGGTCATCACGCTCCGTGGAGAGTGAGGAGTAGGTGCTTATGGAGCTTTCTGTGTTCTTTTTGGGCAGTTTCTTGGCTGTAGGGGCATTTTCCTTATCGCCGGGGTGGGAGAAAAGTTCTTTAACTGTCTTTGTCAGGTCGATAGCTTCGGGCTGCTTTTTCTCCGTTAATACAGGTTGGCTGTTCCCTGCAGTCTGGGTTTCCTTGGTGTCCCTTTCCTCCATTTCTCGAGATGCCTGTTCTATCGCCTCTTCAAGTGATGAGGGATTACTTAGGGTCAGCTTCCACGTTGAAGGGAGGTCAAGCTTTGGCGACAACGTTCCCAGGCTGGTGGTTGCGGATCGCTCTTTGGGCTGCTGCGCTGTGAGTTTTGGCGGTTCTTGCAAACTCTTGAACATTCTTCCAGAATGAAAAATCCCCGGGTGCTCGACTTCAGCTTGCTGTTTCTGTCGGGCTGCCTTTTCTTTGGCCTTTCTCTCTGGCTGGTTGACAGAGATCCTCGTCGGCTCCTGATTCGACATCTGAGCTTTTGTTGTCTCTTTCGGCGTCTTACTTGGAACTTCCTCTGTCAAGTGTGTGTTCTCATCTGACACAGACTCAACAATTGGTTTCATTGATCTTCTAGTACTTGACGGCTCTTGCGTGGATGATTTTGTTTTGACAAGTATTGCATCTGTAGCTTGGAGAAACACATCCCGCTGTCCTGGTTTGCGAAAACCCTTGGTAGTTGCCGAGTCGGCCGTTGATTCTTGATGCCTGACTGAAGGTTTGATACGACCCGGAGCTCTAGGAGGAATTGGCGGCACATTTTCCTGCTCGGGAGCTTGGTTTTCAGGGCGCTTGGTAGTTGGGCTCGTGGCTTCCAGCTCATCTTCGGGGTGAGGTTTGCGCGCTGGTCGATAAGTGGAAGGGCGTTGCGCGGTGTCTCCATGCCATGTCTTGACACGAGGATCTCGGAAATCTGTTCCTTCTGTGCATTTGTTAGCCAGTGTGCGGTGTTCTGTAAGACGTGTTTACTCACTTGGAGACTTGATCCAGATGACTTCATCCTTTTGCGGGTATACTGGGTGCCATTTGTCTAAGATTTTGTTCGGGGTATCGATGGTCGTCGGAGTTTGAGCAGGCGGCACTCTGTTAGCCGGGATCTCGGTTGATTCTTCTCGTCCCGTGAAGCACGTCAAATTGCAGCAGCCAGGCTTTTTCTCTGGCACCTCATCAATGTAGGCAAGTTCCCATGCTTCTGGTTGCGTAAAAGCAACCTGCGTTCCCAAGCTGCTGTCATACGAAGAGTCCCAAGATGGACTTCTCTGGCCATTAAACTGAAGATGGCCTGGGTTATCCCGAGACTGCGACTCCTTAGACCGAGTTTCTGCAGAGTGTTTTGGCTGTTCACCCGGTACGGTCTCAATGCCTTTGTCCTTTGCCGGACTCGCAGATGGCTCTCGCTTCGGTCGTTGCTGATCGGAAGTCACGGCTAGACCGGCAGCCAGAAACTGGTCTTGATACGGCAACAGCGCGTTGACGGTATGTAATGACACAACAGACTCTGGTGTCGGCGTGTTAACTGGAAGATTCCCAGCAGCCTCTCTGCGCTGGGCGTAGATCTCCAATTGTTTGGTGAATCGGTCTACGGCTCGACGGTTACTTGAAGTCCGCGAAGGTGGTTGACGAGGGCCCGATGACTGGATAGAGGATCTCTTGGATGGAGATGCGAGTAGTGAAACTTGACTCTGCTGCGAAAGGCTTCTGCGGATAGCGTTCCGAAGCTGTGGGTCAGCGACTCCAAAACGCTTCGCATTCGAGGCGGCCGGTTGGCGATGACTCTCGCTTGTAGTCTCCTGGACTGCCGACAAGGTTATTTCTCGCTGTTTCAGTGAGCTACCAACCGGAACGGGACGCCCAGCTCGGGTCCGAGAGGGCCTGTGCCGGCTAGGTGACCCTGAGGGACCTGCAATTGGTCGTGTGTGAGAAATGCGTGGTTTACGTGGCCGGTAGGGCTCGGCCATGTTGACTGGACGGCGAGCCATACTGCTCTCACGCTTGGGGGGACTTGGAATTGCGTGGATAGGCATTTCCATCTCGATATAGTGCAGAGGGGGCGTTTGTTGTATAGATTCTCTGTTGTGTCGCCGGGGACTGGGAGTTAACGGCCGGAGAGCGTCAGACACAATGCTTCTTCGGATTCTTGCGACTTCCCTTTCGACAGCTGCAACGGAACCTCCGGGGGAGCGATCGGGTCTTCTGACACGCACTATGGTGGTTGTGCGACGGCCAGAAATGCGTCCAGATGGCAGTCGAACTCTACTTGTTCTTTTGGAGCGCAGAAGCATGCGTTGTTGGCGGCGAAGGCTCTTGACAGACGGGCTTATGGGCTTGCGAAAGACGTCTTCTGCTGCTCGATGGGCAAGACTTGGATCGGGTTCGGGAAAGGGCGGGGAACAGGATGAGAGGCAATTGCAGTCTCGAAGGACTCTTTCGCACTTAAGCATTGTCCATGCTTGATGGACTTGGGATATCAGAATTGTTTTTCAAGAAGAATTGTTGGTGGTATCATGCGTTCTAGGTAACAAAACGAGTCGTAGGAGAGACATGTAGTGGTACAGTGTGGGACAGACGACGTCTCTTGCGCCCAACCTTGCGTCTTGGGACTGAGTGAGGCCTTCCTCTTATCGCGCGGGAGGGCAGCGCTTTTTTGCCAGAAGGATGCATGCCGACTGAGCAGCTTCCTCACCTCATGACATCTTTAATGCTCGGTGATGAGTAAGTTTCGAGTTGGCGCCGTCCCTTCCTCAGCAAATGTTCAACGACAGAGAAGTCGCGCTTGTCTACCGTGAGGAACTTGTCAAATTCGTTCCTGGCGATTGGGTTAGAAGGATTCTCTGAGTTCAAAAGCAAGAGTCGCGGGGCTTGCCTGGCAAAAGATCTAAAGTGAGGTTGCGAAATCTATGAGTAATGTTTTAGCTCTCACATGCTAACTTGCCAGAGAAATAGAAGTCTCACCTCGGGCTTCTTGCGGACCTCTCGTAGACACTGTCTATAGAGGGCCAGAACCTCCCTCTGGAGACCGGAAAGGCCCCTTTTCGCAGCTGCCATGGCGATCTAGCTCTGCACCGAAACAACGGAAGTTGCGCTGCTTCTACTTCATCAACGGCACCCGGAAAGAGAGCTCGAATCAAATCGTTGATGTCAGTTACAGGAATGGATCCGTTTCTTAGCTTGGGCCAATAACATGGTGCTCAATTGGAGGGTTTCTGATGACTCAGCGATCTCGAGCTCCCCCGAACTTGTGGGGACCTATCCAAAAGAGGTGCTCAGGTCCCGGGGCGTCATCGCGCGATGCCGAAACAACAGCCGAGAGAGCTCAGTCCTCTTCGTGGGGAATGCAACGACCCGAATGCCGAGTCTGGAAGTACTAGTCGAAAGAATGGATTCCCCCGTGATAATCTCCTACAATACTTGAATGACAAAATGAAAGCATAGGAAATAATATGGCAGATGAAGAGAACCCCAAGAAACAATTCGCAAAAGCTGATGCAGAAGCTGAGGTGGTGATGGGGGAGCTCTGTCGCGCGAGCGGCACCGGTCTTTAGCGGTTCGACCGTGCCCGCTGGGGGTTGAAGTGTGGGGTCAGCGGCTGGGAATCGGAGACTTCCCGGTGTTGCTACGGCGTCTTCGTGAATGAGGCATCTTCATTCCTACACCTACATCAATTGCTGCTCGTAAATCGTAGAATATTGCAATATCATCTAGTCTACCCATCAATTGCGACCAGCTATTTTAACTTGATATCGACAATGGCTTCATTTTCTGTGAGTACACTCTATCACAACTCAACAGTGTGTATCCACTGACACACGCCTAGAGGCTCGTTCGCTTCCTGGCCCGCGATGGCAAGACTTACTACGGCGATGCGATTTTGCCCAGAGGCGTTTCGGACATCGCAAAGGCTAGACAAGCTCGCATCATCACTGGCGACATCTTTGGCAGACACGATGTGACGGATAACGTCGCCGACATTCGCCTGTTGCTGTCTCCTTTGGCCCCTGAGCACGTCAAGACGGTGCGGTGTCTCGGTCTCAACTATGCTAACCACGCCAAGGAGGTGAGCACGCATCCATCATTTATATGGAACCATTTTCAGCATCAACTAATATCTCATAGTCAAACATGGCCATTCCTAAATTTCCTGTTCTCTTTGTAAGTTGCTACTTATTCAAGTATGCTAGAACGGCATGCTGATTTGGCCAGTACAAACCCGTGACTTCGTTGGCCGGTCCGACGGACCCCATCCCCGTGCATCCTATTGCCCAGACTGGCAGCACTCTTGACTATGAGTGTGAGCTGGTCATCGTTATTGGCAAGACTGCCTCTGACGTATCAGAGGATGAGGCGCTCAACTACGTACTGGGCTACTCCGTCGGTAACGACGTGTCGCATCGTGACTGGCAGATTCAGCGTGGCGGTGGCCAGTGGTCTCTGGGTAAGGGCTTTGATGGCTGGGCGCCCTTCGGTCCTGGTATCGTCACCAACAAGATCGCTGGAGACCCCCAGAATCTTAAGATCTTCACCAAGGTCAACGGCGAGACCGTGCAGGTAAGCGGCACAGTCACCAGGTAAATGGCTCAGGCTGACGAGTAGGCAGAACAACAACACCAAGGATATGATCTTTGGTATCAAGAAGACAATCTCTTTCCTGAGCCAGGGCACTACCCTGCTGCCGGGTGATATCATTTTCACCGGAACGTAAGTGGAAGAACCTATGACTCTGTCGCGTTGTTGGTACTGACGAAAATACCAAGGCCTGAGGGTGTTGGAATGGGACGCAAGCCTCAATTGTGGCTCAAGGATGGAGACGTTGTCGAGGTTGGCCTTGAAAACGTGGGCTCCTGCGTCAACAAGATCGAGTTTAGCAAGGTGAAGTCTAAGATCTAGATTACAATGTATACATGGGCTCATGAGCAGTGTATGAGACAAAGTAATATTGAACCGGGTTTGGTTGGTCGTGTTGGACGCACCGCGCGCTTATCGTCCACTCTGGTTGGAATGAGTTGAAGTGAGGCCGTAGCCTGCGACCTAACTGTCGGCACGCCCGAATTCGGGCCATTATGTGCTTAAGATTGACCCATTTTTTCCAACAGCCCGGCGTCAAAGTCACGTTGGCCGAAAATGCGGCCCATCCAGTACCAGACAGTCGGGAAAGGCACTCATCTACATGCCCATAATTCAAGGTCTTTAAACCGTAGCTGCAGAACTCCAATATTGATTTCAAACGGCCATACAGCCTTCCCGGTAAGTTGCTCATAACCAGAGGAGAAGGAGGGAGACGACGGCAGAAGGAGAAGGGAGACGACGGCAGAAAAGACGACAATAGTCAAGATAACAACAGTCAAAGCAACGACGTATATCAGCAAACCTGTAAGTGACCTGCTTGGGTGGACGAGGTGGACTAGTAGTGATGGGGTCCACTCTACGACTAAGGGTCATGGTTTGTCTTAGTGCTGCCCTTTGCATCAACCGGCATTCTTAGTGTAGCGGTTATCATCCCAGCCTTCCATTCGAGAAATCGTGTCAGCTGGGGACCGGGGTTCGACTCCCCGAGGATGCATTCGTTTTTGCCTTTTTGGAGTATTTACTGACTCTTTGGATCTTGTAATTCTTTTTCCGATTAGTTTCGATGGTGTTTTGGGTGCGTTGTTGGTTGAAGTGGCCTTGGTGAATGAGCGTGCAATGTAGCGCTGCAGCTTCAGTCACTCCGTCAGCTCACGGTTGGCACAACCCTGAGGCCCAAACAGCATCAGTATTTGAACTTACATATGCGCCGTAAACATCCACATGGGCTGTATCTGTATAATCCAAAGCCTTCCTTTCATTGTCAAATAGAAGACCTGTGAGACGCTGTTTTAGCCTAGGACTGTGACATCTGCCGAGAGCGCTCCATTCGGTGACCAAGCCAGCAGCAAGCGAGGCACAGCCGGCGCTAACGCCCGAACACCGCCCCCAAACATTGCCCATTGCCCGACCTCCAACAGCGTTCCACAAGCGGGCTGCTGTTCTCATCCTTCCCCCCACCACCAACATGCTCAGCTCGCGCCCATCGTGATGCAGTCTGCCTCGGCGATTGGTGCGAGCATATCAGTAGTTTACCCCTCGTTGCACACCAACACTAATGCTGTTTTTGGGCCGAGCCATGTTCTATGGACCGAATTCCTATCGCCCGCTACCAGCCGGGGCTGATTCCGCCCTGGACAAGATGTAGACTGCCTTGTCATTGTCATGAGGCTCCTTCGGGAGAGCCGCTGTCGGCTTGCCTGGTGGACGGGTCTCGTGATTGCCCATTCGCTGGTGCCGAGCAGAGAGTTCTGCGTTTACTCACTTTGTGGCTTGCTTTATATATGGCGATGCCTGATTGTGCCCACGCGGGATGCCGTCTATGGACACCGTTGTGGACTGACTTTTGCTCATTTTGAATTTGATCGCCATATTTAAAAAAAAAAATTATAGGATTCGCATCCTGTCTCGAAACTTTCCCATGTCCACCGCCACAGAAACCGTTGTCGAGATGGATGCGGCTACGTCTATGCCTGCCCGGCTCGAGAGGTACGCCGGGTTTTACGGCGACCCGTTTCTAACTCTTCAAGACTACGAGGTCAAGAGAAAGCCAGTCAATGCAGCGAAAGGGAAAGAAAAGGCACTGCCTCCTGTTCCTGCTACGAACACTGAATCCGAACTGGCAACCATCGATTCATACGATGAAGTGGATGACGCCGATTTGGAAAAGTGCAAACCCCCAGCCGCCCTCAAAACAGCCCCAAATATCACCGACGGAATCCTGCTTGAAGTCTTACAGACCTCCATAGAAAATGTCGAAGCCAGAATTGTCGAAAATAACCGGAGGCGACAGCTAGAAGAGACAAGCAGGCTCGAAGAGGAAGAGGCGGCTAAGGAAGATAAGAGAAAAGAGCCATACCTTCCCATCATTATGGTACCAGACGAACCCGAGCCTTCAAAGGAAGAGGTCGACGAAAGTGACAGACAACTCAAGCTGCTCACCGATCTCCCCGGGAATGGCGAGGGCAGCTCAGGTGGCGGGTTGATTGTCTTCCCAATCAAGCCCAAGAAGAGGAGCCGGTTCACCCTCACAAGGATGCTACAAAAGATTACTGAAAAGGAGGCACCGCTTTCGACAAGGAACCCATTCAAGTTTGCAGGAAACTCGAGCAGTAATAGCCTCGGGTCTTCTGACGAGAACAAGACCAAAAAAAGCCCTGTCGTGTAAGTCAAGTCTATAGCTCCCCTATCAGCCCTGGGACTAACAACAGCCACCAGCGAGTGCGTTTCATGTCTAGATGACTTCGACCCCAAAGATGTAATAAAAGTTACCTGCCACAGCTACTGCCGTGACTGTTTCGAGCGCCTTATCGCAGCCGCTGTACAGAACGAGCAACAGTGGCCTCCCAAATGCTGCCTCAACGAGATCCCCTTCCGGACGGTCCACCGCTACGTCTCCAAAGACCTGGGGAAAACATACAAGGACCGCTCCGCCGAGTGGAAGATACCCGTCAGCGACCGCATATACTGCAACCAGCCCGAGTGCAGCCTCTGGATCAAGCCGGACCACGTCAACAACGGCCTTCGTATCGCTAGGTGCTCCAACGGCCACTGGACCTGCACCATCTGCCGCGGTCCGCAGCACGAGAACTCGGACTGCCCACAGGACCGCGACATGGCGCTGACGAATGCATTGGCCGAGGAGGAGGGTTGGCAGCACTGCGCCAAGTGCCAGGCCCTTGTCGAGCATCGTGAGGCGTGCCAGCACATGACCTGCCGCTGTGGGCATCAGTTCTGCTATGTTTGCGGCGTCAAGTGGAGGGGCTGCGCATGCACCATGGACCAGTTGAACGAGGTCAAGGCTGGCGCGGCGACGAGGAGGGCGCGGAGGATAGAACGCGAGGCCGAGGCCGACGCCGAGCTTCGCGATGCTCTGCGACAAATTGAGGAGTTTGAGCGGGAGGAGGCGTTGAAGGCGGAACTGCTAAGGCAGGAGATGGAAAGACGCGAGGAGGAACGCAGGCAGCGTGAGCTCGAGGAGAGGGTGCGTTTGGAGAGCCTGCGCAGGCATGAAATCGAGACCAAGTATCAGGAGCTGCGAGAGATGCTCGACGGGCTACACGATGTTCAGGAGGTGATGGTGAGGTACCAGCATGACAAGGAGCTACAGATATCTGCCCACGAGGCGTCTACAGCTACGGATGAGCTCGTGGAGAAGCAGCGAGCGGAACTCGCCACTCTCGCTGAAGTCGCCACGCAAAAGCTTGCTGTTAAAGAACAGGCTCTCGCCAGCGAGTACAGCTGCCGCGTGCTAGAGGAGAAGATGACGGAGGAGATCTACCTGCGGGACTTGGAGAACTTTTACGCAGGTCAGCTGTCGAGCGAAGAGCGCATCAAGGAACTGATGCATGACTTGTGCAAGAAGATGGATAAAGGATGGCGGGCTTGGACCAAGTGGCGCAACGACGAATTCGATCGGTATCAACTCAAGGTCGAAGAGGAGCGGACCATGCGTGAGGAGGTCATGTATAGTATCAAGCAGAGGCATGAGGAAAGTCTGGCGGAGAGCAAGAAGCAGAACGTCAGGAGGCAGGCTGCCGAGTCGCGCTGGGTGACGCTCGTGTTCGCAGAGAGGACGCGGGTGCTGGGCGACATGGAGGCTGCGGAGTTGGAGGCCGGGTCGCGCTGGGTTGAGGAGTTGGAGGCCGGTGAGTTGGGGGATGGAGCTGAAAGCTGGTACACCGAGGAGGAAGAGGCTTTGGAGGAAAACCCAGTCGGTATTGCTAGTTGACTCTTGCAAGACGGCCCCGCCTTGGTGGTGTTGGTCGTCATGCTTGTCTTCATCTTTGATCTACCAAAATCTCCAGCTGTATAGCTGCCATAAACAGCACATAGGAAGTATCATCGCCTCCTTGACGCTCTTGCTCCGTTTCTCCTCTTCTCAGTAAAATACCCAAGTACTTGTATAGTAGTCGTGTCAATCCTGACGTATCATCATTGCGCCTGATTTGGTAATAAGAAACTCTTCCAACGTCGTAGCCGAACTGAAGCCAGATCCGTATCCGTTCCCGTTGTTGCCCGCAGGCACGGGGCAATCCGCCACGAGAGAGACAGTATTCTGATCATGTCAGTCAGTTCTTGTTCGCTGCTGACTCGAGCCAAACATGCAACAAACTCACCATTCCGAGAACCCCCGCGTCCAGTCGTTCAAACATGCTAGTCAGCCGGTCAGAGCTCTTCGTAAAAACATAACCAGCAAGCCCGACAGGCGTGTCATTTGCCTTCTTCACAACCTCGTCCTCAGTGTCGAATATGTAAAGCCCGAGGATCGGTGCAAAAATCTCCTCACGACACATGAGCATCGAATCCGTCATGTTTCCCAAAATGGTCGGTGACATGAAGTATCCATCCCCGGGCTCTCTCCTTCCAGTGCCCAGAAGCACGGAAGCCCCCTTTTCCTCAGCGTCCTTGCACAACGCTTCTGCCTTGTACAGACCACGGATCGTCGTCAGTGGTCCCAAGGTCGTCTCCCGCTCCATCCCATGACCTACTTTCAACTTCTCCGCCTCTTGAACCACCAGTTCCGAAAAGGAATCATAGACGCGCCTCTGGACATAACATCGGTTCGGCGCAATGCATGCCTGTCCTGCATGCCGCCACTTCAGTGCCACCAGTTCCTTGGCGGTATTCTCCAAGTCTGCGTCATCGAAAACGATAAAGGGACAGTTTCCACCCAGATCGAGCGACAGACGCTTCAAATTTCGAGTGCATGTCGTGGCAACTCGCTTACCGACACGCGCGCTGCCTGTGAAACTAACTGCTTTGACCAGAGGGTGCATACATAGCGCTTCGGCGACATCTGGTGTGTTTCCCAAGCTGGTCGTTATCACGTTGAGAGCGCCGGCAGGAAATCCCGCTCGGTTTGCTAGGCATGCTATCGCGAGCGCGGTGAGAGGCGTCTCAGATGAAGGCTTGATAATGACAGTACATCCCGCCGCGAGCGCGGCTGCGGACTTGCGGAGGGCAAGCGCAAGCGGGAAGCTCCAAGGCACGAGTGCGAGAACGACACCAACAGGTTGCTTGAGAACCGCAGGCCGTCTCATTCTGAAACCGCTTGATGTCGGGGTACCGCCAATTGTAGCCGGCGTAGAAGGGGTGCAAGGGGTTCGAGGGGATATAGGCGAAGTCGGAAAGTTTGGAAGAACAGCTTGCGGAAAGCGGTCGGCCTCACCGGCAAACCACCTGACCAAGCCTGCGCCGTAGTCAACTTCGGCCAATGCCTCCGCCAGCGGCTTCCCTGTTTCGTGGACGAGAATCGTGGCGAGATCGAGGCGGGCGGCGATGATGAGATGATGCCAAGCCGTCAGAAGACGAGCTCGTTCGTGGTTCGAAGTATCGGCTGAGAACCCTTGGAACCCGGAGAAGGCGGATCTGACGGTTGGGCCGACATCGTCCTTGGTGCAGTCGGGACATGTAGCCCATACGCGACCTGTCCCCGGGTCTATAATCGCGAAGCGCTTCTTGCTCCGGGACTCGATCCACTCGTTGTGAACATGGCAGTCACGATTGAGAAGACCTCTATCGGTGAGATTGAACGGGAGGGGAAGCGACGGAGACGGCGGAGGCAGGCCGTTGACAAGGACACTGTGTCTTATATCGTTTGGGTTGTTGCTTTTCGTGGTCGAGGCGGAGGATGTGCTGCTGGAAGTCGTGATGGTGCTGGTGACGGGGGATGTTACCGCGCTGAGCATGGTCGGCGAGAAGGAAACCTTGCGTCGGTGAACGTAGTCCTCCCGACCGGGCTGGATAATTGATAGCCTCCGCATCGGACCGGTCCCCTTTTGCGCGACAGGGAAGGCGGGGAAACCTGTGCTATGGTGAGCAAAAGAGGCGGAGGAATTGGAAATTGCAACACCACGAGGAAGGGCGGCAGCAATATGACGACCTGATGAAGGCCGCGTAGTACGTGGAAGAGAAAATCTCCCCTCTCCTCACCCCGTTCCATCGATGCCCGATTACTATGCGGGAACCTTCGGGGAGAAAATCCGAGGTCGAATGAGAACAAGGAGCTGAGAGCTCACATGTTTTAAGCTCTGCCCCTAGGGCGTCATCTGAAGCTTGATGTGTTGGTGGTGCAAAAAGTCACTTTGGCATTGCCCCTGACATGTAGGCCCAAGCTCCCAGATCATCCTTCTTCCCTCTCTTCTTTACGTCTTCATCCGCCTTTCGACACCGTAACGGGCCGCCCCGGTCTTTGCAGTCCAAGGCACTGGTCTCCGTGACAGGTACAGACTTTATCAGGATGTTGATTATCCGGGCGGCCGGTGCGGAGAACGCCGGGTTTCATCCGAGCACGGCGAACTGGAGGCTGCCAAAGTTCTGCACGTTCAATGCTCAGAAAGGAAACCGTTCGTGTGTAAAGGTTGAATCGGATGACGGAGGTGCCCCGGGACATCCCCGTCCGAAGAGAAGATGTTGGCAGTCATGGCTAGAACGTTTGGATTCTGAGAAGTAGGTGAACGAAACCGAAAAGCAAGGTTGTATTTTCATTAAAACCTTCCAGATATGTGCCATCGCCGTGATCTTCTCTTACAATCCTAAAACAACCGAACACACACACCTAGTGCATTTAGTAGTAGGACGACGTGCTCGCACTTCTGTAATCTGGTCTTGACTCAGGAAAAGCCCCTGGGGGACCTGCGTGACCTTTTGCCTCATCGTCCGAGCTCAAAGCATCTCCATAGTCGTCTTTCCTCTCTGGCGGTGCGCGCATGGCGTCCAGGATACTTGGGTCCAGCGTTGGAGGCTGATATGGCTTGAGGGCATGAATCTCTCGGCCAGACGGCATCTGAGCCAGCAAGGGCCCGACCGGCGGAATGATCTGGACGTTCATCTAAAAACAGCATATTAGAACATCTTGAACAAGCGACGCAAATGAGGACAACTGACCGTATCGTTAAGCTTCTGCCACTTGACCTCAAGGAACTCAACCACTCTCGTTTCCTCGACCTTACCGCCGTCCGCCCCCCAGGCTGTTTCCTTCTCCACTTTCCGCTCCTCGCGCTTCTCGGTCCACTCCTTCTTGAAGCGACTGAAGCCGGATCCTTTAGCTGAGTACTTGGACTCGATACCGAGCTCCTGCAGGCCGGCCTGTAGCCAAGCGATGGCCTTCCCAACCTCGCCGCCGATCTCAGCATCAATACCAAAGAACCGACATGCTTTAGCACGGCAAGTCCGCCGAAGATCTTCGAGATATCGCAGGAGACCCTCGTTGATCTTGCTGGATCCTCGGCCTGCGGCTTGGCAAAGTGAGGATGCCTGGGCAGCGTGCTCTGCGGCGGCAAGGCACAGGCGGGCGAAGAGGTGGGCGCGGACCTTGGGAATATCGGGAGCTTTGTACATCCACTCGCGGTCATTCTTGTTGCGGTCCTGAGAAACAATGGCTGGGTAAGGGTCGTCTTTCAAGACTGCGAGGAGTGTTGCTTCGGCGAGCGCGAGCGAGGACATTGCGCGGAGGGTTGACGGCGAAACATCGCTGCAAGGTGGTGCCGTTTGCACTCTCTCTGCCCTGATGGCCAGCCAGTCGTATATCGATGCGGCATCCAGGAGATACTTAGTTGCCGTTTGGATTGCAGCTGTTCGCTGCTGGGCATCCAAGGTGGCCTGTGTCGTCACAAATAGCGGGTGAAGGGCAGCCCGAGCAACCAAGGTGTATGCGTTGGCCAAGCTTGACAAGGTGAAAGCAATCTCATAGTCCACAGACTGAACCTTTACCCTGGAGCGTTCTCTCCCGGGGACTGCATTTTCCGAGAGCGTCGGACGCCATTCGATCGTCGGTGGTGAGGTAGCCCTGAGGCTGATGCTTTCTCCAAACTGAGCGTTCGGGTTGAGGCCGGCATCGACGGCTAATATGTACGGAACGTAGCCATTGAGGGCCCCGATAACAGTGGATATGTGGGATGACTGCGAAGGAGGTGAGAGACGCTTGTGTTTCTTCAGAGCATCTCTCACGACCCCGCGATACGTACTAGCGCTGAGGGGCAATGAGGGATGGGTATCGCTGGTGAAGCTCGAGGAGAATGAGAAAGCCGACGTGGTAGGGAGAACAAAAGGAAAAGGCATAACTGAAGAGTCGGCGTTGATTCGGCAAGAGGTAGAGGGAAGGAGGTCAGATTCGATGAGAGGGGCACGATTCGCCGTTGATCATTGAGCTACCTGAAGTTACAAGCATTGAAGTTGCCAGTCAGTGCCTGAGACCTGCACTGCCTGTGACGTTGGCCGTCCCGGATCAGCCAATTGAGGCTAGTCGTGTCAACCCCAGACAAAGTCACGTGGCCGACAGCCATCAACAGGGGAAAGCAGCCATCAACTTTAGGTTCCTCGCTCGCCCCTGGTGAAGCAAACTGTACCACCGACAGCTAATCCGACAACAATTGATTGAATCTTCGAGGCTGTCTTCGACTATGAGTGCCGGTGGGATGAACAAGACTGAAACTTTAAGGACTTGCGCAATGGCAGTGTTGCCTCAGCTGCCCAAGGAAGAAAGCTTCGAAGAATTCAGGTGTCTGGACCTTCCACCGAAAATGGGGAAAAAAGATAATTCCGCCTTGAAAAGCATCAGTTAGTTGTGGGGTCTACATCCTAGGAACCAGACGAATGAGAGCCCCAGCAACTGAGTTAGATTCTAAACAAGAGGCTTCTTTTGGGTCTAAGAACGCGGCAGGTGGCAGATGATAAAGGTGCTGGGTAGGTACCGGGCTGGCTCTGTGCTTTCCTTAGCGGCCGGGATGTGGGGACCTTTCAGCTTGGTGCAGCTCCACACAATGGCCAGCACCACACACCACACCACACTGCAGTGAGCTGTCGTTAACGCGACGTGGACCCTTGAATTTCAACTCGGGACTGTCACCTGGAGTTCAACAGCCAAGTCAACAGCTCCCGGCGAACTCTACCACCACCCACGGCAGCTGATGCCGCACCACACGAATCCACTAGACATTTCAGACTGAGCTGCAATCATGAGCAGTCCATCGCCCCATAAGCCTCGGCGCAGGGCGGGAAAGAAGGGTACTGGAATCAGCGGAGGAAGCAGCTTGAGTCCTGCGGTCGACAACCAGCTCTCTAAGAAGGAAGCTCTGGTCAAGGTCCCCGTCTTCCCATTGGCCTCATTCCTGTGGCCTGCTCGAGGCTCCGTGTCACAATGGGAGGTCCTGCCCTTGATTCTCATGGTCGTTGGCCTTTTCAGATGGGCCGCTGGCCTCTGGGGATACTCTGGTAAGTGCGCCCTGATCGGTCCCCTCGACTTTCGCGGCAACTGCTGACAACTCTGCTTCTCACAGGCTTCCAGAAGCCGCCCATGTTCGGAGACTACGAAGCGCAAAGACACTGGATGGAGATCACGACGCAAATTCCCGTTTCGCAGTGGTACTTCCATGACCTCCAATGGTGGGGTCTCGACTACCCGCCCCTGACGGCATACCACAGCTGGCTCTGCGGCAAAGTTGGCGCCCTCATCGATCCCTCCTGGTTCGAGCTGTACAACTCGCGTGGATCGGACGACCCGACGCTCAAGATCTTCATGCGCGCCACCGTCATCGTCTCCGAATATCTCATCTACATCCCCGCCGCTGTCATCTTCGTCCGTCGCTTCTCCAGACACAGTGGCGTGCCTACGTGGACTGCATGGATGGCCCTAGTCGCAATCTTGTTGCAGCCAGGCACCATACTCATTGACCATGTTCACTTTCAATACAACACCGTCATGCTCGGCTTCGTCCTCGCAAGCATGTCGAGTATGCTGGCTGGCCGTTATCTCTGGTCAGCAGTCTTCTTTGTCGCGGCGCTCGGCTTCAAGCAGATGGCTCTCTACTATGCTTTCTCCGTCTTCTCTTTCCTTCTGGGAAGCTGTGTCTTCCCTCTGAAGCCGGGTCGCTTCATCGGCATTGCGCTGGTGACTGTTGCGGCCTTTGCCATTCTGATTGCGCCTCTGGTCCTGGGCACACTCTACGATGCGCGCCGAGGTATTGATGCGCGACCCGACTACGACGGACCGCCTCCTACCCTTCCTTTGTTCCCCTGGCTGACCGACATTCTGGACACGAACGCCGTCTACTACCCGGTTGTCGAGCAGCTTGTGCAGATGGTCCACCGCATTTTCCCTTTTGCGCGCGGCCTCTTTGAAGACAAGGTCGCCAACTTCTGGTGCGCTCTCAACGTTGTCGTCAAGCTCCGAAAGTACCCATCCGAGCTTCTTCAGCGCGGTGCTCTTCTGGTGACCACCGCATCCATCATCCCGCCGAACCTGGTCCTCTTCTTTCGCCCGCGCAAGTCGCTTTTGCCTCTTGCTTTTGCGACAACGGCGTGGGGCTTCTTCCTCTTCAGCTTCCAGGTTCACGAGAAGAGCGTTCTGCTTCCCCTGATGCCCATGACCCTCCTCTTGGCCGGCAAGCAGGGACTCTCGCGCGATGTGAGGGCGTGGGTTGGATTCGCCAACATCCTGGGTGTTTGGACAATGTTCCCCCTCCTTAAGCGGGTGGACCTCAGCGTCCCTTATGCAGTCCTTACTTTGCTTTGGGCCTTCCTCCTCGGACTGCCTCCAACATCGTTGAGCGCCTACTTCCAGGAGGACCACTCCGCCTTGCGAAAATGGGCCACTTTCCTTCTGCACGGTGGTTTCTATATTGCCATGGCTGCTTGGCATGTGGTGGAAGCCACAGTCCCGCCGCCTATCGACAAGCCCGACCTTTGGGTTGTTGCAAATGTCGGCTTGGGTGCGGTGGGCTTCGGCATCTGCTATCTTTGGTGTTTGGGTCAGTTGGTAGCGCAGAGCGACATTTTGACAAGGGGTAACACAAAATCCAAGGCGAAGAGCCAGTAGATGGGGCGATAAGCTAGCAATGGCTGTGTACATATTGGAGATTCTACGTCAAGAGTCTGTGTATCGATACGGGCGAAGGTTACAAAGCCGCAAGCATCAAAAGAAGGTTTAGCGAATAACATATGAAGACACTTTTTTAACAAGACCGGTACAATGCTGCCCACCACCTGGCGATGCAAATATCTAAGGGGAGCCGATAGAAAACAGGGAATCTCATGATTATATCAACACCATCCAACCTCTCGCCGCTTTTTGTTTTGAGCTCCAGTTTATACCCTTTGCTACTGATTACGAAACCTGCACAAACGCCCTCTTCTTGATGGACCGGCTTTCGTCGCCATCGTCCCAGTTCTCGTCGACGTAGTCCTTGACGCTCTTCTCCTGGATCTGCATGCCGACAACCTTGAGCGCGGCAATGTTGAAACCCATCTCATCCTTTTGGCGCTTCAGCGCGGCGCGCAGGTTGGCGCGGATGCCGTCGAGCATCGTGCGCATGGTGCGGCTGGCCACGATCTGGCGGTGGTGCGTCTTGAGCATGAAGAAGAGGATGCGGCACGTCAGGGGGATGTTCATGGAGCGCTGGGAAAAAACGTTGAGGAAGGTGAAGAGCATCGGCACGGTCGAGAAGGGGAGGACGAGCAGCGCATCATGGAGGGCAGATGCCTTGATGCGGTTCAGCACGCTCATGACGTATGCCTCGGCGGTGATGTTGCCGAGGGCGATGAAGATGGGGTTGCGCTGCGGGGGAGGGGCGTGCGGGTTCGTCTTCTTGGCGTCCTCGTACTCCTTGAGCAGGTTCAAGTCCGCGATACCGATCTCGAGGGCCTCGGCGATGCGCTCACCGGCCATGAGGGTCTCGACGGTCTGCTTGGTGGCGGCACCGACTTCGCCGTCTTGGTCCTCGGCGTCTGGGTCGCGCTCGAGGGAGGTGGTGAGCGTCTTTTCGTAGAGCTCTTCAATCTCCTTCTCGCGCTCTTCCTCGAGGAAAATTTGCTCGTCCGTCTCGTCCCAGACGCGGATGGACTTGTCGTGACCGGCGGTGACGAGGAACTGGCCACTGTGGCCTACGGCCATGGCCCAGACCTCGCCGTGATGGCCGTCTAGGCGCTGGATCTGCTCGAACTTGTCGCCGTCCCAGTACTTGATGCAGCGGTCCTTGCTGCTGCTGAAGAAGTGGTGGCCATTGCCGTCCGAGTTGTGCGGCACGAAGGCAACCTGCAGGATACTGTCTTGGTGACCGAAGAGGGCCTTGTGACAGTCACCAAAGTCAAGACCCCATATCCTGATGTTCTTGTCGGCGGAGCTGGTGACAATGAGCTTGCTGTCGTAGGAGATATCCATGCTGAGGACCGGGAGCTTGTGGCCATAAAGGTTGAGGTAGAGCTTCAGGCTATCGGTGAAGAACACCTTTACAGTGTTGTCGAGAAGGGAGACGGCAATGTACTTTCCGTCGGGGGAGTAGCGCACGCAGAGGATGTCGTCCGCAACTTTAAGTGTCCTCGATTGTACGAGCTTCAGTTTCGGTACGGTACGTGTGGTGCCCAGGACTTCTTCTTGAATGATTCGGAAGTCCCAGAACTTGGCAGACTTGTCGGCGCTACCAGACACTACAGATTTACCATCCGGATGCACTTGTAATGACCAGATAGCTCCCTCGTGTGCGGTGACGCTGTCCAACAGGCTTGCGGAAGCGACGTCAAAGAGCTCAAGTTCTCCAGTCTTGGTGCCAACAACCACGACCTTGTCACCGGGCAAGAATGCGCAGCACAAAGCATAGCCGCACTCAAATGTTCGAATACAAGTCTGAGTCTTGATGTTCCAGATTTTCAGACCACCGTTGGCAGCCGTCGCCAGCATTTTGTCGTCGGAACTCAGCGATACCGCGCGGATATCTGTCCTATGTCCCGGGAGATCGACCGCCAGAGATCTCGTGTAGTCAGGCAGCTCGTCCTTCTTCGATTTGGAGGCGTCTTTTGTTGGTATGCTGTAGTACTCGAGCTGGTTGTTGGTAGTACCAGCCAGCAGGTTGATCTCCTTGCTGCCGCTGGTGACGGCCCAGTCCACCGACCGCACCTTGCCGCCCGTCCGGACTATTACATACTGGACGAAGAAGTCGCTGGCTTCGGCGCTCGACAGGTCGTCCGCCTGGTCATCGTTCTCGGCATCTTCCTCGGTCTTTCCCTCCTTCGCAGCCTTCTCACGTCTCCTCTTCTTCTTTCTCGCCAACGACTTCTTGACCTCTGCCTCCGACCTTATGCGCCAAACTTCAACAGCCTTTTCTGTGCCATGAACGGCAAAGTAATCCCGACGCGGGTGGAAGACGATTTCGATGGCCTTGTCCTTGTGTTGACGGAACAGCGTTCCCCTTTCGTGCAAGAATTTCGCAGATTGCGGCGCGTCGACCTGCCCCTTTAGAGAAGCAAGGCCTGCTGTGTCCAAGAACCACACCTTCAGCTCTCCGTCGTTTCCAGCCGTGATGCATCCGCTGTAGTCGGGGGAAAGGCCCAGAGCCCAGCACTCCCCATTCGTTTGCGCAATATGGGTTTCGATGCAGTGTCGCGAAGACAGGTCCCAAAGCTTGATCAGCGAGTCCTTGCCGGTCGTGAGGAGGTAGCCCTCGGCTGACGGGTCGCTGTCTAGCACCATAGCCTGGGTGTTGTCCTCATCTTCGACCTGCGCTTCCGGCTCGACAAACTGCAGCCCTGTAATCTGGTCCTTGTGTCCCCTGAGCTTGAACTGGCCAACCTCAGCCACGAGATCCCATATGATCACGTCGGTATCCTTGGAACCGGAGGCTAGTCGCACACCCGACTTGTCGAATGCCAGCGTCGTGATCGCAGACTTGTGACCATTGAAGTTGACAATCACTGTCGCGATTTTGCTATCCCACAGCCGAATGCTGCCATCTTCGTATCCGACGGCGAAAACGTCCTTGTCGACTTTGCTTTGGGCGATCGCAGTGACCGGTACGGTGTTCCTATCGTCCCTCCATCGGCTTACGAGCTCTCCCTTCTTGATGTCCCAGCACAGAACCTCCTCATTCGCGGCTACAACTGCCTGGCCGGCGCCAGCTCGACCTTGGGCGTTCCAGACGAGGTTCGAGGTGTTGGATGCGACAATGCCGAAAGACTTGCTGTGCTCATACTTTCTGTGATGATAGACCTGTCAGTCAATATTCCACCGAAGAAGTTTGCGATTGACCTACAGGTATGACTTCACCATTTTTGCGGATTTTTGGCGCCACCAGGCTCTTCAAAGGCTTTTGCGATAGAGGCACGTTCCTCGAACATCGAAATTCTTAAAATTTGGAGTCTTCAAGTGTTATCGCGATGCGATAAGGATGTGGGGCAGCCGACTCTTTTACGAAACAATACTTGATATAACGATATGCTGCCTGCATAACGGGCATTACGTACGGACCTTCTCCTGGAGCATCACAGCCACCTTAGCTCCGACTGTGCTCGAACGTCACACCCCACTTGAGGTATCATCAGCTTCCCAACGACACAACCACAACTTGGGAGACAAGCTGGCAATTGGCCGTCGACAAGATGCTTCTCCTAGACTACCAAAATGTTCTCATCCAGTCGGTGTTGACTGAGAGGTTCTCTGGGTACGAGAGCGTGGCTTCACGAGCTTCACCGCAATAGCTGCTAACCTCCAAGGCAGTGCCCCTCCCGCTCACATCGACCAGACTGTCTCCGACTTCGACGGCGTCATCTACCACATTTCCACTCCCGAGACGAAGACAAAGATTCAGCTTTCTATCCAAATAAGATGCTACAAGGACCTGGTGAAGTACGGCGCCGAGCAGGTGCTGCAGAGGGAATATGGCCAATACGTCGTTCCGCCCGAGCCCGGCTACGATTTCTCGGTCTTGATTGATCTTGAGAGTCTGCCGGAAGAGAAGGGTCAGTAAAACCGATGTGGAAGACGTTTAGTTGGCTGATTGAAAGTGCAGAGGAGCGAGATGCGTTGATCATGAAGATGGCCTTGCTCAAGCGCAACGCTATGGCCGCGCCGTTCGAGGCCGCCTACGAGGAGCACTACAAGTTGAAGGAGGAGGCATCCAAGTACACATCTGAGGAGGCTCCCCAAGGCGTTCGGGAGGGCGGTGAAGTTATGGCTATCCACTACCGCGAGGAGGAGGCCATTTACGTCAAGGCCAGCCACGACCGTGTTACCGTTATCTTCAGCACGATATTCCGTGAGGAGACCGATCGCGTCTTTGGCAAGATCTTCATCCAGGAGTTCGTCGACGCCAGACGGAGAGCCATCCAGAACGCTCCTCAAGTACTCTTCAGGAACGACCCTCCCCTGGAGCTGCAGGGAGTTCCTGGGGTCAGGGATACCGGCACCGGCGAGATTGGATATGTTACCTTTGGTAAGTGGCATCGGTAGGGAGGAGCCTCTCATGCTAACAGATTTAGTTCTTTTCCCTCGTCACCTCACTCCTCAGAGAATGCCCGACGTCATTTCTCACATCCAGACTTTCCGCGACTACTTCCACTACCACATCAAGGCGTCCAAGGCCTACATCCACTCGCGTATGCGCAAGAGGACAGCAGACTTCCTCCAAGGTGAGTCGTTACCAAAAGATCCTCAATCAATTCTGAAGCTAATTCTGTACAGTTCTGCGCCGTGCACGCCCAGACAGCGAAGAGAAGGAGCGGAAGACGGCGAGCGGCCGTACTTTCAAGGTGCAGGGAGCGTAAAAACTTGGGAAATTTACCTCAACACCCGTGCCATAATTTCAGCTGAAGACTCGTTTCTGAGCCTACCTGCGAAGACGCGTCAGATTTGTAGAGGCGCAGACTCAATGCAAGCGATGCAAGATGGAATTATTCAAAAAAAAAATACTGCGTCGAGTCAAGGGAATCAGCCTGTGGATATGCAGTGCGAGCAAAGATATAAAGATTCATGACCATGAGTTCGCGAAGAGTGATACGTGAATAGACGAGTTCTGCCTTGGCGGTAGGGTTCTCATACAGCTCTGATAGGGTGACCAATCAGATTGGTGGAAAATCATCACCGATTTGGACCAAGGTATGGTTATGAGACGGGATATGGAGAAAGCTTTCGTCGATGATGCAGAACGGAGCCGAACGGCTGGGAACAATGGCAGTCTAAGGGCGCGGCTCTCGTAGATGCCGGATCGACGTTCCCACTCAGGCACTAGGCGCTGATACCTACCGATGGGGAGCTCCCGCGCGGCGGCGGCCTAGACACACAATTGCTGTGCATTGTGTGCGGCCGAAACACCGGTGGCCATGTGAGTCGGTTTGAGTCAAAAAGATGAGCCGACCGAGTGCGAGCCAGTGCTAAGGGTGCGAGTCAAGGTAGGGTTCTCGTCTGAAGTACCGCATGCCATCGCAGGTGGGAAAACTATGCACGACATTTGGATGAAAAAGAATTGGCGGTTAACCCGCCGGAACAATGCATGAATGTTCATCGCTCGTCCCGAGTCTTCTCAATCGAACACCCCAGGTCCCAGGGACAAATTTGGGTTGTTTCGTTTATGCGTCCAGCAGCGTGCTCTCACCCAGTGTTACTTGCTGTGCAGAAGCCATGGCGCCGCCTGGAAACGCAAGGTAGGTCGTAATTCTGAGCGAAGAGGGTCCATTAAGTGGAGGGATACGCGGAGTGATGGCACTGATCTGAATAGCAACTTGCAATGAGAATGGGTCGGCAAGTTGTCTCCTAACCGTCGGTATCTATCCAAACTTGAAATGTTTGCTGTGCACCTTTGTCGCCTTGGGCTTCTTAGAAAATTGAAGCACATTGACAAGCATGCGTTTGAGGAAAACCAATGTGGCAATCGACAGGCTCGTAGAGACGCGGCGAACCCGGATCCGCAGGGCCACCGTTGCCGTGATGTGGGTTTCTCCACGATCCCATTCTTCGCGAGGTGGACAGGCAAACCGCGTTGCCTGGCTCGCGTCGCATCATGCTCCCGTATCCGTATCAACCTCTCGAGGCATATCGTGGTCATGAGAAGTTGGCCCAGCGAAAGACTGGCTACAAGTGAACAGGGTCGTTCGCATTTACGGCGAAGTCCACGATGCCTCAACTTTGCAAAAGACACTGAATATGAACCAAGCAATGCATCGTGGATAAATCACTATGCACGGCGATAGACGGCAGTAGCTGGGATACCCCCCACTAAAATTGGCTGTGAGACCAAATGGGTTTGAAGACGGGGCGCCGTCAGCCCCTCTTCACCTCGGACGACAGAGGGAACTGGAGCAGGCAGGAGGCTTGATCCATGCCGGAGACCTCCAACACCCTTGCCCGGTTCTCATGGCGATTAAAGCGCGGCATTCACGGTGGCCGCCAAGCAATCAAATAGCCTCTTGTAAAAAAAAAAAAAAAAAAAAAAAAAACTGACGAGTGACGAGCACCAGCGCTTTGCCCGAGGGTCCGGATCATCACACTGACGGAAGTGTCGTCGCTCCAAATAAGGGCGGCCCCTTAAACCTTCACAGGGTGTCCCATGCGACGTGAACTTGGATAAAAGTGAACCGAATGGGAGAGACGCCAGCAGGTCGTGTCTGCACAGTCACAGGCATCGCACATCGTCCGGATACCATGTGCAGTTAATACAAGGGACGGCGGGCGGTGGGCAGATTTTGGGACGGTTGCACTGGAATGATTGGGCGAGGGAAGCTCGTACACCTGACGCTACGGCGAATCTGGATGAGATGAGCCAGTCAGGACTCAGCGCGAGCCATTCCCTCGTCGAACACTGGCTGGGGGACCTGACAGTCTGCCACCAGCCAGTCACAGCGCCCCGTCTCCTGGATTTATGAACGGCTATCCGTCAAGATCTCCACCATCCGCCCGTCATCTGCTCTGCCCGCTCTGCATTAGCAGCGAGCTTGCTGCAGGACGAACGTGCACTAAGATACGACGGGTCTGGCCTGGACCACGCCGCCGTCAATCAGCCCCAGATTCAGAATAGGGAGGCTGGAAGGAGAGAACGCCAGCTAACGGCCAAACGTCTCCCAAGTCCAAAGTATTCTTATGCTTCCAACATTGGCATTCTGTTCCTGCCTCTGTTTCCCTGTTCCACGAGGTGATCTGCGTGTCGTAATACCCGATTTACACGGGATGAGGAAACAGTGAACCTATTCAGTAAACGCTTCAATTTTTATTCATTCCAGCTTCTCGTCACTCTTTTCACTGCCCGATACTACCTACCTACGGCACCTGGGATACACGACGCCAGCCCCCCGGCACATCGAAATAGTCACCCCTGCCGACTGCAGCGCTCGAGGTGGAAGGTGAAAGTGGTTCCAGTGCCTCGCCCAGAATCAGACGGGAGACGGGGGTCCAGAGCCAGCCAGCCGGCCCAGCAGAGCAGAGGATAGACCGTGACTGAGGGACTTTCTCTTCCGTGTCTGCTCCTCTTTCTTTTCCTTCGACGACGACGACGACGACGGCTGCGACGCACATCTCGACCCCATTCCCCGAGCTTCCCGCCGCGTCTCTGTCGCTCATTCCAATCGTTAATACCACGGGTAGGTCGATTTTTCGCTTGGCTTGGCTGACTGACCCCTGACCGGGCCGCGAACCATCGGCGATCAGGACGTTGTCTGACATTGTCGTTCAATCACGGTCGCCCATACGTACACACGGCTATCGTGGCTCGCTCTTTCCCTTTACTTCAATTCTAGTAGACGCCTTATTCAACCGCTTCGTCAATCCGTCGATCTTCAACATTCGGCCCCAGTACCTCCCGAATCCACGAAAAAGCAATAAACCAACCGGCATCCGCAACTTTAGTCTGGAGAAGGGAAACGAAGGAAGTGGTCAAAATCATCCAGAAAGATCAAACGACGATTAGTGCTTTGTATCAGGGAACATCCGGCACTTGCGATTCCAAAATCTGAGATTGTGGACAGCGCCGGTCGTCCTTCTCAGCAGCAGTCATTGGTCGACAATTGGCCAGAGGTATCACTTTCGGGGAAGCCCTTACCTTGGCTCCTGTGGCGTCACTGGCTTCTAGAGATCGCCGCCTTTTTCCCTCCTGATTCCTTACCAAACTTGCACAGACACGTCGTGTCACTCCAGACGGCAGCACGGCAGCGAGACAACGCGACGGCACACGACAGTCGCGACTGCAGCCATCCAGGCCAACGGGGTCGTATACTCATTTTGAAGCCCAGGACAAGCTCTCTTCTACTTCGCCTCACATCACCGTTGCCAATACTTTACCACGCGCGAACTTTACGCCCTTTGCACCTTCCGGGATCCACACCGAGACAACGGACTCAGACCCTCACTCACACTCGTTGCTACTACCAGTCACTCTTTTTTTTTTCCTCGTTCCCTATTCGCTACAGTTTCTTTTTCCTCCAACCCCAAACCCAAAATTCGAGAGAGAAAACGGTTCATACTGTCTCTCATCAAATTCAGGCTCATTTCACGTCTGAAGTTCTGCTGTCACCAGCTTATCCCAACCCAGCTTAAGCGACTGCCAGCAGCTGCAGCATCTGCATCCGAGCACCTCCGCCCCAAAAAACTGTCAGTGCTTTGATAGGAGGTAGGTGCAACCCAGCTTGACCACCAATTTCCCTAGCGCAGGTGCAGGTGGGCCCATGCCTTCCATTCCAACTCCATCTTGCCTGGCGCTCAGCCTCTCTCCTCTCTCCACCACTGCCAACAAACAACAAACACTTCGCAGACAAAGGGCAAAGGGGAAGAGGAGCGCTCGTCACCACCTTGTCGTTGCCCTCAAATGGCAGCAAACAAGATCTAACAGTATTTTTTTGTACGACAGAACCAGGCGACAGAGTATCTTCTTTTTTTCCCCGCTCTTCGAACCCGACACCTCACGCTCGTTTTTTATCTCCATTATTCGTCAAATCCTCACCTTCCGACTCGACGACTTTCCGTTTAATTTCGCTCCCCGATTTTTGACGCGCCTCAGCGAATCGACCCGACCGATCGAAAAATCGAAGAGATTCATTCATGCGATGGCCAGGGCCTAAAAAGTAGACTTCATCTGCAAATGCGACGCGAAAGACGATTCAATTCGACGGCATCAAAAATCCCCGACCCGAAACTTTCAATATCGAATATTCGCAAAATCCAAACACCACAACAGAGCAGCAGCCACGATGCGTTTACCTCTTGACAGACGTCCTTCGGCGCGCCGCCGTCGCCACAGCCCGCATCTTCTGGCAATGGCTGCTCTTGCCCCATCTTTGGCAACTGCGATTCAATTCACATCAGTCCCCGAAGCCAACCTGGACCTTTCGCAACTCGGCAGAATAGGTGTGGCTGGCGACTTTAGTGGCATCTCCCTCTATCAGTTTGAGGAGCAAAATGAGAAGCCTTACAACACTAACGGCAGCGAGTCGCTGCTTGCACAGCTGCCCAATGGCGCTTTCGCTTCGATTGTTTCCTCGGATGCTTCGATTCACGACATGTGCACATTCACGCTCGAAAACGGAGAGATGCAAGGAGTGGTAATTGGCGGTAATTTCACGAGCCTGAATGGTACACAGTCGCAGGGTGTCGCCATGTTCAACCCCAACACGACTGAGATCACACCTTTGGCTGGTCTTTCAGGTCAGGTTAACGCCCTTCTCTGCGACCAGGCCACCAACACAGTCTATGTTGGAGGTAACTTCCGCGCTGCTAACTCAACAAACGCTATCGCATGGGTCGGCACCGATGGATGGACAAACCTGCCCTTTGCCGGCTTCAACGGTCCCGTCACCTCTATTACCAAGGCATCCAATGGTCATGTTGTCTTTGGAGGCAGCTTCACTGGCTTGGGAAACACCAGCACTCCCAGCACTCCCGATGGCCAAATCATCAATATCTCCACTGCCAACATCACCACAGCTGAGAGCTCCACCACCACCGGATTCAGCGATCCTCGCAACATCATCTGCAAGACGAGTGGTGCCGACGGCTCTGGCAACACTTGGCTTCTCAAAGATGGCGCGCAGGGTTTCTGGCAGGCCACCTTCGGCTTTGGTTTCCAGCCCACCAAGCTCAGACTCTGGAATACCCATCAGGACGGTCGCGGGACCAAGACTTTCCGCTTCACTGCCTTCCCCCTCGGAGGCATTCTTAACATGACCTACCTTGATCCTGCTAGTGGCAAGAACGTCTCTTGCACGAGTGAGTGCCCTCTCACCGACGACAAGAATGTCACCTACACCGACTTCCACTTCGTCAACGTGGTTGGCATGAACCAATTCAGGATCGACATCTCTGCCTTCTACGGCGCTGGCGGTGGCTTGAACGGCATCCAGCTCTTTGAGGATGACATCAACTCGTATGCCATCAACGACTTCAACGCCCCGTCCTGCTCTGACAGCGACACTAAGTCTACGGCCACCACTTCCGGACCGTGGTCGATCTCGCCGTCGCAGCAGAGCAGCTCTCAGTACCTGACCGCTAAGCTTTCTGGCACAATTTCAGCCAGTTCTGCCTCAGTCACTTTCCTCCCGGATCTGAAGGAGTCAGGCAACTACTCGGTCAACTTGTACACCCCGGGCTGCATCCAGGATGGAACTTGCCAGACCCGAGGCCAAGTCAACATCACTGGCATCATGTCGTCTACCGGCTCAAACAAGTTCACGACTTCCCTCTACCAGACCAACAACTTTGACAAGTACGACCAAATCTACTTCGGACCCATTGACGCAAGCACTGCGGATGGGTTCAGACCCAGCATCACCTTAACCCCCTTGGCTGGCCAGTCGCTCGAAGAGATGACCATTGTTGCTCAGAGGGTTGGCTTCACTTTGATCAACTCCACTGGAGGCCTGAATGGCTTGTTTGACTTTGACCCCAAGTCGGCCACCGTCAACACCGACTTTAAGAGCTCCCAGATCAACCAGCTTGGTTCCTCATTTGCTGCAGGATCTGCGGTTACCAGCCTGGCAACCTCCGGTGACTTGGTTATCGTTGGCGGCAACTTCACGTCCAAGGATGCGCGCAATGTCATTGGTATCAACACTGCCAGCGAGGCGACCATGGCACTTGACGGTGGCCTCAACGGAGAGGTCATGTCCATGAAGTTGAACGGCACTCAGCTCTACGTCGGTGGACAGTTCTCCAACACCCAAGACAATGCGGTCACCGGCCTCAACAATGTCGGCGTCTACGACACCTCAGCCAACACCTGGACTGCCCTCGGTGCTGGCGTTAATGGCAAGGTCTACCATGTCGTCCCGATGCTTGTCAACATTACGAGTGAGGACCAGCCTGAGTCGGTCGTCACGTTCACTGGCGATTTCACTGAGATCAACGCATTCGGAGATGACAAGGCCATCACAGTCTCTGGCTTCGCCGTCTGGGTTCCTTCTCAAAAGAACTGGCTGCAGAACCTCAGTGGCCCCGTCCCGGCCTTCAGCGGTATCTTGACCACGGGTATCCTCGATCTTCCTGGTGGAGGATCTATCTACGCGGGATCAATGACCTCTGCTACCATCGCTGCCAACGGAGCTGTTTCTCTGTCCGAGAAGTTTGGTCAGTTCCCCATCAAGATCCAGTCTTCTGCCACGAGCACCAGCTCTGTAAGCAAGCGCGACTCGGTTTCCAGTGGCAACATTACTGGCGTGGTCACTGGTGCCTTCTACACCGACAATGGTCGTAACATTACCATTCTTGGAGGACATTTCACTGCCGAAGGCGCCAATGGCTCCACTGTCAACAACCTTGTTCTCATCGATGGTTCCAACTCTAATACCATCAGTGGCCTCGGCTCTCAGATCCAGGATAACTCGACCTTCATTGCCCTGGCCGTCACTGGTGACATGCTGTTTGCTGGCGGAGACGTTCATGGCACCGTCAACAATGCTGCCGTCCGCGGCATCATCTCCGTCAACCTCCAAACGGCTTCCTTCAACAGCACGCAGCCCCCTGGCATCAGTGGAGGAAACGGTACGGTGACTGATATCAAGGTCCGCCCTGACTCTGGCGACGTCTACGTCGCTGGCTCCTTCGAGTCGGCCGGAGCTCTTGGCTGCCCGGGTGTTTGCTACTACGACACCTCCCTTGCGGGATGGAACCGCCCCGGAGTTAACCTTCAGGGCACCGGTCACGCCCTCATCTGGACAAGCAAGTCTCAGCTTGTCGCTGGTGGTAACTTCACCCTCAACGGCACGTCTTCCACGATGCTCGCCATGTACAGCCCCGACCGTCAAGCATGGTCTGGTTACCCCGGAGAAGACCAACTCCCTGGTCCCGTCGAGGCTTTGACTGCTGGATCCAGCGACCGCAGCCAGCTTTGGGTATCTGGAACCGCGTCGAACGGTTCCATCTACCTGATGAAGTACGACGGCTCTACCTGGCACGCCGCCGGAGTAACCCTCGACCCCGGTACCGTCGTCAACAGCCTCCAGGTCTTCTCCCTGACCGAGAACCACGATAGCACCAGCATTCTGGACTCAAACCAAGTGCTGATGATCACGGGATCCATTGGCGTTCCTGGATACGGTACGGCGTCGGCGGTGACTTTCAACGGTACAGCGTTCAAGCCATTCGCCCTCACCATCCACAACGGAAACACTGCTGGATCGATTGCAAGGATCTTCACCGAGAACGAGGACTTCTTCACCGACAAAGGTAAGCTAATTCTCTATGACACTGACTCTGAAACAATGCTGACTATGTCGTAGCTGGCCACCTAGCTCTAGGCTTCGTCGTCCTCATCGGACTCGGTATCTCCCTTGCTCTCATCTTCCTCATGGTCATTGCTGGAATGGCGCTCGACCGTCTGCGTAAGAAGCGGGAGGGTTACACGCCTGCACCTACGTCGATGTACGATCGGGGCGGCGGCATGCGCAAGATCCCACCCCACGAGCTTCTCGAGTCGCTTGGCAAAGGCCGTCCAGGCGCACCGCACGTATAGCATGTGTGAGAAGCGTTCCGGTTTCGGGGTTTCACCAGGGTTTGCTTTCCGGCGTTTGGACTGGCATGGCGTGGGAAAAGGATATCATCGCGATTCGACATCTTTCATCGAGGGATGAAGACGGCTTCAGCTTCACACCCTCATCCGACGACACACAACAACACTTCAGTGACTGCTGTCTCGAGCAGTCTCAACCGATCGGCTGGGCCCGTCCCGTGCACGATCTGTAAGTGAGCCTTGTGGATCGCCTCGTTTTCTCGTTGCATTCGATTCTTCACGACCTGACGACCTTTGTTTAATGTCTACATGTTTATTATACCACTATGCGCGCCAAGTCGCTTTCTTTTCTCGGACACACTCGAATTATGTTCTTCGCGGAACATGTACAATGCAGTCGATGCAGCTTTGATATCAAGGCCGGCATGCGTACTATACAAAAACAATCACTTGGACGCGACAACCGTCTTCTATTTTCTTTTGGTACTTATGGTCTCGGATATCGAGGCATGGGAAAAAACGGAGTTCCCGAGGACGGAAGAGGGAATGGAATTCTTCAGCTAGAGGGCTGCCTTTGGGATTAGAAAGGAATGGGGGATTGGAAGTCTTGTTTTCGAAGTCTCCCGACCTGAGCTGCATTCGACTCGGCTCGGAAGAGGCTCGCGATAGGTAGCATCAGCTTTTCGACGACACGCTCGTCCACGTAGCTTAATATCCTGAATCCAAAGGAAAAGTTGTCCAAACATGATGGCTGTGTCTCATTCTCATGCACACCACCACCACTATCCCGTTCTCGCTCCGTGTCTGTGCAACACGATCGAGTAGCCGTTTCCCTCCCTGCCCCTGACAAATGTCTTAGACCCCGTCCAGGTTCGCCTTATGTCTCGCCTTGCGCGCGGCGCCTTGTGCGACGTTGAGATTTTGTCGTCATGCACCATCATCGTGGTGGCTGCTTGCGTGGGTTCTTGTCGCATGAGTGAGCTGGCGCGATCCTCGATGATGATCATCATCACCCGTCTCTTGTTTTTCCCCTCTCACAACTCACTCCTCCTGGTGTTCCCGTTTCAACGCCCCCCCCTCCTGCCTATCTCTGTCTCTGGCTCTTTCTCGACCGCCGCCTTGTTTGCGGTCGACAGAGAGTCGGGGCCCATGGTACCGCGTGGCCCCGAGTGTGTGATGGTGGCATTCGACCGGAAGCAGGACAGCGCAAGGCTTCGAGAGCCGAGACCGACACACACAGAGACGGACCGAGATCTATCTCGCGTGGGCACTCCGATCTCCCGACCTCGAGATCGCGGCTAGCAATGGCAGCGAGTACGCTTGCACTGAACCGGCGACTGGACCAAAAAAAAAAAAAAGACGTTTGCTCTCTCTCACGCCATGTTTAACACCGAGAACGGCTGTTGTGGTTCTCGAGACATCGGATCTCGCTTCGGATCGTCTTCGAAGCAAGCCTCATTCACCCATGATTTGAAATCGTCGTATGGGATGGCATTGCGAGACAGGCATGTCACTGGGTTGGACCTTGACCGGCGATGGTAGTGGTGGTGACAAGCCCACTGAAGGGAAGACCGAATGTCACTTTAGGGTTTGAGCTTTCCTGAGGGCGTTGAGATCTTGGTATGGCGTTCTTGCACATTGAGACATTGCTAGCTGGATACGGTCCAATGCCACAATGATGGTGGGTGTACGGTCTGGTTTGTGATTGTGTTGTTGTTTCTGGCCGCTCGCAGGGCGGTTGTTGGGTCGGAGCCTCCGCTTGTCTACATCATCGTGAGGTGGTGATACGAAGGCAGCGGATGAGGGCAACTACATGGTGTTTCTAGAGCGCGAGAAGTCAGGCCATGTTGCCCGAATCACGGCAAGCAATGCGTAGCGAAATCGTCGCCATCGAACCTCCAAAGAACAAGGAGCCTGTGCCCAGAGCAGTGTCACTTGCCAAATCACAAACAACGGCATAATCATGTCTACCAAAGCCAAGCATCCTACGATGCGCCTCTCGAACGACGGACCTGAGCACCTCGCGTCCGAGGCTGTTCGGCCCTTTCGCCAGCAGCCGTGGGCCTGAATCTCTTCACTGCACGCAGCTGCGGCCCATTGGCTATTGATTGGAAACGCTGTTGGATCTCGTGTCGCTGCTCAGGGCCTTCATTTGCATGGTGTAGCAGACACCCGCGGGCCGAACATGTGACGTTTGTTTACGGGCCTTCCTGATTGGGTGTCCCTCCGTTTGTCGAGGCTATATTGATCTCATCTCGGCCAAGGGTTCCGAGGCCCCTCCACTGCCCCCGGCTAGAGCCAGGACAAACTGCTTCAAGTTGAGTCTACATTCCTGTGCTACTTGGGTTCATCAGGTTTGAGGTGGTGGTGGTGATGATGATGATGATGATGATGATGATGATGCCAGCTAACTTGGCTGAGGGATCCCCTCTTGTCGTGCAGCCAATAGGTGGCTTGGTGGTGGTGAACAAGGTTGGCTAGCCATCTTTCTTGAAAATGTCGCACGGGACGTGGTGGCGATTCACGAACAGAGGCGAGAGAGGTGAGGATAGCGTGTGGGCGACGACGTGGTTCGTCAGGGTCGGGTACGAAAACACTCTCTGGCAGGGCCAACGGCAAAGAACCTTGATGGCTTGTCCCCGTCCGTTTGCGCAATGCCGGCTACGGGCCCGTTGTCTGATTTGAGCGGTGAAGGGGCCGGCGCCGCGGGGACTGACAAGGACCGGGGGCGGGAGGAGGTCGTTCGCTCTGTTGGCGCACGATAGGGCTCGGCGATTGGGCACGATGGTTGGTGTGTTCTGAATAGCTGCCTGTCAGCCCTTGAAGGGCTTGACGACGAATGTGCGTGCAGAATGGCTGTCCGAGGGGTAGCAGTCCGGCAGTTTTGTGGTGGCGAGTGAGGGGTCGCGACGAGGGCTTTCAGGGTCTTTTCGGTGATGGTATCTGTAGGTGCCCTGGTCTATGTGCCACTGAGACGGACTTTGTGGTTGATGGGTGCGGCGCAGATGCGGATGCAACAGCTGCAAGCCAGGGCAGGGCAGGGCAGGGCGGGTGGGTGTGGTGGTGCAGTACGGCGTATCGCAGCAAGTGTTAGGGATGGCATGCGCAGGATTGGGCCGTCGAGAGAAACCAGGGCCGAAGCTGTGGTGGTGGACGGAGGGTGAGGCCTTTCAGGAACAAGGATCGAGAGAGAGAGTGTGTGTGCGCGTGTTGCTGCTGTGTGCTGGGATGCTGTCTTATCTGATGCGAATGAGTGGTGGTGGAGGATGCCAATACCCAGCTGTCGGCCGGGGGCACATCAGCCAGTGATGGGTAAGGTGCAGAGGTCCAGTTCAGCGGGCCACAGGTGCCCTGGGCGGTCACAGCGGCAGCAGCGACAGCGGTTTGTTTGCGAGTGTGTGCCCGCAAGCCGCCCTCGGACGCCGGGGAGCGTTGCGTTTGACTCGGGGGTCGCGACTTGCAAGAGAACGGAGGAGTCAAGTGTCGAGACTTTGACAGGTGCGGATTGGACAACGAGGATGCAACATGAGGGAGGGAATCTCCTCCTCAGAGACTGACTGGTTCAATGAAAGGGGGTGTGTGCGCATCTCGTGGTCGTGTTTGAGTAGCATCTGTCAAAAACGCAAAACTCTTGGAGGGGTAGACGTAAACGAGGGAGAATGATAGTGAGGGTGCAACGACGAAGGAGAGGAGGCAGTGCAGGACGGCTGGCGTCCGTTCCGTGTGAGTGTGTGAGTAGCCAGTGTGTGTGAGTGCGTGTGGTGATGTCGGGCCTCCTGACGATGATGGTATTTCCCGGCGGGTGAAGATGGGCATCTACCAGAATGCCATGTTTTGGTTTGGTCAGGTAGGTATGGAAAGCAAGCAGGAGAGGGTGTGCAGTGTGCTACTGCATCTCCTTCTCATCGCTGACTGAGAAAAGTAAGGTCTACCTTAGCGGGGGTAAGGTTCCTTCACTAATTGACCAGGTAGGTAAGGTAGGGGAGGGAAGGGAGGAAGGGACGCGCTAGTGTCGGTACCGCGATAGGGCCAAAGAAGGTACGAATAGCATCGGTTCCATACCTTGCCATCAGGTGGAAGGGAAGGGAAGGAAAGGCAAGCACGAGAGGTAAGGTAGGGACAGGTCGACATCGGCACGGCTAACACGCCGCAAACCGCACGCCCCTTTCTGCAGGGCAATTGTTGCCGTGTTGCGGGTGCAAGGTGCGGGTGTGCGGGTGCGGGTGGTCAGGAACATGAACATGCCTCACCCCTATTCTCCCGCACGTAAGGTATCTGCTTTTACTTTGGAGAGCAGTCCCGGATACACTGCAATTTTCATCTCAAGAGACGGGGCGACATTCGACAGAAAGACACGGGTACGCTTCCGCAAGAGACACTCGGCTCACTGCCCAACCCCTGCGGGGAGGGATGGGTGCAGCATGCAGCTGCTGCTTGTAGGGGGCGGAACTTGGAAGATGCCGGACGAGAAATGGGAGCTGAAGGCGCTGAAGTTCAGCAAAAGGCGGGTTTGGAAAAGTTAAAGCAGATGGCATCTGTGTCGAGCGGGCCTGCGGCAGATCTTGTGTTTCGAGAAAGGTGGAGACGGGAGTGGAGGAGAGATGCGAAAATAGAAACCGAAAAATGTCTTTTTTTTTTCTCCCTCCTCCGAGTTTGATGAGATGAAATGCGTGCGCAGGGAACATGAAACTTCGGCAAAAGGAAAGAGGATGCCTGCGCCGTATCGTATCGCATACCAGGTAGGTGACTATCTACTTGGTAACTTCTCACTTTCTGCCTCCCCCATGGCCTGCGGTTTTTCGGTGGAGAGTATCCGCCATGAGAGATGGTCCTTTAGGGGACTTTGAACAAGGTTTGGCACCTCGTGCATCGCATCACATTGAAGCATCGCAGCCGAGTAGTGTAGTCGTAGGGTGTCTGTTCATACCTAGGCATGCCTTCACTTTAACCACATCAGGCTGTTGCATTCCTCTTTGGCTGTTGCACAACCGGCGGCCTTGCCCAAAAGCTGATGGTGTGTCTGTATCTGCAGAGTATCGCGTCCAAGTAGCGGGTACAAGAGCCTTTGGACGAATCAGCGTCTAGCTATCTTAGGTACCTTAGGTAGGTGCAGGACCTAGGCTACAGGGCAACACCTTCCTCCAATGCACCACCACCACCACTACCACTACCACTGTCAACACCAACACCAACACCAACACCAACACCAACACCACCAACAACCACGCCGCTAGGTATAAAAACCCGGCGTAGCACCAGGTCCTAGGACGGTCGTGGCACAATGACGTTTGCGGTCGCCGATTGAGACTGGGAATACCGCTGGATCTTTATCCCCGCTTTGCTCCACACCTGCAGCCACCGACGTCACCGCAGCCGGGATGCTAATTCTAACGACGAACCACGACACCCACTCGCAAAGTGCTGTGCTCCTCACTCCCGTCCGCGATTCTGCCCGTGGTTGCTTTGCGCGCACATTACCGGCGCGGGCGTGCCTGCCGATTGGGGAGAGAGGACCCCGTTGCGTTGTTTACTTACTGCGTGCCTACCTGTAACTTACTTGCTAATTGCCATGTTGACTTTCTGCAACGATTCGTCGTGCCTTCCACTGCTGTCTTTTTCTGCCCATTACTGACCTCACCTGCTTCTGCGAAATTAGCGGTGTGTTTAGTAAGTAAAGTGACGATGACTTGCATCAACAACGACGAGTTGGCGATGTCTTCATGCACTGCGTTACGGAGCATCTGAGGACATGCCACCCCATCCCATTCCCTTCTCCGTCCCCATCCCATCCTTCCCCATTTCCAATCTCAACCCCAACTCGTGTCATCATCAACTCACCCCCTCCTCGTTGAAGCCATTCCCGGGCTCACAACCTGTCCTGTGTGGTGGCGAAAAAGATACTTGAACATACATGAACCACCGCCGGGCCAATGGCC
The DNA here is from genome assembly GCF_000319635.2 of Colletotrichum fructicola Nara gc5. Taxonomy (NCBI): domain Eukaryota; kingdom Fungi; phylum Ascomycota; class Sordariomycetes; order Glomerellales; family Glomerellaceae; genus Colletotrichum; species Colletotrichum fructicola. The sequence continues at coordinate 1,798,568 of NW_027094051.1, read as the reverse complement.
ACATGCACCATCGAGACAACAATGGCATCACATCAGTCACTAATCATGCAAAGTGCCTTGGGCTCAAACCAGCCACTTCGCCATGTTTGCGCTTCTCGGTCTGGGGGTGGGCGTTCGCTGCCTGGGAGCCTGGGAACAGCAGAAAGACCCTGAAGATCCCATCTGTCGAGGCGTGCGGCCTTGCCCCAATCCAACGCTGGGGCTGCGTGCAGCTAGCCGTGCCTAGGTTAGGTGCCTTGGATACATACCTAGTACACTAGCGCCGCCGCTTGCCTGCTGGCTGTTCGCGATCCTCCGTGTCATTCCCCGGCCGTCAGATGGTCCGCCGCGGGCGCCGCTGCGCTTCGCTTCGCTACGGTGCGGTGCGGTGCGGTACGATACCGTACCGCTCTGCAGACAGAGACACAGACCGATTACACGCACACACATCACCTGCTCACCCCCCTTGCTCTGTCGGTCTCTCTCACTGCCCGTCCGCGGTAACATACGCGATACACATACAGAGTACACACGCAAACTGGACGCACTAAACCGCCTGCCCGCCCACACCACCACCAACTCAATAGCCGCCTCCAATGAAGACGCTTCCCTCGGGTCACCGTACACAACATGAAGAAAAAGCAAAGCCCGGACGCCCCGGCAATGACGTTGTTTGCAGCAGGTGCGCTTACAGGCTTTTTGTGTCTTTTTGGCTTTTGGGAACCTCGTTAGGACTCGACCTCGGAGTCCCTGCTGCCGCCATCACGATCCTGTCATGTCAGGCTGAGGGGAAGGAAGTGGTAGGAATGCAGGAATGCATCTACCTAGTGCGCTTCATCAGTCGCCGACTGGGGAAAGCTCGCCTTGCCTCCGCCGCCTCGCCTGTTGCCCGTGACTTGACTTGCGGCTGACCAGCTATGATTGCCAATCAAGGTTGGGATGGCATATGAAGCAGTCCAAAGAGAGAGTTGCCACCGCTGCTCAACTCTGCTGCCGTCGAATCGGGTGCGTCGCGGTCTGCCTAGTCGTTGAGCCCTGGTCGACGTCCGTCGTCTTTGCTACCGTGGTATCAAATGGTGCAGAGGTGCGGTGCTGTGCTCTGCATCTCGCAGCCATCTGGCTCGTGATTGATGCAACATGGCCATGCTCTCCGAGGATCGAAACCGCGGACCCGATTGTCTCTCGGTTGTGGGGATATTGCACATTGGCAGCTTGTCGTGACAAGGAAACCCTTCAACCTCGCAGACCGACCGTCCAAAACCGAATCAAACGTCGGCTGAATAGGACCACCATGGGCAAATGCGTGCGTAGTCTTGCTCCATAACGCCAACCTCCCATGACGGAGGACATCGTCATGGCCTCAGGCAATCCTGGAGGTTGCTGAGGTCTCGGGGTCCACCGTTCAGACTTCAGCTGCGCTAGGGTCTTTTGGGCTTGGTGTCCTTCCTGGGGTCTTGGATCCTGACTTCCTTGCGAGCAGGTACGGTACGTACCGAGGGAAGGGAAAGCAAAAAAGCTCGCCCGCCCCGCCGAGGCGGTGTCATCCAATTATTCCGCTCTAGCCCACCACCAAAGCTTGATCGAAGCTTGACTTCACTCTGCGTCACGAAGCAGGAAATGATCAGAGGTTCTTGATCAACGCAGCGCACAGCTGTTGCCCGCTTCTTGGCTTCCTCGACGCGTGCTACTGTGGAGAGTCCAGCATCTTGCTGAAACACGCGCATCCACTTTTTCCTTCATCTCTGGTTGCGCCCAAGTTGGATCCTCGAACGGCCTTCCTTTCCGTCCCGCTCAGGACTGGGGCAATGACACGGCGCAATCGGATGCTGCGAGCGAACGAAGACAAACCTGTGACTTTGACGGCTTCCATCTCCAATATCGATGGCTCGCAAGCTGGGAACCTGGGTCTTTGGAACGGTATCGGCTCGGAAACACGCGCTCGACATTCTCCATCAGAACAAGGGGCCACGCAGTCCGATGCCTTTCCTCCGTACCACGACTCCCTCCGTTGTCATTCATACTACCGTACACGATAATGACATGCCCACTCACATTACAAGGCAACAAGATAACCAATTCACTCTAGCTCGCGCGTGCCAAGTGGTCATTCTTGACCTCAGCTGTAGTGGCAGTGGCCCAGCTGTCGTCTGCCTCATCTTATGCCTTGGCCCAAGGTGGCCGCCCGCCAGTCAGCATCAGGTCCGCCGTCTCCATATGCCACGGTTCCAACATCGTCATCCCCAGCATATCCATCTCCAGCAAATCCAATCCGGCGGAGCCTCGCTTGGCTGGCTTGCTGCTGGTTCCCTTCCCAGCATCCCAGTCCCCCGATTTCTTAGTCCCAAGTCTCCAAAGTCCAAACCCCCAATTGCATTCTTTGAATCCTTCGTCCCATCCCATCCTATCCTCCCTCAAGGGCAATCGGCTCTGCTCCCACTAACGTTCAGTCCTCCAGATGCCCCACCAGCTGTCAAGTCTCTCCTTGAACCCGCATTTTCAATCAATCATGTCGGCCATGCAAGAGCTTTGAGATCGTCCCCGTCCCTTTCCCTTCTCTGTCTACTTGGGCTCTAACCTAACCCCTTCTTCTGACCTTACCTTAAGTCTCCATCCCCGAAGCTCGCCATCTACATTAGCTCCAACGGACGGGCATACGATACGAATTAGCGTCGGCCTCGCGGCAGAATGGCAGATTGTCTTTCCAAGTGGTTCCTCGGCTTGTCCACACCCCGTCGTCCACCGCACTAAGCTGCTAGTCCCTTTCGTTTCGTCCAAGGACGCCATCGCCATCACTTGGCCTTTGGTCTTAGTGCCCCATCTCAGTGCTGCGATAAAAAAGTACCAAAATGCTACGTAACGTCTCTCGTCCTCCGTCCCCTCATCACCCCGTCTCCGTTAGCCTCTTCCGTAGCCTGCCCCGATTCTCCGCCCCGAAACGCCTCCATCATGGCAAAAAGAAGAGACATGGCGGCGAGTCAAACCCCCTCCCCCTCTCTGCCCCCCCTCCTTGTCTGTAGTAGTGCCAGTTCCGCCTTTCCGTGTTGCCCGCCGCCGCAAAACTTCGACTCAGTTGCCGCAACGGCGCCTGGTCCCAAAACAAAACCCGCCGCTAAAGCAAAGCGCCCCGGAGCCACAAGTTGGACACTTTGGACCGGCGCGTGGACCGACCAGCACAACGTCGTGCCTTGGAGCCTCCACTTTCACACGACACTTTCGCCTTCGCTTCACAATCGTCTTTCAGCGTCTCCAATTCCCCTCAACCCCCCACTCTTCTATCCCATGTTCTTCAATGTCCAAACTGCGAAATCCAAGACCGTTACCACCACGCTTTTTTTTTAAGTCCAAAACTGGGTATCGGCCGTCCGTGTGTAAGTACCTCTCCAGACGGGCACAGATGCGCGTTTGTGCCTAGCTTCAGCATGCGCATGTGTGTGTGCCATTCGTCCCCGCGTACCGAACGCAACCGCCGCGCCGATCTCTCTCTGACCACGCGGCAAAGCTCCTCCTCCTCCCATCTCTTGACGTGGAACACTACGTGCGCTCTTCTTTCTCTCATCTCTCACACGCACACGCAACGCATTTCACATGCAGTGACATACCAACAACAACAGACGCAAGATGTGTTCCTTGACACACCCAACCAAACCGGACGATCACCCCCTTTCCCACATGAGATCGGCGCGGCGTCTTTCCCCCCTTTCCCCCCCATCCCCCTGTTTTAATCTGAGCCACTCGTTCATGGAGTTCGTTGCCATTCCCAGGTTCTCGTCAGAAAAGAAAGAAAAAAAAAGGGAGAGAGTTTAAACTTATCCCTCCCATTGGGTGTGATATGCTTGCAATGCCTCGTTTCGGGTTTTCAGCTGCAACTCGCGGTACCAGCCGTTCAAGCCGGTAGGTCAGGCAACGGACGCCTGTGGTTCGTTACCAAAAGACCAGCCTCATCTCACATATCAACAAATCATCAACACTCCAACACATCATTGCCGAAAAGGACAAGCAAAGGGGTGGCGAGTCGGTGAGAGCCGAACACACCTTTCCATATGGCCTTAATTCCCAAATGCGGGGGGAATGGGATGGGATTGGGATGCATGGCTGCGCGCGTGCCCTCGTGCGTTTTGTGATGGGATTTTCCCATATCTCGATGGGCTGCTGCTTGCTTGCTGCCGCTTGCTGCTGCTGCTGCCGCCCCCATGCCATGTGGTCATCAATCCCATCTATCTGATGCTTCCATGCCCGGGCTGCCGCTAATCGATCGAACCCTTCCCTTCCCGTCTTGTGCTAGGACGTCCAACAACAAAATCCTCCTTCTCTTAAAAAGGCCCCCCCTCCCCTCTATTTTCCCTCCCCTCTATTTCCCCTCCCCTCCCCTCCCCTCCCATTTACATCTGGGAACAAAGGAGTGGTCTGATGTTTTTTCGACGCATGCCGATCTCCAATATCCGTGCTGTCGAAACGGCTGCAGATTTCATCGTGGGGTGTGTGAGAACCAAGCTGAACGCGGCGATGCTCTGCATGTCAGAGCATACCAAGGCGCAAGCGAGATGGAGCAGAGTAGTTGTTTCAATGTGTTTTGTTTTGTTGTTCGCACTACTATTATATTATACTATGTCGCGACAATATGTACCGCTTATTCCATGTTCAGTAAGTTCCCACCAGCCGAGTATCCAGATCCGCCTCCACCCACCCACCCACGTGCCGCCGCCTAATCTTGCTTGCTCTCCCAAAAAAGATTGACCCAACCACGCCCATTCTCACAAAAACTCCGTGAGCCCAGTAGTTATAGTCGTAGCAAGTAGCAAGACAGCACAATGCCAAACAAATAACCCAAACGATGCGACTAAGATGCTCGAAGCAATTAGCTTGATGGGTATAATCATCGTGTGAAACTAATAGTACAGGTCGCCCTTTCCCAGAATCTCTGTCTTTCAAGAGATGTTTTTCTCTGCGGAAACAGGGGCGAGTTTTGAGAACCACGTAGGCCCCTTTTGAGTTCGTCATCTAAACTGCAACCCTTGGTAAGCAACATGATGCCCGGGCGCGGAAAACATGATGAGCGCGCAACAGGATCAACTGAGCGAAAAGGAAAAAACAATGATGAAATATCCCAGAAATCCGTAGAACGCCGAAGGGTGAGGGTATCGCCGGGTCCTCCATGACCACTGGGAGATCTTCTCCCTCTTTGGCACAACTCTGACAACCAAAGAAAGCACAAAAACGTGGTTGGTCCAGCCACCAACCTGTCCCGTTCCCGGGAGGAGCGAGTGTAGTGTTGCGTGGTGTGGGGTTGAGCGATCGACAGTGAAGTGAATCTCGCCCTTGTCCACCCATATCCTCCTCTTTCCCATCCCCTTTTCTCATTTCGCGCCGGCCAAAACGAGGGTACGCCGATTCCACCGCCACGCTTGATGAGTCCGCTGACCCAAATCGATGTCGGAGGATTCGATAATAAAATAAACAAAATTTGGTGGATAAAGTCCAGCATATCGTGAGACGCCTTTTGTGACGCTGAACCAAAGTGACAACCCCGCCCGCCAGTTCCTTTGCCGCCGCCCGACTTTTTGTCTTTGTCTCTTTCGCTCGCAGATAGGTGGATATTAAAACGAGGGTAGAGAAAGGTATCATGTAAAACCAGAAAAAATAGGACAATGCGAACCGTCTAAAAAATCCCAATTGTGATGCCACTCAGTGAGGTGCAGGATATATGAGTGGTGCCGAGAGTGGATATGGGATGATGATCATGACTCGAACCGGAAAAATTCGTGATCTCGTACTAGCCCTGCACGCGGCAGACTGTCTCGATGTTTCGGATGCCTCGATGCAAATTCGGTGTGCCGCCAAGAGCAAACCAAATGCTCAAGCCTCCGATAAACGTGATTTAGTCGGAGTTGTGATCCTCAGATCCAGCCTCTGACCGGGCATCGCCCTTGTGCACCTTCTTGTGCCTTCGGAGATTTGATACAACGGAGAAGTGGCGGCCGCATCCCTCAACCTCACAAGCGAAAGCTGAGTTCGAGTCAGCATGAGAGCACAATTGGGCTACTTTTGAATGAGAAAGAGACATACGCTTCTCGCCAGTGTGGCTGTACATGTGAGTCTGGAGAGACGAGGGCCTGGTGAATCGCTTGTCGCAGACCTTGCACTTGTGCTTCTTCTGCGTGCTGGATGAAACCTTGGAGCTGAACTGTCCCATCATGGACTGGGGAGCCGGAGGGATCTGAGCCGCCATGAGACCGTGGGGGCGAGGCAACGTCCTGGAGGTGACAGACTCGATGTCCGAGCCGGCGGTAGAGTAGTCAGAAACGGAATCGGCACCGTAGTAGTTGCCAAATCCGGACGCGGAGGAAACGGAAGAGCTGGTAGAGTGAGTCGAGGGGAAGCCGTAAGCATCGCCAGAGCCCCTGTCACTGCGAGCGCCGTAGATGTTGCGCGGGGTCTCTTGGCTCATGGCGAGCATGCCATGGCTGGCGTCGAGTGCATCGGCGAAGCTCCTGCGGTCATCGTGATGTTGGATTCCTCTGTTGCTAAAGTCAATCATTGAGTTGCGTTGTGGCCGGGCCAGGACGTTTGGGTCCGAGACGTCGACCAAGGAAGTTGAGGGTACTGACGAGTGAGAGAATCTTCTGGAGTGCTCGGGTTCCGGGGCGAGGGCGAAGGTAGAGCGCATGGGAGCGGGAGCGTATCCCATTGTCTCGTAAGGCGTGGGCGAGGCGGTGTAAGAGCCGTTGACGGGGGAGGCGGCCGTCGCGTAAGAGGCATCACCGTAGGCAGGAGCCGAGGTGGCGGCCATGCGGTTGATACTGAGGATATCTTGAGGGAGCGTGAGTAAGTCCGTCCTAGGCAGAGGGTCTGCCATGGGGAGACTACCTGCTGATGCTGCCGTCACTGGGATCTGGCCATAAGAACCCAAAGATGAGGCATTGCTGCTCGTGCTAGTGCGGGCAGTATGTGACCTGTCCAGACTCAAACCCGAACCGAGACCATGACCGTTGCCGACCGCATACAAGCCGTTGGGTGCTTGAGGGGAGGACGAGGTGTTGGCCCAGGGGTTTGAGAACTGGGGAGAGGTGGAGGAAGTAGCGTAGGAAGACATGTGGTCGAATGTGTTTAAAGGTCCGAATCGTTGTTGGGAGTCTAGTGTCATAGTCATGATCGGAGTGTGTGGTGGTGAGAGTGGTGGTGGTTGATGTGAGAGATGGGATGACGAGGTGTCCGTCAACAAAGGTTCGGTGGGATAGCGTTTGCTGATCAGATGCGAGTGTCCGACTATTGAAGAAAAGAGCCAAGTCGTGACACGGATCAGATAGAACTGGATGATCCCGTGGGAGATAGGAAGTTGAGGTTGGGGGATCAGCGAGGTTTAAGTGTGTGCCTGTGGACTACTGACACACTTGTATTTGAACCAGTTGAGAGCTGAGACCAATCGTTTGGGCCGACCAGGCAAGAGTCGTATGAAGCTTGTTGCACAGTGGTCAGCGGGACATGGGAGGAAGTGTGGAGACGCTTTCTCTGCAGACAACTGTGACGACTCCGACTCAGAGTGATCGACAGCGCCAATATCCCGTGGGAAAGAGGCCGAGGCGGACAGGGTTGGGGGCGATTAGGTAGGGTAGCAGGCTGGTTCAGATTGGGACCGGGGGGCAGGCTGAGGAGGAGGAGGCTAGGACTAGGGATTGGTGCTGGGGACCGGGACTGGGACTTGGATTGAGGGTCGAGCAGACCAGGTGGTGGTGGTGGATGGAGAAAGAGGATGTGGATGTGGATGAGCGACTGCGGAGCGGATGCGCGGTAGTGCGTAGCGTGGTGTAGATTGGAAGAAAGCAGAGAGAAGAGATGGTGGCTCCAATTTTTGACAAGACGACCAGGAGAAAGGAGACCTGGAGTACGCCAGGGACAGTCGGAATGGGAGAAAGATCTGCGGTGTCGAGGACAGTTTGGTGAAAAGTCTCGAGGTCAATTGGGGAGCCGTGACAGGGACCCCAGGTGTCCAGCAGTGCGGTGTAATGCGAGGACGGACGGCTGTGAGGTCAGCCGGGAAGAGACGACTGTAAGGTCTTTTTTTTTCTGCTCTGCGCCTGTGCTGTCCCCTCACACAAAGTTCGAATGGTGGGGGTGAATTTGTTGTTGTTGTTGTTGGATGCGGCCGTGAGTGTGCTGCAGTGTGTGCCTCTGGCCTCTGGGCTTGAGGATTATTGCTTCTTTTTGCGGGTTGTGTGTATGGTAGTGGTGCTCTCCCGCTTTGGATAGAGAGACTTTGGAACTTGGCTATGGGACGATGAAGCGAGGCGAGCAAGGCGAAGCATCAACGAGAAGGCGGAGCGCGTCTAAGGACGATTGTGTATTTGCTTGGTGCGGTTTGAGGTTGGTTGATGGAGCTGATGATCTCTGATGATGAGCGTTCAGAAAATTGGGTCAAAATTGTAGATGGGCCCGAAAATGATGGGAGGCGAGGGAACAACGCTTTTACATCTGGTGGTGCCGGGTCGGGAAGGAGAGACACAGAGATGAAGCTATGATGTCGGTTTACTTGGTGTTAGGTACGTTGTGTGGAGCGATGAGAGAGAAGGGGTGGGGTGTGTGGGAGAAAGGGGGGGCGTGTGAAGGGGGTGTGAAGGGGTGTGGTCTGAAAAGTGAGGTAGTCGACGAGAAGGAAAGAGGGCAAAAGAGTGAAGGGTCCAGGGTAAGGTAGGGTATCGTTAGCCATGGATGGGATGGGGGTTCAACTCGACGAATGGGACCGGGGGGGCAGATGGGGAGGGAGGGAAAGCAGAAGGGAAGGAGGGAGGGGGGCCAAGGGCAGGGACCAAGTGAAGTGGACATGGTCATGGCTGGTCATGGCAGCAGCTAAGGTGCTGCTAGCACTATGGATACCTTCCCTATGACACCCGACTGCACTGAGGAGAGGAGGAGCACAGCGGTGGAAGCAGGCAGGAGCAGTCCTTGAGGTGGGAGAAGGAGAGGAGAGAGACTTGCCCCGGTACCTTCTTCCTAGAAGTTGCCGGTACAGTCAAGGCCATGCCTGTACAGGCCAGGTACCGCGCTATGCGGGAGCAACTACCAGCGAACAGCGCGGCTGCCACCAGTGCATCTTCGTTTCGTCCGCCCGCTTGCCAAGTACGGCTGAAGTATCTCATTCCGCACTCGCCTGCCCCGACTCGGTACTTTGGACAAGGCTAGCAAGTGCAAGCACCACCTGCCACCCACCTACCTACCTACCCAACTACGAGCCTTCCTTCCTACCTACCTGTGACTTGCACTTGCACTTGCACCCGCACGCTTGCCCGCTCGCTCGCTCACCAGCGCTGCCACTGACTGCTGCTTGAGTGTCCTGCTCTCACGCGCCTCCCCCACCAGTCACCAGTCCCTACCTACACCACGTATGGAAAGGTTCAGTCCACAAGGTACCGGTATCTGTTTCTCCCGCTCGCCATCGCCTCTAGCGCATTGCCCATAATGTCGTCGAGAGGAGCTCACTCTCTCTTTCTGCCCCCATCTGCCCAATCCGAGCCATATCCACCGCACTAGCATAGCGTGAAGATCAAGGTCGTGAAGTAAAGGTCAGGGTCGAGTAACGTAGGATGGCGGTCTTGGTTTCCGGTCGACCTTTTCTCTGTCTGTCTCTCTCTATGACAGAGAAACAGGACGCACCCCGAAGGAGAAAAAAAAACGCCACTTATGACGGGCAGGCAAGGACACGGCACTGGAGGGGGCAGAGGCCAAGAAACCCCCGACCGGACGAGGAGCTTGTGCCTTTTTTTTTTTTTTTTTTTTTTTTTTTTTTTTTTTTTTGGCTTGATGTCGGCGTACGTAGGTAGATACGAATATTGGTGGGCGGACTGGCTCCTCATTCTCTCCTCCTCCTCTTGTCCGGGAATTGGGACATCTCATTCGATAGGTGGGCGTCCAAAGCCGAAGCAATCAGATTGTGGTGAGTGGGAGGATGGATATGCAGGGTCTTTGCAACAGAGAGAAAAAACCACACGACTCCTTTCCCCTACCGCAAGGCCTACGCAGCTTTCGTACATGGGAAAAATCCCGCCATGCCAGATACGTAGCCAGCCTGCTAGCATCATGGCCAGATTCAGACTTCCCAAGCCTTGACTCGGAAACGGCGCTGTTCGCCACAAGTCCCTTGACCAGGCTGAGAAGGGTATCCAGACTGCCAGACACTTTATTTCTGAGAATGGCCTGCTTGAATGTGGATGGATGGGCTTTAAGAGCCAGGGTTGTTTGGGCGTTCTCGTCCAACAGCTGTCCAACGATAGTGTCCCGTTCAGATATACATCACAGCAAGACAACGCGGTGTGACTGCCTGCCGCCCAACGAAAGTCCTTTTTTTTTTTTTTTTTTTTGGTGTTTTGCCAAATGGAGGTGTGCAGAGCCCAAGTGCGGTCCTATTGATTTCTCTCCCCCTTCCCGCTGCGTGTGATGGCATCGTAGGTCTGCACCCGGAAAGTGTCATGAACGACGTGAAAGTAAAAAGAGTGGAGGGCAGGGCACGGCAATAACATCTGAGTGGTGAATTGGCTTCAGAGAGGAGCTCTCGACTGGAGCATCGCAGGCGCAAGATGAGGTACGTGACCCCGTGACCGCTTCCGCTTTGCCAGCAGCAGTCAGGTAGGCCCGTTAGTAGGTGGGCTACCATGAGAATGCGTCTCCTCCCCCCCTCTCTCTCTCACACAGTCTGTCCACTGAGCAGAGAGGAGGAAAAAAACAGAGAGGATTGGTAACTTTGGTACACAAAGCAGCCTCTTCATTGCACCGGGCTGCGTTCGCTCCATAGCGCTCACCTCTGGCATCCAAACGATGTCAACGACATCCTTGCGCGTCGACAGAAAAAGGACAAGGGTAAAGTTAGAAGACGTATTGCGGTACTGTGAGGCCGGCATGCAAAGGGCAAAGGGAAAAAAAAAAAAAAAAGGTAGGGGTGAGCCATGAAGAAACTGTGAGGGCGCAAGGACAAGAGAAGTGGACCGCCATAGTACTGTGCTCTGTGTACAAAATACTTTTTTTTTTTTTTTTTTTTTTTTTGGGTCGTCTGCCTTTTCCACACACGAAAATACTATGGTCGCTCGCCCACTGGTAGGGAATAAGCAACCGGCAACCGCAGACTGACATCAATGAGGGCGCCAAGAGAACAGACCTTCTGCTGGTGGGCAGGGGCCCTTGACATGGTGGGGTGTCCCTGGCCAAGACGAGGCGGCGTGTGGTTATTTTGTTGTGCTAGGTAGTGAAAACCTCAGGGCGTCTGCTCCTCGACCTCAAGTGCACCACTGACGTAAGGCACGTCAATGTATTGATGCGTTTCGAGCAGGGGGGCGCAAGGTTGAAACAACCTCCACAGGTGCCCACCCGGAAACTGCTGTCATCAACTGGCAGGGGAAAGGGGAGGGGCGCGTCTGGGGGCTCTTTGGAATTGAGCCCTGGTGGTGAACATGGTGTGTGGGAGGACCGACATTGAAGCACGACGATAGAGTGAGTGCAAGTGGAGGGAAGGGAATGGGGAAAAAAGGACGAAGGGGACGAAAAAAAAGGGGAGCCACTAATTCAACAATCAGATTTGACCTTTCAACACTCCCTCCAGGCTCCTCCTCATCGTCGAGGACACAGACACTCAGAGACAGGCCCTGCCTTACAATACTACACTGCCTATCCGTACCAGAAGGATACCTTACGCAGCGCACTACGTACTACACAACGGGTACCCGTAGATGTTTCCACGTTCCCTGCCACGCTCTCTGCGCCTGCTGCTCTGCTTGCCTGCCCCCCCAGTCCTCATCATCCCCATACCATACCCATCCCCTCCTCTATCCTGTCCCTTCTGAAGGGGGAGGGGAGGGGAGATGACATGGGGCCTGCACAGATGAGGGCGGGCGGAATTGAATGAGAGGGTGCTGCTGGACCACATCGCAACCGCGGCTTTGGGCAGCAAGAATGCTGGACCAGAGACAGAAGGGTTCGACATTGTCGTCATATCACCGCATCTCTGATACGTTGACATCCCACGCCTGCAACCCATCCCACCAAGAGTACGAGATGGACGCAACTCTGCGATCCCGTCGCCGCCCTCGCCGTCGCCGTGCCGGGGGAGCGAGCGACATTGCCCATTTGCCTATTCGTATACCTTGACGTCCTCCGGCTTTTGATGAGATGACCGGGGGGCACGGAGCAGGGTGCCCGCCATCCCGCCTTCCACTCATGTCGACATCCAGTCGAACCGCCGCTATCACATCAACGACAGCCATGGAGAGCCTCAGATTGGGGGGGGGGGGGGGGGGGGGGGGGGGGATGCGCGCCCGTCATAGCTACCGCCAAACACGAATGAAAGAAAAGGAGAATGCGCCATAGTGGCAGTTTCGCAACCCCCTCCCGCGCGACTGCTCTAGTACACCGCTGTGACTGCTACCCACGCTCAATTCACCCATTCAGCCTTCAGTCCGCGTCTGTTGGATGCTTGGGTATACTTGCAGCCGATTTTGGCGGGCATGGTACTTCGGCGCAGGTCTCACTCTAGCGTCGACGCCTGCACGCAGACATCAGACGGGGTCCCTGGTGGCGAAATCCAACGCTGGCTGACATCAAACCCGCCAGGAAAACTGCACCGAGAATGCTTAAACGTCGGTTCCTGCTCAGTACGTGGGAGGGAATAACAAAAAAAGGTTACATGTATGACGCCAGTGTCAGCTTCCGCCTCCTCCCACGACCACAAGGAGCTAGCCCATGAACACCTGTGGAAGGCGTCCTTGCCGCTGTGATAATAGTGGTGGTGGTGGTTGAGGTTTTGGTCTTCGTTCAGGGTATCTGTTTGTATCACGGTACGACGGGGGTTGAGGGAGCAAATTCGATGGGGTGTCATGTCGTCCACGAAGCCCTTCGTTTGTGGATTTGGACTGACGTAGTGAGTCTCTCTTTCATGCCCTTCCCCATCATCAGCATCCCCTTCATCTGCGGTTGCGACACGCTTGGCCAAGGAAAAGACCGACCATCATCATCGCGCACTCGTCCTGCTGGCAAGTTCCCAAAAATGCGCCGTATGTACTCTTCTCGTTGTTCGGCCTTCTAGCCGGCCGGGCAACGCTTGCCAAACGTCAAAGAGGCCCAGCGATTACATCAACGATCTGGGGTACCCTCGATTGGCGCTGCCCCTCATCCACCCTCATCCATCCTCAAGGGTGGAGATGCCGCTCCTATTCAGCATCCCGTACGTACCGCATGTTGCTCTCTGCCCTGGATGCTGGGCTAATTCACCTCCTCTAGGTAAGTGAACGACGTTGCGATCTCTTGTTCTCACGTGCTGGGCCTGAAAAGTGTCCGTCTCGCCGTGTCGGCAAGGAGCTCCCCTCCACTCGACGATATCTGGCCCCGTTGTCCTCCACGCCAAGAAATCTCATCTCTCGACCAAAACTTTTCAGTCCATTTTAGGCACACTGGATATCTCTCTCTGAAATATCGTGGGTCGGTTTCGAGCGTGCCGTTGCCGCGCCTGTTGCCTCTCAGCGTTTGTCCCCTCACGCGCTCACGTCGATGTATTTTGCCAGAATTGCGACCAAAACAGACTCGCGCCTTCAATGTGTTCACTCCCTAATCCTGGATGTTTCTCCAACCTGGTAAAGCAAGGGCCACATCGATCAGTATACACTAGGAGTACACGGTAGCATGGGTAGCAAATGTCTCGCGGCTTTCACGGATCTTTGGTGCCTGAGGTGTTCGTGCGGTAAGGCATTCTCACCTCCAACCCCCGACGCGATGAGCGACAGGGGATTCGAAGCAGAAAAGAGGGCCCCGGTACTTGATTGCACCAGAGCCAAAAGACCCACGCAATCGACAAGGATGTGCAAGGGAGCTAACCCACCGTTCCTTTTCAGGGAGATGACGGATGATTGGAGTGGCGTTGCACTAGCAGCTATTCCGCTGCAGCCAGAGAACGACCGCATCAACAAGCCGCCATCCACACTCCAACACCCACCTGACGATGCACAACTAAAATCGCCTTTCGTTCGTAATTCGCCTCTTGACCCTTGGCCGGCCTCGAGACGCTAAAGATTGAGAGTGCGGAACGTTCCTATGTGACCCCCGGTCTTTGCCAGGGCGGCCTAGTCGTGACCGGGGCCCTCGGGGGATATTGAAGAGCGGTCACGATGCGCTTCGGCCTGTGGAAATGGCTTCTGACACAATCCTCTAGTGTCATCTAATCGTTCCTAGTACCTGAGCTGGACCCTGATGAGCAGCTTTGCCTCTGATTGCAACGGTTGTGCCCAGCCAATCATCGCCAGGCTGTGTTTCAAGACATGCCGATGTGAAAGTCGATGTTCCCAGCGACGCCATTTTCTTAGGCACGCCTATTATCTCGAGAAGCGTGAGGAGGCGTTTATGAGGCTTTGACGAACAGTCAGCAACACGGCTTACCAACATTCTCGTGCCAAAACTTGCGGGCCGATTCGGACTCAAGAGGCGTCGTTCAAGGTCCATTCGCTGAAGCGTTGGCTGATATCGTTGTCGCCATATGGTGGCATGATTCCACCCGGTCAAATGTCGTGGCAAATAACATTTGCCGTGGTGGCTCGACACATCGAGAACGTTTCATTTGGCCCCTATCCAAACACGGGCTCGTTGACCCCGATAACGAGAATCCATCATCTTAGCAACGGAAAATTTGTTCGACATTGACGGGTCCCTAGGCGTTCGAGAAGTGGCATGTGGGGTCCAAAATTCGATGAGTTGAAGGCCCTAGGACGAGAATGGGTGCATGTAAGTTCAATTCGGCAATAAAATCCCCGGACGGTCGTCTCCAGTTCGCTACCTCCATAGCCCGCAGAGAAACAGGTAGGGGCAACCCTGCTCTGAAGCAGCACTTTTCCTAGAGAAACCCCAATAAGCCCATCACTAACAGCCGACGTGCAGCGTCGTTCGATGAGGATGCGTCGTCCTGCCAGGTCCCAACAGCCTCTTCTGGGGCTGCTGTGCAGTTCTTTTCCCGAAGGAGGTGATCATAAGGTGTCGTCTTCGGAATGAGCGAGATGGGATATGCGGAACATGGAGAGTCGCGACTGGGTTCTTCGAGATTATCCCCAGCGTTCATCTCAAATCAAAGCCTCACTATGCCTTATTCGAAGGCGACGAGTTGACAGTAGGCCCAAAACAGTGACTTGAAACACGCTAGGCAGGGGCAGCCCATGTTCGTAGAATTTATAGAGGCGCTGTTAAGGTCGCCGATGAGCCTGGGGCTGCGGTGAACAGACGTGGTTCACGTCGACGAAGGCGTGCCAACCAGCCAACGCGGCGGAGTATCGAGGGCACGTCAACGCTGATCGACTATCCGTATTAGTTTCGAAATGGGCTCGGCGATGATGGGGTTGAGGATTTGATAAGTCGACCTCATGTCGTTGAGAGTGGGACATGGCAATAGAACGTGCTTCCATCTGCGGTCGAGTGACGATATCTGACTCCATCAGACGAAGGGGAACGTGCTCTGGCAGCTTCTGGTCCTGACACAACGGGAGGCCGCAATCACAAATGGCGAACAACGGGTGGCGGCAATGACGAGCGGCTGCGGTAAGCCATCGCGCCATGCTCAACGCTCGTCCCTTGACCGAGCAGTTGAGGCTATTGAAAAACGGCGCGCCTACCAACGAGCCACTGAATAACACAGCTCAGTTCCCCGAAGGACTCGGATTTGGCTGTCAACGGCACTGAGTAGGGCCGAACGCACAGGTGAATACCTGGAGCCGTCGCAGAGGTGCAGTTGAGTTGAGCGTGGAGGGCCACCTGATCCAGATACCCGAGATGATGACGGCGCCGATCAACGCCTAGAATTCGGCGCCAGCTCCGGCACTGACTGATCCTCTCTTCAAACAATAACAGGGTCGCATCCAAGGAAACAAATTCTGTCGGCTGCAATCTGTAGGTAATCTGTCATATTACCGTTCCAACGGATGAGCGGGCGCCGGCCTCGTGCGGCAACAAAGTGGATTTCTCGAGCTGCCAAAGGCGGATGTCAAATCTTGGAAGGGCTCTCAAGAAGGATAAAGAGTCGACCCACAGGGCCTCGGATGCAACGCTGGCGGTGGATTAGAGTTCGAGAAGAATGTAATGTCGAGAAACGTGCTGGATAGGGTTGCCTAGTGCAGTACTCCGTAAGGCAAAGCATAGGTAGCATGGTATGGGTATGGATGGACTGGGAGGAGCCTTAGTGACTTTGTGTGATCAAAGATGCCGAAGGGCAGTGCAAGCGCATCGCGGGATGCTGAGTACGAGAAGCTCATTAAAATAACCCTTGGCGGAAGATTATGAAAGGATTGCGTCTAAAGGGGGGACCCCAACACCCAAGTGCCAGCCCGCCCGTCCAGTGCCGTAAGGTAGGTGTGCTGCGTGCTGCGTGCTGCGTGCAGTGTGCGGTTGCGTGGATGACCGCTGCGCAGCCTGGTAGCGACAGCGGAGGAGGCGGGAGGGCGAGCCATCAGGAAGCCCCTTGCGGATTGAGTCGACAAGGGTGTGTCTCAGAATCGACCAGGATTCCCCAAAGGCGGGTCTTTTCTGCTGTTGGAGGCAATCAAGCACTCCAGAAGAGACTCCAGACAGCTCCCTTGGCATTGAACTGTATGGAGACGCTACGCCGGAAGGGATGGTAGTGTGCTCGACGACCCCGGCCTGTCTGCGGTCCACAGCGGGGAATGACGATCATAACCGTTTTTTGATTTCCTGCAGACGGACCAGCCGTGCCAGCCTCACTTTGCTTTGCGGACCGGTGCCTGTAGTGCCTGGGGGTGCCTGAAGCTCAGAGTGCCATCGCCTCTGATTGTTGTCTCTGGAGCGTGTTGGGGAGCCTAATTACAGCGAGGAAGAGCCGTGAGGCGCGCCCAGCGACGGGACGGCAAGGACGGGATACGCGCTCGCCGTTGGACGCTCGAGCTTCAGGATTGCCAAAATGGTTTGGTAACTTTGGACTATTTCTCTCTCGAGTCCCGATTTGGACTGCAAGAGGACGACCACAACGGCATGGTGAAGATTTTAGCGCCTAGGCGTTTCTTGCCGTATCCTGCGTCCCTGCACAACTGCGGAGGCTTTGCATGCTGCTTCTGCTGCCGCGAGTGGTCACTGCCGCTGCCTGTGCCTGTGCTTTGCTTGCTTGCCTGCTCGTTGGATGCTGCATCTGCTGGTGGTGCTGTTGTTCAACAGTCGAATCGAGAGCCATGCAATGGAGGAACCCTGTGAGCAGGCATTGATTTGAATTTGTGTGTGGGTCCATCAGAGCGTTGTCTCCAGATAGATGGCGGGCAGTGGGTTCATGTCTTCGTCTTCGCTCGCTCAAATTTCTGCCCTCGACTTTTGTGTTGCATCGAGAAGAATGGAGCAATAGTTCTGATGAGTGATGATGCGAAGCGGTCTCCGTCTGAGAGCGTGTGCCTGGCAGGCACGGGGACGCGAGACGCAGTACAACTCCTCTTGCTTGGTCGTCCGTGTGATGGCATGTACGGATATCCGTACCCGTCCTTCTGCCTGCTGTCACGCCGACTGAAAATAGCTGGTAAGGACCAGGGGAGGAGCATTTGTTCCTGTTCCTGAGGCCGTTACTGTTCCTCTTCCTGCTCCTGCCCCGGCCGGCGTTCGTGACATCCGTGATTGACCCGTATCGGCAAAAGGGGCAGGACAAAACCAAGAACATCCCAAGTCGTCTGTTGGTCAATGCCGCATGTTGGACGTTGGGTCTGATATGTGCTGTAACTTGCGAGTGTTGTAGGTATTTTGGCGCAGGTGGAGCGGACGACGGGTGACGCGCGTAACTTGTTGCAGACATGTGGTTGACTTTGACAGACTGACGCCCTGAGCGACGCCTACCGAGACGGGACGAACGTCTCTCCCTAGCGGCATCGGGAAGTTCTGTTGATCCCATCAGGTAGCTCCAATTTTGCCATGGCGAACAGCAGGCAGCGAAGCCGGGCTAGCAGGACGAAGGCCCAAGTTACACAAAAGCCTTGGAGGCGTCTTGTCTAACAATGGCTGCACGTTCTAATGGCGGAAGTCGCTGCAGCCGGCAAGCCCAGAAGGAAGACGCGAACGACCGTTTAGAGAAGCCAGGCCAAAAGCAGAGTTTGAGGTGGGCTACCGCTGTACGGCGGCGTCATGTAAGGGTCAAGGCGCTCCGATGTTATTGTTGTGAGGACGCCAACCGGAGCGGTGTGGCCACTAGGCTCAAGCCGCATACGGGGATGTCGGACAGAGACAAAGACTAAAGTCGGTGCTGTCGCTAGAGATGCGGCCACGATGATGGCACAAGAAGGGGCGACAGTGATTGGTTTGGGCCTTCGGGTTGGAGGATGTGATATTGACAAGCTGCATCCGTGTTGTTGTCGGTGCTATCTTCTCCTCCGCAATGCCCGATTCAGGTAATTCTGTGCTCGATGACGAAGCGATGGAATCCAGCTCGCTGGGGTCGTGGGGGAATAAGAAAAGGGGGATGAAACGTGCGGGAGTGGTGTTGATCGGATAGGATTGATGCTGTAGCGGTGGTCTGCAAGTTGGAAGTTGCGGCTCAGTTGGTTGATGTTGACTCGAGATTCCGTCTCGGTAAGGCTTGTTTGAATCGGGTCATGCCTTCCGTGGTCTTCAGTGCCGCCGCACCTAGTGCCCACTGCCCAGTGGTAGACACGGTAGGCACGGTAGGTAGACAAGGTTACCTTGGGAAAGGCACCTTGCGACGACGTCAGAATTGAAAGCTCAGAAAGTGAGGCAGGCGCGAATGCCCTTCAGCTCGACTCAATAACCCAGCGGGAAAGTGCCACTGACAAAGGCTGAGGTAAGGTTAAGGAAGGCATCTTGAGGCAGACGTCCGCACCGTCGGTAGGGCTGGTGGTTGGCTGCACTTGCCGCAATTCACACCCCCAAACCCGCCCAAACACGGGGGAAACCGACGGAGGAAGGGGCATCGTGGGATGTGTTTCGAAACACTCAATGACGTAGCCCACCTGCCTTGTTCCATCTGAAACGTCTTAAAATCCCCTTGCACTTTCATCGAATCTACTCATATTCCCATGTTTTTTTGGCTCTTTCGCCTGATGAAAGTACGGATACCTACTTAAAGTGCCATGAACCCCGCGTTCACCCCGGATTGATTAGCTTTTCTTTCCCCGGAATCGTTTCGTCCCAGCATTGAACGGCACATCCTCGTACTGATACTGTAGTAGCAATACTTTGCCCAACAACCTCTCCCTCTGTCCGCACCAGCCTCAGATTGATTCAGAATGCAAGGCTCACAATCCCAGGAACCGATTGCCTCCGGTCGTCTTCCGACTGCCCCTCTACAACGAACGTCGGAGGCTTATGCGCCACTCACTATCCTCACTTTCCTCCGGGACCGTCCTTGAGGCTGAGGCTTTGCCGATACCGATCCATTCGGGCGACGCTGTCCCGACACGACAACGCGCAAGACTCTGATATCTGTTGTACCAAATCGGCTTCGTTCGCACTGGTGTGGTGCTCTTAAAACAGATCGCATCGGCTGCAGCACCGCATCACATTCGGCAGGGAAATCGCAATACTTCGAGGCGATGCCGACGAAAGTTCCCTCAACGGTGACAAACACGAGCACCTGAGTCGCACCCCAGCGCCATCTTTGCCGCCTGACGACGCGCAACAGGCTGAGCCGCCAGCCCGCGACGACCGGTGAGAACCTTACCTCAAGCTTCCGAGAGCCCCGGCGCCCGACCGGCCGCTAGGTGGTTGAGCTGGCTCCTCAGCACAGCCAGCTTCCTTTGGTCCACCGCCTCTAGGATGATCTCGTCGCGCTACAATGTTTCTTAGTGACGCAAGCTAGGGGTATTGCTAAAAACAATTGGTATTTCCGCCCAAATTCCGCGGGTGCACCTTGCAGCCTTCTCCTGACCTTCGTCTTGCCGAAGGATCTTCTGGAGCGTTGGAGGAAGCTTCCGGATCAGCGTCTCGACCATGCGTGGAAGAAGTCGACAGCTCGTGGGAAGAGGGGACGACAGCAACATGACGGCGACGATCTATGACGATCGTTGACCTTACACATGGGACGACACGCGCAGGCAAGGCTGACTTTCCGGGTGCGAAACCGCATCCGCGGGTTGAGATTTACCATGGTTGTGTCAGGAGTCAGTACACAGCATGAAGGGGCACCCGTGCCAGCGGGTATTGCAGTGATGGGATCGATCTTGATGGCCGCACGCCCTCATAAACGGCGCGTCGTCCCAGCAAGGCTGCGGCAGAGCACAGCGCCCGTTCCCTCTTTGTTCAGATGAGACACGGCACGGTGGTCCGGTCGACTGCGTACCTTGCACCCTAAACAGGCCCTTCCCTTCTTACATGCTGTTGAACGCAACCGGAATGCAAATGAAGCAAGAAGGTCTCGAAGACTCAAACCTCGCCGGCTTCCGCTGTGGCTGTCTAGAACAGATGTCTAGATATCTTCTCCAAGATTCGCCAGTCAAACCAGGGGAGAATCCTGGTTCTGCCAGTGAATTTGGCCGAGGTCACCGAGACAGGGCTTACTGTGTTGGTGATGGTTGGCTTCCTGACGGCTACTTGGACGGACCTGCGCGACAGCGAGAAAAAGGAGTTCGGGGGCCCTGCAATGACCTGCACCACCCCGGGAATGCTGTCGATCATCTACTTGAGAGGTTATAAACTTGAAAACGGCGTGCGCAAGTAGTTAGACAGGGCGATTAGCGCCTCAAGCAACGCCTCAGACAGATCAGAACTATCACCAGCTAGCCTCAACTCTGTTATCGTCGGCCGATGCGGGCTTGCAGATCCCCCGCAGGGACCCTTTTGCGCCAAAATAAACGCCCGACGACGCCTTCGCGGCCGTTATTCTTTTCGCGACTCAAAATCCCCGGCAAACCAGCTGGGCTCAAAGCAGGGCAATGAGGCGAGTCAGAAGAAGACGTAGGAAGAAGAAAACGGAGCCGAGGTGGGCTTGTTGGCCGCCAAGCAGCCCAGTGAAGTCAGTCAAGTCAGTTTGCGGTGTGTAGGTATTCGTGCCTTACCTTGCGGTGCCGTAGCCACCAACGCTGGCTGCCATAGCACCAACACAAACAGCTCACCTCACTGAGGTATGCGCCCGTCCGATGGCAGAACACTGGACGAAAACGGCCAAGAAAGGCGCCCCTCCCCTCCATGTCGTTTATTAGCGCTGGAGGCAACAAAACCGAAATGTCACTTTCCCATGCCGACGCCTTGCCCCCGAAACAGGCAATGCGCAAAGAAATTCAAAGTTTACTTGACCATAGAGAAAAGAGAATATCAATGTTTTGTGATGAAGTCGGCGAAAGCCAGCATCATTTTGAGGCTCTGTCTCTTGAAACAGGATTTCCCGTTCTCCTTCCTCCATATAATACACTACAGAACGGCTTCGACAATCTACCCGTGTCGACTCACCTGAATCTCGCATCTTTTTCTCCGTCCGGAGAAGGGGGAGGGACGGAGCAGTGGTCAGCTTGGGATGTTCGCCAAAATGTTCCCCACGGGTGCACCCAAGAAGGTATCCGTAAAGCAACTGCAACCTCATCCAACTGCAACGCAAAAATCCCGGGCTGGCTGGTACCTAGGTAATCCAGCCCCTGAACCACGCCCACCCAGAAGGAGAGTTGCATTCCGAAGACATCTCAAACACACCAGCGATGGGGAGGGGGGAAAAACTGTTCTTCTTCCGCGACCCACCACATACACCCTATCGACGTGTATGTACAGTGACTGAAGTACGAATAGGTACGCCAACACATGGAACAGAAGGACTTTGCAGATCATCGCCAACGAGGAAAGGGGAATTTTGTCTTCCTTGGTAACATTATGCCGGTGGGAAAGGAAGAATGCATGAATAGAGTAGAAAGTACCTTCAACCTTTTTTTTTTATCCTCCCTTCGGTGCCTGGAGGAACATCCAGGATATACAGCGTTGGAAAGAGAGAGAAAAAGTGGCCTGTCTCCTATCCGTATCTCTCATCCTCGTAGGGAGACGCAGACAAACCTCCCTTCCGTGGATCCATGATCCCATCCAGCCATCCTTCCATTCCCCGTACGCGAGATTTTGTGTTCTTTTTATAACGTGAAAAATTCGCATGTAGATAGAACCCAGCAGCACGTGAGCTGTGCCTGGCCGGAAGCAAGGCTACCGCTGGCAGAAGAACAACAACAGAAAAAAAGAAAAAAAATAAGGAGACAGCGTAACCGTAGCTTCCTTGCGCTCTCTCTCTCCACAATTGGCACCGCAACACCGCATACGGCGTCAGTAAACACGGACGCGTCGTGACGGTGATGGATCCCGGGGAAAGCGACCTCAAACGCGGGCGTTGCTTTGGCACTTTGTCGGGTCGACGCCGGTAGGAGGGGATGGGTACCCGAGAACGGGGATGAACGATGGGGACAGGAGGCTGGCTGGATGGATGGGACTCTCGGCCAGCTGCGGGTGTTGCACTCTCTCGGCTCTCCGTTGGCTTGCAACTAACTCTTCGAGACTTTTCTGGCTGGCTCCATCTGCGATGCGAACCGAAGGAAACTCACGCGCTCTCGCTCGCGCAACTTTTTTCTCTGTTGCAACGCAGACATCGTGAGATCCTAGACGCGTTGCCCCGGGTCCGATTCGTTGTCGGTGCCGTCTCCATGCCATCAGTCCACTTTACATTGCTTTTATAGTCAATATACGATCCATAAAGCATCGCTTGAGTCATTATCAACTTGAGGCATATAGTACAAAATACACACGACACAACACATGTACAAGAGCAACATGTCCAAGATACATCATGACTTGAGAGAAGGCATACTCGCTGAATAGGATAGTATAAATGAATTGTTTAAAAAAAAGCTTTCGTGATTAGTCTGCCCAACGCCGCTTGTAATGCTCCACCAACTACAAGAAGTCTACACGATCGAGTATTATGACTCAGTACAATGGGCTACCTTGCGCCCGTAACACAACAACACAACACGCGTTATTCAGTGTTGTTCCCTTTTTAGTTCCCATTCTCGGCTTGCTTCAAGCTGTGCTTACTTGCTCGCTGCTGCCCCTCCCTTTCATCCTCTCATCTCGGGGCTGTCTCCCTCTAAATTGGAACACCCCCGCCCTGCCGCGATCTGTGTCTGGATATCGTACGTAGAAAACCTTGAAACCAACCATGAATCAACCTCCCGTGTCACCCCACGCTTGCCTCCGTGTGCCTCCACACTTCGTCTAGAGATGTCCACTTGCCTTACAACATGATGGCCAGCTCCGGCCTGTCGACCTTCTCCTCGTCGAGATTGGGGTAGTATGGCACCATCGCATCGGCGCCTTGGACGTAGGCGTCGTTGTAGAGTCGCCAGTATGGTTGGCGAACCTTGCGAGCTGGGTGGAAGAGACCTGCCCATACGTAGTTGAGGACGACGCCCGGACCGACAGCCATGCGGATGGCCTCAATAGCCTCGATGATACGGTCAATGACGTGTGGACTGGTCTCGAAGAGGTTGGGGTAGAGCAGGTTGAGGAGATGGACCATGGCGTCCTCACAGCCGAGGCCGACAACGCCGAGCGCAATGTGCTTGACGACCGAGGCGGCGGTCTGACGATGGACTTGGTCACGGTCGATGAGTGCGTCTTCGAGAAGAGGTGTAACGGCATAGACGTAGTCCTTGGCCATCTCGCCAATGTATTCGAAGAGGAAGGACAGCGATTTGAGGACACCGTTTTGGACGTTGAGCTCGGGCACTCGGTACTCGTTCATCAGCGCGGGAAGAACCGTGAAAGGCGCGCAAGTCTCGGCGACGATGCCAATAGCAACGGCGGTGTTGACACGCGACTGACGCTCCTGGACGCGAAGGTTGTTGAGCAGGGTAGCAAGAACATCCTGAGGACCAATGGCCTTGGCGATGAAACCGAACGTGTTGTTGGCCGCACGACGGATACCCTTCTTGTGTGCTTTGAGCATGTCGAGCAGCTCGAAGCAAATACGCATCCACTCGCGAGCGTTGACGCTCTCGGGCCCGCGATCAGCGATACGACCAACCAAGTCAATGGTGTTTTCCTGGACCTTTTCGTGTCGGTTGCGCAGGATAGGGGTAAGTCTAGGCAGCAGGTCCTTGATAGGAGGCTGCATCTGGGAGATACCGACCACCGTGACAATGGATCGCAGGGCACCCAAGATAGATCCGAGAACTTCAGGGTACTCTTCACCCAGGTATTCGTAAAGCACGACACCGATTCGGCCCATCATAGCGTCCTCTCCGCACTGCTTCATGACCATAGCAATGCGTGAAATTAGGTCGGCTGCTTGTTGTCGCACCGTTGGAGACTTGTCGTTGAGTCGCCACAGGATGTCGCTGCAAATTTGCTGCAGGTATGGCTTGCAGCGCGTACCGAGGGCGTTGACAACGGAGCCAAAGCCATTCAGCACAACGATATCCTCCACAGTCTGTGACTTGAACGTGGTCAGTATACCGTCAATCAAGCGCTCCTCGAGACGCTCGCCAATATCTGCCGCACCCAAACTGGCAACAATCTTCTCGACCGTCTCGATCGTCATCTTCCTGTAGGCTTCGCTCTCGTCTTGAAGATTCACCACGATTCTCTCTAGAATCTCGCTGGCTCCAACCTTCTGACCGATGTCGACAGTCGTCTCGACGACTTGCTTGTAGTTGCGCTTGTCTAAAGCCATTCGCCTCACCCAGAAACTCTTGAAAAACTCGTCCAACACATGCTCCTTGAGGTAACCTGCTGTGACACCGTCAGTGCCAGCGCACTGGGAGACCACCTTCAGGACAACCTTCTTCATCTCCTCATCTGGGGACGAGAACTCGCGGAGCAAAATCTCCATGATTTGACTGGTATAGTAGTTGGCGTATTCTTCGTCCATAAGCGGGATGATGTAACCCACAGCCTTGAGGAAACCGGCCAAACCCTTGCCACGCTGCTTGCGCGCTCCAGTCCACAACGGGTTGAGTATATCGTCGAAACTCTCGATACCGTAGGGGCTAGAAGCCTCAGCGAGGGCTGCGATTGCCAAACTGGTGACGGTTCTGACCTTGGTCTGTTCGTCGTTAAGGTTGGGACCAATGCAGTCCACCAATCCCTTGAGGTGTGGCAGAACAGCACAACCCATAAGGATGGGGATTTGCTGAACGATCTTGACACCGGTATGACGGGCTTGCCATGACTTCTTGCTTCGACAAACGGCTCGGAGGAACGGCAGAAGCGCAGGAATACCAAGTGCTGACGCGACCACGGCAAAAGCTCTGGCGGTGGTGTTTCGCACGTATTCATCCACGTGATCAATATCTGGTCTCATTGTGCTGATCATCGTGGCCAGACCAGCGGCTTTACTGAGGTTGGAGATAATCTCGCGACCTTCAACTCTAGCGTAGTAGTCTTGGTCGATGAGCAGCGGCTCGATAACAACGAGAATCTTGTGGACGAACGGTCGCACGAGATCATCTAGCTTGTAGAGAATACGGTCGATGACCTTGACGAGCAAATGGCGCTCCTGGTCCTCCAGCGTCTTCTCCATGAGTAAGGGGAGGATCTGATCGAAGAGCGGACCGGCTCCAAACTGCCTGGCATTGTCGGTGAGCTGTCTCAGGGCAGTTTTACGCATTGGTGGAGTACCGTTCTTGACTTTCAAGAGCAGTCTCATGATCTTTCTCTCCTTCATCTCTTCCACGCTGAGGCTGTTCTCATCAGAACCGTCGGTCAGCTTACCGAAATACGCCATATCCTCAGCCTTGAAGAATTGCAAATCGCCGATGCCTGGAATCTCGGCCGGCATGGGCTTGCCGCTGAGCCTGACGGAATCGGGGTCCTGCATCATGAACCCAGTCTGCGGTGCCGGCGTGGCCATAAGCTTGTGTGCGGGCGCGCGTATCGGAGCGTATCCCGGAGGCGGCTCGAGAACCTTGTATCCCTGATCCTCGCCGGGGAGGAGCATATCCAGTTCCTCGTCGCTCAAGGGCATGTTGCGGCCAGAGATGTCGGTTCCGAAGGTCGTAGGCAGGGCAGCACTGCCTGACTGTGAGGGGTGCATCGGTGTCGCAAGTCCCTGGTTTCCCATGGGCGTGGCGGATGGTGCCTGATCCCAACGAGATCGCTTCTTGGGCGCGTCTATCTCCATGCCGGCGGGAGCTGGTGTTTGATCCCATCGCGATCGCTTGGACTTGACAGGATCCGAAGGCTGGGGAGCAGCTTCATCATCAGCTGGCGTAGACGAGACGTCCCATCTCTTCTTTCGCTTGCGGCCTGCCGTAACAGCCTCGGTCGACCCAGCTTCAGCATTTTCCTTATCGCCGTCCTTCAAGGTCGCCGGGGCCACGTTGCCGTCCTCCTCTTCTCGACCCTCAGCCTTGGCCTGGATGGCGCGGCGGACGCGTTCTTCCTCCCTCTCCAGCTCGCGCAGCGCCATGACTTCGCGGTAGCTAGTGCCCTCCTCGGCGGCGCCGGCTTGGCGGTTAGCTGCGAAGGCATCGGCTCGAGTCGGGGTGAGGACACGATCGAATCGTCGCTTCTGGTAGTCGGTCTCGCGATCGGTGATTCGGTTGCTACGCTCGCCCCGGCCTGCCAAGGGGTCATCCTCTTCGACGCCATCACCACGGGCGAACTCGTCGATCATGGCACGTGAAGCCGTGTACTGGCCGACGAGGCGTCGCGTGTTGTCAGCGCCCTCCATCTCGTCGTCATCATCATCACCTGTAGGGATGGACGTGTTGTATCCCGCAAACTTGTCGACGCCATTGCTGCGATCGTACAGGTCGGTGTCGAAGCTCTCGGTGAGGCTCTGCTTGGTGTCGGCTCGCTGGTTGTCCGAGTTGCGCGAACCCTTTTTCGCGGCGGCAGCAGCGTTGCGCTCCGCCTGGAGCTTCCGGACGGTCTCGAAGTCTGCGTCAGACATTTTGAATTATGGGTATTGCTGCTTCATGTCACTTGTGAAGGTGCAAGTGGTCGAACGGCGATGACGGAGCTCATCAGTGATGGTTGTTTGTTGCTGATGAGGCTGGAAGGGGAGCAAAGAGTCGCAAGAGAGTTTGCAATTTCGCGGTACGTACACGACCAGGCAAAATTTCCGACGCCACCTGCACCCGAGCTTTACCCGAATCTAGAAGGTTGGGACCTCCAACCTAGAAAATCGCGACCACGAAGATGTTTAAAAACGACGGCACTTTTTATTTCTTTTATTGATTTTTATTCCGCTACTAGATGTGTCTTGTTTCGGGAATTGATACTGCTCAATAAAAATACTGCAAGTGACGTTGTTGGGGAACATAATTTTTTTTTCTTGACTTATTTCCACTTTAGATATAAGGATAACTATGCGAAATGGTAAAATGGGAATTTGAATTTAATGAGACTGAGAATCGTGAGACTCATCACGCCGACTTCGAGATTCTCTTGACTGTTTGAGATCTCGTCTTCCTCCGCTTTGGCGATGACTCCAACGGCGCTGCCTCTGGCGTTTCCTCAACCTCGACCTTAATAGTCGTCTTCACAACTTTCCGTTTTCTGCCTAATAGCGGCGCATCTTCTTCAACCTTAACCTCCTTCTTCACTGTCATTGCCTCGCCCTCCTCTTTCTTAACGGTGCGCTCAGAGAATGTCTTCAAATCGGCCGTGAACAACACAGAATGAGCCCATCCAGCGTACTTGCCCCAGAGGCCTCTGAAGTGATCTCCAACTGCATCATACATGGTCTTGTTGAATGTCTTGGTCTTGACCTTCCCGAATTTGTAGTCCCGCTGAGCGATTTGCCACACATGAGTGTCGACCGGCACGGCCTCACCCCAGCCCAGACCCATTAAGCACACGCAGTCTGCCACCTTCGGCCCAACGCCGGACAGCTGGAGAAGCTGCTCGTGAGCTTCTTTGTATGTGCACTGTGCCAACTTGGCGCCTTCTGGCGTCTTCCGGTAACACGGGTTCTCCGGGTTGGTCAGGCTTTCGAACCAGCCCTTGGGTCGATCGTTCACCACGATTGATGCCGTCTGCGCAATGTACTTTGCCCTGTAACCGAAACCTAGCTCCCTCAGGTGAGCTTCTACTGAAGTTCCAGTGAGAGCTTCTGGCGTGGGGAAATCATGAAAGGCTTCATCTCCAACGTGACCAATAAGCGGGCCATAGTGTGTGCAAAGCTTGTGAACCTACAGCGCCGTTAGTGGAGATATTCGCTGGTGTAATCATTGAACATACCATCTGCGATATCCTCGAGATGTTATTATTACTGCTGCAAATGAAGCAGATCAACGCTTCCCACGCATCCTGGCTTAACATGCGAACCCCTCCAAACTCCGGTGCTCTCTTGCGAAAGTTGGGGTCTGCTTCAGACCACTGCTCGTAAAGGGACTTAAGATCTAATTTCAGACTCAAGTAATGTCGCAACAACTCCTCCGTATCATCGCCATCCGCTTCATCGTCAGCAACGGGCGGCGTCAGCGGGTAAACGGGCTTCTTTGGCCAGGTCACTTTGTAATGCAGGTGAGTCGGGTCTTGCTTCAGTGAGACGAGGCGCCCGTATAGCGTGCAGCACCTGTTTAAGGTTTTAGCTTGCAGACTTTTCTTTTGACAAAAACTTATGCTCACCATTCATCATTGATTTTGCGCCATCGAAAAGACTGGCCGCATCGTAGGGTTGTGTCGATGCAAAGCTCTGCCAGACTCAGGGGCAACTTTCGCCATTCACTGACCCGGGCCAGGGACATATTGGATGCCCAGTCTTAGGACTCGGTCGAGATGCGTTGTCGCGATTAATCAAAAAAACCATACGCAGCGACGAACAGAGACCAGACGGGTATCAAACGAGAATTGAGAGGGGGTCGGACGAGGTTCATGAACGAATGAATGTGGTTGTCATTCTCAGGTTGAGGCTGCTCTTTCCCCTCGACGGACTCGCCGACTCAGTGAAAGTGGCCAATCGCCACCCAGTCGCAAGTTCCATGTGTACTCCACCAGCCACACCAATAAGCCACTTCAGCATGTATGACCACCATAATCAACGCCCGAATCACACTGTATGCACTGTATCATACACAGTACAGGCCCCCACACCTTCGCATTCAAGCTCGAGCATCACGACCTCACCGAGCGGCTCATCGAAACCAGCACTCAACCCAACCGCCCACCATGCTTTTCTTCAGGTATGCCCCTGCAACTCATCCAAACAAGAAAAGTTTCTGTCACCATCTACGCCCCCAAAACCGTCAATATGCCGCCAGCTAACGCGCTGACCCCGCCAGTTTCTTCAAGACGCTCATAGACCATGAGGTCACCGTCGAGCTCAAGAACGACATCCAGATCCGCGGCACGCTCAAGAGTGTTGACCAGTATCTCAACATTAAACTAGATGACATTTCGGTCGTTGAGGAGCTGAAGTACCCGCACCTGGTCAGTCACCCTCTGTGGCCACTTCTCAGCCTCGGCCTTGTCTTTTCACTCTCAGTCATGCTGCCAGATGACAGACCCCCCCCTGCTAACATAGACTCGCAGAGCTCCGTCAAGAATGTTTTCATTCGTGGCTCCGTCGTGCGCTATGTCCATCTGCCCGCCAACCATGTAGATGTCCCTCTTCTGGAGGACGCGACGCGGAGAGGTGAGTCCGCATGATTTTCCCCGGTTCACCTGCAGCGGCCGCAAGGGTGGTGCTAATACGTACTACAGAGGCTGCTGCGCAGTCAGCAAAGGCGAAATAAAAAGTCAGCACCGCTGGAGATGTAGTCTTGATGGAACCCAAGGAATTACGATTACGTGGTCGGGGCACTACAAAAGCCGGCCAACGAAAGATAGGACTAAAGGCTACGGCTTCAAATCCTCTTGGTATTTAAACATGGGTCATGGCGTCTGGGGTAATCCGACTAGATGATATGGACGCAGGAAGGGTAGAACAGCTTGATATCCAGCCGAGAACCCATGAAATGAACCACACTTCAAGGATTCGATTTGGGCGCAGATGCCTCGTGCTCATTATTCATTAAATTCTGTCTATGCACCGAGCGACTGATCACCACCAAACGCCGCCTCCGCGACTATCCTTTCCGTCCCAAAGCACAACGTCCTTAGATTGACTCTCATCACCTTCTAGGGGACGAATCAAACCACCTTTCCTTCGCTCAGCCAACCACTTGTCAGTCCAGCCCTTCATCCTCTTCCTGGACGTTTCGCTCCCGACATTGACCGTTGGCACTACCTTCTCAATCCGCAGTGCCATTAGAAACATTGCTAGCTCTCTGAAACTGCTGTGCTCACTATATGGCACCCCAAAGCACATAGCTTCCTTCGTGCTGCCACGCTGAGCAACAAAGTCCTTGGCCCCAAAACGTGACCTCCATGCCTTGCCCTGTAAAATCTGGGTAGTTGGAATGGTGCCGGGCTGCGTGTTGGCCGAGACCGATTTGCCTGCACCCTGTGGTCGATAGTTCCATCCAGAAGGGCGGAACCCAACGATTCGACTAAAGTGTGGCTTGTAGGAGTTGAGATAGTCCTGCAACGTCTCGGCTCGGATCTCCATGAGCATTTGCATATGGACCTGCGCTTCCAGGGGGTTGTCTGTCATTAGTGCCGTAAGCTCTGGGTCTCCAAGCTTGGAACAGATGCGTATTTTGGACTTGGAAGCAAATATCTTGCTGCCCAGGGCTTGGGCAATGGCTTTGCAGATGCGCTCCTTGCCGATCGAGTACGTGCCGCAGATGACGAGCAGGCGTTCCTTGGGGGCATTCTTCGGCTTGGCTTTGGTCGTTTCGCCATCTATCTTGGTTTTGCTGAAAAACTTGCTGACTGTGTCAGTACCTGCCTCCCTATTGACCCTGTCCCAGGCATTGTCCTCAGAATTCTGCTCAGGAGCTAGCGATGTGCAGAGTTCCGCGCATGCCCGAATAACGTCGTTCTGGGGAGGGAAAGAGTAGCGCGGGTTGAGATAGGTCGTATCGAGATAGCATACGTCAATTTTTTGTTGCCTAGTCTTTCCTGAGATCGAGTCTTGCACTTCTGGCTTGAGCAAGGGATGCGCAACTTGAGCTGGACAAGCTCTGAAGTCGCCACAATGCAAAATCCTCTGCTTTCTCGCGGACGGTCCCTTTCCCATTGTCTTTTCGAACAGAAATAGGGAGCTCCCAGGGCAGTGATTTGCGGAAATCATAGTGACAGTAACACCCTCGGTGCCAGGAACATCAACCGTCTCGTTGAATTCAAGTGGCCGAACCCAATGTGCGGCGACTCGCAACTGCATCTTCACGAGGTCCCCGGTAACTTTGCTGCAGTAGATAGGTCCATGGGTCCAGTTGGCAGTCAACCCAATATAGTGGTCGCTATGGAAGTGGCTCAGGAAGTAGGCGTTGCACCCCTTGACCGCACCATACCTGAATGCATCCACACAAATGTAGAATCCGGGCATGATTTTGTAGAACGGACAGGTGCGTTGATATGCGGGTTTGCCGCGCGCAGAGTGCTCTGCCGCAGCAGCTCCTGCCCAAGCCGCATCTTCCGCATGGCCCGACATCAACTTTGTGAATGCGGATTTGGGCTTGTTGTCAGTCTCCCCGATGTTGAAGGGATTGGCTTGGCCAGCTCGCGGAACGGCTGCGCGGGCAAAGCGCTTATTGACTTCTGGCGGGTCGAGAATCGGGGGTTTCGCTACTTGGTCTTTCTTGGCTGGCTTAGGCTGAGGGAGGGGTATCGGATTGCCGTCGAGGCAGGCGTTGACGTGTCGTGTTGCTTCTGCGGGCGTAATTCCTGCAAGGCTCCCGTCGCATATTGGGCAGTTGGCCACCATGGCGTCGCTTGATCGAACAGGGTCGGGAATGTCATCACCAGAATGGTCGCCATCTTCTACAGCTTCTGCTTCGGCTTCCAGCCTGGCTTGCTCCTGCATAAACTGCATCATTCGATATTCTTCGCCTCCAAAGTCTTCGTCGTCGGGGAAGTCGTCTAGGTCACCAAACTCGTCAACATTTGCAAATTCATTGTCGATCGAGTCCTCAACCTTCAGTGGCGGCGGGGGGCAGCTCGTCTCCTTCGCGGGTGGCGTCGCATCCTTCTCTTCCATTTTGATGAAGGCCGTAATGGGCACCGTGTTACGAATTGCGCTGAGAAAAAGTGGCTTCTTGGAAGTATCGTCTGCATCCTCTCCCTCTTCGCTGTCAGATTCGTCCAAAAAAGGGCCCTTGCGCTTTCCTGGCGCCTTCTTGGTTGGCTTTGCCTCTGTAGGTGACGATGGTGCGGGTTCGGAGGCGACGGGACTCTTGGATGCTTTTGGACTCGATCGCTCTGTCTCTTTTTGGTTTTCTTCTTGACTCAACCTTCTCTTCTTGACCGAGGACTCTACCTCGTTGAATCTATCCTCCTCCCATGGCTCGGCGTCGTAGATGTTTGGCTCATCGTCGTCGTCGGCGGCTTGGACCACTAGCTTCTCTTGACCATCCAGAAAAAGGGTCTGCTCAGGCTTTTCGGCCTTTTGAAAGAAGCTAAGGATGCTGGCATTTGGCCTCGCAGGCTTTTTCGAAGGCGAAACCTTGAAGTTCTTCGGAGTGGCGGTAGGCCGCTTTCGAGCTGCCGACGACGGTGGGCCCATCTTGCCACTTTTGTTGGAAAGTAGGTTTGCTGCTCGGGTGCTCTTCAAGGCGATTTCATGTGCTCAGTCGAGGTTGCTTCACCTGCTCTTAGAGGAGCGACGACGTTGTTAGGGACTGGCAACTGCCAAGGGTTCGGTGTTGAATCGTAAGAATATTGAGGTCAATGGTATCAAAAAGTTGATGACGCGCCCAAGTCGCGGGGTCCTCGCGCTGCGCTGGGGTACAGGGCGCGCAGTCTCGTGCTTGGGCACTGTAGGTGAGCAATTAACACCCTTGCCCCCCAAAATTTAAGTGGACCAGTCCGCGCTCATTCCTTATGCATCCACTTAAACACGCCCAAGAACCTCCTCAATCATCATTCTCATGTGTACTCATAACTAGGTCTTGAACGTAGGTCAAGACATTAGATGCACGTCGCTTCAAGATACCGAGGACACTATGTTCCGAAGCTTGTGTAATAAGCATGAGTATCTGCGGAAGACCCCAAAGAAATGGAATCGACTCGCTGGGACAACGCCTAGACTGACCACCATTCTCCAATACTTCTGTCGCAACATTACGGACATGACGACAACATTCCCATACTGCACATTGCTATGACCATTGCTGTCTGGTTAGACGGTTCCTCCAAAGGTTTCAAGTCCTACGTTGAATCGCCTTGTCATGTACTCTTCAATTGAGATCCTACGTGCGTGACTGACCGCGATCTCACATTTGCATCGTTTCATCGGCTCAGAAAAGGGTTCCACCTCGAACCCGGGTAGTAAAACGACATAAACCGTGGAGGCAACCATTCACAAGGCTGACTTTGTGTGACAGTGAATTTTGAATGTAATATGCGTGGAGCTATCGTACCAACTCGAAGAAGCCGTCAGCAGCTCAACCTTCACAAGAGACACGATACAGACACATGAGCAGCTATGTGTCGACTGCAATGATAAGGATACATGATACTTCCGTTCTTAGGCTCACACTGGCCGGTCAGAGTCTGACATGCCACTTGACAAGGCTAGATCGGGCTGCATATACTGCTGGTTCCATTGTACATTATGATATACACTATCTGCGCTCTCCATTCCCATATGCCATTGCTTCATTAGTCCCATACGCGCCGAGCGTTGTTCTCCCCAATCTAGGTATGTCTAACAATGCTCTACTCCGCATCCTCTAGGGTCCACACACTCACGCCGGCCCTCTCGACATTTGCCTTGAGCTTGTTCAAGACGGCCTGTCTCTTGGCCCGTTTCGCCATCAGTTCTGACTTCTCATCTTGGCTGAAGCCAGACAACTTCTTGCGGGGAGGCGTGCCACGGACGCCGTATGAAGCGACCGAGGATACAAGGGAGTTGCGGAGAGTGCCGGGTGACGCCGTGGCCATACGCTCGGGGGAGAAAATTAGCGACCTGCTGTTCCTCTGAGGGGTGGCCATCGGAGAGCCCTCGCGGCTGTTAACCGACGAGAAGCGCAGCTTCCGCATCTGGTTCTCGAGAACGTCAATGTCGCCAGATCGCTTCTCGACCATGCTGGTCATCTTGTTGATGGTGCGCATGACGGCCTCGACGGTGGGGACATTGGAGTTGCCCTTGCCAGACGCACTGCTTACTGATGCGAGCTTGGTCTTGAGAAGCGTCAAGGCTTCCTCCACCTCGGCGAGGAGTTTGGAGAAGTTGGCATACTCACGACGCAACTCGTTCTGCTGAGCAGCTTGTTCGGCGCTCAAAGCTAAGGAGCGGCTGATGTCGGCCTGGTCGGGATCGAGTCTGACCATCATAATCTTCTTGAGGTCGTCCTGCTTCGACCGCAGGCGGGACATCTCACGCGCAAGTTCGTTGCAAGCCTCCAGCTTCTCTTCTACGTCTTGAACACGGCCATATTCTAGGTCCCGGGCGAGAGATCTGTCGATGACCTCGCCGAGCTCGTCGATCTCAGACAAGACCCAGTCTTCGGGGTCTTCAAGGTCTTCCTTGCGGCGACCACCCTGCTTGAAGCCAACATCGTGTCCTACGATGAAGCTTGCCAACGATCGGGCGTTCAGACCAAGAGTGTCAATCATGGAGTTGATGTCACGGTAGACGGCTTCGACTTGCGCGGGGATGGTTTCCTTTGCTGACGGCACCACATTGGAGTGCGCGATGAAGTCGTCCAGCTTGAGACTGGGCTCGATCTTGGATGCAAGAATCTTCTGAATCTCATCGTCCTCCTCGTCCTCCAAAGTTCGCGTCTCCTCAGCTTGTCTCCTCTGGCGCGCCAACCTCTGCTGCGCAACGAACGGGTCCTCCATTGTGGTCTTAGAACCGACTATGGACATACCCATCTGGGAGGGCTGCTTTCTCTGGGCGCCGAGAATTTGAGAAGCCATACCAGGGGCACTAACCGAGCGAGCTGACTCTTGGCGCAGGCGTCCTGGAATAGCGGCCCTAACAGGGCTGGGGGATCGTGGGCTCGTTTGCGAAGGACGAGGGAGTGTGGGCACATTGTTGCCGAATAGCGAATGTCGTGGTCTCTCTTCCTCTGTGCGCGGAATTGAGTAAGTGCTACTGCTAACACCACCGAAAGAGCTTTGAGGAGTCAGACCTGCATTGGGAGTCATGGCCACAATGGACGGACTAAGATCCTTTGCGACGTCGACTCCACTACCCTCGGACCCTTCTTCGTCCTCCTCCAGATCGCTGTCGTGGTCGCTATCCGGGACAGTTGGGATGGCCGGGAGGTCGTTCGTCTTTGGTTTGGTGATAAAATCGGGTGGCAGGGGAGCGTCTTCTGGCTCTTTAGCGGGCGTCTCACTGACGGGCGTGGATGACCAGGTTGCTTGTGTGAGAGACTGCTTGGGCATCTTGAGGAAGTCGGGGGCAGCCGCTGGCGCCGTCTGCTTCGGCTTCTCCTCCGCGGGCAATGGCAGTGCTGTCGGAGGTGTAGTCGATGGCACAGCCTTACTAGGTTTGGGGGTGATGAAGTCAGGGGGCAATGGTGCGTCATCTGATGACTTCGTCGACTGCTTAGGCTTAAGGAAATCGGGAGGAAGCGGGTCATCGACAGCCTTTGTCTGAGATGCTTTTGGCGTCGTGAGGAAGTCAGGGGGAAGAGGAGCATCGCCTGCCTTCGGGGAAGCCTTACTTGCCCCGCCTGAGGAAGAAGACGACTCTCCCAGAGGATACTCAACCCTGCTCGTTGAGTCGGGAGGCAAGGGAGCATCCGTGAGAGTCTTACTCTGGGGCTCCAGCTTGAAGCCTGACGACGAGGACTTTGGCGAGGGCTTGGAAAACAGACTTCGGCCATTTTGCGGCGCAGTCCCGAGTCCGAACAGTCCCTTGTTAGGAGCAGGTGTCTCCTTGGGTGTCGTGGAGGGCAAATTGAAAACTGATTTAGGCTTGGGTGTCTCTTCCGTTGTGTCCATGCTCTGCTCCTTAGTAGGTGTTGTCTGCTTAGCATCTCCGAGGGCCGAGCTGAAGCCGCCGCCGAAGAACGAGGATCCGCCACTGGTAGCAGGCTTTTCGTCATCGTCATCGTCATCGTCCTTTGCAGAAGGATCGGGCTTGAAACTGCTTTCCAACTTGAAGGGCTGACCGGCGAAAGGATTGACTCCAGCACCACTGCTGGGCTTCTGGCTGGGCGGTGGAAACGCAGTATCTTTGGTGGATGAGAAAGGAGACTGGCCCGAACCAAAAGGGCTTGAGGAGGGTTTGCTTCCAAACACGCTGCCGCCTTCGTTGGCGTTCTTGTTACCAAGCGAACCAAAGCCGCCAGACGATGCAAACCCTGCGAAACCACCCCCTGACGAAGGAGTAGCCGCGGCTGTCGGTGTCGAGCCGCTACCAAAGACACTCTTGTTTCCAGAGCCGAAGGTGCTAGGCTGTCCGAATGTCGACCCTGTAGTGGCTGAGCTTGAACCTGCAGCTGCCCAGGGAGACTTATTTCCACCAAGAGCCGAGGACTGCCCGAAAGATGAAGGCTGACCGAAAGCTGGGCTAGAGGTAGCGGCAGCAGGAGTCTTGTTTCCACCGAGGGACGAGGACTGTCCAAAAGATGAAGGCTGACCAAAAGCTGGGCTAGAGGTAGCCGCAGCAGGAGTACTGCCCAAGGCGCTGCCACTGCCGAATGCACCGCCGCTCCCGAACGCCGACTTAGGAGTGGAAGTTTGGCCGAAAGGCGAAGCAGCAGATGTGTTGCCACCAAACGCGGTGCTTCCAAACGTTGATCCTGTTGACGATGCGCCGGTCGCAGAACCCAAGGCATTTGATGTGCCCCATGGTGAACTCTTGGCTCCTAGCGCAGAGCTGCCGCCAAATGCAGGGGTGGATCCGCCGCTGCCGAAAGGGTTTGCCGGTTTTTGGCCACCGCCCAAAGCAGAGGGGGCACCGAATGCCGGCGTCGAGCTCGCAGAAGAGCCGAACGCTGATGGCTGAGAGGGTGCACCGAAAGGTGACGCAGCTGCTGGAGCGGCTGGAGCTGCTGCAGGCGCCGAGGGTGTAGGAGCAGGCGCTGGAGCAGACGTGTCAAGCACAGCCATGCCAGGGTAAGTTGTGCCTCCTCTGATGGAGTCCTCGTACACGATCCACCATGAGCTCAGAACACCCTCATGGTTCAAGACCCAGAAGCCGGGCAGTGGGCCCGGTGAGTCCTCAAGCTCCTCGTCCGCAGGCAGAGGCTTGTAGACCTTCTCTTTGCTCGACAAGTCGAGAGCAACGCCAATCGGGACTGTGTTCTGGAAGTCTTCCGTCATAGGGAGAGACGCACGCTTGGAGTCGTCGAGAAGCTCTGTTGTTGTGAAAACATTGGAGATACTGTCTGCTGGCTTATCCGGAGACAGCGGCGTCTTTGATCTGCTGAGAAGGCCGATATCAGGGGATGCTGTGGACGCGACAATCAACAGATCCGTAAGGTTAGGAGGGAAGTCTTTCAGTCGTAATATTGAGTGATGAGGAGTGTTCTCTGCGCCAAAGGGGTCGACGGGGTCTGTGAGCTTCTGAAATGTGAAGTCTGACGGGAGCTTTCTGGTGATTATGTGGTATACTGATGTCGGGGGAGATTCTTTTGTTGAGGTATGGATGGCCAGGAAGAGGTGATTTTCCAGCCAACTCAGAGAAGACACTGAATGGAGATGATCAGTTCGCGTTCCCAACGAAATTCGCATCACAAAAACCTACCGTGAGCGTTCTCTACGCCGGGCGGTCGTGGGATTTGCCCCTTTTCCTCGCCCTCGGGGGTCATTTGAAAGATAGTACCATCCGCCAAGCCTGCGACAAGCTGCTTTCCTTTGGTACTCCAGCTTAAGCAGCTGACTTGCGCCTTCAGAACATTGCTGATATTCCTATCCTTCAAGTTCGCCATGTGCAAGTTCCCGTTATTCGTCACAATGGCAACCAGTTCTGCCTTCTCGATCGTAGGGTTCGGTACCAGCGCCCTCAGTGTCTCCCCGTTCGTTGCAAGCTCGAAGGCCGCCTGAGTACCGCCGTTGAGCAGGCTCTGGGTCTCATAGACGGCCAGACCGCCGCCACTTTCGGCAGACAGAATCAGGTAGTTCTCGTCGGCGCTGAAAGCGAGCTGCGACACCCTCATGGGCATAGGCAGCTTGACCTGGGGCTGGAAGGCGCGGACATCGGAGCTGTCGCTCTCCTTAGAATCGGCTTCGAAACCTTTGCGCACAGATTCGGTCGAGGCGATCGTGATCCCATCGGGGCCGGCGGCGGCGACGAGTCCCCGGCGGGGAGCGATGCTCAGGAGGGAGGCCGTGTCGGCGGGTGCAGGGGACCATGCGGACGTCAGCCGGAGCTTCGCGTCTCCGGCAATCGATTTGAAACCAAGCGCCTGGACAATAGTTTTAGTTGGTGAGCTTTGAACGTGTGATAGACAACGGCATCGACGGTGTCGGTGACCAGATCTCACCTCGGTCTGGATCACCTCCAGCTCGGGGCCTTGATTCAGTCCTCCGCCTCCAGCCGTGCTTCCAAGCATGGCGTTTCCTTGGTTGGAGAAGCCGAAAGCCATGATGGAATGCTGAGAAACCGGCTCGTTGGAGGAGGGACTTGTTGGGTCAGCTGGGGGTGGTTCTTTGCATCCGTTGGAGGGGCCGCGTTGTTGATATACGGGAAGTTTTTTCTTTTTTTTTTTTTTCCCCGTTCGTCGCAAGCAGCTGGGTGCGGTTGCTACAGTCGCAACCAGTGAGTATTGCGCAGGGACGTTGTCGACTCTAGAAAAGACTGCTGAGCGCCAAAATGCCGATAAAAAGGAGATTGGTTTAGTTTCACACGTTAAAACGCGAAAGAATTGGCCTTAAGGCAGAAGAGTGATGCCTTCTAGATGTTGCAACGTCTGATTGCCTGGTCTCTGGCGACGGGACAGACTGCTGCTGCTCCCAAAAATTCGTATGGAGCTCCTGCTTGCTACTGGGCCCGTCCGTCACCCCGGTCGCATTGACTAGGTAGATCACGTGAAGCTTAGGCAGCTTCATGGGGCGTCCCTGGCCAATCAGCACTGGCATCTGTCGGTGTCAGGGTGCCTCCCGCTGCATGAGCTCTCCCCAAACAGCGGGCGACACCATTGAAGGCAGCTTTTAGCCTCGTCATCAGCTCCTGCCTTCACCACGTCCCTCAACATCTCCACGCCCAGCGGAACCTCTGCCAACTTCATACCATCCACCACGACCGAACGATCACGAAGTTTCCCACAACCCCGACGACCGAGAAAGAACAATCACAGCGTCCGGGTCTAGCCAGCCAAGTCAGCAACCATGCCTGGCTTCGACTTCTCCAACTACAACCGCAATGCGGCCCTCCACGCCCGAGGTGTCCCCCTGCCCAAGGCGACTAGCACAGGTACCACCATCGTGGGATGCATATTCGACGGCGGAGTAGTGGTTAGTATTCCCAAACACTAGATTCCCCTCCATCAGCTAGTAGCATGGATCCAGTCATTGGACTCGCCCCCGCGTACCGCCCTTTCGTACCACAAGCTCGTACTAACTATCCATTCAGATTGCAGCCGATACAAGAGCGACTTCGGGTCCCATCGTAGCGGACAAGAACTGTGAAAAGTTGCATTACATCGCCCCCCAGATCTGGTGCGCGGGTGCCGGAACCGCTGCCGATACCGAGTTCACCACCGCAATCATCTCCTCCAACCTCGAGCTCCACGCCCTCTCGACAGGCCGCAAGCCCCGCGTCGTCACCTGCATGACCATGCTCAAGCAGCACCTCTTCCAGTACCAGGGCCACATCGGCGCCTACCTCGTCGTCGCCGGCGTCGACCCCACGGGAACCCACCTGTTCACCGTCCACGCCCACGGCTCCACCGATAAGCTCCCCTACGTCACCATGGGCTCCGGCTCCCTCGCCGCCATGTCCGTCTTCGAGACCCAGTGGAAGCCCCAGCTGAACGAGGAGGAGGCTGTTAAGCTTGCCAGCGATGCTATTCAGGCCGGTATCTTCAACGATCTAGGTTCCGGAAGCAACGTCGACGTCGCCGTCATCACAAAGGACAAGACCACGCTCAAGCGCGGCTTCGTCAAGCCCAACGAGCGTACTGCCAAGCTCAAGAGCTACGCCTTCAAGCAGGGCACGACCGCCGTCCTCAACGAGAAGATTATCAAGAAGAACGAGATTGGCCGTTATGTGAGCGTAACGGAGGTGCCGGCTGGCGAGGCAATGGAGGTCGATGCATGAGCGGGCTGACGGGTTTATGAGGATACGGGCTTGCGAGAGGCTGGCTAATGAAAATGCTCCCTAGACGAGGAGTTGATGTACCAACACAATGGACAATGGCAATAGAAGACATTGACACTGATGAAGCCAAAAACGCATGTGAGTGATTAAGTTGACTCGGGTAGGGGCCCTGTAGCAACCAATAATCGTAGTAAAGCAGTCTGATACCAGCAATCACCAAGACATCAGTATGGAGGCATCTGGCACCAAGGTGTAGATCCAGGAATCAGTTGTGGAAGGCTTTTTCCCATTCGCCTTGCGACTGCCATTATGCAGGCAAAGCCCTTTTTGTGTAACAAAGGAAAACTTCTGAGGAGGATTTTTTGGCCCTCCCCTCAAAGCAAATGTGGTATATACATAGGAACCAAGGGTATGTTCAATCAAGGTCTGTACACGCTAAACGATCCCTCACTTTTTCCCCCTCACTTTTTCCACCTCCCGTGGCACGGAGCAGAGGGCTGGTCCATTGTTGCATGGGTATTAGGACAACCTCGTCCTCCCCCTGCTCCCGTGTAGCGTACCTTGCTGAATGCAGAAAATGGCACAATTCCCATCCATGAATTTGAAATGCCCAGAAAAAACAGCTGCACTCCGTAGAGCCAGC
Organism: Colletotrichum fructicola Nara gc5; assembly: GCF_000319635.2. Taxonomy (NCBI): domain Eukaryota; kingdom Fungi; phylum Ascomycota; class Sordariomycetes; order Glomerellales; family Glomerellaceae; genus Colletotrichum; species Colletotrichum fructicola. Next base: position 1,757,760 of record NW_027094051.1, on the reverse strand, counting down.
TTCCCAAAACTCCGAAGATGCGGGGTATGAAGGTGATGTGGTGATGCAGTGGTCATGATCCATGAAATGCCGCCAGAAGCCATGCGCGCGCAGAAAGAACTCCTAAAAGACTCGTAGCTAGCCAGTCTTGATGCCAAACATGGTGCGCGTCCTGGACTTGCTGCGGGACTTCTTTCCGTTGCTGTCATCGTCATTGTACTTTGACTTGTGGATCCTGCGAGGTTTCATGTCAGCACTGCGGCTTCCTGGGTGCTTTCATTGTGAGGCAATACGTACCAGCTGTTGCCGACCATGTTCATTCCCTTGGCTTCAGCTTGTCTGTAGAAACCAGCAGCTTTCTTAAGGTTCTTCTTGCATCCGATGCCTTGGGCGTAGCAGAATCCTGCCTCAGCCAATGCATCAACATCACCCCAAGCTAGTGTTCTGTCAGTGAGAGGTCTTAGAGATGAAATTCTTTGGCAACTTACATCCAGCGATCTCAAAGCAACGCAGGGCAAGAGCCTTATCCTGCTCAATACCCCATCCATTCATATGGCTCACACCGAGCTCATAGATGCTGAGTGCGAATTGTGCCTTACGCGTCCTCCTCTCTGTGGCATCCACAAACTTGCCCTCCTTGACGTGGTCTTCATCATCGGCAATTTCAACACTGGCACCCTCAGCTGCCTTTCTCAACCACTCAACACCCTCACGCTGGTTGGGCCGCATACCCCAGCCGTGGCGGCAAGCCAGCGCATATAGAAGCATGCCAGTAGCGTTTCCGCCCTTGGCAGCATGGCGAAGGTGGTAAGTAGACTCCTTGACGGAGCCATTCTCGTGGCACTCGATACCCTTGGCCAGGTGCTCTTCGGCTGTCATTTCCGAAGTGGTAGGTGCACCCGAAGCCAGAGATCGAGCGCCCTTAATAGTACTGCTGGAATCGGTGGTTGCCATAGATATGGCAGTCTGACCACGGGCGGCATCGTGGACAGGAGATGTGAGAGCGCGGCCTCTCGGGTCATCTTCTGATGGTCGGCTCTCGGTAGATGGGCGGCTCGGGTTGGGGGACGGCTGCGGCGCAGGGCCACCACGGTTCATGCCATTCTTCGTCAAGTTGAGATCGCCAGGAGCACCTACCTCCGCAGAGCTGGACGGCCGTGTCGGAGGTGAGGGGGGCGCTCCATGAGCGATCGTCGAGACGTTGCTGGGCTGAGTCATGGGCTGTTCCCACTGGAAAGAGGCCTGTGGGTGAGGATCGAGAGGAACCGACCGTTGAATCATCTTGCCTCTAGGAAGTGAATACTTAGAATAAATGTATGAGGGGGCCGCCTTTCCGTCGTCATGCATGGGATCCGGGAAACCTTCACTGTTCATGCTGACAGGAGTGTTGGCTGAATCGTCATTTGCAAATACAAAGGATGGCTGGCTGTCTGATGAGGCTTGGCGCGTTGGTGTTTCCAGTCCTGGAGTGCCTGCGCGACTCATCGGCCTTGAGAAGTTGAAAGAAGGTCGCGGCAGTGGCATAGAAGCTTCCGAGCTGACGGATGGGGAACGTTGGAAAGGTCCAGGGTTAAGGTTCGGGGACGCGGCCGATGCGAAAGCGCTGCCACTCGACAGCTTGCGTGGAGGAAGAGACTGAATGGAGTTGCTCATTGAGGTGTCGTCGGTAGCGTTGTCGAGAGGCGAGGACATGGAGCTGGCTGATCGCGCAATGAAGTTGGGTCTTGGGGGGGCCAAACCGGGACCATCGAAAGAATGAGCCTTTGACTTCTCAGGAGATGTCCCAAGTGAGTTATCGCGGGAGCGTGCTGGAGAACGCATAGGTACTGCTGGTGGTGAGGCATGAAGGAGGGAGTCGCTGATCGGGTGCTCCATAGGCGCTGGTGACTGTTCTCTCCTGGCGCCGAAGGTTGTCTCATCGTGGTCCTCTCCTACAGATTCCATAGGACGTCCACGCATCGTGTCAAGCTGAGGCTGGGGAGGAAGGGGAACGTTCTCGTCGGGAGTAGGCGGGATTCGGCTCATTCGTGGATGCACTGATCTCGGGCGGTCCTTCTCTGAGGGGAAAGCGTCCTCCATCTCGGTTCTCATGCCAAACCCAGGGTTCTGAAGCTCGGGAAGCGCCACTTCATCGGAGCCAGAGTCGTTGGACATGGAGCGGAAGTAGTCAGATCGGCCTTGGACAACCAGAGGGCTCTCGGTCGTCAAAGGCGGGAGTCGGCTCATTCGTCGTCCGTCGCCGTTGGCCGCAGCTTGGAGCTGCCTCGCCAAAAGGCGACTCTGGAGGGCGAAGGCATCGAGAGGCGACAATTCGGGAGGCGCCTCACCTGCAACGTGAAGTCTGGGGGATCGCAGCGGTCTCGATACGTTCGACATACTGGATGGCGCCCGAAGGTCGATGAAGTTGGGGCGTTGAGGCGACATGGTCGGTCGCGTATGCGTCGCTTCCTGCTCTGAAGACGCCATGCAAGGCGATGTGGTTGCTACACAGCTGGTGGTGGATTGATTTGAGGAAGTCGACGCCAGATCGGGGGGTTCGCTGGGAGAGGTTGGTGGTTGGAATCCTGGCGGTGCAAGTCTTGTCTCGGGGGAAGGATCGAGTATGGCGTCAGTCTAGACTGGAAGAGGATTCCGGCATGGAGGTCGAATAACAGGTCGTTGGCCAGATGGTGGTGTGGCTGACGGGAATGCTACGGGCGGCGCATGAACGATGAGGTCAGGCCAAAGGTCGCAGTGGCGGGCCGGGAAGGTTGAAGTTTGGTACAGCGGTGATGATCGACGCGCAGAGGAAGTCGGATTCGAAGATCAGGTAACGAATGTCGTCGTCGACTTGAAGCTGCGGAAGTAAACAGGATGAATACCTTGTTTAGAGGCAGACGCAGATGTAAAAGGCAGAGAGGCCAGAACGGAAGCAGGATAGGCAGGCCGCTAGTGAAAGGGCGCGTGTGCGTTTTTAGTTTCCTGCAGTTTGATTGATCCCGTCTGGGCTTGTCCGTCGGTGCTGGCTGCGTGGTGGGCTGCGGAGGAGGAAGGCGCAGCAGCCAAGTGCAAGTGCGGGTGGGAAGTCGGGACGAAAAGAGCGTTCGAATGGAAGGTGGTCGTTTGGACGTTTCAAGGGAAACAGACAATGGGATGCTCTGAAGGAGGGAAATCGTTCCTTGGACGGCAAAGCCAGTTTTGAGCCAACTTTGACTTTTTTTCGTGTTGGTGGTGTGTGAGGTCTCACGCCGGGAAGGAGCGGGACGATTTCTCGACGAAGCCTGGCATTGATCTGTCGCTAAAGGCAGATTTGGGGCACACGGGCACGAGGGAGGGGGGAAAAGGTCGAAAAGGAAAGGAAAAGGAAGGAAAAGAGAAGGTGAGGATCAAAAGAGATGGAAGCGATCTCTGTCTCCCCCAGAGAATCGGATACGAGGAGGCGGACGAAGGTGCGAACGGTAAGGTAGGTACGGACACGCACCGTTTTAGTGGTAACTGGGGAGGTACCTTTGAGAGAGAACCAGGTCGCAGAGAGGTGAGGTAGGGGCCTGGGGGGGCCGTACTACGGTAGAGGGACCTGGCCTGGGAAACGACCTCCTCCTCAGCCCGGGGGAGGTAGCAAAATAGAACCAAAAGGTACGTACCGCCGTGTAGGTGAAGGCAAACCAGCAGCAGGAGGTGCAGGAAGGTGCAGGAGGTTGCAGCGACTGACTTGTCAGCAGGTCGATTTGGGAGTGGTCCAATCGTGGAGACGGAGCGAACAGACTGCGTTGGGCTTAGCACTACCGCACGCTAAAGGGGACCTTAGCACGGGCACCTCCCGTACAGATTTGACAGAACACAACACAGCACACAACAGCGCTAGACCACAAGGGATGAGTTCCAGGTTAGCACGACATGTAGTCACGACGTCGTCCAGGACCCCATGCGGCTACAAAAGCAGGGGGTTGCTGGGGGTGTGGTTCCCTTGCAGACTCAGACTGAACCGTCACTGCATTCAGGTCCAGGGCATCATCCAGTGGAGAGGGGGAGGGAAGGGGACGGAGATGGGGGCCCAGAATCTGTTATTACGAGCAGACGGGACATTCTCCAATAACGCCCATGGAGCACAGCAGGGCGCCAGCTGCAGGTCCGCAACAGTTCATCCTGCGAGGCCAGTGAACACAATGCAGGTGTGGGCAGTCTGCGAAACGGAAGCTAACCCAAGCCATTCAGGGAAAGGGCAGGCGAAGAGAGAGAGAGAGAGAGAGAGAGAGAGAGAGAGAGAGAGAGAGAGAAAACAGACCAGACGGTGCTAAAATGTGTATGCAATCCGGGGTGCAGGCATTGCATGGCGACACGATGCACTAACATCAAGCCCCAATTTCCCCTTTTTTTTTCTTCTTCGTCTTCGCCTTCTTTTCCCGTCCCATCATCGACCCTGGGCTGGCTGGTCTGAAGCGTGAACCCCTTCGCAGTGGAAACGGCGCGTCTCCAATTCCTTGTTCATCAATGCCAATGCGTCGCCCGTAGCAGCACCGTGGCCGGGTGCTAAAACACCGTCTAGACTTTTGGTACGGAGCCACAATCCGTTTGTCGTCTGGACCGTCGTCGCCCACACCACCACATGAGCTATGTGGCTTGGCCTTTTCTGGTCGGTGGCAATCAGGTCATCCAATGCTCGGCCTTCAACACGAGTCGCCCGTCAGGTCCGAGTTGGCTGTTGGTTGTTGGCCATATTCCTGGCTGTGAGGTATGGGTGGCATGGGCATGGGCTGCAGACCGGTCAACTTCAGGTTGAGATGCCTAGCTTGCGATTCGAACGATCGCCATCCGTGCCTCAACACCACCGCGGCGAGTGGTGATGTAAGATGCGGTGGGTATGAAGCACGTCGGGTGGCCCGGCTCTTTGACACGAGCTGACGGTAGGTATCTAGGTAGGTAGGGAGGGAAACTCGCATCACTCTTGGACCGGATGCAGAGCGTCACTCTTCGCACCTGTGTATGATGAGCGGGATCCTGTCTGTCGCAGCAGTCGGGTCGCAGAGAGTTAGTTACCTTACTGATGAGTGTTCTGCCTCAAAGGAGCCAGAGGATTGCTGCTCTTTTCCCGTCTGAATTGCCAACCAACATCCAAAACACCTGACCGGATCCCAAACAGCGAAAGTTGGCTCCCTCAACCAGCAGGCAGGCCTTCTCTCGGCCGTCTTCCAGTGGCAGTTCGGTCTTGGCCGTCTCCTGTCCCGCTTCCTTCCTTTATTCGCCCCGGACACTGATTTGCCCTGAGCGCTGCCGTAAAGTACCTAGAGAAGGAAGGAAAAAACGAAGGAACGCAGGCTGCAGCTGCCTCCTCGTCGGCCCCAAATGCAATGTTCATCATTGCCCGTCTCAGAAATGTCTTGATATCATTTCTGGTCTCTACGTCTTCTGGTTCCTCTGCCTTGTCGTCCTTGACGCCATGCCTACCTCACCTCACCGACCTTAGTAAGGCCCCTGGGCCTGTGCCTGTGCTGTGCCTGCCCGTACCTGAGTGAGGTCCAATGCTTCCCGCTTTCCCCAGCACACCCAAATCCTTAGCGGATGGCCAAAAGACCTAACTTTAGCAACAAGACAACGGCACTAACACGGGGCGAGAAAGCAGCCTAGAACACGCTGCGCCAGAAATCTGGACCGGCCATCGAGCGATCAGCACCTGGTGCAACACAAGCAAAGACAGTCGCCATTATGCACAAATATTCCGCCCCGGTTGCTGAGGAGTCACGGCCAGTGAGCTATGTAGATCCTCAGCTCCTCTCTCATCCTGGCGTCCAGGAGGTCCAGGCTCAGGCTCGCGCTCCCAGCGATGATTTGCGCCGTCACTCCCAAAAGTCCAGCGAGAGACCCTTCATCATTCGTGTCCGCGACGGTTTTCCCTGCCCGCCAAACCGTTTTCTGCAGCCTGCCCCAGAATTACGGAGCCGCTACGGAGCCTACGGAGCCATTCGATTCAACCTCGAGACATGGCGATGTGTCGTCTTGATCGTCGTCGGTTATTGTCGACGGGGAAGGGCCACCTTTGGAACGTGGAACGTCAACGTCTCCCCCCGTCGGCCGACCACCGTTGCCTGTCGCCGGCATCTCGTCTCCATGAACAACGGAACAATACCAAAACAAAACGGAGCTACATGCCACGGACGACGGTCCAGACCAATTTAACAATGTAAACAATCAAAAGAGAATACGGAGCCAGGAAAGAAAGAAAAAATTCAAGTCGCACATGACGATGGCCTCACACGGACAGCCGTCTCGCCTCTGACTCTCATATCCGCGATGCAAGCGATTGGATTCTCTCTTTTTTTTTCTCCCCCAATTCAATATCACATCACCCACATGCTTCTTCTCCCCTCCTTGCCTCCACTTCGAGCGGGCTCTAATGATTTCGCTTCCCGCTCTTGCAGCATGACTGCCCCTGAATTGGGTAGTCATCCCCGCGTTTCATTGGCTGCCCCCATCGGCAGCACGAAATATCATCACAGAAACCTTCTTTTGAATTGCTTTCCGCCCATTCTGTGCTTTCAGCTGCCGGCCAGTATCCGATTGAGGATGTCTATTGCCTCGGGCATATTGCCACCTTCTGCTTTCTCTCTGCTACGTATTTGAACGGCCATATGGGAATGGATCATAGCAACACAACCTTATTCGTGCGACGTTGCAGCAGTTCAATATTTCCGGGACCCTTCTTTTGTTTCCCCGGGATCCAACAGAGGTCCAGGCTAATGAGGGTGACGGAGGCTACATGCCATGTGCCATGGTATACACGCGAGAAAATAGAGACTAGAACCGGGAAACGGAAATCTCTTTTCAAGCAAGTGACCTTGCCGTCCAAGGTCGCAAGATTGCAAAATTCAACCTTCCCCTCGGCTGGGGAAATTAACAACACCACGATTCCTACGTCGATCCTGGAGGGACGCGTCAACGGCACTAGAATCGCAAATGCCTCTTTTGTTTTCCAAGATCAGCACTTAGCCCGCCCATCCAAAACCCCAACTTTACCAAACGGCTGGCTGTAAGGAACGGAACCTGTGCAAGGCTGGCCGTTCCACGGCCGACGATGCCCTCTCAATGGGCCCGCCTGTCTGCAGTCGTTGTGGTCCCTTCAATCCCTTTATTTGAGCTCCCCGACGTCACTCACACAAGCATCCCGCAAGTGGACAGCAAGTTTCGTTCACTGTGAAGTAACATAGTGTATTAAAGTGTACTTTTTAGAAACTCTACTAGTACGTAGGCTACCCTTATAACTACCTTCCCTTCTCCCTTCCTTTCCCCCTTTACTTCTCTTAGCTTTAATAATTAAGGAGGATTATAGTAATCGCTATAATTACTTCATTTTTATATTCTTTAAATTTATTTAGTTTATTAAACTTATTTTGAACCTTTTTAATCTTTTTATTATATCTAAGCTTTTTATAGAGATTTTTTTTAATTTTTTTTATAAATATTAATATTTTTAACATTACTAAATTTAGAGAAGTATGTAGTGATTTAGTAAATAAATATTTAATAGTAATATTTATCTTTAAATTTATCTAAAGACTTAGTATTAGAACTTATATTATTAATATTATTTTAAAACTCTTATTTATACTTTTTTATGAAAGTAATAAAATTAACTTTCTATTTTACTTTTCAATTTATTAATTTAGTAATAAATATCTAATAAGTTGAATTATAATAAGTTAATTTTATTAAGGATAGTTAACAAGTAGAAGAAAAGTTATATTTTTCCTCTTATATAATTTTATATAATAAGTTATCTATAAACTATTAAAGTTATTAATAATATTCTTATAAACCTAGATTAAAGCTTTCCTAGTTATTATAAATAATATTATAGTATATAATAAGTATCTATTAAAGTATAAATAGAATTTTCATAGTATAGCATAAACCTCTACAAATTAGATGTAACTAGGCTTAAAGGGTAGAAGATGGACAGCAAGTTTCGCATCAAAATGTCAGATCGTTTCAGCCCGCTGCCATCATCCCTCCCACCTAGGCGTTCATCCAGCCTTCATTCGTTCGCTGCAGGACTCTCTCAGATGAACGCATTTTGCAAGTCTACGATACCACAGCCAATGGCAGGACGCGGGCACTCACCCATTCTAGTTATTCGGTCCCTGTGTGGATGCTGCTGCTGCCGTTGCTATTCGTACCGCCGATGCATTGACATTCGATGGGGTGGCACGTGTAAAACCCGAAATTTCGCAGGTGCCACAGCAATGCACAGTTTCTGCCCACTGACGTCCAACCGTTGGCACAATTGTCCCCATTTCTTTGGTTTGTTTTTTTTCTGCTTCGCTTTTGCTTCGCCAATTGCTTCCTTTCTGCCCTCCCCACAATCACCTGCCTGCAAAAAAGAGTGCGAGATTCAGGAACGGCGTTACTCTCCAACTGGGCTTCTTGTGTCAGTGAGACATGTGGCTGTTTCGTGCAGACTCGGATGCACGAATGGGACCACCCAGAGGGCAGCAGGGTACCACATTAATTGGGGAGTCTTTTCGATACGAGGGAAACGCGGTCTTCTCTCGCGAAGCCTACCGCCGTAGTACGTTGGATACGATGCAGGTGGCAAAGGCCCTTCCAGAATGTTCAATTGGACCGTAAAGTTGGTGGCTGAAGGAATGGAAGCTGGCGCTGCGGCGCACGACAACCTCATCAGCCCTGGATGCGTTCCCAACCAACCAACCCGCATCTCGTCCGATCGCCTTTACATTGGGTCCAACCCGTCTGATCTCGCACTTCCATCGAGCCGCCCCAGCATGCAAATGCCGTGCCGCACGCTGACTAGCCGCATACTTGCTGCCATGTCCTTATCACTGCAACAACAAGGCATCGCACTAGGAGTCTCAGTCTTGGCAGCATGAAATTCGGCCGTCGCAGGGCAGTTTGCTACCAAGACTTACACGCTGCGGCAACAAACAGCATTGCTGCAGCGATTCAGCCACCCCATTCTGCCTGGCGGGGGGCCGTAGCAACCAACGAGCGCATAACAAGCCCAACCAAGAAACCGACCAACTCTTCGACCAACATTCCCGGCATCCAATCCTTCTGTGCAGGTTTTTGATGTTTCCAGCAGATAGAGAGGTAAAGCATAGCCATTGCATTCTGCTCCAGAACCCGAGACAAAAAGCACCGACCCCCAATCAAGATCCCCCCCATTCAGCATCACCGCACCGGACACACCGCGCGTGGGGCCCCTCCCAACGGCCGCCTTGTAGGGCACTTGCTCACGATTAGAGTTGGCTTGTCAGTGTCAGATAGGCATTGCCGCATCGCCACAACCTCCCCGGCTTCTGTTGCCTGGCAGGAAGGAAGAGAGAGAGCTTAGCCAAAGTCCCCGTTTTAGACGGAGTCCTGGCACCGTTGTTCGTCGCAGGATGCCAGTTGAACAAGATTCAAGATGATTCTAAAAATGGCCCTTTTGTTGCCTCAACCAACATCCCTTCGCGGCGAAGGCAAAAAGCTTGCCGCTTAGTAGGCCGGGCCGCGGTAAGGTAGCCGACGCAGCCGCAGCCGCAGCAGTGGGGAGCAAGAGACGAACGACATCACACAGACGTTGAACAACGCAACATCGCCAACCAACCTTATCTTCACCAACGCCACACATCACGTATGCTTCACTCTCAAAGCCTGTTCAGCCGATATGAAAAATCAATTCCCCGAGTATCTGAGTAGCAATTGTGGTATATTTAGACTGCCTGCCGTCCTCGTGATCCCGGCGACTCGTCGACAAAGACTTTCTTTCCGTCGGCCCCGCCTCCCACACAGGCCCCGTTCCTGGAGGCGCAGCTCCGAAAATACGCCATCCATCGTCAACGCCACCTTCCGACTTCCCCACAAGCCCGGGATAAGGTCCTGCCGAGGCTTAGAATTCTGGTTGCCCGGTGAGGTTATCGTGACGTTTCTGAAAGCGGTCTGTTTGACCGAAGCACGCTCGGGGCTGTTGGGAAGAGTTGCGTCATTGTGTGCAGGTAGAGCTCGTGTCGCTGCCCCTCCATCGTACCCCTCATCTGTCGCCCCTCAGTAGCACCAAGAAGTGTAAGAATAGCTTCTTGCGTGAACCCCTCCGGAGGCCTAGACACGAAGCTTCTGCGTAGTGAAAGTCTCTCTTTAGACTCCCATGTCTAATAGGTTGGTAATTACCATGGTCCGTTGTCGCCATGTCGGTAAGGTCACGTCTCCAGAAGACGTGGCCACATATGTGTTGTTTTTAGAACAGCGTTGGTTCGTCGATAGCTGATGCGGCGGCTGGCAGCCGAATGGTTCTCTAAGCCCGGTTGAACGTTCTCGTGATCCTCGGCACCACCTATTACAGCGCACCCGGAAGCTTGGCTTCGTCTGTATGTGGCTCATCGTCTCTGCCCACCGAACTGTGCCCGCAGAGCCAAAATCTGCTGTCTCTCTGCTTCGGGCAACATGTTGATTGTCTCCATTGGCAGCTCCAGGACCTGTCGCATCAACGCCTCAGGATCCTGACCCAATGCCGCCGCAGCGGCCGGCGGCGGAGGCGGAGCACCATAAGCTGCCTGCTGCGGGGGCGGCGCGTACGGCGTACCGGCAACCGGAGGCGTGTTGTTGGCGCCCGGCACCGGAACCGGAGGGAAGCCGGGGGCGGGCTGAGGTGGGTAGCCCATCGGCGCGGCCTGAGCCGGGGGCGCAGCGGGCGCACCACCGGGCTCAAGAACGGAGTGGATTGCCTCCGGAGATACGAGACCCATGAGGAGGAGAGCCTGGAAGACGGCGTAGGCCAGCTGAGGAGCTTGCTGGAGGAGTTCCGTCGCGCGAGCAGGATCGCTAGAGGCCAAGGCCTTCATTTGGGTGAGGATGTCCAAAAGCTGAGACGGAGGGAGAGTGTTGAGTGTACGGGAGATGGCGTCCGTTGCTGTGACGTTGGGCGGGAGCTCCTTGCCGGCCGGCAGAGGGGGAAGGTTGCCTGATGGTGCTGGGGGGGCTGCTGGGTTGTAGCCGTTTGACGGGTGTGAGGCGTTACCGCCATCTCGGCCCTGTTCCAAATGTCAGCCTGTGTCTCTTTCCAAGTCCTGCCACCCGTTTCCAAACATACATGGACATGAGCATCGTTGTTGTCGTCACTGCCTCCCTCATTGGAGAAGTCGACTCTCAATTTCCTTCCCATAATCTCATAGTCGTTCAGGTTACGGACCGCAGACGCAGCCGAGTCTGAAACATCGGTTAGCCCTTGAATTCCATCGTGTGCGCAACCATATTACCATTGTCCGGGTACTCTGCGAAGCCGAAGCCCTTGGGTCGGCCAGTCTCGCGGTCGTAGACTAGGCGGAAGTTGAGCACCTTGCCAGCGCTACTGAAGATGTCACTGATCTGCTCCTCGGACAACCCTATCGAAATGTTCAGCGCAGGCTTTTCCGTTGAAGATATATAACCCACCGTAGGGGATGTTGCCCACAAAAACAACTCTGGAAGGTGGCTTCGACATCTTGCCGCCGATTCGGGAAGTCGATGTAGACTGGGTCGACGATAGTGAACCTTGTGACTCGCTCGTCAGGCGCTGCAAAGCGTCGATGGCGGTGCTTCGTAGATTTCACGCGCAGTTTCCTAAATTGTGGGGGGCTCGTTGTCTGTTGACGCGTGACTCGGGTTAGATTCGGGGTCGTGACGCGACTTTCTTGAAGGGTTTCTTGTTGAAGTTGATTCTTGATCCGACAAGCGCATCAGCCTTGGTTGCCAGGCTGGGATTTTACAGTGGGGCCGCGCAGCTTGAGCACGGGCCATCCCGCGGGACCTCTGTCTTCTTTCGTTCTGGATTGCTTCCAAACCCGCACGGCATCTTCCATTGGACGTCGGCCGACATTTACCCAGGAACGCTGGAGCTGGCCCCACTCTGCCCCCGTGCGAGACCCCTGAACCCGCGCTGCTAGCGCAATTGGGACCGTGAGGGACTGCGTGGCCAGAAAATAAGTGAAGGTGGCCTCTACGACTTGCGCCCAGAGCCTTTCGTCTCGACCAACTGCCTTTCTTCCCATGACAGCCGCAGCAACAGCCTTGGTGCGAGCCGATTGAATTCCGTTCTCTTCTCATGGTTCAAGCGGGGTTCTTCACTTCTTGACATCACCTTTTTCTCAAAGAAGCCGACACTCCTTTCCTTTTCCTTGGCGCAATCCGTCGCAAAATACCCGCGAGACTTGCTTATTCCCTGCTTCGCAAGGCCCACGAGGCTGTTCGCAACTTGTGATAAAGATCGACACCAACATCCCGCCTCCAAACTTCCACCATGCCGGCCAAGTCGAGATTTACGAGGCTTGACGCCTTCACCAAGACGGTGGACGAGGCGCGCGTTCGAACTACGTCCGGCGGAATTGTCACCATTGTGTCGCTAATTGTCGTCCTTTGGTTGGCTTGGGGAGAATGGGTCGACTACCGGAGGATAGAGATTCACCCCGAGCTCATCGTCGACCAGGGAAGAGGTACGGACTTGAATGAGTCTCTTCATCTTGTGCTGTGTGGCAGTCCAAGCTAATGCGCAATGGTACAGGCGAGCGCATGGAGATCCATCTCAACATCACCTTCCCCAAGATGCCCTGCGAACTTCTTACCCTCGATGTTATGGATGTTTCCGGAGAGCAGCAGCACGGTGTAATGCACGGCGTCAACAAGGTCCGTCTCCGCCCTCAGAAGGAGGGAGGCGGCGTCATCGACGTCAAGGCCTTGAGTCTGTAAGTTGCCCATTGCCCCTGAACAAAGGCAACGGCCCGAATCGCAAGACTGACACAACCCAAAAGCCACTCCAGCGACGAGGCTGCCGAGCACCTGGATCCCAACTACTGCGGCCCCTGTTACGGTGCCCCGGCGCCGCCTAACGCGCAGAAGGCCGGCTGCTGTAACACTTGCGAGGAAGTCAGAGAAGCGTACGCGCAGGCCTCTTGGGCGTTCGGTAAGGGAGAGAACGTCGAGCAGTGCACGCGCGAGCACTACGCCGAGAAGCTGGAGGAGCAGCGCAGGGAGGGCTGCCGCATTGAGGGTGGCCTCCGCGTGAACAAGGTTGTTGGAAACTTCCACTTGGCTCCTGGCCGGTCCTTCAGCAACGGAAACATGCACGTCCACGACCTCAAGAACTACTGGGAGACTCCCGACGATGCCCAGCACGACTTCACCCACGTCATCCACACCCTCCGCTTCGGTCCCCAGCTGCCCGACACCATCACCAAGAAGATGACGAAGCGCGCCTACGCCTGGACTAACCATCACGGCAACCCCCTCGACAGCACCCACCAGGAGACCAACGACCCCAACTACAACTTCATGTACTTTGTCAAGATTGTCCCCACATCGTACCTCGCCCTCAACTGGCAGAAGAGTGCCTCTATTCAGGACGAGGAGAGCTCTGGTCTCGGTCTCCTTGGCCACCTCAGCGACGGCAGTGTCGAGACTCACCAGTACTCCGTGACGAGCCACAAGCGCAGCTTGGCTGGCGGTGATGACTCTGCCGAGGGACATCAGGAGCGCCTTCACTCTCGTGGTGGTATTCCGGGTGTCTTCTTCTCCTACGTAAGTTCCAATTTACCCCTATTCAAGCATCCATGACTAACGTTCCTCAGGACATCTCCCCCATGAAGGTCATTAACCGCGAAGAGCGCGCCAAGACCTTCACTGGTTTCTTGACCGGTCTCTGCGCCATTATCGGTGGTACCCTCACCGTCGCTGCCGCCGTTGACCGTGGTGTTTTCGAGGGTGGCCTGCGTCTTAAGAAGATGCGCTCGAAGGATCTGTAAGGGGTTGTAGACGGGGATGTATGTAGCTATATTTGTCGACATTTCTCACACGCTGTGCATCAAAATTGGAGTTTGGGTGGCTTGGTAAAGACGGAACATTACAGTCGATCGATATATCAAATGCGAATAGAGCACAGACTAGTCTCGGTCCGCCAGCTTCTCGTGTCCTCAAGCAACGATGCGCTACACCTCTGTCATCATCAGTTGGCATGAATATCCACTGGTCCGGGATGCGCATTGCGACGTCTTGAGGAAAGGCATGTTGTTTCCGAACATGGAAATCAAGTGCTCCTTGCCACGAGTATATCCGTTCCCTCTATTTCCCTGCATGTGGGCAGTATCGGATTCGAGACGCTGTTTGCGGAGACCAGGCGACCTGTCTGCGTCGATACCAGACCGTCTTGGAATGCCTCAACAGAGTCTGGGCGTTCATACGGAACCTGAAACTGAACTGCAAGCTCTCGGACGCCGATAATCTAGGGAGGCTTGGTAATACAGGATATTGAGTCGCTCCAAAAGCGTCCTTCTTCTCTTCTGCCTTTTTTGTTACAGTTTGCCGCCTGTGGGCGCACCTTTTTGACTGCCATATTTCTCTGTCGGGGAAATATGCGAGGGCAAGGAGCGTATGAATATTTTCAAACGCATTTGTATAGCTTGACATGCAGCAAGTGTATATTAGCTCCATCATAGGATGATACACCCAACGAAAGCCCAAAGACCCCGCAAGTTTCTCAAGAGACTGTAGTGTCGTTCGCAACATGTTCTTCAAACGATCCCTGGCGTTGCGACAGCGATCCAACTGGAAATGAGCACTCTTGCGCAGGATTATTGGATGACCAAGCACGAGAAATTGCGTTACAAATGCTTCTATTGGTATTCGGGAGTGCTAGGCAGCCTGGGTTATTGAGTAGTGTTTGGCAAGTGGCCACTTCGTTGACCTCTTAGGTCTTTATTTTATCTAAGATGCAAAATCTTTTCCCTTGGAGCCTATGACATTCTTGTTCTATCAGAAAGATGTATCGATCGTTTCATCTGTCCACCCTCCAATGTCTGACGAGTCGAAAAGATCTTCCCAGCATCCCGAAGTTCCCACGTCCACCTTTTGGGCAGCATTTCTTTGACCGATAGTGAAATCACCAATGCTGCCAATATGCTCACTGTGTTCATAATGCGCTGAAGTCACTGGGAGTGAAATGAATGGGTGAGACTCTGCTGGAATTTGAGCCTCCGGTATCTGTGCATTCACGAGTGGTCGTGCCGAGGAAATTTCCCACGGGTTGTCCGGCCCTTCCAGAGGTGGTGTCTCTTGATCTTCGTGGGTGTCTGAGTCTTCCATAGAGTAGACCCGAAAGAATCGACCGAGAAGGTTGTCCATCGCGTCCATCATGACCGACGGATTCGGCGAAATCGAATTAGAGTCATCGTAAGTCATAGAAGCAAGCGACCTTTGATGCCTTCTCATGGTCTCTGCTACAATCTCGAGGCCCTTCTGGTCCCAAAGTTCCCTCATGCCTGTGATTGCTTCACGCATGGGGTCTTCAACGTAAGCCGAGGATGGACGTGGCTTTCCCTTGAAGACCACATCCCACATGGCGAACCATTGATCACTCAACTCATGTTTCGGTCGGCCCTTGCAGAGAGTGTCTCTTTCTGGTCATGGTTGATGCCATCAGGTCGTGGGTAATCCCGTATCTGGCATAGTTGAACCCTAGAATGCTTCATTTGCCGTTCCTGGGTGTCGAATTCTAAGCCACAGCTAGGGCAATAAGGCGGCTGCATGTGCTTCCTGTTGAGATGCTGTTTTACATCCTTGATTCTTTTGAGCTGAAGTTTGAGGCAGTCTTGGTATTTGCCCCTGTCCGATTTGTAAAATGGACAGGCGAGATGAAGCTCCCTATCGTTGCCTCTGTTGCGCCTCTCTGATTGCCGTTTAGCCTGACCCCTGCTAGGGGCATTATTGCCATCATCGCGCCAGCGTGTGCTGATTTCGGCATCGTTCTGTTCCAATGCCGATGAGAGAGTGTCGTGGGTGGCGTCTCTGCCAGTCAATGGCTGGGACCAACCCTGACGAGCGTCCATGGCATTAGCCCCAGTGGCCATGATTTTGTAGGACGCAGATTGATCCGGAGACTTCCTGAATTGAAAGGTGTGAGTATATTACACTTCAGAGAGCAAAAGCCTCGACGATGTAATCGCACTCACGCACAAGTCTGGATCCCTCACCCTCGGCAGATCGAGTTTTGAGAATACTCTGCAGGAATATTTGCTGCTGGAGAAACCTGGGATAAGGCCAGAAAAGTAATGTGAAGGCAAAGCCTGGTTGGTTGGAGGGCGTTATATGTGGGGACCAGACCAGGCTTTCCCGTGATGGGCTTTGTTGACATGGAGGGCCGGCCGTCGCCATGGTAACTATTTTCTACGATTGAGTGCGGCGTACCAGTTGGACCTGCCAGAGGATTGTCGTCTTTGACGTCTTCCGGGCATGCAGTTGGGTGGTCTCGTCCTGCAATTCGCATTGGCCCGTTAGAAGGAACTGTACATACTGCACAGCGGTGAGATGTGAATGATTGAGACGTTCGACCAATCAAATTAGATACGTGAGTCGTGACACCACAAGCTGTATGTACTAGAACGCTGTAGACAAGGGGAAGCTGCAGGCGTTACTGGTGGTAATATGGTTCTATGTTACCACCACCGCATGAATAGCCCAACCCCTTCAATTCCCAGAGCGAATCAGAGTCAGTAGCCAGCACTGTCGGTCTCGCACTATCACCCATAGACTGAGGGCATGAAGGGCACTGCAGCCTCGACGCTAATCGTTGCTTGAGTCCGTAGTTCTTTGCTTGGTGTCGACTTGAGAGTGAGGCAATGATGCACTGAAACGAAAGTCGATGATGCTTCACCGCATGATTCGTTGCTCTGCGTGCATGGCACCTGACCCCCATTGCCCTGTGTCATCCATGCTCCAGTTCATTGGACCGACCACCTGTCCTCGTCAAAAGACGGAAAGACTTCAAGACTTGGCCTTAGCATAGGCTCGGTTGC
Source organism: Colletotrichum fructicola Nara gc5 (assembly GCF_000319635.2). Classification (NCBI taxonomy): domain Eukaryota; kingdom Fungi; phylum Ascomycota; class Sordariomycetes; order Glomerellales; family Glomerellaceae; genus Colletotrichum; species Colletotrichum fructicola. Next base: position 1,740,994 of record NW_027094051.1, on the reverse strand, counting down.
GCATAGCTAGCTGGGTATGTTGAGGAAGTTTCGAGCCCACCTAGTAAGGGTCTTCACAGTAGGGGAAAAAGCAGTAAAAGCACCTCAGTCAGTGCCCAGTCTAATAGCTTCGCAGTATACATACTTAAGGGTCCGGAATAACTACCCGCGCCGACCCTAACTCGCAAAGCGAAAGTATCTAGGCTAGACGTATATACTATCTATCATAGCGCTCGTTAACGATAGCTTCGTTACTAGCAAGGTCGATAGCCTCGCCCACGTAACTCACGCTATATAGAGATAGCTTCACAAGGTCTTCAGCCACGGACAAGCTTATCTTAGCCACATACTTAAGACGCCGCTACTCGCCAAGCCTCAAGCCCATTCCTCATCCTCAATCCCTTGTCAATACCACTAGTTGTTCAAACAGGAGTATAGCTGGGTATAGAAAATAGTAAAGTGGAACGACCAAGGCGATCACAGGCCTTCAAGGCGCAGCATGTGCATACATACCTCAGGTGCGAGGCACCAATAGGGCGTTCTTTGATATATTGCCGTAGTGGCAAGCAGTCAATTTTGCGAGGTAACCCGGACGGAAAACCCGTTTCAAGTCAACACCGAAATTTTACATTATAATATGATCGAAAGACTGGTGTACAAGCACATGTTCCGTTTACCATCCGTGAATGCACCAATCTAGACTAAGGCATCGTATGCTTTTGGCCCGCCCAAACTCCAACTCTAGCACCAAATCCAACAACGCGTGAGCTCTCCCCTTTATACAATATTGTAAACCCGCTTCGCAATCATGTAACAGGCCAGTCCGAATGCCAACAGGCCAGCGGTGATTGCCCAAAACCATTTGAGGTCGCCCTCGTATTCTTGGCCTGGAACCCACACGTTCATACCCCACAGACCGGTGATGATATTCATGGGCAACACAATGGTACCCAATACTGTGAGCTTACCGAGAACGTCGGCGGTCTGCTCCTGTCGTTCGTTCATGCGGATGTTAATCTGGGCAAGGTAGTTGCCGTGAGACCGAGCGAGGATCCTAAAGAGTTGTGTGGTTAGCTTAATTTCTCAAGGCTGATGTGTTTTAAGCTTACTTCTCATAGTGACTGAGGTTGGACGTCATCGTCACAATATGATCCTGAATATCGCCCAGATACAGTCCAATGTCAGACCTCGGGGCGACCTCCCAACGCTCGTTGCAGCGCTTCGCAAAGCCCTTGATAACGTCTGCCTTGTTGCCGAGCAGACGGTAAAGACTCATGACACGCTTGCGGCAGTCACCCACACGTCGAAGCATGTCTCCCTCTGATCCTATGGTTGTTCCTGTGCTGCTTGCCTTTTCGTCGCATTGACTCTTCGAGTCATCGGAATGAGAGTGCAGCCTCAGAATAGCATCATCAATGTCGTCAACCTCATCCTCGATATTCTGAATCAAGGGGACGAAAACGTCGGTGATATCGTCGATGATGGCGTACGATATCCAATCAGAGTTAACAATCAGGTAGTCCTTCAGCTGGCGAATTCTCCGGCGCACGTTGGCAGGGTGCGGCGTCATGGAGAAGTGGAAGCTAATGACACCCTCACGGAACACGATGACGTACATGTTGACGGGCTCCAGGTAGTCTTCACTGTTCTGATCCTGATCGAAAGATCGGTAGTTGACGAAGTAGTAGTGACGAAACAATTCCACCTTCTCTCGCGCCTCCTGGACCATGATATCTTCGGCAGTAAGCGGATGGATACCGAACGCCTTGGACAGCACCTTCATCTCCGCCTCAGTCGGGCTGAGAACATCCAGCCACCAGACAGGTCGCTCGCCGTACCTCGGCGTCTTGACCAGCAACTCTGGCGTTTGAGTTGTTTGGTTGCCCACGACTGGTGACCTAACGCCTGTTGGAGTACGGTGAACAGAGCCAGCTCGTGAGCTGCCACCTGAAGTCTTCTCTGGAGAGGCGACACCATGAATGGGCTGGGTGTTAGCCAGCGACGGCTGTCGCGTAGGTGCTCTGGATTCACCATTGTGAACACTCTGTGAGTGATGGGTGTTCACATGAGACAGAGGTACCGTATCGCCTTCCTCGTCGCTGTCCTCGCTCTCATCATCGGAAAGGATGCGGGGATCAGGGATGAAGAGCTCTTGGAAGTTTCCACCTGGTTGCACAAGTTCCGAAATTGTCTGGCTGTGGATTGTGCTCTGGAACTCTTCGTTGAAATATGTGAATCGGTATGGCGACTCTTCCTCGGCGCGGTACCACTCCCTGGTGACTGGACGTAGACGTCCATTGATGAGCTGCGGCTCAGTGATGCGCTTGACCCGCCGTTCATCCGAACGTCCTTCCTTCTCAAATCGGCTCCATTCCTCGAGCATTGCCAAATCAGGCCAGCGGCGGCGACGTCGTCTCGGGCGGGGCTTCGCTTCGGGGTCCTGGGATGAGTGCATTTCCTCCTCTCCGATCTCGGATATCCCACTCGGGAAACAAACATCTTCCTGCGCAGTCAAGGCGATCGTGTTTCTCCGCGCCAGATCAGGCGATGAATCCATGCGAGGTTCATGGTCGGAATGCGAGCACCCACTGTCCCTACGGCTGCCGCCGCGCGGAGACACTTGAATGTTGATCTCGTCATCGTGGATCATGACATCCCCAAAGCTCAAGTTCAACGGATCAGATGGCCTGAACTGAGGCGACCCGGGCATCGAGGGAGGGTAATTAACATTATAGCTCTCATTCGGGAACGACGGTGCAAGCTTCGTTCGTGAGGACCGACTGGATCCGCGACGACTGACGCGTTGACGAGGATCGCTGGAGCCGTAGCTAGGGAAGATCGGAGCTGTTGCGGTACGCTGAATTGACTTGGACAAGAGAGGAGCACCCTCATCCCACGACTGTTCACCTTCCTCGGCGCTGTCACCAATGTAGGAGTTTCGCAATCGGCTGCTCGTCTGCGGCGTGGCCGAGGGAAACCCACCGCCGGGCGTCATGATCGATGGCCGCCGGGTCCGGAGTGATTGCTGGTCTCTTGAAGTTGGTGTCAGTATGTTTCAACCCTCGAAACAAAAATGTAGTAAATTTGCCAGCTTACCGGTGATCCAGGAGTGCCTCGCTCTCAATGCTAGTATTGCTCAGATTAGAGCGATGGAGGTAGAACTCGTCGCGGTCGTTGGAGGGTGCCGGAGCTTCGTCGTGGGACTCCTCCGGTAAGACAGCGAAGGACTTGCGCCGATTGCGCTTCTTCTTGGCTCCGCCACGGTGATTCTTTCGCCGACGAGGCTGATGCTGTCCGTTCTGGTCATTACCGTTCGCATTGCCAGACGGGGTGACGGGGGGCGGTGGTGGTGCTGTCGAGCTTGACCCTAGCGCATTGGACTGTCTCCGGGGTGTTGGTGTTTGGAGATGCGCAGCTAGGGGCTGGAACGGGTTGCCAGACATGTTGGCAGCGGGAGGAGTAATATGTCACACCGTCTCCTTGCAACACTTATGTACGCGATGCGGTGGTGCCGTGGGTCGGCGTCGAGTAGACGCAGGCTAGGCGTGTACCGTGGGCCGACTGCCTGGGGGAATTTGGTGGCGACGGGGCTTGATTCCACGTGAAGGAGACGAAAGACTCAGAGCTGCGGACTGGAACTGCGGTCGATGGGGGGTGGGCTTCAGCCGTGTTTGCGTTTTCTGTGGAGCGAGCTGGGAATACAGCTCAATGGGAGAGCAGCAGGCCGGACGGAGATAACGACGATGTCGTCTCGGAGGCTCTGCAAGGATGTTTTGGACCTTGGTAGACAGCGAGGCGAGCAGAGATACGTGTCAGTGGAGCCAAGCTGTCGAAGGATGCGTGAGGTCGACCGATTGGCAAGGGACGGGAAGGATGGAACGATAACATGTAAGGCACAGCGGACGAGCAGGAAGAGTAGTAAAATTTGCGCCGTCCTTCGTTGGCTGACTGGCCGGTTGGTGGTGGTGACTTGCACCAGGAGAAAAGTCTGCCGATCGAATGGGAATTGGAGATAAAAGGCGATGCATCTGTTGCTTTCGGTGATGTCAGTGGGAGACTGGAACAACCCAGCGCCCCTAGGCCCTTCCAAAGGCTAAGCTGCTTTTAGCGCATCCAGGACCCAGCACACACCTTGCTGAGACCCCGCCTCATTGGCTCCATTGGCCTCTGAGAGGTCCGAGAGCAGCGAAGAGCTTGCGCTCCCAGCTCGCCCCCGATCCACGCACTGCTTGTGACTGGCTGCAGCGCCCTCGACCGGCCACCTCCGAGCATTTAGGGCGTCTGCCGGTGAGCGCACAGCGGGCTGGGGGACCACTGAGCTGCCATCCCCGCAGTTGCAGTGGGGTCGCAGCGGTGGTCCAGAGCCGCTGTGGCTCCCAGATTTTCCAAACGGGGCACCCCTTCAGCGATGTTGCGCAGCAATTCGTCGGTCTCCAGGTGTTCCTTCGCCTGCCCGCAGTCTTCCTTGACGCATGATTGACGCTGCCTCCACCAGGCACCTCGTTCCGCCGTCTTAAACTTGACCTACCTTACCTGCACCTCTCTGGTCTCAGGTAGCACATTCTGCCTGGACGGCACTTTGCCTCACCGCTCAGTCGTCCTGGTTGCTTCGGGCAGGTGAGCACACGACATTCCAAAGCTAAGGTCTGGGCGCCGCTACCGTCCCAAGAAACCGTTTCGACCATGTGAAGAAACAACCAAACCCCCCGGTACCGGAGAAGCTGTCGGGGTCTGGGACACACCACAAAGACGGCAGTCTTCATACCTCTCCTGAGTGCTTGAGCCAAAGTCGTCCGATCTCGATGTTGCTGTGGGTGTGCCACATGGACAGGAACGGCTGCAGCGGGAGCAAGATGATGACAGAGTAGAGCTGTGAGAACAAGGCAGGTACGGAGGAATAATTGACGACCTAAGACAGCGTGGTCGCTGTAGGAGCTGCCCATCGGAAACCGGCAACTTGAATTCATGCTTTGACGGAGACTCGGGGGAGCGGATCTCCAATATGCAAAATCGAATGTACGACATGACCTTACTCGACCTTATTTCAAAACTCAAACAACTACCCTAACCCAGCGGAGCTGAGCTGAGCTCCCTCGTTTGAGTAGCCCTTTCAGAGCTAATTCGAAGAAAATAAGTCGGACAAGATTCAGGGAGTTGCCCGTCGTAGTGGTGTCGGCCAGGGTTCAGAACATCGGCGTCCTGTATCATGTATAAGTCATTTCAAGCTCGTCACCACAATCGCCCTTTTCAATCCCATCTTCACACGGACAAGCGGACTCTGCACTTTCCTGGGGTAAAATGCGCCTTTTTGCGCTATGCTCTCAGAGCTAGCCACGCGCCATGACGATCTGAAATATCTTACTTTTGTAGTGCCGTCTATGCTTTTGACCATATTACGCCCCAGCATCGATATGCGATTCATACACAAGGAAATTTTTGGTTGACCGTAAAAAAGACAACATCTCCGCCTCTTTTTCCGCTTCATCATTACGCGCTATTTACTCAAAACTCCACAGCTTCGTCAACAAGGTGTCTTGGACACCGGATTCCGGTTCGTTCGGCAGGAACACCCTCTTCGGGATCTGAAATTCAATCACCGGTGGCTTCTTGACCTGCTTGGTCATCTCGGCCTCGAGCAACTGTGACAACGTTAGATGCATTCATCCGAAAGTGCACTGGAAGGCAACTTACACTGCTGTACGAGTGGTCTAGGAAGTCTTCAATGTTGTAGGACTGCTTAGTGAACTGCTCTGACAGGATCTTTGCAATCGTCGCTACGTTGGGGTGGTAGTGCGTTTGCAGCTGAACAATCTCCCACAAGCAGCTGTCGATGGCATTTGTCTCCGTCGGATCCGCCTCATCCTCTACAAACGGGTCGTTGACGCCCTGAGTCTCCATGAGAGCCTTGATTTCCGGTTCTCTCGTCTCTCTGTGGAGCATGAAGGTGCACTGCGGATGCCTCTTGAAGATGTTGTACATCCAGGGAACGATGTAAACGATGGCGCTCGGAGGCGCGTTGAGGCTGAGCCTCGCCAGCCTCTTGATGAAGCTTGCCACGAGCACAGCAGGCAAGTGGGTCGACGCCAGAAACGTGTCCATGAGACGGAAGAATCTTGAGCGGTGCTTCGAGTGAAGAATGTCGCGGTCCAGCAGAGAGTAGAGCTTCGTGTAGAAGGAGGGGTAGTCAAGGTTGCGCTCCTTGATGAGGTAAAACACACCCGAAAGCGCGAGCAGAGAGATTGAGCCGCCAGCGTCGTAAGAGTCTGTGAGGAAATCGGCCAACAACTCTGGACGGGTGAACCACGGGGCGATCTCGTTGGACATGATGTCCAAAACCCGCTTGCGCTGCTCCTTTGTTGATGAGAGCTTGAGTACTGCGAGCCAGGCGTCTTGGCCTTGCCTCTTGTGCTGGTGTAGGTTGTTAAGGACACGAGACTTTTGCTTCGGCTTCTCGACCCAGTACTTTTCCAGCGCTGTTGGAACATTGCCAATATTTGACAGCAACTCGAAAAGATCGTCAAACAGTTCGTCTTCTGGCGTTTCCCCTGGTGCATCGGCCATCGTCCTACTCTCTGTTAGTATACATGAGGCACAGGGGTTCCTCAAGACATACTTGATAGCCTTCAATGTGAAAAAGCGGATATCGTCATATTCACTCATAAACTTCTCCATAAACTCGGCCCGGGCATCGTCGCTGTCTGAGTTCAAGAGTGCCGTGATGATCTGTTGCAAGAAGCTTGCCGGGAAGTTGTACTCCTCTTTGTCGTTCAAAGTGTGAGCCTCAGTCTTGAGACATCTCATGGCCAGCGTCAACGCCGTCATCGCCAGATCTTCGTCGCCAAGAAGTTCGGAGAGAACCGACTTGTATTCGAAATACCGGTCCTTGAGCCACGACGCAACCACCAATTCCTTCTCCGACAGACTCTTCTTCCTCTGGAGAGCGCCAGCTGAGAGTAACCTGACAAAAACTCTGCACAAGGCCACAGAAGCCAGGGTTGCCGACTCGGGCTCATCTTCGAAAGTTTTTGCGATCTGGATCAGTTTGGTGATGTTATTGTAGTTCTTCTTCGACTCCAAGATCTCACTCTCAAGGAGCAAGATCTCAGCTTGAGGATCACTCTCATCGCCACTGCTCTCGGGTTCAGACTCGGACTCGGATTTGGCGCGCTTCTTCGACTTCTCCTTCGCGGGAACTCTTTTCCTCTTCAGGCCCTCGCCCGACGCTTTCGCAGGCATTTTTGGCGAATATTTTCGGTGGTTGATGTAGTTTGATATTGAAGCTCTGGGACCGATCTCAATTCTCGAATTTTACAGTGGGTCCAGTGAGACGGGAATTTTCTGTAGATGGCCCGGCCGTCCATTCAGCGAGAAGGAGGCATGGTCCGAGCGCTATATATATATCACGTGACGCCTGCTGACTGGCTCCCTCGGGTCTGTTCATCGAAATTCTCGTCTCCCACTAGAGCTTTGAACGTAGGACCTCAAAGCCGCCGTAATACCCGCATCCCCAGATCATCTCACAATGGCGTCCCGCTTGGCTAGAAGCGCTGTCGGTACGTCGAGACAACCTCCCCGAACCCATGGCGTGTCAATTGGCCGTCCCGACGATGGCGAAAAAAAGGCCGCAAGCTGGAAAGCAAGGACCCGTGGAACCTAGGCTAACACTCAGCTCTCCCTTCTCGACGCAACAGGCGCGAACCTCCTCCGGCCAACCCTTGCCCGCCGCGCCCTTCCCGCCATCTCGGCCTCCGTCTCCGGCGCCCGCAACGCCTCCAACGTTCCCGCCGAGGACCCCAAGAAGAAGGCTCAGTCCATCGTCGACGCCCTCCCCGGCAACTCGATCCTCTCTAAGACCGCCATCCTCTCCTCCTCCGCCGCCCTGAGCGTCTACGCCATCAGCAACGAGTACTATGTCGTCAACGAGGAGACCGTCGTCGCCTTCTGCCTGCTCGCCGTCTGGGGCGGCCTGATCAAGTACGGAGGCCCGATGTACAGCGAGTGGGCCGAGGCCCAGGCCAACAAGATCAAGGGCCTCCTCAACCAGGCTCGCGCCGACCACACTCAGGCCGTCAAGGGACGCATCGAGGACGTTAAGCAGATGTCCAGCGTCGTCGAGATCACCAAGTCTCTCTTCGAGGTCTCCAAGGTACGATTCGACCGATGACGTTGATGGAGGGGTTCCGAGGACCGGACGAACGGATGGAAGTGGAGGGGAACGTAAACATGGCTCGGACTGAATGGGTTCGCTAACGGAGACGTTTACAGGAGACTGCCAAGCTCGAGGCTGAGGCCTACGAGCAGGAGCAGAAGACCGCCATCGCCGCCGAGGCCAAGGCCGTCCTCGACTCCTGGGTCCGCTACGAGGGCCAGGTCAAGCAGCGCCAGCAGAAGGAGCTCGCTGAGAGCATCATCGCCAAGGTCACCAAGGAGCTCGAGAACCCCAAGGTCCTCCAGCAGATCCTTCAGCAGTCCGTTGCTGACGTCGAGAGTAAGAAGCAATGCCCCGCGCCTACATCTCCGTCATCGGAAGTACCTCGGATATCCTTTTACTGACTCTCCTTTCACAGAGATCGTCTCCAAGCAATAGATTTCCCGACCTAGAGTCTGAGCGAGAAGATTTCTTATGTCCAAGGGGTTCCCTTGCGTGTCAATAAACACCTGTGCATTAGCCAATTCAAGAACTTCGAAAAGGACGCCTTGACATATGCTACGTGTCGCGTAATATGTTTAATTAGGAGAAACATGTACTCGACGGCATTCACGATCTTCAAAACGGACACGATGTGTATCATCATTCAATTTCATTGACTATCTGTCCTACAGCTATCTATCAAGGCCACACTCAATTGACATGTTGAATGCCGTGGCGTTGCGGGTGTTCTTTTCCGCCCGCCCATCTCCACCTCTAACTCCGACCCTTTCCGACATTCCCCGTCCGAGCATAGCAACCGGCCCGTCGGTACGACAACCCCACCATGTCGACGGAGATCATTTCAAAGTCAATCAATCATGAAATCGCAACGAAAGTCAACGAGCAATAAAATCTGTTCAATCTTGCTGTTCTCTCTTTGGAAAATCGAGGCAAGGAAAAGTCTGTTCTTGACATTGTACAACAAACAAGCCTGAACGCCGCCTCGGACCAAACTAAACCCATCCCAAAGCTCGTAAGCAAGGTATTGAGAAACGAAGAGCCCACGGGGCCTCCTTTCCACGCGTCAGATATGTTATTACAAAGAAAATGTTACATGCGGTCGTCCTTTGGGATCGTAAGAGCTCAATAAACGATTCCCCCGGACGTTCAAGCATCATCCATAGCGTGCATTCAGTAGATAGGTCGCGACTCTTCCCATTTCGAGTGAGCGCCAGCCTTCTCCGCCGCATCAGGGGTATCTTCTGTGTTGATGTCCGGTCCCGCGCCAAAGGAAATCCTTCCGCTCTTACGCCGTCTAGCAGTGTCTCCCGTAATAGGTCCGATCCACTCCCAAGCGCGACCAACCTCGCCGCTGCGTCCTTCTCTTTGGCTGGTTCTCACGTTGCTGTTTTGCTCAACAACAGCCTTAACACGCTTCCAGATGCGATCACGCTCGCCGAGCGAGTGCACAGAGCGGAGAACGTCATCGCGGAGGTTGGGCAGGAAGAGCCAAGGGTCGTCGATCTCTTCCTCACCGAGTTCCTTCTGCGTTGCCAGCCGAGCCAGAACGAGATCAACAAGCGCTGGGACCTGGGCCACAGTCGCCTTATGGGATCTGTACTTGGAGTGCACGTAAAAGTAACTAACAATCAACGCGATCACAGATCCAATTGAGAGTCGATGTCTTGCCAGCCCGAGCCTGAACGAGCGCTTGATGGCGCAGCCGATTGGAAGGCGAGCGAGAGAGGAGGACGATAGGTAGGCGTCTGAAACTGAGGTGGAATTGGCCTTTCTACTTCGGGCACATCCGATCTGGTTAGTACGCATGTTAGGAGTTGACGATTTTGATATAGGGGCAGGTTGAAGTCTGTGAAGAGCAAAACAGGAGATGTTGACTTACGGAACAACTTCCACTTCCTCGCGACCCTTGACATCCCCGATAGCGGCAACCCACAGGTCGTCAAACTCCTGCTTGTTCATCTTCTTGCTTCTCTTTGCGCTGATGACCTTCTTAAGCTCCTGCTCATCAATCGCGGGGGCCTCCGGTGCCTGCTGGGCTTCGTCGGTAGAATCACCGCACTCAAACTGGGCCCGCCTCTCTCGGAGCTCTTCGACTGTCTTGTCGGCCACAGCCTTCACCCTTCGGACCTTCTCACCGTCGGGCTCACATGTTGGGGGCAAGGGGACCAGGCCACCAAGGGCAAGTGGGTGCGGCTTCAGGATGAAGTCGGGCTCACAGCGGACAGAGTAGTCCTCATAGCAGTAAGCGTGCTGAGGGCACAGCTCGCACTGAGGCTCAGCCAGCTGGACCGCCCAGTCAGGGACGGGGATATCCGCGGGGATGATTTGCATCGCGGGACGGCCTAGTCCACAGTATCCAACAGCCACCTTCTCTTGACGGTACCAAGCGCCGTAGGCTCCAAGCAAAGAGACAGCCAGGGCCCAGAAAGGCTTGGCGAGACTTCTTCTGGGACGGGCTGGCGTACGGCGGGGTGCCAGAGCACTTTCACCACTTGCCGCCATCTCCTGCTCCATTTCAAATTGAGCATCCGGAGTGAACTCTTCGCCAGCCTCGACAATTTCAGCCGGCTGATACTCTGGGGTCTCTTCGCGCAACAATGTACTAACAGGGACCTCAAAGGCCTGTGATTTCGTGGATGACTTCGGTCGCTCTTCGGCGTAATGGCCGTCCGTTCGTCGTCGTACACTGTCGTTCTGGAAAAGATCCTGTCCAGTTCTCCTGCGTCCCGTAGCAGGGGTCTTGATGGGTGCCGGCGAGCTGCCGCTCTGGAACGGGTTGTCCATCGAGAAGTACTCAGACTCCCTCCGCTTCTTGAAAAAGTCCTCCTCGGACTCTTCTTGCTTGATGTGAGGGGTCACGTTGCGCTTGGTGCGGACCGACTTGGGCGGCTCTGCTTGCTCAAACACAGGCTGCTCAAACCGCTCCAACTGCTCAACCTGCTCAGGCTCGTAGTACGGCTCAGGCTCCACAGGTTGCCGGCTGCTTGCTCGCACCTTCCTCTTCGTTGGGCTGATCGGGGCCGGCGGCTGTTGTTCATACTCCTCGCTCTTAACTCGGGTGGAAGCCTTGCGCGGAGACTGCGATCGGGTCGTCCTGCGTCGTGGTGGCGGGGCGAGGTCGTAATCATCAAAAGACTTGCTTTCGTGATTGCTTCCCATATCCACGATCCCCTTGCTTGACCGCTTGGCTCTAGCCTGCTTTGCCAGAATCTTCTTCGCTTGAGGCAAGACCTCTTCGTTGAAGAGATCGACAAGCTGAGGCTTCTTTGCTGTCGAGGGGTATTGAATTTCGTGCGCCACGAGGATCGATCGCAGGCGGGGGACCGTCAGCGATTTCGGGTCGAACCCGGGCTGGAGGTATTCGTACTCGTCCATGTTTGCTTGGAGCTGTCTGTTGTTGGATGGAGAGAAAGGAAGAGCGACAGACAACAAGAAGCAATCGGACGTTATACCCAAGCAAGGACAGACTGTGGTGAGATCCGTGCGAGTGAGACACTTTGCGACGGTAATGTCAAAGGCAGCTGGCGTTGTTTGCTCTCTCGACTGTGGAACCCTGAAGAAAAGGGTAAGCAGGCTTCCAACAGTAAGGTAAAAAAAACGTGTCGCACGGAGGTTTTGGCCTCGTTTCTGCGGCCTTGACAGGCGGGCACCAGATCTTAGCGATGGTGTAAGATGCAAGTTGTGCAGACGATGCGCCCAGTGGACAGATGTTGATAGGGAAAGTCAAATAAGAGCCCACTGACGCTACAAAATCGCCCGCTCCCGCTGTCTAGGTGCTGTGGCAACGTACTGGGTCATGAGGTGTCTGAAAAACACCTAGTGTGGGGGCCTAGAGCAGGCAGAGCAGGCAGACAGGGGGGACATCAGTTGAAATTGCAGGGGTTATGGCTTCCAATCAGCACAGATCGCGGGTGATAGACACAGCCACACTTGGAGGGACTGTTCCGAACGACCGGGAGGCCTGGCTGTGGCTTTCAATGTGGCGAACTTTTTTCGAGCTTGCCCTGACACATTGGAGCTATTCGATTTGATCGTCCCATGTGATCATACGTCAAGATCGTACCTGCCACCCTGCCAGGAAGTTGTCAACTGGCTGTTAAAAAAAAAAAATGGCAGCTTCACGCGCTCTTCTTCGGCCAAGGTTTGTCTGCAAGACCTGCACTCGCAGATTTCAATCGCAGGGCCGGCGGTCTTACGCGAGCACAAGCGCATCTTCGTCGGCGTCGGAACCAGAGATCTACGATGTTGTCTGCGTGGGAGGCGGGCCGGCAGGTCTCAGTCTTCTGACTGCTCTCCGTACGAACCAATCGGTTGCTCCAACGATTCAAATGAAGGCTGATCATTTTTAGGAGCCAACCCGGTGACATCCCGCCTCAGGGTAGCTCTTGTCGAAGCCCAGGACCTCTCCAAGACCCGCGCCTGGAAGCTCCCCGCCGACAAGTTCTCGAATCGCTGCAGCTCCCTCACGCCGACTTCCGCACAATACCTCAACACGATCGGCGCATGGAGTCATCTGAAGCGCGACCGGGTCCAGGATTACAATGAGATGCAGGTCTGGGATGGTGTCAGCGGCGCAAGGATCGAGTTTGACTTGCCTGGAGGAATCTCAGAGGGGAAGACCATCGCTTACATGTGCGAGAACCTCAACTTGACTTCGGGCCTGTTGAGTCGCCTGGACGAGCTTGGCGGAGTATCAGTGTACGACAGTGCACGGGTTGAGCACATTGGCTTCGGCGAGGAGACGGAAGACTTCGATTTGACGCAATGGCCTGTCGTACACCTGTCAGGCGGGAAGAAGCTCCATGCGCGGTTGCTGGTTGGGGCGGACGGCGCAAACAGCCCTGTTCGCACATTTGCTGGCATCAAAGCTCGCGGCTGGGACTACGGCAGGCACGGTGTTGTTGCAACTCTGCAGATGGAGGGAGATGGATGGGGCGGCGAATACAACAAGATCGCCTACCAACGTTTCCTGCCTACTGGACCGGTAGCCATGCTGCCTCTTCCAGGTAACTACTCGACCTTGGTCTGGTCAACAACGCCTGAGCGGGCCACATTTCTGAAGAGCCTCCCGCCCAAGGAGTTCATCGCTATGGTCAATGCTGCCTTCCGGCTTAGCCCGGTTGATATTGGATTCATGCACACCCAAGAGTCTGGCCAGACGGAGGATCTCGATTGGAGACTTGAGCACACCCCGGTGGAACGCCGCGCAGTCCCTCAGCAGGTTGTCGGTGTCCAAGACGGCACGATTGCTTCATTCCCTCTCAAATTGCGGCATGCCGACACCTACACGGCTGAGAGGATTGCTCTTGTTGGTGATGCGGCACACACCATTCACCCCCTGGCTGGTCAGGGTCTGAACCAAGGCCAAGGTGATGTTCAGAGTCTCGTGAAGACCATCGAGACCGCCGTGTCTACCGGTCAGGACCTGGGTTCAACCATCTCCCTCGAGGCTCATAACTCGGAGCGTTACATCGCCAACCACGTTGTGATGGGCGTCTGTGACAAGCTTCACAAGCTCTACTCCGTCGAGAGCGGGCTGCTGGTACCACTGCGGTCTATCGGCCTGAGTGCCGTCAATGCCATGGGTCCTTTGAAGAAGTTCTTCATGGAGCAGGCTTCTACAACCGGCGCTAAGTTGTTCTAAGAAAACCAAATGTACACTGTAACATTATTGTATTGCAAAAGTTGACGGATTGGCCGTCAAGTTGGTCGTCCAGTGCTCTATGTAGTCGTGACATCAGTTACCATGAATTCTTGATGAATCCGGTTCTTCGTTCTCAAGAGTAAAGGGGAATCATCATATGTGGTGAATAGCCCACGGGCTGCCGCAATCCATCAAGTCTGAGCAAGATTCTTCTAGAAAAGAGAACAATGCGGTATATACGTAAATGCTCTGTCTCTTTACTCTACAAGTACAAAAGGAAGAAGATTCCTGACGGTCGTTTTGATTTCCCTCCTCTGAAGCACTCTACCGATCAACCTCACCTGAATTGACGTTAGTTATGCGGGTCGAAACTTGAGAAAGTGGGAAAACTTACCGAACACCAAATCCATCGTACCGATAACCGCCACAGCGTCAGCAAGCATGTGACCCTTGCAAACGTGATCAAAGCCACCCAAGTGGGCAAAACCAGGGGCTCTGATGTGGACACGGTAGGGCCTCTCGCTACCGTCACTGACGACGTAGACACCCATCTCACCCTTGGGGGCCTCGATGGCAGAGTATGTCTCACCAGGGGGAACTGTGTAACCCTTGGTGTAGAGGAGGAAGTGGTGGATGAGAGCCTCCATGTTCTCCTTCATGGCAGAGCGGGGCGGGGGAGAGATCTTGTAGTCCTCGCAGCGAATGGGGCCGGCAGGCATCTTGTTCAAACACTGGTGGATGATACGCAGGGATTGTCTGAACTCCTCCATACGGCAGAGATATCTGTCGTAGCAGTCGCCACGGACACCGACGGGAACATCAAACTCAACCTGGTCATAAGCATCATAAGGCTGGCTCTTGCGGATATCCCAAGGAACACCGGAACCACGGAGCATGACACCAGTGAAAGACAGGTTCAGAGCCTCGGCGGCAGAGATCACACCAACACCCTGGAGACGCTGGATCCAAATACGGTTGTCTGTAAGCATCTCTTCGGTCTCGTCGATACGGTCGCCGAACTGAGTGGCCCACTGGTAGATGTCGTCAAGAAGACCCACGGGGATATCCTGGTGGACACCTCCGGGACGGACGTAGGCGGCGTGGAGACGAGCACCGGAGACACGCTCATAGAATTCCTGGCAACCGGGTCAGCCGGAGTTTTCCCACATTCCTTCAGAACTAAATATCCGACTTACCATGAGCTTCTCACGCTCCTCGAAACCCCACAAGAAGGGCGTCAGAGCACCAACGTCCATGGCATGCGACAAAACGGACATCAAGTGGTTCAGGATACGGGTGATCTCGCCGAACAGGGTGCGAATCCACTTCGCGCGGTCGGGGATCTCAACGTTCAGGAGCTTCTCAACAGCCAGGGCGAAACATTGCTCGTTCGTCATCATGGAAACGTAGTCGAGACGGTCGAAGTAGGGAAGGGCCTGAGTGTATGTCTTGTACTCGCAGAGCTTCTCGGTACCTCGGTGGAGGAGGCCAACGTGGGGGTCGGCTCTGACGATTTCTTCGCCGTTGATCTCGAGAATCAGACGCAACACACCGTGAGCGGCGGGATGCTGGGGACCGAAGTTGACAGTGTAGTGGCGGATCTTGCGGTCCTCCACGCCTTCCTCGGTAACCTTGGTGTGGCCATCGGTGCCCACTGGCCGGGTAATGCTGTAAGGGTCGGCGGCGGGAGAGAAGTCGGAGGCGACGGGCGTGAGCCTCGTTCCTTGGTATTCGGTGGAGGCATCGGCGTATCGGCGGCGGTAGGTCGTCGAGAAAGGGCGAACGGCGTTGAACGAGGAAGCTGCCGGGCGCAGACATAACCTCTTGGCGCTGTGGCCGGCGAGTCGGTAGAGGCCTGCCATGGTGGATGTAGAGTGGAGAGACGGCTTCAAAAGAGGTCGACGAGATGCGTGCCCCCAATTGAGCCTCCTTTATTATGCCAATGGCTGGGTGCCGGCTGCGTTGGATGGAGGGGATTCGCCTTCGAATTGAAGTGTGAGTGTCATGTCGGAAAGCTCAGAAACCAGTAATTGCCTCGCGCTGATTGGTTTGGCGGGCCGCAGCCCTTCCGCGGACAGTGTGGCACGGTGCAAGTAAACGGTCCAGCGGAAAGCTACAAGGATGCGACCTTTAATTGAGAGCTCTCCAACAAACGCACCTGAGCTGCAGCCGCTGCAAAAAAGAGGTAAGGAAACTTTTTCATCGTCAAAAAACCACTACAAGTCCTTGTCGACGTCGCTCTAACTTTTCAGATGGATGGATGAGCAAAACTCGCTTTTTTGTTTCACTTAATCGCAAATGGCTCATCTCAGTTATCTTTCCAGATCTGGCTGACAAGAAGCCCCAGACCGCTTTTCGCACTCCGTCGGTGAGAAGAGCAGGCCCGAACTCCTCTGAGAGGAGTCACCGAAAATGCTATGGCCTTTCGGGTCAGGGAAACCTGAGCCTCCCAAAGAGAAAAAGTCCATCTTTTGGAATGACCTCCTCCCGCAGCCAGACCCTCCACTGCACGCCGCGAGAGAGTGGGCGCCCGTCTTCCTGACCGCTGTTGGGTCGCTGGCCGTATTCACTTTTTATAACTCACGCCTGCGGCGATATCCCACAACCGGGCATATCTCACCAGACCTCTTCAGGAAACGGACACTGTTCGGCCGGGTCACGAGTGTCGGTGATGGAGATAACTTCCACATGTACCATACCCCAGGCGGGAGGCTCGCTCTGTGGGGTTCACTGAGGAGAGTTCCCACCACCAAAGCCAAGCTCAAGGGGAAGACGGTGAGAGTTGTTCTTACACATTTGAGGTGCACAACCACTAACAAGCGTCGTTCAGATACCTGTGCGATTGGCTGGGATTGATGCTCCTGAGGGCGCTCACTTTGGTAAGCCTGGACAACCTGGTGCTCCAGAAGCTCTCAAATGGCTCAACGACTACATCTTGAACCGACGCATCTGGGCAAGGATCCACAAACGCGACCAATACGACCGCGTCGTTGCGACTGTCTTCGTGAGACCGTTCCTTTTCAAAAAGGACGTCGGGTTGGAGATGCTGAAGCGAGGCCTGGCAACGACTTACGAGGCAAAGTCCGGAGTGGAATGGGGAGGTTTTGAACAAAAGTACAAAGCCGCTGAAGCCAAGGCCAAGGAACAGAAGCTAGGCATTTGGGCTGGCAAGGCTAGCGACTTTGAAAGTCCCAGGGATTACAAGACGAGAATCAACGAGGCGGGAGAGAAGGTCGTGGAGGAGGTGAAGCCGGATGAGAAGAAAAAGAAAGAGGAGAAGAAGACCTGGTGGTTCTTTTGAGACGAGGGCTGCGGGTACGGCTTCTGCATGAGACATGACTGTTTATGAGCCGATTCATTTTCGACATGCACATACGACAATCACCAGCAGCGAGCATATACGGTACCTATCATAGGACATGAGATGCCAGGGTAACCCTTCATGAGAATACATGCGTTATGAGCAACGGTGAAATCGACTGGGATCTGTGAGGGTGAATGAGTTGGCAATCGCCTAGTTGCATATAGCTGATTTGTCAATACGGCTGCATGATTGGCTGGCAATTTCCCGGGCCGCTTGCTGGCTCCTACCCCTTGCACTGTACCATACGCCTGCCCCTGTGTTTGACCCGAACTTCAGAGGTGTCGGACGCCTCAGTGGCCAACCTCCTCCCAATCCTCACCAAGCGACTTCAACGTTGAACGTCGGAGTGTTTCACGTGTTTCTTCAGGCCCTTTTCCGACAATTATATTTGCTTCGACTGCTGTTCTCTCATACACACCGTATCTCCTAATCGTCGCTGGCGGCGACCCTTCGCCCAAGATGTCGCTACAGGTCAGGGGTCCCGACTTCTCGGTGACCAAGCAGAAAGCTCTCGAAGACGCAAAGAAGATGCAGTCCGCAGTTGATGAGGAGGTGGCCAAGGCAGGCCAGGACAAGCCACCTTATCTTCTCAACGAGCTCATCGGCAAAGGAAGTTTTGGTCGAGTCTACAAAGCAACCGACATTAATACGAGTATGCTCGTTGCGGTCAAGATCATCGACATCGAAGAGAGTGACACCGTCAATCCCAAGCTCGCCGACACCTTCAAGGAATTTTTGGCCGAAGTCAACGCCCTGAAGCTTCTCAGTGACAGTGGCGCCAAGAACATCAATCATGTCATCGACGCGCTTCCCGTCGGCCAGTCAATGTGGATGATCACCGAGTATTGTGCTGGAGGAAGTGTCGCGACGCTCATGAAGCCGACGGCCCCGGGTGGACTTCAAGAGAAGTGGATCGTTCCCATTCTCAGGGAGGTTGCAGAGGCTGTCTTCTGGGTTCACCGGCAAGGAATTATTCACCGAGACATCAAGTGCGCCAACGTCCTGGTCACCGAGGCTGGCGGCGTTCAGCTTTGTGACTTTGGAGTTGCTGGTGTCATCGAGACCAAGTTTGACAAGCGATCTACGTTCATTGGCACGCCTCACTGGATGGCTCCTGAGCTCTTTGATCAGTCAACATCCTACGGTACGGAGGTAGACATTTGGGCATTTGGCTCCATGGTGTATGAGATTGCCTCAGGTCTGCCGCCGAACGTTATGGCAGGAATCGACGTCTATCAGCTCGGAAACTACATCAAGGCCCATACGCCTCGATTGGAGGGTGATCAGTACTCCGATCAACTCAAGGATCTCGTAAGCTATTGTTTACGGGAAGACCCTTCGAAGCGGCCAACGATCGAAGATGTCCAAAAGCATCCCTACATCGCCAACACCGCACAGAAGTATCCTGCCTCGTCACTGGCTCTGCTGGTCAGAGGTTTCAAGTTGTGGGAGTCCCAGGGTGGCAGTCGAAAGTCCCTATTCGCACCTGGAGGTGCGCAAAATGTCTGGGACACAGACGACTCAGACTTTTCATCCACAGCGATGGCGAATGACGAATGGAACTTCAGCACGACCATGGCTTTCGATCAACAGGTGTTTCAAAACACAGATGTCCAGGCGGTCTACGATGTGTATGGCTCAAACGTAGATTTTGATCCCGGATTTCTGGATGAAATGTCAAGGAACAAGCCGAAGGGTGGTCGCAGAAGGCCACCTCCTCAAGCGCTTGCCGCGATGAAGGCTCCTCTCGAAAAAGTCTTTGACCCCAATACGATTTCCAACTACGAAGATAATTCCCGGGCTTACTATGGCCGGCCTGTCCCTCCGCCGGCTTCCGATCTCCCTCTCCGAGACGATTCCCTTCAGTCGATGACAGTAAGAGAGTCTCTCATCGACCTCGATGCTTCGCTGAATGGTAGCAACCTCGCCAACTTTGTGGACATGAATACCATCAGAGCTGGTGCACCACGTGTGTCTGTCGACTACCACATGGGAGACGAACCAGATTTCAACAAGCCACCTCTGAGCGACCCAGCCGATCTGAACCCCAACAGAAGGACGCAGGACTGGAAGTTCCCATCAATGGCGCCGCCAGCCTCGGCGAACCCTGAAATGTCCAGGTTTCCTTTTAACGAGGATCGCTCAGGACCCAACTCCGCCTCCAGACCTCAAATGTTCCACCATCAGACCGACCCTGTCCCCGCCCCTAACTATGGAGGTGACTTGACGGTCCCACGGTCGAACTCTCAGATGAACAACAGAGAATCCACCGGGAGCTTGATTGATTTGGACGATCTCATGGTTCCGCAAAGCAACCAGAACAACCGCATATCAACCGGCAGTCTAATTGACCTCGACATGGGCCTCGCAGACCCCACGCCAGAGCTCACCCGTCCGTCCACGGCCAACTCAGACGTTGCTTCAGTAAGTGGTTCAGAGATGGGCCTCGCCAATCCCTTCGATCTCGAGCGCCACGCGTCTCTGTATGTCCCAACGTCCAACAGAGAACCTTCTATCTACGTGCCTGCGGGAGACCGCGAGCCTTCTATCTACGTTCCTGCAGGAGATCGCGAGCCATCGCTCTACATTCCTACATCAGACCGCGAGCCGTCCATCTATGTTCCAGCAACAAACCGAGAACCGTCAATCTATGTGTCCGATGATTCCGATTTCGCAAGGAGCATCCCTAAAGATGATGACCTCGGCCTGGTCGACCTCAACCTAGCCGAGCCCAGCGGCACCGTTCGCCCTGCCAACGGCCAGGCCGGGCTGCGACTCAATACCCACCAGTCGTTCAACAGCGCGGACTACTCAGATCCTGAGTTCCTGACACCTCAGCAAGCCGCGCAGCCTGTTTTCCCTGGTATCCCACGCTCGACGAACCGCGGATCAGTGCCACTGCCACTGCCGCCTCCTCCGGCACCGCCATCGGTCGAGGTTATGCAGGGTTCAGCCAGCGCCGACGCTGTGAAGGAGGAATTGCGGAGGATGGCGATGAGTTTGGGTGAACACTTGAGTCACGCGAACCAGTACCTGTCTACACTGCCTGTGCGCAAGGGTGGCAGACAGGACTTGATGGGAGAGATGGCATAGCGCATCGGTTTGCCAGCAATCATTACAGTATACGAATATTCGATGCCAGAGGCTGGTAACCTACCACAGGGAGGGCATACAGGCGTTTACGGAAATGATGTAAAATAGCGGAGGCGTATTGCTATTTTGTTGGATGGTTCATATTACTACGGGTCCTCACCTCTGTTTTTAATGTAAAAGTCACAGCCACGGCCACATATAGTTAGTAAGAATAACAGTCACTCCTTTGGACAATTTCTCTCCGATTCACGTAAACTCTATCCTACTGGAATCCAATCATGTCGCCCAATAGTAGGGCGCGATACTTTTCCGTTGCCTCTTGCAGCTTGATGAGTACCGCAGCGGCAAGCATCTTGACATCGTTCTCCTCCCCGCCATCCTCTCCGCGGGTATTGTTGAAGATGCCACTAACCCACTCCTGGGTCTCGACAACCTCGCGCGGGTGCGCCTCGCAAAGTCGCCGCATGTCCGTTGCCTCGTTGACTTCCAACATAGCAGCCAGCGCAATCAGTAGCGCGTGTGTACCCGGGACGTCCCCTGAAACATGAGCTCGCACACCGAGCAGCAGATCCCACAGTTCGGCCGTCATCTGAGGGAGCGCGAGTGTCGCTGGACCCGCCGAGTGGATGAGCACGGCGAGCGTCTTGAGGTAGAGCGAGAGCAGATGGGACTGGATGAAGACGCCTGAGCGAGCGGAGTGGGAGCGCAGGGCATGCTGGAAGCGTGCGGTCAGAGGGAAGAAGAAGGATGTGCTGAGCACCGAGGCGGTTGTGTTGGGAATGGACCGGATGCCGGTCTTCTTCTTGGACGTCTTATTTTGGAGGCGAGAGGTGAAGGTGGAGAGTTTCAGGGCGTCGGGGCCGGTTGTTGCATCTGCTGCGTTGGCTGCTATGGGAGCCATGAAGGCCGAAGTTAGGGAGTTGGCGATGGTGTCGAGAGCGTTGGAGGGAAGAGCCTTGAGGGTTGACGAGGGGAGCTTTTTGGATGTTGACTGGTCGAGGTAGAGTGCCTCCATCTTCTCCGGGAGGCGTTTGGAGGGAAAGGATGCCGCGGCGGCGTATTCTGAGGCATCGAAGCCGGCGAGCTCACGGGCGCTAAGGCCGAGCACGATGAGAACTGAGGCGCGCTGGGAGACGGAGTAGTCGCCATCAAAGAACGTCTTTGCAAACCACTGTCCCATCTTTTGCGGTTGAGCTACCACGACAGCCATCATACCTTGCAAGCGGAGGTCCCAGAAATTCTCAATCTCGAACTTGTCTTGCAGACCTACGAGCAGCGTGGCGAGTTCTTCGGCGTGGTCGGTCACTTCTGTTCCAAAGTTGGCTTTGCGCCGGATCAAGGTAGGAGCTGTTGTCAAGGCGAGCTTCTGCTTGTCGTAGTTGTCTGTATCGCGGAGATAGGAGAGCAGGTCGCGGACGTAAACAGGAGCCTTGGGTTTGTCGCGGCGCACAAGAGTCGGGTCCTCGTCTGAGTCTTCTGGGTCAGAGTCAGGTTTGGCATAGCGAACAAGATCTTCGTCTTCGCTTTCCGAGTCTGACACTTCTTGGATGATAAACTTTGAGGGCGCGGCAGGTTGCTTCTTCGGCTTCGGAGCTGGCTTTGGTCGAGATGGTTTGGGTGCCGGTGGCTGTCTCTTCTCTTCTGCTGAGGGCTTGGTGATGAGGACGTCGATGGGGCCGACCTGATCTGTTACCTTGACTAGATCTTTGTAGAGCTTGGCTTCGTTGGTCTCCATCTCCTCCATCTTGAAATCCAATTTTTTGTCGCTTCCATCAATCAGACTCGAGAGTGCCTCGCCTACCGCCAGGCCTAGAAATCTGGCTTTCTCTTGAGAGGCGCCAATTCTGTTGGAGACAGTATTAAGGTAGGCGGCAGACCGCATGATCATTTTGAGTTTCAGGGGCGAGAGCCTGTTGACGTATCCGGCACTGAGAAGCAGGACCTGGGCGTGGGCCTGCTGCTGCAGAATTGGAGAGTGCTTGATGTAGAGCTGGTCTCCAAATTGGTTGATGCTCTTTTCGAGAACTAGGTTGATGCACTCTTTATCTTGGGCCAAAGCAGCCAAAACCGCACGTCTGATCCCAATGCCTTCTCCGAGACCAGCGCCGGTAGAGCTTGTGAGCCATGAAACAAGATGAGTTTTCCGACTCTCCCCGTTTGCGATCAACCTGTCAACAACACCCGCAGCTGCAGAGATGATTTGGCTCGGCTCTGCGGTCTCTTCATCATCTAGCTTGTTAAGGAAGACTTCAGACAAGTGTTTCAGGACCGCGAAGATTGTTCGTTTCTGTTCCAGCTGGGAGAATTGACCGAACAGTTTGAAGAAAGCGTTGCGATTCTTTTCTGGACCAAGGAGCATATCCGTGATGAGCTGCCTCATCAATGCATCTGGCACAGGGTTAGTTGACTCGTCCCTCCCAACAGCAGAAAGCTGATAGCAATTGGCCTACCTGAATACCCTAGGCGCAGTGACCTTGCAAATACTTCGGCACAGAGCTTGATATCATCGGAAGAGATATCACATTTTGCCCAGTATGCAATGCTTCTTCCAAGCCACTTGCTGTATTGCAGTCCGTCGGCAACCCAGAGACTGTTCCTCGAAGCTCTGTCCGGGTTGGCGAGGACGTCTGCCTCAGCTGCAACTGACACAAGCCGCCCCCCAGCTATGAGTGCGGTGAACTCGTGAGCCATCGGGCGGCGCTGGGCCACGGTTCCTAGACCTGCGCTGCTTGCGTCCCAAAGCGCAGCGAGGCAATCATCCCTTTCTAGCACTGCGGAGCAGACTTCAATGAGGACGTTCAAGTTGATTGCTAGGTATGGCCTCTTCACATCTTTCGCACCAGCCTTTGACTCTTGGATCAAGGCTTTCAACCGGGTGATTGCTGCGTTGAGCCCGGTGACGTTTCTGAGGGATTTCAATAATAACTCCAGATCGGTTCCTTGACCAGCTCTCGAGGTAGAAGCCTCCTCTTTCAACAGAGGCCAGTAATTCGGGATTATTTCCGAAACTAGGCACTGGATTATCTGTGCGGCCTCCGGGTTTGGCTTTGAGATCTTGAAGCCCGACTTGGCGATACGCCCATGATCGAGAGACTGTAAGACAGATATGAGAGTGTCGTGGTCCGGTTGGCTCTTCAAGGTCTCCAAAGCAATCTCGACAGTGTCGATCTCGGTACTTTGAATGGCCGGCTTAGCCTTGGCAATCGTTTCTGACTCCTGGTGAGAAGGGTCGACAGGCCTGGCCTTGAGGTAGGTCGTGCTGACTGGGGTGAAGTCCATCGCCGTTGACTAGCCTTAGGTCGATTGCATGGTCCCAAGGGGAAAGTCGAGAAAAGGTTAATCTTGAGCTTGTTTTCTTGGTTCGTCCAGATCTTTTAGCAAACTTTGTTGGCTATCGGCATTTGTAATCCCCGATCTAGTTCTGCAAGCGCTTAATTTTTATAAGTAGAAACACATCATTCTCGCTTCTGGTGGAAAATGCAGGCAGCACAGACGAAGGCAACGACGTTGCGAGAGCGTTCACAGCATTTCCACCCACCCCACCACCCTCGGCTTAGTGTAGCACTCCTAACCCCTGTAGCAACCCCACTAGAGCAATCGATAGACCTCCGATAACGCTTATCGTGCACGGCCGCAATCGTCCAGGCACTTTAGGCCGCCTATTTCATCATGTCGGCCCCTCCGTCTCCCGACAGCCAGCTTCAGCAGCTGGATCAAGACACCACACTCAAGCCCGTTCAGTCCCTCAACTCCAAGCTCGACCGGCTTCTCCTACCAGACATGGCTACCGAAGCCCCTATTGCGATAGCAAAAGGCTCAATGCCGGCCAGCACCGTGAACGAAGAGAAGAGATGGTAGATACAAACCGAGCTTGTCATCGCGAATCGCCTGTTTCGTTTGCTGATGCCTGCATGATTCCAGGACATATCTCGACAACATTCGAAAGAACCCCGGCCCGTTCAGCGACCCAGATGTCGCCGGAACACCAGAGGCCTTCGAGCAGTTTGACAAGATGAAAGTATTGTAAGCAAAGGAAACGCACTCCGACATCATTGCCAGTCGCTAACATGGGGTCAACAGGGTTATGTACGTGTCTCGTCACTTGCCACGAAACCTCTGACACCTCCGACTAACGAGTTCCCAGTGGTGCCGGCGGTTTGGGTTGTGAAATACTGAAGAACTTGGCAATGTCCAAGTTCAAAGACATCCACGTCATTGATATGGGTAAGCGCAACCGACATCAATGGCAGCGCCCATGCTGACTGAAGCGTACCAGACACTATCGATATCTCGAACCTCAACCGACAATTCCTCTTCCGCCAGTCCGATGTGGGCAAGTCAAAATCCGAATGCGCAGCGCAGTTCGTCATGCGCCGTGTGAAGGGCGTCACAATCACCGCCCATAACTGCCGCATCCAGGACTTCGACGCCGACTTCTACAAGCAATTCCAGCTTGTCATCTGTGGCCTGGACAGTATTGAAGCACGAAGATGGATCAACGCCATGTTGGTATCAATAGCTGAAGCGGGCGAGGATGCCGACTGTCTGATTCCCTTGATCGATGGCGGTACAGAGGGTTTCAAGGGTCAGGCTCGCGTGGTCATCCCCTCAATGACCTCCTGTATCGAGTGTCAGTTGGATATGCATGCCCCTAGAGTCGCTGTTCCTCTCTGCACCATCGCCTCAATCCCTCGTCAGCCTGAGCACTGTATCGAGTGGGCGCATGTTATCGCATGGGATCAGGAGAAGCCGTTCCCCCAGCTCGACAAGGATGACCCTGCACACGTCTCGTGGTTGTACCAAAAGGCACTTGCGCGTGCAGAGGAGTTCAAGATCTCAGGCGTCACCTACGCCCTCACCCAAGGCGTGATCAAGAACATCATCCCGGCTATCGCCTCCACGAACGCCATCATTGCTGCGTCATGCTGCAACGAGGCCTTCAAGCTTGCAAGCTCTGCGGCACCGACGCTTGGCATGGAGGAGAACTACATGATGTACTCTGGTAACGACAGTGTCTACACTTACACCTTCAGACATGAAAAGAAGGACGACTGCCCCGTCTGCGGACAGCAATCACGCCCACTGGAGGTTGATCCCAACAGCACCCTCCAAGAGCTTGTGGACTCGTTCGCAACCCGGCCGGAGGCTCAGCTGAAGAAGCCGTCCCTTCGAGGCGAGGGCAAGACGCTATACATGCAATTCCCGCCTAGCTTGGAGAAAAAGACAAGGCCGAATCTTGAGAAGACCATCAAGGAGCTGGGACTGGAGGACGGGCAAAACGTGATTGTCACTGACCCGGCGTTCCCACTCGAGTTCAACTTCTACCTGCGGTTCAGGGGAACTGCATAATCACCAAACCCCCACAAAAGTATCGAGGGACAATAATGAAGGCATGATATGTCCAAGACGGACGAAGCGCGGCGCTATGTGCCATAAAACAGGAGTTGATTATTTCAGGTGAAATATCAAGAGAATAAAATAAACGCATTGCCATGAATTAACTTTTTTCTTTCCATTGCCAGCCAGCCGTTGAAAAACCAGAAACCACGGGATATCTATAGGTATGGTACATGTGCAGTGAAGCTTCATCTAACCATGTTGATGACCTGCTGCTCGAGACGAATACACCTCGTCTTGAACTGCTTAACTGACTCCAAAAACAATTGATCGCTGTCCCACTGCCCGGTGCTCTCGATGGAGAAGATGAAGTGGTCGCGCACCCGGCCCAGCTTCACCTTGCCGTCGAACTCGGCATGGCGCAAGCACTCGCGACTGACGGTATCCTTCATGGCGTCCTTGACCACAGCCTTCTTCTCGCCCTCGTGTCCCTCGTACCCGCTGCCGGCAACCGCAGCCTCCTTCTTGGTGACCTTCTCGATGCCGATGACGCCCTTGGGGAAGCACTTAGCAAATTTCTCGGCGTCCTGGCCCAGAATCGGTCGTGTGATGGTGATGGTAGGCATGAGACGGTATGACGCGGTGGCGACGGGGGAGAACTTTGCGTGGTCGGCGCCGATGCCCTTGTGCATGTGCATGTCGAGCTCGATGCACTGGCCCGGCCTCAGCTTGGCGATGAGGATGTCCGGGTTGACGGGACGGATGGCGTCCTCGCCGGAGAAGAACTCGACCTGGCGGCCTGAGGGGACAAACTCAATATCCTTGGCGTAGACGCTCGCATGGTTGAAGGCAACGTTCGTGTCCTTCTCGTTGGGGCTGGCGTCTGGGTTGCGGGTGCACTCGATGCGTAGGCGCAGCTGGACGGTGTTGTAGTCGAAAGAGCCCTTGCCGCCATCCTCAGGCTTGCGGTACCACTTAAGGAAGTTGTGGATGCCCTCGGGGTTGCCGGTGAAGGGAATCAGGCCCAGGCGGTGGGCGAGGACCTCATCCTGGATAACGGAGGTGTTGTTCTCGATGTAGACGTTCTCGATAGCGACGGTCGGGATCTCGGCGATGAGGGTGCGACGGAAGGCGTTCGCGATGGAGGCGTCGACGCCGATCAGGGAGAATGACGCGTCGTGCTGGCTGTTGTGGTGGAACTGGATGCGAAAGTTCTCTGCGAACTTTTCGAGGTCCCAGGAGTGGTCTTCGCCCGGGTAGGTTCCCGGGTAGTCGGTCGAGGTCACATCGGTGACGGTCTCCTTATTGATACCGACTATCTGGAGAAGCAATGGGTTAGACGGGCCGACGACTGCATAGAACGGCTTGTTGACTTACCCTGCGCCGGTCCAGCTCGGCTTGACTGGGTGTGATGGGCGCCATGGTGTGGTTTGTCACTATGGCTGGAACAGCAAAAAGTTGCGATCGATAAGAAGGGAAATTTTTTGGAGGACCCCTCTATCAGCACCGAGAGTATGCGGCTTACGTACACACCCAGTGACATAGACTCACCCCCTTCTGGAAGGAAAAGTGGTCCCATAATTGGGGCCGGGGTCAACGACGAATCTCCAAATGCAGATGCGACGTCCTTGCACTTTTACGTCCTTCTGTCACCAAAACATTGTTATGATGAAGGTGAGATGTCTGTTCTCGATCAAGCCTCGATTCTGTGACTTGATCGAGGCAGACCAAGGGTGAGCATAAATCAACAGCACGCTCGACGATCCTCTGAGCGATGGATGACTGTAAATGTAGTCAACATTCAACGCAGACTGATCTCTTAGCAACACCATTGTATCTCTCCGGAGATTTGGTTCTGGGGGCAGGAGCATTTATTCCACCACTGAATCTAAGGCCCTTGCATCTGGATTGGGTAGCTTTTTTGAGTCTAAGGGTGCGATCCGTCTGGTCAGGCGTGAAAGGAGCGATCTTGCGAAGGGAAAACAAGAATTCAAACGAGGTTGGCATGAATGTCCCAAATTCTTTCCGTAAACGTACAATTCTTGTCAGGGACATTTTACAAGCAATGGATATTGACTTCCTGTGAAATACCAACTGTTCTAGCTGAAAAGCTGACGCGTGGGTGTGCTTTTTGAGTAGCCTTGACTTGAACACTATCACCAGCAGACACGGCCAAGTGGTCGTGGGAGTGGTTGAGGGCGAGAGGCGACGTTTCCCAGTTAATGTCTCCTTGAACTTAGTGATCGACCACCATCAGTTGATTCTCTGCAGCGCCACTGCTGGTGAATTGGTTTTTATTTTTTTTCTCTCGTTCTGTTGGCTGGACCCTGTGTTCTCATTTTCGCTGAATGCTCTTTGATTCTTCCCTCTTACATATTTTGGTATATTTGCAATTTAATCACAACACCCACTCCCAAACACCTCGTGGAAATCTCTCTGCTTCTGAGCGCTGCCCACCACCTTTTCAGCATCCTCTGCCGGGAAAATCACAGCAACCCAAGTTTGATACGCCTTGCCTTCGGTGGACGCACTGTCCTCATTTGGTGTGAAGATATTTTGGTTGGGACGGATCTCAGTCCACTAACGAAAGTGAGGATGAAAACCGCTGCGATATGCCTCGCTCCTCAGGCAGGCAGTCCAGGACCATTGCTCACCTGACTTTTCAAGAATTTTCAGCAAGTGAATCTTCATGGACTCAATACTAGTGAGCCTCCCTTCTCTCCTTTCTTTCCCTTTCCCCTTGTTAACAAGATATTCTAGGTGAACAAAGTCCCTTCATATGCACCCAAGTCCAGGAACATGCGAGGAAAAAATAACTGTTGTTCACAGCCTTGCCTTGTTATTCTGCTGCTCTTAGTGCTAGCACGCATTTGAAATTGTTGTGTGTCCACACCAATACTGGACGAGAAACCTCAACAGACCCGCATCGTCGCAGCAACCAGCCTCGCAGATGGCCCTTGACTCTGGTAGTCGGGCACTGAGAGGCTGCGCGTCTTGCCCGATGGAGCTCTTTCATCCCGAGAGCAAGACTCAGGTATGTTTCGAGAAATCAAAACAAAATATTTTGTTTCTGCTCCTTCCCAAAATCATCTAACAACGAGCAGCCTTCCTCATCACCAGCTGCGGCTGATCAACCTGCTGCCAATACACCGAAGCTCGCATTCTCAACAACAATGCCAATGCCGTACCAGAAATTTGGTACCAGACGCTTCCGGTCTGCGGACTCCTCCGACGAGATCCAGAGAAAGAGCCTTTTTGGTCTCTTCGGTGGCGATAAGGAGAACCCAGGAGCTGGAACTACGCCGGTTGCTTCCTCGTCGCAAGGAACATCGAATTCGACCGACATCTCAATGGCACCCTCTGAGCGACTCGACATGATGATTGCTCCCATCGATGGTTTTCAAGCCGAAAATGGCGCCCAGATTGATCAAAATGCGTCTCCAAATGGCGTCACCGATCAACTGGCTTCTGGCGACAAGAACACGCCTGAAATCGCTTCTCCGACGGCCAATAACTTCAGCCATATCACCAGCCTCACTGAGAACATCAACATTGCCAACGCCGATGCCAAGTCTGAGAATGGTGAAAGCTCTGAGCCTGACGATCACAGCTCGACCCAGATGAGCGAGAAAAAAGCCGGAAAGCTTCCAATCTACCGTCACAAGCGGACCGACACTGCAGTGAAGATCGTTGACAGAGAGTCGGCTGACGCTGTCCTGCTCCCATCCTCGACTTTCAGTCCCGTCAAGTCCATGCGTGACACCTTTTCGACACAGACTGAGGCAAATCCTACCCTTCTTCACTCGAGCCACCTTGGTGAGACTCTCGCCGCGAACAAGCCAGCCGAGAATACGGTGCTTCTGCCGTCCGTTTCTTACGCCGTCTCGCATCTTCCCCCTCGCGCTCTTCCCAAGATTCCCACAGAGAAGCAGAAGCCGGATGAGGTCCCTCCTCTCCCCTCTAGTTCATACGCCAGCCCCAGTTCCTCGCATGGCGTTCTCAAGACCTCTGGAGAGGATAAGAAGGCTACCGACAAGAAGGTCCACTTCAGTGAGGACGACGATGATGACGATGGATACAGTTCAGACAACTCTGACAAGACTGTGATTGCTGGCGAAAACGGAATGGTAGCGGCAGACAATTCGTCCCTGTCCCCTGACATTTGGAACGAGGAGTCGAAGCCCAAGATCTATCTGAAGAATGGCAAGCCGACATTGTTTCAGCCCACAGCTGAGCCCGACTACTACACCAATCCTCTCTGGTCTCGCCAGTACCCAGAGATTCTCTCCGACGACCCCAACGTCAACCCTTACGCCAAGGACTACGCGGACAGCCTCATATCTCAGGATGGCAGCGAGTCCTCCTTCACTGATGAGACCAGCGCGAATACTGCGTACAACACAGGCCCTCGTGTACATCTTCCGTACCCAGGTCGTGGCCACCAGGACATCCCCCCCGATCCTCCGGGATTCGTCTACCCGCCTCCTTACAAGAACAAAATCGTCATCATGGTGGGAGGCCGTCAGTTCGTCTCCAGCGCGAACGTCCTCGGACGAAGCCCCTGGTTCGCCCACCTTTTCTCCCTCCCCATCTCTCAGTGGTTTCGCGACGGCGCTTTCCACATTGACAACGACCCGGACCTCTTCAGCCACATAATCCGCTACCTCCGCACCGGACAATACCCCTTTTTCTGGTGCGAGCGCAACGGTTTCGACCACGCCATGTACGCCATGATCCTTCAGCAGGCGCGCTTCTATCTCCTCCCACAGCTGGAGGCCTGGATTATGAAGAAGAAGTACATGGACGTCGTGCATTCCGGGGTCAAGCACCGCAAGCTCACGATGCTTGAGTCCGAGGACTGGGTCCACACGGTGAAGCTCAAGCGTGGCGATGCTTTCGAGATTGTGGGCGTCACCTCTACGTCTGGTAAATCTGGTTTATGCCATGGATATTGTGGGGCTAGCCATTACGAGGAAGGTATGGATCAGGACGAACAAATGGATGAGCAGATGGACGAGCAGATGGACGAGCAGATGGACGAGCAGAACGGCGAGCAGAACGACGAGCAGAAGGCCAATCAGAAGAAGGGTGAGGAAGAGATTGAGCAGAAGGGCGAGGAGCAGGATATCGGCGACAAGTCGGAGGGCAAGGTCGAGGATCTCATTCATGTCTTCCTCACTGCAACGCGTAAGAAGGTCGATTTGGAGGCGCTGACCTGTGAGTACGATTGGCAATTTCCCTGAATCCGGTACCAGAGCTACGGGGCGATGAGTTTGTTGATGATTATGGTTCAATGGCAATGGGATGTTGAGCTCGGGGCGATGCTGGATGACCCCCCAAGAGCTGGCCAGGATGACCATTGTATATATAGTTTTGTTTGATAACAGAAAGGCGTAGGAAAGCTCTACACCTATAGGTAGTCAGGCCTCGAAATAGCCTCAGGATTCTCTTATAATGACTCTCTCTTGTCCGATATCCCTAGGAAGTAAAATCAAAGCAAGCTCTAAGAATTAGCCAATGCATTCAAGCCAGAATACGGGAAAGAGTGGTTGCTAAGGACGTCGTCACATGGCAGCCCAGAAAGGGATTGTCGCGACCTCCCGCCGAGTAGCTGAATATTAAGTAGAGTCGTTCCATGAGGCAGTATAACAGCTCAACCCTATCCAAATAGGAAGAGATGAAAGCTTTTTTTATAGACCCTGCCTGTATTGGGTATCGAACGAGCGCGATCTCCAGACATCGGGAGGCAGGCGGTCTGCGGTCGACGCGAGAAATAGTAATATAGGCAGGTGCGGCATGGGGTTGGTCCCTTCCATGGTAAGCCGAATAAGGCACCGCTGCTGCTGCTGCGAGCCTATATTAGTACCGAAGACCTTTTAGCTCTGATTTAGACTTCATCTTCTTCCCCTTTCAGAATCGCCTACTCCATTCTTCGTCAACAGTTTCCTCTCCAAAAAGGTATGCAAATAAGCCATATCGGGAAATTCTCTACGAGAACAAATTTGGCTAGCTAACGAACTTTGGAGACGTAGATGGCATGCCCCTTTGAGGTCCTGAGTCAATGCTCAGTTACATCTAACCACAATTTGCATCAATGCACCTCCCATTTGCCATCGTTCCATGCCAGTGTTGCTCTGTGATGAGCGACAATCTAACCAAGAACTGGCAGATAGCTGCCCGAAGATTCGTCTGTGATTGGCCCGCATGCTGCGCAGGCGACTTGACTTCATTCATCATTCAAAGAGGCTCGGAATGAGGGAATGGGGGCTCACCTTCCAACACGCCAGAAGATGCAGCTGCTGGAAGCTGACAACGTCCCTTGCAGAACTAGGACGGATACAAGATTACCGCACTTATTTGCGTTTGCCTTACCTAAAACCCCTAGTAGTGCGCGATTTATTACCACTCCATGCTACTTTTACCTATTTATACGTACTAACGCTAAAAAATATTAATTAATATAAATTATTATATAAATTAATTATTAATAGCTTTAGAAGAGCTTTTTTTACAAGAATTTATGTATTATTTTTCTTTTTATTCTTATAGAGTTAACTCCTCTTTAGTATATATATTAAAGCGCTATAAAAGGTTAAAACTATTATTAAGTATATTAATTTAAAGCTTATAATATTATGATTATCTATTTAGCTAATATTATTAGTAAATTAATATATATTATTATAAGATCTAGATATAAATTAACTATTAGTATTATTAATAAGTTTCTTTTTATTATATAATATTATAAGATTATATTTTATCTTTTAGTAGTAAAATACTTTAAATATATTAATACTAAAGATCTTATTACTAAACTTATTTAATAATATAAAGTATAACTAAGTGTAACAGGCTAGGTCTGTCACATGGGATGCTCTCGGCTATGTTCGGCACTGAGTAAGACATCAAGGGATAGGATATCAAGGGATAGGATATCAGGGTCGAAGATAAAAGGGCATGTAGATGTAGCTGAGATGAACAAGAAACCTTCCTTCCTCATCTGAGGATTCTCATTTGAGAAAGGAAGTACGAGTTGCAACATTGCTCCTACCAACCCTTTGCACTAAGTAAGTTTAATAAAATAAAAAGATAATTAATATAATAGTTATTAATAGTATTATTATAATTATTAAAGTAGTTACTTAACTTTTAATTTATACTTATAAAAAGCTTAAATTACTTAGTACATATCTTAAGTCTTTTTCTATTTTAACTTATTAGTCAATAATTAATTACGTTATTACTTCTATTAATATAATAGTTTTTTAATATTATTAAGCTTAATAAAAATAAGCTTAATAAAGTTATTATTTTAATATAAAATTTATAAAGTTATATTAAGTTATAAAAGTATTTTAATAAAGTTTTAAAGTAATATTATTCTAACTAAGAGGGTTATTTAAGTAGAACTTATATTAAATAGTATTAAAAATAATTATTAAAGCTTATAATGATAACTAGCTTATATAGACTAATATATATTAATTAAGTAGTTTTAATATAATAAGAGTAATAATCTTAACTTATAATAACTTATTCTTCTTTTTATTATTCTTAATAATATTATTAATTTATCCTTAATATTTAAATAGCTATAAGTTTTAGTTATTAAGCTTTTAGTAGTTCATATAAAATATCTCTTTAGAAAATATAATTTAATAATTTAAGCTAAAAAGAAAGGTAATTTAAATAAAGTTAAATATAAAAAAGTAATTATAATATTATAATAGAAGTTTTTAATTATATTATAAATAATATATTTAGCTTAGTTATTTATACTCTCTTATTTAATTTTCCTAACCTTAATATTTAGCTATATCTTAATATTATTCTTAGAAATCTTAATCTCTATATAAACTTAAAAGTTCTATAAGTAGTAATAATAATAATAATTATAATAGAAATAACTAGTAATAAGTATTTATCAAATAAGTTATTCTCTTTAATAATAAAATTAATTAGTAGCTTTATAGTAATCTTAATAATAGCTTTAATAATAGCCTTAATATTATTAACTTTTAGTTATTATAACTATCTCTTTAACTTTATTAATATTATTATTTATTATTTTTAATACTAATAAATTATACTATTTATTTATAAAGTTTATTTATAGCTAAATCTATCAAATAATAACTCTAATTATAAGTTTATATATATTACTATTAATATAAAACCTTCTTTTTTTTATATTTACTTTATTTTAAAAATTGAAATTATTATTACTCTTTTTAATTAAGTTTATTTTACTTCTCTTAAAGCTAATAAGGGATTTAGCTAATTTTTTTATAATTAGTTAGAAGCTCTTTATTATAGCTATTTTATTAAAAATAATATATTTTAGATTAGATTAAAGTTAATATAATATAAGCTTTCTCTTATAATCTTTTTCTTAGAGAATTAATATAAATAGAAAGGATTTTCTTATTATTAACTTTATTAGTAGAAATTCTGGGTTTAAAAAGATATTTCTATATCTATATACTACTATTAGTTTTAATAACTATATTAGGTATATAAGATTTAGATTATTATTACTTTATTTTAATATTATAAAATTATACTTATATTATACTCTAAATAGTATTAAAAAGCTTAAATTATATTAAAAAGTATGTTAATTAATATTAGTTAGTAGTATTATTATTAATAGTAAAAAGTAGCATAGAGGGGTAATAAATCGCGTACTAATAGGGGTTTCAGGTAAGGTAAACGCAAATGAGTGCGAATGACTCGGTGATAACACAAAACTGGCTGCACCGTTCCATTTTCCATTGCTAGCTTTCGAGCTCCGATATGAACCGGAGGGCCGGCAGTCTGGGGTGGCCACTCGACTCCATCAAACGACGTCGGTTCCGGGCGGTTATGCGGAGGCACTCTCGCACGGAAATCCCACAAGAGGAAACTCAGCGCCGACACTCCGTATCCGCATCCGCATCCGGGTCCGGGACGTCTGTCCCTCGGGCCTCTTTTGCTTCGGTGGGCATTGCGCAGCTCCGCCGACCTCAAGACCGACACACATGACATCCCGCTGCGTCAGCGCTTTGCCTCCGAGGCCGAGCCAAGCATAATTGCTTTCTTTCGTCATTATTCCGCGGAGAGAATGTGCCGGGTTGAAGTCGAATTAGACTTTCCCAATCGGAAGCGCTAGACACCCCAGGGGTTCCCAAAAGCGACAGGAGGCCAGTTCTCGATGGAAAGCTTGGTATTGTGCAATTGCCTGTAAACATGAAGAAAACCAACAAAGAAACCGAAGCAACTAGAAGCTTGGCCTTCAATAAGCTTGCTTCTGTCCAATTGACAATACCATCGTATGCAACCAACTGTCAAGCCCATCTTGAGCACTCTCGATGAGAGACTTGAGCATCCCCCCAGTGCCCAGGTACTTTGCCTTTGGTACATGCGGGGGGGAAACGTTTCTCCAATTTGACATTCCTTTAATTATGCCTTCAATCAGCAAGGTTAGGAAACCGAAGATCACTCAATCCACTCGCACGCGTATTCGGGTCCGTGGGCAGGAGTCGTCTGATACATCAAGTGTGTCACATGCAACTGACTCCCGCATAGAACGCATGCGGCCTCCAATGTGTATAAGGACGGGCCGAGTAATTTTCAATTTTACGCTTTCCTTTGTTCGAATCCAAGTTGTATTTAATTCAAGCCTCCTCACTTTGTCTCAACTGCACCTCTTTGTTAGCGGCGAGCGTATTCAAACCCACTCTAAATTTCGGCTTCATTGTTAGTCAGAGGCCAACCAACAATCAGCACATAAAAAGGATACACTGAGATCGTCAGACACTCTGCTCGGAACACCCGGAAAACAACTCTCGACTCAGCCGAAATGCTCAACACAACAGTTACTCTAACCCACGTTACCCCGGTCCCGGAGGGCACGTCAAACGAGGACGCGATCGCTCTCATCCACGACGCGGAGCACCACATCAAGTGCGATCCCAACATGAAGGATTACACCAAACGCACCCCCGAGATCCCGCCAACGGTGCCCCAGGACATTGAGCCCATTGCTGCGACGGAGTGCTACTCAGTCACCGACAGCGTGCCAACGCTGCTTCCCAAGGGTATCTGGGACAGGGATGCGGTCAGCGACTACGAATTCACGTTCACCAAGGACGGCAGCTTTGTGCGCACCAGCTGCCCACTCAGCGTCGTTTTGGAGACGCGCTGGACTGTCAGAGATGCTGAAGGCGGGGGAAGTGAGTTGGTTGAGGTTGTGGACATCAAGTGTTCCAGATTTTTGTCCAGCGTGGTGAAGGGGCAGTGCGACGTGAACTGGAAAGACTTTCACAAGAAGATCCTGGAGGGCAAGAAGTGATCCATCGAAGAGAAAAGAATTATTTGGTTGAGAGGAAAGATGTTGCGAACAAGACGAAGAGCCTGTAGATGGCAGACATGAGTGGTATGAATAGATTCATATTCAGAGCGCCTCATGATCAGAGACGCATGCTTTCGTCAAAATGCTTGCTTGCTTCCTTGCTGGTGCGCTCTCGTATGCGAGCTTACATGAGGCTACTTCGCCCGCCAATTTCCATGCTACCTTGGCCGTCTCTCATCTCACCACTACGGCCGACAACAAATTCTCTATAGATTCTTTGCAGTCTTGCTCGCTCCTGCGTACTGATACTGGACCTGGTACTCTCCAGAGCTTTCATCAAGTGGTCCAACCTCACCACAACCTCCTTATCCTCGACGGGCTTAGCCTCGCCCTCTGGACGTTGTGCGTGCTTGACCCTCTTCCGAGCTTGCTTAATGCTTTCCAGCTTGGCTAATATTGCGTTGTTTTCCACAATCTCCGCGGATCGGCTGATGGCCTTCGTAGCAGGCGCCGCATCTTGCCCATACCTGAACTGCACGAAGCTGGGAATCGACCCGTTCGAGGAAGCCGACTTTCCGTTGACCTTGCCGTTGGTCGTAGGAGGGTGTGAGACATCATCCAACACGTCGTGAATTGCCTCCAGCTGTGAGTTAGAGACAAGCGCCTGGAGATCTGCTCCAGAAAATCCCTCCGTCCGTCGTGCAATTTCCGTCCAGGCATCGTCAGACTTCGTCAGTTCCTCGCTCAGCTTGACCTTGCTAGAAAGCGACTTTAGAATGTCGACACGTTCTTCCAGTGACGGCATGTCGCAGAGCAGGGACTTATCCAAACGGCCTGGACGAAGCAGTGCAGGATCGATCAGGTCCGGTCGAGAAGTGGCTGCGAGTACGTACACACCAGAGAGGCCTTCTGCACCGTCCATCTGAGTGAGGAGCTGGTTCACCACGCGGTCCGTCACTCCCGTAGAATCATGTCCACGCTTTGGCGCAATAGAGTCAAATTCGTCGAAGAACAGGACGCAAGGCTTGGCGGCCGATGCACGCTCGAAGAGATCGCGGACACTCTTCTCCGAGGCACCGATGTACTTGTTGAGAATTTCAGGTCCCTTGACGCTGATGAAGTTGAGACCACATTCTCCAGCCACCGCACTTGCGAGAAGGGTTTTGCCACAACCGGGGTATCCGTACAACAGGAGACCAGACCGCAGCCGCAAAGGGCATTGCTCGAAAATGGGCGCGTATTTTGTCGGGTATTGCAAGGTCTCAAGGAGAACCTGTCGGGTCTCCGTCAAACCACCGATCGAGCTGAATGTTGTGGTAGAGCTCTGTAGAGAGACATTTCGAAGTGACGCCGGCGTGAAACCCTTGAGGGCGCTGTCGAAGTCAACGCGGCCAAGGTTAACGGCACCTCCCTCGTTATCCTCGCTGACTGATCGAATGATTGCCTCATTGCGAGCCCTTGCGACGAGCAAGCTAATGTCTCCTGGCATGTAACCGTCTGTGAGACCAGCGACGTCGAGGAAGTCTAGATCAGGATCCAGAACGAAGCCTGCTGCTGTCCCGTTCCGCTGCTCATAACTGCCTTGGCTGCCTGCGTCCATCCAAGCGCTATCTTCACCTGCTGCACTGCCATCCGCTGTTTGAGGTCGACTACCATCATGAGACACCTGCGGAATGTCTTCAGGAGAAACAGCATCCTGTCTCACAATGGACTCCATGACCTTGCGCCTTGCTTCCTTGTTTGGCGCCTTTAGGTCGATGATTTCACGAACGACGTGACCTCCAATTATAACATTATTCAAAGAATCCTTGCCCTCGGATGTCGCCAGCAAAACCACGCCAGTCTCCGCGTTGCAATATTGACGCACAATGCTGCTAATGATTTCACTCACTTGGCGGCTGCGTCCGTTGTCGTTGCCGACTTGCAACTCCGTTTCCACCGGACACAGCTTATCGAGGTCGTCGAGAACTACAAGCGCCTTGCCCCCTAGTCGGGCTC
Source organism: Colletotrichum fructicola Nara gc5 (assembly GCF_000319635.2). Classification (NCBI taxonomy): domain Eukaryota; kingdom Fungi; phylum Ascomycota; class Sordariomycetes; order Glomerellales; family Glomerellaceae; genus Colletotrichum; species Colletotrichum fructicola. The sequence goes on along the minus strand of NW_027094051.1, from coordinate 1,703,091 downwards.
CCCAGCTTGCTGACATAAAAACCTGATTCAACGTGTCTTTGATAGTTGCGACTCTCGTTTCGTCGTTAACAAGCTTTCTGCATGGGAAGTATGTGGTGTGAAACAGTAGTTCTTTTCCGAGCTCGTGAGCCAGTGACTTGGCAACAGCAGTCTTGCCTGAGCCAAGAGCACCAGTGAGGAGAGTCGAAGATAGATGAGAGAGGTGACTTCGAAGATCTTGCAGCAATTTGTCAATGCCCACAAGCTGACCATCATAAGAGGGTTGCAACTCGGCAAGACTGTCGTTGTTCATCCACTGAGGACGAGGGACCGGGTCACGGAATTCGATATTGATCTTGTCGCTGAGTCCCAGTACCCATTTTGTCGACGATCTGAGTGGATCGCTGTTGATGGCAGTCGGGTCGAAGCGCACGACACCACCTTCCCAGCCTTGAGGAGCCTCCAACCCGTCGTAGAGACCAATGACTGATCCATCGGTCAGAGGACCACTAAGAAGGGAAGAAGAATCCTTGCGAGCTCCATACATATGCTTGAATTGCTTTGAAGCTTCTTCCTTTCCAGCTTTGGACTCGCCGCCGAACTTCAAACCGTCTGATGTCGACTTCTTGGAGGCTGCAAATGGGTGGATGATCAGCCTCTGCACGGCATCTAGTGGCCATTGCTGAGGCGCTGGCTCAATTTTGATAATGCCGCCTACAGCGCCTGTGAAGCCCAAAGTTGAGCACAACGGCGAAGACAGCGCGATTGTTTTGCTGTCAGGAGGATCATCCCAAGCCCGCAAATGCGCGATAACCTTAGTCGAGATCTTGGACGCGTTGGACGCTGCTTCAGCGTCCTGCTGCGGCTTTTGCGGGTTGGTGCTGGGTTGGGGGGTTGGACGCAGTATATTGACCGAAACGTAGTTTACACCTCGGAAGTCCTTGGTATAGAGAATGTCGCGGTCGACCCAAACACTGAAGTCTTGAATCGTGATGTCCTCGTCAAACCACTCCACACATGCCGTCTGGTCTACACCTCGGAGACACAACGCCGGTTTTCGCTCCTCTCGCGCACTTCGACGACGAACTGTGCTCGCGCCACTTCGCTTCGATTTGGATGTGCTGGCCACGCTGCGGTTCTCCCCCAGCGAATGCGACGTCTTGGCTCGGGTCTTTGGCGCAACGATGACTTCGGCGTTCGGTGAGATTTTTGCGAATGGAAAATCGGTTGGTGGCGGGGGATCGAGCGATACGACCTTGATGTTGGCTGTAGAAGTTGGTGACAGATGCAACGTGACGGCGTGCGGCTGGACGATGGAACCAGTGCTCGAGAGGAAGGCGGGGTTCGGTAAGGCACGGACTTGATACTGCAGGTTGAGTTCGAGGAAGTTCGCGTTGAGCTCAATCATTTCCCAGTCTTCCGGCGTAAGCGGCTCAATGTTGATCGTGTGCGCAACCGGAGGATCGACGTGTATGGAGGCTGTCACCTTCTGCCCATCCGAGAGTCCCAAAGTGTTGGCGAGCGTGGCATCAATTTCAACCTGTGCCACTTCTTGCTCGCGTCCACCACTCCTGCCACCATTGATCCCGTCTCGTCCGACTATGGGGGCGACTTTGCGCTTACTCGGCATGCCGGTCCAGCCCACGAAGACGGACCGTTGTTGTGATGCGCCGGACCCGGAGGCGCTCGCGGAGGAAGGTCGGTAATTGAGTTCCACGACGACATTTTGCGCGGGCTATTGCGCAATTGTTAATTTGAACTCTACTGCAGATAGCATAGGCATTTCTTACGGTGTTGACGTTGACGAGGAGCGAGACCAACGATGCGGGGAGGTTGACCAGGCAGCTCTTGAGCTGGGGGGAGAGAGAGATCTCCGCCGGAGTCGATTGCGCATTCCGCCGTGGAGCCATGACAGCAATTGACTGATCAGCAATCCATGAGGTTGTACAAAACAAAAGAGTGGCACGCTCTTAGCAGAGAGCAAGATAGATTCGCGGGCGTGGTTCGCTCTAGACGTAGCTGGAGTCTGGAGAAGCTAGCTGTTGGAGCTGGAAATGAGAGATGAACCGAGACTGGCCCAGGCATGTGCCGACGCCGAGGCATTCCCGGCATGGAAAGGGACCTCCACCCCATTGGGCCCGAACACGGGGTAGCTGCAGGAGTCCTGTACGTATCTTTTCCGGACCCCCTGGCTTTTGGGGAGCAGGATCCATATGTTACGCCACATTGTGGCTTGCCCCGAAAATCAATTAACGCGTGTCTGACACGCTCGCGTCTGGAAGTCGCGTAATTTCGTGGTTTGGTCTCCCGGTCAATGTCTTCCCCCCTAGCGCATTGATTAGGTCCCGTCGATTCTTCTTCCAGCCCCCACCCGGCGCCAAACTTCGATTCGATAGCAGCAGAACAGAACCGAGCTGCCGTCGCAAAGACGAATTATACCCCTTTCACAACTGCACCTGCGTCTGTCAGACTAGGTCATTGAGCTTCCAAGAGACAATTCTGCAGTCGAGACCCCGCAAATTCTGTCAAGATGGCGCTTCGTCAATTCAAGGCGCCGGTAGCGTATGAAGCGCAGCAGAGTAAGCCAGACCTGCCAACTCGATCCCACACCGCTGTCGCAAGACGATCCTAACTCGCTGCTAGCCGCTCTCGAATCCTTCCTCAAAGACTTCAAGGCGTCGCCTGAGCAGACCATCGCACATGCCCTCGGCAACATTACGATAGACGAAGATGACTTTAGCGACGACGATGAATTGATGGAGGACGATGGTGCCCGCCAGACTCACCGCCGGGATAAGACCCCGCCCGCGCATAAATACCAGGCCATGATGCAGAAGCTTGCAGACCGCCAGATTGATGAGGTTTTGGTCGACCTGGACGACATCGCAGCTGTGGGCAAACCCGAGTAACTTGTCTGGCATGAGACTGAGGACTGACGATAACTCTAGTTCGAATCACAAATCGGCGACGAGCTCCATTTGGTGGAGTCCATCGAGACCAACACCAAGCATTATGTCGAATTGATGTCAAGAGCGGTGGACAAGCTTATGCCCAAGCCTAGCGCCGACACAACGTATGCCAACTTGCAACCCCTTGGAAATGCTTCACACTAACGGCAAAAAGCTTCAAGGATGACGTTCTGGATGTTTTGATGGAGCGAAGACAGAGGAGAAACGAGCAACTGCAGCGTCAAGCTACTGAGCCTACGGATGGCCAGCTCCCCGACCCTACCGTCGCCGAGGACAAGTTCCCCGCCGAGCTCACTCGCCGATATACCCTCGTCTTCAAGCCTCGATCCGATTCCCCTGACCACCCAGCGAAGGCCTATGCCGTGCGTAACGTCAAGGGCGACCAGCTTGGCCACCTGATTACCGTTCGCGCAATCGCCACCAGAGTTTCAGACGTCAAGCCCATCGTGCAGGTCAGCGCCTACACCTGTGACCGTTGCGGCTGCGAAATCTTCCAGCCCGTCAACGAGAAGTCATTCGGTCCGTTGACCGTATGCCCCTCAAAGGATTGCGAGATGAACCAGGCCAAGGGTCAGCTTCACCCATCTACGAGAGCCTCCAAGTTCTTGCCCTTCCAGGAGGTCAAGGTTCAGGAGCTTGCGGAGCAGGTTCCCATCGGTCAGATTCCTCGTACCTTGACTGTTCTGTGTTACGGTACCTCGGTGCGCAAGGTCAACCCGGGCGATGTTGTCGATATTTCGGGTATCTTCCTACCCACCCCTTACACTGGTTTCAAGGCTATGAGGGCCGGTCTTCTGACCGATACCTTCCTGGAGGCGCATCACATCGTCCAGCACAAGAAGGCCTACTCCGAAATGATCGTGGACGCCAAGCTTGTTCGCCGCATCGACCAGTACAGGCAATCCGGCCAAGTCTACGAGCTTCTTGCAAAGTCTATTGCCCCCGAAATCTATGGACACCTCGATGTCAAGAAGGCACTTCTCCTGCTTCTCATTGGTGCTCCGTTGAAGCAAGCTGAGGATGGCATGAAGATTCGTGGTGACATCAACATCTGCTTGATGGGTGACCCTGGTGTGGCCAAGTCCCAGCTGCTCAAGTACATCTCAAAGGTCGCTCCCCGTGGTGTCTACACCTCCGGTCGCGGTTCCAGTGGTGTCGGTCTGACGGCTGCCGTCATGCGTGATCCTGTAACCGACGAGATGGTTCTCGAGGGTGGTGCTCTCGTCCTCGCTGACAACGGCATCTGCTGTATCGATGAATTCGACAAAATGGACGAGAACGACCGTACAGCTATCCACGAGGTTATGGAACAGCAGACCATCTCCATCTCCAAGGCTGGCATTTCCACCACTCTCAACGCCCGCACTTCCATCCTTGCCGCCGCTAACCCCATTTACGGTCGCTACAACCCTCGCATCTCCCCGGTCGAGAACATCAACCTCCCCGCCGCTCTCCTCTCTCGTTTCGACATCATGTTCTTGCTTCTTGATACCCCATCTCGCGAGTCTGACGCCCAGCTCGCCAAGCACGTCGCCTATGTCCACATGCATATGAAGCACCCGGACATTGGCACCGACTCTGTTGTTTTCTCACCGCACGAGGTCCGCTCCTACGTCGCTCAAGCTCGCACATACCGCCCTGTCGTCACGGAAGGCATCAACGAGTACATCATCAAGACATACGTTCGTATGCGCGAGCAGCAGCGCCGCGCAGAGAAGAAGGGCCAACAGTTCACCCACACGACGCCGCGTACCCTCCTCGGTATCATCCGTCTCGCCCAGGCCCTCGCCCGTCTTCGTTTCTCCAACGAGGTTACCAACGACGACGTCGACGAGGGGCTGCGCCTCATTGAGGCCTCCAAGGAGAGTCTCGCCGCCGAGCAGAGCAGCTCCGGACGCTCGCGTCTTAACGCGAGCAGCAGAATCTACAACCTGGTCAAGTCGCTGGCCGACAGCGGTGCCTGCCGCGCCGACGATGCCGACGACGAAGACGATGAGCTTGGCACTGAAATGTCCCTCCGCAAGGTCAAGGAGCGTGTCATTGCCAAGGGATTCACCGAGGACCAGTGGCTCGCTGCCCTGGAGGAGTACAACGAGCTCGATGTAAGTTTTCACCCACAACCCAATCTTTCTTTTCTTCAGAGACATTCTCCAACCCATCGGAAAATAGGTGTGGCAAACGGCTGGCAACGGCACCAGATTGGTCTTCATCACGGCCGCAGGAACGCACGACTAATTGTCAGCGGACGATGGTACTGTCGGGGTTGCGTAGTGTCGTTGAAAAATGTTATTCGTCATATACGGCTTTGCAAACTGAAGCCGCCTTGGGATTGGCGTTGTTGGGTTTATCATGGATGAAGTGACCAGAGAGGTGGAGAGGCTGACTTTTCCCAACCACTCGAATGAAGAAGATAATGAATCACAAAAGATGCCAGATACATCTCAGTCCTTTGTCTCGTTCAATGATCATGATGTCAAAGTAGTCGCAAAGCTCATTCCTTTTACGTGGATTGGGAAATTCTCATAACTTCAGATGATGGTAGTATAGTACAAAAGCTCTTCCTTTTTTCACACCTCCCACATCTTTGGTACACTGATACATGTATACACTGCCCGCCCCCACCCGCACTTCTCATTCCATCGTCCCATCCCTTTAGTACTGCAGCATACGCGTGTTGAGCAAGCTCGCCCGCTCCAACTCGCCGAGGATACCACCACCAGCGACAGTCCACTTCTCACCAACAGAACCGGCGTCAACGCGCGAGCGATACATGCCGCTGGCAGCCCAGTACTCCATCACGGCGCGGGCCTCGTCGCGGCTGACGCCGCTGACGTTGAACGTCTCGACGTTGCGGACGGACTCGTAGATGCGGTCGTCGTAGCCCTTGCCGTACGGGTCGGGCGTGGGGACGTGCAGGCCCTCGGCGGCGGCGGCGGACTGCGCAAGGGCGAGTTCCATGGACGGGGAGCGGGGCGCATTGCTGCGGCTGGTGGCGGCGATGACGGCGCCGCCGTTGGCGAGGGGCGTCTTGCCGCTGAGGGCGTCGACGAAGAGGCGGACCAGGGTGAGATCGTGGGCGTGCACGAGGTTGAAGGCCGGGTCGCGGTAGGCAGAGATCTTCATGATGTGGGAGAGGCCATCGAGGGTGAGGAGGACCGGGGGCCCGCCGGGAGCGGTGGTCAACTCGGACCAGAGGGCCTGGAAGGCGGGCCAGGCGAACTCGGTCTCCTTGGCGGCGTTTGCGATGTCGTAGAGGGTGCCGTCCTTGGGGACGTGAAGGAGCTCCGGGTACTCCTTTGTGATCTTGTGCTTCTTGAGGACGGACCCGTTGGCCTTCATGATTTGCTGCAGGAGGTTGAAGCAGTAGGTTGGCTGGTAGAATTGGAGGGGCTTGGAGCTGGGGACGGGGCTGTAGTCCGTGTTGGAGTTGGTCAGGTCTTGGGCTATGGAGTGTGTTAGTTGCGATGATGATGCTTGTGAAGTGAGTGAGCATACCTTCGGGGATGTTAATGACAACCCAGTTATTCATGAGAGCGTGAGCCATGGTTTGCAGCAGCAACATGCTCTTGCCTCCAACTTTGTCTCCCGTCAACACCGTCCTCAACGTCTGCCTCTCCTGGACGGCCTTGTCGACCCTGCTGACCAGCTTCACCGTCTCCTCCCTCACGAGCATGTGCGGTTTCCTGAACAGGCCCCAGGGCTGGTGGATCTTGAACGCCTCGAGCGTGCGCAGCTGGTCGACAAGCTGATCCGGCAGACCGACCATGGTCCCCTGGGCCTCAACCGAAGACATTGTGGTCCCGTCAACCACCTTCAGGCCCTCAACGAGCAGCGCACTGTTGTTGCTGAGCGTGATGCGCTTGCGGAAGGCCTTACGCTCTCCCGGCGCGGGCTTCTTCACCTTGATGTTCTCCCGCTTCTTCTTGGAGTTCTGGTTGATCTTGCCGCGACGGATGTGCTTTCCCCAGTGTTGTACCTTGCGCATGGTCGAGGCGTTGGCGCCGCCGGCTGCAAGGGCAGAGGTGGTCGAGAAGAGGGCGGAGCCGGAGGGGGCGGCGGCCGCATAGGAGGTGATGACGGGGACGATGCGCTGCGAGAGGACCCGGGGTGCTGCTACTGCTGCGGCCGTCGTCGGCCGGGTGAGGCACCGCGCGCAGTTGGCGGAGGCCATTGTGGGTGGTTTCGGTGCCCGAGGCTGGCTGTTTCTTGCTCGTATGTCTGTTTTCCGGTGAATCTTTATGAGGCCATTCGGATTGGCACAGTCGCGGGTGTTCGGTTCCGTCCGAAGCAGCTCGTCGAGTCGCCCCTTTGGTAGGTCGTCGTCGTGCGATGTCTTTCCCCAAGCTCCAAAAAGTTCGTAAATTCTCGGGGTCGTTAGAGGCACACCCCTCCGGGGCTCGTAGGTCATTGAGCCAATTGCAGCGCTGATTGGCGGGGCGCTGTTGGTCGGCGGTGCGGTGGCAGTTGATCCGATCTAATCGCTCGCCGCCAAAATTTCTGGCAGAAAAAAAGTTCTGGATAATCCCACCTGCAGGCGCCCCAGATACGCTCCCCCGTTACGCCGTACAACTCCAGACATCTGCACACTCCAAACCTCCCCGAAAGTCGCCATTCCGAACCAAACCACGAAACAAAAGCACGCGACACCGGCTATCGAAATGGCGCTCCCTGTTTCGCGCCCCAAGCTGCCCGTCGCAGTCAACAAGCCCACACCCTACAACTTCGACCTGGGCCTGCTGCTCGCCAACGACCCCAACCCCCTCGAGCTCGACCAGTCCGCCATTGAGGAATCCCTCGCCGCTACAGCTCGCGATGGCGCCCAGGCCCTCATCAACCAGCTCCTGACCACCTGCCCTCTCCAAAGCACCTCCGACGGCGTCCTCCTGACGCTTCCGCCCCCCTCGACGGACCTGCCGCGCGAGAAGCCCGTCCCCAAGGCCAAGGAGCCGACCAAGTGGGAGCGCTTCGCCGCCAAGCGCGGCATCAAGCCCAAGACGCGCGAGCAGCGCAAGAACCTCGCCTTCGACGAGGACACGCAGGAGTGGCGCCGCAAGTGGGGTTACAAGGGCCTGAACAAGAAGGGCGAGGACGACTGGGTTGTCGAGGTCGATGCCGAGAAGGAGATGAACCGCCCCGAGGGCACCACGATCCGTGGCGACAAGCGCAGGGAACGAAAGGAGAAGATCAAGCGCAACGAGAGGAAAATGAGAAAGAACCAACGCGAGGCGGCTGGCAAACGGTAGAGAAAAGATGGAGACCAAAATTGTGTAATGCTTTTAGGTTCGGCATGGGTTGGCGTTTTATTGGCGGTGGTTATTCATATCCAGTCTGTATGCTTGGGCGTCGGATTCTTAAAAGGAATGGAACGGCTTCACGAGCCAGATCTCTGGCTCTGATTACATCAACCTTGACCGGGCACTGGTGCTTTGAATTGTGAACTTGTGGTCCTCATTTTCCACCGCGGGCCTCGTCTGGCCGCGCTTGACCTCGTGCTACATATATAATCCTTCATATAGTACACAGATCCCACCGAACCCCCTCAGTCATACTTATTCGTGAGCTGTGTCCGTGTCCCCCGACCTAGCCAGCATTTCGTGAATGCTCCTCATCCCCATGTCCTGCTATGCTACTAAAGACCAAACATCGCTAGATTCGTAGCTCCTTACAAAAGTGCAGAAAAGAAGAAAATTAGGTACCCAAATTTGAGCTGCCTGAAGCGCGAACGCAAGACGGCGGCTCGGGTTGCGAGGATCCTGTTCGTTGATGCAAAAGTAGCCCAACGCAGTTTCCTAAAGGGATAAAACGACGGCTTTTGTGATACGATTCGATGCCCTGGGGTATACCAAATAGCATGATGCTGTGTCGCAAACGAAGCGGAACCCAATCTGCAATCTCTATGCGGTCCGTCACCTGGAGATTTTTGCAACCACCCGGACAGCATCAAGATAGTGATGGGATGGAAGCGCATGAAGGGGAAAACGAAAGTCGTTAACGGCGTAAGGTCGTCGTCGATAATGTAATGTTGATGCAACTGCTCCGTATGCACACGAGTTCCGCCTGGGTATTCGAGGTTGAAAGAAACTGTTGATGGTTTCTATACTGTGCTTTAGAAACCGAGTGGCGAGAGAGGCTTGATGGGTGACAGAGGTCGCAGGTCGCTGGAACCTCGTGGCGCGTCGCGGCCGCTGTCAATCGTCAGAGTTGTCGCCATGGTCGAGTTAGATGCGACACTGCCGTTGGACTCAGAGAGTTGGAGGGGCTTTTTTTTTAGCCGCCGATCCTTTGGTTGCTCAGTACTAGCGTTTGAGTGCTTGCTGCTGTTGTCAGACGGTGTTGCAGCCCTCTCCAAAGTAATCGTTGGTTCCTCCGGCGTTGGTTCCTGTGATGACTCCTTGGATGGCTTGCGTGGCTCTGACAGGCCCTTCGGGGGAGGTTGGTCGAAAAGCTGATACTCCTGCTCGATGAACTTTGCCTCGTTCTTGCAGCCCTTCCAGCAGTCGCGCCAGTCGCAAACCAGGAATCTGAAGCAGAACGCATCAATCTTCATGCAGGGCTGGAAGCAAATGCAAAGGTTTCGGAAGTCCATCTTGTTCTTGTCGGAATGGGCCAAAAGTAGGCTGAGATGGCAGGTGATGGCGAAGAGCAGGTAGTAGTTGAACGGCGATAGGTTAGACAGCTCCTCGACCAGGAGTGGAGGAACGGTTTCGTAGCCAGCGCATTCCCTCGCAACGCGTTCCTGTGCCTCCTTCGGGAACAGCTCATCGGGAAGCTCTCTCAGCCATGCCTTGAGCATGGAACCGATAATATTGATGTCGTACAAGTCAGGCTGCTCGAATAAGTTGACGTCGTATTCTAGAAATCTTGTTAGTGCGCTGGTCACATCTGCGTGGATTGTGTCGTCAAACCTTCGTCGAATCTCCTCTGCCACTTCTTGATCTGGGGTCCACTACCCGGCACACGATACAGGCCCTCGACATCGCAGCCCTTGTAATTCAAATAGTCGATTGCGCGCCATGGGAAAGCAGGCATCCAGAACTCAGTCTTGTCTCTAGAGTCCTCCAAACGCTTCGAAATACGTGTGCGTCGTGTTTGCTCGACCAGAGGTAGGTTGATTGTCTTAAGCTGGTAGTGTTCGTCGTCGATGACAGGCTCCTTCTCCGTCGTGCTGCCACTGCGGCCGCCCTTTCCGAAAAGGCGATTGCTGATCATATCTCTTCCGCTCTTCAAACCACCGAAAAAGCCTCCATTTGCCGAAGAGGAATTCTGGCGGGGGTGGTGCTCCTTTTCTCTCTGAATCTCCTTGTTCCCCTTCTCCCTCAGATTTTCTTTGTTGCCCATGTCTCGTGGCGAACCGCGGTCTTCTGAGCGGTTCCGCGCCGTGGAATTGACCATTTCCTTGATTGACCTGTCAGTTGCAGGTGCAGGCGCTGACGCCTTGCGTGGGTTGTAAGGGTCGGAGGGGATGTGCGACGGCTCGGGTTCGCTGATCGTTATTGGTACGGGGCTCGGCTGCTTGTCCCTAGAGCTTGAGCCGTCCTTGTCGCGGTCCTTGTCGCGGAGGGACTTGTTACGGGTCAAGAGACCGAAGGGCTTCGACTTGCCCTTCTTCGACGAAGAGGGTTGGGAAGCGGAAGGATCGAAGTCGGCAGCGGAGGCGATTGACACGTCAGACTTGGACGGCAAGGTGGGTGCGGGCTTTTGGACGGCGTTCTCAGCATAGGACGGGTCGGCTGGTGAAATGGCAGATGGGTTAGCGGCTGAAGAAATGGTCTCACGATAGGCGAAACGGGGGATGGATCAGGTGGTGGGCCCCGGCAGCACAGGCAGTGGGACACTGCGGTCTCAAGAAGGAAAGTTATCCTCGTACCTGAAGGTTGGGTGGGTTGGGTGGTGCTCATGGGAGCACTGTCGGGGCCCCTCGACATAGTTTCGCCTCTCGAGTCAGGGTTCTGGCTCGGGTTCTGCTGGTGGTTATGGCGCGAGGGTTGCTGCTGATGGTGGTGGTGGTGGGCGGGCGAGGATGAGGATGCGATAGAATGGGACGATTTGGACGACTTTGTGAAATTGAAGAAGAAGCCGCCCTTGGAGGCTTTGGTGCTGCTGGAGCCAGGGGAGGGATGGTCGAGGCGGTGCTGAGAACGGGGGCTGATGGGGTGTTGCTGATGATGCTGGCGAGGGGGCGTGTCTTCGGACGCGCGGTGCAGGGCGGAGGAAATGGGCGGATACTGCTGAAATTCGTCGTCGTCGTCGTCGTCGTCAAAGTTTCGATGTTCGTCAGCCAGCTGTAGAGACTGTTTGCGACTGGTGCTGGGTCTTTTCGGAGTGAACCTAAAGGGAGAGCGCGGAGATCTGGGAGAAGATTGCGATTTGGAGCCAGCGCTTGGAGGGACGGTAGAGGCGAGGGTTTCAGCAGAGCGCGGAACGTCCTCAGGCTGGTGGTCGGCGGACTGGGATTCAGACAGCGTCAGCGGCTGCGGTGCATGCTTGCGACCCATGGCAGGAGATTAACGTGCCCCCGGGGGCTCTGGCAGGCAGGCAGGCAAGTCGCTGGGTAAAATAAGTGTTTTGGGGGCCCGGTCAGAGAGGCAAAGGACTCGAAGGCGACACAAGGCGGCGTATGCGCAGGCGTGTGGGCGTATTGTAGGCGTAAGTAGGTGAGCGAGGATGTTGGAGGAGGAGGTGGTGGTGGTGGTGGACAGCGGCTGCGGGAGCGCCAAAAAGAGGACCAGGAGCAGGCAGGGCAGAGCTGCAGCAAGTCCCAGTCAGGTAATCCGTACCGTATGAATCCGACAGGTAGGCGCAGAGTGTCGAGGTACCTCGCCCTTGGAGATGAGATGAGCCAGGTAGAGGCGTGGTAAGGCCCCGAATGTGAGGAGGATGGGGGCGAGGCCAAGTATCAGGGCAGGCAGGCAGGCAGCGGGCAGGCCTCTTAGATGTCGGTGCCTGTGAGGTGTAGTGTGTGCGGTGGTGGCACTTCGAAGGACAGCAGCACCTCCCTCCCTCAGATCTTTGGTGGTGGTATCAACAGTACCTAGCAACAGTGCAACGGCACACAGGGCAAAGCAGCGAACGTGGATCAGGATGGGATGAGATGGGATGGGACAGACAAGCCCAGTAACGACCCCAATCCTGATTCGCTGTCTGCCACAGGAGGGTGAGCTGTAGCTGTTTCGGTGTGCGCACTGGGACGGGGACGGACGGATCACGCATCTGTCGGGGATAGAAAGGGGAGGAGGGGGTGTAACGGCAGGCAGACAGACAGAGCTGCTGTTCTGGATAACAAAAAAACGACAACCCTGTGACAGTGCGGCTGCCCGGCTTGTTCCTAGGCCAGGTGGGCGGCGCAAGGGGCGTGTGTGAATGCAGGAAAGGTGGATGAGGATAGAGTGGTAAAAGATGGGATGGTGAGTTGTGAAATGTGTGTAATGAGAGCAGGCACAGAGGGTGAGAGATAGTAAGAGGGTAAGATGAGGTGCGGTGAGGGACTAGCAGCGCAAATGTAAGGTGACAATGGCAACCTGAAATTGTGAGACCAAAAGATAGGTAAGGTTGGTTGTATTGCACAGATAGATGGGCAATGGAAGGTACCTGAAGGAAGGAGATGATGAGGTAGCAGCTGTGGGATGGGGAAGTGGATGTGGATGTGGACTCTGAGGTTGGAGTGAGGTGAGTGAGGTGAGGTGCCAGCAGCCGGAGCCAGGGAGGCTGATGCAACTATGGAATGAATGGGCGTTGATTTGGGCCTCAAGGAGCCGGCCTTTCGGTGTCGTCTTCTGGGTTGTTCCCTCCTTGTCTACCTGTGCACAAACAGCAGGTGGCTGAAAGGGTTCGATGTAGATAAAATGGGGGATTGATGGAAAAGAGAAGAAGAATGCGTGCTGCCAACTGTCAATGCTGTCTGTCTGGTCTGGTGAGGTTGCTGCTGAGGAGCGCAAATCCGGCCATATGCCTCGATTGTGCCTGTCTCTGTAGGTTGTCTGTGTCGGCTTGTACCTGTGCCTGTACCTGGCAGCCAATGGCGGCAGCTGCAATCTGCAAGGTACAGATACAAGTTGAAAGTCCCGAGGGGAGGGGGCCCGAAAAGAGCAGAGGGGCCGGGCAGCTGGCGAGTGAGGTCTGGGCCGGTGCCACGGTGCGGATCCGTAGTGAAGTGAACGAGTGCTGTTGGTGTTGGTGTTGGAGGATAGGTGAGGAGAAGAGGGGGCGGAGGGGAAAGAGGAGGCCTAGGTTCCTTAGTTGGGCTGCCAGAAGGAGGCCTGTCGGGTAGGTGTGGATCTGCCCCTGCCATGCAACAACATCAGCTCCACTGGTGTAAATCAGACACGCGCCAGGTGGGAACACATCAAGAGGTGAAGTTGGGCAGAGATCACCACTGCCTGGACTCTGGAGAGCCCGGAACGCTAGCACTCGAGGGTTCCACGCCAGCTGTGGGGGCCCTCAGGCTTAGCGGCCATGCACCCACCGCGGGCTGTGTCGAGTCGCCGCGCTGCTTCCGTGTTCAACAACACCTCCCGTCATTATCAGATTCCATGAATAGAAGCTCCAGCCCAGACCGGCCCAGCCCGCCTCACATCATCAACACGGCCAGGTCGAAAAGAAGACGAGGAAAATGTCTACAAACGAACCCATCAGCGTCAAATGAATCCATCAACATTCCACTTCCTCCTGCCGTCTTCGCCCTCGCCCCCAATCGCCACAAACGGCCAACATGCGCTGCTTGCGGCATGGCAGCGCCGTCAAGTTTGGCCAACCTGGATTAGACCAACGGCTTTGGGCCTGTCCGTCTGTCCGTCACGCACGCACAGATCAGGACCCGGTTGTCTTCTAGTGCCGATTGGGCCCGCGCACGTCTGTTTGACATTGGCGTCGCTCGAGCTATTGGAAGCCGTGTCTCCAAAGAATCCCCCCTAACGTCTCTCCCGGCTCCAATGCGACAGGAACCCGTCGTCGATCGAGTTAGACTCTCATGTCAACGAGAGGAATGACAACCAGACCATTCGTCAATGACGCCTTGCTCGCTTCCAGCGCCAGTCCGCCAGACTCTAGAGCAACGTCAACGCTTTGGATCCCTCTCCTCCCTCTTGGACCCTGTTCGTATTCGCAAGCAGCAGGAACAATGCACAGAAATCCCGCCCATGGCAGCAAACGCCCCCGGACTCAGGGCCGCCTGGTATGCGTGCGACGGAGGACACGCGTTGGGCAAAATTCTTTTTGATTACAGCCAAAGCGTGTCGCCTCATCTTTGATGACCCTTTGCCCTTTTGATGAAAAGGGCGTCGCGTTTTGCAATATCACAATGCCTTGTGCCAAGGCAAGAAATGATGCCTCGTCTCGACTCTACAGGGCTGCCCGGCGACCCGATTTCTGAAACACAAACGTTTCTATGGATAGCCATGGATGGGATTCGCCGGGAATGCGCAAATGCCAGGGGTGCTCTTGGTTGCAGCTGCGGACGGGAGCTTTAAACGGCTCATTACCTCATCTCACAGCCCCCTGGATCCGGACTTTTGGCTCGCTGTGAGGTATGACAAGTTCTTCGCTGGCCATTAACCACCTGCTCTAAATCGCATTAAGACTTCAAGATTGCGGCCGTCTGTGGATCCCGTCCTTCAGACATCGATCGCGCCTGCTCGACGGCATCTCCGTTCCCAGATATGGCTGTTGCGCTGCACAGATGGCGACAGGCGGAAGCCAACAGCCCCTATTCTCCGAGCGAATGAAGGGGCAATTGTACAGGACACAACGTGGCCAGGACACCGAAAAGACGAGACAGTCGGCGGAGACGGAAGACGGAGAAACGGACAGATCTGGTATGATGTGACAGCCCTCGCGCTCACTCGCAACACATCCAGCGCAGCATCTTTTGTTTCCCTGCGGCTTGCTGCACGTTCAGACCCTTCCACAGCTACTGGAAGCCCGGTTCGAACATATCTCGCCTTCCTCTGAAGGCTGTCTCGGCTCAACTCGCTGCGATTGCTTCTGTGACCCCGGCAGGAAGCTGGTGACTGGTCGTTGGTCTGACGGAAAGGAGTCACGCTACTGCACGGTGTTCTGCAATGCACGGGCGAAGGAGACGTTCTAGCACACCATCGCCAGCCTCCGGATGGGTTGAGAGCCAACCAACCGACCTTGCTCGAAGTTTCCTATGGGCCGATGGTGCGAACTGGCCGTTGCCGCAACGCTCCGGCACAAGCCTTATCTCGAAATCGTACCGAAAAACGTGCATGCTCTTTGACCACCTGACTTCTTGTTGAGCAGAGTTAGCAGGGACGAGACGACGGGTTATTGCGCAGAAGATATGGCAAACTTTGCCGATCTCGATGCCACGTCCCTCCTCATTCACCCCGCGAGCGTGGAAGAAACACAAGACCCATCGTCATCCAACTCTTCCAACAGGGTGTTGATTCATCCTCTTTGATGATAAATTCGAACGTACAAGAGCCAACCCGATGCCAGCTACCATCTGTCAACGGGCCCGGAGCCGAAGCGTCGGAAACTTTCAGATCTCGTACCTTTCGGCGGCGTTGCCCTCTTCTGTGTCGCAAGCGGTAATGATTTCCCCGCAGTAGGTGTCCATGGATTTTCACAATTGGCGGAATAAACTCAAAGGGCTGCGATGGCGTGTGAGCTTCGCAGTTCGGGCCTGCAGATCGGACAGGCACGGAGGTCACATTGACATCGCAGAGCTCCCTGCACCGCGATGTGTGTTCCTACAACTACCCCAAGAGCACCACCACTCCGCCCGCCGTATGTCAGCAGTGAGGTGCGACTGACGGAAAGTCAGTCAGCCTGTTTTCACCGTAACTGGACACTGCGATGAGTAGAAATACCTATGTGATCAACGTATCACAACGAGAACAATGGACAGCCGTTTGCGGTGTTCAAGCCACCGGGATCTGACCCGGACCCATTGAAGTTCAAGCTTCAAGCCACAGAGGGGCGACGACGAGGGAACTCTCATTATCGATCTTACCGTTGGCTGGCTTGAACAAGGCATGACCAACGCCAGCTGCCACCTTGCCTGCTTAGACTCCACCATCGGAGCAAACCAAGTTGCAGACAGTAAGGTACTTTGATTGTTTAATTGCCGCTCAAACGACTGCGAGGAAAATAATACTGTGCATCTCGGCGGCAGTCGACTGCGGGCAACATGAGAACATTCCTCTCAGGCGCCTGAAGGCTGTACCTGCGAACGGTCTGAGTGGGATTTCGACATGGCAAAGCACCTCACTGGTGATGTCCAGGCCGAAAACGGCTTAGTCCAGGAACACGACCGACGACTCTGAAACTCGGTAGTGTTTCCTCGACAAATAATGGCCAAGCCTGGGGGTGGTGGATAAGGTGTGCTGGATCACGCTCACGGGCAGTCTGTCATCCACATACTGAAAAGTATGGCGGGAGCAGACGGGAAAGACCCAGAAAAAAATTGGTACGCGCACATGGCATCGTGGCTGCTCCGTCATTCTGCTGGGCCGTATGCCGCCGTCAACCATGGATATGGCCTGTGCTGGCTGTGGACATGAAGGGAATTGCTTCTCTCTTTAAAGTCTAATGCTCTGAAATGCGCAGGCCCGAGAAGCTTCCAAGACCGAGGCCAGTATCGTCCACGCCATCTCAAAAAGGAGTGCCCGATATGTCATAGTTCGCACCCGAGCATGAGGTCAATCTTCAGGATGAAGCCTGTAGCGGGCTCGACTGTCAGTTGCCGCCTCCCAAATGCCTCTGAATCATGCGCCCCTGCGTAAAGCCCCGATCTTGATGACGGCACTGTGGAAGCCGTTCGGCGCTCTTGCGTAATCCTGATCATCGATATAAGCATGCAAAATAGAGCCATATTCCCTGCCGTCGATCTTCGATGTGAATATGCTTTTCCATCATCTTGATGTTGGCAGTTTCCATCTAATGCCGTTCTCGCAGTCGGCAAGCCGCCACCCCAAGGAGAGATCTACCCGGCCGTGGTGCCAGCCGGCGATGCAAGAAACAAGGCCGGAGACTCAGGCACCAGCCGGATAAAGGCATCTACACCGGTCTGGAAAAGATGGTATCGCAATGCATTATCCAATCCGATACCTTTGTTCGGAGTTGGGCCAAGGTAGATTCGCCCATCTCTCATGCAGGCCCCGTTGGCCCCGTTGATTTGGGAAAGGCGCGCAACGCAGTTTCCCGTAGTCGCATAGCCAAGCAGCCTGGTTTGGTCAATCAGTCACCTGGTGCACAACCGGCCAGCCTCTAGATCGGTTCTGTCAACGATTGGTGGCTAGTCGAAGTCCGAGCGAGCGATAATCGTGACCAATGGTCTTGGAAACGAGAAGTGTCACCCAAGCTTCCAGAGTCAGTCAGCAACATCGGCTTGATAGCGGCAAGGCAGGCGGATAGCTCACCAGCGAGTGCCGTGGTTATTTTTGAGAACACACGAGGCCTCAGTCAGCATACATCGGGCCCGAGTGACCTTTCCAGCAGAAACAGTAATTTGCGCCTCGCCAGACGACACAATATGATTTGATGAAAGACGAATGCTCGCTTCTCGGAGAATTTCAGAGGTTTTAGGTACGGTATCCCATCACAGCACCCGGAAAACGTGGGTCCAGCGCCGTCCTGGTCGGTTCAGTGTCCCTTCCTGACGGGGATGCAACATCCTGGCTCGTCAGACGGCGGAACCTGCCGTCTGGGAACCCAACCGAACTGCCTTACCTAAGCGACACAACTTCATCTCTTTCCTTCTACCTTGCGTGGAGCATCGTCAAATTTTATTTACACTCAAGCCCCAACGGAACCCTCGATCATCTGTCCGTCCCAGAACCTCAAAAATCTGACTCACCCCCAGATAGTACGAGGATTCACCATGGCGGCCCAGTTCGAGAATCTTCCAGACGAGCTCAAGCTGGCCACAGCGGCTCACGTGAAGTACATCCAGAGTTTGGATACTCGCAAAGACGAGTACGACTACTGGCTGACGGAGCACCTACGCCTGAACGGTCTCTATTGGGGCCTCACTGCGCTGCACCTTCTGGGTCACCCTGACGCGCTTCCCCGCGCCGAAACCATAGACTTCGTTCTCTCGTGCCAACACGAGAGCGGAGGCTTCGGGGCCGCGCCAGGCCACGATGCTCACATGCTCTATACAGTTAGTGCTGTACAGATCCTCGTCATGATTGACGCCTTGGATGAGCTGGAGGTGCGCGGCAAGGGGAAGGCGCAAGTGGGCAAGTGTGAGTGCTTGCCGCTTCTCGCTGTTGATTGCGCATGAGATGCTGACATTGAGGGACAGTCATTGCAGATCTTCAGAACCGTGAAAGCGGAACTTTCGCAGGTGACGAATGGGGCGAGGAGGACACCCGCTTCCTCTACGGCGCGCTGAATGCTCTCTCGCTGCTCGGTCTGCTTGATCTGGTGGACGTCGACAAGGCTGTCAAGCACATCGCCGCGTGTACCAACTTTGACGGCGGCTACGGTGTGAGTCCCGGTGCGGAGTCCCACTCGGGTCAGATCTTCACCTGTCTCGCGGCGCTCTCCATCGCAGGGCGTCTGGATCTTGTGGAGAAGGACAAGCTAGGTCGGTGGTTGAGTGAGAGGCAAGTTGCGGCTGGCGGCCTCAATGGTAGGCCCGAGAAGGATGAGGACGTGTGCTACAGTTGGTGGGTGCTAAGCAGCTTGAGCATCATTGATCGGACGCACTGGATCGACCGGCAGAAGCTGATCACCTTCATCCTCAAGTGCCAGGATACGGAGCTCGGCGGCATCTCAGATCGGCCAGGGAACATGGTGGACGTGTGGCATACCCTGTTCGGCCTTACGGGTCTCAGCTTGCTGGGGTATCCGGGCATGGTGGAGGTCGACCCTGTGTATTGCATGCCGAGAGCGGTGACCGAGAAGGCATTGCGAAAGAAGATGCAGTGATGCTGGAAATGCGACAGGAGCAGTCGCTCGGGAGTGGAATTTGCTCGCAATACTTACCTCTTGCCGTCTAATAACCTTCTATTTCCAACTACGATGGTAGCAAGGATACATGGCGAGAGAAGAGCAAAAGTGTTGGCTTTTTAGGGGCTTTCGTTTTGCTACATGCGATCTGCCCTGTGCTAGCCTTCAGACATTTTATTAAACAGGCCTCGACGGAGCCTGAATTAGGGTCGATCCCGATACGCAATACAATAATATATCTTATCACCACTTATCGTTGACCAAGACTTTCAAGGACGGTATTCGTAAGTGGGGTGGGAAATCCACGCGTGAGTGCCGTCCTCTCAGTATACCCACTTGGTCGCAACAGCTGGCTGCCTCTGTCTGGAACGTATCTCCCTACGTACTACCGATTCGGTGTTTGTTGTTTGGGTCGTCAGGAGACGGTTAGTCGAGTCTGGTTGCACTCTCAACTCTCAGAAGACTGCAACATCAGAGGAGCTGGGGTGATAACTGAGGTAGGTAGTGGTGGTAGTAGTGGCCAAGGTTGTAAACACCAAAGTCCTTCCGATTACTTCCCCTTTTTTTTTTTTTTTCTCAGCAGCTGAGAGTTCGCCCGCTGACTCTCCTTCCATTTCCAAAGGAAGTGGAGTAGTGGTGGTGGTTGAGGTTGAAAACACCAAAGGCACCTCCATTGCCTTAGGCGGCTCCCCGCCAAGCGCCCTCCCTTCCCCCCTTTGTGAGAACCTTCAGGACACCGCATGTGAATACTCAGGAACCAGGTGCATCAATACACAAGCTCGTCAACAGTCACGTGCCTGGGGCTCAGGTGAGCTGCTTGAGGTCGGTCTTCGCACCCAACTAGCGCGTCGCGCTCTTTTTTTCCTGTCAACATCACCGAGAGGAAAAAAACAACCCCTCCTCCGACCTCAACACTTCACAACCTCACCACCACCAACCCTTCGTCACTCCTTTCTCCCTTCTTCTCCCCATCTGGAGAAGTCGTCAGCAAGACGATTTCTATCCAGTTTTCTCTCCTTCAAATTCTCTTCCTCCTTTCTACCACCGTCACGTACCCTGATTTCTACGATTTGTTTCGATACCGTATCGAACTCCCACCACCCCGACCAAAAGTCCTGTTACAACACCTATCCTGTCGATATTTTATCACCAACACCAATCCGAGAAAAACGACTCTCCCAGGCCTTTCAGGTCGTCCAGGAAGCCTCTGTGTTATTCACAGAATCAACCGAAAACCACTACTGTCGAAATTCTCGCGAGAAGCGGAATCACATCCATCCCCACAGCACCAAAGGACCGGGAGATCAAGCCTGCTGGGTACTAGAGGTACGCGAAGACAGGCTTTGAAGTCTGGTTTTCGATTTTACTTTGTCTGCATCTTCTGTGCGCTTTCTGTGGCCTTTTCTTTATGGCTGGCTTTTGGACTTTTTGGGGGTTGATGTTGATCATTTCCTTGTGTTCTTTTTCGTCTGGACCTGCATTTTGGTCGGGTCATCGCACTTCATCTCAATGCCTGGGCGATGGGACGACCTGAGTCAAGCATCTCGCCAGAGCCTCGGCTGAGAAGGTTTTTCAGATTGCATCTGCTGTCATCAAGGCCAGCTGGTCTGGTGTTGGATGTTCTGAGCCTCATGGGTTCTGGCTGCGTGGTCTCTGCCCCCTTTCCATATGTTCAAGTTCTACCCCGGTACTCAGTGCTGGTTGCCCGGGAACCGTCTGTTCTTCGTATGCAGTCCAACTCGTCAGGATCAAGAGGGAATTGGCACAATGGAGTTCAAGATTTGGAGACTTATGCACTTGGTCTGGGTGGCTCTGTGGTTCCCCAATGCTTTGTATGGACAAACCACTGCCCATGACTTTGAGCATTTGGACCCTTTGAACTTCACAGGGGCACTGTCTTCTTATGATCTCACGGAACATTGAGCAGATAGTCAGAGTGTTGCCATGGTGTCTGGGTCTTCTTGATCCCTTCACGCGTTCCATGAGACTTGAGAAAGCAGGAGCCATTAACCCTTCGGTCCTGCTCTCGCCTCTTTTTGATATTCAGAAAGGCGAGAGCTGCTTCAGAAGGTGAATATGGGCGTGAGGGCATCGAGGGCAATTTCTGAAGTTTGCCCATAGATAAAAGGAGGGCCAGGAACACTGATCTACTTTTTTTCCTTCTCTCCTCTTTACACCTGGCTTGGGAATCTTCTTTTCCTTCTCCTTGCCACTATCACCACAATCCTTTTGATCACCAGAGAAAACAGCATCACAATCTTCGCATATACTTACTAACCCTTGCAGGGTTCATTTGATACCTTCGACATATATCAGCGGCGCAATACCCAGAGCAGCAAGGTTCTCAACCGGAGTTTTTGATCAGATCCTGCCTACCGAGGACGGCACAGCCTTGATACGATATCAAGCTTTCCGCGAAGCAAACCACCGAGGAAATTGATTCGGCAAGAGATCGAACGACTCGACTCAGACAATTCTAGCACGGCATCGGAGAACGTTGCTTGCTACCTGCCTTTTGGCTTCCAGCTCTTGGTAAGTGCAGATCACCCCAGGAAGGGACGAAAATGAGGCGTACCTGAGCTCTCAGAGCCAGGGACCAACGGTGGAGGCAGTCACGTCACTGGAATTTCATTGCCAGCAATGGCATATGGAATGCACAGTACTGGGAGCACAAGACCAGAAATTTCGAGGTGTGAGGACCTTATCTTTCTCGACGGCCATGGTCCAGTGGTGATCCGGTATCTGGTCCTGTCCTATGAGATAGCGGATGGTCCCACTCCTGTCATGTGATGACTGGACAGCCGCCTGCCATTTCATCCAGTGCAGGAGCCTTTGTCCCTTCCTTCGTCCTTGCTCTGGCCCGTATGCTTACTGACGGAAGCTTCATACACAGGCAAGAACCGCCTCGGGCACACGACCGACGACACTCCCTCCTTCCTTTACTTCCTCGACCTCAAGCAACGTCCCTTTCGGGAAATTGGAACGCACGCAGCTACTATGGACAGCTCGCTGCTTCTCTCTTTCCTGCAAAAATGGCGCCCAGACGTCAAGCAGCTGTTGCTGCCCAGGCCGTGAGTACCACTTTCCCCTGAACTACACATCATCCGGAACTTCATCCCAAGATACCATTCGTTCTGTCTGCCAATTCTCAATCTCCCGCCATCCCGCGACAGCAATTGTCTATCTCATCCCCTCCTCCCACATGTCCTGAGCTACTCAGTGTCATCGCTTTGCTTTCTTTGCTCGGCTCTGCCTTTCCCGTGTCTTCGACATCTCGAAACACCAGTCGTTCTTTGCCCACTTGATGTCCACGACATCACAGGGAGGATTTCCTGCCTCTCGTTTTGCGTTTTGGTTACCCCGAGAAACTTATCCAGTTCCCCACCACGCTCGCTTCATCTGAAGCCGTTGCCAGTCAGTCACGACTGACCTCGGAAACCGCCTGAAATGCTTGCAGTTGCTGATAGTTAGCAGAGTATGGCCGACATCGCAGCCCGTGAGACTGAGGTCGACAACGATACCCCTATCAAGCCTCCCAAGGCGCCCAAGGTGTTGAAGCCTGCAAAGGTTTCCAAGAAGTCCCAGCCGTCCCAAGCCAAGAACGCCGGCAAGGGTTCCAACGCGAAGGCAGCTGTCAAGAAGTCATCCGACGTCAAGTCTTCAGATGGCTCTTCTATCCCTCTGCTCTGCTGCATCTGCTCCAGCCACCCTCGCTTCTCTGACGTTTCTCACTTGTTGACCCACTTGAGCTCCAAGGGCCATCTTCACACCTTGAACACTACGAGACTCGAGTCCCACGCAGACCTCTCCGCCGCTGCGACCATTGCCACCTATGACACTTGGTACGCCAAGCACAATCTCGAGCGTTTGCTCGCAGAGCGTCTCATGGCAGCCAGAGGAATGACCAATGGCAAGCGACCTGGTCAGCACCTCGCCCAGGTAGGCTGTTTCCGTAACCTCCGTTCTTGATCAGATGAACTGACCTCTTGCAGACTGTGAAGAAGAAGAAGTCCCTTGCTGTAACTGTCAAGACTGAGCACGACGCCGACACTCCTTCGACTCCGTCTGCCAAGAAGACGGGAAGTTTCGAGCACCAGGAAGCAATCACATTCTTTGGAGAAGAGGGCGAGCCAGCTGATCCTGGTCCCGACTATGTCGAGGAGGACTACGACACTGTTAGACTCAAGGGTATTATCTGGCCCGGCATGAGTCTCTTCGACGCCGCTACCCCGGATCAGAGGAAGAAGCGGAACCAGCGCAAGGACGCCTCGGTCCTCCTTCAGATGGAGCTTGACTCTCAGGCTGTCACTACCCTCGAGATGGTGGCTAACCTCAACTTGGAGGTTGAGAAGACTCGCAGTGTCTACGATGCCCCTTCCATTGAGGGTACTCCGGTATGGTGCCTTCCAACTTGCTAAGCCCGGAACCAAACTGACAATATCCAGCCTGCCAAGAAGCCTAGAGGTCGTCAGAGACGCGCTGTCACCGATGGCTTCGAGTCTCCTTCTGTTAGGGTCAAGGAAGAGCTAGACACGGACGACGAGGCTCTCATGCGGCCCACTCGTGCCAGACAACTCCGAACTAAAAAGGGTCCGAAGGTCATGACCAGCCCCTCCCCCGAGGCAGACTTCCAAAACTCCCCAGAAAGATTCGAGATTGCCAGCGACGACGCCGATGTCAGTGACCCAAACCAAGGGTTTGTCCTAGGCACTGACATGCCTCTTGGTATTGCCTACAACGACAATCCCCATGGCGACGTCGATGCGGACAACGATCCTGACCCGGACAGTTTTGACACAGACTTCGACGAGTCCCAATTTGTGGATCAGATGGGCAACTTCAAACGAACTTTCACAATCCCTGACAGACCTGACGTAGGAGCCGGCGATGTCTTCAGAGACGGCTCTTCTGACCGTATGTTGCTATCATTGCTTCCATCTTCAGCTGTTGCTAATCTGTCCACAGCCCGCCAACCCCCGACCCAGATCACAGATCAAGCTAGGTCGGCTCTTGGCCACGACCTCAACTCTCCAATTGATACGGTATATTGATGACCCCTCTGTTGCAGATTCAATGTGCGAAGTCGTATCCCCCTCCAACCGATGAACCCGAACTCAAACCTGACGTTGGCGTCTCCTACCCCTGCTGCGAAGCAGCTGTCGCACCGAACCTACAAAGGGAAGGAAAATAACTGTGGCTTGCAGGATCCGGCATTTGGAAATCACAGCTTCTTTGGTGGTCACAACGCTCACTTGAACCAGGCCAGAATGTCCAACATGGGGATGCCTCCCCCCTTCCACAACTTCGCGCACGCACAGGCAATCGACTCTGTCTTTCATCCTCACTACCCGCACCATTGGCCACACAATGCGCACCACGGATTCAACCCAATCAATGGCCACCCGGATCAACGGAACCTGTATCACCCTCACATGTTTCCCATCGCCCCCAATGTCTTCGACGAGAACGATCCGGGCCAGGGCTTGGATGGCGGTTTCAATGGAAATTTCTGAGATGTACGACTCCGAGGTTTCGTAGCTCGTGGGACCATCAAAGAAAGAGGCGACGTTAGGCAATCGACGTGTATCAGAGGCTTTCATTTTCGTCTTTCATTTTCATTTTCCCTTTTCAAGTACGTTCAAGGCGCCGACCTCTATTTTCCTGTACATTGCTAACTTTCCCAGCTGTTTAAGTAGGCAGGCATGCTGTTGCTTGACCCCGCGCGTTTTCGATTCACGCCTCAGCGATGCGGAGGGTTTCTTCTGCGCTTTCTCGGGGCAATTACGCAGTGCCTCTCGCGAAGGACCACGAATGAGGCTGGCTTGGCCAGCTTGGCATGTCGAGAACCTTTAGGATGCCGTATATACGGTGGTTCAGAAGAGACGGTTGCCAACTTTGAGACTATAAACTCGAACATTCTTCAGTCGAGTGCGGATGAAACTATAGTCCTGGTAGCCGAGATCTCGGTTGGTCACGAGATTTCATTCTTCTTGGCCAGCTAGTAATGCCACAGCATGGTACTTAGCAATAAAAGCAACTCATTATCATATCGTTGTGTGATTTGTACACATGGTGGTG
This sequence comes from Colletotrichum fructicola Nara gc5, assembly GCF_000319635.2. Lineage (NCBI taxonomy): Eukaryota > Fungi > Ascomycota > Sordariomycetes > Glomerellales > Glomerellaceae > Colletotrichum > Colletotrichum fructicola. The sequence goes on along the minus strand of NW_027094051.1, from coordinate 1,678,147 downwards.
TTACAACTGCTCTATGTTTGACATCAAGTGTTCCAACTGATCAGTCTTGCTTTGCAGCACATCGGACAAGAGACGTGCCGTGCCCCGTAACCTCCTTGCTCTTACATCCTGCTCCATCTCTCTTGACTTCTGCGCAGCCACCTCGATGACTTTGCGGGGAATCCGAGCCAGCCGCGCAACGTTGAGACCGTACGAGCGATGGGCGACGCCCTCGCCGACTTCGTACAGGAACGTGATCTCTTCGTCGGCACCGGCATCGTCATCCTCCCTTCCGTCCTCGCCATCCTTGCGCGTAGCCGTGAATCGCATGTGGACATTCTTGACGAGCCCCTGGCCGATACCGTCTGCGAGACGCGCGAGGTTCTGGTAGTGCGTGATGAAGAGGGTCAGGCACTTGTTCTCGCGGACGACGTGGTCGAGCACGGCGTGAGCGATGGCGGCGCCGTCGTGTGTCGACGTGCCGCGGCCGAGCTCGTCGAGGATGACGAGCGAGCGCGGCGTAGCGGCGCGAAGGATGCGTGCGGTCTCGGAGACCTCGACCATGAAGGTGGATTCGCCTGCGGCGAGGTTGTCGCGGGCGCCCATGCGGACGTGGATTGCGTCGGCGAGGGTCAGGGAGAATGCGTCGGCAGGGACGAAGGAGCCTATCTGGGCGAGGAGGACGAGGAGGGCTACGGCGCGGACGAAGGAGGATTTGCCGCCCATGTTGGGGCCCGTGATCAGGTGGGCTAGCGGGGATGGGGAGGAGAGCTTTGTTGTGAAGGGGATGTAGGGGTCTGAGAGGGTGTGTTCGGCAATGGGGTGACGGCCCTGCGTTACGGAGATTGTGGGCTGGGTCGGGGTTGAGAGGAAGCTTGGTTTGGTGTAGCCTGGGAGGGCGGCGACACGGGAGAGGGAGAGGAGGCAGTCGAGGGTTGCGAGGGAGGAGACGGCGTCGCGGAGGGGCTGGTACGCGTCTGCGATCTCGCGGAGGAGGGAGGTGAAGGCTGCGTCGCAGGCCGCGGCGAGGGCCTCGCGGTGTTGGTCGCGTTCTTGAATCAGGCGGACGACGGTGGGGGTGTGGAAGCGGGAGAGCTTCTTTGTGCCGGAGATCTTGATCCAGGAGGCCGGGACGGACTTGAGGTCTGTGTTGAGGACTTCGATGAGGAACTCGATGCCGGAGACGGTGACGTATTCGACGGGCTTCTTGCGCTTGATGGAGGAGGCGGCCTCGGCGCGGTGTTCGTCGAGGGATTGCTCGACGGAGACGATGCCCATCTTGTGGTCCTCGATATCTTCGGTCTGTTCCGACTCGCGGAAGAAGTTGTACTTGTCATCCTTTCGGGCGGCTTCCGGGTTGATCTTTTCGAGGTGCGAGACGACGAGGTCGAGGATTTGAGGGAGGGAAAAGATTGCGGAGGATATCAGGGGCGAGGTGAAGCCTGTTTCCTCGGCTGACTTCACGGTTGAGTATTGCATAGCGATGCGTTGAAGGGTCTGGAGGACGGAAAGGAGTTCCGGGCGGGTGCATTTCCCGTAGTAGATGCGGATGAGACTGCGTTCGAGGTCGGTCTTGATGCTGGACAGGAGACTCTCGAGGCGGTCCACCTTTGTAGAAGATTGCTCGTCCAGAAGCTCCTGTACGGCGGCAACACGAGCTTCGAGACGGGAGACGTCAAGCAAGGGGCGGCCGACCCATTTGCGGAGGAGGCGCTGGCCGAAGCGGGTAGTAGTCTTGTCCAATGCCCAGAAGAGAGAACCGCGCTCAGAGTGATCTGTGGCATTGCGATAAACCTCGAGGGACTCAAGGGTTGTTCCGTTCAGGAGCATGTGCTGGCGCGCAGAGAAGCTGGCAAAGTTCTTGGTCAGATCGAAAACGTGTTCGAGTCCGTACTCCTTGAGGTGTGAGATCATCGCACTAAGACATATCGTGACAGGCTCAGGAAGATGAAGGATGCGGTCCAGGAGAGCGGAGGCGGCGGCGTCTGGGGTCTGCTGCAGCTTCTCGGCGTAGAACTGCGTGACGTGGGAGTAGGCCTCGGCAGCCATGGTCTTAGATCGAGGGACGCGCTCGACGCGGCTGCGGTCGCCAAAAACGTTTGTGCTGCTTCCTGACAGATGACGAATGAGCTTGTCGGAGCCCTTGGTGAGATCGCCCACAATGACGAACTCGCATGGTGAGATGTGCAACAGGCGCGTCTCGATCTCGCTCCTCATGAAGCCGTCCTCGAAGGTATCATAGATGATGTCTCCCGTTGTCGGTTGCACGGCCACTATGCCGACATCGACCTTCTCATCAGTGCCCTGGCCCTTTGACGGGGTTTCGGTGATGCACAGCAGATACCCTCCAGAGGGAGCACCGCCGTCGCCAGTCTCCAGCTCGCCGTTCTCGTCGATGTAGGTGCCCTTGGTGTAGACGTTGGTCAACTTTCGTACGAATGGTGCGTTGCGGTTGTCGCCGGCCTTCTTCAAGGCAGCCGTTTCAATCTGTCGAACGACTCCGACCTTGTGTCCAGCGGCAACTAGACGCTTCGCGTGGACGTGTAGCCGGTGGACTGGGATACTCGCTGACGCAAAGCGGTCCCAGTGTGCTTCCGAGGGGTGCTCATCGTAGCGGTACTTTCCCGGGATACAGACGATGCTGAGCTCCTTGGCGGCAATGCGGGCGTCCTCGCCGAAGAATCGGAACTTGTAGCCAACCTCGACGATGAGGACGGTGTCGAGGTGCTTGCGCTTGATTTCGAGGAATTGGATCTCCATTGGTGTGAGCTTCTTGTTCGCTCGAGCGCCGCCCTTTTTCGCCTTGGGTGGCGGCGATGCCTCATCTTCTTCGTCTTCATCGCCCTCCTCTCCCTCGGCAGCTTCGTTGTCGTCTTCTCGGTAGCGGCGGCGCAGCATGCTGTCTGGATGGCCCAGCTTCTTCACAAACTTCTTGTGGAGCTCCTCCCTGTGCTTCTTTGTCGACGGGTCGTCGTCCTCCTCCTCTTCGTTCTCGTTTGACTCTTGGCTGTAGACAAAGCGTCCTGTCCTACTTCCGGATGCTGATGCCTTCGCCTTGGGCTCCTGGTCAGGTTTCTTCTTTCCGCCAGGGAAGAACGAGCTTTTCCCTTGGTCGACGACTTCGGTGTTGTCGGCCTTTGCTCTCTTTGACGTCTTCTCCAGCCCAGTGTTCCCCTTATCCGCGTCCTCTTCCAATGGTCTCTTGCGCGAGCTCTCTGGCGACTCGGGCGGGCTGGTCCTGGACTCGGATTGGGACTTGTGGAAAGCCTCGGCGAGGCCATTGACGGTTTTGGGTTTGAAGAAGCTCGTCAGCGAACGCTGCTGCTTCTCGGGGGGCTTCGATTTGGGCACCATTGTGTACGACAAGCAGATTGGCGGTGCGGTTGTTGCGTGGTGATTGTGAACCAGCTTGGAAAGATTTGGATGGTGATGTCAATTAGGAGGCCCCGGTCTCGTCCCGTCGCGTCTCCAGGGCGTGAGCGCGTTGAGAGGTTACAGGGGGCCCCCACTGGAGCTCGATGCTTTACAGGGGTCCGCGCCAGTACTCCGCAGCAGGCCGTCAGGGATTGGGTCCCTCATATTAAACTTTCTTTTTACAGCTTCATGGCGTGAAACCGGCTGCATGTAAGTCGCGCGGGAAAAAATCACTCAGATTGCTGCCAGGTCCTTTTTCCATGTCTTTACTTTAGATTCATTGATCGAATTAAGAGAAATGCAACTCTAGGGGTATGTTGAAAGAAACGAAACGTCTGCTCAAAGCAGTTGAAGACCTCCCTGCCAGCTCTAGTACCGAAACGCCCACCACTCAACTCAGCAACCAACGGAGACCGATTGCGCCGTCCTCCAGGAACTTCTGGCTAGCCTTCAAGTGCGGGTAAACTGCCCAGAAGCCGTGAGGCACACCGGGATACAGGTCCAACTTGGTGGGCACCCCCGCGTCCCTCCACACCTGCTCCATGACCAGAGTGCAATCTCTCAGAGGGTCGAGACCGCAGGCCTGGAAGTAGGTCTTGGGCATGATGTTGCCGAGGTCTGGAGACAGGATTGGGTAGGCGACGGGGCTCGTGAAGTCAGGCTTGTAGTTCTCTGGCACCCTTGTCAGTACGGAACTTTTACAAAACTGCGGGGTAGTCTTACTGTGGATGACTTGGACGGACTCCTTCGTGATGACTGGCGCATGCGCGTTTTGCTCCATGCTCAGAAAGCGATCCTTGTACTTCGCGGGGACAGTTTCCTCCGTAGCTGCAACGGCAACTGACGAGTAAATGCCCGTCAGTGGGGGTGATCGCTGCTCCTTTCCCCAAAGATAGGCGACACCAAGAGCCAGATCTGCGCCGGCGCTCTCGCCGCCAACGAGGAAGCCCTTCTCTGGGTTGATTCCCAGGTTCTTGGTGTTCTCGATTGTCTATGGGCGGTCAGCTTACTCGTCTGAAAGCCACTCGGGCTTTGCGCTACTCACCCAGGACACTGCGTCGTAGCAGTCGTTCGCGGGGATGGGAAATGGGTTCTCGGGAGCAAGACGATACTCTACGTTCACCGCAATGCCACCCAGCTGAGTGAAGGCGCGGCAGACGAACGAAATCTCTTCGACGGATCCAATGATGAAGCCACCACCGTGGAAGGCCACGAAAACAGGACAGCCGTCCTCAGGGAGTTGCTTGGGCTTATGGATGCGGGCAATGAGAGACGCGCCGTCTCTCGTGGGAATCTGGATTTCCTCCTCAACCCAGGGTACGGTTGATGGATCTGGGGCTGCTGCGCGCTGGGCTGCGCCGGCCTGGGCCATCATGGCTCTCAGTCCACCCAGGTCAGTGTCCATTGTCCAGCCACTCACACGAGGCGGGCTGGTTTTGAAGGCCTATGAGGTGTAAGCGGTATGACGGCAAAAAATGTGGTGTTGTCATGTATCACCTCGTCCCATTCGGCAGAAGGGGTGCCAAGTGCTAAGGTCTCCTCGACAGACAGCATTTTGTGTGTGAGTAGCATAGTCGTGAAGATGAACGAGGAGTCAAGAGGAAGATGGTTCTGAAGTTCAATCTCATCAGACAAAGCTCGTGGGGGACTCGGCTCATGAATTTATATCCCACCACTACCCGCGGGGTTACCCAAATGGCAACCACCAACCTCATCAACCAACCAACCGGGCAGGTACGACATGCCCCTTTCTGGAAACGGCGTTCCATGTCCATGGATGCCATGACCCCATCTCCAGGGAAGACAAAAGAAAACAGATGCCAGCTCATAACTTGACAAAAAAACCGTGCACCGGCTCTCGCCAAATTTGCCCATCTCAAAGCGTGTAAGCCAGGCTAGGCTAAGTGCATCTTGCGTCTATCCTCGAATCAGGGGTTAACAAGAGTGCCAGGTGGCACACACCGCTCGTCAGCTGCGGCAGAATGCGGGTCTTCCGGACGCGAGGTCCTTCCGTCTTGCGGGGCACGATATCGGGTCCAATCGGGCCCCTGTCCACAGAGTACCGGCTGTTTTCCCCACACACACCGGACGTCGCATCGCGGCTTATTCTCTCAAGGTCCGATTTATGATGCCATGCAGCCTGCGTAAGACGGGACTCGTTCTGGAGCCTCCAAAAGACCCCTCATAGGCGAAATATGAGACATTTTTCTGACGATGGATGCAAACCATGGCTTTGGCACGAACCTGTCCAACTGCTACCTCAGATTACCTATTTTACTGGGTTATTAGATGACTTGCTCCAAGAAAATATCCGCCCTGCAGAAGCTTGGGCGTGTTGGTTGCTGCACGTGACATACCAAAGGCGTGATTGGCTGGGGGCCCAGGATCCCCCGAACGGTTGGGTGAATTACAAAGCGACACTACCAGCTTTGGTGATGTAAGGTGCGAAAGAAAAAAAAAAGTGGACTGACCGAGGTCGCCGATTATATTCAATCATCTGTTCGCCGCAGCTCGAATCGCAAATCGTTTCCTGAGCCACCCAACACTCGCTAGACACGCACAATGGCCTCCCAGGCTTGCGAACTGCGTAAGGAATCCTTCGCGACACAAACCTTCCCCTCCCAATGGCTAACAAAAGGACTCCGCAGCCTCCATTTCCACCCCGGCCGCCGCGCCGGCTGCCGCAAACGAGCAAGCCTCCAAGCCCAAGGTGCGCACGACTGAACGACGAGCCTCGCCTCTCCCTCCCCTTATCTCACACGACCCCGTGCGACGAGCACCTGCTGACGCTTTCTTTTCAATAGCCCTGCTGCGTATGCAAGGAGGAGAAGGCGAAACGAGACGAGTGCATGCTCTTCTCCAACGCCGCCGACCCGGCCAAGGACTGCCTTTCGACGATCGACCAATACCGAAACTGCATGAAGGGCTTTGGCTTCACGGTGTAAGGGGATAGTCGAGCCGATAATGAAAACGGGTAAATCGATGCGACGATAGATGTACAGTACGACCGAAGCATACACGGCGTTGGGGAAATAAAGAACCATCACGACTCTGGTTTGATAACTGCCATTTTGTGTGCTGCAGTGAGTGTTGTTGGGGCAATCTACAATCTGGTCATCACTTTACGTGGTTCTCTCCCTGTAGGATCGTGCGTTGCCGCGAGGAATGATCACGATGTAGTTGCGACCGATCTTTCGTCCCTTTGATTTCCATCCGCATGACCTTTGAAATATTGTACATTGACCAAAAATCAGTAGTCGAACCCATGGACATCATTCGTAGCTCCAGAGCCGAGCGTCCTTGTGTCCTGTGGCTTTGTCCACGTCTTCCTTACTCTGTCGGGATCGTCGGCAAACCCACCATGGCCTACGTTGATCGGCAAAATGTGGGAATCCGAGGTACGAGGCCGGGGCGTCTTGTTTGGAATTGAGGCAGAGGACGACGGCAAGGTGCGCACGCAGGATGCAGGGCACAGGATGCTGCAAGCTTGCGAGAGCAGATGAGCAACTTGTTACCGCTGGAGGCTTCTCTTCTGGGCTACTTGTGCAATATCACGAATGGTTGGTTAGAAGTTGAGAATGGGGGAGGCGAGACATGCTATGGCCGGAAGCCGCTAAGGGATGCAAGAGGTGCAAGAACGGGCTGCGTTGTTTGAACGGAAGCGCAGACTGGCATTGGCAGCGGTGAGGGCGAATGCTGTCACCGGAGGCGGAAGGGACAACAATAATCTCTCAAGGGACCGAAGGCGTTGCGACTAGTCTGTGAGTCACTCAATACCCCAATTCCATACTGGAAGCGAAGGATGGCCGACCGGTCCCTTATAGTCTGGTCCAATTCCAACTCTCCCGGCCCAGAAGGCGGCTCCCAGGTGGGAGTTCAGGTCAAACTGGGTCAGTTGGTGTGGTCGGTTAGAGTGAAGTGGTTTGGCTCGGACTTGGGCTCGGCGAGGTCCAGGTTCGAGTCGTCGACAAGAGATTACCTGTCAGTATCCTAGACGTGGGATCATGGGAACTCTTTTGTCATTTTGGTTCTCTTTTTTGATCCTATTTATAAAGAAAGAAATAATCCTGCACTTTTGTTTCTAGCAGATCTGCGAAATTGCAAGAGATGCTTGCTCCTTCCGTGTGTTGGGAGATTTCGTGATATAAGAGCACTGCCTGAATGCAGCGCCGGTGAGTTCGGTGAGGATGGGGCGGGGTTACTTCGGCTGCAGGGATGGCTGGACTCCAGACAATCAGACCCCACTAAAATTTTCTTCGATAATGGAATCTGCACTGGCACCTTATCGCATCTCGAAAACTCCCTTCTCCATTCAACGGGTTGGTCTCTCGTCAAACCGCAAAGATGGGTCTGGCGCAGCAGAAATCGTAAGAGACATACCATGGGATTCTACAGTGACATGCGACTTTATTTACTGACATCCTACCAAATAGCCGCCGCAAGATCGGCAAGGATCCCAACAACACGAAATGGACCAAGGACACCGAATCCTTCGGCCAGCGGATGCTGCGATCGCAAGGTTGGGAGCCCGGACAATATCTCGGCGCCAAAGACGCAGCACATGCCGTGCACCACACCGCCGCCAATGCCTCCTTCATCCGCGTCGCCCTCAAGGACGACATGCTCGGGCTCGGCTTCAAGCAAGCCAGGGATGACAGAGTGACGGGAATGGACGTCTTCTCCGACCTGCTGGGACGTCTGAATGGCAAATCGACCGAGGCGATCGACAAGGACCGCCAGGCCCGCGAGGCGCTGAAGAGCACGTTGTACTGCGATACCAAGTTCGGCCCCATGCGCTTCGTCAGCGGCGGCTTCCTCGTGGGCGACCAGGTTAAGGAGTCTGTCGACGGCGAGCCCAAGGAGGAGAGCAAGGATGATGTCAAGATGGAGGACATCCCCGCCGCGGAGTCTTCGAGCAAGAAGTCGAAGAAGCGCAAGGCCGAGGAGTCGAGCGACGAGTCGGAATCCTCCGAGGACGAGAAGACACGGAAGAAGCGCAGGAAAGAGGAGAAGAAGGAGAAGAAGCGCAAGTCAAAGGCTGCGAAGGAGGATGTTTCCGAAGATACCCAGGACGACGCGGAGAAGAAGGCCAAGAAGGATAAGAAGAAGGAGAAGAAGGAAAAGAAGAAGGCCGAGAAGGACAGCTCCGACGCCGAGAGCTCTGACGAAAAGGCGTCAAAGAAGAAGAGCAAGAAGGATAAGGCTGAGGCAAAGGAGACCGACGCCGAGAAGGCCGCGAGGAAGGAAGAGAAGAGGAAGCGCAAGGAGGAAAAGCGCGCCAAAAAGGAGGCGTCGCGGGAGTCCTCGTCCACGCCGGCTACGTCAACACCAGCGAGCGGTACTTCAACACCGGTTCTCAGAGGTCACCACGCTGTTAGATCACGATGGATTGCACAGAAGAGGATGGCAACTATGGACGACAAGGCGTTGAACCAGGTATGTGACATGGATATTCCCACGATGCGTATCTGTTTACTAACTCGAGGCAGATTTTCATGATCAAGTCGCAGTCGTGATTAGAGATAGAAAATAGATATCAATGACATGGTGTTTTGAGGCGTTCAACATATGGAAGGTACCCACCTAAAGGCGATGTAGGCCAGGCTTAAATGGTGCTGCGCCGCGATTTGTACCCGTGTATCATCGATATGGGGACTTTGGTTATGCTACTATTGCGAATTTCGGACGGAGGGGCGAGAGTCAAAACAAAGTTCTGATCGTTTAGAATTATGGCTGATGTTGCCTAGCAGTGAGCCTCAAAGGATTTCCGCGTGGGTACTGAGCGCGCGCGCGCCCGACTGGTTCGTATTGGAGGCAGCCGAGCCACTTTGGCCGGGTGTACGTGCCGAAGTATGCCACCACGACCTTGAGCGATGAGAAAGCTGTGCATATATATCCTCCATCAGTACCCACCCAACGCATGTTGTGTGAACCAACCTTGTCCGCCAAGCTTCGCTTTTCTCTTCGAACGCGTCTTTGAGAAACACCACAAATGAAAGTACAGCCTCGAAAAGACAAGACCATCTCGCAGGAGCACGATATGGCGGCTTCATCTTCATCTACTGCACCACGGTTCATGAGCAAGACTGCCACCAACGACGATAATATGAGAACCAACGACCCCGCTGGACCCAAGCCTATCGCATGGCAACACAACTACTTCGCGACCTGGCTTTCGATTAATCTCGTGTGCTGGTTCATCATCTCCGGGCTCGGCTCCGGCAGCGTCACCATCCCGTCGGAAGGCCAAGCTATCATCGGCGGCTTCGCATCCTTTATCTTCGCCGGCTCGTTCCTTGGCACCCTCATCATGGTCGAAGAAGTGTGGTCGCAGACGTCCCACACTCGAATGCTTGCCGGTACTATGGGACTCGGGTTGACGGCGACGTACGCTCTCATGGGTGAAGGCTGGAATAACGGCTGGCATCGGACTGCCGTTGCGCTGAGCGGAGGGTACGTCGGGTTCGTGCTGGAGTCTGCGACGGGGGTGTTTGGCTTGTTGCTTCAGGGTCTTGCCAATACTGGCGAGCCGCAGGATCCTGCGGTAGTCACGGATAAGAAGGGCTAGAAGAAGGCGGAGGGAGAGAAACCAGAGGGGTACCTAGTCTCTTTTCAAAAAGATTCTGCATTCATACTTCTATCCACTCGACGATGTGAAAGCGTGATGTTAATCCAGCTCCTGATTATCTTTACAAGAAAAGCATAATAACACTTTTTGCCCCCACTTTATCATGAATGCAACATATAAAAGGCTTTGAAAACTTGAAGTACTTCTTCCAGGTAAGACACTATGGAACAGGCAAAAGCGTACGGAATCCAGCAAAAGGATAGAACCCTCGGCCGGGTTTGATCCAGCGACCTTCAGCTAGCTTTCCCTTGACGGGCTGCAGGCCGACGCTCTACCAATTGAGCTACAAGGGCTTTTCTGATGACTTGTTGGTTATCAGATGCATCCAAGACCATTATGACTGTTTCGTTGGCGACCTGGCTGTTCAGTCATCGCCGCTTGGATGTTGATTGGTGAGTCACTTGGATATGTAGGTACTCAAAGTTGGCCGCCAAGGTTCGGCCTGACCACGGGGCTGTGGTCCGTCTCCCAACCGCACGCAAAAACCAAGATGCCGAAACCTTTCTGGCTACCTTTACGAAAGACTTCGGTATGTCGCCCGCCAATTCTTACTCCGACATGGGCCTTTGGTGCAGGTATCACATCGACAGCTACACAAGCCCAACGCAAAGATGTTGTTGACGACCATACTATGCGCCATTGGACGCTTCTTCTTACGTCTAGATACCGTGCTGGCAGTTCTAAGGGTTCTCGGAGCCTTTGGAATGATATCCTGCCTCCTCATCTTGGCATTCTGTCATCGAGCCTTTGGCAAATACGTCCTCACGCTCGTTGCGTTGAGCCCCCTGGTCCGCCTCATCCAAACCAGCTGGGAGTTCATGACTGGAGACTTTCCTTGGGACAACAAGGGTTATTTCGTGAGCAGCAGAGAAGGAGAGTTTCTACCTTGGGTGGTCTTCTTCCAGCTGCTTGCCCTCGGGGTTCTCGCCGTCTCTGCACGCGACTACGTAGAGAACTTTCTCCGTAAGCGACAGGAAGTCCAGATCGATGATTTGGTGGAGATTACGATAGCGGACGCTCTGGAAGCTTCTGAAGAAACTTGGGAGATGGTTGAGCATACGCAAGGTTCCATCGAGAATGGCTGGGCGGGCAAGCGGCTTACCTCTGACGGCAAAAGTATTACGACGAGAGCAGAGCTCGAGACTCGTCAAAGTTCTCAAGAACAGGAAAAGTCCCTAGAGGAGTTCGTTGGGTAATCAGCCAACCCAAAAGAATTACTATTCACGATCACAAACCAAGCATCCCACAAATTTGTACAAGGTAAGGCTTCTCAAGCCAACTCAGCCGTAACCACCATGCTTACCTCGATTGCAAACAGTCATCACCCTTCGGGTGCTGCTCAATGAAGTGAGGGCCTTCAACATGGCAAACTCAAACACTGGGTTTCTGCCCTTATAGGTGCTTTCCTGACTGGCCTGTCTTCGATACGAAAAGTCTGCACACCTTATAGGTGCTTTCCTGACTGGCCTGTCTTCGATACGAAAAGTCTGCACATCGCAGGTATCTCCGTTGATGAAGGCATGCCCATATAAGCACAGGATCTTCTCAGGATGTACGACCAGAAACTCGGAACAACCAGACTTCTAGTCAAGCTGAATATCCTTCACTCACATCTCAAAAACATACACATACACCAACCCAATAATTCAAGGAGTTACAGTTATCTATCAACTATCTACAATGGCTGCTTCTACTACTTCCAACCAAACCCGCTTCTGGCGTGACCGCTCCCCTTGTCCGGGACGTCCGTCGTCGCTGCTCTCAAGAAGAACTTTCGACAGGCGCATTTCCGTTCTTCAAGACCATGGAGACGTCTGGTGGAAGCACTTCCCTAGCTCCCAAGAGCGCAACCAGCCAACCTTGAGGGCCGAGGAGCCGGTCACGCATAACTCAGGCCGCGACTCGACGTCAGCCGCTCCCAACTCAACGATGTCCAGCCAGAGGACCGACCCCATGGACATTTTCGAGCCATATCCTATCAGAAACAATCCGACTCCCAGTCTCCAGGACGAAAATGAAAGCTTCTTCGGCAAGAGTTACAGGGAAAAGCCCAAACGTCAGCAGCCGCAGCCTCTGTTCGGATCCTCGAGCGCCATGGTCAACGACAATAAGGACCACAGCACGGCATCCGAGAGCCGACCTGCCACAACGAGATCCATCTCTTGGGCGCAAGGCTGCTCCCCCGCGGACCAGAAAGCCGACAAGCTTACAAGAGAGAGGGCCAACTCCCTACCGCCCCCTTCTCAGGAGTCCGATGACGAGGCTCCTACCTCTATGACAGTCACTCCGGGTTCACAACAAACAAGGTCGACAGACCTTGTCAACCACAAAAGCGAGCACTCGAGCTCACCGCCAAGAAAATGGCTCCAACTCGACGATATGATTTCGGGGCCCCGCCTCGTTCAAGTCAAGCCGGGGCCTGGCTACGACGAGCTTCCCCCGCTCACGTATGTGACGACTGACCCTGGGGTGGTTGACAGCATCCCGCCCCTGGACGCGGCGACTCAAGCTCTGGCGTTGGAAGACTTGAGAGACTACGTCAGCAGCTCCTGTTCCTCGAGCCAGGCTAGTCGGTCGCCGTCTCATGAGCGCGAGGAGACTATTGAGAAGGATGATTGGGAGACCGACGACGAGGACCAGGTCACCGAGGATGAAGACGATGAGTCTGAGAGTGAGCTGAAGTGGGTTCAGCGTGTGGAGACGAGAGAGCCGGAGAGAATGGTGCATCTCCTCAACGGCGAATGTATTCCGCTCTCTGCGTGGAAGAAGAAGCATCGGCATGGGAGGAAGTCAAATTGGGGCATGGTGTTGATTGTTTCCATGCTGGTGGTGCTCCTGGCATTGTTCGTTACATGATGAACCTTGCGTGGTGTGGGGGCATAGCCAGAAGAACCTAAGGTCTTGCGGCGGTCATAATGCCCAGGCCCCCAGACCCCTATGTATGTACGTCTTTGTACTATATTTTCTCAGATATTGGATATGGGATAACAATGACTTGATTGATGTCTATTCATCCTTGTATTGCGCCATGCTAAACTAGAAATGTTGTTCTTCTAAAGAGGGTATAAGACTCGATCTTCAACCGCCATGCGTGATAAATAATAACGAAAAACCAGATATCAATGACGCCGTGCCTTGTTGTACCTCCACAGCAAGCTCGCGCCTTCCAACGTGGGCATTATCCTTGGCCGAGGACTTGCAGATGGGCCCTTCTCGACAGCTAGATGCATCGACCTATGAAACCTCCGTCTAAACCGCCGCCAGTCGTCATTCGTCGGCCATGATTCGTAAAGGTCGGCTTCGTCTTCGAGGTCGTCCTTGTCGAAACAGTCATCCTTGTCCTCCTCCACGGCCAGCGGGTAGTAAAGAAACTCATTTGAATGCGGGTGTCGGGGCTGTGTGTAATTGAGATGCGACTCGATGTCGAATTTGAAGCGGTATCCTTGGTGCACCTGCTGCGGGCGGAGGGCCCCCAGATTACTATTCGCAGATTGCGGTGCCGCGTACGGGTAATGCACGTCAAAGTCGAACTGGAATTCCTGATGGACGACAAAGACCAGCTTTCTCAGTTTCGGAAATTTAGCGAGGCGGGCCAGCAGCGTCGCCATGTTCGTCTTGGAGACTTTCCAACTGAGGACGGGGTGGCAGATGCCCGTGTACAAGCCGTACGACGTTCCAAATGCAAGCCGGCTGAGACTGTCTCGGACAAGGGGGATCTGGCTGAAAAAGTGCAGCGTGCGGAGCAGCCGCTTGACCAGCAAGTACGGCTCGAGCAAGAGGACATCGCGCGACAAATCGACGTATTTTGTGGTGACGGACAGTGTAAGAGGTCTGTAGCGCTGCAGGACGAACACTCTCGTCTCGTGGCAGACTCCGCCAAGGGCTGGTGGTGGTTCATCTCGAACGTTGGCGAACATGAGCCCTGCAGCGGCGGGCGTCTTCTGGCTTGCATTCGGGGCGTCCATGACTTCGTAAACACGGGATTGCGGCAGAGCGTATTCCCAAATCATCAGGCGGATCTCTACCGGCAGATTCATGACGGGGAACGGCTGGCCGCAGCGTGCATCCGCAAAGGACTCCCTCTTGTAAGCCGGGAAAAGGTTCGCCATGTTGATCTCTGTGTGACGCGGAGGCCGGGTTGCATCGCAGCAGGAGATCTGTCAAGGGGTCCTGAAATTGCGGCCTGTTGGGAACCTGGCGGGCGATCTTCTTCAAGGCTGGATGATCTCGGCGGGGGAAGGTTAAAAATGATCGGCAGCGGGACCCAACCACTCGGACGGCGACCGCGCGAACGAACTTGGCCCAAATATCAACAAGACGAGCGAGAGGCGTCGAGACGAAGGATGGGAGTTGAAATATAGGACCGAGTTACCCACTCGTTTAACGTTTCGACTAGCGGCCCGAGAGATCTCGCATAGATGAGGGTGCGAGTTTGTTTCGAGGATCCGGCCGGGATGGAGAGGGTCAGGGTGGGTGAGCGATGTGTGTTCGAGACTTGACAACTCGCCCCAGGTTGATGAACTGGAGGCAATGAAAGATACAGGCGACGCCAATCGGGGATTATTGCGAGGTGAAGCGAGCAGGCCGGGCGCGCGCAGGAGAAGGCGGAGAAGGAGAAGGAGGTCTTGTTTTTGCAAGGAAGAAAGTGAAACGACAAGAAGAGCCGACGGAACGAACTCTCACCTGAAAGCGAGCGGCGGCGGGAATGTAAGCTGGTTTTGAGAGCCCGTCCGGAAGCTCCCCATCACACTGGTGAAACTGGGGCTAGTCCCGATCATCTGATGGCTGTCAACTTTGACTAAGGTCTAGAGGCATGGTCATCTACCGTCCCTGCGGTGCTGTTTAGTGGACAAAAGCAACGTGGGATGTCACGACGGTACGCCGCGAGAATGGAACTATTGGGCGCCATGACTGCCCCAATCAGGTAGTGGTGCCGGCAGTGGATGACGCGCTGTCGTCAGAGCGGGCGATGGATGCACCTCGATACCCGGCAAGCCTGGGGTTCGGCAGGCAGGGTGAGATTTTTTGTTTCTGCGTGAATGGGGTTTCCGGCGTCCTGGCGAGAAGGGAAAACGCATTGTTGGGAGACCGCATTCGGTGGGTTGTCACTCGACTTGCCCGGAAACCGCGATGCACACGACATGGCAATCTAATTTTGGCAGAGGCCAAGACTTGCGGTGTGCGGTAATCTGGGCGGCGGTAGCTTCGTGATCCCATCAGCTGGCGATGAGCGGCGGGTTCTACATACGTTAGTGATTGCGACTGTCGGGCTACCTTGGGTAGGTAGTAGCTGAGGTATGCCCATCATCTGGACCGTAATATGGCATCGCACGGTGCCGGACTGCTGCTACCACGCCGCCGCTGCAGGGTGATGGGTAAGGTGCCAAGACGTTGGCCGGGGTAGGGTCGGGGAAGTGGTGGCATCGGAAGAGGGGCGGGCGTCGCGAGGAGCTCGCCGAAGTTGACGTTGACAAACGGGCGGAGGCCAGGGAATGGATACGGCGATATGGCAATGGGGGGTTTGACCTTGTTGATACCGGGCCGGATATCGATTGCTGGAAACTTGGGTCGGAGAAACAATACGAATGTGGAAAACGAAGTTTGGTTTAAGCATATTGCTCTTCTCCTGGCGGCCCCTCATATCTGATACCTTCGCTTTGTCGTGGGCCTCGCTGCAATCAATCTGAAGGGAACAAGACGGCCACTTGATGGCGTTGCGTGACCATTTGGTCGACTCTTCCACTCCTCTGTCGCATTTTGACCCCCTGCGCGGCCCCTAGAGGCTTGTCTAGACCTGTGGGCAGGAGTCAGCCCCGGTCATTCAGTGGTCGATTTGTTGGTTCCGCCTGTTGCGTGTACAGTCTTGGTTCCAATTCACTGTACAGAATGTCAATGTATCTGGGCCGGACTGGGATCCGCATGCGTCGCTCGGTGGTTGGCGAAGGGGGTGGGAGCTAGGCCCACGCGATGGCTCGAGGTCGAAGACGGAGATGGTGTGTTCATATGGTGCTCGCCGTCATCTTTGTCGACATTGGATGACGACTGGGGTCATCTAGTTGGCTCAATACCGATGTGCTCTTCGTCGCACACTGAGTGAAAGTGTGGGGACTGGGCGTCGGTGTGGATGCAGCCGGACACTGGACCTCGCAGGTGAGCTGCAGGCGGGTGCACAGACCATGTCTTCCTTCCACCTTCCCGTCGTTTTCTTTTTTCTTTTTTTTTTTTCCACCTGCAGGCGCAGTTGCCAGTCAGGGCCCCATCCAGCAGCTCGTCCCCGCCCCGTCAACCTGAATGAACCGTCCTTCCTTTCCGGCAGAATAGTTCTTCCGCAGAGATAACCTAAGCGCGGGCGGCTCCACTCTAGCGGCCGTGCAGCGACGGGTCGCGATATAAAAAAGTCTTTTTCGAGCGCGGTCTTAACGGAGACTTCCTTTTTTCTTTCTTTTTTCTTCGTGCGGCTGGCACGATTCGTTACAGTTTCCCCTGTTGCTGGAATCCCATAATCAATGGATTTCAAATGCGTCAATCGTGCCCCAGAACAAATTTAATTGCAGCCGGCCTTTCTTCACTTGTTCCTGTCGGCTTGTAACCGCTGGAACGCGCAAGAGAGGCCGGACATATTTTCACCTTGGATCGAGGCTTTCCTCCTCGACCACATGGACGCGCGAATAAAGCGGTTCTAGATCCATTGCGGAATCGCGTCCTAAGCTTGGCAACGCGTGCAGTAGTAGGCGCATTGTCCAGGTCACGTAAATGTACCCAAGTTGTCACCGCGAAGCTGCACCTGCGATCTTGTAAATGGCCCAGGCAGGCCGTGCTTTGGTCTTGTTTTGCGGCTTCCCGCGTAGCTACTTGCGAGAAACCTCTATGACTTGGGCTCTATTCATGTCTCATATCGAGGGCATTTCCGCAGAATTTTCATCCTCTCCACTAGTCCGATCTTTAACTGAGAGGCTCCCCCTACTCGCCGGCCTCATCGCCAATCTTCTCCAGCTTGCCCATCTCTCTTTTCTCACCCGACTCGCCGATGAGGCGCACTCTGTCAAGGCGCACTTTCTCGCCGTCGCCGTCGCCCTTGGTGACGTAGATGATCAAGCTGTTGATGTTCTGGAACTTGACGAACCGAAGACCAATGTTGGCAGTGCCGTCGGCGTTCCAGTCCTTCTCGGTGAGAGTGATGGCTTGCGTAGGAGGTGTATCGTCGGCCTCGCTGAAGTCGAGGTTATGGGGCTTGTTCGTGTAGAGGTGGATGGTGCCGGGACGCATCGGAGCCTCATCGTCGTCGTCGTTGGTAGGAGGAAGAGAGGTCAGCTGCGATGTTGGTCAGCAAGGCTAGGTTGCTTGTATCTCAACGATGAACGTACCTGAAGGGTGTGCAGCTTCAGCATGGACTGGAACGGCATGAACAGCAGAAGCTGATCGTCAGCGCCACTCTCAACCCAGTCCTTGGCTCCCTCCTTCTTGGCCAGCGCGCTGGGCTTAGAAGTTTCGAACAAGACACGGACGGGACCAAAGTCCTCGTCGGCATTCAGAAGCTCGCAGCCCTTGGGCTCAATCTGATCGGTGATGTCGGTGTAGCCACGCGGGAGCGCAGCGCCTCTCCAGCTGCCGCCGCTCGAGCTGCCAGAACCCTCGCCAGATCCAGACGCAGATCCGCCCTCGACCTCCTTCACCAACTTCTTGACAACCTCCTGGAGCTTGCGGGGGTCGGCGCCCTGGACCTTCTCGATGGCCTTGCCTTCGCGGAAGACCATGAAGGTCGGGAGGGAGGTGACATTGTAGGTGCTGGCGATATCCTTCTGGGCCTCGACGTCGATCTTGACGAAGGTCACGACGTCTTTGCGTGACAGGGAGGACGAGAGCTGCTCGTAGAGGGGAGCAATGGCCTTGCAGGGACCGCACCAGTCGGCGTAGACTGCGAAGAGCCCAATTTGTCAGCAACCTCAAGCAAGAGAGAGTACATTAGCAACCCAGGTAACGGCGAGATTGCTTCAATCCAGACCATCCAGAGTCCAATGAAGCAGCCTGCCAGCCATCTACTTCAAGGATGTCAAGGGGAAGAGTGCTCCGGCTCCAGTAGGTGTTGGGGATGGAGAAACTCACAGTCGGCGACGACTATGCGGGAGCTCGACAGGAGCTTCTGGAACTCCGACGGCGACTTGATGTGAACCGTACTCATCTTCGCCGAAGTGGTGGTGGCTCAATGTCGGTGGAATGTGACGATGTTGTTGATGATGGAACCCAGAAGAAAGCTGCCCCGCGACACACTCAAGGCAGACCTCACTGGCGGAAGGTAGCTTACCTACCCCGCACCATGCCTCTCTTGGACTAGCGCGGATCATGTTGTGCACGGATCACCAAACCCATCCAGTCTTGTCTTTTGAGTATCACTCTTACAAACTGCAGAATCTGTTTTACACCTTTGTAGCCTTTGTGTGAGCCAAACTATCTACAACGTTCCGCCTGTTCTCTTCTTTACCTGATGAACTTCAAATACCACTGACCGAGGGTTTGTTCTAGATGTCTGCCGATGTTCTGTACGAGAGCGGATTGGAAGCTGGAGTTTGACAGTCTGATCGAAGTCGAACTGCCCAGGAGCCCCGGCAGGTGTAGGGCAAGATCCATCCTTTGCTTGGTTTGCCGACACACTCATGGAGCTTTCCCGTGATACTTTATTCTCGTGGACGTGCCGTCGCCGTCCCTCTTCGCGCTCGTGAGCAGCGGGCGTCCGGTGGATGGGTGCGATGTAGGCGAGGTGGAGGCCGTCCGGCTTCCTGTCGACGGTGCATAGACCTTCTTGGCCAAGCCAGAAGACGAACTCATTCAAGGACTTCCATTGCGTTGGCTGTATGCTTGGATGTTGTGGGCTTTGGGTATATGTCTTGTAGACCTCGTTTGCAGACACCCTTCGTGCTTGGTGTTTCGTTCGTAGAAGCTCGAGGAATGCATTTTGGAACTCCAAGGACTCTTCCATGTTCCGCTCCAAGTCGTCTGTGTGCCCCGCATGCTTTTCCATGTCGTTTACGCTCAGGAGGGATATATCGCAGGCAGCGCAAACCGCAACGAAAGCACTTGACCACTGCGTCTCCATTTCTTGGTTTGAGGATGGGTTGGTATGTGCGGCAGCGACGTACTTTCGGGTCGTTCTTGTGAGCCTTTTTGGTGTGAGGCGGCCACGGTTGTTGAAAAGCAGAGAGGCCCCAATCGAGATAAAAAAAAAAAAAGAAAAAAAGAAATTGAACATACGGCGCCATGTCTATCCAGGTTGCTTCCCAGTGTCCCAAGCCGAAATTGTGGTGAAACCTGAGGGTAAGTCGGAGTCGGATGCGGTGGCTTGAACGCTCGATGGAAATTCTGTGGTAATGCCCTTTTGACTTACAAGATAAGCCTCACGAGGTTTGGTGAAGAAACAGTGAGGAAGCATTTACGGCTTAGAGAATAGAGAGGACGAGAAGATCAAAAGCAACGTCAGAGAATGCATGACATAGCATCAGTGTCATGTGCTGTCTACAGCAGCTAGCTCTATTTTGGTACTTCTAGAAAGCCTGATCGAGGCTTCGTCATCTACCAGGCGATGCTCGGCCCCTTGAAGTTCAAATGACTATCTCGGCTGAGCCCTGAGGTTGACTGTAAGCTCATGGCTTGAGAGTTTCCAGCACCTCCTTACCCTCCAGCCCCGGCAATTCCTTCTCCGTGATTTGCAACGCATCGAGGGTTGCCTGCTGGCTGAAGAAATTCTCGAGAATCCTCTTTGAGTCTCCCCATGTAGCTGCACCCTCATAAAGGGTACCAAATATCCTTACTTGCTCATTATCACGGAGCGCGAACATCTGCGGTGACCTGAGGTTATCAGAATCAGGGCGAGAGCAGATGATGACCTTTTGACACTTTGGTACATGCCCCAAAATCCATTTCATAGTCGCAATGCAGTCATTCTTAGTCGTAAAGTTAGTGCACTCAACAGCAATGATTTTGCAGTTGTTCAAAGGCAATTGCGCATTCCTAGGATGCCACATAAAATCCTGGATGAAAGCAATGTCTCTGTTGTTATTGAACCAGCACCCATAAGTCCTCGAGCCATTGCGGCCGAATTGAAAGTCGTCGTGCTTCTCGGCGACTTTTCTTGACTCGCTACAAGTACGGAGAATTGCAGGCCGTTTGTGCTTTTCAAGGAGGCAGATGTTGTCTCCAGCGTCGCGCTGAGGGCAGAAAATGCGAGTGCCAGGAAGAGCCAACTCCCATATCATGTGTCGAAGCTCATTGGACAGCCTTGAGAACCTGTGGAAAGTTGGACCTAGATCCATTTGAGCTTTCTTGGTTCCCTTCCAAAGGAAAACACGGAACTAACGACTGATCATCGGGAGTCGCTCGATGATGCGAGTCTGGACCTCTATCATAGCGATGAGTTCCTTCTGGATCTCTGTTGTTGCACAGTAGTTAGCCAGGCGTTCGTGCGAAATGCTGAGGTTTGGTCATTACCCATGAGCCTCTTCGTTTGGGAAGGCGCCCGGCATCTTGCGCTTTGCTCAGCGCCCATTTGTGCCATCTTTTCGATGATTCTGAATTGCTCCGATACCCCCTGGGCGGTGGCGGCGGCGGAAAGGTGTAGTCCATCCATATTGGGAAGAACAACTTCGTAGCTTGGCGATATTTCCTGTTGTGTAGTGGGACGAGAGTGAGAGGTGAAAGAAGAAGGGCGAGGGAACGAAGAGAGGCAGAGGTCTGCGAGACATGGGGAGGAAGAAATCGTTGGAGGAAGAGGGAGGGGGTGGCTTCTATGAAGCATGGAAGGAGCGTACACGGAAATTTGTGTGTAAAAGGGCAACAACTTCCATGGATCTGGAAAGTGCCAATGCCCAGTGGTCAGTAACCTCGAGGTTTCGTTTCGACCAAGACCCCGGGGCTGAAATTCGGAACAGAAAGTGACGGGGCCTTTGCGATGCTGTAGTCCTTTCCGTTTGACACATCACTGACCACTGACTTGAAAAGACTCGATAACCGAAGAAATTTAAAGGGATATGTGTATTGGTGTTAAAAGAGGACTTCAACTAGTCTACTCGCCGGTCAGTCCCGAAGCCGATAGTCCCAGGTAGTTGACCCGTGATCAAAACGAATCCCTCATCAAAAGAACTTTTCGCGCCGTATATGAGATGTTCTCCGTTCGCAAGTCCAGCCTCTTCGATAAAATATCGACACTGCCACATCTGCTTTGCTTACGGTCTAACATAAGCTTCACTTTGTGTTGCTTCGATGTGATCCTTCTTGGTCAAAGATTCTCTGCATCCTTCTGCAAACCCGGTTCCCTGTTCGCCGTCATCAAGTTCGCTTATTGAACAGAAGCTCCATGCCTTCAAAAACGAGACGACGGTCCTGTCTTTCCAGGCGGTTGGACTGAATCTTCTCCAACCTTTTCTTCAGTTTTGCCCAAGTGGCCCATTGCTGGCCGCCATCATCATCGTCCTCATCTTCATTGTCATTTTCATCGTCGTCGTTATCTTCGTCGTCCTTCCAGTTCTGAGACATAAAGACATAGTCACGGTCAAGCAATTTGAAGAGCCGCGCACAGTAGATGTCTTCAACGCTCCTCATAACCTGCGGACGGATTGTGACGATGAGTTTTCGGCATTTGAGGTAGTCCCTGGCCCACTCCATTCGAGAAACGCAGGTCCTCTGTGAGAAGAATTCATACCACTGCAGTGCAATGTTCTGAGTACGAGCAGACTTGATCGCTTCCTCGACGTCATCGGACACCTCATCGTATCGAACGAATACAATGTCTTTGCTGGGATTAAACCAGAACCCATTAGTACGAGTATGTTTGTATCCGAAAGCGAATCTTCCCTTCTCTTCTGTGACGAGCCAAGCTTCTTTGCAAGCAGCTCGTACGGCAGGAGGCTTGTAGGCTTGCCGGAGGGCTATTTGGTCTTGATCGTTCTCGTACGGCACGAATACGCGGGCATCTGGTAGTGTCATCTCCCAAACTGACTTGCGAATTTCGGGCGGCATTCGGCTGAAGCGCGGGAAGGTCGTGACTGCGAGTATCGTTAGTTTTGATAGGGAGATCAACCGGAAACACTTACCAGGCATTACTCGGCCGAAGTCGCACTTGCTGGCCGCGCGACTTTCAGCCAAGCGCTGAACGGTGCTTGCCTGGGATTCGATTGTCTTGCTGATTGTTTTCTGAATCTCTAAAAGATCGTTCGTTTGGGACGCGGAAAGTGCACCTTGCGTGGCGAGGGCATGCGTCATTCTCGTGATGACCTCGCACTGCTTGGCAACAGTGCTGGAAGCCACCTCGATCAGGCTCATCATTAAATCCATTTTGGTAATCTGGGTATTTAGGTAGGCTGTGGTGGGTTGGTTGTGCGAGGCGAGAAATCTCGAGTTGGTTGTAGAAGGATGGAGGGGGGTAAAAGGTGGAAGGGAGAGAGCTACGCGAGAGAAATATAAAGATGAAATATCCTTTGAACAAGGAAGGAGCTGCAAATTCACAGTCAGCAGCGTCCCTCGTTCTGAGGATGATAGTTGAAGGAGGAAAACGAATAGAGGGAATGATAGCAACGGTCGACAATAACGGACGACGACGCTGCAAACAACGACGACGACGACGACGACGACGATAATAATAGATTTACAGAGCATATTTGGACATAAGGGAAAAGTAGACAGTCTCTTATCTGTTCATCTCTGCAGCCATTCTCGCCCTTGATGTCTTTCCCCCCTGTCGTCCTTCGCCTATAACTGACCACCAGCCCATCTACTCCCTCTAATCTCTGTCAAAATTCTCGACTTGACCATTTTCAATTTCCTGATTTCTGTTAATTTTGGTCTTTAACGTCGCGGATTCGATGGAAAATGAGCTCCGCCCCTTCGATTGTGAGAGACCGTTGCTCGTCAGATCCAGCGATTTCCTTCAGCCGATTTTCCAAATATTCCCGTAACATCCACCACTCGACATCATAATCCCGAGAAAAGCAGTCCAAATCAAGCCAAGTCTCCCCGCAATCGCGGGAGGTGATGATGTATTCGTCGTCGTCTATCAGACAAAGCTCCGGAATGAGACCCTCTTCGCCGTCGAGACGAACATCGTCAAAGTCCAGGATGACGAGGCGGTGAATGTTTGGCAATACGCTCCGAATCAAATCAAGAGAGTGATCAATGTTTTCTTCTAGACACACGTCTTGCGAACAGATGGCGAGATTTCGAACACGTTCGAAGAACTGCCGGTTTTCGAATTCTCGATTCCACCATTTCCAATCCAAGATGATGTCCGTATCCGGGTCGAACCAAAATCCCGGGAAGTTTTCTCCAAACTCTTCGTATAGCAGTCCAATAGAATACACCCAGTTTTTCTGAGTGATCTCCCATGCTTCGTGGCAGACGCCGCGGATGGCCGGGGGTTTGGGTAGGTTGACAAGTCGCGCGGTATCGGAAAGCGTTTCGAGAACGTCGCCGGTGATCTCGATTGTACGAGAATTGGGCAGGGCGGCATTCCAAATATTGATACGTAGTTCGGGAGGGAGCTTGCAGAAGTAGTGGAAGGTCGCGTAGTGGAAGGTCGCGGCTGATTGTGTCTGTTTCGGATCGGATGCGTCGACATTGCTCGTATCGAACGCCATTTTTGTTGATTATTAGTCGATTCTCAAAGAAATTCGGGAGAGCGTATGGGATGTAGTTGAGCGAATGTCGTTGAATGTGTGCGTTGTTTCCAGAAACGGTAAACTTTTCGAAGATGTGGAGATTAAACTGTTATGTCTCGCGACTGCCCTCCGCACGCTTCTTGCCTTGAACAAGTCCAGGTGGTTCTTCCCCTGCAAAAGTCTGAGGCGCCTTCCTATCTCACGTTTTAATCTCATCGACGTAAAATTCGAAGCGGGTCGCAGCCAGCTGCCTTCCTTCTTCACTCCCACTTCGTTCAGGAGGCCCCTGCCCTTCTGCCCCAACCACCCACCTACAAATACGACGACACATCTTCATCTACAGAAACAAACTGCCGTCAGTCTCTCCATCGGCGTAATGTTGAAGGTCTTTGGTGCGGCACGCTGGCTTCTAGGCCTTCCGCCCGCCAATGCCATCGAAGCTCCCCAACCTGGTAAGCCAAGCATTCTCGTGAAAGAGCACAGTTCTGACTGTATTCGGACAGTCGCGGCAACTACGTTCCATCGCTTCCGAGAGCTCCCGCCTGAGATTCGGCGTGGCATCTGGAACCTTGCGCTTCCTCCGCCTCGGGTTTACGAACCGGAGGCTTCCTCCACGGATGTTCTGAAACCAGTAAAATTCCTTACAGAGTTCCCCCCGCCTGCCATGCGGGAAGCATGCCGCGAGGCGTATGGTGTGTGTATGTCGAGAGGGTGCTTCCAGTCCGGCTACTGGGGGAGTCGCATGCGAGGCATCTGGTATAATGTCTTCACGGACGCGATATACTACGCATGCGAAATGCAGTGCACGAGAACACAGATCGAAACCCCCGCCACAATCTATCTTTCCGCAGATTGTGCGCTCCGCTCGCCAAACTGCCGAGACTTCCTGATGTCACCAAAATTCGACTACTGCGAGCGGCTGATTGTCGCTGTCTATCCGCCCGGTTCCTGGGAGATGGATGCGAAGGAACTCAGGGGAACGGAACCAGTCTTCCGGAAAATCAAGGACGAAGAATCTGTCGGCTATCATGAATTTGACGATACCGATTGGCCCATGGAAGAGAGACAAGTTGTGGAAGGCTATGATGCGCCTGAGAGCGATGTCATTGGTTGGGAAGATGCGAAAGAGGTGATCTTAAACATTTTCGAGAGACGAAAGGAGATCTTACGTGAGATCAATGAGGAGGGGCCCAGCGAAATCACGGTCAGAGAATATCACGAAG
Organism: Colletotrichum fructicola Nara gc5; assembly: GCF_000319635.2. Taxonomy (NCBI): domain Eukaryota; kingdom Fungi; phylum Ascomycota; class Sordariomycetes; order Glomerellales; family Glomerellaceae; genus Colletotrichum; species Colletotrichum fructicola. The sequence continues at coordinate 1,653,263 of NW_027094051.1, read as the reverse complement.
GAGATCTGGAGGTGGAGGCTGTGGAGGTCTTTCGAACGCCCATACCCAAGGCTCTGCCGGCTTGATTAGGTGGTGAGCAGAATGAGAGAGCGCCGGTGAGACGGGCGGATATTGCTGATGCGAAGGGAGTAAGAGTACAACACTGGGAGACTGTACACTAGGACATGACGTTGAAGGAACAATACATCTAGAGCTGGGGACAAAATCAGAAGAAGAGATCATGGGAAGGAGTACTGAAGAGAGAACATGTCGGGAACAACGATACGATGACACGACACGAATTTCGCTTCGATGAGTTTCTCTAGCAAAGAAATAGCCAGCAATTAGAAGAGTTTATCAACGGAAGACAATGCTACGTTCAGACACCACAAGTCAAGACCCCATTTGCCAAGTCATCGTATAAAGAGGAAACAAAATCGTGTGTGTGTCTTGCCATAAGTCATCTCGGGGACCTGTCGGAAAAAGCAACCCTTCCGAATCCAACACCTTGCGAGTCCTGATGTTTTGCCTGAATATGATACAATCCCAAAAGTCGTGAGTTTAAAGAAAAGCCGGACCACCTGCCCTCAATGATACTAGTCAAACAGAGTGTGCTTGGCTCTCAGCATCTCCATACCGACGAACTTGGGCACCTTGCCCTGGCTGAGACCCTTGGTCTGGACCACGTGCTCCATCCACAGCTGCTCGACGATGCGCTTGACGTCCCTCCAGACGGCGACGTTTCCTATCTCCGTCGACATCTCGGTGGGGTAGTCGTGGTGGCCGATGGTGTCGTCGGCCTGAAGAGGGTAGAGCTTCGCGGGCAGGCGGGGAGGAGGAAGACAGGAGCGATAATCCCAGTCAACGGCCTGGAGCATGATGACCTCGCGGCAGGATGTGAAGTGGGTGAGGATGGTGTCCATCTTGGCGGTGCAATTGTCCTTGGTCATGAGCTTGGTGTGGGGCAGCGCGACGCGGACGATGCGGGACATGTCGATGTTTGTCCAGCTGGAGGGCTCGGCGCGCAGGTAGAGAATGTCTTCGGAGTGGTTGAACCAGACGCCCTTGTACTCGCCACCGAAAAGGCCGAACTCAAAGGCGCCTGCCTCCTTGAAGGCGGCGTTGGCCTCCTTGCAGGCGAGGCGGAGCTTGGGCGTCTTGTGGGTGGTAACACACATCTCAGGCAGACCCGAGTTCATACGGACGGTGGCGGGGTTGGCCTGGTTGGGATCGTGGGCGCGCATCATGCGGTGGAAGTGGCCATCGGGGCCAGTCATCTCAAAGATTCTTCCGCCGGGGAGGGCGAACTTCCAAATCTTCATGCGGAGCTCGAGAGGGAGCTTCTTGAAGAAGTGGAACTCAAGCTTGGCCGCCGAGTGGCGGGAGGCTCTTTGGGCCTCGAAGTCGATGCCGGTGTAGGACAGGAACCTACCGACTGTCTCCCTCTTCTTGTCCTGGTCTGCTACGTCATGTTAGCATGTATCTTCAGTGGCAAGGCAAGGAAAAATCATGCGCTTCTTGTCCCGGCGGTTCTTACTCTCGAGCTTCTTGACCCTCTCCGTGAGGTCGCGATTCTCTTGAATGGCGGTGTCGAGACGGGCACGGAGAGAGTCGGGGTTGGCGAGGCGGGGCTGCACCGGGCCGTTGGCCATCTCGGAAGCAACAGCGGCGCGGACGTAGCCTTGCACGGCGGCCATCAAGTTCTGGGTGGCGGCAGCCAGCAGGTCGACTGGAGGGGCGGCCATGGTGCTGGGTCGGGTTCGGGACCTGTATGAGATGAGAAACTGGGTCTGACACGGGTTCTGGCGGTATGGCGAAGATAACTCACCTGAGTCGCGGCACCGAGAGGGTCTGAGCGAATGGAGCGATCGGGATGAGCAACACTTTCACTGCGGAGTGAGTGCGATGAAAGGGACAGACATGAGACTGAGTAATTGTTTGCTGCGATGATGATGTCAAGAGAGGCAGCAAATGGATGTGGAGTGAATGAGGCGAGGGGTTGGTTGGGTGTGGAGGCGGCGGCGGCGCGTCGTCGTGGGCGGCCGAGGGAGCGAAAAAAGAGCGATCGTGGTGGAAGGCAGTTGAATTGGAGGCAGGAAGTGTGTCAGATCCGCTCAGATTTCGGGGGAGGCGGCGACCGACGAGCGTCTCCTGCCTTCCTGCCTTGAAGGTCGGCGAACGGAGGAGGAGGCAGCACCGCTTGAGGACGAGGTGAAGTTGAAAAAAGATGGGGGCCTCAGGCTGGAAAGTGCCGTTGATTGATTGTGTGCGCGTTTGCTTTCCTCCAACCTGACTGACTGATTGACTGCAGCGACTGACAGATACCCTTACCTCAGTTTGGTTGGTGCCGGTACCACGTTTGTGTGGTGTGTCCCGGCGTGCGAGGTGTGTGTGTCGAGTTGTGTGTAAAGTGCAGACCGACCTGACTGGGCTGGCTGGCAAGCTGGAAGGGAACCTTGCTGGAGGGAAGCACACCGGTCGTGCAGCGTGCCTCCACGGGGCACCTTGGCAAGCCCCCCCCCCGCCATGTGGTGGACAGGGATCCCAGCGACGGCGGGAGCGATGCTAGCGCCCGGGGAAGGGGATGCTCGTCGTGCACGGGCCCTCAGTTCGGGTGATGTTGCTGCATTTGGGTCCTTTCCAGTGCCCCAGGGCATTGCCGACGAGTTTAAATTCAATGAGGAGAGTGAGTGGCTGGTCTGCTGCTTATTATTGATTCATGTTTCGTGTTGTTGTCTGTTTTTATCATTGTTATTTGTATGCATGCCTCAATTGTTGGGTCACCAAAACGGGTTCTTATTGATCAAGCCGCAAAGCTTCAAGTTGCCTACACCTGAGGTACGAGACGGACATCGCACCTGGGTAAGGTAGCTAAAGTACCTCCTACCAATACTTGGACGCCATCTCACAGCTACACGATGGCCATGTACATGATTGCAAATTCTGGCCCCCTTCAAATGGCGTCTCATCTTTTCGTTTGAGATAAGAGCGCCGTACCGGTGAATGAGCGCGTCCGGCTCTTCACCGACCGGAGCCCAGCCAGTGACAAACGGCCAGCAATGTACCTACCCTTCCAGACCCATGTCGACGTGTGCTTGGAAGGAGCCCTGGGAGGGCTGCCAAAACACACCGGCAAACGGAGGAGCTGCTCCCCGCCAATAATGCCTGCAGCAAAGCGGCACAGGAGCCGCCAGGCAATAAAAACACGGGGACAAGACCGCTGCGACGTTTGTTGGCCCGTTGGGTATTATGGAGGTATCCATGGCTGGCTGGCTGGCTGCCCTTACAAAATCTCAGTCATTCACCATTCACATGCATTGGCGGCGGTCTGTCTGCCCTGGGCTGTCAATGCAAGATCTACGATGGAAACATAAACCTTATTTAATTACTCGACGAGGGTCAGCCAATGGCGCAACGGGATACAGGTCGTGTAAGACTGGCTTACGAGGTAAGACAGACAGACCTTCCCTCCGTCTCTGGACCATGTCGTCGGATTTTGGTTTTCGGGTCTCGTCAGCAATGTGACGTGTCGCTTGTTCAGAAATTGACAAACATGCAGGGACAGATCTGACATCCATGTCGATGATAGAAGTCAGAGCACATTTTGTCATCTGCAGCCCTGGGGGAGATTTTGGGGCGGAGGTTCAGTTACACAAGCCCATAATCGGAGTCGGGTTCTATTCGCTCAATAATTCTAATTTTTCCCTATATTCACAAATGCCTCAAGCCTGTATCGACTGCACGCTGATGCGTTTGCTACATATGACGAAAGAAAGATATCAAAAGCAAAACAATTCTGTGGAGCCCTCTTTTTCTACCAAGGGTTGGGCGCGACAACGGTGTAGTTTCTCCAGCCACCGTTGAGTCGCGCGTGCTCGATGGCCTCTTCATGTTGGTCCAGTGTGAACACGGCCAGCTCGCTGCCGCTCTCCTTGCCGATGCGCAGCTGGCCACCCTCAATCATCCTGATCAGCTGCTCGAGCGTGCGGCGCTCGCACATCCACTTGCCCTGCAGCTTGAGGTTCATGATGCCGAAGGAGGCGTAGGGGATAGTCAGAGTCTCGCTGGCGCCACCGCTGAGGATGATCCTGCCCTCGCGCTTGAGCACGCGCAGAGCGGCGCCGAGGTACGGCGGGTTCTTGAGCTCGCCGGGGGTCCAGTCGTTGTAGATCTCGGCGCCGGTGCCGTTGGGGGTCGCTTGGCGGATGGCTGCAGCGTCGGCCTCCTCGTCGCCAGTCATGACGACGGTCTTGAGGCGGGGGTGGTCGTTGAGCTTTTTGCGCATGGCGGCGAGCTTGTTCTCGCTGCGGCCTAGCGCGATGACGTTGGCGCCTGCGGTGAGGGCGACCTCGACGGCCAGCCCGCCAAACGAACCTCCTGAGGGGCCGATGATGACGGTCTCGGCCACCTTGACATCGGCGGCCTCGAGGAGGGCACCCGCGGCGACGGAGTAGTGTGCGATAGAATGTAAAGCTGCGTAGTCATATCCAAGCTCGCCGCACAGACGCTTCTCGTCGAGAAGGTAGACGTTCTCGAGTGGCACCTTCTGGTACTGCTGCAGTGAACCGTCACGCCACTCCTGGGTGAGCTTTTTGTCCTCGCCGTGGCCGCCAATGTGGCCGATCATGATCATCCTTCCGGGATCGTCACGGCCACGGGTGGTGGCGTCGACGTAAACAAGGTCGCCTTCCTTGACTTTGACGGCGTCGGGGCCGACTTGATGCACTCGGCCGATGGCATTCGGGTTGGGCACGTAGGGGGGAGGGAGAGAGACATGCTCGAGCTTGCCGGAGTGGAAGAGGTGGGTGTAAGGGACGATAGGAGCAGCAAGGATCTTTACCACGACCGTGCCGGTGGGAGCGTCTGGGATGGGGAGGTCGACGACCTGGGCGGGCTCATCGTAGGATGCGATCCAGAGGGCTCTGTTGCCTGTTGAGGAGCTCATTTTGCTGGGTATGGGTAGAGGTGTTTGTGAGGTTTGGTGTGAAAGATGGATTGGAATGTCGATTTCATCGTAAAAACCGTCTTCGCTTCTCGAGGGAAACTGCTCATTATTATCATGAACACGGGGGACTCGGGCAGGTGTCAATGTTTCTCGGGCCGGATCATGAGTCCGAGTTTAAACGGGGGACGGTGGAGATGGCAACCTCACCACCGCGAATCGGTTGGTCTCCAAGGCCCGTGTAAAGGGGCATACCGGGGCGCCGTCTGTTTGGGAAGATGATGGCGGACTCCGGTTCCCCGTGCAACTCCCGAGGTTTGTCTCGTTGTGCGGTGATACTTTCCCGAGCATCAAAGGCCTTGACATTGTCTGTCTTGGCTGGTTTTCTTAAGGTTTGATCCAGTCAGAAAGATTGGCGGGTTTCCATCAATGTAGCGCGTTGTGCCTCTCAGGTTTGGTAGGTATGATGCCCTGTAAGTGCAAGCGCCAAGCGCTCACCAAGTGCCCTCCTCCGATGGAACCTCTGCCGTCCGCCCCGCAAGGGCGCCGGTCAACTCTGATGCCGGCTGTCCAATCCGCGAGGATCGGCTTGGGAGTGGGTCCGATCGATGGTCTGAACAGGAAATAGCGAGAGCGAGGTATGGATGGACATGACTAGCGAAGACCGGGGTCGTTTTGACCTTATATCGCCCATGCCCCAGAGATTGTGATGTTTCCTTGGGCGGCCGGTCTTTTGCTCTTTGTCCTTGCTCCCGCTTATGTAAGTATACAGACGACAACGACGATGGATGATCTGCGACCACTGACCTGGATGATTTTTTTCATCTTCTTCGCTTCATTGTTTATTTTCCTTCCGGTTGGGAGTAAATATGTTCTCGATCTTGAAAAAACGAATAGGGTTTATTTGCTTTTATTGGTCTTGATAAACTCGGAGAATTTTGATACAACGTTGACCCAACCCGGCCGCTGTTCGCCCACCGGCTTGCGACATTCTGCCTTTTTTTCTTGAAATATGACCCTTGCAGCGGCACGGGAGCTTGGCCGCGCAGAAGTCAAATTCAAACAAACTTGCAGTGCAACAGCGAGGTTGCGGACGCAAATGCCTGGGCTTTCTTTTGACGAAGATTCTACCGCCGGTTTGCTGTGGTACCTAGGCAGTGGTCTCTTCGCCATGGCTGGGCTGACAGAAAGACCATACATCACAGCAATGTCTGTTTGTGTCGGACAAAACCAGCGTTGAGCTTTGGGTTCTTTACCGCAATAAAGAAAGTAGGGAGCGACCAAGTGGGGCACTCTTTCCTCTGCTCATTCTTTCTACCTACAGCTAGAAAGCTTTCAACCACTCAGGTCAAGGAATTTACCGAGTCGCTGAAGGAATTGATTTTCTTAAAGAAGCCCAAGCCAGATTCATGAGGTCTGCTTAAGGGTTCATATTTCATTCAAGGCTTCAGGGGTGAAATATCAAAATGACTGAGCGAAGGGGGCCTTCCTCAAAAATCGAGTTGCAACAATATGATCTCTCATCAGAGAAGGTCTCTGCTTCCGCGGAGTACTAGATAGGCCCGGAATACATGTAGACCCCTTCCCTCTTGGTAGGCACTGGGCAAGGCGAAGGTGAGCCTGAAAGAACAGAAGGGGAAGGATCACTTACCACAGCACACCAGCTACCTGCCGACGTGGGATGCTCACCTGCCTCAGAATTTTCACACAGAATTTTCACACAAGCAGTTTTCTTTTGAGATTTCTGAGATCCTAAGTTTGCTGCACTGCACCCAAGTGTTCTTAGACACAACCAACCCAATCACTCACGCATATCTCATCTTTTTCCACAGACCAGTTTGACATTGGGTTTGTTGCGTGCCATCGTCTTTCAAGTTCCTTTGAATTTGAATTGGTCCCGACTGCCTACTAACCGTGTGTCTCACAAATTCCTAAAGATGCGCTCCTGGGCTCATGTCGCCTGCCCGAAGGGCATGAAGCCTAGCCCCCTGAGGCAGGATATCACCATTGAAGCGGAGGAATTCCCGTCCTTGTCCGCGGAAAGCCTCACCCCTGATGCATCTATGGCAGCACTTCATTCTGCTGTCCTCGACCAGGAGAAGCTCACTCGGGAAGGCCAAGGCAGCTCGACGAACTTGGAGCCTAGCTCTAAAATTCAGTCACCTCGTGCTGCAAAGTTGAAGAATACCTCACCTTACACTGCCAGTGTTGTGGATTTTCCTCCTCTAACTTCGACCAAGACTTCTTCTTGATCCTACAAAAACACCGACATCACTACCGCCGACGAAGATAGTAGAGACGACGGCGGCGAGAACGACGACAGTGAAGAAAATAGCAGTGACGAGAGCGACAGCGACTACAGCAACAACAGCGAGATGGCTCAGAAGAAGAACTCGAAGCGCGCGGCCAAAAAGAAGGTCCAGGCCAAGGCCAGAAAGGCGGCCCGCGAAGCCATCGACACTCCCATCGGCAGCGGCGGCCGCCCCGCGGCGTCCGTCGAATTGTTCGCCGAAAAGAAGAAGTTGACCCGGAAGGAGAAGGTCAAGCTGGACAAGGGCAAGGGCGTCGCCGTTTCCTTCGAGGACTCTGAGTCGGAGGACGAGGACTCTGCTGTGGCTATCGAAGAGGAAGACGACGGTGCCGCTGCTGCTGCCGCCGCCGCCGAGGCCGAGAAGAAGGAAGTCGAGAAGGAGGGGGCTCTCGCCAAGGCGGTGCTGGCTGCACGCGAGAGAGACCGCCGCCGCGAGTGAGTGACCCAACAAAGTGAATACTAGTCGCCTGCTGACTTTCGCCTTCGCAGGCTCTTTGGTGCCAAGCACGGATGGGATGTCACCCTTGCCTTCAAGAAGGGTAGTATGAACGCCCTGGCTCACCGCGATATCCTGGTTACGGACTCGACCTGGTTTGCCGAGCACCTTCCCCCTGCTGACGCGGTAAGGCACGAACTTGACTTCACAATAAATGTATCCTAATCGTGTTGTTGAACAGAATGGCAAGACATTCCTGAAGATGGACGAGTATGATGTCAAGCAGGTTGGCCCTATCATCGTCTTTCTCTACAACGGATGTAAGAAAACGCCTGCGAGCTGCAGTAAGATGCGGTTTTCTGACAATTTCTCCAGTTCTGGTAGGCATGAAGATCGACCGAGGCCAGAAGAAGTGGGATGCGCGCTTCGTTCTCTTCAACGCCATGAACTACCGCACTTGCGTCAAGCTCGACATCGATAGCGGCTGCAAGTACTTCCTCGAAAATGTCAAGGAGGCCGTCGAGTACTACGGCCCACTTCTCTCTGGCCGCTTCTACCACTACCAGTTTACGCAGCCGGGCCTGATGGAGAGCTTCGAGATGCCTATTCGCATGGCGATGATTTGCATCTATGAGGAGAAGAAGGCGAAGCCCGAGGAGATCCGCAAGATGAAGCTCTTGCTCGCGAAGCTGGTCGTGATCACCTTGCCCTTCTGGCGCCGCCAGCCTGCCTTCAAGGACCCGATCACCCGGTTCTGGAGCAACCTCAACTTCCCTTGGCGCGAGGACATGAAGCTTTGGTACTCTCAGGGTCTTCTCGACGAGTACGCCCAGATCTTCGATCGCGACGGCAACTGGCTCGAAGAGGAGGAGTTCTACACCGACGTCCATCTGCCCCAGATCCGTCAGCAGCAGCAGCAACAGCAGCTCGGTATTCCTGGTCCCTCGACTGCTGCCCCGTCTTACTACATCGCATCCATCGACGAGATGGCGAAGAAGATGAGAGACGCTCACATCCCGAACTTTTGAAGACCAGGCACAGTTTTAGCCAGTCGATTCTCAGCCTGGATTTCTTGCTGTTTGCACCTCACTGCTGGTGACGGGCTTCGACATTCGGATACTTCGCACTTGCCATCGCTTTCAGCAACCCCTTCCGTATGGATTCTCATTGTGGATATTGGCTTCGACTTTGCAATGGCTGAGAAATTATTGGCTCGGTTTTTCTAGCAGAAGGACTAGTCTGAGAACAGGACTTACGGCGGCTTTCTAACTTGCTTTACCTTGTTTACCTACGACCGGCGGATGCGTACCTGCAGCAGTGCGACGGTTTTGATCCCAGCAGTAGCAGTAAGGATGGACGCTCGGAAGATGGCAGATACTTGGCCGACCAGCCTTACGAACATTGTAACTTCTGGTACTGAATGGCTGGCTAAGATCCTTCGAGGTGGTTCATTGTTTCTTTGCACTAGACGGATGGGCTTGGGATCCTCAGCCGACCGAGTCGCTTATTGGTCCTTTTGATACCGATACGTGGACATGGACAGATGAGGACTCTTGGGACGCTCATCGTCTGTTTTTTCTTTGGTCTTCTTTCTCTTTCTGGAACGGAACGAGATACCACTTGGGTTGGAGTTCAGGAATGGTAGATACCCGTGGGTTGACTTGGGAGTTCAGGAGGACGGACAACCACTTGTTTTGTGTAGACATTCGGCCGGGACGGCAACGAAAAGAGATCCGAACATACGCTACTCGCTTTGTCGTTAAAAACTAGCAGCTATCGTGAGCCTCCGTGAACCATGTCGATGCCGATTTAAGCGGGCTCTCGTCCATCGCGAATGCAGGTACATCCCAGTACCAGGGGCACCAGGAACCACCGTCTTAGAACGTCAGTGGCTGGGCCCCGCGCAGAAGCACCCAACAGCTGCTGGGACCTCCCCGCGACAAGCGCTGAAGATGGCGGGGAGGGAGGTTGCCAACGGCGGCGCTAGCGGTTCTGCGTGCCTGGAGCGACAGCGCACGGGTAGCGCACATGCCCACTGGGCCTCGTGTTAGCGGCGGCCCTGCCACCTGAATGCGACCACGCGGGTGGCTGGCCAAGAAACAAGCGTCGGCTGGGTGACATTTGACGCGATACCACTATTGCAGGCATTTTCTTACTTAAATGTTGCAGACACGTTCTGAGACGACCCTTTTGGGGAGGTTTGAGGCGTTTGGTCGTTGAAACTATTGATACCACTTACCACTTGAAGAAAAGACGACCAATATCTGGCAAGTCTAAGGGCTTCGGTAGCCACTTACACACCATTGCCGAGACTTTACACTGTGTTTCGCACACAAGATACAGCCCCAAAACACAGTACGAATCGGCCAGCAATATGTATGAATCGCAGAGGGAACCTCGCCGTCGAGGCCATTCCCTGTTCCCGCCGCGAACCTCAGTACAAAGTCTCAGAAGCCAGTACAGGGGTGTGAACCTGGCCCAGATGATGGAGGACTTTCGGAAGCAAGATGACATCTACATCCCCGTCCCGCCGACGCCACCGCCGCATGCCACCATCCCAGCCCGCCGGCGATCGACCCGATCACTACTTCAGCCCATGGTTCGCTTCGCCTCGCCTAAGGACGCCATCACACCGAGACGCCGGCCAAAAACGCCCATGGCAGCACCTATTTCGCGGCAGCAAACACCTGCATTCCCGTCCGCAGTGCCAGAAGAGGAAGAAGAGATGCCTCCGGCCCCGTCCAAAGAGCCCTCGCCCATCTCTGTCTACACGGACGCTACGGGAGATGAACACTCTGTAGATCTGGACGGTTTCCCGATGCCGCCAGAGTTCACGGACATGGAGTATTTGACTCCTATCCAGGAGACGGAGGACTGGGTTGATTTGGAGGAGACGACGGGGAAGGTTTACGTCTTTGACCCCGCTCGTCCGTCTGGCGATCACTCAAAAGACGACGACGGGTCTGATTTGGAGACGCCGTTTTCTGACGACTCTACGCTAAGGGGAGAAGAGCCACCACTCAGCGAGGCGTTTTATGTATATCAGTCAAAGTACACCGGCGAAGGTGTCCTTGGGGGCTTGCATTCGGCGGCTTTGGAGATCGTCCATGATGCGAGGAGGAGGAGGCAGTCTCTGTTCAGGTGGCTGTAAGTTCTCAGACAAACATTGTTTCTTCATCCCTAACAACTGCTAGGCATGTACAACAAGACATGATGAACTTTGATGAGTTCACGGTGAGTATTTGCTCAGCAGTATACAGAAGGCCCCGAGGCTGACCATTCCCAGAATGAAATCTCGCGATGCCTCTCGGAAAACGAGCAGAATGACATCCGGAAGCTTCTCTCCGACGTGAGGAAGAACTATTCCAAGACAGTCAGAACCAGCCGGCAAACCACGGTAAAGCACATGGAGCCGAGCTACCTCCAACTGCCTCTACAAAAAGGGGAACATGAGAAAGGGTCGACTCCGGGTAAGCGAACGGCAACATGGCTCTGTGTGCCCTACTTCTCTCTCGAGGACTACTCTGGAATCCTGGCCACTGGAAACCCAGGGGCTTACCCGCCCCAGACTCTGTTGCAAGCATCGTTCTCTCGAAACTCCCAGAAGCGCGACATGCAACAAGCTACGCGGCAAATTGGGAACGGTGACAAGAGTTCCTGCTTTCACATTCGCCAGCTTTGGTGCATCGTTCTCGACAACTCCCTTCTCATCACCTGCGGTTCGATGTCCGAGGCGGCCCTGCGAGGCGACAGCGTCAGCGTGGTGTCAGAGCCGGCGAAAGACCCTTCTCACAGCGCAGAGTCTGGGCGGATCCTCGTTCAGTACGGGGAATCAGTCTTATGGTCTTTTCCTCTTGAGGAGTGTCAGACGTGGTTTGCGTTCATCGCCCACTTCGCCGACTTCTGGCCCAAGACAGTGCGCTTCCACTTTAACGGCCGTCAGCTGGGCGAAGCACGTTGGTGGAAGGTTTTGCAGTTTGCTAGCACATCACGCAGAAATGTCGTTGTCACGATGGAAACCTGGTCGGTATATCAGCTCCGCAGCTTGCCGGATGTAGCTAACGGGAAACAGTGCGCCACCTCAACTTCCGCCGAGCGGCATCCTCCGACCCATCGGGCAATCAGTGAGCAACACTCGGTCTCAGCCCGGTGCCGGCCTTCAGCCGGCTCCCCTTTCACCCGGAAAACGGTTGAGCTATCCGCCGGGACATGGAAAAGCAAACGAGAGGTTTCACGTCTTCAGCTGGGCTGACGCTCATATCTCAAGCCCGGTCGAGGGCCCCAACTTTATTGTCCTACAAAAACAGCTTTCCGAAGTAGAGGATTTCTTGACTGCCGAGACAAACGGGCCGGACCGGCGAGCTTACTTGGATTCCGAGGCGTCTGGTCGAGACGAGGTCTACGCCTACCTTGAACAGCAGGGGGCTGCCATCCAGGAGTTAAAGAACAAACCTTGGAAGAAGCAGGACTACGAAGACCGCGTTGACATATTCAACGCTGCCGACACTCTGTTCAGATTTTTCCTGCCTCCACTGTTTGACGGGCCAACAACTGAGCGGTTTTGGGGGGCTGTGATGAACCTCGTCTGGGTGAGTTTCCGTCTAAAGTTCGCCGCAAACTCAACATGTCGCTAAACTACCTTTAGGTCCCCGTATCCGACTCCGCAGATGGCGAACCTCACCCTCACGGACTCGACAAGAGACGACGCGACGCCGTCTTCGCCAACGCCCCAACGATAAGAAAAGTTTTGCGGCAACTCGCCCTCCCTGTCATGGCTTTCAAGAGCATCCTGTCTCACGCTGAACCTACGGACCGCCTGGAGATCGATGTGCCTATTGACCTGATCCGTGCTTGGCTTCATCTGGTCATGGGTCTGATCTACGCCAGTCATGAGACACACATGTGGGAGGACCATCTGGACGTGGCCGACTCTTTGGTGAAGAGCGGCATGAAGCACATCATGGAACGCCTGTCAAATCTTAAGCTCTTGGAACGCTCTTCCGTCCTCCCGCTGGAGGTCGTATCCCTGATCGGATACGGACTCCTCTCCAACACGTCTGAAAAGTATGCTGGAATCAGCGACACATACTCTGAGTATCTCAGAGCTTTGGTAAGTCTAATTTGGGTTGAACACCGCCGTTTCACGTGCTGACACTTTTTTCTTCGCAGGAGAACGAAATTGCAAACGGGGCGTCAGACATGACTTATCAGCAGCGAATCAACTTTTTGCGTCAGGAAGTCACCGTGATCAACCGCACGATAGCTGCGCAAAACAGTGTTTTCAACTCTATTTTGGCATCTCGGGACGAAGGTTCATCCACAACACCAAAGCACCGCCGTTTGAACGCGGTCCAGTACAGTGAGGCGAACAGACGAGAGGGTGCGTCCTTGCGGAATCACCTGCGCATGGCGAGGAACAGATACGCCGAGGACGGCGAGGCGGACGTTCTGCTGGCATCCATCGCTGAGGTGTCAGACTTTTACAAGCTTCCGTCCACGGATGCTGCTGGCTTCAGGGATCTCCTCGCCGCAGAGTGCACGCAACTGTTGGAGCGTCGGGCAAGAGACTTTGATGAATATGCTGAACAGGCCGATGTCCTGGAGCAGACGGTAAGCCCAACAAAGTTGACTTTCAGCATGGGACGACTTTGCTGACGAGTGGCTAGAATCTGAACAACGCAGCGGTGACGAAGGACCGGCAAGAGCAGGCCATTTATGCTTTCACCATTGTCACAATCATATTCCTGCCCCTGAGCGCAGTGTCGAGCATCTTCGGGATGAACACGAGCGACATCCGTGACATGGAGGCCGGTCAGTGGCTCTACTGGGCCTCTGCGATACCAGTCACCATCCTGGTCATCGTGCTTGGTCTGTGGTGGATGGGAGAGCTAGGCCATCTGTTCAACTGGATGGCCAATAAGTTTCGCCGCGAGGACAATTTCGTATCCGGGTTCTCTGCACACGCTGGCATCTCAGAGAAGTCAAATCACCATGACGCGATGGAGGCGCGTGAGCTCCCTGCTCCGAGGGCGGCTGTGTATGCTCGACCGCCGTCAGCCAAACAGAACTTCATGAGGCGGACGGTGAAGCTGGTTCGGTCAGATGGTGCGTCACGGCGGCAGCAGCGCGCGAGGATGTCGGCGGCTTGAGGGCCCTAGTCCCACGGTGGGCGACTGCCTTGGATCGATCGTATCAAGGAAGTTCGGGGGCACCCGAGCCCGATAGATCCCAGGGTCAAGGGTCATAGATGGATGGATCTAGACTTGATCTGGGAAGGGGAGGAAAAAGAAAGCGGCAATGCAGAGGTTGGGCTGCGAAGAGATGGCCGGATCTCGAATCAGTCAAGCATGCAGCCAGCGACGACCGATAGATGGGATCGTACAGTTCGCAGCCTTGGCATCGAGGACGGCGCCCAACGAGAATGAGGCCCGCTCCTAAGAATCGGGGCCCAAGAGGCCGCGCAGCGACTCGGGGAAGAATTGTTCTCTCTCTTCTCGCCCCGCGGCCCAACGATGTCTGCTGGCCCCGGACCCCAAAGAGATGGCGGCGGCGCGGCGGAGATGGTTGGGACAGACGATGGAGCTGCCAGCGCACCCAATCCAACAAGCTCAGCCCTGCAACCCCACGATCAGGGGTACCCCGAGTTGGCTGCGCAAGTGGACGAAAAGGCGCGGCGCAGAGCAATCGCATCTCGTGGGAAAAGGCGGTGCGCAGCGGGCTAGCTGCGAGCAATCCCGCGCGGCGGCACATCAACAACCTTGATTTTCTCCCATCCCGCACCGTCGACCATCGGCGGTGACGGGCAGCACGCAGGACAGGACGCAGGACTCGCACACACACATACCGCAGTGCATCGAGAGAGGACCCGAGGTGCGCGGAGCGAATGAAGACGGTCGAGACCGCCGGGGGATGTCAGCCGGAGAACCCAAAAAAGAGGGAGGTGGCAGCCCGGGCCAAGCACCCCTCCCTCTAGCAGAAGAGCGCACGAGGACCCTCCCGGAATCTTGATTTTGGCGTGACGTGCCCACTGGCGTCATAAGGCCCTAATTGCCCAATCGCGCGCCCCTGTCCCTCACGCGAAGGGAAAGAAGATGGAGGAAGGACGGTCTGGAAGGAGGGAAGGGTCTTGTTCATGTGGGAAGATGGAGGGGGGATGGTCCTGGTTTTTGTTGGACAGGTTTGCGGTTCTGCATGGTCCCTCCTAATTGAAATTTGTTGGCCAGTGTCATTGTTTGTTCATCTGCTGTCTTTAAAGATATCCCACTTTGCGCGCGAATAGAGTCTGGCAGAAAAGATACCATACTCTAGTACTAGGTATGTTCAGCTCCATTCAAAGCGGCTGTGCT
This sequence comes from Colletotrichum fructicola Nara gc5, assembly GCF_000319635.2. Lineage (NCBI taxonomy): Eukaryota > Fungi > Ascomycota > Sordariomycetes > Glomerellales > Glomerellaceae > Colletotrichum > Colletotrichum fructicola. The sequence continues at coordinate 1,638,249 of NW_027094051.1, read as the reverse complement.
CCATTTGGTTCCCTCTCTCGTGCGTCTCGTCTCGGTCGGGCTTCCCGCTGCTGGGTCCTCGGTGCTGCTGATGCCGCTGCTGCTGAGCCTCCAGAGGGCGGGGGACACGGCCATGGCGATGCACCGCTTCCCGTCTTCTCTCCCTCGACACGGCAGCTGCACGTCGACCCAGCCTGGCCTGGGTCTCCCATTCAGACTGGGCTTTCCCTCGGGCTGACACACCATCATCTCCTTGGTGTTTGTGAGCACTGTACTGTACCGCAAACTAGGAAGCGCAAGGTACTTGTACTATCCGGCTATGCGAGGTGGGTGGTGTGGGTGACACCCACCGCCGTCCAACCCAACCAGTGACAGCCGTCAGCAACGGTGACATTTCCCGTCCGGCCTTGCCTGGACAAGTTCGCTTTTCCAAGTCTTTTTTCTGTGTCTTTCCCTGGCAGCAGCTGGCTGGCTCTCTTGCGCCCAGCGGTACGTAGTTATATGATGGGATAGCGCATCTCCCGCCCACCATTCATCCCCCCCTCTCTGCCCCCGACCTTATTTAGTGCAGCTCCAACCCAGCCTTCCCGCCTCTCTTTTCTGATTCAGAAGCTGATCTTCACTTCTGTCCCGCCAAACAAACTCGATCGTCCCTTTTTTACTCCTACACATCATCCCATACCCGGGTGTATTGCAGCAGAATCCGCCTGCGACCTGCGCCTACCCGCAACCCATAACGAACCTCGGCCCCCCGTTGTGAAAACCACACCGTCGGTATCGGGCAACGTCGCACCTTAGTGTAGGCCACACCGGCGCACTCAGACTTTCCTCCTCAAGAGTTCCTTTTCTGCACAGCCGTTCCAAAATGGGTACGTGTAACTCCCGCTTTATCCCTGACGTCACCTCGAAGCAAAAAAGCTAACCGCCAAAGCAGCATCCTCACGAGAATACTACGAGTACCACCACCACCACCGCCACCACTCCCACCACGGCGCAAAGAAGCGCCTCTACCTCGAACCCCCCACCAACGGCGCCGTCACCGTCCGCACAAAGAAGACAACCTTCATCCCCGCCCGCGAGCCGACCCCGCCCCCGGTCATCGTCAGGCCCTGCACGCCCCCTCCTCCCCCCGTCGTCGAGCCTCTCCCTCCTCCGCCTCCACCCGTCATCGCGCTTCCTCCTCCTCCTCCTCCGCCGCCCCCCATCGTCCTGCCGCCTGAGCCCGCGCCCATCGAGGTCATCGCCGTCGACGTGGAGCCGAGCGTCAAGAGCAGCAAGAGCAGCAAGTCCTCGCGCAGCAGCCGCAGCCGCAGCTGCAGCCACTCACGCCACGGCAGCCGTGATCGCGAGAGGGACATCAGAGAGGTCTACGTCGAGCGCGAGAAGCTCGTCCCCGTGCGCGTGCCGTACCCCGTCCCTGTCCCCGTCGAGCCGCGCTACGAGACGTTCAGGTACGTCGAGGGGAGGCGGTATTCGCCGCCGCGCATGCTGCCGCCGCCCCCGCCGCCTGAGGAGGAGAGGATGAGAGTGACCATCTCGGACCGCAGAAGGGAGCGGGAGTACATTCACAGGCGATGAAGGAAGACCTGGCACACGTTTGAATGACTTTGTACGAGTCTGTTCCGGGATGGGTCTTATTATTTTGGAGATATGATGTTTCATGATTTGTGATTCTATGAGGGTCTGTCTTAGTTGGAGTTGATGGGATATTTGGTTATGATTTATCTGTTGGATGAGGTATTTTGTATGGACGACAGCGAGCGAAGAACGATATGACGGAAACACATACGATACGATAGATATGTTATGATATCCAAGCAACGGCCTTGTCCTTTCATGTCTCGATGCCCTGCGAATATCGACTCTTGTGAAGCATCGTGGTGTCTCGGCAGACTTCTATAACCTATTCACTATAGTACCATTTGGAACCATTCTTCCTGCTTTCTTTGTCGTAGCAATACGTTTGCCAACTATCTCTTCAATTGGATAATAAGGACTCTTGACGCTCGTCGCAGGGGCGCGTGCGAGATCTGACAAGTACCTTACCACCAGCAACCGCATTTGGGAACCATGGCGTGTTTTCTCACAACTCTGGCGATACCGAGCATCGTATAGCATATAACGTTAACAGTCCTGCGCTTCGAGGCAAAAGTATATCTCTGCAAAGACTTGACACCGTCCTGCCCGGCCTCCTTGTCCCCTTCCCCCACGTTCGTCGCCCCGCATACCGCGAAACCAACACCTCAAAATAGGACTTGATTTGAGATAAAGGATCAACCGTCTCTCTCGAGGACCAACGACAGGGAAACTGACTAAGTCGCGATGCCGTCCCCCTCTCTATTTCAGGCTTTGCCTCATTTTTTCTGTGCTTGTTTTAAGGGTCTTTTCTGGGCTCCTGAGACGGAGGAGCCCCCTGGACACGGTTACATGCCCCCTCCCCCTCCTCACCCCGCCTCCTCGGTGACAGACATGACATCCAGCCCGGCGTGTCTAGACTTCTCGTTCCCTTGCGACGTTGATGAGGCTATCTTTGAAGCCTTGGCACGACCGATCTTACCGTGTCGCGTTTCCTCTTGATTGTTTGCTCGAGTTCCTATGTCGTGATCGCAGCTGGGGTAAGCGAAGTGGCTCCCGTTTGTTTTTGTTGCCAAGACGAACTGCTAAAACTGCCAAGCAGGGCCTCGAACGTTTCTGATATCCTTGGATCACTCTCGAGCGCCTCGCCTTGAAGAGAGGTTTCTCGGTGATTCCATCGCGACTTCAGATGGGGGCGCTTTCGAGTCTGAGCACTGGCTCTCCCCTTCACCCACAGGACAGATGTACACGAGCGGTCCCACCGTCGTCCCCAACCAACCATCGCCGCCGCCAGAATCCCACTCTTGCGTCTTCCCCCGCCACGATCTCCGCCGTGGTGGGTTCTCGATCGCGTTCTCGGCCTCGCTGTGCATACGATTCGGGCGCTTGGTCTAGGGGTATGATTTTCGCTTCGCATCTTCGCCGGTATCTCCAGGTGATGCGCCTTGTGAAAGGTCCGGGGTTCAATTCCCCGAGTGTCCATTGTTTTGCCTCATGGCGGGCTTCCTTTTTGTCAGAAGACTAAGGAGATATTTCTGAAGCTCTCCTGCGTTGGCCTGGGCGTGGCTGCGACCTCTCAGCGGACCCGTGGTAATCGGTTCATATCCCATCGGATGCTAGGCGTTCGAACAAGTGAACGCATCGGCGGGTTTGTGCGTCCGATTGGGTTTCTGGAATACTTAGGCAGTCCATAGCAGACGGGAGGGAATCCACAGAAATGGAGGCAGAGCTCAATCTGGACCCGCCGTCGTACATCCGTGGCAGAGTCGGCGCACGCGGACGCCGCCTCGCTCTCAACCCGCAGCGGCGGCTCCGACGACAAGGCGGATGATGGGCCGGGACGCGTGGCCTCCATCACTTGGCCGTGAAGTCACTTGACGCTGGCCGATTCACCCATACGCACCAATTCCGAATGCATGTGGTGAGATTTGCCCAAGACGGCAGCTCGGAGCCGTGGGCCAACATGCTGCGATACTTGAAAGGACTCGTGGTCCAACGAATGCTGCAGATAGCAGCATCGGCGGAATCTCCAAACTCTTGCGACGTCGTCCAACTGCAACAATCTCGGCACTTCGGACCAAGGGCTCACAGGCCGAGTTCTGCCCCAGTTCTCCCGCCCGCCGTCCGTCGGCTCCATCTCGCCTCTTCGGATGGCGTGCCGGCCGTTAACCCCACGTCGCACGGCCTTTCCCGGAACGGCGTCCGGTGCCGACGTGGATGTGGGATACTCGAGCTATGCATCCGCGATGGGCTGATGAGTTTGTTTCTTGAGACGGCGCTGTTTTACTTGCCCATCAGCTTGGGCCCGATTGCCTCCTAGATCCGATACGGCCTCATCCAAAAAAACCGGGACTCTCTTCAGTCTGCTGAGAGATCAGTAAATGGTTTGGACGAGATGCGTCACCAGGCTTCGCGGCTCGTGGGGCGATCTCAACAGCGAAGTTGATGCAGTCAGAAACGAGTCAGAAATTCCCTCAGGAATTCCTTCTTCTGGATAGCTTCGATGCTCGTTTGCTGGGAGCGTCTCGATCATCACCCGAACCCCAGCCGCCCTTGGGCAAATCCGCATTGCGAGTATGGGCACGGGACATTCGCCAGAACCAGCGTCCGCCTGGCAACAGCATCTGTGACGCTGACAATCCATGACAGCTTCACAGTCGAGCGAGAACGACGTGCTGGTTCGGGGATGCCTCCCGCCCAACAAGCCCGGCCAATCCATTACACCGGCGGAAGCTGCAAGCCCGAACCAGCAGTCCGTGTGAAAAGACAGACCCGTCATCTCAACTCCGCAACATCGTTCGACAGGATTCCCTGCGTGAGAGCGCTGCTTCCGAAAGTTGGGGGATCGCGCGCATGAACAAGGGCCAACTACCCTTTACGTGAGGGGGAACTCCGTGCTCTTTGTTCCCGCCTATTCTAGTTAAAGCGCGTTGAACGTCAAGCGAGAAATCTGCGACGAGAATGTCCCGAGTGAATTGAGGGCGCGTCTGAAACACGTCCGCGACGCCGGCTGAACTTCAGCCTGAACACCAACGGGCGGTCATGGGAGCGAGTGATTTCGTGTTTCACCGTGGCTTATGAGAAAGGCCGCCACCTCATTGGACAACAACTAAAAGATCCGAAATTGCTATGCACAGCAGATGGAGAAAAGACAACTTCTGTTGCAAAGCTGGCGAGAGTCCCTCTCCCTTGGGTCGGTTTTCGTCCCAAGTCGATTTGGACACCCAGGTAACTTGAGTGGTCGGCTCGTCAACCGAATCCGCTATTGTTCTGCAGCCATCCCGGTTTTGTTTATGGTCTTGCGGCATGAAACCTGTTGCTGCTACAGTTGAAGGGGCAATGATCCCATCTCTTTGATACGACTGCGTCCTCGAGATATGTCTTGCCCTCAGAGCGGGTTGTCGACTGACTGTAGGTCGAGTAATATTTCGAACTGGGATGCTGAAACCTCACAGTAGAGAGAGAGAGCCATGTCCTGCCAGCCACCCGTTAAGCTGGACCGACTTGTCAATGATGTCGAGTATATGTTCGTGATACAGAGGTCCGCTTTTCCTAGCTGACAGGCAACCCCATCCCAAAGATCCTTCGTTGATGTCCGTTGGCTGCCCCTGTAACCTGAGCTTATTTGGAGCCATGCCGTTGAGTCGACATGCATGAAATGTCACTCATCCCAGGTTGCTTGAGCCTTGACGCGGTAGAAGCCACCTTGCGCTTCCAGACTCATGCCTGACTGAGGTGAACATGCGAAGACGTCGCAGCAAGAGGCTGCCATTCTCCTGAATGGAACACCCACGTCTTGAATCAATGGGGCACGAGGCCCAATTTGACACGCGCGAACATCAGACGATGAACCAGCGATTCTCCTGGCTGTCTGTCACGGAAGGCGAGTTGCTTGAAGCAAAGGTGTAACAAGCGCCAGCCATGCGGTGAGCCACTGTGGCGCGTTCCGGTGGTGAGCAAGAAACACTGCGCAGGGAATCTTTTGCTGTTGACTGCGTCATCATCGAAGAAGAGCAGTGCGCCTTTCCTAGCCGCCAATCCCAAGGTAGTTGCGCTCAACATCGTAGACGGAACATAGGTGTCCCGGATCTTGGCAGCGTTCTGCTGAGCACCGTCGGTCATGCAAATGAAGCATCTGGAATTAAACTGGCGCGCGCCATCGTCTATCGAAAGTCTCACAACTTGACAACCATGTCCGAGGGCCCTGAGCTTTTGCCGCCTTTTGCCCGAGTCGTCGATCAGTTTCGCGGTCTTCAGCACTTGCATCTACCAACTGGCTCCGGCCAGTCTCCCTGGTAAAACAGCATGCGGTAATCCCCTTAATATGTCTTTCTCAGGGTCCAAGTCTCCGCTCATCCATACCAAGCTTGATTGGCTGCATGGGTCGATCTGAGTGCTTGGCTTCCAAGGCGGCAGGCACAGGCCACCAATGATGGCCCCCCGTCAACAAAGTCTCGTCAAAAGGCGTTCGCAGTAATGTCTCATGGCGTTCGCGGGGACAGGCCTGGGCGATCACAATGGCCGTTGGCTCTACCGATGGAACGGCGGCGACGGCATTTGGAGGCAAGAACCATTGTGTCTTGCCAGCTCTTGAGGAGGTGCAGGATTTGGCTAGCAAAGTCGTGGAGCGCCTCGAGCGGCTCTGAACCAGTTGAGCTTCTGTGGCTCTCAAGCAAGAAAGTGGATGGAAATTAACTGATCCACCTGCAATCAGGATACAGGACCAGCGACGCCGAGGCGCTATGGGAAAAAGCGACGCTGCAGAGGGGTCTTCCTGGCATTTTGCATCTTTCGCCGCAAATCTGGGGGCCCTCTGCTCCACGGCGCCAGTCAAGAAGAGTTGAAGCGCCAGTAGGTTGTCGCTGCACGTTTTAATTGCCTTCTCTCGTGATGTCCAGAATCTGCTTGTCCTTCGGAGAGTCCCACATTCTTCAGTGTCATTGACCCGCGATTTGGACGATCTCGTCCGCTGTGAGTGGTCCGTTAGGTGGTAGGTGCCGAAGGTGTCTACAAGACCAGGGGCAGGTCTCCAAATGAGGCAAAGAAGCGTTGCTTTGCGCCCGCGAGCCCCGAAAATGGCCAGCTTTGATTCAGGAAGCCGGCCTGCTTGCCAGCCATGTAGGTTGCAGTGCTTGTCGCCCACTGCATCTGGTAGGATTCGAGTCCTGATTACTTCCTCAAAAGCAAGTCTGCCGGTAGCATCGGAACGGAACCAAGAGACGAAGAATTTGGAAGCAGACTGCGTGTGTCACACCGCTCATGCGCGGGAGAGAGGTTATCGCACGGGAGGGTGGAACACAGCTGCGTGATTGGACTGTGACCTTGGGACGAAATGACCCCGAAGGTTGCCGTCCAGTTCTCGCTGACGTGCGATAAGTGACTGTTGATGACGTTGCTTAGTGAACAGATTGCACAGCACTGCCTCTTTGCTTTGAAAACCGCCATTGAAAGCTGTACCGTGATTCAACATACTTTGCTTATGCCAGCAAGCTGCAAGGCGCCCTCATGGGGGCTAAATGCCAGCCAAGTCCAGGCCGAATTATCCTGCTTGTGGCTGATCAAAGATGTCGAGGCTAGCCAGCCACACACTCTTCAAGACCTCATGCAAAGAATCCCCGGATCTTGGGAGCGGCGGTTCATGCATGATGTCTTTGAAGGACAATGTTTGATTGAGAATAAACAATTGTCAAAGCGCCACTTTCCAGGCGGACGGCGATGGAGGATCCCGGGCGGGAAGGTTTCGCGGTTGTTTCCCCAGGCGCTCGGGTTGGGGTGAAGGATGACATGACACAGACGCCTCGGAATGCTAGAGCGTAGGTTCCTTCGCAGCCTTGATAGGGAACCTAGCGAATTGTTCCCTGCTCAACGGGCTCGTAATAGTGCGGGAGAACAAACCAAGGACGTCGAAACCATAATCCGTGTCGGGGTTTACAGCGTAGTGCACTCTGTGGATGTTGTGGTGCCTTAACCGGGCATCACCTTCCAGCCACGCCAGGCAGTTAGTGCCCTTCCCGTTGCTCTGCGCCGAAGCATTCAAGCGTGGTGGTAGTTGCGCAGCACAGAGCTCTACAACAAATGTGTTCAGCCGAACAGCCGACTGAAGTTGCATGCCGTGCAATCTAGCCAAGCGATTTTCTTTCTGGGGAAAAGGCAGGCGTGCGTAGAAGGGAAAAGGGCCCATGCACGTTCACTTCTGTAGCTGGCGTTTCCCGTGTGGTGAGACGCTGTTTCCATGAAAGTGCGAGTTTGAGGAGGTTTCTTCGCTGTAGTTTCCTGTCGCCATGATGGGAAGTCTAGCCAAATGGATTTTGAAGTGGCCCTGAGATGGCTGACCGTGACTGGCTCCTTGATAGGCGGGCATGTGTGGTGATAGATGTGTTGGTACCTGCAGCAGTGATGCTGCCTCCTGCAGGACACATGACTAGGCTAAGCTGTTCGCGGCCATTATGGGAGGAGAAAAGTCTCCTGAACCTCAAATCTGGACGGGACTTATTGAACAGGTGGACAGGAAGAGCCGGGACAGACGGGACGAGTGCAACGGCGTGCGACGTGGCAGACGGGGTTCGAACCATCTGTTCAACACAAGACAAGTTGACAGGCGATGGTGGATGCAGCGTGTGGTTCTGAGGCAAACGACGGGCAGACGTTCTCTGTTGAGTGGTCTTTGCGGGGATGAGGATTGACATGTCGTACGGCGGCGCTGTGAATAGCATAGCGAATGTGACGGAGAGCGGAGCCGATTGAGCTCGGTCGTGAGGGAGGCTCTCTCACGGGCAAATCTGGTGCGGCAAAGGCCCGGAACCTAGTTTCGGATGGAACCCAATCCAAGTGTCCACCGATGTCTCTCATGACGGGCAGTTGACATCCCGGTTGACTGCTTGGACCATTCTTTGTCCCTAGCCCTGGATTCAACCGTGGGTTTTCTCTTCGTTTTCTTTTGCTAGATGCTGGTAGCTGTGGGACTCTGGTGTCCAAAACGGGAATACTGTCATGAGCTGGCCAAGCTGCCGGGGGAATGATTGGAGCGAATGAGCCGAAGGTCCCTGGTTCCAAGATTAATTAAGGCCTTGGGTCGTGGCGTTAAGAATCTGGGGTGCGAGAGTGGCCCACAGCATCTGGTTGTTGACGCCCACCAGCTTAAAAGACGGTAGTGCAGGGCAAGGCCAAAATCGCGAGATGCATGGCCAAAACCCCCATTTTTCCAACCAGAGAGAAGGCAAAGCTAAGGTAGGGTTCGGGTTATGAGAACCTCAAGTGACAAATGGTGCCACGCCCAATGACTGCAGACGATGCCCGATGTTTTGGCCATGTCGTCGGCTCGTAGCGTACGATTCGCCGTACAATGGACGACAGACAGCCTTTATGAATTTGACGTGACGACTGGAAGATGGTGAGCAGAGCGAGGGGAGTGAAAAGCGTTGTCATTTGGTCTGATGTGTTTCGAACGAGCCGATGTTTCGGGAGAGGAGGCGAGATATCGAGTCCGCCGCATAGCGGAAGCAGGCGTGTGCAATCTCGTCTGTGTTATGTTCCATGGGAAGGGTCTTGCATAAGAGGAGGCACTTTCCCAGGGCCGGGACGTTGAGCTGACGGATGACATCGCCGTCGAAGCGAGAGTGTACGAGTGTTTTGACTTTTGTTGATGAGCGGGAGATGGCGGTTGGAGTGGAAAGGCGAGAAGTACCGAACTGCTGGAGAGACAACAAGTGGTTTTTTTCCTTATGAAGTGAGGTAGTTAAATCAATCGGCCGTGCGACGCGATACTTCGATGCTTGGAGGGGGCATTAGTGGCAAGTGGATTCCCATCGTGGCCGTGGATGCCGTGGGTGGTGGGTTGGGAGTGCGGCACCCACGTGGTTGACGAGCTGCGAAATGGCGAAAGGTGCAGGTTCGGAGTCCGGATTTGTTTCTTGTTGATGCGTCATCACTCAAATCACTGAATAAATGGAATAATCTCCCGGCAGCAGTGCAACTTGTGTCTGAGGAAGGAAGTGTTATCCGGTTATCTGGGCTGTGTTGACGCAGGAAAGTACGAAGGCAGGTACTGCATAGTACGAATGGGCAGGTAGGAGGAGCTGTCCGAGTAGGAGCAGCAGGTCCGCACCTGAGGCAAATGGAAGGAAGGAAAGTAGTGATAGCCTATCTCGCAGAGGATAGAGACAGGAAGGAGCAGCTTGGTAGAAGTATCTGCTCATACAAATAACCCAGCGCGGTACATTCAGCAAGACGAAACCGCCATGGACTTAGCTGGTGCTAGAGACGGCGCTGAGGGTTTCGCCAGCACGAAATGGCTGACCCATCTCCCCCTTCCCACGTTTGGTTTGCTCTGGCTCTGATTTCTCTGATTGCTCATTGGGAACCAGTTCACACAGTCCTAGTGAGCGACGCGCGCTTTCTTGATTCGGCCGACTGCCCTGGTTCGTGGGAGATTGGCTTGCCCCCCTTAAGATGCCTTACGCTTGCTCGTACCTTGCCTCTTGAGGCAGGCTTGTCAATGTCAACATTCGGTAAAGTAGGTACCTGTGCCCACCTTGCCTGGGTGAGAAGAACCTTTGAGCTAAGGTGCCGGGCCTTGGTGGCATCCGCCCCGCCCCGTACCTGAGAGCGACTTTGAGAGGCTAAGAGGGCCTGGATTTGGGGGTTTGCGTTGCAGTCAATTGATGAGGGTTGGGTAATGAAGTGGAGGTCAATGCTGAGGGTAAGGTACAGGTGCATCGCGTCGTGAGGCAAGGCATGGTATGGTATCTAGCCTTGTACCCCATCGTATCGTGCCTCTCGCATCCGCATCGTCCGGAGGCTCAAGAGGCAAACTGCTCTTCCTAATTTCACATTGCTTGCCCCTGACGAGCAACAGCGACCTGCCCAGGAACCTTGAATTCCATATCCAACTGCAGCCATCTCTTTTCGGCCAATCTTGCAGCGGCAGATGCAGAGACAAGAAACGGAAGCTCATCCACGAACCCACACACACTGCACCCGCACCAACACCAACACCATCTGCATCCTCTTGCCAGCCCGCCCATCCTCCTCCCTGGGTTGCTGTTGTACCTGAGCAGTGAGGCAGGCCTACTACCTACTAGCAGCCACTACATACACCACAACGACAACAGCAACAACAACGACACCACACCACCTACCGCACCCACGGCACCACACCATCTCAAAACCACAAACCAGCAGCCAGCCATACGCAGTGCCGAAGCACAAGCATACAAACACATACACAAAATCGCAGGCTTTCAGTACAGGCCCCAGCCGCTGGCTCGCTCTACTTCATCCGGCCCCCTGTTTACCTTCAGATGTACGACCTTGCTCGGGCTCCTGCGTCTGCACCTGCATCTATTCCTGCTCCTGCTCCTACGCCTGGTTGTCCTGCTGCTGCTGCGCCTGCTTTCTGCCGTCGCCTCCGTCGTTGCTGCTGCCCTCGGGTGTTGGGGATGAATGAGTAAATGACAGCGCAAGGCAAGGTCCCCGACCAATGTGAAGTTGAGTTGGAGCCCTTCCGTAAAAGAATCGAGAACCACAGAAGACTCCCGTCTGATTCGCACGTCACCACCCGCTGCAACAAGCACGAATCAGCCGCCCTCCGGCTGTTACTGGAAGCGGCAATCCAGGAACCCAGGGGTTCCATTCATCGACGGCCACCACCTTATTGCAACTGTACCTCATTCTGGCCTGGCCGCCCGGCCTGCAATTTGCAACGAGGTGGACGAATACTATTTGCATTTGCATTACCATTGCCAAACCTAGGTCGGCCACGCACACCCACCACCACCACCACGATCAACAACCACGAGGCCACCTCATCCGTCTGTTGTCTGTCTGTGGTTGTTCGTGTGCCCACTGCTGCCACTCGCTCGCCTCGGTGGAGGTCAACAAGCCAAGGTCAACGGCCAGTAAATGATCCCCGCGCCTCTGGCACAGAAGGTGTACCTTACACGCCTGCTCAAGACAACGGGCACTTGTCTCACCCGTCGCCAGCTTCGTACATTCTTCCCACAAAGAACGAGGACGGCCCCTCCCTCCCTTTGTAGGACGCCATTCATCTGATCTGATCTGCTGTGTGGCCGGCCTCGACTACAACCTACCTCTTCCTCACCTCCACCTCATCTCGTTCGCCCGCCCGCCCTGCCCTACGGTCACCGATCCCTCCTGGCGATACAACTGCAACCAGTGACTGCAACTTGAACCGCACCCGCATCGCATCACATCACAGTCGACAGACATCGCATCCTCCGAAGTATCTACCTACATACGTTGCCAGACAGACGGCCGCAGTACAGCAGCTCTGCAGACTCTCGCCGTGCAGGGAAGACGCCTGGCTCTATCGCCCAAGGGCCCCGTCTCCGGTCCTTGCCTTGCCGTCCGTCCAGTCCCGGCGCCCCTCGCTCGCTCGCTCCCGAGAAAGCAAAAATAAAATACGCACACTCAGAGAAAAAGCGGCCGGTGTAATATATGCAACGGCAGTCAGGGTCATCCAGGCATCTCGAAACCTCAGCGAGGTTGTCCTGCGTTAAGCTCTGACCCTGCACACCCCCCCAGTTGGGCCGCCGGCCAGTTGTCTTCCCGTCGCATTGCCCACCATGTCGCAGCTTGCGCTCCAGACTCGGAGTGCCCAGGGCTCTACTTCAGATTCTGGTCCTTGTGCTGCGGATGCTGGTTCGACGGCCGCATCTGCGACTCTGACTGGCACTGGCACTGGACATACTGCCCCCACTGCCGCTGCTGTTGCTGGTGCCAGGGCTCCTTCTGGTCATACTGGCGGCGAGGGCGGTGATGGTGGTGGTCATGGTCATACTCATACTCATACTCCTGCTGTCGCTGCTGGTGTCACTACTCGCCTGCCTCCTCACCAAAAACACCCTCTTCACCGGCTCCAGGTAGCAGATGCTGCCCCAAAGTACACCTCCTCCTCATCCTCGCCCTCCTCCCAGGATAGCCCCACGACAGGCCTCTTGATCCCGGCTCCCGATCCTGCAAGCATTACAAGCACCACAAACACAAGCACCAGCACCGCTGCCAGTCACTTTCACAGCGGTGCCACTACTGTGGCCAGCCCTCTTCTGACTCCATCTCCAAGGTACGTTCCCACAGAGCATCCACTGCGGTGCTTACCAAAGAAGAAACGGTCCACTCATCATCCTGCTTCTCTGCTGTTCGCCGTCGTCTGTGGGTGTGTGTGGTGTGTGGTGTCGGCTATTGTCTCTCTGCTCGCTCTGCGCCTTGCTTTTTCTCACTGCTGCTTCTTCCCCTTGACCTGATCTTCCTTGCCTCTACAACCTTGAACTGCCCACGACTGCCAGCCAAAAGACCCGCGAGTCGCTCACCCATCGCATTCACCACGACTTCTTCCTCCCACCCAGTGCCGGAGCCAAAGCCAGAGCCAGAGAGTCTCTGTTCCTTGGTTCCTGGTTTCCGAGGATATCGTGTGCTTGTCTTGGCAGCCAGCTCTTGACTCTTTTTTTTTTTCTCTTGCCTCTTTGCTTTATCCGCTTCTGCTGCCCTCCTTGTCTACTACTATTTTGTGGACCTCAAAGTTCACGACGCCGGCAGGGGCAGCACAATAACTGATGCCCTCCACCCTCTAGATCTCCTCGCCGCCCGATCCCCAGTCCTCTACACGAGAGCACCGCAGTCTCTTCTCCGACGAGCCCATTCTCAGTTCGGTCTTCGTCCTTCTTCCCGCTCGTGGCCAATTTCTCAGTGCCACGCTCCAAGACACTGCCCAACATTGTAACGACCCCAACCGACGATCTACGCTCTCCTGTCGACCTCTTGGGGGAACCGCAGACGTACTACCAAAGTGATTCGTCCAGTTCGTCAACACCCGAACGCACCGCGCCACGGTATGTTTGCAGCACCCGTTGGATCGTACCGATTGGAAAGCCCCGGCGCCCCGCGCGCGGCCACACGTAGCACAACTGACAGACAAATACAGCAGACCGAGAATATCGCCGCTTCCCTCGAATGATAGTCGCAGTGCCTCCGAACCGTATCTAAATTCCAGGCCTTCTGCAGGCCCGCCCCGATCCCCAATGTCTACACCTGGAGGCTCGGCCGCTGCCTCACGGGGCCACCCAGGCAAAGGTGCACCGCGGAACTCGTCAATGGACTCGGCCATTTCGGCCATCTCCACAAAGTCTCAATCGCAAAGAGGCGCCTCCGGCAGCCAATCATCTGATCCTACAGATATCGCTGCGTTGATTAAGACAGCAGGCAGTCCGGAGGCCGTGATCCAATACCTTCTCAAAGAAAAGCAGTCACAGTCACAACAAAATGCACAGTTATGGCGCCTCGTCGACAAGCAACGGGCCATGATTCTGGGGCTGAACAAGGATCTGGAACGCGCGTTGAAAGACAAGGAAAAATACCGGAAGAAACTGAAGGAAGTTATCAACGTTCCCGAAACGATAGCCTCCGATGGCTCAAGAACTAGCAGCAAGGTCATGAAAATGCCTGTGCACAAGGCGATACCGACGGTTGATATCAGCGCTCCCAAAGAGCGACAAGTCGTGGCTCCAGATTCCCCGACTCTGGATTCCGACAGCCAAAAGCATTCCCCGGTCGACCTGGCCATGGCGCCCTACCCGATCACACCTCCGGCGGATCAACCGAATGGCCCTCCGTCAGCTGTCGGCGAGCTGCTGGATCCTTCACACGAGATGCCCAGAGCTCATGAACACGCCTACGACCAGTTCAACCACGACGCGGAGGAGCAGGCCGCCGACGCCGCTCGCAAAGCGCTTGAGGCGGAACAGTTCATGGACCTCCCTGTCAGCATGTCACTGCCACCATCTCGCAGCCTACCCAGCCAGCCACCCAGCGTCCCTCCCCCGAGACCACCCAAAGCACCTCCAATCGACTCGGCTACTGATGAAGGGTTGTCCCAATTTCCCGCACCACCCCCACGCAAGCCACCTCCAGCTCCGTTGCAGCTTGGTAGCAAAAGCCAGGCTGTTGCCGAGGAGGAGGAAAGTGATACTGACTTCGACGACATCTTGGAGGTTGATGAAATCGTCAGCGAGGCGCGTGGTCGAAGAAGAACGCGAGAGGAGGACGATCGCGATAGGGAAGTCTTGGTTCAAAAAGAGATGGAGAGGAGGAGCTTGTCGAAGAAGAGTACGCCTACTGAGACAACCACGGCACCCACCGACCTGCCACCAAGCCCGCCGAAGCGAATGCACCGCGACAACGCTCCTGCCTCTCTGGCTGGAGTACTCAGCCCCCAGACTCTTGACGCTCCGCTCTTGAGTCCCGGTTTGCCGTCCAGCCCGCGCCCGCTAGGAGTTCCTGTGGTTGACAGCCCTGCCCACTCCCCAAGAGGCGCGGGATCATTCCCCTCCGGCCCTCTGTCACCGCGACCGCCTCGTCAACCCATCCCCCTTCCTCCAGGTCACTCTCTTCAGACTCCACTGCCTTCTGAGCCTATGGTATTGAAGAGCCCCCAGCCACTCAATATCGTAAAGAAAGGCAGTCAGTCGCCTCCTAGCGACAGGAGCCGCATGAGCCCAATCGAGCGCGGTGATCCTGGCCGTATTTTCAAGGGATTCGCCAGTGAAGAGTACCCCGACTTGCTGCTCGGACCTAACGTATTGCCAACGATCATAGTCAAGGTTGCTTCCTCGCGTATGAAGCCGTCGCGAGCGAGTCTCATTTCCCTGACACAACTGGAAGAGGACCCTGTATTTACTCTCGCCATCTTCTCGCGATCTGAGCCTGGAGAGTTGTGGCGGGTTGAAAAGGATTCGGCCTCTTTAGCGAAGTTGGACTCCAGGTTGAAGCAGTGCTCAGCTTTCACTGCCAAGACGCCCGAGAGATCACTATTCAGTGGCCATGCTCCTGCCAAGCTCGATGCCCGACGAGTGGCACTCGACCAGTACCTTGAAGAGGTCCTCGAATGTCCTTTGGACACTGCAAGCGCTCTGGAGCTCTGCAAGTACCTCTCGACGAACACATTGCCTCCCAATGCCGACGATGCCGGGTCGATGGAGACATTGGTCGAGAACAAGACCAAGGTTGGACCGGGTGGTCGTCCGTTCAGAACAGGCTATCTCACTAAGCGGGGGAAGAACTTTGGTGGTTGGAAGGCGCGCTTCTTTGTTCTCGATGGTCCTCACCTCAAGTACTATGAGACTCCGGGTGGTGCTCACCTAGGTACCATCAAGTTGCCCAGCGCACAAATCGGCAAACAGTCCCAGAGCAACGACAATCAATCCCCTCAGCAGTCAGCAAACTCCGAAGAGGCCGATAACCAATACCGGCACGCGTTCCTCATTTTGGAACCCAAGAAGAAGGACTCCAGCAGTCACGTGAAGCACGTGCTTTGCGCTGAGAACGACCGGGAGAGAGATCAGTGGGTTGATGCTCTGCTCAGATGGATCGACTTCAAGGATCCCGAGGAGGAGGAGGCTCAGGCGGCAAAGCAGCATGCTCATGACCGTCAAGCGGCTGCTGCCGCCGAGCGCGCTGAGAAGAAGAAGCAGAGATACAAGAAGACGGCTTCTCAACACCAACCCCAGCAACAACAACAGCCGACTGAGTCGTCAGATAACCTTATCGGTGTTCGTTATGACGCCACATCCCAGGGTGACCTACCTCAGCACGGTGCTCCCGTACGACCAAGGGGCCCTGGAGGGCCTATGCCAGATCACCATCACGCTGAGGCGATGGGAATGTCTTCACAACCGTCGATGATGATCTCTGCTCCGAGAGATATGCATCCCATTGCTGATTCGGCTCAGTGGGGCAACAAGCCTGGCCTCGGTCTTCCCGTCAACGAGGAGAAGAAGATCAAGAAACGCAGCTTCTTCGGCTTCGGGCCCAAGACTAGGTCATCGTCTGATGGACAAGACTCCTTATTCGGTGGAAGTGAGGGTGGTTCCTCAACCCCTCCGCAAGGCGGCTATGCCGGTCCCGTGCGCCAGGCCTTCGGAGCACCATTGGCCGAGGCGGTGCGATACAACCATCCCGTCGACGTCAATGTGCCACTGCCTGCAGTCGTTTACAGGTGTATCCAGTACCTAGACGCCAAGAACGCTATCTTGGAGGAAGGCATCTTCCGTTTGAGTGGCTCCAACGTTGTCATCAAGCAACTCCGCGAGCGCTTCAACGTTGAGGGTGACGTCAATCTGGTGACCGACGAGACTTACTACGACATTCATGCTGTCGCTTCCTTGCTTAAGTTATACCTGCGTGAACTGCCTACGACCATTCTTACTCGAGACCTTCACCTGGAGTTTTTGGCAGTCACAGAAATGTCTGGCCTCAAGGAAAAGATCTTCGCTCTATCTGAGCTGGTGCAGAGGCTTCCTCAAGCAAACGCCACGCTGCTGAAGTACCTAATCGCTTTCCTGATCAAGATCATCAACAACGCAGACATGAATAAGATGACGGTGCGCAACGTAGGTATCGTCTTCTCGCCGACTTTGAACATTCCAGCGCCCGTCTTCGCGATGCTCTTGCAAAACTACTCGGGCATCTTCGGTTTTGAACCCGAAGAATATGAGTTACCGTCCTCCTTTGACGGAGATTCCGGCCGTGAGCGATCGGGATCTTTGCCGAGTATGGCCAATGGTCTGCCCAACCGACCGTCATTCGACCCACAGCAAGCGCGTCCCTCTACGTCCGCCGGATCGAGCCAGTCGCCTCACCGGCAAAGACTCATGGAGGCCATGACAGGCCAGCAGAGAACTAGCGGAACACCGCCGCCCCTGCTGCAAGACTTGCACAGTGCTCGGTCATCACCTACACCTCCGCCAAACTACCCGACCAGCCGTGGGCAGGGTTATGAGCCTCAGTATGCGCCGCAAGGGTATGAGTCGAACGGTTATCACGGCATGGCCCAAAGCTACGACAACGGCTCTGGCGGCTACAGCCAGCCCCACAAACGACGAGAGAGCGCCATCTTTATGGGCAACATGATGGGATTAAACCCGCAAAGCTCTAAGAGTCGTCTCCGAGAGGAGACTCGCTTCTGAGCCTATTTTATGGACAACCATCCACAAAACCCCCACGATTCTTCAGCAAACATACCCACTCGTTTACACGCAGCGTTGATACCATGCTTTGCACATTTCATTTTTGAGTTTTACTATATAACCCAGCCCCCCCATCCAGGAGGGCATGGACGACATGACGGCGCCAATATACCCGAACATACAACCCGAATCCGGACCGGTGCCGAGAGCTCCATTACGTTCTAATATCGATCGCTACCTTTCGCACACGTAGCCTTTTGTTGCCGAGTTTTTTTTCGATTTGTGAACGAGCTTAGAGCTGCGGAGACGAGGCCCTAATGGTAGAAGACGAGGCTGAATTTGGAACCGAGGCGCATGAGCAGATGATTTACGGGTCAAACTTGTATCATACGGAGCCACGTTATGGTTTTCCCGGGTGGTTGCACAACAGGCGGTTGTCGGCGGTTCATGCGTGATCTTTCCGGGGCTTAGCATGGCGTTGACGGCATTGAACTGCAACAGTTCGTCTTCTGACTTTAAACTGCGCTCTTCTGGAAGCAACTCAGCATATTTGGATAGTTGGTTTAGCTTTGAAATCAAAATTTTGTTCAACCACACGCAGCTCCATCCATGGTGATGTTGGTTCAACTTGACAACATGCCTATATATGTGCCTACGTATGTGCCTACATATTAACCTTCGGCGTGAGAATAAGGGGATGGATGGTCGACTAATAGTGCCCGAACACCGAGGCACGACGCTGACTAATATTTGTTAGTGTCGGAAGTATCGGCACTTCGCAGGCCGCGCGAATTCGCTGAAAGTCAGGTCGGCAAGTTCAACCGCCGCAATTCCGTCCCCCGATCATCCGATCGCCAATTCTCTAGCCAGCAACACAAAGCAGCACGCCCAGCCCATCGTGTTTTGCGCCGCCCGCACAGCAATGGATCACGGCACGTCGGTCCTCGATCCAGCGTTACGAGGCGCCGAGACGCCCACAAACGGCCGAAACGGCGGTGGTCCCACCGCAGGCCCCGCGACGACGCACGACTACGACGCTTCAGCTGCAGCTGCCGCTGCCGCCTCACCAACGGCTCCCGGGCGAAGCGGAGCCGAGGGAGGACAAGGACAGGGACATCACCACGACACGGCGGCGGGCACCGAGAGCCCCGAGACACCTCACTCTGCGCACGCCGGGGAGACGCCGCAGCACGACGGGCTCCATGGGGGCAACAACCCGGAAGACCCCAAACGGCCGAGGGCATGCGAGGCCTGTCGCGGCCTGAAGGTGCGATGCGAGCCGGACCCGAACGATGCGGAGGGCCCGTGTAAGCGTTGCAAGAAGGCGGGGAGGAACTGCGTTGTGACGATGCCGACGAGGAAGAGGCAGAAGAAGACGGACAGCAGGGTTGCCGAGTTGGAGAAGAAGATCGATGCTTTGACGGCGAGTTTGCAGGCCAGGGGCACGTCGGGGGCGGCTCCGAGCGCTGCGGCGAGCGTGCCGCAGCCCGTCGTCGGGACACCGGTGCCCAGGGAGGAGACGCCTTTCAAGAGGGGGTGGGGTGATCATGGCATGGCGAGGGCTTGGGGAGCGGCGACGCCGGGCGATGAGGATGCGGACCGGAGGGGTGTTGATACCGGGCTGCTTGCTGGGCAAAAGAGGAAGTTCAGCGAGAGGGGAGACACGCCGGCCGAGATTCCGGAGATGAGCAGGCCTGCGCCGCCGATGCAGATGGGGGCAGATTATGCGGATGTTGTGGAAAGGGGCATCTTGAGCGCCGAGAAGGCCTCGGAGCTGTTTGAGAGGTACAAGACGTACATGATGCCACACATGCCGGCAGTGGTGTTCCCGCCGTCGACCAGCGGGGACGAGCTGCGGCGGTCGAAGCCGCTGCTGTTCCTGGCCATCATGTCGGCGGCGTCGTCGGAGAGCCCGAACGTGCAGCGCCGGCTGGTGAAGGAGCTGATGCAGATATTCGCGGAGAAGATTATCATCACGGGCGAGAAGAGCCTGGAGATCGTGCAGGCGCTGCAGGTCGCGGTGATTTGGTACTGGCCGCCGGAGCACTTTGAGGAGCTCAAGTTCTACCAGCTCGTGCACATCGGCGCGGTGATGGCGCTCGACATCGGCCTCGGGCGGCGGACGGGCGGCAGGAAGATGCAGGTGCCCTACCAGTGGCGCAACCACCCGTTCAAGCGGGCGCCGCCGCCGGATCCGACGAGTTTGGAGTGCCGGCGGGCGTGGCTGGCGAGCTACTTTCTGGCGGCGAACACGAGCATGGCGCTGCACCGGCCGAACCTGGTGCGGTGGACGAGCTTCATGGCGGAGAGCATGGAGGTGCTGCAAACGAGCCCCGAGGCGGCTCCGACGGACCGGTATTTCTGCCATCTTGTGTGGACGCACCGGCTTGCGGAGGAGGTCGGGGTGCAGTTTGCCATGGACGACCCGGCAGTTGTGCCGAATATCACGGACTCGAGGACGCAGTACTCGTTGAGGATGCTAGAGAGGGATTTGGAAAAGTATAGCAAAAATGTGCCCAAGGAGGAGATGGGGGGTAAGTACTACGGTTCCCTGCAGTATATAATGAAGGTATGATGCTAACGCGAGGTGTTTCTCACAGCCACGTTGAAAATGAGCTTTCACGTCTTGTCGTTGTACATGCACGAGATCGCCCTGCACACCCAGCTTGACGACATCCGCCCGCCGTTCGACACCGCCACCCTCAAGGACGGCATGCTCCCCAACCTGCAGCTCACGACGTCGCACATCAACGCCCTCTCGGCGTGCCTCTCCGCCATCGACGGCATCTTCGAGGCGTTCCTGTCGATGGAGGTGCCCAGCATCCGCTGCCTGCCCGTCTTCAACTTCGTGCGCGTCGCGTACGCCGTCGTGGTGCTCATCAAGATGTACTTCTCCGCCACGGCGCCCGGCTCCGAGCTGGGCAAGGTGATTGACAAGGACAACATGAAGGTCGAGTTCTACCTCGACGCGCTGCTGGAGCGCTTCCGCGCCGCCGCGTCCGACGACAGGAGCCGCCCCGCGGCCAAGTTCCTGGTGGTGCTGGTCATGCTGCGCAGCTGGTTCCTGAAGCAGAGCAAGGGCCTGGGAGTGGGTGGCCCCCAACCAACGCCGGAGCTTGGACGGGCCACGTCGTCTTCGACACCCGCACCGGAGAAGACGGCCGTGGCGCCTGCTGCTGCGGCGCCGGAGGAGAGGGCGCCGAGTTATCAACCCCCGCCGACGATCCAGTACGACCCCGCGGCCAACACGCCTCTGCACCTGTTATCTGAGATTGCCACGAACGACCGGTCCGCGTCTGCAGGGCGGACAGGCGGCAACATGATGTGGAACCCGGCGCCGACACCACGGCAGCAGGCCTTCATGTACGACCCGAGCGTCGTCACGCCGGGCATGGACGCCTCCGCGTCCTCGGGCCCCGACACGGCGAGCAGCGGGGCCATGGAGGCGGCGACCACGACGGGCGCGGGCAACAACTGGATGCCGCCCGTGTGGTCGGGCGACCTGCAGGACATGGGCATCGACGTGGGGCTCACGGAGGGGCTGAGCGTCGAGGAGTTCACGTCGGGCTTCGGGGCGAGCCCGGGCAGCCTGAGCAGCGGGATGAGGTACGTGATGGCGCAGGACCCGTGGCTGAGCGGGCTGGGGGTCATGGGGATGGGGGACATGTTTGAGGGAATGCCCGGGGGAGGCGGCCCGCCCATGTTTCCCATGTGAATGACCTAGATTGGGGGGCTTGCGTAACACGCGCGTCTTCTTCCTCAGCTCAGGGCGGCGCCATCACGTGCGGGCTCAGGTGTTTCGACGCGGAGCGCTACTAGTGCTGCTGCTTGCTGCCGGGCTACTCGGCTCATCGGCCGTGAGCCGCTCTATCTCCGAGGCTGCCGTCCGGCGGGTGCAGTTTCCCTTCCGATCGTCCGGCGATATCTTCCCCATCCGCGAAGCACGGGGCGTGGAACAAGCAAGGATGATCGAAGTCCGATCCGTCACTGACACAAACCCCGCGCCTGCTACACAAACGCCGAACCAACTCCATCTCTACTCCATTTCCTCCCTCAGTCTGTGGGGAAGAAACTTACTTTCCTGACGGGTCGTTGTCTGAAAAAAGAGACACGAGGGCACAGAGAAAGGGAGATGTTTCCTGTTCCAACCCCTTTGGAGACACAGCTCCGTGGGAACCCCTCAATTGAAGCACATGGAATTGTCGCAGTCTGAGTCTTCGTGTGCGGGGGAGAAACAATCATGCCACGATCAGACGATGTGCGATGAGACTGAGTGTGCGAGTCTCGCAGTTGGTTAAGGAAACAGGAATGGGGGATAATTTCAGGGCAGAGGCGGTTGAATCAAACGACAAACAGCAACTCTGTCGAAAACTCTCGTTCCTCCCTACGCCATACAAACATCAACCAAACCACCTTTATTGTAAAAGTATCTACGGAACACGGCAATGTGGAGCGAGCGTACCAGGGGGGAGGGGAAAGCCAAAAAGCTTGTCTCATTATTTTGTTCTATTTATCGTTACGTGATACCTGGGTTTTGGATGAAGGAATTATTTTAGGCACGACACCAAATAGGATACCTTTTGAACATGAAAACAAATGGATCCCCCTCTTTTTTGACAATCGCATACCCGGTCCCAGCGGATGCACGTTGAATCCTCCCGAATGGCCCCGGATGGGACGGGACCACAGGACCACAGATTGTGATATCAGTTGGGCGTGATGCTGACGAATGGGAATGTTTACCAATCATCCGGGATTTGGTCCCAGTTATTATCCCACGCCGAGAGCCTCCCTTGTGAGGTCAGTTGCCGACGATCCTCGCGCGCCACCTGGCTTGCAGCGAGGCGCTCTGGCGATGTTATCATGAAGCTAGTCAAGAGCATCAAGGTCACATCGAGACACATTCCCAAGCAAGACGAGTGTTGGTAGAGACCACGAAACTTTTCCATTCGGGTCCGAGCGTGTTTCTCATGGTAGCTAAAGCTCGGCGTGGGCTGCCGGCCGTTCGTCCGCCTCTCATCCGGGCTGCGCGCCCGCAACCTAACCCCTCATTCCCGTCTGTCTTACTCTGAACTCTGTACCTATCACGGTACCCTCACAAAACAGGACCATGCTTCATCAGTCTGTCTGTCCACCGTGAGCTGTAGACCCCCAATGTTCACTCCTCGCTGGGCAACCGCCAGCGGTGTAACGATACAGTAGCCTCTCCTTTCCATACGCCAGACATGAATCCATGTCGGTTAGCGGCACCATCAGATCCCCTTTCGTGATGGGCTGCAAGCAATAATAGCCAGACATCTTTTTCCGGACCAACTTTGTTTTGGTAACCCGAAGTTTTGCAATTTGCGATCATCTTCCTCCAAATTCCCCATGCCGTGTGGTGACTCCTCGTGAAATTGCACTCCAATTCCGCTTCCGTGATAAAAGTGAGACAACCAGTCTCATGTGTGCGAGTGATATGGTGCTTCCCCGCCCATATCAAATCCGCAACCGGACCATCCGCCAGAACCGGTTGGACCAACCGAACGCCACGTGGGATAAAGTGTCGACGATGAAAGTTCCCCACGTAAACAAACAAACAGAACGCTCGAAAACCATGAAACGCTAATGATCTTTTGCCGATCTCCGTAACATAAAACCTTGGACTCATTAAGACGCAGCCATCGAAACGGAGCTCATCGCGATGGCGGATGTTCAACATCTCGTGTCAGCCTGTCATAATTGCCTTCAGTCCATGTAGAAGTCGCCCTTCAGGATGCGTTCCTGGAAGGCATCGGGCTTCGGTCGCTCGGGAGCCTTGGGCTTCATGGCAGCAGCCTGGGCGGGCGGAGCAGGCATGTCAGAAATAGACTTGGTGCGGTCGTGATTTCCGTTGGGCATGCCACGAGGAGGCGAGGTTGAGAGGCCGGAGCCGAAAGAAAAGGATGGTCGTGAGCCCTGGACGGAGCTCTCGGCGCGAGATCTAAGCTGCTCGGACCAGTTGAAACCTTGGTCTGGGCGCGAGAACACGTCAGAAGATGATCTTTGTCTGTGTACATTGCTTGCCTGGGCAGCACTGCTGCCACGTCTGGCCGACGACAGGGCGGCTGCGATGGACGAGGTGCTGTTGGGCGGTGTGGCATTCACACCGGTCCCAACGCTTCGCGGGGAATTAACGCTGCCGCGTCTGTCGGTGGGCGCAGGCGTGATGGGCAAAGAGGAAGCAGGAGTAGAAGCAGAAGCAGGTGGGTTGTTACCGTTTGATCCCGGACTTCCACCGCCGGTGCGCAGGTTGCGCATCGCCTGAGCTCCAAAGCTCATTCTGCGAGTGAAGGGAGTGGTAGGTGCGGTGCGAGCATTAGGAGGCAGCTCCTCCTCGTCGACAGCATTCTCATCGATGGAGTCTTGGGAGTTGGTCGAAAGACTTCCCCGTCTAAGAGAGTTGAAGGCGTTGGGGCCAGTGGGCGAAGTGCCAGTGAGGCCGAGACCGGTGGAGACGGACAGACGACGTCTTTGAGCATCGGCAGTGCCTGTGGGGAAAGCTGCACCGGTCGAGGTTGAGTTGCTTCTGAAGAGGCCGGCGATGGCCTGTTGGGTGACGGAGCCGCGGCGTTGACGGTGCATTTCGTTCTGGGGGCTGTTGTTGGTGTTGGGGTTGTTGTTGGAGTTGTCGGTAGACATGATGGCAGAATTCAGTTGGGGGCGGGATTGAAAATGCGGTATATGTAGTTTCGCAGAGGCGATGGAGTTGTCAAAGTGCAGTCCAAGTGGTGTTTCGGCAGGTGTCTTGCGTGGGGTGAGATCTAGAAGGAATCGAAAGAGGGATCGAACGGGGAATCGTTCGACAGCTGCCGATGTGTGGAACAGGGTGGTTATATATCGAGGTGGCTGATGGACTGATTTAGGGTGACACTAAGGGCGGGTTACGAAAGGTTGATCACAAGGAAGACCAGGGATGGGACGAGCGTACGGATAGTGCGCCGTGGAAAGTGTCGATCAAGGGGTTTGCTGGCAGAATTGCTAAGGTGGTCGGAGTCAAGACTCAAGACGACGTGTGTCTTTTTTGTACACCTCGTCTTTGTGCCTGGGGGCTGTTTGTGCCGTGAGGGCTGAAGGGTGGGCAGATCGACGGGGGGAGCGTGTCTTTGAGCGGTGTTCTTGGACAATCAGTAAGCAGGTGGAAGCTCTAAATTGAAGTGACGTCGAGCTTGGGGGACAGGCAGTCTGTGTGTATCTTTGGAAAGGTGTAGGGGGCAGGGTCTGAGGGTTTGCGCGTACAATACAGTCCAGAGACGTGTGAAAAGGGGGGGGATGGCTGGTTGTGGTGGTTTGGCTGAGATGGTGTGTCGCCGGGAGCTGGGCGTCGCTTGTTGCTGGATGCTGGATGCCGTTTGGTGAACCAGGACAGGCAAGTGATGATGCGCGGTGGTGCGTGTGGGGGAGAGGCAAATCGGGCCTGGTGTCGGTCGGTCGGCGGCGTCTGTTTGAGCGCCCGACAAGCCGTTTGGCTTCAGTGAGCGAAGCCCCGGTGTTGACTGGGGTACGTAGGTACTTGGTAGAGCGGCACAAGGTTGCTGTGGGATACAACAGTATCTAGGTCTTGAGTCGACAGGCGGTATTGGTATCTGTAGATAGCAGTGGGTTCTGCGAGAGAAGGACAGATTGAGTGCGTGATCGAGCGGCACAGCACAGGACTGCACTGCCAGTGGATGTAGATGTGATGCGGATGTGGACTGCCCGGGTTGTTGTGGGTGGATTGGTGATGTGCTGCAGTCGTCGGTCGTGGAGAAGAGTGCCGGGTGCTGAATCGCGATGATGTTCAGGAGGATGGATCGAAAGCGGACTCGGCCAAGTTGATGACTCTGGAAGGTGGTTCAGCGGTGGGCTGGCATGGCGCATTGATGGACGTGGGATCTACTGATGTTCGCTCCTGCTTGCTATTCTGCCTGTCTTGCCTGTCCTGTCTGTCTATTCCTGCCCTTTCCCCTCGCTCTTGCCCTCTCGTGTCGGTGGTTCCTGCCTGCCCCTGCACCTCCCATCCGTTTGGCCCTGCACTGCACTGCACTGCACCGCAGCACGCCCTCGACGATGGAGACGGGAATCTGTGGAGAGAAGAGTGGAATGAACGACGCCAAAATCTCTCCAAAAATGCAAGACCGACTGGGCTGCCATCTGTCTGCGCGGGCTGGCGCGGAGGCTACGGCAGCGGCAGAGGCCCCAGCAGGTCCCTAGCCCCAAGCTTGCAGAGCTCAGGGACTCACCGGCCAATCACGACCTGTCGTTAAGGCACCTTGGGGGCAGCGAGCCGGGATACGTACTGTCGGAAAACGACGCTAAACGCACTTGGAACCAGCTAGACCCCCGCTGAAGACGTCACCGGGAAGGAGCGAATGAGAAGACCGAATGAAATGCGGGGTAAGATCATCTCAGGAAAGAGCGACGTTTGGAACTCGAAGCCGCCTGCCTGCCCGGCCTATCCTATCCTGCGGTGCGTAAGTTGGTAGACCATATTGGCCGCAGCAGGAAGCGACGGAATGGAACGAGAAAGGGATCCTAGTCCTCCTGTTCCTCCTCTGCATGTCTTACTACGTAGATAGCTTGGTATGTCTTTCCATGCCACATCCATTCAACCGGCCTCTGGTCCTGATGTGTTGGGCACTTGGGCAGGTGGGCAGCAACAGCAGCAAGAGCAGCCCTCGCTCTTTCCTTCACATTGCAGGTGGACTCTTGCCTTCTCTCTCTCCTCCTTCCCGCCACAACGTTCTTTCCTTCCTCCTCCCACTTGGCTTCGTGGCTTCCCCTTCCACCCCCTGCCCCATCCCCGTCCCCTCGCCCCCCCACCACCCCTGCTGCGTTGCGTTGCACCCGCCAATACCATCTCTCCCATCTCCTGTACGTACACTTTGCCTTGCCTGGCTTGCTGCCGCATCGATGCATCTCAGTTGCTGCACCTGAAAGACATCCATCCACACGCCTGCACTGGATGCTCCCCTTCGTACCAAGTTCACCACGCAGACCGTCGCATTCGACGTATGCCAAACTCAATGCAGTCGCCCATCTGAGCACTTGAGCACTGCACGGCGAACAGACAAGCGTCCCATCTCGCGTGCCATCGCATGGCCGCTCTCGCCACTTTGCACCACCATGGGCCCATCCTCGAGCGACACCATCTGCTCATCTTTGGGCCACCTCAAACATCCCGAGCCTCGAAAAAGAACCTTGACCTCAGGCCGGATGAAAGCCAAGCGATAAACTCTTGTCATTGAGAGCTTCGCCTTCTCCACCAGCCAATCCCAGTCCCCCTTTACCATAGTACTCGAGCTCAAACGAAACCCTCTTTTATTCGACAGTCTGGCTCAAGGCCCTAGGAGGCACTGGGCCCTCGTCGACCGCTTGATTCCTCTCCGAAGCTTTTCACAGTCCTCGACTTCTCGACAGCGAATTTTGATTCCCATTGCCCTTTCTGACTAGCGCCCTCACACACTTCAACCTTGGTCTGTCACTCTTGTCCCCCGCAACGAACCGGATGGGTCGCCGTTCGTCCTCGCTGGTCACGCTGTCTTTGCTGTGCCGACACCATTGACAACTAGGTGCCTTAGCTCTTGATCTTGGAGCCATCTCTGAGTGACAGCGTAGCCTTGGCATGCAGATGGCCCCCCTAAACATTGCTGCCCCAGATAGATAACTGTCCGTCAGCGACATGCACGCCGCGCCAATCGTTCTTTGTCTGTTGGCCCAGTGTGAACAGAAGGCGCTACAGAACATCTCAGCATACATGGTAGAGAGACATTGGCGAACTCTCGCATCCCCCCTTCAGCCGCTGGCAATGGTCGTGAACAGCCAAAAGGTTGAGGCCAGCAAAAGGTCCTTGTGCCCCTCCGGCCCCTTCATCAGACCAAAGTAATCTCAAAACAGATTACCAATCGGCCAGATCAACTGGTCCACCAACGAGTCAATTGACTCCGTGAGCATTACGGGTACTTGTTTCTGTCGACGCAACTCCACGACTCGCCACAGAGTTTTCATGCTTCCTGGATATCACCTCGGAGACAATATGGCGGACGCTGGTGTGCCAGTTAGTGTCCGACACCTAACAACAGAGCCCGTTTGTTACGAGTGTGACCCTCCCTCACCTTCATCTACAGACCAATCTGAAGGCATCCGACGCTGCCAAGTTTTGACTTGCCCAACCCTTTCTTCGACCTCTTCCCCGGACTATCCACCTTTCTACCTGACTCGTCACAAGGATCATCATCCATCACCATCCTCGATGCGCTCGAGCTGTCGACCTTCCCCGCAAATTCCGGGTCTCCATAATGGCCCCATCTCACGACGGTGTCCTTGGCCAGATGCTTTCCCGGCCTGCCAGATTAGCCCTCCCGCTAGTAACACGACAACCGTGAACCGTTCCTTGGCCACGCAGATGGCTTGTCTGGGCGGACAGGCCAAGACTAGCTGGACTGTTTCTTGTCCCACGAAAGCCATGCGTTTCGCTGTGTCACGAGAAAGCTTAACAACCAAATGGCTTGGGCTACTGGCGCCAACCACGTTGACAAATGGCCACATTGCCATTTGTTCTCCCAGCGCACAGCGTGTCCCTCGGTTTCTTATCTTTCGTGTTGGTAGCACGCAGTAGGCAGTTCTGCTGAACCATGGGACGCTCCTTCAATCCTTCCCGGAGCTCCGGCTCCGCGCCGCGGTGCAGGGCTGCCCAGTGGACCCTGAAGTCAGAGCCCGTCAGCACATGCGTACCCGTGGTCACGCGCCCTCTGCCTCTCGTTTCTAATGTTTCGTTACCCCGCGCTTTCTCCTCGGGTCCAAGACCAAGGTGGTGGGTGAAGCCTCAGCGGGCTACTTGGCTGCCAATATAGAAGCTCCAGCTTTTCATCGGAGCAAAAGTGAGCCAGCCTTCATCCCTCCCCCTGCCCGCAGCCCATGTTGTGCCAGTGACGAAATGATTATCGCAGTGGATGATGTCGAGGCACAGCCCAAAGGAGCCGTCAGGATTGGGG
Organism: Colletotrichum fructicola Nara gc5; assembly: GCF_000319635.2. NCBI lineage: Eukaryota > Fungi > Ascomycota > Sordariomycetes > Glomerellales > Glomerellaceae > Colletotrichum > Colletotrichum fructicola. The sequence continues at coordinate 1,609,727 of NW_027094051.1, read as the reverse complement.
GTGTCGCCAAGTACCACTCAGGTATTGTCTTGTAGGCATACATCGACGATGATGGAGAGAGTGCCGTCTTGCACCAGTATTGGGAACCAGTCCCAAAGGAGCCAAGCTCGGGGCACTTGGCAGGGTTGTAGCACCTTCAGATGCCGGGCTCCCAGGCCAACTCTATTTCGATGATAAGGATGGACCAGACAGCGTTCAGCAGGCGGCTCCCTTCATTGCGTCTCTTGTCGTGTGCTTAATGTTTTGAATCGTGATGGGAATGAAGGGGGTATGTGATTGTCGATGATCTTGGCAGAGAGAAAGTGGCGTGTTGGAGCGTAGTTCATGACCTTTTTGCCCAGCTGTTCCTTGCTGTCTCTGCCGCTTCGCAATGTGACTCTCATCTATGCTGGTAACTCACTCACAGCGCTCATCAGCCAGAACTTAGAAGAGGTCACTTATCCAGTGCCTGATGCTTCTTTTGAATCGATGGACATATCTTGAGCCCTTCGAATCGCTAATCCAAACCTCGACTGGTTGTCAAAGCAATGGCAACGAAGACAGCATGTGAGCGACAGTGAGTTTCGCAGAATGCCGGAAGGCTTGAACCTCTGTAAAAAGAATTTGGGCTTTTACTTATCTTCTTCAAAAACTGGAGGAACTGAAGAGTACCCAGGCCAATCGTTAGAGAGGCGTCCAACCAACAGCATCAAATAACCAATCCCCAACAAGAGAATGGGACTTTTTCTACTTGCAAAAGTGCGGTCAATTGCACAGCCTCATAGATGCCTTAATTCTGCCTTGGCATAATAGCGAACTTCTACCAGCCAGCCTGATATTTAACCAAGGCTCCTCGCTGTCCTCCTAGACGCATCTCTCGCATTTCCGAGTGCTTACAACGTCATCTTTCGTCACGATCATGCGACTCTTGAACGCAAGGACCATGACAGTCGAGGACTTCTCTTCAAAGCAGATTCCTCCTTATGCCATTCTTTCTCATACATGGGAAGATGGCGAGGTCACCCTGCAGGATATGGAGCGCCAGACGGCAAGCACGAAAGCTGGCTACGCCAAAATCCGAGAATCTTGCGAGCAGACTCTGCGGGATGATCTCGACTACATCTGGGTTGACACATGCTGCATCGACAAGACCAGTAGTGCTGAGCTTTCAGAAGCCATCAACGCCATGTTCCGGTGGTATCAGCACTCAACCATATGCTACGCCTTCCTAGCCGATATGCCTAGTGTTACGGATTTCGATGAAAGCTCGCCGTTGTTCGCGATGAGCCGTTGGTTCACACGCGGCTGGACTCTCCAGGAGCTTCTGGCTCCTGCAAAGCTCGACTTCTACTCCAGATCTTGGGATCGTCTTGGAGGCAAGTCATTTCTGGCAAAAGCCATCAGCTCCATCACCGGGATCGATGAGATGTTCTTGCGAGGGCGACCTGTCAGAGAGGCCTCAATAGCCGCACGAATGTCATGGGCCTCGGGAAGAGAGACTTCCAGGGAAGAGGACCGGTCTTATAGCCTGCTTGGTCTCTTTGATGTCCATATCCCGCTACTATACGGCGAAGGAGGCAAGAATGCCTTCTTGAGGTTGCAAGAGGAACTCATCCGGACAAGCCACGACCAATCGATATTTGCATGGCAGTCGTTGTTGATTTGGTCCAGACCTTCTCAAATGCACTCGTCGTCATTCTTTTTCAGGCCTTCGCAAGGGCACATCTCAGTACTCGCGGAGTCGCCGACCGAATTTCGGGATTGCAGTAACATCGTGGCATGCAATCCCATGGAAGAAGCTCTTCCATATATTGTTAGCAATGTAGGCGTACAGGTAACGCTGCCGATCATCTTTGAATATGAAGGCAAGCCTGCGAGACGACAAGCTCATGCCATTCTTTGGTGTCGCCTGAAAAACGACTACTGGAATATTCTTACCATTCCTGTGCGAATACAAGGAGATCGTTGTGGTCGTTCGGACTCATCGATGACACTATTCAACCGCAAGCAAGCCCTCTCACGCTCATTTAACCGCAAGCTGCACCTTGAGACTCGTCAAGACCACCACGCCGTAACTATGCCAAGATATCTACCAAAACGAAAGGCATCTGTGTTTGTGTTGCGGTCTCTTCCATCTGATTATCGAGTGGAAAGCGCTAGTCCGGCTGACTTGTGGGAATCCTGGTCTCCTACGTCTGGCCGCTTGATACAGCGGCAGGTTGGTGTTGCGAACGGCGTGATCTTGAGATACTCGAGGATCCCGAGTCACACGACAGTCGCAACGGTGTACTCACAGGCGGCAAACTGTAAAGGAAGAAAAGATAGAAAGGAAGAAGGAGACCTGATCCCGATCATCGAGATCGTGGCTGATGATTGCACGAACGTGCGGATACGGACATTGCGCATCGCAATCCGCGCTGTGTACTCGAAGTGCACGTCTGTGAAGAGAACTCATGCAAAAGTCGTCACAGCGTTTGGATCCAGCGTGTCATTCGATCTGGACTTCAGTAGTATTGGTGCGGGGACATCTGAATGGCAGTTGGTTCCGTGGGGAAGTCGAACCAGCAATATTGACGAAGTTCTTCACATACAATTGAGGAAGGAAACACACTTTGAACATGACATTCATTATATGGATGTCAAGAGGGGTACCTACCCCCAGCCTTGGGACAGATTGGCTACTAGTTGGCGAGGCCGGTCAAGTTCAACAAAGCTCAAGATCTTGGCCATTTCCGTCATGGCCGTCTCGGCAGTGAATGGAGACGCACTTAACACACTTCATTTTGGATCATATCATGAAGTTGTGAGGGACGCTGCCATAATTCCAGTGATGGTTACCTGGCTGTTTCCGACTCCCGTTATTTGGTCTGCGACTTTTAAACTCTTTTCATTTTCGGTACTGCTTATCTTGCTGTTTTGGGTCGCAATCCTTCCGTCTGGTCATCGAGAAATCTTTTGGAGAATTGTCGACGCGGCTCAGGCTGTCGAGTGGAGCAGCACGGTCTATTGGCTTCCACTGGGCGCACTGTTCATTATCTATTTCTGGGCGAAGTTGCAGCATTTCCTTCAAAAATGGTGTTTCCCACTCTTCAGGCTCTTGATGTCGCTAGAGAGCGCGATCGACTGGATCATGCGTCTTTCCACGCCTCGTAGGTTGATGGACCCAACCCTGAGCTACGATCATTATGAGTTAGACGAAGAGATAGTATCCTAGCTTATTATTTCGCGCTGTCTCACCCGTAAGCGGTTATCTATCTGCGTGTTTATCCAGTTATATGCCTCGTTGTAGCAAATGTCTTCGCAAATTTCGACTTCATGGGCTGTATTTGCCCATTCGAATATTTATGAGGATGAAACTTAGATGCCCCATGATACAGGATAATGAGGCTAGCTCGTTCGAAAATGTCCTATTCATATGCACACATCTATTGTTTTTCAAATCGACCAGAGCCTCACATACGATATAAAAATCATGGAGATGATCTCAGATAACTCAGACCTGCGCTTCCTGAAAGCTTTCCTGTCTCTCTGCGGAAACCTCTCTGCAAGGCTCAATCCAAACAGCAAGGCACCATCTCTCCATGTTCCACATGGCAAACTCATTTTCATTTTCTTCATCATACTGAGAACTCGCACTACTCTCGTGGAGTTTCCAATTGTTGTAATTCTTATCCTGGGCGTCTTGAGATGGCATTTGCGCAGCTCCAGGATATTCTTAGTCTATATTGGCCGATTTATACTCTCACAGCTGTTGACCGAAAATTACTTGAATGCTGTGGAACCCCACCTACCCAACGCCCAGATCTCAAGGGGCTTCTTCTTAGTTCTCGCACTGATGTTGATTTTGTTGAGAGAAATGGGCTCTACACCCAAGAACATGTGGTTGACGCATAAATACTGGCCTTGGGTGTTTCGGTTGACGTTTTCTGCCACCAATGCAGATGACCTTGATGAAAGTTCAGAGAATGAAAGGATCATTGATGCCGATATGGAGGTGAGGAGAAGCAACTCAGACACTTCAGTCAAGACACCCAACGATCCACGAATGTGGAGGCGTAGATTGCGCGTACTGCGATGGGTATAATGAAACCAGGATATTTGTGTGAACGATAAAGATGGTTTCTTCTAGTCGTTTCAAGATGTACGTAATACAAGAAAGCCGTTATCAGAGAAATAATATGCAATTTAGGTCTCAACATTAGTAGTCCACGAGCACCCTGTGAACGTAGATACTAAAAAGTCTTTGTCGGAATGAAATTGTATCTACAGATGTGTGAAAAGTATGGGAAGATACTGTTCTTTCTTAGCTGGGTAACCACTCTGCGTGTTCATTCGTTCTCATACTCAACAGTGTGAAGTACGCTTTGATGGAAACTTGAAACTTGTGTTGGGGAAAGGGCGTCTCTCGTGAACCTCTTAATCACGTAACTGCTGAGTGATTATGTCCTGTTACCTCCTCATTATTCAATTCTAGGTCAACAGCTTGTAATATTGCTCAGGATATTGAAGATATCTGTTAGCTTATATATCCTAATTTTGATTCTTAGAGTATGGTCTCTTTCTATCTTGCTTGAAATCTCATCTAAGAAGTGACGCCATTCTAAAATCTAAGAAAATTACACATTTATTTCAGACACCATTCATCCATTGAGAAGGTTTTGAGTACATTGAAGCGAAACTGATGGCGAAACTGATGAATCCTCATGCATACCACCTTAGCTTGCTTGTGTTGTGATAAACATTTTGTCATTTTGATCGAGCTCTATCACAATTAAAGTCGGTATTCGTTTTTGTTCCATCAATGTGAGCAAACACCATCACATAACGCAACCAACAGGGGCTTGCTGAATGACGGGAAATAATCAAACAAATAGACCTGAAGTGACGTCGTCTATATTTCTAAGTCGCGAGTCTTCGTCTGTAAGCGGATTTCTTATTTTCTCAACAAAAGAGTCCGTCATCAAAGCCTCATATCCAGCATTTGATCTCCTTACAAATCCTTTTTGATAAACCTGATTTTAGCTGCACAGTGAAAGCATCATTTCATGATATCAAGATTGTTTATTAATTGTATAATCGTATCTATATTTCAACCGATCTAGGCATGTGAGCTTGTGCCAAATTGTTGTACAGCGTCACATGTGCAGTGTGATGCTTCAGCCAACCTGGCCTGACCTGTTAGATAATAATCACTGTGCGTCAATGAAAAAGACACTGATGTAGATACGTTTTCAGGCACGTCTCTTGTTGCTCTTTTTGCGCGAGGATGACTCTTCGAAGTATGGAAAGACTTGTGATACTGGGTATAGCTGGATCATGAGGATGCTAACACCAAGTCCGCCTGCATGCATGAATGGTTCCATTTTATGGTGAAGTAAAAGTAAGACTTCGCGTAATTTTGATAAGCGAGCTCCTCCGGACCTCCTGAAAGAGTATAATCGCTATCATGTCTTGTATACATACCATTCCATGTATCCTTAATATCAGGACGTATGACTTGCAGATTTTCGAGACACATATGATATGTCGGCGAACACTCTGACACACTAACTAAAACAAGTAAAAGAGAGGTTGAAATACTACAGAAACTTTACAGGCAGACATTTGCTGAATGATCGCCCAAGAGCAGCGGACGATCGTTGGCGGCATTGATTTGGTTCGCGGTTCTACTTCAACTTGAGTGCATGAATGTAACCCATGGAAAAAGACCTGTCTCATGATTCTTCCTCCAGGGCTTGGCGAAACATTCGCAAATGCACCAGTAGCCGTGGTGTTCTGGTGTTGCGACTTGTTTGCAAATCCTGTAAACATTGAAAATAGCATCGCTGTCGCACATCACCGACAACGGCCGTTTCTCTGATTCACGTGGCTGAGTGTTACGACACGTTGTACGCGAATGCAAGTTTCAACACATCAGACGACTAGAGGAAACATCTCTGATGGAGTGCTTCCACATGTGCAAATCCACAAAAACGAGGCTGTTTCTCAAGGCTTGGTGGCCTCCATCCAATGTTTCCCGGCACAATATGACTCGTCGATAGATACTGTCGTAAGCGCGTTGTTGGTTGTGCTTGAAAATGGCTAGAAAATGATGTTTCTATTTACGTTTATTTGCTTCATCTGATAAAAGTCCGCTACATCTCGGAGGCGGCGATTGAGAACGCCGCTCGCCGTACGACGCGCCGAATCTGGCGGCACCTGTCCAGGACAACCTCTCGAACCGCTGGCTCGAATCCTGAAGAATACCCCAGTGAATACTTTGTAGAATAAGCTGACCCTAGGAAAGAGCTTTGACGGAGTCGACTCAGTGACAGGTCTCTGATATATTGAGGAGTAACTCTGTACAGTGGACCTGTGCTGGTGCGTGCCGCCACTGCCGGATTCCGATGCTATCGTATCTGCCTCTGGGCACGATGAATTTTCTGGCATCATGAAGGACAGGAACTCGTTGTCGGTAAAATCATGACACCAAAGCTTACCAAGCGTGTCAAAGCTGGTAAGGCTGCTGCGGTCGACGTCCAGCAGGGAGATCCAAGGTAGTGGGATCATAGCCTGCCGCACAGCCGACCGCGCGTCACCCCGACTGAGTGTTGCGGGGTTTGACAAATAAGAGAGTTCAGTTTAATCCCCAAATTCGACTCGATTCAGTTAGGCATTTATCGGACCCGAAATCAAGTCGTGCCAAAGAGCAGAGACGCACGAAGTGGCTGAGCAGTGAACGTGCCTCCATGAGATCGGTGTCTTCTGGAAGAACTCGCTTAGCCTCCATTCACGGTATCGTGTGTCTGAATTCGAGGCGCGACCTCAGCTGATGGGGCATGATCTGGTCTCACGCGTGTCTTCGACACTGCCCGCGCGGTTACACGGACTCATACAACAGATCAGACCGGTTCCGACGCTGCGAAGAAACAAAAGACAGAAATAATAACCGGTCGCATATCATCTTCAGGTGAGTAACGCATGATGATGGGCACTGGGATTGACGCCTTATGCGGAGTACCAAGAAAGCCAAGTGCTGATCGGCGAACAGCTTCTTGGACGTTACACCGGCGACGTTGGCGATAGGACCTCTTGGCGACTGCATGATGGGATGGTGAGCATCCGGAAGGTAGATTTACCCGAATTCACACTACGTTCAGATGATGAGACCAGGCCGCAAAGACAATTACTAACGCAGGTGGCCTGCAGTAGTTCACCAGGTCAACCTTTCGTCAGATATGCTGTGGAATGAGCGTCCCGAAGGCTTAAGCTTCTTGATGAATCTCCAACATGGCTAAAACAATGTGATGGAGATGGATATAACACTATTTGCGAGGGCCTTCAGACCACGCTACTGCAGGAGAAGTCCGTGGCCGGCCGAATCACGTTTGAGGGGGAAGTTTAATAGACTACCCTCCACATGCCGCGGGGCGAGCGGCAGCGCGGAAGATGGAGAAGATGGAGCCCCGACGGGATGCTGAGGCAGGCGGGCTTAACAATCGAGGGTGGGCTTATTTGGTTGCTTTCGGCCTCGTTCTCGCTGCTCACTGCTGACCAGAATGGGCATCTTTTGGCTAGCTTTCCGCCAGATTCTGGGTTGACCCATGTCAACCGATCACCCCGCCGGTGAACTCGAGACTCGGCAAACTCTGTTTGGAATGGAGGTTGGCGGCCAGACTAGCGAATGATCCCGCCTTCTTCGATGCATACTTTGCGGCACGTCTACTGGTCGTGCATGAACTCTACCCAGTACGAAATCTACCACGTGTGTGCAAGAATTCAGAGTATTGTTAATTGCTAATTGGGATGTCGATAGAGAGAGTCGATGAGATGGTGCCGCAACCTTCCTTCAGTTGACTTCCGAAGCTAGCAAAACTCATGCTTTCGAGGCAAGAGCTTTATTTGTTGCGATGAATTGTAAAGAGCTCTTTCGCAGTCGGAGCTCCGAGCCATAGGGCCGGAAAGTAAGTCCAGACGACTCCATCATTGAGGTGAACGCGTTCAACACACAGTCTTGGCATCTTGACTGATCTCTCTGGCATCACTAAGACAGCAAACTGATCTCGGTTCCGGTTGCAAAAGCGATTGGTAGACCGGATCACTGGATGAAATTGAAACCTGCTGTGTAGGCGGAGGACTCCGTCAGGAATACGGGTTCAACGAGTCAGTCGTCAAAATTGGCGAAAGACAACCAAATTCAGGTGTGAGCGGGTGTCACAAAAACAGACAAAATCGCCAAAATGAGGTCCTCCTGATACCAGACTGAGGGAGGCCAGTGAAGTTAGACTACCGGGCCTGGTCGAGACCGCTGGAAAATGGAAGCAGCCGACCGTGCGATCCCTGCTATGAGCATCTGTTCTTGCCAAGGACTTTGACTGTCGAGATGGCTAGAGCTTGTGGTGATAAGCTTCTGTGAGGCGAAGATCATCAGCCCAGCTTGTCGGGGACGATTACTTTCTGAGCTGAGAGCTCGCACGTTGGGGACAGTTTTGGTAGGCACGCATTAAACTAGCTGTCTTGGTCCAGGGCGGGAGGGTGAAACGTCTACGTGACGATCATGGCGAGCGACTGGCTGAGAAGTTCAGCCCAAAACACTTGCGGGTAAACCTTCTTTCTCTGCCTTCCCAAAAGCTTGTCTTGTGGTGCGGTTACATCGGACGGAAAAGATGCGCGCGGGGTGTCCGTCCGCATGTGGACACCAAGAAAGATACATCGTGCCAAAGCGAAACGACCCCTGAAAGCATCGCGGTTGCTATTCACTGACTTTTCCATGTGCTGTGCTCGGCAGGGTCTATCGGGGTCCTCGGGGCGAAAGTGTGTATGTCCGTCACGTTTGAGACGACGACGGCGATGAGGCTGTCGGAAGGGGGCCGCGCCCCGATTGACTCGCCAAAACTCAAGAATATAAGAACTGTGGAAAGTTCGCACTAATCCTTCTGCTTGGAATCATCACTTCAACGCGCTTCAGGTCAAACGCTTAATTTAACGCTTCTACTTCTTCACTAGTCCGCTCATTATACCGTCTATCTCTTTAACTACAAACCCTATTACACCACTTTCAATATGCAGCTCACCAAGACTCTCATCACCCTCGCCATGGGCTTGACCGTTGCGTCAGCTCTTGCTCTGCCTGCGGCTGACGGCCTCGAGGTTCGCGCCGACAAGAAGGGCGGCAACAACAAGGCGAACAACTGCGCGAACGCCAAGAAGTTGGCTGCTGGCATCGACGATAACATCAAGATCCAGAAGCAGGAGCAGTCCAATGTTGCCGACATCGAGAAGATTGTCAACTCCAACAACGTTGACCAGAAGAAGTTCGATGCGGCGAAGAAGACTCTTCTCACCACCATCGATGACGGTATTAAGATCCGTGAGGCCAACCAGAAGCTCGCCGATGGTAACGGTGCCAAGGATGGTCTGGCAACTGTAAGCAAAACTCCCGTAATGTTGTTCACCGTCTCGATTGCTGACATATATATCTCAGGTTGCCAAGGCCCAGGCTCAGGAGAAGAGCCAAGCTCAAGGCTTGAAGGGAACTAAGGCAGACCTGGATACCATCGCGACCATGAAGAAGGAGTTCGCCGGTGGTATTGAGCAGAACCAGAAGAACAAGGAGGCCGTAAGTTCGAACATCTCGTCACTCACAGAGCCTCACTAACAACGACATAGGCCACCAAGGGATGCTAAGCGCTGTAATGCACATGCTCCACCAGAGCAATCCGTTGAGATGTGACTCCCGATTTTTCTGGGCGAGATTGGAGCGTGTACGTAGCATTTTCTCAGTACATATGACACAAGCAGGTTCTGTAAATTTAAATACCACTTTACACGCCCATATTACTTCTGTTATATCAGTGACGCGAACGTTGGTTGATGCTCAATCTAAATCAATCATTGGTTTGTGAAGCTGTGCGCAACATGCCGGCGCAGCTCATGTCCTCACAAATGAACGACGTCGGCAAAGATAGCAACGTGTTGGGAACAGTACGTTCGATATGCATGTATAGGCAGAATATTACGTGTGTGATAGAGGGGTGTGTGATAGAGGGGCAAACATGTTTGAGTAAGTTACCGTATGTAATGAATCAAATCGTAAATACGGAGTCTTGAACAGTGTGTTCGAGACGGCGCACAGTCTTCTTTCCCCTGACTGATAGAAGCCGCTCCAAGTTCTGTAATGCCAAGGGCCCAACAACAGTAAAGCTTCCGGATTGGTTCTCGAGATAGAGGTCTGCTGTTGTTAATTCTGTGGCTCTCGTGACGTCTAAGCTTTATAAATGACGACTTTCTATATGACAACAAAGATAGTTTTAGTCTCTTTCACGCTAATGTTTTCTCAACATCTACATAAAATGAGATCCGCGAATCTCAAACATGACGGTTGGATTATTATGTTTGCTGAAGATCCCATAAACCACCCACGCCAGCTCTTGTGGGAATCTTGCTCCGAGTTGCTCCTCTCGTCGTTCCACTGTCCACACATAACCGCACAATGGTCGTCAACGTTGTGGACGTGCTTTCAACACAGCCCATGCCGCGATTTCTAAGACCGCATCTTCAATTACCCAAGACTGTAGGTGGCGAGGGCCTTCCTCATTCTAAGCCAAAATTACCCGTTCCCGCGGCGCACTCTTGGTTCAAAAGTATTAATTAGTCTTGGCCTGAAATTCGTATTCATGAGCGGTCATTCGTCTAAACACAGCTACTTAATCCAGATTTATAAAGTACAGTAGCCCTCACCTATATCTGTGATAATTGCATGAAGCTTTATCAAAGCAGTTCACAGTTCATTATGACTTTGAAATAAACACCCTATGTATATAAAATATGAATCACATAGTTTGTGATTCAAGAAGAGTTTCAGAATGCTAGTAACAATTCATGGTCATTGTATAGTGAAATTGTTGATCATAAAAAGGGTCTATTTCGCAAAGACGCTAAGAGCCTAGCATCTTCTAGTTTTCCCGTGACCAGAGGTAAACAAATGTCTTTAGTCAGGTCAATCTTTCAATATCAGCGGTACTCATAAACACTCAAGCTTCCGTTCTTCCTTCATGTAAATGAACCGCTTACTACCTACCTATGTTAGGTACTAGAACGGCCATGTGGACCTGTGATTCACTCTAGGAATCGCGTAGAGCATGTCAACAACCTGTTGCATATGCTTCAAGCCTAACTCAGTTCGAACTGAGATGGTTGTAGATTGGGTAATGTACGATATATTTATGGGGTACATCGTTTCAATACTACGGCTAATTCTCATACCCCTTCTATTTCTCATTCCCTTCCATTTCTCATGCCCCGCCCAGTTCATACATATAAAATCGTGTGCTGTTACTCATAAATACAGCGTTATGTGCGTGATAACTTGAGTTGCAGACCTTCTTTACGTCCTTGAGGTTGAGAGCCTGACATCTCGGTCCGATGCATTGCACTTAACAGTCTAATTGAGTGATTTTACGTCGTAAATGGATGAATAACAGCAAAGTTATTAACTTGATTGCCTGTTTGTACGTTACCTCACCGTGCCTTGACACAGGCACTCAGGATTCCGGTCATTTCTAGTTTCAAGAAAAGTACTACTGGACCCAGAACCAGCGAATCTGAACCTTTTCGCAATGCCGTTCTAATGCGAATCACCTTTTAAGACCTGTCGTAGACCAAAAGCTATGAGATGCCCGCTCGAAAAGAGCAACTAGTTCATAACTCCTTTAGAACAGTCACAGATTCACGGCATCGCGTTGCAGATACACATTGTAGTTCTGGATCCTATGTGTTACTTTTATTCTCTGTAGACAGAGTAGGTGATTTGAGAGAAAGATAAGAACATTTGATTTGCTGTTGTACATCTATGCTTCTTAGATTCGCCCAAATGTTATTATCCAACAGAATTAATCAGGGACCTGCAGCTTTGGAAGTGCTGGCAGATATTGAAAACGATGGAAACATAGACGTGACCGGCCACCAGGAGTGTACGAATTGGACTTTCACACATTCTCCGAATATCCAAAGCGTTGTGATGACATTCATGATGACAACATCACGCAAGCCTGAGTTACGTACGTAGGAGGATGTTCTGTCTCGAAATCTCAACCTTGGCTCTCAGCTGGTTCTGTGATTAAAAGCTTCGGCCATTTTCCAGGCCACGGCTGCCTGCAACTCAAAGTTGCAACCTTGAGAGTATTCCTACTATCGTGCTTAACGCTCCTCAGGATGTCATGTGCTTAGTTATTCTTGTATGCTGAACAATGAATGATACGGTTCGCTTCAAAATTCGGTATATTTAAAATCCGTCGGTATTTAAACCACCTTTGTGACGATTCACAATGAGTACTATGAGTTTTGTCAGCAACAATACGCACGCTGGTTCAGTACGCTGGTGGATGAATTCAGGTTCAAGACCAACTTAACCATTGCATAAATATTGACCACAAAGTAAGAAATTCATCTGAGAATCAACTTTGGCCGTCGTTTCTTTTCAAACGCTGTTCAAATACTCTCATTCCCGTATACATGGATCTGTATGGCTGGCAGTGCGGCACTCTGCGTTCCTGAAGTTTGAACACTAAAGACGTCGGTAATACACCACGCTGATTGAAGCAGCAAGGTGTTCAGGTTTTGACTCTTACTCAAATCAAAACATGAATTCAAATCCTACTTTATTAGACTTCATATCCACCCAGTCTGCTCAATGAACGTTCATGTTCTCGAGGTTTCAGCTGGTATGTAGTCAAATGTTGTTCAGAAATTCTTACATTCATCCAATACGCTACCGTCTAGCTTCTGAGCAGGATGATTGTGAAGGCAATAGGCCTCAGTTGGTTAAGCTCTTTGAAGATATGGAGAAGGCATATGGCCACATGCATCGGTTGTCTTCACTATCCATGAGAAATTGTGATTAGTCTACCGCATGAAGTCGCAATTTTACCGTTACGACGGGCATCATCATAATACTGTATCACTTTCTCGGGTATATGAATCATCTGGATGATTGCTGAAGGTTTCTTAGTTTCAAACGCAAAATTCTCTGTTTATCATACTCCGGTGTTCACTTTCGCCTTTCATCAAAACAAACATAGGCGGCTCTAGAATGATGTTGACAGACTGTTGGATACTATAACTTAGCTTCACCTCGCTGAAAGCTTGTCGTCAATGACTGGATATTGGCCCAAGCCATGCGTGAAATGACTTATGCTGAATACGGTTCTTCATGGATGAAAGCTGTGGGCGCTCGTATGCGACGCAATTGCGTCGCTCCAGGTTGGGCGGTATCGTTCGGCGGGACGGAGGATGATCTGACTGGCTCAAACTGCCTTGGTAGCTGTTAAGTTCTCCAATATGTGATTGTTCCCTTTAATCTGGCTTTCGGCAAGAGGCAAGAGTCCGAGAGAAGAACGACTCTCACCCGCTCAGAGCCATTGCCGTCACACCCATGTCAATCGCTCAGAATTCCTAGATCAGTGACACCATTGATTTCCGTCAGGGAAAGTAAGAACGGGATAGTTTGCAGATTCTTTTTCCGACCTAGGCATCAGCATATTGAAGGTGTAGCGCCATCTGAAAATCACTTATAATTTCACAAGATGCAATAGCTTCAAACACAAGAGTCACAGCACTGATAAACGAGATACGTATCACAGTCCGTGAACAAAGTTCTTTCTCCAATGTTGTGCTTATTCTTCTATTACTTTTACAATCTATAAAGGTTACCTTTGGAGTGTCGCACCAAATCTGGGTTGTTCAAGTTGTTCAACCAGTAATTACAGAGTTCCCGGTCTCGATGGCAGGCTGCTCACTCCGGAAAACCGACGGGATCATGACTTTTCTTCCGCCTCCGATTGAATGAAAATGAAATTGAACGTCGTAACTCGCTTGCGTCTACAAGATGATTTCATTGTCGCAATGTCTTGATGACGGTTTACTCATCTTCCCGATTGAAGTCGAAATAAGTAAGATTTTGAGTCTTGTATGTAGAACCTTATCGGGGAGAAAGTGAGGCACGCTGTTCTTGACTCGCAAGCATCGCAGTTCAAGTTTAGCTGTTCTCAACAGCCTTCGGCGCTAAACTGTGAATCATCTTTGCGCATCAGACGGCATATAGCAGACTGAAGTATAACGGCGCGAAAGAAGTAAGTAAAACCCGAACAGGCCCGAAGGTTCAACACTTTAATCTCTAATCCCAATTGAAGAGGCCTTGAGCTTCTCATCCGTGGGTTCCATCTGCCCATCTCAAGAGGTCAATGTCCACTTAGCGCGCGAGGGAAACAAAATCTTGTGGAGATGATAAGAGCTAAAACATGTCAACGCCGAGAACCAACCTTCTAAGGAATTCTGCAGCGCCGAGTCGTAGTTCGTGTCATTGAAATTAAAGCTTAAGGTGCTTTTCACCGGACATCTGAGTTGCCGCTTATCAAGGGGCTCTGCAATATGCCGAGTTCCTGAGTAACGTCACGGTTAGGGCGGCATTCAATCCTCGAGGGAATGAAATAACCTTCTTTTGAGTCGGATCGCGGATCCGAGTTCATGGAAGGGTCTTCATTTAATTTCCGCCGAGTCGGTCTCCGCGCCCCCCACGAATCCGCAGCGCCCGCGGCAGCATGACGCTGTGCCCCAAACAAGATTCCGAGGAGGAGGAGCCCACAAAATAGGCTTCTGGGCTCGGCTTCGGCCTGATCTCAAAGGGGCTACGAAAACGAACTGACAATGCCTAATGCAGGGGCGCAATCTAGCGCCGTTGGACCTGTCGCGCGTCTAACTTTGTTGGCGTGTTGTTTTCTGGGAAGGCTGGTCTTGTCATCAGGTCCGGATGCTTTTCCATTCTTCTACTCGCCCGCATACCTGACGCTCAGGAGGTAGGCCTCGCGGTGGACTCAGTTTTGGCGGATGATTGATTTTCTCTTCAGTCTTCACGGAGTGGCATGTTTAGCCCCGTGTCTGTTTAGCGATTGTCTTATGACTCGCTGATCCCCTACACAGGAAGTTCTAGTCGACTTGGCGCCAATGCTGAGAACACGGTGCCTGCCGTAGATCAGGGCCAAAAGGTAGCGGATGCTCTAAGAAAAACACCCCGGACTCCGCGCCGTAAATCCCGATCCACTCTACCGGGCTCCAGATGCCAATTCGGGAGGTCTTGGACCAACCAGCGTGCCCAAGTCTCCGAAGGGATCCGCGCCGCCGGTTGGGTGCCCTCCCTTCCGATCTCTTCATCAAGGTGGTGGTGCGTCCAAACTGATGGCTTGGCGCTGCGATCGAAGCAGAGAGTGCGTCGTCATGTCTTCGTTGATTAAAAATCCGAATTACTCAGTTCAATCGAACTCAGCAGAAAGTGCCGGTTCTCTTCGCTATCGGGCTTCTCTCTTTTCTCGCTTCTTCGCTGCACGAACACCCCCAGACAGGGTTTGTCGCAGGATGTGACCATGACCCTTACTGTATGCGCCGGAAGCAGGACGGCACAAGAACTTGCGACGTTTCACCCACGTGGATCCCACCAAGCTTGTCTTGAGCTCTCTTCGAAGAGCCTCAAGCACTCTCGTTTCGCCCAGGGATCATCCCCGGGTAGGTTTGGAGGAAAACCCAGATCGCACTAGGCAAAGAACGGGGCCAACGACGTTAGTTCCCGTGCATCCGGACGCGCGCCGTCGGGGAGAGGGTCGCAAGGGGAAAGCTATGATCGCCGCCCATCACTGTCAAATCATTGATCCTCATCCATCCTGTCGGACCGGGGTGTGGCAGACATCGTAGACGCCGGGCTGAGGCCAGATTCTGGTATTTGTAGTGCAAGGCCGCCCTCCTGGCCCCGTCTGCTTTCATCCGGTCTTTATTCACTTTCTGTCTCATCAAACAATCAATTGTGCTGGTCACTCGTTTCCCGCTTGGTCTAATTTCCATTCGTCCTCTCCTTCATATACCTGCAGTCTCGCTGTCCACTCTTTCTTCGAAATCCTCCAAATCCGCTTTCGTCAGTCCGATATACCGCCTTCAAAATGCGCACTTCGATCACCGCTGCCACGGCCCTCCTGGCCTCCATGGTCTCCGCTCACGGAAACATCATCTCCCCTCCTGCCCGTGCTCCCGGTCCCGCGATGGCAAAGGCTTGTGGACAGGAGAATGTGCAGACTGTTTTGGCGGACCCTACTATTCCCCTGGAGGACCTCACCAACCCTCCGGCGACATGTAAGCAACTGCAGCACCCATAATGCGCCTGGCATCACATGCTAACATCTCATGCAGGCCAGCTGGATCTCTGCCGTGGCGCCACCTTCGAGGACAACAAGGCCCAGGTGCAGACCTTCAAGGCCGGCCAGGTCGTCAACATGCGCGCGGCTCTGCCGATTCCCCATGAGGGTCCGATGAACGTGTCTATTGTCGACACGAAGACCAACAAAGTCATTGGCCAGCCGCTTATTGTCTTCGACTCCTACGCCGACGAGAAGCTTGCTCAACTGCCCGCGAACAACACCAACTTCGACATCACCATGCCCAGCAACCTGCCCGCTGGAACATGCGCTCAGGCCGGTCAGTGTGTCGTTCAGTGGTTCTGGTTCGGAACTAGCGCGAAGCAGACTTATGAGAGCTGCGTGGACTTCGTGATGGCTTGAGCGGGGCAATTTGATGTTTTCACCAGATCATAGATAAGGGCGGCAACTTGACCGCGACTTTCAGAAGTAGATAGTATTACAGGCATTGCGCCTCTTGTTGCAATTTTAAACTAAGGAGTACTTGGCTCTCTGAAAATTCACATTCTCACTTTCCATCATCATAACCGACATGAAAGCGAACCCTGTGGATGGATTAGAGGATTTCCACGCTGCATGACATACTATCTACCTGACACAAGAAAGAAATGCCGAGCGTCTTGTTCTGAGATCCTCCAAACAGTCGGATCTCTTAAGTTTGCGAAGTTTGCGATCAGAGTTATTCGTAACGCGGAGTTCTGCAGCTACAATCGGAGATCTTACCAATAGGATCATCGAGCAGTGGCGCCATGCTTAGGATAGGCGAACTGATTACTTCATTGACTCACATGATCAGAATGATAAGTAAGCTGATTAGCTGTCCTTTGGCTTCTTGCAAAACGGGGGGCTCTCAAAAACATGTTGCCCCTCTGGGCAGCTTTGCAATGCGTCTTCGGTCCATTGTGGTCATCATGGTTCCCCATAAACAGTCACATTTTATCCGAATAGTCGCAATGTCTCAATGGAATCGAAGCCTTACAGATTATCAGCTAATTATGCTGTTGGTACCTTCGCAATACATCGCCATACTCCTATTCAATTCAAGGTTCAAAAGTAGCTGATTAATTTCGGTTCCCTTCTCCGCCTCCCATCTAAGAACAGTCGCTCGCTATTTTCCAATCCCCTATGGTCAGCTTCTGCGTCCTCCAATCTCTTGTTGATGCGTTCCTCTTACCTCGTGGCTGTAGCGATGGCATTGGGGTCAGATGGATCATAGACCGGCTCGACTGATTCCTCCGGTGTTTCTTCTATGTGCCCTTTTAGAATCTCTTCGGCCTGAAGAAAGTCTTCTGATAGGCTGACTTCATCCGCCCATGGTAGTCTTACCTGCATCTTCGATTGTCGCCTGGTGCTTATTATGTTCTGAGGCGGCATTTTGATCGGATTTCACGTCGCGATTAACTCTGACCTCGGAATCTTCTATGCTCCTTTGCGCAGTGTCGTCAATAACACCTGCAGAATCTTGTTCTTCCAGAAACCGTGCGCGTTTACAGGACTTCCCGTGACTTGAATTTCCTCCGTGGCGCCTCTCTCGATGCCATGTTGCATTATCTCATTTGATGTTTTCGGCCTGTCCTGCAGTAACTTCGTTTTATACTGGTGCTTGTTTTCGTCACTCGAGCCTTCGTTCTTGTCATTCTTTTCCGGTGGCTCAGATGCGTTGGATGATGAACTTGAAGTTGTTTGGTAACGATCCGAATCTTCAGAGAATTATTCGGATCCGTCTGTTTGGTGTGATGAGAAACGCTCTCTTAATGATCTACCTTTCCCTTTCCGTGTAAGTGATGGATCAAAAGACTGACGTGATTGTGTCATAGCCGATATTTAAGCCAGGTTTGGATGTTCGCCGGTATGGTCGGCTGGATTTTGAACGATTCAATCAAAATGCCTCACTTGAACCATATCTTTGTGTCAGTTCTGAGATTATTGGAGCAGTTGAAATCCAATGTCATTTTCGTTGGAGCGAAGCTCAATGGGGCGTTGTCGGACCCAAGAGGCATCCTGCTGGTATCATCTTCATCGATATTACTATCATCCAGCCATCACAACACACCTTGAGCAAAGCCAATATCCTCATCACACTGAGCGGAGAAGAATCCTTCACTGATGCCAGTAAAAAGCACTGGAGCTTTCCGATTAGAACGTCTCTTGATTCAGATCTCGCTGTGCAAATCACCGAATTTGGACCAAGCCGCCTCACAGGTCCCGAAAGCTCCAGTTTTGAGACAAGCGAGACATCCCTTCAGCCAACTCTGGGAGTAGGAAGCTTTTTCGAGGTCGGAGGGGTGGGTCTTCGCAAAAGCGTCTCCAGAGAACGCACGTTGAAAAGCTGGACTTTCAGGGGAAACAGAGCGGCGGCCAAAAATGGGCAAGGGCTCAGGTCTCTTCTCTGGGAGTTAAAGGATTACGAAGAAACCAATTGTCAGCCTTTGGAATCCCATTGCTTCAACACGGCCTTTGCATTTGAGCACAGCAATAAACCTGTTATTATGCAGGTAGAGATCGAAGGCTGTCTTAAAAGCAGGATGCGAATGGCCAAATATAAAATGTTGCGCTTTCGTACCAAATCAAGAGGCAAAGACCAGTCTATGATTGTCAGAATGGACTTGTCATCTGTATCTTCCATGGCCCGAGGAGAACTTGACGGACTGATTTCCGGCTTGGATTCGGACATGGAGCAAAGGAACTCAATCCAACTAGCCACGCAACAGTCCCGGGAACCTGCACAATCGATGACAGGACAGCAATCTACGACCTCAGAGTTCGCCGATGAGGAGTATGAACGGACTTCGCTAAGTCATACAGCACAAATGGGAGAGGATATTGTTGACCTGGCCAGACTTCTTACGGAGCCGAACCTTCGCGAAGCCCTAGCCATTTCGGAGAGCATGCAACAGTGCAGCAGTAGACACTCTGTTGGCAGCGCTCATACTTTGGTCAATGATGACAATGACCAGCAAGTTCCCGAAGAGATGCTTGTCGCCAAAAATCTCGTATGGCGCGTGCGAGACGTCGTGGCCCTTTTACTTGCTCGTTGGCTCGTGGCAGTGCTCAGCGCCATAACGAATCAACCCATGGACCTATCGACCTTACAGAGTGCCGGACAGCCTGGCAACCAGCCAAGTGAGAAACCTCAAGAAAAACAGGATGAGGTCAAACGAGAGGTGCAGAACGACTTATTGCTGGGTTCAAACCCCCGAAGAAGACTGAGACCTCAACGCAGACCTCTGGCTCTTCCGGCAGGCTCAAACAACTCTAGTGGATTTCCCATCATCAACCCGATGGCCGATCCTAGTGCCAACCCTTTGCCGATTAAGAAAAGAGTCAATCCCCCTTACGCCAAACCCTTGCCGACCAGGAAAAGAGTTAACTCTCGGTCGGAGCTGCCACCTTTCTTCTGACTAGTACTTCTTGCATCATTTGCATCAATAGAAGTGTTTCCTACAAGTGGTGGTCTTCATTTACACATGAAGGACTCAAGGAGTGCAGCTAATATTAGAAAACAATATTAAATATATTCACAAGATAACTAACTACATTGTAAACTGCAGAGATAACAGGCGTTCATTTTAAAAACAAGATATGATGACCATAAAATGAGAAATGTTTTGCAATGCAAAAAGTAAACGTCAAGGACAGGATTCGAACCTGCGCGACCGAAGCCACTGCCTGAACAACTGTCAGAAGACCTGATAGCAGGGCAGCCCATTAACCACTCTGGCACCTTGACCGATGGTTGATGGAAAAGGCGGAAGTGGAAGAGACCCATATTGATCTGCACCGCCAGCTGGCAGTGTGACTCCACCAGTGGATCTCGCTGCACGTCGACAATCCCTAGCGTATCCAGGGCACCTGTAATTCACCGAGGCTTCCAAGGCCATTTATTTCTTAAGTTTTTTCTTTCTCTCTTATATTGATGGTCGTGTGGATGATGTATTCGGCGCCTTGGGCTGACGAAGCAACTACTTCCAGATCTCTACTTCACTCCTTGGATTGTCCACTCTCAGCGACCTCATTTGACAAACACTCCAGAAAACTTATTGCTTCCAAAAACTACTATATGGGTCAATAGGATTGTCAAGGTGTTCCCCGATGTCTTGCAGGACGTCTCAAGCGTCACTCTTAATCCGCGCATGGCCGGTGCTGCAACTGCTCTCAGCTTTCATCCCGAAGCAACCCAGCTTGGAACCAGAAAGCCAGACGAATCAGCTGTAACATGTCAGAGACTCGGTCAACTCCATGAAGGTCATCGTGGTTTACTCACCGAGGTTGATCGAATTCCAATGAACCCCGCCATTCGTGTTGCGACACGAACACTCGAGCTTGCCGAGTTTCTCGTCGTAAGTACACTTATCACAGCTCGCACCGAAGCCTCCTCTGTGTTCAGTCAGTCTTTCAAGGAATCAGTAATAATTTTCTCGCAGCTTTGTACTTTTCCCGAGCTTCCAGATTTCCAAAGTTGTTGACGATGCAGTCGTTCAGCTTCAACTTGGAGCACCAGAGGTACGGCGCCTGACTGAGGGGGCATGAGTAATGCAGGAATGGGTCCTTATCATTGTCGCCGAGACTGAAGCTGATGAATTCGCATTCTTTCAGAAAGTTGCCTGCAGCTCCAGCAGCTAGAAGAAAAATAGCGAAGGCGGAGTAGAGCATCATGATGACAGGTGAAATGATGTTGGAAAGTCGGCTGTCACAACCTTGGATCCTGTTTCTATATCGCAGCTTATGTACTCAGATGGTCGCGGCCCGCCTGGTGTCTTTGTTTCCAAAGGATTGAGAATAATTTCTTAGCAATGGCTCTTTGCGTTGCCGAGCCTCCACGATGGTGTCACTAGGAGATCTGAACTCAAATAACGAGGACACCATGAGAAACTCAATACGCATGTGTGTTCATACCACAATGGCGGCACGGACTTTCGTCGGTGTTACTAAATGGAATCGATTGGCACGGTCATTGAATGAGCTCGCCGTAATGTTGTTCAAATGCCACGGTATTGTCTGTACACAAACAGATGCAACCCGCCCTCGCAAAGTCCGTGAACCTTTCCTCCCTTAGCTGAGTCGAGTTGTCACCGGTAACTTCATGCAGGAAACAACTATCTATTGATATCAATGTAACGATGCCTCAGTGGCCTATCGATGCTCAGCTACCTAATAATTCGTGCCAATCCCAAACTCCAAGCTGACCTATTGACGTAGAAAACCCAACCCGATACTCGTAACACATTACTCAAACCCCCACAGTATGGCTGAAGACCTTGGCAGCCAACTGTGTGAGCAACCTAGCACGATCTGACTGCGGCAAATCCTGTATGTCGTCAGCAAAGTTCTCAATAATCCTGCGCACAAGAGAGAGTCTAACTGGATCTACCCGGTAGATATCTCCAGATTCGCACTAACCTGGAACACCGCGTAGACGCTCTTGCCCTTGGCGTCTCGAACTGCCCCAAGTCTGTTCCCGGCAACACCTCCAGCCAACGCGCCGGGCATGTTCCCGACGATGAAACCCAGCGCAGCGCCGCTTACGCCACCGATGGTGCCCCAGAAAGAGCTCGTCGGTCGGTTGGTACCCTCCTCCGCCATGCCCTCCTCGCGCAGCATCTCCTCGAACACATCGCCGAATTGCTGGTTGTCTGCCCTCTCGCGCTGCTCCTCTGTCTTTGCCTGCTGGCCGGTGAAGAAGTTCCAAGCCCAGGAGTAGGCGTTATTGGTATTGGGACCCGCTTGCGGGGGGATCTCCTCCTCGGGATCGTCGAATGGGTCGTTGGCGGTGTAGCCGGCCGACGCGCCGAACATCTTGCGCTGAGCATCGTACTCGCGCCTCCTTGTGGTGTCGGAAAGGGTGTAGTATGCGTCGTTGACAAGCTGAAACTTGCGGGTTCGTGACGCTCGCTCTGGGGAATCGGCGGGGACCCTGTCGGGGTGTGTCTTCAGGGCGGCTCTGTAAAATGTGTCAGCATCTTCAGTTGTAACTATGGGACATAAGCGTGCACTTACTTCTTGTATGCATCTCGAACCTGCTGGGTCGTAGCTGCCTCGGTGATCTCCAGGATCGCATCTTGGGCCGCAGCGTTAGGCCTAGTGGCGAGCTATGGTGGGGTGGAGGGGTCACTTACAGTAGTTCGGGGGAGCGCCAGTGTTCGCCATCTTGAATTCCGGTCAAGTAGGAGGATACCTCAGGTCAGCTCCGATATAGAAATGGCTGAGGGTTGACAGGAGGCAGAGGAAGTCAAGTCTGCAGACTGTAGGCTGCTGGGTGGTCAAGTATCTGCAGCACCTTTCGCCTCCAAGGGACCTGGCGTGACTGACGTCAACGTCATGTGGCGCATGAAACTGAGGAGCAAACGTGGCTTGATCGGAGCCGGAGGAAACGCTACGCGGGGCTAGTGGAGTCGGTTCGTTCCCACTTTTATACCGATGGTCCGTGCAGTCCTCAGGATGCACGGTCCAACTGTCATCCTTCCTCCCGTTCATCGCTCGAAGCTGAATCCTTTCCGGTTCTCACTCAGATGATCAAATGCCTGCCCCAACGCCCGTCAGCATCTTGTGCCAGCAAGCTTTTAGGCGTTTGGCCGGTGAAACCTCTCCAATTGAAAGCTACTTTCTCTTACTTTCCGGTGCCCTGCAAGACATGACAGGACGACACTCGTACTCACACTTGCAACGCTTCTGTGGATTCAGGAGTAGTCAACTATCGCTCAGAAGCAACATGAACGACTCAGCGACACGTCCTTCATGACCGGGCGAGCAGCTCATATCGCGACTTGCTTTTTCCGCAAGCACACGGTCCCGTCGGGCAATACACCCCGCGCCGCAAATCCTCTTGTTTTCTTGGGCTAAATGGCTTACCAGCATCATCTCCCAATCGCATCACTTATTGCAAGCCCAAGCCGCATCCACAGGCCGGCCGAGACTGACTAACTTCAACGGCGATTTGCGTCGAGCACCTCGTTGTCAGCCTGAGACCGCTATAATTCTCCTTCTTATGGCAACTCAGTCACGAGAGACGTTTCCCAGCCAAACCTCGCGCATACCGCCCCGCCCATAGCGCCACCATTCGCGTGATGAAGTGGTACAGACAGGCTCGATTCTCTCGTGAGACTGTCTTCACAATATCGCATGGACTCACGTTCCTTGTCAACCGCGAGGACCTGACTTGCTAGCCGAAAGCATCCCCTCAGCTCACCTTCGTAGCTCAGCATGGCCTCTTCTAGAAATCCATCTCGTCCTTGGAATGCTGCACAAAGCGGCTGAGCGACTCATTCCAAGGTTTAGGGGCCCCGCAAGGCACTCTTAGCTCTTATGTACCATGCCCCGGTTTCCAGAAACCAGGATGGACGTGCGAAGGACGAAAGACGATATTCCATCGCCAAGACAGGGCTTTGAAAAAGTAAACAATGTTGAGTTTGGATAACGGGCGAACGAGTACCCGCAGGCTGCACAACTCTGATCTCCAAATGCAGCACTTTTGGCGGTGCCACCTTCCTCAATATATGAGGTAACTGAATCTTACCACCGCCCCAGCCGACTCATGCTTCCAGACGAAAAGATTGGCCAATTCCATGCACACAACTGGTCGCGCAGGATGCCCAACCCGGGCGATCGACCTGCGGTGCCTCATCCCAAGAACATACCTCAACACCAAGGACCGGCGACGCCACCACTACACTGGTTTTGCAGCAGAACCGCAACGGCTGACAGGCGCGGAAGTACCTGAGATACACGTGCAAAATTGCACCAAAATCAGTCTCTCTCACACACAAATATGCTTTCCGCCATTAGTGCTGGAGCTGGACCCCTGCCACTAAGCAAGCTTAAAAGTCGCAATAATGCATACGTTCTCAAGAGCGCCTTGGCAAACATACCGCGTACTGTCACTGTCGCAAGCTTGACCTGGACCATAACATCGGTCATACCGTGTGCCTGTCCTAGGGCGCAACATGTTGAGAGGATCGACAACCTCCCGCCAGACCCGACCAATCATCCAACATGGCGGAGGATCCGGAACTGGGGTCACTGAGAATTGCCTTACTTGGCAAGCGGGCACTTTTGTTTCCCAGCTTCCCCACAATGTTTTCCGCGCCGCATGCACTCTGGGATTACACCCGATTGATCTCGTCATCACACAGAGTTCCGATGGATTCATGTACTCGGATTGGTCAAGGTTCGTGGAAGCTGGCCGGGGAAGCAGCCTTGACTTGGGCATCGGGGGAATGGGGTGAGTTTATTTGCCGAGTGGGCACTCTGTGTTAGCCAATATTGCATTTCTGGCTTCCGTACGCTGTCCGAAAGAGCCCAATCCTTCAGACTTCGTGGATACCTATAAAGACCATGCCAGCTCCCGGTTTTCTAACACTGGACGAACAGCTTTTTGAGACCGTCAACCAGCGGACCGCCGTGTCTTTGAGTCAATCTCTGGAGCCAGAACCTTGAAGGGAGACAATCCGTGGCTTCTGATTTCACTACCACCCTAAGGATCGTCCCGGTAAGACCTCCTCCGTCTTCTCAACTTTCCTTTCTCTCGTCTACGACTACTAACAAGCAATAGATATTCCGACAAGGTCACGTCAAGCTCAATGGCTCCTACGGACCTCAACACTTCGGCCACCGGCAGCTACTGCACCACCCCGGTGTGTCTCGAGATCGCCTCAAACATTCTTGAGAATCTCGCGGTCAACTATACCGAAGTCGATCCGTGCACAGACTTTGACAAACGTACGTCTTCGACTCAAGTTTTGCCTTTTGTTTCTTCCCCGCCCGCATTAGCTTTGAGCCGCAAGCTTCCCCGCGCCCCAAGCTCCCAATCCCTGCCTTGAGTCTCCCACTCCAATAAGCTCGCGCCGAAGCCGACGGGACAGCATGACTCTCGATTCGCTAACACACTTTCTTGGCAGTGGCATGCGGGGGCTACAAGTCCAGGCATGCTCCGGCGGCCGGCGCGGGTAAGGCATCGACATTGGGCGATGTCGGCGATGAGGTGTCGATCGTTTTGAAGAACATTTTGGAGGGCGGGTACCAGTCGGGAGCGAACGCGGGCTTCATCACGGCGTCGTTGCCCCAGGATCAGGTTCAGACGGATAAAGACAACTTCAAGCTCATTGTCGACGCGTACAATGCCTGCCTGAACACCACCGAGGTTGAGGCGGCGGGACTGACGCCGTTGATAAGCTTCATCGACCGTATTGTGAAGGCCTTCCCTGTATCAAGCGGTGGTAAAGATCCCCAGCGGATGATTAGCAAAGATGATGCTCCTGAAATGGGCAAGGCTTTGCTGTTATTCTCCGAGTATGGAATCAACACGTTTGAAACGCTTGGCGTGGACTGGGATGACCAGAACCCCGTATGTTGCTGATGAATCTCCCTGGAGGCACGGCTTGACTAACACCTCATAGAACAAGACGATCATCTCCCTCCTCCCCGGCGGCACGTCGATACTGACCGGCCGTGAGGACAACGAGACAGTTACAAACTACCTCAAAATCCAGGCGTCGGTTCTCCAGGCAGTTCACCCCGCGAACATCTCGCAAGCCGACTCTCAAAGGTTAGCGGTGGCGGTAACTAAATTCGAGAAGGACCTCAAAAAAGTGCAGCAAACTGATGACAGCAAAGATGCCGACGATGTAAGCAGCACCTCAAAATGTCTGGAAAGTCCGCTCTAATGAAGCACCTAGAAACCACTCAAGAAGATGAAGTTCGAAGATGCCGTAAAGGTGGCCCCTGAACTTGATCACGGCTCCATCATCAAGGCTCTTGCGCCTGAGGACTACAACCCAGAGCATATCGTCTTCTCGCCAGCCTACTTCGGCAATCTCTCCTCGCTCCTCGCCAACACTAGCGCAGAGGTAGTACAAACCTTCTTCGTCTGGAAGGCTACCACGACGCTCTCTAGCTATGTCGAGGCAGAAGCAACGGAAAATCTCAGCGACTTCCGCTCAGTCCTCCGCGGTCTCGACCCCGTCGCCGTTGGAAAGCAACCACGATGGGACCGGTGTGTCTCTGACGTCGACTCCGGCCCGACATGGACCAGCTTCCCCGCGGGTCTCGGCTGGATCCTCAGCCGCTTCTTCCTTGACAAGGCCTACTCCAGAGAAGCGCGCGAGCTGACCACCTCTCTCATGGGCTCTATCCAGGGCACCTTCATTGCCCGCCTCGGCGATAAAGACTGGCTCACTGCCGCCGTCAAGAAAGTAGCCGAGGAGAAGGTCAACGCCATCTCCAAGAAGATCGGTTACCCCGACTCCTCCCCCGAGACCGTCAACCCAAAGAGTCTCTCAGACCACTTCAAGGGCGCGACGATCAACACCTCCTTTTTCAACAACACGCTCTCCCTCGCCGCCCTCTCCACGAAACGCACCTGGTCCTACCTCGGCAAACCCAGCGACAAGGCCCTCTGGCTCAGCACCCCCTCCCAGACGAACGCATACTACTTCCCTACGTACAACGACATCGTCATCCTCGCCGGCATCCAGCAGAAGCCCCTCTACGCCGTCGGGTACCCCTCCTATATCAACTATGGTGGCCTCGGCTCCGTCCTCGGCCACGAGCTGACCCACGGCTTCGACAACAGCGGCCACAACTACGCCCCCAACGGCTCCCTCACGAACTGGTGGGATGACAGCAGCATCAAGGCCTTCGAGGAGCGCACAAAGTGCTTCGTCGACCAATACCAGAACTTCACCGTCACCGCGCCCAACGGCACCCAGGTGCCCGTCAAGGGCAACTTCACCCTCGGCGAGAACATCGCCGACGCGGGCGGCGTCGCGACCTCGTACGCCGCGTGGAAGCGCGCCCAGGCCGACGGCAAGGTCCAGGACTTTGACCTGCCCGGCCTCGAGCGCTTCTCGCACGACCAGCTGTTCTTCCTCAAGTGGGCGCAGGCGTGGTGCGACGTCTCGGCGACCAAGGCGTACGACGTCTACCTGCTCAGCAACGACGTGCACTCGCCTGGGTTCGCGCGCATCAAGGGGCCGTTGGATAATTCGAGGGAGTTCAGGAGGGCGTTCAATTGCCCGGTACAGAAGCCTACCTGTGAGTTGTGGTAGAAAGTGGGATCAACGGACGGCGTTCTGGGGGGGCTTGGTTTACCGTTTACAATAGCATCCAGAGGAGACTTCTGTTCCTCATCTGCAATGGATGCCCATCCAATAATTCTATGACAACATTTCCCTGATGAACATGTTGTAATCTCCGCCTTTTGAGCCTCACCCGCACCACAAGAACGCCGTGAAACGTTCCAGCTTGACATGCCCCCCGTTACCCACGCAGAGCATCGATACGAGCTAACCCGCCCAAACCCAACGTCTGCGTCCTCGGCTCGTGATGCTTCCGTCTGCAGCCATCTGCGGGATGTGATGACGCGCAGCGTCGCACGACGGCGTTCGTATCACACTTCCCATCACCCCGCGCGCCTCCGCAGCGCTGCGCCTTGTAGGGCTGGCTACAATCGGCCGTAGTGACGAAGCAGGAATCTCACCCACATGAGGTCGTCGATATTAGAGTTTCCCAAAGAGTGCCTACCGAGGAGCCGCAGCCTAGCCCTCTCCCCCATCGGCCCATATTGCTGCGGCGTGCGGGACGCCGATCTTTGCGGGGGAAGGAACGAGGAGTGGGCTCCGGTTGGCTCGGCGCCGCGAAAGAGGACAAACGTCCGGGCCGTTTGCGGCCAAGATTGGACGGCCCGGACCTTTTGGGTCTCATTCTAGAAAGCGAGGACTCAAAACTGCTGGTCCGCACGTGTGAGGCCGAAAGTAAAAAGCAAATCTGCCAGAGGCTCTGGATTAGAACTCTCAGACCGAGGGAAAGGTGCTTCGTGCAGGTATTGTATGTTGTGTCTCGTGAGTGTTCACCTTTAGACAACGCCGTGTTTGCTGGCGCGGCCATCTTTCCCTGCGGCGGCCCGGCGCGGTGCGATCATCAGCCTTACGTCGGACCGCGCACTGATCTTCGTTCTGGTTCTGTTTTCTCTATGCTGGCTGCCTTCGGTCTGACGGTTCAGGAATATGGCGGTATTCTTTCGCTTCTCTTTTAGCATATCGTGGCTGTCACACGAGGATGGAGAGAGGCTGAGGCGCGCGTGAGGCGGTTGGGCTACTGGGGCTTGATATAAATGAAGTCTTTGGATGCTCGTCTAGGGATGGGTATTTGGACTTTGTCCTGTCATATTCGTCCACTGTCCAACCCGGCGCGTGATAACCATCGCGACTTGGTTTATTACCATACTCTAGACGTTAGTCGACCATGTCCGAACCTAGATCAGCGGCGCCGCGCATGACACGCGCTTCCCAAACAACCGGATCAAATACCATGCCCGCAGGATACCCATCACAAGTGCAAGTGAATGCCGAGCTTAGCGTACCTTCAACGTCAGCAACGTCTGGAGACAAACCTCTGATGGGGTACTCGAATAACTTTGATATCGACTGGGTCCTTTCTCTGAAGAGCGATCGTTCGAGTAGCAGCGTGGGCGCAGTCGCGGGATCGACTTGTGCCCGTTGACGATAAGTAATCAAGATCAATTTCGGAAGTAACGGAAGGGAAGATGTAAGTTTTGTAACCATTCCTTGGAGTTCATCTAGATGATGCTGACCAGCTTGATTAGTCTTCAATATGCCGGACCATGTAGCCAGGACATGATCTAATCCGCCAGGGGCAAGAGCCCTGTTTTCCCTGATCAAAGTTGGGGTACAGGATTGCCGGTAGTCATATTCATTATCCCAGCATGAGAGAGTGGAAGAGCAGCAGCTGGGAAATTGGCACTTCCAAGAGCATGCAGTGGTATGCTGCAGAGCTCATCATGAGCTCGATCGGTGGCATTCAGGCGGAAATAATGGAGACATACCATCGCTAGGCCTGAGCGCTGGATCAGTACGAGACGAAAGGCCTCCGGAGAAGGAGACTGTGAGGATGGTTTTCTTTCACGCCTTTTCTGGATAACTGCTGCTTGGAAGCCGCGCATGAGACCTGGGAAATGATAATGTTTGATATACAGGGTTGTGTCGTCAAAGAGGTAGATTTCCATCAGTTCCCTCCTAACAAATAACGCCGCAATGAAGATTAATATTAAATCCTTGAATACTGAAATGTTCCTCGTGGTATCATAATCGTTCATGAAGTCAACTCCGCAAGTGTCACTTCGAACCTCACCACTTACCTCGCTCCCCAACGCTCGTCCTGCACCAAGCGCAACCTTTGCTCTCCATGAAAGTCATGGCCTCGTTCCGTCGATGCTTCAGACGATCAAAACTCTGGCCCGTCCTCGACCCCCCGACAATAAAGCATCCCTTCAACCTCAACAGCGCTCGCAACGCCCCTCCTCACCCTCTCAACAGCCGTCCTCATCTCCCCCCACGTCCAAAACTCATCCATCAGCCCATGCACCTCCGAGAACAACGACGGCAGCCGGTACTCGTCCTCTACGGGCCCCATAACCTTCACGATGCCCCCGGCGCAGACATCCTCCTCCGGCTCCGGCAGCGCCTTGAACTCGACAAACACCACCAGCCGCTGCAGGTCCACAAAGCACCTCCTCAGCGCCTTCAACGCCTCCGCGATGCGCCGTTCGTCGCAGAGCACGGACCAGTGGACGCCGACGTTGCCGACCCCGGGCTTCGTCGTCCAGAGCGAGTCCCACGCCTGGATGCGGCTGCGGTAGACCAGCGGCGGGAGGTAGAAGATGTCGTCGTGCGGGGCGTAGCGCAGCGGCGGCGGCAGCAGGCTGCGTTTGTCGAGGTCGTGGGGGTGCTCAAAGGTTTTGAGGAGGGCCTGGATCGCCCGTCGTGATTCGGAGCACACGGCCAAGCCGACTCGGCGCGGGTGGCGGTATTCGCGGGACGGGCGGACGAGGCCGGTGTCCTCCTTGTATTCGAAGACACGGGTTTCGGAGCCGAAGTTTTCCCAAATGAGCAGGCGCAGCTCAAGCGGGAGCGTCATGAAGGGATGGCATCGCGTTGAGTGTGAGGGGCGATGAACGATGGCCGACATGATTGCATACATGCACAGTCTTGATATCTGTGCAAGATTGTAGTTTGTCTCTGGTTAAGATGAAGAGAAGAAAAATAATCAGGCTGAGCTGAAATCGACTAAAATCGGTTGACAGGTCGAGCTGAGTGAGATTGAGCGCGCCGTCAGCTTATCAACGGCCGGGATGTCGGTGGTTGAGATGCGCGGTGCCCCCCGTTGCGGCGGCCGGCATGCCATGGCTTCTTGGACGAGATGCAGGCTCGCGCTTTCGTCCCAATTTACGCCGACCAAGGGATCTCCTGCTTGTGACGTCGCCTGCCCTGCTGACCCTGCGCCGTCTCTCCACCAAAAGCAAAAGGTTGGGACGAAATTCTTATTCTCAGATTATTTCCAGATTTGGCAATCGCGTTCCCGAGCTCTCTGGACTCCGGCGCGGCGAAGAAAAAGCGTCCAGACCGTCTTTTCGGGAACTCTGGGAAGGGTAGCGTCTTTCCCTCGAATCATAAAGCCCGCACGTCACCGTTCAAGGGGTGATCCATCCCGAGATATCCGACATAGTCTTAAAACGTTGCGTGATCGGATCCGTTAGCTGGAGCTTTTCTCGGGCCAAGCAAGGAAGTCCCCCACAAATCCCACGACTCGTCGTCCCGCAATGTGTCCGGCGGCATGGCCGAAGTGCGCGCCCCATCGCGTTTTGTCATGCAACCAGAGGGGCTGGCAATCAAACTCAATTGATGGTACGAGAGTGATAAGAGTTCCAACGCGCTGAACTTGACATTGGTCTGCATACCAGCGGGCAGGTTTCTTCTCTCGAGTTCGGATGGCTGCAGGCAGAGGAATGCTGCAACGGCGGCTGCAGACTGGCTGCCCGTGGCAGGGAGCGGTGCGGCGCCGAGCGCGGTGTTAATCTCAAACAGGAGGCGGCCGGCGATGTGGACACCCACAAACCCACACCCGGCCGGGGGTCCCAGCGGGCGGCTAGGTAGGTGGCCATCCAAAGCCCGACATCAAAATCTCATGATTGCATACCGGCCATCATCGGCCGTTATTTGACCTGCATGCGCTGTTTCATCAACAGTCGGTGGCGCATTCCAGCGGCAAGGCGTACTTTGCTCGCTTGTCGTCAATATCACCCTGCAAGCTGCCCAGCTGAAAGGATAGTCAGAACCACCCTCTTGAGATGTGCCTGCTCTAACGTGAGCAAGCCATACTTTGCAGATACGATCGCGGAGGTCACCATTCTCTTGTTTCAACACTTTTCAGCCATAGAAACTTCCCAGTCCCCGTCAATCTCTGCCCGCGTCGTCGAGGAAGAGAAAGCATCTCGCTGTGTTTTCCTCGGTGAAGACGACAACATATTGACACGGGTGATCCAACAGTCTCAAGAACGCCGTGGTCGCTTGCCCTGTGCTGACGCTGGAAGCGACATGGTCAGAATGCCTCCAACTAAGGCACTGAGCAAAGACCGCCTTCTTCAGCTTTGAGGCTCTCGCACGGGGAATCACCCAACAGACGGTGAAGCAGTGAACGAAAAGATGTATTTGAGCACAATCATCGAATGAGCAATTGTGTGCCTCCAACAATCCCAATGGTTCACAAACACTGGAATGCGCCTCACCTCAATTTGGGACCCAGGGATGTGTTGCAACAGCCTTGCCTCCTTCTGGAGTGAGAGAAAGTCAGGCAACTTCATTAGCGAGGACTCTCTCGGAACGAAGAGGCTGGTCCCATCCAAGTTTTCCACCACTTGGTGGGAGGATGTCTAGGACTCCATGTTCCAGAAGCCCGTCCGTGGCTGATATCGAACTGAGTCTCCAAGCCAAAGGTGCAGATATCCGGCTTCCTGGTTCGAAGAAGCCGATATCATGGCCCTCTGGCAGTGAGGTGCACCTAGAGATGTCGCTTAGTCCTGTGGCTAAGAAAGGGGGAATTTTCCAGAGACACGCTCAGCTTTTCAATCGATTGAAAATTTCCGGATTTCAAACGTTGTCAACATGGCACTGAGCCGTTGTGCATCGAACATTGACATCGCCGAAGGGTCTGGACATCCGTCCCCTGGCAATGAAACTCCCTGCATTGACCTATTAACAGCTAAAATCGCCCACTTCATTTCCACTCCTCATCCCTCTGCAACTTTGCAGATTACTGTCTCTGGTTATTCTAGACTATGTGAGGGCGAAATAACCGGGCAGATTACAGCATGTCTTGACTTCGCTGAGGAATCCACGAACGCCAATAGATGGGGTTTTGTGAAACGGTCGCGTGGAAATGAAGAGAGACCTCGCTTGTCGAATCCTCGAGATGCGTGTTCCTTTGCCATGTGCGCAACACCCTTGTCCATAATCATGAGCAACTTGGTCGCCCTGCGCTTGCATTGGTACCACGTCTGAACTCACTGAGGCATCAACCACCTGAGGAGCTCTCGCGTCAACGTCTTTAAAGACTACACGTTCTAGACCACGGATAAAAGATGAGCCACAGGGTGGCTTTAGTCCACACGATGAGCAGGGCTGTGGCTTTCGGTGTTACGGCCGTCAGGTTAATGACCAGCAGCAGCCAAGTCATACGGCGTGGCCGGGCCTCTTGATTAGTATTACTCCCAAGTCCATGGAAGAAACTCATCCGGCCGCCGCAATCCGGACTCCGAAGTCAAGATCCGGCCGTACAGCGTACTTCTGACAGAAGGCTGCCTGCAAGTGCATATAGGTATTGGCTGCGTCCAGATGGCAGTAGGCGGCATTGGGCGTCGCCATTGACTTCCGGTTGCTGCACATCGAGCATCCGCTGCAGTACGTGGTGGCTTGACGCACCTCATCAGGGCCGATCTCACTCTGTGATCCCACGTTGATGTTTGACTTGCCCCTTGCCTCAGTCGCTCTCCATTTCTGGAACACCAACGGCGGCATCCTCGTCATCACCATCGCCATCAACGCGAATGCTCTGACGTGTGGCCAATGATGCCATGCTCATATGTTGCTTTTTCTCTCCGTAAAATACCTCATCAATGCTTAATAGAAGTACGTTGATGTCTCTCCAAGTGTGTTGACCACGGCAAGGCAGGCTGTCAACCGCAAATGTGCAAGGCCCACGCGTGGCTTCTGAGGTTGACGAGACTCACCCAGAGTCCCCATGAAATCCTGCGGAAGGTACCGCGACACATGTGCCGGAAATATGTGATCCGCTGAAAACGGCGATGATTCGACTGAGGTTGGTAAGGGTGTGAGTGGCGTTCTGACCCAAGACTTCCACAGCTGGCTTAGCAGCCGATGGTACAGCTCGGGAGGCTGCATCTGCAATAAGATACGAAGCTACCAGGTGTAATTACATCGGTAACGCCTAGGGAGATCGGATGGAAGGATTGCCTGAAATTAGATTGGGCGGCTTCGTGAGACGGAACGCTTGTGTCGTGAACCCGGTGCAACGGGTCGAGGTTACGGCCGCCCGCAAGGACCCGAACGCTTCGGATGGCAGAGTCGGGGCGAGGAGAACTAGAACCGAAAACCAGATAGGTCTTGATATCAGATACTCGGAGTAAACGATTGACGTTCGTGACCTTGCTTGCGCATGACGGGTCGAATGCCGAGTTCTCGATGGCCCAATCATCGGCTTCAAGCCTCATAATCGCACCACGCCGGAAAAGTAGTATCAGTTGCACGCAAGCGAATTGACAAAATAGCCCGTGATGAGAGGTATCGTGATGTCAATGCCTGCCGCCAGCGCAAATGGGTCGTCCTGCCTGGATTAATGTTCCAGCGGGCCGCGGTTTTTGAACCGCACTCATGAAGCCATTGTGCTCTCTCGAAGTGATCGACGATGCGCTAAATTACGTAGTGTCTCGAGCTTCGATGAGCCCAGTGGTGTGGTTCTCATCTGCCAATCTTGTCCAAGGTGGGTGTGATCGACGAAGGCATAAGTGCAGCAGCATCATTCCCGTCACCGAACAGCTTCTAATATGATGACATCGGCTTAACGTAACTGATGCGCTTCTAGTCAGCATCAAACATATCGTTCGCATGGAAGTGGAAAGAAATGCCTCAGTCTCTCACTGCGGACTGTGCAAAGTCGGAGGCCTGACCTTTGCAGCCGCTAAGGTTGTGGTAGTGCAGTCAATAATGTTGCTTTTTCTTGCCTGCGCCATCCTCGTTATGCAGGTCTCAAGACTAGTTCCGCTGAAAGAGAAACATGAGCCACCGGATGTACAACGAAGAGGCCGCGAAAGCTCCCACAACCGCAACGCTGCATGCCCTTGTTGCTCGCCCACTCTTTATTTTTGGGGGAGTTTGGGGGGGCAAGTTGATGTCTTAACAGTGCCATGGGGTGGCTGGATCGAGAGTTTGCTGTTCGACTAGTCACTGCTGCTGAGCTGCATCTCACAGCAGGTAATCAATAGTTGAACGTTTTGACCACTCAATCAAGTCAAGCCAGCAGTCCCAGGACGGTTGTACCGGGTTCTCCGGCCGCTGAGTGCCGCTGCCAAAAGCTCTCAATCTCAAGCTCAAGCTCAGTATCAGATTTCGAGTGATGCGTTATCAGAGTCCCCTTGCTTCTGGCCGTCTAGACCAGCACGTGGAGAATCAAGCGCAGGGAGAATGCGGCAAAGACTTCCGTCGGATGAGACCTCCCCGTTGCTACTGTAAGTTGGAGCCGTCCAAGTGTTGCCTGATCTAGGTGAGGGAGACAGCTAACATCCGATGATGGACTTGATATTTGGAAAAGAAAGCATCGGAAGTTGTAGTGCTGATTCGAAAACCTCAGCCTGCAGAGGAGAACACTGCGATGTTTAGTGCTGCCAATCACAAGCCTCCAGATAGAAACCGATCAGAAAAGGTCGATTAAGTGCACAAGCTAGCTTAGCTTCCCCGATCAGAGTCTTTGTAGCGGGCCTCGGCTTGTGCGCTTGCATGCATTCGGAAACGTAGGTTGCAGCCTCCGGAGCTCTTGTCTCAGTCGTCAGCTACGATGTTTCCATCCTTAGACCGGTCTGACTTGATGAGACGGTCACCAAGGACCCTGAAAACAGGCACTTCGCCAATGGCAGATTTCAGTAGGTGCCGTTACGTATCGTTGAGGATAAGGTTTGCGGGTAGACATCCAATGAGGAGAATCTGGCCATCTCATGGACGACGATGTAACGGAGGCTCTTGAAACTGGCGTGATGCCGACACACTGAGCAGACGTGCAAGTACAGGTATGGTTGCGGTGGCAGCAAGCCAGCAACGTATGCACCGGACAGATCCGCCCGGTACCTAGTTTAAGTGCAAAGGAAACCTCACACGGGACCATAGACGCCGAGAGATTGCGGTAGATGAGTGAGGTGAATGCAACGGCTATGATGGGTTCCTCGTCAAGCGCGCGCTCGTGCCCGTACAGCCAGCTGTGGCGAACCCCAGCCCTGCTGGAAACTGCTGTAACGGAGGCGTTTTCGTTGGCCGAAGTCGCTGCTCGAATCAAGGTCCAGGACACGTCTAGTTTTGATGTCGACAGCCTCCTTGCGCAAGTAGCTGGACAAGCTGAGTGGCTCGTCCCTTGCATCTTTCTTATCATCCCTTAGGACACACTTGTTGCGCAAAGACGTGGGGACGACTGCACCGTTGGCAGTGAGTCTTATGCAACTCTCCCTGCGCGCGGATGATTTTCGGATCGCACGAATAGAAGTTGTAGAAGTTGAATATGCAATAGTGGTCGCAAGAGCCGCTGGCTGTCTGAGCTGGCGTCGGACCGCGAGCTAAAAGTGAGGGAGCACATCGGTGCGACACAAGGATCATCAGGAGCTCTAGCACTCCCGAGCAGCCGTCGTTGGCGTTGATCCAAGTCGATGAAGGCCTAAAATCTGAATTCTGGACCCTGCATCGGGAACGTTTCGCGGCCGTACGGTAGTGTCATCTCGTCACAAGAACCAAGCCATTGGTGGCTGGACTGAGCTGATGACAGAAAGGAGACTTCGTGGCTGCGTTCGGCAACAGCAATGGCCGTTTTGGTAATGCGGAGCCTCGGCGAAGATTGATATGGAGACCTTTGGTCAAGGGTTCAATTTGTCAGACCAGTCGGGATTTTGCAAGGCCCAAATGTAATTACGTATGGGCAGAAATGAGTTGCTTCCGAAGCTAGGGTAGCATGCTAGTGGGGGTTTCGCAGGTTTTTTTTTTTTCTTGTTGGCGGTCTATTGCTGTTGGAGACAGCTAACGGTCTCGACACAAGGCTAGGGTGCGGGCATGTCGCGTGTGCCATATGCTGTGGTGAAGTCAAGCCCTCGGCGTATCGTGATGCAGCCGAGCAAAACGCAAAGTAGCGAGCATGTGAGGGTTGGAATAAGACCTGGGTTGGGTTTTCCGTGCTTGACGCGGGGCGAACAGATTGGGGGTGCGAGGTCTGCGATGGTTGCGATGAAGTTCGTAGAAAAACTCGTCTGATGTTGTCAACGAGTTATGCGTTCGCATTAGCGGCGGCGATCTATACCTTGGGAGCGAGGTTGCATCTGCACTCCTGAGCCCAAATTGATGGCTGATGCAACTTGCTCGAGGGGCGCCGCGAGCGTTGCCTGGCCCTAGCCGTTGGGTTTTGGGCAAAGGGAGTTTTCCCCCTTGCGCTCTGACGATGAGGCGAGTCGTGTCAGTCGGCTTGACAGGCAAACAGGATGCGGACCAGCAGTCACCAGTGCAGACTTGCAGCAGCGTGACCATGGAAATGGCAGTGGCAGTGTGGCACCCGGCGTTGAAGACGACGCTCGAGCCCGCCTCGGTTTGCATGCAAGCGAGAGAGGTGTGCTTGGGTGCGTGTGTGGTGCTGTCAATAAGAGACGCCGTTATGTCAAAGCTTCAACTTCAGTGGCTACTGGTCGGGAGCCGGGGTCGAGGGGAGTCGATCCTCAAGTCATCACGTCGAACCGGCGCACTGAGTGCCCGAACCATTCCTGATTCCGGGTGTTTGGCCGGCTTGAACAATTTGCTCGTCAGGGAGAACCATAAAGTATTGCGTGCATGGCGTGTCCGAACGGATAAGCGACCCTTTCTGCGGGGGGGCAGCTGCCTGAGGTGGGCGCTGTAATTGCAGCATCGCACCAGATGTTCTGAGGTCATTGATTCAGGAGCTTTTGTCTCGTCTTGAGTTTATTCCGCATGTTTATTCCGTGGTCTCGGCGGCGGCGTGGCTTTTGCGCTGGAACCCGGGGTTTGCTTGCACGAAGACGGAGAATTCGAGTGGTGATTGATGTCAGGAGCGGCGAGTGGATGTCATCCCTCCACTGACAGTGCCGTGACAGGGAACACGGGGGTTACACAGAGGCGAGTAAGGTGAAGAAGTCTCCGTAGGGCGATTGAGTCTTGGCCGGGATTGGTTGGCAGTTTTAGAGGCGCACTCAAGTTGGGGGCTTGTCAATCCCAAAGGAGGAAGCGCCGTTTGCCGACTTTCCATCCAGATTGGAGCCTCGAGGTTGAAATTTTGGACCGTGAGATTTGGTGACATTGTTGGTGGTTTTTTTTTTTCTTGCTTTGACCTCCGAAGCCGCGTTGCGCGTCCCGCAGAAGAGAGGGGAACGGTCGGCACAAGAAAGATTCGAAGAGGGGCAGGGAGGAGCAGAAAAAAAAGTGAAAAAATCGGTCATACGGCGCAGACGATGAAAAAGAAACGAAACGAAACATTGTGATAAGTCGGCAACGATGTACCTCAGTCGTAAGTAAGGTAGAGAGAGGCATGCCGCATGCATGGAGGTGCTGCGGGAGAGGATCCGGGAGGTCTGGGCGAAATGACAGAAGCGTCTAAAAGCGAGGAAAGGAGCGACGTGATTGGGTCAGCAGGTGGTCACTTGCATTTGCATGCAGTTGCCGTACCTAAGGCACCTCACCTGGCCCCTTCCTGCCCTGCTTGCCTGCCTCCTCGCGCCTGCCTCCTGGCTCCTGCCTGCCTCGTGCTGCTCGCCGCCTCCACTGTCTGCAGGTACAGAGCAGGAGCAGCAGCCAGAGCGCAGGGTGTTCCTGCCTTCTCCCTTGCTTTATTCACTTGGAAGTGAGATCGGGTAGGTACGATGGTGTTTCCTTCGTGCCTTTCTAGGCAATGTCATACCATGCCGTCCTGATGTCCTCATCTCCTGCCTCTTGACTTCGTCCATCATCTCGGGCAAGACTCAAGACTCAAGACTCCGGTGTATATGCAACGCTCGTTCCTCGTTCCTCAGATGAACCCTTGTCGCGTGCTCGAGCGCAGTTTACCTTCCATCATGACAATATTCACTCAATGCCTTTGTGTGCCTTGACTCTTGCTTCCCTAATGACTTTGAGACAGGAAACTCCAGAGTCGCACTTCTGCGGAGCTGTGCATTCAACCTTGCTGCTGTTGCCATTTGAGGAATCGAATAGGCGCCTTATCTTGGTTCGTCCCTCTCGTGCTCAAGCTTTGGGTCGCTTAGAGTGAGGTGCCCAAGCGGACGGAAGACAGACCCAGACTCAGGCCCAGCGACGATGGAGTCCTCGAGTCCCCTCTTTGCATCTCTTTTTCCCTGGACAACGACCCGACCACAGCGACGACAACGACGACGGCCATGTCAGTGCGAGCGTCCCTTTGGAGTGCCCTCGAGAAACATGGCCAGTCACAACGTCCGTGAGCCCTTCACAATCCCTGCCTAGCCATGAGCGAACCCCCCTGTCGTCCTTGCAGCGTTTCCACCCACATCCACTGAAAAAGTCCGCAGTTGCTCTTTTGGCGGCTCCATCACGGGTTTTGGCGTCCCACTTGCTCCTGCCCACCTCCAGGTGCAGTCCACACCAGTCACAGTCCGGTCCAGTGTGGTGTCGCCTCTCCCGTCCGCGGACTCATCCCCCGGTCTGCGCCTTCCCTGGGACGGAGACGCATGTGGCACCCGAGTCCAGAGCTAAGGGCGGTACGTACCTTTTGGCCCTAGCTTCATCCGTGGATGTGAATCTCTCTCCCAGTTGCCAGGTGCAGTCCAGTCCATCGTCCTCCACTCCCTCGTCCAGTCCCAGTCCTAGTCCCAGTCCCAGCTTCTCTGCGACCTTTCTCCCAGCTGCTGCTGCGTATCCGTCCTTTTCCATTTGCTGGACGTACCTAACGCACGACACTAACTTTTTCTGCCTATCCGTACCTGCCTTTCCTACCTTACCTTACTACTACTAATGCCGTACTCCCTCAACCACCACCACCACCATCACCCACTCCCGCTCCCACTACTTCCACTCCCGTCAGAGCAACCACCTTACATCAAAGACACCCGCAGAGTCAGGAAACGTCCAAGACAAGACAAGCCACATCTCTGAGGTGCAGCTCCCGTCCGCTGGGTGGCAGCTCGACATGGACCTGGACCTGGACCCAGAACGAACCGAACTTTGACCCGACCCAGACGGGACTCTCGACACCACTCTCGACACTGCATCTGAGCACACACCCTCCTTCGTCTTCTTTTTTCACTTCCGTGGACGTGGGCCACTCGAGGACGACCTCTCCCGTCCCTCCAGCCCGCCGCCGCCTCCTTCATCACACCCCTCCCCTCCTCAGCATTGGCTGTCTCCGGGTTTCAACACGCCTCGAGCATCTTAAAGCCTTCACTGTCTCCGGACCCTTCAAAGACCGTGTCCCTCCTTCGGCTCTGTGCTGATCTTCGGTCGACTCTTAGTTCTCTAATCCCAAGACTCCGGGGTATCATACCTTAATTCCTCCCCTTCGGCCCTTTCAGATCGGCTTCATCCTGTCTGCTCCCGAGTCACAACCGATACCTTGCCTACCTACACTACAGCTCACAATTCACCTTTCTTTCCACTTTTCTCCCGTTTCTTTTTCCATCATCGGCCTCACCTGCCGTACTTTAGTGTCTTGCGCCCCTTCCTCCTCCATCAGGCTCCTTTTCCTTTTCTTATACGCGAG
Organism: Colletotrichum fructicola Nara gc5; assembly: GCF_000319635.2. NCBI lineage: Eukaryota > Fungi > Ascomycota > Sordariomycetes > Glomerellales > Glomerellaceae > Colletotrichum > Colletotrichum fructicola. Next base: position 1,569,705 of record NW_027094051.1, on the reverse strand, counting down.
CCACCACCCAGACTTCGCTCGACCCAAAGCCAGAACCAGAACGCAGACGGCCCCTCTCATATATATTGCGATCCATCTCACCTCGACCACTGTCTCACCGAGTCGTCATACAACCTTCATCGCACAAACACGTCCTTCGGCCAATCACCCCACGCCCTTCTCGATCAGGGTCTCTGTGTCACCCGTCTTCGGCTCATCGCCCTCGAACACGCTCAACCGACGTCGCGCAGGCGAGGAGGATCAAGTCAGCTTGTCTTGTGCCCAGCACTTCGCCTTATTACCCTCCTGCCCTCGCGTCACCATTGGTGTTCTGGATTCCTCACAGCCGATCCGGTGAGACTCGATTCACTCCACGTAATCGACTCTTGCCCGACTCCTTCCTAGACGGCAATCGCTCCTGCCCGGGTGTTCCTGCCTTCCGTCGTGGTCGCCGAGCTCTTGTCTCACCGTGACCTCACCTCAGCCAGCGTCCCAACATTGCGGCCGAGGCGTCTTGCTCCTTCCCTCTCACACCTCGACTACCACAAACTTTTCCCTCTTACGGATTACTCCTTTCTTATTTCCTCTCCCTCGTCCCACCATCATCTCTTCCTCTTAACTTATAATTCTTAAGTGGTATGTGCGCCCCGCGTCAACCCAGCTTCTTTGTCGCATACACCTCTTCTTCCCAGAACGAGAGCAACTCACCAACACTTACACTAATAGATACACACCAAAAGCCGACTGGTGTCAGGCCTCAATCACCATGCCTAATAGTTTTGATCGCCTCGAGAGGCTCTTCTCTAAGAGAAAAGACCTCACGATTCAGACCACACCAGCACCCTTCGAGTACACGGGGCCCAAAACCGCCAGCCTGGATCACAGCTTTCCTCAGCCGTCGTTCATTCGTCCCCGCGTTTCTCGGATGAAAGCCAGAGATGAGCGCATAGTAGCTTCGCAGAATGAAAGGCGCGCGCAAAGTCTCCCGGAGAACCAGTCCGAGCGCGTCTCAATCCACATCTCTCACTTGAGCAGTTCGAGCGCAACCACCCTCAACCTCCCAGCCCGCTCCATGTCACTTAATCAACGCAGAGAAACTCAGACAGTGGCAAGTCTGCGCGGCTTCGACTTTCCTGCTCCTCCCACAGGCCGCCTGCCGGCTTCGCCCGCTTGCGCTACGTCGTCGCCCAGAACTCTACCCGCAATGCATAAAGTTTCCCCCGAGCACCGCCACAGCTCTGTCATACTACCTCCGAGAGCTGACACCCCACCCTCTTCCGACCATGAAGACGACTCAAGCATAAAGAGCTCCCAGGTTGGCCGGCCCTCGTCGGCCATGAGCAGCGACTTGCCCACCCCCGCCGCATCACCCGAAATGAAGCCTGTTCACGAAAAGCGATCATCAAGAGATCCTGCAGAGCTGAGCCTGGCCAAGCGAAAGGCCGTCGCCGCTGCGACACGTCGTCGGAGAGAAGACAAGGCTGCATCATTACGCCGCCCCCGCGAGTCGAGGTCTCATCGGTCTGCTACGTCATCCAGCCAAATTCTCAAGGGAGGAGATGTTAGAGACTTTTTCGCCCTTTCCGACGACGACATCTTGGAGGAGCCAGAGCTGGAGGAAGTTCCAGACACGCCGATCATCCCCGCCCCCCTCAGGTCGCCTCCGTCGCCTCCAACCCCGGCTTCGACATCTTCTGCTCCCCGCTCAAGGCGGACCTCATCGATTTATGCCGACGACGTCGCCAAGGAAGGAGCTCTTCAGGTGGCTCAGATCGCCGCTAAGCACAATTTCGACCTTGTCTACATTGTCAACCTGTGGCCTGAGTACGCATCCGATTTTCCGTCATCGCCGTACCGGGCTTCGCTGGACCTGTCCTCGTCACGGCCATCCAGCGTGAGGAACTCACTGCTCGGACCTATGGAGGGCCTTGCCGTGGAATCAGCGCCAGGCATGACAGGTCGCCTCCTCGCGGCTTACGGACTGTCAAACCTCAACAGCCCTTTCCGCATTTCTGCCAATGTTCAAGCCAAGATTCTGAAGCACGAAGGATGGATGGAGTACCGCAGCGATGACGCAAAGGACGGCGAGTTCGCTCGCGGTTACGGCCACGCTTTCCACACTGCTGTCGGACGCAGAGGCTCAGCCAACTCCAGCCCTCGCAGCTCAAGCTCTCAAGACATCTTGCACAACGATCGCGGCATTGTCTTTGCTGCTTATCGCTACCCCGGCAAGGATTCCACCGCGGCCGGATGCTCCAAGGAGGAGCTTGAGTCTCTCCGCGCCGATGCCGAGGGGCTTGTGGACTACCTCGTGGCGATTCACAAGGCCAGACGCCTTCGTGATCCCATGACCCTTCAAACACTCACCGATGAGGAAGAAACCTTCTCGTCATGACCAGTGAGGCTACACGCCTGACGCGCCTGCAGCACCCCACCCTGCAGCTACGACTGTTTTTCCGATTTACGCCATACGCCAGCAGTGGGACGGACCACAGATGATCAACGATTCTTCATTCTTTCACTTTTTCTTTGTCAGGATTTACATTCTATTGCGATTCGGTTTCTTCGATATGATACCACATGGAGAGCGTCGTCTTTTTTATTCATGACATCGGCTTCGTCATTTAGCTCAAAAGAGACAAGTTAGTCGTCCTCTGTGACGAGTTCGGGTGCTCTCTGTTCGACACCAATCTCAGGACTTTACGTGGATGGTAGTGGTGGATTGGGAAGGCGCGTCATGAAAGCGTGGCTCACGGTTGGCATGCGAGATGTTGGTGGACTGGTGTCTTCGGACTTTGCTACATAGCTGGCGGACCTCAGTCCGTAATGAATCAAAAAGCATCATGATTCCTCACTTTTTTTACTTCACATACCTTGCGTGATTGCATGCGTATCCTCAGCGCTCGAGCGGAGTCGAATGTCTACGTCATGAAACCTGATGACCCTCGGCTTCACCGGTAAAGAATCACTCAAAAAATAGCCACAACAATCCGATGTTTCCCAACCATGGACTTTTTTTTTTCTCGTATGCCCCAAATTAAGCACCGTCAGCCAGCCCGCATGCCCAGATAGACGAACCAACCCCGCGTCGGCCGGCGAGTCGTGGCTCCCAAAAGAGAGGTGTATCTTGGAGGCTGAGCTGTCAACGCCGCGCCGCAGCGGGTTGCCTCAAGGGTCTCCGCTGGAAGAAAAAGCCCGCCCGCCGCCACAAAGCAAGGTTTTCCGATCGAGAACGAACGCGAACAGCAGTTCAACGGGCGGGCAAGGCAAGGCAAGGCCTGGCAAACCGGCACGCCGGGGAACCCCCTTGTTGAAACTTCCCGCGACGCTGGTTGGGTGGGGGTGGAGATCCGGGTGTCGTGCGTGGTAACTGGGTGCTGTGGCCGCGGCGACATGGGGGAGGGGGAAAGCTGGGAGGGGGATGGACCTTGAAGCTGGAGGAGGAGGAGGCTCGCGGATACGGTATCCTTGGCCCTTGCTGGACTTGCCAGTGCAACATGGTTACACGACGGAACGGACGCCCGCCGCACGCCATGTGGCCTGTAATCTTGGTGGTTGCGTTTTTGCTGGAGTGAGTGGGTGGTTTACTTGCTAGTTTGCTAGTCTGGACTTGCACTTGCTTGGCCGCTGCTGCCCCTCCCCGTTGGATGACGGCGTAGCAGCGGGAGAGAGGTTCCGGATGGTGGGGGCGGCGAGTTTGCTTTTTTTGGTGGTGGTTGTTGTTGGTGGTCAGCCAAGACCGGACGCAAGACATTTGGTGAGAAAGGAAAAAATTGGAGGTGGTGGGCGATGTAACGACGGATTGGACGGCGGCTGGATTGATATGGGTGTGGGTTTTTTGACGGATGATGCGGCCGGATGGTGAGAGGTTTTTGTTGGTCTTAGTCGACGCTCGCCATGCGGGAGGGTTGCAGCCAATTTTGCTAGGTTCCATGTCTTGGAGGTGGTTTGTTTTTTAGAGAGGGGGCGGCGTCGTGCCTTGCATGGGACATGTCGTTCGATGTTTAGCGCTGGCTAGCGCTGGCTACTGATGACGGAAAGTCCATCTAGATGTCTTGCAGGTTCATGCACGTTGAGATTTGGATAGATTCTTGATGGTGTGATATCTGACTTGAGAAGATGGTGTCTTCATTTATTGTATAGTTCTGGCCTTGTGCGGTTATCATCCGCGTACGGACGCTTCGAATAGATGGTTTGGAAAGCAGCACTTGATGGCCGCCGGCATATCATGTCTCTTGTGGATATCTCTTGCTCTTAGTAGGACGACGCTGGAGTATTCCGTCAACATTCATCATCGCAGAACGGCCTCGACTGTCGTAAAGTGTGGTGTGGACACACTCGATGAGGTGGGTTCACGGAGAGATGCCCTCTTTGAGATGACGGTTCGATATTAGTGGGACGACGTTGGAGCAGTCCGACAACGCGGTTCCTTGTAAATCCCATCTCGAGGCCATCCGATTGGAAGAGTTCGATTTTTCTGAGATGGACCAAGATGCCTAGCTCCAGGGGCACGACTTCAATCGGCGTGGAGATCTACAGACAACGTCCAACCGTCGTCTAGAGCGTGCCATCGCCTCTGATTGGGGCGGGCCTCTGAGGTGACATGTGCTAAGATGTCGAGACTTGGCTTAAGGTCTGAGAGCCTTGAAGACATGCAGTTCTGACTTGTGCGCATGTCTGTTGCTCCGGCTCCGAAAGGGACGTGCCCCTTCAGGAGCCGGGTGCGGCGTTTTCTGGTGATGGGAACTGTGGTGTGTGTGTGTGTGCTCGGACTCCCGTGAGGCGTTCGGGGTCGGGCTAGGGGAAGCGTTTGATGGGGGTTCCGGCGTTAGCTTGGTGGGTGTCTTGTTTGGAGCTAGTTGAGGCTAGGTGTGCGGGTTCAACGACAGAATGCCCGTGGTCCGAGGGAGTTTTGGGGGTTGATGGAGGTGTAGCATAGGAGACGATGGGCAGGGTGGTTACATGGGCCTGATGACGAGAGACATGTTGTGCCGATCAACGGCCATAAAAGCATTTTATCTACTGAAAGGGTTTGATGAAAGCCCTTGGAATATCAAGTACAAGCTCCAAGCATGAGGTGATACCCCGCAGGAGAACATTGTCGACATACTTAGGTCTCATGGGGAACACCCCGTAGTATCTAGTGAGATCGACAGCTTAGTCTTGAGAAACTTCGCATGTTGAATACCAAAGGAATGGCATGGTTTTGTTGTTGTTCCGTGCTGGTTTGGCAAGAAAAGGTGGCGAGGCAAATCTTGAGGGAAGTTGAATGTCTGCCAGTTCACACGAGCTTTCCACATTCTGGGAACGCCGCATACGGTCTCAATGTCGAGCTCGATTGGGGACATAGTCGTTCTCAGTTGGCCGACAATATAAACTAAATACTGGCTAAACGTTACCTGGGTCGGTGTTGGAGATGGATCAACTCTTGCAGACAGTATTGAAGTCAACGTGGTTCAGGTCCTGTGGTAGCAACGATGAGACCTGTCACAACATTGGTCGAGACTTCCTATCCATTGAGAAAGTAACGTTCTGTATCGCCCAGCGGCGTTTGCCCTTCGACTTGGCACTCTCATTATTGCCAATAAGGAGACGCAAAGTCCCAATACTCAGCGATGACGGCACTCACATCCCTGACCGTATGATGCTATGGACTACGGCATGGGGCCAACAAAGCTGATAGTCAGACTTGTACTTGTCTATAACAAATTGTAGAAGACGGAGAGTGACAAATGCACATACGTCTAAATAATACCATAGTCGCTGGATACCATACCTGATGGCGGTGTTAAGTAGCGTATATATCACACATTCCACACCAGATCCGTATGTCAACAGCAAAGCATTAAGGCATTATTCAGAGCGCATTCCAGCCCTTTTCATTCACAGCCTTCTTTCTGACGTGCGTTTGGTCAACGATCTTCCCATTACGAGAATACAATTCCACACGGTATGGGTACGTCGGAAGCTGATGGCCTGACCAGATTGTTGCGAACGATAACGACCTGTCCTGCGGCCATGGGTCTTGTTTCCACCGCCCACAGTAAAAGTAGCGACATGTATTGTCATCGGCTCCTTGTTATGACTGCAACATCCAGGATAGAGAGTCACTTCCCATAACCAACTTATCGCAATGGTACACATATGAGCATTCAACGGCACGTGGGACATCAGGAGACGAATGTAACGATACCTGGAGGCAATGTCATGACTTCTGATCTCTCGAGGCTTCCTTTGATAGGTTTCGATACCCAAAGTTTCAATAAGCCCGTTCCTCAGCTCATCTTCGGCTATTCAAACTGACGCGTTGTTGGGTCTCTGAGGCCAAGTTTTCGAAGGGAATGGAATCGTAACAGCAAAGGCTCACGCTGTGTCAGTTTCCGTGGCTCCAGGTCTGTGTCTGAGAGACCTGCTAGTCCCATATACGCAGGGAGTGATTCTGCTTAGTCGTGTGGTTGTTTCAAAGGCCAGGCATCAATCGTATTCTTGAAAGCGTCCACGACAAGCTACACATTCGCCACGTGAGCCTGGCACACGAGCATACCCAGTACTTGTCACGCAGGATTGCTAATTTGACAGTGAACATGGGGTTCGCAAAGAACCGAAGTATTTGTATCATAGGCATGTTTAGAGGATCTTATGGTAGTGTTTTGTCTCCATCGTCCATTAATCATCGATGACTACGAAGATAATCGAGAGAAAAGACTCGGATCTCCAGTGGTCTTAAAGCAATTGTTCCTTAAGATCTCAGCTAAGACTCCCGTCAGTTTCTCGCGTGCATGCCATATCTTTCATCAGCTCAGCAACGTAACCCTCCTATCCTTAAACATTGACAAATCGACACTGCTCAAGGGTCTTGCAGACGGGCTTGTGGCTTTTCCAAGCGGCCTTCTGGCACTCCTAGGGAACTATTAGAGAAAACGAAGGTGCCAACGTGGTTTGGAAACTTACGACGTTGCAGAACCAGGCTCTGCCACACTTGCCGCACTTCTTGGGCGCTTATCCGATGTCCGCCTTGATCTTTCCGCACTGGAAGCAGCTACACACACGAGTTAGAATGTTCCAAAGTAGTTCGTCCAGATGACGAACGCACCTGGGCTCGCCAAAATCACGCGGGGTGCCCGCCTCATAGTGATCCAGCGCGGCGAGGAACTGGACCTTTCCAACATGACGGAAGCCATCCTCAGCAATGGGCGACACGTAGCCATGCCTGCCAGCGAAACCCTCGGCCAGCTCCCGCAGATGATCAAGATCGGCCTGCTGGATGCGGGCGCCAGCACGCATCATCAACGCACCAACGATGATGACCCGATACTTGCCCTGATCCTCGTGCTCAAGAGCACGGTACGTGGTGAAAAGTTGGTCGCCCAGGCCCGTGTCCAGCTTCTCGCGGGTTGACATGATGATTGCGTCCAACTCCTCGCGGTACTCAGAGGTCTTGTAGAATTCCCGGACTTCAGGAGGGGCCATCATGTCGGTCTGGTTAACCATTCGCACCAGGCGAAGGTCATTGTCCTTCCCCGTTCCGTAGGGGCACTTGATTGCACAGGCAACGTCAATGTCGTTGTCGCCCTCGAAGACACCTATCAGAATTGTCAGTATGGCTGCAAAACATTGAGAGAAAGACAGAAACTTACGATATCCCCAACGGCCCATGATGAAGGTCCGAGACTGTTCTTTGCTTCGGGAGCAGGTTGGATATTGGTGCTGAGACGGGCAGGAAGCGGGTCAGAGGCTGCTCAGTGGTTTTGCCTTGGTTAGACTGCAAAGGAGAGCGTGAGCAGCAGGGAGCGGGAATGATATCTAGAGATAGTTTCCAGTAGAAGGAGAATGGAGACGACACCAGGTTATGAGTGAAGCTGGGGTGAAGTGGTTTGAAGTTGGGGCGACTTAAATTATAGATACTCAGCAGAGAAAACTTGTACGTCAGGAAACTACCCCGCTGGAGCTCCTTCCGACTGAGTGTTGGAAGGAGGCACCAGCTTGCCTCTTGCCTGCACTTCTCAAGTGTTGCCTGAGGTGCCTGCAGGTTGAGGGTCAGGGAAGAAAGAGCTCCTCCAAGCACCTACCTGCCCATTGTGTGTGGCAGCATCAACGTACCCACCTCCCACTTGTTGTTTGCCAGCCATAGCTTGACCCAATTGAAGAGGCAGATCGCCATCACACCTGCAGCAGGCCGGTGACCATGCAGTTTTCCTTTCGTCAACAAATACGATAAGTTGGTTTTGCAGGCGTCTCCGCTCGGTGCCATGCGCAGCTCCAGTTTGGCAACAAACGCTTATGGCTTTACGATGCAGTTTGAAGCGGTGTATGAAGCACATCGAAAGCCGGACTACCGCAGAACTGTTTGCTTAATCTTAGATCATCAGAACTGTCAAAGGGTCTACAGGACAACACATGAGTTACTTTGCGATGAAGTATTTTGATTCTCCAGTTCAGTCTATACTGCAACTCGAAACAGAGGCTCCTTGACTTAGTATGTGCAAGTCAGCCGTTCCACCACCGAGAAATACTTTTGATCAAACTCGTGCAGCCATGATCTCTCCGCAATCCAACTTATAGACGGGCAGGCTGACCTCGTGGTTTGTTCAGGGGTGCCTTGTCAACATGCTTGTTGCACCCTCTTGTTTGTAATCTCGACATTCATCCCCAAACGCCAATGGTATACGTGAACCAACCTCCAACTTTAAAGCATGCGAGGCGCCGAAATAACTGTTCGTAGCTTATCTTCGGGGAGGGGGGTTGAAGCCAGGAGCTCCACCAGGGGGGCCGGGGTTGAAGCCCGGAGGAGGGAAGGGCGCGTTCTGAGGGAAGCCCGGGGGCGGGAAACCGCCGGGGAAGCCTGGGGGAGGAGCTGCAATGTGTGAGAAGCTGGATCGAGGATCAAATCGTCTTGAGTACTCACCTCCACGCCCACCAAACGGCGGAGCACCAGGGAAACCAGGGAAGCCGGGGGGAGCGCCGCCTCCAACACCAGCAGCAGGGCCCTACGGTTCTGATTAGCAGCTTTCAACAGGAGCAGACTTTGGGAGTGTACATACGGCCAGAGAAGGGGGCACAGGGGCAGCACCTCTGCCAGCAGGTCTCGCGACACCAGGACCAGCAGCAAGAGTCGACGAGATTCCTCCCGGCGCACTCTTTCCAAGCCTGGCACTTGGGTCTGCGGGGGGCTCCGACTCAACGGACAGCGACACGATGTGGGCGCCACGGACGATGGTCAACCCGAGCGTGCGCTTCTCCTCCTTTTCGATCGTCTGGCTCGAGCCAGAGCTTCCAGGGGCAGCAGGCTTGTTTTGCCTGATCTTGACGCGTCGGAACTCCTCAGTATCGGCGAGAACGAGGTTCATGTGCTACAGACACTGTCAGCGACGTCATTGACACGCGATTTAGGGGCCTGGGAGTGCACACCTTGTCGAAAGCAAGCATCTGTCCGGTCATCTGGCGGCCATCGTTGAGAGTGACTCTCATCCGGTAGTTGATCTATGAGGCATGTTAGCGAGTGCGGTGCGAGGTCGAGCCGTCGGTGGCTGAGAAGATCGAGGATCGATACGTACGTAACCGGCCTAGAGAGATCATATCGTGTCAGCCTGTATTGTCAACCTTGAAGCTTTGGAAAAGAAGGTGAGGAGCTACTGACCATCTTGCCCTGTTTGTTCGACATCTTGGCTGATGTGTGTTTGAGATGCTACTTGCGCAGCTTCTCGAGATCTTTCAAAAAATTGATCTTGTTTTGTAGCGAAGCCTGGGAGACTTCGACGCGACCTTGGATGCTTGCGGTTGGCAGAGCTTCTGGCAAGGTCAGAGTGGGTATGCCCGTTCCATCGACAAATTTCGGTGGAGGAGGCTGCGGAAGGCTGAACTGAGGCCAATGCCACTCGGGTAAACCCCGGCGGTGGATTGCGCCCGGAATGCGCTAGTCCTGCTTTGGGCGTTAGCGGCTCAGGTGGGGTCGTCGCCAACCGTGCACCCAGGGCTGCAAAAACCCATCCCACAAACTACTCAAGTCTATCCTTTTTTTCGATTTTCCTTTTCGACATCCCGCGATACCGACACATCACCACGCCAAACCGTCGTCGACGTACTAACCGCCAAAATGTCCGAGAAGGCCCAGAACCCCATGCGCGAGCTGCACATCCGCAAGCTCGTGCTCAACATTTCCGGTACGCTCCAGGCAATGCCTCGTTTCCCGATGAACTTTTGCTAATATTGAATTTCACAGTCGGCGAGTCTGGTGACAGACTTACCCGTGCCGCCAAGGTTTTGGAGCAGCTTTCCGGTCAGACTCCTGTCTACAGTAAGTTCTCACGAATTCCTTTATCGAATGCGACAATTGACTGACCAATTCCACAGGCAAGGCCCGTTACACCGTCCGTACCTTCGGTATCCGCCGTAACGAAAAGATTGCTGTCCACGTCACTGTCCGTGGCCCCAAGGTACGATTTCGAACACGGAGAAACTGCAGACGTAAGGGATCAGGAGACTGACTTGATGCAGGCTGAAGAGATTCTGGAGCGTGGCCTCAAGGTCAAGGAGTACGAGCTGCGCAAGCGCAACTTCTCCGAGACTGGCAACTTCGGCTTCGGTATCAGCGAGCACATCGATCTTGGTATCAAGTACGACCCCTCCATCGGTATCTACGGCATGGACTTCTACGTCTGCATGACCCGCAAGGGTGAGCGCGTCGCCACCCGCCGTCGCTGCAAGGGCCGCATCGGCTCTGGCCACAAGATCAAGCGCGAGGAGACCGTCAAGTGGTTCAAGCAGCGCTTCGACGGCATTGTCCGATAAATGCTCTAACCACTTTCTTCTGCAACGATCAAAAAAAGTACCTCGGGACGGCTTGGGTTTACGGATATTGGCGAAAACGGGACATGGAACAAAAGGCATGTACTTTCCAGCAGTTGTTATCGTCAGACAACAAAGCTTGACTTGAGGAAAATTCAGTCTTGCTGCGGCCTCAGAGACCGACCGGCGCCCATGCCGGCTTATCAACATCTTCTTTTTGAAGTGATGACAATGCGTAGTATACCCTCTTAGTGATGACAAGCTGTGGAAGCAGCTTCTGGCGTTGGTGGTTTAGCTAGTTTGCCCATAGCTCAATAAAGCTAGTCGATTCCTTGCATTATCAGATCTTCGCGAGCGACTGCCAGTCAACGTTGTGGGGATATCAAACCAACAAAAAAAACGACGGCCACCGACCTCATGCTTTCGTGGGCGACGGGAAAATATTGTCGCGTGCCGAAGCTGGGCATATTTGTGAGGTGATGACGGGCCGTTACGGCAGGCAGAATGATGCGCAGGTTGTTCGGTTTTCTGCATTCCTCCGAGGCGGTCAGGCTCGGTGTTCCCGGCCGGCCGGAGACACGTCCCACAGCGGATGCATGGCCATTGACCTCCAGGTTCTCAACGAGTGCACGCGAAAGCATCCCTCAAGGGAGGGTGACGAGAGGTTGGGTGGGAATGCCACAGTGGAGAGCTTCGCCTGCGAGGCCGGGGAAGGAGGGGAGTGACCGGGAAGCTAGACTAACGACATAGCATGCATGCAGATTTATAAGATGAATGCTGGCACCATGAAGCCATCTCGACATGGAAGGTTAGATGTTGGTTGACAGGGGCCATTTGAGCTCGGGGACCGAGCAGACATCGCAATTGGACCTTGTCGCAAACTCAATGGGCAGTGGGCAGTGGGCAATGGGCACGATCGCGCGCTGGAAAGCCAGATTGACACATTTTTTTTCGGTTGGGATGAGATCCATCAACAATCTCTTCCGGGGGGCTTCAGCACTGAAAGGCGAGCGCTTCAGCGCTGGTTGTCTTATGTAATCGACGCTCTCAAGGCATTTTAAGGCATTTCACGGGGTTACGGGGCTACGTGCTGTTCGTCGGAAATTGTTAGGGTGATCTCGGGTTGGACTGAGGCAAAACTCGACGGGCCGCCGTGATTGGCCCGACAGCAGAGCTCCGGGTCCACCCATTCCTCACTCTCTTTTCCCTCCACTGGGCCTCTTCCAAAAAAGACTCGATTTGCACTCCTTCAAAGGCACCTTCATCAACCCCAATCTCCCCTCCACTCAATTGCATCCGTTGCAATTGATTCTCCTTCGATCTAGACAGTGTCAAAGATCTCGTAATATGTTCCGCAACGCCCTCCGCCAGTCGACGCGCGCTGTCGGCGCCGTCTCTGCCGCTGGCAGAGTCGCTGCCGTAAGTCCAACCCACCCTCAACAATCCGGCAACCTCCCCATCCCCGAAACGACGTCAATGCCATCCAAAAACATCATCAATCGGTTCCGCCATGTCCAATTACACCCCGGCGAGCTTTTTTGGCGTCGCGGAACGCATGGTGGTGCTGTGGAAGAGCTTTTCACCAAGCTCCCTTGGCCCTGCGTCTTGTTTTTGGGGGGGGAAGCCCATAACATTTTCGGGCTTCGGCTAACCTGTTTTTCACCCTCAGGCCCGAAATGCCGCACCCGCCGTCTTCAACGCCACGTCGATGCAGACCCGTTCATACGCCGATGCTAAGGCTTCCCCGACCGAGGTTTCTTCCATCCTCGAGCAGAGAATTCGTGGTGTCCAGGAGGAGGCTGGTCTCGCCGAGACCGGCCGCGTCCTTTCCGTCGGGTACGTTTAGGCGGCACATCTCGGCATCGCGAGCACCCATCGGAAAAGCTTCAATGCATCATCAGCTTGCACGAGGACTCGCGTGTCAACATCGCCGGCGCAGGGAAAAAAGTTTTTTGTTGCTGACGACAATTGGAAAACAGTGATGGTATCGCCCGTGTTCACGGTATGGCCAACGTCCAGGCTGAGGAGCTTGTCGAGTACGTTTAGTGCCCTTTATGCGCCTTCCGGTATCCCCGCGTCTAACAGCTGTACAGGTTCGCCTCTGGCGTCAAGGGCATGTGCATGAACCTCGAGGCCGGCCAGGTCGGTGTTGTGCTCTTCGGTTCTGACCGTCTGGTCAAGGAGGGCGAGACCGTCAAGCGTACCGGAGAGATTGTGAGTCGGACCACTTCTTGCCGCCGATCCGGACGGCAACTAATCATGAACCATAGGTCGACGTTCCCGTCGGTCCCGAGCTGCTCGGCCGTGTTGTCGACGCCCTCGGTAACCCCATTGACGGCAAGGGCCCCCTCAACGCCAAGGAGAAGCGCCGTGCTCAGCTCAAGGCCCCCGGCATTCTGCCCCGCAAGTCCGTCAACCAGCCGGTCCAGACTGGTCTCAAGTCCATCGACGCCATGGTTCCCATCGGCCGTGGTCAGCGTGAGTTGATCATTGGTGACCGTCAGACCGGAAAGACTGCCGTCGCCCTCGACGCCATGCTCAACCAGAAGCGCTGGAACTCCTCCAACGACGAGACCAAGAAGCTCTACTGCGTCTACGTCGCCGTCGGCCAGAAGCGTTCCACCGTTGCCCAGCTCGTCAAGACCCTCGAGGAGAACGACGCCATGAAGTACTCCATCGTCGTTGCCGCCACTGCCTCTGAGGCCGCTCCCCTCCAGTACATTGCTCCCTTCACCGGTGTAAGTACCTCCCCACCGCACCTGCCGTTGTCGCGCCTCGCCTTGGCCGCACCTACTGTCATTGCACCTGCCCCCTCCGTACCTGCCATTGTCTTCGTCCCTGTCGTCGTCCTTGCCGTCGTCGTCATTATTGTCGTCCCCCACCCTCGTCCCCCACCACTGTTTCTGTCTCCGCTGTCCGGCCCCACTTTGTCCGGGTCCGTCCCGTCGCCGTCCCGTCCCGGTCCATCACCAACCATCAACACCATCTACAAACAACAAGATGATCTTTTGCTAATCAATCTTAACTTCAGGCTTCTATTGGAGAATGGTTCCGTGATAACGGAAAGCACTCCCTGATCATCTACGACGATCTTTCCAAGCAGGCCGTCGCTTACCGCCAGATGTCTCTGCTGCTCCGTCGTCCCCCCGGACGTGAGGCTTACCCCGGTGACGTTTTCTACCTGCACTCCCGTCTTCTGGAGCGTGCCGCCAAGATGAACGACAAGCTCGGCGGTGGTTCCATGACTGCTCTGCCCGTCATTGAGACCCAGGGTGGTGATGTTTCTGCCTACATTCCCACCAACGTCATTTCCATTACCGACGGTCAGATCTTCTTGGAGTCTGAGCTCTTCTACAAGGGTGTCCGTCCCGCCATTAACGTCGGTCTTTCCGTCTCTCGTGTCGGTTCCGCCGCCCAGCTTAAGGCCATGAAGCAAGTCGCTGGTTCCTTGAAGCTCTTCTTGGCCCAGTACCGTGAGGTCGCTGCCTTCGCCCAGTTCGGTTCCGATCTTGATGCCTCCACCAAGCAGACCCTCAGCAGAGGTGAACGCGTAAGTTGTAAACTGATACCCATGAATTGATCATTGAGCTGACACATCTACAGTTGACCGAGCTCCTCAAGCAGAAGCAGTACTCCCCCATGGCCGTCAACGAGATGGTTCCCCTCATCTTCGCCGGTGTCAACGGTCACCTTGACAACGTCCCCGTCGGCAAGATTCTCCAGTGGGAGGCCGACTTCCTTGCCCACCTCAAGACCAACGAGTCTGACCTCCTCGCCACCATCGACAAGGAGGGTGCCCTCAGCAAGGACCTTGAGGCCCGCCTCAAGGAGGTCATCACCAACTTCACCAAGAGCTTCCTGGGCTAAATTTAAGTCTCACCTGACATAATAAATGGTCCGACTGGGAGCGCAGGGGGGGTTGATGTAGCTGTCTATACCGAAGTTTTTTGTTCCTCTAGAGGCGTGAGGAAATCTCGAGGGTTTGCGCCGGTCCGAGGGAAGCACCAGGGGACGCGATCTGGGGGAAGGATCTCCAGTCGAACCACTTGTAAAATAGAGCTCAAGACTCAATTAACGCCCTCGATTCCTTTTGTCCTTCAATATCATGACCCTCAAATCTAAAGTCGTAAATGTTTGAAAGAGAATGAAACAGTGCGGCGAGAATCGGTACCCACCCACGTCGGAATGATCTTAGCTCAGTCTGTGACTGCATCTTTTGTGTGACCGACACTGTTGAACGGGATACTCTTTCCCACTGAGGCGCCTGTCATACTTCCCAATGCCGGTGCTGGGCAGATCTAGTGTGGGTCGGGAGCTCTCTCTCAATGAGGTACTTCGCACATGGAGACTTCCTCCGAAGTCTTCCTCCCATCCATGGTGAGCTCTTTCCCAATACCTGTCGTGCCTTCTATTTCTAGGGCAGGACTTATTCAATGCCGAGCAAGTGCTTCCCTTGCCGCACTCGGAGAAAGAAAAGCTTTTCTTGTTGTCTTTGCTCTGTCTCGTTTCTCCTCAGACATCATCGCCATGAGGCATGGCTCGCTCCAGGTGTCCTCCCTACGATCAAGGGCACGACGACCGTCAGCAGTTCGCCTCCACTCAGCTATTCCCCTTGATCTACACGAGGGCTGCCAGAACTCTTCCTCTTATCAGAAGATTGAGACTACGACCACCAGAAGCACTTCATCCACCCTCAGTGGTGACCTTGGATCGAAACGGACATCGGACAGAAGTCTCTTCTCTCCCCCATGCGAGGTGAGAAAGACCTATTAAACATTCTGGGTGCTTCTCCTAATGATTGCAGTTGAGCTTTACCCTGTCATACCTGAGAGGACTTTGGGCCACACCGAAGTCACCATGGCATCCCCTCTGGTTGATCCCAGTTCTTTCCTCTTCGTCACTCATTGTCGTCCCTTTCCGACCATGGGCTCGACTCGCCTGGCCTCAGTCGTCTCCGCTTTCTCCCACCGGGCTCAGGACGACTAGCATCAGCCCACCCAAGCAACATGGAGGATCTTGAAGAGCTTCGTGAGATCGTAGACGGTCTGACGTACTGCGCGGTCATGCCCCATGCGCCCGAGTGGTATTTGAACCCCGTGTTCAAGACTATTCTGGGTGCAGAGGACGGCGTTTTCGAATCTCTATGCGACGACCACCCTCTCTTCTTCGCCGACCACTTCCTCCGCGTCCTCAAAGACGATGAGCCCCCTTCTCTCGACTTTTTCCGCCTCCTTTCTTCTCCGGCCCGCGGCGACAAGCCTATTTGGGGTGTTTACTCTCTTGTTTTAGAGAAGGTTGGCTTCCCGGCTATGCTTTATGTTGGGTCTGGAACCGACGTAATCTTGGGCGTGTATAGCCGCCTGAAGGCTTACGAAAGGGTCGATGGCAGCAACATCCCACAGCTTGTCCGTCAGGCCATCAAGGATGGCTACACTATCAGTTATTCAGGGCTACTTTGCTGGCACAATATGCCGTCGGCCGCCCACGTTCCCCGCGCCTAAATTCGACTCGTCGTCGTCGTCGTCGTCGTCTCTGTCGTCCTGCCGTCTGCCGCCCACGTCCCCCGCGCCCGAGTCCGACTTGTTGCTGTTGAAGCCGTGTTGACGTTCGTGTTTTTTCGCTGGCCGGGCTTGCAAGATGGATGTTTTGTGGGAGGATATGTTGCCCTGGCGCCGAGAGCAAGCAACCTGGGAGCTATTATGCACCCACACGGCGTTTTTAGAGAAGCCTCCTGGGGATGTTGAGATGTCTAGCGAGCAGCTGGAGGCTTACAACGCTGCTCGTATCGTCCGGGCTAAGCAAAACATGGCTAAGAACAGCAAAGCGGCTGAAGACTGAGAGAAAGCTATCAGTCCGAAAGCATACCGCGCCTGGAAGCTCAAGGAGAAACTCGCGTAGGAGAAGAGGAATCCTGAGAACATTCGGATGTACTCTGCTGGGACGATCTCCCGTCGGCCGCCCAAGTTCCCTAGGCTAGGATTAGATTGGTCGCCGTTTCTGTCGCTACCTCTGTTATTATCTATCGTCGTCTCTATCGTCGTCTCTATCGTCGTCTTTATCGTCGTCTCTATCGTCGTCTCTATCGTCGTCTCTATCGTCGTCTCTATTGTCGTCTCTATCCTCTATCGCCATCTCTATCCTCTATCGTCGTCTCTATTGTCGTCTCTATTGTCGTCTCTATTGTCGTCTCTATCGTCGTCTCTATCCTCTATCTCCGTCTCTATCCTCTATCGTCGTCTCTATCCTCTATCGTCGTCTCTATCCTCTATCGTCGTCTCTGTCGTCGTCTCCGCTATTTCTTTAGTTAAGGCCGTTATAGCGTTCGATTCCTTCGCTGAGAGATTTTGCCAAACGGAGGTGCTGTGGGACAGTATATTCGCAGCAGCGCACACACAGCTTTCCTACATATGGTGTGCACTTTCTGCGAGCACCCCAGCATGGAATATCAATCACATTTTCAAAAGCTACTGCGCTCCTAATATTCAAACTTTCGAAGCCATCTGTGGGCAGCATCCGCTCAAGTTCGCCGATAACATGTACGAGGTTTTGATGGCCAAACGCCCACCCACTCTCGACTTCTTCCGTACACTCCCCAAACCCAACAAGAGCAATCCGGTTTGGGGCGTCTACACAATCCTTATGGAGAAGGCCAATCACCCAGCGAAGCTTTACGTCGGGTCAGGAACCAATGCCGACCACGGTGTTGTGACTCGGCTACGCGATTACAAGAGGGAGACACTCCTTCCCCAACTTGTCCTCAAAGCCCTCCAAGAGGGATACTCTATCAGCCATGCCGGGTTGTTGTGCTGGTGTGCGATGCCCAAGCCTGGCCAAGCCCCTATTGCGCGGCTGAGGGTCATCACAGTTGAGGCCACGATGGCCTTCGTGTTCTTCGCCGGCAGGCCCTGCAAGATGGACGTTCTCTGGGACGACATGCTCCCATGGACAAGAGACGAGGTTTCTTGGCAACCTCTTTGCACGCACACGGCTTTCTTGGAGAAGCCGATTAGTGATTTGGACATGTTAGAAGAAGAGTTGGAGTCCTACAACACCCAGCGCCGCGAGAGGGCTTTGGTGCAAATTAAGATAAACTCGAGGGAGTACGAAGACCGAGAGAAAGCCGTCAGCCTGGGGGCATACCGCGCTCGCGAGAGGACTAAGATGCAGCTCACTTGAACATGTGCCCTGTCGTAGGTGCTTATTGAGTTGGTTCATATGTACAACTGCAACAAAGGATCAGAAATCCAGAATAATTCGCTGGCTTTCAGACTCCCTTCTCCAGGTGGAAATCCTCAAAATTTCCAGTTTAAACAAAAGCACAAATGCAGAACCAAAGAATGTTAGCCGGTGCCTCTGGTGAAGAGAATTTGCTGAGGTGTGATGGGAATACGATGTCAAGTAGGTTGTCCCCGAGAGAGCCTCGTATTCACTCTATCTCAATTGAAAGGCAAGACCATTCGGGGGCACTTCTTTGCTACTTCCCAAATTATCGAAATTTTGGCAGCCTGCAGGTGTTATTTCACCTTTGTCTCTCTCCACTCGCCCGTCCGCCGCAAGCTGTTTTCCCCCTCACATTGAGGCAACCTAGCCCATTCGAGATTTTCGCTTCTTCCATTTCGCAACACCACCACAACCTGAATATTGAGCTTGCTGCATGTCACTTGTTTCATTGCGCTGCCCTCATTGCTTGCTGGACGATAGACACGCTTTTCGTGTCGCCCAAAACGATCTGGGAGAACTTTCCTCCTTCTGAGCCTACCTACGTAGTGTTCTAGAACTTCTTGCGCATTGGCTCTATCCAAAATATCATAGAGATCAAGGCGAGGTAAGAGACCTAATTATTTTTCTCGTTATCATGTCCTCTGACGCCCTCCTCAGGTCACTTTCACGATGGACGACTTGTCGACCTCCTACCAGCCCGCCGGAAAAGGCGATGGCAAGATCACCGGCAGCAGCAGCAAAAGCGACGTCGGCCCCGGCCGCAGTACGGCGTCAAACATCTTGCCGACGAACAAGCATGTTGCCCTTCACGAATTGAATCAGATGATGAACGCGACAGATTTCCAGATGCAGCAGGAAACTCATGATGCCGCGGCAAAGGCCGCGGACTGGCTGAGGCGTCTTACAGACGACGACACTCTTTTTGAACGCAACGAGCACATTGACAAGCTCCTGCTTGCCAAGGAGGTCATTTCCATCAAGCATGCAGAGTCAGCGCTGGATGAAATAAAGGTGAGAACCTCTCTCAAGATTCAAACTGACATGCTAATAAAACCTGTTGTTCTAGGCTACCTTCCCCCAGATCTTCGATGGCCCGAATTTGACAGTTATCAACGCGGCATTCATCCACCACTTGTCGACCCTGTTAGTCAGCTCTCGAGATGACATGTCACTCTGCTACAGCGACCTTGGACGAGTTCTCAGCATTCTCACGATGATGACATTCCCGGAAGGAGGCATGCCAACGAACCAAGACTTCCAAAGAGCGATGTACGCTCTGCGCGGATATTACTTGTGTGGACCCCCGGCTAGCAGCCATACCCAGCCAGAGTCACAGTCTCTCGCTTCAACTGAGGTCATGGAGGATAACAACAATATGATCGATTCGGTCATGCAGCTGAAGGCCAGTCTCACTTCCTGGGCGGCAGCTACTAACAACGCCACAACAACCATGCCGCCGGTGCCAGACACCAATGTCCTCTTTAAAGATACTCTCGACGAGATCACGACTAACCTGGACAACTTCTTCAACCAACATGCCGCCGACGACAGCGCAAACAACGCGTTACTCATCTCGGACGACATATACAGCCCTCAGTAGGGCTACGATGATCAGACTAGAGAGGTGGATGTTGCTAGGATTTGGAGTGCGTGAGGTTCAGTTGTGTCATCGTACGACGGCGGTTTGGCCCACCCTTGGCCTTTGAGGAAGGCTTCTCAGTGGGCTCGTTGCGACACGAACGCTTTTGAAGTTCCTGGGCAGTTGCTGATAAGTTAATCAAGATGGCGATCGGCCCATTCTTCGACCATCGAGGAAAGGCTCTCGTCGACGATTGCTTATAGTTACCAAGAGATAGCGAAAAAACAGAGATTCAATATCCTGAAGTGACTTACGCACTTGATGCCTCTTCTTTGAGGGCTAGTTCACTCGTGCCACTCCGAATTGGCAGTGAAAAACGTTGTGAGGCCTGCAATGCCCGCTTCGTGCGAAGCAGAAGCATATTTTGCATATGAGTGACGTCCAGGAGGATGAATGCCGGTGTGCCCTCGAGACAGGAAATGCTACGGCCATTTATCATCAGCGTTAGATGGTAGGACCCCACTATAGCAGAAATGTCATGAGCCAAATGTGTAGGCACGTGTTTTCCTCACTCTAGATGGGCATTTCGATGTACTTCCCTGAGACGGGATGAGGTTTACGTCTGAGACATTTCAAGATGCCCCGCCGGGTGAAGGCAGGCAGGCGCCTAGGCACCTAGGTGCCTTCAGCGCACAAGACGGTAAGGCACCCAGCTAGGTACGTATCTAAGTCCTTTATTCCTCTGCCAAGCCGAAGTCTTCCAAAAAGGAAAAAAAAAAGAAAAAAAAAAAACATCAAACCTCCACGCTTCACGCTCAGGATACCTTCCGCGTTCCTTCCCATTTCAACCACAAGGCGAAACTCTCGACCTACCACGAAATTCCTCAGCGTGCCAACGAATTTTTGGTAGCACATTTGCTCCAAGTCGAGCCGTCCATACGCGACCCTCATTTACCCAGATCTTTGCGCCTCCTGGTCTGTTCGTCAAAAAAGCGTTCACTTCATTTAAGGTATTGATCGACTTTAAGGTCAACATCTCTCTTCATTTTGAAGTTCAAATTTAACCCAACTCCGAGATCCTCACTCCATGGTCCCTCGTTTCCTAGTATCAAGCCAGTACCACTCATACCGACGCGGTAATCGCCAAGAAATTCACCAATCCCATCATCATTTCAGGCCGAATCCGAACAGTGCCACGCAAGAAGTAAACGGTCGCTCTGAAGGACAAATGTCTGGAGCAAATTGCCCAGGAAGCCACGAAAACGAGCGAGAGAGAGAAATGACACAGCCAGAAGGAGAGCCTACCGGGCGCTCCTCAACTCCCACGCCCCTTTGAGAAGAGTTCACGGAGACCACCCACCCGGGCTGGAGACTAAGCTTCTAGAAGCCAGGGCCAAAGTCGATAGCATATTGTCGCTAGCACGGTCAGGCGATATAGAATTCAAGAAGCTCGTCGAAGAACTGATTTCAACGCCTTCGAAGATCTATGAGGCGTTTACCAACAGAGAGGAGGGTGTAATGCTGGGGCCCGATGGAGGTTGACAATGAACAGCCTTACATGGGCATTGACCTCAAAGAGTCAGACTTAGAAGAGGTTATTCAGCAGTTCTTGTCAGGATGGCATAAAGGATCCTGATAAAGCGGGTGAACTGGTGCAAGAGACGAATGTTGAAAATGGTCTCATCCACATCAATCTGGTACCAGTGAGTAGTATGTTCTCGCAAATTCGCTTTTGATTACTAACTATGCATAGATGATTGTTTATAAAAGGTCGCGGGCCCTTGAACCCGAAACCCTGCTCATCTAGAGAGGTCATCGATCATCGCCTACTACCGGGTTTCAGGATCTGTTACAGTTGCCCGCCTTCTATCTCGTCTTCATGTTATTTACGAAGATTTGACCTGTTTACCCCCCTTCCCCGGCGCCTTCTAACATGCCAAAGTCAGAAATGAACAGGTGCTGGGGTGGCGCGCCATTGCATCGCCGACCCTATGGGTTACGGCAAGACACTCACTACGATCATGACTACGATGAGACCGAAGGGAATGCCTTACCAAGGCCCTGTATGGATTGTAGTGCCGAAAACGCTCGTTCCCCACTGGGAGGAACAGTTTTCGTGCTTCGAGCAGGTATGTGAGGCAAATATGTGATCGAACGAAAGTTACTGACAGTGTCCTGTAGGTGGATCGCCCGTCGGTGTTTGTTTTGACAGACAAGGACATGTCAGCGCGCGAGCTGGCTGAGGCCAAAGATGATTTCATTATCATCACTCCGCAGTACCTGAGCGCCCGGTATCTGGAATGGCAAGACGCCACTCAACAAGCCCGATCCGGTCTATATATCCTCGGCAGACCAGTAGCCCGAAGACAAACATCGTCCAGGTTATGGCAGACGAATTGTGTCTTCGACATCGAATGTTGGACATCCCTGGGCCTTCACTTTCCCTTCGCCATCTTCGACGAGGTACACGGAGCGAAGAATCCCGATGCGATCATCAACAGGGCATCTGCGGCGCTCGACGCCAGGGCGAAACTTCTGGTCAGTGGAACTCCTATGAAAAACAGAGTCTTCGATGCCTTTGGGATTCTCAAGATTCTGCCCGGATGCCCCTTCGCGACGGAGAATGCGTTTTTGCGAGTCCTCAGTGTCAACCCAAAGGCGCGAGGGCCGCCGGAATTGCGATTGAGAAGACTTGCCCAGATTCTCGACGCATGCACGATCGTCCGCCCTCACGAGGCCCTGAATCTTCCAGACCTCGTCGAGCACACAGTCGAGGCCGAACTCCTAGACGAAACGGTCCTCGACATCGCCATGATCGCTCACCAGTTCCACCGTCTCGCGGTAATCTCTGGAGGGGGCCGTCGGCGAAGACCCCAGAATACAGGACATGGCGCCGCCCTTTCTTACGCCACCCGTGCAAGACTGATGGCGACCTCCCCTGTCTTTAACCGTCCAAGCCCAAGTCAAGAGAAAGACATGAGGTCGACAAGGGAGAGGTTCGGAGAATGGTGCACCGAGAAGGGCCACGACAAGCTGACGATCGCGCGCAACCCGGATTTGCTCCGTGAGTTTGCGCAATCCGTACAGAGGAAGAAGTGAGATGAGCGCGAGAAGGATCCAGACTGGAACCCAGAGGTCGGAGACGTCGACGAGGAAGATGAAGTCATCGGTCCCGACGATGCAAACCTTAACGACAACCTACGTCGTGCAAGAAACCGCCAACTTTGGCTCTCGCATCTCGATACGGAATGGGAGAAGGAACTTGATTGGTTTGTGGAACCGTAAGAGTCCCCGGCTCCAGGCCATTCAGAATATCGTGGTGCAAATCGAAGAGATGGAAATCGACGAATCGAGCAACGAAGTTAATCCAGATATCAGGATCATGGTATTTTCCGAAGGGGTGCACGAACTGGACCTTATTGAAAGGTTTCTTCAGTGGCAATTCGAATGGGACTCCAAAGTGTTACGTTTCGATAGTACGCGTTCGCCTGAAGAACGGGAGGATGTGCGACGCAGATTTCAACACAAGAAGGAACGCTCTATCCTTCTCGCCACAGTGGGCGCAGGAGGCCAAGGCATCAGCCTTACAACATGCCACCACGTCGTCCTCATCCAACCTCTTTGGACCTTAGCGGAAGAGAAACAGGCAATCGCTCGCTATCACCGGCAAGGTCAGGCACAAAAGATGCACGTATGGAGGCTTAGGTCATCCGGATCTGTCATGGAGATGCACATTCTGGACAAAGCGGAAGTGAAGGATGCCGAAGTTGAAGAGGTAATGAATCAAATACAACAACCAACCTTTTCCCTCTTACGCCGATACATCACGCCCTGCCTGCGTTTCGAACGGGACATCCTGCGAACTCAACACACACTCCCATCTTCGCTTATCATAATGCGTTCAATGGACCCCGATGCATGGCATTCCCAGACACGTGTTCAGCTCCCTCCTTTGCCCAAAAACACATGCCGAAATTCTTTTTCCAGACGCAGAATCCAAAAGTGCGAGCCTTTCCAGCTCGGCGGTATTGGCGAAGGCGGCCCGCAAGTCACTTCTTATGCTATTCTTCCCATCTCTCTTCAAAGTTAACACGGCTTAATATTCAGCATCACTATTCAACATCGCCTGAGCCGCAAGCACACAAACGCATACGCTCTGTCACATCTCTCTGTCAGCGAGCTGTTGCCCTACATTAGCATCACGGAAGGTGAAGACACCTACGTTTGAGTCACGCAATCTGCCATAACCGAGATGCGGCAGGCCAGTTCATCGAAGCCCAGCCTGGAACATATTCAACATCGCCCAAGCCGCAAGCATATCAACTTATCCACTTTGTCACGTCTCCCCGCAAGTGAGCTGGCTCTCAGACTCTTCATCTCTTTTTATCAACCTTGGCAAAAGCTGAGTCAGAGACTCTATCTCTTACCTTTTGCAGAGTTGCGATTATTTCTCGAAGGTTCAACTGGCCTGTCGTGGGGGCCATGTCCAGTGCTACGTAGCCACAACTTCTTGAGTTCTGTCTATGCCCTACACTGGCATCACAGAAGATGAAGACAGCGACGTTCAAGTCCCCTGATCTGCGACAGCCGAGATACGACCAGCCAGTCCATCGAAACCCAGCCTGGAACAACCCACGCGAAGAGTATTTATCGTGACAAGAGCACAAGCACCGCCGCCAACCACCTGTGAGACAAGAGGTCACTCTTGCGAATCCAAAACCTCAGAGGCGGGAGACCAATCTCGCGGATCGAGAGCCTGCAAGGTAGGAACCCAGCCTCACAATCCCAGGACCAGTTACAACCATGCCCTCGAACGACACAGTCACAGCTAACCTGGTCATCTCAGACAATTTGCCCGACCGCATACGAGACTCGTTTTTTCGGTCGTCTAGCGAAGTCTTTCCTTTCACCTATGAGACATCAACCTACGAATGTCGGCGAACGACAAAGTCGAATCCAGCAAGAAGTATGGGAAGCCTGCCAAATCTCGCTGATGAAATGAAAATCTACGACGACGACAATCACAGATCGCCGCCTAAGATCGAGAAAGGCGACTTCGTTTACATGAAGCTCGTGAAAAAGGGAAACCCAACATACCACCTGGACAGCTAGACCAAGTTCTCTCGCAACCGCTAAGGCCCATTCGAAATCATACAAGTCACCGGTCCACTTCGCTACTACATCAACCACCGCTGTGCTTCAGATGCGATTTCGAGATCTCCATCAAGAAGCTCGAACCGGTGCGCAGATCCGTACGCCAGGCTCTGCAACCCACCCGGTCCTGTCCAGCAAGGCGGCGAAGACAAGTTCATCAACAGCGTCAGTCATAACATCCGCAACGGCAATCTACACTACCATCGGCTACCCAGAACCGACTTGGCAAGAGTCTACACTATGACAAGACGCACTCCGCTCAGTGTGCCACTATGAAACGCCTTTGACGATGTTCATAGTGAACCCTGGAGGATAGATATGCGGCACGAAGTACTGTGTTGCAGGTGGAGGAGTGTCTATCAGAAAAGAAGCAGCACAGCGTTCTTTCCCGACCTTTAGATCCACGCCTTTCACGGAGCAGGGAAGTCAGTCGCAGGCATCCCTGATTTCGGCCTCGTCCGCCAACAACAACAAAAATCCTCACCTTTCCCCCTTCCCTCTCTTGCTGTTCTCGAGCGCTCTTGCCAGAACGATCTTACTCTTCAACTCTTCGACCAATCACTGATTTTTCTGACGACAACCACCCGCCTGGACCCACCCACCGACCTACAAACGCTTCCCGCCTCACCTCGACCACCACCCACCGTGGTTTTGTTTACCTCTTTCTTCCTCCCGCCTACCTTACCTTACCTACCTTGTTTTTCCCTCTCTCTTCTAACCATCCATCTTCTTGTTTCGATTCCCAAACTCTTCACTACCCAACGCGAATTATCAACGCGCGATCACTTCCGCCGCTCACACGAACAAGCTCGACCACTACCCATTTCACTCTCACAGACACCCTCCCCCCATTACATCAACATCATGGTTCAACACTTGAGACCCACGACTCCCCTCAATGGACCCGATCAGACTTCGCAGTCTCGGTCCCCTGCCTCCCCTCTCAGCACCAACCAGCTCACAGAGGGACCCTCTCAGGAACGCCCTGTGACCTCTCCTTGGGCCAGCTACCAGCTTCATCAGGCCATGATGCATCAGCCTCAGGACGTTGGCCCCCGATTCGGCAATGTCGACTACGTTCATCCTCGCTCTCCCATGGTTTCTCATTCACGCTCACCAGACTTGGAGAATGCCGACAATGCAGACTTTGAACCTCTCATGAAGTCTCCCACTGTGTCGTACAAGTATGATTTTCAGTTCGGAGAGACGGATGACGAGATTAGAACCTTCCTCCGAGATGTTCAACACTCGAGACCCCGCGCTCTTTCCTTCTCCGGTCACGAAGGCTTCATGGAGTCTCATGAACCCGCCCGCGCCCGAAGTGCCAGCCCGGCCTTTGGCGAACCTGAGCCCATCCGGCCTGACTCCCCCATTTCGGTCTCGTCGTTTACATCTGCCCACGCTTTGGCGAAGCTGAGCCCATCCGGCCTGATCCCTCCATTTCAGTCTCTTCGTTTACATCTGCCCTCGAGAGCCTTGATGACGCAGATTTTGAGCCGCAGATGAGTGCTCCCATCATCACGCAGAAGATGGGTATCCGGTGGGGCGATAACGATGATGAGGTCGCTGATTTCATCCGCGCCAACGAGAAGAAGAAGGCCTCTGAGGCATCTAACGCCGACCATCACGACCAGGTCTCACTGTCTCCCGAGCAGCCTGGCAGCAAGAAGTCCTCCTTCGACGCCGACCATCACGACCAGGTCTCACAGTCTCCCGAGAAGCCTGGTAGCGAAGCTGGCACTGACAACAAGACCG
Source organism: Colletotrichum fructicola Nara gc5 (assembly GCF_000319635.2). NCBI lineage: Eukaryota > Fungi > Ascomycota > Sordariomycetes > Glomerellales > Glomerellaceae > Colletotrichum > Colletotrichum fructicola. The sequence continues at coordinate 1,543,232 of NW_027094051.1, read as the reverse complement.
AGTCTGACGTCGACATGGAAGATCAGTCTCAATGACAGAGAAATCCCGGATCAGTCTGATGATGATGCTGCCCCCGATGGACAAGACAGCCCCGACGACACGACCGAAGATGCCTGAGCCAACGTTGGCGATGATGATGCCTGGCCATCTGGAAACAAAAAGAAGGTGATTGAGTACACCAATAATATCGACATTGGACATGTCTGGGACCCGACTCGAGGCAACCAATCGGTCCCAAACTTCCGCCACGTTCCCATCGACAAAACTAGCGTCGCCGTGTCGAGATGTTGCATGCGTACACGCATCGCGGACTTACAATTGCTTTTGCCCGCTTCAACATTTCACTGGAGGAGTTGGGATCACGCCCCAGTGCTCAGATTGTCGTCTCTGTCGTCGTCTCTGTCGTCGTCCCTGTTGTCGTCTCTACCCGTCTCTGTCGCTATCTTCGTCGCTATCTTCGTCGTCGTCTCTGTCGCCGTCTCCGTCGCCGTCCATCGTCGTCGTTTATCGTCGTCGTCTACTGTCGTTTCTGCCCCCCGTCTCTGTCACCGGCCTGGTTGAACTATACACTCCTAATTATTGACATCTTTCAAAGTAAAGCATACTGATGCAGATTAAATGGAACGAACCATTGTGGCTAAATGGTCAGAGGAGCTCAACGCCCAGAGCAGCTTCAACCGGATGGCTTGGACCGACTCCGTTTTCGGCTCGTCTGACCTTGAGATGTATCACGACCCTACCACCATTCGACGAGCTAACTTTTACACGTTCGTCGCCGTGTGGGCACAGCGGCTGAAGGAGGAGGAATAAGCCTCCACGATAGCGCCTTGGGAGGACTAAGTCGTTGACATGGCTGAGATCTTGACAGCGAAGTTTACGACTGAGCTTGCCGACACTCGCACGTGGGAGGAAATGCTGTCGGAGGAGACCATCCTTGCTGTGGCCAAGAATGTCAGCGATGACGTCGAGGTCGAGGTCGCCGGGAGCAGCGAGGCCAAGAAGCGTGTCCTGGAGCGAAATGCAATTAATGCCACCGTCTCTGCCGATTCTCCGTCTGAGTCCACGACTTCGACCAACCCTGAGGAGGACGAGGTTGACGAATTTTACGACCACGAGACTATGCGCGAGGTTGGGACGCTTGACCGAGATCTTGATGCCATCCGGAAAGAGTTGGCGCGTGGAGAGGATTTTGAAGTTGAGGAGGTGGACGATGAGGAGGAGACTGTCGTCAGTGGCCTGGAGCCTATTATTGAGGAAGCTGGAGAGGGCCTGATGAAGGACACCGATGTGTCCGCTGTAGCCAAGCACGGCAGAGAGGAGTCGTCAGATGATGACAACTCACCCAAGAGGCAGAAGCGATAGGAGGTTCAAGCGAGGTGAACTCAGGTAGCCTAGCGAATGCATTTTCAGGACTGGAAATTGGGTCACAGGTCGGGGGGAGGGGCGTCACATGTAGGATATCGGGACTTGATTCCCTGCTCACAGATGGTATTATGCGTACGGGGGCCGGGGGCGGAACTCTGCATATGGCCACTTCAGGCATCGCTCACAATTGCCGGGCCTCGAGGCATACAAATCACCTTGCTTATCTCTATTATACGGCCTCTACTGTGACGTGGAACTTGTTGCTCGAAGTAGGATGAAGAAAGTGAGCTCGTGCACGTCTGAGTAAACATAAGATGTCTAGTGTCTCTAGGATTACCGTAGAGAGACCGCCTATTTTCCCTGTGTTATGCTGGCTATTTTTCCTGTGACTATAATCTACTTCACCCTCGTTATCCTCGTCATCGTTACTCCTATCGTCGTCGTCGTTGTCGTTATCGTTTCCATTGCTTCTATCGTCATCGCTTCTATCACCATCGCTTCTATTGTCCTCGTCCTCGTCCTCGTCGTCCTCGTCGTCCTCGTCATCCTCGTCATCCTCGTCGTCGCTCTTGTCATCTCTAATAGAAGTAATTAAGTATATAGGAAATATAACCTGCTGGTTCGCTTCGAGTCTGTCCCTGTGCACTCAGCATCAGTTCATTGCCGACGATAACCCCATCCAACAGCACATCTCATCGATACCGCCGCTTTCCTTACCGCTACGGATTCGGGGTGATCACAGCGTATGCCCGGTCACCGTGAGCATGTCAGACTCAGAATCAACACAATCCGTCCGAATCTCTGCACGCTGTGTTGCAATCTTGGAAAGAGCCCCAATCCTGATGACAGACGCTTTTCCCTTCTCGATGTCAAACTTGCCTTGCCTCATCCACGAGTCGTGGAAGGGCTTGAACGCGACGTCGACGCCTCTCTGCTGAGGGCAAAAGTGTGCCCATTACTCCAAGCGGGAGCGAGTTGCCAAGCTCCCAGACCACTCGGCGAACAAGGGAACATTCAGCATCTCCAAGGTCACCGAAAAACACCAGCAACATGCCCAAGCCAGGTCTGATTAGTCTATGAACCAGCCGCCATAGCCCTCATCATGGTATTTTTACAAGTACACGAAGGTCCTTCAAGCGCCACCAGTGTCAACGGCAGCACCTCCATGGCATGAAAGATCTCTTTTTGATTTGTCTCTCTCTGTGTCGTGATAAGCCTCCTCGCTCTATTCGTTAGCCGCTCCCTTACTCTTCCATCTTGTCGTCATCCTTCTTGTCCTCGTCATCGTCATCATCGCCCTCGAGAGCCTTCTTGGCTAACCGCTCCGCTTCCTCACGCAGCTCCTTGGGTACCTCCTCGTGACGGCCCTTGGTGGGGCCGTTCACGTCACTGATCCAGCTCATCTCAAGCTCGAACTCCTTGTCCTTGTTGTCGTCATGGGCGACGTAGATGATACGGGCAGCCTCCTTGACGGCCTCCTTCAGCGTCAGGCCTCCCTCAGCCAGGTCGAGCTTCTCAAGCTCGGCCTTGGCAGCCTGACGGCCCTTGCCGGTGGCGGCACCGTAGTAGCCCCAGTACAGACCTGAAGGTTCAATCATGTAGAGGAAGGGACCGCCGTGGGTCTTGGATTCGTCCTTGCCTCCGGCGCCGACCTTGGGGCCGGAACCGACCTCGCCGTCGACGGGAGACTCTTGGGAGGGGTCGAAGCCTCCAACAATAGCGGTGATGCCGAAGGGGCGGACGGAGGAGTAGAGGGTGTAGGCTTGGAGGTAGCCGCCCATGCGGGCAGCGAGGTCGGCGGTGGAGATGGGGGTCTTGAAGGTATCGCGCCAGCCGCGTGCTTCTTCGCGAGCACGGTCGACGAAGTGGCGGCCATCGGGAACCATGCCTGAGTAGACCTTGGAGGTGTTAGCCGATGTGCAAGTTTGTGTACGAGAAACGAATGGAGCTGGCATGAGGGGTCGTGTGCGTTTGCGAAGGGGTGCGGAAGCAAGGGTGGACTTACAACACCGAGATGTCTGTCAATGGTGGCAATGCGCTTGTTGGCGTTGGGCTTCCATAGCTTGGAGGTGATGATCTTCTCGACGGCGAGAACGACGCCCTCCTTGCAGCGGATACCGATGGATGTGCCGCCGTTCTCGACTGCCTTCACGGCATACTCGACTTGGAAGTTACGACCATCGGGGGAAAAGATGGAGTTGCTCAGGTCGTAGCCTGTGCCTATCGACGTCTGCCATGGGGTGACTGGTTAGTGAATGCTGCGTGGGTTGTCGTTGTGGCGGGATAGTGATAGCTCCCAACATCCCGGTCGTCCAGCTTCCGGGCCAGGACCTGGCAAGGGCAAGCTTACCATTGTGAATTAGAGAGGGGGATTGGGTATTTGAAATGTGGCTGGCGTGGATACGTAGGGAGAGACTCGGCCGTCGTGATCGGAGGAGGTGAGGTGCAGGTCGTGATGTCGGTCGTGTCGCTTTCGGGTGGTGGTGGATGACGATGCGGGACGTTGAATGGAATTGGGGAATCTGGAGCCTTGAGATCTGAGCTTCAGGCAACCTGAGAGCTGCGTGTTGCTGCGCGAGGTCGACGGCGAGGCTAGACGTAGGGGTGCCTCAGGTTGAAAGCGGGAGGGAAGCCTGGGGCGTGGCTACAGGCAGCTTGGGAAGGGGTGAGGGAATCAAATTGGCTGAAGCCACGTGTGGCTGAAGCTGAGGCTTGACTTCAAGATTAGATAAGGTCCGCAGCGTTGTTCACGATGGAAGCTGCAGGGGATTTCAATATTTTTGATCATTACCTACCCCACCATCCCGCACTCACGGGCAGGTTGAACCTGCAGTGGGCTGCAGGTGCCAGCAGCAATGGAGGGGTTGCGACGGAGGGGCATCATCTCAGCATTCTTTTACGGCAGGCACATCGCGAGGTGCGGCACCCAAGTATTTGGGTCGTGGTGTCATCGCGACGAGTGCGAAAGCTGCTTCCCCTTTCTATCCTCATTTCCTGTTGAAAATCCTCGACATTAATGCTCTGTCTGGCTCAGCGCTGAAAAACCTGACAAATTCCCATCAGGAGCCTGTCACAATTCCTAGACACCGATAGTCCGGCATCCCAGGAGTCCAGGCCCGGATGGATTCCGGCGAAACATGTTGGGACGGGGATCTTTAGGAGCGGTGTGGACGCACCGGACTGGGCCTCGGGAAAGCCCAGGTGGTAAGGTTGAGCAGGCAAACGAAGTGTTGCTGAAATGCGCCGGTTCTTGGGAAGCAACAAGTGCCGCAAAAGACAGAATATATTTTTAGCAGGCCGATTCGGAACAGAGTCTGAGGGATGCCATCATCGTTTTCTGTAGAGAACAAAAGGCAGTCTGGGAGCGTACAGAGGGTGCATATGATGCCGGGTGGGCTCGCGTGTGTCACGGGAAGCTGGTTTGATACCTCCGTGTCTTCCAGAAGCTGGGTTGACCGGTCGTGTCACCGATCCATTGGGCGACAGGCGCGGATCTGGAAGAGTGTATGTTTCAAGTCGACATGTCCTGCCGGCTGGCCAGCCGGACCTGCTCTTGTTACTTTAGCTGCATACATGGCCTCCATCTTTTTCCAGTTGGTCAGGTACCAAATTCACGGTGCAGCCTGGCGATCATGTCTTGCCGTGAATATCGGTATGGACGGTAAATGGTAGGATGAGCTATATTATGGACAGCAAACAGGCGGAAAACAGGGGCATCAGGCAGGCATTCCAGCCTGACGGGACAGCAGATTGGGCGTTAGCGCTATTGGTGGTGATAAATGATGAATGATGAGGTGGTGATGTGTGGATGCGCCATGTATGCGCCGGGCCTGGCCCCGGTCTGGCACCTGGCACGCCGCACCGGTCTGTAGGTCAGGTCAGTCATGTCAGGTCAGGTCAGGTCAGGCACCCGACCGCCAAAAGCCAAAGCGTTCGTTCAGCGCATCTTCCCTCCCTCCCGCCCGCCTCTACCTTACTGCGTACTGGTATCTGCTGGTAGCGGAAAGATGAAGGGAAGGGCTGTCTGGCTACGGCCTGTGAATCTGCGTCACATTGCCCTGCCTGCGTCATGACCTTGCCTGCTAGTTGCCCCCTCCTTCCTAATTTCCCCCTGCCAGGCCAGCCCGGCGTCCCTCGTCCCTCGTTCCAAGTGCCTCTGCTCCCCCCTCCTGCCCTCCACTTGTCTCTCCCCTCCTTCCCTACAAGTCCGAAAAGGGTTATGACTCTTCTTGCCATATAAAGTCCAAACCGCCCTCAACATTCTACAGATTCTTGTATTTTGCAAACTCAACGACTACCGGCTATTGCTACTGAAGAATCATAAACTGTCCCCGTACCGTCGACCGTGTTACCGAACCGAACGAATCCCGCCGTCGCCGCCGAGACGTTCGACTTCTTGCAAACTCACCCCACCAGGCCACTGACTGCATCTGCACCGCTGACCTGTTGGCATCGCATCCGCGCCCCCCTTTCAACCCCAACCCTGCTTGCTGTCTTCCTGCCCAAGGGAACATCAAGACCGAACCAAACCCCCGACCGTTGCTGTTCGAGACCACTTTTCTTTCGTCTACCGAGTCTTCTGTTCGCTTTCTTATCACTACGAATATTCGTCTCCTGAAAAAATCGATTTCCCTCGAGTAAATAGCATAGCCAATATAAACAGTTTTGTTTTCCCACCAGACGCTGTCTCAAGCCACCCCGAGCCGAGCACCCCAAGAAGAAGAAGGAAGAACAAGCCAAAAGACAGCTATTTACTGTCTTCCATATTTCGCCAACATCTTTACCTCTACAGCAAACAGCTTCAGATCCAACGGCCTTTTTTTTCTGGCTTCTCGGCCAATTTCACAGCTCCCAAGAAGGCAAGTCTTGCTCCCACGAGCCAACTCCGGCGCCGTCCGATCAAACGCCCCGGTCCCGCTTTCGGAGCCCCGCCGGGGTTTTGTCGGAGATGATCAATAGCAGCAGCAACATCACGGCTTGCACAAGTCTAACGAAGAATATTTGCTAACAAACTCACAGGAAGATGGTTTCCTTCCAGCCCTCCATGCAGGTCCAAGATGACCTTGCAACCCTCTTTTCCCGCAACCTGACCTTCAACCCCGAGGTTCAGAGCCCGGCCCCTCTTAAGGTTGAGGAGGAGCTCAAGCAGCAGACCCCAGACCCCGCCCCCGCCAATGCCGCACCGGCCCCCATCATTTACTCCATCTCTCAGCACTACAACCCCAACGCCCACATCGTCCGCCAGCAGCAACAAGAACCTCAGCACGAGGTCCAGCGTCCTTCCTCTGAACCTCCTCAGACTGAGCAGATCACCCCCGAGTTGGTTCTCGCCCAACACGGCGTCGACACTTCCGTTCTCTCCCCCGCCCAGTTCCAGCTCTTCCGAATTTCCGAGGAACCCCACCAGCTCCGTCTGATCGAGCTCTGGCGCGAGGCTCCGCCTACCTCGAGCAACGATAACCCCACCCTGGCATGGACCAGCACCACCCTTGAGCAAGAGGAGCAGCTGGCTCGCATGCGGTACGAGCGTACGGAGGCTGAGAGACAGCAGCAGCAGCAGCAAGTCATGAGCCTCGACGGAACCCAGATCCAGGCCGATGACAGCCGCTGGCTCGCAAGCTCCATCTCCCACCACGTCGAGCCCTACATGATGTCCGGCTACGAGGAGATGATGCGTCGCGAGCAAGAGCGCGAACAGCGCATTCGGGAGCAGCAAGCACAGGAGCAGCGTGAGCGCGAACAAGCCGAGCTTCTCCGCTCTTCGGGCAACAACTACTCTCACTACGGCTCAGCCGTCGGCTCGTCGTATAAGCCGGCCACCGACCCGGTCTACAAGGGCTTCGGCGACGACTGGGCCCGGGAGCAGCAGATGCAGATGGAGAACCAGTACGGTGCCTACCAGGCATGGGGAGGCAACATGGAGGCGATGGAGATTTAATGAGCTTCGTACATATCATTATTCAGCATTCGTCCAGCATAGCAGCGAAGGCACACAACGGCAGCAGATACCAGTTAGACTGCATGAAGGAACAGGAACGGATGGAAGAGTCGCGATTTTGGCACGCCTTTGGAGACCTTTTCACTTTTGTTGGCTCCGTTATGAATAGGCATTGAACGTATACCATTGGGAAGGCATGAGAAATGAATAGCGAGAAAATCAATTCAATTATGTTACGTTACGTTTCATGGGGCGACGAGCTTGAAGACAGGCGGGACGAATATGACAGTGATGAACTTGATGATGCCAGTGATGGGGACAAAAAGGATGGGCCTGAAGAGGTATGTGTGGGAAAGAAGCGAACGATGAGGATGGGGATGAAAGGGGTGCTCGACGGTTTGCACGCGCATGACGTAGGCAATATCCAGAGGTACTGCCTTGACACTCACTCACGTATTGCACTCGAAGTCGGTAAGTTGCTAAATGTGTTTACATTCGGCAAGCATATATGCTCTATTCAACCACGTAAAATGATGTTGCCATCCCAATCTCCCCCTTTCGTATCCATAGTCGTCAGACTTCAACTTGGTAGCCCCCTTTTCCAATGGCTTCCTTTTCGGCCCCAGTAAGAACAACAGTCCTCATCCCATTATGCCCAATATTTTTGGTTGAATACTAAAAAATGTTTTCGTAAAGTGGTATCTCGCTGTATACGCCGGGTATATGTATGGTCCATGATCGTAGCGTCGATTAAGTGTTTTTTGTACTAATGCTTTTCATCCCAACAATCAAATCCGCCCGCCTGGATTCCCAGGGTGCTCCGTCATCCTGCTCGAAAGCCACTGAGCCGAGTCCATGCCGCCAGGCACGTTGACCTGCCATACAGGCGGCGGGGGGCTCGGCAGCGGCACATCTCCCGGCGACGGCGGCGCGAGGAAGCGGCTGTGGTAGCTGCTGGTGCGCGTCGCGCGGCTGTACCGGTCGTAGCGGCTGTTGCGCGCCGTCGTGCGGCTGTCGCGGTACGTGTCGATGTGGCTGACGCTGTCGCGGCCGGTGTAGGTGTTTGTGACGGCGACGCCGGTGGTGGCGGTCGTGAGGTTGGAGATGCGGCTTGCGCGCGGGTCGTTGTTGTTGAAGCCGCCCCACGTTGTTGAAGACTGCATCGAGTCGCGGGCGTTGGGGTTGTTACCGGGCGGGGTGAAGCCCATCGAGAGGGCGGACATGCGCGGGGAGACCCAGTTGAGGGTCGGGGCGGTGGAGGGGACCATGGGGGAGAGGTGGAGGCCGTCTTCGAGGTCGGAGGGTTCCTCGTGCGTCTGCGAGGTGTTAGCATGGAGTGCTTCGAGCGTTGCTTGGTTAGGGGGATGTAGTACCTCGCGGGTCGGCGTCGGGGCGAGGTAATGCCCGCCCGCGCCGTCTTCCCTGGGCGTCACGAGCCCTTCGCCGTCCTCCTCGCCGCTGCGTCTCCGGGCGTACGATAAGTCGAATGTTTTGCTCAGGCCGCTGCGTCTTGACGGGGCTGTCGATGTTGCCGCGTCGTCGCCGGGGTGGTGTATACGAGGGAGCTCGGCCGCGTCGAACTCAGCTTGGATCTCGGCCTGGATGCCGGCTTCAATCTCTTCCAGGGGTGCATCTACATCCGAGAGGCGGAAGCGGGCCTGTCGTGCGCGGCCGCCGGATTCGTCGCTGCGGACGTAGGACGGCTTGCCCTGCAAACGCTCACGCCAAGCTACGGCGCGGGGGGCCTGGGACTTGAGGCCGGCACGGTACCACACGAGCTGCCAGAGGGGGCGGAGTGTGGCGAGGGAAGCGGCGGTGATGCCGATGCCGGGCTCGACGGTGCTCCAGAGGGCGACGTCGGTGGTCGCCCAGAGGAAGTCGTCGCCGTTGAGGAGGGTGGGGATGTAGACGGACCTTATGACGGTGGCGGCGGAGCCGATGGCTGCGAAGGAGAGGATGGCGAAGGCGAGGAGGCGAGTGCGTTTGGGGAGGGAGAGGGACCAGACGATGAAGAGCGGGAGGATGCCGAAGGACCAATCGGCGAGGCAGTTGATGATGGAGGCCGTGAGGGTCATGATGACGACGACGCGGTCGTTGAAGCACTTCCCCTGCACGCGGGGGGATTCCTCCCAGAAGGTGTTTACGGGGACGCACTGGAACGTGACCATGAAGAAATAGGTCGTGCCGAAGAGAACGGTGCCGAGCATGAGCACGCGCAGAATCCAGATGTGGGAGCGGCGGATGGAGACGCGGAGGAGGAAGTAGCCGACGGAGATTTTGAGGAGGCAGGTCGAGATTATGTAGAGGAGTTCGCAAATGTACCAGTACTGTGATGGTTGTTAGTGAGGTGGATTTCTGGGAGGGTGGGACGTGGAGAGGGGTTACCATGAGGGCATCACGGTTGGCTTCCTCCGTAAGATCTGCCCTGTGTCGCCCTGTGCCATAACGGACGCCTTGTATTTGCATTATCAGGTAGACAGTGAATAGGAGCTGTAAGTGTGTCAGTCACATGTCAAGAGTCGCAAGCAGCAAGTTCTGGCGTCCTACCATGAGCCCAATCATCAACTTGTCGTCGACGCCAAAGGAGCGTATGATCCATCCTCGACAGTATATGCGCAGGCCGACGACGCTCCAGCACAGCACGAAGAAGAGGACCGCGACGGCCAGCACTTGCCCGCTGCGATCCTCCATTCTGCCTGTATCATCCACGGTTCCGTCTTCCCCTCTCTCTTTCTCGACGGTCGTCCGTCTGTCGTCTGCTTGTGTTTTGCTTGCTCTTCCTTTCACCTGGACATATTGACGGGGTTTTGGCTTATGATCGTCGGGATTAAGGCGACGGGCGGGACGTGATGTGCAGTGTGTGATCCGGGTTGGCGGGACGAAGCCGGGGGGGCGATGGAGAAACGGGAGATGGGGTAGGAGAAGATGGGACCTGTCAGGGTCTGGGGTGGCTACCACTGGGTATACATATCATGAACGACGTGTGTAAGAGAGAGTGAGAGAGTGGACGAGCCAGCAAGCATAAGCGTGAGTCTAGCCACGCTCGGGTCTTCGGTTGGGAGGGAACCAGATTTAGGGGTACGTTAGGTCTGATATCTCGATTGAGCCGTGGCAGCAGGTAAGAATAGCCACCAGTCCATTCCCGGGAAGCCAGAGCCGGGGAACGCCTCCGGCTTTGGGTGACGGTGGTATCCGTACATCCATACGAGTTGGACGTGAACGATGGCGGGGCGGGCATCTGTTGTTCGCTCGTCCACCAGGAGCTGTCCACAATCTCCGCCGCCCACCCTCCCGCTTCACTTGAAGAAACATCACACTCGTGGTGTATGAGTGTGGGCGGGAGTCAGGTCGCGAAGTCTATGAGAGTGACGCGCCCAATAGCCTTGAGATGCTTCTGAGGGCTGCATCCAGGCGTGTTTTGGAGAAGTAGAGACGACGTAGCTACGTCTCCTTTCTCCCATCCCACCTCCATCGCTCTGTTCCGCGTGCGCCCCTGGTGCCTTATTCCCAGGCACAAGAACAGCAACACATCCCCGCCAATGAGGATGGGCGAGTAGCGCAGGTTGCGCAGCTTGAGTGAGATAGGGTTTTCTGGCTAGCGGTCGAGTTGGCGTGGTTGACGACGTCGGCGAACAGACGCTAAAGCACCTCAGTAGCTCGAAGAAAAAAACACGACCCCCAACAGAGAAGCGTCAGGTAAACTGGATCAGGTCTACCGTGGAGCCTTTGGGACCCGGGCGACCATGCGGCTCGAGCGGTGGGTTGGTTGCTGTGCCTGGATCGTTCCGACTCTCTTGTTTACGCTCAAGCCTCCTACTCTTTTGCAGGGAAAGAGGGAAGATCGACTCCAAGGCGGGGGCTCGCTTGGCGTTGCGTTTTGTTTCTTTTGGGTATAACGCCAGGAACGGCTGGTCTGTTTTTGGAATCAGCTAAGAGACGTTTCCCCTTTTTCCAGTGCCTTGTTTCAGGGCGGTACTTGAAAGACGGTGTTTCTATTCGCTCGAGTATGATAAGAGAGTGAGCTGATGATGCAAGCCGGGCTGTGAATAAAGCTTGAATTGAACTTGGGTTTTTTTTCTGCCTTTCCGGTGGGACGAAGCTGTCCATCGGTCGATGCCATGTTTATCTGACGTCGATCTTGATCCCTGGTAGAGTTCATCAAAACGTGTGAAGAAGAGGGGGATGAACCGCCCTGCGACACCTGCTGCACGCGCTATGCAAGACGAGAGTCTTTGGATTTCAGTATAGCAAGGGAAGGGGACGAAACATAGTTTGAGAGGTGCAGAGGAGGCAGGAAACGGTCTCACGCAGTTGTGATCACGGCCAGACAACTTGGAATGGAAGTTGCACCCGCCGTGCTGGGTCTAAACGCCGATCCGAAACCCGCAAGGTCAGTGTCGCCGCAGCACGGAACTGCGGAAAGGATTGCCCCGAGTTCTCTGCTTCCTGTCAGTCCAAGCACTCGCAGTAGTAGCCATGCGAAACTGATGCCATCACGCGCATGAAGGGGGCCAAGAACGGGCCTTGCGTTAAACAAATATGCATTGATGGATGGTCTACGTGTATCTGTACGCGCGCGACAGAGAGCAAAAGATCAACAGCTTTCGTGATGCGTCATGCAACTTTCCGTCGTGTGTCTGGGCCTTCCGCGGCCAATCGTGGAGCCACACGAGCTGTCACGGCCTTGGCGACGATGCGCAACAGGAGAAAGGCTTGTCATGCTTTCTTTCCCCTCCGTCTTCCCCAGGCGCCCCCATCACCTCTTCTTGTTCTTGCGCTTGTTGGCCTTACCGGTCTGCGCGCCGCTAGCCTTGGCCTTACCAAGGGAGTCGGTCGACTTTTCCAGAAGTTCAAAGTCGTCAGCGGTCGAGTCGGAGCTGGGAGTGTGCTGGGCGTTGCCGTCGTCCGAGTCGAACTCCTCAGTCTCGAGTGCGACCTCCTCGGTCTCCTTGTTGAGAGCGCGGCCCACGGTGCGGTTGTAGGCCCAGATGGGGAGGCGGACGAGCGCGGTGTCGTGGATGGTGGGCTGAGGAAGCTCGTTGGGCTATTTTTCTTTGAGTTAGCATCACCCGAGATTTGGGCCATTGCGTAGCGGAGATTGTGCCTGTCAAGCTCTAGCTTGACACTACACGCGGCGATCAGAACTTACATCAAGCAGGAACTGCTCCACCTCGCCGTCCTCGTTCTCCTCCTCGAGGTAAACGTCGCCGACGGAGTCGACAACGAGGATCTTGCCGTTCTCAGCAACAACACGCTTCTTGGCTCCAGTTGGGCCGGAGGACTGGGCGACGGCGGTTTCGCGGGGAGTCGCGGTGCCGCTGCCGGCGGGCTTGCGACCACGGCCCCTGCCCTCCTTAGCGGCGCCCTTGCGAGCGGCCTGCTCTTGCATGCGGCGCTCCTTGCGGTTCCTCGGGATGGGGGGCGCGTCCTCGTCGTCTTCGGCAGCAGCCGGGGCGGGCGCAGGGGCGGGGGCGTCGTCAATGCCAGGAATGTTCAGGTTGTCACCCCAAGCAGCATTGCGCGCAAACTTGATGTAGCGCTCCACGAAGTCTCTCTGGCGCTTCCATGACATGTACAGGGCAATGTAGTGGAAGGCGCCGCCGGCGACGAGGAAGACTCCGAAGAGAACGGTGCCAAGACCGGGGCGGTAGCGGTTGTAGTAGTAGTTGGTGCCCTTCCAGGCGGGGAAGCCATTGCGGAGGAAGTGGTCGTAGCGGTCGCGGTCAGGGCCGCTCAGGATGTTGCGCACGAGACCGAGGCGGGCCTGGCGGTCGGAGGCGATCTTGACAGCGGCCTTGATCTCCTTCTGGGTAGGGGGCTTGGAGACATTGACACCGGGCTTCTTCTTCTTGTCCTTCTTGGCCTTGGCACGCTCGGCGATGAGCTGCTGGCGGACCTTGTCAGGGTGGAGGGAGCGGGAGATCTTGCGGTAGGCCTTGGTGATGTCGTCGATGGAGGCGCCGTTCTTGACGCCGAGGAGGTCGTAGAAGGTCGCGTCGGCATTGGGCTCGTGCGCCTTGATCTCATCACGGATGCGGAAAATCTCGCGATCTATTTGTGTTCCTTGTCAGCTTTTGTGTCGCACAATGTGCTTTGTGTCTGCGGATGCAATTGTTTGCTCACCTTCCTTGCTCCAGGCCGCGGTCAAGGGCGACAGGAGGGCCAAGAGGCCAATCGACAGCACGCTGAACCTCATCCTTGCATAACCAGAACCAGCGTACTATGCCAAATAGTCGACGAGATGCGGCACGGGGACGGCCGAAATATGGGAGAGTCTCGGTGTCGAGTCCTGAGGATGCCAGGTGTTATTAGCTTTAGCTTCTCAAATGGGGACGTGGGGAGCATGTGGCATGGAGCTGCCAGCGAAGCAACAACAACAGCAAGCAAGACGCAACGCATGAACCACCAATCAAACAAAACGAACGTAACCTACCTCTCTGTCCTCTTGTTCTGTTTCCTCCAAAAGGGTTGACAAATGACTTTGCCTCCCTGCGAATCCGAATGCTAAAGAGCAGAAAACTGGCTGCCCAGAGAAATGAAAATTTTCCCGAGACTTGCAAATGGGAAATGTGGTCTCTTGGGCCAGGAGAAATCTCAAAGGAGATTGAATTTCCCGTTGGACAAGGGAACTTTTTTGCCTTCCACCGGGGGGCCAGTCGCAAAGGGTCGCTGCTGCTGCTGCTGGTGCTGCGGCCCAGGGGACTCCCGTTTGCAAAAGAGACTCAAAGGAGAAGGTTCCGGACAGGGGTTCATGAATCGCACCAGTCCCTCTTGGGCCTAGATCGATCCAGATCTGCTCCCTTAATTGTGCGGCCTATATGTCTTATGTAAGCCATACAACGGGTGCCACTCGTTGGATAACGTCCCTCGGTCAGCAGGGTGAGGCTCGGTGAGAGGCTTCAACCAAGACATCTGCAGTGGACACTCATTTCCTATCACCACCATAGGTAAGGTTTACACGACCGGCACCAATAGTCTGTCTCTTACACGATGTGAAGCTATTCCCCCCAAAATATTTCTCATGGTCTATATAGCGAACAAAAAATCCAAACAATATCCTCCACGCCCAAGTATCCCTCCTAAGTTTTCCAAAGAGAAGCCATTCTAAGATTGTGATGGCCCTCCATTCATCTGATGCTCAAAGAGCTTACTCCCCCACCACCACGATGGCTGCTCAAAACTCTTCGACACGTTGTTGAAGGCGAGATCTCGAAGATTTTCCGGGCCAAGCCTTTGATGCTCACGTAGCTTCGGCCGGAACTTGTCGCCTATCGGAGCCCGGCACAACAAGCATTTCCAACCCTGCGCCCATGTAGCATCGTCCTCGGACACGTCCTCTTCGGCCCCGCGAAGCGGCCTCGACGCCAGCCACTGCTTAAGACACCGCGCCCCGACAAACGCCTTGCAGCACGGCATCTTGACGGGCTGGTGGAACGGCTGCGAGCCCCACGTATCCGTACACACCGAGCACTGCGTCTGTCCCTGATTGATAGCCTCTTGCGGTTTGACCACAAAGGCCTTGACGCCGCGGTCGGCCGCCTGGTTCCGGGAATTGATATCGTTCGCGATGATGCGCCTGTTGCGCCTGATCAACTTCACCAGGGCCGACGTCTCGTGTGCGGCGTCGTAGAGGTTCTCCTGGATCTCGCTCCTGCGAGCGAGCAGAGGCCAGTGGTTCTCGAGCTCGAAGACGCATTCCTGCAGCACATCCCAAGCGGCGAGGTCCGGGTCGAGGCACTCCGGCTTCTTATGCGACGGGTGCGACCTTGTCCGAATGGACGGATAGGGGTTCAGGATGGCGAGGAGAGCGCCGCCGAGAAACATCATCACCTCCTCGTCAAGCCCTGCGTCGTACGCGAGGAACATGAACATCCACTGCAAGAGCGTCTCGCGACGTAGAAGCGCCGACGGCCAGTTGTCCAGGTCCATCCACTGGACCCTTCGTGTGTGGAAGGTGGCGTTGTTGTACGGGTAGCTTTGCGAGATCTGGGGCCCCCGTTTGATTAGTTCCTCGTGGCAGTCGTCTCCGAGGTCTACGAGCCTGTCGTACCGTTTGGCACAGGCGTCGAAGTCGACGTCGACGTACTGCATCTGGTATTCAGGGAAGTCGCTGGCACGATACAGGCCGTAGATTTGTCGTGCTCTGTCGGTGACTGTCCAGTCTTCTGTGTAAACGTTGGTGGCTGCGTCGTATCTGAAGATACGCCCCATCCAGAATCGTTCGCGCTGGCCGCGAGGTATCTTGTCGATACCCTCAAGGACGGACTCCGCCTCGTTCTTTCTCAACGTGATGGCGGGGTTGACGCGCCACTCCTCCTTGGTCGAGGGGCAGTCGCACACATCCATGGCGTGTCCAACATGACTGAAGACCACTTTGCAGAAGGTCTCTTGCCAGCAAGTGTCGATGATCTGGCTCCATTCCAAGCTCTCGGAGGCGATGGGGTAAGGACTCGTCAAGATCCTGTGCATGAGCAGGAGGAGCCTGAGAATGTAATACTCCTTGTAGGCATCGAACCTAGCGGCCAGCTGCTGGTCGGGGTCGTTTTCCACCGGGGTCTTGGGGTGTATGTCCCACTCCCCAAAGACGTCTTCTCGTCTCTCGACATGAACGTCAATGTCTCCTTTGCAGAACGGGCACGCGGTGCCAATGTACTGGATCTTTTTCATGTCGTTGGAGAGCTCGTCGCATTGCCGATGATAATTATGGGAGCAGCGGATCCAGTTTGCCATCCAGTGGATGTGCTTGCCATTTGGGACCTGGTCGTGGGGATCCTCCCAATTTTCCCTGAAGATGTTCTCTTCCTGGTTCACTAGATGATGTGGGTGGCCGGAGGGGCTTGGTCTGGGGTGCGGGACTGTGAAAGCGTTTGCTGGCAGAGGTCCAAAGTCGGGTGCTTTGGGGCAGAAATATCTGCGCCATAATTGGATGCACATTTTGATGATGATGATTACTTCTTCCACAGCTATAAGATGTGTTTTGTGTGTAAAAAGGTGCAGAAAGCTGCCGACTACAACAAGTATTGGGACAGTTGTTAGAATCTAGGAGAATGTCAACGTGAAGGCAACTAATCGGCAAATCCATGGAATTTATCATGTAGGAGGCGCCCAGCTCGTGGCATAGACCAGAAGTGCTTGTGCGCCTGTATTGAAAGAAGCTTCAACAATCAGCATACCCGAAGCAGTTGAGTCTTTGAAGTTGAGGCAGATTATCCATGGCTTTGGGAAAACAACATTAAGTAACCATAATGGAGAAAGAAAGCTTTGAGCAAGTCACCAAGGAATTAATATTAATGTTGGACCGGATTTAGAATTACTACGTTCCTAACCTAATCGAAAAATAATAGGAAGAGCTCTGAATGTCCCCTTTTTTCCATTGTTCATCGCTCCTGACGCTGCTTTGTCAACTAAACGCTCGGATAAGCGAGGCAGACGGAAGGAAACCAGTGGGATGGGGTGGTTGGTCGCGTCGTCGTTGAGGCACCTTGCAAGTTATCCATGTCCAAATTTCATGCAATTACTCATGCGTGGCTTGGCTACCTTATTCTATCTACCTCATTCAGAGCCTGTGCAGCCGAACATCGGGTCCCTCCATTCGGGTCATTCTGGACGACCCCGGACCCACGCCTCTCTCGGCCCCGGGCCGGGGACCCACTACGGGACCGGCGATTGAGTGGTGAATTGCCTAAAGCGGAAGACGTCAGTGAATCACTGCAGAACTATTGAAAAGCTTCACGTGAAACCTTTGGATCTGGTCGACATCCACCCAGGCTCTTGAAGTGACCCCTCAGCAACATATACGAAACCTCGGCCGAGTCGTCGAGGCCCAGATGTATCTGCTTCTTCTTTGTCATCTCGGCCTCAACCTCACTCGCCCGACGCTCAGCAGATCACGCTTTCACAAAGAGCAACATGACAGCAGCCCCAATAATGGGCCAATTTCTGTCACATGGGCCAACAGATTCCGGTCCTCGGCCGAGTGGGCGACTATGAAGGGCCCCGACCTCCGCTGAACAACGGCGTTGTTCAGTCTCGCGGCCATATCTCCCACCTCGCCGCCATGCAATTCTTCAGAAACCAAACATGATAAGTGACTTTCTGGATTTTTGCCATGCAGAGTATGAGCATAAGTATCCGGCATCTTCTGGGACAGCCGAACATGAAGGCAGACCCAAAACACTCAACATCGCAACATCATCCGCTCGCCACCATGGTCTCCGCCATTCGCGAATTCATCGAAGAGTGCGTCTCCATCTTCCGCTGCGTCCACATTACTACCGAAGCCCCCAGAAAGCGCGCCATGTCTCTGCCCATGGTTCACTATCAACACCCACCGGAGTCAACCTTGTTTAGATGCAAGTCTTTCAACGAGCTCACACCCCAGCGGGACCCAAAACAGCTTCGTCCAAGAAACATATCCACGGAGGCCGTAGTAGATGCGGAATATGTAATGGAGGCGAAATCTATAATCGCGACGGAGGCCGACATCAAAGCTTCGGCCAATCTGCCTTACGATCCCCTCGCTCTACATCCTGTCACTTTCGACGTTGACAACCCAGCCCCCGAAGACGCTGAAGCTTCGTCTTCCTCGCCTCTAGTACAAGGCGTAGAGAACAACGGAACAAGCGGGGATTTTCACGAACGCTCGTTCCGCATGCGCATGGTAAGAAATAGCGCCATCTTGGTCCCTACGTATCTGCCGCCTCCTCGCCGTCTGCTGTCCTCGCCTCTTTACTCGATTGAAGAAGAGGACGAGCCTAGGAACTATCTTCGTGGCATGACTGGTCGAGAGCGTCTTGACTAAGTTTTGCTACCACATTTAAGGGTGTGGTGTGGGATAGTGAGTCTGATATGTTGGCTCGATTTGGGCACCATTAGTAAAAAAGGAGGGAATTGATTAGTTGATAATACCGTCAGTAACAGCGCAGGCAGTTCACATTTATCAACTCAATGCTTCTGGACGTGTACATAACGTAGAAAACACCTTTTAGACATTAAGAATCTATGATGCTCTACCAAAATCAAACAGCCCGCGCGGCCGCCTTTTCTATTGAATCAAAGTCTTTTCCCAAACTCTGACGCCGTAAACACATGATCCCCACACATCCTATTTCTTCGCGCCCTGCTTCTTAAGCGCCTCGTGATTCCGGCACCACTCGTCCCACGCCTTCTTCATCTCGCCCTGCACCCCGCCAGCAGCACCCTTATCCACGGCCCCCACAACCGCATCGACAACCTTCCTATCGCCGTTGTACGCGTGGAATACGCTCGACGCGGCAATGAGGCAAGCCGGCACGGCAGCCTTGGCATGCGCCTTCGTCTCGCCCGCCTTCAGCTCCTCATACACACCCTTCAACACTTCCAGCGCCTCCTCCTTATCGACCTTGCCAGCCGCAGCGGAAGAGCGCGCCTTGCGCAGCCGCTTCTGGTAATCTTTAATCAGCTCAAACGCGCGGTCCGCGAGCGTCTTGATGGTGCTCGTTCGGACCAGCTCCAGCAGCGGGCGCAGGACGGCGAGCGTCGTGGGGCTGCCGGCCTCGTTGCGCACAAAGATCTCGAGCAGGTCGAGCACGCGGCGCTTGAAGTTGACGACGGACTCTTTGGCGGCCTTGCGCTCCTTCTTCTTGCTCGGCGCGGCCTTGGCGCGCTGCTTGAACACCTCGGCTAGCTTGTTGTCGAGCTCGAGCATGTCCGAGTCGCTCATGTCGGCGTCGTCGTCGGACGAGTCGGCCTCCTGGTCCTTGTCGAGGCGGTGGCTGTTGAGGATCTTGCCGAGGGCGTCGTCGAGGGCTTCCAGGTTCTTGGCCTCTTCGTCGTCCCCATCATCGGCCTCGGAGCCGTCGTCGTCGTCTTCGTCGTCGTTATCCTCGGCGTCTTCGGCATCGCCGGTGTTGAGGGTGACGAATTCCACATCCGAGTCGACTTCGAAATCTGAGCCGAGCTCGTCTCCGTCGTCGTCCTCCTCCTCCTCATCCCCGTCCTCTTCCATTTCCTCGACGTCATCGTCTTCGTTGACGTCGAAGAGGGATTGCTGGCCCTTGGCGCTTTCGTCGGCTGCAAGGACATCCAGCAGGAGCTCGAGAGCCTTGGGCGAGACGCGGCTGGTGAAGTATCCGAATACCCGCTGCGAAATCTCACGCATGAGCGCGGACTGTTGCGAGACGAGCGCGAGGAGGATCTCGACCAAGAACTCTGCAGCACCCTCCTCGTCCTCCTGGAGGCGTGACTGGTACTCCTTCAGATCGCTCAGAAGCTGGAACGCGTCCGGCTCCTCGTTGTACAGCTGGAAGATGGCGATAGCGTGCAGCAAAGCCAGGCCCTGCGCGATCTTGACGTCGTCGGCAGCACCCTCGCCGGCGCCGGCGCCCGTCTTCATGAGCTTCTCCAGGCGCTTGCGGGCTTGGTTGACCTCCTTCTTCATGTCCCCCTCCATGCGGATGTAGTCGGGGTTGATGGACTGGACTGCCGTGCAGAGGTAGTTTGATTCTTCGGCCTTGCGGGAGAGCTTGGCGAACGCGGATTGGAGACGGTTCCTTGACAGCTCCTGGACCAGAGCGTTGGCGTTCTCCGGGATCCAGATAAGCTTGGCGTAGGCGAGAGACGTCAGTTCTTGGAGTGAGGGCTCTGGGGCTGAAGTGGTCAAGCGGAAGAGGTAGTCGATGTACACGCGGAGGTCAAGCTTGACGGTGTTGATGTCCTTGGCAGAGGTGGCTGTCTTCATGACGGGGCCACTGAGCACCTGAATGATATCCTCACCCGTCTCAGCTTGCACGTGCTGCAGAATCTTGTCGACCGTCTTGGTCTTCGTCATGACGTCGAATCTGTACAATCCGTTGTTGCTAATCAGGTTGTCGAGAATGATGCCCGTGGCCTCGGGGTGCGACGCAGAGGCTTCTTCAATCGTCCTCAACGTCTTGAGCGCCGCTCGGTGCAGATATCGGTCCACCTGGGACGCTTGGTTGATGAGGCAGGTCATGACATTCCGGCTGAAGAGAACGTCAAGGAACTCGTCGTTATTGATGTACGCCTGTAGCATCTTTTGGAACACCAAGAAGCCTCGGAACTTCTGGCCTTCGGTCGCCGCCTTTGCGAAGAAGTTGTCTGCAGATCGAAACGTTAGCACAATGTGTGATTTGAGAAAGAAGTCGCAAAATCCCCGACTTACCATCGACAACCCTCTTCCAAAACGTCCTAAACTCCTCAACATGCTCGCTGCCCAACTTGGCAAAGTGCACAGTGATGAGATCCCACACAAAGTGCAGCTGCGGCGTCCAGTTGGCCTGCTTGTTCTTCTGCCCCCTCTGCGACATCTGCTTCTCCTTCTCCGCCTGCTCCTCGTTCGCGCTGCTCTCCTTCAGAATCGTCGCCAGGTCGCCCAGGTTCCGCGACGACAGCGGGTGGTGCTGCGGCTTCGACTGGTCGTCGCTCTTCAGCTCAGGGCACTGCTCAAGCGCAATCAGCCAGATCCCGACACCCTCAGGTGTCTTCGCCCAGCCGAGCTCGACCAGCTGCTGCAACACCATCTCGATGCGGCTGCGGTCCAGCTGGGCCAGCGCCTGCGCAACGACCCATCCGCACTGCGGCCGCAGCCAGACCTTCTTGTTGCCCAGCCTTACAAGCAGCCTCAAGACCTCGTTCCACCGCTCGGGACCATCGTCGGCCTCGAACAGAACGCGCGCACGGACGAAGCACTCCAAGCCGAAGAGCTGTCCGAACCAGAGATCCCGCTCCTCTTGGCCCGGCATGTTTCCGCCGACGTGCGTCCTCTCGAGGAGCATGCCCAGGACCTTCTCGAAGGTGAGACCGGCATACCTCTCCTTGGCGAGATTCCTCGGCGGGCCCAGCAGCTGGCTCAGGATCTCGGTGAGCACCAGACTGTATCCCAATCTGCTCGCGGCGCGTCCGCTCGCGAGGCCTCTAAACAGGCGCCAGTCGAGATGCCTCTCCAGGCAAGCCTCCGTCACGCCCTCGCCGTCCAACAGGCTCGAGATAATGGCCCCGGCGGCCTCGATGCGGTCCGTCTCGTTCTCGCTGCTGAGGAGTTCGTAGAGCTTCGCCTCGCGCACGCGGTCCTTGCCGGTGGAGTTCTCGACGAAGAGCTTCTTCTCCAGGACGACCTTGGGCAGATTCGCCCGCGGGGCGTCGGCGGTCGCATCGTCGGGGGTGCTGCTGCCGTCGGTCGTCTTTGCGCGCTTGTTTGCTTGTTCGGCGGCCTTGAGGGCTTCCCTCTCGGCGCGCTTGCGCTTTGCGCTCGCCGTTTTTGTCATTACGTTCAGTGGTTATGTGCTCCCGAAGGCAAGTATGTAAAATCGTAAGGAAATCAATACGAAGATGAAGAATGGCGTTTCTTTTTCCGTTACAAAAATTGCCTTTCCCGTTCGTCGCTCAACTCAGCGCACTGATGCTGCTGCTGCTTCTGCTGCTGCAGGGTCCCAAAAAGTTTGGCAGCGAAAAAGTTCTGCCGAGCGCCACCGCCCCGAGCAGCAAGCAATTCCAGTTGCAGCCGTTGCAGCGTTTTCAGTGTTCGCAGTCACCTCACCCACGCCCCGCCGTTCAGTGGTGGGGATCCCTGCCGGTGTCCCACTTCTACCCGCGCCTTCGATCCACTGCGTATTTCCCAGCTAATCCTCTACCTCAACCTTGATGGTCAACGACACACATGTCAAAGTATCTCGCTATCTCGTCCCAAGACTCTCGATCGTCCCTTCTGCTCGCAGCCGTCTGTGCCCAGCTCGCCAAAGGGAGGTTGTCTCCCAATCCCACCACAGAAACCCTCTTGCAACGTCCATCCTATACTTACATATCCCAGCCATTTGTATCGTGGTCTCGTCAGCGCCGGAAGCACCTCGCGTCTCCCGGCCCGCTGATGGCTGATTAGCTTGACCAGCAGTGTGCCCTATCAGACATCGCCAGGGTCCCCATTGCGCTGTCAGCCCGCATGGCTCTAACCATGCACCATGAACACCCACTCTAGGCATCATCACACCATCCCTGGTCTGTACCTCTGCGCCCTCAAGCTTTTCTTGACAGCCTGATGGGAGGGGGGGCAGTCTGAGTGTGGCAGGGCCGGCCACTAAGCACCTCGCGCCCAGAAATACGAGGAGCACACGAAGATCCGGTCGTGAATCCTCAATAGCTCCCTATCCCCATCGCCAGCTTTCGTGTCACAGCCACCCCGGGCAACTGGTCCCAAGTCGCTTGATGCCAAATGCCTCGTGTTTCTTTCATCCACGTTTGCGCGTCCTTCGTCAATCGAAACCCTTGCAGCAATCCCAAGCAAGCTTACTCGTCCCAATCTGCCAATCATGGCCTTGTCGATCCTCAAGTGCCCGAGCCATTCCTCATTGTGCTCATGTACCCTGCTCTCATCCCTCGTCACGATTTTCGCCGCGGTGTCACGACCCTAGGAAATTGCTGCATTACGAGCTAGATAAGACAGGGCAGGCGAGAGAGCGCGTGAGAAAATTGCAGAAGTGCGTGGTCATTGAAGAAATGAGAAAACAAGCGCCACTGTGATATATAATGGATCGTCATCCCTGCTTGGCAACGCCCAATATTGCAACCCGTCCAACGTTTCCCCAAGTTTTTGTAAGAACAAGACGGACAGCAGAAGACATTTCAGCCTCTGGATCCTTCTGTCTCCCGAGAAGCCTGCTGCCTGCCAATCGCTGCCTGCTCCGATACGTCAGCGCGATGCTGTGCTGACAACTCGGCCCATTCAGCCTTTTTGTGCACTCTGACGACTTGCCGGATCCTAGAAATTTCTTCAGCGTCATCCTTGACCGTCTAGTCCAAAACATCGGGGTCTTCTCGTCACGAAGCAAATTTCGATAGCTGTCTCATCAAACCTGGATGCTGACGGAGGATTCTCATCGACGAGCTCACGATACCCTCCGTCATACAAGACCACAGAGGCTGTTGCACAATTTTGCGACATCCAACCCGATACTTTGGAGATATAAGGTGGCTTTGAGACAACGAACACCAGCTTCGATAGTTTGTCGTCCGAAGAGCAAAGACGACATCCATATAAGACAAACGGTCTCTGAGGGCCTTGGCGGATTTTGGGTAACCGTCGAGCCATCGAAGCGTTTGATTCGAACCAAAGGAAAAAAAAAAGTTTGGCAAACTTGCGGAAGACCATTAAGGTCTACTACGATTTTGTACGATCAGTCAAAGGAAAATCTGACAAGACGCAAGAGGTGCCTGGTCACAGAACGCAACAACAATCACGAACGTCTTGAACATCTTGTTCGAAAGCCCAGATTCGCAAGAGCAAGAGCGAATATCCAAAACAGAGAAACTCGAGAGAAGTTCCAGTCTCTCGAAATACGGTAACGCATAGTCTTTGTTCTTCATCGTCTACGACATTCACACTTCATTCGAACGACATCTCGGTGGCCATACACCAAGCTGAGCTCGTACTTTACGAGAGACCGACTTTCGAATTCCCACAACTAGATGGACTTGGTTGTCAACCTTGACCGCATCTAGACTTCCAACAATCAAATTTCACGATATACACCAAACTCGACAACATCAACATCAACACCAATACAACATCCACCAAAATGCTCTTTCCCAAACACCGCCGTCGACCCTCCCTCCTCCTGCTCCTTGTCCCCCTCATCTTCTCCCTCCTATACCTCAACCACCGCCTCGCCAACCCCCTATCCCCGTCCCCGATCTTCACGACATCCCGCAACGCGACATCCCACCTCCTCGCCCCGCGCACGCAACACTTCTGGTCCTCCCTCCACACCCTCCTCCAAAAGACAGCCCCCTCCGTCTCCGAGCCCCTCCGATCCCTCCGCGACCCAACAGAAGAAGACCTCGACGCCTCAAAGAACGGCAACACCTCCCCGCGGCCCGACAACATCCCCCTCTCCGAGACAGACCTCGCCGCCCTGACAGCATCCCACTCGGTCTACGTCTCCGCCCTCCGCTCCCTCGCCCCCCAACTCCCCGTCTGGAAAGGCACCTCCGGCGTCGTCATGACCGCCGGCGGCGGCTACCTCGGCACCGCCCTCACCTCCCTCCTCCTCCTCCGCCGCTCCGGCTCCAACCTCCCCGTTCACCTCTTCCTCGACTCCCCCGCCGAAGCCGACCCCCACCTCTGCCACGCCGTCCTGCCCAAGCTCAACGCCGAGTGCGTCCTCTTCTCCTCCCTCCTCCGCCCGTCCGACGGCGTCCAGCACTACCAATACAAGGTCCTCTCCATCCTCCTCTCCCCCTTCGAGAAGGTCCTCTACCTCGACTCCGACGCCTGGCCCATCTCCTCCCCCGACCGCCTCTTCACCTCCGAGCCCTTCCTCTCCCACGGCCTCATCACCTGGCCCGACTTCTGGCTCACCACAATTTCGCCTCACTTCCACACGATCACCAACTCCTCCGCGCCGCCCACCCTCCGCCGCCGCAGCTCCGAGTCCGGCATCCTCCTCTACGACAAACGCACCCACGCGCAGAGCCTCCTCCTGGCCACCTACTACAACTGGCACGGCCCGGACGTCTACTACCCCCTCCTCTCCCAGCACGCCCCCGGCGAGGGCGACAAGGAGACCTTCGCCCAGGCCGCCCTCGCCCTGTCCCAGCCCTTCTACGACGTCCGCACCCCCGACACCGTCCTCGGCCGCTGGATCAACGGCACCTTCGAGACCGCCGGCATGAAGCAGGCCGACCCGGCCGCCGACTTCCGCCTGCAGGGCGGCTTCTCCGGCGCGGACCTCGACGCCGACCACGCCCGCGAGCCCCCGGCCGCGAAGAAGGCCGCGCCCCTCTTCATCCACCACAACCTCTTCAAGATCGACCTGTTCAAGGTCGGCGGCGCCAGCGACCCCATGTTCCGCCTCGACGAGGAGGGCAAGCCGGGCCGGCTGTGGGGGCCGGACGAGAAGCTGGTGCGGGATAGCGGGTTCGACGTCGAGAGGGCCATGTGGGACGTCGTGCTCAAGGCCAACTGCGGCAAGACGACGGCGGCCGCGAACGCGGCGGGCTGCGGGAATCTCAAACGCTGGTACGAGGCCGTTTTCGTTGAGGCGCCGCCGTTGGTTGATGGCTTGTGAGGCGGCGGAAGGGGAAGAACACGAAAGGGAAGGCTTCTCCCAGCATCACATCACGCGACTGTAGCAAAAGCCCCTGGGGTCACTATCCCCACGAACTACAGTACTTCTCAGGGGTAGCAAGCAACGACAAGCTCGCCGTCACGGCTTGGAAGGACACTTATCCCGTCCGGTTCTCTGGCTGGTATACAAAACCCCCAATTCACGACCGGAGCAAGCCTTAGCAGCGGGAACTAGAAGGCATCCAAATCATAACCACACCTATCGAGGCTCAAGATGCCCGTCCGTTCGACTTAGTTCAGGAGAAGGTCGCTCGGAGGCTACTCCGTCAACGCTGCAGGCCTCCTTTTTTCTTTGTCCATTTCTCTCCCGCCACGTCCCGTTGGAATGTTTGATGTTTTAGCCCGGAGAGCCGGAGGGAGGCGGGCTGCTTAGCATTACACGTCCCGAAACTGGACGGCTCTAGAGCGCCACCAAGGAGCATAACGTACAAAGTGGCGGCGTGGTGCTTTTTGGCCCGTCAGCCGGGACAGGACGAAGCTTATGCCTCAAGATCACCGCTAGAGTTTGTCCATAAATCCTCACGAAACAGACAAAGAAACCCAGGAAACACGGCCGCCACATCGGCTAGCCTCCGATCAGGAGTCAACGCCGCGCGCTTCGATACCCAAAGACGGACGACGGTTCGGAGGAATGCTACGGAGAATTAAACAGGCCCGGTCGAGACGGTGCTTCGCCGGCTGGCTGTTCGGCTGCGAGCGTGTAAGCCGCCGTGGCGGTTTCGCCCAATCTGGGTGTCGTTGGTTGCAGGCAAAAAGTCTCGCAGTCTCGGGGATGTGGGGGAGGGGAACAGAGCAACGGACAACACACATGCAAGACAGGTTTGAGAGGAGGAGGAGGAGGACGACGAGGGGGCGAGGAAAGGGCCCTGAATGGCACTATCTGAAGCCGTCACGGGTCGGGGCATTTTTTCCTCGCTTGTGAGGATGCGCATGAGGGAGGGGTGTTGGTGGTGGTGGTGTTCTTCTCGCCAGACATGGGCGAGGCCGATCCAAGGCCAAGCGAGCTTAGGCGAGTCTCGAACTACGTTGCCTTTTTGAGACGTTTGAATAGGCGGGACTTTATCCAGGGCATTGTGTTCCTTCGATATGCGAAGAAAGATCGGATGGCGGAGGGGGATGAAGAATGAGACCCGTTCCGGCAGTTGGATTTTGACATGATGCTAGAAATCTCGCTGTTGTTGTGAGAAAGGCAAACCGGGGGAATGGGTGCAGAGAGTCAGATCAAACCTCACCCCGCCGTCCCCGGTGAAGCGGACACCGACATTTGCTTGGTGGCAAACAACAATTTGGAAGCAAGCACCGAGCAAGCTGAGCAGATAAGATGGGGACCGGGCTCACCGGGTGATATCGTGTCGTTTCAGACATCGGTGCGGGTTACGCTGCTACCGAACAACATAGGTCCGTTTGGAGAGTTGGAATCGGTTCCCGTAGGGTTTCTGTAGCACAGCCCGGTTGCCGCTCATGGTTCCTCTGCAGACCGTGAGCCTCCGGCGCAATCAATGAGAAACCGTCGGACACCCCGGTCCATCGCCCTCTGCATGTTTCGACCCAGCTTTTGGGGGGTTTTGTATAGCGGATCGTCACTCTCTCGTATCGCAGTCAGCCCAATGCTGCTGGAATAAAGTGCGTTGCGTGCTTTTCGAAGCTCAAGCTTCGAAGCTGCGTGCTGGGTTGCATGCTGCGCCGCGCCGCAGGCCCCTGGCAGTGAAGCGGGGAACCCAGTCGATTCGTTCTTGGGGCTGTTGCCAAAGTTCCCAGGACGCGCGCAGGTCGCGAAGAAAAACGTTTGTGTCCGTAGCAGCCTGCGGAATCGAACTCTGCCCAGCCCAGCAACACCCATGAGTTCCGGCGGGGTGGAGGGGGAAGTTCGTGAGCATTGAGCAGAGCTTCAGAGCAAGCTGAGCGGTAGGAGCAAACACCCCTGGGCTGACATCAGAGGAAAGCCCCTCCGCCGAATCCTCGCAGCCTTGCGATCACGAAACCATCAGCAGATTCAGACTCCAGCTCCTGCCGGGTGTTGGTTCCTTGCTTCCTGCTGTCTGACAGACGACATGGGACCAAGAATCCAATCATGGTGATGCAATGGCGTCGGAGTTCGTCCGTATGGAAACGGGGACGCGAGCATCCGTGGGCCGTCATCGTATGCCGAGGTTGACCGATGGAGTTTTCAGCGTTCGGGTTTGTTTCCATCTGTTGTTGCTTGCCTCATTCTCGTCCCAGTATCCGGATCCCTCCACCTCCATCATCTCCAACAACTTGATCAAGCCCTGGTCAACGACCCCTCCATCCTCCTCCAGCTCCAGCTCCAGCTCCAGGTTGAAGCTCCAGGGCAGCTCCAGGCTCCTCGATTTCTCCAAAAACAGGAACAGTGGAACGTGCACGAGGGGATGGCCATTTTCCCGGGCACGTCCCCTGTCAGCAGCTGCCAGAGGTCCAGATGACGGGCGGCTAAAAAAGGACGTCACTTTCTCAAATGATCCTTGTCGATGCATGCACCTCAGTTCTCAGCTGCACCTCAACCTTGCTCTGTCTCCCCTCCCACCCCTCGGCAGACCTTTCCCCCGCCAGCACTTTGCACGTGACTTCGCGCTCGACAAGGATCGTGAAGCAGGGTCTGCAGGGGCCCATTGTTTACATGAGTCGCGAACCCGCAGTTTGTAAACAAAGTACAGTGCCAGAAAACTGCTGCCAAAACCCGCGCTGGAAAAAAAGGAGTCTGCCCGCGACGAGAAGCGACGACGAAAAAAATCCCCTCACTGGAGGGGGGGGGTTCGGGAGTCGGGCGCGCTCGGGACACGCTGGAGCGAATGTGGCTTTTCCCACCCGCAATGCTACGCGCGCCAGCGCCGGCACCCGCTTGCTGCTTCACCATTGCCTCCCTTTCTCAACGGCGGAGAGGAACAAAGAACGAGATGCCCACAACGGGCACCGTTTTCCCAGCCCGCCCGTCCTAGGCCAATGCCTAATGGCAACTCTCAAACGCTCAACAGCTAGGCAGAGTCATGCACGAGGCAACGCTCCGCTGTAGATGCGCACAGCACCGAGTAAGAGACACCTGCGACCGCAATGCGCTGCGTTTGATCCAAGCCAGGGTGCAAAGAGGGGAAACTGCAGATATGCAAAACCTCTGTGCGTCCAGAGGGCGTGGGCAATGAGGGGCACGGAAGGTCGGAGGAAGCTGACGGGGAGGGAAGCAAGACGCCATCGCACCTCGGTCACGCGGCATCGGTCGATAGCTTGGAGTTGCTGGACGGCCGGCCCGTCTAGATAGAGCTGAAAGTTTGACCTGACAGACACGTCGCGATGCGGCTGCGCCTCCTCATTGGATTGTGTCTGACGCCTGTCCCATCTCCTCACATGCAGGTAATCCTCAATAGCGTGAGATGGGCTCATTGGATCCAAGGCAGTCCTCGGCTGGTCATCGTGATTCGCACCGCAAAAGATAAGCCAAGCTGCGGTGTCTGTACCTACGCGCGGTAAACAAACAACATGCGAAGCTGAGCATCCAATCCGCTTCCTCGGTGTCTCCTCTGACCGACGCGGCGTGCGTTGGTTCGGTGGTCCTTGTTTTGGGTTGACTGACAGGTACGACGGCCGGTTCTGCGACCCATGGCACTTTTGGCCGCAGACAGCCTTGATCTGGGCCACTGGCATGGCATTGATGCTTCATATTTGTGCAAGTGCTCCAGATAACCGGCGATGTGACTGCATCACATTGGCCGCGAGCCCAGCGCAGCCCGAGAAGGGATCTCGATACATATGGCAAGACGAGACCTCTGCCTTGCCTACGGCTCTTCGCGGTAGCAAAAAGGAGGGTCAGGCGGCCCGGGGGTCTTGGATGGTGACGATCAATTGCCAGGCTGGACTCCGAGAGGATGACGTCTGTTTTAGAGCCGGACTAGGCCGCCGCAAGTGATCGGGGCCGATGTGCGTGATCGATGATTTTCACATCGAGATGGGACTTCCTCGCACCGCCCTCTACGTCGAATGTCTATCAACTCGCGTCCAAAATTCGTCCCATTTCGTCCACTGCGAGACCATGTTTTGGAAACTTCGCTCAAGTGCCGGGTGAGACCATGATTCTCCATCAGGGGAAGATGCCTGATTGCCATGTTTTTGTTGTGTTGGACTGTGCTTTTCGTCGAAAATCTTTTTCTTCCTCTACTCGCGTTTGATGACTCAACCCTCAACAAGGGAGAACCCCCTCAATATCAGAAAAACACTGCCAGTATTCGGTAACCCGTGTCGTTGTCTCGCTGAGCTTATGTCAGTAAATCTCCGGGCCGCTTTGACGAGCGGTGCGATATTGGGGGTTTCGGTCGCCTCGTGGGCCCGGCCTAGGATCGGTCGATGCTGGACATTGAAATGATTCATCTCCATTTTGCCGTTTGAGCATCTTCATTAAGCTGCAAGGGAGTTCAGGAGATGTTCTTGCCCGGCGTGATCCCTCGAATCCTTGTTGGCGCTGAGGTTCGTGCGATTGATATAGCAACGCAAAAGGAGTCATTTTGGAGAACGAGGGAGATACGCTCCCAATGGCGTCAGTTTGGCTTAGGCGTTGCCCTCCAGCTGAGTTAGGCTTCGCCTGCAAACAAGGTTTGAGGCGCAATTCGATAGGCCAAGCTCAAGTAGCCTGATAAGACACATCAAGATCAGGGCTTGTCTGCGTCAGCCACGGGCTGTCAGTCAGTAGTCAGTCAGTTGACCTTCCCGTCCGCCTTCACGACGTGCGCATGCAAGTGCACAATTGCCTGTGCCCACGCTTGGACTTGAAGCCGTCGACTGGCAATCACAGCCCATACGAAGACCCCTTTCCGCGCCAACAGTCGTTACTCTCGTTAGTGAGCCAATGACAGACATGAGCTTGAGTGAAGCGGAATCGGAAGGAAGAGGTGGGCTGTCACTCGTAGTGCATTCGTAGTGCATCCGCAACTTGTCGTCGCGGGGTTCAAGGGCCAAGGAGACCCCTCGGCGAATTGGGGACGCTTTCTCCGTAGCCGACTTTTTTTTCTCTCTAACCAAGCAACCGAAGATTGCAGCCAGAACAAGACAGGGTGGACCCGTCGATACCGACAGGGTTGACGACGGCATCACAATTAAGCGAACATGAATATCTTTGTGCTGCCCGCTCCTTTCATTCTCGAAGACCAAAGAGCCTCACCTATTGTTGCATAATCCTTGACTGAAAGGAATTCTTCAAGGTTATTTCGAGACGAACAAGGAGACGAAAGCAGTTCGCCCCTCGTCGATGGACAAGTTCCTGGCCAAAGCTGGATACCGGATTGTCGATCGAGCTGCCGACTCAGTGAGGGGGACTTTCCAAGAATCGACAAAAGTAAACAAATGGTCCCCTAAGACGGCGGGCGTCTCGAGGAGAGCTGGGGATGCTGCATGGAGGGGTATTCTTCTGGTACGAAGCTCTGTGCACACGGGAAACATGACAAACATGTCCTTGAACCATGCCTTGCCGAGTGGAGCTCCCGCCAGGGGTGCTATTGACGCTGACGATGTTGTCATGTCGTCCCAGAGCCGGCGAAAGGCACGA
Source organism: Colletotrichum fructicola Nara gc5 (assembly GCF_000319635.2). NCBI lineage: Eukaryota > Fungi > Ascomycota > Sordariomycetes > Glomerellales > Glomerellaceae > Colletotrichum > Colletotrichum fructicola. Next base: position 1,512,266 of record NW_027094051.1, on the reverse strand, counting down.
GATGCCGTCGTAAAGCTCCTTAGCCCCCCACCAAAACCTCTGACCGCGTACCCGTTGCTGCGGGAAGCCAGGAGCTTCGCAAGGTAGACGACGGTCCGTCACCGGGGAGAAGCTCTCCTGTGACCTGTAGCAGGTTGAGCGGACCAACATCATGGCGGAGCAGCAGCAGCTTAGAAACATGGCACAGCAGTAGTTGCAGAAGCTCCATGCAGCTAGTATCCGTACGACTGCCCGCAGATGCAAAACCAAAGCTCGGCATCCGTCTGGTCCCCATCGAACCGACAAATCCACTTGAGTTTCTGCATCCCGAGCTCGCATACTCGCATCAACATGCAGTATAGCTGCAGCCGGCCGCGCGGTAGGCTGGGGAACAGGTGGGTTGGCGCCCGGTTCTTGATCGACTCCGTTGCTTCTGTTGCCCCGTGGAACAAATCCGTGAGATGTGTCCTTTCAACAATTCGAAGAGTAAACAGTGGCCGTTCACGGCGGCCATGGTCCAGAGTTTGATGATGGTTTCTTCTTCCATCATCTTCCCAGCCGCCGGCTCCTGGGGATCGGGAACCGGGCGGAGGGCTGACCACAGAACGAGATACACGTGCCGGCACGGTCACACGGTATCTGCATCTGTATAGATACATGGAAAATAAGAATCACTCCCCATCCGTCGACTTTGGGTTCTGTTCGATGGCCGCACAGAACATATTGTGGAGATGAACGACTGAGCGTGCCGCTTCACCGCCGGACGGTCTAAGACAGGACTTGACTGGCACCTGGCAGCTTTCAAGTCCCGTGTGCCTGAACTCAGATGTCGTGCGGTCAATTTCGCATCATTCGAATGCTTGTCCAACGCCGCCGATGAGGGAGGGTTCGTTGATCAATTAACCGCTTGCCATTCGTCGGTCTGTTCGCCGACGAGCAAGCCATTCAAGCCAAGGCCAAGGCTTAAGGGCCCAGACCGTGCTTGATGGAGACGTCACGGAAGCTCGGGGGTTAATTGATGCTCTGTTGCTCTGTCAGTCTTCATCTCGGATCGGTCGCCTGACGGTGTCCCAGCTCCAGGTTCTGGCTTAGCTGGAGCTCGAGCTCCAGTTCTCCAACTTCAACTCCAAGTACCCAAGCTCCAGCTGGTAGCTCCAGCTCCTACGATTAGAGCTCCGAACGAGCTACCCTGTGTAGCGTGTATTTTTGCTCTGTACTCTACGCCGTACGGATACGTTCGGAGACAAGCACAAGCTCCATCTCGTCTGCCCACTTGCGTTCCGAAACAAGATGCCCTGAAGCCAATGCTACAAGGGTTTGTCTCAGCCCCCACCAAACCCTTAGGCTCTGCTGTCAGCAGTGAGCGGTAAATAACCAATTGCGGGCGATATCAAGCCATCAATTCGCTTTTGGCAGGCGCAGACTGTTAACTCGAGGCCGCGTTTGGTGTAAGTTGCACGGAACGATGTAGCGATAAGCAACGAAGATGGTGTAGGCAAGGGGTCAGATCCCGGCCCAGCACGCACTCGCATCACACAAGACTCTCGCGAGCAGCAAAGAGAACCGGGGTTGATGACCAGGTTGAAGGCCAGGGCCGATGAGCGGGGGCAAGCGAGGGATTGGGCTGGGTCTTGGCTGAGAAAGTGAGGGAGAGTGGCCGAGAGCTCTGGCCAGTCGCGATGGCGGACATGGAGATGAAGCCCTGTAAGCTGCCGATAACCCCCGGTCAGTCCCCAGTTACAGCCCGGCGCATCCCAGCAAATCCCACGTCTTCAGCCCAGGGCTGGCCCCGTTGGTTGCTGTGGGGAGAAGATGACGATGGGGGGTTACTGGGTCGTCGTTGTCTTGTTCTTTTTTCTTCCAATTTTTCTCCCGTAGCGGCTTGCAACCTCCTTTCGTTCGTTGCTGTTCCGCTGGTGGAGGACGCGAAGGGTCTTGGAGGCACATGGTGTCAAATCCTGCAGATGACCATGTCAAGATGTGCAAATCTGATGCCGACGCCGTGCATTGTCCGTGCAAGATCTGCAAAGTCGGTATTCGTATTTTTTGTGCCGGTGGACGGCCTAGGCCGAATAATTCGGCAGATCCGGTTTTTCTCAGGCTCGGGCCCCGTTGGCTGGCCGGAGTGCTGGGCCGACTATCAGAAGTTCAACTGCATCAAGATTTCCCAGATGGAGTCAACTCCGGACAACGAGATTGGCCCGGTAAACTCTGTACTGCGAAATACGTCATAATGTGATTGAGATCTCTGCGACCTTGGCCAGGAAGGGTCACGGGCTGGCCGCGTCGAGGTCTGAGGAATGAAGTTGGTCCTGAGTCTGCAGTGGCAGGAATGCTCGATGCGCCTCAGAAAAGCGTTGCAGCCAAGCATCGATATCCCGAGGCAGCTTCGAACAAATTATGCTTTGTTATCCCATTGATGACATGTTGGTGTCAGCGGAACATGCCGTAGACATAATTCTCGGCGGGCTCATAAGCAAACAGCAACGCCAATATGACTCTCGATAGCCAACACGCCATTTTGTGCCAGACGTGTCTCAAGACCCTCCTAGCAGACGACGTCCCGGCAACCGAAGAATGCAGTGGGCTTGAAGCCTGGGCCCTGAAGTCTCACATCTTTTTTTTCCATTATGAGGTGTCGTCCGTTCGCGGGAGAGCGACTGCACAGCTCCAGCAGCCCCGTGGTCGTGCGAACGAGCATCCGATCTCGAGAGGTATTTGCCGACTGAACTTTGCAGAACACTTTGCGGTAAGCAGTCCGAGAAGGGGAGCTTGGTGTGCCGTGTGGCCTGAACCCCGCCGGCGCCGAGCTGAAGGGATGACGAGACAGGCAAGACTTGGGAGATCATGGCCTGGGAGCCCTGTCCGAAGCAACCAGGCGTTTCCGTTTCTGCGCCTCGAGGTAGCCTTGCCAACCCTGTGACCAGTAACGCGGACGAAGTTGTGAATTTGGCCATGGGTCTGGAGGAATAAAGGTGGAAACAGCACGATTAAGGTGCAAAGTGCAGTGACACAATAGGCAAGGCGGCATACGGCGTAATTGCCCCGGGCCTGGGGTTCTTGCCCGTGGTAGGCTGACGAGCAGGTTGGCTAAGCAAGGAGTGTCAGTGTGCTGGCAGACACTGACAGACAGGAGAGACAAGAGGGCTAGTCTGGCGCGGCCTTCTTGTTGTCGTGTGGTAGGATCCGTGGTCTGTGAATGTTACAACAGGAGTTGTAAGTCAGTAGTGACTGACCTTGGATAGTGTAGCATAGTGCCGTGGAGTGTGTTGTCCGTGGTAGCAAATCTTCCGTAGCTTAGGTGTAGTGGTGGACGAAGTATCCGTAGTGTAGCGGACGTGAACGACTTCAGACAGGGGGCGAGCATAGGGCGATACGCCAACTCACCGCTCATTTCCAGGCGCCGGTGGTGGTGTTGGTGGTGGTAGTGGTTGTTGCGGTTGGCACTTGAGTGATTGCTGGGCGATACATCTGGGCCTTGTGTCTGGGACTCGGGGTTTCTGGCTAGGATGGGAAAGGTGAGGCGGATGATGAACAGCGCCGAGCAATGATGTAAGCTCTCGGGCTAGGCCCAGTTTTACCAAGGCTCGGTCGCTAGTGTTGATGGAAGGCATTTAGACTGACGAGCCAGGTCACCTTTCCCTCCGGCCGTGGACTCTGTCGAGGTTCGGGGCCGCTTGGCTTGAGTCTGATCGGACATGGAGGGCGCTTAGCTCGTCGGATTGCCTAGGGCCATCCATCAGCCACCGCGATGGCGTCCATATCCCATCGTCGGCGACAGAGACAAGACCCTGGCGGCGGTGGTGGGCTCTCTCGGTAGCCGGTCAGCCGTGTGACTTGTGACCCTGGGGAGGGGCACTTGGAGTATGAGATTGAGAGCGGCTGTGGGCAAAAAAGCGACGACGGATGGCTCGTGATGGGTGTTGCCGAGTCGTGTTCGTTGCGTTGCGTTGCCGTGCCCCGCTGCGCGCGTCTATCTGATCTGAGCGTTGGCGGTGGTGTTGCTGGAGTTATTCGGTGGTTGATGCACTTTTGCAGCTGCCGTTGCCCGAGGTATTCAGACACGAAGATGTCTTCTCGGGCATGAGATCCGTACGTCGCACGACTCAACCAAGCCAGAGCCGCTGGCCAGACCTAGCGTTGGAGAGGGAGGCAGAAACTAGCGAGGGCCGTCGGCGCAGTCGGGAGAAACATGATGTGCAAGTGCGGCAACGGCAGGGCTTGCTTTGTTTGAATCAGAATTGCGTTGGTGTCTTTGCACCTTACCCTTTTGCTGCGTAGGAGGGAAGGACGGCAGGCAGGCAGGTAGGTACCTTCTTCCCTTATTCGTATGTAGCAGGTATGAATAGGAATAGGCAAGAGCTACCTTCCTATGCAGCATAGCACAAAGGCAAGCTCAAACATGGAACAGAGAAGGAGCATTGGGACTGACGGACTGAATTAGAACAAGGAACAAAGGGTGCACCTGCACATTGCGAATTCGCATCTTTATGACATGAAAGAATTGGGAAGGCACAATGCAAATCCAAATCCGCTTCGACGGATATCGAATACGCTTTGAGCAGTAGCTGCTGGGGCAGGTCCCGCTAGAAGACGTTTTTTTTCTTCTTTCTTCTGCTCGAGGCTCGGTCTTCTCTCCCTGCGTTGCGCTGCTCTTGGCCTGGTTCAGGGCTCTGGGGCTCTGGGGCTCTCTTTCCCGCGGGTCGGGTCCCGTTGGATCAGTGTCGGTCTGGAGCCTCATTCACACGCCCTCCCCCAGCATCCTCATCTCGTTGAAAAGGCTCCCCTAGCTCTTGTCTGGACGACAAACCCCCTTACACTGAGCAACCCGTTCTTTCCCACTGCGCAACCTGAGCAACAGGCGAGCAACAGGCGGGGTGGGATAGGTTTTCAGCACATGGAGGGCCGCAGTGAGGCCCGGGTGACGGCCACAGCTTCGGCGCAGGTCCACCCGCCGTCCACTCCCCGCCCGCTCCTCGGGGGCATACAGGCAATAGAACACACAGTGTGTTCCATCCGCACGCTGGAACAGCGGTAAGAAAAGGGGAGCTGCCACAGCGACGGGTTCGGCGCTCCAGCGACCACCGACCACAGACCACGGGCTCACAGACCACTGCGGGATTCAATCTTTTGCCAAAAGGCATCTAACGCCAGTCAGGATCCATGGCGAACGCCGGTCGGGTGGGCGACGTGAGAGGGTCATGGACAGATGATGGGTCAAGGAGATTTTTTTTTCTTATTGGATTCAGCAGAGCAGAGACCAAGCCCATCCAGACCAGACCGATAGAACGGCACCGAACGGGACCAGGAGACGGGATACGGCGCAGGACGTGCACGCCGCCAGGCTCTAAGCTAGTGGACGGGGTGACTTGAGTTGGTGATACCTTATGGACTTTGGAGTCTGGAAGTATTCCTTCTTACGACTACGGCTGGCAGGTTCAACTGTAAGAGGCGGCAACGTGCTACAGAAGATATCCCGTGGTCAGCCCCTGACGCCTCATCCGGAACCATCAGCACCACCACCTGCAGCCAGCAGCCTCGAAATGGACTACAGCAGAAATCGTTGCGGCAACCGCCTGTAAGGGACAAGTCTCCCAGGGGAATGATGCCAACGTCCGCCCCTGTAACGCCCTCGACGGGCCCTGCTTACCGTACCTATGTATCAAATATCACCAGTCCAGATAGATACACTACGTACCCCGAGGAAGCCAATTACAGCGCCGGCATCGTAAGACGGATCCCCTGAGTGAGGTGGAAAAGGGCAGGGCAGGGTAGGGCATGTTGGTGGATGCCTGTGGTTGAGGTTGCCGTTCCTTACCGTAGGCGGGTATCCGTAAGGTGTATTCATAGCAGGAGTAGGATCCAGTGTAGGTGGTTCATCATATGTCGGCAATACCTTGGAGTGCTATGGACGTGAGTGAGGACTGGACCACCGACGGCTCCATGAGCTCCATGAGCAGGTTCTTAGGGGCGATTTGATGTCCCGCGTTTGTGCTGTGCCGTGCTGTGCTCTGCATAGGAACTGGATCCGTGGGTGATGCACACGCGCAGCGCATTGGCGGGGGACGACTCGCATTTTGTACGATTGGCACGATTCTCGTCGATTCCGCTGCACAGCACAGCGCTCTGGGAGATGCAGCTAACGCAAGATAAGGTCAAAAGGTACGTACTCAGCCCGACACGTGCTCATTGCACGTTTGAACGTGCCTCTGCCTTGGAACCGACCATTCGGGCCAGCTCTATTATTATTGTTGTTGTTGTCGTCGTTGTCGGACGAGGAAAAGCAAGATAAGATCGGTTGAATGCGAAATGCTACCGAGTGACAGTATCGGAGAGCGCTAACAACGTGTGTGGTGGCATCGATAATTCCTTGGCCAGAGGAAGAAAAAGATGAACACTCTCTCTTCCTCTCTGTGTCTCTTGGGCCAGGAATAAGGTCGGATGCAGACCGGGTATGCCCTGTGTAAACTAAACCGCAGCCAGCACAATGAGAGAAACATGCTTGGCAGCACCAGCACCGGGTGGGAAAGATACGTACCGTATCTACGTTTTCCACCTTCGGTCTGCAAGAAACATGGCAGCGCGCTAAGGTCGGTCGCTGCGTACGTTATGCGCAGGTGCATCCTGGCGAGCTGCACACTTGGTGCACTTGCACTTGCACTTGCACTCGCACTTGCATCTGCAGGTGCTTGGTGCATTATCGCCGTACTGTATCTTTCCATTTTGTACAGGACACAGCTTGGGCCACTCGACTGCCAGACCAAACAGCCGCATCAGCCCAAGAAGGAAAGCAGGATGCAGCAACCAAACCGGGCATGGCTCTCAGAGCAGGGCAAGGCAGGACAGGACAGGCCAGGGCCAAGAGGGCATGTCATGGGCAAGGAAGGCATGGATCCCATCCTGCATCATCATCGTCCATCCAGAAGCTGCATCATGGCCTGCAGGACCGCAGAAGGGCTCCGTAGCTGCAGCAGCAACCAAATCGCCCTGACAACCTTCTTCGACGTCCCCCCCGAGTCGTCTGTCGAAATAGCGAAGATCTCCAGACTGTCCAGGGGCCTGACACCAGACTGACAGAGAAACGACCCCACGCGCCGCACTGCTGGGTACTTTTCCCAAGTATCGCTTTTTTTTTTTTCTGTTTCTCCCCTTGGAAGCGCCCACCTGTCTGGGCTACCTTATCCGCACTTAACACACTACTACGTAAGGTCTCCGTAGTCTGGGCTGGACAAACCAAGACACACGCCTCTTTCTCACTCTCTCACACACGCTCGCTCTCGCTGTTTCCCAAGGAGGCGTGCGCTCTTGAATCTCACGTTGGAATCACACGCCGCACACCCCCCAGGTCTGGCGCTTCCCTGTTGTTCACTGGACACTCTGCTCGTAGTCTGGTCACTGGTCTGGTGTGTCTGTGTCTGTCTGGTTGATGTGCCATTTTGCCTGCGAAGGAGGAGCTTGAATTGTCTCTTTCCGCCTTGTGCCATTGTGCTATGCTCATGTCCATCACCCGCACTTTGTCTCTTCTGCCACTGTCAAGTACTGTCGCCGTACTGAGCAGAGCGCCTGCTGCCGTGACTCCATACGTAGCAACACTAACCGTAGGCCAGATGCTACGAAAGAAGTACCTTACTCTGCCAACGGCCCATCCCAGACTTTTGTGGCAGGCTAAACACTGACAGTGACATCCCCCATCCCGGCAAGTCTCAATCCACCCCGTCAACGTTCCCTTCCTGGACCTGGTTCATGTTCCCATCCACACACCCTCTTGCTCCTTCGTCGACCCTACCAGAGTACGCCAGTACCTGTCGAACAGTCTGATGTGGTTACCATCCAGCCTGGTCCTCCATGTTTCTACATCCCGTCCCGTCCCAGTCGTACTCCAGTCGTACTCGTCCCTCACCATCATTCAAAAACCTCTAGTCTCCTCTCCTTCCAGATCACTTCTCTCCCACCCTCTCCCTCTTCTCCCCTCATCCCCGACCAAACCATCAACGGTCTGACGGTACGGTAGGTTTTTTACGGATATACGGTTGTTGCCTTTTTTGTTCGGTCCAAGGTCCAGGTCCAGATCTCAAGGTCCAGCCGCTCTCTGCCCGGAAAACCAGTACCATATCGTCGACAGTACCACTCCCGCCCCCAGTATCAGTCAGATCTATCAATCAGTAAAAACTGCTTTTTATGTGTGTTTGGCCAGTCCACCACCACACCTTCGTTTTAGTGTGACGTACGTCTTGCACCAACGCAACCCGGCACGGAAAGGAAAGACGAGGAGAGAAACAGAAAAAGAAGAACCGTAGAAGGAATCAACCGCAGAGGCTTAGACGTGCATTTTGCTCTGTCTTTTTTGCTTGTCGTCGTACTCTCGGATCCCTCCAAAACCGCCTTCCCAAGTCCCTTCCCTCTCAGCTCTCGGCCACCGAAGCGTAGCTCGAGCGAGACTAAAAGGCGAAAAAAAGAAGTGGTAGTAGCACTCCGAACTGCACCGCACCGCACCCAACGCACCCACACGGCACCGACCTTGCACTGCTGCACCGCACCGTCCGCACCGCACCGTTTTGCGCCTGCACCTCACCTCAGCTTCCCAGCTCCGGAAGGACCGTCGCCTCGCTTCGTCCTTTTTCTCTTGCATCGAGACCTTCCATGCAACAAAAGCGGCACCGCTCCCGCCTCGACAACTCGACCTGCCCTTTTACACCAAGGGCATCGTGGAACGGCCTCTCCCGTCGCCTCCCCTCGACTTCGGTTCGCTGCTCTCGCCCTCCCTGCGACGACGGCCTTGACCTCGAACTCGACGACGAGCAATCAACGATTTGAAGGAAAAAAACCAAAGGACAACCAGCCTTTCGAGTTCCCGACCACCGATGTTGCTTGCAACGATCCAATAACGAACGGTCCCCTCCTCCCAATTCTTCGATTGTAGCGAGCGCAGTGCACCCTGCCCGAGAGAAATCCCACCCCGCTACCGATTCCGAATCTCGCCAAGCAAAATTCGGCCCATCGACTCGAGATTCGCAGCACTCCGCGATACTCGACAGCCTCCCTCCTCACCCCGTCCCGACGTCGTTTTGTTCCCCCATTGAGTGGCAAGGATCAGCAGAAAAATCATTAGGAGCAGTCGCAGCATTCGCTTACTCGGCGCCGACTAACGATCGTCTCTCATTATACACCACAACGTCACGACATATTGAGTATCGTCTTGGACGCAGCGCTCACTACCGCGAAACAACTCTACAACTAACACCACCAAAATAACACCCACCCGCAACCACTTATACTCTCGCTATCGCACTTGTCGACTACGACCCCTTCGTTTTCAACACTTGCAATCATGGAGACCTCACCCTTGGCGGCTATGCACCGCCCTATGGCTGTCCCGACCTGGGGCAACAAGGACCTCTTCCGCCCTCGCCCTCACTACACCGGAGGACACAGCCTGCGCGAGCAGTTGCACCGATCCAGCGACTACTTTGGCGTCAGCGGCTCTTCGCCTGCTGCCAGCCTGGCTGCCGACCTCTCCCAGAACTTCCGTCTGGACAACGAGGCGAGGTGAGATGGACTGGTCTGATGTACTTGAGCCTCAGTTGACTAACACATCGCAGCCCCAAGTTCCCGACTCCTCGTCGTGCCTTGTTCACATCCAACATGATGGGTGACGCCGAGTCGCGCGGTTAGCATTGACCTGGCATTCTGCAGTGCAAGGGTGGTGGTGCTAATGAAAGTGATTAGATTACATTGTGACGACCCCTCCGATGCCCGAGTCCTCGCCTGCTGCAATGAACGAGATGATGGACGTTTCGCCTCTCCCGCACAAGCTGCCGTTCATGACCCAGATCGAGATAACGTCACCGACGCCGGGATCGACTCCTACCACCGAGGACGACGAAATGATGTTGGACTCGCCAGCCCCCATTCCTCGGCAAGCGTCGTTGGAGCCACCCAAGCCACTGGGAGCCGAGTAAGTTTGATTGCCACATTCCTCCTAGCTCAAGGGGTCGCGTCTAACTCAGGGGTAGACGGAGAAAGCCAGGCCTGCGCCGCCCGTCCTTGACTCGAATGAAAGGCTACTCTACTAGTGGCGTTCCTGGTCGATCCAACACAGACAACCAGCTCCCCACCTTCCGATTTGGTGAGAACCGTTTGTCACATATGAGCAGTGCTCTGTCCTTGGATGAATGCTTCGATGCCACTTCACCTCCTCAGGAACGACGACCTCAGACGGCCAACAGCCCTACTCCTGCCGTTCCCGGTGCCATTCGTCCTCGTCCCCAGTTCTCCAGCCTTTCCGGTAACCGCAACAGCCCCTTTGGTAGCCAGCACCACCGCCGCCCCGTCTCAAATCCCTTCATGCGTCCCCGCAAGCAGTTCCGTCGCTCTCTGAGCATGTTCGAGCACCCCGGCGATGTTGGCAAGGCCAAGTCAGAAGGAGGCGACTCTTCTCCCACGACCCCGGAATCCCACTGCGGCATGGACGCCGACGAGGTTCAGGAGCCCCTCCTGCCTCACTTCCTGGCCGATGATCCCACCGACACCATCCCCAGGATCACGAGAGGAACCATGGTCGACCTCTTGGACGGCAAGTACAGTGACAAGTTCGACCAGAAGATGGTCATTGACTGCCGTTTCGAGTACGAGTACGAGGGCGGCCACATCGATGGTGCCGTCAACTACAACAACAAGGACCTCCTCGCCTCTCAACTGTTCCAGCACCCCATGCAGGGACGAACCATTCTCATCTTTCACTGCGAGTACTCTGCTCACCGCGCCCCCATGATGGCCCGCCACGTCCGCTCCGAGGACCGAACCGTCAACGCCGAGCACTACCCGCATCTTACCTACCCTGACGTGTATATTTTAGAAGGAGGATACAGCGCCTTCTTCAACGAGCACCGCTGCCGGTGCTACCCTCAAAACTACGTTGAGATGTCCGACGAAGCTCACCAGCGCACCTGCGAGCGTGAACTCGGCCGCCTCAAGAACCCGCGCAAGCAGTTCGGCAGGGCCCAGACGTTTGCCTTTGGCGAGCGCGAATCCTGCGTCGAACAGTCCCCCACCGCGCCACCCAGACCTAGCGGTCTCAGACCCAGCATCAGCTTCCGCCAAGATCCCAGCACCATGATTGGCAACTCTCCAATCTTGGGCGAACGTTGCCATGCAAGACGCATGGCTTCTTACTAGTATTATCAACGCTCCCCCACTGTCTGCTGCACAATGGCGGAGCAGTCTCCTCGTCTGGAGGAATGAAGCTGTCTCTCACTCTGTACCACTCACCACCGGTACAGTCCCGTCGAACACCTTCCGGCATCCTTTAATAGGGCGACCCACAGCAGCCTGATTGTCGATTTTATGCGCCTCTTCTCTGCACATGTCAACCCTATTCGATTCAACTGCCAATATTCCGCCTTACGAATCCGACGCCCAAAAGCAGCTTAACGCTCACGGCCGCGATGAATTCACTATTACGCTAATAGAACTCGTTATGCGCTTTGTTCTACACCAACCTGAACATACAAACACAACAACCGGCATTAGACGCATTGGCATATTGTCCCGCATCGCCACAACATGGTTGTTCGGAGTCCATCTTGGATCTGGCATCTCGCGGTGGCTCCTGTCGGCATTTACAGCATTGTCCTTGGTTTTTTCATTTGTCAGAATTTCTGCATCATCCGGCACAGCTGGTCGGATGAAGTCCGCCGGTGGGGTTGGTCTCGACACACACGACATTGCGCGGTCACACCTGCGGCAGTCGTGTCTCCGCATCGTGGGCTCGGGAGCATTTCACTATGACGTCTCGGTCCGCTTTGTTGGTCTCCCACCTATATCCGGGAGTATTTCAGACCATACCCGGCGGACTGTTCTTCTTGTTTTCTACCGAATTTCCTTTGTCTGGTCACTTGACCCTTCACCTGATACCAAAACTTTCCATCCAAACGCCGGATACCCGACATCCTTGTCATCGGATGACACAATACACTCACAGACCTCACATCACCCATTCCCTTTACATTTTTTCAAAACAACGCCTCACGGACCACCACTGGCCGGGCTTGTTGGAGGACTTTCACCTCCTGTGTACATTGTAGGAGTACCTGGAACAGGACAGCGCGAGAGAAGTGGAAAAGCTACGTGTGGAAGAAAAGCAGTTGCTCGGGAAGCCTTGTAACATTGGCGAATTAACTTGGGGGAGAGCACTGCAAGCTTAGAAGCTGAGTCGTGCGATTAGGGCGTGGGTGACTCCACGCTTTCTCTGTACAGTACTGGCATCGAAAAGAAATTGCCAAAACACCATGGTTCCATAGAAGGACCATTCTGGGCTAGCTCATACTCAATTGAATGAAAATACACACAAACAAACACGCACGCACAAATTGGTATTGTGAGAGAAAGGCACGCGAGTAGCAGGCGCAGCGGCTCAAGCTACGCGCGCGAGAAAGCGCGTCTGTCCGAGCCTCTGAGGTTCGAGGCCCGCCGCGGCTCGCGATTGTCTGTGCAGTCCGGAGGTCTTTGCTTCTAGCGCGTGTGTTCGTCCGGCCCTTTGAGGCTTCGACCACGTTTTGAAACATCCTCACGGGCCATGGTCGAACGCTGCGGTTCCCTTGCTTTTCCTCGTATCGGCGGCTCCTTCCTTCCCCTTCGATCTTCCTTGTTCCATGCGCCGGGTCTCACGATTCACGACTCACGTCATCGTTTTGCTTTGACCAGCAAAGCAGCCAGAAATCCGGGGGATCCCTACCAGACGGCACCGTTGTTGGTGGGTGGCTTGCTTAGGACAGACAGGGCCAAACATCAACATGGACGGCCGGACGCGATAAACACACGGACATTTCGGGACGTTTTTTGTGTCTTCTTTTCTGCGCTAGGATCTTGTTGTTTTTGCTTCCCTTGCTGGCGCTTCCACCTCACCATTATGGTGCGGTTCGGATCTTTGTGGAGAGCTATTAACGGGTGTTTTGTTTTGTGTATGTGTTCTACGGGTGTTCTAGCGTGTTTGCGTGTGGCTTTGATGCGTTTGTTACGTGATGGAAAACGGGGGCGCAGGTAAAGGGAGGGAGGGACGGGAGGGATGGGCTTCAATGGGGGACTTGGACACGATGTGATGAAAGACTAGTTTACTAGGGAGGGGCCGGAGATGAATGGGTGCGGACTCGGCCGCTGCTTCGAATGAATGAATTGACGAACGGATGAATGGGACTTTTGGTGTGTTGTAGTTGTCTTTGAGGGGTTGAGGCAATTTCATGATAAGCTGTTTCCACGTGCGGTCCTGAAAGAAGATGTCGTTGCACTCGATGATGTGACGCTGGACCGTTCGTCTGGATTCGGGGGCTAATTAGGTTGCAGTGCGGTGGTTTGTGAGTCGGGGGCAGAGGTGATGTTGATTGTTATCGTGAGCCTCCCTTACTCGGGGAGGGAGGAGAACATGCTTATTTCGAGTGGACCAATCAGGAGCTGGTTGTGTGCCTCGGAGTGTCTGCCGACGGGCCATTGTAGCCATGGGAGGTGGAATTTGACAAACGTTCCTTGATGGAAAGCGCTTTTCCTCTCCCGTCTAAACTGGCTTGCTGTTCTATTCTTCCTTTCCTTCTTTGTTCCGCTGTACAGACAGAGAAGTCTACAGGCTAAGAGGAAGCAGCAAGTGTATCCTAACGTTTCACGGCACATAGAATACGATGCAAATAAGGGAGAGAAAAGGGATGGTCGGGTAGGAGAACGACCAGGAAAATAGAAGCTTGGCAAGTGAGCTCGCAAGGGGTATCACGAGAAACACAGGTTGCTGAAAGAAGAAAAGAACGTTTCCCTTCGTCATCCGGGGGGGTGGACGCCACGCCGCGAGTCTCACAACAAAGGACGGGGGGTGTTTAGTTTATGGTCTCAGTTTTGAGCTGTCATTGCTTTTGTACGGGCCGGATAGGATGCAAGGGATAACGGATAAAGCGTGCGGGTGCCCGAAGTCTTGAATAAACTTTTTGTACAAGTGTAAGCACAGATTATTCCATCGTCACTTTTCTCGTGCTTGGGTTTTTGGGAGAGAAGTCCCTCGTTATGCAACACGCAAAACATAGACAAGCTGAGATCTGATGACGGAGATGAGGAGGTCTCAGCCATCTCATACTACGAAGTGGTCCGGAACCTTCACAAGCTCGGAGGATAGGCCTCAAGGTTTTCACTCTTCTTGTCGTGTCGGCGGTGTGAGAGAGTTGAGGAATGTTGTAGGGGTCCAGGGGTCCTAAAAGGCCAAGGCAGTGTGGGGGGGAGAGCATGCCGGGCGAGACAGCATGGAGTGTTCCGCCCTGAGGTATGGGTGGTAAGACGGGCCCAGAGCCTTCGACGTAATGCGGCGTGCCTCGCAAGAGCGGGACGTTGCCGTGGGGTCTCGCGGGTATGGGGGGCGGTGGACAGACGCAGCTGCCTTCTGACGTTGCTAGGTTGAGAGATGAGGCTCTGGATCATGGCTGGCGTTTTGTGGCAGATTTCGGGGTCCGGATCTTCGGTGGCATTCTTTCGAAAGAAATGTGGGATACGGTTGATGGGGTATTCTTGTGGAGGCACTGCCCCGGAAACATAATTCGGTTGCAAGATGAGTGCGTTTTTGGAAAATGTGGTGAAATCACATAAACTTTTTGTTGGCGTCTACTTGTGTGCGGTATATATCTGAGGAATACGCCCGTGTCTGCTTTGATATGTGAACCGAGTCAAAATCAGATGCTGCCGCTGCCCCTCCAGAGGCAAGTAGATGCAGAAAACCTGGGTATCCCAAACGCCACCTATGCCCATGCCATGCAAGAAATCATTTTGCGTAGTTGCCCCCTTTTCATTTTCAAATGCCAAATTCAGACCTTCCTCGCCACTCCAGAACCGGGAAACCTCCGTCTCTTCTTGTCTATCCCTGGAGCGTAAAGTCCCAGTCCTTGAACGCCTCACGGAAGGCCTCGACGTCCTTGACCTCTTCCTCCTGGGCTTGAACGCAGTCCCGCCAGACGAAGCGCTGCTCCAGCTTGAGAAGCTTGGCAACAACCTTGCGGGGGTATTGCAGGTCGAAACGCATGTTGGGATCAAGTTTCATGACGAGACTAGTACCCTTAATCCTGTCGTCGCCGTTGTCTGCCCAGATCCAGATGCGGAAGTAGTCGCCAATGGTGCCCTGCTCCTCGTACGAGAGCTCGGTGTTTTCGAACTCGGGGTACTTGAGGTTCTCTGCCTCCACCTTGAAGCCGGCCTCGACGACGTTCTTGTAGACCATCTCCGCAGGAACGGGGTGAAATTGCCAGTGGACGTGAATGTTGCGCTGGCGGCTAATCTCCCAGGTGATGGCACCGAGCTTATGGTCCGACTTGGAAGCAACCATGGCTTGGAGGCTCTCTCGGAATCGAGTCATCTCCTTGTGGGTTCGCTCCGCATCTTCGGCAGAGTAGCTCTCGGCGCCAGAGTGGTAGATAGTAGGCGTGTGTGCATGAGGTGTCATGATGATGTGGCCTGGAAAGTCCAAGCCCTGTTTCTTGAAAGTCTCCGATGTGGCGAGAGGGCCCTTGGCAGTAGCAAGATAGCTGTCATCACCGACAGTTGCGACCATGTGGGTGTCCAGATTCGGGTTTGAGAGGCAGAAAAAGCAACGGTCAGGGCCGGGGGGAGGTGAGTGGTGACGACCTCGCTTGTTTCCACGGCGATGACGCCGGTCGCCGTCGTCTCCGTTGCCGAAGCGGCTGTAAGAGCCTTCCTCCTGTGCGCGTCTCTTGGGCTTCCTGGGGCTGAACGGGGTGAAAGTCGCGCCAACGGGCCGCTCTACCGAGGTCTCGTTGAGCTGAATTGTGAAGGCGTAAAGCGCCTTGGCCTTCGCTGAATTACCGTAGGGGGCCATGGAGATGAAGCGGGTGATGGGGAAGTCGTCGCTGCCTTCCTCGGTTGGGTGGAAGAAAGGCTCGCGTTCGTAGAAGAACTCGGCAGGAGAGGGGGAGAAGTGGTAGCGGGGCTTCAGTGTGGCGCAAAGATCCGCAACTTCCGCCGTGCTCTCAACAATCGCCTGGTTCTCGGGGGCAAGAGCGGTCTTGGAGTTCGTCCAGACACCAGCAGGCCAAACTGCCGTCAGCAGAATATCCGCCTTGTTCGCTCCCTTCAGCGACTTCGCATCGTCGGCAGTGTGGAAGGGCAGGTGCTGTTCCTTCGACTGCCCACCAACGACTTCCTTATCGAGCTTTCCGCCCAAAGCAACAATCCTCACACCCTCTGAGGTCTTTGTGATGCTGCGCTTGCCGAGGAAGTGGAGATTCTCGCAGATTTCCTCGTCGGCCTCGATCTT
The DNA here is from genome assembly GCF_000319635.2 of Colletotrichum fructicola Nara gc5. Classification (NCBI taxonomy): domain Eukaryota; kingdom Fungi; phylum Ascomycota; class Sordariomycetes; order Glomerellales; family Glomerellaceae; genus Colletotrichum; species Colletotrichum fructicola. The sequence goes on along the minus strand of NW_027094051.1, from coordinate 1,495,996 downwards.
GGCGACAATTCGCGGAGGAAGGGGCGCGGTTCCAATGGTGAAGTAAGTAGGCAGGGGCACCTTGATTTCGCCATTGAGAAGGGAATCAACAGCGGCGTCGTCCTCTGCGCCGAAGAGGTTGCCGGTAACGATTGCGAAGCTGAAGTTATTCTTCGCGTGGAGCGTCGCGACCTTGGAAAAGGCAGGCTGCAGCGAGCCATTGAGGCTGCCCAGCACGATCCTGTGACATGTCAGCACTCTTGAAAACATCCTGAAAGTCGCGGAGTCGTATCGAGGAATACTCACACCTTGGGTGCAGCCATTGCGCCTTGCTGATTCGGGGTGTGACGGGTTTGAGTGGTTGTTGATGGGAGCTTGAAGCTGGAAAGTTGCGACTGGGGGATGCGCGATGAAGTAATGTGGATCTCTATCTGGAAGGAATATGATTGGTCTAGACCCGCTTTTGATACTCTTATCGCCTTATCGAGGTGGACCGAGCTTCGCCCGGCAAAAAAAAGTTCAAATCTTTCTGGGCAGCTTTGAAGAGTCGGCGGGGAACTTTTTTTCGCGATCAAGCAGTGAAGTTGGGAGGCGAAGACGACGGGTTCCTGCGCATACCGCCTGTCAACGCGCCCAATATGCCTTCCACTTCATCTGGACGTATCACAAAGTCCCGAAAGGGCAAATACTCAACACCACATCAAAAGAACCACCGATGGGAGTCCTTCGCGACCAAGGTCTCCAAACTACACTCGCTCGATCCCCTACGAAAGGTCCGCCGACATGATCTCGACGAAGAAGACCTCGAAGCGACCACCTCATACTTCCGGACTGGCTTGCAGAAATGGGGCGAGCTCAATGTCTCAAAAGCCTTTAGCGATTTCAAGAGGGTGGTCTTGCCGCTGAGTGAGAGTCTCCCCCAGATTCTACACTTCGAGAAGGACATCTTCGAGGCGCTCGAGACGTCGATTGCGAAACAAGACAAGGATGCCTTGGAGCCTGTCTTGGACCTCCTGACAGCTTTTGCGCACGATATTGGTACCCGATTCGAAAAGTACTATGCCAAGTCTCTGGATCTCATTATCGCCATCGCCGCCAGACCGCAGGATGCCGATGTTATTGAGTGGACCTTTGCCGCTCTCGCCTTCTTGTTCAAATATCTTTCGAAGCTACTGGTCCCGGATTTGCGACCGACGTACGATGTCATGATACCACTCTTGGGAAAGGCGCGTCACCCTCCTCATATTGCTCGTTTTGCCGCCGAGGCGTTGAGCTTTCTCATTAAAAAGGCAGCGGCACCAGCGAACCGGGAGACCGCTCTCGTTGCCATCGTTGAACACGCAAGGAACGACCTTCGAAGTACTGTCGGCGACCGCCAGTTCCAACTATACCAGGATGGTCTCATGACTATGTTCGCCGAGGCGATCAAGGGCCCAGGACAGACCATCCACTCGACTGGACCGGCCATCTTCACAACACTCATGAAAGCCATCCCCGAAACCGAGTCAGACCTCACGCCGACGGCGACCTGGACCGATCTTGTTTGCGGTGTCCTGACCAGCATCATCCACCACTCCAATGATAAGGACCTTGCGCTGGTCCTCGAAGCGATCCAAGACCATGTGCAGGCAGCGTTGGCTGAGTCTAAGCCAAGCAAGACATGGCGTTATGTGCCTTTAGTCAGGGTTCTCGGTACGGCTGCGGGAGTCCGGAGAGGATCTCGCGTCAGCAACTGGCCCGTACTCGTCCAAAACATGACGGCGATGCTGGATGCGATGGCACAGAACTCCCCAGAGGCAACGGAGGATAAGTTGAGCCTGATATGGAAGCATGTCGTTGTCAACGCCGCGATCGTCTGGCACCAGGCGCCGATTGACGCTTTGATTCCGTGTATCAAGGACTTCATGACTGCTCTTCAGAGGGAAAAGCTCATGAGATGGTACATTCCGTTCTGCGCCTACTTTTCAGAGTTGGATTCTCAACGATTCCGAAGTCTCTTCCAGACCTATTTCCAGAGGTATGTCATAGAGCATCATCTTTCATGTCTCGCATGCTAACAGTGACCAGGTTCATTGTCAGCCACTGGTCCGACGGTGGAAACGAGGATATGCTGTGCGTTTTCTTACCGCGCATGGTCAAGTCAGGCAGTCTGCCGTCGCCAGGGGGCAAGGAGACCTGCAATCTTCCGCGCAGCTGGCAGGACCAGATTGTGTCAAAGTTCGAGCGCCTCGAAGCGTCACCCTTCCCCGAACGCGGAGCCTATGACAAGGATCCCCAAACATGGCGTGATAGGTGTCTGCCCAAATACTCAGCACTTCTAGACCTCCTTTACTCTACGACAGTTCACCCATCGGCAAGCGCCAAGATCGCGGAACTTCTACTGAGAAAGTTGAGGCTCGCACTGAAACCATCGTCCACGTTGGCGTCGGATGAGGTACACTTCAGCGTCAGCCAGGGTTTTCATGCGTACCTTCGCATGAGCAAGGCGGCTGGTCCGGTGGATTCGGCTCTCAGCCCGCTTCTTCGGGCTGCTGTGCCTCGGTTCAGCCGCTCAGTTGGCTTCCTGGAGGCCTACCTTGAGTACGCTGAAGCAACAAAGAACCAGCCGCCGTCGGTCGACCGCCAAAGCAGCGACAGCAGCGAGGGCTCTGGAGAGGAAGATCCTGTCGTTCAGGCACTAATTGAGAACCTCTCTGCCTCTTCTCATGAGCTTCGTCTCGCTTCTCTTATGATTCTTCAGCAAATCGAGTCGACGCCCGATGAACACTCCTGCCACACCCTCATGCTGGATATTGAGCAGACACCTATGGAGCTTTCCACGATGAGAAATGTTGCTATGCATCTGCGCAAGCTTGGTCAAACTTACTCTCAGTTGAGCGAAAACTCCTGGCTCTTGAAGGCAATCCCTTCCTTCATGTTCGGCATGTTGACAGTCAAACTTTCACCTTTGTGGGACGATACCATTGCCGCCCTCAAGCTGGTTGGAGAATCCAAGACGGGTGCGGAGGCTATTTCAGATATGGCTTTCGACTGGCTGGAAACGCCCTCGCCCAGGTGGTCGGGTCCCGGAAGCCAACCATCGCTCCAGGGCAAGGAACCCGTCACTGACTTCGACTGCACCCACTTAAAGAAGCTCTGGAGGATGGCGGATGAGGTTGAGCCTGTGATCAACAACGCGGTAGATCTCATGCTCCAAGCTTTTGACGAGCAGCAGCAGACCGTCGAGGCCCACGCGACCAACGCCCGAGCCCAGGCAATCAAAGTCTTTACTGCTATGCCTTCGTCTGCTGAGAAACACTCGCGCAAGCTGGTGCCCTTTTTCTTGCCTTGGGCTCTTGATGAGGATGATGCATCTGACGTCCAGGACGATGAAGAGCCTCAGTCCAATGGAGAGGACTGGTCACTTCAGGACCGCAAGGCACTCGTTGGTGTCTTTGCTCTGTTTGTCAACCCGAAGTCTCTGTACCAGAACGAGAAGGTGTACCGTGCCCTTCTCCACCTCATGGAGAATGGTGATATCGAGGTACAGAAGCAGGCACTGAAGGCTATCCTCGCCTGGAAGCAAAAGGGAGTCACACCTTACAAGGAAAACTTGGAGTACCTCCTCGACGAAGCCAGATTCAAGAACGAGGTTACCGTCTTTCTGCAAAGCGACGAAGTTATTCGACCTGAGCACCGGGCCGAGCTCATGCCTGTACTTCTGAGACTCTTATATGGAAGAACCATCTCTAAAAAGGGAGCTGCCAGTGGCCGTCATGGTCTGCTGGCTACTCGTCTGACCGTTCTGAGAAACCTGAGTGTAGAGGATATGGGAAGTTTCTTGGACATCGCGACTGGCAGCCTGAGAAACGCTCGCGTTATTGATGAGTCTGGTTTCCGCTCCAGCTTGTTCGATCGGGAAATTCTCCCTCCTCGCAAGCAAGTCGGTTTCATGAACATGATGCTGCCCCTGATCAACGAGCTCGGCGCTCATGTTGGGCCTTATGTCGAGAGACTTTTGCATCCCATTCTGTACTGCCTGATCTCTGCTTGCAGGCGACTCCGAGACACGGCGATTCAGGAGGATGACGAGGACGAAGAACCCACCGAGGCGTCTCAGGAGTCGCTGTACAAGGACATCCGCCAGACCGGCTTGAAGTGTGTCATTTCTCTGTTCCGCAATGCGCAGGATTTCAACTGGTCGCCGTACTCAGAACCTATTGTCAACGAGGTCATCGTCCCCAGGACAGAGAAGTTGCCTATTGAGACCGCCCAGTCGATTTCTGGTATTATGCAGCTGCTTTGGACGTGGTCCCAGCTTCCTAAGGCTGCGTTATTCTTGTCAATCAACAGCCAGATTCTACCGAAGGTTATCGAGTGCGTTTCGGTGCCGAAGGCCAAGGAAAACGTCAAAGTGTTCGCCCTCAGCATCGTCCGCAACCTCTTCAAGCTGGCACAGGCTCCTGCCGAGGAGTCTGAGTTCAATGAACTTATCCGCGTCGAACTCATTGATGCGAACATGGAGCTGATCTTGAGGACAATTACCACTGCACTTGAGGCGGAGATGGGCAATAAGCTATTGGAGGCTTGCATTGAAACCATTGTCGAACTCTCTCATATGGTTGAAACCTCTCAGAACGTCCAGCAAACTCTGGATATCTCAACTAAGCTTCTCAACCAGCCCGCACGCAAGGTCAGCCCCAAAGCCAAGGGCAGGATTCTTCTCATTCTTGAGCGTTTCATCAACATCCTGGGTGCTTCCGAGGCGGAGGACACGACTGCCAACATCGCTATCTACGAGACTCTGGCTTCCCTGTTCAGCTACTTCAAAGACAGAGAGAACAGGACGTCTCTGGCTCGTGTTCTTACGGCTCTTGCCGCCAAGGATGCCAGTATCCAGGAAGTTGCCGAGCTTTGCAGCGCTCTCAATGCGTTTGCACCGGACCGCATTGATGAGCCGGACTATGACAAGAGACTCAAGGCCTTCACTCAGATTACGAACAAGGAGACGCCGTTTACTCCCAAACAATGGCTCGCGCTCCTGCACAACTTGATCTTCTTCATTCGTAGTGATGAGGAGTACGGCATCCTTGCGTCAAACTCTGCAGACGGTCTTCGGAAGTTCATCAGCGAGGTAGCAGCGTGCCAAGACGAAGCCTCGAAGGCAGCGTTTGACAAACAAATGAGGGAAATCGTACTCAAGTCCATCTACTCCGGAGCTTGCGAGGAGTCGGCTACTGTCAGACGTGAGTATCTCAGAGTATTTGGGTACCTCATATCCCAGATGCCCACGTGGGAACCTGTGGCGGATTTGAAGGGCTTCCTTGGCGGCGATATTGACGAGGACACCACCGAACTGCCTTTCTTCTTCAACATTCTCAGCCCTGCCACTTCCCGTCAATTGGAAGCTATCCGGTTTCTCGAGACTGCCAACGAGGTCCACGAAATCAGCAGCCAGAATCTGGGCAAGTTCTTCATTCCGCTGCTGGAGCACTTCATCTTCGGCCGCGCATATGGCACAGACGACCAAGGTTTGGGCGCCCAGGCGACAATCACGATTGCGAACTTGGCCCTATCCCTTGACTGGAAGACCTACCGTGTGGTCCTTCAGAGATACATCAGCTTCGTGGAGTCTAAGCCTGATCTGCCGAAGCAGGTGAACAAGCTGCTCGGCAAATTCAGCGATGCTCTCGTCGTCTCCGTGGAATCAAAGGCCACTGACGTTGAGCCCATGCAAGTAGATGGCTCTGAGGCTGCCTCCCCCTCCAACTTGAGACTTGCTCGCACCGTTCCCGCACAGGCGAAGCTCAGCACCGATGTTAGCAATCTCTTCCTTCCTACCTTGATCCAGCACTTGCACGAGAAGGATGAATCCGAGGTCAGCTACCGTGTGCCTGTCGGTGTCATCATCGTCAAGCTCATGAAGATCCTCCCATCTGAGGAGATGGGCCAGAAGCTTGCTGGTGTACTCACGGATATCTGCCATATTCTCCGCAGCAAGTCCTGGGAAGCCCGTGAGATGGCCAGAGATACTCTGGTGCAAATCGCTTCCGTTCTGGGCCCGACCTACTTTGGTTTCATTCTGAAGGAACTTCGCGGCGCGCTCAAGCGAGGTTACCAGCTCCACGTTCTCTCCTACACCCTTCACTCCATGTTGCTCAGAGTCATCCCAGAATTTGAGCAGGGTGATCTCGACTACACTCTCTGGTCTATCGTGGCGGTTATCATTGATGACATTTTCGGTGCTGCCGGTCAAGAGAAGGATGCTGAGGGATACGTCAGTGAGATGAAGGAGGTCAAGGCAAGCAAGTCTCAAGATTCCATGGAGCTGATTGCCAAGTCTGCCTCCATCAGCCAACTCGTCGCACTCGTGCACCCACTGCAATCTCTTCTCTTGCAAAAGGTCGACCTCAAGCTGGTCCGCAAGATCGATGCGTTGTTGGCCAGAATCACCGCTGGTCTGCTGCAAAACCCTGCAGCAGAGAGCCGTGACACACTGGTGTTCTGCTACGAGGTCATCCAAGAAGTCTACAAGAGCAAGCAGCCCGAGAAAGCACCGAGGATCGACCCGCGCCTCAAGAAGTATCTCTACCAGAAGGGCGTGAAGAAGGACAACCACGGCACCGCGGGCAAGTACACGTACAAGCTGGTCAAGTTCGCCTTCGACATTCTGCGGGCCGCCTGGAAGAAGCATGACAGTCTGCGCACTGCAGCGAATATCACTGGTTTCGTCCCCATCATTGGTGACGCTATCGTAGGCGGCGAGGACGACGTCAAGGTTGCTGCTTTCAAGCTGCTCAGTGTCTTGGTCAGAGTCCCTTTCAATAATGAGGACGATGAGAAGTTGTTCAAGGTCGCCACCCGAGAGGCTTCGAAGAGCATTTCAATGTCAACGTCTACGACTACAGACCTCTCCCAGGCTGCGCTGAAGTTCCTTTCCGTCATTCTCCGAGAGCGCAAGGACATTCCTGTCAAGGAGGCAGCGATCGACATGCTGCTCGGCAAGCTGAAGGACGACCTTACCGAGACTCTCTACCGCCACGTCACCTTCAACTTCCTGCGCTCTGTTCTTGAGCGCAAGATCGAGACTGCTGTTGTCTATGACACTATGGACTACGTCGGTACCGTCATGATCACCAACGACGATCAGAACACGCGAGACTTGGCGAGAGGAGCCTTCTTCCAGTTCCTTAGGGACTACCCCCAGAGAAAGGCCCGCTGGGTGAAGCAGCTAAACTTCATCGTCGCCAACTTGACCTACGAGCGAGAGGGTGGTCGTTTGTCCGTCATGGAGGTTGTTCATCTCCTGTTGACAAAGTCAGCGGATGATTTCGTGCAAGAAGCCATCGCCACGTGTTTCCTTCCCCTGGTCATGGTGCTCGCCAACGATGACAGCGAGAAGTGCTGCCTCGCTGCTGGCGAGGTGCTCAAGGAGATGTTCCGCAAGGCTGACAAGGAGCGGATGCAGAACTTCATGACGCTTCTGCGTTCGTGGATTGAGCAGGAGGACAACGCAGCTGTTACGAAGTTGGCTCTCCAGGCATTCGGGTTCTTCTTCGAAGCCAGGGAGCCTTCAACCAAGCACAAGAAGGAGCTGGACTTGGTTCTTGGCAAGATAGGGGAGATTGTCGGGACTGGCGATATCCGCGTCGCTGACGAGGATTTGATGAACACCGTCCTCCATGACGTGCAGGTCCTGACTGAGAGATACCCCGAGAGACTCCTCGGTTCGGAATCTCGGGACCTCTGGGCCGACATCCGCGGATGCTTCACGCATCCTGACAACTCCGTCAAGTTGAGCACCGCCAAGGTTCTGAGTGCCTTCCTCGCCGACTACGCCAGCAAGGCTGCCAAGGCGGGAGAGACGCTCAAGGGGTCTCACGGACTGGACCTGGATTGCGAGGATGTCGAGGAGCTGGTGAGGTTGACAATGTACGCCTTGAGAACGCCCGAGATCGAAGACACCCTTGCCACGGAACTCACTCAGATCCTGGTATTCTTGGGTCCCCGTCTGCCCGTCAAGGTGCAAAACGTACCGGAAGCCGAGACCCTTGGAGACAGAGACGAGCAGGAGGCCGAGGAGGACAGAATCGAGGAGCACCGCAAGGATCTCCAGTACCTCTTCTGGAAGCTCTCCTCCCTCCTGCGCAAGGATGTCCGGCCCAAGTCAAGCGCCATCACCCCCAAGGTCGTCGCCATGGAGGTCTTGGAGACGATTTGCCGTCGCGTGCCTCAGGAGCACCTCGAGCCCTCGTTCAAGACCATCCTGTACCCCCTGCAGAACCTGACGGACCCCAACATCCCCGTGCCCTTCTCGAACGACGAGCAGTTCAAGGCCAAGCTGGATGGCCTGAAGAACAGGGCACAAATCCTCATGGACTCTCTGCAAAAGAAGTTCGGCACAGCCGAGTACACCAAGACGTTGCTGGAGATCAGGGAGGAGGTGCGCGAGAGGAGACAGCAGAGGTCGAGCAAGCGCAAGATCGAGGCGATTGCGCAGCCGGAGAAGTACGGCAGGGACAAGAGAAAGAAGACGGAGAAGAAGAAGGAAAAGAAGAAGGTCCGCAGCGCCGAGCACAGGGCGGCCAGGACGGCGTACAAGGGGTGGTAATTACTAAGTCTGCACGAAGACTGCATCGTATGGCGTTCTCGGTGGGAAAAAAGGCTGCGAAGATATGCATGGTGTTTTATAGTACATGGGCTACATCGCCCGCTCATATTTGAGATTCTTATCTATTTTGTTGTTACATTTCGTCTTCGTCTCGTCGCCCAGAAGTGTGTGGTGATGGGTATCCAGAACGCCGTCTCCATGCAGTCTTGTCGTACCCCGACGGCTCCAAGCCGTCTTTTGTGTGGTCCAAAGCATCGCCCCCAAATATCAATATTGTACAATGTGATAGTTTTCCATTACATCCCTCATGATGACTCTTCTTTCTTGGCCTCGCCAGCCTTGGCCCCAGCCTCGGCCTCCGCAGAGCCCTCGTCGGGGTAGAACTCAATGTCACCGTCCTCGCCTAGCGTGCCCCTCTTCACCAGCCTGCCCTTCTCACGCATGAGATCCTCGACAGTGACCTTCTTGTCGCCAAAGATGCCGAGGTGGTCGCTGATGACATGGCGGTTGCGGCAGCCCGGGCAGGTGATGAGGACGGAGCCGTGGTGGTAGCCCTGCTTGGAGACCTTGTGGCGGGAGCGGGTGTCGCAAGGCACGCAGGTGAAGTCGAGCTGGTAGTGCGGGTTCGACTCGAGGCGGATTTGCTGCTCAGTCTTGGTCTCGAGGTCGCGCGCGGCTTTGGGCTTCGGGATGGAGTGGGCGAGGCGCGTAGCGACGGCGGGTTGGAGGGGTAGGTTTTGAGAGAAGGCGCCTTGGGGGATTAGGCGCATTATCGGGGAGGTGGTTGGGCGGGCTGTTTGGCGCAACAGAGGCGCTAATCTTGTGAATGCTGAGCGCGAGGCCATTTTTGTGTATTGTGAGTGTGGTGAGTGGGTAGGATCGTGGCTATGCTGCTGGTGTTGGTGGTGCTTGAAGCTTGCAAAAGTCAAGCGGAAGCGAATTGGAGCTTTGGTCGCAAAAAAAGTCCTGGGAATGCCGTCACTGCTCTTCCAGATTCCAGAACCCAAAGCCCACTGTAAAAAGATTGAAACGGATAGGTAAGCGCCACCTGTGGCACTCAGATGTGGCACAGCAGGGGCAAACCAACGAATCAGGGTCCTACAGTCCTAACTGACTGGCCTGTGCGTCTAGGAACTGGGATAAGGATGGGAATTGATTGGGTCCAATAACCCGGTCGAGCCTTCCGCCTCGTGCGCACGGACCATCCCGGCTTCGGGGGTGGTTTTGTGTGCCGTGTAGTGCAGCCTTGCTTTCTTTCCCGCGCTCATTGTGAACTGAACCTAGACAACTGCCTGTACCGTCTGCGATGCCTTGTTCAATACCGCCTCCTTCGATCCTTCCTGTCGCGAACTCCCTCCTGCCCTGCGCGACTGAGGCTACAAAGACCAGCTAGCTAGGACTTCTGCTTCCCTTCGCTTCCTCCGACAACCTTCTTTCAGCGCAGCACCACTACAACTTACCACTTCTTCCCCTCCACCACACTTTCTGAGAAAGCTACCCCGCCGCCACTTACTCAGACGCCCACGATAGCTACTTCGACCTGAAACGGTCAACCACAACACCACTCCCGGCAGAATTTTCGCTACACACGATATCTCGATATCCATAAGGAGACACGATGATTTCCGGCAGAGGTGGAGGAGGTACATCCATGCGGGCTGGTCGCATTCGGCCCCCGCGCCGCCCGGGCAGGGTAAGTCACCCCAATATGTCACTGCGGGAAGGAAGGCGCGATGAAAGGCTTGATTTTGGTGCAAGACCTCTCTTCTCGAGCTCTGAAGATCCATTTCATTCGCGTCTTTCGTTGAATCGATGTTGCCTCAGCATGCCTATTGTTTGCCTGTTTGGGCATTGGCTGGGTGCAAACACCAGACGATCGATACGGGGCACCCGGCGGCCGCGAATCCCGATGAACCGGGCTGACAAGATGAACAGCTCACCTCAGGTATCGACACGAGCGACTTCGAGCAGTGCTGGGAAACCCTCAAGCAAGCCCTTACCGACATTCACAACCAGAACTGCAGTACCCTCTCCTTCGAGCAGCTTTACCGAGCTTCCTACAAGATTGTTCTTAAGAAGAAGGGCGAGATGCTGTACGACCGCGTCAAGCAGCATGAGGAGCAATACTTCTCCGAACATGTCATTCCCGAGATTGACAGGCTCGTCACCGCAAACCTTGTCAGCGCTGCTATGGGCGGCTCGGCTACCTCGGTAAACGAGCGACGCAAGATGGGCGAGCACTTCCTGAAGGGCGTGAGGGCCTCGTGGGACCACCACAACACCTCAATGAACATGACTGCCGATATTCTTATGTATCTCGATCGTGGATATACTCAAGACGCCCGCCGAGCGTCCATCTACACTGCGACTATTGGCTTGTTCAGAGATCATATCCTGCGAGCCTGCCTCAATTCGAGCGGCGAGTACACAGTCTTCGACATCCTCAACTCAGTCATTTTAGACCATATCAACATGGAGCGGGACGGAGACAATATTGACCGCCATCTGTTGCGCAACATCGTCCGAATGCTGGATTGTCTTTACGAGTCGGATGAGGAGAACGAGTCGGAAAAGCTTTATCTCACAACATTCGAACCAGCGTACCTCCAGTCTGAGAGAGAATACTACAAGCAGGAGTGCGAGCGCTTGCTCCGCGATGCCGATGCCGGTGCCTGGCTTCGGCACACGCAACGCCGCCTTGCAGAGGAGAACGACCGATGCGACACCACCATTCATTATGAGACGAGGGAGAAGTCGATTAAGGTTGTTGAGGAGGAGTTGATCTCGGCGCATCTGGACGATTTCCTGAATCTTGAGGGCAGTGGACTCAAGTCCATGGTCAACTACGACCGTGAAGAGGAGCTATCCATTCTATTCAAGCTCGTCTCAAGGGTCGACCCGAAGAAGACGTCGCTAAAGTCGATTCTCTCCGCCCGCGTCGTTGAGCTCGGTCTCGAGATTGAGCAAATTCTCAAGGACACCAACTTTGCCACTGCGGCTACGGCTGACGGCGAGGAGGGCGAGGGCGCCGAGAAGGCCAAGACTCTGAGCTCATCAGCCCAGCAGACCGCTGCTGCTATCAAGTGGGTTGATGATGTATTGAAGTTGAAGGATAAGTTCGACAATCTGTGGAAGAAATGTTTCCAGGAGGATTTGATCATCCAAACCGCTCTGACGAAGAGCTTCTCCGATTTCATCAACATGTTCACCAAGAGCTCAGAATACGTCTCTTTGTTTATCGACGACAATCTGCGCCGCGGCATCCGAGGCAAGACCGAGACCGAAACTGAGGAGGTGCTGGAGAAGGCCATCACTGTCATCCGCTACCTTTCCGACAAGGATCTCTTTGAGAGGTACTACCAGAAGCACCTCGCCAAGCGTCTCCTGCACAACAAGTCTGAGAGTCATGACGTCGAGAAGTCGATGATCTCGCGAATGAAACAGGAACTTGGCAACCAGTTTACTGCCAAGTTCGAGGGCATGTTCCGAGACATGGAGTCGTCCGCCGAACTGTCTTCCGGCTACAGAGATCATATCAGGGGTCTTGGCGATGTCGAACGTAAGCAGATCGACCTTGCAGTCAACATCCTGACGACCAACTCATGGCCTCCCGACATCATGGGACGCAACTCGCAATTCGCCGATGGTGCCGGCTGCAACTGGCCGGATGAGATAAAACGCCTGCAAGACAGCTTGCTCAAGTTTTATCTTACTAACCGCAGTGGCCGCAAGTTGACATGGTTGGGCTCTACCGGTAGCGCAGATATCAAGATGGTTTTCCCAGCTATCCCTGGTGGTAAAGGACCGCTGTCGCGCGAGCGACGATATGAGCTAAATGTCCCGACATATGGCATGGTCATCCTCATGCTTTTCAATGAACTGGAGGAGGATCAGGAGCTGTCTCTGGAGGAGATTCAAGCCAAGACCAACATTCCCACACCCGATCTCACTAGGGTTCTTGCTTCCATCTCCATCGTCCCGAAGGCCAGGGTTCTCCTCAAGGAGCCCGCCACCAAGTCAGTCAAGGCCGGTGACAAGTTCAGGTTCAACAGCGCCTTCGTCAGCAAGCAAGTGCGCATCAAGGCTCCCATCATCAACGCTACGTCAAAGGTTGAGGGCGATGAGGAGAGGAAGCAGACGGAGGAGAAGAACAACCAGACCCGTGCTCACGTCATTGACGCTGCGCTCGTCAGAATCATGAAGTATGCTATCCCGACAGCCTTGCGCTGTGGCATTGGCTAACATTTCACAGGCAACGCAAGGAGCTCACCCATACGCACCTCCTTAGCGAGGTCATCGAGCAACTCAAGAGTCGCTTCACGCCTGAGGTCACCCTCATCAAAAAGCGCATCGAGGATCTGATTGTACGCGAGTACCTCGAACGAGTGGAGGACGTCTCGACCCCGACTTACCGCTACCTCGCTTAAGCTTTTCAAAGGTTACTCTAGTGAGCACGACGACGGAAATGATTATGATTTGAATAGAGGCATTTCGGGCTGCATTAGGGACGGTTAAGGGTTTTTTTCGGCATTGGCGTTTGGGGGGTGAGTCGGTTGGTCAATAGCTACGCGCGCACATCTTGAGAAAAGTGGCCGGCGAGGGCTTAGGCAGTGAGCCTACCTCGTCGAGTTTCGAGGCTTTTTGACTTCTCCATACGCCACAGGCAGTAGTGGTTGGGGTCTGAACTAGCTAACGGAGGGTGAGATTCAAGCGGTTGTATATATTACTTTCGCATGTACGAATTTCAAGGGACTTCTTGCATGATTCTATTCTTTCTCTGTTCTCGTCTCTGCCCGTCATCCCCCGGTCATCAATCGTACCTCTGTATTCTTGTGCAAGTCAAACATCCGTACCGACACGAGAGAGAGGCCGTTGGTTTCGATAGCTTCAGAAAGGCAATCGGTGGCTGTGATGAGCACATGCTTCGTCGTTATCGAGGGCCACCAGGTATAAAATCACATCCTTCATTCTAAGAGCAGCTCCAAAGGTCAATGTAAGGGAATCCAGGTTGACTTCGGTACGTGAGCCGTTGCCTCCGCTTCTGTTTTTCTTTTTCAATGTCCTCTTATAGAGGTACCGTTACCCCCAAGCTTTGATCCATTTGCGGTTGCTTGAGGGTACTTAGTAACGGAATACTTGGGGAGAGACAGGCCTGGCGGACGGTGGAGTGGCCCTTGAGGGTTGCATGGGGGTTTTCATCCGCTTCGCAGGGCTCCGAGCCCAAGCTAGGAAAGGGCCACAAGGTCGACAAGGGAGAGGTTTGGAGAATGGTGCATTGCCCATGGATACGACAAGCTGACGATTGCCGTGCGTAACCTACAGCTGCTGCATGAGCTTCTTAAAAGTCGACTCCGTGCTTCGATGCTGAGCAGCGTCTCTGTCCCTAGCTGTGGAGATAACGGTTAGGACAGTTTCTGTTTGTTCAGAGCGCCTGTACGTTTGTCACCATTTGACTCGTTGCTGTTGCTTGTTACACCAACCCGCCCCTATACATAGGCGCTCTCGAAAGTTCAGCCTGTCTTCGAGTACATTGCAGAATCTAGGCTGAGGGGGACTTCAGTGTGCTCTACAAACGGTGTTGGAGTAGTGATGAGAAGGAGCGTATATAAACGATTGATGTTGAGAGGAGTGGCGATTTGTTGCAACACAATTGATTAGTTGCGCTTCGTCTATGGAAATGAGGGAGCACCGTTCGTCCTAAGACTTTTATTGTCGTGCTGATTCGGAAGAGAAGGGTTGAGAGTTATCTAGGCTCAGAAGAAGTCATGTTTGGGCGAATACTCAGAGAAGGATAGAGATATCAGAAGACGCTGACGATATGATGAGAGAAATCTCTTGAGAGACTGCACAAATTTGACAGGCCGTCTGGGGTGCTGCTCATCTTGGAAAGCCAATACAATGTCGGAGCACAAGCGACATTGTTGCTGTCTGCAATAAAATGATACCAAGATGGTCTCTTTGTAAGGTGCGTGGTGCACAGAGTGTGAAGAATATAAAAGGAATGCTGCGCCAAAGGCTGGGTGTTAATATGCGCGACACGCAATCGCCATGTTCGTTTCGAACCTGTTTGTTTTGAAGGGAAGCAGATCAGGTTAACTACGTAAAAGCTGCGCCCAGCAAAGGCGGCTAAGAGCTACATAGTGCTTCTAATCATCACATATTGGGCAAGGTTTATATGTATGAATACTTGAGAGGCTCTGTTTATGAGGTATTCACTGATGAATATGTGAAGAAGGCAGGAGGAAGAAGGCGAGAGCCCTGGCTGTAGAGGGAACAATGACATAATTACAGGAACACCCTACGCAGCCATATGCCTTATTTTGATGCGAAGCTTCATGTATACTAATTGGAATACTAAAGGGAAAGTGAAGAACGATTGGGATAGGTGGAAATTTTGAGCTTCAACTTCATGGTTGTAGGAATTTGGTTTCGAGGAAAACGTCTTACAATGACGAGTGCATTAGGCACAAAACAACGAAATGCATGGCATTGGCACACGATTTGCTTGCTCCATAGTAGTATCACTCTTGCCAGGCTTAAATAGACTGCAGCGGGGTTGATCACAACCACAATAACTAGTTTACTTCACACTGTGACATCTCCGGCAACCGCCGTGAGAGGTGGGCAGATACCGAGATACCTCGAGGCTGGGAAGATCTCTGCCTGGAATGGTGTTGCCACAGATATCTTAGCATAACAGATCTTCTATTATCATCGCCCTTCGCATTGGAAACAGCGGTCAGCTAAGCATATAGTGATAATTGATGTCGCTGTTTATCATAGCCTCAACCTTCTCGTTCCTTTACGTCACAGCTTGGTGCTCCCAGCAGGTCCATCGACCTCTCCAAACAACTCCATAAACGCTCCATGAACCTCATCAGTGAGATCGCTCGCCTGCAAACTCCTCCCCTTCTTGACGAACGCCCGCCTCGAGCACTCCCTCGTAATCGCACATCCTCCAAACGCAGCCAGCCTCACCAACTCTGCCTCTGCAAGCTTACTGTCTCCCGTATCCCACAACCCATCAAGATAAGCTTTCCTCCACCCCAAGAACGTCGCAATCGACCCCGTCAGCGTATCCCCCTGTCCACCACTCCTCTTCAGCCCGCCCTCGAGGTCAACAATAAAGGTATCCTCCCCGTTCGTGATAAAATCCTTCGCCCCCTTCTGCACAACCGTAACGCCCTCAAGCGCTCTCGCCAGCGCCTCAACCTTGGCCGTCTCCTTCTCATCCTTGCCCCCCTCCGCGCCCTCCTTCGCCTTCCCCTCATCGATTCCAAGCGCCTTGCACAGCCGCGAGAACTCAACCACATTCGGCGTGAGCACAGCCAGCGCGTACCCCTTCACGAGCCCGGGGTCCTTCTGCACGAGCTGTAGCGCATCCGCGTCGAGCACCAGCGGGATCGAGCGCTCCCTCGCGGCGCGGATGACGCGCGCGACGGTG
The DNA here is from genome assembly GCF_000319635.2 of Colletotrichum fructicola Nara gc5. NCBI lineage: Eukaryota > Fungi > Ascomycota > Sordariomycetes > Glomerellales > Glomerellaceae > Colletotrichum > Colletotrichum fructicola. Next base: position 1,479,983 of record NW_027094051.1, on the reverse strand, counting down.
TCCTGCATCAGCGGGTCGCGCCCGAGGCCGGGCCCGATGACGAGGACGTGCAGGCGCGCGAGCATCTCGACGATGGGCGCCGAGATCTTGTCCGCGTCCGGGGGGGCGGAGGCGGTGTCCTCGGAGGGGGACTGGCGCATAAGGGGGTGGACCATGAGGTTTGGCGAATAGGTCTTGATGGTGGCTGCGGCGCCGGGGGTGCAGATTACGTGTGACTGTGCATGTCAGTTGGGAACTCAACGGCGGGCGCCTGGATGGCGAGGATCGTGGAAATGGGAGATTTTGGGGGGCCTACCATATCGCAGCCCAATCTGGCGCTCGCCATGGCTGAGAAATACGGTGCTCCCGTGTAGTCCACGCTACCGCCGATGACGGCGACGCGACCCAGCTGTCCTACGAACCGACCGTCAGTCTCTCTTTCTGTCAAAGTCAAGAGGACGCCGTACCTTTGTGAAACTTCTCTAGCATGGGCGGAACCATCCGCTGAACGCGGCCGAGGATCTCCTTCGTTGCAGACGACATGGCGGGGGCGGGGTCAGATGGCATCGCAAGCTTGAATATGTGCAGAGTGAGCTGATGTGTAGGCTAAATACCGCAGTGGAACAAACGGGAATCGCTGATGAAAAGTGAGGCCGACCGTGAATCAAGTTGCTGAGAGAAAGAGGCGAGTGATCTCCGAAGTTTGACGTTTGAATTGGGTTTGAAATTCGTACGAGGGGCAGATGTTTGGCGAGTTGAGATCAGGAGCTCTGACAGGCGAATGATGTCACTTGCCGACATCCCCGAGGCGTCACAAATCCACACCATCGACGTCTCATCGAAGAATCATCTCACACAACGTCCATCCTTTAGCTTTGGCATAAGCCAGAGAACAATTCAAAGCTGTAAATTTCTTCTTCACGGAGCAGTTTTATTGACAAAATATATCGTTATTCATAGGAGGATTGTACGGTGGCCCATTGGAGTGCGCTACATATCACTGTGAAATTTCAGAGATCTAGGACGTAAAGTCAGAACCAAAGCCGATAGACTGCACGATCTCATCGAGCTGCTTTCATCTGGTGCCCTGATAGAATTAGATTCGGGAGTGGGGAACTAAAGCGGGATATTGAAGACTATAGCTGAGATAGTGGTGGTGGTAGGGATGGTGATGTTTGAGGCTAACGGCGGTAGCGAGGAGTAACGGTACAGGGCAAAAGAAATGATGACGACAGACGAGGACGACAGACGAGGACGACAGACGAGGACGACAAGAACATTGACGACAAGAAGGACAGTGGGATACGTTCAATCATGGTATAAATTTGCTTCTAAGTAAACGTCCAAACTGCCAGATAACCGTTCGTCGCGCCCCAGACATTAGCATGTCACATAAGTTTTCGTAGTGCTTAAAATTCATAAAAAATGCCGCTCGCCAGTAATCCCCGCTTAATTAAGCCTTGACAATCCTGCAAACCAAGTCCGAACCATCGACTGAGTCGCCCTCCTTGACCTGGAGGGTGGAGACCTTGCCGTTGTGAGGAGCAGAGATGACCATTTCCTGGATAGGATGTTAGTATCGAGGTCATCAGCAGTATCGGCAGAGAAACTTACCATCTTCATGGCGCTGAGGACAGCGATAGGGTCACCCTTCTTGACATCAGATCCGTCCTTGACACGGAGCTCAACCAAGACACCGGCCATGGGTGCGCCAACCTGGCTAGAGTCGGAGGGGTCGGCCTTGGGACGGCTGACGTTCTCAACCGAGGCCTTGTTGTCGTCGACAGTGACCTGTCTGACTTCACCGTTCATCTCGTAGAACACCTCGCGCTGGCCAGTGTTCTCGCTCAGAGGGCCAATAGCAAGAAGCTTGAGAATGAGAACCTTGCCCTTCTCGAGCTCGACGTGGAACTCCTCGCCAATCTCGGGACGAGAAAGGAAGTACTTGGTGGGTAGGACGGAGAGGTCACCGTACTTCTGGATGAACTTCTTGTAGTCCTCGAAGACCTTGGGGTACATGACGTACGCGGCGATATCGCACTCGGTAACGGGACCGCCGAACTTCTTGTGGAGGTCACGCTTGACCTTGGCCAAGTCGACGGGCTCGAGGAACAGACCAGGGCGCTTGTCCAACTTCCTGCGGCCACGGAGGGCGTCGGAGCGGAGGGGCTCGGGGAAACCACCGTACGGCTGGCCCATCATACCCTCAAGGAACTCCAGGACGGAGCCCGGGAAGTCGAGCTCGGAGGCACGGGCCTTGACATCCTCAGCGGAGAGCTTGTTGGAGACCATGAACTGTGCCAGGTCACCAACGACCTTGGAGGTGGGCGTGACCTTGACGATATCGCCGAGGAGATCGTTGGCGTGCTCATACGCCTTCTTAGTCTCAGCCCACTGCGTTCCAAGACCCAATTGAGATGCTTGGAACATCATGTTGGTGAGCTGACCACCGGGGATCTCGTGCTCGTACACCTCGGGGTCAGGACCAGCGAGGTGAGCCTCGAATGGGGAGTAGAGCAGACGCAGCTGCTGCCAGTACGTGTCCAAGGCGCGGACGTGGCCGGGGTTCAGGCCAGGGTCGAGATCACTGCCCTCGAGGGAAGCAATGATGGCGTTGATGCTGGGCTGAGAAGTCATACCGGACAGACTGTCGGTGGCAGCGTCGACAGCATCGGCACCGGCTTGGGCGCAAGCGACCATGGAAGCAACACCCGTACCGGCAGAGTCGTGGGTGTGGACGTGGATGGGAAGGTCGGGGTACTTCTCGCGAATGCTGCCGATCAAAAGCTTAGCAGCGTGGGGCTTGAGGACACCAGCCATATCCTTGATGCCCAGCACGTGGATGTCAAGGGCAACCAGCTTGTCGACCAAGCTGAGGTAGTACTCGAGGTTGTACTTCTTCTTGGGGTTCAGCACTGAAAATTCGTTAGCAAATGTGATAATAGGCATGAATAGAACACAGGGGGAACTTGCTGTCTCCTGAGTAACACACGGTCCCTTCGACAACACCCCCAGCCTTGTGGACGGCCTTGATACCGACCTCGAGCTGGTCAATGTCGTTGAGGGCATCGAACACACGGAAGATATCGACACCGTTCTTTTTGGCCTGCTCGACGAAGTGGTCGATGGCGTTGTCGGGAAGGGACGCATAGGCCACACCGTTAGCTCCACGCAGGAGCATTTGGAAGGGGATGTTGGGGACTGCCTTCCTCATGCGGCGCAGACGGTCCCAGGGGTCCTCGTACAGGAAGCGGTAGGCGACATCGAAGGTGGCACCTCCCCAGCACTCCAGAGCGTACAGGTTGGACAGGGCGTGGCTGGTCTCCTTGGAGATGTTCAGGAGATCAACGGTACGGACACGCGTGGCCAGAAGCGACTGGTGGGCATCACGCCATGTGGTATCCATCAGAAGGCAGCCCTTGTTGGCGCGAACGGCCTTCGCGAAGGCCTTGGGGCCCTGGTCGACAATGATTTGTCTCCATCCCTTCTTGCAGGGCTGGGAAACATCGAGCTTGGTGCCATCCTCCTTGAGAAGCTCGGGCAGGATGATGTCACCCTTGAACTTGGGCTCGCCAATCTGGCCCTTGATGCTGCTGCCGTTGACGGCAACGTCACCGAGGTACGCGAGAAGCTTTTGCGCACGGTTCTGGCTGCCAATGAGGTCGAACAGCTGAGGAGTGTCGTCGATGAAGGTCGTCCAGCAGTTGCCATCGATAAAGGTGGGGTGTGTCAGCAGAGACGCAAGGAAAGGAATGTTGGTCTTGACACCGCGAATACGGAACTCGACAAGGGCACGGAGAATCTTTCTGCGGGCAATCTCGTATGTTGAGCCGTGGCAAGTGCACTTGACCAACATGGAGTCGTAGTAGGGGGTAATGACGGCACCGGCGAAACCGTTGCCACCGTCGAGACGGACACCGTTACCACCGGCAGAGCGGTATACCTCAATCTTTCCGGTGTCGGGGGAGAAGCCCTTCGCGGGGTCCTCAGTGGTGATTCTGCACTGGATGGCGAAACCTCTGGTGGAAATGCGGTCCTGTGTCAGACCGAGCTGCTGCAGAGTAGCGCCAGCGGCGATCTGGATCTGGGCGGCCACGATATCGATACCCGTGATCTCCTCAGTGATGGTGTGCTCGACCTGGATACGGGGGTTGATCTCGATGAAGTAGTACCTGTTCTGCTGGTCGACCAGGAACTCGGCGGTACCGGCGTTGCGGTAGTTGACCGACTTGGCCAGCTTGACGGCGTCGTTGAGAATAGCATCGCGAGTCTCGGTGGGGAGGTCCTTCGCCGGAGCAATCTCGACGACCTTCTGGTGGCGACGCTGGACGGAACAGTCACGCTCGTAAAGGTGGACAATGTTGCCGTGGTTGTCACCGAGGAGCTGGACCTCAATGTGCTTGGGCTTGTCGAGGAATCTCTCGACGAAGACGGTGCCGTTGCCGAAGGCAGACTTGGCCTCGGAGGTGGCTCTCTCGAAGGACTCCTTCAAGCTCTCCTGCTCGCGCACGACACGCATGCCGCGACCACCACCACCGTAGGCGGCCTTGATGATGATGGGGAAACCATATTGATCGGTGAAGCTCTTGACCTCCTCAAAGGTGGCGACGGCGCCTTCGGTACCGGGGACGACGGGGACATCGGCAGCGATAGCGAGCTTTCGGGCGGAGACCTTGTCGCCTAGCGAGTCAATGACATCGGCCGTAGGTCCGACGAACTAAAACGGGCCCCGAGTCAGTGGGTTGTCAGATTTTAGGGGCTGCTACAGGATCTCTTACAATGAGGCCGGCCTTCTCAACGTTGCGCGCGAACTCGGCGTTTTCTGACAGGAAGCCGTATCCTTTGGCGGTGGATTAGCACATGTCAAAATGGTGGTTTTTTTCGGGTGCTCTTACCTGGGTGAATCATCTGCGCGCCATGCTCGACGGCAATCTTGATGATCTCATCTCCAGCGAGATAAGCACCGACCGGGGTGTATTGACCGCGCTTGCCAATGACGTATGCCTCGTCGGCCTCTGTGGAACAATGGTTAGAGGGGAACGGAAAGGAGAAGCAGCTGCGTGAAGGACATACTTTGTCTGTGCATGGAGAGACGGTCCTCATAACTGTGATGTTTAGTATGCGAAACTTGGTTCGGGCCAGGCGATGTGTTTTACCTGAAGACAGCGATGGTGTGCAATGAAAGCTCGTGGGCCTACAGAGAGTCAGCGATGCGTCGCAAGATGTGATGTCGCAACCGGTTGGATTACTTACAGTTCTGAAAATCTAGACGGGCAGAAAAGTAAGCATTGCAGCTCTATATAGTACCTTGAGCGTCGAGGAAGTTCAACATACACGAATGGCTGAACGACTGTTAGCTTGCGTGAGTCAGGGCCGGATGAATGGATGTACTTACGAATTTCACCACGGTTGGCAACTAGAGGCATGAAGACACTGGTCAGCGCAATTCTCGAGGGATTGGTTCGGATAGCTCCTTCGAGCTTCGAGCCAGCTCAAAGAGGTTCAAGCTTACCCAGAATCTTCTTCAGGTGCATGATGCTCGAGTTGGCACGAATGTGGTGGATGGTCTGGGGGTCCTTCTGGACCTCCTCGACATCGCCGTCCTCGAAGACATCGTTGAATGTGGGCTGCGTCTGGGCCATGATGGGCAGTTGTGCAGCGTGTGGGAAGGTGTGAGGGAAGAAGGAAGAGAGTTTCGAGAGGGACAACGGCCTATTTTGAAGGGACCGAGGGGCAGGGAAAGCTGTTGAGGTCTCAAGTGCGAGACAATTGCGTCGGCTCTCGGTTGGCGGGGTGGTTTGATTTGGGTCTGGTCTAGGTTGGTGGGGTTCTCCCAGGTTTCCAATCCCAAGCTTTTAAACGCAACAAGCTCGTCGGACGTGCCGCTTGCTTGGGGGCGTGTGTGGTCTGGTCTCTGGCCGCCTGTCTTTCAGGTGCAGATCAGGCGCAGCAGCAACAGATGCGGCGGCGGCGGGTACAAGGGTCAGGGGGAACAGAGTCCAGATGAGCCGAAGCACCGAAGTAGAGAGACGCGCCGTGTGTAGTGGGCTGAGAAGTTGAGCCGACGGGATTCGATTCGACGGGGTCCTGAAGTGAGAGGACGTGGAATGAAAGCCGAGGGGTAGCTAGGGAAGCTTGCTGGCTCTTCGCCGGGGTTAGGTAGAGAGCTTCGATGACAAGCGAGCACAGCTCTTTCTCTCTTTCTTTTTTGCGCTCTTACACCCGTCCGACCGAAGGGTACGGGAGAGTGGATGTCGGTGGGTGGGGGGGGGGTATGACGGTGGTGGATGCGAACAAGCAGTGGTATCTGGGGGAGCACAAACGACGATGTAATACTATGTACGCAGCAGCAAGAACAGCAGCGGCCGGCGGACAGATGGCGGAGGACGAGGAGAGGAAGAGAAGAGGGACGGGATGAACACGAAGCTCGTGGGATGAGGGGATTTTTATTGTATCTGGGTTGGTGCCAGAAAGGTAAATGGCATGTCTGTCAGTCCTTCCCTCTTCGCCAGGGCTCGTCTCCTCGTAGGTACACCCCGGACAGCAGGAGAGGAGACCAGACCAGACCAGACCAGACCAGACAGATCCATCTGAGAGGGCCATGTCCATCCGTCGACTTCAGACCAACCTAAAGATGGCATTGGCACTGGGGCTGGCAACGCACGAAAAGGCCGACCTCTCCGCGAGACGTGGTGGTCGACTGTGAGGGAGTGGTGAGAAAGTAGAAACCGACTGGCGACGGCACCAGAGGCCCCTCCCCTGTCGCCCCTCGTCGTCATGAAGGAGGGGACCTTGTCTCCAGCAGCTAGCGCGAAGTAAAGGCATGCAGCCAGGTAGAGAAGTATCGGGTACCTCCATGTCGAGGAGCGAGATGCCGCGAGATGAGGTGCGTGGCAGCCAGCCAGGTGCATCAGATGGGAGGTGTAGCTGGTGGAAAGAGGACCAGAGGAGGGGGAGGGGTAGAGGGGTGTCCAGGTGGGTTTGCGTACCGCGGTACAATGGAAGTCCCAAGTCCCATCCTGAAGGACAGGCAGGTACGTACCGGACCTTTCTTACCTTCCTTACCTCCAGCGGACCTTACCTTTCTCTGGCTGCTGCTGGGACGGGAGCTTAGGCCACCCTGCGATAGCAGCTGCCCACTCAAAACAGCACGCTTTGTCGCGGCTACCCTTTTTTTTTTTTTTTTTCTTCCTGTCCCAAGCCTCATCGCCCTGAGAAATGCAATGGCATGTCTCGCCGGCATTCGGCGTTTGTACCTCTCCCACCTGACGACGGCGATGATCACGCTGCTGTGTGCCGTACATTTCATCGAGCATCCTTTGCCTCAAAGGGCAATGCAGTTAGTCAATCTTTCAATAGACTGCCCGTCCTCTGCTTGCTGCTCGTCGTCTGGCTGATGACCCTGGAGCCCAGATCCTGGTAGCGTAGCGTGCGGATACATGTGAAATCCCAACCTGAGATGGTGATACCTCTTGGCTTCGCAATGCCCCGAGAGCAGCCCTGAAGCCCTGAGAATAGCAGCAAGCCCCCCGCCCATCCCTGACCGAGAGATACCACAGGTGTTTCCACGGTTGAGATACTGGCTATTGCCCATGCCCACGCCCAGCCTCTCACTCTCAGTCTCCCCGGCGGGCCGGTGCCTTGACCGCAGCTCCTGAGACAGTTGCTGAGAATGCCCAGAGATGGGATCTGCAATCAACAACAACGAAACAAAACAGAAAGCGGCACCTTGATATCTATAGACTAAACGTCAGCACCGCCGCACATTGACTCAGGCCCAGATCCACGCCAGAGACGAGGGTGCATTCGCCGTTGAGACGCCAGCGCTTGCCATGTCAGTTTCCCCCTCAAACACAACTTCGAGTTACCTGACAAGTAACAAGTGTCCGTGGTAGTAAATCTAAAAGTAAAAAGCGATGATGGCGGGGTCGCAAAACACCGCTAGACCCCAACCAATTGGCCAACCACAGCCTGCCGATACAAAACTGCTTTCCTCCGGTTTGACTAACAGATTCCTGGAAGCAACAGAGCCAATTGCGGCATAGCGACAATAGCAGTTGCAGACTGCATTGGAGGGAAAATCCAGCCTGCAGAGAGAGTCAGAGTCAGGAAAGCAGCAACTGCCTGATCGTAATTACTTGCTTGAAAGAGCCAAGCACGAATTACCTACCTGAGGTGCCTTCACAGTAAGAGGAAAGACCAGCAGCCAGTGGAGGCGTACCTGACTTGTAGACCTAAGCCAATGGGATTGGCAAGACACGCCGAGTGCCGGTGTCTTGCACCTCCCCCAAGCACACACAACCTTGAAGCATTCATTCTGCAAGTGGTGGCGCCTGTCACAAGGCAAGCAAGGTTTCATGCACCAAAAACACTACACTGCACACCCTTCTTCGTAAACCAAGATACCGACATAATTTCCCCAATCCCGAGAGAATTGCACCCAGCTCGGCAATCCTCGCAATCTCACGAGCTCTTCACGGGACTCCCCAGAGCTTGAAAAGCCTGTATGGGCTCTCCCCGGGCGCGACCACTGCCGAAGGCCGAGGATAACACGGCTGTCCACCCGACTACACGGTCACGGATCGGACGTCCGCCTCTCTCGACGGCCTGACGTCCACCCAGCCCGTGCTTCTCTTCGGGACAACTCGAGGCGATATCAGTCGTTGCGATGAAGTTCTCGGGACGCCGTTCCTGACCATTTTCGCCCCGCGGTCCAGCTCGTCGCAGAATGCGGGGTGCACGGGGTGACTTGCACAGGGTTCTGCCTTTTGTTTACCCTTTGACGTCTTATTCTTTTCCAGACGGCTTCGCTAGGGAGAAAAACAATATCCGAAATATCGTCAACCTCGGCCTCTTGCACCGAGGGGCATGCCCGCAAGGCAGCGACCGCCGGCTACCCTTCCGCCACCAACCACACCAGCGGCCAGCCCTGGGATGGGATGGGATGCGATGCGACACGGCAAGGCAGGCCACGCCGACCTTGGCCCGGACTGGCTACTGGAACCGCCAACCGCCGCCGTCGCGACCGCCCACTTCACCTTATGATGTCCATCCAGTTGGATCATCACTGACCACATGTAACTACAAGACGGCAGCCATGAAGCCACTCGCCAGAAGCGCACCATCCCAGGCACAGGACCCAAATCGCCCAGGTCCCTCCGTCAAAACAAAACCGCGCAGCCCCCATATTACTCGAAAGTTATTCCCGGTCCACTGACTCTTGAGGTGAAATCCCCGGACCACGCTGGGCCTGGGTCTTGTCCCGTGTTCCCCAAGAGGAACACGTCCTATGAGATCGGGCACGCCAGAGACCGAATCATCGGCTTTGAGCCGGTGCATCTGGAGGTGCAACTGCAACGCGCCGTATCAACCATCTCGACTCGTTACACCGCCAAGGTGCCACTTTGGATCTCACTTGTGCTGCAAGCCTGCGGGCGACTCGGCCAGATTATCCTGCGCAGTTCAAGCCCAATGTTCCGGGTCGTTTCCAAGACTCTTGGCCCCCCATCGAAGCCTTGACGTCCCCGTTTTCTCTTTTTCTCGCTAGATCCAATCGCGTCGATATCAAAGCGCGAGCGGCATTTGCAACAAGGAAAGAAAAAAATTGCCTGCTCACCAACCTAAACCCACCATGCCACACCTACCATGGTGATGACTCCCCAACCACATCTGGATACTCCGACGTCGGCTCTGCCGGCATCTCGTTCCCCAGGCCCCAATTCACTCAAAGCGCGCAAGCAACATAGTGCGTCACGGTGTATCTCCAGTCCGCCAACGAGGCTGGACGACGATGGAGTTGTCGATGGTAATGAGAATTAGCCACAACATCACTGCACTATGCGACATTTATTTCAGCCTGGCCGCCTCAGCTCCTGATATCGGTGCTGGTCGCCCCCCTTCTCCCTGCCACCTTGCGTGATCGCCTGCCGTGTGTGACTCTTTCGAGTCGGCGGATATCAAAGGTTATTTGAGGCATACGCAGCAGTCTTCGTACCCGCCCTGCACCCCACGATTAATAACGCCGGACTCCAGCGGTGCATGCGCGGCGGTGCCAAGGACACCAGGGACGAGATGGATCTACACTCGGCCGGCCGTCCGGCGAGATCATGCCCAGGTGCCAACATCGACAGAGAGAGTGGGGGTCATGTCGGTGCTCTCGCAGTTTCGGAGAGACATCCACTATTCAGTCTGTCCACGTTCGAGCAACCTGTGGACGAGATGAGACGACACCTATTTTTGACTCATCGAATCTCTCTCGTTGTTTGTCCAGAGTCCTGGTCAACCCCTCCTCGACCTCCTGTCTCTGGCCCCGGCCCTTGAAACAAAGCGCGAATCGCCCGAAATAGGAGGGCTCCGCTCCGCTCCGTCCAGCTGTCACTGCACCACCGACAATGGATGCGCGCAAAAAGAAAAACTACGAAGAAACTCACGGGGAAACCTTTCCAGACTTCCCATAGTTCGGATCAAGGCCCCGAGAGCGGCGGTCCACCATCAAAGCACCGCCGCTTGACCATGATTGCAACCGCCGTTGTCACTGCTACCCTCCACATCCAAGTTCCAGACCTCTTGGCTATCGCGGCCAAGAGAAACTCTCTCACACACACTTTGTCACTCAACCTTTTTGAACATATTTGTCTCTTGCTCTCACAGTTCGAAGCTGGCACACGTGCCAGAGATCCCAGAAACAGTTTCGCTTTTTCTATTATACGAAATAGCGGGCCGGAGACTGAACGACAAAAAAGGCCCGCGTCCTTGGATGTTTGCCCCGGGGAATCAGGGGTCCCCCGTTCCCGGGAGAAAAAAAAAGACGAAAAAAGGCATGTCCACAATGCAAAGGTGATGATGGTACAGTAAACCGCCAGCTACCACCCACGTTTCACGCCCCAGCTGGTGATGCGGGGGCCAGCCATGACCTCTCAGACGGGGATTCCTCCTATCACGTCTTCATTCACGGCACTCGTGGTCAACGAGACTCGTAACAACCCTCCCGGGCGTTGCGAGAGCCGCCCCCACATCTCAGCTGGTAACCACCTCGACGGCGTGGAAGCGTCAATCCTACGCTCCCGAACGACCCCCACTCTATCATAAAGAAAGCTCTCTTCCCCCTTCTCAAGGTATGTCGAGGGCTTATTTGCCAATGGCCTTCTCGACCTTGGTCTCGACGGCGGCAGCCTTGTCCTTGACGCCCTCGACGGCATTCTTGGCATTCAGGGCCTCCTTTCCGCCCCAGTGGTTGTACTGCAGCCAGCGGTAGCCCTGGGTGAGCTGGGCGCCCTCGTTGACGAAGTGGCAGAGGAAGAGGAGGTAGTTCTTGGGCTGGACGGCGAGAGAGTAGCGCATGAAGGTGGCGGAGTATATGCAAAGGGCACCAGTCATGGAGCCGGAGATGCTGTTGTGTGGTGTGCGTATCAGTATATCAAAGTTCCTTATCAGGGTGCGGATTCGCGGATGCAGATATCGCGATTGCGATTGCGGGCGGCGGCGGGGAAACGTACAGGTCGGGAGACTTTTGGGTGTCCATGACGGCGGCCAGAGGGATACCAAAGTTGGAGACGGGGCCCCAGAAATCTGTTGGTCAAGTATTGTTAGCTAGATCATTCTCGGCTTGACTCATCCGCGAAGCTATCGCGACAGGCTTGAACCTTCCCGGGCCTCCGGCGCCGGAGCTCCAGGCCGGTGACGGCACAGCTCCTTCTCAGCCGCAAGCCCCGGAAACGATGCAATTTGCTTTGTTCGGGCTTCCCAGAGCTTCCCATCACATCGCGACAGCAATCTAAAGCTTCCAGAGCTTGCGATGCTCTCCCTTTGGGGAGCTTGGGTGCGGACAATCCCCGCTAACTCCGGCCGCGGACCCTCCACCTTGAAAAAAATTCGAGAGGGGAAAGCACGTACGGGTAGAGCAGACATAGTCCGTCACAGGGTTAGACCTGATCTTTGCGTTGATCGCCTTGACGATAGCAGCCATTTTGTCGTCGTCGGATTAGGATTGAGAGGGGAGGGGGAGCGTGGTCGTGGTCGTGGTTTGGCGGGTTGAAGAGGTGGTGGTGGTTTTGTTGAGCTTTTTGCGCTGCGGCTCCCGAAATTTCGCGCGACACAGCAAGCACAGCAGCAGCAGCACACACAGACACTGTCATTGCGAGGGAGGGAGCATTGGCCGTCCGTCCCCCGGCGGGAATAAAAAAGTGGGTGGTGTTCGGGAATTAGAGGAAGAAAGCAGAGTAAAAAGGTGGGATTTGATTGGTTGGATGGAAGCAGGTCACGTGGCTCGGGTTGTACCTGTGTTTGACAGGTTTGGGACGAACATTGGACTTGACACGAAAGCTTGGCCTTGAATTCTTGGTAGTGAAGGTTGACGGATTGGGAAGTTGTCCACGGGGGGCAAGATTGGTGTTTGAACACCTTTGGGGTGAAGTTGAAGTTCAGGAACAGAAGTTTTGCCCCGGGCTGATGATCTAAGTGGACTGGAGCCTTAACTGACCTTCCCGCGTGGAGGCCATGCCATGCACCCCGTCACATCTCCCCCCCCCCGTTCCCGTCCGCCGCATCTTGCATCTCGCAAGTCTCTTTTCGTCGATGAGCTTGACATGTAGTCAAAGTAATCTTTGTGGGGACCGTGTGACTTTTTCCCGGGGTGTAGTAGTGTAGGTACGAATGCTTCCCAGTCCCGGTGGATGGATGGGGGCCCTCTTCGGGAAGATGCGGGATCGCAGGACCCGAGGGCGCGGGATCTTCCCTCCCTTTCCCCCCTCGTCCGGTAAAGCACTTACGCACCCCGCCTCGCTTTTCCGGGTCTCTGCCTCTGCTTTGTTTCTGGGGGAGGGAGGATAGAGACACGCCTCTGGATTTAGGGCTGGGGTCGGGTGGTTTTGGACGTGTTCTTGTTTGGGGCGGGTATGTGCTAGGGGCGTGGTTGTTGCAATTCCTCTTATGGGTCTGTAAGGGTTGTGTAGGTCGGGAATTGGAGAGTTGGACTCGGCGGCTTGGGGTGTACGCCACCGGGTTCGGATCCGGAGGGGAGGAGGTGGTGCGGGAGCAGCTCCGGTTGATGCTGCTGGTTGGTAGTTTAGATTTGGCTGGGCTTTTATTGGTAGATTGATAGATGGGTTGAAGGTGTAAGAGGTGTACTTAGGATTGCCGAAGGGGACCGGACCTGTTGTATTGTTGAGCCTTTGTGTTCAAGGGTCCGTGATGATGTCTTCCAGTATGCTGGCCTTGACAGGAAAAGCAGGGTTCGGCTGGTCTACTGAACATCGTGATGTCGTGAAAAGCTCGCCATCGCAGCTATATAAGAAGCCGTGCCTAGCCCTGTGAGTATGGTTATTCTTCAATCGAAATCTTTGTCATCATTGGTGCGTTATGTTCATGACGTCCATTGAATAAAACTGATGGACTCGCATACTTCCGGCCCACGTACAGAGCCAAGGGGTAGGTTCATGGGCTGTATTATCTCTGGGCTCTATCTTTGTTCAACTCCCGCTGACTATTCGGGATACATGATGCCGGTAGTACGACGACGGGTAGGAATCTGCCACCAGTAGTAAGAACGGCGGTAATCACTGGCTGGAGTTGTCAGACTCTTTCCTACACACGAGTTCACCCAGTACGCCTGTAAAAGAACTGACATTCTCCTCGCGTCTGAGAGTCACATCTAAGCACCTTCGACTTTAAATAGCTCGGAAGGGTTCCTGGTTGTCGGAATTACGGTCCGAGCAATCACCACCGCCGTTCACAGCACTTCAATGGCTATCCGAATGAGTTCTGTGATGGCCCTATGACGCTTTTGGGGAAACATCGTTCATATATAACTACGAGTTTAGCTATGAGTTATGTGAGTTTCAGGAGAGACAATCTGCCTGCGTTGTAATTGCTTGTGCTATTAAGCAGCAAGTTGTATATAACGCAGAACACAGCGTCAACCCAAATCGTGGCACAAGTTATTAGCGATACACCGTCTGTTACTTATTCGCAGTTGTAAGGAATAGAGAAGGCACCAGTGATTCGAAGCAAGGATAAGGGTCAGGTAAACCACCTCGGTTGCTTGCTATAAAACATTCCCAATATGCTTTAATAAATTCCTGAAGCATTTCGATTTATTCAATCTCGTTAGCGAAGGAGAAGAGCAGAATTACTTGCCTGTGCGATTTAGTCTTTGTGCTACAAGCATACTTTTATATACTAGAAAGCGCTACTGTGATAGCAGTCCTAGGACTTGTTTACTCAACGCTTGCTTCTGTGCTCGCTCTTGCTGAGCTTTTGTTGGTACGAGAAGGGCATGTTGGAGGGCTAAACTTGAAACATCACGCGAAATTGATCCCATCTCACAGCATGAATGCTGATACAAACAGCCTTCTCGATCTCAAAAATCAGGTCTCCAACGACAATGAAAACGGGGTTCATATACCTAACACTGACAATTCCCCAGAGCTGTATAGCACAATTGCAATGTTAGGCAACGGCAAAAATGTCATTGTAAGCTCATGTCGGTCTTATGTCGTCATCTCCGGCATCCGTTGAGTATGCTGGGAGAATCATGGATTGGGGGTAGCACATCTTTCATTACCACTTGTCTAGGTCCTCTTGTAGCATCAGAACATGTCAGCCCGGTACTCAGCGAGCGAAGTCAGTTGTCAAAGCTGAGGTAAAACGCAAAACGCCGCCAATATTGTGTCCGGGACCGAATTGCCTGATGAAGTCAGTCCATCTTTAGATGTAATTCCATAACAGTCTTTGCCTGGTGACATTCGTCTGCAAGAATGGTCTCCGGGTGGTCGCCGTATACATGCATGCCTTATGAGTACTCAACGAACCGGTGGTTCCAGTGACTACGAGACAAGGAACAGAGTCGGGCTTGTGTGACTTCATCATGATCATCCATCATCTTGTGGCTATTCTCCAAGGTATAGCCAGGGCTCCGTGAGGCATAGAGACGTGCTGCGAGTTGCCCGTACGGTTAGTTCTATTCCGAGCGAGTCTTCGACAGATGTTACGTTTTTTTTTTTTTTTTTTCAACGTTCTATTCTCTGAGTGAGACAACCGGAGAATGCGAAAGAAGAAGTCATTGGGCTGAACTCACAATCTTAAGCCAGTGAGTCTTAAAGTAGCAAGATCACCAAGATATCCCTAAGGCTGTCTTGCCATCCGGGCAATGCGCTCTTTAAGGTGTCCATGTAAACTAGCCGTCGTGAGTGTGAGTGCTTCCGTCAAATGGAGATTTGGTTCTGCAGAGTCTTCGTCTTGAGTTCATAGGAATACTTCCTCAGAAATAACCAGAAAATCATTACAAAAGCGGAAGACGAGTTTCTATGAAGCACGACAGCCTATGCTGCGGACAACGCTGAGATGATGCAACATCAGTGCGATAGAAGCGTAGACACACTAAAGCTTCGTCGATCACTTTTGCTATCTACTTTACAGGAAGTGCAGATCGTTCTTTTATCACAATATCGGCCGATCATGATTCGACACAGACAAGCTGAGCACGATAACCCGAAACTTTGCGCTCCCGGGCGATGTCGCCATCAACGTCCTCTATCAGTGTTTCTGTGATCATGAACATGCTGAAGCCTATAAATTGTCGCTAATCCAGCATTTCAGGTATCAACTCCGTAGAGACAATGAGAGTCGATCTCGTGAATTATGAAATACAGGGATATTAGAGCCTGCCCGACTATCTTATGTCTCGTAGGCGGCCAGAGCTGTGGTCAAGCGACGTGAGGAATCCAGTCGAGCTATCATCATTAGATAGAATACGTGGACAGAAGCAGGGATAATGAAGGGCGACGAGTGCACGATGCGTGGCTTAGACTGATTCACTTAAGGGGATTTCTGACATCCAGGCCCGAGAAATCCTTCGAACTTTGATGCGTGGATCCACGAGTACGATTGTCATGCAAAGAAGGTATGGCAACCACTTTATATACATAGAAACCAAGGAAAACAACAAGAAGGATGTCCGTCAATGCAATGATGAAAACCTAATGAAATTCAATACTGGATGCTGTTCCTCCACCTAAATGCTGAGAAATAAGTCTTAAGTATCGCATAAATGATACAAGGCAGAAATTATTCTCGGAGAATTTGGTGACATGCGGTAGTGGTATTGGTTGATTGAGATACCTGAATGGGTAGAGGCCGCCGAATAGTGATAGATGGAGCCAGGGGTGGATAGGACAAGGCGCCAGTAAAGAGAAACTCTCGCCCGCTGTCACGCCAATGGTGCTTTTGACCTTTTTGTCATTTGGAATCTTAGAAGCATTGAAAGAACCTTTGTTTTCTCTCGGGATGCAGTGCTACTGAGATATTTCTTAAAAAGACTGCATTGAGAGACACTCAAGCTTAGGTAGATCTATATTGTCAGACTCTGGAGATCTTGGGGCGATGGTAATACTCTAGTGATATCACCTGCATCCGCCCAAGATTCGCGATCGGGGTGGTATTCACACTGAATGGCGTGACGGTTCAAAGAGAAGAAACGAGCCTATCGTCGTGTGAGTTTTAAGTGACTTGAAGATTGCGCAGCAGAGGATAATGGGGAATACTTTGTAGATGACGAGAGTGATCAGGGACGATTTGCCGCTCGCGAGGTCAACTCCAGCAACATGGACAAGAATGACAGGGCAAACCTTGACGCCAATGAACATCACGTCACGCACGTCTTTCACACCAACATTGTGCGGATCTCACAGGAGAATAGAGGCAACTCTGAGGCAACTCATCTTGACTAAGATTCCGATGCCGGAGGATCTTGGAGCGCTTTCTCATATGTTTTTCCTTTTCATTATCGTCTTGATAGTGATGATATTAGAACACATCAGCCGGCAAAAGTGTGCGTCAACTTAGTAAGCGATATGCATATTGAGGGAACGTTTTATTCAAAATGAGACTACGAGGCACGATTTCATTCATCTTACGGTATAAAAGCATGGACGCGGGTGATAAAGATCCGCATGGGGCCAATCCATGTTGCAGCCCTTTCTCTGGACAAAATGTCATCATCGCAAACGCAGTCCTCGGTGTAGGAATCCGAGGGATTGTTTCTTCTTCTGTTCTCAAGTATCTAAAACAAAGTATCAGTTAACGTTCAAGAGTGTCAATAATCAACGAATGACAATGGGCAGGGGCGGACGACAACAACCACTACGCGGAAATGGGCGACACTGTCCAAGATATCTTTAGGTCAAGACATAGCTTCTTTTGACTTGAGATAAAGTCTTGGTACCCTACGGCACTAGGAGGCACAAGTATCAACGAGACATTCTGTGTTCTGGCGTTTCTTCGTCATCCCAAGGTATTTCCTTTTATGACATGAGTTTTGGGACATCGACAGGCCCAGCAAACACTGCGCACATCACAGAGATTTGGCCTTGTGAATCCAGCTGGTCGAGGCCATAAAACTTAGGGGAACACTTCCAAGCAAATGGCAATCGTGTGGGGTTCTTCATAACCGGATCAAAGCCATGTAGACTTGGCATAGTGGTAGATATTTAGCACATGAAGGAAGCGAAGCCCTACATGTATGACTCCGGAAAACCTATCCAACGTGAGTCTGAACTTCAATCAGTTACTACTTTATGTTGTTGCCTGCCGGCTGTTGCGATGAATACGTCGTCAACGACAGAAACATTGACATGAGGCCTGGGAACCCGAGGCGGTCTTGACAGAGACACCGACTTAAACTGTCCTCTGGGAACCACATGAGCCTTTTTTTAGAGACATGTTGAACGATGCGTTTGAAAACCACCCAGCTATATGCAAAGATATTTCTCATGAAGTATTGAGTCTGCTGAAGTGCTCCTCGGATGCCTATTAGTATTCAGTCGCGCGAGTACATGTGTCAACCCGGTTTGTCTAAGAGGCCAAAACGGCTCTTCCTCGCATCATGCATAAAAGGGAGACATTCTGCATCTGGATTTTGAGACAAGGCACAACAGAATACTTTCGATCGAGTGCTCACTGTTTCGTCGAGGGGAGTTGTCCAAAACAGACCCTCTAGGCTTGGTCTGCCAACCTTCTGCTGAACCTCCATGCATCGCATGCTATGCCAAGGCACCACACAGGGTAATACTTGGATGTATGTTTCGAAAACAACAGAAATTATGATCTTTAGCGGAATCGTTGCCCGAGAGATGGTATGGACCGGGTGTATATGCCCGGCACGTTTCCTACCGTGAAGGACCATAGTTCAAGGCCCAGCGCTGGCTGAAGGCGTTGATCGACAACCTGCCAAAGGAAATGGTCAATCATTCGTCCTGGGTCTGTTATTGAGGGCATTTGAAGGCTATCTTCGCCACTCCCATGCTTGAAGGGTTGGGAAGACTGCGCATGCGGATTCTGTTGCCTGCGTAGTCTTGACGGCCCCCATCTTCAACCTGCGGAGTGTTGACCGTCCCACCCACAGTTCAGAAGACTTACCCAGCCGTGCTCACCATAAAAGTTCATCCCAGCTCTGCCATCATCAATATCGAAAAGCCGTCCGTCCCTCTGGAGTTGAAGTCCAATTCCAAAATCAAATCGCTAAACAGCCAAGCCTTTGAAACGGCCCCCTCCACCCACCCAAAAAAGCCCCTCCCAACCAACACGAAAAAGCGAACAAACCTCTCATGATCCCAGCCCTCCCTCTTCTCCACAGACCGCAACTGATCAACCACCGCCCTAACCCAGAACCCGCCTAGCGCCACCCTCCATCACGTTTTTTTTCATCTGCTAGCGCAGGCCAGTTCGTGCACGGAGCACGCAGCTTTCGAAAGAGAGCTCCCGTCAGAGCTCTGCGGAGGAGTCCAGTTTGGAGGAGCTTTCGCAAATCGCACGCAGCTGGGGGACCCTGTGCCTGTGCCTGCGCTTTGCCCAGAGGTTCATGTCAGTCATCAGAGACAAGGCCCCGAAAATCCCCAGCCATCTTCTTTTTTGTCCCATCTGCGATTCTCAGTCGCAAACTCCGCGAAATGTCTCAGAAGGCAGACTTTCCATAGCCCATAATCCGTAGTCCTCGCACAAATCTGCAAAAAAACAATCAGTCAGATTTCCAATTCCCTCTCACCGCCGGTTTCTATCAGAAAAGGCAAACAAGAGAAAATACCACATCTCACAACGTCGTATATGCCCCAAAACTCTCGACTGCAGCGAAACCTGATTACCCAAAGCGCAATTCGCACATTCAATTGGCCCTACCACGTTCTGGACTCTTCAACAACGGACCAGGCCTACATCGAAGAAACCCTCGCTACCAGAAAGCGACACCCCGGCCATATCTTGGTTTCCCCCCTCCGGTTCACCTCTCACACCCGCAGAAAAAGAGGGCATCCCGTCCACATTTTTCCCATATTCCACATTCCATACGGATACAGACCACATCATCGCTCCCGGCACTTCTCCCCGTCCACTCATCGACAATCGCCAGAGTAAAATCCCCGGCACTAGCGAAAAAAGACGAGACGAAAACGCAGCAGAGAGGAAACGACGGAGGCTGCAAACGCACACTCGCATCGCGAAGAAAAGAGTCCACATTGCCCGCTGCGCGTCCTGGCCTCTAACCTTGCGTCGTCCACTTCTTCAAGCAAACCAGACAGCTCCACGATCAAGCGGCCCCCCTAGCTTGAACGGAATCCAGAACGTCTGATCTTCGAACCTAAGCTTTTTCACCTTGAAGCCCAAGGTGACCAGTTTTCGTATCATCGAATTTGGCCCAATTCATCCTCCTTGAAAAAAGCTTTAAAAAGGCAGATACCCCCATGACTAGCCATTTATAGCTTTTCATCATCATCAAACAGCTTCAAATCCAAGAATAACCAAACCCCACGTGCGCAAGAGCAAGAAAAAGCCCCAACGTCGCATTCTCCATTTCTCCAGCCTCACACACACAAGAGGGGCGGGGGATACAAAGACAAGCGCACGAAAAAAACGGGCGTGTGTTCCAGGTTACACCGAATCCATATCTTGTCACTCACTCTCTCACTCTCTTTCCGCGCTCCGTGGTGGATTCCTCTTCTCCCCCCAGTCTCTCTCACACACACAAACCCACACTCTCTTCCTCCACGTCCACTTCTTTCCCTCCTCCACTGCTCTCGCTTCCCTCCCATCCCTCACCTTCCTCACCCCTCTCACAAGGAAAGCCATTCCAGCACAGATCCCAAGCTGGTCCTTCTTCAACCTTGCTCTCCTCCATCCTCTCCCCCAGCTCACACAACCGAACCACGCCAACAAACCCGCCACCAGCCCTACGCACCCGTCCCGCGAACTACTCCCAGCAGCGAGCATCCATCTTCCCTGCCCCCAGAACCAGAACCCCCCTCCCGCCTTCAATTCCCCTCCTCTAGACAGTTAGACAACACCCTCCAGATAGAGAAACTACAAGGAAAAAACCGCAACAATGGGCTTCTTCGACTTCGACAACGGGTCCGTCCTCTCCCACAAGTCATCCCACTCGCGCCGGCACTCCTCGCACCACAAATCCTCCAAATCCAAGCACCGCTCGCGCTCCAACTCGTCCTCCCGCTCAAAGAGCAACAAGCGGCACAGCGCCCCGAGCATCGTCGGCTCCATCTTCGGCGGCGGCGACGACCACTACAGGAAGCACAACTCGTCCCGCTCCAGCTTCTTCGGCATCCCGAACGCCTCCCGCTCCTCGTCGGGCTTCTTCGGCTTCGGAGGTACGTCGTGTCTCTGTACTCTGTGCCCTACGTCTCTGTGCTATCCTCCCCCGTGTGCCCCGCGACATCCAAGACATCCCACCCACTAACCCGCAAAACCCAGGCCGCTCCCCGTCCTACTACAAGCGCTCCCCGCGCTCCGGCTTCCTCCACAAGACAATGAAGCAAGTCAAGCGCCTCTGGCGCGACCTCGTCTACTACGCCAAGAAGCACCCCTACAAGGTCCTCGCCCTCGTCATCATGCCCCTCATCACCGGCGGCTTCCTGACCGCCCTCCTCGCGCGCTTCGGCCTGCGCCTGCCGCCCGGCATCGAGCGCATGATCGGCATCGGCGCGAAAGCCGCCCAGGGCGACTCCGTCGGCCTCGTCGGCGAGGCCATGCGCATGGCCACCACCGGCCTCGGCGCCGGCGCGCGCGGCGGCAGCGTGCACGTCGAGCGCGGCTACGACGGCGGCATGTCGTGGGAGCGCAGGAGCGTCGAGAGGGAGGGCGGGTGGGGAGACGGGATTGTGAACGGCATTGCCAAGATGTTTGTGTAGATTGACACCTCCGAAAAAGAGGGGTCTGGTGATGATGGGTTTATGAAAGGTTTCGTCTGGGACGAAGGGCAGATTGCGGTTTTTTTTTTTTTTTTTTTTTTTTTTTTTTTTTTTTTGGGAAGGTTATATCCATATATCGATTTTGGGCGTTTGGGGCAAGGTTAACATTCTGGTTCGTCCCATGCTTCTGGGGTCGACCTGGCGGGCGCATTTACATATAGATGCATGATGCATACGTTCTTAGTATAGATCAAGAGACGAATTACGACCTTAGACATCAATTCACTTGGAAGAACACAACTGTTTAAGTGGTTGAGACGGATTCATTAGGAAATAAGGCTCTATTATGCATACAAGACAACGCCAGACGACACTCATTTCTTCTTTTTCCTGCTCGCGACGGGCTTCCTCTTGGATGGCGACGGATTGGACGACTTCTTGCCCCGCGACGATTCACGCGCTGGCTCGCGGGACGCAGCCTCTTCAACAACGATGGCCTCCCTCCGGCCGCGCCTTGTCTGCGGCGGTGGCGGCGGAGGCTCGACGATCTGCGCGCCATTCCCGGTACCATCGCTGGTGCTCTCCTCCGTGCTTTCCTCGCTGCTACTGTCGCTGGATGATGCCGACTCCGGAGGTGGAGCCCGCGACCTGGTCACGCGCGAGGTAGCTGGAACCGTAGGAGTCCGTCTGCCATCTGTTGAGCCCGACACGTTACGCCGAGCTACAATGCCTTGGGCGCTGGAACCCTCCGTCTGAAACTGGAAAGGATCGACCGCAGCCTTCGACTTTGACTTTGATGATGTAGACGACGCCGGCGACATGTTGTCCGAGGCCTGGCGCGAACCCACGTACGCGTACTGGAATGGCGACGAACCCCGAGGTTCGCCGCCCGACGGAGGACGCTGGGAGGAAGAAGTTGATGAACGGTGGCGTGTGCGAGAAGCGTTCGGGGGAGGAAAGTAGCCCACGGGAGGCATTGCGCCTCGGTTTTGAACCGCGTCGAAGGTGCCAGGAGACGGGTGGAGCGGCAAGTCATCGTCCGCAGTCGGAGACCGTCTTCTAATCGGTGCCTGCAATTGTGACAGCGGGATGGAGTAGCGTTGCTCCTTCTCCTTGCGCCGTTTGCGCTCTTGCTTGCGCGCTTCCTTTGCCATGCGTTTCTTGTGTCGCTCCAGCGCAGCCATCTCGTCCTTGTTGAGCTTGACATCTGCTCTGCCCTTTTCCTGGGCACGGCGGATGCGAGCCAGTGCTGTTTGTACCAACGCCTCCTCCCGCTCCATCGGCGAAAACTGATCCCAATCGATCTCGAACTCGTCTTCAGAAGAGTCGTCGTCTTCTTCGCTGTCGTCCTCGCTGCTGTCGTCTTCGTCCTCTGACTGATATTCGTAGCCCCTCCGCGATGTGCCCGTCCTGTCACCCAAGTCTGTACCCGTAAACCGAAGCGAGTCGCTGGCGATCCGCTTGCCCCTCGAAACCAAACCAACGCCTTGTATATCCGAATCGTTCTCGTCCGTGTCTAGCTCCTCGACTCTCTCTCCACTATCCCAATGCCCCCGTTGCGCTGCTCCCTGATTCCTCCGCCCGCGCCTCGATGGTCTTCCCCGTTGGGGCGCAAATTTGGGAGCTCGCGGCCGACCGTCTAGACCGCCTCCCCGGAAAAAGCCTCATCGATGGGCTTGTCCATAAAAGCAGCGTGGCCGAGAATGACCACGCCAGAAGCACCGATGAGCCAGAGCAGCGTCGAGAAGGGCGACGCGAACAGGCCCACGGGAATGGCGATGACGAGGAGACCGGTCCACAGCTGGGAGGTGGAGGCGCGGAAGGTACCGATCTCGAGATCACGGCCGTCAAGCTTGCCGATGAGAAACATGCCTGCAACGACGAAGATGATGTCGAACAGCAACAGCCAGTTGGTGAGCAGCGCGTAGATGCTGAGCATGAGGAAGACGACGCTGTAGTTGCTGGAGAAGTAGGAGAGGTTGTAGTTCCATCGCGACTGGACCTCGCCAAAGTTGCCAGGCTTGGAGAGGCGCTTCATATCGAAGAACTCGCCGACGGGACGCAGGTTGGCGAACCTGGCGGTCAAGCCGCCGGAGCGCATGCTGTTGAAGCGGTCCTGGATGTTCAGGCGGGACGTCAGGGCGTCGATGGGAATCTGGATGCGAGCCATTGTGTCGGTGGTGGCCGGTTAGGGGTACGCGTGGAGATGGATAGGAAGTCGAAAGAGAAGTGTCGAAGTGACGGTCGCAAAGGAGTTCGCAAGAAAAGACAGTGGTCTATTTGAAAGGGTGCAGGTTAGCGGGTTGTGCAGGGTCGGTCAAAGTGGAAGAAATGGAGGCTTTGAAACAATTGGATGGGTTTAGGCCATGTGTCTTTTCAGCTCCATTCCGCCAGGGAATTAGCTTTTTTTTGTTGGACGCGGACGACAGAGCAGTACGTAACCCAGGGCTTGGGCCGCAGACTGGAGATGCACCTTGTGCAGGCAGCGACAATACGGGACGGGATAGCTTACCTTGTGGAGGCGGTGACTGGTTAGGTCGATGAAGCCGATGACAGTGTCGTCGTGATGTTGGTCGTGTGCGTTGCGTTGGATGCTCCGGAAAGCAGTGACCGAACTTTTTTCCGCGTTTTCTTTTTTTAATTCCCGGATGCTTTGCTGGATCCGTAATCTCGTCAACACCTCAGGGGTGCTGATTGATTCGCGCTAAAACGGCGCGGCGTTGGAGAAAGGGGCCCCCTGTCGCTCCAGTAAGGCAAGGTATCGTCCGGTATGCGGCGACGGGAGGGCAAGATTCGCCGGGCTGAACGGTCGACAGGCCGAGACCGAGAGAAAGACAAAAGTCGGAATGGTTGGTGGAATGGGGGTGGAGAGTGCGCCTGTTCGGACGGTGGGAGCAGGATGAGCCGAGAATGAAAGGGAGCTTTTGTGAAGGTGCGGGCAGCGATAAAGGCACCGCAGATTGGTATCTTGTAAAAAGGCACTTCTCCTTCTCTCACCTCCCTCGGGGTGCTGGTGAGAGCAAGGTGTCGGGTCGCCTATTCGTTGCCCGTGTCGTGACGGTCCGTGTTCCTCCTGCAGTCACCGCGTCAAAAGAGGCATCTCGACATCCCCGTCCAACTCGCAGCAAACGAAGAAGGAGGAAAGATGAGGTACAGTCGACGAGGACACGAGCTAAGGGAGGGGATATGTGGTAGGTTAATAACGAAGGAAGCGGAGGGGAGAGGACGAGCTCTGACCGCCCCTCCTCGCTCTTGCACGAATGCAGACTTTTCTGTACGTCAGGCACCTTCGGAATAGGTGTGGTGAATGGTGGTGAGTGACGGTACTGAGCGTGTGGTAGGTTGTCGCAGGTAGCAGCTATCTATCTGACTTTCTGGCTGTCTACGACCTTGGCCGGCGCAGCCACCACCACCACCTTACATCACCATCACTGCCCAACGTCTCACTGCCCACGCAGCACAATTCCTGTTTCTCTCCCATCGGTGGTGTCCCTGCCGTCGCCGTTGCCGTTGAGAGTGCCGCACTTTCAGGATAAGCATGAGTCGGAACGGCAATGGAATGGACCGGACAAGACAAGGACGTCAGCCTAGCTGGGTCGCTCATGCAGGTGCTGGCAAGTGAGAGGCGGCCAAGTCAACGAGAGGCTGCCGAACGTTTCTACACCGCATATGCGATGCGACTTATGGATCTCTAGAAGAAGCCGGATGGGTCCCCCGAAGCACCGAAGCTTCGTGGTGATGGGGCCGGGGATCTGGGGTATGCAGGCGGTGGGCGGTGGGCGGTCGGAGAGGTCGGACGGCAGCAGCTGTGGTCTGTGATGGAGGGCGGGAGGCGAATTGGAAGCAAACGGAGCGGGCCAATGACGGCTCAGCTGTACCTAATGGGAGAAGCCCAAGCGACACCACGCACGACGCTTGTGAAGCTCAAGTGAGGTGTTGCAGTTGTCCCCAGGGACAGCCCCAGATGCCCGAGTGACGCTACTGGCATACCAAAAGCAAAGCCTTGCCTATTACTACATAGCATCCGGATCGTGACATGACGCCAATGGGAGCGGTGGAATCTGTACTGGGAATGGGGAGGAAAAGAAGGGATGACGGGTGTGATGGCGCGAGTGCTTTTTCAGCCCAATGCTGTTGGTATTGGATGTCAATGCGTACTTATCCTGCAGCGCAATTAAGTATTCCTTCCTGTCAGAACCTACCTCAGTAGGAGACATCTCACATGCGGTTCGCTTATCAATTTGTGCGGGTGCCTTCTTGTTCTGGAATCGCGAGTCGTGTTGAACCAACAGACGGCGGGCGCAAGTCGCATGTCGCATGTCGCCTGTTCCAACCAACAAGATGCGACTCTGAGTTGGAATGGTATCCGCGATGGAAATTGATATTGATAGATATTGGTATCCGTACGAGTTGGGAGGCAGGGGACGGAATGGTATACGGCTTGTATGGGCAGTTCCGTGCCAAGACGTACCTTCTCTACGAATCTACAGAACGAGAGACCTTGATATGCGCACGAGTTGGGCAGGTACGATCCAGCTCGCGTGCCTTCCTCCTGCCCTTCGTCGCTTCCCGTTGCATGTCTGGCAGGCACAACCAGCCAGCAAAACCAAGCAGGAACTACCTTACATACCTTACCTGAGAAACTTGGAAGGCGTTGCGTTGCACATGGACAACACCTTCTTCGGTTTCCTTCCCGTCGGACATTTCTGGGCGGGAACGTAGCACTGCACCGCACCGCACTGCACCGCACCTCACCTCACCTGGGCCAGACACAACGACGGGCAGGAGAAGAAATAAAGTCGCGATGCAATGCTCCCCCAGAATGCAAGTCTTGCCCGGTTTGCCTCGCCAATCACAGCACATTGCGCGGCGCCTCCTTCCTGCTTGCTTCTTCCCCTACCTAGGCACCTTACCACGCTTGCCTGACCTTACCTGCCGTGCGTGCGTGCCTCCTACCTTACCGCACCTAAGCTTCTTGCATCTGCTGTCTTGTGTCTCTCTTGCCTCCGTCAGATGCTGTTTCGTCCTGCCGCGTCTTTGGCTTTTTCGAATCTGCCAGGGCCTGAGTCTGAGTCTGAGTCTGGCCATCCCATCACCACATACCCGCACAACATGAATATGTATCCATGGATGGACATTGCATCTCATCCCATGTCCAACCGAACGAACACACACACCAACGGCGTCCACACCACACACCAACACCACAAAAGTTCGGAACGAAAGTGAACCAACGACCAACGATATCCACGACCCCACCCACTCCACAAAGCTGTTGGGGCCCTGATCAATGATCATCTCGCGGCTGCGATGACGGCCCACTTGGTCAGGGCGCCCGTGGGTGAGCTTCCTTGACTCAGGATCTCAGGATTCGGACGACCCACGCACATGAGCTGTTTGGAGCACAGCTGTTTGACCGCGACCGACCACCAGTTCGCAGCTCTTTCTCCCTCGACCCTTCTTCCTTTCTTCGATCACGCATATGAGCTGGCTGATTAGCGGTTCAATGGTTCGGTGCCCGCTGATACTGTACCTGCACAGAGAGATGCAATGCCGCTGCGTTACGATTTACCTCTTCTTGCAGGCCCCAAGCTTACTTTGCCTTACCTTACTTTGCTTCCGCACCGGTCCCTGCCATCTTCCAGACACTTGCATGGTTTCTTTCCTTTCAATGGAAGGCTGACATTGCATCTCGTACGAATACCCTGCCTTGGGCCTTCCCTGCCCTTGCTCTCGCGCCAACCGAACAATCCATCCATGAAACTTCCCTCCCGTATCCGTGCAAAATTGCAACCAACGTCATCTCCCGCACCTGTCCATCACCATCTGCTCCTCCTCATCCCCCGACGCTGCTCAACAATCAATCCAGAAGCCGAAGCCGTTCGCCTCGTCTCAGGTCCTTCAAACAGACCCAGTGGTCGTCTATTCTGCTCTGCACACTTGCACAGTATTCCTCACAATCCGTCCACCGCGCCGCACACACACACACACACTCTCTCGTCGGGATGGACACGCCCGTTCCCCAAAATCCTTGCCGTCTCCCCCCTCCCTCCATCAACCTCCCCTCCGATCTCAATCCCTCCGGTCCAAAATTCGGATAGTCAGCAACGGGGCAACTTTTCTATTCTCATCTCAGCACGTACAGCACATCATACAGGCGAGACATGGTTCATGGTCTATCGTCTCCCCAAGCCCAGACATGCCGACCAAACAACGGCGTGGCGTACGGGACAGTGACTTGGTACGGATACCTATGTACGGACAGCAGTGTATCCGTTGGTGCCGCACGCATATTGCTCAACCCTCGCTCGCATAACGACTACCTGGCAAACACAGCTATCTCCGGTTTGCTTGCTGATTCTGCTACAGCCTACTGCTGCTGCTACCACTTTTTGCTTCCTACCTACTGCATAGTAAATACTCTCAATCACATCTCATCCCTCACTCTTGCCAAGTCACTTGGGGGGCCACACCCAGACATCCTGACACCCCTCCCCTGACCACCTTACCCCCCGGGTCGAGCAGGACGCCGCACGCCGCACTCCCCTCCTGCTCAACGCCGAACTGGGCTTGCCGTCCTTCCCCGGGATTGGACAAACACCATGGAACCCCGCCACGCTCACCAGATGTGTTGCTACGAACGGGCGTGTACGTACCATGCCCTATTGTGGTGGTTGAATACTCTGTACTTTCACCTTCCAGGTTCCTTACCAACGCCTGCAAAGCGACCGCATAGCTTCGTACATAGTAGCTTCTGCTGTTGCTGATGGTGTTGCTACATCTTGCAGATACCCTTACCCTTACTTCCGCGAGGTCCCTGCCATGTCAAGTAAGCTAAGGTAAGGTCGGTTACTTTAAGGGACTGAGATACCTCGCCCTCCTGCTCTCTTCCATGCTAAAAGGTACCCTTTTCACTGCATGCCTCACTCCATCGTCCCAAGCACCAAGCCCAGCATCAAGCACCAGCAGGCATTGAATCGGTCGCAAGTCACCAACAAGCGAGAGTACAGCACTGCATGTGCCGTTCGTACGGGCGCCGCCGGACCTGAGCCTGAACTGAACGGCGAACCTGGCTGGGTCTGACCCGAATGCTCTGCTCTGCTCTGCTCTGCTCTGCTCTGCTCTGCTCTGCCCGCTGGTGTTGCTCCCGCTGCCGCTGCCGCCGTTGCGGTTGCTACATACTACCTTTCCCGTCAAGCTTGTTGGTACGGACACACTCACTCACGCTGACTGGTCGGTCGGCTCAGTTGGTTTGCTGCTGCCCTGGGTGGCAGAAAAGCAATAATTATCTCTCCTGGTTCCAGAGAAACGACAAACAACCGAGAGCCAAAAGGGCCTTCCGTTTTTCTCTCTCGCAAACTTACCTTTTTGTCCTATCCCATTCCTTTCCTTTGCTTTCCGTCGGCGGCTGCTGTGAAATGACCCTTTCTCCCACTTCTTTCCTCCTTCCTGCACATCGCAAACGTTCATCTGCGCCCTTGATTTTGACGCCGTTCTCATGACCTGCAGGTAGTCGACCCTGGTCTGGCTTGACAGGAGAGAATCGATATCATCCAGCTCAATTCGACTTCGGTATTCACACTCGTCCGTCTGTCATTGCGGCCGCATCGCCATGCCAGCAAACAAGGCTCAAGGTTGGTACACGTCTTCCTCGTTCTGGCCGATGATGCAATTGATACTTTGGATTCCCCATTCTCTGCAATTTTCTTTCTCCCCAAATGCCAGGCGGATATGCCCTTGGGGGGTAATTTGCGATACGGAGATGGGCGATACGGGACGGATGGGAAAGGACAGATTCGCGCTCTGGGGAAGAGAGACAAACCGCTGATTAAAACACCAAAGAAGCAAGTACACCGATCATGGCCCCTCCAACCGCCGCGAAACGAACGCACGCTGCCATCAGCAAAAGCAACCCGCCCACCATCGACCCGCCGCAACAATGGTGAGTTTATCGAGCCAGCTCATCACCTACCTGTTTGAACAAATGAAGACAAGTTTTTGTCGAAACGCCACCATTTGCGACCCTGATTGCGCCAATTTCTACTAACACACGTACCCTTAGGGCCGAAGCTTCTCAACCATCCATCGAGAATTTTGACTGCTCCAAATATGATTATATGCCCGACGAAAATGGCGGCTTTTGGAAGCTGCAGCCAGACTACGTTGCGGAAGGCCTCGTCCAAGTAATACCTCGAGTGCACACGGGAATGTCGCCCATTCAGAAACCGCAGGATTTCGCCTTCACCTGCCTATACGAAAAATGTACCGCAAAGCCTTTCAAGCGGAATCTCGATCTCGACAAGCACTACAAACAGGCCCACGCCGACAGCCAAACTCAGCCTTCACCCGCCTTGTCCGTTAAGGAAATCACGCCTGCTCTGAGCACGCCCAAACCGAGCCCCAAGGTTATCACCAAGGCCACAGCCGGCGGAAAGGGCGGAGGGAACCGCAATAACAGCGTCGCCGGCGCATCAGGAAAGAAGTCAGACGAGGCCTACTACTGCGACTACAATGCGTGCAACCGCAAAGACGAACCATTCAGTCGCAAGGACCGATTACGAATTCATCTCACGGATGTTCACAAGGAGGACGTGAACAAGAAGAATGGCGAGATCACGGACGACTGGCTGCAAGTGCGCAAGGTGAATGCGGCCTGGTGGCGGTGCACGAAATGCCTTGCCAGGATAAAGGTCGACCCCAACGGATGGGAGTGCCCCCAGGACGGCTTCAAGCTGGAAGACAAGCGTCGCGAGCTGCGGGAGAAGATGATGGCATCGGGCACGTGAAGGGCGTCGACAACGAAGAACGCGGGTATGCGACCTAACGCGTGCCGAGGTCGCATCGGTCGGTCGGGGTGGGGAGCGTGGGATATCAAAAATGGAGTTTTATCGCATAAAAGTTATCTCCTGCGGGAATGACGGAGAGGGCGTCGTGGAATTCTTTTGTTTTCGCTCCCCCCCCCCCCATTATTAGGTCAACGGTCTGCTTTTGTTCCTTAACCCTTTCGCGATGGGCAGGCCGGGAATTTTATATGCAACGGGAGTCATGGGAAATGGCATTTTGGCGGGACGAGTTCAACGAGAGGGTGGAGGAAACGTTCTGTCTCTTCTTCTTCATCATCACACATGGACGCTCGTTGTTTGACGAATTGGCATCGTGATACTGTAGCGTCTGCGTCCTCTTGTTCTTATTATGGTATTTATTATCTGTCTCCCCCTCTGTCGGGAGCTGTTCTTCTTTCTTCTTCCGCGACGGCCTAGGTCCCAAACTTACACTAGGAATGATGACACGATTCGCTTTTTTCTTGTTGTGATGGTTTTGCTTCTTTTGTGTAGGTTTTGATTTTTATGGCTGCGAACTCGAGGGGTTCTTGCGTGCGATACTTCTGCCACCTGATGACCCTGAGAAGGGGGAGGGGGGGCGACGTGGTAGACTTTGGAGGGGGGCCTTCACCGGGGCTCCACCGAGCCCGACCGAGGACTCCGCGAACACCCCTATCGAACTTCACCACTATTAGACTTTTTTTTTTTGTGTCTTACCCATTTGGCCATTGCCGGCCTTTTTTTTCCTGTCATTCCTCGCATTCGGCCCGAGGGCCGAAGGGGCCGAGAGAAACCGCGAGTTCATCCCTGCGAAGCCCAAAAAAGGCCAATCCCAATAACAATTTCCATCGTTTGTCGGCGGTGGTAATGTAAGGTAAGGTATCTATCCATCCATCTAAATCGATTCCTTCCACTCGCGATTAATTCCCTCGATTTCGTCTATGGTGGGGGGAAGGATTGGTTAGAGTTCGTCATTTTGAGGAAGAGAACAGGGTGGTCTGATCTTTCTCTCGGGCGACGCGGGCGTGAGTGTGAGAGTGTGGTGGTGGCCTTTTTTCAGCTCAGCCTCCTAAAATCTGCGCGTGGGCTCCATCTTCGTGCAGGTCTTGGGAGCGGGTTCCATGTAGGTTCGTGATTGGGCGCGCAGGGGTGGTGGGGGAGGGGGTCACACCTCCCTCTCGCGGTGCGATGTGCCTCATCGGTGCCCCCCGCTTGCGTGGAGGGACTGGGGAGTTAGGATGAGGATGAGGATGGTTTGTGTTGCGGGCTATTTGTGATGATGGGGATGTGTCTTGTTGATTGATGGGGTTTGATGAATGAAGTTGGTGATGGATGGACCGGGTCCAAAGGGAGGAAGGGGTTCTTTGATGGGATGAGTTGAGGGGTTGGTGTTTGGTTTCATGATGCTTGGTTTCGTCAATGAGCTTTGCTGACGAGTTGTAGTTTTTGAAGTAACATTGAGCAACAATGACTTAAGACGAGAGCTATATCGAGAGACTCAAGGGATAGAAGGCTTTTTGTCAGGTGTCGGGTGCGTGTTCGATTCTTTGGGCTCGAGGCCGTCTTTTGCTCCAGCCCTTGTAGGAGAGGAGCTGGGAGGGAACCTGGCAGACCTATCCAGTCTTTCAAAGAAACTTTGGACACAATGTGAGCCCAGGGAACGAGGTCCTGTTGCGAATTCCTCAAGGGATGAGTGTGTCGGTTGGCCCGCTGGGTGAGGGACGTCTTTGGACAATGGCGTCGGGCGATTGATTGATCGAGTTGGCAATTCATCGAGCTGCCGAGCTTAAGGCCATTCCCGCTTGTTTCTTCAGACGAAATGACTTTCAGCATTCAACTGGAATACGGGGAGATCCGAGGACGACGGAACGGGAGAGTCCTGCTAGGGGTCAACTCAAGATCCCAGACGGCCGATCATTTGGGTGGTTCGCAGGCGAGCTGTCTCTTCTGGGCGCTGTCTTAATGACCAGTTATCAGTGGTTGATTAAAGTCTTTCGATTCACTAGGTCTTGGAGCTTGAGATCACGTTCTATCCAAAGAGGATCTTTTCGACGTGGGCCAATCTTGCAAAGAGGCAGTCGCGATACCTTCCGACGGCGTTCAAAGTTCCTTGGATCTCACTTCTTGGGTCGTGATTTGGCTTAGGAGTGAGGAGTTGGGCCTCGACAGTCGGTGTCGTAGCTGTGGCCTGCGTGGAGCAGAGTTGGCAGTTTCTCTCTTTCTCTCTCGCTCCCTCAATGGGCGGCCGTGTCTTTTTCGGGACCTCTTTATCAAGCGCCAACGAGCTTTTCTTTCATCTCTCATCGCAGTTCTCCGGAGGCGGACTTGGAATGGTCGACTGCTCTTTGACGCAACGAATCTCAGTATTCTCCTATTGTTTCCTCCCTGAGCTTCGACAATAGCATCATTGCCGACGAGGTCAAGCGCATTGTCTTCTTCTAACACGGATCAAGTTGATCATGATGTGGGTTTTCGGTGGTTCAGAATAGTGCCTTCATCGCTCTTCTTTTACGAAGGAATCTTTCATCCCGAACTCTTGACGCCGTCTTTCCAATCTCTTCACCCTTCTCTTCTCTATAGTATCATCGAATTGGGTACGTATACTGCGAAGCTACTGGACTGGGCACTGACCGAGGTGCTTTTACTGCTTTTTCCCCTACTGTGAAAACCCCTCCTAGGTGGGCTCGAAACTTCCTCAACATAGTCTCATCGAATACTTGTTCCCTTGACCCGTTTGTCACCACTCTGAGGCTTGCCCCTCGACGTTTACCGCAAACATGTGTATTCTGAAACACATCTTCTACCAATGCCCCGAGACTGAAGAGTCAAGAGAGGCCAAACAAGAGCACCCGGATAACAACATTCTCGATCTCCCCAACAAGAAGGTGAAGCTCTACCGCAGAATTGGCGATCTTGACGCATGTGTTAGGTTGAGGGCTGGAGAGGAACACCATATGCAGCAGGTTCGGGTCTACTGTGCCCACCCGTTCATCGGCAACTGCAGACAACCCACAGGCAAGGTCGTCGAAATTGTACAGGGCATGTGTGCGGACTGTCTGTCCGTTTCCAGTGCTCTGCCTCGAAAGGCCTGGCTTCGCCAGGAGCAGCAGCTCAGCAGAGACGTGACCGAGAGAAACCCTGAGCAGGAGAGAAAAATGATGGAAAACAAGGCCTCCGCCTTTGGTTTAAAGACAGCCAACGAGAAGGACAAACAGAATGACGGAGAGGAGGACGGATCCGGCGGACCCGTGCTCAGAGGAGCCCCCTACACCGACGTACACCCAGACCTATTTCAGTACTTTCAGCAAGTCGTCATCCTGCTCAAACACTCCGTCGCGCGCAAGATCCCAGAAGCGAACATGCGCGAGGATGATCTCAAGCAGGTCAGGATGGAGATCCGTGCCGAGAGGTTCTGCCGTCGCGACGATAAGCACTGTATGGACGACCCTAATGGTGGCGCCGCGGCTCGCATGGCTATATGCAAGTGTACCAACGAAAGGATTCCCATGTGCGCCAACGTCGGCCGCGCGCTGCGGATGTCCGAGGCTCAGCGCATCCTCGAACACCATTCCCGCATGGTTAACCTCCTGGAGGCTAACTACAAGAGCACGGACAGCCGGCATCTCCAGGAACAGAGAACCGCCGCCCGGAGGTTCTTCCTCGACCGCCGAGGCGCCCGTGCCGACGTCGAGGAGACGGCCGTCTACGACATGTACCCGTCAGAGAAGCCGCGTTACCTCAACGCTATAATGGCGCTCAATAACGAGGTGAAGGACAAGATCAAACAGGTGCGCCAGGAGCAGTTGTGGATCGAGACGGACGCGGAATGGAGCGAGTTCGAGCGCCAGCTGCGCATGCGCGTGCTCGTAGCCGCGCCGGCCATCGTGTGGATCGCGCTCGACAACGGGCTGAAGGACGAGGTCGCTGAGGAGTTAATCGGCATTGCGGTAACGTGGTTCCTGTACGTCGGGTCGATCTTCGACCCCATCCACTCGTATGTCCATGGCATGCACCCCGACAAGACAGACCAGCAGAAGGCCGCGGAGGTTGCGGTGTACAACGACATTAAGAGGATGTTCAGCGTGGTGACGCAGATGTTTCCGGCAAGCGATCTGGAGAGATGGCAGGTGTTCCACAGCAAATTCCCGGATGGGGAAATTGCTGTCGAGGGTCGCAGGTTTAGCCTTGAGGTTCGGAGGGCGTTCCATGACAGGGACACGTACTACGCGAACGCGATACGCAAGGTGCCGGATGCTCTGGCCGCGACTCGGAAGAGGGTTATTTCAGTGGCCACGGCTACGGCCCGGCTGACGGGGAACCACCACCCCGCGCCTCAACAGCCGCAGGCGGACCAGTCCACCAGCGATGAATCTACGAACTTGATAGAATTTGAGGACGCGGCGGCCAAGGAGAAGGAGGACCCGCCCATCTGCGGGATTTGCAAGGACCCGTACGACGACAATAACGAGCTGCTACGGGCAGTCGCGATCTGTCCCCAGTCGAATCTGCATCTGTTGTGCTTTAGATGCACCATGGCACACGTGCTATGGATACGCGAGGTCAATACAACGGAAAAGGGTAAGGAAGACAAGATGCCCGAGTGTCCGGCGTGCAGAGAGGACTTCCACGGCGAGTTCTTTAGGATCAGATATAAGGATCTCGGCACGCTGGGTCAGCCTAGCGTGGAGGACGGGGAGGATGCTGTGAGAGGTGCGCTCATTTACCCTCCGAGTGATGCCGTGCGACCTGGGCAGCCTTTTCTGTGGTGACGTTGCTGGCTTTGTAATTGATGGCGAATGGAGTGACAAGTGGTTCGGGAGAGGAGTTATGTGTTTCTAGATGTAAATGGCAGAGATATGTTGAGGCGGGTGAAGTATAGATATGCTTGGATCTCATGCCTACTTGAGTGTCCCTTCAACATTTACCACGTTCCCTTGAGGTTTTCATTTGCGTCGAAACTTTACACGCGCAGTCTATTCAAATCCATCAAGTATGGGACGTATTTGAATATCTGCCAGCCATCATCAAGAGCCGAGCAAGGACGAAGGATTCAAGTATATTAATGTTACTTCTTCTTCAGAACACCTTCCAAGCCAATGTAAATCTCTTGCCTTTCGAGTCGATTGATAGCGTCTTTCTCAGTGGTTTCCTGGGCTCTTCGTCGCACACGACGCGCTGGGAGCTCACTCCATCTTTCGAATAACGTTCTTTCTATGGATCATTACTTTGGTTGTTTCCGAGGTATCCCTGCGGGTAGTATATTCGACTACATCAGTCAATCTGGACCAGGAATAGTCCAGCACTCACCTAAGGTGTGATGTTGCACCGCTATTGCTGGTCTAGAGAATTACATCAGGTAGTTCGAGAAACTATCTGAAGGCAGACTTGAGAACGTAAACAAGTTAGAATAGGAAGCAGTACCTCTCAGAAAGAACTCTTAAACTTTGAAAGTGCGTAAGGATGCAAGCTATAGTTAACAGGTCTCGTCTATTCTAGAAGGACTCAGCTTGAAAGCTTCTTTATATCTGTGGTTGAGGGTATCTTGATTGCAAGTGGGAGTAAAACAATAACTAGTTAACACCTTCGGGTTTTTAAAGCCTAAAGGAGTTGAAGTTCCCACGGTTCTATAAATAAGAGCTTGCTCCTCCAGTCCCGAGAAGTAAAATCACATATCACAGCGCTTTATAAAAGAAAACCGAGCGTTCCAATCCATTTGGCTTGGCGCAACACAATGTTCGAACCGATGGAAGCTTTCAAGCATTTCTACTTCGGGCGTCGACCATCCCCTGACATTACTTGATAAGGAGTCATGGAACGGTGAACATCTTCCTCAGATCTGACTAGGTATTCTCTTTCACCTCTGTCTTGTGAGAACTCTGAGTTATTCGGTCGCAAAGGCGATATCAAGCTCGCCTGGCTACATTCTGCCAACCTGTATTTTCGACTGCAGGTATAGGGTCATCAACGAAGCCGTGCTTTGTGGTGGAACTGATTGTAGTCGCCAAATTACAAAGACCATTGAATCTTCTGACTACAATGACTGCTGTGAGACAAATGTGTTGTTTGCTGCTAGATCGATCTTTTAAGGAACCAGCAAGGTCTCGTGAGCCGCCACCATCTTGGCTGGCCGCGATGGCACCGCCACTGGGAGGCGACAGCGAAAGATACGCGGCCACGAGTAATGTGTCATGAGTCCTGAGAATGGGGTATGAAAATATTTTAATTCGATGTGGTCTCTAGATTGTTAATCTGGCAAATTTCCAAGCCTTTTCGCAAGTGGCTTTTGCCTTGAATAGCCTCTGTGTTCATAGCAAACGCTCTGTTGTAAACAAACTCGTAGATGGCGACAATAGCAATAATTCACACAAACATAGGCGGTTTCGTCGTCTCATACCCTCCATAGCATCGTGAGAGTATTGATGATGATGCCGAGACAGAGTACTTCAGACATGAGAACCCCGTCCTTGACTGATGAAGCTGTCTGTTGTGCAACACTGCGCAATGTTTCAGCTCACCGAATCGATTGATTGCGAGGATCTACCTCAAACCACTTGGAATTACCATAGATGTGTATTGGCTCTGTCGGACTCTCTTCGAACCCTGCGGGTGTATTTTATAGTTACTCTTAATATCTTCTTTGATGATGTTGCAAGTGACGCAGATGTAGACAGCTTCTACGTGATGACTAGGATAGAGAGATCAGGATCGACAAGCATTAGCTTCTATTGTAAGCCATGCCATGCCAAATAACCATGGATACATCCGATGAGGTACATAATTTGCGGCTAGTACAGCTACGAACGCCTTGTGAACAATTCACGATTGCGACTCAGACCAGGCACAACAGCCACAACTCATCTTTTGCTATAAATTGCGAATCCATCAATGTTACTGACCGGAAAACCCACCGGAATTATAGCTAATAGCACGGCACCTAGTGTTCAGAATCGAGAAAAGAAAATCATGTTTCGGGAAGGGATGGAGTTTGTTACGAGCGTCTTGGGGATTGGGCAGCCTGAGGGCTGCGGGAATATTTCAGTGTACCGTGTCCCTGCTGTCGAGGACGTATTCGCTGCGTTGACGGGCATACACAGTTCTGGATTACGTGGTATCACTTGAGGATCATCTCTCATGTTGGCTAGAGATGATAGAGACTCTAGAACCTTGGAGAAGCTGCTTGAGTCCACATTAATGGCTACATTGTCATTGCCTTCCATCTAGATTTAGAAGCCCTCCAATCTTTTATATACTTTGTCGTTTCACACCAGCTAGACGTCACTTTTAATGCAACCCGGCCTAGTGCTTTGATACATGAATCGCAAATAACATCACTTGGGCGTTTTAAAGCGGCTATAAAGAGTGCCGGCGTTACCCCTAGTCGTCAGGAATTAATATCGTCTCTGGCATTCATCCCTAACAAGGCTTCTATGAACCCAGTAGCTTCGAACAAGTTCAAGGGCTCTGCAAGACTTCAATTTTCCCACGATTTACCCTAAGAACGCACACTCCTCGGTATTCTTTCGCTCGTATCTTGCCTGTGAGGTAAAGACTACATGGCCTCGATAGTTGAGGAGATTTATATACTTCTCGGTAGGTATGAATTGAACGTCGAAGGCCGCAGTGCCGTTAGATTATAAAAGAACTGAAGTGCAAAGAATTTAGAGCAGCATCCAAAGCACGAATTGAACGTACCTTGTACTGTAATTGAAAAGAGGCGATCTCTTATTTCAATGATGCAGCAGTTTTATAATTCTTGTCTCAACTATTACCACAGTCAAATCCAGGCCAATACTGCCATTGCTCTTCGCTGACTGTCAATTATTCTGACAGTATATGCGCAAGACTACATGATCCCTTGCCGTTGAACACCGCTTATGTTAGATGCTATCTCGTGCTGTTTCCCGATCGTTTGGGATCGTTGCGGTCTTTGATACCAAAGGTAACTACAGATGCTCGCCTTGTGATTAATTGTGCTTGAAGTTGTTTGAAAGCGATGCTGAGCCTTACCTATGCTCAAAAACGAAGACCAGGGCTCTGGGCGTAGCATAAAGAGGTCTGCTTGAGACGTTGGCGGAGACGATATAAGACCAAATGTTGACTTAGGGTTCACAATTTGATTTGCGAAAGCGTTCAATTCACACCCGTCGAACGTGGGAAACCAAACAACGATGGGAATGTGCAAGGGACACATATACGCATTACATCTCGGTATCGTCGGCCATCCCCGGCGTGATCTGCCAAGGAGGTATTCGGGAACACATGTCCCTACCCTACGAATCTGTCATTTGAGAAGAGTTGACTGGTAACCTTGGATTCACCTGGCACTTTGGATTACTGGAATAGACCTGATATGCAAAGGAAAGGTTCATATAACGATTACATTCGCGCCTTGGTAACTAACGGCAACAATGGATCACACGTATATATACGTAAATATACATGCCCATAGCTCGCTCCGCTCGACCTCGGACAAGGAGGGCCGTTTAAAATCCTGCGTAGTTTCTATTAAACTGATCTCTCTCATAAGAAATGACAGCTGTCTTCTTGTTTTATTGAGCGTAACTGAAAACTTTAGTTCTCAAAGCAACTCACACACTCACCCGAGAATCCCCAGACAACCAGTCAACATATCACACCCTTGAACCATGTTGAAATTTCGCCCACCATCTCGACTGCTTGTCAACTATTCACGAGAAAAAACACTATTATACCTGAAGACCGAACAAGATCTTGTGAAGCGCAAGGTTCAGTCGCGCCTGAACCTAGAACCTCATCAAAGATGAAAAAAGCGTTTTACTGGCTTCATATCACCTATCGACGCTACGTCCGAGACCACATTGGCCCGATTCTGAAATCGATCGTCTAGGCTTTGTTTTATAGATTCCTCAACCTGGCTGCCGAAGATTCCTCTAATGGAAATGACCCCTCGCCTATTGCTATCCATGTAATATGAAATGCTAGAGCGAATGGCGATCTGGCGAGGTTTGAAAGGGTTCGGAGCTTCATTTGTCATTGATCAAGCCAAAAGAATCGTGTCTGGCGTTTGTATTTGTGTGAATTTTCGGGTACCTGGGATTGAGGCCGTGATGCAGAGCAAAGCCCTGACAACAACGCTTCCGTGTGACGTCTCATCGATGTCCATGACACTACGCTCTTCTCTCCATCATCACTTCGTGCTTATCCCTAGATATTCCAATGCTTCGCAGGCGGTATAGTACATCAGCTGAAAAGCATACATCGTGCTGGAATGGAATAGCATCACAGAAGGAGGTGCTCTTCTCCTTTCATTGATCGTCCGCTTCTTAAAACCAGTGCCAATCTTGATTGAAACTTAATGTTGATTGCGAAATCAGGAAAAGTCTACATATAGCCCGATCCTGGTATCTGTATACCCAAACGCCGTCTATGGTATCTCGTACAACTGCTCGCCTTTGGCAATGAGTGTGCTGTTTTCCACTGTCCTCCTCTTGTCCTAGAGCTTCATGCCCGTCCCATGAAAAAAGGGGTATTCCTATACAAAACAAGTAGACAAAAAACCACAATTCAAAAGCAGACTGACGTAGGCAACCCCATGGGCCTTAGCACCCGCGACGCCCCAGCCTCATAAATCAACCCCTGGCCCTTAGCCAACCATTCCTCAAACGCCTCGCCAGTCTCATCCCCAGGGAAAGCATCCAACACCTTGCGGTCCGTGTCTGGGTACAGCGACCACACGCCCCTGAGCGAGTCTACCGTCGACCACGTGGCCAGCCTCCGTCTTGCACTACAATAGTGAAAGTAAAGCCTGCGGCAGAGATTGTACACCCGTTTCTGACACTCCGCCCGCGCCCCATCCTCGTCGCGCGCCTCGGGCGGGTTCCCGGGCATCACAGTCCACCACGCAAGACGCCACCGCAGGCTGGCAAGAATGCAACCCACCCGACGCAGCAGCGGGAGTAGCTCCTCCTCCTTGACCTTGGGCTCGGTGGACTTGTACAGCGCGCGCTGCAGGTAAGTATAGGCCTTGACCTCAACCTTGCGACAGATGACGCGAGCGAGCTGGGCGGCGAGGTGGAGAGGGCCGCTGTCGGAAGGGGATTCCGGGTCCAGGAAGCGTTCGGGAAGGTGGACGTGGGCCTTGTAGACGTAAGAGTAGCGCGCGCGGGAAGGCATGTTGTGGATGGCGCAGAGGAGGGCGAGGGGGTCGTCGGTCACGACATTGTCCATGCAGGCCTCCCAGTCCGCGTCGAGTTGGACGAGGTCCCTGTCGATAAAGGCGCTCCGGCTCCGGTCTGTCCTGCCGCCGCCGATTTGAGCCTTCAGGGTGAGGAGATACTCGTGGCACTTCTGGAGGTTGAGGGTGTAGACGGGCCGGTTGTCCTGGTGAACGCGGATGTCAAAGTCGCAGGGGGTGTCCAGCGCGGCGATGACGTCGTCGAGGGGAAAGACGCGCTGTAGAGGAATGCGGATGCGTCGTGTCCCGTCGAGCGAGAGGTGGTTGATGGCGCGCTGGGAGACGTAGTTGCAGGACCTCGAGAGGACTAAGTCCTCGAAATGGGCCAACTCGCAGGGGCCCGGCCACTTGCTAGAGCAGCCATGCTTTTCACACTGGACGCAGGGGCTGTCTGGGGAGTTGTCGACCCGTCTGCAACCCTGCTTTGAGTACTTGCAGCGGATGCAGACCGTCTTCTTGTTGCGGGTATCTTTGGCCTGCTCGCGGGATTTTGCTTCCATGGGACCGTTGCGGCGTCCACGGGCGGGGCCCTTTGGGCTTGTGCTTGGGAAGGGGGCAGCTGCGGTTTCCGGCTTTTTGGAACGGGAGCGAATTTGTACAGGTGCTGTGGTTGTCGAGGAGGCTATGAATTGCTCCTGGCTGGCGCGCGGCAACTGTATCATGGATGATCGGTTCGGCGGTGGCAATGCAGTGTGGCTGCGGGGACGGTTTGTTCTAGGGTCTACTGGTCTATGTACTCGCCGTGCTTGTGACGACAGAGGATTGCCCGGCCGGGTATAGTCTGATGAACGGCGAGGTCTCTGTCTCGGGACCTCCAGGCGGTCGTCGGTCGGGTTGAATGGTACCGACGGCCTCATACCTCGAAAGTTTTGCGTTCTAGTGTTCTGGAAGGTAAAGCTGTTGGTGGAAGTGTGGTCGATGGGATGTATTCCCGAGGTTGGGGAGGGCCCGGGAATGTTGAAGTCCTCGAATTGTTCAAACATGTTTGTGGCTTCCGGCGGGTGGATGACCAGCGAAGGCTGAGACTGTCCATCGGTGAACAATGGAAAGTCTCCGGATGGAAGGGTAGCGCCCCATGACTGGCTGAGACTCGCGTTTCCATCTTCTGAGAATTGCGCGCTCCAGTCCTCATAGAATGGTGAAGCGGGACTAGGAAGGTGGGAGTGGCTCGACAGGCCGGCGGAGAGGGCGCTGACACTCTGTCGGGGAGCGCTTGTCGGCGTGGTCTGGAAGTTGAAAGTGTTCGTGGGAAACCCATGAGCGGAGGCGGGCGAAGAGCTGGCCGAGAATCCCAGCGTGTTCAGCGACGGACTGGCGTTGTTTGTCTGGACGTTGAGAAAGGGCCTCTGGACAACGCCGGGGCTGCTCTCTATTGACGGCACGATGTACTCGGAGACGCTTGTGGTGGCACTATTGAGGGGGTTGAAGTTACCGAAGCTCTCGGCGAAGTCGCTCTGGCTGAACGTCACCGACTCGATGTCGTCCTTCCCGTGTGAGCTGGCTTGGCTGATGCTGCGGGCGAGACCGTGTGATGACGGGCCGGCGGCGCCATGGCCGAGGTCCTTGTTCTCAAAGGACGAGCCGCCCCCGATGAGCAGTTCAATTGAGAGCTGTGCGTCTGTGAGGAGAAAGTCAG
This sequence comes from Colletotrichum fructicola Nara gc5, assembly GCF_000319635.2. Lineage (NCBI taxonomy): Eukaryota > Fungi > Ascomycota > Sordariomycetes > Glomerellales > Glomerellaceae > Colletotrichum > Colletotrichum fructicola. Next base: position 1,438,148 of record NW_027094051.1, on the reverse strand, counting down.
CAGGTGTTCTGTCAGCGGACGACCTGGAAGACTGACCGAGATCAGGACCTTGGTTCTTCGGGTCGGGAAGGGAGGGAAGGTCGGCGTTGAAAGCCCTAGAGGTAGTCAGCATCTTCTCTACCTTGGTATGTCCGTGTATGTGTTAGGCACGTACTGGATCGACAACTGAGGGTTCCTTGGAACATCGGTGTCGGGGAGATAGAAGTCATCCACGATCGCAGGGTGGTAGTAGAGGTTGAACGGCTGGGTGCCGTCGCGGGCACCAGGCTGCCCGGCCCATGCCGAGGCGTCATCGCGCTGGTTAGTCCTGTGTGCCATGCCCACGCGCTGGCTTCCTCTTCTTTTCGAGTATCTTCGTGTCTGATGATGTACGGATGATGATGAAGCCACTTCTCGACAAGGTGGGCTGTGTTTGTAGAATTCTTCCTTCTTTTTGAGGTGGGTGGTGGCAAGAGGGGGAACCTAGACGGCCGCGCGCGGGGGGGAAGGAAGCGTCGCCCATCTTATTATGTCCCGTGTCTGCCTTCTATCGTTGTGCAGCCTCGTCTTGCCCAGCCCAGCAAGGCAACGCCCATCGCCTTGATTGGGTTGCAAATGCGCAGTGACATGTGTCTCGAGGTGACGGTGCAAGGTGAGTGGTCAGAAGGAGAGACTGGCTTTGGATTGGCACCTTGGAAGGTGAGGTGCATTGGTGTCAGTGGTGGTGTGGGTGGGTACCCAGGACAGGTGTAAGTCACTGATGGCAGCTGGAGGTGGTCCCGTCCGCCTGTCTCTGTACGGTCCCTTTCCGCTAGCGGGTTTAGTGCGCTGCTGGGACGAGGACGAGGACCAACCAGCAGCTGGGCAGCATCGACGTGCAACCTCTCGGTGTGTTCCAGCGATGGAAAGAGCACTAATGCGGCCTATATGATGCCCCCCGGGGAAGGGCTTCCTGGACCCGACACAGGGCGACGGGTTTTAGTGGGCGGTCGACACAACGGGGAAAACGTGCGGTACTTTTCTCGATCAGCGTTCCACTGCGCTAAAGCCGCACCAAGGCAGGGCGCGCGCTGGGCAAACCACGAGGCACACTGCCAGGGATGCCTCGTTGAGTCCCCGTCATCATCCTTCGATCAGGACTTCCATCGTCCTTCTATGCATGCAGCAGCAAGGTATGGGTCAGGCCCGGTCAGGTAGTCATCTGAGCTGAGGCATTATTTATCTGGCTCTGTCTACTGGCCGAATCTTGTTTCCCATCATGATGGAGGGTCCCGTTCATCCAATGTTGCCCCGTCTGATTTCCCGGCGCCGTAATCGGTCATGGATGAATGATTCACACTTTCAGCGGACAAAGTCAAGGCCGTTTTCTGTCTCTCTTGGGGGAAGCTCGCACACACTTTGAGGGAAATTCAACCTTGCCCTATCGAAACAAGCCTCTCGTTCCTCTTCGGGCCACCCAGCGCGTCATACCTCTTTGCCCAAGCACAACTGTCTCACTGATTGAGCCATCCTCTGTGTCGCCGCTCTAAGACTGATGGTACCTAAGAACGACCCACCGTCCAGAGACGTACCACGCAGGTAATCCTTGTGCCACCATGGCTTGTAATAAGTCCCATTGGACGATGGAATACCATAAAAGCAGCCTTGGGCTACAGGCGATATCGCGTTCTCGTTTTAAACGTCTTAGGAACGCTCTAGTTGAGCAATTTATTAGTGGAAAAGTTGCCAATTTGACTTGAACTTGGGCTTGTTACGATCATAAGCAACTGAAGTTTGAGTGTCTCTTTCATGATCCAAGCTGCAGATGTGATTGGCATCTTACTTAAATGAAGCCGTTTTTCAACACCAAGGCCTGCTTAATGACCATGCTTTCACTGGCTCCATTCTTTAACTTCGGTCTGGGATATCGTCGTGAGTTTGGGGCTAATTCTTGCCGGCAAGTGTGAATTTGCCCGTTTCATGGTCAACACACCCTGACTAACACCGCCGTCGACATCTCTCATGTCGGATATCTCAACAACAAGCGTATGGCACGATTTACATTTCTCAGAAATTCAACAGGAAGTCATATGGGGACATAGATGAACTGGCTCTGGAAACCAACCACTTCTCTCCTTCCCCATTGCGCTTCCCTCGTTCGCTTGCTTTGCCGCCTTGGCGCATGAGCCCCAAGACACAATCACTGGTGAATATAAGAGAGCCAGCACCTCGTGACCTTTGACCCAACGTCTGTCGCTCGCGCTGTTGGTTTCTCCAACCAAAAAAGATGTCTCTCACCGCCACCACGGCAACGACCAGCAACGCGATAACAACAGCCGCTTCTATCTCAGTACTCACAATCACCACGCCATGGGTGGAGCCGTCAGACTGCGCGTCCCAGTGGACGACCAGAATCGTGTCCTATGAAATGTACGGGGGCACCACCGTTACACAAGAGTACACCATTTCCAACCCCGCGGCGACATGCTATCCTTCCGGGTGGGACGGCTTCGCGCCGGAGCACCGTCTCAGGTTCAGACCGGGCGTGTGTCCCGACGGATGGGTTTACAACGACATGGCCGAGCCTATAACCCGAGTGGTCTCGACGGCTCATTGCTGCCAGAGGTTCGTCATTGTCCCTCTTCTTCAGATCACAAGAGCTAAAACGCTAACCAAAATCCATCGGTCCAGCGGCTTCGATCGCTTGGGGACCCATACCTTGAGAAGCCTCTCAACGTTGGCTCCCCTATGTGCAAAATCAGAGTGGACAACCGTAGGCACGAGATCGGGACCAAGAACCTTGGTGCACGATGCCTGGATCGTGACCTGGGCCAAATCTGACACGGCGACGTTGACGCCCAAGCTGCCGACGCTGACCAGCGGCATGAGGGTGCACACGTGGACGCCCGGTGAGAAGATCCCCAAGGGCCGAGACGACGCGAACAAGGTGGACAACGGCGTCCAGTACATGAGCCAGGGTGTGCTGTGGTTCTTGATGGTTGGGATGCCCATCATCGGGGCTCTCATGGTCAGCTCGTGTGTGTGGTGCTGTGTACGGAAGTGCAAGAAGAACAGACGAGAGAAGAGGGCTATCAAGGCCGCAGCAGCAACATAGCTGCTGGCAACTCTCCATTGGAAATTGAAGTTGTTGAAGACTATGTTGAGGAACTTTCATAGCCCACCCTATAAGAGGGTCCACAGTAGATAAATCCAGTAAGAGCACTTCAGCTAATACTTCATCTAGTAAGAAGATCGCAGTATATACCTAGAAGCCTAGAATAACTGCCTACGCTAAACCTAACTATAACTACCTGTATATAAGTAAAAGTATCTAGGCTAGATATATATACTATTATAGCTCTTAGCATTATATTAATATTAGCTTTATTACTAATAAGGTTAATAGCCTCACTTATATAACTTACTACATAGAGATAGCTTTATAAGGTTAGCTATATAAAAGCTTATCTTAGCTATATATTTAAGATACTATTTATATTAAGCTATAAACTTAGTTAAATAGAATAACTATAGCTATTGTTACGACCCGATATGCAGGAATAACAGATAACCAACCCACTTAGGCAGCGGGCGGCTAGGACAGGACATTTGTACTGCAGGATCACGGGAACAACAGGGACTCACTCGGTAAACGGAAGAACTATGGTCCAAGTCACGTGACGATAAGATAACGATCATATTGGATCAATATGATCCAACACGACTTGGGGGCCGAACGATCATTCTGGATCAGAATGATCCAGATCGACCCAAGGTACAAAGGAACATGTTCGGAATTAGACTTGTATATAGTATGACCCTGAGCCTGGCTCATGGTCAGACTTCCATAGCTCTTCAGCAATCAACTTAGTATTCATCCTCACGGATACTCTCAGCTTACCTTCACTGCGACTTACTTGTTGAGCCTAAGACTGATCACCTTAGCCTCTGAAGACCGATCTACTACAGCCTACCACCTGCGACCCAGACCACGACCAAGTGTACTGTTATTACGTCTCAATCCCCAGCTTCTGTTAGCAGACCCTACTGTCGGATAGCTGACCGTAACAGCTATGTCCTACTTTATAATCCTAAAAGCTAATATTATAGCTATAGCTTAGTTACGCTTATCTACTTTAATAAAGCTTACTAAAAGAGGTAGCTATATTTACTACTAATCCTAGCTATCACGCTTACTTTAATAATATCCTTAGTAAAGTAGTATAGCTAGTAAGTTAATTAAACTTAAATTAAAGATATTACTAATAACTATAGAACTATAAAGATATTAGCCTAGTTAATAAAAAGCTTAAACTATAGTAATAATATAATAGCTTCTAAAAACATTATAATAAATATTAGTTTTAGAAGGCGTAATATAAGTTAGTTATAAAGAAGATAGCTTAGTTTAATAATAAAAAGTATATATAAGAGTTAGAAGAAAGGTTAAAAAGTTAAAGAAAGTCTATAGTAATTAAACTAAGTTAAAGTTATAAAGTTATTATTAAAATAATATTAAAAGTAATAAGATTATCTAATAGATAGCATATATAACTATATGCGTAGGGGGAAATAGGACTAAAGGGTAATCTATAGGAAATCACATAACTAGTAGGCTATTAGCTAAAGGGGTAAGTTAGAGGTCGTTATAGTATAGGTTCTAAGTAAAAATCACAGTAAGTGGCTAGAAGCCATTGTTGAAGACTATATGGCATTTTACTTTGGACTTATACATGATATCTTAGTGATGCTATGCCTGACTAGCTCACTAACATGCCTCACTTAAAATGGCAACAACGCTAGCCGAGTTTGGCTTTCAAGCCCTACTTACCCAATCAGTGAGACAACATTTGAACCGCAGTTTTGTCTGACCAACAACACCACCCCGTCCACCTTCCGACCACGGAACCTCTTCTCGGCAGCCTGATCTTGGCCTCAGTCGCCTTCTTTTGCACTCTTTGTCGCTCCGCCTCCGCCTGCTTCACTCCAAGAAGCCCCAGACTACTAAACGCATTCTCTGTCTCTTCCTCCTCCCAGCCTGACCTTCGGCAAGGACCTATCTCACCCTTCCGCTAGGACATTGGCGACCTGCGACAAGCAGAAAAATGCGGCTCTTGGTAATTCCCTTTACACTACCAAACCCGCAACGGGCATCCTCGACCACCGCCGACTGATGCACTGCCCGTAGCTCGTCAACGACGACGGGCCCCCGTCCGCCGTCTCGCCCTACTTCGCGCCCTTCCTCGCCGCCCTGCACGAGGCGGGCCACCAGACCGTCGTCGTCATCCCAGACCGTCCACTCTCCTGGATCGGCAAGGCGCACGCCGTCGGCAAGACCCTCACCGCCGCCAGCATCTGCCCTGCCTCCTTCTCTTCGACCCCCTGCCCCGCCGGCTGCGAGGACAAGCCCGACGACCGCCTGCACCGCTGGCTGGTTGTCGACGGCCCGCCCGCAAGCTGCACCCAGCTCGGTCTCTTCCACGCGGGCTTCGCGCCCGCGGACTTCGACCTCGTCGTCTCGGGGCCCAACCACGGCCGCAACGCGAGCACCGTGTGGGCGCTCGGCAGCGGCACCGTCGGCGGCGCGATGGAGGCAGCGCAGTGTGGGCGCCGCGCCGTCGCGCTCAGTTTCGGGAGCAAGGAGCCGCAGCCCGAGGGGACCATCCGCGCGGCGTGCGTGCGCGCCGCGGCGCTGGTGGGCGAGCTGGCGAAGGACTGGCACCCGGGGGTGGAGGTGTACAGCGTTAACGTACCGATGGTGCCGGGAGTCGCGGACGCGCCGGTGCGGATGACGACGACGGCGCGGGGGCAGTGGGTCACCGGCGGGCTGTTCAGTCCGGCTGCTGCGGATCCCGAGAAGGCGGCGCTGGGGAGGGAGTATCGGTTCCGCTGGGCGCCGCAGCTGGCTGATGTGAAGAAGCAGGCCGAGGAGAGCCCCGAGGGGGAGGATTTGTGGGCTTCTGTGAATGGGGTGATTAGTATTGCGCCGTTGAAGGCGAGTTTCACGGCTGTTGATGTGGGCAAGTGACGATTACACGCAAAATGATGCGGTGTGCCATTTATAGATATAGACATAGACAGTAGATTAAAAAGAGTAGATAAGAGAACGAGCAGCGGCCGTCGCGTTGGTAGTTCATACAGACACGCAGCCGTCTGCGCTGTCTTCGATGAAGATGCCGCCGTAGATCTGGCCCTCGTCCAGGCCGCTCTCCTGGTACCCCGAGTTCACCACGTCGTCGGTCCCCGTGGGCTTCTTGAGCATGCCGATCTGGTACTGGCCCTGACCGGCGAGGTCAGCTGAGATGATGTCCCCTGATTTCTGCAGCGGCTCGTCGTTGGCGGAGTACCAGACTTGGATCGTGCTATGGTCTCGTCAGTCTCCTTTTCCCAGCCCAAAACGTAGGGCATCGTGGGCGCTCACTTTTGATCAAAGTCCAGCGTCAGGGCAAAATTCTGCCACGAACCGTCCGTGGCCATCGGAGTGGACCACACCAGCCGGTTCTCGCGGTCCAGCAGCTTGAAGGTATCTTCAGGCAAGCCCGGCTGTCCGATGATGGTGCCGGTCTGGAAGTTAAACTGTTGGCGTCGTACGCCGCCGTCTCGTGCCAGACGTTCTGGCCCCCCGTTAGCACACTCACTCCCGCGCACAACCATCAAGCATCAGCTGGGGGTGTTACCAGGTACTCATGCGTCAGGTTCAAAGGCCTCTGCGCGTCCTGCCGCACGCTGAAGTGCAGCGTCTTCGCCCCCTCGCCGCCGGGGCTGCCTGTGTTCGCGTCCGCGGCGAACTGCAGCCCCGCGCGGCGGAACCCGCGCTGGCTCATGAAGATGCTCTCGTCGGAGATGGTCACCTCCACCGCGCGAGAGCCGGCGGCGGCGTCGAAGCGGGAGGCGGGGACCGACGGGAGGAGGAGGATGTCGGACCAGAGGAGGTTGTTGCCCTTGACGTAGGATGGGTTAAAGGGGTTCCAGCCGCCGCCGTTGGGGGTGTCGAAGTCGGTCGGGACGGCGGTGGAAGGGATGCGGCCGTCGAAGATTAAGGGGCACCGGATGAGGGATCGGCAGGTTAGGGCTGCTGAGAGGGCTGGTGTCGCGAGGGTTAGGAGTGTGAGGGGATGCATTTTGAAGGCCGCGGATTATGGGGATGGATTTGGTGGTTTGGAGATGGTTTGAGGAATTGGGGAGGATGGAGGATTGATGTTGTGTTTTTATGTCAGTACATGTGGACGGTTTGGGTCATTGATGAGGTTGGGTGCCGTATGTTGGTGTTGTCTGTTCTAGGCAAGAACGGGGGCTTGGCTCCGAGAAGTCGGAACAGCCGTGTTCTTCGATTCTAGCGAGTGGCGATCTCTAAGATTGTATCATGGGACACTAGTAGATGACTTCTGGCGATATCGCATTCCTCGCTCCAATTCATGGGTTTGGTCTTGCCGGAAAAGCAGAGCCTGAGGTAATTAGCTGGACTTCATGAGTAGGATATGTTGGATGTACGTGTCCATAAAGGACAAACGAATGACAGCATGAAAAAGTAGAGACAAGCAGAATTTGATTTTCAAATCTTCGGGACTTCCTGAAAAGATATCAGAAGCCAAGTATTGGCGTCCTTGGCTTCGAAGTGCAATTTCTGTGCATTGAACCAGTCTATTCTTTCAAGTGTCCCCTCCGGAAACGCTGGAGTACATGGCAAAAGCTAGAGATTTAATATGACGGAGAAGGTCGCGCGGCAGCTTTTTGCCTTCTTTTTTTGTTTGTCTTTTTCTCTTGTGTGAATCTATAGCCCCCAGTCTCAAGTTTGTGAGGAATTATTATTTACATGTCGATGTCGAGGATACGAGATTGGGAGGTTCACAACACATGGGAGACTTGACAGAGTTAAGATAAATATTGAGTTAATCATTTGCTTTGAGAAAGTAGGCCAATTTGATCACCAACGTTTGCCTTGTTCTAGGTTCCAAGAATACTCGAGCATTGTATTTACAAGTAGGGCCAGCCAAAGTGAGTTGCCACGTGGAGCAGACATACGAAGGTATTGGTATATGTAGGTACCTAAGTGAATACATCTTAGATGTTGACGGAAGGCGAAAGAGCGTAGTTGTAGACACAGGCGAGTTACTGGCCTGGTCTCTCTCATGTTCAGAAACCGCATTCAAGCTGTAGAGAAGGAAGTGAAGCATGTGTTGACACTAACTGGAAACGAAGATAATGTGCTTCTGAATTCTCCCAAAAGAAGACTCTCTCGCTTTCGAGGCTCGTGGCTGGGTTTTATCTAAGAAATGCCGATTAAACTTTGTATTTAATAGTGTAACCATGACATCTTTAGCAGCGCGGGGAGCAATTTTATACATCAGATTGATGTGCCGCTCTGGAGAAAAGAGTCTCATTTGCCTGTGATAACTTCATTGAAGGTACCTGCAAAGCGTTGCCAGGTAGTCTTGCGTGTTGCTGATGACTGAGCCTTAACGCATAAATACATTTCAAATACAGGGGCAATAGATATAAGACGACGCAAATGATGAGGGGAGGTAAGAAACAAATTGCGGCTTCGTGACGAGTATCCATGCCTACGTAAACACTGAATCACGAAAATGGTTCAAAGGGGAACACGAGAGCGGTCTTGAAGGCTTTTTGGGCTCTACTATGGGTGTGTGGACATTCGCAGTCCGGTTTCGACTCTGTTCACGTGGCATCATAGGGCATACGTGGACATCTTCACATCCAGGCATTTTACAGCATAAGCTAAGATTCGTACTAAACTTGGTCCCTCCCAATTCGGTAGCTCCCGGGGAATCGATCCTCTTGAACCGGCGGACTCGGTATTCCTAACCATCTCATTCTTTAAAAGCTTGGCTAGGCTTCAAACAGGTGACTTGTGCAGCAAATACATGTTGAGTAGTCTCCCGTCGATGTGTGTTGTCTGCCTGACCAACCATTTCTATACGCATGCAAAATTATCTTTGTTTCTGGCAATTGTTCGGTCTCTTGAGCAATCGTTGGTCGGTATCCAGCTTTTGGAATACGTTAGTGTGTATTGCGAAACCCCTCATAGCCGCCGGTATAGGACGGCAACGGGAGAGAAGAGCTGGGGAGTTCAATTTGCAAATTCATATCGACCTTCGTTGGGACAATTGTGTCTTTAGGTGGTAATGGGACATGCGACGTTCAACCAGCTATGATGGAAGCTACCGTCACTGGCGTTTAACAGAAGAATTCAAAGTGTTGCCCCATACTTTCAAAGCCGTTACCCTTCTTCAATGAACTTAGGATCTGGACGCCAAGTTAGAATGATTGTCTGGACTTGACGCATCCGCGCGACGATGACGATCTTCGACTGCTATGCAGTCCTCACCGAACACCCAATCCGGAAACCGAGCGACTCGCGAGGCTTAGACCCTCGCTGCTGATCAGGTGTCTTACCGCAATGCATGCAAGATGACCCATCGCTAGAGCAGGAACTTGGGGTGGCGCGGGGCATGCACCAGCCACTCGGGTCCGTCGCGTGTCTCTCGTTGATGCAGATACGAAATACGGTCCGGCGCGGGGACCCAATAGCAGGCGGGGCTTTGCGCCGAGTGGGGCCGTGTCTATGACGGTAAAGCCCGGGCGATGATTATGCCCGACTTACCGGCACGTTGCTGGCCTCATTTGATGAGGAAACGACGGAGGAGCATGAGACTTTTTAAGAGACCTCACGTATGATTATGGGTATATATACTGGGTGGGATTTCCCATTTTGTGGGTGGTAAAGCTGTTGCTCATCATCGCCATCGCAGACTGCATGCACTCAACCTTCAGATATAATCAGTCAAATAAAGTACAGCCTTGCCTTGACGAAGAAGATGAACTTCATGGGCAGAAAAAGCGATGCAAAGGCCGACGACGTCGCCAACATCCCACCTGAGCTCTCGGACCTGTACTGCTTCACAGAGACCGGCGGGGTAATCACCACAAGTACGTCGTTGTCACCACCCTCACTGTTCTCAAGCACATGCTCACTTCCCCTACAGCCATGTTCGACATCCCGGGGTACCGGGTCGTCCGCACGCTCGGCGCGGTCTACGGGCTCTCGGTGCGCAGCCGCAACATCGCGGCGAGCCTGGGCATGGTGATCAAGTCGCTCGCAGGCGGCGAGCTGCGCTGGTTTACGACGATGCTGTACAACTGCCGCAACGACGCGCTGGGCCGGGTGGTGACGGAGTGTAAGCAGCGGGGCGGGAATGCAATCATCTGTCTGCGGTTCGACGCGTCGGACCTGGGCGGGTTTGCGCAGACGTGTGCGTACGGGACGGCGTGCGTAGTGGAGAAGATCGAGGAGGAGGCGGCCGTTGCGCCGCAGCTTGCTGATGCGTAGGACGTTCAGTAGGGGGAGGGGGAGGGGATGCGAACAAGAATAGGTGAGGTTGTGGTGAGGTTCAAGTTGGCTTGGCGGGTTGAGATGGTTTCATTTTTGGTGTGATTCTGGGGGATGAGGGTTTTTGGATACCAATGCCACTGTTTGGAGCTTTTTTGGGATTTGATGGTGTGTTTTCTGAGATTGTAGTCAGTCAGCCTGCCTCTTCTACCGCCAATCATCCTGGCGAGCCAGGCAGATGGAAGCCAGCTTCAGTTAATTGTCCACAAAATATTTGCTCGAAGGTTGGACGAATGTCATCGCACAGTCCCTTCCCGAAGTGATGAATTGGAGGATGAGATTGCATCAAGCCGAAATCCTTCTACAAGGGCCTGCAAGGAGCGATAAGCAGATAAGCGACGGACCCAGGTGGCCGGCTAGCACTGAGTGGGAATGTGACAATTGAAACGGGCCAAGGCCACTCCGCATCCGTGAATAGAGCGTGCCGTTCCATTGGAGAAGGTGTTCCTGGTCTGGGGTCGCTTTTGGGGGCCCTTCCTGCAGCTGTGACAAACTCATTCGCGCACCAAAGTCCAGTCCAGGCCAGCTAAGCTACTTCCATTTCACTGTGGTGCCAGGGGCCTGCCACCTCCCACAGCAAGCACGCACCGCACCCACCATCGCGCAGCAAACACATCCAGCTTCCCATTGTCCTTTGTCTCCAATCCGCCAAACACCTGGGTCAGGTAGTTTGTTTCTCAACTCTGGGCACTGGCACTGCCTTGACTCGGCTCGACACTCGCACGTACATACACATACCAGCCCGTCTCCGTCTCCGTCTTCACCCTTCCGTCTCGTGACCCGCGCTCCGATCCATGTGCCATCGTCGTCTACCCCGATTTCCCAAAGAGGCCTGAAGCCGCCTCGAGACAGCATGCCGTTTCAAGTCACGACCGAATCCAAGTAGTTTCGATCCCATCTCCTCTACCACCTTATCTCTGCTCTCCCTTGGCGCCATCTCGCCGAGATATCAAGTCTCACCATGGCCGCTCCATCCGCCGCCTCCGCCTCTCGTCAACCGACCGACAGCGAGGATCCCAGGATGTCCCACGAATCATCCATCTCGACCGTTTCCACCACGAGCCTCGTCTTCGACCGCCTGCACGAACAGAATGAGAAGCAAACCTACACCTCCTCGTCTGCCTCCCAAAGACGCCGCGCTCCATCCACCTCCCGCGGCGCATACGCCGACAACCCCGACGACTTCGACGACGAGAATGACCTGAAGGAGTCCGATACCAATGACCTCGAGACGGGCCCGCTGATGGCCCCCGGTGCCGGCGGCATTGTGCGCCGCGTGGGGATGGATCGCGGGTTGAAGAAGGGGCTGTTAGTACTGGGCATCGCCTTTCTTTTCGCGTGGGGTACCGCGCTGTTCGTCTTCCTGACGAACAAATCATACCAGCATGGGAGCAAGGTCGACCACGACCCCTCGGCGACGCAGCGGGGGTCCGGAAAGCCGGTGACGCTGGACCAGGTCATGTCCGGCTTCTGGTCGCCATACTCCCACTCGGTCAGCTGGATCGAGGGTCCGAACGGGGAGGACGGGCTGCTGCTGGAACAAGGTGCGCGGGGTAAGGACTACCTCGTCGTGGAGGACATCAGATCTGGCAACAAGGCGGCTGGCCAGGTATCTGCCGACGTCGTTCAGAGCCGCACGCTCATGAAGAACCCATGGATCGAGTACAATGGCCGTCAATTGACGCCCTTTGACGGCCGTCCGAGCAAGGACATGAAGAAGGTCCTCGTCTCGACTGACCGGGAGCACAACTGGCGCCACTCTTTCACTGCGCTGTACTGGATCTTCGACGTTGAGACGCAAACTACCGAGCCACTCGACCCTGATAACGCTTCCGGTCGCGTGCAGCTTGCGACATGGAGCCCTCAAAGCAATGCCATCGTCTTCACCAGGGACAACAACCTCTACCTCAGAGACCTAGCCACGAAGAAGGTCACTCAAATCACCAAGGATGGTGGGCCTGAATACTTCTACGGTATTCCTGACTGGGTGTACGAGGAGGAAGTCTTTGCCGGTAACAGCGCCACCTGGTTCTCCGAGGATGGCAAGTACATTGCCTTCCTGCGCACGAACGAGACGGGTGTCCCTGAGTACCCGCTGCAATACTTCGTCTCAAGACCTAGTGGCAAGAAGAAGCCCGAAGGCGAGGAGACCTATCCGGATGAGAAGCGCATCAAGTACCCTCGCGCAGGCAGTCACAACCCTGTCGTGGACATTCTCTTCTACGACGTGGCCCGCGGCGATGTCTTCTCGGTTGACATCAACGATGCTTTCCCCGACGACGACCGACTAATCAACATGGTTCTCTGGGCTAACCAGAAGGTCTTGATCAAGGAGACCAACCGCGTGAGTGACATTATGCGTGTGGTCCTTGTCGATGTTGTCGCTCGCTCTGCCAAAACTGTCAACACCATTGACGTCGGAAAGATTGACGGCGGATGGTTTGAGATATCCCACGAAACCCAGTTCATTCCCGCGGACCCTGCCAACGGACGCCCCGAGGACGGCTATGTCGATACGGTTGTTCACGACAATGGTGACCATATCGCGTACTTTTCTCCCATGGACAACCCTGAACCTGTCTACCTCACTTCCGGCCCCTGGGAGGTAGTCAGCGGTCCGTCTGCAATTGATCTGAAGAACAACCTGGTGTATTTCGTTTCCACCAAGGAGTCTTCCATCCAGCGCCACGTCTACAGTGTTTACCTGAACGGCACTGACATGAAGCCCTTTACTGACACCAGCTTCGAGAGCTACTATGACATCTCCTTCTCCAGCGGCGCGGGCTTCAGTCTCCTCTCTTACCTCGGCCCAAAGGTTCCCTGGCAAAAGGTCGTCAGCACCCCCAGCAACCCCAACAAGTACGAGCACATCGTAGAGGAGAATAAGGAGCTAGCCGAGAACGCCAAGAGATATGAGCTTCCCCTCCTCAAGTACGGCACCATTAAGGTTGACGACGTCGAGCTCAATTATGTCGAGCGCCGTCCTCCGCACTTCAGCGAGAAGAAGAAGTACCCTGTCCTCTTCCACCAGTACTCCGGCCCTGGCTCGCAATCTGTGGCGAAGAAGTTTTCGGTCGACTTCCAGTCGTACGTCGCTTCAGCACTAGGTTACATCGTCGTCACAGTCGATGGCCGCGGCACCGGCTTCATCGGCCGCAAGAACCGCGTACTCGTCCGCGAGAAGCTAGGCCACTGGGAGGCGCACGATCAGATCGCCGCTGCGAAGAACTGGGCGGCTCGGAAGTACGTCGACGCCTCGCGCATCGCCATTTGGGGATGGAGCTACGGCGGCTTCAACACCCTCAAGACTCTCGAGATGGACGCTGGCCAGACGTTCAGCTACGGTATGGCGGTCGCCCCCGTCACGGACTGGAGGTTCTACGACTCCATTTACACAGAGCGCTACATGCGCACGCCGCAGCTGAACCCGAACGGGTATCAGCAGACGGCCGTCACCAATGTATCTGCTCTCGCTGGCAACGTGCGTTGGTTGATGATGCACGGTGTCGCGGACGATAACGTACACTACCAAAGCACGCTCACGCTTCTCGACAAGCTCAACCTCGAGGGCGTTGAGAATTACGACGTTCATGTGTTCCCTGACAGCGACCATGGCATTTACTTCCACAACGCGAACAAGATTGTCTACGATAGTATGTACCTATCCCTGACTATTTTGGTCTACTGGCTTACACGTAGTCTAGAACTCAGCAACTGGCTCATCAACGCTTTCAACGGCGAATGGCTCAGGATTACCGACGCGAAGCCCATGACGGAAGCTAAAGAGAAAGAGCGTAGATCAATCTCCGCACCGCTGGAGCTGTACTAATTCACAAGATAATCGAAAGACTTGGCGTTTTGGGGTTTGAATTTATTGGAGGTTCACATATTCAGCGCATGCTTAGACGTTGAGCGGAATGAGGCCAGAGACTTTGGCAGACGGCGATGAATTGATGATGGGATTGGCCGTTCCTACTCATATATCTTGGCACCACGTTCTCGTGACATCTCTCTGAAACTCGTCAGGCGGCGAACGCCTGAGGACAGCCTTCGTGGGACAGGTTTGCCTGGCATTCGGCCGGGTCACCCGCCTCTGCCGTTGGCTATCTGCGCTCTGGTGCAAATTGAAGTGATGGGCAAAGCCAAACAATACGTCTAATCCGGCACCATCCCCAGCCGCCTTAAGGCAAACTATCTTAGAACGTTGGCCGGGTTCTCATATGGATGGGCCGCATCGAGACTCTGATCGCAAAGATTGGCAGATACAAGTGGATGGAAATATTTTGCATTTATACTCCCTGTTACACGCACGTCTTGGGATGTCCGCAGAGATATTTCCGTTTTACTTAGGGGATCAATATACTAAACGGACTCAATGACAAGCCGCAAGAGGAAGATGCGGTAAGGCGTTGTGTTATGTGCTTCGGGGGACAAGGGAAGAGTGGGTGGCGGTACAGCGTGAGACTGAAGTCTAGAGACAGATGAGGATGAGAGGATTGATCATCATCAATGCGAATTGAAGAAGCTGAAATGGGCGGACAAGAAAAGTAGTTAATGAAGCTGGAGCTTCTGCCGATAGATGATGCTAAAGCAGCTAGCCGTATCGGCAACGTCATTTTCTCCGTCTTGCTACTGCTGTTACAGTTTGACTCAGACTTACCTTAGGTGTGTAACTTGTTCCCACCTGTAAAAGTGCCCGGTTCTTAGATTGTCGACCCGCGGAGCTGTCATCGGACTCACAACGCGCAACAGAGCCCGAGGTTGTGGAGTTCACTTAAACCCCGGCTGGCTTTGGTTCGAACGCGAGTCGTGGTTGTGACTACTGGGAAGATCATGATCCCAAGGGCGCTAGACTCGCGATCCGAGGCAAGAATGGTTACCTTGCAATTTTATGAAATATTCTTCCGCTTGAGGTCAGAGTGACTAGGATGTCTGCTGGTATATCACAGATACAGACAGTATTCTAAGCAGTCAACACTACCTACAGTTCTCTACCCCTTGCTAACATCAACATTGCCAGAGGCACTTTGCAAGGAGGGAATTGTGACATTAATATAAGATCACGCTGGTGGTTTCAACAGAATTACTTGGGTATCTCCCAAATCGTTACACACAACACAAGGGACGGAACCTGCAATTTAGGAATCAGAGTAATTCAGAAGGTTCAAGAGCCGCAGGTTCAGTTAAGCTTTCAGATTTAATCTAGATGACACTCGGTTCATCGCAACTCTCGGAGCAGCTAGTTTCGCAGCCTCACCGGCGAAGTCAAACCTGATTCAAGCGCTGTGGGCTTTGCCTTGCTCTCTTCAGCTCACTACAGCAATATTCGCCGCGCCTTTCGATGTCTATAAGACAGCTCCGTTGTCTTCTTCAGCAACAAGCAGACCTCATAAAATTCTTTCGTTAATCACCATATCAGAGTCAAAGCCAGTCTCCCACTCACGATGCGTTTCTCTTCTTTTTATGCTGTTATCGCAGCTTGCATGGTCTCCATGGCTGTGGCTACGCCAACACCTGCGGGCAGTGATCCGCCGCCCAAGTGCCCAGTCAGTATCTGATTACCATATCAACGATGCAGCCGCTAACAGAACAACAGCCCGGTTTTCACTGTCTAGAGCCTGGTCCTGAGGGCACTTGCACCGACTGCCGGCCAGGTTAATATAGCGTTTGAGCAATGTTTAGGACAATGTCGATAAAGTTTAGCATAGACTTCGCTATTGGAAAGAAATTCACGAATTCATCCTGAAGCCAGCTGAGACACAAGTATCGGATGGTAGTCTCATGTCTGCCTTGCTTATCCTTTGTGCTGGAGTAAAATAAGTGATCACGTCTGACCATCTTAACTTGAATCATAGTGTGCGAGCAGTCGAAGAACTCAAACTCGAGACGAACAGTTTGCAAGATATACCTACTACACCATGTACGTAGAAGATTTGTACAATTATGTCAGGTTGATACTGTGACAATTGACACCTGCGAATCAAGTTTGTATGGGATAAGGATTTTTACGGTTTGCAATCATTCTCGAACTTTGCCAGGTATTCATTCGGAATTCATTAAGCTGCCTGACTCCAAGGAATTATAAGGTGTTCAAAGAGACGGATCTGGAGAAAGGAGTTTAGTCGGTAAATCTTTTAGAGGGAGCGGCCGCGGATACTACGGAACGGAGGACGGGAGAGCCCAAGTTCGCTGCGTCTCGCAGTGTTTGTGTTATCGATATTAGGCTCGAACCACTCATGGTGAATCAAAAGTACGCATTGTTTAGGGTATGCGGACGAGAATCATTGCCGAGCGCAAGAAAATGCCAAAAAGGGACAGAGTGAGTGCTTCCAGTGCGAGGGCGGATGTTTTGTTCCCCACAGTTGACGACACGAGGCTGCCATATAGCTGATGGATGTATGCTCTCGCAAGTGAAGACTTGAATCCTCAACCGATCATTCTTGTTGAGAGAGTCAACGCGGTCAACTTGCCAGGTCTGAAAGTAGACCAACATTGGAGTCCGAAACGCTGTGCTGGTCCAGCACGCATGTCTATTCTGATAATAGACTGACCATCATCTATAAATATTAATAGTGTCTATTGGTCGGACTTATTGATTGAACCATGCAATTCTCATCGATGTCGGGGTGCCCCTTGATAGTCTACACCGCCAGACATTCGTCCGGAAACCTAGACATCATCTGGTTAATTCTAGTCCTCAGTTATCCGCTGGAAGCTATGCAATGTCTGGGTATGCATCAGTACCTAGCAGGAATAATCACAGGAAAGACTTGTCGGCGGACGAAGTAAAGAAACGAGAGATTCCTTAAATGAGCGGTGAGTCTGCTCCGACCAGCCGGCTTCCTTAAACGCAGTCTGGCAGAGCTCTCGATATCTACTGGAAGACACTGGGAACGATCAGTATTACCCAATGAATAACATTCTCATGGGAGAAAACACATCCGGAAGTCAACTGGCTTTTGTATATGAACGAACGCACCAGATCAGGCTACAGCGCAGCGTCAGCGCACGGGATCAAGCCCACTTATACAGGTTTCCATCCAATCTTCCATATATAAATGCGTATCAATTGAATGACGAAAGCACAATGAATGCAGATTTGGTCTCTCTAGGCTTGAGTGAGAGTGGCTGAAATCCAACTTCGTGCCAGCTTGCATGACACTTGAGACTGTCCAATAACTTCTGAAACGGCTGAAGGCGTCCAAGCAAAGCCCAGGCAAATCATACACTTGTGTTCCTTGTCGTTCTAAGTTGAAACTTTCTGAATATCCCAAAAGGTGGAAAGGATGAGGACAGGTGTCACATTTACACCAATAGGTGCTTCCCGCCAAGAACGCTGGGAACGAAAACTCTTGATCAACGAAAAGGCTGTCTCGCGGTTCTATCCCAAAGAATCCGAGGGCGGTGCATTGGGAGGCGTAAAAGGCTCAACCATCCAACATAAGCGTTGTCTTTAAAAAGCTTGCTGCAAACCCTCGCGCTCTCTGGCGAGCAGTCAGGGTCTTTCGTGCCATAAATAATGCACTATTTCCTCACTGCTCAAACACACTGGAAGCAACACAATGGCGAGGCTTTTCTGAAGTATTAGCTGCCTTGTCTATCTAGCACAACGTCTTCATGAGTCCAGCCCCATTCTACACAAGAGCCCAACAAACGAGCAGCCCGTTTCTACTCACTCCCAAATGGCCATGAATAATCTTGGAACCGATCAGAATGGACGACAGAACCGTCAGAACACCCTGGATCGCCTTCTCAATCTTGTCGAATCCTACCCTCCGCAGTTGGCGCCAGAAATACCTTAGAAATGGCCACTCCATGATTGGGAATAAGCGATTGTCTTGAGGAAAGACCGTGGCCTCTCGACTTTCAGGCAGAATTTATACCCGCCAAAAAGTAGCAATTTCGCTGCCTCCGCAAGAAGATCTGCAAAAAGAGAGCCCAAGCCTAGCAAAACCCCGTTCCCGCGCCCAGTTGACACAAACGAGACTGCTTCGTCGACGAACGTCAAGCGGCACCTAGCCTTATAAATAAATAATCAGGCACACTCTCTGTTGACGGCCAAGACGAATGATAGTTTTGGTTGGTGTGTAAGGGACCATGGCCCTTCCAGCGCTGGGAGAGTAACCTATCGCGAAAAAAAGAATCCCATTCCCTTAGTTTCCTCAATCCGCGATTCGAGGAGTATTCCGAAATGAGAACGAGTAATGGAGAAGATCATCAACGGAAGAGGATGAGTAACACGGGAGCCATCGTCGAGATAATAGTAGGGGGAACGGCGGTGACAGGGCGGGCCCTTAATTGGAGACAGCCAAAGGAACGATATCTCGAAGCTAGTATTACTCAAAGCCACTATTGATATTCAGGATCAGCCCAGCACATGCCATGCACTAATTGTATCACGCAATGGGGAACATCATATCATAAGAAAACCAACATCAATGGACTATCATACAGTTTTGGGCGCGAGCTCTTTCTCCAGGCTCGCACTGCCTCTGAATCGATAATGGTGAGTCTAGGTCGTGTGTGCAAATAACAAAATTTGCACCCCTCAATTTCCCCCGCGTAAAAGTCATCCGCCTGCCTGAAAAGCTCATCCGTCCAGAGAGCAAAGAAGATACGATTACAGGGAACCCTCGGTTAACACAACGCCTCCGCCCGCGTTCATAGAATTTTTGACACTGGGTACATTGGCCCGAGTGTGTGATATCCCCTACTGCCCATGAGATTAGGCATCAGCATGTTGGAGACTGGTCGCTGCAGCGTGTACTGCTGCTGCTGAGGTACATATGTCCAAGTCGTAGCGGGCACTCTCATCTAGAATCCAAAGCCGGTGGGCTGGGGAGCGAATCCGTTCGTTTGGCCATATGGCGCGGGAGAGCCACCGCCCATGCCGCCGGGGCCGGCAGTGATCATGAGGCGGTTGCCGCCGAGGATAGGGGTGTTGTCCTCGTCCTTCTCCTTCTCCTTCTCCTTGCTCTTGCGGGCCTCGTTGTCGGCCTTGAGGGTCGCAAGCTCCTTCGTCTGCTGGCACAGCATGTTGATCATGTAGGGCATAGCGAAGTCGGTGAGACCGTGACGCCAAGAGATCTCCAGTACCAAATCGGGACGGATGAGGTCGTAGCAAGCATAGAGCATGCCGACGTAGCACTCGCGGCTGCCAATGTCGACGAACTGAAATCATGGTTAGCGCTGGGTAACTTGGACGGGACAGGAATACTTACGTAGCGGAGCAAGTCCTCCACAACATCGTTCTTGCCAGAGATGGCGGAAGTCTCGATGGCATCCTTGAACAGCTTGTCCTGCTTGGAGAGAGCGATGGACTTCTCCCAACGCTTGTTCTTGCGGTAGATGCTGGCGGCGATCTGGCGGAAGAAGATCAGGTCGTGCTTCTCAAGACGAGCGGCGAGCTCAACGGGATCGTAGTTGTCATAGTTCTCAACTGAGTCGCGTAGCGTCTTGTAGTCCTCTTCCTCAATCAACAGGTCGTTGATGGCGTTGTTCACCGTGCGCTTGTTTTGAGACTGGACGTTAACCAGGAAAGGCTTGATGAGCGGCAGGTTGTCGCTCTTCTCGAACATCTTGACCACACGGTTGACGTCGATACGGGGAGTAAGAGCCTGGAGAAGGTCCGTGAGCAGGGACGGGTGCTGCTCGAGGTAGAAGTTGATGGCGCGGTAGTAAATCTCCAGGTTGGCAACCTTGACAACGATCTCCTTGAACTGCTGGTGCTCCCAAGAGTTCTCGGGGCGCTCAATAACGGCAAGGGCGGCGTTGTCAAACTCATCGTAGTGGTAGTAGCAGAAGACCAGCTCGGGCCAGAGGTTGGCTTCCTCGCAGGCACGAATAATCTTGGGCAGGTTCATTCTGCTCCAGAAGAGCTTGAGGTGTTCCATGAGACGCTCGGGGTGGTACTTGGACAGAGCGATACCAAGCTCGGTGAACATACCCATGTGGGCACGCTCGAGACCCAGGCCCTGCTCCAAGAGGCCAATCAGCTCGTCGAAGTAGCCATTGCGCTCGTACTGCTTAACGAGTGTCTGGAGCTGCTCGGCGTCGACGATCAGGTTGAGACCGCAAATCTGGGCAAGACGGAACTCCTTCTTCTCAACGCAGGCCTCGTGAACCTGCTTCCAGACCTTAATGTTGTTGGCCTTGCGAGCGCACTCGACGGCAGCCTGGTACTCCTCAAGGTGAACGAGCGTCGTGGCCAGCTTAGCCCAGTTGGAGATGCTGGTGAAGAAGATCTTGGAAGCCTGGTAGAGACCCTCCTCGTAAGCCTTGTCTCCAGATTCCTCGATGTTGGCAACGTTGGTGCCGCGGAGGAAGTCTTCCAACTCGCCAAGCTCGTCCATGCGGGCATAGCAGAAGGCGAGAGCGGTGTCAATGGCGGGCTCGCGCAGGGTCTTTCTGGCCATGCGCAGATACTTGACGAGATCCTCGTCCTTGCCGGCACGGACAGCAGTCTCGATGACCTCTTCGTAGTTCTTGGGGTCCTCGGCCTTAATGTACGACTCAATAGAGTCGCTCACGCGGAGACCGTCGAGCTGGGCCTTGGCAACCTTGCTCCAGACCTCGGGCAGGTCAACCTCCTCGGCGTAGGCTTGAGCGCGGTCGATGCTGACGACATTCTCGACGAGGACGTTGACAGCAGCGGTCTTGTCGCCGGTCTTCTTAAAGATCTCGAAAGCCTCCTCGTGGAGGCCGACGTCGATACAGGCGGACGCGATGTCGGGCGCGCTGAAGTTGTCGAGGCGGTGGATGTAGTCCATAACCTTACCCTTATCCGCCTTGGCAGCCGTGAACAGCAGCAAGTTTTGGAGGTTCGCGTTGTCACTGAACGGCGATGGCTCAAGGACGATCTTCTCAAGAAGCTCAATAAGCTCAAGAGGAAGGTCGCAAGCAAGGAAGGCGGCGACAGCCTCAGACACCTTGGCAGGGTCGGTAGACTCGGGAACAGCAGTGGCGTTGACCTGGTCGATAACCGAGCGACGGTGAATGTTGTTCTCGCTGAGCACGAAAGTCCAGAGCTCGCGGTCGGCACGCTCGAGCAGGTAGCGGGCCTGGTTGCGGTACATGCCGTTCTCGTTGGTAATGTTGACGAGCTCGAGGTCGTTCTGGCCCTTGGAGTACGCGATGAAGGCCAAGTTGGGGTCACGCTTCTCGCAGTACTTACCAACGACCAGGGTGTCATACTGGTCGTTCTCCTTCAGGAACTTCTCAGGGTTGTTGTTGGAGTCGATGTAAATCTTGGCGAGGGCGTTGTAAACAGCCTGTTGCTGGTTGCCGGCAGCAAGGGTGGCCTCGAGGAAAGGCAGAAGCAGCTTGAGGCGGTTGCGGGTCTCAACCTCAGACACGAGCTCGTCAATGGGGATCGAGGCAGGGTTGACGGTAGAGAGAAGGTTCTTGATGATGCTCTCATCACAGTCAACATCCAAGAGACCACCGATGACGGCAGGGGTTCGGCTGGGGTTCACACGCTGAACGTAGGTCTCAATGGACTTGAACTGCTGCTGTTGGTAGAGGTACAGCACCAAGTCGTGGACGAAGTTGAAGCGATCGCACACAATGATGAGAGGAAGCTGCTCCTGAAGCTTGGCCTCCTTGAGGAAGTTCTTGACCTTCTCGGCGTTGTAGTAGTTGCTGTCGCGGCAAATGCGCTCAACCTCGTTGAACTGACCCATCTTGGTGGCAGCCTCGATGTACTTGAAGTGAACATCGGGGTCCTCGGACAGGTTGACGATACTGCCCAGGTAGTAGAAAAGACCCTCGGCAGTCTTGTACTTCTCGAAAAGGTCGATCAGCTTGACAGGGCCAAGCAAGTCGGAGTACTTGGTGGCGACTTGGACGACAGACTGAAGGTTCTGGCGAATGTTATGCTTCATCATAGCGTCCAAGCAGTCCAAAGACTGCTCAACGGACAGCTTGCCGAAGAAGCCAGTCAACCAATCCAGGTTGAAGTTGGGAGTAGCCGCAATGTTGACAACAACACGCTTGACGGCCGCGGGGTCCTCGTAGAGCTCCAGGGCCTTTTGAGCCAAGCCGGCCTGCTCGCAGAGGGTCGCAATCCTGGTCTTGTCGAAGTGAGAGAACATGTCGTTTCCAAGAATAGCGTCGGCAACCTGAGGGGCGTTCATAAGGTTCATCTCCAGCAGACGGGTCTGGAGGTGGCCCTGGTCGGGCCTGTTGTCCTTGAGGGCATCCAACAGGAAGGCAGTCGCCTGCTGAATCATGCCCTGGGACTGGAAAATATCGACAACCCTCTCGATGTCGACCAAGGAGCCGCCCTCGTTGTTCGCCAGGGCAGTGGCAAACTCGGCACCCTTCTCAGGGTTGACACGGACGATGTGTTGCAGAAGCTGCACGTAATCAGGCTGGTAACCGACCTGGGCAGTGTAAGGCAGGATCTTCTCGAATTGACCCGTCTCAGCAAAGCCAGCAACGACCTTGTGAGCGATATTGGCCTTGAGGTACATGGTGAGAGCCATGTTGAGGTCGTGAGGTCGCACGAGATCACCAAGTCTCTCAGAAGCCGTCAGCTTGCCCTCCTTTTGCCACTTCTCCAGCAAGTTAAGACGGTTCTGCGCGAGAACAGGCTGCGCGAGCTCGATGGACTCGTGCTCGTTGAGAGCACCCTTGTCCAAGAGGAGACCGAAATACTGCAGAACGAACGACATCTGTCCCGGCTGTTGCGGCAGAGACTTGAAGCGCTCGATCGTCTCGGCGGTTCTAAGGAACTGGCGGGGAGAGTTGGCCGCAACCTTGGCAGCCTCCATGAACTGACCACTGTTGAACAGCTGCTCGAATTGGCGGGCGTACAAATTATCAGCACCGGGGAGGCCAGCTCGTGATGCCATCTTGATAGCCATATCAGTGTTGGCTGGGTTCTGGAGAAGGTAGGGGATGACATTGGCGTCGTCAATCGAGACGAAGAGCACTTGACCCTTGCGGTTGATGCCGACAATACCACGAGACTCGGTGTCGGGGCAGGTAGTGAAGATCGTGTCGCTGGAGATACGGTTCATGAAGATGCAGGCAGCGGTCTCGAGATCGTAAACGTGGATAAATCCGTACTTGGTGACCATAAAGATGACACCGTACTTTTGCGATACCTGCATGGCGACGGGGAAATCGCTGACGGCTTCGGGAGGGAAGAAGATGTCGACAGCCTTCTTTTGGAAAACGGGGTTCGATTCGGCGTGGTCGACCTCGACGATGTGCAGCTTAGCTCCGGTTGCTGTCCTTACCGCGAAGGTGAAAAGCTTGGTGTCAGCAGGAGCACCCTCCAGGCGGATGGTACCGAAAGCAGCAGCATGACCCTCGATGGCTTGACTGATACCGCGGTCCTTGGAGTACAGCTGCATGGCGCCAACAACGCGACCCTGCTGTTGGGAGATGCCGACAACGACCATCCACTTGCCCTCGGCGTTCGTTCGGTAGTTGATGATTTGGCAGCCCTGCAAACGCGATGATTAGCTTGTGTATTTGCGAAGAGGGGTTCAAAGAGTCCCGGAGACGCACGTTGAGGTTCGCGTTACGCTTGAAAACCTCGACGGGCGAAGCTTGGGAAGCGTCGTAGACATCCCAGTGGTAGACTGCGGAATCTGTGACCAAGCCCAACGAGGTGTCGCTGATCCACTTCCAGTACTGGACGTCCTCGTTCATGGTCGTTGACTTGAGCTTCTGCTTCTTCTCGAGGTCGAAGATCTGGAGTGTTCTTGATTGCGCCTTGAGAGCGATGACTTGCTTGGTCCAGTGCATGATGGCACTGTCGGCCTTGATAGGGCGTCGTGTCACATTATTGCCGTTCTTGAGGTCGACGATGACGACTTCGGGCTGGGCAGCTTCGTTCTTCTTTTCACGAATACAGACGTAGGAATCTGACTCGAGTGTCTGGAGGGAACAGAATTAGCAAGAGTGATGCAATTGGAGATGCGGGTGAGGCGGGATGGGCGGAAGCGACGTACGCAGGAGTTGAAGCCGATCGACGCATCCTCAACGCCGGCCGTCTGGAGCTGGATCAGCTCCTGGAACTTGATGGGTAGAGGCGCCATGATGGCGGTATGTGTTGCAAGAATGCAAAATCGTGACGGCCGAGCTAGATGTCGTCTGCTCGCAGTGGTGGATTAGGGTGATAATCGGGGGTCGCGGGAATTGGTGACAGGCGACGTGGTGTCGTGTAGAAAGGAGAAGTGGGAAGGAGCTGGGGGGGTGGATAGCTTCCTTGCAGCCCGGAATGAATGCGCAAAAGGCAATTAATACAGGGAAACAAAGAGCGAAAACAGGAGGAGATGGGAAAGACGAGTGGTGATGCACCTCGCAGTGGTGACAAGCTGGAGGGCAAACGGTGATGGTTTATTTGGGTGGTGGTGGTGGAGGAGGGAATGGGAAAGATGGATACGGGATACGTAGTGCGTGAGAGAACTTGGCCTTGGGTCACTGGGCTAGCCACGACAGGTGGAAGTTTGGAGATTATTTTGGGCAGGACGTAACCTGGCCTTGCCTGCTGGCTGGCATGGCGCTGGCCCGGCCGTCGGTTCCTCCCAGGTTCTGTGCTGTCCAGTCACCACTCGCTGTTGCGCACTGAGCCTGGCTTCGCGACAGCCAATCGAATTTGCTGTTTGACGTTTGCTGTCCACTCTTTAATGCGGCCGGGTGCTGATGCTGCTGTCGCTGCTGCCAGCTGCTCCTGTCGTTCCTTGCTGTCTGCAGCCAATTGAGACCTGCGTGGCCCGTGCTTGCCTCTGCGGGATTGTCTCTGTCACGTGGCAATCTTGATGAGGTGGCCGCTTTCACCAGGCAGCTTGTTTCCGGAACAATGTTTGGCCGCATGCGGGATGACATAAGCAGACATGGACGTTTCTCCTGGATTGACGACGGATCCACGCCGGATCCCGCTTCAGGGACCCAACCGGGGCCGGCTGGATACTTCTCCAGAGCAATTTGCTTCGATGCTTGGTAGGCTTGAAATTGGATGGATCTCCTGGTTTAATATTCTGCGCTATGCTGTTGAAAAGGGGAAGCAACACCGCTTGCGCACTCTCGTATGTTCCCTCTTTCCAGGCCGAGACAAATGTACATGGCACGGTCCGAGAAAGGATCGAGCATCTGCCCGAACGATCCGACGAAGCCTACTTCCAGCCTCTTTCTTCAGTGTCGTAATACATCGCATTGGCCAAGAAGCTCGTTGCCACATATGATCAACCTTCGATCATGTCACAACTCAAGAGGTAGTACCTATCCTAGCCACCACAGACGACCATACATTTCCGTCCTCAGGCCCGAATGGCCACAGTATGACACTCGTACCAAAACAGCTGAAACTTATCAGATGGTGAAGATCTGAGCCTTTCCCCCGGGAAGCGGGTCTCGGTAAGTGACGTAGTCGACGCCAGCGGGCATGTTGTGGATCTTCTTGTTCACACCTTCCTGCGCTAAGGTATTGTTAGTAGCCGGGACGATAACGAATGCAATAGAGATGAAATGCTGACTTACCAGGGATGACTCGGTTGAGGCGTCGACCCGTGGCCATGGTCTTCATCATCTGGGCCTGGACATCTCTTGCGAAGAAGTTGTGATTCCTGACCATGAAGACGTAGTGTTCGACAATTTTTACCCATTCCTTGGGGTCCTTTCCACAGTGCTCGTCGAAAGCTACGGAGCAGGAGACGGACGTCGGCTGGGCTCCTACCATCCATCCATGAAGGCAAGGCTTGACCGCGGCCTGAGCGAAGACGTTGACAAGGTCCTTGTAGTAGTCGCGGGACGGAGCGTCGCGGACAAAATTGTAGAGCTGTCCGACATGAGCCGCTCTGAGGGCTCCACGGTTGGCAAGAAGCACCTGTCGGAGACGGAGGCAAATGGCGCGGTTGAAGCGCTCCATGCATTTAAGCTTCAAGTAGTCCGACTGACGGTAGGCGATGATGGAGTCGCGGATGATTGCATGGGTCGTGTGAATTAGCTCGTCGGGGTGTTGTGGGAACGTTCCGGTCATGAGGAAAGACATCATGAGGCCAAAGGCGCCAATCTCCTTCGGGGCGATGATGAACTTTCGCTCGATAGCCTCCTTCAAGCCGGCGTTAAAAGCAGTCGCAAAGTAGCCGAAGTTCTCCGCCAAGATTGTGCGTGCAATGGAGAATTCGCAACTACTTTTGCCATCCCCGACCGAGATTGTCACGAGTTCGGGGTTGAACGGGAACCAGTGCCTCGATAATTCGTTAGTAGGTAGTCGCACTGACAGAATAGGATGTGATGCTCACTCGAGCCAGCGGTGGGAGCCAACATAATCCTCCTCAGGATAGCCAGGAGCGGTCTGTGATGAAGATTGATCGTGAGATAGATTGCCAGAAGTCGAGGGAATCTTACTTGCCTTGACGTCGAAAACAGCCTCGGAAATGACAAAATCGTCCTTCTGAGCTTTCACCCTTTGGAAGGAGGGAGGGTGCTTGAAACCGAGCGTGAGGCCGCCGACGGCGTCGGCAGGGTCGTTCATCCCCCAACAATCACCAGACATCGTGCTTGCTCAATGGTGTTGTTGAGTGAAGCTTGTGGTCGGGCGTGGAAGGTACGTGGAGGGTGGAAGGTATGTACGAGAGGTTGCCCCTGAAGTTCAAAAAAAGGCGTCGGGGGAAAAGTCTGGGGTGAAGTGGGAGACAGATGCGGCTCAGGAGGAAGGAGCGCTCTACAGTCAAACCCGACGCCCTTTCCGTCCGAGGCAGGAAACAAAAAGTGCCGTACCATTGTCGGTGTCTTTACGAGCACCTGTGCCCTCGCCCCTAATCCTCGTTTCCCTTCGCCAAGCGAAGCCCAACATTGGATTTTCCCATTCAGAGCTGGCAAACCGCGTATGTCTCTTTTTGTTTAGATATCTCTTTCCTGTCTTTCGCAAAATCTTCCTTAGATTCAGACCTGGTCTCGCGCAAAGTCAGAAGTCTATGCGATGCCCATAGGAAACACATACTGCTTTCCTAGACATAGGCGCTCTACCGCGGGAGGAACCCACATGAAATCAGCAACCTTTTCGAACCGATCAACAGCAATCCCGTCCGCATCGTCACATTGAAAAGCACCGCAACCACCCAAAATCCAAGACTTTTTACATGAGCAATCTCCAAGCACCGAGCAACAGCGCTGCGAAACCAGTGCAAACACCCATCAACCACTGCAGCGTCTGGAACTTGACCTGCTCCAGCTTCTCCCTCAGCGCCGCCACCTCCTGCTCGATCTTGGTCTCCGTCTCCTTAATCTTGAGCTCCTGGCCGACAGCCTCCTCACGGATGCGGCCCTTCTCCAGGTTGAGGTCGAGGCGGACGCTAGCCTGGGTGCGCCCGATCTCGTCGCGCAGGCGCGAGCTCAACTTTGCGATATCGTTGGACAGGCGCTCGTGCGACGCGCGGGTGGTGTTCGACTCGGTGCTATCGGCGGACAGAAGTTCGGAGCGCAGCTTGGCGAAGTCGACCTTCTGGGTGTAGGTGGCCTTGGCGGCGTCTTCGCGAAGGACCATGGTTCGGGTGAGGTTCTGGATACTTTTGGCACGTTAGTTTCGGCTGCCTCGAGATCATGGGCGAGGAATTGTGTGTTACCTCTCCTGGATTACGTCGTTGAGGACCTTCATCATGGCCTCGGCTTGCTCTTCCGTGAAACCATCGGACTTGAGCCGCTGCACAAACTTCAGGGTGTCGAAGTGGTGGTCACGTTGCCTCGCGGGCGTCGCGTGGAAAGATCTCCTTATAGCAGGGTTCTCGAGGATTGAGGGGGTGGTGCTGGCGGTGTTGCTGGAGCGGCATCGCGGGGATCGGGTTGCGCCGTGGAGGGCATTCGGCTGGCTATGCAGCTGTCGGCGAGAGCTCGGATGGCATCCCGATCCCGAGAGGGGTCTCAGGGCCTGAGAAGCTGTTGCAGGACCAGTCCAGCTGAGTCTCGGGAGCAAAAATCTTGGAACGGCGTCTACCGCCATTGCTGCTGGTCTGGCCATCTTGGTTTATCCGTGGGTGTTGTGTTGTGACGAGAACCCAAGGGAGATGAGGGAGATTGAGACTCTTCTAAGAGGGTAGGAAATGGAGATGGTCGCCGACAGCGAGTGACGGCATGTCGTTACAGGCGACCCACTGCCTAACTGCACCTTGCCGAAGACCGGCCGCGGGTGTCAGCGACAGAAGACGCAGGGGCCGATTGGACCCTTCCCGTTTGAAAGGGCAGGTGGTCCCGCCCGCCTGGGTCACTTGGGTCGGCGACAGTCGCCTTAGCATCTGTGCCTGAGGCATCCACACGAAAAAATCTCGTCGCGGCTACAAAAGTTGGTCCGCGCTGCGCAACCTTTGCTTGTTTTCTTCTTCTCTTCTTCATATTATTGAACAACGCAAAAAATCACATGCATGTTCTCGTGATTCTTTCTGGTGAGAGGTTCGCTTGTACGAGCCCAAGACCACTGGATACGGAGATCGAAATGGAGAAGGAATCGAACAATCTTGGGTGCGGTGCTCCTATGCCTACGGGCAAGTGAGGAGGAGCGCAATGATTGAACGTACATATTTTCGACCACGCGA
The DNA here is from genome assembly GCF_000319635.2 of Colletotrichum fructicola Nara gc5. Classification (NCBI taxonomy): domain Eukaryota; kingdom Fungi; phylum Ascomycota; class Sordariomycetes; order Glomerellales; family Glomerellaceae; genus Colletotrichum; species Colletotrichum fructicola. The sequence goes on along the minus strand of NW_027094051.1, from coordinate 1,409,240 downwards.
AGCATTTGTGTGCGTGTATGGTCTGCCGCGATGCGAATTTTCCATCTGTGAAGTGTATCCCGGCTTATTAAAAGTGTAGGCATCGTAGTCTTGCCTTGCCTCGCTGCCTGCCTCCTGCAGAGGACCCCAGATCTCATATCTCGTGCAGGGATGTGATCATGCGAATCTCGCCCTCGGTCTCGGGTACTGACGACATGCCGCCGTTTACCTGACGATAGATCAAGGACTCGCGTTCTGCTTGCCGACTGAGACGATTCCCAGCCTACCGTTTGGTTCGAGGCGTGGGCGTCATCACGCTGTCGAAATTTTCAGCCTCATCCTCTGCCGAGCCTGCAGCCTGTGAACTTCGAAGCTGGTCGGGACCTGCCCGCCATCTGGTCGACCGATGACGAGAGGTCTATGGGGAATAAGTCGATGAGACTGTGGGATCACGATGTCTGAAGCCTTCACGAGCCACTACGGCCGGCTCCCGTCGTGTCTTCCAATTTTGCGTATGGGTCACGTCACCAAAAGCCATCAAACACGCGGAATCCTCAACATTCCTGTATTACACGACGAGGACAAGCGTCCCAGCGGGTTTCGTCTCATGCGGAAATTTTTCTCGCGAGGACCATCGCATCGAGTGATAAAACCCGACCACTAAAATACATCGGTGAAGAAAAGGGCGGCTCCTTCTGCCACGAGAAGCGTCGCCATCTATGCAAGAAACAAGTGGCCACCCACGTCCCACCGGCGGCAAGTAGCCACGGAAAAGAAGAAAAACAAGAAGAGAATGGCGAAGGAAAGTGTGTTTGTGTGTGGTGGTCGTGCATTATTTTGGTTATTGGTTTTTTCTCCAAAGTTCTTGTGGCGTCCCCCTATTATGACGCCCTGACCTTCAAATATCGCACAAGAGAAAGGAAAAGGCCCGGTCGAAGTCGATCGACATTTAAGACAAAGCTGTTCAGCATAGTCAGCGAATGGTATCTAGTGGGTAAACCAGGGAGAACTCGTACCTCGTCACCAGGCCGTCGTGACAGGAACAACCCTGCCCTCCTGCTCAGCCCTCTTCCAGCACGGCTGCCCAGGCTTCGTGCACCACGGGTCCGCCACCGCAACAGGGTTCGGCATGGCCTTCGCAACGGGAGAAGGCGCCGGAACAGGCTGACGCTTCTCCATAGCCTCGACCGCGCGCTTCCAGCAAGGCTGGCCGGGCTTCGTGCACCAGGGAGCAGCCTCCGCGACAGGGTTAGGAGCAGGCATGGCGATGGGAGCCGGCTCGGGCTGGGCCTCGCGCCGCAGCATCTCGTCCATGACGTCCTCCACGGTGCGCTTCCAGCATGGCTGGCCGGGCTTGGTGCACCAGGGTTCCGGCTCCGCGACGGGGTTGGGGGCGGGCTTTGCTACGGGGGCAGGCTCAGGCTGCGCTGCGCGCCTGACGGCCTCCAGCATGGCGTCCTCGACGGCGCGTTTCCAGCAGGGCTGGCCGGGTTTGTTGCACCACGGCTCCGGCTCGGCAACGGGGTTCAGCGCCGGCTTGGCAACGGGTTCTGGGAGGGCTTCGCGTCTGTCCATGGCTTCGACGGCACGCTTCCAGCATGGCTGTCCGGGCTTAGTGCACCACGGGTCTGCTTCGGCGACCGGGTTAGGGGCGGGTTTGGCGACGGGGTCTGGGAGAGCGATGGCCTGGACGGTGGCGGCTGCCACGAGGATGGTCGTAAGGAACCGCATGATGATGGTGGTAATTGTGGATGAGCAGAAGAGAAGAGAAGAAGCGTGGAAGGGGTAGACTTGGGAGTTAAAAGACTGAATGATGGTCGGTAGGCTCGTTGAGATTAAGTGATGCTCTTGTCTGCTCCTTGAGGATGAGCTGGAACGAGTGAAGACTGAAAGGGAGAATACATGACGCCTCAGTAGAACAGTGTCTTTATAGAGATTTCAAAGGCTAAGATGTGAGTTCTTTCGCAAAGTTCAACTCCCAAGCCGAATGCAGTCGTCCCAGCAATCCGTTGATAGCCACCCGAGGCAGCCCTTGGCTCTGGGTCAATCCTCGAGTCTCCGCGCCGCCCGGATGGTGAGGGCAAACATCGCCTGAGACACTAGCGAAGTTGGCCTCTTGAAAGAGCGATATTCATCCATCTTGGACCGTTACTGGTCAATGGCAGACGCGGGCGTTGGGGGTGGAAACCCCTGCATACCGAAAAGTGGGAGACCAATCGGCTTGACGGCATCCAATGACGCAGGTGCCTCTCTGCGACTATTGCTTGCATTGAACTGTTGCACAATAGAGGAGGACATGGAAATGAAGGAGACTCGGGCCTTGCATTGTTGGTTGAAAGTGGTCTTGGACTGCTTTCCTTGCGTCTAGCTGCTGCAAGAAATCAGGCTCCTGCTTTCGATTGGCAAAGAAGAGATCAGAAACGAGGTGGTCCGGAACCTGCTTGTTGGTTTGCGGGGTACAGGGGACAAGGGTCACTCGTGCTGTCCGCTTCAGCCGGTACAAAGTCTGGGCAAACATGTTCCTTGGCATTTGATCTCAACGGTCGAGACTCGAGAGGGGTTTCTGGGCATTGCGTGTTGGCTGTTGTACTTATCACAAAGGTGTCTGTCGTACTCTTCTTGCACGTGGTCAGGAGGCGGTTACGTGATATGCTCCAAAGGAGGCACGCAAACACGCCACGTAGATCATGGAAAGTCCTACTGCGCAAATCGATGCTCCAAATCGTCCGGCCCGATCACCGGGAATAATCGGATCAAATCATCGTCATCATCGGACAGGTCGGCTCGAAAATCAGTATGGCCGTGGATCTTGGGTCTGAGCTAGTAGCATCCAACGTTCTTCAGTCCGAGAATGAATGATACCGGGCAAAGAGCACGCCAAACAGTCAAGGCCCATGCTCACCAGCGCTTTAAACATTCATGCTCAAGAGTAAACGTTTCCACCAATGAGTTTCCCGCAGTTCAGGCTGGTAACAGGCTCGCGGAATACGATCTGCTCCCAGATAAAGCCCACCCTCCGGTACCAACTCAAACTTCGCAATATCTCTGATTGTTCCAAGAATCAGAAACAGGACTCAATTACTCTTAGCCAAGACGAGGCCAATATAAATACAATGGTCCTGGATCAGATAGAGAAATCCAGAGTCCAGCGCCCAGCCCCGGCACCAAGAAGAATGACATTGCAGGAGCAAATAAACATCCTACAACGTAGCTGGTTGTAGCTTTAGGAACCGCTTCTTGGTTGAATTTGGACCGATAGAATCGGCAAATTTCCTGAGTGCTCTTCTAAGACGCACACCATTGTCCCTGGATCTGCCAAGGGTTATCAAACAAGCCACCGAACAGGGGCCAGGCTGGAGGGTCAGCCGTGTTTGCTTTTCTGTATACCTCCACAATGGACAACCGTTTCTTCGGAAAGCCTCTGATCCACCCACAACATCGGCATGATGCTGAACCTTTCATCGGCCGCCTCCGGGGCGCTGCTATTTCTGGTTCGAGGACCATAGAGCACGACAGCCTTCTCGTTTGCTTATCTATCCAATCTATGTCTTGACCCTTCTCATCGTTATACACAAGTATTGCAACCCTATCTGGTTGTTTACATAATTATGTTGGCGGCGTTAGCTTATAACATAGTCAATTCCAACAGCTTTTTCTTGAATTCGGCTCTTGGAAGGTCGCCGAAGTAAAAAACACCAGTCCAGCGCGGTGTTCTCGTGTACTTCAATTTAGGACTCTTCTTGACCTCCGGTCATCAGAGATGATTTGACTGCAGGTAAACAGAGCGGTAAGCAAACAGAGCATATCGGCCTTTGCAAAGCCGGTTGGCTGCCCTAACGTTTCTTCGGCAATCGCCATAGGCCTCCCTTGGCCACCTGATGATCTACGCATGTCCCGTAATTAATCTTCCGATTTGATGTTAGCGATAATCATAATTATTAATGTGAGCTTTGCAATTTGGGCGAATATTCCAAGCTATCTGGGCGAGAAGTAGGTAGAGACGATCATAACGATAACGGGGACAGGGAAACGGATAGGCAAAGAGACGACAGGGACGACAGGGACGACAGAGATAATAAAATTATCAAGATGAAAACACATTATTCAATCTAATATAGGTAGGTGGTTGCCCGCCCGAACAGCGACACTCATTCGTATACCCGTTTCGATCGTAACTATTCATATAACTCTCGTGCGACTCAGATGACATATCATAAGTGTAATAAGGCTGGTAGCTGCCCCCAGAGGCATAGTTCCTAGCTTGTCATAGTCCATTCATCCAGCAATGCCTTCATACAAGCTGCCGCCGTAGCTGCAGCGTATCGTTGCCACCTTTTGTTCTTGTGACTGTCGGCATAGTCACAGACGCCTTTTATGACTATGCAGGGGAAGATTTCCCAAACTCCAGCGCCCTCCATTTCAAAGGCTATGACGTTATGTCTCTTCGCAATATTGTTACGATGCTCGCCTGACTTCATAACTTGATCCCCCGATGCCATTAGACCGAAATGTATCGCTGGTCCGCGACTGTCTTGTTGACCAAGACGAGTTCGATGGACCAGCTTCTCATTATCGCACTGAAGGACTTCGCAAGATAAGGATCTGGCCGCCTTGCATACCGAATCCTTGTCATCGGTGCAAGTCAGGCAATCCGACGAATAGCGATGCTTGTGGCGATAGGCTTCTTCATAGAGCTTGTCCTCATCCACTCCTGGATAAACCGCATGACGTTGAAGGTCATGTGGCCCCTTGCCTAGATACTGGCATGTCCTTTGAGTGAGATGCCTTCGGCCGTTTTGACCTTTGAGCTTGTTGAGTAATGACCTTATAGCTGGTGTTGGCTTCGTTAGGATGTCGCCCATGCCATTTTTCATTGCGAACTTGTCAGGAAACTGCCTCCCGTAATCAAACGGTATGAGACCTTCACTGACAATAATGTCTCCCAACACGATATTCCTCTGGATGTCGCTGACATACGAGGGAACTCCACCACAAATACCAACCACCAGGGCTAGTTTGATGTCTGGGAAGCTGTTTTTGCAGTTGGCCGCCGCAACCGCAGCGTTGCTCTTCCCCATACCAGCGAGGTGCACAAGAACAACCTGGTGGCTACCAACCCTTCCCCTGGAGTATGTATTGATGTCGCTGGCAAGCTTCTGGTTTGGTAGTGAGCTTGTTTGGTAATACTCACTCAACTGGCCCTCAACAGCATCTGACTCTAGTAGTAGAGCACAGAAAATGGCAACGGTGACCTTATGTGGTTTGACGCTGGTAGAGAGTGGTAGGGCTCTTGGCCCCTCGGTCTGTCGATGGTCTGCACTTAGTGGCAATACATGAAGTCTTTGTATGGCTGCGGTATCATTCAGTCCGCAGCAGACACAGGACTTGTGTATATGGGGATAATCGTGCGTCATTCCTTCCATTTCCTCAGAAATGTGAAGCTCCATCGAGTGGTTGTCTAGTGCGGGCAATGTTGGTGGTACATTTGATGTCGAGCCGGCGTTTTCTTGTGGCGTATCGGTGGTCGACCCTCTGGATCAAATCATCAGCTTCTATAAAAGACCCGCGCCCCTTATATGGTAGGATTACTCACTTGGTTTCTGTTATAGTCGTCATCGATGCCTCTTCCACTGTGTATATGGCTCTAGCGCTGGCTGCCTTTGCTGCTGCATCGATCTTCTCAAGTTTCGAGAGAAGATTCTTCTCTACTGATGACAAGGTCGAATCTGACGCTCGACGGCTATGCATGATGGGACTGTTCACCATCTCCATCGGATCGACTGCAGGCTCCAATTCATGAATGCTCATTAACATGATTTTCAAAACGCACCGCGACTGGGTCTCGCGGAGGAGAGTTCTGAACGTGCTTCTCAGGAGCTTGACATGTTGACTTTTGACAACTCCGAGGTCGAGAATAATGGATAGGTCGGTAAAGTGCTTGGTGATTATAATTAGGATCTTTAGCCAGTCACTGCATAAGTTCGCGGTGTGGAATCGTTCCACGATGTTGGCTAAGAAAGGCAGCGGCTGCGGAGTGGCTATCTTTCCTAACGCTTGGATGGAAAGCTGCCTTAGCACCTGCTCTGTTTGAATATCTCCAAACACCGCGAGACTTCCATGATTGGAGAAAGAACTCAGCATGAAGATAGTGGGCTTCTGGGAAGATAGAAAGATTATCATCTCCAGGCCGAAGTGCTCCATCTGGTGCTTCTTATCGTATCGCCCCTGCACCAACAAGATTTTCGGTTCCTCGGAGCTGACCCAATTATGGGTTGTCTTGTGAAGCCAAAAATCGAGAGTATTGCGCTTCGTAGGATCCCGCCATGTTCTTCCAAGCCGCAACCGGTTCAAGCAATAGGCCATGTGCTTGGGATCGCAGAAATACGGCGTTGGCAGACAGAATGCTGGAATTTTCCAGAGAAGAGATGGGTCCGAAATCATGGTATTGTGAGCCTCTGCAGGGCATGAAATGGCTTCTTGCATCCCGTCAGATTGATGAGAAGGTCATCAGGACACTAGGTGCTCACCTTGTACCCGATGATGCAAAGCCTGCAGAGCATCGCTAAAACCTTGTGGCTGACTCTGAAGACCAACAATCCCACTCTCCTGCAATTTTGCGGGTTGCAATTCTTCTTCGTCAACCGAAACTTGCGCCCATTGACGCTTCAGCTCGTCTCCAAGTTCGTTCAGATTGCAGGCCATCATAAGCATGCGTCTTGGACTTGACGTGATTCGTCCACGAGATGCTCGCTTAGCACCATTAAAATATGCAAAGCGCTGCTATATGTGATTCTGTACTTTTGCTGAGTTTGTGTCGCATTGGGCAGATAAATTCAATACTGGCTAGGCAAGTAGGGGTTAGATAATATTAGGTGAAAGTTTATGTGGGATTAAGTTGTAGATGCGGATGCCTTTCTGTGAAGAAGGGATGGATATGTAGGCACCCTGCGGTTTTGTACTTCATTAGGTGGGTCTGAAATGATTGGCTACCAATTACCGATCCCCCGTTGGTTGTAAATAGATAAGCTTGCTGTGCTATATCATGTTTTACGGACAATTACGGTGTGCGCAATGCCACACCCAATCTGAATCAAAATGTGATGTCTTAATCAATACGCCTCCAATCACGCGAGCCGGACCTCAAGGGAAAACCATCTCGATCTCCACCATTTACATCGCCCACATTCATTTGTCAAGACGACAGCATGTCTGCCAACTCATCTGATTCACGGGAACATTCCGTAATGCCATTCGGCATGTGGCTAAGACTGGACAATGAACTTCACAGGGACCATACGTCAGTTGCTGGGAGTGACTATAGCCTGGGCAGTTTCTATGATGTTGAAAGAGCCCAGTCAGATGTTTCCCCTAATGAGCCTATACAAGGCCCATAGGTATCCGTGGGTGGCGCATGTCAAATTCTCATAGGCAATCACTCAATACGTCGCCATGGACAATGCGATAGAAGTCTCCATTTAAAACTACAAGTTTTCATAATATTGGAATTGTCAAGCGCCCCGATGGTCGGTCTTATCTTCAATATCTGACCATCCGTCCTGTGTTGATACCTGAATGTCCGTCGTCTTCGTGATACCTGATGGCTCCTGCACCAGTATGTTCTCCGTACTATCATCCGGCTTCGTCGTGCGCGTGGCACTGATAGAAGCATGCCTATCCACCCCAGCACTAAGCGGCTGCATGCCGCTCCGCCCAGTCCTCCAAGTCTGCAGCGCGTATTTCGAGTTCTTCGTACGTGATGCGCCGGCAGTGCTGCTCCGGCTCTTCTCGGCGAAGTACTTGACTAGCGGGGCTAGTGTCGGCACGCAGGCGATGATGATGCCGATGTCGTTCTCGATGACGGACCATTCGATGCTCTTCGCGGAGTCGAGGTAGTTGACCAAGTTCTTGATAGTTTGGATTCGTATCGCTTGAATGATGGTGACGAAGACGCCGAGGATAAATAGCGCGAGGAGGACCACCTTCTTACGCTGCTGGATCTGGGATCTGAGAATAACTGGGAAGGGAAGGAACATGCTGTCATCGACACGGTTAGCAGCGTGACAACGTCAGGGGCTAGGGTGAAGAATGGCCGTACATGATGACGTCGAAGACGATAGTCAGGGAAGAGAACGTCAAGTAGAAGGTGATGGCGTCGACACAGTGCCCAACCTCAGGAGGAATCGAAGGGTCGTATTGTTTCTCGACCTATAACACAGGGTCAGCAGGCTACTAAAAGATCATGGCGGCATGGATTGAATTCTCACAGGCGTGCACAAGAAGATGAAGACGCAGATGAAGGCAATGTGGCCCATAGTGACAGCGACGGCAACGATAATGGTAGCAATGCGATAGGCTCCTTGCGGGAAGAATCGAAGGTAAGAGAACAGCAAGCTCATCTTGAACCCCCAAATGCCAAGCACGTAGCTATAAGTTTATCGTCAGTTCTGCCGATCTCCCGTCGTGTTAAATGAGTCGTGAAGGGTTCAGCTTACAATGGGCCTCCGATGAATTGTAACTGTTCTGAGTTAACAATAACTCTTGAAATCATGATTCATAGCCACTTACCCTTCCAAAGTGTAGGATATTCTCTGTTGGCATGTCTTCAATGACGTGGATACCGAGACCCCATTTTGTCTCTGTTTTCTGTTAGCTTCAGGGGTAAGACGGTTTGCCGACGGTGACGTACGGATTACACTGCAGACAGTGTAGCCGCATGCTCCAAGCTGTGATCAAAAGGTCAGCTTCACGTGGCAACGAGATAGAGTTCGATGTTGAGCATACCCAAGATACGATGATAACCCAGTCATCTGGTTCGCCTGCGCGTCAGTTGACCGTGCTCCCCTGGCCCCGCAGATCACGGTTTGAGTAAACTCACCTTTACCAACCGCTTTGACCACAGTTGTCCTGACATACCACCGCAAGCAGACGAGAATGAGCGCAATCGACGTGAAAGTGGTCGTCACTGCCGTAATTCGTGGGCCATCGGTCGGCGTGTCGTCTGGGGCGCCGTACGTCCAGCCCATGTCGTTGGAGGAAGTTGGACACTCGGAGGGCTGGGAAAGATTCGAGAAGACCTTCCAACGCTTCTTGAATCCGAAGGGGGGGCCAGGACAGCCACACTGTTAAGTAAGATGCGCAGAGCTTTCTCTCCCCCACGTCTCACACGCACACCATTATCTGTTGCGGAGGTGTGGCAGACCCTTGCTTCCGCATGCTTCGATGCGGCACTGCAAATGCGAGGCGTCGAAATTGCCCTGGGTACGGCTGCTAATATTAAGTTGTGGCCGATGAAGAATGCCCCACAAGAGGTCTTTAAAGATTCGCCCTGCTTGGCGCGCGTACAGCCCATACACTATCGTTGCAGATCAGAAGCACCGGCGGAATGGTAAGTGTGTGCACTCTGTACGGATATTCGTACATTAGGCTCAAGTCAGGCATTGTGGGTGCGAACTAGTTGAGGGCTCCAGTTCGCACGAGCACATGAACAACACATCTGCCAGGGGTTCCCACAACCTGGATCCCTAACTTGGTAACTTGGTACCGATGTGTTTGAAGTGCTCACGGTGCGTGATCCACGCATAGGGCTCGCATTTAGAAGTTCAAGGAAGGACACACGCCATCAAGAAACACCAACCAAGGACGAGAAGTTGATGGTACCCAATGATCGGTCAAAGACAAGAGGTTTTCTGTCTCTCACGGACTCACGGGCAACTTGGGTCCGTGTTGACTTTCGCCGAGAATGAAATCACCGTCAAGCGAATTCTAGACCTCTCGGATCCGAGGCACCGGGCCATCGTTTTGCGCAGGACCTTACGGATGCATTTGCATCGCTATGCCATATCTATCTGCGACTTCTCCCTCCATCTTCATCTCTCTTCATCTGTGAAATATTCTCACGGGCAGGCAAAATACTGTCATTTATCAAAAGTTCGACGGCAACATTCCGCCATAAAATCCCTCCCACAACACGCCGTCCAGTCGTACGCAAGCCGGGCGCAAGTAAGATGAGGAGCCAGGATTCTGGGAGATACGGCAGAGAAGTCCATATCTTCAGGGCTTTCTAGCCTGTAGAACAACTCGAAGCCCTCGTTTATCATAATTAAGGTTCACGGTTACTGGTCCGGCCCGCAGGGCACATGAGTCAAGGCCCTGGGTCGGTCAACAGCCCAACCGGAGAAGACCGGACCACCACGGAGGAACAGCCTCTCTCGAACGGTTACAACCCCGGGAAGCGGGTCCCCCGCGCCGCTCCCTTGCAGATGCTACCCCTGCGGCAGGGTTTCCACCGCCAAGATTGAATAGTTCGCTGATTTGCAGCTGCTGTTGGTTCAAGGGTTTTCGAACAAGAGCCTAGGGCTGTGCTTGCCTTTATGCTAAAGAGGACAAAGCCCGTTTTGATGCCGTTGGATTCTTCAGCTGGTACCAACCTAACCAAAAGTTCCCTTGCATATGCAGGAACCCCGACTGCCGGCCGGACGACTCGGAGGCGGTATTTTTTCCTCCGCTTACGGAGATCATGCCCTGAATTGTGCAGACATGCGCGGAAACCGCCTGGCATTGCTTACCCAGGCCGGAACCACAGCCAGGCTCACCAGCATCCCGCTTGTCTCACCGAACAATCGCCACTTTTCCCTTCGTCTAGCGGGTGTACGGGACCCGGATCCAATTACGCAGACGAATTGAGGGGAAAGCCGCGAGATTCGACAGACCACCGGGCAGCGTCGCAGACTCGATATTAGAAACCCTCACACCCTCCCACGGTTCCCGCGCGCGACGCCCCCTTTCTGATCCCCCTTCTCCTCGTGCCCTCAACTTTTTCTGCCTTCCTGCAGCGGGTTAGCGAAAGAAGCACGTTCCAGCTTCCGTCCCCTTCACACCTCTCTTCATCGCCAAGCCAGAGAGTAACAAGATGCGCTCCTCGATTCTTAATCTAGCTTCCCTGGCGCTGGCCGGCGGAAGCGTTGCCGCGGCCTCGCCCGTGGGCAGCAACACCACGACGCCCTCGTGCAAATATCTCCCCGGCGACGAGGGATGGCCGTCCCCGTGTGAGTGGGCGAAGCTGAACGCGACCGTCAGCGGGCGTCTCGTGGCTACGGTCCCATTGGGAACGCCATGCCACGGCGCGAACTACAATGCGACTGAGTGCGCACGGCTGCAGGATGAGTGGCTTTACTCCGAGGTCCAGTAAGTACTTTCCCGTCTCTTTTCTGCTCTGCCATTGAGTCCTTTTTTTTCTGCCCTCACCGCGTCTTCTGCACGTCTGGCCGAGCTTTGCTCATCTGGGAGGTGATCAACTACAAGACGAGATGAACAGCTGCTGACCATGACTCGCGCGTGCGCACAGCATGGAGTCCTCTTCTTCCGTGATGGCACCCCTGTTCGCGAACGCGAGCTGCGATCCCTTCCTGCCGCAAAATGCTTCATGCACTCTGGGCAACTACGTCAGCTACGCCGTCAATGCTTCCGGGCCTGCGGACATCCAGGCGGCGTTGAAGTTTGCCGATGAGAAGAATGTGCGTTTCGTTATCCGCAACACCGGCCACGACTACAATGGCCGCTCCACCGGCGCCGGTGGTCTTGCCGTCTGGACCCACTACATGAAGGGCACTGAGATCGTCGACTGGGAGGATGAGCAGTACGTCGGAAAGGCTCTCAAGGCCGGCGCCGGTATTCAGGGTTTCGAGGCCATTGCTGCGGCTAATGAGGCTGGCTTGGTTGTTGTGACCGGAGAATGCCCTACTGTTGGTCTCGCTGGGGGATACATCCAGGCTGGTGGACACAGTGCTCTTGCAAGTAAGTGTCAAGTTCGTGACCGATATCAATCATCATGTTGCTAACAGCCACAGCCATCTACGGTTTGGCTGCCGACAACACCCTGTCTTTCAACGTTGTCACTCCCACCGGAGAGCTCGTCACGGCATCGAGAACCGAGAACCAGGACCTTTACTGGGCTCTTAGCGGAGGCGGTGGCGGCAACTATGGTGTCGTGACCTCTATCACCGTCAAGGCTCATCCCGATGCCCCTGTCGCCGGCGCCAAGTTTGCCGTGACTGTCGACACCAACAACACGGCACTGCTGTACTCTGTCATTGATGTCTTCCACGCCGCCCTCCCTGCTATCGTCGACCAGGGTGTCATGATCATCTACTTCTTCGGCCCCGGCTTCCTGCAGTCTCCCGCTATGACTGCCTACAATAAGACCCAGGCCGAGGTTGAGACAATTCTCAAGCCTCTCACCGATGCTCTCGCGCTCCTGGGTGTTGACCTCGAACCCACTTACACTGCTTTCGACAACTACCGCGACCACTACAACAACTACTGGGGCCCTCTTCCCTCTGGCAACATCCAAGTTGGAACCCAGCTCTTCGGTGGCCGCCTGCTCCCCCGTTCCAAGCTTCCCGAGTTCGGCCCTACTGCCCAGGCTCTCGTCGAGCTCGGTGTCACCTACATTGGCGTCGGACTGAACGTCTCTCACTTTGGTGGCGACAACGCCGTCCTGCCTCAATGGCGCGACTCCATCGTCCAGGTCTCTCTCACCCTGCCCTGGAGCTTCGAGGTCCCCTACTCCGAGATGGTCGCCGAGCAAACCCGCATGACCGAGGTCGTCCAGCCTGTCATCGAGGCCGCCACTCCCGGCGCCGGTGCTTACATCAACGAGGCCGACTTCCAGCAGAAGGACTGGCAGAACACCTTTTACGGTGTCAACTACCCCAAGCTTCTTGAGATTAAGCAGAAGTACGACCCCAAGGGACTGTTGTACAACGTTGCTGCAGTTGGCAGCGATGCCTGGTCCGTTGCCAACGACGGACGCATGTGCCGTAGCTGACTAGCCGACCCGGCGACAAACCCCAAAAATGCTCAAACGTCCTTGGAACTGTAACAAAAGGGCTGTACATACTTTACTTCTTGTATAAATATTAGTGTAATCTAATTACCCACGGGCGCCGACACTAGTGGTCATGCTGTGTCTGAGGGGTGACGTTTTAGCGCCAACCTATGACCTAGGTTCAATAATATCACTGAGGCGATCACATCGCAATCTTGCAGATTTACTTTTGCCCTTTTGCTTCTTCCGCCGTTTTGCTCAATGACGGTTTCATCGTGTACGGGCTGTCGTCCTCGCTACCTTTGTGTTTGAGTTTCAATTTCGGTGTACATAAGTTGACTATTGCGTCCTTGGATATTGCATGTCTGTCATCAATCAAGGCGGGTTCTCTCGATAGGCGAGGCGTCGATCTGCACCAACCCTACCTCCCGCTCTTTATCCAACATAAGCATAGCTGCGACCTAAGGCATCATAGTCGCAGCTCTTGAAACATTAGAAAGTTCAGGCGTAGCCATTGTTGTAGTTGATGTAGTGGACATGGTTGATGCTGCGGGTGTGACAGTAGATGTGGTGTGGTTGGGGGTTTTTGCTTTGGTATGTTGTCTTCGTAAACCTAGAATTGCGTTATGGTTCGGGCTGCCGTCTTCTGCTGTACACATATTTCTTAATCTTGGCTGCAACTGTGCTGTTGCGAATCTTAAACTCTCATATTCGAAGGGAGCGCACGTAGCAACGAAACGTTCTATATAATCCTAAAAAGAAGCCCTCATTAAGACCAAGCATTGACAAACTGCATCGTACCAACTTCAGCCGTGAGTAACGTGAGTGCCGTGAGTAAATGGGAAAAAATCGTGAAGAACTCCCGTGTATGACCCGTGATAACTGCAACAAGAAACCAAACAGCATCATCATAAGAGGTGGCCAAAATTCGTATCAAATCAAAGCCCACTAACTCCATAACCATGTATGCGTGAAAACCGTCCCTCAAACCCGGCCGCGGTTTTCATCTCCTCTCTGCGAGTTATTTGTGAGCTGCCGGGCCAGTCCGTTGTCAACCTCGACATGGTCGATATGAATATGCTTCCTCGGAACCCAGAGAACCTGCAAGACTCCAATCAAAGCAATACCAGAGCAACTCCACCAGGCCGCTGCAGAGCCTGCGAAACTGTAAATAACACCGACAAGAGGCGGAGACACCGTGCGGGCGAGGCAAGCGCCTGACATGGCCAAGCCGTTGACCTTGCCGAGCGCCTGAGGCGAGGGCGTCGCGTCCTTGAGCAGGATCAGCGTGACCGGGCCGACGATGATACCGTAGAAACTCTGCAGCACCAGAGAAAAGTAGATTCCGGCCTGGGTGACGACATCGGGGAAGGCCGACAAAAACGGCATCAAGATGTACGCCGTCGGGTAGAGCGCAACCATCCAGATGAAGGAGCCCCAAACGCCGACCTTCTCGACGAAAATCGGGAAAATCACACCCTGAATGAGAAGTCCCAGAAAACCATTGACTGCCAAGTATGTTCCAACATCGTGAACGTCATAACCAAGGCCACCCCTCAGATCAAGCTGGCCGTGAGGCGCCGCGGGTTCATCGAGGATATAGGTGGGGAGAAGCGAGCCAGCCGCCATTTGGTGATACGAGAAAATGACCAGTGTAATCGTAAGCATGATAACGGTGAAGTTGAAAGTCTTGACTTTGGGCTTGTTGTTTGGCGGCTGCTGAGCGCGGCCGTTCTGGCGGCCATTCTGGCGCAGCAAATCGCTCCTCAATTCGTCAGAAACAACCTTGATCGAGTGCACCGTTCCAAAAGATGAACGTCTGAGATCAAAGTCGTGCTCAATCGGGAGAGGCAAACTCGACTCCACGAAACGCGGCCTCGAGTGGCTGGTGGAAATCGACCGGCGGTGGTTAAGGCTCCGTCGCGGGGCCCTTCGGAGCGGGGTTCTCTCGTCGATAAAGTCGTCATCGGCCACGGCTTCGGTGAAGTCCTCCTCCGAGTCATGTTTCGGCGGAAGAGTCTCCTCCAAAAAGAAGATTCCCTGGATGACGGCGGCTATGATGACAATGACGGAGACAAGATTCGGCAGCAAATAGGGATACTGTCCAAACAGTCCGTCCTCGGGAAAGATTTTGTAAAACTTGGCCGGTTGGGCGAGGAAGCCACCCATGGCAGAGCCAATGATGCCGCCAAGAGTCCAGACGAACGGCTGCACGGCATACGCCCTGGCTAATCAAAATTGTTAGCAAGGTTACACAGGGGATCGCCGAGTAAGACAGAGCCACAGGACTTTGCCCCCGGATTTTGGCGGAAAACTCACGTTCGTGGTCGGGATTTTTCACCATCTCAGCCACCATCTGCCTAACAGTTAGGGAATGCCAAAATTCAATGGGAGGGGGAGCCAAACAGTTTGCATAACGCTCACGTTGCCTAGTTAAACCTTTAGTTTTCGATGATGAAAATGAGGCGTGGAAACCAAAATGATGTCATTGAAAGGGGTTTTGGGGTTCGGGGTTTGGTTGAACAGTATGGACATTGCAGTCTTTCGCAGCGTCATGTTGTGTTGCGCGTTTCTTGAGAGGTTGTGAGACTCACCGTTCAATGATCCTCCGATGAATCGTGCCAAGAGTGCGACCCAGTAGGTTTTTGCGAGACCGAAAATTAAACTGGAGGTGGCCACACCCACAAGCCCGAAAAGCACCACGGGCTTCCGCCCGACACGGTCGGACAACGCGCCCCAGCCCATGGAGGTGAGAGCTTCCGCGACGGCATAGGCAGAAACCAAAAGACCGGCGTAAAAAGGTGCTTCCTTGTCTTCAACGCCCAAGTCCCTCACCATGTCGAACGTGTACGCCAGGATGGAGTTGAAGGCGATGGGCTCTGAGAATCGACATATTGCTGAGTTTGCGGTGTCAGCGCCTTGCAGGCCATAGAGACCAAGATGGAGGGGTGTGATTTACCAAGAACGAGCAGCTGTCGGGTCGGAAATGCATTGGGGTCCCTGTCTTTTCTTTGAGGCATGATTCGATGTCACGGTTCCAATTCTCCCGTCGTCTTCGCTTCTTCGCCTCTCTCTTCACACACTCTCAGGCTGAATGTTGGGAGAATTGAGAGAGATGAAAAAAATTTGAGAGAGGAAGGATGAGTGAGATGGAGTGGTTTCTGATAGCGAGTGCTGCACCGCTGCGGGGTCATGAAAGGTTGGGGGAGAGGCAGGTAATAACGGCATTAACGGTCCGCCAGCCGACCCACCGGGCCATGCAGCATCCACCTCACCGCCTAGCCAGTTAGCGATCGAGCGATCTGCAGTGGCCATTGGCCACACACGTGAGTTGCCTCCCCCGGGTTCATCCTCTTGGTGGCTGTTGATGTTGGCAAGTGTGATGTCGGGAGCTGCCGTCGGGAAGGGCGAATGCTGCACCGGAAGAAGAGGTGAAAGGCTGCATTAGACTGTTGCACAGAGATAAGGTTCCCGGCCTTCTTTGTTGCTGAACAAACACCGAACAACTTTGGCTCTGTTAGCGTCATCTGTGGCTAACCGCTAACTTGACTTGCAGCTGCATGGACTCAATTTCCGAGGTTATTCCGCAGCCTTTCAAAGTCGAAGCCAGTTCTTTCAATGGGTTGTCTTCTAGTCTGTATCATGTGAAAGCCATTTTGCAATTGACATCATCCACGGATAGCTCAGGGCTAATGAGATTGAGCAAGAAACGGACTGTGGCCTATGACGTTGGCCCCAGACTAAGTGATGAGTTGGCGCTTAGCGCGTATCAAACCTTAAAATGGCTGTGGCTGGGGCCTATCTCTTGGTTTCCGGGGCCATAACTATGGCCATGAGGTTTTTGCTCCCGCCATCAGTGAATAGAACACCATAACAGCCAGAAGAGCACCAGAAGAGTGTCTGGGCAAAACTCAAAAACTACGGAGGAAATCCCACCAGTTTTCACAAATGCCAATCTCGAATCTCCATCCGCAAAATGCATGGCTGACACTGCATCGGACCCCCCACACCGCTGCCAATCAGGAAGTTGCAAGCGCGAGCTCCCCTGTACTAAACCAGCCAGTCAAACCATCAGAACACCGAGCCCGTTGAAGTCTCGCATAAATCCCCGGACTAACTCAACCAACTAGTTTTAAAGAGGCTCGAAGCGACCTTGAATCCACCACGGGTCCCCGCCGCCATGCATGCAATCCTGATCACCGTCCGAATGCGCGCTGGTTCCCGCCGGCGATATCCCGTATGCAGGCCCGGATTTTGTGCGGCGCCGGCCCCACCAGCCGGGACGTCTGGAAGGATTGCGGTTGCCTTGACTTTGAGTCATGTTAGAAATCTGCTATCCTCCGGCTCCGGATTCAGGGGGGAATTGTTATGTCGTGAGCGCTCATAGCAGACAACTGTGCATTGTCATATTGGCTCTCGCATTGTCGTTTTTAACCGTCCTAACAGCCCCAGAGTAGACCGATTCACAACCCATTTCAGCATAATCCGCGGTGCGTCATCATTTCCTGGACAGGCATGAAACTGAGGTTGGTCTAGTACCTGAGACATCACATTACCCGGCTTGCCTTGCCGGTTTAGATTCGGCGGAATAGATGGAATTCCTGACGATGTCTCACCAGTTGACTCATCCAGTCTTAATCAAACATGTAACGACTCATCAATCAAAACGTTCGTCTTAGATCTCGCTCGTTGTTTTCGAATGCTAATGACAGCGAGAGAAAACGTCACGTGCTTTTCGAAAACAGCATTGTAGAGCTACGAGATGTAGTTTTTGCTTGATGAATATGTATTATTACCGTATAGTGCTATTGCGCAACGCTAGTCCCAAGGAGAGGCATACATGTCCACTCATGCTATCTTACATAATGATGAAGATCTGTCGACCCAATAATTGTTGTTGTGTATGTGAAGCAAGCGAATCAATATCGGAGAATCCTAAATCAGTGGAACAGAGCTGGGTCTAAACTTGTCGAGATCCTTGGATGATAGAAATCTTGTGCATGACACCTCCCCTCTTGCGGCCATGGCTGATAAGGATTCCAACTCAACTCGTGTGGTCGCGGTACCTCGTACGGGATAGCTGGTGGAAATCCCAAGACTGGCTGTAAATCGGGCGGAGATGACATCGTTTCATGACCGTAGAATCCAGCCGCATGCCCACCCGAGGCAGTGACGCACGGCGTCCATAGTTCCGGTACGGAAATAGGGTTCGAATACGAAGGCGGCGAATTGCAGTGGTGAGGAGGCCATCCAGAGCTGACTTGTTGGCTCGCGAAGTCGTCAATTGGACTTGAAGCTTGCTCCGATCCCTGGGAACTGTGGGAATCATCGTAAAAGAACTGCCCGTCGGCCGTTGAGTAGTCGTAGTGGACTCTTCCATATGGTTGTCTGTACGAATTGGCGAGAGGAGATTCTGCGAAACGTTCGGCAACTCCAGCGCGATCGTGGCTATGAAGCTCAGCGGAGCTGGTGCGTCCTGCGGTGCGTGGGCTCTCCCTCGACGCTGCATCAACCCCTGGTGGCATCATGACAGCAGTACTTGTAGCGGCTACTTCATCGTGGCGCGGTGGCGAGTTCCAATATTGGCCCGTGAATTCCTTAGAGTCGTCGTTGGCTCTGTGATGGAGCTTGTGGTGTTGCACCATTGCCACTTTTCGGACGAAGCTTCGGAAGAGTTAGATTTGCAAAATCAATTTGGCGGCCCTGCGGGCTTCAACTTACTGTTTCCTGCATGTGGCAACGGCGCATGTATAAGGGCGTTTGCCTACATGTAATCGACGATGTCGAGAAAAGCTGGAAGACTTGAAAGAAGTTAACACAACTATACATACAACATGGCCGTTTGGGGCATTGTCCGCCAGGCTGCACGACGCGCAATCAAACTTACATCTGCGAACCGCTTGTCACAGCCGGGATACTGGCACTCATAGGGCTTTTCTCCAGTGTGAATTCGTAAGTGAACCGTCAGAGCACTCCTCTGGATGAAGCTTGACTCGCAGCCTGGCGCTGGGCACGGGAACGGCCGGTCGTTTGTGTGAATTCGGTAGTGTCGTTGCAAGTCGGATTTGCGCTTGAATCCCTGAAAAAGGGTTATCATCAGCAAATGGCAAAGGTGGCACAGGCGTGTTGTTTGTCCACGCAGTCGAATAGGATGGTACCTTATTGCACGTCTTCCAATCGCAGTTGAAGCGGTGGGATTGTGGTCTGTTGTCAACGAGCTCCATGATTTCCATGTCGTTGATTCAACTTTTGATAGTTAGTGCCAGAGACTCTTCCTCACATGCGATTAAAGTTGAACGTACTTCTCAGAAAACCCGTTATCGCTTCGTCTAATAACGAGCTTGTGAGTAAACAGTGTGGTAGGCTGACGGGCTAGTTCATCATCGAGGCGTGAAGTAGTCGGTAGAATGTTGAAACAGGCCCGATAGATGTCTCAGGAGGCATCCAGATAGGGTGGTTGGCAGTACGGATTTGGTTAAAAAGAAGAAAAGGCGGTAACGAATAGGGTCGATTCCCACCGAAAGGTGACAGATCGTCTAAAGCACTGACGAAGAGGGTTCGGCCTAGTAGCTGAACCACGTCTTACAATACAGTTGAGTGATCAAGAATGTGCCGTGGAGGCTGCTTTTATCATGGAATTCTTAGTGTCGGCGATGACTTGATTGGACCTGCAGATCTGCATTCAACAACGCATGCGGGATGGACATGAGTCCAGTATCCATGCTACACCCCGTAGTATACATCTTGGTTGCCAAGAGGAAATATGATAGAGCTTTGACCATGCGAGGCAAAACACGGCACGGAATTCTCAAATTCGGTCAACGTAGCGACAGCGTGCCTAGTAGCCTAGTTGATCGAAAGAGGGCATTCTCCACAGGAACTTGAAGTAACCCTGCCCTAGCATCCAGCTGTCACTCGGGGATCATACGCCTTCCTAGGGTGATTTGCTTCAAGGGCTTGGCTGTTGGTTTTTACTTTGTATCGTGCATGCATTCAAACATCGCGGATGCGACTCTGGCATGTTCCCCGTATTACTCATGGGTGCTTCTGAGTGGAGCGGTAGATATCATGGCCCCAAGTTTCATATTAGGGCTTACTTCACGGGTACATGTTGAGTCTCTATGGATCGCCCCTACGAGCTAGTGGATGGACTATTTGTAACTCGACACTCAGCCCCTGGCGTGATTTCCGGCAGGTTGGTATCTCGCTGTAGAAATCAGCCCTCTTTAGCCCTCCGCTCGCATCCTGAATGCCAGCTAGCGCTATGTGATAGCCGCCATGGAATGAAGCCAATGATTTCCGGGCCTTGATTGGCAGCAATGGGAAACCTTAGGCGCAGATTCCGAAGTCAAGCCGTTAGCAAAGTGAGGCGGCTCATTCGGATGCCTTAAATGGGGTGATGTCTTTCAACCCCAGCGAATCCACCCCTTGTAAGTTACCATTCCCCTTGCAGATGGCGTCTCTGGCCGCGACGGAGAATTCTGTAGAGACTTTGGACTAGAAACAGCCACATTCCGTATCTCATCACGAGTCAACAGTCTAAACATCTCGTCCAGGTCTGACTAACGGTAAGTGGGAATTCGGTGAAGCAGTCGTGTTGCTGAGGTTGGGGTCAGTGCTCAGACCTTGCTGTCGTGGTTAATCGCGGGATACGACACGGCACACAACGAGGTTGATGGTTCGGGGAGATTCCGCGTCCCTAGCTGAATCTCATGTAGGGTTCTCGATGCCACGTGAGATTTTCGGCTTTCAACTTCCCCATCTGGAGAAGCTTGCGAATAGAATCTTGATCTCCGGTACCTGAAGCTGCTGCTGCGAATGAGAGGACGATCCAGAAGACGGGAGGCCAACTGTGAGGTGGCGGAGCACTCGAGGAAGATATGTCACATCTCAAGTTGACTGATGTAGGCAGCTGTTGGGCGCTGAAAACCTAATGACTGGGGCGGCATTAAGTTGAAGTATACCCTGCCAAGCAAGCCGGCGAGTGGGACTTGAGGGGAAGGGCACCATCCATCGACGATCCCCCACTAACACCAAAGTAGAGCAAGTTCCAGGCCCAAAGAGATTCCGATGAAGACCCGTATGAACCTCGTTCCATGCCAATCAAACAATCTTCGATCTTCATGGGGGCAAATTATGTTTCATCCGCTAACAAGGCACACTCTGCTTTCAGACTAATTTTACATGCACTTTTTCAATGCGACGACGATCTGCTACGCTGTCAACCATTACGTAGACAACCCTGACGCGCTGTCAACCAAGAGGGAGACGACAACTCCAGCTGAAAAGAAGAAACATAGGTCTTAGATGCCATGTCTCAATAACAGAAAACGTTCATGAATTTTGCCCTATTTAAAGCAGGGAGCAAAAAACGTTCGCTTCCAATAAGATGTCGCCTATTGATGCATGTTTTAGCAGAAAGGTCGGCTTTGTCGGCTAATTCGTATTAATGTGATGAGGGCATCATTTGGCACGCAGGGGTATGAGACAGTGACAGGGGCGGGCCAACAAATCACAGCGTAGGACGTAGATCATCAAGCGATCAGACAGACTGACCGCGAACAGGGTACGTGTGACTAGTCAGAAAGCAGGCAAGTTCCTGACCTTGCTTCAACTTGCTTTTTGGAGTTTTGATGTTTTCCTTCAACATCCGAACCCTTCCCGGCCCCCTCTCGGGCAGAACGTACACGATGACGAAGCCCAACAAACCCTTAGTCCTGCCGTCTGCCGCCTGCCGCTTTTCAAATCCAAGATGTTATCATATTCCGCGATGGGGTTTCGGCGTTCATCTTGGCAATCTTCGCAAGAACCCAGCAAGCGGTGAGGGGACGTCGGCGACCTCAAAAGGAGGCCCGAGCGGCTCATGCCTTGCGATACCCACTGATAAGAATGGTAGATGGGCCATGGCCCATCGCCACGCAATTCTGCCCGTGGGCCGAGCAAGGTAGCTCTCTTAGAATGCTGCCTGCCATGACAGAGACTGTTGACGTGCTTTTCTTGCAAGGTTAAGATGCGTCGTGGCGGCTTGAGTGAAGTACGGAGGTCTGGATCTCGTGCTTAGGTTGGGTGTGGGGAGGACTCCGAAAGAGATGAGTTCTCGCGTAGGTGACAAAGATGGGTAAAATTCATCCGTCCCTTGCTCAGTTTCGCTTGAAGCGGCAACACGGCAAGGTAGTCTGCGGCGTCGTCAGGGCCCGGGGGGAAACTTGCCTATCATAGCTTGATCTTCCCGAGGGTGTCGGGAGAAAAGCTGTATCACTATTTCATGTCTTTAGAAAAAGCTCGTTCAAGGTCATGTGACGTTTACAACCTGCGAAACCCGCGTACACTACTACACACATGACCATCTAGTAGAGAACCGAGCAACCCCACAGACCGTAAATCCCTGCCTAACCGCCCACCACGTCATAGGCCCTTCTGGTTGTTTGGGACCTAATTCATGAAGAAATATGGCATTGATGGTAAGCTTGTTGATCTTGCCTTAGTTGTAGGCTGCTTCGAGCCTTGCGGCTTAGCTTTCACGCGTGGCTGCATGTGGTCGAGGCACCTTAGGTTGAAATAGGCTGGTCGGCATCGTGCCGACCCCGATTCTTCCAGGATGATAGTGACTTCAAGTATTACGTTTGAAAAATGGGTATGAAGTATTTTAACTTGAAGGTGAAAGTTACAATATTGAACTCCAGAAACATACAAAGGAAAAGTGATGGAACCATGAGCTATAGACAATACCCCAGCAGCGCACATCAAAAACGGGACTTGGCTCATTATGTCTGACAGAATCAAACCTGCGAAACCTCAACTTCCGCCTTGCCAAGCTTCGATGAACCATTATCAGACTCATCAACGTCATGTCCAATCTTCCACTCGTCTACCAATCCTCGGAAGTCGACCGGCAAGTATGGAGAGGTAAGCTCCTGGAAGCCGCTAGACTTGCGATGTGTTTCCAAACCAAGATCCTTCATCAGCATGTTGACATAAGGCAGACCCTCAAAGACGAAATCGGGGAGGCTGTTGCCATAGCCACATGCTCCAAAGCGCCACTTGCCCCACTGGGTATGGAGCATGATCTCATCCGTAATCTCTTGCTCCGTAGTTGGCTCACGGTCCAGCTTGCCGCTGAGGTATGCCGCAATCCAGTGTCCCTGGATCGTCGCGCACACAGAGGTGCTTACTGTGGAGATCATGCCGGCGAAGGCGAGGTTGCGCTTGGACATCATCGTGGACGGAACCATGAAGCGGTAGTAGCGCAAGGGGTTGGCCTCCTTGGGCTGAAAGCTGAGCTTTGGCTGTGCGGCGAGTCGGGGATACAAGGACAGGACCTTGGCATCGGCATCCTGATCGAGCTCTCGCTTCTCGCTGGGGGTGACAGCGAGGCCGAACTTCTCCTCTCCGAGCCCGGCGAACTTGATGGTTGACTCCTTCTTCCAGCCCGTGGAGCAGATGATGGCTTCGGCATCCAGTTGTTCTCCAGATGCGAGGATGACGCGGTGAGGCTCCAATCGGTCAATGTTGTCAATGTGAACCCGAATCTTGCCTTCTTTGACGAGATCGAAAAGACTGCTGTCATAGTTGAGAATACTGAGACCACTGCCGATCCAGAAAGCAGAGTGCCATGGCTTGAGCTTTGCCAGCTCGGGGTGAGAGTCGTAGGCATTTGCTGAGAGAACATCGCCGCTCAAGACCTTCCAGAATGAGTCCACGATGAATCGTCCGACAGCAGTTCCGTGGAGGAAGTTTCTGACGCTGCCATAGCCATCCTCAAAGCCCCAAGGGCAAGGGCTGAACCAAGACATGCATCGAACGTTTAGAAGCTGGTCCAAACGCTTCTTGAGCGGTGTAACGAAAGGAGGTGCGATCCAAACGGGGCCATGGCCGTTGGGACGGACTATCAAGTCTACCGTGGTCCCATCCTGAACCAAGGCGTAAGCGACGTCGAACGCGGACTTGGCTCCGCCAACGACTACGGCGTTCTTGATGTCCTTCAGTTCTGGTGCCTTTCTGCAAAAGTCCTTGGCGTGGAAGAGAGGCCCTCCAAAATTCTCAGAGTTCTCGTATGAAGGAATATTAGGTGTTGAGGTCAAACCAGTGGCCAGGATCAATTTCTCAGTCTCGATCGTGCGGGCTCCGCCAGCAGAGGTCACGGACAACCGCCAGCCATCGTCCCCGAGGCGCTCAACCAAGTCCACGGAGGTATTGAATTGGATTCGATCGAAGAAGCCAAAGTGTTTGGCAAAGTCGGTAAGATAGCGATGGAGGATTGCGCCTGGGATATGGTTGTTCGGCTTCACACCGTAGACTTCTTCGGACATGGGAAAGTCGGGATATTCGTAGGTGCCGATCATGTTGTTGGACTTCAAGCCCGGGTACAGTCTGTTCTTTGACCATGTCCCACCGCAAGACTCGGCTGTTTCGAGGACGGCGAGGTTCGCAGTAGGGTTGAGTTGGCTGTAAGCCTTTGCGGCTGCCAGCCCGAACCAGCCTACAAGTGCATGTTAGTCATTGTCCAATTACTTCCTGATTAAAAGTTCGAACGACTTACCGGCGCCAACGACAATGGCATCATACGACTCCGTTTTGGTCGTCATAGTTGTAGGTTGACAAAGAATGTAGTTGGCTTATACCAAGGAAACGAAGTTGCTGCCAAAATGCTGATGTCTTCAGTCCTGGTGGTTGTGACAAGTAAGGAGAGTCATCTGAAAGCAGACTGGTGTGTGCGCGATGACGACTTGTTATTTCAAATCGTTGTTCCAACGTCCTCCCAAAGATGGCTGCATGGCAACATTGGATTCGGCAATGGAGCCAACACGGGGTTACACGCAAGTCAGACACCCTGTACCGCAATTTCCATAGAGCAGGCTCACAGTGACATTGACGGTGGCATCTTCCCACCCGGCACAGGAACGGTTGTTCCGAAAGCTGATCTATTCTTAAAACACCTTCCGGTTGGCTTATCGTAATGCCATCAACTCATTACAGGGATGCATCCGCGTTGAAGAGGGCAGGGGACTTCGTGGGGTAGACCAACGATGAGCTGAGTTTCGCTGCAAGTGTTCATCCTAAGAAACACATCGTACGGTAGATGACCATCCATTCGTGATGCTGAAGTCCCCTAATTGCATAGTATGATGACTATGGGCTTGGGTATGGTCGTGTGGGGAACAGACCTTATCACGGAACTTCCGATCGGAACGGAACGGACCCCGGTCCTATGCGTCTCGCAGCCACTCCGGATGTAGCTGCGACGACTACCCATGGGAATTCAATGGGAGCTATGCCAAACACAAAACTTTGCCCATGTATGTATGCTCCTCGGAACATCCTTAATTCAGGTTGTAAAGGAGTCTTTGACACGTAGATAAGATAATTTGCATTTGCTTGATAGCTACTAGATAAGAGCAACAGTTTGACAATTGCAATCAAGGTTCTACCACCAAATTGTCAACAAAGAAATCGAATAGATTCAAACATGTACGCAGACATCAGCAAACCTCCGGCGCCGCTGCCGCAAGCGCGGCCACAGCAGCTTCGTGAAGGCATCACCCTGCTGCCACCACTCTCACGGCGAGGCCATGGACCCGGCCTCATAATTCTGCAGCAAGACTCCTCCAAGCACCTGGACATCATCGATGGCGTTCCATCGGCACTTGTAAAATGGGCCGAAGAAGGTTATGTGGTGGTCGGTATTCAAGCGCAGGCAATCTCTCATGGCGGCGATGTTCCAGAAGTCATGAGATACGCTCTTGAGGCGATGCAGAGTTGCGACAAGTTGGAATCGCAGAGTCGTTCTGGAATCATTGGTGAGCTCCGACAATGGCCACCGCACCAGATGAAAAACTAAGTCGATTGGCTAATAGCATACGATTCAACGCTGTGGAATGCGGTTGCGGATGTCTTGGGCAACTTTCCCAGCATCGTCGGCGGTGTCGTGTACGCCAATTCATCAGATGAAGAAGACCTGAGAAAGGCTATAATTCCTGTACAGCGTCATATGGCAGGGCAGCCTACATCTGTAACGGGCAAGGCGGCTGGTGTCACAACTTACAGATATGCGAGAGCGAAGTCCTTTCGCTTTGCAACACCATTCCAAGATGACTTCGACTATTGGGCAGAGTCGCTGTCGCATACAAGGAACTTGACGTTTCTCAAGCCACTCATGAACGGCCCATATTTCGACCTCGAAAGTATCTGGGACGAACACACATACTACGAATTTGCGGATCGCTCGGTTGAGCATACGATGAGTACCATGGTTGATCAACCTTATGTGAATCATGTGCCTACTGTAAGTAAATACGCCGCGCACGCTATGCAGGGACCCAAACAGTTGACCAAGGCACGCAGTTGACTGGCGGGATTGGACGCGCGCCCTTGACTCAGTTCTACCGGAACAACTTCATCTTCAGCAACTCGGATGACACGGAACTGGAACTCATTAGCCGAACAATTGGCATCGACCGCATTGTTGACGAATTCATCTACAAGTTCACGCATAACAAAATCGTGGATTGGCTGTAAGTGATCATCTGTGACTGGGGTTTATCTAACGCGATGTGGGCGCTAAACAAAGCTTGTGTCTAGCGTCCCCGGAATTCCACCCACATTCAAGTATGTGGAGGTCCCATTCACAGCCGTGGTAAATATCCGCGGGGACCGGCTCTATCATGAACATATTTCATGGGATCAAGGAACTGTTCTCGTGCAGATGGACTTGATGCCTGAATACCTTCCCTTTCCTCATGCTGTCGAGGGCCAACCGCCTGGCACGGCCTTGGAGTACAGAGTGCCTGTGACGGGAGCTGAAACTGCCGCGAAGATGAGGGACCGGAATTCGGTAGCTTCAAATAGCATGTTCAGCTACCAGGTACGCAAAAGATAGAGGAGAGGCATCGGGTAGTGCACCATTAGCTGAGGAGGTACCCGGCCGACAATTGATTTAGCCCTTTCGGACAAGGGTCAAGCATGTTTCCCCCGCATTCTCAGCATGATAAGGCCCTCTATCAGGATAAGGAGAAACCTTCGTAGAAACCGCCTTGACCCTTATCTGCACCCCGGAAAGGGGTTCCCGGCAGCCGGTGCGGGTCTGGGGAATGGCCGCCGTCCAATGTTCGCCTTCGAAAAGATAACGCCCCATACCCAGCTACGTGTTTCTCGTCATTTTGCATGCGTGGTCATCTGCCCTGTCTTTGTGATCTTTCCAACGTCGATTTGTGCGACCTGCACACCGATGCAGCTGTGACTTCATACATTGCCAATCTTTCTTGTCCAACGTAGACCTTCAAGCACCGCCCTCTTCCTATTGACGATACCGCCCGGATCCCGATAAGACCAGAACGAGGACACAATAAATGTCGCAGATAAGGGAGGCACGCGTGGCAAAGCGGCCAGGCAACTCGAACGGAGAGCCGGGCAAGCGACGAGCACCCTATGCTTTGCGGGCCTGCGATGCCTGTCGCCGGCGCAAGGGCAAATGCGATGGTCGTCAACCATGCAAATATTGCGCTGGTCGCGATCAGGCGTGCAGTTACGATAGCTTCCTTGGAACAGAGGAGTGGCCCCAAGCAATCGTCGAAACGATCCAACGCCAGGAGAAGCGAAACAGCTCCTCTCCTTCTTCATCATGGTTTGTCACAAGTACCATATTCTCCATCGCTTCCGCTGACTGTAGCGGCACGTCTAGTAATAACCAAGACGCAATTATGGAGATCCTCTCCAGTCTTCAAGGCCAGCTGAACAGCCTAGCGTCTCGAGTTCAAACATCGAGCCAGAGCCCACCCGAACCCACCTTTGAGGCGACCGATTGCAACAATGAAGACTTCTTGTCAACTCTTATGAACGACGCGACCGCTATTGGGGACTACGTGGGCGCAATCGAGCAGAATTGGCAAAACCCGCCCCGGCCGATATACGGATTGCCTAGCCCAGATAATAGCCTCAATGCATCATCGCAATCGCAATCGCAAGCCGAACCACCGAGGGGCAGCTTTTCTGCCGCGCAATCACGGCACCCACCACATCTAAACGTTACCTCAGATATCGAGTTCAATGAAGTAGTCTTTACCCAAGACAAAGCTTCTGCCGGCCAGACCCAAACACCAGCCTGCGATGCGTCAGCTCTTCTCAAGTTTCGAGGGCTGATGAGCCTGAAAGATGCCAGGAGACTATTAGGCGTATATCAGGAAGTAATCGGCGATCTTCACCCAATTGTCGACATTGATGAAGTCCAGACGCGAGCTCGTAATTGCTATACCGATGGAGACTCGACGACGTGGGAGTTCTTCACCGAGCCCGTCGAGGTCGCCTCCGAAGACGACCTGTTGATTCTGAATCTGGCTTTGTTGATAGGACTCCATGCCGATGCGACACCGTCAAAACACGAAAGTGAATCTATTATCCGAGAGAGTATTCAGCCCGCTATCAGCAGCAAACTTGCCGCCCCGAGGTCTACCATGAATGGAGTTATAATAGTGTTGCTCAAGGTAATTAGACGATTGCAATTTCCCATATGGCATTATTTCTCACAAGTGGGCCAGGGCGCTTATGATTTCTTCAACGATACGCCGCAATCTGCATGGCGCATGTGTGGAACTGCAGGGCGCATGTTGATGGAACTCGGGTTCCACAACGGCGTCATGTCGGAAGACATGCTCGATTCACGGGCTCAACGTGCAGAAGTATGGGCTCTCATGTCGAGCATCGTCATTCTCGACCGCCAATGGAGTGCTGCCGCAGGCCTCCCGAGAAATTTCCAGGAGAGCGCTTTCGGGCCCATCAATACTTCTTCTGTAAGGCCACTTGCGACACCATCTCAGAGTCGGAACACAACCTTGCTGACATCGTGCTACTAGATTAAACTTCCATATCTCGAGGCCATGCTCACATTCATCAAGCTCAGCGACAAGTTCAGTGATCCTATCTCGCAAGCGACAAAGTCACAACGATACGACGATGAGGAAGCTTTCGAAGTCATGAACTTCCGAATCGAACAATGGCGGAAGAGAGCGGTTGCGGACCCGTCCATAATTCAGCTGTGGCATAGCAACCCCCTAAGCCAGCCTCCAACCTGGAAAATCCTCTTGAATCTCCGGGCCGAGTCTGTTCGAAGTCTCCTATTCAAACCACATTTCTTCTCAAAAGCCGACGTACAAACCAGCAAGCAGTACCTCCGACCCGCCATTGAAGTGTTATTCGACGTTTGCAACGTTCTTTACAATCTGAACACGACAACGGACATTTACCGCAAACAACAACCGTTCTATCAGCCTCTTCTTGCATCCGCATCCGGGCTGGGCTTCGTGCTTACATCATTCCTTGAACACAACAGGTCAGCTGTGTTGGCTACTCTCTCTACAGAGGTTGCTGGAGCTATGGGCCGAAGCTACGAGATGGCTGTCGCCCTGGCAACTGGGTACGCGAAGATCTCAAGAGCATCCCAGGGGTTGGCTGAGAAGTTATCTGAAGTTCGAGAAAGTCTAACCGGCTTGGGGATGCTTGAGAGACCAAGAAAATGCCGGACAGGTTCGCAGGTGGCTCAGTTCAGCACGGATCATCCATCACGTCTTGGTGCCGATGTGGCTGTGGAGTCTGAAGTTGCAGGCACGTTGGCTAGGATTTCAAGTGTTAATAATACGGAATCCGGGTGGGATGGGTTGTTGGGGATTGATTGGACAACCGGCGGTGAGGCGAGCACAGTACTGTCAGAGAGTATATTTTAGTTCCAGTGACAAATGGTCATGATTGATACCCACTCATTTTCCAGATCCTCCGCTAGTCCCTTTTGCTTTGACAAGTGCTTGACTGCAAAAGATAATACAAGGAACAAATGAGAAGTGCACACCTGAGTTGCACGGTCGCATAAAGACTCTTGAGTGCAGAACAATAATCCAAGGTTGTAGTACGGACTCCCCTACATTCAATGCATCCTTGATGATTGATTATAAACGCCTAGTCTATTTTTAGATTCACTCATATACAATTATGCAATCAATTGTTGCATCTCGACAAGACTATGAAGGTCTAGTTGGTCTTGAAGTATCTGTCAAACCAAGTAATCGCCTGGTAAAAGGCCTGCTCCTTTGCAAACCGCTGCTTCTCATCCTTCACGTCACCACGAACAGAGAAACCATGAGAGACTCCAGAGAACAAATTAATTTGGTAGTCCTTACCTGTCTTCGCCAGTATCGCCTCACTTTCGTGGCGCTTCTCTGCGGGGAATATGTCGTCGAACTCAGCCGCAGCAATGGACAACGGCCCAGTAATGGCAGCCAACTCATCTGAGTCCACAAATGAGGGGTGAGCAATGAAGCCACACTGAATGCCGCTTTGGTAATGGCGCACAGCGTACTGAAGTCTTCTTTAGCAACCCGTGACTGACAACGGCAGTGCTGTAAGACTAGGAACTCACTTTTGCGCCGAAGCAGTACCCTGCTGCCCCAATCTTTTCAATGCCCATGCCTTTCAGATACTTGATTGCGGCCTGGACTATCGGGTCAATGGTCTCCGTCGTATGCGGATTTTGGCCGTCGGATCCTTCTTGCAGCCACTTCATGATATCGAAGTCCGCAGGCATATTTAACGGACAGGGATCACGGTTGAAAGTGTCGAGAACAAGACAGATGTAGCCATGGCGTGCAAACTCATCAGCCATGAGCTTGCTGTTCTGCCATATGCCGATGATGTCCGGCAGATACAGTACTGCTCGCGCGGGCGTCTGCTGAGATGTTGGTATCGCCAGATACGCTTCGATGTTGCCGTCAATTTGGATCAGGCTACCCTCAGGGGTACCTCTGCGATATGTTAGATTCGATTTTAAGCTACAAAATATGGCCTCATGTGTGAATGCGTACTCGTGTAGTTTGCCGGCTGTGCAGCATGCAGCGGGCGCGTGGGATGCCATGATTGATGACGATAACAGAGCCTTTCAGCAGCTTCAATGCTGTAATGCGTTCATGATCAAATCAGAAACATTCATCGCGACTGGTTATCTTATCTTGTTTACTCTCTTGGTGTTGCCGACCTGTCTCGGTCATCGTCGTATTGTGATGCGGGTCAGATCTGACAGCTTCGGAGCTTCCGTAGGTCCCCGGCAGCGGGGCCGGGACCCACTTTCCGAAGGTCGGAACTAGTTCCTGAACCATAACCCCAAAAACCACGATAAGAAACAGAGCGCATTTGTGACGTCGAAAGGCATTTGGCCATGTCTCTCGTTTTCTCTTACCAGGAACACTCATCCAATACAGTATTCTATCACATCCAACGAGCATATCTCACGCCCCCGACAACCCCCAAGATGCCTCCTTCTGACCCCCTTGACGATGTGCGGCCGATGTTTGAGCTGCGCGGTCGCAATTACATCGTGACCGGTGGAGCGCAGGGTATTGGATTTGCCTGCACTCGCGCCATCTGTGAGATGGGCGGTAATGTGGCGGTGCTTGATATCCAGGAGAAGCCAGTTGAAGAGTTTGGCTCTTTGACCGCAAAGTTCTCTACCAAAGCTATCTACATCCAGACCGACGTCACATCTCAGGAGAGTATTAAGGCTGCCTTTGATAAGGCGTTGAGTGAGTTTGGCACCATCGATGGCTGCGTGCCGGCCGCTGGTATCGCCATTGATAAGCCGTTCCTTGAGCAAACTTGGGATGAGTTCAATCGTATTCAAGAAATCAACGTTAGTCACTACTTCCGCGTGAGAATTATCATCGCTAATATTTTCAACAGGTTCGTGGAACTTTCTTCGTAGCTCAGCTCGTGGCAGCGCAAATGGTGAAGCAGGGCACTGGAGGTAGCATGGTCCTCCTGGCCTCTCAGTCTGCGCACATCGGTCTGCCTGGCTACCGTATGGCGGCGTACAACGCCTCAAAGGGAGCGGTTTTCATGCTGTCTAAGGCGTTGGCTGTTGAGTTGGCACCCCACCAGATTCGCGTCAACACCATCTCCCCCGGGTTTGTCGACTCGGAAATGACGCGCAAGGTACGAGAGCTGAAAAGCAAGCGAGAAGGAGAGCAGATGTGGCTGGCGCCTCCTAACCAACGGCTGAGCACGCAAAATGACTTGACGGGCGCTGTGATTTATCTTCTCAGTGACGCCGCGAGACATACCACAGCAACTGACATTGCGATCACTGGTGGCTTGCACGCGGGAACCATAGACGGACTGATCAGTTACGAGACCAAGCAGTAATCAACCGCATTTTCAACCCAGATTTGAGCATAAGTTACAAAAGTTAAATATATCAATTGTCCCTCCGCATGACGATGTTGAATTTTGACCAATGCCTCGATGTTTCAATCCCTTTGTTCGAGAATGGTGATCATCCTTCAAGCTTGTTCCTTTGCTTTTGCTGCCACAGCCCCTTCAGGGTCGTGAGCTACGACCTCAATTTCGATCTGCATGCCATCCGACCCCAATCTCGTAACCCCCACACAAGTCCAAAGCGCCTTATGGTTCGGCATCCATTTTTTGAAGTTCCTGACCATTGCCGCCTGTGCTTCGTCGGTAAGGTGAATGTGGTATGACCTCACGATGAAGACTTGCTCCCAGCCCTTCCCGTCAGCATCTCTCAAGACAAAGTCGACGTTTTCGAATGCTTGGTCAATGTGCTCGTCGATATCCCTAGAATGTTTGCCAGTGACTCTGTCGTAGCCACCTTTTGAAGTGAGTTATAAGATGTCTCGCGTTTTCGTGGCAAACAAGGTTGGATTTAAGAGATACAGCACGAAGCAAAAGTGAGCGAAGTACCTTGACCAGAAATGAAGATTTGATTTTCCATGCGCACAGTTTGATTGTACGCATGTGACTTGAGGTTGTCTGACCCGAAGCCTTGGTACGTGTAGTAGGTCAAGTGAGACATCTTGATTGGCGGTGGCAGTTGATGATGTGCGACTGTACTTGTTTGCCTAGAATGATTTGCGAATATTTCATCAAGCGGACATTTGCTTATATTCTGGCTAGTCACTACTCGTAGTGTCTGACTGACGTAGCACTCTGGTAGTGACCACGGCGGAATTTATATTCCTCAGCATTCATGTTGCAGAGGTACCACTCAAAACAGTCCAGATCATTCGTCATCATCTAAAAGCGAAGTGTCTTGAGTTGACATGCTTAGATGGCCCGATGGTTGACGACTTGTTTCCTGCCCTGCTCAGATTTGGCAAGTCTTCAGAATGGAAAGTTGCCAAATCAGGTTATGCGGAGATATTGGCGGCTTGTAGGCTTACCATTGGATCTTTCTATTGGGGCGATCCCGACCCTCCGACGCTTTCAATGCACACACCAGAGACCTTGGATATGCACGTGCGGAAAACATATCGCGAACCTCCACATGAACATTCGACTGTTATCAGATTTCAATCATGAAATTGTGCTTGGAGCGCCGATACCGGGAGAGATGCCGCTCGGTGCCGGAAATACAGGGACCTGCCGTTGATAAGGCAGTGAGAGGAATATGTATTCCGCTTAGTCAATTGTCGCAATATTCTTGTAAGGGTACTCTCCAAACTATGGGATCTCAGGCAAAGGCCATTCAATTATCGTTTAGACTCCTGGCACTCAGATTCTTAGGCAGCTCGAACATCAGAAACTAACATTGTTGCCTTTAGCTGATGGACAAGCAAGACCGCAACGATGACGATAGAATCTCATGGAGAGAAGCTTCAAATGTCAGAGAAAGTGTCATCCAGTGGCATTTCGATAGCATTTCGGCCTGAGCTGTTGGATGCCAGCCCTTTATCACAGTCTCCGTACACTTTGCGTGGCATCAGTATACCCTCAGTGCAGACAGCAATCGTTACGCCAAAGTTGGGCCCGAGCCTCAACCAAGAGGTCCAATCAATCCCCGTGCGACCCCCAGAGCCTGGCGAAGTTGTTGTCAAAATAGCTTGGACAGGTATTTGTGGCAGCGTAAGCGGTCTTCTTGGGATCCAAGTGAGCGAATTGCTAAAGCAACACATTCACAGGATGTTCTGTTCTCACTCGGCCCTGGAGACGGCCTCCGAGGACCAAATCATATTGCTGGCCACGAAGGTATCGGGCACGTAGTCATGAGCTTCGATCGATCACTTCTAGGCAAACCAGTTGCGGCGAGATATCTGGCCTCCTACTGCCGATCTTGCTACTATTGTTCGCACGGCATCCCCGAATCCTGTCAGGCACAGACAACCTTCCCTCGCCACCACAACGGCACGTTTCAGCAGTACCTAACAGCACCGTATACTTCACTCATGCCGCTGCCAAATTTTGTCTTCGATGAAGGGATGGGTATCAGTCCTGGAACGTACACCACCGCTCTATGTTCCGGGGCCGCGGCACTCAGGGCTTTGAAGTCTGCGAATCCTTCCCCGGGCGACGTGGTCATTGTCAGTGGGGTTTGCGGCGGAATTGGACATCTAGCCGGAATGATGGCCCGCACTGTTTTCAAAGCTAAAGTCATTGGTCTCGATCTGGCATGGAAGGCTGAAGCGTTGGGCTCGAGAGCTGCCGATACCTTTGACGAATTCATTGCCGCCCCCGACCAGGCGACTGACTGGGACGAGTTCCAAAGGAGCATTTCCGACGCGTGCCAAAGACTACGTAATTCCAAAGAGGCTCGGCGAAACGCCGATTATCTGGTTGTTACATCAGGTTGCGAAGCGGCTTTCGAAGGACTGATCGATTACGTTTGCGATGGAGGCTCAGTCATATGCGTCGGGTAAGACACTACTCACCAATGTGCATGTGAAGCTCTAACTGTGATCAGGGTACCGAAATCAAGAGGAAACTTGACCATACCCTTGGCTTTGATGGTGGAACGTTCGATTAGTTTCCAGGGTCTCCTGATGGGTGGATGGGATGAGAGTTATGAGGTTATGGAGTACATCAGAGAGGGCAAGCTGCGGCCTCTTGTGGTAGAAGCCTGCCTGGAGGAAGTTCCATTTCGAATGAAGGCCTTCCAAGCCCATCATAATATCGGGAAGGTCGTTGTTAGGATGGACGACTCAATATGAGATGAACGTCCTGTTTGATTTTGCCAAGACGCAGCATCCTTCACCACTGCGTATCGAAGACTGTGCCGTCGTTGTGCGCAGTAGATCCACCAACAGCCGACGGTCAACCCACCCTGGAGGTGTGCTGCCTAGTAAAGGCGGGGCGAGACGTTCGGTTCGGATAGGTAGCACTCGTGAATGGCCTCTTCTGCCCGTCAGACATGTTTTTTTCTTTTTCTTATAGAACCCCTCTTGACAACCTTAAGAAGGGGCCTGAACTGTTCATCGAAATTGCCCATCACTCAGAAACCGTTCACACGATGTGCCAGTTCTGTCCTCGACCCGGGGACCATGGCTATCCTTTGGACGCACAGGATCCGCAGTATTCTCTTTACGTCACTGAAGAGGAAGGAATCTACGACCATTCCGAGGGTGTGGAAGCGAGATACTGCCGCAATCCATTTCCACCAAAGACCGTGGTCCACTCTGCACCCAGCCACGACGGCGCCCCAACCTTCGCTGCGTACTCAGTCTTTGAACATACCCCAGAAAACTCCAAAACCGCAGTCCGACCTCTGCGCCCTCCGTTGGGCATCGCCATTTACGACACGACACAGAACGCTCATCCTGCCCGCAGCGCTCGCCTAGCACGCGCTGTCTTTGATCGCACCTCTCAGTACCGCCAACGTCGAGACTCCAGACCAGACCGAATTGAAGTTATCACACTTCCCTTGTCTCTATCATTAACAGATGCTGAACGTGCGGAAATTTGCGCACGTCACCATGAGAATGAGGCCCGCAGCCGTATGTTGATGCTTGATTATGGTGAGGCAGTCTCGTGGTTTCTGCCTGGACCTATCATGGAATGGCAGTATGCGCGGAAGATCTTTGCTGTTAACCGATTGGACGATAACGGCAATGACGAGGTCAAGGTGGCCGCTTGGGAGGAGTCGTTGAACGAGGCAGAGAATATTGTTGAAGAGAAAGCCCGCTGGAATCCCCAGGCGAGCCCTGGAAGCTTTCTTACCATTGAGTGGCAACCCCGTAAGGATGCGTGGCAATTTCGCTTAGGCAGCGCTTTTGACCCCAAAAAGGATAGAGAGATGGTAGAGTATTGTTATGGGCTTGAGGCTCTGGGGCATGAGTTGATGGAGGTGACAGCTGCGAATTCGGTCTATTACAGCCACTTCGTAGGTGACGGCGTTCTTGATTTCCTACTGAAGAAGGCTAGGCTGGAATGACGACTGTAGAACTTTGGGGAATCAATATTTAAATTTCCGAATTAGTTCTGAAAATGCTTCTGCCATTCAAATGGCTGTTAGTCAACTTCCAATGCCACCGGACTTGATGAGCTCCTGCATTTCTCCCCAAAGGCAATTTTTATTGGCGTATATGGCATAAGACACAATTACAAGCAGACTGAATTATACGTCTGCCTCACACGGAAAAGATGGCAGCAGGCCCGGGGGCTCTACACTACTCCTTGACATTGATCGCCCTCCATGGCTACCTCAAGTGACCAGGACAGTCTTTTTTTGCCTATTCCTGAAGGATCTTTTCACGATAGGAATATATTTTCCATCCTCTGGCTACTTGATATTGAAACATCGACGACTGTCGGACGATACTTGCCCCCGTTGGTTCGGTCCTCAATCGGAGATAGCAGATGTGACTACTCGTCATCACCTCACTTAATTTAGTTCGACAGCTGTGCTATACCACATGAAGTTCTTGCGCCGTCCTTCATTGCCAGATATTACGCATGTATATTGTCAAATGGATACGTACCCGGAGATGTGTATCGACCTGAATCGCACGCATTGTAACCAGGGCGGAACATAAATTCCGCACACGTTCAGAGGGGGAAACTGGAAGATTGTACCGAGACATTAGCCTTATCTGGGGTCAGACGGGAATGATAAGAAATCCGGGGTAAAGTCGGGAGTGGGCCGCTTTCAAACCATATCACTATGCAGTCTGATAAGATTAAGTGGGATGTATAAGAGATTGTAATCGTAGCCGACACTTCATCCTGGTGTTCTAGATAACCCGAGTTTTCTCAGTGTTGCAATATTCTTCTCTCCGTTTCAAAAGATCAGTAGACACGGTAACAAAGACAACAATGACATCAGCAAACATGAAGCAAGATAAAGCAGATCTTGTAGACGATTTAGTCGAACATGGCAACATCAGCGAAGATTGTCAAGAGCAATTGTCATGGAGTGGACAGCTCACCGAGCTCAAGCAGTCTTACCGTAGTGCACTCGCCTGTTTCGCTTGTGCGTCCGTCGCCATCGTTATTGGTTACGACATGAACCTCATTGGGTCAATCATTGCGAATAAGGAGTTTGTGAAACAGTTTGGAGTCTTCAATGAGGAACACCAAGCCTGGACACTTCCGGCAGACCGACAGTTGGCATGGACTATCTGCCAGTTCTGTTCTGCCATGCTGGGCGCTGTGATCGTGGGGACAGCCAGCGATCGCTTCGGCCGTCGCATTTGCGTCTTCATCAACATTGCGTAAGTATCTACCAGCTCTCTGCGCACGTTTAAATTCGAATGGTGGATGACTCCAGGCTACTGATCATCGGTACGGTCGTCGAGCTTGTGGCTCCCAACTGGGGTGTTTGGTCCGTTGCAAAGGTTATCTTCGGATTTGCCATGGGATTCATGCAGGGAAACACGCAAACATACGTGGCTGAGATTGCTCATGTTCGGATTCGTGGTTTCATGCTGGCTCTATTCTCTATTCCAGTTCTGGCTCATAATTGGGGTGTTTCTATCCTCGTGTGTTCTGGAGGGCACGTCCAGAATCTCTGGCACCTGGTCATGGAAAGCAGCTGTTGTCTCCCAGTTTGGCATTGGCTTGATCAGCTTGTCGCTTTTCACATTCCTAACGCCGGAGTCACCCTACTACCTCGCAGGAAAGGGTGAGACCGAAAAGGTCAAAATGGTTCTCTGTAGCCTTCGTGGCAAGGAGCCTGGGTACATTGTTGAAGCCGATGTTGATCTCATCATGTGAACCATCGAGCATGAGAAGTCAACAAGCGGAGCAGAGGTGTCTTTTATGGACTGCTTCAGAGGGGTGGACTTGCGGCGAACCCTGCTTGCCTGTTTACCCATGGTCATGCAACAATTTTCAGGTCGGTCCCCCTTTCCTCTCCAGTAGATAGACTCTCTTACTGACTCGTTCAAATCAGGTTGGCCTCTCTGCGGCAACTACCTTACATACTTCTTGGCACTAGCTGGCCTGGAGGACGCCTTTCTTGTCACAGTGATTGCGAACGTTCTTTCAATTTTCGCTGTCCTTCTTTCTTTCTCTCCAGTGGAGAAGATTGGGCGACGTCCACAATTACTGCTGGGTCTTTCGGGTATGATTCCCTGCTTGCTGGCCATCACCATTCTAGGCTGGGTAGGTCGCGGTACCCTAGCCAATGGGCGAGCGCTGGCGGCCTTTTCTATCATTTGGACCATTCTGTACTACATTTCCTTGGGAGCTATCCGGTGGACGCTTGTTGGTGAGATCTCGTCTGTTCGGTTGAGGGCCAAGACCACATCAATTGCAACCATTACGAATGCGGTGTGCAACCTGGCATGGGCGGTGGCCATTCCCTATCTCATCAATGAGGAAGAGGCCGATCTCGGCCCCAAGGCGGGAGTTGTGTTCTTGGGCCCTGCTTGTGCTCTAACCGTCATGGCTTTTTTTGTTGTTCCGGAGACTAAAGGCAAGACTTTTGCTCAACTCGATCGTTTGTTTGAGCTTCGTACTCCGGCACGCAAGTTCTGACCGGGCTAAGAATGGCCGCCTGACGCATGCACCATGCCATTGAGGGCTTGGGTTCCATAGATCTTGTGGCTCTGAGAAAATCAAGTTTGTTGGATTGGAAAACACAAATGGATGGCATGAGAAGTTAACATCCTCATTGTGATCCAGACCTCTTCTGTGTCGGGCATCCATTAAGACTCTGCGCATGTCCAGGTTAGTGGGACGATGGCAATGGCAAAACCTTCAATTGCGGCTTCAGATTGCGTGTTGGCAAAGGTCGCCCATCCTCAAATATCGCCGATGAATTCGCTACTGAAATAAGATCCAAATGTCTTCCCAAGAGACTCGTGTTGATAAATCTACCTTGCGAACCTGCTCCTTTTTCTCAGTTCACCGCCCCATTTGTAAAGGACCACCATGCCCACAACACCCAAAATGCAGAGGCCGCCCAACAAAGTCGAGCCTCCCGCAACGCCAAGTCTATCATACAAGGGCGTAAACCAAAGCAATGCACCCGTTGGAATCAGGCACCGAACGAAGCCATTTCCCGCAAAAGCTGAAGCGGCATAGTCTGGATACCCGAGTGAGATGTAGACAAAGATGCACTGCAGAATGATTACTAAACCAGCGGCTGTCAATGCGACACCAATTGTAGGTGCCATCCAGTGAATATCTTCTCTCGATGTCCAAGCAAAAATGAACATGCCGAGAGGTACGAGTAGAGATGCGAGAACCGCAGGTATCAGTCTCTTCTCTGGCTCTATCTGGCCTCCATCTATGACGGCTGGTGTTACCCAGTAGTGCGTATAGAAGCAGTACGGAATGCCAATAGTCACGACGGCGATGACAATGGACAGATAAACCAGCCCAGTCTGTCCCATGCTGAAACCGTAGAGCCCTTCGTACACAGTGGGAAGGATTTCGAAGAACGAGTAGTATATGCCATATACACAACCAGCATAGACACTTGTGAACATGATGGATGGATCGAGAAGATGCATCTGCCACGGCACCACAAGAGAGCGGAATAGAAGATCTCGGGTGGACTTGGTAGGTTTCGTCTCCATAAGTCGGTAGTCGCGACTGGGGTCGATTCTACTGAGCCTCTGCGAGCGGGCATACAGGATGTTCGATGCTGAGGTCTCGGGAAGACACAACTGAAGAAAGGTTCTTGATCAGTACCAAACCGCAGACAGAGATCATGTGAAACTTACTAATAAGAAGATGACAGGCGCATTGGCTAGAACGAGCTCCCAGAGTGCCCATCGCCAGCCCATTACTGGCACCGCAAAACCGGATATTACTGGTGCCAAAGATGCCGCTGCAAAACCAGAACAGGCCCAAGTGTAAAGTGCCAGTGGACGCATGTTCTCTGAGCTGATGTCTGATAGAGATGCACCTCCCGATGTCAGCATCGGAGCCCCAAAGAACCCCTGAAGAAACCGGAGTACCATCAATCCCTCGACATTGCCCTCCGAAGCAGCCAAAACAGAGATAACAAGGTATACTGCAGTTGCAACAAGGTATGGAGGATTCCGTCCAATTCTCGCGACATCGGCCAGGGGGGAGAAAATCAGCGGACCGAATCCGTAGCCGAGAACGAAGAGGGCGAGTCCGAGACTCGCAATCGTATGAGACACGTGAAACTCAGCCATAACGCCCTCTTGAGAAGCCGCGAATATTGAAGATGACAGATATACTGCGGCATTGGCGTAGTTGATGACAAAATAGACGTAGGCCTTCTTGGTGGTCGACCAATTGTGAGGATTTGCGTTGTCATCCGGTTCATACCAGCCTACAAGAATCGCATCATCTCGAGAATGTTCGCGGTATGTCGTGATAGGTTCGTCAAAGCTCGGTATTTGATAGCCATCATCATCTTCTGGAAACTTGAGCCAAGAACCTTTTGTGACGCATCTCGTAATGTAACCAATCGGTGTGTCGACGAAAAAGTCCCGGCTGTGAGAAGACATTGCTGGGAGGGTTGAGGGGAGCTCGACCTTGGCTCGTTGTTGCACCCAGACTCTGGCGCACATGCAATACGCATGTATATAAGTGATGTTCTTCACTTTCATGTCTTTATCGGGCACGGCCAGTCGAGTTAGTGAGAAGCCGCCCATCGAAACTCCGATCCCGGTTGGTGCAAGACAGTAGTAGGGCGGAATATGCATTCCGCCACATAGGGTTTGTAATCTTGAGGACATATCTGATGGCGTAATATCATGTGTCGGCATGGGTTTGGCCATCCACGGAAAATAATGTCCTCCACGACCTCCCCCTTGGTTAACGCGCACTGAGTAAGTGACGCTCGAGAGAGACAGACACAGAACGTGAACTGATTGTAGGAATCATTACGACAAATGTAATAGTGGCAGATTTCATTCTGCATTTCAAACTCTTAACGAATCATCATTGTATGTGCTGTTGTCCGTCTAAGCTAAAAAGAAGAGCCAAAAGAAAACAAAAACCCATCTCATTTGAGCTGATGAAAAAGTCCGGTCTTTCCCACCATCAGGCTTCGCGCCGTCACATCTTGTGAACCCATGAAATCTCATTATCCACTGTGACTTCCCCAACTAAAACCAAGTCAGCTGCGTTGGGTCCGACAAAAATCTTGAAGGTTGATCCAGCGTCGATGACCCATTTCTTCGATTCAGGGTCAAAAGCTCCGAACTCATACAGGTCAATCGGAACCTCGACAAAGCAGGACTCCCCTGTTCCAATTTCGGGGGTCTTTTCGAAGCCGCAAAGTTGTTTCTTTGGTCGACTCAATCTCTTGTTAG
This sequence comes from Colletotrichum fructicola Nara gc5, assembly GCF_000319635.2. Lineage (NCBI taxonomy): Eukaryota > Fungi > Ascomycota > Sordariomycetes > Glomerellales > Glomerellaceae > Colletotrichum > Colletotrichum fructicola. The sequence goes on along the minus strand of NW_027094051.1, from coordinate 1,367,930 downwards.
ATGTAGCAGAAAAGAACGCGAGGACAGTATGGCGCCCGGGTAACTCATTTCCGCCAAGATTGGTCACTCGACAAAGTACCTTGGCCGCATCTCCCAACTTCAGTGTTTGGCCTGAAAGCTTCGCTTCAGAGATTTCGAAGACGCTATACGAAAGACCAAAGCCGAGTGGAAAGAGCGGCGATATGCCGAGAAAGTCCCACCAGCGGTGTCCGGCATGAATTCCCTCGGCGTAGAGACATGAAGTATCAGCTCCGGGCTCTTGTGGTGCGGCCACTCCAGGAGCGTGCTAAATGCTGGGAGGAAACGTGACCGGAAGTCTGCCAGAAGGATTGAAGTCACCACAGATGACATCTGCTGCCGCATTCCCTAGCTCTTGTCCTTGATACCAAGTGTAGAGCACAGAATCAACTTTGTGGATCCACGGCTCCATCTTGACCGGCGTTCCCGCCTGAATTACAACGATCGTGCGTGGACAGACGCGAGAAACCTCTTCTATGAGCTTAGTCTGATCGCCTGGGAGCTCCCAATGCGGGATCTCCTGGCCCTCGGTCTCCCATTCTTTGTCCCTTCCAACTACTACAACCGCTGCATCGCATCCATTGCAGACATCGGCTGCCTCTGTTGGGAGATCAGTTTCATCATGCTCCTCGTAGCCGAAACGAACTCCTTGGAATTTGTCTTCCATGGGTCTCATCCGAGGGATGAGGTCGGCGTGAAGTTGTCTGTTGTGAGAGTGGCCTTCTATGCGAACAGAATACTCGCGACCAGCAACAAGCTCTTTGCTCAAGACCGTCTCATTTGATCCATAGGTAAAAAAGAGCGTGGCGCTCTCGTTCAAGTCCCCCGCTTCGGTGGCGACCTCCTCATCATTGATGAAGAATGCTGCCTTTCCGATACTCGCAAGAGAAAGACGGCGAATGCCGCTGGTCTTCGGGATGAGAATCGTTCTGACGCGATAGCAAAAATTGGTCTCCGCAGTGATTTCTGGAGGACTGTCGCCGAAAGAAATGTAGTAGAGATCATCACTGAGAGAAACCGTTAGTCCGCAGTTCTTAGGCTAAGTCCCGCAGGCACTTACATGTGAGTTGTTGCCACTGGCTTCGAAGTATGATCATGACCAACGAACCAGTCCACAGCCCCTCCTCCTTGGTCGGTGTCTGGATCCCGACAAATATGAGACGATGCCGTTGGAAGGTACCTGTTGACTTTGGCACCGATAGCGTGTACAATGGTCGTCTTTTCGTTATCGAATTTTGCAGACAGAGAATCGAATACTGACGTCCAGTAGGGTGCCTTGATGTAAGCACTTCCGCCGCCGCCCGCCACAACTCTCTTCGCATTCGGGCCCACAATGGCAACCTTTCTGATATTCTCTGAAGGTCGGAGCGGCAGAGATTGATTCTCATTCTTCAACATGACGATTCCAGATCTAGCAGCATGTCTGAGCTTTAGCGATTGTTCAGGCGTATTCAAACAGATCTCTTGATGGTCGGAAGGATCTTCGAACCTGCCAGCCTTTTCTAGAAGCCGCAACAAACGTCTGACTGAGTCGTCGATAGTATTCATGCTCACTTCTCCATTCGACAGGAGAGCCATGACAGCGTTTTGGGTACGCTTAGCAGGGGGCCCTGGCATCTCCAAGTCAAGCCCGGCGTTAATGGACGGCCCAATCGAGTTGGTTCCACCCCAGTCACTCATGAATACACCTTCCCAACCCCACTCGCGACGGGCAATCTCAGTGAGTATATCGTATGATGAATCGCAGTGGTGGCCATTCAGTTTGTTGTAGGCCGACATCATGCACCATGGGTCTGCATCCCGCACGACCATCTGGAAAGGTTTGAGGTGGACTTCACGTAGAGCCCGGGTTGGGATGATGCGGTTGCCGTGAAACCGGTCGATCTCTTGATCATTACCTGAAACGAGTTGTTAGTTAGGCTTTCAGCACAGTGTGGGCCTTACTTACCAACAAAATGCTTTGGGGTAGCCCCGATACCTCTCAACTGCAAACCATTCACAAGAGCTGTGCCCAGCCTTCCAGTCAAGAACGGATCTTCGCTGTAGGCTTCGAAGTTTCGGCCTCCTAAGGGATTGCGATGTAAACATATTGTGGGACTGAGTAAGACCGAGGCAGACTTCGACTTGGTCTGTGGAAGGCAACAGTTAGCTTGATAATCTGCATAATTAGAAGGAATAAATTCACACCTCTTCTGCGAGAAGCTCGCCCATTTGCCTGAGAAGTTCAACATCCCAAGTTGCGCCCAGACTCACACCAGATGGCAAGAAGGCTGCTGGAACTCCCTCGCCAAATATTTCTCCCCTGGCACCTGATGGTCCGTCAGAGACCTACGGAAAGATATGTTAGGCCAGAGCTTGGAGATTGATAGTTGAAGTGGTCGTACCTTGATGTTAGGAATACCAAGCCGTTCAACTTCAGCAGTACGCCAGGTCGACTTTCCTGCCAGAAGGCTGATCTTTTCCTCAACGCTTAGTTGCGAAATCAATTGTTCGATGTTTATCGCCATGGTTGGTCAAAATCGCTTGATCGCGGTTGTGTTTGTCTGAAGACTGCTCCGCATGTACAAAACGAGAGCAGGTGTCTATGTCAATATCAATGAGATCAACGCGGGTGATGGCGGTCATCTCAGAAACGCCGTCTTATCTCACATGGCTGGTGATCACACTTGCTTTTTGAAGTTGAGATAGGAAAGTCCGATAGCCGGAGCAAGGCGGGATATGCCTTCCGCTCGATACCCCACATCTCGGCGACATCCGTATCAGCCCAATTTACCCCACGTATCGTGGCGGAATACATATCCCGTTAAGCCATATGTTCTTTCGCAGGGTAAGCCCATTACTCGGCATGTTATCGGTGCGATAAGACAACTCACGTATTTGTAAATTGTAAAATCCATGATGAAGAGCTGTGCTCATCTTCCCCAAGTCCGATCAATGATCATATAGATCTCGGTTCCGGTTGCGAATGGTAGACAGCAGCTGGTTCTGCACAATGATGTTAGAATTCTGTTCCAAATCAGAGCGCAGATAACTTTCTTCCAGTCCTGTGTCTATGGATTTTGGCGCCTCTGGGCTATGTGGTATTGGGTGCTTAGTGAGGTATTCGATTGGTTTGAAAGTTTCTCCCTTGAACGCTGGGTTCAAGCTCTGCTGGGATGATCTGAAAGCTAGCCTGTGTATATAGGTCGTTGTGACTTCAAATCTCCCGTTACGCGAGTTTCTTTGTTGCTCTCTGTCTTTTCGATAAGCCTATATACATGACTACCTACTGGACGCCCTTCACCCTACAACAGGGTCGCGCCGACGTCAATTAACACACACACACACAATTCAGTTTGAGCTTCTGCGACATTTGGAAAGGGTTCTCGGCAATGCGCATGGCAGATACGACCAGCGGTTGCCGGCGCCACTGTTCAGACTGGCGGTCTGGTTTGGATGTACAGTTAACTGAGTACAAATTCGTTGATAGCGCAACAGTCACTTCACAAGCGAAGACGAGTTCTTTACCATGGAACTTGAATAATCAGCTGAACTAGGAAGCTACGTTTTTTCAGCTCGACCAAAGTCATGGCAGAAGTTGGCATCCAATACACGAAGGTTCAAGAGCGCGAAATCATAATCGTCCCAGTAAATCTGAAGGGATCTCAGCTTGCTATCGTAATATCCCTTGCGGGGATATGTTGTTGTCTCTGCGTCAGCATTTCGCAGTCTTTCAGATCAAACTTCAGTTGCGAATGCAGCTAAAGTGACTGGTGTGAAACACATTGTCTGGTCAGCTTTGAGCCTTTGATGGTTGTGATTCCGTCCCTGGGCGTGGCTGACCTGCGTGGACAGGTAATCTAGACTACAACTAGTAGGTTTCTTGGATGCGTCGTCGACTGGAAATAGAAAGTAGACGTGATTGACCACATGTTTAAGATTTGCCTCCCGTATGCGTACATCGATACTAGATGGTGGAAACAGATTGCATTTCCGTGCCTTCCGTCCGGCTGAGTCGACTGTGACCTTCGGACTTTACTAGAACCATTATGCATGCTAATGGGAATACGCCCATACACTGGCTGACATTCGTGATTTTGGTCGATGTGTCGTTAAAAATCATTACCGACGCTCTAAGTATCAGTAACACAGTCCATGTATACAGCAGATTTTGACACAGATTCAGGTCTACCAGGCTCTCGAGAAAGCCAACGGGGCGGTAATAGAGTATTGTTATGTAAGTGAGCCTCCAAAACCTTCTAAAGCTCAACCAGTTGAACGCGAATTGCAGGATGAACTTTGGATTGAGATAGATATATCTGGCTTGTCAGCTATTGAAGGTACATGGATCTAGCGTGAAGTATCGAGACCGCACCCACAGACTTGCAGAAAACAACTGGATAACCTTGTAGCTCTGAAGTGCGTGAAACCGCAATGGACGTTCATCGAGAAACTCGCGATTGCAAGCGGTGATTCCTCACGAATGCTACTGTGCTGTTTTGGTTGAAATCAGTTAGCAGTGAAGATAATCGAAATCGCGAACACAACGTTCGCAATTGCCAGTACGCGCCGTTAATCTCATCAGCCGAGGGAGGTCGAACAAGCTACGTCATTTGATCTGATAAGATGCGATAGATATGCCCCTATTGAGCATCTGACCTGTCTGGACCCGGGAACACAGCCTGTCCATTTTCAGGTTCCGTCCCTGGATTGAAAATTTCCTTCATTTATATTGTGGAGACGCTAGGAACTTGCCCAGCCGATCGACCGGGACCTAGCCTCTAGGGGTGCAATACTCAGCCCCCCTGCAAAAACAAATGACAACCTACGGATCGCCGCACGCATTCGGATACCCCCATGGCGACATTTATCACAAGTCGGAACGTTGAGAACATCAAGTCAACGAGGCTCTTCACAAAATGGCATGTATAAGCTCGGTCTCCGAGGAATACCACGCTCAATAAGATCCAGCATGCGAGATGATCTTTACCGCGTCGTTGGTGTCTGCCGCTCCATGTTGCAGTGAGATTGACTATGTGCTCAGATGGGGTTCGCCAAAAGTTAAGGATTCAACGTTAAAGCCGCATGCAACGAGAGAACGGTGCCTAGCATTGGTCTCGGCCCTGTGCAGAATTCTACGAGATCCCTGAAATCCCTCAGCCGGGCCGATAGCCCCACCGCCGTCCCGGTGGCCCTTCCGGCGCTATCGCGGCGGAAGCTGACAACCGCGCGCGAGAGCGTTTGCATGACCGGGGACAAGGTATTTGAACCTCTTGCATGGATGTTGAACTGAACTGTTGGCTGGAATGTTCATCCCATTGTGTCAGCCAAGTTGAAGGGCGTTTCGGGGATAGTCCTAGGTAGCCGTTCCCCTCCGATGCCGCCAGGTTCCGAGATAAAGTCGAAACCAACTCGGATGCTTTCGCCTAGTGTACTCTAGTGGTTTGTAGCCGTGGGAATGTAGGCATTGTTTTTCTTCGGTAGCATTCCTCTAGGCTACTTGTCCACTTATTGCAGTGAGGCAGTCGGAATAACAGTCGCAGTAGTCTTTACATCCAGGGTAATTCGTAGAGCCCAGCGAAATAGACAAATTGGCGAACATCAGCTACTCGAGTAGCCAGTACTACTAGATATTGACTTGGATTTCCCAAGATGCAGCAGGGCTTGGACGATAACTTCCTTCCTGATATGGCAATTTATGGTCGTGAGCGGTATCTCAGCGCCCGCCGTAAAAAGGACAGCCAGGGGAGCCGACTCGTATTCAGACGAACTCCAATGTTGTCTCCTGAACGTCCCTGCAAGCCAGAAGTGCTTCCCACGTGTATAAGTGAGACAATATGATAAGGCACTATCCGCGTATCTGGTCTGAATAATGCATTAGTGACCGTCCGAAGATGCCGAGCATGGCGCTGTGGAGTTGGGTTGCCCTGATCATGTCGGCAATCTTTTGCTAAGCATTTCAAAGACCCACTTGTAAGGAAAAACAACAGTGGATCCCAAATTCTTGTTTCTCGCCGCTGCCGTTATGTGGGCGAATGTTCAAGAAGAAGAAAAAAAGACACTGACTCGTAAAAGGCTCGTTTTCGCCATTCCAGAGTCGCATCAGCACAAAAAAGAAGAAAAAATAGGGATATTTCGTCATATCTTTACAGAACATCATACGTCACTCGGAGTTCGCGTAGCGGCCCCCTTGTTTATCTTCCAAGACCACACTTGAGATTTGGCTAGTTCCGGGAGTCTGGACTTAGACAGCTCTGCGGATTTACGCGCGAGCGCCGAGTTCCAGAAAATGCCCACCAGTCGGTGGAGAGAGCGGATCAACTCAGCTACAGCAACCTGGATGGAAATTTGGAAGACTTTCTAAGCATGACATAAGTTGATTCTACCGCGCGGTGGACATGGGACCCAGCAGGCCAGCCGTTGAGCCAGGCGGGAGCTAGATATAAACTCAAGGGATCGTCACCACGTGTTGATTCTATTCTCATCTCAGCATCGCACCGCATCCGACTTCAACTTTCAACATGCTGCGCTCCATTGTCTCCCTACCGCTTCTTGCGGCCACCGCGCTCGCCTACCCCGCTGCATCCTCTCAGCGCTTCGACTATGTCATCATCGGCGGTGGTACCAGCGGTCTGGTCGTTGCCAACCGTCTTTCGGAGTTGAAGAACGTCACCGTCGCTGTCATTGAGGCCGGTGACTCTGTCTACGACAACGTCAACGTTACCAGCCCCTCTGGCTACGGATTGGCCTTCGGCACCGACATCGACTACGCCTACCAGACTACTGCCCAGAAGTATGGCGGCAACAAGACCCAGACCCTCCGCGCCGGCAAGGCTCTTGGCGGTACCAGCACCATCAACGGCATGGCTTACACCCGTGCTCAGGACGTTCAGATCGACATCTGGGAGCGTCTTGGAAACGACGGCTGGAACTGGAACAACCTCCTCAAGTACTACAAGAAGTCCGAGACTCTCCAGGCCCCTACCACTGTCCAGGTAGACGATGGCGTCACCTACATCCCTGAGCAGCACGGTACCTCCGGTCCTCTCAAGGTCGGCTGGAAGTCCGGCGGTGTCGAGAAGTCCTTCGTCGACGTCTTGAACCAGACCTACAATGCCGTTGGCGTCCCTGCCCTGAAGGACATTGCTGGTGGAGACATGGTCGGCTGGAACATCTACCCCGCCACCCTGGACACTGCTCTTCAGGTTCGCGATGATGCTGCCCGCGCGTACTACTTCCCCTACCAGAACCGCACCAACTTCCGCGTCTTCTTGAACACCGAGGCTCAGAAGCTCGTCTGGGCTGAGGGAGCTGAGGCCACCGCCTCCGGAGTTCTCGTCAAGGACAAGACCGGTGCTACCCACACCGTCTATGCCAACAAGGAGATCATTCTCTCTGCTGGCTCTCTCAGATCTCCTCTCCTCCTGGAGCAGTCCGGTGTTGGAAACCCCGAGATTCTGAAGGCCGCCGGCATCCAGACCAAGGTCAACCTCCCCACCGTCGGTGAGAACCTCCAGGACCAGATGAACAACGGCCTCGCCCAGACCAGCTCCAAGAACTTCACCGGTGTCACCACCTTCGTTGCCTACCCCAACGTCGACGACGTCTTCGCGAATCAGACCGCTTCTCTCGCCGCCAACATCAAGACCCAGCTCTCCCAGTGGGCCGCCCAGGTCTCCGAGTACACCAACGGGGTCGTCACCAAGGAGCAGCTTGACAAGTTCTTCGACATTCAGTACGACCTCATCTTCACCGACAAGGTCCCCCTCGCTGAGATCCTCATCACTCCTGCTGGTTCTTCCTTCTCCACCGAGTACTGGGCTCTCCTTCCCTTCGCTCGCGGCAACATCCACGTCACCGGCGCCAACTCCTCTGCTGCCAAGATCAACCCCAACTACTTCATGATGGACTGGGACATGACCGAGCAGATTGGTACTGCCAAGTTCATCCGCCAGCTGTACAAGACTGCTCCTCTGAGCCAGTACTTCGCCAGCGAGACCAAGCCTGGTTTGGCCACCATCGCCGAGGATGCCTCTGACGATGTTTGGTCCAAGTGGATCCTTGAGAACTGTAAGTTTGCCGAACTACCTGAACACTTGAATATGTGTGCTAACCATCGTAAACACAGACCGCTCCAACTTCCACCCTGTCGGCACCACCGCCATGATGTCCAAGGAGCTGGGTGGTGTTGTCGATGCCAACCTCAAGGTCTACGGCACCAGCAACGTCCGCGTCGTCGATGCCGGTGTTTTGCCTTTCCAGGTTTGCGGCCACCTTGTGTCCACTCTCTACGCCATTGCCGAGAAGGCTTCGGACATCATCAAGGCTTCCGCCTAGATGATCTGCTTTGGTCCCGTGACAGGGTTTCTCGTTAAGTTCAAGTTTTATAGATCTCTGCTTTCATCACATAGACATACCCAAAGGTTGGAAAATGGGAGCGATAAATGGATAGAGTCCCTTTCGATGTACATATAGACTAGATTACATACATCAAACTTTCACAGAGTAAACAATACTTCCTGCAAACTAGCCTACCGTCAGCTCAACTGGTCATGAAACGCCACGAATGAAGTGGAGACATTCTTTTTCGATGAACTAGGGAGCAATGACGAAGCTTTATCACCTGCATGAATTACAACGCTTCCATGAGCCCGTTCAATGAGTTCAGCATGATGCCCTGCCTCAGAGGCTGGTAGAGGATGACAATAAGGATGGGATGCATGCGCTGCCTAAAATGGAATTTAGTGGATGCGACTCTCGTTGCTGATTGGCCAAAACAATCGTCGCTTCCGCGCGTCATTCCCATGGACGGCCCCATGATGCCCTCAGTTGATTTTGAAAGATTCAAACCCGATGACGATAATTGAAGAAAGTCATAATCAAACAAAAAAAACCAGCCCACGCGTATACTTGAACATCTCTCCAATCTCCGGTACGTACCCCGAAATAGCTGCCTGGAGTAGCTGCCTAGATCAGGTGACCGATGGCCACTCATAGTGCAGTCGGCTTACGTCTCACCATCACTCGAACCTCCTGAGGCTCTGCCATGAGGAAATCTTATAAAAGCCTGACTTGCTTTTGCGATGAACATACAACTCACTTAAAACTCTTCAACCCTTCAGGGCCGTCATTCAGTTCATGCTCCTACATCAATCGGTCAGTAGTGTGCGGCTATGTCGACGTCGACTTTCCCAACCGAAAAGGCTCGTGTTGCCGACTTCAGGCATCAAGTCACTCAGTCCTTCGAGGCAGATGCACGATATCTGGCGACAGAGACGGATAAAATTGACCAGCTGGTCTCCATCCAGAGCTTTGCCCTCAAGTTCATCAAGGATGCCGCGCGCCAATCTCCCGAATACCAGGAAGGACTGAAGCTTCTGTGGCATATGTTCTGCATCACTGCTCAAACTCTTCATCAAGAGGACTCATTCCAAGATAGCCTTGTCTCCCTGCTGCTATGGACCAAAGAGTACGACTCTCTTTACAGACAACTTCATCCAAATGAGGTTGCTGATGGATCTTGGAAGGGATATGGCTTTGCTGGGGAATTGCAATCATCTTGGGAACAGCTCTCGACGCAGAAAGATGTTTCCAAAATGTGCAACTTGGCGATGTTTTCGGCCAAGTGCTTTGCGATTGGAGTAAGCGACGATATTGAGCGAACTGCCACATGGGTTATGCGGAACGCTCTCGAGACTGAAGAAGATACAGATGCATTGGTCTATCTTCCTTCTGCGGTAATCTTGGTGCAAAACTGTGCCTTCAAGCTGTTCTCCTTACCATTGATGAGATTACAAGTGACGCGTTCTCCAGAGGAGGATGGCCCAGAAACAACGGGCGTCATGGCCCAGAAAGCAGACATCCACGAGGTCAGATTTTCTCAGTCGAGATGGCTCTACTGGAGACGCCGATTCCAAGAGATTAGCCGCCATTATGACCCGACCGTAGCCGCACAGGCGAAGGAAGGTTTCATGGCCATGATTTCATGCGGGCGGCTGTTGGACTTGTCTGTCCTCGGCGAAGTCAGATTCGAAAAGCACCTTCAACAGGCCATGTGGGAGGAGCTCAAGAGAAGCGGAAAAGAGAGCGTGGATGGAGATGAGATTGACATTAATCTAGATTGGGTTGATGTCGACGCTGAGGGCGAGCCACAGCAAGACTAGTGGCACTATTCCTGCTTTATATACAGGTAGACGTTGACGCTAGACCAACTGAGAAACCTCTTCATGGCTACCCTTTCCATTGCATTTGCAGGCGCATAGGTATTTCTGCCACACTAGAGCTTAGCACTCAAACCCTTCCGGATCGTTGACGTTGCTGCACCTGTATCCTGTTGCGGGAGTCGGTGGGTCCACACTGATGTTGGTGAAGTTCATGTTCTCGATTCGGACATCGTCACATCCACCATGGACCCGACTGCATTGAAGGTAGGCGATGCGGCTTCCTTGCAGTGTACCACGGAAGTTGGTGAAGCTGATGTTGGAGATATCAAACAAAGATGAGCTGCAATTTCCTTGTTGCCCGTTGTAGGTGATGCATTGCATCACGTAGATGGGAGCCTGTTCCGCGTCGTAGATGGTTACATTATCCCAGCCTAAATTCGTAATGATTAGTTTGGTACTTGGCCGCAGCTTTCATGAAGTCAGGTCATGGCGGCGAATAGACTATGGCCTTGTTATGCTTCGACTTACTGAGATTCTTAGCATCTGAGTTGAATAAGTCAGCACAATCTCAGTCCGATATTGTCTGAAGCTATGACTTACATCCTAAACCAGCGCCCCCGCCATTCGGTGGATATCCAAGCTGCTCACCAGTCCAAGTCTTGATGCGACCTGCGTAACGAGATCCATGGGCCAAGACGTTCCTCACCGTGACATTCTCGATGGTCTCAAACTGGCCTGCATACTGCCCAATGCTGCCAATTGCCACACCCTGGCCATCGTGGAATTCGACGTCTTCGATCAGAATGTTTGTCGAGTTGGCCTTGGTGGCAATGCAGTCATCGCCATTCTTAACTGTCCAGCGACGAAAGTGGATGTTGTCCGAAAACATAGTATTAGCACCGTCGGTATTACGGGCAGGGTTTCTGTTGGAACTTGTGTTGTTGACGTAAATATCTTGAAGGAGAACGCGTTCGGACCGCGTGATTGTGACTGTCCTACACCGAGGGATTGCTCAGAATTGGATTACTGATGGATGGAAGAACAAACTTAGCAGACGAGGTATGTTTCCAACGTACCACATTTGAGCTTGGACAAACCGAAGACCCTCGAAGACGGAATCTTCTGCTCCGTCAAGCAATAGAGCATGAGGCCTGTCTACTTAGGGTCAGATGACTGCGTCATAGACAACACCTCACCGAGGGTCACTCACTAGGATAGTTCGATTCTCCCTTGACCAAGTCATACCAAGTCTGGCCGTTACCATCGAATGTGCCATAGCCAAAACCGTTGACGTCGAGATGCTTTCCACCCAGAACCCAGGCGGTCGTCTGGTTTTGGTAGCCAATGGGGAGAGAATTCTCCAGCCAATACGTCGTGTTCTTGCTCCACTGAATCCCGAGTCAATCACATAAGCTGCACAGATGATTGAACACGACGCGGATAGCACATCACTTACCAAGAGGGTCCCTTTAATATCGATCTTGACGTTGTTGAGATCAGTAGTCTTCATGACCTGGCCAATGTGGTACGTGACGTTCTCGAAGACAATGTGTCCGTCAGTCTTGCACTTGTCGAATGCGGCCAGGATGGCGGGTGTGTCATCGGATCCGTCACCGTTGGCAGGTACCACACATTGTGTAGACTTTGCCAGTCGTCGGTTGAGACCTTTGACTGGACCCAGGTCCGTAAGTGCACTGGCCAAACCAGATGCAACCGCCGCGACCGCAATAAGTTGATGAAAGAGCATGATGAGATATGAGACGAGTTGATTGAGTCAGCGTGGTAACTTCTGGTTAATCTGCGAACATTGGCGTCGACTTATAGATATCCTGCATTTTGTCAAAATGCGTCATGTCCGGAGGCCTCAATTATCAGTATCTTGCTTCGGGGTCATGCACTTTCACCAATACCAAAACAGTGGTTCCCCTTTCACCCGCATGCCAAAATGCATACATTCAAAGCTTCAGTACGCCATATGCATAAAGCAAGATCCACGAATCACGTAACGCGATATAGCAAGAAGCAATGCTGAGTCTTCATAGGTGAACTTGACTAGCGGTCATAAAGTCAAGAACAGCTACAAAACAACGCCACCGGGATAGCAAGGAGCGATTCGGCCAAACGGATGAAAATAACGCACGTCCGAATCCTTAGATTTCTCGCCCACTTCAAGCAGCTAGCTTTGATCAACTTGAATGGCCTAGCCAAGTAGCATGGCAAGGTATCTGGAGCCTCCATTAGGGCATGATCCCGAGTAGAATACGGAAATGCTTGGTTTTGTGCCACCAGAATACGGAAAATATCATCATTCTGTAGAGAAAAGTGGAAGTTGGCGGACATTAATCCGTCGAAAGATGTTAAATGGTTCGCGGAACAATTTCATCCTGAGTGTCCGGTCTGAACGATGCATCGGAGATTGGATCAAGAAACGTCGATCACGCGCCAAAAGTAGTCTCACTCGTCCAGCTTTGCACCGAGTCTTGTTTTCTCTCAGCCAGGATTTAACAAGCTTCCCCGCGGGATCTCAACCCCACGGAAGGATCTGTAGGTACAGTCGTGGGGTCATGCGGGGGGAGCAGGGGTTAGAACTTTCTATCACAAACATGTTTAGGCAAGTTCTGGAGATAACATCTTGTCTTGGCGCATGTAAGCCTTTCCACAAAGGCTAGCGCCGCCACAAATATTGAGGATTGCCAAGAAGGCCAACCAGCCAACCCGAAACCGAGAATGTCCAAGCCAAATGATGGTTCGTAGGAGTATCGTGATGGCTGGGCTGCTTGGCGTAAGATACTCCTTCCTTTGCTCCGAAATTCGGTGAAAGATCGAACTTGAATACCGAGAAGACCCAAAATGGATTTGGAAACTCATCACTGATGTCAGATGAATAGGCAAATCATGAAATAAAACACGTTTCCCACAAGACAGCACAAGATTCATTCGATGGGGCTTTGAGGCATCAAGCGGCCGTGGACACTGGCCTTCCGACCAAGCCTCAATTATCATCACACTACGCTGCCACTCGAAGAGCACTCACTATGCACCTCCGACGTCTCTTTCAAATCGTCTGGCTCGCCATAGCGGTGACAGCGAAGTGGATCGTTCCGGGAGCCAGATGGCATGACACCGATGGAAACATCTTCAACGCCCACGCCGGCGGCCTTGCCGTTGACCAAGAGACTGGCAGATTCTACTGGTTTGGAGAGTACAAAGTTGAAGGGCAAGTTGAAGGTGGCGGTGTTTCTGTATACAGCTCTGACGACCTGGCGACTTGGACTTCGCATGGCCTTGCACTTGGTAATGATAACCCATGTTATGGTTGGAGATCACAATTATGTGCTGATCTTAGCATAGCCCCAGTTGAGGACCATCCCTACGTATCCTCGCACAACAGAATCCAACGTCCAAAGGTTATATACAGCAAAGAGACTGGCCAGTATCACGTAAGAGAAGAGACTAGCTCTTAAGAGAGACAACATCCAGCTTAACAGACTCACTGACAAGACGACACTTGCAGATGTGGTGGCACGTTGACGACTCGAAGTACAGCCTACTGCTTCAAGGGCTCGCTACCTCCGATAGTATCGCCGGTCCCTACACCTTCCAGAAAGCGATCTCGCCCCTGGGCAACTGGTCGCAAGACTTTGGGGCGTTCACGGACTATAAGACGGGAGAGTCATATGCTCTTTATTCGAACGGCGACCGCCCCGAAGGACGTGATGTGTATGTTAGCAAGTTCAACAGAAACCTAACAGATGTCGAAGAAGTCACCTTTCGGTTTGACAAGTACGACTTTGAGGCACCGACGATTCTGCAAACTGAGAAAAGTTACTTTGCACTGATGAGTCACAAGACGGGGTATCGTCCCAACAGTGAGTGAGCCCCAGCACGTACTCTAAACTTCAAATTCGGTCAGAGGGGGTTGAAAGAACTGACGAAGAAGCAAGATGTGGTGGCAATGCGCGCCGACAAGATCGAAGGACCCTGGTCTCAACCATTCTTCGTGGCACCGGCGTACACCCGGACATTCAGCACCCAGTCCGGTTTCTCGTGGAGAATCAAGGGGTCCAAGGCGACTACATATTTGTACATGGCTGATCAATGGGACATGCTATCGCTTTGGGAAAGCCGCAATGTGTGTCTTCCGATTGAAATCGACGAGAAATCAGGAAGTCTCAAGCTTGTATGGCATGATGTCTACGACCTTGATGTGTGAGTTGAAGAAAGTCGCGACGTGATTTTGATCTTGGCTGACGATCCAATGCAGGAAGACTGGTGTTTGGAAACCCGTTCGTGGAAAGATGTATACCTCCAGATACGCCAAGACTAGCGGATCTGCGCATTTGCAGGAAGCTGTGAGTTGACTGCCATAACCGCATGCTAGAGACTCCAGAGAGCTCCGCTGACGGATGACACGCAGACCTTTGGTAGCCACAATGTCATAGCTACTGGTATATACGGCAACGACAGCACCATCACCTTCGAAGTCGAGGGACAAGGCCGAGATCAATGGGTGTCTTTCTATCACCAGAGTAAGCCCACCATGCAATCACAAGATTTTCATCGCTAATGCATGCAGATATCGATGACATGGGCTTCGGTGACCAGCCATTCGGTCAACCGGATCGCATCAATGGGACATGGCAACTCCGCCGCATCAGCAGTGTCGTGGTCAATAGGAATGATAGCTCCGTGCATACGTTGTATCAGAAGGATACCCACAAAGGCATCATTCTGTCAACCCCCCTCCTACTTTCTCTGCAGAGGGGCAAAAACACGATTACGGTTGGTGGGCTTTATAACGGCTTCGACTATAAAGGCGCTGATCTCGATCGGATCGTCGTCTATCCTCCCGAGGAAACGTGGCAGAAGCGATCGTTCCTTGACGCGCTAAACTTTTGGCATTAAAATTGTTGTGTACGAGCTTCCTCATATGTTGGCTGCTTTTGCTTTGATGAGGCTAGTTGTCATTAGATCTAATATGTAAAACGCTCAGCTATGTCATGATCTCATTGCTTAATCATCTTCCTCGGGTCCCAATTGGCATCGACATCATCCAAAAGGTTGAGCGACTTGAGCGCCTCGGCCCCCAAAATCTTCTCCAAACTGACCAACTTAAAGCTGGCTTCAGTGCTCGTGCTTCCGTTGGGAAACTGGTTCGCGTCGTCATGCACGACGACAAGGCCATGAGGGAAGTCTTTGTTCAGATGGGTGCCGACGGCAGTGATGCCGTCAGTGTTGGAAACCGCATCAACCTGTCCGTCCGCGGATTTCGTGATCGTGAAAGTTGTGACGTATTCGTGGGGGGCAGCGCGGCGGTAGACGTTGTACGAACTCACGCCTTGGTTAGAAACAAGAACATAGCCTTGATCTTTCGTAACGCCGTAGACGAGCGTGACGCCCTCGACGTCGGCATAGGTGTGCCCGTCGCCGACGTACGCAATGCGCAGTCCTGGCTCGGTTGAGTCGGGCTCGGCGTCATACCGCCAGAGGGCAGAAGGCTCTTCGCCGAGGAAGATCCAGCCGTTCTCCTCGTCTGTGACGCAGCCTTCGACTTGGCCTCCCGAGCCGCCCTGGAAGTCACGGACGAGGGCTGTCTGCAGCGTGCCGTTGGGAGTGGAGGTCAGCTCGTACTGGAGGTAGCGGGCGGACTTCTCGTTGACGAAGAGGTACTGCTTTCCGGTCTTGGGAGAGCGGTAGACGCATGAGCCGTAAACTTTGTAGTCTTCGACAACTGGCTGGACGCCACCGGCGATGTTCTTGAGAGTGCCGTTCGACGTCATTTCGAAGAGACTGACGGGGATGTTAGTTGGTGGCATATCATAAAGGATGAGTGGATAACTTACCAAAGGGTATCATCGTCACGGCAAGCGGCGAACGCGAGGTCAATAGTGCGGTTGCCGGCTTGAAAATTATAGATCATATCCACATTGTTGGGCTCGGCAGCGTAAATTGTTTGCAGAAGCTTGCCGGTCAGGTCGAAGACGCCCAGTCCCGCACCCTGAGTCGACTTGGTCGTGGTGATGATGAGGGACTTGTCGGCCCCCTCAGGAGAGATCCAGATGGCAGGGTCATCTCCATCAGCACCATTCTGGTCTGTTTCGTACGAGGGCTGCACCAGGAGGAAAGAGCAGTGAAGCCCGCCCCAGCCGTCCTGACATTTGCACTGGTTAGGACCAACGCATTCGCCGCGTCCAGAGCAGTTGTCTGTGCATTGGAAGGCGTCGCACTTGTCGCCAGTGAATCCGGCGAAGCACGCACACCCGAGGGCGTTCTCCTCGCAGTAGCCGTTACCGGAGCACGTGTCACAAATCTTGGAGCGAGTCCGGCATCCCACCTGAGTACGTGGGTCGTACTCCTTGTTTACCGAGATTCCAAGCTCCGTGAGGGCTCCATCCAGAGACATGAAACCAAATCCAGCGACGTCGTCGGCCTCAATGGCGAAGGCGAGGGCACCGCTGGGGTACTTGGAGGTCGCGCCCTGGTAAATGCTGAGGCCCTGGACCTCAATATCCTCCAATCCGGTCAACTTGATGGTTCCAAGAAGTTTGAATGGGTACTCGTAGACGGCTACTGCGTTCTCCTGGGCGACAAAGAGGTATTCCTGGCCGGTAGAGTTAGAGGCAGAAGACGCGTAGACAGCGACGCCGGTGACGTCTTCTTCCGCCTCGCCAATCTTGGTGACTTCAGGGTTGGTGGTCGACTCGGTAAGTTCAAACACATAAACATCCTTGTCGTCGTCGGCGGAAAGGATCATCTTGGACTGCGAATGGGACACGGCGCAGCCGGAGAACTCGGTGGACATTGTGATGTTTCGGATCTAGGAGTCTCAGCAGGAGATGCAAGAATCGGAGTCATTTGAATGCTAACCTCGACAAGCTCAATATCAGTCTTTCCCTTTCTCACGAGATACTCGACGGCCTTGCCCTTTCCAAACAGGAAGATGTAGTCGTTGAGACTCTTGCTTCGCCACGAGCACAGCGCGGACCAATCGCCAAGGAGAGTGGTCTGGGCTGATTCAATCTCGGTGAATGAGGGCACATCAAACACGCGGATGACGGAGTCAGGCATCGCTATCGTGATCGCAAGGTCCCTGTTGTCAGTGACGTTGTAGACTGTAGTGACGAGCTTCGTTCGGCCAGTGACAAGAGTCTTTACCTCCGCCAGAGGCGAGTCGCTGTTCAGATCCCAGGCATGGACGCCGCCAGTGGCCGCTCCGCCGTCGTTTCCGAGCAGCAGAGGGTTAGACTTGGAGTAGTAGACATTGGTCCAGTCCGCCTCGAGCTCGCCACCAGTAAGAGCTGTGACGTTGAGCTCAAGGTCGACGGCCGTTGTCAGCCAGGGCTGCGCCGCAAGGGCGACAATGGCCGTGGCCACGGAAAGATACTTGAGCGCCATGGCGATGGAGTCAAGTCGAAGTAACGCGACTTGGCATGGGAGAACCGGCAAGCACAAAGCCCGCCAGAGGGAAAGGAGGAGCAGTCCATTTATCATGTCGTCTCATGCTCACGCACAGCGCAGCGGCCCGCGGCTGGAGGGATCCAACGGTAGCAACGCCCCACGCCACAGCTCCGGGATCGCAGCAGCAGACAGGTATAGTGGCAGGTTCAGCTTCCTACCATGCACGCCAATAAAGCCTAAACCATGACGGTTACCGAATTCTTCTCGTCCCAAGCTCGTTCTCCAGCGCCAAAGTGAGAAAAACGGCGCGTCAGTGGGAGAAATGTGATGGTGGCACCAGAAAGTGAGGTGAAACGCGTGGAGGCAACGGAAGACACAATTGGTGGACGGCTGTTGGACGAGCGAAATGGAGCTTCCACTTTTGGAGTCGTCCGTCTTGGCAGTGGCACGTGTTGATGACCGGGGTGAAGTCATGGGCCTGATTTCTGGAGCAGCGGGCGAATGGGGGGTTCCTGTTGACGCTGATGAAAGTCAATTGTGATGGATCCATCGCATCTTTGGCTCTCGGCTCTGTAAGACTGCAACTCTCTTCCTACTTTAAATTATGCGGTGACATCGGGAGGCTTCCGACGCAGACAATGTGTGTGTGTAAGTAGTGACTTGGCTCTCTCGCAATTATGTAATGGAATTGGATCGCCCGATTGCAACCGATTTCCGAGACCTTTTCTGAGTTGCGCATTGATCCCGTCGCGGTTTTTCAAGTTGATATCATTGTTCCTTTTTCAAGCATCATCTCACTTCTGTGTGCATAGGCTGTATTGACTTCATCTTTACCACCAGGTCTATCTGCCGAGGAGTGGCAATCGTTTTTCGGCTCAATTTTGCATTTCCCCCAAGTTTCCAATCAGGAACCGGATAGTTGAAATGAGAAAGACCTCCCAAGATCCAGCTTTGGGCAAAATTCTACCTCCGGACAGTCCCGCTAGAACTAGCGGCCGCGCGGCTTCGGCGCCTACCTTACTCGGATAGCGGACCCCACAACCCAGCAATTATGGGTCCCGGTGCCGGTCATACTAGCACAGGTATCAAAGGGGAGCACACATCACTAAGAATGAAACGGGAAAAGTGATTGAAGGATAAGAAATGTGCGCTTCCACCGCGGCTTGTATGTTCAATGGCTGTCTATAGGTATCTCTAATATCATACAAAAAGGAAAAGTTGACACGGCTAGCCGATCCGTGCATCAGGCCCGCGCCCTAAAAATCACACTTTAAGAAGGGGGAGCACCGGTGCCGGAGGGGGGAGCGCCGGACATGGTACCGTTGCCGGTGCCGTTGCCGCCGCCACCACCGCCACCGCCGACAGTGTAGCCGGTAGAGTGGCCACCGTCCTCGCCGAGGTAGGCAGCGACGCCGTAGTAGTCATCGGTCTGGTAGTCGGCAGAGGCGTTGATGCCAATCTGGATCCAGGCGAAGAGACCGTCAGAGACATCCTCGCCGAGGTAGACGAACTGGGGGAAGGGGTCGTAGGACTCGTCGGCCTGGAGGACGGACCACATGTCCTCGGCGTTGGTGGTGACCTCGACGGTGTTGGTGTTGTAGGGGGCGAGCTCCTCAATGGTCTCGCGCAGAGACTCAGGCCAGAAGAGCTGGCCGATATGGGCGACGGGAGCATCCCAGACGGAGATGGTGCCGTTGGGCATCAGGGTCGCGTTGGTGTGCGACAGCAAGTGGGTGTGGACGGCACGGCCCTCGTAGTGGCCGGGGAAGATGGTCTCGAACTGGACGACACCGTCGTGGTCGGAGAGCTGGATACCACGGAGGAAAGTGGTGTTCAGGCCGGCCTGGCCGGACTCAACGCCGGAGTAGACACCGGTGGCGTTGCAGTTCCAGATGTCGACGGCGACCTGGGGGACGGGGTCGCAGGTGTTGACGTCGACGTACTGGACCTCGAGGAAGACCGGGACACCGTCGCAGAACTCGGACTCGATGACGTTGGAGCGCATGTACTCGCCGACGACGTAGTAGGGGCCGCCGGTGATCTCAGGGGAGAGGACGCAGGAGGTGTTGGCGCTGAAGACGTCTTCGATGGAGGAGAAGATGCCGTTGGTGGACTGGCCGGTCATGTTGTGGTTGATGGCCTCCCAGGCGTTGAGCTGGTCGAGGTCGCGGCGGTACTTCTTGGAGGCTTTTGGTGATGTTAGCTTTGAAACTCGGATAGACTGGGAGCAGGCGGAGCGGCTTACGGGAAGTGAGGCCCTTCTTGGCGCGGATCTCCTTGACCTTCTGGGCACGGCGCTCAACGGCGCGGGCCTGGCGCTTCTGGGCACCGGCGGAGTTGGAGCAAGAAGCGAGGGAGCGCTGGCCGATGTTGGCAACACCGTCACGGAGGGCGATGTCGCGCTTTATCTTGTTGTGGTCGTGCTTCTCGCCGGGGTGGGCGGAAACGAGGCCGGCGATGGCAAGGCCAGCGGCCGAGAGGGCGGTGATGCGGACCATTGTGTGTCAGGAAGAACTGTTGGTATCAAGACAATGAGCGAATGTCGAAAACGATTGTGTTGGTGTTCTTGCTGTTGTTGAAGCGAATGTTGCTGCGGTGGTTGCGTCTGGTGAGGAAAAGAAGTCCGAGATGATCGACTTCCTCGCCGGTCTTTATACAAAGGTCGATCTTCATCGTCCTCTATCTCTCGACGCCGCGTACGTGATGTGGACTAGAGAGGGGCTCGTCGCCTTCGTCCGATCCCCAGCCTGGGTCCTGGGACCTGGACCCAAAGCATGGGAGAGCCCTCGTCATCCCACCCTTTCCGCCAGTCCACACTTGCTATTTTCGATCGTTTCCGTCCAATGTCTACAGCGGTAGGACCGCGTCGTCTGAACATCCCGTCCAACCAGCGCGGCGCAAAAGGTCATCCACAACCCGTTGGCAGTCGTGGCACTCACAGGGGTTCGCAGGTCCTGAGCCTCAGTTACACGACTTTGTTCTCCGCCGGGCGCATTTTCGAGTCAATGCGTCCCCACAGCGGTTGTCCTTAACTCAGCCTCAACGGCATACGGAGTGCTACGCCAAGCAGACCACGGGCACTCAAGCATTCCAAGGAAGGAAAGAGGATGGTTCTAAAGCGGAACCCGGGGTCGATCCGGGGTGGAGCAGCCCGCGGGACGAACTCCTGGTCGACCTCCCACTTCCCGAAGACTTGTGGAAACCGACGTTGGCAAAAGCTTCTCGTTAGGGGGCACCCGATGACGAGGCAGTGCCCACATCGCGGGTGGCGCCGCTGTGCGTTTACGCAGCTTCAATGAGATTGGACCAAATTTTGCTGACAATTCACCCTATCGAGGGGTAGAGGGGCCTGTTTAGTCCCTTACAGCCCAGGTTCCCTCGGTCTGTGGGAGGGCTTTCGAAAGGGGCGGGTAATGTGCGCAACCGCGGTTCTAGGAACTTTTTGGCAGCATGAATGGAGATTTGAGGAGGGAAAGAAAAATCTGAACCGCCAGCCTGATGCGGTTGTGCAAATTTGGATCGACCAAAACGCCTTCTCTCTGGGTAAATGCATGCGCTCGTAACTAACCC
This sequence comes from Colletotrichum fructicola Nara gc5, assembly GCF_000319635.2. Lineage (NCBI taxonomy): Eukaryota > Fungi > Ascomycota > Sordariomycetes > Glomerellales > Glomerellaceae > Colletotrichum > Colletotrichum fructicola. Next base: position 1,346,802 of record NW_027094051.1, on the reverse strand, counting down.
CAAAGAAAACCGTACTGCGACTTCATGATTAATGCTGCGAATTCGTCTGAAAAGGCAAAGAAACAACGGTGACACTCGAGAGCTATGATCCTGCTCTGCGCAATAGAGTTCGTCTGGTGTCTGCGCTCCCGCAACCTAGGAAACATGAATCGGCCGGGGAACGTCCGGGATGCCCGACATAAAGTTGAAAAACACCCGACCGGCCGGGGATCCCTAAATTTCGGGGGCGAGGACCGGGCCAGTCTTTGTGCGCCCAATCAATCCAGCGAAATGCCATTGGCTGCTACGGACTAGCCTCACCCACCCCGAGGAGTCGAGGCCTTTGAGCGGGAGGTCTCTGAGTCGTCACCCGACGCGTGTCGCTATGGGCAGAATGCTCTATTTCCGGCCAACGAGGCTCCCTTTCTTTCCACAGCGTCACCGCCCGCTAGTCACATAGAGCACAGCGGAATTTCGTGTGGCTGGCAGTTGGCCACATTTGCCGAAGTTATCACGTCCGGAGGGATGGGTGTGTCTCGTCGGGTGTGTTGCCGTGCCGAGAGATTTTGAGCGCTTTTTTCTTTTCTCTCTATTCTTTGTGTATTCGCAGATTAGATCCATCCTGTAATTACTGTACAGTCCATGCCGTGGTGAGCCGACCATCACTTTACAATGCAATTCAACGTGTTTCATTCCTACGCGTCCCAGGGACTTTGGTGATTTGGTGAAATTTTCAGCCCAGTTCATGCAGGGACAGCATCGCCAAGGCACGCTTCCCGGAGCGTTGCATCATGCCCGTCGGTTTTCCCGCCTTCTGCAGCGGCGAGCCCTCACGAATGAGTACAGGAACAAGCCTTGGCCAAGATCTCCCAGTTTTTTAGGGCAGTCCGTCTTGCCCATCGCCTCTACTGTAGCCTTTAGCCGACGACTCGGCACCTATCAGGGTTGCAAGATTTCAAAGCTGTCTCTATTTCTGTTGTCAAAGCCCCCTCCTGGTCCTTGTTATGGCTGTTGAGTGAGATCCCGATCATCCTAGACCGTTGCGACTGGGGTTCGTCTACTCGCTGCCCGCATTCCCGCTCCCCGAGCCTTTGCGAGTCCACGGCCCCAATTATTCGAGGGCTGCGCCCGGCTTTGTGACGACTGCGGAATCATTCAAGGATGACCAGTCCGCACGCAGGTAACCCCATTCATCCAATTTAGTTATCATGAGGCGACTTGTACTCCATATGGAAGCCGTCCGTCACCTTCCTGAAATGAGAAGAAGATACAGCGAATGTTCACGCGTCTAAAGAGGAATGCAACCTTCCTCTTCTCAGGCTCCTGTGACCTTGGAGGCTCAGGACCTGGAGCAATTTGGCTTCTCTTTGTATGTAATGCGTCAAAGGCATTTTTCTTGGCGGTCATGACCTTTTAAATCATGATTTGAACCAGGGTTTCTAAAACCTGAAGTTGCGCGTGAATCATAGGCAATAAGGTGGACTATCCGCCATCGCTGCGAGAAACCCTCTGCTTTTCACCACAGCTATTGCTATGTGGATGTTCTCATCCACATTGCTGTGTAGGAGCTTGTAGCAGAGCACAAAAATTCATAACAAGAGAATTATTACAAGGGCACATGATGACTATTCGGATGACTTGACACGGCGTTTCCCGGTTTCTGTCACGGGTGTTTTGATTCTGTTGTGTTGTTTTGACCCACAATCGATAGCGAAAATGAGCACCCATGGCCACCAGGTAATAAACGTGACGTCAATATTAGACTTCAAGCAGAATATCTGCGCTGGCGCGCGGCTCACGCGTCTCCCGCAAACGCGTGTTGTTAAGGTTATGTGGTGGAGCTCAAAGTTTGGGCTAGGACTGAGTTGCGGATGTTGCCTTTGAAAGTTCATAATGTGCCGAACGCCGTCTGTATGACGAGCTGGTTACCCGTAGAAGAGAAAACTGGGTGCAAAACGCTAAAACATCACTACTCTAGTACATCCTGACTTTGACACAATTCGTAGTTGCAATTCGACTTGGCATCATTTCCGTAGTCTTTTAAGTCGGTGCATACATGTGAGGTACACATCGCCTTCAGCCATCAAGGTAACTGATTGAAATGATGTCTATGTGAGGCCACAAAATGAATGAAGTATGCCTTACCACTGACTATGCACGTGAACTCAAAAGATCGAACAATAACATGACCTTAATTCCCAGTTGAGCATATAACGTACTGTGCATGGCATCGTACTACTCCAGGAGAAATGCCTCGATTTTCTCGACGGGACCATCGTCTCCATCCTTCTCAACTGCATCATCACTGGCAATGCGGCAGCAGGAGCTAGGGTTGCTGGTGTAAACAGTTCCGATATAGCCCCAATGAGGGTCGCAGCCGTGTAGGCCGCGGCTCTGGTTGTCCTTGTTGAGATAGTAGATGCGAGATCCCGGGCACATGCAGACGGTGGAAACGTAGCGAGTGGGCGAGCGAGGCGCTGTTTAAAACATCATGACTCAGTAAAGCATGCTATGCAAGAGAAATGTTAGAGGTCGCACAAGTAGTAGCAGCCGCTAAAAGTTGAACGAGCTTCCAGAGGGTGATATGATCTTCAGACCGCATGGCGACGAGACATCATCCGCCATCGGTGTGGCAGAAAACGAGGTGAACGCTGCGACGGCGAGGACAAGAAGGGAGAAATTCATCTTCAAAGTGTGAGGAGATATTGTGCTTGTTATCTTTGGTCCCTGTGTGGTGAAAATGATTTCTTTCGGGTTAATGGTTGTGACTGCTGGCGTTGAATACTTGTTACAGATCGTTTCAACCGTAAGCACGTTGGTACTCCCTTTAACCGCCCACAACCCGTCTTCAGATGTTCATAAATGCTGTCCATACTCGACCAGAATTCAAAACGGATAAAGATTGATCACTTCGCCCTCCTACTGACGCTTGTTTCTGGTGTCATGTTCTTGTGTACCTCATGAGAATTTCAAGCGGATTTAGCAATGCTGTATGTCCAAAATCGCATATCTATCAAACAACGGTATGTACGCTTTTCTCCTCGGATCCCTGACCATGGAGATGCAAATCTTCATAAGAGACGACAAGAGCCCAAACAGTCTCATCATTCAAAGGCTTTCCTGAGGCTCGTATAAGGGGTGATGAAAGCCCAGCATTCAAATCCTTTCGTGAAACTGAAGATTTACCTGCCATCTTGAGAAGTTGAAGCAAGCAAGAGTGGGATAACTACCAGAGTTTCTATGACAGCCTTGCTCTGGCTTTATCGCTGGCCGGCTGCCAATAGGAAGCAGCGTCAGTTTCTAATGCCAAGAACGCCCGACAGGTAATGGTGGTTGTTTCTACTTGTACGTATAAGCATGTCAGCATCTGCATATATGGTTTCTGGGTGCTTACGGCTTGAATCCATCAATGTAACGTCGGTGACTTATGCCAAAGTTGGCTATTAAGCCCTAATTCCATCAACCCTTTCACATCTTAATACTTTTCGATGAATTCTCTAAATTCGGGCACAGTTGAGGGGCTGACACGTGGTAGCAAGACCTTACCCAATTATTTAGTCTCGACCGAAAGTCTTATAACTGAACGTCTCCTGCGAATAAGTATGAACTTTCTTGAAAAGTCCCGGTCTGGAAGGAACCTAAGTTGCCGTGCCCCTCGCAGCCCCAAGGTCCACAGATCTATGACCAATGTCAGCTCGAGGTAGCAATTCGACGAGCTAAGATCGATAGGGTCGACCAATGGCCATCAACTATTGACTGGCGACTACATCAACTTCCCCATCGAATGGGGGTTGCCTGGATCACTAAATTATATATCATATGAACTTTCGTCTGATAGTCCGTATGTAGGGTACATGCAAGAAACGGACCCAAGCGAATGCCAAGTCCCTTTGCAACTGATCTTCGCAACAACTAATGAGTTGATCAGTTGTCTGTAGTGCATACCTCTTGCAAGTTGGGACTGATCATCTCACTTGATGTGCTGGCCCTGATTCACCACGCATACCTTTTAATAACCACAACGATTGGTCCGAGGCAGAATTCGATCAGTGTGAGGATGGTATGATCTCTCCACCAACGTGATATCGGATTTAAACCGGCTGCGCGGAGCTATAACGCAGTCGAGGCCCCGTTAAGTCTTGGGGATGGAGCACATGGCACAGAAGTCCCTTCTAACACTTTCCGTGGATCGAACCCTGTGGCATCGGACTTGATGGCTCCACAGACCGGGAAGTCTGTCCACTCGGCCGTGCGAAGTGGGTGCCGCGTCGGCGCCGAAAACCAATAGTGAACTCCTGTTTCACTGTCACAGCTCGTGACAACTTACCTGCAATGCTCTCCTCAGCTTCTCAAGAGCACACGTCATGGTTCACCAATTTCAACTTGATCGCCTGACTGTAAATGCCTTTGCGTTATTGGCAGCTTGTGCCGCGCAGGCATGGATGTCACTTGCCACGGGGAAGTTATGCAGACTTAAAGCACGGACGTTTGAATATTTCCGCCTTCACGCACATGGTGCGTATCAATGCATATTATTGTGGCCTGAGAAAGATGCAGCTAGACGTGTCGGGGTCGCGACAACTCCTCGCTTCCAGACGCATGAACCTATCAACGCCGATGTTTTCAAGCAAGGGTATCATCGTCCGGTTCATCATGACGTTTCAACTCCGTGCCCCGTATAGCCTTTTTTTCTAGAGGGGCTGCCCTTAGCCGGCTTGGAAGCCAGGTTCATGAAATCTCGCATTCGAGCGACGTTCTCGCGCCCAATCATTACATGAAGATTACCGCTCAGTCAGGCCTTACGGATTGCTCCGCAGCTCCGCAAGTTCTAAACTCAAACGATCAGAACTGCCGACTGCACAACGGCTGCACCGCGGCATGGATGTGCCGCAATCTGCGATCTCAAGTGGGGCGGAATGGGCCGGACGCGGGCCAAGCCGGACGAGTTATGCACAGAATTGTGCAAATCGCGGGGTCCGGAGGCGCGATGACAGCCGGATTATGCGCGGACTTCGCGTGATACCCACAGAGATGCAACCGTGCCCTGCAGTTGTGTCTCGAAGATCGTCGTTTCACAGGGGCTTCGGCTGCAGAGTCCTGGGCCGAATCCCGCCCTCTGCTTGGATTAAAGAGACTTCAGTCCAGTCTTCGATGGGAAAGATACTCCTACAGCTTCATGTTTCCAAGTGTAACCGAGTTTGGATCGGTTTTGGAGCAATTTGGACGCATCAAAGCAAATATGGCAACGCATCTTCTCGATGACAGAGCTCGGCTCTTCAGTCTTCACAACATCGCTTGGGGACTTTTGCTAGTGACTTGCCTGGTGCGTCAACCCCTTTTCTTCGACGTCGGATTCCAGCTGCGTTGATTTCTAACATCGCGAACAGGGCCTGGTCACTCTTGTTTCGGTCCTCACTTACAATGTGTTCTTCCATCCCCTGCGAAAATACCCTGGGCCAAAGTGGTGGGCCGCGACTCGTCTTCCGTATACCCGGGCATACCTCTCTGGTCAAATGCACAAGAAAATCTTCGAGCTTCACCAAGAGTATGGCCCAATCGTGCGAGTCGCCCCCAACGAGCTTGCCTACAACCACCCCGACGCATGGAAGGACTTGCATGGTACCCTCAAGAACGGAACTGGCGATCACGGCAGGGATGAAGTCTTCATGCGCGATAACAGGCAAAGCATTATTGGCGGTAACCGCGAAGATCACTCCCGATACCGACGAGCGCTGTCTCATGGCTTCTCGGCTCAGTCGATGTTCGATCAAGAATCTATCATCAAGAAGTATGTGGACTTGCTGTTCCAGCGGCTGCATGAGAACTGTGCTGGAGGATCTAAGCCGCTGGACATGGTTGCGTGGTACAACTGGACGACTTTCGACGTAATCGGAGACCTGGCGTTTGGCGAACCCTTCGGCTGTTTGGACAACAGCGACTACCACCCTTGGGTCAAAATTCTGTTCGCCGGCGTGAAAGAGGGGGCCTTTAAGTTCAACATTCGACGTTACCCTCCTATCGAGAACCTTTTGATGAAGTTCATGCCTACGAGCATCAAGAACAAGAGAGAACAGCACATGCAACTCACACGCGAGAAGGTCAGGCAACGACTTGCTACTCAGACGGAGCGCCCGGACTTTATGGACTCCATGACGCGGAAGAAGGGTCCCATGGTATGTGATTTTGCGATTATATCCGGACTTCCTCGCTAATGTCTTCACAGGAGCTGCAGTTTAAAGAGCTGCGTGCAAACTCCTCAACTCTGATCGTCGCGGGATCTGAGACTACTGCGACCGCGCTGTCGGCCATCACGTACTATCTCACCACCCATACAAGTGCTCTAGAGAAGCTCAACAACGAGGTCCGATCGGCCTTTGCCACTGAAGACGACATCAACATGGTCAGCGTGCAGAAGCTCCAGTACATGCAGGCTATCATCAACGAAAGTCTCCGCATGTATCCGCCTGTTCCAACGGGCATTATGCGCAGGGTCACTGAGGGTGATGGTCTTTTCTTGGGACAACACGTACCAAAAGGAGTAAGTTGAGCGTCAGAAACAGCTTGGTCGCACAACTAATGAAGCGTAGAGCCTTGTCCAGGTTTGGCACTGGCCTGTTTTCCACAACCCCGACCATTTCACTTTGCCCGACTCCTTCATTCCCGAGCGCTGGCTCGACGATCCGCGATTCTCTGGTGACAGGAAGGAGGCCTTCCAGCCTTTCTCTGTTGGCCCAAGGAACTGCATCGGAAGAAAGTGAGTTTGCCCCGGGCTATCACCTGGTACAACGTGAAACTGACCACAAAACAGCTTGGCCTATGCGGAGATGCGTTTGATCGTTGCCAGAATGGTCTGGAACTTTGACATGAGGATTGCGGAGGATAGCAAGGGATGGGACGAGAGGAGCCAGGCGTTTTTGCTTTGGGAGAAGGGACCTGTTAACTGCTACATTACGCCCAGGAAGATTGAGTAACTTAGTACTTTCTGTTTCACATGGAAACCAGTTTGATCCATATCCAAGAGTCATTGCAAGAATAGAACTAGCCTCGTTGTATCGATGATTGGGCATTTGGGACAGACTGTTAGGCAGACAAATTCTTAAGCATCCGCAACCTTGACACCAACGCCAGCTCCGACAACAACTCTGCTGAGCTGTTTGCTCCGCTTAACAGGTTTCGGATCGTTGAAGATTTCCTCAAGCTCTTCCAAAGATCTTCCCTTGGTTTCAACGGTAACGAAGTACATCAGCACCAGATGGACGAAATGAAGAACCAGGAAGATGGTGTATGTCTTCCATCCAATGTCCTTGAGAGCAATCGGTGTCGCGTACAGGTTGATAAAACTCGCGATACCTGAAACAAACTTGTCTGCTGCAATTCCTTTAGCCCGTATGTCAGTGTTGAGAATCTCTGCTGGATACAGCGCCTGAAGCGGTGTCCATGTAAATGACATGACGATTCCATACAGGAATATCATCGCGATGAATGCGTATCCTGATGCCGTGTCTATGTGACCACCGGAAAGAGCTGCCAAAACGTTGATGGGGATGTACACGAGGCCGGATAGAAAGACTCCCCAGAGCAGTAAGGGCCGGCGACCGGCCTTATCGACGAAAAATGCGCCGACTATGCCGCCGCAGAACGAGAACACCGTGTTTAACGCATTCATCAGGAGCTGCTGAGAGGACGATGTGATGCCGACGGTCTCCAGAATGGCTGTGAGGTATGTGTGAGTTGGAGTTTTGAAACAGGATGATGAATTCAGAGGGAATTGTTTATATTGACTCACATGGCAAGAAATAACTTATGACAGCGCCGCCAGTGAATTGACTGAACACCGTAATTAGAACAAGAATCCACATGCGATAGCGATTGGCGCGGCTTTTGATGAGAATCTTGTAATCCCACCATCTCCCACGGGTCAGCTCTGCCTCAACCTCCAAGGAGAACTTGATTTCTTCGCATTCAAGTCTGACGACAGCAGAATCTGGATTGCCGTTACCGTGGTATTTGATAAGTACGGACTTGGCGACATCGTCTTTTTGCTTAGCGAAGAGCCAACGAGGGCTCTCGGGGATAAACCAAACCGTAGCGGACATGACCGCCGCCGGGACGACCTGGACGATATATGGCACGCGCCATGACATGTCGCCGGGGATGTTTGCGGTGCCATAACACGTCCAAGTAGCAGCTGTTGTTATTGCATTAGATTCAGCAGAGTGGTAGTGCGCATAACTGGTGACTTACTCAAAGAGCCAATATACCAGCCCAAGACGTTGTAGAGACCGCCGGCCAGACCTCGCCATGTGGGGTACGCCATCTCAACGATATAAGTCGGTGCTGCAATCGTGCACATGGGGACGCCGAATCCGACAATAAACCTGCCGCCTATGAACGCGGAAAGAGTTTGGCTCGTTGCCTGGACGATAGAGCCGACAATGATAAAGGCCGAGCCAATTGCCATCCCGTATTTTCGACCGAAAGTGTCAATAACTCCAGCGGAGAAGATACTTCCACAAATTTGACCAGCAGTGTAGATAGCCATGACGAGACCAATCGTAGGTCCAGTTCTGCCAACGTCGTAGTGTTCGTGAAACTGGTCCATAGCATTGATAGAGCTCATCACGGAGCCGTCGTATCCGTTCATGCAGCCATCTGACGAGCAGGAAGTAAGCCATCGCATTTGAGAGAATGGACTTCGATCATTCACTTACTCAATGTGACAAATAGGATGATCACGCAGAGAGTGACTTGCGACCGAGAACGGTAGTTCGGCTTGTCTTTGGCGACAGCGTCGGTTAGCTCCACTGAGCGGACTTGAACCTCTTTGACATCCATATTATCAAGTGGAATGTTCACAGTGGCCCCTGAATGAGGCTGACGCGCTGTAGCAGAAATCTCAGGAGGGGTTCCAGGAGCCATGTTCAGGGTGAAGAGAACCTTGTATTTGGCACAGAAGCTGAAATTGAAGGAACCGTGTTGTCTCTGAAGTTATAGGTAAACCGGCGAGGACACTATCCCACGTAAAAAACGACAATCGCATGTGAGTGACTATTGATGGACTTGGCCTCCAGTTGAGTATCCTGCAAGACCATCGACGTAAACAGTCTAGATGCGGGGATGGTGAGATCCTTCCCCAGATACCTTTCCAGACTCCTGGGACAAGTCAAATTTGAGCTGTCTGGAATCCGATATTCTGGTTTGTGTGGCCGTTGTAGCGAATCAGAAAGGAGGTTCTCAGTGCTTCAAAGCTAACCACCCGAAGGCCGACGGCCGACTTGGCATTGGGGACGAGTTATTCCCGCCAGTACACCTCAATGCAGCTCGATGTCTTCTAACATGTATCCCGGTTGTCACGTCCCAAGATGTAGTCTGACAGTGGAGAAAGGCATGTGGCAAAACATATGATCATTCGAGTAGGGCAGTCCAGTAAAGCCTCTCCAAAGCCGATGGGAAAACTCGCCTTCCATTGGGTATCCATGGATGCCCATATGATCCTGGACTCACTGTGGTATTGTTGGGATGAGCGTGTGCTCAGAGTACAGCCACACTACTCCCCTACCTTCATGTCATTTAATGGCCTGCAATCGGAGAAATTCTAGGAGTCGAATCCTCAACACCCCCGCGATTCTGTGTCCAGAGGTCTCGTGACGCTTCACAGGAATCCATCTGCATTTCGCATTCGGTACGACAGCTGCTTGGAAGATGACATCTTAGGCTAAGTGCATCCATTAAACATGCAGTACGCATCAATAACCTCGCATATACACAGGCGATATTACCCCGCATTGTTGATGTCGGACCCCACGCTTGCCGCGGCATGCGGCTCCAATCCTTGCCGGCTTCACAATCTACTGTAGGGTGGGATAGAGTTGGGTGTAAGAACTACATGTTAGCTACTGCAGGTTGCAGATCGGGTGTTGGATGGCCTCAGCAAGTGACGTATGTGGTGCCAACACTCGCTACATGAATCTTATTGGAGCGCTTCGTAGACACTGTTTGAGACTCCTCAGATCCCCTCATTTGCATTATCCCTGACTTTTGAGGCTTTCGCTCGGGATTCTTCATATTTCCAATTTTTTCTTCGTGATCTAACAGTGAGCATCAGTTTTGGTGTTGCAGGTAACTCATCATGGAGGTCCCCACGCGAAATGTTGAGATCACGTCTTCCTTCTGGGCGCAGTTACGTGACAGTGGCCGATTGAAAACTATACCCGCTCTGGTCAAAGCCCAAAAAGAATCAGGCCACTGGGACTGTTTGAAATGGAAAGAAGGCCACCAACCCCAGCCCCACGTGAGTAAAAGCTATAGTTCATATTGGAACTCCAAGGCACATAGGCTTCTGCTAACAACCTTGTGCAGCCGTTTTGGGATAGCGATGTCTACAAAGCCACCGAAGCGGCGTGCTACTTCCTCATGACACACGCCGACGAGGAGATGATGAGGAATGTCGAAGAGGCCGTGGACAACATACGCGGAGCACAGCACCCAGATGGCTACATCAATTCGTATTACACCGTGCGAGGAATCGAAAAACGATGGACGAATCTCCGCGACATGCACGAACTGTACTGTATCGGCCACCTCATCGAAGCATGTGTCGCCTACGAGACCTTGACCGGCAGCGGACGGCTTCTGGAACCGGTCATGAAAGTTGTGCAGCATATTGATTCAATCTTTGGATCAGAGCCTGGGAAGAGACGCGGCTATCCTGGCCATCAAGAAATCGAAATTGGATTGTTGAGGCTATACGAAATGACCAAGGACCCCCTTCTTCTGCAAGTAGCTCAGTACTTCATCCTCGAGCGCGGAACAAGAGATGAGAAGGACGAGATCTACTTTGACAAAGAAGCTTGGGCCAGAGGAAACGATCCTGGGGATTGGCTCAGCTTTGAGTTCAGACCGACTTACCGGATGCCTAGAGACTACGGCTACCACCAAGCCGATCGGCGGCTAGCAGATGCGACTGAATTGGTGGGTCATTCTGTCAGAGCCATGTACTTCATGACCGCCGCAACCGACCTCGTGCGTTTGACAAAGCATGAAGGTATCCACAAGTCTCTGGCCGCGCTATGGAGAGACATGGTCGACAAGAAGATGTACATCACGGGCGGACTGGGTTCTGTCCGTCAATGGGAGGGATTTGGACACCCATACGTGCTCGGGGATACCGAAGAGGGTGGTGTCTGCTATGCTGAGACTTGCGCAACTTTTGGAATGATTGGCTGGTGCCAACGAATGCTTCGTCTCAACCTCAACTCCGAGTACGCCGATGTTATGGAAATTGGTCTGTACAACGGCTTCCTTGGCGCGATCGGTCTAGACGGAGAGTCGTTTTACTATGAGAACCCTCTTCGCACGTTCACAGGCCGACCGAAGGAGCGGAGTCGGTGGTTCGACGTCGCCTGTTGCCCGCCAAACGTCGCAAAGCTTCTTGGCAATCTTGGAGCATTCATCTACACCATGCAAGATCAAAGAGTGGCCATTCACTTGTACATCGAGAGCGTGCTTCACGTGCCTGGAAGCGACGCTGTGGTTACGATCAAAACTGCTGCACCTTGGTCTGGAAAGGTCGAGATAGCGTGGTCAGGCACAGTTACAATTGCTTTGAGGATTCCTGGGTGGTCGGATGGCTACACGATTGATGGGTCAAACGGCGACGGCACATGCAAAGACGGATATCTGTACCTGCCAGAAGGAACAGATGGAAGGGTTCAAGTTGTCTTCAGCTTCAAGCCGCAGCTCATGTACGCCAACCCAAAACTTGGCAAAAATGAGGTATGCGTTCGGCGCGGGCCTTTGGTGTATTGCATCGAAGATGTCGACAACGAGCTGGACATTGATAACGTCATCCTTTCGACGACAAGCCTGAAGGATGGCTCTCCACTGGATATTCTGGGCTATGAGGTCACCCCTGTGATTGCCAGGGGAACAGAACTGAAGAACACGAACGGCTCAAAGCTGTATAGTCACAAGCCATGGGAACGTGGTGAGGAAAGAGATCTCGTGTTCATACCGTACTATGCCCGGGCAAATCGTGGCGGCAATGGGGGGATGAGAGTTTGGTGCTTCAGGGATTAAGCCTTCTTTACTGTTTAGAAAAGTTGCAAAATTCCTAATCAAGTCAACATGAGTGTTTCCCCGGTCTGCTCAATAATAGTTCTCCACAGGCTCGTCACTCGACCGTCTGTTGACGGACCTCTATCCCAGACTTCGTACACTACTCGGCTCCCGGTCCTGACTGCTTTGATCCCATAGATCGCAACTCTTTCGTACCATTTCCGGAAACGAGTTTGTTGTTGAGGATCGAATGCTTCCGTTGCTGCAATGAACGCTGGCCAGAAGATCGGAGCTGCCAAAATATTGTTGTCGGTCTTGATATTCTCGATAGCTTCGATTCCCTGCAACACTGCCTCCACGTACTGTCGAAGGTATCGAAAGCTGAGGAGATGGATGTTTTGGGCAAAATAAATGATTAGAGCATTATGGAAAGACTTCGTTTGATTGAAGATGATGTCAAAGCTTGTGCTAGTACTGGTTTGACGACATCGAGCAAGCTCGTCTTCTAGCGACCAGTCAAGAATGGATTTCTCCAGACTATCGCATTGGCTCTTCAACGATTCAGAAATCTCTGACGGTTGGCCAGACTCTCTTGCCTGGGAAACCTGTTTGATGAGATTGGTTGTATCTTTCAGGAGGAGCAAGAGACTTCGAGGTATACCGTAGATACACTCAAAGCTAGCCATCTCAGTGGGTTCTTCAGATTGATCTTCAGAATGCGAATCCCTCAAGTCCGCTGGGATGTAGGCCTCAGACTGGTCGGAGGCCTCTCTAGCCGGTGAAGCATGAACATCACCACCAGATGAATGAATGGCCGTGCTTTCGTATATGACTCGAAGATAAAAGTAGATGCGATGCAAGGCTCGCGTCTTTCCTGATACCCTGGACTTTCTGTTATTGCTGATGAGTTGTTTCGCACCATCTAGATGCACAGCGCAGGTGCTGGTATCTCCTGACATGATCTGAGAAGAGGACGGTTAGAGATTTGGAACAAGGTTTACAATCAAAATAGCTGCCAACTCACATTGATCGTGATCATTGATAGCATAGTGGCAAGGTACTCCTTATACTTAGGCTTTCCTCCTGAATATAGGTCACTCTCAACTGCCTGTTTCAGCAGACCGATGGCATTATATCTGTACTGCATCGCCTCCTCCACCCACTTGACAGCTTCGTTGGGATGTGACTCAGATGCTCGAACATTGGCCAGGAAGAAGGCACTGATTGAGAGCAAAGCATTCCTCAGGGCACTGCGCACTCTGGATGTTGACCCCATGACATCCATCTCCCCGATACCCTGGATGGCTCTGGGAATGTGAATCGTTTTCCAGGGACTCTTGGCATTGTCGATGACACAGAATATGTTCACTACTGTATGGACATAGTGATGCATCAAGAAGCGATCTTGGCTGGGGAAGATGGACATTGGGGGGCTTTTGGGCAGAATGATTCCCGTGTGTTGACGTTGATATTGTGGTGGGCTTTGCTCCGTCTCAGAGATTTGTGAGCTACTCGGGCGAATAGCCTTGATCTTAGAGGCACCATCAGAGAGAGTCTGCGGTTGCCAATGCCTGATAACTGAAGGCCTACGAGCCTGATGCTCATGGAGGTTGCATAACTCCCATGCTATCGCCGCTTCCGAGTTTGAAGGTGATGCGAAACCATTTGTAGTCTGACTGTTCACCACATGCGGCGGAGAGTGATGGTCGTCCAAGTCTGATCCAGGAGTTTGGTTGCTAATATTAGTCTCAATGTGACCATTGGGCATTACGTCCTCATTCAGTCCGAAATCATTAGACTCTAGAGCTCTTGTTGCCATGAATACGCCAAAGTTCTGAACGTGTAGATGCCCATTTTCACCGCAAGACGACGCTGCATCAAATGACTCAATCGTCTTTAAGATGCCATCAACTTGACTCCATGATAGAACCTGCTTGATAGGTGCTAATCCTCATGTTAGTCAAGAGTTCAACTCTGGCATAGAACACCTACACAGAGGAAGTTCTCGTCTCGATGGAAATCCCGCCTCTTCAGGACCAAGAGAACCCTTGCGAGTAGGGACACCTGTGTCTGGACTTAGCCACTGCAAACGGGCCCCATAACCTTCGCATTGCAAATTTCTTGCACGGCATTCGCGGCAATGGGGTCTTATCTCGTCGCACTTGACTTTGCGCCCGCGGCAAGTCCAGCAGCCGGTGAAAGTCTTGGTCCTCTTACGGCTGGGTGCATTCAAACGAGCTTGGGACTGCATCGGGCTGCTTCGCGGAGACCGTGGGGTGCATGAAATCAAGCTGCATCGTTCGCATTGACGGGAAGGAAGTTGGGAGCGAGAGCAGGATGGCAGAGTATCACTTTGACTTTCTCCGCAATTCATTGGGCCTTCAATCTGACAATCATCGCGGGGAAGAACTGGGTCAAGATACGGGTATCAGTACCCTGCCGAAAGAGGCTAAGCTCATGATAGCTCCAGGTGGAGCTCATGCAGGGTTCATTCTACGGGGAAGTCGACAGCGAAAGGACTTCTGTGAATTGCCCGAGTAAGCGGCCACAGTGGAGCTTGACACTGGCAGGGTAGCAATATCGGTGTATGGAGGCGTCGCGTCGACTATGTCGGACCGCGGACCAGATGAAGTGGGAATTTACTAGAGTGAGCACATTCAAGGCGAATCCGAGGCATTGATAAGATTGCGTTCAACTGAGAACCTGGCCATTCTTTTCACATATCTCGATAGATCAGCTTACTCAAAGAGCCCTTCATTGTCACCATGTCGACCACAACAGTTACTACGGTGGCTGAGCCGGTTGAGAGCACCAACACCATCGCTTTGGAAACTGCTTCTGAGAAGACGTCGGAGAAAACGGGCGTTGCTGCCTTGGCAACTGGCGGCTTCACTTTTGCCGGAATCCCCAACATTACCGACCCTTACAAGAAACGACAATGGCAACTTGAGCACATGGCAGGCGCCTTCCGAGTCTTCGCTCGTAAAGGCTTTACTGAGGGCACCAGTGGTCACATTAGCGTCCGTGACCCGGTAGATCCCAGCACATTCTGGATCAACCCGTGAGTTTCTCTCTTTATGGCCTTTTGTGGTTCAAGATACTGACCTGTTGGAGTCTCGGAAAGCACTTCGGTATGCTCAAGGCCAGCGACATGGTTCACATTGATGAGAATGGGCAAGTCATAGGGGGCAACAGAGTCGCCGTCAACGCTGCAGGCTTCATGATTCACAGTATCATTCACAAGGCTCGACCAGATATCCATGCGGCCTGTCATACACATTCGCCAGCTGGAAAGGCATGGTCAACCTTTGGCAGACCACTGGATATCATCAACCAAGACAGCTGTAACTTCTGGGGCACACAAGCTGTGTACAAGTCATTCGGTGGTGTTGTACTGGATGCCGAGGAAAGTCAGAATATTGTTGAAGCTCTTGGAAGCACGGGTCGTGTTATGATTCTCCAAAACCACGGTCTACTCACAACTGGAGGCACCGTCGACGAGGCGGCCTATCTCTTCACGCTGATGGAGAAGTCTTGCGAGGTCCAAATCATGGTTGAGAGCACTGGGCTGCCAAAGAACCACATTAGTGAGAAGGCGGCAGACTTCACGGCAAAGGTCAATGCTGATCCGGTAAGTGCTCATGCTATTGCGTACCCTTAATTCCTCGTGCTCTAATGATCGCTGACAGTTTATCTGTAGGAAACATTGTATACTGAGTTTCAGCCCGATTTTGAGTACGAGATTTGGAAGTCAAAGGGAGAGTTGTCTAAAGGAGAATAACGTCGTTTGAGATAACTCAGAAATGATACACGAATCCGCAAAACTATTCTGTCAAGGCGTTGATTTCGTGATGTTCGCACATCCAGTCATCGGTGATCTCGGTGCTGCCACCGTTCATGACGCCGCCCGTGTTGCTCTTGCCGACCTCACGAAAGAACTGCATACGACAGGAATCCACACATCGCACTGGAGATAATTAAGTCCGACTAGGTTGAGGTCACTATCAACCGTCAGTTGCCCAGGAAGTGCTGGGGGATCAATGCGCCAATCATGTCCGTCCAGTTCTAATCCCACCAAACCTACAAGTTTGGAAAAGGCATCTGACAGCGACGCTCGACATTCCCCAATGAACTCATTGGATAGGCTCTGATAGAGGAAAGGCCGAGCGAAGACCCAGCAAGATGTTGGCTGTTATCAATGGATGCAGCTGCGTTATCTATTCCGCGGCACACGGTTAGAAGCGCCAATGATAAGCTTCCGGGACCCATACGTCACCGTTGCATCGACCCCCCCCCCCCTGTCGATGTTTGTTCGCGAACTACCAGTGGACTTTCAAATCGTATCGACGTTGAAATTAATCTGCGACGTCGGAACGGCAAACAAGAAGATGATGTTGTAATGAGAAATCGTCGACGGTTTTGAGTATGTAATTGGCAATAGGAAAGTATGAACAGAGAAGGATCTTCAGGATGGCGCCCAAAACGCCAAAGGTAGAAATCGCAGCGGCGATTTAGATCTATTTCTATGGTCTATAAAAATCTAAAGCGCGAGCGTCTTGCGCACAAACTCCGGAAATCATGCACTGCTTTTCAAAACTTGGTCTATCAACCGTGTTGCCTGCAGCACTTCCTCATCTTCAAAATGTTTGCCCGCAACCTGCAGACAAATTGGAGTGCCATCAAAAGTATCCGGATCGTCTTGAAACTGATGATTAGCATGACCGAGCTTTCCTCGTGCTTGGAATGATCGACGGGAGGAATCAACTTACATGCTTTCCATTCTTCCTCATCCTGCTGATTCCTTGGCGTGTATGCCTCTTCAGGCTTATCAATGTTCTTATCGACCCGGAGTCCGATTGGGAGAATAGATGCTGGCTGGTCAAGAATGTTCCAAATGGCCGTGTAGTTCCAGTACTTTGCTCCGCCCTGCAGCACTCCCGCCCCGACGTATGCAGGGCAAAGGATGAAGTCAACGCCCTTTGCCTTCATCAAAGCGTGATATTCGCGTCGGTATGCCTCTCTCTCAGCATTCAAAGCCCAGTTCTCAGCTATTGTAAGCGGCCGAGACTTGGAAAATGCAAAGGCGTGGTGCGTCAGTGGAAGCGCTGGTTCACCCCCTTCGGCAAAGGTGTCCAGGTACGGTTTCGGGCCTTGTGGGAAGTACAGTGAGGACTTCGCGTGTCAAGTCAGCGGCTGCGCCGGTATGATGTCTGACTTTGTGATTGAAGACGAGTTGCCTTGACTTACGACTATCTTCCAGCCACGTTCATGGTCGAAAGGCTTCCACTCCACGACCTTGATTCCTGCAGCCTTAAGTTTGTCTGTTGCATGTTGAAGAGCTCGAAGAACTGGTGGGTGAGGCTTGACGCATCTGATAAATCGCATCTGTTAGTCATCTTCGAAGTCTCATGCAAAAGAGCTCAAAGTACTCACCCGTCATCAAACATGACACCAATATTAATGTCCTTTTTCAGCGCTACTTGCCGCCAAGGCAAAGGTACCAATGAAGTTTCTGTTTGCCACGGTTCTGCTCCCAGCATGGCACTCATGAACCTGTCCAGGTCATCCACGCTCTGTCCCAGTGGACCCGCAACCCCACGAATGCTTTCTTGACCAAAGGTGATACCAAAGTTTCCAAGACAAGGAACTCTCAAAGCCGTCGGGCGGAGTCCGTAACAGCCATTGAAAGCGGCCGGAATTCTAATGCTGCCACCAATGTCGGTGCCTACGCCCATAACAGAGCATTTTGCGCCAATGGAAACGCCTTCACCTCCTGAAGAGCCGCCGGGAGAAAGAAGGACGTTATGGGGGTTCAAAGTGAGCCCAGTGATGTTGTTATTGCAGTCCAGATGCTATAGCAAACGAGTCAACGTCAGTTGAACAAGTCTTAAGACGAAGATGATTTGGGAAATATGTTGTCACGTACCATCAGAGACTGAGGCTGATTTGTTCGAACGTGAATCACTGCGCCTGCCTGCTTCAGAATGCGGATTGAAAGCGCGTCTTCGGACGGGATGTTCGAGATCTTCGCCACAAAACCGGCATGGGTAATTCGACCACCCATACCGATGTGCTCCTGCGAATTCAGGGCAGTTTAGCCATCTGGGCTTTTCCATCAAAGCAGACACAAAAGTTCCCACATACCTTCACTGAGATCGGAACACCATGCAGCGGCCCTGCCAACTGACCGGTCTCTCGATAGTGAGCATCGAGCTCATCGGCCTTCTGCAAAGCGGATTCAGCGAGAATCTCTGTAGCGAAGTTGGTCTTCAAGCGTCGAATCATCAGCATGTGCACCAAAAGTCTGCCAATAGCCTCCATACCAATTGGTGAATTATTGTTGTCCTTTTCAAGAAAGCTGTGACAACCTGTCTGACACTCCATTGGCCAGATCTGTACTTTTCCAGCAAACCCGCTGCATCTTGTTCCGTCATTTCCAGCTCCCCGGGCGTGAGGATTCCTGCCTCATAGGGAACATTTTGAACATTTCGGCGATCTTTGGGCGGCAGTTGACTTTGCGGCAGCTCGTAATCCTTCGGAATAGACTTCTTCTGGATGTCAATGCACGTCTGGGCTAGCTCTCGCCAACTCTTTGCAAGGGCCGTGATAGCCATGATATCAGGGAGGAAACGATTCAACGACGTTACAACAGTATGCCGGCACTTGTGTCAATCTCTGTAAATCACCAGCCTTCATACCTTCGCTTGTCAGAGAGCCCGGACACTTTGTACGGTTTCTTCCAGCCAGTCGGTTCTTCGTTATCAGTTGGAGCTATCTTGTGCGGCGGCGATCGCCTCTCCGCCTATCGCTGTCAACTGCCATAACTGAGTGCAGAAGCGGGTCCATTCTCCACTACAATGGTCATCCAGTCCTCCCGCATGTCAGCTCCGCACGAAACCCGCCTCCCCAAGTTCGCAAACAAGCAATTGTACTGGATGAAGATATCCGAATCCCGAAAAAAGCATGTAATGGGTCCTTTGAGCGGGTAGGATTGGTGTCGGAGCGTCCCCGAAAGATATCTGGTAGTCCTTGCCCCAGACATGTTATCAGCTTGCCCCCGCATGCTCCGCGCTCATAGCTTCCCCTGTCGGGCGCAGCTTATCATCACTTCAAGATAGCTCCATTGAACTGTTCTGTAAAGCTCACCTCGGTGAGCCAAGACCATATCTTCACCCAAGCAGTCGATCAGCGGAAGCGATAAGTAGTAAAGAGGCACCCATACTCTGCCGCTGCGTTGTCGTCGCTTCTGTTTGGCCTCCCCGATTCCTGCCAATTTTCCCCCTCCTTGTAGAAATCGTCCTCTGAGATAGCCAAACTTGAAACAAGGTTCTCTTTGCGGCCATGGCTCAAGACCACACCAAAGCGGAAGGAGATGGGTTACCTCCAGGCACTTCGAGGCTCATCGACGTAGATGGCTCCGTTATTGGGCAGCACGCGTCAGGCTCGGGCGAGAACGATATCGTGCTCATTCCTCGCCCTTCAGAAGACCCAGAAGACCCTCTGAATTGGACTAGAAAGCGCAAGCTGCTGGCTACATCATGCGTTGTGCTCTACACCATCATGATTGCCATTCCAAGTAGTGCAGTCTACTCCGTCGTCACTCCCATTCGAAAAGCGACAGGATTATCGCTGGCCGACATCAACAATGGAACCGGAATCATGGTTAGTCCGGCTGTGCAATTTCAAGATACTGTTTCTGACGACATGTGTTTTAGTTTCTCTTCTACGGCTGGGGATGCGTCATCTGGCAACCTCTCGCTCTCCAATATGGCAAGCGACCTGCTTACCTGGCTTCCCTTGCGGCGAACATTGTAAACCATCCAATGCAGACCCTGGAAAGATTGTTGTCTAACTAGATTTACCTTTCAGATTATCCTCGCTACTGCACCGATGTGCACTACAAAGCATACCTATCTTGCGAGCCGTATTCTGCTTGGCCTTTTCGGAGCACCCGTCGAATCACTTTGCGAAATCTCGATTACCGACATTGTAGGCGCAACATTCACAAAGGATTGTTATATAAGCGAATGAAGACTAATTGGTGCGTAGTGGTTCGCTCATCAACGACCGAAGTACCTTGCGCTCTATGGATGGGGTCTCTCTATGACAGGCAAGCTTGCTCCTATGCTTTCTGGTTTCATCAACGTCGGTATGGGATGGAAGTGGACTCTGGTAAGATACCTCATCTCAACCTCGGTCTTAGGGTGGATGCTGACTATATTCTCTTCCTCGCAGTGGTGGTGCGCAATTTTCAACGGAATTGCTTTGGTGTACTGTTTCCTCTTCATGGAAGAGACCAACTACGATCGTCCCGCGAGACTGGAGGACCATGAAACACCCGTCATCTCGGAAGCACAACGAACAGAATCTGCAACTGGCAGCGAGGAGGAGTCGAAAGTTGCGAACACAACAGAGAAGCAGGGAACTCCGACCACCAACCCCGTCGACAGCGAGACTGGACAGGTTATGTACCCACGCAAGACTTTTGTCCAGAAGTTAGGTATCAAGGACAAGCCGAGACCCAACCGAATGCTGGATATTGCTCTTGGCTCCCTCCGAGGCTTCACGTATCCTTCTGTCGTTTACGCTGGGTAAGTTCAATGGTATCTTTGGAGTAGGACTGCGGCCTAACTGAATTCAGATTGATGTACGGCGCCAACAACTTGGTGTGGTCTGGTGTTCAGAATGCCACAACAGGTACCGTGTACACCACCATGTACGGCTTCTCTACCGCCGGTGTGGCTGGCGCTTACGCGGGAGGCGTTCTTGGTACCATCATCGGGTTAGTCCAAATGCTTTGGTTTGTTTTGTAATGATGACTGACATATTTCCTGCAGAGGTTACTATTGCGGCAAGGTTGGAAAGATCCTGACAATTCGCCTCGCGCGTCGCAACAACGGAATTTCCGAGTCAGAGCATTCTCTGTGGCTCTTCGCGGCCTCGATGTTTTTGGTGCCTTTCAGCATGATCCTCTACGGCCTTGGAGTTGCCTACCATATCCACTGGATGGGGCTCATTATCTCTCAATTCACGCTCGCTATCAACAACGCTCTGGCGGTCGCAGGATCTCTGGGTTATGCTATCGCATCATACCCGCAACTGAGCGGCGACATGATCACCACCTGCGTCATCATTCGTAACACGATGAGCTTCGCCATCAACTACGGCATCACTCCCTGGCTCAACCACATGGGCTATCGCGATACTTTCATCACCGTTGGCGCCATTGGACTTGTGTGGAATGCCAGTATTTTTGTCATGACTAGATATGGCAGGAAGATGCGAGAGAAGAGCGCAGAAAGATACTGGAAGGATGTTGCAAAGGCGCACGCGAAGGGTTTGAGTCATTGATTGTGTCTTTAGCACTTCAAGTAGAGATGATCAAATTCTGAGAAAATTCCCGCTTTGGGATGTTTCAATGCATGTCAGTTTCATAACGATTGGGCCAAAACCCGCGATAGCAATGATATTACACAGATATGCTACTACTGCAAAATTACTGTGCAATGTGTTTCTTCCATTGCGATTTTGGTATCAATTATAGGTAACTGGCTATTCTTAGATATGTCTTACTGTTTAAATGTCTGATTACATTTGTGTAGGTGTGGGAAATCTCCCGGGTATTGGATAGAAGCAAAGAGGAAGAAACGAATGAATGAGTGACTGTACACCTGTCACGAAGGCTTTCAAGAAGAATCCGAGCGACTCTTTCCACGCATCATATCTGTAACCTTTGTGGAGACCCTGCTCAAAAGCGATGTCTCTGATTCTGTCGATATGACACTCCTGCTTGCTTCGCTTGACCGCCTCCTTTGGTGCATCTCTTTAACAAACTTGGCCCAGGTGTTGGTCAAAACGAGATACTTGATGTGCCCCTGAGCGCTGTCAAACACATTGGGATTGAAGCTGGAGGGAATCTCGCCGGTGTAGCGGATCTGGCCTCGGATGTCCTGTCCACTGCCTGAGGTCTGACCATTACGGGTGTGATACGCATCATCGAAGGGGGTGATGTGGTTCAGTGAAGAGTCTTCGCCGAAGAGAATGCGAGCGGGCTTCTCAAAAACAGCTTCAAGATGCTTGAGCTCGGTTGATGGAAGATTTAGAGGGAACTCGGCGAGATTGATCGAGATAAAGTCCGCGTAGATGTCGAGGGCGCTGTTGAAGGTTTCCAGCATCTCTTCACCACTCAGTGAATGAGCTTTCGAGTTCAGAGCAAATTGAGGCCACGTTGAGGTCTTCCATGCGTCCAGGCGGGTCAGGAAGGCAATATTCTCTCCGGAGAAATCGCAGAGAGCTGAGAATTCCTGAAGAGAACCGGTGTTCTCGCGGAGGGCGTGGTCGAGAGCGCTCATCGTGAGAAGACGGCTATCCGGCTCCGGGCCGATTTCAATGTTGTCTGATTGGTACACGTTTGCGAGGCCCTTCTCCAACTGGCTGGCTGAGGCTTCACGCCTGCAGTTGACGCAAGTGCCCATAGCGTTAGACATAGGCCTCAGAGTACTTGATTGAGACGACGTGTCCCACTTGGCGTTCGCATCCCTTGCCTTCTTGTTTAGAATTCGCAATCGGATGACCTGGAATGCTGGTACAAAGACGGCAAAGATCTCGAACACCATGGACGAGAGATGTAACCTAAATACTGTTATTAGCTGCGGTTTCTTGAGATCAAATAAATGGCTTCAGGTTGAGGCCTTACCACTGGCTTGGAGTGAAGTATTGGTTGACCTTCGCAAACGCCGGGACATACGAAGCAATGAGAAACATCGGTGTAGCGTGGAGACTAGATAGCGATCAGCAACGATGAAGATTACTGGACGAGTCAGTATGTTACAAACCTGGCGAGGCAGCATCCAATGGTTTGTGTGCGCCATCCCATTGTGTCGCGGATGCCCCAAGCCTTCCAAAGCATCGTGGGGGCAATCTACACACGTTAGAAACATGTCGATGTTGCTTACAGAATCTATGGTGACTTACAATCCACGACCAGAGAAACTGCCAAACTACCGTCGGCCACCATTCCCATCCTCGACCCAAGTCTACCAACTGCTCCATGACGTTGGAGCCCTGGATTTCTGTACCAGGAATGCCGAATGTCGGGTGATACTTCTTGCAAGCGAGCCACATGCCAATGGTCAAGCATGCCTAAGTCAAACAATCGCGGGTCAGATTGGATCCGTGCGTCTATGGAAGAACGTTACGTACCTGAATAACCAGACCCAAGCCAATGGGGATCATGATCTTCGTCGTATAGTCCATGTTCCTTAAGCGGCAAAGCCAGGATGTCCTGGCACCATCGCAGCCGAGCTTTCCTCGCTTGATTCCTTCTCCCTTATTCGCAAAATGCAGCTTCTGCAGCTTCGCAACGTGCAAGAAACGAGCGTTGGATGCGTGGAACAAGGCAATGCCGAGCGGGAACCAGGTTCCCATGACGAAGTACTGAACATCGTAGGCCAGAACGGCCGGCATTGTTCCACCGATAGGATAGGTGATCTGGGCCAGAATCCAGTACAGGTGAAGACAGAAGATAGCGGCAAAGGACAGCGGCAAGCCACGGATCTTGAGGACGGGGCTATCGCGATTGACCCAGCAGAAGATCATGCCGGCGATGACGAGTACCGTCCATGTTACGCAGAAGGTCATATAGAAAATGCCTACGCTATCGAAATTCGGCGGCATAGGCGGGAAGTTGTAGATCGTAAGGCTCGCCATCGCTGCGGGATCCATGGTGACGTTTGTGTTGGAGTTGTTGGATGAAGAGAAAGGGGCATCTCCTGGTCTGATCTTTTACAAAAATAGGATGGGAATGTGTCTTCTTTTCAAGACAGCCTCATTCTTGAAGTTTTGTGCGTGGGGATATGAGTGGGGAATGGAGAAGGAAGAGTCCATGACCGAGGAACGGTTCAGCCACAGTCGAAGAAGCCCAGCGGGCCAACGGTACCGGCACCTGGACACATTGTGATCGGCCATCCAAATCGGTAGAATCAGTCAAACGATAGCGTGCTTGGCATAGTAATACGGGTGTGGTACAGCCGCACAGCTTGTCCGGAGCAGCGAATCCCGTTGAAGCCAGGCTAATATTGAACCCCTTCCCCCCACTTGTGGCGTCTCTCGGCTGTGGTCACTGCTTTCCCGCGATGAACTTCTCTAGGACTACTCTGAACAATTCAGGCTCATGTTTCGACTCATGCTCTCCCTACGTCCCTCAGAACTTTGCTTTTTTGTTTTGTCGATCACTAAGGTGTTCGTCCGTGCTCCCGGCACCCGAATCAAACCATCTTTGACTAGACGTTATCGTCCGTCGCGCTAGACGGCTGATGATCCAATCAACGCATTACCGTGGCTTCGTTTGGCCGTTCCGTTCAGTCTAAAGCAAGGGATCTTCATGAGTCAATCTGCTCGAGGTAAAGCGAGGTGGACAGCCTCGCATGCGTCAGGTCTTTGGCATGTCCAATCAAATGGCTTCATTTCAAGACAAAGGCTTTTTGGCTCACAGGCACACGAGAAACACGGCATCGCAGGGCTTCCGGTCCCTTTGTGGGATGCTAGATCTTTTTCGTACCTGGCGTCGAGATTGACGGCGATAGATGCCTGTTGATCATTTCTAGTGCCACAATCTTTTCTGTGCCGGATCGACTCGTTCTATGAGTCCGAAGAGCGGCACTTGCGCAGACGAATCGCGGGAAGGATGGCGACCACTTCGTTCTCCACATGGTTCTCGTCTGGGGGATGCCGTCGCCTCGTGCTCGTCAAAGAAACTCAACGGTCTGGGGCAAAATACGCGTTGCTATCGTTGTCGAATGCCATGTGATATGAAACTCTGGGGTCGAAATCGTGACAAATGTGTTGGATACCACAGCAAAGCACTCCAAGAGACGCATTTCAATTGACGTCAGATCTTACAGATTTCTCGAGATCAATGGGATCGATCCTGCTGCCGGGATGCTCATCGGATCTAAGATCAAGTCGCATCCGGACACTTGGAAATCATCAGAGACCCCTGACTGATGTGCATGCATATGCCCTCTATCGGAGTGGTTCGCAGGCAGGAACAGCAAAACCCCTGTTTACTTTTCACCTATCCCAGCTAACTCTGCCAAGCATGTCGACCTTGCTAGTGGACTACAGGGCATTGTCTCATTGTCCACTCCAACCTTTGTTTCTTCACGCTCAGACGGCAGTTCATGTCTTTTGCTGTGGGCATTGTGATCGTCGATCAATGTAATCACTGTTTCCTCTTCCCGCTGTCAAAATCTGCACTTTCGATATTTGGGGTTTCCCCATCACGCATTGTTCGCGCGTAAGCGGATTGCATCTTCAACCCCGGTCGCGAGCTGGGGGTGCAGATTTCCCCACGCTGTCAGATCGTGAGCAATTTCAAAAGTCGATGACTCTGTCCCACATGAGTTCTCCTGAGCTATCTTTCCAGCGCCTTGGCTTGTATGTCAGCTGCTTGACCGAGAGCTGAGAGCCTTGTCGCGGCCCATTGACCTCCCGAGCATGCAGATCATCAATAGCCTCTTTGGCGGGCAAGGATTGGATTACTGAACAGCGAAAGACCCTGGTTCGTCCACACGAAAATGATCAGCGGCAATGCACTGACTGCAAGACGCCAGATCTTGACAACAAATGGATCTGCGTAATGTTTTAAGTCTGCCTTTTCTTGGCTAAGCTTGAACAATAGAAGCTTCCCCATCACCAGTTACGGACAGTCCACGTGCAGGTGCACTGCTGCCATAGTCTGTCTTCCGCTGAAAGCATTGGTATGGATCCAGCCGTGACAAATTCGACTCAGCTATGCCAAGTGACTTGAATGAGATGAGCTATCATCAAATGAACGTTCCGGCGCAGCGAAGGCTGAAAGCCAAGGCGCTTGGCAGATACTTAAGTCGCCGAGACCTCCAAAATGAGTGTCCGTAGCCGGTCGGCCCCACTCGGCAGTGGACTTGAGCAGGCCAGCTCCGGACGTCGCCGGCTGCTCCGGCCGGGCAGGCGGGGAGTCGCCCGGACGACGGTTCCGTTCAAGTCCATTGTAGATCTCGATGTGGGCCACATTGAGCCTTGCCTCTTATCTCTAGCGCGTCTAAAGAGAACAATAGGGTTCAAGTGTGACCTTGGTGCTTACATTCCGCCTTGGGAAATCGCAAAGATGCCCCAAAAGAGATAAGATTTCCTAACAAAGAATCGCCCAACGGTGACGAATCGGCTGGCTTGACCTGTGCCGCAGCCACCCGTGACGCTTTCATGGTTTAACGCTCGATATTGTTTCCACTTGTGGTATGCCATTCGTTAGCCGTCTTACAAGTCTATGAGTTATCAGTTCTTAACCCTCACTATACTAGCGGTCCTTTGTGGGGATCTGTCCTTCTTCGTGGGAAAATATTCTTCTCGACGGTGCTCATGGCCTAAGATCATACATTACTTCTGATCAGGATGCTGTCGCATCGTCTTTGAGCCCTGACTGCGCACCCAACGATCTCCTCAGCTACTGTTTGAGCGAGTATGGTGAATCGGCCTTCTCGTCCCCAGTCATGTCCCAATGAAAATTTGTACTTTTAAACCAGTATCATGCGGTATACGAAGGCTTGTTCGTCGCAGAGCAGATAATGTTGCGTCTTTCGACTGGTCTGGACAGATGCAGTTGACATTTGTTTTCCCCGGAGAAGCTGCACGTCGGGCTCCTTCGGGATACAGAAGTCGTATATAAATACCCAGCGAGCCTTAGAAATCTTATTTTGACTGATCGTAAGCACCTTACGCTATGTGATCGACGATGGGTATCCCAGGTGCTGTCTCGCAGGCCCCTCATCATTCCCCCTCAATTGTGCCCTTCACAATCAGCGTCCCCCAAGCATCGATTGATGATCTCCAAACACTTCTCAGAGTCTCCAAAATTGGTGCCAAAACATGGGAGAATACCCAAGAAGCTTTTGGAACAACTCATGTATTGCTCTCCGACGCCAAAGCTGCGTGGACAGACCCCGCCCGCTTCTCATGGCGGTCACACGAAGCGCGCATCAATGCCGTACCCAATTTCCTGTTCAAGTTGCTACTCGCAGATGTTGATTTAAATGGGGAACAGGTCTGCAATATAATGTTCACTTTCTTGCGCTCTTCTCCGATCGCAAAGATGCGGTACCTGTCCTTCTACTGCATGGCTTCCCAGGGAGCGTTTTGGAGTACCTGCCCATTCTTGAGCTTCTGAGAACGAGATACACTTCGAAGACACTACCTTACCACATCGTTGTTCCCTCGCTTCCCGGCTACGGCTTCTCATCGATCTCAGCTTCGAGCGACGTTGTATCGTTTGTGGACAAGGAGTTTGACTTCCAAGATGCCACAAAACTTCTTACTCACCTCATGGTCCACATGGGGTTTGGCAAGGCTTACATTACTCATGGAGGTGATGTTGGCAAATTGTTTGCGAGGATCATGGCTCAGGAGCATAATGGCTGCAACCCTTTACACAGTACGGCCTCTCTATACCATATTCCTGGCTCCCTTATCTGCGCATGCAAGACTTATTTTTAATGCGTCAAAGACCTGACATAATCTAGTGAATGGCTTATTTGCAACGAAGGAGCCTGCCCCATCCCATATGGACGGCTATTCGGAAGAAGACGACCAGCGCATGATCCATGCTCAGGCCTTTTTCGCAACAGGCTTCGGATATTCCCTCATGCATCAGACTAAGCCTGGAACCATTGGGCTCACGGTGGCATCTAGTCCGCTAGCTTTACTAGCATGGTGAGTATCTCGAGGCACCTTTCCCCAACCATTTCTATGTGGTCGTCCTCGTCTATCCCTTCGGCCCCTGGGTATGAAGATGGCCTTCATACTCCTTGATATCTTTGTCTTTCACCTTCTCCTTCTTCTTCTTCATTTTCTAGACGAAACTTAAATTGCAAAACAGGATCGGCGAGAAGTTCCGGGACTGGACAGAGATTTCGATGCCACTGGAAACAATTCTCGCCAGCGTAACACTTTACTGGCTTACCGACACATACCCACGCTGCATCTATTCCAACCGGTTCCCCGCCACCATCCCTTTCCCAGAAGACAAGCCCTTTGGCGTGTCGAACTTTCCCCGCGAGCTCGTACCTGCGCCAAGAGCTTGGGTCGAGAAGACGTTCCCTAACTTGATCTTTTACAAGGACTACGAGAAGGCACCGCCGCATGTTCTGATCTCTCCCGACTTACGAACAGCAAAGGCTGACGCAGTTCTTAGGGCGGACACTTCCCAGCCCTGGAGGACCCAACGGCAATGTTAGCCGGCCTAGAGGAATTCCTTGCCAAGGTCAAATCCATGATCCATGCAGACGGGAAGTAAGTCCGCTTGAGCTGAGCGAAGCTTGATTTTCGCGAGACTCACATAGTTCAGCTGAGCGTCTTGATCAACCTAAGACCGTATCTCAGCCCCATGAACCCGTCACATCTCGGTTAAAGCTTCTTTCGAGGATGACAATAACGTAGAAGCATCGCAACTCGCTTCCAAGCCCTCGTAACGGTCGTATGTGGAGTTATTACGAGCGCCTCTTGTCTTTCGGCCATGTGCTGAGCGTCACACAACACGTGGGACCCACATCTAGAGGGCTTCTATTCTCGCCGACCTCATTTCTAGGGAAGAGGCTGATGCTCTACAATGGCATCTTCTCATAGAGGGGCTGGAATCTTGCGCAACTGTGGCTGATGGTGGATGGCCTGACAGGTGATCTTCATGTATGTCTCATACTTCGTGATACCCTCACGTGGTGTACTACATGCAATGTCTCGGTTGGATTAGGGCTGGCTTGGTGAATGCGGAAAAGGGGTAACGGAGAGGGGCAATTCTTGGCCAGATTGATCTGCGTTGATTTCATCATTAGCCTCACCATGTCTTTGAATTTCTCCATTCCTTCCCCGGCAACTCCGATTGGAAGAACACTCAACTTTGAAGTCGCGTGTCCGTTCCTGGTTAATGCTCGAGGGGCTCGCGTGCTACAGAGGGGTACCACGGAAACATCGATCCTCCAAGGCATGACTTGCCGATCATCTGCATTGGTAGGAGCTGATGGACCATTACTTGTTTCTGCCATGTTGCAGAAGCTGAAGGTTGATGCCATTCGAGTATTGTATTGATTGACGGGTAGATGCTGTGACACACCCAGTCGTCGATGTGTCACCTCATCGGTCAATGAATGATTTACAAACACGTAGGTTTGATATTCAGGGGTATCTCAGCCTTTGAGGTGTCAGTTCGAGATAGAGGATTCGTATTCCATTTTGATACTCGGACAATCATCCTTCAGAGCTTCGCTTCCGTCATGGTGTAGTATAACACTAGATGACGAAACGAACAGCATAAGAGCTTGCGTACAGAGCTCAGGAGAATTGTGAACAGTTGTCATGCCGAGGGCGCTTGGTGGCCTCTGTGGACCAGTATCGATGCAATCACCCATTCCACTGGTCCCGAGTAATGCAATCATATGCAGCTTTCCGTTGCGAGATTAGGTCGGCCCCGGCAGCGGCCGTGGCAAAATCTTCCGCGGAAGCGCGGATGCGAGTCTAGCGATGTTTTAGTGGTGCCCGTGTCACATGTCTTTCCTCGTGGGAAGGTTGAAGATGCAAGTCTGCCCGAAGGCCAGAGTGTACAATTCTTTCGGCACCGGAACGTGCAGAGGGCGTGTCTCGGGCGGGCGGGGGCGGCTTCGGCAAGTTTGTTGAACCGCAGAAATACGGGTTCTGCATTGTCCCGTCACCGGAAGAAGGTTGTTCTGCAGGTAAAGTCTGATGATTTTGATGTACCGGGAGTAGGACAAAAAGCCACCCTCGGGGAGGAATATGTCATGGAAGATGCCAGCGTGCCGATGTCGGGTTAATCTCTCGCAACTTTCTAGCTGAGCTGAATACCTGTTGGCGTCTGCATCGTCAGTCTGTCGTCTCCGCCAACAACAGCTTCAGCTTGTGATATTTGGGCCATGATCTGATCTCTCGGCCGCTAGAAACTACTAGCGCGGTACGACAGAAGCCGTCCTTGGAACCGTCGGCAATGCTGGTGCATTTTGGTCGGAGACACAAGCGCCATGCGAAACTCGCAACACGCGCGGGTTCCTGGATCATTGTAACTCAAAGGCACATGTGGAACTGTTGGCGTTGGAGAGAACAGCCCTAGAACTTGGGCAGGAGAGAAAACCATCTCAGTAAAACTGTGACACAGTTGGACGAGATTTCTCAAGCCCATCCAAACCTCTGTGAACAAGAGGAGATCACATGCGTATAAAGATCAGCCTGATTCTCGACCAAGTCTGCATGAAAGAACTTTCATCATCCGCACATGCAGTCTCACAATCAAACGGCCACACACTGAGCTACATCACCGCAAACTACCAGATAGCCTTTCCCCTGCCATCAGAATCACAACAAGAAGCACTCTAACCACTTTGGTATTCTGGAGTTGCCCTGTTGACCACCAACAAGACTTAACTTTCCAACCTCAACACATTCTATTCAATCATCACAATGGCGAAGTCTTCGGCCAAGCAATCTTCCTCATCCAAGTCAAAGAGTAAGCATCCCAACTCCGTAGGTCTCAGTGATCCCCATACTCATGTCAAAAAAGGCTCCAGCAGCAAGAGTTCTAAAAGCTCCAGCACCGTCCCGGTCAACCGCTCCTGGCAAGACCCCTCGCTGGACCGTGGTCAACGCTCGACTCAAAGCTCAAGCGCCAGCTACCCTGTCGGGCGCTGGCTTACCGAGCCGTCTTGGCAAGAGCCGTTCAACAACATTGCGGAAGTACCCGCAGCGGGATCGGCCTCGGCCCATGCAGGTGGACACCAGGGATCGGGTGCGGCTGCAACGTATGCCACGTCCCGCAAGTAGCGATAACGCCAGACGGGTTGATGTACATGATGCTTTTAGACTTTGTCAATTTCCTTGGAATTTTCTTTATTTCATAGAATACTAGACTGCGCACTCGCAATAGACTTTTCTGGGCCCAGGGTTTCATAGCTACACACAGTCAAGTGCACAGAACCGCCGACCTCCTCACCATTCCATAAGACAAACCAAGATTAGAACTTGACACCGGCCTCCGCCATCTGCATACCGTACTACAAATTAAGTTAGCTTGTCGGATCTCTCCATTCTATAAAATGACACACACCTTCTTTAAGCGAATAGCTTGTACAGTAATGAACCCAGTCGTATCCAGAGGATCGAACGTAGTAAGAGAATCCATCGAAGCATCCTCCTCGGAGTACAGGTTCTCATCCGATGAGCGGCCGAGTACATAGACGCTGCCTTTGTATAGGCGAAGTCGGACTTGGCCGTTGACCCTCTGCTGAGAGTAGTCGAGGCTCGCTGTCATGCGTGTGAGTTCACGACCACCTGCTTTTCAAAATTCCCAGTAAATAAAAACTCACGTTGCAGAAACGCCCTCTCAGGGCTGAAGTAAGCACCCTGATACATGAGCTCAGACCACTGCTGGCTCATCGCGTTTCGCAAAGAGATGACTCGGCCGTCGAGAACACTGAGAGCAGTAAGCAGATACACACAGATTCAAGTGGTGATGCTTCTTACAGCCCCTCGATGGAGATGTGCGCGAGACGGAGGATGGTCATAGCTGGGGAGTCTGGTTTGTGTCAGAACATGCTTTTCATGTACACATGAATACGGTGGTCATACCATAGCATCCACGAGACTTGAGTCCGATAAATCGGTTCTCAACGATGTCCTGCCGCGCTTGTCAGCCCAAGTCTGAAGAACCTCTGAAGTTAACCAAGAACCCACAATACGGCCAACTCCATGTTTCCCGCCGATTCGATTGAGCAGTCCAAAGAGCTCAACAGAATCGGTGGCAGTCTGCTGCGGAGTGACCACTTTCACCGGCGTCCCTTTCTCGAAGTGAATCGTTATATCAAGGGGCGCATCGGGGGCATTCAGAGGGGAGACTGTTTTGGTCCACATGTCCTCTGGAGGCGTCACGTCTGGGTCTTCGAGGACGCCCGCCTATGCTCGTCAGCTATGCTTTTCTTATGGTGCTATTCAGGCGGCTTACCTCGTAGGAGCAATGGGCAAAGTTGTCATCCATGGAGAATGGCTTCGCCTTGGTTGATGAGACGGGAATTCCTGAGGTTTTGTTAGCTTGAAAGAGGGTTATTCCTGAGGTCCTGCAGCAGTACCTTTCTCAGCGGCATAGTCCAGAAGATCGATTCGACCCTGTGAAATGGCCTATCAGCTTGTGACTAACACCTCATGAAACGCGTGGGCATACCTCAAATCGTTTGTAGAACTCAGGCAGGCGCCAAGGAGTAATGCATCGTATCTCGGGATTGATCGTGGCGAATGTCAGCTCAAACCTTACCTGATCATTGCCCTTCCCGGTCTGCCAGCGATTAGCCTCGCTTGCAAGAAGTGATGTGATCGGTCGTACACAGCCATGGGATACGAATTGGCACCCTTCTCGGGCAGCAGCCCTCATCTGGCCTCGAGCAATGACTGGCCGAGCCAAGCTAGTTCCTGTATTTTGTCAGTCAGGGTGACTTTCCTTCTTCCTTTTCAAGTTTGACATAAAACCTGCTCACCTAGCAAGTAGAGACTCTCATACACGGCATTCTAGACGGTGTCGTCAGTCAAGACTGAGAAGGTGTCCCAAGGATTTCTCACGCATTGGACAGCTTTCCAGCACAACTCTCTGAAAGACGTTAGCTCGAGCAAAGTTGACGTGGGGGCCTACCTTACTCTACGAATTCCCTCTTCAAGTCATCGACGATCAACTACAACGGCACGATCATCAGTAACGAGTTTCGTCTTCTTCGGTCTACAGCCAAGTGCACCGTGAGTATCCGCACCTTTGTCGCGCCTATCTGCAAAGCTATGTTTTGATTGTTAGTATAAGCAAGTATCTCGGGAGTTTTCAAGAACTTTACCTTTCTTCTCAACCGAAGCCCAATCGGATTCCTCCTGTCCGACGTCGGCAATGTAGCAGCTTTTGAGGCGTCAGTGGGAGCCACGCCGATTGACGGGTACGTAGGATTACGAACATGACTTCGTAATTCTGTTCCACTAGCCAAGCGAGGATGACTGAAGTATCAAGCTAGCGATTGACATCAGTCTTCACGTTTCAATACCATGCATGTGCCATTTGGGCGGGTTGTGCTGTCAAATGTGAAGCGGTGTTGCATCGGGAGAGGGGACTTACGCCGCCGGAGTAGCTATTGACGATGTTCTTAGCATTTTGCCATGTCTGTAATGACCTGGACTCTGGAATAAACTTACGCGAGACAAACTTTGCCGTTCGACATGTTGGTGGGCGGTTTGCGGAAGGGTTGTGATGTTGTTTGCCGACGAGTCAGGGGATCAGGAAAGACGGAAGGCCCGGAGAAAAGATACACAGGATTTCAACTGAAGACTACATGTAGCTTTCCATATCCTGAGAAAGTTGAAATGCATCTCTTATAGTTTCCAACTTGACCTGTTCAATTCCTACACACAGTCTTATCGGTGACTCAAAGTACGCCCTTCAACGCGCCCCTGCACGCGGCAGGAACATCCCGACCAAAGTCTGGCCATTGAGTCACATCCCACGTCGATTCGGAAAGATCTTGCGTCTACTCCAGATAGCCGTAAAATGCGGGCTCGCCCATAGATGAGGCTCCGCGAAGAGGTAGCCATTTTGGTGCCGTTTGACGCGCGTGGTCATGGTGTCTCGTCTCGGCTTTCCTTCCCAGCATGGGCGCAGCCGGCTCGAGCTTCCTTCCCAGGGTGGAGTAGGCTAGCGACGCAGGGGCACTCAACGACGACGATTGATACCAGGGCACATTGGAACTTTGGTGAAATAGTGCAGGATTCTCGCTGGCGAGATGGAAACGCTTTTCCTTTTCCAACTGTGACTCACTACAATCAAGGAGCAGTCTTTGAAGTCCTGAGGAAGTTATCTTGGAGCATCCAAAGTTGTCTGTCCCGCGTTGACAAGCGTCTCTTGGAAAGGCATTTATTGGAGTCCTCGTGACCAACGAGGTGAAGACTTCACCAGCAAATGATACACCATGCGGGACTGCTCTCTATCCGCTTCAAACCGAAGACACGTCTGTGACGCAGTAATTCTCCAAAAGGTTGCGGCAGTGTCCGGGCATGTTGAGAAACATGCACTGCTAGTTGCCTTGCCACCCTGACGTCCTTACTCGGCAGGTCTTCTTTTCGCTGGAATAATCATTGGAGCGAAAACAGGTATTCTATGTGACGGAGAGCTCACGTCATCACGTTGAGTATTCCTCGGGCATTCGAAAACATATCACCAGTGCAGCCCCGATCATCTGATCAGAAGGTAAAGCAAATCACCCCAGCAAAGCGATTTATTGTGGGTATCGTGGTTTGGGTTTCGACGGATGAGATGTAGATAACTTATACCCACTATTACACACTGCTACGAACTCAAATATCCATCGCATAGTCTACGGGTTAACCGCGACATGACTTTGCTCCATCGTCCACACCCAACCCCCGTTGCAGCTTTTAGAGGCCGAAGAGCATCAAATGATCCAGCAACGGCGGAGTATATATTGATCAGTTATGGGCTGTCATTCTCCGCTGTTTCCCAGAAATGATTTGCTTGTCACCCACATTCTGTTGGATTGTCTTGGAAACCTAGTACAACCTAAAGATCAACGACATGAGAGGTGTTCACTGTGATGGCAGTCATTATTTCCGAAGCATTGGTTGTTGACTGCCACAATCGATAGACCGTCAGTTTTCTAATCTGGCTTCTTTGATTTCTCGGCTTTTATGAGGCATCACGCACAAGAAATACTCCTCCGAAGATGGGTGTCTAATTTGTCACGATGCGGGCGCTGCAGCACGAAACGAGAACATTATCATGCAAGTCCGGCCCTCACTGACGTACCTTAATTTGACGAGTAGGTTGGCTGTCATGATGTCTTCGGCCGATGACATTCACTTGCGGAAATGATCCTGAGGCTGACAGTTGTGGGGTGTTCTTCATGTCAAAGTGATCCTTCCGCGACGCAGGTACGACGTATGAATTACAGTATGACTAAACTCTGCCATGTAAACTTCTCAAGCCAATATATCCCCGTCAAATCTCTTTCTTGTTCCATATTATAGAGTTGGCGACGCTACAAATTCTAAACGTGCAGAGTTTTCAACAAGCGATAGGGTATTTCCGACGTGCTCGTCTCGACCCGTTCACCTTTGACATGTCTTCATTTCTAGTTTATCTCATCATAATACACGATGGACGGTAGCAAGTATCATGGCCGTACCACATAGTTCGATGAAAGGGCTCCAGAGATTGCTTGCTGATGTTCTCAGTCTTAGTTGTTTACTGTGAAAAAGATTTTTCAGACTGTTCGATTGCGGCCGGCTAAACCGGAATGCAGCTAAAGCTTTTTTGAAATATATACTCGCCAAGACTCCTAGGATAAACCATCGGGTGAACCGAAATGTTAAGCAAATACTTCGTCATCAATTTCCCACGTGTAATGAGGCAAGGCTCTCCTCGCAACTCGGCCGATTCATCCCTGGCTGCAGAGTTTCTTACTGCAGTGGGCCTTCACTCTTTTGCAGCTGAGGGCTGCATGTGAATATACATATGCTTCACCATGGAGAATTTGCTATTTTATTTCGCTAATGCATCGTCGTAGTTCTACGGTTGCTGAAGAATACTTAGCAGCACATGCGCAAGACGGATATGGCGAGTGTCATTATTCTTGTAGGTGTTTGTCTTGCCATGCCATGTGTATTCCAAACTAGGAATAAATCAAGAACGACGTAGAAGGGCAGAAAAGCACACCAACAGACATTTGATTTCACTGGAGCTACTTTGGGCTTCAAATAAGACATCACTGTCTCTGGATAGTCTTTCCTTACACGCCCTATTGCGATCTCATCTTTGAATGCTTCTAAATGACGATGCGATTGTCGAAAATACAAGTTCAGATTCTGTAGCTAAGAGCTTAAATAGACTAGACACCTTGCCCCCCCTTCCTTATCTATCAGGGACAGTTCGTCATCGAGTTGCCAAACGCCGGCCTCGAGCTCGCTGCTCCGCATGATGCGGCCCTCGACCATTCCTCTAGGTCACGATTCACGACAGGCGAACGCACCTCCAGTCAAGATTAGGTATAAATGGCTTGTGACCACCACTCATCACAGCTGGTCTCCGAGCCAGAGCAAATGTTGGCCCATTGGGTGGGTTAAAGCTAAAACGGGGCTTTTGCGAAGAGAACCATCCCAGCGAACAACGTTTCTCATCGACATAGTCAGGAGGAGCTTGGTGTCAGCTTCATTAACGGTACCTGTTGTCAGTGTATTAACGGGGAGTAATCAACGAGTAGTACTGGGTGTCCGAGCTCTGTAACTTCTAGTGCAAATAGCAGTGGATGGGACGGGAATCTATCAAGTGCACCGGCTTCCCGAGGCCTTCTAGTCCAGGATGAGGTTTCTTTACTGTTCTGATTCCTGTGCCTATAGCTTCTTGGGTCAGCATCTGGACATGCGCTTTTATACGCTTATAACGAGCCTCCTCGACTGACCCCCTCGCGGAACGGTTGATGGCATTACAGACATGAAATAAGAGTTTGATTTTTTAGCAGTAGGGTTCAACATAGCTCACAATAGGCGCTCTGGTCGCCTAGAATATTCTTTATGCTAGTGTTTGTCAGAGTGCACCACACACCTCGTACGGCGTGCCGTCAGTCACAATCAGTGGCGATTATATCTTGAAGTCGGGCACATTGTCTATGGGAGCTTACCTAGTATTCCGGTGGAATACTTGAAATCAGACACTAGGGCCACAACATCTGGTAAGATTTATGATTTATCGAACTCTAAGTCAAGCGCATGGGCTGATTTCGGAACTGCACTTCATCTTTGGAAAGCTACTAACATGAAGCAGGAGAGTGGGTTGTGCTTGCTGAAGTTTCATTGAGTTCGACATCCCTGGCTAGTTATGGTGGTGAGTTCGTTGCTTGATATGAAGCACTTGTGAAGACGGGTGACTCCGTTTTGTTCCTTCAGCCTCCCTTGCATTGCAAGTCTCCAAGTTCGAAGATCAATCTCAGAAATGATGGCTTCGTCAACATCCACGAGAATTCGTTGGTAAGTAGATAATGTTTCTCACTTTGGTCCGTGAGATTGTGGGTCAGATGATAATCCCGAGAGACTCGTACAGAGGCAGAGCCAACAGGGTCAATCTCGCATGTTAACGTATCTCGAGGCATTAGTAGGATAGCTTGCCTCTCGTCGTCAAATGGGAAACATGTCAGAGGCGAGACGAGGCTTGTTGAGCAGTGTTTAAGACGCACCCGGCATGGAGGTATTCAACAAAGCGCCGACGATTACATGCCCCATCAGTTTTAAGAGAAAAGCTTTAGGATGCCTCAAACCTCCTGCGATGTGTGGAAGGTGTTTTCTCTGTCAGGGGAATACCTATGCGGAACACGTGGAGGTGTCGCCGGCGGCCCCGCAAATATCGGCCCGGAGCTCCGTGAAGAGCCCCGTGTTTGCGGCCGATGCAACCAGAGGTCAGTGGGCGAAATAGGAACATTGTCAGCGTCATTCACTGGACACGGTGGTTCGAATTGAATTCTTGCACGTCCCGTTCTCCGTGCCAGTGCGGAGGTTGGTCCCCTCGTCCCAAAATTTGTATGACAAGTGCCAAGCGTCTTGGTCAAACCTTCAGCCAAGCCACGGCTTGGCCACCCAACCAACCAACCCGTGGCTCGTAATGTTGCTGAAGAGATGCCAGCTGAGGGAGGATTCAGAGTGGCTGGCGACGCGGTCTCGGCCAGACTGTTCGAGACGGCGGTGCCTGGAGTGGCTCGCCGCCAACGTCTCGAGCAGCGCGGGCCGAAAGCCCTGT
The DNA here is from genome assembly GCF_000319635.2 of Colletotrichum fructicola Nara gc5. NCBI lineage: Eukaryota > Fungi > Ascomycota > Sordariomycetes > Glomerellales > Glomerellaceae > Colletotrichum > Colletotrichum fructicola. The sequence continues at coordinate 1,308,911 of NW_027094051.1, read as the reverse complement.
GATGCGTCGGCGCCAATTAGCCAAGTCCATTGGTGTCAATATCTTCTCATTCTCAAATGTGCTGTTGCTTGTCCGACCCCAAGATATCAAAGAGCAGATTATCTGTCTTGGAGATCGGCTGCATGCGCAGGGCAGGCTCGTATTCCTTGTTGATTCTCTCGGCTATCGAATCCGGATGCACATGGAGGACCGCCGAGCGAAACGGCGCTGCTTGGCGAACTGTTGGCAGCGGACGAGACGTCATGCATTCTGCGGTGCTTCCCCGCGTACCCACGAAGCGGCCAAGAACTCACCGGAGGTAATGGAATGGACCGGGGAATTCGAGATGTCCGGTAAATGAAGGTTGTATGCGGGCGGCGGCACAATTGACTGAGAAAGCTGACAATGGGGGCGGGAAGTGCTTTTGGCGAGATTGATAAACAGTTGCATTCGTAAGCTGACTGTGTATTTTTGGAGCGGACTTTCGTGTCCCTGGTAGATCGCTCGCCCTGGAGGGAGGGTTTTGTTTGTGTTTGGTCCAGATCTCGGGGTTCAAGCTTCTTAGGTAAGCGAATGACTGGGAGGGTTGGATGATTCGGCACGGCAGGATGAGGTGCGGATATTTCTCCTCCATTCGTCCCGCTCGCCGTTCCTTCGCTGGCTGCGAGTTTGTTGTTGTCAAATGTCAATTGAGTCTGCAGGACGCGTTCATGACTCTTGCCAGGCTGCCCTGTGTCCGCCACCCTGCGGCCAGAAAGTCAAAAGGCATAAGCATAATTGAAGAAATGAGCACGTTCACACACGCTTTTTCGCTGAGGCGCATGACGTCAACAAATCAGAGGCCCCCATTTGCTCGGACGGGAGCATTGATTGGAAGCGGGATAATAGAGTTCCTGGCGCACAATGATGTGCTGCTTGGTGCCTGTCTGGCCCGAGTCTCTGGGATTTGTTTTTCCAGCACTGAGAAGCACTGAAGCAGTCTGGTCGCCTTCTAGCGCCCCGGCTGGAGTTGGTGGTACAATGGTGATACCACAGTCAGCGATTGATGGCATCCTCCCGTAAGGCCAGGCCGCGAGATCCATCGGTGCAATATTCGATAGTGCCGTCGCGTTTTGTCTTGAGAGACTCGTCTGCCGGTGCCCATTTGTGTCCTTTTCTTAGTGCTTTTTGGTGGATGGCCCCTTCTCCACGTGGAACCGGGTGACGAGGACCCCCTTTGATGTTTTGCGCCTCAGTTTCAGTAGCGGGAGTTGGAAACGGTGGAGAATGAAGGGGGCTCGATTGCCAGATTGTGCCTTATCGTGTTCGGGACTGAGTGAACGAAGGGGGAAAAGAGTGGTCCGCGGACGGGTTCAGCGAGCTCAAAGTGTTTGCAGGTGTTCTGTTCTCCCTTGCTGATCTCTCGCTGCAGGGCACTGAGACAGAGAAACGAGCGTTTGGGAGAGACTGAGGCGAGTGCCCGTTTTTTCGCAGTCGTGTTAATTTGTTCTCGACCACGCAGGTCCCTGTCGGAAATTCCCACAATTAAATGCTGCAGGAATATTGGAGAAAATATTGGACAGGAAGGGTAAGGCGCGATCCACCTCAGCGCCAGCCACCCCCTGCACCACTTTGACGCTTTCCGTTTTCCGTCTTGCCCGGCTGATGGTTGTCCTGCAGTGGGCGATGGCAATTGCCAGTGACAAACGGAGGAGGGGAAACAGCAGGCTGGTGACAGGCTTTCGTTGGCGTTGGTGGGTCTTTTCAGCTGAACGGCGCCTTGTTTTCCACGTGTGGCGTCGCTGTGTGCTCGAAGGCGCCGGGTACCTTTTTCGTTCAGTTTCTCAACACAAAGAAGGCTGGCAGCAAGCCCAGGGGATGATTGACAGTGTTGACAGGACAGCAAGCCATCGCGAGCGCCATACACCGCGGAAGTGCGTGACGGTGTCTTCAATAGCCAAGCCCGCCATCCCAGGGCCCATCGCCGGCCAAGACTGCGATGGAGAAGAGGCGGCTGGCCTCGTCCCGTCTTGGGGTGTTGTTGTCCAGTGCGCTCGGTCAGACCGGACCAGCCAGTAGAGCAGTAGAAATGTGCATCGTCTGTTGAGCTGGCAGCTGCAAATGCACTCGCACAGGCGCCGTGCTGCACTGCCCAGCTTGTGCGCTCTGTTGGCGGCTGCTATTCATCGACGAGGGGTACGGTATTGGATGCTCGTATGACGGAAATACGGTTGGTTGGGGGGAGGCAGTGAGAACGCAAAGTTCAGGTGAGGACGGATTGGCAATTGAAGGCGCCGTGTGAATGATGATTGCCTTTCTCAGGTACCTGAAGATGCGGAAGTCACTGCCTGCTGCAGCTGCCTTCCTTAACATTTCATCCATCCATCGTTCCTTCCCTCACCTAAGTCGAAGAAAACGAAAAAACCAGGCTTGAGGCAGGAGGTACGTACCGTCAGTATGTCCCGCCTTCCCCAACCCGAGCAGTAAACCTGGCGGGAAGATCCAGCGGTCCTGGCCAAGCGATTGGAGTCGCTAGACTGCATCTGGAGCCCCGGACCCGGTACGTACTTCCTCCGGCTGGTGCTATTCGCCAGCCACTTGGTCGAAGCAGGTTCGAACTTCCAGGAACTTCTCAGAGCCCGTCGCTCCCGCAGCGCTTCCCTTGTCTCCCACGCCGCAGCAGCAGCAGCAGACCACCCCCTGTGACCCCCTCTCTTCCTGTTCAACGTCCCTTCCAGTGGCCATCCCTTCCTTTCGGCCTTCCCAGGTGGTGTCCACTGGGTTGCAGTGCCCTGTTGTGTTGTGCTGGAGGGTAGGTGTAGATTACGGGTTGCATCTGCTGTTTAGCCGTTTGCTGGCGGCGCTTCTGCACGCCAGGGAAGCCTCGCTGCATCACCTGAATATGTAACTCCTCATACAAATAATACCAAGAGGTACATCCAGTCACCCAACTTCTCCGCAGGGCTCTCCTCCTGGGTCGTACCATCCGATCCATCGGCCCTCTTCGCTGCGTCCCTACCTTACCTGTAGCCTGTAGGCTGTCTGTCTGTCTGTCTTACTCTTTACCGCGATTTCTTGCTTTTTGGTCTGTCGATTCCCATCAATTCAGTAATCACTTTCCCGATTTCCTCTCCGTCCTCTTCTCTTCTTGTCTCCCACCTCTCTTCTCCCTCCTCCATCTCCAACCCCGACCACCCTCGAGCACGAAACAGACGTCTTTTGACTCTCCCGATCAATCCGGCGCCCTCCGCCTCTCTACCTTCTCCCCTCCGCACACTCGCTTCGTCACCCGAGGAGGACCAGGAGTAAGGACCGACCGATCGAACCCGCTCCCGACGATACCTCAGACGCTCCAACAGCCTTTCGACATCCACATCCACATTCTCATCCTCACCACTGTCGACCGCCGCATCCGAGGCTCGATATTCTATCTCTCGTCCTCGACAATTTCTTTTCCAAACAGCTCCTCCCCGACGAGGTCTACCAAGGATCAATATCGCCCAGTACGCTTTTGGGGTCCGCCTGACACGAGAATCTCGCTTCCCTCACAATCCCACCCTCCCGAAGACCGAGCCGAACATCCACCCCTGGTGACGAATAACCGCCCTCTCGAAATCACCGCGTCTCAGAAATCCTGACCTCCAAGTCGACCAAAAACACAACCCGCGACGTGCATCGCTCGATTTCGCCTCCCGGAACGACGAAACTGGCCCTCTTCTGCAGTCTGCATAGACCGAGCAAAAAGCAACGCTTTGAAGCAATCTGTGTGGCAGAAAGCTGGGACGGCAGCTGGACCTTGCTCGACCTCCCGACGACTTCGGACGAAAACATTACGACGCACTCCATCCGCCAATACAACAGTAAAGCTTTTTGAAAGCATCTCGGCCGAACACATACCACATCACTACCGACCAACGCTTCCACGACTCGATCACATTCCAAACACGCCCAATAACCTGGGCTTGACCTGCTGGCTTGTGGCTCATTTCTCGACTCGTGCCAATCGCTGCGTATTCTGGTCGACCGCAATTAGGAGGAAATATTTCACTCTATTGCTTCCATTGTCTCCGCATTCCAGTGCCTTGTTTGGCTCTTTGGTGAACACCTACGACTAAATCCTTCCTTCGAAACCTCCTTCTCTTTTCAATCTCGACATCTGCAACATCGACTCAACGCCTCCTCACTGTCGCCAAAATGTGTAAGTTTCACCTGTCAGCATCCTGTCATTGATGGATCTTAACACCATGCAGCTTCTCCTACGACAACGTTGATGCCCTTTGCGCAGCTGCCAGCTTGTGCAACACAATGTGGTGTCATGTACGATGCCAACGGCGCTTGCGTCCCTCCTGCTGCCGCGCAGGCCGATGAGACGACCTACGAGAAATGCTTCTGCAGTTACAGTGCTCTGCAGCCCTGGAAGACCGCCGCCACCGGCGTGTGTGACTACGCCGGGTGCGATGCCGCTGGCTTCAGCAGCATTCAAGGGTGGTTCACATCCCTGTGCAACGCCGTCGATGGCAATGCTGTTGCAACAACATCTGGAGCTTCTTCCACGGCTACCAGCGGTTCATCAAAAGGCTCAAGCAACAGCGGCAATGGTGGAGACTGGTAAGCTTGCTGTGTTGTCACGACTTGGCCGATTGCTAACGCCTCGTAGGCTCTCCAACCACTGGAGATGGGTCGTCATGCTTGTCATCCTCGTCGTTGCCATCGCCGGCATCTGGATCGGTGCTTGCATCTGGCGCCGCCGCTACCTCAGGAGGAAGGATCGCATGTACGAGCTTGGCAAGCACGCTCACAAGGGCCCCAGCGGTATTATCGCTGGCTCCGGCGTCGACGTCAACCATGCCGGTCTCGCCCAAGGACCCGGCTCATTTATGCCTGGACCTGCTCCTGCCGCTTATGAGGAGAAGCCACCCAAGGAGAAGAAGAAGTGGGTTGTCAACGAGCGGACGTAGACGACCACCGCAGGATACGTGTAGCAATACTCTTCAACACTATCCCTCAACGGCTTACGAGACGGCGTTTCTATCTTTTACGGCATTTGGTGTCTGGATATCCATTCACATTGTTCTTGGGCAAGACTCGTGCTTTCTTTTTTGCTCATTATAGGCGTACGGCAGGAAATAGGAGGGTCTGTTTGTTTTGTTGGTAACATATCATTGGTGGTCCATGTCCCTTTCACCACGCGGGTTTCACGGGGACGTCGTTGGACATTTGCAGGGGAAAACCGGCACCCAAAATCCACGTCACAGGAGCGGCCCGAGTCCACCACCTTTGGTATGCGGGTTTAGACTACGGCCGGGCGGTGGTCTTGAGGCCAGCTCGGCATCCAAAAATGATAATTTTTATACCTCTTCATCGGCATTGGACACGTCCACCTGACAGTTTGCATTGTTTTGTTTAATGATTCGTGCACCTCACTGACTCGATAAAGCATTGTTTGCTGTTGCATGCGTCATTTTATTTTTCCTCTTTTCCACCTCTGCAGACCGGGGCCGGCTTGCCGCGGGGGACCCTCCCGACCGTCCGAGCGGGCCGATCAAACTGATCAAACGGATTGTCGCGGTGGGTTTGCGACAACCCTGTGCTCTTCCTTTGACACCTGCAGCGTCGTAGCAGGGAGCTTTGTTGCAGTGTGGGTTCGGGGGCCTGGACCCTTTGTTGCCATTTTTTTTCTCTGGTGTCTGGGATCGTGTCGGGCTGGGGGTTGTGAGGCAGGTTTGTCGGAGCTGACGACGGCTTCACGTAGTCAATTGGGGAGTTTCCGGCGGGTTTGGTTGGTGTATTCTGCTGTGCTTGGACTTGGGACTTTTTGCGTCCGATTACGGTTCGATTTGTTCCGTGAGTTACTTGGTGGGTTGATGCTTTCGGGTTTTCGGATTTGATGGTTGAGGATGATTTGCGGGAGGGGGGTTGACGATTGTATAGGTAAAGTCTTTGTCCGCGGGGATTCCGTGTATAAAAAGGTTCGGGTTGACACGAAGTGCTTTTGTTGCAATAGGTCTTCTGTATACCGAAATGGGGTGGCGGCGGCGACTGCTTTCGAAGTAGTTGTCGGAGCTGGCTCACTTCTATTAAGGTTGCACATGTTCGTAGAGGGGAGGGAGGTTTGGGTTGAGGACGTGTTGTACTATCACTTCCTGGGTATTGAGTGTTAATACCTTTGTGGAGAGGACATTGAAGGGCAGAGAAAGTTGTCGAAGCTGGGGGTAGTTGGTGATCGATGATGTGCTCACCGCCAGAGTTTTGTTAAGCTTTTCAGATGCCCTGAGCCATTTACAAGGGAACCGCACGCAAATATTGCTCGTTGGGCTTTTGCCTTGTTTCGCCATCGAGAAACAGCTTTTAAAATATGTAGAGCCGTCTGTGGTGCTTGGTCTTCAAGAGCCTGAAGGTGTCACGATGGAGGAGGGGATCTTGTTCGTTGGGCGATGAGGACCTTGGTATTCTTCTCGGTGTCCGATATCCCCGATCACGCAGTTCGACGCCCTATGGGATATCTCAAGTATTTAAGCTGGGCTTAGGCCCCGGGGAATGGCTTCTCGACACGCAGCAATGAAGAAACCGCGCCCTTGTTGAAGTTCGACGATAAATTTTGAATTAAACAATTCACGTCTCGTAGCCTTCAAGATATAAGGGTCTTCGTCGAGTTGTGATAATGGGCAGGATGGCGTCTTCCGGCTGTTTTGTTGGAGTGCTATTTGGGAATGGGTATTCGATTTGACGAGCTGACGATCTCTTGTCTATGTGGGCAAAGGTTGCATGTGACAGTAGTTACCCGGTCTTGGCTACGGACTGCTCGTGGTATCTTCTTCATGAGTGAGCTCCCAGGTCCCTCTACAACTCGTTGTTCTTCTGAGGCACTGAATGGCTTGGCACTTGAATTCATATTTCCATATCTGGGCTACCTCATGGACGGAGCCTTGTGATATGCAAACCAGATGGCCCGCGAAGTTTCTCATGTTTAAAGGTGAGCCGTAGGACACTTGTATAAAATCTCCAGCAATAAGCGGTTTGATTCTCGGCGTCCATGCATACAACGGAGTGCTCTGCTAGATATTTTGGAACTCCTGGCAAGATTGACTTGTTGACTAGTCGCGTCCTCGCACGAATTGGATATTCTGCCGCAAAAATGCGTGATAAACAGAGGGGGAGTGCGGACGATAATGACTTGCGGGATCCAAGTCACGAGTGGTGGCTGCCTTTTTCTTTGGGGATGTCACATTTATTTTGTGTGAGCTAGCTGCGAAACGGAATCCTGCAAACAAGACAGACTCACGTCGCCTGGCACGATTACATTGTCTTTTCTGTTGGTGAAGTTGGCATGAGCCGGCTTCTAATACTTTGTGAAGCTGCGTTGTCATAATGCTCGTCAGGCCTCGGGATGTGGAGGGTCGTGGTGAATTGCTCTGGGGCGAAACGGCATGGATTCGGGCTGCTTGATGCGATGGTAGAGGTCTCGGCTCTCTTTCCGAATATTTCACACGGCAAGCAGCGCCGCGTTGGAAAGGCTTTGTTCGTATTTAAATCATGGTATTATCAATGACTGGGGGCTTTTGTCAAACAGCAACAGTGATCGTCGAATTGATCTCTGGCTGATACCTCATGTTTGCATTTGGCACGGGCTGCCGGCTGTTTGGTGGTCTTCCAGGAACTTGGACTCAAAAGGCCGCCACGATATGATGTCCATACGTTCGGTTCTGCCTGGTGTTTTCTCTAGTAGGTGGCTATTCACCGATTTGTATTGATGCTGTGAGATGAGTAGTGCAAGATAACGAAAGGCGGGATGACTGGGTTGTGTGTCGTACAACAAGCTTCGCTTCGCCTCCCGAGGTTCAAGATATGGGTCCCCAGAGTCGGACTTTCATTGCCCCAGAGTCGGACCTGCATTGTCTTGTCTCGGATTTCAGTGCTGATTTCTGATTTCAGAACCTTTTATACTGCTAGAAGCATGGGTCATTATCGGGATACACGATGGGGTGGGATTCGATGATTTGCCCCCATTCAAAAGAGGTGAATCAATCGAAACAAAGTGTTGTTGATGGCATTGTTAGAAGTTCTTCTTCTGTCACTTGGAAGGTTTTGCTGATATCCCATACCATTTGTAAATTACCAATTTGTTAAGTTCGGAAAGAGAATACTAGGTTTAGTTTTCTTCGTCCGTCTTCAACTAGGGCACTTTATTACTCAGATAATACTCAAAACCTCTAAGCATGTCGAAGTTGTTGGCGGGTTGACCACAGAACGACATCTTTCAATGTGTATTGCATGGCACCTGATTTCACTTTCAGTACCAATGCAATGTTCAGGCAAAGCAAAACCTTTTCAGAGTCTTGAATTGGCATGGCTGAAGTCTACTCTCAGGCATTGCGCGGCATTAAATAGTCCTCTAAGTCGACAAGTGGTCCTTTCCCCAATGGCAGCGGAGAACGCTCGCGTTGCGGCTGGCCAGTGCCTATGGAATCATGCCAATTCAACCTTGAAAGGTAGAAGGTCCATTGTACATATATTGAAACGTAACCAGTCAAAATTTGGACTACGCCAGATCCAATTGTGATTGGCCTGCAGTCTTTCAATATCGTTCCTAAATACTGGCACGAGGGCTTAGGACACACGTCATAGACACGATATTGCCTTAAGATTATTAAGAGATGGGGTCTGTTTGGTGTCCTTGGTGTTTGGCCAGTATTCATTCATACTACCGGAGAGTCGGTTGACTTGTTCATACCTTCCTTCATACTCGCTTCAACAGCTGGCACATGTGCATGAGAATGAGTGGTAACTTCAAATACGCCCCGGAGGATGGAAACAGAAAAATACACATTGCCATGATGAGACAGTTCTTGGCAAGTTCACCATCATTATAAGTGGGAGCCGTTGGTGTTTCTGAAACGAAGGTATACGCGTTTGTCAAGATACGAGTATGAAATCGCCCTTTCCACGTCGAAATAAATCATATTCAGCTCATCGTAAAGGCTTCCTGGGCATAGACATAGGCAATCGGAAATCTTTATTTTCGGCAGCAAGGATTCGGAAACCGCAAAAAGCTTCAAGTATCCAGGGTAGAATGATGCCTCCAGGGGAAGTTCCAACAGAACTTAGTCGAGTGAATTTGAATGCTTAATCACACAAGTCTGACTCCCTCTGTGCCACATTGATTCCAAAACTCCCTTCCACATGGCCCATCTACCGCCGTGAAGAACACTCCAGCTCTGCGATACTCTCCAGTCCCCCCAGTAGGAAGTGCGAAAAGACCCAAAAGAAGGTCCTGATAACAGATGTTGTCACGATTCCTATCCTTCCAATCGGCATCGGTGAACTTGCTCGATAGCAAAACCATGTACAGTTGGTCGATGGGGCCATCGTCGCAAAGTTCTCCCCTTTCAGAGATTTCGATCGACGGTACAGAGTGAAGCAGCCAGTCGGGACGTACATGCGCCAGGACGGTTCCATCGTCTGCTAAGAGTTCGTATGGGAATACAAAGCCCCACCACACTGGGTTGTGGCGCATCCTCGTCGACGGTATGGCACAAATCTTACTTGACAGCAAAAGGAAACCATCCTTCACCCTGCCGTAGGGGTTCAAGCCATCCAGGGTAACATGGCTATCGAGAAGCTGGAACTCTGGCTGGTAAGTTGTCTTCGCATGGGAAACCCATGTTATGCCTCGTGGCTGGGATGCCCAGCTCCATGACGGCGCTGTGTATAATTCCTTTGCAAAAGTGCTCAGGTATTCAGAGGCTGGTTGCATTCTTTCGAGTGACCATAATAATCCATTGTTCAGATCAGAGCTGAAAATGCCGGCCAGGTAATCCCCTTTGACCCTTTCTGTCCAAATCTTTGCTAGCGCAGAGAGCGCTGGAAAGATGTCGCTCCGGTAAGTGAGAGCCCTGCAAGAATATGACGAGACCAGTCCTTGCCATTGAGACAACATGTCCCCCTCAGAGTTTAAGGGTTCTTGCTGCATGTTTCTCGAGAACCTGTTTGACTTGTGCTGGACTTCTTTGGGTGTTATGTCGTAGATTGCATCTTCTGAATAGACCAGGTCATCTCCTGAACACACATGAATCATACTTTCTCCGAAGAATAGTATTCTTGAACTCAAAACAACTTCTTGGAACGTCCAACCACGTTCGTTCCAGCTGCAGTTTTGGTCGTCGCGGTAAGAATCATACATCGTGGAGCCGAGATAGAAAGGATTAAACTCCTCGCCCAGAATAAGGGGTAATACCTCCGGACATTCTCTCGAAGGGGCAAAAAGAGAAAAACGGCCAGAAACAGCGGGCTCGAGGGACGAGGTGAATTGGACCTCGGCAGAATTTGAAGGACATGCGCGCGTGAGGAAGCCATCAAGGCATGAGTTACCTCGACCGGCGCAAATCGTCAGGTATGCCTTAGCATAGACAACCCCCATTTGGCCAGCCTCGCGTTCCCAATCACTCTTGTCATCCTGGATGATGCATAGAGAATCTATCCAGATGTACCGCACGCCCAGAAGAGTGCATATCTGAAGAGCATCTTGGTGTGTTTTTGGGAGCGTTGAGAAAGGTATCTGACGGAGCCGATCTTTGAGCGTTGTAGTCTTCGTCATCAGTTGGCGTGCGGCTTTCTCAGAAGGGCCCCAGCAGTAGCTCAGCGCAACATAACGTTGGTCTTCATCTGGATTCTGAAGTGGCGGGTAGTCAGCCGTGATGACAAGCCGGGGCTCCTCGTTTTCCTTGCCCAGGCCCCGGAAGCCAACATCAATAAGTCGGGTTGGGAGCCGCCGGTCTTTGGTGACTGTAGCAAGAGGAACTTGCAAAGCTATTTCCATGAGCTCGTTCAGACGTCGCCTGCCCGCTTCTGATAAGATATCTTCCTGGACCGGCTGACGTGGTATAGAAAGCCATTGAGCGCATGGATCTTGAGTTTTGCGTCAGCCAAGCCCACAATTCGGGATCAGGCATCATTACCATGAGGATCGGCCTGGACAGCAAGTTGGAGCTGCCAAGACATATCTTCTTCACCACTGGCTTCATTCAGAAGCCTGAAATAAACACACAAGGCGTGAAGATGTGTCCTGAAAGGTGGTTCGCCGAGTTTGTGCGGTCCCATGGCGTAGCATAGCTTATGTATAAAGAAGTCTGAGTATTTGCGCTCCGAATCAGCGAACATTGTGAGAAACCTGGCGATCTCGGTCTTTATTAGAAAGCAGAGCGAGCAGCCATTCTCAGCTGATTGAGACAGAGCTGGCAAATCTGGCAGCACATCTTTGAGGTCGTAATCGAGGTAAACACGGTGATGGAGCTCCTCGCCTTCAAGATGGGGAGCGAAGTAGGACTGGCCAGACGGTAAGGTCTCAACAGTTCCGTTGAGATCCGCATCGTTGAACTGGACGACTTGGCACTTCTTGCAGAGAGTAGACATTTTGAATAGAGATTGAATGATTGAAAATCAGCTTGTAGATGCAAGGTGCGCGATTGTGAATGGACTAAAGTTTGGCGGACTGAAGGAAGAGCAAGTGCAGAAGCTGGTACGAATGAACGCGATATTTACCTGGTAAGGATGAGGAAAAGAACACAGGCAAGGTTGTAGCCATGTGCTTCCGTCTGAGGCAAGGAAAATATCTCGCAGTTTTGAGCATGTCGCGGCTTCAAGGGTTGCAAACTTGGCTAGCCTACTGGCCCCCTTGTCGAAGGAAGGATGATCAGCCTCAGTGGGGAAAGAGCAGGATTAGCTAGGCGGCAGAAGCGCTTTGCGTGATTTATTGTGACCATCACATGTCTCTGCCTCACGGAAAGACAATTGTCTCGAAAGGTTGGCCCCGAAAGTGAGAAGACTTTTGTATCACGATCATTTTGTGAATAGTTGCGAGTTGCAAGCCAGCTGTACCGGAGTTGGCACACGGAATGTTGAAAATTAGAAAAACAAGAACCCACGATTCCAAGTACACTTAATGATTCGCCAGAGCCAAAGGGAGTTCATCATATAAATACCTTTTTTTTTTCTCCCTTGGCCAAGTCGGTGAATCTCAACGATGCTGTCACCTAGGTTCTGGAACCGAACCAGGCTCGGGGGTGGAGAAAGTATGCAAAGACAAAGTATGTTGTCAACCAATGAAGGCAAGCCAGCTTGGCAAACAGCTGACAACTACTGAAAGGAACTGAAATACAATTTTCAAGTTTTTGAATCCCCGATTTTAAGGCCGCCCGGCTGCCTCGAAGGTGACAATTTCGTTCGCAGCGCGGCGAGAAAAGAGGCAGGAAGCGAGCGTTGAGGCCAGCTAATTTGCTCAGGCTTCAAGGACCCCACTACGGCCGCTGTTTCCAAAAACAAGGCAGATCAACTGATCTGCCCGGCTAGCTCAATCGGTAGAGCGTGAGACTCTTAATCTCAAGGTTGTGGGTTCGACCCCCACGTCGGGCTCGATTCCCGTCCGCGATTGCGCGCACATCTTTTTTTCATTTTTTTGAGAAGTGCTAGCGACGTCGTACATTGTTTTCCCCATGTTGTCTTCTGTCCCCTATGCTTTTTGCCCGGCAATTCAGATCTTCGCAATCTGGCCGGACGATAACCGCAAGCTTTGTTTCCGTCTAGAATGCATTGAGACAACTGATTAAGTTGACTTTTCAGATTGGACGGTGTATGCTGGAAATCTGACCCGCCATGGAAATTTACATCCAGCTGGGTGAAGAGCGAAGTCACTGCATATGGGGTAAGAGTGGAAATTCGGGGACGAAGTTTGTGCTGATATGTGCATTGAAGAGAGACATACAATTCCAGCAGGGCTTAAGGAGCATCTGCGCTCACTGCATTCGACAGGTAGTTGCTTACAGTCTATGTACTAATTCATCATTGGTAAATTATTATAGTCCTCTTAATCACCCACGCATTGCAAAAGTAGATGATCACTGGAGCAGGGTTTACGATCAAGTTGAGGATCCCATTGATACATGCAGTATTCAAGTTGAGTAAGTCACTCTGTGCTAGCAATTCTGGCGATTGGAGAGGCGCCTAAGGGCCCTAGTTTAGTGGAACTATGTAGGCTCCGTCATTGTGTTGGAGCTGACTCCTCCCAATTGCTAATCTCTCTAGGCTGCACCGGAAGCTGCTGAACGTATCGTTCCAGTCGCTGCTCAACCAGGTGACTCTCCCAGAAGAGCTATAAACGCGCCCTTTTGCAGCTGCTGTCGATGTATAAGTGCAGGACATGATCCTGACCGCGAAACAGGACGCCTTGTCGATGTATTCCGGACCGATGTAGTCTGTAGATGGAGTCAGATGAACTCGTCGATACTTAATATCCGAGGAATAATCAAAGCCGACAACCACTGGGATTCTGAGCTGATGGTACGGCAGCATATTTGTCCCGATAATCTTTCGCTTGGATTGAATTTTTGACTTCGATTGTTTGGTCACCTGGGATTGATACCAGGGTTGCAATCCTACTGCCGCCAAATCCACCACCTAACAACTTGATCCAAACGGCCCTTCCTCGCCCCCATTTTCGGGAATTCATCCGCATCGAATAAGTCGATGTAAAGAAGCCCGACCCATATAGAGGCATTTGCAGCTAACTGCACACCTTCCGTCTGTGCCAGCCTACAGGTAGTAGAGAATACTTCAAATCCCTTCGCACCGCACCTAGCATCGCATTCGAAGGATGCGGAAAGCTAGAATTTGTTCTTGGATTCCTCTCACAACGCTGAGTTGGATGAATAAATAGGGTTGCTTCTCTGCTCTGCCGACACTGCAAATTCATTGGAAAACGCCCCACGCGAGGTCAGTGAATCAGCCGAGTCAGAGTCAAGTGAATATCAAATGAACGATAAATTTAATATAAATATATATGGAAGAAGTAAACATTGGAGGGACTGTGTGCAATGGCGTAAAGCCCCACATGTGCATGTCCACTTGTGTGCTTCGCAAAATGGCGCCCCCTTTCTGACACTTTCAAGCTCTCTACGTACAACCTCTAATGCTTCACCTATGCTCAAGGTCCCAGCCTTGAGCGTTCTCATCTTCCTCTGCCATTTTTGTGGTATAAATACTAGTATACTCAATGAGAACCACAGCATCAAGACAGGAAAAAGCAACTTGCATTCGTATCTGGCACATGTCGCTATACTAAAGGCCCAAGATTGGTGATTTGACCGGAAACATTGCAGGTGGCATACGTAAATTGTTATTGTAAGAAGTGATGAAGCCATAACCATGGAAATGCGTACTCCTCTTCTCAGCCGTTGAATGCTTTTGCAGGTGCTGTGAAGCTGTGAAGAGCACCGCTACCAAGCCTCCCCAGCACCCATTTCCATCAAGATTTCCAGCCCCGACGAGCCATCTCGTCGTTCCACAGTCCACCATCCTCATTATCGAGAGATTATACATAGGATTTATGAGACCAGGAAAGCCTGTTGTTGACAATGTATTCATCTTTGAATCTCGTGGGCAAGGTAGCTTACGTACAGATCGTTCAACCCACACCCCATTCAATATGAAGTAATGCAAGCCACGACAACAGCAAAACTGTTCTTTGGCGTTGAGTTCAAAATCAAGATCAAAACAATCCAATTTCTTTGAATAGTTCGAAGCTCGGCGATGATACCGGGCAGACGAGACATTCTCGGCTTGCCTATCCCAAAACCCAAGCTCAGCCAAGCCCTCACGCTTTTTATACCGCTCATGGTAGGATATAAAGGATACTCGATGCCAAATAAAGAGCTTATTAAATTGAGGAACTGTAACGCGGTTTCCTTCCATTGCGAAATGAGCAGACAACGAATTCAAGAGAGGCGGATGCTAAGGGAATACACTAAACATTCCCGAGTTTTGATCCCCGTGCTCGCTCGAATTACCCATCGTCCATCTCTTCCATCCCCCCAAACTAATACATGTGTATGTTGTCCTACTGAAAACCATAAAGACGATCCAATGTCTCCAAGGACCTCTCCTCGGCCACGGAAGCTGTGAGCAACAGGCGTCACATCTAGATGACCTTGTCGACCCCTCAAATGTGGGAAGCCGATGATTGCTGAGCCGGAAAAGCCAACGGCATCCCGGCACTTAAAAGCTCCGCCGTCTCCAGCGAGCTCAACCAAAGCCACAGCTTCAACATGGATGATAGCATCTATATGCAACAATGACAGGTACTTTATATAATCCCTGCCACTCCTGCTTTAGCACAGATACACCAACACAATCATTACCCCGGTCAGAACGTTACGTATCCTTCCAGGTGAAAAGAAGAAGACACCTTCAGCATTCTTGACACAGCATCGCACCTTCGCTAACAACTCAAGCGCGAAGCGAACTACTTCTATCACCGCTAGCCGCTTCTCCTGCCCGTATATACATCCTCATAGACACCTTAATCGCTGAAGTAGCTAGCATCTACTGCTACGATTAGCGCAGATAAGAAGAAAGCCCTTGAATGCACATCATAAAACCATAATTTCCCTTTCAGTGCAAGATCTAGCGAGCCGAAACACACTACTTGCAGCTGTGGCGATTTGTCCTCAAAGCCAGGAATTTCGTCTGCACACCTGATATTTAAATAGCCACGAAGCCCGGAATGCTATGACCGACCACTCGTCCCACTAGCTACCTGGGCTTCACAGAGAACAGCTATCTCATGCCCCTGGCTGTCCTCCCTTTTGAGATTCACAGTAATACCCTCATAGGACTCTTTTCGGTTTAAACAAGAACAGATGGATCCTCCTACGCCAATTCCTCAGGAACACAAATCCACATGTGGTATCAATAAATGTGACTCAGGCCATGGTCTCAAGCTTTAATCATTACAGAGCCGAAAGCAACACAGCAATCATCCCAGTTTCAAAGCATCAAACTCGCCATAAGGTTATCACCAACCCTGGTGTTCTTCATCTCCGTCGTCCACTGTGTATCCCAACTTGCCACCCGTCACGTCTCCAGCCTATCACATAGGCAAACTTCGTGCAACTCCTTCAAGACGGGTGTACTAACTTCAAGTCATAGAGACAGTCTACTCCACCACCGTAAAAAGACAATTCTGCCCAACACATTGCCCGCTTCTGAGGTCAGGCGTTAGCTTCACCAGCACGCTTAAATATCCACAAAACTCACCAAAAGGCGCTTCAGTACAGTCAACAAGTGCGCCACCTCAAACTTTCTACATATTCAGTCGTGGCAGATGATTGCACTCCTCAACAGACACAATGCGCGGCATCATTTCCCGCATTTGAAACTAATTGATGGGCCTTGGTTAGCGCTGTTGCCGTACCTTGGAATTCTCACCCGTTTTCGACAGTGACTACATCACACCATGCGTCAACCCCCTCCCTCATCGCCGCCTCTCATGGTGTATTCCCATTCGTATCAGCCCAAAGTAAACACACCTATCCCCATTCTGCAACTTCACGAGGTCATGATTCCCCTCATTAATATCCCAGTCATTCATCCAAGAGTCACTAATCAGGTAAGTCTATCCGCATCAGGAGAGAAGCACATCATGTGCTATTTGTTGGTTGACCTTCTACGAGGACTTGAACAGAGTATTTATAGCAGTATACGCGCTGCGACGACCCTTTGTAGACCCGACTCTCCGCTCACATTCCCGGCTCTCGTATGAAATATATAACGGCAATCCTCGTTGATAGATTAATAGCTCAACAAATTTGCTTGTTCGCCTGAATGTTTCCGCTTAACATGAGCTACCAAGAAGGTTAGGCGATGAAATGTTGCTCATTTAAGAGCTGTTTCAGTACAGACACCACCAGAAATATCCCCCACCAGCCCGAATACATGACCGAGGCCAGTGATGTTCTCTATTACACATATATTCGGCGCGCATTCCGTCCGATTCAACCTTGCACGGCAGCGATGCTCTGCATAGGAAGTCGGTAGTACAACACATGTAAGAGTATTTCTGGTTAAGTAGTCCTTAAATGATGCGGCCATTCCTAGAGCAAGCACATTCATGGAACACTACAATCCAATTGGCCCGGAGATTAATCCCTTTTGCTAGCGCTTAAATAATCGCCCTTCCGTTGCAACTTTTGAGACAGTAATATTGAAGCACGACTCAGGATGCTTCTTCCCTAATCTTGTGTTATATATAAGCCACGTCTCAGACTGCTCTGCTCTGACTTCACACACCAGGACAACAAGAATGGGACAAGGACGATAGAAAGATGCCCATACTTGTTCGCGCCAACAAGCCCCAAAGTCCAAAAGCTGCCCTCGCACTTCGCCGCAACGAATGATCTAGCTCGGTAACTGACAAATCCCACATCGTCCCTTGTCCCTGGTCATCTTTGCCCGAGTATCGCTCTCAACAGCATCAAGCAAAGACATCCTTCCAGATCTCGTATGTATGAGCTATGATGTCCCTGATGCTTGCACTAGCCTAGGCCCTAGGGTGCGAAAACACCAAAGCCGTCACGCACGGCAGTTCATTACATCGCCAATCGGGAGTAACACGAGCACATTGGTTCTGCCAAGACCTTGTTTCTGCTGCAAGCCTCGCTTTTATAACCACATCAACAGCCAACATCCTTCCCCAAGAAGCCTCAAAAGCTACCCAGCTTCACCGCAAGTGCTCCGTTTTCTCATCGCAAACACCATATATCAGCATTCGAACATTTTCACTTAGGTTAATATAAAACAGTACGGTGTGCCCAGATTATTCTCAAGGACACAAATTCCATGCCGTTTGCCAATCTATGCACAGAATTCATTATCCTGTCTGAATGCGTCATCTTCCACTGGATACGACCACCCGTCACAGCAGCTCAACACGTCTGACAAACAAATCCATATCCAATCATCTCTTGCCGCTGTCCTTCCAGATCATCCCGTGCGTATTATTACCCTAGTCTACCTCTCGCCGATTGCAAACACACCCCTGAAAACTTGAACAAGGACCTTGTCGTTCCACAGACACAGCTAGGCATATAGACAAGGTTTAGCATGACGTGACTAACCCCGGAGTTCAAATTGTTGCCTTTCCTCCCTTCCCCGACCACCATGCCGGCGATTCAATAGTAACCCACCCCGCGACGAACACAGCTCCACCACACGGGACAACCCCCACCTTCCTTGGAAGTAGATATATAACAAGCCCTCTAGCACATCATCACCTCTTGCACAACGCAGAAATGGTGTTTGTCTTCATGACGAGCGAATGATGAATGATGTCGGCTTAGGTTCACTCAGTCACCATCCCGCCCCAACCACTACCTGTCACAACCCAAGTCATCACGAATCTCAACCCAGACTTAAGCCCAGCACACAAAAGTCCCTCTCTGCTCTTCATCGTCTTTCCTCAATTATTCCCGACAACATACGTTGTTGTCAACAAAGCCGAACCTGTTCGCGGTTCTTGCCAATGCCGCCTACGCATCTCCCGACACATTGAGCGGAATGGTTTGGGGAAACATTCCAGTAGTCCTGTGAGTGCAGGCTGAGAAAGCTAAGGCATTGGCTTGTCCTTGGGCATCATAAAGATACCTAAAGATGGGGGCATGTTTATACTAAATTCCCTGCTTAAGTGACCTGTGACTGTCGCCCGTCTTAACGCCACTCAGTCTTTCGTCGGGACTCACGATCAGATACGTCGGCGATGCGTCTCAGCAGCTTTATGCAGTTTCAGCACGATATTTCTCTCTGGGCCACCCCTCATCTGCTGGGACAAATGCCAATGCCACAAGTTCACCAAGAGACGTCATGGCCACACACACCGAGAGTAGGAAAACCTTTAGGTATCAATGCATTCTATCTATATACCAATTGCCCATGTCGTGTTCGCCAATGCTTGCAGAAACCAATCACTTTTCTCCATCTCAGATGCACCATCATGAGCACCTGCACCCAAGCGGCTGCTAGCCTACTTCACCAGCATCCCACAACTCTCTGACAGCAAGAGACACGTCCACCGTCGAGGCCGAGGTTCCCTACTTGGACCTTGTCGGCAAGGCAATCTTGGCCTTGTCGCTTTGCTCCTCGGCAGCGTCCATGTACAGATCAATCAGGCAACCAGCCGACCAAGCTTGTGTGGGGCTCTGTGTGATGTCAGCGTTGGGTTTCATCACAGCAACAGTGGGAAAACTTACGGAGTCGGGGCAGTCCTCTCCATTCTTCTGAGTCAGCTCGGTCAAACCAGCCCAGGGGCTATCCTTGATCATTTGTTTGCATCCCATGAGTCTTCGGGTGACTTGCTGGAACGCTTCAATACGGTCTGCATCGGAGCTTCTTCTCTCCAAGTCGAACTTGAGCAGGGCACGCAGGAAGAAACCAGTCGGCCAGAGCCATTCCGGACCTTGGTGGTAGTTTCGTCCCTTGCTAGTGGCGAAGTCATCGCTGTCCTCGCTGTTGCGGTAGTAAGGTCTGTAGTTCAGGTCGGCGGGATCAAGCGTGGCCATTCCGGTGGGGCCGCGGAGGACCTGGTCAGCGACGCAAAGCGCGTGAAGGGCGTGCGACGGCTCAAAGAGCTCGGGAGCAGCGCACATGGCGATCGGGAAGTTGGCTCGGAGCTGGTAGTCCTCGTATTCCTTGCCGGACTTGTACAAGTCCTTGTAGATACCACGTCGGTTGACGATCTTGGTGTTGACGTCGTACTTGGAGTCATCGTCGGGGGAAACGGGGACGTAGTAGCATCTCTCAAAGTTGGCACGGATGAGATCCGCCCAGTCCTTGAAGGAGATTGAAGAGTCGTCACCCTTCTTGACGGAAGAGTACTGGAACTTACCCTCAGAGTTAAGCCCCGCGACCCACTTGAGTGCGCTGTAGAGGAGACCGGTGATCTCAACAGCAGCACCGTCACGAGGGGTGCCGGGAACACCCTTGGAGCCGGCGCGAGGGCTCTCACCCATCTTGTCCATCCACGTACCACAGTTGTGTTGGTTGCCGCCAAACACTATACCGGTGTCCCAGTCAACGTTGATGGAGATATTGAAACCCTCGTCGCTCATCTGAGAGTCAATGGAAGGTCCAGCATTGGCTTCGCGGAAGGACATGCCAGAGGCGTGTCTCTGGAGAGCCTCTTGGATGATGTCCTCAATCGTGCTCTCGTGCGAGTAAGCGCGGGAGTCATCAACATCGAACCAGGTGTCGTCATATGGAAGGAAGCGTCTCTTGACCTTCTCTTTCAGCAGGTCCAGGCCGTTGGGGGCGAACTTGGTGTAGTCCTGGATGCACTGGAGGAAGAACCAGATGGAGTCGCGAGAGTTGTATCTCGGCAGAGCACCACTGCTGAGCAGGTTGGGAATCATACCGTGCTTCAAGACACTGGCGAAAGCGAAAATGTGCTCCTTGGCCTCGTCGAAGCGGCCGGTACCGAGGTAGAGACCGCGCAAAGAGATGAAGACATCACGGCCCCAACATCTCGCCCACTCAACGGCAAAATGGGGCAGACCAGCAGCCAGCGAAGGGACCAACTTCTTAGGCCACAGAGATGCTGACTTGACCAGGCCCGTCTGCTGCACACTGACCATGGCGAGGCTCTGGAGGAACCACTGTCCTTGACGGACGTTGTCGTTCATCTGCTCCAGACCGCGCTCCCAGCCAGCCATGTAGAGGGTTCGCATGACCAGGCCGAAGTATCTCGGGAGCAGGAAGCTGGGAATCTTGCGAATCGCGTCGAACCGATCCTTAAGCCAGGCAGCAGGCTTGCCAAGGCGCTCAAACTCTGGAGTCTGACTGGCACGCTCCAGCCGGCCGATGGTGAAGTCCAGCGCCCATTGGCCATCACGCAGATTCTGGCAAAGAGGGTGGGCCAGGTTGTTATCCTTGATGATATTCTTGAGGATGCTCCACCAGCCCTGAAGACCGGCATAAACAAGCTTTCCGTGACCAGGGATGTCGTAGCAGCCGTCCTTGCCTCCGCTGCCGTCACGCTCTTCAGCCTCACACCTGTAAAGAAGGAAGTTGAGGTCGACGAGGTTCAGGTCCTCCACGGCAGCCTTCGCACCAGAGGTCACATAGGTGTCGAGGCCTGCAGAGTGCTCAGCAGTCGGGATCCATGTCTCAAACAGGGCGATACTGCCAGGAGGGAACTTGTCCCGGACGGCGATGATGGTCTCGTCGCCCTTGACCTCCATGCGGATACCGGGGACATCGACAACGCGGCTTGGGAGGCCGCGAAGGAGCTTCTTGTCATCCAAAACCTCCTTCTTGGCTTCGTCGCTGGCATCAACCTCCAGCATCCAGCTTCCCAAGTGGCGAGCTCTGGTTCCGCCGAGGTGGACGGCATTGAACGCACCATTGCCATTGCCGTATCCGGGGAATGCGGTATGAGCGATCAAGAAGTAACCCTTTCTGGAATCGGGGTGAACTCTGTGAACGGTGATGTACTGGTCTTCGTGGTGAATGTGAGTCTCATCGTACCCGTCCTTGCCCATGAGGGTGTGGATCTGGTTGAGAAGCTTCTTGATGCCACCGATGCCGTTTCTACCGCCACCGACCTTGACGGGCTTGGAAGAAGACTCGGAGGTGTAAAGTCTGGTCTCGTTGACCAGGTCGACAAGCTTGGGGTAAATCTCATCGTATCCCATGACACTGCCAGTTGCGCTAGCGCACATGTTGACGAGGGCAGCGTTGGGAAGGGTGTCGCGAGCATCACGCTTCTGGGCAGGGGTCTCGTTGTCGTGAGTGCAGTCCATGAACAAAGCCTGAACTGGCACCGGCTTGATCCTCCTGATGATCTCTCTCGAGGACGGCGCTCCGTTGAGCATGTCGCTACCCTCTTGGGAAGGGCTCATCGGGCTCATCGGAGACTTACCGTCAGGACGAGACACTTCATCAACCTCGAAGCTGCCAATGGGTCGACCGCCGTGTCTGTGCACCAAGCGACTCAGCTCACCGGTGCTCCACGCCTGCATGGCTTCACGGATCAGGGCACTCAAGCCCAGCCTCTTAACGAAGACGTAGTCCATCTCCTCGGAACCACTGAAAAGTTCGGCGACGACGTACAAGTCGGGTCTCACGCGGCGAGCCTCATCGAGGATGTGCTCCGCCACATGGATGGGCGTAGAGTGGCAGTTGTCGATGCGGAAACCAGCAAAGTACTTGGCCAACATGCGGGCATACTTGGTCATGTACTCCCACAAGAAGGGACTGTCAGATGGGCCCTGGCCGTAGCGAAGCTTGACGCAGTCGCCCCAGACAATGACCTCGCGTCTGAGATACACGCGAGAGTCGGGGCCGGCATTGTCGACGAGGGCGTTGCCTCCCCAAACCCAACCGTTGTTGACAAGGACGTTCTCTTCGGGCTTGTTCTTGGCGGTGGTGTCGTTCTTGGGCAAGCGAGTGAAGTATGTCTCAATGAGAGGGTTCTCCTTGTTGATGACACCCATGCGCGGACCATGTTCGTCCATGCGGCAGTACTTGATGCGGTTGAAAAGCTGCTGCAGAATCTCGGTGATCTCGGCGTCGTACTCCTTGTAGAAGGGAAGGTTGACTTCGTCTAAGACAGAGACAAGCTTGGACTTGGCCGCAGCCTTCCTGGGGCCGCTACCCTCCTCACCCTCGCACCGTCCAAAGATGGCAGACAAGAGTCCGGAAGCGACGCTAGGGTCGATCTTTCTTCTGAACCGCTCGCCCATTCGATCACGACCTTGGAGACCGTTCTTGATGAGGAACTCGGCTTGCTCCTTCAAAGGCGCATCCTTGAGTCCAGTGACGTTTGCGCCCGCAGCTTGGTCGGGGAACGTGGTCTGACCAGCAACCCAAGCTTCAAGAGACGCCTCAACATCGCGCTCGACATCAATCGCGTAGTACTCCCACAGTCTGATCTCGGAAATGACATGCTTCTTGATAGCTTCCATGATCTTCAGCAGATCATCATCGGTCTTGACCTCGGTGGGAAGACCCAGCTTCTCGAGGTTGTCGCTCAGCTCCAGTAGCTTCGTGTCCAAGAGCCAGGCCGACTCCAGCCATGGCGCCGTCACGAGGTTGTAGCCAGCCGAGGGGTGGTCCTGCAGCCAGGCGCTGTTGTGCGCTGTGTGGTTCAGGACAATGTCGGTCAAGCTGAGCATTGAGTACTGCTTCTCCAAGCTCTCGACCAGGCCCTGGACATCCTTCTCGCCGTCGGGGAAGCAGTCGGGGTCCCAGCCCAATTGGTCGTACAAGCTGTAGGGAGAGTTGGAGGCACCGCGGACCTGCAGCGGGGTGAAGTGGATCATGTTGTATCCACGGTCGCTGATGCCGCGCAGGTGCTTCTCCCAGTCGCCCGGGTACTTGCCCATGAACTTGCTGATGACGGAGAAGATTGAGAGGGCAGGCAGCGGCAGAGGCCTGCCATCGAGGCTGAGGCGCGGGGCGACATCGATGTAGTAGAGCGGGGTCTTTTTGTTGGTGGTTTCGGTCTGAGGGCTCGAGTCCAGCTCCTCGGCGAGGTCTGGCAGCTCCGCGTAGGTGGTGTAGAAGGCGTAGGCGCCGGCCTGGAAGATGGGAATGGAGATTTCGATTGTGCGATTGAAGTCGGGCACGAGTCTGGGCCGCGCATGAGCTTCAATCCTGCGGTCAATTGGGGAGCGATTGGAGGTGAAGCTTACTTGAACTCGCGGAACTGGTCTCTGTGGAACTCGGCGCCCTGCTCAGGAATGTTGACCCACAGACTGCCATGGCGACAGATGGAGGAGGTGCCCTCAATTGCGAAGCGGATGGTTACGGGGTCGTTCGTCTTGGGAGCGAGGTAAACATACTCGCCGGCGACGTCGGGAGAGCCATCGTCGTTCAGCGGCAGGAGGTAGACTTCGTTGGACATCATGGTCTTTGGCACCATCCCTCAGATGTTGTAGGAGGCAGCTTCGTGCCCCGCGGACAGATCGGCGTATGTAGACTGGGTCGCAGGCAGCGCAATGACTCGAATCATGCACTGCACGGGGGGCGAATCCGCTCGAGGAAAAACACGCCGATCCGGGTTGCAGGCGACAGGGGACGAATTGGCGACGGACGTCAACGCCAAAGCCTTTGGAGGGTATCTGCTGCTTGGAGAAAACGAGGGAATTGAGGAAAAGAGAAGGATTGCGGTGAGAGTATGGCAGAGGAAAGAAAAGAAAACACGATGCTGAGGTAGACGATAGCGACGGACAGAGCAAAAGGTCAGCCTGGTAGCGTGGTAAGGTAAGGTAGCTCTTCGAAAAAGGTATGGCGGGGTGTCAGTGGCAGCTCAGGAATTGGCGAAGGACGAGCTCAGCTCACCGGCCGGAAGCTGTCGCACAACAGCAGCAAACCGAAGAAAGGAAAGGACTGGTCCGCGGGAACTGCTCCGGCCAAGGAACCTTTTCGAGCGAAGGATTGGCAGACGGGCAAGTACTTGCTGCTAGGCTCATGGCGGCGTCTTTGTTCTTTCGTTCGTAGAAGCAGCGCTCAACCCATCTCGAGGTACATCCATGACTGCGCTGGACCTTCCATCCATGCCTGTAGTAACCTTGCCAACTTTAGCTGCTGCAGCTTGCTTCTAGGCGGGCAGCAGCGACGAACAGAAAGTCTGAACACGAACGATGGCGGGGCATGTTCTCCCCCACACAAAAACATGGGAAAGATACATGGTCTGAGATTTGGAGCTGCCAAACCTCCCCGGAACGGATAGCTTCGGCGGGGACAGCACAGAGCGGTGGAGCGCCCTAGCGGGGTTTGAGTTAGCGCCCAGAACCGCGTGGAGCTCGGGAGACCTGCCATCGCGATCTCCATGATTCCAGACCGCGAATTCCCACTCTCTCGCTGCCATGGATCGCGATGATAACCAGTCCTCCCAATGCCAGCACTGTCAGTGGCCATCCGTGCACCGTGTTCCATATCGTGCAACATGGGCCGCAACTGGGGTAGGAAACCGACATGCCGGGGGCGGACATTCAGCAAAGAGACCAGGCCCGGCCAGACCAATGCCAATCGTCGCAGATATCCATGTTTTTTCTTGCGTTGCGACTCTCAACAGTTTGAAGCGAAGCATATTGCCCCTGTTTCCCTCTGCTCCTCCACTAACAGTCAACTCTTGTTTGTATGACAAGCGACTCTTCAGTTCTGAGCAACGCATACCTAGCTTGTTCTTGGTGTTAGTGAGAACTAAGGTAACTATCAGACAATACATGAAATGGCGTGGTGCTGTGCTCTCTCGGCGCAGATTCCGGTCCCAATTAATTCTTGACTGGTCTGATTTGTTGTGATACCAGAAGCAGATTACGGCACATTTCCATCCCCCGGCCGAGAAAAAAAAGGCTAGAACCACAACAGCTCTCATCCCGGTGCTGAAATGACGTCACCAAGCCGTCCCGCCGCATTCTAGCGCCTGACAGCCTGCACAGACGCGGTTTCATGCCCCTCCTTCCTGGTTCTTTTTCTTGGTGAGCCACCGCCGCCTTTTCCTCGCCGTTGTGAGGAGCAATTCCAGAGGCCACCTTCGATGGCACGCCCTCCACCTGTCTCACGCAGCAACATGCGCAACGGATGTTTATTTTCTCATTCTGTTTACCATGCCACTCTACGTTCTCATGTCCACGTTGATACTTAGTGAGCAATGTTTCTGACTACGCCAACTAACTTTTTTTCATGAACGTCTCGCGCCGCAACGGCGGTTCAGTTTATTTCGGTAGCATTTTCTGTACTTCCTTGAGCACAGCACCAAACAGACTTGCTTCTCTTTCATCCGTTCTGTTGCCACTAGTGTTTTACCTAAGTTCATTGGAGGACGGGGTGTCTTATTTAGATTCTAAAGTTAACTATTCAGAGGCAGGCGCTTCTAAAGCCACACTTGAGCTTCCAGAACGATGGCCCGACCCCCGTCAACATATCCATCTGACGACAAATCAAGTAACCAATCACAGCCCGGTAATTTCCTAACGCCAAAAGTCGGTTTGGAGTCGTCAAACGAGTATAATCCAGGACGCTTGCTGTCGATTGATATCCGGCACACGATATCCAATGTCTTCCAAAGCCTGCAAACAGTCCCTATCTCGACGTACCAATTCTAAAGAAGTCAGGTGCATCTTCTGGAAGTTTTGTACCTTCTGCGAAACTCTTAAGGGCCCAGTCCACAAACTCTTTTTCGTCCTCGTGATTCTTCAGGGTACAAGTGAAGGCGCCAGGTTGCCGCCCCCACCATTTTCCTTGCCACGCCAAAACTGGACGCACCATGGCACGCTCAACGGCCTGAAGAACGCAGATGATGGATTCTGAGGTATTAGACATCCGATTGCACAGATGTTGTAGAATAAAAGTGTCGTCAATTTCAAAAAACAGGTTCGAACCTTGTAGTAATTCCATGTGGATCGACATAAACCCAAGTTGGGCGATTTCTCTCTGGCTTGGTATAGACAGTGTGTGTCTGTTTTCAACTCGGATAAGGTATCTTGGCGGTGGCTGTCGCTGCAGAACACCGGCTGATATGAAAGACTCTATCACCGCCAAAGTGTCTTCCTCCCTTTGTAAAGACCCACTGAGTGCGTCTGACAACTTCCTCAGTAGGAAACAACGCCATGCGAGGAGGAAGTGACTGGAATCGTCCCAATGTGATACCGTCGACATGGCTCGTCCTGGGCGGAGGTAATTTATGCACTTCCGAATGAACTGACATCTTTGTGGTTCAAGCTCTTCCATGACAAGCGGGAAAAATATACCGTCACTTGCCCCCACGAGAGCGGCAGCGGTTGCCTTGGCACAGTGGTCTCCCTCAAGCCCAAGGACTTGCGTAACATATTCATAATACCCATACCAAGAAGCGACGAGTATGAAATAGTTGTGACTACTGAAAGATGGAGCTGGAATTGAGAAGTCGTCGATCATGTGAGCGTGCTTGTGAACGCGACAAAACAAGTCGTAAACTCGATCCGAAAACTGCGAGCGACGCCGCGGCGGCTCAAGATAGCCGAGGATTCTTTTGGTTCCGCGTAATCGAAGGTCACGCCGGTAGGGCACGCACCCAAAGATGATTGCGGCGTTGATGATCCTGGAGTGAATTGTTTCGTGGCTTGTCGCATATTTTCCGAATAGTTTGTGTCCTTCGGCACTGTCGAGAAAATCTATGGCAGTTCTGTGTGTAAACCTGACATATTCTGTGTCCCACTTCTCCATTGTACTCAAACTTTCCGGATCGTCGTGATTGCTCAACGTGCATAGGTGTGCAAAGGAACTTGCGATGGAGGTTTGGGTCTCCAATAGACCAGCACTAATCGGAAAAAGAGTCCTATGCACGTAGTCGCATCTCTTGACTAGATCTATTAGCGTAGGCACTTGATTCCGTTCCGTGAAGCTCTCCAGGATGGCGTTGTCCGTAGCCACGGCAAGACAGGCAAGGGTGAATCCGCCATTAGCCCAACGCACCGTGTTGAAGTATAGAGCTGCCATTTCGACGTAGTGTTCCTTCCTTTGATCGAGTCTCGACCACATGTCTTTGTAAAGTCTCATGAGATCCGATGGCAGCTCAAGGACACGCTGATATATCTCGTCCCAGCCTTCGCCGAGCTCTTGAACACCGTTTCTGACGTTTTGGAGCACGAGATGGACCCAAATGAAAACGCCATCGGCCTTGCCCAGGATTTCACGTAGGATTGAAAACTGCTTTGGATCATGGGGCTCGAGGTCCAGGTCATCGAAGAATTCCGCGGTGAAATTACGGATATCTTCGAAATTCACGTCGTGCATCCGTAGGTGTAGACAGGAAGAGAACCTATCTAGGAAGATTCTTTCGGGACGACTTGAAAGGCAGAGTTTGACTCTCCTTTCTTTCATCAACGTGTCCAGAAAGTCGAAAAGCTCTCTCGGTCCTCGGTGTGGTTTAGCCATCTCGTCCAGTCCATCCAAGAGGATGAGGTAGGAGCGATTACTGGAGCGAAGCGCCATGAAGAGATGCCGTTTTAATTCTTCCAGGGCCCAGTCAGTATCAACATGCTTGTGCCTCAGGCCAGACGATTTGCGCAGAAGCTGAGCACAAACATCGACATCGATGCTAAGGACTTGATGAAGCAAGGAGCAGAGTAGACCTTGAAAGTTCTGTTGAAGCAGCGTTCCCGGTTTCCAAAAGAAATACGTGATTATCTCCGTCCTTGAACGCCACTTATTCAGAGAAAGTCTTGTCCGCTCGTCAGACATAATGAACTTGACGAATGTGCTTTTCCCAGATCCGGGTTTCCCACTGATCCAGAACATGCCAAATCCATCTCCCCGAAGCCATCGAAGAAGATCCGCTATCGCCTGGTCCCGCTTGGCTTCCGGTGTAGTTCTAAAGTTGCTATCATTATGAGACTTGGAGTCAGAAGTTGAGTACTTTTCAGACTCAAATCCTTCGAACACCCATTCAAATGTGCCGTCGTGCCTTTCCGGTATAGCGTTCTTTCTCTCGTTCATCCGGGGGTAGTTCAAGCTGTTGAGCAATCTTTTACAGCCCAGCTCCTGACGATTGTTCGTTTCCATCATGCCAATCTTATTCGTGACGCTCTCACGAGTGGCAATGTGTTCTTCTGTGATGCGGCCGCGAGTATTGATGTGTTCTTCCGTGATGTGACCATCAAGCTGTTTGATGAGGTCTTCAATAGCTTGTGATCGTTGTTCATAATTCGCGATGAAACTCCGCTCTTTCGAGTCAAGCCTGTCGTAAATTTCGCGGCCCAGATTGCCAGAGGCAATGCATTGCTCGAGAATTTGAACATTGACGGCGGTATCCATTGTGCTTTGTGTTGTTTGAAGATCGCCTTTGAGCTGATCAAGGTGGGGCTTCCGCCACATGGTTTTCACTGTAGACTTCAACGCCCGGGGAATGCCGGACTTCTTGGGGGACGTTGAAGCAATCTCTTGTTCGATATCTTTGGAATACTGGAGACACTTGGCAGCGATATCTCGGAGCCGTTTCTCTGCATCCGAGGTCATCGCCCGCTGTGCTGGATCAAGCTGCTGTTGCTCATGTAGCAGCCGTTCCACTTCGCCGGATGTTTCTCAAATGTGCTCAGCCTTCGTGGCGAGCTCGGGATCTGAGCTGCCGGCCTCGTATATGCTGCGATAAAGCTTGATGGTCTCCAAGCTGAAGCTGATGACCGTCATGACGTTGCAGGCCATGCTGATGGCCTCGACGCCCGACATGGTGAGTGCGAATCGGCACGAGCCGAGGTGAGATGCGGATGGAGGTCGATTGTAGTGCGGATGACGCCTGGTCGGCCACTATGAATGGGGAACCCGAGAATTGTTCAAGGTGAGGGCACGAAAGATTTTCCAGCGAGGAGAAAATCGGAAAGCAAGGTGGTGCCGCGGGGTCTGCCGACAGAGATGGAGAGCAAGCGGAGGGGGGCACCTGTCGTCGCGATGAGCTGCGGCGCAGCAACCGCAGCGATAGAATCATTGGTTGCGGTCACAACACGTGGAACACTCTGGATATCGCAGGCGTATAATCTGCAATTCTGATTGATTAAGATAGGTGAAGCCGGGTTTGTGCCCCGATTATTTTTCCAGGAATAGTTGAAGCTTCAGTAACACAGCCTGATCTTGTCTTGGCTGTGATCTCCAGTCACACTCCCCACTCAAGTTGGCAAGGTGAACGAGAGATTGATTTTGCTTGTGGTAGCTCACGTTACGTGCGATTCAGCTGCACAGGAGCATTAAACCCCTAATAATATTGACATCAAGCGTCTAAAGCCCTACAAATATCAACAGCGTCACTGCTATTCTTCCCTCAGCCACTCAGCGGCACTAGGATCATTAGCACGTCAACAATCAAGAAATCGACTCGAATAGAAGCTTACGCAGGAAACGTACTACTAAAGTTAGTAAGATGGCTCAAAATTTGAAGGGGATATCACTTACACCACCGTCACCACAGTTACGCTCGTTTCCAGCGGGACGAGTACAGTCACCACGGTAAATGTTGTAATCGCTTACAGGAGCGCCGGGTACATCGCACTATCTTCACATGAGCTCCCCATGTCCGCGTAGTCAATCTGTCTAGGTTGAGCAGGACTTACACAGAATTGGTTTCTTCCGCTCTCCTGTTCAGTAATTAGTAAATGCAGCGAACCGCGTGTATGATTTACCCACGCATCCAAACCGTGTCGAAATGCCGTAAGACGTGCACCAGGATCCGTAGACGGTAGGAGCCGAGAGCGCAAGGGTTAAAACAACGCCGAAGAACTTCATAGTGGGCGAATGGGGTTATGTACAGAGAAAATGGGAAATGAATGATCGAGACGAAGTGTGACAGTAGGAGAATGAAGCGAGGGCGCCGTCCTTTCTTCTGACTAAATAATCTCAATAAATGCCAGTGACCCCATCAGGTCACATACATTTGAATCACGTTGGTCTCGCTCCGGCAGAATAATCTGTGAGTTACTGTATGGGGCTGTAAATGGCTGGGCACTATATTCGAGATTCCCCGTGCAATAGTTGGGAGTCTAAAAAGTGGAATTGGCACATAAAGTCAGTGATGCGATTTAAGCTTGTTGCAACTTGCGAGTCTGATTCATTGCGGGAACTGCAACTGCGGCGAAAGGACGCCCTATTTGACTGAGCGGTCCCGCCAGAACCTCATCTCCAGCGGGAATTGCTCCTAGTCAGCGGGTCTTGGCACTGTCATTCTGCCCTGGGTTCCACGCCCCCCGAGGAATCCACGGGATTTCCAAACCGGTCTACGACTCAGAATCTGCTGGGTTCACTAATCAGTCCATAATCTGTCATTACTCAGGCGCAACCACGAGACCAGTGCTTGTATTTTATAACCCCATTGGAGGAAACGAATGTTGTGACGGGCGTGGAATCCCGGATCGGCCTCATCCTCAATGTGGCAGCGTGTCGAGATCTTCCGTTGGGCCAGGACAAGTGGTGCCTCCAAAGAACTAGTACTTGAGCCACCTGGATCCTTGAGGTTGAGGAGGTTTGATTTTAGGGCTGTGTTCTGATGATACAAAGCATACAAAGCTGAGCGCGGACGCTCGAAGCGTGTGACGTTTACTACGTCAGTATTGTAGAGTTTTGCCATCTGGGCGAATATTCCTAGCTATCCGGGCGGGTGGTAAGTATCGATGATAGTAGGGATAGTAACGAAGACGATAGTAATGACGATAGGAATACGGACGATAGGGACGACAGTGACGATAGTGACGATAGCGACGATAGCGACGATAGTGACGACAGTGACGATAGGGTGGACGATAGACATAACAGAGACAATAAATTATCAATAGATGAAAAGTATTAGGCCTAGTATAATACTTATCCGGCCGAATAGCAAGACTTATTGCATAGGGCCTAACCTCGTACTGAACATACGAACTCTATACTGTTATTTCGATATCGAATGCATACGATAACCTCTCTGACTGCTGCAAATTCGTCGGCTCATTGGACTTGCGACATGTTGAACTGCTTCTCTGCATTTGAACGGGCGCGCGAGAGTATGGAATAGAACAATGACAACTTCGCCAGCACCTAGCTTTCGTTCGAGGGCCAGATCCTTCTAAATATTCAATCAATCATTGATGCAAGGGAGATAATGTGCTCTCCGACGTAGACTGCATGGTTATTCATCGCGCCGATCCTCCTATTGCCCCCCGGAAGGGCCAACCCCGCACCCTCGTGTCGAGGGAAAACAGAATCTCAGTCGCGACATTTGTCGACCAGGGTATGCAGCTAGGTGTTCTAGCTATCATTTTAGCAGAATCAACCTTGACTTCATCCTTGCTCATTGAATTGAGTTCACTTGCTATGGCGGTGGTTACCTTTGGCCCTAGGTATGTCCAGTCGCAGGCCGACTGTCGTACGCCATCAACGTGCTCACGGCTCACAAGTCGCAGCGTCAGATTGTCTCTTAAGATCACTTTCACACATTACCATACACACTGATAACAAGAGGGTTTTGTTACGCAAGAAGTCAGATCATCTTCGGAAATTGACATAAGATAACCAGGGACATTTTCTTGAACTTTCGGATTAAATGATTTATCAGGGGCTGGTGATCAATTCGACTGTTGCCTCCATGGTACAAAGATTCAGGACTGGAGGAAACTCAGTTGCACAACCCCTACCCAGAACGCTTCTCCACATGAGCGCAGGAGTCATCCAGCTTAGACTCAACATCGCCATCCGCAGCAGCACGTACAGCACTAGCCACTCTGTGTTCCTCCTTGAGTTCCTTGAACTTCTTCTCCGCGTCCCAAGTCCAAGGTGTATCCGCTGCAAATAGGAAGTCCATCTCTTCGAGGGTCCGTTGATTTGACTCAGGGTACAGGGCCCAGACTGTGGTGATGCATTAGCGCACATTCACAATCATCAGTCAAGGGGAGGGTTCTCACCGATTGGAATGCTGATCACGTTGACAGCCGCAAAGATGTACATGGCGTTCTCGTTGATTGCACCGACGATATATGGAAGGACCAAGGTGAGGGTTCTGGAGATGGTCATTAGTAGAAGCCAAAGGCAAAGTACCTTAGTGGGAGAGCGTACCCATTTCCGATGCTCCAGCCAACAACACCCCAGGCATTGCCCTTCGCGCGAACCTGCAACGGGAAAATCTCGCTTGGGTACAGCCACGGCACTGTGAGCCACGTCGCTCCGAAGATACTTGTGTAGAGGAAGACCATCGACGCTGCTGCTGCTCCCCAGCTGCTCGCAGCGTCCAAGTTTCCGCTGGCTCTAGCGTTGAGACCTCCCCGAGAAAGACCACCCACGAGGAACATGGAGACTGCCTGCGCAGTCGAGCCCCAGTATAGTGTCCAACGGCGACCGATCTTGTCGATAGTGAAGACGCAGATGAGCGTGGCGAACATGTAGAAGATGTTGTTCAGACCGGAAACCCAGAGGGCTTTCTGCGGTCCGAACCCGGCGATGTGGAAGATGGCTGTTGTCAAAAGTCGTTAGTAACTTGAAGCAATATGTTCCATAGGTATGGGGAAAACGCCTACTCGGGCCATACATGGTGATTCCTGCGATACCAGTCCAGCACTGGATGATCTGAAGCCAAATGACCAACTGCACTCTTCGCCCGGTGTGAAGTTTCCCTGACTTAAGACCGAAGAGCATGTGGTGATAGCCCGTTCCTTCAGATGAATCTTCAAGTCGAAGGACATCTTGGATGTCGGACAACTCGGCTTCGGCGATGCCATTGACAGTCCCACGCAGTCTTTGCAAGATGTACAACGCCTCTTCGTGTCTGTCGACCTTGCAGAGCCAACGAGGAGATTCCGGGAAGAGGAAACATCCAAAGAGGAGGAACAGCAATGGAATGATCTGGAAGGCGATGGGAAAGCGCCATCGAAAGGCAGACTCTCCATTGTCGATGAAGCTGACACCGTAGCCCAGCCAATACGCAACCACCACGCCAAAGATATTCAGGGTGAACTCCATGGCGATGAAGGAGCCTCTGGAAGTATAGTCCGCCAGCTCGGATGCCCACACCGGTACGATGCCGTTCAGGATGCCAGTGCCTATGCCATTGACGAGCCGGGAGCCGATCATCCAGTTCGCGTTCATGGACGAGCACTGAAGGGAGGCTCCAAAGATGCCCCACAGCGCACCGATAGCGATGGTCTTGATTCTTCCGAATCGGTCACCGATGGAGCCTCCTACCATACAGCCGACGAGGGTACCGAGGTAGAAGACTGACATGATGCCGCCTTGGAGAAGAGTATCGGTGACTACGGGAACACCGTCGTCGTCGACGTAGCCGAATCGCATGAGGTCGATGTAGTGCTTTGCATTGTTGACGCCGCCCATCATTCCTTGGTCATAACCTGTGCAGCCGCATGTAAGTCCTTGACCACTGAGGTATTCTCGTGGTCCTGTAAGTTAGATGAAGTACGTACCGAAGAAGAAGATTGACATTCCCGCGAGGCAGTTGACTGCGATAAGAAGGGCGCGCTTCTCGAATCTCGCGGTGACCATCCATTTGTGTCGTTGATCCATCTTTGCACCGTTCGAGATTCAGGTGTGAAATAATGTTGAAGGCAGTCGATGAACATACTAGGGAAATGTTAATCTGTGCACAGCTGAACAAGAAGGTTTAGTTGAGATCAGACATTATATACGTGGTTCGAAATGCCGGCATCCCACCTCGCTTCCTCGCCTTGATGTTGAACAAACTGCCCTGCCAGACACAGATGTGTTGACTACGTCACCTATGGACCGAAGACTTAACCGTTCGTACTAGTCATCCCGACGCGGGGAAACCCCACGGGGTATGAAGGTGGCTTCATTCTCGGGTTGGGAACATGCCATTCTCAATTACTTTGATGATGCCTGCCAATACTCTTCTGTCCCCTGAGTGATGCCTGGTAAAGGCTCATCCTCATGGCGCTCGCTCTATCAGGGGGGACACATGGATTCGAAACAATCCGACCAATGCAAATCGTGGGGGAGGTGGGGACACGCAACCGATGTTACCATTCAAAGCATAGCGTTCGTCTAAGCAAGTCATGTGTATCTGTCCCTCGAGACGAGCAGTCCGGCTCCCACATCACAGCCTACATGGATGAAGAGTGTCCTTGCTAAAGATTGCTCGATACGCACAAAGGCTGCACAATCAAACCGTATGAAACTGCCATACACCTGCGTTTGGAATTGGACTTTCACTTGACTGACGTCTTCGAAAGCGGACGATCTCGCACCTAGGAGCCACGACACTACTCTCCTAGGAAGGGGTCGGAAGATGAGGATTCTACTACGCGATGTGGTTATCCTCATTAGCGGCATTCAAACTCAATTCGTAGTAACTGACGAGGACATTTATGAGAGTTTGCTGAGTGTGAGCCCCTTTTTCGACAGACGGCAGCATCGTGGGGATTCCTGAGACTAGGTTCCAGAAAGCGGCGGAACTCACCCTTGTCCCCAAAGTAGCGGAGTGTGAGACAGCATAAGATTGACTGATGCAGTCCACTTTTGGATGGGCAGAGATTTTGTTGTCCCTCCTTTGACATGCAAAGTGGAAGATAGAGTCATCCGGGATGGACCGGTTAGGCGCATGTCTCAAAGGGAGGTCATAAAAAGGGCAGAGAGAAGCTTCCCGAGACAAGCCTTTCTTTCTTTGGCCTATCAACCGTCTCTGCTTGAATACCGAGACTTCAAGCATGCAGCCGCAGTTGAATCTCTTTCATAAGCAACACTTGCATGTCTGTACCTGCAGGAATTCTTCATGCAAGTAATGCAAGACTCCTTCATGCCCAGCTTGATCACCCAGACCTGCTCCAATACCTCAAAGGGTGCAAATTATCCATGAGATGGCATTCCCTGCCTAAGTCTCACGCAATCCAGGGCTTCTGTCCACCAAGTGACTGACATCCCAGCTGTGTGGGAATCTTCCCTCATGCCAGTCGGGCCAGGACATTGGGATTCCCATCTGAAGCCCAAAGGCCATTGGCCCTGAACGTGCGTGATATCACTTTGAGTTTGGCAGTCGGATACTGTCGAGTTTCCAAGATTCACCTGCCCCAAGCCTCGACAGATATCTCTCACCTTTCCAAACTTGATCTGAGGCAAGCTCCCGCTTCATTCAGAGATTTCATTTCACTTTCACCATGATCTTGATTTCTTCAGTCGGGGAAGTCTTTTCAAGGTCTTCTTCAGCTGAAATGGAGGGCAGAGATCTCTCCTTCTCTTCCTCTGCTCCCTCTTCCTACTCAACATCTCAAACCTTCCTTGGGGAACCTCCAATCTCTCTCTCCCTCAACTTCTTCCCTTCTTCCACCGAAGGGTGACTTCAAGCTGACTTTGGATAGCTACTGCTCTCTACCTCACTTTGGTCACCAAATGTCGAGATAGATCATCCAAGTCTCCCTCATCCTGACCGGCAGCCTTCCTCTCTTTCAACCTGCCGCAGCAATATTCATACCGCGACCGCCCTTCGTTACCAAAACATCGACAGCCTTTCCGGTACGCAACCTACAAGCAGTCGAGAGTATCATCAAGCGCCCCGAGTCGACGTCGGCTCTTCCTGCCATTCGGCCCAGCTTTCCGTCTCTTCTCCGACTTGGACCTGTCTTTTCAAGGCGCAGACATCGCCAAACAACGTCACAAGAAGCAACCTACTAGAAACACCAAAGCATCATTTTTCAGCTTCAGAAAGAGCTCAGTTGGATCGCACTTGAATTGCCTCCCCGAGGTGATCATATCGAAGGTAGGTCTTCCCATTTTTTACCTCACACCGCTCGACGCGATTTGCTTTGGTGGCCGTTGCCCATTTCACCCTTTGCCCATCTTCCCGTCAGAGAAAGTTAATAACCACCACCAACGCCTACCTCATCTGTTTTACGGACCCTCCTGCCCTGAAACGTCCCTTCCTTGCGGCGTGGTGCGTTGCCTAACTGGCGCTGAGAAGGAGCCATCTCACGCGCCTACCTGTGGCAGTCTGGCAACACCTTTCCTTCTTTTCCCTCTCCTCCGCGCCAAATTCCCTCTCTCGTTTCTACCTCAAACCACCACATCACTTGACCTTCGTCCATCACAATCGTCAACTCGACGGTCTCGGGCTTGGTGAACACCGTGGTCGGGACTCGGATACTCTCCACTCCATTTGTCGCATTACACAGAAGGCAAGCCTTGTCCATGGCCATCAGCAGTTTTGCTTCCCACTCTCATCCTCAAATTTGCGATTGTCGTCGTAAACTAACTTTGGTTTCTCGGCAGTTTTTCCAGAAGCAACCTCACATCATTTCGACTCGCAATTCGCACCCACAACACGACATTCAACTTTAAGACCCCGCAAGTCACGCTACATCATGGCGGGCCGCTCTTTCCGAATGAGCCTGACCCTAGCCGAGAGCGGCGATGATCATGTCGTTTACGCCTCAACTGACGACGGCTTCAACGACGACGACGCCAGTGAGGCTGGCGACGACTTTGCCAATCACCATACAACTGCGCCTTCCTCGACATTGGGTCCGGCTGACCTTATTGATCTTTCCGATGGCGACTTCGCAACCAGACCATCCGACACTGCGGACAACAGCCCCTCCAAGGCCAACCAACCGGTGCCTCCTCAGCCTGATGCGCCCCTCCCGGGAGACAAGCAGAATTCGTCCCTGGACAACTATCCTCAGGCGACCAAGACTCCTGACCCGAGTGCCCAGCCTTTCGTGCCTCTGGAGTAAGTGAACCGCAATCAGCATCTGCGATCCAATCCATTTGGTCCGAATGTCAAGGCTAACAAATTTCTAGGCTAGAGCGTGTTGCCCCCTCGTCCAGCAACTCCTCTTACACCGATGCTCGCCAAAGTCTCGACTCCCGAGATGATCAGATTCAGTCCCTCACCAATCGCGTCAAAGAGCTCGAGCACAGCCACGAGACTCTGAAGCGTGAGAACGACGATCTCGACACCGTCAACGAGAAGCTGAAGCTCAAGGCGCGCAAGGATGATGAGAGCCTTCGAGAACTGAGAGAGCAGCTTGCCGAGGAGCTGAAGCGCAGACTTGGTTCCGAGAAGAAGGCTGTTGAAGTCGATGAGAAAAATGCAGAGCTCCACGTGGAGGTAGCCCGACTTCAGGAAGAAAAGGCTGACATGGAGCCACAACTTGAAGAGTACAAGAAGAAGTTGGATGGGTCCCAGAAGAGCGTCAGGCCTCTGGAAAACATGGTTCACACCCTGCAACGTCAGGTTCTCGACAAAACGCAACGCATCAAGGAGATTCAACTCTTCGCTGCCGACCATCTTGCCAAGAATCCTCAGGATATTCCCGAGTTCGCCACTATGGATCTGTTTCCACATGGCGGTAAGCAGGAGCATCAATCCGGAAAGGAGGTCAATCCGGAGCTTTTGATCTCTTTTGACGGTGCTGCCGACATGAGCGCCTCTGGAAGTCAGCTGAACGAGTCTCAGAGCGAGATCGGAACCCCCTTCACCGTCTCCTCCATCAGAGCCCCCTCAACCCCCCAGCCCCATCATGCTTCCAAAGACCTTCTCGATGACGACCCAGCAGATACACAAAGCCCCCAGACTTTGCCTATCATGACCCCCTCAACCCCTAAGTTGCAGCGGGAAGAGTCACTGACGCCTCAGTCAACCACCGAGTCGCACACCGCCGAGCCCAAAAGCCCCTCCGACGACCTCGCAAGTCCTCCAAAGGACATTAGCGGACTTGATTGGAGTCCCGACTCTGATCAGCTCTGGATCTCTGAGTTCCAGAAAGCTCAGGCCATCCGCAATCACCAGGGAGCTCGAAGCACCGGTCACACTCCCGGTATGTTTACTTATGGGATTCGGTTTGTGCGCCAACACAACAGGCAGAAGCTAATGACAGAGGATGGCATCCCAGATGTTGCATCTCGCAGGGTCATCATGTCAGGTCTTCCCGACGGGGTCCACGTTCAGCGAATTCTCGAACACGTCCGAGGTGGTAAGATTCTGAAGGCTCATACGGTGACGATGGGCAGAGGTGAGGCTCGTAACAATCTTGCTTGCATCGAGTTCGCCGATCCCGAGGATGCAATGGAGTTCTACCGTTTCAATCGATGCCGCGAATTCGGATTCTGCGTCGAGTCCACATCTGTCAGAACCCGCCTGACAATGCCCTCCACCGACTCCTTCCCCTTGAGCGATGCGTTACAGGCTCGTCTAGGTGAGGGTTGTACTCGCTGCCTGTCTGTCACTGATTTTCCGGTCATCCATTTGCAGACTATTCTGGAGTTCGCAGGAATGTCCAACAACTTCGCCGACACAATCACCCACTTCGCCTGTTCTGATGACGGAAGCTTCGAGATCTCCTTCTCCGACATTCGTTGTGCCATCAACATTCGCGAGTACATTCTTCGGTCCAAGTTCTTTGAGGGAGAACGAGAGGGCACTGGCGTGTGCTTCAAACCTGACCCCTGCGATGCTCCTGTTGAGAGCCTTCAGATTCCGTTCCTGCCCATCAAGGCCACGTCTGACTTGACAATCTTGGACCCGAAGAATGCTCGTCTCTTCATGACTGAAGAGCAAAGAAAGCTGGACAGCGAGCTGCTTCAAGAGCAGGTCATGGCAGCGGCTGACCCAGATGATGCCGACGCTTTTCATGAGCAAGATCTTAGAAAGAACATCGTCTGGGAAAACAAAGTGGACTGGGACAGCTTTACGCCCTACATGGCCTTCGACAAGGACCAACGCCGAAGAGTGCTGCACAGGAAAGATCCCGAGTCTGGCGCTGTCCAAACCCAATATTTTGGTAGTTGGGTGCAGTCTCCTGCGGAGTCGCGCAAGGAGTGGCTGCACCACAATCAGCACAGCCCCCACCCATGGACTCAGACAACTGCCGATCTTTTCTATGCCGCTACTGGCGACATTGATATGCGCAAGGTGAATCTTTACCTGAAAAGCAAAAAGGACAACGTTGCGAAGTTGGAAGATGACAAGACTAACAAGTGCGATGATAGAGCATCGTTGTCGACGACGGAGGTCTTGACGGAGACGCCGACCAGGCTTTGAACACCCCGACGGCCAGGGAGATTCGGCGGCAGGCATCGTCCACCACCTCCTTCTACTCAGCCGAATCCCCTCTCTCGGAAGTCAACCGCGGATACATGACCCTCGACGACACTTCTCAGCATGTCCCAATGGGCGTCTTCGTCAACCACGTTGGCAGCAGCTCGGGGCTGGCCATTCCCTCTCTTTTGGACGGAGATACCAACGTCGATATGAATAACTCTGTACAACGCACGCAGAATTTACCCCCACACAAGCGTGGCAAAACCCGTGGAAGCACCTCCGGCTACTCCTCTCCTGCTCCCTCGATCATGGATGACGATACTGGAGGACAAGTCTGCGGCATCTCGAAGGCAGGCTTCAACCAGCTTGCTGCCAAGATTGCGAGAGACACAAAGGCGACATCTAGCAAGTCGATTGGAAAAAGACCAGTTGCGCAGGCTCACTTTTGGTAAGGCGTTCGGTTGGAAGGCCTGGTTCTCATATTTGGAAGGTCGTTTGGCGAATATTGGGGTTAGTATGGACATTGCAGAACTTGCTTTGCTGCAGACAGCAGCGTAATATTCAGGTGATTTCTGGTCGTGGGCCAGCAGTATACCACATGACGGTGGTAAAGCGGGAGCATGGTTCATCAGATACACTAGTAGATAGAGAACACCAACAGCAGTATCATCAATCTTCGTGCAGCGACAAGTTTCGTGACCTACATCAGTGCCCCTAGTCATGATTGCATGATTTCATTGTTTGGAATAGCGACCGCTGGGACGCTTTATACTAGAATACATATGCCTATCTGCCCGGATAAGACTACCGTAGCGCCGAAAACCTTGGCTTTCGGTCCATCGCAGAATTGCATGCTTGGTTCTGTCACTCCCTTGGGGACACCGGCATGTGGCTGCCGTCCTCATAACTGTAAGACGGGCCCAGGACATCCCCTCTCGCTTCATTGGCTTCCGCCTTGAATCACCACGAAAGCGTAGGCTGCACTCTCGGCGGAGGCTCGTCCGTGACGACCAACATCTCATCACCCTCTCCCTCCCCCTCCCCCTCCTCTTCCTCCTCGTCCTCCATCGCCTCTTCATCCTGCACCTCCTGCGCCGCCGCCACCTCCGGGTCGCCGCCCTCGAAGGCCTCGGAGACGGACGAGTACTTGCGCTGCGACCAGCCGGGGCTGAGGTACTTGTCGAGCGTGCCGTTGCCGTTCTTGCCCTTGACGGGGGTGGGGTTGTTGAGGAGGTACTTTTTGGTCATGTAGCGCGGGATGTTGGACTCGGGCTCCCAGGTGGGGTTCTGGTCGGGGGGCCAGTTGCCCTTCCAGCGGACGGCGAAGTAGCGGACGGGTTTGCCGCGTACGTGGCGGATTTGCAGGCCTTCGAGGCGGAGGACTTCGTAGACGTCGGAGAGCTCGTCGCGGTCTGGGTCGAGGACGTTGATTGTTGATTTTGAGGGGGAGGGTTTTGGGAGGAGTTTTGGTTTTGGTTTCGGGGTGGCGGCGGATTCGGTTGGGTTGATGGGCTGCGATGGTGGTGGTGGTGGTCGGGATAAGCTCCAGGGGGTTGCGCTTTGGGCTGCGGGCGTGAAGCCTGTTCGTGGGGGTATGGCTGTTGTTGGGGCTGGAGGGGCGGAGGCGGTTGTTCGTGGGGTCGAGACGACGGTGCCGGAGAGGGAGTTTGTTCGCGGTTTTGATTTTAAGGCAACGCCGTTGATTGGGGGTGTGATTGCTGTCTCCTTGATGTTTGGTGGTGGTTGCCATTGTTTTGGTGTTGGTGTTGTGGTTTTTGAGGATGTTGGTTGGAGGTGTGGTGAGGATGATGATGGTGGGTCTCTCATTGATAGAAGGGAACGTTTGGGTGGGATTGGAGGTTGGATGGGTGTAATCTTCTTCGCTCCTGCTGGAGGCGTGGACTCATATGTTGCTGAAGCTTGTGGTACGGGAGGGAATGTTTGAGGTGGTGGTCGAGCTGCTTGTGATGTGGGAGGTAGAGGCGGTAGTGCTGGTGAGCTCGTAGCTACTCTTGACGAGTCGAAAGGTGTGCTCCGGCCGCTATCCGTCTCAATTCCCGGCAGTAACCTCGAAAGCGTCGGCCCAGGTGATATTCTCCTCCGCTTCTTAACCGGCGGCTCCAAGCTGGGCATAGCACCCTCCTCCCTCGAATCGTATTCCTCCTCCGCCAAAGAATCCGCCGCAGAAACCGGCTCGTCCCCATTAAGCTGCCGAAAGATGGCCTCCTCGTCATCCGGTGTCTCCGTACCACCCTCCGCCTCCGTCTCCAGCTCCCGGAACTCCTCCAGCCGCGCCTTTGACGGCGTCGAAAGCGACGGCGCACCTTTCTTCGGCCGGCCAGGCTTCCTCTTCCCATGGCCCTCCACCGGCGTCTCGGCCCTCGCAGCCGCCATCTCCGCCTTCGTCCTGCGCTTCCTCTTGCCCGTGACAACATCCTTCCGCGGCGTATCCTTCACGCCATTCCTCAGCACCAGCATCCCCCTCTCGCGCGCCTCCGCCTCCGCCACGGCCCGCACATTCTCTTCTTCCTCCCTGCGGCGCTCCTCCTCGTCCCGCTCAGCCGCGCGCGCCGCGCACCAGTCCTCGTACGCCGCGGGAGACACATAGTCCGTGACGCGCTCCGCGTCCACCACGAGCCGCGCCGCGGGGAGATCGCTCCAGCCGACGATGTACTGCAGGCGCTTCTTACCGTCCTGCGAGAGCGGCGGCGGCACGAAGAACTCGTCGCGGATGTAGGCGGTGCTGTCGCGCACGGGGACGAGGGTTATTGGGCGCAGCGGCGGGCCGGTGCCGGGGGTGTAGGGGCGGTAGGTTGCGATGTCTTTGAAGACGACGGCGAGCTCGACGTGGGAGGACGAAGAGGTGGTGTTGGGCTGGCGGGAGGTCGGAGAGGGCCGGCCGAACCAGACGGTGGTTCGTCGCGACATGGTTGTCACCTTCTTCTGAGAGTCACCATGCGGCAGGAGATTTTTGACTCGTTCTTCGGGCCTGGTGGCGGGCTTGGGGGAGGAATTTCGTCGTCCGGTCGTCGGAAGGGGTTCGCGGTTTTGGAGTTCGTGTCGTCTCGTGTCTGTCGCAACCCCCGAACCACGCCGCAGTACAGGGAAATCGCAACAACTCGTCAACGCCGGCAGCTGCGGATGTCAGAAAATTTGTGTCGATGATCTGAGAGGTCGCCGCATTCGAGGAATTTACGTACATGATTTTCGAGGCCGGTTTGCGGCAGGGACACACCGTTTCGTGCTGAGGTCTGGTTGCTTTGTGACGTGTGAGAGGGGAGGAAATCTAACGCCTTTAGATCTAAATTAGTCTTTTTCTCAGCACAGGCTGCCATTAAGATTAGCGCAGCACTTTTTGCTAA
The DNA here is from genome assembly GCF_000319635.2 of Colletotrichum fructicola Nara gc5. NCBI lineage: Eukaryota > Fungi > Ascomycota > Sordariomycetes > Glomerellales > Glomerellaceae > Colletotrichum > Colletotrichum fructicola. The sequence goes on along the minus strand of NW_027094051.1, from coordinate 1,266,266 downwards.
TAAGAAAAGCCTCTAAAAGGTATAATATAACTTTAAAAATTAATAGAACTAAGTATGGAAACTTATAAATAAAAAAAGAATATTAAAATTTAAGTTTTTTTTTACTTTTTCCTACTTCTTCTATTTCTAACTTTAATATTTCTTATAAGTAGTACTTTAACTTTTAAATAAAAGTATTTAAATAATAATTTAATTTTAATTAAGCTTTATTTATAAAATTTAAGCTTTTTAAATATTAAATAATTAATAATTAGCTTTATTACTACTTAAACTACTTTAGAACTTAAAAGTATACTAGGTTTACACCTCTTATATACTAAATCTACTACTTATACTTAGATTTTAGTAATAATAAACAGTTAGGCATGTCGGCTCTTCTTAATCCCGGGAATTCAAGCCCAACCCGTGGACGCGCGCCAGCCATAAGGGTCATTCGATCTGGGGAAGCAAGTGCTGCAAAGAGGCCCGTGCATTAGCTGCGGCTGGGCGGCGGCTGCTGTGAGAGGCGCTCGAAGTGGGCGTCAAATCTTTGTGGACCGAGCTTGACCTCATCGCAAGCTCCATCCAGCAGCTTCGTCACTTTTCTTTCCGAAAGGAAAACACCAAGCGGGAGAAAAATCTCCACTCCACCCAATTCAATTCCTCGGATCACCACGAAACACCCAGAGACGCAAGCACACGTCCACGATGCTCACCCCCACGAGCACATTCGCTCTCCGCCTGGCCGGCCAGGGCGCCGCCCGCGCCTCCATCGCCCGCACTATCGCATGCCCGTACTCGACGACCTCAAAGACATCCACCCCCACCGGCCGCCCGATCGGTCTCGCTCCCTCGTCGCCGCTCGCCCGCAGCAGCGCCGTCTTCTCGTCCTCCTCCCCGATTCTCGCCTGCGTCGTCCGCCAGCCCTGCGCCCAGCGCAATGCCTCAACCTCCGCAACCTCCCCCGCGGCGTCGCAAAAGTCCGCGTTCCCCACGGCGGCGCAGCAGGGCGACAGGCTCGACTGGAACACCTTCTTTGCGCTGCGCAAGTCCCGCCGCAGGTGGCAGCTGGGCTTCAGCGTCGTGACGTTCGGTGCGTCCTTCGTCGGCGGGGCGGGCGTGCTCGCTACCGGCGTCGCGGACCCCCTGGTCTCGCAGGTGCCGCTGGACCCCTTCATCACGCTTGGTCTTATGACGATGAGCTTCGGTGCGCTGGGGTGGCTGATTGGGCCGAGCGTGGGATCGCTTGTGTTTTACACGCTGAACAAGAGGTGGAAGAACCAGATGACAGTGGTGAGTATTTTCATGTGTAGTCGTGCGGGGCACGCGCCCAATGATCTGATGTTTGGGATGCTGATGAAATTTTGCGTGTAGAAGGAGAAGGAGTTCTTTGCTCGCATCAAGAAGAACCGTGTCGACCCCTCTGTCTCCTCTGTCGGTAACCCTGGTATGTTGCCCTTGTATCCGCTAATCGGATGGTTGTTTGCTGACATTTGCAAAGTCCCTGATTTCTACGGCGAGAAGATCTCCAGCGTCGCAGGCTACCGCCAATGGCTCAAGGACCAGCGTGCCTTCAACCGCAAGCGCGTCACCTTCGTGTAAAAGACGACCTCCTCATCAACTCGGCACATCGCGGCTTGACAGCACACAAACTTTTGTATTCATCTCTTAAGGTTAATCAGGATTCATCATGGCTCTTGGGCGTAGGCCGCCCTCCTCTCTTTGTAGCAATAGGGATATCGCGTGGGAAAAGTATGTATGATGACGGCAGTCCCCCCTTGTCAGAACAAATCCAACTTCATCGAAACCAAAAACTAGTTGACCTTTTCTTCTCTTCTTGTTCACGTGAATGGCAATGTCGGGTCGATCTCGGCTTTCCATGCCCTCATACCTCCCTTGATATCGCCAACGAATCTGCCGTTGTTGTTCAGGCCTAGATCCTTGAGGCGCTTGGCGGCTAGTTGGGAGTCATTGCCAACTCTGCAGACCAAGTAGATTGGTGCGTCTTCGGGCAAGTCTGTCGGTATCCACTCGGGCTGTGGTGGTGTCCCATCTTTCGTTGCTTGGGTATGCTTCATGAAAGTTGAGATCGGTATGCTTATCGCGCCGTCAATGCTGCAGATATCGAAGTTTTCCTTCTCCCTGACGTCTAGAAGGAGATGCTTAGCAGAGCCTGCCTTGGAAAGACGCTCATACTCGGTAGCGGTGATCCGCTCTTCGGGTCCTAGGATATTGACAGGAGCAGTGACGCCACAGAAGGACACATAATCCAATGAACCAGACCGCAACGTCTCCAACGACAATGTCGACTGCGCCGAGCAAGCGAAGCAGTCCTTCCTCCTCCCGCGCATACGAACAGACCTGAACGGTCCCGATGGCGCAGCCCCCGAGAAGATCAGTAGAGACGGCGCGGCTGCTTCCTTGACCTTGACTTCAGGATCAACGGCCCCCGCAGCGACGAGCTTGATTGCCTCGAGGGCTTGCAGTACACCCATCACGCCCACGACCGGGCCCAGAATGCCCCCCTCGCCGCAACTGACAACGCTGTCGGGCGGCGGTGGCTTTGGGAAAACACATCGGTAACATGGCCCGCCCTCCAAGCTTCCCTGAGGTGCTGCCGGGGAGTTGAGGATAATGAGCTGACCGTCGGTGCGGAACGCTGAAGCTGAGACGAGAGGCTTTTGGAGGAGAACGCAGATGTCGGAGATGAGGTAGCGAGAGGTCGGGTGATCGGTGCAGTCGAGGACGATGTCGTATTGGGAGACGATTTCTTCGGCGTTCTGGGGCGTAAGATGTGTTTTATGGGCTTGATAGGTGACGGTTGGGTTCAATCTGAGATGTTTAGTCACAAGGTGTAGGAGATTGATGGAACGGTTTTTTGGTACCCCTTCAAATATGCGATTGCACTGTCGATCTTGAACATGCCAACTCTCTCCGTTGAATGCGCCACCTGCCGGTGGAGGTTGGAGACCTCGACAACATCCCCGTCAACCAGGCCGATGGTGCCGGCCCCTGCTCCGGCGATGTAAGCTGCTGCGGGGCATCCCAGTCCACCGGCTCCGATGAGGAGAACCTTGGAGTTTTTCAGCCTCAACTGGCCTGCAACATTTTAGCGTCGTTAATCATCCATGTCACGATCTGACTCTAACCTTTCACTCCCATGGCCGGGATAATCAGCTGCCGCCCATATCTCTCATACTCCTCCGCCAAGAGGGGCCATTTCCATGGTTGCTGCTGCTGCTGCTGCTGCTCATCGCGAGGTTCTTTTTCAGCTTGTGCGAGCTTTTCTTTCAAGTTTCGAAGATCAGCCTCCGCTTCGGCGACCTTCCGCCTCAGATCCTCGATCTTGCCCATTTTCTTTCTTGGAGGGGCCGTGACAGCTTTGGCGGGGTGAGTCGCGCACATGCGCGGGCATTTGTGCATTTTGTACAAAAGTCGGAGGGGCCAATCCCGACCGCCGACCCCACGATTTGAATGGACCCGCTTTTGTCGGACCCCACCTCGAATTTTTGAAAGCTTGGGCAGTCCTGAACCCTGACCAGTGCCTTCCTCAACCTCGAACCAGCGACTTCAACTTTTGCGCCGACCGAATTTTCACGCCTACGAATCGCGAATTTCAAGGTCGCAAACACCCATCATGGTACGTCGCAATTCAACTCTCCTCACGAAGAATCAAGCTGACCCTCCCAGGCTCCCACCGCCCCAACATCCCTCTCCGCCCGCGAGAAGCGCATGGCCCGAATCCGCGGCGACATCCACCCCCTCGCTCCTCACAAAACCCACCGCGCCGAAGCCCAGGTCGACGACGCCTTCCTCACGAACAAGAAAGACAAGCGCACGATGAAGCACTCCGCCTTCGTCTCCAAGATCAGCAAGGCCAGCAGCAAGAAGACGCTCAAGCGCCGGCGCCCGTCCAAGAAGCTCGTGACCACAATGGAGTCGCTCGCCGACGCGCTGCCGGACCTCGCGGACGACGGCGAGACGGCGCACAGCCTCGAGCAACTGAGGGAGGGCAAAGTGCGGCACAAGAGTTTGAAGAGCAGGCCTGGCGCGCTGAAGAGGAAGGAGAAGGTTGTCAGGGGGGAGATGGCGAGGTTTGGGGCGAGTATGGCGGCGCTGGCGAATGTACCGGCGGCGCCGGTGCCGGTTGCTGCTGCTCCTGCGGCCAAGGTTGACGGTGGTGATAATGTCGCCATGGGAGATGCGGCCGCGGAGGAGACGAGTGCGACGGCTGGACGGTGGGCGGCGTTGAGGAGGCATATTTCGAGTACGATGGAGACGAACCCGGCGTTTAGCAGACAGGGACCTTGAATTGGCGACTTGGGATGGAATCAAACCAAGTACAACGATTAGAATTGCGTCGGCCTTATTCCACGATGAAGCCAATGACAGAAGGAAAATCAGGTGGCGACCGGCATGAATTCCGACTCTCTCGGTCAAGCTCTCAGCAGCCAATCCGCGAGTTTCTTGCAAGGACTACAAATATTGAAGACAGGCACAGATAGAGGATTGTGGGAGCAAAATCTCCAATGAGCAGAAGTGGTCGTCTGCATGAGGTTGGAGCTGTCTAAGGGGGGTTTGCTCGGGCAGCCCAATGACGGAGTAGGAAGAGAATGTACGGCTGCTCGATTCACAGTTCAAAAGACTCGCGAACTTCGAACACCTATTGATTAACAACAAGCGGGCCACAGATCAAAGTTGCCAGGAAAGCGGTGGAAGATACAAAAGCACGCAATACCCAGTACACACTATTTCAAATTTTGGCTAGCGTATCTCAGCATGATGTTTAGACTTCGAGCATTTGCGATGCCCCTCTGTATCATGCTTACGATTACCGACTGGGTAAGATGTATGCCTAACGTGCTGCATGCCCCAATCACTTCATAGATCGCCAGCCTGCTGCTGGAACATGACAAATTACATGCATGATTGCATTCAGCCCCAATGTTGGTGACTGGCCCCTGCAAGCTTCCAGGATCACTGAATGATTGGCCGGATTGTCACCAGAACACGGTTGTCCCCATTGGGAATTGATAACACCCACCAGAGCCAACCACAATTCTAGTAGGAAACATGTCGACATTTACTAACTGATAAGAGTATTGCAACATGAAAGCCTCGCGAGCCAGGTTCCTTGAGAAACCTAAAGTCTCTTTTGGCGGTCATGCGCCGCTGGCGAGGGTAATCCTACGGTACTCAGCTCGCCCGATTGGTGTATTGATCCTCAAGTCACTCGTTGATCGAACATGGCCCCCACGCACATGTAGCCCTGAGGACAGCACGTAGGACTTCCCTATTTTTGGTGGGAGTCTGCCCTGTAGTGCCATGGTGGGCTGCCTCGAGAAGATCAGGCTGTGCTAGCAACAGCAAAGACGAGCTGCTTACCGACTACTTATTCTGTCTGTACACCCCCAGGCTTTTACTTGTCCGTGGCTTTATACTAACGTTTCTCACGAATAGATCACATATCATTCCTTTCACCACTTATGGACTAGACCGAAAGCTTCCTTGCGACTTCATGATGGCCACATATTTGGCATTGCCTGATGATCCACCGTCCGAATCAATCAGTTCCAAGCCACCCCCAAATGAGAATCTGACTTCCCTGTTGGAAGGCTCTGAGCCCACCGAGCAACCCAAGCACCATCAACCCCCAAAATCATCAGAGACGACACAAACCCGCACTCTGCTCATCTTCCGAGAATTGATTTATGGATTGATTTCCCTCGCCGTAGCAGCTACTTCGTTTCTTGGGCTGTTGGCTTTACTCAGAGCATACGACAGCAAACCAGAGCCGAAATGGTCGTTCGTACCATGGACCCAACGAATCACTCTTAACACAATGGTTTCGATAGTTTCGACTGTTTTCCGCAGCTGCATTCTTTTTCCAGTGGCAACCTGTATCAGTCAGTTTGGCTGGATCTGGATGATGAAACCCGTTGGAAGGTCTCTTCAAGATCTTCCGTCCTACAATTCTGCCAGTGGAGGACCAGTCGGAAGCCTCAATCTCCTCTGGAGGCTTCGATTCTGGTAAGTTCATAACATCTTCTCGAAACGCAATGCACTAACAACTTCGCCGCTTCCAGGCACTACGCAAGCATTGGTGCTACTATAACGCTAATCGCATTCGCTTCGGGTCCCTTTATCCAACAGAGTGTTACGTACGAGCTTCGATCCGTCATCGACCATGCATTCAGTCCCAGCGCTAACGCAGTGGCGGCCTATTCCTGGGGCGAAGGCACGTTGGGCTGGAGTTACCCCCAATACGCCTGTATGCAATTTAAGCAGTTCTCTTATTTGGCTTACCGCTAACCAGTGAATTTTATAGTCCAGCAACTTCCATACAACATGACAGCCGCCATCCTTGCAGGACTATTTGCCCCAGATCAGACATCACCCCCTCAACCACTCTCGAATTGTCCCACAGGTAATTGCGCTTGGGAGTCGTTTGGCACGCTCGGCGTGAACTCCAAATGCGTTGATATATCATCGCGCGTGGAGAAACGTATGGATAACAACACCGAGTATTACTTCGAGGCACCGGGTGACCCCTTGCTTCAGAAAACTTTCGACCGGGCCGGATCAGACATGTATCGCATATTTTACCTTACATCCAACATTCCCGCAGACATGAATATGTCATATGTTGAGCCATTCCTCAATTTGACAGCGGCTATGATTCTCGTTGATTGGGTAAAGGTTTGGCCTAGTGACCCGTCGGTTGACACCTCGACTACTTATCAACTACTCGGTCAGAACTCAAGAATCGAGGCCCGCCGCTGCGCTGTTTACTTTTCGGCCAAAGAGGTACTTCCGCGAGTAGAAAATGGTGTATACTCAGAGGAAGTCTTGCAGGAGATCACACAACCCAACAATCTCCAGTTCCTGGATGAAGGTGGAAAAATTGGCGCACGCAAGTACTTCGTCTACATACACGATTTCCCGGACACCTTAGTATTTCAACTTCCCGGTCTTCCGCCAAACAGAAGAAACAACTTCACTGTTCCAGTAACAGCTTTCATTCCTATCTACAGCCAGATGATGCACGATCTCCAAGGTCAAGTCTCCTTTGGCACTCGCGATATAAGTAACACCACAACACCTCTTTTGCTATACAAGGCAAACAGTGTCAGACAGTCAATCCAAAACATGGCCGACTCCATCACAAATGAGATGCGAAGAAACGAATCCAGTATAAATCCTGAACACACAGTTCAAGGCCACGTCTGGATTCAGCAGCAATTCGTCGTTGTGCGCTGGGCGTGGCTGGCCCTTCCCGCAACCATGCTCGTGTTGACGTCCCTATTCCTCGCTGCCACAATCGTGGAAACGCGCAGGAAGGATGTCGGTGTGTGGCTGTCAAGCCCATTGGCGCTTTTCTTCAACGCGCGTCTGGACTCGAGCGGCAAAGACGTTTTATTCAATGCGAGCTCCAAATCTCTCAATACAGCTGATGGTATGGTCCAGGTTACGGCGGGGCTCAAGGCTAGCATTGTCAAAGGTTCTCGCATGATCCATGTGGTAGCGAAAGAGCCTGTCAAGACGAAAGACGAAGATTTTGAAATGAGATCGCTTAGGAGACTCTCACTCGGTCCGATTGAGACCAGCATGTTTGAGGATAGAGCAGGTTTTGCAGACGATCTTGGCAGAACTCCGGGAGCAACAGTCATGCATCGAAAGGCATAGCGATGGGAAAGGATTACTCTTGACTGCTCTTCTCCAAGGAAGGTATGTAATAGACCGCAAACTCGTTTTCATTTGAGTAAGTATGCAGTCGGGCCGTCTACTCAGACATCGGAAACAGTTCACAAGTTTATTGGTAATCGATACATTTGTAGTAATGCTGGAAGCGATGAGTTGCAGCGCCCCCCCTGTTCCATGGCCATCGATGATTGGGCTCCTCCAGTTGCATATTGGGCTAACCCAGCTCGTTGGTTGGATCAACGTCAGAGACCACCCCCCTGCCTCTCAAAACCCCGTGATGACGGCCGAGAACTTGGCGCCTCAGGTGGGGAATTGACAACCCTCCGTCACCATAGCCTCGCATCTGCGAAAATTTGACTTCTACTTTCCATTTATTTTGACTATCTATCCTTTTTGCAAATCACTAGTACGTACCGCTTCGAAGTTATTCATAATCGATGAAACACTCAGCCAACAAACTTGATCGGCGAGGTCAACTTGATTTTGGGACAGGAATGCCCTGGATGCTGCAACCAAATTCGCGCGGATCAGGCCTCACGATACCCTATGTCGACGTACCGCCCCGAACAGACTGTCCCACGCACCCGAAGCTACCTCCACGAAGACAGCTCCGATGGCACTAGACCCCCTTTTCCAAAACGACAAAGAGGACAGAGCTCTGATAACGAATGTGGAAGGGGCGAGGAGATACGGCAGGCGAAGCTAAGGCATGAGGATTACACCGTGGGATGGATTTGCGCTCTTCCAATCGAATTGCGTGCAAGTTGCGCCATGCTAGACAGCACGCATGAAAACATGCCTTCGCCAATCAACGATGGAAATCAATATATTTTGGGAAATATTGGCCAGCACAATGTGGTATTGGCGTGCCTGCCCGCTGGCCAATATGGCACAAACAATGCGGCAATAGTGGCAAGCAACATGATGCGGACGTTTACCGAAATACAAGTTCGCTTTGTGGTCGGTATCGGGGGCGGTGTACCGGGCAAAGTTGACATTCGACTTGGCGATGTGGTCGTAGGCGACCGCGTGATACAACACGATCTCGGCAGGATTACGGCCATCGACGGATTCCGAGGCACAGGTTTCCCGAGGATCCCCCCATTGAGACTTTTGCAAGCCGTCTCTAAGCTGCGCGGGCTTCATGAATCGACGATCAGCCAGATCTCATCCACAGTTGAGAAATTGCCTCAATATCAATTGGGGTTGGTGTCATTTGAACGCCCAACTGGTTTTGAGGACCAATTATTTCGTGCTGAGTACTCTCATGCAGGCGAAACCCCTAGTTGCTTGACCTGTAACCCACTTGAGATAGTGGTTCGACCAAGAAGATTCACAGACCGACCCTACATACACTATGGTGGAATTGCCTCTGGTAATCAAGTTGTTAAATGCGGACAACATCGCGACTCCTTGGCCAATAAACTCAGTGACGTATTTCAGCACGATGTCATATGCTTCGAGATGGAAGCAGCAGGCTTGATGGACACCTTCCCTTGTATAGTAATTCGAGGGATCTGCGATTATTCTGATTCGCACAAGAACAAGGCATGGCAGGGATACGCGGCTGCGACTGCAGCCGCGTATGCAAGGGAACTCCTCTCCAATGTTGCACCTGACAGTGGGATTACTGCTGAAACGCGTGGTAAGCATGCTATCGTAACCCAGGCTGGCTGATCACTGCTAATTTGACTATAGCCCAGGAAGCTGAGAAGGAGAAACAGCGTGAGCAGCACCAGCGACATCAGGAATCTCTTCGAGTACGTACTCGCCGAGTCATACTACTACAATCACTTTCTTATGAGCAAATCCATGATCGCCGTTCAAACATTGCAACACCGCGTTCAAGGACATGTGGCTGGATCCTTCAACATCCTTTGTACAAAACCTGGCTTGACCATTCAACAGTGGCCCAGCACCACGGCTTCCTATGGATCAGTGGAAAGCCGGGCGCTGGAAAATCGACTTTAATGAAATTTGCATTCGGAAGCGTGCGCAGGGCTGTCCAGTATTCAGAAGAAGATGCTGCTATACTGTGTTTCTTTTTCAATGCCCGAGGCGTTGAATTGGAGAAGTCGCTTCTCGGCATGTATCGCTCCTTATTGCATCAGTTATTGGGAAGGTTTCCAAAGTTGCAAGAGGTTTTCGACGACGATACCTTGATTCCGAGTAGTTACGCAAGCTGCCCTCCCCTCGAAGTTCTCCGAGATCTTTTCAGAAATGCAGTCATGGCACTACAACGGCGCCATTTGACGTGCTTCATCGATGCGCTGGATGAGTGCGACGAGACTCAAGTTCGTGAGATGGTGGTTTACTTTGAAGAGCTTGGCGAGGAAGCTATTGAAAATGATGTTCGGCTCAACATTTGCTTTTCAAGTCGTCACTATCCCCATATCGATATCCGATTTGGCCTCAAGCTTATGCTTGAAAAGCAGACTGGTCATTCAGATGACCTAAAAAAATACGTCCAGGGACATCTCCGTGCGGGTGTGACTAGACATGCCAACGACATTCAAGCAAAAGTCCTCGATAAAGCCGGCGGCGTGTTCATGTGGGTGGTCTTGGTTGTCGATATATTGAACAAGGAACTAGTCCGTGGTCGAGGTCGCACGTTCATACTTGAGAAACGCCTGAACGAGATACCTGCTGAGCTAAGTGACCTTTTTCAGGACATCCTCAGGCGGGATCGCAATAACATGGACGATTTCGTACTCTGTGTCCAATGGATACTGTTTGCGAAGCGGCCACTGGAACTGAGGGAGTTTTACTTCGCAATGATGTCTGTATTGCCTGACTATCATCAGATTCTGGCGGACTATGACCCGAATTCAGACCTGGAAGAAGGAATGGAGCTCCTCGTAACCAGCTCTTCAAAAGGCCTAGCCGAGGTTACGAAAACCGAACTGAGAACGGTTCAGTTCATTCATGAGTCCGTAAGGGACTTCCTCGTCAAGGATAATGGTCTTCAGCAGCTTTTGCAAGTCAGTGGGGATGACCTGGAAGCGAGGAGTCATGAAAAGCTCAAAAGCTGCTGTCTGGGAGAAATTGGGCCACTTTCAGCAGTCTCGGCATACCATAGATCTCATCCGAAGGTGACACGAACGGATATCGTCATGAAATTCCCGTTTCTCATATATGCGACGGAGAACGTCTTGAATCATGCCGAAGCCGCGGCGAAAAGTCTTCTTCAGGATGCCTTCATGGACCAGTTTCCTCTGGAGGACTGGGCGCGCCTTACCGGTTTGATTGACGATGATGCGGGGACCAATGTCGAAGATTCCCTACTGGGCTTCAATACCCGAAAAAATCGCTACTTACCAAACGTCAACCTCACATATATCCTTGCTGAGAACAATCTTCTCACTCTCCTGGAAAAGCGCGTTACCGCTCTTGCTTGGCAAGTTCATTCTCGAGGAGGACGCTACGGATATCCACTTTTTGCGGCAATGTCTGAAGGACATCTGACTGCAGCCAAAGCTCTCCTCGGTAAAACTGCCCAGCTAGTCGACATCAACGATATCTTCCCGGATGTCCGTTATGATGGCAAGTTTGATGACGAACAGGGTTATAGCACAAGCCCGCTTCGTTGGGCTCTTGAGAACAATCACGGTACTCTTGCCAATTATCTAATAAGTCAAGTTGAAAGCACAGATCACAAACTTGATCACAAGCAACCGATCTGTTACGATGTTGTGGACGGTAATCATCCTACCATCCGTCTTTTGGTAGAGAACACTGATCCACCGCGTTCGACAAGCTCCCTACCGAGGCCAGAAGCAACTAATGATACCAAACCTAACCTTAGCCCGGAGCTCGAAAGATTTTCCCGTTTCAACGTGGGAGACATACATAGAAGACCAAGGCTCTCGCCCACAGTAGAGAGTCGCAACAAACCCGCGACCAGACTGCTACTTGACTGGGGTTCGGCTCTCCACAAACTCGCTCATGAAGGAAGAGTCTCCAAGCTCGCAAGTCTTAATTTAGAGTCTGAGATTACCAGCAACGGACCTCCGCGATCGCTTTTGGAAAGGGGTCTGATCACCAAACATGAGATTTCAATCGAGGCGGTTGGATGTAGTACTCATGACGCCATCGAACTTCTGGTAGATAATGGAGAAAACATAAGCATGGCGTGCTTGGACGCAAGGACGCTGCTTGAAATCGCACTGCGTAGCAGAAATTGGGTTGCCGCTAAGTACCTCATTGGAGACGGGCACATTGCAGAATGTACCAGCTCTTATGGTCATTACGCCCTGCACCACTTACACTTGGCAAGTGACGTGGAGATGGCAAAGATGCTTCTGGAGAATGGCGCAACAATCAAGTGCGGAATTTCCTGTCTCGACAAGCCACTTCAAAGCCTAGCCGCAGTTGACGTTAGAGAGATGATTGAGCTCTTCATCAAATACGGAGTGGATCTTAATTATCGAGATCGCACGGGTCGTACCCCCCTTCATGAGGCAGTTTGTGGCGGTCATACGGTGTTGGCCAAGTTGCTTATTCAACACGGTGCGGCTGTTGATTCCAAAGATGTGGATGGTAGGACACCATTCCATGACGCAGTTTCATATGGATACGAAGATATGGCAAGGATTTTAATTATGGAAGGAGCAACGACTTACTTGGCCGACCGTTTTGGCAGAACACCTCTTCAAATGGCAAGCCAGCGACACCACAAAGGCATGGTTGATCTCTTGCTTCAAGATGACAGCGGTCAAACTAGAGCTCGGATCATGGAGGCAGAGACTTGGACGGGCTCTGCCAGGGACGAAGAGCAACGGCATGAGTATGCTGATGACGAGGCCTCTGAATCATCGGAAGGGGCAGCGGCGAAGTCACATCAGGGCGGAGAGAGCATTGAGGATGAAGAAGAAGAGCAGTATTTCACCGCTGTTGATGAAAGTGATTCTGTTGAATCCTCAGATGAGAACAGTGAAATATGAGTTTTGGAACTTATGAGAGCGGTGTCAAATGAGTATTGGAGGATACAATAGCGGTGGGCGCCCAAACCACAAGCTGCCAAAATGCTGCTCAGATGATGTCAAAACCGAGTCAATAATTGAAATTTGATTTAGTAGATCCTCTTTAGATCAATGCTGCTCAATGACACCTGATGCCGTGCGTGTGGGCATACACCAATCTAAGTTTAGGGAAAACAGACTCAAGGACGTCAGACTAAATGTACACGTTGCGGAGGACCCCATAGAATGAGTTGCGCATACTGCATTGCTCTTCCCTTGGGAGTGCTTGTGAAGTTTTGCTCCGCGACAGCGTTTATCAGATTGACGTCCGTTATATCTAAACACATGATCTACGCAGAAACGAACGGCCCAAGGAAATACGAGATATTAGTTCTGGCAAGAAAAAAACAAAGAAGACACAGACCTCCCCTGGTATGGATGCGTCCATCAACTGGGAGTTACTAGCCAGTAACAAAATTGTGTGCTGTCATTTTTGACGATCGAGTGATGTCAGCCCAAGGCCCAGACCGCCTACCGAATATTTATGGGGCGCAAGCGCTGCACAACACGCTGCGCGTTTGCCCTACAGAAAACGTTAACGACGCGTGATCCTGGGGAAGCGGATGGGTAGGTGCGGCTCCGTCGTCATAATCGTGGGGATCGTCAGGAGAGGGCGGCTTGGGACTGGGTTGTTTGCCTAGCAGCAACGTCACTGCTTGTTTTGGTTGGAGAAACTGCAGGAAGGCAGCTGCTGCCTGTTTTTGATAGCATTTGGTCGCTGCTTCCTTTGGAGAAAAGAAACAGGTCGGAGGAAGCTTAAAAGACATCGGATCTCAGTATTCTTGACGTGAAATCTTTTCGTTCCATCAACATCCAAGATACCCATCTGCGACCGTCAACAACAACAATCGACTCATCACCCACATCTCACAACATCACAGCGTCAACATGGCCAGCACCAACCCCACCAACTTCGCTAACCTGTGTGTTCTTCTCTCGTCCATCAAACTTTCTGTAGGGCATTTTTGGCTAACAAGTTTAGCCCTACCGAGGAAGTTCAGGCAATCGCATCCAAGGGCGGCCAGGCCAGCCATGGCCCCGAGGAGGTCATCTCCCCAACCGGCAACCTGAACCCAGGCAACTTCCAGAACCGGTATGTATCCTCCTCCCTTTCATGACAAACTTCTTGCTTTTTTGATTGCGGAAGTTACGCCGTGTATTGGGACGTTGACTGACACCCGTGCAGCCCCACCGAGGAAGTCCGCGAGATCGCGTCCGAGGGCGGCAAGGCGTCGTCCGGGTCCTTTGAGCCCGGCTCCGAGAAGGCGCGGGAGGCTGGTCGCAAGGGTGGTCTCACCAGTGGTTCTGCTTGAGCCCAGTTCATGAGATTACTGGGCCAGCAAAAGTGTACGATAGGAAGAGGTCACGAACTGACGAGCGAATAGGGAGATGATCTGCAGGGTCTCCGTCGAATGATTATCTGATATTTTCTCAACATTTGCGTTTGTTGTGCTTGTCAGGGTGTTTCGCCCAACGTTCGGGCCGCGCGCGGATATGCCTTCCGCTGCGGCCTGAAAAGCTTGGACACACTCAGAGGTTTGTGGGTGATATCGGATCAATAACAATCACGGGCGTGACCTTTTGAGAGGTACGGATGAGTCTAGGCCCTCCTTCGGCAGATCACCTCAGTCTGGTTTTCGTCTCGACTTACAAGAAGGGTGTTTGTTTGGCACTCGCCCTCCCGGAACCTCAGGATACAAATCCTGCCAGCAAAGGAAACACTTCATCAGAATGCAAAGAAAGCAGATCGGAAACGAAGCGGCTGCCACCAGATTGTAACCTTGCCAATCGTGGTTGGTGGGAAAAGGCGGCGCCAGGTTACCGGAAGTCTCCCTCGGCAAGCGCCGACCGGAGAGTTTCCCCCTCTGCGTTTTTGTTTACCCCACCCAGTGGCCCGCGGCCCCGGCAGTCCCTGCGCGCGATGCAGCAGCAGCAGAAAAGAAAAGATGAGGCTGTCATTGCGCTGCGAGTGTGAGTGAGTACCGTGAAGGTTTGTCCGCGGATAAGGGTCCGGCGCAAGGTCCTCCGTCAGCATGGCCAGCAGTCGCCAACGCAAGTAAGTAAGTGTAGCAGCCATGTTGGGCGTCCCAGGCCGGTTAGACGGCTTCCCAATGCAAGCACTAAGTAGGTACAGTGATGCTGCAGGTTCGCTGGTGAGGCCTGCGGCGGGAAATGCCCCAGGTGGGTGGTATCCAACGTATCAAGGTCGACGGCCCATTGCGATGGTCTGGAACGGGTGCCGCAGCACGGTGACGTAGACGAGGTGAAACCAGGCACCTCGATCGATCTTGGTCCAGCGAGCAGCAGCACCAGCAGCACCAGTGCTCACCCACGGAGAAGTGATTACCGCTTCTTTTTTGTTTTCCCAACCTCACAGTGCTGTAAAGTATGGCGGTGACTAATTCCATTTATTGGAGAGAGGGAGGGAGCAATAAAGTAAAGTAAAGATAAGCTACGCAGCGGGCATCATCATGCAGTGCTGGCACTTTAATCTACCAGCTACAAGACACCGTCGCAGCCAATGTCACAGGCCGGACACGCAAGAGCGGCACCCCAGATTCGGAGAGATGGCGTTCCAGATCTCGTGTCACCTTTCTCTTTTGCCCTTTCTCCTCTTTGCCCAAGTTGGGCGTGGCTGCCATCGCAGATGATCGGCCCAGGTTTCGTCCTTCTTTTGCTTTTTGGGTTTTGCTAGGCCAGCCCTGAAAGTATGTAAACTGGCGTGCTCCCGCCCTCGCTCTCAGTGACACCTGACGGCCCGTCCCTGGATGTTCTGCTCTGCTATTTGAAAAAAGTGCTCACCTACTACTACGCTCTTACCGCTCGAGATTCAGAGAGCCTGAATTGGCTTTCCTCGTATTCCAGTAATCAGTGAAACCTTCCGCCTGCCCTGCGCCGAAGCATCTCCCCCGGGGGATCCCCAGACAATCCGCGGTCGAATTGGAAACAGGAACCCGTCGAGTCTGTTGGGTCGTACGATGGCTGCGGCAGTGGGAGCTCCAGCAGCGTCCTCGAGCAGTCCTTTCAGCGTGCCAAGGTGTGTTCAATCTTTTGCAGTATCTGTATGTTATTGTTCATGGCCTGCATTCCCGTCATCGGTCCAGTGTCTTGTGACCCCTCCCCCGCTGTGCTGTGCTTCAGTGGAGGAAACGGCGAGGCCGCACCAGTCGAGTGGCTTTCCGGGCTGCGAGGAGCCCGACGCAGCCGGTGGCCCCAGCTCCCCAGCCCCCACCCACCAGCATGCGCCTCAAGTGTGGCTCATCCGTCAGTCCAGCTGGCCAATGCTTCTTGCTGCTTGGAGGGGTGCTCAGCCACGGCCACGTCCTCGCACCCTCGTCATTCGTCGCTGGCGTCGCTGCATCGTCAGTCATCAACGCGGATCGAGGTGCACCGCAAGCCTCATTCGCAATGCTGTCTGGCCCCTACCGCCCTAGATTTCAGCCCAGTCCGTTCCCAGGTTTTCGTCTTGCCGCTGGTGCAACCTCGCTCCAATCCAAAAAAAACACAGCAACACCACAGCACAATCCCCCCCAGACAAACGGGCAGACCACAGCATAGCAGCAGCGTCTGTTCTTCCCCACCCCGCCGCCGCCGCTAGCACCTGGTCGAGGTGACCCTGTGACTGGATCCCCCAGCAGATCCCAAAGTGAAAGGGCCCACGACAGAGAAAGAGAAGCCGGAGACCCTCCTCCATCCCCGCCCAAAAAATTGCAGCACCACCGAAAAAAGGAAACCGCCTCGTCCAGGGTCCCTTTCTTTCTGCAGGGCGTCTGTTTTTCTTTTTGGGCTTTGATTTTTTTCAAACATCTCGTCATCCCTCCCCCATCCCTCATTCCCCGAATTGTTTACATTCCCATTTCCCCTCTCCCCCTCCTTTCTCCCCTCAACTTTCTCCCAAACACCACGAGCAGGTGTGATCGATCCCCCAGAAAGATCGACACAACCCTCGCCCAAACCGACTTAACCTCTCCTCTGACGCAACTTCCTCGACCCGAACAGCCGCTTCCTCGCTTTCCGTCGTCATCACCACCAACAACCACAATCACAACCGCCGCCGCCGCCTCTGCAACCGCACCGCGAAAGCTCCGACAGCTCCTCCTCCTCCGCGCAAACGCCCTCGTCCGCGTCCCTCTCCCCGACACCGAGCTCCAGCAGCAGCATCACCAAGTCCGGCCAGAGGTCGGAGTCGCGGCTCAGCATGCCTTTCAGGAAGATGGCCCGTCACTTCGGTGACACTGTAAGACTCTCTGCCTCGTTTTTCTCCTCCCGCGCGACCGCAACCCGTTCGCTGCCGCGTCGCACTGCTCTCGCATCGTCCGACACGACGACCGGGCACATGGCCTGTCCTCCTGCCATCATCTCGTCGCCGTCGCAGGTTGCGCAGAGCAGAGCGACAACGCAGGGCGGGCGAACGCGGGGTACACTTTCTGACGGGGGGTGCCCGTTTCAGCGCTGCACCCCAAAAACAGACGAGGCCTGTATGAGCTGACCAGTGCTTCACCGTTTAGCTCTCCCCGCAGGCACCTTATTTGTCGTGTAAGTCATACCGAAACCCGCGATTCCCGCGCATCCGGCGTGGACATCATCAGCGAACCCGACTAACAGCCTTGCGTCGCAGATCATGATATCCTCCGTATGTTCCTCCGAAACACCGCGCCCCGAGCCGCTTCGTTCCGTCCCTCCCGAGGTCGTCGAACTAACCCATCCCAGTAACCTACGAAGACATCAAGTCTCTGAAGAACGATTGGTTAACAGATAACGTACGTGACTCGCCCTCGCTCTCTCCTCGACCACCGCTAATGTTTATAGAACATCGCCTTCTGGGAAGAGTACGACCCCTCAATGCTCCCCTCTCCCCCGCAAACCTAACAAACCTAGATGGCTCGAGCGCGAGATTCTCCCGAAATACCCCCAAGCCCGCATCATCCTCCTGCGGCCGTCAATGACGTTCCTCTTAATGAAAGAACCCGACATGCGCCAAATCCGCTCCGCCCTTCCCGACTTCTCGAAAGTAACGCACATTTTCTTGCCGATTAACGATGCTCGAAACGTCGCACAAGCCGAGGGTGGCTCCCACTGGTCGCTTCTCCTCGTCTCCGCCATCGACGGCGTCGCCTTCCACTACGACTCCCTCGGCGGCGCAAACTACGCCGAAGCCCGTCTCGCGACGCAAAAAATGTCCGAGATCCTCGGCCGCCCCCTCAGGTTCCACAACCTCGACGACTCCCCGCAACAAGAAAACGGCTCCGACTGCGGTGTCTTCGTCTGTATCCTCATGCGCCACCTCCTCGTCAAGCGACTGCTCTCGGCCAATGCTAGGGAAAAGGTCAGCATGAGCATGGCGAACAAGCTCATCGACTCCCACGGTGGGCGCAAGGAGATGCTCAAGATCATCGAGAGCTTGAGAAAAGAGGGCGAGAGGAGGAGATCGTAAGCGCCTTCCTTTACCATCCCCCACAGTCCTGACCCCCGGACTTTTGCTTGCGCAAAATACTTGTCTTGTGTCTTTGTTGTTATGCCTCCCAAAACTTGTATTATGCCGAAAGGGTTCCCTGACACCCCTTCTTTAAAAAGGAGAAGCGCGTCACCGTATTCGTCAAAGACGCCGCCGCGAATCGAGTAGTACCCTCCCGACGACCGATCGATCACACCGAAATGACGACTACCACTACTACACAAACTTTCAATTCTTCTCTAATGTTTTCGATAAACGATATCCACGAAGGCATGCACCCATTGTATTTGTTCTCCAACTACCTACTGTCCGAATAAGCAACACCAAAAAAACGTCACGAAGTATGAGCGATTGGCAAGAGGAGGCGGGACGAAGTTTTAACCGGCGATATGTCGATTGAATCCGAGTACGAAACAGTCGAAGGTTTCCTGTTCTTTCAGCGAGGGAGGACTTGGGAGAGGGATAGGGCGAACGTAGAGCGAGGAGGGGCCACATTTGGCGATGTTCAAACTGGAGATGGGGAATAGTCGGGGCGAGGCGTTTAGGCGTGCTCAATACGTGAGGATTCTAAGAAGACGGATCTTGGGTTTTACATATTATCACTCTTGTCTTTACAGGGGCGGAACGGAATGGCTAGGCAAGCATTCATGCTACTTTGTGCGGTCCGTTTTGACCTTTCATCGTCCGTGGTTGTTCTGCACGGTGTACCTATGCCATGCGCCACCCTTGAAACTCATGCCGCCCAACTCGAATGTTCCCGGACGAGATGCTAGCTTACGTATGGCCCATCGTGATTTTATGACTACGACTCTAAGTCTGAAGTGACAAGGGAAGTTAGGACCTCTGTACAGGAACGGTTCAAATCTGCTTAAGTTTTCTGTTTTTGCAGAGGCATTCCTGGGGGTTTCGTCTTATGATTATAGTGCAATAGGTATTAATAATAACAACAAATACAAAAGTAACGACGAGGATAGAAGCGACGACGATAGTAAAGTGATTAGAGTATATCCACAGGAAACGTAGTCGCTCTAGCACAGGAAAAATAGGCGATCTCCTTCGTTAAAGTACCGTCTACTGCCTATTGCGGAGTTGACAGCTTTGGATATTGCACTGCATTCCTCGAAACGGCTTCTGTGGGTGTAGATCAGACACATTTTTATGTTCCCTAGGCGGCAGCATCATGGCAGTTTTGTCTCACTTTGCTTTCAGTGGAACTTGCTAAGCCGCACAGAAAGGATGGCCTGATCGAATGGACTGTGGGATATAAGGAAAGAATGATCCCTGCCGGGCCCTAGGTCGCAAAACACTCGCTCTTTTCTGTATTTACTGAAACGCACCTCGCATCGAAGATGCAGCCATCCAACGCCACTCATTACGTCCCGGTCCACGATGGCAACGTTCGCGATAACGATGAAGTATCCAACGCCGAGACGATCATCCCTCCTGAGAATTTCCGCAGCCAACGAGCGAGAGAAAAACGTCGAGAAGGATACGCGAATACCTCCAGACGGCATGGGGCTCTCCGATCCTGGAGATGGGAAACCCTGGCACTTGTACTCGCGGTGGCCTCTGTGGTCGCAATGATCGTCATCCCGGCTCTGTACCACGAACCACCCGAGGCAGAGTGGCCATTCAGTATCAACATCAACACGGTCATCGCATTGCTGACGACTCTCATGCGGGCGACGATGCTCGTGGCCGTCGCAGAGGTCATCGGCCAGATGAAGTGGCGCTTCTTCGACGATCAGCAGAGGCCGTTGGCCGATCTCCAACACTTCGACCGCGCAAGCCGGGGCGTTCTTGGGTCTGTCAAGATCATCTGGGTTGCTCGGTCGAGCTTCGTCACCGTCGTGGCTGCGCTCGTCATGGTCACCTCCGTCGCGGTTGGACCGTTCACTCAACAGGCTGTGAGCACTGTTCCATGCTCGCAGGCAATACCGGGCTTGAAGGCGTCACTGCCAATATCCCACTATGTTCCGGGTAGACGTTCTAAGCTTTCGAGCGCAGATGGGGTGTATATGGATGCGGATATGAGAGGCGCCATGATCAACGGGCTTGTTAATCCAACGAGCAACGACAACAGCGTGCAACCGATTTGCGAAACGGGCAATTGCACATTCCCATCATCCTCGACAGGGGTCACTCATTCGTCCATTGGGATGTGTAGCTTATGCTTCGACACGACCAGTTTCGTCTCCGTACAAGATGAAATATTCAATACGACTGGCTACTTCAGTCCCACCTTGTATGCATTGCCAAACAACCAATTCCTGGAAATTCTAAGAGACAAGTGGTTTGCTTCCAACGCCACAAATCTTGAGTGGGCCAAGCAATCCTTCCCTGCAGGTTTCAAAACATTGGCTAGAATAGCCTTTGCAAACGTAACAATCTTGTCATTTACCCAGGCCCCTTGCACAAGAGAAAAAGATGGTACCATGCTATGCCCTCGCCCTGTTCAAGACTTCCGCCTACCCTACATCCGAACAACCAAAGAGGAAGCCAGCGTAATGGCCGTCTCTTGTACCCTTTATCCTTGTCTGAGGAACTACCACGCCGAGGTGACGAGGGGAAAGCTGGTCGAGCGTATCATATCAACAGAGCCTGTTTCACGGCTCAATTCTTATGATTTCAAGGTGTTGCAGCTTCCCTGCTTCGTGGATGGTGTCGAGTATGACCTCGGCAACATTTCTCAGGTACCGCATGCGGATTCGACCACCACTACAGTCAACGGCTCTGATTACCGAGTTCCAGAAACGTGCCTCTACAGGGTCGGAAGACTTTACGGAAGTGCACTTTCGAAATTCCTACAAGCCGATCTCTTGCGGGGCTATTGCAGGTTTCCCAGCTCGTTGGGAGGCATGCCGGACTGTCAAACCCAGTGGTGGCTCGCACCTCTGTACCATAATCTCACAGCAACCTTCGACTCCGTCAGTGACTCATTCGAGCAACTTGCTGTAGCAATTACTACACAATTCAGAATTACGGGTAGCAGCAATGAAACATTCTCTCTGACGGGCTATAGAGAGGCGGTTTTCGGTAGTGTGCTGGGAACGACGGTGTGTACGAGATTCGACTGGCAATGGGTTTTGCTACCTATCACTCTGGTCTTTGCAACAGCTATCCTGCTCATCTTTGCTGTTGCGCAGAGTTGGACTGACCCGGCCGTACCAGTGTGGAAGACCTCAATTCTACCGCTACTTTTATACAACAAAGTTGAGTCCTCGCACGATGAAGGAATGCCAACCTTGGACTTGGATGAGCTGCAGAAAGTCGCAGAAACCGCGAAGGCGAAATTCCAAACTAGAACCAGTGCAAGAATCGAAGGCGATTTAATGGAATAGGTGTAGCTGGTCATAGCTATGATTATGCAGGCGGCGATAGTGTTCAAGTTCGAGGCTCGTGTGCACAATCATGGGTCCCACCGGGGGGGAGTGGTGTAACATTGATAACTGTGAGCTTGTAATGTGTGTGAATCTGCAGCAGTAATTCAAATTTGAGTACAAGATTTCGTTTAGACTGGACACCTTTCCTGCAGTAATTGTAGCGAGATGCTCTGCTCTTGTTTGTGCTAGCCACCGGAGTATTCTGGCGTCAACTGGCAATTGAACCTCACTTTTGTTTCTAGGGAGGGTTGTCGAACGTTATTTACAACTAAGAAAAGCGCATGATGAGTACTCTCCCTGAACTATATCCCATAGCCAGCTTTGAGCTATATATCTGTCTAATATTGGATCGGTACTCAGTAGGAACCCAGAGAAATCTCCTTCCATCTTTCAAGACCCAATTGTCTCCCCATTCAAAACTATAGCCTTTCAACGGTTGAGATGAATTCTGAGGCATATACTGCTTGTGTAGCGTCATCTTCGATCTTGAGTTCAAGTCGATAGTCCCTAAATTTGTGTGCAGTTGGTATTTGGAGACTGAAAATTGTACCCATGCCAAGTTTGCGTTGCCATCTGCAGTAATATCACTGCGAGTAGTATTTTCACTCGAAATGATCATTACAACCGCTTCGCGGCTGCATACTTCTAGTGTTCTAAGACGCCGCCCTGTGGTTATGTCAGTGATGTCAATCTGGCTTCCGAATATCTCAGCAATGTGTATGTTGTCATTAAAAAGTGTCGCGGAGGATTGGGCGTCGCCGCCCGCCTCGAGTGTTTGCAGACACCTTCCGTTGTTCGTATCCCAGACAGATGTTCTATTGTGAGAGACTGACACAACACGACTACCCCCGCATGCGAAAGATAGAGACTGGACCTGCTCGTTGTGTGGTTGGGTGGCAGTGGGTTCACTGGTACCGGGTGTTGCAGTTGCATTGGTTTCTGTGGTTTGTTAGGGAGTCCATGTACAGGGTGAACATACTTGCAGAAGTTGGGAAGGGGCCTTCCTACCTGTAGAACCCCCCTGACTGGCTCTAATGGATGAAATTACACTTTTTATGACATTGAGAGAGCTCGACAGTTGTCTGCCCGGAATCGAATGGAGGCTGAGCTTGCGAATGGCAATTGGAGGGGCGCATGCGGTTGATTAATCGTCAAATCCCAAAGCTTGATTGATTCGTCTGTTGAAGCCGATGCAAATAGCGCCCCTCCTCCGGCGAACGCGATTGACATCATACGGCCATGATGACCACTTGGCATACGCTTGCTTTGATTTGTGGTTACGTCCCATACGTAAATGCCGCCGCTTTCCAGGCCAGCCGCAAATTTGGTGCCATCGCATGAAATTCCGATGGTGTCGATCTCCTCAAGGAGCTGGTCGGCCGTCAAACGGAAATGTTGACATGTTGTCAGATTCTGCATTTCCACCCCTGCATCGGTGGCGAATGCAACATAAGGTCCGCCTGGTGGGAATCCTACCGATATCACAGAATAATGACAAACGGTTTTGAGACAGATACCTGTATTTGTCTCCCAAAGCTTAACAGTGTTGTCGTCCGAGGCCGAAGTAATGAGGGAACCATCTCTCGAAAAGATGACCGACGTGAGACAGGCATGGTGGCCTTTGAGGGTCTGGACGCATTGGCTGCTGTCCAGGTCCCAAAGCTGCACGACCTTCATATCCGAACCTGACGCCAGTGTGACTTCATCGCTTGAAAAAGCAACCGATTGAGGATCGCCATAAGTTGCAAGTCGTTCCACACAATGTCCAGTCCTCGTGTTCCAGAGTTCAATAAAACAGTTTGAGGCCGATGCGAGCGTGACGCCATTGGTTGAAAAGGCTACTGAGTCAGCTGGTCCGCTGGTCTGGATAGTCCGCACACACTGGCCCGTTGTCGTGTCCCATAGTTTGACCGTGCTATCTTCCGACGAGGAGGCGAGTATTCTCTCATCAGGGGAGAAGGTCACTGATATGACATTATCGTCATGTCCTTCTAGGGTTTGTAGAGATGGGCTCCAGTTATCATCTACCCTTGGCTTCACGGGCCATGATGGCTGTTCAGTTCGAAATAGCCCTCTTATGATGCTGTTGGTTGGACAGAACACGAGGGCCGATAGGTAAACTTGCATTGGATCAGTTTCAATTGGCACCCTGAAGTATCGGATGAAGCGAGCAGCGTCTCGAACAAGGTAAACTCCTTCCGGGGGTTCTGTCGAGGCCTATGAACAGTCAGTGAAACTTCATAGTAGCTTGATATCTGTAAGCCCGCATCGATAATTCGTTGAAGGGTTGACATGGATCTTATTCCTTCAGAAATCATCCGTAACAGGCTCAAAGCCTCTAACCAGTGAAGGAAATGCTGTATGATGAAAGTATAGACTTGATCAAACGTCTCTGATCTTATATCATTATCCATTTGGTGCAAATGATCAGCCCAATACACACATGCATACCGGATAGGCGCCAGTGGATCAAGGGCCGGGGTACAGATCTGATCCAGTGCGATCCCATGTTTGTCGATTCCATACATATTGCGTCGCAAGGTGATAGACATGGATTGTAGGAGCTTTGATGTGACCAGACCATGTGTTTGAGCAACTCCTGGCGACATGATTCTGTCGGCCTGCCTGACCAGGAATTCCTTTGCCGACTGGTGGACGAAATAGATCACACCTTCCCGTATGGTTAAGGACGAGCCGCACTCCGCCACGATCTCTTCCAAGAATTGGACTTGATCAATGAGAAATGCCAGTTCTACCATGCCCAGCGGACGAGACACGACTGACATGACAGCCACAACCTCTGTACAATCGTCTGCATCTAGCGATTCGAGAATGCGTGTCAAGATCTGGTCGTACAATGAGTCTAATCCTTGAAGGAATGCGTGAAGCTTCCTTTGAATATGTCTTTTAGCAACGCGATTGTCAGATAGCTGCTCATATACCAAAGCAACCCATAGGAAGGTGTTATCCGCTTTGGTACAAAGATAGTTGCGGACGTTGATTTTCATTTCGTCGTCGAACTCTTTCAAAATGGCCAATTCGTCCACCTTGTGATATATATAGTGCTCCACAGCTGCTGAGATAGCACCCTCGTTCATTTCCAAAGACAAATAGATCTTTGTGTCATTCGAAGCGGGAGCCAAAGCCCTCTCGATCCTCGAATCAGGGCGACTTGAGGCGATGATTTTCACGTGTGCCGTCAAGTCAATAATGAAGCTTATGAGCTGATCAAGACCCGAATTGCATTCGTCGAGAGCGTCGATGACTAGGATGACATCTTGCAGGGATGGATGACTGACGGCTGACAAGATCATCTTGCATAATACATCCCAGGTGTTCACGTCGTCGAAAATTCCCGCTCCCGCCTGGTCATACTTGTTCCGGAGTGAATCGAGAAGGACCGGGCTCTGATCGATCATCAGATATAGCAAACTGCGTAGCACCGAAGTCGCTGAACTCAGTCTCGCATCGGTTGCCTGGCAGAAGAAGAAGAAAGTCGACTTGTATCCCATGGCAAGTAACTCGTCGATCACCCCGCACAAAAGCATGGTCTTGCCTTTTCCGGGACCGCCCTTGATCCACAATAGGCGTCTCTCGGCTCGCCATTGACAAAAGTCATCGTGTTCGAGGATCCAGCGGTATGAGTCTCTCAGAAGATGACCCTTAGTGCGCTCAATCCGTGTCTTGTCATCGCGGGGATCGGTGACTCGTAAGTCGGCAAGGAAGGTGTCTTTCTCCTTACTGACTACGTGCTATGTCAGTGCAGTCACCCTCCCTCGTTATCGACATGAGCTATGAGGGCAAGAGACATTTTTGTAAACGTTTGAAGAATTGGACGCTACATTGTGTTCCTCACAAGAGGGGCAGCCATAATCCGATTCGCGGGCATACAAACAGAGGCAGATGTGAAGAAAGAAATGTAGACAGCGCCAAGTAGTAGATATTGGTAAAGGTGCAACATACGGAATGGGCTTCATACCAAAGGTAATGCTATTTGCATTGTACTGAGTACCTAAACCCGAATTATTGTTCTGATTCCCTGCTCCAAGATTGTTGTGCTGGGTCCCTCCACCCGAATTGGTGAAATCTGCATGAACCCTCGCTATGCTGTCGTCCTGCCTATCGGCGTTCGTGGACCGGCGCCGACGCTTTTGTCCAGCATGCTGGCTTGACATAGTGCTATAGTGTCTGGCAAACGCCAATAGTTCGCCGAGCATACAAGAGGTACTGGACTAAGGCCAGCCTTCTGCCTGATCGCCCTATTGTCGGATGACCTTGTTTCAGAAGCTAGCCAGGGATGGTCGTCACATTCTCTGTATATTGCACTGGTGTCATAGGCTCTGAGAACTTCCTAAATAGACAGAAAAATGCCCCGGAATCGTGTGTCGAGGTAGAAGCAGGTGGGTGGGTGACTGGATGATGGTAGACGGATAAAGGAACTCAAATGAGGGGCTGGATTTGCATGATAGGTGACGTCGATAAGTCAGCATATGGGGCCTGAACTGCTGCCCACGAATCAATGTTTTTCTTGGCATCCCTTGATGCCTCCTGCACCCTGACCCGACTAACCCCTGCTTGTGCGGTCGGTGATTCGACCACACCGGAGCGTGTCGCCGTCGTTGCTAATAACATCACTACTTCTACTACAATCTTCAACAGAGGTGATTTACTATACAGGAAATATACCAGCACAAACATGGAACCATTAGGTGGTCTTCTATGTATCTTTGTTTCATCTAGGCTTTTCACTTCACAGAATCATCTTGCTATTAGGTCACGGTCCCATCAACTCATTTCTGATCTGATCTATAGTCAAAATATAGTTCTTAAACGATCAAATCCATGTAACAATTGGTTTCGCGTTCAAAAACCTAGTAGGAGGGAAAAAACCATGTTGGCTGAGACCAGAACAGGGTTGATAAAAATCCTCAACTCAGAGCGAAACATCGACTCAACTCATACCCTCAACCATATCATCATATCTCCCGAAGAATTCAGCTTAAAGGTTAATTGAACTAATCTTGGCGTTGTTCTCATTGAAGACATGCAGTGTCTTCGCAACAACGGTGCTACCAAGGTGGATGCCAGTAGACGAGGCAATACCAGCAGGGACGTCAGCCGCATTGAGGGCGAGGCGAGATCAATGACGCCAGAAACTATGCCCGTGGCAAAGTCAAAGACGGCATTCTGCGCCGCGCCCAGGGGGTTCGCGCCGCCATCGAAGTGGGTAGCGACGACGGGGCCGTTAGCGCGGACGTTGGTGAACTTGACGAAGTTGGCCGTGATGCTCTCGTGGCTGCCGGGCAGCGGGTTGATGGTGTAGTTGATGATGATGATGCCGAGGACCCGGGCAGCGGCGTTGACGATGTGGATCTTGAACTTGGAGTTCATGGCGCGCTTGCTCAGGCCGGTGGAGGGGGCCTCGAGGTCGGTGGTCAGGACGAGGTCCCTGGTCTCGACGGCCTCGGCTCCTCGAAGTTATCCCGAGGGATGAAGGCAGCAGCGTCCCGGGGTACTTCTTGGTTGGCCACGGAGACCTCAGCGATGGGCATGGGGGAGGCGGCCACAGAAGAGATGGCGGCGAGGCCCATGAGGAGAGTAGATATTGAGAACTTCATTTTGGATAAAGAGTGTGGTGAAGAGGAGTCTTCGTGAAGAATGTGGTTTGTAAAAGGGTGGTAGCGAACGTTGTTGTTTAGACTGTTGATGGTGATGAGGAAATAAAAGAGATAAAGAGCACGACGTAGACAGCGGCTTATATACTTCTAATGGGCCTTGGGTTCTGACAGGATCCTGCAAAGACATTTACTGCCCGTGGTCTGACATGATTTCTGCTCGGCAATTGGAGAAAACCCTTGCGTTTCCATCCACCATGTCCAAATCATTGCCCACTTCACCTAAACCTACATGGAGCTTATCGGCACCGCCGTGTCAAGAGATGGCATATGGGATATGGCCTGTCGTCTTCTGAGACAGTCTAAGGAGCGAGAAGGCCTAGGATACCACCCACGTTGTCGACGAAGCCGGAACAACGCACAAGGCTACCCCTTGACTTCCCGGTTATTTGCAGGACTGCAACAATTGTGTTCTTGGGAAATATGTGATGCGTGTTAGTACAATTATTGTTCTCGGGAAGTCATGTTGAAATGTAGATAACTCATGACTATTTCCCTTGAGTTTATGTTTGAGACAGATTTCTTACATACCACGCTTTGCTGATAAGCAGGTTCTGATCATGAGTTTTACTATCCGGGCGAATATTCTTGACTATCCGGGGGCGTAGTGAGCAAGCACGATGATAATGACGACGACGACGACGATGACAATGGCCACAACAACGATAACAACAATAACGATTGGGGTGGGTACAGGAACAACAGCGATAATAGAGACAACAGGGATCACTGAGATCATTGGGATAAGGAAGAAAATGAGTGTGTCAAAATAAAATAAAATGCCAGATTCAATGAGAGTAGTTCTCTGCCTAATTGCTTAGAAGAATATGCTCGGATAGCAAAATTCATTAATTCAGTTGTTGCCTTACAAACATCAGCTGCTGCTATGCTTCTTTTGGACTTGCTACTTGGCTATGAAGTTCGGCCTTACCGTCGGTGATGCTCCCCGATGCCAAGGAAGACGTTCAATTGGCTCCACACCTTTCTACTTCTAGAAGCTGTCTAAAAGCACAGCCAGGAGCATCTTCGCAATGTCATGATTCCAAAGCGTCACTCAAATAAGGTTGTATCCGGCCTGGCAAAGCTTGTCAGACTTCAATCTGAACCCGAAGCCGAGGTATGCCTTCGTCACGGACCATCTCTGGGTTTTGGAATAGGGGTCTGGGCCACGCAGTCGGTATTCGAAATCGGCATAGTTGGGCAGAAAGTAATCGCGATGTATAGCAGGGCCTTTATCAGATTTTCTGCTTCAGCCCAGTTGACTCATATGTAAGGCCTTACAGTGATCTGAAGGAATCAGACCCCGGATTGGCGTTGGTGTAAACCAGATGGACTCGAAGAGCTGGGTCCCCTACGCGCCCCAAACTCAACGCTACCCAAGACGTCGGCCCGAACGAGCAGATCAGATCTAAGTGAATGTTGTTCGTCTCAAGTCAGTTGACACAGTTGATGAGAACTAGACATCTTCTTTCAGCTAGACTTGCGAACAGCTTATTGTCAGGGCTGAGGTTCTTCATGACAGCATCCTCAAACCAGTCCGATCCGGTCAGCTGTTATTTTCGCAGAAAACCTGACAGCTTCTAGAAGTCGGGAGAGCCGCATCGCGCATGGGGATACCAGGCATCGCCGCTCTACACAGAAGGCAGTTGACACAATATCTAACAACCTTATATTGTTCAGGCTGATTAGCCGCGAGCCGCCCTTTCTGACTCTTGTGGTGACCTACTGCATTTGTTCAAGACGAAAGACTCCGCGAGCAGTAAGCATGTCTACCTTCTCGAACTACTTAGAGATGCGTCCCAGCCTGCGTTGAAGAGTCAGCACCATACCATCTTGGGTCATGCATCAGAGGGATCCCAGTCTCGCCCCTCACTCGACGGGTCGTGGCAGACAAGTCTTAATTAAGGCGTAGCATACCAGATAGACAGCGCGAAAGTCAGCAATAAAAGGGTTGGAATCGCACTGGGCTCTGGTCATCTCCCTCCTTCCAAGTTATTCGTCTTCTTTTGGGAAATCTATCCGGCCTTTTACGGTCCTTGGAAGCGACCAATGTTCGCGAGCAGGTGGGAGCCTTGAATGATTTCAGAAGTGTCGCATTATCGGTCATAGTGATCGGGGATCGCCAGGATGCAGGTGCTCAATTTTGGCTACTAAATTAGAATCACGGGTTGATGTTAGGTACCTCCAGCAGTAAATCGCCACAAGAGTTACATAAACCCCATCCAGCAAACGACGGAAGCATTACAAGCCTCGTAATTTAAGCTGTCTGTAGGCCGTCGACAATCAGTTGGAGGCCGATGAAAGGATGCTTTGGATCGACTGCCTCAAGGATTCGAAGCATAATTATTGGGCAAACCTTAATCGCTAAGTATAACTTGCCTCCGACTTTGTATTTCTGACATAATCTTGTTGCTGATGAGTTTGCCACTCCAACACTGTCACCACCTACAGAATCATAGCTATGAATGAGACTTGCACCTATTCCATGAAATCGCCTTCGATTCTCGCGCTGGGTCTAGTTTGAAACTTCGCCTTCGTGGTTACTGCAACCTTCTGCAGCTCATCCAAATCCAAGGTTGGCATTCCTTCATTGTGCGAGGAGTCAACTTTGTTGTAGAAAAGTATTGGTAGAATTGAGGTCTTCCAAACTGGTATTGCCGGATCAATCCAGCTTTGCGCAACAGCGACGGTCAGCAGGATGGCTGTTGCAAAGACCAGAGTGATAGGTAGCAGAACCCATTGCCAGTCGAATCTCGTACACACTGTTGTTCCAAGCACACTACCGATAACCGCCTCTTTATAGCCCGTCAAAGAGAACGTCTCATTGCTGGTACCCGTGATTCTGAACTGAGTAGTAATGGCCGCAGCAAGTTGCTCGAACGAATCACTGACGGAGTCAAAGGTTGCTGTGAGATTATGGTACAGAGGTGCAAGCCACCACTGGGTTTGACAGATGGGCACGCCTCCAGCCGAGCTGGGGAACCAGCAATAGCCCTGCAAGAGATCGGTTGCCAGAAAGTTTCGAAGTGCAAGTGCGTACGTCCCCCCAACCTTGTAGAGACACGTTTCCGGGACTTGGTAATCGGAGCCGTTGATGTTGAAGCTAGTCATATCCGCATGGGGTACCTGGGAGATATTGTTGAGGTCGTACTCGACACCCTCCACGAAGCAGGGAATCTGGAGCCCCGTGAAATTACCATAGGTGGTTGCCATACTACCATCCGGGGATTTATCCTTGTCGTTGAGATTAGAGCGCGCCTCCACCATATTTTGAACTGCAGGCTCTGTTGATACGATGCGCTCGACCAGCGTTCCCCTCGTCACCTCAGCGTGGTAGCTCCTCAGACACGGATAGAGGACACATGACACAGCCATGACATCGACCTCGTCTTTTCGTGTTTGGTCGTTTGGCACGAGGAAGTCGCGTACAGGGCGAGGGCATAGTATGGTGCCATTTCCTGCTTTGGAGCATGGAGCCTGGGTAAAAGATAGAGTTGTCACGTTTGCAAAGGCTATTTTAGCCAAAGCCGCGAATCCTTCAGGAAAGGATTGCTCTGCCCAGTCAAGATTCGTGGTGTTGGCAGTAAACCAGATGCGGTCTATGTAGTTCAGTGACTGGTTATTCGGTAATGTGTAGTTGGTGGAGCCGAACGCGGTCGTATTTCCTGTTGAACCCTGTGCTGAGATGAAACTGGTCGTATCGAAGCACGAGCTGCACATGCCGATGGATGAATGAGTGACCCCCGTGGAGGATGATGGGAATGTGCAATTGCCCGTTTCGCAAACAGCTTGCACTCTATTATCATTGCTCGTTGGATTGACAAGCCCGTTGATCATGGCACCTTTCATATCCATGGCTACATCCCATCTCCCAGCGGAGACCCGAGGCACGGAGCCTCTACCCGCGGGAACATAGTGGGATACAGGCAGTGACGCCTTCACGCCCGGTACTACGCGCGAGCATGAAACAGTGCTCACAGCTTGTTGAGTGAATGGCCCGACCGCGACGGAGGTGACCATGACCAGCGCAGCCACGACTGTGACAATGCTCGACCGAGCAACCCAGATGATTTTGATAGACCCAAGAACGCCCCGGCTTGCATGGTCGAAACGTTGGAGATAGGACAGGGGCCTCTGCTGATCGTCGAAAAAGCGCCATTTCATCTGGCCGATGACCTCTGCGACGGCTACAAGCATTGTCGCCCGCATAAGAGTCGTAAGCAATGCGATGACGGTGTTGATGTTGATGCTGAATGGCCATTCTGCCTCGGGTGCTTCGTGATAAAGAGCCGGGATGACGATCATTGTGACCACCGAGGCTACCGCGAGAACAAGAGCCAGGGCTTCCCATCTCCAGCATAGAAGAACGCTATGTCGCTTGGGGGGATTAATGGAGTTTTCTTTTTGTGTCTCATCCGCTTGTTGGGTAGGATCTTGAGAGGGGAAATTTGTCTCCGTATTGGATTCCTCGTCGTTTTCACGAACGTCGCGATCGTGAACCGGCACGTAGTGTGCGGCGGTAGATGGTTGCATCTCTGGTTCTGATGCGATATGACTTTGAGTAGAGCAGAGAAGTACACAGAGCTTGTACGATACAAAACAGCAGAGTCCGATAAGGAGAGGTTCTTCCTTTATATATCCATTATTTACCGGGCTGTCTAAAATGTGCGGCTGAGGAACTTCTGCAAGCAAGGTGAGACAAAGCTGACGCTGCCGGGGCTGCCGTCCAACCAACGCTGATCCGTGTCTGATCTACACACAGATGAGCCATTTTGAGGAATGCTGTTCAATGTGCAAGGCATCCTGTCTTATTGGGTTTCATTAACGGTTGAAGATAGCACGGATGGACCAGGAGAAGAACAAGTACGGCGTACGTCTGACACCCCTAATCTATGGCAGAAACTTTCAGCCTCACCCGCTCAATGGTGTCGGCATGGTGTTAAATAACCTGCCCTCAATTAGTGGCCGTGAGCCCCGAAGCTTTGGTAACTCCCAGGGAACATTAGTGAACATTAAAGCATTCTTATCACCGACCAAATTTAACGCAAGATTGCGCTGTTCATTCAGCAGGCGGAGGAGATCTCGTACAGGTGCGGCATCTTTTCGCCACCTCAGATGAAGGTATAACAAAGATCGCATTTCCTTCACGTCCCAGACACGGGTGTTACTCGTAGGTGTAAGCCACGATATATTCGATGTGTAGCGAAGTACACAAAAGTCTTGCCGAACCAAGAATTTCAGGTCTGAGATCCAACACCGTCCAAGAGCCGCTGGTTTCAAGCGTTCCCGTAATATTAAAGTTTGACAAGGACCATCACTCCATGAACGATAATCATTAATAGAGGGGACGCCGGACGATTCCAGAATTAGCAGTAGATGTGTCGCAACGAAGATCCTGCGGGAAACACAAACAGTGTCCTCCTGAACAGCGGAAAACCTCCGTCATGAAACCACCAATGAAATGCCCTTAGGAAGTCTTTGGCAGGTTGTAAACAGGCTCTATCCCCTTGACTGCTAAAACACTAGTACACCTGAGGCCCATATAATCCCACACTTCTCTAAATCCTATGATATCGAATCTTGTCATTAGCTCAATAGAAAATAGTGCCGATCTCTCGGCATAACGCCTCATTCGTGACATCCCACAGACATGTATGGAGTTTCGATAGATGGGCAGTGTTATCTAGTTATTCGGGCGGTGTCCCCTATGGTCCATAGTTATACAGAGAATAATAGAAGAAATAATAAGGATAATAATGATAAACGACGACGATGACGACGACGATACTAGATGATAACGATATATATATGTTCTGGCGTCATTCGACAATCGATGGGACACAGATGTTCTAACTTCCCTTGTCACCTCACGCCTACTGTCGCAAGTACCAAAACACCATAGACCATATGTAAGAGCGCATCTAACCCGGGAAAATTGAGCTAGATGACTTGAACGTCAAGGATGGGACACATCCAAAGGTCAAGCTTAACCTCGTCTTGAGTGATACGTTGGAGGTCCCTCCGCCGCGCGTCTCCACTAAAAAAAGAAGCCGCCGTCCAATCTCCACTCCGCCTACAAACTCCGCCGGCATCCCACGTCTTACATAATCACTCCCCCGTCCGCCGCCCGGCGCCCACAGCGATGGTCCCAGGCGTCGCATCTCCCCTTCCGCGCATCGCCCAAGCGTCGTCATCCAAACCAAAAAAACCTCC
This sequence comes from Colletotrichum fructicola Nara gc5, assembly GCF_000319635.2. Taxonomy (NCBI): domain Eukaryota; kingdom Fungi; phylum Ascomycota; class Sordariomycetes; order Glomerellales; family Glomerellaceae; genus Colletotrichum; species Colletotrichum fructicola. Next base: position 1,232,836 of record NW_027094051.1, on the reverse strand, counting down.
GACAACACCCAATGGGAAAAGAAACCTCCTCCCAACCGCCGACCTCCCTCTCAACCATCATCCCATCTCGCACCGAACCCAGCATCATCCCAGCTTCCCCATCTCCCCAACCAAACAAATACCCGTCGAAACGCCCCTCCCGCACCAGCATCCATCTTATCATCAGCTCAACCCGGGCACCAGCACCAATCGCCACCCGCCGGCGCGTGCCCATCGCCAAAGATGGCATCCTCACGACACTGCGACTCCCTCGCCCTCCTAGCCCGCCTCCACGAAGCGACCTCCTCCAAACCGAAGCACACCTACCCTCCCATCTCAAGCATCCCGCGCACATCCCCCGCCCGCCTCGCCGCCGCCTCCTCCGAATCTTCCTCTGCCTCCGGCGAAGCGAAGTCCGTCCTCTACCTCGCCTACGGCTCCAACCTCTCCGCCGAAACATTCCTCGGCGCACGCGGCATCCGGCCCCTCTCCCAAACAAACGTCTCCGCCCCCGCGCTCTCCCTCATCTTCGACCTGCCAGGCCTGCCGTACCGCGAGCCGTGCTTCGCCAACACCACGCCGCGCAAGGTCCCGCAGCTCCCGGACCCGTCTGACCCGCCGAAACTGCCCCCCGTCCCGCCGCTGCCGCAGCCGCCGGCAGCAGCTACCGCGGATGTGGAGAAGGGAGCACCCACGAAGACGCCCCCGGACCTGGGCTGGTCCAAAGGCCTGTACGGCGTCGTGTACGAAGTCACGCCGCAAGACTACGCCACCATCGTCGCGACAGAGGGCGGCGGGTCCTCGTACCTCGACATCCTGACGCCGTGCATCCCCCTCCCGCCGCGCGTGTCGGTGCCCGAGAAGCCGCCCATCGATATCCCGAAGCCGTTCTTTGCGCATACGCTCTACTCCCCCGCGATCCCCGATGCTCCCGACGACGATAAGAACCCCAAAGATGGCGACGACGGCGACGACCCGCGCAAGAAATGGCACTACCACCTCATAACCCCCCCGCGCCGCCCGGACCCGACCTACGCGCAGCCCTCCGCGCGCTACCTCAAGCTCATCACCGACGGCGCCGCGGAGCACGAGCTGCCGGACGACTACCAGGCCTGGCTTGCCACCCTGCAGCCTTATACCGTGACGAGCTGCCGGCAGCAGCTGGCGCAGTGGCTGCTGACTGGCATCTTCTTCCCCGTGATGCTGCTCTTCTTCCAGCTGAACAAGTGGGTCGCGAACAAGGAGGGGAAAGTGCCGCTGTGGTTAGGGGTGAGTCTTAGTGTGGTGTTTAATATGTTGTGGATGGGGTATGATGCGGTGCTGAAGCCTGTGTTTGGAGATGGGGAGAGGACGGAGGAGGAGGAGAAGAAGAGGTGGAGGGGGGCACCGGCTAGCGATGTGGAAAAGATGAATTTGTTGATGCGGGATTGGTAGGTGAAGGAATTTGGGTTTGCGGTTTAGAGCGTAGAGGATACCAAATTGATCAGAATAGCTTTTTCATTGCTTGAATCCGTCTACATACATACGTCCATCCCACACCATGCCGCCCGCTGTGGTATTCAATCCAGGGATATCAATGCGCGCCTATCTTTCAAACCCAGCCCGAGAATCCTGAGCATCTCAGTCCATATATCCACACATGCCATTAACATTGTCCATCCGTCTCTCCTAGTTATCCGAGACGAGGCTCGGGATATCGTCAACGCTGTGCCGCCCTTCGAGAATGCCGTTCACGGCCGTGAACAGCGGGTAGTCCTTCTCCAGCCCCCTCGCCTTCAGGAAGCTGTTGACCTCCTTGGCGGTGCTCGTGCCCTGCAGCAGCTGGCCGTTGAGCTCCCGCCTCTCAATCTCCTGCACGCTCAGACCCTCCTCGACGGCCATCTTGGCGCACTTGAAATTACGTCCACCGCTGCACGACGTGATCAGATCCGCAACACCCGCCGACTCCTCGGTGAAGGTGCCCGTGTGCACCGTCTGCCCGAAGAACTCCTTGCCAAAGTTGACCATCTCGAGCAGACCGACGCGCATGATGGCGGCCTTTGCGTTGTCACCCCAGCCGCGGCCGTCGACAAAGCCGGCGGCGAGCGCGACGATGTTCTTGAGGGCGCCGCCGAGGGAGACGCCGGCGACGTCGGAGACCAGGCGGACGTGGAAGTAGGGACGGTGGAAGAGGGTCTTGAAGATCTGGTGGTCGAGCGGCGGGTACTCTGCGGGGACGGGGGTGAGCTTCGTCTTGGAGGTGCGGCCGCGGGCGTCCTTGTGCTGCATCTCGACGGGGGTCAACGGGGCGATGCCGTTGCCGTTGGGGTTCGGGGAGGTGGAGCGCGGGGTGGGTGCGCGGGAGTTGTCCATCGGGGGCGGGTCGTAGGCGATGGTGGTCTCTGACCACTTCTCGGCGGCGATCTCGGAGGCGATGTTTGCGCCGGAGAGGGCGCCGCAGTAGATGCCGAGGCCGTCGCCGATCCACTCGGAGAAGAGGGAGATGCCGTCGTCGGAGACGTTGACGCCCTTGATGCAGGAGACGCCGCGGGCGAAGGGGAGGATGTGGCCGCGCAGCTGCTTGCAGACGTTGCCGATAAACTGATGGGGGAGGTTGAAGACGAGGATGGTGGAGTCCTTGACGGCGTCCTGGAGGGAGGGGTTGGCGACGAGGTTGTGGGGGAGCTTGATGCCGGGCAGGTATTTGGTGTTTTCGTGGTATTTGTTGATGACGGAGGTGAGCTTCTGCGGGGAGGAGCCGACGGCGGGGTCGTGGTAGGGGGAGGAGGCGTCGAGGACGACGTCTTCTTCGTACACCCACATGTGGACGTCCTCCTCGAAGAGATCCGGGTGTGCTTTTGTGTTTTCGGCCACGATCTTGGAGATGGTCGAGCCCCTGGGAGAGGTTGGTTAGCGTCGTTTACAACTCGCAGGTGGTGGTGATGGCGATGGCGATAGCTTACCAGTTACCGGAGCCCACCACGGTGACCTTGTGCTTCTTTTCGGCGCCGAGGGAAGCCATTGTGGTGGAGGAGTAGAATCGTCGTTGGGGAAAGCTGCTTCTTGCGAGTGAAACAACGGATCGTAGGCGGAAGAGCATGAGGCAGAGCTGGAGGGAGCGTCGAGAGAGGGGGTGTGGAAGAAGTTTATCTATTATGTACTGGGTACGGTGTAAGGGAGGAGGGTCCCGGCCAGGCCCAGGTCCAGATTCGGGTAAGGTGCGGTCGGCGCGGATGGGTACGGGCAGTCCAGACAGGTGCTTTAGCTTGAGGTGGGTGCTTGGCAGCTGCTAGGGATCCGTATCGGCGGGCGGACAGGCGGGATGGGCTTGGGTGTGGTGGTCACCTCAGTCTGAGTGAGGAATGGTATGGATCGTGGGTGGACAGTGTCTTGGGTCACGGCAGTGGCAGTGGTGGCAGAAAAAAATAAAAAATAAAGCGAGACAACGACAGCATGTGTTTTTGCCCCTCTATTTGCGGTGCCGGGCAAGGCAAGCAGGGTCACCGCCCACCACCTTCCTCTCCAAGTCTCCATCCCCAATCACCTCCCCCAGTCGCATCCCTGGAGGGAAAGAAGCTGCCAGGCGAGTGTCAGCGAGTGCAACTGCAGCTGGATGTGCCGGTGCCGGGGTCTTCCTGCCCAGCGGCGCTGTTGAGGGAAGCATGACGCACCGCCAACCCGGCAGGGTCGCGGCAGAAGTCGTCACCGCTTTCTTGATTGGGGATAGTCGCTCAACGAAATACCAGGGGGTTGAGGCCGACTCACTCTTTAGGGAGGACCACCTTCCACTGTGACCGTCAGTTGCGAGTCCGGGCTGCCTCGGCCGGACTCTCCGCCTCCCCCGGACCTGGCCGAGGCAGCACGCGGAGTCGGTCCTTTCCTTTACTCGCGTGCCTGTGTTTACTCGTATCATCTGCTGTCAACACTATCAAGTTTAATCTCCATTTTATTACCTTGCCCAAGGTTCGAACTCCAAGAATCTCGGCTCATCACAAGTCAGAAGCAACCACAAGTCAACAAACTGCACTCCACCCATGTCACCAACGATGGCTCACAACTGCTGTCCTAAAAGTGGCTCCTGAGAGGGAACTGCGCGAAAACGGCCACTGATAGAAAAACAGATTCCGGTTCTCTCCTTCCAATCCAATCACCCCTGTCGCCAGATGGAGAATCACATGCCAATTGACTTCCCCCTCCCCTTCCATCCGTTTCTTCTGCATCCCGTGCCTGGCCCGCGGCCCTGGAGATCGTCGCAAGGGTTGACGCCGCCGCTTTCTCATTGGCGACACCACGAGATTGTTCGCGGCAACGGGATGCAACGGCCTCCATCAGCCGCCGTCCCGCGCCTGGAACTCCGACCGACGTTGCTCAATGGCGCTACACGTGCGACTAGGATCACGCCGTTTTTTGTCTGAAATGTCTTCCGTAGTTCGCCTCCCCCGCGCGGCGGGAATCTGCTTGGAATGGCCGCCCGGCGCCGCGTGCCGCGTGCGGTCGCTAAACTCAATTGCGCGCTTCCCGAGGCACATCTGACGCCGAAGCTCTCCTCAGCTTGTCTTGAACGGGCATGGTATTGCCGCCTTGCGCGTTCCTGGGAATTAACGGGCTGGGGCCGGTCCCCAGGTTTTCTGTGTAACTGTGGCTTTGCTTTCACATATCTTGCTTCTTCAGTGGCTTGTTGGTTGTCGTCGCAAAAGCAATTGCCAACATGCACATGCACGCTATCATTCAGACGCAACTCCTTTTGAGCTCGTCGTCGCAGAGACTCAATCTCTTCCCCATACTCCGAAAGCAGATCTCCGCGCGGGGTTGAAAATCAGAACGCATCATGGAACTCAGTCTCGATGATTCATTCAGACACGCGAAGCCTCAGCTGAGCTGCATACAGAGACTCTATGAAAACTCAACCCCCGCAAATCGTTCCTGCGGAGAAATAGAAACTCTCCCCACAATCACAAAGAAACTCTGACCGGTCTCATATTCGTTAACAAGCTTTCGGTTGTCGGATATAAACACAAAGCTCTGAGAGTTGAATATATTTGGTGGCATCTGCGTGGTGAAATCTTTCACATGAACCATGTTGGGATTCAGTTTTGATGTTTACCAGGTCTCATCCCCCACGAAGCTGCAGCAGGCGGCTGTTCCACACTCTCATGCTTCCGTGACCATAACGAACGAATCTCCAATTTGATGCTCCTCTGTATTTATTTGGGCGTAATAGCCTCTTTACGCCCAACCGCAATCTCCTTGCATTTCGAAGATCACACCCACTAGCACCCCAAAGTCTCATTCAGAACCCTTAGCATGACTTCCTGGCCCAGGGCCGTGGGATGCGCCAACGACACCTCGCTGTATAACCTACCAGCAGTGTCATTACTGACTTAGGCGTGAGCTAGAAAAGACTCAAGGTGAAGGCATCCAGGCCGCTGCAGGCGAGGTTCTGGAAGGTCCAGATGCTGTGGCCGTAGGCGAACAGCCAAGCGTAGCTGCCCATGTCCTGGCCGCAGTCGGACGGAGTGCTAAGCAAGAAGAAGAGCATCGTGAGATGCACTTGATTGCTTGATTCACGCTTTAGAATATCAAAGGACAACCACAATGTTGCATAAAGCCCTCTGGTAAGTTACGTTAAAGATGCCATGAGAGAAGTTCCCAATCCTTCGAATTAAAGTTAACATTATGCAATTGAAGCGAAGATGGTAGATTCAAGACAAAGACAGGGCAACGCTTCACAGTATTACTATGAGCCTGACCCTCAAATCCCGTGGTTACACAATTCACCAAGTATAGATCCAAAGAACTGTCCCGATTTATGACCATGAAAATACCACAGCTCCGTTGACCGAAGAGGACCGGCACCTGAACCTGCAATATCAATATCGGCTTTAGAGGTTGACCTTCATCACGTTATGGCGATTGCCGCCAGCAGGCACAACGTTGGCCGGCAATCCAGGCTTAGCTGGGTAATGGAACACGCACCAGCCCTGGATCGGAAGGAAAAAGAGAAAACGTCAGTCAAGTTGTTCACCAATCCGCTAGCAATGCGGGGAAAAGAAAAAAACAACGGTACTTACGTTGGGCTGCCATCCAACTCCCAGGCAGTTCGATTCCTTGTTGCACTTGTACGCCAAGCATTCGTTGATCGTAGCGTATGCGTTCGATTTCTGCAATGCCGTCCGTTGGGCAAAGGCATTGCATCTGAGTTCATACGGCACCCCGTCGATGGCGAATCTCTTGCATCCGGGCTTGCAATTGGCGAAGGTACTGATGCTTTCGCAGTCTGAATCGCCAGACTGAAGGAACGTGTTCGAGCCTGAGCCAGAGCTGGAGCCCGAGCCCGTGCCTGAACCCGAGCCCGTGCCGGATCCAGTACCGGACCCAGAACCTGATCCCGAGCCAGTGCCCGATCCGGAGCCAGAGCCGGACCCGGACCTCACCTGGTCTTCGAGGTCCTTCACCTGCTTCTGCAAGCCGTCCACCTGAGACTCACACTGCTGACTCTGCTGGTTCTTCTCCTCCTCGCACATCTCCCGGTCATGCTCCAGCCCAGCCTTGTCCGCATTGCACTGGTCCCTAGCCGCCGTCACCTGCCGGCTCTTGTCCGCCTCGCACTGCGCCTTCTCCTCCTTACAGCGGTCCTCCGCCTGCCTCAGCGCGCTCTGGTGGGCCGCCTTCTGCCCCTGCACCTCCATCTCGCACTGGTTCGTCATCTCCCGGCGGATGGCGTCCTTCTCATTGTTGCACTGCGCGATGGCGGCCGGGTCCGCTAGAGACGGGTCGTCGGTGGGCGTCTCCTCGGTCTTGGCCATGAGGATGAAATTCTCGCCGGGCCTGGGCCCGAACGAGCTGCCCTCTCTGGTCACGTAGCATAGCCCGTTCCTACCGGCCCAGCTCGCCGCGACGCAGGTCGGGTCCTGCGCGCAGAGCTGGGCGCAGTCGCGCGGGCTGGCAGTGTTCTGGCCAGAGCTCTCATACGGGGAGGCGTATTTGCCGCAGGCGTAGGTGAAGACGGTGCCGTCGACGGTACCCTTGCCCTCGATAGCTTGAGTCGGGCAGCAGGTGGAGAGGGCGGCGGCTCTGTTGGCGTTGGAGGAGGAGAGGCAGTTCCCCTTGCTGCCGGTGAGGGGAGCTTGCTGGGCCCAAACAGCTACAGCACTGGCGGTGAGGAGATAGATTGGGCGTAAGAGCATGATGGCTGTAAGAGGGATACAATGGAGTGAAACGTTAGAGATGTGGTGATGCTAAGGAAAATATTCTTCATCTACTTCTGAAGCTGGCGGCTTTATATTTATGGCATTGGAGGTTGGCTCCATCTGTTCTGTGACAGCATAGACACTGTTGACTATGTCAAGTGTGTAGCCAGTAGGTTTTCAACACAACCAAGTCTTTTCCCGAAACTGGATCTATGACAGATCATAGTCCGTTGGCCATTCTCCAAGGTCCCGAGACGACGAAGGCTATTCCTCCAGAATTTGTTACTGTAGGACCAAAACAGCCCGTTTGCAAGAATCAAGTTTCTGCTTTCAGCGACCCCGCTTCTCACGACGAAGTCTCAAACCTTCTGTTGTCGTGGGCTCTCCGGCTCAGACATTCTCAGATGTTATCGAGATCATCTTGTCGATCTCGGATCTCGCCGGAGCGGGGTAACGTGGCGGCGATGGTCGTCGGGAGCTGGCGCAAAATGGGCGAGGGACACACGGGCCGGGTTGCTGGGCCGTCCCGTCCCTTTCACCACTTCTCGGCTCGCCAAGCGCCCGCTGGGCTTGATCTGCGAGGCTGAACTGCCGAGCCGTTCTGGCATCGCTGATCAGCCACTGACCTTGGGAAGCTTGCCGAATGTTATCAACAGATCCGGTCAGCGAAGCTATCTCGCATCGACATCAACTGATTGCGTCGGATGATCTCCGTTGAAAGAGCGTTAGACATTGCATCTGGAGGTGATGTTTTCAGGTCCTAGTGAGTATTTCCAAAAGCTTCACACTCTTAAGGCCGAAACAAGTGGCTGCTACTCCAAACCAGGCACAAACTGTCTACGAGACGCTCGCATGTGACTCTGATGCATATCAACGCCCAAACTCATTTCCCGTTGGCCTGGTGAGACAGTTGTAGGTGTGGAGGCTACCAAGATCTCCCCATGTCTCGGGTCGTATGGAATGTTGTGCGGAGTACATTCCGAGGCATATTAGCAAATTGGAAGCGGGGATGGGATCCGTTTTCAGCCGCGACGTTGAGATGGGGGCTAACGCCGCTGAGCGATCTTGTCTCGGGACTCGGGAGGTTGAACACGCACGACACTAGCCAGGGGATTGGGGAAAGGCGCTTGCACATTCCCATCCAACCCAAGAACGCTTTCAGCGAACCGCAATCTGAGAATTGAGTAACTGGTAATTCGAAGTCGTACAGTTCTTGACTGAGACAGATTGATTCCAAGTACGTGTAGTTGGGAGCCCGAGGCACTAGGTTGATGTCTTGACTAGGACGCCAAGTGCTGACAGGTTACAAAGACTGAGACGCGGGGTTAAGATCAAGTTGAGATGTGTTTCAAACTCTGAATTTGATCCTTCATGCAAAATTCAATACCGAACTTGATCTATTCCTCTTATGTCAATTCAACTTGAACGGACTAGGCTCCTACGGTCACTGAACGAAATCCACCCTGTCCCCATTCTATTGACAAACTTGGGGGAGAACGTCCATGTTGATTTCGCGGTTGATGAAGCTACGTCATTTTTCGGTTGGAGTTGTTGATCTCTCACCTTCAACCTTCCTAGACTTCCGTTTCCGAGTGTGGACTGAAACCAGATGACCTGGATAGTACAGGCAAACGTTCTGCTTACCCTGGAGCCAATATCGAGGGCAACGCTACCAGGTGCAGCACAACTTCGAAGACGCGTATAAGACTCGACGAGCCATCAACTCCATGATCGAACATGTCCACCATCAACCACTCAATCACTTCTTCCATCGAGCCCTACTTCCAACATGATTACTCTCCGGGCGAGTCTGGTCGCCCTCTTGGCAACCCATGCAACAGCAGCCGCCCAGATTCCCCTCGGCTCTTCCCGCCACACCAAATACACCCTCGACGCAATCAAGCCCCTTTTCAACCCCAATACCGGCCTGACCAAGTGTTGCCCCGAGGGAACGCTCTTCGACGGGAAAAACTGCATCCTCGGCGTCCCCAAGTGCCCGTCCGAGACGACATTCAAGGACGGCCGCTGCACCTCCACCGTCAAGCCAGCATGCAGCGAGGGCTCTGAGCTGGAGGGCAACGTTTGCGTCACCATCGCGAAAGCCTCCTGCCCTCCCCCGCTGCAGTTCAGAGGCAAGGCCTGCGTCTACGATGAGCCCCCCAAGTGTCCTTCCGGCTTTGATCTGGACGGTCAGGTCTGCGTGTCTACCAAGAAGCCTTTTTGCGGCGACGGAGACCGGTTCAACGGCAAGGGCTGCGTCAACATAATCGGCCCGTCGTGCCCCGAGGGTTCCAGCCATACCAATGGTGCCTGCGTCAACATCCACCCCCCGAGTTGCTCTGGAAAGAGCCAATACGACAAGACACTCAAGGCCTGCGTCCATCATCAGTCCCCAGAATGCCCTCCCGGTAGCACACTCAAGGGAAGCAACTGTGTGGCTGACGGCCCCCAGTGTCCAGAGGACACCAACTTTGACGCAAAGACGCAGACATGTGTCCTGAGGACTCCTCCTCAGTGCCCTCCTGGCTACAAGCTGGAGGGCGAGCGGTGCACTTCCACAGATGAACCATCGTGCAGCCCCGGCACGGAGCTTGTGGTTGACCACAAGGCCCGCACAGCCCGTTGTTGCGCCCCCGGAATGAAGCTGGAGGGAGACGTATGCTACCGTAAGGTCCCTCACGACGGCGAGTGTCCGCCGAACACCACGCCGATCGGGGACCGCTGCCAGTTCACCACGCCGCCGCCGCCCATCTGCCCGCCTGGCACCAAGCTTATCCGCGACCAGTGCGAGTTGATCGACCCTCCCGACTGCCCGCCTGGCTACACCCGTGATGGAGTTATCTGCTCGGCTCTAGAGAAACCTGTCTGCCCTGGAGACTCCACCCTGACAAACGGCCAGTGCATTGCCACGTCAAAAGTCCAATGTCCTACGGGTTCGATCCTCCAAGGCCAGGTCTGCATCGTCGGCCCGCCAGCCTGTTCTTCTGGCAACTGGAACGGTGCCCATTGCGTCGTCGGCCGGCCCAGGTGTATGGACGGCGGGTACTACGTCGACGACGACTGCCTCAAGCCTGAGATCCCGAGCTGTATTGACAAGACAGTCTTTGCCGATGGCCGCTGTATCTCGACGGAGTCTCCCCAATGCTCTAAGGGACAGCTAAGCAACGGTACCTGCGTCGATTCCGCCATACCAACATGCCCTCAAGGCTCGATTCTCGACGGCGGCTCGTGCTTGAAGGGCCCCCCCACCTGTCCCCCGGGCCAGATTCTCCAAAACAATGTCTGCAATCACATCGAGGACCCCGAGTGCGCTCCCGGTTACGACTTCATCGGTGGCCAATGCAAGAGCGTCGACGAGGAGACCTGCCCTCCAGGCTACGTTCATAAGAACGGAGACTGTGTCAACGATGAAAAGCCCAAGTGCACCGGCAACACACACTTTAACGGCACCGCCTGTGTCGGCAACGACCCCGGCTGTCCGCCCAGAGCCACCTTCGTCGGAGGAAAATGCAGATTGGCAGAGGAGCCGGCGTGTCCTCCTGGGTTCCATTTCGACTCGAAGCATTGCGTGGCGAACGAGAAGCCCGTTTGTGCGCCTGGCACGGCTTGGGATGAGGCCTCCGGCCAATGCATCGGCGACGAGAAGCCCAAGTGCCCACCGGGCCAGAAGTTCAACGGCGGGCAGTGTGCTCTGGAGACGGGAGACTGCATGGAGTTCGAGTACTGTCCTCCGGGGAACAACATGTTGCTCATGAGCACGATTTGATCATCGACAATGATCTATTCAACTCAGAAGTTGCTCAGGATATGATGGGATCCTAGAACAAATGACACGGGTTGTGACCCTGAGATGTTGACGCTCATGTGCCTTCCAACTCGTAGCTTCAATAGCTTTTAATGCAATAATTAATCACAACTTCAAAAGACGTGTCGCAGATCCACGTTGACTTCATGGTGATGGAAAAGTGATGTGGTATAAGGGATGAGGTTTGGTATCTAAGGCAAGAGGGATGCTGAAAAGGGGAAGGGCTATGCTACATGTAAATCCCAACGCCGCGCTCTTTTGAGGTAGAAGAAAAGAAAAAGGAAAATCTTCGAGGTCCTTCATGATGCTGAATCAAGCCTCAATGACAATGTCCTTGACCATGTCGATGAACCTTTGCTGGTACTCGGCGGGGTTGGCAGTGATGCTCATGGGTCCATGCCCCGCAACAACGTTGTAGGAGTCGACGAGTCCTGTCATGAGCTTCGCGCGGAACTTGTGCTTGGCCCAGAAGAAGTCGAGGACGACGACGCGGTAGATCCAGTTGCCGTCGGCGTCGACGATGCCGGTACGCCAAGGGTGTGCATCGGATTGGATCGAGGGAGGATTCTCGCGGTCGCCGTCGGTGACGTTGGGGCCGGGGTAGCGGACAAGAAAGAGAGAGTAGTCGACTGCGTTGTTGTCTGCGAGAAGCTTGGTGTCTGCGTCGAGGAGGTCGAGCAGCTCCTGTCTCTTGTCCGCCTTCATGCGGATCTTGTCGGGGAATTCATCGATGAGCCTCTCCTTCACGCTCTCGGGGGCCAGCTTTCCGCCTGCGATGTCTCGCTCGGGAAAGAAATAGTCATTCGGCTTGAGATCGTACGTCTCCCATCCCGATTTCCGGTGTTCAGTCTCCTCCATCTCCTTGCCGTAGAGGAGATTTTCCATGATGATGTGGTGCGTCGGGGCCGTGCCCAAGATGCCGCCAAGAGTTGCAAGGGAGGTGTAGGCCATGTCGGTGATGCGCACCAGCAGGCTGTGAGGGTGCTCTTTCATGTGCGCCACGTAGGCATCGAATAGATCGTGCGTGAAGAATTCGTGCTCGAATCGGCGGGGCAGCGACTTGATGAGGAACTTTCCGTCGGCTGTCGTGAAGAAGGTTGAGCCGCTGTAGCCCAGGTCGCCGACGGGGTGCAAGTCAGACTCGCGGCCCTTGCCCTTGCTGCGCTTCTCAGCTAGATGGAATGAACCCGCGTATTCTTCTTCATCCATGTGCCAAACGTTGTGTCTGAGTTCGAGGAAATCGGCGGCGCGGTAGCGGGAGAGGGGAAGGCTGAAGATGGAGAGGAAGGATGCGAGGACGCGGAAGATCTTGATGCGGAAGCTTCGTCGATTGGGATTGTCGGGGTCAGTCGAGATGGCTGCAAGGATGGAGGAGGATATTGAGGCGCTGCGGATTTGCATTTTGTCCCTTTGATCGAGTCTGAAATGTCTGCTGCTTCCAGGTGGGGTTCTGAAGGTGTGCAAGTCACGGAGAGAGATGTCAATTGAGAAGGACGACCGTCGACAGCTGAAAGGTGGGAGCTAGACAGCCTGGTCCTGACGTCATGTTCCTGGACGGAAAGAGGTGGCGCAGCCCTAGCGGCAACTACCTAAGGCACCGGGGATGAGATGACAGGTGGCAGGGACCCTTGTGCCTGCAGCACAAATCTTCCATGTTATGTACCTAAAGAGATCAAGGAGACTTTGACTGCGAATATGCTTCCCAGGCAAAACTTTGACATCATCGCGGATACTTACACATGATTGGAGCAGATTGCTGGATCGCTAGCGTATTATGTGTTGCAACACGGTCCGGCAACGAAATGGCGTCCGTTTCGGTTCGGTCTGGTCGCTGGCAAGTCGCACCTTCATGCTCCACGTCCGCACGACTACGCGAAGAACTCGGAGTCCTCTGCAACCCGGTCTTATGTGCAACATAAACACCTGCTGCAGCGACAGCCAAACCCAAAATACCAAAAACAATTGCTAACACTGCCTCAACTGAAATCGGCATTGTTATAGTGAGGTTTGACAATAGTAGGAAGTAATCGTGAACATGAATTGAATTCCACTCAAAGAGGGAATAACATACTCACTCAAAGGGCGAGCAAACATTTAAGGCGAAGGAAGACAAGATTATCTGTATCGTAGGCTAAGCGGCTGTCGAGCTTCCATTGGGCCCCGGGTGTGTGGCTTCTGATGACATGACGTAAGGTGGGGGGGACATTGCAGCTGTATGGCTAATGCGCGTTCCATCGAAAGAAGTCGGCCCATCGCCATCGCCGGTCTAGCCCATGTGCATTGCTGTCTTTTCTCTGAGGATATCCGAAATCTCCGAGTAGTGCTATATTGATCTTCGCGGGCAGCTCTTGTGGTTGCGTGTCATATGGCCTTGCGTACATTGGTATAACAGCGTAGGAATAGGTGCCTGTCCACGGTTCGTCCTGCTTTGTCAGTCGACCCTGCTTTATCGCCATGTAGGCGAACATGGTCGACACGACGGCAACGAGAAGACTAGGAACTCCGAGGATGATTGCTACAAGGACTTCCGTCGAAAGAGTCATTTTGGTGATAGTTTGAGAAGAAAGGACGATTGAATACGTAGGTATCGACCGACCTCAATCTTCTACCTAGAGAATTTGCTTGAGGATGAAGAAGCTTATGCTTTATAAACCACCACCACCTACCCACAACAAGTCGGTTCGATATGTTGTCACCGACAATTCATCTCCCAGTCTGGATTAGCCATGGTTGCAGCCACGAGATCATTGGTGCCCCCGATCTTTTGTTTCGCATCAGGCGCTGCGACTGCGCCTCGATCCAATACAGTCAGTATTCCCCCATCCTGAAGGTTAGTGCGGTTCTTGAAGGTTAAGTGCGGCGCGAGCCTCCGCAAACACTCGCCAGATTCACTAACCTATCGTCTCCCAATCAGCAGTCGAAGAATTGTGGGATAGATGTGCGTGGCAGGGACCAGGCGGCGGCTCGCTTGCTGCTGGCTGCATAATGGCCTCTAATAACCCCGTATAATTACACTGAAAAGACTGCAAGCAACATGCAGGAGGCTCGCCTCACTCTCACACCGTCCAGGTGGAATTGCGGTTTGGGCACCGATGCCTAATGCCTCCGGGAGAAACATATGTACACGTTTTTTCTGTCAGATTTCAGATTTCCTGCACGTTTAAGAGCCAATGAGTGCACTTTCACAGAGTCCACAATTTCCATGAGTGACAGACCTTGGCCTCCATAAATATGGCCGGTGCTAGGTTGCGGTAGTGGGGCATCTGCAACGAGATTTGGGAATGGAGTCAATCCGTCACGCTAACGCGCCGAGTTGGCTAGAAATGCAGACTGATCACGGCGGAAGATGATCGGGGAAGCGCAAGGCAATGATCAGTGGAGTTGGAAGTCAATAGATAGAGCCGGCACAAAGTTCATAGACGCTGGAGGTCGAGAACCTCACGTCATTGCTATTGCGGCATCAATATGTTGCTGCTGGCCTCACGAGGATTTGTCTCTACGTAACGGTCTATCTTTCAGTGATCAAATTGGAATTGACATGGCGTTGGATGACACAGCCAACACAGCCCGTCGCAGTCAGGCTTGAGACAGTTAGAGAAGCGGGCCGGTCGCCGGAACGGCAAGCCCCGCTGATCAGGTTTGCGGCGCCGATATGGGCCTGGTCCGGCTCCGATAGGGTATCCAGCAAGGGCCGATGGCTATGACGACAAGTGTATTCTCAATTTAGAGCATGCATGGTGCGCCAGGACAGTCGACGATTTGATGAAAGAATGACGCCCCGCGCTGACATGGATGCAAGGGCAGTAGCAGCGTGAAGCTCCTGCCTGTCGGATAGTAGTGCTATATACGAGATTTTCGGGGACATTTAGGAGTCGATCTAACTTGTCTATCTTATTTCATTTGTCCTGGCTGAATGGATTGGGTGAGTAGATGTCATGGTTTTGAGAATGTGTTTTGACCGGGACATCCCAGGTGCAGAAATTCTGCTTCAACCCTGCTTGCCGATCTCATCCAACTCGACCCCAAATTCAGCATGTTTGGGTCTTCTCCATGGCTAGTGCAATAGTTTAGGCTTTGCGGGACCATGATTGGCGTACTGCACTAGCGGCTGTCGAAGTGTATTAGAGGACCTGGATGTCGAATTCATCGGATGAGCAGATATACAACGTCGTCAACTGCCGAATAATAAGGGCTTATATGTAATGAATCACTCATTTGCCCATAAATCTGTCGTTCTGAAGCTGAATTTGGGTTCCTAGACCTTTGGTTGTTGCTGTGACGGCCGTCTGGTGTCTCGAATTGAATGAGCGTGGGCTCCCAATTGTCGTCGGACGGTGCTTGGCAGGTTGAGCCATGTGAATCGCCCGAAGGGAGCCTTTCCGCAACAACTTCATAGCAGCAAAATTTACGTTGGTAGAAACAATGTAGATGCAATCGACACATTGTCATAGGGATAATCTGTAAGTAATGGTTGGGATGCCTGTGGGTGGCACTCAGAGAGAGCATGCGGGGGGGTGCACGTACCTACGACAACTGCAAGGACAAACTGAGGGCACGACTGAGGACGATTGCACTGTGCGGGAAAATTTCATGGTACTAGACAATCCATTTCGCTCATCTTCATCGCAACATTCATGCGTACTGCTACATGCTGTCCCAAAGTTCTAGTTCACGGTTAGGGAAAACGGTCGACTGATGACTTGCGAATTAGTGGCAGGAGAGGTCGCTGTGAGATAAGGTACCGTCAGTGAAGTACGTCAGTGCAACACATGTTACCTTACTAGTCAAAGGTTGGAAGAAAATGAGAGGAGGGCATCGAGCAAACTTATTCGCATCGACTATCTTACGGAATTTGGCTAATTCTAGGCGATCTTCTCCTCGGGCAACTAATGCTGTAATAAAGTACAAGTCTAAAGAAGATTTCTTTGTCCTGTGATGAATCGGTCTTGGATTTCGCAATTTGACGCTCCATTCCTGAGACTCGGCTTTTGACTCCATTGTGCTGGCCACCAAATGCGTTGAACAAGCATACGAGAACGCACCGACGCATGCGACATCGAAAGATATGGGATATGGTCGATAGATTGTGTTGAACAGTGACCACTGACTGTTCCTGGAATCACTCGGCAGCAGTGCTGCTAGGATGCTTCTAACACCACAGATGTATCCTTGCGTTTGAAGTCATTTGACAACATACCAGTCCCTGCAATCGCCATGCTACATCAACTCTTTAATGCGTCGTTGAGTCATCGCTCAGTAAAATTGTCCAGCAAGAGGAAGTTATATAATTTTCACAGGCTTGAGCATGTGCTGTGTCTAGGGGCTGTCGTGTAAGGCTGGTGCATTTTGTGGTACAAAATATTACTGCTACCAGAGATTATTAGTACTTGTATTGGAACACTCCAGCGATCAAGATTGATTGCATGTTGAAAGCATTGGTTCTAACGGGAATGTGACAGTAATGTCCTCAGTCGTAATCTCTAAACTTACCTGAGTGCGGAGTGTACCCGGGATGCGGAGTGTACCCGGGATCGTGGGGCTCAGTAGGCGGGGTGTACGAAGCTACCACTGGGGCCGTCCAGGCCAGTGGTACCCCCCAGCAACGTTGAAATGCGAGGGCGGCCATGGTCCGCCGGCTCGGGTATCATGGAAGTTGCGGAAGAAGTGATTGGTGCCGTCAGGATATATTGCTGGGAAATAAGAAATTGCTAATGGTCGCATCTCAGCATCCTCAGTTGGCCTTCTTCGGCGCGCTTGAGTAACAGAGATGTAAGCGAACACAGCTGAGGCGATAGCAACAACAAGGCTTGGCACACCGAAAACAACAGCGATCATGACTTCGGTGGAGATTGACATCTTGAAACGTAGAAAGGAACAAATGAAGAGTATAATAAAAGGATGACCTTTTCTCCTTGATCTCCTTGGAGGTTTTGTGATGCTTTGAAAGAGACTACTCTACTTATGTTATGCTGGAAGAGGAGTGGCCGGTGCTGGAGTGGGCAGAGTTCGGGTCGATATCGTGGGGAGCGGACAGCTGAAATAAGAGGCGCTGTGTGACAACATCGCTGAACCCCAGCGGGCTTTAAGGCAAAAAGGAGAGGCGACAGGTCGATAAGGTATGGGCGGGTACTGCTTCTGCAATCCTTGTCGCAAGCACCCTACGTGCCTACCTTAGACCTCAGCAGTGGGTTGTAGCACCCAGCTCGCTACTCCCGTAATCCCTGTGTCCTTGCAATGTCTTACATGCTCATGCAGAAGACTTCACTTGGTCGGCGTTATGCCTCAAATGGACATCACATCTGCATGCTTCACTAGCCCATTAGAGTGTAGGTACATGCCACTTGCTGCATATGATTAGAATGTGGCGGCTGTGCATTTGTTGCTTATACATAAAACGCTGATGTTGGTTCTCGGCCACCCAGGCACAACCATCGGAGCGAGATGGCCTGCAACTGAAGCCTAGTTAAATGTCACGGCGCGCTGCGGATTCGATTTGCTGCCATTAGCTGTACTTGTGTAGCCTCCAGAGCTTGGTGTTGCTGCATTCGAGTGCGGCGGTCTCGATTCGAACATCTATGGCCATTCGACGGACGCCGAATAAGACTGAGACTTGAAGGGCCAGTGATCGAAGAACGACCGACACACCTTGGAGAAGCTCTGACACAACTAACTGGATTTGGGTGAATCGTGAAAGGGGTGCTGGCATTGGCCTGTGTATCTGCTTAAAATAACAGGCCAGTGTTCACCTGCGGTACAACAAGCTCCGTGAGGGCTTTCAGATGGCCACTGAATAGGGGCGTTCTCGATGAGAGATAATGTTCCAAAATGGTGGAGGCTTTGTGGGGGCTTTTTTTGACAGTGATAGATGATCATCGGCTGGAGATGTCGATGGCCGAAGTCCCGGGGGGGCGGAGAGAAGAAAGCAATCCGAACGGCGTTGTTTGTATGCTTGTCAGAGTTTGTACCAGACAAGACTTCAGTGGCTGCGAACCGGATGATTCAGTGTGGTATTTTGGAACCACAATGACAAGGGGGGTGACCGGCGGTCACCCCCCTGTTAGCGGTGTACCGCCGGAACTCCCAGCCGGGCTCCGGACATCTTATCACTTAACAAGCATTTTGTTTCTATCTTCTTCATTGGTTGGTTAGTGATTTTGCTCTTGATTAGACACTCAGCACAGCCCAAGATCAACAACGCGTTCACGGTAAATAACACCCTCGGGCCACTGGCTACTAAGCATGTAATCGACTCCATAAATATGAGATGCAATTCCGGACCACAACAAAAAGGGATCACGACAACTCAAGTTGCACGACCTCGAGTTATGCCATCTTCCCGACACACCTGTCTTGGTCAGTGTTTCTTGTTTACGTCCTCTCTATTATCCACATCATCAATGCAGTCAGGATTTATCGCCACGCATATCCCGCCCTCACACGCTCTATTTCAACGACCGGCTTGAACGAGCCCTGCGTCTGCAACTATCCAGACAGCCCACGCAGCTTAAGCGCACAAACCTACAAAGCACTATCATCCATCACGATAAAGAACATAGGAAGATGCAGGCTGAGAGAACTACAACACGGGACATTTGCCCTGTACTCGTTCTTTGGAATCATGGATCCACAAATACCGAACACAAAAGTTCATGGATTCTGCCTAGACCTTCTACTATATCCTCGTCAACTTGTGGCGCTGTGATAGTCAGGGAAGATAAGTTCTTGCATTCATCCTCGTTTCACCAGTCTCCTATGTAAGCGCCAATGCACAACGTCGCTTTTCCGTATATCGCTTCCAACAACAAATAACCACCGGAGACTCGGGAAATCGTCACTGCTATCAATTAAAACCATTGTTTGATGCATAGGTATCAATAGCGGCTGCAAGGGTTCTTATTTAGGGTTTCTAGAAACAATGCGCCCTTCTCAAAGATACAATATTGGTAACCAATATCGGTGTAGGAGCAGCCCCTGTCCAAAGACGACATCTAAGATGTCATCTTCTCAGACATTAAAGCCGTTGTCTTGGAAAACCTGAGATGCTTTATGTGCCACCCAGCATGATGATAGAGGCCAGCTGAGTGAGAAGCAGAGTTTGAGGGCTTTTGTGAATGTTCTTCCAGTTGTTAGTGGCGATAGAGTCTTGATGATACATATGAGAGTTGCAGACTGACTGATAACTTGATTTTAAGGTGATAGATTTGAACGCCGCCGAGTTGTGGCTGTGGTCCTACAGGAGGCTGGTCCTACTCTTAGATGAATGGAAATCTGGACGGCGCATGCGATGATGATGACTGGTGTCGTGGGTAAGCTCGCCGCAACGCTGCAATCGAGAAAGGGATAGATACTTGGTTGTGTCGCAGTTCTCGGCTGGTTTTCAACGTCGTCTAGGTGGGGTCTTGCCCTGAGGGTCTCTCTCAAAGTGATGTACGTCAAGACCAAGGAGATGATAGACATGATCAATCCAAGTACTCCAAACAGTATGGCAAGAATAGCTTCATATGAAAGCGACATATTGATCGATCGTTCTTTTTCGTGATGTCGGAGGGGCAAAACGAGAACTTAGAGAGATGGGCAGGAAAGTCTGGCATCGTCCGGGTGGAGAAGTTTAAATACTGTCGAGGGAGGTTTCCAGTGTTCAATGTTGTGACAAGAGGAATTTGCGCAGCGTTCTGTCTCCCGCATGTTGGTCGAGAGAAACGCCAAATTACGTCAACCATACTATGAAGCTTGTGCTGCACTATTTGTGTTCTGCGATATACGCTCCGTTTGGGGATGCCTTCCAATTCATCTATTGATGACATAAAAGAGCAATTTCATCAGACTCGGCTATTGAAAAGCACGCTCAGAGAACAATTTTTAAGCTCAATCTTTTTAGAGGGAAGGAAATCATTATGGGGTTGGACTTGGACATTGATACACGATGAGCTCATGGGCTAATGTCGGCCGGGTAATAAACAACATTCGTAGACAGGGTGGACTATTGATGAGTGGTGCAGTGATTTTCGACTTCATCAAGTCGAGTTACTGCAAAAAGGGCCAAAACTTGACGTTCAGATATCATTCACATGCAGGTCTTATCTTAGTGCGCACAAGTGTGTAGGGTGCCGCGAATGAGCCTTATGAAAACCAGGAGCTTTGGTGTTGGGCGGCTTTCCCCGCTCCATATCCAAAACATTTGATATGACGTCTTGTTTTGGTCGTAAGATGCCTACTGTTTGGGCTGGGGAAGGGTAATCAGGAAGTACTTGACAGGCTTGAGGGCGTACGGCATAACCTGCCTTGTAGGCTGCAGGTTGCGGACTCGTAATGGGATGAAGGTAGGTTCCATCCGGGGCTAGGTGCTGTAGGGGAGGGACAACGAGTGGGAGAGATTCGAAGGAATGATTGTAATGCCGTGTTCTCATCTGCTTTCTTCTGGAGAGGCCTGCTGCACATTGATAAGCCGCCCTGAGTTACTTTTCGGCTGGGATCTACGCGAATGCATGATTTGAAAGGGAGGGCCAGCGACAATGGCTTCCGACACCAGCGCTGCCTCAGGGGGCAAACTCTCAAATACAAAAAATAAGAGCAGAATGATATGGAAGGATAGCGCAGTAATAAAAAGAAATTTTTTGGCGAGGGTTATCAAGGAGAAATATGACTCTTCCAGAAATCTTGCCGAACTCGCCGTGACCGTCCGGGCCAGGTGGGGACAACCCTACCGGTACAGTGTACACGCTAGACCAGGGGGGGGGGCAAGAACCGTTTCTTGCCCCCCTCCCCTTGTCACGCTAAGATGCTTAGTGAGCTCTGCCATTCTCCATATGTATGTAAGGCAGCCAATAGTTCAGCGAGAGAAGGACAAGGGGGAGGGGGCAGCACCAGGTGTTGCCCCCCCTCCCCTGTCAGTTGCTGCCAATCAGCGTTGTCGCAAAGGTCCAACCAGAGCACCCAAGCCAGATCTACTGACTATTTCTGCCAAAGTCATACAACATCTCTATAAAACAGGGTTTACGTTCTTAATCAGTGGAACTTGTTTAAATAGATAGAAGAAATTAGTTTTAGCGGTCGACTGAAACTGAACACTTTATGAAAATCGCAAGAAAGAGTTAGGGCGCAGTTAGTAAAATCGTTGATGGACGACAGTGACAAGGGGGGGGGCCCAAAAACCGTATCTTGGGCCCCCCTTGTCATGTTCGACTGATCCGCGAGCGAACTACCTGTGCAGATAACCATGAAATAAAGACTGGAAGCGGAATTTGTCCCGACCTGAGGATGGAAAAAGAATGCGCGACTAGTTCAACCCAAGGAAAGGGCCAATCATCATTTTTGGATCAATTCACTCGTCAGTCGGAATGGCCCACGAAGCGGCATCAACAGCCCTCGTCCTCAATTTATCAGCAGATGCGCAGCCGCCGAAGAGACACATTGTCAGTCGCGTAAGATCGGGGGTGGTCTTGCGTATGACCTGAGCTCCTGCTCTCGCCTCGACATGCGCAGCCTTCTATTAATGATAACCATTGGCTGTGAGCCAGAGATAGTCAGGCAGACAACATCAAGGCCACAAGGTCTACAAATAATGCGAGAGAACCTGATGTGCTGAAAATGAGTATGACATTAAACTTGGGCACCAATGAGCTGTGAATGTCAGCCTGCGGCTCTGGACCAGGTTGGTCTACACTGACTGCACACAGTCGTAGAATAAAGGGGGACACTGGATGGAAGGAAAAGGGGAAAGAAAAGCGCAAACTTGGCGGCATCTATCAGACGACTGGTCGTAACACGCATCAATGAGATAGGCTTGACCATAACTCACGATAGTCAGTGGTGTGAAAGCGCATCGTTGCTGTCTCTAAGATGCTGGGGCAGGTGCAGCACTTACAGCTCACCACCCACTCGAGACGCCAGCAACAGCGGTTACGCCCAATTCGGCAACATAACCCAGGCCTCCTTACATCACCGCCGCCTTTTCACCAATACCATTTTCAGAAGACCATTCCTTCAGGGTCTTCAGGGTGTTCAGCCAACACGCCGCACTACGACGTCCTGAATTGTGAGTCAGAGCTGCACGAACAGCATCCACTAGCCAATTTACCCCATTGTGCACATCCGCCCAGTGTCTCACCGCGCTGAGACCTGACGAATCTCATTCTCAACGCCATATCATGCTCTCACTGCTGCATCTACAACTTCAATATATTAGGCGCTTTCACCTATACCTACGGACCCCCTACTTGGCTAGCCAATACCTCAACAGGTGAACCTCTACCAACAACTAGCCAATTCCTGACTTGAACAAGTTTTTACAACACTGACTTGTTCTGTTGTAGGAAATATAAATGTAGTTAGAAGAGAGCCCGTATCTGATCTGGACTCATTCGGTTTCACACCAAACAGGAGTCTCTTTCCCTCTTATTAGGGGCATGTTCATAATGGCTGGCGTGTGTCTTGAGGGGGGGAGGGTTGTGTTTTTATAAAAAAAAGGAAACGAGCATCAGATGAGAAATATGTTCCGCTCATATACGCACAACACTGCGAAGTAACAGCTGTCTGGGCAAGAGTTTGCAGCACGCGAGGGCAATTGCCATGCACAGTCCAACAGCTGTCTGGAGTCATTCAATCTACTGCTACTATGAATTTGAATAAAATCTTGCCCAGCAAGATTCAAACAAATAAAATCTAATTTATGGAAGAACGAAATGGCGGGGTCAAGGAAAGCCACCCCAGGAATATGCACAGAGCCCAAGTTCTCTCCTAAAGGAAATGTGTCCATGGAAAGCCACACGCCCACAGCTCCAGTTAATATGCTGAATGTCTAAGATCCCAACCGAATACCACCCACCACCGCCCGATGTATAGTAGCGCCGCTTCCGTGTTGACATATAACATTGGAGAACCAAATACAGTTTTGATATGGAAGGTAGGAGTCAACTTGATCCTAATTGTCAGTGAATCATTTTGACCAGCGAACAACATGCAACGAATGATAGTTGCTGAGAAGACTTACCAGTACAATCTTCAGTCAGAGTTCGCACCATTGCCGGTGCCTGATTCAAGGTCGTGTGCGAACGAAAGGCGGTCGGCAATGGTCGTGACTGTGTTCGAAACACTTTGATTGATATCGTTGGCCCGAAAGCTCACGTGTAGTTCACGCAGTAGATTAACGCAGTAGCTGCGTCGGCACTGAAAGAATAATGGCCATCTGGCCGCGGGTTGACGGTAAAATGCTGGTGGTGTGGACACAGCTGGAGGTTTCTGTGTGAGGATATGCACCGCCAAGGGACCAAGAAAACTCGAAAATAGGGTTAAGACACCAAAAACGACGTTAATAATTGCCTCGTGAGATAATGCCATGATTGAAAACTACGCGAAGCAGCGAAAAAGATTGGTTTTGGGCAGATTAGATTGCAAGAATGATGAAGATCGCCACAAGAGGGTATCAAACAAGTAACTTTGGAGTTGCCTGGAAATATGTGCTAGCGCCAACATTTTTCAAAGGGGCTGCCATGTTATATACCATATGGCGCTGTCGTCTGAATCTTGAAATCTTTTGAAAGTGGCCGTGGAGGCTGGCGTATGCCCTCAATTCCCCGGACAGCGCCATGCGCCTCGTTGGGTCTTTTCCAGCTCGATTAACAAGCCAATCATAGTCGCACTAAGCCCTGAGCTGTGTAAGCGGCGTTTACGTGCGCGCAGCCGCCACACTGTAGAAGTACGACTGCCGGGGTTTGCCGGATGAGCCGGGTGCGTTTCCACTCAAGTAATCACCGCGCCCACAACCTTTTGACTGAATGTCGATGAACGGGGACATACCGGGTGACGTGATTGGTGAATAGGGTGGTAAGTCCAATCGGAACTGCCAGCATGCGCCACGTCCAAGATCCGTAGGTAAACCCGCTCAGTCCGTTGCGTTTCCCGAGCCCTCCCCAAGCTTATTTCTCCATGGACTTGGGGAGGATTGGACATATGCTGTCTTCCTTTTCAATTGCGGAATGTTTTCATCCAACCCCGACCTGCAACAATTGGGATAGTTGGTATCGTGGTTGGTTGTTACCACCTGAAAAGACTGAAGTACCAGATTTACTGGCACGGAAGGTTAAACCATCATTGCGTCAGGGGCGGCAATGGTCAGGCGAAGCCGAGCATTCTTGACCCTTTTCTCCTAGATAGAGTCAAGGCTGCGGCAGAACTGCTTTGCTCCGACTGAATGCTGCCCTGGCACTGGGCAGTCATCTATTTCGGAGCCGAAGAGAAGGGGGTGGGGGGTCAGCAATCCTACAGATGTGTGTCAGCATGAAGTCAAGGCTGGAAACGAACACGTTCCAAAGACGGACTGAAAGAAGCATGCGTGATTGGTTCAACGCAAGAAAACAGCCAATCATCATCCCAGATTGATGTGAGCGGGCAGCCAGAACAGCTGGATGCCGGCATTGATGTCCGCGTTGGATATCGGCGTTGAATCCCATGGCATAGCTGCATCAACATTTCTCCTCCTCGACCCGTCAGATTCACAGCCCTCAAACACACATATTTGCGGTGGCGTAGAATTGCGTGTGGTCTTGCGCATGACCGCATTCTGCTCCCGCCTCAAGAAGGCAGCCTTGTGGCTGTCATTGTGAGTCAGAACTGTTCAGAGAGACAAGATCCTAGCCTAGAACGACTACCACAGAGCCTGGTATGCCGACAAAAATTGTGACATGAGACTCGGGGATCAATGGGTTTCGGAGACCAGAGTGTAGTCATCGAGACTGGTTGGCTGTTATTATGTCGACTGGCCTAGAAAATAGTGCGAACACCTTGTGGGAAGAAAGGGGGGAATCCTCCAAGCCTGACGGTCCATGCGGAATAATCGTTCACAACATAGTACCAATGGGATAGGTTTTGGTACAGCCCACGACAGTGAGTGGCCTATCGCCCGAAGCCCATCGTGTGTCTATTCCTCTTTATGGATGCACTGCACTCTCGTGCATCGCGGCTGCAGGAGTTGCGGAAAACGAAAGGCAGATCTTGCGACGCTGAGCTTTTGATGAGAGCGCGGCTGTCAGAGAAAGGGGACTACCGAAGCAATGAACCGGCTTGAGCTTCAGGTCTGCTTTAATGTGGAAAGGGTTGACGCTTCCCTTCCGCCAATCCAGGAAACGGCGTCGGAGGTGGGGCCGAGAATTTCAACCGCGTCCGGAGGTCCACACTCAATTTCGGCACTTAAAGGAGGAGCCGGAAAATGAGGGCGCCGGGGCTGTGGGCCAATACTTAAGGCGAATAGATTGGAAGCCAACCTACGACCATGGTCGATTACGGAGATTGGTATGGAACCAAGATCCATGCCAGTAGGCAAACTCGTACTTGACCAGACCGCGGCTGCCATGCAGAACTATCCCATGAATACTGGTCCGGTCGATAACAATTAGAGACCGCCCATTTTTCTTATGCCAGAGCGACTGCTTTTCCCGTGTTTCTACATCTTAATCTACTTTACGGTCTTCGTCGTTATTATGACTATCGTCGTCATCATCGTCGTCGTTGTCGTCGTGCGTAGTACGAGTATTTAATCAAGCACACAAAAACATAGCCGCTCAGACCTAGGAGAAAATAGCCGGTCCCGAAAATTATTATACTGAAAACGTAATCATTCACGTGTTTTGCATGACGAGGTTGCCTCCGCTACAGACAGCACTGGAATCTTCCATTAAGAGTCAAGTGACAGAGAGAAATATCCCAATGAGGCCCAAGTTGATAGAGGGCAAAATTCGCGATTGCGACTACGTTGTAGTCTCTTTCTACACCTGCCCTACTGTGGAAAATCTTTGACAGCTGTGCGATGACCTGCGTAGTTTGCGTTGTCGAACGCTTCATCCAGTCGACATCAATTTCTGCTTCAGATCTCAATTCGATCACTATTTTGATTACCACGTACCTACAGGTCAACCGTTCCGTTTACCCTACCATGGAGTGATTCACCTTTTCCGGCCAGGAGACGCGATCTACGCCGTCAGCATCTGTCTTTACGCGCTGTTTTCCTGCGACATTGCATCCGGCGCCTTTTCCGAACTCGAAACTGCGTCTGCACCACAGGTGTGCGAGCTTTGCTGACTTGAGACCTATATCAAAGACACCAATAAGGGAATGTGGCCTTAGACAAGAGACGTCTTAATATCAGAGGTTCAGTATTTGACTTGTATTAGTTCTGGTTACTATTTCCATCGGCCGAATGCATCCGATATCATGTCCAACATAGTTCGGCAACGAACAGCAAATCTGCCAGCGAAGGCATTGGTTGCGACTACTCACCGCGGCGCAGATTGCCGCGTCTCGCAGCTACGGAACTTGGAACATGCCGAACCACTGCAAACGCTTCGCAGCTTGATATTTCTGAGGAAAATAACCCGAGGATTCATCGGCAAAGTTCCTAGAAACAATTGATTGCGACAAGCTGATTTTTTGAAAACGGTTCACCTGCAACATTGCAATCTCACGGCTGACCAATTGATAACCTGGTTTTTGCATCTTGCCCGAATGCAAGCCTCTGAATCATATTGTAGCGAGCGTGACTACGATGGCAGGGGACTAGTGCGCTGATCAATGCTGACCCTGGGGAACTTTTGGAAAACCAGCTCTTTGGCCTGGAAGTCAGGGCGCAACCGCCGACTTGAATGGAAACTCGGCAGGCAAATGATTTACCGTTACCTATCGTAACTTGGAGTTTTCTGATGATACTCAGTGCAGAACACATTCTGTACCGAATACGACTCAGCGTATTGCTTCATGATTCAAACGACTCATCAGTGATTCCTGAATAAGTGCTCTACACCAGTGCCCGGGGATGATTGGTACGAGAAGGTTTTCTACCATGCAGGTGAAGGACAATCCTCATCTCACGATTCGCGTCTGCATGTCAGCAAATATTCTGCCCCGGAAGGAACAATTTGCCTGACTTGAGGTGTGGCTGTTGCGTGCACACTGAGAAACACCCTCGCTCAGTGCAGTTGTGAATAAGGGCTGCTGCGCTAGAGGTTGCCTCCCAAAAGGTGACATTACAGCGAGCGTACAAATCTCGCAGCTTGGTGATACCCTCCCTCGCACCCCCCAAGCAGCCAAAACATGATGAACAGTTATTCAACCGTCGGTCGAATTAGAAATTGCTGCCCTCCAGTGCCGAAGGGCAGCCGTTACAGCCTATATTCCGCGCAGTAATACAGCTCGCGGATAGGTCGGTCTAGACTGCGTCGCACCCATTCAACTCCAATGAGTCGCATGTAGTATCAGATGTGGAAAATTTCGCCGTACTGCCGTCCAATGTCCTGACAAAGCGGGCACCGCCAGCTTGGGTCGGGCCCGGCGCTCCAGTCCCAACTCCGGTCCCGAGGACACACCAAACTTTACTTTCATGTGTCAGGTCCCGGCCGAAATTTCTAGACCCTGAGATGGTGGCAGCAGTTCTTGAATCAACTCAACTTGCCAGCTTCACGACATGGCACCCGCTCAATCTTTCGCTGACGTTGGAGACAGAGGCAGAAAACCTTTCTGGATATTCTATCATTTCACCGACATATGTTCGTTTTCGTCAAATGCAACTTGGGGGCGGAAACCGCTGTGACAAGATAACACCCGTTGCATCAACCATATCACGAGGCCAACATCTCCGGAGCATTACCAAATCCCGAGTGTACGAGAACCCCGTATACGGTATAGCGACGTCTAATAAGAGAATTCGACAGTTGGTTTCAACGTGGGAACGCCAAGCGCCGTAGCATCGAGATCTGCAAAACTGCCATATTAGAGGCTGATATAGCCATTTCCGATAATATCTCCATAAAACACCAGAAACTCATCACGAACTGGTCCCCGAGGCGGAAACTTTGTTGACATTCTCTCCATAATTCTCGAAACCGTCGGCGTTCTCTCTGACGACTAACAACGTGATACGCGGCTAAAAGCGCATGAATCGTCGCGTTGGTCCGCGTATAGGGCTGGGGTTGGGGAAAACGGCACACACCGGTGTTATCCCGAGTGGATCTGCGTACGACTTCACTACTACAGCTCTGAACTGTAATCCGTCCTGTTGATCGAACTTAAGGTGAGTGATCGTTCTCCAGCTCGACTGAGATGCCAGCCGCCTACTTTATCTACACCAGTTTGCCAGACCGACCCGAGGCAGTCGGAACAGCCCCGCTGCCGGAAACAGGAAAGTGGGATGCACGGGTTCCGTGCCGACCCCGACACCAGGACCAGCGCGTCGGATTCGAGTTTCCAACGGCGTTCTACAGCGCATGTCACCAAGGAGTCTTATTCAGAACCCTCGTCAGAGTTCGACCAGCGACAACGGCACTCCCTGCCCCCATGACTGTCAGCGGCCGATGGCATTCCTGCAGAGAGCAGTTCTCGATGTGCTGCCCAGCTGCCCAGTGCCGCGTTGCCGTGGCTGGGATCTTCGTACTGGGTCCGGCAGTCACATTGAGTCTATCAGGCTTTCGTTCCCAGTCGAATGGTATTGTCGCTCTCGCATGCCACGGCCGGTGCGTTTACGACATTCACGTAATTAGAGTTCTACTGCTTCTCGCCGTACCCCACCTGCGGAAGCAGCTTGTCACAGAGCTACCCCAACTCAGGGAGTTCTGTCGGCGTATCCCACCTGCTCGTCCCACCCGCGCGGCACGCCTTACCTGAGAACCGCTGCGTGATTCCAGAAACGAATTCGAAAGGAGTAGTCCGGCGAGTTGATATCGCGAGTCGTGCCCCTGCACTGCAGCACTGCAGGTCATCGCATGTCAGAGCAGAAGGTTTGTTGTCTATCTCATCCGTAACTCGTCTGTCTGCTTTCCACGCGAGACACGTTCATGGATGGAATGCCGGAAAGGTGGATTGCCTCAACTGGAAAGAGGAGATGTAAGCGCCAAAGAAATAACCAAATTAGGTCACTGCTTCAGCCAGTCTGATAATGGCAAACTCTCAGTCTCGGTATCGAGTCCCGAAAGCCACGACTGAAGTAAAGATCGTAATCAAGAGCCTCATTGGCCGCGCCGTATTGACAAGCTTGCGGAACTGTTCGTAGTTGTGAGAACATAGGATGAGAACCTATTCATCGGGTTGCCTTACAGCCTATCGACGTTTGAAAGTGGAGGAAATGTTGGGACGGGGGACACTGGCCTGAGAACCGGCCACTATAGAGTTTAACATAACAGTGAATCAATGAAACAAAGTTAATCGCACGCTGCTCTGACGGAAGTGTTCAGTCTGCCTTCATATTTGACTCACGTAACATCAGCCGAAATCCCACATACCACATTAAGGCATTTGCCGTCATCGATCGCGATCGCGAAGTCACCCCTCTGCCAGGAAGTAGCGGAGTAAGCCGCGTCCCCTGATCGACAGGTTGCCAAGTCTCTATGATTAAGTACTCGCCTGTCTGCATTGCTTGTCAAGTTGCCAATGGTTTCACTGTCAACTTGTCCGCATCATCAATGGCAACCCGTACACCTATCCAAGACTCAATCCATGCCTTTAGCCGCAAGCAACGGAAAGTACGGCAGTCATGTAACGCGTGCAGTTCTCAGAAGATCCGGTGCGGTAAACAACGCCCAAAGTGCAGTCGATGCACGATGAAGGGGCTGTGCTGTGAGTATGGCATGTCGATGCGTACCGGGGAGCGCCCTCGTGTAGTTGCTTCTCCCATCGTGCAACGAGAGGCGGGCAACACGACCCCGATCTCATCGAGAGACGCTCCACAGTCGACGATCGAGAATACATTTACTCTCACGCAAATGGACCACTCCTCGGACCCCACTGCTGGAACAGCCCAAATAGACGACGTCCAAGATGACATCGACTGGGTCCTGCAGGCAACTCGCCTAAGCAATGCAGGAACACCCGAATTCGGACTTCCAAATGAGCAAGAGGATTCTCTCAATCAATCGTACGGCCTGCTACCTACGCCATCTACCCAAGAATACAGCTTCAACAACTTCAATCAGGATCACGGCCTTCAGTCCCTCGAACAGCAGCAACCGACTAGAGACCTTTCAGGCAGCGTGGACAGTCGACGAAGTTCATCCATCGACTGTGACGCATTCCGGCCCAGCAAAGTCCACGACTGCACCACCGAGGCTCTGATGCTAGTTGCTGATTTTCATGTCTTGGCAGCTGGCTGCTTAACTGCAGCGAAAGACCCCATTTCTCCATTTAATCTGGGGTGCTACACTGAAGACACTCCGAGAGAGATGGGGACAGTCCTGTCGGAAAACCGAAAGGCCCTGAAGAGGCTCGACAATTTGCTCGACTGCCGCTGTTCTACCAGGCAGGAGGTTTTGGTCTTAATCTACCTGGCCATCGCCAAAGCTGTAGAGTGGTATGCGGCGGTGCTCGGTAGCGACGACGATGAGGCGTCGCAGGAAGACGACGATCCAGCCACACCCCGGATGTTCAGACGGATCGCGAGAACCAGTTCATTCATGGGAAGCTATTCTTTGGACAACGACGCCCAGAGACTAGTCAGTGCGCACCTTGTCTTGACTCAGCTAAAGGATCACGTCCACCCTCTCTTGAAGAGATTGCGTCATAGACATCCGTCAACGTCGGCATCAATGGCGGACGATTCCTCGGAGCCGTCCACCTCCGGCCGGCGTACTTCTAGCGTTATCGAACATCACCACCTTGCTCTTTCGGAGGAGCTCAACCGGATTTCTGCGAAGGCAAACACCATCAAGCAAATTTGTTAAACATTTCTTTTCATCTGTTGGGGGTCTTCGATTGTTTTTGGTATTTTGAGTTATAATTAGGGGACGGGCAAACAGAGCCATGGATGCGAGCTGGAGAATCTCACTTGAAACAGCAGTGGACACTTAGCATAGGAATGGAGGCATGAGCATATCAGCGGGTCGGCTTTTAGGCATATATGATACCAGGTTGCTATTAGGCATATTGGCGCGGGGAATCGATCTGTACAGCATCTTTGTTGCTATTAGGCATTGGCTCGAAGCGGGTTGGAGATATCCTTTGTGGGCAGTTAGTCCCATTAGTCGCGATGGGGTTTCCACGTCGGCCTTTTGGTTTCGGAGTTGAAGGTTATTCTGAATTTTGGACATGTTATTTTGGGAGTCAAATGAGAAACGGCCAACTTCTGATAAAATATAAAAGACAAATATACTATGGAATAATTCATTAGGTGCCTCATGAACATTCAAACGTTCTTTCTATGTCCCAGATGTGTGCATTAGCAGTCTCTCTGAAATCTTTCGTATCATTCAAATTGCTATTTACAAGGAAGAATCAGACCGTGTGATCTCAATCAGTGAGAGCTCGCCTTGGTCTGGACGATGGATCCTATGCACTCGCAACTTAGGCGTCACAGAGCTGCACAAGTCTTCAAATGCTGCTCTAGTTCTCTCGCGGCCGTTCAGATTCATGAGCATCAACATATCACGGTCACTGGAATTGTCAGCTCAATCTCTGTTAGATGTAAAAGCGGTGAACTTACTGCATCCGGCGTTCTCTCTCGCGGCTTTCCGTTCCAGGGTCTGGAACGACAACCTCGTTGACGATGATCCGGTCTTGTGGCCGCAGAGCAGATGCAAGGCCTTGCAGGATGTTCCGCGCATACTTGTCGCTCCAGTCATGGAGGATGAAGCGACAGAAATAGGCAATGCCCTCGTTGTCAGCCACATCATGAGGCGGCTGCGGCGTCATAAAATCGTGGGGCCTGTACATGATGCGCGACTTGAAAGCCTCTGGGCAGGACTTTTCGCCAACGGCTACGGTCTCCGGCAAGTCCTGGACCTCAAATCGAAGCTTGGGGTACTTCTCGGCCAGCGCGATTGACACATGGCCTGGACCGCCGCCGACGTCAACGATGAGATGCCCGGACTGATCCAACGTGTGCCAGGGATACCCTCCGTTCACCGCATGGCGGAAATCGTAGGCACCTCCCGCGGCAATTCCGCGCATCGCACGGGCGAACATCTCATGCAGTTGAGTCCCGTCGGCCTCGCGGAATCGTTGGAATTGGGAGATTTTGCGACCGATGGATACCCCGTAAGGAGCCTCATCGGCCTCCATGCTGTAGCCGTACTGTTCAAGAGCCTTCGGGATGGAAGCGCCCGCGGGATACGCGATGGTTGCGCTGAGATCCATCCAAGCCTCTAGATCAGGATCGGTGACCAAAAGCGCAGATGTGGGGTTGTGCGCTACCAGCCCACCGGGTTGAACATCGAACAAGCCGTAAGACGTGGCATGCTCAAGGATACGCGCAACAAGCGCCGGTTGAATCTCAGGCTTGCCGACGGCTTGAGAGATCGCCGGATATGTGGTGGTCCCCTTGAGCGGGACGTGGCTGGCGAACTTGTACTTGAGAATCACCTGAAAGGAGGCCGAAGCACAATGCTCGAAACTCAATGCCAGCAACTGCTCCCTTGGACCCCGGATAAGCCGAATGAGCTGCTCCGCAGCGTCAACGATGGCGGCCTTTGCGTTGAAGTATGGCGCATTCTCGAGAGTCAGGTCAAGGTTAGGCGCGGGAGCCGAAGAGGATGGTTGTGGGAGCCGACGCTTTTCGCAGAACTTCGTTATATCCGCCGCTGCTGAATGAATCGACGACACAAGCTCAAAGAGCTCGTCTTTTTGGGCGGCGCTAGGCATGACTGAAGAATTTGGGGAAATGGGGAAAAATGGACGATCTTCTTTTTGCAGGGGTGTGGGTTGTCAATGCGTTCCAGCCAACAACGTTAAGCACTTAATGTTGAGAGGTGAGACTGTGGACTTGGTTTCTCTTTTTAAGACGGGTTTACATTGACGGATCGCGAGCTCCCCGTGAAAGTTTCACGTAGGCAGTTTTCCCACTCAACAACACAGCGTTCACGGTTCGCGATCATCGTGGGCTCTTCGTCCGGGCTTCTGTCATCTTGACTTTTCTGTCATCCAACGGTTACCGCGACACGGAAAATCAAGGCATCCCACAGATGTAGGAGCGGGAAGCCGCCCTCGTGGTCTGTCTCGGCAACCTTGCGGGGACCGCGGACGAGGTACACAGACATGGATCATTAATCCCCAATATCAAGAAGGTTTAGTTAGCGTATCAAGAAAGCTTCTTTGGAAGAAACCGATACCGACAATCCTAGCCTGAACCAATCAGACAGGTCCGTAGAGAATAGTCCTACGCAGTATTATCTGGTGGTCCGCCGTTCATCCGTACGAACGCCCGTACGCCCTAAGCGAATTGTTCCGTATGATCTCATGACTTTCCAACTGGTTGGCGAACCATTTGCCTATCCCATCACTAAAAAGCTTATTTTTGAAGCAGTATCCATCCCACACAACCCCCACCTATCGCAGGCACCCCCTCGGCATCTGAATATACTTCATTCGTTCCAGACTTCTTGTCCCCTTCTGTAGGAAGATCACCGACCACAAGCCTTCTCGTAGGCAAGCAAAGATATCCTAAACAGGAAGATATTCCACATATTTACAAAGGGCCCGTCAGTCAGCAGCATGCATTTACTCCAATTAAATGTTGAATGTCCTGCCTCCAGCCCCAAGCGCATGAACATATGGTATCTCCGGATGTTTGGAAGGCTGTACGCATCGGCGTTGTCTTACGGGCTTTCAATAGACAAAGATTCTGTTCTTGGTGATCTATTTCATTGTTGATGTGAATGAAGGAATTGAAGTCCATGCGGTTTCTATTCTTGCGCATAGATGGCACAGCATCTTGATAGAATGGGAACGTAATGTCCCGGCAGCCTCCCAC
The DNA here is from genome assembly GCF_000319635.2 of Colletotrichum fructicola Nara gc5. Lineage (NCBI taxonomy): Eukaryota > Fungi > Ascomycota > Sordariomycetes > Glomerellales > Glomerellaceae > Colletotrichum > Colletotrichum fructicola. Next base: position 1,199,166 of record NW_027094051.1, on the reverse strand, counting down.
ATACCGGATTACCGATTACTCAAGTACATCCGGCGATTCCAAACTTTGGCCAGGTGCCAAAGACTTTCCCGCAATATTGATCCCCGTCAAGATGACAGACCACCCGACGCTCGGTAGATCCCACGTGTCTCTTTACCCCAAGTAGCCTGGTGAAACATTGTCAGGACATTGAAGCACTGATTCAAGTCTGCGACAGTAGTCCATGTAGCCGAGTCTCTAATGCAGAGTAGAAAGGCCCTTCTAGTGAACCTACGCATCGGTCCCGCACAGCCATATCCCAACTCGACAAAATCGGCGAATCCGCCCCGAGAAGTGGAGCCACGTCTTCCAACTATCGGCGTTGAAGCCCCGATAATCGTTTCTTGTGATTGCGATCTCGATTGGATTGCTCTTACCTTTCGTAGTAACGGCCCTCGACTAATACATCGAGATCTACGCGGTTTCAAATCCTCTAAACGAGAAAGATCGCGATTGCACAGAGCCCCATAGGTGGCTTCACTTTGTAGCTCGAATCAGGACCAGCCAACTGAGCCGATTAAGAGTTGGTATGATGTTACAGGCTCAACACGCAACTTATGGTTCTTGGAAACAATTTTACAATACGAGTAAACTAAGATCTAAGGAGAAGTCCAGAAACATTCCAATGGGCTCATGATCGCGATCGTCCACCTAGCAGCCCGTCCAGGGCTTGCAGTCTACCAAAGACCGCAGACCAAACATCTTCTGTGAACCTATTTCGCTATGCTTGATACTGCGATGAGCTCGATTGCGCATGCCTTCCTCAAATGCCCCGACAGCTTGCGAGGAAGGTGATCCCTGAGTGGCAGTGAGAATCTTGGCTAGACTAGCAGCATCGCAAATTGCGGTCTGGGCCCCAATCCCACCACACGGGCTCATGGGATGAACTGCATCACCAAGTACCGTCACCATGGAAGAGGGCTGCCATGCGGGAACTTCTGGGACCGAAGATACAACACGTATGAGTGTTGCTTGCCGCGTGTCCTGGAGTTCGAACACGCAGCGGATGGAAGGGTGCCACTCCTCTGTGATGGCCAAGCTAAGTTTGGCAGCGTCGTTTGGGACTTGTCCTGATGTCAGACCCCCTACTTTGGATGCCGAGGTGCCATCGGGAAATCGAAAGCGGGGCTCAGGGCCGATGAGTGCCCAGTAGAGATAGTCTTCAGGCAAGGAATGTTGCGACCGGCTGGCCTTGCTGAACCGAATAGGTTCTAACAGGAGGGTGACCGGAGAGTCCCCGATGAAGCAAGACTGGAGCATGGGTGCGTGGTCGGAGACAACTGTCATCCACCTAACTCCTTTCTCCGGGAACTTCGCAAGTACCTCTGGGGTAAGGGGTGTCTTTCCATAGATGCATGCGGCGCCGGTGTCCTTGAGTAGAGACTTCGGGATGTGATTGCGGCGGATCACCGAGTGTAAGCCATCAGCGCCCACGATGAATCGGCCTTTGACTGTATGGCCGTCCTTGAAGGTAGCTGTGACCACGCCACGCTCAGCATCGGTCTTGTATGAATCAAGCTCTTTCCCGAAGAAGATGTGCTCTTCAATACCGGCCATCAGAATCTTTCGGAACGATGATCTGTCAACGCAATAGTGCGGGTTGAGACCGATTTTGCCGCTCAAGCCTCCACCAGACCGGCTTTTGATGACCATGCCCGTGAAGGGGTCCAAGTCTGTTTCCCCGATTGATAGAGTAGCGCACGAGGTTTGGAACATCTCGTACACAACCTTGGGCAGAATATCGGAGAGCGCCTCAGCGGCATCGCCCTGGAGCTTCAAGCGGTATCCCTGTGGGCGCGAGTCGACTGCTGGATCGCGCTCGTAAACCCGGAAGGGGATTTGGCTTTTCCTCAATGCCTGGGCCAGGCACAGACCGCTTATTCCCGCCCCGATGATGAGGACGGGCTGATCCGCACTTGTGGGTGTGATCGGGCTTTTGGGTGTGCAACCGTTGCGCAGATCGGACGCTGACTCTTTGAAAGGGTTGCCGTTTGTGGTAGGCTTCAGCTGAACTGTCAACAGCCCCATCACGCTATCTTCAGGCTGTTCCAGATGCATTATTTGCATCCCGACCTCGTTGAGCAGAACTTTCCAGTCATCGAGCTCGCGCTCTCTGGCGTTGAAGACTTGCATCATCATGAGATCGCGTACTCTCAGCTGCTGCTCATGGAGGACTGTTGTTGAGCCTGGTGGAGGGAGCAGTGTATCCATGATCACCACACGGGCATTGGGCCGCTTCTCCAGCACTTCGCGAAGTTGCTGGAGAATGATGCGGGCATCTCTGTCCGGCCAATCATGGATGATCATTCGAAGGAAGTAAACATCTGCATCGACCACAGGCTGGGCCTTGAAGAAGTCGTGTGACATGAACTGGATCCGCGACTTGACCGCGGGGTCAAGCTTGTCGTCTGCCTCAAAGGCTTTCTGGGCAGTTGCAACGGTTTCCGGCAAGTCCTGAACGACAAACTCAAGGCGCGGGAACTTAGTCGCGACTTGCGCGGCAAGTTGGCCGTGAGATCCCCCCACGTCAACAACCTTGGCGCCATCGGGGAGAGAGCCCCAGTCAAAGCTCTCAACCGCGTGGGCCAAGCTCCACGACCGGGAAGCGGTAACGTTGCGCATGTAGTCGGAAAATACCGATGTCAGCTCCGCGTTCTTACGGATGTGGTCGAAAAACGGGTCCGGGGTGTCAAGGGCCAGGTTGAAAGCCGTCTGGTCTTTGGCGTCGGTATCACCCCATCGGCGAGTGGCGTCGGCGAATCGATACGCCACCGGCATGGAGTAGTTCATCATCCAGCGTGCCCAGCTCATGAAGTTGTCATCCCGCAGGAGGAGAGATGACGCGCGGCTATGAGCTACGTGGCCGGGGAGGGGCTCCTCGAGGAAGCCGTTGACTACGGCCATGCGTGCAACACCTTTGAGATGCTTCACAGGAACACCCGCGTCGGCTGCCAAGGTGGTATAGGCGATGGACCCTGTGGCAGGAAGATGATGGAGAACATTGAGATCCACCAGCCAGCGTACACAGGTCAATTCCTGATACTGTTCTCACTGTAAGCAAGTAAATGAATGAGAAGTAACACTATCTCAGACTTACGCTGTTGGCTAAGTGCTCAAGGTATCCATCCGCGGTGGTGGCAAGTTGGAGTAACTTAGTGGCCGACTCAATAAGCTTTTTCCGCGGATACTGAATCGAAGACCTCGAAGTATCTTCTAGCAAGCTAGCCAGTGTAGTTTGGCCGGATGCACCATTGTGCGACTCTGTATCCAGGTGACGCAGCAGCTCCGGGCCGTGTAACCCAATCTCATCCAGAGAGCTCTTGAGTTTCTGGTACAGATCCATTGTCAAAACAAACAAGAGTGATGTTTTCAGCGGCTGAATGAATGATAGGATGATGATTGTGAACCTGAAAGAGGGAATGATTGAGACGGATGTGTTTTGTTGACGGTCCCTTGAGTCTGGGTTGCGAAAAGTGGGCAGACGAAAGTCATTGTGTTTCGGGGTATTGAATATAATGCCCCCTCGGGAACCTGAAAACCGCAACTACGGGGACTCGGTAACACCAACTACACGATGGAAAAAGCCGAGTCATCTCATGATGTCCAAATTATCTCTTAAAGATGCATGAAATCTCCAGACGACGAGAATTTACTTCGTCATCAGTCGTCATCGAACGAATGAAGTCTTCGATTTATATCAGCTACGTTTGAGTTCGGATGCAAGTCATCTTTCATCTAAACCATAACTCTCAGCCTCTCGTCTTTTGGTGATCTTTAGTCTTCTATATTCATTCTCTTTACGCCCGCCCATACTGGTGCACTGCCACCCAAGACATACACCATTACACGATGGCTGTCCACAAGGAAGTTTACGCCTATGTCTTCGGCGACCAGACCTATGACAGCGCAGAAACGTTGCGCAGTCTCGGGCAAACACACAATGATCCCCTCGTTACGGACTTCATCGAACGCAGTTGCGCCGTGCTCAAGCGTGAAATCGCACAACTGCCTTCAGCACAACAGTCGCGATGCCCTCGCTTTGCAAAGATCGCAGACTTACTGTCACACTACCGCGCTGGCGCCCTCAACCCCTGCCTGTCTCAGGCTTTCACCTGTATAGCCCAGTTGGGTCTCTTCATTCGCCAACACAGCAGCGGCTGCCAAGTATACCCAACCCCCGAGCAGTCATGCCTTGCCGGTGTATGTACGGGCGCTCTTGCTGCGGCGGCAGTGAGCTGTGCTCACAGCGTGTCCAGCCTGATGGAGCCTGCTCTGCACGCTGTGGCTATCGCCGTTCGTCTTGGAGCTCTTGCTTGGGACGTTTCCGGTAGAATCAACAACGATGATGAAAACTCGAGCTCTACTAGCGAATTCGCTGCTTGGTCATACGTTGTTGCAGGCTCAAGTCCCAAAGCACTTGCCGATGCTCTGAAGCAGTACGCTGCTGAGACGATGCTTCCAATCACTTCCGTTCCCTACATCTCTGCGATCGTGGTATGTAAACACCAGTCCCATATGCTATTTCCGCTAGTAATGTGACTAACTTCGTGATAGGGCCCAACCCAATCAACTGTTTCTGGACCCCCGGGTATTGTTACCGACTTCCTGGCTTCAGCAATGGGAAAAGCTGTTGCGCCAACCAGCACAGTCCTCCCCATCGCGGCTCCCTACCATTCAGCCCTTCTCTACAGCGAAGGAGATATTGCTCAAGTATTGTCCGGTCTACCCAAGAGCAATTTGCCTCGCAGTCAGATTCCCATCATTTCCACCAGCGCCGACTGTCAAGAAGTTGTCAGCGGCTCCACGCTTCGCCACGTTCTCGAAGAGGCTGTGCGAGACTGTCTTCAACGGCAAATGGCCTTGGATCAGCTCCCCCAGCGCCTTGCCCAGCACGTCAAGAATACTTCAAAGTCTGTGTCTGAAATTAACACGGAAGTGGTTATACAGCCAATTGCTTTCAAAGGCACAGAGCGCTTGGTGCCTCCCCTCCGCCGCCAGTTGCCCACAGACTTGTTCTCTGTAAGAGAAGCATCCCATGACACCACCGAAGATCCTGCCTTGGACTCATCATTAGGATCAAATGGAGGAGTTTCAAAGTCTCCTATCGCAATTCTTGCTGCTTCTGGCAGATTTCCAGGCCGTGCAGACACGATGGACGCCTTCTGGGACATTCTCATCCGTGGCGTTGACACCCACGAGATGGTTCCTCCTTCTCGTTGGAACTCCTCAGCTCATGTTGGAGACACCAGCAACAAGAATGTTTCAGGAACCGGCTTCGGCTGCTGGCTGCACCAAGCATCTCAATTTGACATTGCATTCTTCAACATGTCACCGCGAGAGGCTTCCCAAGTGGACCCCGCTCAACGCCTGGCTCTTTTGACAGCGGCCGAGGCTCTTGAGCAAGCAGGTATTGTACCTGATCGCACGCCATCGACCCAGAAGCACCGCGTGGGCGTTTGGTTTGGATCTACCAGCAATGACTGGATGGAGACAAATAGCGCACAGAATATTGACACCTACTTCATTCCGGGTGGCAACCGAGCCTTCATTCCCGGCCGCATCAACTATCACTTCAAGTTCCGCGGGCCCAGCTACACGATTGATACCGCCTGCAGCTCCAGTCTCGCAGCTTTGCACCTAGCATGCAATGCGCTGTGGCGAGGAGAAGTTGACACGGCCATTGTTGGCGGCACCAATGTTCTGACGAATCCCGACATGACTGCTGGCCTAGACCGGGGCCATTTCCTATCTCGTACTGGAAACTGCAAGACATTTGACGATAGCGCTGACGGTTACTGCCGCGGTGAGGCCGTTGTCACTATCATTCTGAAGAGACTAGACGATGCCATGGCAGACAAGGACCCGATCCAGGCCTGTATTCGGGGCATTGCGACCAACCACAACGCAGAGGCAGAGTCTATCACAAGACCTCATTCCGAGGCTCAGATGGAGCTTTTCGATCATCTCCTCGCCGAGACAAACATCAGTCCCAGCGACATCAGTTACGTCGAGATGCACGGCACAGGTACTCAAGCCGGAGATGCGGGCGAAACCACGTCTGTCGTGACAACGCTCTCTTCCCTGACGGCGCGAGGCTCATCCGTTCGACCTGCGACACACCCTCTTCACATTGGTGCTGTGAAGTCAAACGTGGGACACGGAGAGGCTGCTGCAGGTGTTACAAGTTTGGCCAAGGTGCTTCTGATGATGAAGCACTCCACTCTTCCGCCCCATGCCGGAATCAAGACCAAGGTCAACCATAGACTGCCTGATCTGCCATCGCGCAATACCCATATTGCGATGGAAGCAACCGAGTGGCCTAGACCTCAAAACGGAACCCGTCGTGTCTTGCTGAACAACTTCTCCGCCGCTGGAGGGAACACCGCCATGATTCTGGAAGACGCACCTGTTCCCCGCAAGATCAAGACTCGAGACCCCAGACAACATCATATTGTTGCCATTTCCGCAAAGACTCCAGACTCTCTGGTCGCAAATCTCCGAAATATAATTCAGTGGCTTGATGGCCCGGCGACACTCTGGGATACGAATCTTCTTCCCAAACTCTCATACACCACCACATCTCGCAGGATGCACCACCGTCACAGAGTTGCGATTCCTGCCGCCAGTCTCGATCAGCTCAGGTCTTCTTTGCAGAAATACCTAGACTGGAGAACCGGGGACAAGAAGAGCGTTCCTGTGCCGCCCCGTGGGGCAGGCGTCGTGTTCACCTTCACTGGACAGGGTTCTCCACAGGCCGGTATGGGAGCTGACCTGTACGCGCGCTTCACGTCTTTCAGAACCGATGTGCAGCGCTACGACCATCTATGCACACAAATGGGAATGCCGTCAATTCTTCCTGTTTTTGAGCAGGCAAGCAGCTTCGGTAGTGGATCTCCCACTTTGCTTCAGCTGTCTCATGTCTGCTACCAGATGGCTCTCTGCAGACTTTGGCAATCTTTCGGCGTCAAGCCTCAGGCGGTTGTTGGTCATAGTCTGGGAGAGTACGCGGCCATGTACGCGGCTGGTGTACTGTCTCAAGCCGACGTGATTTACCTGGTCGGCAGCAGAGCCAAGTTGATGGAGGAACACCTCTCAGCTGGCTCCCACATCATGCTAGTGGTGCTAGCGCCAGAGGCCACCGTCCTCGCAGCATTGCCAGAATCCGCCAAGAGAGACTTCGAGGTTTGCTGCCGCAATGGAAAGCATAACGTTGTTCTCGGTGGAAAAACCGCTCAGATGTTGGAGATCAGGGTGCTCCTTGAGTCAAAGGGCATGCGATGCCACGTCCTCGACACGCCTCTTGCCTTCCACACCTCGCAGGTTGATCCTATTCTTGTTCCGTTCTTCAGACTTTCATCGAAGGTTCGAGTCCGCGACCCCATTGTACCCGTTATCTCCCCGACACTCAGCAAGGTTCTCCGCAAGTCATCGGAGTTCGGCGATGGCTACTTTGTCCGACACTGCAGGAACCCCGTCAACATTCAGGAGGCTTTGAACATTGCGAAGAGCGAGGATCTCATCAACGACAAGAGCATCGCTGTCGAGATTGGCCCTGCTCCAGTAGTCTGCCGCATGGTCAAGGACGTCGTCGGACCGCAGATGCAGGTGTTTGCTTCTTTACACAAGGGAATCGACACTTGGCAACTGCTTGTGGAAGCCATGGCAGGCATGTACATGGCTGGCGTCAATATCGAGTGGAACAAGTACCACGAAGACTTTCCCGAGTGTCACGAAGTCTTGCAGCTACCAGCCTACGGGTGGACGCTCAAGGAGTACTGGATGCAATACGTCCACGATTGGAGTCTTCGCAAGGGCGAGCCAGCTGCCACCATGGGCCCTGCCAGGTTCCCTCACTCCTCTATCTACAGAGTGGTGAAGGATACTTTGCGTGGAAGCGCCGATGGGCAGGTCGTGGTCGACATTGATCTCAACTCGAAGGACGTTCATTCTATGGCTCAAGGACACAAGGTCTACGGTGTTCCACTGTGCACTCCGGTAAGCCATTCACCTGTCTCTGACATGACTTAGCTAATTCTTATCCGTAGTCTGTTTACGCCGATATCTCTCTTATGATCGGCAACTACGTTACGCAAGTCACCGGTATGGCCGTTGATGAAATGGTCACCGAGATCGCGGAGATGCATATTCAAAGCGCCTTGGTTGCGAACGATGTCGGCAAGGAGCAGATCCTCCGCACTGATGCCAAGTTCGACAAGGAGAGCAACACCGTGTTTTGCACCTTCTCCAGCGTGGATGTAAGTTTGAACAGCCCATGACTGATTGAGTATTAATATACTGACATGTATATCCAGAGCAAGGACAAGATCATCGAGCAACATGCCAATTGCAAAATCCGCTTCTCTCCTTCCGAGGCAGTCAGATCAGGCGCCACCCTCGAGGCGGCTTCGTCAGATGCATTGGCTCGCTCGAAGGCCCTGCATGCACAGGTCGGAGAGGCCGGTAACACCTTCCGATTCAGCAAGGCCATGATCTACAAGATGATCACCCAGCTTGCCGACTTCGACCCCAAGTACCGTGGTCTCTCTGCGGTCACCCTCAACAACGACACCTTCGAAGCTGCCGGCATGGTTTCTTTCAAGGGACTTCCCGATAACGACACTTGGTTTTCCAACCCAGCCTATCTCGACGCGATCTCGCAGCTCGGTGGTTTTGTGATGAACGCCAACGAGGGTGTCGACCTGGAGAAGGAGATCTTTGTCAATCACGGATGGGAGTCCATGAAGCTTCTCACTCCCAAGCTGGACCCAAACATGACTTATTACTCGTACGTCAAGATGACCGAGGGAGAGAGCAAGCTTTGGATGGGAGACGTCATTGTATTTGATGAGAGCTACAATCTCGTCGGGTTTGTCGGAGGTGTCACGGTAAGTCGATTTGCAGTCGCCTGTAGACTCCATCAGTGGCTAACATCGACCAGCTCCAAGGCGTTCCTAAGCGACTCATGCAGTACATCGTCAATTCTGCCAACAAAAAGGTCTCCGGTGGTATCCCGTCAGCAGCAGATCAACGCGCACCTACGCAACAAGCCCCACTGTCACCGACCATCGAGAGACACGCCGATGTTGCCCCGTCAGCTGCAATTGATGCAGTCCCTCAAGCGGCTGCCGATACCCAGAACGAGTCCGCGAACATGTGGGAAGTCGCTCTTGCCATTTTGTCGGAAGAGAGCGGCATCGACAAGGGAGACCTTGCTGAAGATGTCGCCTTGGCGGACTTGGGCATCGACTCTCTCTTGTCTCTGGTTGTCTGCGGCCGTATCCGCGATGAGCTAGACATCGATCTACCTGAGCGAGCCCTCTTTGTTGAGTGCACCACCGTTAGCGATGTCAAGCTGCGCATATGCGGACCTGATTTGGCATCGCCTGTCTCTTCGTCGACAACGCTTACTTGCAGCGACTCTGACTCCGTGGACTTGGAGTCGCCGGATCTGGTGGAGAGACCCTCGCCAATTCTGGACATGGACACCGAAGATGCGTGTCCCACACCGGCATCGTCTCTTGACGACGAGTCCATCGATGACCTACTGGATGATATCGTGAAGCCGAAAGCCCCATCGATTCCCCCGGCTTGGTCCATGTATCTCCAGGGCTCTCGGAAGAGGTCCACTCAGACACTCTTCTTGTTCCCTGATGGTTGCGGTGCTGCGACATCGTACCTCACTCTACCGGCCATTGCCCCGACTACGGGACTTGTGGCATTCAACTCGCCATTTATCAAGTATGTCTCTGCTTCATTTCTGCTGTACTCTTCCTTGTACTGACAAACCTTTCTTGCAGAACTCCATCTCGCATGTACGATCACAACCTCCAAGACGTCCTCGATTCTTACATTGCCGGTCTTCGCAACCGCCAAGAAAAGGGCCCTTACCACCTCGGAGGATGGTCGGCCGGCGGAATTCTCGCCTTTGCTATTGCATCGCAGTTGATAGCCGCGGGTGAAAAGGTCGCCTCTCTGACCTTGATTGATTCACCGCCACCCAACAACGGCTTGGATTGCCTGCCAGACAGGTTTTACGAACATTGCACAAAGGTCGGCATTTTCGCCAACGAGATGCGCCGGGGTGCAGATGATGCCCCGCCGCCCGACTGGCTGATGCCGCACTTCCGTGCGTCAACGCAGCTGCTCAATGATTACTATGCCCCTCCGTTGTCACCTTCTGGCGCAAGAGGACTGCAAGTCAACATCATCTGGGCGGGCGAGTGTGCATTCGACGGTGTTCGCTACCCGAAGATGCCGCCGCCCAAGGAGGGGGAGGTGGATGTGGATGACATGAAGTTCCTCACGGAACGCAGGAAGGATTTCGGGCCTGGGAAGTGGGCTGAGCTATTCCCTGGGGCGAACATCACCAGCAGAGTTGTTGAGGGAGAACATCACTTTAGCATGATGCGGGGAGAGGGCGCTGAGAGACTGGTGGAGCTGGTGAGAGATGGTTTGAAGCAAGCATCTTCTGCATGAATCAACTTCATGTTTTCATTTGTTGGCGTTTAGGTCATTTCATAGCGATGGCTAACTTCATGGCGTTGGCGTTGGGCATCGGCATTGGATCGGATTGGATTTTGATTCCCTTTTTCTCATATTACCCAAATTGCAGCTATCGTCATAGAGAATCAATTACAGCAGATAGAAAATTTCATGTGCAAACACACTTAGACATCCGATGCTGAAGATAGCTTAATGTCCGAATGTGATCCCCCCGACCAGTAAGTAACAAGCTGAGGAACAAGCTAAAGAGGTCCCGCGGTGGGGGATATCGGCAGCTCTCATCTTTCCAGCAACAGAGACTTACGCCCTTGAGCACGAGCAGATAACTAAACCACCGGCGGGTTTCACCTATCTTCGCAGTGAAAGGAAACAGCGAAGTCCTCGGGAAAGTGCCGATGATGTGCTTGCTACAATGCTAGGGGACCCAGTCACCGGTCTTCAACCCCGAGCTCAACCGACAATCGGCGATCCTCGAAGAACGGAGTTTACTGGAGAACGGAGTCTGCTGGAAAACGGAGTCTACCGGAGATTTGGCATGTTGCGAGTTTCAAATGGCGGCTAAGAGTTGCAGACCTTTCGCCCCTTTGCTTGCTCCACGTGGCGCCGGAAGCTTCCCACAACACTTGGGATTTACTTTTCCTCGGAGGGCGTTTCCGTCATACACCCAGTACGGCAACTGATCACCAAAGGGGTAATGACGGGGGGAGAATTTGGCAGTATAACAAGGTAACCATATCAAAACTATGTCCATGTCGTTCAGCTGACGCCGTTCGACTGATTGAAATTCGCTGAAAATGGCTGTCTTTCCACAAACAAATGCCTGGCATCAACCCTGGCACGACATGCGCCCGACAAACTAGTGCTAGTTATCATTGAGAGGGTATATGGTTCCCAAAGAGTTCACGAGAGTCAATTTGGTAATGAAAGTTTATAATGTGCGTTTTAATTCTATGCTAGCTGTCTTGTAATGCAATCCTATCCATGTGTTTCTGGTCAATGGTGTCAGGTACTGTCCGCCGATCAACAGTGAACTCCGACACACCAGCAACATCATAGTTCCTCCTGCAAAGCACCTCCATGGGGCAGCTTGAATCCTCCCGGAACTTGAGTCTGGAAAACCTGCTTAGGATCATACTTTCTGCTCGTGGCAATCAGCTGCTCTAACGTGCTGGGACTGCGGCGAAGAAGCGGGTTCTGCCAGCTTTCAGCGTAGGTTGCCTGCAGGTAGCTGCGGTAGACGCCCATCTCCTTGGCCTTGCGCTCGGCACCTTCAATGAGGTCCTGAACCGCCTGCTCAATGGTGTCATCGCTAGACCCCTCATTGCCGTCGACAGAAACTGCCAGGTGGATGTAGATGAGGTTGCCCTCCGTCTGGATGGGGCCCATTGAGTCAGATGCCCCACGGCGCTCAGCCATGACGGACGGAACTGGCTGGTAGGCCATGGCAACTGAGAAGCCATCAAGATCCAGGTAGCGTTGGAAGGCTCTGTCGGCCATCTGGAAGAACTCCTCCATCATTTCCTCAGAAGGCGCGAAGCTGATGGTGGCGAACAGCCATCTCTTTGGGTATGTTGCTAACGCGGCGTACTCGCGAGAGACGGATGTGACGTTGTCAACTCGAAGAGTGTTGGTCGGGCCACCTGGGAATAGCGGCTTCTGCGCAATGTTGAGGAAGGACTTGAAGACGGCAGGCTCGATGACAGGTGGGTCGCTCTTGGTATACTGCAAGCTGCTGCCGATAAACCAGCTCCTGGTGGCGTTGCTGAGAACGAGGTTGTTGATGTAGTGCACGTAGGGATCGTATGATGGCATCGACGCCAGATCCGCGTGTGCCTTGAAGTGCTCTTTGCGGGTTGAGATGTCGTGGAATGTCTGGCCTCCCCAGAACTTGCCCTGAGGGAAGGTCTGCATGGTGATGGCTGTGACGACGCCGAAGTTGTTGGCGCCGCCTCTGAGGGCCTTCCACAAGTCCTTGTTCTCTCCCTCGTTCGCGTGGACGATATCGCCGCTGGCAAGAACGACCTCGAAGTCCTCAACAACGTCGCAGATGAAGCCATAGCGAGGAGAGAAGAATGAAGTACCGCAGCCGAGGACTGCACCTCCCACACCAACACCCGCGACACGGGCGCCCAGGGTACTAAGATCGTATAGGTCAAGTTGCTCAGTAACCTGGTCCCAAGTCTGACTGGGACTAACAACAATGGTCTTGCGATCCGATGAGATACCGGAGGCCGGAAGACGAGCCAGGTCGATTAAGACTCCGCCGTCGATGCTTGCGGCGCCTTTGTAGGGAGTATGCCCGCCACCGCGGATGGCAAACTGGCATTGATTCTTGCGTAATTCGAAACCTCGAGTGAGAGATCTCACTGCAATCGAGACATCATTAGATGACTCGGGAACGACGATGCAGGCTGGATGAGTCTCAGCGTTCTTGAGACTGAAGTATGAGCCGACCGACGAGGTGTAAGCTGTCTCGCGGGGTATCACCACATTGTGGCTGCCCATCAACTTGACAAGTGCCTCACACTTTGATATAGTTAGCAAGTCAACATGCAAAGCTCATTGATTCAAAGGACTCACGCATGATGTCGAAGATGCAACCGCGTCTTCTACTGCTGCACTGCCAGGCGCAGAGTTCAGGCTCCCCAAGAGGATCTGATTGCTGGATGCCAGCTTCGAGAGGCTGAGCACCCACTGTTGGAGACCTGCGCCGAACATGATTCAAAATCTTAAAATTCTATGGCGATATGGGAAAATGCGGAATTGAGCTTTGATAGGGTTGACATGATGGAATTCTAGAGAAAGCGGATGATGCTTCAACAAAAGTACCGGGCGATTGCGCGAGTCGGCCAGATGGGGTGTTGTCCAATCGCCGAAAGTTTAGTACGTTTCCCTTAGTTTTGGGCGGTTCCCGCGCCCCGGGAAAGCACTACGGCAAACGAATAGCACCCTGTAACGGACAATTATGAGCATTCACCGGTCTCGTCAACGCTGGAAACATGCTGGTTTATCCGCAGGTTCATAATACAGCAGGTGAAGAAGACATCTAAACCCAAGCTGGAGTTTTGTCTGAATCGTCTACTCCAAGGACAATTCACGAACACTTCTCGCCAAAATGCCTGGTCTTACTACTACCGATATTCACAAAGTCGCGGTGGTTGGGGTAAGCCCCAGGCCATCCATGCCCATAGGGGAGTGTATGCTGACAACATGGGCAGAAAGGATATGTCGGAGGATACGTCTACGACAAACTCGTCGACGCCGGCTTCGATGTGACGGTCCTCTCTCGTTCGAACCCAAATAACAAGGCCAACGTCCGGGTCGTAGATTACGAATCCACGAAAAGCCTCACAGAGGCGTTAGAAGGCCAGGATGCCGTCGTCTCGACCATCTCGATGGCAGGCTGGCCCCACCAGTACAAGCTGATTGACGCCGCCGTCGCCGCAGGCACCGTCAAGCACTTCATCCCCAGCGACTTCACCGCGCTCTCCACCAACCCGCAAGTTGCCAGTCTGCCGTACTACAGAGACGCGGTCGGCATCCAAGACTACCTGCGGAAGAAGGCAGAGAACGCAAACATGAAGTGGACTATCATTCAGACAGGTCCCATCATCGGGTGTGTGCTGAACGGGGCGTATGCGTACAACTTCCAAGACCGGACTGCGCTTCAAGTTGGCGACGAGAGCAACAGTAGCCACAAAGTCAGCATGACGCGGGGCTACACCATTGGAAAAGCTGTTGTCTCCATCTTTAGCAAGACGAAGGAGATGAAGAGCGGGCCCATTTACATCCATGATGTTGTGACTTCTCAGCAAGAGATTCTCAGGATTGCGGAAGAGAAGTCTGACGCAAAGTGGTCGGTCTCTCATGTGGATGCTGAGGCCAAGCTGCAGGAAGGGCTGGGCATGTTCAAGGCAGCTGGAGACAAGCCGGCTCCTATCTTCGCTACGTTTCTCGTCATCCACTACACCATCTTTTGCGGCAAATACAAGACCGACTGGAACGGAGAGGGTAACAAGGCCCTTGGCATTCCAACTTTGGCGAGAGAGGAGTGGGAGGATCTGATTGCGCAGAGGGTTCGGAACGAGCCTATTGATGGTGGGCTTCCGTGGAACTCTGCCCCCAAGCCAAGGAAGTAGAATACCACAAGCTGGGTGCTAGAGTAGTCTGAGTAGACCACTGCATAAAATCATTGAAAACACAGAGACGGTTCATGTACAAAGCCCTATTGTATTGCTCTGATCAAAACACTGTAGCCAAGTAGAGACGATGAAGTGACGATTTTGCAATTGAAGAAAGAGAATCAATCACCAGGCTCATGGGAAAACATCTCCTGGACTCCAGGTAATGAGGCTTACATGATTTGTGTTTATTCAAGTTGAAGATACACTTTTCAGTATTTTTAACAAATGACAGATACGGAGATGTTCTACTAAGAGGGCAGAGTGAACCCGTTCCATTCGCGGTATTGCAGCGGCACATCCGGAAACTGGTCAATGCCGTCCATCAAGACGATACCCATTCCCCCAGCCTGATGGGTCTGCACATGGCAGTGCAGAAGCCAGGCACCCGGATTCTCAACCTGGTATCTCACGACTGTCCAGACAGCAGGTGCATTACCGGCAATGTCAGGTGTGGTGAAGGTATCGAGATAAGCCGGGTTCTCGAAGTTGAATGACCCCACCGGAAGGCTTCGCTCAGCTTCTTCCACACTGCTCCAGGGGAACCTCCCGATCCCAGAACCGAGGAAGTACACCTTATTCCCATGCTTGTGAATTGGGTGACTTTGAGCAAAAGGGCCCTCAGTCTCCAAGATCATGTCTACCCAATCACCAACTTCTGAGAAGACCACCAGCTCGCTGGCAGGTGCTTTGGTAGGTCCCTGAAAAAGCATTGGCGGGTCCAGTCCTTCAGCCGTCATGTTGTACAGCTCATGCCCAGAGAGGCTCCACTCGTACGCACCGTGAGGGCGACCAGGCTTTCTCAACACCAGCTTGACTGTCCGGTCAGGTCGTCTGGCCGGTCGCCGTTCAGGATACGGCTGGCCTTCTTCTGGCTTGAATGAGCGGATTGGGTCAATGAGAGGCTGGCCCGCGTAGTTCATCTTTGGCTTTTGGTGACGCGGTGGGTGAGCAGCGTCGCCATACGCCATCTCTGCGAAGCCCCCGAGGATTTGGTTGAGAAGGTCATTGGCCATTCGGATAGTGTACCGCGCAGGCTCCTGGTCAAGTTTTACCAGCACTGACACTCGATTTCCGTTGCCGACGTACACGCGATCAGTAACCACGGGGTGAATGTACTGCCCGTCAACGGCATAGACGTGAAGCTCATGGTTGTCGACAGAGACTTGTAATGGGTAGAGGCCGCCAACATTGACGAAAGTCAGTGCCGCCCAGCCCCTTTTCTCATCGACACTGAAAGTGAAGTTGCCCTTGGGGTTTCTTCCCCCAATGCACTCTCTCACAGCATGCGGCGGAAGCTTCCCAACATCTACATCGTAGTCTCCCTGCAGCGCCTGAATTGGTGGCACACAGCCCTTTGCCGTCATGTGATCCTCGCCAAGGTCTTTCAGCATCTTGAGGATGATGGGATTGGTCATGTTGTCCAACGTGATTGGGTCTAGGCAGTATTGAGATCCCATTCCATTGACAATGATTGCATCCGTGCAAGCCAAGTCAAAGTTTGCCGTTGTTTCAATCTGGTAAAAGTCGTCAAACTTGTACTGGCTCCAGTCGGCTAGGAGCAGTGGCTGGTTCCGCAACTCAGCCGCAAGCATGGCTTGTTCCTCAGATGCATCACGGCTAATGAGATGGAACGGTCTCTTGACCTTTGGCGATGCATCTATGACGATTGCGCCATATAGACCGTCCATCAGCTGGCCTTTGGAGTGGGCGTGGTAGAAGAAGGTCCCGGCCTCCTCTGCCGCCCATCGGTAGAGATAAGAGGCCCCAGGGTGGATTTGGCGTTGTGTAAGCCCCGGAACGCCGTCACTCCAAGGCGTCGTCCGTTGCGCGATGCCATGGAAATGCATCGTCGTGTCTTCCCGCAAATAGTTCCGAACCAAGAACTCGACTTCATCGCCTTGCTCAAGCCGCAGTGTGGGACCTACGAACGTCCCATTGACAAGAATGGCATCTCTTGTGCCCGCACCGATGACGTCCACCTTCCCAGAGGTGATATGTAATTCGAAGCGGACAGGCTGCCGGGCCGGCGATGGTTCTTTCGCATCGTCTAACTGGAGGAGGTGTGGTCGTTGGCACCAGGTAGGAGACCATATGCGCAAAGCGCACGAAAGAAGGGTCATAAGCTGCATGATTGACGGGTCTCAGAAACAAAGCTCCAGAAGTCATCGAGCAAGACTAGCTCGCCACGTGGAGAGTTGGTGGTTCAGGCGATGAAGGGATGGAATTTGGAATAAGCTCCCAGGTGCACGCTCATCTTAGGATTAGAGTGGTTAAGGGGCGAGCTCTGCGAGACTTTGGGGCGCCGTGACAGTAGTGACGGCGGCAATCAAACACCGATCAGTGCGTTCCGGCAATCTGCCCACACCCTATCTTCCCCACGAGCTTAATCGTAACAATGACCAGACAGCCCTGATCGACCTGGCAAGACACCTCTTATTACAGGTAGATATTCAATTTCTTCCAATATCAGTATTCAGATGTCACATCTTTCGCAGTATCTTTCGTTGTTCGCTGCGGGTTACGTCATCAATGCATTCACGAATTCTTTCAGCTCTCGCCATCGTCCCCTGCTTGGTAGCCGGGGAGTCGCTGAAACATGTCCTCGCTAGTCACGGGTCACTTACCATGCTTCACGACCTCCTCATGGAGCTGAACCTGATGAGCACATTCGAAGCGGCTAAGAACTCGACACTTTTGGCGATGAATGACGATGCTTTCGAATACCTCGCGAACTGGGGGATGAACCTCAGCTCGATAGATCCAGAGCTTGCAAGAGGGATCATGAAGTATCATTTCCTAGATGGTTTTTACACTTCAACGAATCCCCTGTTGGGAATGGAGACGCAGCTGATTCATTCCGTTCTCCGTCCGCCTATTCTCACAAACGTTTCGGACGGTGCCGTGGTCAAGCTGACGGCTGCCGATAATGAAAATCCATTTCGGGTAGAATGCGGGATCCAGAAGGTTTTGCCCATCGTCGAAGCGGACATCTACTACGACTCAGGCGTCTTGCACACCATCAGCGAGAACCTCGTCCTTCCGCACAATCTGTCAGAAACGACAAACTTGGGAAATCTTGAAAAGTTCTGGAGCCTCGTCCAAAAGGCTCAAATGAGCGAGCTTTTGGAATCCTTCCGAGACACGACGATTATGTTGCCAAGCAATGAAGCGATGGAGAAATACAAATTTCATCTTGAATCTCTCGGCCCAGCGGACCTCCGGACTACCATCAACAACCACGTAATCCCGAACCGTGTTTTGTACCACACGAACTTCGGAGCGGGCAGCGAGGAGGTCACAGCAGTGAGCGGGCTTAAGCTCAAGTTAAGCCGTGACTCCGTGGACCGCCTCTTTGTCAACCATGCGCAAGTTCTGAAGCAGGACGTGCTCATCTACGGCGGGGTTTCACACGTGTTGGACAACGTGCTTCTAGTAAATCAAAGTATATGTCTGACGTGAAAGAAAATCTAGACGATCTAACTGACTTGTTCAATAGGCTCTGACTTGAATGTCAAAAGCGATGGTCTGTGGCAGTATGTGGCATCCTTGCGATGGTATGAGTATCCTTGGAAGAACACGACAGAAGTCATTTTTGGGGCGGCTTTGCTGTTCATACTTGGTGCTCTCGTTATCCAAAAGGTCGTTCGGTGGAAGACTTCCTCGTATCAACGAGACTTTGGCGGTTGCATCACGAAGGAAGGTGTAGTTCGGGAAACACAGTTTAGGTCTTCTGTTGTGTATTACTATGCGCCAGTTTAGGCAACAATTAAACCCAGAGCAATACAGAACACTCAAAATTCCCTTTAATCTCAGGCAATATTTACTTGAGTTGACTAGCATATGACCACAGGTGTCCGTTGACTTCAGCGGCTGCATTCATATTGTTTGTCTATTCCAGTTCTTTTTTCCCAGAAGGTGTCCCTGATGCTGAGATTCTCTCACATGCACGGAATCCCGCCAGCCGTGATAGAGACTAGCCTGTGTGAGGGGAACCACCTGTCAGTGATACAAGAGACAGCAGTTATTGCAGACATGTTTGGAGACTTCGGTGCTTCGACATCTAGATTGGGAATCCGCTACTCGGATACCTGTGGAATCCGATTGGCTGAAAGATGAGATGATGCCCCTTTCAGGCGCCCATCTTGAGGAGTGACCAATCACGCGATCTTCATCCGTTTGCCAACTTTGAAAGATCCGTCAGCTTAGCAACAGGAGGAATAAGGTTCTTGCCGAAGGCTTGCTAAGATTTGGATCACGGCGAAAGCATTTGTCGCTCGGCAACCAGTCTCCGAGAGACTTTCCTGCCCAACTGCTTACCTACTCCGATACTCGGCAATCTCTTGGCCACTCACTACGGGATGAAAGGCTTCCCAAGATGACGGTAATCATTCGCCGAAATCTGTGATGTGAAGGCTCTTGAAGAGAATTGAAGGAGTCTGTGACTTGCGGCTAGCAGCAATAGGCAACACAAATCTGAGCAGGGATGGCTTTGAGGGAGGTGAGCTCGGGGACCCGAGTGCAGTAGAGACATCGATGTAGCCCATCCTGATCCTCGTCCAGCGGTGAACCGTAATAAGCCTTTAGCAAGGGCGCCATCAAGCATAGCCGTCAACGAGACTTTTCCCTAGAGAGTAAATTTGAAGAAGTGCCGC
The DNA here is from genome assembly GCF_000319635.2 of Colletotrichum fructicola Nara gc5. NCBI lineage: Eukaryota > Fungi > Ascomycota > Sordariomycetes > Glomerellales > Glomerellaceae > Colletotrichum > Colletotrichum fructicola. The sequence goes on along the minus strand of NW_027094051.1, from coordinate 1,179,809 downwards.
GTCGGCGACGAAGACAGAAGGCAGTCTCCGATCACTTCTGACTGATGCCGCATCTGACGCATCGCATGCACCAGGCCCTGCTCTAGGTTGACTTAAGCCGCCTTTCACTGTGAGCAGGGCGAATTCATTTTACTCTGCAGAATATTCCTATGTGCCTTTGCTTGATTATACAGAATTATTTTTGATTGAAGTCAAGATGACGTCAACCCAACAGCCTGTTCCTGAAGATGTGGTCACTCTCGAAGAGGAAGTCGAGTTTGAAACTCGTCTCTTCGAGAAGATCCAAGGAGATGATTTCATCGTGGACTGGAATGGCCCCGACGACAAAGGCAATGCCCAAAATCTTCCCAAACCGCGAAAGTGGCTCATCACCTGGGTCCTTGCCCTGTATGTGTTGTCGACAACCTTCTCGTCATCTGTCTTCAGCGCTGCGTCAGCAGTGACCGCAAAGGAATTCGAGACCACCGTTCAGACTATGGTGTTTGGCGGCACATCGCTGTTCATGCTCGGGTTTGCTGTTGGTCCCATCATCTTTGGGTGAGTAATGTCCTTATGCTCTGACTCTCCCGTCAGTACTGAACAGAGGCCAGGCCACTATCTGAGCGGTATGGGCGAAAGGGTCCCCTGGTTATTGGCTACGTCTCCTTTGCTCTACTCCAGCTCCCGGCAGCCAATGCTCAGAGTCTCTTCGCCATCTTCGTGTCTCGCTTTCTCCAGGGAGTCTTTGGTGCAGCACCTTCTGCGATCTTGAGCGGCACTCTGGCCGACATCTGGACACCAAAGCAGAGAGGTTTCGCGATGCCGTGCACTGGAACCTTCCTCATGATTGGACCGGTGATTGGACCAATGACTGGTTCTGTCATCGTCCAGAGCTCCTTAGGCTGGCGCTGGATATTCAACTTCACCGCCATAGTTACTCTTGCCATTGCGGCGATCACGTATCCCCTCTTGATTGAGACCTATTCGCCGGTTCTCTTGGCAAAGAGGGCAAGTCGCATGCGTCATATGACACGCAACTGGGCGCTCAGGGCAAGATCTGAGGAACAGGACCGAAACCTCAAGGATGTTGTAGAGAGTTGTCTTTCTCGACCGGTGAAGATGCTTGTCTTGGAGCCCATTCTTCTTCTGATGTCCACCTACATCTCCGTGGTTTTTGGTAGGTTATCAGCTGCTATTTGCTGTTCGTTGCTCTGGCTAACCATGCATTGATAGGCCTGATGTACATTTTCTTCCTTGCATACCCCATGTCGTTCGCCAATGAACGGCACTGGGACTCTACCTCGGCGGGCCTTCCCCTTCTTTCCATCCTGCTTGGAACCGTCATCGGGGGTGCTCTCATCATCCTCACGGTCAATACCAACCTGTCCCCAGATCCCAAGGCTGGCAGGCCGCAGGAGAATAGGCTCCTCCTCATGATGCTTGGCTCCGTCTGCCTGCCGGTCGGAATGTTCTGGTTCGCCGCGACAAGCTCGCCGGAGACTAGCGCAACGCAACAGATCATTGCAGGTGTGCCAATTGGCATGGGCATCATTCTCATCAACATGCAAGGAATGAACTACATCGTGGACTGCTACGGACCATTCTCGAACTCTGCAATCTCAGCGAACACTTTCATGCGGTCGCTGTTCGCGTCCGGCTTTCCGGTCTTCGCGTAAGTTCCCTTCTCACCCGAGTCTTGATAGCATTAACATAGGTTGACATATTGCAGGTCCTCTCTTTACAGCTCAATTGGAGTCGCTCGCGCGACGTCATTTTTGGGCCTCTTCGGTGTTGTTCTGGCGCCTATTCCGTTTCTGTTCTTCAAGTATGGGGAGGAGATCCGTTCCAGGAGCAAGTGGGCGCCCTCTTAGTTACCTGCGTGGGATTATTTAGGGGGTGTTCAGGGGGGCTAGGCCTATAAACACACGAGCATTTTGGACATTTTAGAATGGGTATCGTAAGTCCATAAGCAAGGGAATAGCTATACATTGAACACATTTGAATCAACTCCAATTAGGACCTGGTTTCTTGAGCGATGAAGTCTTCTCGTTCATGTTTGGTTGCCTCCCAGCGTAGTTATTCCTCAGATAGGTACGCATTCACAAGCAACTGGACCATCTGCCAACCTCTCACTCTTGTCATGACTACCTGTGAGCGACAAGCTCAACAGTTGCTTGTCTCACGTACAAAAACAGACTGAAATTAGCTATGGTCCTAAATCATTCGTATGAAGTAGATAAGAGAATAGCCCGTCGTATCAACAGAACTCTGTCCCTAAGACCTATCTCATTGCAAGACTGGAACCCTAACCTGCGTGGAACTGAGGATACATACCGCAGGAACACAACAAGCCGAACCACGGAGGAAATACAAAAGGAACTTCACATGGGAAATAAATGATTGATCTGTACCATTTGCTCAATTTGGATCTACCTAAGCTATGTATGCAACATGTTCCAACCTCACCAGACCCTGTCCATGTTCGTGCACTTATTCGCAGCTCTCGTCTTCCCAGAAGACGAAAAACCTGGTCTCGATACTGCGACGAGCAGGGCCAATGTCGTCAGGGGTTGGGAAAGCGCTATGCGGCGTACGGCGAGCTCTTCCGTCCTTCTTCGAATCAAAGATCTTGATCAAGATGACATCGTCTCTGGTCATGCCGCTCCTGAACCACCACTTGTGCTGAGTTGAGCTCTCAGGCGGGGCAATCTGCCACATGTGGTTCTCTGTGGGCTTTCGCGGCCACTGGAAAGGAACGCAGTGCATCGTGTCATGCAGCTCGTCGTCCCGCACTGACCTGGCATCGCAGAGCGCCAGGGGCTCGCGGTGGACCTGCTCCCAGGGTCTCCAGAGGTTGATGATGGCCCAGCGGTGCTTGCCATCGTGCTTGGCGCCCTCACCAGGGGGCATGTCGTCGTACAGGCGGCGGATAGCGCCGAGGTCAGACTGATCAATGTGCACAAATCTTGCGGACAGAAGACCTCCATCAGTCATGGCCATGTCGGGCTTCTTGGCCTCTTCTTCGGGATCCGTCTTTTCCCATTGACGCTGACGGATGATGTGGGAGATCAAGCGAACGTCGGAGGCTCCGGTGCTGTCGAAAGATTAGCGACACTACACTGAGGAAAATTCGCTGGGGTCGACTTACATCTTCCTCATAAACTCCTCGCACTCCGCATTGTACACCTTGTTGAGGTGCTCGTCGATCGGGCTCCAGGGAAAGTCTTTGTACGAAGTAGGAAAATGTTCGAACTGGAATCCAGTCTTATCAAGACTGAACTCGCTCTCCTTTCCTCTGGCGTTTTGGATAACGACCTCGCGGGGGTCGTACTTGCGTCGCATCTGCGCGAAGGTGCCGCCCCAAATCATCTCGTCTCCGCCCTTTCTGGGGTCGAGGCGGTAGTTGAGCGTCACGGTGTAAGCAGACACGTTGTGGTTGTCAATGGCATCGAGCTTGGCGCGCTCTTCAGCCTCTTTTTCCTTGTCGACTTCTGTAGTGGCTTTGTACTCGACGGTGTCGCCGGAGACTGTGAGCTTTCTTTGGATATCGGTGTCCAAGAAGGCAAGCTCGTCCTTCGTGGCATAGTTCAGCTCAAGGGTAGGCATTGTGGTCTGGTTGGGGGCGCTGGGCCGCTGGAAACAGAGAGCTAGGACTGAGTAATTTCAAATGGTAAAACTACGTCGCAGAACCTTGCGGTTGTTGATGATTGACGATAGGGACAGGATTCGGCTGGTGAAGAAAGACTCTTTTATTATCATGCTCAGGCCGCGGATGCCTCGATTTGCTTGTCGCTGGCGTTGAACCTTGTCCGCTGGTGTTCTCCGGTGTAGCAGCTGTATGGCTATTCGACAAGTTCGGTCGGTGACTGAATGCCGAAGCAGTGCAAGTGAGCTTCAGAACAGGGATGAGGACACTTGAGCGGAGTGCTGAGTCCCCCAAAGAAGCCGACCCGTGTTGAAGTCTGGCATCAATCACATCATAGCTCCCCGTCATTTACCATGGATCGTAGACTTAGGAACTTTGATTTTCCTGTCAACTGAAGCCAACCCCGGACGATGGCCACAGAGTCGTCAAGATGTCTTGGTCTTGACCGGGCTTCGTGAAGCCGAAGCATCTGGGCTTTTAGGCGAACAGCAGTGCTCTAGCGCCTGGGACGAGCCTAGGGCGCTATGTTTGCCGTCATTGGCAGAACACCAGATCGTCTTTACATCAAATTCGATACTCGTCGAACGACACATGAACGGGATAGGGATGCAAATAGGATTTGAGCAAGCTTATCTAAATTTTATTCAAATAGTCTACGGGGCGACTAAAAGCACATCACACCCCTTTCTGGAAGTTGTAGTTTTCCACCCAACCAACAATACACCTGTGCACAAACCAGTCAGCTCAAGGACACTGCCATCCACGCAGGAACCTCCTACCTGCTTCGGCTCATGTCAGCAAAGTTGAAGTGATCCGGAATGAACTTTTGCATGAAATCGGGGTCTTCGCGCATTTTCTCAATGCACTCGATGTTCGGGACAATCATAGAGATTACGCTGTCGTAGTCTAGTAACATCGCTTCTGGCGCGTCAGGAAACAAGCGCTTGAAGGCCGCTTTGGAAGTAGAGTCGTTGTGTGTCTAGGCCGTAGCTGGTCAGTTTGTGGAAACCGGGATCACGTCTGTAAACGGCACCATACCACACTGTAGGAGACTGCGCCGTACTTCTTGAGAAGAGAAGTAATGATTGGGCTGTTGACGTGCTCTAGGTGATGGTGATGGCTTTGCTCATCCATGTCTGGCTTCCTGTAGACGTAAATGTTGTATGCCAGCAGGCGGTTGGGTTGTTCATTGGAGCCCATTCTGGCGGTTTGGTTGATTGAATCAAGAACGTCCACGACGGCAGAATGTCTATCCGAAATGGTAGGTTTACACGCGGCCCTCGCGTATGAAAGACAGACAATGCCTGCGATAAGTACTTTGATCGAGAACAATATTCCGGTAGGCGGGATGAGCCGCTGGGTGGTTTTCATCAAGCTCTTGGTAGTGGTATCGGGGATGTGTTTCCGCTAAAGTTTGCTGTTTACCGTCCTGTCGGCCTCCTTGAGGGACACTGGACAGTGCACAACGTTTCGTCGCCATTGAAACTTTTCTGTCCAACAAGCCCCGGCTGCCTTCAGCGTGCTTCGCGGACTCAGCTTGTATCGCAGCCCAGGGTTCGCCGGCCAGGCATTACCGATGAACACGACAGAAGACCAAAGCAAAGACTCCTATATAGGTTAGGCCAAAGACCGTCGTCAGAACATGGTTCCCAAGACGCTTTTTTCATCATCTTCTCTTCGCAAGCTCCCTAGCCTCTCTTGGAGATTCCACACCCAAAGAACCTACAACTTACGATACCCCCAATTGTCTCCAAAAATGCCCGCCATCGCTGATCACAAGGTCGTCGTCATCACAGGCGCCAACAAGGGCCTAGGCTACCAAGCTGTGAAGACGCTTCTCGGCTCTGAGAAGAAGTACCACATCTTCTTGGGAAGTCGCGACTTCGCCAAGGGACAGGAGGCTGCCGACACAGCGCGCAAGGAGGTTTCCTCCCTCAGCACTGTCGAGCCTCTGCAGCTCGATGTCGAGAGCGATGAGTCCATCCAGAAGGCATATGAAACTGTCGAGAGCAAATGCGACAGAGTTGATGTGCTCATCAACAACGCTGGTAAGTCACATATCCTCCAACTCATTACGCGTTGAACTTTGGCTGAACTATCTGCGCTGGTTAGGTGTGATGCTTGACCAGCAAATCGAGCGCGGGAACATGACTGCTCGGGAGGCTTACAACAAGTCATGGGACATCAACGTCACTGGACCTCACGTCATTACGACGACTTTCCTGCCGCTATTGCTGAAGTCTTCTGACCCCAGACTCATCTTCAATACCAGCGGTGTGTCGTCCTTGGCCAACGCTGCGGACTCGTCCCATTTCACGTACAAGGTGCCCCCAGCTGGTGCGCCCAAGCCGGTTGGCACCATCTCCTACAGAGCTGCGAAGGCTGGGTTGAACATGGTCATGCTTGAGTGGGTGAGGATGTTGACGAATGATGGGGTTAAGGTCTGGTGTGTTGCTCCTGGTTTCTTTGCGACGGATATTGGAGAGGGCAACCCGGAGTCAATGAGGAAAATGGGTGCTGGCGATCCCGCTGGTGGTGGCAAGGCGCTCGTCGATGTTCTTGAGGGCAAGAGGGACGCGGATGTTGGCAAGGTCTGCAACATGGCGGTATACGGCACACCTGTGCAGGCATGGTAGGAAACAAAATGACATAGTCTGGTCAAAAATACATGCATCGCCATCAGAAGCGTCTCATATAATTACTCCACTTTCGTGTCCGTGGTCATTGACTTGGGTCAAGTCAAAGTGTCGGCGAAATCCACAGGCTACGTGGTTGGGTCTGCGACATTGTTCTTCGTTTAGGAGTGGTGTAAGTGAAGTTGCCTTATGAGGTGGTCTGCGGTGTCCATACACTGTGTATGGATGTTGGCGATGCATGTGGCTGGGGAAAACTCGCTCGTCTCTTGTTGTTGTGTGAATATTATCATATGTGAGAATCTTGTTTGCTCTGCAGAGATTCTCCGTTATGCTGCCGATTTCACGAGATGGCAACACAAGCTCATCTTCGTCATGAGCTTCAGGCCACGCAGTTTAGCATCACCCACTAATGGAAGTTATTCACGTTTCAGGGATCTCTCAGCAAATGAAGTAGGGCTCAGTATCATTCTGTTTCATATTTCTGAGGTCTAACTCGTCTTGAATAACCTATTCCTTTTCCTGGTCCTCCCAGAAAACGAGACACCGGATCTCAATGCTCTCACGAGGTGGACCGAAGTCGTTCGGAGTTTGAATCGCGGTGTGCGGCGTGCGCCTCGCCCTCCCGTCCAACTTTGAGTCGAAACACTTGATCAAAAGCGCCTCTTCCGTTGTCATATTGCTAGCATAGTACCATTTATGTTTCGGACTTGCCTTCATATGCCACTGCTCATTGTCCTTGTTCATGGTATTGGGGGGTTTTCCAATTACAATGCGGGTAGTGACGGGAACAAGATCAGACTCGTCAACACTGCGGGCATCGCAGACGGCGAGAGGCTCGCGGTTCACGGGCTTGAGAGGCTGCCACACATTGATAATGCCCCAACGGTTGCCTGTCTTGGCGCGAAGCATCTCTGCTTCAGGAAGTCTATCGAGAATGATTTGAGCCCCGTCATAGGATTGGTCTAGACTCTGTTAATTGAGATCTTCTCTAATTGGCACATGGTGTGCTTACCGACGTGGACAAACATTGCAGGCGGTTGCATGTTCAGCATTGCATCGTCCGGGACATCATCCTCAATGTTGACAATCTTCTGGTGACTGTCACGGCGAATCACATGAGGAGCGAAGGGATGGACGTATGTCGCTCCCGTGCTGCATTGGGCCTTAGCAAAGACTTTGCTGAAGGTACGTTGGGGCGCTGTACTTACTGTCGCTTCAGAAGATCTTGGACATCTTTCTGCAGTTGAGGGGGCAGTCCAAATCGATAGTCGCCGTCCCACTGCTTCTCTTGGATCGTGCTCTCAACCCACTGAAAGCCGTGGGTGTCAAGCTTGAAGTCATCTTCACACGTACGACTGTCGGTCACGTTGACGAGTTGCTTGTCATACCTCGCTCTCTGGAAGCCTACTGTAGCTATGTATTGGACTGGATACTTTTCACCCTTGGCTGGTGGCAGGTGACAGTTGACGTAGGCCTGCACAGAATCGGGGGTTTTCGTGACGTGTGGCATCGTTGGTTTTTGGAACTATGTATGTGAGGGTGATAGGGAAAGTAGACCAGAGAGCTAGGACACAAGATTGCGGCACAGGATTAAGGGCTGGGAATGATGATGATGAAGTTTCAATATATGGAACTAAAACCGAAGACATTCGTCGGTGATTGTGGTCTCTTTTACCGCGAGGCACCCAACGTGTCGGCCTCTGCTGCCCTGCTGTACCACCGCGGGATGATGGTTCATAAGCGGCAAATCTTCAGTAGCGGCTCATCCTACACCTATTTACTTTATTGATTGTGGCTTATTAACGTTCACAATGTTAGTGTCGGTAGAGATCCTTTGAAAGCGACCAACAAGTGCGTGGAAGCGGCTCATCTACAGGAGGCCGGTAAAAGTGTTCGGGCAGACATCAGGGCTTCTGGGTGTGTCTTGTGCCACGGTGAACTTTCGCCGGTTGCCGCGCAAAGCATGGACAGTACGGCCGCAGAAGCTATGGTGAGCGCTGGACAGCGGAATCAGACTGTTGGTTAGAGCTAGAGACCCCTGGTGGTTTGCTCCCAGCAGAAGCCGGCCCTCGCTGTCGCCGTCCTTACCGTCCCGAGTCAGTAGAACAGCGAGCAGACGTCTGGAACTTTCCATCAGCTGGGTAAACCTTGGGCGCCCTGGTCGCTAGTCACCGAGCAATTTGGCGTGTTTGCCGGTGCTCAGTGCTCTGAACAAGCTGTGAATCGGAACTGGAGCAAACTGTAATTAATACCTTATGCTCAAATGACCCCGATTTACCTATTGCACAGCACCATTGACTGCAGACTGACTGTACCAATCGTTGTCCGTGATGAAAGATCACGATTTCGTAGCCTCCAGATCTCGATGTGCGCTTTCGCAAGGGAAATGCTATTCCCATCGCATTCCCCGGTGTCCCTAACAATCTCCTGCTAATGTCTGTAAACGTTAAAATCATGCTTGGATTCGGACTTCAGTACAATGCCGTCCAAGTCGAGACGCCAATATCTAAACATCAACCTGCCTTCTTGAAACTTTTTGGCTTTCAAGCTTTGTCTCATCAGGCGGCAATATTTTTGTTCACAGCCATCTTCAATACACAATCGTCACCATGCACTACGCTCCTAACCTTCCGCAAATTGCCAACCGGTATGCGTCTGCTCATGCCAATCCTCAGGGCGCTGGCGATGCGCGCCCCACGGCCTTCCAAATCATCCAAGATGAGGGCCTCGTCGGCAAGCTAAGCTACAAGGTAGCATTGGTAACTGGAGGGACCAACGGCATTGGTCTTGAGCTTGTACGCACCTTGGCAAAGACGGGCATGCGAGTCTTCTTTACGGCCCGCGATCCTGTCAAAGGCCAGAAGGTGAAGGAGAAGCTTCAGAGCGAGGACGCTCTCTTTAAGCTTGAGGTTGTCGAGATGGAACTCAAGAGCTTAGAAAGTGTGAAGGCTGGTGCCGAGTTTGTCTTGAGCAAAACCGACAGACTTGACGTCCTCATGAACAATGCGGGTATGTATTTCTTCGGCGCCATAAGAACTCGAGGCTTCCGGACATCATCACTAACATATGCCGATGCCATCAGGTATCGCGGCGACGCCTCACGGGTTCACGAAAGAAGGCTTTGAACAGCAATTCGGTGTCAACCACGTGGCACATTTCTACCTGTTCCAGCTTGTCAAGCCGCTACTTCTGAGCACCGCAGCAACCCACGGTGTGAACGTACGTATCGTTTCGACGGCTAGCACTTCGCACACAGCGTCGACGGTGCTCCCCGAGAACAACTACGACACCGCCAACCCCAACGGCAACGGCTATGAGCCCGGTGTGTCCTATGCCCACTCCAACACAGCCAAGATCTGGTTCTGCAACGAGCTGGAGCGGCGCTATGGTTCCAAGGGTCTGCATGCAATTAGCATTCAGCCGGGCGGGTTTACCAGTGGGCTTATGGACTCTTCTGAAGAGCACAGTAAGGTGATGCTGAACAAGATGATCCAAATGCCACACATCAAGAAAATTTGGAAGAGCGTCGAGCAAGGCGCGGCAACGAATACACTTGCAGCTGTCGGCAAAGAGTTTGATGGTGTCGGAGGAATCTATATGGAGGACTGCGGTGTGAGCAAGCCTATCCCGGATGATCTGCATTGGGCAGGTTACGGTTTCAAGTCCTGGGCATTTGACGAGGCAGGCGAGAAAAAGCTGTGGATCGATTCTCTGAAAATGGTTGGGTTGGAAGACGACCAGTAGATTGTGGTGTTGAGTTTGTAGCTCTTAGATCGACAATAGAAATACTCTTCTCCAAATTCACGACACCATGAACTTCCATTTTGACAAAATTTGAGTAATCATTGTCAGATTCTTCGACAGATTAGAAGACGTCTTGCCTGCATTGTTGTAGCTATGATAGAGCAATAGTTGACCTGAGTTGAACATGACAATTCTTAAGCCTTTGACATATGACAGATTTATCTGCATCGCTGATGAACCGCTGATGATCCATTGAGCAGGTAAGCAGGATTTTACTAGATCAACAGGAAAAGCTGCCACCACTTAATCCGTCTGAACGTCTGCATCTGAACATTATTGGGCATCAAACCCTCCATCCTTAACTTTTTGAGGCAGACCATTCGACGATAGCCAATGGCCGCGTACAGTGTTTCTCCAGTAACGCAAACACTGTCCGGCAACCGTCGCGAAATGGTAGCCGCAGCTCCTCCCGTGCATGCTTCCGAGATCGATCGGATCTTCCGCCCACAGATCGATGATGTACGTGTCATGCAGTTTTGACAGCAGTCAGTTAAATCTGGAGGCCTTCTCTAAAAGGTACTCTTCCATGTCCATGAGATAAGTATTGCTCTTTGATTCGTTGATTATTGCAGACCAATCACATTCATTCTTCTAGTCTCGATCCTCGTTGTCCGCAGTATCCAGCCATGCCTCGTTCTACAAAGTCATCTGGCTCGTATGAGTTGCACGATCGCTCGAAAGAGGCCTCTTCCGTGGCATTACCATACGAAAATGGCGTATCCTCTTCGGAACAGGTTGGAACTATCGACAAGGCCGACAAAGATGCCTCGGAAACAGAAGCCGGTCCTGGTGGCTGGGGAGAGGATCTTGACGAGTCACAATATCCATCTGGGCTTCAGTTTGCACTCATCATCTTCTCCTTATTCATTTCTGTCTTTATCGTTGCCGTCAGTCAAACTGTCCTCGCTACGGCAATCCCGACCATTACGAGCGCGTTCAACAGTTTCGATGACATCGCATGGTACAGCACGGGCGAGCAGATCACCGCCGTAGCGATGCAACTTCCTTTCGGCCGGGCATACACATTGGCAAACAACAAGTGGACATTTCTGGTATCTGTCATTATCTATCTTGCCGGCAGCGCTATCTGTGGGTTCGCGCCTGTGTCCGTCGTTCTGATCATCGGAAGAGTCATCCAGGGCGTGGGTATGGCTGGCGTCTTCGGGGGCTCGTTCATCGTCCTGGCCCGCGTAACTCCGCTCAGGAAGCGGAGCTTGTTCGCTGGTCTCTTCGGGGCAGCATATGCCATTGCAAGTGTTATTGGTCCAATTATGGGTATGCGTCTTCCTTTCTTGGTGGCTCGATATTATCCCATGCTAACTTGCTGTCTGCCAGGCGGTGCAATGACTACTGGAGCCTCTTGGAGATGGTGCTTCTGGTGTGAGTTTCAAACATCAACAACTTACCTTCAGAAACACATTGCTAACGTTCTTAGTCAACCTTCCCATCGGTGCGGTGGTGATTCCGACAATCATCTTCTGTCTGCCTGATTCCTTGGGACGAACATCTGCAACTCTGAAGGACATGACATGGAAAGAGATAATCATGAAGTTCGATCCGCTGGGGACTGGCTTACTCCTGACGTCTCTGGTCTGCCTCATGCTGGCCTTGCAGTGGGGCGGAGGTGAGTACGCTTGGAGCGATGGTCGTGTCATCGCCGTCTTGGTGGTTTTCGCGGTGACTATCCTGCCTTGGATGGCCCTACAATACTTCCAAGGTGATGATGCTACCGTACCTCTAAGCATTTTGAAGCAGCGGTCAATCGCAGGCTCCAACCTGTACCTGCTCTTCCTAAACGGAGCTTTCGGTGTCTTCATCTTCTTCCTTCCCGTCTGGTTTGTTGCCTTTGAGCATCCAGCATATTCGTTTTACTGACACTATGCAGGTTCCAGTCTATCAATGGCGACAGTGCCCAGTCATCTGGCTTCAAGCAGATAGCGTTGTGTATCAGCACTGCCATTGCGTCGATCGTCGCCGGCGGAATGGTCGTCGCCCTAGGGTTTTACAACCCCTTCATCATCGTTGGTTCAATGTTGGTCACGGCTGGATCAGCCCTCTACATGGTCATTAAGCCGGATGCTACTCTCGGAATGGTGTAAGTGTTTCCGAGTGGTGTTTACGGATTAAATCCGAAATAATAGGCTAATGAGCTGTATAGGATTGGCGCTCAGATTCTCGTTGGCGCGGGTGTTGGAGTTGGTGCAGAGCAAGCAAACGTTGCTGTCCAGACTGTGTTGCCAAGCGAGAAGATTGCCAAGGGCACAAGTCTCACGCTCTTCACCAGATTACTAGGCGTTGCGTTGTCCGTTCCGGTTGCTCAGAGCGTCATCCAACAAGAGCTCGTCAAGGCGCTTGGCCCGTCTCTCGCTGGTGTTGTCTACGGGGACGGCGGTGCTCCAGACCTGCGCATGAAGCTGCAAACGATGTTTGGAGACAATACACCCGCCTTCCAAAGCGCTCTCAATGGAGTAAACTACGCCATCACGAGAACATTTATGCTGGCTATGATATTGGCTGCCATATCGTTCCCATTCGGGCTTCTCGTGGAATGGAAGAGTGTCAAAAAGGAGAAGAGAGCCGAGGAGGACCAGAAGGAAAGGGGAGGCAACCAAAAGGCCAACTAAAGTCCCCAAAATATCTGTACAGTAGACCAGAGCAGTCTCGTTTACCGAGCTTGAGAATGCATGACCACAAGGTCACTTCTGCAATTGCCTGCATCCAATCTGCACAGAGGGCCTCTAGGGGGGGGGAATAAACATTAAAAAGAAGCATTTTGGCTTCAATTGTACTTCTTCAGACTTTGCAGGAGATGTTGGATTTGCTACGCAATGCATGAGACCACTTTGCGCTAGCGTTTTGTGTTCATTTGACGATCTTCAAATGAAGTTGTCGACTGGTCGCCTCGGGCCACAACGTCTAACCATGAACGTGGAAGACGGCAACAGACCGTTGGGCGTCAGCCAAGGATACAGCCTCAGTCACGTCATTATCGATGCGCAGACATTCCACCTAGTGTTGCATTCATTTATGTTGACCGTGTCTTATCTTTCTGGCTCATGCGACTCGTAGGGCTGAAGTGTTGCACATGGTTGGTCGCTCACAACTACATCAGCTAACAAAACTGATTCCGCAAGGTAGGTACTTTACCGCAATGCAAGAATCAACGATTCGATATTCTAAGCGAATGAACCATAGCCACATTTCTCATTTTCAATTATGAATCTCTAAGACGGAGAGCACTCTTGACTTGCATCCATCCATGTATGTTGATTAAGAACCCATCGACCGAGCTGCATCATCCTGGAGATGGCATGGTGAACGGTAATTCCATAGCCAAACAGGTACGGCCAATCAAGACGTCAGAGGCAGTTATTTCGTTGGCCTTGTAATACCGGGCACTTGTTTTTGAAGATTCCGGTCAATCGGGAACCGTCAAACTTTCATGTCGAGTCAATGTTTGAGACCGGGAAAAGGCGTCGGCTTCCATTCACCGTGAAAATCTGCCAAGTCGGCCAAAGCTGCGAAACCCCTCAGAGGCCAATCACGTCTGAGCTCAGGGTGGTAACTCCGTCGGTCTCCGCTGTGCGTGAAAGATGATGACCTCGGAGCTTGAGCAGCTACACCATGCCAGAATTGTCGTAAAACAATGGTTAGCCTCGCATAGTCGGTGTTCATTTCGAAGTACCTTGGGGCATTCTGGTCTTTAGTCTTTACAGCACAGTCCATTCTCAGCGAGTTTGCCCCATAATCATCTGAGCATATTCTCGCTTTCGCGATGATTTCGTCATTCAGGAAACTCCTGATACCTATCCTAGCGGCTATGCATATGCAGGTGTGCATGGCCGATGAGGTGGGGGAAGCAGGCCACGGTCTCATCGGCTACGGTATCACGATGTACCAAGTGAGCATGATTCAACCTCAAGAGTGATACTCAGAACTGACGGCGCTTAGCCCCTCTGCGCCTACTCGTGCCGCGTGGTGCTCTCCGGCAGCGCACTGAATTGCAGCACGGTGGGTATCGAGGGTGGCCTGCCGATGCCTCGAACCTCCCCTGAGTGCTTCGCGACTGACGATGCCTTCCTAACATCTATGGCCCTTTGCCTGCAATCGGTGGGTCACGTCTTTTGCGAGTCCGATAGCGAGAATTGTACTAACTTGTAGTAGCGTTGTACTGATCTTCCTGCATGGGAGATTGAGAAGTATTGGCATAAGACTGAAGCGAGTATCCGGAATAGTCACAGACGGCTTGATGAACCTGGAGTTCATGTTGTTGCGAAACCTCCGGTTCCAAAGTGGACGTACCAACAGGCCCTCGCACAGGTTCAGGGTAATGTCACCTCGACGTTGGCATATGGAGAACCCCTTAATCAGACAGCTCTGGTTGCCGACTTCCAGTATCAGCTGCAGTATGACACAATGGAAATGTTTGAGAGGATGGAAACCCACCATGAGAAATATGGGTATGCCGTGTCTGTTGAATTCGAGAGAAACTTTGCTTACATGATTCCAGATTAGTACTCATCGCCTTTGGCGCCATTGTCCCCATTGCAAGCTCTTGGCTTCGCTTCCTACCATTGCCCAAGCTTTTCAAAGCCAAAGTCAGCGCCGCTATTATAGACCCGCCCTTGTTCGGCAGCCGCCACCAAGCGCCCTACTTCAACATGTTCATCATGCCCACCCGTGGCCAGGCGATGCTCATCGCGTATATCGTGGTCCTCAACTTCGTACTCAGTGGAGTGGACATCCAGTCGGCGCAGCCCAATGCTTGGTGGTGGGACAACCAGTTACAGGAAGTCCTTACCTCTGTCGCCAACCGCACTGGTGTTCTCAGCTTTGCGAACGTACCATTGCTCATTCTGTATGCCGGCAGAAACAACTTTCTGTACTGGTTGACAGACTGGACACAGTCGACATTCATGGTCATGCATCGTTGGACTGCATACCTGTGTACCCTTCAAGCTATCATGCACTCTATCATATGGCTTCGCATATATGTCGTCTTAGGATGGCATGATAGCGAATCGAAGCTTGCTTACTGGGTGTGGGGCATCATCGCAACGCTTGCGATGAGCCTGCTACTCCCAGCGTCAGCCATTCCCTTCCGTGCCAAGATGTACGAGATGTTCTTCTTTTGGCACATCGTACTTGCTGTCTTCTCGGTGGTAGGTTGCTACCTGCATATTATATACCGCTTCAACCATCAATGGGGATACGAGATTTGGATGTACATCGCCATAGCAGTCTGGGGATTCGACCGCGTTGCCAGGCTTGCCAGGATGGCCAGAAATGGCTGGCGGCAAGCCGTTATCACAGTCATTGACGACGAATACGTCCAAGTTGACATAGAAGGGGCAAAGGGACACGGACACGCCTATCTATACTTCCCGACGCTAACGTGGAGAATCTGGGAAAGTCATCCCTTCTCCATCATGGGAACTAGAGTGAGATCTGCGGATCCTCCGCGATCATCCTCGGGAAGCTCAACCGAGAAGTCACTGGGGTCGACATCCAAGCTTTCCAGCACCACAGCCGCCGATGTGGTCATCATCCACGAACCGCCTCATGTTGGCCTTTCCTTCTTAATCCGAACCTTTGACGGCGCCACAGGCATGCTTCGCCATAAGACCCGACTCCCCGTTCTCGTCGAGGCAGACTATCTGCCGTACCCCGACTTGACCAAGTATCAAACCCTCATATGCATCGTTGGAGGTGTCGCAATCACAGCTGTAGCACCAGCTTTACGTGCTTACCCAGGACACGCTAAGGTGTACTGGTCATGCAGGAGTCCTGGTCTGGTCGAAATCGTTGACCTTGATCGTATTGACACGGACATCCTGGTAGGCGAGAGGTTCAAGTTGCGCAATGTTCTGGAAGAAGAGATTGCAAAAGCCAAGGGAGATACGGCCGTCGTCGTGGGTGGTCCCGCAGCTATGACTGACGAAGTGCGGTGCGTTGTCAGCGAACTGGCAGGCAAAGCACCGATCCCAGTGACTTTGATTGATGAAACCTACTACTGGTAGACCAGGATCTCCTGCGCTCTCAGCCTTCATCTGCATATTTGGACAACAATACCCTTATCAGCGTAACCTTATATATCGAAACAAGGTCCAATAATCTGGGTCTGGTATATTTCCTTGTGGGTTGTAGGCCTAAGATCATATCTATGTTAGAGCTTGCACAAGTAAGGAAAATACCTTCAATAACATAAATTAGTGAGAAATCTGCCGCGTCTCTTGTATCATTTTGAAGTATGGGGTCATGAGAATACCGGATTCTACGCTGAAAAAAGATTTGATCAGGATTCGGCGATGTTGTTCAAAGCCAAAAAGCGTTTTATTGTGTAGACTGTAAGGGGCTGGCCCCTAGGCTTGTTCAACGTAGAGGTGCCGTCGATTGACTATTCTAAGCTGAAGAAGGAGGAAAGGACTTTACAGGGATAGGCGCCCAGCAGCAGTGATGCAGACCGGGGCTAGGCGGTGTGCTACAGCAGAATAGTGGATCCGGCGGAGCCGGATCTCGGTAGCTGCTCCGGCAAAGCCGGAGATCTCGGCCGGGCTCTAGCCCGTGACATAGACGAACATAATTCAACATAAGGAACAGTTGCCAAGCACCTTGCCGCGATAATGTCTAGCCCTTGCAACCTGTCTTTCACTTCAAATACTTTCGCCCAGACTCATTGTGCGAGGACGGGGAGTGACTACTTCCTTAACGAACAGGATAGGTTCCGTGATGGCCCATCTGTTCCTCATCCGATGCCCGTAACCTGTGAACACGCTCTTTCTTCGAGGCCTCACTTGTTAGTTGGTAAGCCTGATCAATGGCGGCTCTCACTTCATCTGTGAATATGACCCGTTTTCCGTGCTTTTCTAGAAGCTTTGGAACCTTCAATCTCGAATCTTCGCGTGATTTCTTCCAAACCAGTAGGAATATTTCAGGCGTTACAACAATTGATGGCTGATGGTCTAGAAGGAGTTCAAGGGCGTCAACTGGCGAAGAGGAGTGCTTCAGAGACTGCAATACGATCTTGTCGCTGACTAGAATGCTGGGGTCGTGCTTCAGGAGAAGACGTAGGATTTCTTGCCCCTGCCAATCTGTCGAGGTGATTATTTTGTCCAGAGTGTCCTCGGAGATTCCGGCCGCAGGTCTGAAATGGCTGAGAAGTATCTCCAAGAGGGCTGCATAGTCTGCTGCTTGCAGCATGTTTTGGGTGACGCAGAGTTCCGGGTTTCGCTTGAATAACTCTGCCAAGACACTAAGTTTGGCGTCGCCCTTAAAGTCGTACAGTTCCAAGTCTCGCAGCAGAATCTCTTGGGTAGCTGGAGCAGCGCGGTCGAAATTAAGTAAGAGCTCCATGCATGCGACATTCTCCTGCGCCAGAAGCACATCTGTTGTCACTTTTCTCCCAGCGGTGCAATCGAGCAGTGCTTTAAGGGCCTTTTTGCTCGAGACGCATTTGAGCATTCGGTCAGTCACTCCGATCCCACCCATGCGGGACATGAGAAGCTTGATTGCACCCGCAGCGGCGTAAGACTGGGAACCGAGTATGTTGGGGTAAGACTGGGAACCGAGTATGTCGGCGTAAGATTGGGAACTGAGCATGTGACACATGGTATCTTCATGAAACACCGTGCTCCTGTCAAGATTCAATAGCTGAGGAATAGTTTCCTCAGGATTGAAGGTCCAAGACTGAGCTACGGCAACAACGTCGTGGTCGGAAATGCGAAGTGACCGCACTGTGGAGAGAATCGCATCCAAAGAGGTTTCTTCTTGTCTGCGTCCAGGCACATATTGAGAAATCGGGTTTAGAAGCGCAATCGTTAGAGGTGTGTGACCAAGCTGGTTGGAAATATCAGCATCTGCACCGCACTCCAGCAGCGTCCGGACAGATGCAGCATCACCCACTGCGCATGCGTAATGTAAGGGTGTAGAATATTCAGTGTGAATATAGTTCGGGGTTGGCATATGCTTCAGGAGTATCAGAACAATGTCTGCGTTCTGTCCACGGATGGCAGAGAAAATAGGCCTTTCGAAGTGTCCTACTGTAGTGTCAAGATCGCACCCACGTTGTATGAGCTTCTCGACCATGGGCCTACTCCCTAGCAGACAGGCAAGATGTAGTGGAGATCCGAGAGGACGTCCCACATCAGCGATATTTGCCTCGTGGTCGATCAGAAGTTCCACTATGGCTTCACACTTCAACCGGAAAGACCTGGACTGTGAAGTGTAGGGCCCCTGTCCCAAATGCCAGTGATTTGATGGTTTCAGCGCCTCAGGAAGGGCTAGACTGTTGACGATTGATTTTAGTCTCTCATCTTTCTCTCGGCACAGTATCCAAGCGGCGCATGCTTCCAGAGCAGATATCAATGGCGGGCCATGTTCTGCACTGGTGCACTCTGTGTGAGCTCCGGCTTCAAGAAGGACTTGTACTGCCTCAGAATTCAAATGCAGCGCTGCGACTTGGAGCGGCAAATTACCGCCATCTTCTGTTGGTGTGTTGACGTCAATATCACCCTGCTCCAGCATTGACTTGACAGAGTATGGCGATCCCACTGCGCAAACGTTGAGAAAACGTTGTGCTGTCGGGGCCGCGTAGCAAAGAAGGACTTTTACTACAGAATCTTTGAGGCCTTCGACGGCGAATGCCTCATCAAGAGCGGCCTTCAAAGAGCCTCTGTCGGTGATGCTTTCAACAAGCAGCTCAATGATTTCGATGTGACCACGCTCGCATGCCACAGAGAGCATGCCCATAACCTGTGCTCCTTCTTCCAGCAGTACCCTCACAGTCTCAACGTGGTTATTTTCAATGGCTTTCCTGAAAGCCCGGCTATTGCTGTCTTTCGCACCGACCATGAGTAAGTGACGAATGATCGAAGCTTGACCTTCCGCGGCTGCGATAGTGAGGGGGGTGCCTGATTCCTGAATATTGAGGTCAATGTTTGCGCCATTCTCCAAGAGGACTTCGACCACGTCCAAGGAGCCATTTGCAATGGCTGCATGCATCGGACTCGCATCCTCAGTTTGAAAGTGCTTGTAACCCCTTCTTTTCTTCCCGTGAATATTCACCGGCGCCCCGGCCTGAATCAGATCCTGGACGATGGCCACACTTCCATTTCCAGAAGCCATGATAAGAGGATGCTGTCCTTCCTGGAGGTCAATAATCGGGTCTGCCCCTTTCGATAAAAGCTGCTTGACAATCTTCGCATCCTTCGTTGCAACTCCCAACTGCAGATCAGTTTGTGCTTCCTTCCAACTTTGTGCTCCCGAGCCGTTCTGTGACGATGGGATTTCGTTGTCTACCCTGGCTCCGCGTTGGAGAAGGATTTTCACACTCTGCTCGTGACCGGCAACAAGAGAGCCTCTCAAAGGTGTCTCCCACCGGCCTGCTATGAGGTTGACATTGGCACCAGTATCCAATAGGCTTTGCACTACCTTGTCGTGGCCACTTGAGGATGCAGCCTGTAGAGCCGTGCCATAAAAGTACCCAATGCTATTTACGTTTGCCCCTCGGGACAGGAGAAGATCAACAGCTTTGATGTCTCCGATAAAGGCAGCCATTTGGAGGACTAGACCCCATTGGATATTTGTTGTCCGGACGTGTGGCATTTGGGCGAGGAAGAAAAGAAGAACTCCCGCACAACCTTCCGTGAAAAGATACTCCAAGGACGGCGTTACGATAAATTTACCGTCTGTAGACCGGTACGATCCATAGGTTTGGCTTCCGAGAATATTGTCTCCGTGGAAATGGCGCAGAGCCTGTTCTAGAAGACTGTGTTGTTCTTCAAGGCGACGTGGTATGTTTGCCCCAGCAGCTACAAGCTTTCGCACTATTGATAGGGCCGATAGCTCACGACCAGCCGCTGCGAGAAAGGCATTTTTATTGTTTGTCGAGCCCAGATGCGAGTTGCCAAGCGGAGACCGGTCGGAAAAAGAGTTTTTGTCGTGGCCTTCCACGTTTACATCCGCCCCTGCTGAAATAAGGAGATCCACGCTATATTCAGAACCGTGCTTCGCAACCAGTTGCATCGGGTATACCGTTTGGCCGCCAAGATCATTAGGGTCAGAGCCCTTTTCGAGAAGAAAGGCCAAAGTTTGCTCCTGTTGATCCTGTTCAGCGTGTGGTGGCGAATGCCTCTGATGCATCGATACTAGATCATTCCGGTCCAAGTCTGTTTCCGGGTCAAATTTGACCAACCCTCTAATCACGGCCTGAAGAGGTGAAATCTTAGGTATCACGGTCCCGTAGTCCACCTCAATCCGAGGTCCGATGGCGCGATGACGTGGGCCCCCTGAAATCTGGTGCATGAAAAACTCCAGTCCTGTGGCTGCACCGTCTATCCAGTTCAGATCAAAGTGCTTGTCGTGCAAAACTGTGTTCACATCAACGTCCAGATCCAGCACCAAGTAGCGAACAACATCTATGTGTCCATTCTCACTGGATTTCACCAGCGCGTGGCTCAATGCTGTCGTCCCAGAAGATAGTAGCAGCTGCGGCCAATAGCGAAGAACCAACTTCATGAATGCCGTCGATCCACTAGCCGCCGCTGTCACAAACACCTCTTCAGCGAAAACCAAGTTTGGGTTTTGCAAAAGAGGCTCGTCTAGGAGCATTTGAGCGACGGCGAGGTTACTATGGAGAGCGCACAAATGGAGGCCGCCCTCGACGTCCCTTACTGACAGTAACTCTTGGTCTCCTGTTTCAAGTATGACACTCATCAGGTGAACATCTCCCGCTTCGCAGCTTTTAAAGAAACTTGAGTATAGCTTCTCTTCGCTCCTGCCTGTTGTCTTGTATGTTTCAGCTGCTGTGCAAGTCGTTTCTTGCAACCTGGAACATTCATCTGGCGAAAGATGTTGCGAAGCCAATGCGAGTGCGAAGTTAACCACATCAGTTTGATGCGCTGCGTGCCCTCTGTTGACCATGCCCCTAATATGGTCGCGGACTTCCTCCTCAGATTTTGTGGCTTTAATAAGATGTTGAATGATGGACAGGTGGCCAGCCTCCTCCGCTACCTCCACAGCCAACTTGATCTCATGACTGGATATACCTAAGGTATCCTTGTGTTCCAAAAGCAGTCTGACCGTATTCATATGACCTGCAAAGGCTGCCGCTTGGAGAGAGCCAGACATTTTCGCTGCTTGGTCTTGCAGTTGAGAAGCCTGCTGTTTGCTCGAATGCGTTGTTTCTGATTCACCGTGCCCTTCTCCGATAATTACCTCGTAATCGAGTAGAGGTTTTTGAGCTTTATGAACATCGTAGAATTCCGTGTTTGTGTCGTGATTGTGCACCCTTCGACGACTGTGTTGTCTTCTAGGCACTTCTGCCGTCCACAAGCACACGTATCGAGGTGGTTGGCCTTGATGTAGACACGTCTGCCTGGGCAAGTCTCGTTGATAAGTGTAGCCTCTTCGAAGCATCAGCGCAATGACGTCTTCATGGCCACCCGCAGCAGCAGCGTGAAACGCATCCTTCGAGAACCCAGCTTGATGTATGTCTGCCTTTGCATTCAATAGTAGCTCTACAGACCGCAGGCGACCGCGGTATGCTGCAGCCTGAAGCGCCGATCCGTAGAACCCTGTCTGCTGATTCACGTTCGCACCCTCTTCGATGAGAAGTTTCAGAAGGCTGCCGTGTTCTTTTAGTCCAGCGGCTTGGAGCGCATCGCCGAAGGCCCCGAAAGCATTGATGTTTGCCCCTTTCTCCAGCAGAAGACGAACTATTGGTCGGTAGTTGAGCAATGCAGCTGTCCTCAATGGGGACCCAAAGGCCCCTTCAACTTCCACGTCCATCTTCTGATCTAGAAGGAACTCTACTAAGTCCTTATGATTGTATAAAGTTGCGATAGCGACAGCATCTGGGGGAATTAAAACGTCGGTTCCGATGTTTCGGCGAAAATATCGCCGAAGAACTTCGAGCTGACCGCCCTGGATTGCCTTCAACAACCTTTTCCTGAGTTTGTCTTTGGATTCCCGTTTGAGAATGTCGAATTTGGAGCTTTCAAGTAAATGAACAAGTCTGACGAAACCAACCGAGGCAGCACCTTGCATTGCTTCCTCATACGCTTCTTCGTTCGTGATTGCAACACCGTGATCCACAAGATGCACCGCTACATCTTCTTGGCCGCCTCGCAAGGCAGCTTGTAGTGCGGTATTGAAATTGGAACCGCAGGTTGTGTCGACTCCAAGTTCCAGGAGCTTTTCGACCACTTGTAAATGCCCATTGAAGCATGCCGCATGCAACGGACTCCCGAACTTCCCGCATTCGACATTGAGTTTCGCACCATATTTCTCCAGGATCATCACAGTACTAGTATGGCCAAACGTAGATGCAAGGTGGAGAGGTGTATACCCTATGTCGTTCCGTTGATTGGTATCAATAGAATCAATCTGCGACAGAACCATCATGAGGGCACCATCGAGTCCGAAAGTGCTCAACACGAAAAGAAACCCGTTCTCGGACTCGGAAATGGCGGACAAAGCGGGTAGTATTTGATGGCTTCTTTGAAGAGAGGCGACGATGTCGCCTACTGTTTCAATCCAAAGTTTGAAGGACAGGGTCGTTGCCCTGTCTTCGTCAAACATAAATGAGATTATGTTTTGTGTGAGACTTGCGTCGTCAGGCGACGGTCCGCTTGTGCATAAATCCTGGGCCATTTTAGAATGAACAGGCCAGTATATTGCCGCGTAGACGTAGAAGTCGTCGCTTGGGATTGCTAGGGCGTGCTCTGAGACTGGTCCGCGAGAGCAAGCCTCGATGCAGATAGAAGCCAGGAGATTATGGGCTGTCCTCGGAGCGAAACTCTCATGGCCTTTGAGGAAGTCTTGCACTGACTGGTGCGAGAACCTCATGACATTACACTGGGTATCCAGAACAACCAAATTGTGACAAATGTTCATCAACTGGGCTGCATCCAGGGTAGGATCCTGGCCAGATTCCAACGCTGCCAAAAGGGCCGGTGGGGTCAGGGGTTTTCTCATGTGCAGTACCCAAGACAGGGCCTTCATCGCAAGGCCACGGACTTCATTCCCGGCTCTCGATATGCGGTCAAGAGAGCTTTGGTAAAGCTGGTCTATGCTCTCGGGGAGCTTAGTGCGTAGAGCGGAGAGGACATCATCCTCAACCGTTTCACGACAAATGCGCTCCATGCAGAGTTTGACCCAGAGAAACCTTGCATTCGTCAGCCTCACTCCTATGCACAGCCTTTTCCAGGGCGATGACACAATAAACAAAATATCGCTGGGGCAGGAACTCACATCTCACCAGCACCTTCAAGTAGGGCTTCCTCCAACACCTTGCGTGTGTCGAAACGTACAACTCCCCCGAGTAGCAATTTGGCTGCCAGCGCGGCGTCAATTTGATGCTTCACGAAAGCCTCCATGTCTTGTCTCGTGGCCTCAGGAGTGATTTGGGTTTTGAAGGCGGCCGTTGGTATCATGGCGGCTTGGTTAGAGCTTCTGCTCGTGACGAAGATCTTCACCACATTGTCGGCCTGGGAGACTATGTCATCGAGAGCCTTGATGAGCGTATACTTATCATCATCATCGATACTATCGAGGCCATCGATGATGATTGTGATAGGATCTTCTTCGGCCAGTTCCAGTATAAGTCGCACACAGTCTTTGGTCCGGAGCTTCACCATATCAAACCTACCGGCCGGAGATCGGGCCAGTTGTCGCTCATACTCCGAGTAGAGAAACTGCTTCACCATCGTCCGACTCGAAGAATCAATGGAAAGTTGAAACAGTATAGTTCTCAAGACATCGTCACATGAACGACGCGCCTTTTCGAACTCAGGGTTCGCGCAGTAGAAATACCCCAAAGGAGACGCACATGGGTCGTTGCCGGCCGCTGAGATCATGGTATCCACGACCACAGAGCACAAAGTCGATTTGCCTGACCCAGGGATCCCATAGAGATAAAAAAGAGAGGACGAGCTGGACGTGAGCCACTGGGTATAGTCCTGGTGGTTGAGCAACCATTGCCCGACACCTGCCAGGCGAGATTCGGCAATGAATTGGTGATGAGAGTAGTAAGGTGCGACGGATAGCCATGAGGCAATTTCGTTGAATTTGTCTTCGGACACCAATCTGGACGCCTGCATGGAAAATCGTTTGAATGTCCCATCGAAGGACCGAAGTATTTCCGCGTCCGCAAGTGTGGTAAGCTGATTGACTTCATGCTCTCGATCTTGCAACTCCTTTTTTCGGTCTTCCTTGACTGTGCGGAAGGGACTCTTAACCGCCCGGGCTAGCGAAGCCTGATGTCAGTTCAAGCCTCGAGACCAGCCACTGTGGAAATTCATCAATGAAATGATGAAAAGTACGAATACTTACCGATGGTTCTTTCACTGTAGAACCTCACAGCGTAGCTTAAGTGGGTAAGAATCTCTGCGTAAAGGCGGACCAAAGCGCGCTCTACCTCCGTGTCTATCTCGGACTGTATCCTGCGTACGTGGAGCTTCTCGGTCATGCGATACCTCGCTAGCTTTCGAGCAATGTCTTCAACTTGAGGCAGGTTAGCTCTATAACCTCCAGCTTATGTTTGTCCAAGCACTTACGGTCTGTCACTACTGCGGAGAATACTTGAACTTCAGACACTGTGGTTTGCAACAAGAACCTAAATGCCGCCCAGGGCAATGCAGCATGAGCAGGGTCGTATTGCATTGCGGCATCGGCGGTCTCTTTGAAACGTTGAACCCATCCTGCGATCTTCTCCATTACATCTCTAACGATCACAACGTCGCCGTTGGGCCAAGTCCCTCGCTTTTTCGACTTCTTGGAGTACTGCGCTCTGTTTATGGAAATGAGAATAAGCGAATGATCCAGATGATTGATTATTTGGAGGCTCAGGGGCAATACTAACCAGGACATCGCGTCTGTTCGTCTTGGACGGACCTAATCCCCTTTGTGTATCAGAATCCAATAGTTGGAAAGCCTTTTCCCACAAGCTGCTAGGAACATTCCCGATAGATGCCATGGCTGTAGGTATATCTGACGTGCAGTCGCAGTTTGACGTTCATGAAAAGTCTATAAAGATGAAATCAGTTCAAATCTTGGGTTTCAATGGTCTAACTTGCAGATGCCGATGGATAGATGAAATAGGAAGCATGTCAGAATGAGGCTACGAGCTGCTAAAGCCCAGCTTTGCCTGTCTGGCCTCAGCCGCAATGACTCCCCGCTTCGCCATGCATTCTGGAGCATGTAATTGGCTACAAGTGACGAATGTCATTCGATTTGAGACAATTCGATACCTCCAGTGCCCATCGAAGGTACATGTAAGATCAATCGACTGTTTGCGTCCCAATGAAAATGGCGATCAGGCTGACTGAAGACTTCCTAGGCTGACCGATAGAACTTGGTACTTTTACTTGCCGTATCCGTACAATATGCAACAATATCGAGTCTTGCTATTCGGGCGGAGACTCCTCGCTAACCAGGCGGATAACTACTTATATTATATTATATGTCTAGGTAGCAATGTAACTCATTTGAAGAATTACTATCTATATCGTCCCTGTTACCCCTATTCCTGGCGTCGTCTTGATCTTGGCCTCCTTGGTCGTCGTCGTCGCCGTCCCTGTTATCGTCTATATCTACTACCGGCCCAGATAGCTAGTAATATCCACCCAATCAGGTAGCAAAACTCACAATGTGATGGAAGCTCAGTATGGTCCAAAGACTCCTATCGAAACGCTAGTTACAACATGCGACAGCTCCTCGATCATAGAGAATGTCGAAAGGGCGGAAGCAAACAAGGATGAATACACATTCTCTCTCACAGAAGATGACACTCGAAATGCTTTTCCCCCTCCTCCCAGAAAGCATGTTCCTGTGCCATTGATCATTGCCGCTGATGGAATGGAATGGAATTGTCCTACATTTGAAACATGGGCGTCTCGAGAGGTGGCCTTTTCTTGAGAAGTAGCTGAATGGGAGATGACTGTCTCGTTGAAGCGGGTAACTCAGTGAAGCCAATAGATACCTAGGTGAGGCGGAACAGGTATGGATGTGGCTGTGTGAGTCTGGGCATGGGGCTTGAGCGGCACAGAATCAGCACGGAATCCGGATATTTCAAGTCGGGGTAATTTCTTTGATAATCAGGTACGTTTCATAGCGGAGACTAGAATTACCCATGCCGCTGCGACCGGACCGCATACCTCGGGATAGTTCCACGTCAGAAGACAGGGCTAACATCATCGCATCAATGAACAACAAAATTATCGATCTCCCTGGAGGTAAAATATCAGTTGCGTGTGGTGGTCAGCTCATTCGAGCTCGAGGAATTCGATATGCATCCGCAAGTCGCTTTCAGCTTCCTACCCCTGTTGGCGAATGGAACGACATAAAGGACTGTACCGGTCCATCTCCAATCTGCCCCCAGACTGTGCCTTCCCGGCTGGATTTTGTCACCGGGCCCATCACAGCAGGGCGCGACCAAGACGAAGACTGTCTACATGTGACAGTAACTACAACTGTCGATGCGCTTTCGGGCGGACAGAAGCTGCCGGTCATGGCGTATCTACACGGAGGGGCTTACGTTTCGGGTGGCGCAGACCTGGATTGCTACCAACCAACTGGCCTAGTGGAGAGAGGTGTCGTCGGCGTCAACATCTCCTATCGACTTGGAGTCTTCGGGTTTCAGCCAATACCAGATATCGCTCCCGCAAATCTTGGGTTGCTGGACCAAATGGAAGCTCTTCGCTGGATCAAGGAAAATATAGCTGCGTTCGGCGGCGACCCTGACAACGTCACGCTCTTTGGACAATCCGCCGGAGCAGGTTCCATCTACTGTCTTATGCTTGCAGAAGGGACTGATGGCCTATTTCACAAAGCCATATTACAAAGTGCGCCTCTGGAGATATGGACGCCAGACCGTGAAGAGATGGTTTGGTCGTTGGGCCGCCTTGCCCAAGAAAGACTCGCGACCGATACCAGGCCAAGGAGTTCCCAGGAGATGCTATCTCTACAGACTGAGCTTCTTCTCACTGCTACGGGACAGTTGCCGTTCGGTCCGCTTATGGGGCATGGACCATTACCCAACCATACAGATGTACCTGAGAAGCTCCGCCTGGTAGCGCAGCGAATACCCATCATGCTTGGATACACGAATGGTGAAGGCGTCCCATTCGTCCGAATGAACAAGACCCTGCGTCCTTATATTAATCTGCCTTTGATTGGACAGTTCATCGAGCGACTTGCAGCTTGGTTCGTATCTGGAAAGGTGTTCACATGGCTCACCGATCGCCTCCACAAGCAATACTTGGATGCGGAGGGTCAGGCAACACTCTACCGCTTCCAGTGGCACCCTTCACATAGCTCACTGCGCGCGGCCCACTGCATCGAGCTACCGTTCCTCCTTGGTTCATGGGAGTCATGGAAATCTGCACCAATATTAGGAGGAGAAGCATCTCAAGACGCTATGGACGGTTTAGGTGACAGGCTCAAAGATATCTGGGTGGAGTTTGCCAACCATGGAAACGACCATATTCAGGGGTTCACAGTCACCGGCGACGAGACGAAATGGAACATTGTGAATCATTGAAGTAGCCTGTTTTCAAATAGCCTCTTCGAACCTTTCCGGTCAGTTGAGTATTTCTCATATAAAACTCCATCGTTCAATCTACCCTTCCGAGGAATAGGCAGTTGCTTGGCTGGCGGCGCGGTGGCTTGCGTATCTCTGTGAAGGCAACAAGAATCAGTTTACCTCTTGCTACTGCTCTATCAGCCACGAGCCATCTACTTTGGGCTTCACTGGCCCACGAATTTCACGTTATCTGCAGAGCTGGCCCTCAGTATATAAGTATCCCAACTCACTAGGCGCGTCTGGGATGGTTCGACATCACAGGCTTGGCACTGCAGGGGTTGGCTTCGGCACCTTCGAAGCTAGGCAAAAAGCGCCAGTTATTTGAAACTCGTGACGGATAGTTGGGCATCACGTGTCTTGTGTTATCTTGGAGGCTATTTGAAATTGAGAAACTACTAATCTGCTTATTCGAGACTCTCGTCCAAAATCTAGTCTGCGAAGCTCCCGCTCCATGAGGCGCAGAAAGTCGGCATTCTGAGTATTAACAGGCTCCCATGGATGCAACCAGCCGACAAATATCATGACAAAGACTTACTACAACGAGAAAGCGACTCGCAAGGAGGGAGCCACCGGCAATATATAAACATCCTCCGGGTGGTCCAGTGTCTCTCACCCACCAATCAGGGGAACCCCACATCCCCGGTCCTCCGAGGCAACCCCGGCTCCAACCCGCCGTCACATTTCTCGGTGCAAGCCACCCGAGATTTCCTGATTCTGCAGTTTTCTTCTTCGATGGCGCCGCCTCGTTACCGACGTTTCAGGGCTACACGTGCCCTCCCTTGACCGCATCCACGCGCTCTCATGTGGTGGCTCCCAATCAATAATCGTCAGCACAACACCAAGACCCGGCATCCTATTCAGGCACTCCGGATGAATATGTCCCATCGTGGCGCCGCGCGCTATGCGCTCGTGACAGATGTCGCCCACAGGGAAGCAAGGGACAACGCGACAGCCCGCGGGGAAATGGCACGTTTGCCCTGCTTATTGGTGCCCGAGAGTCGGAAGACGGCCCTAGATTGCTGAGCCAGCGATTCAGCGTAGCTTTTCACGATGGCACAATGTCCGACTCACGTTTCTGTCATCAACAAACTTACCCTTTTGGGTGTTCACTCAATATCGACTGCCGAGTTTCCGGTTCAGTCGACGCGTCTCTCCGGCTCCGGATGATGCACTATATATGCCGTGCCTCTCGTCTCCTAGAGTGCATATTGCCTGAACTCGACACCGCTCATCATCCAACAAGCCGGGCCCCTTCTTTCAACTCGAGACACGCTTATCGGTCTTCTCAGACGTTCAAGCTGACCATGGGCATCATTGCTCCCTCCTCTCTGCTGCTATCCTTGGCAACGTTGGTCGCCTCACACGGCCATGTTGACTGGCTAGTGGCTGACAACGTCGCCTACCGCGGCTGGGACTCTCCTGCGTTCACGTATTCGCCTCCCACATACCCGGTTGTCGGATGGAAGATCGATGCCCCTGACAACGGTTTCGTCGAGCCAGTCAACTTCGGTACAGGCGATATCATCTGCCACAAGAACGGATCTCCCGCCGGCGGCCATGCCACCGTCCCTGCAGGAGCCAAGATCCAGCTCGTCTGGAACACATGGCCCGAGTCCCACAAGGGCCCTGTGATCGACTACCTTGCCAAGTGCAGCGGCAACTGCGAGTCCGTCGACAAGACCTCGCTGAACTTCTTCAAGATCAGCGCCGGCGGTCTCATTGACATGTCGCTCTCGAACGGCAAGTGGGCCGACGATGTCCTGATGGCCAACAACTTCACCTGGACCGTCCAGATTCCATCGAACCTGGCCCCAGGCAACTACGTTCTCCGGCACGAGATCATCGCGCTGCACTCTGGCGGCAACGTCAACGGCGCCCAGGCATACCCGCAGTGCTTCAACCTGCAGGTCACTGGCGGCGGCTCCCTCGCTCCGGCTGGTGTCAAGGGCACGGCTCTGTACAAGTCAGACGACCCCGGCATTCTTTTCAACCTGTACACTTCGCCTTTGGTCTACCCAATCCCCGGTCCGACTTTGGCGGCGGGAATCTCGTCTTCGACTGCTGCTCAGAGCACCGCCCGGCCGACCGCGACATCCAGCGCGACGGCACCCGGAGGTAGCGGCGGAAGCAGCCCCACCACAGCCCGGACGACGACGGCGGCGGCCCCGGCTACCACGACCACTGCCAGGACGACAACTACCACGGCAGCAGGAGGAGGTTCCGGCGGTAGCACCGTGCCCAAGTACGGTCAGTGCGGTGGTATTGGATACACTGGCTCGACAACTTGTGCTTCTGGCTCGACTTGCCAGGTTCTCAACGAGTACTACTCTCAATGTGTTTAGGGTAGATAGCTGAGGGATTTCGGCCGGGTGTAATTTTCAGCAGATACTGGAAGTATTAGAACATTCCTGTACATAGTTCGTAGCTGTTAGTGTATTCGTCAATCCGAAGTCGCCGTCTCGGTCAAATATTGTGCGTCAAATGCCATGGGTGTGATAGGGTCCGCTTATTACCCCTGGAATACCCTGTCTTCCCTTTGGACATGACTTGCAGGTTGATGTGACAGACTCTCTAATGATTTGAATTCATGTGTTATCAATCCAGACGAACTGGCTGAGATCCCACCGGGGTAAATACGAATACGACACGCCCCACCCTGCCGGTGGGCAGCTATCTCATGTCTAACCCCCCTTTCATGCCTTAGCCTTTCTCCTAATTCTAATTTTCGCTCCTTCGGGAGGAAACAGTGCCTCCGTCATCCAGTAATTTGGCGGTCTTTGCCCGTTGTACTCTGCGGGGAACTCGACATCGTAGTGACCCAGAACATAGGCAATAATCATCTTCAACTCAAAGTCGATCAGGAACCGGCCAGGGCACGCGTGCTTTCCGTGTCCAAACGGCAAATACTCGGTGCTGGTAGTGACAAACGAGACAGGGGGCACCTTCTCATCCTTGGCCGCGGCATTCTCACGGATCCGGGAGAACCGGAACGGGTCGTACTTGAGGGGCTCCTCGAAAAGTTCGCCGTCCGTGGCAGCGGGCTGGCCGAGGAATGAGATGAGCGTGCCCTTGGGCAGGTGGTTTCCGTCTGGGCCCTTGTACCCATCGACCATGACCTTGCGGAAGACTGCGCGTCCACCAAACGACTGGAGGCGAAGAGTCTCTCGGGCCACGCTGTCCGCCTTCATCATCTTGCTGACCTTGGCTTTCGTCCAGCTGTCGTTGCCATCTTCGTACAGGATGCGGTTAACTTCGTCTCGTAGGAAGGATATCGTGTTGAACTCGGAATCGGAGCCGATGATGTTGAGCAGCATGTTCGTCGCTTGGATGCTTGTCTGGTGCATCGAGCCGAAGTTCGCAGCAATGAGACGCCTCGTCATCATGTTGACGTTGTTGAACTCCTCGACGCGGTTCTTTTCGGCGTACCTTGCCATCATCTGCAGGTGGTCTTGCGGTTCCGGGTGATCCGGGTCGTTGCGGTCGTACTTCAAGCTCTCGACGCGTTCGTTCCAGTACGGCTCAAACATCTTTCTAAGTCTTTTGATTCTGCCGTGCAGCGGCAGGTTCAGGAGGTAGCCGATCAGAGGTCTCAAAATCCTGGGAGCGCCCCCAACAGCGCCAGCGTTGACGACCAGATGGTCAATGATTTCGTAGTTCAGTTTGAAATAGTCCGGGTCTCGGCCTGAGTCGCATCAGTTAGTTTGATGACCACTTTCGAAGGAAACTTTGTCTTACAAATGGGCAATCCGATGGTGAAGCGACCGGCCGCTTGTGCGACAATCTGTCTGATGAGGGAGAATAGGTCGATCTCCTTCCACTCAGTATCTGTACCAAACCACCTGTCGACCGCGATGCCCAGCTCGTTGTTCATAGCAGCGCAGACATTCTCCAGGATGAGGTTCATGTCTGTCTTGACGAGATGCCCCTGCCAAGCATCCGTCACATACCGAGCGTCTCCAAGCGCGTAGTGGATCTGATCGACCTCCGCGAATGCTTCGCTGGGGCTCAATTGGTCTTCGGGCTGCGTCAGGACCCATCGCATTGTGCTCGTGGGCATGATCACCTCGTGGCGGAAGCCCAAGCCAGGGATCACGACGGCTTTACCTTTCTTGGCATACTGGATCGACGAACGCGGGTTAGCGTCCGAACTGGATTGATAGGCAGCGATAAAGGAATTTTGGACTGACGTTGTCAAAGGCCTCCCGGAACAGGCCTGGGCAGTCTGTGTAGTACCGAAGGATAGTGCGGAAACTGAATCGCGTCGCGCCCTCTGGCTCGCCGATGAGCGCGATGCCCTCCGGGTAGGGGATTCTGTAGAATGTTCGGCTGATGAGGAAGAAGATCACGAAGCTTCCCGCTGCCACCAGGCCGATTCCTGACCAGCTGGAGAGCTCGGGGTAGATCAATGACGTGGGAGCCATGGTGGACCGCGCGATCTGAAACTAGCGTTCAAATTACAGCAGTCTGCGGTTTCCCGAGTCGTGACGGCTTCACCACGGGTAACACGGAGGGATAAGGTTGATGTCTGAATTGACCCAAGCTCCGCGTCAAACTTGAGGGGAAGCTCTGGGGTTTTAACTCATCTCAATGCTGACATACCCCGTCCCATGTTTGACTTGATGGGGCCACCGGTGGGAGACGCGAGCCAGAGAGTTGGGCCCAACGTGGAGACTAGCAAGGGTGATCCCCCGGTAGCGCGCCCGCATTCCCCATGTCAACTTGTCAAGCGAAGTGCGCGCGCGGAAGCCTGGACGTTTTGTAGGGCTGCCTGGAGGCCATCGGCTCCGGATATTTCAAGGTAAATTGCTTCGGCTTTTCATGTCCCTGGGCGACACAGCAGCGTCCAGGTGATCAACAGCGGATACATGCAGCAAGACACATAGTTGGACAAAGTCACGTACAAAACGAGCCAACAGCCCGATCACGTAGCCTTCAAGCCGCAGCGGATACTGACAAGCTCTCATAAAAATCAACTCGAAGATCCACAGGAACAGCATGTTAACCAGTTTGAAGCTATCATCATGCCATTTCTTGGCCAATCAACAAAATTTGCATCCTTCGCGGTTGCTTAGCTCTCATTCGTGCCCTTAGCCTTGGTAAGCAGCCACATTCCGAAAAAGGTAATGCGTAGCAGCACCAATTCTTGAGAGGATGCGAACCTGCAGCACCCGGATTTGTTCCTTGTTCTTATTCAATTAGGCTGAGTTTATCTCATAGGTTGGCTCGGTCCCACCCCTTAGTACTGAGTGCGCGATCTGGGCTGTGGCGCCCGCCGACCCAACCAACTCAACATATGGACAGACCGACAGTAAGTTCAAAAAGAATTACCATGAAGTTCAAGAGCAAAAGATTGGACGAACAGGGAATCGAACCCTGGACCACTCACATGCTAAGCGAGTATTATACCACTAAACCATTCGCCCAGATGATTTCGCCCGGACTTGAACCGGAGACCTTCAGTGTGTTAGACTGACGTGATAACCAACTACACCACGAAACCATTTGAATTGTTGAAGTCCGCTGACAAATTTTGAAAATATGGAGCATTGGCACAAGGTGTGGTGGAAAATCGAGTCGTGAAGCGAAAGGAAAGCCCTCATGTGGGTCCAGTCCGGGTCTGGCCCGGTCTATTCGGCAGGGCAGCCGGAGCACGGCCGGAGCCCAGCTCGGGAGTCTTCAGATTATTTCAAACCGTCGAATCGTGTTGATCAAAGACGGGAGGATCACTATGACCGTTTCCCAACAAATCATTCCGTAAAATACTTTTAAATTGCTTTAGGAATTGAAAGACGTTATTTTACGATCCATCTCAAGCTATAGTAGATCTCACACGATTCAGGTCCGAAGAGTCTCCCGCAATCATTCTCACATATACTAGTTATAATTGTCTTCTAGAGCTTTCCAATAGCCTCAACAAGAGTCTTTCCAATAACCCCAGCGCTGGGCGGGTTCTGCCCGGTGATCAGCCGACCATCCTTGCCGCTGACGACGATCTTGACCCCGAAAAGCTGATCTGCCTTAACGTATTGAGCTCCGTGGTTCTTCATCTCAGTCTCTAGCAAGAAAGGCATCGCATCTGTAAACTGATACGCATCCTCCTCGGCGTTGGAGAATCCGGTCACCTCTTGATCCTTGACTAGGTACTCTCCATCCGATAGCTTGACATTGACTAGGGCTCCAGGGCCGTGGCAGACGGCCGAGACAATTTTGCCGTTCTCGTAGAACTCGCGGATTAGTGCGTGAGATACCGGGTCAACGGCCAAGTCGAACATGGCTACATGGAGAGAGTCGTCAGCGTTCGTTCCCATCTCCCCAATCCCACTCGTTACAGATGTAGCATGAATTCACTTACGTCCGTGGCCACCAACGTAGAAAATTGCAGCAAACTCTGAAGATCTCTGAAGCATAGTCTCCAGCTTCTCCGTCTTCTTCCAGAGGCTCTTCTTTTCTTTCAAGAAGGCCTGGCACTCTGCATCATCCTTGGCTTCTTGAACGGAGTAGGGATCAATCGGAGCTTCGCCGCCCTTGGGCGAGGCAACGACAATATCCACATGAGGAGCGATTGCGTTGTAGGGGTGCACGAATTCCGGAAGGTACCATCCGGTCTTCATGCCATCCCGCGTAGGGAGGTTGTCTTGGGATGTCAAGACGACAAGAACCTTAGGCTTTACTGTCATTGTGAAAAAGAGTGAAATGGATTATTCCAATTGCAGAAATATTTGTAATGGTCAACCTGCGATCACATCAAGACATGTAATCTGGCGTGCTCAAAGCCATCTTTTTGTATCTCTTAGCATAATGGATTTAGAGTTTTGACTCCGTAAGAGTAGCCAATTCGGGGCATGGTTCCCCACAGGATTGGGTTGAGCTGGGGACGAACATCCTAGCAAACATCACCAGGGTGGATACTTTGTCTCTCGGGGGTCGGCAGTGTCATCTCTAACTCCCTCCAAGCTTCCTGTTATCCATTAAGAGGTGTTCATCGTCGGTTCTAGCGGAAATTATGACTAACTATGTCCGAGTGTCAATGAACGACGACGTTACTCACAGTTCAAAAATTGCGAGGAAACTGCCGACAAGTCAAGAGCGCATATATAAGCACCCCCACCCAGTCTGTTCTGCAGATGGCACGCCCAAAGTTTGACAACGATCGCCTTCACTTCTTGTGCTTTTCCAACAGCATTCCGACCTCCATTCAAAGACAGCTTTCATTCATAAATAGCCACCAACAATCACAATGACCATCACAATCACCGTCGTATTCCCCAACGACGACGATGCCCAGTACGACATCGAGTACTACGTCACCAAACACATGCCCCTGATCCAGGAGAGATGGGGTAAGTACGGCGTCAAGTCTTGGTCCGTAACGAAATTCCAGCCTGGAGCAGATGGAGCCAAGCCGTTGTACGCATTCGGTTCGGTCGTGTACTGGGACAACTTGGAGCAGATCAAGACGGCTTTTGGAGGCCCGGAGGTTGGGGAGATCATGGGCGATGTTTCCAACTTCTCAAACAAGGAGCCTATCTTCCTCACCGGCGAGGTTTTGCATGAATAAGCAGACAAAGATGGTTTCCCGAATGTCGGGTGCTGGGATACGAGGCTTTAAATGTTCGAGCGGGGTGCTCAACCGGGGAGAGGGGATTAGGTATTGCACGATGATCACGCGTGCCTAGGTAGCTTCAAAACATAATGAGGCTTCTCCGGATTATTCATCCAGCTACACTTAGATCTATTTTGCCTTCATTCACGCTCAATTAGACAAAGTTCAGATTGTCGTCCCGCACTATTCCCGCATATCGTGCTCCCGAAGACGCGGACGAGATGGTTCATGGAATAATACAATCACTTCTCCGGTTGGCGTTCTGGCCCTGGGAGTTGGCCCAACGCCACAAGGCTTGGCCAATACGCGTCTGTTCGCAATTGTAGGTCGAGGCCCTGTACTACTATGACATGGGTATGCCCTAATGGGAGCCAGAATGAGGAGTTTCCCAGTTAACCCATTTCTCGAATTCTCCTCCCAACATTTTAACACGAGTAGAACGAAGCATTGCTTCATCGTCCCTTCTCATATCCCCAAACAATTGGTAGTGGCAAACCAACCGCTATCAAAACTTAGTCTGTTGCAACGAGTGGTGTTTGTTTATTTGACTTCCCGGAACGTCACCCCGTTCATGAGCTTATTTTCCCCCGACCCGACGATGCAACGCTGCAGCGCAAACTCCAGGGTCTATCGACTTCGGATTGTGACCTTTTCGACCTTCCTTTCCTAGCTACAGCATGGCCCTTCTCCTTTGTAAACCAGGGCACCATCTTTCGCCCAGAAATTAAATGCTCCTGCAGCCTCTGTCACACCTCACATGTACGCGAATACACCCATCCGGAACCCACGAAAAACGTGAATACCACGCGGAAAGCAAAACATCTCGCCATCTCGCGTGTCACTCCCAAATCACCCATCCCTCTTGGCTGCGACCAAGCGCATTCTCTTCACCCAAATATCTTCTGCATTCGCCCATCCGCCCATCCATACGGATCACCAAAATTCCACCACTCCTGAGAAGGCTGTCTTCATTAGCCGGTCCTTGGCGCAATCGCTTCCTGGCGGTATTTTTGCCAAGATCCCGAAGCAGCGGGTCTGATGGCAATCATTGGCGATGCACGACGCGAATCGGACAGGGTTCTCCGCATGGGGCCATTAGATGTGATGATGTTGCAAAAAAGAAAGCAAGGAGAGGGGAACCCGAATTGAAGAGCTTCCGTTGACCGAGATCGGATGTGATGACTGCGGCATGGTAGAGTTGTATCTATGTTTGTGTATAAATAGTATCCTGAAGATTGTCCCCGTCTTCCCCTGTCTCTCCACGCTCTGTCATTTCTGGTGTATTGTTCAAGTCATCGCGTCTAAGTCATAATGAGGCTGACAGCAAAAACCATACTCTGCGCCTTCGCAGGCCTGGTCGCCGGGAACCCCCTCGACTGGCTCGGTATCGCCTCCTGGGACGTCGAGGGCTACGCCAAAGACAACCCCCTCGGCAAGACCACCGGCGGCAAGGGCGGCCCAACAGTCACCGTCTCCACCATTCCGGAGCTCCAGACCGCCGTTGCCGGCGCTGATCCCAGAATCGTCGTCTTGAAGGGCTCTCTCGAGCTACCCGCGCGGCTCAAGGTTGGCTCCAACAAGAGCCTTGTCGGGTACAAAACCACGGCACACATCACCGGCAAGGGCGTCGACGTGTTCAACTCGACCAACGTGATCCTGCAGAACTTGAAGATCAGCCACATCCTGGACAACGACTGCATCACAATCCGAAACTCGACGCGCGTGTGGGTGGACCACAACGAGTTCACCTCAGACATCAGCAAAGGCCCTGATTTCTACGTAAGTCATGGCGGAACTTCTATACCCGCAGCAGATACTAACTCACAAACTCACAGGACGGCCAGGTCGATATCATCCGCGCTTCAGACTGGATCACCGTCTCCTGGAACTACTTCCACGACCACTGGAAGTCCTCGCTGGTCGGCAACGACGCCACCTTCCGCGACCTCGACTCGGGCCACCTGCACGTCACTTACCACCACAACCACTGGCGCAACGAGGGCACGCGCGGCCCCGCGGGGCGCTTCGGCCGCCAGCACATCTACAACAACCTGTACGAGGACTTTCTCTATCAGGCCATCCACTCGCGCTCCGACAATCAGGTCCTCGTTGAGGGCAACGTCTTCCGCGGGAACACGCGCGAGGCGCTCAGCACGTATGGACTGGTCATTCCTGACGACTCGCCAAATACGTGTACATGTGGGGATGAGGAGTTGGATGGGTTTGCCAACCTTGGGGCTCGTAAGTTGTCACATCTGCTGTATGTCATGAGATATGCTAAATGTTCTGTGATAGCCAACGACTGGGGCAAGGCTGGTGTCAACATCACACAGAAGGGCGACTTTTACAAGGCGCCTTATAAGTTCAAACTTACCCCTTTGCCACTCGTAGCCTCTATCGTCAAGATTGGTGCTGGTGTTGGTAGGGTGTAGGTGGTTGTGTGTGAATGGGAGAGCCCTCGACCATGGGGTTGGAATAATTCTCAGGCAAGAAGGATACGGGTCGGATTCGGTGTTTCTGCCTCCCACCATAAATACTTAAACAGTAATTAATCACCAAGTAGACTCTTTCCCGTATACCAAGCAACTGCCTCTTTCATTGGCGATTCTTTTAGATTCTTCAGGTGCGTCCGACACATTTCGGGCTTTTGTGATACAAGCTGATTCGTCATCAATCAAAGCCAATAGTCTCACAAAAGACGATCTATATCAATCCAACCAATTTCAAACATACTTCCTCAAACGGCAAAACAGAATCGCCGGTCAACTTTGAAGTTCTGGCCAAATATCCGCATGAAGCACTAACAGGAATACGTGTTGTGTAACAGCATCACACCGCGAATTGTGTGAACGAAGTCGAATTCATCTCTAGCCGCTTGTGTCCCTGGCGTATGGGGTTACAAATAAAGCTCAGCTGATAGAAGCTGCAGATACCTTGAAAGTTTAATAGCAGAAGTAGGGCAGGAACCTCTGAAATCACCAGCCGGTGTTGTTGACCATCTTCAAAGGGCAGGGCTCACGCATATGGCTTCACAATCGCCACCAAGACAATGACTCCATTTTTGAACCTACACTAGATTTCCTGTCTTCCTATTATATAGACAAACCTTCATAATGTAAAGCACGTGCTTCAACACACTGACCTTATATCAAAACAACCTCATTCTTCCATCTTTTGATGTTATACGCCAAACACTCAGGGCCTTCGTAATGCCATACTCATGTCTTTCAGTGAATGAGATTAATGTTCTGCTGGTAAGGTACTATGTATTGAGTCTCTAATCTGGAGCCCACGTTTCATAATACACCCGACAATTGGGAACGCGTGCGCCGACGATAATACTTGTAGTCAACCATCATAATCAGGGGCTGGGGATGACGCGCGTGAATGAATAATTAACATTAAGTTCCTATCGGCGTATGTGTTTGCCCTTGGGTTATTTGAATCCACATAAGGCTTAGATGATGCACGCCAGAAGATCACGCCAGACCAAAATATCGTGGAGGAACTTGAACTTGTGGCCTTCATTTCCGGATACAAAGTCGTCATGGAATCAAGAGCTTGGTCTCCGACTCAAAACAGAAAGGCAACCACGGCAGTAAACACATTATTGAGAAGACGAGTTCACAACAGGTGCCTTGGATATTTATACACATCTCACCAGCGCCTCGCCTTGTACAGCGATCTCGTCATTCTCGTATAAATTAAATACTTCTAACGGCTCTTACTCTTACCTCGCAACACAATCTGCCTCGATGTTTCCTCATTTAATTTGGCAGAAAAGGGGCCTCAAGTAATCATTGATCAAATCATTCAGCAGACAACGTCAGAAACCAACCCCAATATGTTGTGACGAGTATTCTCCATCCATCAGTGATTCTTCTCTCAGATCATTAGGACAAATATACCCTACAAACGGTGCTCATAGTTTCGTCTGGTATCACAGTACCAACCTGTTTACCCTGTCTTCTCCATGACAGCTTGACCAAGGTAATGACGATATAGTTTGCAACCATTGTGATTGCGAAAAAATCATGTCTCTCCTGTCAATGGTGGCAAAGTAGACCACTCCTTCGGAGTCGTATATCTAAGAGACCGAACCAAATCGATGCTGGGGAAAGTCCCATCTGCCAGCACTACAAAGTCTCCATAATTCTCTTCGATATGAAGGCATCAGCAGGAATCCAATGATGTAATTGGCGAGTTGATAAGGAGGGGGGGAGGCAGTGACTCGATCAACAGTCAAATTCCCGGGCTACGGCTGGCTGGAAACCTTTCAGCCATCTCCCCGCCTCGGATCGAGACCTCAGCCTGTGGTGGCACAATTTCTATCTTTCAATACGCGTACCAATACTTTCAGGACGTGGGTGCGAGACGGGAACAACTTTCGTGGCCGAGGAAGAGCTCACTCCAGAGGTATCATGCAGATGACCACCTAGGATGCGTCACATATTCATACGGCTCTGTGGACCGAGGAGGGACTGAGTATGGTGCCAATTTCGGTCTCTGCGTTTACATTGCTGCGTTCCTCGCAACAATCTCCACACCGGAAATATCACACACCTTATATACGTCGCCTTCAGCACCGAGTCGACAAGACCACGAGCTTCCGCACACCTCCGTGCACGGGTTCCCATCAGAGCCGCTTCACCGAACCGTCTGAGTAGACTCCCAACCCCGACAATGACACAAATCGAACTGCAGTACCTACATCGGCATGGTGAGCAGCACAAAATGAATACAAAAAGCATGTCACCAGATCCAAGGATGGGGATTCTTGAGAGAACCCAAATCGTTTGTTAGTGTGCCAGGTTGCGATAACCGAAGCTCCCCCAGGCATGTCATGACCAAACTTGTGCATCAGAAGTGGAGTGTCTTACACTCGAAAGTCGCACAGAACCGTCTCGTCCGCTTCGTGTTCTCCTGAATACGTTCGTCTACACTGCCGAGGATGATTCCAGACGACGATTGAAGATTGCCATTAATAAATTTTATCTCGGCTGTCACAAACGCTTTGACAGGAAGCAAATCCCGCCCAGCTCTCTGCTCAAGCAAGCGACGGAAAGGGATATTGTGGCTCGCTGGTTTCGCGGGCTGGCCCAGGTTAATCCCACAGCACATAACGCTTCTTATACCCCGCCTCAGCCCCTCCAGTCACGATATCTCAGCCGCCAATATCGGCACGTGGACACAAACTACCCCAGCTGAACACCACAACGGAGCTTTCACTCCCCTCATCTCTCCGTCCGACCAACCAGCCAAACCTTCACTTTCAACAAATGAATCAATCAAACACACCCGCGGACAAACTCCAATCAACCTCCGAACTCCCCATACACCCATCCCGTCCACTCCCAGTATCCTCCCAGTTAGCCTCCAGTCCAACAACTACTGACTTACTAATAGCCCGACGTCAAGAAAGCGGATTCATCCGACCTCAGAGTTCCAACCCCCTTCACAGCTACCACAAACCACAGCAGATGCCGACATCTCCCCGAACAACCAACACACCCTCTTCAGACGAAACAAACCACAAAAGAGAGCCCACTCACACACATACATCTCTACGGCACAACAAAACCTTCAACTGCAACACACATGAGACGGAAAAATGAGGAAGACAAAAGAGAGACAGAGATCATCCCGTTCGTCCTTTTCTCTCTATCACCACTTCCCCTCCATCTCTTTTCTCATCTCTCCCACACATACACAAGTCATTCGGTCCGCAAGTCTAAAAAGGTTGTCAGTCCCAACAACATCCCACATTACCTCAACTCAACCTTTTCTTACCCGCAAACTTCGTATCTGTCCTCCCGCCGGTTAAGCCACAACCCACTCACACGAACCCTTTCAACTTCGCCCCAAACAAGGCAACAAACTCGCCGAGATGGAGAAGGCCATCCCGGATACTTGCGAGAAAATCTTTCAGCTCGCACACGCGACGGTCCTCACGATGAACTATATCAAACCCTGACATATCAGCCCCCTGGGTTGAAGGACACCCCACCTGGAATGCAACGCGCCAATGTGTTTCGATTGACTTTGAGGCGGCATATCAAAAAGGCCAACACATTCGCCTCGGAAATTGGCTTCACATGCAGCTGGAGAGTTCCACTGCAGACGCCAAAGTACTATGTAACAACGACCAATTTCTGCGTCAGGAAAGATGCCTACCCGACTGCATGTGATTACTGTTAGCCATCTGAACTTCTGAAGTGGAAAGTCGCAACGCCGGCAGGCCTTGGTGCTGACGGCGGCCGGAGACCGGTGCGCTAAGCCCGTAAGCGCGGCGAACGTTACCACCTCCCCGAGACTTTCAAGGAGGAATTATTGCGACCTCAGGCTCCCGTGGCTCCTTAGCCATCCGACGTCGGCCGAGTGCAGTCGACTCGCGCGGTCGTATCGGCGCAGAGATGATCCCTCCAATGAATCCAGTGGCCAGCGTGAACCAGAGCCTGCAGGAAGTCGAGCCTCACCATTGATCTCAACACGCCTATCCCCGCACCTAGGTTCACATGACAAACTCTCCATGTACATAAGAGATGCCAGAATCTCAGTGGCGGCTGCCCAAAACTCACACTTAAGGTTCAGCTACCCGACTCACCGATAAATGTCCAAAAACGGAATATTTCTAACCATCTTGGACGTCGTGCCGTCCGGGTAGGAATCCCACAACCTCCCGGGGACTACATCTGGCGTTCGGGCCCCTTCCTTGCTGTCCCCGGAGGACAGCAAAAGGACAGGGGCGACTTTTGAGATCCAACCGCAGCTTGGGATTGGTCAACTCGCAACATCCGATTTAACACAAGCTCATCTTGGAGATAGGATCGACGACGAAGAGCTGCTTAAGGTCTGAATCAACATGCTGGAGCGTGGCGTACTGATGAACAGTGGATCGTGATGCACTGCGCGATCAATCTGCCTGGAATACGCCACGGCAGTGAGTGTAATGCCTTACTACGAGAGGCAACCAACATCCTATTGCTGTTGGCAAACTGAAGCCGCGCAGAGGTGACAGCTCCCGGCACTGTTCTCAGCGTGCAATAATGTGCCCCGTGAGGCCATGAGGGAATAACAGACAGTGTTCCGCCTAAAAACCGGAGACATGAGTCAAGAGTGGGTTGTCGCTAAATGTACGCCCTGACCGGTACGGAAAAGTACCTGTGCTGAGCTCGCTACCCAAAAGGCCAAAAGGGTAAGGCCAAAGGTCTGCCCAGACGACAAATTTGCAAACGAACGGGAGGCTCCCACGCTCCCCAAACTCTGCCGTTCATCGTCGAGGTGCATGCGGGTAGATGATAGAAGGTGACCTGGCGAGTTCGAACAAGAAGGTTTCATAGCCGAGTCAGGTTGCGGCGGACGAGTGGCCGTGGAACATCGCACCGGGCACGGGGGAGCAGGAGGCCGAGGAACCTGGCACATTACCGCGGACGGACGGGATGTTTGCGACGCGGCAATGGTGAACGGAGCTGTTGAACGAGGACTCCGGACGGCTCAGGTCAGCAGGGCAGGGGTGTCGTCGATCAACGTGGTCCTTTCCCCAGAGTATGGCGACTCGACCTCCCGACTTCAGATACGGCCTTGTCGCTCAGATTGGCTTCCAAGATTTTGGGTGGACCGGGAGAGTTGCAAAAAAAATTATGGGAATGCTGCGACGGGGTGCGCTGAGGGGAACGGAGATTGCTTCTCACCAGGCGCTGCAACCCTCGTTATCGGACGACAGCTGAGGGCAAAGCCGCGTGTCAGCGAGGACGGCTTCGAGAAGCTTTTCGCTGGCCAAGTAGTGTGTAATGCTCAGAAAGACGGCTCAAGCTGCCGCCCAACCCACCTCGTAGCAGTAGGCGAACGCACTGTCGGAATCCAGTGCTGCATTGCAGGTTCTGGATCAGGGAAGACGTGCATTCGCGAGCTTTGTGGAATTGAAAAAGACAGCTGGTGATTCGTCTTGACAGTATGCGGATGAGACAAGCCCAACCTTGCTAGCTCCAAAATGCTGCTGAGGACGCAAGTCAGTCCGGTGTCTGATGAGAGCCTGACTTTGGGACTAGCATCGAGGCTAATGTACCCAGTGGACTTGATGTACATGGTCAGAATGTTGGCCATTCCGGGCTCCGGAAGCATGTTATTTCGAGGAGGCACGCAGGCGGTGATCGATGCGTTTGTGGCTTTTCAGGGCCAGACGGTAGAGCTTATTGTCGGCGATGACAGTAGTAGAAGACCATTCGACTGACAGCAGATTTCTTGTATCACAACCGGATGCTGGCAAGAACTTGTGTCCGTGCACAGGACAAAAATGCCCAGACAAGGGCTTCTCAGCTCTGAAAGGGCCCCTGAAGAAACGGCCGGAGATGAAAAC
The DNA here is from genome assembly GCF_000319635.2 of Colletotrichum fructicola Nara gc5. Classification (NCBI taxonomy): domain Eukaryota; kingdom Fungi; phylum Ascomycota; class Sordariomycetes; order Glomerellales; family Glomerellaceae; genus Colletotrichum; species Colletotrichum fructicola. The sequence continues at coordinate 1,136,204 of NW_027094051.1, read as the reverse complement.
GCGGGTGAGATTATGCCGGACCTTCGTCGTGGGACGCAGAAGAAACGGCAAAACTCAAGTCGTCCAAAGGCACTATTCGCTGCCACGAATTTTCGACTGGCGATAGCATTTACCCCATACAGGCAAATGTGTGAAGCCCAACAGGATAACCGTCGCAGCTTGTGATGGCAGGCCGAATGCCACTGAGGAGGGCCGCCTCTGAGGCCCGAGAGGCTAGGCCATTGGAGCGAGCCAACCTGGTGGCCAGTTAAAAGCGAGGGAGAAAAAAAAAGGCCAGAGATCTAACTCTTTTCCACACTTCGATCCACGGTAGCAGTGGGAATTCTCCTTTTTGTAGACACCCCCCTCCACCCCGGTCGAATGATTTCATTTCTCGATCAAAGACCTGTCGAGGCCATGATTCGTCCACAAGCCAGCAGCTCGCGAATGAGAACACATAATGGTTTTCCTTCCTATGCCGCTCTGGCAAGGCCTCACATAAGGGCAAGACATCTCAGACATTGAACAAGTCGAGCACAATGTCGCCTTTGGCAATGAAAGATTTGCCTAACATTTGTTTGGCATAATGGGAGATGCTTGAGGATCTTCCGGGCTGGGCCGGCTTGCCCGGCTGGCAGATTAGTTGTCGACGGCGCGCCCTGTACTCAGTCAAGTTAGAGGATCACCGCCTGGGCGCGCCGCTCGGGCGCTGAGCCGACAGGGGAAAGGCAGCGCTGTCGGCACCGCGTGTGCGGCAGAGTGTTGGCCCGTCCGGACCGTCGCCTTGCAATAAACGCGTCCCCTAGATGCCGAAAACACAGCGTGTCATGGAGACGCGAAAACACTTTAACCAGCACTCGTAATGGAGGGGCCGGCGCTATTCAGCCCTGGTAGACAGGGTTTTCAGAAGCGATCCGGTGCTTCGGCGTGCCCAGAGGGAGAAGTTGAAAAATACAGATGACCGATGGCGCTGACAACGTCATCTGAAAGCCAGGGGTGTCCTGTTCAGGAGAGGGACCAGGGAGAGGCAATATCGACGTCTGCTATAGACCAGTTGCCAATCCGAGCGCGCTCCTCTGGGCAAGGAAGCCATGGCTTTTCGAAAGGAGGAAGGGGAGAAAGAATTGACGTGTCTTTTCTGTAATCAGGGTTGTCTCGTCGGGCAGACATCGTCCACCGGCTCCGGGTTCGTCGGTGATGAGCGGGACAGGGGAAAGAACCGCGGAGGAGAGGTCCGATATCGAGGCAAGTCGATGCCACGTTGTCCTCGGGCGTGTCGCTGACCCCGATACGATGGAGACGAGGCCATGGATGAATGGCAGAGAGAGAGAGAGAGAGAGAGAGTGCACGGCAGTTGCAGTAGCAAGTGAGTCGGGTGTTTTGTTGGCAGCACAGATGAAGCGAGAAAACACCTGGACCGTGGGAGTGGTGCTCATGACTTGTTTGAGTTGCGTTGACACTGTTGCGGCGTTTCGAAACGTGGTGCGCGCACAATCGGCTAGCGAGGCACGAGTTTGATAGCAGCTGCAGTAAAGGTTAATAGCACGACATGTCACACGGATGACCCTTCACTTGCCTCTGGCGACTCGACGTCGATTCCTCGAGATGGACAAGCTCAACTCAAGACGGACCAGGAGGCTGGCCGACGCTTTTCGGAGTCCACGAGGGGTTCGCGTGGAGGAGGCCAGTGGCAGGAAAAAGAAATGAGAGGAGGCCGTGTCTCAAATGCAAGTTGCCCGTCTTCGCCTGGCGTGCCCGCCATCCCATCTCTGGTGGTGGTTGTTCGGCAGCCGGTGCTTAATTAGAGAGAGACATGTGAGCGGGAAGGACCCGATCAATGGACATCATCTGGAATGGTGACCAGAATGACCGCGTTCGCAACTGGGATTGCCGGGCCGATGAGGCCCTTGACAGCTGGATACGGCGAAGATAGCGAAGGGGTTATCGTGTCGCCCGAAGTAAAAGCAAGCATCGTATGGGGCAGCTGGTTTGCAGTGCAGGGAATGATGGCGAGAGGTGCAGATGTTGAGGTTGAGGATGGGTTGATGGGAGGCCTGGAGGATTGGATGTGACGCGACGGTATGGCGGGAAGAGTATCGTGACGGGAATGAGTAGCTGCGAAAATGATTGATCTGGCGGCTGGTCGATGCTATAACGCAGTCTATGCATCTTTGACAGCGTCGACAGCGTCAATGTCGAGTGCAGGTTGCGTGCGCGCAGCAGTATCGTGAGTTGGCAACCAGGTGAGCAGGTGGTGATTTGGAGCCCCCTCGGAGCTTCTCAGTAAAGGAAGCCAAGCGAGTGGCAGCTGCGTGCGTACCTTTCCTCCCGTGCAGTGCCTTAGGAAAGAGCCGATAGGCCGACTCCCAGCTGCAGGGAAGGAGCCCCTCCCCCTTGGGCACGCCCCCTCCCCCCTCTCCTTCCGTGACGCCATTTCGCGTTCAGATCGGTACGTACCGGAGATGCCGCTGGAGCCACCCCTCGAGCTCAGGCAGAGTTGGGAAGGAGTCGATGTATTTAAACGAATACCAGCGAAAGTAATAAGGTGAGTTGGTATTCGCACATAATAAGTAGGTACCTGAGCAACTACGAATAAGTAGGGCAGGGCAGCAGCACTTTCTGGTTAGCGTGTCTCTCCCGCCCCCGTATGATCTGCCCGGAGGATTGCCCTACCCTCAAATGCCCTACCGTCTCTTTGGGCTGCTGCGAAATGAGCTTCGATGCACAACAACCTCTGCATTCTTGGGCGCGGTGACAAGCAAATGGAGGCTGGACCGTGATGGTCATGGACCGCCGCCGCATCCACGCCTGCGGAGAGCTGAGGGTTGGGGATTGGAGCAAGAAGACTGCGCAATATGGAGCCAGAGCCACAGCTTGAGCTACAGCTGCCAGCAGCAACAAGAAATCAATAAAAAGAGACAGCAACAAGGTTTTCAGGCAGACGGGGGACGCGAGGAGACGATGCCGGGATCCATGGGGGTGACCTGTGTGTGATGCTTGTCAGGACAGCAGCTCCATGCCACGCCAAGAGCGCACAGTCGCCGACGGACAACAGCGGCTTTGTTTTGACCTTTTTATGGGAATTGTCTTGCTGCCGGCTGGCTGGGTTGTGGTCTATCGGCCTGCCATCTGGGTCGGCAGGTAGTGTCCCATGTCCGTCTTTTGAGGAGCCCTGTCGAGTGAGGACGGGAGGGCGGGAGTGAGTGAGGCCATTTCCAAGAATACCTACCTTAGACAGGTAGTAAGGAAGGAAAGCAAGGCCAGGCCCGAGATGCACGAAATGCACGAAATGCATCTCCCTCCCTTCCTTCCTTCCAGGTTCTATTGGCAGCTGCCTGTCATCTTCCAATCGGCAGTCGTAGAATTGCGGGAAGGACATGTGCGGCAGGTACCACCTGGAGAGGGAGGAACACCCGCAGACCGTCTCTTTCTCTTCGTACCACCAGACGGGCTTGCGTTTTCACCTGCTCCCAAGACTGCACTTTCCTGCACCTGCCTGCATCTTCCTGTCATTAACCTGGATTGCCTGCCTGCCTCTCGCATCAGAGAACTAACCGGACGTTGGCACTTGCTTGACTCTGATCAGTGCTTCGCAAGTCGACCACCGGTTCCCGTATCCTGTGTATCCATTTCTTATCCGAAGATCTGTCTCAGAGCTCCCCCAAGATTCGGAAGCCTGAGGCCGTGACAAGGAGGGAGAAAAAAAAAAAAGCGACTGAGCAGTCCTTGGAGTCGGCTCGGCGCACGTACCTGACTGACCCAGGAACTCAGTCAGCCGCCATGCTGGACGTGGTCGCAGGCCGTCGTCTGCCGGCGTGGCCTTTAAAGATGCCGTGCCTTGCTCGGGTTGGTTTCGTTTCTTGACTGGCGCAGCCACTGTTCGCCCAGACTCGGATGCTCTGAACGCACGGCATCGACATCCACTGTCCACCACCAGGGCCCCACTCATTCGATGCGCCGTATCTTGGTTCTAATGCTTTTCTTTCGCATTTTCTTGGATGGCCATCTGCGCGCTATCTACAGCTGGTAAGGCGCGGCGCAAGGCGAGCAGGCAAAATGTACGTAAGGTACTCCGTACGCTCGATGTGCCCCACTTGGAGGCTCCGTCGCCGCGGAGTGTGCCTGTGTGTATTTGATCCGATGTACCTTACCGGGACCTTCTGCCTCGAGGTACCTTGGTCAGCATATACGGCGTACGTTTGGAATGGGCTTAAAGTGCAGAAACGTAGAGGCAGTGATTTGTTGTAGCTGCATCTCCGCGAGGATTCTATTGCATCTTTACGACATGCACGCTGCCTGCAATGTAGAGTTGAGGTGAGGAAGGAATGAGACGGGAAATGGATATCAGCTATGGAAGTAAGGTACCTTAACCAACGCATCTCTAAAAAGAAGGAAGTAGCCTCAACGCACTGCAAGGAAGGCAGGTACCTTTCCGCCCTCCTCGCCGGGGGCATGTGCCTACCTACCCACCTACCTTGTCTGGGAGGTCTCTCCCTCCCTTCCACACCAGTGAACGAACAGACTCACACCACCCACCATACTCATACTCCAGTACCTGCCTGCCTGCCCTGCCTGCGCTGGCTGGGTCTGCTCCTTCTCACCCGACGCCAGTGCCAGATCCAAAGAGTAAGAAGTCACGAATCACACGCCCCCCCTAAAAAAGTTCAGGTCGCGCCTTCCCTAGGACTTTCCCTGTGCTGCTGCGGGCAAGTAGTGTGGCCCTTTCCCCTTCCCTTTGGCTTTCCCCATCCGCACACTCCATGGCCAGTCCCGGTGCTGGTAGGTGCAGCCCAGTCCTGTCCAGTAGAGTAGGTACCTGCCTGCACAGCGCCGCCGCGCCCATCGCCAGAACCCGGTCTGTCTTCTTCTCTAGCTTTCCCTCCCTCCTTCTCCATTACTCTTACCTCCTCCCCATCCCACTTCCATCATTCTTCTCCTTCTTCCCCTTTTCCTTTAGAGTTGCACCTCTCTGCCCTCTTGCTGCTGTCTCTCTGCCTGTCTGCGCGTCGTCTGCCTGATCTCTCGTCTGCTGCTCTGCGTTGTGCTGCGGTTTTTGCAAAAAACGAAGCATCCTTTTCAGCGATTGTCTTGGTTGCAAAAGTCGTGCCTCTGCCACTGCTTTTTTACTACCCTGACCGGCCTCACGTCACCACTGACTGAGCGAGATCCACGTCCACGGCCCTCACAGCTACGGAAAAAAAAAATCTCTGCGCGCAAGTTCCTTGTCGGTTTCTCCCCTCGCCGTTTAACCCCCGAAAAATCTTCACAAGAGAAAAATCACTCTTCAGTAATCCTCCCCCCATACCCTCTTTCTCTTTCCCCTCCCCTTACGAGTCGCACGACGTTTCTCCTGGTTATCCGGAAAAAGAGTCTTTTTGTTGGCGCCCAAAAGTAAGTCCACCTCTCCGTCTTCCTTTGTCCCTCCTCCTATTCGACAATTCCCCCCTTCGCGTCGTCGCAGTCGCAATCGCAGTCGCAAAGATCGACCTCGAGCCCGATTTTCCCGTCTTCGGCATCTTCGGCAATCCTTTGCTCGAGGCACTCGATGCCGTATGCTTCGAATTGGCAGAGCCACACCCGACAGTGGCCGGGCCCGACTTTGGACTGCAGTCTCGGGCGCATCGAACGACCCCTCCATGCGTCGTGGATCATCCTGGGTGTTGGCTGTCGATCGTCCAACCAACGTCGACTCCATTCGAGCTGAACATCGCGACCTGAATGGCATTGCCCGGCGGATGCAATGCCTACGGCGACGTAACTCGATGCCTCTCCCTCGCAGGCCATGGCCACGTCGCCTATGTACCCCGCTCACGATCCGCCCACCACGCCTTTGTACCTCGCCTACCCGCCTTAGAGCAGCATTATTCAGCTATGCGTAATGGAGGATGACCATCTGACAGCTGTCATCTCGACCCCAACGATTGATACGGCGTGGCGGGAGTTACAGATGTTGGACGGCACTATGCTGCCGCAAAATATCGAGAAAAGCGCAAGGCACCGTCATGAGTCACTACGAAAGCTCGAGCTGCCATGCAACTGCTGCAAACGGATGGAAAGCTGTGGTCGCGTCTCTCGATTACTTGCCGACGTACGATGTGCTGGCCCTGCCGGAGATCAATGTCTTCGGCGTGTCTCACTGCGGCAGAAAATATTTACAACCACCACGACCAGTACGAGCCAACCGAGACGCGCATGCGGCAAGCGCAATCGCGAGAATGCATTGGAATGGGCAATGCCTTCATGGCAGCTGCCTACGTGCGGGTCGATGCTGCCAGCGACCGGCGTGGCTGCTTGGTGGGCGAGCCGCACGCAGGGCTCGGCTTGAGCTTGCTGCATGATCAGCCCTGTGGCTGAACACCCGACCCGAGCCTGCCAATTTTCGTGGCTCATGACTATCGAATGCGACTGCGACTGCCGACTGACTGCCCGCGACGCGCTGACTACACACGACCGACAGGTGATGCTGACCGTAATCGCAGGTTCCCATTTCGGATCCTTCCTTTGGCCCATTTCTGGATCTTCGGTGAAAGGTTACGTTTAGCCACGGCATCTCTTGGTTTCCGGTACCCGGCGCAAGTCTAGGAGATCCAAAAGTCGAATTCGAAGCATCGCTCGGGCTTGTTCTTAATCGGCGGCTGTAGCATTTTTGGCACGAATACCCCGAGACATCTCGATCTTTCGTTTTTCTACGGGGCGTGCTGGCGTCTGAGAGAATCGACTTTTCACAAAGTGCTTTTCGGAGTATCGGTTTTGCGTCTGAATACAGTTCATTCTGTTCGATTCTCAAAACTACCCCAATCTATTGAAGGAAGACGGCAACACTGCTTGAATTCCTCGTAACGACTTATCATTCCAATCCACGAATTGTAGGTCAGCCAACCCGCAGCTAAGGGCGACACGGACAGCTTTGACTGACCTTTTTGCTACCAGTTTCGAACGACTTCACCATGGACGGTCTCGCGTACAACCCCGCTCAGGGCAACGGTGCACCTCCCCCCAACGCCAACGGCGACGGCTTCGGCACCCCGGTCTCTGGTGGCATGCCCTTCCCCGGCAACAACGGATCTGGAGAGATCCCCGGTGGTCAGGCTCCCATCCAGGGCGACGCGAATAAGAACACTCTCTGGATGGGCGAGCTCGAGCCCTGGATGGACGAGAACTTCATTAAGGGCGTCTTTCTCACTGCCACTGGAGAGCCTGTTAACGTCAAGGTTATCCGCGACAAGACGTCTGGCAACGCTGGATACTGCTTCGTCGAGTTCACGTCCAGCGATGCGGCCAGCAAGGCTCTTCAATTGAATGGAACTCCCGTTCCCAACTCCAACCGCGCCTTCAAGCTCAACTGGGCGTCCGGCGGCGGTATCAACGACCGTCGCGACGACCGCGGTCCTGAGTACTCGATCTTCGTCGGCGACCTCGGCCCCGAGGTCAACGAATACGTTCTTGTGTCCCTCTTCCAGGCGCGCTTCCCCTCTTGCAAGTCTGCTAAGATCATGACGGATGCCATGTCGGGACAGTCGCGCGGATACGGATTCGTCCGCTTCACGGATGAGCAGGACCAGCAGCGCGCTCTTGTGGAGATGCAGGGAGTTTACTGCGGCAACCGCCCCATGCGTATCTCGACTGCCACCCCCAAGAACCGCAACCACGGTCCCTACCAGCACCACGGCAACCAGATGATGGCTCCTGGTCTGCCTCCTCACCAGCAAGGATTCTACGGCGTTCCTTCTCCTGCCCAGTACGGCGGTGCTTACGGAGCCCCCTACAACCCCCCTGGCCAGCAGATGAACCAGTTCACTGACCCCAACAACACCACCGTCTTTGTCGGTGGCCTGTCCGGCTACGTCACTGAGGACGAGCTCCGAAGCTTCTTCCAGGGCTTTGGCGAGATCACCTACGTCAAGATCCCTCCCGGAAAGGGCTGCGGTTTCGTTCAGTTCGTCCACCGCCACGCTGCTGAGATGGCCATCAACCAGATGCAGGGATACCCTATCGGAAACTCCCGCGTTCGTCTGAGCTGGGGCCGTAGCCAGAACAACTCTGGCGTCGGCACTCCCTACCGCCCTGCCCCTCCCCCGCCCCACTACTTCGCTCCCGCCCCCGGCCCCGGTGCCTACGGCCCTGCCCACTTCGGTGCTCCTGGCCCTCACGGACCCCCGGGACCCCAGGGCCCTCCTGGTGCCCCTCCTCAGGTATGACGAACCCCAAAGGTCATTTGCTGTGTTATGTTTCTAATCAAGTGCTGCAGTAGAGTGACGGTCTGATGGGCCTTTAGAGCGGCCTCATTCCTACCATCGACGTCCTTATGGCCGCGGGAAAGAAAGCGAAACACCTCTCATGACTGTCTTGTTGCTTACACTCGAACTTCTTTCGTCGTTTTCGTTCATCCCACCGCCTTGGAACTTTTACGCTGCACGATGGATACCTGGGCGAATGACACATTTCTTTGGACTTTTGATCTTAGGCATACGGTTAGCGGACACGACTGTCAGACGTCACGAGAACGACCAATGCATGCTTGCTTTGCGGCTTTAGTTATCTCTGGACATCTGGGCTTGTCTCGAGAATCATCGTCTCGATGGGCTCCCCGGGCCCGGTTGCCCCTTCTGTTTGTCTACCACACACGGCACTCGCCCCCAACAGAGATTTCCTAGCTTTTTTTCAGTTTGCTTGCACGTTGTCTGTTTTGCGTACTTGTGACACTTCCTGCGCGTGACTGTAGCCTGTCTGCCATCGTTCGTTCTTTGCTCCTGTCGTCGCAGTACAATACCCCCTCTTTCATTAGGGCATGTTGCGCTTTAAAGCCCTCTTGTTTTAACAATTTTGCTTTTCCCTTCGTTTACTTTGAGAGGGACGGCGGCCTGGCGTTTTACAGCTGGCAACACAAAGACGGACTGTGGACTGGGTGTTCAAAAATAACAGTGTGAGGTTGGCGTGGCTGGCTACACGGGTGGGATCAAAAATTGGGACGGTCTGGCGGGTGTACCACGACATTGGCGTTGGGGCGGGTGTGAAGGGAATGAGGGCTCTGACCCTGAATAGAGAAATAAGATTGATGATTTGAGGTTCACGAGGCGTTTCGTTCCTGGTTTGTGACTTACTTCCGTGTTATCGCGGGTACGACTTTAGGGGTGGTGTTCGTTGTTGAACCGAGTTTCGCTTCGTCCTTTTCTCTGAAGTTATGTCCCCTGAACGTATGGAAACCAGGACAGGTGAGATGCGCAGCGTTTGAGCCAGTTTCCTTAGCTGATCGCTTTTTTCGTTGAAGGAAAGGTGCCAAACTAGGGACGACGAACAATTGTGACGTGCTATCCAGATACCCCGACATCTTGTTTCTGGCCGTCGCTGGGTATGGTTTCGATCGGATACTGTCGATCGTCAGTCGGCATGGCAACATGAGATATTTCTGGATTCTTTGAAGCTTCACCTGAGAAACTCGCAGGGTAGGGAAGAAGAGAGCGCAGTCGTTCGTCGAATCGGCCCGGTTGGAGGCGAGAGGCCCAGTAGGCTGGGTTGACCAAGCCGATGCGCGAACTCGGATCTTTCCGAGGCCTTCGTGGTTTTCCCGGACAGAGATCATCGTCGGTCGTTGCTGGATCTTGGGCTAATACAATAGCTTTGTTCGCCGTATCGCCAGACGCTATCGTGGGAAAGAATGTTAACAGTTGTCATGCCATGCTCCGGAGGCCCGGACGATGCGTTCCACCTGATATCGGACCGAAGCATGGACCCAGTGAACGGGAAGCAGTCTCTGAAGAAGAAGAATTCCTGGTTTGGGCAAGTCTTGAGAACATGCATTGTCTTCGCGCCGTGGACTAGACAAGCAATGCCGGAGCCGTTGGTTGTCAAAAACGAGGCCAGCCGGGCGAGGAGAAAATCTCCCCATACTCACGGGGGCAGGGGGCAAGCTTTTTGTTTCGTCCGAGCTGGACGCCAAAAGGGAACGAAGAAAAAGCCCGTGTGGTGAGGCGATGTTTATATATCCGTGATCTTATCTGGGGAGCTTGGGCGCTTTTGGGGTTGCTGGGACGGCGGGCTTCGGATGGTTTTTTTGATTTTTTGATCTGGGGGGACAAGGATGGTTCAGGGGTTAGGTAGCATCAGGGGAAAGCTGTCGCGGGGAAGCTTGTTTCTTCTTTTTTTCGCTTGTTGAGGAAGACGTGAGGAAAGGGGAAACGCAAGGTTGGGGAAGATGAAGAAGGGAGCCGTTGATGTCGAGGTAGTTCATTGTTCCTTTGTTCAACCTGAAGATTAGCCGCGAAGTCTGCTTGGCGGCCGGTTGTGGCGCTTCGACCAAGCTTAACTTCGAGTCAACGACGTCTTACAAACAAAAGGGCAATCCGACTCTCCCATCTCAAAGTCTACTACCACAGAAGCAACAGCAGCAGCAGAACGTCACAAACGCTCCGGCTGGCGCCCCCAAAAGGGGAGAACCATGCGAGAATAGAACGAACGAACGACGGGCGGCCCTTGGACGGGAGGCGACGCCTCGGCTTGGTCCCACGCTAGACTAGCCGCCATCTCCTAATACAGCAACACGAGCACAACACTACCGAACTCTATGACCCAATACGACGTGCAATAACACCGAAGATCTCTCTGTGGTTGCCATTCGCTCCCCCGCGCCGTAAAGATCTTTTTGCCATGGGGAATGCTTAGCTTGGGGATCGGCGCGACTAGGCTCTAGCAGGAGAGCGTTTGCTTGCACACTCTTTGAAGATGTCGAGCTAGATTTGTTCAGAGGAGGGGCTTGGGTTAGACTGGCGGAAGGCCGGCGGGAGGGCGCTTGACCTTCGCATGCTCCCCTCAACTCCTCGAAAGACGTTTGTGGCGCACGGCAACGGCTTTTTTTGTCTTTGCTTCATCAACATCAACACGGAATCCTGAATCCTGTCGTGAGCGAAGGAAGGATATAAGCATCCAGTTGATCCGGCGTCAAGAGAGAGAGAAAGGTTCTTCATCCAACTCACAGGCTTCATCTCAAGACTTACCCTCTCTTTCCTAGCACTTCATCTTTGTCTCCCCATCTCTGTCTCTCTTTTCTAACTACTAACCCAGTCAACATTCACTGCAGTCTTTCTCTCTTTAAAAACAACAAGAACAAATATTTAAAAATGCGTTCTCCGGTTCAGCAAGCCGCGCTTCTCGCGATCCTTCTCCAATCCACCGACGCCGCGCCCGCCGGCCTCCTCGACTCCCTCACCGGCGTCACCCAGCTCCTCTCCCTCCCGACCAACTACGTCCAATCCCTCTCCGGCATCCTGGGTACGAACCCCACCGCCGGCCTCAACGTACTCAACGCGAACGACCTCCAGACCAAGCTCGGCGCCATCTGGGGCTCCAAGTCCGGCGGCTCCACCGACTTCTACGGCAACATCCAGAAGCAGATCGGTCAGGGCATCGTCCCCGCCGGCCTCCTCTCCGGCTTCCAGGGCATCCTCAGCAGCGGCGGTCTCCTTGGCGGCAGCGGCCTCCTCGGCCTCGGCAGCGCCGACCTCACCTCCATCGTGAACAAGCTCGTCGGGCCCCTCACCCCGCTCGACTCGACCAACAACCTCAACCCCCTCAACCCGGCCAGGCCCATCTACCCCAAGAAGGACGCCGCCGACGCGCCCTACTCCCTCACCGAGCAGCAGCTCCGCCAGGCCATCTACATCCCCAAGTCCTTCACCTACGGCCAGAAGCCCCCCGTCATCTTCGTCCCGGGCACCGGCACCTACGCCAACGAGGCCTTCGGCGGCAACCTCCTCAAGCTCCTCACCGGCGTCCCCTACGCCGACCCCGTGCTCCTCAACGTCCCCGGCGCGCTCCTCGGCGACGCCCAGGTCAACTCCGAGTACGTCGCCTACGCGACCAACTACATCAACGGCATCACCGGCAAGAACGCCAGCATCGTCTCCTGGTCTCAGGGCGGCCTCGACACGCAGTGGGCCTTCACCTTCTGGCCGTCCACCCGCGCCGTCGTCTCCAACTTCCTCCCCGTCTCGCCCGACTTCCACGGCACCGTGCTCGCCAACGTGCTCTGCCTCTCCCCCGGCGCCGGCGCGCTCAACGCCCCCTGCGACCCGTCCGTCATCCAGCAGGAGTACACCTCCAACTTCGTGACCACGCTCCGCGCCAAGGGCGGTGCTGACGCGTACGTGCCGACCACGACGTTCTACTCCGCGCTGCTGGACGAGGTCGTCGAGCCGCAGCAGGGCACCGCCGCCTCCGCGTACATCACTGACGCGCGCCGGGTTGGAGTTACGAATGTTGAGGTGCAGAAGGTCTGCGCCGGCCGCCCTGCTGGTGGTGTTTACGGACACGCGACGACGCTCTTGAACCCCCTCACTGCTGCGCTGGTCAAGGACGCGCTGATGAATGGCAGCGGCCCTGCGCAGATTGGCCGGATCAACCTGAACGATGTGTGCAAGGACATCATCGCCCCCGGGCTGAACGTCGAGGACGGTGTTGCTACCGCCGGATCGATTGTGGCTGCCGGTGTGCGGTTGTTGGCCTACCTGCCCAAGTTGATTGGCGAGCCGGCTTTGATGGGTTATGCTCGTGCCTAAGTTAGGGGCCGAGACGGAGTTTGGGGGTTGAGTGTTGGGTAGTGGTGTGGTTGGGGAACGGGTAATGGTGATTTTTGGAGTTCGAAGGGAGCGAGCATGGGGTGTGTATTCTTCATAAAGACAGCTTATAATATGTTTCAACGTTATAGAAAGTCAACTATTTACCTCACGTGTCTGAGTTTCAACCTCTGCTAAATATGACGCCCAGTGTAGTGAGCAAGACGCAACTGTCGGCAGATGGATGAACATTGTCTGCGGGTAAGTTATTAGTTTGAAGACACCATTCCCAGATACGTTCCGTCAGAATGCTTAACTACTGTTACGACTTGCCTCTTTGCTTGAACTTCATCCTTTAATGCTAATCTGTCTCCAGGAGATGCTAGGGGTTTGAAACACTTGACGCTATCGAAGTCATCCAGCCCAACAAGTTCGCAATATACGGACTACGAACTCTGATAAAACCGATATTCTCGTGGCATAGGGTCTCTGATAGCCACAAACCTTCATAGTAGGTATTGTCCCCCGGAGCTACAGCCCATTAAGACCCCTAGGTAGCCTCTCTCTCGTGACCGCGTGTCTGATCACGTCAGTACGTAATGTTGCGCAGGGTGGAGCAGAGTCTTATTTTCCAGATGCGCGGTAGACTTGACAGTTGAAAACTGGTACAGAGCAGCAATCCAAGGTCTGTATAATCGCCTTCCTAGCACTACTGTTCCTAGCCTCGTCTCAGCTAACGTATGTCCCCACGTTAGGTCTGCGCCTTGCGCCTTGCATCTAGTGCAACAAGGCTACCATGATCTCGGACTGACCGGTCGCCGCGGTCATCAGAGACCCTTGCTCGTTTCAATAGAGCCTTGACTATCGCGATGGCGCCTCTCCATCCGAGTATCTCGGACTGAGCCGAGATCTGCGCTGATCCCGTTAATTGACAGGACCAATAACAACCAATCAAACGCTATAATGCGATACGACAACCGATTTTGAGTTCAACCCTCAAACTTGGATCAGTTGATAAAGGGGGGCCGGTCGACTATTTTGGGATTGGGAGTTTGGGTTGTCAACTGGCATATGCCATTTGATACTGACTCAAAAGCATGTCTTCCCATTCTATTTAACGGAGGGATGCAGACGAACTATTCAGCTGCAGGTATCCGGTCACCATTCCCAAATCTTTCTGCTTTCTTCGATATCTGCCCCGATCTATCTTCAGTCAACACCATGAAATCCACTCTGATTGCAGTTGCCCTGGCACAAGCCGCGTGAGTTCTTGCTTTGAAAGCTTTCCTACAATTGTAAAGTAAACGGGAGCTTACTGAATGGACCCAACCCTAGCATTGTGCTTGGTGCTGTCATCCAAGGGTACTCGTGCGTCATCAACGGCAACGTCAATACCTCGGACAACATCTGCGTCGCAGCTGCCGGAACACCTCTCCCTGAGTCACCGGGGACTGTAAGTCGTCGACATATTGCGTATTATTGCAAGAACAGCTGATTGCTAACGAACGAAAGTGCTGCTTTGACGAGTCGGCCAGGGCGGCGAGCTTCGAGCAGGGATGCGCTGACAACGGCGGGAAGGCCAACTCCTTGGGCCCCTGTGCGAGATCATGACCTGGTGATGCTTAGACCGGCGGCGTAGATGGTCAGGACGGTGGTGAATGGTTAGAGGGATTGTTTCTTTGCTGGTGGTGGATAGCGGTGTTGTGCTGGTAGAATCATACCGCCAAGTTGGGTGATAGAATGCTGTGAATACAGGCCTTTAGTAGTTGTCGACTCGAATGATAAGATTTCTCCTAACCTTGCGTAAAGACCTCCTATCTTTAATAGGTAGATTCATAACGCCAGAACAACACCTAGGTAGGAGTTTAGATCCATGGATGTGATCTTTTGGGGTTTGAAGGACCTGGTTTTAAATGACTACGCTGCCACTGTCAATTTAATGTTTTTGTTTAACAGTAACTCTGACTAGCGGTTTATGAAAGTTATGAGCATGGAAGGCTTTTCTTTTGCTGAAAAACACGAATTATATCCTAATACTGAGGGTAACACGTTCATATGAATAATCAGCAGCTAGCTGTCCGAATTATAATGAATTACGAGAGTTGGCTCAGCAGCTGATATTACTTGACCCGTCCGTTTGCCGTGCGGAGGAGAAAATGACGACCAGCAGACAAATGTCAGGCAACGCACCCACCCGGAAATATGGCAGATACTTGTTCATCCCCCCAGTAACCCGAGCCTCGGTCGGAAAACAATTCAAGCAGGTGGTCCAGGACAACACAGAAGCAACTGCTGTTTCATGTGTCATGCTACTAGTTTGCCTTCTCTGAGAGCGCCTGACGGTCCACTTTGCCATCCGAAGTGGTCGGCAAAGCGCTCATGATGACTATATCCTCGGGTACCGACTCCATAGGAAGCTGATCTTCCAGAGTTTCGAAGAGCTGTCGTTGGATCGTTTGCCTGGCCTGCTGCTGAAGTGGCTGATTACTGAAAGCGGTGGGCTCTCGACCCTGATGATCAGTCGGGAAGCGCCAGAGAGCTTTGTCCCTGACACCATCACTACCAGCTACGGTGTCGGATGGACGGTAGAAGACGGCGTCGAGGCCACCGCGCTGTGAGAACTGCCTCGCCCAGCTAGATGCAACTTGATATCCGGCTTCTTGAGCGATGTTTCCCAGGTCTAGAGCCGAGAGAGAGGGGGGCTCTTGGCTGGTCTGACGGACGGACGCGAGCCACGCAGAATCATCATCCGCGTTTTCTTCGTGCCTTTTTCCGTCCGCGAGCGCGTCGAGACAGTGCCTCTCAAAGGCAGTCTTGCTGTAGGGAATGTTGCTCACGGCCATGATGTCTGGGTTTTCGGTGATCAGACGATGCGAGAGGGTTGCAAGATCCAGTCCTTGATCCACGAAGTTAATCCATTCGTCACCGGCGACTTCCCGAATGTTGCTAGTAAGGTGCTGCTGCTGTTCTCCGCTCTGTTGGCTTCCACTCGCAATGTAAAGGACCGCAGCGTAGCGATAGCAGCTCAACTCGTTGGTGGCCTTCATCTTTTTCGGGATGATGCAGACATGCTCAATGAGGCCTGGAAACCGGTCAGGCAGGCTGGTGAAGAATGCTGGGTCAACCAAGAATTCAATCTCGGCTTGCTCCAACTCCGAGATCTTTTCGCGAAGAGCGCCCTTGCTTGCCTTTCCGCCCGTGGCGTGAAGTGCCTTGGTGACCAGGAACTCCTTCTGAAGAGCAAACGATCGGATATCCCCAAACACAACTGTCTGAACGGAGCCGAATTTTAGGATGCCCTCAACCACCTCTAGAAAGTAGGTCTGGCTAGGGAAATACTGGGCAACCGAGTTGATGACGACCAAGTCGGGGGAGGGCGACCCCAGTAAATGAAAGTCGGTTGCTGTGCCTTCGTACACATGCACCTTGTCTGCGAGTTCAGGGATCGATTGAGCCGTCGCTGAGACGAAGTCGACGGCCTTACGGGATGGCTCAATACCATGATAGGAACGTATGTGGCGCGCGAGACTGAAGAGAATCATGCCGGAGCCGGTTCCGAGTTCGACAACGTTGACGGGACGGTCGCGAATGCTGTGCGTGACCACCATATCGATGGTATCGTCCAGCCACTCGTTCATGTCCGTCTTGTCCAGCAAGCTGCCATCGTAGGCCGAGATCCAGCCGGTGAAGTCGCGCCCGACAGATTCCCGCCGCGCTTCGTCGTCGATGGTGGCGTAAACGCGCCGGTCAAAGACCGACTCCCACAGCTGCACTTGCTCCGCTTCGAAGTCATCGCCGGACTGGCCCAGGGTTCGGATCTGGTTCTCGAGGGCTTGGTCGTGCAGCGTCACAAAGCCCACCAGCATATCTTCCCCGTATTTCTGTACAGATAACACGGCCGCGTCTTTGACAGACTCATGACTGCGCAAGAGCTGCTCGATGGCATGGATGTCTTCAGCTTCCAGGGTATCCATAATTTTCAACAAGGGGTACGGCAAGTAGTGGGTAACGAAAGGTGGCTGGTCTTTTGCCAAAGAAAATGATGGAGCGAGGTGAGCGCAAGCAATCTTTCGTTTTGAGGTTTTCTAATCTGATGTTGAGATTCTTGTAACCGCAACTTTGCTATGCACCTCGATAATCCGTTTGTGACATGTTCGGACATTGCCCCCATGAATATTTCTATGGGGCTGGTGTTCCACGTCATTTTTGATGCATGTCAGCAGGACGGAGGTCGGGTCACGTTGAAACCCTGCGTTGACTATTTGTATCATCTCCCTCCTAACCTTTTTCATACGTTCGTATAGGTAACAGGCTACCGCCTGCGGGCATACCTTGTTTGCATTTGTGGCTCTGTTACGGATACATGGTGTGGACTCACCTTCTGCAGTTCCCGGAACCCATGTCGGGTGCGCCAACTTCGACTACGAATACAACGCTGTTTTGATCTTTTGTTCAGAAATCAGACGGTTCCCATATTGGCCGACCCCCGAAAGTCCCTGGTTTAGAGGCATCTCTGACCAGGTTCTATGCCCCATATTTTCGGAATTCTAGCCAGAATAGCAAGAACCATGGGAAACAAAAGAACTTGGCATGGGAGAGCAACCCGAGTTGACAGGGACTCCTCGCACGTCAGGTGCTGATGAACAAAGATATCGTCATATTGTAAGGGTGCAATAGCAGTGGCATTCTGAAATAATAGATACTTCACTTAGAGAAATCGTTGGCGAAACCTGAAGGGCCGAACCGCGTCCAATACGCATGCCTAATCCTTGGATCATAGCACGAATTACCAACAAACCCGTCTAACATTGCTGGAAAACCACACAGAGCCACCGCGGTCTGGTAGAACTGGAGTATCATTCGCTGCGCGCCGATAGGAAAATAGCGTAGCGGTCTACAAGACTCATTGTGCGCGTCTCACATGAAGCTATGTATTTTTTTTAGAACAAATGCATTTTGTTTCCTGCAGCTCTTTTCCTTGGTGTTGTACCTCTGTAAACTTTTGTTTTGTAACTTCAGGGATGGTGTTCAAGCCAAGTGTGAAATAAACAAATCTATGTCTAGGTATCAAGTGAAGGCCATGATGATTTATATAAATTCAGTTCCGTATTCACAGCCAAATCGTATTTGGTATTATTCACGCCTTCTGACGAGTAACAATCACGTCCGCCAACGCCTGCAAATCAGGGGCGCCAACGATCTGCGTAAGAGCCAAATCAGCTCCGTATTCTCTCTTAATCCAGTTCCGCAGCTCCACCGACACTAGAGAGTCCAGGCCGTACTCGATGAGACTGCGTGTCGGCGTCACATCCTCGCGGCTCATCATCGTAATAGACGAGACCTTCCCGGCCAAAGCATCGAGAAGACTCAGCTGCCCTCCGGCAGCGACCTCGCCGTCGCCGTGGTTGTCCAGCGCGTGCTTGTTCTTCATCCACTTCTTCTGACGCAGGGCGGACAGGTAGCGCGACCGCTCTTCCAGTCCGTGCGACTTGCCCTGGGGCGAGTCGTAAAGCACGAACGCAATGGCTCGCGAGTCAATGTTCAGGCCTGATGACGGGCCGATGATGGCGCCCTTGATGACGGTGTGGACCTGGGCGATGGAGATGTAGAAGCCCAGCTTCTCGAGGAGCTGCTCGCGCATGCCTTGCTGGATTACATAGCCGACGTCGTCCACGACAGGCAAGCTGATGGAAATGGTTGGTTTGCCAGCGCGGCTCCTCCACTGCGCGAAGGCGTCGAGGAAGGATGATGTCTGGCAGTAGATGGACTGGCCGACGTTGCCGACGACGTTAGCCCCGGATGCGAGGGCGACGAAGAAATCGAGATCAGGGAGGAGATGGTGGAGATTCCAAGCGGCGACGATCTTGGGGCCGTTGATGGCCTTCCAGTCGTCGAAGGAGGCGTTGAAGAAGATGGAGTCGCGGAGGTACATTGAGCCGTGGATCACGCCCTTGACGGGAGGAAGGTCCTTGACTGCTTCCAACGCGGCAAGGAGACTGTCTCGAGAGGAGACGTCACACGCCACAGCACGCACGTGAATCCCCGTTGAAGGCGAGTCGTAGTCGCTGATGAGCTTCGCCACCTCGGCGTTGGTGGTGGCTGAACGGCCGAGCACGACGACGTTGGACGCACCGTTCCCCAGCATCCAAGGCACGAGGGACTTGCCAATGCCACCGGTTCCACCGGTGATGAGATATGTCGCATCACCGCGAAGCAAAGCGCTGCCGTCATCCCGGCGGAGCGGCGATGCCCCGTCTGCCACGACCCTGTCATCTTTCCCCATGATCGCGACAATCTTGCCGATGTTCTGACCACTCTGCAGAGCACGGAAGCTGGAGACGATATCGGAGACGGGCACCTCATGGATGGGCTGGATGGGCTGGATAACCTTGGCCTCGAACAGGCTTACCATCTTCGCCAAACAGGCCTGGATGCTGTCCGACTTGTGCGAGAGGTACGGCACGAGGTCCACCGCGAAGAAGGAGACGTTGCGCTCGAACTGCCTCATGCCGAGGTGCGAGTTCGCCAGAATGTCCTTCTTCCCGATCTCGACGAAGCGACCAAACTCGGTGACGATCGACCATGTGTCCTGAAGCAGCTCGCCGCTCAGGGAGTTGACGACGACGTCGACGCCGCGGCCGCCCGTCACGTTGAGGATACCAGCAGCGAAACCCCGCTTACGGCTCGAGTAGATATGCTCACGCGGCACGCCGAGTGTCTCGTTTACAAACGTTCTCTTCTCCTCGGACCCGGCCGTGGCGAAAACGGTGGCACCCATGCTCTGGGCGATACGCACGCACGCCTGGCCAACAGCTCCCGAAGCCGCGTGGACGAGGACGGACTCGCCCGGCCGGAGCCTCGAGACATCGTCGAGACACACGAGAGCGGTGACGTAGGCGACGGCCATGGAGGCGGCCTCGGCGGGGGAGAGGCCCGACGGCAGCTTGCAGGCGTGTGCCGCGGGAATGCGGACATGCGTCGCGAGGCCGCCCTGGGCGATCATGTAGATCACGCTGTCACCCGGCCGGACATGGGAGACGTTTGCGCCGGCGGCGACGACGGTGCCTGCTCCTTCACGGCCCGGCAGACTCCAGGGTATGGTGTTGAGGAGGGCTAGAACGTCTCGGAAGTTGATGCCGCAAGCGTCGACCTTGACGATGATCTCGTCGTCGCCCAGCGGCTTCTCGGCGGGGCGCATCAAGTCGTGGCGCTTGAAGTACACCGAGTCCATGACGCCCGGCGTGTCCATGGTCATGAAGAGGGCGCTGTTGGGGCTTGAGCCGTCCCAGAGGTTCTGCTCCCGTCGGACCGAAAGCCCCTTTTCGATGGCGAACGTCCTCGTTGTCTCGGGGAGTCTGCGAAGGCGAGGCACTTGGAACATGCCGTCCTGCCACACAAAGTCCTGCTCGAGGAGCTCTGCGGGCGACGAGGAAGAATCCTTGACGAGTCTCTCCGTGAGCTTGTCGACCAGCTCTGCCGTCTGCGTTGGGTCGCTGGTTGGTGCTTTGCTGAGCCAGAGGAGCTTCTTCGTCGGATCTTCCAGCCGCAGCGTACGGAGGAGGCCTTGGACGCGAGCAAACTCGGGGCTGTCGGAATCGGGGGTCATCCAGAGAAGGCCGCGCGTGTCGAGCACCATGGCTCTGAGTGCTGCGAACGCCTCCTCGGTGGCTATGTCGGCGAGGAAGCTGGTCTCGCCGCAGTCTAGGAAGATGCAGAACTTGTCACTGATCTGTTGGGTCTCTGGAACGGACTTGATAATCTGTGGCTTGAGATGCTCCAGCTTGCTCTGGACGGCCCCGGCAAGCTGCCGCTGCTCCTCGGTGATGGTGCCACAGATCGTCACCTCTCCTGCCGCGTCGGACTCTTCTTCTTCGTCTTGGATGTCCTCGGACAATTTGGTGGACCACATGGTCTTGACAATGCAAATGTCCGCACCGGGCCAGTCCGCCACCGCACCTTCGACGCCGTTGAAGCCGAGGGTGACGAGCAGCCGGTCCCAAGTCTCCTGGGACATAAGCGGGCCGTCGTTTCCCTGTCTCCAGCTATCTTCCGTCAGCCACCAGCCCGGCAGGATGGTGTACGGGAGGAACGCGGCGTCGCAACTCTCCGGTAGCGACTCGACGATGGCGAGCTTTCCCGTTCCCGGTCTGAGAAGGCTGCCGATGTTGCGGACGGTCTCCTCGATATCCTGCGTCGCGTGCAGCACATTGGACGCGATCACGACGTCGTAGGTGCCCACCTCGATGCCCTGCTCGGCCGGGTCCTGGCTGATGTCGAGCTTGGTGTAGGTCACCTGCGGCCATCTCGCCAGCTTCTTGCGCGCGGCATCGAAGAAGCCGGGCGAGATGTCCGTATATGTGTACGCGGAGAAGTTGTCCTCCTCCTCCGGCTCCTCGGCGGACAAGGCCTGTAAGACCTTGGTGGTGGCTGCGCCCGTGCCGGCGCCCACTTCGATGATCCGCAAGTCCGGGTTCAGCTCGCCGAGGTTGGCGATGTACCTGGCGAGAGCTTGGTTGCCCCTAGCCATGGTGCGAATGTCGTCGTAGTGCTTCATGAGAAGGCCGTCCTTCATCATAACCTCCAGAGGCTCGACCTCGCCGCGCAGGATCTCGGGGATCGCGTTGCCCACGGCGCAGATGAGCTCGCCAAAGGCATCGTCTCGGGCAACCTCCTGCAGCAACTCGGCGCTGGCTTCCGGCTCGTCATCGACGCTGCGGACTTGGACCCCGGCCCATGCCAAAAAGGCCTTGAGGTGCTTTGGCAGTGTTGTTTCGTCGAGGCCGGCGGCGACTTCAATTGCACGCTTGAGGAAATGCCGGCCGACGGCGTTGTGCTTGTGTCGGGGGAGCAGCTCCTCCGGAGTCCACGAACGGTCCATGATGGACTCCGAGAGAGCCTTATTGTCGGAGAGGTCGACATGCGGCACCAAGACCTCTTGATAACCTCGGGGCAGAGTTTGCTTGACGTGCTCCTCGCCTTCCTGGCCGGCATCGTTGATACGCTGGTACGTTAGTTCCATCTCGACACAGGGCACGCGCTCGTTGGAGCCCTGGGGGCCATCGGCCCACACGACGATGCTAACATCTGACCGGCCTGTCTTCTCCTGAAAGGTCTTGCGATGGGTGACGGTGGTGAAGAGCTGGCCCGGCTCACAGGGGATGGTGTTGGAGAGCTGCATGCGGCGAACGTATGTCGGCACGAAAGCCGGACGCGGCTCCGGGAGGCCATCGCCGACGGCGAGAAGGGCGGAGCTGAGCACGGAGTCGAGCATGGGAGGGTCGACTGTCATGGCAGATCCTCGCTTTGGGATGGAGAGCGGCTCCTCGTCGTTGGTCTGTCGAAGACGTGTTCGGTGAACCGTCTTGCCGGGGGACCTCCACATCTCGAAGATGTTTTTAAAGCTCGAACCGTAACAGACACCGGATTGGTCGAGAGTATCATATCCTGACAGGGCGGTGGCTTCGTCCAGCTCGGCCGCGTTGACTCCCTGCAGAATCTTCTCCGCGGCCTGCCACACCGGGCTTTCAGACGCACCGAGGCATTTCTCCCCCGAGCCGGCTTCGATTCTGCCGTGGACGTGGGTGACCCAGCCTGTCTGCTCGCTCCAGGTCATGACCTCAAAGGCCCAAGTAGACGACGAGAGGTGACCCGTTCCCGTCTCTACGGGTCTCAGCTTGGTACAGATATCAAAACGCTGCTCTTCTGTGATGTGCAAACCGCGCTCGATGTGCATTTCGCAGATCGAAAAGGACGTGGCAGGATCGACGGTGGCAGTGGTGATGGATCGGAAGGCATCCACTGCCAGACTCAAGAAGCCAGTAAAAGGGAATAGAACGTCGCCGACAACCTTGTGGTCCCGGACCCATGGCAACTCGTCCAGCGTGAAAACCTGGCGGAAGACATGGTCTCGCCCCTGAGAGGCCATCTTCCAGCCCAGGAGGGGCGTGAAGGTGTGGCCGGAGTGGAACTTGCCGACCGAGACGGACGATCTGTGGATGAACCTTGCCTTCTTGTCCCACTCGTATGAAGGGAGATCAGCCAAGACGCGGTGCCGACTCTTCGGCCCGGTTTCGTTAATGGCGTGAAAGTCGACGGTGAGTCCCATGGCATATAAGCGGCCAGCAAGTTGCAGCACAGCCTTGTCGTCATCCGTGCCGCGAACAAGCGAGGGGACATACGTGATGCTATCCTTCTTCTGCTCTAATGACTGCAAGGTCTGGTTGATGGGCCCCTTAAGGGCGGCATGCGGGCCAATTTCGACGAGGACGTTTGCCGAGGATTCGTTGGCCACGAGCGTGACGGCCTCGGAGAACCTGACGGGACTGACGAGGTTCTTGGCCCAATACCGCGCGGAAGTGATGGCTTCCGCGCCCTCGACTTGGCCGGTGACAGATGAGAAAAGGGGCAGCAACACTCTCTTCTTCCCGTAGTCGCCATTAAGCGCCAACCGGCTCTTGCGATCGTCCGTAAAGTACGGCTCGATCGCGGCAACATACGAGCTGGCTACACGCTCCATGTGGTGGGAGTGGTACGCAACATTGACTCTCAGTCTGTGGTTGAAGATACCCTGCGCGTTGGCGATGCGCTCGACGGCGTCGATGACAGCTACATCTCCGGACAGAGTGACGCTGTTGGGGCTATTTATGGCAGCAATGCCGGCGCGACCGACACTGGCCGTGTGCCGCAGAAGCTCACCGGCCGTGTTGACGTCCGCGCCGACGGCCAGCATCCCGCCGCGCTCGCCGCCGTTCTCGACCTGCTGGGCTAGCAGCTCGACGGTGGCCTGGCCTCGGAAGAACGCGACGGCCAGGGCCGTCTTGAATGATAAGAGCCCGGAGGCGTAGGCTGCGGCGATCTCGCCCGAGCTGTGGCCTACAACAGCCATTGGCGAGATGCTCCAGCTGCGGAGGAGCTCGACCAGGCCTAGCTGAACGGCGGTGCAGGCCGGCTGGCTGATCTCCGCCTCGTTGATCCGGGACCCTTCAGACTTGGCCAGCTCCTCGGCCAGCGACCATGTGGCGCCGAACGCTCGGAGGTGCTTCTCTGCGTCTTCCATCGCCTTCGCGAATACCGGGTATTGAGGACCGAGATCCGCGGCCATGCGGGCGGACTGAGCCCCCTGACCTGTGAAGACGAAGCATGGGGCGGGCTTCTGGCCCGCGGCCACTCTGCCTCCCGTGCTGGACAGCGAAGGGGAAACAAGCTGCTCACGGAGCTCCGAGAGGGATCCCGCGACAAGGGCCATGCGGTGAGCGAAGTGCGTCCGTCTCAGGCCGAGTGTGTAGCCCAGGTCACCCAAGTAGGAGGAGGAATCATCAACGGAAACCTTCTCGAGATGGGACGCTACCTGGGATTGATAGCTAGAAAGGGACGCAAGGGACTGTGCGGAGATGGGAAACAGCATTTGAGAGGGCTGAGACGACTTCAGCGACGAGGATGACGATGAGGGGTTCTCATCCGCCTTATACTCCTCAATCAACACGGCCGCATTGCTCCCGCCAAAGCCGAAATTGGTGACCACCGCTCGTCTGGGCCTTGATTCAGGAGAAATCCATGGCGTGGGACGGCGGACAACCTCGAGCCTGGAGGAGTCAATCTTGGGATTCATCGTCTCGAACTCCGCGTTGGGGAAGATTGTGCCCAGCCGGACCATCATCGCCGCCTTGATGACGGAGAGCAGGCCGCTAGCGCTATGCAAATGGCCAAAGTTGGACTTCAAGGAACCGAGGTAGACTTTCTTCCCTTCTCGGTCCCTTCCGATGACATTGGCCGCGGCAGAGGCGTCGATGGGGTCGCCGACGGGGGTTCCTGTGCCGTGGCCCTCGACAACATCCGTCTCAGCCGGCTTGAGGCCGACCTCTTGATGCACGCGCCAGAGCAGCTCCTCCTGAGCTACCTGCGACGGCAAGGTGATTCCTCTCGTGCGGCCGGAGTGATTGGCCGCCGAGTTGCGGATGACGGCGTGTACGGGGTCACCTGCCTCGATAGCCATGTCCAGCCGCTTCAGGATCAAACAGGAGGCGCCTTCGCCTCTCCCGAAGCCGTTTGCGCGACTATCGTAGGAGAAGCACTTGCCGTCGGACGAGAGGGCGCCCAGGGTGTCGAGCTGCGACATGGTGTGGTGGTTGACCATCAGCGACGAGGCGCCGACGAAGGCCGTTTCGCACTCACCAGCGCGGAGGCTTTGGCAGGCCATGTGCACCGCGTAACCGCTGCTGGAGCAGGCGGAGTCGAGAGAAATACTCGGACCCCTGAGGTTGAAGAAGTAAGAGAGGCGGTTAGACACCATGCAGCCCGCGTTGCCAGTGATGCAGTACTTTGTCGATGTTGGGAGATCTTCAATCATCTGCTGGCCATACTCTGCCTCTTCCTGGGCTGAGAAGACCCCCGTCTTGGATCCTGAAAGCCTGTCAAGGGGCAGTCCTGCACTCTCAGCGGCTTCGAATGCACATTCTAGCAGCACACCTGGACGGCGTGTCAGTCTTCGCCTGCGGCTCATGTGATTCAGACGCGAGTCTCAAAACGACATCTGAGGTTCGCGAGATATGAGACGTGTGAAGGAGGTAAGGAATTTTGCTTACGGATTTGGGGGTCCATTGACACGGCCTCCTCGGCAGTGATGTTGAAAAAGGGAGCGTCAAAGGCGTAGATATCGTCAGGTAGGAAGTAGGCTCCCTTGGCCGAGAGAGCACCCGGCTTAGCAGAGTCGCTGTAATGGAACGACTCATGGTCGAAACGGTCCTCAGGGACGCGTGAGAAGGCCGACTTGGCCTCGGACAGAAAGTCAAAGAGCCCCTTTCTCCCCACGCCAGGCGCCCTGTAGGCGACGCCGATCACCGCTATCGGCACAGGTGGTGAGGTTGAAGCTGCCATGATGATGCTACTACCAGATGATACGAGAGAGAGGGATAGAAGCGGTCTAGTCTGTTGACGATAGCACACAAGATGACACGTTATTTGGAAGAATGAATTGATCAATGATGAAAGAAGGGGCCTTTGATCAGACAGACTCTTGAGAGAAAGATCAAGATCTAGTATATCTGTCCGTCTGTGTGTCTGTGGTTTTATTCGCCTTCCAACGGGATATTGGGTACTCTGGTTTATACGGGAAATACAGATCCGATGATGATCGGGTCGATAGACTGATTGTCGCCGCATACGCATTCAAAACTCGCACGCGAGGCGATTCCATTTTCACCTGACTCCATTTTGGACTGAAGGAAACGAATTACATGCATTACAGGCCGGGGGTGCACCCAACAACAAGTTGCCAAAGTCAATTAGACATAGGTGACCTGCTATACGAAAGTATGAAAACCGTTAGAGGCAAACTGGATATAGGTACATTGATCATACGTGACAAATGTGTCAGCTGTAACATAAGAAACCCTTCTTGTCGCTTAGTAACAAAAGACCCTTTGCTTGCAGTCAAGTAACTATCTAAGTGTAACAGTATATCGAGGAAGCATGGATCCAGTGGAGTTGACGTGCTTGCAGCCTGCGTAGGTTCCGCTGAAGATACGAACATCCTCTTGCGGATGCGGTGATCCACCGCCACATGGGACTTTGGTAAAGGAAGACAACCCGAACGAGAATACGTATCC
This sequence comes from Colletotrichum fructicola Nara gc5, assembly GCF_000319635.2. NCBI lineage: Eukaryota > Fungi > Ascomycota > Sordariomycetes > Glomerellales > Glomerellaceae > Colletotrichum > Colletotrichum fructicola. Next base: position 1,110,073 of record NW_027094051.1, on the reverse strand, counting down.
TGTTCTATCCCTGTTTAAAAAGTATCGAATCAGACTTATTCGATATAGCAATAGATTTATATGTAATTTATAGCTAGTCCAACCAACCCCAGTCAGATCGACAAGAGATTTACCCGCCCTAGTTCCCGTCCTCTGTCCATCCGGCTCCCGAGCCATGCAGCCGAGCCGCCCCTTGCAGCTTCCACTTCGAACCAGGTTGCTGGTCAAGCCTGATTGATAAGTCTGACATCGTACGACCATTGGTACAGCACTCCGCCGAGATCCAGTTACCAACAGGAGAGCTCAAGTCTAAGCGAGACCACATAGACCATTCCGGAACAGCCATCCCGAAACGTGGCATGCCGAGATGAAGAATGATCTTTTGTAAGAATCCCTACCTGAAGAATGATGACATGCCGGCCGTCTTTGCCGCAGAACACCGGTCAGCAAACGTCAGCGTTGCAGCAAGTCCCGCTTGATGGCTATATTTTGCTTCAAAGTCGTATAAATGATTCGTAACCCAAAGTATAACCCTGGATTTCGCAGAGGCGCCCGGGCGAGAGCGCAATCGAAGGTACTTGGCAAGCAAGTACACGATACTTGGCCGGAACGGGGTCTTCGTGTCGGTCGGCCATTGCCTTCAGACTCTTTGATTACGTTAGATGTTTTGGGGCTGTCTCTCATAAGATATGGAAATAGCAACCACCCTCTGACGAGGTATCTCAACAAAAGAAAAAGAAGAAAAGCCAGAATCTGTCTGTTTGTGAGGAACCAAATCTGTCAATCCACTCTTTGCTTCCTGGCTTGGCCGATATGAGCATGACAAACTCAAGCCTCCTCGACGATCCCGCCATTCTGGCCCAGATTTGCGAGCAATGCCAGCTTTCCCCCAAAGACGTCCAAGATGTCTACCCATGCACGCCGCTGCAGTCGGGCATGATGGTGGACTCTTCTCTATACATTCACGTTATTGTTCACAAAATTGACCCTTCCGTTGACTTGGACCGGCTATGCGCTGCCATAGATCAGGTCGTAGCCTCGAACGAGGTCTTGAGGACGAGAATAGTCGACTGCGATGGCGCTGGCTTGCTGCAGGCCGTGGTAAAAGGGGGCGAGCCCGTCCTCCGGTCAACCGAGACAGATCTCGAACGGTTCCTGGAATGGAACAACTCGGTAAAGACCGACCTGGGCACGCCCCTAATCAGATTCGCTGTTGTCTGCTGCAGCTCTGGAGATGGCGGAATCAGACTGGTCACGACCCTGCACCACGTCATGTTTGACTTCCACGTTATGGAGTTCCTCATGGACGACACCTGGAGCATCTATCAGGGCATCGCGCCGCCGATACATGCCCCGTTCAAGGACTTTGTTGAACACTGCGCCGCCATCAACTCCAAGGAAGCCGCCGCCTTCTGGAAAGGCCGCTTCAAGAATGGTGCATCCATTTTTCCACCGCTCCCTGCCCACCATCACCAAGTCCTGGCCAACGAGGTCTTGACCCGGGACATATCCTTCGCCAGCGAGAAATCATCGGTGGCACTGCCGTCACCTGCGTTAATGCCGGCCTACATAGAAGCCGCCTGGGCCATGACTGCCTCGGACTACACGAGCAACGACAGCGTCGCCTTCGGTTGCATATTGTCAGGACGTGGCTCAGGCCAGCCTGGCAGTGCAGAGACGACCTTCGGGCCTACCATCACCACCGTCCCCGTGCAAGTTGATCTGCGGCGGAACATGACCATCCAGCAGCTTGTCAAGGGACGGGTTGCCTCGAGGCGAGAGTTGTCTACGAGTCCCTTCTTACAGTACGGCCTCAGGAGAATCCGCAATATTAGCGGCGACGCCCAGCAGGCGTCAAGCTTCCAGATCGTGCTCAACATCGTGCACCGCGCGCACACGGCAGGGCTCGGCACGTCGGGCTTGAGCCTTGATGCATCGCACACCGAGGAGCCGCCCAAGCCGTACGGTCTTCTCCTTATATGTGCCCCGGGCGAGAAGCAGATTTCAGTCAAGACGCTCTTTGACCCGGCCGTCCTTGCTCGGGAGCAGGTACACAGGATACTGCGGCAGTTTGAGCACCGCCTCAGACAGCTTGTCACCTCTTCCCCGTCAACGCCGCTGAAGCGGCTGCCCTGCCTCAACTTTGGCGACACGTTAGAGCTCATGGACTGGAACAGTCGAGGGTTCGCAACAGGTGCGCCTGTGGATTTGTGTCTTCACAGTCGTGTCTTTGCCAGGGCTGCGGAGCAACCCAATGCGCTGGCTGTCAAATCCTGGGACGGCGAAGTAACGTACGCTGAACTGGTAACTATGGTCGACAACCTCGCGCACGAGATCTTGGCTGCCCGGCAGGGAGAGATCACTGCCGAAGAGCCAATATGCGTAATGCTCGGTAGATCCCTGTCTCTGGTAGTATCTCTGCTGGCCGTCATGAGAACTGGAGGGAGTTGTGTGCCCATCGACCCGAACCTCCCCGATGGCCGCAAGGAAACCATCTTGCGGCAGTGCAGGGCTCAATTGATTCTGACTTCGTCCGATTCTCTTCGTCAAGAGTTTCAAAAGGATCACATCACACACGCCGTTGTCCTCAATCGAACCAAGGATAAGACCAGGGTTCCTGGGTTCCCAGCCGACATGGATGTCAATATCCCTTCGTCGAGGGCCGCATACATCTTGTTCACCAGCGGCAGCACGGGTCATCCCAAGGGAGTTGTCCTAGAGCACCGATCACTTGCGTCTTCCCTTACCGCCTGGGCGGACGTGTTGGGCTGGAGCAGGAACTCGACGGTTCTGCAGTTTTCAGCTCCAGCTTGGGACGCGTGCGCGCTCGAGATCTTCGGCTCGCTCCTCGCTGGCGCGTGTTTGTGCATCCCGTCAAATCTAGACCGGGAGTCTGGCTTGGGAGTCTACATCAGGTCCGCCCAGGTCAACTCTGCCATCCTGACCCCGACAGCCTTGCGCAACCTCTCGCCGGAGGACGTGCTTCCCAGTCTCCAGACGCTTGTCTCTTGCGGTGAGCCCATCACTCGAAGAATCTTTGAGACTTGGAGCGACAAACTGCGGCTCTTCAACGCATGGGGGCCCTGCGAGGGTTCAGTCGTCGCATCCATGGGACACCTCGCACCTGATGCTCGTTATCCTGACACGATCGGAACGCCGGTAGGCTGCGTCGTGTGGATCGTAGACCCGGAAGACGCCAGTCGACTTCTACCCATCGGTGCCATGGGTGAGATGCTCATCGACGGACCAGGCGTGGCGCGAGAGTACTATCTCGCGCCCGAGCTGACCAAAAGCTCCTTCATCAAACCCCCCTCCTTTGTGCCCAAACGGCAGAGTAGCCTTGGCTCCTCCTCCCATCATCTGTACCGGACCGGTGATCTGGCCCGATACAATGCGGACGGCACCATCGCCTTCGGCGGCCGACGAGACAACCAGGTCAAGGTTCGTGGCCAGCGTTTTGAGCTGGGTGAAGTCGAATCCGTCCTATCCAGTCACCAACGTGTTTCCAAAGTTGTGGTGACTACACATCAGGCTCGCAACGGGTCTGCAAACAAAGACCTCGTCGCTGTTATCATACTCGACGACCAGCATCTTGCGCGCCATGATAACGGTGCCAATGAGTCTGGAAAGATGAACAGAATCCGTCTCGACGGTGAGAGCCGCAATCAGCTGCAAGCTATCCGAGAGTTTGCCGAGGGCTGTCTTCCAACGTTCATGGTGCCCACCGCATGGCTGGTTGTCAGCGACTTCCCACTCACTCCGTCCAGGAAGGTCGATCGTATCAAGATCCAAGCCTTTCTGGATACCATCGACATGTCGACCGCCCGCGCCGACGCTTTCCGATCAAACCCCCAGGTAAATTCGTCCCGGGCGGTAGACGATGACCACCAAGTCCTCACGCCCCCGGTAAGTCCGGCCGAGGTGGCTCTACAGCTGGCGTGGTCATCCGTGTTGGGGATCGACCCGTCAAACATTGGCCGGGAAAGCTCGCTCATGCAGCTCGGAGGAGACTCCATCACAGCCATGCAAGTCGCGACGCGCTGTCGAAAGCAAGGCTTCCAGATCGCAGTGGCCGATCTGCTGCGCAAGCCCACCCTCGCGGAAGCCGCCAGGGAAGTCCAGTGGACTGCGCAAGAGACGCACTCCACGGCCATACCAGTAATGGATGTGGTCGAGCAGTCTCAGCACCGCCCGTTGTCTGCCATCCAGAAGTTCCTTGTTGAGGATGGCGGCCCGGCCGCGCACAACCAGTTCAATCAGGCATTCCTGCTGGATCTTCACCCGAGCATGGCGGTAGCGGCGACGCCCGCTCGCATCCAGAAGGCTCTCGGCAAGCTCGTTGCGTATCATCCGATGCTGAGATGCCGCTTCTCCCGTGTTGAGGACGACCAGGGTAACAGTACTCTGACCCAGTGGATTGCTCCCTGTGAACAACACCAAGACGGCGAAGCTACTTGGGGTTTCCGCGCACACCGCGATGTTGACTCGCAAGCCGATCTTGGGGCCATCGTATCCAGCTCTCAGTCGAGTCTCAACATCGTTCAAGGGCCTGTCTTCGCTGCCGATGTCATTGTCAGTTCGCAAGGAAAGGTTTCGATACTCCTAGTCGCGCACCACCTCGTTATCGATCTGATGTCGTGGAGAATTCTATGGGAGGATCTCGAGCTGATCCTACAGGACGATGCTTGCGTCCTGCCCCCAAGTCTTCCTTTCCCGGTCTGGTTACAAAGCCAACGCGACATGCTGAAAAGCGGCAACTCATCTTCCTTGTCATCCTCCAAAGCGTCATCGGTGTTCTCATCGTCATCGCCCTCGCCAGATTCGGCATCATCGCTCTCGCGGGTCTCTTCGCCACCGCCGTCTCCGTGGCCCAAGGCTGACCGTCTTTTCTGGGAAATGCACAACGTAACACCCAAGATGAAAGATACGCTGCGGATGAGTTACACCCTGGATCAGGAGCAGACGGCTCAAATCATGGGACCGGCTTGCAACTTGCCCTTCAATACGACCCCAGTTGTTCTCCTGCTAGCGGCCGTCGTATTGTCCTTCCGACGCGTGTTTCCCGATCGAGGCGCCCCTGCGGTCTATTGTGAAGGTCACGGCAGAGACAAAGGTTTCGCGAACAAGTCAGTTGATACTTCACGCACCATCGGCTGGTTCACCACCCTGTTTCCCCTGTCCTTGCAGGCTATGGAAGCGGACAGCCGTGTTGATGACGCAGTCATGGTCATCAAGGACGAATACCTAGACACCTTACGGACAGCTACAGAGCAGTTCGCTTCGGAGGTACTTGGCGGGCAAAATTCATTCAAGAGAAGCGATATCGAGTTGATTTTCAACTTTGCCGGCCGCCTGCAGCAATTCACACGAGACGACGCTCTCCTGAAAATTCGCACTGATGGGCCCCCAGTCCACCTCGAAAATGTCACGGGAGACTCTGAGCCGGTCGGTCTTTTGAGTCTTTTTGCCTCCGTCGGTGAGAACGACGAGCTCACGTTCATTCTTGAATACGATCGCCACATGGCCCACCAAGACCGCGTTGCCCGTTGGATACAACAGGAGCTGGGCAACTGCTTCCGCGAGATGACATCTACGCTTCCCGGAAGCCAGCGCCGCTTGACAGCCAGTGACTTACCACTTTTGAAGTTGGCATCGGGAAGTCTTGAGCATCTTCATTCCCAGTTGGCGGGTCTACAAATTGCCCAGGACAATGTCGAGTCAATTTATCCGTGCACTGCGACACAGGAGGGCATCCTTCTTGCCCAGATCAGCGGACACGACTACCACAACCGCTTCTTATCGAGGCTCACCTCGTCTGACGGCGAGATCGATCCGGATAGGATAGCAGATGCCTGGAAAGCTGTCTGCAAGAAGCACTCTATCCTGCGAACCGTCTTCACTAACGGCCTCTCGGACCAAGGCGGCTTTCAGCAAGTCGTTCTCAAAGAGCATGAGCCATCTGTTTCAATTGAGCAGATGCCGGCGGATGGTTCGACAATCATACAGGTGTTGGCGTTGCAAGAGAAGCGGGCCTTGGGCCCCAAGAAGCCACCCCATCACTTATCTCTCTTTCGCGAATCAGCTTCTGTGGTATACGCCGCCTTGGACATCAGCCATACAATAGTTGCTGCGAGAACATACCAGGACTTATGGAGGAACGTCGGGAGGGAATACTCACGAGCAGACAGGGGTAGCCGTGTCGCTGTCACCCCGGGCAGGCCCTTCTCAGACTACGTCGTCTGGCTGCAAGGTCAGGAACAGGAGGCACGCCAGCACTGGAAAGAGTATCTGGAAGGCGTCAAGCCATGCGTATTCCCTCTAGACCCGTCCGCTGCTTCGGACTATCGTGCCCGGGGGCCAATTGTCCCCTTCAACGATGCTCGTCTGTTGAATAGCTTCTGCCAAGGCCAGGGCATCACGAGCGCCATGTTCATGCAGGCTGCGTGGGCTCTGGTGTTGTGGAAGCACACTGGCAACTCGACGGTTTGCTTTGGAGCTTCTCGATCTGACCAAGAGGTACTGGCAGGCGTCGATGACACGGCAGAGCTCCTAGGGCCCTGCATCTCCATGCTGCCTTGCAAGTTTTCCCTCGACAATCCCGCAGCAATGACTGCGATGGATGTGCTCCATGCAGCTAAAACCGCCGCCTACAGTGCGATGAGCTATTCGGGCTGCTACCTGGCAGAGCTGCACGATGACCTGGGCCTGAGAGACTCGCCCTTATTCGACACGGCCATGACCGTCCAACGTGCCTGGCCAGCAGACCTGGGCGGCGACGGCGGTCATCTGGCAGTTGAGACGATGGATGGCGAAGATCCGACCGAGTTCTCCATCGTCGTTGGAGTTTCTTACTCGGACAGTGGACTCATGATTCGACTGGCACACGAACGTGCCCACGTTTCTGACCAGCTGGTCGAGCGCATCGCGGACACCTTTGCGAGGGCCATCGAATACATGATCCAAACACCGCATGAGCCCCTAGTCCATCTTGACGAGCATTCCTCTTTGACAGCTGGGTCTCTAGATCTCCTGAAGCAATGGAATGCAGAACCCCCAGCCGCGGCAGCGTATTCAAATGTTGTCAGCGCCTTCCAGGCCATGGCCCGCTCGCAAGGATCTGCCCCCGCTGTCTGCTCATGGGACGGTGATCTGACTTACAGCGAGCTGGATCGTCTATCCGATCGCCTGGCGTACAAGCTTCGGATCGAGCACGGCGTCCGAAGCCAGAGCGTGGTTGCCTTCTGCTGCATCAAGGCAACGAGCGCCGTCATCATCATGCTGGCCGTGTGGAAAGCTGGCGGCGCCTTCTTGGCGTTGGATATCAACCACCCACCGGAACGTCGAACGGCCATTTTGAGAGAGGCGGAAGCCACATTGATTCTCGTCAACGCACCCGAACGTGTTTCTACAATGAAAAGCTGCTTTCCCGGCGGCGCTGTTGACCTCGTGGATTTGACGGCCCTCGAAAGTTTCACACCAGACGATTCCGCCATCATCGATGAGTTGAGGTCCTTCACGGTCGATCCACACCACGCCGGCTATCTCGTGTACACATCTGGAAGCACGGGGCGACCCAAAGGCATTGTGCTCGAACACAAAGGCATCGCTACAACCGCCCAGGAGATACCGCGCATCATGGGTGTCACATCGCAAAGCCGCATTCTGCAGCTGAACAACTTGGTCTTCGACTTCGGTCTCCTAGACATCATATTTGCCCTGTACAACGGAGCCTGTGTGTGTATGCCGTCCGACGCGGAAGCGTCCGGTGATATCGCCGGTGCGATACGACGCACCGGCGCCAACTATGTGCAATGCACGCCGACGTATGCCACATTGTTCAGCCCGCAAGACTCCCCGAGCGTACGAGCGGTGGTCTTGGGCGGCGAGGCTCTCAGGCAGGAGAACCTGGAAACCTGGGCCTCTCACGCTCGCGTCATGGACGTGTACGGCCCAGCCGAGGTGGGTATCTCGAGCGGCAGACCTGTTGCCGTTAGCGAGAGCGGCGCCATCATCCAGGACATTGGTCTTCCCGTTGGCTGCCGATACTGGGTTGTCGACCCGCAAGATCACGATGAGCTGGTCCCCGTGGGAACCACCGGTGAGCTCCTCATCGAAGGACCTATCGTGGCCCGCGGCTACGTGAACAGCCTCCAGGCAATGGCTGCTGCCTTCATTGATGCGCCTGCGTGGACACGGCATCCCGACCTTGCGCATATGGGACTCGGCCAGCATCGCTTCTACAAGACGGGAGATCTCGTCACGCAGAAAGCGGCAGACTCTTTTGTCTACGAGAGCCGGAAGGACACCCAGGTCAAGATCAGAGGCCAGAGGATCGAGATGGGCGAGATCGAATACCACCTCAATCGACAGACGACAGGAGACACTAAATGGGTCGTCGACGCCTTTCTTGAAGGCGCAGGCCAAGAGAAAACTTTAGCTGCGTTTTGCCAAGTGTCGAGCAGAGATGCCGGAACCTTTCCGGCGTCAGGGCTCGGCGACAACGTCCTCGCAGCCATGCCTAAGGCGGCCGAGGCAGCCGCAGCAGCCCTTCGACAAGTGTTGCCGTCTTATATGGTGCCGGAAATCTTCATTCCTTTGCGAAAATTCCCGGTAGTTGGGCCGATGAAGACGGACCGTAAAGCTCTGCGCACGATGGCGAGTGGCTTTTCTGCGTCCGATAAACTTTCTTACCGTCTTGACGGACGGCAGCAAGGCGTCAATGTCCTGACACAGCCGAACGCTGCTTCTGGTGGAAAGCTGACAGATCTCGAGTTGTTGCTGCAGCGCACGTGGGCTGCTTTGCTCGGTCTTCCGCCCCAGTCGATCAGGCCCCAAGATGACTTCTTCGTCCTCGGAGGCAACTCCATCCGGGCCATGCGTCTTGTGACAGCCCTGAGGAAGTCAAGGCACCGTCTCGGCGTCGTTGATGTCTTCAAGCATCCAACCCTAGCAGAGATGGCGATGAAGATTGGCCAGCTTGCAGGTGAGCGCAAGGCCGGTGTCTCGCAGAGGTCCGCCTCTGTGCGGCCGCGTGATTTCCCACATCTCGGCTTTCTGGCCAAGAAGAGAACGTGGTTGGACTCATCAAATATCGAGGGTGTCTCTTTGGCAACAGACCTCCAAGCGCTCATGCTCGCCGTAGAGCATGTTCCAGACTGCGGTACTATGGTTGCAACTGTTACGCTTGAGCCTCTCAGCGGGAATAATCATCGGAGCCTGGACCTTGCTAAGCTGCGAGAAGCTTGCGAGCAGGTCATCCGCCACCATGGCATCCTGAGAACAGTCTTCATCCAGAATAAGCAGTCCCTGTTACAGGTGACGCTGCGGAACCCGCCGGTGGAGCAGATTCACGTGCTACGTGCAGGTGAAACGAGCCAGCACCGAGTCTCGGTATCGTCGGATATGCTTGATATCCTGCCTCACTTTGACCTGCACAGCGACGATAGCGGGTTGCTCTGCACCCGCCTCAAGCTGTCCATCCATCACGCTCACTACGACGCCGTCTCCCTGGGTCACCTCTTGGGAGATCTGAAAACTGTCTATGCTGGAACGGCCATCGTAACGAGGCATCCAAGCTTCCATGAGTGGTCTTCGTACGTTGCCAAGGCTGACGGGGTAGTCGAAGGGCAAGATTTCTGGCGAAAGTTGCTGAATGGTTCCATGTCTCACCCCTTGGCACCTAGGGGCAACACGAGGCAGCAACAACGATTGTCAGATTCACATCAAAACCAACACCTTGCGTCATTCAAGGTGCCGACCGCGAATCTTGCAAGCCCCAACGGAACTCCCGCAACGGTCTTGAAGGCCGCGTGGTCCTGTGTTCTCTCTCAGGTGCTCGAAAGCCCTGACATCGTCTTCGGCTTTGTGAGTGCTAACCGCTTCTCCGGCACATTTCCTCGCGGTAGCGCGGAGCAGGTGGCTGGGCCGTGTATCAACCTGGTGCCTATGCGAGCTTCCATGGGCGATGGCACCAAGTCCATGACGTCTCTCGTCACGGAGCTGCAAGACCAGTACAACCAAACCCTCCCGTATCAACATGTCGGATTCCGTTCTATCTTAAAGCACTGCACGCAGTGGCCGACGAGCCGGTTTAACTCGGCTATTCTATTCCAAAACCACGAGTCAATGGGCGATAGCATCAGGCTAGGAGATACCGAGTGCGCAATTATCGGAGTTGGGCAAGGCGCAGACTCGGCTGACGTCTGGATCTCGGCGGTTCCGGGGATGGATCAAACGCTCAGCATTGAACTGAGGTTTTCACCGGTTAGGGTGCCGGTAGGGCTGTGCCAATGGATCTCTGGCTACTTCGAGAGCCTGTTGAACAATCTATCGGGGTCGTGGGAAAGGATAATACTTGACATCCATGAGGACGTTTTGCGCGCGTTCGGGCCCAACCCGTTGTCTCCTATTCGGTACGATAGAGACACAGCCAGGACAGCGGGGGCCGATCCGGAGGATGTTGTTGATAGAGTGCTTCAGGCGAAGCATTTTGAGTACCTTTGATAGGTGTGTAGCATACCGCATAAGGACTGATTCTGTGGCATCGAGGTGCCGCAAGAATCATGAAGCATCCACGACAGTTGGTCCTGTTCTTACAACGGGTCATGTCAAAGTATGGAGCTGGGTGCACCCACCTTCATTAAGATCTACTCAGACTAAGCCCAGGCCTCATCCAAGGTTCATTTTTTTACTACAGCTTTCTCGCTTGCAAACCGAGGGGCTGCTGCTGGGGTACACAGACGAAAAAAGAATTGAAGACACATCAACTCCTGAGCAGTTATATAAATACTGTTGCATAGATAGATACATGGGAAGGCAAGAGAACAAGGGAAAACGAGTGGAAGTTCATGCATCGTTATTCTGTAATGCAGGCATAGTCTGGGTGTTCTAGTGATTGGGGAAAAAAGGATCAGGTACAACATTACGATTGATTGAACTAGTCAACATATATCAGTGTCTTTGGAATCTGCAGCTGGATAAATGCTGCCAATGGAAGCCTAATTGGAGGAGATCAAACATTTTGGTGAAAGGTGGACTGATGTCCGTTTTGATCTGATTTGCCCGCGTAAGTAATTACGCATACTTCGCATGGATTTCAGGAAACAAACGTGCAATTTTGGGGGATACCGCATAGTAAAACAATCGCGTGGTGGCCAGTCGCGGTAAGAATACGAGCGCCGCCAAGATACTTCTATCCAATAATAGGCGAGAATATCGGCTGAGGAACAGCGGGCGTATTGCAATGACGCGTCGCAACTCTCAACCAGATATTGCTGCCTAGGAGCAACTCGCGATATAATACTGCTGCGAATGTAAAATCTCCTTTGCTATTCGGTCCCCATCTCACAACCCACACATAGAAGACAACACATTCTTTCGGAACACACGCAGCTCTGAGCTCACTCTCTGCAGTGGATTTCTCTGCCCCAAATTTTCTTTCACAGCTCAATTTGGACGAAAATGAGCACTGTCGAGGATCAACGCCGAGGAATGGCCCAAGCCGAGGCCGCCGGTCTCGAGCTCCTCGGCCCTTGTCCGCCTCATCTAGGCGAGGCTTGGATCGACATCCCACTGCCAGATGGACAGGTGAACCGCACCAAAATTGTTTGGCCAAAGCCCATCGAAGGCCAGTCTTTGCCTCTGCAGACATCGCTTGTCGTATACTTTCACGGGGGCGGTTTCGCCGTCGGCAGCCCAGACATCGTCCTCGCACCCACCCGAGGCTTCGCATCCATGTTTCCAACTGTCGTCGTCTGCCCGTCCCTCAATCAACTGCCCGAGCAACCATTCCCAGCGCCCGTACAGATTGCCTGGGAAGTCTGCGCTTGGCTTTCTGATGCGAAGCACTTGAACGGCGGAATCCTGGAAGCCGAGGATGTCAAAGTTGATCTGCATCGCGGCTTTGTCATTGGCGGTCTCAGCGCCGGCGGCGGTGCCGCAGCGAGTATCGGTGGGATATCGGCGGCGATCGCGGCTGGGTCGAATGGCTTCGATGGTCTCAGCCCCTTGAGAAGTCCCATCACGGGGATCTTTTCGGGCACCCCGATGCTCGCCACCGAGACGATGCTGCCGCCGCGTTTTAAAGAGATGTTCAAGTCCCGTGAGGAGAACGGCGACGGTACCGGGCAGACCAGTGCAATGGTCCGAGAACTTGAGCAGCTCCTCGGCACTGCCGTTAACACACCATGGTTCTCGCCGATTCACCTGGACTCATCAAACCCAGCATTTGCCAAGAATCATCCGCCCAAGGTCTTTACCTACTACACGACACTTGATCCCTTCCGCGACGACTGCCTAATTTACAACAAATGGCTTTCAGAATTGCCGGGTGTCGAGTCTCGAACTTCGGCGGTTGAGAATGAGAGCCACACAGCGTGGGTGTCACTGCCGCCGCCAGAGTGCCATAGTCGGAGGATTAAGGAGGTAACACTCGACGGTATTTCCTGGCTGCTCGGTCTCGATTGGAACAGGGGGAGATCCGATTTACCTACTTAAATCATTCCTTAACTTACTGTAGTTATCGATTGAGGACTTTGAGTTTATGCTTCTTTTAGAGGTAAGGTAAGCGTTGGAAAAGGCTGCTTGCTTCTCTCAAAACACCCGAGCATTGTGGTTTCTGAATAGCAATGCATTAATTTAATGAAAAGAATTAAGCTCAGCTCTACTGCCACATGTAATGATTACAAGTTTACTCGGTGATGAGCGCTGTGTGGGGGCTACAAGACTATAGCAGATGACTCACAATGAGCAATTTCAGAGTTCAGACGAGTGATCTAGACAGCGTTACTGTGAAATAGATGTGAAATTCTAAAGTCGTCTCTATATAAAATGATACGCAAATAATAAAAAAATGCAAATGGACGTGCTTCTCAAACATAATTCCTGCCCTTCATTGACGCGCCCGTCATGACCATCCCTGTCGTCTCTGTCGTCTCTGTCGTTGAGCTATACAACCCCGAGGCCGAGTCAACACTTGGATCTCGGATGCTTCTCGGACCTATCGATCACATGGTCTTTCCCACTGTTCCGACAAACGTAGTTTTTGTCTACGAACGGCCCAAAAGCAGCCCCGCGAACAGCTTCATGACGGCGCAGGCACTGCAACTTTCACTTACACGTCTTCTCACCCACTATCCCCATCTCACCGGTCGGTTTCAACTCAACAAAAGCTCCAACACATTCGAGATTGGAAACTTTTCAAAAGGCGTTGTCTTTTTGCAGGCAGAATGCGACGCAATCCTTACCGACATCGCTGCGCAGAGCAGATCGGGTCGCATAATTGTTGAGAACCTGCCGGGCTCTGGCAACGCTTTGATGCCGCCGTTCGAGGCCACAATTGAAGGCATCTGCCGGGACCCCATCCTCGCAGTCCAACATACTCGCTTCGCGTGCGGTGGAGTGGCTTTGGGGATCCGCCTGCATCATATGGTCTGTGACGCTGGCGGCTTCTTCCAGTTCGTGCGAGACTGGGCGACAATTCACCAATCCTCGTCTCCGCCATCGCCGCCGGATCTCAATTACTACCTATCAGCGCCCGATGCCATGTCTGCGGAAGAAAGGCGTGCCGCTCTCGATGGCGCCGCTCTCGATGGCAACCCCTTGTTCTGGTACGCCCAAGATCAGAAGCCCGAGCCGGTCCCGGTCGACGCGCCGAGTGCTGTTCCAGCAGATGGGGACCCTATCGTCGGTCACACCTTGCACTTCTCCAGTGAACACCTTACATTGCTCAAGAAAAAGGCAACGAATCCTTCTGGCCAGGGCTGGGTCTCCGCCTTTGAGTCAGTGTCTGCGTACCTCTGCCAGACCATCTACACAGCTCGTCTCCGTCTGCTCGACATGCAGGGCGTGTCGTCGTCATCAGCCGCTTCTCAATTACGGCAGGGCTTTTGGGGTTCAATCGACACTCGTGATCCTTCGAGGCTCGGTCTGGGTTCTCGATACTTTGGCAATGCGTCGCTCTCCATCCTCACCCGCATCGATCATGCCATACTTGCAGATGGCGAGCTCTGGCAGGTGGCCGAAGTAATCCATAACTTGGTGCGGTCGATGAACAAGACGAACATGGAAAATATCACGAACTGGTTTGCGGCGCAGCCAGACAAGAGCCGCCTCAAAATGGACTTCGATTTCGGCACTGGGAATTTTGTTGTGAGCCAGTGGTCCAGACACGAGATGTATTCCGGGGTGGACTTTGAGACAGATGTTGATGGAAACTCGGTCGGTCCGGCTCTCGTTGCTCCTCCTTTCACGGAGGTGTCATTGATGGATGGGCTGGCGCTGATGGTATCATCTCCACCAGAAGAGGCTCGTGAGAGTAATGAAGACGGGGCTCCTTCTACATCTACGGCCCCCCGAGCCATTGATGCAATCTTTTCAGTATCTGAGCCGGTGTGGAAACTCCTGGTGGAAGAAGAGGCATTTCGAAAATATATGTGCTAGAGACATGGTACCCTGCGGAGCTTAACTCGGCTTAAACTGCACCTTCGAGAAGAGATCAAATCATTCATGTATCCATAGTATCGACCTAGCGCTCTGCAGACAAATTTGGTACACAACTTCGTCACTTCCCTTAGCAGTCGGCGATTTGGTTAACTTTACCCTGGTTATCCGTGCAGCCCTTGTCGTATCTCGTTTTGTACTCTGGCTGGGAAATACAGCACTGTTCTCTCGTTAGGGATTGGCTGGTCTGGAGAAAGAGAGATAATGTATTCAAAAACTTACGATTCCGTTTTGGCCAGGCAAGGGTGTTCCGAAGGCGTCATTGCAGAGATTGTTTGATGGGTTGATTTGGCCGTTGGGCATGATGCAAGTGTAGCCTTTGTACACACCGGCAAGGACAATGCTACAGACCAATCAACAAGTTAGCAACTTCTGCAGCTACTCATTGTAAAGGGCTCGAAAGCAAAACTTACGCAGTTTGCGCTAGAGCAACGGCAATCAGAGTTGACTTCATGGTGTGGACTGGTAATGATCGGGTACAAATTCAGAAGCGAGTGGTTTACCGTAGAGCCATTTAGGACGTTGAATCTCTGAGAGGTTCGTCCGAAGCACACATGAACGGCAGAGGACGGGATTCGTACTCCGTCGTCGGATTTTGTATCCCGTGCAGGAGATTCTTACGAGTCATACTGACGGGCAACGTGTTTGTGGCTGACGACCGAGATTATTTCCTAATGTGATGAAAAGAGGATATTCTCAAAATAAGGTTCTCTCGACAATCTATGCGAGGGGGCGGTTGCTCCGGTCTCAAGTCCTTTCTGATACTCTGATACGCCACTTAGGCGGGTGATTAACGGGATCGGCGCGCATTTCGGCACCCCGATTGAGTCCGGGTTACTCCGCTGGAGCGGCCCCTTCGCGATAGTCCAGGCTCTGCTGGGACGAAGCAGGGTCTCCGTCGACTGCGGAGCTTCGTTCCAAGTTTTATTCTCTTCCTTCTTCCGGTGAATAGGCGCATAGCCAATACTACGTATTGAAGACATACCTTGGCTGTCATGGTCGTGTCCAAAAATAGCTGTTTGGCAAAGGCAGAGGTCAGTTTTGCCCACACTTGTGCTGCTACTTGCTGGATAACAGATGTCTGCTCCAAATGACAAAAGCAACCTACACCGCAGTCTTGCCAAGTTGAAGCTTTAAAACCTCGGCGTATGCTGAGCACTAGCTCTTACATGGTTCGGACAACTCAGGGGGCGGCGTGGAAAGAAGCAACGGCACCAGGCCATCGCAAAGCTGCATATCCATGTCGCACTTGCGGGCGGTATCGCCTCAAATGTGACGTCTAATTTAAGTCACAGGCATCCTTTTTAAAGCATCAAACCAATACTCCGATACCAGGCCAAAATAAAAACACAGTATCAGGGTTTTGCGAGCTAGGCGACCCAGGGCCGATACATCGCTCACACAGCCATTCGGCAGTTAATCCAAAGCCTCGAGTGGGCCGCAAGTCCTCACGATATCAGCTCCACAGGTGTTACTTACCCATCATACCATAGTACAAACAACTCTGGAAAGCACGGCCAATTCTTTGACCCCTAACTTCTACGATCTATCTAGTGGATGGCGATCGGGGGCGTATGACGTCGATTTCATTCTCGAATGCGAATCTGCATTATCAGAACCAACAAAAGTCATTATAAGCGACGCTCCGTTCGCTGAAGCTCAAAACTGTAATTGTGAGGTTTGAGGTTTTGGGATAAGCAGGAGTCGTCAGAACACCCACCCATGGAACACTTCAATCACATTTTCTGATTGTTGGACTGTCCACAGCGAGTCTGGTCATGTGTACCTTACAGCAACTCGTTCAGGCCTGATAAGGAGACTGAATCCAGGGATAAGGACTTAGACGAATATGTTGACGGATTTTCATGGCCCACCCCGAAAAAGGACATTCAGTAATAATGGAAATCCAGTAACAGCACTTCAGCCGGTGCTCCTTCCAGTGAGACGAGCGCAGTATATATATACAGGGGACTGGGATAATTGCCCAGGCTGACTCTAGTGGCAGCCGCCGTGCGAGAGCATCTGGGGTGGGCCAGACGTGTACATCATCATTCTCCAAACAAATATAAGCATCTTTCTTTATTTGTGTTGAAGCATATGGTACCTTAAGTAGAAGCTCACTACCTGAAGTTAGCTCCCACCTCTTGAGTGAGTTAAACAAAGCGGGCACAGTTTAGTGCAGGCGAGTGCATCCACTTCCATGCCTTTGTCAGCACCCGCCTCATGCCTTGTCATTGTTATCTCTTGTAACTTAAAAGCCCACTGCTCTCGCCTTTTGGGTCTTGGGTTAACTCTTGCCTTCACAGTGCTGCAAGCAAGATAGATAAAATGGGCACAACTGAATCCCCTAGAAGGTGTGCCTTGCAACCTTAACAGCACCCAGCTTAAGAACAGGGTTAAAGACACTCTGACCTAATCCATCATATATAAGCAATTATGTCACCCTGGGTACTTTCTCTTCTCTACTCATTTCTTTTTCTTTTTTGGGAAGTCTCATTTGAAGACTTGATAACTTGATGCTCTCGCCTTTTTGGTCCTGGATAAGCTCTCGCCATGTGAGCAAGGTAGAAAAAGTGGTCACAAGTCAATGAAGGCGAGTGCACCCGCTTTGTAAGTTTGAGAGCACCCGCCTCGAACAGGAACAAACACACACACTAGGTCAATTACTGTACAAGACCTGGATTTTCATCTTGCTTCCACCTCTTTTCCGATTCATTTTGAAACCACAATCTTTCTCCTCAACTTCATTCCATCCCCCAAAATCTATCAATACTCAACTTCAAGACGACTGAGTCGCCGCAAACAGAACTCCGCAACAGGTCGCTAAACCGGTTTCGGAGCTTCAGCCACTCCGGGAACCGCGGGGCACCCCTGTAGCGGAATTTCTGGAACCCTTCAGACGCAGCTGAATAAGCTACAGGCAGCCGGAAGCAACGTCGACTTGGCCACAGCCACCAGCCACGTCAGGTACACGACCGCCTGGCCCAGCGAACGTGGTACATGTACCCGTACCCCCACACCTGGACCGACTTCCCTTCATCATCATCATCGTTGACCTTCAACAACACATTAGAAGAGATCGCCGCGACTACAGCTTCAAGATGTCGGGCGAATCTCCCGAGGCGCGGGAGAAGAGGCTCGTGGGGACCGTCCAGATCCGGATCCTCGAGGCCTCGAACAAGGAAGACAAGCTCAACGACATTCTGAAGAAGTACCTGTGCGCCCTGCTGCTGAAGGCGACCAGCGACCATGCATCAGTTCGCAATGAGGTGAGAGAACCCCCCGGCTTTGATGGACTCAATTGATTCTCATGCTTGCCGCAGGTTATCCAGTTTGCTGGAAAGTTGAAGACGCTCATCATGCATCCGAGGTATGCCGGTCGTCCCCTTACGGTTTTGCCGGTTTGATTGAGATCTGGCCAGACTGACGGTGGCGACAGCATCATTTTGCCAGTTGAGGCTCTGGTCGACCAGTACAAGAAAGCCACATCACCCATCCTGCGCGTCTTGGACATGTCTTTCATCCAGCACAGCATTGGCCGTATGGAGGACTACGACCGCCGCGCCCTCATCAGCAAAGTCGCCGAGGGCATCTCATCACCGTCGCCGACCCAAGCATCCATGTTCAACGTCCTCCTCAAGATTGTCCCCGACATCCAGGTTCCATCACGCGGTAGCGAAGAGGACATGGCATTCCGCGAGGCTAGCGGCCTGACCGACGATGCGGACGCCGCGTTCATCGCCAAATGGCTCGGCAAGGTGCTCCTCCTGAGAATCCCCGGAGGCTCAAGTCCCAGCCGTCAGGACTTTGAGAGGATGAACCCTGCACTCGCCCCGGAGGATCTGGATTTTCTCAAGCCTGATCAGCGTGACACGGCATCGGCGTTCCAGAAGATGCAGGACCTGCGCCGCAAGATTGCGCAGCTGCTGGCGAGCGGAGCGTTCAAGGACGAGGAGAGGCTTTTGCCCGCTTTGTCTGCTGCCGCGAGCCCGGACTACCAGGTTTCACAGGTTGGAGAGGACATTTTAAAGAGAATGACGATTGAATTTGAGAAGAAGGAGATTGTCGAGGAGCTTTACAATTCTCACGCTAGACTTCCAGCGCCGCACCGCATTAGAATCCTCGGTCTGCTGTCCAGGTCCACGCTTGCGACGACAATGCACGACCGCATCCACGCCGTTGTCACCCTGGACTTCGGCACCGAGACTACCTCAAACACCCCTGCCCATCTCCAAGCTGCCAGCGGCCTCGAGCGAAACAAGCTCCACAAGGCCCTTTTCCACTTCATCAACTGGACAGCAACGCGGGGCCCGACCCAAGGACCGTTCACGATTGGCTCCAAGCTCATCGACATGATGCGCGGATACGTCGAGGACCAAGGCTGGCCCTCTCCACGCACCCTGTCCGCAGACGAAGAGGTCCTTCGAGCCATGGCCTACGATCTCCTGGGTTCTTTGGGAATGGGAAGCCCCGGGTCCGCACAGGACAAGCTGCACCTCGTCGGCTGGCTGTTCCGCTCCCTCTCAGAGGATCCCACGAACGAGACGGTTGTTAACATCGAGGGCTCGCTTTCGGGACTGACAAGGAGTTTCGACCCCAAGACCGTCAGCGGCGACGGACGCGGCAGCGGAAACGTGAGCCTCATCTCCCTGCTGCTGCACTACATGAACCTGTCCGAAGACGCTCCCGCGGCGCGTAGCGCGCGCTTTTCGGCCGTTAAGTGGGCTAATCAGACCATTGCATCGTGGGACGAGAGGGGACGATGGATTGACATTCTCGCCATCGCTGGACGCAGGGGCGAGAGGACGGAAGTTGTCGAGGAGGGCCGTAAGGGCCTGGACCCGTGGACGTACCGGGACGGCGAGGACCACAAGATGCCGGACTGGATCAAGCTGATGGTCTACTTCTTCTGCGAAAAGATCTCGGACGACTTTACCAGCGACGACTTCACTAGCGCGACGAAGAAGTACAACTTGGAGTTTGAGGATGAGGCGACGATTCAGAACTTTGAAGGCGAAAAGATCTCGGCGTACCCCGTAGCCGTGGAGTACGTCAAGAGGGCCTTGTTCGTCGCCGCGCTCCCCGATTTCCCGCTCGTCCCCGGATGGGCTGAGCAGCTCGACACCCAAGTCCGGAACGACATCAAGACCCGCGACAAAATCCGCGCTTACCTGCGCTCAATCGACGAAGAGCACGTCGCGCTGCTGATCAAGGTCTGTTTCGACGGCGTCCGCTTTAGAAACAAGGAAGGCGCCAACCCCGTCATCGAAAGCTGTCTACGCTCTCTCGTCGACATCGCCTCGCTTTCCCCCTCAGGCGCCATCAACCACATCGCAGGCAACGCACACCTGCTGCAAGCATGCACGAGAAACAATAACCGTCACATTCGCTTCCTCGCAGCTCAGGCGTGTGGCATCCTGGTTCCTCATCCTCTTAACAAAGCGGATCTGGACATCCCTGATGCGACAGCCGCCAAGCAGGTCAGGAACCAGCACATCCAGGAGTTCCTGCACAACCTCAAGGCCACGACTTATGCATGGGAGAATTCAGTGGGCTCATATGCCAACGCGGTGGAGGGCTCCATACAGGCATTCGGGCACATCTTCTCCAGGGCCGTGTACTACGACCTGCCCATCCCGGCCGATACCCATCTGCCGTCGAAGCTGCTCATGGACAAGAGCTCCCACCGCCCGTCGCTCGAGGACGCAATCCTCGACTGCTACGCTGAGCTCTGGACCGCCAGCCTCTCGCAGTACATCCCAGACAATGTTAACAACCTCACAGCTGATTACGTGATTGAGAGACTTGGGGAGAAGGCGGCAGCCGGAAGCGACAAGGCCATCTTCGCCCTCGGCAGGCTTGCGCTTGCATTCAACGAGCCCAATGAGGAGGCAACCCCCGAGGACGGCCTGCTGTACCCATCAAGCAAGACTTCCGGCATCGACAATGTCCTCCGCGTTCTCTTCGGTCTTCACACCAGACGCGAGACAGAGATCCAGTTCACTGTGGGCGAGGCCATCACCGCTGCTATCGCGTGCTGGGACTCGGACTTTGTCAAACTTACTCTCAACGTCGATGCCCCTGCCGGATCCTGGAAGAAGGAAAAGCGCAGCGTCAGAGTCACTGCCGTCCTCGACAAGCTGATCAAAGACTGCAAGACAACCAAACCCTCCCTTCTTAAGGCTTCCGGTATATGGCTCTTCTGCGTGGTTCAGTACTGCGGCCACCTGACCGAGGTTCAGTCTCGTTTGAGAGAGGCCCAGGTCGCCTTCATGCGGCTCCTCAGCGCGAGAGACGAGCTGGTGCAGGAGACTGCCTCGCGCGGTCTGGCGCTGGTATACGAGAAGGGCGACGAGGATTTGAAGCAGGATCTGACTAGGGACTTGGTTTCTGCCTTTACCGGCAACAGCACGCAGATCAAGGTCGAGGAGGAGACGGAGCTTTTCGAGCCCGGTGCTCTGCCCACGGGCGAGGGCAAGTCTGTTACTTCGTACAAGGATATCGTCAGCCTTGCGAATGAGGTCGGCGACCAGAGCTTGGTGTACAAGTTCATGTCTCTCGCCACCAATGCGGCGACCTGGTCAACGCGTTCCGCCTTTGGCAGATTCGGTCTGAGCAATATCCTCTCCGAGTCAGAAGTGGACCCGAAGCTGTATCCCAAGCTCTTCCGCTACCGCTTCGACCCGAACTCCAATGTCCAGCGGTCCATGGACGACATCTGGAAGGCTCTCGTCAAGAACCCGAACGAGACGATCAGCACCCACTTCGACGCCATCATGCAGGACCTGTTGAAGAACGTCCTTGGAAAGGAGTGGCGCGTCCGTCAGGCGAGCTGCGGCGCCATTTCCGACCTCATCTCAGGGCAGCCGTTCCACAAATACGAGCAGTACTACGCCGAGATATGGACTGCTGCGCTCAAGGTTCTCGACGACGTCAAGGGCTCCGTGCGCGAGGCGGCGCTGAAGCTGTGCATGGGCCTGACCAACACCATCGTACGACAGCTCGAGGAAGGCGGATCATCGTCGTCGGCACAGGCAATGCTGAAGCAAGCGCTGCGCTTCCTCCTCTCCCCCAGCGGCCTCGAGAGCGGCGTCGACGAGGTCAAGATGTTCTCGCTCAAGACCATCATCGACATCACAAAGAAGGGCGGTCCTAACCTGAAGCCATTCATCGTCGACTTCATCCCCCCTCTGCTCGGTCTCCACAGCACCATCGAGCCGGAGCAGATCAACTACGCCTACCAGAAGGTCAGCGAGGACTCCAGGGACCAACTCGACAAGCTGCGCGCCAGATGGGTCAATCAGTCCCCCATCTCGGAGGCCATCGACAACTGCCTTCGCCAGCTGGACGCCGAGGGCATGAAGCAGCTTGCGCCCAAGCTCGAGGAGATCATCAAGACGGCCATCGGCATGCCGACCAAGATTGCCTGCGCCCGACTCATCGGCGACCTGGTCATGCGCCACGCCGTCGACTTCAAGCCCGTCTCGTCCAAGTTCATGCAGCTTATGGAGAAGCAGGCCCTGGACCGCAACGACGAGGTCAGCAAGGGCTACGCGCGCGCCGTGGGATATCTTATGCGCATCGTCCCCGACGCGTCCAAGGAGCGGCTTGTTGATAAGTTTGTCGAGCTGTACTTTGGCAGCGAGGGCGAGGCTCGTCGCGCCAAGGTAGCTGATGTGGTTCTTGGCGTCTCGAAGCTCGCTCCCGACCACTTCAACAGGCTCGCGGCCAAGTTCATCCCGTTCACGTATATGGGCCTCCACGACACCGACGACTACACGCGCAAGTGCTTCGACGAAGTTTGGAGTCAGCACGGATGCAGCTCCCGCACCGTTGCGCGCTACGTCCCCGAGATTGTTGGCTTTGTCAAGAGGGGTCTCGAGGCGCCTCGGTGGAATTTGCAGCACACCGCGTCTTTCACGATTGCGGCGATGGTTAAGGCAGTCGTCAACTCAAGCGACGCCACCGGCCAGATTTCCGAGGCGAACTTGAAGGTCATCTGGCCCATCTTCGACAAGGCGCTTGCGTTGAAGACGTTCCCCGGCAAAGAAAAGCTGCTAGAGTCGTACCCGCAGTTTGTCGGCAAGGGGCAGAGTCTCTGGAAGAACGACCACGCCGTGGCGGCGCAGCAGTTGAAGGTTGCCGTGCGGGAGGCGAAGCGCAATAACGAGGACTACCGGCCGCACGCGTTCAAGGCCCTGTGGAAGTTTGCCGAGCAGCGAGAGGACCGGGATATGCTTGAGGAAATTTCAGGCATCGTCAGCGGCGTCCTGGACGACATGCTCGACGAGGATAGGATGGACGTCGACGGGTCCGGGGACAAGCTCCGCAAGGCTGCTGTCAATGGTGTCGAGGCCATTGCTAGGGGCTACAACCGTCCTCAGATGAAGGAGGACCCCGGCGCTGTGGCTAAGAAGGTGTTTGAGCTGCTGAAGCCGTACCTCGCGAGCGACAAGTTTGCAGCTATCAAGCGAGAGGTGTGGTACGAGTGCGTCAGGGACCTGATGAAGGCGGCTCCCAAGCCGCAGGCTGCTGCGGGCGATAAGGCGACTGCTCAGGCGTATCTGAAGAGTCTCGATCTTGAACAGCCTGACAACGGCACGGAGTCGCAGCGGACGATGAGGGTTCTGGCTCTGGGACAAGTATTCGAGGCAATGCAGCGGGGCGTGTTTGGGCCGATTACGGCGGACGATAGGAAGGAGTACAAGGAGGCGGTGAAGAAGATGCTGGAGGGTGAGAGGTCGTTGGAGGTGCAGAAGCACCTCAAGGAGATTCTCGCGGAGCTTGAGAAGTAGAGGTGACGTGCGATAGGCATAAAGGAGGACCAAGGCAGACGGTGAAGACGCCGGAGACGACGGACGACGATAGGTGAGGTCATGGTGATCTGTATAGAACTGGAAACCAAGGGGCAAGATACCCTTTGCTTGAGCTTTAGGAATTGAAATGGCTTTTTGAAATACTATTGCTGCTAGGAGATGGTGATGGCTTCACATGTGGCTTGGGCCTTCCGGGAGCACCAGCCACAGCATGAGGACCCTTGCGGCCTGTCCCGTGTGGCTAGAGAGCGGGATTATGTCACCGCGAAAACATTCCGCCATTCTCCCGGGCCGCTGCAGGCCGCACCGCACCGACGCCTAATTTCACCACAGCGGGCAGGCGGTTGCGTCACTGAGCTGGCGCCTTCAGAGTGGCACTGATTCGGCAACAGCAGCACCTGGCACCTGCGCCGCCGGGACAAGCCTTGAAGCCCGCATCCAGCAGCAGCAGCAGCAGCAGCAACAACCAACGGCAACCACGACAACACTTCTGCGGCGCGCAGACATCCTTTTTTTCCCGTGTCAAATTCACCACCGCTGCCACATCCAGGACTTATATTTCTTTGTGTCCGGAGCCGCACCATCTACGTCCTTGAAACGCTTGAAAGGACCACAGCCAAAGAGGTCATCAACCCAAACGGGCCACTGAAGCACACGGACAGCCCAGGCCTGTAGCTGCCCCTCGCCTTGTGGCAGAACACCACCTACGGATTACGGATACTACACGTCCACTGCCTTTCGGTTGAAGGTGGGGCAGAGGTGCCATCGTCTTCCTGCTCCGAAGCCCTCTCTGCGTTCACCTCTCTGACCGCCACCAAAATATTCGTGTCCGACGCAAGCTTTTCTGCTGCCAGAGGCTTCATTTGACACTGCTTAATCAACCACCCACCGGCAACCCGAGCACCTACCTCTGCCGCGCGCAAACCGCAACCATGGACGAGGACATCTCCAACTTCGTCGCCATCACGGCCGCCAGTCCGGAGGCTGCCCGCGGCTACCTCGAGATGGCGAACAACAACCTCGAGTCGGCCATCCAGCTCTTCTTCGAGAGCCCCGACCTCGCGAGCAGCTTCACCGCCGCTCCTGCCGCCAGCGCGTCCACAGCACCACCCGTCCCCGCAGCTACCCGACCAAACATCGGCCGCCAAGACGACCGCGGAATTATTCACATAGACAGCGATGACGACGGCGACACGGCCATGACCGTCGACGACGATGACGATACGTTTGGCCAGGACGACTCCGATATCGCGGCCCAGGCCCAGGTTGAGGCTATTGCACGGAACGCGCAGGAGGAGGAAGATGCCGCCATGGCGAAGAGATTACAAGAGGAGCTCTACGGCGGTGGCGCCGGCGGAGGAGGAGGAGGAGGCGGAGCTGCCCCCGACGATGTCAGATCGCCCATCGCCAGAACTACGGAGACGCTGGTTGGAGGCTACGATGCCGACGACGGCATGGGTATGGATATGGACTCCATCATCCGAGCACAGATGCGCCAGAGAGAGGCGGCGAGAGCAGCACGAGGTAAGCGACATGCTGCCATTGCGTCCCATATTGCTGGAGGCTAACAAGATTTGTTCGCAGGTGGTGGTCCCTTCAGTCATAACTTGTCTATCTGGGACGACGACAGCCAGACGCCTCAGCCAGCCGCAACCGAAAGCGGCGCCCGCGCCCAGAGACTGGCGGAGCTCTTCCGCCCGCCCTACGACATCATGTCCAGATCGGACTGGGACGAAGCACGACAGGAGGGCAAGGACGACAAGAAGTGGATTTTGGTCAACCTGCAGGACATGAGCGACTTCAACTGCCAGGCCCTGAACCGCGACATCTGGAAGGACCCCGCCATCAGGCAATTGTTGGCAGAGAGCTTCATCTTTCTCCAGTACGACAAGTCCTCCATCTCCGCACAGCAGTACGTGACGTTCTACTTCCACCATGGTGGCCACGAGAACCCCGACAACTACCCCCACGTCGCCATTATCGATCCGAGAACAGGAGAGCAGGTCAAGGTCTGGAGCGGACGGCCATTCCCCACCGCCACCGACTTCCACGCACAGCTGGCCGAGTTCCTCGACCGCTACAGCTTGGCGGCGAACAGCAAGAACCCCGTCGCGGACCAGACGACGCAGCGTCCCAAGACGGTCGACGTTGACCGCATGACGGAGGAGGAGATGTTGGAGATGGCGCTGCAGAACAGTCTCGAGACGTCCAACGGCGGCGGCAGCAGCAGCTCCAAGCCCAAGACGAGCGTGTTCGACCCCGACGCGCTCACCAAGTCGGATTCATCCAGCGAGAAGGGCAAGGCTCCTGCGGCGGACGAGGCGACGACCCCCACGGCGGAGGCACCTGTGCAGAGCATCTGGGCCAAGATCGCGAGCGACAAGCCCCACACAGAGCCCGAGAACAACCCCGCCACGACGACGCGGATACAGTTCCGCCACCCCACCGGACGTGTCATCCGGCGGTTCAACCTCGACGACACGGTCAGACGCATCTACGAGTGGCTCAAGGCAGAGCCGCTGGAGGGCAAGGAGGGCGTTGAGTTCGAACTGAAGCGCATGCCGCAGGGCCAGGACCTGACGGAGGAGCTGGACAAGACCATCATGGAGGCCGGCCTCAAGCAGGGAACCGTCATGATTGAGTTCATCGAGGACTAGGGTTTGGCGAGGTTACGAGTGACGGATCGATAATGACAGCCGTTTTTGGGGGCAACGCGCATGAGTTCACACGGGCCGGGAGAGCATGACCGATAGATGGTACAGGGAGGACGACTGGTTTTCTTCCCATTTTTTCTCTTTTCTTGTTTTGTCGCTTCACTAGGGGACATTTCACATACACATACCACGATGACACGGTGACGGCATTGGCTCGATGATGATTGCACAGGCGGGCTGGGACGTAATCCGCCGAGTACAGACAGAGGAAGGGCCGAGATGGGGGATGTTTCCTCCTTCGGCAACTAGGGTAGACGAGCTTACAGAGGCGCATCAATAGACCTCGGAGACAGACAGTAGAAAGGTTTTGTGCGACGTGAAGGGTGAATGACCTTTTCGGAGGGATCCTGAGGCCCCTTCCCCAGACGGCTTCGTCAACTCGCGAACTTTCACCAACCATGCGGGTCTCCCAGGTACCCACCTTCTCGAGTGACCAAGATATAACGCCACGAGTCCACATGTGAGTGATTTTGAATTCCCAACGCTGGTTTAGAAAAATGGGCCATCGTTATCTTTGAGGTTGGTAAGAATCATCTGCGGGTTTTCATTGAGTTCGGCCTTAACCTTTCGCCTCTTCGTTTTCCTTCTTGCTTTTCTTCTTCGGTTTTTATTGCGCTTATCGTGGGTTCGACAAACCTACCAACGATGGCCCAGCTCCAACTCAGGTCGGCATAATGATTCAGCCCACAGGAACCGCCAGCTAAAATGGTCTTGTATTAACCGTACTGATTCTCTCGTATTGAATTGGATACGATACGATGGCTCATGACCTATCGATTTGCATTGGTAAAAGTCAAGGGAGGCCTCGGTCATCACACCCAAAGACACAGAGGAAGCTGCATACACCTGAGATGTGGACGTTTCACCGCGGTTCACCGTGGTGAGCAGGCGCGTCTGGTAGCCAAGCAAGCGGGCGTCGCGAACGGGTTCCTGGGCAGTGGTCGAATGTGGAGCCAGCCAATCAGGAGGGCGCGGAGACTTGTCGGTTCAGAAGCTTTCCCATGTTTTTTTTGGTGATTTTCTCGAGGTGCCTTGCTTGATGGCCCGTGCGTTCTATTCGCTCGCTTAACGCCCTTACCCAAGGCTTCATTGTTTTTGGGCGATGGAGAGCGCTGACGTTTTTACTGGACAGGGGGGAGGGGAGCAACTGTGAATCGCTTGCGGGGGGGCGGCCCAGTGAGGGGAAAAGGTTTGACATCAACAGCGGCTGGTTGCTGGTGAACCGACCCCTCTCGGCTGGGTGTAAACAAATGGAATGCACCTCGTTCCCAGTGAGGGAAGGCCGCCCGAGTCGGGACGGCACACTCAATACATCAATTGCTTTGGGGTATGTTGTTTGGTGATAATATGGATGGGAGAAATAGTGACGTTCGTGTGTTTATGTGACAGGTGTGCAGAGATTAGTTCAGTCGTTAGGTGAAGCTGATCAAGTTCAATCATCAAGTACCTTTTTAGCGTCAGGGGGTCAAATGTGAATGAATCGAAGGGGAAAAGACGAAGAAAACAACCACCACAACCACAACCACCACAAACATCAACAGACGCCTTCGCAGCCGCTTCTTTGTCCCTGAGCGGCGCAGGCTGTTTACCCCACACTCTTCCTCGTGTGTTCCTGCGTCCGTTCCCTCATCGCGTCGAGTCTAGCCAGCGCCAACTCCCAAAAGCGTCACACACCGTTCTGCCCCCAAGTTACTTTCTCTCTCAACTCTCAGCTCTTCCACCTTGAACAACTACTGTTGTCGACCATATCCAATCCCAGTTTACCAAGAACCACTGCAAGTTGCCATATTGTGTGTACTTGTGTTTCTGTGTATTGCTCCGGAGCAAGGCACGACACCTCAGAGCAGCGACTCGGCGGCACTTTTATTTTTGAAAAAGCTCGTTCCTTCTTAGGCCCTTGCAGCAGCTGCGAACTGACCCTCTCCTCTCCTTGCCTTACCTCATCTCATCTCACCTGCGCAGGAGCTTGCTTTCTTTTTTTACACTTCCTCACCGTCCGTTGTTTTGGTCGTATTTCCAGCTGTGAAATTGGGCGCAGCGAGACACCGATTGACGTCTTCCCGCCACGAGTCCACGACCTTGACATCGACCTCGACCCCCGAGGAATGCGAATTGCTGCGGCCCGCTAGAGTGTCTCTCTCTTTCGCTGCCTCTGCGACATCCCCTTTTGGTATGTTCTGTTTCTGGTCGATTTCCCTTTGAAGAAGCCAGCCAGAGACACGCGGCGAAACGTACGACTTCCAGCTGCACCAGCCCGCCCCGTCTGGAGCTAGCCACCGTTAGGTGCTCCCGACTAGAAGGATCTCGAGGCTAACTGTGCGCCTTAATCCCAGATCGCTTCCATTCCACCTCCGTCCCGTCGGCGCCCCTTCTTTCGTTCGTCCCAAGATCGTCTCGACTCTGTCTGCCGGCACATTCAGCTCACAACGGCTGCATCCGTCGTCAACGTCGTTCGTTGTCGCTGTCGTCGTCGTCGTCGTCGTCCCCCACCGCCTCCCTCCTCCCCCGGCCGCCGCCGCCGCCAAACCCCAGGATCCCCTCTTCAAACCTCCTGGTTCCTCCCATTCTCGTCCGAGCACGGAGGCAAGACTGAGTTTCTTGCCCTGCAATCTCCCGAGCGACCGTCAAACTTCAATTGGGCAGCGACGAACCGCCCCCGCGACTCAGACGAACCCTCTACGGCTGCCAACGTCGCCGACGGCTTCTCCTCGATCGCAACCCCGCGGCACCGACTTCGCACTGGTCTACGCAGCCGACAACGAACCACGGCTCTGCTGCGCCAGCACACAGATTGCGGCATAGGGCACCAACGCGCGATTGCGAGCCGCCAACATGGGAGATCGCGAGAGGGACATGGAGGAGGGCAACGAGGCCCTCGACCCCGGGCTGCTCTACACCAAGGAGTACTGCATCGGTATGCGCCGTTCCCGCGCGTCTGAGGCGGCACTTCGCTAACACACAGGTTTTCCCAGGCGGAGGAAGCTTCGGCAAGGTCTACAAGGGGTAAGTGTGCATGTTCCTCTCCCGGCACCCATCAGACTGTCTGTCTAGAGCTCAAGCTGACAATTGCCCTTGTGTGCAGCGTCGACAAGCGCACCGGCCATGCCGTCGCCATCAAGATCATCGACATCGAGAGCGCCGAGGACGAGGTCGAAGACATCATCCAGGAGATCGCCATCCTGTCGGAGCTGCAGTCGCCCTACGTCACAAAGTACTACGGGTCCTACGCCAAGGGCGCCGAGCTGTGGATCGTCATGGAGTTCTGCTCCGGCGGGAGCTGCGCCGACCTGATGAAGCCGGGCTTGATCGGCGAGGACTATATTGCCATCATCATCCGCGAGCTGCTGCTGGGCCTCGACTATCTACACTCGGACAAGAAACTGCACCGCGACGTCAAAGGTGTGTACCTCCAAGCAAAGCTATGTCGCAGGCGGTGTTGCTAACGGTGGCCAGCTGCAAACGTGCTCCTGAGCTCTAACGGCCAGGTCAAGCTCGCCGACTTCGGCGTTTCCGGACAGCTCTCGGCGACAATGACCAAGAAGAACACATTCGTGGGCACCCCCTTCTGGATGGCGCCCGAGGTCATTAAGCAATCGGGCTACGATCACAAGGCTGACGTGTGGTCACTCGGCATCACTGCCCTCGAGCTGGCCAACGGCGAGCCCCCCTACGCCGACATCCACCCCATGAAGGTGTTGTTCTTGATCC
Source organism: Colletotrichum fructicola Nara gc5 (assembly GCF_000319635.2). Lineage (NCBI taxonomy): Eukaryota > Fungi > Ascomycota > Sordariomycetes > Glomerellales > Glomerellaceae > Colletotrichum > Colletotrichum fructicola. The sequence goes on along the minus strand of NW_027094051.1, from coordinate 1,080,357 downwards.
CTAAGAACCCGCCGCCGCGGCTGGAAGGGAATTTCACCAAAGCCTTCAAGGACTTCATCGAAGCGTGTCTACAAAGGGACCCGAGGGACCGGCCCACGGCGAAGGACCTGCTCAAGCACCCCTTTATACGCCGCGCTAAGAAGACGAGCTATCTGACAGAGTTGATTGAGCGGCACTCCCGGTGGGCCACCACCCACAAGAACGATGATGAGGAGAGCGACCAGGAGAACGAGAAATACCACGAGCGACAGCAGGTAGACGAGGACATGTGGGACTTTGGCACGGTACGGCTCGTAGGCGACAGAGGCGGTCTCGTTCCGCGGCCTGGACTCAACGCCTTGGACGAGTCGGCTGCCAACTCCAGGGCAGCGAGATCAATCGAGAATACGGATGACTATGGAGAACGGCCAAGGGACAACAGCCCGACCAAGGTCCGCGAGTTTGGTCGTGACCTTGCTCTCGCTTCAGATACTCTAAAGGCGGCCATTGCGAATACGGGGACTTCTCGACAGGCCTCACCACAACGGAAACCAGTGCCGACTACCGCGCCGCAATCACCGGTCAAGGTGCCTCTTCCAGTCTCTCCAGAAAAGTTCCAGAGAGCTCCAGAGACGCCAAGGCCCGTCTCTCGACTGATTCCTCCCGCCGTCCCCGTAAGTCAATCGCCGGACTACGACCGAGAGCTGCAGGCCCAGTTGCAGAGAGACATGGGCTTGCTGAGTCTGGGTCCTGTGATCCAGCCGGCGGAGTTGCGTGAGCAGGAGATGACGCCCCGGCCACCGCCTCACGGGCCCAGACCGCCCAATTCCAATACCAAGCTGGCACCCATGGCGCTACCAGAGATCCCGCCCTACCGCGGTGGGCCGCCGCAGGCCTCACAGATGTCGCCCAGAATATCGAGCCAGTCACCAAACGGGCAATACTTCCGGCAGCCCTCGGGCCAGGCGCCGCCGCCTCCGCCGTCCAAGGCCCACGCGCTGCCTTCAAAGACACAGACGCCCACGCCGGAGCCGGCCCCGTCTGCCTTCCCCTCACCCGCGCCGTCGAACCCCAACGGCGAGCTGGACGCGCTGAACGACGTTATCTTCCCAGCGCTCGAGGAGGCGCTGAAGAGACGGCAGATCAGACTGCAGCAGGCTTTCCGGCCGCAGCCCGGCTCGTCGAGCCCGGTGGTGATGAACCAGGTGACCCCGAAGCAGCAGCGCGCCGAGGCGGCGCACGAGAAGCTGCGGAAGCTCGTATATAAGCTCGCCCACGTCTGCAAAGAGATTGACCACTATGACAAGGCGGAGCCGGTGGGTATGGGCAGAGACGTGGGCACCTTCCTGGAGGGACTGCTGGAGGAAATACTCGTCAGGGTTGAACCCCTCGACGAGGAGGAAGTTGCGGCGTGAGCCGTCTGATGGATGGCCTTGGCGGATGTGTGTGAGCCTGCTCAGGCGGGACGAAAGGGGGACAGGGGCCATGCCTGGTGGGGACAGCCAGCAGCAGCCAGCGAGAAGCACATGCTTCTCGAGTCGCCGCTTGTCACGAGTGACTTTTAGCGAGGTGGCATGGGATATGGGATTATGGGAACAATTGATATTGCGAACAGCCGGTTCGATCGGGGTCGTCTTCGCGGTATTGAAAAAACAGCCGTCGTCGGCGAGCGGCGAGCGAGCGAGCGAAGCGAAACGGGATGCAAAAGACTATACGACACTCTAAAGTACGATTACTATACAACAACTCATGCGAGGCATTGATTGGGCCGGCAAAAGACGACACGACACGCACGACACGACGGATTGATATTCTTCTTGGCTTGTCCTGGCTTTCTCAGACTAGCAAGAAACGACAAGAACATGAAATGGGGATGGTGGTGGCGAGATGCTATAGGTGTGGGTGGGCTTCCGCAAAGACGAATGAAATGGACTGATTACACTGGACTGTGTGTGTTGTTTTCTATGTGTTTTCTCTTTAATTCCCTCTGTATCATACCCGGCATCTACTTAACCCAAGAATAGAGTGCGTGCCCTTCGTGTTATTCGCTCTCACTCGCTCTCGCCTTTCTTTCTCTCTCTCTGCCTCTGCGAGAGAGCTATGGGGCCACCCCGGAGGACCCGATGCAGGGCTGAGGCTGCGGCTGCGGCTGGCGTCTGCATGCCCAGACGCCGCCTTGCCTAGGCGGTCATGGTGAGGCACAGGCCTGGAGTGGGAATGTGTGTGTTAATATCGAGAGAGGCGAGACGTTCTGCGCGTATTGTCTATTATTCATGGTTTGGCACCGCAGCCACTTTGGGTTTGTGGGACGGCGTTTTTTTAATCTATTTGGTCTGCTTTCATTCGCGCTTAGTTTGTCTGTGGAGTGAGTAGGATTCTCCGCGCGGAATCTTGACCCTGCGCCGGTGTGGCTGCGGTGGCCAGCAGTTCTAGACGCGGGTACGTCCGCTTGGCCGCGTGGTGGTGGCCTCTTTTGTTCGCCGCTGCGACTTTGGCAAGGGCGAGTTTGTGTGGATTTTGTGGATCTGGGCGGGACAGCCGGAGGAAACAAGTGTTGTACCAAGCAGAAATTCTCGCTGGATTTCTGTTCTGTTGTTCATGGGGGCTGGGAGAGGGAGGGAGGGGGGTTTTGTGCATGTGGTTGATGTTCGTTCAGCCTCGATGCGGATTTTCTTGGAAGCGAGCGAGGGGAGGGGGGAGATGGACGGATGCGGCTGGACTTGGGACGCTTCAAGTTCAGAGCGCCTGCGAGCAGACCGGGGAAGGGGGAGGGGGATGGGAGGGGGAATACGTGATGGGAATTCTCATGGGATGGGAGGGAGGGAAATGTAGGATGGCGGGTGGGTTTTCTTTGTGGTCTGTTATATGGCCGTTTGACATGACTCTACCCACGACGGACCCTTGGCAAGATAGGCCTTGGAATCTTGGATGAATGGGGTTTTGTGGTGAAGCATTGGCGGTGGCGGCGGGGAGGAGGGCAGTAGGAATTGTGTGTGTGTTTGGATGGGAGGGATAAGGTAGGTTGGTAGGTAGGTATCCGATCGAGAGTGAAGAGGGCACGGATGGAAGTCGGAGACGAGTCCGACGGTATGGGAATTTCGCGACGATGGAGAGTGCGATACGATACTACATCCAAGAACTCCAGAGAGGAAGAAGGCAAAAAGGCAGGCAGGGTAAAGCAAAGCAAAGTTGCAGCGGCGGCAGGTTTGGACGTCCTGTATCCTCAACCTGAAACCAGACGCGCGCGTGGGGCGGCTCGAGTCATGGCCCTTGTTGGACTCTGCTTGCTTTTGTGTGCCGCCGTCTCGCTGCAGAACGGTGCGCCGGGAACTTGGCGGAAGTCAAAATGAGGGCTGCCGGAGGACGAGGGAAAGTTGTGAGTTGTCTTGGAGAGTTGTTGTTGTTATAACTTATACGGAAGCGGTATGTCTGAGTGCTACTTGGTCAACCAACCCATCAGGTCATTTGATACGCGGAATACTTTTTCCACCTGTATCTTGCTGTTCAGACTGCAAAGAAACAGAAGAAAGAAGAAGAGGGCAGAGGCATTTCTAATACATTTGCTATTGCATTGACGATGGATGGCCTTGCTGGGCAGCGATAGATTGTGCCGGCTGAACAGGGGTGGCTCACACCAGGACCCTTGATCCTTGGGGCCACAACCGGACCCCGGTCCCAAAGGCCACCAACCCCAGACTTGGGACGAGTCAATCGGCCTACCGAGAGTGTGTGTGTATGTGTGTGTGTGCCAAGTGCCACTGGTGGTGCAGAACCTGCAGCGTACCTGACGACGTCTTGGCCCTGGGGAGTATCCTCTTTTTGCCCTTTTCGGGAGGAGGGAACGTCTTGGGTTGTGCGTGCTTTGGGTTACGGGCGCGGGCAGCAGGCAAGCCTTGTCGCTTCGCAGACGCACAGAGATGCATCTCGGGAGACCCCTGGCACCGCCGTTGAGAGAGAGACAAGACTTTTTGCAGACAGGGCCCCGGGTCGGCGTGCTGCCGGCGAGATGTTCGTGGGGAATTGGCCATGGTCCATCTGGGAGGCGAACGTGAGCACGGATTTTTCGTTCCGACCACCCACGAGGGCGAGTCGTGGAGCACTGGAAGAGTCCGGTGGATGTATGTGTGAGTGTGTGTGTCTGATGTTATGTGACGTCTCTTAAGGGTAGCTGCACCGCCGCCTTTCTTCTCCTCCCCTCCTGACCCCCCCTTCCCTCCGTCTTGGAAGTCTTCTTCGGACTTTCTTTGCAACATATTCTCACTCCTTCCTTTTGCCTTGTTGTTGTTGTTGCTGCTGTTGTTGGTCGTGTTTCCTTGCTTGGATCGTGTTGATTACGTTTCCTGCCTGGCGACTACTATTCAAGACGGCTACCTTCACGGACATCGACTGTTGACTTGTGTGGACACGAGCGAGGAGAGAGAGAAAAGGAAAGCAAACCCATCACACTCTTTTCAAATATCTGTTATACTTGTTTTCGTTGTTTCGGTCGAGGTTAATCGTAATCCTACGGGGGAGGATCGAAAGCCTCTATTCTTTTCTTGCTTTGCTCATTATCTGGAGGAATCATTCACCATCAACATATATCATACCCCCATCACATCCATTCATTTTATCTTGTAATCACTCATTATCCTACCCGGAAGGGCACCGAACGCCTCAAATCGTCATTCGAAACTCGAATTTCCGCACACCGAAAATCGACTTTACGTCCAACGATACAACAGAGGCTGGTTCTCGACAAAGACGCAACATACTATTACCCCCGAACAACCGTTCCTTCAGCAAGCTTGGCCGACTGTTGTGAACGAAGACAAAACTCTCCACCTGGCCTACTCCCTATTCTCCACACCACTTCAGTACCACCAAAGCAATCATGAGGTCGACAACATTACTCGTCGTGGCGCTGACGACGCTCGCCAGCGGCGTCAACGGGGTGCGGGCCGCGGCGAACCTGTGCTTCTTCCCCGGCGGCGTGCAGAGCCTCGACGTGCCGTGCGACCCCAAGGCCGAGGTCAGCATGTGCTGCGGCAGCGTGAACGCGTGCCTGAGCAACGGGCTGTGCAAGCTCGAGGACACGTCGAACAACACGGGCATCGCGTACGCGAGAGGGACGTGTTCGGATCCGACGTGGCAGAGCCCGATTTGCCCGCAAAATTGCGTCTTGAGTGAGTCTTTTCTTCCCCATCATGTCAATACTACGGAGGAAAGGAGAGGGTTTTGGAATATGAGATGGCAGCTTGATGAGACGAAACGGGAACATGGTTGTGCTGACAGACACCCACAGACCCCGACACGAGAAAGAACAACACGGCCTTCGACTTCCGCTTCAACGGCGTGCAGGTGTGGCAATGCGACTCCCAGGGTTTCGCCACGCCGGGCAAGTTCTGCTGCGAATCCGCCGCCGAGAAGACGCGGTGCTGCTCCACGCCGGCCGCCATCTTCGGTCCGCTCATCGCCGCGACGCCGGGCAACGCCGCCGCCGTGCAGACGCTCAATACCAACTCCAAGTCCACGCCGACGCAGTCCGCCTCGGGCTCGCACAAGACGGGCGGCAGCGCGGCGGAGGCGACGGGGCCGGGGCACACGCCAGCCATCACGAGCGCGCCGACGATGACGTCCAAGATCCCGGCATCCACCCCGGCCGCAGGGTCGGGTACCGGTGCAACCACGGGCGAGACGACGAGCGGGACCACGGAGAAGCAGGGCCTGAGCACGGTGGCGACGGTCGGGATGGGCGTGGGCGCGAGCGTGGGCGGCGCGCTGCTGGTTGCGGTCGGGGTGATGTGGTGGATGAGGAAGGAGAGGAGGGAGAGGGGCCCCGTGGAGCTAGACGGGAGCAGCGTGTACGGGGCCGGCGGCAACGGCGGGGATCTGTCGCGGGCGAACTCGGGGCGGATCGCGTACGGCGGGATGAATGTGGGCAACGGGACGGGGACGATCAGCTCGATGGGCACGGGGACGTATGTGAACGGCATGGGGACGATGGGCGGAAGGAGGGCGAGCAGTGAGTGGGACGGCAGCCCGGGCGGACTGGGCGGGTCGTATCAGATGGCGGAGATTGACGGCAAGGAGGCGCTGGTGGTTGGGGAGCCGAAGGGGCGGAAGAAGAGTCTGTATGAGTTGCCGTAGCGTTGGCGTGCGAGCTTGAGAGGGGCGGTGGTGAGTTGTAGACGGTGGTTGATTTGTACAAAAAGAAAACCGGATGGCATGGGGCGGAAGGGATGAGTATGGCGGTGATGGTGGGTGATACCTTCAATTCGGATAGCGGGATTTCTTTTGGATTTCATCTTTTTTAGTTCATGGTTGATGAGAATCTACTCTTCTACGAATTTCATATCATGATGTCAAATATCACGGGCTTCAATCTGGGTGAATCGCGCAATGAACACTGGGGACTAAATCTGCCTTGCTGAGATCTACCACTGTTCTCATTCTTGAGAGATCAACGCCCACTGATCCACGTACGGCCGAGATCATCTCAACTAGACGGATCACGGACAGCAAACATGTTTACTCTGACAGGAGGAACGACCGATAAGCCTAATGAAAACCGTCCTGATTCGACCATCACGGGAAGGGGACCGGACGAGTCACGACGACGGGCGCCGGCATTTCGGCACGAACAACTCAACCCTTAGACTGCCACTCTAACCGACGGAGCGGCTGAACATCGTCAGACGGCCCATGAAAGGGGGGGGGTGGTAAGGTAGGTAGGTAGACACGGTAGCGGTTTACCAGCCGAGTGGATTCGGCTAGGGAACCGACCGACCGGATCGGCGTCCATTCGGAAGCCCCTCTCGACACGCTTCCTCGTGGGACTCGGGACTCTTCATCGACGAGCACCACGTGCTGCGCCTTAGGGTCGTAGTCACGGTTGGAAGGGGGCCCGGGATGGGACTCAGCCGCTGCTTCATGGAGAGAGGGCAATGATCGGCAGGGGCTCTGCGGCTCCCTTGGCGTGAGAGGGCAGGCTGGCTGTTGATTTTGGGTTGGGCTTCAACAGCTGGTTGCGATTTCAACTATTGCTAATGGGTGGCCACACGCAAGGTTTGGCTTCATGATGGAAAGAGTATGCTTCTCCGCGGCAAGGCAGATCATCCCTTTCGACGGCTAAACGTCTGCGCATACTGGTGACCTTTGGTGTGAGCCGGGCATAAAAAGAGTTTATGTCATGATTGTCATCCGGTGGCGCGCATTGATAGGGCGCAGAGCGCAGAGGTATTCCCGTGCGGTGTGTGGACAAATGCCAGTGAGTGAAGCGGTGTTATGTGTGAGTGGATGTTGGAAGAAGTGTGAGTGGGCGTCGTCGTGAGTTGACGGAACGTCGTTGCTGTCGTCGAGTCCGTGACCACCCCTGCTGCGATATGGGACCCCTGGCTGTAGGGCGAGGTTTTGGCAGGGATGCAGGGGGTTTCTGGGAATAGAGTTCGCTGCGACGTCTCATGAGGTATGATTGTCGATACCTGTTATTATATGGGATGACGCGATATAACCCCATCCCCATCCATTTCCTTGCAGAGCAGGGCTGAAGGCTGCCAAGTTGGTGCGTTTCCGACAGATTGAGTATGATCCGTGGGTTTTGGGGGTCGTGATTTGACGGGAAACTGCATGTCTTGGAAATGAGAGGAAAAGTTGGATGTCAACTAGCTTTATCACATTCAATCTTGACTCGCCGTGGAAAATGGGGGTGTCATCACGCCAGCTTTAGGAAAAGCTTCGTTTTGAGATGAGGGACGCTTGGGGAAGTTAGACTTGGCAGGTTGGCCTTTCTTGACAGCCGACATAGTTCGGGTGACGGGGCTGGGGGTGAGGGTGTAAGAGCCGGCCTGGTGGGAGCCGAGAAGGGATGGGTGGCGAGCACAAGTCAGATCCTGCAGTAGCCTCCTACGATCACAAACCCGATGTCCTCGGTAGCCACGATCCATTTCAAAAGATGTGGGAGGAATCGAGGCGATCTTCAACCCGCATATAAGACATCGGATTCGCAACGAACAGCGAAGAGGGGATCAGAGACGATCGTGGGCAGCAGATTCCTCCGGGCCCCCAACTATGATATCTGCGGATGATATAGCACGGCACATGGAGCATTGCGTGATGCAGATTCGACCGTCATTCTTGGAAAGTCGTTACGCCGGGAGCGTGAGCTTGAGCGCTTGGAGAGGGGAGCGAGCCGTGTCACGTTTAGCGATGACTGCGCCCCCTTGATTAAGGCGATCCCTGGGCTTTAAGAGTTTGGGGTCTGCATGCGTGATTCTTGCCGAGCCTGGGATAAGGCATGTCTGTCCCGGACTGGCTTTGCCTTTATTACGCAGAGGTGGTTCTGAATGCCGGATCGTCGTGAGAGCGCAATGCAAGTGCCGAGTGCTCGGGGCAGGACTCGGCCGTGGATTGGTGCGGGGTTGGAGGCTGTTGTTGGGGGCAGATCTTATGTTTCCCGGGTTGGAGCTATTAGACGCTCGTGTTGGGGCCGTATTTGATGTTGCTGACAGATCCGATGTGAGCTTTCCCTTTTTCTGACGTGTGTCGTTGCCGGGAACGTTTCCGGAGGTTGAGATGATACGTTCGAGAAGGGTACCCGAGATGTCGGGGGCGTGATGATGTGCTGCGATTTGGGGGAACTGGGTGCTTATCTTGTCGATCGGGGGCTAGTTGGCGATCTTGGTGCTTTCTTTTCGGGACTCTTCCGATATGGTATTTGGTTGACAACATCTCCCCCCATTCTTGATATCTTGCGGTCGAATCCAGCTGTCCTCAAGACGTGAACTACAGGAGCCTCTTAATCAGCGGCCCGTCTCGTTCGACTTGTAAGACCGACTGACACCCAAGACCTTCACTAGTTCGTCATATTCATCAAAATAAAATTCGACAGACATAAGAAAAGAATCCCCGGTAATAATGGTGAGACGTATGGATTGCGTGTCAATTTTCCCGAAAAGCGGGCGGAGTGGTTTCTTGTTCCTGACTAACATCTATATGTCGTGGCAATAACGGACTCCCAATTCAGTTGATATAGTTGCTCGAGTCTCTTAAGTAATTTGTCAAGTATAGCTCGCCTGCGTCGAAACGGAGGGTGGGCAATTCTGCCCATTGGATCCGGGGATAGATTGGGGGTTGTTTCGCGAGAGCCGCGAGGAACACGAGAGGCACGGATGGAATAAGGGCAGAAAGAGCCCCCAACGCAGTGTGCTTTGCATGAGGTTGACGAAGCACGTCAACCAGTTCCTAGAGTTTAAACCGTACCCCTGTACGGTAGAGTCAGTAAGTCGCCGGTGGGAGGCGTTGAGCAACACAAGGGTACTTCGTCTTAATTGGGAGTTCGAAGTATAATTAGTCAGAGGCTATCGAACGAACGATAAAATTCTCGGTTATGGGCTCGTTAACGATAGGTATTTGGATCTGAACTATGCTACGGATCTAAGTCTACGACAAGTCCAAAGTCTTTTCTTGTGCACCAGAAAACATTCTTTCAGTTCCCTTGATCATTGCAATTCCTACACGATGGAAGTCGCACGACTTCATGTCCCCGATTTGCCCGTCCACCTCGTCGTTGGGTAATAGTAACAGAAATGTCTCTTGTTTTGTTCCGCACTCGTTTCTCCCCGAGAAAAGAAGGAGACAAGTGTATTCGGTCTCGACATCCCCAGCGTGGCTTTCGTGGTCAAATTGTCCAACACAACGTCGTGATATGGGCTTCTTAGAGACATTCGACTCTTTCGGGCTGATGAGAAAATCCGGTGGATTGAAATTCAAAGACTCCGGGGAGATTCGCAGCGTCATTTGCACAACTGGACCACGTACGCGAAACATCGTCGCCTGAATGGCAGAGGTCATCGCCGGACCAGTCCAGCTAACATGACAGTCGACCGCAAACGTGCAAATCTGGGGCTCAACATCCCAATCCTCTAATCTGAAGTAGTCCAAACAGACAGGTGCATTACAAGAAAGCCAGCTCCAGGAAGGCGCTCCTGTGTCCGCTGGACCTTTTTCAGAATCCACTCTAACCCACGATAGATCTTTTGCTAGAGACTCGCGACAAACGCCTAGGAGTACTTCTTGACCTGTAAAAGCCCGATAGTATTCGGAGATTCCGTAAAAGGCTGCCATTCTGTCCGAAGAGATTGTGAAGTCTCTGCTTGTGTAATCTTGGATCCAACTAGACCATATGTCGCCCTTATCCGAACTGGCCAATCCAATTTCACAACTTGGATCACCTTCGTCAATGGCACAACCCGACTGTGTATGATAGGCCCTTCGGCATTGCCAGTGAATCTCTGAGTCCAAGCAATGAAGAGTCCGGCCTGACACAATGTGTTCCTGGCAAGCCCAACCTCGAGTGCTGAGATGGGCGTCCTCCAACTGACGTTGAGTACTTTTTGCCTGGAGACGTACCATCACATTTTGTTGACGGTTGACAGAGTCATTGCGATAGTCGTATGAAAATATTCCTAGATCGTCTTTGTTGGTGAATGAAGATGAAGGCCTGGCTTCAATACCTCCTTCCAGCCCTTGCATCGGTTTGTCATCCTCCGGCAGGCAACCAGAGCTGCTATCTCTACCATAGCTGGCTGAAATAGTCAGAACGCTCCCAGAGTAGACATCTTTCATACGAGAAGCCTCTCTCTGCCATTCGTCAGGATCATCTTGGACAATGCATAGAGAGTCTATCCACAGAAAAGGTATTCCGAGAAATCGCGTGATTCTGATAGCGTCCCGAAACGTTCTTGGGAGCATCGTTTCCGGTATTTCTTTTCCAAATTCCTCCGCTGTTTGTCTAGTGGTTTTGAGAGGACCCGTTGCTCCCGGCGGCCCCCAACAGTGGCTCAATGTGGCGTATCGTACCCTTTCTTTTTGCCCGTTCAGGTGGTGGGTTTCCACAAGACATGGAACTTGGTTTGCCCTAACATCGATGAGCTTCGTTGGCAAGAATCCTTCCATAGGCTGGCAGTCAAAATGCGGCTCTTTCTCGCAGGCCTCCAGCCACTCTTTGGCGCAATGCATGCGGTCTTCTGCTATAGTGAGAGATGGCGCAGTTCGGCCGAGAGTCCAAAAACGTGGGTGACAATAATCTGTTGCGACTGCATCAGCGACGTCCTTCCCAGGCACCTTGGCGTTGGCTATTAAGCTTGAAGTACCGGGATGTTCAACTTTATCTTCAACAGAAACAGCGATTAAGCCGTACCTGCGCATAACTCTCCCGCGCTGTTGGGCTTCTACCGTGATTGCAATCGTCGACCAGAGAGCTCTATGAGGTCCTTTTCGCACTCCAGTATTTGACATCTGTAAGCAAACCGGGAGGCGGGAGTTGACCAGATCGACTCGATATCGCCCTTTGCCGCTGACAAGCTCTGGCTTCATGAAGAGGTTCCAGAGTATTTGGCAACACTCGCAGGTCTTGGCTGACTCGACTAAGCCCCAGGTATCGGTCTGCCATTGAGGGATTTTGGCACGGGACTCATCCCGATTGATAGTGTGGCTGACGATCTCCAGACACCGATCGCAAGGCATTTTAGCCCGTCTTTGGCAAGAACACGAACGTAAGAAACCCTGATAGGAGATCAGTCTTCGTGGGCTGGCTTCGGGCCAAGTCGTAGCATACACAAAAGTCTGCGCATTGTAGCCACGTGTTTAATCTGCACTCCGCTCCGCCCTGCAATCCCCATACGCCTATCTAGTTGGAAGCAGAAATTCAAACTATGGACCTGGACAAGGGCTCAATAGGTAAGAGGTATCTAGGTACCGGGGCTCTACCGAATAACAGCCACTGAGCGAGCGGATTGTGGGTTGAACAAGTGTCTGTGGTGATCTCACACCGATTAGGCTTAGGGCAACAACCGCTGACGTGACTATCATGGCCACAAATATTGCCTGGCGCAGTATGTCTAAATGAGAGTATCTGTACCAGTCAGCAGAGGAATCTGATACGTGTGTGCGTTCCCTACTTGGAATACTTTCCAAAGTGGCAGCTTACAAATTCAACCAGATCTCACAACGCTGATAATGAAGAATCCTTGCGGTAGCGCTTCAGACAGACGCTGGTTAAACTAGATGGATGCAGGACGTTATTATTTCGCTGGCAAATACAAGGTGCAATGCGCTTTGCATAGTCACAATGGTTGCGAATAGTTGCGCGGGTTCTACGACACAAAGCGATTCTAGCTGTCATTAAGACCTAAGGGAACGCCAACATAGCAATGGTTACAGACATAAGATTCATAATTCGCTAGATCCTGGTTCTAGAGCCGTTCTCGGGTACAGGTCCCGCCTGAGCTAATTTGAAACCAAGCCGGCTTCTTTGCCAAGATAACGGCTAATAATAGCCCATGCCTCGTCTACAGACCCCGTGTGACCAAGAATGTGTTGATCTGGTCGAACCAAAACAGCGGTTTCCCCTCTCAGCCCCATGATGCTGATCCAAGGTCCTTCTGCACCGGCGACAGAGACGTCCACACTGCGTAACCGAACATCGCTGGAGCCAACCTTACAGCTCGAACTGGGGTACTTCAAGTCTCGGTCATAGTGAAGAAGGCTGAACTCTCCCTCGGGAATCAAATCCAACGTCGATCTACCATTTTCAAGCCACGCATGCGGGAGTCGGGCGCCAATGGCGGACGATGGCTGGTAATCTGAGCAGTCCGCAAGAAGTCGTTTGGGGTCTCTACTCTTGTCGTACACGTACCCAATCTGAAGAGCCAGCGAATCAAAATGCGGCTTGTTGAGTGCCAGGCTCTGTTCGAACTCCATCTTCATCGCATGGCAGCTGAGTAATGCTCTTTCAGCCGAAGCCTTTCGAACCATTTTCTCGACCGTCTTGTTGAGGTCGAGCCACCTGGCTTCATTATATGCCGATTGAACCGAGTTTGCTACCGCTACAGGCTGTCGTTCTTCTGAGTATGTAACCAACAAAGATGCGAGGTGCGTCCCAGAGCGGATGGCGATGCCGAGTTTCCATGCTAGGTTGTGAGCGTCGCCCATCCCGGTGTTGATGCCCAGGCCTCCTTGAGGAGGGAAAGAGTGTGCTGAGTCTCCGACGAGATGGATTCGCTGAGTAGTATCGCTGTAGGCACTTGCTACCTTGGGCCACGTGTTCCAGACATTCACGGACAGAACCTTCGCTTCCACATTCGATCCGATACAGGAGCGGATTATTTCCTGACATCTGGCATCCGTGAAACTTCCAAGAGGCTCACGGTCGAGCTCAATGGGCCGTACGTGGACCCAAGAGTGTTGCGGGTCGTAAATAATTACCCCTCCCCTGTGGTCCGGGTTGAGACAGAAGGACAGCTGACCGCGCCTATCTCTGTTGGCAAATGACCTGGTCAAGTCGCCGGATGCGTGAATGGAGCAGTAAAATCTTTTTGGCCTTTCGATCCCATCTGGTGATGCCCATAAGACGTTGGACAGTCTAGAGCGGACTATTGAATCAGCCCCATCGGCGCCTACAACGTACTCCGATGTTATCTTCACCGTCGTAGAAGGGTCTGATCTGTTTGCGATCAATGAAATCAGCTTCCCTTCCCCGAACTCGACATCCTCCCAGTCCCACAAAGAGTAGATGAAAACCATTCCACTCAAGAGGACCGCTTCTTGAAGAAACTCTTCCAAAACCGGCTGGGCGACATTGAAAAGAGGCTCAGGGGTGACGTCTTTGACAGTCTCATCTTGACGTTCGTATGGAAGTTTTCCTAATTCCTGAGCCGCCAAGCCCAAGTTGAATCGCACCCAAAAGGAGTCTTGAGTCGTTGAGCCCAGGCTTCGCAGCTTGTTGATGTCAAGTCCGGCTTGCCTCATTATCTCGAGGCTTCTGGGGTTGACGGCGTGAGCTTTGGGTTGACCTAGTCGCGAGGGGTAGCGTGTGATTATGATGGAGGGGATTTGCTGTCTGGCTAGAAGATACGCGGTCATCAATCCCGCAGGGCCCGCGCCGACGATGAGGACCGTGGTCGTCGCCGGTGGCTTGTGGCTCTCATCGTTTGGGTTTTCGGGTGCTTGAGCGATTTTTGCCATTGTAAAAGTGCCACAGGTAGTACGAACGAGATGAGGTATGTTGGTATCTAGGCTTCGGAATGAGTTGAGCAAGACCCGACCTTAAGATATGAAAGAACTAGACTGCTAAGTTATAAAATCATTGAACACATGGTGCACTTATTTGCCACCGAGGACGCACGTGCGCTCATTTATAGAGTTTGCCTTGCATTTCCGTGGATTGTCTAATCAATGCCGGACATTTTGGAATACCGAAGAACAGTGGTCACCATAGCCTACACCTTCTCCTGCATCTCTGGGCCAGTTCCACATCCGATTAATACTCCATTATTCCACAGATTGGAAAGCTGGTAGCTCTACGACAGCATTGGTTACCCAGACGCCTTTCGGCCATGGAATCTTATGCTATTACGGAAGAGTCACTGCAATTTCAATTGAATGGTGTATTATTCTCATTTCCCCTCTAACATTGCCACAGTCTACAAGTCACGATGCTCGAAACCTACATGCCACAGACATCAAGGCAAATTAGAGGGTAAGTCTTAATGCGGCATAGCCTTCTATTCTACTCACCAGGGTTGAATTCATGCTCAGATTTCTGCAACTCAGCAAACATGGGAGCTTGCATGCAAGAAAGAAAGGGTCGCCTAAGGAGTATTGACTGTAAGGTAGACCTCTCAACGAGCGTACTATTCAAACAGTTGGAATGACAGGAACGACCACATATGAGTTGAACTTCCCGCCAAAATGAATATGATGCTTGCCCTTATTTATCCCGTAAACACTGGGCGTTTGCATATCTGGTATCTCCAAGTAGGCGTCTTTGCTGCCCCCCACACGAAATAGAAGACGTTCACCTTCGTAGAACTGCATCCCAATCGGCCAAAGACCTACCTCAATGGGAACGATCTCACCCGGCGGGACCTTCTGAACTTCCTTGTGAGGATGATATGGCATGATGGAATTTTGTTTGGATCGGTCGGTAGCGCGATGGGAGACACGCAGCATTCCGTGACATCCAGTAAACTTCGCATGAGTGAGTCAATATGGATTCAGAAGACGGTCCGAATGACTCACCTTGATAATGTTGGAGCCTACCACATCCTCTTGATAGCTGTGGCTCTGGGGTATCGCGGTCCATGGGATGTTGATGTGTTCGAGTACTTTTCCAGACTTGTTCACCTTCCTCAAGCTCACATAGATATCCATGTCATCCGAATCATTGCATGAGACCCAAAGCTTAGCCTTAGTGAATCCCATCAATGTGGTGGTATTGGGGAATGTAAAGAGAAAGTCTGCCGTCGTCGCATTCGCGTCATCGGATTCGTAAGAGGCGACGCCGGTGGCTTCCGGGTAGTAAAGAGAGAGTTTGTTCTCGGTTAGGTATAATTTCTTGTATTCGGTCTTCTCGTGAGGGTAACTACCCATTGGGAAGTGTTCGATCGGTTTCTAGGAAGACCAGGTGGTCAGCCATGCAACCCTAAGGCATTGTAGGGCACTCACAGGGCCGAAGCGGTTTCCGAACGTCAGGATCGACACCCGCACCGGATTGGTCTTCTCCCAGTCATTTTCAATGCCCTTCAAATATCGGTCAAAGAAGGCTTGAAGCTCGTCTGTCATGTCGGGTCTGTAGATATCAAACCATTCCTGCGTACAGTGGACCCGAAGCCACTTCTGCTTGCTCTTAGCTGTTCGGAAGCCTTGAATGGTTCCGTAGCTGTGGATACTGGAGCTGTAGCCTGCAACGACGTACATGGGTATGTCGATATTTTCGATTTGGGGTATCTTGTCTTCCCAGTAGGGGTTCATCAGGGGCCACTTGTCGATTGCCTTCGCGACATCCTCTCGCCTCAGTCGACCGCGGACAGTTGCACGATAAAGAAGGTTATCGAAGGTAGCGTCAGGTATGCCGCCTCGACAAAGGACGTCGCGATATTTGTCTGTGAAGCCTTCCCAGGGTGCAATAGCCTTGAGAGACGGAGGGCACAGGGACGCGGTGCTCCATTGTACTTGGGCCAGCCACGAGTTGCCTTGCATTCCCACGGAGCCTGAGCACCAGGGCAGGCTGGCAATGTGCTCCACGATTTCTGCACCATCTCGGCCTGCGGCACTGTCAGTCATCTCCAAAAGATAAATTCAAAAGAGCTGTCTATACCGGCCCCTGTTCCCTCAATAAAGAGGTCTCCCTCCGAGTCCCACGAACCCCGGACATCAACGCTGATGATGGCGTAACCTCGTGGAACCCATTCGGCGGGGTCAACCCTGTGAACTTCTCAGGCAACCATCCGAGTACGAGAATAACTTCATTTTAACATACGACTCAAACTTCTCCAGTCCAGAGAGCATTTCCTCTTTCACGCCAACCCTATACGGCATGAGATCGTAGTTGTGGAATCCATGCCCCCCTTTTCCGTAGGGGCTCAAGGCAAGCAGCGCAGGAACCTTTTCCGAAATGTTCGGCCGACAAACATCGTAGTATATCTGCAGCGTCTGAGTAGGCTCACTCGTTAATGGGTTTTGCGGCGTGGTAGTATTACTTTGACTCCGTCGGAGTGCTTCATCTCCTCGTTCACCTCGTAGATTATTTCGCTAAGAAGAGGTCGACTTCGTGGTGTCTTTCGCCACCCCATGGGCAGAAGTTCTTTCCTTCTTTCTTTGAAAGAATACGGAAAACAATTGTCTTCATTTTCGGGTGGAATTGTGTCGCATAGCGGCACGTTGTAACCGTTGATGACCAGTTTGGAGTCCATTTTGGCTATTAGATGTTGCTTAGTATTGCTGTGGGACGGAACTTGCTATCAATCTGGTACAAAGAACTGCGAAGGAAGTATTGGAAAAGGCTCAGAATCATTTATTCCCGGAATAAGTGCGAAGGCTTGGTGCGTAGACGGTCGGAAGATCGAGATCTGCATGGAGGGGATTTTCCACGGAGGCCTGAATGCCAAATACTTCGCAAAGCCCTCTTGATTGATGATTCCCTGGTACCAAGAGCACATGCGATTTGATTGCCACAGTTGACCTAGGTAAGGTATGAGGGGGTTATGATGATGATCGGGGTGGCGGTACATCGCTCTTCCGACTTTTCCATGGATCATGATCAGATGAACTATGTAAGCCTTGCCGGTGGTTAATCCAGTCCGAGGACCGACATCGGTTAACAGACCTTCCGAGAAAATTTAACGACGTTCCTAGGAAACGATGAAGAACACCCTCATCGTGACGACCTCGGAAAGTCATACCTTAAAAAGGGAATTATCGTCCGAAAAGTTTCATCTTGTTTCCATGCCCCCAACGGTCCAAACCTTCTCTGTAAGTCAACATGAACTACCTACACTCTGCTCAGATTCCCAAGATTCGCCTCAACCTCCTTTGCCAAGACCGTCACATCAATCTTCCCGGGAAGCTTAGTATCGTTCCATTTTGCCACCTGTTCCGCGGCATACAGAACGGCTTCAATCACTGCCACGGATATCCCCAGCCCCATGGAACCTTTCAAGTGACTCTTCGCCTGCCTCGTTGCCCCTAGTGCGGCTATTGCGCCGGCAATGGTGATTTCGCATAAAGGAAGACTTTGAGTTCTCTCAGAGCCTCCAACTAGGAAACCGAATACCGCAACGTTCGCGATGTATGCTGGTAAATGTGAGCTTGACGAGTCAAAGCGAGACAACACTAACTGACTGATTTCGGGGAAGACCTCGTCCATCATGCGATGGACTTCCTCGTTTCCTACAGCCCGGTAAATGGCGTCGTTAGTTTGCACTCCTTTCTTGAACCAGTCGAAATCTGTGATCAAGGGTCTTGATGAAATGTTGTTAGTTGTGGTGTATAGTGCAGCGAAAGGAGTGAAACTTGCCTGTCAATCTCATACGACATGCGAATACCGAACTCTCGGAGCTCGCCGATCAAACCCAGACAGGCGGGAATGCACTGAGGCAGTCCAGTGAAAGGCCACGTCAGGTCGAGAGCAAGCTTGAAAGATGCAAACAATATCTTCGTTCCTTCCACGTCTCTCACTTTGGCCAGATCATGAAACAGTTTAGGTACCGCATCACCACGGCGTTGGGCGCAAAGCATTGCGGCCTGTAGCTGCCATCAGCACTGCGTCCCTTTATTTGGTAGAAAAGGATCATAACCCACAATAATACCAGGCGCAACAGGCGCAATAGCTCCACCGTCCACAAGTTCCAGGTGTCGCACTAGGTAATGGAAAACGGTCTCATCGTAATGTGATGCATCAGTTGCCAGATTGGCATTTGTGTATTTGTCATTGAATTCTTTCGCAGTGTTAGACATTGTGAAATTTGCGATGAGACAAAATACCACGGGCTTGTGGAACCTGGGGGTGCAACAGTACTAGAAGTCTTCCGTAATTATATCTATCTGCATCTTCATTCAAACGACTTATGATTGGTAATTCATCGAATTCAATGCCTTAAGAGTGAGATGGCGGGTGAAGTTTCATCTTCCAGACTTGGATTTGCCACATCTTCCACGGAAACCAAACCAAAAACGTGCAGTCAAGCAGTAGACCTTATCTCGAGTATTTCACCGCCGAAACATATACGACCCCTCACCTTTGAAATAATCACCTCTGGACTTTTGACAGTATTAGCCAAACAGGGACTGGCACCATTAATGTCATCATGGCCCAAACCTCCGACGATTCAAACGCATATGACTATCATGGTCATGTACCCAAACAAGGAAAGTAATATGGTTGGGCCGATGGTCCGAATTGCATAATGACGACATTTTACAGGGTGGCAACGTTTTGGAGACATTGACGACAGCGACCCGTACAAGTATTCGACAACTATCGTAACCAACCCGGAACTTCAGCCGCTTTGGACAGCTTGGAAAGCAAATCTCGAAGTCCCGTTTCATGGCATCACTTGCAATGGCCGTAAACAAGAGGGACTCTATATTCTACGGGACGAAGTGGCTCCAACACAAAAAATAGTAGCTCGATCACCTTGTATGAGAAACATGAGTGTGGCTGATAGACTGCAGGTGCAAGCAGCCCGGACGTTGTTGCAAGCTCTGAGCCCCAGCGAGAAAAGGATCGTCTCGCACAGCCTTGATTCCGAGGACTGGTAAGTCAGGATGCCAAATCTCTGGGAAGTGCTAACTGAATACGCAATTCTGCGATAGGAGAAAATGGATGAACCCCGAATTCGTGTTGTTCAAGTGTGGCCTACGTCTCGAAGATTTGGAAAAAGCGAAAATCGAAGCCATCATGAACCTCGTGCAGAGTTCTCTCAGCGACAAGGGGTTCGACAAAGTCAGAGGGGCAATGAAGACCAATAAATTTCTCGGTGAACTTTGCCATAAAAAGGCAATTTTGAACGAATACAGTTATTTGTAAGTGAAACCAGATATTGACGACTAATCTGACATGACTCTTGGCGGCATAGCTTCGCGATCTTCGGAGAACCTTCAGAGACAGAACCGTGGTCGTATATGCTTTTCGGCCACCACCTTGCTCTCAATGTTTTCATTGCTCGACAGCAGATGGTCATCGGCCCAGTCTTTCTCGGGGCTGAGCCAAGTGTATGTCAGCCAAGGACGTTGACTGAAAGTCAACGTGCGAGTTGGGAGGTTGCTTACATGCAAGCAGATTATCGACGATGGCCCAGATAAAGGGATAACGCTGTGTGCGGAGGAAAGCGAGCTGGGTCTACGGCTAATGAAGTCGCTTTCGCCGGCAATGCAAAAGAAAGCGCAACTATACTCCGGATTGCACGACTCAGCCATGCCAGAGGGTCGATGGAACTCGGCTGATCAGGTGCGCGTGTCGAGCACCGGGCATAAATCTAGGCTAACATACACACGCAGAGACATCTGGCTGGCGCCTTTCAAGATAACCGAGTTATTCCTTATGAAGGCGTCTTAGCTACCGACATGACCATCGAGCAGCGAGAATTGCTTGTGTCGATCATTTCCACCTCTACGCTTCTTCCGCCAGGGCCACTTGAGTTCCGGCTAGCAGACGTTCGCGAACACCTGTCGGAAACCTATTTCTGCTGGATAGGCGGCTTTAGCTCGACAGACCCTTTCTACTATCGAATCCAGAGTCCGGTTACGCTGTTTGAGTTTGACCATCACTCCGGGGTCTTCCTTACGAACGACGAACCTGCAAAATACCATATTCACACGATTCAGAGGCTTCCCAATGGTAATGACTATGGACGATCATTGAGAGAACTGCTCAGGGAAGAGGCAGAGGAAGACGAACCTGAGTACAAGGTCTGGCCAGGAAACCCATGGGTGTGCGACAGGGATTGAGTCAATTACCTTCGTCTGATGTAGCTCAGCATTAGAAACAGATGAGCCCATGAGCTGGTGGCTACTTGTGTAGATTTAACTTTGTTTCCCTTACGTCGCGTGCGTAGTGCTGTCGAGTAGATTCGATGCTTGGCCATCCACATAGGACCGAGAGAGAAACGATCGACAGGTAGTTCGGCAGCTCTGCGAGCCCGTGCATCTTTTATGCGAACTCCTTTATGAGCGAAGCTTCGTCCTGATCAACATAGCCTGTCTCTCCGTACCAATTCTGCTTCTGATGATTTCTTGGGGACGCTTCCGTCACTTAGATGAAATGCCTGATCCGTCCGTTTCACCCATCAATCATCACCACCGACCAAAGCGAGTCGCTCGAGCTTGCGACTACTGCCGTAAGAAAAGGGTGCGTGCACTTGCCTTTCCTCCCGATTCCACGAGATCATTGTGCTTACCTACCTGCGCCAACAGCTGAAATGCACTTCTGGCCAGCGGCCCTGCCTTAATTGTCAACTCTACAACACACAGTGCATTTCGTCAGACCGAGGAAGGCGGCGTTCAACCCTAAACAGCTTGAGACATTTTGAACATGACAGCGAGGTTGCTGAAAGCACCATTCATGTCGGCGGCCACGGTACTGCGTACCAACATGACGATTCTAGCATGTGTCTTTCGATAAACCCTGCGGTGAATACCACCCCTAGGGTTGAAAGCCAGAGGGAGATGTTATCTTCATGGTCCCATTACGCCGGACTCGACGGCGGAACAGGATCACAACGTTCCCGTTATGACTTTCGCAGCTCCGGAGACGCAATACCACCCGATTTGTGGGATTTTGACAGCACAAACTCAGAAGAGTTTTTCGATATTAACACAGAACTTCTGGATGCGCAAGTTGAGGTCGATCCCGACTTACGGGCTCAGCTACCTCAAAATGGCGAAGTCGATAATTCGCCATTAATTTCCCCTGATGTATCTGCTTCCAAGACCTCGGCCCGAAATTCGACGAGTGGAAAAGTGTCCAACATAGAAACTCTACGGGGCGAAGGCAAGAATTCAGATTCGCAATCCCACGCGGTGCCTCCCTCCATCTACATTCGACAGAATGAAACTCAGGGACACCATCTCGGTAAGTGAATTGCTAGGCCTACAACATAACACATTCCCCAACTCAATTATTGACACGTTACGTGGCTACCAGGTGGGAGTTCAGTCGCCGCTACACTTGCCATCTGCCTAGCAGACGGTCTCAAAAGCCAACATCTTCCTCTAGAACCTGACAAACTCCGATTTCTCATCGAAGCAGGTCCACAAATTGAAGAAATTGGTCTTTCGTCGTTACGGAATCTTTCTTCGCAGTCACTGCCACCTCGAAACGCAGCCTTTTGCAGCCTGCAAGGTTGGTTGACCACTCTCACGAGAAACGTGTGGCGTGTGGCTGAGATTCTTACTGTGTGTGCAGCATACTTCCACAATATCAATGCCACCCTGCCCATATTAGACGAGGATCTGTTCATGGTCCGGGCCGAGATGTTTTACACCCATGAGCGCATCCAGCTTGATATTTTTGACTACTGCATGTTCTACCTTGCGATCTCTATAGGAGCTCTCAGTGATAGAGACGCTACATCTAAACCATGCAGAGATGCCGATGAGCTCTCTTCTACCTGTTATCAACAGGCCTGGTCCATTATGCTGGACTCGTTCGCAGCTCCATGCGAAGCCTCCGTACAGATTCTTCTACTTCACGTAAGTTCACCACGACACATCACGTCCGATTGTACGAGATCCAGTCTGACAAGTGGTTGGTTAACAGGTCGTCTATCAGCTTTACTTCGGCAGATGCGGGATATCATGGGTGTTTTGCGGCCTCGCAGTACGCATCGCGCAGTCTCTGGGATTGCACCAAAGAAATCCACCAGATGTCGGGTTTTCCGAGCGCCGCCGCGCCATTCGCACTCGCCTATGGTTCTTGACTTTTGGTCTCGACGCGTGAGCTAAGCCTGACATAGCACTTGTTCAAGATTGGCCTATTAACGTACCTCAACAGCAACCTATCACTGTCCCAAGGGCGCTCGCCTGGGACATCAAGCGAAGTGTTCGAAAAACGCATGATCATTGACCACCACCCCTCTACGGAACTTGAGGCCAGTCCTGGGTTCTTCGATATCGTTCAGTGGTGGTATTTGCTGCACCAAATTCAGAATCAATTCTGCTTTGTGATGCAATCGGACTGCTCAGCTGTTTCCAGGCTTCACAGACTTTCCCAGGTAGACCAACGCCTAGCAACGTGGAAGGAAGGGTTGCCCGTCGCGTGTCGCCCAGAGGGTGTGGTGTTCTCGCCGATGGATACCCACCCACACGTCTTCTTGCTTCACATAGACTATTACAACTTTCTTCGCACAATCCACTTGTCGATCGTTGTCATGAGGTCGGCGTTTTGCAACTCAGAGGAACCTGAGCCTTCGCGGTTTCAGGCGAGCGAGGCCATATGTGTTGAAGCTGCGAGATCTTTCATTAAGGGTCTGAACAAGTGTGTATAACCCCGTCACTCAATGTCCTTGAGTTGGTGATTTTAACGGTTAGTTGCTGACGTACTGATCGAGTAGTATGGGCGACACGAATGTCAAGACGCATACTCTTCTGTACGTTCATTCTACGGCTTCTAGCTGCCTAGTGAAGATCTAACGGTTTCCAGATTTCAATCTACTAATTACATGGCGGCGATTGCTGTTTTGTACAGAAGCATCATGAAATGCCCGTCCAATATGTCATCAAGAGCAGACATTGAATATTTGCGGGCGGGAAAAACACATCTGGAGAGGGACATGCCTGCAAATATTATTGGCCCTGCAGTCAAAGCCTTGTTTGACGAAATGCTGTCTTCCGCGGAAGAAATGGTATCAAAGCAACCCCGCTACTAGGTAGCCACTCTGGCACAATAGCAACATTTATAACCCGTCCAGCGATGCTAAATGAGAAGAAAATATCGTCTGAAAGCAGCGATGACAGTGTCAATTTTAGGATAGGACTCAAGCGCAGTACTTGAAACCCTGTATCGCTTTGTGACGTGTGGAACGAGTGAGTCAAGACCAAGTGCAAAAATGACATTCATCTACAAAAGAGTGAGGAAGAAAAGAAGATATATACAGAAAGCAAGCGAAGGCGTGACCTTTCCGGTGTTACCCCATGTACAGTTTTGAAAGTGCCAATACCCAACATGACGGTCTAAGTTTCCATCTATCCGTTACATATCCCTTAGACATCGTAGGTGCTGCCAATGGGACCGAACTTAAGGTTGGACCAGATGACCTGACCGTTGGGGTTCTGGGCGATGACCTCGGCGGGAACGCCGGAGGTGGTGGGGCATGGGCCTCGGTCAACACCAGGCTCGCCGGCACGGTCGACGGGGTAGCTAGAGTCAAGCCAGAGCATGTTGGCGAAGTTCTGTGTGATTGTTAGCCGCCATCCTGTCTGGTGCCAGACTGAAGGTTCAAAACTTACGTCGCTCCAGATGGACATGACGAGAACCATGGGGATCTCGAGAGCGCTGTTGAGCTTGGACCAGCCGCCGACCTCGTTGAAGCGGTCGCGCTCGCCAAAGACGGAGAACTGAGCCTCGCAGAACTCGGGGGTGATATCGGCGTCCTCGTTGGGGATGCCCTCGTAGGTGGTTCCGGGGATCTCGATCTTGTTGCCGTCCTGGATGAAGAACTGGGACATGCGGTTGTTCTCGAAACGAGTGACAACGCTGTTGAGTGTTATCAGCCATCGAGTTCCATAGTTCCATATGTCTGGCAATGCCAAGGGTTTGACTTACGTGAACTTCTTGGTGGTGTCGACAGTCTTGCCCGGTCCGTAGAAGTCTTGGTTACCCATGCGGTAAGGGTTGTAGTCACAACCGTTGGCGTCACAGCCACCGCCATAGCGATCCTCGGAGTATGTGCCGCCGCAAGAGGTGGTCTCGCAGACGTGGTAGTTGTTGTTCTCACAAGGATGGGGAGTCAGGGCGAAAGCCTGCTTGTTGGACTCCCAGACGTCAATCTCAGCGCAGCAAGCACCGAGGTTGCCGAAGCCAGAGTTCTCGTCGGTGGCGGAAGGCTTCCAGCCCTCAATGTTACCCTATGACACGGTCGAGTAAGTTCATGAGGCTCTCCAACAATCCCAACTTGAGCTTACCTTGCCACCAATGAATTTCAAGTCACGGGCACACTGGGCGTCGCAGTAGCCAGTACCGTACTTAGCACCAGCAGCGTTGTTGGCCTCGGAGGCAAGACCACCATCCTCGTTCATGGCAACGAAGTACAGGGCGCTGTTCATGCCACAGTCGACGGTAGACAGATCGACATCGAAGGCGAATTCGTTGTTCATGAGGGTGAACATCTGATACTTGGAGTCGCTGTTCATGAGGTACATGCGAGATCCGATGTTCTTGCCGTACTGGTGCTCTTGAACAAACTTCAGAGTCATGGCATTGCCGCTGGTCGAGACACCGTAGGTGCCCGAGTAGTTGGCTCCCTCAACCGCACAGTTCTTAGCACAGTCGTCAGGGCCGGAGCACTTGTCGGTCCATTGGTTGCCGTCGTAGCAGTTCTCGTAGCCACTAAGCGCTCGGGTCAGTCCTACGGTCGAAACAACAAGTCGCTATCAGATTGGCAACGTACCCGACGTTGTGAGCCCAGCGCCAGTTAGCGTCAATGACAACGTCAGAGCTCTTGGTGCTGCAGGAGCCAGAGGTGCAGTCGGACCAGCTCAGCTTTGGGTGAACCTCAGCCTCCTCGGTGCCGACCTGCTGGGCCACGGCCATGGCCAGCATGGAAAGAGCGGTGATGGTGTACTTCATCGTGAAGAGAATCAAAGGGAGTGGAATGCTGCCGGTGAAGATTGGGAACTGCTGAATTGCGTGATGAGGATGGAGTCCAAATCATCTTCTTCGAGTGGAAACCATCGCCCTACTTATGCTTTCGAGCTTCGTCCCTCAAAATTGGATTTCGCTCCCTTTCGGAATGAGGCTCGCCGTTTAGATTTGCTTTGGCGTCCCGAAATCCGGTAGCATCGCGTCGTCGTTCCGTGACAGTATCATTAGATGAACTACCATCAATCGACAAAACGGGGCAAACCTTCCCATGACCAGGTGTCATCCGAGCGGCTCTTCTCAAGGGGCAACATGCTTCATGTGACCTCAACTTCGAAGTCAACTTCACATCTGGAGAAGAACTCAAGTGGCAGCCGGGACGAAGATCCCGTAAGCTCCCAGGGACCCACGACAATCCCAGCAGAAGAAGCAGTTGCCCAAAGCAGCGATTTCCTCGCCAAACCCGTGGAACTCGTGGCCGTTTGCGCCGGAAATCTCCCTATATCAAACAGTCGCCAAGGTCTTGTCAACGGGGCGCAGGTTGCTCCATTGGCTGGATGTTGAGATATCAACGGGTTGTGGCGGACGGATTGTGATAAGCCAAGTCATGTTATCCATGGGCAATGTCTCGGCGTCGGCAGAAGGCAGCAGAGAGGTCCGGGATGGGCGGCTAGATGTTGCGTGAGCCCTCAGGAACGGCCGCTGATCGCAGCCGTCTTCGGTTCTCGCTAGTTCGACGTCCGAACTGATCCGGCAGGGCTCCCTGGTCCGTCTCGGCGATTGCTGACAGGGACGCATGGGTTGAGGAGAGAGCTCTCTTTCGCAGCGGACTTCTCGAAAGATGCTCCCCTGCATGTGTCCACGCCCACATGTTTGCTCTTGGCGAGTGAGCTTGAAATTCTTCCAGCCATACAGGCATGAAAAGAAGGAAGAAGTGGATGTTTTGGGTCTTGTTGAGTTTCCTCTTCGGCTCTGCGCCGACTCGGGCCGCAGCCGAGAGCTCCGATATCTGATCATCGCCACTCCGTTAGCAGGCCGGCATGAATCAACAAATAACAGCTCCTAACGTAATCTCACCTACCGCTCGTCATATAAGTCTGGGTCGCAAAATAATCGAGTGGCACGCACATTAGGAGAGGTCGGGCGGCAGAAGGCAGTATGCGAGTTCGGTTCCGATGGCAGCAAAGCGGCAGCCGGTAGGTAGTGCAGGCCGCGAGGCCTGACAGGCTTCGCTTGAGTTGGACTCAGGGGCCAAGAAGTAGAGTGTGGCCCGATAGCTCTTGGCTCTGGCTTTTTGCCGAAGAGGCGTCTGGGGGATCTGCGGGGGGAAGTCTTGGCCAGCAGGCATTCGAGCGACAAACGGGCGAGGCGGGGATAAATATGTCGCCCTCATTGGTTTTATAGCGGGGTAAGCGGGAAAATATCACGGCAGACGGAGGTTGACGCTCCGTGGACTTCATATAATTCATATTAACATCCGGCTTCGATTGGTGTCGTGCCTTGCTGACGTAGTCCTTAATATTCGCTTCCACACATCCAGGGTCGTATTCTACAATGCCACGAGACGCTGGAAGTTACTGTCGGATGGAAAACCGCGGCAAACAGCAGACTTAGATGGAGATGTCTTGGAAACTCGATCAGGAGATCTCAATCTTGCGGGTCAGGCGCTGTCATGCACACAATATTCGAGCTGCTGTTCGTCGGAACACGGCCCGTCAACTAGTCGTAAACATCGATAGATTCAAGGTGATTTCTGGGGACTATTGAGAAAACCTGTGCTACAAATGAGAGTCATTTTGTTCATGTCAGGGGCTGAAAATTCAAACTCAAACACGGGGCTTCCCGAAGTACCGGCTGTTATCCGGGCTGCAGCCGCGGGAATGTCACCATGCCTGGCTTGAGATGCACTTAGCTTTGGAGGTACTTGCCGAGGTTCTATCAACTTGATGTTTTATCGCCATGAATCATCCACCGGGAACATTCAATTCGCAATTCCGCCTTGGTCTCTTGGCCGTCGCCCGTCTGATGCCTTGGCGATAAGTAGTAGGCTATCGTCCATCATGCTCATTCAAGAATGTTTTGAAGACTGGCATCCTGTCGTTTTCTGAAAAGCCGTAGCGCCGAGCTTCTTCTTTCCCCGAACAGGCATTTTTGCTAGTACATTCATTTTTCATTAATTATTGTGAATTGTTATCTCCTCGCTAATCGTCTATTTCTTCAATAGATTCGAGGTCTCGCTGGTTCAGAAGTAAAGCTAAAGCTTCGCACTGAGGACGTTGATCTTAAAAGTCTTGACAACCTTTGCCATCGCAAAGTCACCGTTCCCTCCAACAATCTTTCCCCTCGGCGTAGGGCTACACTAGAACAACTCATGACGTAGCTTGGAAATCGGTATGAGAATGCAATCTACAACGTGTCACCGACTCATAAAAGATGATATATCTGCAGGAACAGAAGTTCGGAACTCGGCAAGGCAAAGCAGGTTGTGGATTGGTCAATAAAGTTTCAACGTCTAACCAACCGAAGCACAGCACTCGTAGACAACTGTGGCGCTCAAGTACAATATAATTAATGAAAAGTTGATTGAAGCATGTGACTCGCGCCTGCATGACCCGATGCACCAGAAACTATCACCGCGGTGACTTTCAGCATTTAGCAAAACCATCCCGTACAAGTTTACTCTCCATCAAGACGTCCCAGTGGTGGCACGCATACATCTGGGTGTTTGAGAGGCTGATCTCTGACTTTCCGCGCTCATAGACATCCTTATCATATGAAGCTACCGCGTCGACAACATCTTGCCCTTCATTGAGGACGTTGATCAGTGTGCGGACGCAGGACCCGGCGTCCTCGAGAGCGTTGTTCAGACCCTGTGCGCGGTCTACCCACATGTTAGTTAAACCAGAATTATAGACCGTGGCCACGCCCGACTCACAAGGCACCATGGGATGCGCCGCATCACCAGCGATTAGGACTCGGCCTCCAAAATTGTTCCAGCGTTGGATTTTCGTCCATGAGCCAAACTGTCCCTTGTTAGCGTTTCCACTGAATCCCCTTGGGTCTTTCGCAGAGTGCACTTACATGGTCAATCGGAAGGTGTGTGTCTGGCTTCACCCATTCGGCCACTGACTTGAAGGGCTCGCAGTAGTCTGATCCCAACTTTTTGAACAGCGCCATGCGTTCCTCTTGGGTCTTCGGCTGTTGTTCTGCGTCATCAGGCCAGTAAGAAAGCGAGACCTGGAATACCCACGACGCTGGGTCATTGGGGTTTTTGACGTCGCCCACTACTTGAAGTCAGGTCCGTGTACAAAAGCCAGAGGGTTGATGACATACTAGTCAAGAAGTAATACGTCTTTTGTCCAGGATGAGGACCCAACTGTGCCGCGTTAACTCTGTGAATCTCTTGATCAACATGTCTGGACGTACTGTTGCAACGGGATGTATTTGACTACGCAGATGTGAGGCCTGGTCTGCGGTGAAAGTTGCCCCGAAATTCTACTCTGGTCAGCTTTTCAAAGGTGGACTGAGGAGAACAATACTTACGAAAACTACCACCGGAGCAGGTGTCAGATCGGTTGCGTTTTCAGGAAGAGCTGCGTCCCGCACTTTGCTGCGGGCTGAGAAAAGAAGTTAGCCACAGCCTAATAAAGCTTGGCTTCGCACCCGCGATGACTTACGTCCGTCAGCCCCAATCAAAAATGCCCCTGTCCAGATCTCCCCTCCATTATTGAAAGTAGCAGTCACAACGCCATTTTCTACCGAAAAGGACTGTATCTCTCTGCCAAATCGGACATCTAACCCTGTACGGAGGAAGTCTCTGAGCCGACCGCGGTGAACCCGCCTTGGTCCATCGGCTGCAACGTGAGTTACGAGATCCCCCGTCTTGCCATTATACATCGGAATTGTCTTGGAGGCCTCTTGGGGAATGTCGGCGTATGGGTCCGTCTGCGCGTCCTTGAGGTTGGCGGCAAGGTCTGCAGGCAGACATTCATCAATGTTGTGAGTAGCCCAGTGCAACGCCATTCCCCAAAGACCTGCTCTGTCTTGATACTTTTCGTAAGACTGCTTCTCGAAGACTTGGACTGGTATGCCGGCCTTGGGCCATGTTAACATGATGTCTTTTACAATTGAGACGTCACCCTGCAGAACAAAGTCACCTTTTTCAATCCTTGGGCAATCAACAAACCAGTGGCTCCTTGGGGCAATGATTAGTGCTGGAATTACTATGGTGCAGCTGAGAACTCACCAGCTCCAATGACTAGAACTCGACGGCTCTCTTCAGAAGACATGTTAGCAAGTGATTCTGATATTTTTGTCGGTTTCTCTGTCACGATGCAAACGGTCTGGGCGATGGATAAATCTCCTTGTGCTGAAAGTTGGGACTCGCCGGCTGTACCTAAAAAGCACTCATCAATGAATCCATTTTGAGACTTTCCCTTCATATGCATCCAGAAATCCACACGACGCTGTGTTGTTACAAAGGCCGACGGAGAGCGAGATACTCGCAGAGCTGATGGGTCCGCGCCATCGGCCTTTTTCGCGTGTCCGAGATTGAGCGAGGTGATGCGAAGAAGATCTGGGTGCTTTGACGGGTCTAAATAGATAGCCTGCCGTTAACGTGCCGACTATCCAGTTTTTTATCATGCACTACGACTCCGTTCATGTCGAGCAAGGCAAGATGCAATCCACCAGCAATAACATCTGGAACCAAGCAAGGCCCGAGCCAGTCCCAGGTGTTTTCAACATTGGGGGACACCTCGATCAGCCACCTCTACCGAACACTGATCCCGCCGTCGGCATGAGATTGCACCATGTTATGATGCGAATTCGAGATCCCGAACGAAGTCTTCAGTTTTACAGAGACCTCTTGGGCATGCGACTCGTATGGACGTTGAATACCGGGCCATTCACCATCTACTACTTGGGGTTCCCCTCCACCGATGGCGACAGAGCTGATCTAAAATATTGGGCAGAGCACCCTGCCGACTTTGCCGCTTTCACCCGCACTACCGGCTTCTTGGAACTGAAGCACATGCACGGGGCTGAAAAGCCGTTGGAAGAAGGCGGGATTCAATTCTCGAACGGCAACGCCCCTCCCCACCTGGGCTTTGGACACTTGGGGTTCACCGTGCCCCATGTGCCGAGCATTCTGGCCAGACTGAAAGATGCCGGAGCTCCTGTTGTCAAAGACTTGCGTTATAATGGTCGTGCCAGTATCCCGTTGACGGAGTGGGAGAAGGAACGTGGCGTCGGTGTTGGAGACATGGTGGAAAGCTACAAAGAGACCATCAAGCAAGTTGCAATGGTTGAAGATCCCGTGAGTTCATCTGCTGCACCTTTTTACGACACTCTCTTCAAGAGCAGGGCTAAGCAAACACGAAAAGGATGGATATTATGTTGAGTTGGTGCCACAAAATTTACAGACAGATTGAGGCACAAGGTTGGGTTGTCATGGGCGGCAACTGAGACCAGCTAGTATTTTAACAGAGCCGACGTTATGGCACATCGGATAGCGTCAATAAACGTGCATCGTGTTTGATGGAGGCATTGACCAGGCTGTAGCAAGGGAGACAAATTCGGAAGCAAGTGATATGTAATGTGGATTGGTCTGGTCTTGAACACTTTGAAAATCACGAGTACCATACCATCTATGTCTCCTCCCCTGCCACTTGTGATAGATGACCGCTAAAGTGGTAGTTGGGGCTTTCTCCGCATTCAGCCACCTCAGCAGAGACACTGCCGATGGCAAGTTGCGGAGGGAGTTGGGGGGGGGGGGGGCAGGCAAAGCAGGTCCCCGGGCTCGCCATTGTCGGCTTCAAATGGTTCATCCAAGTACTCCAATGACAGATTGCGGATATGACGGCAAAATGCTACCCAGACGTTTTGTCGGGCGTTGTTACCTGTTACGTCATCCGAACCCGGGCAGAGTGTCTTGTCGCGAGGCCGAGCCGTTACTCGCTGTGCTCGGACATTCCGGCGGGAGTTTAACCGCGACTTCGGTATTGATCGGGGACCGGTTTTGTGGGAGTACCAGCGATTCGTTGGTGGATAAGTCAAGTTGAAATGAGATCAACGAATGAAAAAGAAGAAAAAGAGATAGGAAAACAACATCGGTCGCGGCCTGTGAAGAATGGCACGTACTACGTGCTGAGCAGACTAAGCTGCGATTCTTCTCTCGAATGACTACATACCTTACGCTGAGAAATTAGAATTAGATCTTTGTCAAAATGATTACCAACTACGGCAGAGTTGCCCAAAGTTGAAACCACACTGTCAAATAGTTGTGCCTCAATCAAACAGACCAGGTGAGATATGCCAATCACAGTTAACAGCCCAGACAGTCTTCAGCCTCTTTGATATCAATAAGGAGGTAATAATTTCTCCGAGAAAACAGTCAACCCCTTTCCTAGTGGAGCATCGCTAGCATGCTCAATCGCGAATGCCGGATCGATGTCACATCCTCTTCCCCGGGGATTCGTATAAGACAACAGCACGGAGTCGCTGTGCCGTCGGGTGCTTCTTATTTGCATTTGTTAGCCAGTCAGCACCGCAGCACATCATGGCGAGTACAATGTCTGAAGACCGATCTGAACAGATCACGAATCCTGAGGTAGAGTGTATTCCAGTATCCGATCTACGCGCTGGGGTCGCTGGTTGGGAATCCCAGGATGATCCGGCTATGCCACGCAATTTTACCTCGTCTGGAAAATGGTTTATCGTGGGCATATTATCCTCCATCAGCATGACCACTCATTTGCATCCGCGATTAACTCGCCTGCAATACCATCAATCAACAGATAATTCGGAAACACCAATTCTCTTCTCGCCACCTTGAGCGTGACTATTTACTTATTGGGCTATGCCATCGGGCCACTCATTCTTGCACCGTTGTGCGAGCTGTACGGTAGGAAAGGCGTTATCAGCCCTGCAGACATATGCTTCTGCCTTTTCACCATCGGCTGCGCATTGGCGCCCAATATTGCTGGACTCACGGTATTGCGGTTGCTTACTGGGATGGGAGGTTCAGGTTGTCTGGTAACGAACAGTTTCCAGGATTATTGCGACACGCGAAGAGCAAAGAAGAACATCAAGTTCTAAGTCTTGGTAGAGATGAAAAAGACTGCGTGTGACCTGCTGCACCCAAAGTAGCCACCTCATGGCAAATCAGGCCAACGGCGCGTCCAGTGACTCAACCACAATGCACACACCCTGCTCGAAAGGGGCCAGCGAGCCCAAAGTTCTCGATACGCCCAATGTCTCTACCCGAAAAATCTCAGTCCTGCTATAAATAATGTTTAGATTAAAAATGCTTTCCAATCAGTCGAGCCCTCGTTTGCCACAGATGATGTTCCAGGCCTTTTGCAACACACACGTGGCTATTGAAGGCCACGCTGTCCCTTGCGAGAAACTTACCGCTTTTTGCTTTTCGTGCTTGTCAGCCTAATCAAAGACCTCAAATTACATGTCAACGACCGAGAGCCTTACCCATTACAGTTGCCTATCAGCCCGACACGTTTCTTATTCATGACCATGCATTCCAGGCGTGCCTACGCCCATCCCTCAATTGGACACTGTTCCGAAAGACTGACATGCCTATCGCTTTGCGCCGTAAGACGTGCTTCTGAGGAGGCGCTTCTCCTGCAACAGAAGGACCATGTACCAACCGCAACTAGTAACGGCGAGGGCGCCTTTCCCGCGATGTTACCCCAGTCCCATCCCCGCTTTGGGAAGGTTGCAACGATCTCTCGAGTCTATTGGACCCCGTACATCGGCCCGCAGCGCTTTCTCCTCTTTCCCTTGATCACCGGTAAAGTTTGTGAGATGCATGCTGTGTTCTGGATCAATTGGCCAGAAAGCGACACCTGTACGACCTCCTGTCTGACCTGCATGTTCCATCAGTGATCCTTCAGGGCTAGTCTCTCATGTCTCAGTAAGATCTATTGGGCGCGCGGGTGGCAATATGCTAGGGCTTTGATAAGACGCCTCTTTTTTGATGCTGACAGGGAGGGGATCACTCAACATTGGCAACATTGGCAACATTGGCATCGGGGTAGAGTATGGGGGTTAAAAGCTTGGCCTCGGCAGTCGTTTTCCTCCGCGGAAATGTTGAATACTTGTATCCAGGCCGTCTGCCCATCACTCGTCGTTATCCTGGCTTTGGTGTGCTACGATATCCAGTGAAATCTCACCATGGACACCGACAGCGCTTCGAAGTCGGAAAAGACGGCAACCCGCGCAGAGTCGGTCGAGCTCGCAGAGTCGCAAACATGGGACATGCACTCCACCAAGAAGCTTTTGCGGAAGCTTGATTGGCACATCATCCCGTTCATGTCGCTGATCTACCTGTAAGTTTGTTACATCGATCGATGTTCCCACAATTTCCTACGGTCTCGGGAATATGCAATATTAATTTACAGCTCAGATTATGCTTCTTAGATCGGACGAACATCGGGAACGCCCGACTCGACCATCTCGAGCAGGACCTGAATTTGCATGGAATCCAGTACAATGATTGCCTGGCGGTTCTGTTCCCCTTCTATATTGCGGCCGAAATCCCGAGTAATATGATGATGAAACGCCTCAGGCCTTCCATCTGGCTTACCTTCATCATGGTTTGTTGGT
The DNA here is from genome assembly GCF_000319635.2 of Colletotrichum fructicola Nara gc5. Taxonomy (NCBI): domain Eukaryota; kingdom Fungi; phylum Ascomycota; class Sordariomycetes; order Glomerellales; family Glomerellaceae; genus Colletotrichum; species Colletotrichum fructicola. The sequence continues at coordinate 1,046,639 of NW_027094051.1, read as the reverse complement.
CGGCAGCAATGATTGGACAAGGGTTCGTCAAGGACTACTCAGGCCTCATGGCCACTCGAGTGGTTCTAGGGATATTTGAGGGAGGCCTGTTCCCCGGAGTCAACTACTACATTACGCAGTGGTACTGCCGACATGAGTGTGGCTTCAGAATGGCGCTGTTCTTCTCGGCCGCGACCTTGGCTGGTGCCTTTGGCGGAATCCTCGCGCGAGGCATTGCAGAGATGCATGGTGTAGGGGGCCTTTCCGCATGGGCATGGATCTTCATCTTGGAGGGAATTCTGAGCATTTTGGTCTCGTTTACTGCCTATTGGGCAATTTACGACTACCCAGCGACGTGAGTTGGGCTGCAGCCTCTGTTGTAAACCATGAGCTGACCATTTCGTAGTGCCCGATTCCTCAGTAAAAAGGAACGCACCGAGGTCCAAAGAAGGCTGCAAGAAGACTCGGGACATTTGTCAAATGAGTTCAACGTCAAGTATGTGTGGCAGGCCATCAAGGATTGGAAGATCTACATCCACATGCTTATTTGCATGGCCGGTTTCTGTCCCATCTACTCGATTGCGCTCTTCCTGCCGACCATCATCAAGAACATGGGTTACACATCAAACAATGCGCAGTTGATGAGCGTTCCTCCATATGTTTGCGCCTGCTTCTTTACCATCATTGCGAGCTGGTACGCGGATAGGATCAGACAGCGTGGGGTGTTCCTGCTGGGCTTCCAGCTCGTTGGAATTCTTGGATTCTCCCTTTTGGTGGCTACCAGAAACTCTTCTGCACAGTACGCCGGGACCGTCTTCGCAGCCATTGGTAAGATAACGGAAGCTCCATCACCCCGTCGGGCACAGGTAGCTGACCTTTCCCGTAGGAATCTACCCCCAAATTCCCCTTGGTATGGCGTGGAACAGCAGCAACATTGGCGGCAGTCTCAAAAGAGGAACGGGTATCGCAATGCAGGTGATGGGTGGTAACTGTGGTGGCATCATCGCCTCCTATGTCTACCTCTCTCGAGACGGGCCGCGATACACTACTGGACACAGCATTCTCATCGGTTTTGTCAGGTGAGGGCATCCAACACAAAACCAACTTACAGCTGCTAACGCCTAGAACTCAGCATGGCATTCTTCTTGACCTTGTTGATGACGACTTGGTGCCGTCGCGAGAACGCTCGCCGAGACCTTGTTGCCAGGGAAGCTGGCGTACAGGAGTTGACGGAAGAGCAAAAGGTGATGGAGGCTGAGCTGGCCGACAACGTACCTTGGTTTCGATACACGATTTGATTTTCCTAGATTCGTAGTCGAGATGCTCGTCGGATGTTGAGCAAGTAACCTTTTCCTGAGCTTCTTAGAGTGGCGAGGCCGCGCAACGCGCATGAAGTGATGCTGCTGCCCAGCGTCGTTGAATCATACAGACTCAATGGGGAAATGCACGAAGTAGACAGATTGAAGGCCGGAATAGAAGAAACACGCAGTCTGTGCCATAATCAAGATCACATCAGGCCAAGGCAGATCCGGGCTTGGCAGATGCCAAGCTATATGTTGATAAAGCGTGTGATGCGTCTTCGAGGCGCCCGCAGATCCAAAACACGTAGCCACAATTTTTTCAGCCTCGTGATCTTGAGAGCGTATATCGGAGAATGTAGAAAGAACCTTAAATCGCAGTTATATCCTGGATCCGGCTCGGAAATGCCATCCGACTTCACGCGGTAAGTCGCGACTGCCCGATAACCCGCGTCAGATTGAGGGACGGTGTAGACAACTCGCGGTGATATAAAACTTTAAGACAGACGAGCGAGGATAGCTCTGATCAAGGCGTCCCTGTCGGCGGCTCAAAAATGTTAAAGACTGGATGTCAGGTGCTCGGTAGATCCTTCGTAACGCCGCAGTTCCCTATGTCTTTGACGGATTTAGCCGGGCCAACAGACGCACGATGCATGCATGCATCTCAAGGATACCATGCAGTGGCTTGGTTGCCACAGATAGACGGGCGCTAAGCATTACGCGTAAAGAAGCTTTCATCTCTGCTTGACAGCCGTTCCTTGTTGTCTTGGCGGAGGATGGCGGACGATGCATGTGTGGGTTGCCGAGCCAGAGTTGGGATAACCTCATATCATGCCGATCTATGATGGCCTCTGCTTTTGAGGTTGTTATCATGGCCTCTGGTTAACCTGTTCGGGACCTGTCGATCAGGGTGTTTCAGGAGGCCCGGCCCGTAGCATCAACGTGCTTGATCTTTCTCCTATCGTCCGACTGGTTAACGAAAACGAGAATAGCATCGTGAACATTAAAGGTGAGGAAGGAAGAGTGTCTGCCGAGATACAAGACCGCGTCTGGATTAGACGCGACACCACGCGCATGTTGATAGGACAGACGGTGCGCCCGCGCAAATACGCGGAGAAGAACATGCGATGAGTTGCAAATTGAGCGGCTCAGCCACGCTGCTGTGCTGTTGTAGTTGAGATGCCGTCAAAGTATGTCGGGGAAAGGGAATACGACGAACCCATCATCCAATGATTCTGACTTTGTTGTCATCTCTGTATGTTGGCTATGATCCTTTCGGCTCCGCAGGGCTGTGATGTTCGGGGCGGACGAGATGTCCGGCAGAGCTTCTAGAACATCTCTCAGGGTCCTTCGGTCTCGGTTTCTTCACAGCTCTCCGACAATGTGGCTGGTGATTTGGCGCCGTTGACGAATTAGCGCGGTGGTGATTTCCTCTGACATGATTTCTTCGGGCCGGCAGTAAGCACGGGGGAAATTAGCGCATGAAGCCATCGATTGAACATGGTCTTGGCTACGGCCCGGATGGATACTCTTTAAACTTACGTTGTAAACAGGAAATCACTCGGCGGCACTAACCAGCCTTACAGATAGTATAATCGGCCCCCTAAAGGTCAGAGTTACGGGGCAGAAAGTGTGCCTTGCTGCCGGGCTGACAGGCGTCAAGATGGATTTGAATTGATGGGCACAGGGGGGAGCCAGTAACAGGTTGGGGGATGCTGGAGTCAAGCTCACACCCACACCCCGTTAACCCCGAAAGCCAAAGGGCGATTTGAATAATTCATTAGAGGTCACCCCTGGAAATACGACGTATGCACAGACCAGGCGGGAGCTCTGGCAGGAACCTTCATGACAGATGCCATCACACACACCTCCGGGATTGGGCCGGGGATGTTCATCATCTTGCATTGTAGAGCATCAGAACCCACGCAATCCATGCCGTGTTGATGGAGGCTTTGTGGACAGCCTGACCCCTCTACGCAGTAGACTCCCGTGGCTGGGCATGTTTGCAATTCCCGAGCCACAGAGACGTGCCATGCGATATGACGGGACGGATGGATCAGCATGGACATAGAGATGAGCTCAACGTTGAGTCTTTAGCGGATGTACCTGTAGCTCCTCGTGGCACCCTGGAAGCTCAAGCCATCGAGAAGCGGTGCTGCGGCCCTCGAATGCTTAGACGAAACGAAGCCGTACGACACGCACATACACTTTTGCCGCTCTATTTCACCCACTTCTCCTGCCCATCCGTACCCCTATTCCTTGTCTCCCCTTCTCCTAGCCTCCAATAGGAACAGCCCAGATACTCTCTGTACCCGTTTCACTTTCTCCACGCCCACACCATTCCTTATCCGTACCGGCTGGCTCTTCAGTAGGTGTTTCTGACGCACGCGCCCGTGCTTCGTGTTGACTCGTCAGCAAGGCGCAGTTTAAACTGGTCGAGTTTTTCCTCAATACCCGCCCCGGCCAGCCCAGCCCAACGGGGCGTACTCGCTCAGTCTCCCCGAGAATCCCAATACCCAGCTTCCCCGTTCTACCTGTTTCCATTCTCATGATATAACCAAGTGGCCTTGCTCTGCATGTTGAGGTGTCAACCGGACCGTCCAGACTTCAGCAATCCTGTACGAAAGCTACCGAGCCGTTTACTTCAACTACCGAAGCCAGAAAGGAGCACCCGACCGTAACCGGCCCCGGCGCCCAACTCCCGATCAAATCGCCATCCATTACCTTCACCTCACATCCCCACAAATTCGCTTTCGGTCTTCTCAACTCATCGAGCTTCCAACCACACACGACGCTCGCCGCGCACCTGGTGCCTACCTTCTAACGGACCGCGCCGCTGGAGAAATCCATAAGCAGCTGCATCCTGCTGACATCTCTTGTGTTTCTGGACGCCAACCGATTCGTCGGCTTACCATCCCCTGCTACGGGTTCGTTGTCTTTCCCCAAGCAGGGGGCCGAAGTGCCACGAAAGGGGGAAGCGGCCTTCTGGCTCTCATTCGGACTCCCGGGCGTTCCAGCCAGTAACGGACTGCCCACTCAACTACGTACGACGTGTGTAGAATTCCACGCTTCGCCCGTCTAGGAAGAGAGAGAGCGAGAGTCGGGGTCAGGGTGACAAAAGACTGTTTAGACCGCCACTTGAAAGTCCTGTGTCGCTGGAGAAGATGCCGCGTCTTGGCTACAAGAAGTCTCGCGGTGGCTGTGCCAGATGTAAACAGCGGCGTGTCAAAGTACATACCACCTCCCTCACCAACCAAACCTGCATACTCGTATTACCACACTCATATGTCATCGCGGTTGGCTGACGTCTTTTTACTCAGTGCGACGAGAACAAGCCATGTGGCGCCTGCATCAGACACAACACCCAATGCAGTCTTGTCGAGGGTGCGACATCAGGCCAGCCGGCCTCAAGTGACTCCAACAGTATGAGTTGGGAGCCATCAGGGCTGCAGGCTGGGCCAGTGACTAGAGCTTCAAGTCTGCAGCGAAAGACGTCAACGCGCAAAGGATCCAGTGGCAGCCGCAAGACGACCGCCTCATCGATCAGTCCAACGGCTCACTCACTCACACCACCGAGCCTGCTGGACTCCACGCTGAACTTACCCATCGACTTCATCAGTGACCAGGCCTCTTCATCAGGAGGGGGCAGGAGACAATCGTCAATAGCGGCTTCAAGCCCCGACCCGTTCCCGTACTTTGTCAAGTTCTCGACTGGCCCGGTGGAATCGGTTCATCTGAGCAAGTGGATCACAGATCTGGAGCTCATGCACCACTACTCGACGACAACGTCCCTCACGATGCCGAGGTCATCGGATGCGAGCAACATCTGGCAGTTTGAGGTCCCGAAGCTGGGTCTCACCTACATGTTCCTGATGCACCAAGTGCTGGCCATCAGCGCCCTACACCTCGGCCACTTACATCCAGAGCAACGCGAATCTTACGCACTTCACGCCTCACAACATCAGAATGATGCAATTGCTGGCATGCGTGAGACCCTCACCCAAATCACGCCCGATAATTGCCACCCTCTCTTCGCAGGCTCTTCATTGCTGCTCATCAGCGCATTTTCTACGTTCCCTTACCAGAGAAGCGGACCCCAAGGACACCAGGCGCCAACAGTCGACGACGTTATCGACGTCTTCTTACTCGTTAGAGGCATGAGTAACATTCTGTCCTCATCACAACCCATCATTCAAGCCGGGCCTTTCAAAAACTTCTTCCACGAGGTAGTCACGCCGGCATCTACTCCACTCCTGGACGCCGTCAAGCAACACCTACATACCTTCTCAGCCAAATTACCGACCACCGATGCCGATGAGTACAGTAAAGACATCGTCGCTCGGGAAACATCAAATTTGCGGGAATGGATCGACCATGCCACCAACACGACAGCGTTCCCCGAGTTGCGGGTTGGTCTGACATGGCCCACCAGTCTATCGGAGGAGTACATGCAGCTCATGCGAAATCGAGACCCAGCCGCCTTGACGTTGCTAGCTTACTACTCCGTCGCTGTCCACTCAACGGAGAATAGCACGTGGTTTATGCAGGGATGGGGCGTTAACGCGGCTCGGGCAATAGTGTGCGACTTAGATGCGAGCTGGAAAGAGTTGATACAGTGGCCACTGGCCTTCATCAGTGACCGGACGATACAACTTTAGTTATGATATCAAAATCTCATGAATACAATTCCCAAATTCAACTTCACACTCCACGGTAGACTATTCATCGCACGCGCCATTGAATTGGAATACTATGCTTTAGTCTTTACGAGTACGACAAGTAACCGTAGGACAGAGTTTGCACCACGTGTTGCTAGCGAATGAGCACCTCAATCATTACACTCTAGCTTCCGTAAATAACACCAAACTCGGCTGTCTTTGAGTTGCCTCGACTCGAGCGATGCCCAATTTCTGCCTGTACGGCCCGTCCGTCGTCGGCCGAAACCAACATCCCCGCGTCAATCTGGCGGCTAGTTGGCACATATATCAGATCCGGTAGCATGTATAGAATTCAACGTTAGATAGGCAAGGCACACTCGTCTGGCCTTAAAGATCCAAGCAGGGCCATGTCTTCTTCATCCGGTGGTTCTGAAACGGCCGGGTCTAACTCTGAACGCCCCCGAAAGCGAAACCGAGCAAGTGGGGTGGAAGCTTAAGTGACCTGAGCTCCGACCATTGCTTGACTGGTAAGGCTGATTTGACACTGGATATGTCACCATCCCTTCGTCGCGGGCCACGGAATCTAAAACCTGCTGGCCTACCCCTGCGGAAAACGGCATGCAATCATGAAGTGATCCGCGCTAGGGGGGGAAATATGGGCGCCCCTACTTGTGTCCGGAGTTGCAAGATCGGACGAAGGGTTCGAGGCGGGCTTAGAGCCTGCAGTGGAACCTTTCGCATCAACTCCGCCGACTCTTGCCGCCACTAACTCCATCTTTCTTTCCACGTCAACATATTCAGCAGTGTGGTCTCCATGTCACTCAGTGTATCCAGCCGAAAAGGGCTTTCCTCTGCATCAAAGATCGATCCTCCTCGGCCTCACGATTCATCGATAAGATCATCAACAACAAAAGTACAATGAATACATCTCATCATCATGAGTTGTCTGCTGTCTGTTTCAGGTGTGCAGCCGCCGATGGAATACTGGACGAAGATAAGGCTCCAAACACAATTCAAAAGCTCAACACTATCTCAACGGTTGCGTACGTGCATTACTTTTCTCAGAACACCCTACCCTCATGGCTTGAAAATCATGTCATCGGCTGATTTGGACAACCACAGTCACCGTAATATACCAAACAGGAATCCAGCACGCCATAATACACGCATCGGGAACCGTACCAGCCGACGTACAGACGAGTTGATACACGAATTTGTATTCTGGACAAATACTTCAAGCTATTTACAGAATCGGATTTAAGCCCAAGTATCAAAGAAGCGAACTGCCTGGAAGAAAGCCTCCTCCTTGCCGTACTTCTGCTGGGGGTCCGAGATGTTGGCCCGAACACCGAAGCCATGCGAGGTGCCGCCGTACAGCGCAAGGGAGAAGGGCTGGCCGGTCGCACCGAGGAGGGCCTCGATCTCGGCACGGCGCGCGGCAGGCATGAGGTTGTCGTTCTCTGAACACAAATCAAGGTCAGTGATGTCTTCTTCATACCAAACGTTGACGCGTTCAGTAAACACAATGACGTACGGGCAGCAGCGACACTGGCGGGGCCAGTGATGGCCTTGATCTCATCGTCAGTCAACAAGCTGGGGTGCGCAGCGAAAGCGACATTGGCGCCCTTGCCCGCCGCAAGCTCGCGGAAAGCATAGCGGCCACCGAAGCAGTATCCCGTCACGGCGACCTTGCTGACACCGAGCTCCTCCTTGAGGTACTTAACGGCGTTGGCGATGATGGGGTCCGTCACGTTGGGGCCGTGGGCGGCGAGGAACTGGGTGGTGTTGAAGCCCGGGACGTTGATATCGTTGGGCGCGGGCTTGCCGTCGAACAGATCGGGGGCGACGGAGATGTATCCGGCGCGGGCGAAGCTGTCAGTCAACCTACGTGTTGCGTCAGCTTCATGGATTCACGACGCGGACCGAACGCCGCGCAAGGTACCGCGGACGAGACAACGATTGAATGCTTACAGTGTGTTCTGCGCCAACTGGACGCCGTAGACGTCGGTGAGGTAAAGAACGCCGACAGAAGTCTTGTTCCCACGGGCGCTGTGTCCCTTAGGCTTGGAGACGTAGATGTTGACTGCGATGAAGTGAGCCCGGTGCACCATTGTCGGGCGTGTCGCGGAGAGAGAAACACTTACGTCCGTTGTAGGGCACCGTCTCGCCGACCGGGGTGCCGGTGTGAGCAATCGCGGAAACGTCGGCAACGGGGCAGTTCTTTGCGGCGGAGGCCAGGGAGGCGAGGCCGAGGACGGCCGAGGCAATCGTCTTGCTGAGCATCTTGAGTTGTGTTTTGCTTGAAGATCCGGAGCTTGGTCGATTGAGAGCTGCACAAACGGGGATGAGACCGGACGGACGATTCCAGGCCAGGCACGGGAGGGGGAACGGACAACCCTTAGATCCTTTTGAGATTTAAGCTTCCTCCGGGGTCAACGTCTTTTGCCTGATTACAAATGTCCACAGTTCGGAATCATAATTGATGACCAGCCCGGCGTTTAGCGGAGGTTGGGAGGATCGGAGAATGGCAGGGGAGCAACAGTTGCGCCGTTATTCATCGCCAAGCGTGAATTCTGCACTGAGTGACTGAGCACCACCCTGGCCAAGAACCCTTGGAGGACGTCATTCAATTCAATCGCTCGTCTCTGAAAACAGCTGTGATCGGTGAGATGTCCGGCGGGGATAAGGTTCCAGTCTGGGCCTAAGAGGGAAGCCAAGGCTTGCTCCGCCAGAAATCGCACCAATTGGTGCCACCGGTGCCCTGGTTTGATGTTGCTTTGTTTACTGGTTTAAATGCTACGCCGATAGAGTGTAGTCGAGGTGATCCCTGAATTTTCCAGGGCAGCTTTGCAGCACGGGAAATGAGGATCGTTTGGGACGAATTGCCGTGCGCGGTGAGGGGACAACGTGGGGCAATTGCGAATCATGGATGGCACTCTCGCTGCCGATTCGGCGATTCTGTCCGACCTTTGAGCTTCCTTATTCATGTTTTCGGTGAAGATGTCTCACCGAAGTTGATTGCGCTGTGTCCCATCTGAATTGTCACAACGCTCATCAACACATAAGGCGAGTTCTGCTTGTGTCAATTGGATGAAAGAATTTAGTCGAAGTATACAAGGTGGCAAATCGTTTGTTTATTTTGGGCGATACTGTTCTGCATTTCACATGGCTGACCAAGAGTGCGGCGTTGCAATAGTGCTCGGACCTCACGGGGCCAGGCTTGGTGACATGCTCACTACTTACACGCTCTGAACACAAATATTTGTCGCCGAATCTCTCATTTTACAGGTGTATGTAAAATTATTCATCACCGACTGACGTAGCTGAGGGCGTCGATGGTAGATACCGGCTAGTGACGTGCGCGCCGGTTACGCTCCTTGTTTATGATTGAAATCCAGCTCAAATAAGTATATCCCAGCGAGTGCTGCACGACAAATGTGTACCCTATGACAAGAATTGCTTTTGAGTTGGAAGTAAGAAGAACAAGGTTGTCGCAACTCGAAGAAAATTCAGAGCAAAGAAAAAGACCCAAGAAGAAATAGACTTCGTCGTCGCAACGGAGTGCAATACTCAATAGACCCTTGGGTATCAAATTTCTGAAGCTATCAGACGACTCGTTTATTTCATGTCATCAGTCTAACTACCGTTTCCCTCTCACCCGAGAAAGCCGCGATGAACTCTTCGTTCCGTCACAAGGTTTCCGGAAAGTCACATGGAAGGTCCGTACTGTTTGTTAGTCAAGTGTGCAGCATTGCTCTACCTGACTGTAGTTTTCTCGTGATGTTGAATCTTTGCTAAATCTGGGCCCAACAATTCGTCCATCTCTTCCGTTCCGCCTACGTGTTTCCTAGTTTAGGACCATTTAGCACCACTCTACGCAGTTGGCGTGAGTCTCTGCAGGGCATCCGACGAGGCACTGGAAGTTTTTGCGAAAGCCACAACCCCAGATGCAGACTTGTCCTTGTATCTGGATGCAATTCGGGAAGCTTTCACCCGGGCACCAACGCTTCTGGAGAGAGTTGTCTCGAGCCTCAACGACGGTGCTGAAATCGAGAGGCAAGATGCCTTCGGGGAATTCGGTGTAACAGGGTGAGGCAGGCTGGATGTTTTCTGGAGTAGGCGCTGCAGCAACGGAGCCGGCAATGGCGGCGAAGATGGCCTTAACTTCTACTTAGTCAAGAGTCAGAACTTGAGTTACGGGGATCTTACAAGAGATTGGATCTGTATTTTGACTATGGAGTTGTATGGGATAGGATTGGCTTCGATGAGGTTAGACTCGCTGAGGCTTGAAGATTGTTGTGATTTCGTGTGGGCAGTGGTAGTATTTAGTTGAGGTTGATGATGCTTCCAAACTCAACAAGATGGGCCACCTCGTCACCTTTTATACTTTGAAGATTATACCTACCAATTTAAGTTTCTCCAGAATCAATTGGATGCTTACAGCCATGACGTGAATGATCACTGCCTTTTCTGCCTAAGTTGCCCAGATTTCCTAATCATGTCCATGCAGTCCTTCGCTTGGCAACGTTGGCGTCAAGGTGCCCAACGCCAATACAATCTCATAAATCCTTCATACACGAAGTTACAATTGCGTAAAGGTTTCTTGCGAAGTCAAGTGTCATCGTGCCGAGACATGGGAGGTCCAATCGCTGCGTACTTAGATCCTGCTCCCTCGAAGAAGGAGCTGGACGATCGTTCAACTAGACAATTCGCTAATAGAGGAGGATTCAACGTCAACTGGTTTTGATCCATACGAGAGGCACAGCAGTAAGATTGTTGCCTGTTTCACGAGGAAAGAACGCTGACTGATGCAAGTGTCTTTGGTGTCTTATCCCATGGCGGGATTCCCACCTTGGCTCAAGTGGGCGTATTGGGGGCTGACGCGCAGACAACAGACCACCGAGAAGGAGTGGACATGGAGTGAGCCGTTCGATTTCATCTTTGCTCGCAGTATGATGGGATCGTTCGCAGACTGGCCGGCTGTTATCGAACAGGCTTATAATAATCTCGAGCCGGGCGGTTACTTTGAGATCCACGACATTATCTACCCTCTTCTTTGCGACGATGACACTGTCAAGGAGGATACACCAATCTCGCGATGGGCGCGCCTCATGCTCGAAGCCTGCGAAAAGATCGGCCGGTCCGTTACTATAGGCCGCCAGTTTCCTCAGCTCCTTAGAGAGGCAGGTTTCGAGGAGGTCACGGAGACTAAATGCAAGGCCCCGCTGTCCGACTGGCCGAAAGATCCGAAGTGGAAGGAAGTTGGCTCGATGGTCCAGGCCTCGTTGCTATCCGGCCTTGAGGGTCTTTCCCTTGCGCTGTTTACACGAGTGTTAGACTGGACCCGTGCTGAAACTTTGGTTTTCTGTGCTCAGGTCAGGAATGATGTGAAGAACACGAACCTGCACGGATACTATGATGGAATGTCTGTGTACGGTCGCAAGCCATTGCTCAAGAAAGATTAGCAAAAGCCGAAGGGCGGTTCAAATTTCAATGTTTCTAGACATTTCTTCCGAAGAAAATGTCTGATTTTGTAAATACAAAAGACTCCGCGCAAACCTATTAGTGCTGTGACTGTGATGCTGATGTAGGATCGAGATGATTAGACTTTTTAGTACGATTGTTATGTGCGAAAGCCCTCATTGCCTCATGTTGGACTTGAAGAGACACATGTTCTCAGATTTTCACTACTAAGGTAGAACGTGCTAGCAAGCGGAAGCTGGTCGAAAGTAGAATTATGAAATAATCTCAGGCCCCAATGCTAAGCTACCTTAGGCGATGCTTGTAGGATGAGAAGCAGCTTCATCTAAGAGTTCCTCCACTGTTCTGAACTTCAATCCTCTGAAATAATTCTCCCTATGCTCAGCAATCTTCGTAGGAGAGAACGCAAGTGCTTCGCTGTGACCCAAAAATTCATAGACGGCCACCGCCAAGGTTGCGTCACTTTCCTTCGCCACCAACTGCTTGATGCTCTGGGCGAGCGACTTCTTCACGACTTTGTACTCGGGAAACCTGATCTTCACCAGCTCTGAAAGCTCAAGCCAGGTCATTTGCTGACCAGAAACACACGTGAAGTTCTCCCAGGTGGACGGATCATGAGTCAGGAGAACAGCTACAGCCCGAGTTGCATCTTTAGCCGAAGTGAAATCGACCTTCTGAGATCCATTGCCATATAGGGTGAATTCCTTTTTCTCATAGTTCTGAACCCATCGATCGCCGTAATCGGCAAAGTGTCGCTGCGATGCAGGGAGGAGATAGTCAGACATCCATCCTTGGCAGAAGAATGTCCACTTGACCGCATCTTGGTCCCTGAGCTTGTCGAGAATGACGCTAAGGTCATCGCCAACATAGAGGGGCTGATCGGGAACCTCTTCGTAATTGCCAGCCCACACTGAGGGGAGGTATCTTTTGCACTGAGGAGAGGTGCGGCAAGCCTCAAGCATGTCTAGGTGGATGCGCACGAAGTCGGTGGCGTATCCCGTGATGGACGAGATAAGAGCATCGCAATCGGCAAGATGCGGTCGAATACTCTCAAGAGAATAGTCCGTAGTGCGTTGTTCAAGCTTCTTGAAGAAGGGCTTTGGACTGCGAGTCAGGATGACTACATCGTAGTCCTGGTTGCGAAGCGCCTCAACGAGGTATTTGGCAATGTCGCCTGCGCCAGCAACAGCAACCTTCATATTCAAGGATCAGGTGCAAACGAATAGATGGAATGGATTTCTCCAAATGATACAAAGCTCGGACGGGGGGGTTGAACCAGAAGTTGGTAAGGCCTGGTGCGATGGGAAGAGCGTGTTGTTTAGGAAGATACTGGCTTTAAGTACAAGATGTCGGGCTCTTGGAGCACCCCGTCCGATGGACAAAAAGCTTTGATTTTTCAAAGCGGAGGTTGATAGTTACAATTCAATCAAGGTACCCCGCCTTGTTGTCCGTACGTCGGTGTTGCCTCGGTGTCCGGCGGTCGATGAGATCGGGGCGCCTTATTTCTCGGGCTCCCCGCCACGACGGCCCCACTCCATCATTCGGCCCTAGACTGTCGATTTCAAGCGGCCTTCACACGGTCCATTCTGGGACCATCAAAGAAGTCAAACGTTGTCGAATGCGAACTCGTAGTCCTCAAAATACTGGAAGAGACCAGGCTACGTCGCAGAGCTCTTGTCACTTTGCTAAGCTATGTGTAGCGGCTAATTGAAGATCTTCGTAGCCCTTGAAGGCGGCTTGCATGATCAACTTCGCACGGTTGTAGATGGGTTCAGTGGGATGACAGTTATTTTGAAAAGCTGTGCTGATGATAAAGATGGAACTGAAACGGCTCCCTGATCAGAACTGGCTGTGCTTGTCGCCGATGCTTCCGTGGTGGTAGAAGTCTTGGTTTCCAGAAGAGTCGAAAGTCCCGAGATTGACGACAATGCCATTGCCGACGATAGAATTGCAGAGAACGTTAAAGTCGAGACAATAGAAGAGGTTGCGGTAAGAGAGGAAGTGGGCGAGGAAGAAGCTGAAGCGACGGAAGCGGTAGACAGAAATGAGGTCGCCTCAAGCGTTGTGCCCAATTGCGTACTACCTGGAGTGGACCCCGAATTACTTGTTAATTCAAGTCGTTGAGTGGTTGCTAAGTCCAAGCTGTTGGTATTGGTCGACAGGCTTGTAAATGATTCGGCGGAGACAGTCGAGTTTGGAAAGGAACGCGGGGTGCTGATCGCTATTGTTGGTGAAGAATTTCCAGGTATCAGACTGGTAAGCACACCCATTGGTTGACTGCCTGATGGCAAGCTGATGGTGAAAGAAGAAGAAAAGCTGGTCGCGCTACCGATCGTAACTGAAGAGCCAGAAACAGTTGGAAGAAACGACGAGGTCGCCGTGGCAGCACCACTAGTTGATACTGACGTCGAAGAGAAGGAGCTTGGAGGGAACATTTCCGAGCTAATTGTAGTTGATACAAAGGTGATTTTACCGGTAATTATTGGTGCGGCCGTGGTACTGGTATCTGACGCAGGAAGGATTGAAGCAGGCAGGCTTGATGCTGAGGTGGCACCAAGAGAAGCGGGTGTTGAGGAAGTACTGCTAGCAATTGATGGCATGGAGAATGAAGCACTCGAACTGGTTGATTCTGAGTTTGAAGTTGTCGACGATACCTCCGTACCTGAAGTGGCTGTGCTGGAAGTGGAAATACTTGTTGTGGAAGTAGTTCCTGAGGACGACGAAGACGGACTGCTCGAAGTGCTAGACGTGCTCATCGTCAAGGTAGGAGCAGTTGACGAGCTCAGAGATGCGGAGCAAAACGTCGCAGTCCGCGTAGAGGCTGCCCGGATTCCATACACAGAGTACAGGGTAGTGTACATTGCGACGGGACAACCTGCGCTTGATGAAGCCGAGGATGACGCTGTAATCACACCACCACACTTGGGATTGCCGAAGGGCGGATAGGACTCCTGGCAGGTGTATTGGTTACATTGGGTATTCTCCAAGGCCACGGATCCGTCAAAGACGATGGTTGTGCCTGGCTTGGAGCAGTAGCAGGAGGTGTCGATAATGATAGAAAAGTCTCGAGGGATTGCGTTACATCGACGTTGGCAATCGACCGGCCCTGTGCCGCTCCCTTGGTAGATGAGTTGTAGACTGGATAGGTCGGCGAGTGCACCGCAACCCTCATATGCTGAGGGAGGTGACGACCAGAATTGCCCCATTTTGAATATCAGCCAGAAAGGTGCGCATATGAATGTTGTTAGAGGAATATTCAAGTTTAACTACATTACGAGATTCAAAGGGCTTTGCAGTGGCACCATCAGCCTGTTTTGTTTATTCCTTGGTTGCCCTGGAGTCACAAGGAGACTATTCCCTGGCAACTATTAGCCGGTAGTGTTCCAGATTGCGTTCCTAGTGGACAGCAAGATCGAGCCAAGAGTCGTCATGTAAGACAGCCCCATTCCGCAACGGCCCAATCTCATTGAACGATGTCGCTGAGCAGATCTACTAGTGCGTTGCATGTCAGACATTGCCATTGCCGGTCTGATGAATGTACGGCTAGGATGCGACTTTGAATCTTCGGCACGTCTGTCAGCAAAGGCCGAGACAGGCCCACAGGTTTCTCACGATTTGAAGAGATATTCAACATTGTATTTCTTTTCCCACAAGAAAGAAGCCACCATCCGGGACTCAGATTACATCCTGGCTTCGCTGACACTATCATAACTTGCAATTGATAAGATTGTGTCCGGATCTGGCCATCTGTCTCATACAGCGTCGGCTGCTGCAATGTCCTCAGTGTTGAGCCTCAAGCTGTCCTCAAGCGACGTCCATCCAGATCCTTTGAGCCTACGTAATAATTCCTCAGCACGACCAATGGGCTTGACCACAAATGGATACTCTCCCGCAGCATAGTTCTCGTGAAACTTTCTTCCTGGGTTCTGTTTGCGAAGAATGCCCAAAATTTGGTCATAGTTGAACGGCTCCGCAAACCCAAAGATGCGCTCCCCCTTCACATCCGGAAGTACAGCCCCTGCGACGTGCAGGAGGCCGTCGTCTTGCACATCGATAAAGTATTCTGAAGTTCAAGTCAGCCGTTGCACCACGGAGGGTTTCCTGTTCTCAAGACTCACGAGGCATTGAAAGAGTAGGAGGTGAGCGATTGCCGTTCATCAAAGCGGCGGCAATGCCGGACGTCGATGGATGGCCTTGGTTGGCTGGGTCCAAACTCTTACCCAAATTCATGTTAGGAAGTACTGCCTACATCAGCAACAGCCCACAAACAGCCCACAAACAGTCTCAAACGCGCAAGCAACTTACCAGTATTGACAACAATATCAGGTCGCGTTGACTGGTTCTCCTTGTAATACTTCCATACGAAGCGTTCCTGCTCGACCTTGCTGGCCGAGTAAACGATCGCGCCATGGTCCGGACCCCACGGGGCAGGCTTCCATGCAAGTTCCACTGCCTCACTGTTCCAAGACTCCTCCGTGATGACTGAGCCGATCTTATCTTCTGGCAGGTTTTCCTGGAGTGACCCGCTTGGAACAGCCGCAGATGAAGACGACGTCAGCACGAATCGCTTCACACTAGGCTCTTTGTAGGCTGCTTTGATGGCGACCTCTGTGCCTTTGACAGCCAGAGGGATAACTTTGCTTGGATCGGGGTCAAATGTGACAACTGAAGCAACATGTACAAATGCCGAAACGCCTAGTTGAAATGAGCATTTCCTCCCAAGTCTTGCCAGTATCGATCTTACCCTTTACCGCCTCATCATAGGCATTCTCGACGGACATGTCGGGGACGGACAGGAGCTCGAAATTGCCTTTGCCGTAGATCTTGTCGAAATAGGCACTAATCCATGCGTTCTTTTCGGCGTCACGAACTGTTCCTCGGACCTTGAATCCTTGTCGAACGAATTGGTCCGCTACATGTGACCCAATGAGGCCGTTGACGCCAGTGACGAGGACGGTGGAGCCCCTCGCAAGTGCCGGGTTATCGATGGGTGCCATTATCAAGTACGTTGAAGTCGACGTCAGTCGCAGGTTTCTAGATGAGGATATGCAGTTAGAGTGAGCTAAAGGAATGCTGTTGGTGGAATTTCAAGTGAACTGTAGTCGAATGAAAGTTCACTAGGAAGCCTTTTATCATTGAAACATTTGTATGACGATAGTCCGTCTGAACTCTAAGAGATCTCCAATCCAGCGGAAGTTTGAGATAGTTCGGACGCCGCTTACACATCATCATACCGAAACGGCATACAATTGAGCAGCTCGGACTTCGTGGCCCGTTCGGGCAATTAATCGCAAGATGCAGGACAGCGCCGCACGAACGCTCTTTCGCACCAGTTGACATATCGGGATCCTTCCTTGCATGTCTCGGTCGAAGTCTGTCATACGGAGCCCCTTGTCCTTTGAACTGATGGAATAACGATAGCAATTCCACCAGATTCGTCAAGCGCGGTCCAATAGACCATAAGATTCGGTGCGGCATCAACACTGGGGGCCGGGTTGGGCCGCCGTGATTATTCAGCTCGGCCTCCGACATGCCACAACTGTTTGCCTAACACAGGATCGGAGCGGACTTTGCCCCAGAATTTCCCGTTTCAGTGATTGTTAAGTCCGCAGACTGCAGCTGGCCGTCGAATCCTTCTAGAATCCGTACCGTAAGCAGAGAGCTAACACTGAAAGGGAAAGCAATCCCCAAGCGATCCAGGCAAAGCTGCATCCTCCCGCACATGTCCAATCAGGCGCGAGGAATAGTCAGCAATAGCATCCGTCGCATCTACGAGCACAGCAAGCGCGGATCAGGTGTCACGATTGAGACCGATAATTGGTTATGATCAAATCTTTTTAAGGATTGTATGTGAAGAATATTACTTGTCAGGTCCTCCCTCCTAGGGATCGGCCCATCCGATTAAGTACACATATCGAGTCCGACCGAAACGGCAAAACATCTCGAGGTTATCAAATCCACAGGCAGAGACGGTATGGACACCGCGGCTCTGGCTGCCTCACTGGCGGGTATAAAAAGCGACCCGAACAATGTCCAGACAATTCCGGGCAAGTCCGAGGTTAGTAAGTAACACGATAGAAAACATCTACCAGACGTTGCCCTTGGTCTGGGGGCCCTTCTCCTTCTCGAGCTGCTTGAGGTTGATGCGCTTCCAGATGAGGATGCTAGCAACACAGAGGGGGACGAAGCAGGCACCGGCGATGACCATCTTGTGCTGGATGCTGCCATAGGCGCCGACGATGGCGTCGCGGATGGGGTCGCCGTCGGCGTAGGAGAGCTGGACAGTCACGTCGCCGAAGATGGTGGCGGTCTGGTTCTTGGCGTCCTCGGGGAGTCTGTTGTAGATCTCGGTGGGCATGATGTTGTTCCACATAGCACCGGCGACGGTGAAGCCGGTGGTGGAACCGACGGAGCCGAAGAGAGAGAAGATGGCCATGGCGGAGGCAATCTCCTGGTGGGTGACAGCGGACATGACGGAGATCTGGGCGCAGGCGGCGAAGATACCGGTTCCGATACCGTTGAGGAGCTGGAGAACGACGAGGGTTCCGACGCTGGTGCTGGGAGTTCGGTAGGGGATCAGGAGAGCGGTACCCAGAAGCATGAAGGGAACACCAGCGAGGGCAGTGTACTTGAAGTCTCCGGTCAGGCGAATGATGTATCCGAATAGAGGGCCGAAGAAGGAGGAGGCCAGGGAGAAGCAGTTAAGAATGTAACCGGCGTTGGTGATGCTCTGTCTGTGGACAACCAAGAGGTAAGACTGGTAGTAGGTATCCCAGCAGAAGATGGAAAGGAACATAAGGCCGTAGAGGAGACCAGCGCCAATGATGTTCCTGTTCCTCAGGTACTCCCAGGCGATGAAGCTCTTGGGGGTCAAGTACTTCTCCCAGACGTAGAAGGCGGGGACGCAGAGGATTCCGAGAACCAGCATGGCAATGATGTGGGCAGACTTCCAGCCGTGGGCGGCGTACGAGACGATGTTGAAGGGCAACATGAAGAGGGAGAAGGCAGCGGTAAGCAGAATGATACCGACAACTGCGAATAGCCTGTTAGAGATCTCTGGGGCATTCTAGGGGTCTGTTGGGGAGAAACTTACCATCGAACTGGACGAGGTAGTAAAGGAAGCCCTGGAGGTAGGTGCGGTCGGACTTGATCTTCTGGAGCATACCAGCCTTCTCGGCCTTGCGCTGCATGAGGAACATGACGGCGGCGGCAGGGGCGCAGACACCGAGCATGATGATGGCGAAAGCACCGAAGGCCCAGCGGAAGTTAAGGTTGGTGTAGAACAGGTCGGCGATCTTGGGACCGGCGAAGACGACGATGACGTTGGGAGTGCCGTTGATGCCGAACATGATCATACGGTTCTTGAGGGAGGTCATATCGGCGACCATGACGTCGAGGACGAACAGCATACCAAAGTGACCGACGTAGTAGATGGTGTGGGCGGCGACGTAGGTCTCCATGTTCTGGCAGACGGCCTTCATCATGACACCGATGCAAGAGCAGAGAATCATGATCAGGAAGGCCTCCGTGCGACCCCAGATGTCCATGATCTTGGCGATGGTGACCTGGCAACATCCCGACAGGATAGTGGCGAAAACACCGACGATGGAGAGAAGACCGTGCTTGTGGAATGACGAGGTGACGAAGGCGTTGAGGTTGCTCTGAATGGACTGCAGGAGCAAATCGGCGAAGGAGACGATGTAGATCCTTTGAGATAAGGTTAGTCGGCTGTTACCGTCGCCAAGCTGGCTGGGGTGGCAGGATGCGGGCGAGGACTCACAGGACAAACATGCTGATCAGGGTCTTCTTGGTCCAGACGGAGGTGATGGCACGGACGCGCTGGACACCACCCTGGAAGTTTTCGCTCTCAGCGTCGGAGTCGCCCTCCTTGTTGTTGTTGGGGTTGGCGTTGACCTCCTGGACGCCATTGTTGAAGTTGGCGGACTTCTCGATGTCGGAGCCGGTGTCCTGGCGCTGGGCGCCTGCCTCGATGGTGGTCGACATGGTTCTTGAGGGGATTGTCGGTCGCGGTGCGACTATGAACCACAGGACTCAACGGGTTGGCGTTGAGTTGGGTATTAAGGGGTTCTGGGCAAGAAGGAATGGGAAGTTGAAGGCTGAGCGTGCCTGTTGACCTTGCTTGAAGAACCAAGAAGAAGGGAGGGAAAATCCAGATCTCGAAAAGCGAGGGTTCTATCCGCTCTTCTATATTAGAAATGGGCCCTGCCAAGAGGCAGGTGAAAATCCAACCCAAGCCGATGTCGCCCAATCTTTACTTTATCAGATGATCAGATTAGATGCCAAGAGACGAATCAAAGTTCGAAGACCATCGGAGGTATGTTTGGGTTCGTGCTAGCGTAGTGGGATCTTCCAGGCCGGCGACAGCTCAGGTCGGAGGGCCGCGTACTTGGCTGGACCCTCCTCGCGCATGGAATGCCTAGCTAATAAACCAACCGTTCATACCCGAAATGTGAAAAGATCAGCCAATGCATCGGCTTATCCCTGGACAAAAAACTTCAGAAGAAAGTGGCGTGAAGGGATGAAGGAGCTCTGAGGGGGCACCAGGTCTCCATGTTGCCCTCTGGTCGGGCCGTCGACAGGTCGACGCGGTGGGGTTGGAGCGAGGATGGTGTCTGCCGGCCCCTGGTCATATCTCATCAAAGTCTGTTCATTGCTGGGTTTGACTTCTGCAGGTCGCTGCATTGCAACCCCCGAGACGCAACTAGAGAGACACGGCTGAAGCTGGTCGACAGATACCCAGGTGAGGTTCACATGTTTGTGAGCCAAGACTGCCAACGAGAACATCATCAGCATCAGTCCAGTCTTGTCGTGTCTGTCCGTCGATGAACCCCAGAGAAGCTAGCGGGCAGAAGGGTTTTTTTTTTTCCCTCAACACTTGGCTGCAGGGAGTATCGCCGGTGCCATGGGTAGCTGGCAGGGAAATGTCTCCCACATACCCGTAAGCTAAGCAAAAACCCCCCACTCGAGCGGGTTTATTATCCATGAACAATCGTGTTCTGCAAGCCCACCGGCCAGTGCTGGTGACACCGACAAGGATCCTTGCAGAAATTAGCCTGTCACCTTTCTGGCAACCAATCATGGCCGATACCCGCAAGCAAAAGTCAACGTTACCCATGCAGACCGGGACGCACATGGCGGCAAGTGGGAACGCAAAGAAGCTAAGAAGTGGTGGGAGGTCTCGCATTTTTGCCTCCCGGCCTGCCTCTGGTCTGGGTAAAGGATTGCCATCTGGACTGAGCTAGAGGCGAAACCAGGCCATGATGGACCATGCGCTGATCTGCTGGTGTCTTGATCCGGGTGCTTGGCTACCATTTGGATCGAGACGAACGTTGGGGTTCCCGAGGCTTTATCAGGCCGCTTGAGCCATCCGATGGCCGTTGCTGGCGAGCTCGAAAGCCCGCGCTGGGGTGCTGGTGCTGGTCCAGAGGCACCCTCCGATCGAGGTTACCTTCTCCAACAAGCTGCTGTGCCACCCGCTTCCCGAGTCATAGAAGGCTGATGGTGGGCAGAGACGACGGCTGACGTGGCTCGTTGGTTGTGCTCTGGTGTGGCTACCTCCGCGTGAGTTATTTTGAAGCCTTCCTTCAATCTAACGATTCTTTTTTTATGTGTCAACGTCGTCGTTGACGAAGTGCAAGTCGGAGGCCCCCACGATGGACTCCTATTATTTCACGGACGACGGACAGCAAGCGACATTGAGTCCGTCGGCCGTCAATGCAAACACATAAAGCAGGGGGGGACGACACCAACCAAGAGAAATATCAAGACGCTCACTGGCCGACGACAGGTCTGTCAGCTCAGGCTGTGCCTTCTAGGTGAGCGAGGTGGGTTCTGGACCAACTCTGCCCTGGTCAGCGAAACCAACCAACTCGTTGGTTACTTGAAGTGGAAAACAACCCCGACGGGGACAGTCTCCGTAAATCAATAGGCCGGACGAAAAGAGCTGCGCGTCGAGACACTTTCGACACCCTTGGAGAGAAAATCTCTTCGCCACAACCGCTCAACGCGACGGTCATCTCGAGCTTCACTGTGACTGGATCGGAGGTAACGAGAAGGGCCGTCGAAATATCGGTTTTACTGAGACATATTCCGAGGGCAAGTCCTCACGAGACCACTGAGTCAAGACCAACAAAGACCGCCAAAAGCCCACGAAATCCCACTCAGCGAGCTAGACTAAACAGCTGAAGGATTTCTTACGCACGAAAGCGCATGTTCGACGACGACACCAAGATATCTCATGCCGTATTGACCCTGTTCAACTCTGAAATCGCGACAGACCACAGAATTTTGCCCTCTTCGCAGAGCCTCTGCTGACCTGCCTCCAGGTAGCCAGACTGAGACCAACGGAAAACTCCGGCCATTGCTCCGGCTAAAGCTCCCCTCTACGAACGCGCGATTTTACCAACGGCACGCCGATCGGTTTCGGCGCTCAACAGACGGGTACTCGGCAACGGCGCTTTTGACGCAGGACAATCGCGGCATCTCGATTGGCAACGGAGCACAGTCGCCTCTTCAGCAGCAACGACTGAGTTGTGCATCGCGATATTGACACTTGCAGCGAATTTTTGCTCTTCTTGGAAAGAGGCGAAATTTGCGGCGCGATGTAGTGTCTTGCTTTTGGGGCCTACGAGAATGCGGGATCCGTACCAGCAGGCTGGCACGATATTCCTTTTCTCGTGACTTGTCTATCCGCCCGATCTAATTGCTGACACTGGGTCTTCTTCTTCTGAGACCGATGTGAGGCCCAGCAACTTGGGCAGCGAGACTAAGAAAGCGTTCCGATGCTCTGAGACACAAGCACTCGACTTGTCAGGCCGGACACTTCCCATGTGCGTTGCATGAAGAACCGGGCCTTGCCACAACTGAGGCAGGCATGTAGTCTTTGTCGGCATTCTCCATGTTATGTTTGCCACGATCACGCCTCAGATGTCACTTGAAGACAACTGGAGTTTTCAGCTGTCGGTCCGTAGGTGCATTTTGCATTTAAGCCTCTGAAGCGCGTCTGGCGGGCAAATCGGGGACCAACTGCCTAAAGGAGAAGTTTGATGAAGCCGCATGCTCCAGTGCTGAGCGAAACCTGCCAGTCTTGAAGTCGTAGCGATTAATTGGGCAGGACCGAGGCTCAAGCAAGTTGTTCGATGATACGGTATCATCACTTGGACCACGAAGCAAGGACTTCCCGCTTCCGAGATGCAGTGACGCGCAAGCCCATTTAATGCTGCTATATTGCGGCATCGTGATAAATTTTCTTGGTTTCTTTTTTTGACTTCAGCACGAATTTGAGCGCCGATCGGTTTTATTTAGTTACGTCGGTCATCGAGCAGTTGACCGAGCTGAACTGTGCACTTTTGCAACCAAAATCATAAAACTATGACAAACGCCTCGTGAAGATCGACTTCAACGAAAGAATAGAAACTGAATCTCTGTAATGACGCTGATCTCAAGAGGACTTCTATGTCGTACAAGATGGTTCACATCAATCCACTTGAGACTGTATTTAGGATTGAACAGAAGTCACGGTCACATTCATCCTCTGCGGCCGAATCATCGAGTGCAATCCCAAGAATATGGAAACTGTCCCCTGAGAGACCCTTCGCATTGACCTCTCATCAAACTCTGCATTCATTCTGCTTCATGGCTGAACGATGTTGGAGGAAAGGGGAATCTTGGCCGTGACAGGCCACATCCGATATCGGGACCAGAGAACTCTCTGCATCCAAACGCCTTGTACTACGTGAAGAACGTTTGGCTAAGCTTCGTTCATCAGATGAGAATCTTGATGTAGATTCATCCCGCGATATGTCAAACTACAGTGCAGACTGACTGTTGGAGGACCCTTGTGGACAGGTCAATATGACACGTAAATTGCCAAGGCGCTGACACTTCCTGGAGGAGCGCAAAAACACTTGTAATAGCACCTCGAAGTACATGACCAAGGCACGAGACCTCCTTGGCCAAGCCACATGCGTGAGCACTTGCCCCCGAAAAAGGTAGTTCAAGACGTCTCAATTCTTTAGAGTGTGGCTAGTCAGTCACGTAGTCTTGGCAATGGAGAAAGATCTAATCACGATAATCAGTAAGTAGAGAACTGGACCTGCAGAGGGAGGGTCCTGTAGGGCTGCACAGAAGTCCCCAAAAATAACGAAGGCCGCGAGACAAAAAAGAAAAAGATGGGATGAATGCGGCGATTGTCATACCCACGGGCATCACCCACCGAAGCACCGTCTGCAGGTCCCGTTTATTACCAGGCATGCGGAATGAGGGGACGAGGAGCGCGGCCAGAGGAGCGACCACGCGGGTGAAGGGTGAAGCGGAGCGCGGCTGTCACTCTGCGAGGAGACTGCGTTGCAGCGGATCCGGGCATAGGCGAGGGAGGACTCAGAGGCGAGAGTCTCCCAAGATGGCCGAGAACTTGGCCCGGGTTAAACCGGATTCGCGGTGGGGTTCTTCGGGGTTCATTCGGGAAGAAGACGAGAAGGCGTTGCCGATCAGGGTAAAGCCTGCTCCCGCTCGCTCGCATCCTTCGCCCTTCTTTTCCACTCTCTTTCTCTTCTTCGTGTCTTGGTCCAATGCAACCGAATTTTAGTCATCGCGTCTCTTCACTTCGAGGTATCGGGATATCCATAAGCCGATGGTCAGCAAGTGGTCATCATTTGCTATCCCTATCTAGCAAAATTTTCAGAGGGTATTCCAGACGGTGCCGGCTTCTTGGCATGTAATTGTGGAAACTTACCCAATTAGGTCTCGCGATTTGTGCTTGCCGATGGACGAGATGCTGCAGGAATCTAGCTTCAAAAGATTCTCTAGTTCATGGAGAATCTCATTGAATTTATATCATTCCAGAAACCAAGACTCTTCATGTTCGTGTTACGCAAACTATCCACAACAGTGTTTTGCTCTTTGGTGACATCTCAGTCTTCGGGCAACTGTCGACGCCCCGGGCAAAGCCTGTGCCGCAGAAGCCTGTGGCAGTGTGAAAAACATGCAGGATATGCTCAGACCACGCAAATCAAGTCGCGTGCCACAGGTCTCCGGGATGATTAAGCTCAAAGGGAATTGCACGCTGAGCCTCAATCGGAAGAAATAGCCGGTATCTTGATAATCGGCAAGCCACTTCCAGGCGCGCTCGACGATGACTGGCCCAAAAGATCTTTTGGGTCTTCGGACTAGCTCCGCCGTCACATCATGAGGTTATTTCCTCCACGTCTCCTCGGCCCGGGTTGCATCAAGAATCTTCCCGCGTGCCGTCTTGGCTCTCCAATTTAGCCTTACGAGGCCCTGGATTTGTTCCGCCCGCGGGACGCGACGTTGCAGTTTTCGTGCTGTCATGGGCGGAATTCCGGAGCACTGACTACGTTTAAGGAATGTGGTTGGCGACTGGCAGTCTTCCTCTCCTGATCGGTGTCCTTTTCCGTGTCGCCTCGACCGAAATGTCGACTCAGAACCCTCACGCTAAATACGGCCGGTCCCATAAGCTGACGCCAGTATCCGGTGCCGTGAACCCGGACGTTGTGGGTCTAATGAGGATTGGCGGCAACGCCGACTTACACGGGAGCGCGCCAGGATCATCGTGGGTTGGAGCTCGGGGTGGAATAAAAGTCTGATAATCGCCCATCTAATCTCATCTAATCTGTAGTCTGTCTCGACACCGTGCTTGGCATTCAGCATTCCCAGACAACCGACCATGGCAAGCCCCGAGGGGAACCGCAAGACGGTGAACGAAACCGTCGTCGACGAGCCCGAGCCCGTGAGCCCAACGAACACCATTGAAGAGGTCAAGCGCTCTTCCGGTATGGTCAATGCTTCTCCCACATGCCAAGGATTGTTATCTAAAAGATCTTATCAGATGAATCTAGTGCCCCGAGCCAAGATGTTCTCTACGCGGCCGGCGTTGGCCTGAGACCTGACGAACCTTCCTTGCCATGCCTCACTCTTCGCATGTGGATTATCGGTATCGGCTTCTGTCTTTTGGGCAGCGGCGTCAACACTCTCTACACGTTCCGGTTCCCGTCGATTACCCTGTCACAGTCTGCAATTCAGTTCTTGGCATACCCGGTTGGAAAGGCTTGGGAGTTTGTGGTACCAGATTGGGGTTTCAATGTCAGAGGCAATCGCTACAGTCTCAACCCGGGACCATTCAACTACAAGGTTGGTTTGCTCATCACCTGATGTTTCACAAATGACACCAATACTAATCGAAACAACAGGAGAACATCCTCATCTATATTATGGCCAACCTCAGTTTCCTCACTCGACTTAGCGCGGACGTCTTGACCGAACAGCGAGTTTTCTACGGATACGAAGCAGGGTGGGGTTTTGAACTTACAGTAACTCTGGCCACGATCTTATTTGGATTTGCCCTGGCTGGACTGTGCCGCTCCTTGGTAGTTGAGCCTGTTGGCTTGTTGTGGCCTGGTGTCCTTGGCAACACTGCCCTGAATGCTGCGCTACACTCCAGCAGAGAGGAAGACGAGACAGAGTATGTTCTGTTTCTACTCTCAGATAACATATCTAACGTTTATTCTTCAACAGGACCAAGTGGACAGCCTCGAGATACAAATTCTTCATGTTTGCCTTTGTCGCGTCTTTCTGCTGGTACTGGTTCCCCGACTTCATCTTTCCTGCATTGGGGTACTTCACCTGGGTCTGCTGGATTGCGCCCAACAACGCCGTGGTAAACCAAGTCTTTGGAATGAAGAGCGGAATTGGTCTGCTACCTTTTACGTTCGATTGTAAGTTGGCAATCGGTGACAAGTAAGGTCATGCTGCTGACTTAATCCAGGGAGTCAAATTGCCTACATTGGGTCGCCACTGGTTGTGCCCACCTGGGCTATCCTGAACGTCCTTGCGTCCTTGGTCTTCTGGATCTACATCATCTCACCAGCTCTCTACTACTCAAACACTTGGGAGTCAGCTTACTACCCCATCCAGAGCAATTCAATCTACGACAAGAATGGAAAGACATATAATGTCTCCCGGGTCATCGACAAGAAACACGGCTTCACTTTCAACGACACCAAGTACGAAGCCTACTCTGATGTGAGCACACCCCTGACGCCGCTTCTGAAACTGCGCCGCTAATCATTGTAACCACCCAGATTTACCTCCCGGTCACGTATGCCCTCAACACCTTCGGTCTGTGCTTCGCCACCATCGCTTCTCTCTTTGTCTGGCTGTTCCTCGAGAAACGCAGAAGCATCGCCGCAGCTTTCAGAGCTTCTCCACTGCCCGCTCTTTTCGGTCGCAAGACCGCGCCTCGAGACAACCCTCAGCCTTTGTATGGGGCTGTGCCAATCTTCTGGTATTGGACGGTGGCTGCCCTCGCTCTTGGGTTTGGCATTTTCGCCTGCGAGTTCTATCCCGTTCAGCTGCGATGGTACGGAG
Organism: Colletotrichum fructicola Nara gc5; assembly: GCF_000319635.2. NCBI lineage: Eukaryota > Fungi > Ascomycota > Sordariomycetes > Glomerellales > Glomerellaceae > Colletotrichum > Colletotrichum fructicola. The sequence goes on along the minus strand of NW_027094051.1, from coordinate 1,019,818 downwards.
TCATTCTGTCTTTCGTTGTCTCTGCGGTCTTCTTCATCCCCGTGAGTTCCACTCTTCGTAACTACCGTATGGTTTCAGTGTTGACAGAAGTTTGCAGCTTGCCTGGGTCTACGCCACCACCAACATGAAGATTCAAATCGACATCTTTTGCCGAATCGTCGCCGGCTATATTTGGGAGGGCAAGGTGCTTGCTAACATCTGGTTCTTTAACTTGGGATACATCTCGGGTATCAAAGGGTTGGCATTTGCTCAAGATCTCAAGCTTGGAATTTACTGCAATGTGAGAGCTTGCATTTTCCCACACCTTCTCCAGCCAGGCTAAAATTTGCGCAGATTCCACCAAGACAACTTTTCCTCGTCCAGGCAGTTGGCCTCGTCATCGGAAGTCTGGGGCAAGTTTCAGTCCTCAACTGGGCTCTCAACCACATCCCCGACATCTGCTCGACCACCGCACCCAACGGCTTCACCTGCCCCTTTTCTCGAACCCATTTTAACACCAGCATGGTATGGGGAGCAGTCGGCCCTCGCCGCTTCTTCGCAGAGGGGGCCATGTACCGCAACCTACTTTGGTTTTTCCTCGTCGGTGCGGTCTTGCCGGTGATTGTCTATGTTCTGCGAAAGAAGGTCTTCCCGAACGCCACATGGCTCAAGAAGGTCCATGTGCCCTTGTTCCTCGGCGCACTCAACTACATTCCTCCGGCGTCTGGCACAAACTATGGCAGCTGGGCGATCGTGGGACTCCTGTTCGGGCTGCTCATCAAGAGAAGACAGAGAGATTGGTGGAGGCGGTACAACTTCGTGCTCAGTTCTGCGCTGGACTGCTCCGTTGCCATCGCTGGTATTGTTATCTTTTTTGCGCTGTTCTACACCGGGGCGTCGAAGAAGTTTAGCTGGTGGGGAACGGACGTTTACAAGGTATGATCCCGAATTCTTTTCAGGATCAAAATGCGGTATACTAACTAACTATGTGTTGCAGAACACTTGCGACTGGAAGAGCTGTACCTACCTCGAGAGATCTACCACAAAATCTGCCTGAATGTATTGAAAGAAGAGCTTTCAGCTCGAGCCTCCTCTTACTAAAGCGGATGCTGCCGAGTATTGTGTAAAAAGGGGATGGAGAATCCTATACCGCCATATGTCAAGTCTAGAACAGTTAGATAGTCGATACCCATGTATTAATCTGAAGTAATCTGTCGCAATAAAATCGGGTGTAATATGCATTCTTCTGTACAGGTCCAGCGACTCGGCTCCAAGCGTGCACGCACGAAAACACCGTGGGCATGCAGGCGATATTGCCGTTCTGGCCATCAGTCGTCCCTCGAGAGCAACGTGTCATTACTCAGCGGGAGTGCAGTTGGCATTCCCAGATAGGGCTCGGAGAATGAGTTTGCTTTCGGCCCTAACAAATGCGAAGCTATCCGCTTCACCAGGGGATACTACCAGGCGGCCGGGCTGCTACACGTCATGGTGGGGCTTGAAGAGTTAAGGCGTTGATGGAGCTGGTATGCTAGATCGGTGTTTGGTTTGATAAGACATTTTTATTCTGATGCCACGTTGGCACTGGGGAAGCGACGGCAAACAAGGCAGCCCGAAACCTTAAGCACCCGACGAACACGAAGAGGGTTTTCCTGCGGCTACTAGGGTGGTTCTTGAGGGAGGGCGTCCAACTACTTACTGCAATCTTCCTGCAAAAGGTTGATCATCAACATCCTGTAGTCCCACAGCTCTCTCAATAGGAAATGAAGCAGACGAGAGTTTAGAGAGCGGCAAAGCTTTTGCCGAGCTACACAATGTCTCTATCTCCAACACAAGAGTATGTTACAGGATCACAGGATCACGTACCGACACAGCCAAAACAAGAAGCAGGAAAAGTGGTCAAAACAGTACCACAAAGCCGTATCATTCTCTTCGTGGATAGCTCTCAAGGGACGAACGGAGCTATGGGATCTGGCTTTGTCGTCTATCAAGACTCCAAACGCATAGCGCAAGGCTGTGAACGGCTCGGGTTAGGAGAGGTTGTCGACGCCGAAGTGGAGGAAGCAAGAGCAGGACTACACCAGGCTCTACGTAGTCACCAAAGCCAGCCAACTCACCTATGCACTGACAACAGCAACGTCAACGGCATCAGCATTCACTTACGTCGCGGCGTCATAAGGTCTATGTGTTTACCATAGTCTCTATAGAATACCAGCAGCGCTAAGTAAAGCCTCCAAGAACCACCAAGCTCGGCACCTAATACGCCACATGTATGGGTTCGGCATCATCATTAACCACGGCCTAGATCCTTGGACTATCCGGCGCGTCGCTATCAGCATTCACTTGTTCACTCCTTAGGTCACTAGGATCAAACGTACCTCATAACCGGGAGGGCACGGCGTGATGCAGTTCCAAAAGCCGTCACCGTATCCGTGACACTCGTACTCGCCGTCGTCATTTGCAGTTGTGATGGGCTTGCTGCAGGGCGGGAGGTCCATCTTGCCTTGGGCGTTACCCTTCCACCTCGCGCAGCCCATGCAGGCGCCGTACTGTTCACCCGGGGCGGTGCACTGGCGCGCGCAGCGGCTGCTGCAACCGGACACGTCGTCAACGCTGTAGTCTGCAAAGAGCCAGGCGAAGTCGCCGGGGGAGAGATTTCGGTTCGATGAGAAGCCTGGGGAGCAGGCTTGGGCGAATGGTGCGCTTGCGCAGAGCACAGCGGCGGCGACGGTTGCTGTAAGACGCATTTTTGTTGGTGTGTGTATCAGCCTGGGAGAGTCTTGGGGGTGGGGTGTGGATTCGGAGTTTGGAAAATCACGAGATTTGAGAGACTTTTGACTGTAGGAAGAGCAGAAATGCAAGGATATGTGCACTACACCAAGTGCCAGCGGTGGTTGATACCGTTAGCAGCCATTTCCACGGAGTCCCGCTCATTTGACATTTTACAATATGAGAATCTCGGGGTTGGCTTGCCCTCTTGAATGGGTTTTGCGGATGCAGGCGGAGAAAGAGAAGACGTCGAGCAGAAAAGCTTTATTCCCTATACCCACATTCGGAATTTGAGAGTCGAGGTTATTTAAATGTGATTAATCTCCCGGCCTCCTCGGCTTGGTTCTCAGAGACTAAGGTCCCAGTATCCTTGCCATGCCAGTGCCTCTTCAAGCAATTAGCGTCTATTTACTTGCTCTGCCTGGAGGAAACCATAGATTTCAGCATTGCTTCGGACTTGCAATGAATGTTGAGCTCCCTGCGACAGGGACCTCATCCTTTTCCCAGTTGCCACCTGATACAGAGCTGGTAAACGCCAAAGCTATCTAAAATTTTGACAGTAATAGCCAAGGCGTTCTTTATTCAAGTCGGCTTCGGAAGCACAGCAATGCATTGTATGACCGACCCTTTGCTATTGTATGTTTGGAGATGGTCTCATAGTGCTATGATGTTGCGCTTCCCTAGCAAAATATCGTTTTTTTATTTGCCAGACCCGTGACAGCGAGTCAGCATAAGCGCTCCTTCAAGTTTTGTTGGTCGAAAAGATGAGCGTTTCTGCTAACACCAAGCTTAGTACGATGTTTAATAAAGTATTGTTGACTGGGAATGATCCTGCTAAAGTATAAATATCATGGGATTGCATGCTAGGGTGGTGTTGGTATCGCGAGTCATGTCTTTACCATGGCCCCTTTTATTGTGGCAACGCCCCGCGTATACACCGCAAATCTCTTCTTCCCGTCAAGTCTTACATCTAGATCTTACGCTATAGGTTATTGTATTCTGTCCACTATATCGAACCTGCTTCAAGAGCCGTGACCATCATACATGTGTTGCTTCCTCTGTGCAGCAAACTCAACTTTTGGGACCTCGCTAACAAAGGTTGCACATCGCAACATGAAGCGATCGTCGGGGTGATCCTTCAGGGTCACTTAATGTTGCAAGGTTTTGAGAAATCTCCGTTTCGGTGGAGCAAATTCCTTGATGAGACTGTAGGTCTTTCAATACAGTCAAAACATGAAGTGGTCAGTATGTAGACTTGATGTGTGCTTGACTGTAGAAGATGAGTTATGTTTCCTGAGCCCGCTGATAAGTAACTGATGTACATGTGCTCTCTCCTTGAGGCTGTGCAGGACCTGTTCACGCGTTTGTAGCATTCCCGCGTGACAACTGACTTAGACGCCATTCAAGAACTTTGAACGGATTCATAGAGAGCTAGAATTGGTCAAGAAGGGCCGACGTATATCTCCGGGAATACTGTAGGAAATGATCAAACGGAACACGCCGCTTGCGCACAGATGCTATGGCTAACTAGGCTATTTTCCGCTTTAAAATTGCAACATCACGTGTCTTGTTAAACAGCAGCTAGGTAATTGGCCTTCATCAGCTGATACCTGGCGAAGTGATATGCCTGGGACGATGACTGGCTTGAAGCTTCCTTTCTTGAGACTATTGCCGAGCCAAAGGCACCAAGTTCGGGGCTTATAGTGTTCATATGACAGTCGGGAGTTTTGTAGCAAGTGATCTGAACTAAGTATGTACGGACTGCTGATAACCCGCGAGCCTGAGACGTTTTTACCAAACTACAGAGACGGGCGATGTGGTCGCGTCTTTTATGTATGCTATGTTTTCAGTCATTGGTGCCGTCGTCTTAGCACAGCTCAGACTCTGTTTTATGAATTGGAAGAGTTTGAAGGAAAAGGGGCTAAAACATGAGATTAATAATCTCAACTTTGAAGACTTGTTGAACGGCAGAAGATGGTTGTTCGATCTAATGAAACTAGGCTTAGGTGACGGTTTTGTCTTCTTTTCATGTGATTGTCGCACCCTAAATACACCTGCTGAATATTTTCAATCGCACCCTCTTATAGCATGAATTTTTGATAGTATCTGTGTACTGAACACTTGTTGACCTTACTGGTCTGACCCTAAGATGTCCGGAAGATGCACTCTCCTGTGTTTGACCTTTCTTCTGGTATTATCCCATGAGTTATGTATTCATGATCTCCTCACTATTAATAACCTGGAAGCGGATACACACAAATGTTCGGCCCGCGTGAATGTATCGTGAACCCGTATCACCCACCGCTAGTAGTGTACAATTACGAAGTATCACAAAGATACTGAAGTTGAGGATCTAACAGTTTTCAGCCTTGATATGACTGTTGTCCTGGATGTTGACTACAGGCTTTCCCAGTGGCAAAATTGGAAATCGGAGACAGCGTTATCTCACCACCCATGACTAATGTTCGTATGCTGGTTGGAAAAGGTTCCGTCGTCTGGTGAAGCCAATGTTACTAAGATGAGTTTTGCCGGAATATCCCCGCCCTTTGGCCGGGGTTGGACGGCCAGCCCCAAGCACGCAACCGCGGCCCCAATCCTAGTTCCCGTAATGGGGTCTCCTGTAGATCGCGTCATTCGCTCAAGGCTGCCTTTACGTACTAAACTGCCGAAATCCCACTCTCCTCGGCCGACCGAGTCCACTTCCCGCTGGTCGTTGATGATCTCGATTGCTCTTTTGGCTTCTAGAAAGGAACAGCTCCCGGTTTCTCTCTGAGAAATTGAACTGGTCGAAAGGCGCAACATGTGATGCGTTAGAGAATCTTTGGTCTTTCCTGCTCTCTGCTATCGTTTTACTTGTAGATAACCTGTCTGAAGCGTGTCTATGAATGGGATACATGCCGTTTATTATCAGCAATAAAATCCTCCAGTGCTGCGCAAATGCATCCGAAAGTGTCAGTCAACTCCTTCGGAAGATGATGCAGAATCGCGGAAGGCGGAAGCGGATATTCGCCATGTCGGCGATGTCTGTTGTCATCGAGAAACCCTGTCTAGTAACCCAGTCGTCCCCCTACCTCAGTGCCGATTGTATCATCCACCCCTCCAATGTTGAAATCAACATCGGGCCGTGAACCAGCACCGACCACTAACAGCTGCAGAATTGCAATTCCACAAACCAACATTTACTTGGAAGTCAAAGCTCTATAGTGATTTGACATTTGGTTATGGCTTACGAAGCGGCCATTCCTAGGGTTCTCAATGGACTCTGACAATGGGAAGTGGAATCTTAAACTGGCGGAGACTGTCCGTCTTGAGCTCCAAGTGCGTTGCATCCCCTAAGCCTATTCCGATGAGGTATTCCGAGAAGGAAGAGGACGAGTAAAAATTTCTGCATGGTATATAGGTTTCCTGGCGATCGCGTTTCTTTTCCTTCCTTCTCGATCGCTGGCGCTATGCAGTGACCTTATCCCTCTCCCGACACTACTGCTATCCAACGGCGAAGCTCTTGTGTCCTGAAACACTGTCTTCAGCCCTACCCGCTAGTCTTCCGTTCCTCCCGTCTCTTGGTACTTGGCGTCTCAATGGCTTGGCGAAGGCCCTTTGGAGACCGCGCTGCGGCGTCTGGCACCGTTACCGAGGGCCAGGTCGAACAGATCTCCAATGGAAGCGTTCAGTACATCGGTGAGAAGGGCGGCAATGATGCACCTCCGACATACCAAGACGCCTCCGGCGCGCCCGTTGAGAACAACTCACCTCTGGGATATTCCGTCGGGCCGGTTACGATCACGTTGCTGAACATCACGATGATGATCGGTGCTGGTGTCTACTCTACACGTACGTCTTCTCTCCGGGCATTTGGCAGTCCACAGGGCATGCTAACATGCTTAAGCTGCTTCCATTCTCGCGGGTACTGGTTCCGTTGGTGTCAGTTTTGTCTATTGGACTCTTGGATACCTGGCAAGTCACCCGATTGATGCACGCAACCCGGCAGCGGCGGCTAGAATAGCAACAATGGCTGACTCAATCACGCGATTAGCTATGCATGGCATCTGGAGCCGTCTATCTCGAGTTCACCGCATATTTCCCCAGTCGATCCGGTTCCGAAGTCGTCTTCCTCGAACAGGCCTACCCCCGGCCCATGTGGCTCTTTCCAACCACATTCGCGGTACAGAGTGTCATTCTATCCTTTGGAAGTGCAAATGCCACGGGTAGGTGCAAACCCTAGATAGATCACGACTCGATCGCTGATCAGATGCAAAGTCATGGCAAACTACCTGATTGCCATATCCGGTCATGAGGGCACAGATTGGCAAATCAAGGGGACCGCCTTAGCCTGCTATACCCTAGCCACACTGAGTATGTTTCATTTGATCTGGACGTTGGTTGGTTTCAGTTGGCTGACCATCTTCAGCACTTGTGTTCAACACTAAGTACGCTTATTGGTTTTCCAACGGCGTAGGAATCGTGAAGATTTGCACTTTGCTTTTCGTCATCATCACGGGTTTCGTCGTTCTAGGCGGACACACAGAGGTTCAGGACCCCACGGCAAACTTCAAAGATGCCTGGTCTGGTAGCTCTTCGGCTACTGCATATGGCATGACTACTGCACTTTACCGCATCATCTTCTCATACGGAGGTAATTTCAAATGGAATCTTCCAGCTAATTTCGAAACCGAAGTCGAGTCAACTAACGCATGAAAAGGTTATAACAACGCATTCAATGTTGCCAATGAAGTGAAGGTATGTGGCCGAAGGGCCGAGGATCCCCCACAAGTGGTGATATGCTTATTTGAGTGCCCCTGCAGAATCCCGTCAGATCCCTCAAGATCTACGCTACCGCAGCTTTGACCACGGTCTACGTTCTTTACATGTTCGCTAACGTTGCTTTCTTCGCTGCTGGTGAGATATGACCCTTGTAGAATCACAGCCAAGCGACCCCCAGAAAGGCTAACTGATTGTTTCTTACTAGTACCAAGAGAGGATCTTGAGAACTCCGGCTTGACAGTCGCAAGCCTGTTCTTCACGGCAGTCTTCGGGAACTCTGGGGCTGTGCGTGGTCTGAACTTTCTTATTGCACTGGCCTCTTTCGGAAATATGATCGCGGTTATTATTGGACTTTCTCGCCGCATCAGAGAGTGCGGTCGCCAGGGCGTACTGCCTTGGACAAGATTCTGGGTATCTACAAAGCCTTTTGGAACGCCATTGGGACCGTATGCGGTAATTTGGTTTCTAACTGCACTAATGATTCTTGCGGTCCCGGCTGGAGACGCTTTCACCTTTGGTACGAGCCCCATACATGGCCCCGAGCTCGGCGTGGGATCCACCTCGCTAACGATGCCACAGTCAACGATCTCGGAGTCTTTCCCCAGGCTGCCTTCAACTTGGCAATGGCTGTGGGTATCTATGTCGTCCGCTGGCGGCGGAGTAAGCTGAACCTCCCCGAGCCCGAGTTCAAAGCGTGGCACGTGGTGATCATCTTCAACATCTGCATCCAGCTTTACCTTCTGATCATGCCATGGTACCCGCCAGCAGGCGGACAATACGCTGGTGACGTCAGCTTCTGGTATGCGACGTACGCGGTGACCGGTGTGGGAATGTGAGCAGTCTTTCTCCCCAATAATCTGACTCGCAACGGCTAACGAGATTGCAGTCTCCTCGCCTGTGCAGCTTACTACTGGTTTTGGGCATTCCTCATCCCAAAATGGAAGGGCTACAAGCTGCGCCAGGAACTCATTAGTTTTGAGGACGGTGCTCAGAGTAACCAGCTTCGGAAGGTCCCCTACGCCGACGTTGCCGAATGGGATGCTACTCACGATGCGGCTGGGCGCACCATCAACAACACCACCGTTACCGAAGCTCCGGTCCAAGAGAAGGCTGTGCGCACTTCATCTGAGGGCAGCAACTCTGATGTCGGGAGCTCAGTTTCTGTGAGTAATCGGAAAAACGGCGGTGTCTAGCTTATGAGATAATGAGATGCACTGCATGAGCCATGTCTGATCGTCATCTGGTACGGGCGCTGGTGATTAAGTAGCCGGATTAGAGTTCTTGCCTTTTCCCCGAGAAAACCAGCATTCCCACGGCACGCGGGGTATTGCGCAACACAAATCAATATATTATTGAGCTTGCGCTGATTGCGCCGCGTCGAATGTGCACGTGAAAGGCTGCATGAACATGAGTCGCCCTGCCAAGGCAGTCACTCAGCCTAACTAAGCTCAACCTGGGATAACTACACTGAGGCAATCATCACGATTAATGAGCCACAATTGTGGCAGATTACGGCTACCGTTCAAACTGCTGATAAGCAATCTATCGGACAACATTGCCTTGGCTTGGAGGGTGCGCTAATGTTGGTTTCGTCACACAACCGCGAGACACATGGGAAGGGTGATCCCGTTCCCTACCGGAGCACCCGGCAAGAAGGTTATTTAGACAGCTTCGGCATGCCTGGCAGAACGAGCCCGGCCGAGGGATGGGCCATGAAGGGCCAGACTGGGGACTTGGCGCGGCACAGGGCCGGCTGGGTTCCTGCGCTTGAGTCAGGGAATGCCCTCGTCACACAGCGCGGCTGTGGCGTTAGCGCCTCGCAAACTGTCGTTCTCGTTGTCTGCGAGGCTCTCGTGCTTCGGACTTTGGCATCGCTATCTTTTCCATCTTTGACTCGTCACATTTCATGCAGCATCAGATGATTGAACAAGGCACATCGATTACGTCAATGTCAATCCTCAATATCGAAATGCCCTTGTTCCCCCAACCCCTCAGACCCGCGCAAATCCATCCGTCTCCTCCTCGCCGGCCCTCATCGGCCAGCATCCGCAGTCGTCTCACGGTCCAGTAAGACGTCCGGGCGTGCACAACCGCGCGGGCGGGCGGGCGGCCTTGAATCGCACGCGCATCACACGTGGTTCGTGGGCTCGCGATAACGGGCGGGGTACTTGTCAATTCTGCATGAAAGGGTAAGAAAGTGCATGTACCAAGTGGAGAGCTGATAGCACACCGATGGCGGAATCGCCACAGAATTGAGTTCCCCGATATTAGGTCAAGCAACGTGATCCCTCTTTCAACGCCCATCAACTCCATCTTGGACCCAGCAAAATGGCCGGAGAGGTTGCACGGGCTCACCAACCGACATGTCAATGTGAAACCCCGACCCAGCGGACATCGGACGAACCAATGGACCATTCAGCCGGCTCCAGGGGTCATGATTCAGTCCTGGCCTCACCCTTCCCACCGGCGCAATCGCTCATGCCGAATCGAGGCGAGTGGCTCACTGCGTTAAACCATCTTTAGGATATATTGTAACCCAACTTCAAGAAACTCTGCGTGGGGCGAATCAATATCAGACAGCCCGCATGCATATTGTAGTATTTCGAGGTTTTATGCCAAGAGACAGATGACAGATTCTCAGGGCTCACGCACATGAGAGCCAAACCAGAAATAGACATAGTTCAACGGCTGGAGATACCCACGAGGCGTTCCTCGAATCTTGGGTCGGTGTATACGGACCTGTCCGCGGCAATGCGACGGTGCCTTTGAAGATACTTATGTGCAGCCCACGATCCAGCTGCTTGGGATCCTCTGTCCTGGTTCTTCTAGGGTCGCAGCAGATGGCCGCATCTGGTATCATGCTCCGTGCTCGCTGAAACGTATAGCTGGACTAGATATTCATTCTTCAAGCAGACGATTCCTGGTCTCTGGTCTTCTTGCATCTTCGTTTCAACTTGACATGAAAGGCCTCCTTCAGTGGGCGCTTGTCCTGCTGCCATGGGCAGCTGAGACCGTCCGAGGTCAGGCTAGTACCACGACCACGACCAGTTCGCCGCTTGATCTCATCAGCCAGATCCCTCAATGCGCGGTGAGTTGTCTGTCGCGGCGCCGCAAATATCAGCGAGATCTAATCCGTGTATAGGTATCGTGCGTCACCGATTCTTTTCTTGGGTCAGGATGCCCACTCGACAACATCGCTCAGTGCGTTTGCACCAACACGACCCTGTTGGAGGGCCTCTCTGGATGCGTGCAGACCTCCTGCGAATGGCGAGATCAACTGAGTACGTGTTTTGGTTTCGGGGATTGCAACCATTGCTAACAGACAATTACAGAGTTGTCGTATATGACCGATGACCTTTGCCGACCGTACCCCCACGCATCCCGAGATCTCGAAATCAAGTTGGTCGTAGCCGTGCTGGCTGTGCTTACGTTCCCCGTTGTGATTCTGAGACTCGTCTCAAGACGGTCTATCGCTGGAAAGCTGGAGCTGGACGATTGGACTACGTTGGTGACGGCTGTAGGTGCCAATGGCTTCCTTCTTGTCTTTCAAGGAATACTGACTTGTACGGAAGATTGTCTTAGCCGCCACCATGGGATGTGTCATCGCAAGTAAGTTGATAGTAGCTTCTCTTTCCACTCATCCCACTAACGTGCTCAAGGCGCCAAACTTGGATTCGGCCTCCACTACTGGAACGTCAACCCCGCCAACGCCCAGCGCATCATCCAAGTAAGTCTCCAGTCGTGACTATTCGTGCTTCGATCGTGCACTAACTGTCATGGCAGCTTTACTATGCTGTTCAGATGCTCTACATTATCGTTCTCATATTGGCCAAAGTGTCAATCGTCGCGCTCTTTGCGCGAGTTTTCCCAAGCCGCAAGTTTCAGCTTGTGAACAGACTTGTCTTTGTTTTTCTCGTCGGCCATGGACTGGTCTTTACCTTCGTCATCATGTTCGAATGCACACCGATTGCCGGCATCTGGGACCGGACTCTCATTCGTAAATGCGTGGACCTCAACGCCGTGGCACTGGCCAGCGCTATCCTAAGTATTGTCGAAGATATTGTCATTCTCGCCATGCCCATTCAACAGCTCAGCCAGTTGCAGCTGGGGTCTAAGAAGAAGCTGGCGGTCATCTTCATGTTCAGCTTGGGATCATTGTGAGTTGTTGCTCTTCATCGGCCTTTTGCAACCTGAAGCGCCTGGTGCTAACAGACATTAGCGCGTGCATCACTTCGATCGTTCGTCTTCGATGGCTGGTCCTGTTTGCTGATTCATACGACACCACATGTACGTTGCATAAGCAGTTGACTCTTGAAGCTGCTTGGAATTCTGACATTGTTGTACAGGGGATAACGTGGACTTTGTGACATGGAGCATCACCGAGATATCGGTCGCACTGATGTGTGGAAGCCTTCCCGCACTACGGCCCCTCTTCAAGAAGATCCCTGGTCTTCTGACAACAATCCGCGGACCGACCGTGGAAATCAAAGAAACACACGACAGAGGCAGCAGTCACATGTCGTTGCGCGACAAGGGTGTTATCCCTATGTCGCCAAAATCAAGCTCAATGGAACCGGATGTTGAAGAAGACATGATTATAATTCATATTTCAAACGATCACGACCCGCGGATGAAGCCTCTCCCCCCACCACCGCTGCAGCCACTTACCTATCAACCCCCTTGGCGAGGAAGCGGAAGCGTTAGTGGCGGGCACAGGACTCCAAGCCTGATGAGTCCAAGCCTGTTGAGATCGCCGAGAACGCCGAGAACACCAATGACTCCGATGACCCCAGGCAGCATGAGAAGTGTCAGAAGAGAGGCGGATGCAGAGTACGAGATGGACCTTCGAAGCGTCGTGAATACGAAGACGTGGATGTAGACGGATTTACTTGATACCCCCTTTCCTAACTTTTCTTCTAAACCTTCAATCTTAGTATATATTCAATATTATCCGTACATATGATGGTATCATGGCACGAGTGATGTTGCGCAAATGATATCGGCGTATCAACCTTAGATCTCGTAGGTGGTGTGAGATTCCCTGCTGAAGTATTCGCACGGATAGCAAGAGTCTAGCTGAATGTACCCTTCAGTGATTTATGGCTCAACGGACGTTGGGACGACAACAAGCTCATGGTCCATCCAGTGCGAGCTTGATGTAAAAGAATGTGGACGATTACCTCAGTTGGGGACGCTGCTAAGTGGGTCAGTTGTCGCAATCATTTTACGAATCGGAATCCATGGAGTTCTAAGTTGTAAGAGACAGAGAAAGACGACCTGACGTGCAGGCCAAGATAACCGGCCAAGACGCGCCGAGTGAGGCTCGGGCGAGCGCCAAGTCCAACACTTCAACAGTAAGATTCACTCAAGCGAGGCTTATCATATGGAACGAGGCGCAGTTGAGTGGTTGACGAATCTTTTCTGTATCATCTTCCCATGTCAGAGTTGGGGAGTCCGGGCTATTATCATCATCCATCGATTTCTCCTTTGGAGCCTGCTTTCCGAAGTCGTCAATCGGATCGAATGGACGAACATTTTGGGACGTAGAGGAAAATACATGTGCCGTCTGACTGCATGCCTAGAACGAGGCGTACGTGCTATGGCGTCCGAAGGATTGGTGCACCAAGTAAGGCTGGCGCCGTTCTATGTTGGCTGACGTTCCCGACTGAAGACGAGGGTTGGACATAAAGGGCTGTTTATCTTTCGTCTGTCGTTCATTTTCTAAGCCATTCATTTTCCAAGCTCAGATTATCTCTATTCCCTCCAACTTTGACTTGCGATCACACACCAACAGCGCACACAGCAAGACTTAAGAGTCAAGATGGGATCGCTCAATCCCCATGACAACTTGGTCGCTCTTGCCGAGTCGCTCTTGCAAGATGCTAGAAACCTTGCATCGACAGACGATAAGGCTGTTAAGTCTAAGATGTCCATGAAGGCAAAAAGGATGCTCCAACTTACGACAGGGCCAGAAGAAATGATTGGCGGGTTTGCCGTGGCGGTAAGAGTCCGCTCGATAACCTGACCAGTTTCAATGTTATCAAAATACATCAAATGACTGACTCTGGTGAAGATGGGCGAAATTGGCGCACTGAACCAGTTCATTGAATGGAAGCTGTTCGACGCTATCCCGGACAAGGGCAGTATCTCGTACGCGGCTCTGGCCACGTCTATCGACGCAGATGAGAGCCTCGTGGATAAGTGGGACTTCTGAAAGGGAAGAAATGGTTTGCTGACTGGCTTGATTTGAAGCCCGCCTTGGCGGCATGCTTGTTTCTACCGGCAGACTCGTCCAGACGTCATCGGGCCACGTCGCTCACTCGGCGTCTTCACGAATGTTCAAACACAAGAACCCGATCGGCAATCTCTTTCGAGTCATGTTCAGCCACGGCCTTCGCGGATACACGCATTGGCAAGACTACTTCGCCACATACGGAAACCATGAACCAGCCGGCGTATCACACAATCCGTACACATTTGCCTGGGGTCATCCGGAGCTCACCGTGTGGGAACACACCGATCTTGACCCGGAGAGAGCTGAGATCTTTGCATCTGCAATGAGATCTCAGGGCTCCATCGCCGGGCGGTACGGCGGACCGGCCTCGATCTATGACTTTTCCTGGATCGGAGAGGAAGCCATGTCTGCCGCATCGGAAGCAAGGCCGCTGATAGTGGATGTCGGTGGAAACCACGGCGATACGCTCAAGCATATTCTCGAAGCTGTGCCAAGCATTCCGCAGCATCGATGCGTCCTCCAAGACCGCCCAGATGTGATCAGCGAGGTGACGAGGGAAGACGATCAGGGGCTGAGCGAGGTCGTCAAAGTCGGGCACGACTTCATGCAGGAGAACCCCACTAAGGGTAAGTACGCCCTGTCAGAGAGGAGCAACAAGGTATAATGTCCGCTGGCCGCGCATCAGTGCTAATAGTGCGGTTGCTTGACAGGCGCCATGATCTATCTGCTCCGCCGAGTACTCCACGACTGGTCAGACCAGGCCTCTATTGAGATTCTGACGCATCTCTGCGCCGCATTGCCCAGAGATGAGCCGCGCGCTAGAGTTCTCATAATGGAACAAGTGGTGTCGGACCCGCCGTCTGTTAGAAGCGCGGCGGCTGACATGATCATGCTCAGCATTGGGGGCAAGGAGCGCACCGAAGAAGGGTTTGAGAAGATCGCCAAGGCATCTGGTTTGAAGATTGTCAGAATCCATCGCAAGGAGGGAACAGAGATTGGAGTGGTTGAGTGCGCGAAAGCTTGAGGAACGGGCTCTTCCGGGTGGCTGCTTATGGCGGGGTGTCATGAGGCAGGTCATGATGCAGGCTAATGTCATGGCACGAGCCGGGCACTGGCGTGCAGGGTGCCAGATGTATTCGCGGTCCCGAGCGACCTGCAGAATAACCGCTACGTTCGTTTCTCTTTCGCACTTTGGAATGACCCGGCTGTCTGGCCCTTTTGCTATCGATGTTGAGATGACATATAGCAAAACCCGGCGCTCTGTTCTGTTTGGGATCCCGACGAGAAAACCATGATACGGCACTGATTCTCATCCAATGCGAGGAGGTTAATCTCAGATCTGTGAAACATCAACCCAGATTGTTTGGGTCCTCTCTAACGTCGCAAACGTTCAAACTTTCCAAGTTGAACCTCCCCCATCCACAGCACCACTCGGGCTGAAGCTGCATCTGCTCAGACCAGTTGTAACACCGATTCTCCGGAGGCCGCAGACGCACGTCCGCTTTCAACCGTGCCGCGTCCGCAGCCAAGCGATTCGGCCGGTGATGGGCCGATGGGCTCGGACTGGCACGTTCCTACAAAGAACCTGTGCAGCTACAGAGCTCGAAATCTGCACGAGGCATTGGAAACCGACTCCCGAAAAACGACATGAGATATGACGAGGAGAAAAGTGTGTCGGGTTGCACATGGGGCGGCCATTGAATAGCTCAATGTCGCGCAACACCCTGACCAGTGTCCCGACGAGTTTCCCCCCAGTCCCTTCTTTCGCCCATACAACTTCAAACCTGAGCAGAAAATCTCCAAGAGCGACGTGAAGAATGGAGGAAACGAAGTATGTGAATGTCGCGCAGGAGGAGAGGGAGGGCACCGAGGGCTTGGGAGGAACAACAACAGATGAGGCCATCACAACAGACGAAGATGGCCAGTCGACTGAGGATTCGCCGCTGATGACGGATTCGACACCGTCGACGCCAGCACTTGAAGCGTTCGCAACGCCACCGGAGTCCAGGATGCCTTCGAGACCGGCGACGGCTTGCTCCAATACGAAGGAACAACCTGGTGAGGCTCGACGGATAGCACGCCGGCAATCGCGGGCAGAGTCCCACAAGAGTGGTAGAAGCGGCTCGACTCCGCGTCAGGAAAGACAATCAAGCAACGAAAAGCAGGAGAGAGTATCGCAGTCAGACGAAGATGTTTTCCCCGAAGGAGGAACACGCGCGTGGCTAGTAGCCGCCGGCACAGCCGCGATCTTGTTCTGCTCTTTGGGATACACCAACTCTTTCGGTGTGTTCCAGGCATACTACATGCGGAATCAACTGTCTGATCAAACGCCCGACGATATCTCATGGATCGGTTCTATCCAGGCGTTTCTGGTCTTTGCTTCTGGCGCAATCGGGGGACCTGTCTTTGATCGTTATGGTGCCTGGGTAAGCTTGCTTCGCCCTTTGAACGCTCGTCGCGAATTGGATCATCGACTGACGGTCTCCAGGTTATCCGCCCGGCAGCAGGTCTATACATCTTTTCCATCATGATGACCAGCTTGTGCCACGAGTACTGGCAGTTTATGCTGGCCCAGGGCGTGTTGAGCGGTATTGCCAACGGACTGATCATGTTTCCCGCGATGGCCGCCACGCCGCAGTACTTCTGCAAGAGAAGAGGCGCAGCCATGGGTCTCGCGATCGCAGGCTCCTCGGTCGGAGCAGTGATATTCCCCATCGTTCTCTCGGAGTTGCTGGATCGGCTGGGCTTCGGCTGGGCGGTTCGAATCTGCGGCTTCATCATGATCCCGCTGTTAATCTTCTCAGCCTTCGCAGTCAAAGCGCGTCTCCCCCCTCGGAAGACTCGATTCTTCCTGTGGACCGCCTTCAGAGACCCCCTTTATGTGTTTCTCATTCTCGGCGTCATGTTCATGTTCATCGGCATGTTTATCCCAATGTTCTACCTCCCGACGTTCGGCATCGCGCACGGAATGGACCCAAATCTCGCAGGGTATCTTGTCGCGATTATCAACGGAGCTTCGGTTCCGGGTCGAATCGTTCCTGGAATCTTGGGCGATAAGCTGGGACGCGTCAACATTCTCTTCTTCGCAGGCTTACTCACCGGCATCATGATCTTCTGTTGGACCAAGGCGACGACCAACGCGGGCATTATTGTGTTTGCGGCATGTTATGGCCTCACGTCAGGGGCCATCATATCTGGAGGGTCTGTGGTCTTCACCTTATGTCCGAAATCGCCGAAAGAGATTGGAACGTACATGGGGATGGGCATTTCGATTGCCTCGGTGGCTGTGCTAATCGGTCCGCCGGTCAGTGGTGCCCTTCTGAACGAGTACCACGGCTTCACGCAGATTTCCGTCTTCGGCGGTTCGGTCTGTATGGCGGGCGTAGTCTTTACGATGATTGCCAAATACTTCTCAAAGGAGGGGCTTCTAGGCTTGGTGTAGTGGCTATGGACGGGCTGGTCATGCGATATGACCCGCAATGGCAGTGGACACGGAAGAAAGCAAGTATGGTTACTGGTTAGGTGGTGTTCAGCCATGAGGACGGTAGCCGGGCGATATGCTGTACAGAGGCTTTCCTAGGCACTAAGGAGCAAGGGGGCGGACGAGATGTCTAGCTGGCGGGTGGGACATTACTGGCGGAATTTGCCCTTCTATTTGCTGAGCCGGCAGCATTACATACATCTCAGTCAAATCAGCCCACCGTCCGGCTCAGAGATAACTGGCCTACAGTATGAGTTACGTGGTCTTAGGCCATACACAAAGAATGAATCACATGTACCATGGTAGAGGGGCATGTTCGACTATAAGACTTACAAGGTTCACTGTGTTGATGCCATACCACTGGGAGGTTGATCAAAGACATCTCCACGGTTCAAGCCGGCAGTTGTGCCATTGCCTCCCTCTGTTTCCATCTCACACAGTGAGTACACCTCGTACGATGAGGCAGTTCCGGGAAAACCTTCCATCAAGCCCATGATCCTTTCTATCTATACTACCTACCCATGGATACAGACTGACCGTAAAGCCAGAAAACCAGTTTCACCTAGCGCTACATCACGTAGCAATTCATTAGGGCAGGACAACCCCTGAGCGCGATCATCGGCTCCGCTCCGCCCCTTCGACTCAAAACGGGCGTAAGGTACCCACTAAGCTGGCATGGAAAGCGACTTCCACCACGTATCCTTCGCAGTAGCCAGCCTTCCGGCCAATTGATACCATTTTGGGCTACGCCTCCCGCGGGACCCAGGAGCCGAGTCGCAACAGTAAAAGTACAGTTTGCTCACAGTGATAAACCGAGAGCGACTTGGTTGCCTAAGCTGCCAAGCCACTTTCTAGGTTCAGCTATAGGGTATCCTCTTGGTACAAGAAACATGAAGTGTGAGAAGGCCTCAAGCCTATTGACAACTCGTGGCCTCAGATCCGAAGTTTCTCCATGTTCTGCCTTTTCATAGAAGATAACTATTCCTCACCTCCTGACTCATTAGAGTATTCATCACGATCCTCGTGCTACTATCGTATTCAATCTTGTCTAGGCGGTACTCACAATCTCCACTCGCTCTTGGCTTCTGTAGAGGAACCAACTAGAATCCTGACCGGTAGACTACGACTCAGTACAGAAGCATGGCTGTACCCTTGCCCATCACCAAAGGACCGATTCGCAGCGCCTCAGAGTTACGCGGCGAGGAGATTCACATCCTGAAAAGCTGTGCATAACCAACCCCTAGCAACGGTCTTCGTCTACGATTGGCAGAGTCTAAACCGCACGAGGCCCTGACGTAACGAACCCAGACTGGGGGGTCGGGGAAGTTCTGGCACAGACCGAGCTCGAACCAGCCGGCAAGGATGCTCATCTGTCGGAATGCCCTCTCATTGGATGTGCTGGGATGGCTAAGTGCCAGCGGCGGACGCTAATGCAGCCTGCTGACGCCGCTAAAATTTGGTGCAGGGGTGTTAAATCCGTCCCGCTCGTTTGTGTCGATATGCTTCGCCTTTGTCGATTACAAACCCTTTCTCTCCTTAGAGTCGTGGTTCCAGACGGCATATCTACCGCGACTATGCAACTCATGACTAGCGGTCGAGGAGAAGAATCTTTGAGAACAGGACAGCACGATCTCTGCAACACCTCTGTTAACAAAAGGAGGGGTAGTCCACGAAAATTCTGTTCTCTAGAGAACGGTAGAGCTTTCATCCAGGCCCGAGTCATTGGGAAATGACCCCACCAGAGGGCAACGAAACCGATTCGACGATAGAGTTGCGGGCTCGCGGGAGCATCCTGGCCACCCTCAATGGTGGAAGACCGTCAGCAGGCTGCATATATGGAACGTCAGCCTTGATCTCCGAGCATTATTGTCCAGCCCATTGTCATCGTTCCCTCACGGACGACCTCCGCCTGCCGCCGCCGCCAATCGCGACGCTTCTAACGCTGACGCTGCCAGATCCGGTAGCTTTTCGACGGGAAGAACAATCTCGGTAGAACGGTAAACTATTACGAACAGCAAGCAGCTAGGCCACTCAAGGTCGACGATGGAGATGTGTTTCACCCCTGGAGCAGCCGTTCCCGCAGGGACGTCGATCCCGGTGCTGGCGAATCCGCGTCTGGCGGAGCTGCGTGATCCTTCCGAAGACTGGACCGGCGTGACCAGCACGGCTGAGAGGCGGAAACTGCAGAACCGCTTGAACCAACGAGCAAGACGTTAGTCAATCCTTACTAAGACTGTTTCTCTTACGTTCTTACCTCGGTCTCGGTGTTGAATTCGTTGACTAACACAAGTACCCCTTTCGGGAAACAGGGAGACGAAATCAGAAATCAAAGCAGACAACACCGCCAGATGCGGACTCAGAATTCGATCTGACCGCGGCAAAGATAAAATTAGAAACGCCATCAAGCGCAAGCCCCGAGTCCAAATCTCTCGTAGCCACCACACCCAAGAACGTGTTCAAGAACAACGTGTCCAAACTCTGCGAGCTCGGCAACGAGGAGACGCGGCAGATGCTCTCCATGTTCGCTGAGGAGGCTTACGTTGACTACATCAACGGCAAACCCTGTCCGGGGTACCTCACGACCCTCGTACGCGTCAACGTCTTCCACGCCATGGTCCGCAACGCCCAGGCCCTCGACTTCAACGCGGAGTGGCTCACCTACGAGGCCATCTCCCCCTTCAACAAACTGGGTCCAGGCCTCGGCCCCTCGACGACGGGGCCGTCGTGCCCGGAGAACATGCGCCCCACGGCGCTACAGCTCGCTGTCGAACACCACCCCTGGATCGACTTCTTCCCTCACCCGCAGATGCGTGACAATTTCCTGCAGATCGTGGCGGACAAGGGCGAGGACTACATCGACGAGGATGACATGTGCCGGGACATTGTGGACGTGGGGGCCGGGGCCGGGGTCGAGGAGGCCGCGCTTATTGTATGGGGCGAGCCCTGGGACCCGAGAGGGTGGGAGGCTACGGAGTCCTTTTTGAGGAAATGGGGCTGGCTGCTGGTTGGCTGCACGGAGATGCTCGAGGGGACGAATTATTGGCGGGAGAAGCGAGGGCTGAAGAAGCTCAAGTTTAACTGACAGACCTTGCAGAGTTTATATCCCAAGTCTCAACAAGAACGGCAGCGATCAGATTGCGATTCGTTCATACCCAGCTGTGTGCTATTCTATTCGAACGCAAAACCTACGACCGCTCCCGCTCCCTCCGTCTCTTCTCCAGAGTCTCCAACATCTTGTGGAAGTGCGGCAAGAATTCTTCACACTCGACCTGGAAGCCCTCATGCGCACCAGGGACATCGAATCGCGGACAGTCTAGAATCTTGGCCTGCTCATCCACAGACCTCGCGTACCACGCATCACGGCTCCTCACGCCCCTCAGCAGCCCAACACTCGTTCCGTTCTCCCTAATACGATTGAAGTTCGGCGTGTACCCCATCAACGGCCCAAACTCATTCGCCCAGAAATTCTGCGCGTTCCACGGCTCCGGCTCCATCGGCCTGGGCACACCCTCGTCGTCGTACCCCAGCAACTGCGGCTCGAACTCCGCCGCCGCGGCCTCCATCCCCTGTGCCTCGTAGAACTCCCTTAGGTGGTACATGTTGTCGTAGATGGCCGCGGCGTCGGGCAGCAGGTTGGTCGCGGGCGACTCGTGCGCAATGATGTGGTCGACCATCTCGGGGAAATCGTGCGCAAACTGCAGCGAGAAGAGGCCGCCGGAGCTGCTGCCGAAGACGATGGCCTTGTCGAAGCCGAGGGCGCGGATGACGGCGCGGATGTCGCGGGCCTGCTGAGGCGGGCTCAGCTTCTTGGGGGCCGCGACCCGGCTGGCGGACATTTGGCGCCGGTCGAAGGTGGCGCAGGTGTATTCGCCCGAGAGGGCGGTGATGAGGGGGTTGTATTGCCGACCGTGGCCGTTGCCGCCGGGGACGAAGACTATGAGGGGGCCTTGGCCTTGGTACCAGTAGTGGAGGTCACAGCCTTCATTATTGACGATTGCTTTTATCGGGTTAAATGCCATGTTGGACGAATGATGTGATGGCTAATGACTTATGTGGATGTAATGCATATAAAAATGGTTATTGGAAAAGAGATCAAAACTTATTCTTCAGCCTGGGGTCTAGAACTCGGCAACCCATATCCAGGAGACACGTGTTATTTAAGTACGGATTTCCCAACGCAACCAGAGCCCCTGCAAAGAGTCTTGTTGGAATCCTTCAGAGCACCGCCGGGCAAGATAGGTAACCTTACATACGACACAGCCACCCAACAGGAAATTATCCGCCAAGTCAAGTTTAGCCGGTTATCCCCACTCGAGAACTTATCCCAGCAGGCATGAGTAGTCGTCACTGTTGAAGACGCATAAATGACGCGGCTCTAAGCCCATGGAGATATAATCAGAGTAAGCTTACTTGTGTGACTCGAACGGCGAAGAACGCCGCCTAGTTTCTCACCAGCTGACGACCGAGAGTACGAGTCCGAGTTGCCGAGGAAGCCGAGTGGGGCTTATCGGGCCTCGGGGCCGGTACCGGATCCACAATTCCGGCCCGAGGGACCGGGTGCCCATCTACCAGGCAATAGGCGGCGTCGAATCATACATCACTCAAACCATAGTTCCGAACCGAGAGATGTTTTTGTTTATGCAAGATAGTATATTCAGGCTCATATAAGCAAATATTAAGAGAGTTTACAACAAACAGCAGCCATTCGCAACAACGCGACAACTGCCCACCTCACACCCCAGGCCTACTCATTCCTGAAGCTTGCGTTCAAGCGAACTACGCGCAAAGCCAACCATTCGCAACAAAAACTGCACCTTAGTTGGGGGCGATCCAGGGTCTGCACTTGTTCGCGGCACAGAAGCCGTTGCAGCACGATGCGACGAACTGGCCGTTCTTGTAGCAATCGCCATAGATGCCTAGGCAGAAGCCCTGGCAGCTGACCGAGATGATGGGCTGGGGCGGGCCGACGATGATGGCCTGGTCGCCGTTCTGGTTGTTGATAGACTGGACGAGCGTCTTCTCGCCAGCGGTGTTGAACTGGCAGTTGGAGTAGGCGAAGTAGTCGTTCGCGTCGATCTTGTCGATGGCGATGTTGTTGTCTACGATCATTGATTAGCATCGGTGTTTGTTTACATAAGTAAGTGTGATGGTGGTGATCTGTGTGACTTACTTGTAGGGTAGGTGTTGCCGTCGGCTGGGATGGCAAGGTCGTAGGAGGCTGGG
Source organism: Colletotrichum fructicola Nara gc5 (assembly GCF_000319635.2). Lineage (NCBI taxonomy): Eukaryota > Fungi > Ascomycota > Sordariomycetes > Glomerellales > Glomerellaceae > Colletotrichum > Colletotrichum fructicola. The sequence goes on along the minus strand of NW_027094051.1, from coordinate 997,373 downwards.
CCGCCGTGGAAGGTGAGGTGGACGGTTTGCACGTCGTCGCGCTCCTCGAGTGGGTGAGCGAGGGCGGGGAAGACGAGGGCGAGAGCCGTCAGGAGGGTTGCGGCGAACTTCATGTTGAGAGATGGAATGATACAGCGACTGAAGTCTGAGGATGGGTTGTGAACGATGGAGGCTCTGGTCTGTGCGATGAGGCGATGAGATGTCGATATGGTGTTATCTTCTGGAGATCATGTCGAGCTTATATAGCCATACAGGCTCGCAAGGTCCTGCTCATCAATACAGCGTAAGGCACAGAGATCACAAACTCGGTGAAGCGTATGACCCGACCCGTCCATCACTCTCACGATCCTCGTCGTGCCCCAACGGCAGCAGCCAGCCCGCGATCAACACGTCGTCCTCCCTCAACCGTCGACGCCGCATCCATCATGAGAATAGCCAATACGAAATGCATCTGTACACCCCAACGATAATCTATTTTCGTCTCGTCATGTCTACTCACGACCAAATTCCGCTTCGTTCAGCTGGCATCCCTATTTGCATGCCTCATACCAACTCCGGTTAAAGGCCGATCAACCTCGTGTAGATAGCCAACACCCCGCCAAACGAGCCTAAACGTCCCGCTTGTGGCGTCACTTCAGCCAATACCGACGTCGCGCGTAAGCCACTACGGCGGAAGCGATCCTGGGGCTGACTGGGACCCTAGCGTGATGTCTTCTACCCTTGGCTTCCGAGGAGCTGAAAAAGATTTACCGTTGAGTGGGCAGCTAGGGATGACATGACAATTGCATGTTCCCAGGACGCTGTTCCCCACGATTGCGCCTGCTGTAGCCTGCCTAGTCGAATGCGTGCATCGTCGATCGGCCTGCCAAGTCTGGGGAGGGACGGCACCGGCACATTCGGCGGCGGAAATGTCAGAATCAGATCGCCTCACGGCTGACGCGGGGCAACGGTTCCTCGTATTTGAATGCCGCGCCCTACGCTATCGCGGGGCGAAAGAGCAGGAAAAATGTACATCTTTTCAGAGGCATGTCTCAGCTTAGGGCTTCTAGCACGTGTAACGTTGGACTTGAGGTGAGAAGACTGGTTCTGAGTAAGACATTATCCCCGGCGGTGAGCTGGGTACACTTTGAAAGGCCCGACGATGGAAAGCTAAGGGAACGAGTTGTTTTGATGACAGGGAAATTCAACAGAAGGCTACTATACTTTTCGAGCCGATGATTACGCATCACAACACGTTCAGGCAGAAGCCGACTTGTGCTCCTCTCGGGTACTCACAGCTCGGTGATCGCCCTCAGCTTCCGCCTACGTGGGTCTGACATCTGCACCCTGCAGTCAGCTGCGAATCCCCAGATCTCAGTCCCATCCAATGATGACGGAAGAGTCTCAGATGGCGTTCAGCGGGAAACCAGATTACCCTCTGGAGGCTGACTGTGAAGCTTGTTCGGGATACATATTATCGCAGGCTGACCATCGTTGCCTTGGACCTCTAAGACATCTTGTAATTCTTGTGCTTCCTTCCTCTTAACGGTCACCCACATGATGACGCCTCGTCGCCCGCTCTACGTCTCGCGCATCTATCGAAACCGTGAGGTACGACCGCACTCATGCAAAGGGCATCTCGTGAGGCGGCCCCAGCCCCGCCACCCTCATCCCCTTCGTCGACGGCAAGCAATCATCCCCATCCCACGGATCGCAGTCCGGCTTGCACACCTTGCCATCCTCCGGCACAACCCCGTGCTCGAAATACTCCTGGATGACCTTCTTCATACACTTGCTCCCCGTCGCGAACGCGCAGTGGCCAATCGACTCCTGCACCACCACCGTGGACCCGGGATGCCGCGCGCTCATCTTGTACGCATTCCTCAATGGCGTCACGGGGTCCAGCCTCGAAGAGAGAAACAGCAGCGGCGCCGCCGGCTTCCCCTCCACCACAGCTGGATCGTGCGGCGGCGTGCTGAACGGGCCCGTGTACCGCCACTTCGGCCGCACATCCCACGCCGAGCAGGCGACGCGGATCTGCGACCAGTACCCCGCGAACGTCGGCGACTGGCCAACCAGCTCCGCAACGTACGCGGAGAACGCCGCCAGTGTCAAGTTGGTGTGGTCCTCGGCGTCGCCGCACAGGATGCTCTGGCCGCCGTCGCCGAAGGTGGAGGGCAGCGCGGTGCCGTTGGGCGCGGCGCAGGCCTGGTCGAGCTCGGGGATTGACTCGACGGCGTCGTTGAGGAGGAGGGTGTAGTTGCCATCAACGGTGGCGCTGAGCTTTTCTGCGAGGGGGACGAACTTGCGGTAGGGGTCGTAGAGGGGTCTCTTGAAGGCGTCGACGACGTCGTAGCCCGTGAGGATGTGGGTTAGCTTGCCGTCGAGCACGGAGATGGGCTCGTCGTCGAGGCGCTTGACGAGGTCTGACACGCGTGATCGGATGTCCTCCCATTTCGTGTCTGACTGGCGGTAGAGGGCGCACTTTGATTCTACGGCGAAGCAGGTCTTGTAGAATTGTTCGAGAAGCTCCTCGGTGTCTTGAAGGTTTGTCCTCCAGCCCTGTCAGGGGAGGTCAGCAATCTTACTCCCACTCATCACTAGGTATGAGACGCGATTGACTCACCCCTTCGACGTAGTCGTCGGCATCCACGATGCCATCAACGATGACTCTGCCGACGCGACCGGGATACATTGATGCGAAGGTGTTTCCAAGGAGACTGCCGTACGAAAAGCCAAAGTACTGCAGCCGCAATGGTCCCTTCTCCTCCCGAGCCTGCAACGGCTTCTGCGCATCACCATCCCCACCACCCCGGGCGGCAGCAGCCTCCTCGTCACGCAGCTCCTGGATCTTATCCAGAATGTGAACCATGTCCCTAACGGTCGACGCCGTCGTCGCAAACGGGATAATCGACCCATTCACCGCGCTCTGCGAGCAAAGCTTCCCATACCCCTGGACCCTAGCCCACTGCCTCCTCAACGCATCCGGACCAGCACTCATCGGTCCCACAGCGAGCCTCTGAATCATATCGGTGCCGCGCGCCAGGCTGTCTTCACCATAACAATCCGGCCGCGGGGTGGTGAACTGCACGCCGCGCGGGTCCCAGCTGAGGATCTCGTACTTCCTGCGGTCGGAGTCGGCGGTCTCCTGGTGGGCGTAGCCTTCTGAGAGCATGAGCTCAACGCCGGAGCCGCCGGGCCCGCCCGGGTTCGTGAAGATGGTGCCGCCGAACGCCGGGTCCGAGTCGGGCACTTTGGCCGGGCGCTTGATGATGGCGAGAGTGACATTGTAAGGATTGGAGGCGTCGAGCCAGTCGAGGGGCACGATGAGGCGCGTGCAGTTATACTCGGAGTAGCAGGGGTGGTAGGAGAGCTTGTGCGTGGGCGTGATGGTGTCCCAGTCGAAGTCGTGCAGCTTGTGCTTGCTGGCGGCGCTGGCGGCGCCGAGGAGGCCGGCTAAGGCGAGGTGGGTGAGCCAACCCATGTTGAGGGTTGTAAGTTTGATGCCTGGAATGAGCGCGTTGAATCGTGGATGGGTTTGGATGAAATTTCGGTGTTAGTTGGTGAAGGAGAGATGAGATGTTGAAGAGGAAGAGGAAGTGCCAATTGATGCGGGCGCTTCGCTTGGCTTCGGGTGGCTGCCGCGGCTGTGTGAGAGTGATCGATCGATTTCCCCAACCACGGTGCTCATGCAAGCCTGGTTTTAATCTTATCGCCCTGCCGTTACACTATCAGTCAGCCGAATTGAGTTTGAGATGAGTGGTGGTGTTGAGATGAAGAAGGGGGAACATGTGGTTTTCAAGTAGGTGTCGATGTCAGCAAGGAACAAAATGATCCCGACAAATCATTCAGGCACGTAATGATCTTACGCCGCATGGTCGCGTCCACATCGGCCAAGCGAAATCAGGAAGGTGCTTAAGCATGTAAGAATTGGCGACTCTCGTCATTGCCTATGAATCTCAACTATGAAATGACTAGTCAGTCTACTTTCATGAACCAAGAGCAAAACTCGCAACGCTGTGAGAATAGATACACTCGAGCTAGCATCGTCATCATCACTGCTGCTTGGCGTCGCCAACACGAATGATCAATGACCCAACGCCTGTTCCGCTCGCCCACTGGCGATGCGCGTCCTGCACATCCTCCAGATCCCACACCTTCTTAATGGGCACTCTGATCTTGCCCTCGCCCAGCAAGCCAAACATGGCCTTCAGGTTCGGCTCAAACGTCGCATCATCGCGGGTGATGTAGTAAAACCACGTGCGCTTGGGACAGAACGGCACCATGCCGCGCGCCAGCAGCTTCATCGTGGGCACCACCGTCGACCGCGGCGCCTTACCGTCCCCGCCGAGCGAGTTCAAGTTACCCCCAAACCCGATCAGCATGCCGCTCTTGGACAAAATCGTCCAGCTCTCGTCCCAGCTCTCGAAGCCGAGCGGGTCAAACACGGCGTCCGCGCCGCCCATCTCCTTCATCGCCGCCATCCAGTTCTTGTCCGTGTACACGAACGGGTGGCCGCCCTCGGCGCGGACGGCGGCGTGGTTGCGCTCCGACGCCGTGCCGTACACCTCGGCGCCCTGCAGCTGGCACAGCTTCATCAGCGCGAACCCGACGGCCCCGCTGACGCCGTGGACAAAGACGCGCTGGCCCTTAGCGACCTTGGCGTGCTCGTGCACCATGGCGTAGGCGGTGCCCCAGTCGAGCACGAGCGCGGTCGCCTGCTGCAGGTCGAGCCCGTTGGGCACGCGGACGAGGTACTTTTCGGGGATGTTGACGAGCTCCGCCTCGGCGTCGTACACGGTCATGGCGGCGACGGTGTCGCCCGGGTAGAACTTGGAGGCGCCGGGCCCGTTGGTCTTGACGGTGCCGACGAGGCAGTAGCCCGGGGTCAGCGGGGCCGATTTCTGGAGCGGGTAGACGCCCTTGCGCATGTTGATGTCGGCGCCGGAGAAGCCGGAGTAGATGGTGGCGATCTGGACGTGGTCGGCGGCGGGGGCGTCGATGGTGTCTTGGATGACCTTGACTTTGGACTCGTCGCCGAACTCGGTGATGACGGCCTTGCGGATGGTGGTGGATGCCATTGTGAGTGTGTTGGTTGGTGGTGTGCTGGGTTGGTCTTGAGATGGTGATCGATTGAGATGATGTTGCTTCAAGTCGGATGCTTTTGCTTGCTAATGATTCTAATGATCCAGTATCGCAAAGACATGACTGCGAAGTGCTTCTCTTTATACTTCAATCCCCAACATGCCCTTCACGCACAGCCAGGCAGCTGTCGGATGGTGATTCCATCGTCCGCTCCCATCGCGCCGTTTGACACTACCAACCAACGTCTCAAACAACGCCTCGCAAGGCGTCTTTAGCCCGACCCAGCGCCATCTCGGCGCAGAAGCGCAGGGATTGACGCCACGATGAGCTTGATTGCGCCGCACGCCGGAGCGACATTTTGGTGGTGATCCGCGTGTTGGAGATGTGTTGGCTGGCTATGTTCCCAGGTTGGCCATGTCCGCTGTGCCGTGTGGCTGCAGACAATAAACGGGGCCCGACAGGCACTGCAAATGAAGAGTTGCGCCGACTGGAAGGATTCGCGCCTTTGGGGGCGCGCTTCGCTCTTTAGCCGGAAGGACTTTGGGCCGCCTCGCTTCGCGCTTGGGGTCCCCCAGGGAATTTCGACAGCGCCTCCCCCTCGTTGTCCGGATGCAGTAAAGTCTCTCTTTCATCAAGCCACGCACGCAGGACCGGTGCAATGTTGAACCACCTGTGACGAGTACAGGGCTGAACACTAGCGATGAACGGGCCGCTGGCGTTCGCTGCTGGATGACTGGCGTCTGGGAATAAGCTTCGTGGTGGCGTACTTGAACGGCGTCAATGTTTGACCGCTAAAGCCATCGAGCTGAAGTAAGATATTAGTGAACAATAGCGGATAAACGCTTCAACATGAGCCAAAAGTTCCAATCACTCAGCTGCGAAATGTGGTGAATCAGATTTGCGCTTCATTCTCAATTTTGCGCCGACAACTATGCGTATTGGACGTCTTCCAAAGTCAACGTTTGTCATTCAAGAGTGAGTGACCTGTTTAGCAAGGTCTAGGGAGGCTAGCCCAGCTGTAAACCGGGCTTGTTGGTACCTACCTAGGTAGGTAACTTCGAGCGGTACATGTACGCCGAGGGTCGAAATGATGATCACTTGGTGAACATCAGAATATACATGCCCGATAATACTTAGCACCATCACACTGCAGCACATTGTATGTGAGGATAAGCCTCGGGAACGATGGTACGGAGAAGACTGAGCATTGTGGGCAGTCAAAATTGAACAAAATTCCCAGTTAACATCCAATCCTGAGCCATCGAGTCAGCGTCAATCAAACAGAGACCATCTATTTTTTTTTCTTCTGGACATTCGTGACTATATTTCCTTTGTATTCGACTACTCTTATCAGAGACGATAATAGCCGTAGCAATAACAACGAGGACCAGAGTAATAATAGCAATAATAATGATAACGACGATAATAAATATAATAACGACGACGACGACGATGACGATAACAACAACAACGATAGCAAAATAATTAGATTATGGCCACAGGAAAAGTAGTCGGCATAGCACAGGAAAAATAGGCGGGCTCCTAATAAAGAGCATTCAATCACAAAGCCCGAATCAGCCTAACAAAGTCTTTCAGGAACTAACTTCCCTAAGGAGACGCCATCTATAAGGTCATTACTGGGACTGATGTTGAACTTCTACCTATAATTACTCCGGGTTCATAACACAAGAGGAGAGAACTGGGTTTATAACTTGTGTGTAAATTCTTACGATCTCTGCCAGAACTTGATACTTCGCACCTTCCAGGCGTCGTTGGCCGCAAGGCGCCAGCTTTACTCGACGATAGTGTCACAACCTTGCTGTCCAAACGCCCCGGCCACCATAGCACCATCAATTCCGCCTCAAAACAGCGGCGACTCATGGAAAGTATTCCTCATCTTCAAAGTTCTTCGGGCGCGATGGCTCCGGCCCTGGTTTCAGACGACGTTCTTTGTCTTCAGTCGAAAAGTATAAATACCAGCGGTTCCTCGGACCCCTCGCTTCCTTTGCAGCCGCCCGTCTCGCTCCTTCTGTCGCGCTGATGAAACACATCCACTCGCCCATCTGCACGTTCATGTCGAGGCTGAGAGGATCGCCGAAGGGCGAACCCCACTCTTCCCAATCATAGCTGTGGTGGTCCGGCTCATTGAAGAGCTCCTTCGGCATCAGTGGAATGTGCTCGTCGCGCCACATCTCTTTGTTAGGGCGTAGATAACTTCTCGACCACGAAGTTGGGTAAGGCCAGGGCTCGTAGTGGAAAGCGTGACCGGTGGGGTCGATTAGCTCAACTCCGTGCTCTTTCGCGCGCTGACAGACGTCTTCGCGGTAGTGCGAGTCCATTACCTGGACAGCCATCTCCAGCTGCTGCTGGGTCGGCTCCGTGCCGGCTGTGAGCTCGTTGTAGAATTCCTGGTAGCTGGATGCGATACAGGCTAGAGTCACCTGGTGTTTGAGGTCGGGTCGTCGCCATACGAGCTCACGAAGTGTGGTTTCGTGCGGGTGGTGCGGCCACCAGAACAATGAGGGAAGTGTTGCACCATCCGTTTCGTGATCGATACGCGAGAGATCCCCATTCATGATGGAACGCGCGTGAATGGCCTGCCAAACGAGGTCACTGTGGGTGGTCCCAGGACGTACAATATCATCGACGCACGTAGAGAGCCATCGTGCAAAGGGAGTATGATGGTACACCCCGCGAAGGACGGCTGTCAGTTCGTTAGGGATCAACACAGGCCGCCTCAGTCGCGAATAGCGTTCAACATTGCCGTTCCATGCGGCAAGAAGAATGAGGACATCCTTGTTGAGAGCTGGAAGGTCACGGGGCAGCGGCATGTAAACCAGCTCGGTGAAACGTGCCTCAAGGGTTGAACACTCGGATGTTGGCCAGGAGAATGGACTCGCATAACCATCCTCTTGAATGTCAAAGTAGTGGTTCTCTGTTGCGGTCAACTTAGCATTCTTTCTGGGTTTGGCGCGTTCAAGTGAAGATCGGACAGCAGTGTCGCCGTTGAGGCAAGCCCCAGGTACCGGGTTTTCGAGGTTCACGGTTCGCATATAGTCATTCATGATGGCGTATCGAACAGGTTGGCTCACTATGGTGTCGAATATATCCATATGCCCATTATCCCGAGCCTCCTCTGCTATGGACACATCCGGCAGGAGATCGAGTTCGTCGTAAAGCACCTTGTATCCAGCAACAGCACAAGCCCGCCCGACATGGTAACGCATATCTGGGTACCGTTGAGCCAGGGATCTGTATGTGTCTTCTGTCGCAAGGTCAGGATACCATATGCAATACGGCTTCTCTATCTCGGAGGTAATCTCCGGGATCGTGTTGCTCATGATGAGGCGTGCGTGGTGGGCCCTCGCATATTCTGGTGCCCATCGTTTCTCAGAGCAGAACTTAGTCACCGCCGGCGATTTGGCAAAAGCTTCGTGGTGTCGAATGCCTCGTATGATAAAGTAGTTCTGATGAAACAAAACATCTGGCGGTAACTGTTCGCCGTTGTATGCAGCTAGGTCTTGCGCCTCCTTGATGTTTTCCGCGGGTTTCTCAGATGTTGTAGCAGCTGCTTTCATTGATGACATGAAAGATTGCCGACGAGCAGCAGAGGGATGCCGAAAAATCAGACCCAGGGGAATCGAGTTACGAAATCGAAAGCAGCGGCCAGGTAAGTTAGATGAGTGTCGCGCGTACATGCCGTGTGCCACTCTCGGTGAGGCGAGAGGACGGCAGGCGGGGAGACACATATTGCTTTCAGTAAAAAAGGTCTTCTTTGTCCAAGGCAAAATGCATATTTTCGTTTCAAGAGGAGGGAGAGGCGTGATATCGTCTGTATGGTGGGAGTTGAGATGGAAAGGCGAAGAGACGGTCCCGTTGGGAACCTCGACACTTTTAAAAAGATACATCAATCGAGCATGGTCCACAAGCTTCACATATCCTTGTCACCCACGCTAGTGGAATTAAGTGCATCCACTTTCAAGGGTTTTCCAAGCCCAGACGGGCAGCCCAACTGAACCCCGGTCGGGAAGGACCAACATAATCGGAAGTAGGGTGCCGTGTGGTTGTGAACAAATAATGCATTTCTACGTCATCAATCAGCAGAAAGGAACGTCTCTCTCTCATTTTCAATTCCTAAGAAGTGTCAAAGATTCAGATCAAAACCGCTCGTCTCCTTTACTAGATACAAGTGTTGACAATCTTTTGTATCTTTGCATCCTGGGCGACAAAATTCTTGCCGAACAAAGCAATCTTTTCCACAGAAAGCGCTCTCCTCGCCGCCGCCGCTTCCGCAACAGCCTGCGATGATGTCCGTTCTGAGGCCCCCCCATAGGGCCCAACAAGGAGTGCTAGCACTGCGAATGGTGCAGATACGGGGTCACTGACGATACTTTCAATAGTAAGGGCAGCGTTTCCAACCTCCCCAATAAGAGTGGCGATGCGAGCAACCATCGCAGCTCCCCCAAACGCTGCACCGACAATCTCACCGGCGAATGGTAGGACAAAGAGAACGATGGAAAGGATCTCTAGGATAAGAGCCTTCTTCTCTCTTTCACGCTGCTCAGCGCCAATGCTCTTGATCTGCTCCATGCTGGCGATGACTCCCTCGAGCATAAGAACGGGCATGGCGACGGCCATCACCATGTCACCGGCGTCATCGGCGTATCCCAGCCCTGTCATGACGTAGAAGCCGAGAACGCGCATAGACAATTCCTGGATAGATGGCAACGCCGCCTCAATCACATCTTTTGGGTCTGAGACGTGGACATTATTGCTACTGACGGGAATGCCCTTCTTGTAAAGACGCACCTCGCGACAGCTGATCTTGGGCGTTGTGGATCGCCAATCCGGCGCGTCTGCGCACTCGCTGTTTGTGGTCTGCTGCCAGTTGCCAAAGGATATCCAGTCCTTCTCAATGCCAAGATCCTTTTCTACGGCGGCGTAGAAGCCATCCAGGTCAGCCAAAGTGTACGTTACTGACCAGGACACTGTCTGTTGCCAGAATTTGTCCGCCGGCGGGCAAGGTCCTTCTCTTGTCCTGGATTGAACAGTCCAAGAGCATGTGAAAAACTTATTGCCGAGCCCGGTGTCAAAATCCATGTATGCCGTGAGTTGCGGGTTGATTGATTGCTTGACGTAGTCGACGTAGTATCCGAAAACGGAGTCGTAGCCCTCGAGCGCGGACGCGTAGTCGGCCTGGAAGCTGTCAAGAGAGTCGGACAAGATGCGGAGGGCCCAACGGTTCCAGCACACAGCGTTATAGCTGTCGTCGTCGATGCTTTTGACGAGATCGTCCAGCGTCTTGGGGCGAACAGCTGGATCGCATTGTGCGAACGAGGCCAGAGAGATAGGATAGACGTCGTCATCCTCAATGCTGTATTCTGGAACGAAATATCCAGCCGCCCAGAGGTCGGTTGGGTCTTCTTCATCTCCCTCGGCGCAAATTGACGGACAAAAGTCACGCGCACAGCTGAAAGCGCAAAGACCATGGTCGTCAGCGGCACCATCAACGGTCGTGGCGTTGCTCGTGCTCGTAGCTTCCAGGAGATCGAGAGAACCTTGGGCGGAGCAATAGCAGACGGCGATTGGGCAGAAGCCGTGAGAGCAGGCGAAAGTACATAGATCATCGAAGTAGGGTGAGAACTCATGGCCTGCCCACGTGTGCAGGTTCCTGGAAGAAATGGCGATACGGAAGAAATGATGACAGGGTGCTCAACTGTGTCACGGTAGGAGCCTGGGCAGAAACCCCAGTTGCATGCGTTCTGACAGAGTCCCTGTTAGTCGCTCGTCTTTCCGGCCGCTGGTTAGGCTGTTATCCCTTTCCACCTGGGCACCTCGACCTGAGCTCCCAGTTTCGTGCAATGACATGCACCCTTGGGGCAGTAGCCATAGCCACAGGTGAACTCGCAGAGAGTCGCAAAGCCGGGTAGCGGTCCTGTGCCCTCAATGCAGACCTGGTCTGTACGGGAGTTTGGCTTGGCCGAGACGGAGCTGGCAGCGACGGCGCTGCCAACCCAGGCGTTCCAATTGGCGTAGCCATTGGTCTTGCTGCAGTCCGTGGTGATGGCAATTCCAGAGACCTCAGCAATGGTCGAGCCGCCGCGGACCACACGAATATGAACATCGCCAGTTTGGTCATAATACCAGGCATTGCCATGATAGAGACCGACGCCGCCTTCAGGAGTCATCGACCAAGATGCTTTTTGTTGAACTCCGCCGACGGTAACTTCGATTGATGCTGAAGATGTAAGGAGTGCCGTGAAATAGATTGCGTCTTTGGCCACGTTCCAGGGATGGAACTCAAGCTGGAGCTGCGACGCCGTATTGCCGGACGTCCCACCGTCTTTACAACTCGTCGATGGGTTGGGCCGGTACCAGATAACGAGACGTTCCGAGTCGACTGTCGTGGTGTTGTATTTATACATGTCGATAGTAAATGCAAGCGTGTCTCGCCAGCCATCATGTGGTAGAACGAAGTTGAAGGGGGCTTTTCCGATCGTGAAGGCCTCGAGAGACTTATCCCGCACAGGTCCGATATGGTGGGACTCGCCGTAATCGTTCCATGAAATAATCTGGACAAACTCGGGGCGCCACCAGAGGATCTGTTGCCATCGATCGAACCAGAGGTCATCCCCTCGCCACATCCAGTTCTTGTTATAGCCGGGGAGGTTGGTATAAAACCAGGGAGATGCCGCCATCATATATGGCTTGCCGCCGAGATACTGTGAGTAAGAGGCATCTACATAGGTGTCCATATTTTGGTCACCCCATGGCCAAGCCGCCCAGCTGAAAAGCCCATCGGCGACGCCGTTGGCCTTAGCCATAGCTGGCTTTGCGCCGAGGGACGACCAATCAGGAATGAAGAAGCACCCCGTCGCTGACTTTATATCGATCCAGTCCTCAGCATTATCAGGCCCCTCGAACGTTGAAACGAAGGGCTTGCCTTGGTAGTGGAAATACTGACCGGAACTGGCATACTGGCTAATGAGGCTTTGAACAACTCCTTTTGGCCATGGGCCATTCCCAGCGTAATCAAACGAGAAGAACAATTGAAAGCCTACTGAAGAGGCGTGTTGAAAAGCAGCGGCGAGAGACTTTTCGTTGGTAGGGTCTCCATATGCCATGTTGAGGGCGAAAGCGTCGATATGAGCCGCCTTCGCCTTGGACATGTCATCTATCCAGTCATCGGCTGTGTAGTTGGCGGAGTTGGTAACCATGAAATGCGCAAAGATAGCTTGTGATTGGGCCAACCTTGTCCAAGCCAGGAGGCTAGCTAGTAGGTGAAGGAGCCGCATGTTAGGGCTGTGATTGGAAAGTAGAAATTAAAAGGATTGTAAGTACGGAAGTGCGTGATGAAGCAAAGGCTCGTACGCCATGAATGTCTTCGTGAGATGGCGGTACGCCACTTAAGGCATCAAGAATGAACTACAACATTGGGTCATGATGATATATCGCAGTCTTAGACCTCAAAGCGATGTGCTTGCCAAGGAATGCTATTGCTTCAATATGCCCCATACAAGCTGCCGTTACCTCCTTGTGTTCACTCTGCTGCCTAGATCTCGGTCTCATGGGCATCTTTCGATTGGGTGACCTGAACAGTGGGGGACGACACCAGCTGCATCACACCAGCAGCTAGTCCCGTTATGTCCAAACGCGTATGATCACACACCTAGAACTCACACGTACGATTGCAAGGTGCCGAGTTAGCCGACAGGTCCTTGTCGCTCTGCGGATCCTAAGGATGCACCCACCCTTGAATCCCTGTCGAAGAAGTTCTTCACTTTAATATCTCAGGGACCAACCAACAATTCAGGATGCCCGCGGCTTACCTGCCAGATACAGCAACCAAACGGAGACTATCATCTTTTGTGCAGCCCGCAATCCGAGTCAGTTCTCGTGTTGGTTCAAGACTTGGTTGTCACATGGTACAGGGTCCCTCGCCATCTGCGCAAAAAGCTTCATTCGAGGAACAAGGGCGGTCCAGAACAAGCATTGGAATGCCTGGATGATGTACACATCCCTGCTTCAGATGTCGGTAAAATGACTTCTGAGAACCGCCTGAGAACTGCATGAGAGCAATGAGGCGTTGTTGGAGTTCACGAGCAAGGTTACAAGTGTATAGAGCTACGCCAGTTCATGGCTTGTTGGGGCGCAAAATACCGCAGTCCAACCCATTGTGTCAGGTGCAATTTCCCCAGACGATACCAGAGCCCCATCCTTGTTGGTAGATCTTGCTGGTAAGCCAAATCTAGGAAACGTCCCGAGCCGCTCATAATGTCTGCAAAATGCTATCGCGGAAGGCGCGCTAGACGTTGAAATCACGTCTTCTAGTCATGAGAGTTGAATCAGACCATTGGTCAAGGGTGCGATCCCAAATAATTCGAAAACCGAGGATACTCTCTTTGTTTATCCCGTTTCAAGCATTCCATGTTGTTGTTGGGATCTTGCCGCTTAGAGTCGTGCCCAAGCCCTCAGCTTATTCCTGCCTTGTGCGTTGCCACTCTTCGAAGAACCGCTTTGCCATTTCTTCTGCCTCAGTCTCTCTCTTTCACTTGACTGAAACACAAACATCCCAGCACCATTCTTGCTTTCGATCCCAAGTTCTTACTTTTGATCATCTCAACAACTACAACAAGATCATCCCTGTACCACCAACATCATGAGGTCCCTGCCTCTTCTACTCTTGTTTTTCCTCAATCGTCTTGCTCTTGCTGCCGGCAAGGCTAACGCATTCGAACTCGTTGTGACTTACAACGCCTACAAAATGTTATGGCAGATGAATGGCGACGCTCAGAAGCTCATTTATCCTCTCGTTGGGCTTGACGGAAAGCCCATCAAAAATAATGAGGGGACTGACATCGGCGGTCAGCTGAGCTTCGAGGAGTTTGTCTGTCGATACACCAATCAGCGGAAATGCAAGATCAGTCTGAACCCGGACAATCCTGTGAGGACAGGCGAGCTTCTGGGAACGAAGTACAGCAAGAGCGCACGGATTCCCGACATGAGAGGTGTTCCTCGTGAGCAACTCATCGCCGCTATCGAGATAGACGATACGAAGGTCAAACCCGACACGAAGTTGTACAATTTGTTCACAGAGGATCTCGCCAAGACCTACGCTGCTGCCGCTGAGAAGTATGGAATCGGTTCTCAAAGTCCGGTCCAGAAGGAGCTCGCGGCTGTAGGACCACTTATCAAGAGAATTCGACAAGAACGTTTTCAGGCGATGCGAAATCCCACAAATCTCGCCGAGGACTTTGGGAAGGCATTTTTGGGTAGAAAATTAAGTGCCGGGTCTTTAGGTGACGGAGCGGACATGTTCAAAAAACTGTCCAAAAGTCCGGCGGACTGGGCGCAGATCAAGGCTCAACTGAACTTGGCAGGCCGTAGGGACGACGATCCCGAAATTTTGCAGAGGCTTAAGGACTGGGTCGACGTAGTTGGCCGTGAACCTAAACCGCAGGTTGGCCCTGAGTTTGTCCCAACATCGAAAGGCCACTTTTATGTTCTCAAGGGTTGGGAAGGCATGGACACTTATTTGCAATGTCAAATTAAAGGCAAGAAGTAGATTTTGCAAGAAAACACACTTGTACATGTGTACTGAGGCAACTCCGACTCAGTTCACTGACATAGAGTCTCTTCGTTTAGGACACGGTTGTTAGCCTTCTCAATCGTTTCTTCTTCACTTATGTTTCCAGCTATCTCAGTGCCCTTCTCTAAGTAGTTCCTCATCCTCCAACGTCGTCCGCTGATTTTTTTCCTGTGTGCCTACTGGCTGGTTCGCAAGCTTGATGTTCAACCCGCCCTGACCCCTTCGGGGATGTCGCTTGCATGTCATGGCCCTGCGAGAACACACCAATTCGTTGTCATGAGCACCCACTTAAAGTGGGTTATCAAAAGCCCCCATCACTCACCGTTTAGTCTTATTACAAACTTTTCTCCGAACCTTCCGCTGTTGCAGTCAGAACAGGCGACAAAGGAACCCTAAGCCCCGTCTACGGTCTACCTCGGCACCCCTGACATCGAAAGGAACCAACAGACTGCAGACACTACTTGGCTGGAGAGTTAAGCTTTGGTGGTCAGGGATATGATGGAGCAGTTTCTCAAATAGGAAAAAGCCCTGCCTGAACAATGCAGCCGACATGCATTACCAATTTGCCATCCACAATCATTAGTGGCAATCGACATGTTGCACTCGGCGCGGGGCGGTGCGTCGTGCCGCACTCTTCACGTAGAACCAACAACAACATGAAGCACATCACCTTGAGTAGAGCCAAATGATCGTATGGTTTTCAAAGGTCCAGGCCTGCTCGCTTAGCAGGGCGCCTAAAGCTTGATAGCTTCGGCCCGCAGGCCCGTTGGCGATGTTAAATTGCGCTTTTTAGCCTTACCCTTTGGGAGGCGCCTTTCCCGCCCCGGCAGCCAGGGTTCTTTTGTAATTTTGCAAGGCATCATCATGTTCTGTGAAAACAGCCATGTCCGGAATTCTTCGCAGTAACCGTCGGCAACATTGTCGCCGGCGTAGGCGGGGCGTTTCAACACGATCGGTTGACAGCTTGAATTATGAACCTGTATGTGGCTTGGGGCCTGGTGTTTGAATTTTGCTGCTCTTATACCCTCGGCCTGAGCCTTAACCTTACGGACCACACTTCTTTTTCCCTCTTTAGCCAGGTCTGGAGAAAAGGGAAAAGCAGGAGCATTTTTCTTCTTCTTCCGACTTTTCCATGCTTTCGTGAAGTAGAAGCATTCATCATGACTTATTACTCTCTTTTGGCTTTAGTGGCGGCGACCCTCGGGGCCGCCGACGACTTTATGCCATATGTTTACTTCGAGAACCAAGAGTTTCTCGCCAATGGCTCCAATCTTGCTCGAATGTCCTGGAGCGAGATAGAAGCGGCCTCTCAGCACCCTGCTCACGTCGATGTCGCGACATTTAGCGGCCTCGACTGGACCAAGCCCTACCCAGGCTCTTCGGTTGATGGCTTCGAAGTCCACCTTCGCATTGCAAACGACATCCCATGGCCGGACTCCTTTGCCAAAAATCAGTCGACCGAGGTCACGGCCCTCACTTTTGTCTACCTGCCGCCATGATGGACGCAGGCAAGAGCTTGCCTCTCCCAATGGACCCTTCGTGGTTCATTTGCCGTCACTATTTTGTTAGTGCTCGACCGGACGCTATGGAAGAAATCGATCATGCTTGTGGCTTCCTGTCTGCGGAGTATCGCGCGGATATGGAGACAAGCCTTACTGGAAACTGGTTCCAGGAGGACCCAGACGTTCCTTGCTCGGCATTGATCCTCGACCCCGTGCCTGTGAGCTGCCAGGACACACTTGGTCTTGTCCGAGGTGATGTTATCGGTAAGTATACCGTCACTTGTGCCCTTCTACAGTATAATTCTAACCTCTCGATTCAAAGCTTTGAACTCGGAATCCCTGGAAGATGCTTCTACCGCCACGGCCTACGTCACAGACCAGATCACAGACTGGTCGTGGATGATTGGCACTGGTGCTGTGGATGAAGGCAATACGACCGCCTACTATGACGCGTCAAATCGGACGTTCATCATTGGTACTGTATTCGGATACAGCTCTGGCGTTGATGAGGGTAAGAGGCAGACTCCAAAGCTGTCCCTTGCCTGCCTGCGTCCTGAGTGGGTTCCTCCTTCATCCCCCAACGTCACATCTGCTGTCCCGCCCTACTCCTACCCACCTCAGACAACATCCGCCACGGCGACTACTGCCCAATCATCCCAGCCGGCGACCACCGCGCCATCCGGTCCTGCCTGTGTTTCTGGAACGGTATCACCTTACCGCACTATCGGCGACTTCAAGGAGCTGTGCGAATTCAGCTGCACTTATGACTATTGTCCTCCAACAGCGTGCCAGTGTCTTGAGTACGCTGACACAGCCAAGGCTCGCCCCCCTGTCGTAGAATCTGACGGTTGTCCCCTTGACGGCGTCACTGACGATAACTATGTACATTTGTGCAGTTTTGCGTGCAGCCATGGGACCTGTCCAGAGGCAACATGCAAGCTCTGCTGACCTGTGTTGAGTCGACGCTTTGTTAATGAACAGACTAGCCGATAATTTCACTTCGTCCTGTGTCTGAGTAATGGTAAAGATAGAAGAACAATGAAAACACATGTATGCACCATTGAAGACGTGAAACATGCGAATACTGTAAGATCAGAATTTAATCCAAGTGGAATGAGCAACTTTTCTAGTCAGACCTAGGCAAAATGAATATGATTCGACCACATGAAACATTTTCGTAATTTGATACAGAAGCACCACACCAGCAGGATCTCAACAGTCAATCCATAGTTCAGATCACCTGGAATGAAATTTGTGATTGTGACATGAATGTCATAAGCCCTGATCCCAGCTTGTGCCTTTGGCTCCGCAATGGTCTCGAGGAAGGCGACTCCAAGCTGGCCGTCTTAGGCATATCACTTGGGCAAGTATCAGATGACAGCGCATAGCCATATGTGGTAAGATGATACTGTGTCCAATGTCCAATCTTATTATGTGGAATATCTATCTTTGACATCTAGGCAGTAGTACGGTCATAATTCCAGACTGAAGATAGTTAGTTCCTATATTCTATCATCTTTGTGATGCTCAGTGATTGTACACTACTAGTAGTTAGTGAGGGACCGTAGGATAAGTTTGCGATACACATTTGCGGGACGATTATTTGCATACGCCTGCTTCTTAATTGTGAGAAGATCATGAATATCCATGGATATGGTCAACGGCGGAGAATATCACACACATGACGGAGTATACCCCTGCGATCCTAGGATCAGACAAGCATAAAGATACAGTACATCTTCAATTCGATGCGCGTGTGTCGTTAGGTATCCAAGGAGAGGTTCGCGACAAATAGCCTCCTGGAAAGGAATTCAGCCCATTAATGAAATGTTGTTAACTTTCCAGATTTCTCAGTCCTTTTATACCGGCGTTCGATCTACAGCCCCTTTTATTCTGATATCATATTGAATTGAGACGTTAGATACTCTTTCCTAGGATGTAAGCTTCAATATCCACTCCCTAAGATCTTATCCACTTGATAGCAATGTCAGGATCAAGTAAACTTCTATTCGCTACCTTAGACAGGATGTAGACATTCCTGACACCGACTGCGAACTTGCAATGCTTCTTCATCACCCAGCTCATTTTCTCTCTCTTATACGGCCCCTCAACACCTGATTCTCAAATCTAACTGTGAGGTTGGAAGACTTCCAAATTTCCTCTTTGAGTTTCACGACACACCTCTGAATTGTCCTTACTCTCGCAACTTATGACTGAATTTTAGGAAGTTCAAAATGCTTGTCGGCACTCGCAGATCGTCCTTGTTGATCATCTTGATGTCGAATTCGAACCTAGCAACCGAGTGCCTGCGTGCTGCCCGCTCCCAGGCGATGAACACCTTAGAATCTTGCGGCTTGACTCTCCAAGTGGCCCCTACTGTGAGTAAGCCGATGCCTCCAATAATCTCATACCTGAAGAAAAAGTCCTCATGTATACCAGGGGCCCATACTTCCATAGCCTGTAAGCATGGCATATAAAAGGCTGCTTTAGCAGCGGCCAACAAGACTTGGTCAACCTTTGCTGGATTCGCAGCTAGACCCTGGGTTTGACAGGTAAGGACCAGATGTTTGAGTGTTGATCTGGATGAAATCCCGAGACTCCATATTTTGCTAGCGACATCATGAAAGCATCGTAGAAAGCTTGTTGCGTCTGTTGCATGGGAAATTGCCAGCGCGTCCAGTTTGAAGCTAGCAATTGTCGCTTCAGAAGTAAGTTCGTGATTCGATGTCTTACAATAAAGTGTGTTTTTATGTAGTCTCTGGGACTGTGCTTCCCACAATGTAAGCGTGCGCAGGCTGGTGAAGCGTGTTGCGTAGCGGAATAAAGAGGCGTTCGCATGCTCTCGTTGGCGCTGATCTTCCTCGTCAACACCCCGCCAAGGCTCATAATTAACGTCTCGCAGACTCGGAAGTTTGCTGAGTATACTCCTCAAGGAGTAAGATGACAGGCTTCGTAAACATTCCTGACTGATCTGAGTTTCCTGATCACAGTAACCTCTGGAAGGCTAGATCTACCTAGTCGGAGTTCAAGAAGCTGGCCTAGAAGTCGCTTCTTGGCATTCAGTGTCGAGTGTCCAGGCGACTGGGCGATGACCTGGCGCTGATGATTTCGAAAAGATGTCTGATGATGCTTGGGATCGCTCGGAGAGCTAGCGCTGAGCTCTAGGATGATATCGGCTTTTGGACCTCCTGCCTGCCCAGGCCAACTAGAGAGCACATGAAAAAGGCTAAGAAGACTGTTGGAGAAAGTCCTATTGTTATCTGCCTTGGTCTCCGCGCTTTCTTCATGGCCGCATTGTTGGCATGTGTACTCTTGTAAGCTCACATGAAGTGAAATCCTTCTGACCCAAACTTTCTTCGAGTACGTGGTAAACGCTTTGAAGTACTTTATATCAAACGGCATGTCTGACCTGAGCTTTATTGTTCTCCAGAGCCGAGAGGTGAAAAACTTGTACCAATCAATCGATACTGTAGACCAGCGTGCAAAAGGACTCTTCCCAGCAGTTGGTCCTAGCTGCCATAGTTCTTCTAGGACCATGAGCTTAAGCTCTAGTGGAAGACGAATCCACGGGAACGGTGCTGTGCTTTGAGATGCCATGGCTTAGGCACTCAAAACTGCTTAATGATTCAACTCGGAGTCGAAGAGTCAGACGCTTTGAAAGGTGAGTTAGGTGTGGATGCAAAGTGAATGAGGTAGGGAATGAATCATTGACTGTAGATTTAACTTATGCGTAAGCAGATGCTAATCTAGTTATTCGATTTTTTTTCCCTCATCAAGGTAGCATGAGTCATTTCTAAAAACCAAGCATGGTTTTCATCTAGGTCCACCTTTTAGACACAGCAACCTCTTTGAACGTTTCATCAGGGAACTCCGTAATGAAACTCCCGCCCTCACGGAAACTCGAGGGGGGGGGAGGGGGGATTACGGAGAACGACGACGACGAGAGATACCGAGCCTGTCTTACGGAGTGTCGATGCAGGCATTGCCACGCGACAAAGTGATGCCCAGATAGGCTCCAGAGATGGTATCAAATGATATGGAAACTTTCTCCCATGTGATGGGGTTAGCAGGTAGTTTAATGACCTTCCAAGCTTGGGGAAGTAGTGCATTGGGTGGGAGGAACTTCGGTAAAAGGTATACCACCAACGTTTTGCTGTGCCGCTCGGCCGTTCGCCCCTTTTGGTTGGGTAAGCTGACGGCGAAGGAGTGCAAGATTTGGACTCAACCTGCAAGAAGTATGGGAAATCGAATTGAGCGACTATACGCATTACCAGACTAGGTAAGTAAGAACCAGCAGCTCCGTTGCTGAACCCTCTCTGCATGTCAGCAGTGTGGAATTCAACAAACTATCCGGGGTTTTCCTTAACGAACCCCTGCAGCCGATGCCAAGATCTGCACCAGACAAGCTTCATAATAAGCATTTTTCTCGGCTCGGCAAGATCCACGGATGCCTGCTGCTCGCCCCTGATAAGATTGACCAAGGTCAGCCTAGGTTGACAGTTCGGCAGGTCAATAGACCGATAGCCCCACCGTCCCTCCGTTGAAGTGTTTTGAGCTGATATCGGGCAAAAGCGAGGGTGATAAGACAAGCCACTCACAAATAAAGCAGATGAAGCCCAAAAACTCTTCAATGCTATCTACAATCGTTGAATTCCTCTCTCAATCGCAAAAGTTGCAAAGGCTGGTCAGCAGCCGTGATCAAGGAATTGTGTTGGAGAACACCAATGAAGCTTGGCCAACAGAAGTCAGATATTGATGCAGACGATGGCCAATCTCTACTTCGGCTGCCTAAGACTCCCTGGTCATGTTGTCAGATGTCACAGTCCAGCCGCTCCGAGGGTAGCAAGGGCTAGCCCTGCGAGGCTAGATATTTTCGACCTCCTGCGGAAAGAGGAAAGCCGTATTTCAACTTCATCAGAGGACAGTAGCTCTGGCCAACCACATCACAAGCCTTTCAGAGTCCGTGCCGTAGGAAAGCATCGCAAATCAACCTCCATTTGGCACTAAGACCCCAATCTCACTCTCATGACTCCATACAGGTTTGGCTTGACGGTTAAAGCCATGATGACATGGGTGTTGCTGAGTATCGGAAAGGACTTCTGTGACTTGGCAGTGTAATCACATCCAATATTGGTATCTCGTGTGCGGAACTATAGGCAGAGACACTTTGCTCGGAGGAATTTCTCACGCAATTAAGCTAATATGGACTTTGCCGGAATCGTGGCGTGAAAATGTTTGAGCGAAGTACTTATAAACTGAGGAACAGCTGTCTGCGACTTAACATGAAGAGTCCAATCGCATATGGCAACTTTCCTCGTAGCTCTTTGTCGCGACTCACTCGCAATCAGCAATCATGAGGTTTCCAATCCTCACATCTTTGGCGGTTCTCGCAAGCGCTTGCCATGTGCAAGCCAAAGCGGTGTTTGCCCATTTCATGGTGCGATGCGCCAGGTGAACTGTTACTTCCTTAGAACAATACTGACCGCAAACAGGTTGGAAACACTGGGAGATATTCTACTGCCACCTGGCGTGACGACATCCGTCTCGCTCAAGAGGCCCACATTGACGGATTCGCCCTCAACATTGCCTACGGCGAGCGCATGAACGCTGTGTCGCTAGAGAACGTCTTTGAGGTAGCCAGCGACATGGGCTTCAAGCTCATCTTTTCCTTCGACTACGCCGGCGGGGGTCCATGGCCTAAGGATGACGTTCTCAACCTCTTGAAGAAGTACGCCACCAGGCCTGAATACTTCAAGCATAGCGATGGGACACCGCTCGTGTCCACTTTCGAAGGCCCCGAACAGGCTTCAGATTGGGTCGACATCAAGCGCTCCTTCCCATGCTTCTTCATGCCCGATTGGTCCTCAAAGGGAGCCAAGAGGGCAGCAGAACTGGCAGGTGGAGTTGCTGATGGTCTCTTCAACTGGGCTGCCTGGCCTTGGGGAAACACTAACATGGATACATATGTGGATGCTTCATATTACCAGTATTTGAGGGTGGATGAGGACACCAGTAAGCCCTACATGATGCCCGCGTCGCCCTGGTTCTATACAAATCTCCCCGGCTATAACAAAAATTGGCTGTGGCGCGGAGACGATCTGTGGCATGACCGCTGGATTCAGATTGTCTACAACCAGCCAGAGTATGTTTCTCTCTAGTCAATGTTCCCGTATGTTTATTTTCCGAGTTGTGGCTGACAAAGTTGGCCTCCAAGCTACGTTGAAATCATTTCTTGGAACGACTACGGAGAATCCCACCACATCGGTCCTCTTCGTCCTAACGCCATGGGCTGACGACAACGGTGAGGCGTACTTCGAGGTTAAGGGCACGAACCATGAGTTCCGCATCAGGTGCACGACCCATTATCCCTCTGTCAGGCCAATACGGTTCGTGGTTGACCTGGACGGCTGGGGACTAGGCGTCAAGGAATACGAGGTTCCAGAAACTGAAGTATCTATCACGTTCGTGATTACAGGAAGCGAGAACTACGGGTACTATCATTCACTCACACTGGATAGCTCACCAGTGGCTTGGATGGATTCCATCAAGGAACACATCAAGGGAAGGCTTGTGAAGCACGTCATCATGCCCGGGGCCCATGATGCTGGAATGAGTGTCATTGGAAAGTACCAATGGGGCGGTAAGCATATCGTGACACGTGTGTGGAGAGGTGCTGTTCTAACATTGTTTCCTACAGGCACCTCCATGGATACCCAGACCCAGGCCTACGGCATCGCGGAGCAACTGGAGCTCGGTGCCCGCTATTTTGATCTTCGGCCAGCTATTGCGGATGGCGAATTCCACATCTTCCATGTGACCGATCCGAGAGCGACTGTGATACTAGGAGCCTCAGGGGTTACGCTGCAAAATGTTATTCACGACATCAACAAGTGAGTTATTTCCACGAACGCCACATCACTAATCAACTCCCATGACTGTTGAATTGACATTTCCAAGTTTCTACCTCAGCCATCCTGGTGAGGTCGTCTTCCTGTGGATGCGAGACATGGTCTCCTTCCGGGGCGGCCTGTTCGGCGGTGGCCATCCCTTCGACGGGGATGAAATGGCCCAGTTCTTCGACAAGCTGCGCGGAATCCAAAACCGCTGCCGCGGCCTGACCGAAGCAACCAGGCTGCAGGAACGGGTCATGGGGGAGCTCATGGAGCAGAACGGCGGAACTGGCTGCGTGGCCATTATCCTCGAACAGTTTGGCGTCGACCCGAGGATCCCGCAAGACGACCCGGCGTCGGGCATCTTCCTCGCAGGAAAGCACATGGACCGCACCGACCGATGGGAAGAGAATGTGGGGCATCACGCCCGCCCAACTGCTCCACTACCAGGTCGCAGGCTTCTACGACCCAGTGCGCAGGCGCCTCGAGCCGTCGAAAGGAGGTGACTTCTTCGTATCGCAGTGGGTTTTGAATGCTAGACACGAGGATGCGGTGTTCTGGGGGCTCGAAAACCTGGCAAACTACCTCACCACGCCGATGCTTTACTACGGCGGCGTGGCGGAGATGACCCCGGAGATGTTTCCGACCGTGATGCTGATGGACTACATCGGAGTGCGCGTGTCGGGAGACACTACGGCGAATAATCGAGCGGCTGAGTTGCGGACGTTGGCGCTGGGGTTGAATCTGTACATGGTCAGCGAGAATTGCTACGTCAGCAAGCGGCGGAATCCGCTGGTCAAGAAGTCGAATAAGAAGTTGGCGGCACCTTGGAATGGAATCATCTTTGCGAACGGAACTCGGATTGATAATCCGCCTCCGAACTATGATCCTTGGCGAGTGGATGTCTTGAAGAGTGGAACGGTGTTTGGAAACGGGACTGTTTTGACGAGGAACATCACCAACCCTTTCTAGTTGACTTCTGTATCAGCACGTACAACCGGTATGCACGGTCTGAATTCATTTTACGGGGTTATTGGTCAGATTGGATGATGATGGGTGTTGCGTCTATCTAATTTTCTAATCTACAGAGATAGCCTGTGGCATTGTGAGAAATGAATTGTGTTATTGATTGAAAAACCGTGATAATGCCACGTAATAATATATCAGGTGCGAAGCGATGTGTCTTCGTAGCCATTCCTAATGTTTCATATTTCGCGTCGATAAAAGAGTACTACACCGTGGCGACGTGCATGCTTACTTGCTGACGTGTGGAGATTCTTTCATTGGAAAAGATGAAGTCTTTCATATAATGGTATCAAACTTTCTAATCTTGAGAAATGCCCTCTAGTCCAGCATGAGCATATCCAACATCTCTCTCCAAAAGGTCTCTCTATGGCTCAAACAAGAGAAACCCAATCGATAAAAAATCAAACTCAAACGCCAATGCCGCCCAAGCCAATCCTGCCGCTCATCAAATCCATAACTCAACCTCTACCAAAAAGCTTCTTCGCAGTCACCCTCCTGCCCGAGCTCGGCGTATACTCCTGCTCGTGCCCATAATACCCATTCTGCTGCTCGCCAATCGAGCTCGGCGAGCGCTGCACATACGACGACGCCGCCTCAGGCGCGAGGCCCTCCTCCGTCCTCAGCTTCTGCGGCCTGGGAGGCGGGGGCGGCGCCACCGCGGGAGGCGCTTGGGCGGGCGCACGGTAGTACTCCTCGTCCCATTCCGAGGTCGACGTTTTGGTGCGCGGGGCCTCTTGGCGCGCTGTCTGCACCGGCGTCGGGTGGCCCGCGTAGGTGTAGTTACCGTTGGGCGCCGCGGGCTGCTGCTCTGGTTGGGATGTCGCGGCCAGGCGCTCACGTTCGCGGTCATCGCGGGAGCGGGTTGGGCGGTGGGCTGGTGCGGCGGGTGGTGCTTGCGCGGGCGCGGGGGTCGAGACTGGTTTGCGGCTTGTCTCGCGTGGGGTCTCGCGCTCGCGGGGCTTCTCGTCCTCTTCGTCTGAAGTTTCTTCTAAATCGCGGTCTTCGTCGGCGTACTGGGTCTCAGTTAGCATCATCGCGTGTGAATTGTGGGACAGGGATTGACTTACCATCCTCAACTCCTTCCTCATGGCCAGGTTGGCGCAAATGTCCTTGGCCTCCTCAATGGCGACCTTCTGCGCCTTGAGCGTCATTCTGCGGTCCCTGGTCTCCTTATTCTCCGCAGCGATACCCTCGACCGTCTCATTCTGCATGCTCAGAATCTCCACAGAGTTGAAGATCCCATACATGCCCTGCAGCAAGTGTCGCTCCACAACCTGCGTGATGGTGTTGCGAATGAACGTCTTGGCCGCAAGCTCGTAAAAGATCAACATCTTCTCGCACACCTCCTGCGCCTCCGTGTACCTTCCACCGTCCTTGGTCGCCTCCAGCTGCCACTTGCGCAGCCGCTCCTCATACTCGGGGTCGTACGGCTGGATCTCAAGGTTCATGTCCTGCGTCAGGCGCTCGAGCTCCTCCTGCGCGCTCGCCATCAGCTTCTTCACCTGCGGGTCGAGGAAGTTGTAGCGCAGCGGGTCGTGCATGCGCCCGGGCCACGCAAAGTCGATGACCTCGCTCAGAAACTCGTTGCACACCACGCCAAGGTTGTCCTTGTGCTCCTGCGCGAGCCGCGGCCAGTTCTCCGAGTAGCTCTGGAAGAGCATGTACACGGCGCGCGGCTTGGGATCCATCGGGAACTCGGAGCCGCGGATCTGCCGCAGCAGCATCTCGACCTCCTTGGTCACGAAGTCGCGCTTGCCGCTGTCGGAGATGGTCACGCTGCCGTCGGCGCCCGTGGGCGAGCGCGGGTCCGTGGACGAGGCGAAGCCGAACTTGCGCCCGTTCTGGCGGATGCGGTGCGAGAACTTCTCGTTCTCCTCGATGGCGCGGGCGCGCAGGTTCTGGGCGGGCGTGCCGCGCGGGTCGGCGGTCGCGCGGAAGAAGTTCTTGCCGGGCGGGTTCTTGTAGAAGCCGTACACGGCGGGGATGACGAGCTCCTTGGACGCGGAGAAGAGCTCGACGAGCTCGATGCGCATCTCCTCGACGGTGTCCTTGCCGGTGCCCATGCTCTTGAGCTCGGCGTCGCAGTCGTCAAGGGCGTTCTGGATCTGCTTGCGCAGCGTCTTGACGTGGCGGCCGATGTGGCGCTGCAGCTGGACGGAGAGCTTCTGCTTCAGCGCCCCGGCGCCGCACATTGAGCCGGGCAAAGCGCGCCACTTGCCGCGGCCGAAGAATTCCTCCTCGCGCTGCCTGCGCTCGCGGGCGGAGGGCCACGGCTGGCCCGCATCGCGGGGGCCCGGGTTGAGCAGGACGTACCAGCCGAGCTTGAAGTAGTTCTGCTTGTCCTTGTTCTGGACGAGCTCGATGAACTTGTCCTCGAGGCCGATGGACTCGCAGAGGTCGGGCTTGGTGAGGACGCCGATGGTGCGGCTGCCGGAGGGGTCGAAGTGGCGTGCCTTGGTGAGGATGGGCGCCTGGACGTAGTCGGTGTTTCCGCCGACGACAGCGAGGATGATGGTGCGCGAGGACTTCATGTAGCGGTCGCAGAGCGTCTCGATTGTCTTGATGTCGTCCATTGACTGGTCGTTATTGGCGTTCTTGACGAGACCAGGAAGATCGACCAGTGTGAGGAGAGGCATGTCCGGCCCGCGCTTCTCAACGACCAAGATGTCGCGGGCGGCAAAGCGGCCGGGGATGTTCTTGGGCGCAATCAGCTCCACGGCGGACCTCATGAGCGTCTCAAACGACATGTCGGTGTCCACCGCGCCGCCAAACTGTTTTAACCTCTCCTGCTCTCTAAAGTTGCGGTTCTTGTCGGGGATGATGGAGACGTTGAGCGTCGCCTCGGCGGACCGCCTCAGTCGGATCTCGGTCGCGAAGCGCGTGCATGCGCCAGCGTCGCGGGGAAACGGCGTCCCCGTGATGGCTTCGAGGACGGAGCTCTTGCCGGCGGACTGGTCACCGACGACGACGATTTGCGGCAGCTTGACATTGTCGAGCTGGGCGAACTGCAGCTTGTCGATGAGCTCGAGCAGGCCGCGCTGCTCGTTGGCCATGTCCGCCGTCCCCAGCGCCGAGTCGATGGTCGGAGCCATTTCGCGTTCGGGCCTGAAGGAGGCGTTAGCTGCTGAGCGATAGTCACGGCCTGCTGGAGATTCTTCGTACAATGATCCCATAAGTGTCATGCAACGATGTATGTTAGAAGCAATGTGTATGGGGAGAGTGTGTGTATGTGTGTGGAAGAAGCAGTTTCGTAGAGCAAAAGCGCCGCAGGTCTGAGAGTAAGAAAGCGGCAGCAAGCCTTTCAGAGAGAGAGGCCGGTTTCTGATGGAGTATGCCTAGCTTAAGCTTATGTATAATTACGCAGCCCAGAGACACTTGCGTCTGGACCGAACATCACATGCGCCAGGTTGGGGGCGCACCTCTCCAATGGCTATGAACGGGTGCCTGGATCTGGCCTCTAAGTCGTCGCAAGGCTGGCGTCGTAAGCTCCCATGACATACCAGTGGCCAACCGGCGACGTGGAGAAAAGCAAAAGCTTCGCCTACCAGGTTGCCACCTCTGGTGCGGTGGCAGGAATATGCAGCGATTAGCATTCCTCTCCTCCATGGATATTGCTTGGCTTGAGGCAGCCCGTAGGCCTATGTTCAGGCCCTTTGTGCATACAATAAGGTGCCGTCAATCCTGCCACTCGGCAGAAGCCCAGCAAACATCCGAGATTGACACTGAACAATCCCGGGAAACATCAACGAAGACGTGGGGAGACCGAAGCTCATCCATGTCCTGCGCAAGGGCAAAGCCACAGACTTTCGGGGTTGGAGGGGGGACGTGAGACCCAAACAAGCTGATGTTGGGCATGTCGGACGAATGACGTCGGCTGTCCGGCGTTGCACAGCCTCATTTCTGCTGTTCTCCGCAGCACCCGCTTGGCTTGACTAGCACTTGAGTCGTCTCTCTGCCCTCTGTCTCTGTCCTGTACCAGGCAGTCGGCGCAGGAAACGGTTCGCATGACGAGGCGTACGCGTCGGAGGCCACTCGTCGCCCAATCATCCCTCGGGCAAGCCCGTCCGATGGCTGGCATTTTAAGCGAATGAAGGAGCTGTTGAGGAGCGAGAAACCGAGCGCCAAGGGACAACGGTGCCGTGCCGGTATTTTGGACTTGGGCCTGGAATTCGCCACTTGTGCAAGTTGGAAGATGGGCGGAGTCTTTTTTAGAACAATTAAGTGGAAATGGAGGGATGGATGTGGCGGTGCAGAACGGGGCAAGCCACGAATGACTAATGAGGGTCTAGATCGGGCGGATGCTGTGGCTGGTGCAGATCTGTGGCTGGTGGGATAGAGGTGTGGCGAGTGCTCGAGTCTCCGACTTTCGAGCTCCCCGCTGCGTCTGTGTCTCTCTCAACACAACATCACTAGTTTACTCATCTTCAACCGCGCACGTCCATCAGCGACAACAATGACTTCATTTCTCATCTCAGAAGTGCTTCACCAACGATGCAGCCGCCGTGAAACTACATCCGTCTGCACGCCAACTTGACCGTTTCCAAAAGGGCCCGTGTGCCAACCTCATGCTTCAATACGCAAACTCCTGCCCAACAAGCTTCTCACTCAACCTCCACAGCATGTCCGCGTCAACCTTACTCGTCGCCCAGCAGTACACCTCCTCCTCATACGGATCCGCGATGCGACAGTGGTTGAGGTACTCCCCGTTCCTCTCCTGCTTCAGCTCCTGATCAAAGGCCGCATAAACATGCGTCGCGACCCCCTGGTCCATATCCTTGGGCGCGATGCCGCCCATGCCCCAGAGATACTTTGTGCCCATCACCGCGTCCACCCGCCTCAAACTCTCCAGCAGCGCGGGGATCTCGTCCGCCCCGTGCGCCGCGGAGAGGAGGTTCGTGTTCACGAAGCCCGGGCACAGACTGAACGCATGCAGGCCCCGCGACGCCCCGAGCTTGCCGGCCAGCGCGACCGCGAACAGGCTGATGGCCGTCTTGGACTGCCCGTACGCCGCCCAGCAGTCGTAGTTGGCCCCGTTGTCGAAGGCGTGGTCCGTCCAGCGGATGTGCCCGAGGCGGTGCGCGCCGCTGCTGATGTTGATGACGCGCGGGTCCGGGGAGGCGAGGATCTTGGGCATGAGGAGGTTGGTGAGGAGGAAGTGCGAGAGGTAATTTGTTTGGAACTGCGATTCGAAGCCCTCTTGAGTGAGGATGTATGTACCGGCCATGATGCCGGCGTTGTTGACCAGGATATCGATGTGGGGGACGTTTGGCCAGGAGTTGACGAGGGACGCGGCCTCGCGGACCTGGGCGAGGGAGGTGAGGTCTAAGGTAAGTGGCTTTACGGTGATGTCCGGGTGTGATGAGGCGAGGAAGTCGATGAGGGGTTGGGCCTTCGATGGGCTGCGGCCTGCCAGGATGAAAGTCGACGGCTTGGCGACTGCCACCTGCTTCACGAACGCTTCACCGAGGCTCCCAGGAGAAACGCCGGTGATGAGGATAATCTTCCCCGCGATGTAAGGAGCGTAAATGGGCACCAGCTCGCTGGCGCGTGTGGTGTTGTCGTAGGTCGGAGCCATGGTGCAAGTGGTGATGAGGCCAAGGTTGGTCTGTGAAGTGTAAGTCGGCGCAGTGACTTGAGATGCTGATGAACAACCTGGTGATGCCCCTTTGCTTTCAGTCAGTCGATCTTGGCCGTCTCTTTATACCCATCCCAGTCCATCGTCTGCGATGGTTTTATACATGACATGTCGTATCAGGGCTCCTATCCACATCTCGGAAAACGCTCAGACAGTATCGCTATCCACATCGCAAAGTGTTGTGGCGCTACAACAAGTGGATAGCTCTCTCGGTCCTGCTCAGTGTTGAGTGGTTGGTCTCTATGGCTCATGGTCGAAGCATGCGGAGTTAGCGGCCGTAAGCGGCGGCAAGACCTAGTTTGCTGCTGTTCCGGCGTTACCACTTCACAAATCTGAGGAAGCCTGCCTGCGAGCACAAAGAACTCAGGTAAGATTAAAATGATCCTTGTATTATTTCTAAATGACTCCCGATAACGCCAAAAGTTGTTGGTCCCCAATTGTCGCCCCCAAGCGTGCGGCCCCACGGCGGCCGCATATGCCGCATGTCCCGCATCCCGCGCCCTGCTCCATGCTAGCCCCCATGCTCCGATGTGATCCTCTGAGCGATCAAAAAATCTTTCTCTCATACATCATTCGTCAATTTCGTAAGCTCCTTTGCCAGGATCAGTTCCTGCGGCCCTGGCCGCTGCCCCGCGTAGCTCCATTGCTACCCGGTGCCGCGCCCCATGTGCTAGCCCCACTTCCGGAGCCGGTGACCGGCCGGTATGCCCCGATATTGTGGTACGGACTCGCGGAATCGCCCTGGGAGAGCCAGGTGTTGAGCGCGGCCGAGCCGCCTTGTTGTTGATATGTGAATTGCGTCGGCGTTTGCCCTTGGTGCTGACGCGGGACGGCGACGTATTGGGTGGTGTATTGGTTGGGCTGTTGGGAAGACATCTCTGCGACGGATGCAGGTGGTGGGATGGGTCTCAAGCGACGGGGGAAATTGTAGATAATTTTGCTCTATTGAAATCTGATGGGAGTATTAAATGAGAGATTGAAGACGAGAGACTTCTTTCGTTGGCCTTCATCAATATCTTATATACATTTCCAAATCCTCACAGGCCCTCGAAAGGTCATGAAAAGACCGCTGCGGTGGTCGCGATCCTCATGTGCTGAGGAGCGTCAATCCTCAGTGACGAGGAGTCGAACTCCTCCGCCACCACAGGCTCCTCAAAAGGTCCTTTTACGGTTCTTTCCTCACGCGGACAAAAATACAAAATCATGTAGTCTATCGAACGTCGAACAGCCAAACATTCCCAAAACATTCCAAAATGCATGCGTCGTCATCAAAAAAACCCATGGTCCACCCTCTCCAGAAACTACCTATCCTCAAGCGGGCTTTTTGGTAGGCAGTAATTCGAATTGGCCAAAAGAACCCGACATGTGTAAAAAGCCCCCTGGCAGCCGTGAGCTAGTGCAGGCACCAAAGTCTCTGGGGAGGGGGGCACATGGTCGACAGGGGTGATGATTGCTAAAAAGACCACGCTTCAGGCGCATCAGCGAGCGGGTATAGCCAGCAGCACTGCATTTTTAGGGGCATCCATCTTCTGTGAATGTTCACTGGCCGGGTATCTGAAAAGGGTCTCGCTTATGCAAGGTCTTTTTGCTGTTGGTGATGGGTATTTTTGGTTGATGTTGGCTTGGCATCTTACGTCTGCTACCTATTTCATCCGCGCAGAGCCGGCGGTCTTTTTGAGATGACTAGTTTCTACAAGCCTTGATATCATGAAGACGTATCATCAAGGCTGTTCCCTCACGACCAGATTAACCAACACACGGGCATTCCCGTTTTCATCTTTGCAGAGGAACATCAAAGCCATGAAGCCACGAGACCCTGCCGTCCCCTTGTTTAACGATACCGGCATCATAGGACTCAGTCCCGTCAACACCTCCCACACCGTTGTTTCTGGATATTTTTGAGGCGGACAACTTGAAACCACCCGGCATATTCTTCTGAAAGAACCCATCGGGATCATACTTCAGTGCGACATTATTCAGCCGTTCCGCAACGCCCTGAGGATAGCCATCGAAGAATTCAGCAACTTGGAAGGCGGCGGAATCTCCCATGTATCTGAAAGGATTGTGAAGGCCCGCCTCAGCCGTGGCGCTGTCGATTGTTTGGACTGTCTTCTCAATCCAAGCGGAGATAACGTCGTCGTACTGAGAGTCGACCCAGGTCAACGCAATGGCGTAGCAGTCCTTCAAAGTGCATTGACGCGATCGTTCCTCCGGTGAGAATATCACCCTGGCCATCCATGACGGACTTTCCAGTCTCAAAAGCGAGATTTGCGACAGTCTGGTGATTCAGCGTGTTGCCGACGTTGGGTATGTCGAGAAACCGGCGGAAGATCCCAGGCTCTGTCTCATACGGATCGTCGTAGAATAACACGACGTATGCGTAGGCCGAGATCTCGTCTGTACCATCGTCTCTGGCAAATCCTACTGTGGGGATGATGTGTGACTTTGCGTCGAAGATGTCCGCGGAATAGGCAGCGACAGCCTCAAAGAAGGCTTCAAATTGGGAAGACTCGAATTGCAGAACGCCGGCAAATACTCTTGGGCTGGGTATGGTCTGGAGTTCGAACGATGTGACGAGCCCAAAGTTCGGGCCGCCTCCTTTCAACTGGGAGCAATATCAGTTTCGACCTCTACCGCTGGTTTCTCGGAGAATGCTCACCGCCCAGAAGAGGTCATTGTACTCATTAGAAGCGGTCGCGTTCACGATTCTCCCGTCCGCGAGGACAACCTCAAAGCTGCTGACCGTGTTGGCTGCGAAGCCATACTTGTTGCTGTAAAAGCCTATTCCGCCAACCAACAACAGCCCCGGAACGCCAACGGGTGCTACGCGGCCGCCAGCGACGGTAAGATCGTATGGCTCAAGGGCATTGTAAACCTCTCCCCAACGAAGCCCTGGACCGAGCTGAACATGGCTGCGTTCAGCGGAGAATTCCAGTCGTGTCATGTTGGAGAAGACGATGAGCACATCTCCGTCGATGCTATTCGCCCCCGGAATGGCCGTGTGACCACCGCCTCTGACGGCGAAGGAGCCGTTGACGGACTTTACTGCGCTCATGGCGGTGCTGACCTGATGAGCTGAGGTAGGCACAAAGATGCAGCCTGGGTTGAGTATCTCTACACCGTGGCCGATCAGTTTACCAACTTTCATGCAAGTGTGAGAGACCTTCGAGGCCTTACGGGTATTGGACCAGAAATTGCGCTTTTCATACTCGTAAACTGCAGATCCTGGTTGAAAAGTGATACCCGGGGACACCTGAGCGAGTGTTTTGCACCCAGCGGAGATGGCCAAAGATTTCTGTATGAAAACAAGCAAGCCAATACCTGCGGCTCTCATACTTGACGTCTTTTGCATCTTTTTGAATATGAAGTTGACGATCAATAGTTAAAGAACCGCCTACGTAATAACACCGGGCTCAAAATATTTCATGGCGGGCTCAGACAGTGGCTCTTAGACTCATATAGCAGGCTTTCAATCGTTTCCACGATTGGATCTTTGACATGTTGACCTTTACAGCGGATCCATGAACAGTTTCATGAGCCAATTGCGGGCTTATTAGAACTTCGCGACCGAGGCCGAAGTTTAGAATCTGATCGGAGCCTTAACCGAATAAATCTCCATGTTCATCCGATGCGGCCGGCTCCCACTGAGCAAGGGCCAGAGCCGCGGACCTGACGCCAAGGAATTTGGTACGGGCCAAATGCCGGCGGACACAAATAAAACTCCACGTCTTTGCATTTGTCAGTTGGCCAGCATAGGTTCGCTTGTGCTTCGCGTCTATCGGCACTCCGAAGCTACTGTTAACGGAATTCAACCTCCGGTTCTTCGGCGTCCTTGAGTGACCGGCTCAGCGCTGAGATCGTCTCTTCATGATGTATATATGCTCGGTTTAGAGTGAGTTTTCACTCCACAAAGCCACATCTCCCATAGTCTTTATAGTCTTTCCAATTTCTCAAATACTCAAGCAAGACCAAAACATTAAGATGGCTCCATCAGAGGTTCAAAAGCTCGCCTTCTTTGGTTGTACCGGCAGCACCGGCGGCGCAGTCTTGAAATCACTCCTATCCAACACAAACAAATCGACCAAGATCCATGTCTTTGTCCGGTCAGCGCGCAAGCTCAAGCTACTCTTCCCAGGCATTGAAAGCTACTCCCACGTGGAGATCACCGAGGGCCAACTGAGCGACCATGCCCTCATGGTGCACTGCCTGTCGGACGCAACACATATCATGTGCACCATCGGCAGCAACGACAACCAACCCGGGATGCACATGCACCGCGATGCTGCTGAAGCAATTCTCGCAGCGTTAAGCGAGTTACACGAGAAGGCGGAAGCGGGAGGAACGTGGCGGCGGCCGCACATGACGTTCCTTTCATCTGAATCTATAAGCGAGAAGCTATCATCACACCGACCAGCTTGGGTACATTGGTTGATCATGGCCTCCTTGAATCACATCTACTTTGACCTAGCCACGGCGGAGAAGAAGCTCATCTCTTCGTCGCTGGTCACGGTCACCTTGTTCCACGCCCCTTTTCTTTTCGAGGGGGAGTACTCGGGCTATACGATCAGCATCGACGAGCCGGCTGCATCAGCATCATATGGAGACTTGGGCGCGGCGATGGCGGAGATGGCGTTCTTGCCTGCGGAGGCAGAGGTCCAGGCCGTTACCGTGGCGAGTCATAAGCCGATGGCCATCGGCCCAAGGACAGTGGAGCAGGTCCGGAGACTCACCAATGGGATCTTGGGTCGGTTTGTTCCTGGGTATTAGAGCTTGCCAGGATGGAGTTGAGTTCGTTCATAAGTATGGACGGTGTTGAAGGTGAGGTTGACAGGAAAAATGGTTTAGACATTTAGAAATCTTGTTTTGTATGTGAAGCCCAGACGTGCTTCTTAGTCCTGAAGCCGATATCTTCAATTTTCAGCTGTTGTCACTTGGTAAGCTAGTGCTGCTACTGGCCGAGAATGTAGGGAATAAAGAGTGAGATATCTGACTTGATTTTGCTGCTTTTGAGATCAAATATGTGAAGGCCGAAAAGTCCCTCCGACCTCGGACATAAGGCATCATCGGTATCCCACCCACACCGGCCGGTATGATGGCCTGCTAAAGTCCGTGGCCGGTAGACATACAAAGGCCACTTTTGACTCACATTCTGTTACGTAGCGAAAACGGGGAAGGCAGAGACAGTTAGCTAGCAGGCGTTCGCATGCCATGATGGGGCGTCACTTTGGTCATTTTGTAATTCAATTCAAGGTGGAATGAGACAATCAACGAGTGTATGTGACTAGGAGATATGTGGTAATGACTGGCTCTGGTATACATCAACCCAAGCTGTTCGAATTCTCTGACACTTGTGCGCTCCCCCTGACTAGCCGTAGGTGTCATCTGTCGTCAAATTCCGTTCCTGCCCATCTCAAGACCTTATGAAGCCTTAACTGCACATGGGCACATTCTCAAAGATGTAGTTGCTCTTGAATTCGCGAGGCGGGAATCCGCAGTCAGCACCACACTCGCTGCCGTCTAGACCGCCATCCGACAGACGTCCGTGGTAGACGGTGCCGTCAATCTCAATGGCAATGCTGCAGTCGGCATCGTCAATGGTGTCATCCTCAGCTGAGACAAGAGTGTAGTCAACATCGCAGATGTTGTCACTCGCCGGCAGCGACGAGCAGATGTCCTCGTCGAAAACGTTGGTGGTATCGCACGGGCTGCCGGCCGCGAAGGTCCGCCAGTCGTGTGCGCCATTCCCGCCCTGGACTTGATAGGTGTAGGACAGGCAAAGGTTTCCGGCAGCGGCGGGACGGAAGAGACTAAGGGTGAGGGTAGTGGCCAGGGCCATGACGATTTTGGTGTTGGAGAACATAATTTTGAATTGGTGAAGTAGTTTGAGGACTTGAAAGTAAAACTGGTCCTTTGGTGCGGGTGATTAATGAATCGTTGCTTGAGAATCTGGTGAGAAGGCTTACTCAAGAATTAAAGTGAACGCTATACGAGAATATCAAAGCATTATATACTTTGGCGATTATTTCGGGTCATTTGGCAGCGGTCGTCAAAGATAATCATGACAACATCACAAATAGCCTATAGGAGGAATGCAGCCTGAATTCCCGCATCGCAACACGCTGGCTCCAAACTTAGTGAAAGAACACGCAATCATTTTACCAAAGTACAATTCACAAAATCCGAGTAGAAAGTTGAGTCTCTATTCGATTAGACGCTTCGCAAATCATTGCCGTCGGTGAGCCGGAATTCAACCCTGAGCTGACTTCAGTCATCCGACGTCTCCGTGATAATTCCTGACACCAGAAGAAGATCGAGATGAGACCATGATGGTACAGCCAGCGGGGTTTTGGCGTAACTCATCTTGCGATGACAAGATTTTTGAGAGACACAGAGAGCCAGAACACATTCTTGATTTTCTATCGACACTTCTGGTACCTTTTGGGTAGCATCTTCGAAGCTATGAAGTATTCCGGATGTAATGAATTTGTCACAATGCGAAGTTGAAGCGCAAAAGAATCTTACTCATTCTATGTATAGATGAATCCCAAAAGGGGTCAAAGTCAATTATCGGACCAGGTCTTCAGCTCTAAACGGAAGTAGATCAACGTTTGATCACCTTTTCCGTATCATCAGTAATCCTTATTCAATATTGATCGACAGGACGCAGGCTAAGACTTTTCAGCACAACCCGGGACTTTGATAGATCATCATATCGTGTCTGTACCGGTCTGACAGGTGGACCACACCGGGCGCGAGCCGTTCGATCAGTCTACTTCGGGCTGATAAAACCAAAGTTCCATGAAGTGCCATGCGGCGGCGCCGGAACGCCCTGCGGAGTCGTAACCAATCAGCTGCTTGATTACGTCTTCCGGACGAATGACAAACTTGCGACCTACACGTCTTTCGGAGAATATTGGAGACTATGAAGCGGCTCTTGCAAGAAGCCGGCACATCTTGTCATCGAGATCTTCCTTGGTGTCTTGGCGGCTGCCTTCGAAACACTGCCTCGGCCCCAATCACAGCTTTTCGCAATTGGGAAAATTGAGAGTCTAGAGTTGCATTGTCACAAATCCTCTCACCACAACACCATTGTCACAGCCTCCGACGACCCACCTCCGCCCGACGCCCGACTCTGTCTACACGTTGACTATTCAAGGGACTCTGATAGTGCAAGGATCTACAGCCTGTATTTGTGCACGACCTCGGAGCCGCAGTTGTAGCTGCAACAACAACCTCTGAAAAGCACTCTGACGTACAGTAGCATCATAAAAGGTTCTTTACAGTTGCAATCATTTCACCGAGGGACCAAAGACCGTATTCCTTTGTAACGGGCTGTTGTCAGCAAGAGAATCAGCTGTTCGTGACGATCTCTGAACTCGCAGCTTACGAACCCGTCACAAATCGTCACTTGGCCGTCAGCAACTTCTCAAGACCAGGCACTGTTCTGTTTCGTGTCGCCCAGTACGTCCGGAGCTCAACAGTAACAACGTTCAAGCGCTTCCAGGATGGCATCGCAAAATATAAAGGAAACCCAGAGTCATGGCAGTAAGTCTATCTTTCCGTTCCTCATCAGACACGAACACTTCTACATTAGCACACAAGTTCTCCTCCCCCTTTATACAACTTGGTATCACATCTTAGCCTGAACCGCCATCATGCGTACCAACACTCTTGCCATCTTTGCCTCTCTTCTCCTGCTTGGCCACCGCGCCTTCGCCTTCGATATCTACTTGAACGAAGACTCTGACTGTCCAGATGATGAGATCAGCATCGTTTGTGAGGAGCAAGTCGTTGGCGATTGCTGCAGTGGCGCTGTCAACACCTTGTACAGTTCCGCCCAGGCCAGCGACGACCAGGGCGGCGTTGTCCTGTATGGACTAGACCAGGGCCAGGCCCCGGACTCGGAGAACCGCTGCGGTCTTCAGCTGGCCAAGGACGACACTTGCGCCACCACTGATATCCCGCAGGGCTCCGCCGCCGGCGCCCTCGGCGAAGAGGGCGGCGACGAGGATCCTAGCACTGACGAGGAGCCGACTGATGGTGATGAGGACGGCGAGGATGATGGTGGTGGCGACCACGGTCGCCGCCACGCTCGCGACGTCTCTCCCAAGAAGGAGACTTGGATCCAGAAGAACAAGAAGGCTAAGCGGTCAGAGGGCTGGCGTCAGACTCAGCACACGGCTTATGCCGTCCGTGATGCCACCCATGTCTGGAAGCTATCCCGCGACTCCGAGCATGCCCCTACATACGAGACTCTCACCGACCGCCAGGAACGTGTTGATTTCCTCAAGCGGCACGGTGTTGCGAAGCGCCGTTAATATCGACTCGATATCATGACCAACAAATTCGCAAATGAGTGGAGGGTCTCTCATTCCTGTTCGAAGCACTTTATTTCGGGCTGCAAACACCAAGGTCATTCATTCGCTAGTAGCATTTTCAACATTCCTTTGGGAATAGGAGACGAGAAACATGGAGGAAACAAAACGTAGGAACATGCAACATCGTCACTCGCTGTACTGTAGTTAGATTCCAATGCACTACAATCCATTGATAAACGTCCGTTAGAAACCAGGCACTATCCTGCCGCTATAGGTGGAGTTGTGATGCGACAGTCATTGAAGCAACGCTCTTGATTGAAACCTAAATGCCTTACTCTAGTGCCGAGCATAGCCGACAACATTTCATGTGAAGGTCTCAGCTTGTAACACTTATGTGTGAGTGAGTGAAAGTTGACGATGGTCTCAATCACTGTTGTGCCGCCCTGCCTGGCTAGCCCTAATCTGACCCGACCAGAGCCACCAGGTAAAAGGGCTCTTACCGAAAGCTTTATGTAATGATCGAGGGGCTGGCGATATGTCGCGTTTCCGGTGGCCGGGCATACCTAGATGACTGCGGAGGTTGATCTACAGCCTGTCATATGTATTAAGACATCAAATATTTGAAGTCAATCTAAGGGTGTCGAGTTTATCCATTGATTGGGTCTATCCTTGCCTAGGTTGGCTGAACGCGTGATAAAGTAACTTCCCTTTAGGCAGCGCTGGGGAGTGCCTGGCAGGGAGATAGGACGGGATGACAGACAAGTGGCCAGCCCTCGCGGAGCCGCTGACGATGATAGATAGGCGCCCCTCTGTCTCAATTCACCTTCGTCCATCAGCCGAGCCTGCTCTGCTTGCTGACACACACAACGGAAAACTGCAGGTAGAGGTGCTACAGACTTAGAAGGTGTTACACCAAAGGAGCGGTATTCTAGGTATTTAATGTACACTGGTCAGTGGGATCCTCCAAACGTAGAGGCACAACTGAGATCCTCGTCAGTGACAGGACTATACATACTATTCTCGATGAGACGTTCTTCTACTTTGCAATTCCTTTCTAGGTTGGGTAGTGCTGCCTTTAGGCTTTGCCAGCATCCAGTCACGGTGACACCGCGTTCCTGGAATCGGCATGTGAGACGGAGCACAGCATCGAAGATCAGTGCCTCTTTAACGTCTTTTTCTTTCTTCATGCAACATCCTGAGTCTACCCTTGTACTAGTCTCGCCCACAACTGACGTCGACAACTGAAATTCGCATGTTACCCGCAAAAGTCCTTGCCGATCAACTTGAACTGATTGAAGAACGTGATTCCTTGTCCATCTGCTCCTTACTGCCTATGAACTTGAAGTCCTCGTCGTCCATCGCGCCAATAGTATAATGCTTGGTTTGAGTCGCTTCGTCCAGAAACCAACCCATTTGGAAACGAAGGCCCGACATGTGGTTGTTAAGCTCCTTTGCCGACATAGAATTGGCGTTCCCGGGTAATCGACTCAGGATGTTCGAGTTGCTTAGTAGTGCGGCCATGGCGGCCATGCTGTTGCATCCATCTGGCGCCAGGCCCTCCACTTTCATATGAAGTAGCCTCGACTTTCCTGTAGTGAGCCCAGTCGCTACAAAGCCCAATGCCCACAAATTAGCGATTATCGTGAGCGACAGTATCGCAATGATGACGTAGGTCACCCTTGGATCCTGGACGAGACGACGACGGCCATTATCGGTAGCCACCGCCTCCAAGTGCGGAAGAGATGGGGGAGGGTCGGTCTCGGAACTTTCTGTGATGTCGAAGCGATTCTCCAGGTTCGCAAGTTGGGCGGCAAGGAACCCGTATTGGTGGTGCAAATCGTCGAGTATCTGCTCCTCCTGGCTTGGATCCTCGAAGGCGTCGAGAGAAAATCGGCCGAATGGCCGCATCAGCGGTCTAAACCACTCGCTTAATTCTCCTATGAGGGTGGCATCAGTGTTCACGTCGGGTATCGCCGATTCAATATTTCCAAATTGACCGTCAATGTGAGGCACATCGAACGGAGGGCTCCAAGGCCGGGCCCTGGACAAGTCTGGCTGAGGTCTCTTTTCCGAATCTAGGACGTACTCTCCTCCACTGAAACGGAGGTGAACTTCAGTAGGCACCTCGGTCCAGCTGTAGTTGCATCGCCAGATTGATAGATGTTGAAACTCCCGGTTCTTTTTAGAAAATTTTCCCCAGGCGTAAGTCTGGAACCTATTGGGGGAATGGTAGAAGTCGTCGAGGCTTCCAAAGCTGAGGCCGCAAGCTTCTGTCGCGGATAGCACATTTTCCGGGGACTTCAATTGTGCAGCAAAGTATCAGGAATCACTCGGCTTTGTGGAACCTATCGTAGTGAGGTCAATCTGGGGAGGGGTCATGCTAACTGAAAACGTTGCTTGACTCCCGTTGGGACAGGAAAAGGATTCGTTCGCTACGAGATCGATATCACGGTTCCCGAATCCAGAGAATTTTGCACGGTAGATATCCGGAGACAGCTCCCAGCAGGTGGAGTTGAGCTTGGCTGCTGGGATGCTGGCCTTGACGGATATGTTTTGAGAGAAATTCAAGTTGTCTGCGTTGTCGAGAACCGGAAAAACGAGGTCGTCGTAGGTGTTCTGTGGGTATTTTAAGGCTCCTTCACCTTGACGCAGCACGAGCGCACCCAACGCCTTCCTCCTGGACTTGGAGATACTGCTGTTTTGCTTTTCGCTGGATCCAAACCATGTGCTTTGTTGTAACACGATAACCTCATCTTTTGGTAAGACCTGGAGGGTGAAGATGGCTGAAGCGAGCGTCGTCAGGAACGCGCAAATGATCGCGAGAAGTTGCGACAGTGTCAAACCTCGAATACGGGTTTGGAGGGAGTCATAAAGCACCCGAAGGCCTAACATGTTCGTGAACGACATGTCAAGCTCTTTGGTACTACAAGACTCCGCCGAAAGCTTCGAAAGTATTCCGAGACCTCGGTATGCAGAGTCGCAACAACTGATGTACAAAGCGATGCAAAGCATGACGATTGTTGGGACGGAGGTCCACGTCAAATGCAAGTAGCCACGCTCCTTGTCGATCGTCGCAAGTCCTTCCAAGTCCCGGGATTGGATGAGGCTGTACGAAAGTCCCGCAATAATCGCAAGGCCTATGACAGCGAATGTGACCCGCGCCCACCTTCTCAACACAATAGGGGTGAAACTGCAGTGGCTCCAAGTTGATGTCCCGTCTTCGAATCGACTTTCGGATATGAGTGCTTCTTTGACGTATTCTGCGTTGTCTCGGATGAAAAGTAAGTTCCCAAGGATCGTTGCTGGATCTCTGTACCAAATTGCTGTCATACTTCGATACGAAAGGAGTGTAACGACCAGTGTGAGAGCAAGCAAACCAAACAATGTCATCATTGACACACAGATCCATTTGCTGACTATCAACTTATGAACCTGTGGGAGTTTAGACGCAGTGGTACGAATGGGCTGTTTGACGACTTCCCGGAGTCTATAGTGTCCAACCCACGGACTGAGAACACGAGGCATGTTCATGGCTGACAGGTAGAAGGTCTCATTCGTGTAAATTGAGATGGCCGCACCATTTGCAGGTGTATCCTCGGGAATGCCATAAAACTCAATGGCGGTGCTGATTGGACCGTGTGCGCGGTTCATCATAGATCTGTTCCAGCCCCCGAACGACAGAGGTACGGAAAAGTCGATGAGATCCCACAGATTTGCGGCGACTGGGGTTTTGATTGCGTCCTGAAGTGGCTTGATAAGAGGATCTGTGCCGTTGTCCACAACCTGGACCTTTGATATCCAAGACCTTGCAGAGCAGAGCACGCCTGCGACGTCTAGCAATACGGAAGTTGATGAGTTGCCGGAGGACTTCCCAAACCTAGCCGCGAAATAAAGCGACTGGATGTCTGTCTGGTCTTCTTCTTGGGACAGTTGTGCGCAAGCTCTGGATTCGCTTAAGGCGGTGTGGCCCACCCAGTGGGTGCGATTTTCCTCGCGGTCCGGATCCCAAACTGCCGTCACTCGCTCGTGGTCCAGTTCATCAACCAAAATCGGCTGCTCGCAACTTTGGAACCAAAGCTTGAGGCCGATGGAGTAACTGTTGGGCTCGTTGCTGTCCTCAGGTATTTCCAAGTGGGAGTAGCTCTCCAATTTCAAGCATCGCGCCTCTGAGAAATAACCGTCAACAACAACCTCCAGGGGTGCGTCAACAGTGCCTCGGGAACCGTCAACAGTTTGGAAAGTCTGGTAAGCTATGTTTTGAGCAATCCCAAATGGAGGGCGCATCTCGAAGTTTTTGGTGCCATGCGCAATGTAATACGGGCTGGTATCTTCGGTTCGGACAGCTTTCGCAGTAGTGTTGAAGACGTCTAGTATCTCGATGTCAACGCTTTCTGAGACTCGGATAAATTCTAAACTATATAGACTAGAAGCGAGGACAATTTGTATTTTGAGGACGACGGATATGACGACGATCATGAAGACAAGGTAGTGTTTTCTTCGCAAGGATTGAATGAGGATGGCAGGCGATAGCATTGCTGTGTAGTCGAGATCAAAGTCGCCTGGGTTGATATGGGGTGACTGCTG
Organism: Colletotrichum fructicola Nara gc5; assembly: GCF_000319635.2. Classification (NCBI taxonomy): domain Eukaryota; kingdom Fungi; phylum Ascomycota; class Sordariomycetes; order Glomerellales; family Glomerellaceae; genus Colletotrichum; species Colletotrichum fructicola. The sequence goes on along the minus strand of NW_027094051.1, from coordinate 954,765 downwards.
GTGACCATAGGATATCCATGGCATGTATCTGAGAACTTGAGTCTCAACTCTAGACCAGAAGATGGACATAATGGTGAGGGCTGGGAAGTTGTGATATTAGCATGCTATCAGGCCCTGGCGACCAAAGGTTATGAATAGCCTTACCAGCTGTCGGGCCAAAACGCCACAGGTATTCTAGATCCGGTCGTGTTCGCACGAGACCATGGTGTCTCTCTGAGAGGTAGAGCATTGTAGCAAGACTGGCGGTTGAAATGAGAAACAAGGCGATGAATGTTGATAAGACGACAGGTCGAAGCCACTCCGGGCGCCAAGTCAACGTATTCTTCATCGAAGGCTTGTATCTCTTAAGCGAAGCCTCTCTGTCGAAGCTGAGATCTGGGTTGCTCAAAAGGGAGTCACGGGCTCCGGTGTCGTCAGCTGTGGTGCGGCACGCAATGGCCAGGCAGGAACTGCATCGTCCTCGATCGTAGGATTCGAAAACGGAAGCGGTTGCTTCATCATGGGAGCTTTCGGATGGGGCGATGCTCGACATGATTGCATTGGTTGGAGGTTTTTACTGTATGAAGCTGGGGATCAAAGGCGTCTTCTCTGGGATGGATTGGCTGGATGCGACTCCAGCTCTCGTTCGGGGCGTGTCATTGAATCTTAAGAAAACCGGACCATCCATCTGGAGTGTCACCAGCAGTCACACAATCTTGACACAATACCTGAGTCTAGTTACACGACAATGCTTATGGTTACACTTTGGCTTAAAAGTCTGCCTTTTGTGTGAAACCCGCAGAACTCGACGCGATCTGAAGGGAACTAACATGCCGGCAGTGCCACGAGCAGCGCAGCGAAGTCGTCGACCAGCAAAGAGAAGCAACGAAGGTACCCATGACCTACTCTTGGCAGAAGGCAATCTCTAGACATTCGAGTTGCGCTTATACATTAGAGCCAAAGTCCGGGCTGCGCAGACTGCCGGTCGTGAGACAAAAGGTTTGTCGAGAGTCACAAGGACTCTACGCAGCCTGATGTTGGGGCATCCGGACCAATCTACGTCTAGAGCTCAGCTCATACAGGCTGCCGAATATGGCACACTTTCATGCTGATCACTTTTTTGGACCAGCGACGTCGCTCGCAGCCTGATCTGAAAATACTTCAATTCTGGCCTGCGTCAGGTTGGGTTGCCAAGGTAGGGCATACAATGCATAGTGCTTGTCTCCTGGCACCGCATCGTCTTGCTGCTTTCTCCCCTCCATCTTTTCTCGATTTGACACTGCAGCCAATACTCTTTGGAGAGCCTACACTTTGGGCTTCTGAGAGCTGTTCTGTATCGTGAATCATATTCTCGTCACCGGCACTGTCGTGGAGAGTTGGGTGCCCCGCTCTAGTCTCGGCGTGAGAGACCGGATACCCGGACTCAGATCCGGACAGTTGCTGTTTTTTGTGGGACTATGTGACTATGGTGGGCTGGATCGCTACCCCTGGCCTTTGCCAAGTACGTCATACACGCCAAAGGACTCGTGTCTAGAACTGGGCGACAGGAGCTCAGATGGAGAAAGTCTCCGGGTATCTATTTTATATAAACCGACAGCTTCGTGACAAAATGGCATGCGGGCAGCGCCGGCATGTTCCATATGCAGTAATCCCTAACCAAGTCCCGCCCCTCTTCACATGCAAGACACGATCACCTCCTGTCCCAGCCCACTCCGCTGAACACCTGTCCAATGGCACCGAGCACCGTATCGACGATGGACTTGACGAAGCCCTGGCGCTTGTTCTTGCCAGAAGAGTCCCGCAGGGGGTCCTCGCTTCCCATCGTGGGCAGCACATTATCGCTCGCAGACAAGCTCACGAAGAGCGCGAAGGGGACCATCCAGACGCAGAGGCCAAAGTAAGAGGCGATCTCGGTGAAGCTCGGGACGTCGGGCTGGTCGTAGTAGGAGTGCATGTTGGAGTAGGATTGCTGCTGGGCGGCGGAGAAGTGGCGGAACCAGAGGTAATGGTTGACGAGGACGAGGACTGTAGCTTGCTGTCAGCTTGGCTTTCTAGAAAAGCAGCTTTTGGGGAAAGACATACCACACGAGGCCAGAAACAGAGGGTCAGTCAGCTGCACGAAGGGGAAACGGCGCATGTTGCCGAGGTAGACGACGTGGGAGACGATGCCCATGAGGGTCAGCTTGAAGGGGAACCGGTCGACGACGCATAGCAGGAGCTGCAAGGCCATGATCGAGTAGATGAGCTTCGTGAGCAGCTTCTTGGCGGTAACCGTGTGCTCCTCGACGAGTTCAGAGAGGTAGTAAAGACCCGAGGCTGTGGGAATAGCTACGTCAGTACACGATGCTGCCAAGGGAGACCCGGAGAACAGAGGCCGGGGGTTGGTTCACGAACCGATTGCCAGGGTCAGAAAGCAGAAGCCCACGATGGAGCCTAGGTAGCCAACAAGAGGTAGAATCCACATCTTGACGGCTGTGTAGCGTTGTGTTCGAAAAAGAATATGGTACAGAAAGAAAAAGAACGTGGAGAAGGCGAAGGTGGTGTGGTGTTTGGTGGTGGGCAATTGTAGCTGGGAAGCTTCACATTGTGTAATTAAAGCCCAGGCGCATGCTGCACGGCCACGGGAGGCGCGTCGGGACGGGGAGACAGGGACATTTTTTGGTGGGTTCCATTTCGCAAGCGTGGCCTTTGCGCCGGAGTCTCGGAGCAGCTCATGATCCGGGAGGCGGGAGGACCGCGGGATGAGTAAGCAGCCGGGACTTGATCTTATCGAGCCTTATCGACCCCACCATTTTGCTTATCTTATCGATAGCTATCCGCACCCCGAAGCCTGCGAATTTTGAAGTTTCTCACGACACAAAAATTCACCGCCAAACCTCGATGCGCCGACGTCACGAACCGCTCCCCTGACCTCCGGACCGCTGCTTGTCTCCTGAAAATACTCTAGACCGTCAATCGAACGAAACATCTAGCCCATCATGTCGCGCCCTGAGGATACCCTGTTCGTCAATCTCCCCTCCGAACCCCGCCATCCAACTAACCTCCTCCAGCGCGGCCGACATCCACTACGATGACACCGAAGCGCGCAAATACACCACGAGCTCCCGTATCCAAAACATTCAAGCCTCGATGACCCGTCGCGCTCTCGAACTTCTCGACCTCAAGGGCCCCTCCCTGATCCTCGACGTCGGCTGTGGCAGCGGTCTTTCCGGCGAGATCCTCTCCGCCGAGGGTGAGGAGGACGGCGGCCCTCACACCTGGATTGGCATGGACATCTCACCCTCCATGCTCGACATTGCGCTACAGAGAGATGTTGAGGGCGACCTGCTGCTGGCCGACATCGGGCAGGGCGTCCCCTTCCGCGCTGGTTCCTTCGATGCTGCCATTAGCATTTCCGCTATTCAATGGCTCTGCAACGCCGAGAGCAGCGACACATCCCCCGAGGGCCGCCTCACCCGCTTCTTCAACGGCCTGTATGCGTCATTACGTCGTGGAGGAAGAGCCGTGTGCCAGTTCTACCCCAAGAACGACACCCAGCGCAACATGATTACCCAGGCGGCGGTGAAGGCTGGTTTCGGTGCCGGTCTGCTCGAAGACGACCCGGAGACGAAGAACGTTAAGCTCTACCTGGTCTTGACAGTCGGAGGCACGGCTGAGGGCGGCAAGGGAGGCGACATCACCAACGTCGTCAACGGCATGGAGGGCGTTGACGTCGAGGACGCGAGGCGGAAGGCAAGCGACCAGAGCGGCAAGGGGGAAATCAAGAAGGGCAGCAAGGCATGGATCGTCAAGAAGAAGGAACAGATGGAAAGGAAGGGAAAGATCGTCAAGGCTACGTCAAAGTACACTGGTCGCAAGCGCAATATCCGGTTCTGAGGGGAGCTCAGGGGCGGATGGTTTACTGCGGATGACGCATGGCATGGCGTTTTGGGTTATAGGAAAAGTTGCTTTTTTAGAGATCGAATGCGAATCAGATACCCTCGGTCAGACATATGAATTCGTCCTAGTGATTTCTCGCATTTTCCTGCTCGGGATTGAAATACCAAGTGCTCGGTGCATGGGACTATATTTTTATGCATAGTAGCCGCCCAAATTGGTGTCACCCGACGATCTCATCTGCCGGAGGCCGACAAGACATGCATTCTCCTTACTGTGCCTCTTACCACCCAAGTAAAACTAAACAGGTATTTAACTTTCAGCAGTCGTGGGGAAAGATCTATTCCAACTGTGCAATCCGTGCAATCCGTGCAATCCGTGCAATCCATGATCACTGTTCTGTCGTCCCACGTCACCTTTCACATCGTCAGCCATCTCTGCTCAAAACTCCATTGTTTGTTCCCGCTACTTCGCAATGAGGCCGGAGACACTGGCCGTAGCTTTGGTCACAGCGAGATTGGCCATGGGCAACATGCTTTTTGGGCCTTTCTATCAAAATGTCTCATCCGACATCCTGCTGCCTGGAAAGAATCCCAAGCAAAATCAAGACGAATGGAATTCGCGCAACAAGGACCTTGAAAACAAAAAGTCGATGATTCGAGAATACGCCGCTTGTCAGATGAATTGCGCTACCCTTGCGTATGCCTGCTACATTGTTGTAGAAAAGGAATGGGTCACGAAATGTTGCATCCCACCGAAGGCCAGGGCATGTTACTTCGCTTTTGAGGGGTGCCAGGCTACCTGTGCTTATCCCATACGATTTGAATTAAAATATTGGGATCGAGAAGGTACCTTGGGCAGAACTTCACAATGATCAACATGGCCGATACTGATGCTGATTTCCGTAGATGTCCAGGCAGCCTGCAATCGTCTGCACCATCGATGCGATGATGGAGACTATGTCGAAGAGCTTTGAGATGGAGTTTTCAATAGTTGTCTCCAGTGACCAGGAGCCTGCGAAACGAAACGAAGGGAGAACAACACAACAAATGTCTCGTTGATACAGAAGAGCGCTCATGAAGACGTGAAAGCTGCCTCGGCTGCAGGTCGATGGGAGGAATGAGAAAGTCTAAAGTGACCTATCCAGGGATGTCGCTTTTCTGTCGCAGTGACGTAACTTTGTTTCTATACCGTCGCTCTACGTTTGTCTCAATGATTCTTCTGGTTGCTGGCCTCAATAAGGGAGTGGAGGAACATGCCAGAATAGTTCAAACCTGCATCCAAACCATCAAGCGCGGACGGGATGTATTTAAGGGGTCATATTCCCCGCAGTCTTTTTGCTTCTAACCCTTCTTAACACACACCACACACTACGCATCCTGCCCTTACCTTCCTCAGCAAAATCAGCAACCACCACATCCACTTTCAAGCAAAGTTCTTTTCAACAACCCAGACTCAGCTGTCACCATGAAGTTCTCTACGGCTACACTGCCGACAATCTACATTTTAGCACCCGCTACTGTTTTGGTTGGTCCTTGCGCATATGGCACTTGCCAGGCCGGATGCGCAATACTCGCAGTTGCGTGCTACTTTGGGACTGGTGCCACCTTTGGAGTCACATGCGGCTTGGCTGCCACTCCTGCTGTGTTAGTTTGCAATACAGCATTCGGAAAATGTCAAGCTTCTTGTTGGTTGGCGGCATTGGCTCCCACTTGTTGATCGACTACTTGCCCATGAGCACTTGTTGGCCTGCACCAATGTATTGAGAAACTTTGGTCCGTGATGGACTGACGGATATGGTGTGATTGAGATGCCAGGCTCACTAATGAAAAATTGGAGGTGTATGCGAGGTCGATGTTGTGAATTATATAGCAACATAGCCTTTCAAAACTGGAGGATTTCTATGAAACTTATCTGGGAATTGCACACGAGGGAAACGGCAAGCAGGAGGCTGTAACGGGCTAGAGCCCGGCCGAGATCTCCGGCTTTGCCGGAGCAGCTACCGAGATCCGGCTCCGCCGGATCCACTATTCTGCTGTAGCACACCGCCTAGCCCCGGTCTGCATCACTGCTGCTAGGCGCCTATCCCTGTAAAGTCCTTTCCTCCTTCTTCAGCTTAGAATAGTCAATCGACGGCACCTCTACGTTGAACAAGCCTAGGGGCCAGCCCCTTACATATTCTAAGCTCGACAACAAAAGACGCTATACGAAACCTCACGAGAGCGATATGACGATTCGCTAGAGGGTAGTGCAAACGAGAAGACGCTATACGGAACCTCACGAGAGCGACACGACGATTCGCTAGAGGGTAGCGCAACGAGAAGACGCTATATGGAACCTCACGAGAGCGGCACGATGGATCCGCCAGAGGGTAGCGTAAACGACGCGATGAATGCTGAGATTGATCGCCGGATCAACGAAGCGGTCAACGCAAGCGTCCGTCCTCTTCAGGACCAGATGGCCCAGCAGACGGCCCAGATGACGCAGCTCTTGACAGCTCTGAATGGGCTTATGTCAACGGATAGAGCAACCCCTACGCCGCTTGCGAGCAGCGTAACGACCCCGTCCACAGCCGATACAACTATACAGGCAACGAGCGACGGTATAACGATGGCAGCTAGAGGGCGGAGGAAACATCAAATACCAAACCCACCAAAGTTTAGCGGCATACGTAAAGATTTCCAACGTTGGTTCCTAGAGATGAAGGGAAAGATACGAAGAGATAGGGAAGCTTTCGACTGTGATGCCGATATATTCGCATACATCTACGCAAGGCTGGAAGGCACAGCTCAAACCATGGCGTCACCCTACTACGCTCAAGGCGGAGCAGATGGAGCGGAATCCTCCGATCAGTTTATGCAATACCTTGAGACTCGCTATGGAGATCCCAATGCAGAAGCCAGGGCACTGGATAGGCTACGTACTATCCGACAGAAGGAAAACGAAAGCTTTGCTACATTCCTCCCAAAGTTTGAGAAGGAGTTAGCAGAAGGTGGAGGAGGACACTGGGCAGACGCAGTCAGAATCAACTATCTGAAAGGAGCCCTGAACTCCACTCTGCGGGACCGTCTAATTAGTGTAATCGATCCCCCGAAAACCTACCCAGAATACGCCCGGGTCCTTATGATAATAGGGTCAGGGCTAGATAGTAGGACCTACCAGGAACGTCACGAACGACGACGATACCGAGATGCCGATGGGGACACCCTCATGGCTGGAGTCAGCCGGACTAAGGAGCCCAGAAGAGCCGCAAAGTCACAGCGCTACCGCAGCGACTCTTCCTCATCAGAAGACAACATAAGGCCCCAGAAAGATAACCGTAAATGCTATAACTGCAATAAGATCGGCCATATTGCTACACGGTGCCCTAAGCCAAGACGTTCAGGGCCTAAGAAGGTCAAGAAGGTTGAGAAAGCTAAGAGGCGAGAGGAGAGCAGCGATAGTAATGCTATAGAGGAGCTAGGAAGCTCTGAAGCTGAAGAGAGCTCGGGAAAAGAGTAACTCTAACGCGAAGTCGGGCGTTAGAGGCCAAGCCTAGTGACATTACAGAATGGAAGCAGTTCAAGCATCACATGAGCAGCAAATCAGCAGTGATCACTACCCGCATACACAAGGGCACTCAAGCAGACGCCCTAGTAGACACTGGGTGCGATCTATACTCCCTTATCGACCACGACCTCGCCCGTAAGCTCCGCCTACCGGTAGTAGACCGCTCTGAGCGGCTGCTAGGCAGCTTTAGCGACGCTACAGGCGCTACAAAAGCAACAGGTGTAGTTGTCTTCAACCTAGAGCTGTGTGGTTATGATGAGAAGATCTTTGCATATACCGTACGTAGCCTTGGTGACGACCTGTTCCTAGGGAAGCCTTGGATGGAGAGGAACCGTATTCTATACGATGCCGCTGCACAACGGATACGGCATAGGAGGGGTGGCGTAGACCTACGCTTAAAAGGCGAAGAAGAACCAGATCGAGTAAGGGAGATCAGAGCCGCGCGTCTCCTTCCAGGAGCTCCTTTCACTGCACTCTATAGGAGAGCACAACGAGACACCAAACGAACTGCAGGATACGAAGTCCGAGCCATCAGCCTAGCAGATATACAGAAGGCCCTTACGAAGAAGACTGAGAAGGCAGATCTAAAGGCCCTCCTTCCGCCAGCTATACTAGCTGAGTTCCACAAGCTGTTCCAACCTGACGAAGCCGCCAACCTTCCACCACATCGTCCTGGGGTCGACCATAAGATCCCTATCAAACAGGATAGTAGTGGTAATGAGACTGTACTACCATGGGGGCCGCTCTATAGCATGTCACGAGAAGAACTCCTCGTCCTCCGTAAGACCCTACGAGACCTACTGGATAAAGGCTTTATCCGCGCCAGCAGCTCAGAGGCATCAGCACCAGTACTGTTCGTACGTAAACCAGGGGGAGGGATACGCTTTTGTGTTGACTACCGCGCCCTTAATGAACTCACTAAGCGCGACCGATACCCTCTCCCCTTAATCCAAGAGACACTACGCACTGTTAGTGCTGCTAAGTGGTTCACGAAACTGGATGTGGTTGCAGCGTTCCATAAGATACGAATTGCTGAAGGAGAGGAGCATAAGACGGCCTTCAGGACAAGATATGGGCTATTCGAATGGCTAGTTGTACCCTTTGGGCTTACAGGAGCCCCCGCTACATTTCAACGATATATCAACGGAGTGCTTCGAGAGTACCTAGACGATTTCGCTACGGCATATATGGACGACGTACTGATCTACTCAAACGGCTCACGGCAAGACCACGAAGCAAAGGTTAAGCTAGTACTACGGAAGCTTGCTCTTGCAGGGCTCCGGCTAGACCCTCATAAGTGTGCGTTCTCTGTGAAGACAGTCAAGTACCTAGGGTTCATTATCACCGCAGGAGTAGGCATCTCCTGCGATCCTGAGAAGCTGAAGGCAATCAAGGAATGGGCTGCGCCAAAGACGGTTAAGGGAGTTAGAAGCTTCCTAGGGTTTGCAAACTACTATCGGATCTTCATCCCAGCATACTCAGAGATTGCTGGACCCCTTATATCTCTTACAAAGAAGGGCGTCCTATTCCACTGGGGTAAAGAGCAGGAAGTAGCATTCCAGGAGCTTAAGAGGATCTTTGCAGCCAAGCCTATCCTACATCAACTAGACCCTGAGCGTACAACCTACGTTGAGGCTGACTGCTCAGGCTTCGCCCTTGGAGGAGTACTGTCACAAGAAGATGAGCATGGGAGACGTCACGCAGTAGCATACCACTCGCAGCGGCTGAATGCCGCCCAGTTCAACTACCCAATCCACGATAAGGAGATGCTAGCTATTATTAGCTGCCTACGAGCATGGAGAGCGGAACTGCAGAGCGTCAATAAGTTCAAGGTTCTATCTGATCATAAGAACCTGAAGTACTTCATGACAAAGCAGAGGCTCACAGAACGACAAAGCCGATGGGCAGAGGAGCTGTCTCAGTACAACTTCGAGATACAGTACCGGCCAGGAAGTGAAGCAGTAGTGCCAGACGCACTCTCTAGACGCGAACAAGACGTACCTACGTCTCTAGAGGACGAGCGCGAACAAGGCCGGATTCTCCAGCTTCTTCCCGAAGTAGCCCTTACCTCAACGCGTACACGACGCGTAGAGGCAGCCCCATCAGTGCTTGTGTTCACCGACGATAAGGAACTACAGCAACTCTGGGACCAGACCCAAGGGCAAGACCAAGTCTACCAGCAGGCATATAATGCTGTGAAACAACGAGAAAGAAGCTTCCCTCCTAGCCTCAAGCTAAAGGTCCAGATTGCTGAGTGTGAGATCGATAATGGCAACCGACTACTATTCAGAGACCGGATCTGGGTACCAGGTAGCGAAGACCTAGATAGCGAGGCGAACACACTACGTACTCGTATCGTTCAAAGCAGCCACGACTCAGTACTTAGTGGCCACCCTGGTAGAGATAATACCCTCGCGTTAGTCAGTAGGCGCTTCTACTGGCCTGGCCAGTCACAGCTAGTACGACGCTTCTGCCGCAATTGCGATGGCTGCGGGCGAAGCCACATCTGGAGAGAGCATCGAAAAGGACTTCTGAAACCTCTACCAATACCGCAGCGTATACGAAGCGACCTCGCTATGGATTTCATTACCGACCTTCCCCTTACGGATAAGGGTGAGCGATACCTTTGGGTAATTATCGACCGGCTAGGAAAAGGCGTAACCCTTGAAGCTATGGAAAGTATGGAAGCTGAAGCCTGCGCTGAACGATTCCTGAGCTGCCACTTCCGCTTCCACGGCGTCCCTACTTCAATCGTGAGCGACAGAGGAAGCAACTGGACGAGCCGCTTCTGGCGGCAATTCTGCAAGCTTTTAGGAATAGAACAGCGGCTCAGTACTGCCTATCACCCACAGACTGATGGCGGCCCAGAAAGGATGAACCAAGAGATCCAGGCCTACCTACGCAATTACATTACCTACTCGCAGAAGGATTGGGCGAATAACCTCCCAGCAGCTCAACTAGCGCTCTGCAGCCGCGATAGCAGCGCTATAGGCATGAGCAGCTTCTTCTTAGAACACGGATACCACCCAGAGCCTGTCCGGGTTCAAGAGGCAGACCCAGAAGACCATGGGGGCCGTCGCGAGGACCTGGCACGCAAGTTGGTAACAAGGCTCCAGGACGTGATGGATATGGCACGGTCGACCCTTGCCTCAACGCAGCAACGCTATGAGGAGCTGGCTAACAGGAAGCGCCAGCCTACGGAGAGACTAGAAGCAGGCGACAAAGTCTGGCTTCACATGGGCCACTACAGGTCTCCTAGGCCATGCAAGAAACTGGATTGGTTGCACCATAAGTATACCGTTACGAAGGTTATCTCACCATACGTGGTAGAGCTTAACGTGCCAACGGCTATATACCCACGCTTCCACGTGGATACCCTGAAGCGTGCAGGTAACGACCCTTTACCTGGGCAAACGCTAGACGACGAGCAGCCGCCCCCAATTATAGATGACGAAGGCGAGGAGACCTGGAATGTAGAGAGTATCGACGCCGCCGCCTGGAAGCGTCGAGGGCGTGGGAGACGCCGTGAAGTGCTGGTTAAGTGGGAAGGATACGCAGAGAGAACCTGGGAGCCTATCGAGACGCTCCAGGGGACGGAAGCGATGGAGGCTTACGAACAACGTTACGGCCCTGCGATGAAGCACGACGGAGACCCAGCTCTAGCGCCACGGACGCGCCGCCGGAGGGGAGCGGGGAGGTAATGTAACGGGCTAGAGCCCGGCCGAGATCTCCGGCTTTGCCGGAGCAGCTACCGAGATCCGGCTCCGCCGGATCCACTATTCTGCTGTAGCACACCGCCTAGCCCCGGTCTGCATCACTGCTGCTAGGCGCCTATCCCTGTAAAGTCCTTTCCTCCTTCTTCAGCTTAGAATAGTCAATCGACGGCACCTCTACGTTGAACAAGCCTAGGGGCCAGCCCCTTACAGAGGCTTACCATAGGCAAACTCATTCCGAACTCCCATCATTTCGAAACAGCCATAGAAAAGATAAGATAATGCACTGATGACACTAATTCTGCCTTAAATATACTCGGTCACATGCGATCTCATCATATGGTGGAAGTTGGTGATGGTATCTTACTGTGTGGCCAACATCGTCACATGTCAACAACCTACACTCGACAGGTGTGAGGTTGATAATGACGTGATCTCAATCAAAAGGAGCTACACGAGGTCATGTTAAAGGAAACCAATCATTCAGGAACTGGTTTGACTTCACAGAGTTGACGATGACGAAAGAGAGAGACAACTGCTGCTGGAGGCCAACCAGCGAACATTCCAGCAGACGTGGCCCCGCCCAAGCAGGTTGATGTCTGAAAGGCTACGGTTCAAACTTTGAGTTGAGTTGAACCATATTAAACAGAATATTTAATGCGGCCAAATTGGCCCGTGAACTCGCAGATAGCCAGTTTACCAACATCACGCTTTCCCCTACAACACCAGTATCCCGAAAGGAATTCTGCCATAGTTTACACGTAAATCATTCAAACTTCAACAACATGGTTGTCATAATTCTTCTTCTACTTTCAATCTTCTTGGCGGCACCACCAGCCGTCGAGGCTGGCCCCTTGGGCTACGGCATATGCCAAGCTGGATGCGCAGGCGTCGTGGCGGCCTGCTACGCCGCTGCTGGAGCAGTTTGGGGGGCCACGGCGGGTGCTGCAGCTGCTCCCGCTGTTATTGTATGCAACCTAGCATTCGGAAAGTGTCAAGCTGCCTGTGCTGCGGTGGCCCTGGTTCCAACCCCGTAGCTTCTTCTACATTGCAGGTGGGTTCTCGTCAAATTCCAGCGTTTTTGCTGCGTGGAGGAGGAGTATTAACACACCATCCTAACAGATCGATCATCTGCAAATAACACCAACACGGTCGGGGATGTATGTCTCATCAACGGATTTATGCTGGCAGCTGTTGAAAGTGAAGTATGGGGGCCGACCAAATTCAGAAAATCCTTCGCCATTTACAAGTTGTGTGTCTTTATTGCCAGCGTCAATACTTGACTATTAAATACCAAAGGCCTCTCGTGATAGTTGAGAATTATGGACCTCTCTCTATCCACATCATTTACCTTCACAGTCTTCATTCTCGCACAAACACTTGAATAAACCCACTTCACACGTTCCTCGGTCAACGATCCTTCCATTTTCTTCCGCTTTCACAGAATGAAGTTTCCTCGTCCTGTAGCGACCATTTATCTATGTGCATTTCTGCTGCTGGATCCTTGGCTGGAAACCAGAGTCATCTAAGCAAAACACAGATCGCCGAGCCGGCTGTAAATTGGCCGCACTCAATTGTTACCGCACGTCGGGTGCTCTTTAGAGCTTCGTTGAAGGCTCGAATTACCCGAGTCTGAGGGAATGCATCAATGAGGCTGGGAAAGGTTATGCAAGATATTCAAAGTTCCAATTGTTAGAAACGATAGGCTGGGAGAATATCCAAGCTGTGGAATTGTATCAGAACTAAGATAACGTGACGGAGTACCAGCGCCATGCCCAAATCACGATACTAGCGATGATGACGGTGAGCGTCCTTATCTATGCAGCAGTCAATGCCCCCCTTCCGCTATCCGTTCGTTCAGAAAGTGCATCTTGTAGGCGCAGCAGGCAATTTACCATGTGAATGAACCATACTTACTTACGGTATCAATGCAGGTGTCAAGGAGGATGACTAAATAGTTCCGCACGATTTCCAAGCAAGTCGGAGAATAGAACTGGCAAGAAGTGGTGTCCAAGACACAGAGCATGCATAGTTTTAGATACCAGGTTGCTGAAGCGGCGCAGGTTGACGCTAACCTGTCCCTCATCTGCTTGCGTTGCTACCATCTGAATCCTCTGCGTCAGCCGTACAGTAGTCAAAAAGCCCGAAGGGAATGAAAACATGCAAAACATTAGTCCCGGGATGTATATATTATCGTCAGAGATCACTGTCAGTGGTTCGATACCAGCGCTAGCTACCAAGTTCATCCCAGTTGCTTTCTTAATCCCCGGTGCTTGGAGATGATTGATGGTGCACGGCAAAGTGGGGCTTCAGGTAGCCTCAGCACATTGAGCCTGGGGGTTGGGGGTGGCTAAGTGGCCGGACTACTGACAGGAGATCCGGCCATCTCGCGGCAACCTCGTACTTCCTGTTCCTTGGGACTTTATCTTTCTTGGCCGTACAAACGCTTCGGGCAGCAAGGAGTCATGTGATTGCCAGGCTTGTATGGGTCTGGGTGCGTATAAAGTGAAGTCATGCGGGGTGGCTGCATTTCAGCTTTTTCAGCTTTGTCAACAACAACTTGGCATCCATCATGGCCTCAGATTTTAGCCCCGCAGGTCTAGATGAACTAAAACCGCATTGCAAATCGTGCGCTGAAGAAGACACAATCACTCCGCAAACGGATACCAGCCCATGGAGCTGCAGTTACGATGAATTACGCCAAGGCGCTGCGAATGGGTGTCCTCGATGTAGCTTCGTCGCAGCCTGTATCGCGACGATAGAAAGATACCTCGAGAGCGACCAAATCAGCAGTGTAAAAGTTGATCCGTGGAGCAATTTTTTTTCGGTCAGAAATTCGAGAGGGGAAGTTTTTTTGGACATCTTCACAAAAACCGAGAGACGGGTGAGTTTTCTAACATTTGATTCTCGAACTACCTACTTCCACGACATTTTTCTTCGTGGAGAATTTTCGACGCGACGACGCGGTTAGCAGAAGTTACAGATTGCATCTCAATCCACAAAGACGCCGTATAAGACTGCGCTAATATGAGCATTCGTCAGGGAATCTACATACTCCATTCGAGATTGACAAGGTCTTCAGTGGCTTGCCAGACACGACGGATTCGGACGCGACGACGAAAACAATGCGTGCGTGGCTTGAAGAATGCGAAGATTTTCATGAAGATTGCGAACTAGAAAGTGGACGCGAATGCGAGTTCAATGGTCCTCTTCGACTTCTAGACCTCCAACATGGCTCTGTTGTCCTTCGGGAGAACGCGGGGAACGTGCGATACGCCTGTCTGAGCCACTGCTGGGGCACCGTAACGGACAACGCCATCATCAAGACAACCAGAGAAACTCTCGACCAGTTCAAGATCAAAGTACCAGAGCACTGTCTGCCTGCCAATCTCTTAGACGCCATTAGAGTCTGTCGCTCGTTGGGAATCGACTATCTGTGGATTGACTCTTTGTGCATCATCCAACACAGCGACGAAGATTGGAACACACAGGCGGCACAGATGTCTGACATTTACGAAAATGCGCATGTCACCATTGCGGCAACAAGATCAGCCAATGCTTTAGGTGGTTGTTATCTTAGACGGCACCCGAAGTATCTTGCGGAGCCCGTCCCAGCCTATGAGGGAGTCTTTGTATTGCTGCACCCATCTGGCTTAACTGGCGATTATAAAAGGTCCGCTGTTCATTCAAATCAGCCTTTACTGGAAAGAGGCTGGGTTTACCAAGAAATGCGGCTCTCACGTCGTGTGCTTCACTTCTGCGACGAGGAAGTGATCTGGGTTTGCCAAGAAAGCCGACTGAGCGAGAGCGAGTGCGACGGCCTGGCCTTTTCTTCCCTGGATCATCCAGAGAGGTCGTGGTACACAGAGATGCCACACGGTCTTCCTTCGGAAAACCCAAAGGTTCTTTGGAATCGCTGGGTAGATGAGTACTCAAGGCTCAAGCTGACTTATCCTCACAAAGACCGAATGGCCGCCCTCGCCGGTCTTGCGAAACGCATGCAGAACCATCATGACATGGGAAGATATCTCTCAGGACTATGGGAAAACTCACTCAATGTTGACTTGGGCTGGTGGACTGACCATCCACCCGGCGACGATAGCAAGAAAGACCCGTCGAACGGCTCAGCGGAAATCCCTGCATATCCAAGTTGGTCTTGGGCCTCAGTCAACGCACCAATCGAATGGGACTGTGACATCCATCGGCATGTTCCAATTGTTGAAATTCAACATATTGACTTTGTTGCTGATGGACCGGTTCACATGGGTGTCGTTTCGAAGTCGTCAGGTTCAATCACAGTTAAAGCTAGAGCGCTTGACAGTAGTGACGTGCACCCGCCCGCCACTAAGTATGACAACGCACCCACTCAAATCAAAGGTATCGACATTTGGCACTATAGGCCTGACCGTAGCGTTCAAGGAGGCCAGACAAAGATGGGAGGTCTTATTCTGGTCATTAGCGTTAGGCCAGTTGGCAGTGGAATTGCCGTGGCGATTCATGTGAAGTTGAGGAATGATCACAAGACCTACGAGCGTGTGGGGGCCGTTTTCTTAGACTATACTTCTTATGGTAAGAAAGTTGAGGAGTCAAACGATGACGAGGATGCCATAGAGCCCTGGGAATCGTTACCCATGATGGAGGTAACGATCGTTTGAGAATGGAAGTTGCATCCGCGTGCGCGGCACCTTGGGCCGAGTACCTAGTAAGAAAAACACTAGACTCACTTAGGTACCTTACATACAACGGGGTTGGGTTTCATTAGTTCGTGTCATTTTCAAGAACATTTTGCGAATTCAATACCCATCGCGTCCCTATGTTGATCGCAATTCCCAATGTGGCAATTAGCTCGTAGGAGGACCCCTGAAACCGAGGCCCGGTGAAGCGGCCCGGGGCCTATCCCCGCAAACAGCATTAGGTTGTCACGCCGGTGCTCTGCATAGGCCAGCGCTACGCCCCAGGAGGAAATATAAGGTGCTGACAGCGCGTCCTTTCCCCGCTTCACGTCCCCGATATTGTTGATCCTCCAGCATACCCCAGATTCGTGCCATCATCGGCTTGACATCCGACGAATATTAGTGTTTTCATAGACCGCAAGCGCTCCTTCTATCAAATTTTTTGACTGCATCACATTAACCTGGATTCCCCCTTGCAGTTTCGCTCGCGAAGAGATACGTCCCATTTCTCAAATATTGTTGGATTCACCATGACGTCTGACGACTTCACCCACGTCCCTCCCCCGTGGAAGCTCAAGGGCGACATCTACCTCTTCAGCTTCTGGACACCCAGAAAACAGGCTGAGCACCCGCCGACAATCACGTACTCTCCTCTCGAGGCAAACTCATCGTACATCAACCCGGAAGGAAGTCGACCGCTGGGCGGCATCAGCATGGTTCAGATCATACGATACACCGAGAGCCCAGTGGGTCCCTATGACGAGCTGATCCTTAGTCCCGGCTTTCATGAGTACACTGTCGAAGAGAATGGAAAGCGAGTGAAGAAGAAGAACGCCAGAATCACGAGGATATATGTATCGCAAAAGCACACTTGCTGGAATGGTCGCAAAAGTGAGTCGCGGTCTCATCTCTCATCTCAGTTGAGATCTCATGTGAGTAGTTGCTGACATGAGACTTCAGACTGGAACATCCCCAAGCACCTTGCCGCCTTTGATTGGAAATACGATGTGGACGGCAGCACCCACGTCAAGGTTTTCCCGCATGACACCGCCGGCGATCTCAAAGAGGCGTCAGCCAGCACTACGCCACTCTTTCAAGCGACATTCAAGCCCGTTCCTTACGTGCCCTCATTCCCACTGTCCCTGAATCTTCTTTCGTACGTCGGTCTGGATGCGACGCTTGTTCAACCTCCGCTACCCGAGGGCAGTGGTAGCCAAGGCGAACTGCCGGGCACAGATCGATGGTGCAGCGTTGCACCGGGACAGTACTCGAAGAAAGCAAGCCTTGGATGGTTCGACATCAGACAGGCGGATGAGAAGGGCAACATCGTGGGCGAGCATGAGAATTTCTGGCCTGGTCTTGGAAGGTGGCAGGTTGGCATCAAGATGGAGAACTCGGATGTCACTTTCGCGGTGCCCAAATATTGGGACGCGCCGAAATCTGTGTTGTGAGCGTTGGTGCATGTAGGAATATGTTGTTCGTGCAAAGATTCCAAGATCAATGAATCAGGAATTCCATTCGAAGGATGCGCAGAAAGCATTATCTCATCACGTAAGAGTCTGTCATAACCTGCAACGTATCTTTCTTGACTCTGAATTCAAGTTTCCGAGAACGAGCGCGCTGTGGAAACCGGACTAGGTTACTGCAGCTCGCTTCATGAGACAGCCCCAGGACATTACACTCCCTGCTTCTTGTAAGAAGGACACTCACCGCCGTTGCTCGTCTAACTGACATTTTCTAGAACATGCTCATCGAAGCACATCAAACATGACGCGTAACAACGGCAGAACCCAAAGTAGGGCATCCTACGCTCACACATGGCGACCGGCCAGCCTGCCAGGGGCGCTGCCGAGTTGCAGGGGATGAGATTTGTGACTCAGGCTCCCGGCCAGTCTCCACGATCCCGATATATCCCACGCGGCAGCGTCCCATTACGATGACCTGCATCGGCACGCTCGGACATCAGCAACGTGGGATCGCATACCAAGACGCGGCTCACGTGAAGATGTGAAGAGGTGGTGGAGACACTTTCGTAACGGCCCGAAGCGACACTAAAGTAGCGTGCGTGAGGAGAAGCTTTAGCATTAACATCGCGCGAGCTAGATTGAACGGCCCGAGTCGTCGTTGACTGGTGTAGTTCGCAGATACAGCAGGCAAACCCAGTCGAACGAATAACGGTCAGAGAAGTTAGTCTCAAGCACCCCGCTTCTCCCAGATCACCAAATGCAAAGACAACGGATTTGGTCATCAATCGTGACTTCATTCATTTTAAACTATTGAAACGCTTTTGCTTAAACCTCCACATCTATGCTCTGACTCTCTCCTGGCCGACCTTAGCGGCGTGCTCCAGACCCTCAACGACCTCGTTGGGGACAGAGAGGAAGGGAGAGTGGGAGGCCTTGACGGAGTAGGTGAAGCCGTTGGGGCCGAGCTGCTGGGCCATGCCCTCCTGGATGGCGAGGGGGATGGCCTTGTCCTCCGTGCAGAAGAAGAACATGGAGTCAATCTCGTGCCAGGGCTCGTAGGTGACGACGTCGTCGAAGACGGGCGCCGACTGGTGCTTCAGCTGGGAGATGGCCTTGGCCTGGAGCTCAGGCTCGACGTCGTGGTAGAAGATCTCCTCGGGAGTGAGGGCGTGGACGTAGTTGCCCTGCAAGAGCATTAGTCATGAATCTCGGTTCATCTCATTTTCATCTCAACTTACGTCGAACTTCATCCAGGGGAGGAACTGGCCACCGAGCATGACCTTGATAGACTTGCCGACGGGGACGACGAAGGCGCTGAGGTAGACGAAGGTGATGACACCGCCCTTCTTGCCCTCCTTAGCGCGCTGCTTGTAGCCGAGACCCTCGACGGCGTTGGCACCGACGAGACCGCCGTAGGAGTGGACGACCAGGACGATCTCCTTCTCCTCGTCGGCGAGCCTCTGGAGGACGGATCTGACGGCGGCAGCGTCGTCGTTCAGGCCCTTGGTGGGGGGCTCAGCGCCGACGGAGGGGTACTCGACGGCGACGGTCTCGTAGCCCTTGGAGTTGAGGATCTGCTCGACGGGAGAGTAGCAGATCTCCTTGTGCCACGCACCAGGCGCGAGAACGAAGGTAGGCTTGGCAGCAGACATGATGTATGTGTTGTAGGTGAAGGGCGTGATGTGGTGAGAAAAGATTAGCGAAAGAAGTCTGCAGGTTCGGTAGGAGAATTTCAGAAAGGCTTGTCAATATGAACCAAAGAAAGCGGCGAAGCGGTCAAGATCTTTAAATACCACTAGCCAAACGTGACAGCTGCAGCACCAGGTTCATCGCAATTTGTTGAATTGTTCCGTTTTGTTCCCCTCCTCTCAACCCCTCTCTCTCTGTATTCGTAACCCTGTGGCCCCCCGTTGAGCGATCCCTGCTAGAACGCCCGCGGAAGGCTCAAGTCGGAAGTCGGAAAACCCTTGAGCTACCCACCAACATACGGCAATTGCAGCGGTTTCTCGCCAGGTTGACCGTTGTTTGCGGGTCCGGCGACTCATGAGGACGCATCCATTGCGGAGATTCTTCAGCGCGGCACCTCCCCAACGGGGTGACATCGTCCAGTAATGGGCCGAATAGGGACGATAGGGGTCCATATCGAGGGAACCGTGCGCAAACGTCAGAACAATTCAGGGGTCTGGAGGGCCATCGGTCTCTGCTGCGACGCTGGTTCGGATGCTCATCAATCTCAAGCAGAAACGGTCGGCACCGCTTACTTGCCCTTGCCGATATTTCTCAGCCAGAGTTGCATCGAAGTGGCACTTTCGCCCTCTTTGAGCTCTTGCGAGGCTGTCGCTTGTGTTGTTTGCGGCTAAGTCCACGTGTCAGATGCATCTTCTTCGGATGCAGGGTTCATGGGGAGGGGTTGCATGTCGATCAAAGAGGGGAGTTTAAACTGGAACATGAGATGATGTCGGAAGAGGGACCATGGCTATTTCATCCTCATATTTAGTTATCGCCAAGGTCTTGTTTCGACTTTCCATGGAAGCTGTCGACGAAGCCCGACTCTGGAGGGTCCTGAGCAAATTCACAGCGATGGCGACGACGACGATGAGGCCATTCTCCACCCGAAGCGAAGCAGCAACGCCGGCCTGCCAGGAACGAAGAACTCGAGGCGATTAGTTCCTGCACAGGAATCCTTCGGCAACTTGATTGATAAGACGGATGACGAGTTGTCGATGATTTACGATCTTCCCGGCGTCTTCGAAAGCAATTATATAATTGCCGCCATATTATTCATCACCTCTCGGGCATCTTATCATCAATTCACCGTTGGTAATGATGGAGCGTCGGATTGGTGGCCTTTTAGCAGCGCCTCGGAAGCCGCATAAAGCCGAAGGTTGAAGACATGCGTATGTCAAATCATTTAAATGTCCCCATATCGCATGTTGAAGCATTAATCTCCACGAAGTCTAGCGGTAAGCATGCCGTAAGCAGCAAGTTCCCGGATAAGGTGACCCATTTGGCCCTAGTCTGACAGGTGGGCACTGCAACGACACAGCAACGCGATACTCACCGCTCTGAATCCAGACCAAGGCAGACGCATTGGATTGCCAGATTTCCGATGTCGTCTTGGTTTGGGAATCTTCGGATACCAGGTAGATGTTCAAGGGTGAAGGGTCGGCATTTGATGTCGATCCTATCTACAAATGAAACCGAACGCCGACCAGGGTCTTTGCGAAGACGCCGTAACCCACTGTGGATAGCGTCGAACTTAAGCCTCCGCATCTTCTGCGAAGTTCCCGCTGGTAGATATCATGCCGACTTTCGAAGTCAGTTGTTCCGAAGACTTCACAAGTTGACGAGATGGTCTGTTACATCAGCATCCCTCAAACATAGCCACACACTATGAATAGGCACCAGCCGTCGACGGTGCTGAAATGCCGTGGGGGCCAAAGGAAGACCCTCATGCACTGACTCCGCGTTTGGCAAGAGGGAGCCGACGTAGGGCTGAGCGAGCTGCAATGTGTTCCCAAACAGGAATGAACTTTTCGAGCTATGCTGCAGAGTACTTTTGCTAGTGACAGCTATACATCGAATAACTCATTGAAGAGACGCAACTTCGGCCTAAGATTTTGAAATCGAAGAGTCCAAAAATCAAGGTCGTGGCAAGTTTCTCCATGCACAGCCAGCCCTATGAGTCAGGAATTTAGGATCAAAAGATCTTTCGACAAGACCTGAGAACTCGCGGCTCGGTGGCCCAAAAAGAAAGAAGAACTTTGCTTACCTGATGAGCATTATACAACACCCTGACAAAAGACAACTTGCGATGCGCGTCTCGTCGATAGAATATTGAAAAGTAGAGAGTCCGGTCTTGAAGTTGCCCAGAGTTTTCATGATCTGGAACAGAACGATGATCCATGAGCAATAACCTTTCTAAAAATGATACTGTCTGCTCCGAGAATCATCTCGCTGAATAGAAAACAAAATGTAAACCCGCAAGGCAGCCAGATCCTGGAATGAACGTGAGACTTCTACGGCTCCGCGATGTGTAAAGGCAGCAATTGGAACAAGTCCCACATATTAAAGATATTTCTAGAAGTTGCCTTGGTTGCCTTTGCAACTTTACCACCGCTAAATTTCAGGCTGAACGTGGAACGGCTCTCGAATTACGTCATTGTAAGAAGTGCTTAGCTGGTTATCGTACTATCTGATTCTTGACCGAAGTCCCCAATTTCGCAGTCATGATTGTGGAAAGACCCAATACAGGTGATTCGATTGTCAGCAAGCGCTTAACTCATTCGACGCCAATCCACATAATACACATCTCAAATCGAAATCACATAGCATGTTCGCGCACGTCGGTTGTTTCAGGTGAACCAGATTCAAAAGCAATGTAACACGAACAACGTCCTTGAAATGGAGAATCCCGCATTCCTAAAAACAAGGCGGTCGCGAATGTCTCAGTCGTACAGCAGGGCGCTTTCTTACCCCACGATTGGCCCAGAACCAACGTCAGCTTTCTGTCCAGAAGCAGCAAATGGATAGCCGCCACATTCCAATCACATGCAGCAAGCGTCATGTAGCTGCAACTTATGCGGGCTAGCGTCCCGGTTCTAAGATCCATTTGAGGCTTAAACGCTACCGCCTGAACCAGAGGCGCGCGTGATAGGGCTTAGGCAGCACCACGCAACGCCGCAGCCTTCTTTCTGCCTGCAGCTGCGGCCAGCGGGCGGCCTCATGCGTGTCTTGAAAACTTTCATAAGACTGACAGCAAGCCCCCAAATTTTCTTCTTGGATCACACGATATTTAACGACTTCATTTTGTCCACATGCATTCGGCGAGCGGCTGTCCTTTCCTTCTCATGCGCACGAACCGACGATGAGCAACTTTCTTACGAAGGCCTCCTTGCTGACTGGCGCAGGCGACCAAGGAATCAGCGATTTCCTGGAGCGAAGTGCACCTGGCTTTGGCGCTTTACAAAAGTTCTTTTCAAGATGGCTCAGGGTTGAGTTGACGACGATCTTCCTGCTGGTCACATTCGGAGCCGAGATCCCGAACGCCTTGACGGGTCTGCAAAAATTGTGGACGCAGGTCTACTGGTGGGTTACACGGTTCTTCACGGCGTCAATATCAATCGCAAGCAACGACAAGCTCAACCGGGAAGTGTTGAACTGGCTCGGCGCCCACGTGCTCACTCGCCAAGGCACCCGGATCCTGACGGCCCGCACGGAGGTCATACAGAATGATGCGTGGTACGACCGCAAGCCCGTTGAGCGCGACGATCTGCACCACGAGAAGAGAGTTCCGGTTCAGTATCTGCCCACCTTCGGCACGACGTGGTTCATGTTCGAAGGAGGCTTCTTCATGGTCCGCCGGGTGCCGCAGCGGAGCCCCGGCGCTACGTTCGGGATCCCGGACGAGTACTCCGCAGCTCCGCAGGGAGAGGAGCCACTTGTGGTCATGCGACTCGGCAGGTCGATAGAGCCTATCAAGAAATTTCTCGACAACTGCAGAGACTTTGCGGACAAGCAGCGGGAGTCGTTCATCACTGTTCGGGCTACGAAGAATCAGTACGGACAGGAATCTTGGGATACGACGATCCTTCGGCCGATCAGATTGCTGGAGACTGTGCATTTTGACGAAAAGACCAAGTCGGAATTGGTTGACGACATTGAGATGTATCTTGATCCTTCAACTCGAAAATTCTATACCGAGCGGGGTATCCCCTACCGGAGGGGCTATCTTTTCTACGGGCCACCGGGAACCGGCAAGACGTCTCTGTCTTTGGCTCTTGCAAGTCGCTTCAACCTCGAATTATACCTCGTTCACATCCCAAGCATCCGCGGAGACAGCGATCTAGAAAACCTCTTCACGGCATTACCACCAAAGTGCATTGTGCTGTTGGAAGACATTGATGCAGTAGGAATTGAGCGGCGGAAGAAACTTGACGTGGACGTTGACTCGGACGAAGATGATGCGGCCAGCGATGCGAGCAGTGAGAAAGAGTATGCCCGCTGTCGGTGCACATTATCCGGCCTGCTCAATGTGCTAGATGGAGTCGCATCCCAGGAGGGCCGCATCGTTCTGATGACATCTAATGTGGCTCACAAACTCGACAAGGCGCTCGTCCGACCTGGACGTATCGATCGGATGATTTATCTCGGCAATATCTCACAGGAGAGCGCCAAGGGCATGTTTGAGCGAATGTACAGACCGCATCTGACGAACAAGATAACCGTGCTTGAGAAGGGCCCCGAGGCTTCGCAACAGGAGACGCAGGATTTTGACGATTTAGTGGCGAGTTTCAGCAGTCACATCCCGGAAAATATGTTTACGCCGGCACAACTCCAAGGCTTTCTGCTCAAGTACCGAAGCGACCCGAAAACGGCAGTTGAGCGGATCGAGGAGTGGGTCATGGAAGAGAAGGCTGTCATGGACGAGGACCGACGCCGTAAGAAGGCGGAGTCTACCAAGAAGGCCAAGAAGAAGAAAGCGCTGAAAAAGAAGGCTCTGAAGGCTCTCGCTGCCAGCCAGGAAGCCGAAGTCGCAGAGAAGACGACAGAGACTCTGAAGGCGGCGCAAGTTTCGAATGCGGACGAGTCAAAACCCAATCCAACATCAGAGTCAACGGCTGTGAATGGAGAGAAGCAGACGGAATCTGGAGTCAAGAGTTTAGGAGAAGGTGCGGGTACGACGGTGGTTAACGGCGTCCTGGAATCGGAAGCATCATAGAAGTACTGGCATGGATCATTGTTTTTGGCGCAACGAGAATGTTTTCCAATGAAGTTTGGGTGTCCTTATGATAGGAGCAAACAGCGACTTTTGGCATTGTTTACTGCGATAAATTGCAGTTATTCTAGCTGCGCTAGGAGTTGAGAAGGTAGCATTTTACCCCTTTCAAACAGCATTTAGCAGCATAGCCGAAATTTCCTGGAAGGAATCCGTACCCGAACACCCGAGCTCTGTCTGGGGCGCAAGTCCGCCGATCAATACGATCTGAGGACCTAAAATACTAGCTTAATTGGTTAGTGTTACCTTGCCGAGCAGGCAGCCGTTTGGAGGGGGCCAATTCGTGCGGCACAGCAGGGGTCGCGTTTGTCTGACTTCAGTAAGCACCAACGCGTTTCCACGAAATGGCGGTGTTTTCTCCTCTTGACACCGTCCTTATTCTTCTTCCATCCAGTATTCGGGCGTAATCGCATCTTCGTGAGGTGTCTCGTTCTGGTGGGATCGCATTCTTTGGGTCTATTTGTACGACTCCATCACATTCATTTCCGAAAGCTGCTCGCTGTTCACTCTCTGTCAGACTAAAATCTCACTCTTGGCGCCAAATTTCTTCCACCATAACAATTAACCAGAACAGCTCAACCCTCCAAATCTGCGAGCCAGCTTCGATATGATTGCGCTTCTTCCATCTGCCTTGTCGGGCGCCTTGCTCGTCTTGAGCTCTCTCCCTGGCTCCGCCGCGGAACTCAAAATCAGCTCTCGCGATGAGATCGTCGAATCCTCCAGCAAGCTTGCCAAAAGCTTGTTCACCCTCTACGACGGGGACAAGTATGGCGAGACTCCCGGCGTTCTTCCTGGGCCTCCCCAGTATACGACCGGGGACTATTATTGGTATCAAGGAGCCGCCTTCTGGCAGACCTACCTTGACTACCAGCACTTCACTGGAGATGATTCGTTCCAGGCCAGTGTCCTCAAGGGCATGGCATTCCAGATTGGCCCGAACAACGACTACATGCCCCCGAACTGGACTGCAACCGCCGGTAATGACGACCAATGCTTCTGGGGCTCGGCCGCGCTGCAGGCCGCGGAATACCAACTGCCAAACGTTGATGGCAAACCGTCATGGGTCGATTTGGCGAAGAATGTGTGGGAAACCCAAGCAAGTCCGGATCGAGACGATGGAACTTGTGGTGGAGGACTGCGCTGGCAGATTTCACCTATTAACAACGGATATGACTACAAGAACTGTAAGTATTCAACTCGGCTGTGTGGAGGAAACCCAACGCTGAGATTTTCCACAGCGATGTCCAACGGATGCTTTCTGAGCATGAGCGCCCGACTTGCGAGATACACTGGTAACGACACGTACGCGAAACAAGCCGAGAAGACGTGGGACTGGCTGAGCACCGTGGGCTTCATTGACGACAAGACGTCAGCTGTGTACGATGGGGCCCATGTACCCTACAACTGTAGTGATATCAACAAGGCCCAGTGGTCTCAGCACGCTGCGATTCTCATTGAAGGCGCAGCATTCATGTACAATTTTGTAAGTTCTTCGAAAGATGTCCACTTTCTCGGCGCTTACTTGTCATTAGACCGACGGATCCGAGGTTTGGAGAGATCGAACGGCGAAACTAGTGAAATCGACTCTGGAAACCTTCTTTCCCAAGAAGATTGCCTACGAACCTGCGTGCGAGAGACTGGAGAAGGGCACCTGCCCTACCGATGCACTCTTCATGAAGGGCTATGTCCACCGTTGGCTTGCTGTCGGCACTCAGGTTGCCCCTTTCCTCTCGGAATCGGTTCTCCCAATGCTGCAGTCTTCCGCCGAGGCCGCCGCCAAGCACTGCATGGATAACTCCAACGGAAACGTCACATGTGGCTTCTACTGGAGCGAGGCCGAGTTCGTCGATCCCATGACTGCCGACAACACGACTGGAGTCGGTGAAGGGACAAGCGCCTTGAGTGCTATCTCAGGCTTGCTTATCGATTCAGCCAAGGCCCCTATTATTGACAAGACTGGAGGCAGCAGTGGCGGTTCAGGTTCAGGCTCAGGTTCAGGGGGTTCTGCCACCGGTACAACAGGCTCGCCATCGCCAACAGAGTCGCCTTCTGCTGGTATTCGTTTTGGTGTCGATGCAAAGACAACCTGGATTATTGGTGCCTTGGCAGTCTTTGCATGGGTTATTTGATTCATGGACTGATGATTGTCACTCATACTGGTTTAAACGGGATGATCGGTCATGCAAGCCTAAGAAATGCTTTGAATGATTCAATGAAATAATCTGACCGACTCAGATTTGCCTGGCCCTAATCTTCGCCAAATGCTGTCATCTGCCACATATCTTCGTAAACCGTCATTACATGCGTGATCCCGCCACGAATGTAGTATAAATGCTAATTCCCCTCGGCCATTACCGTTCACCTATGTGTGATCCGGCCACCCAAATATTCCTGCGTATCTTGCAGCACAATACCCGAGTCCTCCTCATTCTCAATGAGATACCGCGGCACAGTCGCCGATCCCAATCCGATCAAAGTGTTATGCATATCCTTGGGGTTGATGGTGTCCTTCTGGTAGTGACCCTGCCCCAGATAGTCGCTCGGCAAAACTTGCTCAACGTCCATCGTGTAAGAGTGGTAATCCGAAGGCACGGTTGAAACAACGTCGAAGACGGGCTCAAAGTCCACGTAGGACGCGCTGCCCAGCTCGTCAAAGTCGTCCACCGTGCCGGAGTGTGAATATGTCTGGTAGTCCTGCTGCATCTGCATTACGTAGTCTGTTTCGGCCGTCTTCTGCCGCGACTTGGAGCTGCGCGATGTGCTCGAGGTCTGTACTTGGTGTGCGGAGGGCGTCGCCAGGGGCATCTCGTCCATGCCTTCCCAGCTGGCGTCCTGGTAGTCCGCGAGTTGGTATGATTGTGAAGCGCCGTAGCCGGCGCCGTTGCCTAATGTGCGACTGTAGCCGCCCGAGCTGGCTGAAGGGTACGCGCTTGATGTGTCTGTGTCGGGGGATGCACCTGCGCTTGAGTCCGAAATTCGGCGGTATTCCCGAGACCTGTCCGAATCGGCGTCGCTTCCATCCGAGTCGTACATGACGGTAGATGTAGCGTACCCTCTCTCCCATCGGTCGACTGCCTTTTCCATAGCTTCGAACATGAGCTGTGCAGGAAGAAGACAAGGCATGTAAGAGTCGTGGTCTGTGCAACTCATTAGCAAGGGTGAACGCAAGCCACAGTTTGGGGAACACCCACAAATCTCAACTCTCTTGGCCCACTCTTCCTGGCCGGGGAAGAGCTTCATAAGGAGCTTGTGTCGGTACTTGTAGTCCAGCGATTGGCCGGTGGCTCTGACGGACAGATTCTCCAGAACGCGATGTTGGTCCTCGGTGAGCAGGGGCGGCTCATAGGGGGACCAGATCTTGGTGCAATTGCGTGCATGCGACGACTTTGACTCAGCCGGCTTGGAGCCATATCTTGCGCCACAGTTGTGGCACTGCTTGTCACTTCTCAGATGCACTCTCTTGATGTGCTCGCTGCAGTTGGTTAGCCCGGGTCTCCGCATTACCCGATTGAGACAATATGGCACTTACATGAGCTTTCCGATGCCGCCCTTGATGTTTCCATCGGTGCACGAGTTGCGAACATGCGTAAAAGCAGCCGGATTCCTGATGAAAAGAGGGCAAGCCAAGTTGACGCTCTTCTCGTCAACATTGGAGTTGTCATGGCGGTGGAACGGCAGACCCATCTCCCTTCTGAGCTCAGTCATGAGGAAGCTCTTCATGCCAGACCAGCCGACGGGCGACTCAGGGGTCATTTGCTGCTGGATGACCTCGACGGGGACGTTGGTAGCGAGCTTTGGTCTCTTGACCTCGAGGGTCTGGCTGGACTTGCTGTGGCCATGGCCGCCGGCGGACTCACGGCTTCGCTGCCGAGCTCGCTTGGTGCTCTCGCCCATGGTTGTTAGTGGTCCAGAAATGTCGGTTCTGTTGCGGAGTAGCTGAATCGCCGAATGAGTCGACGTTCTTGGTGAGATTCTTTAGTTGATCGATGCGTTGAGCGTGGTGTTGTCTGGTCTTGGACTCGGACCACTCAGTTGCTTCAGCAAGCTTGACAATAGTAGCGGGAACGGCGTCTTGTTGCTCTCGAACCCAGGCTTCGGTAAAACGGTTGCTAGGTCCCACGAATTTGGAGTCCTTGCGGATGACGGAGTCAAGTGAAAATGAAGGCGGTTGCTGCCGCGTAAATAGACCTGACGATCTCGTAGATCTAGATTTTGATCCAAACCAACAAAAAGTTAGCCCTATGTCCAGTTCATGTAATCGGACGAGCATCTCGCTGGCCAAGGGTTCCGGCCAGGCTTACACCCGATTGGGGCTAACTCACCTCTTTGGCGTGTTGTTGAGCACCATTCGGTTCAAGTCAGATAGACATGGAGAGCGGCCATCAACCCTGAACACGACACAGGACACACACACACAACACAACCACGAAAAAAGTCGGTCAAAGAGAGCAGATGAGAGTCGAAACCGGTTCAAGGCATTCAGAGAGGTGAATTGGGATGGGAAAGAGAGAGAGATCGCGGTGGATTGCTCAACGGGGCGGCTTACGACTAAGAAGCAATCCCTCGATCGCAATTGCGATCGGGGCCAGCGGAGCCGTCCGCCACTCCCAACAAGTCGCGTTAGTCGCAATTGAGAACGTACAAAAGGGCCAAAAATGGGGTCAATGGGATCCTGAGATGCCCGGGGAGGCAGAACACGATTTGACGCATTTTCTTCAATGTGTGGTTGTACGACATGGCTGTGGGAAGGGGTTTTGGACAATTGCTTGGCGCAGTGTCTTACTGTTCACGAGTCTGGAGTGGACAAAGACGTTCGCTTATGCGCAGTTTATGGGCAATTTTCAACATTCCAAGTCGACAAACTACATACTAAAAAGGCTTCCCACAGCCATCTATCAATGATTGGTCTTACAAGGACGAGGATTGATTCGCCCCGGCAAGTTGCACAATGCTTGGCTGGGAGGCGAGGCCTCGACGCCGGCTACTCGGGACCTCGCATGGCCCCCTCCCAAGCCGTTACCAAGAGGCCGGATCGTCCCTCGCGGGGATGAGAGAAAAAATGAAACTGATGCCAAGATAAATTATTGACGCATCGCCTGTTGGAACGGCTGCCGGGTCGTTAAGTGGGAAACACTGCGGACGTGCTCTCGGAGAATTAGCTTAATATCGCTAAGGACAATCCAGGGACCAGGTGCCTGGAAATCGGGTCTGGTTCATCCCCCACGTGGAAACACGCTGTTTCATAGAGATCCCAAGAACGACAATGGAAGTTTTCCAAACGGGTGATTTTAGGTTCGGATGGGTGAGGGTCCTGCAATAGATCGTCGCCCTCTACATGCAACGGCGGCGCGGAGTCTAGGCTCATCTTTTCAGGGTCTTCTTCCGTTTGGGGACAAGGGACTGGCACGACCGAGGCTTCATCACGAATGGCGGTCTACATTACAGAGGGCAGTGCAAAGTTACAGTCGCATTCATTCTGGAGAAGAAGGAGGTAGAGTATGGGAATCGGCAATGTGCCTCGAGAGTCTGTCCCCTTCTTGCTGCCCAACAGGGACGAAGGGTTCGTTGGGTGTTCTATGGAATTTCCAGATTCTTAGATGAGAACCATCGGAAGATCCGGCATCCCCCGCCTCCGGGCCACACCCATGACTAGTCCCGACTCCTTCTCAACCTTGAGATGCTAGGCCGCAATGTAACCCATCAGTCGTCCTTCTCAGGTCGTCGGTATAGGATAAACGTTTCCCTTCCTTCCGGCATGTGTGGTGTGGAGGCCTGCGACCACCCGCATGCGTCAAGCGGCACGTGAGCTCCTAACCCTCGTCTGCGCCGTAATTCGCTCTGCCCCCCAACCTGTGCGAAGTCTAGAATGCGGCATGTTCCGGCACGTTGGCTGGAGTGCCCTCATTGGACTTCAAATTCTGCATGCCGAGTCATCGACGGGAACCAGCATGGCAACTTGGCCTATCCCAGCTTTGGACGAGAAGTTAGTTGTCGGATGAACTTGGCCAATGTAGCACTGGCATGCGAACTTACCTTCCAAGACTGGCTCGAGAAAGCTTCGCCATTCCTCTTGTTCTATCAGCGCGCCGAGATCATCATCTCGTGCGATGCGTGACGCGCTAGTTGCAGTGCATGGAGACCTGGCCATGCAATAAGACAGCTCTATGACCCATTTGAAACAGCTCAGCGACCTTTGGTTGGATTGCGGCATCCCGATATTGCATCCATGGATAGTGCGTCTAACAGTGCCATAGCTGCCCAGCCGATGGTCGAGTTGGTTCCAGTATCATGCTTATATCAAGCCACTTGTTACTGCAGCTTCTGCCATCAACAGGGGTTGGACCGAAGAATGGAAACATAGCGTGCTGTACCGTCGTACCACTCAGTCGATGATGTTGCGTACCGACAACACACCGCTATCCGAGGGGGCAGGACGCTTGATCTGGTCCGCGGGCCATTGGAGCCAGTGGCTGTACTGAGGTTCCAGGACCTGAAACAGACCGCTCATAAGATGCTCCGACCAACCTTGCATGAACCAAAAGTGCTCCAACGTCTGCACGAGGACGTTGAAATGGGCCAGCAATATGATGGGCAGGATGTGCTTCTGCTGGAGACGGACAACGAAATCATCCTCCATGCTGTACAGCCAGCGCATGATGCACTCGAACTTCCCCTGGACCTGGTCTACAGGCTCGGCTAGCGTGCCGAATGTCATCTTGAAGCACTCTTCCAGGGAACCCAGCAACGTCGTGTACATCTGCCGGTCCTGCTCCGGGGCGGTGGCGACGAGATCGGCGAGCTCTTCGAAACGCTTCTCCCAGTGCACCATCTTGTGCACAGGGGTAGGCATCGGCGGGCAATGCGTCCATGTCTGCTCGAACGTCACGCCATCGTCTTTCCACCCTGCTATTATCGTCTGGATGCCCATCGTCTTGACGACGAACTTGACGCCACGGAGTAACGCCCACCAGGGGACCTCGCCCTCTTCCGCCACAATCAGGAGGTGTCCCGGGCTCGGCCGCTTCGCGAATGTCGACAGACAGACCAGGACCGTCGTGTGGTAGAGTGCTTGGCAGTTGTCCTTGTTCAACTTCGGGATGATGTTGGTCACATCGGGCAGGGCGCTCGTCGAATGGCGCTCCGCCAACGCCTCGTAGTGGCCGGCGTGGCTTGGGCGCAACCTCGCGAGGTGCTGCGCCGAGATGGCCAGGACCATGTGCAGGACATAATGGTGCTGAAAACCCAGCCGCGGAACGTGTTCTCTCCAGACGCGCGCGTCGCCCAGTGTGATGGCCGTGTGGCACATGTAGTGGTGTAGGAGTTCGAGATCGTCCGGGTTCAGGACTTGAGGAAAGGAGGGCTCGACGGTCGCGGGCACGGCGGCTGGGGTGATTGGCGTTCGGGCGGATTCAGGCTCGGAGGCCGTCGGCGTCGGGAGTTTCTGGATATCGTCCCAGTTCTTGCGCGGACGGCCCCGTTTCTTCGGCGTCGGCGTCGGGGGTGATGATGCGGTCGGGGAGTGGGCGGGCGGGTTCGTCAACGGAGGGGCAAAGTCGCAATGCATCGAGAACCGGACGCAGTTGCCGCACTCGGGTTTGATTTCATCGCACTAATCACCAGGGAGACAGAGTCAGTCTACGCCGTCTTCAGATGTGGGTTGAGCGTAGGGTTGGCGGTAGCTCGAGGGGTGGGATGCTTGCCTTGACTTTTCTCCTCTTGCAATTCATGCACCCATTTCGAGATTTCTTATGGGATCTTCTCTTGTTCTTACGACATGTACCACAGCAACAGCCAGCGCCAGCCGCGGCCTTGTGGTTTTGCGCCCTACATGTCATAGAGTCTGGAGCTG
Source organism: Colletotrichum fructicola Nara gc5 (assembly GCF_000319635.2). Classification (NCBI taxonomy): domain Eukaryota; kingdom Fungi; phylum Ascomycota; class Sordariomycetes; order Glomerellales; family Glomerellaceae; genus Colletotrichum; species Colletotrichum fructicola. The sequence continues at coordinate 922,882 of NW_027094051.1, read as the reverse complement.
AAGCCTGGCCTTCGTCGTCTCTCTCGTCCTTATCCATCGTTCGCGATCGCGTCCACGCCGACCGGAGTTCTCGAGCGTATGTATCGATCAGGCTACAGACGTCGAATAGAATTGGCTGAGTGGGACCGAATATTCCATCCCGCCTGTACCGAACATGTGACGTCGTCTAGAATCTTCCGATGAGGGCCAGACACTGGCAATTGGCTTCGCCGATGCATCTTGGGGCGCTTTGAAGAGTACGGGAACACAGGGTCTCTTTGACTTGACCGGACTTCTGCCCCCCGCCCGTGGACCTCGGAAGATTTCGTATTTTGTACGAGAAATACGGGACGGCTTTGATTGGAGGAACAGGGTTCCAAACGCTCCCCACGTTCCGGTTCACGCCAGGTGGGTGTCCGAGAGCATCGTAAAGTCGAACAGTTCTTGGAGAAGCCAATCATTGATCATGGGGTTATAAAATGCCATGTTTGGTTGCCGTCTTCCAATGGCTCGACTCAGGCTGAAACCCCTCGCTTCGGTCGATTGCTCTGTTTTTGCTTCTTGTCTGCGCGAGCTTAATCTACGGAGCTGCCGTTTTGCTTCTCAAGTGCGCTATCTCGACTTCCGAGAGCTTCGCTTCGCCCCAGATCTTGTTCGATTGCATAGGCTCGGCCAAGACATAGCTCTGGGTCACAAATTTGTCGAATCAGGCTCTAAAGATAGCGAAAGCTTCGTACAAGATGCGGCTTATGTCTCTCTTAGTCAACCACTACCATTGCGGCGCGTCCGAGAAGGTGATTTATCTTAGCTTTCTCTTCTCTCTAGCTCATTTCGTCCCCACAAACACGGCCACTTTTGCTATGAGAATGATTTGACTTTTTCTGCCAACCTGCGTTGGCTCATGCGTTCTGATGTTCGGTTCAATCACACCCTTCCGCTGTCTCCCAGTTGCCTCAATCCGTCTGTGAGTCACAACCTCTTATCTACCCGTAGTAGACATGAGCGGTAATTCGGCTCTAGACGAAAGTTCTTTGAGGCGGTGCAGCAATAAGATGGCACGTACCAAATCACCCCTAGGCCTTATTTCCGAACAAATGTCTGCAGACCTCTGCTGACGTTGCCCATGCCTTGCTTTTGACTGCTTCATTGTACTTCTCCCCCTGGCTGATGCTTCGACCAATGAGATAGCCTTTTGTCTCGGTTCTGAGCATGAAATTGTTAGAGGATACATCGGCAACCAGTGCCCCCCAAAATCTTCCCCCAATGTGCTATTCCTCTCCAGTGTTGGTCAGCAATCCTTCGTTTCAACGAGGAACTTTTGAGGGTTTTTGATTGCAACATAAAATGCTGGGTGTCCCTCCATCTGAAGGTGCTGCAGTGCGATTGCTCTGGTCTGGGCCCATTTCATGTTGACCATGAACGACCAAGACAATAATTGCATCAAAGATGTGGCATTCGGCCTGCGCGCCCACTGCAACTCGCCCGACTTCCCCGCCGTCGAGTACCGATGGATCTTCTGGCTCTCGGTCGCAACTGCGGCCGCCTTCATAGCGGTTGCGGCTCTTCGCATACTCCGCCTGTCCCGGTCCCAGGACCCGTCCATTGTGCGCGGCGCCGGAATCATGTGGATCGCCAAGCTCGTTGCCGGCGCCGTATTCACCGGGCTAAGACTCGGTCTTCTCGTCGTGGTGCTTCGCCCGCAGAATGGCCGTCCTAATGCGGAGCTCGTAGCATCCACAGCCCTCAATTTCACCGCGTCTTGTCTACTACTTGCGCTCTCGCCTCTTGAGCATTTCAAACGGTCTCGGCCCTCCATTTTGGCTTGCTCTTTCCTCTTCCTCGCTCTCATCTACGACATCTACCGATGTCCTTCCCTCTGGTCTGCATCAGACCAACAAAACAATCAACACCTGTCACTGTCTTTCAAGGTCCTGTTCACGACTGCAATCGTCGTTGAGGTCTTGTTCTTGGCACTAGAGAGCCTGAAGCGGAGGCGGTGGGTTAAGTGGGACTCGGACGAGCACAGTCCGGAAGAGACGAGCAGCATCTTGAGTCTTGGCCTCTATTCATGGCTCAATCCCTTGTTGTGGAAGGGTTACCACAAGCCCTTGGTAATGGATGACCTGTTCCCACTTGATACTTCCATCTCTGTCGCAAAGATAGACACTCGAAGAAGCCCGGAGTCGAAAGGAACCTCTATCTCAGACCTCGTTCTGTGGCTCGCGAGGCCGCTGGGCTGGTCACTTCTGTTGCCCATTCTTCCAAGACTTTGTCTTCTTGGTTTCACCTTCTGCCAACCTTTCTTACTCCAACGCCTATTGGGCTTCTTGTCATCTAATGAAGATAACTTATCAACCGCCTCCGGACTTGTCGCAGTCGCAGTCCTGACCTACTCGGGCATCGCCATCTCAACTGCCCTGTACTGGTACTACCAAGAACGTTTTCAGTCCCTCCTCCGCGCGTACCTGATATCTGCAATCTACCGGAAAACGGCCGAAATTCAGCATGTGGGCGATGGCGACTCAGCTGCCGTCACACTGATGGGTGCCGATGTCGAGAGAATCTACACTGGCCTCCGCCTCATGCACGAAGTCTGGGCCAATGCTATCCAGATCGGACTTGCTTCTTGGCTTCTACAACGGCAGCTTGGCCTCGCCTTCCTTGCTCCCTTGGTCATCGTTCTCATCTGCTTCTTCATCTCGTTTGCGATCTCGAAACGTGCTGTACCTTATCAAAGCGCGTGGATGGCCCGCGTACAGAAACGTATCGCGGCGACCTCAGCTGTTCTCTCTAATATCAAGGATTTGCGTGTGTCCGGAATGATCCGTCCTGCTGCGGCTCTCGTACAGCGGGAGAGGGAAGACGAGATTCGTGTGGGAGAGCGCTCACGCATCCTTATCGCCATCAGTGCCAGTTCAAGCCAGCTTCCGCAAGCTATTGCGCCAGCTTTGGCTTTTGCTTTCGGCCCAAAGGTCTTGGATGAAACGAGAGCATTTACAGCTCTATCTTTCTTGGCGTTGCTGACTTCACCGTTACTGGTCGTACTGCAAAGCTTGCCCATCATAGCTGCTTCTTTTGCATGTCTTCGGAGGATCAAGTTGTTCCTGGCCCAGGAGACAAGAGTCGATGGGCGACACATCGTTGAGTCAACCGACATTAACGAGAAGGCTGGGAAGTCGACTATTGAAGTCAAGAGCAAAGAGGCTTTCATTAGCATTCAAGGTGGAAGTTTCGGCTGGACAGACGACAAGCCTGTCCTCACAGACATCAGCATCTACGTTCCCCTGTCATCTATCACATTCGTAGTCGGTCCTGTGGCCTCCGGCAAATCCACATTCTGTCGAGCTCTACTTGGCGAGGTGCCCCACGTCAAGGGCACCGTCACCTTGGGATCGAAGAAAGTGGCATACTGCGACCAGACACCGTTTCTATTCAACGCCTCAATCATGGAGAACATCATTGGGTTCTCTCCACTCAACACAGCTCGCTACGCCGACGTCATACGGGCAGCAATGCTGTTGGACGACTTGGTAACCATGCCAGCTGGAGACAGGACCGTTGTGGGCACGAAGGGTGTCTCACTGAGTGGTGGCCAGCGGCAGCGTATATCTCTAGCGAGAGCGCTCTATCATGAAGCCGATATACTCGTCCTCGACGACGTGTTTCGTGGACTAGATTCATCTACGCAGCACCAAGTTTGCCAGGCCATCTTCGGGACCAATGGACTTCTGAGGAGGCGAGGAACGACTGTCATTGTTTGTACGCACTCGATACAGTTGTTGCCGGTCGCCGATAACATCATTGCGCTTACACAAGAGGGTACTATTCTCGATCACGGCACATTCATAGACATTACAGAAGATGAGGAGAGAGCTCGACGCTTCGGTCTCACGAGTATCACAGAAGCTATCACAAGAAAAAGCAAGAAAGACACGACAGCCGATGAGATGGAAATATCCCCGTCAAAGGAGGCGAGAGAAGCATCGCAGCCTCTCAAGGCGGCCACTGTACCGAAGGCCCAGTCTACATCAGCAACCATTCCGACCGTCGACCTGGCCGTCTACCACCACTGGCTCTCTACCATGAAGCCTCTTCCTCTCATCATTTTTGCTGTTTTAGTGATTGGTGTAGGCTTCTGTGCCAACTTCCCAACAATCTGGCTCAAGTTTTGGTCGGCAGACTCGACATCGTCCTCGCCTCAGCATAGCTTCGCCTACTGGATGGTACTTTATGCCCTCATTGGAGCAGGTGGCGTTATCTGCGTTTTCCCTGCTGGCCTCATCATGCTTCGCACTGCCGTAAGTCTTGCTGGGACAGGCCTTCATCATGCCACAGTGGACACAGTCATGAATAGCAGTCTCCGGTTTCTAAGCACCACGGATGTTGGCAAGATCCTGAACCTTTTCAGTCAGGATATGAACATTATGGACACGCAACTGCCACGCATGATCAATAATCTCTGCTTCTGTCTTGCCACTGCTGTTGGTCAGGCTGCGGTAATTTCAGTTTCTTCGGCCTGGTTGACAATCAGTTATCCGTTCTTCATGTTGTTGCTGTGGGTAGTTCAGAGGATTTATCTTCCCACCTCAAAGCGGCTTCGCATCCTTGATCTCGAGGCAAAGACACCTCTCTAGTAAGACTTGCAAGACTCGGATTCAACTCAAAAGGTCTGCACTCTAACCTGTATTGCCCAGTACCAACTTCCTGGACACCCTAAACGGTCTGCCCACCATCCGGGCTTTCGATTGGTTTCCTCATCAACTGGCCCGTAACAACGCCCTGCTCGATGATTCTCAGCGTCCTTCATATTTGTTAGCAATGGCACAACAGTGGCTGATGCTCACAATGAACATCATAGTGGCCGTTGTAGCTGTCCTCCTAGTAGCTCTCGCGACGCAATTAAGATCTGACACGGGCAATGTCGGTGCAGGTCTGGTCACTCTCATCACACTGGGCGGCACGCTAACAACAATTGTGGTTGCGTACACCGGTCTTGAAACGTCTCTTGGCGCAATCGGTCGCCTTAAAGCATTCGAAGAGGAGACTGAGAGGGAAGATTCCGTTGGCGATGATGTTACACCTGATGAAGCATGGCCAATGAACGGGCGCGTAGATATACGTAACGTGGACGTAAGCTACAATGGTAGTGATAAGGTCCTGAAAGGTTTGAACATGATTTTTGAACCAGGACAGAAGGTTGCTATATGCGGAAGGACGGGAAGGTAAGCCGGCAAAAGCCCTTTGCCGAGCCATGTTTACTGACCTCGAACAGCGGTAAATCCTCTGTCCTTGCACTACTACTACGCCTTGTCGACCCCTTGCAAGCGAGCACTACTGCAAATCATCAGCCTGTCATCATGATTGATGGCGCTCACCTCAACGCCGTCAACCGTATCACCCTCCGGGAGCGCGTCATTTCAGCTTCGCAAGACCCTGTTTTCCTACCCGAAGGCACAAGCTTCCGCGCGAATCTCGACCCAGCCTCCGTTGCAATTAATGAAGAGTGTGCTGCCGTTCTTTGCGATGTCGGTCTCCAAACCGCTGTCGAAGAAAAGGGCGGACTTAATGCCGTGATCAGCGGAGCTGAACTCAGTGCGGGCCAGAAGCAATTGTTCAGTGTTGCTCGCGCGGTACTACGCCGCAGGGTGAGACGTCGAGAAACCGGTGTTGACGGCGGTCTTCTGCTTCTTGACGAGATCACATCGGGAGCGGATACTGCGACGGAGAAGAGAGTTCATCGGATACTGGACTCCGAGTTTGGGGCATTTACGGTCATCATGGTCACACATCGGAAGGAGATGGCTACGTCCTGTGATAGGGTGATCATGCTGGATGCAGGGGAGGTGGTCGAGGATAGTGCGCCTCGCGCGTTACTTGAGAAGGAGGACGGCCTGTTCAAAGCCTTACGGGAACTTTGAACATTTTATTTGGTTGGAACTCGTTCGGAAATCAAGTTCTCGGTAGAATGGTCTACCTTGAACATGGATGCTGCGAACGACACTATGGGTATCGGCAGCTGAGTTTTGATTCCTCCAAGTGTCTTCACAAACAATAAAGTACCGTTGAGCAGGTTGCCAGAGGCGGAGAACATTTAAAATAAGTGACTCAAATTGACACTTCACCCAAGCAGTACTGTGATTCTCCTAGCCCAAATTCGACAAAGATCATTTCTTCGGCTCTAACAGCATTTACCGCAGATATCAGTGCCAGTAAGCCCGTGTTTCAGTCACACATCTCATGAGCCTTTCAATTCTAAATCTAATGGCTTTCCCATTTGTACACGAGAAACAGTTCCTGGAAGCAATCAATGCTTCAATTTCCTCCCGAAGTGTCGGCCTTGAGGACCTCATGGATGGATTTGTAACTGCAATTGAAGTCCAGCTTTGACAACCTCTCCTCCATCGTAGCATTCCTGGCTTGTTTACGAGTGTCAAGGAGAATTCTTGTCGCGCGTGGTCGCCGAACTTTGTCGATTGTCTGCAGCACTGATGCGATTGCCTCGTGGGACATTCCGGGGCGCAGAAGTTGAAGACCCTCTGCATCTTCCACGGCCAAGTTCGCACCTTGACCTTGAAGAGGGGTCATGGCGTGAGCTGCATCGCCAATGAGGATGGACCGCCCACGGTTCCAGTTTGGGAGCGGGTCCATATCCTGGAGATCCCAGATTTTGAGTTCCGTTGCCACACTGGTAGCACCGCATTAGCAAAAGCCTAGTAGTAGCCGATATTCGCTGACATACCTCATGATCTTAAGAATCTCTTCGGGAAAGTCCTTGTAGACCTCCAACATCTCTTCCTTCTCTCCGTCTGCATACCATGACTCCGCGACATTCGCTCTACTGTCAGGCATGAGAAAAAGGCAAGAGAAGTTCCTGTAGTTGTGATGTTGCATTGGATAATGAACGACGACACGGTTGGTGTTGTCCCCAGCTAGCACAAAGTTGAGGCGGCTGTCATCCTCTGGCGGAGGCAGCCAATCTGAGGAGTCACCCAGGACTCGCTTCATATCTTCAATCGAAGCAGCAAGACGGAAAAGGGTAAGTCCAGTCTTCTTTGGGGCGTGAGCCTTGTCGCCCGTGATCCGATGGCGTAAAGCCGAGTGGACGCCATCGGCAACTACGATTGCACGGTTAAGCATTTTGAAATCTTTGGAGACTGAATAACTCACCAACCACCACATCGCCCTGCACAGTAGAGCCGTCTTTCAAGGTGATAGTTGCGGTCTCTGGGTCCAAATCAACCACGGGAGTGTTGAAAAAGATGTTCGCAGGCTCGCCACGGATACCATCTGTCTCCTGGGCCGGGGCTGTCGCGAGACGTAAAAGTTCGGCTCTGAAATCAGACCGCTTCATGAGCAACATATCGCCTCCATATCGAGCGTGGAAGTCGATTGGGAAATCATCAAACATCTTGCCGCTCTTGTCAAATGAGCGGTACCCTTGGCAACCGACGGCACCAGCGCGATCAGCGCTGAATCCTACGGTCTTGAGTATTTTCTCGGCATTGGGATAGATGGATAGGCCTTGTCCACCAGTCGCGACATCTTGACTGCCACGCTCGTAGACGGTGACATTGTGGTATCCTCGAAGAGTACTGGCGGCCGCCAAGCCTGCTAAGCCGGAGCCGACAATGATGATGTTTAATTTTGGTTCCGCCATGTTAATCGAGACCTATTGCAGAAGAGAGGGAGCTTTGGGAAGCTCAAGAGGACGACTTGGAAAGTTTCGGGAGAGTCGAGCAAGATAAAACTCTTATTGTGTAATTTCATCGAAGGCTTTGAAGTATTTCGCAGTTTATATCTGCGACTTGCTGTTCAGTCTTTGAGTCCGAGTCTTCGGCTTCGGTGCATAAAAGAACGCCGAGGGTGAACCCACACGTAGAGCTCCATCGTGACTACTGCTCAATGACGCTTTGAGTCTTACACTGATTCCCTGATTATTTCCTCGTTTACCGGTGGGATGCAGCAGCAACGGAATTACACCAATCCAGAAACTCTGCGACCGGGAGTGCTCTGCCCCTTCAGACGAACACTTTCAGGAGTATGGCATGATTGGTCACCATGTTACTACAATTGCCGGTGGGATTAGTTCACTGATGGGTCAGCGGCCGACTTCGCAGTGGTTGATCGTACTGGATCAAGACTCTGGAGAGGGATCCAGGTGATGAAACACAAGGGGTAAGATACACCAGTCTCCATCACACGAATGCTTTCCGAAAAGGAGCTCTCGGATATTGAATGGCCCATAGAAAAGCGACAGACCCTGGTCATCGTTTGGTTTGAGCCTCAAGACATCAATTGACATAAAGCCAGACGTCCGGCGCATCTTTGCTTCAACTTTAGAAAAGACAAGGTTGTAGTATCACGACTACGCTGCCTCCTCGACGTTGAGGAGAATCAGCAGCTGCATAAGTGTTTACTGTCTTGCGTGACATACGTCGCCGCATGTATACACATGTATTTGTTGGCAGTCTGTTCCACTGAGCTGGCCGAGGTCTGAAAGTGTGGCGTAACGCAAAAGCAGGCACCGGTACAATACTTTGATTCTCATGTTGAACGATTCTTAAATTGACTTGCTCCCAAAATAGTCATGAAGTGTGACTGCGAGGCTACCCTCGATATCGTGGCTGTCACCTCAACTCCAAAGCCAGGTACTTGGGTTTCCCACGATCATGCTGGTCATGTCTCGTGTCACGCGCAAGTTCAGATGACGGCTCATATCAGTAATCACAGCTAGCCCCATCTGCAAGCTCCCTAAGGCTATTTACCCATAGCGTAGGGGGTGTGTGAGACATTGCCGGGCGCCTGGATACAAGCATACAAGATTTCAAATTGACAAGGCCATGGCATCCTTTCTCGTGTGACGCCTTCGCAAGTCATGATGAGCCGTGATCCCCGACAGCCTGCAGATAGAAGAAACCCTCTGCCGGGTCTGAATTGCTCGCCCTGATTCTGGAACTCTTCTCATCAAACCCTTGAAACTCCGTCATTCCTCACCTAAGCCATCACATCTTTGCTTCGTGTCAACAGAAAAGAAAAGTGCCTCGTCTTTGAGAAGTCTTCAGCTGCTGTAAACTCTGCTCAGCATCTCCTTATTAGACTTGGCGGCTGCAAGGACTGCAGAGATTCGACCCAATCACAGCAGAGGTTTCAGCCACTTAATATCGGTAGGCGATTCTCGGGAATCGACGTCGCTCCCAGCTCTTGGGAAAAGATCTTGTACGATCGATCGCGGCCTCACACCCCTTTCTCCCCTATCCCCGCCCGCCGACTGGATCAGAGACATTGGCCGCGGCCCCCGGGGGATCACGATACATCGGAAATCCTCGCTCAGATCTCGCAGAAGATTGTCAAGTACCGTGCGAGGGGTGAAACGCAGGCGCAACCGCCGAATGGCCAGTCAACTAGGCCAACCTGCAACTTTGAGGTCGTACAAGGGGAAAAACATCCACCAATAAGCTTGTATGAGGGTGGTTCCGGATGCTCCGCGACATGCTGATGCAGAGTGATTGATGGCGACGATGATCTCGCGCGTGCGCATGTGCAGCGAATTGCATAGGAATTGTCGTCGATGCAGCGTGTACCCGTCTCTGGTCGCATCGGCGGCCGCAGCGACGGTGAACCACAGAGAGCCTTTCGCAAGGTCTTCCCGACTTGTTACGCCAGCGTCAATAGTCTTCTCTTGTCTCTTTTCACGCAATCTGGGACTCCGGACCTATCAGCCCTGCCTCTTGTCTGGCCTGCAGGACGCATCAGACGGCAATTTCTCGTGTCTCAGTCGAGAGAGGCGGACGAGAAGGCGAGTTGGAGTCGGTGGGAGGGTTGTTCCAAAGGACTGGGCCTGTGTGACGTCGCGGCAGCATCCGCTTTGCTGATTAATACTCGGAAAGGTTACCGGCGGCGTTCTTTTGATGATTATGCTGCCTGCGATTCTGCAGCCGCCCAACGGTGAGGGAGATGATTGTCAGCCGGACGCTTTCAAAGACCCGGGGCACCGAGGACAACGAGACCGCCATCGTCTCCGCGCGTATTCGCCTTTTCGCGCATGGACGCCCACCCCGTTCTGCAGATAGTTGTTGATCGCTGGTGACAGGGATTGTACAGGGACCAGCCTCACGTTTGTTGTTGCTTCCGATCCCAACTCCACCCCCCTCGTGGGTGTCACGCTGCCGTCAGGGGTAATTCAGCAGTTTGTGTTCCCTTGAAGCCAGATCCAGTGGCCATGCGAGAGACTTTTGCCAGGGAAGTTGATGAGGAGATCCTTGTGTGACGACGAGAATAGATTGCAAGTTGATCTTGCGGTGAGTCCATGCCGGGATGTATTCCTTCCCCATCCTGAGCTTTTATGTTGGTGGCGCTCAGTGTGTGACGAAATGTTTGCTTGTCTGGAAGAATTTGTTGGTCGACACATGGTTCAAGATCCTTGGTGGGATCGGTGATAATGCAGTTTGGAGGAGGCTTTGCATACTCGATGTTTATGAAATCTCCGCTCTGCCGCCAGGCCGCCCTCCTTTTTGGGTGTGGGAGGACGGCACATGGATGGGCTTGATGTCCAAAAAGAACACAAAGGAATTCGAAACACTATTGTGAAAGGGCTCTGGGAGTTTTTCTACAAAAGCCTGACGGTGCCCGTTGACTTGTGCTGTGGCAAGAGAGGACGAGGAAACCTTTGAAGTTTCCATCCGACTTAGCAAACAAGCCTCCTCGACTCACTTATACTCACTCTCACCATTATTCCCCTCTAACGCTCTGTCTTGCGATTTGATACCCTGCGTAATACTCTTCCTGCCCTAATATTTGGTTGCCTTTCGTCGTCTTGCATGGGCGCTTTGGACATTTATTTATCATTGCAGACAAGATCGCTGTTGTAGCATGGCTGCAAGGCTTTGTGTGGGAGCATCGCTCCTCATCACCGCTCTTACCTGGAGGTTTCACCATGTCAATCTCTTCACATCTGGGCTACTACTTTTTGCATCTCTCGCGATTCAGGGCCTTGTGTTCGTAGGCTACCGGGTTTTCATCTATCCTTACTGGGTGTCGCCCATGCGCCATCTTCCAACTCCTCAGGTATGTCATGATGAAGGCTTTACCACAGGACATCAATCTTCTGAAGTTGAAATCCGTTGGAACTACATGGGAATTGTCGCTGACGAATTCAAATGCCAGGGGGGACACTTCTTCATCGGACAAATGCTCAACCAGATCAAAACTCCTGGTCCCGCCGATATTTTTATTTCCTGGATGCGCAGGTGGCCCGATGCCCCATTCGTGCGGTATCTGACCATTGGCAACACGGAGACGCTCATGGTCAACAGTCTTGCGGCTTTCAAGGAGGTGCAACAGACGAAGGCCTACTCGTTTCGAAAGTCACAGCTAGCAGGCAGGATGTTCTCGCCCATCACCGGTCACGGACTCATGTTCTCTGAGGGCGATGATAGGAAGAGGCAGCGGACACAGCTTTCCAGTGAGTCTTCAAAACTAGTGTAGGTCATACGTGTTTGCTAAGAGACATCATCACAGAGGCATTCTCGAACCAAAATACCCGGAGAATGCTCCCCGTATTCCAGAACAAGGCCCGTCTGCTCTGCGAGGCTATCAGCCACGAGTTGGGAGGTGAAGACCGCAAGTTGGTTGACGGTAGCTAAACCCACTGCCTTCCCTTTTATTCAGATATGCAAGCTGACCGAGCCAAAGTCGAGCGCTTCCTTCGCAAGGCCACTCTCGACGTCTTCGTCATCGGCTCCATCGGCTGCGACCTCGAGAGCATCTCGCTCCCAGAGGCGCACTTCTACGACGTGTACGAGCGCATCATCCGTCAGCCCGCCTTTGGACATATCATCACCTTTATTGACGGCCACATTCCGGTCCGCTCGTGGTTGCCACTGAAGAGCAACAAGATGTGGCTCAACGACGTGGCTCTCATCAGGACCATGCTCCTGAACTGCGTCGGCAACCGCACTATGGAGATGATGCGGGAGAAGCGCGGATTGGATGGTGAGAAGAGATCGGAGCGAAGGGATATCCTGACATTCATTATGGAAGATTGTCAATTTGAGGAGGGGGAGAGGCTGTGGACTGATGAAGAGCTCTTGGAGTACATGCTCAACTTCATCGCTGGAGGTAAGCCATTATGGATTGAACTACCTGTCTTTACCCAAGAAAACTTCTGACGTTAGTAACAGGCCATGAGACAACTGGCTCAACCCTCATGTGGGTTGCATACGTCCTTGCTACGAACGCCGGCGTCCAGGCGCGCCTCAAATCGGAAGTCCACGAGCTCTGCTCTGGTAAGCCGCGGGACTGGGATCCTACCTATGAGGAGGTCGAGCATCTCTCATACCTCAACAACTTCCTCCGCGAGACTCTACGATACTACTCACCAGGTGGGCTCCAACCCCTTCGTTAGCTTCTCACAGGTTTTGCTGACATCTATGATCTTCCAGGCATCTTCCTCCCCCGCGAGGCCGCAGAAGACGTCACAGTCTGTGGCGTCTTTGTCCCAAAGGGCACTCAGGTCACCCTTTGCCCAGCCGTCGCACACTTCAACACCACCTTCTGGGGCCCAGACGCGCACATCTATGACCCCGACCGCTGGTCCGACGGTCGTGCCGCTAAGGACTCCTACGCCATGGAGGCATTCCTCCAGGGCCCTTCTGGATGCATCGCGAAGAACATGGCGCTACTCAACATCAAGTCCGTCATCATTGGCCTCGTCCGCAACTTTACGTTCTCGCCACGGCCCGGATACGACGGTACAATCGAGTTAGCAAACCCAAATTTCACACTGCGTCCTAAAGATACGCTGAGGGTCGTAATCGAAAGGGACGAGACTATGATTATACAAGGGTACTAACGGTTTCGTGTTCGTCGATATATGGGCTGCCGGTGGGAAGAGTACAAAGATGGTGGGGTTGCAGCAGGGCAAACGCTAGCCCCAAAAATATACAGTTGCCGTGCAGACAGAGTGTGGCGTACATAGACGTTAATGACAATGAGATACATGTTCGATATGACCACCGGGCCCGCGAGTTGACAGATTTGACCACACACTGGCTTTGCCGCTACTATGTCGCCATTCGTATGTGCGGTGATACGATAGCCACTCGGTGCGTGTGGGAATCTATCTTCTCCAGAGTTTCGCTCTGTCCGCCCTCCGTTCATGGATCTATCACGAGAGGCTCGTTGCAGTACTTGAGTCCTATTGCAATGTTTTCACAGGAACCTTGAGTAACGTATCGTGCCAACATAAACATTATGAAATCTCAGCCCATCAGGTTAACCTACATGTAGTCACTCAGTCGGTCCCTGTGTCTAACCAAAATCCAGTAATCACCTGCTATAGCAGGACAAAGTTGCCAAGCCTTCCGGGAGGACGTTGGTCAAGGTGATGAATAGGCTCTCAGAGCCCCACAGCTTCGTGGTGCTTTGCCACTCGTGTGGATGTCTGTTTCTAGGCATAAGAGGGGGGGGGGGGTTCAGATTCTTGCTCAATCCATAGATTCTATTTAAATGGGTATATTGACTATCGGTACTCTTTTGTGGAAGAGGCAGGCCGTCTCACACCTGACAGCAGTTGATACACATTTTCCCAGCCCATAGTCAAGGTGGCGAGAACGGTTTCGATGCTAGCTCAACACCAAGTCATACTGTCCGACGTTGGACCTTCTCCTTTCTGTATCACTGTTTTTTTCTCTCTCGTTTTTGCTTCCCCCAAATCACTCCCCTTACCTTCCCTCAGAATCATGGGGATTCTAGCACCTCATTCAGTCAGACTTCAACGATGATGCCTGCTAACAATATCAGCCTTATGCGCGGTTCTCTGCATCTCGAGCAAACTTACCACATCGAGACATCCCCGGCGCGGTAGATCATCCAATAGTCGTGATGAATCCTTCTGCAAGAAGAGTCGTGATAGGCCCGCACTTACGAATGCCCAGGGTACACATCGCTTATGCAGCATCTCTCTCATGAAGGGTTTAGCGCTGACAAGGGCCTCGAACCTTTGTGCAGCATCTTTGCTGGCGAACGTCGTCAGTAGACCCGCACATCCGGGTAACGCTCCGAATTTGTCAGTGGCAGACCGTTTCATGTCGGCCAAGTCCACTTTTGCACCCCGCGCCTGCTTTGAAGCGCGCAGTTTAAATATCACAGAGACGGTGTTTGTGTTTGCTGTCAATTGAGGCCGACGAAAGTTTCCTGATTGAGAACACAATCACTGTCTTGCCATTCTCTTTGGAGACAACCACACGCCTCTCCGCGCCTTTGACACATCATCACGCACCCTTCTCAGGACTCGGGCTGGCAAGTTGCAGACCGAGACACAGCGTTGTTTCTTCTTTGTCCATCACGAGTCAGGCCGCCGAGATGGGACGCGCGCCTACGAGCGGCTACTGTCACACCTGCCGGCGAAGGCGGGTGAAATGCGGTAAGTACCTCCGGCCGGGAGGATCTCACATCTCATTGCGGGCTCTCCCGAGCTGACGGATCCTCCAATAATCAGGCAGGGAACGCCCAGAATGCGGCCGGTGTGTCAAGTCAGGTCATAAATGCCTGGGTTATGACCTGCCGCTCCGCATGCAGAACTACACGGTCAGTGGGGAGAGCAGCGGCAGCCCAGCTTTAGTTCCCGTGACTTCCGCGCCGGTCCTGCGGGCCAAGATTGCACCAGAGTTGCCGTTGACCGCCTTCCGTAACACGATGGCGTTCTCACATCTGCTGGCTAACTACCGTTGGGCACCGTTTTGGAAACCGTTGCTGAGTACGTCAATATCGGCGAACTCCACAAAGGCAGAAAAGGCGCACTATACCGCGGGTCTGGCGACTGCCTTGGCGTACATGGGAACAATGACGGGAAAGCCCAAAATGGTGTCGGATGGCTATGAGATGAATGGCGGCGTCATCAGAGCACTTCACTGGGCGCTTCAAGAAAAGTCAAAAGATGACATGGCGCGTTGGGCTCTCACTATTATGGTGTTGTGCATGTACCAGGTATGCGTATTTCCATTTTCCTAACGCCCGTTGAAGATGATACGTAACTTGAGACATAACAGATACCGAGCTAATAACTGAACAGTACACCATTGAAGCCAATCCAAACCTTCCACATTACGTTGGGGTGATTCAAGTCATTGAATTTTGCGGGCCAGAGCACTTCCAGCACGAGCCCATGTTGACGATATTTAGACAAATACGAGCGCAACACGTAAGTATCTTCAATAGAACTACTCACTGGTCCAGACTTGAGGCTCATTTTAACATCTCAAACTTAGTCATGCAGCTCTTTCTTCCACAAAGAAGCCTCTTTCTTCGAACAAGTAGCCTGGAAGACCATACCATGGAAGCACAGCCCAAAGACCCTGCACGACCGGCTCATAGACATGTACGTCGACCTGCCTGGCCTCGGCGCTATGCTTGGCCCCTCATCAATCTCTTTGACAAAACGTCAAAAGTTTGATGTCGAGTTGAGAGCGTGGGATCATCTATCACGCCTATATAAGTGGCGGAAAGACTGGGAAGTCGTTAATCCCAAGACAGCCACAGAAGTATGGCTGCATCTGCCACAAGACGCGGATGAAATTACGATCCCTTGGGTTAAGGACCTCTTGACGAGGGCTATAGATGTTAAATCAGCGAATCAGGCGACGGATCTCCTGATATACAACTCAACTCTGGTTTATGTCATGCAGGTCTTACATATTCTGCGTACTGGCAATCGACAACCTCAACCCTTCCCGCCAGAAAGGGGTTTCGAGAAGACAACGAGCGGGCCGCTGTATATGCCAGAAGAGATCAAGCACCATTGGCAGCCGATGGTCGAAGCGTTGAGGATCATGCGTCTGGCCCCGTCGATGATATTTGCCAGCGATAGCGGTATTATGCTTGCTGTATCGGTGATTGGTATTATTTATAATTACATACGGGGAACTCCGGGGCTTGACCACCTCCTGCTTTCCACCGTGAACAATCCAGAGCAGCACGAGGCCGCTAGAGGGGAGTTGATCTACTTTCAATTGCCTGAGTGAGAATAAGAAACGGGATTCTGGCATATTATGGTTACCTCGTGTGGGCATAAATAGATCCGATAATCATTCATTTCGAGCGTGCCGAAAGTATTTTATTTGTCATCGTTCCTGCCTTGAAACGACCAAGAGCAAATGAAGTTTCCCGCTGAAAGACTTGGAAGGTATAAGGAAGATCTCCCATTATGTCAGACACAAAAGCGCGCATTCAAGCTTCCCTGTGTGTATTTCTTAGGAGGAAACACCATCGCTATGTTGCGGGGTTGCTGCTCTCAGTTCTGCAGACAAAGAAGATGCACCACGGGGATTGGCAATGTCAGCTGGTAGCATCGATTCAGCATCCCGTCGGGTGCTTGGCATTCAACAGCTTTACTGACATGCCATACATGAAGACCCGTCGACGCAGGGTTGTATTGATTTGAGACTTCGATTGATCCTCGCGTAGGCAACTAGCCTCATAAGTCCTTCTCCAGGAGTTGCAAAAAGCAACAACCCCAGCAATACTTGTTGAATCACTCCGAGCCTTCAGTATCCCTGGATTGTCAGACTGATATCATCTAATGCAGGAATAAGGAGCTTCACCTGATGTGACCCGAAATGACGCTTCATGCTACCTGCTGACATGCAACTTGCTGACATCCCACCGGCTGATATCTAGACCCATCGCAGCAGCCACCGAGCTGCTTGAGCTACCCTGGGAGCTCCTTGGTGGGCACCCAAGACAGCCCCTAGAAGTATTGCGCAAGAGAATGTACCAATGACAGCAATTCGAAAGATTGATAGCTCAGCCAAGCCTCGATGAAAGCATGGACAGGTCGCCGCCATAGGAAGGTTACGATGCGTGCCGGCAATGACGATGCTGAAAGGACCGATTTAACCCTGATGGTCATTTTAAGTCTCAGTGAACTGGAATCATCGTTCGGCCTTATGTTCGAGCCAAGACGCGACCCCTGACAGAGAAAGGGGCACTGTGGTCATTGTGGCAATGTATTTAATCGCTGCTCTCCTCCTGCAAGTTATGTTGAGATTGGATGTCACAGCACCGACTGTTTGTCAATCTTTACCCTGCTTTCCTTAAGACCGGCAACAACTCTAGATCATGCTTTGGGACTACATCGTTGTTGGTGGCGGCCTGGCCAGTTCAGTTGTCTCGAACCGCCTGCTGGGCCTGAACACCAGCCTCAACATTCTGGTCATCGAAGCTGGCCCCAACGCCAACGATCGGCAAGACATAATCTGGCCAAACGGCACTGGTGGTGCCGACCTTCGGTGGAGCGTTCCTACGGCGCCGCAAGTCAAACTCAACAACCGGACCCTCGACATCTTTCTAGGCACCGGATTGGGAGGCGGCACTTTGATCAATGCTGGTAGGTCTTCTGAGCTGTCTCCTATTAGCGAAGAGCCTTCATCTTTACTGAAACAACCCTTGTAATGTAGGAAACTGGGTTCGAGGCGACAAAGCCGACTACGACGAATGGGGAGCTACGGTCGGCGATGACCGCTGGTCATATGCCGGCCAGCTTCCCTTCATGAGGCAGTCCGAAGCCTTCCAACACCCCGACCGGAACCCGGAACAACACGGCTACACTGGCAACGTCTTTGATCAAACGGTCACGTCGACAAACAGACCCTTCCCTCTTCGCGAATACGTGCTCCAGTCGTGGAATGAGATCGGAGTACCTACCCTGCCGGGGCTTGATGGCAACGCAGGCAACCCTCTTGGTGTTGGTGACTTTTCCGAAAACAAGCACGACGATCGGAGAGAAATTGCTTCAGTGATCTATCCGCTTGATGGTATTACTGTGCTCGCTGATACTGTAGTCGAGAAAGTGCTCGTCTCTACGAATGGAACGATACATGTCTCCGGAGTTCAGCTCGCGAACGGCACACAGATTCTGAGTCGACGAGTCATCCTATCGGCCGGCGCTCTTCGAACTCCTCAGATCCTCATGCTTTCCGGCATTGGTCCTTGCGATGAGCTAGAGCGCCATGGTATTGATGTCAAGGTCAAATCGCCTGAAGTGGGCAAGAACTTCATGGAGCACTCCTCCTCAACAACATCGTGGGCTATTAGGAACCCAGAGGAAGGCTGGATCCCAGGTTCCGGAAACCCACTCTTCGACCAGGAGCAGTATGGATGGGGCAACCCGCAGGATTTCATGGTGTCCATATCCGTCGATGCATCGGGCTTGGCTGCAGCGATCGAAGCCGATGAGGGCGTGGCGCCGGATCCAAGCACGCATCGACTGCTTCAACAAAATCGTACGCTCTTGGAGCATGTGTTCCAGTACTTCAGCTACGGAGGCGGTGCTAGTGGCAGCACCGTCAGCTTCATGTCTATCCTCTTTCTCCCGACTTCTCGAGGTACCGTTACTCTTGCCTCCACCAACGCCAGCGACTTCCCGGTCGTCGATCCCAACTACTTTGGTACCAACGTTGACCAATATGTGCATCGAGAGGCTCAGCGCCTGCAGTACCGGTTCGCTGGGAGTAACACCACTGTTTTGGGAAGAGAGATCCTTGGAGGTGAGGTCATTTCTGAGGGGCAGGATGCTCTTGCAGAAGGGATCACGGACGATGCCCTGAATAATCGTCTTCGCGCGTCAGTCCGGTAAGTTGCACAACGTCGCAAAGTGTTCCTGGTATCTTGATGCTAATAGTCCATGTCGTGAAAGATCTGCATTTCACCCGTCTGGTACAGCGTCTATGGGCAAGGTTGTGGACAATGACTTGAAAGTGAAGGGAGTCGACAACCTGTTCGTGGTGGACACTTCTGTGTTCCCTGTCCCGATCGCTGCCCACTTGCAGGTTGCGACTTACGCCCTCGCCGAGCAAGCTGCAACCATCATCTCCCAGGCCTAGGAAAATACCAGGAAACTCTTCACGATATCACCTAGCTGAGATTTGGATCTTTCTGGCGAGTTTGTATTCTCGGAGGGACCTGCGTGCTTGGCGATAATTGAAAACATTTTCGTCAAATCATGTACTTTCATACTGCGGAAAATGAACAATGCGAAATCTTCACAGCTAAACTTTGAACAGAGCCAGCTTCTGAAGCCTTTACAAATGCAAACTTCCAAAGACGCTTCTCACTGAACCATGCTTAGAAGAGAAATCTTTCGATGCCATGTCGAACATGGTTTTATTACTCCGAGTTCAGGCATCTGTCATCCAACCCACGTTGTCTTACCTTACAAATTCTCGCGGGCGGGCACCTTGCTTGCCGCGGCTTGGGCCGCATCAGGGGGCGATCTGGCGGGGTTCAACCCCCGTGGCAGAACTTACACAGCGCGCGTCATGTCGGCATTCCGCAGCGCGTCCTCAACAATTACGATTAGGGCGTGAGGTAAGGCGCGTCATCTAGCTGTGTCTTCACCTTCTTTGAACGTCATCAATCATCGAAATTTGGACAGGTTTTAACATCAAGATGCCTCCGAAGAAAGAGCCGAAAACGCCGTTAATGGCAGAAGGCCTCGACGACAGTATGCTGGAGGACATCTTCGCGTCGGACCAAAATATCTACCCCGCGCCGCTCACCTTGGATCGCCTCCGCAGCTGGACAGAGGCGGCACCAGAGCTTGCGCAATGCTTCTGGTTCACGGCCGTCAGAAGCGAGTGGATGTCATGGCCCTTGGCCGGTACCATCATCGCACTCCCTGTTCTATCCTCATTCTGGCGCGATTTGCTGGTTGGCAGGCTCAAGGAGACGGCCATTGATCCTGCAACCATGTTTCCAGGCGAGAACGACCAAGATGCAGAGATTGGTCTGCATGTATTCCACATCGAGAGGACCGATGAGCCCCAGACTACAATGAAGCTGCCTGGGTTCGGGAGGTTCGCGATGAACTCTGTCGTCGAGGCTGCGGCGGAGGTAGGGTGGAAGGTGATCGGGCAGTCGGGTGAGTTCTATCGAGAGCACGCGCGGAGAAAAAGTGATGACTGATGTTTGTTGGCAGCACTCACGGCCACAGAGGATGGAAAACGGTTCTTCGAAAAGATCGGGTTCGTGCCAACGGGCTATGAGGAGTACTGGGTTGATTCCGGATCATCGTCAGGTGTTCAACTCGTGACTGTGTCCGCGGATACCGCGTCCGAAACAAAGATCCCAGAGAAAGAGACCATCAAGGGACACGCGACGATGATGGCGACAACAAAACACCTGCTCTCGGTAGATGCCGCTTAGGACCCTTGCCAGCATGTCACTCGGCACATCATTGAAGAACAGCATGGGCAGCGGGCGATCGGAGATTTCGAGAATTCGAGAAGAATCAGTGGATGATCGCCCCAAGTGGATAGCGGAATTGGGACGATGTGGAGGGCGGAAATTGTGGCTTTGAAATCAAGAATACCATCACACAAGTTCACAACTGGATCTGGCCCCTCTCTCAGTGCTCAAATTCTGGAGCAATCATTTGCCCGACACCATCAATTGCCCCGGACCCCGTCTGCAACACTTGAAAGGCTCATCAAAGGGGTCCAAAGTCAACCTCGGCTCCGTCCCGACCGCCTGGCCAGACTCTGCATCCCTCGGCCGCGGACCTGGTAACCGGGAGCACGGCCGGCGGCTCTAGGAGCTTCGTTCGGATCCAGAGCACCGAAACGGGCAGCCAGCTCCGGAGATGTCTGGTGTTCGCTTTGTCATCATTGCTTCATGGCAGAGATTTCTGTGGCCCTCTCAGTTGTCTGAGGCGACACGACGAAATGCTGTCAAGAGCTAGTCAGTGATGGGACGGACTCCTGACTCGGGGCTTCCTGGACAAAGCGGCAATCCCGACTCCGTCAGTTTTGCAGACCAGAGAAGAGCGACGTGGCGGTACATACTACAGAGCGTAGCATTAGGACCTTAACGCCGACCATAACGTTATCAACAAAACAACCCTAAGAAAGAACAGGAACCAAGTCCCCGGTCCATGGAGGGATCAATTAGCTTCATTGGCCTAGCGACAGACCGCTTACCGTTTCGTGCAGCGGGTAGCCCCGCCATGAGCCGCGGCATCTTGATGTCAGAGACAGAAATGAGGGGCAAAAAATTGGAAGAAAAAAAAATGTTCGCACAGAGAGCTGACTTACTAATTATCCACACGGCAAGCGGTCAAGCGATCAGCCAAGCAATCCTTGAGAGCAGCACTCGTTCCCAAACAAGCTGGCAGGATTCCCAGGCTATCCTAGATCGGGGAACCATTTCACGAACTGACAGCCAAGCCTAGATCAGAAGGCGAAACCCATACCCCACCGACAGGACAACCATACGAGTGGATTGTTCGACGTGTGCTATGCCATTCTTCCATCATGACGTTATGGCTTCTACCGTCTTCTGAAGAGCATGGTCCGGCCGCTGGCAACCCCGTGTTTGCCATGAAGGCCAGCATCAAGGGACCACCTCGTCGGACCCGGCGCGGGCCCGATGGAGCTTCGTCATGATCTGGAGCAAGTGCTCAAATCCCATATAAGAAACTGGCTATCCCTTCCCAAGATTGAGTTGACTTTTGAAACAGCAGCACAATCTCATCCTATTTTCACATTTTTGTCATTCATCTTACAAAATCTCGCGATACCCAACCCTTTGATACCCCTTTCCTCAGATCGTCAACAACTCATCACAATGGCTCCAGTTTCCAACAAGTGCTTCGTTTTCAAGCAGGTCCCCAAGGGCCTGCCCGTCCCGGGCCAGGACCTCACCGTCGAGGACCGCCCCATCGACCTCGAGCAGCCTCTCAACGGCGGCATCCTGATCAAGGTCCTCTACTCCTCCTTCGACCCCTACATGCGCGGCCGCATGCGCCCCGCCGAGGCCGGCAAGTCCTACATCCCGCCCTTTGAGCAGGGCGCCACCATCGTCTCCTCCATTGTCGCAAAGGTCGAGCGCTCCGACACCCCGCAGTTCGCCGCCGGCGACCTCGTCACCTCCTTCATGGGCCCCAACGCCGAGTACGCCGTCATCCCCGCCAAGTTCACCCAGGGCTTCTTCAAGGTCCCCAACACCCACAACGTCGACCTCCCGCTCTTCGTCGGCGCCCTCGGCATGCCCGGTATGACCGCCTACGAGGGTCTCTACGACATCGGCAAGCCCCAGAAGGGCGAGACTATTTTTGTGTCCTCCGCCGCTGGCGCCGTCGGCCAGATTGTCGGACAGCTGGCTAAGGCTGAGGGCGTCAAGGTCATTGGCTCCGTCGGTTCTGACGAGAAACTCGACTTCATCATCAACGAGCTCGGCTTCGATGGCGGCTTCAACTACAAGAAGGAGTCTCCCCGCGACGCCCTGAAGCGCCTCGCACCCCAGGGTATTGACATGTACTTCGAGAACGTCGGTGGCGACCACCTCGAGGCTGCCCTCGAGTCCTTCAACCCCAAGGGCCGCATCATCGGCTGCGGTATGATCTCCGACTACAACACCCCTCTCGAGCAGCAGAAGGGTGTCCGTGGACTCTTCCACCTCGTCGCCAAGAAGCTCTCCTTCCAGGGCTTCCTTGTCGACCTGTCCCCCGCCAATTACAAGCCCTTCCAGGAGAAGGTGCAGCCTCTCATTGCCAAGGGTGACTTGAAGGTCAAGCTTCACGTCACGGAGAGCATTGATCAGGCTGCGGAGGGTTTCGTCGGTATGCTTACGGGACAGAACTTCGGCAAGGCTGTCTTGAAGATTGCGCAGGAGTAATTGGGAACATCTGTATCAAAATGGAAACATGTGTATAGTATAATGACAATCGATGATCACGAGATGCAACATTCCAGAAGCTCGGCATTCCTTCAAGAGTAACAGTGATATTCATGTTTTCGATTCCAGCCACTGTACGGTTACGACCTAGCGAATAATACGACAAGACAAAGGGCGACAACCTGTCAGAAGAAACAAGAGCCCGCCAAGACTTCAAACCTAGGCATCCAACATGGATGAAAGATGTGTACACTACTCAAACTTTAAGTCCCGTCCTCGATTGCCCAGTGCCTTTCTGAACGCCGATTCGCAACCCGAGAACTCCATATTGAAACTTGCAATTTCTAAAATGAGAAGCGACATACTATTGATCCTCGGCTCTGTTGCCTCGAATAAGCGCTGAGCAAGTATGCGGCCCATATCATCATCCGGCTGGAAGTCTTCTGGATAAGGTCCGGGCCCAAAGGCCGGGGCCTCGCATCGTTTGATGTGACACCTGAATTCCTCGAGAAGAAGTAGGCCCTCAATATGGAGGTTCTTCCAAACGTTGTGAATCTTGGTTTTGGGTTCCAGAAAATTGCAATGCCCCGGGAGGAGCATATGTCTTGTCAGCTGTGATAGGACCTGCCACAAGTTGTAGGCCGGTAAGCTAATTGGACACCTCGAACTGCAGTCGCCTTTGACACAGTCGTAGATCCATTTTCCAAGGGACTCGTAGTCGAATGCTCCATTTTGAAGTACAGCAGGCCAATCCTGCGTGGGCGTAGTCCAATCAAGTAACGCATCGCTTGATGGATGGCTAGCCCTCCATTCTTGAGCCAAACACTTTCGATCTTCTATATCATGTTCAGTTAGTTGAGATTCGTCTATTCATTCCTTCAAGATATGGTCTCTTACCCCTGGGGTGTACGTAATCTTGCGGCAGGCATAGCCATTCCCGTGGCTGTGGATGTTCCTGGTCCGACTGCGTTGGGCAAGTCGCATCAGAATTCAGTCCTACTATTTCTTTAAAGCCATATGCATTGTTTATTTCATACTTCTCGTGGCCGCAGAAGGGGCCTTCACCAGGTTGTGGCTTCTTCAGGTACTTTCCCAAGTATATCGTTGCTCTCATCCATGCCATCATCTCTGGTTCGTAAGGTAGCAGCATGTTTTCATTGTCTTCGGATTCTGTGTTCAGTTGTATCTGTAGATCCTTTCTTCGTCTGTAATTCGGCTGTTCCGGTGCATATGGGATTTGTTCTGGCATGTCCAGAACTTCTTCTGGTGTGCTTCCGGTTTGCTCAGATGCAAGGAGACTCTCTTCATCTGAGTCTTCATCTAAGTCTCCGGTGGCCGTCTTTCTTATGTCCTCAAAACCTTGCGCCAAGGGGATTGACTGACTAAAGGACTTGTCGCGCGCATGAGATCCGAATTTAAAGTAGTGTACGTTTTGTTTCGAAGACTTGGGTAGAAATTGTGTTGGTCTGGCGGCGTCGGTATGAGTGTCTTTCATAAAGCTTCCTGTGGCATTCTCAAAAAGTCTTCGTGCCGCTGTAGCAAATGTCTCTTGTTGCTCCGCAAAGAATGGACCGGGTCGCTTTCCCTTGGACACAACGGTGATCCTCGTATGTCCTTGAAAGTCCTCATCGTCAGAATCAGAGTCATGCGCAGTGTTGGGTCTTTTCCTATTCAATCTCTCATACTGAGGACCGCAACTCTTTGGTTTGTCATTAGGAACCATAGGAGTGCCCGAGACAACCTTTTCATCTCCTATTTCATTGTTTGACCTCGGAAAAGCTGGTTCGCCGAAACGTATCGCTCGACGCCTCGGTTCTGCGCCCTTCGAGGCACTCTTTGGAAGTATCTCTGCATCATCCAACTCGACCACTCGAGTGAAGAACATTTTGCAATTTTTGCTGCGTGTTCTTAGTGACTCTCATATCATATTACAGGAGGAAGAACTCACCATTGAGCCTGAGCACCAGCCTTTCCAGGTGACATTTCGTGGCACCACGGACAGCTAGCAGGATGCCTCTTTTGTGCATTCGAAGATGTTTCGCTGCACATCAAACTCATATCCACCATTTGATGTGGTAAGAATGCACTCTCCCATTCTAGTGACCTGTTTACCTCTCGGTCACTTGCGCGTTCTTTTAGAGTGTATCGCTTCTTCTTGACTCGGTGTGCACCCTTTTTCCCCTTGAAACGATCCATGAGGACATATTCGAAAGCATCCCAGGAAGTGATGGTCCGCAGGTGAATCGGAAACACTCGACCTGTGCTATCTTCGAGGGTGAAATATTCGTCGCTAAGAGGTCGGTCTACATATAGTCTCATTAATATGCTTTTGATCCCGTTCAGCTCTCCCGACAGTGCAACCATCATTGTCATGATATTGGACGTGGATCTTTGGATCTGTATCCCAATCTCGGCCACTGAACTGAGCTTGGAGAATAATTGTTTCCCAATTGCTCCAACATATCGCTTCATTGATTGGCCGGATCGTTTGATAGCATCTAATGTGCGATTTTCGTCATTCAAGGCCTGTTCGATGTAGTCCTGATGGCTTCGTTGCGTCAGGCGACTACAAATGACATGAGGTCAGCATCAGGTTTCTTCCGGCTACGATACTGATACTCACATATTCGTTATTCCTAGGAGCATGCTTAGAGATGCGGTGTGCCCTCTTATTTCATCTTTGAACTTGATGACTTCATGTTCCTTAAACTTCCATTGAATCTTCCAAAACGCGTCCCGAGCCCGATTCTTCGTCCCATCTTCATTGAGACCGGGGCTGAACTTCTGAGTTCGATCGCGAAAATCGTGAAGAGACCCGTTAATCTGAGCCAAATTGCTAGTTGCGAGCGCTTTCAAGTCATCAAGATGAACATCAAGAGTGTTGTCGTCGTAAATCCGTTCAACCTGCTGCACCGTCCTGTGAAGAATCTCGAGTTCTCGAACAACATCGCGATAGTTCTTTGCAGAGCCCCGACAGTCATCTAATGCAGCAATAATGTCTTTGATTAGTTTTGCAACCGCGATGAAATCGCCAACTGAACCAAAGGCCAACATAAACTCCATCACGGAAAACGACGTTGACTGAGCGCAAAAGGTCCTGCGGCGGCGCCAATACTCCTCAAATGATGAAGGATTGCGAAAAGCAGCAGCGTCCACTGGATCGCGAGGCAGCGACCTAAAGGCTCGAAATCCGCCATGCACTGCCTCATCAGGCATTTTGCAAGGCGACTGCAGGAATGATCAGATGAATAGTTCACATTGAAATGATTGGGTTACAGACTTGTATGGCATATGCAAAGTTGCTGACTTGTGACACTCCATATACCAATGATTCGCCTGCACGAACTGCCGATCACAGCGTGTCATTTTACCAAGCCAACCAGCATAGTGAATTCACTCGGCCTGCATAGGCCCCGGTACCTATCCGCCTCGTCAAATGATTGGTGCTTGTACATCAATCATTCTGAGCGCAAGGTGCCGAGAGCCTGATTTGTACACTCAAAAACAAACCTGGGCATTAAACGAGCCTCCAAGGCCAAATAAAAACCGACCCATTGGTACCACAAATGTTGTGTTGTACACGTCTTAAACAATTCAACTGACGTTTTGAATGCGCTACAAGAGGATAAAAATATTGCAAACGAATCTTCAAATTCATCTCACTCATTTGCACATCAATCTACGCTATTGTTTACAAGCCTGGCTTGAATATCACCTTGGACACTCGAGCTCCATCAAACAACTTATACCCAGCCTCTGCCTCTGATAGTGGCATGCGGTTGCTAGTCAAGAACCTTCTCGTAGTCAGCGATCGCTCCAACGATAAGGCGAGACAATTGAGTCAGTCACGCAAAACTCACCCCAAAGACTTTTGCTTCTTTTCCAGCAGTTCTAAAGCCTCACTGAAAATGCTCCTAACGGGGCATCGGCCCATTTGAAGCCGGACTTTCTTGCTGGAATAAGATCAGTAACAATGACCTCGACTGTAAGAGGGGATGCGCTCGCTGCGAGTACGTACTCGTAAGCCTCTTTCGCTGACCACGGTATCTACAAGTCATTAGCAGAATGTCATCTAACATAGGACATGTAGCACTCAAATCTTGAGAATGCACGCCGATACTGCTAATAACTCCAAACGGCCGTACAATTTCAAAGGCCGTTCTCAACGCCGGAGAGAGGCCCACGGCTTCGATGACAAGGTCGGCACCGCGACCCTCGGTCACAGCCTCGACCTGAGCCTGCAGGTTCGCCATGCCATCAAGAAGGTTCAGAGGCTTTGCTCCAAGCTTCTCCGCCCGCCCCAGTCGGTCTTTCACGCTGTCGATAGCGAGGAGACGTTGAGGTCGAAGGTTGGCGGCCGCAACGATGGCACACAGGCCCACGGGACCGGATCCCACAACTACGATCGTGCTGTCACGGACAGCCATACCGGTCAACATTTCCATACCGCTTTTTACCGCATAGTACCCCGTGGGAAATATGTCGGCCATGAGGACAAGTGCCTCGTCGGCGATTGTCGCTGGCGCCACGATAGCTGTGGTATCAGCCAGTGGAACTCGAACATACTCCGCCTGCCCGCCATCTAGGAAAGCTGTGCCAAATAGAAGACACTCAGGACAGCGTGCGCTCCCACCATTGCGGCAGTAAAAACAGTTGCCACTGTGCTTCCGCTGTCAGCTATGGCCGCTTGCTCTGGTGAAGGATTCTGGGATGGCTGGGCTTATTACCAAGAGACGGTGAACGGCACAACAACCTTATCGCCAACACGGAAAGTCTCAACTTCTGAACCTGCCTCGACGACTGTTCCAGCGAACTCGTGACCCATGATAAAGCCGGTCTGCGACGCTTGGTGTCCGCGATATACATGCAGCTCTCTGTGCCTCATGTTAAATTTGTGGTTTCTCAACGAACAGGATAGTCTGCGGTGACCTGCTTACGATCCACACAAGGCAGTGACATCCACTTTCACAATAATATCGGCTTCATTCTGTACTGAACAACATCAGCTCGGAGCGGGAATCATCTTTGCAAGGTATCGAAATATGCATACTCTTTGGGATCGGTCGCTCTTGGAGTGAAATATTACGAGGACCATGAAACACGACGGCTTGCATCGATTTCGAGTCGCTCATCGTTCAATTTTAATTAACTTAGAAATGGAGATCGTTGTTGTGGCTTCCACGTGGAGCTTGAGCTGGTTCAGATCTCAGACCTTGAGAGCGAGGATTCACTTCCGTTATGGTATATAACTGTGCAGTGTATCTGGAGGCGAAATGCAAAGAACACTATGTTTGTCCAAGAAGTGGAATCATGTCCTTGAGAGTCAAGTCTTATCCCATTCTCTTCCTGTGGCCTCAAATGGGCAAAGATGTCCTCGGCTAAGTCTCTGTGATCAGTCCCGGACATATCATACAAGCAGTCCCGACATCGCTTGCATTCAATGCCGGCTAATAATCTCCTTCTGACACGTCATCATCAGTTCGGAGAGTGCCGGTGAGCTACCTGAAAATCTTGGTCCTTCTCCGAATGACCCTTACCAGGATTCAAGACGCAGTTCATCAAGGATTAGTGCCACCTACAAAAACTCGGACCCACTGCCTTCGGCGAACGGTTGTGTCACTGCTTACGGCGAAATCAACTCTTCTCCGAGATCACTCCGATTCGCAGCATTCATCGGTCAAAACTATTCCTTGACATAGATCAGCGGCTCAAACTTCAATCCACACGAATCGTCATGCTGGCTTCATCTGCTTGATTGATCCAGGATTGTACAGCGTCTCTTGGCCGTTTCGATATATCTTTGTTGAGTCTCTGAAACCGACAGTCGGCACGACAGATATAGAAGAGGAACAGAGGTCTCCCGTGGCGTGGAGCACAGCTTTCCGTCCGGGGTTGAGATTACTACGTTGCTGTTTGAGGTCCGCAAGAATCAAGATTCTCGGTCCAGCTGTACGTTGTATCATGTCGGTCGCCGACGTCAAAGTCCCTGCTTGACTGCGGTTCCTGTGTCCCGGACAAGTAAACAGGCGTCATCCGTCAGAGGTCTTATCGGAATGCAAACTATATTACAAAAGAAGCTTGGTCAGTCTGAATGATAGACCTGGGTCCGCCGGCCCCCGGACAGAGCTAGGTAGATAGGCAAAATATGATAAGATGCGTTTCCGGCAGCTTTCCCAGTCTCAAGAAACCGGCCTGATCATCCGCTTGACAACAATGTTCCGGTATCTCTATCCAATGAGAGTTCTGCCCGCAATCCCCCAGCTTTTCTCCTTCTTGGCTAGTCTAGTTGAATGAAGTATTTCAAGCAGGTTGGGTTTTGATACCATCTTCTTTGCAATGACTGCTCTACTCTCAAGCTCGTCCTTCCCTCACAGGTTGATCTGAATACGTGCATAAATTGCCACAAAGCCTTCACAATGTCACCCAATGCCGAAAAGAAGTCCAACACCGTCACCCAACGTATATCAAACGATGAAGGTGTTATATGCGCCCAGGCCTCTGCGGCTGACAACCTGCGGCGTTCCCTATCTGCACGACAGGTGCAAATGATAGCAATTGGAGGTACCATAGGAACGGGTCTATTCCTAGGATCAGGCAAGGCTCTCGCGACCGGGGGACCGGCATCTATGCTACTTGCGTACGCCATCGTGGGTGCCATTGTCTTCGTGACGATGTTGAGTCTCGGCGAGATGGCTGCCTTTATTCCGGTTGCTGGAAGCTTTTGCACCATGGCAGGGTAACGCATAACCCAGATAATCTGTCGTTCGATTTTTTTGCTAATTGATTGCTTCAACTTAGCCGTTTTGTCGACGATTCGTTTGGCTTTGCACTGACCTGGAACTATTGGTTCAATGACGCTGTTACAACGGCAGCAGATCTAGTTGCTCTTCAACTTGTCATCAAATATTGGACAGACAATTTTCCCGGATGGGCTCTTAGCTTGATATTTTGGGTCTTCTTAGTGGGCGCGAATTTGATCGCGGTGCAGGTTTATGGAGAGGTAGGCGGACTTTCCAAACGCTGGCTGAAAACGTTGATTGCTGACATTTGACAGATTGAATACTGGTTAAGTTTACTGAAGGTTATTACTGTGGTGGTGGGTCGACCGAAACCGCGGCCAACGCAGTTCGTTATTGCTGATCTGCGCTTCCCAAGTGTTCATCGTTGTTGGGATAGTCGTCAACTGTGGCGGCAACTCGACTGGCCATTACATTGGCGGTGAAAACTGGCATTTGCCCAACGCACCATTCGTCGGAGGGGTTGGCGGCTTTGCTACTGTGTTTGTCACAGCATCATTTGCATGTAGGCCTTGTGTCTTTCTTTGACCCACTGACGGCATATGAATGGTTCTGACGAGACGTAGATGGCGGGACGGAGTCCATCGCGATAACAGCGGGTGAAACAAAGAACCCGGCCAAGAACTTGCCAAAGGTGGTGAAGAACGTGTTTTGGAGGATCCTCATCTTCTAGTAGGTGTTTGCAAGATGTTTTTGGTCGGCCCCGCTAACATATATGTACCCAGTATCTTGTCTATACTTTTGATCGGCCTCAATGTGCCATACAACTACCCTGGTCTCTCCGCCAAGACTGTCGACGTATCGCCATTCACACTCGTCTTTGAGATGACCGGAGCGAGTGTCGCAGCAAGCGTGATGAACGCCGTGGTCATGACAAGTGTAGTGTCCGCTGGGAACCACGCACTCTTCGCCGGCGCTCGCCTAATCCATGCACTGGCATCCGCTGGACACGCACCAAGTACCTTTGGAAATCTCAATCGACAAAAGGTACCTTGGGTTGCTGTTGTCGTCACATCGCTAGCTAGCGGTCTTTGTTTTGCTTCTAGCTTTATTGGGGCAGGACAGCTGTGGAATTGGCTGCAGAAGTGAGTTGAACTCCAATCCCTCCAATTTCAGCTGCTGAGCTGCGTCATAGTCTTGTCGGTGTGTCAAATCAACTTAGCTGGTTGTCAATTGGAATCACCTCAATTCGATTCCGTAGAGCACTGGCGATTCAAGGCAAGACGCACCTCCTACCCTTCTCCAATCCCACGTATCCCGTTGGGCCATGGGCTTGTGTTATTCTCAACACTTTCATCATCCTAATTCAAGGGTGGTCTTGTTTCGCACCTCGCTTCGATCCGGCAAACTTCGTCAGCTTCTACATTGAACTGCCAGTTATGTTGGTCATGATCATTGGATGGAAGCTATACAAGAAGACGAAGCTCGTCAGCCTTAGCGAGATGGACTTGGAGACGGACAGATACACACCAGAGACTGATACAGAGAAGCGAGGATGGCGTGAAAAGTTGAAGACCTCGATTGATTGGCTTTTCTGAGGAACCATGAAGGTTGTTGGATCAATCCCTAAGTATGTCTATGATAAGCACTTCTGGGACGACGGGAAGTGTTGTCACCGTGTGATTAATATATTCTACATACAAGTATGTTGAACATGCTAAGTCGTGATTGACATTGCAGCCAGCCTACTGCTATTGACACCTTGAATAATCATTGGAATTTGACTGAAGCATTTTGGCATCTTCAGAGAAATCTCCTCGCGACCATGATTTCTTATCTTGCTCGGAGGACGTCCACTTGATGATCGATCCCCTCCCTGCCTACTCGCGACACTTCCTGTAAGCGGTCCGCCTGGGCTAGGTCAGATCTCTCGCTAGGAGACTGCTCATAGACATGACATGCGAGGTTATATCAGTCTTCTGCAAAATCAAACTCATCTCTATTATATGTCCAGTGCATACTAAGCCAGTGTCGCCTTTACCTTCTGTGTTTCTAAATACTGTAGAAGTGGCCCTGTCGGTGCATCCTCACGATCCATGAAAACCTCAACCATTCTAAGTCCACTTCCAGACCCTAGCTGTGCATTGATTAAAACATCATGCAGTTCCGACCAGTTCCTACATGCAGCGGTGTAGGTGTCTTTGCTAGCACCAAAGAGGTGAGGGGCAAGTAGATACCGCCAGGTAGATATGTCGTTGTACTCCTGCTTGCGCCCATGAATACATCTTTCAATGGTGTACCCATCGTTGTTGATCAAGAAAATCACAACATCAAGATTGTGTCGGATGATTGTGGCCAACTCCTGTGCCGTCATTTGGAAACTTCCATCGCCGATCAGGAGTATGGTACGAGCCTGGCCCTGTTTCAGACCATAGTAATTTGACTCTGCGATCATTTCCCGCTGGGCAAGCGCCGCTCCTTGGGCAGCTGGGAGCATGAAACCAATGGATAGCCAGGTAACAGGAGTGAATAGCCTCGTATGTGGTGGCAAGGGCATATCCCGCACACCATAGCCTGCAGTGCCTGTCTCTCCGAGGACAATATCGCCAGGCCGAAGGATGTTGGCAATAGAGCGCCACAGCTTGTCTTGGAAGATCGAACTCGAGTCGTCCGCCAGAGCGGATAAAGGCAGTAGCGAATCCCGAGGCAGAAGAGGGTACGGTTCATACTTTGCGATCTTATTGACATCGATGTGGTGGAGCAGTCCAGATGCAACGTATGAAGCTGGGACATCTCGAAAGATGTCGGTTCCCAATTCAACCTGGGTTGCTTTGATGAAGATGGCAACCTTAGAGGTAGGGAAAGCCGTGAAACCGTACGTGTTGCTTGAACTCAGGTGCGGTCCGAAGAAGAGGACAAGATCTGCCCTGTCGATAGTCTCCTTGACAGATTGGTCGGAAAATTCCCCTCTGTAGATGCCATGGAAGTTTGAGCGTGTTTCGTCGAAAAGACCTTTCCCAAAGTTCGTTGTCCAGGTGGGCCACCCGGTCGTATCAATGAGGGCTTGAACGTCACTAACAATGCCGAATGGCCTGCACTCGCCATCGGCGATGATGACTGGTCTCTTGGCACTATAGATTCTCTCGAGAATCTTGGTCAAGACGGCCTTCCTTTCAGGACTGGAGTTGACATCCGCAGCGGAGCTACTCAAGGGTGTTTGCAGTCGTGCGGAAGAAATATTGACAGCTACTAGATCGACGGGGATCTGGATGTAAACTGGGCGATGGTGTATCAGGCACCAGCGCTGCCGCAAGTCCAATCAAGTCAATTTTGACCCCCCAACTTGCTAAATTGCCTCTTTTCTTTTGAGGCTTTGACTACTTGGTGAATTGCCAATTAAAATAAGTCAATCATCATACAAAAACACGTGCAAAACCCTTACTAATCAAGAAAAAGTGAAGTTATATACATCACGACGGCAACAGAGTAAAGCTCTGCAAAGGCATCAAGACCCCCCTCTTCATCCAGTTCTTACTTAGCTGGAGAGTCTCTATAGTACCCGGCACCATCGAGAGCCTCTGCGAAGTGAGGGTTAACTTGGCAGTACTAAAAGCCCTCTCACAGTCTGCCGCCATCGCCGGCACGGCGAAGACGTCGAGGGCAAGCCGCGAGAGCGCCGGGAAGGTCTCCGAATGGTCCCTCCACCATCGAACGGGATCGGAGGTGGTCTCCGGAGGGTGCCGGAGGTAGAGATCAAGCTCATCCGTCCGGGGCGGCGTCTTGCGGCGCCAGCTGTTAACCCATTGCCGGTAATGCACATCTTCTCCGTCCCCGGCGCCGGGATCAACTGGAAGCATGCCGGCTTGCCAGCTAGACGGATATATCTCGCCGGGTTGACGATACCACTGATCGAAGTACTCTGTGAGGGTCTTCAGAGCCTTCTCAACCCATCCCTCCTGGTGTTCTTGCCCCCATATATCTCTTAGGTATGAAATACCATATGACGGGTGCAGGATGATCGCACCAGAGAACAGTGGCGAGTCTCCGAGAAGATCATAATAATCGAAGAGCTTCTGCCACGCCTGCTCAACGCTGCTACGTAAGAAGGTCTGCCACTCCTCGTTGAGAGACTCGAATCTCGAGGCAGATCGAGAGGCTGGCGATGCCCAGTCCTGGTGTACATGATCGGGCAGGGCTTGAAGGTTATGATGACGGCGCCGGGCCCGCCTGGCACGCTTCTGAGATTGCTGCGACTGCTGAGAGTCACCCTCATCGTCGTGATCTATACTGGGTGATAAACTGGCGTTGTAGTAGATCTTCCAGTTGATGAGATGCGAGAGAAGGTACTCGATACCCAACGTTACCTCCCAGAGTCGCCCATGCCCGTCATTAATACCCCAGCCCTCACACCGCTTCGTCTGGAGGTAGAAGGGCTCAAGGATCATCCCGATCTCAGCGAGAACCTTCCAATCCTCACTCGAGAGTAGGTCCTTCTCTGAGATGTGCTGCCTGGCATCGTCGTCGTCGTTGTTGGCTAATAGGAAGGCTTGAATCTCCGTCTTCTTCTTCACAGCCCTCTCGATCATAAGATACGTACTATTCCATCGAGTGTCGTTATTCAGTATAAGCTGTGCCTCCCGGCGTGACTCCGAGAAGATCCGGAAGTCGGAGTCTCCGTCGACCTCCGCCGCAGCCTTCCGGTACCGCTCTGTCCGTTGCGGAGATGCCCGGACGAACTTGACGATATTCCGGAGCCGGCCCACGGGGCCAAGCTTCCGCCAGAGCTCAAGATCGTCCTCATACCGCTCACAGAGCCGGAAGAAGTCCGACTCAGCCTCTAGGACCTCCTTGTCAGCGCCAAACAAGAAGGCCCGGGCGGCGAGGTTGAGGATGTGGCCGTAGCACCGCATTCGCCGGGCCTTGACGTCCGCATCCGTCATCTCGGGCGAGATACTCCGGTAGAAGGCCCGGAGGCAGGTGTCGTTGTTCGTAGCGTTGTCGGAGATCGTTACTCCGATGCGGGGCCGGAGTTCATAACGGTCGACGGCGTCGATAAGGGTCTCCGAGAGGCTGAGGCCGCTGTGGTTGCCGTGATGCTGCGGGAAGGCTAAGAGACGAGACTGTATTGTGCCGTCAGCATGGATGAAATGACCAGTGACTGCCATAAAGGCGTAAATATTTGGTGATGACCATAGATCGAATGATAGATGGATCTTTGAGAGTGCAGAGTGAAGCTCAGACTTCACGAGAGCCTCTCCACGCCGGCAGAAGTCATCGAGACGGTCCCGAATCGCCGTCCGGCCCCACGGGATCTCGCCAGCGACCTCCGGGTTATGGTACCGAAACATCTGCTGCACGTAGGCGTTCTCGAAGTGGACGAATGGGAGATCGGCAGAGACGATGGAGGCAACGCTGAGGTCTCTCAGAGTCGTGATCTTGGCCCTCGGCACGTTACTGTTAGGTCGAAGTCGTTTGTACGAAGGCGGGCCTGATGTGTCTGCCGAGGAGGGCAGAGTACTGCTGTCAGAGTCCTCATCTGACACAGCAGAGATCCTGCAGACCTTATGGCTACTTCAGCTTCGTCAGTATATGACTTATATAGAAAGAAAGCTGACAGATACATACCGAAGTAAGTGCTCTTGAGGAGCGGAGGTGGCGGCAGCGCCAAACAGACGAGGAGACCCCTTCGCGTCGCATCGTCGACAGCTCCAAAAGGACGCGCCGGCGCGGCTCTGAATAACTTCGACGAGGAACTCGCCATGATCTCGAATCCAGCTAGAGCGCCCTCGGCCACGCCTTCGCGATAACTGCGTCTCAAGAACGAACTCTCGACTGCCTACGACGATGTGAGGAAGGTCGTCGATCGTGGAATTCAGAGGTGGGGTAACAAGCAGAGCCTGCGCGATCTGCGTCGAGATGCGGAGGCGCGGGGTACCTAACATCTCATACGCGTTGGCGTGAGAAGCGCTGGCAGCAGTGGCAGCAGTCGACATCGTGAGTATGGAGTCGGTGAAATTAAAAATGGCTGAAAATGGTGAAGATGTGAGATGATGAACAAATCCCGCTAGAAGTGTGCAATCGGGATGAGTTATATATCATTCGAACCGCTGTGATCCCTTCTACCTCCTCTGAAAGTTTCAAAGGGATTGGCTGTAAACTAGTATTTTGAGGGCAGTTCGAAAAACCACATCAAGATATGTAGTCATCGCGAGGTTGGCAATAGTGGCATGTTTCAGTGGCTGGGCATAACCGAATAACTAGGGCGCAAGCTGATCTACGGCCTCTCATTGGTCAGAAGTGAAACAATCAGGTATTTCAAGTCAATCGAGGGATGCGAGATTGACTACTTGAGGGATGGCGATGACATCACTTTGACTAGTTGACTTGGTTAACTTGGCAAGTCAGATTGGACTTGCGGCAGCGCTGTCAGGCACTGTTGCAGGACTGTGTCGATCTGCTGAGCTGATGTACGGGGATCCCATAGTGATGTTTGGGCCACGGTGACGTGCGCGTGCATCTTCGCGAATTGGCCATACTCGCCATCGGCAAAGGTGTGATGAATGAGCAGACGTGCATCCTGAGATGCTCTCGGTGGGGTTCCAACGATGTGGACAACGGGGGAGAGTTCTGCGTAGGCACCGGCGATAGCATTTACCGCGGAGAGTTCGCCAACACCGAATGTCGTGATGATTGCACCAATGCCTTTGATTCTCGCATACCCATCAGTTGCGTAAGCGGCATTGAGTTCATTCGCGTTGCCAACCCAGGTGAGTCCCGATGGCTTCACGTAGTCAAGTAAATCCAAGTTGTAATCACCAGGAACGCCGTGGATAGCGCCGACGCCGAGTTGCCTCAGGCGGGTAAACAAATATGTGGCGATGGTAGTTGAAGAAGACATGGTGATTTGGAGGTGTGCTGCGTCAGCAAGGGATTGCATGGAGTTCGACAAAAATGGCAGAGATACGCCAGAGTCACATCACATTTCGGCCCGAAGATATACTTGATTCACATTCACCCTTGCTAAGAGTTTGGCTATTACAGTTTCGAATGCCGGATATCAGAAAGAAGTGCGTATTCCTTGCAGCTGGCAAGACGCTATTGACCCTTCTCCGACAGTGGAGGCCAAGGTTCTCTTACCCCTGCACCCCGGTTACTCCGAAGTCTGACGCGATCTCTCTCCGAAAACAATGGATCTCTCCGAAGCTTCATTTTGTTAACTTGAGCTCTCTCCGACCCCTCAACCGCAACACCGACGTCCTTCCGTCCCTTACCTCACTACTCAGCAACATGCCTTACGGTCAAAGGGCAGATTCCAACTGAATAACTACTCCGCGATGACTTCGAGGAAGGCAGCCTGCGAACCCTGCAGAAAGTCAAAGCTTGCATGTGGTCACGAACGGCCCACTTGTCTCCGATGCAGTCAACAGGACAAAGCCAGCTTCTGTGTATACAGAGCGTCTTCTTTCAAAAGAAAACAACCGCTGGATGCCGACTTGGCTGACAAGGAAACGGTTTCACCGTATGATATGCCGCTCTCTCCATGCACACCCTCACTAGTCAGACTACGTCGCCCTAGCTAACATATTTGTCATCTGTCTAACAGTCGCCGTTTTCGAGAGGTTTCTGAGTCTTTTACTCCGACAGGTCGGGAGCACCCCTATCCCAACCCAGGTTACCTTGGCCAATCAAGCCATGTCGCCATTTTCGATCAGATCCTCTCACAGCGTGATGACGATAGGAGAAGCACGGCGTCGGGTTTCAACACGTTGACAAACTCTGGCCGACATCTCATGGTGGGCGAGTCCCACCAAGGGAAGCAGGGTGCTGAGTGCCTGAAGCAGCTTCTGGGTAAATGTAGCTTCCGCGACATGAGAAGCCTTCTCTCATTTTGGCATGCAAGAGGCGCGAACCTGGCCCTCGCGGGTCCTTTCGTGGAGCTTTGCGCTGAAAGTGCAGACTGCTCTTCGCTATCCAACTTTCAGGGAGAGGATTGGCATGTTGCACTCGCCCAGAGGCTAATGGAAAACACTGCCCGTCCTCTCGAGTACGATGCCACAACTACCTTATCCAGCTACACCAACCAATTCCTACGGTCACATACACGTTGGGAAACCCTTGGCATCTTTCTCTGTGCCATTCTCAGAGCCTCGATGGACATCGCCTTCTTCCCGCCTCTTTTCAGTTCGGAAATCCAGAAACATGAGTTCCACGCCATGCTCATGCGCCATATTGTTAGTGTGCTGGAGGTCTGTCTATCTATGGATTGCCTCAATGATTTGCAGCTTTTCATTCAGTATGAACGTTGCATAATTCACTCGTACGTGGACGGCGACCAGAGTAAGTGATTCGATCTAAGATCGAGACACGTCTGCTCACAGCAAACACAGGTTACAACTTGTGGCGGACCATGGGTGACGTTATCTCGTCCACTTTCGCGCTGGGATATCATGAAAGAATGGATAACAAACCTGATACTCCATATTTCCTCATACAGATGCGCAAGATGGCATTTGCCCGAATCTATTCAGCGGACAAAAACGTGTCGCTTTTTCTTGGCAGGCCACTTCGCATGAGCAAACGGTTCTGCCACTTTCACCTGCCCGATACACGACCACTTACACTTCCATCTTCGGAAATGTCACCATCCATCAGTCAACTTGGTCCAGCTGACTGGCTGCCGAACTCATCTATTGACTACAGATCAGAGACACGTTGGTCAGCACTGTGCGCGTCTATCAAGGAAGATATGATGGAGCTTCTGTTTGACCGCAGTCGTGCAGATCGTACGGCAAAGATCGCGTGAGTCTGGCCATACACCCCAAGACCTTCTCTGCAAGAGCTAAACCTCTATGTTGAAGTGAACTCGATAGAACAGCTGATGAGCAATGGCGTGCGCTTCCTGATGGATTTCGCATTGGGCGACGACCCCCAAACCATGCCGGCCCTTTTGAACGTGATTTTCTTTTCAGTATATGCCTCAACCATCTACATGTGAAACTTTTATTGCGGCGTCTGATGTTGAGTCGCCAGTCAGAACCTGACGGAGCTGTTGTCGAGATTGCCCAAAAGATGCTTAGCCTGGTGGTTGATATAGTTCTTTCGCGAGATGAACTTGCAAATTCAGGCACGAATCTCAGTTGGAAAGTTGGTCGCCCTTGTCTTGAGCCACTGTGCCTCCTGCTAATCGTTATTGAGGTCGCTCACTATGGGCTCCCAGCAGCTGGAATGATACTGCTCGCAATGGCTGCACAGCTTGAAATCCCAGCCCTGGTTACGACACGCGCTAAGCTATTGCGAGACTTGACTGTGCTGGCCGCAGAAATTGAAAGAGGGAGAATCGTTAAGCTGGAAGATCCGAATTACGCGTTATCGGCCAAAGCAGCTCAGACTATCAATTGTTTCTTAGACTCTGTCTTTAACGACGATCGAAGGCACGATTGTGCTTTGGGTGCCAACTTGCCAGATAGTTCGGCGCAAACCGCGGATGAGATCTTGTGGGCAGAGGCGTTGGAACCAGAGGTTTGGGACTCTGAACTTACGTTCTGGCAAGGTCTTGCGGATCACCCTTCTGTATTCAGTCAGTACCTGATGCCGCCGCCTAATTGATGATGAGGAACTTGATTTTTAGTTGAGCCAATAGAAGGTCAAGGTCAACGCATCATAGTGGGCGGACGTGACGATTATATACAGCTTAGTTGGTCAATACGTAACGGAATCGAGGCAATCCCTTCACCTGATCGCGTACTGCTTCATTTGCTTCCTTCATTGGCCGTGTCTCGATCCAAGGCTTTACACCCTTCTCAGCGGCTAGCTTGAACATAGCTCGAATATCCTGGGGGCTACCAATAATGGACCCAGTCAGGCTGATTCGTGGTCGAATCAGTGCCAGTGCCATGACAGGCAAAGGCTCCTCTGGTGCTCCGACCTGAATGTACTGGCCACCGACTACCAGAAGTCCGAAGTACTCCTTCAGAGGAATCTGGGAAGGGTCAGCCTCGCGTTCAGAGCAGGGTGCCAAGACGACGAAAGAGAGCATGAAGAAGCACGGAATTTCAACATACCTTCGAAGATGAGACCGTGGAAATGATCAAGTCCAGGCTTCTGGCGTTCGTTTGAGACCACTTGTCATCCTCAGCGACCGCGATGTACTCATCCGCGCCGAGACGAAGTGCATCTTCCTTCTTGTCAGACCGTCTCGAAAGAGCTACTACCTTGCTCGCCCCCATTGCTTTGGCAAACATGATTGCGAAGTGGCCAAGTCCTCCAACGCCGATGATGCCAATTCTCCGTCCTGGGCCGGCCCCGAATCGCCGGAGTGGCGCATATACCGTGACGCCGCCGCAGAGCATAGGAGCAGCGTGTTCCGGCGCAAGACCCTCCGGAATTTTGATAACAAAGTGCCCCGGACATCGGTGGTACACACTGTAGCCTCCATATGACGGACTCCCATTGCGGTGGGTACTATCATACGTGTTGACTCGCTTCGGGCAGTAGTTCTCTTCGTCGTTGTCACAATCTTGACACGGTCCATCGCGAGATCGACAAGAATCAGCCTGACAGCCCACCCCTACGACGTCGCCGACTATGAATTCGCCAGCATCGCGGCCGACGCGGACAACAACACCCACAATCTCGTGGCCCACGACTGCTGGGAAGGATGTCGCGCCCTTCCGCCAATTTGGGTAAGCGATTGCTACTAAATTGGAATGAATCATCATTAACGATTACTCACCCAATCGTTCCTCAGGGTATGTATATCGGAACCACAAATGGCTGAATGCGTGACCCTGATATCAACGTCAGATTCCTCCCATTCCTTTGGCTTGAACTCCTTCCAGACAAGATTGCCGTTCACGGCAGACGGATCTTCGCCAACCCAGCCCTCGAATTTTAGATTGGTAGACATTGGCGGTGATTTCGTTGGCAACTGACCGAATGGAAGTATGGTCAGTGACTTCTAAATTCTCCATTCTTAACTACCAGCCGACGAGTCCTTTCCCCAGACAAGTTTAGGCCTCTGCTGAATGGTCACGCCATTCGGTATCTTCCCCGAGTCCAGTCCGATACCGCGTGTCTATGCACGCCTAACCTGATTCCGCGCCGCATCGGATAAGACTCCACTCCGAACCGACGGAGAACGCCAACTTTTCGGAGCGGACAGGATAATGGCATTTATTATCTTTCTGACCGGCCTATACATCCAGATGCTTTGCAGGTTGCCTTATCTGATTTTTGACCGGTAAAATACCAATTGAGCAGGTGTGACTATTTTCAATGCGTCATACATATCCCACGAATGATGCAGTGACATGGACCGTGATAGTGCGATCTTGAAACTCCGAGAACCCCGCGACTTATCGGCGAGGGTATCGTGACGGAGGCCACATTTGAAATATTGACAAATTAGAATCATTCTTGATGATCACAAGAATATGAGGTCATCAAATCGGCGTGGAGTAGAATTTCGGCGACGCCAACGACAGCTTGGCCATGCGGCTCTAGGCTGTATGAGTTTCTCCGATCGACCAAGACCTATGCCAATTACACACCCTTGCCGGAGGTTCGGGGACATTTGCTTCATTTTACGCAACTCCGAGGTGTCTACTTGTGTTGTAGTATTTGGTGGTCTCCCTATGTTTTATGCACAAAAGAAATGCATGGTCTCGACTCACAATCGTACACTGGAGTCCACAGCTTTGTACATTACATCCGAGTCCTCATTCTTCATCTCAAAGCAATCTTCGACATGACGCTCAACCACAACCTGGCGAGGCTCCGGGCGAACAGATCGTCCCAAGAGCCTCTCCCGACTGGCTCTGCACCATACACTTGCTCTGCATTCTTCAAGAGTCATGTGACAGAGGCAAAGCAAAAGGCCCGACGCTGGGATCATCTACTCAGCAAAGAAAGCTACAATCTACAGGCTTCGCCGCTCAAAGCTGCTTCGAGAGGGCACGGGCAGACAAAGCTCATTAGTTTAGGCACAGCACGTCCTGCGCCAGAATATTTCCCATGGGAGTCGATGATCCTCCAATTCCTTCAAGACGCCTCGGTTGGACAGGAACAACACGTCTCAACGGTTTCGATGACATCGGCCAAACATGAGACGGCATACGACCTGGCAGTGGCAATGAACTATGGATACTCCGCTGGATCGCCCCAGGCACTGCGGTTCGTGACGGAACACATCGAGTTGATTCACCGGCCTCCATACGAGGACTGGGACTGCTCCTTGACGTGTGGTACGACTTCGGCGATTGACATTGCCTTCCGAATATTCTGCAACCCCGGGGATACCATCCTCACCGAACACTATACTTACTCCGGTACCATGACTTGCGCCAAAGCTCAAGGTCTTCACATCCTCGGCATCGAGATGGACGAGCTTGGCTTGGTTCCAAACGCCCTTGATCAGAAGCTTCAACATTGGGACTACGGAAAGGGTCGAAAGCCGTTCGTCTTGTACATGATTCCAACTGGACAGAACCCTACGGCAACGACGCAGAGCTTAGACCGTCGAAGAGAGATTTACGTAATTGCAGAGCGGCATGACCTTTACATACTCGAGGATGACCCGTATTACTTCCTTCAGCTGGGTAGTCCAAGATCGGCATCTGAGTCTGCAGAATCGAATCCGGTCCAGGCCAATGAAGAGTTTATCAAGAATCTCCCTCCCTCGTACTTGTCTCTCGACGTGTCTGGCCGTGTGCTACGCATGGACACCGCTTCTAAAATTTTGGCTCCGGGTCTAAGGTGCGGCTGGGTTACGGGAAGCGTTCAGATCATTGAAAAGTTCGTATCGTACTCGGAAATCGGCGTGTTATGCCCCAGCGGACCATCGCAAGTCATGGTATACAAACTCCTGGATGAGACCTGGGGGCATGACGGCTTCTTCAACTGGCTTAGGTCGTTATCAGCGCAGTATCGTCGCCGGCGCAACAACCTTCTGGATTCATTCAAGCGATTCCTCCCCTCGCAAATTTGCGAGTGGAACATCCCAGAGGAAGGGATGTTCTTGTGGATCAAGGTGAACATTCCTGAACGTCAGCAATTCCGCACCGCCAGCAGCGGAGACAGCGATGCAACACGCCTTCTCGCCATTGAAGACAGGATCTACAGAAAAGCCCACGACAACGGAGTCCTTGTGAGCAAAGGAAGCTGGTTCATTGCCGATGTCCAAACGTTGAGAGATGTCAACTTTCGGCTGACATTCGCGGCGGCGCCGTCGGAAGAGTTGGATGAAGCTGTTCAGCGATTTGCTATTGCTGTGCGGTCAGAGCTTTGCCCTAATTGTATGTCGTGATAGTCTAAAATGAAATCTTATTCAGTGAGAATTCTTGTAATTATCATCCATGGATGTGTCTGGGTCATGACTGGCGCGCCTGTTACTTTGCCCACTTGCTATTTTCGCATCAGTTTTCAA
This sequence comes from Colletotrichum fructicola Nara gc5, assembly GCF_000319635.2. Classification (NCBI taxonomy): domain Eukaryota; kingdom Fungi; phylum Ascomycota; class Sordariomycetes; order Glomerellales; family Glomerellaceae; genus Colletotrichum; species Colletotrichum fructicola. The sequence goes on along the minus strand of NW_027094051.1, from coordinate 880,075 downwards.
TCGTTCTTTCCTCAATACCTACTATTGCTTATGGATCATTACCTTATGTTTGACGAAAACCAATTTATAAAGAATCCAATAACGTTAATTTCGACTAACCTGACAACTACTTATGGTGATTGAAATACAATCAGCAAGAGTAAACCAGCAAAAGCTAGGTGAGATTTGGTCCTAGTTACGTTAAATGAGCTCTATGGGAGACTAGGACCAGTGAAAAGCTCGTTGAATGATTGCCAAATCCACCACTCAAACTCAACATACCCATCTACCCTGTGTCGCGGACCGAGCAACGGAGTTCTCTGACTGGGCTGCTCCCAAACCGAACCATTGAGCGCGTCTTGTAGTTTACCATTGACAAAGCCACTTCCGTCAAGTTGAGGACAATAAAATGGCACGTATCCTCTCCAGTCATGACTTGAAGTCAGATATTCAATGTTCCGGCCGAGGTTACTAACAGAAAGCATCTCGTCAAAGCATTCTTTGAATTCCATAGTCGCTAATGATTGTTCGCGACCAGTTTTTGTACACGGTGCATCCTTATGGGTGTGCAGCAACTGTGTTTGCTTGCGTGTTCCTGTGTTTGATCGATTCGGTCCCGGCTGCTCACTCAGGACGTGTTCGGCAGTGTTCCATGGGCAGTTTGCATTGTTCGAAGGCGAGATTTGATGTAAGACGCAACGGTTATTCATAATTGAATCTTGCGAGGTAGTTGCGCACGCATCGACCCGGTGGCTATATTCTCTTCCGCCGGCGTTCGTCCCAGGCGTCTGGCTGGTTGAAATCCAGTCGACAGTGTGAACAGCCCTAATGCTCTTCAGAGATTGCATGTGAGTCACAGGACGGATTTCCATTCTCATCACATCAAGTAGGCTCATTAACTGTCAGGCATACCCGGAACTATTTACTGCTATATGTTTTGGCCTCATCATAAGCAAGCTTTACTATATTAGAAGATGGTCATGGTCATGTCTGATTAAGAAACATGGCTCGCTCGGCGTTCAGTCGCTGATCCAAATCGGAATTCATGTTGCGTAATCGGAGAGCGGACAGAGCTAAGCATGTTGACTGCCAATTTTCGGAGTGAGGAGAACTTGCAAGAAATATCGGAGTTCGTCGGAGACTTGACCACAACACACCGTCCACCTATCGTAAGCCATGACGGAGGTTCAGTTTGTCCGCCGTACAGCGCTCTTCCCATTTAAAAACATGGCAACGGATATATCTTGACTCCATGAGCTCATAGAGCTCCCAATTTGTCATATTTGTTGTCTGCCAAGCTTCTGTCCCCGTCTCTGGAGAAGGGCTGCCATGCCATATCCGGAACTTGGGCTGGTTATGGGAGGAACTTACAATCTTATTGGAACGATTCTAAATTATGTCTCTTTCCTCGCTGGAGTCTTGTATTTTTGCGTCAGACACGAAACGACGGAATCTTTTTCATTTATTCACAGCACAATCGACGTTCCCAAAAAAGGTGTTTCGGCCACCTTCATGGGGCCTGCGGGGCCCGTTATGTCACAGGTAGCTTTCCGAAGACCATAACCTCCTTGGATCAAAGAGTTTCTGTGCATGAAGTGGACGGGAAACGTGTGATTCCGAACCCATATGGATCAAGCCCGTCGAAGGTTACGCCGACGGGTTTCCAATCAATCCACATTTCTATCTCAGGACGCTTAAAAGATCGCTTTGTGTCAACGCACGGAATCTCCCAACAAGTATACTGATCCATGAACAAGTAACCCTACGCCAATTCCCTATACAATTTCCAATACTTCCGGAACATGAATTCGAGATTTTGGACTTTCCCGGGCTCCGCGCCGAAAGGTGGGTCTCCGGAGACCGTTGCGGGTCTCGGTGGACACCGGATGTCGGCGGATGTCGGATCGCTTATCTAATCGGCAGCCGACCATGATTTATGAAGGAAGCCCGCATGAACCGGCAACACGCCCAACTGCAGTCATCTGAAGCACACCCATTGACCGAGAACCCTAGATCGGTTTTTATCTATCTCTACTCGACGTCTATTTCAACCAGAAGCCATTCAAAGAACGCAATCCCAACTTTGAAACCAACCGCTCAGCGTGTGGCGAAATTGAGTTCAATATTCGCGGCAGGCAGCAGCGTCAGTTGATAAGCCACGTGACTTTGTCATCCCATGTATGTTTGTTGTCTCTTTGATCCTTCACCGAAACTTGCCAAAATATCATATACTTAAGATTCCGAGTTCTTTTTAACGCATTTCTCAAGCTTCGAAATCTAGTGCCCCAAGTATCTGGAAATTGACTTGGGAACACGTCTCCAGAATCCACACATGCCCCCGCCTTCGCTTCTCAAGATCAGGTCATTCTCAACACGGACCTTGTCAACCACTACGTCAAGATGACTGCACTCCTCGACCTCCCAGCCGAGATCCTTATCCAGATCGTCAGTCTGCTCTGCCCCCACTGTATTGTCATAAGCCGAAACTTGGGACAATGCACCTGCCAGGAAGAGCGGCGTAAAGACGGCAAGCGGTTCACCGCATCGGACCTCCTCCGTCTGGACTTGGCGAGACTATCGCGAGCCTGCCGCGCTCTTCGAGACATTGCACAACCAGTGCTCTATCACAGCCCGAAGCCTGTTGTCGGCTATGAGCTTCTACTCGCGCGCACCCTCGCCAAACGACGTGACCTCGCCCACCACGTCAAGGAGCTCCACCTCGGAAGATGGAGCGTCTACGAAAAAGACGTGACGCCAGAGCTACAGGACCTTTTCAACGGGATCATCGTCCAAGTAGGCGTTCCTCCAAGTCTTTTGGGAGAAACAAGCAACGAATGGCCCAAAGATTGGTTCCTGAATGGCGCCGAGAACAAGAATCCCTACGTGGGCTTCATCCCAGACATCACCAAAGGCAGCGATGCTAGCGAGTTCTTCAACAACCGTGTGCGCGTTGTCGACGCACTAATGGTCACCCTCGTATCTAACGTCGAGCACATCCACCTGCTGCCCCTTTCCGTTCCCAGCTTCCCGTTCTGTGCTCCGGGTTCTCTGCCGCGGTTGACAGACCTCACGTTTCAGGTGTCAAACCAGGGAGAAGGTAGCAGCATCGACTGTGTAAAAGGCATTCTTGATGCCGCGCCGGCGTTGGAGCGGATCCGGGGTCTGGGCATCAACGGCATGTCCACGGCGGTGACGCATCCGAACCTGAAAAGCCTCGATCTCAACAACAGCGCACTTGGCGCGACGCACCTTCAAGCCATCATGAACGGGTTTCCTAAGCTGGAGGTGTTCGGGTACGAGGTCGACACGCACATCGACGTCGGAAGCCCCGACGAGCGCGACGCCATCCCGAGAGAGATTGGCGAAGCCCTACTCATCCGCAAAGACACTCTCAAGGACGTGGATCTCGACCTGGCCCGCTCGTCGATGTACAGACACAACTCGCGACTATCGCCGGAAGACGCGATGCCCAGCCTGAATGAGATGGAGATGCTGGAGGAGCTCGCGATTGACCGGGAGGCCATCTTTGTGACGAGAGACATGATGCCCGAGGCGTTGTGGGTTCAGATTGACGAGGATGGGATCGGGAACATGGTCGAGGGCGGGGAAGTAGACAATGAGATTGACGAGATGCTGCAAGCTCTGATGGACCCCGATGACAGGAGGAGGAAAAAAGACTTGATTGTTGACTTTTTGCCGCCGTCGATTCGGTCCTTCAAGCTGTACGACCGGCACGGGAAGCTCTTCCCGGATTTGATCAAACTTGCAACGGAGACGCCCGAGAAATTTCCCAACTTGAAGAAGGTCAGGTTCTGGGGCTTTAATGAGGACCAACGTATGGCTTTGAGGGGATCATTTAGAAGGGCTGGAGTGAAGTGCTTCCATGGAGGGTACTTGTAAGATTACTCAGCAGCAAAGAAAATGTATGAGGACGTGTTTTCCATGAAGCTGGATTAAAACCAATTGCCATGAGGAAACGCTGCGACCCAAAAGGCTGGAACGACCTGAAGATAAGATTACCTCGGGGCTTTTCTTGGTAGTCGTGAATAGCAGTTTCGACGTTGCAGATCTCGTTATTGCTTCATGCCCGCGCCTTGTTCTTGAAACATGGAATACCTGCCTGTTGTGAGCTTTTGTCATACTCCTTGATAACGCGGACTTTGATAATACTTGTAGAAGAAGCTAGTTCAACACACCTGGTAAACAAGGAGAAAATAATGTAGTAATTGAAGTTGGAACTTACATGAGTTTTCTTTGCGTTATTGATCCAATGCGGACTCACCAACGCGACGGAATAACATTTCATCGTTACTACAATAATTAAGTGAGAATAAGCATCATTATGATAGCCATCAAATCCGGCACACAATGCTTGTTAGTGTACACACATGTCTTCTTGAAGCTGGTAATAGTCGAGGGAACTTGTACTTTCTAGGTCACCCACTGAGATGTTTTCATAATGGATCATGGGTTTGGAGCATAGCTGAGAAGGTTGTGCCGTTGAATGATGTGAACACAGCAAACCACGCGATTGGACGCACAACCTCTCAACTGGTTTGTGGTGTGATCAAGGTTGCGCGCCCTCAACCGTAATACCTCGCAGGTTGAAGAGCTAGATTGTTCTGAGCGACACACCAAGCCGTTGCACAGGCAGCAAACATGCCACACCGACATGAGAATCTCGTTTGAGATTTCTTTTTCGCAGACAATTGAATCACAAGCTTCACTTAGTGATTGCTTACTTCATCAGCAATCCGTACTAGCATCACCTTGTAGTGTTGAGCTAGTGATGCACGACACCGAGACATCCGGCAAGGGACCCTCAACAAACACGTTCATCTCATCGGAACACACTCCGTCACGGGCACAGCCACCAGCCGTACACAACACGGCAGAACTACGGCAAAAGCAAGGCACAATGAATCATCGCTGAGATTACCATGTCTCCAAATCCCAACACAAGCTGAGACACACGAGGGACCGACCGGTAGTCACACGCGGACCGGCCCAGGCCCGCCCCGAGAGGGTTGGTTGGCATCTATGGAGCCAAGCAATCAAATCGATCGAGACCACCACCACACCACCCAAAAGAATTTAAGAAATGAGGCGAAGTGCGGATCATTCAAGATAGAAATAAAAGCTTGTTTCACAAACCTCCATCGAGCCATTCATCGTGCCCGTATTCGCAACATCCGCCCATCTGTGAAGCCAGCCAGCCACGAGACGACGTAACCACATCCGCTGAGCCACCCATCGCGAAACACAAGCGGCCGCCTTGACCACACCCAGCCCGTGGTTTGTTACTGATTTGCTCACCCTCCATTTCAGCCCTACCTGCCCGGTTTGTTCAACATTACATGAGTGCTTGCATCTGACATGTCAAAAATTGCCAATAAAACTGGGGGGAGGACGAGGACTGGGATGCTGAAAAGGTGGGAAAAGGGCCAGGCCCGGCAGTAAGACGGGGGTCAAAACACCACCGCCAGAGCGCCACAATGACGCAAAGTCCACGGAACACACGCGTTGCCAAAGGAGGGCAACACCGTCGAAACAGCGAAGGCGGCACCAAGGCCCCCGACCGGCGAAAGTGCAAACGCGACCGATGAAATGTAACCCTCACCGCCGGCCATCGGTTCGCCTCCCTTTTGGCTGTGGCCGCAAACTGACAGACACGAGCGAAAGCTGGCTGCTGCACCCCCAAAGTGACTCACACGCCACATAGCCAGCCCCCCGTCCTCTCTTCTCTTCCCGGAGTCCGTCCTGGCCGATTTCTGACGAAGAGGTCGGGGGAGAAATTGCAGTGAGTCCATGTGCCAAAGAGATTGCCCAACCCCTTAGCTGATGATGGGCTGGCATTAGCTCCAGCGCCGGACGGTCCTTTCCAATGGTCTGGTGATTTGCTTGTAAGGTCCGCTCGGAACTACCGGACGTCACTCCGTAGGTACCGAACGTCACGAGAGATTAGAAAGCAATCCGGTTTGCGGCTCCGTCAGATCTTGCTTTTTTTACGCTGATCATTGCAAACACATGCTGATTTAAAATAATCCAAGATCCCCATCACCTGTTTACTATCTTGCTCTTCTGTTCCCCAGGATGCACACCGTGATACCCAGTTTGACCTTCATTGATACTCGCGCCTCTTCTACATCCCACGCCTTCCGACTGACACCGCTCTCTCATCACCTCCCCTCCCCATCCCCCTTGAATCCCTTACAAATCAAATCATACCACTAGACAGACCGCCCGCAATGTCAGCAGCAGCAGAAACGATCGCGCCAGCGCCAGCGCAACCGCCCACCGCTGATGTCACCGACACGCCCCGGAGCAGCTCGACATCGTCCGATGACGTCTCGACCCTGAAGCCCGCCGCCCAGACATCGTGGAAAAAGAATAAGAATGGCCTGCAACACGCGGCAATCAACCGCACTGCGTCGCCGAAGCGCTCAAAAACATTCTGGAAGTCATTCAAGTACCTGCTGGATCTCACGCCGAAGCAGGTGGACGACTTCATGGCGTCCTACGTCATCTACAGCCTCGACTGGGCCGACGAGCGCCAGATGATCGAGACCCTGGGCCCGGACTACCGCCAGAAGGTCGGCGATTGCTTACAGTCGTACTACGGCGTGTTGAACCACCTGTGTGCGCTCGGCGACGTGGAGAAGATGTACATCCCGCCGCTGATGGACAAGAAAGCCTCCGTGCTGGACAACCAAATGCTGTACGAGGAGTCAATCGCCCGGGACATCGGCCTCAAGCCAGGCGACAAGGTTCTTGACCTCGGCTGCGGCAGAGGCCGCGTCGCGGCGCACATGGCCGTCGTCAGCGGCGCCAAGGTAACCGGTCTCAATATTGACCCGAACCAGGTCGCGCAGGCGAAGGAGTTCAATGAGCAGGTGGGCCTGGAGAACAGCTTCACGATCCAAGATATGAACGAGCTGCCTCTCCCCTTCGAGGACAACACTTTCGACGCGTTCTACCAGATCCAGGCGCTGAGCCTGTGCAAAGACCTGCCGCGGCTGTTCGCCGAGCTGCGCCGCGTGCTGAAGCCCGGCGCCAAGATCTCGCTGCTGGACTGGGTTAGCCTGCCGGCGTATGACCCCACCAACGCCGAGCACGCGGAGCTGATGCGGCGGACGAAGCCTCTCATCGGCGCGGTGGGGACGCCGACCCCGCAGACTTTCGAGAAGGCGCTGGCGGATGCTGGCTTCACGGTGCTCCGCTCGGACAACGCGAGTATTGACGGCGTGCAGGCGCCGCTGATTGACAAGGCGGATGTGTACTTCCGGAGTCTGCGGCAGGTCATCCTGGGGCTGGTCAAGGTGAGGCTGCTGCCGCCGCATTTCAAGACGCTCATCAACCGGCTGTGTCTGGACGGGCAGGCGTTTGTAAAGATGGATACCATGAGGCTTGTGTCGACGAGCTATCGCATTATTGCGCAGTAGAATTAGACGGCCTTTTCATGATGGAGCATGGTAGTTGTTATAAGACTTTCGAGTTCGTTGGAGATACGCATCCGCTGTTGCACGGCGAGAGCATTTTTGGGCGCTTTTGGTAGGATACCTCGGGTTTACTACGCTATTTCAGTTTTAGAGCACGATGTAAATAATGCATCACCGGAAATATCATAATGAATAATTTCAAGAATTCATGGGACATTTACAAATAACTGTGCCATGAATTCAGGACTCCTGTAGCTGCCGTGGCACGGCTGGGGAATATTCCGCCGTTTCACCTCAGCCGAAAAGTCAATTAGCATTCGATGAGTTGACAAGTACCGCAGGCATCCTTAAGCAGCGACTTAGGAAAGAAAGCTTGTTGATGTTCTCATTTGGAGTTATCTTTACGATGCCCTAGGTCCATGCGAATCAGTGGACAATTGGCAGTTAACTCAGTCCAACCAGTATCATGAGAAGCTCACTCCTCTACAATATGACACAGAAAGCTTCTTGAACTATGACCTACATTTGCGGAAATTCTTGTGAAGACCACGACCATTTCATGACTCATAACGCTCATCATAACGCCAAACCCGACAAGAATTATCTTCCTTGGAACATATTCAGTTGGCAGCAAGCAATTCTTAGTTCTTCGCTTCTATTAAGTCTTAGTTCTTCGCTTCTATTTAATGGTGAAGAGCTGCGCTAGCTGTTCATCACAAGTTTGTTATGGATGCATAATTAGGAAAGGCGAGGAACTTTGTTCTCCTGAGCACTTCCAATTCATGTTGCTATAAGAGCCGGTACAGCTGTAGTCAGGGATGCTATCGGCACTTAAGATGTCTTTAGAGCTCGTCTTCAAGTGCGACGGTCTGTATAATGGCATTGAACTCAGCTCTGCGTATTTTCGAAAGTTGGCAACAGATGAAAGGGCCAGCTTCATCTCCGGGGTGTCGCAGAGCTCAGCAGTCATCGTCGCTGGGTATAGGTACTTAGTCGTGAGCTGTATCCGTACAAGTGTTAAGAGCTCAACAGCTACCTTAAGAAAAGGTAGATCTCTGTTGGCAAGCTGACTTGTGGGGATACCAGCTGTACCGACACAAAGTTGGGATTCTTCAGTCACGTCGTGAATTGCTCTGAATAGACACTCAGTCTACAAATAAATGCTCCCCTGCATTAATCCCTTTGGAAGACTCTTATCACAGGCGGAGACTTTGGCCTGGGACCTGCCATTCGACGGCAGGGACTGTAACTAGATGCCAGGGTTAAGGTAATGCCACAGCACCAGCCTCATGTAGTTTTGTGCACGTTCATTTCCAAAGACACTTCATGTTCCCCCTTACAAGACCGTTTCGACGCTACATATACCCGGCTTACTCGCGACAAGCTAACACCAACACTTACCCATAGCTAGTCTCAAGGTTGCCTATGGCCTATGTTCCTTATCGAACCATAGTGGGTTCGCAGTCACTGCAGCCAAGACCACACGGCATGTGGCCGCAACGATAGAAGCGATCACTCTAATTCAGCCCGCCTGACAGGGTCCAGCTCCCCAGGAGCATGTTGCATCGATCTAGAACCACGGTGTCGGGGCGAACGCGTCGGGGGTCATGTGTCGTCGCCGACGCCTCGTCGAGAAGGTACATGATATGATAAGATTGATAAGATCAATAAAGTCTGGAGCTCATAACTCAGCCTCCTCAACCCCTTCTCTCCTTTTCTATGAAAAAAGGAGTTCGGAGAAAGGGTCGATTCATTTCGGCTGTACCGTTTGACAGGTCACGCTGCGCCAGGATTGACGCCATATTTAGTAAGACCTGGGTCCACCGTGAACTCGGACTGCGAACGTGGCCTTCAGCCCTCTTGTTCGGCGATCGAGCCGGTCGGTCATGAAGAGCCGAAGCCGTGTGGGCTTTTAAGAAGTGCTGCAGAAGGAAGTGCGAAATTGCTTCGAGAATGATGCGAAGCTTGGAAGCTTGCAAGCTAAGCTGGCTCCCGGCTCCGGAGACCGGACGGGATGCAATGCCAGCTGGGAAAAGCACGATCCCTGTCATTTCCCGCTCCCTGTTTGCAGTGAGTCGTGGCTTGGCTTTTTTTTCTCTCAAAAGCGCGGATCAATCCGCCGCGGCCGTTGAATTTTGTGCGGGAATCGCTTTTCGGTTTGTGGTCCCCCGGGCGCTAGCTACCCCCCATCGGATGCAACAGTGTGGCGACCCGAGGAATAGAAATTCAAATCATGAACAATCGGGGCCCGTATGCATCGCTCGCCACTCTCCCGTTCACTGTGAGAAGAATTGTGCATCTTTGCGGCATATGGGTGAGACTGGTGAAGGAGCCGGCAATGCAACATAAGCTCCAGTCCATACGGGCCTTAGCTCTCTCTTGTGCAACCATTCAATCCCTCCCCTACCGAGCCCAGTTTAGGAAGTTGGAATTAGCGAGGGGGCAACGGGGGGAGGGACCGGTTGTGGAGGGGGGCAGATCGATTCTTGTAGTCATGACAGAAGAGGGCTTGCGTTGTCCGTACGTAAACAATGGGGTAGGCCAGCCACAAGCCGATCCCTGTAAGCGTGTTTTCCTAGCTCCGCGCGACCGTCACTTTTTAGTTTGCTATCTTTGCTATCAGATCCCAACCGAGGGAAGAACATCAACAGAGGGGGAGGGGGGCCGCTCCGATCCGAGCCTCCTCCTGACCAAAGACAACTCGACAAGCAAGCCAACAGTTCTTCTCGTCCTCGGCATCCCACATCCACATCCTCGCGTTCATGGAGCAGCATGCGGCCCAGGGTTTACGCATTGTCAAGGGAACATGGCTGCGCAACGCCGAGGCATGGGTTCCGCATAGAAAGCCCACCAACGCCAAATTAAACGGGCTAGCGACATTTGCTAGCGTCATATCTAATCAATCAGATCATCTTATCTGATCACACCCTTCACCACATGCTCGCTCATGACTGGCCAAAGCCCCCCTTGTCCGGCCCATTCCCAAGTGCTCCATTGCAAAATTCTTCCACCTCTGCAGCGGAGAACGGTACGCAGTAAGGAAAAAGGGACACCAGAAAGACACCCTGATCGTCGTGCTGCTGGTAGTGGTGCCCCAATGCCACCTCCTAGAAAGAAAAAAACAGACAGTACATGGTAGAAGAGAGGAGAGAGGCGCACAGCAAAAAGACCGGCGTGCCCATATGTACGCTTCTCTTTTGGGCACCCATATCCGCAGCAGGCCAAGCACCGGAATCGGCCACCACATCGCTTCTTCCCTGAGCTGCAGTCCCTCTTTGGTTCGCATGTGCCCTTGTCAAGCCGGTTGATTTTTTTCTCCACGCGAGGAAAGGGAACGAAGGCGCAAAAAGTGCCAAGAGGGAAAAAGAGAGACGCCGGCTCATCTTGCCATTCCGAACCTTTTCAAGGTTGCCTTCTTCACTCTTTCCAACCTCTTTCACTCTTTTCCTCTCTCTTCTTCCCCTCCCCTCCCCCTCCCTCTTTGCCGCTGCCCTGGTGCTGGAATCGTCCGACGGACCCCCCCAGCAAGAGAGGATAAGATCTGATCTGATAAGGAATCCTACAGACAGACCGACCCAACATGGCGGTAGCTGAGAAGCAGGAGCCGCCCCCCGAGCAGACCGCTCCCTCGGTCGAGGAGCCCAAGAAGCTGACGGAGGCAGAGATGCCGGTTAGTCTTTCCCAACCGCTGCGGTTGTTGTCGCTGTTTTGAGTTGAGCTGCATGCAATTGAGCTTTTGACTGCGTGCTGCGGTCGGCCCGTCCCGCAATCTCTCAACACCAAAAAAAGATCTTATCGGGCGGCATCATCGCCGCAGCATCATGTCTCATGACGCAGCTCTCAACCCCAAAACTCAAACACAACAGCCCTCATTCTCATCAACTCATACGTGACTAACAAATCAATGCGCAGTGGCACAAGCAAATATTCGTCTACTTCCGCCTGCTCTTCGCCGCCGACCCGACATGGCTCGACGTCTTCCTCATCATCTTCGCCTCCCTCACCGCCATCGCGGCGGGCGTGCCGTTCCCCCTCATGGGCGTCCTCTTCGGCCAGCTCGTTGACAACATGAACTCCGCCACCTGCGCCGCCGAGGACGGCGTCGACGCCTTCGCCTACGAGTCCGCCATCAACGACAAGGTCGTCAAGACCGTCGCCGTCGGCTGCGCCGCACTCATCCTCATCTACAGCTACATCCTCGCCTGGAGCATCATCAGCCAGCGCCTCGCCCAGCGCATGCGCACAAAGTACGTGTCTTCGCTGCTCAAGCAGCCGCCGTCCTTCTTCGACAAGCGCGCCGCCGCCGGTGAGGTCTCGAGCAGGCTGCACGGCGACATCACCGCCATCCAGTCCGGCACCTCCGAGAAGGTCGGCATCATCCTGGCGTCGCTGAGCTTCTTCGTCACGGTCTTTATCATCGCCTTCACGAAGCAGCCCAAGCTCGCCGGCATGTTGGTGTCCATGTTCCCGGCCTTCCTGTTGTCGTCCTTCCTCGGAGGCAGCTACATCACAAAGTACTCCGGCATCATGACCCAGGCCGCGGCCTCTGCGTCATCAATCGCGTCCGAGGCGCTCTCGCACGTATCCGTTATCCAGGCTTTCGGCGCCGGCCCACGTCTCGAGGCCAAGTTCGCCGACCACATGATTGACGCCCGCAAGGCCGGTATCAAGAAGGCCTCCGTCGCCGCCGTGCAGGCCGGTCTTCTCTACTTCATCGCCTACGCCGGCAACGCCCTTGCCTTCTGGCAGGGTTCTATCAAAATCGCCGACTCCGTGGCTGGTCGCGGCAACGGTGCCACCGTTGGTGAGATCTACGCCGTTGTCTACCTTCTCGTTGACGGTAAGTTACTATTTCCCCCGAATATGCCGTATGAATGGCGGCAATATCCCTCTCTCTGTGTGTGGGCATCGTGCTAATTGCTCATCTCATTTCCAGCCTGCATCATGCTTGGCTCCATCGCCCCTATCCTCCCCGTCCTCGGCGGAGCCGCAGCCGCGTACAAGCGTCTCATGGAGGACATTGAGGCTCCCTCGGAGATCGACGGCACCTCGGACGAAGGCAAGATCCTCCCCCTGAACGACCCCAAGGGCATCACCCTGCAGAACGTCACCTTCGAGTACCCCTCGCGCCCCGGCCAGCCCGTCCTCCGCAACGTCAGCGTCGACTTCCCCGCCGGCAAGTACACGGCCGTCGTCGGTCTCTCTGGCAGCGGAAAGTCCACCATCGCGGCGCTCATCGCCCGTCTCCAGGACCCCAACGAGGGCGCGATCCTCCTCAATGGCACCGACATCCGCGAGCTCAACGTCCGCAGCCTCCGCAGCTTCATCAGCTTCGTCCAGCAGGAGCCTTCCCTCCTCGACCGCTCCATTTTGGAAAACATTGCCCTTGGTCTCATCAACTCGCCCCAGGAAGCTCACCAACACCTCAAGCCCTTCCTCAACGGACACCAGCTCGCCGAGATTGCCTCCAAGGGTAAGGATGCGCTCACTTCCATCGACGGCTATGGACCCGAAGTCCGCGAGATTGTGCAACTGGTCCGCCAGGCCGCCGAGCAGGCCGACGCCGCCACCTTCATCAACCGCCTCGACGACGGCTACGGCACCATGGCCGGCCCCAGCGGTTCTCTCGTCTCTGGTGGCCAACGCCAGCGCATCGCCCTTGCCCGTGCCCTGATCCGCGACCCCAAGATCCTCGTCCTCGACGAGGCCACCTCCGCCCTTGACTCTGCCAGTGAGAAGCGCATCCAGCGCGCCGTCGAGCAGGCCGCCACCGAGAACCGCACCATCGTCTCCATTGCCCACCGTCTCTCCACTATTCGCAACGCCGACAACATCGTCGTCATGGAAGCCGGCGAGGTCGTCGAGCAGGGCAGCTACACTGAGCTCATGGCCCGCGAGGACGGCGCCTTCGCGCGCATGGCTAGACTTCAGACTCTCGGTACCACTGACCGCGCCCCCAGTGCCGGCTCTGTTTCTGGCGACTCCCTGGATGCTTCCACCCTCAAGACCGACCACGTCATTAACGAGAAGGCCGAGGTTGACGCCGACGAGCCCACCGAGAAGGCCGCCCTCAAGAAGGAGAAGAGCAGCAGCGAGGGCGAGGAGAAGAAGGAGGACGATGCCGGCGTCGGCGAGCCCAAGCCCTACAGCGCCGTCATCAAGGGCCTTGCTCACCTTGTCAAGCCCTCGTACGCCTGGTTGATCGTCGCCATGATTGCCGCCACCATCGTCGGGTGTACCTTCACCGGATCTGGTCTCATCTTCGGTTTCACCGTCGGTGCTCTGAACCCCTGTGCCAGCACCTACGATCGCATCCTCTCCATGGGCCGCTTCTTCTCTGGTCTCCTCTTCGGTCTTGCCTGCATCGAGTTCTTCGCCAACTTCTTCGCCTGGTCCTGCTTCGGTGTCGTCGCCGAGAAGCTCCTCTACTCCGTCCGCGTTCTGTCCTTCCGCTCCCTCATGGACCAGGACGTCCAGTGGCACCAGTCTGAAGGCCGTAGCCCCTCTGGTCTCCTCACCATCATCACCAAGGACAGCGCCGCCATCGGTGGCTTCTCCGGTTCGACCATCGGAACCGTGTTCGCTATCTGCGTGAACGTTCTCGTGGCCGTCATCCTTTCCCACATCATCGCCTGGAAGATCGCCATCGTCTGCCTGGTCACGATCCCCATCCTCCTCGGATCTGGCTTCATGCAACTGCGCATGTTGGCCCGCTACGAGGAGCGCCACTCCGCCGCCTTCTCGACCGCCACCTCCGTCGCCACCGAGGCCGTCCAGTCCATCAAGACCGTCGCCGCCCTCTCCCTCGAGAAGGAGGTCATGAGCTCCTACAACCGCCTGCTCCTCCCGCCCCAGAAGCAAATGGTCCGCGCCTCCGCCACCACCAACATCTTCCTGGCCATCTCCAACGTCACCGGCACCTTCGTCAACGCGCTCGCCAACTGGTGGGGATCCCAGCTCATCATGAAGGGCGAATACACCCAGACCCAGTTCCTCATCATCCTCGTCGCCATGCTCATCAGCGCCCAGCTCTGGGGCACCATGTTCGCCCTCGCCCCCGAGTTCTCCCGCGCCCGCAGCGCCATCTCCCGCATCATGAACGTCATCAACCTCGGCAAGAACGACGACCTCTCCAAGACCGGATCCCAGCCCAAGCAGGTCCTCGGCGACCCCAACACCCAGGCCGACCCCGAGGCCACCGGCGAGTCTAAGGCCAAGCTTCCGCGTCCCAACGCCGGCGGTGTCAAGGTCACCTTCAAGAACGTCTCCTTCTCCTACCCCTCGCGTCCCGACGTCAACATCCTCGACAACGTCTCCCTCACCCTCCAGCCCGGCACCTTCTGCGGCCTTGTCGGCCCCTCTGGCGCCGGCAAGTCCACCATCATGAACCTCGTCCAGCGCCTCTACTTCCCGACCGCCGGCAGCGTCCTCATCGACGGCCACGACATCGCCAACCTGCCCACCTCCTTCCGCGACACCGTCGCCATTGTCCCCCAGGACCCGACCCTTTTCGACGGCAGCGTCCGCTTCAACGTCAACCTCGGCTCCGCGCCCGACACCGACGCCACCCAGGAGGAAATCGAGGAGGCCTGTAAGCTCGCCAACATCCACGACGTCATCATGGCCCTGCCCGACGGCTACGACACCGAGTGCGGACCCTCCGCGTCCCGTCTGTCCGGTGGTCAGAGGCAGCGCCTCGCCATCGCTCGCGCGCTCGTCCGTAAGCCGCGTCTTCTCCTGCTCGACGAGTCCACCAGTGCTCTCGACGCCGCGTCCGAGGCGGCCCTCCAGGAGGGTCTTGAGCGCGCATCGCGGGGCACGACGGTGTTGGCTATTACTCACCGTCTGCACACCGTGCAGAAGGCCGATGTGATCTTCCTCGTGGAGGGCGGCCAGATTGTGGACAGCGGAAAGCACCAGGAGCTGATGGACAGGAGGGAGAGCTACAGAATCAACGCGATGCAGCAGATGCTGCAGTAGACCAGCAGCATGGGTTGAGAGAAATGACTGTTGAGAGTTTCGATTCGTTAATTGGGAAAGTGGGAGAGAGAAGCAAACGCAACATCACATTGCATGGGACATCTGCATGGGACACCCGGAAGGAAAGGGGGTAGTTCTGATCAAAATTGCATTTTTTGTATAACTCATAATACCTCAACAGCATTGTTCTTGTTTCGATAGTTTCAGCGGCATATAGAAATCTGATTTGAAATGAATTTTGAAGGGCTTGTCTTGAGTGATTGAAGTATTACTCGCGTCTACCAGCAACGACATTAAGAATCTAAACGATATTAAGTGTCTAAAGAACCTCTTGATGGCAAGGTTGACACTTGACCTTCTTCCCCCCTCTGTACTTCTCATCCATAAAAGCCATTAACTCATAGCGGCCTCGGAATCCTCTGTCTTCATCGCCCCTCACAAACGTGATTAACAGATTGCTTCTAACTTTGCTCATCGCCAGCAAGGCATCCATGTCGATCCTCTCGTCCTCCCCCTTGGTGATCGTCACCCTCTTGAGCTTCGGCGCCCACGAAGGGTTCTCGCGCACCTCGTCGAACCAGGCGCCCGTCGCCCTGAGACAGTTGGTGGTGAAGATCTCGAGACGCGTGAGGCTCGGGCAGTGCCGACAAAAGGCAGCAAACGCGGCGTCCCCGGTTTTCGAGGCGTAGGGGAGCTTGAAGGCGCGCAGCGCCGGGCAGGCCTTTGCGAGCCTGATGAGGTCGGCGTCGTCGACGTCCGTGTAGCCGTCATACGGCTCCCTGTAAGGATCCATGAAGACGAGCTCGATGCTCCAGAGTTTCTGGCAGAGGTTGGGGAACATGGAAACGAGGGTGTCGATGTGTCCTCTGGCTTCGAGCTAGCGAGGATTCGTTTGGGTGTACATTTGGAGTTTAGAGTGGAGGCACAGGTCATGATGTGCAAGGTTGGTGTCAGAAGGGGGAGAAACGTACTTTGTGAATTCATATCCAAACCCAAACACTAACTCCCTCGTAGCTGTACCGACCTTGGGCTTCGAGGTCGCATTGAAAGATGTACGAGTTTCCTCCGCTATCGCCGTGGAACATGGCAACCTTCTCACCCTTTTGAGTGAAGCTTTTTTGCGGTCGCTGGAACGAGCCACCTCGCGGCTTCGTCCGCAGAGCTGGATCATCCACATCTTCGTCTTCTGATGATGGCGACGACGAAGGCGGCGCTGGGTCTGGGTTCTTCGGTACAACCTTCGCCGCGCGGGCCAGGGCCTCTTCCTTGTCGATCTTGACGAAGCCGAAGGCCGACAGGGGTCCCCCGAGCTTCGATGGTGTGGATTTCTTTGTGCGGACTGGCGGCATGGTTGTAAGCTTTTTGCTTCGAGAATTATTGTATGATACAGAGGCACAAGGAGGACTGATGGGAGATCCGTAGGATTAAATTCTTTCTGCGCTGGGTACGCAACGAGTGGGTGCCCATTTCAGGGGGCAGGGGTAACGCGCGACGACGCGTCAACTAAATTGATTAGATCGCGTGCGGTTTTTAGGCTTTGTCCGTTCAGCAGCTTTGATTGTCTTTCGATATTGTTTGCTAGACACGTAATCTTACCCACGTGTGGGCAAGCGTAGCCTCATCTGGGGTTTTGAACCCCAACCGTTTGCTTTTTTGCTTCTTATGGTAGCGCTTCCAGGGCTAGCTGGGGACGCCGTTGGAAACGAACACAAGTTACTAAGCCTCCACGAACAGGCTGGTTCTCCGTACAACCAACAGTTCTCCATTGCAAACATATATCATGTACAAAAACAGGGGGAAAAAAGCGTGCTTTATTCTTCAGCTTACCACTGTCTCGGAAGACCCTATTCGGGCAAACTTATGACTGGCGATGAGCATCCCGGCGCCTACATGTCGTGTAACCTGCCGTGCCGAGAGCTTGGCGCGCAGTTGGGAGAATTGTCGGATATCGTCGACATGATGCAGCCTCTATAGTTACATTGCCATCGGTTAGCTTCTCGCAGGCTGCGCAACTCATGATACTCATTTTTACTTCTTTCATAATTCTCATCGATTTCAATTTGGCGCAACTGTCAATCAACCGAAAACCGAATCGTCTTCTACATTACGCGCTACACCAATCTCTTGCTGTTCCCGAGATGACCTCATCTCCATACCGCGTAAAGTTATCCGGGATGCTTGCCGTACTCTTCCGCATCGCTGCGCTTTTGGCCACAGCTCACGCCGCGACGCCGGTGCTCCCCGGTGTCTGGGCCGGCTGGGGCGGGAGCATCCACAATCGGCGGATGGCGGGGCCGGACGCCGTCATTGCTCAGAAGAACATCGGCTCGCTTGTCAAGATATGCGAGCAAAGATACGAACCCGCCGGAGTCAGCGCCTCACCGCTCGTTGTGGATGGGATCGCTTACTATCTGACCTGGACCGGTCTTCTTGTCGCCTTGGACTACAAATCATGTCATGTGCAGTGGACCGCCAACATCACCCAAATGATTCTTGACTTCGCACCTCTGACTGATATCCAACGAGCGTCGGGCGTCAACCCCGTCTCCCGCAGCTCGCCTGTGACCGATGGCGATCACCTCTTTATCGGAACACTCGCGCATGCTCTTGTGCTTGCCATCGACAGGGAGACGGGTTCTCTGGTGAGCCACCTGCAGATTGATGACCACCCGGTCGCCATGATCACACAGTCTCCGACTTGGTATGCAGGCCAATTACTTGTCGGAGCCTCATCGTTCGAAGTGATCAGTGCTTCACTGGCCAACTACAAATGTTGCGACCACGTGGGCAGCATGAACTCAGTTGCTCTCGAGGACGGTATTCTAAAACTACTATGGAAAACCATGATGATGACGCAACCTGAGAATTTCACAGGTGACCCGTTCTCCGGCGCCTCTGTCTGGGGATCCAGCCCCGTCGTCGACACAATTCGCAACTGTGTCTACATCGCCACCGGCAACACGCATTCCGTCCCTGACGAAGTTGCCGCATGCCAGCTCGCCTCCAATCAAAACGGCACCGTTTTACCCGACCCATGTTTACCCCCTGATATCTACCAAGAGTCCGTCCTCGCTCTAGACCTGGTAATCGGCAGCATCAAATGGGTACGGCAACTCGGCGTCCTGGATGCGTGGAACTTGGCATGTGTGCTCAATCCGCGCGGCGCCGAGTGTCCGCCGGTGGTGGGCCTCGACTCGGATTTTGGCATGGGACCGACTCTGGTCCCCGGAGCTGGCGCCAAGACGCCCAATGGCAAAGACTTGATCGTCATTGGACAAAAGAATGGCAACCTTTATGGCATAGATGCTGAATCAGGAGAGGTGCTCTGGCTGACCAAGGCAAGTCCCGCGGGTCTCGAGGGCGGTTTGAGCTGGGGCATTGCTGCGGACCATGTTGCGGTCTATTTCACCGCCATCAACAATGCTCGCACGCCATACGCCCTCGCCAACGGCCAGATTATTCAGAATGCCGCTTTTGGCGCAGCAGCTCTTGCGGACGGCAAGATCCTATGGAAAACGGCGTCGCCTAATGACACGGCCAGCATGATCGCCCCGACGGTTGTCAATGATGTGTTGGTAACAGGCTCAACGGGCAGGACGGGAGAGAACGGGTTTCCTCAAGGGCCCGGGTCATTAGTGCTTTTGGACAAATTAACGGGAAAGATTCTGAGGGAGGAGAAGTTGGCTGACTTCTTCAAGGGCGGCATCGCTGTTGTGCAGAACTATCTCATGTTCGGTACTGGGTACTGGAGTGGACTGCAGCCACCCTTTGCCGGCGGGTTTGAAGTGTGGAGGGTTGAATAATAACTGGGTTGATTAGTTTTCAAACCTTTCTTGGAAGACTCCGTTTGGAAACTCAGTTTCGTGACAGGCCTGTTGGATATGCACTAGTAGCACTACAATCTGTTGTTGCCACGAAGTCTGGGAATGAATGCTGGTCGACATTAATTCCCCCCTCACCTTCAGCGGTCGTTTTACATCCTCAGTCAGCACAGTGTATCGAGCTGTCAACAAATCGTTACTGGCAGGCTGGCGAGGCTCTCTGAACACTGGAAACTTCATGGAAACACTGTTATGCAGAACCAGTACTTCCCGGCATTGTATCTTATCGGCAGCTTTCTGTGTACATGAAGAACCACAAAAAGTACCAGGCATCCCCGTTGTGTAATCCTTTGACCCAATTCTCCCCACCCGCGGTTACCCCGTGGGGAGGAAGTACAAAAAGTGGGATGTTTCTCGCCGCCGGGTTGCGTTCCGTCGGGCATTAGGAGCCGCTTAAGGGCCGCAGTTCGGGTCCTACATCATCAAGAGTTAGGGCTGAAAAGGCGTTGACAGCCTGTGACTGGCTGGTACTTACTCCAGGGCAGCTTCCTCCAGGAGAGGGACCAGAAGAAGCCTCTCTAGCTTCGACTCCGTCCACGGCCTGATTCTTGGTTAGTACTTACGAGGTATGCTTGGTCAACGAAGTTCACTTACGGCCTTGTTAGGCACCGCAGCGGCGAGCGTAGCGAAAAAAAAGATGGCGATTGTCTTGATTTGCATGGTTACTGTGTTGATTGGGTTGAATGGGTTAATGGGACATACCATGTCAGCGTAAGGGGGAAACTGCTCTCAGTTTAAATACTTTTCTACCCAGGCTGCGTCTCGCTTTCAACCGAACCTCTCTGTTCAGCCTAAGACCAGCAAACTTTCTGTCACAGTTGCCGATCACTTAGTTGGGTTTGAATAGTGTGGAGCATGGGGTTGTCGGTTTACCGGTCCAAATCGAAGACCTATAGTCCGCCAAAGTCCGGAACTCTCCGGGCACGCCGAGATACAGAAACACCGGCCTCCTACAACGCGCTTTGTATGATTGCGCCTCCTTTGTCTCTCGGGTTTGCAAATCCGCGATACAGATCTCACACAACATGGGTGGTCCTTGATGTATGGGACAGAGCGTCTGTCTACATGTAGGTTCCATGCGGCCCTGCATGTAGACATAGTAATACCCACAACGTCTTGACGTCATGTCTGCTGATATGTGACATCCGATTTAGCCGCAGCCGCTGATCAGTTTTCCTCTATGGTTTTGGGATACAGTAGTTAGAGGGAAGGAAAAGAAACGGTTCAAGCATTATTGGATAGAAACCAGAGAGTATCCCATCGGCTGCAACGAGACACCGGAAATCAATGTGCAGAGGAGAGGAAATGCATTCAGAAAGGCTACGCGCTTCAGACAATAACATTGAACGTACAGAAATGTTCAACTCTGAAATTGGAGACACCCGGGCTCATGCGGGTAAGTATCTGCAGCGTTGCGCAGCAGCCGATGGGATAGTTTCTCGAATAGTAATCGATGTCCTCAGAAGTTGCCGAAGTTCCAAACTCAAATGTAGCCGTTTATGCTTTGTTATTTTCAGGTTTTAAACGAGCCCATGGCTCAATTCGTGGCCTGGTGGATACGTGGCTCTCGCACTCAATTGAAGTCCGAGACCGAGCGACGGGGCAACCAGCGTGACTGAATCATGCGCAACGCCTATTTGTATTGATCTCAACCAGAATAAAATGAATTTGACAAAAAGTAGGTTGGATGTCATAAGTATGTAGACAACCTACTTCAGATAAGAGCGGCATTGTCACCGTCCCAGAGGCTTGTGAAGAACACCAACCAGCAATGTCTCACCCAGCCTGTCGGCGGACCGAAGAGTTATCATGGCATCCGCAACAAGCTGACCCAAGTCGGCGAATGCAGTTGAAGGAGCTTCGTTAAAACCTAGCTGGTTGACAGTCACATCATCTTTGATTATAGTTGTATCTATCGCGATCTCCATTTTGGTTCAGCAAACGAAGCCAAGCATACAATCAGCGCCTCTGTTAACCACCATCGTGTCTTATGACCCCCTGATTATTCATATTGAGAACTTCTTAACGTCAAGTGAGGTGCAGCACCTTCTGGATCTTGCGTAAGTACCTCCATACACCTCGACGACCCAATCCCGTTCTCTGCCACCTCAAATGCCCTTTCAAATCAGCTGTTGCTAACACGGATTCTCAATGCAGGCAAGAACGCTACCAACCTTCAACTGTAATTGACGACGAGACCGGACGGCATGATAGACTAGCGTCTGGTCGTCGGAGCTCGACAGCTATGTTGCCACGAGGCGACGCCGTCGTGCAGTCCGTGATAACGCGCTCAGCACGTTTCCAAGGATTTGTCTCGGAAGACCAGTTTGAGCAGATACAAGCTACCCGCTACCTCGAAGGTGGCGAGTACGTTCCGCACTACGATACTCTCTCCACTCGCCGGCCTTTGGATCAGGAAGGAGAAGAAGGGGCCGTGAAGAATACTACAAGTCGTTTCGAGAGACTGACAACCATATTTGCCTTTCTAGATGACAGTTGTGGGTCTCACTGTGGCACACAATTTCCTCGCATCGCTATTGACTGGAACTCGGAGGATAAGAGGTGGTGCGAGATAGTTGACTGTCGGGCGAGGACACTTACGTTCCGACCACGAGCAGGAAGTGCCGTGTTCTGGAAGAACCTGCGTGATGATGGCTCGCTTCACGAGGACACTCTTCATGCTGGATTGCCTGTCCAGAAAGGCAGTAAAATTGGACTCAATATTTGGATGAGAGAAAAGCTATCATGGAACGGCCTGATTTGCCTATATCATATCAGTTGCGGGTGGACTACAGCACATATACATATGATAAAAAGTAAACTCAGTTTCCTCCGACGTTTTGTCAACTATTGAATCCGATTTTTGCTATAAGAAAGATGTCAATTTTCTTGAGTAATACGCAGTGGGCTTAAACCCCATTCCCGCCTGACCAATGGTCTACTGGAAGTCTATGGCATTGGCAGACGATATCTCAATCTACTACAGTGAGCCTATTTAGTTCAATCACTCTCCCGATAGCGACTAAGTGCTATGACGAGGCTATCTGCATGTACAGCCAAAGCCCGTAAAATCGAATCAACGTCAAGATAATGAGTGTTGAATCAACACTCAATGCTGGTTATTTCTGTGCGTACCTAGCATGGCTGCTTACTGAAAATGAAGTTATATATGGTAAAAATGATTATCCGTACTGGGTAATATGCAGGCAATGCTATTGGAACAGCTGCTGAACTCCTTAAGACCTCAGAAAATGGCGATGGCATTTGGCGGAGAGCCAACTAAGCATGGAGCGTTCAGAGGTGCAGATGTGAGCATGAAGGAATACCTTCCAGTCTTCTTGCAGTGCGCCGCGAGACGGCTCAGATCCCACAACTCGCCGATGGGCATACCGAAGAAACTCAAGAAGTAGTAGTGCAGAACTTGTCGAACGTATTAGTAGCTTGCACTCAAATACCAGGGAATAGCGGAGCTCACCTAGACCCGAAATACCAGCGACACTACCATCAGAATTCACAGGCGGGAACGCTTCGAAGGAGTTCGAGTCCGCAACGGCAGCAGAGAAATGTTTGTTCCAGAACCACCGGGCTGTCTCTTCGCAGCCGTGGACACCGGACATGGCTGCAATCTTCGATGCGCCGCCCATGTCCTCCGGTTTGATGCTGTCAATGAATTCCGTGGAGCCGAGCCTGATGAGGAAGATATCCCCGTGCTTGAACTCGACACCGTAATGCGCAGCGACCGCCTCGATGTCCTGGACAGTGATGCGGTTGCCGCCAAAAGGGTGATACGGAATTCCCTTCTCCTCTGCGTACGAGACGTAGTCGATCAAGACGCCGCGGCCAACCACGCCGCCTCGGGTATGCCAGTGGTCAATGGTGGGCATCTTGTTCTCCGCCGTGGACTTGGCGGACATGTCTTCTTGAGTTGGATTGAAACCATTGTAGGCAAGGCCGGTCGGTTGGTGGTGCCAGTGGACGAGACTATCCCACTGGCTGCTGTTTTGCGTGTTGAACTCCAGCTCATCGTCCCAGCCGATGGCGTCGCATAGCTTGGAGGACCGGAGGGTGTGGACTTTGTGGACGAGCTTCTTGCGTCCTGGGATCTCGGACTTTGACAAGCCATCCAGGGACCAGCTAGACCGTTGTTAGAATGACCGCGGATCGTTGATAAGTGAGGCGGATGCTTACTTCAGAGAGATGGACACTCCGTCTCGGACCTCCGCCCCGGCTGCTTTGATGACCTCTGGTGTGAGCAAGTTCAGCGTGCCGTAGATATCCTTCTCTCCATTTTTGTCAAAGATTCCCCACGCGCAGCCCTTTGGCATGCCCTCGACTGGTGGCAGACCATCATAGTCGGGGAGGTTGAGTGTAGAGCCCATGATGAATTACGTGATTGGTTCTGGTCGGAGAGGTGTGAGACAAAGGAGGCAGCACCAGGCTGACAGGGGAGGTGATCATCGACTTGCTCAAGCAGCACCTTTTGTACTATTTCGCCAAGTGACGAGTCAAACTTAGAAATTCCAACGACTTCTTTGGTTGATGCAAGTCCATGATATGGGCCCCCCTCACTGGCCTGTTGGTCCTTGAGGGGTAGCGTCGCTGCGGTCTGCAGGGATCCAAGCGCTGGACCGGGGGTTCATCTGTTGATACCTGCAGAAACACGGTGATTTTGAAGTAGCTATTTGTCCGAGGGCGCATTTGTTCTTCCGTGCCGCATCAAGAATCTCCCGGTGGTCATTTGTAGCGTGTTGATAAGGATTTGCCTTCAGAAATTGCCTTGAAGCGACCCGACTGGTTTTACCTGTGGTACAGCGAAGAGTGGACACTGATTCAGCAGGCTTGGGGAAGCATTTGGGATTGACTTCAGCTTGCTCAGGGGTTGTTCGTGGCTGTGTTATCGATAAGGTGCCAAGTTTCTCAAGCTCCTATTTCCATTGCACCTCGTCTTCAGCTATTATCCAAACATGCCATTCGCCATTCTCGTTCCATTAGAATATTGCTGCGGAACGGCGATGAAATGGAACGCCTTCAGCCACCCGAGTGCGGTGTTGACGCGCCCGCTGCCCATCTCCGCGCGGTAACGGCTTCAGGGACTGAATCAAGCTTAATCTTGGCTCAGCCCATCCCCCCGGAACCTTTTCAATTAACGTTTGCCTAGCTCGACGGCACGTAGAGATGACAGCTCGTATGTGTGTGAACACGTAGGATGCTCCCATCGGCATTGACTTCATGTCATCCGGACACGTTGAATCAGCGGAGTTTGAGTCCGGCGGAGATGCTGTGCAGCGGTCTGTCGGTCGATCCCGCCTTCAATGCATGGAGTCGGCCCCCCTCCAGAGACTCTAGGCACTGGCTCCTTGTTCCTCGGTTTCGCTTTCGTAGAATCGAATGAACCACTCGCATTGTCGCTTTCAATGCGAGCTTCAACACGCGTAACAAAAGCTGCGACCAGCCGTCGCCCAAGACAAACGGCAAGGATCCGCGATGCAGGAGCCGTGTAGGCGTATTCTTTTGGCCATTCTAGACGAACCGGTTGACAATCACGGAGGGGCAAAAGCAACGTCCCCCTCACTACTCCAAGACGGCTCCCCACGCTAATTCGTCGCGCGGAGTCGGTAGTTGCAGGGTTCTGCATGGGCTCAACCACGCGGAGGTTATCCCATAGGCTGGGCAAACTTTGGACGACACGACAATTTCTCCAAAACACCTGCAAAGCGATCCAGTGCAGCGGGAAACAGGCCGGCCGAGGTGACTAGCGCCTAACGCCCACCGGCACCTCGAAGGCCTGGCGACTCTCTTCTCTCTCGCCCTTTACCGCTAGACTGGTCAAACATCGTGGCCTCCACATCGCTTGTGATGCTGCAGCTCGAATGCGACGAACGAATACGAATACGTTTCCACTGTCGATCCCAAGGGGTTCTTCATTGTTTTTTCTGTCCTGTCCACCAAGCCAACGCTCTGCCGGGCTCATGATTCATTCCGAGTTGCTCCACAGTCATGCCCACTGTTGAGTGACAATGAGCGGCCGGCCGAGTCTCTGCCATGTCGATGGCCGTGGCTCCTCCGAGCTCGAGACCCTGAGAGACACCAGACGAGACCCGCCCATGCATGAACCGCCATGAAGACCGTTTGAGGTGGGATGCCGCTTGGACGCGCTTTCATCATGATCGCATATATGTAGATCTCAAACCCGATCGTTGACAGACATGCTCCTCCCTCATCTCATCCGAAAACCACAACCGTTGAATCTCCTGAAACCCCACAACTCTCTCGGGTCGTAGGAATACTTCACCGAGCAGCCCCATCGCCATGTCCGCACCTCCAGTCCTCGCCGGCGCAACCCCTGCCGGGGCCGCCGCCGTCGACTTCATGGCCCTCAACAAGAAGTACACCGAGGAGAAGGAGAAGCGCCTCCGCGCCGACGGCAACGGCCAGTACGTCGAGCTCGAGAAGGACGAGCGCTTCCGCAAGCTCGCCGAGGACCCATGGGTCGACCACGCCAAGCTCAACGCGCAACCGCCCAACCTTAAGGACGGAGATGAAGTCAAGGTCGTCATCCTCGGCGCAGGCTTCGGTGGCCTGCTGTACGCGATCCGCTTCATCCAGGCCGGCCTGCGGGCGGAGGACATCCGCCTCGTCGACGTGGCCGGCGGGTTCGGTGGCACGTGGTACTGGAACCGCTACCCGGGCCTCATGTGCGACATTGAGAGCTACACGTACATGCCGCTGCTCGAGGAGACTGGGTACGTCCCGAAGCACAGGTACTCGTACGGCCCGGAGCTGATGGCGCACGCCGAGCGGATGGCCGAGATGTGGAACCTCACGGACAAGGGTGTGTTCCGGTCGCAGATTAGGAGCTACGAGTGGGACGACGAGGCGAAGAGGTGGGATGTTGTGGTTGAGCAGGGCCGCGGGCCCGGCGAGGAGCCCGTCACGATGAAGGTCCGCTCGCAATTTGTGGTGCTGGCTAATGGTGTGCTGAACCACCCCAAGTTGGCGAAGAATCTGGAGGCGTTTGAGGGTGACATGTTCCACACGGCGAGATGGAACTATGGTGTCACTGGCGGGCTGGGCACAGCGCCCGAGAACCCGCAACTCACCGGTCTGGAAGGCAAGCGAGTTGGAATCATTGGCACGGGTGCGACGGCTGTTCAAGTTGTGCCGCAGCTCGCCAAGTGGGCGAAGGAGCTTTACGTTTTCCAGAGGACGCCTTCGGCTGTTGATGAGAGAGGGCAGAGGCCCACCGATCCGGAGGAGTTCAAGACGAAGATCGCAACTGGGAGAGGTTGGCAACGCAAGCGCACCGAGAACTTCAATGAGTGGATTACTGGAGGGGAGCCGGGAGAGAACCTTGTGAACGACGGCTGGACGACGTTGAAGGCGTACAAGGCCATTATCGGCGGACCCCACGATGCTCCGCTGAAGATGGAGGACATTCCTGGACACCTTGGCAACCTGATGGCTCTCGACACGCCCAGATCTGAGAGACTTAGACAGCGGGTTGAGTCGATCGTTGAGGACAAGAAGACGGCTGAGGGCCTGAAGGCGTGGTACCCGGGCTGGTGCAAGCGCCCGACATTCCACGACGACTATCTCCCGGCTTTCAACCTTCCTCACGTTCACCTAGTTGACACGGAGGGTAAAGGTGTAGACCACGCGACCAAAGACGGCCTCGTAGTCGGAGGAACAGAGTACCCCCTGGACGTCATCGTCCTCAGCACAGGATACAGACCGCCCGGGGAGAACATGGCCGAGCCGTCGTCGCAGTCCAACATGACCATCAAGGGCCGCGGCGGACAGCTCATCTCGGAGAAGTGGCTCACCAAGGGCCCGAGCACGCTGCACGGCGTCCTCACCAACGGCTTCCCGAACCTCTTCCTCACAGGCCCGATGCAGATGGGCGCGTCGTCCAACTTTGCCTACGTGACGGACATTGCCGCGCAGCACTCGGCGTACATCTTGGGCGAGGCGATGAGGCGGGCCGGCAAGAGCACGGACAAGGTGGTGATTGAGAGTACAGTGGAGGGCGAGGAGGGCTACGCTGCGAAGATCATGATGCACGCGGCGTGGTTCGCTGGAATCGCGACTTGCACGCCGTCGTACATCACCAACGAGGGTGAGCAGACCAAGCCGGAGGACCAGATGAAAAAGATGAGGGGCGCGCCGTTCCCCACGGGCATGAACAACTATACCAAGTTCCTGGAGGAGTGGCGTGCTGAAGGGTCGCTGAAGGGAGTTGATATCACTGCATAGCGTTGGAGCATTTCGAGAGATTAGTTGAGTGAATTTGTAGTAAGAAACAAGCGGTATCTTGGACACTATTCATGGTGCGAGGGTCTTGGCTAACGGCTTCAGCAGATCAGCCGAAGCAACTGTGATCTTACCTTCCCAGCGAAGGCTTGATGACATTGGAGATCTCACAGGTCCACATTCTCATGAATTTAGAGCTCTGTTGAAATGAAATCAACCAAAGTTCCCCCCATCAAAAGATCTTGTCCAGTATCTTCTCACCCCCATCCAAGCGATCGGCCTCTTTCCTGAGAGCATCTGCCCTGAACCTTCGGAACGCAGTCTCGATCCTCGCTCGAGCCTCAGGGTCCTTGCTAATACTTCGAGCAGCGGAAGCGGTACCCGAAACGAAGCCGAGCTCGCCGCCCAGGAACAGACTCCCAAGCCCTAGCAGCGAATAAGCCGCGATGTCGCCCGCTTTAGTCGGGGCCATCTTGTCTGTGACATCCGGGATAGGCTCTGCGCACTCGTTAGCATGACTTTCACAACTTTTACATACGTGCATGCTTTGACAAACCTGTTCTTCCACTTGCAAACTGCACATGGGTGGGCTTCTCAGTGGCCCGGAACGCCGCAAACATGTCCGCCCGCGCCCGTCTCAGCCGGAAGGCGAGGAAGAATCCCAGCCCCAAGCCAACGGCGGACCCGATCGTCGCATGGGTGCTGACTCTGGCAGCTGCACTCTTTAGGAGGACCCTGTCTGAGTCTTTGAGATCGTGTTCGAGATGCTTCTCGGCCAGGGCGGCGAGGTCGTCTGAGGAAGGCGACTTGCGGAATGCAGCGAGGGAATCGCGAGACATGGTTGCAAATTGCTCCTTTAGGGGATTCGGGTGTTCGGGTTAGAAGAAGATGATTCGAAATTCAGCAATGAGATAAATGGTAAGAGTTACTGAGATGTTCAGAGAGTCAAATATCGACAGTTCAGATGGCGTCTGAAATGTCATCGACAGGGGCAGCCAAGCTTTGGGTTTGGTTCGTCTTAGCGTGTGATGACGTCCTGCATACGTGATTGAACCTACACCGGAATGTGCGGAGAAAGTTCTGGATACCGGAATAGCTTCTTCGAACATCCACTACAAGATTCTTCCTTCATCTCTTCTGATAGAATCCAAGCTGTTGTCTCTGGCATCCAAACTGATGTACCTTACTTAGGCGTCGACACCCTCCGGCTGCAAATGCTCGCTCACCAGTGCGTTTACTGGGCCTCTGCGCTGCAGCGTCCCTCTGTGCACGCGAGCGCCAGCGCCATAAGATAGACTTCTTCCAACTCTCATGCTCACGCGAGCTCATCTGAGACTCGCCAACATGAGGAAAAACTGTGCAAGATATGGCTCCCGAGAGAAAGACTTGCCCTTCAAGCCTAAACTCACAACGTTGCGCGCGACAGAGGAACAGACCGCGGGGCCGCACGATGATTCTGTTAGTGCGCGGGACAGCTCAGACCTTGCGCGGTCCATAGTCCCCGCTTTTGCATTCGGAGCCATCAACCATTGGAAGGGTGGCCGAGTTGGTTATGGCGCCAGGTTAAGGTCAGCTTAACATCTGTTTCCTGGTGGGGCAACCCGCGCGAGTTCGAGTCTCGTCCCTTTCATCTTTTGTGTTTTTGCCGTTCAATTGGTCTTCTCTTGGTGACA
Source organism: Colletotrichum fructicola Nara gc5 (assembly GCF_000319635.2). Taxonomy (NCBI): domain Eukaryota; kingdom Fungi; phylum Ascomycota; class Sordariomycetes; order Glomerellales; family Glomerellaceae; genus Colletotrichum; species Colletotrichum fructicola. The sequence continues at coordinate 850,873 of NW_027094051.1, read as the reverse complement.
TTTTTTGACATTGTGCAAGGGAAATTTTGTTCCTTTCGCATACCTTACTCAATTTAAAGCCAACAGCTGCAGTGAAGTGTCTTACAAGCAGAATGTTACTTAGTTACTTTTATCATCAAAGTTTAAGCAGTTTCGACAATCTACCTTGCAGCATCAAGCATGCCACCCCCGCTATGTCTTACCCCGGTGATCCCCCAGATCGTACCCGAGTGTAACGAGCCGTTGCAGACCTTTTCTTGGCCTCACCTATGAGATGAGACTGTTTTTAAATGTTGTCATTGGCCCTGCAATTAGGTTTTTACATTTTCAGTGCCATACTTATCTTAAGGTAGTGCTTTAAGACACAGCTCACCTTCGTCACACAGTAGGCCATTCTTGAAGAGAAGGCCGCTGATCGATGTTGTGATTTGATGGTTTCCTTCATCTCAACCATTGTAGTCAGGTCCTGATCCTAGTAGACACAAAATTCTTGCCATCATCTCTCCTGGTCATCAAATATAGCGGATGGGGATGATTTCATCCCCTATTAGAACGCAGCCGTCGAATGATTGCGCTGGTACTGCTGCAGTTGGTCGTCGATATTCAACGCACCGCCAATCACTAGGTTGGAACATACTCTGGTTTACAAGGAGGGCGGGTAGTAGTTGATCGAATGATCAGATCTACGGAACGCATAACTTTCCTTAACGGCAACTTCACAGTTAACCCTCGGCCGGGTATTGTCATTGCCGCCGAAAAGACTCCGGAGTACATTCTCAATCTTCCAGAAGTAAGACGGAGGAATTTTAGCGGATACCCGCTCTACACAGGCGCTTTCGGCCACTGTATTAGTGCGGTATTGCTCCACTGCTTCGACAAAACAAGCTTCTTGTTCCGCCGCGACATGAGGGTCTCAATCTAACTCTGAACGAGAATAGGCGGGAACATTGTCTGCTCAGCGTTAGGTTCCCGTTTACTGCGTCAAAAGTTCCCCCAAAAGACCGCTGGACAGGGATGTCTCTGGCATCTTCAGGCGGTTGGTCCCTGCTGGTTCTCCGTCGTCTGACACGCAGCCAACACGTAACCATGCGTGTCCCAAGTGCTTGGTTTGCGGCAGGATGAACCGCTTTCCTCACGTTCGGGTCTCGGCACGAACCACTGCAGATCTCCTTTCCAGCAGGTAGTTTGACCGCATAGCCTCAGGTCACACAGCGGATGCTAGCCGTCTCAGCGCCAACGTAAGCCGTTATTGACCTTCCTATCTGAGCTTACTATGTATTCTTCCATCTCATTCCCACTGTTATCTATTGTGTCCTGGGATTAGTTGTCGATAGTGAGCGGCCTCTTTCTCCGACAGAACTCAAACGGCAACAATCGCCTGAGACATGCGGAATAGTCCATACTTAGTTGTGAGATATCCATACTGGACAATTCCAGCACAAACTGAGTCATTTGGCCTCGTAACTATCTTCGCGTTTTGCGTTGCCGTACGGGCATCACTGCCTATCTCCGCGCGTAAGATTACGCCAGTCTCTTGGAAGTTGGAACATGCGCCGCTAACCTGCACCAAGGTGTCCCCTGCTGCCATCTCATTTGAATTGTTAAATGTTCGACCAAGTTCGTCTGGTCTGACAGCATTCTGCTGTAGCTTGACGTTTCCCATCACCAATCCCACCGGCAGCAGCGATGGACAACTTCACCTCCATCGCCGACTGTGAAGGGTCGTTCGGCCCCGCTGCATCGGTGTGCAGCGACCGCTTCGACTTCACGCTGCTCTTTGAACAATCGCTCCTCAACATCGGCCCGTCCGCCGCCCTGCTCTTGGCGCTCCCGCTCCGGCTGCAACAGCTACTCCGCCAGCGCCGAAAGGTGCTCCGCCATCCCCTCAACGCCGCCAAGATCGTGACATGTGTCACTTTTGGCGTGATCCAAATTGCGCTGGTGTCGCTATGGGCTCAGGCGCCGTTCGCCAACCGCGTCTCGGTCGCTGCAGCAGTCCTCGGGGTGCTGGATGCACTCGCGCTCGGCGTGCTTAGCCATACCGAACACGTTCGATCGATCCGCCCATCGACAATCATCTGCGTTTACCTTGTCTTCTCCCTGGCATTCGATGCCGTGCAATGCCGCACGCTATGGCTTCTTCCCGGATTGCAGAAACTGGCGGCAGTCTTCACAGCCTCACTGACGGTAAAGCTGGCGATGTTTATGCTTGAAGTCCAAGGGAAGCGTAGGTTCCTCATTGCTGCGCTGCGCAACCTTAGCCCCGAGACGACGAGCGGCATCATCGGTCGCGGTTTCTTTTGGTGGCTCAACGGGTTTATGACGCGGGGGTTCAAGGCGACTCTTTCGCCTGCTGCACTTTACGATATCGATGACGGTCTGAGATCCGAGGAGCTTCTCCAGCGACTGCTCCAGCAGTGGGACCAGCGCAAGGGAAAGGGCAAGTATGCACTTATCAAGGCGCTCTTCAGCTCGACCAAGAAAGCTTGCATCGCCACGGCGTTCCCGAGACTGGTCCTCATTGGTTTCAAATTTGCGCAGCCGTTCCTGATCAACAGAATCATCACCTACGTCGACGGCGACAAGGGATCCGACCCCAAGTCTGTGGCTTATGGACTCATCACAGCCACCGCAATGATTTATCTTGGCACAGCTGTACGTAAAAATGCTCGTTCTAAGGTGGAAATCCATGTGCTGATGATTTGCAACTAGATTGTGAATGGATTCTATCAACATAAACTATACCGATTCATCACCATGGTTCGAGGCTCTCTCGCATCCTTTGTCCTATCGAAGAATCTCGATGCCAACACGGCTGCAGCTGAGGACTCATCGGCTGCTTTGACGTTGGTCAGCGCCGACGTGAGGAACATCTGCAGGTCCTTTGAGACACTCCATGAGGTCTGGGCGAATCCTGTAGAGATCGGCATTGCTATTTGGCTGTTGCAGAGACAGCTTGGACTTGGAAGCGTAGGCCCGGCCATCACTATCATAGGTAAGGAGCTATGGCAATTACGAATTCTGAGAAATACTGATTGTGTACAGTATGCACCGTTGGTATGAGTAAACTTGGACAACTGATGCCGCCGGCGATGAAGCTATGGAGCGAGAACATCCAGACCCGTATCACTGTGACTTCAGAGGTCCTCGGCTCTATCAAGGAGACCAAAATGCTAGGCATGACGGAATTCCTTCAGAAGGTCATCCAGGATCTCAGAATCACTGAGCTAGTCATGGCCAAGAAGTACCGTGCCATGATTACCTACATGAATGTCCTAGGTGAGATATCGCAGTAACCCTACATTGTGAAGCACGTAATTGACTGGAACAGGAAATTGTCCGAGCATGGTTGGTCCCGTCGTGACCTTCGGAATCGCGCTTCTCGCGCAGAGAATCAATGCCGGAGGGTCGCTTTCTATTGCCACTGTCTTCACATCACTCTCCATCATCGATATGATTGCTGGTCCTTTGGCCCTGCTGATCTCTTCAGTGCCAAGTCTGCTTGCCTCTCTAGGAAGTTTTGAGAGAATTGAGGATTTCGTCGGTAACGACAACCTCTCACAGAACCCCACTACTATGGAGCAGCCAAGACCTACTCCTTCTGAGAACGATGCTGGAGTTGAGATGCAGACTTTTTCAACCAAGGCGACTTCGGATCGAGAGCATGTCGTTGTGGTCGAAGACGGTTCTATTTCAATCAAGGCTGCAGAGACGCCCATTTTACAGAACGTCAACCTTCGCATCCCGCCTTCGACACTGACGATTCTCATTGGTCGCGTTGGCTCTGGCAAAACAGTTTTGCTGCGAGGTCTTTTGGGCGAACTTCCCATGACCGGCTCCATCAAGACGTTGGATGGAGGCGTGGCATACTGTGCGCAGACCACATGGCTCACGACCTCAACTGTCAAAGAAAACATCATCGCCCAATCGCCACTGAACCAGGACTGGTATGACAAGGTTGTTCATGCGTGCGCCTTACTGCCAGACTTCGCGAATCTGTCAAATGGCGACGAAACTGTTGTTGGAAGCAAGGGCCAGTCTCTCAGCGGTGGTCAGAAGCAGCGTGTTGTGAGTTTCTCTTGGCGCATTTGGAAGGCATCAGGTAATCTAACGCGCTTTTAGGCTCTGGCACGGGCGGTCTATGCGAGGAAGCCTGTTCTGGTTGTCGATGATGCGCTTAGTGGACTAGATTCCTCTACCCAAAACCATATCTGGGACAATGTGTTTGGCCAGAATGGTTTGGTTCGTCGGTTTGGAACTACCATCATTCTCGCTACACATTCACGTAAGTAATACCTTGGTGCGGTATATGTCCTCACCTGAGCTGATAAACCCCGTAGTGAGCTACCTAAAGTATGGTGATCATATCGTCATTCTCGGCGACGATGGCAAGATTGCCAACCAGGGGACTTTCACTGCTGTTCGACATAGCGCCTACCTCGAAACCTTGTCCATTGAGGACAACAAGCACAGCAAGAACGATGAAAGCGCCACATCCACCCCCGAAACTTCAGAGAAGAGCAAGAAACCAAAAGCACCGGAGGGAAACGACAAGGAACTGGATCTCCTGAGAAAGGCTGGAGATACGACCCTTTACTGGTACTACCTGAAGTCAATTGGTTGGCTGTACGGCTCTCTTGGGGTGTTGGGCATGTTTGGCGACTGTTTTGTCCGGGTGTTTCCCCGTAAGTAGCCCCTTATCCTTCATTTGGATCCGGTATTGACGGAATGACAGAGGTTTGGCTGAAGTCCTGGACCGAGAACGATGCAAAGACTGGAGGAGCAGACACCGGCATGTACTTTGGTGTCTACGCCGGCATGTCTGTCGGCGGCTTGTTTATCATTGGACTGAATATTTGGTACGATGCACTGGAGGAGCCCAGGCGCTACAAGAACTGACGAGCGCACAGGATGATGTTTGTCATGATTGTTCCCAAGTCTTCTCAGAACCTGCACTGGAAATTGCTCCAGACCGTTATGAAGTGGGTAAACACAACTCAATGATGGATAGACTTCACGCTGACACTTTGCAGAGCACCTTTGTCTTTCTTCCTTGTCAAAGACACGGGCGATCTACTGAATCGGTAGGGTCTCCTTCGCATCCTCGATGCCCTCCAACACTAAAATCTAGAAGATTCAGTCAAGACCTCTCCCATATTGACCGAGACCTCCCAACCGCATTATTCATGACTTCCATCGGTAAGTGCCAACTTTCTCCAGGAAGCACAGCATTCTAACAAGGCGAAGCGGTTCTGGACTGTCTTGCTGGATTGGTTCTCATCATGATCGGTGCCAAGTACCTCGCGGCTGTGATCCCTGTCCTACTGGTCGCTCTTTACTGCTTGCAGGCCTTCTACCTGAGAACCTCCCGTCAAATGAGATTCCTCGACCTTCAGGCTCAGGCACCACTACTGACCAAACTGGTCGAGACGATCGATGGTATCTCTACTATCCGGGCATTTGGCTGGCAGGGCGCATTCCGCGACTCGTCACTTCACCTCCTGGATCAGTCTCAGCGGCCTTACTACCTTCTGTTCTGCATTCAGCGATGGCTTACTCTGGTTCTCGACATCCTTGTTGGCGCCATCGCAGTTCTTCTCGTCTCGCTCGCAATGACGATTCCGGAATCAACCAGCACTGGCGCAATCGCTATTGCGCTTTACAATGTGCTCAATTTCAATTCGTCACTCGCCACTCTCATCACCTCTTGGACGGAGCTTGAGACGTCTCTGGGTGCCATCTCAAGATTGAGAACCTTCGAATCCAAGACGCCAGTTGAGCCATCCCCATCACCAGAGGAGCAGGCACCCCTGCCGCCTAATTGGCCTTCCGAGGGTCGACTTGAGATCAACAACATCACAGCATCTTATTCCCCAGACACGAGGCCAGTGCTGCAGGACGTTTCACTCACTCTACAGCCAGGCGACAAGGCCGCAATCTGTGGTCGCACTGGAAGCGGCAAGTCGACACTGACCCTCACCATATTCAAACTCTTGGGCTTAGACTCAGGCTCAATCGTAATCGACGGCATCGACATCTCTCAGGTGCCGAACAACGTGCTTCGTCGTCGCCTAATCGCCATTCCCCAGGAACCTCTGCTCTTCCCCGGAACGCTGCGCACCAATCTCTTCCCCCGCACCGAGGGTCTCGGCGCCGGTGAGATCCCCTCAGATGAAGCCCTCATCTCTGCCCTCACAAAGGTGTCTTTGTGGTCAGCAATCTCCCTAAGTGGCGGCCTAGACACCGATGTCTCCAACTTGGCCTTGTCAAAGGGCCAGAAGCAGCTTCTCTGTCTCGCACGCGCTATCGTTCGCAAGCATTCAAGCAAGATTCTCGTTCTCGATGAAGCGACGAGCGCCGTTGACCAGGAGACGGAGGAGATGATGGCCAAGATCATTGAGACTGAGTTTGCAGCTCATACTGTGGTATCTATAGTTCATAGGCCACAGGCGCTGCGGGGATTGCATATGGTGGTAACTCTCCAAGATGGCAAAATCCTGAAGATCGGCCCTCCTGAGCTGTGACAAAGTACTTGGCTATTTCATTTCTCCATAACGTTTCATAGACTTTCGGACGTACTGCACTCAAATATATTAATGGATGGTTTGTTTGCTTACGGGGCCAGTTCCGAAACTTCCGTGTGCACGATTAATGAATTCGGCATGCTGATCTTCAGCCAGAACCGGAGAGTGAAGTGGAACCAGGAGTCTTTGAGTTGCATCTGCATTTTCATGGTTCCTGTCTCCTTTTTCCATAAGATCTTGTTCCGGAAGTGATGTGACACGAGCAAAATAACTCAGTCTCTATTCTGACGGGACTTCCGGATGTGGGCGTCAGTCCCAGCAAGTGTGGAGAGCGCAGGAGGCCTTGTACTCCAAATGAGCTGCTGTCTTCAGTAGAATGGTCACGAAACTGAGTCGAGTTCTTCTTCTGAGTTCTGCCCGTAATAAAGTCTGCCCAGATTTGTAAACAACAGTCCTTTTCGGTGCCATATCAATGCAAATGCGTCAGATTGACCGTGCTACTTCTCGAACGGCCAGTTTGAAGAGTACTAGTTTGTTCGCGTAGCATATTGCTCTCCGCTCCACGTACTCCGCGGAACTCAGGCGCTGTGATCCGGAGCGGTCCCGGGTGATCTGGAGTGATCCGGGGTTGGCAGGGGGGTGTGACACACCGGGAATACCGATACAACTAACTCAAAGCTTATTGTCGGTGACGGCTTGCGACTTGTCTCAAGTTTTACAGACGAACCGGATTCGACGTGCGAGCTGAAAAGGTCCAGCAAACTGGAACTCAACATCCCAGACACGATGCAGATCCGACACCGAGACTGGTATTTTCCATTGCCAGAGGCTGGTGGGTACCGCCCAGGACGTGACGCGTCTAAGTTGGCCTTTAAACTCTAAATTCACAGACTCAGACGGGGCCTTTTTCATTCGTGTAGTTCACAAGCGCCCGTAGTATGGAGCGTGCTGTTGGTGTTAGACATGTTGGCGTTGAACGTGTTGCCGTGCCGTGCAGTGCCATTAGGAAAAATTTAATTGGGAAAGCTCCTGTTGGCAGCAGTGAACACGTCCTCGCAAATCGACGTGAGATATATACATAGTACATCTTTCATCCCATGGTCAAACATTCTAGAAGCGGTACAGAAATAGTTCAGCTGCAAGCACCAACACCTTGGTAAGAAATCGTTTGATCGCCCTTCAAACACAAGTGCTATGCATAAGGCTGCCGTGGTGCTTGGCATATTGGCCACTGTCGGTGAGCTCCGTGGCGCAGCTTTCAACCCGGCGGACGGATTTCAAGGAAGCGAGTCAGCACTGATTCCACACTCAACACTTCTCCAGGCGCCGTAGCGACATCTTCGTAAAGCGAAACCTACGAAATATGCCGTGTACAACGGTGATATTTTGAAACGGGCGTAAGACGCTACCCCAGTTGTATTGATACTGTCGGAATCAATACCCGTCAACGTCAACAACGCCTTGATGTGAAAATGTGAGTATAAATGACTTGACAAGAACTGCGTTCGTCACAACTCTTCTGTCCTGTCATCACAACATCTCATCCCATCATTGCAACATCCCACCGGGTCTATCACACAACTTTATTCCATAATCTACACCACAACACAAACGTTGAACGTTTATCAAATACCATCACCATGCGTTTCCAATTCGTTTTCGCTCTTCTGGCCACCTACGCTGCCTCTGTCATGGCTGGTGCCTGCGAGGACTGCCAGAGGACTTGCCCCAAGCCTAGTGAGGATGAGTGCAGTAAGTCAACATCCGCAATTGTCAGATGAATAATAACTGATCACTGCGTTTCCGTAGACACTCTCTGCGCTCCCATCTGCAACGGAAAGCGATTCGTCGCATAAGTAGCGCTGTGCATATGATTTTGGGGGCGTTGGACGGAAGATAGTATAGTAGCAAATACATATATCTTACTTCCAAACTGGACCATTGGTGACTGATGGTGTTGTGAGGAATATTGCGGTTTTGTCAGGCGCTCAGCAGGCAAAACGTGATCGCGTGCGCACCTATGCAAACAAGAAAACGACCGATCCATTGTATTGGTCCGGTCATACAAAACGAGGTTGCTCTGGGATTTCCCGGCTTGGACTCACAGTTCAGCAAGTCCCAGTCCCCGGTTTGACGATCAATTGCCGGGTGGTCAAAAGGATGACGCTGAGTAGCTTCGGCGCCAAGATATTGTGGCAGCTGATGATAGCTGAAAATTAAACTAGCGGAGGCCTTCTACCAGAAGAGGAGCGTGGAGATGACCACGAGAAATGTTTTACTCCAATTCAACTCTTAGCTTGATCAGCTGAATAAAGTGTGGCTTCAGAACCTAATGTGTGCTGCCCCTATTCTAGCCTGGAATAGGCCCAAACCCCTCCGCATTGGTAAAGAGGCGTCGATTTTGCTCCTGGGAGCCGTTTGGCTGGCTGTTAGCGCAAAGAGCTACCAGACGATTGGGTCAGAAAGGCAAAAGCCGTCATCGTGACTATTGGGACTAGAGTCAAAACAAGCTTATTCTAATAAACTGGTCTGGTACCCTGAATCTCACAGTCACTTCTCCAGGCAATTCAAAATGCAATCCATCTGCCGGTGTATGAGCTCTTTCAAGGGCTGACGATTCCCCTTCCTTGTCCCATATCATTCATTCTATTGCAAGCTTTCAGCACGACATAGTTTGAGGTTCCATCATCCTCGCCCTATTCTACAGTTCTTCAACTCTGTCTCTGCTATCCCGGCTCTTCCGCACTCAGGGAATCGATCATGGGCCAAGGCTACAGCTATCAATCATGCTATACGGACTTAATCCATGGACAGCGTACGCTGGGAGCCGCTACCTTGGTCGCCAATGATATGACCATCGAAAAGTGCAGCAGCTTCTGCTCCAACTACAAGTACTTCGGAGTCGAGTACGCAAAGGAATGCTGGTGCGGCAACACCATTCAGGAAAATCAGGTTATCGCAGTTTCAACAGAATGCAGTTGGCCTTGCAGCGGCTCATCCTTGGAGACCTGCGGTGCTGCCAGCCGCATCAGCGTCTACGAGCGTTGGTTGTACTTCCCTGCCACCCACGCGACCCTTGCCGACACACCTTATGTTGGCTGTTTCGCCGATGGCAACACCCGCGTGCTTCCTAGCAAGCAATTCACCTCCGACTCCATGACAGCAGCAGCGTGCGCTGCCAACTGCGCCGGGTACACGTACTTCGGCACACAATGGTCTCGGGAATGCTGGTGTGGCAACACCCTCCCGACTGTCAGCGCTCCGGATGCGGACTGCTCAATGACTTGCACTGGATCTAGCTCCGAGACCTGTGGAGGCAGCTTGAGACTGAGCGTCTATGGGCCTAATACCAAAGCTGTATACAATCCTGGAAGCACTTCCAACACGGGCACCACCACATCTCCTGCTACCGTGTCCAACTTCGCCTACCAGGGTTGCTACACCGACAATGTCCCCCAACGTGTACTGTCAGGGGCAGTCAAGTTTGATGGCGCCATGACCCTGGAGATGTGTGCCTCTTTCTGCAGCTCCTCGAACTACGGAGTCTTCGGCGTCGAGTACTCTGGAGAGTGCTACTGCGGAAACTCCTTGGACACCGCCAGCAAAAAGGTGGCCGAGACTGAGTGCACGATGAAGTGCAAGGGTAACAACGCCGAGCTATGCGGCGACGGAAATCGTCTCAATGTCTTTGCCCTTCCCTCCGGATCCATCACAGCTACCTCCAACCCAACTGGCAGCACAAACGGTTTTTGGTATCAGTCATGCTGGAACGACAACATCAACGGCCGTTCCTTGAAGGAGAACATCTTGTTTGCCGACGACATGACGGTCGAGAAATGCTCAAATTTCTGTAAGGGTTATCAGTACTTTGGTCTCGAGTACGGCGGCGAGTGCTACTGCGGCAATACTCTCGGAGGCACGAAGGCTCCAGAGGCAGACTGCAGTCAACATTGCAAGGGAGATGGTACGCAGTTCTGCGGCAACGGCAACAGACTCAGTTTGTACAGCATCAATCCGCCCGCCGGAACCTGCAACGCGAACTTTCACGGAGATTTGACTTCATTCTCTGTGTCGATCGGGACCGACAACGACTTGAAGCCCTGGGTCCACGAGACAGGTGGTGCTGCCATCTCCTACGTCACCGGGGACCAGAACGCTCTCTCGTACCAGGCCGCATTTGGGGCTTCGGTGAGCAGCTCCGACAACCTTTGGCAAGCCTTCAATGTCATACAAGGGGCCGTCTACGAGGTCTCTGTCAGATTCAAGGTTGGCGGCTCCCTCGGCAGCATTTCGGCTTCTCTGCAGGTTGGGAATCCAGGTGTCGGCCTCAGCGACGTTGCAAGCGATACACAGATCGTCCTCGCCAATACTGCCAGCTCGAATGATGGTGTTTGGCAGACCATGAAGGTGACGTTCACGCCTCGTTTCAATGTTGCGAAAGTGTATCTCAAGGCTTCCATGGCTTCCGGTGCGGGCAGCTCGTCATATGTCGTATGGGACAGCGTCACATTCAAGCAAACATCCGCTTCGACATACAGCGCTGCCTCTACCAACGGACAGATGTTCGTCGACTACCGATCGGGGGTAGTACAGTATGCTTCCTGGGTCAGCCCGGGAACTGACGACATAGTTGCACCCGCGGCAACAAAGCCCACGATCAAGGAGATGGCCACCTCCGGGTACAACAACGCCGCTGGATCGCGCCACGTTTACATGGGTGACTCCAATGATGCACCTGCGACCGGACCAGCTTGGCGTTTGGCAGGTCTCTTGAGCGGGAACCCGACAGCGAAGTCCGTGATGCGGACTCATTTCAGGTCAACTAACAGCAACAACTGTTTCATGCAGATGCTGAGTCTCGGTCAGCTTATTGGGATAATGATGCTTGATGGCTGTCCCGGTCAGTGGCAGACATTCGAGTCGGTTCCATTCTATCCTGCTGAGGATCATTGGTGGCAAATGTCTATCGAATGCTACAACCAGGGCCACGATGCGTCGGCTTGGGTGGATAGTGTCGAGCTTCGCCAATCTTCATAATTGAATGTCTTGCGCGAGTTTGTGAATGGCGGTAGTGTTAGTGGCATTAGGAAAATACTGTTTTGTAATACGACGATTTCTCTTCTGGCTGATACGTCCTCAAATACACTCCTCTCTGGTATTCGAATGCTAAACCGTTTTGTGTCTATACGAGCGGAAGTTCTTGGTATTTGCTGCTTTTATATGCTAGGATCTCTATGCGGGAAATATGATCGATCGAAAACCGCCGGAACTCCGCCATACGTCTTCAGGCGATCAATTCGAATGCTCACGGCGGCCTTTTCTTTTTAAAGCTGACCTCCACGGTGACAGTCCTGGTCTGGATGATCGCGTTGCTCAGATTGATGGCCTGTTCTGCGGAAACATCGTCATGATAAGATGGAGTATCTTTGGAAGCAGGGGTATTTCGTGAGGCCGAACGATCACCTCCTCCCCTTTCCATATCGAACGCTTCACCATCGTCCTCGTTGGGCTGTGGGTGCCCGTTGCGATTCCGTCTGCCATTCGAGCCACCAATGGTCATGCGGCTGATGTTTGTGCTGCCTGTGACACTCTTCTTGCTTCCCTTTGCGTATGTGCTTTCGCCGATTATCTTTGGGGCGACGTGCCGGAAGAACTTTCGAAGAGTCGGGAGAGCAGCGCAGATAATGAGAAGATTTGCTTCGACAATGCTGCGAGAAAGAGCACGTTAGCGGTAAAAAACCATAGAAGTCCGAACTGGGACGCTATCGTCTACTTACATCCAGAGACTAGCATAGGAGATGGCCCAGGTTTGATCCAGACTGGTTAGCATGGCGGGAAGCAGCGAAACCCGGATGAGAGAAGTAACAACAGTTCTTCAGAAGTCAGAGGAGTCAGTCTTCTCTTTGGGTCCCGTTACAGGGAGAGATTTTTGTTGTGCTTACAGAGACCCGACTGCGAATATGAAGAATAATCCGATCTTCTGCCGGCGTGGTATTTGCAGCTTCACCACGATCGGAATCGGCAACGAGAAAATCATGACGTCGGACACAATATTGGCGACGGCTGTCGCAATGTAGATTGCCGGGCGGTCGATGCATGTTCCTTCGGTAATGGTCACGTCCCAACTCATCGCTATTGGATCACACGCAAAGATGAGAGCAAAGAAAAGAGCAGCGCTGTAGCTTATGATGACACCCAGCGTGATCCATACCGCCCACTTGAACCATCTTTGAGGCGATAGTCGCATGTAAAAGATTAGAAGGGATACTTTGGCGAAGCTTCCGCAGATAGTGTAGATAGGGGCGGCGAGGAAGACGTCCTAAATTTGATGACATGTCAGCAGTTGTCGTCTTCTGCTGATCCTTGGCCATTTACCATCATGAAGATGTGGAACTTCTCTATTGGAATCTCCCAGGCGTGGACTCCGCCAGCACCCACTGCGAACATGTCTGTTTAAATCATCGTCAGTATCAGAGAGACTTCATCAATATTGAGCAGACCTACGTGTACACAATGCGATAGTCGTTATTGACGTGAGCTGAAGTCACGTCAGCATGATGCAACCATCACAAGATGCCGGTACTTGGCGAGGCACAGCTCGCTTATGCCTGCAGTGCGATGTGATCTGGAATTCCAGACTGTTGGGACTTACCCAAGCCAAAAGGAGAAATACTACCGAGCATTAAGTCAGCATAGATAACGCACTGTTGTCCTGTAGCATACTTGGGAGGAGGGGGTTAGAGTGAGGTGGTTCTCAGCTTACAATCGTCAAGTTGCAGGCGGCCGACAAGGAATGCTTTCGTATACAGACGCTGCGCCATGAGCAATGCACTCAGAAAAGATCCCACCCCGCATACCCAAAAAGCCGCCGGAACAGCCTGCCGCTGTGGATGGTCGAAGTTGACCACGTAGCCTTCCGGCGCTGGAAGCAGCGTGACTACGCCATTGACCACGGGCATCGTGGACACGGAGTGGTGTTGCGTCCTTCGATTTCGATGGGATATGGACGACTTATTATGAAGTTGAGGAGATCACACCGACCCGAGTCGACGGAAAAGGAGTGGACCGTCGCTTTCCAGAAAAATGGTCCCCGAGCGGTAAACGCGAGAGAAGGGTGCTTGGAAGAGTGCCGGTTATGTATGGAAGAACTTAAACAGCAGTCGGGCTAAAGGAAACCTTCGTCCTTGCTTCTGACAGTTTGAGTTCCATTTCGACGATGCATGTCCTGTGCTGATAGCCTGATTCATACGACGCGTTTCCTGACTGGCCTCAATGGGAGTCCCTGCATTGTAGCTTCCTGGTTGAACCCTAAAAACGCGACTTTCCGTGGTTTTGAACCCAGAATGGAGTTCTCTTCTCCGTGAATCTCTACCTTACCGATGGAGAGAAGCTTCCTACATGAGAGACTGCCTGGCTGAAGCAGTTGGAACACCGCCTACCTAGCGCTCTATCAAAATCTGGACATGGCCGTCTTTTGCGAGGCCAACCCATCAGACTATGGAGACGCTACTTTTCTCATGCGAGAAAGTTGGCTTTGTATCTTATTGTTTACTTATCTGCCCATACTACAGTGGCAACCTTGCGCAACATTCGCTCATTGGATCCAGTATCTCGGGATGGCCAGCTGACTATGCGGCCTTTCCAAAAGACCGAATGGACGAAAGCGAAACACGACAGGCTCTGTACGGTGATGTGGCCTTCTTGTAGAGCGTAGAGGGCTAATGTCCCCGGGCCATTAGTTGCCAGCTGTGCAGCAGCATTACACGTGCATCTTCAGACGAGATGCAGAACAAAACTCTACAGTACCAGGGCTGACTGCCAGAGTCATCAGAAATGGGAGAGGAACACAGGAAATAGGCCCCAACATAAACTTGCAGCTTATCCTCTGGGCCTACTGAAGATTTTTGTCCATCACTCCCCCCTCAAGCAGGTCGCTTGCGTACGGCGGTAGGGCTTCGGCAGCCCCTTGTCGTTGAACCTTGGCCACGGAAGCATGCGTCCATTTTAGCTTCGGCGGAACTCTCTTTTGCGGCCCCAAGCTGGGGAATGTTGGCGCGTTGTTACTCTGACTTTGGCCTGCATCGGCCGTTGCAGGGGCGTACCCCGGCCACCTAGAGCACCAACATGATAGGTACAGCGTGCGGCACGGTCAGTCGAGCTCCATTTAGGTGCTAGAAACACGAATACACCATTCGTTGCTTCGGACTTCTTTCCCCATGTTCCCTAACCCCCCATCTGGCCGATGTGGCGATGCAGGGCGCAGACTGGGTCTTTCAACGATGAGGCCAGACGTACTTAAACGACATTGATCACCACTTATTCAACACCTAGGGCTTCCTGTGAAAACCCTTGATTGGACTTATTGGCCGGACTAGGGACAAGGTCAGCCACTTCCCCATGTCCGGGACCCTAGGTTTGTTTCGATGCAAGTGAGTCTACCAACGCAGCTCGACCACTCCCACGTCCAGGCGTTCAGCAATGTCGTATCAATAAAGCTGCGCAACCCGAGAAGATTGCTCTGTTGAAGCTCCCGATGTCACCCTACTGCGCAGGTCTTTTGAACCCCTCCTGCAATGCATCTTGACGGGCTAGTGCTCCGGTGCTAGGTCTCACAGGGGTCCACGGCACACCAGCTGCATAGGATAATGTCTTCCGCGGGTCGGTGAGACGAGGCCAATATAAGAACGAGACCACGGCAATCGGGTGGAATCGGCTACTGTGGCATTCCTCTTCGTTGGTGTGTAACCATATTCTCTCATTCTGCGCACCTCTTCTGGCTTGGTTTTGCGAGGTGCAATTAGTGATCGCACACCTAAAGTATCTTGCCCGGGCAGTCAATTCCACCAAAGCCATCCCGCCGGGCCAAAGCCGAAACCATGAAGTCAACCAGCGCGAGTCTCGCGTTGGGCGCTGCAGCTTCGTGTGCCTCGACTGTCTTGGCACAGCAGACCTACCTTGATTCGACGGCATGCGTGAGTCGTTGTCCCTTTTCTCCAGGTCTTGGCGGTTTCCATTTTTCCCTACTTTGGTGATGTGGGATGCTTCAAGTGTATATAGACTAATCATACTGTGGTCAGTGCTTGAAACTGAGCAAGACGACCGGTCTGGCTGACAAGGTGTTCTTCCCTGACTCGACCGACTATACGGATCGTATGAGTACATACTGGTCCGTCAGTGCAGCTCTCAACCCGTGGTGCATCGCTCAGCCATCGACTGCCGAGGATGTGTCCGCCATTATCAAGACTTTGGTCGCCAACGACTGCACGTTTGGCGTTCGCGGTGGGGGCCACGGAGCCTTTGCTGGGTCGAACAGCGTTGAGGATGGTGTGACCATCGACTTTGGTACGTCGTCTCTTCATCGCATTATGAAACTTCACATTGACGGTTCCGAGGGTACATGAACGGCACCACCTACAACCCGGACACCAAGCTCGCCTCCATCCAGCCCGGCGGCCATTGGCAAACCGTCTACGACACCCTCGCACCTCACGGCGTCGTCGTCACCGGCGGCCGAGCTGGAACTGTAGGCACCGGTGGCTTCATTACCGGTGGCGGCAACTCCTTTCACTCGGCATCTCACGGCATGGCCGCCGACAACGTCGCAAATTTCGAGGTCGTCCTCGCGGACGGCTCCATCGTCAACGCCAACGCGACCTCCAACCCCGACCTCTGGCAGGGTCTAAAGGGCAGCGGCGCCAACCTTGGCCTCGTCACCCGCTTCGACATGTACGCCATCGAGTTCCCCGACCCCACGAACCCCGTCATCTGGGGCGGCAACATCTTCTACGACCTCAGCTCTGGCCCGAAGGTCGTCGATGCGCTGGTCGACTTCACGGAGAACGTCTACAAGGACGAGAACAGCTCGTCCATCATGTACTGGGTGTACCTTCCCTCGGCCGGCGGTATGTTCCTCAACGCCGCGATCGAGAACGCCTTGGGTAAGGTCAGACCCCCGGCGTTTGATGGGTACTTCGCCGCCGGGAATATCACGCAGGACACCACCAAGTTCGATCTCATGTCCAACGTTTCCAATGAGCTCGGCCAAGGTCAGCCTCCTGGTTTCCGAAACGCCTGGTTCACCTTGGCCTTTGACAATGACGCCCGCATCATCAACTACGCAGCTGACAAGCATTACACACTCGTTGTGGATCTGGAGGCGGCTGTTGGCGTCGAGTCCGGCTTCAACACCCTGTGCATGTTTCAACCGATCACCAAGTCTATCGTTGAGAAGGGCGTCCAGAACGGAGGCAACATCATGGGCCTGGATCACTACATCCAGAGGGGTAACGGCATCATGTTCCTGCTCACATTCGCCATCAACGGTGCTGACAAGGAGGCCATTGCATTCCCTTTGATCAAGGCTTACATTGACGATGTGGAGGCTCAGGCGGTCTCTCTGGGTGTCGCATGGGAGTGGAAGTATCTCAACTATGCCCACAAGATGCAAGATGTCATTTCAACCTTTGGAGAGGCCGCTATTTCTAAGCTCAAGGCTGCGTCTGCCAAGTACGACCCGAGTGGTGTTTTCCAGAACCTCCGTCGTTCAGGGTTCAAGATACCTGTCTGAAAAGTTTGGGCTATCAAGATCTAACC
Organism: Colletotrichum fructicola Nara gc5; assembly: GCF_000319635.2. Taxonomy (NCBI): domain Eukaryota; kingdom Fungi; phylum Ascomycota; class Sordariomycetes; order Glomerellales; family Glomerellaceae; genus Colletotrichum; species Colletotrichum fructicola. Next base: position 833,777 of record NW_027094051.1, on the reverse strand, counting down.
AACGATATTCATGACCATTCACATGACACGTAATGTTCAAGCCACATAAACTAATGAAACACGAGAATTCACGCATATTATCTGTGCTTCAACGACAGTACAATTAAATTGCCACGGAAGTTACTCATGGCTTCAACAAATTTTAAGTTCCTTTCCAGGCAATCTAGGAGTGAGCTGAATACTTGAGCGCCGTGATCAGTCACGGTTTTTTCTTGCTCGTCTCGCGGGTATTCTTAGATGAGGGTTTCGAAAACAACCAGCTACCTACGACCAAGAATCAGTGATAAATCGCAACGGTACTTCCCAGCTACGAGGCAACTTACTGGCTCCGTGTAGTTAGAATTTCAGCACATCTGATGAAACACTAGCTTGTTATGTCGTCAAATGGCATCGGGATCTCTTTGGGCTTGGCCTGTCTGTCATCTTCACCCATTGAGTATTTCAGTGTTTGTATTTGTGTATTTCAAGCGAAGAGATATCAATTTAATTGGGACACAAACTTTTGTTTTCCATAGAGGGCTGGGCTTTCTTCATTCCCATGGCCAAACGGACTGGCTTCATCTCAATCCGGCCCAAACACAAATCAGGAGGACAATTGCCGTCTTTTCCGTCTTTCAATTGCCATTCCGTACCCTTTTATAACAGTCAGCCAACCCTTGAACACTAGAAAGAGTATTAGTAAATAAAAAAACATAACGCCGTGCCAAATCATGCAGCATTCATCAAATGTATACGTCAATCCAGATGCGTGCTGAGGCTCTTCCCAGCTTTGGGCTTCACCTCGATTGTGGGTCTAAAGAATGCTGTGACTGATTCGTCTTAACAAAGCTGTCATTCTCTATCACGGCTGTCCTGCAGGTATTAGGTATCTCGCATGTCATTCTCCTGCAAGCGGCAGGACGGATCAAACTCCGACTTGCTATTAACAACAAGACCAGCAAGAGCCACCAAGCGGCATCTGGACCATCATTGGGATCTAAAAACTGGCAAATCGTAGAAACATTGCCTGGCCAGGTTTCAGCGACCAAATACCACCATCAAATATATAGTCAACCAGTGAGTAAACCCCACATCGCCTGGGCGTGACAGGCAAGAAGAGTTAAGAACGTTCAGTGCACTGGTGAATGACTGGTGAACCTCCCCATGTCACCAATACTGCGTTGCCGTCGTACATCAACCTTCAGCGTCTCAATCCTTGGAATATTTGAATGCTTGATTTGCAGTATTCATCTCTGATTACTTAGCGAGCGAAACGAGCGCAGTATGTGCTAAGATGAATCTGCCAGCCGCGGAAAGAAGTCATACCATTATGAAAAATGACGATATGGACAAAGGATTTTAACAGATAGCTTCAATTCGCCACCTCATTCCATTTAAGGACAGAATCAGGTTACAATCTGCTGGACTTTATACTTGCAGCTTGGATGGCTCGTGCCTGGGTTCGAAACTCATTACTCTTGGCGGCTTACCGCGTCATAGGAAGAGATGCCAGTGAATTATAAAAGCATTAGAAGCCGTCTAAACACTATTAACAACCCATAAATGTCGCTATGTGCTGCTGCTTGCTTAGTACAACAGTAAGAATCACCTGATAAGACTGCCTTGCAAGCATCACTTATGCATTAGATGCCGCCTCGTCTAAGGCACCTTTTAGCATAAGGGCTGCCGCCCATATATAGGTCACTCTTCCCCGTTCCCTCTGTCTCATAATTATTTGCGCATAATCGTTCCTCAAAAGCGAGGCGTGCGTGGCTTGGAGTTGGAACTCACACGTATTAGCGAAAGGACCTACGCCTCATCGCTCTCAATCCCAGGTAGAGCTTAGGTGACAAACATGATTGATAACATGATGCAATTTGCTTCGCTAGGCTTCAGAGATCCGCGGAAACACTTAATTTATAGTCCAGCAGCAGTTTTGACAATGCCCCGTAAGTGATAGCATGCGTGATTGCTAGAGGTAAGGCTTCCCAGTTGTGAATAATTCTGGGATATCTCCTAATTTTGCAAATGTGACACTGATCTTATGAGATATTTATCCTCTACCGTTTTGGACCATGAAACTATTCAGCCGTATTGAGTTAAAGTATTCATCCTTCGTTTGTGAGTGATGCGTTCGCAGCAGCTGCAAAGAACACCACATCTCGCACTTGCGAGGATGTAAAAAGCGAAAGGAACATTGAAGACAGTGACCGCCAACTTTGATCATTGCTACCTGACCACGTTCTACGTCTTGTGACACTCTTAATATATCTTGTTAAGAAAGAGAGAAGCAACAGAACCATGGTAACCTTCCATTTCACAAGTTCCACGCCCGGAGATTTCTTCCCCTGACCCTAAACTTGTCTTCGCACGCGTTATTTAAGCTTCAACTGACTTCCACGTGATGACCTCTCCGTCCCGTATCTCGGTCGTCCTGTAAGTATTGTTAGACGTACTTGGCCTCATAATCTGCTGTCATAAATGTGTCATGACCGAGGTAAGGTCATGCAAGTACCGCTGCCAATAGGCCAGCTAGACGAATTCACTGTTCCCATGGAATTGAAGATAGCCATCAGGCGACTTCCTGATTGGCTGAGTTGAGCACGAGGCATGCTGCAAGCACCTCCTCAAATATATACTCAGGCGCGAGCCGGCAATGAACCACGGTACATACACCAACCCGACCTGCTCTTCATGCAATAGCGCACCGCAGTATATATATCATGTCACAATAGCACACTGCGTGCGTCGTAATGAATATACGCCAATCGAACATGGCGGCGTCGTGCGATTTCTAGGAGTTGTGCAAACGCCGACCGAGTGCTTCGTCACGACGTGCGTGAGACGTCCTTGACGTCTAATTCCAACAAATATTCATCTCAAATAAGTAGTCATTCTTCGACGTCTTCATCTTCAAGTTATTCTCTTTAACGATGGCATTATTTGTGTTCTAGATAACTATTGCCTGACACTGGTTACTGGTTTCAAGACCATCCATTGATGTGATCTGTCCGGGCACTAATGTCAATCGCAAACCTCCGAAACAGGAGAGTTACATGTTCTCGGATCGGTCCGTCGAGAGTAAAACAGACAGAAAGTCTTGTTTTTTTATATCCAACTCTTTCCAGCATTGAAGTCTTCAGCAACCGCAACTCTTCAACACCAACCGCCCCACAATTCCTTCCTTCTCCGATTCTTCAACTCGGCCGTTCCGATTTACCCCGAGACAAAAACTCGGCCAGCCGAGCCAACCCCTCGGATTGCCGACGTTACCCGAGCACACAACCCGCACGCGAACCACCCCTCCGAGCCGAAACAGCCTCCCACAAGCGTGTCCAATCCGAAGACGGTGGTTCGCTGGAACAGACGAGGCTGAAGTGGTTCGGGGCATTTTTGGAACGGGCTTCTCGGCACGAGGCTATCGTTTTACCCCACGGGCCATGGCTGGCGAAACGCCATCGGGGGAATTCGTCATGGGGCGGAAAGGCTATGCCGTGACCAGGAACGCTTGCCTCAGTTCGCTCACAATGCGCATATAATAAATCTTGGGTGCCCAGAGTTGAAGACGGAAAAAGGGAATTCATATGCTTTACGTGACTCCTATGCTACGTACAACTTGGTACAACTACAATCTTCCCGCCGAGACCTCCCCCCTTCCCACCGGGCTCCCCAGTGTCCAAAAAAACAGAGAAAATTCTAACAGTTGTTCACCATCCTCCGCTTTTATGCAATTCGACTGCGTGGGTTGGTATCTATCTCCCGTCGCCCCCAAGTCGCGCCTCTTGTTTATAGAAACGGACCAACGTCTAATGTCGCAGGGAAAGGTCTTTGAGTTCGAGGAAAAAAAGGTCGGCGCCGAGGTGTAGGTTGTTGTGTGTGTTATTGTGTCTATAGCTACACATTATGGTGGGGCAATTTACAAGGTGTCCATCTTGTCGAGGATGGCCTTGGTGAACTGGTGGGTGGTGGCATCACCGCCCATGTCGCGGGTGCGGACCTTGCTGCGGGGTTGTTAGCTGGGAGTTGAGCCAGACAAGGGAGATTGGGACTTACCCGTCGGCAATGACGCCGTAGATGGCCTGGGAGATGCGGTTGGCGTGGTCGTCGAGACCAAGGTGACGGAGGAGCATGGAGCCGGACAGGATCAGGGCGGTGGGGTTGGCCTGGTCCTTGCCCTTGATGTCGAGACCGACGTGACGGCAACCGGGCTCGAAGACGGCGACGTCGCGGCCCATGTTGCAGCCGGGGACGATACCGGCACCACCGACGAGGGCGGCGCCAATGTTGGACAGAATGCCACCGTACAGGTTAGGCATGACCATGACGTCGAACTGCTGGGGGCGGGAGACGGCCTGCATGGAGGCGTTGTCGACAATCATGTCGTTGACCTCGAGGGTGGGGTAGTCGTTGGCGACGCGGTGGAAGGTGGAGCGGAAGAGACCGTCGGCCAGCTTCATGATGTTGGCCTTGTGGATGCAGGTAACCTTCTTGCGGTTGTTGGCAAGGGCGAAGTTGAAGGCGAACTTGGCGATGCGCTCAGACTTGGCGCGGGTGATGATCTTGAGGGACTCGACGACACCGGGGACGGACTGGTGCTCGAGGCCAGAGTACTCACCCTCGGTGTTCTCACGGATGATGGCGAGGTCGACGTTCTCGTGGCGGGTCTGGTAGCCGGGGATGTTCTTGATGAGGGAGATGGAGGCGTAGATGTCGAGCTCCTGGCGCATGGCGACGTTGAAGGACTGGTGGCCGGAACGCTCGATGGGGGTGTGGAGGATACCCTTGAGGCCGAGCTTGTTGCGGCGGAGGGAGGCGACGGACTCGCGGAAGAGGTCCTCAGTCTTCTCGGGGGAGGTGGTGTTGAGGCCGGAAACCTCGACCTGCTCCCACTCGATGGGGACGTTGTCGGCTTTGAAGATGGTCTTGACGCTCTCGGCGACCTCGGCACCGATACCGTCACCGGGGATCAGGGTGACCGTGTACTTTCCGCCGAACTTGGTGGGCTTGAAGATGTCAGAGCCGACCGTGGCGTAGGCGCGCGCGGGCTGCGCGGTGCGCAGAATCTGGAGGGCAGCGGGTTAGCCATGTCTGTCTGTGTGTTGATATGTTGGTTATGTGGCAGTGGGGAGCCGAGCTGTTGGAGCCTGTGATGTGTGTGTATGTGCATATTGGCGTCTTGGTCTGTCTGCCTTCTCCCGTGCGTATTCCCAGCTGATTCTCTTGCGCATGGCGTTATCGTGACATGGCGATGGTGCCGTGTTGTTGTCCTTTCTTCCCCTCCAACATCGGCCCGCGCTACACACAACCGGCCGAAAAAAACACTACACCACACACGGACAAACCAGGCCTCGGCTCAATGGGGCGCCAATTGGGTCTCTTCACGTACCTGCGCAGTGCGGGCGGATCCTCGGGAAAGCATCGTGGGCGGTCGTGTGGTGCTTGGTGAGGGTATTCGGAGGGGAGAGGGTCGAACGTCAAAAAAATGGTTCGGAGGTCGGAGGAAGGAGAGGTGGTGTTTAGGTCTGGTCTGGTCCTATCTGCGAAAGGGAAGGAGTAGGAAAAAAAGAGTGGGATTTCTCGAGGTTGGCTCCTGCTTGTCCAGAGTTTGGTCTACTTGCCTGGGTCAAATGCCGCACTGCAATGCCACTGCCTGCCACAAAAACTGCGCTGCAGGTGCCACCCGACCTGGACGGGCTTGCCTTCAGTGCCTTGAGGACCTGCACCTGCCTGGCTGCGACTGCCTTCCGTCAGTGGCGGCCGCTTTCAGCGCTGTGAGTGGCTGAAACCGTGAAAAAGCCCCGCTTCTTTTTTTCCGGACGGTCGGAACAATGGAGGATGACATCCGCGGGAAAGAGCGACTGCGCTGCGACAGAGGGAAGAGCCTTCACTGAATTCTCGGGAAGGGAAGGAACCAGACGTGGGGCATTAATCCCGCTTTGGGACTAGCCGGTGTCGACACTTCCTTCTCGGCTGAGCTCCGGATGTGGAGGGGAAGAGCGATTGTCGCTATCACGTGTCCTCCCATCGTCTGTTCTTTCTTTCTTAGTCGCTGCTTCTGAACTCAATTGGCTCGTTTGAAACACGTGGTAAACAATTTTGCGCTGCTGTGCTCATTGGGCCTCGACATCTAATCTGATTGCATTGCATCGCGATGGCCTCCTTGAGGTCGACATCTCCATCTCCAGCATCCGCCACTCATGCCGGACACTGGCTTCCCCGCCATCCCGCTTCTCCACTCTGTTCTGAGACCGCCAAGTCGGTCTTAGTAACCCCAGCACGTAATTGCGATAATTGCGACACCATTTCGGCCGAGCTTTCGAGTTCATCAACACCAATGAGCCACCCATCGTTGCAGATTGAACAAATAGCTGTGAGTACCTTGAAGCTTAGTGTAGATTTGTTCTCTTTTCTTTTCAAAGTAAATAAGAAAGAGAGAAAAAAAAACAAGCCTATTATATTCACGGTTCAAAAGTGGAAAGGAAAATACCAAAAAACTGTGATTGTCGCTTTCCACTGTCCCACAGCTATGTCGCAACCCGTCGCACTGTAAAAGGAGATATGCGGCACCTCTCGGCTGCTGAACATGCTATTCAATAATAGATCGCCGAGATTTTCTATGCCTGTGCGGCTACATTTCCCGTTTACTCAAGTACGCATGAGATAGAAACGATGATGACGATGATAACAACAGTAATAGCGATGATGACGACAACATTCATAATAACGATAACAACAATCACGACGATAATAATGAAATATCTTTAAACATTTGTTCCTGGCAGCTTGCTTGTTTCATGTTGATTGAGCGGTATCACGTCACAACTGTTTTGGACGCATGTGAGCCTCTGTCTTCAACAAACACTTCATGGAATAATTAGTAAGTCCAGCTACGAGTTGATATTGTCCCTGGCTTTATGCTGATGTTCTACAGTCCATTCGTGAAGAAGCGTCCCTAGATAAGTCAGCGAAACCGGAGCTTGGAGATTTGTTAGTCGAGACTTTTCAGGGGTATCAACACGCGAGACAACCAGCCACCGAACCGCAATTAAAATTAATCATGTATTACCACAACGAATACTATGGCAATGCGGCTTCCTTGAGCTCCGTCTTGATCAGCAGAATACCGTTCGTGGGCATACCGCTCTTGCCCAACACCCTGATGAAACGGTATCCAAGCCTCAGCCTATCCAGCCGGACACATGCCCACGCAGTCATGACATCCGGCCCAATCACGTCGTTCATGACCACGAAGGACAGGAACGCCAATTTGGGCACGACGCCTTCCACATTGAGGAACTCAATCACCTCGCCGCCAAAGTCTGGGCTGGTGCCCCTGCTCTTGCTCGTCTGGCCGCTGTATCCGACCTGCTTCACCTGCTCTCCGCCTGTCCCCTCGCTGACTATCGCCGCCAACGCATCCGGCTCCGTGTGTAGGCCGACCTTGACGTACGGGATGAACTTGGCAGGATCGTCGTCTCTGTTCAACAGAGGAAGATTCTGCGCCGCGAGCACCGTAACAGCGATCCGATCGAGCGTCTTGCCGACAATCTTTGATCCAAACTCTTCCTCTTCCCACTCGTTGCCATTCGCACCATCATGCTGACGGTAGCCCTCCGGCTTCAGCACATAGCCATCAGACCCCGCGAACATGCCCTCATTCAAGATCATGCCCACATCCCACGACTGCCAATTCAGCGCAACAACCTGCACACCCGCCCTCCAAAATGCGACAGGATCGAAGTTGGACGAGTCCACGCGCATACCATGCGGATACGTACGCATCAGGAACGCGCGGTTGTGCATGAACAACGCCCGCGGCATCCGCCTCTGGATCGCAAAGGCCGCCTTCTCGGACAGCGAGAAGATGTGGTTCGGCATCGAGGCCTCGAGCTGCTCGAACGACTTGAACGTGATGCCGCGCGTGTGGATGCCCAGACGGCTCAGCCGCGACGTGACCTTGGGCGGCTTGACCTTCTTCGTCTTGCGCTCGTTGCCCTCCGTGACGACCTCGAACATGCTGCTGTCGTCGTCCAGACTTTCGGCGGCGGTGGTGCTTTCGGCGTCGTCCTTCTCGTCTTCGGGCACATACTTGACCTTGACCAGAATCTTTTTGCGCAGCTGATCCGGCGATGGCAGGGCCTCCGGCGTACCCGTGGGTGCGGGCAGGAGGTATTCTCCCCACAGCTCTTCCATGATGTCGACCATGGCGCTTTGTTGGAGAGGCGTGCAGTGTACCTCCAAGCTGACGATGAGTGGCAGGTCTGAGGTGGCGAAGGCGTAGTCCCTGACGACTCGACAGACGTCGCGGAAGAGGACCTCCTTCGTCATGGTGAAGCCGTGGAGAACGCGGGGCTCTGCTTGGATGATGTCCGACAGCCTTTCGTCGACAGTTCTCCCATCTGGATCGACAGGCTCGAACTTGTTCATCATCCACCGGCCGACCTTCATAACCATTCGATCTCTGAAACCAATACTTTGAGGTGCGGCGTCCGTGGCAGCAGCTTCTGATTTCTCAGACGTTTCGGTCCCTTCCGAATCGAAGCCGGGTTTGTACTGTTCCTTTCCATCCCACACATCAATCTCGATGCATCTACACCCGCGGAGGAGGACGTCCTTGTACGCATCGGTGCTGGAGTCGCTTGAGAGCTGGTTTCCGGTGAGGTAGGTGTTGTGGCTCGAGCTGATGAAGTAGCTACTCAGCGGCCACGAGAGGTCCTGAGGCGGCGCCACCTCCAACATGTTCCCGCATGGTGAGGACATATACTTGATTAGGTCGAAGATGTCCAGCTCGTCTCTGTCGACGAGATAGCTCGCGGCGCCGTTGGGGTCCTCCGCTTGCACATGCTGCATAAAGACACTGAGCTGATCCCGGGTCCACTTGTCGCTTGAGCCGGCATACTTGTTGAATAACTGGGAGAGGTGACCGAGGATGCTCTCGTCCAGGGTCTCTTGTACGCCGCTGGATTGGTCACTGGAATGGCCTCCGCCAGCTCTGCGTTGCTGCAGTGAAGAGTGGTCCGACATGGCTGACGGCGTGCTGAAGGATGAACACGTACAGAAAAGAGTCTTTGAGCATTATCGCAAGTACACCTGGAGCAACAAGACAGATGCCATTTAAATAGAGTCCGCGATGATTCGCTGTACTGGATCTTGATATAGTCCAGGGGTGTTAAGCCACAGTTTGGACCCCATCGTGCCGGTGGGAGGGCGTTACCATCCTTGGCACACCGGTAAAGATGCCGACTTGGACGCTCCACAGGCCAATCGGCCTCGCCGTTAGCATGGCTTAGCCTTCGAGTAACGTTGTCGGGAGCATCTCCCAATTTGTAGTTCAGACATAGGGCTGGCTCGTAGGAAAACTAGCTTTCGCGACCCGCGGGAAGCAGGAACCTGGCCAGCACAGGTAAAGTTCGGAGCTACAACTAATCAACAAATGCTATTGCTAGGGCTGGCTTTGTTCAGCTGCACCGAGTGGAACGAGCTGTAGCGGGTACTCTACGACAATTGCTAATAAAACCCACAAAATGGGTACGCATCTGGACTTATTTTGCGGACTCTAGGGACGATGCTAAGTCGCTAAGCCCTGACCGCTAAAGACGGCAAATCTAGGCAGAGTCTTGGCTTTCACGTGGTGAAAGGGTTGTACATAGCTCCAGTATCATCCGCCACGGCCCTCAACTTCTTGTTATGCCTCCTCAAGTACGTCTTGGAAGTGAACGCCATACAGAAAGTCAGACCCGCGAACACTATTTGAAGAATCATTGCCATGGTGTATCTAGGCGAGTCGCTGTCCGGGAAGAAGTACGGCGAGATGACGTTGCCCAGATGGCCCATGATATTGACAATGGCGCCGCCGGCAGCGCGCTTCTCGGGTGTCTGGCTGAGCGTTGAAACTGCCCATGTGTAGACTAGTGCGTTTGCTGAGAAGCTGCCCGTTGTGTAGAGAAATGCTGCGGTGTATCGAGCAGGCGTGTTGAGAGTTGCGACCGAGATGACGAAGCCGGTGATGGAGAGACAATTGTTGATCATGATGTGATATCCTCTTTCCTTCTTCCTGTCCGAAGACCACGCCACGCAGAACGAGACGATGGTACCGACGATGTAGGGCGGAGCAGTGAGCACGAGAGCCATGGTGCTGCTGCCGAGACCGAAACCACGGACCATTGTGGGGAAGAAGTTGTTGAATCCATAGGAGGATGTCATGAAGATGTTCATGAAGATCTGCACAATGAGAGAATTAGGGATGATCGAGAGCATGGCTCGGTGATCGACTTACAAAGATGTATGTCTTGACATCCGTCAACGCCAGGCGTAGCCCATGCCATACGGTCGAGTCGGTGGGTTCTTCCACCCGGTCATCCTCGATACGAGCCACTGCGATTCTCCGCATCTCCTCGGTCATCGACCACATCGCACCTCCGGTCTTCGAGTGAGGATAGTTGGGCAAGATGAAGAAGGCAGTCAGTGCAAAGAAGGCGCTAAGTGCTGCTTCCAGTATGAAAAGCCACTTCCAGCCGGCAATACCTGCTGCACCTGACATGCCCGAGAAGACACCAGCGGCGATCAAACCCGAGAAAGCTTGTGCGAGAACAAGGCCAGAGTAGAGGAGTGCGGTACGAAGGGCGAGTTCTCTGCGGGTATACCAACATGACATCAGATAGACAGCCTGCACCAGAGTCAGTACTAAAAGACCAGACAAGTGGTGACTTGTCATGACGTACCCCAGGAAATAGCGGTGCCTCTATGATTCCGAGAACGAACTGAACGGCGAACAGCTCGCCGGGGCTCGACACGCCTGCAGTGGCGGCTGAGACGCCGGACCAGAGAATTGCGCAAACTGGAAGGTAGACAGCTGGGCGAACTCTGGTGATGAGCATGTTTGAAGGCAGCTGCGCGAGCATGTATCTGAGAAGGGTCAGATAAGTTGGCGCGCTGCAGCCATGGTGTTCACTTACCCAACAGTGAGCAGGGCTACCGCGGTGCTGTAGTCAGTGTTTCCTAACTTAAGGGTAGCCTCAAAGTCATCATCAAGACGAGCCTGGCTATTTCTCAAAGTCAGTTTTTCGAAGATCTATACCGGAATATGGCCCATACGCGATGTTGGTCCGGTTCAGGTAGTTGAACATGTAGAGGATCCACAATTGAGGGAGCAAGGTCATGTCCAGCGTCCGGACGATCTTGCTTTGTTTTGCTTCCCAGTCGGGGATGCCCAGCGCTTCAACAGCGTTCCGCACACAAGCTCCTTTTCCGTTCTCGGATTGCTGAGTAGGTACGCTGTGGAGGTTGACAGCTTCGCTAGTGACTTTTTCTGAGGCTCCCATGACGTCTCGGGGATCTTGGCCCGCAGGCGGAGTTGGTGAGTTATCGTTGGCCATCGGAAAGCGCTACAAAGAACACAAACAAACAAGGACAAGACAGAGGGAGAGAGGGAGTAAATGGACGACCGAAAGCCATGAAAGTTGAGCAGTCCATCTTTGCTACCTTTTTAACCTCTCAAATTTTCCCCACACAACCCCAGATTGCCTCCGCACTCGTCTCCGCGTGGTCCATCTGCGTTGGAAGATTTCCATCTCAGATATGAGAATATTATTCGCTTTCAAAACATTGGCGCCTTTGCAGGATTGCTTGGTTTGGCTTGGGACTTTGCGGGGTTTTCCTTGGGTATTCTTGGTACCAACACCAAATTTTCATGGGCACGAAAATTGGGATGACATCACGGCATTGTGAGAACCTCCGTTGCATTCTCGCCCAGGAGTTGACAAGAGTTGGCAAAGGGGTTTGTGGACACGAGCGAGTCTGGGGTGCGGGGTGTTTGCATGGTGTTGTTTGGTCAGCCAAGAGACCAAGACTCTGAAGTCCCAACCAGGGATGATGCCAAGGGGGCAAGGAGCCTCATGTCAGCCGCTGACGTGTAAGGTGCGGTGAAAAGCATCTCCGCAAGAATCGCAATACACTGAATAAGGCACATACGCTGTCAAAAGCAATAAATAAGAGCGTTATCTGGGGATAACGGCAAGCGATGAATGTTTTCTGAGAATACGAATGTGACAGAATACATCTTATCAGAAGAAGCTCAACTTTCGCATTGTACCTACTGCATAAGAGGGAGATGCCCCTGTCCCCTGGCAACTCGCGCCCTCTTCACATATCTCATATGTGGCCAAAAAGGTTTCTCTGTGACCAAGGCCATCCCAGCCTTCGAATATTTCCTCGTGAGAGATACGGCAGTCAAAGAGGTGCGCCTACAGGCGGCAAACTGCGAAGAAGAAAACTTAGAAGGGGAGAAAGATCAGTAGCGTGTCTAGCTGAGGTTTCTTGTGGGTAATTGTTAAATGTTTTTGGGGCCGCTTTCCGTTGGGGCCTGGCGTGTTAGGTGTTAATATCTTTCCTCTTGGCCCTGGGGAAAGTTTCGATGATATCAAAAAGTTATCGGCCGTCTCTTGTCTAACACATAGACAAGGGACATTAGCGAGGAAATAGATATCGTGGATATCGTGTCTCTCTAATTAGATTATGAATTCCTCGGGCTCATAACTTGTCAGCTTAGGTAAGCGTTGGATACGGCACAGAGGAGCATCTGTGGCGCTAGTAGGTGCGGCCCTTCTTCGGAGTCGTGAACGTAGCTAGGTAGCTGCGTTCTTGAAGTCATATACATGTTAGTTGCAATAATTGTCACGGCCCGTCTAGCCACTTTAGAAAAGCCCTCTTGTATTGGTCTCAACTACCCTGACTTGTTCCCGATGTGCAACCGCGTGGACAGAATGCTTTCCTAGATTTTGGCGGGCACGACCAAGCCTGAAACAGCCCTCTCGTCGGCGCAACTGGACATCGTCGGACAAGTGGATGCATGATCGACGCATCCTTTAGGGGCATCCAACCGGGCACTGTGAGGCCATTAATATTTGTGTACTAAAACTTTACGGCTAGGGAAGCTATGACTTACGCATGAAGGCTGGCAGACACCAGGGGTAGACGAGCAGCAGCTAGCTCCAGAGCCGGGGTTGTTACCCTTGGGACGGCCAACGAGCTTGGGGTGCTCTGAGGAATCGGACTGCAGAACAGCGGGGTTGGCCAGCGCCATGGCGGCAAAGAGGGCAGTAAGAACGATCTTGGCGTGCATGTTTAGTATGACACAAAGTGATAATTAGATAGGTTTCTTGATGGATTGGATAGTGTGCGTGAAGAGCTGTTCTTGATGCAAATGAATACAGTCTCCCAGCTCGCTGTCTTTTATGTCTGCATCTCCGGCTTCCTCGGATGAAAATGATTCCCGCACTTGTCTTCAATTGTGCTTAAAGTCCATCAAAATCACGCATTTCGTTTCTGAAGTTGAATGCGAGTCTCTCGGGTCGACGATATCCACAAATACACAACGTTGTGGGTCACGGAGTTTCGTTGAGCAAGTCCGTCAATATAATTGAGTTTTGAAATTTCCCAGACGCGGGCATTCGTAGTGTGAATTATGGCTGATATTCTATTTTACTTTGGTTCGATCAGACTACAGTCTCTCTCTCCTGATACAAGGGACTTGTAAAGAAGCGATACGTTCGAATGGGCCAATCATCAGTCGTCCTCGAGCTTCTTGTCGTATGACTTCAAATTAAGTTCAATTTTCATATTAACTAAATTATGTATTCCATTGATAGACGAGTTTGGAAGCTGAAGCGCCGCTTGAATCGACTTCGGCACCAGATGGCACCGGAACGTCCCACATTCGGTCTCCGCGGAGAGCTGGGTTGCGGATCCACCAGTTGCAGTGCCGGTAGGCGTAGTTGCGCAGTTCAGAACCAGGGACAACAGCAATATTGTTGGAATCTTTGCTGCGTTTTGTGGTTGTTTGCAATGTACTACTCAATATAGTGGGGGCGCAGTTTGTCATCTTTTCCGACTTCTGGTTGGAGGGGCATACGGCACGACGATTCGCCCTTTGTGCGAACATTGCAACACATACACAAGTGTGAGATTAATGGCATAAGGTAGAGCTCAGACCCCTCATCGAAGTAACAGCCTCAAATAGCGTTGAGGCTTTTAAATATCATATCCTGAAATAAGGCTAAATCGACTTTTCAAACACGCTCGCAATATTCTACAGCTCATCAGTTCATGTTGAATGTCACAGTACCCCCAGCTCCACGATCCCGAAACACTCGCATACAATCGTCATGCCTTACCAAATCAAGGCTCGCCCCAAATCTCGTCGGCGATCTGCCTCACCAGAGATAGCTTCTTCTTCTCGCCCTCCAGGCTTAGAGGGTATCCGCTCTCATGGGTGCTGAAACCGCACTGAGGTGAGACGCAGATACGCTTGAGCGCCTCCTCCTTGGTCTCGCCGCTTCCCTTGGCGACAAACTCAGCCGCCTTGTACACGCGAGCCTTCATCTCCTCCTTGTCCTCCAAGGCGGGCACCTTGGTGCTGATGATGCCGACGACAACGTTCTTGTTTTTGGGGAGGAACTGCAGGGGCTCGAAGCCGCCCGCGCGCTCAGTGTCGTATTCAAGGTAGAAGGTGTTGACGTTGAGGTTCTCGAAAAGCTTCTTCGCGATGATGTCGTAGGCACCCTCGGCAAAATGGCGTCCGCCAATGAAGTTTCCACGGCACAAACTTCACCTCGTTAGTACTGGTACTGTCTTCTCGCTACTGAAGTGTACTCACTGGATGCCGGTGTGCATGTCTTCGGGGAGCTTGCTGATGCTGTCATTGTAGAGCTTGATGTAGGCGTCGAGAAGATCTTCGACGGTACCGTCGTTGTCCTTGTCCTCCTCCCACCCTTGGCGGAACTTTTGTGAACAGAAGTCTGGACGAAGTCAGTGCAAATCAACGTTTCTGAGATCCCGGTTACTTACAAGCCATGCCCGGGTCATCGAACTGAACGTTACGCAGGCCAGCCTTGTAAAGCACCGCGAGCTCGTCCTGGTAGACCTTGGCCACGTCCTGGAAGTACTCGGCATCGTTGGCGTATGCCTCCTTCGTGTAGGCTCGGCCTTGCTTGTAGCGCATATGAAACCACGCAGGCGTGATCATGGTCAGCTTGATGTTACCCCATTCCTCCTTGGGCAGTGCGGCCTGAACGAGTTGCAACTCGTGAAGGTTGGACTTGGACTTCGCGGCGGAGTGCGCCAGCTTGGCGCCGGCAATGACAGAGTCGCCAGGCATGACCTTGCGGTCCTTCTCGATGAGGCTCACGACGTCGGGGTGGTAGAGGCGGAACATGCTGGCCTCAGCGTCTTGAAGCCGGGTTGTGCCCTCGAATTCGTCCCACATGAGACCCCAGAAACGCGTGCGGTTGTACTCGCCCGAGGTGACACCCTTGATGCCTAGGTCGCGCTGGAGCTTGACAACCTCGGCGACAGACTCCTTCTCGACGGCGGGAAGGCCAGCCTCTTCTTCGGACATGCCCTGATCGCGGATCTTGCCCTCGCGGATGTCAAGGAGCTTCTGGGGTCGGAGGAGGGAGCCCATGTGCTCAGCCCTGAAGGGCGGTGCCTGGTGAAGCTTGGAAGACATGTTGGCGAGCTTCAAAATGAGACCGGTAATTTCTGAAAGATGTTGTCTCTTCTCTCTTCTCTCGTCGCGAATTGGCTCAAGGTGAAGAATTTGAAAGTCGTGATGTCTCGGTAGGTGGCCGACTAAACGCTCGAGGCGGGGCAGGGGATTTTAACGGCGGGGCAAATGAGGGGTCAACTCCTGACCGATAGCTGACGAAGGGTGCGAAGGTCCGATTGAGGAGGGCTCAGCTATGAGCTAGCCGGCCTTAGTCCAAAAGATAGCTCATGTCAGCCGGGAATGAACCCAATTCGAGAGGACCGAGGGGACATGGAGCTTCGCCCCAAAGATGGTGGTCCCAACTCCTGTCGGCAGGGCGCCACGCGCGTGGCTGGAAGAGCCGACATACTTCTGGGGTGCATTTGCCCCTCCTTGTTTTGTCCGAAGAATGCTCTTTTGCCCCTCATCCCCCACTCGCCCGGCACCAGCGCCGTTGCGTTGACGTCAACGGGATTGGCCGAGTCGGCAGTGGGACAGGGGAGTTGGGTAACGGCGGGCGCGGTCAAAGAAGAAGCGCGACAAGCCGGTGTTGTTGATGTTTCACATCGAACTTCCACCGGCAAAGCCGGCCGCGGGGTACGGTCTCCGGCCAGGCCCGGTATTGATCCGCAATTGCCGTTTCCAACCGGTGGGAGGCTCAGGAGACCATGAGGCATTGCAAAGTTATAATAGGCCGGAGAACTGAAATCAAACTGATCCGTTGCTTTGTTGTCCAATATCTCGACTTGGCCATGGCCACTGTCGATCACTGCCTGTGGGAATACGCAGAATTGGTAATTATGGCTCAAACGATTGGGTTTGGCAACGTCCAAAATTTGGAGCCCGCGGCAGAAAGCTTCCAGAAACACTGTGGGTTCGCCGGGCGGGGCAAATACTTGTCGGAGACAAAATTCATGCTGTCAAGTCTTATTCCTCCATGCCTATTCGCCGTGCATATCTGTCCCGGAATTTCGGATTTGCGGAGCGGACTTACAAATGAGGATCCACGCCATGGCACCAACCATTTTACAAACTTCTTAACTTTGGGATTGAATGAAAACAGCAGTATCCCCCCATTCACGATTCTGCGTAAGCTTTTCGAACTTTTGAAATGGCGTTTACCACGTGAGATGAGACTGAGGAACGAACATTTCAATATGAGTCCTAAGATTGAACCTGCCATGCGGGAAGTGATGATATCAGTTGCCAAAGAGGTTGCGAAATCAGACAATGCCATTTCATGTTGAAAGGACGAGCAGTACAAAAAATAGGGCTGAAAAGTAATACAAGATACGACCTCCCACAACAGGAACAATCTGGCCTGGAATCCTGCGCATATCACCTTCTTAACTATGTGTGTTACCAGGAACCGTCGCATCAAGCGTCCATAAGCGATCTAGCATCTGTCTTCTTCATTGCATCATATCCCGAAGCCTTCATCCCCCACTCAAAGCAATCCGCCCAATATCGCCCACCGTATGAGACGCCAGGCGGCGCTCCGCCTAATTCATCAAATGTCAGCAATGTCAACTCCAGTCATAATGAATTTTCTTGAGGCGGCCACTCACAAGCTTGATTTTCCGCCCAATCCATGTTGGAGACACACTGGTCAACCGTCATGTTTGCGACCTCGTCGTCCACTTTCCTGTTCTCCGGGCACGTTGATCCTTGATCGATGTTGCTCTTGATCCAGAAATGCACAAACCCGACATCATACAGCTTGGCTTTGCTATCAGGAGCCCAAATATCTCGGTTGTAATCGGTCCAGTAGTAGCCGACTTTCGTCTGGTCTTTGCCAAAATGATTGTCTTTATCTACCACGTACCTGACAGCCTCCTCACAGAAGCGCCGGGTGACATCCTTGTCAGGCTTGTATGATGGAGGAATTGGCTCGTTCCAGCAAAGTGATTTGCCATGTTCGAGTGTCGGAGCTCCAATATCGAACTCGAGATTGTAAGTCGCGACGCCGCAGCCGTCAATAACAAGGCGACCCTTCTCGTTCATCCAGAAGCCCTCCTCATGGCCTGGAATCGTGTCAGTTCGATGTTGCTCATGTTTTGATGGTTTGCGGGTGATGATCTGATGCACTCACATGAAGGTTCCGTGACAAATCTGTTGAAAGCTGCAGTACAGGTATCTTGGCAGCCTGAGCCGTCGCCCTTCGGTTGCCATTCCATGGTCACGTTTCTGGACTCCCCAACGATGGCCTCACCGCGCTGCCACTGTCCTATAAAGCCGCCCTTGTCGAGAGTATTGTTCGTAAATGCGCACATCTCATTTACGGTACTCCGCAATCGTCAGCATGACCTTTCTCAAGACAGGCAAGGCATTTTCGGTAGAAGACTCACGGCCACCAGTTGTAGAAGTATGACCAGTACGGAGCGGTACACTTGACCTTGAATTTGGGAGGGGCTTTTGCGCTTGATGATGCGGTCGAGTCCAGGTTCTCGTTCAGATTCTCATCCCTGGGAGTGATGTTGTTGAGGAAACGGAAGTGACGGGTGACTTCGTCCTTTGCTGGAGTGACTTGGAGGGTCTCGGAGGATCTTGTAGGGTCTTTCTCGGTTGGCAAGGCGATCCCGAGAGTGAAGAAAATAGTTGTGACAAGGCAGACGAGGTCCTTTGAGAGACGCATGATTGTTTGGTCTGTTGGTGATAGCTGCGTTCGGCAGGATGAAGAGAAATCTGGAGCTTCTCGATGTTGTACTTTGATTGATGCGCGTCTTGTTGTTGGCATAGAACATCAATGAGATATTGGGCCCTCTACCCCTCAAGTATTTATATACACTCGTATAATATGATACATACCATTGCCTGCCTCACGATGTGGCATGATGTTCAGAATATTTTCGCGAAAATGATATCAGTGTAACTTCACAGGCGCGTTGCAGTCAACAGAACATCACTTCAGAAGCAACAGAGAGCCTCATCGAGCCCTTGATCATCGTGAGTTCTGACGGTGAAGGTCCAATCGGAACACTTTTGAAGTAGCCGGAACGCGGTGAAACCCATTGTCCAACGTCACAACTTTCGGCTATTTTGCGAGACAATTTCACTTCTGCGTTCCATCATCGCTCGTACACAATCTCCTGATGCTATTTCTGAGGGATTTTGGTTACCCTTTAGAAGGCAAACATAAACCAGGTGATGAAAATTTGCCAGCTCAACAATGACGCCATTTGGGACTATTTCCCTTCCAAGACCGATTGGCATTGGTGTTTCAATAGAGTTAGTCGAATCATTTCGCCCCAACTCGTTTGCCCCATTGGTCAAACATACGGACCCAAGTTCTGACGGGCCGTGGCTGCGAACATAGCCGAGGCCGGGGGTGGATATCTGCGCCATCGGTATCCCGAGTGAAGGGTCGGTCGCCTTCCGAGCTTTCGACTTGGGTATTGGAATGAGTAAGCAATGCTTTGTTTTTGACAAACCAAGAGACCTTTTTTCCGTAGGTGGACTGTCTGCTCTTTGATGTGGCTCTGTAGTCCGACTGCTGTCCCAATGGCTTTGCCATCGTTAGCAGAAATTGCATGTTGGCTTTATGCCAATGTCGTGTCCGCCTGTTGTCCAACCGGCGCTGGACTGCACCAGGTCGTGCGCATCGCCACGTTTCTGATATCTCCAATCCAAATTATCACAACGGCGGTGATCATGATACACTGTCTCGGTGCAAAGTGACCATGGATACTTATTTCTGCCTGATATGGTTGGTGCCTCAAACAACTCGGGCTTTGATCTGTACCTTATCGATCGCATCTCTCTGTGCGATTCTTGTGATCTGGACGCAGAATTTGATGCGATTTACGCAAGTGAGAACCTATGTAGCGGTGCGATGAATAACACCATGAGCAACACCAGCGACTCGGTTTCTCTTCCGCCTCGTTCGAGAGTCACCATGCATATTTATGTGGGACGAACTATCGACAAACATTGTCAAGAACATTCAGAGCATAGCCTTTGTCGTCGTACAATCTCGGTCCGAATTTGACTGCTGATAGAGGATATCTGAACAGCTTCATGTTCTGAACGATATCCTGCTTGTCAGGGGCAAAACTCGAGTCCTGGTACAAGCCCCGTTGAAGATGCGGGTGGTGGCATCTAGATGTCGCCTGACCAAACAAATTTGACCGGCTGTTTCTCCGCTTTTCATCGATAGGGTTTCGGGCACCAGAATGTCATGCCATACAACAGATGGGTTCCGGAAGAGATGTGTATTCAGGTGGAGTGGCTATTGGTCTCTGTGCACATTAGTTTTGAAGGCAAGGCATACGCTGAATCCCATCTACATTACAGACATGAGCAACAATGCAAGCGCGCGAAGATAGATGAATAATATAATGAAGCGGGTAGTCAATCAGCAAGTCTCTTTCTGATATCAGAGCGATGGGCGTATGGGTTTAGTTGGAAGTGAAAGGTGCGAATGAGGAAAAGCTTATGATATCGGTTTGAGAACAAATGCTAGAGTGATCATCCATCTGGCAAGACACTCCCGCCACGGGTGGCGTGCAGCCTGTTTCGTTTTCCAAGACAAGCAATAGCAACTGATGATGCGATTTTTGGACATGCCATATCATTGCTGAAACCATCAAATGGGAGGAACAATGTTGGAAGTGATCAGAAGTGAAGAAAGTCAGCCCTTTTGCCACGGGTGGCGTGACGATTGTGATAAGATCTGAACCGACCCAATGGCGAACTCCCGAGATGCAGCCTATCGCTTCCCACCGGCTGGAACCGACCAACACTCCACTCAACATCCAAGACGGGCACCTGCAATATGCAGTGATCTATTGTCTCATGATGGGTGGTTCGTCTCATCCTGACGAGCCCAGCCAGCTCAAAGTTCGGGCAGGGCGTCTGACGGGCGAAGATGGTGGCCACCACTTCGCAAAGTTGCCTGCCCTGGCAGTAGACACTCAGATCGTTTACTTGGACCAACCAATTCGGATACGAATCACCGAGGCAGTCATGCATATCTCATTGTTCAAGCAGGCAGCCAGTCGAGTGCCCGCACATCGCCAAGACGTTGGGACTTTTGCAGATCTTGGATAACCATAACGGGCAAGGCTATCATCGCGACCAATCACCCCAGAGCAGAAGGCGAATCCAGATGCCGCTTGCTGACTCCCATCATGCCCAAAGGGACCTGCGCAAAAGCGAGCGGCTGAAGTGCAGGGCGCGCGCATCACCTACCCTTGCTGGTATGGAAGTCCGCATGTCACGAGCTCACCTGCACAGATGGCGGGCGCGTGTGGTGGTGTGGGTTTGTGTGTGCACTTTTTGATATGATCCCACCTGCCGAGGGAATTCGAAAAAAGCAAAGACATCCCCTCGTTGAGAGCAAATCCCCGGCCTTCCAGCGCGGGCCATATGGGCCGTCTTGGCGGCAATGTCGTCCAACCCGCGCTGTGACCCAACCAACACCCCTTGATCGGGGCAAACCGCGGGCCAACAACAAGCTTGTGGGCCTACCTCCAGATAAGGACGGAATGGTGCATTGGCTGCTGTTCTCGTTTGCCTGCCGTCAGATGGGGGCGGGATTCTGAAGGAAGCCCCGGCCTGGTGTTCAGGATGCGCACAAGCAGGGCATTTCCAACGAAACGGGAATAAGTGGGAATTGTCAGTTGATGGTCACTGTGTAAGCCCCAGGTTTGAGATAGAAACGCCCGTCGACCGTCGTCTGGAATCGAGATTTGCAGGGAGCCATCAGGCAGAACACAATGCGGTAGTAGCGCCATTTGTGGAAATGTTTGTCGGTCTCTGCATTCAACACGTCCAACAGATGGGTTCCAACACGGCTGCTGAGATCAGCCGGTGCTCGCAAAAGTGCCGCCGGGGGTGCGACCTGTACCTTGAGTAACGTTCGTTACTCATCTTATCCGCAATCGGCGCGTAGTATTGCTGTGGGGAATTCTCGGAACTCTCCCACTTGTCGGCCGTTCTCCGATTCCCGCGAAGGAAAACACAATGGCCAGCCGCAGACACTGAGCAGCAGCCGCAAACCGCGACAAGCCTTTGCCAACCGCTTCAAGAGATCCGGCCGAGAGGTTGCCCAGACGGGCGCGCTGCAAAAGAACCTCTGGTCGAACTTTTGATTCTCTTGGTAGGCAAGGGGGAAATGGAATGCCAACATGGCGTCGCAACGGCCGCCCTTCCAAGAGTGCTTGACATGTCTTGCCATTCTGCGCCGAGCTGTGGCACCGTCGAATGGCGAAGAGGCACTTCGCCGACAACCACCGCTCACTTGACGAGTTGGAGGGGGAGAACCACAATATATAGGCGGCTTGGCGGAGCACTTGGCGGCATGGCCAAGACGTCCGAGTCGGGGGTTGTCGCCGGGATATTGCAGCAGAAGCGGAGCCCTCCTCCGGGGCCACAGGTCCATCGACCTCTCCTGATAAGGAAGCTGGTTGACGCAGGTCGACGGGACCGACCAACCGCGACGGCGGACGGGAGGTCGACATCGCGCCGCCCAGCCCTCCATTCTCGAGCCGATTCTGTGATCCGGAAGGGTGGCCCCAGGACCTTTTGATCTGCGACGTTCGCGCCGCAGGGATGGGGACGGGTTGTTCGACAGAGACATGTCCCATCCCGATTCCGTGCCTCCTGACTGGTCGTGGGCAGAGAGTCAGGACACATCAGGTTATTGTTCTGCCAATCGATGAGGTGGTTCTTGGGAATTGAATCGACTCACAGATTACCCAGCAAATAAACTATTCGACAACTGGGGAACACATTGGCTCCCCCTCTGCTGATCGATAACGGCCTTGGCACGCCAGGGCCCTTTTGCTCCTGGGATTTCGGCCGGCCGTCCAGACTCGGTGATTCCCCAAACCACCTGCGGAATCTGGTAATCGCCATTACGATCGTTGGTTGTCGTCGACGCCCGCCATGGGTATCAGCCGCCACCCCCATGAGAGGCAAAAGTTCCATGGCCCTGGTACCCTAGAAGGGTCGGATGGTCAGTTGCTGCATGGCGGCGGTCCCCGGTATGCGTTCGGAGCTCCAACCGTGAATTCTTAAAAGAAACCCGCAGACCACCGCCACCGTCGAGGGCTTCCGCTTCTCTTTTGACATCAAGCCAGGTCTCTCTTTGCCTAGAGCCAGCCAGCACAGCCAGCCGGTGTGCCGACTTGAATCCGACAAGCACCAACCTCGACGAACCTCGTCAACATGGTGGCCACGAACCCCATCCCCGGGCCCATCCAGGCCGAGACGCAGATTCCATCTGTGGATCCTGCTCACGACCCCAACATCGTCACCGAGAAGATCCGTCACTCTGAGCAGATTGACGATCTCAAGAGCGAGCTCAGCGATGGCGACCAGATCACGGATCTCTTCAGCCCGTTTCCCGAGGTCAAGGGTATCGAGCCTGAGGAGAACCCCTTCACCATCCGTGCCGTTCTGACGGGTATCATCCTCGGTTCTCTCGTCAATGCCTCGAACGTGTACCTCGGTCTGAAGACCGGTTTCTCGTTCACCGCCACCATGTTCGGTGCCATCTTCGGTATGTCTTGCCGTGCAGGTGATGCAAAGAGACTACTCGACTGACACACAAACTCTAGGTTACGCCATCGTTCAAGTCCTGGCCAAGACGGTCCCTCACATGCCCATCCTCGGAGGCCGTTTCGGCCCCCAGGAGAACTCCATCATTCAGGCCTCTGCCACCGGTGCCGGTGGCATGTCCGGTCTTTTCGTCGCGGCTCTCCCGGCCATGTACCAGCTCAACCTCATGTCCGACAACCCCCGTGAGGACTTTGGCCGCATCTTGACCATCACCGTCGTCTGCGCCTTCTTTGGCCTGTTCGCTGCGGTGCCTCTTCGCAAGTTCTTCGTCATCAACGTTGCTCGCGAGTTGAACCTTGTTTTCCCCACACGTAAGTTGGACTCACTGTGCTGAACTCCCAAGCATCCGCTGACAAGAGCGACAGCGACTGCGACTGCCCTTACTATTCGTTCCATGCACGCCGTCGGCAGCGGTGCTGCGGACGCTGTCAAGAAGATCAAGACCCTGGGATACACCTTCGTTGGTGCTCTGGTTCACATTGTCGTGTCCCAATACGCGGATGGCATCCTCCACAACTGGCACATCTTCACCTGGTTCTACATCTGGAGCGGCTACAAGAACTGGGCCATGAACATCGAGAACTGGGGCTGGTACATCCAGATCACCCCCGCCTTCTTCGGCTCCGGCATGCTCGTCGGTCTGAACGCCGCCTGGTCCTGGTGGGGAGGAACTTTCTTCGCCTGGGGCTTCGTCGGTCCTCTCTTGGTCAAGTACGGCGAGGCCGTCGGTGTTGCCCGAGCTCCGGACGATCCCAAGTGGCACGACAGAGTCGCCTTCAACGGCATGACTATCAGCGACGAGCCGGGCTGGGTTCCTTCTCCCCGCTACTGGTTCTTGTGGCCCGGAGTCATGGTCCTGGTGTGCTACTCCATGGCTGAGTTCGTCCTCCACATCGGTGTCATCCTCGACGGTGCCAAGTTTGCCTTCCGATCCGGCGCGAGAAGCATCAACAACCGCCTCCAAGCCAAGGGAAAGTCGAACGAATTCCTTGCCAAGCATGCTGCCAAGGCTGATGCTGCTGATGGTCTTGTTGAGGACTTTGCTCCTCCCAGCCAGCAAGTCCCGGCCTGGGTTTGGGCTACTGGTACTCTTGTGTTCGTTGTTGTGGCCTGCATTGTCTGCCACATTCAGTTCCACATGAACGCTGGCCTCGCCATCCTTGCCTGTATCCTGGGTCTTCTTTTTGCTTTCCTCAGCATTCACGGAGGTGCCGTCACCGACTGCACTCCTTTGACTGCTTCTGCCAAGGCCTCTCAGCTGGTTTTCGGCGGTGTCACAAAGGGGCAAGGCCTTGAGATGCACAATGCACAGCGCATCAACCTCATTGCTGGTGGTATTGCCTCCGGCACTGCGGATGTGGCAACTGCTCTTGTCAGCGACTTCCGTGTTGGTTTCCTTCTTCGCACCCCGCCCCACTTGCAATTTTACGCACAGGCCATTGGTGCACTCGTTAGCGTGTTCTTAGCGCCGGGAGTGTTCGTACTGTTCATGGCTGCATACCCATGCATCTGGCATGAACTTGACGCAACAGAAGAATGCGCTTTTCTCGGTAAGTTTTCGCCCTCATTTTTTCTGCATTTTCAAGCTGACCCGGTAAACGCAGCACCTTCGGTTACGGCTTGGCGCGCCGTGGCGGAAGCTGTTACCCTTCCTCAACTTCCTATTACTCGTTCTTGTGGCATTTTCACGATCGTGATGGGTGTGGTGTGTGTCCTGCAAGCCGCCCTCAAGAACTTCTACCTTGTGGGCAACCGCACCAAGTACAGGGACTACCTTCCCAACTGGATGTCCATCGGTGTTGCCTGGGTTCTGGGACCCGATTCTGGCTATGCCAATGCCATTATGTTCGGAGCCATCACTGCTTGGTGGTGGCGCAAGTATTTCCCCAAGAACTTTGAAACTCACTGCTTCGCGGCTGCCGCAGGTAAGATAACTCCAAACACAAGTTACTCACGTGAAAAAAACAAGGCTGACTCTCAAATCAGGTCTGATTGCCGGAGAAGGCTTCGGTGGTGTGATCAACGCCGCGTTGGAGCTTGGTGGTGCCTCAGGCGCTTTTTACGGCACTGAGATCGCAATCCCCGGTGGAACATGGTAAACTCTGGCTCCTTAGGCCACTCCATAATACCATTCATAAACCACCTCAATAATATCTACGCTCTCTAATTCATTATTCATTCCAAACATGAACCTCGTGAAGTTGATCGATGTTCCGCTCGTAAGAGTGGGTCCCGGAGATCGTTCCGGACTCCAGCCGCTGTCTCCACCACCGGAGCGAATCTGGAAAGACCCGTCACTGCCGCCGCTGCCGTCTCCGGTGCCTTTTTTCCTATCCGCAACCTCCTTCCTGCCCGCGGCCTTCTTACTCGCCCGGAAGGAAGCCTCTCTCCTACCTCTTACCCTTCCAGCACTACATCGATTAGCCGCCGAAGGGTACCTCTCGAGAGCATAGATAAGCACAGATGGATGCACCAGGTCTTCTTCTCGTAGGGTCAACGGATGATCTCCAAAGTGTGAGAGTTGAGAGTCTCGCCGATGCTTGCAAAAGTGCTGAAAGGACAGGTTCTCTTCATACTCAAATGGTTTCATTGGATGTCATCAACCACACTTAAATGGAGAGGTCTTGGTCTCTGGCGGCCGGCGTCGATAACCAATTATCCAATTATTATCATGAGGTAGATATGGCTCAAAGGTAATGGGCGTATGATGATGCAAAGCGTCCTCGATATCGACTGTGAGCGGTATCCTCGCTGTCATATTAAGTTTGCTAGATGGGGTAGATATGCGGGCTGAGGTATACGGTGCAGCTTGCTTTCCTGACTCGGATACGACAGGCGAAGAGAGGTAAGTACCCGTGTTGACACTTTGGGAGGCTGTAAAATATCTGCAAAGTTTCTGCAAGTTTTTTACTAATCAATTTCTTTACTAATTTAACCACCTTGTTACATGAGCCAGACATTTATGTGATGTTGGAGGTTGGTTGCCTGGCTGTGGACGCGCGGCTGACGGCGCGCATTGAGGGTACATCTTCATCTGCACAAGTCACTCCTCATCACCTGAACTAGCCGAGAATCTCACCAAAAACCGATAGAAGGCTTTGAAGGACTTGGAGCGACATGCAGCTTCAAATTGTTTTGTTTTTCTTCCATCGGCCGTCAGCAAGGGGGTCGCAGAGCAAGACCTTGAACTTACTGCAACTCTGACTGCAAGTGAACAAAGCATGGCCTTGTCACATGGGTGCGTTCTTTCCACCTTCACCGGTTTCGATCTAAGCATGATCATTCTGCGTCTCCAAACGCCACGAATGAGCTGTTTATCTTGAAATGATGACAAGATACCGCCGAGAGCGAAGTTTGGTCTGCGGGGCGGATCGCGGAATATGGCACAAAAGTCCCTGAACCCTGCGAGCCGTCACCGTGGCCCCGGGTTCTAGCCGCTGCTTGTGGAATGATATTTAAAAGCGAAATTGATCGAGACCTTTGTTTTGAGGTATGAACCAATCATGCTGCGCGTATTACTGCTCAGGTGGCGGCGAAAACGAACGCAGTGTGAGAGAGTTTGAGCAGTTTTCCCGATCTAAAACCCACTAGACCTTAATCACCCAAATCCTAATAGCCAGCTCCGCATCAAATGCAACCTCCTCGTGTGATTCGCATTTGTATAACTAGGAAGCGGGTATCTGTTGATGCTGTATCAAACGGGACACCTGCAGCCTTGGCGATCTAGCTTTATCATCATCATCTACTATCTTCAACATCACCCATGAAGCTCCATTCGTTCGTCGTCCTTGTCGCGGCGGCCAGCCGTACGATGGGCGCCGGACAAGGCCTGGTCGGTTACGGCATCACCATGTACAAACCTCCTTGCGCTTTTGCATGTCGCGATGCAATCTCTGGTGCAACTTTGAACTGCTCGACCACCGGTTCAGACGATATGGGCGGCATGTCTGGAATGTCGATGAGCGGCATGGTGATGACAGACCCGAGCTGCTACGCTACCGACGACGCATTCCTGCAGACACTTGCTTGGTGTGTCTCGACTCGTTGCAAGAACATGCCCACCTGGAAGCTTGAGAAGTTCTGGCAAGAGAACGTGGCCGGCACAGAAGCCGTTCAGCCGGACCCGAAGGAGACATACCAACAGGCGCTGGAGAAGATCAGCGGTACTCCAACTGCTTTATACAACGCCACTGGGTCTCTGAATCAAACGAGCCTGGTATCTGAAGACCTTTGGTTTGCGGCTTACAATACCGATACGATCTTTGAAAATCAAGAAAGCCAGCAGGAAGGATTTGGGTGAGCAATACAACACTCCCTCAGACATGAATTGAGTCTAACAATATGCAGTCTGATTATACTCCTCTCAGGCGTCGTCATCCCCATCGCCGTCTCGCTCCTACGCTTCGTCCCCTTCCCGACAGCTTGGCGCACCAAGTTCAACGCGATGATCATCGACCCACCTCTATTTGGCCACCGTCATGACACACCCGTCTTCTTTGGAATTGCCCTCATGCCAAAGCGTGGACAAGCTCTCTTCATTTTATACTTCATAGTCATTAACACCGTACTATCGGCAGTCAACTATCAGTACGCCGACCCGAACACCTGGTATCCTGGCGACGGCTGGCGTTGGATGTGCATGTTGATATCCAACCGTCTTGGACTGCTAAGTTTCGCCAACCTGCCGCTGGTATTCCTGTACGCTGGTCGAAACAACCT
Organism: Colletotrichum fructicola Nara gc5; assembly: GCF_000319635.2. Taxonomy (NCBI): domain Eukaryota; kingdom Fungi; phylum Ascomycota; class Sordariomycetes; order Glomerellales; family Glomerellaceae; genus Colletotrichum; species Colletotrichum fructicola. The sequence continues at coordinate 805,993 of NW_027094051.1, read as the reverse complement.
CCTGCTTTGGGTTACAGACTGGTCCCACTCGACGTTTCTCTTGGTGCACCGATGGATAGCAGCCATAGCAACCCTGCAGGCTATCCTACATAGCATCATCTACCTGGATGTTTATATCAAGAACGGCACCCACGCCACCGAGTCCCGAGAACCATACTGGTACTGGGGTATCATTGCGACGTTGGGTCTGGTCGTCATGTTCCCGTCTTCGGTCATACCCATCCGCAGGAAGATCTATGAGGCGTTCCTCGCATGGCATATTGCCGTGGCTATTCTGATCATCGCGGGCTGTTACTGGCACATTGTCTTCGAGTTCAAACACCAATGGGGCTACGAGGTATGGATTATCGTGTGCATGGCGATCTGGGCTTTCGACCGCGTGTTTCGAGTCCTGCGACTCCTACGCCACGGCGTCAAGACGGCTGATATTACGGCCGTCGACTCAGAGTATGTTCGCGTTACCGTCTCAGGTGTCTCCGCATCTGGCGTTGCGTACCTATACTTCCCAACTCTTACTTGGCGCATATGGGAGAACCACCCCTTCTCAATTGCTTCCGGCATTTTGTCTTCAACTCGCTCCCGAATTGAAGTCGCCCAGCAAATTGACGGCGACATCGAAAAGATCTCCAACAGCAGCGATCGGGCCGCTGATAAGAGGTCTGCAGTCAGCCACCGTCCCGTCAGCTCGTCACAGACATCAGACAAGCCACCCGAGATGGGAATCACATTCTACATTCGGACTCAAACAGGTTTATCCTCACGTTTAAGCACTCGCAGCACAATCCCTGTGCTTGTCGAGTCTGGATACCCATCTCACGCGCCTCTGTTTGAATCACCACACAAAGCCCCAACGCTGGTTGCAATCGCTGGTGGGGTGGGAGTAATTGCTCTTCTGCCCAGTTTAGCCGGTCACCCTGGCCGCTCCAAGCTGTTTTGGGGATGTCGATCTCAGGCATTGGTGGATGATATAGAAGTCTCAGGCTCGCTGTGGAGGGTTGAGAAGGAGCTCTTCATTGGGAAGAGGATGAATGTGAGAGACGTGCTTGAGAGCGAGCTAAATGCCACGAGCGAAGTTTGCGTGATGGTTTGCGGGCCAGAGGGATTGAGCGACGAGGTTAGAACCGTCTTTTCGGAGGTTGTGCGCAAGGGGAATGGAGTCAAAGCAAGGCTCATCGTGGAGTCTTTTAGTTGGTAATATTGCAGAAGGCATCATTTGGAACTTTTGCGATTAAAGGTCCCAAAGCCATTTTGCCTTCAGATTGATACCCCAAAGGTTTACGTGCATCCAAACACCGCCGTAGTCCGTCTTTTCCCATTTGTAGAGTGACCCCAGTTGTGAATTCCTCGTATTTGGCCGGTCGGCATTCGGTATTGAATGTCCACGATGTGTCCTCGAATACAAAGTGTTTCGTTGCAGTGGAAGTGTTGATAGCCAGGTAGAGATCAGAATAGTCACTCGCCAATGAATAAAAGCTCTCGCGCCATGCATATGATCTAGGTTGTTGGATTTATTATAGTTAAGGTACTGTTTAGTTGGTATCATCTAATCCTCATTCCCTCATTGCTCTCGCTGTTTAATCGGTCCTGCGCCACTGTTTCTGGTCAGTCAAAGTCACTAGAGGTAAATGTTTGGAGTTCGTGGTTCATACCTTTGGTTTACTTAAGATAGCACTGCAGGGCACATCTGTCGCTACCCCAGTAGTTGGCGACGTGAACAAACTTGCCGCCCTCGTTTCTTCCGGCTCTAGCGCAAGGCAGATCGCAGTCTGAGTCCTTGTACGGGTCCTTGCCGCCGTTGAAGTCGTTGCAGTTGTGCCATGCGGCGACACTGAGCTTCTCGTACTTGCAAAGCGGGTTCTCGCTGATCAGCTCCAAGCCTTGGACGGCAGCGATGCCGGCGGCGAAAATGATAGTGGTGAACTTCATGGCGATTGTTGGTTGAAGGAGTTGTAGTCCGATGATAGGCGAATATTTCCACCTACAAAGAAGTCGGGGAATAAAAGTCGACTTTATATAGCATTCAGCGACGTCTCAGATCGAGCTGGCTGCTACGCATTATTGTGGAAGTTCACCGCTGGTAATAGATCACGAACGTTGATCAGCGCGCCTCGACCCGTCGATCAAACTCAAATAAAGTAAACCGGGATCCAATGACAAAGATGCTGGCATTTTGTCGCGAAGCCTCGTCCTGATAGGGACGAGACAGGGATCACGAGTCGTTAATAATATCCCGAGTGGAACTACATGGCGAATGGAGCCAATTGCCCCGTCGAACACGATATAAAATCAGCTTGGCTCTCCCGCATACCGATATCGAAAGCAGAAATAACGTGGTCCGACTAATAATAACATCAGGCGGTGGCAGACAGGAGGTTAACACTAGAATACGAAGAAGCACACGGGACCCGCTGTCGTTCAACTTTGGGTTTGCGATCAGAGAAAGCCTTTCAACGGAACCCAAAACAAAAGAAAAAAGGCCAAAGTAGGGCTCTACACATCACAGAAATTGGAGTTTTCGAAGCTCTGAGGGCTTGCTGTGCTGGACCAGTTCGTCCAATGGGTGGCCTTTCTTCCCAAACGATTGGGTAGATGGGAAGACAGGGACACAAAATATATCAGAGGACCTCTTAACGTTTCAAGTTAGTAATCCAGGCCACCCTTCAGGACCTCCAAACACCAACATGAGTCGTTTGCGCGACTTGTGTTCACTAAATGAATGTTTCGAGGACATGGACCCATCATTGCGGGGCCGATCCGAAGCGGGCTGAACATAAGAATGCCTCGCTCCCCCACCCCCATCCGGACCATAACCCAGACGAGAATCACCATATACATAGTAAGTGTGAACGTGCGGTGTCCGCCATTTTCCAAAGATTGACGCCGAGACGACAAATCTACCGCAGCTGAGCACCGTCGTCCAAGCAAAAATTATTATAAGCTGCAACAGGATTAGAGCCTGAAGTTGGGTTCTATCTGCAAGGTTCGATGATGGCTTTTCACCGTAGCTCCCGGTATGCTACACTTGACATTCGATTACGAGAGTGTCTCAGAGGCAGAAAAAAGCCAATTATTACTTTTATTGAGCGAGCGTATCAAGTTCAAGAATATCCCCAGGGTCCAAATCCACGCCTGACACTAGGCTTTGAAGACACTTCCTGCCAAACTCACAAATGGCGTGGTGTCTCTTGACTGCTTGATGAAACCACTCCATATCTGTTGCTTCGACTTTTGCGATAGATTTGATGTTGCTAACGCCGACAGCCAATAAACAAATAAGTCCAACATTAGGTCCGCAGATCTTTTGCAACTGACGTCCCAGTTTAACTTGTTGTCTCAACTCAGCGCGGGTGCGTTGATTGGTTGGCAGGCCTTTGCACTGCAAAATTTGGTCATAGTCGGCGCTGTCGACTCTCTGTCTCGCGGTTTCCATTCTCCTACGCTCAAGCATCTCTGCTATCTTAAGAAGTCCATAGAATTTGCATATTCTTATGTATCCGGAACCATGCTCGCAGTTGTCAACAAAGGTGCTAATTGTAGAGACAGACCGGTAGACATTGTCGCCCTCGGAGCTAAGATCGCAGAGCCCTGTCTGTAGACTGTCCAATTGGCCTCGTGAAGCAGCAACTTCCACCAATTTGCGTAACGTCTCCTTGCTCGTTATCTTCTGTAGCAAAGACTCCGCGGCACTTTTAAATGTTTCCGGTCCGTTGCCACGACGGTCGCGATTGGCCACTGCCTTTGATTGACGCTGGCTGCACGTTACCGAATCCATTCGATCAGTCTCGACGGTCTTTCGGCTTTTTTTGGACCGATTAAATAGGTCTGACGAGCTAGAATCATGTTGCCGGGACTTGGACACTTGACTCGGTTTCTCGGATGTCTCATGGAACGTAAAGTGTTCCCTATCTTCCCCATCCATGGAGGCCGGCTCCACTGACAATTGACTTTCGAGTTCGACTGCTTGTGTGATGCAGATCATGGCTCTGTTTAGAAGCTCTCTGGACTTTGGATGGTGACTTTCCAAACGCCCGAGCTCCGTTTTGAGTGTCGATAGAACATCTTGTGCCACCGTCTGAGAGCCTCTCGGGTCAGTCGATTTAGTCGAAAGGGAATGTTCGCCTTGCACATGTTGCAGAAGATCTAGCGTCCTGAACGAGCAGAATGGACAGAACACAAGCCCGTGCTTGTGCTCCAAGTGACTGCGCAAGTCCTCCAAGCTCATCTGCTGTTGGCGGCATATGTCGCATGCAGGATGGTCTTCTTCATGGTCTTCAAGAGCGTCTTCGTCAGGTTCTGATGCGCCGCAAAAAGTGCAAACGACCCAATTGTGCGTGAACCGCAAATGTGGCTGCATTCGTTCCTCTGGAAGGTGAGTTCCACACTCTGGACATCGACTCATTTTGTGTTTCTCGAACATGTGTCTCATGTCGAAGGATGTTTCGGACGGGCATAATGAGCACGTACGTATTTCGTGAATACCAGTAAGATGATTGTGAAGTAGTCCTTTCTCCAAGTATATTGTTTCACAGAAGACGCATTGATCCCAGGCGTGGTAAGGTGAAGAGGTAATGTGCGACCACAATTCTTCGATGGGCGTTTCCGAACCCCATGTTTCGCATTCGAGGCACCATGACAGACCATGTGAAGACCGAAGGTGACCTAACAGGCCACAGTGAAAGATGATCTCATCACAGGCATGGCATACTGAGTGTGGATGGGCCCTGATGATATGAAAGACTGGGTTATCGTTGTGACAGTCATCACACCAGTGGAGATGATGCTTGGCCTCCATATGGCCTGTGATGGCATCCACCTGTAAACCATGACAGAAAGGGCAGTTGTGGTATTTGCTCAGGTGATCTTCATCCTTTTGTGGGCTGAGGATCTTCTTGCAAAGCTGACAAGGTCGGAAACCGTGGACTTGGGTGCAATGGTTTTCAAGACTATCCAATGCAAGTCTGCTACCACATACGTCGCACATCGTCTCCCCATGCTCTTTGAGATGCCCATTCAAATCTCTGAGAAGCATGACCATGTTGCAGATGTCGCATTGCTCAAAGTCCACTGGAAGGGGACGAACAACCGCAAAGAAAGGAGGTTTGCTAGGGAAGAATGTTCGCGGGAACTTGTCGAAGTGACCCTGCGCCATGAGCTGAGACTCGCGATCCATGAGACAGTCCTTGGCCTGCTCCAAGTGATAGATTTGAGGCCAACGATTATGTGCGACTCCATTCTGCAGCCTTTTGTCTGGGTGAACTGCCAGCGCGGATCTTCTATAAGCCAGTTGGATGTCTCGGCTCTCAAACGGACACTGATCTGGTTCAAGCCCAAGAGCGTCAAAGGGGCTGAAAAGCATTATTTGCTTACTTGAGTTTTAGTTTTGAAACTTTGATTATCTTGGTGTCTTCTTACCTGGCTGTTTGAATCTCAGTCGCGAACACTACAGTTACGACTGACTCGTGAACTTCGAACCTTTGTTGCACTTCTAGAGAATGGAGCCTTGAGTAACTCAAGCAGCAAAGTTCTGCATACCATTTGTGTGATCATAAGAATTTTGAATGCTTCGAGAACTAGGTAAGGTAGGTCTAAGGGAAGCCAAATAGCATGAAAGTACTTGGAGTTATGTTTCTCAACTTCCTCGCCTCTCAACCTCCATCGAGCAAGGAACCGAGTCGGCAACTTAAGCACGGGCCACAACGGCTCTTTCAACCCTTGTGGCCCGTGCATACCTTGATTCTGGTTCTCACTTTTAAAGAATCAACAAGACTGGTTCCACGACTCTCCCAAGTTGATGTAGATCGGTACCTCAGTGACGAGACCTGCATAGATGCTCCGAGAATGATGCAAAAGTCCTTCGCTGAAGCTGCGGGCGCAAGCGAACTAAGCGTTACCGAGAACGAGGGTCTGAATCGCCCCATCAACAACGTGGCTGACGCCGATTGAGACGTAAATACCTCTCTTGTCCGAAAGTAGTGTTAGTGCCGAGGTCTTTGTTCAAAGACATAAGCTTCACCGTCCTGGAGCAAGTTCTCGTCTTCGGCGGGGAATAGCGGCATCCCACCAGCAGAACCGTCATTCGAACCCTGTAATGACGCCTTGCATCTCGTGAAAGTACAGAAAGCATGTTTCGATTGTGGGCTTGCCTAATGAGGGAAGGATTCGACGGCGGTCCGTCGGGTCCGGATAGGGTCCCGGGTAAGGGTGTAGGCTTCGGCGACGTCGCCGAGCAAGGGGTTGACTAACTGTGCAGTCTTCACTTAGACCTCTTTCATTAGCAATTTTGACACCTCGCGAAATTGACATTGGAAAGGTCGTGGAATTGATGTTCTACAGGCAGCATATCAGATTAACAGCCTTTTGTCGCAGAACGAGTTCCAAAGCGTGAATATTGGTCTTGCGAGTAGCTCAGAACTTCGGCCTGAGTTCCCTATGAATTGAGTGTTACCATATTGTTCCCCTAAATCATGTTGGGAAAGGCTGCCAAAGCAGCTTGCCCACCCGTGTGTACAAAAAGCACATTCTCTCCTTCAGCAAATTCCCCCAATTTGGCCTTGTCAAGAATCGCACCCAAAGCGCGTCCAGAGTAAATTGGATCCGCGACAATTCCCTCCGTCCGACCCAACAGTCTAACAGCTTCAGCTGTCGACTCACTCCAGCCCGAATGGGTGCCAGCGTTGTATCTGGTGTCCAGCACAACATCTTCAGGCTTCACAACTCCATCCGCAAGTCCAATGAGCCGAGCAGTTCTCTGAGCAATCTCGAGGATTGAAGCTTCAAGAACGCCCGCCGGCTTGTTGTACGTGTCGATACCAATGACCTTGCGCTCACGAGTCTTCTTGGCTGGGTCGTTGGACGAGGAAGACTGCAGGCGATCCGCAAGCTTGAAACCGGCCAGCATTCCACCGAGAGTCCCACCCGAAGCGACGGGAACGACCACAAAGTCAAAGAAGACGCCAAGGTTCTGCTCCTGCTCCACCACTTCGAAAGCCCAACGTGCAAAGCCCAAGCCGCCGTACAGATGAGATGAGGCACCGGAAGAGATGATGTACGGCTTTTGACCACTGGAACGAAGGCTAGCGGCGGCCTCCTCGAGAGTGACGCCTGGCGCAGTGTACTCCGCTCCAAGGATCTTGTTCACCTGCACGTTGCCGCTCACATCGTATGCCTCAGGGTTGGACTTCGGTGGGTTCTGGGGCACCAACACTGTTTTGAGACCCAGGCGGTTCGCAACGGCAACCACTTGTCGCATGTGATTGCTCTGCACCCCGCCAGTGGTGACGATGGTGTCGCATCCGTCATTCAAAGCGGAAGGAAACACGTACTCCAGCTTTCGGACCTTGTTGCCTCCTAATCCAATCCCAGATGAGCAGTCTTCCCGCTTAATCCAGACTTGAACCGGAGCGGGGCTGCTCTTTTCAACATTCCTGGACAGGCGCGGCAAGAGATGAAGAGGAGATGGGTGATCAAAGAGAAGAGGAACGCGCTCGAAAGACGCCAACGGCTCAGGTAAGTGGACCATGTTGAAGATTGCTATGAAGAAAATTTGGAATGAATTCTGAAGAGTTGGCTAATAGTCAAGAGACATGCGAGGAGAAACCTGAATCCAGAAAACGAGAAATGGAAGTCCAAGATATTCCTTCGTTATCCCATCAAATCACTCTCGGGTTACCAATTGCAGTGTAGGACGTACTCTTTCGTCGACGTTTCTTCGACGCCCTTCTTTTGTCATATGCTCCATGTCAACTGCATCGTAGCATGCAGATGACGAGATTGCCTCAACCTATGGCGCTGCGGATGATATGATTCAGGTTTGTGAGCGATCTTTTCTGACCTAGGCTCAGGCCGGTTACATTCGGCCTTGTGAAGCATCTGCCGACTTCTTTCGCCGTCTTGGTACTGCTCGGCCATTGAGTCTTATCCCACATGACTTGCATTAGGCGTGTCCGCAGTCGATCAAGGAGAACTTCGGCTTTCGTCCCGGCTCCGACGGGCTGAAGTCGCCAAGGGTTCGTGTCAGATTCAGCTTCCATCATAGGTAGGGCAAGGTGCGGTGCGGGAGATCCGGCTTATCATCCCCGGAGTCGCTTGTCTGCGATTCATGACGCTGCGTTGTCTGTCAACCACGGGGTCTGCCCCAAAAGGGATCACACGCATCTGGCATAATTAGCAAGGAGCTCAAGACACTAGCTCCATGCGAGCGCAAACCTTAATTTTTCTTCAGACTCTAGGCCGCTCCATGCACCGATGTGCAGATATCACATTTGATCGTGGGACGCTGAGGCTCCTCATCTGTCCTACCCTTGGACCCCAATGACCCCGGAACTAACGTGGTAACCATAGTGGGAGCTTATTTCCACATGATGCCTTTGCTAGCCGAACTGCGTAACGGTTCGGGCCGTTGAAACTAGAATGTGAGGGCTTCCTGCACAACCCCCTCCTGCTCTTGGCGATTCAAATGGAGTCAGAGTGGGAAAATTACATGCAGTTTATTTCAGCCAAGACGCAACTACTATGCTGGAACAATTGAAAACTCTTGTGAGACTACACACAGCCCCACCTTTTCTTCAACAGGATCAATGTTTTGCCCATTATTTGGAAGTGTCTCCGAAGAATTTCCCGAATGATATGATTTGATTACTCTCGCTCAAATTCGTGAGGATACACAAAGGACATATTCAGCCAATGATGATACTTCCAACTAAGCTAGTGACAAGGGAAGATTTGGCTTCTGCAAGGAGACATCAGATAGCCACTCCAAGATCCCTTTCCATTCCTCCAGTCGCAACAGAGTCCAAGCGCTGCTCCTGCAAAGTCTTGTTGAAGCTCTGGTACTTGCTGAGAAACCATTCCTCTGCCGTGACCGACTGCCCGTTTATGCCTTGAAAGACGACACTGTCGCCAGCCCGTAAGAAGTAGGCTGTAGAGTACCTATCCTGAGACATCTTATTACCGTGGGGCAGCACACGATGCATCGCCGACCGGAATCGTCGCTTGGACATGAAACGAAGCGTGTCGGCCACGTTGATGATAGCATGTCCTGGCTTTGGGGCCACGTACTCCCAGTCGTTGGTCGTGGGCGAAACAACCTGGAGGCCAGGCTGTTCGTTGAAGAGAAGGGTGAAAGACCCGACGTCAGTGTGGGCATTGTGGCCCCGAGCAGTCTTGTCCTGGAGCGCATCACTGACGGGATGATGCAAGAAGAAAAGCGTGCTCTTGGAAGTTATATCGTCCGGGTGATACTCCTCGAAACGCTCTTTTCCCTCTAGGCCCACTGCATCGGAGAGGCGCGTAAGCAACGTCTTCAACACGAAGTGGGCCGAGAGTTGGAACGTTTTGAACAAGTCAAAGTTCTCTGCCACCACGCCAGGGAGATGGCTGTGGTTAAGCAGATGAACACGACTGATCTGGTTCATAATTAGTGCCTTCTACTGGGACAAAGCTCTCATTCGAAACGTACCCTCAAAGCTTCAAAACCATCGCGTGTATTCTCGTTGACACCAGACTGCACGCCAGGTGGTTTGTAACTTGAATCGTCAGCATGGATGAGACAACTCGTAACGGAAGCGACCATACCCATGAGCGTCAGAGATGGTCTCGGTTCTCAATTTTTCCTCCAACGGCTGGTTGAACCATTGCTTCATGATCTGGCCAGCAGACTCGTAGTTCTTGAGCATGGAGCCAGATTCCCAGTCTCGAAGATCAAGGTAAAAGAAGCCATGATTCTCGCACGCAGACAGCAAGGTCGAAAGTGACTTTTCATTCTTGTTCACAAGAGAACGAAAGTTCAGCGTGTGGAGATTGGCTTGCTCCAGGCCAGAGTTGTTGTCGAGAGTTACAGCAGGCATGATGTTTGTTTGTAAGATACGGGTAATTGAAATTGAAGTAGTTTAGCGTGCGATCAGAGGATTGTGTGAAGCCGGCGTTGTGTATGCGTGAGTCTTTCTACCCTTCAAGACTTTAAATATCAGGTCTAAACAAACGTCAACTCAGGTTAGATGATTAAGAATTGTTGACAAAGCTGCACTATCTGGTTGGCGATTCGGTTAATGTTTATGAGTCTGAAGATGGCCGGAACTTCGCGAGTCATGATTATCCTTCATGTCAAGGTGGGGTGCAACTGCCAACTTCAACCTACCTAACTCAAAGTCATTCTAACCATGAGCTGCTCAAGCAATGTAACACTTCGGTTTCTCGGCGTACGATGACAAATCCACGATATTCTGAGAATATGTTCGTTTCTTTTGTGATCTGTGGTTACGTAGGCCCATGTACTTGGCAACATGGGGTCGCTCCTACCCTGAAGTTGATCGAGCCCAACAAGGCTCGCAATTATGATCCCGCAACAGAACAAGGTCTTCAGCAGCCAAGTAGAAGGTTGTATCAGCGGCTATGCAATTAAGTATCTCAAGGTACAATGTAACTATGCGCAACCTCGTCTGATCATTGCGTAACTAATGCTTGGCCTGTCCTTTCGGAGGTTGTATCGATCCCGGGACTCAAACTGCATCAACTCGATCGAGATTAGGCAAAAGTCTTGACAACTCACCATAGGGTCGTATCGGTGTGGCGATCTCATATCCTTGACTACGGTATTTTCTTCTGGTAACTTCCATATCCATTTTCCATGATGCCGCCATTGCCGCGTACAACGGCAACCCCAGATCGTCTCATGAGGAATTGAGTCCTGCTTGCGGCAAAGAAACCTTATGCATGAGGAAAGACTTGCATAACACATTTTCAAACTCAATTTTTCAAACTGAATATACAAATCTGGGTAGATCATGACTTGATGATGAGAATTGTGCTAGTGGCTTACGATTGTCATTACTAGTGGGGAATTGCAAGATGAAAGATGAAAGAAGGACTGTGTTTATTTCTGCGCAGATAGGTAATGACTGACTATCAAATCAAATGTGCGTTGCAATACCAGATGCCAAACAACCCGGCAGTGATTTAGTTTAGAACGATGCCCTCAGCTCCTGTGCCATTCCGCCAGACAGAACCGTTTGCTGTTTCTGGATAGCATGAGGCAACTCGTACATCTCATACTTCTTCAGATACCACTGCTTTGCATCTGACTCTTCTTCATTGCTGTCCTTGAACTCAGTCGAGTCCGTGGCCCGCAAGAAGTAAGAAATAGAGTAGCGATCCTCGTTCTGTACCCCTCCCAACGGCAGCACGCGGTGTAGGGCCGAACGAAACCGCTTTCTGGAAAGAAAGCGGAGTGTGTCACCGACGTTGACAATAGCGTGTCCGGGTCGCGGCTCGACATACGTCCAGGCTTCATCAGACGGAGAAAACACCTGCAGGCCCCACTGCGGAGCAAACAAGAGAGTGAGAGTACCGATATCTGTGTGCATATTCTGTCCAACGTTCTTGATGTCTTGACTTCCAGGAGGGTAGTGAAGGAAGTAAAGAGTGCTCTTGGATCGACTGTCATCACGGTGACTGGTGTCCAAACGAGCCTCACCCTTAAGCTCCAAGCCATCAGAGAGACAGTCAAGCAGGAGCTTGAGAATGAAATGGCAAGAAGCAGTGAATTGATCGAAAAGCCTGAGGTTGTCTTGAACAACCGAAGCAAGGGCCCAGCGGCCAGTTAGCTCGTGTCGTCCGATCTTACAAGTCAGTCACACGTTCCCCTTTCCTTCTGCGGATACGTACCTTAAGGGCCTCAAACCCATCATGATGTCCCTCAACGGAACCTGACTGGTTACCCAAGGCCTTGAATCTAGTTTCAGTTAGTCAATGCTGCTCTTGTTTTCTTCCACTCTGATAAAGGCTTATTCAGGAGTGTGGACAACTCACCCATGGGCAAGAGACACTGTGGGAGTCTTGAGCTTAACCTCAGTAGACTGTGAGAACCAGTTCTTGGTGACTTCGTCTATCTCCTTCAAGTCTTTCCAGAATTTCTCAGATCCGGTCGCTTGAAGGTCTAGGTAGAAGAAACCGTCTGTTTCACAAGCCTTGATCAAAGCTTCCAGGGAGTCATGGTCCTTGTCGAAGAGGCTTTCGAACTTGATAGTGCGCAAGTCGGCCTTGGGAACATCCCTGTACAACTCTGAGATTGAGGAAGAGCTCATTTTGACGCAAATTGGGTAATTGATTTGAAAAAGATTTTGAATGGAGTTGGGTTTCTGCGACGGATATCTCTTCCTCCGGAGGAATCCCTTCATATATGTGCCAGTGTCTGAGGCGCGTAACTTGGCCAGGCCTTCTTGGAAACATCAAGGGGCATCGACGACTCCTGTCAACTCCGGCAGTCAATCAAAAAGTCTTCCTCAGGACTTCAGAACTTGTGAACTTGAGTTGCCCTGTTCTGAGAGCGCACAAAGTCTACCGAGGCAACTCGACCGATCCTAGTTGCATTGGCCCTGGGAACGGCCTTTGAATGACTCGATGTCTACATGCAATACAACATCATTTCTGGCGACATTGCCCACCGGCATTCTATGGCGGCGAGAACAGAATCTCCAGGGGTCGAATCTTGTACGCGTAACTCTCACGATTTTCAGAGGTCGTAATAACCCCTGCTCATACCGCCACAGGTGCATATGGGCCGGGCCGCCGAATGCAACCATAACTTCGGGGGTTTTGTCCGCCCACCACCTCCCCAGCCCTGCTCTTCAGCAACCGAAATTTGCCAAGGGCATTTGCCAAGGGCAATGCAAATCGAAGGTTCCAATGGGGATCTGCCCGGAAGCTCGGCGCCAATCTCGTCGCAACCCGAGCAACATATGGCTCAATCTTCGTTCTCCGTCTCCTGCGGGTAAAACCTTGCGTCCGGAGATATGACCCTTGCCAATGAGTGGCAGGTACTGCTGGTTGTGTCAATGGCCTCATACTCATAACCGCTTATGCGCTGATCTGCAGTGAGGTGCCCATCTTCGGACTGAGCTCGGCGGAGGAGTATATCCTGGGCGCATTAGCCGCCGTTGGGAGAGAGAGACGACGTGGAAAGACAGATCACGAGTAAGGACAACCTTTCGCAATGCAATGGTTAGACTACGTAGATTCGACTAGGTTTGATACGTGTGTGCTTCTATTTGCGCAAGTGAGGCAAAGAGATGGCGCCATCTGAGATTGCAACCGCGAGCAGAACCAAAGTCCCTCCCATGAGAGCAGATCCCCCAAAGACTTGCGCGTACAGGAAGTCGCCATTGCCCCTCTCAATGAGTGCACCAGCCAGGGGAGGACCTGTCAAACAAGCAACGGAAACAACAGTGAACACCATTCCTGTTCTCATACCCATTTTCGTCAAGTCCGTTGTCAACCCAGAGCAGGCCGCCGGGAAAACGCTCTGAACCCCTCCAGCGAAAGATCCATAGATGATGCAGAACGCAAATAGCCGGCCCTCTGAGTTGACTGAAACCCAGCAATAGAGTAGGAGCCCCGAGAAGAACGTGGTCAAAATCAACGTTCTCATTGGTCCAATAAACTTGTCCGACAGCACAGCGAGAAGTATGCGTGCTGGTATACCGACTGCATTCATAACAAGCAGAAGTGTTAAAGAGGTCGTGGAGGAGACACCAATCACCGTTCGGCCGTACGTGGGGACCTGCAAGATGTTAGATTCCTGGTTAGATGCGGGGAGCGAAGTGTACTTACGTAGTAGAAAGCGAAGAAGATTGCCCAGAAGCTCAGAAACATACCAACGCAAAATAATGCGTAAGGAAGTTCTTTGAAACTTGACCATTCAACAATTGGTCCCAATTTCCTCGGGGGCAATCTCGTTCTAGCCAAAGCGAGAATGATGACTGTATTGAACAGCATCACGAATCCCATGACCCTGACCGTCCAGCCAAACCCAATCTTGGGCAGCAATTGTTGGGCAATCAGAGGAAAGAATATTCCACCACTGCCAGCACCTGAAGCGTTTATGGCAATAGCCATCGATCGTCTCTTGACGAAGTACGTCGCTAGAAGCGCAATCGTTGGGCAAAACGTCAGTCCATCGCCAAGCCCTGTGCAGATTCCTTGGGCGAGAAATAACTGCCAGTACTTTGTCGACAACGACGTCATGAACACTCCGAGAAGCTGAAGCAAGAGTCCGGCCACTAGAACCTTTCGGTAGTGCCCAGCGTCGGTGGCGCGTCCGGAGAAGGTGCCGACGAAAAAGATGAGGAAAATTTGAACGGAGCCGACCCAGGAGATTGCGGACGGAGAAACGCCTAGCGCAGAGACGTAGTAAGATTGGAAGAATCCGAAGGAATTGATGTATCCCCAGGAGTTGAACATGACCAGATGAGCGACAACAGTCTGAGACCACGCCTGGAAGCCTCCGTCTGGAGGAGGCCCCGGGTCGGACGCGTCGTGCTGTGCCGCATCATCGTGGCTTTCGGTGCTGTTGCTGTCGGGAATCGAGCTTGACAGGCTGTTGTCCACTTGTTGGAGAGGCTTTTCGTTTGCGGTGGCGGCGGTCATCGTTACGGTTGTCCAAAGATTCAGATAATACAGAAAGAATCGATAACTATTGCTAGACACATTGTCTGAAGCCAAACATCCAGAGAGCCAAAGTCGAGAAATACAGAGGTTACCCTGACGGGCGGCTCCGATCGAGGAAACTGCATTGGGAACTCAAAGGGCGCGATATTGACATGTTGCCACGGGCACTTCCAAGACCGCGTATACCCAATTTCCCCACCGGATGCAACTCAAGACATACAACGCACTGCCAACAAACCAAGCACCATTTGTAAGCTGGTCTCGCTTCGATTGCGACAACAAAAAATGTGATTGCACCATAGCTGAATCCTAGACAGATCAGCCGGCAGAAGGAATTGGGGTCCGCGACAATTGGAGCGAGTCATGTCAATACGCAATGCAATGAAACTCTCCTTTTGTTGATCACAACCACCGTCTACCAACCCCTGAACGGACATCAGACCTAGTACTATCCATGGATGCACATGTTTCAATCAGGCCTTGTAACTTAATTGAGTCTTGCTTCTGAGTTGGGAATGTAGCAGAGAGTTCTGGCGTGCCGAGCATGTAGTGCATCGATGCAAGAGTTGTCACACTCTTAGAAGGGGCATGTTGCGAGTTGTGCTTACTGCACAAGACTAAGCCTTGCCTGCGCTGTAACCCTACTGGATCTCTGCTGTGATAAGAAGCGCCGAAATACACTCTGTTGCTTGGCAATTCAATCCGTCGATGCTTCTGAATGATGCAACCGCTGCTGTACGAAATGGTTGGGTCCATGAAGTCTGCTTCTCCATGACATTCTACTTGGAATCGAGTATATGTATTTGACTCAACCATCAGTTGAAGTTCAACACCACAAAGCAGAACGTAGTTGTCACACGCATTCTAAGTCATATTATTGTTTTCTACTTGTCAAGCCTTCATATCAACTCCCCAGATTGAAGATGGCTGTCACATCTTCCAATGGTGCCTCAAGCTCAGATGCACAGCCCGTTCCATCTTGGATCTTGCTGAGCAACCTGGCGGTTGCATCTCTCGAAAAGTCACATCAGCATACCACTCACTCAGGTGTACGAGTCTACGGGCAGGGCACAGCTCTGACTTCCGGCGCATACACCTGGCTGGATGGTGATGCTTCTCCCAGACACTTTCACCAGTGGGCCACTTCCATAGAAGTCAAAGGCGATCTCGTTCGGTTTCAAACGGCAGCCATGAACAACCCACCTCTGTACGCCGTACAAAATACAACCACCCGGGCATGGGCTGTTGGCAGCAACCCTTTCATCTTGAATGTTGCGCGTTCGCAGTGGGGGATGCCCATTGGCTTCGTCGATCCCACCGTGATCAACCGCGACAGCACTACGAGTTTTCAGGGAGTATCTCAACTGCCTCCGCATACCCATTTCGAACTCAAGAAAGATGAAAGTGGCTGGCTTTTGAGCACGCAAGAGCGCAGAGACCCTCTATTCTCTGCCTTGAGCCCCAGAATCACGGACTACGACGAAGCCGGTTCCGCTTTTGTCTCCGCCGTGCAGAAGGCAGTCTCTGAGATCACCAAGTCCGACAAGGAGGTTGCCTCTCTCCTCTCGGGAGGTATTGACTCAGGCGCTGTCACTACCTTTGCTGTTCGTGCCGGCCTGAAGGTGACGGCCTATAGTGCCGGCTCACCATGGGGAAATGAGCATGAAGAGGCTCAAGAGCTCGCGGACTATCTGGGTATTCCCCTCGTCCGTCTTGAGCTTTCAGCAAAGGATCTCCTCGACGCGGTTCCCGAGACCATGCGAGCCTTGGGTACCGCAGAGAGAGAGCGAGTGGACATCCAGATCACTCTGACGGCCTTGATGCGCAGCGGTCTCATCAAGGAGAAGCACATCCTCACAGGCTACGGCAACGATCTCATGCTGATTGGTTTGCCACCCGACTCTACCGACGCCGACGTCTTGATTCGAGACATCATCACCGAGGTTGACCTTGCGCGTCACAGCGGCGAGTTCCAGGACTTTGTCGCCGGAACGTGGGGAAAGAAGCTCTCTCACGTGTACTGGCATCCGGATGTTGTTCAAACAGCCTTGGATATTCACCCGTCTTGTAAGGTTCATGGTGGTCGTGAGAAGGCGTTCTTCAGAGCTGCGATGGAACAGTTCATACCAAAGACTGCTGCTTGGCGCAAGAAGATCGGTATTCATGTCGGAGGTGGTATGCAGGGTGGCCTGGACGCTGTGTTTGGGGGGCTGGATGGGAAGGTTGAGGTGTATAACAGAATCTTCCGCGCACTTTCTGATCAGACTCTAGATGATCCGTTTGGGTCCATCGACCATCTTGCTCCTAGATCGGAAGAATCCGGAAAATGAGTCTAGATAGATCAAAGACTTGCATTCACTTAGAGATGACAGGATAGCAAATTAGAACATCGTGCAATGATTTAAATGCTTGCAATTCTGAGCTTCCAAGTTTTGTTAGTCTGTTCCATAGTCTCATCCCAGTAGGGGCCTAAATTCTGCCCGTTGAAACTCAAAGTTTCGGGGAAATAAATTGGCAAAAGCGCCAAGACCGATGCTTTAATGGCTGACCGACCTATTCAGAAATACATGTTAATTTAACCTGTTCATCATTCGAGCAATTCTTTTACTTGGCAAATTCTCCCCTTGGTGAATAGCGCCACGCTTGAGATGAAAACCTGCGAGCCCTATTGAGGTTGGGTATCGTCAACTTGTGTGTTGGACCTCAAAGTAGCGTCTGGACGGCCGAAAAGTAAAATAGATTGTGCAAACAGATCGACATATTCTCCGATCTGTTCTTAAGTCTAGGCAATATCTTAGAGTTTGGGTAGGGCTTGTAAAACATCCCACGCGGGCCGTGATGATGGGGGCATCTGCCAAGACGGCTTGAGTGGGCAGTTCCGCCATGATGGAGTCACCCGCAGAAACCACGGATGACTCCGAAAGTTAAATCGAAGAGCCTTTCTAATTGAACATAGGTAGGAAGTAGTACTCAAGTTAAGGTTATCGACTTCCTCCGATATTATTACCAGGCGGCTAGTCTACTATGCAGTATGAGCGATAGTTTATCTCTTGGAGGAGTACTTTTACCTGGGATTGGAGCTATCAACAACGAAGCACGGCCGACGGATGCAGTACGATATCTATTCGTAGGAATATACGATGAATCAGAGGTATGATGCTTTGATTCTAGTTAGCTTCGCTCATGATTCATGTTACATTCATGAATCCAGACGTTGCGATAAGACCAGAAATGAAATCCTTTGATGATTCTTCTAGCTAACCGGGAATAGAACTCCTGGCCTAACGGTTAATACAATCTTCTGTTGATATTATGATTTCTTCCCTAATATCTATGGTGGAGATGATTTGTACTGTTATCATCGCCGTCTTCGTCGTCCCCGTTAGTTTAGTCACCCCTCATATCAACCCCGTAACCCCATCATCATCCCATTTGTCGTTCATGCCTTTTACCCGCCCGAATAGCAAAATTCTCCAGGAACGGGGTTGGTCTCGCCAAAAATGACTCCATGTACACGTAAGGAATGCGCTGTACGTTTGTGTAAGGATATAAGCCTAACACGGTCATTAAACACATAAGGTACTCCACCTCAATTCCAACTCAACACCGCGAAGTTCGCAACTAGGCAGGGAGGTGACTATGGAGATTCATATTGAGAGATGTACCCGAGACTAACAAAAATGGGCAATTTGCACCCTTAAAATCATCTAGCAAAGTACTTTACCCTTTGAGAAGGTTGAGAAAGCTTCAGTCGACTAAGATCTAATAGAGGCCGTGTCACTCGAATACTCCCTTCCTAGGCGCTCCAAATAACTCGCCCGGCAATTAAGGTCTCCATATTCCCGGCCAGAACATCGATTTGAAAGCTCGTAACACGCACAGCAATTGCCTCCGAAAGGATTGGCTTACGGCCGAAGAAACCACGCAGCTTGCCCCTTGGTGGGGTGGCAGCTGCAGAAGCGATGTCAGAGAGATGGTGTTTGGTTCGGGTGACGCGGCGGCTACAAGACGGGGCCGAACCTGCGGCCAGTGAGAGAGACACGGTCCCGAACCCCGCATGTCATTCGGTGTCTGCGGCGTTGAGCGGTTTCGATATAGTAGGGGCTGCAGATGAGACGATGGTCTGCGGCAGGGTGAGTACGGATCCGCTGAGGCGTTGTGTGGCTGGTGCCCAGCAACATGTCGTGTCACCTGCTCAATGCCGGACACGAAAACTGAAATCTCAGAAAGCTTTTTATCATTTTGCGGGTTGAATTTCTCTTAAAAACATGAAGATGTGCAATGAGCGACGCGATGGGCAGAAAAAGCTTCTTTGGAGCTAAGCTTTTGGC
Organism: Colletotrichum fructicola Nara gc5; assembly: GCF_000319635.2. NCBI lineage: Eukaryota > Fungi > Ascomycota > Sordariomycetes > Glomerellales > Glomerellaceae > Colletotrichum > Colletotrichum fructicola. The sequence goes on along the minus strand of NW_027094051.1, from coordinate 787,220 downwards.
AGTCAGTGCTCTTCCTTGACAGTTAATTAAGATGGCTTGGGCTTGGCCGTCTTGGCGAGAGGATCTCAACAACGACAACTTCACCCAATAACTCTGATCCCATCAGTGAGTCTCATAAAAACATGTATTGATGATAAGAAAAGGTGCCGATCTGAAGGAAAAAAGAAAGGTACTGTCTATTTCAGACATTGGTCATGATTGGCCTAAGTGAACGCTACGCACTGGTTCATCTGCACACGCCCACTATCAACTAATCCATCTCCAGTTGGGACAACATATCGAATTCGAATTTGTTGTTTTCTGAATATTCTCTTTTTTCCACGTCTTCCGTTCTCTCGGCCTGCCCGAAGACCAAACTTGCCATATCGCCGAATGTCTGCTGGTTGTATCTTCCGGATACTCATTGCCGACCGCCGAAAAGTAATGGAAATCCCCATGGCGTCATTCACCCCTTAGTACTCGGCCGATATGATCGGCCGGCAGCCGATTTGCGCGGATCAGAAAATCTTTTACCGGGGGCGGCGAGCATTTCCATTTATTTGTTCAAGAAGGATCCATCTTCATCCCATAAATTTTAAAAGCCTTTCATCTCCCACACTCTCCGTCGCATAAACCGCTGGAGCCTGCCCTCCTCCCCATGATTCATCCCTCCCCCTCCTTCCCGATTTTCCTCGCTTCCCCCTTCTCACCTGAAGGTAAAAGATTAAAGAGGCCCAATCTTACGGCTCAGGAGGGAGGCTGACTAGGACCACTGGGGGGCCGCGCTACGGTCGCAGGGTTTAGCGCCCTTGACCCTGCCGAGGATCCACGTTGTGGGCACGGGGGTGAGTTTCAATGTGTTCAGTTGATGATCGGACGAAAAGGGGAACTTGGAAGAATGAACAAACGAGAATTTGAGAGGCTGCCTGCGCACTCACTCACTCACCTTGTCCAACCAGCAGCCAGCGAGGAGCTCACCGATACGATCGGGCCTGGACCTGGAAGGCCATGTTCCCAACCTGCATGCCATAACTGGGACGAAAAAGTCGAGAACCGCTGGAGATGTGCGTTTTTATGACACGCGGTATTCCTGGTTAACAGCCAACGAAACGGAAGCCAGCGGAGTATGCCCCAGGCGAAGTCCGGTCTGAAGTTGATGATTGATGGTGCGCTGAGCGTCGGCAGATTCGTCGAGAGGCTGAAGAGGAGCAATTGTGGGAGTCGATCACAGATGGAACGAGGTTGCAGCACGGAAGGATCTCGTTCTATCTGAGATGCCGTCCGGCTTGTACATGCGTGTCTTTGGGATCGGGCAGATTACTCATTCGGCAGTACGGGTGAATTTGTATCGCCGGTGACCAGGGCGGCGCCCGGTCTGGATGCCGCATACGATGTGGTCGCCCGTTGCAGTTGACTGGCCATAGCAAACGGTGCCTGGGCAAGCCAGCGGGTACGAATAAGCGACTCACGTCACTCCTGAATGTGCGTCCCAAGGGAGAAACTTCTTGAAACAGACGATTACGGCAACCCAAATTTCCAGATGATGAACGTGGATGCAACAAACATGATCTGTCACCCGCACTGGCAGCATCTTCCCTTCACCGTCCGACCGTCCATTTACCTCCGTCAAGGAGTTCCCAGGCGTCAAATCTCCATCGCAAGGTCATCGAAGATGAGAAAGCCGAGGACCGACGATGGGATGGAGTAAGAAGTAGGCTCAGCCGGCGCGATGGGGACTTGGAGACGGACGAGGCATCGCGAAAAGGATGTGTTGGTGGGGGTCACTCGGCGGAGCCGCCTGAAAGATGCGTGATGGTACCGTTTCAGCGACCCCAGTCAGGAGTAGGACGGACAGGGATCATATCATGACGGACGCCTCGTGGGCGTCTGCGCAGGGACACCGACCAAAGACGGGCAAGACTCGGTCCAACAGGAGCCCACCTAGCCTCACTCAAATTAAACAACTGGGCGACTACAGCCAAAGACGGGAGCCCTGTCCGCGCCTGGGCCAATCGCTGGTATTCCCTCGGTCGGATGGTGTCCGGGGTTGTTGGTCTGCCATGTCCAATGTTCCAGGACCACGGATGGATCGCATCTGCGCGAGTCTGGGAGCAATTGGGGCGTCTGAGTCTCCAGAACTTCTTGGAAGGTTGTTGGACCACGCGGTGAGCAGCTCAACCCCTCGAGGGTGTGTGCCTGTCTTTCTTCTTTCGTGCCTGGTCAAGCGCTGGCCTGGGCTTTCCGTCCCTCGTCCGCTCCTCTCTATGAGTTCCTATCCCCTGAAAGCTTTTATCGCTACAAGCCGTCACGAATAGATTGGATCCCGATCCCTGGCTGGGTCCGGACTGGGCCGTCCATGACACCAGCGCAGTGACGACGACCGCTCGCATAGGGGTGCGATGGGTTTGCTCACCATCCATCCGTATAAGATCCTACTCATGCCACACCGGTTTTCTGCTCGTCTTTCTATCTGAACTCTGCGTCTCATTCCATCCGGTCAAATTCCATTCACGTTCATTCTTTCACACTCTCTTTACAGCTGTGCTAGCCACAAGCCACTCTTTTTGAGCTTTTTACAACATCGCAAGACAAATCCCAGTCTCTCACTCGCTTTTTTGAAACGACAACCTTCGCTTTCGTCGAGTTTATCAACACCGAAATCTTTCAAGATGCAGTCCAAGATCGTCACCGTTCTCTCTTTCGTCGCCGCCGTCTCGGCCCACGGCAAGGTCACCTCGCCCACTCCCCGTGTCGCTGGTGATGCCTTCAAGGAGGCTTGCGGCACCACCATGTGGAACACCGAGCAGTCCGACCCGTACGGCAACATCCAGGGCCTCGCCCAGCAGGCCGGCAGCAGCCTCGACGCCTCCAAGTGCGAGCTCGCCCTCTGCAAGGGTTACAAGTTCGCCGACAACACCAACATCCAGAGCTACTCCCCTGGTGAGACCGTCGACTTCAAGGTTGAGATCCGCGCTCCCCACACCGGTGTTGCCAATGTCTCCGTCGTCGACACCACCTCCAACTCCGTCATTGGCGAGCCCCTGATCTCCTTCACCAACTACGCCTCCACCAAGACCGGTGTCGCCGCCAACAACACCGCCTTCTCTGTCACTCTCCCCGACTCCCTCCCCTCCAACTGCGGCACCGCCGGCAACTGCGTTCTCCAGTGGTGGTGGGACTCTGCTGAGGCCGGCCAGACCTACATGTCTTGCGTCGACTTCACCTCCGGCTCCGGTTCCGGCTCCGGCTCTTCTGGCTCTACCACCCCCGCTGCTTCCGCGGCTCCCACCACCCTCGCCACCGTTGCTACTCCCAGCGCCACCCCCTCCACCCCGGCCTCTGGCAACTCTGGTGCCTCTGACGAGTCCGCTGCCACCCCCAGCGCCACTCCTTCCGCCCCTGCCGTAAGTCATTCCAATCCTTTAACGTCCCATATGTCCGAGGCTCTGCTCTTAGAGTTCGGATTGAAACCGTTAAGAAAGTTCAAAAGAGTTCGTTGTGCTGACCACGAAACCTTGACATACAGTCCTCCTGCAACAAGCGCCGCAGCTCGAAGCGGGCTCTTCGCAAGCGCTTCTAAACAGGAAAATAGAGTTTAGAGAGACGTCGGAGTCGCATCTGATACCCGGTCAGCCTTGAGACGAGATGACTTGGAAACCAGACCTGAAAGTTTCAAAAAGGGCTTGACCCCGCAATCTGGGATTTGCAATGTTCTTGTACAAAGTTCATACCATTCAATGTTCAATACTTATTCTTCGCCCAATACTTGACTGACACCTGTTGTCTACACACCGTAACGATGTGCGTCGTGACGTGAAACGTGATGTTCCGGTACATGAAGATCTTGGCTTATGCGGGGAATTTTGGACGAAAGGCACTCTCCGAGCAGTCCAACGGCCTCGCGAATGCTCGTATCCTTCGTCTGAAGGCAGGCCTTAGAAGGCGGTCTTATCGCGCAATTTGTCAGCTGAACATAATCATCACGCAATGTGTCTGGTCGAGAATAGCATCCCATCTTCCATCCCACCATCATTTGTTCACTGCACGTGTAGGAACTGAACCTTAGCAACTCATTAGATTGTCCAATGCACGACACCAAGTCCGAACTGCTCTAGTCGTCGTCTCTTTTCTGAACGACGTCGTCAACGGCAGCTAAGCCAGAAGAGTCCATCTCTTATGATGTTCAGCTAAGATCCTAGGATCGGCTCATCCACCCGTGAAGCGAACGATCATTTATCCACAAAGGCTGCAAATGTCTTCGCCAGTTGTAACCTCAGAGCCCAAGCAGACCCCTCCACCCCTGTAGCGATCCGCCAGCGCCCAGTGCTACGCTCACCAACTGCGTCGCATTCGTCAATCCGAGTCCTCCACCAAAAATTCATACCGATTGATGGCGACTCATAGCGGTGGCGGCGCACACGGCGGGAACGGAAGCAATTGCTGTCCCCGGTGCGCGCACCTTGAGCCCGTCACTGCGTCGTCCGAAACGAAACAACATCGGAGACTGCGGCGACGCAACCTTCCAAAGACCGGACGGCAGGCATCCCCTCGCTCCACATCCAGGCACAGCAGCGGCCGCCGATGCCGCAGGATAATCAGGACAGCCAGCAGCGACGTCCTTTGCAAACGCCGCGGGATCTGAATGGACTAGCTCATCGGCGTTCGGTCGTCGTCCCTTCATCTGCCCGTCGCGCCGAGTCAGCTGGCCCAGCCCTACAACATGGACTTTGGGCTGACGGACGTTTTTGCAACCGGATCAGCCGACACCCGCCTGGGCGGCGCACATGGGCGAGCTTACTTCGTCTGGAGGCAACGCCGCGATAACATCGGACGGTAGATCGGAAGCTGCGGACGACGGATTAAGATCGCAATTATTCGCCATCCATTTCAGCCAGGAGACTGTTGAGACCTGGCAACTCCATTTGAACCAGAGGTCGGCGCCTTTCTCAAGAAACGAAACGGAAACATGCCTTTAGGACGCCCTTGCTCATATCGCCGGCGGGATAGAGCATGAGTCAATGTCACCGAACAGCGATGACAAAGTTTGCCACAAGAAAGACCAGCTTGACGCTGTGAGCGCCAACGTTGCCCCTTCTGAACTCAACGTCGAGCAACTCGCCCGCCTAACCATTAACACCAAATCTCAAGCGACAGGGGCAAACTTCCCAGCCTGGAAGAACGAATACGCGGCTGTCGGCAATGTCTGCCTGCCTCTTCATTATGATGATCTTGAATAAGTTGTATTCACGGTACATGAAAAAAGTGTGTCGCGAGTCTGAACCATGGATCGGATTGAAAACCCGAGAGTCTGGACAAGAAACCCGGACGTCGATCAATCACGACATGGATCGACCGGACTTACTGCTTGTACTCCCGTGTTAACGACGACATTCTGTGACCTAATGCGGTCAAGGCATCTTTAGAAACATGCGGACGCGTCCGGACCGCTCGTTCGTCACCAGCAGGAAAGGAGTACATGCGGGTGCGTGGGCCCTCGACGCTACGAATTGCGTTTATCCTTCATCTGTCGCAGCAGTTGTTGCAGCATACGAGAGCATTGATGAGGGCCGTTGACATGACCTTACTTTCAAGCTCATCTCTGCGAAAGGTAACTTGGTGAAGCCAGGACAAGGAACATGTTCAATTCCCTTCCTATGCTCTAACATCTCAAGACCCTTTGACCCGCCTGGGGTACCAATCATCCGCAGGAAAGCGGATTCCGGCTGTTCGTTTCGCAGGTTTGCCTTCACGATTCCCGCCGGGCAGAATGGCGAAGTCTGGTGGTGGCGAGTCGGAGGGTCCCGCTCCATGGATCTTGATCGCAATCTGGCCGAGTGTCCAGCATCTCCACCCCTGGATGCATCAAGCAACAGGGATCTTCCGGCGTTGTGGCAGAGTGGTCTAATGCGCAAGACTAGAAATCTTGTTCCTTCGGGAGCGTCTGTTCGAATCAGGCCAACGTCGAATTCTTTTGCAGCTTCGGAGCAGCCGAATTTGTGGCAAGGATACTTTTTGCAACGGTTTTTTGCACCCCAATCGTCCCTAAAGTTTCAAGATTCTACACAGATTGAGAAGCCGAACATAGATACCTGTCTCTATGTATGAAAACCTGAGTTTCTTGAAGGAAGAAATTCTTTAGTGACGGAGCCAGCACCCTCGCTGTAAACCCGCATTTCGTCGTGACTTTGGTAGAATTGGCCAGTTAACTTACCGAATATTCATTCCTTCGGTGAAACATGTTTTACGGGGACGTTGTATTTCTGATGGCATTCACTGGTTGTTAGTACAATTGACCAAGACATGGCTTGTCTTCAAGTCAGAAGGGTGATTGTAAATTCCTGAGCCTGCCACAACATGGCAACCAGCCAACACAATGTCTCTCAATTACGGACAGACGAAGATTTAAGCCCGTAGTATCCCCACTAGCTTGATTCGCGAATCTGCGTTGAAGATCAAAGTTTCCTTAGCGCATGCTTCAGCTCGTTGCACTACACGCGATGGTATCAGCCGTGGCTTTTGCAGCATGCATTCTAAGCCTCCCGTTCGCGCATGCCACCAACGACGGTGTGTATGAAGGTACGTTTATTCCGGGTTTTAAGGGAGTGTGTAATAGTGAACTTGAATTATTGATCCTGTTTCCACAAAGACAATGAGCTCACGCAGCACTTCGGTAATGGCTTCCGCTCAAGCCGTATGCCGATTTTCAAGCGTCAAGCTACGGCCGGTGTCGAATCTCCTGTGCCCGTCTTGCAATTCGTCTTGACCATCATGGACTTCACTAGCTCCGTTCCTCCAGCCACTATTTCGGAAATATTTCCATCGGTCTCTTCGCGCAACACGATTATCTCTTCGTCAAACGCCTTCTCATCAGTGGCTTCTCCGACCACCGGTTCGGGGATACCTACGCCGATGGTTTCGAGCAGCAATGCTGTCACTTCATCAATATCTTCAGCGGCTGCTATTCGTCCATCTCAGCTGAGTCCGGAAACTGTTGTAGCCACTGCATCTCCTCAAACCCCCAGTTCTACAATGAACAACCCAGGACAACCATCATTTCAGACATCCAACGCCAATTCACAGGCCCCTATGGCATCGATATCTTCGACACAGCCCTCATCTCATCCAAGCACACCATTCTCGGTCGTAACGAGCTCCAGATCATCAAGTCCCTTGTTTTCGAACACCTCGTCGACTGCTTCTACAAGAATTGTAGACTCACAAACAAGTGCTCAGGCTCAAAGCTTCACATCAACCTCCACGTTGGGCATTGGATCCCTGAGCTTGAGCACAACCCCGACTACGCAGAATTCGGTGAATACATTCACAATCACCCGTTCTAGTGCGCCATCGTCTGCTCAAACACAGACCACCAGTTCGACGGCATTTCCTTCTGAATCTTCCGGTACTACATTTACTACAAGAACTTCACAAAGCACGAGTACAGCCAGTGAAACAGGAAGTAACACGGGCATTACTACAGAGTTCACCAGTTTTGATATCGCTACGAGAACATCGTCAACACAGACATTCATGACTAGTCCGACATCACTTCCCACAGCGATTACATCAACATCTTCCACGATAGGATCCTCCCTGACCGCTTCGTCAGCTGATAGCTCCACAAGTGAGCCTAGTACGGTCACTAGTAGTAGTGCGAGCGGCTCTTCTTCAACTTCCACCAGCACCAACAGTGGTCTGTCCACAGCCAGTACCAGTACTGCCTCGCCCACCACGACTACCAGCGTTGTCTCGTCCACATCAAGCACCCAGAGTACATCATCCTCCAGCACTAGCGGCACGTCAACGAGCACCAGTAGCATATCGAGCAGCTCTGGAATCAGTACCACATCGACCCAGTCAAGTACTACGGCCTCTAGTTCGACCACAGGTATGCCCTTCTCGATAGCACGCCATTCGGGTTGAAGAAAAGCTAACACGCGCAGCTCCTACTTCCACTATAATACCCGCCCAAAACGTATGCCTCAAAGTGACGAGCCCAGCGTCTCTACAGGGTTACAAAGTGACTCTTGGCACGAATCGCTTCGTTCTCAAAGCCGGGAATGACGCCACACCAGCTGCATTGTTCGACATAAACCTCACCACCGGCCAGGTCTTTGAGAGTACCGGCCAAACAGTTGCTCTAGCTGCGCCTTTCGCCATGGATACGAGGCCCCTGAATGGGTATTCGCCAGCTCAGGCCGCTGCACTTACGTTGGCTCCTCTAATCTGCCAAACGAGCTCTTCCGGCCTTATTTCTGGTGCAACGCTTGCCTGCTCAGCAACCGACAATGATGGGCAGAATGCCGCAACATACACCAGGTTCTTCTATATCACAACGGATGCCAATGGTACGATTCGAATGGCCATCGCTAGCCGAGTCTTCACCGCCACGCAAGTAGAGTTCACACTAGCGCCATATTCTGGCGTTGATTGTACTTGATTTCCGAGCAGGGGAGGCTTTCGGGATACAACAGTGACCACCGAAGGATCGGGGCGTCCATGGCCAGCTGACTGTTCATCTCCGCGCCAGATACATTGGCTGGAAAATCTGGTAAGGCTAGAGACGATGTTGTATAATGAAGGGTGATTCACGGAGAGAGACGTTGGCCCTTTGAGTAGCTATCATCCAAAGCCGGCCAGATAACTGCAACAGGGCTGTCACAGCGTTTATTTATCCTCGTTCTCTGTTGTTTGGAAACCACATATAACATACGCTGCTGTGTCACTGGTTTCAAGTTGCTCCCTTGATAAATGAGTCTCATAAAACAAGTGTGAAATACACAGAGCCATGTGGACAATGAGCCCAAACAGTCCGACATGGGTCAGAATTCTAAAGAAAAGTGTCGAAAGAAAACAGGCTGGTACTTGCTCCTATCTGGTATCTTCGAAAGAATAAGCAAAATAGGGGCTTTTTATGTTTACTTTGTCAAGTTACTTGGCTTCTTTTCTTTCCTGTCTGTAATTGAAACTAGAATGGGAGAATGCAGTTTCTAGGTAAAAGAGCCCCTTTAAAAAAGGTTTGACCATGTCTTTGCGACTTTTCAGGCTTGACTTCATGTCGTCCCTACTGAATACACTTGATACATTGTTCTTTCGGACTTGCATGACATCTAGGTGCGCTCAACCATCTCTACGCGCTTGCAATGCCCAGATGTCGTTGAGAACACAGCCAACCTTATATTTTTACCCCATACTCCCATGATAGTCTTCACGGGGGCATCAAGCAGTCGTGTCAGTGCTCTTAGAGTATCTCTTGCCTTCTGAGCAGACTGAGCCCTCGCCCTAAGTCTTTATCCCACGCTTGAAGGATCTTTTGTGTCCCTGAACATTTATACCAAGGCCCAATTACATCCTTTTCTTCCACTTCCACCTTATTGCAACTACAAATCTCCCTCTCCCCCTCACCTCCATATTCCATCTTCCACTCAACTTTGCATCATCAGGCTTCAACTCATCAGAGCTCACAGGCAGCGTCACCAACGGAACCACGCTGTCATCAACTGCGTAAGTAACCCGGCAATTTCCTTCCCGAATCTTCCCTCGCGCGATGATGATATTTTCTCATTCCAAATCCGAGGCTGCGTCAGCGGTCGGTGCGGACCTTCCATCATACAACTGACCTTGCGCTTTCTCCCCCACGATCTGATTTTCATCCCCAAAGAGTTCTTTCCACTGACGACCTTGAGATTTTAGGATCGATATCGTCCTCACCCGCGTCGATCGAGCGTTCCTGCCTCTTCGACAAACCTTTCGGCAACCGCGCCCCGAACTCCTGACCTGTTCGCTGCCGCCTATCGCAGCATCGCAAGGCAGCTCGGCGTAAATTGCCGGTACGATTGCTATGGTATGTTCTTCGTCATGTTCAACACTTTGGTCGCCGATTGCTGTGGTGATGACATCGTCGAGTGATGGTGGTCTGATCCATGCTTGGGAGGGCAGGATGATTGATCCCTCTCGTGTCTGAACAGCGCTTTCCTCTTTCATACAACTCCCATGCACATTTTTCTCGAAGTCTGGCTAACCAGGATGTGTCGTGTCACAGATTCTTACCATCACCTACCGCCTGTGGCAGGTCCTCTGGTCGCTCCTGCCAACCAGTACCACCCCGGCTCAGATGCGAGAAATGCTACCTCCCGACAGCTATTTGCACCGTAAGCACACTTGTTCTTCTTAAGATCTTACCAGGATGATTCTGTCATGATGACAACCCGGCAATGGTGCCCTGAAACCTGCTTGGTGGGCAGGATGATTGCATTCTCAGGTGTCTGAACAGTCACGCTTGCCCCGAACAACAGTCCCACCGTCTGGATCTCTGCAGCGTCTGACCATTTTCACAGAGCAAGTCTTCTGGATGCCATTGGGGCTGATCCTCATTGTCGAAGGCTGCCGTTTTGCCGATGAGCCCTTGATACCGCGACGTCTCAGGCGAATTCGAGGGCTCCATCCCATAACGCGCCGCGCCGTGACCCAGCTGCCATGGTGAGAAGGACCCAAGAAGCTTAGCTTGATCGACGGAAGTGCTCCCTAGGATAAAGTCGAAGCGTGATGGCGATTTCATAAACGGCAAAGGTTGCCGCATTTGCAACGGGTAAGTTGCCATTTCTCATCGTTCCCATTCCTGCCAAGCCTCTGTGGTGATGACAAACTTCTCGCGATGCTGATCGCTGGTGCGAAGCGACCATGATTTCTTTTCAAATTGTTCTGAAACTCTCCATCTCCCCTTCAGTTTACCAAATAAAACTGCTAAGAATACTGGACTAACATTCATCTTTACAGGTCTCGATTCCAAGTTCGTCTGCAACACCACCTTCGGGGTTGAGTAACACCTCTTACAACACTCTACCGCTTAGACACTTGGAAGATCGCGATGTGGGGCCCTGGATAGAAGAATATCATGGGTGGCTTGCGGGCTTGGCCAATCGTGCCCTCAGCACGTGCGCGATATATAACACGCGCCTAGCCGGATTGAGCCTCGAAAATTTTCGGCAACCTCCCTTCTGCATCACCTCCAAAATCTGGTCGAGAGTTGTCATGAGGCTCTCTCAGCGAAAGACCTGAGGAGCGGCCGGCAAGCTTGGTGTTCACCCAGGAGCGATGCGTCTGCTCGTTTGAGATGCGCTGTCATACTAACTGCAGCATCTCTGGCACCAGCCAAGTGGAAGGAACAGAACGCGTCGCCATCCAGTCTCGGCGGTTTGACGCGATAGCATCGCGGAACAGGTAAGCCCACTCCCCTCTCCATTTCTCACTTCACTTTCCTGCCTCGCGTGATGTTTTCTCAAATTTAATTAGACGTCGAGATCCAGCCTACATCTGGATCTTTGAGATCAAAACCTAGAGCCTGACACCTGGCCTCAACTCTCATTTGAATGAATTGTCGCACTCATGTCGAACCCAAACTGACATGACCAGTCACAGGACCGCCATTTTCATGGGCTCGATCAGGCAGCGGGCAGCCGGACTGCGGGTGCGGAGGATATTTCGAAGCAGAACAGATCAATTGACTTCAATCATCAACCCGATTTTCTTCGCTTGTGCTCCATCGTGATGCGAAATGAGTGTTACCCACGAGATGGTCCATCAACTACGCCAATCTCATTTATGCTCCCGTTGCACAGATGTGAACCACGCCGTCAACGATCGAAGCACACGCATCTTAGAAATGCTTGCCACTTCACTGCAACGTCGAGAAAGTCTGATCCTGTAGGAGTCGAAGTTCCACATGAAGAGGACGATCCTCTGTCGAGGTGTCCCTGCAGAGGCTGTTGAGGGACCCATGGTGCATCTTGAGCTTTGGCTTCTGGCATGAGCCCTGTGCGTTCTCGGCTTGAGCGATGGACCCTTGGTTTCACCTCGATAGCCGTTCGCTGGATTCTTCGACTTCATCATCCGCTGTTCTACGTCCCCGCCTCCCCTGTATCACAATCGAAGCTAACATCTTCGAACAGGTCCTCTGTCCACCCCATCTCTCCGCCAGGGACTACCCCGTGATCCATTTCCCCGGACGGAGCACCGCGCCATACGCGACTGGACCATCTTACCTTCAACATCAGATGACGGCGTGCACTGATACATCGCCAAGTCGAGACCTGCGGTGACGGCGCGGGGTCGAGTCTTGTTCGTCAGCATGAACATGGGACCACATTCTTGCCGTCATCAACCCCACGGTCCCCACCTCCGCTGAACCATCCCCCGCGGGGTAGGCGATCGCGAGCCACGCAGTCGAGACCGAAACGCCGGCGTGAGCTGCGGATAGTCTCTCCATTCTGGACAGGTCTGCGTGACGCAGCAGTATCTGGTGCCCAGGAGCCGTTCTTGTCATGACCCAGTCATGAACACAGTGCTGTTAGATCGCTCCGCAATGCACAGCCAACACAGATAGACAATATCCTGGCAAGCGCGCCGTGATCAAATGTTCTAGACCTGTGTTTACAAGCTACGTCCTACTTGTCAGCGTCTCCTCTCCGACTCATCTCGACCAAGGCTCGACATGCACCAGCATCTCTGTCCATCGTCTAGTTCAGGGATGCCGCGCCCAGACCCAACTGTAGTAAAACCCAAACTTGACCCCGCTCTCCTCCACATCACGACGTATCTCCTCTTGCAGCCTATCAATATCTTTCTCGGACTGCATTGTCTCCAGCCCGCCGTCCTCGAGCACGCAGAGCATCACCGGCCGGACCAGCTCTTTGGAGATCTTGAGCATCGGCTCGTGCAGCATGTCCCTGGTGCCGAAGGAGTTGAAAATCTTCTCGTCCACGTCCACAAACCCTGCGTCTTGGACGATGAGCGGCAGACGGGCGGGCATACTGCATGATAGTCAGTCAAACCAAAGTTTCTCTGGTATCGCAGAGCACATATTCGAGAGGGTGACGTACAAGGGATCACGTCCGACCTTCATGGACCACAACGTCCCAATCCTCATCCACTCGTCAAAAGCCTTGCTGGGCGGAATAACCCTCCACACAGAATCCCCCACCTCCTCCCAGTGCAAATAGCCACCCGGCCGCAGCAGCGCATACAAATGCTTCGCCACAACCGCCCAGTCATCCTTCTTCATCCCCAACGATATCAGCCTCACGTGCACCATATCAAACGTCCCGTGCATCTCCTGCGGAAACGGCTTCAGCGCGTTGTGCTGCATCATCGACATGTTCTTCGGCAGCTCCGACGCGGGCGGGAACTTGGTCGTGTCCATGTCGATGCCGCGCAGCTCCGCCGTCGAGGGCAGCTGCGCCGCCATGTCGCGCAGCCAGATGCCCGTGCCGGTCGCGAGCTCGGCGACCCGCGGCGCCGGGAGCTGACGCAGATGTGCGAGGATTTGGGGCGGGCAGAGGCCGCCGCAGAGAGGCAGCCAGATCTTGTGGTGGTTGTACTCGAGGCGCGCGCGCTCTTTGGCGACGTCGCCGCGGTTGAGGACGTAGATGCTGTCGTCGTCGGGGTTCCAGCGTTTGAGGCCGGAGTCGAAGTGCGGGCGGGAAACAGCGGCCATGGTTGCTTTGGTTTTGCTTCTATGTAGTTGCTAGTGTTACGTTTGCGCACCTTCGCCCGGGGAGCAAGCAAGCTTGCCTCTAGACTGAACTTATAATCGCTCACTCTGCCGGGTTCGCCCCGAAGCTGTCACCTCTCGGCGAGATTGAGTTGGAAGCTGATGAAGTCTCGCCCTATCTCACCCAGGATCACTTATCACCCCCGAGCTTCAACAGCTCCTTTGCCTTTCGGCATTCTCTCCCCAAGCCCACCATTGGCGGGAGCTGTCCGCCAAGATGGGATCTAGATTCAGGAGAGTTCAGCTCAAACCCGCTTCATATGGCTCGTGAACCCGACGAATCCGACAGTCTGGCGGGCTGGGAACTCTGATTCTGATTGAGTTTTGCGACGCGGGAAACATCCGGAGCTAAGGTGGGGGGCCCGGAGCGTGGTCGCCCGGTCGGCGCGGTCTAAAGCGGCCGAGTGGGGTTCGGAAGACGACCGGAGCTTGATGGGCTCGGAAGTCAGCCGCAGCTTGACGTGCCTTGGAGTCCTTCACGTGGATGGCTTTTGGGTGCCCGTGAAAACGGCGGGATTGGCATCGTCTGCCAAGGACCTAAGTCAGTTGATATTTGAAATGGACGAATCATGAGGCCCGATATTTGGAAAGCTGTTTCTTTGTGTCGTCAAGCTCGTAATGAGGTTGGCGGTGGCTTGGGCAAAACATTCCGAAGCCGGCTCCATGCCAAATTCGGCTCCCGATCAAGTTCTTTGAGATATGTCTCTGGGTCCAGACTAGCTTATCTAGCCATGATGACCAAATAAATACAGAGCCACTTGTCTCATCCAACGTAGCCATGTCGACCTTCAGCTTACCGTCGAGTATTGGCACGAAGCGAATTATTCGGGGTTGAGGGCTTCATCAGAGATTCACCATGCCCATCGTCGGAGAACATGCATTCTCACGGGCCAAGAACTACGCTTACCCCGAGGCCTTGATCGACTGCGTCAACCAGGGAGACAACGTCACCTACAACATCGACGCCAATGACTTTGACTGTAGCTACTTTGGCTTCTGCAGCTGTCCGCGGATGACGGCTGAGCCAGACATTGCCGGTCGGGGTGTAAGTCATTGATTCACTCCCACGCATCTCTTCTCCGTTGACCCCCATCGCGCACCAGGTCATCTTCGCTTTCGTCTTCACAGCCTTCGTGACCCTCTTAACAACAATATTCTGCCTCGTAATCGGCCGAACGAACGAAGAGCGCCAGACCATGAACCCGCTCGACCGCTTCTTCCGGAAACACGTCTCCGCCCCCGCGCGCAACCTCATGCACCGGCTGCACATGAACCCAGACCTGCAAGCCCTCGTCGCGTACGACCTCGTCAACACGCTGAGCGACCTGCAGCTCGTCACCGGCATGGCCATCCTCGTGGCCGGGATGAAGCAGCTCTTCGAGGGGACGATATCCACGTACCACTTCATGATCGTCACCGACCTCGCGTGGTTCTGCTCGAATACGCACCTCTTCTCGCTGCTGGTCATCACGAGCATGCGCGACAGCGTCAAGCGCACGCACCCGGAGCGCTACAACGAACAGAACATGGTCCTGCCGCGGCGGATGGCAAGGGCGTTACGGATATTTTTCATGGCCACCACGGTTGTGCTGCTGCTCTACGCTCTGTATGTTGGTGGTTACGCCGAAATATACGAGCCCGGTCAGTTCCGCTGTCCCATGAAGTGCTCGCTGGGGCTGCCCAAGGGCGGCGACCCGGCGAACCTCATGATCGTCAACATGGTGATGATGGGGTACTTTTACGGCGTCAGGATCTTCATGAGCTCGCGCACGGGGCGGATCTTCTGGATGGACCACGTGCGGAGCCGGCTCATCGACAACCAGACCCAGCAGTTCAACATACTGCAGCCCGAGGCGGTCTTCGTCGCGCGGTGGACGGAGAACACGGCGTGGCGGTGGTGCAAGGCGGCGTTCCGCGGGGTGTGGTACTTCTTCGCGTCCGAGGTCGAGACGATCGTCGGGCTGATGGCGTACTTCAGCTTCGGGATCCAGGCCGTGGTCGACGACCGGCGCATCGGGCACTCGGAGATGGAGCAGGACGAGAAGGACGAGGAGAACAGCCTGATGTTCAGCCAGCTGGTGCCCATCTTCCTGCTGATCATCCCCTTCATGGGGCTGTTTGAGTCGTACGCGCGACACTCGGTGGCGGACAGGGAACGGCGGTCGAAAGAGCTGGACGAGCTTGGTGCGTCGGACGGACTTTGACATGGGGGCACGGGTTGTTTGGATGGGGGGCAGCAAGAATGACGTATGATGAAAAGCGATTTCGGGTGCAGAAACTCTCAAGATACCAGGAAAGAAATGGAAAGGGCATTACACATTTAAGCCGAACATCGGATGAGAAGACAGTTTTGAGTTGGGCGACATGGAAGCATGTGCTTCGCTCAACAATGCGAGTGCGGCGCAAGGCGCGGTTCGGTTCATCGCGAGTCCCCTTCTCGTGCAGGGATGATGACGAAAGACGCAAACGAAGAATAATGGGTTGCCTCTTCCCGAGCTGACGGGCCTGTCGAAACATTTGACACATCGACCGCCATCAAAGACCATCATGCATGCATCGTCAAAAGGAAAGACCCGCGGCCACAGACATTCCCCAACGATGACCTGGATCTGCCAGTGATCGGTAGCCCAACGCCAAGAGAAGGCCTGTCAAGCCGCTCCTACAGGGCTCGAATTGCTGCCATTTGAGCCCTCCTTGGCCCGTCGACATGCGGGAGTGTCTGAACCCGTCCCCCCCCTAACGCAAGACATTTGCGGGAGCCCAATGAACAGGCTCAGTCAGTCAGTTTGCTCTCTTAGCCTTTGCCGCTAGTACCCCCATCATCACGCTCTCGGCATAGCGGTGGCTGAGCGAAGGGGGCGCTCTCCCGTGAGATCTCGACTAGCTCTGCGGGTGATTTGAGTGAGGTGATTTTGAAACGATGCCAACGGGTGGTGAGCCACCGCCATGAACATTTCAAGAGGAATAGCAGGATGATTCTCGTCACCATCTGGAACAGCATCATGCGGGCTTCTTAGGCAGCCACATTAAGCGAAGCCAGGGGGCGGCAAGCCGGGGGGAAGACAAACGAGAAACATGGAGCTCGCCCCACGATGTAAGCCCACGAGCTTGTTTGGAACCCATGTTTCTCCCCTCGACATAGGATGGTGAGAAAACTCCCGAGATCCCAACATCACGGGTGCATGCTGCATTCTGCACTCTCAGACCTCGCCGCACTGAGGACGCATTCCTTCATCATTGAACAACCCGTCGTCATCAACGCCTTCACCCGTGCTTGCGCAGGACACCCGCCCGGGACATAATAAGCCAGGCTCAACCTGTCCCACTGCCCCTGTCACCATCTCCGCTCTCTACCAATACAAGAGATACCCATCTCACACAAGCCAAACTACACCACATCACCTTCAACCTACCCCCTCTTCAACTACACACTATGCGTTACTCAATCCTCTTCGCCGCAGCCGGCGCCTCAGCTGCCTCGCTGGAGATCATGACGGCCCCCAACGCCGAGCACATCGGCTCGCCCGTCCGCCGCGACCTCGCCTCCTGCAACTCCGTCGCCACGGCCGTCCTCCCGCGCATCACCGACGCGGCCCCCACTCTCCCCGTCGACGTCGCCAACTACCTCGCCTTGTCGGCCTCCGTGACGGACCCCTGCTCCGACCCGACCATCACGGGCTCCATCGGTTCTGCCTACTCGACCTACGCCAAGTCTTTCACCTCGTGGAAGGATGCGCACATGAGCGACTTCCGCGCCGTCTGGCAGGCCTGCAGCGACGTCCAGGGCGTCGCGACCGTGTTGCCGCTGGGTACGGGCCAGTGCAGCTCGCTGGTTGCGGAGATTACCAGCGCCGGACCGGTAAACCCTGGCGGCGGCAGTGGAGGTGGACTTGGTAATGGTAATGGAAACGGAGGCGGCCGGTCTGGTAATGCGGCCGGGCCGAGGGAGACTGGTGCTGTTATGGCTGCTGCGGCTGTGGCTGGCTTTGTTGTTGCTGCTATCAACTAAGGGACAGATGTGGGGTTAGGTATGGATACATGATGGACATGGGCATGGACGACATTATACCAGCACCGGCGTTATGAATAGTTTATACAGTTTTAATACAGCTACTCGTTTCTGATTAAACGTTGTCTCGTTCACATTGCTCAATGACGGTGACATATCTGCCCTCCCCTGTTATATGTTTACAGTTGGTATCAAAGCTAGCCTGACAAGGCTAACACATTATCATTATTACCAAATATCTACATGAACACACCCTCCACCCTCACTGCAAGATGGCAAAATTCCACCCTTCCTTCGCGCTATGCAAACTCTGCAAATTCCGCTTCAACCAACACCTCAGCTCCGTCGTGCCCTCGCCCGTCGTGACGTTACCCCAGCCGGCGCCGGTGCACTGCGCCGTCTTGGAGCAGATGTCCATGCACTCGCCCATGCTGCTGGCCAGCATGTTGGACATGTCGATGGCCTCGTTGTCGCCCGAGTAGTCGACCCCGCAGACCCGCAGGAACCGCTTGTCCGAGCCGACGGGGCTGTAGAACGTGTTGGCGGCCTCGGGGCACAGGGCGTTGGGGCCGGTGGTTGCGGTTGGTGATGACGATGAAGTAGAGGACGTCTTGGTTGAAGTGGCGGGCGTCGTTGATACGCTTGACGCCGCGGAGGGGGATGATGCTGTTGGGCTGGACAGAGGTGTCGTCGGGGAAGCGGCGGCGACGCCAGTCGTTGGTGTAGGTGTCGCGGAACTAATATACAGTCAGCAAATTCATCTTCATCATCCATCAAAAAGGTCATACCTTGTCCGCGCCGCGCTCTCATCCGACTGATTCGCCTTTGACGCACCCAACCCCACGCCAACACCGACTCCAACACCCACGCCGAGCACCACGAGGATAATGAGGCACACAAGGAGCCAGAAAACCCACATCCTCAGCCCGCAGCACTTGCGGTTCCTCCTGTCCTGCCCGCGCGCCGCCCGCCTCTCCTGGTCGTACAGGCTCAGCCCGCGCTGGCGGCCGCCGCCCTTCTCGCTCGGCGGCGGGGTGCCCTCGCGGTAGAAGGTGTACTCCTCGTTGCCTCCCGGCGTCGGATCGTCGCCGGCCCAGTACACGGAGGGGATCGAGGCCTTGCCGAAGATGGAGCCCTTGCCGCTCCGGACGGTGGGCGCTTTGCGGGGCGACGGGACGATGCGCTTGGCCTTGATGTCGCGGGGGACGATGGGGACGGGCTCGTCGGGCGGCGGAGGGAAATTGAACCCGTTCATCTTTTCTTTTGTTGGTTGATTCTGTTCCAGCACTTGGGCAGCAATCGAAATGATCCTTCAAACTCTCTTTTTGGGCGTGTGTTTGCTGGCGTCCCAGCTGGCTGGGAAATTTTGGGTTTCTTCTTTCGCTATGCCAAACGTTCCAGCGCCACCATCATCTCGGTCCTCCCGGGATAACACGGATAGCAATCCCTCCTTCCTTTCTTCGTTAAGCCTCTGTCTTTTCGTTGATGCCTAACCAGAGCGTGTAAGACAGTTGATTTTGTGAAAAATAAGCGAGCGTGTGTTGTGTGAGTGCGACGTGGTTGTTCGCGTTGCTACCAAGCGAGTGCCGATCGTATGTGCGAAATCGTAATTTGGGGGCGGGAGACAGATGGACAGATGGTGTTTGGGGCCAGGCGCAGCAATGCGATTGCGCGCGTTCGCTGGGACTCTGCCGCGATACCTTTACAACCCAACAGTGTGCTGTCCCGTTCAACGTTCAGAAAACCAGTCCCCGGAGCGAAACGAGTGACGCCGGTGATGGGAAACGAACGACTGAATGAGTGAACGAATGGAAGGGGAATGAATGAATGGATGGGATTGCGGGGTGTGGGAGGCAGTAAAGCAAACGAAAAAGAGTGGACAGCGACTCGGACAGAGAGGAAGCACTGATAGAGAGTTTCAATCGCAACCCATGATCCCTTCTCCGTTCGGAACTCTCTTCCTGGCGTGGCCGTCTCCCCCCCTCGTCCCCTGGGGCCCTTCTTGTGTCATAACAGAGGGTTTTAAGACTCGTAGAGTGCTGAAAGTGGTGGTGCCCCTGTTGTGATAATTTCCCGCGCCTGGGGGATGATGTGACGGACTAAGCCGCTTTGGCACGTCCAAGCAATCGGCACCATGGAACGGCGTTGGGGGGTTCCGCAGGGATCATATCAGCAATGCGACTCTTCGAGGCCTGAAGGGGAAACTCTGGGTGCAGCATCCTTCGGTTGGTTTTGCTGTGCTGTTATTCAGGATGGAGCGGTTGAAGCAAAAAAAGACAGTTGGTTGGATGTTTCGTTCTCCAATTGATGTTCAACGGGGATCGACACTGATGACCCAAGACATGGAAGATCTGATTGTCGGTTTGCCATTTCTTCCCGCCTACCTCAACTGACAAGACAGATCTGGGCTTAAACAAGCGTGGCTCACCTGAAGAGATGCGATGTCACTCGACCAAACAAAAACCACCCAACCAACCAATTCGCTACCGAAGAGGAAGAACTCCCCCTGGAACGATACGTTCGGCGGGATGTTTTCCACGATAAGAAAGGTCCCATCTCCCGCTGACGAAAAAAAGGGTCTTAGCGCAAGGGTTGAGAAACTAGAGCAGCAGCCCGTTGCAGTCAACACAACGACGGCGCATGTGCGGCAAGCCACCCAGCCATTGGATTTGGGGGGGACGCCCCCGAGATTGAGAAAGGTGACGCTGGAGCGCGACGCGAAGGAATCGCCCTTTCGCGCAGGCGAGGGTTTGGGGTTCTGTTGGCGCCGGAGGTTTTGCCATCTGTTCCCCCTTCATCCTGGCCTTCTTTACGGAGAATCTTCTTACGGATGCAGACCCCCGAAGAATTGGCGAGTCGATTTCCCTTTCCCGTCGTCGCACGGGATGGGCCTTGCTGTGCATCCGGTCCAGACCCCAGTAGCTCGAACATCTGTTCTCCTTGGCCTTGCAACTGTGCGATTGCTGTGTCTGTGGGCATGTGAATGAGTAAGTGAGTGGAAGTGTGAGTGTGAATGATGCGCTTCGATCGCTTCCGCCTTCCCACCAACGGCTGCAGCGCTACACGTCGCACACAGATCCCGCGCCCGCCGCGCAACGCAACGCAACGCAAGCACGCTGGCCGCTGGAAAGGGTGGCGTTGCAAGCAAGAGCCTCACAGATATTGGTTGGCCGAGTCACTTGATCCAGGCTGCGGCAGGGTAAGGTGAGAAAGGAGCAGCGACCAAGGAACCAAACAATTGAGTCAGTATGAGAGGAGCAGGTTTTGTGGGAGCGAGTGCTTTTTAAGTGAGGAAGGGAGGGAATTACGCTGCGGCGTGGGTGTTTATGTTTGTGGCTAAGAAAAGATGGTCAAACCAGGCCAGCGCCTCGAGTTTACGACTCAGTGGGTGGGAACGTTCATCTCAACTTTTCGTCCCAACGGTGTCCCTGCGAAAGAAGTGTGCGAAAGAGATGAGCTGCCCAACCTGCCACACGTTCCTGGAGCTGTCCTAAGTCCTGACGGGATCCGCGTTCTCGGGGCTGTCTGTCTGTGTCTCTTCGAGCTAAGAGAGGCAGAGAAATTTGAAAATTCTGGCCCTGCTCAAGGCTAGAACACGGGAAGGGAAAAACAAGGAAAAACAACAACATCACCTTCCGTATTGGCGCCCGATAATCAAACTGTCAAAGCCCAAAGCAGCCATTCTCTCTCATTTGGCATTGCATTCCAAGGCCAGAGCCCTTGTCAATTGGGAGAGAAGAAAAAAAGCCCAGGCCAGCGGAGGGCAGAAAAGAATTCCCCGACGCAGGCCACGGCAGGCTGCAGGAAAGGAAGAAACATGCCAACGCGGGCGGCGCGCAAAACACGGTACAACCTTCCAGAAGGAAAACATCATCTGCCGGGCATAAACAAGAGAAACAAGCAGGTCTTTTTTCCCACGGGAAATGAGAGAAGCTGGACGGACGGGGGTGCATCGTTTACTCGTGTCGTCGCATCCAGGGAACATCTCTGCAAAAGGCCATCAAGTTCGTGCTGCCCATGCTTGCCCTCTTCCCTTCCCGCGGCCCGCCACCGGTTCCAGGCTGATCGCTGCAAGTCGGGCGTAAAGTGGTGTGGATCGTCTCCACGGATGACCCGGCATTCCGCCCATCGGGCACCAATTAAGCCAGCTCGAGGCCAGTCTGCTCGCCTTTCTGCGCATCCCTTGGGGATTGACGTCTTGCCTTTAAACATGACCGACGTCCCGGATGCGGATAGAGGTTGCATGCACTCCCGCAAGACCTTTCCTTGCTTTGTTGTTGTGGTTTGGCATTGAATTGCATTTTTCGGCGGTTTTCTTTTATTGTTGTGTTGATTGATTAAACGGCCTGTCCTTACCGTCTTCATTCACCTCGTCCCACACTGCACCACCCACCCACCCATCCAGAAAAAGAAGAAGTGTTTGAAGCCATCGTCACTTTGCAGCTCCCAAAGAAGAAGTCCGTTGTGGGGTTGCGAAGGGAATCAAAGTGTTACTCGACCTGAATCTGCGACTGCTGCGACTCTGAGCCGCGCTGCACTGCAACATGTCCTCCACCCGGAGCTCACGGCCCCACCCGCCGAAGGGCGCCGACAAAAAGGCCCCGCCCTCGGAGCCGACCTTCGCCGCGCCGAAGCCCGTCCGCCCTGCAAAGAGCCTGCTGCAGGCGCCGGCACCACAGTGGACCGACCGCCCGAGCCCGCCCGGCTACACCAGCTTTCCGCCACCACCAAGCCCGGCACCGGCCTCCGCTAAGGGAGGCTCACCAGCGCCGCGGGGATCGGCCACAGGGTCTTCTGCAGGAAACAACGGCACCCGCTCGAACGTCCGCAGTCCGGGGCCGAACGCGTTGACGAGCTTCCCTCCGCCGCCCCCGACACCGCCGCAGACCGATGAACCGAGCTACTTTCCTAAGGGCGCCGTTGCACCGGCCCCATCCAGCCAGCTGAAGAAGTCTACTTCCGCCTCTGCCACGACTACATCAAAGACGAAGAGCCAGACCACCGTGTCCCAGACAGAGCTGCGTCCAGGCCACTTCGACATCGACAACCTCGAAGAAACCCTCCAAAACCTCCGCTTCGCACCCTCGCCCATGCTCTCTACCATCTACTCCGTCCCGTCCACACCGCGAGAGGAGATTTCCACTCCCGATTTCACCGCCAGCACAACGTCCTGCTTCACCCCTCCCTCAACCAACCCAACCCCGGAACCAGTCGTCCTCACTCCCCGCGCACTCCCTCCTCAGGAACCGCTCACCTCGCCGACCCGTCCCCGCGCAAACTCCCGCAGAGCCACTCCCCCCAGCCGGAAGCGCGGCCGCGGCGTCGTCGCCTGCATCGACACCCCCGTCACCTTCCCCTCCACCTGGTACACCCACCCGACCGCCCCCGACTTCCCCATCTGCTCCCGCTGCTACGAAGACCATCTCCTCGGCACCCGCTTCGAGAACGACTTCCGCGGCAAGCTCTGCGAGGACAAGAAGACCCGCGCGTGCCGCTTCAGCAAGCCCCGCGTCAAGGACCACCTCCTCCAGCAGGCCCTCATCACCGGCCGCATCGACGACCTTACAGCCTACCTCCGCCTCCGCAGCGCCGTCCACGACTGCCGCGGCACCGCCGGCGTCCCCGGCTCCGAGGGCACCAAGTGGCTCCGCCCCAAGAACAACGCCGTCCCTAACATGGTCGTCTGCCGCGCCTGCTACGAAGACCACATCCAGCCCTTCCGCTGCGCCGCCAACTTCGAACCAGCCTCGCCACAGCCCGCCTCCGACGTCTGGGCCTGCGATCTCGCCATCCCCTACATCCGCAACATCTACAAGACCAAAGCCGCAGACGCCCACGACTGGAAGGGCTTCACCGCCGCCGCCTCTTCTCGCATGGCCATCACCCCCTGCGCCAAGCGCCAGAAGGTCGCCGTCGGCTCCCGCGAATGGTTCACCCCTTCCACCGGCAGCATGAAGGGCGTCCTCATCTGCGCCGCCTGCTACCACGACCACGTCCTGCTCTCCGGCGAAGAACACCGCTGGCGGCCCGCCGGCGACAACCTCGCCTCCCGCTACGGCAGCATGGTCCACTGCACCCTCGGCCACTTCAACATCGGCATCGCCATGTCCCGCGCCCAGGAGACCCGCGACTTCGCCATCTTCTGGAAAGCCCTCGACACCGCCGTCCACGCCGACTTCTGCTCCCCGGCCGGCATCCGCGACGGGACCTGGTACACCTTCCCCTCGCACCCGCCGTCCTTCTCCATCTGCGCCGCCTGCGTGGCCACCGTCGCGGAGCCCCTCGGCCTCGCCGCCTCCCTCGTGCCCACGTGCGGCGTCGCCCCGGGCACCACGCACCTCTGCGCGCTCAACCCGGCCGCCTCCCCGCGCTTCGCGGCCTACCTCGCCAAGCTGCTCGAGGGCTTCTTCATCGCCGACACGCGCCCGCTCGAGACCTACGCCCTCGAGTTCGCGAGCCTGCCGCTCTGCCCGCGCGACGAGGACGCCCAGAACCGGCGATGGTACGGCTGGAAGGAGTGCACCATCTGCCCGGCGTGCTACCACGAGTTCGCGCGCGGGACCGCGCTTGCGCCGCGCATGCAGCTGAAGGGGGAGACCGCGCCCGTGAGTTTGATGTGCGAGATGTACTCGCCGCGCATGCGCGCGCTTTACGTGGAGGCGTGCGCGAAGGGGGATCCCGCGGAGCTGTTGAAGACATCAAGAAAGAGGAGGGAGGTGTATGTTGAGACAGTACCTGTGATCCGCGAGGCGATTGATGAGGCGCAGATGGCGCTGGGGAGACGGCGGTTGTCGAATGTTGCAGGGTCGCCGACTGGGAGTGTGCATGATATCTCGATCAAGGGTGCGTTTTCAGGCACAAGTCAGCAGCCTGCGTCGCTTGCGGCTGGGTTGGTTTCTGGGTCGAAGGCGCTTGTTATTGAAAAGCTGGAGAAGAGATGGAGGGAGGTTGAATGAGGCGTTGGTAGGACTGTTACTGTTTTTCATTTGTAGTTTGTGTTTGCAGAGATACCACTTTTCGAACATTATACTTTTAAATAGACCAAAAACTTCACTTTAACATTTGGCCTGTCTCATCTCGCGATATTGCAGATAAATAGTATGAGGAATGTACTGCTCGTAAGAAAGATTATATTAAACATATAACCCTCAGTATAATGCCTAGAATTGCTATTCTAATTATGTAAATAATGATTAGTTCCAAAAGAATCTCCAAATACCTATCTATTCTAAGTGAGTCCCTATTGATCCTATGTTTCTATGGTGTTAATGCTCCATCCTAGCCCCCCAATGCCTAAGCGGGTCGTTTAGTTGTTATTCTTGCTAACGGGTTATAACACTTCTGCACGCGGTAACATCTAGTCAGTTCTCCGCGCCGTGACGAAGGTCCCCGAGCCGGTTCTCCGCGCTGAATCTCCAGTCCCCGCGCCGTGATAACGGGACGACTCCCGCGGGAGGACTCCCGGTCTAATGTTTCAGCGGTATCAGCTCTGGCCAGCAACTTCAAGAGGTAACGGACAGTGATCCGAGTCTATGACCAATCCATTGTAGGCCTGAAGCTTGTGACCACTCGGATTCGCATTCGCGTTTGGAGGACTTGCAGCCGATGTCGGTTTCATAGGACCGTGGCGACGTTGAAAATAGTAACTATAATATGCAAGACAACTTCATGCTCATATTATTTGTCTCCTGGTTGAGCATTCTCTCGCCATCCTCCCAACGACATAATCAAGAAAACATTCTTACTCCCACCGCCCGCAACCATGAAAATCACCGACATAACTGTATACAGCTACCATGCTAAGTACCAGTTTGGCACCTACACGATGTCTGGCGGCAGAGCTGAAACCGGCTACCCATCCATCGTGGTTCGCATGCGCGTCGACACAGGTGTCGAGGGGTGGTCGGAGAGTGCCCCTTTGGGTAGTGATTATCTCCCCAGCACTTTCACGGGAGAGCTCGCTGCACTGAAAGAGGTTGCTCCACACGTCCTCGGTTTAGACCCACGGTCACCTGCTTCAGTTGTGGAGAAAATGGACAGCATCATGCTCTCCGGCAACGCTGCCAAGGCCGTGATTGACTTTGCCTGCTGGGATATTTTTGGAAAGTCCGTCGGCTTGCCAACATACAACTTGCTCGGTGGGAAGCTCTGCGACTCGGTGCCCGCCTTCACTGTTGTCGGACTCGGCACCCCTGAGTCTGGTGCTAAGAAGGCGATTGCCGAGTATGAGAGAGGCGTGTGTGCCCTTCAACTGAAGGTCGGAGACGATCCGGTCAACGATGCTCGACGCGTTACGGCTATTCGCAAGGCAGTGCCTCCCGAAGTCGTTTGTTTCGCCGATGCCAACTGCGGCTGGAACTTGGAGCAGGCCCTGATCTACTCCCGTTCTTTGGGGGATGGTATCTGTGTTCCGCTAGAGCAGCCATGCCGTACCTTGGCTGATTGCGTGGAAATCGGGAAACGATCTGGGCTCCCTATCATTCTTGACGAGTGTGTCGTTACAATGGCAGACCTCGCGGCTGCGCATGCAGGCGGGGCCACTGGCATTAACTTGAAGCCGTCTCGAGTTGGTGGCTTTACAAAGGCCAGAGCCATGCGCGATGCAGCCGTTGCACTAGGCATCACTGTTACCGTTGACGATACATGGGGCTGCGCATTGCTGACGGCTCAAAACGTGGTTTTTGCCGCTGGCATACCGTCTGGCCGACTGCGCGCCGTAGATGCCTATGCCGAATGGACAGAACCGATGATTGCGGACTGCCCACGCATGGGGACCAACGGCCGTCTCGTGCCCACGAACCTGCCTGGAAATGGGTACGGACCCATCGAAATGGAGCTGCTGGGTCAGCCGCTTTTCGAAATCAAAGTTTAAGTCCTGTGCGGGTGATTGGCGATTTTGGCAAGGATGAGGGCTTCTAGTTTGCCTACAAGTCTAATATACGCCCTGTGCCGCTGAACATAAGCCTCTAAAAACAATTAGTGAAGTCTGATTTGTATCCAGTTCAGCCAGTAGCAATTCGGGGTCTACCAATGCATACTGCAGACTCGCTTTATGGCCTTGCTCCGTAGCTTCGCAACTTCGTAGCAGTAGAGATAACCTGATCGTTCGTCTAACAACACTGGTAATCATGTTTCCTGGCAGTTATATGATGGAAGAGTCAATGAAAAGTGACATATTGCAACGAGTGATGTCCACAGGAGATCCAAGGTCAAATGCCTTACGCATTTCCGTGGAAGAGAGCGTTGACAGCTGATTGAACTTGAAGGCAATTGAACGTATTGAACTGTCTTTGTAAACGTGTACGAGGAAGGCCCTTGATATAATTTGGCTTCATGATATTTTACTCCCATTCGATTTGTACACTGGCTATTGACAATGACCTCGTTCGATTGACGAGATATCCGAAACAGAATGCTAACGACAAATGTACAACATCACTTTGGGAATGTGATACTGGCGTTTTGTGCGTTTAGCTGGAGTACATTCATCATTCGTCACGAACCATATGTTAAAACTCATGCATACGATGCCTGTAACCTTTGACATGTATAACATAACTAGGAACCGAAACTGTGCTGGAACATTTAGACTTATGAAGGTATTCCAGTGGTTTGCGAAAGTTTTCAGACAAAGACAGATCAGTCGGGACCAAAATCTCTATGAGGCCCTTCCACGCGTGAGTCCCACGCCCGATGTTCAAACAAACAACCATTCCTATGGCCTACGAAGATGAGTTATCGGCGCAGCTCCAGGCCGCTGATCCTCCAGATGCTTTGTAGTCGTTGATGATACCGACAACAGCACCGTAAGACCCGGCCACTGTCATGAAGCTGCCCATGACAATCACAAACACGACCCAGGCGAATGTCAGTATCCACAGTGGCGTTCGCTTCCCATTCCAATTGTCGTAAAGCCACATTGCCCCCATCGGTTGCAGAGACATGAGAGTGCCCCCAAAGGCACCTACCAGGGATACCAACCCGCTAAATACCGGTATAGCACTCGCGACGATATATGAGAGAAGAGCATTCACTCCTGTGCAACCAATCCATACGGCCCAGTGAGTGACAGAGTTTCTTGTGAGATGCGGGGAACCACGCATGAACCGCAAGAACAGATATTTCCCCGTAAACTGGAAGATAGTTTAATCATAGCACCCACAATAATGGGTAGCAACTTACATGAATAAACATGGCTGAACTGACAGTCAGACCAGGCAATGCTAGCCCGTAGCAAATCTTCTTCATTAACGGACCAGCAGACCCAAGAACTGGCGATGTAACGTATGTTCCGCAGTGATAGTACACCACAATTCCAATTGTAATATAAAGAGCTGTCATAATCGACTGACAGACCATCACTGCTCGAGTATACATCCTGGGATCACGCATCTCCGCGACGATCTGGAAGAAAGCAGGAGTGCCGGCGAAGGAAAATATGATTGAAGATATAGCAGCGAAAGCTTCCGACGGGGTTGGGTTTGCGAACAGGACGTAATCGGAGACCCACGTGGTATTGATTTGTGGTGCGGCAGCGGGGCGGTCTTGCACGCCGACAGAAATCGTGAGAACCATCACTATTGCGACAAGTTAGCTTCAGTCACGTAACTCAGAAGGGACCAGGAGACTATGTCCTGTCACAACACTTACGGGCGCTGAGGATGCTGCTAAATCCGACCCACGCGAGCCAAGAAATGCGACCAAGGGTCTGAATGCTGCCGAAAACAAACCCGATGACGGAAGCAACGGCAACAAAGATAGCAGTGCAAGCACCATGTTTAGAAAGCGCGTTCAAACACGTCGAAAGCCCAATGAATGAGGCACCCGCCGTCAGCATCCAATCTTTGTCTTGTAAGCAGAGAACCTCGACGTTGGACTAGATAGGCTTTTAACTCACAGATAGCGAACAGCCACCCGAAAAATTCATATCCAAACTTGCCCATGAACATACGGCCAACGTCTTCAATGCCGTAAACAGTTGGGTGACGCAGTTTAAAGGCGCCAACGACGTAATTAGCCCATGTTATCATGGTAGCGACCACAATCACACAGATTGTTCCTGGTATGAGGCCAAGCACTGCAAAAACTTTGGGAATAGTCAAAACGCCCAGCCCAATCTGTGTCTTCAACATCACCACGATCGAACCTTTCCATCCCAGCTACGTTGGTGTCAGCGGGCCACTCAACTGTCATGTCAACAGGTCATGACTTACGGCGCGATAATTCGGACCGTCCTTGGTGATAGCACCGAAGACCTCATCCTGAACCTCTACATCCTGTAGGGTTCCACCCATCACAGATTCGCTCCGTGCACAGGGTTTCCCACCGTGTTTCTCTTCCAATACGTTTGACATAGTGACTCGACAGCGAGCTGTAACAAAGTAGCTGTAATGATCAAGAAGTTGAATGGCAGTGTGAGAGAGGGATGAGGTCGTTCGTTTCTTAAGTGCTGCATACAGGCTAACTAAGAACTCAGAAGTAACATTGGCATCGAACAGATAGCTGAGGGTCCTTCATATCTAACAGCATGACCCATCTGACCTGATCGCGGGGTGAAGGGAGCTAAAACACGGCGTGGGTCCCGAATCACTTCGCGTTGCCCAGGAGCAACAGGGACTCAGCAACTGTTTTCGGACGGCCGCAAGAGATGCAGTCACTCCTAGACAGTGAAATTGGTGCAACAACGCCACATATCCGTAGGCACACATCAGTAACGCTGACCTATCATTATCGGACCCCCGTCCGGTCTTGCAATCGGACACTTACCCGGTCCCATGCTCGAATCCCTGCCTGATCTAACCATGTATGCGACTCTGTCCCGGCTGTTCTGCTTATCTTTCTCGGTATTTAAAAGTTGCGGGGAATCTACTGGACATTTCGTTATCGGCTGGGTTGATGTTGCTACTATAAGTACTTTATGCGCATGGCGATGTCAAAGCCAGCTGGGTTATCTGATCCTTAGATAGCGCGTTCTTCACCGGAAGTCATACATATATGTGCCTTGTGGATATCCGAATGATATTAGATATTGCATTATAGAGAGCTAGAATGTGCCCGCCGACGCATATTTGTTACGGTCAGCTATCCGACAGTAGGGTCTGCTAACAGAAGCTGGGGATTGAGACGTAATAACAGTACACTTGGTCGTGGTCTGGGTCGTAGGTTGTAGGCTGTAGTAGATCGGTCTTCAGAGGCTAAGGTGATCAGTCTTAGACTCAACAAGTAATTCGCAGTGAAGGTAAGCTGAGAGTATCCGTGAGGATGAATACTAAGTTGATTGCTGAAGAGCTATGGAAGTCTGACCATGAGCCAGGCTCAGGTCATACTATATACAAGTTCTGCACAGTATCTCTTGTGGTGGCTATGTAGGATATCCGTGCTATCCAACATATCTATGGATAGCTGGGATAGCGGACATATCCAACATATCCATCTTTGCCCTGTATCCGTGCTGTTCCCGAAGTCACGTGACCTGTACCATAGTTCTTCCTTTCCCGATGGTTCCTGGTTACACCTGTGTTACTGCGTACATATGTTCTGCGTTAGCCGCCGAGATGCCAGGCGGGGCTGTTCCAACGTGTCATGCCTGTCGGGTCGTAACAGTTGATTTCGCGGCCTGAGAGCGTTCGCGAGCGTACTAAGTTGGCGCTGGGTTTGGGGCGCACAAGAGAAAGTTGACGAGCTTTGTAGGTGATGATGTGAAATTGGACGTTATAGATAATGTGCAAGAGTCGCTTGACTGCTCAACAAGTTATCTTATATACTTTTTCAACATCGTTTTGCGATTCACCGCATGTGGACCAAGACATAGATCATGAGGTTGCCGCTCGGTGAATAGATGATGGATCAAATGTCGGCATTGACTCAGCCCGAAAGACAGCACCGAGACCTTCTTCGGACGTTGGACACGGACGAGAAGAGACATCGATTCACCCGAGACACACTCAAAAAAATGATTCAAAAATTCGTTATCATTCCTCAGTGAACCGGGGAACAACCCCTGGTGAATCACCGAAACCATGTAAAATCATCAGAAGCGACAGTAAGTGCTAAGGTATAATCATAGCGCCACAACCCTAAACCCCCCCAAGAAAAAGAAAGAATCTTTCAAATAGATATCATCGTGAAGAACAAGTAACTCATGAAGAAACCCCCCATTTACAAGAACAGGGCGCCAACGGCAGCGGCACCAATCAGACCCAGACCCTTAGGCGAGACAACGCCGGCGGCGTTCGGGGTCTGCGTGGCGCTGCTGGAGCCGCCGTTGGTGGTGGTGGGGCTGCTGTTGCTGTTGCCGCTGCAGCTGCCGGACGACGTCGGCGAGGATCCACTGCCGCCGGCGGCGCCGGGCGTGATGGTGGTAGTCAGCTGCGAAGAAGCAGTGGGCCGGGTGGCCGTGACGGAGGGAGTGGTTGAGGCGTAGGACGCGGTGGAGGTGTACGTCGTGCTGGCGAAGCCGCAGGTCCTCAGGATGTCGTTGATGTCTATGATGTTCGTGTGAGCTGTCACTCTCTAAGGTTCAAAGACAGTGAAGTAACTTACCATCGAGGTCGTCGCGATCGGTGACGTTCTGGTCCATGCAGCTCGCGCAGAGGGCGGCGTAGGACGAGACGTTGATGCTGGAGTTGGTGCACACGCACTGCGCCTCGAGACGGTCCTCGGTCAGGTCGTCGGTGACCTGGTCGTCGTCGATCTCGCAGGTGCGGCCGAGCTCGTAGATAGGGTTGCAGACGGCGCGGCACTGGCTGGGGATGTCGTCGCTGTCGAGCTGGAGGTCGGCCTGGACGAAGGCGGCGGCGACGAGGGAGAGGGCGACGTGGGAGAAGTGCATTTGGGCGGTGTTGTTGGTGGTGCTGGGTGAGACCTTTGGTGTGTGGATGTGTGTAAGTGAGGCTTGCTTGAGATTATGAGACTGATGGTGATGAGATAGAACAGCCAGCAAGGGGCGGGATGATGCTTGATATATAACCTTATCCAAATTCTCCTAGGAAGCCTTCTCGAAACACAAACACAGGGGGGAAAGAAGAAAATCAAACAACACAGGCGGCAGAGCAATGTCTCGGGCAGCGACCGCCGCTCATCGTCACTTGGAGGCTTGGGTCTTGGTTGGTTTCTTGGCGTCGACGGTCTCCATCTTGGCCCATCCAGCGCCCTCCCACTCAAAATTGCAGCTATTCAAAAGTGGAGTTCCGATGAGCAAAGCCAAGAAACGCTCACAGATGCCCCAGCCTCAATCGACGACTCAGCATCCCGGCTGTGGTATACTAGGCAGTGATTCTGTTGTACCGGTAGTTCTCGCTGCGTGAAAGTGAAACCCACTGTAGAGAGTATTGTTATTCAGTAGAGAGTACAATTACCTAAGATAAACACGCGCTGTGCTTTCCCGTCAACCTTGTTGGGCCATGTTGCGGGTGCCCCGAATTTCGCGTTTCTTTTCAAGCTTGTTGCTGCCCACCCGAGAGCCCCGAATCCCCAGGAAAGCTTAATGCGATACACTGGACCCCCTGTTGTCCCCTTGCGGCAGCGATAGACATTACTGACACAGAGTGATCGGTATGTAGAGAACGGATACTGTCTTTTACAGTGTAGCACCCGTCTTTACAGCGCAGCACTCTGCGGAGGCCCAAAGAGGGAATGTGTCGCGTGCCACAGTCGGCAGCATTGTTTTCGCGGAGATGACCGGAACCTGAGCGCTCATGGCTGGGTAATGCCGGCTGGGTGCCGGACAGGGCCCCGGAGGGTTGACAGGAGGCGCCAAGACATTTTACATACTCTCTATTACAACGATACAAGATGGTCGAAAAATAGAATTCTTCCGCGCTGTTGTTTGGTAGACGGCAATTGCCCAGATACAGGAACACGCGTCCGCGACAATCGCATCGCCATCACCAGAAGCCAGAGGCCAGCAGCTCCAGCAACCCTTCATGAAGAAACATGTTTTGCGCCTGTCATCCAACCCAAAAAACCTAGGTTCGGCCCATCACT
The DNA here is from genome assembly GCF_000319635.2 of Colletotrichum fructicola Nara gc5. NCBI lineage: Eukaryota > Fungi > Ascomycota > Sordariomycetes > Glomerellales > Glomerellaceae > Colletotrichum > Colletotrichum fructicola. The sequence continues at coordinate 754,698 of NW_027094051.1, read as the reverse complement.
TGAGACGACAACCACTCGCCGCCGGCATATCCCCGCCAAGACCAGCAGAGCCACGGCGAACACGCATCTCTCTCGCCGTGGCCCAATCTCACAGCGGCCTTAGTGTCCGCCACGCACCGCCCGGGAAAAAAGATCTGATTGTGAGCTGTCCATGTTTCACACTGTCCTCTTGGCGCATGGGCGCGGAGATGGAGCAAGCCCTAGCGTTCTCTCGATTCTGGTTCGCTGTGCTGCGGAAAGCTTAGGTAAGGTGCTTCCCTGCGCGAGAGGGTTGTAAGACCCCACCCCACACAACTGATCACCCCCTATAACTGATCAGCTGAAAACGACGCGTCTACTAATAATAATACTACTACGTCTTTTGCGCCTACTATATTAACTATACTATAACATTATAAATTAATTCTTTTAAAAATACTAGTTAATTTAGTATATTAAGTTTTACTAAAAAGTATATTAAAAATACTAAAGAAGCTATATTAAGTAGTATAAATATTTAATAAGCTTTTTATAACTAAGGTATCTTATATATAACGCTCTATAGCTATCTTAGAAGTAGGGGAATATATAAAGAAGTTAAAGCTATATATTAATACTTTATGCTTACTTAAGAGGTATTTCTAATATTATAAGTTATTATATAAAGCTCTCTTAGTATTACCCTTACTTATAAATAAGTTACTAAGTTAATAAGTTATATTATTTATACTAGAGGTAATATATACCCCCTTAATAGGAGGTAAACAAAAGACTTCTTATATTAAAACTTTATTATTAAGATATTAAAAGTAAAAGCTATTAACTTTAAATATGTAAAAAATATTAATATTATTATAATTAAAGATCTATTTAAGATATTTAATCTATTAGAAGTAAAAGATATCTCTCTATCTTTACATTAGAATATAGATAAAACTAGTTTAATAGAGGGATTAAATAGAAACTATTTAGTATTAAGTAAGTTTTAAAGATAAACTATATATATTTAAGCTTTAAAAATCAAATATAGATAACTATATTTAAATATATCTTAGCTACTAGCTAAACTATATTACTATTAATAATTTTTATTAATTAGAGCGTTTAGTAGTAATAGTTCTTTTTAGAGATATCTAATTTTACTTCTTAGTAGTTTATTATATTAACTAATAAGTAGATATTTAATACTATAAGTCTTAAGTAACTAAAGAAAGTTTTATTTTATATATAGTAGTAAAATCTAAATATTTATAATCTAAATAGTTATTAGTTATTAATAGCTATAGGAGTTATATATTTAATAACTTTATATAGATATATGATTATAAATAGATTTATTTAGTTTATCTACCTACTTATAGCTTTTATATTACTTAGCTACTTAATATATTAATCTTCTTACTTTTTAAAAAAGTTTTCTATAGAACTATATATAATTATAGACTTTTATTTAACTTTATAACTACTAATTAAGAAGTCAAATTTCTTATATTACTATTTTTAAACTTATAATAATATATTTATAACTAAGAATATTTATACTAAGTAGCTAGCTATTAGGTTATAGCTTATTAATATTACTTAGCTATTAATAAGCTTATTTTTAATAGTCTTAATACTTATAGATATACTTAGAGTACTTTTATAAGATCTCTAGTTACTTAAAATATCTAAAATATTATTATAGTTTACTATTACTACTTTTACTAAGTTAGTAAACCTCTAAAAATATAAGTTAATACAAAAAAGCTATTAATATAAAGAGGAATAGGATTATATAATATATATATTAATCTTTACGAAAACTAATAAAATAATTAATAATAATAATATAAAGATCTTAATATTATAATAAGAGGTAGCTTATCTCTAAATACTTATTAACTAATATAAGCTATTATAATATACTAAAGTTAAGCTAAAACCTAATAAGAGGTTTATAATAGTATTATAGATTACAGAAGTTAAATAGAAAGCTATAGAGGTTATAAAATATAAAATAGTATAACGTGGTTGATAAGCGAGTCGATCAGACAAGCGAGTCGATCAGACAAGCGAGTCGATCACCTTAGCAAAATTATAGTAGGCTGCACGCGAAAATTTGGTAAGAAATTGTATGTACTTAACAATTTCTTACCAAATTTTCGCGTGCAGCCTACTATAATTTTGCTAAGGTGATCGACTCGCTTGTCTGATCGACTCGCTTGTCTGATCGACTCGCTTATCAACCACGTTACTTAGTAATATTATATATTAATTATTTAATATTATAAGAAAACTAAGTTACTTAATTTACTAGCTAATACTTTAAATTTCGTTTTGAAGGCCTTTTATAGTAGTTATAATAAATTAGAAGATATTAACGTTTAAAGTCGTGAGCCTGAAATTACCCGTTTTCAGCTGATCGGTTATAGGGGGTGATCGGTTGTGTGTGGGGTCTTACCGTGTGCCACCGGATGACGCCGGCCTACGGATGATCGACACCGCGTCCTGTCCCCGGGGGCTTTTGGCAAATCAACGCAACGGCTTGTTGCAGCGGATAGAGAATGTTCTTTCCAGGCCTTGCAATTGACTGGATTCTCCTGTTGCCCCTCCCCAAAATCACCCACAGCCTAGGGAGGCTGGAGAACAGCGTCGCAGCGGGGCGGGCAGGCGGACCTTTTTGTTGTGCCTCTTCTCCTCAGCTGGACCGGGTATGTGAAGCTTGACAGGAGGTGCGGATGCTAAATTTAGGACCTTCAGCATGCATTTTATGTCTTGGCACGCTGAAATTTGCACCAACATGTGGATTCCACTGCAAATAACACTCAACGAATTGACTTTCGGCAGGCAATGAAGAAGCTGCGACATATTTGTATTTTTTTTATCTTGTCATCTAGTGGAGTGAGAGGCGCGTGGAAACTTCTCCAAGTTCCAAAGAGCCTCGTGAGACTCGTCGATCGTGGTGCTGCAGGTCTGCTGATCTTCCCCGCCAGTCCACGCAACGCGCCAAGATGCTAGTCATCGCCTCGCCAGAAGCCGTTTCGTTGTACGCGCAATGTGACCTGCGGTCTATGATCTAGATCGTTGGTTCAGATTTTGAGTGAACTATTCTTAGCAAATTGACCGCTGTTTGGCTGTTTAACATTACTTTCAGCCTCGCGAACGTGGCTGTGATATCTTTCCCCTCGATAAATGGATCTTTAGAGCTTTTAATGATGGAAGATTCATTGGCTATGACACAGAGAAAGCCGGAACTAGGAGTCTGCTTTGACATTTGACTCGCGCACTTGTGGAGGTCACCTCTACTGCTGCCATATGTGAAGTACCATAACTGGTATTGGCTCAAACGGCTTCCCTGAATCAACTTAAACTACCGAGAGCCCTCGGTTCCACGTACCAACTAAAATAAGTGACTTCAAAGCAGTGTATCTTTTGCTGAGGTACGTCGGGCCGATCGTGTAAGTTGCTACGGATACAGAAAGATGTTGAGCTACTGTCTCCTGGCACCCACGAACCCAGCAGGTACGACCAGTTTAAGGGTACCAGAAGAAAGCCCAGGCATCACCGGGCTCGAACTCGCCGCCGGTATCCTGGGCGAAGTAGGTCGTTCCAAGCGTCCACAAGTGGGGGAGGACTGCAAAGGCCGCGTGCTTGTTGGAAACTCCAGCAGTTGGCGCAGGAACACCTAACATATTGTTAGTCAAGTAGTTATAATCGAGCCATTAGAACGAGGACATACCGGGGAAAGCAGCATCGACCATGATGTTGATGCGATTTTGGAGGTCAACCCAGGCCTGCATGATGTAGGCGTGCCCAGCGATGGTGATGGCCTGCGCAAAGGGGCGCGCGGCGGTGTGGAACTTGGGGTAGAAGTTGGCGCTGAAGCGCGCGTTGGGGGTGAGACCGCGGGTCTCAAGCTCAGAGTCGCGCTTGTCAACGGCTTTCAGATGTGTCAGCGACGTTACTGTGTGAAAGGAGAGGGTTGAGCTTACCGGCGTTGTCATCGAAGTGGATGGTAGTGCCGACAGACTCCTCGACGGCGTACTCGCGGGCAGGAACTACTGGGTTCTCAGCTCTGTTCATCTCTACAAAATATTGCAGATCCAACTTACGGGACTGGACATCAGTGATCTCTCTGGCGTTGTTCTGGCTGCTGGGCTCCGTTGGGAGGGCAGCAGCGTGGCCTCCGAGGAGAGCCACGATAGTGACGAGGGCTGAAGTAGGCTTCATGGTGGTCGGAAAGAGTGACTTTGAGTAGGAAAAGATTCACTCAAGCTGTTGGTCTGTTGGTCTGTTGGTATGCTGTGGATGAAGAAAGAAAGTCTCAGTGTCGTGGGTTCATCGCAGCTTTATAGTTCCAAGTCTTCAACCATTCTAACCATACTTACTTTTCGCAATATTGAGCGAATTTCTTCCGCATCTCCAACATCTAGATTCGAAATTCTGCCTTTGGGCTTCATGAAGATGAAGGCAATATCCCCAAAATCTCGTGTTGGCATTCTGCCTCATTTCTCCAGGCGACAGTTTCCAACTTGGGCCGTTGGGTTGAAGTTTGCGATGCTATTCAGAACGGCCATTCTCCGCGTGATACAGAGATGTCGTTCGAGACTCTGCGGAAGTGACGGACGTAGTCTTGTGCAGTGCCAGAAGGTGGCCGGTGAGTTTTGCGGCTAACTAGTTGAAGGATAGGATAATACTTCAAGCTTTGCAATAGTTCGAGATTTGAACTCTGCAAGATTTTGAACTAATGAGATTTTCGCAATATCGGTGAAGAAATATCCTTTGGCAAAGGGACCGTCAGTGCTGGAGAGTCCACTTAGTTCATCCCAATGTTATGCCGCAAGGCGGGCGCTCACAATCTGATACCAAACTCAATCGTATTTCATCATTCTGCCCACAAGAGACAGAAATCCCATATTTCTGAGGCAGATAAGTGAGTCGATTGGACGGAATATGAGTTCCGCAACTGGTGGAGGCAATCAGCCCGACGAAAAGTAGCACATGGGCACCTTGACCACCGGCTCGATCGGCCGGCGAACACCTGAGTCGCTAGTCGCAAAGTCAAGCTTTCTGTCGTTATTTATCTTGCTTTAGGCAACCCGATTTTAAGCTTTCCTGAATTCTGGCAATCTTTCTGGAACGTCTGTGTGAAGTTCGTCCAGACTAGGAAACTTCCTATTTTGACGACGTAGAATCAGCCTCAACCATCGCGGGTATCTCATCTCGGCCTCGTTATTAGTGGGAAAGCATCAGCTATTTGCTGCTCAATAGCAATATCAAGACGGAATTGCAAGAAGGACTTGTCCGAAGATGTTGATTTCGAGATGAAGGCCAGCGGTATGATTGATGGAATAGGAAAGTCATCAGTTTTCATCAAACATGATGAACACATCTGGTTTTTCTATAAAGCCAAAACGACCATCGAGCCTTCTTTTCATGAACCACTGAAAACGGAGTACTTCAGATTCTTCTTCTCGCCACTGAATAACCATCGTTCATCATTTACAATCTCAACCATGAAGCTCATTGCATCAATCACTCTCGCTATCTTGTAAGACCACATCGCCGCAATAAAGTCTAGACAATCGCTAACCATTTATGTTCTCAAAGGGCTCCCAGCGCTGTCTCGGCTTACATGTGCAACTGCTTCAACAGAGAGAGACCCAACATTCAGGTCGCTCTGCAATTCTGCGAGCCGGGCTCTGGCACGACTCGCTGCTGGGACAAGGCTACCAATAGCCAAGCGGTTAGTGACAACCATGCAGGCACCTTGACCTGACCAGACTCTGACGCCTTTAACAGTGTATCTTGAACAAGCCCATCACCCAGGCGGACTGCGACGCCCATTACTCTCCCAAAGGAGATTGGATTGCCAGCTGCCAGCACTGGACTGGTGGCTGCCCTAAGGGCATGACCCAGATGTGAGATGCCTCATTGATGACTTTCAACATCTCTGAATAAGCATCATAGGAGGTGAGGAGGGAGAGATTGAGTGGCTAGGGACTGTGCTCATTATCTGTTTGAACATTGGCAAATAAGAATTGATACTTATTCATCGACTGCGGACTTCAGTCTGTAGAAGTGTGACAACCATTATGATCGCGGATCACCGTGGATGAGATGAAGTAGTCTTCCACGAGTATAGACAAAGAATAGCCTTTTGATACCACACCGCCTCATGTATGCCAAAGATTGGGCGTGACCTCGACGACTATGTCTATGAAGGGAAACCCCCACGCATGTTCACGTGAGCAAACCTTCCTGCGGCCGAGGACCGTCTCGGCCACCAATGAACCCCGAGAACCGCTGCGCAGTGCCTTGTTCCTGACTGCCCAGACAGCAGCAAGGAAGATGGCTTGTCTGACTAGGAGGGCCGCCTACATATTCTAAAGGTCAATCAGAAGACGGGGCAAAGGTCATGTGGTGGGAGGAGGGGTGTTTGCGTCGGCCGGTGGCGACGGACACGCACAGGATGGCGCGGGATGCAGTGGCCGGGGGTGGAACGTCGAGCCCGGCCTTCTGGGCCGTGATTTGCGGGTTTCGGCACCTTCAACAGCCAATGTGTACCCCTGTTCGGTGCCTGTACTACGGCAGATCGCGAGAACCCGCTCCTTGAGCTTATGTATTGCTTCTCAGATTTGGAGAGAGCAAAGACGTACGGAGGAACGGATGACAACCCAAATTCAATGATTCGCTGGCTGATCTTGTGGAGTGGTAAATCAAAATCTCCCTTGGAGCCCGGGCGCTGGAAAAGGCGTGGGGGTCGCAGTCCGGGGAAGTTAGGCTACTGTGGGCCGCTCACCGCATTGAACAAAGCACAGTCGTGCTAGGCTCAAGACTACTGAAACTAAAATCAACCAAATAATGTCGGAGTGGCATTGTTTGTGCCAATCATTTGGTCCAACCAAGCTTCGTTTGGTGGCTTGTCTTGTCTTGCTGACGGGCCTGAGCGTTGGATGAATCCCGCGGCTCCGAAATGTCTTCCCCGACCGGCGGTCAACCCGGTCATCTATTCATTTCCTCAGCTACCAGAGTTTGGGAAGGATTGATCATCTCGGGCGCTGACATTGAAAGCCCAGCTGGCAGCAAGTTGTCCTATGTCTCTTGGAGAAGCCATTTGGATAGATTGGCGCTCGACAAGCACCACTTACATCGGACTAGTTTGCTTGACGCCCGGGACAAGTATCCCCGAAGGTACCACAAGCCAGTTCTCTCACAGACGATCTCTCCCCCTCGTGATGTCGTACCATGCGCAAATCGCCATGCAATCAACTCACCGCACACTTGGTACCCTTCCACACCATCCCGCTTGTGCATCCACGATCCACGCATCCAACCACTTGGTCGAATGCGGCAGGACAAGGCGTGGATGAGTAGCCACCCACACGCCGCGGCGCTGCCGCCCAGCCGTGCGTTGCGCCAAGTTTGGCAAAGCCGCATGTCGAACATCATGGGATCCCTGGCCATGGCTTGCACCATTGTGTTTATTCCTTAAACAGGATTCTTGTGACCCCGGCTCTGAGTCTTGATTCGTCGCTGGCAGTCCCTAGGTGCTGGTTGAAGACGTACCTCAACTAACGACACGCTTCACTTGCCGTACATCACCTTATGTCCGCTTGCTGTCCCCCTGAAGACTCATCTTGTACAGATTTCTCGACCATAAAGGCCGAATCCCCCAGACTTGTGTCTGCCTGGTTGGGCTGTGGTCAGCAACCTCAAAGTCTTGTCCGCCCACGAAGCTCGTCCACATAGAGAGATACTGTCTCATCATCAAGCTCACATCATACTTATCACGAGAATGTCAACAGAAACAATGGCCACGCCCCCAACTACAACATCATCCTACGGGGCGCCCAAGGCGCTGAGCGCCAGGCTTCCCGACGGCGTCTACGTGCCAACCCTGGCATTCTTCACTGACACCGAGGAGGTCGACACCAACACCCTCGAGCGTCACCTCGTCCGGCTCATCAACGCCGGTGTGGCAGGCATCGTGGTCCACGGCTCCAACGGCGAAGCCGTCCACCTCACACGCGAGGAGCGCAGCTCCATGATCCGCTGCGCCGCCGACACCATCCACCAAGAAGGCCACGACGTCAAGATCCCGCTCGTCGCCGGCTGCGGCGCCCAATCTACCCGCGAGACCCTCCAGCTCTGCAAAGACGCCCACAAAAGCGGCGCAACCCATGCGCTCGCGCTGCCGCCCAGCTACTACGGCACCCTCCTCGACGACGACAAGATCGTCCAGCACTTCTACGACGTCGCAGACGCGTCGCCGATCCCGCTGCTCATCTACAACTTCCCCGCCGCCGCCTCCGGCCGCGACCTGTCTTCAGACGTCATCGTCCGCATCGCGCAGCACCCCAACGTGGTCGGCGTCAAGCTCACCTGCGGAAACACGGGCAAGCTCGCGCGCGTGGCGGACGACGCGCCGGAAGGGTTCTTCGTTGCGGGCGGCAGCGCGGACTTCATCCTGCAGGGCCAGGTCGTGGGCGCCAACGGGACGATCGCGGGGCTGGCCAACATCGCGCCGCGCGCGTGCGCGCGCGTCATGGAGCTCGCGGCGGCCGGCCGGCTCGCCGAGGCGCGGCGGCTGCAGGCAGTCGTGGCGAAGGGGGACTGGGTGGCCATCCAGACGGGGTTTGTGGGTGTCAAGGCGGCGATCGGGCACTTTGAGCAGTATGGGGGCGCGCCGCGGAAGCCCTGCGTCAGGCCCTCAGATCAGGAGGTGAAGGGGATTGCGGAGGGGCTGAGCGAGCTGCGAAGAGTTGAGGCGGAACTGGAGGAGGAGGCGGCGAGGGCGGATGCCGCGCGGTGATTGATGGGTTGGGTTTCTACGGCTGACGTATCTCATAGCGTCGGGTTTAGAGATTGCCGCGCGCGGGATGGCATGATGAGCGAGGGCTGTGAGAGGAAGGGAGGCGAAAAGTGACAGCTGAGATGTGGTAGATGAAAGGTTGTCTTGCATGGAAATGGTTGCATGGCGTGGAGATGGGTTCATGGATTTGATGGGCCATTGGAGAGAGTGGAGGGGGAATCCGGATTGAAGGGAGAACTGCTTGATTGCGACATGAAGGAGGGGTGCTTGGGCATCGGGCAACGATGTGGCTAAGGTCGTCATACCGGACGTGACAGCAAGGCAAAATGGAGGGATTGTTGAAAGGACGGATTCTATGCATCGTGTTCACGGAAAAAACCCCAAGACCAGCTGGACTGGCTTGCGATTTCTACGATTGGCTGAGGTATGAGTTTTCATGATGGGTACAGAGCTGGGCCCGACCATCAGCTTCATATTCAGGCTGGCTGAAGGTTGTGAAAGTGGAGTGGGAAATCCATCTATCTTCTCATTACATAGGACCAACGCCAAGCATACCTTCAAACCTATGAATGGATGACCGCCGTCCGCCGGCCATGTCTACCCAAGCACCCGTGGATGGCTCGGTAGCCTTGTTGAAGCTCTTGAGTGCGAATGGAAGATCTTGAGAAAACAGCCACCAAGCCCCCCACGTCGCCGGTCTCGCCGACGAACTGATGCGGCATCAGTGTTGCCGTGTACTCCCATATGTGATCATCAGGTAGTCTGTAATACCATAATCCCCAGTTGTAGTGTGCTGCCTCCGAGGTCAAAGTACATCCCGCGCAGACTCGTTGAATGTTGGCTGTCTGGGCCGATCAGCGGCCAAAAGAGTAAAGCTTGACAGATTTGGTCGCTGTGAATACATCTCTACATGCATTGGGGTTGAATCGCCACTTTGTCTAGATGAAATACCACGTCAGGATCCGAGGAGGGGTGATCACTTGTGGGATCTTTCTAGAAGATGACAGACATAGATAGGCTCAACAGGGCACGTTTATCCACAGAAGATCAGCAGCAATGGGCGTCGTGGCACACTGTCAAACCCCGGACCCCAGATGACGATCACTAAAGTCAAACCCCGGCGGCCGGAGGCCTGAAATATGGCATACTGGATGCAGGGCTCGCTCATGCAGTGAGGAAAGTGTAGGAGACTATTCGTACCAATCTCAGGCTTTGCTTTACGTGATGGAGGCCACACCACTACAAGCTGATCCGTTGACGTGGTATGGGCTTTGCGGTAGGCGCACCTATGAGCCCTGCAGCTTGGGGATCAAGACGTAAAGATCAACGGCTGTGGGGGATTGTGATCCCCCAAATGCACCCCGCATTCACTGCCCGGAGGATTTTGCCGTTTTCCAACAGGGCTCTAGAATAATGTAGTTCTTGGTCGGAAGCGACAGCATGTGAAAGTCCTGCACGAAAAGTCATTGAAATGACTATTGGATTCATGTTCTTGCCAGCGGCCAATCAGGAGAATGTGAAGCCTTCATAGTAGTCGAACAATTTGCGCAGTCTAGCGAACAGCATTGTGCGCTGTTCACCGAGCTGTCTACAGTTCAGATAGTTTTGTTACAGACTCAAAGCCATGCTGCACGAAACTCGGACATTAGAGCATTAAAAAGTCGGATTCACCGAATGTAACCAATTCTTACCCAAATAAAAGCTAAGACCAGTTTGTTGTTATCTTGCCCGGGTAAAGCAGATGTTGAAGGGTAGAGCATACACGAGCGTTCGCCTATTAGTAGCGCTCTTTTGCGGTTTCTGCTATGAAAACTTCCAGCGCCTAACAAGGGTGACTAAGCGCTGTCAATGAGTCCCTAACAAGTTCATGCCGACAAACTCCTCACCTACAGACTACCTGTTTCCACGCACACGATGTCAGCCGTGTCGAGATGCCATCCGAGCCCGCAAAGAGAATATCGTGGGTTGGACTCCCGCTAAGGTCGCCTGAGACAAATCGCTGACACAGTTTCAGTTGCAAGAGATGCCAGTACCGAAAGGTGCCTGATGATCCTGGGATTGCTTTCAGGGGCCAATCTCGCTGACTTCGGCTAGTTGAAATGCTCCCGCACTGAGCCATGCCAGAATTGCGCCACCGCAAAGCAGACATGCGAATACCGCGAGATCGACCGTAAAAGACGGCCCGCTACGCATGAGTACGTTGTCAGTTTGGAGAACCGAGTGGCTTCACTCGAATCATTCATCCGCAGCTTGCAGACAGCGCCGGAGAAGGAGCGAGACGAGATGTTGCGGACAGTATCGTTCGGGGATCACCTGCAGGCTGGCGGCTCTCGTACAGTTGAAAACCCTCAGGTGACTCAACGCACATCAGAAGATGAAGGTCGGCGCAGTACCGCACACCTCCAGGTCGACCTCGAGGGCTCGCTGATCTATCACGGGGCGACAAGCATCTATCGAGCCAACGCGTATCGCCCAACGACCAGCAATACACTCGGTGCTTTCTCATCACATTCGTCACCGAACCTTGTATCCGAATCGACTTTCGAACATGTCGCAGAGCACTTCGGCATCAGTCTTCAAGACGAGCTAGTTTCAGACGCATTGCTCCAGTTCTTCAAGTGGCAGTACCCTCATTTCATGTTCATCTACCGCGAGGCATTCCTCAGGGATCATTTCGGCGAGAGATCCAACTGCAAATACTGGTCCTCGGCACTGCTTTTGTCTATATGTGCGCTGGGAACGTTGATGTCACCAGATAAACGACACCGTCAAGCAAGCGAGCAGTTCTTTTCCGCGGCCGAGAGCATCCTCATCGTTTCCGGCTTCACTAAGCCATCAATCGTCACGGTACAAGGCTTTCTATGTCTAGCGTTTTATGAGATAGGAAGAGGGAACCTCTCCAAAGGGTGGGGTTTCTCAGGTGAGCCCAGGTATGCCGCATCAGCCCGACCACTGGTGAGTTGACGTCATGTAGGAATTGCTTTCCGGATGGCGCAAGACCTCGGCTTCCAGAGAGACCCAAAGCACTGGATCTCTCATGATTCTTCACTAGTTACGGAGGAAGACATGGAGATTCGCAGACGCATATTCTGGGGATGTTACACGTCCGACAAACTCATCAGCTTGATTCTCGGGAGGCCGGTGTACCTCTTCTACGACGATGCTGAGGTCGAAACGACCGAGAGACTTCCGTAAGACATAACAATGGAGGGGTGAATACTGAAATACTAACATCGTTTAGAGACTTTCCAGAAATGGCGCCGTGGCTTCCCGCCGGCGTTGCCGCCTACGACGGCCGCTTCGCTGATATCAACCCACTACCGCTTGTGCCCTGCTTCAAGGAACAAATCCGCCTTTCCAAGATCATTGAGAAGATGTTGTCGAAGCTCTTCTCAACGAAATCAAACTTAGAAGGTCTTGGGAGGCAGGCATGTCTCGACAGCCTCAACTTTGAGCTGTGCAGCTGGTATGAAGCCTTGCCAGAGTGCGCGAAATGGAACAAGTGGGAACCTCCAAGCACTCCTTTGATTCCGAGTGTAGCTGCACTCCAGTGAGTTCCCCTGCTTTCCAATAGCTATCCAATTGTATCGATCACTCACGCAATCCGCTTCAGTTTGCTGTTTCACAGTGTGCGGATTGCTCTCAACTTTGATCACGCGGCGTCGGGTCACAGCGGAGCCATGATCGACAACGCACGCAAAGACTGCGTCTCTTCCGCGCAGGATATTACACATATTTCACGGAAATATCGGAGCCAATACGGACTGCTACACAGCCCGCTGATCATAATCTATGCGGTCATGCAAGCGGCTAGGACTCTGACATTGTTTGGCACGGCTGAGGAGGCACAGTACCTGGTTCATTCCTTGGATGAATGTTGTGCTGCTTGGGACTTGGCCGAGCAGGCTAGGAATAAGTTGACACAGATATAAGACTGATAGGTTGCCATTGGCTTACCAACACAGAGAACTTTGTTATCGTGAAAGAAGGATATTGCAATCCAAATCAATCCCAATCTGTCTAGACGTTTCTTACATAGGAAGGCTTGACTCGACGCCCGTCTTTAGTACGCTAATAAGCTTCTTGACATCTGACGAATTATTGTAGAAGCCAAATGACACTCTAATACCCAGACGGTACGGTGTGACAAGTACTCCATGATCCTTCAGCAGCTCCATCCACCGCGGGTCATGCAGATCGAGAATGTAGAGGTGAGGCGCGTGCTCCTTCCGGCTGGTAGGCCCGACAATCTTGATGCCAATATCCTTGCATCCTTCACGCAAAACATCTCCGAGGCTGTAGAGATGTTCTTGAACGCGCCTGGGGCCCATGGAATCGAGGTAAAACGTCAAGAACGCCTTGGCAGATGCCGCGGCAACCAAACTCAAGTTCAAGTGCTCGTACCGGCGGGCCGTGGGGTGGTACACCAGAGACTCGCTGGGAACCAGCAAGTCAGCGCGGACGTTGCTCACAGCTCCGTATCCGACAATCGGCGGCGTCGGATCCATCCCTGTGATTACCGCTGGATCAACGTAGAACGCGGCGAAGCCAGTGGGGTTGTTGAGGCCCTTGTGCAGACTAAACGCCGCTGCGGAAACGCCCAAAACCTTGACGTCGACTTCAGCGAAGCCAACCTGCTGCGTCAGGTCGGCGAGGACGTGAATGCCGCGAGGCCTGTAGGCCTTGCAGATGTCGGCGACGTCGTTCCAATGGCCGCTGTGGAACATGATGGAGCTGATGCCAATAGCGCGGGTGCGCTCGTCCACGTACGGAGCGAAAGTCGCCGCGTTCGCCGCAGTGACCTTACCGCTCCTCTCTGCCTCGGGTATCGTGGGCACCTGTCTGATTTCGAGGCCGGCGGTGCGCAGGGCCATCCAGCCGTACACATGGTTCGGGTGCTCCGAGTCGAGCACGACGACATTGTCGCCCGAGGTGAACTTGAGACTGCGGGCGAAGGAGTTCAGGCCCTCGGTGGTGTCGCGGGTGAAGGCGATGGAGGAGGGGTCGGCGTTGATGTAGCGGCCGACCAATTCGCGGGTCTCCTCGACGGCAGATTGCCATTGGGGCTTAGGGTGGGCGGAGTAGAGGCCCTCAGAAGAGAATTTGGTGATGGCGCCGTGGATGATGAGGTTTGAGGGGGGTTGATAGGAGGCGTTGAGGTATGTGATCTTGTCGTCTGCTACCAAGGGCACCAGGGACCGGAAGGTAGAGAAGTCGGCCTCCGTTGAGGGGGTTTGGAGGGACTTGGCCAACACCGGAACATCATCCGTGTGGTTGTCAACTGCACTTGGAGACATGTTGAGGAAAATAGAAGAGGGATGAAGGGGGTTCTCTGCGATGTTTCGGGATCTGGTGTCTTCTCCTCAGTTGGTCTCCTACCCCGGGCTTCAATGTCGGCTTCATCTCTCCTTTATCAGTTTCGTGTCCTCCTATATCGGCGAAACTACACGCACTACTTCGGAAACCACGAAGCATCATCATGCAGATACCCCGCGCGTGATGTTTCGCCGTTCTGGCTTACGCAGGCAATGGAGGCTCAAGTCCGTTGTTGGTGATGTTGTATCATCCAGGGCGCGCCCAAGTCAGAAGTGGGTCGTGCCTGGACTGATAGACGCTGATTTAGACACTTTTATCTAAGAGAGATGACTTGATACGCGCAGGATGATCAGACTAGCTTTGAATATTTCCCGGCTGCCACTGCATTCAACTAAATGCATCTGATGTTGTGACAGGGATATTCAGATCAACTGCGATACTGGAGACGGACTTTGACCTCCATTTGCGGGTCCGGGGTTGATAAGAACTCGCTGCCCCGCATGTTGGCGCGCAGCTCGTCCCATCATGGCTGAGTCTTAGTCTCGTGGCCTATCTTCACGGTGGAGACCGAGACTTCCCCGGATTTTGTCTCCGACGCGTTGGGCCATTGATCATTCCCTAGCTATCAACGTCTTTGGACCTCAGAACGAGATAAGCCAGATAGTATGAAAGTTCGCATCGACTCGACTCTGCATGGATTGTGTATAAGAACCACGGCCAGGGCATGACAGCGTCCAAGTCTTCAGACACTGTCTTTTCCATGTCACGTTCTTTTTCCATCTTCTTTTTGGCATCTTCATCATGAGCTCAGACAACGTCGCCAAGTTTGGCAAGAGAGCCAATGATGCTGAGCAAGACCCGTCGAACCTGAAGACTTCAATGTCCAATGCGGAAGGCTCCTCTGCGGAGACGGGCCAACTGAGAAGGGAGTTCAAAGAGCGGCATGTCTCCATGATTGCGGTCGCTGGCGCCATCGGCACCGGCCTCATCATTGGCTCTGGAACCGGTCTCGTCAGGGGCGGGCCCGCAAGTCTGCTGATTGCGTATACCATCATTGGAGCCGTGGTCTTCTTCATCATGACGGCCGTTGGCGAAATGGCGACGATGCTGCCCTCTGACAAGGGATTTGCTGGGTACGCTACCCGGTTTGTTGATCCAGCTCTTGGGTAAGTCATCTCTGGTATAGTATCTACATGCGTTATGAACGGACTTTGATGCGTGGCTAGGTACGCAACGGGATGGAACTACTTTTTGAAATACGCCATAGTTCTACCGAACAACCTCACAGCGGCTGGCATCATCATTCAATACTGGCGACCCGATCTCAACGTTTCAATCTTCGTGACGACTTTCACTGTCGCAATCATTGCGGTCAATGTGGGTTCTTCTTGGTTTTGATCCTCCTCAAAGCCAATCTGACATGAGCTTTAGGTCCTCCATGTGTCCTTCTTCGGCGAAGCGGAATTCTGGATGTCAACAGTCAAACTACTCGTCATAATCATGCTCATCCTCACCTGCTTCATCATCTCAATGGGCGGCCAACCTTCCGGCGAAGTAATCGGCTTCAAATACTGGCACAACCCGGGCGCCTTCGGATCTTACCTCGTCGACGGTCCCACGGGTCGCTTCCTCGGCTTCTGGGCGGCCATGGTCCAGGCCTGCTTCGCGTACACGGGAACGGAAGTAGTCGGCGTCGCTTTTGGCGAGGCTCCGAACCCACGTAAGACTATTCGAAAGGCCGTCCGCCAGACGCTCTGGCGCATCGTCTTCTTCTACATCATCGGCGCCCTCGTGTTGGGCATGTCTGTCCCGTATACCAACGACCTGCTTATCGGCGGCACGAAGAAGAGCACTGGCGCGGCCGCGAGCCCTTTTGTAATCGCGGTGCAGCTCGCCAACATTCCCGTCTTTCCTCACGTCGTCAATGGGTGTCTGCTCATCTTCGTCATCAGTGCGGCCAATTCGGATATCTACATCGGATCCCGCACCTTGTACGGACTTGCTCGGGACGGCCAGGCGCCTAGTATCTTCACCAAGACGACAGGAGCTGGAGTTCCCATCATCGGTGTTGCGGCCACGAGCGTCTTTACCGCGCTTGCGTACATGAACGCGGCCAAGAGCTCGTCCCAGGTATTCGGGTATCTGGTCAGCTTGGTGACTGTCTTCGGCACTTTGAACTGGGTCAGCGTTCTTGTAAGCTACATCCAGTTTACGAGAGGCATGCAAGCCCAGGGCATTCCCAGGAGCATCATGCCTTACCGAGGACCGCTGCAGCCCTATGGTTCTTATGCTGCTCTCCTCATAACGGTCCTCGTTGTTTTCTTCAATGGTAAGTGAGCTCTCTCGACCTGTGAAATGTGTATCAAACTGACGCAAATCTGCCAGGATACAATGCCTTCATTCCGAAGTTTACTGTGTCCACCTTCATGACGTCTTACATCGGAATCGCCATTTACGTTGTGAACATCATCAGCTACAAGCTGTACGCGAAAACCCAAAAGGTCGGTCTCGGCACAATGGACCTGCACAGCAACAGGCTTGAGGATGACGGGGCCAAGTATCCGAGCACATTAGAAAAGGCTGCTTCGTGGGTGATCCAAGTCACAAAGCGGTAACGACATATCTATATATAAATATTGTGATATTTAAGGACTTTTCTGTCAATTACACCGGGAATCATCGCATCGAGTGGTATCATTATGCGCTTCTGAATGCACGCTTCCCTTAACCAAAAATGACGATTCAAGCTTGAGACCAAGGCGCTCGGGTATTCATAACGCGAACGTTTGTCTCGACTCAATAATCGAGTTGATGTCCGGCACTTTTGCTTGCATCCATCCCCAGTCTCAAGACTTTGCGTACTTAGGTTCATGTCTAGGCAACCGTCTTCTCGCCCTTCACGGCAACACCCTCCGACGGGATATCGCTGTCGTGGGCGTTCTCGACACTCTCACCCTTCTTGAGACCGAGCTGGCGCGTGTCGTAGCCGTTCGCCTCCAGGTAGGCGCGGAAGCGGGCATCCTCGAGGGCAATGGTGTCTTGGCCGATGTGGGGCAAGCAAAAGAGGGCAAGGGCAGCGGACAGGACGCAAAGAGACGAAGAGACCCAGAAGGGGTACTGCGCAGTCGCGACCGCGTTGTCGCCGGCAGCGGCTTGGATGTAGGGGAAGACTGTCGTTTGAGTCAGTACACAAATCTGAGGCGATGCTGGCGGAAGATACCACTCACCCCAGGTGCCCACGAAGGCTCCGATCTTGCCAATAGCAGCGGCGATACCGTAGTACTTGCCTGTCTAGCTGTCAGTATGTCTTGATCAAGCATTGATGCAGCCCTTGCTTCGTGTTTACTTACCGCGAATGCCAGTTGCACATGTCTTGGCTGCTAAGAGACCGATATTGTTTCCGGGGCCGAACTCTCCAAGAGCCAGGAAAACACCGTAGACGACGACGAATCCACCGACCATGCCGGGCTGGGACAGGTTGAAGTAGTCACCAGCCATGATGAAACCGACGATAGCCTGGAGGAAGACGCCCAAAGCGAGGGCGTATCGGGGGCCGAGCCAGTCTGAGGCAGGGGCACCGAGCATCGTGCCGGGGATATAGAACAGGTTGATGACAGTGTTCCAGCCGAAGACGGTCGTGAGCGGGGCTGTGTCGCCGTAAATGTTGCTCAGGATGGTGGAAGAGTAGATGCCGAAAGAGTAGGCGGAGAACTACATTGCGTGATGTCAGCTTACGACAATCTCCTCATGCTCGAATATGTGCACTCACATCGTAGATGAACCAGATCAAGCTAACAACAAACAGGCGCCAGCCGTAGAAGCGGAGGGAGAGGAGGTACGGCGTCTTGGCGTGGCGCATCGAGTTCTTCTGGAACTCCTCGTTCTCCTTGACGAAGATGCGGAGGACGAACAGGAAGATGGGGAACACCACACCGATGCCCAAGCTGGTGCGCCAGATGGTGCTGTAGTGGCCGTTGTGGCATGCTGCCGCGACGACGTACGGGACGAATGCGCCAATGACGAAGCCCCAGTCAATCATCGAGTTCGTGAACAGGATGAAGAACATGTTGCGCTTGCCGGACTTGAGCTCTCCAGTCGACTCAGCGGCGCCGACACTGCCAGCCGGGTACTCGCCTCCAATTCCAATTCCGACCTGCCGAGCGCACGTTAGACGGGGTTTGCGAAGGACGGCGGGGGTGTCCATCGCAATGCGAAAGTACTTACGAAGAATCGCCACGCTGCCAAGATGTTGAACATGCCTATGTCGTCGCCCTTGTAGTAGGATCCGGCAGCGAGCGCAGTAAAAACGACGAGGATGATCGTGGAGACGAGCAGAGAGTTCGTGCGCGACCAGTGGTCAGCTAGCCAGCCGAACGCGAGCTGTCCGACGACTGTGCCGGCGAAAGCAATGTCGCCGACGTACTTCTTCGCGTTCGAGTTCTTGTACAGGTCGCCATACTGGAGCGCGAGAACCGTTGTCACGGAGCCAATGACCTATCGCATTCGAATAGGGTCAATTACATTGTCCCAATCGCTCACGAAGTGCGCGCAACTTGTGCGTGCGCGGCGGGGTGAAGTGCTCACGTTATTAATGTAGCCATCGGAAAACAGACCGGCGCCGCATGCGATGACGGGCACGATCGCCTCGCGGAATGGCTTGCGCGGGGTGGTGTCCTGGTCGACGACCTCCTGTGCCCTGAGCTCGGACTCGGAAGGCTCCTTCTTCAGGAAACCCAGCATAGTGTCGACTGGACGACTCTCGTCGCGATTGGCGTTTCGAGGACGGTCGGCAGTGAAGCAGGTCTCTGTTCGTCGCTGGCGAGATCACCGGCGATCAAGGCAAGACAAGCAGCAGTTTGGGGCAGAGACAGGATGACGAAGTCGCCTGGGGCGAGGCAGAAGGGGAGAGGAAGAGGCGCCAGACACGAAGCGGGACTCCCAAATACCTTATATATCGGACGATCACAAGCTCATTGGAAGAAACACAGCCAAAAAGTTCGATCTGCGCAGCTGTCGGGTGCGACGCTAGAGCCAACATGCATGCTGCCTCCCTCCCCCCACCAACGAGGTATCCTTCACCATCCAAAAGAGCTCCATCCCGAAAGGCGAAGGGCGTTTCCCCCGACGAGACGGGGCCGCTCGCGGCCGGCGGCCCTATGAGAAGCGGGAAAGCCGCGCGTGGCCCTTGTTCCCCCGCTGCAACATTATCGATGGGGTCACCGAACGGGTGGCTTACACCGATACCACGGGGCCTTACGAGTGGTTCGCTTTGCGAAATGGGGACTCCACAGCTGGGTTCTGTTCGAGTCGTGTTGGTGCTTCTGCGCCGGTTGGTGATAAGCCCGGAAATGCGGCATGAGGGGGGTGGTGTTCCGGTCTTGGTCGACTCTTGGGCAGACAGAAAGACGGGGGCAGGATGTGATAGGATCAGGTTTGGTGCGGATACACGTGTAGAACGTTAGTCCTTCTCTGTCATGCGACCTGATTGTGCAGTAGTTCAATGGTCTCTCTCATTTGGAGCTGGCTTTTAATACTTGCTCTGAGTGGTGTCCAATGGAAAATGTTTCGCCAATAGAGACAGCTCTTCTGAAAACAAATGACGTTCGAAGCATCCCTGAGAACCAGGCTAAGCTTTTTAGTATTTCTGGGCAGGGCGCGCCGCGCCGGGAGCCTTTGCTCGGCGCGGGCTTCGAGTCGTGCAGGGCTGGTGTACAAGGTACAAACACCACCACTCAACCGAGGATAAGTCGAGTGCGGGGGCCTGAAGCTCATGGAAGATTCTCGTCACATCGAACTTTCTTGGCGATTGCTCAAGTGTTATCTGACCTCGGCGATTTGGACAGAAGGATTGTGTCGAGTTCTGTTCGGTCGTAATGTTAGGAGAGAGAAACAATATTTTGACCCCAGCTGCTCGTTTCTACAGGGTGCCACAAACAATAACAAGTACCTGGATGAACCATCATGCGCAAGTCACGCATTCCCTTGCCTAACCCAGCGACCGCAACAGACGCAAGGCAGCGGCTGAAGTGTAACCTACCCTGCAGGATCGGCAGGGACGGCATTCTGAGTTTTTCAAGTCGCAGCCTCTGTGAAATGATAGGACCAATGAAAGTTTTTGAAAACTTCACAATGCCAGACAATCCCATCATCCATGTTGATGTCGTCCGATGACCTGGATCACCCACGTCGACCTGTGGAGCAGCCGAGGGAGCTAGATCGCCGGGGAGGCGCACCCGGGCGGGTGTCATCAGCTCTTGCGGCTCAAAATCCTGCATGAGAGCACGTGGGAATGAATTGGAATGTGCCGTATTGAGTAGAATGGATTGCGCGAACTGTGTGTTCGTTCCGTGATTTTGCATCACCGGGCCGGGGTTGTCGGGGCCAATGAGCGGCCGTCCGCAGCCCACGTGGGCGCCGGAGTGGACTTGTTGGCCCGAAAAGTTCGGCCTTCAGTTCCGGCCCGCAGCTTGCTACAATACATACGAGCTCGCTGAAACGTGCTGCTGGATATCAAGCCTTTCTGTTTATGAAGACAAAATCATTCTCTAGCTTGAATGATTAGCGGTAAGCTTCTAATTGTACAGGTATCTTCGATGGAATGTGTATTACAGCTAGTACATGTGCCCTTCTAGTACCTCGTCCACGTCCAAGTCCTCAACACTAGGCACCTCTCTCTCCCGATATCAACTATACCACTCTAGCAACTCCGGGATCGTATCAAACGTTTTACAGTCGTCCAGGCCATAAGCCATGTACCGCCAAGCCCATGGCTCAACTTCCCCATCGGGCCGGTTTCTTCGGCAGTAAACTATGTAGAAGAAGCTCTCAACACCGTGCCCAGATTCCCATCCAGCAGCAACTGCCCAACAGCCGTCAACTGTCAGCTCGTGAGGTTTCTTGACGGTGGCATCGATCGATTCATCCGTCTCAGGGCCCGCACCGGTCCAGAACATGGCCTGATACGTCCACTTGGTCTCTCCCATCCCGGGGCCAGTCAATGCACCCACGTACTCCGCAAGAATGCGAAGCTCCGGAGGAGCGCTGATGCTATCGCGAACTTCCTCAAGACACTTTGTTTTCAGAGCGCGCTCCAGACGGGAGAAATACAAATCTCGCTCATCGCTGGTCGGAAGAGACCACCCGCAACCGTCAAGATCGCAAAGCGGTGCGAGTTCATCGGACTTCGTGAGTATATCTTCTGGACTCGATATCAAAGTCCGGGCATCGGTCCGACCCAGGACGCTCGCAAAACAGTCTATTCTCATGTCTTCAGCTACATCTCCCCAATCTTCCAGATCCAGCTCAGCCTGCGTGGCAACTTGAACTAGATACTTGGGTCAGTCTGACTTCACGAAGACTGTTCTTGATGTCCACACACCGTAGACTTCAAGGGCGCGGCGATTGCGTTCGGCTATGTATGTACGATACGCATCAACTGCAGCCTTGACCTCATCGCGCGTTGAGTACATTTTCGGGACGACGTAGTGGAAACAATTTCACCCTGACGAAGAGGCACGAAGGTTTCCCCAAACGCATAGAATAATAGGATGATAATTGATTGTTATTGACGCAGCGGATTCAGGTGCGATCAGGCGCGCTTGGCAATGATGGGTTGCTTTGGTGAGGGGAACGTGATGAGTTGAGATTGAATCTCCTAGATTTTAAATGGGTCTCTTTCCGGTTTCTTGCATAAAGGGGCTACTGTAACTGCAATAGAGGGAGAAAACCAACTGACTACAATGTCCTGTTGGTCGTGGTTCCGTGGTTCAAGGTCAGGCAGTTAAGTTAGTACCTAATTTTGTTAAATTGTTTCTATTGACACCGCCTACTGAGAGGCATTTCAGGTTTCTCTACATCGTACGAGAGAAAAACAAGGCGATGTTATCGCTCGTGGGTAGCACCTCGCAGTTTCCCCGCCAACACTGGTAACTTGATGCCAAAATTGACTATACTGGGGGAAGACTCATTTGACGCTTGATCCGAGATGAAGCACTCCACCTCACGATGATTTGGACCTAGGCTCACGCATGCACGTTTGACGAGATGGGCGTTGAGAGAAGACCCGAAGTGGGTGTAGAGGTGTGGGATCATCACCTGACTTATGCTTTTCAGTGCTCTGGTGCATATAGCTAATGCAGAAACTTGGGATAACTGTAGAGATGGGGTCAGATTCACTGCAGTTTTAACCCTCCTGGAGCTCCCAGAAATACCCCATAATGATAGTATCCTATTGGTTAAATCAGAGCTGCCTTATCCTTTTTAGAGCTCTGATGCAGATAGCTAATGCAGAGACTGGGATTAGGTCGGAAGGGGGGTAGGTTCACTGCAATCTTAACCTCCCAAGAGGGGACTGATATGTTTCCGTACACCATTGTACCCTATGCAACCTGGAAATATGCGGTAAGTATCTTGCTGGCAACGAAGCCATCGTCAACGAGGCTGACAACAACAAGAGTATGGCGAGTTGGCGTCGGCGCGGGCATTTATTCCGGACCCTTAGGCACGTATACTGCGAAGCTACTGGACCGCGCACTGACTGAGTTGCTACTGTGAAAGCTCCTACTGGCTGGGCTCAAAACTTCCTCAACATACGCGGTAAATATAACGAAAACATCCTATGGATGATGTCTCGGATATATGACCAGATCGTGACACATGTCCAAGATTCCCTCGACTCAGGGTCAGCCACCGCAATTTTGAAATACTCAGAAAGTGTCAACATATGTTTTGATTTGGCACTCCTAGAGCGCTTAGATATACGGTATGGGTGCACATAATAGCTAGGTTTTCAATGTCTTTGGCTTGTGCTGAACTTGACGGCTTGGAGCCTGAAAAGCCCTGCGCGTATTTCTAGTATGCATAAACCCTGGGAAGGAGGCTTCCGTGATAATCACCAAGTGCTTCACATTCAAACATGGTGTGATAATATTGTCGAGACGACTAAGGTCCAACGCGTGGGGGACCAAGGTTTTTTACACAAGGAGCCTCGGTAATAAATGAGTAAGATCAGTTCAAAACCAGTCAACTATTACATTCTAGGGAAGCCCACAATGGGTTGGATACACGCATTCTCAGGAGGCCTGGCAGATCCCCGCCATGCATCAGTTGGCTTTTGTTTCCCAAAAGGAGACATGCATGCTCCAGTGGCTGGGCGGTTGAACTGCGGGCAAACGGTTCTTGGTCGACTTCACTGCAATTTTAACCCCTCCAGAGGGAGTCAATACATACTCCATTTGACACCATGCAGGAGTACGCCAAGATATCTGCCAGCACAGCGATGGTATCCATCCTATTGGCTTCAACGACCCTTTGGTTTTGTTACCCAGTTCTTTTAGTGGAGTTTTGCTGTCTGGGCGGATACTTCTGGCTAACCGGGCGGGTGTACGACGACGACAACAACAACGACGACGATAATAATAGGGACAGAGAGAGGGATAGGAATAGCGACGAAAATAATAGAAGTTAATCGAGATAAAATCAACTATAAGAGCTAATATAGGTAGTTATCCGCCCGGTTAGCTAGAAGTATCCGTCCGGATAGCAAGACTCTTTTAGTGTTCTAGAAAGATCAACGACCCGATAGTATCCGCCTGTTTTTCCGAGATGGAGACCTTCACAGCAATTCTAACCCACCCCAAGGGGACCAATAGCTACGTTCAATAACACCACCGCCAAGACAAGAGTTGTGCCGCGGGCGCGAAGGCCTCCTGACGCTTTTCTGGTATCCCAAATGCCTATGTGGGTAATGCATCTCTTAACATGATTCAAGTTAGAATACGGTGCGGTTAGGATAAGTATTAAGTTCGAATTCAAAAGCCTAAGCATCATTAATGAAGACCTAAGGCATGTAAGACCAATAGTCCTCCCTTGCGCAAAACTACCAGGAGTAGGCTTTTTTACTCACTTGAAACTAAGCCATTGGTGTTAATGTATGTTGCCATTGTTACTTGACTTAAACAGATATTCGCTTCATCATCATCTCTATTCACCCTACCCTTCTAGAGATCAATCATAGACAACCGCCCTCAAGACGGTATCGCATTCACCCTCAGATTGAAAAAACCTTAGATGCCTCCCTAGATGTCTGAACCAGATTCAACCACAACTATCCTCCTACAGGCGGTTTAAACCTCTGCAGCATCAAAGTTGCGGATCAAATCATAATAAAACCTCAAAATCTCCATGTGCGCAGAAATCTGGATCCTCTCATCAATCGTATGCGCATTCACCGTAGCCCCGTTGCGAATGGGCACGAAGCGGTACACATTAGGCGTCAGGTCTACACAAGTACCGCATGTCAGCAAAGTCTTCTCGCAGCTGAAGACCTCGGAGGTCTCCCAGACCAAGATTAGAAGGAAGAAAGCAAGAACCCAAACTTACTCAGATAATGTCTCGTATCAGTGTTTCCCGTCATCAGCTCTCCAACCGGCACAACCTTACCCCCATCAAACGCAAACGAGCTCTGCAGCGTGCCCGAGAATAAATCCCAGATCGGGCCCTTGGTCGGCGACACCGGCGCCACGAGCGTCTTCTGCGACGAGCTCAGGACCAAGGTGCCGTTGTAGTCAACCTCGTACATGACCTCAATACTGCCATTCTCGAGACCAACAGAGCCCGCGAGATCTCTCTTCTTTGTAGCAGCGTACCTCTCATACCCCTCGTCGCCCTCGAACGCCACAACCTTCACGCCGTACTTCTCCGCAATCCCAGAAATATACGAGACGACGTTGTGCTGGATCTCGGGGATGCTGTTCTGCGGCGCCACACGATAGTTCACGCCGACCTTGACAACCTCGGGCATGGCGTTGATCTTCTGCCCGGCCTGGAAGTAGTCCACGCTCTGCGAGGTCTGCAGGCGGTAGTGCGTCGGGCGGTCAATCTCGACCAACGTCTCCGCGAGCGCCTGCAGATCGCCGTCTTGCAGAAGCTTCGTGATCTCGGGCTGCGCGTCAGGGGAGTACCGCGCCTGGCAGACCATGTGCTCGTACAGCGGCGACTGCGTCGTCAGCTGCGGCGAGTACGGGTGCGCCTCGAGCGCGACGACCATCTCCGAGACGATGCCGATGCCCGTGTGCGGGAAGGGGACCGAGGAGTGGCCGCCCGTGACGTGCAGCTCGAGCCAGATGTCGACGTGGCCCTTCTCCATGACGGCGGGGAGGGCGTAGAGCGTCTTGGAGTCGAGCTGCTGCAGGCCCATGCCGCCCTCGTCGAGGATCAGCGCCATGCTGTTGTTGCCCCATTTCTGCTCGAGGTGCTTGGCGATGTAACCCGCGCCGCGCTGGCCGGAGCACTCCTCGTCGAAGCCCGAGGCGAGGATGATTGTGCGCTTGGGGACCCAGTCTGGGTTCGCAAGGAGGGTTTCGAGCGCCGAGAGGAGGGCCGTGAAGGAGTTCTTGTCGTCTGAGACGCCGCGGCCCCACATCCACTCACCGTCAAAGTGCGCGGCGAACGGGGGATAGGTCCATGTCGAGGCGTCGGCGACGGGGACAACGTCCTGGTGGGCCGCGAGGAGGAGGGGCTTGAGGTCAGGGGAGGAGCCCGGGATGGTGTAGACGAGGCCGAAGGTGTTTACTTTGACGAGTTCGGAGCGCGCGTGGACCGCTGGGTAGGTCTTGCGCATGACATCGTGGAGTTCGTAGAACACTTTCCAGCGCGGGTCGGTGTCAAAGTCGCCGAGATCGTCGTAGCAGATTGACGGGACGCGGACGAGAGCTGCATGGCGGGAGACTTGCTTGAGGATGGCGGCTTCGGAGGTGAAGAGCTCCTTTGCGGAAGGAAGACCGTCGGAGGGTGAGATCGGGGGCGGGAGATCGCAAGTGAAGGAGGAAGCTGAGGGGCTGGTGAGAGGATGTTGGTCGGAGGAGGCGACGACGGCCGCTGCCGCGGATAAGATGCTGACGAGGGTGTTGGAACGCATCGTGAAGCTGTTGTGGTCAACCGAAGGTGCTCCAACTCAATGCACTCAACTCCGGCTTTAAAATTGTCACCTTTCTTCGGCCCAAATCACGGAATAGAAGAAAGAGAACACAACCCCTCGCGGGAAGAGGTGTAGGAACGTCATTTTGTAAGCAGTCACACGCAGAGATCCCTGTGTTGCGTGATAGCCACCTCCATGCATCCTTCACCATTGACCAGTCAGTTTCTCAAGAGCTTCCCCATCCCCCGCTCGCCGAGATAGGAGCTCTTTCACCAGCGTGCAATCATTGTGGGGTTTCAACAGATAACGGCATAGAACCCCAGTATTTGCCGATATCCATGTTTCGGAGTCGGAGTCCACCCGACCGGTGCCGATACGGACATGTGGGCGAGTCAACGCCGCGGGCAACTTGCGACCTGCCTAATCAGAGAGCGGAGGCTGCCATTGGGTGTCGGGTATTTGAGGTGGGGGTTCACGAATCTATCGGCAATTCTGTCATCATGAATTCTGTAGGATCGAATGCTACACGCAAGTCAGTCGGTGAACTGCTGTGTTAACGCATGAGAAGATGTCGACGGTGTTTGGCTATTTTTCATTGACTTGCTTAGAGGTCTGGACAAAGTTAATTGACACCGGGGCCGTTCCGTGGACCGGATGCCGCAGGTACCGGAGTCAAGCCAAGACACGCGACCGGGGTATGGTTCACGCAGCATTTGAAAGGCGGACTGAATAAGAAATGAAGATGTAAATATGCAATGACTACATGGCACCCGCTTATCGGTATGCTCTGGGTATGTGCTAAGTGAGATTTTCTGAGATTATCCAAGGCGTTTCCATGCCACTATTACTCCATTAAGATTGAATGAGATTATGCCAACGATTAGGCAGTCTGCGTAACCACGGGGCCGCCGGTTGTCGGGAGTGCAACCGGCGTTGAAAGAGCGTACAAATCAAACATCTTGGCCCCACCGCAGTAGTTGGCGGTGTTTGTTGTGGTCGTGACGGTACCGTCGGTGGTGAAGGTACTAACACTGCCATAGCAGTAATTCTTGCAGGCCTTGGTCCCGACAAGGGAGGTGACAACGCCGCCCTGGAAGTCGAGACTCGAGCCGCCGTAGCACTCGTGGTGGTACTCCAAGAACAGGTACGGTAGCTTGGTTGTCGGTGTTGGGGCCTTACTATACACCGAGTTGGCGTGAGCGATGCAAAGCTCAGGCGTAACGCTCTGGTTGGCAAACAGCAGAGGAAGCGCGTGTCCGGTAGGCCGGTCCCTGAAGCAGCCAACATAGTAGTACCCGTCGGTTGCCGTGGCTGAGGCCGACGACGTCGAGCTACCACTTGACGAAGGGGAACTACTTGTGGTTGTTGATGCCGGCACAGATGGCACGAGGGAGCTGGATGGCGCTACAGACGATGATGAGATCGCCGAGCTGCTTGATGACGGGCTGGGACTCGCGGTGGACGATCGCGAGCTGAGAATTGCGGAGCTCGAAGAGGTGACAATTGAACTGGCGCCAACAGAGGCAGAGCTGGAACCGACTGAGGATGATTGAATAGTCGAGGCACTGGAGGACAAGGATGACTGCTCACCAGCAGCAGAAAGCTTGAAAAGATCAAGGCGGCTGGTTCCTCCGCAGTACTCAGACTATTCACCGTTAGAAGACATCTTGCGGCGGGGGAAAGTAGACTTACCTGGTTGCCGCGACAGAGCATATCGCACTCCTTCAGCGGAGCCGGGACCGATCCCGCGTTGGTTGCACTTCCGCACCAGCCTGATATCATTGTTAGAAAACGTCTAGTAAGCACGAGACACGAAACCTACACTCTTGGGCGTACTCAACACCCATGTACTGGAAGTTGCCCTTGGCGCAGAAGGCGGCGCAAGCCTTGGTTGTCATATCTGCCGAGCCGAAGGAAGCCCCTGACAAAGCGCGTCCGTTGACGCCTTCGGTCTGGCATCCCAGGAACTCGTAGTCGCCTGCTCGTGCAGCGTGCTGGGGTTGAGACGGTGCTTGGTTGGGGATTGTGTTGTTGTAAACCGAAAGGCGGAAGCCGGCACCACACAGACCGACGGAGGAACCCGCACAAGGCGAAGAACATTCGGCTTCTGAGGTTGACATCTTGGCAGCTTGCGCATCCCAGCCGCAGTAACATTCGCGGCCGTACTCGACACCAAAGTAGTTAAAGGCTCCACCACCTGGCGCACCAGTACTGCAGAATGCAGCGCACTTGGCCAAGCTCATATCGTCTGACGCAGAAGACGCCCCTTGGAAGAGTCTCTCGCCGTCAACAAGGTCTTTGAAGCACCCAGCGTATTGCCATTGTCCGCCGATGATAGCAGGCATCTGAGGATTGAGGGGTGACGCGACAAATGTTGCAGATGGGGTCGCACTGCTCGAAGTCGTGGAAGTGGGGGTGATTGTCGAGACGAAAGCCGTGCTGCTTGAGCTTGAGGCACCAGATGAAGCACTGGAGACCACTGACGATGACGTCGCAGATGCGCTGGAGACACCGCTGCTCGAGGATGTTAAAGAGCTGGTAACAGCCGAGGAGGATGCTGCAGAGGAGACTGGAGGGACGCTGCTAGCGGACGATGCCCTGGTGGAGGATCTCGTTGATGCTGGCAGCGATGAGCTAGCGCTGGGGTTCTTGAGAGACTGGTAGAAGCCAGCAATGTCGAATGATGTGATATCGGCGTACAAGCTCATGTGCCCGTTGTCGCCACCACATGCCTGAGTGTCATCTCCAGTGCAATCGAAAGTGCACAGATTGAGGGACTCGTCCTCGTACGTAGAGGGGTTCTTAATGCTGGAACCGCACCAACACTCTTGGTGGTACTGGACACCAGATAGGGCAAAACCTCTGTCGTTGCAGATCCCCTGGCACTGCTGCAGTGTGTTCGTTTTTTGCTGAGCAGCAGTGTTGACAGAGTTCTGAAGATTGCGGCCCAAATTGGTGGTATCCTTGAAGCATCCGACATATTGGTATTTGGCAGTGCCGTTGGAAAGAAGAGGCCCGACCTGCTTGCTGACAACGGTGCCTTCGAACACAATGTCGTGACGACCCGAAACTTCGCCGGTGGTTGAGTTAAGACCATCAGTGCTGAGTGTCCACGTGGCACGTAAAGCCTGGGCAGGGTGGTTCGGCTGAACAGGCGCGGCATGAATGCCAACGCTTCCAATGGAGCAGCTACCGCCGACAACTTGCGTTCCCTCAGTGAGCTCATTGTTAGGGTTCAAGGCGAAGAGCTGCGAGGTGGCGGGAGGCTTGGAAATGGTGATCGTGAGAGGGGCATCGCCCTTGTTGCAGACCCTGATTTGCTTGTCGACAAGGCCTCCTGCAACCACGTTTCCGTATGAGACAGTGTAGTTTGACAGCACAGTCCAGCCACCGGAGCCATTAGAAACCTCGAACGAAACTGCAGGCGGGTCGTTGACGGAAGCACTCAAAGTGAGCACAGCAGTCCCGCCGTTAGACCAGATGGTGATCTTTGACAAGTATGATCCAGGTGTCTCCCTCAAGAAGCGCAGGGCGACAGTCAGGCTCTTTCCGGACTCAAGAGTGGAACCAACGGTCGGGAAGTTTGTAGATGAGAAACCAGAGCCAAGCCCGCCATCACTGGTAAAGTTGGCGTAGTCGCTAGTGTTCGTCTGCCAGGCGAAGCCGGTGAACGTCAAGGTGCCGTTACCAACATTTTGAATGAGAGCAGATCCCGTGAGGCCGTCTAGGGCGTCACGGAGGACCAATCTACCGAAAGCAATATCCGATGGTGTGGCACTCAGGAAGGCGCCCTGCTTGACAACAGTGCCTTGGACAGACACTAGTACACTAGTAGCGTACTCGGCAGGAGGGCTGATGGAGAGCGTGACGGCGCTAGAAAGCACTCCAGGCACAATCGGGACGGCCGGGTTGGAGAGGTCCCAAGTGACGTTCAAGGAGAAAGATGCTCCTGCAGCGACCGCACCCTGGGGTAGAGTTGAATTGGAGCAAGTGAAAGTCGGGTCCGCAGCGGTGCAACCATTGACCTTGGTAAGAGCGACGTTGGCTTTGCAGTTGACAGTCACGCTGGCAGTGGAACCAGCTTCGAGAGACCCAAAATCCACTGGGCTAGTGCAGTTGACAGCAGGGTTGACGGGAGACCCCAGCGCCACAAGCCTGTTGTTGTTGACGTTCATGAACACACGACCATCACCAAAGACCGGACGTTGGAACTTGTTGCTACCTTGAGTGGAAGGCAGAGTGATGGGAACCATGACGCCGTCCTGAGGAACGGCACGGAAAGCTTGGAGGCCGACGTTGACATCTGCAACCCAGACCTTTCAGGTGTTAATCAAAGTCAGTGGACGTGAGCGGGTGAGGGGGATCTTACAATGCCAGTGCCAGGCTTGCCGTTGTCTGATGTAATGGTCATTTGTCCGACACCAACGCGACCAGCTCCGACGAAGGAAGCTGATTTGCCGGCAAGGGTGAATTGAGGCGCACCCTTCGCGTCGAAGCCAAGCTTGTACGCAACAAGCGGGCCACCAACAGTGGTCGCGTAGATGTAACCGCCCTCG
Source organism: Colletotrichum fructicola Nara gc5 (assembly GCF_000319635.2). Classification (NCBI taxonomy): domain Eukaryota; kingdom Fungi; phylum Ascomycota; class Sordariomycetes; order Glomerellales; family Glomerellaceae; genus Colletotrichum; species Colletotrichum fructicola. The sequence continues at coordinate 724,133 of NW_027094051.1, read as the reverse complement.
CCAGGGTAGCTGCCGAATCCGCCGTACAATGAAAAGCCAAGCTCAATTGTCTGGATGATACCATCGCCGCCGTCAGCCGCCTGTCGAAAACCGCCGAGGTTGTCGGCGTTCATGATGTAGGCTCTGCCCTTCTTTCCAGCCGTAACGCACATGCGGTTGACGCCGGTGCCCTTGAAAACGGTTGGATCAAGGACGGCAAGTCCCGAAGAGCCGACATCGCGGTCACCGGCATCGAGACCAACGTAGTCATATGGCTGAAAGTAGTCAATCAGACTCAGCTTTCCGGTCGAAGCTACCTCCATCTTTACCGTGCACTCGTCGAGGGTGGACATGTAGACTCTGCCACTGGCGGGAACATTTCCGTTGGCATGTCCCTGACCGTTGCCTGCCACGAAATAGACGTTGTTGCCGATGACGGGCAAACCCATGCCACTCTGCCAAATACCTGCCTTGCCTCCCGTTTCGTTCGCGAGATCAATTGGTTGCGGCTTCGGAGCTCCAGGAGCGGCTTCCGTGGCCCACATGCTTACCGGGCCCACGCCGGGTGTCTTGCTGACAGAGACGAGATAGCCAGTGTAGTTCCAGCGACCGCAGTGAGAGCCGAATGCGGCAACGATGTGGCCGTTGAGCTCGGCCAGAGAGGGACGCTGCAGGGCCACACCACCGACGAAGTACTTGGCTGGGTCGTTATCGGCATTGATACCGTCAATCAGGACGGGGAATTTGTCGACGTCTTCGAGCGAGGGAATACGAATCGCGTACATCTTGTAGACACCGTTGGCTGTGCCGGAAGTGGTCCCATCTCGATAGCCCTTGGAGAAGACGTACATGATGCTTGTCGCGGGATCGATGATGGGGGTACCGGTGATGCCAACCCAGTTCGGGATGTCGCCGCAGTTGCTGTCGGCAGCGGAGAAGGGGGCCTGGAGAGTCCTCTGCTTCAGAATGTTTCCGGTCTTACTGTCGAAGATACGAATGATGTTCATCTCGGAGGCGGTGATGACGAGCTCGGTGCCGCCCTCGGGTGTGTAAACCAGCGGTTTGGCCAACCAGAACTCCTTGCTGTCAGGAGAAGTGAAAGTCCATAAATTTCTGAAGCTTGAAGAACCGGCAATGTTTGGGTCAAGGTTGTGGTTGGGGAGATAGCCCGATTGAGGCAAATCCTGCAATAGTATGTCGTCAGTCCACATCCCATGGTAGTCGGTACAACTCAAACACAGAACTTGGGACTTCGGAGGAGGGACCAGAACTTACAGCATCACGGTATGAATCGGTGGTGGCCAGCGAAGCAACCAGTACTGGCAACGAAGCCAGCACTCCGATGGACAACCTCATCCTGGCAGACTGAGAAGGGAAAGAAAGAGGGACGAAATATCTGCCTGGACACAGAAGAAAACCCAAGAGTTGACTTGAGAAAGTAAAGAGAGCGTGGCACTTGAGAAGGATATGATGAGGATCTGGGATCGCGCGAGATAATAAACAAAACCCATGATGGCCAAGATTGTGAGCCAAGAGCATGGCGCCCCTCAACACGCCAGATGGGGCACAGCCGCGGCCCTTCCGTCGCGGCCGACATCGACCTAGCCCATGGGTCGAACTAGAACTTCTCCATCGAAGCTAGGCGTAGGCGCAGAACATGCGCTTCATGCACGACCAAAGTGTTTGCTCGCATGGTTTTGGCGAGCTGGCAGTCGTGCGTGTGGAGGAAGGTTGTGAAGGGATGGTGCGCACGCCCAGGCTTGTTTGATTAGGGCGAGATATTGAAGACGCCCGAGACAATCCAGGGAAGGCGGGAAAGGCATGCCGAGCGTGAAAGCAGGGGAGCTTCTTCTCTCAGCTCTGGCACAGTATGTAGACCACAGGTCAGGGTCGGAGAGAATCGTCCAAAACAGCAACGAGCACAGGCGTAAGCCCAAAGCCCAGCGGAGCGAAGTCAAGAACCGGGAGCCGAGTGTTGTGCATCCGTAGCAAGGGAGGGACTGTGCCCTTGGGAGTTGGCGAGACATGGGGCATCCAGGCTGGCGGATGGAAGCCATGCGACGAGCCAGGGATGATGCACTGGTGGTGTGCTTCAACAAGCAAGGCGAAGCTGGCAGGCTGCCCAATGATTAGCCCAATGATCCATCACAAGGCGCATCTCATTCATGGAATGCCCGGAATGCGTGGCTGCACGGAGCCGGGGCCGGAGGCCACGATAGATGTGATTCAATTGCTTTGTTGTCTTAGCCGGCCAAGTATCTCTCCGACGCCCGGCAACTAGTCGCCACGAGTAGATTGGGTTGACATTGTTTGCCAGGCATGTTGGATCTGGGCAGGACGAGATCTGCCGTGGGGTGGGCACGTCGAAGACATGCAGAAGAAACAAAGTCGATTGAAGGGGCTCCGAAAAACGAAGCCAACACTAAGGTACGGACGGGAGGGTGGAACAAGCTCCGATGCGCAGGGAATGCAGCTTGGGGAAGAGATTGGGGGCGTCGGGCGCTAGTCTTGATGGAGTCAGGTGTTTACTTAAGCGAGCAGCATCACCTGCAGGCAAGCCCGTCTGCACTCTGCACGGAAGGAGCGCTCCAGCAATCGGGTGCACCTTCCTGTACCTGCACCTGCACCTGCCTGCTGCACGATGCAAGGGCGGAAGGCACACGGAAGGTGGGCTCGACCGAAGGCAGCTCGCCGCTAAAGCACGCAAAAAATACGGTTGAAAATATGGTTGTGTTAGTGGTCGTTCGCTGCACCGGGTCCTCCTGGCATTAATCCAAATCAGAGAATGATGACGTTGGGAAGACAGGGGTGTGGACTGTCGAAGCCATCGATGCTCGCAAACCCGACTATTGCATTCTGCGACTGAGGTCAGGTGCCATCGTGATCTGGCTAAGCAAGAAGGCAGGAGGGCAAGCACCTTCAGCTCGCCACTGCCATGTTCGAAGTGTGCTCTTTCCATCCTCGCTGAGTCTGGGGCGTCCCTTCCGTCGTTCTGGAGGTAGTCCTTCCATATGCAGAAGGGGCGGGGTGGCGGCCGTACCTGCGTCGCGATTGCAGAGGCAAGTGCCTGTCGGTTTCCTCTTTTCCCTCCCTCTTGCTGGATTGGGTGATGACAGCCTCCCTCCGTCTCCTCCTCCTTGGGCATCTTTTTTTGGTCTCGCTTCTCCTCCAACATGCATCTCGCCGCAGTCGACGAGAACAAACCGCATCCTTCCGTCTCCAGATGATGATCATCCTCACCACCCCTACTTATATTCGATGCCGATATTACCGATGCTCCCTCTGCTCGACGCCAAACTGAGGGACGCTTGCTTTTGAACATGTTCCACCACGACACAAGGATCGCGATAGATCCTAAACATTGGACTCACCACGCCGCATGGCCGAATTGCAATAACCTGCTCTCGTACGACTGCTTACTTGGCTTTCGCGTCCTCCGCCTCAACGCACCACACCTCCCGGTCTCCAAAGTCGATTTGGGCATTTGGGCCCAAGGCACGGCACGGCCGATTCTCTCCCTGCGTCTGGTGCCCGAGCTGCTGCAGTGCAAGGATATCCTGCACCAGACACCGGTCATCCCATCGCTTCGTCCAAACCAGCTCGTCGGGTCTCCTGTCATCCCATCTCTTCAGTCTTCCCTTGGCAATCGTCCACCACCATCACCGCCCGCGGTTTCCTCACACGTCTTCTTTGTTCGTCTTGCCCGATATCATCTTCAAGAGCCTCGAGAACTACCAACTGTTGGTTGGCCCCCACGATGAAAAAACAGATCGGCAATCAAATTCAGGCCACGGACCAACGATGCGGCATGTTGGGCACGGCGCGCCTGGGTAGCCGCCACTAACACACTTGACGGCGGTCGCGATGCCGATTCTAGACCATCGCTCTCTGGAGTCTGAGCACCATAAACAAAAACAGAGTTTCCCTCGTCATCGAAGGATGGACTACTTCATGGTTAAGCGCGGCCGAATTCTCTGTTTCCCTTGATTGCATCCCACGTGCACTCAACGAGGAAGACGTTGAGTGGCATGCTTTGCTTCAGCCCCCAAGATCCACAGTTCCGCCCTTGTCGGTCTCGAAGTCCGTTTTGGTAGGGATTGACGTGACCAACGTTCCTGTCCATTGGAGGCTTGTTGCATCGACAAACATCCGTCAGTAGGCTGCTGTTGGTTTGCGAAAGAAGGAGAAATTTTCTACTCGGAAACGCTAGCTAAGCGCCTAAAAATAGGAGATGGCGGGAAACGTTCCATCTGCCGGTACCCTAAAAAACTCTTCCTGTCGGCCTCCAGGTCTACCAGTCTAGCGCTATGCGCCAGTTGCCATCGATTCAGCGGCGTCTCTGCCCTTTTGGTCATTGTTTTGTCGGCGTTTGGTTCCATGACATACAACGTTAGCCCTTGTCCCCTATGGCTGCGATTTTGCCAGTTCCGATTTGGTTCTTCGATGGCTGACACAGGATCAGCTTGTGCCTGCACCACATCCACCTGTCGAACCGCCGACACGTCCATCACCGAGAATCAGCTCCGTGTGAGACGCGCGGGCCATCGGGAATTATCAGGACCCTGGTTCGTCGCCGTCTACACTCTTCAGGCGTTGCAGATTTCTCTAGGAGAGAGACAGTGGATCGAACCACCTGTATGCTCTCTCAGCGCCAGTCAATAGAGCATCTGTAACGCCAGCATATCCCCGCAAAAAGACGTTCGGCGGACCCGCGAGTCAGGGGGATCCGCATACAAAAGACCCCTTTTTGCAGTAGAATACGAGCAGGCTGAGGACTAGCGTCCTCGGCAATGCAGTCAATGCCTTGGATCCACTGGTCATGTTCAGAAAAAAGATGGAAGTTCTTCGTCTGCTGCGTTGGTTACGATCAGTCTTGCCCCCATCATCTTCAACGACCACATTATTGAGGGGCTTGCACCGACTGTCACTGATGCGCTGAAGAAGAAGCGCTGTCGCTCACCATTGTTGCCTGTCTCGGGAATCGCAAACGAGGTCAGGAAGGTGCGGTGATGCTGGCACGCCTTGGCCTCGTAGGGCTGCTGGCCAGCTGCGCCTCTGGTGCCTATGTTCAATGGCAAACGTGCGACGAAGTCTCATCCAGAAACGATCTTTTCGCCCCTACGAGCCTCGATGCGAAGTTAAGACAACTAGATGACGGAGATGAGCGACTATCATTTCGGGTAGGGCGATGGATCGAGGAGGAAGAATGCGAGGAAATCGCCCGAATGATGCCCGCAGCGGCTCTAGAAATCCAGATGCTGGGACGATCATCGGCCTTCAGCGCAAAGACTAATACGACATGCGCGAAGCTCAACTTTGCCAAAGGCTGGAAGTCGACCATGCGAAACCCGGCGAGTCTGTACGTCAACTTCGAAACCGATATTGGCCGCCTGCCTCCATTGTCGACATTCCATGCGACGCTGCATCTGCAGAGCAACGACTCCGAAGAGATCAGCTGCCGACAAGCAAACATGACTCCTACGCTCGATCCGACCACGATATCTGCAATTGGCTACACTACATGGGGCGTCTTCCTCTTCGTGTTTCTTGTCGGCGTCTTGCGCTCCGTCTACAGTGCCCCAGTGACGCTCGACGAGGAACAGCGTTCCATACGGACGGTCCTTCCGAACGTCGGCGATTGCTTGCAGTACATCCAATTTGTCTTCCTAACTGGTGGGCTCAGCCTCCGGTATCCCGGCTTCTACCAGCCTGTGGTCAGCAACTTGAATTGGTTCTCGCTTTTCGTGGTTGGCCCTGTTACACACGGGGTGACTTATGACAAAGTCCAGGATGGAATCTACGTTATGAATGGCACGTATGGCGGTACATTTGGTCTGGAGTTGATGACCCAAATTGCAGGTGCTCCCATGACGATGGATACCTGGATCAATATGGTTGTTCTCATGGTGATTGTTGCTCTCGGCTGCGCCGTGGTGATCGAGGTCGTGTGGCTCGTGAACCGTCACCGAAATTCCGATGGCGAGGTTTCTGAATCAACTGTCGGCTTGCGACACACTTTCAGCCGTGTCCTTCGAATCATACTGTCCTACTTCATGTTGCCCTTGGCGGCCCTCTCCTTTTATCAGCTGGACCACGCGTCGTTCTTGCCAGCATACCATACGTCACTCGCAGTGGCGCTCATTGTTGCCATGATGGGCGCGTTTATTTGGCTTCTCCGTCAAATTCCTACGCACAGTCTTGGCGTCTTGATTTTCGACAGCACGAAGCGGTATAGACGGATCGCGCCTACTGAGGACTTCCGACGACATGACGAGACCTTCATTCTCATTCTATTCGTTCTGGTTTTCGTCCGTGGCGCGGCCATCGGCGGGTTGCAGATCTCGGGCCCGGCGCAGCTGGCTGTCCTTGGCTCATGCGAACTTCTGCTCTTAGCGAGTATTGCCGGGTTCCAGGCCTATTCTACCTTTTCCATTGGCGCGATTGCGGCAACCATGCGCCTCTGCAGCTTAATATTCATGGTGTCGTTCCTGCCGGACCTTGCGGGACACGAGACGAAAAGCGCCATCGGCTACTTGCTTCTGGCACTGCATACCGGCATGCTTCTAGTGGGCTTCTTTGTCCCAGCGGTCTGCGACCTTATTGCACTGTGCAAGACGTGGTGGAAAGCTCCAAGGCCCGACGTACGTTGTCTGTTTACTTTTGCAATCTATCATCTGACAATATATAGGTATACGGACTCCGACAGCTTAGACGTCGTCAGGTATCGAGAACAAACCTTTCTACAATGTACGACGCCGACAGCTCCTACGGGTTGCCCTCTGAGCACGACGCATTCGGGGAACCTGCTGCTGGCTACCTTCACCCAACGTACCGCCCTGATAGTCCCAGCACATTGCGTCTGAATTCATCACCTACATCAAGTCGATACTATCGCCCTCCTCGCTCACCATCGCGTGGGACGTCCATCTCTTCTTCCGATTACTATCGAAGATCCGAAAGCATTGCGTCGCCAGCTTCGTCTGCTTACCCACCATCGAGGAGCACATCCGCATCCACCACCCTGGCAGAGAAGCGATCCATCCAGCGTTCCGAGTCCATCATGTCGCCGGGTAGGCTATCAGAGGAATCAATAGAAGAAGAGGATTCAGCCCATGAGCCTCAAACATCATCGACTAAGGCCGATGGAAGGCCACTCGGTCCACGATGGAGCGACTACTCATTCCGCGAAGCCGACCTATACTACGGCGCCCCTAGACCGGCGCCCGCCACACGAGCATCTGAAGAAATCCCCCGCCCTCCTGCTCTCAAGCCATCACTTCGATCTACTTCTGGTATTTGGGCCAAGTTCACTGGCCAGCCGAGTATAGAGCACGGATTTCAGGTCGTGAGACCACCCCGACCTGAGCAGGGCTTTGTTGTTGTCAGACCTAACAGGCCAAGCAACCTCAGCAGTAGCTCAAGCTCGAGCGATGGAGAGACGAGATGATATCAATCATATGAGGCGGCACACGAGAATCGTTGTTTACACAGACGGTTGACGTGACGTCAGTTTCCTAATATCCTGGGACAATGCATCGGAAGGGGCGCAACAGAGCAGAATAGCTCCAGATGAAATTCAGTACATATTTATAATCGAGCCGATAAACATATTAATCAGGCGTCTGCATTCCCAGTTACTTCAACCGTCGTCACTCAATTTACCTGCTTGCGCATCAGTGAGGATCTGCACGTCTCAATCCAAGGTTATCTATGGCCGCTGGGCAGCGCTCACCTTGCTGGAAGCAAGATGCAAAGTAAACATTTGGTACTTCCGATGGATGAGCTGAACTTACATACACGCACCTCTCGTCAATCGAATTTCGTCCCATCACCTCAATCCTTCTAACCCAATTTGGGATAAAATATCCAGCTGGGGCCATGATGTCGTGTCAGCCCATTTTTGGCAGGTTGTCAAGCAGCTGTGGCCATGGCATCCTGGGGCTCCATCTCAGTGGCGACCGGCGCGCGCGCGGCAGATCAGCATGGATGTGGACTGCCTAAACAGGCGCGGTCCCCGGCGACGGGGGTCCCATTGCTTTTGATGATCCTTCCCGCGGCTGTCCTGAGATGGAGATGCAGTGCGGAATGATGCCGGAACGGATTTGCTGATGAGAGTGGGCGATTAAGATGAGTCTCTGAACGTCTTTTGGCTGTGCTGAGAACGTTGACGTGCTGAACTTTGGATTCTTAACTTCTAGGATGACTTCGACCTCTCTCAACGAAGTGTAATGAATCCTTTGGACTCTTTTTATCGCTTCCAACATCGAGCCAACCCAGATCAGATCTGCCGCGGCTTGCGGATTCCATCGGGGGTTCCGATCTGAGCAATCAACATGGAAGGTTGCACTCGACGACCCTCTTGTCGACAGGGAATCGCCCATAAGAGAATCGGCTCACCCAATCCCCATCTCATCAGCCCATTGCCCATCGACTGAAAAAAATTCACAGCAATACCAAAACTTGGCTGGGGCCCAATTCCGTTTCCCCACAACCCGTTGATGTTTTGTTGGTGTGAAAGGGGGCCAGGCTAGGGACCACTGGGAAATCTTTCGACAACGCCATTTCTGCTTAAGTGAGCGCAGAAAACCGAAGCAACAGCGATCGCTCTCGGAAGTATTTTGCCAATGCCGAACGCGTTTTCCGATCTCTCTTGTGTCTCTGTTCCACTCCATGCATGCCAATCCTACCTAATCCTCAACACTGGCTCCCCTTTCAATCACTGAAACTTTTTTCACCTTTCACTTTGATCCTTCGCGCGTCCCTTGTGTCTCAGAACCCTCTATTTGGCGCTTTTATCGCGGCTATTGCGACTGCGACTCTTCGGAACCAGCAGCAGCACACAGAAACAAGGTTTCGGCGCTTGTTGCTCTAAGTCAGACCCGGCTCGGATGACCTGGCCCGGCAATGTCTTCGGCGCCGAATGAGAGCCCAAGGGGGCAGAATGAGAAGGACGCCGCCGCCGCCGCCACGGCACAAGATGCCTCCGTTGTCGTCGCTGACAACGGCAGCGCCAACGACAGCCCGCTGACGTCGTCTTCACAAACTTCACCACCAGCAGAAAAGCCCGCGGCCCCTGCTGGGCCGCCAAACGGTGGTCTGCAGGCATGGCTCCACATTCTCGGGTCGTTTCTGTTGTACTTCAACACATGGGGTAAGTCTGGGATGGACGGCCGCAATGCAACACCATCGTGAGCCGGCGGGCGCGCGTGCGCGCTTTCACGATGAACGAGCCCTGGCTAACACAACTTCCCAGGTCTGATATCCAGCTTCGGCGCCTTTCAGGCGTACTACGCGTCTGATATCTTGCGCGACAACACCGCATTCCAGATCTCGACCATTGGCTCTCTGCAGAACTTCCTGATGGTGTTTCTGGGCTTCATCATCGGGCCCATCTTCGACCTCGGCTACTCGCGCTACCTGCTCATCATCGGCTCGCTGCTCGTCCTCGTCGGACTCATTCTGCAAGCCTTCTGCCAAAATCTTTGGCAATTCCTCCTTTGCCAGGGCCTCATCATCGGCATCGGGACAGGCTGCCTCTCCACCCTCGGCGTCGCCCTCCCCTCGCAATGGTTCTCGACAAGACTGCCCCTGGCCAACGGCATCGCGGCCAACGGTAGCGGCGTAGGAGGGTAAGCATCACCATCCCCTTCCCACAAACCGCCTCAGCTAACGAACCTCCCAGCCTCGTCCTGCCCGCCCTCTTCCGCGCGATGCAGCCCAAGATCGGCTTCCGCTGGGCCGTCCTCGTCTTCGCCCTCATCTCCCTCGTGACCCTCGGCGTCTCCCTCCTCGTCATCAAGACCTCCTCCCTCAAGACGCCGCCCGCCCGCCGCCCCTGGATCGACCGCTCCGTCTTCCGCGACGCGCCCTTCCTCCTCTTCCTCGGCGCCTGCTGCCTCCTCTTCCTCGGCATGTACACCCCCTACGTCTACGTGCAGTCCTACGCCCTCGACAACGCCCTCTCCTCCCCGGACGTCGCCCTCTACCTCCTCTCCATCCTCAACGGCGCCTCCATCGTCGGCCGCATCGTGCCGAATTTCATCGTGCCCTACACCGGCATCCTCAACATGATCTGCGCCGCCGTCTTCGTCATGTCGATAGCTGCGTTCTGCTTCGCCGCGACGGACAGCCAGGGCAGCTTGATCGCGGTCACGGTCGTGTACGGCTTCTTCGCGGGCACGTTCTTCGCGCTGCAGCCGACGACGTTTGTGCGGCTGACGGCCGACAAGAGCTACATGGGCACGCGCTTCGGCATGGCTTTCACGGTCATGTCGGTGGCCATCTTGTTCGGGTCGCCCATTGCGGGCGCGCTGTCGAGGTCGCATGGGTATCTGAGCGGGTGGATCTGGAGCGGGTGCTGTCTGGCAGCGAGCGGGGTCACGATATTTGTTGCGAGGGGGGTTTCGGGCGGGTGGAAGGTGAATAAGGTGGTTTGAGTTGGCTTGTATTTGTCTGTAGTGTAATATCATATTCCTAGCGGGTGTTGAATTTTAATTCTATGCTTGAATCGTGAGCGACGACAGCATTTGAGAATGAGTTCTACTCTACCTTCAATAATGAACAGCCCAAATCTTCCCTTAAGCCATGTCTATCTCTGCCTTCGTGGATGAACAAACTGCCGGAAACGAAGCCGAGCACACCTTCCAAAAAGTTGAGTTGCCCGAGATCCATCCATCACCAGCCTCGCCCACGCCCACAGATAGAGATGCATAAGGCCACAATGTAGGAAGGAGGCTGTACCAATACCAAACACCGAAGCTACCTACCAAAGGCTACCTGGTCATATCCGTGACTACCCGGAGATCGATCTGCTTTCGGGCCGTGACCAGGGCCCCTGCCGCAGCCCGGCAGTTTTTACCAAGCAAGGCACGCCAACAACACAGCCCGGAACAGGCTCGGAACAACACCGTTCGATTCGATTTGGGATGTGACGACAGACCTGCCTCTGATGGTGCCTGTGGGGGCGCGGGCCATGCATAGCATCTTATCAGAGGGCATTGAAGGGGGCGGGTACGCCGTTCGGTGGGAGCCGCCGCTACCCTGACTCGTCCCAAGGCTCCGCAAGGTGTAACCCGGCCTGCGTTTCTTCAGCAGCTTCGATATCCCTCTCTAAGTTCTGGCTGATCTTTTGCCGGGGGAGGCATCCGTACCCGCGCTGCATGGAGCCAGGTTTTGCCTGGATGCGCAGAATGAAGCTTGTAACGGCCGTGTAAGGTTGCACTGGCAGGGCTGCGCGTCAAGCTTGATGGATGATGGCGCAAAGTTTCTAGAATATGGCGGGGGATGGTGGGAGGGATGTACTGTGTAGGTATGTTCCTGCCCCTCCCCTTTCCTTGTCGTCGTCGACTGCCGGGGAGGGAGTATATAAGGCGACCAGTCGAGGAACTTGAAGTGCGAGGAGGTCGCGTTCTCGGGAAGCTTGTTGTGACTTACACGTTCTGAATATCTATTGAAGAGGTCTTTTTATTACATTGAACTTGAAATCTTTAAGGTGACATTCAAACCAGTACTTTCATTCTTGTGAAAGATGTCGATCAAGACAGTCGCCGTCGTTGGTGTAAGCCAGACCCTCCCCCTCCCCCCTCTACCCCTCCGCTTCAACGCACTCACACCCGCCTCCCACAGGCTTCAGGCCTCGTCGGCCTCCGCGTCGTAAAGTCCCTCCAGGACCACGGCTTCACCGTCACAGCCATCTCGCGCACCTCCTCAACAGCGACGTTCCCCGCAGGCGTCGCCGTCCGCAAAGCCGACCTCGCCTCGGTCGAGTCGCTGACCGCCGCGCTCGCGGGCCAGGACGCCGTCGTCTCGGCCATCTCGACCGTCGCGGCCGTCGTCAAGGGCGCGCAAGACCCGCTCGTCGACGCCGCCGTCGCGGCCGGCGTGAAGCGCTTCATCCCGTCCGAGTACGGCCTCAACACGCGCAACCTCAAGGGCGAGATCCTCGGCGACTGGCTGATTGCCAAGACCGAGGCGGTGGACTACCTGATTGAGAAGGCGAAGGCGCACGAGGGGTTCACGTGGACTGGGATCGGCACGAGTCTGTTCTTTGACTGGGTGAGTTGTGCTCTTTTGCTGTCTTTGAGGGACGAGCTGGGCGGAATGGGATTTACTGACGATGGACGAGCAGAGCATCACGCGCGGCATCTACGGCATCGACCTCGCGAACAAGAGCATCGACATCTTCGACTCGGGCAACCAGAAGGTGTCGACGACGTCGCTGGTCTTCCTGGCCGAGGGCATCGCGGCAGTGCTGAAGCACCCCGACGAGACGGCCAACCAGTACATCAACATCATCGAGTTCGACGTGACGCAGAACCAGCTGCTCAAGCTCTTCGAGGAGGAGACCGGCGCCAAGTGGACGGTGAACCACAAGACCGCCGACGAGGTCAACGAGGAGGGCAAGAGGAAGCTGGCTGCCGGCGGACGGTTCCCGTTTGAGGAGTTCCTCATCAAGTACCACTTCGCCGACGTCCCTGGTCACTCTATTCCGGAAGAGGGCAAGGCGAATAAGGTGCTTGAGCTGCCGCAGAGTGACTTGAGGGAGTTTGTGAGGGGGTACATCAAGGAGAACAGCAAGTAAAATGACTGGTAATAATGAAGAAAGAGTGGTTTAGCAAAATATCAATATGTTAAAAGTCAGTCAAATATTGCATGTGTTGGTAATGATTTACTGTAAGTTCAAATCTACTTTACTCTAGGATTCAAGGCGGGTTTCGAGGTGTGGGTATTTGCAGTACATGTATGATTGTTGAGCACTAACAGACCGTTATCGTCAAGTGGGGCGACGTTCACCATGATTTCTCGCGCCAAGCCAAATCCATCGAGCAGTTTGAGTCCATGTTGTGAATTGGCGTGAGCAGGCTGCCGCTGCTGCCTAACCGCGATTTAGTTCCCTCTTTAGAAACAGATCACGTGGGGTATTGGTCTTGTCATCTACCAAATGTCTACGTTCTCCAAAGACATAAGTAGTGCCGTCGCAAATTGGTGGCTGACACAGATCCAGCATCTCATTCGCGCACATTCTCATCTTATCTCATACCTTCCGCTGAAAGCTTCTCTATACCTTTCATCGTTCCGCAACTCATTTGACACGCTCTCAGTTGAGCCCAATCCTACCATGGCGGACACCGCTCCCAAGGTTGCCGAAGAGGAACGCCGTGAGGCGCCGGAGTTAGTCGAGAAAAAGGCGAGACTGCTGGCCGAGAGAATCATGAAGAGCAAGCACTTCATTGCGTTCACAGGAGCCGGAATCTCCACGTCCGCTGGTCAGTCGATGATTGATGCGGTTCTATGGCGGAACAGCATCCTCCAAACGTCTTCTAACGAGACATTCATGTAGGAATACCGGACTTCAGAGGCCCTGAGGGCGCGTGGACGCTCAGAGCTCAAGGGAGACAACGGGTCGGGAAGACGACGAGCACACTGCAAGCAATCCCGACGCCCACTCACATGGCCTTGGTTGAGCTGCAGAACCGAGGGCTGTTGAAATACCTCGTCAGTCAGAATTGTGACGGGTTGCATAGGAGAAGCGGCATGTTGCCGGTAAGTTGCCTCATCGCAAATGTGAAATTTGCAGCAATAATCACTATGGACTGCTAAACAACGTTTGTAACAGGAGCGGATCTCTGAGCTGCATGGCAACAGCAACAGAGAGTACTGCAAAGATTGCGATAAAGAATATCTCCGCGGTACAAGACCTTTCATCTCACGAACGTGTTTTTGATAGCGTGGCTAATTATTCTCAGATTTCCGAGCTGTGTCGACATTCGAAAAGTCCATTCACGACCACCGCACAGGACGCAAGTGCGCGAGATGCGGCGGCGTCCTCCTCGACACCATCATCAACTTTGGTGAAAACCTCTGGGAGGAGCCTCTGTCACGTGCGCGAGAGAATGCAAGCAAGGCAGACCTATGTCTTGCGTTGGGGTCATCCCTGACTGTCAGCCCTGCAAATGAAATCCCGGAAACGGTCGGGAGAAAGAAGCGCAGCCGAGCTGCTGCCGGTGGACAGCTTGCAATCTGTAACCTCCAGAGCACGCCGATAGACGAGCTGGCGCAGCTGCGGGTGTGGTCCACCACGGACGATCTCATGATCCGTGTCATGAAGAATCTTGACATACCGATCCCGGTGTTCATACTCCGCCGCCGGCTGTCGATAGAGTTTCAGACGACCGGGGACGGAAGGCACCAAATTACCGCCTGCGGTGTTGATATTGACGGGACGCCGGTGACGTTTCTTCAATCGGTCAAGCTCGCGTACAACAGGCGCGTTGCACGATCTGAGCCCTTTGTCATCAACTTCCGCGGCGATATCGAAGTAGGGACGCAGTTTGAGCTGGAGCTTGAGTTCATGGGCCACTATGCAGAGCCAAACTTGATGGTTACGTACGATTACACGGGCAAGATGGATGAAAAGGTCCTGCATCTGCTTGAGTACAACCCGGCTACTGGAGAGTGGAAGACGAATAAGCTGGTTGAGGACGCGGCAACTGATGTTCAGCAAGGAAATGCCGGTGTTGCCGGAACATATGAGGATCACTCAATTATTGATCTCACATCAGATTGACACAATACATCCTGGTTGCTTCGGATCGATGGGCTTCAATGACAGCCAGCCTGTGCAGTTGAGACCCCCCCGTTTGATCGAGGACCTCGCTAGAGATGGTCGTTGGTTAGAGATCAGTCCTCAGGTACAGACTACCTTATTTGAGAAAATTATGACAAGCTGCTTGGAGCTATCCCAATGTTATTTGTTTCCATTGTGGCCCAGTCAACAGACTTTGTTCAAGGTCTGATAAACCGAGTTGCCCCAGACCCCGCCGCTCCGGAGGATGATGCCTGTTGTCTAAGAGCATGACGTTGTAGAATACCCATGAGTTATCCTTAGAGTCCCGCTCGATATCTTCTGAAAGCAATATGACCTCGAAAACATCCCCCCAGTCACTTTCAGTCATCTCTTCCAAACTATCCATCCGAAGTCTACCGCGAGGAGTTCCGTCTTTACCGCAAAAGTCGCTCTTTCCGCCGTGGAAATCGGAAATGCTGACCCGGAAATATACCGCCAAGGTACAAAATTGCAGAACAGGGTACGATGCAGTTTCGTTCGATGGATCAATGTCGGTTATTTGCCCAGACCTTTTCATGTCAATGCTGAACAGTGTCGAAAACTTGGGTTCGTAGCGATCGCAACCTGAAATCGGTACCCGGGAGTAGAATCCATCGGCTTTGTAGTGGTTCGACAATTTTCGGACTGCACCCGATATATCCCTCTTGTACCACGAGATCCAGTGTCGAGTCTCGTTCCAGGTGTAGCCTCGCATAGGTTCCCTCCAGATGGGGGGCTCCAATGTTATCTGATCATGCCAACCAGCCCAGGACCAGCTTGGAAACGCACTCCGACGACGTGAAAGATCCCCTCCAGAAGCACTTCTGAACAGCATGAAGCGCTCCAGCCGCCCTGCCGGAAGTCCTTCCACAATTTCTTGACCCAACTTGTCTTCGACACGCCGAATTATGCCAGCCAAGGCCCGGATAGTATCGCAAGGGTCGGAAAGTACTCGTGTAGTGTAATGCTCAAGTATGCAAGCGTAGTCGCGGAGGGGGTTCAGAAGTTCCATTGCCAGCTTTAGGTTTTTCGGCGCAGAAAGAATGTCACCATGTGCAGCCAAGACAGGATTGTGTGCTTGGTCGATGCAAAACTCAGAGACGTCGGCACGACGGCACCGAAAGAAGACTTCGTCTTCAAAGAAGTATAGGGCTCTGTGACTGAGGGAGGATTCTTGGAATCTTTGTACTATGTGTTAGTCTCGGTACATGTATGATTGATTGGGATTTGAGCTACTTACGTCCATCCCCTGGTCTGGTAGACAGTGGACTCCAGCATGCCATCCAAGTCCTTGAAAACAGTCATAGAGATATCTGGCTGTATCACCGTGGCCTGTCTTGGCATCCGACTACCTCCGATAAATCCAGGGAGACCAGAGTTGGCAGTGTGCCCAGATGCAGCCACTGCCGTCAGCCAGAATCGCTCGAATATGTTGTCCATCACACTGATGCCCTGAAGCAAGTCCTCCGGGTCGTCTTGTATTAGACAAAAGGCGTCAACCCAGATATATCGAATGTTCAGCCGCCGAGCAAGTTCGACAGTGTCTCTGATTGTCTCCGGAATCCGGAGTAACGGTTCCAAGGCTTGCTGCTTCAGGAACAGTGGAAGGTTTGCTCTTGTCATTCTGAAAGTGGAAACGCCGCCCCAGACATAGCTCAGGGCTATATAGGGCCGGATATCGTTAACCTCCACCAGACAAAGGTCATGTACATCGATCAAACGCAAGACTTCCAGCCCCGGATATGCTTCTGAGAATGATTTCGTCTCCTGCCCGCAAGTAGAGGCATGACCTGTCTCACAAGAAGAAATCCACTGACTGATGCGTTCAAAGTCGATGAACTGCTCGATTTTCGGCCGAAGCAAGACCCTTCCCTGGAATGTTTCAAGACTTTCCTCATTTCCCCCGGCGAAGCAAATGATGCATCTGCGACTGCCGTAAACGTAGAATGCACCGCTGGCAGCTGGTCCCAGATCTTCTGACCAACATATGAACACCTCCTGCCACTCATCGTTGAGGGCCGGGATTAATTCCAGATGTACGGCCTGCTTTACTATTTGACAAAACGGGCAGTCACTGGCGGTAATGCGCATGAGATTTCCCAGTGGGAAGGACGCCAAACGGTCCAAAAGAGGTTGTTTGCGGGCCAAACTTCGGAAGGGAATGTCTCTGCAGTACTTGCAAAGCGGCTGCATTATAAGATCCGTTGGGCCAATATTGACTCGTTCAAGACTCGCTCACATTGGCTCGCAAGACCATGATAATGGAGAGAAGGTTTTCAAATTCACTCCGCTCTTCAGTTGTGTAGTGATTGGACGGCTCAGCTAGCGTGTCGATTGTTGGCCAATTGAAAACGTGGATTGCAGCCATGAATGCGCTTAGATGGAGTCACAAAAATGCTCGGTACGAGGTGAGCCAGTGAACCTGATGAACAATCTTTGGCCTTGCAACTATACTCTAAGCAGCTGATACAGTGTCTGATGAACTAATGTAATGCACAAGGAAGAGGCCAAAGGTATATATGCAACAACTTTTAGAAGACACAGACAACTCAAGGGTCCATCGCAACTAATCCCCGAAAATGGTCCGGTCGTTGCGGATACCCCAAACTGAAATCCATCATCAGACGACGATCATAACCAATGAGGGTAATTGTGAGCCAATTCAAAGTCCCCAAAGTTGTCACATTTTAGCTTTCGGCCCCTCATCCCGGCACCACTGCCGCTGAAGATACGTGGCTAGAGCGGGGCGTCGGGCGAGTAAGCCACGGAGGCCACCTCCGACGACGCCAGATTGTCAAGACCATAAAGCTGACCGCTGGTAAACTCTCAATTTTGAACAAGAATTTATATTGAAAGTGGTCTCGAAAACATTGCCATTGAGCCGCGACCATGGGTATCCCTACGGAGCTAGTTGGCAGTCTCCCCCGACCGGAGGCGTTGCAAAAGACATACGCGGACTACGACGCTGGAAAAATCTTCAAAGGTCAACTCGAGAAGGCCCAGGATGCGGCTGTGAAAGACTCGATCGATCGGTTGAAACAAACAGGCGAGACCTTCGTCAGCGATGGTGAACAACGAGCAAGCTCTTTTGCGACGTATCCGATCACGGATACGTTGAACGGAACAGGTCTTGCTGAAGGTCAGAAACTACCTCACTACTTCCACCAACATAATGAGGAGACTTGAGCTGAAGCCAATTAGGACTTGCTGGAGATGGCCAATTGTTTGCCTACTTCAACGACGGCCACCACCGCCAACTTCCCCGTCTCACACAGGGCCCATTTACGTACAAGACCTATGCGTACGAAAACTTCAAAAAGTCACAGGCATTTTCCGGAGGTCATGAAATGAAGAGTGCTGTCATTGCACCGAGCATGCTTTACCTCTTGTATCCTCTGAAAGGCGACATTGAGGGTTACAACAGGGAGCAGTTCACTCATGATCTGGTGAAGGAGTGTGAGAAGGACATTCGGGGATGTTTTGCAGCTGGAGCCAAGAGAGTCTCAATCGACTTCACAGAGGGCCGTAAGTGAATTGAATACTGGTTGTGCAAGCTCAGGCGCTAACAACGGCTCAGGATTGGCGGCGAAGAAGGATCCCAGAAACCCCTGGACAAATGAGGATCTGCTTCAAACGTTCGTGGATCTTATCAATCAAGTCCTTGAGAAGTTCACTGCCGAAGAGCGGGCAAACATTGGGCTTCACACCTGCCCTGGTGGAGACTGCGATTCAGTCCACTCTGCTGACGTGCCGTATCATTCACTTCTCCCCTCACTTTTCAAGATCAACGCAGGTTTGTGACCTCAGCCTCAAGTACTCGCGCATTATCATACTGACATACAAAGGATACTTCCTGATACAACTATCCACTGAGAAGGACAAGCCAACAGTTTGGAAGGAAATTGGGCAGAATATTCGCAAGGATGCCGACGGCGTGAAACAGGTTGCCTTTATTGGCGTCACAAACCCGCTAGACCCTCGAGTTGAGACTGCGGAGGAAATTGCGGATGACTTGTGCGAAGCAGCGAAGTACATCCCGGTTGAGCAGCTTGGTGCCACGGATGATTGTGGTTTCAGCCCGTTCAGTATTGACCTTAAGCCAAATTACGTCAAGGGCCCGGACTTCGCGAGGGACATTGCCTTCAAGAAGATTGCGAATAGGGTCAAGGGAGCGAGGATTGCCTCCCAGAGACTGGGTATCTAGAACAATATCGAGCGATGGACTTCATGCCCCATAACATCGAGCCTATCACTTTCTTATCTCCGAGGCCTTTTCCTTTCAAAATACCGCAGTGTCGACACTCAAACAACGTGCCAATGATGGAGGACATGAAAATGTGCGCGCCAAAAGGTCAACTCTACTCCAACTAGGTACATACGGACAATATTGCACAGACGCCCGGTTCCTCAGGTCTCTGCTCCGGAAACCACAGCATTGTGATCCGTCACCTTCGATATATTACCCAAGGAACATACGGGAGATTCCGATGATGTAGAAAACATCTAAGTTGACGTTGTTGTTGTAACATGTGTGGCTTTTTGTCTCCGTGGAGGCGACGATAAATGATGCCTCAGGGTAGTTTGCCGAGTGTACTAAAAGCAGAGCAATTTTGCTTTCATAAACCTTTGGTCCCACGCTTGAATGATCCTTATATCTTCTTGCACTACGAGGCCCGAGAAACTTCAGACAACGAGCTTTTTAGACTCTGTCGAGATTCAAAGTAGCATCAATGACTGATGGCGAATCGATGGTTTTTGATGTTCTTTGGTGTAAATTAATGAAGGCGGCTTGACAGCAAAACATCGATCAGAGCACGACATCCTGTCAAGAGCCTGCCATTTGCAGCCCATGAGTCATACGGAGACGAATAGCCTCCAGACGACGACGATGCCGGATGCTGGAAGTTTAAGATGATATCTCACATATTGAAGTGTGTCTTGAATATCCGTATGTGTGCTAAGCTGTGTAGCCGCCGAGATACTCTAGGCATGAATACCTTTTGGACGCCCATGGTGTCACGGAAAGCGTTGGATCGCAATTGCGAGATGTATGAGAAGCTTCAAATAATACAGGCTTATATATGGCCTTCAATGAACATTCCATAAAGAATGGCAAGCTAAGCAGGTTGAACAGAGCACAAAGTTCTTCAAGCAGGAATCTCCGCAGCACAGTTGCACCACTTGCCGCCAACAAATATCCTATCAGCTACAGAGCCCAGGGGAAGTGCAGCTCCGAGTAGCGCCAAAATCCCAGAGCACCATACAAAACTCTTATGTATTTAGTCAATCGGCAGTGATTCACTAGGAACCAAGCCCAAATTCAAACGCTGGGTGAGCTTTGCACTATGCAGCAAGGTGGAGAGGCAAACTGCACCCGTCGATTATTTATGTGCGCCACAGCCAGAATGACGAACTCGAGTCACATGAGCTTAGACCTCTTTCTCACAGGATTCATGGTATTATAACGCAATACCTTGGAAGATTTGCGGAGCAGAGATGCGAGTACGTTGGTGTCGGAATCAAACGGGTTCAAACGGGTTCAAACGGGTTCAAACGGGTTCAAACGGGTAAACCTTTGACGATGGTCAATCGTTGAGTTGGCATCCAAGGTTCGGCTAAAATTTCACTGGATGTATTTGCTATGAGGTCTGAGATCCCACGACACATCGGTTCTTTTATCTATTTGAAAAGATTCAAGGTTACATTGTCGGTCTGTGACTACTTACAGCCACTGCATTAAGTATACCTTTATTACGTGTAGATCGCAATGCGTCTAAGTGCTGTGTCATCTGCTACATTCAATACCGAATGAGAAAACAGTCAGAATTTCTCTACGTAGTTGAAGCGTTGAAGCCAAGCCCTGGTGCGGAGGATATGCTGAAGATATCCGAGATGAACATGAATAATTAGCTTATACGCCGACTCGTTCAGCCGATATGAAGGTGGGCATTTGACAACAAATATGGAAGCTCGCCGGCCTTGAACAAATCTACATTGCCCTGAGCGTTCGAATGAATAAACGTAAGGGGCCAGAGCCGAGAAAAGATAAAGGACAGCCTGAGCAATTGATCCTAACTTTCCCATCATGAAGCACAAGACAGCAGTATATATGTTCATTCGAATGACCATAGTTGCTTCCCAGGCCCTGTGCACTCTCATAGACTGGGGAGTCCCATTCTGCTGTAAAGTCGAAATCTCAGGATCTTCAGAGCCTTTTTAAAGCAGCAGTATCAGTGTAAAGCACGCCATGCTCAATGTCTCTTGAGAGCATGGTTCAGTGTTCAAACGTTTTTTAGATATTGTAAAAGCCTGGGCCGCGATGAAGGACCGGTCGAGACTGAGAAGCTAATGTGGCTATATATTGTAGTGTTAGTATGTGGAAATATCTCTCACGGCACAATGACTGTCCAAAAGCGTAGCGTTTGCTGGCTGTGTAGGGCCTGATTCTTTCACAGGGTATTTTCAATTACACATATAAGAACATGTGGTTCAATCTGCTGGTGAAAACCTTACCACCTGCCACCCCTATCTCTTTCTATTTCCATCGTATTCTGCATATGAAGGCAAGGAAGATGGCAGAGAATAGATCTTGCGCATGACCTCACATTCTGTAGCACAGCAAGCTGGAATTGAGCCGTTGAACTAGTCTTCAAATGCGACGCTAGACGACATAGTAGCCTTGGAAGACGAGGTCCGGCTGACTATGTAATGGCTTTGGCCTGGAGAATCACGGACATTGGGACACACAATGTTCGCGCATTTCTCGCACGCTCTTTAGCAGCTGAATAAAACACTGCCACACAACACAGGCCGTCGTAGATCACTGAAACATACGTAGCAAGGTAGTCACGAGGGCTTCTGATGCCGATCTGTATTCATGTATACACTATGCCTCATCACTTCCTAACGACGGAGAGGGACAGCGGCATTGCCGTGCAGCCAAGCAAAGGAGAGATATTCCTCTTCGTCAGCGGAGGTTTATCTGTGGACGCAGACTGTTAGCATGAGATCACACCCAAAAAGCGTCAGGTCATGACGCAAAACGATTCCCCGTCCAAAAGCGCAAACAGAAATCAACTCACCAACAAGACACCCCCAGCCCTTGGCCCGCGGCGAAGCTCAAACCTCCTCCGTGGCTGAGAAGTACTCCGACTCACTAGGAGCACTGGTGCTGCCCTTGTCGTCGTCGTCAGTGTCCGAGTATGAGACGGTATCAGCCGAAGCGCTACGGGGGGTGGGCGCGGTGCGCTGGTGGGCGGTGTAAGTCTTGAGGACCATCTGGGTAGCTACATTCATACAATCAGTCATCAATGCCATATAAGTCTGGAACAGAAACAACGTACCAGCGACCAGAGCGGCGAGGTGATTCATGTACTGCTTCTTTGTGCTCGCTATCTTCTGAAGCACTGTAAAATTCAGATTATTAGCCGCGCTTTCAGCTTAAACGTCCATCCTCAAAATACAGCGTAGAGGGGTAAGGTATCAGAGCAACTTTTCAAGATCACATGAGTCGTGCCGGGGCAGAACTCATCAGACCTCTTCTATCTCTTGTATTTCTCATCATGTACCATTCGACCCAGGAAAAAAGCACGGAGGTTCTCGAAAATGAGGCGGTACTCACGCTGCTGGTTGCCGGGAGGAGCGGCAGCCTCCATCAGCCGGAGGGTTTCGATGCGGTTGACGTAATGGGAGCACCAGTCGAGGGTTTCGTCGATGAAAGGGAAGATGTCTGCCATTTTGGAGCTTGGTGCGGTGACTTGGAGAGGGTGGACGGTCTGTAAAGAGAAAGGGTCAGAATATTTGCCATAAAACTGAACATCATGAACGACGGAGCAAGTGCAGGAAAAGTTGTGCTCCAGAATTTTCGCTGTCGTGCCTAGGTACTCAGAAACAAGACGTCTCGCAGGGCGAGCCAAGTCTCACGAGCAAGGTAGTCGACGTGACGAGCCTGTGTGACCGGGGAGATGAATGTAAAATGAAGCAAAACGTACCTGAACGGGAATAATCTCAAAACGCGCGTGACGGACAACAGTCAAGCTCAGGAAAGCCAAGATGCCGATGTGATTTTGCGAGATTCCTGCGGTTGAGGAGCCAAAGCAAACGTCTGCTGTTCGACGGAGAAGCTGTCCTGTACACCAAGCCACTGAAAATAGATAGCAACCGGCAGAAACCACGACGCGCTCTCTGCGTAGAACTGGCCACTTTCTGAGCGGCGCTGTGGAGCCAGACGAAGGGCAGGCGGGAAAAAGCAGTCGAGCAAAGCAAGACCGGTTTCCGGGCGTGTGATGTCTGTGGGGAGGCGCTTGAACAGACCTGCGTTGGCGAGGGAGAGGTGGGAGGTTAGATACGGGGGAGAGGGCTGGGCGGTGGGGAGGAAGAGGTCGAGGAGGGACATTGACAAGGTGAACCGGGATGCGATGCAGCTGGTCACGTGGAGGGCAGGTTGCCAAGGACGATGTGATGGAAGCGCAGCTGAGGAAGATGCTTCGGCGGGAACTTGGAGGGTGGTGGCAGATTGTGCAATGCTTGTTGTTTCGCTTCGTTGTTGGCCACTTGACATTTTTGAGCTCACAGTCAAAGGGGGCCGTGGAAGGAAGCAGTAGCATTTGCTGGAAGGAGCTGGCCAAATGTAAACAAAGCAGCTTTTTGTCGTCGAGAAAAATTATCACTGAAAAGTTGGCATGGCGATCCAGTACTCACCAGGATCTTTGAATTTCTTGCCCTGAGTTGGTGGTGCTGGAACAGGCAAGTCTCGGAGCCGTGGAGTCGGCCTTGGCCCCACTCCGGTGCTGATGCCGGTCCCTGACCCGGACCTCCGGGCTGGGAGCTACCCAATCAAGTACAACGCTACAGCGTAATTTCGACAAAGGAAGGTAATCGGCCTTGGGTATGCCTCCTTAATAAGCTTCTACGCCACAACGATATGATATAGTAGAGTTTCAGACTTCCGAATCGAATACTGCTGTTGAGCATGATACCTTTGGAGTACAGACGCTCTTACATCATCAAAGGTTGGATAGTTTATCATCATTTGACTACATCACATGAGCTCTGGGTCAGGAGCAATGGGTGTTGTCTAAGCTACTTCGTTTTATTGAATAATATGATGCGACATGATATGAACATTTGCTCCATATCCCATATCCACATCTTGTCGTCTGAACATTATTTTCATAGAATTATACATTAAATACAACGCTGAATATCGGTCATGATATGGGTGAGGTGGCCCGGGTGTCCTTTTTCCATCCATACATCCATAAACATTACTCGCATCAAAGAAGGGCAGCAATGACGACACCGGCAGCGGCGGCGACCACACCGGAGCCGAGACGGCCGGCGGCGTTGGTGACCTGGACCGGAGGGGTGGTGGTCTTGCTAGGGCTAGGAGCGGGTGTGGTCTGAGCCGGGGGAGTGGTGACGGCCGGAGGAGGGGCGGGAGGGTTGCTAGCAGGAGGAGCGGGGTTGCTAGCAGGGGGTGCGGGGCTGCTGGCGGGGGGAGCAGGCGTAACAGCGGGAGGAGGGGGAGTGCCGGTAGGAGTAGGAGGAGGGGGAGTTCCGGCGGGAGGAGGAGTACCAGCAGGAGGAGGGGGAGGAGTGCCGGCAGGAGGAGTACCCGCGGGAGGGGGCGCAGGAGAGCTGGCAGGCGGAGCAGGAGGAGCAGGAGGCTGGCTGCTCGGAGCGGGCTTGACGGTGCTGAAGGTGTGAGGAGGAACGCTCTCGGTGACCGGGCAGATGGTGGTTGACACAGGGATCGTCTCGGTGGTGACGTGAGTCTCGCCAGGGCAGTTGGGAGTTCCAGGAGGGCACTTGGTGATGGTGTGAACCTGGGTAGTGTAGACAGTCGACGTAGTCCACGTTGTCGGGGGAGGTGGAGAGGGAGCAGGCGTGGAAGTCTCAGTCACGGGGCAGATGGTGGTCGAGACGGGGACGGTGACCGTCGTGATGGTGCCGGGGCAGTGGGGGACGTGAGGTGGGCACTTGGTGATGGTCTCGACGTGGGTGGTGTAGATGGTCGAGGTGGTCAACTTGTCGGTAGTCTTTGTGTGGTGGGGCTTGCTGGTGGTGTTGGCCCATGGGGTAGTCGTGGGAGGAGTGTAGGTAGGGACGGTGTGAGAGTGGTGGCTCTTGGTGCTGTGTCCCTTGGTGCTGCTGACCTCGGTGGAGGACTCGCAATCGGCGGAAGTAGAGGGCGTATGGATGGGCTTCGAGATGCTTACAGCAGTTGAAGTAGTATCGCAGTCCTCAGTGGAGGTGGTGGTTGGGGTATGGACGGGCTTCGTGCTGGTGATGAAGGTTGTGGTGGTGCAACTCTCAGTGGAGGTGGTCGTGGTGGTGCAGTCCTCCGTGGATACGGTCGTGGAGTTGTAAGACTTGCTGGTGCTCCAGGTCTTGGTAGTCCAGCTGCTGTGACCCTTGGTGCTGCTCAACTCGGTGGAGGTGGTGCAGTCCTCACTTGAGGTTGTCGTCGGGGTGTGGACCGGCTTGGTGCTGCTCACGAAGGTGGAAGTGGTGTCACAATCTTCGGAAGAAGTCGTGGGAGTGTGGACGGGCTTCGTGGAGCTGACCTCAGTGGAGGTAGTGCAGTCCTCAGTCGAAGTGGTAGTAGGAGTGTGGACAGGCTTGGTGCTGCTGACGGCTGTGGTCGAGGTCGTGCAGTCCTCGCTGGACGTGGTCGGGGTGTGGACAGGCTTCGAGCTGCTCACCTCGGAAGAAGTTGTTGGAGTGTGGACGGGCTTGCTGCTGCTAACAGCAGTAGAAGAAGTGGTATCACAGTCTGAGGTGGAGGACGAGCTGTGGACGTAGGTGCTGCTGACCGGCGTCGTGGAGGTGGTGCAGTCCTCAGAAGAAGTGCTGGTGGAGTGCTCCTTGGTGCTGCTCGGAGTAGGAGTAGGCGTGGGGGTGACATAGACGCTGGTTGATGTGGTGATGACGGGGTTGCTGGAGGTCGTGGGAGCGGAAGAGGTAGGGGCCGGGACGGTGTTGGTGATGCTATAGGTAATGCAAGAGCACGCCGAGGAGACAGCCTTGATGTCACCGCCACAGTTGTTGAAGTCAGTCGGGATGGCTGACGGGGCAGTGGTGGTGCCGTGGAGGAAGTCGACGCAGAAGGTCTTGGCCTCCTCCTCGAAGCGCTGGTCGATCAGGTTGCGGTAGCAGCCATCGTGCTCCTGGATTGTGTTAGTGAGTGTCACTGGATATGGAGGTCCTCACGTGACGGGGGAGACATACGCAGAAGGGGTACTCCCAAGCGTTGACGGACGCCAGGGCCATGGCGCCCAGTCCCATGTAGAGGCCGCGCATCTTGATTTGGTTTCGGATGTTATTGAAAGCGAATGACGGTGACTTTGAAAGTCTACCAGGTGAAAGCGAAAGTAGTATTGCCAAAAGGCTTGAAGCGACCGTGGGTGAGGAAGAAAGGGGGCAAGAACCAGAGTGCCGGAGCAGCGATGCGACCTTTATGAGAAGCCATGACTCCGGGGTGAGGTGGATGGGATGGGCCAAGTCGGGGTTGCGGCGGGCGGAAGCGATCCCATGCTTGATGCACCCATGGCCCCTTCATCCGCTCCATCCACGGTGACGGAGAGGCTAAGAATACGAGCTTGATGCTGGAGCCGCAGTCGCCTCGTGGTTGATGTCCCGTTGCCCATGAACCCAGCCAGCTGTGCAGCCTAACCCAGCCATCCATTGATGTACATGCATGCAGAATTAGGGTAGGGCACCTTGGGTTGCAGGCTGGGCCGCCGCATCATGGCATTGGTGGTGGAGGTAGGCGATGGTGGGTGTGGTGATGTTGCTTAGCTTCGGACCACTCACACCATATCGGCGGCACCTCATCGGCCAGTCGACGGGCAGCAGTCGGCCCTTGAAGTACATGGTGAGTCGGCGATGGCGCGCTCCGTCAGCTCGTACCGAGGGCTAGCGTGATGGGCTGTCATGGCCGCCATGGAGACGGGACAGACGGCGGAAGGCGGGTTGGGATGGGCTGGTTACTGTCAGTGATCTCACCGGTGGAGACAGACGTGAAGGGGGAGAGGCCGTACCGTGGACTGTAACGACGGGTTGACGCTAGAAGTGCGGAGGATCTTCAAGTGAGGAGTTGAGGTCCTCTTTTCCCGAGTCTATTGAAGGTGGCCCTGGTGGTTTTTCTCGTGTTGCTGCGATGATTGGACTGATGTTTCGACGTTTCTTGACGGATGGTGGCGCCGGGGTGTTACTGGGTCCGTAGAAGTCCCACCGATGCGGGCCCGTAAGGATGAGTCTAAGTTTTTTTCAATGTGTCCGGCCGTTTCTTTCTTTTCGCCGGGCTTCTTCCCTCTGCATGAATGAATGGGTTTGAACGTTGAGAAAAAAAATCGGAAAGAGCCTAGAAGACCAGATACCTCCTTCCCCCTGCCTTTGGGCGTCCCTTAGCGTGGTTTAGCCAGGGGTTGCCCAGCCGTCGAATGACAGTGACGGTCCAGCAGAGCCAATCAGCGGAAGCCAGAACCAGATTTAGGCAGGTGGATGTGGGCGGGCAGTTGCTGCCTCGCTGGGCAATTCGGGGTGACGATCCTTCCTGACAGCCATCGCGATCCTCTATCTCTCCGCACTTGAGGAAGGAACCTCTCGCCTTCCCTCTGCCTCTCCTTCCACTGCCAGCTGGCTGTCTCTTGCCGTGAATGAAAGGGTACGTACATGCAGAAGCAGATACGTATCGTCAAATTTTCCTCTTCCTCAAATGGAAGGCGCAGGAATTACCGCTCATTAGACTAGGTGAGAGGCAGGTGCTCCTTTGCAGGTTCCTGCCCAGCCTTCGTACGTCTTCTGTCGAGCTTCCATTTCCTGCCCGACTTTTCTCTGCTGACGACTTTCCTGCAATCTGACTTTGCACGACCACCAAGACTCATAAGATTTCAACGTCCCGTTTCCAACGAACGCCTGCTTCGATGCCAAGTCATCCTTCCCGTTTTGCAGAAGCGGTGCTTATGAACGGGCAATGACCACCGCGAGCACCAACGGTTCGCCCGGTCAGCGAATGTCTCCCATCATCCTTCAACACCATCAGGTGGCAGACGGCCTTCACCTCCGCCGCTAACACCAACCTGGACACGACAAAGACACACTCGCTTGCCTAAGAAAAGAAACAAAGCTTGAGGCTTTTTTTCACCCCTGTCAACCCATCTTCCCGTCGCCTGCTTTTCCTGTTCTAATCCAACCTGCAGCTCGCCGCCGCTTAGCTTCTCTTCCCCTCACGATGCATGATGCTGTTGCTGCCCGCCTCATCCCAGCGAGCCAGCAAGCTTGCGCGAGAAAAAGATCCCTTCGTACAGGGAAATGATGACCTACACCAATGAGGTAATGCCTGCGGATTTCCGCACACCCTCTCGATTCCTCACCAACCACCGGAACACTTCACCACACAGTTGGCTCTCACTGATTTTCTACACCCGGATTCTATCGGACTCACATCGTCGGCCACTTTTGCTGCTGGTCTGCCACGCTGACTCATGAGGCCAACGCACAACGCGACATGGCCGCATCGTCACATCGTCGCTTGATCTAAATCTCACGATGGATACGAGCACCGCTACGCCCCCCCGCCGGGGGCCGCGGCCGCGGGGTTTCCGCCCCATCGCAGGGCCTCACGTCGCATTGGCGCTGACCTTATTATTGTGGGCGCAAAAACAAGCTTCTTGACCTTAGACACACTGTCCCACGCAGATCAACCGAGACAATCGTCACCGACTCTGACTACAGAATTCTGCACAGCACTGGGTGATTTTGACCTTTTACGCCAGATCGTTGTCCGATCTTACCCATGCCACGGGTATCCATCCACTTTGGAGAGAAACGGCTCGCGCCTGGTGTTTTCAGCAATAACACTCTGATCTGAGCGTATCTAGCATCGAAGACTTTCATCAAATGCTTTACGAGCTCCGGTGCAGCGTTCAATCAAAAGATGCACGTGAGAAACCCTCATTTTATCCGTCAACACAACCCTTGCTGGCTATCGCCTGCAGAGTCTGACCTGATTACCCGAGTGGTCAGCTTCAGTGGTAGCTGGGCGAACAAGCCACTCCCACGCGCCGCCACCCCTCGCAACGTTGCCTCTCGCGCCCGACCACAGTGATGCGATGAGGTTTCTCAGTCCAGGACAACAACCATCACTGTCAACCACCATCTCATCGCAAGAAAATTCTGCCAGAAGCTGGCTTCCCGCAAGCTTCTTCTACGACATCAAGCATATTCAAACTCTGATCTTCTTAGTCCCCCATCCAGTTCATCCCGCCGTCTCTTCTGGAGGTCTTGGCTTCCTTCCTCTACACCACCAACCCGGGCCCGCCGGCAAATACGAGGCACAGCTGGGAAGCGACTCCTTCACGACAGCCATTGGTCAACAAAACCGGCCATCACGGCTAACTCGCGCCGAGGATCTTGTTCCTCGGATTGACTTTTCAATTGGCGACCAGAACAACGCCGTCCAAGTCAGACCACGCGCTTGGTATTAGCACATGACGTCAAAACCACTTATCCGCTTCCCCGTCCCCGCTTCACTGCGGTCTTTTCGCTAGGTCGGCTCGGTTTCCGGGGCCTGTTGTCCCTGAGCCAAGCCGGCCAATGATCGCCGAACCTTTCCATAGCAGGATCTCTCCCAGGGCACGCTGGTGAGGGGAGATAAACAAACAGACGGTGCGTTTCTTAGCACGACCCGATTGTTTGGGCTCCACATGGCTAGTCAACCGCCTTTCTTTGTTCGCCCTCATCGGCGATTTTCTTATCTGATTCGTGTTGAGCTAGTCAAATTTTGCTCGTTGTCTAGGCGTTGTGCAATACGATACTCCAAGCCTGGGCCTCAAGAGAAGGGTCTTGAGTTATGGTTTCGCCCACCATTTGCAATATCGCAGCTATCATGATTCATATCTTTGCTACTAAAATATACGGAGAACGTTAACAAGCCGACAAATGAATCTGCCGAAGAAGTTGTAGCGCTTAGTACCGATGCCCAGTCATGCAGCATCACACTGCCGGATGCTGGTGGCTTCGAAAGATCTTGCCGCCATGTTCGCAAGCCTTCATTCGTGTAAGGGGCTGGCCCCTAGGCTTGTTCAACGTAGAGGTGCCGTCGATTGACTATTCTAAGCTGAAGAAGGAGGAAAGGACTTTACAGGGATAGGCGCCTAGCAGCAGTGATGCAGACCGGGGCTAGGCGGTGTGCTACAGCAGAATAGTGGATCCGGCGGAGCCGGATCTCGGTAGCTGCTCCGGCAAAGCCGGAGATCTCGGCCGGGCTCTAGCCCGTTACATTACCTCCCCGCTCCCCTCCGGCGGCGCGTCCGTGGCGCTAGAGCTGGGTCTCCGTCGTGCTTCATCGCAGGGCCGTAACGTTGTTCGTAAGCCTCCATCGCTTCCGTCCCCTGGAGCGTCTCGATAGGCTCCCAGGTTCTCTCTGCGTATCCTTCCCACTTAACCAGCACTTCACGGCGTCTCCCACGCCCTCGACGCTTCCAGGCGGCGGCGTCGATACTCTCTACATTCCAGGTCTCCTCGCCTTCGTCATCTATAATTGGGGGCGGCTGCTCGTCGTCTAGCGTTTGCCCAGGTAAAGGGTCGTTACCTGCACGCTTCAGGGTATCCACGTGGAAGCGTGGGTATATAGCCGTTGGCACGTTAAGCTCTACCACGTATGGTGAGATAACCTTCGTAACGGTATACTTATGGTGCAACCAATCCAGTTTCTTGCATGGCCTAGGAGACCTGTAGTGGCCCATGTGAAGCCAGACTTTGTCGCCTGCTTCTAGTCTCTCCGTAGGCTGGCGCTTCCTGTTAGCCAGCTCCTCATAGCGTTGCTGCGTTGAGGCAAGGGTCGACCGTGCCATATCCATCACGTCCTGGAGCCTTGTTACCAACTTGCGTGCCAGGTCCTCGCGACGGCCCCCATGGTCTTCTGGGTCTGCCTCTTGAACCCGGACAGGCTCTGGGTGGTATCCGTGTTCTAAGAAGAAGCTGCTCATGCCTATAGCGCTGCTATCGCGGCTGCAGAGCGCTAGTTGAGCTGCTGGGAGGTTATTCGCCCAATCCTTCTGCGAGTAGGTAATGTAATTGCGTAGGTAGGCCTGGATCTCTTGGTTCATCCTTTCTGGGCCGCCATCAGTCTGTGGGTGATAGGCAGTACTGAGCCGCTGTTCTATTCCTAAAAGCTTGCAGAATTGCCGCCAGAAGCGGCTCGTCCAGTTGCTTCCTCTGTCGCTCACGATTGAAGTAGGGACGCCGTGGAAGCGGAAGTGGCAGCTCAGGAATCGTTCAGCGCAGGCTTCAGCTTCCATACTTTCCATAGCTTCAAGGGTTACGCCTTTTCCTAGCCGGTCGATAATTACCCAAAGGTATCGCTCACCCTTATCCGTAAGGGGAAGGTCGGTAATGAAATCCATAGCGAGGTCGCTTCGTATACGCTGCGGTATTGGTAGAGGTTTCAGAAGTCCTTTTCGATGCTCTCTCCAGATGTGGCTTCGCCCGCAGCCATCGCAATTGCGGCAGAAGCGTCGTACTAGCTGTGACTGGCCAGGCCAGTAGAAGCGCCTACTGACTAACGCGAGGGTATTATCTCTACCAGGGTGGCCACTAAGTACTGAGTCGTGGCTGCTTTGAACGATACGAGTACGTAGTGTGTTCGCCTCGCTATCTAGGTCTTCGCTACCTGGTACCCAGATCCGGTCTCTGAATAGTAGTCGGTTGCCATTATCGATCTCACACTCAGCAATCTGGACCTTTAGCTTGAGGCTAGGAGGGAAGCTTCTTTCTCGTTGTTTCACAGCATTATATGCCTGCTGGTAGACTTGGTCTTGCCCTTGGGTCTGGTCCCAGAGTTGCTGTAGTTCCTTATCGTCGGTGAACACAAGCACTGATGGGGCTGCCTCTACGCGTCGTGTACGCGTTGAGGTAAGGGCTACTTCGGGAAGAAGCTGGAGAATCCGGCCTTGTTCGCGCTCGTCCTCTAGAGACGTAGGTACGTCTTGTTCGCGTCTAGAGAGTGCGTCTGGCACTACTGCTTCACTTCCTGGCCGGTACTGTATCTCGAAGTTGTACTGAGACAGCTCCTCTGCCCATCGGCTTTGTCGTTCTGTGAGCCTCTGCTTTGTCATGAAGTACTTCAGGTTCTTATGATCAGATAGAACCTTGAACTTATTGACGCTCTGCAGTTCCGCTCTCCATGCTCGTAGGCAGCTAATAATAGCTAGCATCTCCTTATCGTGGATTGGGTAGTTGAACTGGGCGGCATTCAGCCGCTGCGAGTGGTATGCTACTGCGTGACGTCTCCCATGCTCATCTTCTTGTGACAGTACTCCTCCAAGGGCGAAGCCTGAGCAGTCAGCCTCAACGTAGGTTGTACGCTCAGGGTCTAGTTGATGTAGGATAGGCTTGGCTGCAAAGATCCTCTTAAGCTCCTGGAATGCTACTTCCTGCTCTTTACCCCAGTGGAATAGGACGCCCTTCTTTGTAAGAGATATAAGGGGTCCAGCAATCTCTGAGTATGCTGGGATGAAGATCCGATAGTAGTTTGCAAACCCTAGGAAGCTTCTAACTCCCTTAACCGTCTTTGGCGCAGCCCATTCCTTGATTGCCTTCAGCTTCTCAGGATCGCAGGAGATGCCTACTCCTGCGGTGATAATGAACCCTAGGTACTTGACTGTCTTCACAGAGAACGCACACTTATGAGGGTCTAGCCGGAGCCCTGCAAGAGCAAGCTTCCGTAGTACTAGCTTAACCTTTGCTTCGTGGTCTTGCCGTGAGCCGTTTGAGTAGATCAGTACGTCGTCCATATATGCCGTAGCGAAATCGTCTAGGTACTCTCGAAGCACTCCGTTGATATATCGTTGAAATGTAGCGGGGGCTCCTGTAAGCCCAAAGGGTACAACTAGCCATTCGAATAGCCCATATCTTGTCCTGAAGGCCGTCTTATGCTCCTCTCCTTCAGCAATTCGTATCTTATGGAACGCTGCAACCACATCCAGTTTCGTGAACCACTTAGCAGCACTAACAGTGCGTAGTGTCTCTTGGATTAAGGGGAGAGGGTATCGGTCGCGCTTAGTGAGTTCATTAAGGGCGCGGTAGTCAACACAAAAGCGTATCCCTCCCCCTGGTTTACGTACGAACAGTACTGGTGCTGATGCCTCTGAGCTGCTGGCGCGGATAAAGCCTTTATCCAGTAGGTCTCGTAGGGTCTTACGGAGGACGAGGAGTTCTTCTCGTGACATGCTATAGAGCGGCCCCCATGGTAGTACAGTCTCATTACCACTACTATCCTGTTTGATAGGGATCTTATGGTCGACCCCAGGACGATGTGGTGGAAGGTTGGCGGCTTCGTCAGGTTGGAACAGCTTGTGGAACTCAGCTAGTATAGCTGGCGGAAGGAGGGCCTTTAGATCTGCCTTCTCAGTCTTCTTCGTAAGGGCCTTCTGTATATCTGCTAGGCTGATGGCTCGGACTTCGTATCCTGCAGTTCGTTTGGTGTCTCGTTGTGCTCTCCTATAGAGTGCAGTGAAAGGAGCTCCTGGAAGGAGACGCGCGGCTCTGATCTCCCTTACTCGATCTGGTTCTTCTTCGCCTTTTAAGCGTAGGTCTACGCCACCCCTCCTATGCCGTATCCGTTGTGCAGCGGCATCGTATAGAATACGGTTCCTCTCCATCCAAGGCTTCCCTAGGAACAGGTCGTCACCAAGGCTACGTACGGTATATGCAAAGATCTTCTCATCATAACCACACAGCTCTAGGTTGAAGACAACTACACCTGTTGCTTTTGTAGCGCCTGTAGCGTCGCTAAAGCTGCCTAGCAGCCGCTCAGAGCGGTCTACTACCGGTAGGCGGAGCTTACGGGCGAGGTCGTGGTCGATAAGGGAGTATAGATCGCACCCAGTGTCTACTAGGGCGTCTGCTTGAGTGCCCTTGTGTATGCGGGTAGTGATCACTGCTGATTTGCTGCTCATGTGATGCTTGAACTGCTTCCATTCTGTAATGTCACTAGGCTTGGCCTCTAACGCCCGACTTCGCGTTAGAGTTACTCTTTTCCCGAGCTCTCTTCAGCTTCAGAGCTTCCTAGCTCCTCTATAGCATTACTATCGCTGCTCTCCTCTCGCCTCTTAGCTTTCTCAACCTTCTTGACCTTCTTAGGCCCTGAACGTCTTGGCTTAGGGCACCGTGTAGCAATATGGCCGATCTTATTGCAGTTATAGCATTTACGGTTATCTTTCTGGGGCCTTATGTTGTCTTCTGATGAGGAAGAGTCGCTGCGGTAGCGCTGTGACTTTGCGGCTCTTCTGGGCTCCTTAGTCCGGCTGACTCCAGCCATGAGGGTGTCCCCATCGGCATCTCGGTATCGTCGTCGTTCGTGACGTTCCTGGTAGGTCCTACTATCTAGCCCTGACCCTATTATCATAAGGACCCGGGCGTATTCTGGGTAGGTTTTCGGGGGATCGATTACACTAATTAGACGGTCCCGCAGAGTGGAGTTCAGGGCTCCTTTCAGATAGTTGATTCTGACTGCGTCTGCCCAGTGTCCTCCTCCACCTTCTGCTAACTCCTTCTCAAACTTTGGGAGGAATGTAGCAAAGCTTTCGTTTTCCTTCTGTCGGATAGTACGTAGCCTATCCAGTGCCCTGGCTTCTGCATTGGGATCTCCATAGCGAGTCTCAAGGTATTGCATAAACTGATCGGAGGATTCCGCTCCATCTGCTCCGCCTTGAGCGTAGTAGGGTGACGCCATGGTTTGAGCTGTGCCTTCCAGCCTTGCGTAGATGTATGCGAATATATCGGCATCACAGTCGAAAGCTTCCCTATCTCTTCGTATCTTTCCCTTCATCTCTAGGAACCAACGTTGGAAATCTTTACGTATGCCGCTAAACTTTGGTGGGTTTGGTATTTGATGTTTCCTCCGCCCTCTAGCTGCCATCGTTATACCGTCGCTCGTTGCCTGTATAGTTGTATCGGCTGTGGACGGGGTCGTTACGCTGCTCGCAAGCGGCGTAGGGGTTGCTCTATCCGTTGACATAAGCCCATTCAGAGCTGTCAAGAGCTGCGTCATCTGGGCCGTCTGCTGGGCCATCTGGTCCTGAAGAGGACGGACGCTTGCGTTGACCGCTTCGTTGATCCGGCGATCAATCTCAGCATTCATCGCGTCGTTTACGCTACCCTCTGGCGGATCCATCGTGCCGCTCTCGTGAGGTTCCATATAGCGTCTTCTCGTTGCGCTACCCTCTAGCGAATCGTCGTGTCGCTCTCGTGAGGTTCCGTATAGCGTCTTCTCGTTTGCACTACCCTCTAGCGAATCGTCATATCGCTCTCGTGAGGTTTCGTATAGCGTCTTTTGTTGTCGAGCTTAGAATATGTAAGGGGCTGGCCCCTAGGCTTGTTCAACGTAGAGGTGCCGTCGATTGACTATTCTAAGCTGAAGAAGGAGGAAAGGACTTTACAGGGATAGGCGCCTAGCAGCAGTGATGCAGACCGGGGCTAGGCGGTGTGCTACAGCAGAATAGTGGATCCGGCGGAGCCGGATCTCGGTAGCTGCTCCGGCAAAGCCGGAGATCTCGGCCGGGCTCTAGCCCGTTACAATTCGTCTCCCTTGTCTTCTCCTTCCTGATCTTTCTGAATACCCTAAAGCTGCCAGATGACAATACATCATCAGCTGAAGGCCCATGAATGTTAAAGATATCTCGATAGTCTCGTTGACAACCAGCTAATGATCTGAAGGCTTATGAATTGGTACTGAAGACGACGAGTCCCACGATGTCTGCGCCGCCCCTGCACTTGAAAACATGCGCCACCTGGGTTGTATTTAAACAATTCTCTTCGCGCCCGAGCTGAATTGCTTTTGCTTCCCACCTTTAGTAAGGTCCTTGGTCTTTTGAGTGATTCTACTATATAGCATGCTCTGCCTGTTCTGGAACTTCAAACAACAAATCCAGTTTGTTCTCTTCACAACGGGTGTTTTCTTTGAACCAAATAATTGAAGTCTTGACAAGGCGAGGGAACCAATGATTCCCAGAAGTCGCGACTGAGATACAGCTGTGAGTCGACATGTCTGGTGGCGATGTCCGTCAGGGCCACCACCTCGAGTGTATTCATATTATTAGATCCGGAGCCCTGGAACGCGTTCGCATACCCTTCAAAAATGCCTGAAACAAATTATGTTAATCTGTTCTTTCGGTTGAGGCCGGTTTGAATTCTCTGTAGAGCGACATCACTAACAGCGAGACGATTTGCTGCGCAAGATGACAGTCAGTGCTAATAGGAGTTTATATACGTTCCGGTCGCCTTCAAGAAGTCTCTGATTCGCTTACAGAGATGGAGTCGCGGCTAGAGTAAAGCTGGTACGATTCATTGTACTCGAACTAGAATATGATGACTACCTATGTCGGGTAAATGGTATTTAAACGACTGCGTTGTCTTCGCCTTGCTATGAGATAAAGAATTTAATGTGGAGAGCAGTACTTCAATTAGTTGATGGTCGGTGATCCCTTTCATATTGGACCCAAAGATGGCGGGTAGTATGACGATGCAGGTGCGCCACAGGCATGATGATATAGCACCTTCACATCGCCCCAACCCACCGTCGTCCCCAGCGGTTACAGATATAATATCCACGGGGATTTGAAAGTTGTTTCATTCCCTCCTCATGCGTTTGATCTGTATTTGCTGCCGTTGTACGCTCTTCTTCCATGTATCAACTTGCCAGAAGGATCTTTTGATTGAAGGACGGCTGCCACTATGCGAATATTGTGGTTTGCCACAAGATCATCTCGGCATCCCTCTACTGTATACTTGCAATTTTGCCTGTACTCCAATCTGACGGCTTGTAGTCTGCGCTATCTTCATAGATGTTGCTTGACTCACTGGGTTTCCTTTGAAGTTATTGCAACGGTGCCGTAAGAACTTCTATTTAAGTAGACGGAGATTAATTCATCAACAGGAAAGAAACCACCGCAAAATGGACGGTCTGGATCCCTTGGTTCAAGAGTGTAGACTATGAGGAGTTGATTGCTGAACCTGGGCACGAATTCCGATAACGGATTTACATGAAGCCAGGCACATTAAACTCAGGGTACTATACATTTAGCTGTTGTGCATCACTAGGATCCCCGGATGATTCTGAGCAAATACGTAACAAAAGGTGAAAATATTTCTCGGGGCCGACGGCATGTATGCCTAGACGAAACCACGGCGGAATGGTCTGGTTCATTATGAACTTGACTCATTCCTGTCTCGTTATTGTAAGCCGCTAAGGACAACTGAGGACTTCAATCTGCTTGCTCAAAATCACACCTCTCCATCACATCTTTTATGCTCCTCGCCCACGTTCTGCACGAGCCCACTGCAAGACACCAGGGGTTCAGCGTGCACCAACCCGTCAATATCAAGCTATTCGATGAGTGAAACTGCGGAAGGCTCTATGATTGTATACGAAGGTTGCTTCGTCTTTGGGAACTAATCAAGTAGTGCTGCCGCAATGTGGTCAAGGAATCTAAAGTCTGAATTGGCAATATGAGGGTTCGCTGGGCCAGTTTCCACGTGTTATCTGCTGCACCACATAACTACATGCATGGTTGCCCCTGAACAACGGAGGAGGAGTCGTGAGATATCGAAACCTACTAAATTTACC
This sequence comes from Colletotrichum fructicola Nara gc5, assembly GCF_000319635.2. NCBI lineage: Eukaryota > Fungi > Ascomycota > Sordariomycetes > Glomerellales > Glomerellaceae > Colletotrichum > Colletotrichum fructicola. Next base: position 686,916 of record NW_027094051.1, on the reverse strand, counting down.
GGGTTAAATCGATGTCTGAGCTGACCAGCACTCGGCTGGGATGGCAACGCTGATACAGAAACCCGAAGAACTTCTTTATCTTCTAGACTTTTCATTCTCGTGGAAGTCAAAAGGAACACGATCACGCCGGCATTTCATATGATGAGTAGGCCAAAGCGCCTCGGGGACCTGGCCTGGATCCCACCATTCATTATCAAAGATTGAGCCGAGCGTATTTCTTATATATTGGATTGGTGTATGCTTTTTCAGAGCCCAAGAGCAATGAATCTCTGGGTGCATCACTATCTCAAATTGAGCTTTGCAGTCTGTTCTGAACTTCGACTTGCTTCCACCTGCAGCTGCACCCTCCAGCTTGACCCTCCTTGAATTGAAGGCTGCACACCATGACGCCGGTAGCCTTCGTCCTGCCCATGGAGCTACCAAATACTCTGACGGCGACGAAGATAAAGCTCTCATGGCTGTAATTGATATGCGTATTGCCTCGTCGTCGAGGCTTTATGCCACCCTTTCTCTGCGACCGTGTACAGAGGAAGGTGAGTGATCATTGTTTTTCGATTCACCTGCGAACAAGATTGGCCCTCCGTCAAAGGTCATCTACAAACTGCTAATTTATATCAATAGCTGTTTGTTTCAGACCTTATCAAGACCTTCAATTTCCATGACATATCTGGTTGTAGTTCTCGCAGCTTGAGAGGTTCCGTCTTCAACGTCACGAAGCATAAGCTACAGGTATAACATTAGCAACATCAGAAACGACAAAATTGTAAAGAACCAATGAGACGTCTATGGTAAGCTTGCTCTTTAATCGACGTAGAATGGGTAGAATACCTATGAAAATCATGACTGTCATTCAAGAAGCCGGTATCGCGAAAGGAGCAGGGCGTGACTCACTCCCACGGTCTTCACTGTAACCGTCAGATTATCTTCATCGTATTACTTATGGAAACGAAACTCCAACATGACTGGAAGCATTCGAGAGACATGTTCCGTTGTGGAGGGTCAACCTCGCGAGCTTCGGCGTGTAACATCATTTCCATATTCAATGCCAATTACGGACTGCAGGCTCTTCTAAATGAAATCCATTGTCCTGAGTGCAGGGTGATTTAAGAGGTGTATGCTGGGTCATATATTCCTTTCTTCAATGACACAGCATCTGAGTCTGGTTAGCTATTCTGTCTCTCTTTCACCCCCGGCAAGCTTCACTTGGGATCATTTCACCGCAGGCCATGTATTCTCATCGGAAGGTGCTATGTCAACAAAGTTGTTCACTAGACGCGATCCTACATTCCCTAGTTGACGGCGGTAGTAAGACCCCATATCTCATTGACAATAACTTGTTTAGTCTGCTTGTGCTGAAGCTTGACTTGCGGCGTCAGTTTTTGAACCCGATTTCTCGTGAACAGACCAACTATCATAACTACCACTGATATGTAAAATTGGCGGCTTCATGTTCCTTCATAATGTTTCTTAGCTGGGATGAACCAAGCATTAGCCTTAGCCATTAGTCCAGATGTTCAATCCCGTTTTGATGCCTCCTTCTGGAGGCAGTCCCGCATGAGTAGTTCTATCATCAAGCTTCCCAGAGTTGTCCCAGCTCTTCCAGAACAGTGCATTCCCCGCCACAGCCTTCACAGTCAAGGCTTCGGTATTGTCGCATTCGACGTAGTTACACCAGCTTTTATCCTCCAGAGTCCAGTTGATGTTGAGGTTCGGGAACTGTGTGCCGCACTTCTCGCAGGTCGCCTCTACGATAGCAAAGATGGTCGTCAAACGATGTGTCGTTGAGCCATTGTGGTAGTCATCAAGGGGATCCAGGTGAGGGTTGAAGCGCTGACCAGCGCTGTATCGAGTCAGCTGAAGAGACTCATGCATGTTCTCAGGTGTGTACCCCTGGATTTCCGACGCGCGCTTGATTATCCGCCGGACGATGGGGTCCTCGTCCGGGAGAAACGCGGTGCTGCTGGTTCGGTCCGAGTCGTATAGGTTCGAGTTCTCGGCGTCTACGTAAACCGCCGACCGTTCAAATAGAGGCTGTCTGTAGACGTGATCAGATATGTGCCCGACGACTGATACGGACGCAACCTACCCCAGTTGCAGCAAGTGGTTCCTCTCGGCCCATGAGAGGAAGCCCACCACGTATATTATCAGAGGATCATAGCTTAGGATCCGGATGGAGTATGTCTTCGGGAGCGGCTGGATAGCCAGTACCGAAGACATATGAGGAGACACCCTCGGCCATAAAAGAACAATCGCTGGGATCAGTGTCCCAAAGAACAGTAGACGGTTCCAAGAAAAGAGATTCACCATTTTGTACGTCTTATGGGCCAAAAAGGCTTAACCAGCGACACCACGTCCTGACAAAGGAATGAAAGCCCGAGGAACGCTGACAATGCAGGCACTTTGCGGGGGTTCTTCAAGGATATCACAGGCTGATGGCCCTAACTTTCGGTCCGGTAGCCCATTTTAACAGCGGAGACCGACCGTTGGGGTGGGTAAACACCGAAAGTCAAAGTTTGAGGGGGAAAACAAAAGATATTGGCCGGCGGGATCTGCTGATTAACAGTGTCGGCTTTCTCCATTCAGTTACGTTAGCGCTGCCTTCTTGGCCCCCAGGATCAGACGAATCTTGATAAATACCCATGCCGTCACGGTGCGGCAATGCCATTGCCCTAACTCATTAGAAGTCGCACCCGGGGCAAGAGCAAAGCAGTTCTCCTGCTATATCACGGCTGATCGACGAAACAACCATGAAGATCATCTCCAGATGGCTGAGCAGCACTCATCTCAGGCGAACAGCGTTGCACGGCTGATCTTTCCGATACGTGTTATGTCAGTGCGGATATCCATCATCGTTTGGCCTCATCACGCCACTCCCCCTTGGCCAGCCCAGGTCCCGGGAAACCTTATGCGCCGACTAGAAGCTGCAAACTTCTGGCCTGGCGTCTGTGCGTCTGGGGTTCATACGGGACATGTTCGGACCTGCATTTACTTCCGGTGGGATATCAGGATTTTGAGAAAAACGAGGCTGGGTCCCACACGCGCGGAAGCCGTGGACACTGGCGCGTTAATTGCCAAATTCGATGTGTCGGCATGATATTGCGATGGAGTTGGGGCTAGATGAATGTGGAGGCTGCCACGGCTATGAGGATCGCCCCAACACGACCCGGACCGTCCCAAACTTGTTGGAAAGCTTCAACGGGAGCGTCTCCCAGAAATATACTCGGGTGGGGGATCTTCGTCGAGACCCTGAAAATCGACAAGAAGTTATGCTTCGAGATTACTGAATGCCTAGGTTGGATCCATGCCATTATCAGGTTAAAGTTGGAGACGGCTGTCTGGAGATACCCCTGGCGATTCATCTCTGAACTTTGTTGGGTGACGGGCCGAGCTCCTCTCACGAAAGGATAGCCTTGGAGACAACTCCCCATAGGACCTGTGATGGAAATTATTGCCGGCAGCTAGATCTTGGTGTCGTGACCCCTGGGTGAATCCTTGGCACCTCCGCGGGATGTTGCACGAGGTGGGAGTTTTTCTGCATCATATCCGATGTTTATACTACGCATGGACTGCCAGACTAGATAGTCGGTATAATTCTTATTCTTGAAGTGTAAGACGGTTGACGACCACATTCTCGGCGAAAGAGTCCAAATTCAAATGAGGATATCGTGATCGTGATAACCGATTGCATGTAGTCCAGGTGTTCTAAGCGGTGAACAACAACGTGAAACATCATCGGCAGGCCTTGCCAATTTTCATGACGGCTCATTTGGTTGACAAGTTAGGTCTCGGTACTTCCAGCAAAGGATGACTCAAGATTCAAGCATCCCATCGCCTGGACGAATTGAGGATGGCCTGGGGATGCTGATTGCGCGTTTTATCAACTTTCGAGCTCCTCCAAGAAGCTTGGGTCTCGGGGCAATCCGACTTGGCTTCGTCTGACAGGTTGGCTCTAAACTATGACCAGTTGCCGGCTACCGATGGGAGTGTAGGATGCGATACTCGAGTACGGTAGTTCTTTTGGTGTGCGGCCTAGAACGCTCATAGGCACCCTTAAGCACAGCTTTTAAGCTTATCCTTGCCTGTATACTCAAATAGTCCCGCCTGATGGATCTGATATCGTCGGAGGCGTTCATATGCGAGGCTGGATCGGTCCGAAGTACATGTACACCTGATGATTAGAATATTCAGCTAGTGTCATTTAAGTCGCCGTGATCTCCCCGGTGCTCCGTCAGACCTCATACCCCCATTCCTCCAGTATCGACTCATCTTATATTGCACTTACTGTTGGAAAAAATATCAAAATGAAATTTGAAGCTGCCGTTGTCTTGTTCCTTGGTACCATCGCCCAAGCGGTCCCTCGGGCGATGGTGGTTAGTGAGGGCAACACCTATTTGCGGGATCTTGAGGTAAGACCAACAATTGCTCAATTACGAGTATATGTGAGACCGTAATAACTCTGGTCACAAACTTCAGATAAAGAACGAAATTGCCTCTGGCACGGGTGGCTCAGCTCCTGAATGGGTTGCTCGACCTAAAGGAGTGAAAATACCTCCATCCGGGCCTAGTAAGAAGCACAACTGAGGTATATGACTACCGTAACGCCCAATCCCTTATTATGTACTGAACTTCTTTGAATGCATCTTTTTATTCGATGTAGCAGGAGACGTACGACTAAGGACTCTAATGTTGCTCAACATTCATTTAAGCATCGGAACCGTTAGGTATTTATCGACAGGAAATTGCCAATCAAAGCCGTCACCTTGCTTCTCGAACCCCGAACCTCAGACAAGATCAAACCTCCATACTTTGGTCTTACTACTCGTCGGCCAAAATATAGGGCGGGACAATGAAGAGCGGTTCTCGGGCTTGTGTTGATGGGGGATTGGGCTTGGGAAAAGTTGCGGCAGTGTCTGTTTCTTCGGCGCAAGCTTCCCTCTCCTAAGGAGACGGACATTGCTGTTGAGACTTCATTCCATCACACTCGTTCTCACATGATTGAGCGTGGGCCTCTCGCCATTCTTTTGGGTTCAATGTTGGCTATGTAACTCTCGTGCAAAGAGCCCTTTTGCTCGACACAGTCAGACGATAAAGTGCACAAGAAAAGCAGATGGGAACTACCTCCATGCTTCCTATCTATGAAAGTTGCATGTAAAGCCCGGCGTCCTAAAGAGAAAACTCGTCAACGCGTATTCTCCTACACATCTTCAGGCAGAGGTCATAGGTGTCAAAACTCGCTCGGCAACCGATGGGGCCATACACATTCAGAAGCACAACTGCAGGACCAAGAAGATGGCGGTGTTCTATCGGTAGAACTTATTCCAATAATAGTCGAAGCACTTCGTTTTCCGGTGGTCACTTCGGTCTCCGTGGTTCGCAACTATAGGGCGTTACCGGAAGGCGCGTTCGGATGCTGTAGTCGTAATACAGAGTCCGCCAGATGAATTCCGACTGGTTTATCCGCTCAGGTCGAATTAGAACACCCCTTCTCCGAGCCAGATCAGACGACATGGAACCGTTTCCAACCAAGACGCCACAGCGCCACGGGTAGATTGCACGGGCTTCCCGTCTCTTTCACATGCATCAGCAAATGCATCAAGGAGGCTCATCAACCTTTCGCTTGGGAGCACCGGTTTTCTCTTCTGTGGCCAAGCAACGTTCGTCTTTTCCAATAAGCGAGAAAGGCAGAAGAAAATGAGGTTTGCCTCAAACGGATGACAGTTCGCTTGAGCTTTGGGCATTTTTCGGATCCGCATCTTGCCTTGGTGAAACGAAACACCCACCAGACCACTTCCCGGTGGGCGCTCGGCCGAGCGGGGGTGAGGAGGTCGATACCAAGACCGCCTGAGGTCCAGCCGCATCTTTCTATCCTTGAAACATTATTCTAGCAAGAAAACCGACAAAATGGAAAGGTCCAAGAGCACATGCGGCCCAAGATAGACTTAGTCCTGTCACACGATGACAGGGTGCACGGATGGATCAGCAATCTGCAGCGTGTGTCATGATATTTCCAGCCTGAAGAACTGATGTCTTGGATGTCGTCCCTGGCTGGCCTGTCCGCCCGGATCCGAACCCCAACATCTCCGCTGCAGGCCAGCCGTCAGCCGTACATGAGAGTTTTGCGCGATTATTTCTTGCCTGTTTCGAACAAATTTAGAAAGAGACTGCAAAGGGAAGCAGAAAATCATGAATCACATCAGGACTACTCCGTCCAATTGCGGAGGAAGATCGACCGCACCGACATTCTCATGCGCATCTAGTCGTCCTCGGACGCGTGTGCTCGAGCCGACGGGACGGACATTACCCGTCACGTAATGGCCTACCTGCGACAGGAGAGCACAGCTATTAGGGAGACAAACTGCCTACTTGCTAATTTAGCCCCCGTAAGTATGGCATGCATGGCATGACGGGCACTCGATCCCAGATTTGGTCCGTGTCATTACATGTCATGTTAGATTTTTGCCAAGGCCCTCTCGACCTTCACCGGCTCTTAATAACCCCTCCCCTCGAGGTCGACAAGCTCGAAAGCTTGCTCGAGTCAGCTACTGAATGACAGGGACTGCCCTTCAAATATCTTGAGTGTTCAGCCCATATTCCAGTACTAACCATCCCGCTGGAACCCGTCATTCTTGTTTCGTTTCTGCCAAACACAACAACACTTCTTCTGCTTATCACCAGAACACGGCTCACAATACTACGACGGCATCTTGACAACAATGGTTTATACAGGGAAGCCCTCCGGAGGGTGTAAGCTGTGCAGGATAAGGAAGGTGAAATGCGACGAGGCGAAGCCATTTTGCCAAAGATGCACCAAGTCGAAACGCCACTGTCCCGGCTACGGCGCCGTTGTCCGCGACCAGAGCAAGTCGGCCGACAAGCTCAAGAAGATGAGGTCCGGGAGCTCCGACAGCAACAGTGCTATCGATCCATCAATACCGATCAAGAGCGTTGAAGTAGATGACTGGTACTTGGATACGACGGCCATTACCACAAGGAGAGGTTCTACACCAAACTTCAGATTGGGCGACAAGCAAGGCGACCTGATGAGTGTGTTTGAGAAGGTACCAGGAGGGTTGATGGACTCGTTGGATGAACAAGCTTCATGTCTTTTCTTGTCTGAATTCGTCAATGTGCCCTTAACACCGACTGCACGCGGGTATTACGCCTTTTTACCACGATTCCTAGGCAGCGGGACGGTATCGGTATGCCTTTCGCAGGCGTTCAAGGCCACATCCATGGCGGCGTTAGCTATGAGGCAATCGAAGGGTATGAGAGGTACAGCACTGCTGCGCGCTCAGGAGCATCACATCAAGGCATTGAGGGCGGTCGGGCAGGCTATCGCGGACCCCAAGGAGATGAGAAGCGACCAGACGTTGGGCGCCGTGATTATGCTGGCATTCTATGAGGTAATTGATTGTCCGTGTCTCTGAGGTGAACGTCACTAACTTTTCAATCTGAATAGACATTGATGTCCCAGGACTCTATGAAAGAGTACATCAGTCATCTCAAGGGCGCCGCACGTATTGTGCAGATGCGCGGGCAGCAGTGCCTGGAAACAGTTGAAGGGAAAGAACTCTTTGCAATGACGAGAAACCAATGCCTCTCCGTGTCGAACATATTCAAAGAAGCCGAGATGTCCAGTTACTCGTGGCTGCTTTACAACGAGGCCATTCAGCAGAGCAATAAGCCGACAGTTGACATCAGTCTCATGGCCAGTCAGATTCAGCAGGCTGTCGACGGCATCATTGCCAAGGCCAGCTCACCGAGTCCCGAAGCGATTGAGAAAATGATGGAGCTGGTTGTAAAGGCACGACGATTGGAGGCAGAGTTTCGCAAAATCAACGACAACAACCCGAGTCCTACGTGGAAGGTCGAGACGGCGGAATATGTTTTCGATCGAACCGACGAAGAGCTCGATACGGAACCGACCTTCGAGGGACAAGTGTACAAGTTCTTCAACCTTCCGATGGCCGTATTGCACTTGGTCACTTGGTGTACTCATCTCAACTTGATCACGACCATGATGCGAGCATCGTCATGGCTCGCCTCGGCTGGAAAGGAAATGTTCGAGGACGATGACGAGTATGATGAGCTAAATCGGATAGCCACCACCCGGGTTGAGGATATCGTTGGGGCAGTTCCGTACTTCTGCAGTTGGAACGGGTACGGAGTCATCGTGTCACAGTTTCCCTGTGGTACCACCAAGCCTGATGACCCTCTGAAGGGAGAGGCTGGGCTCATCGTTATGTGGCCGGTGGCCATGGCCATGAAAAGCGAATGGGCAACAGCACGGCAGAGACGATACCTCAGAGGAAGGCTCCGGTACATCGCAGACGTATCCGGCATCAACCAGGCGCGGTTTTTTGTCAACGAAGTTTAACCACTTTTCTTTTGGCCGGGGTGCATCATTTGGGCTGGCATTTGGGTTGATTTTCACGGGCGCTAGATGAGATACCACTCAGCAAACGGCGCTGGGGTGACGGCTAATGTGAGCTTACGATCTCGAGTTCGACGGTCACGATTGTTACATGATTTAATGGACCACTTTGCGGTTAGGATAATTGATACGATTGACGAGCGCACACCACCAAACGTGCCTACTCACCCGTGAAGACATCGCCAAATCGACATTGGTTTCAGCGCAATCACCACGCAGGCGATTCCAAATGTGACGTCTACATATTCCGACATTCGGACTCGCATTGGCTGGGCTTTTCATACAGCATGCAGTTTCTGACAGCTGCATCAAGACATAAATTTAGCATCTTCACCCACAACGACGAAGTCTGCATTCTGCAATGTCCAGGCTTTCGCCGTCGGCGATAGGACGTCCTGCGATACCTAGTCCACGTTGGGCTAGCCGGCTTGGTCGATAGTTTCATCTCATCATCCCCCGAACCAGCTTGCGTTTCGGCCGTTCATTAGCTGCAGGGCTCCGAGGCTGTCCAAACTGTGATTAGAATCTGACTGAAAGGGGTCCGCAGCTCGTGAGTTGTGGCTGTGCAACGATGCTGCTAGCAGCATTACGGCGGCGGGAAGAGGGTAACTTGGTTTTCCGGATGTGATTAACGTGTTTATTTTCTTACTACGGGCAAATGATGGTATTCAATCGATTTCGAACGGCTATTTGGCTGCATATGTACCGTTGCTGAGTGAGAAATTCCGGATTTAAAATGTGGGAAAAATTAAACGGATACGAGCCACCTCCGGTTTCGCTTTCGCGAAGCAGTAGCTTTGGACAGTGAAGCTGCGTTATCGTTCAAAGATGCTTCCAGTGGGCGTCGATAGAATGCTTAAGTGAGCTGCTTCTACAGTCGTGTCTGCACTTCCATTCCAGACGAACCAAAGCACACCTCATCGTCAGACCACTTTCCCAGCACCGGCCGTTGGAAGGGCGGCACATCGCCGTTCGAGCCCGTCGGCGGGTCTATTCATCCCACAAACTCCGTGCGGCAGCAAGATCTATGTGACCTGGGAAATCGGAAAATTCATCCGTGTTCTCGTCTCCGGTCTTCAGCTATTCGAAGATGACGAGATCGGGCCTGGTCGCTAAGGAGAGAGGCTTTTAGGAAGTCGCATGGTTTGCCAGGGATACTAAGCGAGGTAATGCTAATTCAACATATATGCGATCTGATGTATATCACCCACAAATGGCAGCCTGGCTTGAACTCGTGACGTGATCTGGTCCGAACGTCGGTTAGGACGTGGAGCGAACGCGATAGCGAGGAGCACCCCAGGAGCGAACATCAACATTCTCGATGATTTCAACTTGATGACGCCGTCATTGAGATGCACGAAGAAGTATTTTACCCGACGTCTTGGAACCCGCGCTCAAGGCGCCGCCGGCGGGATATGCACAGATGGTTTCTAGCATTTTGTGCCAGGGGCCTTCGTTTGCGCCAAAGAGTTGCGATGAGCATTGCTTGGCTCCGAACCACCGAAACATGCTCGGATATCGTTCGCGTTCGAAGAAGAATCCCGAGATTCTCGCAAACAGTTTATTTGAAATGGTCTTTGAGACTTGAAGCATGCTGAATTCCTAGCTATCAAGCATTACTCATGTGCTGTAAACAACGGCTACCGTCATGTTCGGCGCGTTCGTTGGATATGATGTCGCAAAGGTTTGAGCTTCCATGTCTTTGGCGGCTTGATGATGCTGGCGCTTTTCACTGAGATTGTAACCTTTCTAAATGAGCTTCTATCAAGTGCATAGTTCACTCGGTCGCCTGTTGCCCGCTTGAACCTTCACTATACTCCATAGCAAGATGCTATCATGCATGATGGCCCATGGGAATTATGGAAGTAAATAGAAGAGGCAGATCAATTGATTTTATTGATTGTTGCCCCTGATATTGTCTGCGTAGGCTTTGTATTACTCTTCCCTATATTTCTGTTCGTATCCTGCCGATTTCTCCATCGGATACCGGATTATTTTGTGTGTTTGGGACCTAGGTTAATCGTATTGTTAGTTTGAATCTACACAATTCGTGGGACCGAGATGTCTGCGTCCTAGTACTCAAAAATCAGCTCACCTACTGATGGTCGTCGGCAATTGTGAAACGGGAAGACGAGTCGAGGTAGAACAACCGCAATAAATACTTTTCATTCCCTTTGGTAGTTACTGTGAACCATCAAACGCACATTTGACTGCATTGCCCCTGATCTGAACACACCTATAAAAAAGTGTAGGCGACTCTCCCCTGAGAAGATGAGACGCAGGGCAATCGTAAAACTTCATCCTCAGTGTCCAGTCACAGTCGGGCTTCTCAGCTTCTCAGCTTCTTTGGCTCTGAGGCCATTCTCCTCGCCTTGCCTCAACTTTAAAGTTAATCTCATCAGCTTCGTCTTTCGTGGTTTGAAGGAATGTGCGTGCGTATGCTAGACCGAACAAGTCAAGTATAATGCCTGGCGGCATCGGTGCAATGACAACAAATCATCAAATGATAAGAACTGCTACCTAAGGTGCAACAATGCGTGCAGCCCCTTGCTTTAACATAGTTCTGGTTGACCATACTATGCTGATAATGTGTCAATATTCTACTGGTATTTCAATTCAATGACGATGAAGCTTGTTAGACACCAGTTATGACCAAAGAGCTGTACTTCTTTTCATCGCCATAATAACGTCCGTCATCATCACTTGTTTCAGCCTATTCCGCTATTTAAAGCGTCTTACATGATGTATCCATCGTTAAAGGCCGTCTTGTCTACTTGCTTTATACTTCCCCGCGAAAGTTGAACAGAAGATGACTGGAAGTACGCATGCCGAGTACTTAGTCTCAGCTATATAGAGACCTGAGTATTGGATCGTTCCGTTGTTTGAGGTCAATCGACATCAATTTGGTTCCACCAGCCATCCTTCAACGTCACTAGTCAACAACTAATTGTCATAGCTCAGCCAGCCTTCAATCACCAAAACATTCCATATCCATGGATGGTTTCCGCTCAGTCACTAGGAGAGACAACGCTCTTTCCCTAGCTTATCCTCGACGATTTCATTCCCTTTTTAAACTTGGAAACTTGAGGGTATCATGGAGATTCTTCAAACAGATGCAAACATATGAAACCCATGTGGTAGACCGCCTGCTAGTAACGTCGCCAATTGTGTACGTGACTGGGATATCGCATAAACTTTTGTTCACGCGGCCTGAACAATTGAGGATCATCACACTCTACAGTCTGTCCTCGTCCGGCGAGTATTACGGCCCGTTGAAAGTTCCTCAGAATGCCAAATTCTCATTCAAACCCCATCTGACTCTAGGCAATGGCAGACTGCAGCGAGGGTGTCATGTTTACTTTCCTCGCCAAGACCAGTCACAAACTGGTTCTATTTGTTCCTCTGTAAAGATTCTGCTGACGTCAATACCTTCTGTTATCCTCAGCATTCCATGTTCCAAAGGCTGATGTAGCCGGTTTGACCTTAGGCGCATGACCATTCACAAGAATCAGCTATAAAAGAACAGAAATTTTCATCTTTTACTACTCGGCAAGCAATGGCTCTGGCCCACTCGCCTTCTGAATTGTAGAGTCTATCGTGGCGAGCTTCGCTGGGCTAGGAAATGGGCCCCTGTCAGGCGTATGTTACTAATGATGAAAAAGGGCACATTTGAGCTTTTCTACGGTGCTATTGCTCGCTATCCGTTATTGGTCTTTGCTTATTCCGCATGAATAGCATCCAGTGCGACCAAACTCTCCACAAAGAGCCCCTATTCCGCATGAACACCCGTCACGTAGGGGCCAGAGCCTCTTGCATACTGAATAAAATTTCTCGTGGCAAGAGCGACCCGGGGGATTTCCTCTGTGTGGAGAACTTCGAGAAGTATGAAGCCTCTCATCCCATTTATGCATTGACCACTATCCATACTGATAGCCTTCTACAATGGACACATTAATACGAATGTGCGTGTCTGGAATGTTACCATCGACGGCCAATAGGGGCAGTCTATGGGCTCAGCATTCGCGGATTCTCACATCCCCTTACGATCGAACCAGTCGCAGTGCAGCGAAGGGCTTCCATATTGACGCCGTCTCGCATTGACGAATCGGCATGCACCGCTCCGCGCATCTCGCGTCGTTCTCATCTATCTATACAGCGTTGAATAAATTTCATCCAGAGGCCTCTATTACAAATGATGTCTCCCAGCAGGATGATTGACATTTCCCGCGTACTACACCGACTAATCATGTGTATCTTCGAATAGTAAACCACCTCCGAGTCGCCAACTATTCTCAATTTTGTTCTCAAAGCACGATACATGCTTGCACCAAATCCAAATTATACAAATGTGGGTTACGCTCCAGAGCAGCAGTGAAAGCGTATCGAAAGGCGAAATCGCCAAATGACTCTGCGCACGCCGATCCCTACAGCGCAGTATTCCTTCGAGAGGGCTTGAGTATATGAAGCGGCCTCTATGTCCCAGACCGAGTTTCGCGGGCGCAGAATCTGGTCGTTGTTCGTATGAAATAACTTCGATAACTTGAGTTCACCTTGCGTCGGCTCTAAAGGACACCGGAGGCGAACACCCTGATCCATCTCATCCGCTTTGCTTATGTTAGTCTCTTGCATCACTCCCCTCCATCCCCTTCCATATATTCCCAAGTGGCACAACATAATACACCAACGAGGTGCCCCATACATCAACACCGTCGAGACGAGGCCGCCCAACAGGATCGTGTTGGAGAAACTCGGCGGTTGACCACTCAATTCCGATCGGGATAGAACATATCAACTGATGACTTTGAATCGGGCAATTTGCTGTGTGGCTGTTACTTGTCATGGGAACTTGGTGTATTTTATACTTCTGCACGCCCCGCATCTCTCGTGTATGGATGGACAGCGCTTCCCGTCCCGCCCCGGTCCCCACCACCGACACCGGTACCGACATCCCGACAGGCCGGCCCCGCTCCGTCTGCCCGATCCGGACATAAGGTATCACCCCGAAGCCTAGCACTTCTCTTCACATCACCATTGTTTAGCGCCAACGAAGGACCTCAAATCTCACGAAGCATTCGAACATTATGCATTACTATATCATCAATCCTCATTCTGCATACCCTCTTACTTCCATCACCATTCACTTTCTCTCTCTTCTACCCCTTCCCTAAGCCGCACAAAGCGTCAACGTCACATCCCCATCGCTCCCACAAACCTTCACCTGACTACCCCCCGGATTCGTCCCCGCCGCCCACACAATCTCGCCACACCCAGCCTTCCCCTTAACCGTGATCTTCTTCCCCGCGAACGCGTCCCCGAACACCGTGCTCAGATCATACCACACCTGGCTCCCGTCCAGGTTATACGCGAAATTCAGCTGCGCCGCGCCGGTGTACAGCCCGTCCCGCGCGTTCGTGACTTTCAGCGACTTGCCGCCGGTGGTCGCGTCCCGAACAAAGGTCTCGCCGTAGGAGCCGCCGTTGGGGGAGAGCGTGTTGGCGGCGGAGACGGAGCCGCCGACGGACCAGAGGGTGACTTCGGTCGGGCAGCGGTTGACGACGACGGCGCGGCCGAGGGCGTTGGCGCCGAGGGCGAGGGTGAGGGGGAGGAGGAGGGATGGGAGCTGCATTTTGGGTTTTGTGTGGATTGGTGGTTTTGAGAGGTTGAGGGTGTGATAATTGAGGTCGTAGAGGTGATGATGAGAACGGGAGGTGAGTTGTTGAAAGGTCCGTTGACTTATATACCTGGATCGTGGCAGAAATGACGACGGAAGAGACTTCAAGACATCGTCGGCTTCCTCGGGCGATATGCCCTACAGCCCCAGACCCAAGACAAAATACGAGCGGTCGATCCGTACTGTCATGACATTTCCCAAACAGGCTGACAAGCATCACTCCAACGCACACCGACAACACCACTTGTCTCCAGCGATCCAGACGATCACCCTCTCAAAATCGCCGAACCAAGACAAACCCACCCCCCCCCCCCCCAACAAACCACCCACGATGTCACGACACTCAGGACGAACACGAGGCTTAGTAGATGAAAAATGACGGTGTGGGATCGCCAGCACCTAAATCATCATAACCGCGTGACGAGCGGAATACGAGATTTCTGCGCCTGCATGCAACGTCGGCTGCGGAGCCGCTCAGCATTGGCATTGCCGTTTGTGGGCGCGCTTGATTTTCCCCTCCTCTCTCCCCGATGGGCTGACAAGATGGGTCAGATCTGCCGCGCCTTTCCCCGCATCTCCGGCGCGGCTCTCGGAGGCATCTGCAAGCTGTGCCTCTCATACTTATTCGTACCCGACGACTGCGAGAGGGGAGGGGCGGACGAAGCTAGCGCCGGGCGGGATGGGCAACTCTTCCTTTGTCGTGTCCGAAATAGCATCTTCTCAGCTTTCAGCTGAACACGGCATTTGACAGCATCAGAGACACTTGACGTTGAAAGTCAGACATGCATGGGACGGTTTAGCCCTTGCTTCAGCTGAGCTTTCTGCTGTTGGGCAAGGGACGAAATATGGCCCCCAACACATCTCGAAGAGAAGTGGTGAGCTGGGCGGGGTTCGTCCAGGAGCTTAGCGTGGACGCCAAGCATCGTACCACTCCAGGTAACGTTGCGGTGGTAAATTGGGGTACAAACATAATTGGTATTAGAAGGTAGAAAGATCAAGTTCTTGTCGGGTATATTCACGTTCCGTCGTCCCAGTTGCGCCGATTGCGCCAGCATTCCCAAATCCCCTTGCAAAGCCTTTTTCCAACACAAACGAACACACGAACGGTCCTCTCGGATCCCTCATCGCAGGGGGTATCTTACATGTAAATCTCATAATCCACAAGGCCTCCCGCAGCCATCACAATATGTAAAAAAGAAATCGTACTGCACACGTCTCACACGCCCACTTGGGCGATGGGTATTCAAGAAAAGTTGGGAGAACCAAAGGTCGGCATGGTGGAACCTTCTTTCTTGCGCTCTCTCTTTGCGTAAATCAGGCCGCAGACGTTGCAGAGGGTGCTTGGGCCGTCCGGGCCGGGCCGCCACTCGGGGGTGTCGACGCGGTGGCACTTGTGGCAGGAGAACTCAACCTTACGGCGGTTCTTGGTGCGGCCGGCGGTGCTCGCATAGTCGGGCATGGCCATGCCGGCCTGGCTGGTGGAAGGGCCGACTGCACCGAACTGCTCCTCCACGCTCTTTCGCTTGTGTTGGCCCGGATCATCCTTCCGGAGGGCCATGATCTGGCTGATATCGCGAGCGATGCCATGTGACAGCCTGGTCATGGCGCGTATGTCGCTGTCGCTGGGCAGAGCCTGGTCGTTGGTGGTGTCATAACCACCGTCGGGGCCGGGGCCATTGTAGCCGGCGAAGTTTTCCGTCAGGCGAAGCAGCTGCTTTGCGCCATGGCGAATCTGTGGGATGATTAAAATGTTAGAACGGAGTTGATGGGCTGATGGGAGATGGGGATGTTGTAGGACGATGGTGGAGGTGGGCAGGGTAGATAAGGATGATAAGCAGATAAGGCAGCAGCACAGGAAGTAGAAAGGACTCACGCGTTGATGGCTCTCGCCCTGCTTCAGGTGATTGAAGGAGAGGCGAGGAGGGGTTGCAGAGTCTGCTTTTCCATCGCTACTGAGGTCGCCGCGGGAGCCGGATGCCGCCGATGATGCCGGGTTGGGTTTGGGGATACCGGCGGCATCGCGGCCTCTGCGCGACGACTCAGATCTCGAGGGTGAAGCGGATCGTGAACTCTTGGGGCCGGAAGGCATCAATCGAGCCGGGGGCCCACGGGCGGGTCGAAAGCAGAGGCTTCGCACGTGGGGCCGCACGGTAATGGCGTGGGACGGAATTTTGAAGAATTGGATGGGGGAAATGATGGGAAAGTCGAAATGTCTGTATCTGAATCTGATCGATTCCGGCAGCGGCCAGGCCCGGCGTCCGTCACTCACTCACGGGGGGTGGGCTGCGCTGCGCGACGCTGCGACCGCTCGCGGTGGGCGGAGCGAGACGATCGATCGAACGGCGGCAGCAGATCAGAGGTCGGACGGCGATAGCGCCGGAGGATAAATGAAGTAAACGAATAAAGTGATGCAGCGGCCCTCTCGGCGGTTCTCTTGGAGTGCTGCACAGGCGCACACGGTGGCCAGGGATTGAATGCGGCCGGTGGAGGGTGAGTGGGAGTGGTGCTCGATCTTCGGACGTGAAGCAGGAGATCGAGATCGAGGTTTCTTCGAGCGAGCGCTCTTTTCTTTAAACGGGCTGGGAACGGGAACGGGAAAGTACCTGAACTCTGTGTGTGGCAGGAGGGGGAGGGGCGAGGGGGAGGGGGCGACTTCCTGCCTGTTCTTTTCCTTTGCCAAAATGACGGACATGGCGGCAGGTGCCAGGGAAGGGACCGGCCGGGCCTCAAAAGCTAGGAAGGACCTGTCCACTTACTCAGGCCGGTAATTGCCTCTGTTAGAGCAAGCCATGAAGAAATGCAACAGCTGCAGCCAAAATGCAGGCAGAAATGGAAGCAACGGCACACGCAGGTCCAGAGGCCACTATCAGGAGGGAGGAGCTACGGGCATCCATGAATCCCACTTGCCCATGGATGGCAGGGCAGGCACGGGAAATGCGAACATCAGCACAGAAGCGGGGAGCGGCATGCTCTGGACCCTGAAAACTGTGAACTGTGGGAAGGCACCACAGAAAGCCACAGGTGGCGACACCCCCAATCGTCCAATCGTGTCTCTGATTGAGGCCAACGGGGCCCGTCGGCTTCCCGCCAGTGGAGCGAATCCTCCTTCAAAGTCACGTTTTCCTGCAGGTTCGCGCAGTTGCAGGTGGCCCAAAGCTTATGTAACCACGAACTAGCGCCCTTCGCTTGAGACCTTGATTCTCCGCTTCGGGCTAAGCCAAGCCCCGCCCAAGCAGCCCAAGGCAAGATAACGGCTAACCGGCGGGGATGCTCCTTCTCTCGACGGGTGCCATTGGCGGAGCGAATTCCGGAGGAAAGGCTCCACCTGCTGCTTCCCGTCTTTCCATTCCCCGATGCTGTTTCCCGTGTGTCAACTTCGCCTGATTGTGGCTGTAGCAATTGCATGTTTTGCTGTTGCTGTTTGTCACCGGCAAGTGTCAAATGTGATACTCACAGCTGGAGGAGTCTTGGTGACTCGCAACTCCCTTCAGCCCAAGCCACGGCACTATCACGTTGCGCTACGGCCATTCCGCTGGCGCTATCAGAAGTTTAATCCCTCTTTTCTTTGCAATAGCAAATCTCCTCGGGGAGCAATATTCGGCATTATTCTCTCTGGACTTCATCTGAACCAATATGTATTATGCGATGTAACTACTTTTGATAATGAATTATATCCACTTCTAACGTCTCCCCATGTCCCTCTACAACTCATCCCGCCCCCAAGTGCTGTACCAACCGCCCTTCCTCTCACAACCCCACGACTCCCTCTTCGCCGGATTGCCGCCCTTGAACTTCGCTGCCGCCGGGTACGCACACAAAGGCCTCGTCGGCGCCTCGCTCTCGTTGCCCCCGCTCAGCCTAAACCCATCCAGCACCTCGGGAAACGCCCCCTCCTCCACCCACGCCCGCAGCGTCTCCAGCCCCTTGAGCGGGTAAAACGTCCCGTTGAGCCCGTAGCAGTGATACACCCCGGGCGCCTCAAAGTGCCGGTAGTACCGCCCCGCCCGGCCGTCCCTCTTCAGCACCTTGTCGTAGTAGTCCCGCGACGTCCGCATCGTCACGCACTCGTCCGCCAGCCCGTGCCAGCTAATCATCTTGCCCCCGCGCCGCTTGAACCCGCTCAGGTCCGGGTCGTTCGCCCCGATCAGCGCCTCGTACTCCCGCCGGCTCTGCGCGTACGCCGCCTCCAGCTCCGCATAGTCCATCCCCGCCACGTCGTACCCCGGGTCCTTGTGCACTAGGTTCCGGATCCACTCCACCGACATTCGGAAGGGGTGCCCCGTACATGGCGCCCCCGGCACGCTGCAGTTCACGTTCCCGAGCCCGAACCGCCCCGTAAACGGCGCCCCGATCGGATACCCCTTCTCCAACCACAAAGGCTTCCCGTTCTCGTCGTGCGGTCCCCTCCAAATCTCCCGCGCGATCTCCGCCGCCGCCGCAGACATCTCCATCACACTCCCACCACCACAATCCAGCTCCCGCCCAACCACGCTCGCCGGGTCAAAGTCGCAATTGTCCGGGTCCGCAATCACATTATCCCGCACCCCGTCAATCTCATCGCACGCCTCCACCGCGAACTGCGTCATCAGCACCATCTCGCACACGTGCGGGTACACGCCCATCCGGTTCATCACGAACTGCGGCCAGTACGTGCTCACGATCAGGCTCGGCTGGTTGACCGCCGGCGCGCCCGAGAGGATCCCGTCGTAGTCTTCCGGGTACCGCTGCGCCTCGATGATGCCCTGCCGCCCGCCCGTCGAGCAGCCCGCCCAGTACGCGTACGCGGGCGCCCGGCCGTAGTATTGGGTGATGACCGCTTTGGCGATCACCGTCATGTCGTGCACCGAGACGTGCGCGTAGTTCTCCAGCAGCCGCGAGTTGACCGTCCCGTCGGCGTTGAGCGCCCACGGCGCCTCTTCCCAGCTCGTGGTGTCGTGCCCCGCATCCGTCGCGGCGGCTACGCATTCCAGTCAGCCCTCAGCATTCTTTGCAAACCAACCCACGTGCAAACTCCCCAGAGACATGCCCGAATCACAGGAATTTAAAAGACACCCGAAAAGAAAAGGAGACTCACCCGCATACCCCTGCGCGACCCTCACCCCAAACGCCTCGCTGCCAAACTGCCCCGCCGAGTACCCTCCCCCGCCAACACCAACAAACCTCCCGTTCCAACTACCTGTCCCTTCACCAGCACCAGCCAGCGGCAGCCACACCTGCACCCGCGTCAGGTCCTCGAACCCCGCGTGGACGTACTCGACCGTGACGTTGCAGAAGCTGACGCCCGAACTCGGGATGGCTGCGCGGCCCTCGGGCGACGTGGGCGTGAAGCGCAGCCCACGGACGGGCGTCGCGAGGACCCTCACCAGGACAGCGTCCGGGAGGGGATGCTGCGGGAGGGCGAACGTTTCTGGGGCGCATCGTTCCGTTGCTGTCGCGGAGACATGTAACGCCGAAAGGGCTGTGAGGAGGGTTGGTATCCTCCAAGGCTTCATTTTCGCGGCAATGAGAGATGCAGGTCCTTTTTCTTGGGATTTTCTGGACTGCTCTGTTTCTGTATTTGGATCTCCTCTCTTTTCATTCAATTAGGCCGGGTTTCCCGGGGAGGCGACAGTCTCCCTCACACTGGTGTGTAGAAGGGCGGTGGTGCTCAGACGCTTCTTGGCCTGTGACAAAACCCGATTCTTCTTTCGGCTTTGATGCGTCGCGGAAAAAAACATCAGGCTCAGACGAAAGAACACGGGTTCGGGGATATCGAGGATCCCGTTTTCCCGCATGAAGTTCCCCTCCCAATGTTCGCTGCAAAGCGGATCGCCTGCCTTGATAAATATTTAGTGGCAAAGGCGAATGGTTGAAAATGAGATGGACTCGTGGTTAATTAGAGCCGGAAGGCAAACGGCATAGAGAAGTGTTGGCAATGCAGCTATGCGGGTGTTAGACTGCCTTTTAGCACCATCTTGATGTCGGATGTGTCTCTCTGGAAAAGCTAACCCCACATGGGTCACATGCGGAGGAGGCATGCACCCACGCCGGCGCGAAAATGCTAGCAGAGGCTTGATGCGAGGACACGTCAACAAGGCTGGACTAGAATATGCGACTGCTGCAAAATGTGTCGTTGCTTTCTTTCTTTTCTCGCCTCGATATGCAAACGGGGCGATACGGGATCCCGAGATCTCGAGATGCGGGTGAGTGTGTGGGGCAGCGGCCCGCGGTCCAGCCATCCCCGCCCACTCTTCTTTGCGCCAAGAAGAGAGGCGGTAATGCAAGTCTCGGCTGGCTTCTGCACTATGCCGTGGTCTCGCGTAACTGCGTCGTCATGCTTGAAAACCAGGCTTATGTGAGAAGTGAGGGCATCGACGAACAAGTTCAGGGACATGGCTTGGAAGGCGATGAAGAACGGGAAGAAGGAGTTGAATAAAGTCCGAGGCGGGAGGACCAAGAAAGGCCGTCGTTGGGATAGAGTATGCCTTAGTCACTCGGGCCATGACTTTGGAGGATTCTGGGGGATTGGGCTTCAGATTTCAACTGTCAACCCAGATCCTTCCGTCTATCCTGTGAAATATGAGCCATGGTGGTTTTTGGCAACCATGGGAGCGATTCTGTGACGTATCGGAGCACGGAGACAACGGAGAATTCGACGACGGCAGGTTCAATCTCCAAATTCCGGCCATTCACCTCCGGATATAGTGTGTATTCACACTCACGGCGCCGAACAAGTCACCGGTTGCTGAATACCTACCACAGACTCTGAAGGTGGGAATATGAAATTTCGAATGCACGTACCCAGACGACAAGGCATCCTAACCGTGCACCTCAAGCAGGAAGGTCCTCCATGGCTAGCAACACCCAGTATCTGCTCAGCAGCAGCGAGAACCGAGACCATTAAGTAGTCCGGCAAAGCCAAGTCCTCTCATAATCAATTTCAGTCATCATCACCGAATTCCATACCGGAAGCCGGCGTCAGTGGTGGAACCCGAACAAGGAACACATCCCAGCGCCACTTTTGAAATTCAACAGCCAGATCTAGAATTCCCTTGGCACTCTTACACAGTGGACCTCCAATTTACCGCCCGAATCTGCCGAACGGGTAGCAACTTACGCTGTTCAGCCTCCAAGCCTCGAAAATTGCTGACACCAGGTTTGATCATCTAAACTCTGAATGGCAGCGTTCAAGAAGAAAAGACCACGGCCAAGGCTAAGCCACGCAGCCAAGCTGTCGCGAAGCCTGTCACGGGGAAAAGGGACGGTAGTGGTGGTGGGCAGCTGCCAAGATACATTTTGCCTTTCGAGCTTGTTCATCTTGGCTTTTTTTCTTTCGTTCGAGATGGGTGACGACGTTATCCAGTCGTCTGGCACAAGACATGCATATTCTCCGACAACCAAGTCACACACACTACCACCACCGAAGTAAGAGAAGAGAGAAAAAGGCCCCCTTCTTCCCCCACGTGTTTCCAACCACAAGCCCGGTTTTTAAACAATAAGGCATGTGGATTGCGGAACCAGTTTGAAAGCGCCGCACATACTCACACGCATGTGTCCCGACGAGACAGCAAGCGGCGTCTGCGTTGGTACAGTACCTAGGCAGTCATCGTCGTCGTCTAATAAATGTCCCCGTGTCGCCGGGTTGTGGGATTATGGGCAGATGCGCCAGGGCTCAGGGGGGGAAGATGTCCACTAAGCGTGCTGTAAAGTAGGGGTTCATGCGACCTTTTTACCCGCAGATCCTCCTTGTTTCAGGAGGCTGAAACGGGTCGTTGGGTGCGCTGGTGGTGAGATCCCCCCCACCGAGCTGATGTGCTTCCGCCGCAGGACTCGCGGCAGGACCACGCGGTTTTGTGACATTCTGAAGTGATGCCGATGGGAGCACGAAGCCAGGTATGTCTGGTGATTTTTCAGGCTTGTGAAGAGAATGGGATAGGCATGGGATGGGATGTTGGACAGGACGAAAGCAGCATCAGCAACATATCCCACTGCGCATCACAGACTAATCAACACTGCATATGCAAATGGCGAACCACACAGCCGGGCCCTCCCAAAGTTCAACCCTCAAAAACCAAAAAGAATCCAGAGTATCTTTTATGATTTCCATCATCAGCCGAGTCGTTCGCAGATCCGTAAATCGGCCGCGTCGACTTGCTTCAAAACTCGTCGTCGTATGTGGCGGTGTACTGTACGGTAACAGAAAACGCCCGCCCAAACCCATCCATCAAATTGCGCACCCCGGTCGGGTCCAGCCCGTTTTAAGGAACGCGGCCCCGAAACCACACCCTTTTTTCTTTTACCTTACTCAATGGGTACCGGGACCCAGGAACCCAGACCACACCCAAAGAGTTGCGGAACGGGGGGCTCTAATTGGTGATTTGCCCAGGGCCACACAACTACCTATCTCCCCGTTCGTCGTCTTTGGGCAAAAGCCAAGATAACGTGGGACCTTGCATGAGCAGCCCCCTACTGAAACCCGAAATGAGATGACATGAGCCCATTCCCAAGCCCACGCGTGTCGAAGACGGCCACCCCAAGGGCAGTTTTGTGCGAACCCAGACGCGCGCTTCATGCTAAGTGAGGGGGAGGGGGAAAGGGGTGGTTCCTTGACCTTGCCTTGCCTTGCCTTTCCTCGACAGCATATCCCCCGGGACGCTGAGGCGGACGGCGCGGTGGTCCCCTCGATAAGGTGATTGCGCAGTTCATTTGTTGCGACGGGGCGGAGACCTCGGGGGACCTAGACAGACACAGGTTATGATTTTGACCGGGGTGATGGCGGAACCGGGGGGGGGGGCCCAATTTCGATGCTTCCCCAAGACTTGCTTTTGTGGTTTTTTATATGTATGGATGCCGCGCTGCTACTCTCCCGTGTAAGTCGAGGCGACTCTTGATCTGTTTTTAGTGTCGTCCACGGAGGAACAAAACGCCAACCCATTATTTCTTGATCCCGGTGATCGACATTACATACCCAACCAGTTCTTTTCTTGTCCATCGTTGAACAGTATTATTACGTTTTCTTCTTCTTACAAGCCGCCATGCCCGTCATCGATGCGAGGCTCCTCCAGGAGGGAGCTGTTGAGGTTGGAACGATGTTGATGAAGAGGAGTGTTGATCACACGGTGCTGGAGACGTTAGCAGTTGGTAAGTCGACGTGACACCCTGCCGGGTCTTCCATGATGTAGACTAACACGGTGACAGCTGCGACATGTATCTTTGGGGTTGGGGGCTTCATCTACTGGATCAACAGGAAATGAAGAACTACAGCGAGGGTCGATGTAAGTCCGACACAACCATCTCACATTTTACCTAGCCCGATATCTAACAACGCTCCATCAGGGTACAGATAATGGACATCGACACAAGTTCACTCCACTCAACATCCGACCTCACACGAAGCTGCACTGCAGGTTCGACGCAGTGCAGGTTCGACGACTCTACGACGCTAGGTGCAGGACACCAAACCACCGTAATACAATGGTCTTTCATGGCCGACGCCTACCGCAGGCACACAGCCTTTGCACCCATCATATCCTGCTCGGCTTCACATATCAGCGAAAAGCGTCTGCTTCATAGACTGCATGGAGAAGCGAGGACGGATACATCGGCGTATGAGCGTTTGCATGTAATAGACAAAAGACAGCCGCCAGCCAGCATAATTTGATACCCTCCCCAGAACCACAAACCGTGGTGAAAACTACTACCTTTCCATACACTTACACTCAAGCAGCTAGAAAACAACAGCTCAACAACTCCCCGCATTGTGAATCATCAGCTGTGTTTATAGTCCAAGCTAGGTGAACTCTCACGTGGGCTAGGATTGCTTGTGCGAATCAGGAACCGGTCTAACTCGTCAAGGCAACTAAGTAGGCACGACGTGGAAGGGTATGCGGTTTAGTCATGATGAGGGGATTACCTGACTAAGGTCCTTGTCATGGGTGGCATGCCGAACGACGGCCGCGATCCCAAAAATATCGCCGAAACGAAACCGGATCTGTGTTCCATCGGCAGCAGAAGTCAGACACGGCGGCATGGGGTTGCGGCCTGCTCGGAAACACATCGTGACAGCTGCGGGCGCGGCGATCGTCGCTGATGCCGTGGAGAAGGGATCTGCGCAGAGAGTTTGAGGCTCGTTCTGACGGTCGACGACACGGGACGTTGCTACATGTGTGACATGCCGAACCTCAACGGGCGGTTTGCTGGCCTTTTGGCCGAACACTCTCGGTAATGAGCCGGTAGACGATCGTCGCTAGCAGCTGCTGGAGCACAAACATTTCCCTTAGGACGGGCAATTCCTCGAGTCGCACAGTAGCTTGGGAATACCTGCGCTAATACGAGATTCACGAGTTTCACTACTTGTTTCTGGTATGAAGTCGCAGATTGTATATGCCCCTCGTGTAGTTTGCAGGTCGCGCATTGTCTTGCATTTTCCTCGGCCAGGAAGATAACCCCACAATGCTCTCCGGCAGAAACGTCTTTCATGGCAGCCGAATATAGCTGTCAACATCTAACTCAAAGGATCACGAATCGCATGCGTCAGGATGCAGTCGTAGTTATTCCACCGCGATGTGTTATTCCAACCTCAAGAGCTCTTGAAAAGAAATAAGCTTATTAGCGCTGTTTACCTAGGCCTATGGCGTCTTTGCTGATGACCATTTTGTTTCAGGTGAATTCGAATTAATCTGGGCGTTTTACGCCTAGGCAAAGCCAATTCGTACTAAACAGAACATCGGATCAGCCACAAACGGCTAATGTGCGAACGGTTCATTGCGCTAAGACAATTGCCCCTTTTCTTCATCGATCTGCTAGTCCGCAACCTTCCTAGGCGCATGTCTATTTTCATGGCAAGTCTGGGGATGTCTGTCAACAGTCAATCAGTCACTCAGATGGGGTTGGCAGGTGCGCAGACGTGATGTGAGCATCAATGGCAGCTGCCACCCGTCATGCACGAGTATTTGAGCAGCTCAACACCTCGTCATGGCCAAATAGTCTATCTACGATTACTAATGCTATGGGCAGTCCTTGAACAAGCTACAAGATGATCTGAAGACCAAAGAAACGATACATACACAAGAATGACAATACGAAGCTTTCCATAGGTTGGTGCAAGCCACCCACGGTTCTCGACGACGCCCCGCAGACTACGAGACCACGGTAGCTAGCAGCCACGAGCCCGATCGAGTTTCACGTATTACCCAAAAGGCGAGGCTGAGCAAGATCGCATCCGATACCCGGGATTCCAGGATTGCGTCCGGCTCAATGTAGCCGTAGCGCAACTAGTCGACCACCACACCGGCGCCATGGTCAAGGCCGGCGTCAACGTGCTTCAGGACCTTTTGAAGCAATCCGATGTTAGCACCGGTTCACGGCTCCCCAGCTCAATTTCGAGGAGACGGAGCGGTTTCGCATCTTGCGATCGGGTCTGGAAGGTGAAGTCTTTCGAACTACAACTCAGCATATAAGGGACCAGCAACTCCCGCAATCATGGGTCTTGGTTCTCTTCAGATCACATCGGCTTTGAGCTTGCGTCTCTCTACATTCGTTCATAATACCCAAGAGAAGTTCTCTCTCTTACACCTTCGCTTTTAATCACACGTTCGTTTCTTGATCATTCGCCAGCTGGTCTCGCCGTCTCATCATGCGCGTTTCCATCCTCACCGCAGCCCTCGTGGCAGCTCCCGTCTTGGGCTACCCCGGCATGAAGAACACCTTCGCCGAGATCGCGGCCCGCCAGGACAATTCCAACGGCGGCAAGTCGACCGAGATCATTGGCGATCTTGCGACGCTCGACGACTCGAAGCTCACCCCCGTTGGCAAGAACATCAAGCAGCTCCTCTCCGGTGCCGGCAATGCCGAGAGCGACGAGGCTTACCCTTCCGGCAAGAAGAGATCCGCCCCTATCCATCCCAGAGACTACGGTTACGGGGGTGGCGGCGGCGGCGGAGGTGGTGGTGGAGGCGGCGCTCCTCCGTCTGGTGGCGGCGGTTCCCCTCCAACTTCCGGAGGTCGCGCTCCTCCAGCTCCTGGCGGTGGCAAGCCTCCTGCTCCCGGTGGTGCCCCACCTTCGGTCCCGGGAGGTGGGTCATATGGCGCTCCTCCGGTTCCTGCAGGAGGCAAGCCGCCTGCTCCAGCCGGTAGTCCTTCTGCTCCCGGTGGCGCTCCTCCTCCAGCCCCAGCGGGAGGCAAGCCGCCAGCTCCAGGAGCCAGTAGTCCTCCTGCTCCCAACAATGGCGCGCTCCCAGCCAAAGACACACCAGCTTGCGCTGCCGACACCTGCTGCATCTGGAAGTACATCGCTGACGACCTCGCAACCACGTTCAGAGGTGAATCTGGCCGTTGCACCGACTTCGCTCGCGCTGCCATTCGCCTCGGTTTCCACGATGCTGCTGGTTGGTCCAAGGGAACCGGTAACCTCGGTGGCGCTGACGGCTCGATTGTGCTGTCCTCTTCTGAAGCCTCCCGTGTCGAGAACAAGGGTTTGGAAGAAATCATCGAGCAAACTAAGACATGGTACAACAAGTACAAGCAATACGGAATCAGCATGGCGGACCTCATCCAGTTCTCCGCAAACGCTGCTACTGTTGTGTGTCCCCTGGGTCCCCGCGTCAGAACCTTCATTGGAAGAAAGGATTCATCAGTTGCTGCTCCTCCCAACCTCCTTCCCGACGTCAACAGCCCAGCCGATGCCCTAATCGATCTTTTCAACAACAAAACTATCAGCTCGTACGGCCTCATTTCGCTCATCGGTGCGCACACGACCAGTCAACAACGCTTTGTCGACCCTTCGCGTTCTGGTGACCCCCAGGACAGCACCCCTGGTGTGTGGGATGTCAAGTTCTACTCCGAAACCATCGGTAACGCTCCTCCGCGCGTGTTCAAGTTCAACAGCGACGTTGCACTATCCAAGTACCCTAGCACAAGCGCCCAGTTTGCTGCTTTCGCCGGTCCTGGTGGCCAAGCTGCGTGGAACGCGGTAAGTTCATCTGCTGATACTTCTCTCATGGACGATCCTAACTTTGCATCAGGCCTACGCTCACGAATACGTCCGTCTTTCTCTTCTGGGCGTTTACAACATCAACGACTTGACGGAATGCACAAAGTCACTTCCCGCACGCTGGGCTCCGTCCGGTTTCACTGCCTCCGACCAGGGCAACGTCGACACTTGGGTCGCCAGCAAGGGTCCCGTTCCCAACATTCCCGATGAGATTAGAGGAGGCAAGCCCATCGGACCTCCCCCGCGTCCATCAGGCCCCGGAGCATCAGGCAACAGTCCTGCTCCTCCTACGCCGAAGGGTGGTGCTCTCGGCGGGCAGTACGGAAACGGTCCGTCTTCCCCGCCTAAAGGCAATGCTCCTACTGCGCCGAACGGCAACGGTCCGACCGTCCCGCCCAAGGGCAATGCACCCGGTGGACAGTACGGTGGGGGCGGTGCGCCTCCGAAGGACAACTCTCCCCCGGCAGGCAACGGCCCATCTGCTCCTCCGAAGGGCAACTCTCCCCCGGCCGGCAATGGTCCATCTGCCCCTCCCAAGGGTAATTCACCCGGTGGACAGTATGGCGGCGGCGGCGGCGGCGCACCTCCCAAAGGCAACTCTTCTCCCCCGTCCACCGGTGGTGGTGGCGGTGGTGGCTACGGTTACTAGGTGACATGCCCCAGGAAGAAGGAGAGACGTAGGAAAGGGGCAAATGCAGCGCATTTATGCCCACAATCAAAACCTAGGAGGAAAGTCCATCCATGAGGACAGAAAACAAGGTCGCGAAGTTGTCAGGATTAGTGGTGCTGCATGTAGAAAAGGTGACTTGACCGCGATGGGCGCGAATCAATATAATACCTAACAAAAGATGACGCAACTGGGGTCTCCATTTCCACCATAAGGTTGACATGACTGCATTCAAAGAAACTGGGCCAAATTTCGGTGGTAAAGTACAGTGAAGCATAGGCCCCAGATCGTGTAGACATTTCGCTGGTGCTTACGGTCTCGAGCATGGTGCCTTCAAAAAACGTCGGGTGATATTGTGAATGACCCTTGCATGGCATCGGTTCAGTTGGTGGGCTATGTTAGGGCGCTACACAACGTAAGCGGAACCACCAATCGTCTGGATGCCTAATTCTCAGTCGCTCGAAATGATGGAGCCTGAAGCTCGTACTGCAAGAAAACACATGAAGTGGTGCTACTTTCCACATCAGGATTGAAACCAGTCCATTCAAATACGCCTCAAGGGCAAAGGGTTTACATCATCATCATGGATATCTTACCCATTATTGAAAAGTCGCACATCCTACTCTTCTGCGAAAGGCCAGTAAAACGACTCGATAACATCCCCGACGGGATAACGAACCCAGTCTATCAACTCACAAATGGCATCGAGGATCGCCTCGTTCTAGATCCGTTGAGACACGACGACGCCTGCTGTGACAATCCAACGTGTCCCGCCACAGACAACGAGGACGACAGAATCTCTGGACCTCGATACTCCTGTCTGGACTGCGTCTCGGAACAAATCGACTTCTGCTCACAACGTGTCGTGCTTCCAGGTCAAGGAATCGCTCATAACCAAGACCATCGATTAGGTCAGATCTTGCCGACAATATGCGCGGTTTGTGAGGGGGTGACACCGCTCGAGTTGCACCCAGGCGACACCTTCCGAGGTCCATACAGAGAATACTCGGCATCAGGCGCGGCTCTCAAGCGGGTCGCGGAAGCTACGGCCTGTGGGTTCTGCTCGTTTGTATGGACTGCCCTGCTACAACATCCCTTGGACGACATTCAGTGGCCCCCAGATGAAGATACAAGAGTGACCATTCGGGTGAGACAGCCGTGGTCGAGTTGGCTGGAAATCGCAGTCGTTGCGGACATTGATGCAGAAGAAAGCGACTTTGAGCTTCATGGTGAACAGTTCACCAGAAAAAGCCAGAATGTTGGCAGCATGGAACGAGAGTTGCAAGTCGGACCACCGATGGGTAAGTCTCCTTGCTTGACATTGGAAGCGCTTGCTACCGAATTGGCTGACAACTCCGCCAAGAATGGTCTCATGAGATGGACATCAACCCCCTCACTGTAGATGAGCAGAGATTTAAACCCACAAGCCTTGCAAAGGTCCAACCTACTTCAGGTTCAGATGAGGCGTTGCTCCTGGCAAAGAAATGGCTAGACAACTGCTGTGAACGGCATACAATCTGCAACATACCAGGGCCAGCCTTCTTGCCAACCAGCGCTGCCGTAAGTGTAATCAAGTCAATTTTACCCCCCATACTTATTGACTTAGT
The DNA here is from genome assembly GCF_000319635.2 of Colletotrichum fructicola Nara gc5. Classification (NCBI taxonomy): domain Eukaryota; kingdom Fungi; phylum Ascomycota; class Sordariomycetes; order Glomerellales; family Glomerellaceae; genus Colletotrichum; species Colletotrichum fructicola. The sequence continues at coordinate 657,567 of NW_027094051.1, read as the reverse complement.
GATCTTTTGCTAAGCTTTAATTATTAACTAACTTATAAGTAACTTATAGTAACTAAGTTAAATACTATAGTAAATAACGTTATTACTACTTCTTAATTAAATAATAAGTAAATAAAATTATAATACCCCTAGTAGCTTAAAGTAATTCTAAAGTATTATTAACCCCCTCTTTAGTTAGTTCTTATTTAACTAGAGGATTTTATAATATCTAATATTATTAAGAGCTTTTATAATAAGAAGTTTAACTTAGTAATATTACAATGTTACGGTCAGCTATCCGACAGTAGGGTCTGCTAACAGAAGCTGGGTGTAAGGGTCTAGGACAAGGTCGATGCCATTGGTCTAGCCTACTACTACGAGTACAATAAATCTTCTTGAAGAACAGGAAACAGAACCGTATCCTCCCTATTTCCTGGGCATTCTTATAACCTTGGCATTGACCTTGTCGATATTCCTGGAACCTTCTAGCGAATGCGCCATTGGATTTGGTGGGTCCAATGAGTCGTGGCTGAGGGTCTTGCCGAAGGCCGAACACCGGTCCATAGACCGTGACAATTACCCCCTCTCTCCCTCTGTAGGGCTCGGAAGAGAGTTTTTGAGTTCTTCATGTTTTGATAAGTATGTTTGCAGGGCGTCCGTCTCCATCAGTTCCGTGACCGGTTCCCATGTTGGCTTTTCGTATCCCGACCATTTTACTAGCACAGAAACCTTTCCCGTAGACTTATTGTGCTTGTGGCGAAGAATTTTGTCGACATAGTAAACCTCTTGTCCATTATCATCGACAATGGCTGGTAACTGTGGCTCGTGAACGATTTGTGATGGCAAGGGATCATTCGCTGACCTCCGAATGTTCAACACATGGAATACGTTATGAGGACCAGGAGGTGTATTCAACCGTACAGCGTGTGATCCGATTAACTCGGTTACCGTGTATTTGGCATTTTTCCAATCCATCTTTTTCGACGGCCTGTCGGTTTTCATGTTTCGAAGACTGAGCCAGACTTTGTCTCCAACTTTGTATTGTTCTGCGGGTTGCCTCGATCGATTGGCATATCGTTCGTAGTGTTCTTGGGCGTCAGCTATTAGAGCTTGCGCTACTTCAGAGGCTTGTCGGATCTTGGCAATAAAAGCCTCCCCTTTTGCAATAGGCGAGTCGGAGGTGGTACGAAGAGGCTCGTGTACTTCGATTGGGTCGATGTGGTAACCATGTGTGGCGAAGAAGGGACTCATTCCCGTTGCTCGTGAAGTTCGATTGTTTATGGCAATCATTGCAATAGCTAACAATTCTGGCCAATTGTCTTGGAAGTAGGTTGTATAGCATCGTAAGTAGCCTTCAAGCTCTTGGTTCATCCGTTCTGTGGCTCCGTCGGTCTCAGGGTGGTAGGCAGTTGAAAGCCGTCTTTGGATCTTCATCAACGCACAAATTCGTTGCCACATAAGTGAGGTAAACTGCGGACCTCTATCAGAAACGATGGCTCTGGGGAAACCATGATGCCGTATGAAACAGTCTCGCATTGCCTTGGCAACCGCTTCAGTGGTGATCTCTTTCATCGGTTCGAATATCGTGCTTTTGAACAGCCTATCAGTGACTACCATTATAGATGAATAGCCGTTGACGGTAGGTAGGTCTGTAATAAAGTCGACGGAGATTTCGGTCCACTGACGGTCTGGAATCGGTAGGGGTTTGAGTAGCCCTTGTCGTCGTTCTCTCCAAACTGCTTTGCTTCCGCAAATGTCGCAATTTCTTGTAAATTGGCGGACATCGTTAGACATCCCTGGCCAAGTGAATCGTCGGCTAATAATGGCTTTGAGGAGATCTCGTCCCGGGTGACCGGTAGCAGTCGAATCGTGAGATTGTTGGATAATTCGAGTACGCAGGGGCTCAAAATATGGAATCCAGATACGGTCCCTCCAACAAAGCCGTTTTCCATTATCGATAGAACACTCGGAGATTGATATCGGGAGCCCCCATTTGCTCGGGAACTGCCTGTCTGATCGTAAAACTGCCTGGCGGATAAGCCAGTACCGATTGTTGTTCTGGAGTGCTTGATCCCAGAGGTTACGTAGTTCTTCATCCATGAAAGGGCTTTCGGGTGGCTCTGACATGTCCGCGTTTTCGTCGGTAGTATAGTCTTTGTCGCCGCCAGACACCCATCCACTTGATATTTGCGTCTGGGGTTGTAGCGAGGTAATTGTTCTTGGAATCTGTACGGATCCGTCTTCTGCTACTTCGAGGAGCTGTTGGTAGCGTGCCCGTAGCCTCTCATCGTCGGCATCCTTCGGAAGGTCCTGGTCTCTGCGGGATAACGCGTCCGGAACTACTGCCTCTTTACCAGGCCTGTGAACGATTCTGAAGTTGTATCGTGATAGCTCTAATGCCCATCTGACTTGTCGCTCGGATAGTTGTTGTTTTTTCATAAAGTATTCGAGGTTCTTGTGATCCGATAGTACGGTGAATTCCCCAACGCTTCGTAGCATTCCAGACCATTGCTTTAGACATTCCACCACTGCCAAGAGTTCTTTGTCATGGATGAGGTAGTTTGACTCGGCGGAGGTATATCGTCTCGAATGGTAGGCTACTGGATGCCACTCATTAGTCTCGTTCAGTTGTGATAACTCTCCGCCCATAGCGTATCCGGATGAGTCTGGCTGCACGCGAGTTGGGCGTTCAGGGTCAAACTTCGCCAGGACGGGGGCCATTATTAATGCTGTCTTGAGCTTTTCGAATGCTTGTTGGCAATTATCGGTCCAGTGGTAGGGGACATCCTTTTTAGTGAGGTATGTTAATGGCGCAGCTGTTGTGGAAAAATCCGGAATGAAGTCTCGATAGTAGTTGGCGAATCCAAGGAATCCTCGTACGCCTCGAATAGTTGTTGGTGTTTCCCAGTGCTCAATAGCTTCGATTTTGTCTGGATCAACACTGATACCCGAGTCCACATCGACAATGTAGCCAAGGTACTTGACTCGTTTTTGTTCAAACTCGCACTTGTCGACATCCAGTTGCAGTCCGGCTTCTTGGAGCTTTTGTAACACCTTCAGGACTTTTTGTCGGTGATCATGTAGTGTCCCGTCCGTAAAAATTAAAATGTCGTCGATATAGGCAGAAACAAAGTCGTCTAGGTATTCTCTCAGAACATGGTTGATGTACCTCTGGAAGGTCGCTGGGGCACCAGTGAGGCCGAACGGAGTAACCAGCCATTCAAAAAGGCCATACCTAGTGCGGAACGCCGTCTTCCATTCATCCCCTTCGCGCATCCTGATTTTCCAAAATGCAGATGAGACATCCAGCTTGGTGAACCATTTTGCCTTTGAAAGCTGACGGAGAGTGTCTGCGATAAGGGGTATTGGGTATCGGTCTTTGCGGGTAATGGAATTTAGCTTACGGTAGTCCACACAGAACCGTAAACCACCTCCTGGCTTTCGTACGAAGAGTATAGGGGCAGCAGCAGGGGAGTTGCTGGCTCTGATGAAACCTTTATCCAGCAGATCCGTCAGGGTTTTCCGGAGAACTAGTAGCTCCTCCTTGGACATGCTGTAAATGGGCCCCCATGGTGGTTGCTTCTCGTTTCCGTGGTCGTCTTTCTCGAGCTGAATAGCGTGGTCAACACCAGGTCGGTGTGGTGGCAACCGGTCGGCTACTTCCTTCTTGAATAGATCGATCATATGGCGATAATGCGCTGGTAGTTTGGTTGCTGGATCGGTCGATTTTTTTTGGAACCTAGCAAGCGCTTTTTCGATATCTTTCATGGTAACCGAGAAGATCTGGATCGGTTTGTGGGATCGCCGAGAAGAACGTATTATCGTCGTGAGTGTGCTTGCAGCGACTGATCGGATCGTAGGGTCTGAGTCCCAGGTGGGGGAGTGCCGGATTGTAATGTACGTTCCGGTCGTTCCAACGTAAAGCTCGTTGTATCGGGGCCTGACTTGAACGTCTTGCTGGCGGGCCCAAGGGATACCGAGAATGACGTCTTCCGTTTGGTCTGGGATGACATAAGCAAAAACTCTCTGCTGCTTGTGTCCGTCGATATCGATATCAAAGTAGGCCACCTGTGTGATGGCTCGTTTTTGAACATGTGAGACTTGCAGAAGGTCTCTAGGGGTGATGTCGATAGTTGGGAGTCGAAGCTTTCTGGCCAGTTTCAAAGAAATAGACATGTAGCAGTGGCAACCATCGTCGTATAGGGCTCTGGTAAAATATGTTGTGTTGATTCCGATGTTCACATATAACCCTTCTTGGTCCATGCCGCCTTGATTCTGAAACTGATTCCATTCAGCTGTGACTCCCGCGCGTCCCTATTGATCTTCTTCGTTGTCTTCTTCGACTGCGGCTTCGGTAACTCTGTCTCTGTCCTTGGCGATGCTTCTGTAGTCAGATGTCTTCTGACCAGATGGGGGTACTGCTGCTGCCAACGGACAATAATCTATCCTGCAACCGTCTCTTCCACAACGGAGACACCTCCTCTCGATCCTTCGTTTCTCAAGCTCCGATTTATCGACCCACTTTGCTCGTTTTCCGAGAAGGGATTGGTCCTCTGGCCGCTGAGAGGGGTATCCGGTAATGTTCCTCTTTGGGTTGAATGTTCTAACTTGAACAGTATTCGTGGGCTCCCACTCCATCATGTCTCTCGTGGGAGCGGCATTGGGTTGCGAACGAGGCCACGTGGGCTTTTGCGGGGCGTTCGTTTTCTTCTCATAAGTCCATTCTCCAAACAACTCCATTTGATTGCTGATCTCCTCGCATTTCGTTGCGAATGCTTCATATAAGTCAAGTTGCGACTGGGAGCAGCCGATGAGGTGGGCTTTTAGCTTTGGGTGAAGAGCGTTTCGAAGGTAAGATATCTTGGCTGAGTCTTCCCATCCTTCGGCCTCCGCGTTGGCAATCTCTTTTTCGAACCGGGGGTAGAATGTGGTGAACGATTCGGTGTCCTTCTGCCGGATTGTGTGGAGAGCTTGAATAGCCTTGTCCTTTCGGTTCCTCTCGCCGTACAAAAGATCTAGTCGTCGAATCAAAGCCTGAGGCCTGGGGTATTCTTTTCCGAGTTCGAGTTCGTAGAAGGTGGTGATATTCGTTTTGGCTGATCCTTCTAAACGGGTGTATATATATCGCAACTGTGACTTCATGTTCCCAATCGCATCTGCGTCCTCCTCGATCTTGCCCTCCATCTCTAGCTTCCAACCGCGCCATTGCGACTTCAACCCATTGAACATCGGTGGGTGGGGAAGGCTATGGCGAGGTTTGCTGCTTTGTGTCTTCAGAACGTTGACAGGTGTTGGGCTGATGCCTTCGTTGGTCGCCATCTTGTCGATTCGTTGATGTGTTGAGATCTTCCGTAATAGTGTAACTCGTTCTGATTCCTACTGATTGGATAGTCGACGAGGTGCCCTGCGAAGCAGTGACCTTCTACCTGACGACTGAATGACTGTTGAACTGTCGACGAGGTGCCCTGCAAAGCAGTGACCTTCTACCTGACGACTGAATGACTGCTGAACTGTCGACGAGGTGCCCTGCAAAGCAGTGACCTTCTACCTGACGACTGAATGACTGCTGAACTGTCGACGAGGTGCCCTGCGAAGCAGTGACCTTCTACCTGACGACTGAATGACTGCTGAACTGTCGACGAGGTGCCCTGCGAAGCAGTGACCTTCTACCTGACGACTGACTAATTGTTGTCTGCGTCGACTACGGTGTCGCGTGGGCGTTCCGAAGTCTAAAGAAAAAGAATGGAAGAAGATTTATTGTAATGTAAGGGTCTAGGACAAGGTCGATGCCATTGGTCTAGCCTACTACTACGAGTACAATAAATCTTCTTGAAGAACAGGAAACAGAACCGTATCCTCCCTATTTCCTGGGCATTCTTATAACCTTGGCATTGACCTTGTCGATATTCCTGGAACCTTCTAGCGAATGCGCCATTGGATTTGGTGGGTCCAATGAGTCGTGGCTGAGGGTCTTGCCGAAGGCCGAACACCGGTCCATAGACCGTGACACTGGGGATTGAGACGTAATAACAGTACACTTGGTCGTGGTCTGGGTCGTAGGTTGTAGGCTGTAGTAGATCGGTCTTCAGAGGCTAAGGTGATCAGTCTTAGACTCAACAAGTAATTCGCAGTGAAGGTAAGCTGAGAGTATCCGTGAGGATGAATACTAAGTTGATTGCTGAAGAGCTATGGAAGTCTGACCATGAGCCAGGCTCAGGTCATACTATATACAAGTTCTGCACAGTATCTCTTGTGGTGGCTATGTGTTACGACCCGTTATGCATGGATAACAGTTAACCGACCCACTCGGGCGTCGGGCGGCTAGGACAGGACATTTGTACTCTGCAGGTTCACGGGAACAACAGGGACTCACTCAGGAACGGAAGAACTATGGTACAGGTCACGTGATGATAAGGAATGAGCATAGATAAGGGACCCACAATGAGCGCTCAGTGGAGACTAGAATGAGCGCTCATCCCACTCTAGAATGAGCGCTCATAGTGACAAGGGGCACAGCGCTCATGAACAAGCAGAACTGTTCATATAAGACTTATATATATAGTATGACCCTGAGCCTGGCTCATGGTCAGACTTCCATAGCTCTTCAGCAATCAACTTAGTATTCATCCTCACGGATACTCTCAGCTTACCTTCACTGCGAATTACTTGTTGAGTCTAAGACTGATCACCTTAGCCTCTGAAGACCGATCTACTACAGCCTACAACCTACGACCCAGACCACGACCAAGTGTACTGTTATTACGTCTCAATCCCCAGCTTCTGTTAGCAGACCCTACTGTCGGATAGCTGACCGTAACACTAATCTATAACTTCTTATTAGTTAGATCTATTTATAAATAAAATATTGAATCTAATAATTTGATTAAGGGGTAATAAATTACTTACTTAAGTAGTAGCAATAGTATTAACTTAGCTAATTAGCTTATATTACTTACTAAGTAACTTATACTTACGGCAGCGCTGTTGCTAACACGAGTACTAGATCTTAGCGGGGGCGATCAAGGCCGATTTTACCTCTAAGAAACTCAAGGCGAGAGCGGCGAGTACGCGGCTCTCAGCTATTGCTGGGGCTCCGGGGCGCCTGGACTCATTACCACGATAAAGAATCATCACTCTCATCTCGAAGGCATCGAAATCCACAGCTTGCCGAGTACAATTCGAGATGCAATCCATGCGGCCAGGAAGCTCGATCTACAATATCTTTGGGTAGACCGTCTATGCATCATACAGGACTCTGCGGAAGACTGGGCCCATGAAGCGGCGCTCATGTGTCAGGTCTACTCCGGTGCCACCCTCACTCTTAGTGCCGACGGGAGCAACTCTGCAACCCAGGGTCTCTTCCAAACCGACCAAGCCCTCTCGAAGCTTGATTATCGTACCTACACCGACCCCGACGGAGACGCCACTCCGATGGTGCTCATCAAGCCGCAACCTCACCCAACCGTGTCGGGTCGCGCGTTGGATTTGAGCCAGCCCATTGATTCAAGAGGGTGGACGATGCAGGAAAGACTGATGAGCCGACGCGTGCTGCATTTCACGAGTGACGAGATGGCATGGGAGTGCGATACCCTCACGGAGTGTGAGTGCCGTCGAGAGTCTGGCCCATCCAACCGGGAACTGTGCTTGGGCCGTAAACACGACATGCAAAGCATTTACGATACTTGGCGTCTAATTGTCCGGGCATACGCAAAGCGATCGTTGGCGCACGAGTCGGATAAAATGCCGGCTCTTCGAGGTCTCGTGGATAGATTCCAACGTTTGATGGCTCAGGCTTCAGATACTAGTCCGGACGAGTACGTAGCCGGACTCTGGAGAGGGGACTTGGTGGCTCAGTTGGCGTGGAAGCGACCCTCACCATCAGATCTGGAAGCTTTTATGAAAGCTACTAATCGAAGAAACGTTGACAGCATAGGAGATACAAACACGGAAGACATGGAAGCCTGGATGTCCGTGCTAAAAGAGCGCAACAAGCAAGGAGACTGGCATGAATCTGGGGGATACGTCGCTCCCACTTGGAGTTGGGCACACTTGAGGGGGCCAATCTCCTATCTCACCTGTCTTCCGAGCACACCATTTGTGCCTTACGCCAACGTCATCGAAGCTCAAAAGGTGCCTGTCATCCCAGATGAACCAACTGGCCAACTGTGCTCCGGATATATCACCTTGCATGGCCACATGGTCCACGGACTAGACTTCGACTCTGCGCAAGGTATATATGAAGACGGAACAGTCCAGGATATCTGCTTCTTGTCGCTAGAAAAGCATGATTATCGCTGGTCCATCGAGTTTGAGCCTGACGACGTTGCCGGACTTACTAGGAGGCACGGCTGCAACTTGACCGACGTCGTGGTTTTGCTTCTTGGAACAAAAGATTTCAAGTTGAGCGAAGGAGAGGAAGGGGTTGTCATTGGTGTGAGCAAGCCGGTGCAAATATCCAGACGCAAGCAAGATGCAACGGCGGACTTGCTGGAAGCCGGGGGTCAAAATTTGGATATCGCGAGGTCAATTCCTCACGAGCTCTCTGATTTGTTCCGCACAGATCTCGACATCGCACGGTGGTCTTCGTATCTTGTGTTGGTTGAGTCGTTGGAGGAGAAAGGCAAATATGAGCGAATTGGGTGTTTTGACGTATGGGGGCGGGAAGACACAGAAGTTCTTAGATCTCTCTTCGCCAAGTCAGAGGCTGGTCAAATAACGATTATCTGATGCTTGTCAAACTCTAGAAACACCTCTCGGGAACCTTCAAATGTGCCTCAGTTCAAGATAGTACGAAAACGTGAGGATAGAATTTGTCAAATTCGAATGATTGTAGGTACCTGCTCCGGTGGGTTTCTGGTGCTCGTCTCGCCTCCTGAAAGAGGGATTTCCCATTGTCCATGGAGAGCACATCTTTTGGTACCTATGACAAGTTTGGAGTTTCCTACAGTGCGCCACGATGAAGAAGGTCTAGTCTCGCCATCATTGTCTACAGCACTTCCGCGGAGAAGAAAATGAATTGTTGGCGGTCATTGCTGACCTGCTGCGCCATTAGACATATCGCATGCAGTTGAAGATCGCGTGGCCAATTAAAGCAGAGATAGTAGATGTAGATGGGCAGCCGATCGTCTTCTCATAAAGTACACACGATATGGAAAAATATTAATCCCAGCACATTTCATCACAGCAGGCAGCCGCACCCCGCAGCTTATCCCTTCCAGGATTTTATCGTTTATTGTGCTGTGAGTCCAATTCCTACTCCTGTGGTTTTTGCACACTCGTCCTGTCAAGTGTACCGACATTTTTGCATTTCTTCATTTTGTGGATAAGATCGCCTTGAAAGTTGGGCACGATGACGAGGACGTATCAATGACCTACACCCCTTAAGCAGAGACTGCAAGCCTCTGTCAATACGGCAGCCTCGGCGTCCGAACCTCTCCTTCAGGATAATGAACCCCGTTCAAAGCCGACCACAGGTGTGTCGGATACCTCAGTCGCAATGTCAAAGGGCGAAATGGCTAGCGATACTGTCTATTCAATGAGCCAAATTCATGAGCGTCTTCGTCCAGGGGAGATCAGATTATTACGTGTCTTCCCTTCAGGACCCGACGTGGAATCGATCGAAGGGTATCTTGTAGCGTTCACGCTGGGAGCTTCCCCTAAGTACACTGCAATATCTTACGCGTGGGGAGATCGCAAGGATATTTCGACTATACGCATAGATGGAAAGGCTACTCCCATTACAACCAGCTTATGGCATGCCCTGATGGGCTTGAAGAAACGCCATGAACCGGTCTGGATCTGGGCGGATGCCTTATCAATCAATCAGCGCGATATTGACGAGCTCAATACCCAGGTTCAATTTATGGATTCCATCTACCATCAAGCTCACACTGTGGCGATTTGCCTGGGGCCGCAATCGGAAAAAGACGACAGCAAACTGGCTTTCGAGTTCATGGAGAGCAACGCGGAATGGAAGCCCTCAAATGTCTTCTGCTCGATGTTGACAAGAGATCCAAGACGAATATCGTCTGTCGTTCGCTTGTTCGAAAGAAACTATTGGAGACGACTTTGGGTCATGCAGGAGGTCTTTCACGCCAAGAAAGCCGACGTTTACTGTGGTTCAGACTGTTTGGCACTAGATACCATCTTCGCCGCATGTAAAGCCTTCGAAAGCTTCTCTGATGACATCGAGAAGTTGTTTACTGCCGGGAAGGTGGCCCAGGCTTCGGAGAATCACTACTCCTACGCCCAAATGCTGACAACGCAAGGCCCGAACTCTTTGCTTCCCCCCTTCACACGCCTACGGGACGAACCTTCAAGTTTGGATATTCTACGCATCTGCAGGACCAAATTAACTGCGAGACCTCAAGATAAGATTCTTGGTGCCCTAAGCCTTCTACCAAGAGACATCAGGTCGATGTTTCGAACCGACTTCCATCTTACAACACAGGAGGTCTTCGCGGAAATTGTCGTCTGCGTCATTAAATCATCGAGGCGTTTGGATGTCATTTGTGAATCTATTCGGTACCCATTCCACCAGAATTCATTTGGTTTGCCAAGTTGGGTGCCAGACTGGTCTTATCCCCCTGACACACTGTCACTTGCTGCCACTCACCTTTTACATCGCCACCCGTTTCAGGCATGTCCAACCGGAATTACATTCGACCTTTCTGAAAAGCCGCCAGTGATCAGCGGAGATGAGTTGCGGATAAGCGGGATTCAAATCGGTACCATCGCGGCACGGGGTATGGCCGTTGGCACGCTCGGCAGACTTTCCGACTACCTCATGGCTTTCTTGGAGTGGAGGCACCTTCTACACGACGACAAACATTATACGCCAAGCGACACTGTAGCATTTTGCAGGACTCTGTGCCTAGGCGATGTCCCGGAAGATGTCTATCCCACATTGAATCGACAGTACGACTTGATAGGACCCTCAGAGGATTCTTTTTGGGTCGAGGGAGAATCTCCAGATACCGGATTGCGGCAAATGGACCAGTGGCAACAGGCCACCTTCGACCTTTTTGCTCACTTCCTAGAAGAACGATTGGGTAGACTACCCCTGGACGAAGAACTGCAGTCGCATCAGAAGAAGGGGCTTAAATTCCAAAGAGGACGTCAGTTCCTCCAAGATTACTTCGGAGACCGTTTGATGGGGCGATTTTTCTGCCTAATCGAGAGCGAAGACGATAAAAGGTACATGGGAATGGGTACAGGGTACATGGGTGTTGATGATTTGGTCGTTATTGCCGATGGATGCTCAACACCAATAATCATTCGACCTACAGACCAAGAGGGAAAGTATGAGTTAATTGGCGATATCTACGTAGATGGGTGTATGGAGGGGCGGCTTTCTCAGTTCCTTGATACCAAGCGGAAATTTGTTTTGCATTGAGTCCATCGCGCAACCAGTCACATAGATTTACATGTAGGCACACAAAATTATTCTTTGGAATGTACCATATCGTCATGCTGATGGTGTCTTCATAGTCGAAGCCAACAACGTCGAGTACCGGGGACATTCGTTTTACGAAGCGCCTTAGATTGGAGTACTGCCTGACATAAGGCTTGTCGGCTTCAGCAGCAATCTTGAAGCAAGGGCAAGTTAAATGCGAGGCCTGATTCGGCGAGGAAACTACAGCCAAGGTCTTTCCCCGGTATCCCTGCACATAATCAGTCAGTTTGTCTGGATGTTGACACTCGAGAGCCAGATCGAAGTGTCAGCTAGGTTTTCTTAAGAACGTTCGGTATTGCACAATACGCCTGAGACGAGAGCAGAACCTGGAATCGTCGATGATATAGACTATGAGTTGCGTTGATGTAGAGTAAGCGGGATCCTGGCCACGTACAACGGCTGCACGCTGATAAACTTGGAAATAGCTGGCTCACTTCCATCGCTTTTTTATGAGGCACTTTGCCAGGATCTCGAGGTTTTCCAGCGGTGCTCAGGCGGTGTTTGTATGTTGTATCGGTCAAGTCGCTGGAAGAAGGACAAAAGAGAATATAAGCTGATTGGATGCTGTAGCATCAGGGCTGGGAAGCCAGCAGTTATTGAATAACATACATTTGAATCGACAGACGTGAAATGTATTCAGCCCGTTGCTGAAGCATCCCGTATTTTCGCCAAGATCTCCTTTCTGAAACCATCAAGTAACACACAACCTGAAGCTCACCTTTGCTGCCATCTCCATTAGACCTTCCTGGCGACAGGAATGGGAGGGAGGCTACAGCATTGATTCATTATTGAATGACAGAGTACTTGTTGTAGATCTAGGATATCATCTTCCTGATAATTGATATTATCGTCCCTACAACGATATCACCGCTTTTTCTGCGTATTTGCCAGTGCTGGCACAATTCTTATCACAGGCCCGTTGCTGAGAGGTGATCTTCCACATTCTTTCATCCTAGCTTCCTCCACTAAGCTTTCCTTCTTTTTCCATTTCCTTCTCTTGAATTTCATATAGCGCCTAAGTACCTGTTTCGATCTAGGACGACCATACTATTGGTCCACCACTTACCCACCACGTGAACAAGCCCAGTTAGCGCCATAATCCTACCCGACTCATGTCGTCCTCATCGATGCCCAAAACCTCATCGTTAATTGCCCGCTTGGTATCAGCCAATCGGTATTCTTAATCTGTGTTACTAATGGGACCTCCCCGGCTGCAAAAGTCTAGCAAGGATCAACAATGACAGCCCGTATTTATGGGGACAGTAAATCCTGACTGAGGAGCTAAGATGATGGATAAGACTCCGCAAGCTGCTGCCTAAAACCACAGCTAAGGTTGAACTTTTCTATCTTCATTACGCCGGTGTCGTCTTAATTATCAGCTGCTAAGCAGTCAATTTGCCGTCTTGCATCGTCGGAGAACAGAATGTACGAGCAATTGCAGTTTGCTAAATCTGTTCGCAATAGAAATCACCAAAATGAACGACACTCGGCCTGAAAATTTCGAAACGATCTATGAATTCCTTGAGGAGGAGGAAGCAAGTGTAATGACAGAGGGCTTTCAAAGACCTCCACCAGCTGCTCAGCATGTAAGTGTTGCCCTACACGACGTATGCCCCCAAGAGCGATCTGAGCACAGCTATAATGTTGATCAAAAGAACAACAAACACAACAGCCGCAGCAGCAGCAGGCTCAACAAGGTCTTAAGGTGGCCCCAAAACGTCCATCCGCAAGAAGGGGGCCGTTTACTGTTGAATCCTCTAGGCCTAGACCTACTAGAGAAACCTCGGAACGAAATCCTTTTTCGCCCTACTTTCCAAGCGAAAGCATAACCAAAAGCATTTGTTACCATCCTCTCAACGCCGGGGTGCTTAGGCTTCTGGTGATATCTCCCTCTTCACAAGCTGGAGACAAGATTATGTGCCGGATGCGGTACGCCTACTTGAGCAACCAGCAGGAGCACACTGCTCTTTCTTATGCTTGGGGGGATCGTCGGGACACTGCGATGATTAGTCTCTCTGAAAGTCTTCCCATCTATCCGTACTATGCTGGGTCTCCTTATTCTGCTGCGTATCTGCAGGGACCTCCTCCACCGCACCCTTTTCCGCCGTACCCCACCGCGTCCACGGCCATTCGGGTAACTTCCAGCCTTCGAGATGCTTTATGTGCCCTTAGACATACGGATCGCGAAGTGGAGGTTTTGGTTGATGCACTGTCAATAAATCAATCTGACGATGACGAGCTGAGTAGCCAGGTCCAGATTAAGGACCGGATCTATGAGAGCGCCGCTCAAGTTGCAGTTTGGCTGGGTCCGTCATCAGACAACAGCACCTTAGCCATGGACACATTACGCGAGATCGGGGCCGATCCCAATTGGCAAGATCCTGGAACGAGAATCAGAACACTTGCAACGTCTTTGCCGAGAAACGCAATCTCCTCCATTGTGGACCTCTTTGAGAGAAACTACTGGAAAAGACTATGGATTGTCCAAGAAATATTTTATGCGCGAAGCGCTGTCCTCTATTGCGGAAAGGACTGCATCGAGTGGAAGGAAATCCGACAGGCAATGGCCCTGTTCAAAACGGCGGAATGGAGCCGAGTGATGAACGAACTCTACCCTCCTGGCAGTAGCCTAGCTCGAGGATCCCGGAGCCATTATTCATTCGCCCAAGTCTTGGCCACCTAGGGCCCACAAAGCCTTTTGCACCGGCAAGACCTGCAACAAGTTCCTGCGCCCATCGAAGTAATGCGTTACACACGGAGCAAGTTGTCAGCCAGACCACAAGACAAGGTGCTAGGTATCCTAAGCTTGCTCGGGGAGAGCATCAGAACATCGCTCCAGCCCGACTTCAAACTCGTTCCTAAAGAGGCTTTTGCGGAAGTGGTGACTTCGATCATCAACGACACCGGATCGCTTGATATAATTTGCGAGGCCATACGCTATCCTTTTCAACAGGACGCCTTTGAATTACCCAGCTGGGTTGCAGACTGGTCTCATACACCTGATACATCGTCACTCGCGTCAACAAATTTTGAACACCGTGGGCCGTTCAAAGCCTGCGGAGAATTGAAGTGGGAACCTGAAGAGACCAAAGACAGCCGAGCTATTTCGACAGGGCCGAGAGACGAGCTCTCAATTAGGATTAATCACTTGGGGCGTATTTCCACCAGGGGCATGAGTGTTGGCACTTTAGGGAGACTGACGAACTATCTCATGGCGTTCCTTGAGTGGCGACATTTGCTCATAGAAAAATTCGGGGTTGAAAAAGAGGATGTCCGTCAAGCGTTCTGCAGGACGCTATGCCTTGGAGATGTACCATCAAGAATCGATCTTGGTCATGGATCACGAGAGTTGAACGATGGAGAGTGGGCAGAGATGTCATATTTCTTATTCGCAACTTTTCTCGGAAAACGGTTGAGTAAGCTTCCGTTGGATGAAGACCTTCAACGGTACTCCGCACTTCCATTTGACATAACAGAGTCCAAAGCCCGCGAAGTAGTCCAACGGTACTTTGGGGATCGCATGATGGGCCGGTGTTTCTGTCTTGTAGGAGGTGACGAGTTTCCGCTGCAGATGGGAATGGGTACAGGTTACATGGGCGTTGGCGATCTCGTTGCCATAGCCCACCGTTGTTCCACTCCCGTCGTCTTGAGACCAAAAGATCAGGCCGGAAAATACGAATTCGTGGGGGATATTTACATAGATGGATACATGGACGGCGAGGTCCTTAGTGAGCCACGATTCGCAAAAGGCTCTACGGTCATCTTGTGTTGAAACAACCTGGCTGTTCACGAATTTTGTATTCACTAGAGACTTTTTGAACCGAATCCAGTCTCAAAACTCGGAATCGAAAACTTGGGATCTGTGCCAACTGACCCTCCCAAGGGCTTAACTATAGAATAATCGCTTGTATCTTCTTGCAATCTCAATTTTCGTGATGGAAATGTTTCAAAAGTCTGGACCTAATTATCCGAGCGTATGCTATCAAGTGCAAAACGATCGTTATGTCCTCGGAATCTCGGACTTTTTCTCAACAGCCCCCATCTCTAATGGTGCTAGAAGCCTGGAAGTGACAATTCTCTACCTCAAATATTTGTTATTCATGCCTCGTACATGAACAGTCTAGCGGCTTTCAGCAGTTTTGAATATCATTCAGCCTGGGGCAGTGTGATGAACAGATGCATTAGAGATGCTCTAGCATAGCGGGCGAAGCGACCGCGAATATGAGAATCAAGATATGACAAAAAGATCCACCGGCATAGCAAAGCCCCTACATTCTTGTCCTCCTCAAAAAGGTTGAATATTCTGACAATTACTCTACTGTCAAGTTAAGCACATGATCAGCATGCGAAAGTGAGCAACAGTGAAATAGAAATGTTGGCGGATGGGGATGGGAAAAGCTTACCATTGGCTGAACACGTCCTTTCCAATGAGAGTTGGCATGGGTTGGGGATTCCAACTTCAGTAGCCCAGCCAGGATCTTTGCGATTTTGCCTCAGACACCTTGAGATTGTTGACGGAACGGCTTGGACGAATCAGTTTTTTGACACGAATATCGGAGGAATACGCAGACGTAGGACCAATTTTCGCACTCGACCAGTCTCCTGCCGCAAGTGTCCCAACTGCGCCTCCATCTTGGCGCCACCAAGATGCAAGGCTCTCTCTCGGGCAACTGACATTTCGCACAAACGCGCCAAGCACGCAACAAAAGCACCGCGCGAAAAAGACGCAAGTACTTCATTCCAGACACTTAACGTCATTATGCAGTGAATTAAGAGGCAGTGCACATTTTGGAGGCGGGCAGTGCTGCAATCAGTGGGTCTTGGCATTCCCGGTACATCTCACGTGTACCGCCGTGAGTGGTGAGAGGATGGACTTTGCAACACCACAGCCCGAGTATTCGCAATTGTCAGAGAGAGAGGCCGCCGCTCAACAAGTCGATTAGCTTGGCGCTTGTTTGAGGCGACAATAAGCCTCCTTGGGCGAGATGTTGCCGTGCTGCCAACGCAAGACTCATGTGCCAAGACATCATGGGTCATGAAAAGGTTTTGCGACTTCTCTGACGTGTTGAGACAAAAGAACTAGAGCTCCAAGTGACAACTCCAGCCTCATAGTGACGACGACAAGGTGTGGCTGGTGAGGACGTTCGTCGTTGAGCACCCTTGTCATTGCGCAAGAGGACGACCGGTGAGGCAGATTGGAACATATGCAAACCTAAACTATGCCACAAATTTTCAAGCCCGAAAAATTAAATGCCGTTGAAGACGACCCGATGCTGCGGGCTGGTTACGTTGACGATTTCTTTGCTGAGGCAGTGTTGTCGAGCTTCGGTGAGTCGGTGATTACCTTCGTTGCGTGGGGAGACATGTGAAACAGATCGTCTCGTTTTCGCAACGAAAACGACAACGGTTGACGATCAGGGTGTAAAGCCACTGGCTTGATTTTGGGAATTTCAGATTTGAACAAGAAATATACGAGGACTAAAACCTGACACCCCTTGGTAAGCGCAACCAGTCTTCCAGAACCTCGGGTAGTTCAATACGAGACTTTTGCGGTCTATTCGAGTTGAAGAAAATATGGCCTGTCGAGAACCTGACAAAGAACCGCAAGCCACTCGTGAACTATTTGCCACGTGTGGCCGCAACGGTTCTCGCATTGAGGCGGAGTAGCTACATGCTCTGTATTTCCAACGATCGGTGTAAATTGACTTCGGGATGAGCTTCTGACCTTCGTAGGAACCGCTTTGAAGAGTCAGTGACGACATCGGGACTCATTTTGGGTTCAGTGAAGAGGATCACGGAAATGCCGATAATGCGGTTGTAGGTACACCATACATAGGCCGCACCGCAAAACAAAGTTCGAGGCAACATATCATAATTGCTGCGAATATGGCAAGGCACTTCATAGGGCACATTGAAACGGTCCGAAATGTCTCAGCACAAGACTGAAAATGATTTTGAAATGGATCAACGTGATGCATGCCAAGTGGGCGATGACTGCATTGGAATTTCTTGGTCCGTTCAATAGTCGGAGACTAAGAGTCTTCTCTAGCAACGGGTTCTTGGCCGTCAAGCAGTTCGAGAAAATTCGAGAACACAGATAGCAGGCATGAAAACTGAAAGAGGTCAATGGCATCCATATCGACTATGATCATGACCCCATGGAAGAGTTCTCTCCATTTTCATAGGTAGGTGGACACAGTCAGTGTTGGTTCAAACCTTCCACAGCTTCGAGGCCAATTGTCTGTTTCAGTTTTCCGGCAGGCAAGCTGTACCGTTTCGTTTCATCCTCGGCCAACTGCCATCAGGGAAGGAGCGGCAAGAGGAGATGAACGTTGCATCCTCGGACTTGATAAAAGGAAGGAAGCTCTCTCGTCAGACTGTGAAAGTGTCATTGGCCGACCCGACGGGCGGGTTCCCGCAACGGAAGGACGGACGTGCCACCCTTGCGGGGCACTGCTTACCTAAACAGGTCATTTGTGGAGGCGGCCTCCCTTGGCTGCGTTAAGCGAGCCAATGGGAAGCTGTTCAGGTGCAGTGTACAGCCACTCTTGGCGTTCACTAGCGCACCTCCCCGAGCTTGATTCGACTGTGACATTTGGATCGCGACTGCTCCCTTTCGAATTTTTTCTTGGCGCGTTGACTTGCTCTTTTTCACCTTCTTTTCCTCTGCTCCACCATCGCCAATTCTTTCCCTTTCACTTACCGCCATCACCACCAAAGCACGCCCGGTCATGCTACTCGAACCGAACGATCGGCTCAAAACGCATTGTTTCGACACAAACGAGCACCTCGGAAACACACAGGCCATTCATCCATCCATGCCACGAACCTCTCTGTCATGGAAACAAACGAGCCAACCTCCTCCATGTTGTCGAATACATGACGTCCCCAACGTCTAAACGGTAGACGGGCGTCATCCCGAGGAGGCTTTCTGTCACACCTCCTGTTTCTGCTTATGCCACCACTTTCCGTCCATACTACCCTCCAACCTTATGGTCGCCGTTGCCGACCGACTCGTCTCCGTGCATCTCCGCACCTTGCTGTCGGATGTGGCACCGGTCGGCCGCTTTCCTCATCGAAGCCGATGTGGTCTCCTCTCCGAGCCTGGTCGCTCTTGTCAGCACGGAAGCCACGGGAAACGCGCAAAATACCAAAGGAACGAGCCTACTCCATCGAAGAGCGCCCTCGACTCCTTGGTCATCTTGGCAAGCGCCAGACGACTGGCGTTGGCGCATCATCTCTGAACCAACGCCGGGCCACCGATCGGGATGGAGAACAGACCTTATCCAACGGCTTCATTCATACCCGCCGAATGGAACGCCGCCAAAGTCTTGGGGATTGCGAAAGAATGGGGCCGCCACCCCCAGTGTCGGACGCCATCTCCGGCTGCGGTCCTCGGTCTCGTCTACAAGTGTCTGGCCTGACTATCTCTCATCTCACCTATCTTCTCCGGAGAGAACGTGATAAGGACCCGGCACTTGCATCAACACAACCGCCAAGGGGGCCAAACATTAGACATTTGCACTCTCGGCCAGAGTTGCCAATGCGCTGTCAAATCTCCATTCCCCATCGAAATTTACCCCTTGTTTGTTTCCGACTCGCCATGAGCAATGGCGGTCCTAGGATGGCCCCGACTCGAGCTCTGCTTTTCCACTGAACAGAGCTCGCTTCTCGCTGCTCCATATTAAATTCCCTCATCAGGACCTTTTGCACTTTTCCTTTGCACAGCCTCAATGCCCAGACCGCTGGCGGTTACCTCCCTTCTCGCCATGCCCAGCCAATCTCTTGCCAATGATTTCGGCCAAGCCCAGGATGTGAGAATAATTGACCGGCACGTCATTCTATCTCTCCGGATCTCCTCAAATGGCTTTCCCTCCTTCCCCTCTCGATCCCGTGGGAAGACTTTTCCCAACCCACTGCTGCTCCGCCAAGACCGCCAGATGCTGCTGTGATAATCGTGAAGCGCGACTTTTTCTCTCCTGCAACCTATCAGTCCCTCACTTTGACCAATCCATTGCTTCCCTGTGGAGTCTCGGTTGACTTCATCTCCTCTTGATCTTGCCAAGAAAGGCAGTCGCTGAGAGCACTGCCACCCTCGATTGTTGGTCTTGAGATTCTAGGCGCCATCGCCAGCATATCTCAGACACTTCTGAAATCTCTTACCCCTTCGTCAATCATCATCAACTCTGTGATCGAACAAAACCATGGTGGCCGCACAGACTTGAGGGCCAAATACTGTTGTCTGCAACTCCAGACCTTGTTAGTTTGGAAGTGGATTTTTTGCCGCCGCCCAACCCCTCTGCTGCCTAGCACAGCCTTCTCATCTACGCCGTCGGACTCGCAGTAGGCTTACTTCGTGGTGCTCGACACATCGGTGTCATCTTGAGATTTTTAAACTCTCTTGAACGGGGCGAGGGCGCAGCTTGGCTCGCCAAGGCCTACGGGCAGTCTGTCTTTGCAAATTCGCGGTGCTCACCTGGTACGCCTCAGACTCTGCCACTTCTCGTTACCTTGATTGCACGCAACACCGTCGCCTCCTACACAGCCTTGTTGCACAACGCATCTAAATACCAATCTTTGTGTCACCAAGAGGCCTCTGAGGCAGCCGCTACTCTGTTCTCTTGCCTAATCTGAATCTTCAACTACACCTTCTCACAACCACCTGAACCTCAACTTGGAGAGCTTTCATTCATACCCGATCACTCATGAGAACATCTCGCATCAGCTTCAGAATATTCTGCATCGGTGCTAATGGCTTCCCTCGCACCTCCTCAGTTGCGCGTCGACACCCGCCATCCCCGTGGGGACAATGATCACGACGACGCGATAACACCATCCCCCATCTCGACACACTCAAATCCGTTCCTCACGCCGGCAGTCAGCTCCGCGACAAGTATGCACTCAAGCACAACAACAGTCGTCCCGGAGGACCCGGATACCGCACTCCGGCCCGACCCCGGCACCGAAGGCGACTTTGTTGTCGATAACAACCCGTTTGCATTTAGCCCTGGGCACCTCAACAAACTTTTGAACCCAAAATCTTTACCTGCATTTTTGGCCCTCGGCGGACTTCGTGGCATCGAAAAGGGCCTCCAAACAGACGTCAAGGCCGGTTTATCGCAGGATGAGGCTGCCGCCCGTAGTAGGGTCAGCTTTCAGGAGGCAACCGGCCACAAGGAGCCATCCTTCGCCACTGCCAGTGCTCAGCCCACCACCACGCACCAAGCTGACGGCAATGGTTTCACCGACCGTATCCGCGTCTACGGCAGGAACGTCCTCCCCCCGAAGAAGGCTACGCCTCTGTGGAAGCTGATGTGGAACGCTTATAATGACAAAGTAATCATTTTGCTGACCGTCGCTGCCGCGATTTCATTGGCACTCGGTCTTTACGAAACATTTGGTGCCGAACACGACCCCGACGAAGGCCAACCGGTCGACTGGATTGAGGGCGTGGCCATCATCGTTGCGATCTTGATCGTTACCCTAGTCGGGTCTCTTAATGATTGGCAAAAGGAGCGCGCCTTTGTCAAGCTTAATGCTAAAAAGGAGGATCGCGAGATCAAGGTCATTCGATCTGGCAAGTCCTACATGATTAACGTTGCAGAAGTCCTCGTTGGCGATGTCATCCACCTCGAACCCGGCGATCTCGTCCCAGTGGACGGCATCTTCATCAGCGGACACGACCTGAAGTGCGACGAGTCCTCGGCCACCGGCGAGTCTGATGCGCTCAAGAAGACTGGCGGCGATGCGGTGTTCAACGCGATGCAGTCCGGCAACGCGCCCAAGGACCTGGACCCCTTCATCATCTCCGGCGCCAAGGTTCTCGAGGGTGTCGGCACCTTTGTCTGCACCTCTGTCGGTACCAACTCGAGCTTCGGAAAGATCATGAT
Source organism: Colletotrichum fructicola Nara gc5 (assembly GCF_000319635.2). Taxonomy (NCBI): domain Eukaryota; kingdom Fungi; phylum Ascomycota; class Sordariomycetes; order Glomerellales; family Glomerellaceae; genus Colletotrichum; species Colletotrichum fructicola. The sequence continues at coordinate 636,243 of NW_027094051.1, read as the reverse complement.
GTCGGTTCGCACCGAAACCGAGTCTACGCCTTTGCAGAAGAAGCTCGAGGGCCTTGCTCTGGCTATTGCCAAGCTCGGTAGCACCGCTGCTCTCTTCCTCTTCGTAGTCCTTCTGATTCGCTTCCTGGCCGGCCTGCCCAACGACAGCCGTCCCGGGGCCGAGAAGGCATCGTCGTTTATGGATATCCTGATTGTTGCCATCACGATTATTGTCGTGGCTGTTCCGGAGGGTCTTCCCCTGGCTGTCACCCTTGCCTTGGCATTTGCGACTACCCGGCTTCTGAAGGAGAACAACCTTGTGCGCGTTCTGCGGGCTTGCGAGACGATGGGTAATGCGACCACGATTTGCTCCGACAAGACCGGTACCTTGACGACGAACAAGATGACGGTTGTTGCCGGCACCTTTGGTTCTGCCAGCTTCTCCAGGTCCTCTGATGGAGAGAAGGCTAGCTCTGCAGTCGCTTTCGCGCAGTCTCTCCCTACCGCCACCAAAAAGCTCATCGTCCAGTCTGTCGCGATCAACTCTACCGCCTTCGAGGGCGAGGAGGACGGCCAAGCTACTTTCATCGGCTCAAAAACCGAGACCGCCCTGCTTCAGTTTGCGAAAGACCACCTTGGTATGCAGGCTCTGGCCGAGACCCGCGCCAACGAGGAGGTGGCGCAGATGATGCCGTTCGACTCTAGCAAGAAGTGCATGGGTGCTGTTATCAAGCTGCCTGGCAACGAGGGCTACAGACTGGTTGTCAAGGGTGCTTCTGAGATTCTCTTGGGATACTGCAGCCAGAAGCTCGACGTTTCCGATCTTTCCATCTCGGCTTTGGAGCAGTCTGACCGCCAGTCCCTCGAGGCGACGATCGAGTCTTACGCCAAGCAGTCTCTCCGTACCATCGCTCTGATCTACCAGGACTTCCCCCAATGGCCCCCTCACGGTGTCAATGCCACCTCTGAAGGCCACGTTGACCTCGGCGACGTCCTTCACAACCTTGTATTCGTCGGCGTTGTTGGTATTCAGGATCCTGTCCGCCCTGGTGTTCCCGAGGCCGTGACTAAGGCGAAGCACGCCGGTGTCGTTGTCCGCATGGTTACTGGTGACAATGCCGTTACTGCCAGGGCTATTGCTACCGAGTGTGGCATCTTCACTGAGGGTGGTCTCATTATGGAAGGCCCGGTCTTCCGGACTCTCTCTCCTGAGGCCATGGATGAGGCTCTGCCCCGTCTGCAGGTCCTAGCTCGCTCCTCGCCCGAAGACAAGCGCATCCTGGTCACCCGCCTCAAGGCTCTGGGCGAAACGGTTGCTGTGACTGGCGACGGTACTAACGATGCGCCGGCGCTGAAGGCTGCGGACGTGGGCTTCTCGATGGGTATCTCTGGTACGGAGGTTGCTAAGGAGGCCTCGGCTATTGTGCTTATGGACGATAACTTCACTTCCATCGTCACGGCCCTCAAGTGGGGTCGCGCGGTGAACGACGCCGTCCAGAAGTTCCTTCAGGTATGCAACTTTCTCCCCTCATCAACCTGACTTACTAACATGTCTCTTTAGTTCCAAATCACGGTCAACATCACCGCCGTCCTCCTCGCCTTCATCACAGCCGTCTCCTCCCCCAACATGGAATCCGTCCTCACCGCAGTCCAGCTCCTCTGGGTCAACCTCATCATGGACACCTTCGCCGCCCTCGCCCTCGCCACGGACCCTCCCACCGAAAAGATCCTCGACCGCCTCCCGCAGGGCAAGAAGGCGCCCCTCATCACCATCAACATGTGGAAGATGATCATCGGCCAGGCCATCTTCCAGCTCACCGCCACCCTGATCCTGCACTTCGCCGGCAACGCCATCTTCGGCTACGACTCCGCCAACGAGGACCAGCAGCTCGAGCTCGACTCCATGATCTTCAACACCTTCGTGTGGATGCAGATCTTCAACGAGTTCAACAATAGACGCCTCGACAACCGCTTCAACATCTTCGAGGGCGTGCACCGCAACTACTTCTTCATCGTCATCAACTGCATCATGGTCGGCGCCCAGGTCGCCATTATCTACGTCGGCGGCAAGGCCTTCCGCATCACCCCCGGCGGCATCAGCGCCGAGCACTGGGGCGTGTCCGTCGTCATCGCGTTCCTCTCGCTCCCCATGGCCGTCCTCATCCGTCTGTTCCCGGATCCCTGGTTCGAGAAGATTGCCAAGACCGTCGGACGCCCCGTGGTCATTGTCTACCGCGCCCTGGCCAGAGTCTTCTCCCGCATTGGATCCGTCTTCCGTCGCAAGAAGAATGTTGATGCCGAGTCTTCGTCCACCGAGGACAACGGCGTCGTCTCCGGCGACGAGTCCAAGGCGATCGCAGCACCAGAGATCATCATCTCCACGCAACCCGAGGACACCCCCGACAACCGCGACGTCGAGAAGGGCCGCTGATCCCGCCTCGCCGTTCCTTCCTATCTACCACTACTCCTGCATGCACCCGTTTTTGCTTTCGGCACGATTCCCCCTTCATGTTACGTCTCTTTAGTTACGATACCTATTTTCTTACGTGTGTATACTTTTTTCCCTTGGTGCGACGATTGAACGACCGGCACTATTATACATATGGGCGGCGGGCGGTTCCTAAACCAAGAACCAACTATTCTTGTTTTTCGGCAGCGGCGTTTTTACAAGTGCGGTTCGGATACGACTCCAGTGTGGATTTTTTTTTTTTGGGGTTACGGCACCTGGACGAAAAACTGTCATTACGGCATTAGAGAGCGACAACATACATCATCTGCTTGCATTTTCAGGATACGGCTTTCATAGATAGGACACGATATGTGTGTCATGTGCGATACGACTTCCATCATGAGCGAAATACAATACTTATGAATCTATTTCTACAAAGCTTCCTTTCATGAATCGTGATTATACGCCACACCTCATGACGAGCTGCATGGGATATCGGTAGGCGAGTCCGTAGTCGACACAGTGAGGTTATACACACTCAGACTCTCAGAATGCGGCTCCAACCTCGGCGTCCCCTGCGCATCCTTCAAAATCGTAAAGCTCGCGCTGCCACTATTCCCTCGTCAGCCCCCTCCCTCCCCATCATCATAGTGGAAACTCAAACTTACTACGCCTGCGAGCAGTTGCCCCCAACATACGTCGTCTGTATCACAATCTCCGCCACGAACGTCTTGCTCTCCGCCGTCTCGCCGGCCACGCTCGCCCCGCGAATCAGGTGCCACCACGACTTGTCCCCCGCCGGCGGCAGCAGGCTCTGCTTGACCCCCAGCATGGCCGCGTACCCGGAGAAGGTGCGCCCCGCGATGATCAGCTGCCCCGTGGCGGGCCAGAAGTCCGTGAAAGTCGTGGTCGCGGCTTTGTCCTCGGAGGCGAGGTAGTACGCCTCGACGAAGGGGGCGAAGGCGGCGTCGACGTTGGCGGCGGGCTTATAGGGTGCCATGTCGACGGCGGCGACGAGGGGGAGGAGGGGGAGGAGGGTTGAGGGCTTCATTGCGGTGGTGGTAAGCCTGGAGATGAGGTTTCGGTGTGTGTGAGAGCTATGCTTCTCACGAGAATGACGACATCTTGAGCTGGGGCTAAAACGCGATTTATGAAATCCCATCGTCCGCCTTACGAGGCCACGCACAAACCCTTTGGCAGGGCACACCCGTCCCGATCGATCAATCTTTCTCAGAACCGTCCATCGGCGCCCCCGTCCATCCGGACGGCCCGGGGCAGCAAGGACGAAATAGGGGTCGCGGCGAGCTCGGCGGTTGACCTCGGGAAGATAGGCCCTGTAAACCTTCGTCCCATGTCCGACAAGGCCACCCCGGCCGCGCGTGACACCGGTTTTTGCGAGGATATATCTGGGGCGCGTTCGTGCGGCCCGGCGAACGGAGAGGAACATGGCCTGGGCTGTTGTTTATTTTACTTTTTTAGGTTATGGGGTTGTGGTATCGCGTTCAGCCGAGAAAAGGGGCGGTCGGCGAGTGGATGAGTTTGTGGGGGATGTTCGCTCTCGGTAGTCGGCGAGGATGAGTTGTGCGCGTCCTTTTATAGATGCTGGGTATGTGAGGCTCGGTAGTCTAGTAGTCAGTCTGAAACTTTACAAGCACGGCGATTGCGGGTTGGTTAGTCGTTGCTTTTGAGGTTTCTTTTTGGATATAAAGATCCCACCGGCTTCAGCTCAACTACCCTCCGCAGTCGTTCAGCCACAACACAACCGTTGAATATCGCAATCTCAGCCACGCTCGTTTCCGATCACAGAATCTCTAAAGATGTATCTGATCATTGCTCTCCCCGCCCTCCTCGCCGCGCGCTTCGTCGCGGCGATCGACTTCACCGATTATGACCCGCAGCCCGGCGTCCAGCCCGAGTTCAAGGACTTCCTCAACGCGTGAGTACAACTCAATCTCTCAAACATGTTTAATGCCCTCTAACAAGACGACATAGTCTCGTTACCCCGGCAGAGGACCCCACCGCCACCACAGCCTACACGGACTTCTTCACGGCAGACGGCATGCAGACCACGCTGAGCATCCACTGCGTCGGCGCCGACGCCATCACCAAGTGCAAGCAGCGCTTCCTGCCCACCGACGGCAGCATGTCGCTGACGCACTTCCCCAACACGACCTTTATCGCGGACAACAACGCCACCGCGACGGTGTACGAGGCGCATGGACGCATTGAGAATAACTTCAAGGCGGGGAACTGCTCGCAGATCTAGTAAGTCCACCCAAGAGGACGATTGTGGGGGAGAAGAGGTTTGGCTGACGAGTTTGGTGCAGCTATAAGACGCAGTACACTGTGCTCAAGACGGTCCAGTCTGTCGACGCGGCGCCGAACTTGTCGACGAAACCTGAGCAGCAGGTGTACTGGTACCATGATTACTTTGTCAACCCGACGGGTGTGCCGTCAGATATCCCTTGCGATAGCCAGAAGGCGTAGAGTTAGAGAGAATGAGATTGGAAAGGTATATTGCTATGTAGATCATGTTGAATGACCATTGATGTACGCATTATGTCCATGTCCGTCGGCCAATTGCGGTCCCTATAAGTGTGCTCAGCTTGCCTGTCCAATCCTACCAAATCGAGATCAGGAGTTACTCCTGCCCGTCCTTCATTTGTATATCACACTGTCAGCGGCAAATCTAGCTTTATCCGCCTGATAACTAGCCCGTAGCCATGCGTCGTTGGCGTCGCCGAGCGCCTGTCTCGCGGCATTAAGCCCTTGCTTGGCCAGTCCCACCTCTTTCTCAGGGCCAGCGTCGTCGGCAGCTTTACGGGCCTTTTTGGCAGCCGATGCTGCATCTTCTGCAGCGCTCTTTGCCAGGTCAGCCGCTTCTCGTGAACTACTCACTGACTTCGTCTCTGTAGAGCCATTGGCATTATGAGAAGCCCGCTTGGAATCCGCTGCTGCTCTGCAAGCGCATGCGCTGGAGCGATCAGCCGCTTCCTGGGCCGAATCTGCAGCAACTGTGGCTTCGGACGCCAGGTACCGAGCCCGCATGGCGTCGTTCCGGGTCTGCAGGCAGACTTTGAGCCATTTTGTAGGACTCGCAGAATCCCACACGGCGGACGGCAACTGCACCACCGTCTCCTTGTAGAGACAGTCCTTGGCAGGGCTGGAACTGCAGAGAACCGCTCTAAGCATCCCGCCACCCCGACCAGATAGAAGCGCAACGGAAGGCGGCCGCTCTGCAGCCACCACCATGACAGACAGATGACCCAGATCAACAAGTGTGAAGAGTCTCTGCCCTCTTTTGAGCCGGGCTTTGACTCCATCTAGATCCTCTGCTTGCTCGATCCACGCGGGTCTGCCTTTCTCCAGGGTTCTGGTCTCGCTGTCCACGCCGTCCTCAACTGTGAGAATATGCGACGCGAGCGGGTCGTACTTGAATATATCGGCAGACGATTTGTATCCAAGGATCTTCTCTTCCAACTCTTTCATGGGAATGACACCCTCGATCCCAACCAGGCCAGGGCTGCACTTTTGGACCTTGAAAGTGCTGAACATGCTTCGTGCGGCCGCGGGTATCAACAATGTGCAAGCGCATCCAATGCAAGCAGCGACTGCCACTATTTTGCTCAACATGCGGATTGCAAAGTCTGAAGGACTAAAGTCGTCTGATAGAGAGCCTGTGCTGCTGGAGCTGCGAGAGCTGCTGGAACTGCCAGAATTTACGCCGGCAACAGCGGCCATGGTAATGCTCATACTAATGACGATCAACATGGAGCTCATGGCAGCTTTCCGCAGAAGAGTGACGAGCCCGGTCACGGCCGATGGGTGGTTTTCGACGCGCAAGGCGGGGAGAGAGTCCCATTGTATCTTGACGGCGCGGCAGTTGTCAATGAAGACCGTATGGTCCTCGTCCGCCACGCCCACGACGTCGCACAGGGGCGTGATTTGGTGAACGCGTGCGCCAAAGGCATCCTGTCCGCAAAGACTGGCCCAAATGATGTGGTTGGACGCATCCGATGGAACGGATCCTGGAAGCCTCGGTTGTGGAAGCAAGCTTATCATGCGGTCAATGATTTTGTCGCTGTCGTTCTTGAGAGAGAGGTGGGACAGAATCTGGAACAGGGTGGGACTGTCCGTGCTGCCCGGCTTTCTCCCGACGCGAAAACGGAGAAGACCCATTGCGGCGTAGCCCATGTCCGAAAGCGAGTTCTGGTTCCCGGTGTTGCGGGAGTTGAGGGCGTCGAAGATGAGTGGGAGAACCTCAAGGGTGCTGAGCACGACTTGGCCAGAAAAGTATTCGGCCAACAACCGTGCCGAGCTGCCGCCCTCATGAGATGCTCGAGCATCGTTTTCGCTCCAGTAACTCGCTGTCATATCTACCTTGTATAGAGATTCCACCGGTGGTCCGTCTGGAAACTTCTCTCTGTCATAGTCTCGCGGAGAGAAAAGAATTGAGTTGCCGGGAGCCAAGAGTCCCTCAACAAACGTCCACATTCGCTTGCCCCACTCCGTCTTGGACTCCGAGGAGGAAGAATCCCCAGGGTAGATGACGGCCACTTGAGCTGAGCCACGAACGACGTCGCATAGGGTCCAAATTTGGTGGTCGGTAATTGCGATTCCCTCATTCTCAGAGATGGTACCGCTCTTCACTTTTTGCTTGATGTGCCGGGTGAAACACCAATCGTCCAGGTAGATTGCCGTAAGTCCTTCTTTCTCTGCGAGTCGTTGGGCGGTGTCGAGGTACTGAAGCTCATCTTGTTTTGTCTTCGATCCAACATGGCTGACGAACAAGTACTTTGGTCGTTTGTTAACCGTGTTCATGTCCGTTGGGGTCCATGTTCCGTCTTCTTCTTTGAGCAGGAGCTTCGATGGATACGTCCGACGTGCTAGCACATCGAGATGGGACAAGCCATCGTCCCCTGAAGGCACGGAATGCCTTCTCCCACCGTCGGGGTCATTGACGTTATACTTTCCATTGAACTCGAGGTATGGGTCGTAAATGTCTTTTGGGTCCCACGCTGCCCAACATAGCGAGTTAGGGACGAAGTTGAAAAAGAGCAGAGGGATCGCAGTCAACAAGCTCCTCAGGGCGGCTAAGATTGGAGCCAAGATAGTTCTTCGGGGATTATCCAGTGGTACCATGGCCCATTGTACGACGGAGCGCGTCGTCATGTCATGGGGCACAAGCGTCTTCCTCATCCAGTCAGGGGCTACTGCGGCATTCTCTGCGTATCGATCCGTCACCTGAACTGACATTCTCGCGCGTGATCGGGTGACGAGAGGTGTACCTCTCCCGGCCGGGTCATTCTGGACAGTCCTTTGCGGATTCAAATTCTCGTCATTGGCCATGGTGGTAAAGCTCGGACTGCTCTCGCTGGCAACACGGGATGGTTGAGGATTCGTGGTCTTCTCCCCGTTCTCGGCGGGCTGAGACCGAGCGTTGTGATCATTCCGATCTGGCTCTTGAACGAGCGTCTCATCGCTCGCCATTGAAACTTGGCAATTATGAGTGTCCTGGGGTGAAGATGGTGATGCGAGCAAAAAATGAACAAACACGCTAGATCAGCCGAAAGGTTCCGATATCTAATTGTATGGTGATATAAGTCAGTTGGCAGGTGAGCTAGATGCGTCTTGCACAATATGTATGTGATGCAGACTTCTTATATCTTCGAAGTTGCTTCTTGCCTCTAGGGCAAAATCATCGAATTACTCTCGTGGGAAAAGGAGGCTATGGTGTTCGAATTGGAAATAGACATTTGCACGCCCAGAGATATCCAGCCCATGACAGGTATACTTCATCTATGTAACTATTTCCAGCATGAGGTGTCTTGAAGCGATATTCGCTCCTCAAGTTGTTTCTGATTTACAAAGGAATGCAATATGACGGAGGGATGTAGGGCGGAGAATTGCAGCACACAATTTCTGCCTGGAAATCTCCAGGTCAGCACCCAAACCTCACCAATGGTATCGCAACCCCACCCACCATGAGCAAAAGCACAATCCATACAATGTTTTAGAGTCGAAAACGATTGGCAGCCCTACTACGCCCAGAGATGCGTGGGGGCCAATCTATGCAGGGAGGATCGCACCGTAAAGCTAAGGCATATGATTCGTTGGCATCGCCCCCAACGCTCGGGATCCTTCGCCTCGACTCGGGACCGAGAGCTTTGCGGCGTTGGAATGGACGTGGTTCTAGACCCACGAGAGATTCAGATCCGTGGATAAAAAGCTGTCTTGGCTAGCTGTAAGTGTAGAAGGATCTGTTCCTGCGCCACCTTCTACCCCGTCGACAGTTGAGTCGCTGTGGCGTTTGCGACGCCGCAGATATGAATGCTCTGGTGGCAGGGCATTCACAGCGAAGCAGCTAGGGGGTTCAAATCAGAGGCTGAGTGGTTGCTATACTAGTTTCCAAGTGATGACGTATCTTGGCATCAAACCTCCAGGCAGACTTGTTCACAGAGACGTGTGGCGCCAAGGTGGCTGGCCCAATCCACCACCCTGCCTTGTAAAGATATCTGCTTCCCAGCGAATCTGTCTTCACCTTTCAGCCACTATACAACTCTCCATAGAAGTATGTTGCTTGTTGGCTAGCCGAAAGCCACCGTCACTCGATACCTACGCAACATCCAGCTAGGGGTGCCGCGAAACCATTTCCTGCCCTGATCGCCATGCGACCTGTTGCTAACAACAAACAAGATGGTGTTATTGAGCACAATTCCTGGCCGACGTCGAATGACTGGGAACGTTACAAACAAACTATAATCAATCTTTACAAGAACAGCCAGATGAAAGTTTTGATTGCAGAGATGAAAGCCAGGCACAACTTCAGAGCCACGTACGTGCCAACTTGCACCCAAAAAGGAATCCATCTATGCAACGGCCCTAGCTAATAATAAAGACTCTTACAGGAAACGGATGTACGAAACTCGTTTGTGGAAGTGGGGCGTCGTAAAGAATATGAAAAAGGTCGACAAAATGAAAGTCATCAAATCGATTCAGAAGAGCTCGGCAAGCGTTGGCGAGATCAGTGCGGGGGATTGGTCGAAAGTTGTGAGATGCCACAAAACTGAAATGAAAGAGTACGAAGCCATATTTCGAGAAAACATGGCGTCATTTAGTTCAACGGAACAACCCCGAGAAACCACTCAAGCCACGACTGCTTTTTCGGATAAAACCCCGCCGAGCTCCAGCCTGCAGCTTCATATTCCAACAGCCATCAATCTTCAGAGTCAAGCTTCGAGCGCAATTATTCAGAGCGTTCGGCAGTGTTGCAGTGAGCAGCTGAAGAGCAGGTCGGTGCTTGACGTATTTGAGCCTTGGACAGCCAACATTCCCGGACATCCTAGACGCTATTGGTAAGACATCAAGCACGCCATCTACATCATCAAGTCGCAATCCACAAGCGTTTGCGGTATTAAGTTATGGGAGAGCGCAGACGAGATGGTGCTCCACGGGATCTCATACGACTCATTCGACTTTGTCTGGGAACTGTTCGCTGTGCTGTCTCCTGCCAACACGACAGCATGCCCGGAACTTCGCCAAGCGTCTTTGAGATACCTGAGGGCTCTAACAGCCACGAAATTACATCCTACCCACCCGGTTACAAAGATGTGCGGCTTACTATTACAAAACAGCCATGATTTCCAACTCTGCGAGATCGGGCTACTCGAGGCGTGGAACATATTCGGTTCACGCTTGGGATACGAACACCAGACAGCATGCCGTCTTCAAAGAATGCTGGTCAGCACAGCTAGGCGACTTGGTAATCAAACGGAGGCAGAGCGCCGGGCTAGAGCACTCTACAACCATGCATGTACATCGCGTATGGATTCATATCTGTCGCGATCGTGCGCCCGAAGCCTCTCGCACGTTCTAATCAGCTCATATCAATACGACGAGGCCAGAGAAGTCTGCAAGTCAATAGTGGACTCTTTGCAGTCTCCGGCAGGTTCAGCCATGGACGATGAGCGCGCTATTCAGGCCATGGAGGATTTGGCCGATATTGAACTGAGGCTTGGCAACATCGGTCAAAGTTTATGGTATACTTAGCGAGCAAACGATGCTGGACGCAGGCTATGGCCAGGCTCCGTCGCGTCGGCTCAAATGGAGGAGAAACTGGGATGGGACATATACGCACCCAAGATACCGGTTGTCTGTTGACATGGAACGGAAGACGGACTTGAAAGTTATGTCATCAAGCTCGGCAGGGACCATGGCGACGACTAGGAGGATCGGGGTGATAGGGAAATCCAGGCAGTCAACGTAGTGGTAGAGGAAATCTGTTTCGTTGATTGGAGCGGACTTTTCGGTGACAGTCAGTAATAAATGTATGATGATCCTAGTTTATTGCAGGGCTGGTGGCTTCACCGCAAACTGATGAAAGCTGGAATGGGTCGTGTTTGCTATGATTTCCAACGCTTCGCATCCATGCGATGCGAGCTAGTCTTTTACCCGTTCAACGGGTCGTTGCACGTCAAATACGGCAATGTTGGCGCGATCGACTATGAAATCAGGCGCACAACGCCAGAAGTCTTGGTATACCGCTACTGATTCAACAGCCAACATTGCTGATAGTAGCCAACTTGTTTGCGCAAGCCACCAACCCCCGTCATACCCAACAGTTGAGAAGCAAACATCATGCGCACTAGTTTCTTCATTGTTTCTAAAGCCTTTCAAACATTGGGATCGAGCACCAATGGTGACGCTGCCCATGTCAAGAGGCCCGTTGTGTCACTGATTGAGGCTAGTCATTGGCTTTCGAACATGGTGATTGGCTCCATCAGCGGGTGTCGACATGAAGGATGCGAACTCAGGGCATTTACCAGCAACGTTGCCATATAATTCCGGGTAACCGGGCGAACAATGACGCCCGAGTTTTGAGATAACGTGCTATTCGCCTGCTTGTGGCCACCGAGACTTTTGAGAGAATCAACGAGCCTTGCAGAATTCGTGTTCATGCATACAAACCTTGACGAACACGGCTAGTCCAAGGTATAAAGGCTACGTTCCCGAATTCAGAGATCGCTCTTGCCCAGGTTAGGTCTGAACAAAACAGCTTTCTCTCCTTTCCTTCTCAAACGGTCTTGTAAAAGAAATCCGTTCACAAAATGCTCATTCTTGAGGCATGTGCAAATGACCAGACTAACCGGCCGCCTCGGTCGCATATGGTCGGACGTCCTCACCCTCATGAACTCAGCGTGACGATGCTTGTCAACAACTACTTCCTGCAAAATTGGCCCTTTCCCGACGAGCGTTCCCGACTCAAGTTTGTAGCTGAAGGCTTGCCGACATGGCACTGCTGCCAGTATCCTACCTCTCTGAATGACCGAGTGGTCGTCGCGTCTCGATTTACGGTGATGCTATTTCTGGTTGACGGTAAGCCTGCGTAACGCTCGAGAGGGAACTATCCCAGCACTGAAGCATTGAACCATCATTCTGATGACAACCTCAGACCTGCTCGAGCATATGTCGCTGCAAGACGGCTCATCATATAACGAGCGACTCATTTCCATCGTCAAAGGAGAAACCTTGCCTGCAGAGGACTCTCCCATCGAGAAGATTGTTCTCGAAATTTGGCAACAGATGAGGGCCATTGACAAGCCCCTCTCAGATGATGTTGAAGTGCCCACCTTTGAATTTTGGCGCTCCCAGAATGCCGAAGCTCGGCTAGCGAAGAAGAGCATTGCAGAGTACCTGGAGTATCGAGAGCTTGACGTTGCTTCGCAGTGAGTCTTATTGCATGGTACCTTGCGATCATTAATACATGGCTAATGATCCCTAAAGGCTCCTTCTGGCTTTGCAACGCTTCTCACAGGGCATCACCGTCACGAAGGAAGAACTAGCCTCCGTGTCTGAAATCGAGCTAAACTACACGCATCACATCTCTGTCATTAACGACATTTTGAGTTGGGACAAGGAATACCGTGCGTCCAAAGACATCAACGCCGAAGGATCCATCGTGTCCAACATTGTGCAGGTTTTAGCCAACGAAACAGGCTTGGACTACGATGGGTCGAAACGAGTTTTGTGGACCATGTGTCGTGAATGGGAACGAAACCATGCGGATCTTGTTGCCAAGAGGCTGGAAGAAGGATGTTCTGATTCTTTGAAGGAGTACCTGGAGGGAATCGAGTTGCAGATGTGTGGTAACGAGCTGTGGAGTCGGACTACCTTCCGGTACAATGCCCCCGGCTTGAATTAGGCTCGAAGAAAGCACAATCTTCATCCGAAGTGGGAGATAACATCGGTTATGCATGCCTTTAAGGTTGCTTCATAGAGCTGTTGTGGGATCAAGAGGACCATCGGAAAAGACGAATCCACGAACCAGGGACGCAGATGCAAGTCTAGTCAGGTACACTCAATTTATGCCGCTCATTCGAAAGCCCCCTTTGGTCAGGTATACTGTGCCTGTCATTTTTCCCTCTTTCCTGAAGCTTATCCGACAACGTCTACTTCTTTAGCTGGATAGTCTACAAGCATTGAGTCTTGCCAAGAAAGCGCCAAGGTTGTACCGCAGGCCCATCGGCAGTGAGAGCCGAGATAACTAGGTCGACATGAGCTTATTCTCAACGTCACGAGGCCATTCAGTGCGATGGAGACGAAGCAAAAAGAAAAAACGCGAATGGCTGTTGGGAATAAATGGGCCGCATCGGTGAAAAGAATCAACAGTTGTGGACTTCTACAACAAACCCATTTGTCACAGGCCTGATGGCGTCCGCTCAGTCCCTGATCTTGCTTTCTTCAGGAATGGGTGATTGGAAGTGCCTGTCCATGAAATGCATCGCCCAATCGGCTACACTCCTCAAGGACGACATAAAGATCGCCCGCTTATCTTACATTTATTGCTAGCCAAGTTCTACGGACTGAGCTATCCGAGCCCAGGACGACGTGGCATTGACAGCCGTTGAGACTGGCATTTGTGACAGATGCTTCGATATACTCACAATGCCGTTTGCCACATGAACCTCAGAAGGTACAACGAGGTTCTTGCCTTGGTCATCTTGTCACTTTTCCCCACGGCGGGAAAAACTTGTCCGTCGGTATCCCGTCCACAGAGACCGTAGCCCAAGAGAATAGGTCATTTTCCGTCGTCAGCTCGACAGTGGAATACCAATTCTACCCAATGAAAGGTTTTTGTTGGACTATGAGTTTCTCATTGTGGTATAGACACCCTGTACCCCGGATAGTGCCGGTACCTGCACCCCCCAATCGAGGCGAAATGCTGATTTGAGGAAATTTCTCCAACGTCAACCCCGGACCACCCCATCTCTCCATTGAGATCTCTTAACATGACACAGTCATTTCCCCACCAAATAAACAAGGTGGTAACAAAACAAAAGCTTGTTGACAAGCTTCTTTTTAGGTATTTGGTCGACCCGCTCGGCATGACGGCGTTAGGCTGAGTAAACCCTCCCGTTCTAGCAGCTTATCATCCACGGAGCAGGGGTTCCTTCGACCGATGCTGTCAGGCAAGTGGAGGAAACATTTTGAGGGGCTATTCGAGATTTGATGAGCCCGCGCGCTACCATTCGCGGAACGAGAAGGTTCGTCGCTTCCGTCTTGCAATGTTACCCTCTAATTCCATGAGCCTCACCATTCCCCAGAGAGTGGAAATACTTCCAGCCAGTCAACGAAGTCATGTCGCAATCACCAGGGTGTGTAATGCGATGCCGTGATCAGAAGACCCCTGTTATGTAGACGGAAAAGGGCCCGATCGTGAACTGCGAAGATCGTGTATATAAAGGGACGGCTGGTAGCATGAAACATATTTCACGTCTTTCATAATATTAAGCTCTTCAAAGTGGTTCTAGACCCCCTTGGCATCCTTGGCCTCGTCTTCAATCCACCCTTGACACTAAAGCAACCATGAAGTTCACTTCTGCTTTGGCGACGCTATTCGCCAGCGTCGCAGTCGCAACGCCTACTCCCACCGTCGACAATGTCGCCGACAAGCCCCACCTTGTCAAGCGAGCATCAATCTCCGACAAGGCGACTCTAGGCTATGCCACTCTTAATGGAGGGTGAGTATTACCAGGAATGCAAATTAACTTGGCACTGCTAACAGCTACGAAGGACTTCCGGTGGTGCTGGAGGAACGGTCACCACTGTATCATCTCTCGCCGAGTTCACCGCCGCTGTGAACGAGAAAGACACGGCTGCCAAGATTGTCGTTGTCAAGGGCGTCATCAAGGGTACCGCCAACGTCCGCATCGGTAGCAACAAGTCTGTCATTGGCCTCCCTGGAGCTGGTAAGCCATATCAAGAGCTATTATTAAACATAGTTGCTGATAAGTTCAGGTTTTGATGGCATCGGGCTGCACGCTCGTCGTCAGAGCAACATCATTGTACGCAACATCAAGTCAACCAACGTCCTTGCCTCGACTGGCGACGGTCTCAAGATTGAGGTGAGCCAATTGAGCCTGTGTTGGTGGTAACACACGGACTAATTCCTGGTCAACACATAGCAAAGCACAAACGTCTGGGTTGATCACTGCGAGTTCTCCAGTGCTCTGGTCTCTGACAAGGACTACTATGACGGCCTCGTGGATGCTTCTCACGCCGCTGACTACATGACCATCTCCTAGTAAGTTGACATTCATCCAAAAGAGAGGAAGTAGACTAACGTTCTCAAGCACCTACTTCCACGACCACTGGAAGACTTCTCTGGTTGGCCACAGCGAGAACAACGGAGACGAGGACAAGGGTCATCTCCGCATCACCTACGCCCACAACTACTGGGCCAACTTCGGCTCCCGTGGCCCGTCTCTGCGCTTCGGCACTGGTCACATCTACAACTCCTACTATCTCAAGTATGCCTCCACTCCTCCTCAGTGCATCTTAGAATCAGTACTGACAGCAAGCAGCGGAAACTCTGGCATCAACACCCGTCAAGGCGCGCAGGTCCTCATTCAGAGCAACGTTTTCAAGAACGTCTCGGTTCCCATCACCACTCAAGACTCTGATATTGTCGGCTACGCTGTGGCCATTGACAACGATCTCGGCGGTGCTGCCAACACTGCTCCCGTCGGTACGATGAACGCCAACTCGCCCGGATACTCTTACAGCCTTCTCGGCTCTGCCAATGTCGTTGCCACTGTGCCGGGACAGGCCGGCCAGAAGTTGACTTTCTAAAGGGAGATGATGACTCCATACTTACCCGAGGCTGTGTCAGAGATAGCAAGAGGGAGACTGTACATAGGGGATTTGCTATGAAATATTCATGGCTACGTGAACGCTGCGCATAAACTTCGTATATAGCTTACATGTACATATTTTATCAACTTATCATTTAAACCCTGTACACAATCCGCCTTTCCGACGCTTCACGGGCCGGTCAATTGACACTCCGTTTCAGTTCTGAGCCACATAGGCGTCCATCACTTCATAACCAAGTGATTCTGGCAAGACACTTATGAGAATTAATTGCAGCATTCATGGTTATTTGATCTTATGATATCATAATTATTCCAGCGATGCTTCACGGCATCGCGACAAGTGCCAAGATTCTCTGCCAAAGGTATGTACAGGTGTTCGAAGGGTATCTTCGCGCGTGCTTCCATGTGTATCATCCTCAGCTGTATATCTGTCTATCCATGCCAGTATTCATGTTTCCCATCAAGCAGAAGGAGACCATTTGCTCACTCCGAAGAGCCCCCAGGGCTGCAAAGCAACTAGAATCGGACTATGCCAATGTCGCTCAAGGCATCCGCCGGGTGGCGAGCGCCGTCAATCGCGTAAATAAAAACTGCTTGACAATCATCGCGCTTCGTGTCTGCCGCAGCCAAGTTGTGATGCTGAATTACGCATCTCGGCGCGGCGAATGTTTTGTGGCGTCGTCTATGTCGGACGTATCAATCGAAACTTTTAAGTCGAGAAAACCGCGACCGCTACTTCACTTCAACTTTAGTTCCTCTTGGTTTGCGGGGGGCTGAAGAGCTTGTTGCGGAGGGAACTGTAGCGGCTGTTCGATCGGCTTTTGCTCGCTCTGCTTCTGCTGGAACTTCTGTAGGTTCTCGTGCTCCTCGACCTTCTGCTTTTGTTCATCAGGAGAGAGAGCGTTGAAGGCGGCAGTGTCTTGATCCCACTTCATGACGCACTCGATGTTCCAGTTGCAGCGTTCGACCTCGCCGAAGATGGGATGCCTGAAGCGTGGGTGGCGGCTGGGCCAGTTCGATGCGTGATAATGATGCTTGACAAGCGCACCTCTGGAGTTGTGGTTGCCAGAGTCGGAGTGGCCCTGGCCGGCAGCGAAGGATTCAACGTCGCGGACCAGGATGCCACTGACCACCTTGGACTCGTCAATGTCGTGGAAGGTGTCCCATGTAATGGGTCCTTGGCGAGATCTCGAAGACATGACTTCCAGAACTGCTTTGGTGAAAGCAGAAGGGCCGGTACCACTGATGACCTCGTCAAAGTCGAGTTGGATCTCGGAGATAGAGACTCCTTGGGTCTTGGCGACGTCGGTGAGCCATGCCATGATGTTCTCAACCAGCTTCAGCATGACTGGATGACGAGGGCGAGACATGAAAGTCCATTGGCAGAACGACATCGACTTCTTGCCGAGAATTGGGTGGTCCTTGAAATGAGGTTGATCAATCTCAACACCGATGACTAGGTCAAGATCCTCCTCCTTGTATCTCTCCGGAATCCATCTGCTGACAGGACGGAGATCCTCGACGTCAATGTCGGCGTAGACGCCGCCCTCCGCGTACATGATCATGTACCGCAGTAAGTCCGCCTTGATGATAGTTGCGTTGACATGACGGTACATGTCGACAATGTCTGGGCGATCGAGGCCTTCAGGGCCGTAGTGCTCCTCAACATACTCCATGTCGTTAGTGTCGGTGAGGACTTCATAACGGAAGCCGGGGTTCTTGTCCGTCCATGTTCTGGCTGTAAGTATCTGCTCGCCCTCGAAGGAGAACGGCGCAACTTTCCAACTTTGCCAAATCTTCTTGGGGAAGCCTCGTGTTGACCTTGTGCCGCTGCGCTTCGACAGGTGGACCGGCTTGGGCACTGAACCGATCATGTCGACGTTGAGAATCAGGAGGATAAGGCAAACGCAAGCGATGTACAAGGGAATGCATCGCCGCAACTGAGTTGGAACCCTATTCCGGAAGATGTTTGCCTTGGAGCCTGTTGGGCTCAATGGACTCAATGGACTCATGATGGGCGACGACATGTGGACTGCAGTCGTCCAAAGCTCGAAGTCTGGTGGAGGTGTTCAACCAAAGAAGCTTTAAGACCAAGCTTTTGGCGAAGATGCGACGAGCATAAGAGAAGAACAAGGAACAGCAGGATGCATGTCGAAATTTGAGGAGCTCCCAACATGCAGGCACACGACCATAGGTATTCCTAGTGGCCGAGGCGGGGATTGCCCTACTCTCTTCCGACCACCCCCAATCCCCCACTCGCCTATCAATGGCGCATCATTATCACAGGCCGGGATACAAGGGCCAAGAAGTGGGAGGAAGGGCCGAGGTCGCCTGGCTGAAGTCGCATCGTGTTCATCCTTACTATCCAACGAGTGACAATTCGCCATCCTGTGTGACGCCACCGCCGCCGCTGCAGTTGTCTAATTAAGTTCGTCGTTGCTTCTTTTTGTCTGTCTTCACAATACGAGAAACACTAGAGAGGTGTGCTCAACGGTGCTCGCTCTCATTCGCCTTGGCAAAAGAACCCCGAACAGCCACCACCTCTAGCAGCGGAGAGTAAAAAGAACGGTGGATCGAAGCCATCTAGATTGCGGGGAGGAAATGAGGGCCACTCGTTTGTGGCCACCCGCATTTGGCGCCATAATAGCGCCGGGACGTTGAGCTTGTTCGAGCGTCTATTGGGTCGATCCTTGACCACCGCCGCATGCCGGCACCAACGGCTACGATAGTCAGGGGAGCAAGGCGCGGTGAAGCTTCCCAATCAGGAGGGAGGGCAGCAAATTTCTCACAACTCAGAGGATTCAAACCGGCCGAGTCCTTGAGTCGGGCGAGGTCATTCACATGTCCGGATCACACTACCCAGCTGAGCCGAGTAATGCTACGTTGCCCCACGATGGCCCTACCAGGGACGCCCGGTCTAGTCGCAACCGACGAATGGCATCTACGTCAGAGTGAGGGAAATCTGGTGATTTTCATCTTACGCCAGCTAAAATAATCAAATTCGTTGTTGGTCAAAGTTTGGCTCTCCGCACTTTTACCCCGGTCTATCCCCCGCATATTGGACCAGGGCCCCCCAGACGCCTGATTGCCCAACCGTCTTAGACTCAACCCGCCACCCCGCATCCTTCACGTTATTGACCTCGGAATCTTCTTCATTGTTCAGCTGGTCTTTGAGTTTTGTTTTGGCTCGTGAAACTCTGGACGAACAACCCGTTGACAACGAACTGATTCATGTGGACTTTATCAGGCCAATTGACACAAGGATCTACGCCAAGCCGGACGATCGCCGTGTAAGTGCAGTTCTGCTTCCACAACTGCCGATGTGCCCGTGCAAGATTCGTGGATACTGAAAAGAGCTGTGCCTTCTTTTCCCAAATCAAGTCTTCCGCCGGACAGGCAAGGGTTGAAGCACTCTTCCTGCACCATCACCCCCTCGGGCGGCAGCACACGACCGTAAACACGCATCGTTGACAACTTGAGGCTGAAACCATCGTCCTCGCATCACTTTGCTGTCAGCATCTGCCACATCAGCCTTTCGTGAAGATGTCTCCGAGAAACGAGGGCATTCTTGACAGCACGGACTGGGACGAAGTCAAACCATCGTGGTGCGACAAGTCCAAATGGCTCTCGGAAGAGTCAGATTGGAAGCCGGCCACACTTATTCGGACAAGACGACCATCGCGGCTCAACCTGTCAAGTCTTGGCACCTTTTTCTGGCCCATCAAAGATACCAAACAGTCAGAAACATTGCGGCCGACCGCATATCTTGACGGGCTTCGAGGCTTCGCTGCCTTCCTGGTTTACATCCATCACAACCAACTGTGGGCTCATGAGCCACACGTTCAGAATCGCATCTTCGAGAATTCCTTCGGTTATGAGAACAAGTTCCACTTCATCGCCTTCCCCGGAATCAGGCACTTCTTCACCGGCGGCCACTTCGCAGTGTCCGTTTTCTTCGTCATTTCGGGCTACGTCCTGTCCGCAAAGCCTCTCAGTCTCATACAAGCTGGAGACCACGCAAAGCTTGCTGAAAATGTTGGCTCAGCCCTCTTCAGAAGATGGCTTCGGCTCTATCTTCCCCTGTTGGCCACGACGTTCATCTTCATGAGCTTTCTCCACATGTTCGACATCTGGGTCGACAACATTGACCGGATGTCAACCTGGAGAGAGGACGTCTGGGCATGGTACTGCGAGGCAAAGAACTTCAGTTTCGTGTTCACGGCTGGCGGTGGCCCTTTCTTCAGTTGGAACCCTCACTTGTGGTCCATTCCGGTCGAGATGAAGGGGTCTGTCATTATTTACACCGCACTTCTCGCGTTTTCACGCTGCACCAGAAACGCAAGACTATGGTGCGAAGCTGGCCTGGCTTTCTATTTCATGTACATCGCCGACGGGTGGTACGGAGCCATGTTTGTCGCGGGCATGATGCTTTGCGACCTCGACTTGCTGGCAAAGAAGGATGAGCTACCCGCAATCTTCGACAAGCTTAAGGGAGCCAAGACGTTCATCTACTATCACCTGTTCGTCATTTCGATGTACCTCGGAGGAGTACCGTCGTACACCGGCGATGTCAACAGGATGCGCGAAAATCGCGGATGGTACTACCTGTCTCTGTTGAAGCCACAGGCTGTCTTCGACTACAAGTGGTTCTACCTGTTCTGGGCGGCAACCTTGCTAGTCGCCTGCGTCCCTCGTATCTGGTGGCTGCGGCGCTTCTTCGAGACACGATTTTGCCAATATCTCGGCCGCATCTCTTTCGCTCTTTACCTCGTTCACGGACCTGTCCTTGGAACACTGGGCGACCGAATCTACACTGCTGTGGGTTGGCACAAGGACTCCGAGAGGCAACACCTCGCGCAGTTGGTCGACAAATTCCCGCTCCCGATGGCTGGGCCGCTCGGGTTGGAGCCGGCCTTCGTGCTACCACATCTGATCCTTCTCCCGCTCACCTTGTGGTTAGCAGAGATGGTAACGAGGCTGATTGATGAACCAAGCGTCAAGTTTGCGCAGTGGCTGTACAAGAAAACTCTTCCAGCACCAGCACCATCAACCAAGGCTTGATTGAACGGTGCGGATTCCGGCGTTATGGCACATGTTTTACTAGCTAGTTGATCGGAGAGGCTGAGGCAACAACGGACACCGGCAGTTAGGAAATAGCTAATGATCAGTGTACACCAATTAATTCACTTGCCCGCTATTATTGGACTTCATCGTCTCGAAACTAAAAGTCGCAAGGGCGCAGCCGCTCCTAGCTTGGTACAGCATAACGTCATTGGATGATTGGATTGGTCGCACTCCAAACCATCGAGTGAATCCCGCCTTCTAGTCGAACTCTAAGACGTCCAATGTGCAGGCACAGCGTGCTCGCCACGCGGGCCGATGGGCTGAACAAGCGCTGACGCCTCCGAGACCGCTTCGCAGTAAAAGTCTCGCCTCGATAATCTTTTTCTGATGATGGGCTGAACATCCCGCCAACCCACAGTTCTTTGACAGGCAGACAGCTCTTCTGCTTGAGCTGCACACCTTAATTTCCCGCATGTGCAGCCTTCCATCGACGTGCAGCCGTATCACACCCAATGACGCTGCAAGGACGGATGGATTCCTATTTTGGGTAATGGTGTGGGATGTTCGTGAGGGGGACTGATTGCGACTTGACCAGGGGCGTCTTGCTGTTCACCGAGGCTCTCACATGCTCACATGCTTGAAGCAGCGAGCTGCTTGCTGGACTTGAGCGAATCACCGCTTCAATTCGGGACGCTTATCTCAGGAACACCTCCATCAGCATACAGAGTTTCCGCTCGTCCAGTTCGCCATGTTACCTGACCCTCCCGTGCTAGCAAAGTGGGTGGTTGGGGGTGGACCAACCGGGGATACAAGCTCTCGAGTGAGGGGAAACCCCAACGTCCAAGGTCGTATTCATTTTTTGCTTGCCCACCGATCTACATCACGCGGCACACCTCTCTCCGAGAGCTTCCCCGTCCTTTTCCCACTAGCTTAATCACAAAGTCCATGTATCCCCGTCCCCCACATTCCTTGGAGCTCTTGTTCTGTGATGCAATCATGAACCGCGGGGAAGAAACTGGGACCCAACAAACATTGTGGAGAGACAAAGCATCACTTGTGCCGTAAACCCGGGAACCTTCTTCTCCGTACGTACCACGCAGTCAAGCCCGAGTCAAAGAACTAGAATCGGCAACAGGAAGCTATTCGATTGCAATTGACGCGCTGCAACCCGAGCACCCTGAATGCTGCAAGTCACAGCCAAATGAGCATCCGACCCTCGGCGTGAGCGGACAGCCCCTCGCGATGCTAGCTCGCGACTTCAAGCGTGTCGTCCTCATTGTTGGGCCTTTCCTCTTCCTTGTCTACATTGGCATTCGATGTCTCGACTTTAGGGACTCTTCATCAGGTTTTAACACCTGGTTCGATCACATCTTTGCGCCGAACTGGAGGCAAGCCGATGAGCTCAAACCTCACTCCCGGCCGGCCCCATCGGCTGCCGCACCTCCACCTGCCCCGGAGGACACAGAGCCCCCTATCGCGGTCCCTCCAACGGTCTTACCACCGACGCCGCCTTCGGATTCTATCCCAATTGCCACGGAGCGGACACATCATGAGGTCTTCTCAATATCTACCTTCGACAAGAGGTTCTTCCCCATACACTTCGGCGACGAAGATGCCATTAATCCCAACATCTTGCCCCATCCTACTCTCGATAACACATACATCATTGTTGCGCAGAGGCGCAAGACGCACGATGACAAGACAGCAGAACATTTTGAGCTTGTCTGCAATGCTGTCTTCACCATGGAAGGCCTCTCCTGCGTGGAGGCACCAACGACGCTTCCAATCGCTGCCACCAAGAGTGGCGATGACAAATGTCCCCCCAAACTGGCCTACATCGCCATGAACATTGGGCCTCACGATGCCCGTGTCTTCCACGGTCCGAAGGCACCATTCATTACCTTTGGCTCCAACTCGCTCTACTGTTGCTTCGGACAATTCATGCAAGATTTCCGGACGCTGGGCAACTGGGGCTTCCAGATGTCACTGGATCAGGGCTTCAGCACTGGCACTGAGCTACAGCGCCCACCGCCTTGGGGGACCATGGAAAAGAATTGGTTCCCATTCTGGGATGAGGATGGTGCCGTGTACGTGCACCACGATGTGGCGCCAAAGAGAGTGTTCTCGAAGCTCAACCTCGACGGCTCTGTGGGGCCGGACCTGGCGCTTCTAGCCCCCGGAGATGAGGCATGTTTGGAGAGATACATGCCGAAGCTGCCGCCGGACTTGGAGTCCATACATCAGGCGACCAACTCCCTGAGCATCACGTTCTGCAAACGGATGGACGTGAACTGCAAGCCTACCAGCGACAACACATTCATCTTCACGATCTTTCAGCACAAGACTTTCTATCACTTTCACAGCGAGTACGAACCGTACATCATGGTCTTCCGGCAAAAAGCACCCTTCGAAGTCTTTGCTGTCTCGAAGAAACCCATATGGATTCACGGTCGGGAGAAGAAGGACACTGGGGCGTCTGACATGTTTTATGTAACGTCGATAAGCTGGAAGACGAAGGGACAAAGGTATCATGGATACATGGACGACACTCTTTTCCTGGCCTTCGGTATCGAAGACAAGATGGCTGGTGGTATTGACGTTACCGCCGAGGATTTAATATCAGAGCTTGGGACATGTTTGGAGACCTGATATCCCCATGGTAAGCGTGTTGGACGGAGTACGGATACCAATTTCAGCGTAGACAAATGATTACTGCTTATCATAAAGAAGCATCATAATTCCCCTTGAACTTATTTGTGCTTGTAAACGTGTTTTTGCGTGCCTCTTCAGTGGATGTCTGTAGTTTCAAAGCCGTATGCATGTCTTTCCTCTGGCTAGAGCTTAATAGAGACGATCCCGAGCACACTAGATATAAGGTGATCCAATTGTATGGAAATAACGTTCAGTGTTCCATCACTGAGCTTAAATGTGCACCCGTAACCAATACAAGTCACCGTTCGTCCGGATTCGAGACTTCTCGTGGCGGTGTTGTTCTTCTGAGACATTGCCAAAGGCGGAAAAGCCCATATGTTGTCTCAGTCCCTGAAAGAAAGCATTTTGCTGGGTCGTGATACCGACCTTATGGTACTGGACAACTGACAGGCATCATGACAGACAGAATACGCGAATGATTAGAGACAATAAAACATGCTTGATGGACCTATTCACCGCAATGTTTGCTCCATAGACTTTTTTTCCGACGTGAAACTCTAGTTACAGAGATATCTACAACATCAGTGACATCAACATTCCAATGAGCCACGGTGAACCAGCCACTCTCTACAACGTACCCGCCCCCTCCACCCATTCAGAATGAAGAACTGCCGAACTGCATCCGGACAACCAAGACCATATGGCCGCATCGGGCATCCGGGTTCTCGAATCCAACGTAGATCGGGCCATCGGGAACAACGCAAGGATAAGCCACACGAACGTCACCGACCGCCGCTAGGGGCCTGGTTCCGCCGGAAGCGGTCTTCTACGCCAAGCAATTCCAATTACGGGCGGAGAACCAGCTCCGTGGAGGCGCCTCGAAAGCCAACAAAGTCGGCCGCATGTCTCTGCCTTGTTCACGAGGAATTTCCCCAGACAATTGTTTGAATTCGTCCTTTCGCCGAGCGAGCCGAGCGAAGACGTGCTGAGACGACGCCTCCATAAAACCCTTTCGTAGTCGAAAACCCTTTTGCTGTCACCTCATGCATTACTATCCTCCAGGCGTCAGGATGATCAAACCGGATCATTCAATCACCTTCGCGAATCTCGCGTCGGTAAACTTTACCCTACTCGAACATACATACCCGACCGCGCCAGATGTAAAGATGAGACAAGATATCACCAGCAATACGCTCGAGATGAGAGACGGCGAACAAATCATGTCATGGAACAAGGGGTGCTATTTCGGCAAGAGTGGGCAAGATGATGTGGCACTCTGTTGGCAGGATATGGAGGCATTGCAGTCATTCTGCGTCGGCATCGAGTCGCCTGAAAGGGGTTTCTTCAAACCCATCCAGTCACACTACAAGACGAAATACAACGACGGCACCACGAATTCGGCTTGGATGTTCCCATCAGATGATCCCGCTGTTGACTACACATATCCCAGTACTCTGAATTACCACATCACGGTATCAAGTATAGCGTTGAAGGATCAACTGCACTTGAATGTCACGATCGTGGACAAATCAGCGGCAGCAAGGGCCGACGAAAAGAAATGAAAGCGTAAGTCAAAGGTCTTGAGCTTGGTGGGTTTGAACACTGGACTGACCGTGCCTTCAACAGGGAACCGGATGATATAGTCACGAAGACGGCCGGAAACTCATTCGTGGAGTTGATGTAACATATCATACTGGTGTATTTTGTATTTGAAGGAGGGATCTTCAAAGGGGCGTCATATGAAAAGCTGTTTTAGGGGATCTTCCGATCTTATGCTATTTTATAAGCGACACTTGTAAAGCACGTCTTTCTCAAATCTTCAGGGTCGAAATGATTCATCAGCCTTTAAATGGCCGTTTACATCTGTTGATCACCATCAACATTATTCCCGTCACTTGTGTATCTCACCCATTAGCACGCACTTTCCTAGGATTTCATGATTCCTGTATCACATTCGAAGCAATAGAATAGGTTGCTTGAATGTTGAAGGCAACAATGATTGATCCATCAGACGATTTGGTATATGATTCAGCACTATGAACTTCTATCCCTTGTCAAATCAGAGTGTTATGATGAGGTATTGAATGTCAAACGAACTTTAGCTTACTATAATGATGGCCCAGTGCTACTGGAGTTTCGTAACACACGTCTCTCAACGACCCTCTAACCGAGACCATCGCGAAGAAATTCTCAATAACGCGGGCCATAGCAACATAGTAGAAGGACGTCGAATCTGTAGAGAATAGACTGAGTAAGGCAGTTGTACGGCCAACTCTTTTTGGTCACACTAGTTATTGTTGTGGTCTTGAGTTTGAGGTTGAGGTTCTTTGGCGTATTTTCAGCATTTAAATCCAAGAACAGCCCCGGCCACAGATGATTGGAATACCCTTTCTAATCTTCGGTGAGTGATGGAGTTGATTTGACGGAGCCAGCATGCCTTGGTTGAAGACGGCAGAATTATACATCAACGAAGGCATATATGAATCCAGTGCCCAATCAAAGGGCTTGTCACCCTCAGCAAATACAATGAAAGTGGCATTAGTACTTGGAAAAACGTTTTGAGGGGGTTTTCGTAGACAATCCAGCTTATAGACATGACATACACTGTTAATCTGAATGTGTTACCTCCATGCTAAAACGTGATCATTCGGCACCGAAACAACCGGGGATCCTAACGTCTCTCATCGGCCTCAAATCCACCATTCCACATGCTGAAGATTTGAATGTTGCTTCAGTGGACCTGAACCCTTGAACCCTTGCTTATGCAGGGATTGTGGACCTCCGAACGGGGCGTGGTACGGTTAGCCCTAACGAAGGCGTCCAACCGGGGCCTCTAATTCACGAGATCCACAGACTGCACCAAGTGCTCGAATCATGAACCCGCCGGCGACAGAACCCTTCAACAATCCCAGATGGTTTCGTGGTGTAGTTGGTTATCACGTCAGTCTAACATTCTGGATCGTCACCTCGACGGCTCCCAGTGTTCCACTGAAGGTCTCCGGTTCAAGTCCGGGCGAAATCAATCATTGGGCGAATGGTTTAGTGGTATAATACTCGCTTAGCATGTGAGTGGTCCAGGGTTCGATTCCCTGTTCGTCCAATTTTTGCTTCTGTGGTTTGTGTGAAGTGTTTTGGCTCGTTGGTGAAATCGTGGTGAATTTTGTGGAAGTTCCGGGTCTCTGGCTGACACCCAGGAGGCTAGTGGAAAGTTTTATCCCAATTATATACAAATTATCAGCACTGCTTGCGTTGTCTATCCTTGCCCTTTCCTAACAGTGTTTGCAGAGGGTATGTGGGTGAACGTTGTCACTCCGTCTTGTCCGACTTCCGCCCAACCATCAGATACATTGGCGAAAAGATCTTCCCTCTCCCGCCAAAAACCAACGCATCAGCTGCGCGGATCAAACTGTCTGACGTCTTCGTCATACCAGGCGGCGCGAATCTCAACGTTTCCATAACACTCAAGAACCCATGCGTGGCCATCCTCCCCAATCCCGTCATGCGGAACGTATACAGCAAGTCTCCCATCGTCTGCGCGTGCCGCCAGCTTCCGGCGTCGAGGGGCCAGTACCACGGGCTTGGGTCCGGTCTATCTGCCATATCCTCGTTCTCAAGAATCTCGAAGCCAGCGGCTTCGAAGGCGCGCAGGGCCTCAGACGCCTTAACCATGTTGGCGATGCCGTTGCCCTGCTCGATCTCGATGCGCGTCTTGCGATGGGAGAGATTATCATTATCGTAGGCTTCGGTCATAACCCATTCGTAGACGCCGAAGACGCCCCCGGGCTTGAGGACGCGGTGGATCTCTGAGTAGACGGCTTGGAGGGATGGGGCGTGGACCGTGGCTTCGATGGCATAGACGGCGTCGAATGTGTTGTCTTCGAATGGGATATTCTAGATCATTGGCGTCAGGGAAAGTTTTGCGGAAGAATTCCTTGACGCAGGGTGGCTTTACCATGAAGTCGGCCTGGACGAATTGCACGTTCTTATCCATGAGCTCCTTCTTTGTATACCTCGTGGCCCTCTCCACCTGGTACTCGTTGATGTTAAGTCCAGTGATATACGCCCCCGTGAACTTGGCAATCTCGCGGGCTGGGCCACCCACGCCGCAACCAACATCCAGAACCTTCATCCCCTTCTTGATGTCGATCATATGCGCGAGATAGTGCTCATGCCTGGCGGTACCCTGCTTGAAGCTCTCGGCAATAGCAGGTCTGCAGAAGTGAAAGCTTTGGCCAAAGCCATATTCATAGAAGTCGGTAACTAGATTATAATATCTGACAGTTTGATATTCAGAATATGTCAGGATATCGAGTAGAGTTACGGCATCGACTTACTGCCTCGTGAGTGAATCATATTCTGCGGCTCGGGCCTGGAGAGACGCGAGTCAGAGGAAAAGTTCGGCAGGGCGGTTTGTTCAACTTACCTCTCTATCCTCTTTCGTCTCCTTCTGAGCGTTGAGCTTGTTGTCCCAATGCCTGAAGTAGTCTTCTGTGGCAGCCTTCTGAGCTTCGTGGTCCTTTTTCAACATTGCTGACATGCCAACGTTGCCTTTCGACGTTCCCTTGTGAAGGATCTGCTCAAAAGTAGCATCTCTAGCAAGAAGCACTTGGCCCAGTTCTGATCGTTCCACCATATTAGGGGAGGATGGAGTTGGCGTTGGAAAAAAGGAATGTAGAAAGTCTAAGGAGTCGGCAGAGCAATGAACGCGATTCCGAGGGTTAGTATATCAGATCATGCTCAAGCATCTTGGAGAGATAGTTGTTTTCTTTTATAACTGCTTCGATAGCACCTCACTCTTCTTTCAACAGACAATAGCATCGATGGTTGACAGCCAAGTAGGGGGAACGAATACGTGATAACGATAAGGAAACCAGCCATGAGCGCTGTATCCGAATACGAATGCGCTCTCAAACAGCGGCGCAGCATTGTGACCCTCACCTAGCACAATGTGATTGGCTTATTTCTCAAAAACGGAAGGAAAGTGGATAATGGAAATGATGAAATCCATCGTTGCGACTGCTCTCAGGTCCGCCATCGTAAACGCGAGGCAACCTCACACATCCTTCCAAGTTTTCTCTCATAACCTAGCCCGCGAGATTGCTCAATTGTGCTCGTCGAGCTTTCGGTCATTGACTCTGGACCCGCTTTTCTCGACCTGAAGTGGGAACGGCCTCGGAATTAGGAGTGCGCCCTTGGCCGGCTGAGTGAATCCGAATACGAAGGGAACAATACTCGAGAATACCCATTGAGATTTGTCCATTTCCACGCGATAAACACGATAGTAAAGTTGGAGGCAATTTTATGGCGTTTTCTGCAAAGCCTTCGCAGAGCAAGTAAACACATTCATCTCATGTGCGCAACCTGACTCAACCAAATGTGCCAAAGACCTGCCCCCTGTTCATCCAAGACATCTGAGGGTTTGAGCCTGAGAAGTGTTGGATGAACATGCAGGATAATAAGCCGCACAAGAAAGAATCATCAATAGGTTGATATGTCGTGCAATATGTAGTTGGCAAGTTGATGGGTGATTCGTTGAGCAATTTGAGTGCTTACGTCGTACGAAGCAACGATCTGATCAAGATCAACGATGCACTTGAGGTGTCACGGAGATCACTGCTCCACGAATTACATTTGAGCTCACAAGATCCGACGTGTGATTAAGAACCGGTCTTCGGCTAGGTGGCATAGTCGGTGAGCCCAGGGCTACCATGATCTCCCCGGCGGAAGAAACATCTTGCGATAACAATTGGCGACCAGACTCAACGCCATCAATGACTAAGCATTTCAATTTGACGCACACCAAATCCGAGGGTGTGGCTTGCCTTCCATGCTCGTCGATCAGCCGGTCTAAAGCCGGTTCCCGAGACCGCCTCCACCAGGTGGTCTCCTCCGAAGCGGAGGCGCAGAATCCACGGCGGACGGCACGTGGGTCTCGGAAGTTTTCAGAGAGATTCTGCAGCCAGTTAAGTGTAACACTTCGAGAAGGCCCGGCAGTCGACTCCGTGCCCTTGAAGCATGCCTGTCTCTGAACACCATACAACAACGATACCAACCGCCCATGGCGCGATTCGTCGACAAACATCGTGTCATATGACTTGGAGCCAGGAACAGTTTAAGCGCTGCTTCGCACCAACATGAACGACTGCCCACTTGGCGGCGGCAAACACCAAAGACAGGGCCGGGGCTAGCCAGGAGACGATGAACGGAACCGAAGCTTGGCACCGGCGCGGGGTTGGTTAGCCTGGGCGCGGAGGACCAAGGCCGAGTGCGGGGAAGAGATGCTGCAGCAAACATGAATGACGACGAGGCGGGTGCACATGACCGGTGGGAAAGGGGAGTTCTATCTGGTATCACAAACTTCTGCCTCGCTTCATTCTCGAGCAGGTCTCCCCGATCAGACCTAAATTAAGGGGGGAAAGCCCCGTGGGGAAAGAAAAGCAGTCATGCCCAAGGCAATCCCACGATGATGCCCAGCGCAATAACATCTTATCGGTGCGACCGACTCGTGTCTAAACAATGATCTACCCCTCGTGACTTGCCGGAGGCTTCTTTAAACTTTCAACGACATGGAACTTCAACAGTCTGGGGCTTGCGTCGGAGGACGGCACTCAAGCTCGCCAGCCCCAACTGCTATTGAACTCTCAACGTTGCGCCTGCCTATCCGTACGGACCAATCGCTTGAATTGTTCGGGCCAAATCTGTTTGTCTCTGCATATTCCTCGATGTAGCTGCGGAGATACTCGATACCTCACGGGGGGCACAGATGTCTTGGGTAAATCGTGATGACAGGCACCTGCATCAACATACGAACTAAGAAAAGAAGCCGGCCCCCGAAAACAAAGTAGGCCGGTCGATCTGTCAGATCTCAACGCCTTGGACGAATAAACAGGTTACAGGAAAGGGGAGGGGAGCTGCCAGGAAAAAACCGGCGGCACCAACCAACAGCTGCTGCAACAGTTCGACCCCAGAGAACCCACAAGCATCGTCCCATCTAAACCAAGCCAACCAGCAGAGCATGCAGGGGGCCCTAGTTTCAGCGACGTCAGGCGAAAACCCCCAATTGGCCAATCCGGGAACCGAAATCTCGCAGAAACTCTCGCGCCAATAGCCGGTGGGTGGAAGCACCGAACATTCTCTCAGCCGTGATTGGGGAGAGACACGGTTGACATGGTTCGCGTCTTCTAGCCTCAGAGGCCTTACCCGGCGAGGAAAAGCTCCCAGGCCAAAAGCAGCGCCAGGCACGCCACATGGCGCAGGGATGTCCGCGGTGTCGCCGGCCACACGGTCGTGGAGTCCAGAACTGTGATGCATGTCTCGCCTTTCTCCAGTGGGTTTGCTGGCGCGCCCCATTGTACGAGCAACCATTTTCTTGGGATTTTTTCCTTTCCTTCTAACACCAGTGGATCGGCAGACGACATCCCTTCCTCCATCCTTCTGAAGCGGCGAGTCTTTCCCGTCCTGCTCAACCCATACTACAGCACACGGAACCCCAGACCAGCCCATCCGTCTTCTTCCCCGCGCGAGCCAATGGGTCGTGGAGAAAGTGGAGTTGCGTCGTCCTAGTGCCCGGGGACTCTTGCGTGGGTTAGGGTGCCAGGCAGGGCTGCCGGACGGGTTTCTTCTTCTTTTGCATTGAACAACTTAAGACACAAGTGGCCCATGAGGTCAACATCCTCTCCAGCTTCCACGCCACCTTCGAATAGATTTGAGCGAGCCAGTGAGAGGCCGCAAAACCTCCAACACCAACCCGGTCGCCTCCTGAAGGGAGCATCACCATCATCCCTTGGCAGCGGGCAGCAGGTTGGTTTACATTCCAGGAGGATTTAAGACGACCGGGTGTCCCAACTCAAACCGCGATTTGATACAGTCAGCTCCAACAGCTTCATCGCGATCGAAGCAGAGCAAGCTCGAATACATCTAGCTTGCCATCGCATCCATATCAACCAGCTCAACTCTCCAGTAGATCGAGCCCGGAACTTCCTTCACTTCTACTTCGCCCAGCGCGAACATCTTTTCACCAAACTTGACACAATGGTCGGCTTCACCTCCTCCGCGCCCAAGGCCGTCGATGCCGAGCTCAAGCCCCCGGCCTCGATGGGCGGCGGCGCCAACATGGCCGGAGTAGCCTCCGAAGCCGCCGCGGCGACCGAGGCCGAGCACAACATGGGTCTTCTGCAGTCCATCAAGCTGTACCCCAAGGCCGTCGCGTGGTCCATCTTCTTCAGCACCTGCGTTGTCATGGAGGGCTTCGACAAGACCCTGCTCAACAACCTCTACGCCTATCCCGTCTTCCAGAAGAAGTTCGGCGAGCTCCAGCCCGACGGCACGTACCAGCTCACCTCGGCCTGGCAGTCCGGCCTCAGCAACGGCGCGCTGGTCGGCGAGATCTCGGGCCTGTTCATTAACGGTATCATTGCTGAGCGGTTCGGCTACCGCAAGACCATGATTGGTGGTCTGCTCGGCGTAACGGCATTCGTCTTCATCATCTTCTTCGCGCAGTCGCTGCCTCAGCTTCTGGTGGGAGAGATTCTTATTGGTGTGCCGTGGGGTATTTTCCAGACTATCACCGTCACTTATGCTTCTGAAGTTTGCCCCACACATCTGCGAGCTTACTTGGTATGTTTAATCTTCAGTTTGCGACGAAGGTTACTCAAGCTAATATCTCTCTAACCAGACTACCTACGTGAACCTCTGCTGGGTCATGGGCCAGCTGATCGCCAGTGGTGTTCTTCGTGCCATGGTCGAGCGAACCGACGAATGGGGCTATCGCATCCCTTTTGCGCTGCAATGGATGTGGCCCATTCCACTCATTACCGGCATCTTCTTCGCTCCCGAGTCGCCCTGGTGGCTCGTCCGCAAAGAGCGCCTCGAGGATGCCAAAGCAGCTCTCCTTCGCCTCACCTCCCGCAACTCGCAGCAAGACTTCAACCCCGACGAGACCATCTCCATGATGGTGCACACCAACGAGATGGAAAAGGCAGTTCAGGCCGGCACCACCTACGCTGACTGCTTCAAGGGCGTCGACCTCCGCCGTACCGAAATCGTCTGCGGTACCTGGACCGTCCAGACGCTGTGCGGCGCCACGTTCATGGGCTTCTCCACCTACTTCTTCCAGCAAGCCGGCATGGCCGTCGAGAACTCCTTCAGCATGTCCCTGGGCCAGTACGCCATCGGCGCCGTCGGTACGATCCTCTCGTGGGTCCTGATGAAGCACTTCGGCCGTCGCACACTCTACCTCGGCGGCCAGCTCGCCATGACCGTCATCCTCGCGACCATCGGCTTCGCCTCGCTCGCAGGGCGCTCCAACATCGGCGCACAGTGGGCCATCGGCAGCCTGCTGCTCGTGTACACCTTCTTCTACGACTGCACCGTTGGCCCCGTCTGCTACTCCCTGGTCGCAGAGCTGAGCTCCACGCGTCTCAAGACCAAGACGGTCGTTCTCGCGCGCAACCTCTACAACGTCACGGGCATCATCACCAACATCCTCACGCCCAACATGCTGAACCCGTCGGCGTGGAACTGGGGCGCCAAAAGCGGCTTCTTCTGGGCCGCCAGCTGCTTCCTGTGCTTCGTGTGGTCGTACTTCCGCCTGCCCGAGCCGCGCGGCAGGACGTACGCCGAGCTGGATATCCTGTTTGAGCAGCGCGTGTCGGCGAGGAAGTTCAGCAAGACGCAGGTCAGCACGCTGCGAGGTCACGAAAGCGATGGGATTTCTGAGAAGGAGGCGGGCGTCACGGAGCTTGAGAAGAGGCCCTCTTCATGAGTGAGGCCGATGTGGGTTGGTTTTTGCTGGAGTTTTGCTCAGATATACCACTTGGATTGCTTTTATTTTCAGGTTGGAAATGATACTGGCGTTTCTGTTAGATCAATTGGAACAATTGGAGTATTTACCTTGCAAAAGAACGTTGACATACATCCTTGACAATATTTTTGTTCCTGCCGTGATGCATTCTCAGGGGCATCGCCCGCGCTTAGCAAGATACTCCCAAAGTGGATTCTCCAGCCTGATACCTGTGATTGGCCGGGGAAAGCGACCCCTGTATCCCGGAACATCTGGACCCCGAGGACCGGAAAAGTTTCGGTTTGCCGATGTTCACCCACGATCTCTCACTCTCACTCTCACTATCACCCACTCACCCACTCACCCACTCACCCACTCACCCACTCACACGCGCCGCCATTGCGGCTCTCTCCTCAGTCGACGGCCTCTCTCCCCTCACAACACCAGATGCGACGGGTCAATGTAGGCCACAACGTCTTTCGATGGCGTCGTCCGGCCAGAGGCTTCGCCTTTACGCCGGGTCGAAACAGGATTATTCATCCAGCGTTTGCTCACCGCCCTAAGGCATGGGCGGAGCCGAAGCGGGAGCCGCAGCGCGCCGCAACGCCGTTGCCCAAGGTCGAGCAGAAGGTGGCACCCGAGGCGCCTGAGAACAAGGAGCTCACGAAGGAACAACTTCTGCAGTTCGTGGCACACCAAGAAGCCCGAGAGCAAGAAGCCAAGCGAAGGCAGAGGGCTCGTAGAACCAAGGCCAAGGTGACTTGGGTGGCCGTCCGACGGAACGCTCCTGCCTGGGCCACGAGGCGCTTCGAGATCAGACAATGGGGAGCCGAGGTTTTCCGTGCTAAAATGATGGCCAGAGAAGAGGCACTGGCAATAGCCGCGCCGGATGTATGGAAGGACGCCGCGGAAGCACGGCAGGAGATCTCCAAGCAAGACGTCCGGAAGGCCGCTAGGGAAGCGGCGAGGAAAGCGGCCAGGAAAGCCTCCAGTCGAGCGGGATACAAAGCCCGTCAGGACCGCAAGGAACGCAGGGCTCGCAATGAACATCGCAATGAACTCAGGGCACGCAGGAAACTCATTGCAGCCACAGGGGCGAGGCCACCAGTCAGCAGTCGGATCAGAGCAGGGCAGTTGAGGACGGCCCCCGAAGATATTCGTCGAAGGAATAGCATTAGGACCTGGAAAGACATCGTTGGTGCAGACATCGAAGCCGAGAACCCACGTGGGTCGTCGAAGCCATTAACTCGCCTCGAGGTCAGAAATATTCAGCCTTTCGACGGGTTCGTCACAAAAACCGACTATGAGGTCGTCAGCGACTGGAATACCCGCCGAAGACCCGGAGAGCCGTTGTTATTACGTGTACCAGGTAGTGATGTTGACCTCCGACCATCATGTCAATAGCTGACCAAGCATAGGTCGTGCGCCTCTGTTCAGTCCGCCGCCTACGCCGCCTACAGTGCCTCCTGATGGCCTGCAGGATCGGCAACCAAAAGTGGTAAAGAATAACAGCCTCTTGACGCAGATGCTTCTGGCTGCCCGTTACATGGCCCGCTACCAGGGAAAGCGCATATCGTTGGACGACGTGGACATAATAGCGACCAGGAGCGTCCTGGAACACCTTATTTTCTTTTGTACCAACGTCGA
This sequence comes from Colletotrichum fructicola Nara gc5, assembly GCF_000319635.2. Taxonomy (NCBI): domain Eukaryota; kingdom Fungi; phylum Ascomycota; class Sordariomycetes; order Glomerellales; family Glomerellaceae; genus Colletotrichum; species Colletotrichum fructicola. Next base: position 601,517 of record NW_027094051.1, on the reverse strand, counting down.
AACGAGACTCGTCCGCCTCAACCTGTACATGGTAGGCCGCTCACTGCACGTGATGCGACCTCCCACGGAGGGTACAGACAGCGGAGCTGTACCCATTGCCGGTTTTGGCAGGAACTACGAAAAGGCCGTGACGGTACTCCCGCCCAGCCTACAAGACTCCCCTGACCACTTGCGTAACATCAAGTACAAAATTGGCGACGTTACCTGCCTGGTTCAGACTCAGGTTGATGCTTATTGCGGCGAGGATGCGGGTTATCTGGGCAAGACGACCTACAAGAAGACTTATGATAATGGCGACATCGTTATTGAAACGGCGGGTGCGGGATACGCAGAACCGCCGCGAGACGGCATGGCCGAGATCAAGACTCAATCGCGTTTTAAACCAGAAGAAGAGCAGAAGCAGAGGCAGGCAGAGGACTTCCGACAGGCTTGGCTTGGCCGCGTGACACACATGATCACCGCCCGCCAAATCTACGGTGTATTCGATGAAGCAGAGGTGGTGTCAACCGCGGGTTATTGGCGAGATTGGGAGGACGCCAATCAACTGGCTCTCCGAAGAATGGTGACGTTGTTGAAAGAGATGCGAAGACGGGTTAAGAAAACCGGGGTTCGAAATTGTGTCGTCCTCCTGAGGCGTGGCCTTAATATGAACAACACCATACTGTTTTACGAAACGGTGGACCAGGAGCCGACCGCGCCAGATGAGCTGATCTCGGAGTTCTTCGGTGGAAAGAAACCCCCCCGAGCCACCCCTGAGGCCTGGAAAGAGAAGCAGCGGGCTCGCCGCCGACAGAGATCTACCGGGCTCAATAACGATAAGCGAACGTTGGCTTTGCAGAAGAAGCTGAAGATGATCCATCAAACGTTTCGGAAGTATGTCTCTAGCCCGAACGAAGTATTGGCTGCTCCCGCAGACCACAGGAAACCAGCTGTTGCCCAAACTCGCCAGTCTAAACCCACCACGGACACGTCAAAAACGGATGCGGACAAGAAGTCGGGGACTGTCGCGGGCAAGAAAGTGCCGCAGTCTCAACAGAACGGAAAGCCGGCCCCAAAGAAGACGGAATCGACGCCAGCCAACGGACCGGCCGGCGGGCAGATGAATGCGGTGACAACGACGTCCGGAAAGGCTAAAAGGCCATCCGTCCCGATTAAGGCGGATTGGGGGCAGCGCAACGTCGCCTTGGCTGAGAAGAAGACTCGACAGGCTGATGCGGCTAAGATGGCTAAGGCCAAGCCCGCAGCCCGGGCGTTCAAGCCGCAGGCACCGAGGCCGAAACCAGCGGCGGACGACGGCTGGGGAGCCGCTTTCGGCCCGGTCCCGGGGGCCGGCCGCAGACGCTGAAGCAAAGGCGGGCCGGTCCTGATGCCACGCCGTATCTCATCTGTATCTAAAGCTAAAGCTAAAGCATTGTAAAATACATCCTATCCATTGGAAGATAACCCTTGCCAAGCTGTGACACCACGTTTTGCAAGTTACTGCGAAGGAGCGGAGGATGTGGCTGAAGCCGACGTCTGCCTTCTTAGCCCCCAAGCGAAGGATCATCTGCCAAGGGTGCACAGAGGGGGCTGATAGCCGCTGCCTGGTGGGCGCCTCCGCAGTGATGCAGGGCTGAAATTGCTCAACGGGAGCGGGTCGGAGGCTCCCCTGAAAATGAAATGACATTTGCCGACAATACACTAAGAACAGCTGCTGCCTTCACAGCAAATTTTTGAAGCCCGTTGCCCGTGACTCATATGCGGCTAACCAAGAACTAAGATCACTGATGTTGCCTGCCAATAGCGCGAGCTAACGTTCAACAGCGCCCGATGGAGCTTCAGCTAGATTAAGCTTAAACAGGTTGAGGGTGTCATCCACAGCTGGTGGTGGTGTGGGCGCTTGTTCGGGGGCTCAGACGATTGGGTTGCTTGTTACTCTCTCACTCAACTCGAACCAACCAACCAACCGTAGGACTCTTCTATTTTTGTCCGCCAAAAAAGTCCTGGTTTTGGAAGATCATGGGTATGAACCGGCGGCAATAGTCGCATCTTCATTGCCAACAGGACAACCTCTTTGTCCAGCAGGCAGGGTTCCTCTGGTCCAACACTACCCTGAACACGGAACCAACAGCTGTAATACTTGCTGCGATGCTCATCGTCTCACCAACCAACGACAACATGCATACCCAGCCTCGCACAGGTCGTAGCAAACATTTCACGCCCCTTACACCCGCCCGCCCATCCAGGCAGAAACAAACAAGAACGGCACTCGCCAAAAATACCCCAAGATCCCATATCCTGCGTGCCTACCTGAAGGCTAGCAAGCCTCCCCTGTCGTGAGACAGCGATCCCCTTCCTCCACCCCAAACTCGCAAAGCTCCGCCCCTACCCACCACGTCCAACACCAAACACCCCTCTTCCACCAAGAATTCCATCTCGCTTGGCCGCATTCCTATATAAAGCCATTTCCCAACCCCATACCACCGCCGCCAGCTCGCTCTGCTTCGCGTCCTCCCCTCTCTCGCAGCAAAAAAACCCCTCCCGACGTCCTCGAAAACCACCGCGCAGACATGACCCAATACGCCGGCCAACCCGGCGCCGCCGCCCCGGCCGCCAGCGGCTCCTTCAAAGACCGCAACTGCCCCAACATGCGCGGCTGCTGGTCCTTCTCCTGGGAGGCCTACTCGCTCAAGACGTCCGACAAGCAGGCCCTGCTGCGCCGCATCTGCATGTACATCATCCTCGGCATCCGCACCGCGCTGTCCATCCTCAGCATCGTGCGCGACATCATCGCCGGCCGCGTCGTCAGCTGGATCATCGGCATCATCCTCGCCGTGCTGGGCTTCTTCTTCATCGCGTGGTGTCTGGCCGTCATCGGGCAGGCGGAGGGGCGGCGGAAGGTGTTTGGGATCATGCTGGTGAGTTATTTGCCCCCCCCCCCCCCTCGCCCGGTCCTCTGTTTGGGCGGGTTTTTGCTTGGTCCGGCAGGGTGTGCCGGCTTGGCCCATGTTTGGGAATTTTGTGGCTGATTGCGATTTGTCGTACAGGGGCGCTTGCATTTCGATATTTTCCTGCTCGTCACCGCATTCATCCACGCCGCGCTTCTGGTCGGCAGCTTCTTCGGACTCGGCAGCGGGGCCGGGTATGCGACTTGGCTCATTATGTGGCTGCTGATTTTCGGCGTTGCCTGGATCTGCACCTGGCCTGCGGAGCCTGAGAGCTACGCCTGAGCGTATGGGACGAGCGTTTTTCGAACTTCGTCAGTTGTTTGGAAAATGAATTATCGGTTGCATTTGAGATGCTACGAGTTGGGATACGTGAGAGGCGGGCGACGGAAGTTTGTGAGTGGGTCGCAGCGACCATATACTTTGTGTGATGGTTTCGCCAGCGATGGACTTGGGATTTGAAGTTTGAGATACCCCTTTCGATGTGGATGTGGATGGATTCGTCAGAAATAGTTGCATTCTATGGAATCAATCTGCTGAATACGAAATTGTCTGCTACGTTTGCATCGACCCCTTTCACTTCCCGTGCAGTGAGTGCATATGAAGCATTAATGAAAATCTCGCCCAGCCTGGCATACACTGGTCTTCGGGTACCGTCCACATATGGATGGTAGGAAGCACTGTTCCGGAGGCTGCCCGACTTTACCTCTTTAACAGGTATAGACGACTTTTACACACCAAACAAAACAAATCCCATCCGAAGGCCTGGGTTCGAGGACGGGAAGCCGGCGCCGGCAGTCTACTAGCTCGTTCGGGGAAAACCCGCGTCGACCCGATTTCGCCAGCACCCGGGCGGGTCCGAGTCGGAGCGAGCTCCGGCGAACACCTGGAGGAGGTGGAGTAGCCTTCCCACTTGCCGGTGCTGCCGAGCAGGTGCCGAATGTCCTTGACTGCGTCACAAGTAACGCAGGACGTGTTTGGACGACCAAGATAATGTATTATTCAACTGGCATGGTGCTTTAGACACAGGTTCTCTAGAAGTAGTCGACGGTCGCCACCGGGGAAACCGCCAACTAGAGGCCAAGTAGCAGAAGATTATGATCTGGGAGTTAAGACTACGGCCAACCGCATTCAACGGGCTCCTCATAAGCCCCCTCAATTACCCAGCTCTGGCAACAAGATTGTTTTCAGTGCGATAATGCGTTGTTTGATCGGCGCTGTCGTGGAACTCCATTGGAGACGGCTGGGTGGCGAGCGAAGTCGGTGCCGACAGTCGCGGAATTGAAGGTCGGAGAAACACGAAATTGAAACTCAAACTACGGGTGGAGAGATTGGAACTTGCAATCCTACAATCATAATAACAACTTGCGACGACAAACAACGGACAATATGGTACAACCACGGCGACAGGCTGCATTTGGGGGTATAAACTCTTTCTAAATTCGCATTTCGGGAGTATCGCATGCAATCGTACAAACTAAGACCAAGTTGTAACAAGACAGACCGACCGACCCAAAAAAAAAGTACCCGACGAAAAGGGGGAAGAGGGAAAAAAAGGGGACGAGATTCCAGAACGTGGGCTACAGTCGCGCTCTGTGCTTACGACTTGTAGCCCAGACGCTCCAGGAGAGACTGTCCCGCGGGCGCGCCGCCCTGTCCTCTCCTCAAGCCGGCGTCGACACCCTTCACGTAGTCGAGCACGCGCAGGTGCTCCTTCTTGAGCTCCTCGAAGTCGTGGGAGAGCTGCTCGTGCCAGGGGTACAGGACGAAGACCTGGAAGCCGAGCGCGGAGGAGGCGACGAGGAAGTTGGTGAGGGAGATGGCGCGGGTGATGAGGACCATTTTGACGGTTTTCTTATGTGTTCTTTATGTGTATTTCTTATGTATATTGTTTATTGTGTAATTTTTCGAGATCGTCGGGTTCTAGGAAGAGACAGGAGTCAGCGCCGGAAAAGATCGCGGGGCATCTTGGCCCGAACGAAAAGCCGAATGCGAGAATGCGCCGTGCCGGAAACTCACCTTGGACGTGTAGTGTATTCGGTGTTCTGGAACCTGGTCTATACGCAGTCGGTCTGTCACAGAAGGAAATGTAGAAAGAAAAGACGGTAGAGAGGGAAAGGTGAGGTGTGTAGGAGGGAAAGAGGAAGAAAGGGAAAATTACGGGTTGGAGAGAGGGAAGGAGGATTACGACAAGGAAAGGCGTAGAAATTATTCACGAAGAGGGAACCCGGGGATGATACCTGAAAGACCTATTTAGGAAGTCCCCCAGCCGATTACCTCACCGACAGCGGCCCGGCGGCAAAGTGGGACCCCGAAGGCTTTCGAGGCCGCTCGGACTTGGGATACAGGTGTCTCTGTCCCTGTTGTACAAAGGCAACGGAGGGCCCAGCCATACCAGTGTTCGGATACGACGTCTTACGTGGGGGTGCAGAGGTGCCCGAATTCCTGCCAATTTTCGTCTTGTACTCTACCTCGGGCAGCGCGCGGGGTGAGGTGACCCAGCCAGAGCGAGCTGTCACCTGTCTGCAGCAGAGGCTCGGCAACCCACGTTGTTTTGCTGCGCGCTGCCGTAAACAGAGCGAGAGTCAAGAGGGTGCAGTAGGTCCTTTGGGCGTTGCTGGCGCAGCAAATAGGAAGCGGGCGTTGGAGGGAGAGCCCCCGAGAAAGGAGGGATGATTCAAGGCCGATGGGGAACAGTGGCGTGACTTTTATGGGGAACCCTTTGGTCGGTCCTTCGACCACCACCCCTGGCGCCAACGGCATCGCGGGAGCTGAGGAGAGCACACGACTAAGGGATTAGAGCTAGAGAATGTCCCGGGGTGGAGCTGGACGGCCGGGGATGGGGTGAAGCAACGGACGACGCCGGTCTTCTTATTCCTCGACTTGATCATGTTCAAAAGGATGGCCTCGTGATTCCTCTCTCCATTGTCGGATTACTTTAGCTTACATCTCGCTGCCTTATGGTCGTCGTCGTGTCTCTGGGCAAGGTTACATTGGGTTTGCGCCTGAGGGGGCCATAGAATGGGGCAGAGGAGAGAGCGTGTGCTCTACATGCAGGGGAGGAATGACGCATGTGACAGAAGACAAACACTCCCACTCGCGGCGAAGGAAAATTTTGCCGCATAGGCCACCCCCGTGAGCAATCTCACTACTAATATTTGGCAAATTCTGTGTAGATGATTGATGTAGTGTCTGGGTTTGGTAACGCCGAATGAGCCTGTATCCGAATTGTGCAGGGCCGTGAGGACACGATGACGGTGCCCAGAGGTTTTCCCAGCAGCTGTCCCCGCGTGTTATTCTACTTACCCGGTTGCCCGCGGAAAGTTCAGTGGTCCGCTGTAACATCCCAAGTTAAAACATCCTTTTCCATTGCGCATACTTGATGATTATTCGGGGACCAAGAGCTGGAGTAAACCTGACCAGGAACTGGTCCGGCACTTTTGGTCCATGGCCGCCTCTGCCCCGCCTCCCAATCGCCCGGTTCGACACCGGTAGCGGCAGCTAGAGCGGGTCTTGTCAATCGGCTCTGCCACGTGTTGATGGAGCATCGCTGCTCCGAAAGCTGCCGATTGATCGGACCCGCCTTCCGACAATTGTCTTGTTTTCTCACGCCGTCCATGTTCGCCGTCTCATGCAACCGTAAAGTTTGTCACGTTGTGCCACTGAACATCTCATGACGCTGGCAGATTCAATTTGGTATCCTGTTTAAACTTCGTATTGACTTTGTCGTTCAACACTGTGCCTAAATGATCGCAGGCTTTCGGTACGGCTCCCCGACCGGAGATGTTTCGGGTTTGGCCGGTTCAGCCGGTTTCCATAGCCAGCACAATGAACCACCGGATCCATTCGCTTAAGGTCGCAGTCCGTCTGCGACGTTCTCATTCTGCGAGTCATTGTCGTCGACAGTCTCACCGTCAAGCTCATATAGATGAGGATTTCGCTTTCTAGACGAAAGCCAGTCAATATTCAGAGTTCTCGACAACCTAAATCGATCAACTTACAGGTCTCTTTTGTACAAATAATCTAGCAGGTACATTCCGATGACCGCAAGACCACCGAAAAGAATGAGGACCTGATATCCGTATTTGTACTTCGGCGCATCATATGTTGGGAATAACACCACTGGGTTCCGAAATTAGCATGTGCTTTGACACGAAAGCATACGAAAGGGACAGCTTACCAGGCATCCAGGCGCTGAAGGTATACGTAAAGATGTTTCCTGTGGCAACAAGAAGTTGTCGCAGGTTAGCGTTCCACTGCGTGATCTCATGCCCATAGCTGATCACCACCGGCTGTGCTGCTCCGCCCGTGTAACTCAGGTAAAAGGCCGCAAGAAGTGCTGCTTTGGGCACGTTCCATATCGACAATATGATGTTTGACACCAAGACGAGCACTTGCACGAAGACTACGGTTAGGACGCGATTGCCTGTCGCATCCGAGAGCCATCCTACCGAAAAGGCCGCTACGATCTGGATCGCGTTTCCTGTAGTACCCAGTCAGATACACGATCTCCAGAAGACAACATTCCAGGGGCTATGATGGGCTACTTCTCTATATTGCTTACCAATTGTCGGGAGAACGTTCGTCTGGACAACCGAGTAGCCCTCAGACTTCAGATAGAGATTGAAGTATCCAGTACCAGACCCAGCTTCAGCAACCATGAGATAGGGCAGGATAAAAGCCCAAAGCTGCCAAGATGTATAGATGTCTTTGACGGCCTTGAATGTGAGTTTCGATGGCGGCTTGCGACCCATCTTCTTGGTTCTTTCCAGTCCATACTCGCGGTCCTGCCACCACAGTGTCAGCAGAGGACGGTCACGGTTTGCAATGAAAGACTCACCTCTTTCTTCAGATAGAATGCTCGCGTATTGTGCGGCAAGTCTGGGAGGGCGAAGAATCCGTACAGGGCAATGGGTATCGAGATAACCCCTTCCGTCTGTTAGTAAAAGGTTCCAACCATTCAAGCGACTCTCTCACCATCCATGACGAATAGCCAGCGCCAACCCGACAGGCCTGCAGCCCCGTTCATGCCAGTGTACAACCCAGCCTGCAAGTACCCGCTGAACATTCCAGCGATCGCAGCCGTCTGCTCAAAAAGGGCCATGCGCTTCGCGAGCTGGGTCTTTCCGTACCAACTCCCCAAGATACTCGCAAAACCTGGGAAGCTGCACGATTCGAGAAGCCCAATGCAGAAACGCAATGCGTACAGCTAAGAGAGCGGTCAGGATACAAACCATAGAGGAAGGGTAGATGACGTACAGTTTCGACGTTTTTAGCACTAGCCATGACCATTGTCAAGGCCGACCACGCCAGCTCGCAGGCGGGAATCCATATCGACGGGCGCACCCACTTCAACTGGATCATCTGCGCGGGTATAGTACCCAGGATGATGCCGATATTGAAATATGTGTTGAGGAAATTTCTCTCATTTCCATACAGACCCAATTCTTCTTGCATGCCGCTTACGAATGCATTGCTGTAGTTCGTCTGGTCTAGGTACTTGATGAAATATCCCAGCAAAACATACGAACTCGTTACGTCAGTCGTATTTCTTCCGGTTGGCATTGAGAACGGCTCACAATAGGAAGCTGTCGAGCTTTTGAATGTACTTCCTCTCTCGGGGGTCATCACCCCAGATCTTCCGCGCAACATTTGAAAATATTCCGCGGGACGGTTGGCGGCTCTGAGCGTCCTCCTGTGCATCTGCCGATACCACTGTGTCTTGCTTGCCGTCGCTAGACATTGCTTCGCCTGAAAAGGTTTGATACTGGTACGATGGAGGCGCCATGCTGACTGGATGTTCAAAGTCGGCATTTCATATATGCGTTCACGGGGCAAGGCCGATGGCCGACATACAAAAGGGAAAGACTGCATCTCGATAGCACGCCACTTTTGGTTTCTATGGTGAGTTGAATGGCAGCGGGATAAGAGTACACAATTATTCCCTACGATCACGACGCTACCGTGGGGGTCACGCTGCAGGCGGGACCTGCGACCGACAGCCCGGGGGAAGGCCGGCAATCGACCGAGCGAGGCCCTATTTGTAAGAACCCTCGGGAATAATCATGAAAACAAGATAACATTAGATCTATCGTGTAGAATATCTTTCTCGGAGGTTTTTCATGCGCGCGGCCTGTGGAGAATGATAAGATCAGTGTGGGAGATGGGATCTTTGGCCAATGTGAGAGTTGCAGAGGGCATGACGAATCTGCGAGGATGATGTCGCGACAAGCGACACGAGATGGCGTGCTTGCAACGTTTCCTCGGAGAACTTCACCCGCTCGCGTTTTTAAGACGGTTTGCCGATATTGAGGAGTGATGTCTCCAGTAAATTTCCATTATATCGATTTTGACCATGGCAACGCAAGTGCAGACTGCGACTGAACAACTTCGGAAACTGCAATTACGTGCAGAAACCTCGATCGACTACGAAAAGGAGAAGGTATGCAGAAAGATTATGCTATCGTCTTCGGATTGTTTACTGACACTATCGACAGTACAAATATGAAAGCTACCTCCCCCATTTTACACCCGGCACTCAACCGCCTCTTGAGGAGTTTGAACACGTTGATGTCGGGCTGAGAGCAGATCCTGAGAAGAAGAGCCTTCTCTCGGCCCACGGCGTGACACATGAAGAGATTACCCCGGCAATGGGGACCGAGATTCATGGGATTCAGCTGAGTCAATTGAACCCCGCGCAACTAGATGAACTCGCCCTCCTCGCCGCCGAGCGGGGTGTTGTTCTCTTCCGGGACCAAGACTTTGCCGACATTGGACCCGATAGGCAGAGACAGTACGGACAGCACTTTGGCCCTCTTCATGTTCACCAGATGGGTGGTCAAATCAAGGATTACCCCGAGCTTCTCCCCGTGTACCGGGACTTTACGTGAGTCAGTCACGATTCCCCAATTACAGACACCCCGCTGAGGAGCGTCGAACACAGTGCAGGTGCAGTAGACAACGAGATTAAAGACAATGTTACAAGTGTAAAGTGGCACAGTGACATGAGCTATGAGATGTAAGTCACGACCATGTAGAGACACAAGTCTGGTACTGATGGTTTCAAGCAACGGCATGGGCACAACAACGTTCCTTCCGCTGAGCACCCCGCGATCTGGAGGTGACACCCTGTACCTCTCGACCACAGCAGCCTACTACGCGTTGTCAGACACCTATCGCACACTGCTGCACGGCTTGAAAGCCGTTCACTCCGGTTTCTCGCAAGCGTCCGTGCATGATCATCGAGACCGCTACATCAGAGAGCCAATCGAGACAGTCCACCCCGTTGTGCGAACACATCCCGTCACAAAACAGCTTTCTCTATATGTCAACAGATTGTACACCAAGAGGATTGTTGGGATGAAGCAAGAAGAGAGCACTTCCTTGCTGAACTTCTTGTTTGATCACATTGAGAGAGGGCAGGACTGGCACTCGAGGGTGCACTGGAAGCCCGGAACGGTCGTGGTTTACGACAACAGAAACACCCAGCACTCTGCACTCAGAGACTTCCGGGTGGAGGAGGGCACGACGAAGCGGCATATGCTGAGAATCACACCTCAGGCTGAGCGACCGTACTTTGCAGAGCCTTAGGTCCTGCTACAGCTCGTAGTGGTTGTTTGTAGTCTACGATAGTCACTATTTTTGGCCACATTTCCTGAACCGGTATGCAGATAGTACATGTGATAGGCAGAATTCCCAGCAAGATGACAGGGAATAGCGAACAACAAGAAAGCAGAATTTTCAACCTACCCCTCTTCAACCATGGGTGAAAGTGACTCCAGATAGGTGAAACTTAATTGGAGGACATTGCTTAGAATTTGATGGAAACCAAGAAGCTGGTAACTGTACCGCTTGACCGCACGTTTAGCTTTTTTGATGGATTACATGGGACGTGTTTGAACTCGTCGAAACTTTCACGGAAGGATGGAAACGCATGGATAGTAGACATGGTCCCATCATAGACGTCATGCTCAGTCACGGGACGGACCATCAGATGAAGGGACTCATCTGGGTTATAGTAGATCGTTCACCACGGCAAAGTTTTGTAACACAAAGGATGACTAGTAGAAGACGGCGTTCAATTAGATTATGGACACCTTAGGCTGGTAGGTATCAAACCCCCGCAACGGATCCAGCAGCCCAGCTCGATGTTCACCGCGCACCCGGCATTCTCATTTTCATCCATCACATGCTTCTAGAAGCGCAGACTTTGTACGTTGTTCAACAGGAAATTGAAGCTGTCTTGACGGAAGTCATCATCGATCAAGTCAGCGTTGTTCGCCATCACATGCAACAACTTTCCACCATCCTTCCACTTTGGCCAGTCAATGAGCTTGACACTCGCCACTCCAGTGCCGCCTTTGGAGTCGTTCGGATCCTGATTATAGGCAAAGTTGAAATAATATGCTCGTGTAGCTGAGGCGGCGTAATTTGGCTTGATGCCGTAGAACGTCTGAAGGAGGTCCGACCCGTGGAAGGTGCCCAGAACTGGCGTACCGTAGTCATAACTGGAGATATAGCTCCAATTCGGGACATCGGGTTGCACAGTTGTGGAAATGTTGAGCACTGCTCTTCGCGTGAGAGTGAAGACGGAGTCTCCAAGAATAGCCGCCATGCGCTTGAATTGTGGGTAGATATTATTGAAGCCGGCAGTACGGAAGGGAGATCCTGCAGAAGGACGATTCTTGTAAGTGGCGACGAGACCTTTTACTTGTTGAGGTGATGCATTATTGAAGAACAGAGTTTGGAAGTATTCTTCCACCTCCGAAGTTGTGGAGATGTTCGGCGTGAAGAGGGCGAAAAGAGTGCCTTCATCTTCTTGATCTCCAATGATGAACGGCACTTTGGGGAGTTTGCCTGAGGTTGCAAAAAGCTCAGGGCTGGAAACGATACTTTTGCCGTCGGGTCTCGGGAGATATGATAGTGCAATCGAGCTGTAGCTCAAGAGGCCGGGAACCGAGTTTGCCGCTTTTCTCATATCCTGTGGCGTTCGTTGTCAGATAATGCACGTACGAAAAGGCCGAAGGGTTGGCTTACATCATAAGGGAGATCTCGTAGACATTTGAGGCGATCCGCTGCCGTGTCGCAGCCGGCCGTAGACACAACCTGGTCATAGATCTTCTGTGCCTTGGGCGAATCCATCGGGTCTATAGGTACAGCTGAGCCGGAGTTCATGATTGCACCGCGGAAGAGCGCCTTTCCGTTGCGGGTGATATTGCCGTTATTCAGAGTAAGCTGACTGAAAACCGAAATAGCCCCGGCCGATTCTCCCCAGATGGTGACTTTGTCTGGGTCTCCGCTATGAAATTGGTTGTTAGTATTTCTCAATAGCTTATGGGAGGCTAAGACTGCTTACCCAAAGCTGGCGATGTTGTCTTGGACCCACTCGAGACCCATTCTTTGGTCAAGCAGCCCAGCATTGGAGCTTCCCTCCATCATGAGGTCCTTTCCAGGCATGAAACCGAACGCTCCAACTCTGTAGTTGACAGCTACGAAGACGATTGGCTTCCCTGTAGACATGGATTCTGCTACGAGACCGGCCCCATTGTACATTGATGTGCTCCCCAGCTCGAAGCCTCCTCCGAAGATCCAGAACATCACCGGGAGCTTATCCTTCTCCGTTGTCCCAGCTGGCCGTTGCACATTGATCGTGAGACAATCTTCTTGTCCAACGGCGAGGTTCTTGATGATGGGCAAGTTCAGCACCTTATCGAGAACATCTGGCGGGATAAGAGGTGAGCCGAAGTTGGTGTTCAGGGCGAACTGCGGGCAAGATTCGGGCTGTTCTGTGGTAGCGTCGACGTTGCCCAAGGCTTCGGTGATGCGGACGGGAGGCTTGAATCGCAACTCCCCAATGGGAGGTTTTGCGACGGGAATTCCATTGAATGATTCGACCTCGCCGGCTTTTGCTCCGAGGAATCCTTTTGATGTGCCTTTGATGTTGGCTTGTGGCGTTTTGATCGTGACTTGTGGAGTCCCTCCTTTTGCCTGCGGCGCTGCTTGCGGCGCTGCCCAAGCCAAGGAGATTAGAGAGACGAAGGCCAGCGTCCTGGGAAACATCATTAAGAAGCGATGGTGAAGAAGAAAGAATTTGGCGAACACCGGAGAAGTCTGTTCTCGCGACCTCTTTCAGGAGTTGTGGTCAGACCTAGGGGTTGAGAAGGGTCCGGGCCACGACACCTGCATATATCAACGTTAGAGCCATGCACCGCCATGTCGTCTTCGGCAATCATGGAAAGAACGCAATGATATCATATGACAGAAACCTAGAGATCTCAATCGCCTACGCTTGAGTTTGCCCAGGTAGCTTAATGTCGGATGAACCAGGTAGCGTGCGACGTGAGATGGCGGTGACTTCGGAAACTGCTGGGGAAGTCTTCGCATCGCATGGCCGAAAAGAGAAGTGTTCCTAATTTTTGACACCCGTCAAGGTCGTGGGCGCTAATGAAAGCCGTTCAACAAGTTCCACGGGGAGGGGTTCTAGAGCTATCCCATGTGTCCCGACCGTGCCGTGGTGTTGGCCCGACCGAAATCCTTCCGTCCCTCGGCAACCAGTGCGCAATATGATGGGCCGGCAGGTGTCATGCGCCCGCGCATTCAGATGGAGGGCGGGAAAGGGTAACGAAAAGAGCAACTTTGTCAATGCTTTCGCCGAATACGGAATGTGGCCCAGGGAAGGACGCGGGGTCCAAGAGAGAGGATGGAATCGGGGAATCAGTCCATGAATCGGCCAACATCGACGTCAGGCCGTGATGGCTGTGAAGTTGCTGTCCATTACATACGGAAATGAAGCCTGTTCTGTGACGGACAGTGTTGCGAGGCAGACTGGGAGATCAGACGAAAAACGCCTCATCCAATCCGAGGACCAATTCTCAACCCTCCTATTTCGTAATCGGCTTGGTGAACATGGTAGGATCCCAGAGGGAAGGATGCAGAAGCTTGGATGCATTTCTAAAGCTTCAGCCAGGTCAGGGTTCGAGTCAAATTACGCAACATTCAGGAAGATTCTTGTCGACTCCGATTGCTTCCCTGTGCTACACGAACGGTGCGGCTCGTGAGAACGCGTTGAATAGATCCGATTGGAGGAATTTGCTTCTTACTGCTAGCAAGACCCTGCTTCGATTAGACTTCATTACATGTGACCAGCAATGGCCTTGGGCTGGTACAGTTCCTCTAGATATTTTTCTTCCTCTTCGGTGAGAACCTTCCCGTCCGCCGTAATGGCCTGGTCGATTCTCTCGACGCTGCTGAAGCCAATGATGGGGCTGGTAACCCGCTTGTTGATCCATGCTAGAGCCACGTGCGCCATGGGCCACTGGCGCTTCTCCGAGACCTCAATAACTCTCTTGATGATTGTGAGATCCGGTTCGACCGTCCCGTGGGATCCGGGCTGTCCCTCCTTCTCGCCCTTGCTTCGCGAGGTGGAGCCGAAGTCTGCGGGAGGTCTCGCGAGATGACCGCGGCCTGGTGTCAAGTATGGTTAGCCATGCCTCGTATGCTTCGTTTACTGCCCGAGGTTCACTTACATAGCGGAGCCCACGGAATAAGTCCTACGCCGGTATCGTCACAGAATCGGTTCATCTCCCGCTCTTCCTCGCGGTACAGAAGATTGTAGTGGTTCTGCATTGAGACAAACTTGGTCCAGTTGTTCTTTTCCGCGACGAACTGCATCTGGGCGAATTGGGTTCCCCACATGCTGCTTGCACCGATGTATCGAACCTTTCCAGACTGAACCAAGTCATGCAAAGCCTTCATTGTTTCCTCGACGGGTGTCCGGGGGTCGAATCGGTGAATTTGCAACAGATCGATGTACGGAGTATCAAGCCGCTTGAGCGAGGCTTCGACTTGGTTGAAGATGGCACCTCGGGAGAGACCAAACTGGTTCTGGTAATCCTTCACCTTATTGAACTCATCGCGGAAGTTGAATTGCCGAGCCTCTGATCATTCAATTAGAAATCTGTCTCGAATCGCGATCTCGAATGACGTACCAGGTTCCTCGCCGACCGCAAAGAAACACTTTGTCAGAATAACGACCTTCTCCCGGAGGATGTTGTACTTCTTGAGCGCCTTGCCAATGGTGACCTCGGAAGCACCGTTGGAGTACACGTTGGCTGTATCCCAAGTGTTGAGGCCTCGATCGTAGGCAGCCTTGAGCAGCGGGAGCGCCTGAAAGCTCCTGTTAGTACAACCTGACCACGCAATTGGTTTTGCATCGCACGCACGTCGTCCTCGCCCAGAGCCCACGGAATCGTACGCGGGTCGCCAAAGCTCATGCAGCCAAAGATGGGAACTGAAACACGAAGTCCGGACTTTCCGAGTTGGCGGTACTCGACTTTAGTGCTCTCGAGCGACTCCTTCAAACGCGCGGGAAGCTGCTTGTTGGCCATGATTGCTGTATCTCTTGTATCTCAAAGGTCAGGATCTGCGTAATGTAGCGTTCGGTTACTGATACCAGTCAGCACTTAATCTTATCGGAGGAGCAGATCTGCCGAGCGGGGAGACGTCGAACATATATCTTGTCCATCCCATTCTCAACGTCATTAGAGCCCGATCGCGCCATCAAGAGGGGTCACAGCGCGGGTAGTGGACGGCACCGAAATGGCGAACAGCTACCCCGCATTGCGCTGATCAGTGTCTCTCTGCCCCTCAAATGTGGGAATTTGCTAGCTGTTGATGCGTATCGCTGACATCAAATCGCATTATTGATCGTAGTTAGCGCCGATTGACCTGTAACTGCCACTGTCATGATGCGAGTTGAGAATTACCTTGATAGATGATTGGTAATGGCTTCAAGGAGACTGGGTTCGTTATGGAGATTGGAGCTGTTAAGTCCGACCATGCGTCTTTCGGATTCACCGGTAGTTGAAGTGACTTTCCTCAATGTTTCAAAGCGGCGAATTCACAAGCGCTCGATTTCCCGTCTGATAACACGCATTTCAGATGTGTATCAAGAATCCGGCACGGAATTTCTCATGCCTCCAATATACCTAGCAAGGTAACCAAATGAATAAAGGACTGGGAATATTCTACCTATTGAGCGGGATTAGAATGTGCCTTAAACACTATTTAACTGAAGCATTCGTCAAAGGTGCCAACAAAAGGGCCTGCTCCACTGGGATCGTTGTTGGGTTCGCAAGCACCTCGGGCACTACAAGTGCCTCTTCCGTTATTACACGCGGCGCCAGCGTTGACCTTCGCGTTTTGGTTACCCCCGCCGAGGATGAAGTCGTCAACTTGAGATCGTCCGCCGCCGGTTAGACATTCCTTGAAAGTCCCCACGAAAGGTCCAGCGCCGCTTGGGTCGTTATTTGGCTCGCATCGCCCGCCCTTGCAAAAGCCACGGCCATTATTACAACTTTCTGCCTGATGATTAGCTCATGAAACAATATCGCTCCTGTCGAAAAGAAATCTTACGAGCAAAGACAGGGCTCATCACCAGAGCCAACAAGGCGATTGCTGAGGTGAATCTCATTTTGACCGAGAGAGAGCTCAGTGAACGGCAACTACCGACACAGAATTATTGGAGTCAGAAAGTATGATGAGGTACAAGAGGAAAGGCTATGTTCGACTGAAGACCAGCTTCTGCTTGGCGATGAAAGAGATGGGTTGCTGAAGATTACGGGGGCACATTCATAGAGTGTTCGAGAGAGGCTGTGACTTATTTAATTGGACTTGAAAGCTGGAAATCCATGAAAAGCTACCCTGTGACCGCTAGTCACAGAAAAAGATCACATCCAAACACATAACGCCCAGGTAATGGCTGATCCGACGGCATGTTTAAGGTTTGCTGGGATATTCAGGACTGTCATTGAAATTTGTTGCGCTGTCAAAAGTCTCACCACGCTGATTTGAGACCCTTAGACGTGAGTGGGAACGGCGTAGTCCGGGGTTTTCCACGCGACGTCAATCCTCAGTCTCATAGGCTTAAGACGCCATGCTATGATCCGACGGAGCTGCAGTGTTTGAATGGTCATTGGCTGGTTCGATTTAGACTTGAATGAAAGCTCGCGTGGTTCAATTAGCGCCGTGTCTATTATCATGGATTGGCCGTTTCAGCGATCAGGGGCTGCGACTGCTTCAGAACTGCAACACACGGATAGCTCCGCGGTGGAGATGCTTAACAGCGATGATCACCTTGTTGTACCATGTGAGAATCAAATCGTAACATAATCAACTCTAGGGCATTCACTGGCGCTGCTCTAACTGGGCTGAGTCTAAAAGCATAGAACGTGAGAATTACCACCAAAGCCAGATCTCTACGTAACTCGAGAATACTTGTGTCAGATAATTAGCCAGCAACTTTCTGTAAAGAGAGCGCTCGCCATGGGGATTCTGCGATAATGATTTTATAATAACGGCGACGTGAGCAACAGCAATGGCGACAGGGGCTGTCTCATGGATATTATCTTCTTTTCCCTCTTTTGAGCAATACCCAATCAGCACAGGTGATAGCTGATGTAGGTAGTTTCCCATCGGACTGGCTGAAAGTATCTGCCCGGGTAAGAAGACATCTTTGTGGATTCTACCAGAGTATTTGTTGATTGAAATTGGCACTATTGCCGGTCAAGGGAATGCGGCGGAAGAATTCACGCTGCCCTTATCTCAATTCGAATTTGGCCGCAGAGAAATGTGGAATGCACTGCTTAAATACCTAATCAAAAAGGAACGCTGACATGCGTTGCTTTGCTTCCTCATCTTTCCAGTCAATCAAAGTTCGTTCCTTCGATTCTGCCATCTTGATTTGTACCAACGGCTCCATTGCTGCCCGTTCCTCGTCCGTCAGAAGATGTAACCTCGTCTCCCAGAGTTTCTCATGCGGGACTTCATGGTCCCTGGCACCGAAGAATAACTCATCTAGATACTTCCAGTAGATGCTGTCAAAAGCCCAGCTGTTTCTAGCGGCATAGTTCAACCAAAATCGGCCCGTCTTCCAGCTATCCCGCATGTAAGTCGAAAGGTGAAAGGAACCTGGACCCATCTCACCCTCCACATCTTCCAATGCTGATAACCATATTCCTAACCGTGTCTCATAAATGTGAGCCCATTCTTCAATGCCGTCTTTCCATTCCTCAGGCCACTCGAGCAATAACCACCAAGGACAATCCAAGACGAAGTGAGTTGGCGCGGCATATGTAAACTCCCAGTCAATTACACCATGAACCATTTCGCTTTCATTCATCAGGACAGTCGATGGCCGGAAATGATCATTCCAAAGGCGGAAAGAGCCTGACCGAGGGGGCATCGCGAACCTCGATCGATCGGCGACAGAACGGGCTGACCAGTCATCCTCAGCAAACCCGAAGTTGGAAAGTTGGCCTTGCTTGGCTCGTCTGCGGAATAATTGTCGCGCAACGTATTTGCAACGGCAGTCATCTTCCGACGACACAATTTCATTGTGCTGAAATAGAAGTGTCGCGATGTGCATGTCAGCCAAAGCCACGTACCAATCATCAACTGATTGGTACGTGGAACCTGGAGATGGCAGCACTGATTCGGGAACGTTAGAGAGCTGCACCATACTGGACATATTGAGAGTGATGGGCCGCGCTAATACAGCACATGATCCAGGTGTCGTGCCGACCAGAGAGCCGAGAAGAGGAAATGCGGGCTGTGCGATCTGGAGCACACAACGGGCCATATCCAGATAGAACATTTTGAGTCTTTCTTCTGAGATTTCAGAAGATAAGATCGGCATCTCGCTTTCATCTGGTCGTTGAGCCCACATTAACTCACACATACTCGCCCTGGCACCGTAATCCTGGATGATACTAAACGCCCCTACCTCAGGGTCCATTCCATAATGATAGACTCTGGGAACAGATAACTGAGACTGCCTCGAGAGACGCTCGGTCGTAGCAGCTTCCAAGAAGAGCTTTTCTGCGGCGAAAGTCGTTTGATCCGTGAGAGGTAAACGCACCACAACCCTGAGAGGAGAGCCCCTGAATCGAATTGGGTATGAGACATGTGAGCCGCCGACGTATATTGGAAAGACTATCATTGCGCACTCTTCGAAGACACGCTCGACGAAAGCTGTGATTTGGCGATATCGGGACTGCGAACTAGCTTCTCTCACCGCTTCGTCCCAACCGTCGTCCTTCCGGTCCCATGCATCGTTGTCGGAGTTTTGCCGAGCACGCATTTTCGCGTTGTGCACTGTCAGAAAGAATTCGCTCAGAGTTGATATGTCGTCCTGCCGGGGGGCGGGGGACGTGGGGAGGGGAGGGCTTGAACAAACAAAAAAAATATCAGAGGCAGAGAAACTATGCAAATCAGGTAAAGCCTTTTATTTGCTCACCAGAAACTGGTAAAATGCGGTGACCAGCTGACCTACACTTGTCATCCACCTGCTGCGGTGAGGCACAGTCCTTAGCGACAACCATTTGACAGCCCCCACCCATCGGCACCCTTATGTAAGGCTTGGTGGGTTAAGTAGACTGTTCATCCGTTCCAACCAATACCGCAGCTGTAGCTTCATTCATTGGGGCCTGCCACGTTGTTCAGCAATGAATTGGGAGTTTTTTGGGGAGAGGAAACAAGAGCGAAGCAAGAGGGGGAAAACGCCCGCTTTTTCATCAGCATAACCCTGAACACTAGCTTTCACTATCTCCAGCCTGGTCTGAATCACCGCAGCCGTAATAGGGTGGAGGAGAAAGCAAAAGGAAACCCTTGTGAAAACCATCACCTCCAACGAGACATCAAAGCGGTTTGCATAGGTAAAACTCGATTATGTCGGAGATCGGCCAAGGGAAACCATAATTGATGTGCACTTTTGTTTTGGTAAACACCCATTTCAGAACATGAATCTCTTCGGTTCTTCGTATTTTCCACCGAAAACAGTGGTCAGAAAGTGAAAGACATGTCTGAAATTGTAGAATGAGAATACAAGTTTGAGCCATCAATTGGACGGAAGCTTACTCGAGGCACATTCAATTTCTAAGAAGTGTGTTCATGAACAAGCCATCTTTCATAAGATGCCTATACCGAGATGGCCGTTTCGTGAAGAAGCAAGGACACGATATAATTCTGCGAATAGATCGGCCTTTTGATGCTTCAAATCACAACAGTCTCAAATCAAGCGTATATTGCTTTTCAAGACGACCAGACAACATATTATCATACGTTGAATTCAACGCTTTCTTCAAGTGAGATCCTCTCTTCGTGCTCTGATAGGCGAATAGTCCAAATTTGCTAAAGTTTATAGTATGTCATCAAGCAAGGGTGATAAGCAGCATAGGAAGACCGATTCGGACGACAATTTCGAACACCAAACTGTCTTGTATGACAAGTCCATGAGAAAGGGTGATATGCACCATGACAAAAAGCAAGATAAAGGCAAGAAAAGACAGGATGATAATTTAGTCAAGTCGAAAGAAATAATGATGAACACTCACCGCGCTGCCATTGCACGGAGATAAGATGCTCAGAATTGGGGAAAGGATGAACGAGATGAAAAAGACGCGAAGGAGAAGGCGTAAATTCCGAATGGAAGCTTTACGTCTGCTCCTAATTGCCTGATTGACCTTTGCGACGACACCCAGGAAGTCTCTTTGACCAATAGAGCATTACACTCATTACCATCATTTGAGCCCGGACTTAGCAGTCAATTAGATTTCAAATGAGTCGTTCCTTATTCAGTTAGAACAAATTCACATTTTTCAGAGGTGCCATACTGAGCGTCGTTTAACAATGGGCCCAGTAGAATGCGGCATGTCAATTATAGATTTACTTTGATTTGCTAGCAAGCGGGTGGTTCCGACGCAGTTGCTACACCCGAGACGGGTGCCAAATAACGCGGTGGGCTGGGTGGTCACTAGTCACTTCCAACATAACATGGAAGCGGGTTGAGATCAAAGTCGACTGTGGCGGATGCGGCACAGAGCAGAGGCATATCCAATTTTAGTCATCTCCTGATTTTGCTAACGCTGTTTAGGAAGGTCCCGGTGAATTTGATGATGACAATTTCCCGGAAGCGAGCCTTTTGAGCCACTCGCAATGGGCCATTGTCTTGGTACGGAGACTTCGGTTGGCGTTAACGCTTGCTCTGTATACAGGCTCTGTGTGGCTGTGCCTGGAATACGAAGTTATTGTCGAAATGCTCCCGCGGGGGAGGGGGTATTTAGAGACACTATTGCCGTCCCACTTTTGACTTCCTCATTTGAATGGGAAAGAGTCTTCCAAAACCTGCCAGCACTCGACTTCTTACAACCATGACACTCGCACCCACTTCAACTGTCGCCTTAGCGTCAACCACAGAAGTTGGAAAAGATGCCCTCACAACTCCGTTCAGGTATCCTTGGGACTGCGCTACTATTCGGGAGGCTGCATCGTGGATTCACGTAGACGGGAAGACAAAAGGGACCACTGATATAGCGTTTTCAAATCTGGCTAATCCGCGCATCTCAGCATGCCAGCCATCCCAGTGGAAGAAAAACTACGGACGCAGGCAATTGAACTTCAGTCCTGCAGTGTGTCCAAGTGGCTGGGTAACACATCTCCTGGCTACAAAAACTATATCTTCTACCACACTATCCACGGCATATTGCTGTCTGAGGTTGGCGCTATCACCGTCTTGGCATCCCCATAGGTCGCCTGAAGTTACTAACAATGATAAGCAATTACCGACCAGTCACAAATATCTCAGACATACTGCCAATCGAGACCATGTATCCGGTATGCTTGGGGTACTTCGACAGCTCCTATGACACATATGGCAATCGCACGGCTACATATTCAAACGGATCAACCACAGTATATACCGAAGGATATGATCTTCATCCTGCATGGCACATCACATGGCAAGAGTCCGACACCTCTACACTGTCTCCGCCGCCACCAAGTCTGTCAACGACGTTGGATACTTGGGTGCCCGGCGAAGCGATTGCTACGACAAGCACAGCATACCGACCTGAAGGTAATCGTGGTCTTACTGAGTTTTTGGTTCTGGTTACAGTCATTCCTTCAGTTATAGGAATCATGCTGTGCGGTTGCTGTGTGTGGTGTTGTGTGTCGAGTCGCAGAGACAAGCGGAAGAAGACTGGTGTTTACGCCGAGCCATTGCCTACGGTTAGGCGCACACAGGCTGAAGTCGAAGAAAAGTAGGTATTTTGACGATTCTTTCTGGGTTTTCGGTACACAGCAGATGTCATGTTCATTATGGCATTGGGCAAGTAGTATGATATACGGTATGGGATATCTTTGAGTGAACCTTCCATCTGGCTTATCAGGACTGTGAACTCTATTGCTAGCAATCAAGCACCCACTTGCTCTAATGCCTTTGAACCATCTGACATGGAATACAAAGCCAATGTTTCAGCTTCTAATGATTCAGCGCTGGTATGGCAGTCAAGCGGGCCGATCTCACTGATGCCTTGTGGTGGTGGTAACGTGCTCCGTGTTCCGGGGGACTACCGGGGCGTCGATGGGATAGACCCATCCCCACGGATGTCGTGGGGCCATACCAGGCCGTCGAGTCCAGGCCGATGTGGACCCAAGAATTCAGGGCCGGAGGCGGTCCGCGGGGTCTGGGCCTCAGGCTTGTAGCTCCGTGAGACGAAACAAGGTTAAGGGCGATTCCGAGTAGATTATAATTGTCAAAATTCAGCCGAGAAACTTTCCGTCTAGAAGCAAATAAGGTTCGCGTGAGGTTGCAATTCTCCCATTGCCAACTTGGTTATCGGGCACCGCGATGAGGGCTACTGCAGCTTACTTCGGTAGCTTGATAGCGCTAGCTTCGTCCCGCGCATCCCATGCACAACTCGGGCGATGAAGTTGACTATCTCGGCCTGAACGCCGGTAGTCACTGTTCAGCTAGACGTAGTGGAGATTCTCGAACGAGAACTTATCAGAACGGTACATTGGTCACAACGGGGCTCATGCGGGGAAGAGCGCCGTTCCTGCGCTTTTTACCCTAGAAGAATTCTATCTCTAGCTTCTATACGTGGCCATCCTTGGCTCCCGGATAGCTAATACTAAAGATTACGATTCCTGGGCAGTGACTTTTGCAGTCGTCTCGTGCGACTCATGCTGGGGCGACTGACCAGGTGGTGCTGGCCCATCTTTTTCCCCCGATCGGTCTAGCGTACGCATGGATGAGACCTCTTGATAAAGGCACAGAACCCAGTATACGCAACCCAGAACATGATATGCAGGAATCCTGCATTCGACGACCACTCATTCGGCAGTTTTGAATTAGCCATGATCCTCGGAGATTCTCGTGATATATCGTCAGCTCGCTGCACACAATTGCGCTGAATCAGGCCGAGAAGCTACAAACTCTTTTTTGTTCATTTTACATCTCAACAGCTGTCATGTCACAGCCAATGTCTTCCTTTGAGGTTCCTGGAACGGTTCAACTCGTTGACACCCAGGGTGTTCTTGATGTGAAGCACGGAAGTGGCCAACCCAACATCGTACTTGTTCCTCAGCCGAGCAACGACCCCAATGATCCGCTCGCGTGGACTCAGAAGCGCAAGACATTCAACATCATTTGGGTGATGATTTGGTGCTTCTTCATTGCCGCCATCGTTTCCGGTCTTTCGCCCGCCTATCTGCAAATACAAGCCGACACGGGAATATCAGTCGCCAACCTGAGTACGGGCAATGGCCTGATGTACCTCTTCCTTGGATGGGGAACACTGATCACCCAAAACTTCGCTTTGGTCTATGGCCGACGACCTAGTCTCGTTTTCTCCATTGTCTTGACGACCTTCGTCACTCTTTGGTCCGCATACACGAAGTCGAGCGCCGAGTTCTACATCAACAGAATCATTCTCGGCGTTGTCTCCTCCCCGATGGAGACCCTTATCGAGGTCATCATTGATGACCTCTTCTTCGTTCACCAAAGGGGGTTCTACATGGGAATCTACAGCTGGACGCTATGGTGCGGTGCTTTTCTCTGCCCCGTGGCTTCAGGATTTGTGGCTGGAGCCCTGGGGTGGCGATGGATTCAATACATCCTGTCCATTTTGGGTGGCGCGCTCAGCGTCTCAACGTTTCTCTTCTTTGAGGAGACGATGTTCTACCGACCGAGTGTTCACCCGGAGATCATTGGCACGGCAGGGCTCAAAGCTGACGCTGTTGACACTGAGGGAGGAGTTTTGAGTGATCGGGACGTGAACGAGACCAAAAAGCCCCAGCCTGACGAGATTGGAGTCGCGACGATAAACTCTAGTATCGACGTTAACGAGCCACAGACATACAGCTCTGTTACCGATAGGCCGTTCTGGTCGAAGTTGAAGCTCTGGGGATACCAGGACTCTCGCAAGCCAAGCAACTTCAAACGAACCCTTCTGCCTTTTCATCTGCTGCGGTTTCCGACTGTCCTTTTCGCGGGTCTCCTAGTCGGCGGCATTCTGTCATGGTATAATGTTGTCGGCGGGTCCCTTGCCCTCATACTCGGCAATCCTCCGTACAACTTCGGCTCGAACGTTATCGGTCTCTTCTACCTGGCTGCTGTCATCGGGGTCTCCATTGGCTGTGCCATCTCTGGTTGGGCAAGCGATGCGTTGTCGGTGATCATGGCGCGTAGACATGGCGGCGTGATGGAACCGGAACATCGGCTCTGGCTGGGCATCGTGGCACTCATTGCCCATCCCATCGGATGCATTCTTTACGGAGTCGGGGCATCGTTAGGAATTCATTGGGTTGGCATTGCCTTTGGACTGGGAATCATCTCAGTCACGCTACCCTTAGGCACTAGTCTGGCTTTCACATACGTTCTGGATAGCTTCAAGGAAGTTGCTGGAGAAGGATTTGTATCTGTTATTATGATTCGTAATACTATGGGTAAGTCTCTCACGCTTTCGATCGGCAGCACAGAAGCTAACGTACTTTAGGCTTTGCCTTTAGCTACGCTGTCGTACCAATGATTGAGAATATTGGCCTCAGAAATGCGTTCATCCTGACGGCTGCACTTGGTGTGGCTCTGTGGGCTTTGTGTGTGGTCATGATCTTCATCGGCAAGCCGCTGAGGAGAAATGCTGCATCACAATACTGGAAGCTAGTCGAGAAGCACGGAGCTAATGCTCATTGAATACCGCAGTCTAGAGTAAATTCGTTTTTAATAACACGTAGAACATCCTCCAAAGAACTCTTTGTCCCAGCAGGTGGTAGGTAGTACGCTCTCAGTATCCCTAGCATACTCGTAGACTCTGCATCGAAGTTGGGTAGGCTTGTACCACCACTAGCATTCCAAATTGCGATTGGCCAGCGGCCTCAACAGCCGAGATAGACTCTTCACTTTTGACTTCTGTGATAGTTGTCAGATCTTTGATATGGGGTGTGGAAACTTTGGGTGACAACGCGATCGCTGTGAATACAAGGTTCATATCATCTAACTTATTTTCTCGGTTACATGATTTGGACATTTTGTCCACGGAAGAAGGCTCAATTTACTCCGCAATCATTTGGAGACGGCACGGTCACAGGTCTGGTCAGCATTTCCTCAAGACGGCGGCCACCGCCGAGGAGGAGGGGCTATCAGAATTGGATCACTTCTATCAGGAAATTTAACGAAAATGTTGAACCCCAGCTGACGGTATCAAAAGACCCATCATACATCAAGCGCTGATAACCATGCTCCGTAGATAGAACTTGGAGAGTGACAACTTCCACTATCATGACCATTTGGTCGTATCTTTCGACGAATGTAGGTTGTTGTCAACGGGGAGGCTCTCCTATTCCGGTTGTAAGATATCCATCCGAAGCTCCACATCAAAATTGGCATGCCGATCGTCTTAATCTGTCTATTTGCAGGATGGAGCTACATGCGGCTCCGATCTTGGCAACCCACTTGTGTGCATGCTTGCGCGGAGCCGGGCATAGCAGTTCAATACTCACCCTCAAACACCCCGCATTATGGCGCTATACCCGGTCCAGTAACAACATGGACCACTTCCTGGACCTGGACATCATGACGGACTGACAACAGTCAAGATCGACCCGCAGTTATCCATCCCTCCACGTTCAGATAGGAGCCAAGGAAGCGGCCCGGGTGGGGAGTATTCAAATGACGCCACCAGGTTAGCAATTAGATCGACCACACTGCTGCCTACGACCTGATGGGCCCTGTCAACCCCGCATAAGTTGGCTGTGCTTCAACACGTGGTAGTCTGACATCGGTCGACGCGGTTATCGAGAGCTTGGCACCACACGCGTAGATAAGTAGGCGCAGTAGATATGACTTCAGATAGTCTCCATCACTGGCCACGATCCGCAAACCAAGTCACCTCCGAAAGCCCACCACGAATCAATTTCTTTCAACTCTGCAACGACAATCTGAATCCTGAAACATGGCATCGGCACAGTTCTTCAACTATCCCGGTACCGAATCCAATGCGGAGCAATATCATTACTCTCAAGCTGTGAAGCTGGGCAACATTGTCCGCACATCCGGTCAAGGCGGGTGGGATGAAAACGGCGCCATCACCCCAGACCTTGAGAAGCAGATCGCCATTGCTTTCGACAACGTTCTCAAGGCCCTTAAGGCCGCCGACCCTCGGCTGACCTTCAACGACATCCATGCAATCCGCTCGTATCATCTCGACATGGATTCGAGTTTCGATGTTATGACGGCGCTTTTCAAGAAGCTCTTCCCCAATCACCGACCTATTTGGACTTGTATCCAAATTGGCAAGCTTGGGCTAGAGGGCATGCAGGTGGAGATCGAGGTTGAGGCTCTCATTCCTTCTTGAAGCTTCGAAGGACATGCTGGTTAATTGGCAAGGATAATGGTATTAAACAACATGCAATATGAAAGATCACTGAGGTACTTCCATGACTCACTTAGTGTTTATTTTGCTTTTTTACGATACATTGCAGCTGTGATGCAAGCTTTGACACAGGCTTTGGCATCACCAGCTTAACCACATGGACCATGCGCAAGGCGTCCAATAGACAGCCCATGATTGTGGTTTCTGGAAGGCGTGTGAGGTGACTTGTGTCAATTCCTGCTCTCGGTGTTCCCAAACTTTAGGTATTCCGCAACGAACCAGAAGAGTCTCTAAAAGGGTACACAGAGGATAGGAAACTATAAAGCGGGCCAATCTATATCTTGAGTAGCAATGTCATTCGTATCTACTTCATTCTGGCGCCGGCCGAAGCCGTTGCCATGTTTGCGCCCACTATCTATAACATGTAGTCCCCCCTTTGATTCAGGCCTTCAACTTCTCAAGACTGTCTTCAGCTGATCTTTACAAGCGAATTTCATCTCTCTTTCAAATCTTACCAACATGTCCAAAACCTTCACGCTCCAGGATGTTGCTCAGCGGTCAACCGATCGCACTGGCCTTATTGTTGTCAGTAAGAAGGTTTACGACGTAACAGAGTATTTGACCGAGCATCCGTATGTGTTCCAGCGCTCTTTCACACCAAATTGTCATATCTAACTTTCAGCGGTGGTGGCGACGACATTTTAGTTGAGGTTCTTGGCCAGGATGCCACTGAAGCCTTTCACGAAGTTGGACACAGCGAAGCTGCTAGGGAGAAACTCGAGTCACTTCTGGTTGGGAAATTGAAAGATGAACCTCAGGTAAGCCTACTGTCAACGAAATCTGGATATTTTGCTCAACTTCTTCCTAGATGCAAGACTCCAAGGTCAAGTCTGTTGGAGCTGCCTCATCCTGGCGACTGCAGCGGAGTACGATGGACTTGGCTATTGTATTCCTCCTGCTGTCAGTCTCGGCAGCCTTCTTCCGATTCAAAACGGCGCCAGCCAATGATTCTTGATGTAGGATATGCCCAAGCTAGAGGTCAATCAACCTTATCATGTCCGCTCATCCATGTGCGCCATGACTGTGCCATGTTCGACGCCCCACTAAAATGGTCCAAATTGTTACCCAATTCGGAAAGCTGAGGTTGGAGCTCAAGCCGCACGCCCTGCATCAACCCCGCACCAGCCGACCCCTCCGCCGGAGCTCAAGAACCAGGTCTCCAGGATGTTAGAGCTACCCTGGGCATGTCTTGCGGAATGCGGGGGAGCTCTGTAGGCTGTTTTGGGGAGGCCTTTTGGTAGCTCGTCTCAAATTGCCCATCTTTTTTCTACAACAGGAGAATAGTTTGCCATGTAGCGTAGGGCATGCGGGTCTGTGATAACGACTGGCTCGATGGTCAACTATGTTGCCCAAATGGGTTCAATGACAAATAAGTATTCGATTTGTGAGCAATTGATTGTCACTGTGTCTGAGAACGCTCGATATGGCGGGGTCTTCGGGGTGTCTTAAGATGCGCAAGCTGCTCTGCGGGCTTTCTGCGCGTCTTCCTCCCACGTTTTATTTTCGGCACTGCCGTCACTGATACCGGATCACCTCGTATACCACATCTTCATTTCCAAACTCTTCAACATGTCGGCACCTACAATAGATCTCACTGCGCCAAACGGCACGAAGATCAACCTGCCCACTGGTCTTTTCATCAACAATGAGTTTGTGAAGGCCTCGTCTGGCTCTAAAATCACTGCCATCAACCCGAGGTACGTTCATTTTGACGAACCAGGTCTCCATATCGATGATGCCGTCAGCTAAACGAATCATGCAGCGATGAGTCCGAAATCGTCTCTGTCGAAGCCGCATCCCCAGAAGACGTCGACAAGGCCGTAAAGGCTGCACGTGCCGCCCTCTATGGTCCCGGCTGGGGCGACATCTCCAACACCGAGCGAGGCCAACTGATCTTCAAGCTGGCAGATCTTGTTGAAGAACACCAAGAAACCATTGCGACTCTGGAGACTTGGAATGGCGGAAAGCCCTTCAGCGTGGCTGTCGGTGAGGACCTCGCTGAGACGATCGCCACCTTGAGATACTACGCTGGATGGGCCGACAAGATCCACGGCGAGACAATCCCAACAACACCACAGAAGTTCGCTTATACACTCAAGCAGCCAATTGGTGTTTGCGGTCAAATCATTCCCTGGAACTACCCAGTGATGATGGCGGCGTAAGTTGAAATCCTCAAAGCTCTCCGGAATTACCTTGCTCACTAGGATTTTGCAGCTGGAAGCTCGGCCCTGCTTTGGCTTGTGGTAATACTGTGGTTCTCAAGCCTGCCGAGCAGACTCCTCTTTCTATTCTTTACTTCGCTACCCTGATCGAAAAGGCCGGGTTCCCGCCTGGTGTTATCAACATTGTGAACGGATTCGGAAGAGAGGCCGGAAACGCCCTCGTCTCCCACGAGGACGTCGATAAGATCGCCTTCACAGGTTCCACTGCAACTGGTCGTCAGATTATGAAGGGGGCTAGCGTCAACCTCAAGAACATCACCTTAGAGACCGGTGGCAAGTCACCCCTTGTGGTCTTCAAGGACGCGGACCTCGACCAAGCCGCCAAGTGGGGACATGTCGGCATCATGAGCAATCAAGGCCAGATTTGCACTTCGACGTCCAGAATTCTTGTTCAACAGGAGGTTTATGAGGAGTATGTCGCACGATTCAAGCAGATCTGTCTCGAGAACAAGGTTGGCGACCCCTTCAAGGACGACACTTTCCAAGGTCCTCAGATTACCAAGGCCCAGTACGACAAGGTCTTGGGATATATCCAGTCGGGTAAGGATGAAGGTGCCAAGCTAGTTACGGGCGGTGTTCCCCACAAGAATGTTGGTGATGGTAAGGGCTTTTTCATTGAGCCTACTGTTTTCATTGATGTGAAAAAGGATATGAGAATCTTCCAAGAGGAGGTCTTCGGACCTTTCGTTGCCATCACGCCCTTCAAGACGGAAGAAGAAGCCATTTTGCTGGCTAACAACACGTCTTACGGTCTTGGTGCGGCGTTGTTCACCCGCGACATTGAGCGCGGCCATCGGGTAGCAGCTCGCCTGGAGTCCGGCATGGTGTGGATCAACAGCTCGAATGACTCTGACATTCGCGTTCCTTTTGGTGGTGTCAAGCAAAGTGGTGTCGGTCGCGAATTGGGAGAGGCAGGCCTCGCAGCCTACACACAAACGAAGGCTGTGCACTTGAATATGGGAACGGTTCTGTAGAGTAGCGACATTTGGGTATATTTTAGTGTGTATGGACGAACATAATACCATTTCATAGTACAATCGCATCAACTCCAAGTTCCGAAAACATTTCAAACCACGAAACCTCCTCCCGATCAGCCTTCCAAATCCCAGTGAGAACATCAGACACAGAATGAAACGAAGCGAATCGTATCTCATCACGGATGACCTGAACCAAACCCAACACCGCCTTTCGATGCCTTGGTGAGGACACATGGGCACCAGCCACCAGAAGTGGGAAGATGACACAATTGAGCACCTTGGACGGTTGCTTGATGTCTAGAATGCACTCCAAACACGGAAGAACGTGCTGCTGCACAAGGGAATGAGAGACTGGTAGGCCGCATATGGCTCGGTACATGTAGATGAGTGCCGTGTGTTGAAAGACCCGAATAAGTGTGAAAGCGTCGTTGGCCACCGTCTCAGTTTCGGTATCGCTCTCTGCTGCGTCGGTGATTCTGGCATACACCGGCGATAGGGCAGTCTCGAAGTCCCTCACGGTTGACATGGACAGTTGCTCTGATTCTTTGTTCAAAGCGTCTAGATACCATGCCAGGCGAGATATCTGCTGGAAGACTGATGCCAATGAAGACCTGCCGAGGATATCTCTCCCCCACCAAACAGCTCGGGTATCTATCGTTTCCCAGATCTCTGCCTTGAAGGCAGGCTGGCCTCCCTTAAGCATGACTGATGTGAGGTCCGTAGACGCAAATTCCGAAAGGAGCATATGTATCGACTCGTGGCTGGTTTCTAGGACGGTGTTGATGCCTCCCAAGCTGTCGACGATTGCCCGTACACCACCATGGTGGCTCGTGGTCGATGCGGAAGCTTGTGCGCACTCTAGATACCCGTCGTGGAAGTAGAGCAGTAGTACTGCCAGAAGCAGTGTCATCAGCGACTCCTTGTCGATCTTGGCTATCTGCGTGTCGCCCAGCTCGCCTCTCAAAGCCGCCAGGCATTCCAGCCGCTTCATGCGGAGTAGGTTACGGCTATTACGCCCGTCTTGAAGCACCCGGTGGGCGTCGGCAATGACACATGTCGCCAGAAGCACGACTCGATGTTCGAGAGCCTGCAGAATCGGCGCGGCACAGGGCTCTGGTGCGGTTGTGAACATTGGCCATAGGCGGTGATGGAAGTAGTCGAGTGCGCGTCTCTCGTCGGCGGCCAATGATGAAGCTAGTTGCACATCTCGGGTCGTGATCTGGTAGATGGCCGGGGCCTTGATGGTCGGACGGGTGCACCACTTCAGTCTCCGGACGCTGAAATCGCAATCAGCGCCAATCTTGGCGCATCGAACGCAAGTCGGCTTGGTGAGATCGCACTTGATGCGTCTTTTCTTGCAGGGCCAGCAGGAGCCTTCGACGACTCTGACGCGGTTGGTGACCATGATGCGATGGCTTGATCGAATTGGGAGTCGGATCTCCTTATGTTCAGATGACAGATGGAGAGCTGAATTGAAGAATCATGCAGAAAGAGGGTCCGATAAGGAACACAGAGATCTGACGTTGGTCGTTATCAGTGTCGAGAAACCCGCTCCGCAAGCCCGCCCCTCTCACCGATAGGCGATAAAGGGTTCGGCACCTGGGGGAGATGTGCGGGGAAAGGTGTGAGGATGCGTTGGATCCGGGCCGGGGTGTCTGGCCGTGAATTTGTCTGCCCGCAGGATTTGGTCCATCTTCTTTCCATAATGGGTCTAGTTGGTGTGAATTGACATTTTCTAGTCGCGACTCCGCACGTTCTACGGAGTCTGAATGACAAGTCGAGGCTTAGTTTAGGGTCTACCCCTGCATGGATTTGCGACAGCTAGGCACAACTACACAATAAAACTGTCGTGAAGTCCGTCTAGCGAAAGCGACTGGCGATCATTGACTTTGCCACAGTCCAGTGAAACAAAGCTCTGATCATCAGGGCAGAGAGAAAAGTCATGGGCACCAACACCAACATCACGGACATACCGATAGCCTTTCTACCCGCGATCACGACGAACGCCGCTGTTGTTGTCGCTGCAGCGCTGATTGCGACTCTGTTCATCAGCAGCCAACTACTACAGTACAACTCAACGTCAAGAGACTCATTAGAGATCACACAGGTATCAGGCTGACCCGGAACTCGGAATTTCTTCAGTCTATGCATGCTGACGAATACTGAGTAGCTGTACTGTTACCCCGTCAAAGGTCTCAGAGGATGCACTCTGCAACAAGCTCACCTAGGAAAATATGGGTTCGTAGGGGACCGAACATTTTCTCTGCAGAGAGTCCGTCGTGATGGTGATAACGATGAGAACAAGAGATACGAGACCATGTTGGCCGGGTATTACCTGCAACTTGCACTGTTCCAAGCGACAGTAGAATTCGACGGAAGAAGCGAAAATTCAAGCAGAGGCGAAGTTGTAGTAAGATGGTATGGCGGCGATACCGACTTTGGCACAGCTGCAAGAGAGGCTGGGGTCAACACCAAGGACGAGATTCGATTTCCTCTCACGCCCTCCACCCAAGGCTGTGATGAATATAGCATCAGCTTGCATGCCAGCGACGCGAAAGCATACGATATGGGCGATGAGTTGTCATCCTGGTTCTCGGAACGGCTTGGCTTTGAAACCAGGTTGGCCTATATTGGCAACGGATCACGACCAGTCCTCGGCTCAATGGCACCTCACAGCAAAGGCGGACTGAAAAGGGCTCGGCTCCTGCAACGTATCCAGTCACTTGTACCATTCCTTTCTCTCCCAGAAGAGCGATTGGTCTTCAATGATCTGGCTCATTATCTTGTGGTTACCGAAGAGTCCAACGACCAGGTCACATCTCGATTAGACGGGGACTATCGAATGGACATCACCAAGTTTCGACCAAACATCGTCGTGAAAGGTGCATCGGGCCCTTTCGTGGAAGACTTCTGGGGCGAATTGACGTTCGGCGGAGGAGTTCAAATGCCGCTGACAGCCAACTGCTACCGGTGTCAGAGTATCACAGTAGACTTTGCTACTGGGAAGACGGCAACCGATGATCGTGGTATGGCTTGGAAGAAGTTGAACAAGGACCGACGAGTTGATAAGGGCGCCAAGTATAGTCCGGTATTCGGAAGATATGGGTACTGTTTCGGTTCTTCAGTTGGCAAGAGTGTGAAAGTCGGAGAAAGTGTCAAGGTTACTCATGTCAACGCTGCGAGAACCACATTTGGTATGTTTAGGCACGGAGTGAGGTTGAAGTTGCGCTAATGACTGCTTTTTAGATTGGCCGCACCTAACCACCTTCGGTCTCAACCAGACGAAAAAGTAGATTTCGCAAGATCGGTTACAAAAAGAAATATCAAGACTACTGGAGCCAGGCAACTGATAAGCCGTTATTGATCACTAGTATTTTGAAGAAAAGATCTCGACTGAAAAGCTTTGTTTGAGTTGTAATAGCTAGTATATCGTGTCGTCCGGGGCGTCACATGACTGACCTTCAAGCCGATAGAAGTCACGAATCGGAAAGATGCCGACCGATGGGAAAGTCAGAGTTCCCAACAATGCCACTCTCCAAAATCCCGTTTCATGGTAGTCTGTGAGTCTTGCGAGCCTCGGACGTACCTGATGCCCGAGCCGAAACTCAAACATTACCTAGCGGGAACTCAGAAGTGATCGAAGCGCAATCATCATCTGAAGTTTGTTGCTATTTGTAATCCCCATTAACGCTCTCATCGGGACCAGTACATAATCAAGGTCGTTGCCATTCTGGGCGCAATTGGAGAAGCAAGCATCCCATCTTTCTCTGTTATCTCGAAATCATGGATCTCAATCTCATTATGTCGGAATCGACCACCACAACCCAACCGTGGTCTCTGGCCGGGAAAACAGCGATTATCACAGGAGGTTCGCGAGGAATAGGACGAGGGATCGCGATACACTTTGCGCGAAAGGGCATTGCCAACATTGCCATCACTTTTGTCTCGAATCAGGCAGCCGCGGAGGAGACCCTGAAAGCCTGTCGCGAGCTCGGCGCTCAGCGGACGTGTATGATCCAAGCCAACATGGTCGACCATGATATTGGTCAGCGAGTTATCAATGAAGCCCTTTCTGGATTGGAGGCGAAGACCATCGACATCCTGGTCAATAACGCAATCTTGGGAAACGCCGATAGACCTAAAGCGGTGACCGAGACGACACCCGAAGACTTCGCTGAGATGATGCACGCCAACGTGTTTACCCCTGTCAGCTTGACCGTCGCGTTCATGCCCCACGCTCCAGCGTATGGCGGACGAGTCATCAACATCTCTAGTATCGCTGGCAAGCAAGGAAATAGGGACCCAATCATGACCTACGGCGCAAGCAAGGCTGCCCTGGAGAGCTTTACAAGGTCCTTTGCAGAGCAGTATTCCGCGCAAAAGGGCATGACGTTCAATAGCGTCAGCGTTGGCCCGACGGCGACTGACGCCTTCGAGAATGCTAAGAAGACCTTCCCTGCAGATTTTCTCGATCAACAGGTCAAAGATATCACAGCTGCAACTAGGATTGGCGAGCCGGAGGATATCGCGTACATTGTTGGCTTTTTGGCGAGTGAGGAGGGTCGCTGGGTGAATGGT
Source organism: Colletotrichum fructicola Nara gc5 (assembly GCF_000319635.2). Taxonomy (NCBI): domain Eukaryota; kingdom Fungi; phylum Ascomycota; class Sordariomycetes; order Glomerellales; family Glomerellaceae; genus Colletotrichum; species Colletotrichum fructicola. Next base: position 567,048 of record NW_027094051.1, on the reverse strand, counting down.
GCTGCTGTGAGTGCGAATGGTGGTCACAAGAGTGTGCTGGCAGCTTTCGGCTAGAGAAAAAGCGAGGAAACCTGTGCGACAAGAGACGATGAATACAGATATCAAAATTTCTTTCTTATCGATCGCTTGGCACGGGATCACATTTCCTTGTGGTCGGAGGCTAGAAAACGTTGTGCATTGCAAGTGTTTCTTGTTCCATCGTGTGCGACAATAAGCCAGCCAGCCATCCGCCATCGAGAGAACTCCGCCAATTTAACAGGAGGGCTGATGAACACCTCTCAGGGGGCATGCCGCCGGGATGCGACCTTCTGGGGACCTAATTTAGTTTGCTCCACTGGACCATCTGCACAATGGCGACATCCGGGATCCTCTCCGGCCGACATCCGAGGCGCAGGATATGTCATCTCATGTCCGGAATCTCCTTGCCAGCATCACTACGTGGAATGATGTATGTCTTCCTCGTACTCAAGGCTTATCTGTAATTCAAACGGTTTGTGAAGGACCTCAGTCTGGTGCACAATGGGTGCTGAACGGAATGATTCTGCCATGGAGGCAACCCCGCGGAAGCTGGTCAACATCGAACATGTCCTGGAGAACGCCACTCTTGCCGAAAAGATCTCGCTGCTAGCAGGTAGGTCTTCCCCTGCAATCTAGGGACATCAATTGACAGACTCGTAGGTTCCGACTTTTGGCACTCCACACCTCTTTCACAGTACAACGTCCCGGCTGTCAAATGCACCGATGGGCCCAACGGCGTCCGGGGCTCCAGGTTCTTCAACCCCGTGCCGGCCCTGTGCATACCCTGCGGAAGCGGCTTAGGAGCAACCTGGAATTCTGAACTGATTGAACAGGCCGGCAAACTATTGTCCAAAGAATGTGAAGCCAAAGGAGCTCACGTCTGGCTTGGCCCAACAGTAAACATCATCCGGTCGCCACTGAATGGCCGCGGCTTTGAATCCTTCTCAGAAGACCCGCATCTCAGCGGAATCCTTGCGGGTTCCATTATCAAAGGCGTTCAATCACAAGGAACCCTCGCCGCTCTCAAGCACTTCGTGGCGAATGATCAAGAAACGGAAAAGATGTCGGTCGATGTTTGCATATCTGACAGAGCTCTACGTGAGATCTATCTCATGCCCTTCCAAATCGCACTGCGAGATAGCAATCCAAGAGTTGTCATGTCGTCCTATAACAAAGTTCAGGGATTGCATGTCTCAGAAAGTTCGAAGATTCTACAAGACATCTTGAGGAAAGAGTGGAGATTTGACGGGCTTATCATGAGCGATTGGTACTAACCGCCTCTGTCCTTTCGTATGCACTGGCTGATCTTTTTAGGTACGGTACTTACTCTTGCGAAGCCGCCTTGAATGCCGGTGTCGACATTGAAATGCCTGGACCTAGCAGATATCGCGAGAAGGAGGCCCTTTCTGCGGTTTTCTCGGGCAAGGTTGCGCAACATACTATCGATGAACGCGCCAGGAAGGTCTTGGAGTTCGTCAACGATGCGGCTTTGGCAAGAGTTGGAAAGGAAGAGACCACTCGGGATGTGCCTGAGGATCGAAATCTCAATCGACGCCTAGCTGGCGAAAGCATTGTGTTGTTGAAGAATGAGGAGAACATCTTGCCGTTGACAGCAGAACAATGCGATGAAGTGGCTGTGATTGGACCCAATGCAGAGATCCCGGCTGCATGTGGTGGTGGAAGTGCTAGTCTGCGGCCCTACTATACCAGCTCTGTCCTGCAGGGTATCCGAGGGTCACTACCACCAAACGCGAAGGTCCATCATGAACCTGGCGTCTATGAACACATCTTACTGCCTCCCTTCACTGCAGAACATGTCTTTAACGACGCAGGTCTCCCAGGGGTTACTATCGAGATGTTTAATGAACCGCATAACACGGCTAGCCGGAAGCCATTCGATCACGTCACAATACCCGACACAACGTATCAACTCATGGACTACAGACATCCTGACAAGGCGGAAACGTTCTTCATGTCCATGCGAGCGCATTTCACTCCCGAACACACCGGACCGTATGAATTCGGTCTCGCATCATACGGAGAAAGCAATTTGTACATCAACGACGAACTTGTCATCGACAATTCAACTGAACAGACACCAGGAGGGATGTTCTTTGGTAAAGGATCTGCAGAAAGGCGAGCTGTCTACGAGATGACAGCCGGGGAGCGCTATGTCCTGCGGGTGGAGGCGGGAAGTGCCTCGACATCAAAGGTAACTGGTGGCTCGTTGCTAGCGATTCCAGGTGGGGCTTGCAGACTTGGTGGGTGTCGGAAAATCGATCGTAAAGAAGGCATCCGGAGAGCAGTCGAGCTGGCTAAGAGATGCAAATACACTGTGGTTGTAGCTGGTCTCAACGTGAGTTAGATCTGAAGTTCGACAAACCAAGCTCACACACGCGCAGGCCGATCTAGAAAAGGAAGGTAAGGACAGAAGAAACATGGACTTGCCTCCTCATGTCGACAAGCTCATTTCTGCTGTCTTGAAAGCCCAGCCAGACGCCATCATCGTCACACAAGCAGGCAACCCCATCCGGATGCCCTGGAGGCACTCGGCGAAGTCAATGATTCACAGCTGGTATGGCGGCAACGAAGCCGGGAATGCTGTCGCAGATGTCCTCTTCGGGCGCATCAACCCGAGCGGGAAGCTACCTATGACATTCCCTGACCGTTTGGAAGACAACCCTGCCTTCCTTAGCTTTGGCAGTGACAACGGGAAAGTGCATTACTCCGAGGGCGTGTTCGTCGGATATCGATGGTATGAGACGCGTCGTATCATGCCTGCATTCCCTTTCGGGTGAGTTGGTACCTCGTATCCGGTTAAAAGTTGAGCTGACAGAAACTTCATAAAGCCACGGACTGAGCTACACAACTTTCGACATTTCAGGGATTCAAGTCAGCCCATCCCATGTCCAATTCAGCATACAAAACACCGGCAAGAGGGCGGGCGCTGAGGTTATTCAAATGTACATCCGCTACTTCGCCGTCTCTCAAGATTCAAAATTCGCCCGGCCGCGACAAGAGCTCAAGGGCTTTAAGAAAATCTATCTTGAGCCGGGTGAGCGGAAACTTGCAACGATTCCCATCGACAAATACAGTACGGCCGTCTGGGATGAGAAGAGGAACAGCTGGTGTTGTGAGAAAGGGGACTACCTTGTTAATGTGGTGTCCGCGACTGAAGGATTGATGGGTTCCTTCAAGATTGAGAAGAGCATTTTCTGGAACGGTCTCTGATCTTCACGCAAATCATAGCAAATCGAGTTCAGACAAGAGCATAATGAGACGGGATATATAGATTTCGTGCTTGAAAAGTACTTCATGATGGCAAGACCTTCGGTATGTGACTAAAAACAGCCCTGAATCTCAGAAGCACCCAGGATCGGCCATATTCCAGTCGGTCTGGAGCGGCATGAATGAGTCCAAGAACAGGTCTGGTTGGCATTCATCATAACTTGGCTCAAATCCCAGTGTCATGGAAACGTCATACGCCGCAGTGTTGCCTCCAAATCCAGCAGGCGGGAACCCCAACGAATTCCCTGTCATATCTTGCGGCATTGCCATGTAGGACTGAGCGCCGTCGGGCTTGGAGATGTCGGGCATCCCGAAGGCATGTGGATGGGCCATATCATGCTGATCTCTCGTCTCCCGACTGTTGTCCAGGTATGGCTGCACATCATCTTCGCCATCTTGTTGAAACTTAAGCTTTCGTATTTCGTCCGTCACGCTGTATTTGGAGTACACTTCACGTGAGCCCCTGCCGGTACTATCCGGCACAGAAGCAGCCTCGCCGATATTTTCATGGGGCTTTTCTAAGTCCCAGTCGGACCTCATTGGGCTAGAGTCACCAGAGTCCCGTTCAGCATCGTGGATCAGATCCGATATACCACCTCGAAGCAACTTAGTCGTTGGGTAAACTTCGGAGGGAGTCTCAAGGATATCCGAGCAAGCTTGAAGCTTGGCCAACAATACCGCTCTCGGTAAGCGTGAGAACTCTGGGGACCCGAGGCGGGAGATGACGCGTGCGGAATGGAAGGCGCACATCGCAAGGGACGGGTCAGTAATGAAGATGTCCTTGCCCATTTCTGTTACTGTAGCCATGATGTCCGACACAGCTAGCGCGTGCTCAAGACAGCGATCTCTGCAATAAGCGGCAAATTCTGGTGATAGACTTTGCAGGTCTTCAAAAGGGAGCCCTTCCCGGAAGCCGGGGATAGTAAATCGGTACATATCGCACTGGCATTGGTGCCACCACGCATGAAACATGACAAATGATGTTCTTTGCGGAGTATATGCGCGAAGGAAGAGGTTCTTCTTGTCGAAGTGATAGTGTTGTGGTAATAAACGGCGTAAGTTATCGAGCTCATCAGCAAAACCTTTCAACTGCTCGATGCATTCTGGAAGTGGTTTTCGACGGTGTGTTATCGTGTGAGAGAGTCTTGAAACTGGTGTTAGCTAAGGTACATGTCCAGCGAAAATGGAGAGCATCACCTCTGGATACGATCTCGGATATCAAGAACCCGAATGTTGTACGCCATGAGCCCTAAATCAGACGTAGTAGATATCTCAGGGGGTGATAACGGCTCTGTCATAACGGGGATATCCAGAGTGAAAGACCTCTCATTGCATGGTAGTTGCAGGTGTATGGTCTCTTTGGAACATCCAGTAAACTCAGCTCGCCCACTGGAGTAGAGTGTGTCGAGTGTGAAAATGGCCCACATGAGACGTCTGCGACGTTCTTGCATCAGAAATCCATGGCGGCCGTCCTCATAGTTTAATCTCATCATATAGGCCAGCCGGGCTGCAAGGCATGCGGATATCAGCATCTTACTGAAACGGCGGGCCATGATGTGATCCAGAGTTGTAAGCATGAGTGCTTCAATGTCCGATAGGGAGGGCTCGCTCAGTCGCATGAAGAGTTGCATCTCTGCTTCCTGTATCCATCTAGTCGCTTGTTGCAGACGACCTTGATCTCCTGAGGCAAGATACCGTGCTGTAAGACCACACATGGCCTTCAAGAGTCGAGGGTTGTGAGTGTCCTGTGCCCAACTTTGGCAGAATGTGGCCTTATGGATAAAGCCATAGCAGGGGATAGGATAGACCAAGTCGAAAAAGGCGTCAATGTGCTGTTTGATGATCGACTTATTTACATTCAACTCACTGTGGAAAATGTCAGCGTACGCCGGGCTTCTCTGGAGGGTTTTTACGTACAAGCCGGGGGACGGTGCTTGCGACGGCGCGATCGAGGTACCTCGTGCTGATGAAGACGCTCTACGTGTACTGCCCTCATTGACAGACTCGTCAGCCGATGCTGTGACTGGCTGCCGGTGGGATTTCGGCGATGTGGACTTGGCAGTCAGATCTGGATATTGACAAGGAGTGCCTCTTTGGGAGCACCTCCTGCATGATGGCTGCGTTCCACAGCATTTTGTTTTCTTATCTCGACATTGGATGCATGCTCTGCGGACGCGCCTCTTCTCCAGCCTCAAGTGGCTCGGATCCGCCTGTCCAGCTGACCCTTCATCTTCAAGAGATGCATCGGGGACTGAGAAAGAGCAGTGAAATTTGAGTCTGCGACAGTTTTCGCATCCCCCAGGTGAGCCGTCACATCGGACCTGATCGGATGCGGGTTAGGAACGGTGACCCTCTTCCGAAGCGGAGCACCTCCGATCCGAGGCCGAAAATAAAAAAACTTACCTTTCGGTTCCGGCACTGGAAACAAATCTGCAGGCCCTTTCGGGGTCGCCCGGACGCTCGATATGGAGCAGCCGCCTCCATGCTTTTCTTACCCGCAGCTTCTGCCAAAAATATATGTGAAAGATGCATGAGATCGGGTGATAGGGTTGGGAAGTCGGGGGGGAAATGAGTTCGCGCTCTGTTCCGCCCGAGTTCCGTGATGTTGTTTGCTGCTTTGCCTCCCCCCGAGTTCCGGCCCCCGGAGCTACCCTAGTTCAACGCCAAAAACCCAGCCGGACGGTCACCCGCCAGAAGATTTTCGTTCTGGGCTCAGCTCCTCCACAATTTCCCTCCAGGAAATGTCTCCCCAGTGCCTAGCGCCTTGAATGGCTTCTTCCCCAGTGGGTTTCCCCAAGTTGGGGAAATCTCCCGTCTCCGCCATGCCATGTGTTGGTTTGCCATCAGTCCGCAGGTCGAACGAGTTTTATTGTTTGCTAGTGGAGGCCAAACCTCTGGATCCTTGAGCTCAACCCCACCTTGCAAGGAAGAGAGGCCTAGCTTAATACCAACCAACAAGGCACACGGTTCAGCGCCGCGAACGCGTTCAAGTACTTAAAGATCCGCGATGCATTATCTCCTTCCCCCAGTCTACTCTGTCGGCCGCGGCGTGGATCCCCTCAATCTGATCCAAGAGTTCCTCCATCATGGCGCCAAATAGGATTCTCAAGCACTTCAATCGGACTCTCGCGGTCGCATTCACCGTAGTCGCCATCTCGACCTTCAACTATGGCTTCGACAACGCGGGCTACTCCACGACGCAGGCAATGGACGCCTTCCAGAAGCAGTTTGGCGACCAGGATCCGACAACCGGAAAGTGGAAGATTCCTCCTACTTGGTTATCGTTGTTCAACAGTCTCAACTACATCGGGTTCGCCGCTGGCGTCATCATCGGCAGTCTCGTCAGTGCCCGTTGGGGTCGTCGCTGGTGCATGTTTGGCATGAGTGCCTGGGCAGTAATTCCGGCAACGATCGCTTTGACTTCATCCACCAGAGAGCAAATAATGGCCGCACGTATTCTCAACTGTAAGGCAGCGTTTGAATCTTGATTAAGCGTGACTCTAACATCTCCAAGACATCTACGTTGGGATGGAGTTGGCAGTGGTGCCAGTTTACCAATCAGAAATCGTGCCATCCGAGATTCGAGGATTCGCTGTTGGGTCCTACCAGTTTAGTCTTATGGTGAGAGATAGCCGCTGTTAGCGAGAATTTACTCGGACTAACTGATATTACTAGTTCGGGACTTTGATCGTCAACTCAGTCTGCAGAGGCACCAGCACACTGGAAGGAAACCCGTCTTGGAGGATCCCAATGGGACTCTTCTACGTGATTCCAGTCATAGTGATGTGCCTCATCTTTTTCATCCCTGAGGTAATTCCCAGATCTTCAACTCTAGGTTGTACAAAGACTAACCTTTTGGAAAAGTCGCCGCGATGGCTCTTGACCCAGGACAGAGTTGAAGAAGCCCACGCATCGCTCAAGAAACTCCGAGTCGGTACGATCACGGACGTCGAAATCGACGAACAGTTTGCTGCTTTACAGTACGCTCTGAAACAGGAGGTCGAACAAGGGAAATACTGGGAGTTGTTCAAAGGCGTCAACTTGAAGAGGACTGCCGTGGTCATGGTTATGAACTTCTTCCAACAAGCTACTGGTCAGGCGTTCGCATCGACCTATGGAGCAATCTTCATCAAGGATATCGGAACCGTCAATCCTTTCACCATGACCATTGTCAACGCAATTGTCAATCTGGTCATGGTGTTCATTGGTCTTTACCTAACTGATCGCGTAGGAAGACGGTATGTGTCGTCCCTTTCCTCCTTGAAATATGGTGGACAAACGTTGACGAGCATAATTATAGGCCTCTCCTTCTCATCGGCGCTGTCTTGCAGTTTGCAGCCATCGTGACCATGGGCTCCCTCGGCACAGTTTCGGATCCATCATTTGCCGTCAAGACAGGCATTGTGGCGATGCTGACCGTCTTCGCGGCGTCCTATGTCTTGGCATGGGCACCCCTCAACTATGTCGTGTCGACCGAGATCCCTGCCCTGCGCCTCCGCGACGCCTCCCAGAGAACAGCCTCGATGGTCAATGTCTTGGCCAACTTCCTCGTCAACTTCAGCATTCCCCACCTACTTTACACTCCAGGCGCCGGACTTGGTTCCAAGGTCGGATTCATCTTCGCAGGCATCCTTGTTCTTGCGTTTGTCTTTACATGGTTCTGCATCCCGGAGTGCAAGGGCAAGTCACTCGAGCAGATTGACCGGATGTTCAACGAGGGCGTCCCGCTGCGCAAGTTTGGCAAGTACAAGCCGGAGGACATGTACCAGGCGTCTACGGAGGATGGGGAGAAAGCTGGCATGATCGTCACGGCGCTGCACGAGGAGAAGGCGTGAAACATCTGAGCCGCTGGGGCTTCTGGATGTGACCATTTTGATCTTGGGGCTGGTTCAAGGAGGCTTGCTCGTATTCATGTTTAGAGTCGTAGGTCACTTACAGCTACTGCAACTACTCCTTGCGCCTTGATATAGCCCCTGTTTGTGCATGGATGCAGGGTCAATATTTCCAGTTATGACGGGTGTATCGGACTCATCGTATGCCGGGTATTGCTTTTTGAGATGTCGTTGTGCAGTTGATATCACTTCATTGGACGAAAGCTTGTTCGTTGGAGAGGACGCATCAGGGAAGACCGTCAGGAGGCTGTTGGTTGCCTACGACTGTCCAGGTTTCGGTTCGCCCCTGTCCACCATCGGTCGACGTGCCATGACTGGACATGGCCTCCGTGCAGCGACCTGCCATCTGCGGCCGGGCCCGTTACTGGCGTTAAAGGTCGCTGTTTATTGAGTGCATGCGAGTCGGCGTGGCCGAGGCCAAGAAGGCTCAGCCCGTTTCGCGACCATTCCCTCGGGTCCGATTGAACTGATAAGCGTGCGGGCAAATCGCATCCGCACATGGATTTGGGCCGGGTCCCTGGCCAAATCTGCTACCAGCAGCCGCAACTGGAGCAGATTGGGGAACTCCTGCATACAACCAACCGAACCTCAATTGGCGTGGGTGCCTTGTATGGTGTGTTGCAGCAACCAATAGCGCTATTCTGTCTGGTTTCAAGCCCAGGCATCTTAGATCCAGAAGTTCATGACGCGATTCAGCAAGAAAGGAGAAGTCGGACGACATTTGCATCTACTTTGGTTGGCAAGGCAGATTTGACTTCGTATGTGAATGTGTTCAAACTGCACGCTTGTCGCTAGTGTTCTCGACAAGCGACTCAAGGCGCTTATGATTTGGGTTTGACTTTGTCGCCCTCCTCTCTTGCTGCTTCACATGGACCCGATAGCTACTATTATAAATGATGTTTCCTGCTACACACGAAATTATACCACTCAAAATATGTCAGTGTTTCTCATTCATATCAAGTCTCCCATTCATTGAACTTTTTTTGGAATTGATTTCCAATCTTCGTTACCTAGTCACACTTCCTTTTCAATTTCATTTCATTTCTTTTTCACGACATGGCCGAAGTGGCATTTCCGTCTCCCGGGCTCTTTCAGTCAGAGCACGGGGGCACAGGACTGGAGTCGCCTACGTCGAAAGGCTATTGGGATGCCCCTAGCGACAGGTCCGATGCCGAATCTGTCGTAGATGAACACTTCGACTCAGTGGCATCCGCTCCCGGTCTCGACGATCACCAGAGTCAAGGAACTCAGGATAAGACCATAACCGAGAATCCTTTTGACAGCAAGGACAGCAAAATTCTGTTTGATGCTATAGACAGACTGCAGTCATGCGGAGTCAGCCAGGAACTTGCGATTCCTCAGGTATTCCATCGCCCATCGTCCAGTCGTCTAGATTCAAGCATCACTGATCACAGCCACCATAGCTTATCATTGCTGGGGGCCAATCAGCAGGAAAGTCGTCACTACTCCAGAGTCTGACAGATATACCCTTCCCAGTAGGCAAGGGGTGCTGTACTCGCTTTGCAACGAGGATAGTCTCCCGTAGGACGGCTCCCGGTACTGTCAGCACGGTCAGGATTACCATTGCAGAGCCCGAGGTTCCTGATCGGTTCGGATATCCCGAGGACCACTCTTACAGGGACTATGTCTACATGACGGACCGCCTTGGAATCGATGATTTCCAAAAGGTCATGGACGAGGTAAGTGACGCTGCCCTAAAGAATAAATTTGACAAAGCTCATTTCGTTACAGATCTCAACCCAGTACATGGGCATTCGTCGGGGGAAAGGCAAAGGGATGAAGAACTTTGCCACTCAGGTTCTTCGCATCGAGCTTTCGGGGCCTTCCCGGTCCCATTTCAGTATTCTCGATGTACCCGGGCTCATATCAAATGCCCATGCTGTAAACAAGTACGAGATGGAAGCAGTCAACAAGATGATTGACGATTACATGAGACAGCCTGCCAACATTGTTATGTAAGCTACACTTGTCCAGTCGTAAGAGACACTCAACTAACCTTGCAAAAGCTGTGTTGCCGACGCAGTAACCGATCTAGCTCGCCAAGAGATCTTCATGAAGACTGCCGTGGTAGAGAAGAAAAGACTCGTCGGAGTTTTCACAAAGTGCGATATGCTGCACGATGCAAGTGAGGTGAACATATTCACAAACCCGTGGAACCTTGATTTCTGTTACTAACACTCTGCCTAGATTGTCGATATCGCCAATGGTACTGGCGAATACGCCGACAAGTCTATGCAGGACGGCTGGTTTGTAGTAAGAAATCGATCGGCCAAGGATGGTGATGACTTCAATCTCCAAGAAGCAGAGCGTCAGCTATTTGACCAGCCTCCTTGGAACAATATCGACCCAAGTCGTCGCGGGTCTCAGATGCTTAAGAAACACCTGGGGAATCTTCTTTGCGCCCGAATTCGCGACAACTTTCCCACCATCCGAGACACGATTTCGAGGCTTCTTTCGGAAGCCGAGGGCTCAAGGCAGAGCCTCGGAGACCCCAGACCAACCCACAATCTCCGCCAACAATACCTTAGAGACGTTCTTCAAAGGTATGGAGAGATAGCTGACAAGGCGCTGTACTACCCTGGCTTCCTCGACGATGAAATGATGAGAGTGAGAGCTATGACGCGCAGTGCCAACGAGGAGTTTACCCAGGCGATGAAAGATCGCGGCCATGCGTACAACTTTCAAGATGCAGATGTTGACCCGGTCAAGCAACTTACGGACATCATGTCGCATCACTACTCTTCTCAAAGTCAGGCATCCCCACCTACTGAGCAGCCGGTCACCCCTCCTTCGACACCTCCGAAGAAGGGACGGGAGCGACAGAGTCACAATATTCAGGAACAATCTGCAACATCTTTCACTCAGGAGGTTCGATCTCAGCTCAAAATTTGGCAAACGACTGAACTCCCTGGCCTCGTCAACACAGAAGTCATCAAAGTTTTGTTCATGAAACAATCGGAGAAGTGGGAGCACATCGCCGAGGAACACATTGATTTGGTAGGAAGACATGTTGAGTATGCAGCTGATAAGATCTTAAGGGCTGTGTGTTCTCCCAGTGACGGCTGTGAGATCATCCAGAAAGAGCTGTCGGCAGTGATCGGCCAGTTCCAGCGACAAGCGAAAGAAAAGGCTCTGTCGGAGTTGAAGGAGCACTGTCGTCGCGAAAGGCAGTCTCATCTCCAAACAACAGACATCAGATTCCAGCAAAATCTCCAGGCTCTGCGCAGCTCGCGGTTGTTGAACACCCTTGGCTCTATGCCCATACGAGAGGGAACTCTTGTGGAACCTGTCGCCCATCTTCACGCACTCTTCCGCCATATCCACCACTCAGCAGAAGATAACATGATTAATGACGTCCATGATGTCGTCAAGGTATACTACCAAGTATGTTTTCACTCCATATTCCTTGACGATTGCATGCGTTTTGGTTTCCGGCCTAACAATCACCGTAGATCTCCTTGTGCAACTTCATAGAGCATGTTACCAGTAACATTACCGAGAATTTCATCTCACATGAGACAGGACCTCTCAGAGGTCTGTCGACTAAATGGATGTTCACATTAACGGAAGAAGAGGTTCAGAAGCTGGCACGGGAGGACGAGCATATTGTTCAACAGCGCACTGAGCTCGAAGGAATCATTGAGAAGCTGAGGAATGCTGACGATATTGTGGAAACTGCTCGTAATCAGACGAGTGGTTTGGGCGACATCTAAGCGCAAAGGATTGAGAACAAACTTCTACGAAACGATTTGTAAGATTAGGTTTCCATCATAATGTACTGTCACTATCGACTCTCATAGTTCTCTTCTTGTCTTTCGTAGTCATGAAAATTCGTGAAACTGAGCGCTGGACTAAGCCGTTATCTCAACCTCAATGATGCTATGCGCCGCCGAAGGCAATTTCCAAATTCTCACCACACTGAATCCAACTGATGCGAGAAGATGCCGCCAATCCTTCTCGGATCTCTCTCTTCCTGATACCATAGCCATCATTTGAATGTCGAAAGCGGTAGCCTGAGGGTTTGCAGGGCCTTCCACGTCTATGTGGTCATGTATGAGTAACCGGCTGTATCCTGGAGTCATCGCATCCTTTTGCATCTCAAGTATCTTCCGAGCCGGTTCATCAGACCAATCATGAAGTATGGAGTGCATTAGGTATGCCCGTGCACCTGATAGCTTGTCAGTCCGGGTATACCTACTAAAGCAATAACGAGACAAACCTTTGATGGGCTGCGGCTTAAAGAAATCGTAAGCCACCTTGTTCACGCCAGATGGAAGTTCCGCCTTTTCTATCACGGATCCCAAGTCCTCCAGGTACACTCGGGAAGCTTTCTCGGGGTAAAGGGCGTGGAACTTCAGGATGTCGTGGCCAGTGCTACCCCCGATGTCAACTAGCAATGGTGTGTCGGGATTTGTGTCGAGAAGCGATTCTGCGGGGAAGATATCGGTCCACGCGGGCTGTTGTGCCGCAATGCTTTGTTGTATGATGCTGAACTCTTCCTCCTCCTTGGGATGAGCTTGGTAGTATGACCAGAGGTCTCCATCCCACCCATGGGCGTATTGAAATCCTGAGTGTCTAGAGTCTTCGGGGTTCTTGTACCCGGTTGCTTCGAAGAACTTTGGCAATTTTGCGTAGATTGGCAGGATGAGATTGTAGCTGAGGGTATGGTAAGTCTAAAGCCTTTCACGCATACGGCGTTCTTCGATCATACTAGCTACTGAAGAGCCCATTGAACACAGGTGCTGTGATAGCGACGCCAAATTGCGTGGGCTTGAATGTGCCAAGCGATGGTTCTTCTAGAAGATGGTTTGCTGCCAGAAGACGGAGAAGTCGGTCTAATTATGCCAGTGAGCGCGGCAAAAGAAGTTCATGCAGGATCAAACTCACAAAGCAACGCAGGATCGTATTTGCCTCCGATAATCTCCGCCGCTTGCGCGCTCGTAAGTGGTCCGTTTCCGTGCTCGTTCCACCTCTCAAATAACTCCAGATCCTTCACCGTTCTGATAGCAGCCCCAAGAGCTGGCTATCAAAAGAGCAGTCGTTAGGCGTGCATATCATAAAACTTGGTCTGGAATTGAAGCGCCTACTTGAGTCATGTTGAGTCTCACAGCAGTGTCCCAAGGCGACTCGAGTCGGACCAACAGAGCCTGTGCTGCCAAGAGAGCTTTCATCCGACCGCCCTCGTTGCTGAAAGAAGAAGAGTTCACATGTTCTATGCTGCTGACGAAGGAATCGACAATAATTTCATGGTCGCTGGTTTCCATGTCTCGCTCGGAAGATGTTGACAATGTTGGAAGCTCAGCTAAGGAACTTTCGGCCGTGATGTCTCGGATGCCCCAAGAAGGAAACTTCCTAAAAGAAAGTCGTGTGTGAATGAGATGCTGGAGGCTTCAGACCTTTATTGTATTCTGAACGTAGTTGCAGAGAGGTGTATATTGAAGATGGAACGTTGATCAAACAAGCCCGGGGATAAGGCTCAGTTTTGACCACGATGTGGTTGCAAGGATTAGCCCTTGGGATGAGGGTGCAGTAGTCAGACCAGTGTCAGCAATATCACTTCTTGGCGTACATGAGACTCTTTGGTGACTGGCCAGCTTTCATGCGCATCAGCAACCAGAGATACCAGAAATATCGTTTGTGAACCATGGCTCGTGAGTACATTTGCGCATTTTGGCCAATAGTATCCATGCGTTAAGGTGCATACTCATGAAGCCAGCTAACGGGCATGAGGCTCGACAACGTAAAAATCGTTTCCTAAAGAACGTTCAGAATTTGTCTCCATGAGGTGCATCGTTGATTCTGTGTCATTTAGCGCTGCAATGGCTACTCTCAGATCGGCCCAGAAATGCAAGATTGAAAACTTCGTCATCTGTCGAATTTGATTGACAGCTGTCATCTGAACTCCAGGAGCTGTCTGGCTGATTGGCCCATCATGTCACACTGACTACTTGAGACTCGGACCTCACCGACTGCCCGAGGAACGCGTCTGAGAGGACCGTTTCAATATCTCTCTGAACTCGTCGAAGCTCATGGGATATTTCTCGTCAAAGAACAAGTCGCCCAGGAGTGGCTAGGAACCCTCTCGAGGCCACCTAGCAGCCAGAGCTAGTATATAAACAGCACGAACTTGCCACCAGCAGAGCAATTTGACACTCACAATCACTCAGCTTTATTTGAATACTTTTCACTGCCCAACTATACTGACCAAATTAGTGCATTTACCCCTCCTATTCACGATGCAACCCTTCGGAACCAAACTGTTTCTCTTCGTCCTCGTTGGTGAAGCTCTGGCTGGGCCAGTAACTCGAGGTAAGTTCAACAGCTCTGGATCTGCCTGTCAAACAAAGCCTGGCTGACTCTTGAGTGGTGTAAAGCGAGCAAGGCAGGAAAGCCTTGCACCGCGCAAATCGATGGCTTTGACAGCAAAGGAACTTGTAACGACCTGGGAGAATGCTCTATCGATATTCCGCCGAACATCACCAGCAACGTACCTAGTGGAGAATGCAAATAATCTGAGAAAGAAATACCAGATTAGTTTCGGCATACCTTTCAGCCTGAATACGAGAAATTACAAAGTGGTTCGAGACTCCCTATGTGACCCCTAGTATAATCTCGATCTCCAACGGCACCCCAATGCAGCCAGCTTGCGAAGTCCCACCAGTAACCCTGAGAAAACAAACTCGCACTCTACTACCTTCGAATACTTCTACCCGCGGTTTGTTCAGCTCAGATTTGATTCTGCCACTGGCGCAACGCCTCCCGAATGACATCCCATGCGTGCTCTTGAGCGGCTTGTGCGACAGCCACCTCCTTCGGCGGCTTGAATTCTGTCCAGAAAAGTGGCGGATATATCCTGTGATAGTCCGTCGCCGAGTTGACGACTTCCTTCAGCAACATCGCCATGGATTTGTGGTCCTTGAGCAGTTGTGTGATCGAGGGACCGCCTCGGGAAGTCTCTCTTCGAAGGTCTTTACATGGATCTTTCCTGATATACCCAATCATCAGGGCCCCCATCGCCGTCGCAACGGCCGTAGCGTACGATGGCCAAGTAGCCAGCTCAAAGCGATCGCTAACCTTCGCGTCTTGATTGCGTGGGTAGGGAAACTTGGGCGTGACGATGCGCTCGCCCGCAACTTCGGGTAGCCCCGAATAGCCGGTGGACCGAACTCGGACGGGGCAGTGCTACCTGCCTGACTTGATGACATCCCAATCGCTACCGAGATGTCGGTTCCAGGCCACTCCTGGGGACCGGAATACGCGTTCGGCATCGATGCGGAAATGCTAATGCCAGCGGCTGTTGCGCGACTTGCCGCATGTTTGAGTTGCTCATCTGGGGGAGAGAAACCGAAGGATAAGTTAATCAAGTCGACCTTTTGCTTGATAGGGCAGTCTATCGCCTGAAATAGCCGGCTTCAAATACATTAGCCAGATTCAGACGTAACGAAAGTCGTGCACAACTCTCCCTGTTGTCTCACACTTACCTTTACCACATTGCGAGGAGCTCGACCTTTCACAAACACCGCCTCCAGCAGGAACCTTCCCATCACGGACGTTGCTATCACAGACGCGTGCTACGTACAGCTGCATTATAGGCACGAGTCGGTAAGCAGAACAAGGTGAGACACTGCAACATCAAAACCTGTCGGGCAATTGCATTCATCATGAATCTCTGAAAATTGGCAACAGTACATTATCTCATCATTTACTGAGAGGGCAACGAACAGCAGCGGGTGCACACAGCATGCTCTCGTGAAAAACGAAGCTCAGTTAATTCAAAAAGCAAAAGAATTGGGCCCTAACCAGGGATCGAACCTGGGACCTCTCCCAGATGGGGGTTATTAAGCCCTAAGGGAGAATCATACCGCTAGACCATCAGGGCGAAGGACATGATTGGATGTCTGACTGGTGATGTGGAGAGCCCAACTCGAGCTTCAAGTAGCGCACCGGATAGGCCCATCGTTTTTGATTACATTAAGAGAGGCGCAAAGTTGGAGAATGTTTTCCCCTCTTTTCATCAGGAGGCATAGTTGTGATATCACTCATTCAATTGAGAATGTAATTTAATCACGCGCCCTTGCGGTGAAGCAGTCCGATGCTCTTTTAACACCTGTCATCATGACGTCTCAACCTTGGGCGCACACCAATGAACCCCTGCCAGAACCTGCCATAACTATGTAATGTTCCTGAACTCATGGGCGTCTAACGCCGAGTCTTCAGCCATGAGGATCGAAGGGACCGCTCGCCGAGGAACAGAAATAACCTCTACTCAGCACTGACTGTCACTGTCGACTCGCAGCGACTGATGACTCCTCGCCAACGTCGACAAAGCAACCCAGATTGATTACAGAAGGCCCCTCGGTTACTTGCAGCAGTATCTGGCCTTTCTTTGGTCTCCTTCCCTGCTTGCTTGACTTCGGCAGAGGCTTTTGCGGCGGCCTGAGTTTTGTCTTCGATGGAGCCTGCCCACATGCATTAGTCAACTTCACCTGTCCACGACGCAAGCCCGGACACCACCTTACCTAGTTAGCAGTAGTTGTTCTTTCGGGACCAAGAAGCGAATGATACCTCGAGACGACACCCACCGCAGTGGCCATGTCACATGTCTCTTCCTTGAGGTCGGTCATCAAAGCCAGGATGACTATTTGTCCCCCGAGTCGGGCGCTTATGTTGTCCCCGATGTGCTCTGCAAGCTCGAGAATTTGGATGCTTGGAGTATACTTCCCATCTTCGCGGTCGTGGATGGCACCGAGACAGTCGTCAAGCTTGTCGTTGCAAGTGATGACGCCGGCGTCCATGTAAGCTTGGACCTGGCTGCACAAAATATCATAACGTTGAGCCAGATCCAGGCGAGGCAACGTCAGGGGTGCCAGATATGCCAATCTGACTGGCTTGCCGGAGGGGTCAGGGAGGCTGTGGACTGGCAAGTTGCCCGTTCTCGATGTGCAGATAACCACGACGTTTGGGAACGCTGCAAGAGTGTCGAAACCACTCGAGCAGGTGATTTCATGAAATTTGGTGTCGGTCTCTGGGGAGGCTGCGACTCTCCTTGTCCAGCTGTAGCTCTCGATGCTGTCAATCAGGACTATGTGTATGGTTGATCGCGAATGGATAGCCTTCGCTTCAATACTCTTGAAGTTGATGCCTGGCACGGGGGCATGCAGATGGATCGGCCTATCCCGGCGCTAAAGTTGGATGGAGATCTTCTGTGCCATAGCCATGGCCAGATCCGAGTTGTCAGATGCAGTGGGACCAAGGATAAGGATAATGGATTCTGCTGGCTTCGAAGCGGGCGGGGTTGCAACATGCGTCATAGATGCTGGTAAGGTCAGCGCAGGCCAAGTTTTGGAAAGTGCTCAAGACGAGACGCACCGAAGTTCTGTACCCATTGATAAAGCTCCGATCGCAGATGGATGTCTTTGACCGAGCTAGACCATGGTCAGGATCAGCAACTACGAAAGGGATAGAGTCAATAATAATATTCCGAGCGGTAGACAGGGATGTCATACAGTTCCCAGAGACCGTCAAGATTGGAGTTTGGAAGGACGGCGATCTGCTCGTGAACGTATGTTGCTGGCAACTCGGAGCTGAGTTTGTAGGGGTTGAATTTGATGGCAACATCCCGAGCCGAGACTTTGCGTGTTGCTGGGTCGAGGCCTTGGATGTCGACGACTCGCAAGGACTGGAATATGCCCGGAGGCACGTGCTTGTAGACTGACAATGGGTCAGTATGATTTGGGAGGCATTGGCGACTTCTACTCACGAGTGGTGTCCCTCAAATCTGTTTCAAGGGAGATGACGGCATCGTCGTTGAGCTTATCGGGGCTCAATTCGCGTTCCAGGTGTGCAAGAATCTGCTGCCAGCCCTTGTCGGTGTAGTTGTACTGTCAATTAGAGAGTGTGAGTGGCACTATTCACAGGTGGATGGCTAGTTTGCGCATTCAGTGGCAGGTGAACTCACGCCATCGTTAAGTCGGGCCTCGACAAAAGCGGTTCCCTTAGGCCTGGAGACAATGACGAAGTCGTCGGCCCGGCTGCAAGTCACTTGAGCGTCGGCCATGTTGCTCGTATGCCGCGTATTGATGCGATTGAATAGCGCCCGGAAGTATCGTGAATAAGCAACAATTGTAGTAAATGCGAGGGGCAGTGAGGGGCATTGAGGGGCCTCGATGGAGCTGATTAGAAAAAGCCGGAATTTTCGTGGTCATTGGAGAGATGTGAACCGGGGAGTTTTTGGAGGGGTCGACGTGAGTTGTGGGCCGACAAAAGCCGTACGTAGCGCAGGGTAGATGAGGTGCAGGGGGGCAGCAACAGTGAAAATCCTGCGCAGGCATGCACGCAGATAGGCAGGTACGATTGGCAGGTCCTGAATCCAGACCGCCGGTAATTATGGAATGGATTTGAAAAGGCAGGAAGAGGGTGGTGGTGGTGGTGGTGCAGCGGCAGGGAAGGGACGGGCGGGAAGGAGAGCGCTGGGAAGGCAGTGGAGGGGCAGGGACGACCCGGGGAACGGCGGGGGAGGGGCCAGTGAAAAAATAGGCCGGAGCACCTCCCTTTCCACCTTGCAGATATGCAGTTTGCGGCTTGCGATTGGAAGTTTCCGCAGCCAGCCAACGGCAGGTGCGCCCTGCAGCCAATCCAGACCCGTCGATAACAAAGACTTCTTTCCCCGGCCAAGGTAATGGAGATGAACTTTGCTCAACTTTTGGCTGCAGACCAGATCTCTTTGCGCCTCTTTCGGCCAGAGCTGCTGCAGTCGACATTCATTTCATCGACCGAGTTGGAAGCCGCACGAAAGCAAGAGGTTGGCCGACGAGATGACCGCCAACCTTCTCTACGGCCGGGTACCTCTAAGTCAATACCCGTCCCGGGCCGTAGCTTGGCACTCGGGCGGCCTGCAACGCTGTTTCGTCTCGGTCTCATCACTATCGCCATGTTTTATTCGGCCTGCTGCCTGCCCTTCGCTGTTGTTCGCCCTGCAGTGGGATTCATGGCCTTATTCCCGGGCATCGGCGACGATTAAAGTGTGCATCTGCATCCTGCATCCTGCATCCTGCTGTTGACAATCAACCGATTGACGACAACCTCTATCGTTCTCGTCGCTGGGCGTGACGTCGATGTAAGGTCTGGCCCGCAAACGGCTGCAAGGAGAGGGCCTGAATGCGCCAAGTGGCTGGTGACGGTAAAATGCCCCGTCTTTGTCTGCTGCAGCCCATCCTTCCAACGTCAAGCCAGCTCTGAATCGAACCAGCCTCTCGCAAGCCAAACGGACAGGACGACGACGACGACAATGCTCGGGGGAAGCCATGCGCCGCCGGGGACCTCGAAAACATTCGGCGTCAGTGCGTCGGCTTCTGAACGGCTCTGTGGCATCAGAGCACTGAAACCTCCTAACTCTTGGGCCGAAGCAGTTGGCCGTCCCGTCTTGTTCGTCCTGTGCTTCCAAATTCCCAGATTCCCAAATTCCCAAGATGCAGGTTCGTTTTCGACGACTGCCCTGGGCACGAGTCTTTGCAGAGGCAGTGCTGCTTCACGGTGAGATCTTCGGTGTAGGCGACTAATACCGACCTCAGCAGGAGGCCCGACCGTCGACTAGAGCTAGTCATTTTGCTGCAGCCTGTCAGAGGGCTGGGCTTGGCTTCCTCGCGTGTTCGTCAGCCGGGCTTGGGTGAGAAAAGCCATGCTAGATAAGGCATGGTGTCTGGGGTCCAATGCAGCTCTGCGTCTGACGGCATGTGCCTGCCCTGGCGATGGCTTCAACGAGACGTCGCCGTGGCTTCGGACACCCCGGACAAGCAACCGCCGGATTTTCAAGGTACAACTCTGACCATACTGATTTTCAAGGCATTCCATAATGTCTGTGGGCTTCTTTTCACAGGTCATACTGGCCTTCGAGGATTTAGGGCATCGGAAGCAGCGCGCTATGAGCGCAATGTCGCTCACACGAACCGCAGCATCTCGATTTAGAGCTTCGCAGCGTTGGTGGCCCGAGTGCTGGAGCTTGCACCAATGGAGGAGGCGAGTGTCCTGGTTTTCACGTGCTTGCTGTGGCGGCGGTGTGGCCGTTGACGAAAGTTACGTAATCAGCTACTTCATCTCGGGCTGCATCATCACGTCACAGGTTCAGATGAAGTGGAGACCTTCCTTCGCGTGCCTGAAGCTCCAGCTTCGGTTTCAACCAACCACCTGCATCACCAGATTCCACCGACGACCGCTTGGCGATTCGACAGCTGCATCTACACCGCCAACACTGACGGAACATCAACCACCTTGACCGAACCCTCACTATGTACGCGAGATGGACGCGCTGATAAACAACTCGACAGACAAGTGCGGCGGGAAGGATGCCACAGAGGCTCTCCAGCCGAGCAGCCGTGCCATCATTGTCCAGTTAGCCCTCTCTCTCATCCTCGGCGTCTCGGCTTTCGTCGCATTCTGCATTCTTCGTCCGCGATGGCCGACTCTCTACGCCGCGCGCAAGCGCCGACTCGACCCCAAGATTGGCTTGCCCACGCTTCCGAATACCTTGCTCGGATGGATTCCCGGCCTGTATCGTGTGACGGAGGAGCAGGTTCTCGCCTCCGCGGGGCTTGATGCATTTGTTGTAGGTGGACGAGCTACTTGAGAGGAACACATTCAACTAAGCTGACAATGGTAGTTCCTGTCTTTCTTCAGGATGGCCATTCGCATCCTGGCCATCATGACATTCCTCGCCCTCGTCATCCTGCTGCCGATCAACCTCCACTACAAACCAGGCGATCTCAAGCTCGACAACGCGAGTGCCGCCATGTTCGAATGGATGACCACGGGCTCTTACCGCGTCCCCATCGGCGACGCGAACATTTACGACGAAGATGGCAAGATCCCGAAGGAAGATCCAGACAGAAGCTATCTTTGGGCATGGTTAGTATTCGTTTATGTCTTTTCAGGGCTCACGCTGTACATCCTGAACAAAGAGACTTTCCGTGTGATCCATATCCGCCAAGAGTACCTCGGAACCCAGTCAACCGTCACAGACAGGACGTTCCGTCTGTCAGGAATTCCCCAGAACATGCGATCCGAGGACAAGATCAAGCACCTGATCGAGAAGCTCCAAATCGGTCGTGTTGAGAGTGTTAACCTGGTTCGCGACTGGAGGGAGATTGACTCTTTGACCGAGCAACGAGCACAAATTCTGGCGAAACTGGAGGAATCTTGGAGCGTCTTTCTTGGAAAGCAGGCTGCTCTGCCCAAATCCGTACAACGTCTGCGTGACCCAGAGGCAGAGCCTTCTGTTCTGGAGCCACGTCAGGATGAGATTGACGAGGAGGCCGGTGAAAATGGACGGCTATTGGGGCATGGCGAAATCCACCCAGAGTATGTGGAGCGGGAACGCCCAAAGATTCGCCTGTGGTACGGCTTTCTCAAGCTCCAGAGCCGCCAGACGGACGCCATCGACTACTACGAGGAGAAGCTCAGACGGCTCGATGAGAAGATCTACGAGGCCAGGCAGAAGGAATACGCGCCGAGCGATCAAGCATTCGTCACAATGGACAGTATTGCGGCCTGCCAGATGGCGATCCAAGCCCGCATCGATCCCCGACCCGGACAGTTCCTGACGAAACCCGCACCAGCGCCTTCAGACATCATGTGGGCCAACACATACGCACCTCGAGGTGTACGAAGGCTGCGATCGTGGACCGTTACCATCTTCGTGGCCGCGCTGTCTATCCTGTGGATCGCCGTGCTGGCTGCTATTGCAGGTCTTTTGAGCGTCTGCAACTTCCAGCAATGGTTCCCTTCTGTGGTCGACTTTTTGAAGAAATTCCCGACCATCAAGGAGTTGATCGAGACGTCCTTGACGACAGTGCTCGTCTCGTTGCTCAACGTGGCCGTGCCCTACCTGTACGATTATCTGTCGTACCAGCAAGGCATGATCTCCAAAGGCGACGTCGAGTTGTCCATCATTTCGAAGAACTTCTTCTTCACGTTCGTCAACGTCTTCCTCGTCTTTGCCGTCTCAGGAACTGCGCTCAGTGTCTTTAAGATCTTCCAGGACTTTCAGGATTCATGGGGCAACACGACGAAGCTGGCACGATTGATTGGTTCCCGGATCGAGGCCCTGGGTCTGTTCTACGCCAACTTCATCATGCTTCAAGGCCTTGGCCTGTTTCCCTTTAGACTCCTGGAGGTGGGCAGCGTCTTCCTCTATCCGATCTACCGAATGGGAGCAAAGACGCCAAGAGACTTTGCCGAGATCATGCAACCGCCAGTGTTCAGCTACGGCTTCTATCTCCCGACGGCGCTGCTTGTGTTTATGCTGTGCCAAATCTACAGCACGTTGCCGTTTGGTGCTCTCATCTTGCCGATGGGAATGATTTACTTTACGTTTGGGTACTTCACGTACAAGTATCAACTTCTGTACGCCATGGACCAGCCGCAGCATGCGACGGGTGCGGCGTGGAGGACGATCTCTTATCGCATCGTGCTTGGCCTAGTCGTGGCGGAGATCATTCTGTCCAGTGTCATGGCGCTACAGACAGGTTTTGCCCAGTCGGTGTTGGTCTTGCCTCTGGTCATCTTCACGATTTGGTACAGCTTCTACTTCCGACGCCGATTCGAGCCCCTAACCCGCTTCATCTCGCTCCGAAGCATTCGAGCAGAGATCGACGCTGAGGACTCTGCCATTCTCGACGAGGACTTTGAAGGGCCGAGACCTTCGCAGGGCCTGCTTAGAAGAGGAAGCACGATTGATGAGGACAAGGAGAAGGGAATGAAGTTCATTAACCCCAGCTTGACCTCGCGGTATGTACCCGCGGCCCCATTTCTGACTCGCTCTAACGTGTCATAGTCTTGATCGACCGTGGATCTATCAGGATCCGCCTCCGGCCGACGATTCGGGAGACGAGAGCGAGAGCGCAGGGGATACGGAGAGGCCCAATGCTCCGGCGAACACGGCCTCGGCTGCGTCGGATAGTTCAATGAGCCTAGGTGATACGCACATCTGGCGCCAACAAGCCGACAGCAGCAACCGATGATGGCTTTTTGACGAGATGTGCACCAGCTGTAGATAATAGTCTCAGTCGATATGGGTTCATGACTGGAGTAATGAATGGCGGTGGATAGCGGGGACAACAGGACTATACCACATGGGAGTTTGGAGTGCCTTGCGTTTGAATGACTTATGAGGAATTAGTAAGAGACCATGAAATCGAACCGTCACCAGGACTTGATCTTGTCAGTTCGTACATCTGTGGCATTCTGCTGCGTTCCCACTCGAGTCAGATGTGACGATGTCATTTTACCGGGGCTTCCCCTGAAAATCCAGGGCGTGGCTGCTGCCAGCCCATGGTGACAGGCGCAGCCCAGCGCCCGTTTGGGTTAGCGAGCTGTCCAGAGCTCCAGAAGGAAGGAGAGGCATGGCGGGGTAGCTCTTGGGATCAGGCCACTGCGCCGTAGGACAAGCTTAAAAAGCGCGGCAGGTCCCCCCGCAGAACACTAGGTGTCCACGTCATTCAGCACATTTTTGGTCCCTGGACGCCGGAAAGAGCAATTGGACGTGAATCGCGCCAAGCTGGTTGAGGTATCGCAGGCAGGAACAGCCTGCAGAATGCGGAAGGCGGCCAACTTCCAGCCAAGAATGGCACCCGAAAAGAACGCGCAGGCGCGGGGGAGCTGATGTCTTGGCTGCTACTTGTGCTGCCTCAAAATTACCTCGACCTGCTCTTCTCCCCGACGACGTCGTTTGCCATCTTCACTTCCGACCTCCATCCTCTCGTCTTCCGACAATATCCTCGAGCAAAGACAGCTAGCCTTATTCAATCATTTCGCCAAGAAGCATCACTTAGCTCAATCTCCCGTCCACCGACTTCCTCAACCGCCGCCATGAAGCTCGCCGTCTTCAGCGCCAAGGCCTACGACAAGAAATACCTGTCCGCCGAGCACGAGGCCAAGAAGAAGACCCTCGCCGAACACTCCCCTTCCGACTTTGAGGTTGTCTACCACGACTTCTCCCTCTCCCCCGAGACGGTCTCTCTCGTCAAGGACATCGACGCCGTCTGCGTTTTCGTCAACGATGTCCTCTCCGCCGACGTCCTCGAGGACCTCCACAAGACAGGAGTGAAGGCCGTCCTGCTTCGCTGCGCAGGCTTCAACAACGTCGACCTCAAGGCTGCCGAGAAGCTCGGAATCTTCGTCGCCAACGTTCCCTCCTACTCCCCCGAGGCCGTCGCCGAGTTCGCCGTCTCCCTCCTGCAGACGCTCAACCGCCGCACCCACCGCGCCTACAACCGCACCCGCGAGGGCAACTTCAACCTCGACGGCCTGCTCGGCAAGACGGTCCACGGCAAGACGGTCGGCATCATCGGCACCGGCCGGATCGGCGTCTCCATGGCCCGCATCATGAAGGGCTTCGGCTGCACCCTCTACGCCTTCGACCCCTACGAGTCCGACGCCTTCAAGGAGCTCGGCGAGTACCTGCCCCTCGAGGAGCTGCTGCCCAAGTGCGACTTCATCAGCCTGCACTGCCCCCTCATGGAGAAGACGAAGCACATCATCAACGAGAAGACGCTCAAGATGATGAAGCCCGGCTCCATGCTCGTCAACACCTCCCGCGGGGGCCTGATTGACACTAAGGCCGTCACCCACGCCCTCAAGAGTAAGCATCTCGGGGGCCTCGCGCTCGACGTGTACGAGGGCGAGGGCGACCTCTTCTACAACGACCACTCGGGACATATCATCGACGACGACGTGCTGACGCGCCTGATGACGTTCCCTAACGTCTTGATCTGCGGCCACCAGGGCTTCTTCACCGAGGAGGCGCTGCAGGAGATTTCCGAGTGCACGTTCCGAAACCTCGAGGACTTTTTGCGGGGACGCAAATGCGACAATTCGCTAGTCAAGGAAGAGTTTCTCCTGTCGCGCAGAGACTCCCTGCCGGTGCGCATTATCTAGGCTGCTGCTGGACGTTGTCGGAAAACTTAGGTTGATGGATACCCTACTTGTTGGCTGGTTATGGGTAGATACGGATCACGACTTATGAATATACGATTCCCTACACTCTGTTGCTCGGTGTCTCGACGACGGTGATTTTTGATTTTGGTTTATTGAAGATTATGCCTACGGCATCGCCGTCCATGTCTAATGCGTCTATGATTCAATATGCCGGCCAGCTCCTGATACTCCTTCCCTTTTCACTTCCCAATGACGCCGAGTGAACCAACCCAAAAACAAATGCAGTCCCCTGCAGCTACACGTCTCCTCCCCAATAGCTTCGTAGCAGCCAACACCACCATTCCGACGCACGATATTACCACCACTCAACGTCTCGTCACACCAGATCTTTACGCAGGCTCAAAAGTCCTCGTGGGCTCTAGCGCGTTCGTAGGCGCCTTGGCCTTCTCCACATCGCTGCTGCTCCCACTCGCAGCCGCCTCGTCCTCGTCGTCACCAGAGTAAGCGTACTTGCTGCGCTGTCTGATTCGTGCACCGTACACCCAGAAGAGGAAGGGGATCGCGCAGCACGCGAGGCCGATGAAGGCCAGCAGCGTGGAGGCCCACTGGTCGCCGAGGCGGTCGTACATCTGCTCGGTAAACAGCACGACACCCGCGCCCCAGAAGGAGCGGATGCAGGTCTTGGCGGCGAGCGCGGAGGCGGCCTGGTGCTGGTACGAGTCGACGAGGTAGTTGTTGGCGGAGTTGTAGAGGAAGATGAAGCCGAAGCCGACGGGGAAGCCGCCGAAGGCGGGGCCGGCCCAGTGCAGGTCCGCGTAGGAGGTCCAGGCGAAGATGAAGAGGCCCATGGGGATGAACCAGCAGGAGAGCATCATGGGCACGAGGCGGGCCTCGGCGGGGGGGTGGCCGTTGTGCTTTGCCACGAGGGTGAGGTAGTGCTTGTTGACCCAGGGGGAGCAGGCGGCGGAGAGGAGGACGCCGACGGCGAGGGGGATGAACATGAGCCCGGTGGAGGAGGCGGAGTAGCCCTTGCGCTTCTGGTAGATGATGGGGAAGGCGACGAAGAACATGTAGAGCAGGCCGTAGAGGACGGACATGTAGATTGAGATGAGGAAGACGATGAGCTCGCGGAAGAGGAGCTGGAAGGGGCGGATGAGGAAGATGCCGAGGCGCTCGGAGAGGGGCCGCATGTCGATGTCCTGCTCGGTGACGTGGGAGGGGTCGGCGGTGGACTTGCGGAGCTTGGCGGCGCGGCGGGCGAGGATGGTGGGCGCGTAGGTTTCCGGGACGGTGAAGGTGATGAGGACCCAGACGACGAAGGCGAGGATTAGCTGGATCCAGTAGAGCCAGCGCCAGCCTGCTGCGTCGGAGAGGAAGCCGCCTACGAGGGGACCGACTGGGGTTTGTTAGTGGGAGAGTGGAAGAGGGGAGGGAGGATGGGGGGGCTTACTGGCTGGGCCGATGAAGGGGGCGGCGGAGAAGGCTGCCATGGGGACGCCGCGCTCCTCGTTCCTCCAGAGGTCTGCGAGGGTGCCGCCGACGAGCGTCATGGGCGCGGAGAAGGCGATGCCGTCGATGGCGCGGCAGACGATGAGGGTGCCGAGGTTCTTGGCCACCGCACAGGGGATAATGAAGATCACAGCGATGAGCAGCGTCGAGCCGTAGATGACCTGGCGGCCGTAGATTTCCGAGAGGGGCGCGAAGGCCATGGGGCCGACACCAAAACCAATAACGAACACGGTGATGCTGACGAGGGCGGCCTCCTCGGAGACGTGGAACTCCTCCGCGACGCCGGCGATGTCGGCCGTGATGACGGACGAGCAGAAGGCGACGACGAAGCACGTCAGTGCGACGACCATGGTGCAGTACCACTTGTACGCCTTGGACCAGTTCTTGGGGTTCTCCTTGTCGCCGGGCGTGAAGGTGACGAGCTTGTAGTTGCTCGCGGGCCCGCCGGAGGCGTCGCCGGCGGCGGGGGGCCCGGGGATCTGGCCGTCATTTGTCTCGACGCGGTACTCGTCCAGGTTGGCATTTGGCGAGAGGGTGCGGTAGGGCAGGTTGACGTCGAGGGCCGGGTCGATCGTCTCTTTCGTCTGCACCGGGTGGAGGATGTTGGAGGCGATGGAGGCGCGGCGATTGGTGTTGCTCGCGTTTGAAGGCGTACGCTTGTGGGTGTTTGTGTTGTTGGTGATGGAGGCGTACTGCGGGCTTTCCGAGGAGGAAGAGCCCGGCGGTAGGGTGTTTGACGATGTTCGTGATGTGTTCTCCATCTTGGAGGCTTAAGTGGTAAACGATGTATTCAGAACTAGTAAACAAAAAGAAGTCCCGTGTGGGAAGAGTCACGAAAAGAGGAACAGTAGTGAAAGACGATTGCAGGGTGATGGCCCAGACTGTTACTTAAGCTCAAGGAGCAAAGACTTCTTCTCTTCCACTTCCACGGGGGGCACACCATGTATTTATATCCTCGCCCACTAGGACGAAAAGTCGAGTCACGAAGGGATACTTATCTCCTGGTATTGCTCCTGGCGACAGGGCCTGGGATCCGGTCGCAATTCGGTCTATGGGTGGGCATCGGCGCGGCATTCGGGGTACCCACCAGCTGGGCGGGGCCCGCTTTTCCCGTCCGATGGTGCAATCTCTTTGGCAGACACAAGTCTTTGGTGTGCCGGTTCCCAGGTTTCTTGGAGGCGTGTGTTTACTTTGCCTGACGCCTCCTGATGAGAAAAATGAATAGGCATCCCTGTATGGGCCTGGAAGCAGTTGTGTGATGGCCCGTGAACCGTTCATGTGGGATTTGGATACGTACACACGTCAGGTTTTGACGATGGTGATTCCCCACTGATGTCAACCTTGTCACATTGCCGCCGTCTGCTTGGATCGCTGCGAGAACGGAGGTTGAGCAGTGCAGCCTGTGGTCGTCCAACGGGAGAGGTGGATGCAGCAGCATCTCGTCACTGGCATTTGGCAGAGTGTGAGAGGTCGAGATAGACGGTCGTGGGTGCGATTGTCATCTCTGCAGCTGCAGGTGCAGGAATCTTGTGTCAGCCGCGGGCAGGGGAGAGGGGTGCGGAAAGGGAGAAAAGGGGACGGAATTGCGAAGGACGCCTGCAACAACGAATACGTACCGGAAAACGTGTCGGGCACGTTTGACACGAACCTCCGTCCTTGCTTTTCTTTCCTTCGGATGCGACGCAGACGAGGCTATTCCGAGGTTGGCAAAGGGCGAGTTTCCTCTTTGGCCCGTTTCTGAAAAGCTTCGTTTTTTCGAGTCGCTAGAGCTCAGTCCAATCGCGTCGTTTCCCACGGCCGATGCAATGCGTGCGCATGGATCTAGACAACTTTGATCTTTGTGTGGCCATTGGCAGGCTGCCCGACTTGTCCCGTTTTACGCGACCGTCTTGGCGCGTTCTTTTTCGTGAGTCTTGCGGCTCTGTCCGGTATTTGTGGTAGAGTCTAGGCAATCCAGGTCGAGGGACGGGTCTGGGAATAAGAGGGAATGACTCTGGACGGGCCTAGCGCCGTGGCGCCGTGCTTGGTTGGACGGGGGTCCCGGGTGATTGGGGGCATGTTCCCTCTCAGGGCTGAGCAGGGGGAGAAATCTCGGGATGAGTTCGGGTTGTCGTCATGGTTTCTTGACCATTTGCTGAGTTTTTCCTTGCGACGATTCCCCATTTCTCTCGAACATTTGCTCGAGCCAAGTGATCAACATGGAGTGTCTCCTGTTTTCTCCCTTCTCGAAGCCGCTGGCTGATCTTCCGTCCGAACTTGAGAAGTCTATTCCGGTTCACGTTTGGGGACGAAGAAGCTGGCTGGGATGCCGCTGTCATCCTCGGTTGGCCGTTTGGCAGAGCAAAGAGCAGCCCCCTTTCGTCCGGGACGCACAGATCGCAGGAGCCGGTAAAGATGGGATCCACCCGAGAGCGGAGACCCGGGTACGGAGGGGTCCACCCCGGCCGCCACAGAGATTTCGTTTCCCTGCTTCTTTGCACACAAACTTTTCGTCGTCTCGTGGCATCTTCCGTCTCCTAGGGCGACGCCATTTCGCGGGCGTTGGTCATCTTTGATTATTCCCATGCCAAGGACGATTGACGCCAAACGCTAGCGGGCAATGTGGACAAGAGTGTCGAGGATTGTGAGCGGACGGTGCACGAAGATTCGGTAAGTGGAGACGGAGCAAAAAGGTTTTTTGATTGCATCGTGGTTTGTGATTATTCCCGGCGGAGCCAAGTGGGGATCTGACTGAGTCCGGCTACCGTTATCAGCGAGCCTGGAGCTCGGTGTTTGGCTGCTGAGCGTGTTGGGCGTGTGTGCTGCTAAGGACCTTGCAGCACGAAACATTGGTACGGCACGCCCACTGCATATCCCTTCTCTCACGAGATAACCAAGAGGTTAATAAGAGGGGATTGAACTAATCAGGGGATTTGGTTTTGGAACAGGTCCGATATCGCTTGAGGCCGCCTGCAAACTGTCAGTTGCCTGGATAAGATCGTGTGTGGATAAAGGGACTATCGCGTCCTTCAAGGGGCTCGATGACAGAGCATCTTACGATAACAGGGGTCAAGAACGCACTCTGAGAGATGAGCCAAGATGGCGGGAGTTTGTCGGGATGGTAATAAGCGGAGGGGGGAGTGCATCCAGCGGGAGAGACGAAGCAGGTGAAGGGCTTGCGTGTGGATAGCGTGGGATGGCGAGCGTTGGTGCTTCCAAACTCGGAGGGTTACGCGGGCTTGGGTTCTCGTGGTTGATGCCCAATACCCAGACCGTTGTCGCGGATATCGATGATCCAAGGGTTTGGTGGTCATGGGTGCTTTCGATTCGGAAGGCTGTTGACTATCGCTGCCCTGCTGCAGGCAGCGGGTGTTGGTGGAGCGAGCGCCGTGTCTAAAAGTCGGAGCTCGCGACTTGCGGTACCCGCGTCTCCGCGCCTCGTGGTCGGCGGTGGTGGTGCCGTTGCGGTGCCGCTAGCACGCTGAAATCTAAAAGAGTTTATCTTGCTAACCACGCCCAGGCGGGATGACGAGGGATTGCTCTTGGCTCTATCACCTTTTGAGAATGTCAGCCAGTCACGTTCGACCTTTGCGCCAACGCCAAGCAGTATCGAGGAGAGGGAGGCGGCTTACCGCATGCCAGATCAACCGGGGTGCCTTCGACGAGCCGACAATCGCCTGAATCGTTCACCTTGATCGCCTCGGACCGGCCGGACCGCTGGCACACCACCGATGGCGAGGACAGGGCCGCGCATGGACAGTTGAGACGGCGCGGCTCGCCATGAAGTCTTTACCGACATCGAAGTACCGCGGCGCGATACCGCACGTGTGCTTTTGATGGTCGCGGTGAGGTTCCAATTTGGGGTAGCCTGCGAGTTACCCTGTACACTGGAGACTGCCGGACCGGACCCACAACGGATAGAAGGGCGTTCTCTGCCTGCGATCTTTGACCACTTTCGCTGTAAAGCTCAAGTGGTGGAAGTAGATTGAAGCGCGTCGACGTCGATGGTTGTGTTTGGGTTGTTGAGGGGAAAGTCCAACGCCGCTTTCCCGTCTGGGAATGTTCGCGAAGTTCTGTCAGCAAATGGCAGGAGCGGAGCCCGAAACGGAAGGCTCGCGACCACCAAAAACAGTCCGCGACCGATCACTTTGAACTAAAGAAGGAATTAATGTCTGCTGGAATCTTATTGGACATGGAGAACCGCATGTCACGGCAAACCTCTTCAACTTCGGCCGAAAGGTCCACCTTTTCGGCGTGAGAAGTCCAGAGTCGGGGTACCTCCGCCCGGGTCCTTGCGGACATCTTGCACTCCCGTTCCTGCATTATTATTGACTGCACAAATCCCACAGCGCGGTAGATCTTTGAAAAATGTGTCATGTCTGCAGCTCAAGAACTTGTGACGTTGTGATGCTCCGATTAGCCTAACAAGCAGCATCGACAAAGTCACTCATGGAGTACTTGAGACCAGCTTGGTCGCCCAACTTGTCAATCCTCGGTTATGCTAGTTGAGAACAGGGGCGGTGATGGCAGGAAGTAAAATGATTCCTCGAGACCTCCGGCCCGACGCACCCCACGCGCCCGTCACCGCACCAGCTGCTCCAGAGCCGTGGTCACCGTCGTTATCGTCGTCATCGCTGTCGGCGTCTTCATCTTCCTCGTCGTCCGCGAACGGGTTCTTGAGTCTTCACCCCTCATCATACAGCTACAAAGTAAAATCCCCAGCCAGCTTTCATTTCTCAAGTTGGCATCCTATGCAGCCACCACGCACAGCAAACCTGAAGCGAGAATGTTTAGGTGTAAGTTTGCAATTTTGAACCTGACTGAAGAACCATCTTAAATCTAGCTTAACCACGCATTACCAACCGCAGACGTGTCTGATTTCAAGTGTCAGCTGTCATTCAGCATCTCAGGCACAACTAATGTATCCATACGTTGCGCTCTTATTACAAGCTTCTCAACGACTAAGCGTGCATCCAAAGTCCTTGTTGCAGGTGTTTAGACACTTCTTGAAGTTGGCATCGCTTCCTTTACTGCGAAAGCAATCGTCGCGGCAGGAGATGCACTGCAAGATATCTCACTAGTCATAGTAATCATCGTGAAAACAGTGAGATGGGTTACGTACCACAGTGTTCTGCTGACGCTCGACAACGGCAGGGGTTGCAACGACGATTCCTGCGAAGAGGACCACTAGCAAGGTAGAGAACTGCATTTTGTGATATTGCGATAGCGTCGGTCAACGACGGCTACTGTAGCCCGGTATAAGTGAGTAATAGATGAAAGGGAGGGATGGTTTGATAGAGTGGGTGACAAGACGTGTTAGAGGACGATTGAAGTTTCGAGAGGATGAAGCGCAAGTGAATCCTTTTAAGTACTCAATTCAAGGTGAAAGGTCCATTAGCAATCACTTATTGTCGGAGTTTGGCTGTCAAGAAGTGGCCGGATATCCTGCATCAGCGGGCGCGCCGCCTCAGGCCGGTAGGATCTCAAACAGCCAAGACATGACATGGGAATTTGAATCTGACTCATGGAAGAAACTCGCTTTCACATTCTAGCGCTCAAGACTGTCGAGACGAACCCTTCCGTCGGCTGTCCTTGATGGGCCGGCCCTCTGGGATACTGATTGGATCATTACACAGTAAGTGGCGGTATCGATCAACAGTCTTTCGTCGGATTGGAAAATCACAGATTGATCGCTAGTAACCTTTGCAGACAGACTGCCGCAGCCCGGGCAGATAAATGAATGCTGTCCATGTGTGCTGAGACAAAAGCCTGCTTGCTATTTCTGTGGTCGGTATTTTCCTGCTGCTTTTGGCTCAGAATATCCGAGGGGCAGGGCTGTGATAAACCTTAACATTGCCGTGGCCTTACCTACAGCAACCAGTACATTGACAGGAGTTTGGTCTCAGACCGTTATATGGCTCGACCATCTTCTTTAACCCGTAAGTCAGACAAGGATTCTCATTGCGATTGCCGCGGAGCTGTGAATATCACCAACAAGTCGGGGAGCAAAACGAGGCGCGGTGTGACATGCGACAAGGAAAGCTGGACGCAACTTTTGGCCGGAAACCTCAGCTCTTAGCAGTGTGGCGAACCGCTACTACGGATGTTCAACCTGAATCCTGCTGTTTATGGAAATCATCAAACTCGCCCCACAAGAGATGAGCTTGCAATGTGGCATTGAAGCAGCAGGTGTACCGAACCGATGATCTAGGTGAGAGTACTTAATGCCATAAGTGCCGCTGGTAAGGACCTCCAGCGAGATTGTCACAACTTTCACTGTTGTCATCAGTATCTCGTTGGCGCGTTGCCTTTTTGCCAAACTCCAATCTCTGACTTTCTGTTCCGCCATAGGGTCATTGCAGTCAGCTAGTTAGTTATCTACACCATCTCGTATGTGAGTCTTCTCATACCTGCTTCGTGTGGTGGATGTATCTGACCCTGACTTGCTACAGTAATGGCTCGGGCGCATTTTCTGCTGGCGGCTCTCTATGCCGCGGAGGTGCACACTGCAGCAGGTGCAACCCTCTGCCGTGTCCAGTTTGAAGACCCCGCCAGCGGATCGTCGTTTGGGGGTTGCTCCCAGGCTCCTGGTGGTGGCGGCGTGCTGATTTCAGATCAGCGGAGTGTTAGCTACGAGGTGGGCAGCTCGTCTGAGCTTACTATCACCAATGTACCTGAGGGAGTGACGGGTACGGCCTTCGTTGTTCAGTCTTGCAAGTGAGAATTCAAACGTGCATTGCAGGCTAGCTGTCTGTAGACAAGAGACTGCTCATGTCATTCGTGAAGTTTGCAACGGTTTAGACAAGGTGACATATGGCATATCTGGTGTCTGGTCGACTACAAGGTCAATCAGCAGGCCATAGAGAAGTTCACCTTCGCTTTGGGACTCGGTACGTAGATAAGATCAGCCAGTTTATGCAGATGTCAGATACGGATGCTGATGAGCTGGGGGTACCGCTCCCTGGCGTTTTCGCAATCAACGAGGGATGCGGACGAGTTGCGTGCGCTGAAGCGTCTCGCGGGCAAACAGTGCATTCGACGCTTGGAAACTCAGAAGCTATTAAGGAACAGGGAGAGGGGTCCATTGAGGTTGCAATTCGTGATTCTGCGGCTATCCACCGCTACCTCCATAATGCATATTTGCAGCACCACAGCCATCGAGGTCGGTTAGCTCAGTTGGTTAGAGCGTGGTACTAATACGATATCCATCGTGTTGAGTAATGCCAAGGTCGGGAGTTCAAGCCTCCCACTGATCATTTTTTGCCTTTTTACCAAATTTCCCACACTGGTTCATTGGTTTCCATCTTTTGCCTCCTCTGTGTGTAGTGGCTCTGCACTTTCGGCGTTCACGGCCTTGACGGCAACAGCTCGGCCCCGTGTTCAGGAACGAAAAGTGGGCCATGCGGCCCGGCGCAGTACTTGCTCTTTCCCCAAGTCACCCACCAGTGGGCCATCTTGGCAGGCAAGTATGTCCTTCCTTTGTAGGTCTACCTACTTCGTTCGCGCTGGCAATTTGTCTTGAGTTTTGTGTCTCCTTCTTTCTGCGGCGGCTTTTGGCAGCTCGACTTTGACGCCATCTTTCATGCCACTTTCATTCCCACCTCGTTCGACATCATCCTCCAACTGACACCACAACGTTGGTCGACTGCATCATCCTTTTAGACTTCGAAGCGGACGGAGGGTTCAAATTCTATTCCACGTCCAACAACATTCGTTCTGACATACCACATCCGTCATGACTTCTCCCATCATTCATTACCTCACCACCGCGGATGGCGAGCTACCTGAGCTGCTAGATTTCGAATGCGGCGACACCCGCACCACTGCGACGGCCGAAACACCACCCATGCAACTTCCCGTCGAGATACTGCACCAAATCTACCTTTACCTACATCCCTGCGACTTCAACTCCGCGAGACATACCTGTCGCTCCTGGTTCACGTTAAGCCTCAACAGATCCATCCTCGTTCAGATGCTCAAAAGGGGCGGCTGGTGGTCAAGTGTCGAAGACATTCTCGGTCTCAGCCTCTTTTCTCAACGAAAACAATATGTCAATGAAATATGGACAATGTCGAAATGGCTATCGAGGGAATGCACTCTCTGCTGCCAGTACTCCAGCGAGCAGCCCGCTTTTGTGGAGGTAGGCCAAACGCTGTTTTCGGATTTTCGAGAGGGTACAGGTGCATATAAACTCAGCACCAGTGTGTGTGGTCGGTTCTTGATGGCCAGCCACAACAAAACACTCGACATCTACGAGCTGGATCACCGATGTGAGCCTTGTCGCTCCCGCTGGGCACAGTCGGCCTTAGCGGACAGCTCCCGCCCCAGAGGCCTACCTAGGCCCGTGGCGAGGATCTTGTGTCCTGCGAACATCATCGCTTGCGCAATGGATGCCAGCCTCGGAAGACAAACTGTTGGTATTCTCATCGAAGAACAGGTTGGTCTGGTCTGTGATCTATCTTCCCACAAAAGATCTGACTGGGAGACTACTTCATCCCAGGCTCCGTTAGGCCACTCAGACAACGACGCGGAACCTTCATACATAAACCCAGATGGGGATTGCGTCTGCCAACAATGGCACGCGTGGCGCGAACCGCCAATCCTACGAAGGGTCTATTACAGCGTCGGTGGCGCTGATAATCAGCCCCGTTCCGTTGCCATGTGTCCACATCGCGAGTGTGTAGCATTCGGCTGTGCGTCTGCGGTTGAGCTTCACTAGGTTGACGAGCCAACTGGCCAAGACCTCGCTCGACGCTTCCCTCTGTCCACAGAAAGTGACTTTCTGTACTTCCTTCCGCCCACCTCCGAAGCATCTGGAGTTGATACGTCGCTGTGGCTCCGGCTCATCAGCTCAGCCACCGCTGTAGGTCCTGCGACACATCCCATTTACGACGCGTTCGCAAGGTTCAAACACTTTGGTGAAACAGCCGTTGTCTATAGCCTCAAAACAACGGCTGCCGGGCCAAGGACGTCAATTACCAGTATTCACACAGTCACCGAGCAACTTGCCAATCCACTCACTTCTACTGCTCCACGTCAAAGTCCCGGGCTCGGAGAACAAAACCTTCAATCATGGTCCGGTTCGGCTGAGTCATGGGTCAACACGCATGCTGTTCCTCTGAGTGATGGCTCACACGTTCTTTTTACGGACCCTGGAACCGAAACGCTATGTTTGGGCGCAGACGCACCAAGAGGTTCCACCGCGCGATTCCAACGGAAGGCACAGTTCAGACCACCTGTCGGCGCCACCTCAAGTGCCCCTACTGTGTACGCCGCGAGTACCGACCTCAGGCATGGCGTGCGTGTTGTTGCTGTGTTTCCCACAACACATACGGCTGAAGAAAGCTTACAGGAAGTCGAAAAACAACTTGTTGTCTGCTACACCATACCGCCAGACGTGTTCCGTGATATTAGATTCTATGGCACGCTGGAAGACCTCGACGGAGCAGTGGCACAGTGGAGATGGTGGTGGCCAAAGCCGTCGATTCTTTCCTTCGTCGCTGCGCACAATACCGCACAACCGACAGCGAGCTCTCATGACAGCTTTTGCTTCCCAATCGATGTTCCTAGTCAACATGTGGACGTCTGCACGGATATCATAGCTCTAGCGGTGGATTCCGGTCCCGACATGCTTATCTGGGCCTTCAGTGCCGAAGGCTTGGGGCGATGCTGGGCTCTCAATACCGGGAGGCAACCACGGATGACACGAGCTTCAACACAAGCAGATGGTAGCTTGCGTGAGATTGACTGCGACGGAGACGTCTTGATGCCGGACGTCGACGACTATGCTTAGCGGGTTGACAAAACTGCATCTGCATCCGCGGCAGAGATTTTAACCAGAGTCGCTACTGCCTGCTCCGCACGACCCTCTACGAACCGACCGTTAGGGAAGAGATTCTGCCGATTTCCAAGAGAGAAAGAGCAGGAGATGGCGTGTCCTGGAATCCATGTTCAGTTTGCAGAAGACGCTTTGGGAGTCACACGGGTGGCATTGAGCCACGTTGAGGCTTGCCTTGGGTAATGGAGAGAACACCGGAGAACTGTGTCTGAGTATCCACATAGGTATGCATCGTTAATAGCATTCATAGCCAGGACCAAATCGTATAGTACTCTTGACCTACCTGAGAAACTTCTTTCACAACGAAGCTTCTATACAATTCGATTCTAGTATCCTTCCGGCTGTAACATCTGTCTATGTCTGTCGTCTATACACCCCGGCTATCGTGTAATCCTTCTTCGGACCGTTCACCGTATATCCAATATTCCACTCCTTCAGATTCACACTCTGGAACGTGAAGTCATAGTTCACATTATAGAAATCATCAATGCAGAGGTGCCCAGCCTGCGCCTTCCATCCCTTCGCATCCTCTCCCTTGGGCGGCAAAAATTCGATCTCGTGGAAGAGATAATCCGCCCTCTTCGCATCGTCCGTCTTGACGAACCACACACTAATGCAATCCTTCTTCTCGTCGTACCGCCACACGTACCGCCGCGTAGCCCTAAACACCAGCCCGTTATCGGCGCGGAACTCCCCGTCTTCGATGTAGAGGTACTCCGTCGCCAATCCTTCATCCTCAGGGTCCTCTCCCGGCGCAGAGCCCGACACGCACTTGAGCCCGTTGGCGGTCTTATCGCGCAGCAGGAACTGCGCGGTGCCGCTGAAGTGGCCGCTGGGGTGCGTTGGCAGGCGGCTTGTGAGGGAGCGCTCGAGGGACCATGTGCCCAGCAAACTGCGGAAGACGGCCTTGGCGACGAAGCGCGGGGTGGTCAGCCCCGCGACGGCAGTGTCGTGCGTCTGCGCCAGCGAGGCGGCGGCTTCGGCCTCGGCCTCGGGGGAGGCGAGCGGGGAGAGGTAGCGCGCCGGGGTGAGGATATCCATTGGCTTGTTGTTGTGCGGCAGCTCAGGGGTCGCCGGGGTCGGGGCCGGGGAGATGGGGATGGAGAGGGCGGCGGCGAACTCCTGCATGAGGTAGGCGTAGTCGCCCATGGGAAACTGGGAGCAGCGCGGGTCGTCGCGGAGGGAGACGGTGCGCCAGTCGGAGGCGTCGTCGAGGAGGGCGTTTGAGAGCGCGGGAGGAGGGGCGGGGGAGGAGGTCCAGAGGGCGGCGAGGAGGCGGGCTTGCATTTCCATGACGCCCCAGTACGGGGAGCGGTAGAAGCCGACGAAGCCGAGGGTGGGCAGGTCTTTGAGGTGAGTGCCGTGAAAGGAGAGGGCGAGGGGGAGGGAAGGGTGGTCTGGGGAGTGTTTGAGGGTCTCGAGGACGGGGGCGGGGAGGAAGGAGAGGCAGGGGGAGGGGTCGAAGCCGGTTGCGAGGATGACGGCGGCGATGTTCTCGACGGGTGAAGTTGTGGTTGTGGCGGTGGTGTTGGCGAGGGAGGTGAGTTTGCCGTTGGAGACTGTGATGAGGCCGGAGCGGACGAACTCCATGTAGTTTTCTGAGACGGCGAGGTAGGCTGGCTCGGAGTGGTGGGAGGGCGTGACGGCGACGGAGGGGGAGAAAGAGGACTGGTCCTGGCCGAGGGAGGTGGTGTAGATTGTGTGCGTTGTCTTTGCGGCCTCGGGGGTGATGTGGCCTTGGCTGTTTTGGAGGGGATGAGGGCGGTTGTTGAGGTTGTAAGATGGGAAGTCCAGGGGCAGGAAGGGGGCTGCTGGAGAGCCAGGCTGGAACGTGTCAGTTGAGAGAGATATGAGCGTGAGGGGAGGCGGGGTACCTTTGGAGTCGTGTACAGCGGGAAGACCCAGGTGGGCCGCTGGACGAGGTGATGAACCGAGAGCTTGTCTGCGTTCGGGACCGGGACCGGGTCGGGCGCGTTCACCGCAGCGGAGAGATGTGTCGCGATGGTGCCGGAGATCTCGACGCCGGACATCTGGCCGCCGACGACCAAGATCTTACCGCCGTCTTTGACTCCATCAGGGAAGAGAGATTGCAGATCGCGGTACTTGCTGCTGTGAATGACGGGAACATCCGTCTTCCCCGCAACGTCCGGAACGATGGGCTTGCCAAAGAAGCCAGAGCTGACGAGAAGGTAGTCGAACACGCTGGTCTCCTCGCCGCCGGCGTCGGACTTGACGGTAACTTTCCACGTGCCGTCGCTCGCGAGGTCCGTCTTGACGACACGGTGGCCAAGCTTCACGTCGGCGCCCTTGTAGCGGTCCAGATAGCGCTCTAGGTAGCGGCCGATCTGCCAGGCGCGGGGGAACTCGGGCTCTTCGGGGTTCCAGGCGAGGTCGCTGAACTGGACGGTGTGACGGCTCTGGTTGGCGACCATGAGCGGGTGGACAAGGCCGGAGGCATCATCGCGGCGAGTGGGCCAAAGGCCGCCGATGCGGGACTGGGCGTCGTAGATTGTGACGGTGAAGGCGCCGGCGGGGGTGTTGTGGAGGAGCGTCTTTGCGGCGACGAGACCGGAGGGGCCGGCGCCTGACGGAGCATGTTAGAGTGCCGGACTGGGCCGGGGCACGGAAGGGGACGGGGATTTCGGGGGGTATGTACCGACGATGCACACGCGCTTGGCCATTGCTTGAGATGGCAGGGGTTGTTGAGGTGGTGGGATGAAAGGTGGGATGAGGAGTGAGTACCCCTCACTTTTGAGAGATATCCCTGTCGGCAGATGCAGGCGAGAGTGAGACGGGTAGGTTGAGGGTTAATATTGTCTGTTGAAATTCATCATCACAGGAAGTGATAGTGAGTTAGATGCTCATCGGCATTGAACCAGGGACGAAGTTCTCACGTCAGATGAGTCCGCCGAAAGCCCTCTTGTCTTTCGGGGATTAGTGGTTGGAGGCGCTTGTCGCCGATTGGGACCAGAGTTGGAATGAGTCAGCGATCTACAATGCATGCGGAACGACGAGTACCTTATTGATCGGAACGTGCCGGATAGATATTCCGTTCCGTGCGTCTACCCGATCGGGCCGACACTCCCCGGGTCTCCACTTTACTCCCCGGCCGCCAGGGACCTGACGGTCCGGGGATGCGGCACTATCGGAACTGACAAATCAGAGACATCTGTGTCCGAGCAATGGGTTATTGCAACGGCCTCCAGAAAGAAAGGAAGGGTCTTGGCTTTCCAAAGCACATGACGAAAACCCGATCAAACAGAAAGACGAGTGTTACGGGACTTTTCTCTCTCATAAACGGGACCATGTTTTAAAGGCCTGTCAGGTTGAAAGTACTCTGAGTATGAGGTTCCGTAAAGGCTATATGACAGGATCTTGTCTTTCAGTAACCTCAGCTAAATGGTAGCAATTTCGTAAAAGCCAATTTATACGGGATGCTTAATATGGCTGTATTGATTGACTCGTCCGCACAATATGATCATGAAAGCGAAGATAACGAGTTCTTCTCAGGTGTAGGAGGTCCGTCTCACCTACGGAAATGAGCACTATGTTTCCAACCCGCCTAGGCGCCAGTGACTCCAGTTGCAGCGGTGTCAATGTGAATGCGGATTCACCGATAATCGTACATCGTACTTGCTAACGGGTAATAAGGATCAACGGAACCACAAATTAAACTCCTCGGTCTCGCTTTACACTAGACATGTCAACGACTTGCACTTTCTGGTTGTGGATAACTCAACGAAGACTGTTGTTGAACGAACATATATGATGACTTGAAACCTCACGCCCATAATTAAGCCACCACAGCACACCACACTATCATCGGTATCTTCAACATTTTCACACACGACCGTCGGAAGTCTGTCGCTCACTCATAATGAAGCTCATAATCCTCTCTCTGCTCCCTGTCCTGGCAAACGCTGTCGTTATGCAGTGTGACCACGGTTATGAAGGCAATGGAGATTGTGAGCGCCAGGGCTTACACACGTTTTGTGTGAGTGTGTCATCTTTCCAAATCAAACTTGGTTCCTAACCTGATTAAAGCCACGACACGTACGCACCACCTGAATTCACGGTTCCTAGAGACGTCAACATCAAATCCAAGGACCCGTGGGGCGCCAATATTTGTAGAAGAGCCGGAACCGTTGTGATTGGCAATATTTACTGCGCGTAAGGGGTCTCCTTTTTGGCCAGGCAGCGTGAAGTCAGTTCTCGGAGAGTGGTGCGCCACCGTTTTATTCGCTGATCGGGAACCAACAACGGTGGCGGCGATCTTCGGCGACCTGCAAGGCTGGATGCCCTCTGAGACTCTGGATGCAAACGGTCGGGAGTGGGGTAAAATTGCCGCGATAACTTGGCGAGGCGAAATTATTGGCGCCATGGTCGCCATGGTGCATAAGGGAGGAAATGTTCCGCTTCACATAGGGCACAAAGTTGTCATTTACATTGAAGCTTTGGCCTTGACGGTGTTTAAGAACAATGAGGCGATGGAGAGGCTTCGCGGTCGGAAATTGAAATGTTCTGGATCCGTTCCGAAACGAGTACTGCTGGCCGTAAGGGTATCCGGAGACAGACGGTATGAAATGGCTGTTCGTCATCCGAGTCTGTTGCAATCAGATCACAGCTTGCGTGAATCACGCGGTTCCCGCCACAAGGCAACCTCCATTTGACTGATTGCCCAGCCAATGAGAAAAGACGTGGCTGGATGACCCCATCATTACTGCAGGGTGCTTTCGAAATGTGGTGATTCACTCTATTGTGTCGCAATCTGAGCCGATCATCCACCTCAGTGAAAAGATGGCGTTAGCCTCGACGTGGCCAGATCACAGCATCACAACAGCCAGACGAGTGCAGTCGCGAATATATATGGGTTCTTGATCGAAAGGAAATGCCGACTTTCAATTTTGAATTTGCGGGACATTGGTGAGGCGTGCACCCCACGGAGATTGGGGAACGGTGCACAGGTTTAAAGGCTGGAAACGTGGCCATGATAAGAATGATTAGAGTACGAAAAAAGGCGGAGTACCGAAGG
The DNA here is from genome assembly GCF_000319635.2 of Colletotrichum fructicola Nara gc5. NCBI lineage: Eukaryota > Fungi > Ascomycota > Sordariomycetes > Glomerellales > Glomerellaceae > Colletotrichum > Colletotrichum fructicola. The sequence goes on along the minus strand of NW_027094051.1, from coordinate 525,542 downwards.
CTAGACCTTTCGATCAGCCGTCACATGTCAGAAAACAGTTAAAAAAGACGTTGTCCTTTTCGACGTATGACCCCACGATTTCAAAGTGACAGCAACGTAACCCGGGGCTACCTTGATAGATAAGCCCACGTTCTCCTGCTCCATCACCTCCGTCAACATCGACGGATGTAGTTAGAGGTTGTGTGTGTCGACATGCTGATATTTCATGGAAAATTACTTCAGACAGGGCGACTGCACTTGAAAATTCACCTGAGAAATGCCGCAGTGAAGTGCCGACTACAAGTTCATGTATGGCCTGCGAGGACTCCTCAGAAGCTCGTCTGGTGATCTTCTCATTAGATCGAGCGTGTAGGGCGTAAGTTATTAAGTTCAAGATGTACTGAGTTCAAGCCGTCGCTGGTTAATCTCTGGAGTGCATGACAATTGTTGGTTGGGAAAACCTCTCTGGTTGTGTATAGTTTTGGTAGGGAATGACAGGTATAAGAATGCTGCCATTCGTCATGAATTATTGTGCTCAAAGTTGCTGATCCAATCTCGACGATGTCGGATACCGCTTCTAGTATCCACAAAGATACTGGTCGCGCAAACCACTGACCATTCGATCACCGTTGATTGAGTGTGTAATCCCAACGAAATGGACATCAACCTGGTCTGGGACCCGGCACGCGGCGTCAACTTTCAAGAGTATGAGGGCGACAAAGCTACGGCCGCCAAAGCTGCGGCCGACAACGAAAAAGCTACCGCTAGACATGTGTCAAACGCTGGCGTTCCTTCCAACCCCGATGCGGATCTCGGCGAAGCGGAGCGGCAAGCCGCGGAAGAGGCGAAAGAGAAGGCTGCGGTAATGAGTTTTAGAGTGCACATGTTCTTTCAATTAATTGACAGGATTTTAGGAGCGCAGGTTGCTGCGACGTCTGGACTGGAAGCTCATCCCATGGGTAGAGTCTCTCCCCACAGAGAAAACGCAATGACTTACACATTTTTGAGCTGTGTATCCTCTATCTCCTTGCTTTTCTCGACCGCACGAACATCGGCAACGCAAAGATCGCGGGCATGAACAAGGACCTGGAGCTCAGTGACGGACAATACAATGCCGCTCTAGCCATATTCTTTGTCTCTTACTCTATATTTGAGCCGTTGACGAATATCCTACTCAAAAAACACAGGCCATCTATTTTCATTCCGGTCACGATGTATGTCAGAGACTCCCATCAACACGTCATATCCTTTCTGTATATACTGACAAGGCAGGATGCTTTGGGGAACCTGTATGACCCTCATGGGATTTGTGTACAATTGGAGTGGGTTGATGGCGGGGCGGTGGTTCTTAGGACTCACTGAGGCTGGCATGTTCCCCGGGGTGAATTACTATCTTTCGTGCTGGTATCGTCGAGACGAATTCGGTCTCCGAGCTGTAAGGTTCGTTGTTCCTTTTGGCACCTCTCTGCTAATATGCAAAGGCCATTTTCTTCTCGGCAGCCGCGCTTTCCGGATCGTTCGGCGGTGCGCTCGCGGCAGGAATCCAACATATGGACGGAGTTGGCAACCTCCGCGGATGGTCTTGGATTTTCATTATCGAGGGCCTTCTGACCTTCGTCTTCGGAGTCGCATCTTTTTGGATGGTTCATGACTTTCCGGATGAGGCCGAGTTCTTATCCGATGAGGACAAACAGCGTCTCCTTCGCCGTTTGGATGGAGACCAGCAAGCCTCCGCCCGTCGCGAAGTCTTCAAGACTTTGTACTTTTGGCAGGCCATGCGCGATTGGAAGACGTGGATGTCGATGGCGATTTACATGGGCTGCGACATGCCTCTGTTCGCAGTCACCCTCTTTCTGCCGACGATCATCGACGATCTTGGCTTGAACACTAGCACGATTCAATCTCAACTCTGGACGGTGCCCCCCTACGCCGCCGCCGCGGTGTTTACGGTCTTCATGGGATGGCTAGCCGATAAGTTCAAGGTGCGTGGTATCTGCAACGTCTGCGTGAGCATGGTCGGTATAGCCGGCTTTTCAACGATCCTTGCGGCGGATAGCCCTAAGATCAAGTACATCGGCACTTGTCTGGGGGTGATGGGTCTGTACCCATGCGTCAGCAACACCATCACCTGGATCGCAAACAACACCCAGGGAGTGTACAAGCGCGGCGTGGTATTAGGGTTTGTCATTGGATGGGGAAATCTCAGCGGTATCCTCAGCTCGTTCACTTACCGCCACCCTCCGTTGTTCATTGAGGGCCATGCCATTGTCATAGCGTTCATGGCCCTCTGTCTGTGTGTGGGGAGTCTGATGATGATGGCACTACTCAGTAGAGAGAACCAGAAACGCGAGCAAGGCAAGAGAAACTGCTGGTCAGATGGAAAAACGCAGGAGGAGATCCATGAACTGGGAGACAACGAGCCGGGTTTCCGCTACACTGTTTGAGAAATCTGAAGTGCATCTGGTGAGATCCGGTTTCTCTATACGGATCAGAATTTTGATGCCCGGATTGACGCACATTGGTGCTCTCGAATATTCTTCAGCAATCATTGAGAACAACGCGAGAAGGACAGAAAGGAGAAGAAGGAAATACGAAGAGGAAATAGGGCGTGGGTGAGGATGGTATGGGCAGGATGGCAAGGGCAGTGGCGACGAGCCTCACTCGCTTGGGGAATTTCGCTGGAGACACTGGTTTCAACAACCACAGTGTCTGGTTCAGAAGTGTCTGCAAGACTTCAGATTCAGGGGGAGCTTCGGAAATGGTATTTGGAAGGTAACTATTCCCTAGGGGTCAATGAATCTAGCCCTTTCGCCACCCTTGCATCTCTCGTTTCTGACCTTTTCCAGCCAGTCTCTACGTACAGTCGACCAGCACTCCGTAAGTAATCCATCGTATCAATCTGTCTTCATTGATCAAATTTGAAGCAGGCCCGAACCGGCTTCAAGACACGTCGATTTCATGCGGCAGGCAAATTAAACTCTAGTTGTAACGAACCTAGGCACATCCAACCCCGAGCATTCCTGCTACTCACCTAAGAGATTTGTTCCAGTTCGGCAGCGGCCTTTGTGCTAATTCGAGCGATGTCTGCGTGAGGCATTGCAGATCGGGCTAAGGCAGCCTTACGGGCGTTACTGACGTCGCGGATACCCTTGACGCTGAACAGAATTCCGAAGAGGTCGAGAGGGATCGCTGACGGCGTCTGAACCATGTCGTAAATTCCCAGTCCGATGCCTGCGCCCTCGCCGATGACCACAAACGCTGGGCCCAAAGATTTCAGACCAGCAGAAGCGAGAGTTGAGCCGCCCATGGAATGAGGGCCTTGTTGAGAATGGTCTTCGGGTTGGTGACATCGTCCGTGTTGAACCCGTCAACTTGAGTTGCGTCAGTCCAAAAGTTCCGGTAGTAGCAGGAGGCTGTCATGTGCTCTATGCCGTTATAGACGGAATCTCTGGAGCATGACGAGTCCAACATGCCGACCGACTGTAACTTGACAATGCTCATCTTTTCCCTGGGGGCGCCGACTTCTGCGGCTGCCGCGTCCCAGAAATCGCCCTCTTTGTCGCTGCATAGACTTCAGTATGTCGTGTTCTCGTCATTGCTGTTCATATCTCGTTGTGAATAGTCGGGAGGACATGGCTGAGTTGTGGCAAGATACGCCCTCCGCTTTGCATACGTTGCAACAGGTTGTCTCCTCGGTGATCTTGCAGTTGAAGTACTCGTCGCTGTGTATGAGCATGAAGTTGCGGAGGGCCGACCATGCATTGCTGACGAGATAGTCCGCGTGAATCTTGAAGTACTTGTAGTAGCCGCTGGCCATGATCTCGTCATAGCGAGCGAACGAGTCTTGGGGAATCTGAAGCAGGATAGTGATGGTATATTGCGGTCCACACCAGAGGTCGATCAATCCCGCTTTTGCTTCCAGCTGCTCAATGGTTGTATACTTTGAGGCATCTGAGCTGGTCGGAAGGGGGTTATCATTCTTGGGATTTGGGACGTAAGGGGTGTGGTCGCCACCCGAACCGCCGCTTGTGTCGTCATCTTCATCAGATCCCGGCTGGACTGTAAGATTGGGGCTGGTAACACGACCGTCGTCGCCTGTCCGGTCAGCCACGCCGCAGGACGGCTTAAGCGACGTTCTCCCCTTATTATTGAACGACTCCAAGGTGTAGTGTTCATCGACGTGGTCATTCCCATCAAGGTCGGCGTACTAGATGCATGGCCCAGCGGCGAGACCGTGATAGGCTTTCTTCTTTCGAACTTTCCAGTAGAAAGAAGAGCCACCGCCGGTGTCCAGGGAGTCGTGGCTTCCGTTGTACCTTTAGATGAGCCAGTCGGAATTTCGTCGAGACAAACTGGAAGGTAATGATTCACCAGACCCATGTGTCACCTGAAAACTTCTCAATCCAAAGCATATCGTCATTTCTGTCACCGTCAACCTCCGCACAGCGGAGGTTGGCACGATCCTTTCCGATCGCAAACTTGATCTGGCCGACATCGACAAAGGCGCCACTGTCTTGTTGAAGGTGGCCACTAACGGTGCCATCGGGTGCGATGCACAAGTAGTTGGCGCGATTGCTCCCAGTCAAATCGGCAGAGCGAACAGCCACTGTCAGATCCAGTTAGTGCATTTCATCATTAATAATCACAATTCAGCCAGCAACATTAGTGATTGCTGAAATCGGGTACCCTGCTTTGAAAATCAGGGGCAGCTTACAATCGAAGACACCGAGGCCCCTCTTATACCCACAAGTCCGACCTGGAGCTGGGTTTGTCAAATGAGTCCATCCCCAACCGCCAGTCTGTGGACATTGGTTAGGGAAAACTTCCACGGCATTGGTCTCAGGGTTGACATAGATGATATCGCAGTCGTCATCCCCGTCCCAGTCCTGCAGGTGCAGATCCCGACGGTCCATGCTCCGTAGTGGTCGAAACATGATGCCGGGGCTTGGATCCCAATATCCCTTTACCTCGGTGTCACCAATAGTGTCCTTGCTACGGTTGATGAAGAGGGTCATTTCCCCTGTTGGCTGTGTCCACACATAGTCAACTCGTCCATCACGATGGCCCACCATATTGCAGTACTTATTGCCATCGGCCACAATCTTGCTGCCGCCTCCGCCAATATTCTTCCACACTCGCGGGAGTTATCCTCCGCCAAGTTCGTGTGCTCCAGATACACGTAGTGCTGCGGTAGGTTTCCGGAGACACTTCTCTGACCGTAGATGCGTGCAAAATGGATTCGGGTACGGAGGTTAGTACCACCCATGCCCATATGCGTCGGACCGGAGGATGCGCCCTGGTAAAACGTCTGACGCCATGCGACGTTGAGACCATCCCCAACGTACCCCTTTCTGCAACTCCTGGAGTTTGTCCAGATGTACGTTTTGCCTCCATCATCCACCCACTTGGCATCGTCTCTACCCTGTTGCGCCATTATAGTCAGTTTCCCGAGTCCTTTTGTCACAAGGATGACTTACATCTCCATTAAGCATTATTCAGACAAGGTCCACTTACCTCGGCCGTCCCCATCAATGCAAGTTAACCAAATAATTTACTTATTTCATTCACTATTGTGGTAGTAGATACCGTTAGGGTTGCGGCTTCCGCGCCGAGTAAACCCGCCAACCTCCATTCCATTGCGCTCGAACTTGTCGCAAATGGTCGGGCCACTGTTCACTTCGCCAGGTTCAACGAGCTTCCCAGCATCCGCAGCCTTGTTGATGGCTTTGTAGAAGATGTAGCCCATCTTGAGGAAACCGTTGTCCTGCGGGGTCATAAGATGTCAGCTCAGACTCAAGAATGCGACTTTCAACCCATGGACTCACATTCGGGTGAACCTTGATGACCTCCTCCTGGTTGTAGTCGTTCCAGGTCTTGATCCATCCGCTGGCTGGATGTGGAGCTGACGGATCCATATCCACCAGCGGTCTCAGCAGTAGATCTGCCTCTCTCTAGGCCCATCACATTACATGTGCACACACGCATATTAGATAGTGGCATTGAATATTGAAATAACTGCGCGCACTTCGATCCTGTCGTCGGCCATGGGCAGGCTTGAAATTGGTTCAGCTGCCACTAGATTGAGAGTATGGTGTTTTCGTCAAGAAATCGAAACCTTGCATCAAACGATCCAGTTCGTATCGACTCATTTGCCTTGTTCACATAGATACTACACACATACTAATGTCTTGGCTGAGCAACAGGAGCATCGTGGCCACACCTCCTCTATTGCGATTGCAAGCAGATCACTAGAGCGCCGTGTTCTAGAAAAAGTCCAGCCGCAACAGCCTGGGCTTGGCGCAAACGGCCTAGACGACGGCCATGTCGTGTTGCCTAGGTATGAAAGAATCTGCCGTGATGGCAAAGTTCCTCGACACAGGGGTTTTCTGAGTGCGTATGTCTTGGGAAACCCATCCTTTCGGGGGAAGGGGCCCATTTTGCATGCGGTCCAAACCACAACCCACGCGGGACGTTGGCGCGGCCCGTAGCGGGCGGTTCAGCCCGCCACACTCCTTTAAACCACCAAGCTCGGCATGCGATTCCACTCAACTAGCATGTTTTGGGACACACCCGGCGCTTGTTGGGTGCATGTCTTACTTCAGCTGTGGGATCGGAACTTAGGTCCGGTACTATGGACTCAAGGCATGGCCTGGCCAGACCCTGTTGTCACAGCTCTGCCACCTTCCAGTCCAATCATGATGCAAATGAAAGTCAGCATGCTCCAAAATATCCTTCTAGATGTCTCAGCCTTTTTACCCGTTTTCATCAATTTCGTCCCAGCGGCCGGTTCTCAGGGAAGGCTCTGCCCGATTGGTCACAGATTTGATGGCTGAATACCTCACAAGCGGACGCTCAAGGGCCACCTGTCGGTTGAAGTGCCGAAAACATCACACAAGCTTTTCAAGTTTGTGATTGAGGCGCATTTGGTGAAGATCTTGGAAGAAGGGATGGGCGAATTGGAGCCTTCTGGAGTGACGAAACCGTGAAACCCCCAAACTTCAGAGCCCAGATCGATAAGCCGGTTCACTCTGGGCATCTTCGCCCGAGACAGGGTTTTCTTCGAGATGTAGCGAGAATGGACTGGATGGTCTATGGCTAGCTGTTCCACACGCCACGGCGGCCTTAGCCTTTCCAAGTCCCCTTAGGTGAATGAGGGTGACTTGATCCACGCAGCCAGATCTGTAAGTATTTTGGTTGCTGGTGCAAAGTGCACCTCATCGTGCTAGGTTTGAGTACCCGCCGGTTTCGACTTTTACCGCAACGCACGCTTGGCCTTTCGATCTCTAGATGGGAAACGCATGTGGACCTGGTTGAACATACAGAGAAGAATACATTGTGTACTTAAATGCCCTCTGCCGCACCTTTGTAGAATAATAACAAGCCAGCTTCTACCAGCAGCCTTCTGTTTAGCTACCACTTATCATCAAGTCTGAACTTCAGAAAATCTTTCCATCATGTCCACTCAAATTATTACCTCAACCACCGAAAATGGAGCATCGGTCACTACTGACCAGCTTCCACAAGACCTCATCAACGCGATGCAAACCCTGTTCGGCAAGCACCAAGGTTACCGCACTAGTATGTAGATCTATCCACCTGACGAAGTTTTAGCCTGACCATTTCCTTCTTCATAGCCCATGCCAAGGGTCTTCTTGTCGAAGGAGTTTTCAAGCCCACGGAGGAGGCAAAGACTCTTTCGACAGCAGCCCATTTCAACAATCCCTCAACTCCAGTCATCGCTCGCTTCTCGGTCGGCGGAGGCCTGCCGAAGATTGCCGACTTCGATCCAAGAGCCACTCCCAAAGGTATTGCGGTTCGATTCCAGGTCGACGAGAACACGCACACCGACCTGATCTCCCATTCATTCAATGGCTTCGCTGTCAGGACCGGAGAAGACTTTTTGGCTTTTCTTAAGGTCTTCACGGCCTTTGGTGTCACCAAGGACGCCCTTGAAAAAGCGCAGAAGAAGGGCGGAGATACCTCCAAGGAACAGGCAGCATTCAGCCAAGCCCAGCAGATGTTCGGCGCATTTCTCGCCATCCATCCATCCGCTGCCCAATTCGTCAAAGGAGCGAAGCCAAACCCCTACAACTATGGTACCTTGAAGTACTACGAAGTTAATACTCACGTCCTCACCAACGCCGATGGCAAAGTCAGCAACGTCCGTTATAAATTGGAACCCGCAGACGGAGAGCATCTGTACACCGACGACGAATTGGAGAACCTGGCGCCCAGCTACCTAGAGGAGGATCTTCAGCAGAGATTTCCGGAGAAGCCCATCACCTTCAACATCATGGCCCATATTGCGGACCCTAGCGATGTCTTGGATGACGCCACGGTGCCATACAAGAGCACAACATTTGTCTCGGTTGGGACGCTGGAGATCAACAAGGTCTGTGATGACAACGTTGAGAGGCAGCAGCAGATTGCGTTCAGCCCCACTCCAGAGAAGGGCGGCATCCAAGGCATCATGTCTTCCCAGGATCCTCTCATTCAAGTCCGCAGGGGAGTGTACTGGATCAGCGCTGACCAGCGCAGACATGAGAAGCAAACCGAGACAACGGAGTTTGAAGAGGAAAACTAGTTACTGTATGAGTCTATATTTAGCTACCACCTTGGAGTTTATTCTCTGGGCAGAATGAAACGAGAACCAGATTCCAGAAGATGAACAACAATGAAGACATGAGTGACATTGTAAAACAACCCAAGCCTGAATGATACCGATTACACCTCCATAATTCCTCGAGCATTTTCCACAATTTCCTGCGTGATTTCTTCGACCTTCGCCTCGATATGAACTCGTAGTACTGTTTCTTCGCCTAGATAACCATGTGCAGCTTTGGGGCGGGGAACTGAGCCAAAGCTCGTCATCGCCCTTGGATCCAAGGGCTTCAATACGGGAAGCTCCTCCTCCTCCTCATAAAGAGGAACAAAGAGAAGTCCGATGCCATATTCTTCCACAGTCTTTCTGATGGAGTCCTTGTGCCATTGCTCTAGCTCTGGGTGTGTGACGACCATCAAGGCAGGGTTTAACTTCCGCCCGATCTCATCCCCAAGCGGAGTGGATATGACAGGCTTATTGACATATTTTGTCGTGGGAAGGCCCGAAGACATGAAGCTTCTCGCGATGCTGGAAGTTGAGGCGGCATCCGAAGTGGCGGATGCGATAGAACTAAAGGAGCCTCGCCGACTGGTCGATGTCGAGGATGTCCCACCAAAGCCAGAGAAGCCCTCATTGGCAGGTCGGGATTCTTCGGGGAACAAAAGACCCGTTCTGGTCATCTTGGAAAGCCACATGCGCTCATATCGCGCCTCATTCGGTCGGACAGCTTCGGCATCGCCATCAGCTCCCGAGAGACCTCTCCACATGCCCACGGTGGCGGCTTTGGCTGACGTCTCGTGCAAGCTGTCGCCTTGGAAGAGCGGACAGGACAGTGCCGCAGCGACTGATTTCGCGATCTGAACTTTGCCTGCCACCGATGTCGAAGCTGTGATGAGAATGATGTACTTCGATGGTTTGGTATTCTCCTGGAGCCCTGTCTCCGGTTTATCGGGGAGACGATGAAGCATCGCCTGCGGCGTCGGTGGCCGGATCGGATAGTCAGTCATCCTGGACGCACCGAAGTTTGGTCGCTGTTTCTGTAGCAGGATGATAAGAAGATCGTTTGGTCGATCTGACGCTCACCCTTTGACGACCGCTACCCCGCTTTGTGTGGCTTCAGGCTACCGGATCCTTCGTGGATATTCGGCTGAATCACATGACACCAAAATCATTCCATCGTTTCTCTCAGAAAGATTTTCGCATGATTGTTTTTACAACAGTTTCACTCAATTACATCTTCCGATATTCGCCTATGTCTTTTGGTATGTGTAGCGCGGCCCTAACGAACTCATCACCCTTAATTCCCGTGGTTTGACGTAGAATGGTTCTGTCGCATCGAAGTACTCGTTATAGTAGTCTTTTGTCATTTGGTGCTTTTCGTCTCAATCAACAGCCGGAAATTTGAAGTAATGTCAAGTTATCTCACCTTCATAATCCAATCTACGGGCTCGGACCTTGTGGATTTCAGCATCAACTCGGACAAACATCCCTAAAACCACCACGAGTAACTCACCATTTCTCAATCCACGTAATCGTCCCAGGCGAATCATGCACTTGATACATCTCAAAGTGCATCAACTCAGGCTCCCTCTTCAACCTCTCTATCGTCGGCTCGGCGGCTTCTAGGAACCTCGCCACGTCCCTCGGCCGGACGTGGACCGTTACGTGGAAAACCGTCGACATCGTAACTTGAATAACGGGCTGCGATCCGATGAAGTGGATTGTTTTGTCAGACGGAAGACGTCGTCAAAGCTACGGAGCTATGATCCCGGGGACCGCAAGCTTTATGTGGCACGCAATAACAGTCGCCCCGCACGTCCGAGGTCGAGCCCAACGGTAGCTCAGAGGGTGAAACGTCTGATGTCCGACCAGCTCCGAGAGATGTCTTGCCGGAATTCCGGACGTGCACTGGCGTGGACTTGCGTGATGTCATCCCACAATTGTCCACGGATATGAAGCACAGGCACATTGTTCAACCTTTGATTGGCTATGCAGAAGTATTCGATAGACAGGCTCATGTACAGCTATCAATGCGTTGAGCCTGAAGGAGCAACCTCTGAGTGCGAGACGCGATGCTTCTCAGTGCCATCCTCGCTCCACGTCCTTCGGCCCTCTCGCTTTGAAGCGAGCCACGCAAAGAAGAGTGTGATTGTAGCGACAAGCAAAACACCGCAAGCAAGCGCCAGCGTTACAACACAAGGTCCATAATACGTTTTCAATTGGTAGTCGTATCCCGGCTGAGTCCTAGAGCTGCTCCGCACGCCGGAATAGCTCGGTGTGCCCCTTCGTACCTTTTCCCAGAATGCAAACACGCAGCCCACAGCGGCGATGGTGAAAATCAACGACAGGACGGATAAGGCGATGGAGACTAGGTTGCAGATTCGATTACGTCTCACAAACGCTGCTACTAGCAGGATAATCGCCGCACCATTCGTGGCCGTCGCAACAGCTGGAAGCACGAACCCTAAGGTCATATCGCGCATGCCACCGGGCTTGAATGTGGGCGGGAAGTCGCTGTTAAGTGGACGCATGACCAAGGCTGGATCGTAGCCTGATGTGCCGTTGACTCTGACACAGCCTTCCGGGAACAAAACTCTGTATGGTGATTAGTTGCAAAGTCCATCGCCGAGAAGAGAAGCAACCGTCCCAGGGCAATTTACCTTGGTTCGGTGGTAAGCTGACACCAGCCCCAAAGCCCAAAGTGCACCCTGATCTGTGGTTGAAAATTCGAGCTAAACCTTGAACTTGCATCGACGGTGAAGATAGGCAAGCTTGTGTTTGGGATGGAAGCGCAGGTAACAATGAGAAGGGCGAGTGCCACGACCAACGACAAGGCCCCCACCGCAGCCAACAGTCGAGCGCCCATGATGATCAAATGAAGCAAGAGGGGTTGGTGGGAAATGCGATTTGTGACGATTTCCAGTATTTTGGGATATCCTCCTTCCATATAACAGCCCGGGCTCTCCACACGGCTGGATCTGTAGGACCCCACCAGACCTTTATAGACGCCAGATGGATCGACAGGGCAAATTATTTCGGGCAACTCCGAGTTCTTAATGCCACATTAGCAGGGCGAGATCTCTGCTACGATGGCTTAGAGCTATTTTGTCGCTCCTTCTTGAAAACGGAGGTGCGTTATGCCTTGTGTCTAAGAATCTGACGTCAAATAAAGCTGGGCGCACATCAGGGTCCAATCAGTTCTGAATCAGAGGATTTAATAGGATTGATCGTCAGCTGTCAGCACCTCATCTTGGCACTGCTATCACAAAGACATTCGATTCTGCGCTTGTGCACATCGCCCTCTGCCTCTCAGGCTGGAATGCTGCTTTTCAGCCCTCTGAGAAACCTCCTGGCTGCTGATTGAGTTACCTGGGGCGCGATTTCAGGACCTGCCAAGAAACAAGTACGTCATGGTTAAGTACAGAAAGGCACATGCTTGATAACAATCTTGTAGTGTCTCCATTCAAGATCAAGGAATTATCTTCAAAAATTTGAATTTCTACATATCCTTTGCATGTAAGGTATCTTATCAGCCATGGGGTATCTGCATCTCTCTCTCCTACGCCGACATAGCAGGCCGCGTCTGCTCATCAACAACCTCCCTGAAAATCTGGTTCTTCTTCGCCACATCAGCCGTACCACTGCGGTCCCCAAACACTTCGTCCATCTGCTCCAAGGTTCGGCCAGCAGTCTCGGGAACCAACCACCAGACCCAGACGAAGGACAGCAAGCAGAAGACGGCGAAGAAGATGTAGGCTCCGAAGCCGGTGTTCTGGACGAGGGGAGGAGTGATGAGACCGATGATGAAGTTGTTGATCCAGTCTGGGTGTTCGTTAGTCTCTGAAAAGTGCTGACACAGCTCATGTGGGAATACTCACTGGAACAAGTGGAGAGGGCAACACCCTTGGCACGGAGAGAGGACGGGAAGACCTCGGAAGGCATAGCCCAGGGGACAGGTCCCCAGGAAGCGCCGAAGCTGAGCATGTAGATCATCAGGAAGGTGACACTGACCCATCCCTGGGTCGTGTAGCTCGGCCAGTCGTGCGAGTAGACACCGACAAGCGCGGCGATAATCGTGTGGGACACAAACATGAGGGCACTGCCGATGAGCAGGATGGAGCGACGTCCGAAGCGGTCCATGGTCCACAGACTGGGAATGACACCAACCAGCTGAACACAGTTGAGGACACCGGACATGATGAGCTGCATGTTGCTGTCGAGTCCCATGGTCGCGAAGAGGGTAGGGGAGTAGTAGATCAACGCGTTGATACCGACGAATTGTTGGAAGAACTATTTCCAGCGTGGTTAGCATCCATTTCTGGTGTTTTGGGCGGCCTGTGGTGGGGAACATACCATCAGCAGAACTCCGACTTGAGTGCGCTTCCAGCAGCCAGCCTTAAAGCAATCGGTCCACGAGGCAACCTCCAGCTTCAAACTGCTTCCAAGGTCGTTGTTTCCAACAAGGGTCGGGTGGCGCTCGGCGGAAACGGAAGTCTGGAAGCGGGCCTCGGCGATAATCTCCATCCACTCGCGGCGGACGCGGGGGTCGGTGTCGGGCAGCGTGCGGAGCTTGGACAGGTTGTGGAGGGCCTCCTCTTCGCGGCCCTTGGACGCCAGCCATCGGGGAGAGTATGGGAGGAAAATGGCGCCGAAGCCGAGGAGGAGGCCGGGGAGGATCTGGATGAGGAAGGGGAGTTGCCACGACCAGTGGTTCGGGATGCTCTTGGTTCCATCTGTGATGCATCAGTTAGCATTGCTCATGAAGCTGGGTTTCTTGTGGTACTTACAGGTAATCCAGAATGAGATGACAATGCCGACAACGATAGAAAGCTGCTCAAAGACCAAAAGGGAGCCACGAATCTCGGGGGGCGAAATTTCAGAGATATACAGGGGGACAACCATCGACAACCTAGATCAGTCAGTTTGTGAAGATGAATTGACAGAGATTGTCAAACTCACATGCCGATGCCCAAACCTCCGATGAAACGACCGCCAACCAGCATGTCGTAGTTGAGCGCAGAAGTCTGGATGGCGGAACCAATTGTGAAGACAACAACGGCAACCATGATAGAGCGCTTGCGAGAGATCCAGTCGGCGATCCAGCCCTGGTTAAGCGCGCCGATGAAGGCACCAAGGGTGATCATGGCCGTCATCAGACCCTTCTTGAAGCCGGAGCCGGCGGCGTGATCGGAGACTTCGGGGAAACGCTCGAGGAACTGGTCCATGACCAATGTGACGCTGATGACACCTTGATCGTAGCCGAAGAGTAGACCTCCAATTGCCGAGAAGGCTGCGCAGAGAGCTACATAGTGGGAGGAGAAGATTCCGCGAAATCCTGCGTCGAAAGTGAGCGCGAGTTGAATAGTATAGTGGGTGATGTTTGCGTACCTGAGGGTCCATAGGGATCGAGAGCATCATCGGAGAGAACTGTTTCTTGCTGCTCGGTCGAGGCGCCGAACTTGGTCGACGACTTTTCCAAGTCGGAGGCTGATGCCGGTCGATGAGCCATGATGAACCGTTTGTGTACCGTATGAGTCTAGAGAGAGATTTGTTAGTTCGTGACATTTTGGCATGGTGTTGATGTGAAACGGATGCCTGACTAAGCTGGGCAACGCTTAGGAGAGAGACCGGATTGGGATGAACTCACTTTGGGTAATGTTAATATGCAACCCTGCGAGCTGGGACCAAGTAATGGGGATATGAAAAAGCTCAATCCAGTCTGTGAACCGGAATCAAGTACGGGGGGTATCAAAATATGTTGGTGAGAAGGGAGCTTGGGTCGAACTCGACTGAAGTCTCAAGAACGCTACATGATTCACAAAGCATGGCACGACGACGTCTTTATAGACTTTTCCGCTGGACCTCGCGTTCCCTCTTCGGTTTCCCCAATTTCCTTGGCCAGGGCCAGCCCAGCTGGTCCCGAAGACGCCCGTTCCCAATTGCACGGCATCGAAAAAACAAGATAAGGGCAATGGGCGCCCCACTGTGCTTGGAAAGCCGTAGATACTCGACGGGACCTACGTATGGAATAGCCGCAGCGAGCCAATGGCCACGCGCTAGTTGTCACACACACACACACACACACACTCACTTGTCTCTCCCAAAAACAGGCACGCACTCCTCACACGTACACGAGCCGCTAAATCGTGGGGGAATTAAAAGAGGGTTTCTGGGGAATTGGAGAAATGGGGAATCCGTGTCAGCGTTCGCTCCGCTTCCAATACGCGGGCTGTCAGTGGCTGCAGGGGGGCGTGGTCACAGGGGAGGGGGCTAGGAAGCGTCTGTCGCTGGACCTATGGATTCCTCTTATTTTCGGCCATCAGTCCGGGTACCGCGAATTACGACCGGGGTTATGCCCGCCGCAGTTTTGGAGAAAACTTGGCCAAGGCTGGATATTGAGACACAGTTGTCGTTGCCGGTGGGATCGCATCACAGCAGTCTGCTGCCTCTGCAGACAACACGTTGATGGCCGATGACAGCGCCTGACGGACGATCCCTGCTCCGCCCCTGTCCTCGGCAGTGGTCCGTTAATCGAGCGCCCGGAGGTGGGACTATGGAAGAACTTCGAAGATGGAACAGCCGTTCTGTTATGTTCTGTCTCCTGACTGATAATAGACCGTCTTTCCATACACCGCCAGGGGGTGGTTGTTGGAAGATTCTCGCAAGTGAGTTTGGCCGTGGGGGATGGAAGCTTTGGTGGGGAAGACCAGTGTCTTCGAGGAGAGGCTCGAAAAGCTCCGGAATCTCGCCGTGGAACACTCCACATCAGATGGAGAAACCCCGTCTGGGGTGGTGGTCATTGGTCGCTATGGGTTCCTGTTAACGCGAGTCAGGGGCGGGCCTCTCTACGGCTGTAACATGCATTAACAGCTTCGTCATAGGCTAGGGGGGTTGCCGTCTACCTAGCCAGCTATTCGTGTGTGCTCGCATTGCCGGGGCGGGATGATTTGGTAATTTGGGCCGGTGTAAAGCTCGCTGCGAAATGGGAGCCGGCCTAGGAGCTTTCTTCCTCTTCCACGCGGGGGAGCAAGTCGCCCCGATGCAGCCATTTCCCGTTATCACCAACCAGGAAATGCTTTTATCCCCTCGACCTTCCCTTGGCCACCACAATCGTCTCATTTTCACGAAAGAACAGCCGATTGAAGGTCGCAGACGACGGGGTGAAAGGGTCCAAAATCATGTCGATGACATGTCTGGTACGTGTTTATTCCCACGCGGACTTTTCTTTTAATCTTCATCGTTACCCCAGATTGTCCACCCGCACGTTTATTTCTACCCCGGATTTCGTCTAAGCAGCCACAAGATCTGAAGTCTGGAGTACATATGTCGTCCGGACTACATGTGGCGTCTGGAGTGTCTTCACTTTTGGGGAGCAAAGTTCAATTGCTGACATTGGCTTTGTGGTTTCGGGGTTTCTGCTCTGTTTTCGCGTCTGAGCTGGGGAGAAAAATGCCTGAATAGAGAATTCCCCAAAAACAAATCGGGAATTCAGACCTCATTCAGCATCGAAACCCCAAAACCCACTCAGGCGCAACAACAGCCGCAGAGCCCCAAGGACCGCATTGCCAAAACCAGACCTGCAAAAAGCAACACCTCAAATGCGCGTGGAGCACCGATGACGCCGCCGCTCCCGCTGGTCCGCCGTCCTCTCGGGCCGACACCACCAACACCACATCAATCTCATGTATTCGATGCAGAGCGACTGGCAAGGACTGCGTCCCGGCCCCCGCTATTCGGTTCAAGCACTCTACCGAGTAAGGCGGAGCTCCCTCTTGTCTTTTCCTGCGCCGTGACCGACATGCGAAGTTTCCTGTTGCAGCCGGCCCTTGCCAATGGACAAGGACCACGAGAATGACACGCCCCCCGGGGGCCCGGTTCCGCGATGGACCCGGTTTCTGTCGTTATCGTCGGCCTCTCGTCACGAGGACCAAGGAGCCAGCAGCGGCAGCGGCAGCCAGCTGAAGTGCGTTATTTTTTCATTGCGGAACAAACCGCTGATCACTTTTGTGTTATCGTCAGGACGCCGAGTGCATCGGAGACTTGGGTGCGCTACCCGCGGCGTTGTAAGTGTTTGCCCGCAACATTTTCGTGCTTTTCGTCTACTGTGCTTCTTGGCGTGTATGCTTGAGAATGGAGACCCCGATAAGCCTCATCCTCATCTTGTTTTCGTTTTCGATCATCGATGTTTAGTGTGTGACGCGTGAAGATTGACAACCGTCGTGTGCCTGGCAGTGCATTTCGTCGATGAAACGCAGGAACTCGAGGCCCTCTATTGGTCCGAGGATGGAAGCCCGCCCTTCATGAGGCAGGTCGACGCGCCGGCTCAGGAGCAGGCAGTCGTGCAAGCAACCTCGGAGAGGTCGAGGAATTCGTCAGTTCAGCAAACTCTCCATGAGCATCTCCCAACCGCCGCCATTAGTCCGTTCAACCAGCCTGCTTCAACTCCAGCCACGAGTTGGAAGGAGGTGCAAACACCAACGCCGTTGCCTACCGTCTACAGCTCAATACCGCCAGGCTCAACACTTGGGCTGGCCAACTATGAACATCATGGGGACGTTGTGTTTCCCTTTACGCAGCCCCATGAGGTGAGGTTGATGAAGTACTACCTCGAATACATGTGCACCTGGGTTAGTCTTCATCCCTTCGTGATCAATATCTATGCATCATGGTCTAAGAGAGATACAGTTCGACCTCTGTGACGCCCGCCGCCACTTCGCCATCGTCGTCCCTCAGAGAGCAATAACCTGCCCGACCCTCCTCAACGCAATCTTCGCCCTCTCCTCCCGCCACCTCAGCCTGCACGACCAATATGACCCCTACGCCTCGGACCGCTACCACCAGGAATGCCTCAAGCACCTCACCACGATCTCCAACGACTCCTCGGCCCTCACAAACGACGACCTCCTCGCCGCCACCATCCTCCTCCGCACCCTCGAGGAGCTCGACGTGCCCCTCATCGGGACCGACCACGAGGGCCACCTGCTCGGCATCCAGCTCTTCATGAACACGCAGAACGGCGGGCTGCCGCGCCAGAGTCAGCTGCGCCAGGCCTGTTTCTGGGTCGGCCTGCGCCAGGAGATCACCATGGCGTTCGCCACGCAGCGGCCCATCATGGTCAAGCTCGACCACCTCTTCATCGACCGCTCGTTCTCGCCTGCCGACGACGACTGCTGGGCGAACCGCGTCGTGGTGCACTGCGCCGAGGTGGTGCAGTTCTGCTTCGGCGAGGTGGACAACCGCAAGAGCGAGTACCAGCGGCTGGTGGAGTACGACCACAACTGGTTGAGGGCGCGGCCGCTGTCGTGGTTGCCGATTGCGTATAGCGAACCGGACCCGGCGGCGGACCAGGCGTTTCCGCGCATCTTCTATATCAACCATGCTGTTGGTAAGTTGGCCGCGTGTTCCAGTGTTGCTGCAAATACTGACGTTAGAAGTTATTGGCAACGTTCATGGCACTCTTGCACGAGCACTCCTCATGTGTCACGATGAAAGTATTCCACGCATAGGACCAGCACGCAGACTGGCGAGGCAAAAGTTGGATGTAAGTCGTCAACCCTCTAAACTGTCTAATTCATGTGCTTTGCTAACTAGCCGGCGCAGAACGACATTAGGACGCAAATACGAGAACTCTGCGGCACCGCTCTCTCCAACAAGGACACAATCCCAGCCATGTTCACGGCCTGCATGGGCGTGACCGCGTGCGGCGACCGGTTCACCGACCACGTGGAGCAAAGGGCTCTTCTCGACATCTTGGTCAAGACAGATGTGCACCACATGTGGCCGACGGCGTCGGCGCAGTCGCACCTGAAGCGGGCGTGGGGTTGGGAAGATGATTCATGAGACTCTGGCTGTTTTCGAAAAATATTGAGGGCATGCTGTGAATTGTAGAATATCCACTTTGATGAGCGTGGGTTTTCAATAGTCCGCTACGAATAACCGGGACTCATTAACAAACTGAAAAATGCATTAAGAATTACTAGTCTGCTTGATTCCATTTCCGTTGCATCTCGGCAGGTGACTGACCAATTCCATCAAACTTCGGCAAACTTGCCAACTTACACCCCTTGACGAATGATCAGGCAGACAATGTCATACACAGCATATTTCCCGACAACCAACCCGAGTGCGAAAAAGGACTTCTGCTCGGCCAAGCTAACCTCAACTTCTCCAAACCGCAATTACCCCAGAAACTTGTTAGCTCCCCGCGGCCCCCCGGACCCCAGATTGTGAGGGGAAAAGAAGGGGAACAGGCTGGGGGTTGGGGGTGGGCGTGGATGAGTTCCATGAATGCGGAGAAACCGAGATCACAGATATTGGCATCTTGACACCATGCACGCTGAACCCCATAAAGTTTCATCGCATTTGGGCCGAATCTCTGATTAGTCTTCGGCCCAGCCGTTGGGGTAGAGGCTGCCAAACGATTGCGTCGGCAACCACCAAACCCCGCGGCCCCCATTCGGACAGAATTTCCCTCTCATCTGAATCCAGTATCGGGGCAACTTTCCCCGATCAGGGAAGCATCCAATCCGCATCGTCGCTTTACACATCCCCAGATCCCCCACCTTCTCTATCCAGAAAACACGGCAACTATCCCCTACAAAAATCAGGGTCCGTGGTCTTACACCAAGTTTCGCCTCAATGCCAATGGCCATTTTAAGCCTCTCTCCAACTCCACGTCTCCAACATCCCCAACCTGCCAGCGCGTCGCTTCTGTTGAAACCGCGTCTTGCCAAGTGGGCTTTTTTCATGGTCTTCAACATGGCGCTTCTACTTTCCATAGGCCAATTCCTGGGTTTCCCTATCCACGAGGATGGCTTAATTGGACAGGCGGTCGGGCTCACCTGCTGGCGTCAGTGGCGTCTGCCCCACGGGTAAGACATCATGTCGGGATCCGAATCCCGACATGGATGCGATGAAGAAAAATAGAAAAAAAATATGTCGTGGCGCGTGAAAAAGGATCGGTGAGGCCTGCATGAAAGGCGGCGGTATATAATCCGCCCAGCCGCCTTCCTCTGCATCCTTCCGAAATGTCTTAGCAGCTCCTCTCGTTCATCCCCATTCCAGTGATACCCCCGCGGTAGCCCAACACCTCCGGCTTCACCTCGACGACCGCCTCCATTCCACGACGCCATCACCTCCCATCACCCCAGCCGCCGTCCCTCGCTCGGCCAGTCAATTCAGATCCAGAAGCACACGCAAAATGTCAACACAAAAGCTCCACGTAGGCGTCGCAGGCCTCGGCCGCATGGGCAAGCGCCACGCCCTCAACTTCCACCAGAACGTCCCCCGCGCATCCCTCGTCGCTGTCTCCTCCCCCGACGCCGCCGAGCGCCAATGGGCCTCCGAGACCCTCGCCCCGCACGGCGTCGCCGTCTACGAGTCCTACGACGACATGCTCGCCCACGCCGGTCTCCAGGCCGTCTGCGTCGCCTCCGCTACCGCCGTCCACGCCGAGCAGGCCATCAAGGCCATCGACGCCGGCAAGCACGTCCTCTGCGAGAAGCCCCTCGGCACGACTGTTGAGGTGGTGAGTTGAACCCGTCCATCCTTTCCCCAGAAAATCCCCGAGACACCATGAACACATATTAACACCACGCAAAGTCCCAAACAGTAGTCGACGCAGCCGTCCGCCGCCCCGAGCTCAAGGTAATGTGCGGCTTCTCCCGCCGCTTCGACGCCTCCTACCGCGACGCCCACGCAAAGATGTCCGCCGGCCTCATCGGCCGCCCCGCCGTCCTGCGCTCCCAGACCTGCGACGTCCTCGACCCCACGGGCTTCTTCGTCGCCTACGCCCAGTTCTCCGGCGGCATCTTCGTCGACTGCTCCATCCACGACATCGACCTCGCCCTGTGGTTCTTCGACGAGGACAAGAGCAAGGTGAAATCCGTCCACGCCGTCGGCATCACCGCCGTCGAGCCCGACCTGCGCAAGCACAACGACCGCGACAACGCCGTCGGCACCGTCGAGTTCTACGACGGCCGCATTGCCTACCTGTATGCCTCGCGCATGATGGCCGCCGGCCAGGAGGATTCGACTGAGATTATTGGCACCAAGGGCAAGTTGACGGTGAACCTGCTGCCCGCCGAGAACCACGTCAAGATCTACCAGCCCGGCGGCATCAGGCAAGAGCTGCCCCAGACCTACTGGGACCGCTTCAGGGCGGCGTTCACGACGGAGGCGATTGAGTTCACAGAGAGCGTGTTGGAGGACAAGCCCGTGCCGGTGAAGCTGACGTCTGCTGTTGCCGCAGTCAAGATCGGCGCTGCATTACAAGAGTCCATGATCACGGGGCAGAAGATCTGGTTCGACGAGAGTGGAAACCGGACAGAGAAGGCTCAGTTGTAATCTATTCATATCAAAGCCTTAGACGACGGCCATGTGCAATAAAACCCTGGAAATGGGTGCCTTGTCCTTGCCGCCAACACTTGATCATGCCAAATCCTTCAGTCGTGCGTAACCATAGACATGCGTGGTCTAAAACTTCTCAAAACATCGAATCGGGCTTGATACCCTCTTCTACACATTGTACATCTCTCAAGACTGAACGCAGTCAATGTTGGGTGCATCCGCGTCATACATCTTCTTGGAGGTCTTCGCGCGCTCTGCAATTGTATTATCAATCTGGACACAGAACACAGGCAAGGGGAACAGAAGTCTAGTGTGGTGAAGGGGTCTACGCACCACCAGAAAACAACTTGTTTCACAGACTTACTTGTAGTCTTGACATTGAGCCTTCCTCTTTCCACCTCTCGGGCCGTTTTGTGATCCAACTTGGGGCCGGTCTCAGCCGAGGCTGGGGCGGAACTGGGGGTAAAGACCGGAGCCGGAGCAAAGGCTGAAGCAGGAGCGAAAGCCGGAGAAGGGGCTGGAGACGGTGCCCGGACGGGCTCTTTGCGGGGAGCTGGACGCTGGAGGGGCTCCTTGTGGGAGGAGGGCATGGTTCGGGACCCAGTAGCGGGGTTGGTATCGGCGGTTTGCTTCAACTCCGGTTGCTCGTTGTGGACTTCGTCGGGCACAAGAGAATCCTGCTGGATGGAAGTGCTACCAAAGGCATAGCTACCACTGCATCTGGCAGGCAACTCCAGGGTGTCATCTTGTTGGGTGGACGAGCTGCTAAGGTGATACCCTCCACTTCGCCGATCAGATGTGGCTGGCTTTGAATGAACGTCGCTGGTGCCAGCACCTCGGGTGTGGACTGCCAGGGAAACCTCGAAGCTGCCAGGCACATGGAATCTCGTCTTAGTCTTGTGGGCTATTTGGTCAGGAGGCGTCATCTTGCTCTGAATAGAATGTCGCGAGGGGATGACACGACGCTTCTCCCGGATCTCGCCTTCCTCAGATCCCTCTTCGCAGGATTCGAATGCCTCCGAACTATCATCGGACGGCGAAGCCTTTCCGCTGGGTGTGGGGAAAGGCGTGGGAGCCCAAGATGACTTCACTGCGGGGGTCGGCTTGGTGGCAGGTCCTCGCTTGATGGAGAGGGCAGGGAACTTGGGAGGGAACGCTCGCTGGTCTTTGAAGGCGAAGTTGAAAGCGCCGGCATCTTTCAATGATGAAACAAGTTAGCTGTGGTCTTCTTGAAGCTTTTACTTCGTCTCTGAGTGTGATAGGCTCAAATTTGGGGGAAAAGAAAAACAGGTCTGTACATACCCATGCCGCGGCTGAATCGTGGGCCAGCAAAGGGAGTAGATCCAGCATCAGCGGTCCGCATCGAATCGGGGCCAATAGCTTCGGCCGCACTAGGAGGACTCTCCAACTTGATTTTCTTGGACGTATCCGGAGTCTGCGGGCCCTCGCTTGCGCTCTCCCGGGCAGGTTTCTTCGACACCGGGGTATCGAAGGTTGGGAAGTCGATGGCGGAGTCGTTGACTCTATGCTGCTTCTCGGCGTCGGCTAACTTCTTCTCGGACTCCTCAGTCACTCGCGTGATCTCGCTAACGGAAGTCGACAGGGTGTCGAAGCAGAACTTGGGGTCGTCTTGGAGAAGATTGCAGAAGTCTTGCTGCTGGAGGAGCATGCACAGGTGAGGTCCAATGGCCTTCTGGAACTCCTGCTTCAGGTCATCGTGGGCGTCGCTGGCCTCGTCGACGATGATGTCGGCCACCGCCATGAAGTCTTCCAACATGTCGACGCGCTTATCGAGGATATCGCTCAGGTCACGGCCGACACGAGAAGCGAGTTCAGCCGTGAGGACGGACACGCCAAGAGACGCAGCAACGTCGTGGATCGTGAGGAGATCGAAAATCTCGGGCTTGTGGGGCAGCGCATCATCTGAAGGCTGTCAGCTGGAGTTGACAGAAAGAGCGGCGCAGGATCAGTGAGTTTACCTCCGACGTACAACCACTTGAGAACGGTTTCCAGTGCAGGGGCTTTGAAGAGGTGGTCCTTCAACGCGAATTTCTTGACGCGGTCGTCCTGGTAGAACACGTGGTTAACAAAGCTCCTGTCGAATGCAATATGCAAAAACAAATGGGAAGTGGAGAGGAAGTTTGAGTTACCATTGCGGCCTTCTGATCGACGAGAAAGTCTAACATCTCGCTCCTTCCTCGGATGACCTTGTCGTGCAGCTCCCACTTTTCTTCGCCCATCATGAGCCAGATGTCGGCATCCTTTTTGGTCTCCCAGAGGCTACGAGACTGTCAGCAGGTGCGAAGAAAAAACTCCCGATTGATTTCTTACGAGGCGATGTCGGGATCAGCCATGGCGAAAGACTGGGGAGTTGATCGCAAGTTGGTGTGGTTGTCGTATTTTGGCATGTGTTGGTGTGCCTTGGAGGGATGGGGAGAAGGAGAAGATATTTCCAAGTTGAAAACTCGGTACGAGGCAGAAAATACAGAAGAGGTGGTGGGGTGTAGAAGGTAGAAGAGTTAGCGTGAGATGTCGTCAGGAGGAGGCAGGTGAGAAACCCAAAGGAAGGTAGGTGCTTGCCTCGAGTGAGGAAGGAGCAGAACAAGCTGTGCCTTCTCTCTCGCTCAAAGAAGAGTCGAGGTCAAAGCTTGTTACGTTCGCAAGTTCACCCAATTAGACAGGCATCTTTGTTGTTTGATCGGTATGGGTTGTGGTCAGGTGAGGTGAGCGGTCCACGCTTCACCTAGGTGAGCTGGCCTGAGGCTGATGCCCCCCTCCAACCACCCGCCCCTAGCTATTTCTTTGAGGTTGCGGTAGGACCTGTCAACCAGTTACAACTAAGAGATGGGCCGAATGGTCTAGTTGGTAAAGCATCTCTAACAATTTAAAACCAATACCACCCGATGAGTTTCTGGTTACTCTGTTGAGGGTAGGGGCGCTCAGTTCGAATCTTGCAAAACACAATAAGCAAGGAGGGCCTAACGGATGACCGTCGCGTTATCTTTTGACTTTTTGGCCATCTGAATATGTCTACTTTTTAATTTTCTTTTTCTCGTTGAAGTTTAGCAAGGCCTCTCACGATAACTTCCCCAGACTGCCATCCTGACCTGCATGATCGACTGTTGCCGCTCGCTCATGCTGGCAAAACCTGCCGCCGCAGGAACAGTCGGCATCCGTCAGTGGGACATAGAACAAGACCCACGTTCTGCTTTTCTGCCCCAATCTTCTCATTGATCTCGCCGTGAGCCGGTTCGATGAGATCAAAAGTCTGTAAAAACGCTACGATAACAAAGGAAAGCTCCTTCAAAGCAATCTGCTCTCCCAGACACCTGCGAGGGCCTCCGTTGAATGAGAAAAATGCATTCGCCTCCGTCGTCACAGGGTCATCCCAGCGCTCCGGACGGAAGTCACTCGCATCTAGCCCGTATACTTCCTTCCTCCGAGACGTCACATACGGTGATATGACCACTACTTCTCCCTTCCTGATGAGCAGCGGGCTGAGTCCATCTTCCCCGCCGCCAACGGGGAGTATGTTTGTCTTGGTGGCTTGGCGAGTATTCAGAGGAATCGCAGGGTAGAGCCGAAGACCTACCATCATGTTAGATGATCATGACAAAGGCAATATGTGCCTCGGACGAAAACAGGTACTTGCATTCTTTTATGACCTGAGCAAGGTACGGCATTTCTCGCAGATCTGCCTTGGATGCCAGCGCTCTTTGGCCCATCACTGTGCCGACTTCGTTGCGTAACTTATCTATGACTCGTGGTGTGCGAGCAAGCAGTCGGCTATGGCTAAGAGTTAGCATCTGCCTTAATAACAATTACTCACGGACTAACAATGTCCAAATAAGCGCCGACGCTGTTGAGTCTCTGCCAGCCAGAAGTACGTTGATGACATGGTCGCGGATGCTGTCGTCGCTCATTCCATCTTGGGCCATCTGTTCAATAAGGCTGTCGGCTGCTCGGCCTCCAACAATAGCCGGCTTCAAGGATCGAACTCCAGCAAGGAAATCCTCCACATAATGCCGGACTTCGATGCAGGCAGTCCGAAACCTGGCTGGGTTGTACATGTTATGGAAGGGAACGCAACGGAACCGTCTGACGAGGCCTTCCGAGGCGATGCAGAAGTTCTCTGCAAATTTCCGGTTGCGGGTGCTTTCTGGGGTGTTCTCGCCGAACTTCAAGGTGTAAGTCGACCTGCCCAGAAGCCGGGCCGAGGAGTTGTCCATGAAAAGATCGAATATAAGAGGTTGGAGATCGACGACGCCGCCTTGCTCGGAAAGTGGAAGACGAGCCAGAAAATTTTCAACGTGCTCGGCCAGCTGCTCAAGGCCATAAGTGGACGACGAGGAGAAGAGGTGCTTCCTCAACATAGCTCGCGACTTCTTCCAAGCAGCACCTTCTTGGACAAAAATACCATCACCAATAAGCTGGTGAAAGATTTCTGCCCTGGGACCGAAAGAATAATCTGGTGCGTTATCAGCCATGGTTCAAGCGCATTCAGTTATGTCGTATGTGTTCACCAGAAAAGTTGGAGGACAGAATCGCTTCGATGTTCTGAGGGGCAAGGATATTATGGCTGCGAGGCCCGAAAAGAAAGAATTGTGAGATGACGCCCTGTGGAAACTCTTCTGCGATTTCAAAAATAGTTTTGAGTAACTGTTTGCGTTCATCAGCTTGCCACAGTTGCCACATGCGATCAATACCCAGAGGCCAGCGATTGTATATCATGATTGATGGTTTGCAACCATGTTTATAACCGTAAGCCGTGTCTCTCTGGAAGTGGGCAGAGTTTTCAGTCAGCATTTCAAACGTCGAACGTGAATATTGGGCGTGGATAATGCTTACTGAGTATTCGGAATACCACTGCAGGGTTTTATAGAAAGTAAATAGAAACAGAAAGAGACAAAGAAGACATAAGTAAACATATCCCGAGCCGGATTGTTGCCTCAGGGGCAAGTAATAATACGCCATAGGCTGAGTGAGTTCCATGATGGAATTTGAGAGTGCGAGAGAAACAAGATAGAAAAGTAAGGAGTGGACAGAAGAATCGTACTACAGATCGGAGGGGGAAATGACACCTCGGTCGAAAACGAGCGAGGTGACTTCCAAAGCCCAACTTATACCCTTATCACAAATAGGATATCGTTGGATTCAAGCTTTCAAGACGTACCAAGATATGCTTCGAAAACTCACTGCATCTATTCTAACCAGGCGCCAGAGACGTTCTTCGCATCGTCTGAGCCCACAATTTAGGTCGAAACACTGCATTCCGGTGAATATCACGTCAGATGTTAGTTAACACATGAATTGTGTAGAATTCACCTGTTTAGACAGTTTTGGGGCACAGCTGATGGTCGGATGTTCCCTCCTCATTTCACTGAGACAACATTGTGAATGCGCCCACTAGGTATTTTTGCCATGATTGTCCTTGATGTTAGATGTGGGATAGAGCGAGGCCGTTCGTAATTCAGCCACCAACCTAGTAATAATTGGCCCAGCATGCCGCAATCTGACGGACATGGTCCCAGCTGACACGCCCGGATCCCCAACGCCGAATCTGGCGTTATTGCCGCCACTAAAACGGGAGGACTTGAGCGGCTGGGATCTACGAGAGGACGGAGGCAGAGAGGACGGAGGCAGCACGTGGCTTTGCGGTTAGGCAGCTCTCTAAACATGTCAGCAAGTCAGAGGAACCGCGACCTTCAGGATTTAGTGGGTAGTCCGAGTTGAATCAAAAGGCATCAAGCGCTAAGCTAGTGTGCCGTTGCAACTCAGAATACTTACCTCGAGTAAGCGTGGCGCTTCACTGTGCGCCCGCGACTAAAATGAGGGATGGCAGCGCTTCCACCAAGCTTGCGAGAGAGCTTACTGGCTGCTCGGACGCTTTGGGTAAGGTAAGAAATATTCACCCTCTTGACAACAAGTAATTCTAGCTTCAGCGACGAAAACTTCACCAATGATACTGGCAGCCATGTGACTGCGCCATTTACGAAAAACTTGAGACAAGCCTCGTCAAGAATTTCCGCCGGGTCTTACGTAGGAACGTGCACTGCTAAGAAGGCGTGCCTTGAGTGTTGCTGGATGTCGGCCTCGACTCGAACTAACTATGGCTACTTTGCCTGCTTGAAGGAAGATACACTTGGTGAATGCTCTCCCCTCTCAATGAGTCTCCCAACTTGGCTGAACTATCCTGTCTCCTTCTTCTCTTAGCGCATTGCTGTCGCAGCCGACAGTCGATCCAACTGGATTCTGGGACCAGATTATACAACGGTTTAGACGCTTCTCCCATAACATCATCTTCATCATCTTCATGCCCAGACTGGGATGAAACTGGTCTACATTGAGAGCATCATGGGCTCCTCATCAGTCTCCGAATCTGCAACACAGGTTCCTTCGTCACACTCAAATGAATCACTCGGATGGCAATCTGGCCGTGAAGAGATTACCATACACGCCACAGATGATTCGATAACCCAGCCACCATCATCCGATACACTGACGGCGAAAGAAGACGAGAGAAGCTCTGCACGGCTATTACCTCACGAGTCCGACATCCTAAACCGGCAGGCCAACCTTCCTAGGATCCCCTACAGCGCCAGAGTCCTGTATCGCTATGCGTCTACGAGCGACAAGATCATCCTCGCCGCCTCAGTTTTGTTGGCCGTGATAGCAGGCGCAGCCCTGCCGCTCATGACTCTCGTGTTCGGCGGGCTCCAGAAGGAGTTCATGGACTTTTTTGCCGGCCGCGTGGCGCGGGACGACTTCATGGATCGCATCGACTACTACATTCAATACTTTGCGTACCTGGGCATTGTCGAGTTCACCACGCAGTACTTGACGACGGTTGGATTCATGTACACGGGCGAACACATCGCCGGAAGCATTCGAGAGAAATATCTCGAGAGCTGCGTGCGTCAAAACATCGGCTTTTTCGACGTGGTCGGCACCGGCGAGCTGTCGACACAAATCGCTTCGCACACCAACCTGATCCAGGACGGCATCTCAGAGAAGGTCTCGATCACTCTTGTGGCTGTGTCGACCTTTGTCTCGGCCTTCGTCATCAGCTTTACAAAGAACTGGAAGCTTACTTTGATGCTGTTTTCTCTTGTCATGGGCATCATCGTCGACATCGCCATAGGCTCCCGTGTAGCCAGTCGGTTCACCGGACAGAGTATGCAGGCATATGCACAAGGTGGCAACGTCGCGGATGCTGTCTTCAGGTCAATTCAAAGCACGGTGGCATTCGGGGCCCAAGAGCGTATGAGCAAGCAATATTACGGCCACTTGATGAAATCAGAAGCGCTCGCCTGTCGCGGTAGGAGCATCATCGCCATGTCAGTTGCTGGGATGATGTTTCTCCTGTACCTCACGTACGGCCTGGCTTTCTGGCAAGGAAGCTCCTTTCTTGTCCGTGGAAATGTAGCAATACAAGACGTTCTCACCATCATAATGTCGGTTGTTTTGGGAGCCTTCAGTCTGGGGAGTGTTGCGTCCAATCTCCAGGCTTTCACAGCCGCCGCCGCTGCCGCTTCAGACATCTTCAACATCATTGATCGTCAATCGCCTATAGACCCGTGCTCGGATGAGGGCAACATGCTGGACATGGTGAAGGGAACGATTCGACTCACCGGTATCAAACACGTCTATCCTTCTCGTCCAGACGTCATCGTTCTCGACGGCTTCGACTTGACGATTCCTGCAGGCAAAACCACTGCTATTGTCGGAGCTTCCGGATCGGGCAAAAGTAGCATCATTGGTTTGATTGAGAAGTTCTATCAGCCAGTCTCTGGGGCCATTTTTCTTGATGACCATGATATAAATGGACTCAATTTGAAGTGGTTGCGTAGACAGATGGCTCTGGTTGGGCAGGAACCGATACTGTTCCGCGCCACCATTTTTGAGAACATCTGCGCTGGTTTACAGGGGACAGAGCATGAAAACTCAAACAGGGACCAAAAGCGTCAACTCGTCATTCAGGCTGCGCAAAGGTCCAATGCCTACGGCTTCATTTCTACCCTGCCAGATGGTTTCGACACTATGGTCGGCGAGAAGGGCTCCCAGTTGTCAGGTGGCCAGAAGCAGCGCATCGCCATTGCCAGAGCAATTATTTCGGACCCTAAGAGTTAGTCAAATGATTCCCCCGCAACCTCATCGCTTGAATCACTTGCATGTACTGACATCACGTCAGTTCTCCTACTAGACGAAGCTACCTCAGCCCTGGACTCGGAATCGGAAAGCGTAGTCCAGGCAGCTCTCCGGGCCGCATCTGAAGGCCGCACAACTATCACCATCGCGCACCGTCTCTCTACGGTCAAGCACGCAGACAACATCATTCTCATGGCAGACGGCAAAATCATCGAACAGGGCACTCACGACGCATTGATAGGCCGTAAAGGCGCCTATCACAGGCTGTCAACAGCACAGGATCCGTCTTTGGTCAACAAAATGATTCTCCGGGCACAGTCCCATGCCAGTTTAAAAGATCCGGCGGACACGAAGGGTGGAACTTTGGAATCTGAGCCACTGCCTCGCCGAGGCTCCTTTCGAAACGCAGGTTCAGATTCAGGTTTGCAACCACAGCCCATCGCACAACTAAGAGCTCAGGAACAACAAAGCTATAGCATTTGGTCGCTGCTCAAGTTCATCGCCTCCTTCAACAAACCTGAACTGGGACTCATGTTCGTGGGCCTGGTTTTCGCTGCTATTTGCGGAGGGGGAAACCCCACACAAGCCGGTACGTCGTTGCGCCCAGTAGTTGAGGCTCACGTCGCATGTGTCTGACTTTGAACAGTATTCTTCGCCAAACAACTCTCCATTCTCTCTCAATATGGAGTATCTGCCGACGACGCTGAAACCAAACACAACTCGGACTACTGGAGCGAACTATACCTGATGCTCGCATTGGTGCAGTTCGTCGCGTTCGCCGCGCAGGGCCTCATCTTTGCAAGCACCTCCGAACGCCTTATTCGTCGTGCGCGCGACACAGCTTTCCGAATGCTCATGAAACAGGACATCTCGTTTTTTGATCAAGATCACAATAATTCCGGGGCACTGACGCACCTTCTCTCAACGGGTGCGAATCAGCTCGCTGGCCTGAGCGGCATCACCTTGGGCACGCTGGTCATGGTCATCACAACTTTGATCACGGCGATCACCGTATCAGCCGCTATTGGGTGGCGCCTGGCGCTCGTTTGTACCGCAACTGTGCCCATACTGTTGGCCTGTGGCTTCCTTCGCTTCTGGCTCCTGTCTCGTTTCCAACAGCGAGCGAAGGCCGCGTACGAATCATCGGCATCATTCGCGTCTGAAGCAGTCGCTTCCATGCGGACAGTCGCGTCACTTTCCATCGAATCGGATATCATCAGTCGCTACAGAGAGGCTCTGAAGACGCAACAGCGACAAAGCTTGATCTCCGTGGCAAAATCAAGTCTTCTATATGCCGCTGCCCAATCCCTTTTATTCCTATGCTTTGCCTTGGGATACTGGTATGGAGCCTCTCTGATCGCTGGACACGACTATACCCTGTTTCAGTTCTTTCTTTGCTTCATGGCAGTTGCATACGGAGCTCAGTCAGCGGGCGTTATCTTTTCTTTCGCCCCGGATATGGGGAAAGCCTACCAGGCTGCGTCTGAATTCAAAAAGCTGCACGATCGCCAACCCGCCGTCGACGCGACTTCCTCCGGCGGCAGGCATATAGAGACGGTCCAGGGCAACATTGAATTCGTCAACGTTCACTTTCACTATCCTTCTCGGCCCGAAGTGTCAGTTCTTCGTGGATTGGACATATCCATCCGAGCGGGTCAATATGTTGCTTTCGTTGGCTCCTCTGGGTGTGGTAAAAGCACCACCATCTCCCTCCTCGAGAGGTTCTACGATGCTACAAGCGGGGCTATATACGTGGACGGCCAGAACATCCACATCTTGAACGTGGCAAACTGGCGTTCCCACGTCGCTCTCGTTAGCCAAGAACCTACCTTGTACCCGGGAACAATACGAGACAACATCCAGATGGGAAGTCTCAAAGACGCCGTTTCCGAGGACGCTATCGAGCTTGCCTGTCGCGAAGCCAACATTCACGACTTTGTTCTGTCTTTACCTGAAGGGCTGAATACCCCGGTTGGCGATAACGGCGTTTTGCTATCGGGTGGTCAGAAGCAAAGGATCGCGATTGCTCGGGCGTTGATTAGGCGCCCCAAAGTCTTACTGCTGGATGAGGCAACATCGGCTTTAGATCAAGACTCAGAACGCACAGTGCAGTTGGCATTGGATAACGCAGCGCGGAGCCGCACAACGATTGTTGTTGCTCATCGTCTTAGTACCATCGCAAAGGCAGACGTAATTTACGTCTTCGATGAAGGAAGTGTGGTAGAGCGTGGTTCACACGATGAATTAATGGCCGCGAATGGGCGATACGCCGAAATGGTGTTACTACAGAGCGTTGATATTTAGGTTTGGTGACATGGAGGCATCAGAAGCGACAGATATGATCCATTTTGGGCATCCTTTTCATTTACCAGGCCCTTTGAATCAGCCGTTGTAATGACGAGGCTAAAGAACATAACTTTTGATCCACATCGTCAATAAAAGATGATGCTATGTTGGTTTACACGCCCATGCAAACTGCAAATATAATACGGAGACAAGCTTTGAGCATGTCCCCAGCAACTTTTGCTATGGAATGTTGACCGAATTGACTTGATCTTTGCAATCTAGCTCCTTTTCTCTTCCTTACGTCGATGATTCTCCTCGTCGCAAGTCCACAAATCGAACACAAACGCTATGTCGTCCCAGCTGGACTGCGTGTCGACAAAGACTCGACATCGACTGAGTCAAATACATCATCATCTTCAAACGTTTCGTTTTCTTCTTCGTCAAGGACCTCTTCGGAATCCTCGTCCGGACTCCCTGCAACACGGAGGGCTTCGAAGCGCTCCACAAACTCCACCTGGAGGCGCTTCAGGTAGCTCGCGAGGGCAGCATCATCCATCTGGGAATTGCGCGCTTGCTTCAACTGCTCATGTAGACTGAGTACCAACTTGCGCTCTCTGACCAGCCGCCGCGCCTCCGAGGTTTGTTGTTTCTTCAATCTATCTTCGCGGATGGACTGAGAGACATGCTCCGCCACATCGAGAAATCGCTTAGGGAAATCCATTGCCTTTGCAAGTAGAATGCCATATGGTATCTCTTCTACCTTGCCGGACTCGACTTTGTAGGTCATGGTTAACCTGGGATCGCCCCTGGACGTATTCGAAAGATGACTTGCGAGATGGAGGTTGAGGACTCCGGGACGGTCGTTCAAAACTTCAGCTATTAGGATGTCAATAAATATCAACGCATCTCAACCGCCTGGGACTACTCACCGAGTTGCGCAAAATGCGTTGTGAACCAGACCTTCGCTCGACTTTGGATGAGTGCTTCTGCCATAGCAATCGCGATTGCGAGTCCATCACGAGCACTCGTGGCTCGACCAAGCTCGTCGATGATGACCATGCTTTTGTCATCCACATTGCTACACATCATTAGCAGTGGCATATTCCGAGCAAGAATCGCGCCGTACTTGAGTATAAAGGCCATTTCCCGCATCTCCTTCGAAAAGGATGACAAATTGGCCTCGATGTTGTCGTCTGTAGACACTCTCGCGAAGATGCTGTGAACGATGGGGAGTGTAGCACGCTCGGCCGGCACAAAGCATCCAATCTGCGCCATGATCTGGAGCAAGGCAATGCTTTTGATATAGGTAGTCTTGCCGCTCATGTTGCATCCGGTGATGATCTGGAATCGGTAGTTGTCATCCGCGTAGAAGTCGTTGGGGACGCATTCTTCCTTCAGCTCCTATCACTCTCTGTCAGCAAACGTGGAAGAAGTAGCCGCGGGAAACATACCCTATCTAGGATCGGATGTCTTGCGGCCTTGAGTGCCAAGGTGTCGGAAACCTCTGGTCGAACCCAGTCGTAGGTCGAGCTGACATGAGCAAACGAGGCCAGCATATCAAGCAGAGCGACTGATTCACAGATACGATAAAGAACCGCTATCTGAGTTCTGATGTTGTCGATGAGATCCTCAATCACCTTGTCGCATTGCATGGCGATCTCAGCCACAGAATCGGAAATCCGCTGATTTAGCTGCTTGAGGCGGATCGTCATGCATTCGAGATTGCCGCGCTTCACAACTCGGTTGACAAGAATGTCCGGGATTGGTCGATCTTCGAAATTTACTTCTCGCATGCGGAGAGAGTAGCCGCGCTTTGGATCGTACTGAAGTTTGGCATCCAGATCAAGTTCACCTGAAAGTTGTCAGAAAGCGGAATTGTACACGCGCCGAAAAGGATGTCATCATACCGTTGACTTGGTCCACATGCTTGTGGACATCTTCTGTATTCTCCTTGTATGCCTGCCGAGCGACATCCAGAAGACCGTTGACACCAGCCTGCAGATGGTTAGCGGGATGAAGCCAGCAAAGAAGCCGCTGCCGTTAGAGCTACCTTGACGGCAAAAGCTCTTTGGTTGCGCTGATCGAGAGCTTTCTTGGTATGGGTGACATCTTCGTGGATTGTCTCGTATATCAAAGTTCGCAGAGGGGCAATCATTTCAGGGCGAAAAAGGTCACGGATCTTCGTTAAGAGTGGCGAAACAGCTGGTCTCATTGCTTGATACAGATCGGGCAACCCATCGACAAAGGCTTTGACTTTGAGAACATTGTCCATGGAGGATTCTGTTGCTGCGGTGGACGGCTGAGGCGGCACAAGGACGAGCTTCCCCCGGTCAGCACGCTCATCATCAGATCGCGCCTTCACAACATACCCGGGTCAACATTTTCTCGACGTCGGGGAAGCTCAACGCTGTAAAAGTCAACAAATGCCGATCGCCTTCGCTGGGATATGTGTACCTTTTCTGACTTCTACAAACATGTCGACAGATTTGTGCAGCTCCTCAACAGCTTCATATCTCGGGTCCAGGTATGCTTCCTTGAGTGTACTAGGTTGTAGCAAGTTGCTGCGCAGGACTCGCGAGCCCATTGGCGTTTTCGTCTGATTTAACAGCCCGACCAGGTTGTCCTTTGACTGTGGTTTCCGAAGGTTCTGGAGAATTTCGAGTGATAAGATGGTTGATACATCGATCATCATGGTGTCTTCGCTCGATTGGAAGCGTACTCGCAAGGAGTTGGGGAAGACGCGAATCGCGTAATGATCCTCGATAAAGCTAACCGCCTGTTTTTCAATCAGTGTCTGTTATGCATTAGGGATACAAGACATACCGCGGCGAACGAACAAGTCGCATAAAAGCTGCCCTCCAGAGCTACTTTGATTGACTCGGCATCCTCTCGAAAGGCACATGTGTTGACTCGGTGCATGCCTTCTAGCTCTGACCAGCACCTTCTGTCAACGGGAGCAATCTTGGTGCCGGGCATGTTCTCTTTGATATGGCTGTACAGTCTCGACTTTGGATTCGGCGGGCAAGCCGTGCTGACAATCAAGACGACATGGGGCTCCATAATTTGAAGCTCGTGGATCGTCCTGGTGAAGAACCGACTATCTGAGATTTGGCTGAGAATCACCTCGCCAGTGGCAACGTTGATCGATGCCATACCGACGGACGGAGTAACCCCTCGAGCTTCGCTCAGCGCGCACACAATCTTGTGATTTTCGCTGTCAGGGAGAGGAGTCCGAGATGTGCGACTGCTGTACGAAGTTCCGGGACGGGAGGTGTAAGACTGGCCCGATTTGGAGTCGTATGACTGGCCAGAGGATGGTTTGGGCTGACGAGAACCAGTAGTGCCGCTGGTGTCGTCATAGTAGTCGTAGCTTGGGGTGTAGACCAAGCCCGCCCTGCGGTCTGTAGAGGATGATGCTTCAGGGGTAGCCGTGAAATAGGTAGAGTTGGTACTCTTGTTGTTGGGATCTCGAGCCTGGGACGAAAAGTATGGCGATGATTCTCGGGAGATGGGCGTTCGGGTCTGTGCGGTTCGGAACGATGCGACTGACCTCGCGCCGGCCAGACGTCGGTCCTCCATGGCGACGCGGTGTGGAGGAGGCAAGGTCAGATGCTCGTTGGTGGCCCAATTTGGATGGCACCTACTGATCTCCCAGTCCTCGATTAGCGTAGTAGAATTGATGCTGCCACAAATTCGAAGCTGGAAGATTTCCAGAAGAACCTGCAAAGGCATGGATATCGAGGCAATCACGACAACGAAGGGCACCTGCCCGACTTACACGGCCAAGAGCCGGGGTTGTCCCGGTCGAATGTGCCTCCAATTGGGATGCGGGGGTGGAGCCACAGAATGCAGGCGCACAAGCCACGCCCAGCACAGACCACGTGAAACACAATTCCTCTCCAGCCACCCAACGACGAGCCGCCGATGACTACCAGTGGAGCAAACCTCATCCGCCCGGTGCACGTCTGGAAGAGTTTGCACAGGCTCCCCAACCCAATCCACACAGCTCTGCGCAGCAGCCGAACCGCGTCGCGCCGCGACACCCCTTCGACACACCGAGAAAAAAAGGCACCCCCTCCCCCATCTCGACCGAGCAACCCGGTAGTGGATTTGAAGCTATCGCGACCTAGTGCTTCTATCGCGCGCGCGTGTGTGTCGCGGTCTGTGTGCGACCGCCCGGGGGCCACCACCGAGATCCTCGTTTGCTGATTTCCCCCGCGCCGCCGCCCAACATGTTTGGCATCCTGGGTGCCGTCAATGTCGACAGCAACACCAAGACGTACACCTCCTTCGAGGAGCTGTTTGCCGCCCTCAAGGCGCGCATGCAGAAGGATGGCTACAAGGTCGTCAAGTCGCGCACGCATCGCAACAAGGTCGGCGGCACGTACGAGAAGGGCAGCGAGGTGGTGCGATGCGATCTTGTCTGCGACCGCGGCGGCCAGCCGTACAAGTGCACCGCGACCCAGCTGAAGACGACGACCAAGAAGACAAACTGTCCATGGAAGGCGAAGGCGGTCAATCGCAAGACCATGGGCGCATGGCTCTTGACGGTCATCTGCGACGAGCACAACCACGAGCCGAGGACACCTGATCCGCCGACAGATGAGGAGGACGCCGATGCTGAGGGGGATGCCGATGTTCAGGACGCATCAGCATGTGGGTTCTGCCCGTCGTCGCTTTATCGTTTCGTCGTCTAATACTGACCCGTAGTAGTGCCCGAGCAGGACGACTCCATCCCAACACCAGATCCCGAAACGTCGCGAGCCCTTGCAGTAGCCGGCGTTTCCACCTCCCAGATGCGACTCACCGGCGATACCTTCCACAACTTTAAGACGGAATACCGGAAGATGTCCAAACCCGAGCGCATGGGTATTCTGGCTCAGCTGCAGCTGCGTGTAGCGGCTCTCTATGCCATTGAGAACGAGGATATACAAAGGCAAGAACGGCAGGCAAGGCAAGAGAGGAAACATCAGGAGATTGAAGACAACCGTCGCAAATCTCAAAGCGCGCAGCAGACACAGCAACAGCAGCAGCAGCAACAAACGCAAGCTCAACCGCAACACCACCAGCAACCGCAACCACAACAACACCAACCGCAGCACCAAACGCACCAATCACATCAACAACACCAACAGCCACAGGCCCAGAATCATAACCATAATCACAACCACGCTCATGCGCATGCCCACAATCGCGCCGCTCAGCAGCAGCAGATGACGCAAATGACGCGGGATAGCATGACGGGTATGCCGAAACACCCGTTCGAGCAGTCGACCCACGATGAGCACGCTCAATACCGTGACCGGCAGGCGGAGGTTAGCAACCGCCACCAGCAGAACTTCATGAACATGGCGCGAGAGCACATGGGCAACGCCGTGCAACAGACGCCCGTCCAGCAGACTCCGATCCCGGTGCCGCAGTTCGGGATGCAACAGGCGCCAGGGCCGAATGCCAACAACGTCTTCCAGCACTACAGGAATACGCCGGCAAGCAACCCGGGAGCGTCGGCAGGCGGAGGAGGCACGCCGGCCCAGCAGAAGCGTCGAGGTCGGCCTACTAAGAAGAATGCCATGGACCAGCAGAGTCTTGACCCGAGCATGCACATGGGAAGGTAGTTCGACCCAACTCGTCAGATTGAGCCCGGTCATGAGGTTGAAAGATGGTCGCCATGGTTTAATAAGGTGTAAAAAAAAGTCGAGATCAGTGTACGTGGGCGGGCCGGACGGAGGATATGGGGGCGTTTATATGGACATCCCGCAGGCCAGCACCAGACAAGGATGGCCTCTCTCCTTCGAGTGTATGTTTTCTTATCCTCGCGGAAAAAGCACAGTTTCGGGAATGGAGCCGCAGGGATTCCGCTCCGGAGTCAGTTTATTCGTCGATTTATTTTACTACAGCCGGGGGAAATGCCTTTTTTCCTTTTTATGTCGGTCACAGGAGACAGACCATCGGCTTTCCGCCCGCCTTAACAGAGATTCGCTCTGCACCCCACCAGTTCCAGATAGCACCTCAATGCACTGGGCGGGCAGTGATGGACAATTAAAGTGGAGACAGTCGCAACAACGGACAAGTTCTCGCCGACGTCCCTTTCAAAATTTCTGCCCCACCATCCCGCATCGCCGTCGTCGAAATAATTTCACCACCACTTTTTCGGGCGGTCAACACCACTACACCACAACTACGACCACCGGGCACATTCACAGCCATGGCGACGGTCGTGCCCCCGCCGTCGAAGCGCCAGAAGCGCGAGACGCTGGCCAGGACACAAACGCAACAGGATGTTGACGCCGTCACGCCGGGCCTCGAGGGCTCCTTCAAGGCCCGCTTCGTCGACGGCGACGGCCAGCAGCTCGCCGAGGTGATTGAGGTGCCTCTGGCCGACGCCTCGGAGAAGAACCTCACGCTGCTTCTCAACACCCTACTAGGAAAGGTAAACCCGGGTTCAAGCACTCAAGAAACCCAAGAGTCTCAATAGCTAACCACCCGACAGGAAAGAGAAGACTTCCTCCCCTACAAGTTCCGCATCCACATCCCCGACTCCGACACCATAATCGAGACCTACCCCTCCAACCTCCTCGAGACCCTCCGCGCAAATGGCGTTGCCAACCCCTTCGAGACGACAATCACCCTCTCCGCCGAGCCGCAGGCCGTCTTCAAGGTCCAGGCCGTCACGCGCATGGCGCACAAGATCCCCGGCCACGGCGAGGCCATCCTCGCCGCCCAGTTCTCCCCTGAAACAAGCAAGCGCCTCGCCACCGGCTCCGGCGACAAGACCGCGCGCATATGGGACACCGAGACCGGCACCCCCAAGCACACCCTCGCGGGCCACGCCGGCTGGGTCTTGTGTGTAGCCTGGAGCCCCGACGGCCGCCGCCTCGCAACTGGCAGCATGGACAAGACGGTGCGCCTGTGGGACCCGGACAAGGGCGTCCCGGCGTCCCAGCAGGCGCTCACCGGGCACGCCAAGTGGGTGACCAACATCGCATGGGAGCCGTACCACCTCTGGCGCGACGGCACGCCGCGCCTGGCGTCCGCGAGCAAGGACGCCACGGTGCGCGTGTGGATCGTCAACACGGGCCGGACGGAGCACGTCCTCTCGGGCCACAAGTCCAGCGTCTCCTGCGTGAAGTGGGGCGGCACAGGGCTCATCTACACGGCCTCGCACGACAAGACAGTGAAAGTATGGGACGCCGTGAAGGGCACCCTCGTGCACACCCTCTCCTCGCACGCGCACTGGGTCAACCACCTCGCGCTGTCCACCGAGTTCGCCCTGCGGACCGGCTTCTTCGACCACACCCCCACCCCAGACACGGAGGACGCGCGGCGGGCGAAAGCGAAAGAGCGCTTCGAGAAGGCCGCGCGCGTGCAGGGCAAGGTCGCGGAGCGCCTCGTCTCCGCGTCGGACGACTTCACAATGTACCTCTGGGACCCGTCCGCCGGCACCAAGCCCGTCGCGCGCATGCTCGGCCACCAGAAGCAGGTCAACCACGTCACCTTCTCGCCCGACGGCACGCTCATCGCGAGCGCCGGCTGGGACAACGCGACCAAGCTGTGGAGCGCGCGCGACGGCAAGTTCATCACCACGCTGCGCGGCCATGTCGCGCCCGTCTACCAGTGCGCCTTCTCCGCGGACTCGCGCCTGCTCGTGACGGCGTCCAAGGACACCACGCTGAAAGTGTGGTCGATGGCGTCGCACAAGCTGGCGGTCGACCTGCCGGGGCACCAGGACGAGGTGTACGCCGTCGACTGGAGCCCACGGGACGGCGGGCGCGTGGGGAGCGGCGGGAAGGACAAGGCGGTGCGGTTGTGGTGCAACTGAGCCGAGAGACGGTATGATGGGCTTTCTTTTTCGGGATTTAGAACGGATACACAAAAGAATGAAGAATATACCCCCTTTTTCCCAGTTATGCATGTTTGTCCCTTGCGTTGGCTTCACATGATTCTGCGGGAGAGCCCGGCGCGAGCTGTGATGACTATTACATGTGTAAGGTAACTGCCATCCTCAGATCATGGTGTGTCTCCTGCACAGCCGATCTTGGTCGTTGCAGCCGCAGAGTGTTCATCAGTCATGAACGACGGGGCCGATTCAAGCCTGTTTGCCGGTGCGGAGGCGCTACGGCTTTCTACATCGAGGATGAGCCCCCAGAGGCGGCTTGGAAGGCTTGCATATGTTTGGGGTGATTGCAGCTGCATGATCACAATCTTGATGAGAATGGTCCGGCTTCCTACTGACACATTGGAATGTTGTAGTTGAGACACCAAGATGCCAAGGTTAGGATAGCCGAGGGGTTTAGAAGACCCTTAGCTGGAAGCAATACCAGAGATGGGCGTGTTTATGTTTGTCAGGACTATGCCAAGGTGCTTTGCTTGGTGCTTTGTGAATCGTCGACTGATGAACCGGCTACCTCCCGACCCGGGATACCCCGCTCGGCGCACCTTTCGACCCCGGGCCCCACTCCCGGACCAGCGGAGTCGTATCGGAGTGCTCGCGGCATTCTCGGATGGATAACGCAGACCCGTATCAGGTGCTCCTCGGGATAAGTCACATCATCATGTTATTCCCCACACCAAGCCTCCTCTCAACAATGGGCCCCGCGACGTCTTTCGTCATATCAAGGGTGATGAGTCTCTGGAAGTCACGCCCTGATCGTCGGGGAATCGTGAGACCGGGCTGGACCATCACTAATGATCACCACACGCACCTCGCGGAAAGAGTACGCGTACCTGGAAGTCAAAGTCATCTCCTGTACCCGATCTCCCAAACAAGTTGCCGATCCCCACAGGGCCATGTTGTCTAGCTCCTCCTGCACGTCTCCCGCTGGGGTGACATGGCATTGGAGCTGCTTGGCCCTCAAGTTTGTGTTGGCAAATAAGGACATGCAGAGGTATCTCTGAGAACGCTGGACAGGCTGAAAAGGGAACTGCAATGGTTCCCCGTCGTGCAGAGGTGCGGGTACGTGTTCGGCAACGGATCCTTGGCGGGATATGGCATCGCCGGTCACTCCCACGTTTTGACGTGGCCTTCCTCACCTCATCCCCGACAACATGAGCCGTTCATGGTCTCTGCCGCTCTCAAGCAATCTTCTCCATCAGGCTAGTATTCCCGCGCCATTGGTGCAGACTACATTGGTGAGTGTCTCTATTATTTTGTAATCGATAGTCATCGCGTCTCTTGAGGACTAGCCAGCGCGACGACGGAACAACGGGACCGGGCCGCCCCTAGTTAGCACTTCAGCTTGTCGAGTTAAACCGTGTTCATGGCCGTCTGGGCCGGGAGGCCGAGCGCTTAGCGGACAACCTGATTCCTTCCATCGCAAAATGTTGATGACTGAATGAACTGGCTGGCATCGAGTGTTGCAGATTCTAGACCGCGAGATGCACCCAGCAGAATGCAGATGTCCGTCGGCCATTCTGCAGGGCTGCTGCGGCGCGCGAGATCCGTTGCAACTGGGCCTGGAGCATGGGAAGCCGGAGTCTGGGGCGGGGAAATTCTATCATTTATGACAATTTCCTTTTCCGTTGCCCATGGAGGCGGACGGACTCATGCAAATCGACTGGTTCGCCATCGGGTTGGGGGTGGGTGTGGTTGGAGCTACCTCACTATCACGCCTGGCGAGGGCTGTGCCTTGGTTGGCGTCTTTGCTAGTTTCTGACGCCTTGTATAAATCCTCCATCTGACATTTAGCCTATGGAAACCGCAAGGGCTGAAGGAATTAGATGCCTCATCGGGTGATGTCGGACACGCGCTGGTGGGCAGTTGACGAGTTGGAATCGCCAAGGGTGACAAGGAGCACGTTCAGATGGGATTTGGGCCGCCGCAGAAAGGACAAGGTGGGCTGGTGTGAAGTCGCAACACGGCCGCGACTGGGGTTGACGTCTGGAGAAAGATGGTGGCTCGGACTGGGGTGCCGTTGGTTGATGTGGGGAGGGATGGGATGGACCAGGAATGGATCTGGCTTCTGCTGTGGATTGACCCGTCTGGATGCGCCGTGTGAGATATGCCACGGGGTTCAAGTCAATGTTTTGACTGGAGGGAGGAATATTCCAGATTTCAGCCTAGATCCGTGGTCCGGGGTTGATTGGGCCGTTGTTGGATGTGCAGTATCAGAGTTGCAGGCGTCGTCTTGCGGCCGCGAGTGAGGCATTTCCAGTTTTTGATGGATAGCTGTCGCGAAACCCAAGCCCAGTCGAGACGGCTTGCGATTCTTGTCGTTGAAGTCTCTCGGCGAATTGTTGCGCAATGCTCTTGTCGATCAACATGTCGTGTAAACAGCCAAGCGAGTGCGCCGATCGCCAATGTGTTACCCAACTGTCCCAACACTGTCGAATCCCAGTCGAGCGCATGACCATTGAGGTGTTTACCCTCATGATTGCCAGCCAACCCATCCAGGGCTGAACTGACCGAATACATCGTGAGAATTTGTGGCAGAAGGTGAGAGACGTGACCATATCCAAGGCCAGCCCCTCATCATACCCGAGGCCTCCAAGCCACTCACGAAAGCGCGATTTGTCCAGTGCCCCTCCCATCCCCAGTGCCCAGCAGCCCAGAGTTTGAAAATACGCGTTCGGGCTTTGATTCGACCTTATTCGGTCTTCTCGCATGTACAAGCCCCTCACCCTCTTTGCCGGGTTGATGGAAGGCGAGAAGATCGACTGCAGACTGGCAACCTTCTGAAATGAGAGGCTTGCATTAAGCACATGTTCATGTCGCTGAGGGCGGCTTTGCAAGCAAGATCGGCCGGGGTGGTGATGGAGCCAGCCAGACAAGGTCCAGCGCCAATGGAGGTTTTGGGGAGTTTCTTCATCAGATATGCGTCCTCACGGACGTTGAGAAAGGGAACTTTCCCCGCCCCGTAGCCTCCGTCCGCCATCCAGTCTGGTGAACTTGGTCGCTACTGAGCCATGCACTGCCTGTCAAAGTGGATGAAGTGAGAACGATTGAGTCGAGCTGACCGGGTGATTGATCAAAGTGCCTTGCGTGATGGAGCCGTGACGAACAACATCTCCCCCCAGCGGCTCGGCTGCGGCGTCTCCAGCAAGACCCTCCCGTCACAAGGGCAGAGTTCCCCATATCGTGGGCCAGGGTCCTCGTCGTCTTCTCCAGCAACGCCGCTGCAGGGCCAGAGAAACAGAGCCACGGGAGGCGAGTGAGAAAAAAAAAAAAAAAAAAGAAAGAAAAAACGTGGAACACTGGCCCAAACCCGCAGGGGCCGTGGACCCGGCCAAAGCCGGTGTTTCTGCCAGGGGTGTCTGGGCAGTGACATGGATGGGCGCGGATGGGTGTTTGCAAGGTTGCTTTGGGCGCTCGTTCAAACTCTGAAAGCTTCGTCGAAGACCCTGCCGCTTCCAGCAGCGGGTTGAGTTAAGCAACGGCCAGATGCTTCGCGACATGCCGCA
Source organism: Colletotrichum fructicola Nara gc5 (assembly GCF_000319635.2). Taxonomy (NCBI): domain Eukaryota; kingdom Fungi; phylum Ascomycota; class Sordariomycetes; order Glomerellales; family Glomerellaceae; genus Colletotrichum; species Colletotrichum fructicola. The sequence continues at coordinate 482,782 of NW_027094051.1, read as the reverse complement.
CGCAAAGTCAAGCTCAAGGTTGGAAGTGACTAGAGGTTAGTTCGAGAGACATGTTGGGGTAAGAAGAGGATGAATGTCGCAACACGAGAGGGACATGGGATTGACTTTGGGGATCGGCGTCGCGCCACGCCCAATGCGAACCGCCCGGGCGGAGACAAGCTCTCGGGAGAGTGTCGCCGAGTGCAGAGCTGTACAGATAGATGCTGCAAAGTATGTAGCTGGGTTTGGGGAGCTCCCGACCTTAGCTCCAGCTCGAGATGCGCGGGACGTGTCTTTCGACGACGGGAAGTGTGTTTCCTGACGAATGATCTCGAGCTGTGCTGTGAGGGTTTTGCAACGGCAGATGAAGAAACGTAATTATCCCTGAACATGGTCGAGTTGCTTGTTTGTCGCCCGCGGTCGTACGGTCGTCGATAATCAGATGGCCGTGGATTCGATGGAATGGCTGGCTGGATGGGGACTTCATCAGCGAACCGTAGTCGACAATGTGCAGACGATCAGGTTGCAGCCACGCAGCGAGCGACGAGTGGACGATGATGGCAGCTTCATGCTCATCGCCTCTTGCGCTGAGTGTCTACAGAGCCAGAGACAGGTCCAGGTCAACGGAGACCGAGGAAGTAGGCAAGGTGCAGAGTGCAAGGTGCCCATGGCCAGGCTTGGCAAGGCGAGGTAAAGTAGCGAGCATGAGGTGCATATGCAGAGTCGATGTTGGATGCGCAGCAGCGGCGGACGACGTGCGTGGGTGGTGCGTGGCAGGCGGCAATCTGACAGTTGACGACGCGCTGTCATGGTGGTATCGCCGAATCATTGGAGTGCCTGTTGATTAAGGGCCGATGGACGTGCCGAATCTTGTCAGGCAGGAAAAGGGTGATGTGGGATGGTGGTGGCTGTGGTGGTGACCTTTTGTGGTGGTGACGATGGCGACAACGATATTGGTGGTTGGTGTTTTTTAGTCTTTCCGCTTCCCCTCACCATCCGGCCAGAAAGAGGCAAGAAGAAGAGGGGTCAACGGCGGGAGGAGACAATGACAGCTTAGGGGAGGGGCACATGACGATGGTGAAGATGTCTCTGGGCGTGCCTGCCCATGCCTTGCCATTCATCACCATCCACATTCAGCCGTCCCATAGCCGTTGGACTTTCCTTTGCGCCAAGGGGAGCTGTCAGTCACCAGTGGCTTGGAAGAGGGCAGCCACGACGCGGCACGAGGCGGGAAATAGCCAAGACCAGGTAAGGTAAGGTGAGGCAAGGCAGCACAAGGTACGGATAGAGGCAGAAAGGCTAAGCCGTTGCATCCACGCGGCCATCTCACTGTGAGTGTGTTGCTCAGATGAGGCGGGCGGGATGAGGTAACGATGAGCAAACAAGCCCTCGAGCGTTTGCGGACAGGCGCCCCGGTCAATAGACGGGAAACATGGATGGCGTCGCATGGCTTATTCTTCTTCCCTCTGGTGCCACGGGGATTACCTGAATTCAAGCCCGAAGCCTGGACCGGCCGGTCTGTGTCTGATCTGGTCTGACGAGCCAGAGAAGCGAAGCTTGAAGGAAGTGAGTTTTTGATCACAAATGAGAGAATTGCGACCATGTGCATCAAACGCCCAACGAAGCTCAAAGAAGCTGCGAATGGCCCCGGTGGGTGGGAGAAGTCGCTCCGGACATTGACGCCTCAAGTCGGCCGTGGAAGACGAGATATCATTTGTCCATCATCAATCATATTTGACCACGGCCAAGGCCAGGCCAGGCCAGGGCTGGCTGGCTAGCTGCAATTCTGTTTGCAACTCTATGTTTGTCCAGCGACATTGATAGACTTGTGGACTTGAACGTCTGTCTGTCCATCACATGTATCTGGAGAAGACAGCCAGCTAGCCAGCCAGCTCGACAACCACCACCACCACCATTAGCTTCCAGCTCTGAGTACAGCTAGCTGTGTTGCGTCCGTTCCTTCGTCCAGTCGTTGCCGAAGGACCCCTGCTGGTCTTGGACGCACTCTCGGGCTCGTCTCGTCGTCTGGTGCACCGGCGGCCCATCCCTGTCGGCCCAAGGCTCCAAGGCCCCAAAAGTCTCACAGCGGCGGCGCGGATCCCTTTTCGCAAGGCCTGAAAATGAGACTGTTCAGTGATCAGTACGTACCTACTGAAAAGCAGCAGAGATCTCGTTCCAATTGTTCCCGCATGCCCAGCCAGGGGGTGCCGAAGGGGCCTAAAATGAGGCACAGCGAGGTGGGATTCTGTCGTGCTGTTGCTTCGCGTTGCTCGGGATGATACATTACCAGTCAGCTCTGATTAGTGCGAGAAGTAGCTACAAATTGTGTTCAATAAGTACTTGAGTTGAACTTGGCTTGTGGCGTGAGTTTCGTGAGACTGAATGTAGACCAAGTAGCCTTTTTCGCAAGACGAGACGACGGCTGGCCAGCCCAGACGAGCCGCGCCTGTTATTCCCCGGAACTGCTTCGTTGCATGGAAGACCCGACCAGACGAAGCTGAGGGAACTCGGGATTGCTTACCGGTTCCCTCTTCTGATGGAGTAGACTTGTAAAGAACAATCAATATGCCGGAGGACAAGAGCAACAGGCAAGGCATGGATTCATCCGTCCAGTCCCGTTCAATTTCCATCCGGAAAGAAAATTCCAGGCGGCGCTCCCAGTTAAAAGTCCCATCCCTTCCCCGATCTTCGATTCCCTCCCGTTCCTCGTCCTCTCGTTCCATGTCCCCACCCCAGCTCTCTGGTTCTTGGATCAGCTTTCCTTGATTTTGTTTACCTCCTCCCCGGAGAGAAAGCATACACACACACATCACCATCATCACGATCTCCATCATCGTCGTCAGCAGCAGCAAAGGCTGAGCTTACCCGGACCAAAACCTCCTGAGCTCTTTTTTTTCTTCACGCTTCGGCGGGTTCTCTGCTTCCTGCCCCAGTCAGTCAGTGGTCCCCCCCGGTCGTTGTCGCGACCCAACCGCGCAGCAGCAGCGCACAGGGCGGTCCCCTGCTTCTCGTCATCTCGGGTCTCCGGGGTCCTTTCTCGTCGCCCGTCGTCGACTCGTCGGAGTGGCTCCCTCTCTCTCTCTCTGTTTGTCTCTGCGTGTCCCACTGTCGCCAACCTCTTAAAACCCCGGACGTGCAGCTCCGTTTTGCCCCGTCGGTTCCGTCACGTTGCCTGTTCCTGGGTGCAGCTCCCGGCGTGGTCTCCAGCCCAGCTGTGCGCACCTTACAACGTGGTGTCCCCTGCTTTGGGCGCCAACTTAAAACGACATCAACACCAAAAAGGTCGCTGCCAGAAAAATCGTGTGCGCTGGTGACCCGACACGAAACAGCAGAGACGGTCGATCATTTTTTGTATCTGTCTTGATCGAAGCTACCTTACCTTAGTGTCTTTTCTTGCCAAAAGACTCAACTCAACTCAACTTGCAACTGGACAACTCTGTCTGGTCCCAACAAGCAAGCCTCATCACCAACAAAACGGAAGGCAGAGAGAAAAACGAAGAAACGATCGAATCACAGGCCCTCGCTCACTTAGCCTCTCGTCCAAGTCCGGTTCCGTTTCGTGGGCGGCGTGCATTAGGGGAGCCAGCGGTGCATTAGCTCCCATTTGACGCCTCGGATACGTAACTGGGTTGCTCATTACGTCAGTGACGTTCCTCTGTTGCTGGTGTATTAGCTGCAGCTTGTAGCTGTTGCTCTCTGGAAAAGGTACGTTCTTGTGTGGTGTTTTCTTTCTATCGGCATCCGTTTGGTTTGGTACCTTGAGGTATTCATCCACAGATGATGGATGAGTTTCCAGACCGGGCCTCTGTCCCACGCATGCCGTCACTGTTTATTCATGCCAACGCTGTGTTTCCCCAAAGAGTGTCTTGGGATGCATCTCGTTATCAACATTCCATTCCATTTCCATTTCCCTTTCCATGCACTTCTGGGCCAAGGTCTCGTCGCATTTCCTCCCGTCCAATCCCACCTCACCCACAGCTCTCTGAAGCAGGTGTATCCATCCATCAATCACACATCCCAGGTCAGTCAACTCCTTCAGTCAGCCAGTCAGTCACTGCTGCAGGTCAGGTCGAGTCGCTGTGACTTCAGCGCTTCCGGCCTGTCACCACCCCCCTGTCCTGCACCTCGCCCTCCACCCGTCCCCCCCAAAAATACCTGGGCACTCCACTCTGCTCTGGAAAGAGTGGAATATTCTCGAGAAAACATTTCGAAAAAAAAGCCGAGGGGAAAAAAAGTATCGTGAGAAGCAAACACCCACCCTCACTTTTTTTTTTCTTCCTCTTTCCCCGCTGCCCCTCCCTCTTCTTTTTCCGTCATCTTCGCGCCGTGGTTCGAACCCCCCTCCCCGATCGATCTCGCGCATCGCATCTGCATCGGCAGCCGTCCAACGCCTTCTTTCTTGCACTATTTCTCTCTGTTGCTTGTTCCCTGATTTGTCGCAAAGGGCTTAGCATGCGCCCGCGTCCTCTCTCTATTCACTTGTGCAATTACGCAACGCAACGCAACCCAACGTCTTATTCTTCTGCCGGAGGAAAAGCTCACACAGCTGACATACGGATACAAGCCTGCTTGGAAGTAAAGGAAAGAAAGCAAGCAAGCGACCAAGCAAAGCAAGCAACGGGCCTAAGACAAGCACAGGCATAAATCCAATCACATCCCGCCGTCCTCCCACATTCATCATCCTCGCACTTCTCAGCCACACTCCTTCGCCCTCTTCTTGGACGTAATTGCAGCTACCTACCTACCTCCGTCCAACCCAACTCAAACTCCTCCAGGTACCTCTCTTACAACCTACCTCCAGGTTGTATTACCGCCGCCGCACTCCATAAAGCGCTGGGTCGCCTCGCCTCCATCCGCCTTGACACCGGCGATCCCTTCCCCCAATCTCGACGCAACCCGGGAACACCTGCAGCAGCTCTCCTCAACCACCCATTCCATTCCTCTCACCTCAATTCACCTCGACCTTCCTGTCCTCTCCACATGTTCTGCTCGACGAAAAGCTGCTCATAGCTCCCCGCCTCCTCCACATCGTCGCCAGCCCTCCACACCTTGTCCTTACCCGTCTCCGCCCGCCTGTGCTTCACCTTAATAGCACCCTCCCTCAACCCTCCCTTCGACAACCGACCACCGACCGAGGGTCAACATCGCCACCTACCAAACACATCCGCCAGAGGCTTGAGGGCTACACTCGAGCCAGACTGCCCAGCATGACGGTCTTCATCGCATCACTGTGAGTAGCTCCTTCGTCTGCCAGCAACCGCAATCTTCATTCTTGCCCCTCCAACCTGCTTGGCAACATTCGAGGACCTTCCAGGTTGCAGGGTGACCCCCCTGCGGATGCACTTGAAGTCCGTCGACGTCCTCCGCGGTCCCTTCCGTGCCAATTCTCGATTGCCTTGCCATTCGAGGCCGTTGTCTGACCTGGCGATTCTAGATTCCTCCCCAAAACCGTACACTTCGCCCTCCCCGGCACTCCCTCGCGCGGAGACCCTCTTCGCCGCACAAAGACCGAGAAGCGTCCCGAACCCGATCGCCAGCCGAGTCTGTTCAACCCCATCCGCGACATCACACCCCCGATTACACCGACCGAAGAGACCCCCGAGAAAGACCCATTCACAAACGAGGATGGCTTCCGCATACAATTCCCCGAGGAGGAGAAGAAGCGCGGCGCGCACGTAGACAAGGGCTCCCCCAAGTGGGGTGCCCGCGCAACCCAGCCCAAGTCGCGCGCGAGCTCTCCCCCGCCCGCCATCATCGCCGAACACAGCCGCACCCTCGAAAAGGCCAGGGAACTCGGTCGCCAGGGCGTCACCCAGCCGCGTCCCCTCGCCAGAAGCGACAGCCACGACCGCGTCTTCGCCCACGCCAACTGGCGCATTATGAGTGCCGACCAGGGCAACGGTGGCCTGCGCAACGCCGCCGAGGCCGCCGCCCGTGATGGAAAGCTCGGAGACTACACCTGGGTCGGCACACTGGGTATGCCCACCGACGCCCTCGAGGGCACCCAGCAGAAGCAGGATATTGAGGACAGACTGGCCACCGAGCACGACATGCTGACCGTCTTCACCTCCGACAAGGACTTTGACGGCCACTACTCGCACTTCTGCAAGCAGATTCTGTGGCCCGTCTTCCACTACCAGATCCCCGACAACCCAAAGAGCAAAGCTTTCGAGGACCATTCGTGGAAGTACTACGTCAATGTCAACCAGGCCTTTGCCGACAAGATTGTCAAGAACTGGAAGCGCGGCGACGTCATCTGGGTCCACGACTACCACCTGCTGCTTGTCCCCGGAATGGTCCGTAAGAAGCTGCCCGAGGCCAAGATCGGCTTCTTCCTGCACGTCGCATTCCCCTCCTCCGAGGTCTTCAGATGCCTGGCTGTTCGCAAGCAGCTCCTCGAGGGCATGCTCGGCGCCAACCTCATCGGCTTCCAGATCCACGAGTACACCCGCCACTTCCTCCAGACCTGCAGCAGGCTGTTGAACGTCGAGGCCACCACCGATGGACTGCAATTGGAGGACCGCTTCGTCGACGTCGTCAACCTGCCCATTGGCATCGACCCCGTCAACCTCAGCGAACACCGCGCGGATGCCGACGTGGAGAAGTGGATGGACATCATGAAGGAACGTTACAGGGGCAAGAAGCTCATCGTTGCTCGTGACAAGCTCGACCACGTCCGCGGCGTCCGCCAGAAGCTGCTGTCCTACGAGCTGTTCCTCAATAAGAACCCAGAGTGGCGCGACAAGATTGTCCTCATCCAGGTCGCCCTCTCCAGCAGCGAGAAGTCTGACCTGGACGCGACTGTTAGCGACATCGTCACCAGAGTCAACTCCTCGTGGGCCAACTTGGCCTACCAGCCCGTCGTATACCTCAAGCAGGACATCGACTACGCCCAGTACCTGGCCCTGCTCACCATGGCCGACGCCCTGATGATAACGAGTCAGCGCGAAGGCATGAACCTGACGTCTCACGAGTACCTGTTCTGCCAAGACGGAAAGGTGTTCCCCGAGAAGAAGCACGGTTCTTTGATCCTCTCCGAATTCACCGGTACCGCCTCGCTCTTTGGCGGCAACGAGCTCTCCGTCAACCCCTGGGACTACCGACAATGCGCCGACGCCATCAAAAAGGCCCTCGAAATGGGCGGCGACGAGAAGGAACGCCGCTGGAACGCTCTGTACTCTGCCGTCATGCACCACACCGGATCGCACTGGTTTAGTGAGTTCCTTTCCAGGCTGGATCGCGTGTACGACGAGCAGCACAAGCGTGACCAGCTTTCCGTCCCCCGCTTGAACATCAACACCCTCGCCCAAAGGTACTCCCGCAGCGAGCGTCGCTTGTTCATCCTCGACTACGAGGGTACTCTGGTTAGCTGGGGACCGATGAACCAGATCATCCCCGTCAGCCCTCAGGTACGTAACTCGCCTACTTTGTCTTGTTTGTCTTGTTAACAACATCAGCGTACTCTCGATGTCCTCAACGATCTCCTCTTGGACGAGCGCAACACCGTTTATATCATGTCCGGTCGTCGTCCTGAGGAGCTCGACCGCTTGTTCCGCCGCGTGCCTAATCTGGGCCTGATCGCCGAGAACGGCTGCTTCCTCAAGGACTGCGGCCGCAGCAACTGGACCGAGATGGCCGATAGAGAGCAGATTAACAGCTGGAAGGAGTCGGTCAAGTCAATCATGACGTACTACCTCGAGCGTACACCCGGCGCCGAAATCGAGGAGCGCCGCTGCAGTCTCATCTTCCACTACAAGAGCGCCGAAGACTACGAATCGGCCGCCCGCCAGGCCTCAGACTGCGCCAGCCACGTCAACGATGCCTGCGAGGAGCAGCGCGTGCACGCCATCGCTCTTGACGGTTCCATCGTGGTTGAGCCCATCGACTGGACCAAGAGCACCGCCGCTGAGAAGATCTTCGACGACCTGCGCATCCACATGGCTCCCGACGCCGAGCACAAGAGCCCCGTCGACTTCCTCATGGTTGTTGGTGATGGCCGTGAAGACGAGAAGGTGTTCCGATGGGCCAACGCCCTCGGCGATGACAAGGTGGTCAACGATGTTGTGACTGTCAGCTTGCACAGCCGCAACACCGAGGCCGGCGCTACCCTGACTCAGGGTGTGAGTGGTGAGTATCATCAACACCTCGATCTTATCCCGGTTGCTAACAACATCGCAGGCGTCCTCCTCGCCCTCCAAAAACTTGCCTCGCTCTAGAGGCCAGACGCATTCACGAATGCATTCGGCGGCGCTGTTCCGCATCTTCACTCGCCGTTCCAGGCGCACAGCAGATTTGATTGTTCTCGACCCGGCCTTAACACCGGGCAAATGATACCATAGTGGGTTAGCAGCATCAGGGTGGAAACACAGACTAGGGAATTGCGAAGGCGTACAAAACATTGGGCATGGATTTCATTACTTCTTACACGTCTTGGGCAACGATGACGAACACTCTGCACTGCATTGGGAGCATGCATCAACATGCATTTTTGGAGGGCGACCTCCACGAGAAATATTTCCTTAATGTCTTTTCATCCTGTTTCTTCTATTTTTTTTCTCGTTTCGCGTCTCTCTGCCCTTCACGCAGTACCACACGCACACGCACACACATCTCACGAGTAACGCTTGCTTTGGTTTTCGTGCCTGAAGTGAAGCTTGTGATGTTGATGAGACTGATTATGTAAACGCTGCGAGAAACGACATCCGCCCACCACCACACCCCCCTACTCTTATGTATTTTTAGGTTGCGTTCTTTTGCGTTGTGAGCTCGGAGAGCATGGTTGTGTAAGTATGCCTACGCATGCTAGGACGTGCCCGGGACGGTCCTGTGTACATATACGAAAGAGAAGTGTCAAGATAGATGAGAGGGTTAGAAGGTAGCATTTTATACCAATGGCATCATGCACCGTCACGATATGAGTTCGATATTCCTGTGTTTTGCTGACTTCAGACACTTATGTCAACTATGCACAGGTATGTTGAAGCATCATACCAAGGTATACCGCCCAGAATGCAGCAACCCAAACCGCCACATCCCTTTAACCACCCCCCTCACTCTAAACCTCATCTCTTCATCCCCGCCAACCCCGCCATCCTCGCTCCCCTCGACCTCCTCCACCACCCACGACACGCTGAGCCCCCGCGTCTTCGGCCGCGGGATCGACTCCAGCTGCGCTTGGAAGGGCGTCAGCACCAGCGTGCCCAGCGCATCCTCCCCGCCGAGGTCGAAGACGGCCCGCCGGTCGGTAAACTCTGACGCGGAGATTTGACCGGCCAGGAGGCCTGAGTACATCTGCAGGGGGATCATGTTGCGCAGCAGACTGGCTGATTTGGATTCTGGTGAGGAGGTTAGGAAGCGGTCGTTCATGAGGTCGAGGAATTTGGTCAGCAGGGAGATTTGCAGGAGGCGCTCGGCGTGGGTTTGGCTGGATAGGTGGGCGGAGGTGGAGCGGAAGAAGGAGATGAAGGCGGACGGGTCGAGGTTGGAGAGGAGGGTGGGCCATTGCTCTGCCATCGGTACTGCGGCGGGCTCGGAGGAGGGGGAGGGGGATGGTGGGTGAGGGTTGAAGGGGAGGTATCCCGCGTCCACGGGCTCCGCGACCCAGACCCCGCCGAGCTCCATGATCCGGTCGACGATCCAGGCCTGGTGAGGGAGCTGCTCGGTCATTGCCCAGCTGAACCAGAACATGCCGTCGCGGTTTGCGATGTTTGTGTCCTCTGGGACCTGCAGGACGGACTCGAGGGGGGTGTCTGGCGTTTGGGCGCGGTATTTTGCGTCCGAGGTGGAGTTGAAGATAGCATCCGCTATCTGAATCATGTTCTGAGATTTGAGGAGGGTGAGGGTCTCGTGGAGGATGTGCGTGAGGGCTTGTCGCCGGGTGGAGGGCGGGATGCCGGGAGCTTTGGCGCGGTGCCAGGCGGAAGCGTATTTGAGCTTGATGGGCTCGAGGGGGACGAAGGAGGTTACTTTCCAGAGCGTGCCGGCGAGGGAGAGCCCCTTTGAGGAGAGGGCGTAGAGGCGCGGGTCGTCGGGGACGGCGGTGTTGGAGGATGGTGTGAGGGTTGCTGCGTCGACGAGACGGAGGTTATGAGTAAAGGAGTGGAGGAAGGTGAAGTCTGCGTCTGGGCCGGATGGGAATGCTAGGCTTGTGAGTCTGTGGTGGTGGGTGAGTGGGTGATGGGTTGACTTACACACTGGATAGCCGTCAGGGGTCTTGTACATTTCCGGGACCAGCAACGACAAGTCCCCGTTGAGGAGTGCGAGCGCGAGCAGGCAATGCGACAGCCCGTACCCGCCCTTTTCGAGTTCCACGGTATCGAGCCGCTGCTCGTACCCGCATAAGTTCGCCAGGATGGCCACCCGGTCCGCGACGCGGAACAGGTCGCGCTGGTTGAGGAAGGCCAGCGCGGTGGCGGCGTCGCAGCGCTTGCGGTCCCAGAAGTCGGCGCCCAGCCCGATGCGGGAGTCGTTGTCGATGGCGCGGGGGTAGAAGAAGCGCACCCTCTCGAACAGCGCGACGGCCATGCCCATCGGGGACGACGCCGCGTTTGACGAGGGCGGGGGAGGGGAGGAGAGCAGCGGGGTGAGGTACGGCAGCACGTGGTTCTCGAGCGCGTCCTGGAGCATGAGGATGCTGACTGCGGTCTCGGAGAGGGACTTTTCGTGGCAGATCAGCCACCAGCCCGTCACGTCTGTTTCCGGGGGTTGGGGGAAGAGGAGGAGCATGCGGTCTGCGGAGACGAAGGATTCTTGGAGGACCCAGGCGCGGGTTGTCCAGCGGTCGGAGACGAGCGCGAAGACGGCGGCGATGAGGTCGTTCGCGAAGTGCTGCATCTCCGGGCGCGGTTTGCGGACGGGGGCGGCACCGCGGCGGTGGATGGAGGCGGCGCCGGAGTCGGGGTTGCGCAGCTCGGCTTGGAGGAGGAGGGCGTCGAGGTGCCGCTGCGACCAGAGGGTGGACATGAGGCCGATGCAGGTGTGTGCGCGCTGGTAGACGAGGTCCATTGACTGGATGCCGAGTTCCTTGTCGGAGGGGTTGGTTTGGTCGATGCACTCCTGGATGGTGTTAGTCGAACGACAACTGAGATAGTCAGAGAGGGGGCGGTACTTGGTCAATCCATATCATACGAAACCCGTTCTCCCTCGCAAACCTCACCACGCGGTCAATCGTGGCGCTGGGAGCCCTCATCTCGCGTTTCGTACCATCCTCTTCGATAACAGTATACGGCGGAAGAGACGCTGCCTCGCCGTCCTCGTCCGACGGCTGACTCTCCCAACAGTACGACACAGCCACAAAATGGCGACACTCCGAGAACAAAGCATCCTCCTCCGTCACCGCGGCCCTCCTGATCCGGAACGTCGAGACCGTCCCCGTGTTCGGGAAGAGAGGAACGTGCCGGCACCCGTCGCAGGTCAAATCCTCCACATGGGCGCACGGGTCCGGGAACTCTGCCAGCTTCTGCTCCCACGCCGTTAGCGACTCCGGGGTGGGCCGGATGTTGGCGTGCGCGGCGCACATGTGGCCCGCCGGCGCTGGGACCCGTTCGGCGCACCGCCGGCATTGGCCCCGGGTCGGGGTCGAGGTTGCGGCATCGTGGTGGTCGGTGCCGGTGTCGAAGGTGAGGAAGCGGAGGTTGCGTGCCCAGCGCTTGGCGTTGTCGCGCGGGCCGGCGTGTTTGAGGATGCCGTCGATTTGGGAGGAGAATTTGAGGTTGGGGGTGCCGGTAGCGTTGCGGATGTCGTCTTCCATGATTGGGTTTGTGGTTTCAGTTATGATGCCAAGAAATGGATATTTGGTCTGCGTAACGTCAGATTTATCATTTGCTTAATTGTTGCTGCCTGGCGATGGAGCACTGTTTTCTTATTTGCCGCCCTATCTGACGTGCATACGCCCATGGGGGGTTGCTGCGGACCAATAACGCTTGAGTTCCATCATCAAGTCCGAGAAATCATGAAGGCCTCACTCACACCCCTGTTGACGTATGTATGGGAAGCATGCGAGAACACCGTGAAGCGACTGGGTCGGCATGGATACGTACCTCGTTCTCGAACGACTCTGTTGCCACAACGTGCCGATCGTATTTCAATTTCAAGGCTTACATGAGTCTGCCCCTCAGTAAGTCACTACCTTAGAAGAGGTACAGAATGGTCCTCGCACGAGTATGTCGAGATACCTGTTACGACCGCTACAGTTGGTCACTGTAGGCTCGTAACTATATAGTGCAGAACAGGGGACAATGACAACGGATTTGTCATTATCGAAGCTTTTGCTTTGTGCCACAGTTGGTTGCCCTGACCCGCTCGTAACAATACCCCCCCCCCCCCCCCCCCCCCCCCCTTTCTTCCCTTCTAAGTTTTCTTCTTCGCAGTTTACCGCCTAGAGGCGCACCTTATTAACTACTATATAACTCTTATAGGGAAATATTTAAAAACTAAGATAGTTTATAGAGAAACTTCTATAGTTACTTATAGGAGTATATAAAGAGAGCGTAAATTACTTTAATTATAGAGGATAAATATCTCTCTCTTTATACTACTATAATTTATTACTCTTTTAATATTAAGATATTATTACTAGTTATACTATATTAATACTATTTATTATTATTTTAAAATTAGTAATAGCTTTTTTATAATTATTTAAAAAAACTAAAATAAAATATATAAGTTAGATTTTTATATATATAACTTAATCTTTTAATATAAAACTTAGTAATATATTAAATATACTACTACTTTCTATTAATATACTTTAATAAGAAAATATATTATTAAACTAAAATATAGAGATATTTTAAGTATATTAAAATAAACTTTAAAATAAATAAACTATATAATATCAATTAAATTAAATATCTTATATTATTAAAGTATAATACTTTATTAAAAGAACTTAAAGATATACATATAACTGTTATAGTGTAGTAGTAGTTAATAGAAGTAGTTAGATATATAGGGGGTAGTTAGAGTAAGGGGGACCTCTTATATATCCCTAGTTATATAAAAATTTACAAAAGAATTCTTCACAAAATGATATCGAGATACTTTGTGCAACCACAGGACATATTATCCAGTGGAACTAAACTCAGTGATGTGGTATTGGCATGAACTGTTGTGTTCTTGTTGCGGACTCTCGTCGTACGTAACGTGGTCCAATTACATTGGCAAGACAGACGGATTGGCTTCAACCGACTGCGCTAGTGGATGCAGTCATCATGGGCTTTCACGGTCTGCCTTATGACTAGGATGACAGCAGCTCTCAGCCGCACTGGGGGATCTAATAAATCGCATAGTCCTTCTCGTTCAACTCATCAATCACATCCTTCTTGCACAACCAGACATCTTCCTCACCAACACAAGGCATACCTTCACAATGGACACCCCAGACTCTTACTCCAGCGCCGCCTACTCCTCCGACGAAAGCCGCCCGCAACGCCCTCCCCGCCGGCGCTCCCGCTCCTCCGACGACGAGGAGAAGACCAAACTCTCCGACATCGGCCAGACGCCCGAGGTCAAGGAGTTCTACCGCAAAAGCCGGCGCGACCTCTGGGAGGACTGGGCGCCCGAGTACGTCGGCCTCGCGGGCTCCGCCGCCGCCTCGGCCAAGTTCGCCCTCATCGCGCGCCGCGAGGTCAACGTCGAGGCGACCGACGGCAACGTCCTCGCGCTGCACTCCGTCATCGTCAACAGCCCGCACATCAAGCGCGCGCTGGGCGACGTGTTTAGCGGGTACCCTGGCGTCAGCACGACGCTGAAGAAGGTCGAGTTCAAGGCGCCGTTCCAGCCGTTCTTCCACCGCTGGCGGGCGCTGCAGAAGTGCGTGGAGGATGGGGCGGACGAGCTGGCGAGGCAGCATGTGAAGCTGCTGTATGATGTGCTGGCGCCGGAGATCAAGCCGCAGATTGAGCGCGCGCGGGACCTGAGGAAGAATGAGGTGGTCTCGTTTGACTATCTCTGGACGCTTTTCGAGCCTGATACGGAGGCGTATGCGCGGGTTGACGACCAGGATCGGTTGTTCCTCATCAAGAGTGCTCGATATGAACCGCGGTCGGGTGGGAGCGTCGTCTTTGCGCTGAAATGTCAGTTTGTTGACACAGATGGCTTGAGATTCGGGCTTGCTTCAAAGGTGTTTGAAGTTCACATGTTTGATGACTTGTTGCCGATCCGGGAGCTGGCGATCTATCCCAGTAATCTGCATCCGGGGATGAAGAAGATCCGGGAAAAGCTTGAAGCTAGAGGGAAGTTGTTCGAGAGCTACAAGGGGTTTCATTACAAGGGCTATTCCGGAATGTTTGAATATGGACACGGAGATTTCAAAGGTGTCGAGAGACGACAGGTGAGTAGTCCCCGGCCCAACCGCCTTTGACGATGGCCATTGTCTGACCAGAGCCAAGATTGAGCATGGCCGCATCATCATCGACGGCGAGTCGTACTGCCGGTACGAATACCAGGCCGCTCCTCACCTGAAGAAACTGAGGGACCCCACGGCTGAGGAGGAGAAGTTGGGTGCTCTCAAAGGACGGATGAAAGGCCGCCGGGGGAATTTCGGCTTGCCGTACAGCCCGCCGCGTCGGGGCAGAATGCGATATGTCGAATCCGCAACAGCGGGCCTGGCGAATGAGGCAGACAAGGAGTTGACTGCGAATCAGCGCGAACTCGCTTCGCCTATGGTGCGGGGCTTCGACTTGACGTCGAAGAAATGGGGTATTTTTTACCCTCAGTATGAGAGATCATGGCTAATACTAGCATAGGGCTGTTTTTCATCGACTCGGTGACGGAGGTGGAGTGGAACGAGGGGGCTTTTGACCAGCTTGTCTTGCCGCACGACTACAAGACCATCGTGCGTGCTTTCGTCGAGGCACAGATGTCTTCAGCCAGTGGCTTTGACGATATCATTCGTGGCAAAGGTGAGTGCCCGTCCTTCACAGACCACATGTCTGCAGTTTTCTTATCGCTAACTGGATCAGGCCAGGGGATCATCATGCTTCTTAGCGGAGAGCCGGGAGTAGGAAAGACACTCACGGCAGAGTCGAGTATGTGCAACTATTCTCCCATATAATAGGACAGTTCTAACACATCGCCTAGTGGCCGAAGCGATGAAGAAGCCCCTCTACGCCATGAGCGCTGGCGAACTAGGAATCACCGCCGACGACGTGGAAGATTCCCTCCGTCGCGTGCTTGAGATGTGCACCAAATGGCAAGCTGTGCTGCTCCTCGACGAATGTGACATCTTCCTCGAGAAGAGACGAGCTTCTGACCTCCAGCGCAATCAGATTGTCTCAGGTGAGTATCTACCCGAATTTCTGCACGATCACCGATAGCCCCGTCTGTCTAACCCTCGAGAATAGTTTTCCTGAGACTGCTGGAGTACTACAAAGGCGTCATGCTCCTGACCACCAACCGCGTGGAGGCTTTTGACCCGGCTTTCGAGTCCCGTATACATCTGACCATCAACTACCCTGCGCTCGACTTTGACTCGCGGCTGCATGTTTGGAAGGTCTTCATTGACTGCCGCAAGCTCGACGCTACCGGGGCGCTGGAACCCCGGCAATTCCGTCTCGAGGAGGAAGACTTCAAGGCGCTGGCAAAGCTTGAGCTGAACGGTCGTGAGATCAAGAACGTGGTCAAGACGGCGTCACTGCTCGCGGTGCGCGACGGAGCGCCGTTGGGAATTGAGCATGTGAGAACCGTGCTCAGGGTCAGGCGAGGGAAGCCCGCGGCTGTTGGGAGTATTGACACTGGCCTGGGAGATGAGATCTAGACAAGGAAGGCATGGTGATAGAAGCTGGCCAAAAACAAGACTAGATTGAGAGGAGATCAATATGGGCTTGCGGTATCAATCATGGTGAGGTGGTCATAATCTTCAAATGAGTCTGATTCATAGCTTGGCAAGTATGTCCTTATTCCAAAGTTGATTCAATGGACCATTCCTTCCATACACCGGATCCTCTTCCGGCATCTCGACACTCTTGATGACGGTCTTGAACTCTCCTGCAGGCTTTTTACCCATCTCGTTTCGCCATTTAGGGCAATCCTAGAGACAGTTGGTTAGCACATTTTATGGTAAATAAAGACGGCAAGTTTCAAAGAAAGAGGCTTACTTGAGGATACACGCCGATGTATCGGTAGTCAGAGGAGCTTGTTAGCGAGGAATGCGCTGTTCCGGCTGGAAGAATGATGACGTCGCCAGTTTTCACGTCCACTTCCATCCCCTGACCGGTGGAGATCTTCCCAAGGAGCATCTTAGAATGTCCCTGGAATATTCCTACATATCACAGCGAGGTCAGAGTAGCTTGAAGGACCGCATGTTAGTTTCGCACTAACCATAGCATTCGTGACTATTCGGGTGAAAATGGCGGATGCCAATGTGTCCCCATGTGCCCTGTGCTGGTGAGACGTTGAACACAATTATCCATAAGGGTGCTCTCTTACCCTCTTCTCCCATCTGTTCCTTGTCAAAAAGTCCGTCACTGACACCTCATCCCTGGGTTCTGGGAGGACATCGCGATAGTGAAGCACCGGAAGACAGCTATTAGGAGCATCCTCGTTGGGGCTTAGGAAGTAGCACTGAACTGCCATTGTTTCAGACGATGTCAATAAGGCCAGCAACGTGGAACATGTGGGCTGCGAGTCCTTGTCTTTGGATATCATCAACCGAGGAAGCTGTCTAGACAGCTCTTACTGCGGGGGCAAAGTAAGGTTGCCTCTTATCAGTTCAGAGGTGGTGTGGCCGGGATGTTCAGGCTAGAATTGCCGCTTTAGGCAATCAGCGCTATCATGAGAGGCGGGGTACGCATGCCGTGAGGCGGGGAGTCCGGACCGTCCCCGCAGGATGTGAACTCCGGCCTGGCCGTCCCCACTTTACTCCGCGCGAGATCTCTCTTAGCAGGAGGGCACTACCTCCACCAGAAGATGTGTAGTTCTTGGCATATCTGGGGTACAGGCAGAGGATGTGTTGGTCCTTAACGCCGAAAGGCCGGACGAACATGAACGCAAATGGTTAGAATGAGTTTTGGGGGATGAGTATATCATCTCTCGGGTAACTAGCATCGTTGAATGGAGTCGATGATGTCTACCCTGCCGTGGAGGCAACCCGTTAAGTCTGGCCCCTCGATACTCCACCAAGAGTTCAGAAAACATGATGAATACTGTCCGTGGGAGCGTTGACGATGACCCTGTGGAAAAGGGGGACGATCTCGGGAAGCCGATTACGCCCATCCCGAGCAACGGCCGTGGCACAACGGTCGAATACACATCCGACAATACACATGCACTCAGTGAAGTGGAAATGAACCTCAGGGTGATTGACGAAGCTGTCGAGGCCATTGGATTCGGGAAGTTCCAATGGCAGCTGGCCCTTTCCTGTGGATTTGGCTTCCTCGCGGATCAGGTCGGTACCCAGGCATTCGTCAAATGCAGACGCTAACACGGACGTAAATGCAGATGCTCCTCGTGTCAATCTCCCTCGTCGGACCCCAGCTCATTCCCGAGTTCGCGCCAAAACACTCCACTTTGCTCCCGGCGTCCAACTACGCTGGCTTGCTCATCGGCGCGGTTTTGATGGGCTTGCTTGCGGATAATGTTGGGAGGAGGATAGTGTGGCAGCTGTCGATATTCGGTATCTCTATTGCTACTATGCTTGCTGCTTCATCTCCTAACTGGGCGGCTATTAACGTATGGGTTGCTGTTTGTGGCTTCTTCGGAGGCGGAAACCGTAAGTCTCTCACTGGGGAGTAGGAAATGACTGATGCTGACAACACTGTTGCTCCCCACAGTCGCGATTGATCTTACAATTCTTGCTGAGAACATCCCTCAACGATGGTTTTTTATGCTTGCTGGACTTGCGTGTGTTTGGGGACTAGGGAATACTATCACCGGCATCTTCGGTAAGACTCGCTGATCATCCCTACCTACATAGGGTCAAATTGGCACAAAAGCTGAATCCTAGTCTAGGATGGGCCCTTATTGTCCCCTTCAGCTGCCCACAGGATGCAACACCAGAGACCTGTCCCAAGTCCGCAAACATGGGTTGGCGGTATCTGTACATCCTCCTGGGTGGGTTATGCCTTGTAATGTCAATTATTCGGGCTCTAGTACTTCGGACACACGAGTCTCCTAGGTGGCTAGTGACTTGCGGCCGCATCGACGAGGGCGTGGATGTCATCAATCGTATTAGCGCGATGAACAGGTCGAGCTATACAATTTCTGCCGATCAGTTCATCAGAATTGGGTCCACAGAAGAAGTGAAGACGATGTCATTTGGCGAAAACATTCACCGAGCGAGCAGGTTATTCAAGGGAAAGACACAAATCAGATTGATGATCTGTCTGACGATGCTGTGGATGTTGGTTGGTATTGCGTAAGTCTTCGCTATCATCTCATACAGCGTTGAAAAAGCCGAATGACTAATTTCTCAACTTCAGGTACCCTCTTTTTACAATCTTCTTGCCCTACTATCTGCGCGCACACGGCGCGGACCTTGGCGACTCAAGTACCTACACCACATACCGAGATTGGACAATCTCGTCAGTCGTTGGCATATTCGGCCCTATTCTGAGCACTTGGATGGTATCAAATAAGTGGCTCCGAAGTCGCAAATCACTAGTGTTTACCGGTGCTGCATGCGCTGCATTCGCAGGTGCCTTCACCTCGGTAAAGAACCCTGCTGAGAACCTAGGGTTCTCCTCCATGGTAAACTTCTGGCTGAATGCCATGTACGCTATCATTTACGCGTAAGTTCAATTTCCCTGTATGTAGCATGGTATACTGAATTATATACCTAAGGTACACCCCGCAAGCTCTCAACGTAGAGAACCGTGGCCTGGGCAATGGATTGCTTATGGCCGTTGGGCGTTTTGCGTCACTCACTGCTCCTTTCATTGCCACGTACTCTGATGTCACTACTTCGGCTCCAATATGGGTTGCGTGCGCTTGCTTTGCGGCTATTGGGTTGATTGGCTTGGTTTTGCCGGTTGACACAGTTCCCTTCTGAAGCCCGTTTAGCATGCAGAAACTCGTTGCTTGTGTAACTCTTGTGACTATGTTTCGCGACGCAAATATCTGAGACCAAGATATGACTTTCATAAGAAGATGAAAAAGACAATTCCTATGGAGTTTTGCTAACCGGGCAGTGTCAGTTAGCTATTCGGGCAGGGTTTAACGTGTATTACCCCTTATTTTAAAGCATTTAAATTTCTTATCCTTAGTATTATTATTACTATTATTATTACTGTTATTGTCGCTATTATCGTTACTATCGTTATTGTCTATTACTATTATCTATCGTCGTTATCTATCGTCGTTATCTATCGTCTTTATCTATTATCTTCGTCTATCGTCTTCATCTATCGTCTTTGTATATCGTTAGATCGAAGTATACATATATTACGATTAAGTTTATAGAGGGCACTGCCCAGATAGCTAATTCGCACTGCCCGGCTAGCAAACCTCTTCCTATGTTTGTTCACGGTCTTCGGCGTCGTCATGCACTGAAGATGGCAAGACCTTACGATATCTGATGAAAGATTAGGAACCTAAACTGAATCAAATTATCCACTATCTGAAGAGTTGAAATGGACCGGTTGGTGAAGGCTGAGGGCACGATGAGTCTTCAGCACCGTCATCACGCAGCCCACCATGCTTCGCCTCAAATAGGTTCGTGATATGCCTGTTGCCCAAAGCAGCCGCCACATCTAATGGTGTTCTCTGTTGGTTATCCTCGGCTGAAATATACAATCCCTTGCCCATGAGATACTGGAATCTCCTTTCTTGGATGTGCGATTTGTTTCTCTCAGCAGCCACGATATGCAGCAGCGTTTCCTTTGCATGATTCACCACGCCGAAATCCACCCCCATCTTCTCCAAAAGATCAAAAACAGGATTCTCGAGTGCTTCGAAATTTTCTTTCCGCCCAACTGGATTCCCAAAGAGGCCAGGTTTGCTTTCCAGTACGGGTTGGGGCGAGAACAGGGAGGGCCCAGTCTGAGAGACCAGGTGGTTCCCGACATTCGTCTTGGCTTCTTGAGTCTTGGCCCATGATGAGCAACGATCTATGTGACCAGATCGGAAGAAGGAGAACACGGGTGTCTCCCCAAGACTATTGGGAAGATTTATGTCAACGCCCAAGGCCAAAAGCCGGTCCAACAGTTGACGTCTGGGGCCGATGACCACTCCATCTTCTGAGACGTCGAAGACTCCGCCTAAAAGGAGATGGAACGGTGTGTTCCCATCCTTTGCTGAAGAATGCGGATTGCTGCCGGCATCAAATAACGCATCAATAACATCTGTATTCTCTTTGAGACGCGATACAGCAAGGTACAGTGCAGTTTGACCACGATCATCTCGGATAGATGGATGCGCACCTGCATCAAGCAGCAGTCTGACCTCGCTCAATGATGTTGCCAGATGAAGAGGGGCGATGCCTTCTTCAGATACTTGATTGACAATCTCTGGAGCCTGCGACACAAAATATCTCACCGCCTCCAGTGTCTTTCCCTCGGCCGGAAGGAGTTTGTGAAGGACATTGCAACCTTTGTTGTCACGAGCCCGGATATCGGCGCCCTTTCTGACCAAGAGTTGGACAGGAGAAAGTTCAGCTATGTCCTCTGTGATGTAGTCGGTGAATTGACCAGTGATGGGGTCATCCCAGTGACATGCTGACAGAAGCAATGTCTCTCCGGAGTCGTCGCGTATATCCACATGCTCGAGAGGAAGTTCGTGAGAGACCCACGAGAAGCAACCTAGGCTGAGAATGGCGTGAGAAACTGTTGTACCTTCATATTGTGTGCAAAAGTCTGCTCCATGATGAATTAGAATTCTAGCGATCCTGTCATATGCGGAGATACCCTCAGCGTCGAGATTAGAACTGCATCGCTTCCATGCTGCATGATGCAAGAGGTGCATAGCATAGGGTGGAAGTCCATGGCGGCGACTGCGGCGACCAACCTGAAATGGATTCGGTTTCCAAGAGGGCGTTGAGAAGACTGATTGCATCCACATAGCGTGCTCTGTCTTGGGCTTGCTTTGGTCTTTGGTTTCCCGTTCGTTAACATCCGCGCCAGTTGACAGAAGAAGCTCAAGACCATCGGCGTCTCTGTCATCAATGGCCGCGATGAGCGCAGGGTATGTGACGATGGCGCCATGATCCAGAAGGAGCTTTGTGAGACCCGTATCAACTCTTGCTCGAGCTAGACAGGACTTGCCTCTATCATCGACAGAGTTGACATCTGCGCCCAGCTCAATCAGTGTTTCAACAGCCTTTCTCTGGAAGATGATTGTTCCGGCGTGTCTGAGGGCATAGTTCAGCGGCGTTCGACCTTCTCCATCACGAATTTCCATGTTGGCTCCTTTCTTGATGAAGTAAGGCAGAGCTTGACCAACTTGCCACCAGAAATCGCCTCTGACCAGGATGTGAAGAGCAGATTGGCTGACAAGATCCCATCCAGATTTTGATCGACTGAGCGAGTCAAGGTTGACGCCAATGGACTCAACCAGTACGCGCAAGACGTCCATATTCGGCTGTTCGCGTGAGCAAGCCGTAATCAGGAGCGGCTGAATCATGTAACCGCTACCCTTCTCATGTTCCAGGCACCATTCGGGATCCTCCAACTTTGAAATAATTTCCGGGGTCAGAAGGTCAGCAAGTTTTGAAGCGTCGCCACGAGAAACAATATCGTGTAGAATAGTTCTTTTGTCGTTGCTGAGCTCAAGACATTTGATATTCTTCCGCTCCTGGGCTGCGAGTTCCGGGAACCTGAGATCCCAAAGCTTGTGTGAATGAACATCGCTGGGGTTTGGAAAACGGCCATAAATACGGGGCCTCTCTGGCGAAGCGCCATCACAGAGCTGCACTACTCTCGCAACAAAAGCAGCTGTTTCGGCTTCCTCAGACACGAAGTTTTGTTGAAATTGAAGTGATTTTCGAGCATGCAGGAGGCATTCAACGGTGAACTCCTTCTTGATGTGCGCAGCAACCGTGATTGCCTTGTCAATCGTCTCGGCTTTGCAACCTGCAGTATGAATGAGAAGCTCTAAAATTTCAAAAAGATACTCCGAGGAGGACTGAGAATAGGAATAGGGTTGAGACAGTTGCTGTTCAAAAACTGTGACATATCCGTGGTCCGGCTTGTCGAACTTGTTCATGGAGCCAATCGTGGACGAGGGACCACGTGGTGGTGCTACCTCAATGTGAGCACAGCCATCCCAGGCAGAACCTTCGAATGCGGCCGTCTCGATTTCTGCCCCTGCTTCTAACAGCAGTTTCACAGTCTCGATTGTACCGGAGGCGCAGGCGTAGTACAACGGTGTCCTGCCTCGGATGTCCTGCATGTTGACCATCAAGCTAAGGCAAACGCTATCGAGGGCGTCGATCAGCATCCCCGCAATATTTGTCTTCCTGTTGAGTATCGCAAGGTGCAGGGCGGTCAGACCATCATTCGTAGTCTTCCAGAGGTCCGCGCCTGCTTGCAGCAACCTCATGGTGTGGTATTGGGAGAACGTGGACGCCAAATGAAGAGCTGTAACTCCGTGTTGGTCTGAAAAGTTGACATCATTCTGGAGCTCGAGGACTCTCTCAAAGGTGGTGGCCCTTTCAACTGATGAGGTTTGCATTGTGTTGAAAGCCGCCTTCTTGAAACTTTCAGGCACCCAGCTACTGGCCACATGAAGGGGTGTCCAGCCGGCGTGGTTTGGTTGATCCAGACTCACTCCAAGACTGAGAATCTCCTCGAAGATACTAATGAAGGTGTTGCCATTTTGGTTTTGACTCTGACAATGACGTGGCAATATAATATGCCAAAGAGTGTTGCCATCGTGGTCAGCTTGGTGCGGGCTAATGCCCTTTTCGATCAGATACCTGAAACATTCGATATCAAATCCACCGTGAGACAGATAACCCTGAAGCAGAGTCTTTCCTTCTGCGTTAGTCGTGTCGAGAACTGCACCCGCGTATATCATCTTTTCGCAGGTATCCCTGCAACCTTGAACCCTGGAGAAGCCCATCCTCGTAACCATGCTGTACAAAGGGGTCTGGCCTTCGTTGTCTCTCATATCTATCCGAGCACCGGCTCGGAGCAGCGCAGCAAGTAACAACTCGTCGAGTTCATCTCGATTCAAGGAGAATCCTCTACCCCCGAATGGGTTACTATTGCATCCGAGATAATGCAGGGCTGTCTCTCCCTTCTTGTTGCGCGTCTTGATATCGGCGCCGGAGGCTATCAGGCGCTCAATCAACCCCACTATCTTTCCAGTGTCGGCCTTGATCCCAACAAGATAGTGAAAGATACCATCTCCCTCTTCGTTGATATCCAATACGTCGACGCCGAAGTCAACCAGTTGTATCGCCTTATCAAGCTCACCGTCCCTCAATGACAACAGGAGAGGAGTATAGCCGGCATATGTCTTCAGCGTTGTGTCTGCTTTGGCATCCTCCAGAAGCATCCGTATGGTGTCTCGGTCATTTGATAGATGTAGCAGTGTCTCTCCATGCCTCGTAGCTGCGTTTGGGTTTGCACCGGCTTCGAGAAGTACACCCACAGTCGAGGCATCGCGGGCAAAGTGCAGTGGCGTCTCGAGGTCAGGGTTCGTCTGATCCACATTGGCTCCTGCTCGAAGCAATGCATCAAAGCATGCCGCCGTCACTTTGGGGCCAGGATCAGCATAGATGCCGTACTCTCTCCGTAAGGTCAGCGCGTGAAGTGCAGATTCACCCACATCCGATGGTCGGGCTTCGGAGCCTGGCGTAGATCGCAGCACATTTGGGTCAGCGCCTGCTGCAAGGAGCCATTTGATGGACTCGAGATCGCGTTTCTCACAAGCGTTGTGGAGTAAGGTACCGACGAACCAGCCAGTCATCGTTGCGTTTATATCCACCAGAGAACTCTTCAGGATCTTGTCTGCGACTACAAACAGTTTTGACTGGACAGCGCGCTGAAATGCGTAAGTTGCCTTGCTAGACGTATCGAAGTATGATGCAAGGGCGATTGCAACATCGTCGTGGCCGCTCATACATGCAAAGTCGAAAGCTAATGAACCCTTCTGTTCGAAAGGTCCAAATGACCTGTCGCTCACTTTGGTGTGTGCTATATCCCGTACGAAAGGATCTGCCTCGGCATGAAGAAGCCTGATAACGATGGTCAGGTAATTGTGTCGGGATGCATGATGGAGGGCAGTGTATCCCTCACTATCGAACGCGTTCACGTCCTTGCCATATTCTAAGAGCAAATCAACAATCCTGTGATGGCCCAGCCGCGCGGCACGTGGCAACGCCCAGGAATGTGTCTTAGCATCATCGATGTCATTTATTTCCTCAGGTCTTTCAAGTAGAATCCGGGTGAAGTCCACAAGACCGAGATCAATAGCTGTCAGGAGAGGCGTTGCGTCGACATAATTCCTCCAAACCCGAGCCAGGGCGCCCCACTTCAACAGATTTTCTCCATCGAGAAGTCTGTTTAGAAGGCGCCTGATCGCTGTTTGGTCGAACCCTGCGGACTCTGCCTTCCTGACATGATGATGCCAGTTCAGTGCAGCGTACTTCAGGAATGGCGCAGCCAACCATCGTTTGTCGTGGTTCACAACTGCAGGGCACTCGTGAGCCGGTCTAAACGAGAGCTTCCTGGGTTGAAGCTGGACCTCATCCAAACACCTCGAAAGGAGATAGGAGAGACATTGAGCGGCGAGAAGATTGTGAGTAGCTCCATACTCGAGAATGGGAAAATTCCTTGTCTTGGGATCCGTGGTTGACCCTGTCAAAAATTCCGTCAAAGAGTGATGAACGACGCAAATCGTCTCGTTCGGGAGAATCTCCAAAAGCGGCCCGCATGCAGCACGAACAAGTTCCTTGGTGTCTTTGAGATTCAGCGATGTTTTTGAACCTTGCGTAGTGTTGATGATCTCTGCGATTTCGAGCAATCTGAGAGGTCTCCCAGCATGAGTAACCCATTGCATGACCAATATCTGAATATCCTGGGACATGCCGGACCTTGTGGCATGCTCTTGAAGAATATCACGGTACATGATATCGAGATTGGAGGGTAGGTTCTTTAGAACCTGTTGAATGCTGGCTTCGGGGCGAAGAAAGGAATCAATTGCTAGCTTGGCGTAGAGAAAAAGGCCATTGGCATTTCCTGGAACTGCTCTTTGGATAACAACGTGGTATTCCTCTGGTATCGATGATGTAGACAGCCTGTCTTGGACATAGACGGCGATATCTCTATCAACCTTGTCCTCTTCAAGTCTAATGCTGACAAACTTTGCGTTTCGTAGCGGCTTCTCAATGATGGCTAAAGGTCGGCTGGTCATGACGATTTTCAACTTGGAATAGCTCGATTGACCGAGTTCAGCCAAGGTTTTCAAGAAGGACTGTGTCTGTTCCGTTTGGTCCATTTCATCCAGTGCATCAACCACACAATAGGCCTTTGGGAGCTGAGCCAGCGCAATTCGTAGATAACTCCAGAAACCGTCAATTGAGACGCTGTCCAAGGAACGGTTTTGGTCCAGAATTCGCTTCATTCGCAATTGAAGCGGCGGACTGAACTTGAGAACTTGTGCTAACCAATCTCGAAGGGCAGCCACTGGCTCATGATTGGACTCGATAGTCTGCCGGAAGAAAAAGTACAGCACTGGAACGTCCTCTTGGAGTAGGCGATGAATCAAGGAAGCAGCAAGGACCGACTTTCCCGAGCCAGGTATGCCTACAGGCCACATTAATTAGCTTCTCCAATACCATCTCAAGAATCATGGCTTTCTCACTTACCTCGGATCCAGAGCAGGCCGTTATCACTGCCATCATGCCACGTGTGATAGCGAAGCGAGGACAAGAGCCAGTCGCCGGTGCCATCGAGATGAAAAGAGAGATGTTTCTTGTATTCGCTGCTGTCGTCGTCGTAGCCTGTTGGTTGTAGCCATTCTCGAATCTTTGCAAGAGTTTCTGGCGTTTGAGGGAGGATGTTGTCTTCGTTGTAATCGCGCACATCATCATGAGTAAGGATGACTGGGTCGTCTTTGGCGAATAAACTGCCTGACTTTTTTCCACGAGCAGGGGTCCCGAATAGACCGCCGAAGATATCTGACGACATCGTTCAGATCGTTCAGATGGTCCGGATCTCCTGAATCAAAATCAATAGGCCACACTCTATAAAAGAAAGACGGATAGTGGTCGAGTATCTTGATGCACAACCTTGACTTTGCAGAGTTCTCCAAGCGGAGTCGGAATTAGGCAGCAGAGCGTGCGGCGCAGGCGCTTGCCCTCCGGATCCAAAGAGCCATATACAGGGGTTCTCGCCACGCTTGCCGCTTATAGCAAGCTTCTAATTAGCCAAGGGATGTGGACTCAGAACAGCCAAAGGTCATAAAATGGAACGTTTGACCACCTGCAATTCCTAATGATTGCTTGATTTTATATTATGAAGGTGTTTGATGACTTTTTTTTCGAGCATAGGGCTAGAAACCAATTCCCCTCTCACCGAGCGAACATCTTTTGTGTCTTCATAGTATGTGAATTGATGGATCCTCTAGGGGATGCACAAAATCGAACGTTGGTGACGGAGGCTAATAAGCCTAGTCTTGCGCAAGTCTTTCTTCCCTCACCTTCTTAAACTGCATACGTGTCATATTTAGCATCCTGGTGGTGCTGCGCGAGCATGCTCTTGGTAATAACTTATTCTAATTTCTCAGCTTCTGTTTGTGGACTCGCGTGACATGTGGTCTGGTGGAATCTCTCGTTCTCGCATGCTGTGCTATTGCGGAAATCGTGGGCGATGCATTCTGATATTCTCGACGCCTTCCCTCAAGGTCTTTGGAGATTTCGTGATTCTCGCCGTGATTCAGAGCTTAGGTCGACCATTTGACTTATATAGAGGTATACTAGGTAGCTTACAGTAATAAAGGTCTTATCTTTGATTTTCTAAGTACCTAAGCTTAATCTACTGTAATTTTCAAAAGGAGTGTGTAAGTATACTCAGATAAGCTGAGCATATGAAGCAAGAGAAAAGAACCACCTCCCGTCCCCTCATAAAAAAGGACAAATTACAGGATAAGAGACCTATAAACCCGCGCAATCCTAGACGATAGGCCGCACCGTAACCTGGTAGAACAGGTGAAGCACTCGCAATAGGATATCTGTGTAAGGCTTAGGGAGGGCGTCATAGCGCGATGAGTCTTGAAGTCACGTCTGATGTTCACAGAACGAGCTTTTAGTCGAGCTTGAATTCGTCAACGCTGGGAATGTCGTCGGCCGATGCACCAGTCTTGATAAGCGAGACAAGCTCGTCGGTGGCCTGGCCAGCCTCGGCAATGGCGGTGTAGTTGTACTGGGTGCCGTCGGCGAGGTACAGGACGTCCGGCTGGGCGCAGCCTTCAGTCTCCTCGCCATCGCGGGCCTCCAGTGTCGCACCGCGGATCATCTTCTTGTTGTTAAAGCCGTAGCCGATCCCGCCATAGGGGCCGTTGCTCAGGCAAATGTAGTCGCGGCCACCGCTGTCCTGCTGCGAGCGGATGGAGCCGCAGTTGGGACCGGCGTGGCCACGGCACTGGAGATTCCAGTTGGCCGGAATGGCCCTGAACGAGGCACTGGCGAAGTAGGTACCCGAGTTGACGCTGCAACAAGTGTTGGGATTCCATCCCCGGCAGATGAATCCGCCGCCGCTGGTGCTACAGCCGCCCGCAAACTCGAGGTGCAGGTCGACGGCCGAGGCGGCGGTTGCGAAGAGGCCTGACACAAGGCTGACAATGGCGAAGAACTTCATTTTGCTTGGCAAAGATGGAGAAATGGATCTCTAAAGTGAAGCTGTGCAAATTGCTTGATGCGGGATTGGGTTTTCTGCTGGGAGGCCGAAGATATTGAGGTGGATGGAGATGGAGTCAAGAATTTCCACAGACAGAGACAGGAGCGAGCCTTTTATACATTTCTGGGAAACTACCATCACAGAGTCTTGGACATCTGGTAGTCGCATCTCGTCCGCTCGCCCGTCTCGTCTGCTGCTACTATCCTCTGCTGGCTTCTCGTGTAAGTCATTGTTTCCGAAGCTTCAGGGGTTGAAAGCGAGGGTGGATGTGTGTACCAGTTTCCGTTGAATATGTAAAATGATGCATAATGTTACAATACCATAAGCACGATGTTGCAATACCATAAGCATGACCTTACAATGCGTTCCTTGGCTAAGGTCGCTGAGGCCGATTGCATTGGTCATCTCTCGGTGTAAGTTGACAACATAAAGCTATCGTGGGCGCGGCTCTTGGCGCAGGATTATACTGCAGCTGACGCCTCGGACTCAGGCACCTCGGACTTAGGCACTCAGACCACACCACCCTCTCAGTTGAGAACAGCTTATGCCTTCCTCGGATCGCTTAGGCTGCTTACATTCGAAGTCATTATCCCATGGAGTGCCAATTGACTACAGTACATCTTCGTGAGGGGTAGCAGCAACTCAGGGGTCAATCAAGGCTTTTTTGACCAACCAAAAAGCCTAGTTCATCAGTAGCACCTAGGTGTATCTAGCCTAGCGCTGGATAGGGTTACTTGGAGAGAGGGGGGACTTTGGATTCTCTTTCATACTATTCCCAGTAATAGAGAGATTCATAATTTATTTGAATATTTACTTTTTACTACCTATAATAATAACTACTGGTTCGTCTTTAGCGAACAAACTTCCCAACCTTTCCTCACAAGCAGGGGTCTCGAAAAGACTGCCGAAGATACTTAATAGCATAATCAAATGTTCCTAACTCAAACACCCAAGTATTCAAAATCTAGAGCTGAAAAGCGAGTGGCGGTCGAGGATCTCTACACTCTATGTGTAACCTTGACTTTGCAGGTTTCTCCAAGCGGAGTCAGATGGCATTTAGGCAGCTGAGCGTGCGGCGCAGACGCTCGTCCTCCAGTCGACTCAAAGACCCATTTGCAGGGGTTCTCGCAGCGGCTCGCTTACGCCCGTTTACCCGTTGCCCGAAACCCGCCTTTAGGTAGGGGATCGGCCACACCACTTTGTCCTACAAACCGGGCGCGCCCGGCGTTCGTAGCTAGATTAATCAAGCCACTTCACGCACTTTCCAATTGCGGCAAGCTTCTGACCAGGGGGGTTGGCCTCAGAACCCTTTGGCCAGCTGCGATTCATAATGATTGCATAAATCTACTCGTTGGGATAGAGACCGAGAGTCTGTTGATGGAACAGGCGTTGGCTCACCACACTCAAGTCTAATTCTTCCTCTACCTCGAAATTGGAAAAAAGCTTGTTAAGGCGTGATTGATCTAGCTATCCCAGTTGTCACACGTCCTGTGCTATACTTGAAGGAATAAAATCAACCTGCTCCCAGTTTAGTAAGAAAAGATTGAAGTGGCGAGTTATGGTCTGAGTGAACAACATGTTCTCTCCGGTTACTGCAAGTTCCATTGGTGGAATGCGGTGGATGTTGTAGTCCCATATGCTTGGCCCGAATGAGTGAGAAATTATCGTCCTCAATACTCCTGGGTCCAGACCTCGTTGGAGCTTCCTCTGCAACAGCCTCTTCAATTACAACGAGCGTCCATACTTACGCCCTCTCTCCGTGCGTGGTTGAGCCGTTGTGCGGAGTCTTTCGTATGGAAAGCATTAGGAAGGATACAGTAATGTTTGGCAGTACCACACCGGAGAAAAGTAGTAAATCGTGTGTGTCATACCGTCATGTGATTGCGGGCCACGGGTTGAAGGCAACGAGTGCCGGAAGCGCGAAGTGCCGATAGTGTTCCGGTCGGGCCGCACATCAGCTTCTAAGCGTGAAGCTAAACCCCTATGTCACACCAAACTGCGATGACATGCTGAACCTCGCTTTCGGATTCTGATAGCCAATCCTGATACAACCAACCGGTTTATTCAAATCGAAGAACATCTTGCTCGCCCACTCATTTGACTTGCCCACAATTATTCTCGCCACATCGCCTTTCGGTGTTTTCGTTGTTTGTACTGACTCTCAATTTGCCGGGCCATCCGTTGCCTTCGTCTGCAATGAATCCACATACTCAAGTAGTTATAAAAGCTCGCCAGAGTACCCCAGAATCCATATGAAGAAGGACAGAAGAAGCATTCACGTGCGACTATCCTGGTAAAAAGAAAAAAAAAACCACATAATGACCAACATCTTGTTTCAATCATGGCTTTGAACAACCAAGCTATCACCCTAGAGGAGCATGTCATTTTCCCTTCGTTCGGCGATAACTACCCATTTTACAAGAACATATGGGAGATCTATCCCGATCAACAGGCAAGAGCATGGGACCTTGGCCCTCTACGTCTTTCCGGTATGAAAGCCGGCGGGATTGCTTTCCAAATTCTATCTCACCTCCCCGGAGTAGCCACGAGCCGGCCAGATTTGTACCGACGCGCGAATGATGAGATGGCAAAGGCCATTCGCCAGACTCCTGATCGTTTCGCCGGCTTTGCTGCCCTCCCGATGGGCTTTCCCGACGATGCTGTCACGGAACTCCGACGTGCCGTCAATGATTTGGGGTTTGTGGGCGCGATGGTCGACAATCACCTGGAAGACATGACGCACTATGACGATAGTCGTTTCTGGCCCATTTTCGGAGCCGCGGAAGAGCTGGGCGTCCCAATCTACCTTCATCCTTCACCTCCAACTCCCGAATTGTTCAAATCGCGTTATCGCGGTAATTACTCCACCATGTCGGAAATAGGTCTCGGCACGGCCTCATGGGGCTGGCATGAAGACGTGGGCTTGCATATTCTGAAGCTCTACCTTGCTGGGGTGTTTGAAAGATTTCCCAAGTTGAATATCATCATCGGCCATATGGGAGAGCTTTTGCCCATGATGCTTTCCCGTGTTAAGAGTATGCCAGCCTTTCAAGCCATGGCTGAGAAGGGATCAAAGTCTATCAAGGATGTCTGGCATGACAACATATGGGTCACGACAAGCGGCATTTTCTGTATTGACACTTTCAAAATGCTAAGACAAGTGACGAGGATCAAACATATACTGTTCAGTGTCGACTATCCGTTCGAGTCCAGCAGCAGTGGAAGAACTTTTCTGACCGAACTTCTCACAACGAACACTCTGACAGAGGAAGAGATAGACATGATATCAAGGAAGAATGCCATACACCTCTTGGGTCTATGGGAGTCAGCGGGTATTGATCAGCAGGACGAGACGTATTAGAGTATCCCACCACCTGATACTATCTATACAGATTCACTGCGCATCACTAGTCTGGCTTACTGCTCCTCATCATTTTCATTCTGAACGTATATGAACTGGTACTTTCATAGAGAAATTGAATTTATTGCAGCTAGTATTAAACTCCCACCGCAATAGCGGGAACATAAGACTCTAAACCAGAACGCATCTCCTGCTCAGTAACGTCCGCGTCTTTCACGTCGGACTTAGTCAGATCGGCTCCATGGACCTCAGCCTGCCCCACGATATGCTGACACTGAGCTTCGGCGTCCACCACGTGAGCTAAGACACCCTTTGGCAAGGGATCAGCCTTACCCAGATAGAAGCTGAGGTCCGATGATCTCTGTGCAATGGTGGTCATTGTCTTTGAGTACTCCCTTTCATCAATGCCTATGGGGTCCAACTCGGGTTTCTCGATCCAGGAGAATCCATTGCCCCAGTATGCATAGCGGTTCCCATCAAAGCGCCATTCGTAATCCTCCCAGCGGTCTTCGGCAAGTGACTGCATGTAGTGGAGTGAGCTACCGCACCACAGCGCGCTCACCTTTCCGTTGACATCTTTCTTAACTGTGTGGGGCCAATTAGCTCAACGCTCTCATTAGCTCTGCCCTCACCGGATGAACTCACACCAACTCCGACACGTTCCTGTCCAGACTGCCTGACGCATGAACTCTTGTGTGTGGTTGTCAAAGTCTGTTTGAGCCTCGATGCGTACGTCAAAAGACTTGATGCGTTGTCGGATCATCTTGGTGAGAATGCGAACGAAGTAGTCGCCCGTAGCTTCGATTGGGCCTGGTCCCAACAAGTCAACGCCAGCCAGGTCCGAACATGTGAAGGTTTTGTACTCACCCATGAGACTGCCATTGGATATGGGCGTATTGGGACCCAGGAATATCATGTAGTTGGGAAATCCAGAAACGCCCGTCCCGCAGTAAGAAGTGGGACTCTCAGACCAGACCTCCTGCAAGTTCTTGCCATCTCTACCGATGATCGGGAAGCGCGGTCTGAAGGTTGTGTTGAAGCCGGTGGCTGCAATGAGAACATCCACAGGATACTCAACTCCACCGGCGACTATGCCAGTAGCAGTGATCTTCTCAATACTCTCGAAGACGGGTTCAACGTTTGGCTCTTGGAGTGTCAGAAGGTACTGCTCTCCAGGATTAATCCGTCGACAGCCCGCCTCGAACTTGGGAATCAGCCGCTCTTGGAGAGCCACATCGCGGATCAGAGATCTCATGCGGCTTTCAAATCGTTCCCGGAGGTCTCTCTGCTGCGGGCTAGCTTTGAAGAAGGCGTCGAACATGCCATTGAACTGCGCCTCCAACCGCTTCCGATCTTCAAGGTATTCGGCATCGTTTTCTCGGAATCTGGTCTTCTCCCCATCGTCATAAGAGTAGCTTGGCCGGTCAGCCTCCGGTAGAGCGACAGGAGGTGAAATCCAGGACGGTGTGCGGATGAAGGCGGTGACCTTCGTCGCCGTCGGCTGTATCTGAGGTAATAGCTGAACGGCACTGGCCCCAGCACCGACGACGCCAATCCTTTTACCCCTGAGATCCACTGATGAGTCCCAATCGGCGGTGTGAAGAATGGGGCCAGCGAAGGTGTTGATGCCGGTGATGTTTGGCATTTGAAGATTGTTGAGGATACCACCGGCGTTGAATAGGACCTCCGCCTCATAGGTGGAACCATTCTCGACTCTGACAGTCCATGTGCTAGTGTCCTCGGACCATTGGGCGTTGGTGACTTTGGTGTTGAACTTGATGAACCTTTTCAGGTCAAAATGCGTAGCAACACCGTCAAGGTAAGCTTTGATCTCTTGGGACGATGCGTAGCTAGACAAACGTTTCTCAGCATGAAGACTTCGTTTCACTGGTGGGGCATATTCATACAATTTTGACCAGTCGGGGTTGGGTGCGAAGCTGTACTGATAGCAGTGGCTAGGAACATCACACGCGCATCCTGGTTGATGATGAGTAAGATCAAGAACAGTACTGCTTAAAATACGACTTACCGGGATATCTATTTTCGAACCAAGTTCCCCCGAGTTCTGGGGACTTTTCGAGTATTTGGAAATCAACGTATTCTCCAAGGTAATTTCGCAACTTGTAGGCTAGTATCCCCTGGCGTTAGTAAAAGAGAAGAACTTTGATAAATATTGTATTACCCATCAAAATCCCTGATACTCTACGTAGATGGTGTCAGTTACAACGTGACGTGACCCCAGCATTATTAGCAGAACTTACCCCGCGCCAATGATCACGGCACGTATGCGCCGATACGGGACTTTCCTGCGCTCTTGCGGCAGGCCATGAGATGTGCCTCCATGTTGGGTGTTACTGTTCATGATGTCTAGGTGTTTGGCTTCCGTGGGGATTTGAGTGCGGCTGAGAAGGTTACGTTCTTCTCTGCTTTTCTGATGAGGCTTTGAATTTGGTCTGCTCTCTATGGTCATCGGATTGAGAACGACGACTTGGCTCGGTGTTCATCGTCTATCTCTCACGTGCATGGCATTCTCAACTTTGTTCTCTTATCTTACTCTTGATTGCAGCCCTCCGAGTGGACAGGACTTATCTCCCGTAAGTGGGGACGGGGCGGCGTAGGCCGGAGGCGGACCGGGTGGATCCCGGCCGTGCGATAAGCCCTGGCCAACAGGACCTCTTCGCGGCATCGCCGACATCGATACTTTGAGGCCAGCGGCGCAGAGCAGCGTCAACAAGTCTCGGTCTGCTCAAACGATAAGCCAGTCCTTGTTGGAAAAAACTAAGTTGCTCTCGACGGTGCCATGCACCCGGCATACCAATAGGGTGGTCAAGTATTTCTAATATGCTTTTTTGAAGTCAGATACTTCTAGTCTAGAGTCAAGCGGTCGTCATGAACCGCGGAATCTATATGCATGCTAAGTCGACGTTACAACCTAGACTGCTCTACGGGTGTCAACTTTCGCAAAGGCGGGCCGCCGCGACTACCATCTCCCAGCTTCAACTCATCCTGACCTTCGGACGCGCGCAACCTCCACTTGTGTCGAAGCTCTCGTGGTGCCTTCTCCTCAAAGCAGTCCGAAATGTACTTGCCCAAAACAGGCAAAAACTTGAAAGCGCTGAGCGTGACACGCGGTTAGCTATTGTCACCAATGGTATTATGTGGGATCACTTACTGTCCTGCTCCTCCAGTAGCGAAGAAGACTCCCTCAATAGACGGGTGATAATCCATGATGAAATCTCCCTCAGGAGTGTCGGAGTACCAGCACAAGCGCCGGTTGACCCAAGGCCGCGACGCAAACTCGGGCAACAGCTGCTTTACACCTTCCCTCAGACCTTCATCCGCGTCATCGGGGAGATATCCCGTCGCCGCATTACTGCCATCTCTCTTCGGCGTAGAGATGACCCTCTGAGAACCATCATCGCCAACAGAAACCTCAGTAGCATACCCGTACCCATGACGGGCGAGCTTCAGGATGGGGTTCTTCCCCTTCGTAGGCGGGAAGATGAAGACGCCCGACTCAAAGTTGATCATGACGGGCATATCCTTCAACCTCTCAGCCTCTTCCTCCGTAAGCTGGATGAACCCAACAGGCTGTCCAGACGCAGAGCTGGCGTGAGAAATGGGAATGATGCGATTCGTCCACGCTCCCGTCGCCAAGATAACCTTCTCCCCGAGAACCGGCGGGCCCTCAAGAACATTCACCCCAACAACTCTCCCCACCTCAAACTTGAGCGACTTCACTGTCCCCCGTGCTCCCGCGACGAACTGCACTCCAAGCTGGCTACACTCCCCCGCCAACTGCGCAATAGCACCCTTCGCATCAGCCCACCCGCCGCGACGGTTAATACACGCCTGCAGCCCCTCAAAGTCCGCCTTCGCACTCGGATAGTCCTTCAGCACGTCGTTCGCGTCCGCGTAGTTAGTCAGCTCCACGCCGCTCTTCGCCGCGACCTCGCGCGACGCGTTCAGCCACCCGTTGCCCTTGCGGTCCGCGAGCATCACGAACCCGGACTCGTGGTAGTGATCCGAGTACTGCGCGTTCCAGCCCGCGTACGCCTCGCGCGCCATCTGGGAGTAGACGGGGTCGGCGTAGTCGACGCGGATGATGCGCGAGATGTCGACGCTGCTGCCGTCGGGGACGGGGGGCAGGAAGCGGTCGAGGACGGTGATGTGGAGGTAGCCGCGCTTTCGCAGCTCGAGGGCCGTGGAGAGGCCGAAGACGCCGGCGCCGACGATGACGATGGGCGCGTCTTTGGGGGTTCGTTTGGACGGCATTTTGGCTGGGCGTTGGCAGTCGTCTGGCGGCTCAATGAGGTGATGGAAGGTGAGAGACGACGATGTAATGTTGGCTTGAGGGAGAGAAGCGCAGAGACAACCACGCGTCGCTAATATCGACCCAGTTGAGGTCCGTGAGTGGGCGGTGAACGTCACACATCAGCCGTTTTTGCACCGTCGTGGAAATCGCGAGAATTCCAAGATTGACATGTCCACCGACTTCGGGGTCGTGTTACTGCATTGTCCAATCGGTTTCTCTTCGATATCGAGGGCGGACTGTTGCTGGCGTCAAAGTGGGCACGGAACACGGTCCGTACCCACTTACGGGGACCTGCGGACGGGCCACCCCTCCCGGCAGGGATCCGGCATGCATGCCGAGACCACTTCAAGCTTCTTATCTCGAGGCCTGTTAGCTTGCAGGACTGGTATATAGCGAGATTCGCAAGAAGATGTCGTTTGGAATAGTTTGCTAGCTTGGCCCATAGAAACATACCCTGATCTCATCGCGTAACCGGCTCCATTGATTGCTCAATCCTTGCTCTCTTCGTGAACATTCGTCTTAGTCTTTGGTAGCAACGAACAACACCAAGATGAACTGGCTCGGTCTAGGAAAGTCCACCGACACCCCCTCCTCAACTCCTTCAGAACCCCAGTCCGTCCGAGCCCTCCCCGCATCATGGTACCGCTCGCCGGGCATGTACGAGCTAGAGCGCCGCGCCATCTTCTCGAAGCGGTGGCTGCTCGTCTCGCACAAGGCGCGCTTTGTCGAGGCCGGTGACTTTGTGCAAATCACGGAGGCGGGGTTCAACTTCTTCCTCGTCAAGGACCGTAAGGGCGAGATCCGCGGACATCACAACGTCTGCCGGCACCGTGCGTATCCGCTTGTGGAGACGGACAGCGGGCACATGAGCGTGCTTGCTTGCAAGTATCATGGTATGTGCGGCCTGTTGAACACGGGGTCTGATGAATGTGCTAATACGAGGCGCTTCTAAGCTTGGTCGTACGGGTTCGACGGCAAGTTGGCCAAGGCGCCAAAGTACCAGGAGCTCCCGTCCTTCGATAAGACGCAGAACAGTCTGTTCAAGGTCCACGTCCACGTAGACCAGCTGGGCTTCGTCTGGGTTAACCTGGATGCGTCGGAGAAGCCTGGTGTCTCGTGGGAAGAGTTCTTTGCGCAGGTTGACGAACAGCCGCGGCTGCAGAACTTCAAGATGGATGATTACGTGTTTGATCATGCTTGGGAGATGCTTGGTGATTACAACTGGAAGACTTTGGCCGACAATTACAACGAGGTATGTGCGTCTATGCATAACGACGCCAATGACGAGTCTGACAAGAACAATGCAGTGTTACCACTGTCCAACAGGGCACCCTGCCGTTGCCAGCACCACAGACCTGACCAAGTACTGGGTCGAGACGAGGGGCAACTGGATCCAGCACTGGAACGTGGACAAGCCGGATGTCCAGGGCTTAGGCATCTACAGTACATTCTACTACCCGAACGCGTCCATGACTGTCACGTAAGCTCGTACATCCCCAATCACTGACACTCAAACACTAACACCATCACCTTCGTACACCAGACCAGATTTCATGTACATCATGCGCTGCGTCCCCGTCTCCGCCACCCAGACGAAGATGGAGTACGAGGTGTACCGCAACAAGAACTCAACGGAAGAAGAGTTTACCAGCATCTCCGAGTTCTTCAAGCAGGTTCTCCGCGAGGACAAGGACCTCTGCAACGGCGCGCAGAGGAACCTGAACGCGGGCATCTTTGTGAACGGGGAGCTTCACCCGCGGGTGGAGAAGGGGCCGCTGTTCTTCCAGCAAATTACCCGAGATCTCGTGGTTAGTCATAGGCAAAAGGAGGTGAATGACGGCGGTGAGATCTGGCCCGCTACGCCTCGGCACGAGGTCTCGAAGAAGACGGACGAGGATGTGTCTTTTTGCAAGGGGCTTGATTGTATTGCTAGTCCTGAGCGGATGGAAGGGTTGGCTTGGTGATTGAACACATGCGGCACATTATCTTCTGAACTTCGAGATTGTGAATAACCTGCGTATACCAAGAATGAATTTGCATAGCTATGTCCCTAGATTCAACCAATCGTCAATCGCCCGTCCGTAGTCGTTCCCATCAAAGAACCTATTCGCCTGGTCTCCAAACGGCCCAACCCCTTCGAAGAAGATATCCTCAAACGACGGCCCGCCCGTCAAGTCACCCACCTGCGCATCGAGGCCCGCATTCTGCGGCAGATCCACAGGCGGCGGATCTTCGTTGGGCGGCCAGACTGCCGCCTCGTTCGGCATGGCCTTGTGCCCTGATATGCCCGCCGACCCCACGAGGTCGAACTCGGCAGCCCGGTGCTCGGCGGACAGCTCTGCAACGTCAGCCTTGAGCGTCGGCCCGAACATGGACTGGTCCCAGCCGGCGTCGGGGCGGACTGCCTTGTCGTAGATGAGCAGGTCCCATAGAAGTTGACTGTTGATTGAGAAAGACCGGCTCTGAGAGGATCCATCTTGCTGAGCGGGCGACGGTCTCAAGACGATGCTGTCCTGGAGCCTCCTCAGATTATTCGCCTACTCCGCGTCAGCTTGCACATCTCACAGCATCAGCTCACTCACCATGTTGGCAACACAAGGCCATACAGCCCCCATCCTCCTCAAAAATCTCATACACTTCTCAAACCCCGTCTGCGCCTTCCCCCTCAGCAGGTCATCCTGCACAAAGCTATGCTGCAGATGGATCGTCGCCACAATAACCACACAATGTGCCAGCACAGGATCCGACACCTGCACGCCCTTCTTCTCCAGCACATCCACAAAGTAAATCACCCACCCGGCGTTGCGGTTGATCGCCTCGAAGGACTGCTGCATGAAGTACACGGGGATCGTCTGCCGGAAGCTGCGCAGGCGCATGGACAGCAGGAAGGGGTGGTTGAGCAGGCACGGGATCGTCTCGTGCACGAACTGGATGAAGAGGAAGGGCATCCACCAGTGGCGCTGCGCCTGGATCGCCTCCGGGGCGTAGTCGCCGATGCGGTTGCACGCGAAGCGGTACTTGGCCGACGCGCGGCAGTCGATGTCGTGGTGGGACTGCATGACGGTGGAGTAGTCGGAGCGCGAGTCCCACGGTGGCGGGGCGTCGGGGGACACGCGCGAGGCGGCGTAGGCGCGGGCGAGGCGCCAGGTGACGCTGAAGTGGGCGGCGAGGGTGGAGATGTTGTTGTCTGGGGCGGCGTCGTCGAGGTGGGAGAGGGAGGGGGAGGTGCAGGGGGCCAGGCTGAGGGTGTAGCTTGTGTTGTGGAGGGAGGCGGTGGCGGGGACGATGCAGCCTTGCAGGTTCTGGAGGGCGGCGATGCCACGGAGGCAGAGGTTGAGTTCGTGGGCGGTGCGCTGGTTGTGGGAGGGCGGGATGGAGTGGGAGAGGTGGGTTGCGATGCTTAGGTTGAGGCCTGATTGTGTGACGTTGCCGGCTGCGAAGGTGTTAGTACGGAGATGTGGATGGAAGGATGGCGGGGTTGAGTACTCGCGAAGTCGAACATGCTGAGTATACATAGTGATTGTAAGGTTGAGAGCTCAACCCGTCCTTCCGTGACGCGCTCCATTACCATGCGCCTCGCGGACCTTGCCTTGGTGTTTAGCTGCTGTTCGGCATCTGCAGTCAGTGACCCTGGAGGAAACCTAAGCACCAATGCCTGTAATGAGAGGACCAGCTCCGGACCTCGAGTCGCAAGTGAAGTCAAGAAGCTCTCTTCGTGGAAGAGCGTGATGGGTTGGCTGTGACACCATGTTAGGTATAGGCGGCCAATCTCATTGAGATGGGTTTCTGTCACAACAGATATGCTGCTGTTCGGGGCAGGTCAGCGGAGCATTCTTGTCGCTACGAATCATGAGCCGAAAATACCTGGGACTCTCATTTTGTGCAGGACGGCTTTCATGCCTGGTAACGGCGACTTCCATCACTGTACTAGGCTTTGGTGATGGTATGGGATTTGAGGATGATGGACGCCGAGGTTGAGGGTCAGGACTGCGAGTGAGTCAATACCGGATAGGAGGTGGAACGAGACCAAAGTATCTGACCTAAGATGTTGAATCAATCGATCCATCTTGTCTTCGAGGCTGTTCATTCGATGTTCCTGTGACATTTAAAATCAGCTTCCCTTCTTTATTTCCGCCAAGCCAACCCTGGTGGTGTGCATACCATCTCTCTGTTGTGCTTCGTTTGATGCGTGTCGACAACTTCGGCGGACGAATTGTACACGCATTGCTGGCCAAGTCTCTCACAATACGAGCATATTGGCCTTTCCCCAGGACATTTCGACTTCTTTTTGCTAGTGCTCTATCGTCAGATCCGCGGCTATGAGGTGCGGGGAGAGTGGCGGGTTGTCCGCACCGGCACGGCTCGCAGGCCTGACGCGCCCGCTTAGCATAGCGAGCTTCGTCCATGGCAGTCGTTGAATGTGATGATTGAGGATGTATCTGTATCAAATTAGATCTAACACTAAAACACACATGCAGCTGACTCACACAGGCTGCAAGCTATGGCTCTTGATTGATGCTGAGGGCGACTGTCATTGTGCCTCACGGCTCAGGCGGGCCAACGGGCATATAATGGCTCTTAGTGCAAGACACCGGATCAAGTATGCTTTCTCTTAATCAGATAAGTCGTTTTGTGTCTTATCAGTACAGCAACTTTCGCGGCCCTCCTGTTGGAGGTTGGGAAGGATGTCAGTGTCTGGGGTTGGCTTGGGTCGGTGTCCCCGCAGTTTGCTGAAAAGATAAACGGCGGCCCGGGTGACGCATCCGCGCCGTGGGGAAGACCCATCACTGGAGATAAGGCCTGGGCATTGGAGACTCCCTTTCATTCTCACTAGGTATTTTGCGACTACTCACCAACGGCCGCACAGAATAAACAAGGTTAACGAAGTTAACGTGTAGTAAGTCGAGCTTGAGAAATAATGGTGAGAATGGGTCCTAAAATCAAGGCGAGACCAGTGGGCCTCCCAGGTGCCAGCTGTCAGCCACTGAGTACCACTACCAGAGCTGCCTCGCGTGGCTTCGAACCTTCCACTGTGTTTGGCCTCATCAACGACGCTTCTCAACTCTGAATGGATATCTTGACGCCACCGCAGCAGGCATCCGTTTTGTCTTTATAACCTATTGCTCTGTCACAGAATATCAACAAGAACCCAAGGGGCCGTGGCTCAACGGTAAAGCGCTCCCCCTCCAGAGTCTCAGTCCCCGGACACACTGAAGGTAAGTATCAAGAGACCCTGCCGGGGGAGAGATGGCGTGTTCGATTCACCCCGGCTCTATCACTTTTGTCACCATTAGTCGATGATGTGCTTCCGGCGCCGGGCCGAGGCCCACTCGGCACCCGCTCGGACGGGCCGCTCCGACTCGATCGGGGACTGATACTACCTGGTGTCTCCATTCGCAGGATTGAGGACACCGGGGCCCGTCGAAAGGTAGCTCCGGTTATTCAGTTGATCATAGCCAAGGTGCGGACTTCCGCTGGGCTGAGTGAGCGCTTCCAATTCTCTCGTATCCTATGATAAGTCAGCTCACAGACTCCTGGAACATGAAGCTTTCAAAAATACTTACCTCAATATGGTTCATCTAATCTTTAATCCATCCCAAACACAGCAACAATAATTGAGCTTTCTCACCCAAGAATTGAAAATGACATCATGCGCGTTGGACCCCTTTCACCTCACCTCGCATTTGGAGAACTGCAGCAAACGACTGAACTTGTTGCTCCGGCAGACGGAGGCGGACAGGGATGCCCCGCCGTCTCAGTCAGCTCTTCAGCGGTCGTCAGCCAATCAGCAGCCACTGAAAGGGCGCAGCTCACGCGAGAGACAGGCACCCCGCAGTCCCGAGATCGGCGCCCCTCCAAAATAATTCGGGCGGTGCGGGACACTTTCCTGTGCTGCCCTGCACACGAATGACTCCCTACCTACTAAAATTTCGGTGTGTCACGCAACGAGGAGCTCCATCCATCTCTCCACGATTCAAGCATCTTTACCGTCGAGACGCCTCCTCAGAGTCACTCAATTGACTTTCTGCACCTCCGCTGACGCCCGCGATACCCTTCGAATCCCCTCCAAACCCCTCGAACAGACACAATCACCACCATGGCCGCCTTCCCGCCCCCTCCGGTCAACACCATTGACTGGTCCAACGTCGGCTTCAAGGTCCGCGAAGGTGAATACCCCTCCTTACCGGTCCACCCCCCTCCTAGATGACCTCAGCTAACCTCTTCCCTCCCAGTCAACGGCCACATCGAGTCCACCTACTCCGTCTCGACCGGCCAATGGACCCCCCTCAAGTTCGTCGCGGACCCCTTCATGCGCATCCACGGCATGGCCCCGGCCCTCAACTACGGCCAGCAAGCCTACGAGGGCCTGAAGGCCTTCCGCGCGCCCGGTGACGCCACAATCAACGTCTTCCGCCCGGACAAGAACGCCCTGCGCCTCCAGCACTCCGCCGACGTCGTCTCCATGCCGCGCGTCCCCGAGGCCCTATTCCTCGACGCCGTCAAGGCCGCCGTCTCCCTCAACGCCGGCTACGTCCCGCCCCACGAGACCGGCGCCGCCATGTACATCCGGCCCCAGCTCTACGGCTCCTCCGCCCAGCTCGGCCTCAACCCGCCCGAGGAGTACATCTTCGCCGTCTTCGTGATCCCCACCGGCGTCTACCACGGCACCCACCCCGTCAACGCGCTCATCCTCGACGACTTTGACCGCGCCGCGCCGAACGGTACCGGACATGCCAAGGTCGGCGGCAACTACGCGCCCGTCCTGCGCTTCAGCGACCGCGCGCGCAATGAGGGCTACGGTATCACGCTGCACCTGGATAGCGTGAAGCACGAGGAGATTGACGAGTTCAGCACGAGCGGCTTCATTGGTGTCAAGAAGGACGGCGAGGATGTTACGCTTGTTGTGCCGGATTCCAAGTGCGTCATTGACAGTGTGACGAGCGACAGCATCCAGCACATTGCCCGCAGCTTCGGCTGGAAGGTTGAGAAGCGCGTCGTAAGTCTTTCCTTTTGCGACTTTATACATGCCCATCATAGGATCACTTGACTGACAATATCACGCAACACAGATCAAGTACAGCGAGCTCCCC
Organism: Colletotrichum fructicola Nara gc5; assembly: GCF_000319635.2. Taxonomy (NCBI): domain Eukaryota; kingdom Fungi; phylum Ascomycota; class Sordariomycetes; order Glomerellales; family Glomerellaceae; genus Colletotrichum; species Colletotrichum fructicola. Next base: position 440,257 of record NW_027094051.1, on the reverse strand, counting down.
ACCTTCTCCGAAGTCATGGCCGCCGGCACCGCCGCGGCACTGGTGCCGATCCGCTCCATCACGCGCCGTGTGGACCCGTCCGCGGCGCAGGCCCTCGCGGGCAAGCAGCACGAGCGCGTCAGCAGCGCCAAGGCGGGCGAGGAGACGGTGACGTACATCCCCGCGAGCCAGGAGGACGCAGGCGAGACCTGTCTCAAGCTGCTGTCGACGCTCAAGGGCATCCAGCTGGGCAAGCTCAAGGACGAGTTCGGCTGGAACGTGGCCGTCAGCCAGGCGGACGGCACGGCGGTCGTGGGGGAGCAGAAGACCAACGGCTCGGCGACGACCGTTGACCAGATGGACTAAAGAAGTGTGTGTCTCTGGTTAGGTGAGAAGGGAGGGAGTTTGAGTCCGCTGCCTGGGGGCGTCGGCTGGACTGGCCCGGAACGGCATGGTCTGGGCTGCGTCGGCGCCGGGGTGGCTTGATTTAAGAGTAAAACAGTAAAAATGGGAAGACGCGCAGGAGAAGAAGGAGGGAAAAAGCAACGGTCTGGCAGAAAATCTTGTGCATTACCCGTGGTTGTGGGGGAGGCATGTCTGGCGTCTCGCCGGTTGTTTATATGGGGGGGATCAAATCTACCTAGCGCGAACACTCGAAAAAGCCATGAGTCTATGGCGGTCTGACAATTTGCAGTGAAGTTTTGTCGAGGGGAACGGAAACATAACTGGAGGCGGAAAAGTGGTGATGGTGGTAGGGTCCAACACAACAACAACAACAGCCCCTGAGAGGCGATGGTAAGCTGCGGCCAGAGCTCGAGATCTTCTGCGAGATTTTCTCCTTGCGAGATTAAGTCACAAGAGGGAAAAGAACCGTCCGCCGTCAAGATGGATCCCAGGAATCTGGTTCGACACGCGCCCTAATCAAACCTACCTACCACCAGCGTGGCATGACAGATGACGGACGGCGCTTGGTGACGGCACATGGCCTTGGTCAAGAGTGAGAGATGCACGAAATTGGTGCCAAAATATGGACTTGGGTCGGTCTGCTTGTTTACCTTGGACACTAGGAGAGAGGTGAGAGGTGAAGGGTATCCAGTGTGGCTATGCGCGTCCCGCGAAAAGCATGCCCGAAAAAGTCTTGGCAATCAAAAGTGAGCAATGTCTTGGCAGACCAATGGGAGCATCTTGGACGAAAAATCTCTCATACTGAAAAAAGGAGGGCTGGCTGGGGGGGAGAGGGCACAGAAAATGAAGCTCAAAGTTGCGTTTTCTTAGGGCAGATAGTCGAGATGAGCGGATTTGGTAGTGCAATGGATGCGGCGACCTTGGCTGCCGCTAGCAGAAGCTTAGCAGCGCTAAACAAACCAAACACACGCACCCGCAGTGGACGGGTCCCACTGAAGCCGGCAGTGGCCCACCGAACCCACTCCACTGTGTGAAGCTTCAGTGTCCGGGGATGGCAGGGGTGCTAGTCCCTTTGCATCGACTGACCTAGGAAAAGCTACGGGCGTCTGTGCATGACATTTTCTTGGCTTTTTTTTTCCCCCTTCGTCTCTGTCTGTGTCTGTTGCGATGGAATGTTTGGGCTGCCCCCCCATCCTCTCTTTCTCTCTGTCTTTCTGCCCACCGGCCATGACCGTTCCCTTTTTCGTCTCTTCTTTCTGACCATCCACTCTTTTCTCGACTGGGGTCTTCTTCTGTGCAGATCCCAGCCAGAGACGAAAACAGGGCCCTGCCGTCGATGAACGGGACACGGCAGAAAATCTGCAATGAGGCATTATGTTGCTGTGCGTTTCTGCTGTTACCAACGACACGAATATTACTCGGTCTTCACTTGAAGAGCCGATCAACAAGGGGCTCTACTTGTCGAGACCGCCCCTCTTCTGTCCCCTCATCTAAACGTCTCTCTATACCTTGTACGGCCCTGAAAGCTCCGCAGCCATTGCATCTCTCCGACGCCCGCAACTTGGCTCCTTTCTGACCCGCTGGTTGCTGCATGGGAGACGAACATGCGCGGGTTGTCTCGTACGCGCTGCAGTCTGCTGGCACGTGTAAGCGGCCTCCCACCACACAGTCATCAGACCGCCTGGACTCGCCTTCGCGCGGGAAAAAAAGACTAGAGCTCGAGACTAACGAAGCAGAGGTGAAAAGACAATAGAGACAACAACGACAAGAAGGACGGCCTTCCCGCCCATTGTCTTGCACAACATCTGTCATCATCGCAAAGGCCGTTCCGAGCCACTCGTTGATACATGCTTCACGTCTCCCTTGCAAACACGTCCCATCCCTCCGACTCGTGCCCACCATCTTTTCTTTTCTTTCCCTTTTTGCCCATGAAGAAGAAGCCTCATCCTCCCTCATCCCCGCTTCCATCCGTTACCTACCCCCCCTGGTCCGAGCTACCCCTGCAGGTTCCCAACTTCAGTCCATGACCAGCAGCCATCGGCACCGCAGCGGGCGCCCGTTTCCTCACACTTCGTACAGCTCTCTTGCATCGTCCGGCCTCTGGGCTACCCGGCATGCCTTATTAGACCACTCCGTGAGAGAGAGCAAATAACATGCCACACGCCATGGATGCGCGCTAAGCCGTTCCCTCCTCCCGAACAGCCTGCCTGTCCTGCCTTACCCCAAGAGCCAGACCCCCCCGTCCCAGCTCTGCGTCTCTCCTGCAGCTTGTGACAATCATGTTTCTGTCAACGAGAGCCTCTGATAAACCTTCCCTGCCAGCCATGCGCGGCGCCCCCGTCATCGTCCAAGATTAGCCCGCGCATGTTGCATGTGCAAGCCGCGCTACTGCGTAGACTCGAGGGCTTACCCGAACAACACGGGCCACCACCGATGGGCTGTTCCAGGGGAGAGGAAGAGAGGTGGGAGTGAACGAGACTACGAAGAGGGCTGGATCCTGGTCTCTTACCCTCAAATCTACGTGCAGAATGGGCAACTTTTCGGCACCAGGGCAAACTAAGAAAGAAGACCGTCCGCACGCCACGCGCCATGGATGCATCTGGTATCGAGCCTTTCCCGCCGCACTAGCCAGACCGCCTTTGGGTGGTGGCCCATCCCCAGTCCCCCGTCATCCATGGGAGAGTGAGAGAGTGAGACCCCGAAGATGGGCAAAGATGAACCAAGATCCCTCATGGGGTGTACCCCCACTGCTCCGATACGGCAATCTGCCCTTTGTCTTTTTGTCTTTTGTCTCGAGACAGGCACAAATCATCGTGAGATTAGGGCCAGGGCATCGGCGCGCCGGCGCGAACGCCCCCAACGTCTGCCCGCCTTAAAGAGCCCATCCCATCCCCCTACCATCCCATTTCCCACGTAGACGGTTCTGAGAGACCTCCGACTCCTGTCATCATCTCTCTCTTCTGCTGATCTGCTGCAACCTCCCTCCGGGAACCGGCTCTGCTATTTTGCCACGCTCAACACCTCCCACGCTGTGCTTTGCGCCGGCGCCTTTCCTTCTTCCACTCTCACTCCCATCTTCTCTTCTTCCTCCTTCTCACACGAATTAGACGTTTGCAGCGCCTGGCATGGCCGATCCAAACGCGCCCACCCCGCAGAGAATCAACTTCGACGACAACCTCGAGAAGCCCGACCGCATCACCTCGAGCTCGACCATTGACGAGTGGCAGAAATGGCAGCGTCCTGACGTCGGATCGAGCACCGGCGTCGCCGGCGGCATCTACTTTGGCCGCGACCTCGACCGCGTCGGGTCCAGGGGCCGCGCCCGCAGCCTCTCGCGCGCGCGTACCAGGGACTCGACTGTTGAAGTCGACGAGGGCGGTGACGATTGGAGGCGCGATGATGGAAGGAAGAAGCAGATCTTTACAGGGACGACTTTGATTTGGTTCGTGGCGAGAGTTGTTCAGGAACGCGACATGTCACTAACATGATGACAACAGGCTTGCGTATCAGTCGATTGGTGTTATCTACGGCGATGTAGGAACAAGGTAAGCCGGATCGCAAACACCCATCATCACGCCTACTTACACGTCCACCAGTCCCCTCTACGTGTACTCCTCCACCTTCACCGACGTCCCTACCCCGAACGACCTCACCCAGGTCCTCTCCCTCATCATCTGGTCCCTCACGCTCATGGTCACCGTCAAATACGTCTTCATCGTCCTCCACGCCGACAACGAGGGCGAGGGCGGCACCTTCTCCTGCTACTCCCTCCTCACCCGCTTCGCAAACATCACCACCGTCGACCCGCGCGAGGAGGCCACCCTCAACTTCGAGCGCTTCAACACCCAGGACGTCCGCCCCGTCACCCGCGGCATCCGCTCCGCCATCGAAAAGTCCAAGATCACCCGCGGCTTCCTCAAGACCATCGGCGTCCTCGCCGTCTCCATGGTCATCGCCGACGGCATCCTCACCCCCGCCCAGTCCGTCCTCGGCGCCATCCAGGGCCTCTCCGTCGTCAAGCCCGACATCAGCACCTCCACCATCGTCGGCACCACCTGCGGCATTCTCGTCCTGCTCTTCCTCATCCAGCCCCTCGGCACCACAAAACTCGCCGGCGCCTTCGCCCCCATCGTCATCGTCTGGCTCGGCTTCAACGGCGCCTTCGGCATCTACAACCTCGTCAAGTACGACTACACCGTCCTCAAGGCCTTCTCCCCCTACTACGCCATCCACTTCTTCATGGAGAAGAAGACCGAGGGCTGGCGCATGCTCGGCGGCGTGCTGCTCTGCTTCACCGGCGTCGAGGCCCTCTTCGCTGACCTCGGCGCCTTCAGCATGCGCGCCGTGCAGATGAGCTGGCTGCTCTGGACCTACCCCTGCCTCATCCTCGCCTACTCCGGCCAGGCCGCCCACCTCGCCCTTTTCCCCGAAAAGTACACTAACCCCTTCTTCAACACCGTGCCCCCCGGCATGCTCTACCCGTCCCTCATCCTCGCCGTCCTCGCCGCCATCGTCGCCTCCCAAGCCATCATCACCGCCACCTTCCAGCTCTCCTCGCAGATCATGAAGCTCTCCTACTGCCCGCAGATGAAGGTCGTGCACACCTCGTCCACCTTCCACGGCCAGGTCTACGTTCCTCTGCTCAACTGGCTGCTCATGCTCGGCACCATCCTCGTCACCGCCGTCTACAACAACACCACCTCCCTCGGCCACGCCTACGGCGTCTGCGTCATCTTCGTCACCTTCTTCGACACCCTCATGGTCACCCTCGTCGCCATCCTCGTCTGGCGCCTGCCCGTCTGGCTCATCTTCCTGCCCTTCCTCGCCTTCGCCACCCTTGACGGCCTCTACCTCTCCTCCGCGCTGAACAAGGTCCCCGACGGCGCCTGGTTCACCCTCATGATCTCCGCCCTCATGGCCGGCATGTTCCTCCTCTGGCGCTTCGGCAAGGAGAACCAGTGGCGCGCAGAGAAGGAGGACCGCTTCCAGCCCTCGTCTCTGCTCGCCAAGGCCGCGGATGGAGGTTTGAAGTTGACACCCCGCTGGGGCGGCGACCTGCTCTCCCCCGTCAGCGGGTTCGGCATCTTTTTCGACAAGACGGGCATCCAGACGCCTAGCGTCTTCACGCACTTCGCCTCCAAGCTCGGCGCCCTCCCTGACGTTGCAGTCTTCTTCCACCTGCACCCCGTCGAGGTGCCCTCCGTCCCTGACGCGGAACGCTACCACATCTCGCGCTTCGCCAACATCCCAGGCTGCTACCGCCTCGTGGTGCGCCACGGCTTCATGGACGAGGTCGTCTCCCCGGACCTGGGCGCGCTCATCTACGAGCAGATCCGGCGCTTCGTCGTCCGCCAGGCGGCCGCGAAGGCGGCCACCGCCAGCGAGCAGGAGACCAATACGTCGGGCACGGCGACGGAGTGGGAGGAGACGGAGGGCCCGACGGAGCTGAAGGACGAGCGGGTCGCGGCGGAGCTGGCGAAGCTGGACCGCGCGTATGCGCACAAGGTGCTGTACATTGTGGGCAAGGGGCAGATGCACATCCGCACGGGGACGAATATTTTCAGGAGGATTGTGTTGGGCACGTTTTTGTGGATGAGGGATAATACGAGGGCCAAGATTGCGAATTTGAGGCTGGCGATGGAGAGGGTTGTCGAGGTTGGGTTTGTGAAGGAGATTTAATTAGAGTGTCTTGCGTTTGATGGGTTTGAGGCTTGAGAGGGATGAGATAGAGTCTCGATAATTTCAAGTTCGTTTCCCACATTTCTTCCACGACCATCTCATGATTTGGATGTTCGTCGAATCATCATTATCTCGCACCATCAACTGCAGTACTTCCCTCCACAAGTGACATGAACCCCTGATTGCTGGCGGCCCCTTAAGTTTCCGCAAAGCAGTGATCTTCTGTTTGCAATCCCCTACATCCACCCACTGAGACCGAAAGCCTTCGGTTTGAATCCTATTCACTCATAAAGACAGCCCTCTACCGGCTTCTCAGCGTCTTTGCTCGTAAATGAGCAGTGGCCCGGCTCGACGTCTTTTCCAGAAACAACACCCCAAGTCAGAGGCAATGTCGCCAAAGAATCCCTTTCTGATGGGTCTGCGTGGCACGCCGCGGCGATTGCCGCACTGCAGCTACCCACCACAGGAATTCCGCCGTAACGCAGACGAAAATAGCCCGAAGTGACGAGAAATGCAATCAGGACAGCCCCTGCAACCATGACGAGAATAATCCCAATAGGCGACCACCCGGAAGAAGTGTTTTCATCCGAGAACTTATCGTAATCGTTATAAGATTCTACCCTGATGAGAAATATACTCTGCGAAATGAGCCAGTGGAGACCACCGGAGAATGCGGCAAGTGCCAACGAGTAACGGTACGGGAGTTGGAGGAAGTACGTCTGTCGCTGATGGCCTTGAGGCCAGGTAGACACTCTGAGACCTTTCTTTTTTCCGCCGAAGAACCTGTCCCATTCGGCAGCTAGGGATATGCAGGTGAAAAGGGCGTTGTAGTTGAAATAGATGAGCGACATCAGGACTTGTGGGATGTTGGCCAAAATTACACTCAGAATGAGGACATTCCGCTCGGGGTTGAAAACCTTCATGATAGTGTCGCTGTGGACGACGCCAGGCCCGTACTTTTCCAGTGACACTGGCGCCGGCGAAATTTGCTCACGAAGATCCGCAAGTCCGAACAATAGTAGTCCGCCACAAACGCACAGGGCTAGCACGCATCTGACAGCGGTGTTAGTAAATCCCCTCAGGTGGGAGGAGAGAGTATACTCACAGGGAAACGCAAACAACCCATCGACTGATACTGCCACCGCTGAATTTTCGGTGACGTGTAGGGTCAAAGTGCTTTGGGCTCGGCTCCCAATTCTCTTTGGAAAAACATTTCTTCGACTTGAGACACATTTTCCGCGTATGCCCGTCTGGAATCTGAATATACGATGCAACGGCATCTCCAACTGTCAAGATTGGCTGCTCAGTGTTGCCAACACCATCGTATGCAACGAAGAGCATGAGGATAGCCTTGGCCAAGTTGAGTATGGTCACGACCCAGCAGATTGCCCGACTGAAGAACAGCTTCGAATGCTCGAATGTCTCCTTATTGTAGCAGCCTCGAACGTCGAGGCCCAACGGCTTCCACGGAATGGAACCTTCCTTCATGTTGACGACCTTCTCGTCACAAGGGGTATCGTCTGAATAATACCAATCCGTTACGTTTTCTTTGCATAACCAATTGAACGATCCGGATACACCTCCCACGTACGCGCCGGCTGCTCCGTATTGAACGAATGTGACGTTGATGCCCGTGGAATTGGTTACGAGGACGAGGCTTCCCCGCTTAGATTGGAACGCGGTGCCGTAGTCTTCGAGGCAGGCGGTAGGGTCGCGGTATTCGAACGTCGCATTTGGAAAAGAGTAGAGATACCTGGTCCTAGGGAGGAGACCCGTGTCGAGTGTATCTGGCAATGACGTTGAATCCCTCCCTGGCACCGATTGCTCACTTACAACAAACACAGAGTACTCATTCGTCGAAATCGATGCGAAGATGACGGAGTTGAAACTGCAGCCAGGTCAGCACAGCCCATTCCCTTCTAGGACGAAGAGCTTCGTACAGTAGATGTAATGGGAATGACGATATGGACAACAGGACCCAGAGCACTTTTCTTCGTAAAGTGATGCTCCTGAAGTTTCGAATCGTCGGTATGCCAACATCAAGCCATCTCTTCTCCGAGTGAGCCTTGTCAAGCTCGCTTCGCGTTGGCGCCATCAAGCATTGCATGCAATAGTTACTTCCCGCAAGCAGAATGGTGCTGATGATATTGATGACGATGTGCATGGCTGTATTCCAAGCCTTCACGATCGTCTGTTCGCCCTCCCAGATAAGGCCAACACCGTCGGGGGCGTCCTGCGTCATCGTCCAGATGGTGAAGGAGAAGTTCACTATGAACGTGAAAAGTGCAGCGGCGGCAAAAGACAGAGCGCCTCGTCTCCATAGATCGCGAGGCACCAGGCCCTCGGAGAAGGGAGATTCAATGGAAAGTTTCATGCTGAAAGTGCAGGCTGAGCGAGAGGCAATCCGTTGAACGACAGAAATTACCACCCAGAGGTTGAACCACAAGGTTTCAACCGCAGGCTGTCGGAGAGATCCCATCTCTATTTGACATCCACCAGCCTTTCTGTCAATACCTGGGCCTTGGAAAAGCATCTTCTGTGCCGCAGGGATGTCTCAAGCAGCACGTCTAAGGCAGGCTCTGCCATAGGCGTCAGAAGAAAGCTCTAATGTAACCTCAAGCCACCAATCCCAAGAGATTTACAATGGCGTTACGAGCCTGATTGTTTAATAATGAGACTATAGAAGCAGGCTACAGACTGGTAAGCTGGTTCGCGATCCCGGTTCTTATGCCGTTCTTATCGTTGCCCCCTTCCTTCGGAGCGCCACCTAATCTCAGCCGTACTGGGATGTCGCACAAATCTGACAGTACTTGCCACTCTATTTCATTGCATTCATCCTCCATACTACACAATCGGCGGCTATTCCAACACTGGTCTGTGACTGGACGCCAACAGGAACAGAAAAGGATGATTGCAACACAACCATGGCGACAAAGATAGCATCACACCGTATGCAGCGGTGACTGATATCACGGAAGGCTGCATCTCGCAAATCAAAACGAAGATTTGCTGTCGCTCGGCTGATGGGCCTTGCTTATTACGGCAAGTCAGCATCTCAGTTTTGTTGCAGGTTGACCACTTAATCGCCAGACGCCCATGTAAGCGCAAGCAGGCTACCTTGGCACGGTTAACGTACCCACGGCCTGGAAGTCGTTATGGGTCAACGAGGGACATCTCGCAGCAAAGACGGAGGCCAGCTGTGTTGAGGAGGTGAGTATGACCCAATTTTGGCATTCAGTTCGGCGAGGGAGTGTTAACACAGGGGCGCCGGGCAACGGTTCATACTTTACCAATGCAGAATGGCAGCGTCTACTCCAGCAAAGAATTCCAAGACAGACACGTCCATAATTGTGACAAGAGCCGGAGTAAATAGACAAAGTCCACAAGAGAGGCGGAGAGAATAGACTCAGTGATTCAGTATCCAATTTTGAGCATTATTGATGCAGCAGCTGGGGACAGAGCTTGTGGCGTGAAGACTTTCGCAACATGGGGCGAGAGATCTCATAGTAAGGTATTTCAGGAAGGACAAACCAGTGGGAAATGAAAACAAAAGTACCCGCCAAAAGCCTGCTGTGTTCCCCCAGTAAGAGGCTACTAGTAACTTCTTAATGTCTTTCTTTTCACTGTAGTGCGAAGTGACGTTATGTAACAGGGGGGGATTACCTCCTTTCGCCGAGCCTTGTTCTAACTACTTTAGATTCTCGAAGTTCACATTTGCTGAGTTGTAATCGGGGGTCTAGGCTTCATAGGTAGTGACTGAAAGGATGCGGATGAGGCTAAATGACATTGGATTAGTTAGTGAACGAGCTGAGGCTAATCATGAGACTACCAACGTTTTCAAGAAGAACGTCCATAGCCTTTCATCTTACCATCATCTCAAGATGTTTTGATTTCGCTCTGCATAAACGTTTCCGAGGTTTACCATCGCCTGCTTCAATAACTTTCAGACCAACTTTACAACAGTGCTGCCTCTGCCTCGAGAAGGTAAAAGCTCGCCGTCCATGGCCCCTTGCAGATAGCAATCTCCAATCATGTTGTGCACTCTCGATTCCCCACTCCCATCTGACGCCCGGAAAACAAATGGAACTCGGAATCCGTAGACGCCCCAAATTTCATCTCCAGTCGTTGCTTGCGGTAGACAGAGACCAATTCGCCCACGTTCCGTAATGTAAAGTGCTCGTTGATTCAGAGAAGAGCTCACTGCAGAACGATAACTTCCGTCTGAGAAGCATTTCAGATCACCAGTGTTAATCACTGCGTTTAGCTCCTGCTTCCCCGGGCGTTCCTCCGCCCGAAGGCGTCGCGAATGTTCAGACCTTGCTATAACATTGAAGGCATACTCGAAAATCGTCGCCAAGATGTTGACTTTCCACATTCGCTGAGCGACAAACTTACGCCTCCAAGCTGCAAACTGGTTATCTGGCATCCTTTCTGCGACAATATCCGCGCATAACAAGGTGGCTAATTGCTCATGAAACGTAACATCGGTGGTTTTATCAGCAAAGCCACTTTCTCTGAGTAGGCAAATCCACTGAAATAGGGCTTTCTTCAATGACTCAGGGCTCGTAGGATCGTCAACCGTCTCCCCAACAACTCGAACCTTGTCCATAGGAAAGCCTTTGAGGTGCAATTGCCTCCCCTGAACCTTGACATGCCCTCTCGACCACCCCGAAGGCTGATACAGCTTCGAGAATCCGATCCTCCCTTGATGTGCGTGAAGGGCCTCGTGACTCCAGCTCTTGGAAAAGTCTGGCACCCATGAGGGTCTATAATTGGCTGTTGTAGAATCTGACCCAAAGTTCATCCATTAGAGAACACGGTAGTCTATTCCCCAGCCGAGAAAGTTGTTGAGATGCCCCCTAGAATACTTCGCTTCCCTCAGCATGCACTCGAAAACCGAGGTGAAAAGAACACCTTCCGGAATGGCGTAGTCGAGAGGGCAGTCCTTGTAGAAAGAGGGCGTCATGCTCCAGAGAGAGTAGATCCTATCCCGTGCGTCGTGGCACTGCCGGCTGGAAAAGCTCGTCACAATGTTGTAAAAGCAATCTCTCCCGTCCGTCGAACGCCGCCCGATAAGAACTTCGCGGCGGTGCTGTACCTTCGCAAAAGCCTGGTAAAACTTGTTGAGCTGTGTCATCCTTTCTTCGGGGAAGAGATCGATGGCCTCTGTACAATACGACCTCAACCGGTCACGATGCTGCCAAAGACGCTCATTATAACCTTGATATCACAGCTGTCTGCTGCATAGTGAAGGAAAATGACCCGCGGGGGTAGGAATGCTTCCTGCGCAGTCCAGGCCCTGGTCCACCACGAGCTATTTGCAAGGAGCAAAAACCCGTTCCAGAGAGCATCAAACTCGGCTGTCTCTGCAAATCTGAGTGTTTTAGTGCGCTCGGAGACATGGTAACCTGGCACATCGTGAAAATGGTCTCCGGCTATGAGGGAGCACAGACCTCCAATACTGCCAACGCTCTTGTTTCTGGGTGTTGTGACGACATTGTGTGTGGGATCAGGGAGCCAGACGTTGACTTGCGAGCAAGACTTGTATATGTCAGCCATAAGCGCGACTTGTTCGGACTTCTCCTTGTCACCCTCCTGATTGATACAGATGCCGTCTGCCCACAACCGAAGCGGTCGGCCATTTCTCCGAAGGTTCCGGAGAAAGGACCCCAGGCTCGCGGTGATCTGAAGTGATATACGGTCGACAAGTATGGTTGTCCGTGGCGAGGTACTATTGCCCCATACATATGAGAGAGTCTCGAACTTTTCCTTCTCATGCTTGAGATTTGCGACAACGAGGCTTCCGCGAAGTTGATCATCACCACCATCTGTAGTGGGGGGATGGAGAACCAGAACTCGGAATTCTCCGGCGCCAGGAGTGAGTGGCCATTGGCTGTACATATCTAACTTGATGCTGATTCTCATGCCATAGGCCGAACAATCATAGTCGTAATGTTGAATGAAGTAGCTTTAGCCAATAAAAGTAGGAGTGCTGCCGTATTCTAAGCTATCATACGATCATTGTATCTTCTTTGAAAGTGCAGCGCAATTTCTTGACTTCTAATATAGAGAAGAGAGAATGAAATTAGAAAAAGCGGTGACAGGTTGGTTGAGGATATGACGTACTGTCGGACACCTTACGACTCGGCTTGTAGCTATTGTACAACCAAACGAGGCGCACTCCTAGGTGAGACAGTTGGCCGCCGTCATCAGTACCCACAGCTGCGTCTGAATTTCGAAACCGAGACAAAGGTTTTCGACATTTACGTAAGCCTAACACAGCGGGCTGCTCATCTTGTAATATGCAATGGTGTCACTAAGTACGTTGTAGAGGTTCAAAGCAGAAAGAAGCAGCTCGTCGGCGTGTTGCTTTCTCCTTATGAGGGAGGACGGCTAGACGAGAAGCTGGAAAGCTTACACGTAAGCCGCATCCGCGAACTTCAATGCATAGTTCGGTGAACAACGGCAACAGACAGAATTACTATGCAGAAGCTTGTATCTCTCCTTAGAGGATTCTTGGTAGTCGTGCTAGCTTGTAATCAGGGTATTGAGCATGGTTACTATGAATATGAGCCTTCTTGTGAGTCTTGGGGCAGTCTCACATGCTTGTATTGATCCACGTCTATTGCTTCCTCCAAAGGGTGCAAGCTGTGGCATGGGACGCCAAATCGGGAGCCTAGGATCACTAAGGTATGTTGAGAGGCTATTCAACAAGTTTAGGAAGAATAGAACTCGAAAAGACCTCAGACTGGCATGTTTAAGAGATTACACGGCGATTTAATTATTTTCGCTCTCTAGAATCTGAAATTGAGAGCTGCTTAATAATTCTTAATTCATGAAAAGGGTGAACGGGAAGGCCTGTGAGTAGGATCTTGAAGCTAGGCTTCTGTAGGTGAAAGTAAAGCAGGACATTGTGTTCAAGCTAGCTGGTTGCCCTTAGTAAAGTGAGTCGTAAGTGTAGCAAAGAAAGTCATTGCCAATATCCATGAGGTCCCTGATAGGAAGGGTCACATCGATAGTTGAATTGGTGCGGACCTCGAAATCGAGAGTGACATTGCCACCGAGACGGTTGTCATGGTCAAAAGGAGTAATTGGGCCAGATATATCGTGGAGACGCTCCGTCAGATTTCTCGATTGCCAGGACCACCAAGACCGATCAATGTTGCAGTGATGCAGCCAGAAGAGAGGGTCACCAGCTGTTAACTGTAAGCGGGTGAATTTGGATTGGGGCTCAAAGGGGTTCGACTCACGACTGGCCCAGATATCGCTCAAGACACCATACATACCACCAACACCCTGATGACCAGCGCCGTGGATGGTATCTTCAGTGAGTTTGCTGAAGAATCCGTAGTCAGGCTGCGCCATTCCCTCCGCTACCGAAGCCGCATTTCCGAGGCTCATAAATTGGTTAGGGGTGAAGTCCCTTCGGACGCACCATTCGTTGTAAGCAACACTGTTCTGGGGGCCCATGTGAAGGGTAAGGTTGGCAAAAGGGCCGTTTGGGATGCACCCGCCCCCAGTACGGTCAGACATGTTGAAGACAAGGGTGCCACCGGTCAAGGGAATGCCAGGTTCGGGGTTTTCAGGTGTACCAGGCACCCATTCGCCGTTCCCGCCGAAACCTGTGTCAGGGTCGAAAACCGGGGACTTGAGCATGTCATCATAGCTTGCCACGTCCAATGACCAGTCCCAATATGGCTGGGCTCCTTCATATCCGCAAAGCCGTAGCTCCCGCTCGTAGGCCCACACAAGCAAGCGATGCCAGGGATAAAAGTGACCCTAGACAAAAACACTTTTTGTCAGTACAGGAGCATATTTAGATTTATAGATCTCTCTTACCACAAAGTGGTTCGCAGAAGCCTGGAGGATATGGTCTCCGACAAAGTCTTCGTAACGGTTGGTAACCCCAGGCAGGATTTCCTTCGAATTGACGGCTGGCTTATTGTACAAGCACTTGACAGCGTCAATGTAAGACTTCTTGTCTTCCGTCGAAAGCGTGCGCCTGCGTATGAGTCAATTACTGCTGAACTTGTACGGAAAATGAGACCAGGAAGGGATAATGGTGGGAGAGAAGAAAAGCACTCACCATTCTTTCCGAACCAGAGGCTGGGTACATGTACTGTTGGCTTGTTTCTTAACCAGCTGTTCGCCAGTGGGCATAGCAGCGAGAGGGTTGATGAGAGCCAAAGCGGCCAGAAACCAAGAATAGGTGGCCATGATTTTTGCCTTTTGCCAAAGCGGCTTCTGTATAGTTGCGAGTCAAACGATAACCTTGAAGCTCAGTGAGGATCGCGAAAATTAAAGGTGTTATTTAGCATTACTTTTTATATCACCACACTACGGATGCAAGCCTGTCCAACACATTCAAATCATCATAACCAACTACTCACTAACCAAAAGTCGTGCGTTCAGCGCTCGGTCGGGTTGTTGAAATGCCCGTTCGGTCGCAAGACGTTGCTAGTTGCCGAAGCGGCCCGCTGCCAAGCCCAGATAGTCTGCCCAACGAGGCGGGAAAAGCCTCAATAATCTAACAGCCGAGCTTGGCATGAAGAATCTCAAGTGTACAAACAAATTCTGGAATCTTGTTGACTATCATACTAATGCTCAACTGTAGGCGCAAAATGCCACACTCAATTCAATTAGGAAGTCACAGACTCTGCATGACCAGAAATCAGTACCACAGACTCATCTAGGCTCAACATCGCGCGCGGCATTAGGAAATGGGAAGGCGCCTGGCGTTGGAATCGCGCGCGGCTCGGGAAGGAAGAAACATTTGTCTTCCCGATGCCCATCTTGACCGGAATGTTTTAGGAGTTGAGGAATAGAATGCTTGGCAACACTTGCAATAGTTCCGCGGTCAATTAGATTTGCACCAAGTCAAAACTATTAAAGCAACTTCCCATCCGTTACAGTCGCATCATTATAAGTCTTTGAAATTGTCAACCAGTTCAAGTTCTTAAACCTGCATTTCACATACCCAACACGCACGTCAAGATGCTCTCCACGTTCCTCCTGACTGCAATCGCCGGACTATCCGTAGCCAGTCCAACCATCGTTCACCGCCAGTCGGGTGCTGTTTATCCCGACGTTGCCGACACGCGCTATGCAACAACCGAAGCCGTCAACACCGTCCAAGAGTACTTTACGGCAAAGAGTCTCCACGACGTTCAGCGCTGGATCGGCTACTTCGACACCACCGAAGGAGTCTATGTCGACGCAACTTTGGGCACCTTCTTTTCTCAGCCAGATCTTCTAGCAACCTTCGAACCCGTTGTTGCCGGTTGGACCGCGGATGCGAAGTCCTACCCACTGCGAATCGTTGGCGATGCCAACAGCGCCGTGGTCACTTTTGTCGACACTCCGGCCGTCTTTGGCGCGGAAATGCGCTTGATCGCTGCGTTTGACTTCCGCGACGGCAAGGTCTTGCGCCAGGTCGACTACTGGGACTCACGCCTCAACCCTGTTTCGGCGTACCGAGTGCCTGATGACCAGTTCCCCACCGACTTCGCCGAATCGCGTGTAGCATCTCAGCCCAATGAGAGTATCCAACGCGCTGCAGATGAGCTCCACGCAGCTCTCACCGGGGGTAATGTCACCGCCGTGGCTGACCTTCTGACTTTCGATGCTGTCCTACAGGACTTTACCACTCGCACGCGCATTGAAGGCAAAGCGGCCATTGAAAGATACCTGAACAGAGCTCTGCCCACTTTGCCCTACGGTTCCGGTGCTGCCGTCCGCCACGTTGTTGGAAGTGCCGTGGGTGGAGCCTATGAGTGGAGAGGTCGTTCTGGAAGCGGGGCCGACAACGGAATCACAGCTCTTCTGCTCAACCCTGAGGGCTTCATCACCGAGCTCACCACTATTTGGGATGCTTCTCAGTTTGACAACTCCACTCTTCAGGCTCTTGCTAAATGCTCGATTGAATAATCCTACGATTGGTGGAGGAAACTCATGTTCATCTTTAGCGGACAAAATGATCTGGAATGGATGTCTATATTAGACTGCCAGCTCAAGATTTACAATCTCAAATGCAACTATGTAAGAAAGAGAGGTATTGATGGTGGTGTAGAGAAGCCGGGACTTTAGCGAGCTTGGTGTTCAATGTAGTAGGTTAGCATTTAAATACAAGCCTAAAGTGCAAATCAAACATTAAACAGTTACAGGCTTTCTCGCTAGCGCTAGTCGGAGTTATACGTTAGATTAGCAAGGCTGCTTAACCTTACCTGCAGCTCACTTTCGCATAGACGAAAGCTACGTACATTTATTTATTCTCAAGAGTCTTGCTAGTTGGGCAGTGTCAGTGAGCTATCTGGGTAGTGCCCCCTATGACTTCAATCGCAGTATACTTATACTTCGATCTAACGATAGACGAAGACGATAGACGACGACGATAGCCGACGACGATGGACGACGACGATAACAACGAGAAAGATTCAATCGCTTTATACTAGGTAAGGGGTTATGTGCGTTGAACACTGCCCGGTTAGCAAAACTCATTCTCAATATGTATTTCTAATTGCATGACTTTTGGCAGTCAGTCCGACCTTCGTACTAAGACCACTCTAGACAGGCTGTGACCTATTCCTATTGAAGATCCTCATCGGGTACGCAGCGCAACAGTAGCTGTATCACTTCAGCAACTGTAAAATGCAAACTTCACAAGATACCATCAAGGACAACGGAAAATATCTGAGAAACGCATACGTATCCCTCCGTATTCGCAAGACTCTTTGATACATGAGAATCTTGTCAGTATGCACGCTGTTTAGCATTGATGGCTTAGCCAGCTGTGTCTCTGGGCATGGAACCCTGTGTATGTATCAGGATACATCATCTACAGTTGGCATGGAAGAACCCCTGATGAGGACTTACATGTCTTCTCCCGCCCTCGTATCTTGCGACCCGGGTTCGGCTTAGCCTAATCCACATATCGTCTACCAACCTGCGAGAGCCCCCAGCCTATGGTTGGGCACGATCAACCGATCCCAGGCCTCTTCAATCCACCACCAAGACTCTGCACTTGCAACGGCCGCCAGTTCCCAGTCATGAAGTACGACTGAGACGAGTTCGTGCGTCTCTTAACAGACTACTACAACTTCTGCGACCGCGTCTGTTGGAACGTTACTGTCGCGCAGGCGCCGTCCGGCGGCTGGACTTCGATCAACCAAGAAACCCTAGGCCCCCCTCAAGAGAAACGGCACTGTTCTTGACCTCCTCCGCTGCATCCCCTACATTGCCTCTCCCAGCAACAGCCTCGCTCTGGCCCCGTTCCTCATGCAAGACATTCCCGTCATTGACTACCGTAACGAGGACTTGCAGAAGAAGATCCGCGAGGACTGCATTGAAGGCCTGGTCATGCCCATCACTGGTCAGACCCGCCGCTCCCGCCCTCGTGCGCCGTAATCGCTATCTGCAGGAGCCAAAGTGGATACGATGTCATACTGGACACCGCCGACGATTGAATCTATTGGGGAGAACCGACCGGGCGACATGACGAGCCTGCTCCCGAGCTGAACAGCACTCTGGAGCGGTTTCGCGGCGACTTAGCGAATGACTGGCAGCTCGCTGGATTCAATGTGCACGAGCCCGCTGAATTCTTCGCGCTTTGCAAGGAGCGGTACCGAGAGCTCAGCTGGATCGGCCCCGGGCCGTCGGAAATGTCCGTGATAAGAAACATGAACTGGGAGTATGAGTCCGAGCCTGGCTCTGATTCGGACCCCGAAGACGACTTTAGCCACAACAAGATGGCCAGGAAGATGAAGAAGGCGGGCTGGCCTGGCTACGGCGAGGAGCGCGACTGGGATCGGAAAAGGTTTGAGAGACTACTTGACCAGGGGAATGATGCGCACCCTGTATGGCATGATCAGTACGAATGTACCATCAGTGTGACGCTGCAAATGTGTGAAATCTTTCAATCGATGTCAAAACTATACGTTTACTGTTACTCTAGACTTGAGAGCAGCAGCGACCCTTTCCAGTCCAGTCAGTAGCTGAACTTCGTTCTGAGAGAACACAATACGGAACCATCCAGCACGCTCAGACCCGAAGTCTTTTCCGGAAGAAACATAGACCTTGTGGTCCAAGAAGAGTTTAATCAGGAAATCATCTAGCTACTTATCGGTTACAGTTCCAGGATTGTGCCTCTTCCAAACACTCCCGAGATCAGCCCATAGGAAGAACGCCGCGTTCGTGCCGGGTGCGTAGGGAATACCGTAGCTATTCGCCCAGCGTACGATAAGCTGGTACCTGCTAGCAAGCCTGGTCCTGTTTTCTTGTATGAAAGAGTCTGACCATTTCTCATCTTCGAGGATATTTGCTGCAATATGATCAGACGCAGAAGAAGGGGAGCTATAAAGAGCTACAGCCACTAAAGCTTTGTGCAGAGCCGGCCTTGACTGGGAGATGACAGCCCCGATCCGCAGTCCGTTCGCGCCAAAGTCTTTCGACATACCCCAGATTGTATGGATCCGGTCGGGAGCGAGTACGCCGTCTGTGTTGAGTGATAGACACGATTCGAAAAGCGCTGATTCGGACTCATGGTCCACTTTGTTTTCCCAGACTGACAAGGCATATACTTCGTCGCTGATGAAGTGCATATCGTTCTCGGAGCAAAATCTCATAAGGCTGAGGAGGCTGGCGCGAGAGTAGCATCTCCCGAGAGGATTATGTGGGTTCGATATGATGAGACCTGCGACTCGCTGGCCCTCTGCGGCTGCGCATTCAAGGGCACGCTTGTAATGACCAACTGCCCCAGGGGCTATGGGATCGGTGTTGTCAAAGGCCACCGGAATGACCTTGCAACCAGTTCTGAGAATCAGATCTGGGACAAAGGTATTGTAGTAAGGCCGGCCAAGCAAAAAAGCGTCGCCGGGGTTTGCTACAGCCCAGGCAAGGTGCTCAATCGCAGAGCTGCAGCCGTTTGTGATTGTAAAATGCGCTGACTCAAGGGGCTTTGAGGGGTGCAAGTGACGGTTGAGGAATGTAGCTAATGCCGCTTTGATCCTCTTGGATCCAGTCATGCCATCTCCATAGGTGAGTGAATGACTTGGGAGCTTGAAGTTCCGGTGCAGATGCTCTGATAGCTCTCGGGACATCAGCGTGTTCTCCGAGACGCCTAATGTCGCAAAGCCCGTGGGGTTGGCAGTAGGATGAAAGAGATCATCCACAGCTTTCCAAATGTGCAATCCGTCGCTTGAGTTTTCGGCAGATTTGGCTCGGGTTGAGAGAGGCATTGTTAACATTAAAGTGGCCAAGCGGTGTGTCAGAGTTGACATTGACAACGTATAAACTGGTAGAAAACTAATTTGAAAAGTTCGTAGAGCTAGGTTAGGGTACCATATATGAAGTTAGACGGGGAATGAAAGTATGGGACGGGGTGCTAGAGCTAGTGATTGGCAAGCATGGCAATCATTGGACTTACGTACTGCTTGAATGACTAACGTAAGGTAATTTGGAAGTGGCGGTGCGGCCCATAGCATAGAACTATGGCAACGCTGGCCACTTTGCGAGCATCATTCCTAGAACAATGATCGGCAGTCGGACTTACGCACTGCTACGTACGGGCTGCTGCAATGACTAACGTGCGGAGGACAAGGTGAATTGTGCAGTGCTGGCTGAAACTAGGTGAGATTTGGTCATCAATCAATGACATACTCGGGTCGCTTACGAATTGCCTCATGAATGATCCTAATAGGCACGAATATATACTAGATGGTGACGTTCGGATTTCTCTTCATCATCTCCCAGTATCCATTGTTTTTCGAATTACACAGACTACAGCATGGAACGCGCTACACGGGCGTTGCCTCGCGGCATCTTCGCCGCGAGCATGTCCTTCTTTGACAAGACAACCGAAAGCATCGATACGCAAACTCAGCGTCAACACACTATCCGGCTCTCTGAAGCGGGGATCGCTGGTTTTGTGGTCATGGGTTCCAACGGCGAGGCACCTCACCTTTCTATCAAGGAGCGGAACACCATCATCCGTGAAACCCGTAATGCCCTCAACAGCATTGGAAAGCAGCAGACTCCTATCATTGCCGGCTGCTCCGAACACTCCGTTCGAGGCACCGTTCATCTCTGCAACGAGGCCAGCCGAGCCGGTAGTGACTACGCCCTTATCCTACCGCCGTCCTACTTCAGCAAAGGCATGAGCCCTGAAGTCATTGAGAGTTTCTTTACCGACGTCGCGGATCAGTCACCGATTCCGATTATCCTCTATAGCTTTCCTGCCGTATCTGCTGACATCGAGATGGACTCGGATCTTCTGAGCCGCGTCTCCCAGCACCCCAACATTGCGGGGACGAAGTTCACCTGTGGTGATACTGGTAAACTAAGTCGCGTCTCCACGGCGATGAAGTCCCGCCAGTCTTACGCCCTCTTTGGTGGCTTGGCAGACTTCATCCTTCCTGCTCTTGTTGCAGGTTCCACTGGTGTCATTGCAGGCGGTGCAAACGTTACCCCGCGGACCTGCGTCCAAGTTTTCGATTTGTGGCAAGAGGGCCTAGTGGAGGAAGCGAGAGATATGCAGGCCATTCTGGCCAAAGGCGACTGGGAACATACTGCGCGAGGGATATCGGGTACAAAAGCCGCGCTGAACGACCTGTTCGGCTACGGAGGCAGCCCCCGGCGGCCTTTGAAGATGTTGTCTGAAGCTTCCCTGTCGGAGATGCGGGCTGGCTTGGGGGAATTGATGGCTGTCGAAAACCGGCTTGGGGCTTCTTCTTCGAAAACAAAATGCATTAGTCCCCAGTAAAATAAGACTAAGTCTATCTCGCAGCATAGCGCATTCGAGCACGGCCAATAAGATGTAATTAAGTTCAACTCTGACAAGGGACATGTGGTGGGAGGAAGAAATGTTTCGTGTGGGGAATTAGTCATTGGAACTGTAGTCATACGTTTCCAGTACAAATTCTCGACATTACCTCCTCTTCCGTACCACCCCACCTGAGGTCTTTGACAAGCTGTGTATAGATACGATGGGCAAGAAGGCAAACGGCACCGCAACCTCTCAGGACATAAAGTTCGTTCTCAGAAAGAATAATACCGGCCCCATTGCAAACTAACACTCCGACCTAGGAAACTGCGCAATCGTTTGTCGCAACAGGCATTCCGCCGGCGCAGGGATGACCTGATTCGCGAGCTCCGCGAACGAGCGGATAACAACCACACAAATGAAAGCGAAGCTTTGGCTAAATTGAGACGTGAGAATACAGCTCTCCGGGAGCAACTCGCGGAAGCGCACGCCAAGCTCAATAGCTTACTCGCTGGCGTCCAAGCTCTGGTTCTAAACACGGCTCCGAGACATGAAGACGCAAATGATGAAGTCTCTAGAATAAACTCCCCTGATGATAACGTCTCTGCTTCTCAACCCATTGTGGACGATCAGCCCACGTCGGCAGATCTCCAACCAATTTCCCAAATTGATGCATCGGTATGTTCTGCGAATTTGGCTATTTGTGTGCGTAAAGTTTGTCATGACTAAATGGCTAGGAGCAGACAGCGCAGCCAGCGCAGCCAGACGAGCCAAACCCATGCCTCGAAGCTGACCTCCCACCTACATCCGACCTCGGAGGACCCATGATCGCCTGTGAAATGACACAACAAATACCAAACATTTGGTCATTCGAATATCAAATGGGGCCTCAAGTTTACAATGACGCCCTGGTTTCTTCCCAGGACCTGGGCCACTCGCGGCGCCAGACATGGGTCGAGTCAAATTCATCATTCTCTGACCACATTGATTTCATACAACACGAGCTCAAAGCCAGGACAGAACAACCCAAGGTGCAGTTATCTTTACCATTGTCAGTAATGTCATCTCGTCCCTCGCTAGGGTCTTTCTTAGCTAACGGCCTTTAGGCTTTATTTAGCCACTACCTCGGCTCTATCAATATTTCACACTATTTCACGGCAGGATGTCATGCTCTGGTATACTAAAACGAGGTTCTATTATACCCGAGACATCACTGTGTGGAAAACCCGCCCTTGCGAGGAAACGTTCAACAAGCTCCACCCGCAGTACCAGCCAACTCTGCTGCAGCTGTCATGCAGCTATCCTGCCGTCATTGACTGGCTTCCTTTCCCCTCCATCCGTGACTGCCTCGTTCGCTACCATGCGGGGAACCCTTGCATCGATCAAGTCGTCAGCGATGTCGTCAGTATGTACGCTGTCGAGACTCTCCTCAGCGACTTGGTCATCGACGCACCTCCTCTGCAGGTGTACGTTAAGATCATGGATCTCGTGCAAGCGATGGGGGCCATTGATGAGGACTCCAGCGAGATACCGGCGCCTCTGCCGACATCGAAGGTCACGGACATTTTCAACGTGCCGAGTGTTGCCTTGGCCGTTGCGAATCATTTACAAATTGAGATCCGACTAGACAGATACAAACTCGATCCTAGGCTTTTCATCAGACACCCCGAGTTTCTTGAAAGCGCTGGATCACTGATGGCGCACGGGGCGCCGCTGCAACCGGACTATTCGTCTTATCTCTCTTTCCCAACCTCGATGGACAATAAGACGGCATCGTCGTATCGCAATTTCATCGCCTTTACCTGTTCTAATGTATATCAAAGTCGAGAATAGAATAGCACCCAATGTTCAGACACCGACTAGTAAGGTTGATGTATTTCCTTCCCTACAGTGGCATTCAAGGCGGTTGGTGAATTACCCGTCGTAACTAATGTTTTTATGCCGGTATGAGGTGCACATGGCTCATCGCACGAGCAGCAAAACTATTTTTCAATTTCATAGAGTGATACATATCGATGAGTGCGAGTGGTCCGAAGATACCGGAAACTAACGAACGACATTACAGAGACTCAAATAAATTCTTTGGCGTAGGCTATACTGCTCAAGGTTGATGATAAATGTCTGTTGCAATGAAATTTGCTAAAAATGAGCAAAATAATTCATTGTGAATTTGACAATGAACAATACACATTAGTAATTAGCAACGACCGCTGCATTCGGTTGGACCATCAAGTTGAGCAGCCGCAATACCACAATGCTGGCAATTCACTGCTTTACGACTTATCCTTGGTGACGTAGGACCTTCACAATCAACGAGACCTTGAAGTTGAAGTTTTAATCCCCACCCAATGAGCCAAGGCGTGGACCCACGATGCCGAAAAGGACTCGGTGACGTCGGTGTGGAGGACCCGCAATAGCTCTATTCAACGGGACCTTGGCCGGTGCGTGCCGTAGGCGGGGAGCTCCGAACGACGGGTCGTCTTTGTTGGAGCTGCGAATGGTCTCGACTTCAACCTTTTTCAAAGGAGAACCACGAGTAAATATGTCGATCAGGGTGCTTACATGAGCATGTCTGACTACAATCGACATGGTGAGGGCATCAGTAGCCAGCTATGGGTTTGATGTGTCCATCCAGCAATGGCCACTCTTATTTGATGCCCCAGTGGCACCTCTCAGGCTGAAATGATACTCGATGAGAAAGAAGGCCCGGTTAAATGATTTTATTCTAAGCGCGCAACTGAGAATTATTACCCCTAGACATCATTGCGGTGAGGCCTATCATCTACGCCGTAAGGCCTTGTTACCAATGGAGCGGCCAGCTTTGCCACCCGGAGTAAATTCCGTGGTAATTATCCCTGGTTAAAAACAAGAGGCTCTTCGACAGATGACCAGTCAAAGGCGAGCTATTTTCAAGAGAACGACATCTGTCAACGCTCACCTATGCTCACCTCGGCCTGCTTCCGACGACACAATCGCATTGCCTCCCGAGACCAAGAATCCGATCAAGTCGTCCGCCCGGCTCAAAACCGACAAAGTAGGACGGGCCGACCACAGACGTCATCGTTTTGGGCGAGAGAAACAGCCCCTAGCCAGGTGCACGCCATTGCCGCCCGCGCGGCGCCCGCAAGCCCCGCGATTCTACATGCAGACCGCAGAAGTGACTGCAGAAGTGAGGCTTTTGGCGCATCCAGATAACGCCTGTAGGGCCGACGAAAGCCCGTCCATACAGATGCAGTTTGGAGGTCAGTTTAGGCAGCTTGCCACTTCTGTCACATGATGGTTCCCCAGCGTGCTCATCTTAAGTGGTTCGTGGGCAGACCGTCTGCCGTTGGCTCCATTGTGTCGGAGGTGACGAAGGGCCACAGGTTCGTAGTCGTCTGTCGGAGAATGGAGTTGTCCACCTTTCATTTCGCGCCTGAGGCTCCAAGTCCTCCCGCATTCGCGTCTGCCGCGTCCTCCTCATCTCCAGACTCTAGTCAAACTCCAACGTCGGCTGCCTCAGGAGCTTGGAGCAACTTTAGGGCTCTGGACAAGGATTCGGACTCCACCCGAACTTCACAAAACTTGGTGGCTCGGTGTGGGGCCGAGGATGCAGAAATTTCCGGACCGGCGATGGCCTTGCCGCTTGGCAATGGCATCCCGTTGGCCGTTCCTTTCCGCCTTCTCCCATAGCCGGCACCGGTACGCACCAACGGCGTTGAGGGTCAAGCCGATGGTCTGGTAGTCTTCGCAATTTGTTCGGATTTCCCGGTGGAGAAAGTCTCATTCATGGATTCAAATCCCATCAACATCACAAACATGCATTATGCGCGACCGGTCTCTGGCCAGTTGAAAGCCAGCAAACTCGGTGTTGCCTTCCCCCGATGGACGTCTCTCCCTCTTGCTCTATCATTTATCCCTCTCATTGTTCCTGTGCCTCTCAGAGACATTGGACGTGGGCCCGGTTTATCCTCGCGTCAGGCATCACTCGCCTGAGATGTGGAGTCCAACCGGCTCAGACAACCGTCCAAGAGTCAGGGACTCAGGGTCTTGCCTCGTTCGGTCGATGGTCGATGCCTGATAGGATACGAAGTGATGAAGATCTCTTCACAAGACGAGAATTTTTGTTTATCAACAGACGCAAATTAGTGCCTAAGCGAAAACATGGAAACCACGTTCTGCCAGGAATTTGACACTTTGACAGTCCTGGATGAACCAGGCCATTGGTAAAGAGATCGGCAATGTTTTTGTTTCTCTCTCGCGCATTTGACCAATTTGGTGATGATGGCAAACCGCTAAAGAGCTCGCAATGGCTAGAGACTTGAGAGACCAAGGATGACGGACTCTGGGGATCAACCGCCGAGAGTCCGAATACGTCAGCCTACATATGATGCTGGTTCAAAGATGCAGATTTTTGTGCGCCAAGAGGACCAAACGTCGGCTTCATTGCCTTTTTGCGCAGCAAGAGGTCACTGAACCAACATAACAGATGCGGGCCCGAGTCAGCTCATGTTGGATTTGGAGGAGATTGACTGGTCGCTCTCCGGTTCATGCGGGCAACGCTGTGGATAGAACGGTCAGCCATCAACGGCCAACCAACGGCCATCAAATCTGACCCGGCTGGTTTTTCCGCCCGTAATCCCCCAGCCATCGGGGAATGCTCTGGGGTTTCAATAGCCTCGTCGCGGGTTTCAGTCGGCTCATCATTGGCTTGGCCGCCGGACGTCGCCTCGCGCGCCTGCTCGGATTACCGCTTTAGGAGATGCCGAGCCCGGTGAAAATTCTCCTTCTCCGACGACGTCATTCCGACGACTGCTTAGGACTGCTCAGGACTGGTTAGATCGAAATGTTGATCCCACTAGAAACCCCACAGTTAGCCGCAAATATTTTGGAGTCTCCAAGAGTCCAAGAGACAGTGAAGGATGAGAATCCACGACGGACCCAAACACAAGCAATTTGGCCAAGTGAGCCGTTTCCATCAATATCTCTTGTCGTTCTGGGCGATTTGGGTCTCGTTGTCTTAGCTACGAGTCAAGCATTTTGACGAGCCATGGCATCGAGCTGACATTCAACTTCATGTTAACAATGTCTGCAAAAATAGCTGCTGAGAAAATAGCAATCGTGACAATCAAAGGGCGCCTTTCTCGACACTAATTTCGTCCGAACCAATACGTCATACTCTCCACCTACCACCATCCACCCCGTCAAAGGTCGTCACCAACAACTGCCGACGTTGACAAATCGCGTGCGAGTATTTCAACTTGAAACCTGGTTCTGTCGCCGTTCCCCACGGCTGGGTCCAACTTAAATCTCGAGCAGGGCCAAAGAGAGGCAGCAAAGATGGCCGCGCGAAATGGGCATAGAGTCAGAATCCGCAGCTGCAAGCGCTCTCAGCGGCTACGCTACCACCCTGCCGCGTCCCTCGTAGTGTCGAGAGCCTCGTCGGCTCGGCGCTTCTTTCTTTTAACAGCCACTTCGGGCAGGGTGACCGCAGGGTTCGCACAGGGCCCCCTGACTCGCACATGTGGGCGGCGGCGGCGTATTCAACGCTCAGACTGGCCACTGCAATGAACCGATGGACCAACTGAATGTAACTGTATGGCACACAGGCAACCTAACTAATACAAACATGCACAAAGGTGCCCCCGAAAAGGTACCCGTCAGCCTGCACTACTTATCGGTCTCTATCAGAGATTTCAGGTATGACGTCGTTTTCTCCAGCGCATCTCCATCTCAGATCCACCGATAATGTACGATAATGGACATGGCTGCGGCTCTTCTGGGTCCTCAATTGAAGCCTCCAGCTCCGCTTCGTCGGTCGGACAGCGAATCATGCGTGTTTGCGCACTCTGCCTGGCTCTCTTACCGCATCGGTGTCTCTCCGAATTCTGCCGTGCAGAAGAGAGGCATGAGGAGTTCTCCACGGGCGCGTCGCGGCGGTGAGACCACCGTATTGCAACGTCTTGCGCCCGTCCTCGTGCCGTATTGGCCCAGCGCGGGCCCATGTCTTTCGTGCCGGCGTCTTGGCCTGCCTGACGACATGCCCCCGTTCCCAACTTTCTCCTCCCACCCTCGCTTACCAGTGTGGTGTACCTCCAACCTTGCCCATCCCCGTGGATCCCAAGGGTGGGGAGTTCTTTCACCCCCCTTCCCCCTCCGGGTCGGAGACAACTCCACCACCTCCAGGAGGGACCCTCCATTGGGATCTTGGATCGTACGGGGATTGGGGGAAATCGGGGCATGTCTTGGGGGACGGCTGGGAATTGGTTGGCTGGGGTTCTTGGGTTGGGTGTAAACAGACGGCGCCAGGGTCCGAGGCTGGCACGAGTAGGTCGGATGTGTTATTGTACGACTGCAAGGTGGGAGAGAGTTCACTCCCTCTGGCACGCTGACGTTGCCGATCTTTACCCTGGAACGGCAGAACTCGATTTTCATCTAAAAGGACGTGTCGCGCCGCTTCGTTCGAGGAGTTTCCTGTCATTGTAACATCTCAGCCCGAGCACCTGGATTCATTCCTCGATCGACCACCCGACAGCTTGCGACACCGTCTGGTAATACCACTTTCAGACACTGCTAGCTGTGAAAAGAGTCTTCAAGATGGGTAACTACTTCGGCCTTCGAGGCAAGAGCCTCAACTGGGCGATCAGTATCATCGCCGGATGTGATTTCCTGCTTTTCGGATACGGTAGGCCTTACACCTCCACAGACACAGAGACAACATACTGACATTGCTCCTCCAGACCAGGGTGTCACTGGTGGTATTCTCACCCTGCCCGCCTTCCAGTCTCAGTTCCCCGACATCGACCCCGAAGCCGACGGCATTAGCAGAGCTCTCAAGAGCGAGCGTGCTACCGCCCAGGGTATCGCCGTCGCTTCCTACAACCTCGGCTGCTTCATCGGCGCCATCATTACCATCTTCATCGGTAACCCCCTCGGTCGCAAGCGCATGATTATCCTCGGTACTTCTATCATGATCATCGGCGCCGCTCTTCAGGCTTCTGCTATGACTCTCCCCCACTTCATCATCGGACGTATCATCACTGGACTCGGAAACGGCGGCAACACGTCAACAGTACCAACATGGCAATCAGAAACTTGCAGTGCTCACAAGCGTGGTAAGCTGGTCATGATTGAGGGTGCCCTCATCAGCGGCGGTATCATGATTTCCTACTGGATCGATCTGGGCATGTCTTTCGCTCCGGGCTCTGTCGCATGGCGCTTCCCTCTGGCGCTCCAGATCGCTTTCTGCATCTTCATTCTCGCCTTCGTCTGGAACCTCCCGGAGTCTCCCCGCTGGCTTATTCTCAAGGACCGCCACGAGGAATCCAAGGAAGTCATTGCTGCCATCGCCGACTTGCCTCTGGATGATGACTACGTCGAGAACGAGTACAAGGTCATGAAGGAGACTGTCGAGGAGATGTCCAAGGGCAGTTTCGCCGACCTCTTCACCATGGACAAGAACCGCAACTTCCACCGCACTGTCATCGCCTACGTCAACCAGATGTTCCAGCAGATTTGCGGTATCAACCTCATCACCTACTACGCTGCTGTCATCTACTCTGGACTTGGCATGTCTCGCTTCATGTCCCACCTTCTTGCCGCTCTCAACGGTACCGAGTATTTCATCGCTTCCTGGCCTGCTGTCTTCCTCGTTGAGCGTGTCGGCCGTCGCAAGCTTATGCTTTTTGGTGCCGTGGGCCAGGCCGTTACCATGGCCGTTCTTGCTGGTGTCAACTCCCGGGATACCTTTCCTTTCCAGGTCACTGGCATTGTCTTCCTGTTCGTTTTCAACACCTTCTTCGCTGTTGGCTGGCTCGGCATGACCTGGCTGTACCCTGCCGAGATTGTTCCCCTCCGCATTCGCGCCCCTGCCAACGCTCTCTCCACCTCCGCCAACTGGATCTTCAACTTCATGGTAAGTCTGTCCTCCCAAAGTGCCTCTCGAGCTTTAACACTAACTGAACCAGGTCGTCATGATCACTCCCGTCGCTTTCGACACCATCAAGCACCACACCTACACCATCTTCGCCGTCATCAACGCCTTCATCGTCCCCTGCGTCTACTTCTTCTTCCCCGAGACCGCCTACCGCTCCCTCGAGGAAATGGACTCCATCTTCGCCAAGACCGGCAGCGGCTGGAAGGGCGCCTTCACCGTCGTCGACGTTGCCCGCACCGAGCCCCACCGCTACGGCAAGAACGGCGAGCTCCTCATCCACTACGACGACGTCAAGGAGAACGAGGGCCGCGCCACCACCCGCGAGAACCGTGGCGAGGGCAGCAGCGGCGACTCCGTCAACAGCGCCCAGGGCGGCATCTGGACCCGCCAGGACGAGGAGACGCAGAATGTCGAGAAGTCCGAGAAGATTTAAAAGGCTTCTTTGGACCGGTCCCCCTGGTAGGGAAATCTTTACAGCTGCTCGGTTAGGGGCCGCGCGACGAACGCAAGCGATGGCGCATCGCTACGAGTTTATGCCCTTGCCGAACCTATTTGGTCGGCTTTCTCATGTTGGGCACAATATAATACCAAGTGTCATTTTCTTTTCTCTTTGATAGGGCTGTTGGGCTCTACGCATTGTTGAGATACCACTAGATTGAACTAGAGTTCACTACGCATTAGATACCACACGCAGATGTTAATGATAACACCGCGGTTCGTTGATAAACTTGGCTCCTACTTTCCAAAAAGAAAATGTGAAACCTGATCTGATATGCACACGCGGCGGACATTGCTTTTGCGAAAGTCTAGACTTCTAAAAGTCCGGTCCCTGCATTTAGCGAAATATGCACAACTAGGTTGAACAGACCGTGACATCGGCCGTATGGCATCGGATCATCCATGAGTCGACAACGATGCAACTGCAGGCGCATCTGTCTCTGAGGAGCAAATGGTCCACGTACCATAGACATTGTCTCGATTCCCAATGCGCCTTCGGACACATCGGGTTGCCTATCGCTAACAAACTCCTCGATGAACCAACACATTGGGCCCTTCTAGCCAACATGCCCTGCATGTCTCGCCCCCGAACGCGGAGTGCAGTCCGAACCACCGAGCCGCACATTTCCCCGGAGGACCACCTCCATGAGCCCTACCCCGCATACCCCAGGCTATTTGCCCCTGCTCCCCTGAACTCAATGTGTCTCTCCGTGCCAACCAACGGCACACCCATCTCATGTCAGTCCATGTGACACCAGGCACCTCTTTTTTGCCTCTTCAGCCTCGGGTTTCCGTTTACGGCAATCCGGCGCAGGAAGGTGCAAGCCCTCCGGCTGTCGCTCAGTCAGCTTACAAACCGGGCGAACGGCAAACGTTTCCAAACGTCGGACTTGGTAATTCCTTTTTTGCCATCGACGTTTGCTGCCTTTTTGTTCGGTTGGGGCATCTGAAGCCGCCTCCGGCGTTCGGGCCGAGGAGGGGCGAAATGACTCGAAGCCAGATCGACGACGCGAGTTGTCTCAAACCCCATGGGGAAGCCGTGACGGGAAACAGAATACGGGTATTGAACGATCACTGTGATGGGCATCTTAGTTCAGCGCCGTTTCTTTCGGTTGGCCAAAAAGAGTCCTTCGATGCATCTCCTGGCTGAGATCCGCTCCGTTTGCGCTGATCCTGTCTGTGCGGTGCCTTTCAAGAGCGCTGATGATGAACGGGCGACCGGTCGTTGCATTGATCCAGTACCTTAGCACCGGGTTTCCAGAAAGATGATGGCCAACCAACTCAATTGAAGATCCCGCGGCGGGTGTCCTTGGAGTCTCCCCTACTTGCCTCAAGATTGACTGTGAAAATCTTAGAGCCGTGGATATGCTAATGGTTGTGCGCAGGATGCAAAGAATTCTATTCCCATTGCTGCTATATTTTCCCAGGTGCGTCTACGTAATTATCTCCTGAGTGTGTCTAACGTGCTTGATGAACTGCGTGTCTTGTGTTGGCATGGCTGTGGCGCTGTTGAACAGTTCTCACTCCCGGCTGTTGAGTGCCGGGTCCGGAACAGCGGGGAGTCACCGGCCCCGGAGTACAACGTTGCAGCGCTCGTGGCGGGCCGGCCGTTGTGGAGATTCCGGATCTTAGACCAACCCAAGCTCCTGGCTACTTATATAGCGATGCTATTGGACGGCGCATTGGCCGAGTTCGGGCGCTTTCTCCCCTACTGAGAAATCCTAATCTGGGTGGGCCATCAACTTCCTCAACAGATCAACCCCAGAATCCAGCATCCAGAACTGGCTTGCTAGTATCTTCGTCCCTATCAGGTGGAATGGCTTGTGTCAGTTATTGGGCTTCGGGGCTGGCATCGTAGCCAGGTAATTGACAGCTCCGGAAAGACAGTGCCACTACATCATAGCCTTTGCAAAAAGACGATACGTCCAATCTTCCGAAGACACGAACTCGGCGACACAACCGCTACGGCCTGAAGTTACTTCTTTGCGCTATCATACTACAGCTGTGCGTAGCCAATATAAGGCGCTGGCAGCGATGGGAGCGTGTCATCAGGCAACGCGTCGTAGATGAGGAGGTGATGAAGATCACAACCTCAATCATGCTAAAAGACAGCGTAACGAGCATGCCTTTTCTAGGGTGTGAACTCGCACTTGTGGCTGGCGCTGATGAGAGTCCTGGTGTATGATGATGGCGGCCGCGCACCGCGAAGTAGCTGACACATGGTCCACTGTTATGTTTGTACGTGCGCAATCGGAACCTGGTTGGAAAATTGCATTTGTTCACATGTTGTAAGGTTCAATATAAGACCCAACGGACTGCAGTAAGTATCTATACTGTGTCGCTGAGAGAGGTTGGCGATAAATGGATGCAAGAGAATTGGACTTTCTAAAGGCCAGGCAAGGAGAGTGTCGAGTGTCATGAATTCTGGATGGTTTTGGTCGCCCACGAGGCAAACGCGATTGTGGTCCGAGTAAATTCGCTTTCGGACTCAGGCTACCTATGCCGAGATAATAATAGCTGGAGTGCAGGGCCCGTTACGTCAGTGGTTGCGGGATCTAATAAAACAAGCTTTTTCTCACGGTAGTCTACCGAGTTCGAGAAGGCTGACTTACAAACAGCTCGCCGTGAGCCTGAATCAAGAGCCAGGGCCCATCCGCCTGCAACGGCGTCCAAATCCTACGCGTGTGTCAGGGCATCCCGACAGCGGACAGGCCTCTCAACGTCTTGACAGCTTCGGACAATAAGATGTGAACGAAGTCCGCGCACTCGGGACTGAACTTTGTCATTTTCGCCGGCTTTTGGGGCTGGCAGAGCTGCCCGCATGACCGGTAACGCCCAAAGTAAGGTTTTAAGCTATAGGATTGCTTATTTCCAGACCCAAATGTCAGCAGATCTGCATCACAACTATGCTATTTGAAACGGACCGGACCTTCAAAGAATGTGGGAATCGTTCGTATACATATTACGAGCGAGTCAGGACAATCAGCCGCACCACAAAGCAAGAGCTGCGGCGATCAGCCAAACTTATCCACTTTTCAGGAAGCTAAACCACATAGGGGTCATGTCAACGGACGCAGAATACAGAGAACTACCTGATCATGTGTCTTTCATACTCAATCTTGCAAGAATGTGGTCTTGATAGGAGATGTGCTTCATTAGTCACGAGATAGTATATAGCTGAGAATAGCGTACCAAATCCATCTGACAGAAACGTCGATGTGCGATTTGGTCAAGTGCGGGCACATAGAATTAAGTTACATTAGTGGTCCGCAACCCATATATTTCAGATGATAGCTTGCACTTTATTAAGAAGATCAAAGCTTCGCAAGGGCCCACAGTTCGTGGCATTCGGCAGACCGGCAACTAGGCACGATGGTAAGGTTGACTGTGACTGTCAAGATCACACAAGTCTTGTCATGCCGCTTCATTCACGGGGACTTCAATGGGTTCCACTGTGAAGAAATGGTCCTGGACAACTGATGACCGTTCTTGGTTTTGCCAGCCTCGTTGTGAATTTAAGTCAACTCTTTCCCGCCTCTACTTTGATTGCTCATCTGTACGAGCATCCATCTTTCAACTCAATTCTACAATCCGCATTGAATAGGTCATCAACGAAAGCCTCTTCAGTCGTAAGTTGCTCCTCTGGACTTGTAACCTATGTTGAACTAACCCAAAGATAGATAATGAAGCTGTCACTCATTCTCTCCGGTCTCTATGCTGCTGGCTTCGTCACAGCCATTACGAAGACCTGTCAACCTTTCACCCTGCACTCCAAGGGAACGGCCTGCACAAACGACGCTGGCGCTTGCATCATGGGCCCATGCAAGGATAAGTTCCTGTGGCTCAGGTGCACTTGCCCCGACGACCACCCTCACGTTGGTTGTACCTCTACTTGCGGTTGAGAGGATTGATCATACTGGCCAAACGCGTTTGAAGGTCAGTCTGGAGCGCTTCAGCAACTTCATCTGACTCGGATGGACAGAAAGAGAATCGAATTGTACAAATGTGGGACGGGGATACTGAACATATTCAAAGGCACGTACATAGGAACGCAATATTAATCAAAGCAACCGAACGTTGCTACCCCTCTTCCACGCCGGAATTTGTCCTCTTGTCCTTTCTCTCACGGCCCTCAGAGTGACAGGAAGAAGTTGCGCTTGAGAAGAAAAGCAGAAGTTGCTTGTCAAATCTGATCCACTCTGTCGTTGTTAACAACGGCGACAAAACCGTAGAAATGGGTACTCAAACTCCCGGTGCCTAGCCAAAGATTTTAATGTCCCTTATGAGATATCAGTATAATACACTCGGAGGTCTCGTAGTCGAGTTAACACCATCATGGTGGAGGATAGCCGTTGCTCAAAAGTAAGGTATTGGCAGTGGTCATCCGTTGTTAAGGCTCATGCTTGTAACGAGCGAAAACACTCTGAAATTGAAATTGGCGACAATACAGATCCCCGTCATCCCGATTGTTCCTACCGTCTCTACTCCTTGCCCTCTCCCTATCCCTGTTGCCGTTCGCATTACCTTCGTTGCTGTCATTGTTGTCGTCATTATCATTGTCGTACTTGTTGTTGTCTATACCCACTACCCTCCCGGGCAGCTAGGAATATTCCCTCGGATAGCAAAGCCGTACTCATAAGTCAACACATAGTGAGAGGCAGGGTGACTTGACTAACATGGCTCAGTGAAGGCTTTAACGGGGCGTGTCTCCTCAGTCCATCCTCGTGCTTTGAGTATGATTCGAATCAACAGCTTCATAGTCTCTACTCATCAAGATGCATATTGGAACTCTTCACTGGAGATAATTAGACGACGGAGCACCGAGCGATATAGTTCTCTAGACTCCAATCTAGCAAACAGTGTCTCGTGAGATCAACGTCGTGGATTGATTCATCTCATATATATACCAAACCTATCCATATAAAGCCACCGCTGGGGGACTGCGCAGCGATATCGGTCTTATCAATATCATGGTACACCAATCGACCCGACAGATTTGAAACCATCATCAACTGTGTAGAAGCCTGAGGTCCGTTTACTGGTTAATTACCACTATCATATCGGCGACTCCCCGTCTCGTGCGGGCATTGGCAGGCTGAGCTGCCACCTCGTCACTGGGGCGCAATGTCCAGACCACGAAGACTCCTTCGAGGGAATGAACATCGCTGTTTCTGTATACTTATAAGTCTTATATAAATAACAGATTAATTCATTAGTTTATGAACTCAGAGCTCCCCTAAATGGGTTTTGAACTGCAAGCCAACAGTATGCGTGCGTCGAAATCAATTATGTTCGGTGAGAAACCGAACAGGTACACGCGGAGCCAACTTCAACGCAGACCAACTGGGCCTTCAATTGAATTGATATTGTATTTGATATCTTAGTAAATGCAGCGGCTCATCAACTTCCTGGCCAAGTGCCGGATTATGCAGACATCCGCTAGGCAGCACCGACGTGGTAAGAACCTTCTTCGAAGACTGCACCAATAACAATGATGATTTCGGATTGATCTGATAAACTATCAAGCCGTCGTTCAATCTCGATGCAAGCCATTTCAGGGCACCAAACCAGTTGAACTGGTGGCTGACGACAGCTGTGAGAGAATGCGATTGATCGACGGGATTGCGTATTATTAAGAAACGGGATTGTCAACTATGCCGAAGACAGGAAGATCAGTGACCACGTCATGCTGATGTCCTGAGTTCGGACCACGGGAGGGATCGTGCGAACAAAACTAATGCAGTCTTTCATGTGCCGGTCTCCGACGATGATTTTCGATGGCAAGACCATCGGAAATTGAGACGCAAGTGGAAAGATTCGCCGTCTTCATTTGAAGCATCTGAAAGCCTGCATCTGTCTGGCAGTCAATCGATTTTGAATTCAGATGGCGTGTCACGAGGTGTTCAGGTTATTCTAAAAATACCCTCGGACTTTCCGATAAATTACTTGTCTGGAACTCGCAGTGAGAACATGCCTTGTCGAAACCTGACCTGCCATCCCGGAATATGCCGCGCGAGCTTCAACGTCAAAATAGCTCCATCACAAGAGGTGTCCTCCCCACGGTTCTTGAAATACTTCAACTGGGCCAAATCCTGATGTTCTCAGATCTGCAGGTGCATTCACGAACAAAACATGAAACGGTTTCATTGCCATGTCACCCGAGGCAAAGCCAAAGATCACACTGAAGGAGGACTTTGCTGGCACGGCGGCGGTGTGACCAATGAAGATTTATGAACAAACAGATCGCCCCGTGAAGCTAAAAGTATTGTTTTGCAGATCAAATTATTACATGGAGTCTCTGGCCCATCTAGTAGTCGATGACAACAGCGGAAGTTCTCCGGGAGGAGCACCTGTTACAACACGAGGATTTTGGTCAAGTCAGAAAGTAACGGCATCCGAGACTGGAAAACAATGAATGAATCGGGTCATCTCCTTGAACTATTGATTGGTTGACGTGAACTGAGGATGAACTACATGAATTGGGAAATCGTGTGTTACGACAGACATGATAATCACGGGAAGCCATCACTGTTGCACAATGTTCTAGGGGGGTCGCGATGTGCCGCACGGTAGGGTATGACGGCAAACCTCTTAGCCCCCACCTAGCAACCGCGAAACGTGTTGTGGGTATGAGAATGTGGCTGTGTTGTGATGCTTGCCAATATGGTAATGAATTCCCGATATCCCGAATCGAGATGGATCGACTGAAGCGTCGCAGCCAGCTCCAGAAACGCAGTGCAACCTCGGCCCAGTGCCAAGGCGGGTTGACTTCAGGGTGGACAGCTGGGTTTATCGACCTTACATGTCTACATCCATTCTTAATGGGACACAATCCCGCGTATCTAGGGTCGTAATAAAGATAAACTGAATGCGACATGGTCCAATGAGTAGTTGAAGTAGAGAGGATGCATTCTGACGGCCAGCCCCATCTTCGGCCCACCGATTACCAAACTCGGAATCCGCGGCGGCTACGGAGCTAAGCAGCGCTCTACCCTTGGAGGCTGTCACAGAATCGCGTGTAAACAGCCTAGCTCCAACATCGTCCTATCTCTCGAGTGAGCATGTTTGAGGTGCCCTCGAGGCCTCCATACGTATGGATAAGAGCGTTGAGAGTGGAGTTCATCTACCGCAAACCGGGAAAGATCGGCTTTCTCTCACAGACATCGATTGAGCACTGGCTACCCCGGTCTTCTGGCAGGCCCTCCAGCCAATGGTGATCGGTTTGTTCCTGGTTTGCATTGAAAGCTGCTATGGGGGACCCCTGACAACTTTTGTAAGAAGCTTATTTGGTCCTTCGGGGCCGTGTCTCCATCCGCCAAGGTGTCTCGGAAAATCGTGCCCCGGCCTGCCAGCGGCTTAGGATGACAGGTGACATGATGTCCTTTACCTTCTGTCAACCACACGACTGGAAACGAGCAAGATAATCCTTTGGGTTCCAAGCCTGCCCATAGATGATTCCAGCGGCACGCGGTCAGAATTTGCTGGACCGCCAAAATCTGAAACGTCGCTTGAACCATGGCGCGGTCGATGCTCGGTTTGAATACATTCAGCCCTAACTACGTGCAGATCAACGAGCCTCAAACCGGCTGCTTGGGTCAACAAGTCGAATCTTGGTCAGTAGCTGCACTGTCCTTACTTCCACTATCTGTGCACGCTCTCGTGTGATCCAACTCCGAGGACAATTTCGCTGGCATGCGCAGAGAATCAGTCCAGTATGAGACATTTGCCAAGAATGAGCGCTGCGGTGTCTATATCGCGTATCGTTCTGGGTTTCCATAATCCCTAGGCTTCTATGAGCCCCTTTCAATAGCTGCGACAGCTGCAGATAAATGGCTAACCAACTCGATCTGGACGCTGATGCGACGGCGCGTTGCATTAGCGGCTACCATGAAACGATCGCTTACCTATCGCCCACCTGTTTAGAGGTCGACTTTGGGTTCCTGATCGATAACAATCATGATCTACGGAACATGCGGAGAAGAACAACTTGAGCCCCAAGAGCTTGCGAATCTGAGTAAGATGCCCCTGATTGTGATACAAGGAACCCCAGGCGAGTTCGTCAGGCACCTATAGCGTTATAAGGGGAGCCTAGGCACAGCAATGACTTGCGTCATTTCTTCACCATTCTTTTGTCTCAGTCTGATTCATCTCAACTCGATGGGTTGACACCTTACCACCTTGTCACAAGACGTCAGTTGTCACAGATGACATTTCTGGGCAAGCTCCACCTGCTCTGCCGCCCGCTCCTTTCGGACAACGTCCCCGACTTCAAACTACCGTACCTTACAAAGATAGCGACTTCCTTGCCATATTTCTGCGCATGCATCCCTGGGCCTTCCCGGCCTTCATGAACATGTTTGTTCATCAAGCCCACCCCCGCCCGGCCGTGGTGTGAGACCGGTTTCAACGAGAAATTCCCAGAGACCAGGAAAGCTCATCTGATGTTTCTTCACGTGTAACTAGTATCACAGCGAGGGGTCGAGTATCAACGCCAAATATCCCGCAGCCGGAGCTGGGGAAATCAATCCAAACATGAGTCCCACACGGAAAAGGCGGTGCCGGGACGCGACGCAGGGGCTGATTAGTACTCAACTTCGCTTGCGTGTTTGGCTTTTTCAAAACATGAGCCGCACTTAATATCGACATGTTGGCACATCTCAAAAGCGATTGGGTCTTGGTGGAAGACGTCAGATTCCAAATCCAGCGCACGATATTTTTGCACAATGTCGACCGCCAACAGAGACTCCGAGAGCCCGCAGAACAGCCCGGCGCCCAAGACAGCGAGAGGAGTCATGAACTGCAGGCCGTGTCAGATCCGCAAGGTTGGTGATCATAGTTTGGCTGTTAAGCTTGTTTTCTGATCGACGTGCGGGTAGATCAAGTGT
This sequence comes from Colletotrichum fructicola Nara gc5, assembly GCF_000319635.2. Lineage (NCBI taxonomy): Eukaryota > Fungi > Ascomycota > Sordariomycetes > Glomerellales > Glomerellaceae > Colletotrichum > Colletotrichum fructicola. The sequence goes on along the minus strand of NW_027094051.1, from coordinate 402,141 downwards.
GACAGAGCACTACCTGCCTGCGGAGTCTGCCACCTCTACCAACGGTCTTGCTTCTACGGTATGAAAAGCACCTTTGTCCATTATTCACTAAGCTATTTCATTGATTGTTCTCAATTCTAACCGGAGCTCAGAGGGAGTACCTAAAAAGAGAGGACCAAAGAAGGAGTCGTTGAGTGCACTCATCAAGAGGATCGATGGTCTCGAGGAGCTTCTCAAGTCAGACAAGACGCCGACACCACCAGGGACCGACATCATCAACACAGACTTTGCTGAGCCGCATGTCTTTGGAGGCGGCATCTCTGAGCCCTGCGGATCCGCATCATCGGATATCAGCCCGTTCAGTAATTTTAGAGGCAACAATTTTGAGGCCAGTTCGTGAGTATTTCCCTTCTTAGTTCTATGCTAAGCACTTCACATCCTGACTGACCTTCAGAGACGTTTCGGCAACTATCAATGCTGATGGTCTTGTGGATGTCTACTTCACAAAATTTCATCGCAATCCTTACGACATCCTGGATGAATTCACGACGAGGCAAAGGTTGAAAGCAAATCAACTACCTAGATCAGTCCTATATGCAATTTGCGCTGTAGCCACGGGGTAGGTCATAATGCCATACATGCCAGCTAGGAAGGAGTCCTAACTGACAGCTTCAAAGGTTCTCCGAACGACCTGGGAAAGGGCCAAGCAGTCATGTCTCTGGAGAGACGTACGCGGCATGGGCACAAAGGGAGATTGACCCTTGTGAAGTATCACTTGACTCATGCCAGGCCTTGCTGCTTCTCGTAGCAGCCTTTGCAGCGATGGGGGATGGCAAGAGGGCATATGTTGTTCTATGTAAGCTGCGGATTGATATTAAATGTGTACCGCTCAGTCGCTAACCCAAAATTGAAGCACAAGCAGTCGGTATGGCAATGACACTCGAGCTATACTCTCAGCCTAGCGACGGTGTGCATGATGACCCTACCAAACGGGTCTTTTGGACATGTTACATCATGAACACGTTTGTGTCTACGTGGCTGGAGCGCCCATCGTTAATGGATGATTCGTTGATCAAGGCCGACATTCAATCGTCAAGGCAACCTAGCCACAGCGGTTGGGGAACAAGCAACGATTTCGTCGCAATCCCCAACAACGACTTTCGGAGGTTTTCTGCCAGCCCGAAAGAGCCGATTGACGAAATTCAGAAGCTCGTCTGGATGGCTCAGATTTTGTCAGAAGCGAACAGGTATCTACTTTTGAGCGACACTGCATCGCAAGCAGCATACTGCCAGAGGCACAAGATCCTCCACGACCTGGACGTATGGGCCTCCAGCATCGGATCGAGTACGGATTTACCGACCGAATCTCAGGGAGGACCTGGAATCAATCTCCCGTTTATCTCCCGTCTCGTTGTTCACCTCATCCATTGCCTTATTCATAGGCCCATTCTACCGCTACGCTTGAACGAGCCCTCGGGTGTGAAGATGATACAACACTGGGTAGTTGAAGCTACTGAAACTGCCTTTCGTCATGCAACGGCAATTCTCGAGCTTGTTGGCCAGGCCAGAGAGACAAGCAACATGCCATTACCACCATTCGTTGGTTTTTGCATCTTCACTGCCGCAACAGTGCTCAATTACGGGATTCATTATGCGTCGGAACAGATCCCAGAAGCTTTGGCCGTCAACGTGGCCCCCTTTGCTGGTTCGCCAATCCCAGCAAGCTTCTTCGCTTCATCACGAGATCTCTACAGCCGCTCATTAGATGAGCTTTCTATCCTCAGCGACACATTCACATCAGCACGACTTTACTTGCTGAGACTGGAAGAGCTAAAGTCGGAGCATGTTGCCCTATTGAATGGAAAAGTAGCCGGCTACGTTCCCAGTTTCTCGAATCGATTCTTCCAAAGATATTCGCCGGCATTTTTACGAAGAGTCCAGGGGTTCCAGACAGGAGATTCTACTACGATTCACTCGAAGATGAGACTGTCTCAATCACCGTCTTCTGCCACCCATGAAGAAAGGTTTCCGAGAGAACCCAACTCATCAGTGGCCTGGAATGTACCACTGCCCACTCATACCAGTAGGCCGTCGTTCACGGTACCGCGTACCAACAATATTGGGATTCCAAACACCCACAACCCTGGGCACCATAGGTCTTTCTCGGATAGCTTGTCCATGAGCCAGTCCTATTCATTTGATTCAAACGGCTCATTGTCTCACAAACAATTACCACTGTGGTCGGGATTTCAAGACGCCACCCCGAGACGAGGAGACCCACGCAGCCCAACAATCTTGGGACCTCCAGAACAATTAACATCTCCAATTTGCCAACCAGAGGGTGTGGTAGGAGGTGGCTCAGACCACTGGGGAAACATGAAGAGCTTTCCAGGGGGCGAACAGATTCCATACCAGGTTCTTGGCGGATCTGTTGCAGCGGCCGGTCCAGCCTATCAGCCCCAAGAAGCGCTCGGAAGTTCGTTTGTGCCATTCCAAAATTTCTCTGTACCATAGTTGAAACATCTGTCTGCAATTCAAGATACCTCCAAGCTTCCAATTGTTGAAGTAACCCTACAAAACGGATCGAGATTCATCTGCGACACCGCTAAGCCTATGGTAACCCCAAGTAGGGGACCCCCATCACGGAAAGGAGGAACCGGTCCTGACGTCGTATAACAACTCCACACCTCTTTCGTTTTCGCGATGAGTAAGTCTTTTTGCGATCGCCACATGTGTACAAGCAAGCTTAGCCACGTTTGTTTACTACACGATAAAACAGCGGGCTCCATATAGCGTGGCTTGTCAAGGTCTTGACAGAGATGGGCAAGGGATGTTCCCTGGGACCGATCGTCCTCTAGTACAGCCCTAATCGAATCCTTCTAGAACGCCCAAGTCCGATCTGTTTGAGGTTTATCTGCTGTCCGGCCAATCCGTCGGAGTGACGGTCAGAATATCCTAGGGTGACCCACTTCGTTCTTCTGGACTACTTTCGTGGGGTCCCTGGAATACCCAAGGCCATCCTTGGTCGCTTTTGCGGAAAACCCGAGCACAGAAAGAAACGATAGTTTTATATACGACAAGGTTAGACATCATTTCAAATAGTTGGCCTTTTAGATTGTGCGGTCTGCGTGTTGAGCCACCCTACACTCAAGGCCCTGTCGCAAGACATTGGATGTGGAGATCGGTGGCGCAATATTGCCCTGGTTCAGAAGGAATAATGATTTCACGACATGATAAAATGAGAAAATTGTGAGCTTATATATAACAAAGTACCTCGTGGTTCGAGAAAGATTACATCCAGCCTGACATAAACATATACATGAATAAGCTTGTCCGCGAAACAAATCAAGAGCGTCCAACAATAGGAGTCGAAAGGGTACCTGCGGAGCGCTCAACTGGTAGCAGTGAACTGCTTCTAGACAACAAGAGACTTGATACATCCACGCCGAAGGGATCGGGTGCTCAAGACAAGGATGCAGTCGCCACGGCGGTTGAGAATGTGGTGGGCACTGCTGTTATCTCCGTCGCTCCGGCCGAAGTGGTGGCAGTGGCACAATTAGGGTTCTCTCGAGGGCCAACAGTCAATGTGACTGTTTGGCAGCCATCCAATGGCTCAGTGCCATGGCGGAGCAGACCGCTTCCACTGTCGCAAACATACAGTGCCTTCTTACCGTTAGACTCGCACTGCAAAGCGCCATCTACAACGGCACATTCAAGGAACGAGTAGGCTCCGGACACTCTACCCGCTGTGTATGTGTAGATCAAACTGTTGGTGTTGGTATGCACCGAGAAGAACTTGTAAGAAGAGTCGAGCCAGGTCTGAACATGTGTATCACTTGTCAAAGTGAAGTTCAAGGAGGTTTTTGTTCCAGCTAGATCGATGGCAGCAAAATCAGAGTAGAGGTAAAGGTTGTATGGGCCCTCTCCGGAGGCAAGAGACGCTTGAATGCTGACGGGAGTTGCCGTAGCGGCGCAGGGCTCGGGTACGCTGACTGTGGAAGTCGGCACCGGAGTAGCTTCAGCCGTTGTGGGAACGGGGGTCTCGGTGACCGGAGGCTTCTCCCTTGTTACCCGGAACCAGGGGGATACCTTGTACTGCCAGTCGTTGAGATTGTTGGGGTCTCCGAAGGTGCGAAGAGTGCGGCACAGGAGCTTGTATTCGCCAGCAGGGATATCTCCCCCGTGTGCAAACTTGTTCTGTGGCTTGGCGTAGACACCTCCACTGTTGCGAGGATAGTTCTTGAAGGGGAAGCTCGTGATGGTTTCGGAGAGGCCGGAGGGCTCAGTGATGAAGGAGCCGAGGTACTTGTTCTGGCCTGGAACCGGGGGGTAAACCCAGTCTGACTCGTTCCAGTCCCGGGCGACATACTAAACGCATACAATTAGTTTGAGGCAGACCTAATAGAGGGGTCTTTACTTACGTCGAAACTGATTTCTCGAGTGGACCAGAGAACGTTGAAGTAGGGTTGCATGACGTCCCCTCCCTGTTCGAACGTGTAGTTGTGACCCTCTTCCATGAGACCTCCGTATCCGCTGAGAAGCAGAGGAACACCACGTTCCATCTCCCAAATGTCACTGGCATAGATGGATCCCTTGACGCCTGCGAATTAAGTCAGTGAACAGGACCGCAGGGTAGCACGGAGCAGAAGTAGTACCCATGTAAGTGACGCGAACAGCTTCTCCTTGAGATCCTACAATCAGGATAGAGCCACCGTAGACAGGAAGCTTGATAGCCTCAGACGCGGATGGCTCAGAAAATGCGACAGAAAAAGTACCACTTTCTCCTGGCCCCAAGGTTAACTCGGTAGTAGAGAAGTCGACAGTTGCAACATTGGACTCGTCAGTGGCATATGGTGGAGACAGCGAGATCCATGCATCTCCTGCGCCCTTGGAGAAAATTGTGGTCCCAGCCTCATGATAGAACTGATAAGTCACCGACTCATCCCCAGCATTGGTAACCTTGACCTCATGAGTACTTTGAAACTGATCAGTGTCGTTGAGGTTGAGAGTAGCTGGGCTGACCGTAGTCGAGTAACCGACGACTTTGAAGGCGTCGACCAAGCCAGCACCCTGGTGTACAACCGAGCTAATTACCAAGTTAGTTGAAGTTGCCGGATCCACACAGCAGGTGTTCTTACGCCAAAGCATCTGTGCCGTCGTAGTGACGGATAGGTTTGCCACTGGCAACAATCTTTTCGTGGGCCAGCTTGGCTCCTCCGTCACCGAAGGTAGCTTTGCCACCATTGGCGGCAAAGAACAAAGCTGCAACGCCAGCAATCTGGGGTCGGTTAGATTTGAACAACATTCAAACAGATGGTGAAAGTTTACGTAGGGAGTAGCCATGCTTGTGCCGGAAAACGTGGCCCAGCCACCTGAGCCAAGTGGGAAGGTTGAGAAGATAGAGCCGCCTAGGAATATTAGTTGAGGCTTCTTCAAGCAGGTGTTGAACGAGGGCATACCTGGAGCGGAAATTTGAGGAGCCATCCGAGCATCCAATGTCGGACCCCAAGACGTGAATTGGTCGATTCTGCCCCCGGCGAATGATGGCCGATCAATTGCAGCGGGTCTGTTGTCGTTCACGAAGTCGAAAGTAACAGTTTGGTTGTTCTCGTGTTGCCTCACGAGCCAATCTCCGTCCGTGTAGGTGATCAAGCTGTCTGTTACCTGGCGTTAGACGCAGCCTTAACGATATTTCAGCAATGACTTACATCCTTTGGGCTGTTCTTCAGCGTTGTAGCGAACTCGAGCGGGAATCTCCCAATCGGAACCCTCGTAGTTGTAGATCAAGACCCAGTCAACCTTGCCCATTAATCCGCTGTCCGTTCTTTGCCATCCACAATCGGCGCGCCTGAATCTGTCAGCAATATCACTCGAAGCACATGAATCGGAGCTTCTTACGGAATGACCAGAACGTTTGTCTCTGGGATGGCAGAAGGGTATCCGCATGCGGTATGGTCTCGAGGGTCCGAAGGCCACGACGCTTGGAATGAACCATTGACATTCCATTGTACTCCGTTGTCTGCGAGATAGATCTGCGGTTGATGGTGAGGACAATACATCACCGCGCTAAGAGCTTCGACTTACGATCTCTCTGGATTCACCATTGCTGGAGCGCGCAACCAAGGTCCAGGCCACCAGCTCGTCATGTTCGACGCTGCCAACAGTAGTGCTGCCGATGCCGTTGCCACCACTGCTTGTGTACCAAGGTCCATCTCGAGCTTTGTCAGCGTGATGATCTCAGCGTGCTTATAGAGCATGAAAACTTACTAGTTTCACCTGCGTTCCCTGCTGCAATCGACACAAAGGTGCCAGCAGCTTGGATAGCCGTCGCCACCTCAGCAAGAGGAGTATCTGCGAAGCCGCGATTGGATCCAAGAGAAGCACTGACAATATCAGCGCCCTCTTCATGGGCCCGCAGAAAGCCAGCGATGATGACATCCTCGTACGTGCTGCCACCGCATCCAAAGACTTTGTAGGCGCGTAGTTTCGCAGATGGTGCAACGCCCGGGACGAACTCGTTGCTACTAGCAATAATACCAGCAACATGAGTGCCGTGGCCATTGCAATCCATAGGGTCCTCGTCAGGGATGTAGATGTCGCCTGGTACGTAGGCGTCTCCAACGAAGTCGAAGCCGCTCTCAACCTTGAAACCAGAGCCTAAGCCACCACCGAGAGCGGGGTGGTTGTAATCGATTCCAGTGTCAACAACGGCCACGACGACATCTTGGCCGAGATACCCATTAGCATGTGCCAGCCCCACGTTGGTGTCGTTATGGGGGTTCCAGGTGGGAAACTGAGACTCGACAACGGCTTCGCCAGTGACAGGAATGCTGAAGAGAGCAGCTGCCCAGACCTTTTCAACCTCAGGCAAAGCTTGGATGTCTGCGACTGATTCGGCGGAGCCGTTCTTGAGGTCGAACGAAGCGCCATGGAAAAGCTGGGAGTTGAAGCTCACAGCAGGCGAGGCGTCCTTGCCAGATTCCGCCAGGGTGGCGTAGAAGCCTTCCGAATCCTTGAGGTATGGTTAGACGATATTTACAACTACTGTGTGTATGACAAAGAGAACTCACCGGTGTACCGTCACGCTTCCTGAACTTCGCTGAACCGGCCCCGGAGAACTTGACGATGTATCTTCCGCTGTCTCCTGATACTGGAGAAACGGGTCCGAGGATGGTCTCGGGGTCAACGGAAGCGGTCTGCCCAAGGACAAACCCAGAGAAGAGCAGTGAGCTCAAAACGAGTAGCGATCTGAATCCCATGTTGCACAGCCAAGACAAACGAGGCGCCTTGAAAGTCCTTGATGAAGCCTCAAGACCAAAGAAAGTAGAGTCTCTGGAACTCAGCCGGTGGGATATGTGGCATCAATTGGGACCAAACTTGGCCATTAAGTACGTCCATTATGCCAGAAAACGCGGTAATTACTTGTGCAGAACTGTCTGCAGCCAAGAATGTTTGTTCTACTAGCAGATGTTTCCTTTGCTGTAGACATGGCTCAATGCAGGGGAGCTATCGTATTGAGTGGTTCAGTTGCATCGGAGTGGGCTAGATTGAATGTCACTGATTAGATTAGATGGCAGCTTCCTGCTCGGTGTTAGTCGGTGGTGGTTGTTTTTACCGAGGTGGTATCCAAGGGAAGCTCTTGGCAACAACCCGCGCCAATCGTACCAACAGAAAAGACAGGCCCCGAGGCGAGATGTGCCATGTAAGGATCCGAAGCAGGAACAGACGCGGTCGTTATGCCCCATATGGCCAAAGATGGCTCACAAAGCGCGGGATATGAGATGTGAAGTGAACTGACTTTCGGGAAACATTACATCTCTGCGTTCGAAGCCGGGCTGTGCTCCGATGCATCATGCAGGTCCGAACCTGTTTGTTTACTCCCCAGACATTTCCGAATGGAGCTCGGAAGAGAACCGAGAGGCGCTCCATGCTTTTTGCTAACATGATCTTCAGGCAGGATTGGACTCGCTTAATCAACTTTATGAATGCTGCTTATTTCCTCAGGGCTAGAACTTGATATCACTAATCCTCTCCGGCCCCTCTGACCCACCTGAACCATTGCGGACGATATCTGGATAAGCGACATTTCCGTGATGTAGTCGTGCGATTATTTCCGGTACCGAACGCCATTTTCCACCGGGCTCGGAGGATGGCCCACCGGATCCGAGCCGTCTCCGACAGACGGTATGGACCTCAGGATAGCCAGTCTGTATTCATGGAGAATAACGGCGCATAACTTTGCCTCTTACAGGTGTCGGGTGACCCTGTAACTCCCCTACGTAATTACACCCAGAGTCTTTCGCAAAGGAATGCATGGAAGATCTCTAACACCCTCTACGTGCTGCATACCATGGCTGACTTGGTTTTCCTTATGTATGGTGACAGTCTTGAATTTGAGTAAGATGCCGCCATTCACGTTGTAGGAAGCAGTTTAGCCTGTTGGAAATCAGGGTTGCATTATGCATGATCATAGTACCACCCAAGAAGAAAGCCAAGGCCGAAGTGAGGGGACCCTGCATGCCGCGTGATATCCCCATTGTGGTGTGATGAGGGGTAGTGTTATTCCAAGGTCAGGCCGGCGGGAACGGGGTTTTAGACTGTCCGTATCTTGCAATCCTTCGGGTCTTGATGTATCCGATTATTGACCCAACTGTTTCGCAGAGAAGAAAATATCCCGACTGGAGCTATGGAATGGCGCAGTTTGGAAATTTGAGTTCGTTCACCAGTGAGCAATAAGAAAATGATGGAAGGCGGCCGACAAAATTGTCAAGTTTCACACATGAGCCTTATAGGGATTTGTTTCTGATATTCAAGCTCCTTTGACTTGTCTGGATGTGGCCGGTCAACGGGCATTGGTGTCATGTTGTGTGGAATTGTCTTCCAAGGCCATCGTCGCAAAGGTGGCCTGGTAAGTTTTGCTAAACATACTCTAATCCTAGACTAGGAGTCTATCCAAGCCCATGTTTCTACCGACAAGAATTTCCCAGAGATGAAAAGAAGAAAGAGGAAAAAGAAAATGGAAACAACATTGGTTGGCGTCTTCGATACCAAAACTTGCTTGTTTTCGAGAAAGCCCTCTTGCGCCTTCAAACAAACATAAGAAAACCGGGGTTCGGAGCGTACAGGCAATGACCCTCCCCATTCAGGTCAATTAACTCACTTGGAACCCGGATATCGCATTCGCGAGAGTCATGCCAAGGCTTCTGATACTCGGATGGTAAAATCACGTCTTGGTGTTTTGAGTTAAGTCAATGAGGCTCTTGTCTCGTAAAGCATAATCACATGACATCACTCAATTCCGACAGCCAGAGTACTGCGATTGCAGAATTTGGTGAACAAAACATGCGATCAATGATTCAGAGACACCAATTTTGTCATTTGATAATGCATTCTCGCAGATACTCATCACGTAACACAACCGACACATCGGGATGCCAGGTCCTGAGAAGATTCTCAGAAAAACAACGTGCTCAGCCACGTTAGGGGATCGACGGATGCGAAACAGGGCTCGACAGATGAACTTACAGGCACATCATATAGAGAGCAGAAAACTTGAGATGGTGCCACCCAATCATGGATGTCTGACATCAGACCGGTCACTTCATGGTGCCCAGCATTCTCGGTGTTAATGGGTTCATACCGTGGTTGACTCGAGCAGCGACGATCGGATTCGAGTCCGGGTGACAAGTTTGACAAAATCATGCCATTCGGATGACAGAACTTACATCACGTTGATAGGCTGTCACAGGTCAAGTTCGTTCTCGAGATACCGGGCCTGCTCAGATCACGGGAAGGCGTCGTTCCAGTTCCAGACGTGGTGGCGCTAGCAGGCATGATGCCCCTTCGGCAACGAGTAATAAGCTTGTCATTGATAGGCTTCACTCCTTCCACAGCTATTTTCTACTAAATTTACCTGAGACGGGTGCTGACCCCAGTTCCAAGTTGGCGGACGGCAGTCTAGTTCCCGCGGCTAAACGGCCTTTGGTCCACAAATGCGGTTACCAAGGGATCATTTAGACCACGTCAACATCGAAAGAATCGGAGGCTGTTGCCGGCGAAAACCTGCAATGTTGCACCATTCGATCCATGCATTAGATTGCTGCACCTAGTGTAATGAGACAACAGTCGGACAGCTAATGCAGGAGCAGGAGCAAGAGCCAGAACATTGAGAGATGGATGCGGTCTTCTCGCGATGTCCACAACTTCAGGCCACCTGCAGCGCTTAAACTTTAACTCTAAAAACCATCTCAAATCCGATGTCGAGGGTGCTCCTTGAGACGGTCTGGCATGTCCCCGTCTCAAATCGCCGAAACAGGTATTTCACACGATCAATGTCCGCCTCATCCCTTAGCTTCCGTCAGAAGATGTCTGAACTTTTTAGCACGGGCCAAGACAAAACAGTCGAGGCTAACACGGCACCGTTGTTGCGATTACCCCAACCGCTGGCCTCGGCCCCCGTGGAAGGCTAGCCTACCCCGCGGGCACATTTTCGATCTCCGACGTGAGCTTGGCGTGGTGCCAAGTTTTCCATGGAAGCTTTCGAAGCGAATGAGGCAGTGCCTGACCGGTCGGCACAGGCCTGCCGGTGGTCTCCACGTTGGTCCAAATGCTTGGGCTGAGGATCATATTGATCATAAGGCTATATGGAGACGGCTAGTATAGACGAGTCGGCCGGGGATGTATCCTGCACGCTCAGGCTACTTCCTCGTCTGAAATTGTCAGTCCAGTACCGACTCCGAGCCGAGATGGCAGAACTTGCCAACTTGGTGGCAGACTTTGCAGCTGAATGGATGGCAGGATTCAACCTGACACCAGACGAACGCACCCATGCTGTCAATCTGCATTCCTGGAACTTGCACTGCCTATTTTTCCACGGAGTCTCAGATGGGAACTTGGCTGTTCTAGCAGATCCTCGGTTTCACCAATATGATGGTCATGTAAGGGGGATGCCGTAATTTGCCGTAAGGCCAGCACCGTCTTGTAGGGACGCCGTATTGCCAGCATCTAGAGGCCGTCATTATACAAGGCCGCTGTATAAATCATCACATATCCTCTTCTTCCGGCCTTGAAACTTGTCCACCACCTTCACCACAAGCTTTCATGCGCCGGGCGCCTTCACTTCTGTTCACTCCTTATTCCTTTAACTCTGGGTAACCACCTGACATTGACTGTCATCACTTTCTTTCGTTGATCCGAGATCCGATACGCCCGTTTTCTTCCTCTCCTTCAAATTACTCGACACATCCGGCGTCTTTTCCATCACCATGAAGGCAGTTTCCGTTCTCTTCTGGGCCAGCCTTGCCGCTGCTGCCGTCACAGACTCCGGCCTCAACGCCGCCCGCGATGAAGTCGCCCGCGATCTCGATGCAATCACCGAGGGCGCTGCTATCTTTGAGAGAGACGAGGAGGACGTGCTTCCGTTCTCTCTTGCCGCACGGGCCGAGGATGAGGAGGATGGCCTGACTACCCGTGACACCGAGGAGGGTAACCCCTTTGGAGACCTCGTCGCCCGACAGGCGAATGGTACTGCTGGCGGTAAGGAGATTTGTATTGCTTATAATACGCTCATGATAGCCGGCTAACACGTTCCTCAGGGGCTGCCAAGAAGAACAACGGCAAAGACAACAACAACGCCAAGAAGAAGAACAACGCCAACTGCCAGTGCGCAAAGGGAAAGAAGAGAGGCAAAGACGCCAAGGGCAAGTCTTGCAGATGCCGCAACGGAAAGAAGAACAACGCCGCCAAGAACAATGGTAAGAAGAACAACAATAACAACAACAATAACGGCACCGCGACCGACAACGGCAAGAAGAACAACAACGGAAAGAAGAACAACAACGGAAAGAAGAACAACAACGGAAAGAAGAACGATGGCAAGAACAACAACAATGGCAAGGACAACGGCAAGAACAACGGAAAGGCTAACGGCAATGCCAACGCCAACGACGGCAAGGACAACAACAAGGGCAAAGACAACGGGAAGAACAACGGCAAGGATAACGGCAAGGGCAAGGACAACGGCAAGGACAATGGCAAGGGCAAGGGCGCAGCTGGAGGAAACAACAATGGCACCGCTGTCGACAATGGCAAGAAGAACGACGGAAACAAGGACAACGGAGGCAAGAAAGCCAACGCTTCTAGTGGCTCTGCTGCTGCCGCTGCTCGCCTGTTCTAAACATCCGTTGGGGTTGTGTTGACGAAGGTGGAGACACGAGACTTGATCATCAGGTTATTTCAATTGAGCTGAGAAATTGCATCTGAGATTGCAACATTTTCATTCGATATGATGCATCTTACACTTAGGCGTGCTTGACCAGTGAGATTGTGCGCAATGGGAATGGCAGTCTTCAGAATGTCGTCCGAACTGGGTGACTTTCGGGAGAAGATCGGGCCATGGTGAGGTGATACCGACGGGATGACTGGCACTTTCACATGACCGGTGTCAGAACGTCCGTCGATCGTAGCTTCGGACGAAGATGAGCAAGATGTTTGATCAACCAAACTAGCTCATCCCATCGGCTCATAAATCTCCGTCGCCAGAGCGTCACAAAAGCATTGCTTGTGTTGGAAAGCAACGAGTGAGATATGTTTCCTTCAAGTGAATATACGAAGGCAACGTAACATCGTGTGAATGTAAAACTACTTGGTGGTTTCGTGGTTATTTTCTTAGTAAACAATTTTTCAGGTTTGAACAAAGTTGCGGAGTCCGCAGAATGCGCACCGCGAGTCGCGAGTCGCGAGTCGCGATTCGCGATCCCAAACGTCAGAAACACCCTCAAGAACTTTAAGCGGAGACTAAGCCGATCAGACAGGGATGGTCCCCCTAACTCGTCCGGGACAAATAATATTTAAGACGCCGTCGAAAGCGCCCCTTCATGACGGTCATCATCTTGGCAAGTAATAGCAGCCGGTCTGAATACCTAGAAGACTAATACTATTTTGAAAATGAAGTTCTCTATTGTTGCTGTGGCCTTGTCATTTGGCATTGCTTACGCCGCCCCCTTGTAAGTTAATCGCAACGCGTGCACCCCGTCTCTGTGTTCTGACGTGTTACACAGTTCGCGACTGGAAGGTCGGGCTATTGAAGTTGAAACCGTTAGCCACGTCGAGAACAAGACGCCTGCAACCGACGGTGATCCGTACGGTCCATTTAAGTCCAGAAGAGCCGTCGAGGATAAGACACCTGCGTCTGACGGTGACCCATACGGTCCATTTAAATCCAAGAGAGCTGTCGAGGAGGAGGAGGAGAATGAAGCTCGCTCCCTAGACGACGCTTTGGAGGAGAGAGATCCGAAGGACAACCGCAATGGGGCAGCAAGAGCACCAATTTACCATGGTGATCCAGCATTCGGCCAGTAAACAGCTTTTGAGAACAAGTATAAGAAAATTGACGTGGATCACATTGTGGAGCTTAATGCTTGATGATGTGCATTTTTTCTACAACCAGGGCCTTACATGGACTAAACAACATGCGTAAACGAACCCATTATCTATCAGTTACTTATTCCCTCTTGTACAGAGTTCTCTCGCGACAAGACTTTATTAGTTGAATGTGTTATCCCTCGAATTTTAATTGACTAAACGATGCTGAACTTGATACTCTTGTCACTCCACTCTGATGTTGCGGGGTCCCAAAGCTGCCTTTGAAGTGTAACAGTACTGTCATCCCAGACCACGCAGTCCACCACCGGACTTGGCATGTTCATGATTATTCCAGCTGACGCATTGCGCTCAACCCATTCCATGACTACCAAGAACGCCTGTGTATCCAGAAGACCGTCACGTCGCGGATACTGCTTGAATAGCTGAACGACCTCATTTTGCACATCAGGGGCTTTGCACACCCGATACGCGCAAGCCAGAGGCCAGGTTGGACTGTCATCCATTGAAAATACTTCAACATCACCTTCTCCCGCCCTTGGTGGCGGTCGACTGGCCTCGGCGGCAAGGAGTTGCCGACTGAGGGCTACGATGTCGCGAAACGTGGCTGTTATCTTTTCTGCTTCGGTTTCGTCCGTCCAGCTCCCAGTACGCACTCCAGCCCACAGATATAAGTACTGGATCCTCAGACTAAGCGCTCTCAGGTAATAGTTCTCATCGTTAGTGTGAGCTTTTATAGCTAGCGGACGGAAGGCGGCGTCCCATTGGTCGAGATATCGAGTGAAGCTGTGGATATATGCTAAGCTGCCTGGTGCCCCATCCCCTGGTGGAAGCATTGGATGATCCGTCATCGACGAACCCTTGACTTGGAATTTGGTTCGTAAGGGTGCGTGGTGTTCGATATGATGTCTGACGATAGCCCACCAACGGCGTGCGACTTCCAAAGTCTCGAACACAAGGGGCATCTCGTCGATAGCGTACCGGGATTTCCGCCCCCGACAGCACCAGGGTACTCTCTTTTCCGTTTCTTGAGGATGTACACCGTTCAGAGCCCAAGCCTGGTGGCTGAACTTTTGAAAGCTGGACGATATACCGTCTAATAGAGCACTGCGCTCGGCTTCCAAAGATTGGTGGCACTGTTCCAAGATTCGGAAGCCTTGGTTGATGTGGTTCAGCCCGGCAGCCCTGTTCCCCTGAAGGCTCTCGAAAGTGATGAACATGAGACATGCGAGCAACGTCCTCTCGGAAGACATCGGTGATGAGCAGAGCATGTTTAGCGCTTTGCCGTAATGCACGAGGGCGTCTTTGTGGAACTTTCCCTTTCCACATATCCGCTGTTCTCGAGTGTTGCCACCGAGGGCGGCAGCGCCGATTGCTATGGCCAGATGTTTAATGACGGAGTCATCCCAGGAGAGCTGTGGAATGATCTGTGCGACGAAATCCGAACGGAATAAACAGGAGGCTTGTGAGAATGCAAGCCAGTAGTCGAAGTGGTCCTTCTCGAGCTGGTCAGAGAAAGTGAGGGACGCGTAACTTGGCTCCAGGCATAGCTTGTTTTTGGCCTGGCTGACCGCAAGCTTGGGGTAGACGAGACGTTGCGGTGGAGGTTTCGCGAGTGGTTTTGTCTTGGCTGGCGTGTATCCTGTGCAAAAGCCCTGGTACTTCAGGCACGCTAGGCAAGCCGGCTTGGTTTCATCACATTTGAAATGGCGGCGTCTAGGAATTCGGATGCTTAGTACACGCTGTGAAAGTTGACGCACTGGTGTAACGGGAGGAAGTCAAGATACCTGCAAGTAGTACACCCATTCCGCGATTTTGGCTTGCTGGCTCTTGTGAGCCGCGGCCGGTGCTCCAGAGCGAAGCTCATCACGAGCGCGTTGGTTTTGCTCATGTCGGGCCACTGTGAGTCGGATGTTCTGGTGGTCGCACACCACGCAATTTGCGATGTAAGTTGGCTCAGGGTTCTCGATAACATGCAGAGTGGCCGCGGTTCCGCTGGGTGATGATAAAGAGTGAAAGGGACTTTGGTTGTTGGCAGCCTGCGCCTGCGGCTGATCGCGCCTATGTCCCCATCCGGCGATTTGACCCGTGTGTTGACATGATGACCCGCACGTGATGGAGACAAGCGCTAGATCGATTGCAGTGGCACAGTGGTAGGATTAGACCCAGGTCGTCTCTTCAGCCAATGAATTAGCGTAATGGCGGACCTGCTACCCTGGTACCATCCATGAGCTGCTGCCTGGGAGGACCCCTAGGCATCACATTTCGACCACACATCTTCATCAATCCACCTCCAAGTCTCATGGTTCTTCATGTTGCCGCCTGTATTAGATGGTATTCAATCATACCTTCCGGTGGCTCAGCCCTGTGCCTAAAGTGCAGAGAGCTCGTTGGCTGATCTCGGCGGGTTGGCTCGATGCATTGATAAGTGGGCCGAAATCACTGACTACCGTTGCAGTATCTGCAACAAATGCAAGTTGACAGTTGTACATTGCGACAAACAATAGTTATGTCACTCTGACTTGGGAATCACCACTTCTTGATTGAACTATGCAAGGTACTCTGACGCAAACCTCGATACTTCGTGGAAGATAGCCTTGCTACCCCTGTACGCGGCAAGTGAATGCAACTTGTTTGGTATTCACTTGGACCGGTTGGCAGGCAAAGTTCAGGCCTGGTAGAGGTCGTAGTGTCGTTTGAACGGCTTATGGAGAGCGTCTTGCTAGCCAGGCAGTGTCCACCACACATATGTGTAGCCCGTGTATTCTACCGAGACCCCCTATATTTTCTTAGACCATAGTACCTTACCTTCAAGGGACTAATTTCGCCTTCGTTGTTGTCCTCTTCGTTGTTATCCTCTTCGTTGTCATTCTCATCGTTGTCGTCCCCTTCGTCATCACCTCTAATGGCCTGTATTATCGTCGTCCATCGTCGTCATCCATCGTCGTCATCCATCAGCGTCATCGATTATCGTCGTCTGTTACTGTCGTCTATAATCGCTATCATTATTGCTACCCCTATCGTTTTCTCTGTATTAATCTTCCTGTTGAAGTCCTATTCACGCTAAGCTCAAAAACATGGGGTTCACTGCGCGGATAGCCAGCCTCGGTCGGAGCTGCTTGCCAAGTTTTGAGCTGGCTTCCTTCCTTTTAGAGCGTGCTATGGCAGCCAACTGCCTTCAGAAGGGGTCATTCCTGCCATCAACGTCCTTTGCGGACGCAAGAAGAAGGGATCACGCCAGGTGACTGCCGGAAGCACTTTGAGCATTGCCAAAAAAGCAGGTACCACTAGTTAACGGACTCCTGCTACGACCGGCTTTCCACCCGAATGACTACATCGCATTCGCAACCTTTGCCAGATTTCGACCTTCATCACGCTTCAACTGCACATCATCAAACATATCTGCATCACCCAGCATCGACATCAATCAAACCTACATTACCCAAAGTCCTTCCATCCTGCAAACGTTGCAATGGCGCCCGCCCCCCTCAAGCGCAGGATGTCGTTCGCGACGGTAGAAAGGTATGAGGAACTCGACTGCCTCAAAGATATCTATTCGGAGACGCCGAACGACGAAGTTCTGGAGCAGGAGCTTCGACAACCCTTGCTGTACAAGTACTCGGCCCTAGCCAAGTTCCTCGTGTCCAAGAACCCAATCACTTTGCTCGACGCCCCGGTAGTACTTCGAGCCATCGAGGTACGTACAGTCCGGAAGTCGTATGCACTTAACCCAGAAGTCTCTGCTGACGTCGGCTTTTCCAGTCTCAATGGCCCATCTTCCGAGAAAAAGCTCATTCCCAGTTTCTTGAACGCGTAATTGTCCAAATCTCCACGGCTCTGTGCAAACGCCGAGAACCTCAGCGACTTACCCTCCACGATCTCTTCCCCTTCCTGGTGGCCACCATCGCCGTAACCCAGCAAAAAAGCATCAACGAGATCGATTGGGATTCTCATGTCAGGACACTGTTGCTGATTGCCTTTACCATGGTCAACGAAGTGAAACAGCCCCTCTGGGTCAACCCGTGGCAACCCTGGTGCCAGAGCTCGGCTGACTGGGCCAAATCGCTGATCATTTTCGCTCGTCATGCCGCCGTCTTCTATGAGGAGAACCACGAATTCCTATGCGCGTTCAGGACTTTTGATTTTCGAAGCTACGACATGCCAGACCTAAGGGTTTGGTTGAGTGGGGGACTAACGGCGGCCAAAGTGTATAAATGCCGCAGTTACAAGGACGCGAAGGACTTTTATTTTCCAATGCCCCCAAGTGTCCTTGACAGGTACAGAGAGGGCATTGAGTCCATGTGGGAGAAGACACATGCCGAGATCTTGTACGCGCAAAATCGTGACGCCCCCGAGCCGATTAATGAGGACGACAACAATGGCAAGACGTCTGGCGGCGAGAATGGCGAGACGTCTAGCGACGAGAATAGAACGATCTTGTAAGCGGCCGATCAGTTACATCGCTATGAAGAAGTGGCATAGGACGCAGCGACGATGCCCCCCATGAGATATTTTAGAAGTACAAACAGCGTAGTCAGGAATCCATCAACCGGTATTGCGGAGAGACCATTTCCAGTCGCACTGTCTGATGCACCTCTAGAACGTCCATACTCTGCTGCTTTGCTGTCCACTTAGGTGAGAAAGGTCCTAATATGCTGGTCAGTTGTTCAAGTTCTACAACCGAACCGCGGGTGTTTCCAACGCCGAGTCGGCTTGCCTAATCCCGGCGGAAGTTGTTCGAATATTTAGCAGCGCTGTAATTTTCATGAATGAGACAGCCTATTATCCTCTGCATCTGGGGGGCTATTTCTCCTGTGTAGTTCATTACCCCTACTGAACATGGCAATGGAAGGAGTAATAATGATAATAGTGGCGACAAAGATAGGAGCGACGACGACGACGAGAGGAGCGACAACGACGACACCATCAACGACGACGACACCAACGACAACGAAAATAGCAGCGACGACAACTAAGGATGACAGCTAAGGGCGGCAACTAAGGGCGGCAACTAAGGACGGCAACTATCGGTGACTCAAGACGACGACTCAAGACGACGACCCAAGCCGACGACCCAAAAAGATGACCCGAGACGATGACGACGACGGCAACAACAATAACGACGACAACGACGACGACGACAGTAGCAGCAGCAACGACAACAATAGCAGCGACGATGACACTGAAGTCGAATATATTCCCACAGGATATATATGCGTTCTCTTCCTAATGTCTCGCTGAAAGGCACTCCGTGTTAACTTCTCTTTGCAGCGGCGCTCCTCCTCTTTACAGCGCTGCCATTGATCGTATATGACTCCGGCACTGAGCGAATTAGAGTCCGAGAAAGGGTGCTCGTAAAACGGATCTCGCCTATGCTGCATGCACAGTTCCACATCGAGCCGAGATCTGTCTCTTGCTGAAGGGATTCTTGGCGCAGTTTAGGTCTTACGTCAGACCGTTTCCCCCCGGCCGGATCACCGGTGTCCTTCCTACCTCCCGCTATTTGTGGATCATGCATCTGTACGACGCCGGGACCCGAGGAACGAAAAGTGTGGAATCAAAGCGTGGAAATGGAAGCTCGTACGAGATGTTGGTCAACGATAGGTGCCTACGGGCAGCATCGATTCCCGCCCTAGCAGGCATTACCTTTCCATGCCGAGGCTCGAAATTTCGGGGTCTTGGCTGTCGGTATCACGATTCGGGGGTCTTCCAGCTGTGCATAATCCCCGGAGTTAACTCAACTTTTCCGTTGAGAGGGTAAGCCACAGTAGAATCTGCATGTCTCTGAAACGATGCTACTTACGCCCCAATGCACTATTCCCAAGACGAATTTCGATCTGTCAATCAGATCGTCATTAAAAAGGGACGCCCTTCACGTTGTGCCTGCCAGATGCTCCCTCTCACCTTTTGCCCAACCACCGCACCACAACCACCAAGATGCCTTTCTTCTCCCGCAACCCCTCCGTGCCCATCTTCTACCTCGACCAGGGGCCCAAGGAGAACCCGCCCGCCACGGTCCTCCTCGTCCCGGGCCTCTCGTGCGACATGCACGACTGGTCCTGGCAGGTCCCCTTCCTCCTCGCCCACAACCTCCGCGTCATCTCCATCGACCCCCGCGGGCAGGGCCGCTCCGCCGCCCCGCCTCCAACATCCCCGCACCGCCAACCACCCGGCTCCTGGCCCGGCCCCGACGGCTCCGCGGACCCGGCCGTCGTCGACTACTACCCGCAGTCCACGGCCCTCGACGCCATCGCCCTGCTGGCGCACCTCAACGTCACAAAGGACCTCGTCGTGATGTCGCACTCCCTCGGCGACGCGGCGGGCTACTTCATCGCGACGGCGCTGCCCGGCACCGTCGTCGCGTGCGTCGGCCTCGACCCGATTCACGCGTACCCTCGCTCCCCGCACGACAGCATGTTCTTCGACTCACCAAAGAACATCGTGCCCATGCTGGTGGACCACTTCGACAAGACCATGTACTCGCCCGCGTGCCCGGCGTGGCAGCGCACGTGGCACCTGCGCCGGATGCAGCAGCTCGACGACGAGGTGGCGTTCGGGCTGTGCTGGGGCGGCTGGGGCGACGCGGACGACTCGCCGGGGCGCCGTGAGGCGAGCGTCGCGGCGAACGCCGGCCGGCTGAAGTGTCCGCGCCTGACGGTCGGCAGCGTGGACTGGTACGTCGAGACGGACCGGACGCACATGCCCAAAGGCGACGAGGCGCTGGACGAGATCGTGCTGATGGAGGGCTGGGGGCACTGGTTTCATCAGCTGAAGAGCGAGGAGTTTAATGCGACGTTGGGGGCTTGGTTGGAGAAGATTGGGGTGTTGCAGAAGGTGAAGAAGAGTGCCGCGTAAGGGGTCCCACACCCGGGGGACAATATCCCGCCGTGGTGCGGCCGGCCGGTGTGCGGTGTGTGGTGGTGGTGATTGTAATGGTGTTGAGGCCAGGGACGAACATGCGCCGGCAGCGGCAGAGGAAGACTGTTACAGATGGTACATGTAGCAGTTCGGCCCCGTTTCTTTGTTGATTCATTTAACCTTAAGTGATTGATTCGTTGCCTCAAAGCAAAGCGCGGATCGATCCAACGAGAATGCATCTCTTGATGCTGAGGCTGGCAGGCTGTGATGCCCCAAGAGTCGTGAGTGTGTTTGATAAAGTTGGCACGGCAGTTGAGATGTCCCTCAGAAAAAAGAGACACCCGACGGCCTCGGGAGATCGGATGAATGAAAGAAACCTCCAAGGGGCTGGGGTGGTGGTGGGAAGGCCAGGGCCACGATAGCCTTCAGCCCTGTCCGCGGCGCCGACGAACGCCGCCGCGACGGACGGCCGGCGGGTTGGCATCCATCCGCCGCAGTGCAGCGGACGGCATTGGAGTTTCACGGGGGCGAGGGCGCACCCGTCTGTGCCGAGCGCAGGATGCTCATTTGCCATTTGCCGGGGAATGCCTCAAGAGAGCAGAAACTAAACGCCGACGGAGCTGACACGTTGACAGGCGTTGGCGTGTGCGATAAGGTTCGTCGTGCGATGGCCGTTCATCGCAGCAGGTTCGGCAACGGACGAGCCAGGCTTCGATTGCCAGCTTCACCAATGTGTGTATTCTTTCACCCCGCAATCTGTCTGGTCTGTGCCGTCGGCGGCGGCGACGGCGTTTGGGGTGAGGCAGAGGCGAGGTGGAGGGGGATGAGGGGGAGGGGCCGAGGAGCGCGGCAAGGTGCGGCAATGAAGATCAACGGCAAGGCGCCGGGCGGCGGTGCAGGAGCCATGCCATGCCCATCGTATCGTATACGTCGGCCATTGAAGGGCGCGTCTCGCAGGGTGGTCTTGGCCTTGATACTGGCTCTGTATGCGGCGGCGGCAAGTGTAGTGTGGCGTTGGGCGAGACCGACGGTATGGGTGCCGTCCGAAATGCCGTCGTGAAGTTTGAAGAGTGCCGTCCGCCTTCTTCCGTGCCGCGCCTGAGGTCTTGGGACGTCTGAGCTTTCTTGGGGGCGACGAGGGTGAGGCCTGGAGAGTCGGCGATAGTTGTGGTAACCGGTTCGTCGTCGGATCCAAGCTCTTCCTCGTTGCCCCCCTCCTGATGCAACGGCATCTATCTTCCCCCACCAGAGCTAGGGGCCTCCTGACGTCAGGCCCATAAGGGTACGGCGCATGCGATCGTGATGGAGGTGACGAAAAGGCGTCAGTGACGCGAGAGACGCCGCACGGCAGGAGTCGTGTTCGAGGTTTAACCGACGAGTTGTGAATAAGGCAGACGAGCCAAATCCCAGCTGGGATGAAAAGAGCGCGGCAAGCCAGCAGATCTCGATGGTTTGCAGGTGAAGGAGGAATAAGGTAGTTGTTCATCCATGAATTTAGCATGTGTCGGGGCTGGATGTAAGCTACCTGCCTAACCTTCATCTTCTATCCTGATGTATCCCATACATTGGGGCGCATCTAGGCTTCCCGGGTCATATGATATCAAAAGGTTGGCGATTAGTGTGATCCAAAGCATAGATAGCCCTACCCGTCTAACGACAGGACGGGTTTGTGTGTCTGCCAAGATCTGCTATCACAGTCAACTGAAGACAAGGCATAAACCGTTCCGTGCTGCGGCGGTCCGCACGCCCCCCTGCCCCCCTCCTCCGTGGCAACCGACGACACTGGACGCGGGGTTGGGGTTTATGTCCGTCCTGCCAGTGGCCACGCAGACATCCAACGGCCGAAGGCAGGCATTGTTGGGGGCCATGCAGCAGCTGCGTGGGTTGACGGTAGATCTTCAGGGTCCAGCGCCATGCAGTGAGTGCCGGAGAACACGGGCCAAGAGGGGGAGCAGAAATGTGATGGGCGCGACATGCTCGAACCCTGAAAGGCCGGGCAGAATTTATGGTGTCGTCTGTGCGAGTTAAGCCTCATGTCCGAGTCTGGGCCGCGAGTTTCAATCGCAAACTCAGCGCGAACGTCGCTCGCCTTCGGACTAGTTTGGGCGCTTCCAGTTGTTGCGTTTGGCTTGTCGATGAACCGGGACGAATAGTCTTCATGTTAGCTAGTAGCTTAAAGGATTTGTGTAGGTCTCAGCCTCGGGGGATGTTCCGTGTGTGACGTATGTCTCTCGTAGAATTGTGTCCCCAAAAACACTGAGTAGATGAAATTAAATGGAGATAATTTCACCAATCTCGCTGTAGTTGGGACCGAATACGCGCACGTTCAGCAGACATATGCCGCACTACATAGACGACCACCTGCGCCGACGACAGTGCTCGCGTTTTAGAGTTCGAGCGGTCGCTGTCCAAAAGGTCCAAGTGACGTCTCACTCTCTGCCGCCACCGGAAGGACGTTCGGTCATTTAAGCTTTGTCCTAGCATTCGAGCACCGAGGTTCCCTTTGCCTTGCCTTGCCGTGGGGTTGCCGCATGCGCCTATTATCCCTAGCTTAGCTCGTCGCGCTGAACATGGAACATGCCGTCTTGGGGGAGCTTCGAGGATCCTGAACTGGGATTAGCCCATGCACACTAGCCATTCTCCAAGTTTCTGCCATTGGGGAAGGGGCATGCTCCTACAATACATAGCTCTCGGAGCTGCCTCCTGTCAATGAACTCGGCGTCTGCAGAGGGGGGTGATGAGTGTAGCGTCGCTCGAATGTCGGCCTCGTATCTTTGCAGTATTGACACGACCTAGCCGTTATGGCCAGTCTGGCCGGGCCAATTCAAGGCCAGGCGCGAGCTGATGAGAAGCGTGGAAAGGTATGCAGTGTTTCTATGTCTCCCCCCTTTTGCGGTACAGGTCACTCACCAAGTCACAACAGCGCGACACGCAAAAGTCGCGACGCGCGTTGTTTTCCGTCTCTCAACACCGAAAGTCGCCTGGATACCCGACATCATGGGCTTCGAGGTGGAAGCATCGCCAGCAGACCCCCGCGATACCGCGAATCGGCGGCGGTAGCCCCAGATGCGGAACACCGACTAATACACCGCTTGCGCTCGTCCGGCAGCAACACGGGCTGATCACGCCAGACGATGAATCAGAACCAGAAGTTGTACTCCCCCAAACGATCCAGATCGGCCCCGAAGTGTACACGCTGAGCCGGTTCTACGCGAACTACGCGACGACCGCCAGCATCGTCTTCTTCAACCAGCTCCCCGACCACTACAAGAGCGACCTCTCCGAGGCTAGCCATACTCGACATGCCACACATGCGGTGGCACTAGCTAGCGCCGCACGCCAGCTGCATCAGCCTGGTCTGATGCTGGAAGCGCGGCAACATTATGGGAAGGCGATTGGAACGTTGAACCAGGCACTGAGGGATCCTGTACGAGCTAGGGATGATGGAAACCTGGTAACAATGTTTCTCTTCGGAATGTTTGAGGTAAGTTGGGCCATTCCCTTTAAAAGCGGGTAGTTGTTTGCAAGTCCATTGAGAAAACGTCTGCGACATTTTTTTTGGGAATCTTCACAGCTAAGAAAACATAGGTCATTGTCGGCAAACGAAGCCCAAAAGCCATTGATCTCGAGAACAATGTGTTCCCGCATGGCACCGGGGGCTTGCAACTATTCAAGTTCCGTGCCGAGCAGGGACTCACAAATGAAGTTGACAGAGGCTGCTTTATGTTCTTCTGTCACGCTGCTGTAAGACACCTCCCCTTGGCTGGAACCACATCCACTAACATTAAGACAGTTAATGGAAATGTTTATTCAACGAGAGCACCTAACGGGAATCTGGTCAGTGCTGGAAGAAGTCGACACGCCATGGGGCAAGGGTCCTGTTCTAGAGCCTCTTGTGCGCCAGGTGGTTGACTTCAAGAAAGCTTTTGACTTCAAAATGCAGGTGCAAGGGGATGTGTCGAAGCTCACTGCAGAGCCAGCTGAGGACTTGACGGAACTGGTGAAAAGCGGCATCAGTCTAAGTAATGACCTCGAGGCTGCCGTCACTCTGCTCGGCTTTTCGGGTGCCTCTTCATTTTCAGGACAACCACAGCGGGTTTTCAACGGCCTCTTCACCCTATCAAGCGATGTCTCAGTCGCACTTGCACGGAGTCATTACCGATGCCTGAAAATTTTCATGTTGGAAAGAATCCTTGATTTGAAAGGCATTTTGAAGGAGGCCCCGGTCAAGATCGATGCGGAGGTAGGGAAAATGCCGAGCTGGTCTGACGGAGTCGCGGTTGTCGAAGAGGTTCTCGACGACATCCGCGCAGTGTTCGGGCTGGACGGAAAGGAAGCGCCGGCGGACGGACTTCCGTACCGCACGATGACGATGTTCTGGCCCATGGTGCTGGTCCGCACGTCATGCTTTGCGGGTCCTCATAACGGGCGCTGGGTTGCGGAGAGGATGTTGGAGTTGACGTCTGAAGCAGGGTTTGGCCTGGGAGTCGAGGCGGCCAACCTCTGAGCCACTGCCGGCGCGGAGCGGACAAATGCTCCGTTGGTCGATGAGTAAATAATCTCTGGATGGCAAAGGGAAAATTGGAAATTGGTAACGCCTATTTCTGGACAAGGGCGTACTAGCTGATAACGGGAACCATGATGAGAGCCTTTGATGGGGCCAGGGAAGAATTCGAAGATACCACGTTCATAGGACAATGCTGAAATCTCAACCTTTAAACCATATACAGAAGAACCTTAAAAGAACAGCCTCAGAATGCGTAGAGATTTAAAATGCAATTCTCGTCAATGTATTTCCTAGCAATCTGGCCCTTGAGGTGGCCTACTGGCTGCCATATTACACTGTCTGAATAGACGAACCTCGTTCTCCGCAAAAGCTACTACAATGGAATGCATAACACCGTGGTTGTTGAAGAGAACGAGATCGCCCTCCTCCCAATCATGGGGATACACATACTGCGGGCTGATAGCTGGTCTCTGCAGCCTGTAAATCAACTTCCGCACCTCTTTCAAGTCATCCATGACGGTCCCGTCTTTGAGATGGATCCTTCGCGCAGGCGTCGGGTATACCATCATGGCAAACTTCCCTGTCACCGGGTTCTTCCACGCCATCGGGTACTTTCGAATCTTCTCCTGATCAATCTCAGGCAGCTGGTCTTCGGATAGCTCCAGGCCTTCCGAAAAGAGCCCCAGCCCGTTTGACCGCGCCTTGGCCTTACTCATCCAGATGTACGGATGCGGGCCATACTCGACGAAGCTGGACTTGACGAATTCCTGATCCTCCTCCGACAGCAATTCAAACATGCGGTATCCACTAATGAAAGCTGTCGTTCCCAAAGGCACCTCGAGCTCGTCCCCGGTCCCGTCGTCGTACCGACAGATCTGCCGCCGCCCCTTGGGCACCTTACACGCGAAAAGCGACGTTACGAGCGGCGGGTCCAGATCATACATAGCAGAGTCAATGTGCCACCGGTAAAAGTGCGTAAAGTCATGGTCCTCGGCCTCCGGCACGGGGTGCTTGTGGAACGTCCTGTGATGCGGGTGGGTGAGCTTCAGGTCCGTGAGCCCCTCGAACGCGGCGACGGCGCCGTGGCCGATGACCTGCACTTGCGGCTGGGACGGCAGCGTCGTGAGGTCTTTGTGGAGAACGCTGCGCTTGTCGATGCGGGCGCCGTGGCTGTAGGTGCTGGCATCCGGGTCGAAGCGGCGGGTGAGTTCGTACTGGGCTTTTGGGGAGAGGTTGTGCTGGTTTTTGATCAGGACGACGTTGTTGGTATAGAGGGCTTCTCTGATGACTTTGAAGCTTTCATCTACATTTTGTTATAATTAGCTTGGATGTTGAACTTCTGATTGTAGGTGTATTACCATCAATATGTTCAAGGTCAATCCCAGAAAGCTCGGCGCCGAAATCGACTGCCGATTGCTCAAACGGCTTTGGAAGCGCTGAGACCTGGTACTCGACGGCTGCCATGATGTAAAGAGATGGAAAGTAAAGAGTTTGTAATCGAAAGAGTGAGAATGGCCACTTAGTAAATTGTTTGGGTCTTGTTGCTGTATATATATCCAGGCGCAAAGCTTCGTTCAGTAAGTTGCATCTGGGTGATGCGGGTGAGTTGCATGAGCTCGCCCGCGCCTCTGTGCGCCCGGAGATAATTGACGGGAACAATGTTTGGGCTGTTTCTATGGCGTGCGGGTGAGATCAAGAACTCGCCGGCATGCCCCTCGTCACTTGCCCAATCAGGAACGGCGACAATCCGATTACTACGCGTCACTGCGTGTTACACGACAGGAGAAGCACAAACCTCGTGGTGCGGACGAGTGAGTCCGACTCACCCGCTCCGAATTGGGAGAAAAGTTAACGTCGTCGATGTCAGGGCGAGAGCGATTGGCTATAAGTTCATGCAATTACCCGGGCAATACAAGGCTCATCAACTCTCCTATTCAGCCAGTTCAACTTACTAGCCTTGTTACTTTCCATATTCCCAATCTTATACTTCAAAATGGGCAGTCTCAACTCTTCATCTCAGGGTCTCTCTTTTACAGAGCTCCCGACCTCTCTTCGCGAGTCTTCTCTCATTGGTGCCGAAGTCCACCTGCCTTCATCAATGAACCTCCTGGACACAGACGCCTTGTCAAAGGAAGACATTGCCACCTTCAGGAAAGCGCTGTTCGAGAACCAAGTCGTCGTTATCAAGAACCAGAGGGGCATCTCGCCCGAGACTCTGCCCAAGTTGACCAAAATCTTCGATCCGACGGCAACTGATATCCATTCAGCCGGCGAGAAGGCCGTCAGTGACCCGAGGAATATCCTCTCGGCATACAAGGCGGGAAGAATCCCCAGGGCGCCGCAAGTGGGCATTATTGGGAGCGGCAGGTTCCGGAACTACGAAGGAGTTGATGAGTTGGAGGTTATTCACCTGGTATGCCCCTAGCCCAGTAAGTGTTATTGATAATTTGAAGTAACAATCCCGACTAGGATCACACTTTGTTCCATGAGAAGCCTCTGTCAGAACAGGAGCTCAGCGATGGATACACCCTTCCGTACCGGTGGCACATGGACACTCCCTTCTATCAGCGTTTGCCCGGAGAAGTCACGGTCCTCCACGCAGTGAAGGTGCCGAACCTGCCTGATCAGAAGCTCAAGTTCCCAGACGGCAAAGAAAAGAGTATCGCTGCTGGAGCTACAGCTTGTAAGCCATGGCTGTCTCAATTTTCGTATGTTGAAAACGTCTGATTGACCTTGTCCACAAGTTTTCTCCGGCGCGCGAGCATTCCAATTGCTCACACCGGCCGAGCAAGAATTCGCTCTCAACACGACTGTAACATATGCTCCTCAGGCCTATGAATACATCCGACAATGCAAGGCGACAGAAGACGGCCTTTCAATCCCCACAATGGGCAAAGAAGTGCCTATCGAACAGCTCTCCGAATGGTCTTGGGAAAACGTGGCCGAGCATCCTGTAAGTACTATCCCACCAATCCCCCGCTATGGTCCCTCTCTCCGTACTGGTCCTAACCATTCCCCAGATGGTCTGGCGCAACCCCCTCAACCCCGACCGCCCTTTCCTCCAGGTCCACGGCTGCTGCGTCTTCAAGCTGACCACCCGGGATCCGGCGACCGGCGCGGTGGTCTCAGTCGTAGACGACGTCGCCAAGGTCCGCGAGATCGTCTACGGCTTCCAGAAGCGGATCTGGGCGGCGGAGAACATCTACGCGCACCGCTGGGAGGAGGGCGACGTCGTGATCTTCCACAACCGCGGCGTAATGCACAGCATCACGGGGCAGCTGGCGCAGTATAAGGAGGACGAGGAGAAGAAGAGGCTGATGTGGCAGTGTACGATGACGAGCGGCACGGCCCCGCAACCGTTTAGGAAAGTGCCCGGGGTTGTTGAGACTGGGTTCGCCAAGGCTGCTTGAGCGGCAGGATAGCGATACTGATAGTCCGAATGTGAATCACAACAGGATGTCTTTTTTGTTGAAATTTGACCTCCTCAGAATCTCCAGTTCCTGTATTCAAAATGGGAGCATCCTAAATAAACGTAAGAAGTTCGCAACGTCTACGGCTAAGATTAAGATCAAACACATCATCACGCGGGTACGCGCCCACCACATCACTATATTAATTATTCAATGCAATACACTTCATGAATACTATTTAGCATAAAACGATTACCCTTCAATGAATCCAGCGAATCGTTTCGAATTCTTTCTTGTCTGTTTAGCGTAAAGGACTAGCTCGATTATGTAATCGAGATAAGTTCTTTTCAGCTAAGCATATCTGAGTTCCCCAAACTTCTCGGACTTCACTCTGCGGAAACCAATCTAGTAATCAGTAACTCGTGCACCAAAAGCAAGACAGCCCCACAATCTTATGCTTATTCACCGGCATTTGCGGGGCTGGTTGGATCTCAAATAATGTCAGCCCGCTTGTCACAGCGTCAATCTCTTGCGTGTCGCGGTCAGTTTCTCACCCCCAGCCAAGTTAACTCAGCACCCTTAACTAACGTGGGACGACCACTCAGAGTGTACAAGAAAGAAGAGAAAGTGCAACAAAGAGATCCCCTGCGCGAGATGCAACCGTCTGGGCCTCCATTGCGAGCGTGAAGTCATCCATCTGAGGCGCGATGCAGTTCGCCACGGTGCCGAGATTGGGTTCCTCGAGACTCTACGCAACACACTTCAGAGCACCACCGATCCCGCCACTACGGTGAGGAGGGCGGCCGATCTGGTGGCGTCTAGACTTGAAGCTCTACGATCTAGTCCGGGACAAGCCAGCGAGGGTACTTTTCAGACAACAGCAAATCTCGTCGAGTCTGGGAGTGCTGCCCGAGATGACGATTCAGGGCAGGACGACGCAGCAACCTCCCATTCTAGAGTCCGCGGCTCGCTCACAGTCACTGCGTTAGAGCACATGGCCTGGGGCAGAAGCTACGGAAACTGTTATCCTCACTTACACTGCACCTGCCACCAAAGGCGGAACCTCACCAGCGCTTCCTCAACATCTCTTTCGGGATCACCCGCCTACCCAATTCCATCCCTCTCCCTCCTCCCCGAGCGAAGCACCGCCGAGGTCCTCATCTCATTTCATCTAGAGCACATCGCATGGCACCACAACTCCCTGCACTGCCCAACCTTCCTGCGGCAGTGCACCACCTTCTGGGACACCGGCACATATGACCAGCCGACGTGGCTCGCGCTCTACAGCGCGGTGCTCGCCGCGTCGCTGCTGAGCTGGCAGAACAGCTGGAAGCACCGCGACGCGTTCCCCCTTACCCTACCGGCGGGATGCTCGCCGCTGGATTTGTTCAACTTCATGGTCGACACACTCTACCAGGCGCACTTCCTTCAGAACGTGTCACTCTACTCTGTTCAGGCCATCGTCATCTCGACTGAAGTGGCTCACAACCTGGGCCTCAGCCAGCTGAACGCCACCCTATTCAGCGCCGCGATCCGGATGGCCGAGTGCTTGGGCATACACAAGATCACAGACGGCAGCAACCTCGACTTGCAGACACCAGAGGAGATATGGGAAGATACCCTGCAGAGAGAAGTCGGACGAAGGGTGTGGCTTCAGATGGTCATCCAAGACCACTTTGCGATCCCCTTCACCGACTCGTATGGCATCAACCCCGCCCAATACTCGACCTCCCTCCCGAGAAACGCCGACGACGCGGACTTGGCCGATGCGCCGGAGACGACGCTGACGGTGAGCACGTATACACGTGTGCTGGGCGGTATCGCGCGGCTGATGCCGGAGCTGGCGGACGGCATGGGGCCGTTGAGGGCGCAGAAGCCGGCGAGGGAGCAGTATGCCCACGTCCTGAGGATGGACCAGAAGATGAGGGAGCAGGTGCAGTCGATACCGCGGTTTCTTCTTCAGAAAGATGAGGTGCTGGAGGGCGAGTGCGCGTGGCTTGGTGTTGCGCGGCAGAGTCTTGCCATTACAGCAGCTGAAAAGGTTTGGATCATCAAATTTTCCAAAAGGTATTGAACCGGAGGCTAACCAAAATCCGACAAAGATTGTCATGATACACAGGCCATTCCTCTTCCTCTCATTCCAATCAGAAGCCTACGTCCACACGCGCCGCACCTGCGTCGCAGCAGCAGTGACCATCCTCCGCGAACACAAAAGCATCGTGGAGTCAGGCGAGGTCTCCCTCTGGACACACGTCGCATTCAGCATCACCGCCGCCATCATCCTCTCCTTCGAGGTGATTTGCGACCAGAGCAAGGAGCGAGACACCCGGCAGGAAGGGTACCTCGACGCCATCCGTGATGCGCGAGAGCATCTCCTGGGCCGGACGACGAACGATGTTCTAGCGCACCGCGGGGTGGTGCTGATTGATGCTATCTTCTCCGAGGTGGGGGGCATGGAGTCATTCTCGGACCGGACGCTTGCTGCGAGACCTGATGCGATCAACTTTGAAGAGATTGCGGCTAGATTCAAGACGGATTGGTTTGTGCTTGATTCTACGGCGGCTAGTCTTGGGCAGTTTGATGTTGCCGAGGAGCACTGGGCCATGTCTGCGAATCCCTCTGAGGATTTTGATGAATGGTTCCAGCAAATCTTTCACTCGAACATAGTTGAATAGGCAAGTCGTTTCTCATCAGAGATCAAGGACTGTGAATTGCCGATCTTTCTCCAGCAATCTGGAATCACTCATTTTCTCCCTATTTCTTAACTTGCTAACCGACGAAGACCCGGTATTAAACTGTGCCAGGTGTTGATTGACACTGAGAGATACTCGGCTCCTTGAATGCGCATCGTTGGCAGTGGCTTCTACTAGGATGCTGTTATTGAGTTGGTCGGCTGCAGCCCGGTGCAAACAACGTGGTGGAAAGAGGAAAGATGTGATCAAGTAATGTGACAGACCGAGATGAGCACACATTGGTTGCGACGAAATAGGCAACAGTTGAGGGAGCTGTTGGTCGAGTTGCGGCCGTAACCCCCTGACAGCAAACACCGCATGGTGGCCCGTTCGATGGAGTTGGGGACATGGCGTGAGATTGGTTCTGGATCTGGGGAGACCTTGTTCCACGTCCAAGGGACTGACAACTCCGGTCACAATGATTGGTGGGTTGTTGGTTGCGAAGACGTGAACGATGATGTTTGCTTGCCTGCATGGTGATCTTTGAATGGGTATTCGTGGACATTTGGGATCTCGGATCCAAAACAAGACAAGGTCTTGTTGTGAATGATCCTGGTGTTTGCTTCGGCACGGCATCCGACAATGAACTTGATATCGAGTCCGATTTCTTCTTCAGACCGATTGCAGCTCTGCATGGCGCGAATGCCTCGATCAAAGCAGCTGTTTCCCTTGTTCTAAAACCGAGGCGTCAGGGCTTGCTCGTCTCGATGTGATAACCCTGCTTGCTTCACACATTTCTACGGCCGAATTCATAGGTACTCCTTATTGGCCGGCCTGACGAGCTGCACCTAGGCTGCTTGCATTCGCATAGCTCACGGTGCGCTGCGTTGATTGGTTCGCTCCTCGTATGCGTGCTACGACATAGTGTTTCCGAGCGATGACTTTGAAATTGGCCCGAGGGCAAGAACGAGACACGGAAGTGTCAGTCTGTTAACGACGAAATGATTCGATGGTACCCGACAGCCAAGGGGGAATTTCTGCGGTTCTGGGAATCGTTTGGAGACTTCCCGAGGATTCAGTTGGTATGGTACCGGCTTCTTCTTTTTGGCGTTTGAATTTTGAGCTGGCAAAAATGGTATTGGAGTCATTGGAGGGGGCAAACAACGTAAAGAACGAATGTGATTCGCAGATGCAGCGTGACAAGCAGCATTACGGATTTGGCGCTGGGCCTGTTGGGAGGGCTCGCTATGTGTTTGCTTGTGCCGCTGTGCCGCCTTCTCGCTTTTCTCCAGATTCTCCGCGGATCAGAAGCTGTCGCCGCGGCTTGGTGGCGGCAGGCAGTTTGCTGGTGTTGTCTTTTGTTGGGCAGTGGATAGTCGTTTCCCGCCCCGGTCCATCGCATCCTTCATCTCCACGTCGTCCCATTCGGTGCACAGTACAAGCAAGGCAAGACAATGCAGCCTTAGCCACCACGTTGGAGGCTTGCAACGGTAGTGGGGTGCATCGCATCTGCCAGGCTCTCAGTTCTCATTTCGCAGGAGACTTGGGTGCTTGGCAGCCGCGACAGCTGACGAGACAAGGAGACGGGGATTCTGGGGTCCTGGGGATGTCGACACCGCTAGGTAGGGGGTCGATCGGTGCATGTTTCTTTTGCTCCAGGGTCCACGTCGTCTGCATCTCGATTATCGGGGCGGGTCGATCGTTGACGATGGGTCGAATCCTCTTCGCATTTTTGCTGCTCCATCCGTCTTGGAGGCCCTCGTGTCGGCCTTACAGCTTCAATCTGACCGACAAAGCGGCGGGTTGCGTCGTTGGGATGCAAGATGGAAAGGAGCATCAGGCATGCGGCAACACCTCAGCCATGATGATGACCGGAGAGAGAGAAGTCTTGGAACTGGCGGTCAGCGCGAACTGTTCATTGGATGATGGTCATGGAGGCACACCACACCTCACCTCACCTCCAGCATTGTGGCGCTTCAAGTGAGGCAGTCCGGAGAAAGGCAAAGCTGGGGGCATACCGAACGATCGAGGCAAGAAGCAGGCCAAACGGAGCAGCTTCCACTTGTTGTGTGACGCCCCTGCCCTACCCCTACCCTTTGGCTTCTCCCTCCTGCAGTCGCGTCCCTCTCAGCCAAGTGTCGGTTGCATCCAATTGCTCCTTCCACGACGGACGCTTCTTTGACCCCCACCCCAGACTTCATGTGGAAGTAGCACCTCCTCCATCTCCTCCTCACCTCAGATCCCGTCCTTCCCCATAGTGCGGAAGATGTTGCCCGGTTCCTTCCTCCCACCTTCACGGCCCCCGCTGTCATCATCGTCATCCGAGGAAACGGGAATGGTCCCGTCAGCAATCAGACGAAGTGCGACTTCTGCGTCTGATGCTCTGTTGCTCGTCTGATGGACACATTCATCTCGTCTGGATTGACATGGAGGAATTCGGCTGCCTGCTATGACCTACACACTGTCAATGGGGAATACCTTGCCCATCCTTTATTCTTATCGAGTGCAGTTCCACAGCCACTTCCCTTCAGTAAGCCATAGTGTTTGTTTGTTCATTCTGTTCATCCAAGGACCAAGGGCCAAGGGCCAGCCAACAACCGTCGCCCAGCCCTGCCGAGCGCCCCCAGACAGACCATGCATGGGATCTGCAGATGCAACAACGCAAATATCTGACCAGACTCGCCTTACAGTGCGGCTGTGATGCTTGAGATACCTTGCCTTTCTTTGCCTTGTCCAGCATTGGTTCTCCTGCGTGACTGCTGTGCCGCCTTTTCCAAGACTCATTCCCCCTCTTCGTCCTTCCTTCCCGGCCTGTGACAGTCGTGGTCCACCAGGTCTTTCCCTCGAGTCCGAGACTCGAGCAACAACCACCGTCCTTCCTTCCTTCCTTCCCTCCCCGCGATATTCGCACCCAGCCTTACCATCTTGAGGTGGCAGTTGCGCCTCTCCGCCCCTCTCCTTCCCCATCCCATGGCACCGCCTGCCTCCCTCGTCCCTCGTCCCGTCTCCACGAGTCCACCTGCCCGCTCCTTCCCTCATGGTCCACAGTGTCCTATTTCGACTTCATCTCTTGGCCATTGCCTCCTGGCGCCTACCCCTGGCCAGCGGCTTCCTCCCATTTACATAGCAAGCATCATTCGGCCGTTGCCTCCTCGTGTTGAAATCTAGACCTTACCATTTTCAACCCCAGATTGTTGCCAACGCCAGTACCCAATTCAGAAAGTGCACTGCTCTTGAATATCCGAAGCCCCGGCACCTTCCTCTTCTTCCTTGCCGGCTTCATCTGCTTGCAGCCTCCTGGACTTTCTAGCAACCATCTTTCTACTTCTCCTCCACGTCCTCCTCCACCACAACCACACTCCAGACGAACCCTCCTCCACCATCACGACCCATGCAACGTCTGCTTCACACCTTCTCGGCCGTGTAACCGCGCCGCACTTGGCCTCTCTCCAGCACCACGGTCTGTCATGCAGCTGCTCGATCCCATGTGGCTACCAGCCTGGGCTGCCTGAGATTAATACACGACCTCGCCTACCACCTGTCGATCTTATTTCGACCGCTCGTTCCTCGACCAGCTCGAAGCCAAAGATCAACAGCGCGCTCCTACTCACGCTTCTCCCTACTTTGCGTTGCAGTGGCCAGTGGATCGTCGCACAAAGCTGCCGTCCAGCAACACGGCATCTCGCTCGGGCTCCGAGCCATCGAGGCCTGCCACTTCGTTTCAACACACCTCTCCGTGGCCTGTCCATCCAGAGTGTCCAAGTTCTTTGTTCCGCCCGTGTTTCCTGTACCACAACTGTCATTACTTTCTTCTTTCCCTCGTGTTTCGGCCCTATCCGACATACATCAGGGGCCCTCGAGTCGCGACCATCCGGCTTGCATTTCAGCCTCCAGCATCCGGTTCCAAGTACGCCTGCCGCTCTGCTCATTATGCGTCCTGGCGTGGAGGACAGAAAAGACTCCCATGCTGACCACTTCACACAGGCGACTCGTCGACTCGTCAACTCGTTCCGACCATCTCACACTCATCAAAGGTCCAAGCCCAACCTCCATATTGAGCCGACCAACGAGTATGGGAGACAGCCACGGCGCTCCCGTCGCAAGGGCGACTTCGGATTCCCTATCCCAAGAGCAAATCGACATCGTCATCGCCCTCGAAAGAGTCGGGGCTTCGTTGTCATTGGTCGGCGTCACCTTGATATTCATCACCTACTACGCCTTCAAGCGTCTTCGGACAGTCCCCAATCTCTTCATCCTTATGGCTTCAATCGCGAACGTTGGTGCAAGTGTTGCCTGTGCAATGGGGTACGACGGTCTTCGTGCCGGCGAAACCTCCGCCTTGTGCCAGCTTCAGGGTTTCCTGCTTGAAATGTTGGTTTGCCCTCACGACATTCCCTCGCGTTGTCACCACTAACATCCACTTCCACAGGTTCATGCAATCGGATCCTTGGTGGTCTTTTGCTATGGCCATCAACGTCTTCCTTGTTTTCTTCGCCGGCGCAAACCCTTCTTCATTCCGCAAACACCTCTGGGTTTACTGTTTTGTCTGTTTCGGCATTCCTTTGATTCCTGCTCTCTCTCTTCTTCTTCTCAGGCCCGACGGGCCAGACGACTTGATCTACGGCGATTCCACAGTAAGTCCAGGTTCCTCGAGATCAAAGGGCATGTCTAACGTGGCTCAGCTTTGGTGCTGGATCAACAACAAATGGAGCGTCCTTCGCATTTACACCTACTACATACCTATTTGGTGCTGCATCTTCGGCTCTTGTGTCATTTACTTTGCCGTCGGCTACCATGTATTCCATCAACGCAACCAACTCCGAAACTTGACCTTTAGCAACCCGGCTAGAGACAACAAAGATCTCTCCTGCTCGGATGAACGAGACTCTGCAGAAAAGGTAGCTCACTGTCACTAACTCCCAGTGATTGGCCTTTTGTTGACACACATCAGAATCTCACAAGTCGCACCGAGTTCTACGGCACCGCTATGACGGAGATACAAATAACTACCGTCACCCCAAGACCTTGGACACCACCAGCGATCCCTCAATCGGCAATGACACCAGACTTGCCTTCCAATCAGCAAACTCGACACGAGCGCTCATGGCGCACAAGTGACGAGCATGATGCCCCGCCAAGCAGTCCACAATTCGAAACGACATGTACTTCAAGTCCACCCCCACCAGAACCAAGACGCTCAATCTTCCATCGCGTTAATTCCGTCAATGAGAAGTTTTCGGCTCGTCTCCGAAGCCTCGACCCTGTCAAGCTTGCATACTTACGGACGAGTTTCATCTTTGCCATTTCGGTTTTCGTTACTTGGACGCCGAGCTCCATCAACCGGGTTTACAACCTCATCAAGCCTAACGACATCAGCTTCGGCCTGAGTGTCGCGAGCGCTACGGTTCTACCGCTTCAAGGCGTGTGGAATGCTGTCATCTTCTTCATGACTACCAAGTCTACTTTCAAAGAGGAGTGGGCGGACATGAGACACCGGCAGCAAGCCCGGCGACTCCACAGCAACTGCGACAGTCGTCTTGGCGGGAGGAGGATCGAGGTTCTGAGGACCGAACACCATGACCGATTCATATGCAATCGATATGGTCATTCCAAAGCCCATGGGAGCGACCAGACTAGCGAGCTGGAGTTGACAGCACCACCGGCTGTTGGGACCATTCGTGCCATGCGGGGGTCGTTTAGTGTATGACTCGGCTGTTGGTGTATATTGAAGGTCATGAGTCCTTCCAGGGACTCGGCCATTATTGAGGAGTCAGGATGTGTACATTGCTAATCTTTTGGGGGGTTGGGGTCAAGTCCAAAACAGCGTTGGAAGAGATACCAACAGCCATTATATTGGGGGATTTTGGAGGTTGCATATTATCCGGGCTGGCGGCGATCGAATCGCGGGGTCCATGTATTTGCTCATGAATTGGCGATGTCAACAATCCGTCGTACATAATATCAGATGCCCATGCGTATCATCTCTGTGCTTCTTCGAGTGTTCACTTACTTCTTTTGGCAAAGCAACAAGTAGGTAAACTGGCGGTGGCCGAAGAAAGACATCATCGGCACGACGAGTCTGTATACTCTCTCATAGTCGAGGCTTAACTTAATGTAGCCCTTGTCGACCAGAAGATCAACACATATCAAGGCCTGCGTCTCTTCCTTGCCTAGATAATTCAAGAGACGAGTTGTGTGAGTAGCAACAGGACGTTACAAATACCAATTGAAAGTCCCGACAACGCATCAGATGCGGATTTGCTAGTTAGTTCATTTTGGATTATGTTACAAATAGCGAAAAACAACATTTATCCATGGAAGTAGTTGAGAGTAGAAGTACATCTAAACCCTCTGTTTCTGCTATTATACGTGGTCGCAAGTTTAAAAAGTCTGTGTTTTTGTCTCATTCAAGGATGAACTCCTTTCCCTATCTTACATGTTTTCTATCCTGGCTCTCCTTCCGCGTTAGCAAACAGCTGGTATTACCACAATATGGGCACTTTAGTCATCTGTATTTCAGCACAAGAGAAAGATTTTTATTTGGTTAGAGCAAGTATTCTTAGCTACTGAGAGAAAAAGAGACAGAAAAGGCAAAAGTTGGGCGCCTGCGTGTTCACGCGCGGCGGATTCGAAACTTCAACCTCGACCACCCCCATGGGGATGCATTATACCACTGCCCCAAGCAGCAAAGGCAATGAAGACTTGATAGGCGGAGTGGACAGATGAGGTCTCGAATGGCGGGTCGACGGCACCGTGGGTATCTGACGGCAAAATGGTCGGCGACGATGGATGGGGCCCATCATCTCCTGCAAGCTTCTCTGTGACCTTGAAAGATGGGCTTAAATGGCAGGATATCTTTTGGCCTTAAGGTTGTTGAGGGATATTTCTCTCTCTTGAGAAAACTAGGATCGGAGTATTTCATCAAGGGTCAAGAAAAAGACAAAAACAGGGTATCTAGGACCATAAGGTGACTCACATATTAGAACTGTAGAACGACCTCAATTATGGAACCATGCGTCACACGAAGGCATGATAATTAGGGACAGAATATGTAGTGATGGAACCAAACAAGGCTCTCGGAAAAACTTGATTGTGGATTGGGAGATGTCCCTGTAGTTGATATAGGAAAAGAAAACCAGCCTGCCCGATGCACCGTAAACCCATACAAAAAACAACAAGAAACCTAATCGTTCTCTGCGCTTCGGTCTCCTCTACGAGAGAAGACATATTCATGATAAATCCAAACGCTGATATCCACGCCATTTCCAACACCCCTTTCTCTGTCCTCGGTCGCTGTCTTTCTGTCTGTCTTTCTCTCTCTCTTGGATCATATCTCGCTGTGACTCTTTCTCTACAGAATCAGATTGCGCCCAGTGCTTTTTCTTCGGTGACATCATTGGGCTACCTCCTTGCCCTTGCCGGTCTCATTTGTTGTCGCGTCGTCTTCTGTGTAGAGACCGTGTTCCTCAATGTACTCGATAACTTGGGAGGGGATGAGCTGTGATGAGTCAGTTTATGCATTTTTCTTCGAGGGGGAAACGGAAGAAACGTACGTAGTCGATGCTCATATTCCTCCTCAACAACAGACGGATCTTAGTACTCGACACGTCGTTGGGGACGACTTGGGGAATGTAGTAGATCTGGTCCTCCCACTCCTTCAAATTGGTCAGCGCCTCGTCAATGTTGACGCCCGCGCGCTCAAGGACGAATGCGCCGAAATCGCCCAGAATGTGACGCAGGTCGGAGGGCGACCACACGCCGGGCTGGCTCATGGTGTTGATCAGGTCGGCACCGGCGAGGACGGCGATGCGCACGCGCTTGCCGTTGCAGCCGCCGCGCTTGACGTTGATCTCGTGCTCAAAGTGGTCGAGGACGACGGCAGTGGGCACGTAAGCCGTCTGCTCGGCCTCCCAGGGGTCGACCATCAGGAACTTAGACGTCTGTTCGGCCGCGATTTCGCACATGCGGCGGCGGTGGCAGGCGGGGGCGAGGCCGCGCTTCTTGTAGGCGTCGGAGACAGGGGAGAGGTAGGAGCCGACGAGCTCGTAGTTTGTGTTGTAGCGGACGTAGTCGGCGGCCATGACGGCCATGCGCAGGTGGAGGAAGGTGATGGGGGAGTAAGAGCCGGGGGCGACGAGGACAAGGGGCTCGCGGTCGGGTTCGGACTGGGTGAGGCGGAGGCGGTGGTCGGGGAAGGAGTACCCGGGAGGCGTCATGGCCTCGATGGTCTCGGGGCTGGCGACCATGGTTGCTGCGGGTTCCGGGGTCGAGGCAAAATTTTGCGAGAGGCGTACGGGGACGCCCGGTTGGAGGTATTGATGAGATGGGCGACGCGGACTCGGAGGTCTGGTTTGCGTCGTGTGTAGCGGGCGCGAGCGAAGGAGGGGCGGTGGTGGTGGTGGTAGTGTCTGGTGTCTCGGGGATGCGGCTATCGGTCGGTGCCTAGTGAGGTGCGGCGCGGGACAGGACGGAGGATGACGGGATCTGCTGGTGAGTCCAGGTGCTTGGTCAGCCTTGCGCTATCGACGTCATGCGGGAATGAAGAAGGCAGACGAGTCGGGAGTACTTGAGGAAGAGACGCATTGAGGTGTGGAAGTACCTTGCTAACGATAGATGGCTGCTGCAGCGATTGATGATTGTCGGACGGCAAAATATGTTGTTTACAGAGTTGAGTTGGTTTCGCCGAGGGATAGAGTTGGGGCGGTTGGGTTGGGTGAGAGGAAGAGCCGAGAGGGTAGGTTGTTTTGGTGTGTGTGTCGGCAAGTTAATACCTTGACGGAATGGTACAGACGCAGAGCAGAAAGCAGAGCAGAAAGCAGAGCAGAGCAGGTTGGGGCGGCGGCGGGCGGGAATTGCGTGACTAAGGTTCTAGATGACACTGAGACAGAAGGTGCAAGGTGCTAAACTCCGGTGCGGCGGCGGTTGCCTTCACGAGCTGCCAGTCACGGAGTATTCGCATCGAGGGCAAGAGGGGTCGGTGGGGCCTTCCTCCTGTTGCAGGTGGTGACTAAGCAGAGCCCCCCACCGCGGGACGGGCTGTGATTGGAGGGGGTGAAGGGGTCGACAAGGTCCGCCGTCTGGTCGCTGTCGGGACGCCTCTCTGATCGCCGCCTTTGGCATGTTTAAGCCATGTGCATTAAACGGCGCGTTTGCTAATTTGTTTCACCCTGCACATGTCCTGGCTGGATTCAGCGGTCAGAACAAGCCGGAACTCGCCCGTGTCTTCCCTGGCTACGCGCAGTTGTTGAGTCTCTGCCATCGGGACTTCATTCCATGTGTGGCCTACCCAAGGTATGATGAGGGCATCGTGGCCCGCGGACCACGCGGAAGTCGAAAGCCGAACCGCCGGCTTTGGCCCGATCCATCAATTGTTCAGTCGCGCATAGCCTTCAACGTTCCGCGGCAATTCATTAGCCCGGGTAGCTAGATGAATGATGGGCGAGACTTGACAGTTGCTGAAGCAATGTGCACTCTTGATAAGGCAGCCCAACTTCGTGCCATGTGCCACAGCAAGGCACCCAGTTGCAGGCGAATCAAGCAGCCTCATCCCGACTGGAGGCAACTCCGTGGAACTCACTGAGAACAGCTCTGTCCTTCTCAAGTCGTTCCTCAGTCCCTTCATCCATTCTCCGATTTTTCCAGACGTTTCTGCTACTGCTCGCTGTCTGAAGAAGAGGGGTAGCAATCCCCGGCCAGACCCTGCGAATGACTTGCCGAAGACACCTCATTCGCTGTCGGTCGCATTCTTTTTTGGCTCTGAACTCTGTCTCAGCAACCAAGAACGAGCAAAAAGAAAACACTGAGAGGCCTCATTAGCCTGGCGGCCACGTGACTGAGTCCCCAAAACTCAATCGCCTCGTGACCTGCCAGACAGGAAGAGAGAAAAAAAAAGCTTTGCAGCTCCCTGCGACCCCCTGCTCCGACATCGCCCCTCGTTTTGGGAATTCGTTAGCGCTCGTCGGCGCTCTCCTCTTTTCGCCGTGCCATCCAGACTGGACCGGCCGCCGCCGTGCCCTATCAAAGACGCGTGCGCTCCAAGCTCTCTTCGGCACCGTCGTCCGTCTTGTGTTGCTCCAACTGCCGGGCCCCCCTTCCTCCTCCTCATCCAAAGAGTGATGACAAAGATGCTCTCAACATCCTCCGTCTCAGCCACACCGGGGGCTGTTTGCTGCTACTGGCCACAGCGTCTCAAATGAGATCGGATGGCAGGTGAAGCGCGATTGACGACCAATCTGAGGCTCATCGGTTGAGCTGCCGGTTGAGACTTTACTTTGACCACTCCTACTACTTTCGAGAAGTTACAAGGAGAACGGATACCGGATCACCCAGGGCTGTGTTGCTTAGCTACATGGAAGGCCGAATGACGCCGCTACCAGTCACATTAGTCGAGAAGAATGAGCACGATGCTAACGAACATCATCAAATGAAATGATTGATACAGGAATTCCACAGCAATAAGACAGCACAACATTTCTCTCTCAGAGTCAATACACGAATTACCTTCCACTTTCATCGCGGAACAGGCTCGCCATCAACAGACATATTTCTGTCCGCTCTGAGAATAACCTTGTGTCACATCACAATAGACTTTCAACACTCAATATCGACAATGACGTCCGACAGGTGGGAAGAAACTCATCCGCCATGCTTCGCCCCTCAACCTTAACCGCATCTCAAGAGATTTTCTCCCCCTCCCCTCCTCCCTCTGCCCTCGTATTTTCAGCTCCATGTCACCCAAACACCATCCTCCGGCGCCCTCATCAATCTGAAAACCTCCGTGGCCCCGTGTCCCCGGCCCCGACAGGCCCCGTCGCTGCCCCTTCAATATCACCCAAACAGCACAAAACCGCAGGGATTCCCCACACCAGCGCTGCCAAAACGGGCACACATCCTGCCTGTCTCTGCCCCCGAAAGACCGCTGAGGTGCCTCCGAACCATTGCCATTCCCACCAATCGCCCTAGGATCGTTCCGACATGCGTGTTTTCTCCTGTCTGAGCTGGGCGCTACAGCACGGAATCTGGAAACCTGTGGGCACTTTGGCTCCAGTCCCACGAGGCCTGAGAAACGTTCTGACAGGAGAAGCAACGCCTGCTGTACTTGTACTCTGTATGTTAGCCCATGAACGGCTTGTGTATTGAGTTGAGATCCCGGTCGTTCGCTTCCCCGAACAAGCAACCACGACCGTCATGCCAGATCCAGCCGTCGCCTGTCACCCTCCAATGTCCCGTCTCGTCACGGCCAGATGACCTTTCCCGTCCTGCCGCGCCCCTGAGCGCCTCCATCAAGCGTGCCTCCCTTGGTGGACAGTGAATAGCCCATCGCCGTTGCAACACGGCAACGACCTACAAAACCAAACCGAGGACCCACGGTTTTTCAGGTCGTGTTCTGCCTTTTCCTCGCTTTGCTTCGTCCTGCTTGCCGAAAACACCCCCCTTCCCAGCAGTCCCGTTGGTTTCATTCGCTATCCTTCGTATATCCCTCCTGTTTTAAGCTGTCTGGTACACTCTTTGTTTCGATTCTTCCCCCAACCCAACCATGAAGGCTTCCATCTCTCTCCTGGCCGCCGCGGCTACCCTCGCCGCCGCTCTCCCGTGCCAGGACCCATCGTAAGCAGCAACAGAGACCCCTAAATGCGACATCGTCTGATGTTGCGAAAATGTTTCCGACGCGCAGAGTGCTGATCAAACCCACAGCGCCGGGTGCGGTGTCACCGGCTGGACCGGCTCCAGAATCGCAGCCCGCGCGGACGTCCTCGCGTTCCCCGGCGCCGAAGGCTTCGGCCGCTACTCCGTCGGCGGCCGCACCGGCTCCGTCTACAAGGTCACGAACCTAAAGTGCGTCGGCTCCACCCTCACCTATTAGTCCTTCCGTCCCCCGACTAACACGGTCACCCACAGCGACTCCGGCACCGGCTCCCTGCGCGATGCCGTCTCTCAAGCCAACCGCATCGTCGTCTTCGACGTCGGCGGCGTCATCAAGATCAGCTCGCGCATCGTCGTGTCCAAGAACATCTACATCGCCGGCCAGACGGCGCCCGGCGGCGGCATCACCGTCTACGGCAACGGCTTCAGCTGGAGCAACGCCAACAACGCCATCGTGCGCTACATCCGCATCCGCATGGGCAAGGGCGGCGACTCGGGCAAGGACGCCATCACCATTGCCGACGGCAACAACATGATCTTCGACCACGTCTCCGTCTCGTGGGGCCGCGACGAGACCTTTTCGATCAACGGCGAGGTGTCCAACGTCACCATCTCCGACTCCATCATCGCGCAGGGCCTGGAGACGCACTCGTGCGGCGGCTTGATGCAGACTAACACCGGCGGTGTTTCGCTGTTCCGCAACGCTTATATCGACAACAAGACCCGTAACCCGAAGGTCAAGGGCGTCAACGATTTCCAGAACAGTAAGTTGCTCGGTGTTTTCATTACGGCTCCTGGAAGCTCTGATGCTAATTCGATGAATAGACGTTGTTTACAACTGGGGCGGCGGCGGTGGCTACATTGCCGGAGACAGCGATGGCGCAAGGTGAGTCTTTTCAAAACCAATCCCCTCCAGCCTCTTCACCGAGTCATCAAGACTAACACCTCCCCCAGCTACGCCAACATCATCAACAACTACTTCATCTCCGGCCCCTCCACCTCCGTCACCGCCTTCACGCGCGGCAACGCCAACTTCCGCGGCTACGTCAAGAACAACTTCTACGACTCCAACAAGGACGGCGTCCTCAACGGCGCCGCCCTCTGCGAGTCCACCACCTGCTACTCCAACATGGCCATCCAGACCACCGCCTTCGCCTACCCGGCCCCCGCCAAGCTGCTCTCCCCCGCCGACGCCGTCACCCACGTCTCCGCCAAGGTCGGCGCCTCCATCGCCCGCGACGCCGTCGACGCCGCCCTCGTCAAGCAGATCGCCTCCTACGGCAAGTCCGGCGCCCTCATCTCCGACGAGGCCACCATGGGCGGCGTCGGCACCATCGAGGCCGGCACGGCCAAGAAGGATACCGATGGCGATGGTATCCCTGAC
The DNA here is from genome assembly GCF_000319635.2 of Colletotrichum fructicola Nara gc5. Classification (NCBI taxonomy): domain Eukaryota; kingdom Fungi; phylum Ascomycota; class Sordariomycetes; order Glomerellales; family Glomerellaceae; genus Colletotrichum; species Colletotrichum fructicola. Next base: position 358,308 of record NW_027094051.1, on the reverse strand, counting down.
GAGTACGAGACTGCGAACGGGTTGAACGCCAACGACAAGTCTGACGGTATGAAGATTGGGGCCGGCGGGTACACCAACCTCGAGATCTACGTCAACTCTCTCGCCCCGGCGGTTTACTGAGCTGTGGACGATGAGTTTGATGAATCGTTGGTGGAGAAGGGACTGTGATGGTGAAAACCCCCCTTGGCTGTACATAGCACGCTCACTTATTTCTTCTTTGTGTATACTGCCCATCGTCGGTCTGCGACGAGGTACATATTCTTTTCAATGGACATACCATTAATCTTCCTGACCTTTGACTTCATCATAGCAACTTGGTGATGTCTCTTTTTGGCAGCGTGAACGCATTTGAAACTCCTGTCGCTCCCGAGTCGACGCATGTTTACCGCAGTGAGGTTCCATTGACTTCACCCACACGCAACAACAGGGTAGCAGGTGAACACTCCTCGACTTACAAGGACTCTTTCATCCATTCCATAGAATCTCTGTCCCAAATCCTATGACTGCGCCTCATAGCTAAAGTCAAAGTTCACCCCGGCCCAGAACGCATCATCCATCAGGTTCTGGCTACCATCCTCGACATCCATAATCGAATCTGCCAGCGCAAACTGCGTATTGTAAACAGACTCAGACGCATCGCTGAACGGAGCCGTCTGCGGCGCCTGGTTCACCGCCTCCCAGCTGAAATCCGCATCCAACATATTCATCAGCGGACACAAATTCTGCTCCAGCGTAGGATGCGTCTGCAACGGATGCGTCTGCGCCGCCGCCGCCTTCTCCCTCATCGGCCCCACACACGCCGCCGCCGCCGCCGCCGCACAGCTCTTGTCCGGGGCGCACTGCTGGAGCAGCGAGTGCGGGATGCGCTCCGGGTACTTCTGGTACAGCAGCTTGATCAGGTCCGACCGCATGCGCCCGGCCGGGTTCCACGACGTCGACAGCTCGCCGAGGACCTCGAGGCACATCTCAATGTACGGCGTGCAGCACGGCCGGCCGCTGTTGCTCATGTCCGGGTCCGGGCTCGCGTACTGGATGAGCACCAGCGACGCCGTGAGGATGCAGTGTGTCGCGGAGATGGGGCTCCTGCGGAAGCCGCCAAAGACCTGGCGGTACTTCTTGCTGGCGAGGCAGATGCGCTTCGCGGACTCGATGCAGAGTGTTTCTGCGCGCTTGATGGCGTCCGTTTTGGGCGCGGTGGTGGTCTGCTTCGGGCGCAGGAGGAAGGGTTTGAAGAGGAGGATGCAGCAGGTGTGGTAGACCATGTTGAGCGTGTAAACCTGGGGGATGTCGTTGGGGCGGTCGATGCGCAGGTCGGCTGGAAGTTCGTAGAACCACGTTTTGAGCTCGAGGGTGCACGAGTGGAGGAAGGATATCCTTTGAGGCCCTTTATATAATGGTTTTGGAGCGTAGCTAAGAAGGTCAATCCAATTGCTCATGATGAGGGGGAAATGCGGATCTTACAGGGCGAGCAGGATATTTTCGAGAATGCGGCAGAGGCCGATGAGGGCTCGGTGAACAAGAATGTGTTTGGTGCATCGAGTCATTTCATTGGCGTCTGTTGTACCGTCACTCATCCTTTCTGGTACTGAAGGGAGATTGACTGCTCCTTGGACGTCCTATGACATGTGAGCCGGATGCTTCATCTGAAATGAGGGTTGCACGCACCAAGAAGTTGCAAACACGACCCGTGTAAATAGCCGCGAGCTTGTCATCACAGTACAGTGCCCAGTACATCTGCCGCCGAAGTTCAATTTCTTCGGTAGGAATGAGATTTGAGCCAGCTAGAGATGTAGCGTCAACATTAAGGCCCATGTCGAGAGCTAAGCGATTTGCCATCCCTTGATGTAGCCAACCGGCAGCATCGCAACCATATGACTGTCTGTCATCAGCATGAAATAAAGACAGACGGTGAGTGAGATGACTTACAACGTAAACCCCAACCAGAATTGACATTGATTGAATGGTTGTAATGGACGGGCGCTTCATGTCTTTGTGGAGGAGCACCTCTGCCTTTTGCAAAAACGGCTTGCCGGCCGAATTCTGGTCTTCAGGTCGCAAGCGTACATCGATCCTGTCTGTGTATCGTGACCCTAGAGCGAGAATGCAGTTGAGGAGGCAAGGACTGTAATAGCGCCCTTTGATCTTCATGCTCTGTCTGAAGAGCTTCTCGTCGACAATCTGGCACCATGGGTTTTGGTACTCAAAGAACAAGTCGATGAGCTCATTTGTAAGGTCTTCTGGGTAGTTTTCACTCTCAAGTCTCTCCAGTGGGAGAATATAGCAGTTCGATTCCACAGATTTCGTTGTTGCAGGACTGCTTTCTTGATCTTCGGCTTCGGGTGTGGTTTCTTCGCACATGTGAATACCTCAATCTCAAATCAACATAGGTTGAGAAGATCACTCACCAGTCTGAAACTCCAACCGCCCACTTGACGGTCCAAAGTATCGCATCTCCCCATCCTGGTCGTAATTCACCGACTCGTCTAGAGACAACGCCCCTTCGAACGTTGTGCAGAGGTCATCAAACGCCGAGGGACTCAGACCAGCCAGCGCCGGATCGCTGCTCCCGGGCGCCAACGCAGTCGAGACGGCATTCAGCTGTGGGGTGGTCCCCGCAGCGGTGAGTTGCGCGACAGAGGCCTCTATATCGATGGAGTGAGACTGCAGGACGGCCTCCAGTAGGTCGATCCTGTTCCTCAAGAGCTGCACATACGACTTTGAAGCGGGCTTGCGGCCGTCCTCCTCGCTCCTGTACATGCAGTTGATGTTGCGCTCGGAGCAGCGGGTACACACGGGGCGTTGTCCATCGCACTAACAAACCGGGGCAAGGTATGATGTCAACATTCTTTCTTTTGTCACCAGAAGAGGAAACACAACGAGCAGGCATGGGTGATGAGACAATGTAGAAAGAGGGAAGAGAATCCACCCACCTTTGCCCTGCGACGTCTGCACTCTTCGCAGGCCTTCGAGGTGTACCTGCGCTTCGGTTGGCTCGCGGCCCGCTCCGTTGACGGTTGGGGCATAGCGGCCAAGATGACGGACGGAGGCGGAGATTCAAGCTGGCCGATGCGGGTTTGCAAGGGTGTGATCACAGAATCGGTTGAACGGTCTGGAGCACGCGGAGAGAGCGGAATACAGATTCCTCTGGTTGCGACGAGGGAAGAGTCCAGCAACGAGATGTCCCCCTTCTGCCCTTCGCCGTGGCTTGTGTCTGTCGTCTGACGAACCCGCTCTTTCACTGAGAAGCAAACGTGCGGGGCCAATCACATGGGGTTTGGAGAAGGGTTACTAAGCTGAGCGGAATATGTATCCCGCGGACCCCCCGCCGCTTGCCCTCTACGTCACGGGTGAAGGTTTATGATTGGTTGGGATGTAAGACTGTCATTGCCGGGAATAAGGCCCTTTGAAAGGCACGCGGTAGAGGAACATTGAGGAAATGTTGAAAAGCATCGCTTGATGGGATCTTGAGCATTTTCCGAAGATATGTACTGACGCATATCGACTTACAAGACTGCTCAAATACCTATGAGGAACCTTCACCTCTTTCTTGAAGAACATACTGAGCCACCTTCCAGGGGAGCCCTCCAAGTAAGCACTTTCATCTTTGCCGCCAGAACGAAAGGTGTCATGATCGTCAAGAGCCTGCAAATGTGATTTCTGTCGAGATCTATGCGTCAAAAAGAGCCGTTTTGCTGTGTCTTATTGAGTGCATCTTGAAGGCAGCCTCGGGTCAATACAAGTCAGCGGCGATCAAATGGAACCAGCAGCGCCAACTGAGCAAGTCATCAATTATTGGAATTGAGGGGTCGCCATGCCATTTATCTACCAATCTGAAAAGAGTGATGGACTAGGGGGGCCGCTCCTGTTGCAGGAAGCTTTAAAGCGGCTTAGGTCTCATCAGCTCGGGGCTCACATCGGAAGCAAAACCCAAAATAGAACTCTAACAGGACGTCACTCCGCGGCCTAGCGCCGAGACAGTTCATCCTATCCTGCCGCCAAGAACCACTCAGCTCCTCGCGACGACCACAGCCGACTTCAACAAATCAGCATGGTACCATAGCAGCAGCTTTCACGTTGGTACGCTGCTCGAGACCAAGTGCTACGACTCAGTCATCCGCGAACCGCCAAGGCAGCCGGCGCTCTCAATCACAGAGCTGGGTCGAATTCACTCATGTCGCCCCAGAGCATCTTCATCCTTTACAATCCTTCCCCTGGACCCCTATCTCAGAATCGCATGTTTTCCAAGGCACCGCAGATCCTCCCCGCGCCCAACATCTCAACCGCGAAGCCCCGAAATTGACATCCCGCTCCGTCATAAACAGAGGCGGGCGCGACGCCATGGACCGAGAGGGACACGGACAGACAGCGGTTCCTGCGTGCTGCGTGCTGCGTGCTGCCTCTGGCCTGCCTCGTTTTAGCGCCACGCATCTAAAAAAGCAAACGCACCGACGACCACCCCCAAACCCAAGTCCGGTGCCATGCCGATCGCTGCCTCCCGTCTGGCCCTATGCAAGGACACACTCAGACCTGTGTGTTTGAGGAGATTGAGAATGATGCTGTTTGGGGATGGGGAGCGGTCATATTGGACGTGTTTCCATCTGCCGGATGCGACGCGACGCTTACGTGGAGGAAGTCAGCCAACCCAACAATCTCGGCCCGCGATGATCTTGATAAACGGACTAATCCATCTTCACCGGATCTAAGACATTAAGCGGGGGTCACGCGAAGAGAGATGATTATGCCGGGCACCTTGATCAAACGGCCTTGGTTGAGCCTCAACTGGCCGCCAAAATCGGGGGACCGGACTAGCTGGGCCAGCACAGATCTGCGCCATCGCCCTACTCCTCCCTCACCCCCTCCGTCAAGACTCAATCGCACTTGAGATGAATTTAGGGGTTCAAAGAGCTGCAGACAGTTCAAAGCTTCCCACAGATGCCAAGGCTCGTTCGGGCCCTCTTGAATTGCCAGGGCCGCGTCAAGTCTGCGGAGAGGAGCGACACGCGTGTTAGGTGGTTACTTGGCTGCATTTCTCGGACGAACTCTGCCTTGATTGGCACAGTTGATATCGTCCTGCAAACGTGTTTGGTCACATTTGGGCGGCCGACGGTCCTTTGGCACGCACACCACCACCGGGTCACAAAGAAACCATGTTTCTGGGGTTGAAACACTCTGATCAAAGACCACGTCAAACACACTGCATCAACCGTGGCAAACCAACAGAATCATGTCTCCAATGTTTGCTTCGACACCAAGGCACCAATCTGGCATGCCAACATGGTATTTTCCATCGCTGTCTCCCCTTTGCCCCTGAATCCTGCGGCTGGCGAGAGAGACATCCCGCACTCACAGGCGGACTTCTCCACGGATGCCCGCCGACCTATTTTCACACAACCCCAACAGCCCAAGAAAAGAAAAAAGCCCGCCGCGCCGCGCTAGCGCCGCAAGCCTCACGTCTGCTTAGCTCCATGCCCCAACGTCCGGCTCGGCGGGAGCACGGCCGGGGCACGGCCGGCCCGGTGCCAGTTTAGCCTCCTTGCCTGCGTCTCCTGCAACTCGCGGGCACTGGCCCCCTTCCCATCTCTCCTTACCCCCCACCACCACCACCGTGAGCCAGCAGACACCGCGAACCTCAAACCGTCAGCGGCGTAACGGTGCGCGTCGTTCTTGTCTTGTCTGCATTAGGGGGATGGTCCGGCGTGGATGTGAAGGGTGATGGTCAGGGGAGACAGACGTGCCGGAGGAGCAAAAGGCACCATAGCCTCTCAAGTCGTCTGAAGATACCACGAGACGCGAACGCCCGGCCTGAGCGAAGGCATGGAGAGACATCTATAAGAACCTTCCCGGGGCGGTGTTTGGTCATCGTGCATCTCCAGCTTCACTCTCCACCACTTTCCCACAACAGACATACACACACACACTCACTCAACTCTCCCTCACTCTCTTCATCTTCCTCCTCCGAGCCAACTACCCAAAACCGCAAAAATGCCTTCCACCGTCGTCTCCACCCCCGTCCCCGCCGGCGTCGATCGCAACCAGGTCCTCGCCGCCATGCACAACCACGACCTGATGGTCAAGACGCTCTGCCCGGCCCTCGTCTCCTACAAGCTCGAGTCCGGCTCCGTCGGCCTCGGCCAGTCCGCCACCTACTCCGTCACCGACAAGAAGCCCATCGGCCAGACCACCTACCAGCTGACCATCAGCAACCTCGAGGACGGCGTCGACACCCTCGTCAACGCCAAGCCCCCCGTCGGCACCCTCGTCATCCAGGGCAAGTGGCGCGTCGTCAACGAGGGCGCCAACCTCATCCTCCGCGAGGAGGTCGACATCGAGGCCAACATGCTCATGAAGAAGATGGCCAAGGGCAACGTCGAGAAGACCCATCCCGAGCAGCACGCCGCCCTCCTCGTCCAGGCCGGCAAGGCATAAGAGACCTGCCTGTGTAAGAGGGCATGGTAGTTGCATGTGGATATACCCTTCAAACTTTGTATAGTTGAGAGAGCTTCCGCCTTATCCATTGAAGCGAAAATGGTTGCGAATTCGGCGTTTTAATATGGGGGGAACTTTGGGGTGATCTTGTCGCATAGATGAGACTAGACGTTTAATGGAAATATGAATTGGAGACTCACAGTGATTGCTGATGACGATGAGGTTTGTGTGATTTCATTCGTGTGAATTCACTAGTGCTTTTGTATTCGAGATGTTGGCTGTCGGTAAGATTAGCTTAGACATTGTAGACAAGACTATGTCCTATTTGCCAAAGACCAGGACGCCCTATCTGTAACACAATTGATCACGTTTCTAGCATCTAACTCATTGCCTTTAACGTAACTCTCATAATTACACCGACCCAGCCTTCTTAGCCCCCTCCGGATCATGCGCCACAACCTCAATCTCAACCCTCATATCATCCTCCCCAAGCCTCGGCACACCCACACACGTCCAGATGGGCTTATGGTTCGGCATCCACTTGTTGAAGTTTCTCACCATCGCCGCCAGCGCCTCGTCGTTGATGGGCACGTGGTACGAGTTGACGCGGTACACCTGCTCCCACCCCTTGCCGCCGGCGTCTTTCAGGTTCAGCTCGACGTTCTCGAACGCCCGGTCGATCTGCGCGTTGATCTCCTTGAAGAACTCGCCCGTCTTGGGGTCCCAGCCGCCTGTTGCGTCGTTCCGGTGTCAGTCAACGTTACTTGAGAGAAAGGTGACATGAAGGGAGGGACGAAGGGGATGGATGGATGACGTCGTACCCTGGCCTGCGCACTCAATCCTGTCGCCCACTCTCACAGCCTGGTTGTAGCTAAAGGTCTTCAGGTTCCGTTCGCCGACACCCTCGTAGGCGTAGTACTTGAGGTGAGACATCGTGATGGCGTCGGCTTCGGTTCGGCTGTTCTTGTCTTTCTTGTGTCAGAGCGGTATCTGCCGTGGCGTGGTGGTGCGATGGGCTGATGTTGGGAGACAAAATAAGTCTAAATATCTGCTCTGGAATGAAGAAATAGATAGACATGACTTGGAAAGACCCCCCCTTTATACACCACTTCCGATACCCTTTTCAGGGTCGGGAGTGCGTCATATCGCCGGAACATATATTCCATGTGCGGGGCTTGGGCACATGTAGTTTTGAAATCACCGCGCTGAAGACCGTGGAAGAGGAGAGAAATTGCGCAAGCCGATGTTTCTTGCCGCATCGGCTGTCAAATTCACGATGGTCTCACTGGGAAAGACAGGAAACAAATGTTCTCACAGTTTGATATCTTGAATGCCTTGCCATGTCAGACCCGTGCCACGATGGTACGATGTCCCTCGCCTCTCCCTTGAGTGCTTTTGGCGACTCATGCCAGGCGCAAGTTACGCCACAGCTTAAATCCACGTGCAAAAAAACAGGAACCAACAGGAGAGTCAGAGAAGAATGCGTTGCTCGATCTCTAGCAAGCGTCATTTGCCCGCACTCATCGACGACAGGGAGTGCAAGAAACCAACAGAAGGGAGGTATTCCAGACACGAAGGACAAAAAATGAGAATGACCGTTTCTTCTTGCCCGCTAACGCTCCAGACCCAGGGCTGGTTGCGGCCTAAAAACGGCACTAGGTCGAGTCCGGCAGGACCCTTTCAAAATTCGGCCCCGGCCGAAAAAGCCCAGGCATCGCGATGAACCCCGTCCGGACCTGGCTCCGATGGGAGGACCCTTCCGGTCTTCTGGATCGGGAATGTCACTCGGGCGCGGGACGTCGACAACTTCACAATATCGGGGAACGTTGCCGACCGGCCATCAAGGGCGGCGACCTGCAGCGCGCACACTCGGCGTGCAAGATGGCGTCTTAGATTCAGCGGCACTGCTACACAAAACCTGCAAGCCTTCCCAATCACCGGCAGGACATCTTGCATGCGCCGCCAAGCACACCTAAATCACCACACACCCCTCAAGCAGAAGCGACGGGATGATCTTCGAAGAGCCATGCCGGCGTACTTCTCCTCTTGCCTCCCCGCACCAGACTCAAACAACATGAAGCCACCATCACATGATGATGACAATTCGCATGCGCTCCCGCTACAAATCACGAACATACGCCATGTACATCCGACACGGCATCAGGGTCCTCAAGCCCCTCAACATCCAAACACTCTTCAAACCTCGCCGAGCACCCCCCGCGCCGATGATCAGTCGTGGACAAACCCGACCGGGCCCTCAAACGCCAGCCCGCAAGCCCCCCAGCCCAACCATCCCGCCTCCGGGGCCCCGATCACAACCGCTTTCTGACAGATCGTCCCCTCCCCTCAACATGTCGTCATCAGCCCTCTTCGCCCCCTGAGCAAATAAGCATCGCACAACAACAATTCGGTCCGTGGTTCGTCGGCTGTTGGCCCCAAAAAGGCGAATTGACTTTCCCCCGAAAAAGAACCCCCGTCGGCGGCGCGTAGACGGGACGCATGTAATCCAGCAGACTTTCCACACACCTCTGCCCATCATCATGTATACAGCGCCCAGTCTCCAATCACGTCTGATGTCAGTCGTGTCGCGCCGTCAGCCGTCCAAACGACGTCGACGTCGTGCGACCGACGCTCCCCGGTGTACCCCCGTAAGTCGCGTGGAACGGTCGTTAGCGGCAGTCGGTGTCTGTCGTAAAGCTGTAGCTGCAGATGAAGTTTCCTCCTTTCCCGTACTGATACCGTCTCGGCAAAACCCGACCGAGCCTCTTGTCATGCGTTCCCCCATTTCGTGTTCCATCATCCGTGTTCCGTCGGGTGGCTGGTGGTCGGGTCGCGACGTAACTGGTACTCGGGGTGGCGAATGACGTCGTTGCAGCCTTGAGGATCGTAGGCGGTGGATCGTCGCGTGGCGGCGGTAAAATTTCTGACAAGCGCAATGTATTCGTGAACGCCGGCATATTGGATATGTGAGATTGGGTATCCAGACCCGCTGGACGATCTCGTGTTCTACGTTGCTCTGTACATTGCTGTTGTCGCATGTCTCGGTTGCACGAACCACACCACTCACGGTGTCTGCCACAAAACTTTGGTTGAATTGAAGGTCGGCGCCTTCTCCGCCTACAAGCAGGTATATACACAAAAATGCGAACGTAATGTAATAATTCCCAAGGCCCGAAGCCTTTTACCAGTAACCGTGACGCCTAATGCTACCCAATGCCCAGTGTGTCATTTGATGGTGTTGAGAACCCCAATGATGATGAAGATCGTTAGTGTACAAGTCGCGAACCGATGCAAGTTTTTGTTATCCACTCCAATACCGTAACCGTGCCGAAGCCGTAGACGAAATGATGAATATAACGCTGTAGGCCAACTCGGCCACAAGGGGTATCATGCCCTCGAATCCTGAGAGCTGTGTCCGATTATGCTGTGTAGCGAGCGCCCCGGGGTAGTCTACCCGGGTAGTGGGATGTCCATAGTTGGCTGAAAAGCCGTGCCGTGTGCTCGGTTGGCCAGGCTGATGGTGACCTCAATCTGATGGTCGAATAAGTGTATCTCGCGTCTCATTCGTTCGTGGATGTGTCAACGCGGACCAGACTATGCTGGGTGTATCTTCCTCCTCTTCCGCCGCTGTCCTCCCGACAGCTTATTTCTTGCCCTTGCTTGGTGGCGCAGTGATCTTGCTGGTGGTCATGAGATCGCCAATGTACTTTTGGAGGAACTTGTTGTTGCTGTCGAGCTTGTCGTGCTCTTCGCGGACGGCTTCGATGCGGTTGAAGATGGTGAGCAAAGACTCTTGGAGTGCCTTCGCGTGTCTGGGGAGCGCTGGTCAGCTTTCAGGTCCACAACATGATGCGTGGTGGTTCGAATCCTTACCTCTTCAACTCTTCCCTCGCCTCTCTGCCCAGAGCCTCAATGTCTTCGCTCGTCCTCCTCGGGCTCATTGCCCTCACATCGTCCGGTCCAAACTCGGTATCGATTGGCCCAACAGCTGAGCTATCCCTCGGCACTACTAGCGGTCCACTGCTCTTCCGGCTCGGTAGGCGAGGGCGAATTGGGGTAGGCTGGTGGATCTGGGGCTCGTCGTGCTCGTGGTCGACCGATGATGAGGAAGAGCTCGAGTGCGAGCGCTCAATGTGAGGAGGCAGGTGCGACTCGCCGTGCTGTTCTTGGTGTTCGTTGTCCATGATGCTGAATTATCGTCGTCTCGTCGTCGCGATGCTGTGACTTGTTTCGGTGTGCCGATGGTCGGTGAAGATTATCGTGGAATCAGTGGAGGTGGGATTCGGGTGAGTAGGTATGCAGAAATTGGATGTCTGCAGCAGGAGGAGTGCGAGAGGGCGGCTCAAAAGGCAAATGTGGTTGAATTGAATAGGACTCCGTCACCAGGGCCAAGTTAGGAAACGGGGTCTTGCCACCATGCAAGCAGGGTCAGGGCTTAGTGCAGTGAGCGAACAGTGGCGGAGAGGGGGTAGTCGAGGATGAAGGAAGAAAGAGTCAGGTGGTTGCAAAGGTGGTAGCGGTGATGGTGGTGGTGGTGTATATGGGGCGTGAGGTATTATGGAATGTAGGGGTATTGGTGGTTGTATTCCGGAAGCAAGTAGGGTCCTACCGGTCTCTCAAACAGGGACAGGAGCCGGAGGGCGGGAGAGGTAGGGAAGAAGAGCAGATGAAAAAGAAGACAACCCAAGAAGACGGGCAAGAGTGAGAGAAAAAAAGGCGCGGTGGGCCGCAGAAGGGTATGAATGGGGGACGAGGTCTCGTGGGTGTGGGTGGGTTTTTGGGTTGGGCAGAGTTGTCGAGGAGTCGCTTTGAATTTTTCCCCTTCCCCTTGTCTTCCTTGTCGCCAGGTGGTGGAATATGGGTCTCTCTTGATGCTCGTGGAGTGCTCGTCTGGTTCGCCTCGCGCCGGGTGGTCCTCTCTACTAAGTACCCTTCCTACCAAGTAAAGTAGAGGTGTGCCCAGGTACTGCGCAGTACGGATACTGGTTTGGTTTGCTGGCTTTTGCTTGTTGGCAAATGCTGGCCCTTGATGGGTGGGGGTCTGAAATGGCTATCGGAATTTGAGGAGCGAGAGAAAAGAGAAGAGAGCCCCAGAGAATAGGTGATCCGAGAGTGGGAATGTCGTGGGAGTAATACGGGATTGCGACCGAGAGTCAAGGCGGTTGCGTCGACGTCGTGTGTGTCGGTAGAGTATGTAGTGTACGTTGTGCGCCGCCTTGTGTTCGTTCAAGGTACTCTGTACAGCAGACGGGAGTACAATGGAAAAGAATGGGAATAGGAATTGCCAATGGCGAATGGCAGAGAGCAGGAGGAAATGGACGACAATGGCTGGCTTGGCTGGGTGTGGGTTTGGGTCGACAGTTGACGTCTACAGGCGAGCAGGTGGCCGCGATCTGCGGTACTTGGGGGGGACAAGCGCTGCCCTGAGTGATGACTGCCCGCTGCTGGGCCTGTGGTGTCGATCGGGGTACTGGAGCCTTCGTGCCCTTCGGCCAATGTCGTAGGTAGTACGAGCGGTATGATGGTCGTTACTGAGAAGAGAGTAGGACGGGGGTGATCCCCAAGGGTTGTCGAAGGCTTGGGAGCCTTGGATTGCTTGGGTTCAGTCAGGGTGGAGGAGGGTGAGGGATGGGCACGACAGGGGTAGCCAAGTAAGTACCCTGCACACGTCCTAGGAAGTAGGGAAGAGACAGGACCAGCGCGCAGGGGATCCGTAACGGGTTGGCGACTGGCTTAAGCGACGGTGTGGAGCAGGATGATGTTATCGCAACCGTTTTGCTGTATTCGTATCGTCTCTGCAACTCTGTTGTGTTGCGTCTCTCTACGTAGCCAGGTGTTTACTTGGAGAGAGAGCGAGGCTATTTGCAGCTTTGGTTGGTCGGTGCGCCTCAAAGCGGTGGTGGGCGGACTGCGGATCGTGTGGTAGTGCTGAGGTTGTCTGTCTCCTGGGTACTCGAGCGCGAGAGGAGAGCTGAAGCCGAAGCTCGACGTTGATATTGACGATGGGCAGAAGATATGCTCCAACGGTTGTGCGGTGTGCGATGTTGAGTGGTGCTTCGTTGACCGGTGTGGATGGCGAACGGTGGGTGGGAATGATGGGGCCGGCGTCTGGATCTGAACCTGAACCCTGAACCTCAGACCTGAGGAAGTATCGCGACGATTCAAAGCAACTTCTGGGTTCCGGTTGTCTGGCTAATTGTCTTGTGTGACGTGAAATGGAGGTCAAGACGACGATGAGATGCGCGCCTGTTTCCTCTGCGTTTGAGCAACTCGGGGGTATTATCGCAGTCAGGCATTCATCGACGGTGACACACACGGTTGCGATGATGCAGGCGGTACGGAAAGAAGGTCTGCCTTATGCAAGCAGGAGAGATGCCGGGTCTCGGGGTCTCGTGGTGTTGTTGATCCGCTGAATCGAGGAACTGAGAATGCAGCACCCACCCACGATGGTGGTGGTGTCTGTTGCCACGGTGTGCTGGCCCCGGTGTTGTTCTGCTCGCGGGTGCAGGGGAGAGACACACCGACACTGGAATTGAGATTGACGAGGGCTTCAGCTCGATGCCATTCAAACCATGCGTAGACGGCGTGTTTGTGATGTTTGCGCTTGAGACGGACGGATGCTAGCTCTCTCCCCCTCTCCCCCACCTGCATGTCTGTGCAGCCACTGCAGCGGTCTTTCCTTTCCTTTCCTTTGCTTTGCTTTGCTTTGCTTTGCTTTGCTTTGCTTTGCTTTCCTTCCTCTCCCAGCCCCGATTGAACATGGCACTTGTCGTTGTGGAAGGCACGAGTCGGTACGTACCGGGCACCTGCCTACCTATTAAAAGGCAAGACTTGGGCAGTTCCTTCCTCGGCGGAGGTTGGCAGCAGGAAGGATGGAAGGCAGGCACGATGACGGAGGAATCAGGGAAGGTGCTTCCAGGAGGTACCGTACCTCAGGACTTCCTTCCCTCACTGTTCCCAATAGAAGCTGCTAAAAACAGGGGACTGCTGCTTCCCACCGAGACAACGTCGCGCCTGCCTTTCTTTCTTGCACTCTGACTGGTCTCTTTGTCCTGGATTCCTGGAAGCCACGCAGCACGTAGCGGTACGTACCGCATTAGCGGGTCCTTTAATTCGGTGTCCCGGGCCTAATTTGGCACTCGAACCTCAGGCATGCTTTTCTGCCCACATGTCACTCTGCTCTTTCCCCACACATTGTGACGCGAAGCTAAGGTGCTCGCATCTTGACTCGGTACGTGCCTTTTTTTTTTTTTTTTTTTTTTTTTTTTTTTTTTTTTACCTCCCCCTCCCCTCCCGGGCCCTTCTGCCTCACCCGCCGCCTGTCCCTCGCCGCCCCCCTCTGTCCGCTCATCTCCTCCGCATCCGCCGTCCTTCACCTTGAAACTCACGATACTTCGACCTCTTCCGAATTCTTCTACCTGCACTAGTCGACGGCACTAACGTGTGTGACACGGAGTCTTGCCGACACATTGTCTCCATCAACCAGCCATCTGTCACTTCGAGAAGAAGAGTTTTATTTTATTTTTTCCTCTCCTCCCTGCCCTCTACTGTCTTTGGTTCTGCCTTACCTCCACGGACGTATCCTTCCTCACCGCATTCTAATTTCTAATCGTTTCCCCTCTCGATCGTCACTTTCGGCGTTGTGCGACCGTTGACGGCCCCCCTACTCCTGCCGTGTCAGCTCCCTGCAAACCGCTGCGGCATGAATGACCTCTGCCATGATGGCAAAAGCAAAGCCCATGGCGGGACAGAAGCAACAATTTTGTTTTTCCTGCGCTGACCTCACCTCCGCTGGCTGCTGACCTGATTTCCACGTGTACAGATACCGCAAGCTCCCCTCTCGTCATCGAGGGACCCCTGAATCTACACACGCACCGCACCGCACCGCAGAGCGAAGATGCACACGCAGTGCAAGGCAGCCAGTACCTAGCCGCAGCGGCACGAGAGACGCAGTACTCCCACTGTACTGTACAATTGTCTTTCACCCTCCACACCTCGGCCGCGGCCAACCAGCTGCAGCAACGGCAACCCTTTGGACCACCCCTGCCGCCGAAAAATTGGCTGATCAGCGCCTGTGACGCCATACCCTCCACGGTCAAGACTGGGATCCCCCCTTCTCCACCCGCCGCGACGAAGCAGAGCGGGAACTTGGGAAACTTGAGGTGAACTCGGGAACTTGGAGGAATCGCAACCTGCCGCCAAGTCTAGCGCGAGCCTTTTGACTGGCGCGCGCCCTTCTCCGCCGCCCACTCTCCGGCAGACACCAGCCGGTTTGGCGGCCTTGCCGCAAGAGGGGCACATTAAGCACATCAACAACTACACGCCAACCAAAGGCCCGTCGTGATATTATGCCCAGCCTACAGCGGATTCCGATTGCCATGTTGCCTTCCATCTTGAATCACCGCCCCTCACTTTCCAACACCACCCGCCGCTTGTTTCGCCAACCATATCAGGGGCCTTGAGCTACCTCACGCACTTGTTATGGGGGCACGGGGGTCCGCGCAGGGTTGCTGTGGGGGTGTTTCTTTGCCCTTTGACCCCTTCATGATCGATCAACCGTCCCGTCCAACCGTTTCTTCCGCTCCTTCTCGTGTTATCGTCAATAAGCCGTCAGATCAGATACGACGAATTCACCTTGGCTAGCCATCATGATATCGTGATCATAAGACGATGCCTCGTCGTCTCTATCTCTTTCGTCATTTCAACCAGCTCAACCAGCCCTCATCAATCGTCATGTCGAGTTCGTTTCTCCCGCCGGAGACCGGCGGAGCAGGGCATCCATGGCTGACTTACTCGTGGCGGGGGATTGGGCAGCCACGATGGCTTCGTCGAAACACTGCGGCAGCAATGTCCACAGGCGCCACGGTCCCTTCCTGTCACATCTCGGGATACCGCCGTCCGCAAATATGACAGGATCCCTATCCCACTGGCTGCGCGCTGAGGTAGCGGTAGGCCCCCAAAACCCTCAGCCGTCACTTGACTGCCCACACCCACCCCAAGACCCTCTCGGCCCCGTTCCTACATTAGAACAGCCGCCCGACCCAAGTCATATTCAGCGCGACCTTACGGATACACGAATGTCCCTCGCGCACACTACATTAGCTTGGCCAGCTCCACGGGTCCGACTGGGACGAGAGACGACAGGGACATGCAAGGCAGCACAAGCACAAGTCAAGGAAAGGCATGCCGGGCAGAAAACCGAAGGCGCCGAAGTGACATGAGGGCAGCCTGCGTTGCCTTTCCTAATCTGCCTGCTGCACATTCACCGGTTACGCTTACGGATAGTCGCTGCTGCAAGAGAAGGAAATCAACCGTCGAAATCGCGAAAGAAGCATAACGCTGTGTGTCTCCGATGCAGGGACCCTGGAAACAATGACTTCGATCTCAAAAGCCTTTTCTTCGCTTCGCTTCGCGCAGAGCCCCTCCCCTTGTCCTCCCTTCCCCTCGGGCCTTCATATCTGGCGCTTGTCCAATCCCCTCAACTGTCAGCAACAAACTTCCTGTTGGCCCCTTGAACTTTGCATCGGAGGCCTGAACCCCCCATATTATTACTTGAACCATCCATTTTCTTCTTTTCGGTTCCTCCATTTCCGATGCCGTCCTGCGGCTGCAGCTGACTGAACGGCAAACCCGCCCTCAACACGCAATTATCTGCCTGCGCCCCTCCGAGTGACTTCAGCGCCACAACCGTCGGATCTTTCCTGTTGCTGCAAACTCAACAGCCAACCTGACACACCGAGGGGGTCTCCGGGCAAGGTACCCCGGAGCCCCTGACACCGGCCGAGTGATGTCATCGGATCGACGGGTCAAACCTGTCCCTCATTCGCCTTCAGCCTCTCAGATCTCTGTTCCGTTCAACCACTGCCATCTTAGCAGGCGGCTCCCTGCCTCATAACACAGCTCCGTCCAGTCACGAGTCAAACTCAGCCCTCTTCTTTGCCGCCATCCCCACATCCGTCTTCGTCACCCTTCAAGCGACGTCTCCCCCGCCCTACCGCGCAGTTCACTATCGTTCAGCGTTCCGTCCAACCGTGCGGTCCAAGTATCTGTCATTCTGCCGCCGGTGTTGTTTCACCAACTCGTCAAAATAGCCAACGTCTGGGGAAGAACGTTGGGGGCTACATCGCTGACAGACTTCCGCCAACTTCGCCAGGGAATGCACACTAACCAACGTGGACACCACCACCATCGCCTCAGCTTTTGCATTATCAAAAGAGACGATCTCCATGCCCAACTTCAAGCATCACCAGAGGCTGTTTGCACCGTCCCCATGGTTCGCCTTGCTACCATCCGAGGCAGGCTGGCTGAAAACGCAAAAGCAGGAAGCCTTGGAACGGCATCGGCCCAGTTCAGATAAGATTTGCCTCACCGTCTCACCAGAAACAAACCATCCCTCAGGACCGCCGTTACCCCTCGACCGTCGTTCGTCGAGTCATCGTGTGTTTCCCAGCAGATCTTCCCGTTGCCGCTCGCCCAGACGGCATTGAATCCATTGCATCGTGACAGGCAGATCATCGTCATTAGAGAAGGACCAATGCCTAACATGCAACAACCAACCTCCTCCCTCTCCGTGCCCACTCCCCGTCCTCCCCGATACGCCGCTGAAATGTCCGGAGACATGGCCAAGTCACAAGTACGTGCCGGAGATGGTGAGCGGACGTGATCATCATCATTACATGTGCATGCGGTCCACGAAACCCACGAATAGTGGGCAGGCAGGGCAGAAAAGACGGTCTGACGGATACTTCAATGACTCTCTGATACAAGTCGTGTACAACGTCGCAGTAGTAATGCCCCCCTCGTCATGTTGGCTATGGGGGAGAGGCCGTCTTGAACAGATGGTTGGACGAACGAGCCTGCTCCACCGTACGCAATAGCTTACCATCGACCATGGTTCCCTTCACAAATCCCTTCGAAGCGGGCTCCATTCTCATCCATGTTTTGACTCCCTGACAACATTGGGACTTTTCGTCCAACAAAATAAAGAAAAACACGGAAGGCCATCCGGTTTTTTCTTCGTCTCTGCACCACCCCCTTGGCCGCACAGCCGCTGTCTTGCTCCGCGTTGCAACCTCACACACCAAGCATTCCCCGGCCGGCAAGGCATTCCATAAGCTTTGCTGTTCTTTTCTCCATCGAGCAGCGCTCAGGACTATTTCAGCAAGAGTTGCAAATGTATCGAGGTATACTGTATGAGCCAACAAAACACCCGAAATTAAATCCCAGAAATTTGGGCGCAATCCGTGCAAGGAGCCTGCTTTTGCAAAACAGAAAAATCCAAATGAAGTGCATGCAAGCCACAAACACGGCGCTGCTAACCCGAAAAGAACACTGGAATGCCATCATGGCATTTCCAAAATCTCCCAAACTTTCTCCCATGCTGCAAGACCCGGCTTTCTCGAGATTTCGCCGTCTTGCGTGATCTTTTGCCTTTCTCTCTCTGTCCCAATCCCATCCAAACGAGGAACCCCTTCTTTGCTTATTCTCGCACTCTGCTCTTCTCTCCTTGCCCTCCATTGTCCGCCTTTTTTGTTCCCACGCCCACGCCCCCCTTCCCCTCTCTCCCCCTCTCTCCCAAGACCAAGATTCCCAACGAGGTAATAACAGCAAACGATCGGCGGTACCCAGCACGCACGACGAAAACTCAGCCCCCAGCCAGCGCAGCGCGCCCGGCACTCAGGAAGCACAGTGAGCAAGAGAAGCAGCAGCAGCAGGGTGACGATCCCACAATAAGCCCGACTCAGCCGATCATCCGGCGGCCAATGGCATTTTCTTGCACGGGGATCGTCATAAAACGGGATATATCCAAGGGATTGGCAAAGACTGACCATCCCAAAGTGTTTGTTGTGTAATCCGCGCTGCTGCACTGTACCTTTTGTACCGCACAATTCTCATCCTACAAGTGACTTTGCGGTTGATGCTTGCTGTATGGACGGGTTCGGGGGCCGGTGCTGCTGCGACTCCTTCGCCCTGTCGTACATCCTGTTCCTGTTCCCGCACCGTCCACTGCCTTTGCTGGACCTCCGGCCCTCCGGCAACGGACGGCCAACCAACGACCCTATCACGGAGCATCCTCACATTTCATCGACAGGCTCATCAGGCACAGCATGTCCCCGACGTCTCCTCTTCCACTGGAACACCAGAGGAATAATACAACGCCCTCTTCGTTTTTTTCCAGTGTGTGCTTGCTTGTTTCCAAATCATATTCGCGCGCCGCCACAGTACTTTCGCCCCTCCCAGAAGAAAAACGGAACACTCGTAAACACCCTTCCGGCAACCTGCTCGTCTAACCGTCCGCTCACATGGCATCGTGACTCTTACATTACCATTCACTGCCCCGCCTCTGAAGCTGGTGTTCAGAAAAAGACCGGAGCTTCCTGTAAACACCTGCGAATGAACATCGTCGTGTGCAGACGCCGGTGGGACGCAAGGGCAAGAAGGTGGCAGCGGCCAATTTTCACGACCGCGCCAAACTTGGAATTTCCCTTCCCTCTCTCCAAACCCTGTTCCTGTTCCGTATCGTGACTTCTTGCTGACTGCTGGCGCTCTCCCTGCACGCTCTCCGTCGCAGGCGTGCCCAATCCCTTCGCCATCACATCCCCGCCCTTCTTGGCCCCAGCACCCTAAATAGACGGCCGATGTTGGTTTGCCGATGTCGAAGGCCGCCTGTTTGGCCTCATGTTCTTATCCTCCCCCGTCCCCGTCTCTCATCAGCCAACCAAAACCCCTCCACACCGTCGTCTGTGGACTTTGGCTTTTGCGCTGGGATGATGGACGGAGAGAGGGGCGTCTGATTGACACTGCGCTGCGCTGCGTTCGGGGGGCATGACAGCCGGCGGCGGGAAGAGGTCAGATGAGACCGGACGGCGACTTCTCTACACAACAGACGCGCAATCACCTTACTGTGTCTTCTCTGTGCATCTCCGCAACTAAACTGCTGAGTTTTAAGAAGCCTATTCTGTTGTTCTGTCCCTGTCTGTTGATGCCCAGTCGGCTGTGCCTTGCTGCGCTGACGATACGCGGCTGGGGTTGGTTGCGCGACGGACGACCCGCAAGTTCTTTGTTATTTCTCCCTTTGCGTGTCACGGAGGCCCATCCGATGCCGTAGCTGTCCGTCCGCCCCTCCCCTCGCATCCCGTCTCATCTCGCATGTGACGTATCTGTACCCGGCCCTGTTTTCGTGTAATAGTTACTCCTTCTTTCCGGGCTTTTTGAGATTTCGGTTGCCACCACGATGTAGTAAGGGCATGGTCAGATCAAGTTATGTTGAAATACATTTCCGTGGCCAAAATATTGCCTCGGAGTTGCGTGATCCCGCCAGGAGAGGAGGGGAGTGGGCAAGCCGCCTCGCCGCCGTCGCCGTGCACGGCTCTGGAGGGCAGCTCCCAATCTCGGACACTCTCTCGGCGGGGGTCTTGCGGTTCAATGTTCAAGCCCAATCAGGAGACTACCAACTCACACTACCAGCCTAAAACCACCGGGGATTTTCTTCCACAGACGAGAGATATCTACCCACACATTCTCCAGAATTCATTCACGCTCGGCCTTCTGCCGGCCGAGTGAGTGAGAGACAAAAGCCCACGTATCCGTGAGAGGAGTTCGTGTTCCCATGATCGGCTGGGAAAGGGCTTGGCTCCCATTTTTTTCTCGTGTGCTTAGCGTGTTACCGCCGAACCCGCGTTCGTTCGCTCGACGCGTGTTCCGTTCGCGGTGAAGATCAAAAACTGGAGAATATTGCAGAAAACGCGCACATTGAAATTCCAAAAAAGACCGATCAGTTCGCAGATGGAGATGACCCACGTGGGTATCGGTTATCGGGAGCTCGCGCGAAGAACGACTGAAAAAGGGTGAGTCAAGATGAAATCCCGGTCGATACTGCGTTTTGGCGCCAGACTTGGGGGATATCCAACACGCTCACGTACTTTCTGGGGGAGCCAAGAGGTGTGATGATGCTGCAGGCGATGAAGTCTGAAAATCGGGGCATGCTCCGGGTGTACCGTTTTGATTGATCCTGAGCAAAAAGCTTGACTCGGATTCTGAACGAGGAAGCTCCCTTTTCCGTAATAGATTGTCCGTCTCTCTGCAGGTGAATGTTCTCTCCTCGGGGTTTCCCTTGTAGATCGTGGCAGGAGGAGAGTTTCCGGCTGCGGCTGCTGAGCGGCACATGTTGTTCACACCTTGGGGGGTTCTTCAAGGTGGCCATGCTTACTGGATGTTTGACGCCCACGCCACGTAGAACCAAGGCCGGCTCTCAGCGAAGCTTTGGTGTGAGTGAGTTTGAGATGGGGGTGGTTTAGACGCAGGCTTTCACTGCGGGCGCGAGAAGTGCTGGGTTGCTCACGTTGGATCTTGAGACGGGATGAGACGACGACGTGAGATGGTAGCACATGGAGGGGTGGTGATGACGGCTTCTCTGATGATGAGTGAGAGGAGAGGGACGGGGAGAAGTTTAAGGGTTCTTTTTGAGTTTATCTATGACGACGATACCTGCCTGATTCGTGAATGAGGTGAGTTCGACGGCGTGCTTGATTGGGGGGAGCAGAGTGGAATGCTTACACAAGTTTTGGCTTTTCGATGGGAAGGGGATCTCTTACACGGGGTTAAGGTTTCGATGTCGTCGAAACTCAATTCTGGACGGAGTTTACTCCTGAGTTTTGAAGGGTTGGTGGTGTTGGGCTATTGTCATTGGCTGCTTTGCGGTATTTGAGATGGGAGACAACGTGAGAGTTCCAGCGTGCTTGAGGGAGTTGATTGGTTTGTGTAATCAACTCCGTGGTGACTTTACGCTTTCATGGTGATGTATTGTTAAGTTGCAAACCTGCAGCCCGGCCCCGAAGGTCTGGTTACCGGCTCCGAAACTTGTTGATGTGAGGTTGAGTTGTTGATTCTCTCACAACTATCATCCTGGCTGGAAGTAATTAGAATCGTGTGTTTTATAAGTCAGGGCGACAAAGACACAGGCTGAGATGTAGGTTAAGTCCTAAAATAAATCATGATTTCTCTTAAAGGCCAGCGCAGTTGTGTTAATCAAATATGAGAGGCTTGATGTTGTCGTCGCATGTGAGAAAAGATGTCGTGAAGGCTATATATCGTTGCTCCAGTCCTCCTAAATTCTCTAAGAAAGTCAGCCTAGCAATCAATTTAATACCTTAGACTCCATTAACGTTTCGATTTGTATGAAGGCTTTATATGTTGTAAAATTAAGGCATTGGCTCTTGAGGGTCTTGTTAGATGTCTGAATTCTGCAGACGAGCATGGATTTCTAGCTAAGGAGAAGGAGCTCATGACCTACTAATGTCTGTGTTAAATTCGAAAATCGTCGGAGGATATGCTCAGAATAGTTGCGCATGCATGTTTTTGACTAGGTCATATATATAATAGTAAACATGTTGCAGCTTTTTCTACCTGAAAGATTCTAGATACCAAGTAAATCAATATCAGCATCTCTATGGTATGTTGAAGTTCGGTCCTGCGGGTACAAATATTCTTACAACCTGGGAATTATCTAGACGTCTGGCCCCATGGCCACAAGCAGCCTATTGTACATGTAGAAGTATTCCCGAGGGGACAGACAATCCTGAACTTGAATACTCCTTATTTCGCAGGCACAAATGGACGTCTGGTTGTGCGACAGTTTTGGACACCTCCTGCCTTTCATCCTGTCGTTCATTCCCTTCTTGAGCTTTTCTTCTCACCTCGACCGCTACCGCGTCCACTTCTACAGAAGATTTCAGGGACATAAAGTGGAGGGCCTCAGCCGACTTCTTACCTTGAACAACCCTTCACCTCGAACAATCTTTCACCTTGATCAATCTTTCACCTCGACCAACCTATCATCTAGACCGGCTTTACACGTAAGATAATCCAGGCTCGTGCCCCATGCAACCTTTGCCTCCCACCAGCTTCTCACCTCGTCCAAAGTTGAAACCTCGACTGTATTTTTACCGCGTGTACTATCCTATCTAGTTCAATTTTCACCTTCTTTTCCCTGCATCTTCAACTTTCACTCACTCAATTCTCCTTGAAACCTGTTGTGAAATTAACCTCACTAGTAACAGTCTTCAACAATGCCGCGCGACAAACACAAGGAAAAACGGCCCGCAGTTCACAAGTTGTTTGACAGCTCTCGGGTTAACACGACGGATGCCTCCCCAGAGATTCAACGTAGACCAACCAAGAAAAGGAAGGAACGAACTTGCGTGGATGAACAGCCCGTATCCCAGGCGGGGTTGAGAAGCAAGTGTGAGAGGTCGACGGAAGGATCTACGGAGCGCGATAGATCCGCAAACCCCAAGCGGAGAAAGATTGGTCTCAACCAAGCGTATGTTAAACCGTCACCACCTTACCAAAGACGAAGCTGCTAACCAATAAAATTCTAGTTACCTTGGCTTGGACAACGGAAGCACTGCCATCAGGGCCAGTCTTTGCGTCGAAGTCGGAGATCGTAGCATCTTTTACGACGTGAGAGACCCGGAATGTCCTCCTCAAGGAGCTAACAACGGACAAGATTTCGACTTCCCCTCGGCGCTCAAACCATCCACAGGCCAAACAGGCCACGACGCGCTTCGCGCAGGTGGATGGCTGAGTGTTAAATCTCTCATCTACGAACTTGTTCGACGAGCTAACGACGACGCCAAAGTTGATAAGGATGTCCAGTCGCTTCTGAAAAAAACATTCAAAGGCGACCTCATTCTAAAGGAGAAGGAGCGAGAAGAACTTACCACAGACCAACTTCGTGCGCACGTCGTGGAGTGTTTCCGAAAAGTTGCCAAGGCTACCCAAGACACGTGTGATCGAGAGGGTCTATTCTATGACCGCATTGCTGTCACGCTCCCCGTCACATGGAACACGCCGCCGTTCCAGACAATGTATGCAGGCATTCTGGAGGAAGCGTTTCCGAACATCATTCCCGAAAACTTCGTATATATCTACGAAGCAGAGGCCGTGGGTCATTATCCCCTACACGGTCATATAAGGGCCATTCTACAAAGACCAGAGGGCGACGAGAAGTACCCGCACAGGGTTATGGTTGTGGACTTTGGCGGCCACACTGTGGTAAGCATTTTTACTCTTAGCCTATGTCGAAACCACACGTGCTAACAGGATTATAGAATGGCGTTACGTTCCATCTGAGATGGAATGAGCAAGAAAAGGAAAACTCCAAGCCTGCTTTCTTCGCCACTCAGAAACCCTGGGGTAAGTTGAGTTCGGGGAGCTGTGCCTTTCACATTTTCTAACATATTATAGGCGCTCCCGGAGGATCAGAGCTTTACGCACGAGAAGTTGAGAAGGCACTCCGCAAGGATCCGGAATGTACCAAAGGTAGCCAGGATGAAGTTGAAGAATGCGTCAAGGGGTTTATGGAGTGCCTGAAGCTGAAGCAGGGTACCCACGACGGCACGGCCTTTACCCTCGTCTGTGACAAAGAACCACATATCTGGCAGCCTACTGGGCCCGCGGACGCCGCACGACTATACAAGAGAGCATTCGATAGACCTCTCAAGGAAGTCCACACCAAGATCACTGCCAGAATGGGCAGAGCGGTACCGACAACTGTGGTTCTTACGGGCGGCAGCTACTTGAATGCGGCTGCGCGTGCAGCCACAATTGCCAAAATAGACAGCCAACCCGGATGGAAATACATTGCGCTGTCCGAAATACGCGCCGTCTCGGACATGTAAGTTGGCTATTTCTGACACAAAACGGCGGCCGTGGCTGACAATGTTTTCAGGCGATTGGTGGTTGCCCAAGGTGCGGCCTTGGCTCTCTCAAAAGCAACGTCTGTTGCGGAATTCATGAAGCAGGGTGCTGCCTTTGCCCTCCACTCACCCAGTCTGAAGGGCCCAGATGGCCTGGCGATGCCAAGCATTCTGACTTACAAGAATCAGAACTGGGAGTTTCAATTCGATCTCCGTACGGAGTTCGCATGGGTATCAGATGTGAACCATTTCATCAAGGGACCATGGAGGACCTGAAAGACCCCGCCAAACGGCGCATTGAAGTTTACAACGCCTACGACTTTCTTGACCTCGGCTTCCGGAGGAAAGGATCTTACACGATCTCATTGAGACACGTCCGGGAAGACGACAAGGACTTTATGATACTGCGAGAGAAGGCGGAGGAAGATCATGGTGACCTCGCCGGCCCCGAGGTGTATGAATGGAAGCTTCCGGTCTACGTCGACATCGGCCAGTGTGTTCTAATGGTGGATCAGGATGAATTTGACCTGCAGAAGTTGAAGCGGGAGTGAGCATATTCTGAGAGACATGGCTAATCTTTAGGGAATCGTCTTTCGGAGCAGGAATTTGGAGCTCAGTGAGGTTACGGGACAGGGAATTGAATCAGGACAAGCAGTCCAGGTTGAAAAATGAGCTCGTTGCTGATGCCAGCGACACGTATAAGGCAGCGATTTGCGCCAGGCATTTACGTTTTGCGATTGGACAAACAGAATGAGGATTCGCAACGTCTGACATACCAACAGAACAGGTAGATGGCGCAATTAACCCACAGGCTTTAGCCCGCCGCCAGATTCAGTTTGCAGAGTGGCACTTCACCTACATAATAGAGAAACGATATGAGAACTATGCATCAGCGTTGCTGGCTTGAACATTTACAATCCAGTCTGACAGTCTTAGCGCAAGCCCTATGTAGAGGGGTCACGTCAGGTTCCACAGATAGGTACCGATAAAAAACAGAAAAAGAGAAAAAAGAGGAAGGAGGAAGCTGGAAGTGATATGCAATATTAATGTACTTATCTATATACCTTTCTATAATACTATTGGTTCTTTTACAGGCAAACTTGATCATAGAAGAATATAACACCAGAGCCTAACTTATTTGTATTGCTAGCGTATCACTCGAAACATTACTCCAATCGAATATGTCGAGTCCAGACATTCTAGTGAGGCCTCACCTATGTCATGTATGTGTTCATCGTCTTTTGCGGATGCGTCTCATTGTTTTAGGGCAACGAGTGTTCAGCAACAATGTATCGAATCTCAAGAACCCAGGAACATGAAGAAAGTTGAGCAAAATACAACACAAGATCAGATAGACCATGAAGCAAGATGTCAAATAAATACATGAGAAATGAACATGAAAAGCCACACACGACGTGTAACAAATGTTGCCGGCCAGCCTACTCAGCCATGTTATTAATGACGATGGCTTCGCTAAATTAATGAAGGAAATATGAAGAACTGACGGGTAAACTCTGATATTTTGTGTGCAGCTTGTATGTATCGTGTCTCTTCGTGGACTCACAAATTTCGAGGAGACCGATGAGGGGTTCGGAAGAGAACACAAGACAAAGCTCATGAGCAAAGTTTACTTCGGTTCGCCTCACTAAACAAAGAGTTTCAACAGCTAACAGGAGAAGCCAAGAAACGTGTCCCACGCATATCTGGGAGGATTCTCCAACGCCCATCTGACCACAAATAAACCTCCAAGGAATTCGAGGCTTCGCGCCTGGGCGCACAAAACCCAACGGCGCAAGACATGAACTCCAGTGGGCAGATAACCCTAACGCCCTGTCTGAATATATGCCCAGGTTTCGCATTGCAACCCCGCAAAACGTCAAAATGGGTGACAGGCAGCCTCACCTGCAGACATGGGGTATGTAGTCGTCATGCCATGAAGACCCAAGCTCCGGTCTGAACCTTGGTGGAACTTCCGAAGACCTTGGTCAATCACCGTGCTGATGACCTTTACTAACCCCAGTTGAGTTGATTCTCTCAGAGCAAAATGAGGACTATGGGGTAAGGGCAGGTCAAATCACGTAACGTTACCAATCGAAAGACTAAGTATGCAAAAAGCACTATTAACGACAGTTGTTTGTGGGTATAAACATTAAAGCTTCTAAGCATTTGAACTCCCGCAGTAAACTAGCCCTTGCCTTTCCCTAGATACATAATAGTAAACATTAGGAGAGGGGGCTTATGCGCCCAGCGTGCAGTGCCCAATATCAGAAGAAACCAGATAACAGACCTTCCCGTTTCCCCACATCCCCCCCTCTTCCTGAGCATCAAAGCTAATCCACAGGAACTTTTTTTTCAAAAGCTTCAATTTTGAAACTACAAAGGCAATGCCTATGCAAAGAGGTCTAGTAACCTCTTTTAGTTACTAGTACCTTGGACCCGCCCCAAAACCTCTCCATGTCATGCGTTGTTGGTGAGATGCTGGTGTGTAAGCCTAAAAGCTCCAGTCAAAAGTGTCATCAAACACCATTCGAGGGCCCCGCGCCGCCGGTGGCGCCGAGGTGTCCGTGGTCACCCCCGTGCTGGCCCGGGTGGATCTTCTGGGCGCCGGGCGCGCGGATGTGGAGACCCAACGCGGCGGGATCGATGTTGCGGTGTCCCCAGAGGAGGAGGAAGCCGAACCCAGGCTTGGCCAGCACGTCCAGGATTCCGTAGAAGAGGGCCTCAGAGTCGGGGTGGATAATGTTGCCACCCTCGGCGACGCCCCAAGCAATGGGGTACAAGAACCACAAGAAGATGGTAAGAACGCCGCAGTTGGTGTAAGTGCGCTGAATGGAGCCACCGAGCGCAGCCGCGTGCTTGCGACCCTCAAAGACCAGGGAGTAGACGACGTAGAAGAAGGCAAACATGCCAAACACCCAATATCCCCACTTGTAGCTCGTGCTGGTGAGAGCACCAACAAGTCCGGTGACAATCATAACCTCATCAGCAAGGAGGGCAATCATGATAGAGGGCCAAGGCAGGCCGGCGGTGAGGAGAAGATCCAGAAGCAGAAGCGGCGTGGTGACGAACCAGTCGATGTAGCGGACATAGTAGATCTCTCGGGTGCCGGCGCCGGAGACCTGGCTGTCGTTGGGGCGGGGGAACTCGACCAGAACAGGTGTCTGGCCGAGGCCGGCGCCCATGGAAAAGTACGATATGCAAGCAACAAAAGTGATGGATGCCGTGATGTAGTGGAAAAGGCGGTGCGTCTCGCGCTTAGCCATGCCCATGCCGAGGAAGGCGAGAGTCGAGACGGCCATAATGGCGCAGACGGCGAAGTACCAATCCGAGCCGCGGGTGGTGACGGCCAGGTCGGCCTGGGCGCCGACGCGTCGGTTGGTGTTGAGGGCGTCGTTGGCCATTGTGGTTGCTCGTGTTATGTGACCAACCAAAACTTGCTGCATAGGGATGGTTTGTTCTCGAGTGAATGGGAATAATGTATCAAGAGCTGGGACAGAAATTCGGGGGGTCGTTATGCTTCTTGAGGCACTGCGACTCTGAGAAGCTGAGGGAGGAGAAAGAGGGGTTCAACCCACCCAATATATCCTCATCCGTACTCGTAACAGTGCTGCCCAGTCGCAACACAACATCTGATTTACACTCGAGACTAGGACACAGATGCCCAACCCCCCTGCCGACAATCCCGCATCTAGCCATGAATGCTTTCGCTAGGTCGGGCTGTAGTGAGCACGTCCCATTGGACAAATGA
Organism: Colletotrichum fructicola Nara gc5; assembly: GCF_000319635.2. Taxonomy (NCBI): domain Eukaryota; kingdom Fungi; phylum Ascomycota; class Sordariomycetes; order Glomerellales; family Glomerellaceae; genus Colletotrichum; species Colletotrichum fructicola. The sequence goes on along the minus strand of NW_027094051.1, from coordinate 330,435 downwards.
CATACAGGATACAGGTAACATCGTGGTTGCGGTCGCGGCGCACCATGAGCTCCGGATGACGATTAGACTCGCGATGGCGCGCTGGGCAGCTTGCTCGGACGTTTGGGCGCGAACAGACGGGCATTTTCGTTTCCCCAAAGGAGGACACCATCAGCTGGCAGACAGGATGGTAGCCTCCGCCCGTGGAAACGCACCTACGACAGAGACAAGACGCGGGGCTGCCACTACGACGGGCGCTACGGCAATGAGCGAAAGCTTGCCCAGCCATGTTTGCTTTTTGGGCACGAAGTTTCCCTGCGTTGCGAATGATAATTGCGACGCGCCAAAATGCATCTTGTTGCGTGTTCCGCTACTGAGAAAGGAGCTAGCCGAGTTGCGAGCCGTATTTCCGACGTGATCAGTCTATGACGAGGTTCAGCATTCTAGGCCCATTTCCATTGACACGAGAGAGAACAAGGACAGCTACCTGGTGATGAAGGAGCTGCACTTTGCGACGAGTCACCGCTAGGTAATTCGTCCACTCGGTTGCCATAATTGGGTAACAGCACATAGCGTCTGCTCCGCGGATAAAGACTTCGTGTCGATGAAGTCACCACTTTGTCCGGGCTCTGCACCGGATGCTGCCGAGCGGTATTCCCGGGTCCCACAATGCCCGGAGCTAGCGCCGGCAAACGCACTTTTCGCCAAGTTGTCATGTCACTGGCCGCATATTTTCTTGCATTTCTGCACGCGAGAACGAACGCCGGTCCCCCCTCGAGGTAGAACCTAGACTCTGGCGCTCGAAACAACGCCTCCAACGGCGATTCGTCCCTCATGGGAAGCGATGAAGAAGCTTTCAGCTCCTCTTTGGCTGCTTTTTTGACCTGCAGCCCGCGCCGATCGCCAAGCCAGCCTCCCGATCTGGTCTCACACCCACGATTCTGATTCTCATTCTCTTTCTCTCCCGACACCCATGTATCAGAAATGGGTCTGATGACCATGCAGTTCGGGCTAGACACAAATCTTCCCCAGGCGTTTGACGCTCTGCGAAAGCTTGCCTTGCACCCCTGACCAGGCTCTCTTGGCAACTCAAAGATTGGCCATTCTCATTAGCCATCGACTTCTTGATGGCACCGCATCAGGAATCTCAGAAGCGGGGACCGGTTTCTTTGAGTTGTTCTTCCCCCGCTTTTGTTTGGACTGATAATCTGAGTTGGCAAGGCAGGGCGCGAGCGAGCTACCTGACAGGAGCTTTGGGCACAAAGATCTGAGCACCCCCGAACCCCCGAGCTCCGTCGTCCCATGTCGTCATCTAGCTCAAAGCTCTGGTCGGTTGATGGTAGTAGTCAGGTGTTTTGGCACCGCAACTTCGGCACATAATCGACTAGTCACGAATCCTGGGGCTGGGAATGTGAAATCATTCTGACCGTCTTCAGAACAGTGCGATAGTACCCACCATGAGCGTGGACTTCGACGGATCGTCTTGCTTTTGACCTGTCATCTGTTGAAAGGATTAACTAGACATACCGGACGTTGGTCCTGTCTTTTCTCTTCCGCCGTGGCTTTCTTGCGTGCCTGATCGCCAAGCTTCTGAGAGCCGTTGTGAGACTGAGACATCAGTCTTCCCCCCAGACATCGAGCGGCGCTGAAGATGGCGAACGATGCTCTTCATGAAGATGACAAGAATCATCCGTGAGTACAATGGATTCCCTTTAGCCGAAGAAAAGGCGATGCTGACACGCGCGACAGCTATCTCTCAGGCAACTTTGCCCCAATTCAGTCATGTCTTCCGTTGACAGCATGCTCGTATGAGGGCACGATACCAGTTGACCTCGCAGGAGGCCAGTATGTTCGCAATGGCGGTAACCCCCTCACTAATGACGACCCAACTCGAGCTGCGCATTGGTTTGACGGCGACGGCATGCTCAGCGGGGTTCTCTTTCGGCGCGTGGGCGAGAAGCAGACCCAAATCCAGCCCGAGTTCGTGAACCAGTACTTGTTGACGGACGTCTACTGTTACGCCAAAGAGAGCAAGTCTCTACGTCGACCCGTCCTGCCCAGCATTGCGACGCTCGTCAACCCAGCCCTCAGCATGTTTCGCATAATTTTTGAGGTTTTTCGCACCATATTCCTGGTACTCCTGTCACGACTCCCTGGGACTGGGCGATCGATCAAGAAGATCAGCGTCGCGAATACCAGTGTGCTTTTCCACAACGGTCGCGCGCTGGCAACATGCGAAAGCGGGCCGCCTTTGAGATTTGCTCTGCCGAGCCTCGAGACCATCGGCTGGTTCAATGGACGAGTTGCTGAAAATGAGCCGAGAAGTACCAGCGAAAGCGGTTTTGGAGGAACCGGTGTCACGTCCTTCATGAAGGAATGGACTACCGCCCACCCACGCGTTGATCCAGTCACAAAGGAGCTCATTACCTTCCACTCAACCTTCATCAACCCCTTTGTGCGGTACTCTGTCGTTCCTCCAACGTCGTCAAAACTAGCAACGAGCCAGGCCATGTTCGATGTGGCAGTTCCCGGAGTCGAGTCGCCAAAGATGATGCACGACTTTGGTGTGTCCCGGCGGCACACCGTCATCATGGACCTCCCGCTTTCACTCGACCCGATGAACCTGATCCGTGGTGTCGCCAGCTTGTCATACGATTCCGCAGGCAAGTCGCGGTTTGGAATCTTCCCCCGGCATCAACCTGACGCGGTCCAATGGTTTGAGACCAATCCATGCACCATCTTCCACACCGCGAATTGCTGGGACTCGGTATCGGCACCAACTGATCTCAATGGGCCGGCAATGTCAGTCAACTTGATTGCTTGCCGGCTCACATCCGCATCCTTAGTGTTCAGCGCAGGCAATCTCCCTACACCAGAAGTGAAGCCGGTCCCGCCTGAGTATGCAGAGGAAGAGCAGTGTCGGCTGTACTACTACAACTTCCCCCTGTCAGGCATCCCCGGCGTCCAGTTCAACATCCGACATCAGTGGGCTTTGTCGGCTATCTCACTCGAGTTTCCCACTGTATCACCGGAGTATTCGATGCAAGAGGCTCGTTATGTTTACGGTTGCTCGACTGGAGAGGCCTCCTACACCGTCGCGCTTGGCAAAGCGGCCAAGATTGACCATTTGGCCAAGGTCGACGTCCGTACGCTGATCAACCGAGGAATTGCGAACCCACCACAACCAGTCAAAGGCTGTGTTGACACACGTAATGTGACTCAGGTTCTGGAAAGTAAGGACCCGGAAGACCCAATCAAGCTGTTCAAGATGCCCGAGGGTTGGTATGCCCAGGAGCCACGCTTTGTGGCTCGATCGCAGCCCCAGACGGAGGACGACGGATGGCTATTGACTTACGTCTTTGACGAATCACAACTGGACAGCAAGGGGGTCTGTCGCCCTAACGCCGCGAGCGAGCTTTGGATAATTGACGCTAAGGAAATGAAGAGTGTGGTTGCAAGAATAAAGCTACCACAGCGTGTGCCATACGGATTGCATGGTACCTGGTTTAGTGAAGACGAAATCAGGTGCCAGATACCTTTTGAAAGAGTGCGTACTGTTCATAATGACGAACAGAAGATGGAAGCATTCCAGGAAGATGGGAATGACAGCGATGATGAGCTCATGGGCCTGCTGGCGTTGGACTCTTTGATACCATAGCATATGTGACCACAAGCATCTAGCTAGGTCCCTCATATTTGGCGATAGAAGTAGTAATGAACGCCGATGATTCGTTTCTTTCTCAAAACAGGGGACGTCGAACTTGGCTGCTCAACTTGGCTGACTTTCAGAATGGCCGTCGAAGTGTTCCCGAGACTCCTTGGACAAGGACTTAAGGCCACGGGTTCTGACGAGAAACGGAGACGCATACTTGGACATCCGACTGCTCGTGGGATCATACCGCGTAGGCGCCGGCGTCCGATGCGTGTAGGTTCGGCATTCCGAGGGGTGCTCTCACCTCTCTGGCATAGCCTCCGCGGCGGCCATGACGGGCAAGGACGCTGGCCACCCGATGGACTCATCTTGACGGGGCAAATGTAACATACACATGGATATCGGAGTGTAGATTTAAGCAGCGTGTGGGCTGTATTCCGGGAAGTAAAGGATTCGAGTTGTAATCATGAACCACCTCAGCCTTGGCCGTGCCATTGACTGATCTTGGCTGCGTTATACTAGCGACAGAGGGGAGCGTCGACAACGGATATCCAGTCTGTATTGCATCTCCACATTGCCGCGGGCTGGGTAATGTCTGTTGCCCATCTGATTGTTATTAGCTAAAAATCCATTACGGCGGGAATGATGATTAGAAGGTGAACTTATCCCTAGTAGTCTGGCAAGCGCCATAGCTACATTGTCGAAGTGTTCGGACGAGATGCCCCCTCGACCCTCAATAGGTCGACAATGGTGATCGAACCATGGTGTTCGTGGTGCTTCCTCGAGATAAGGTCCCGAATCAGCTGGAAATGTCGCGGAAGCAGAAGGTCTTTTCCGTCTTCAACCCGAACCACCTCGGGCACCTTGGGGTATCCGTAGGTAGAATTCGTTTGCCTTACCCACCTGTTGGTTGCTCCCCCGCATTCGCTAGATGGCGCACTCACAGGGGCTTGAAAGGCTGAACCAGGCGACATGTTGTGTGCCCGGGAGCCCTGAAACCAGCGCAGCCAGCGAAAGGAGGCCTGGGCCTATGTGTCTAGGGTGGACCACCTCTCAGGGCCATAAGCTCCCGTCTTCCCCTCCCCTACGGCACAACATGCCGCCAACAGCGCTTATGGTTATGCTTAAGCAAGACTTGCCATGCCTGGTCTGGCGCTCCATGTCTCTCTACTCGCTCCGAAGCCGCGGAACCCACCCCATGCCGCCGCTGGCTGCAAATCCCGCTCCTCAATCAAACGTTGAGGCTCCCGCCCAATGTCGTCAATCTCAACGACAGTCGTTCCTCATGCTGTCCAGTAGTCCTCGTTTCGATATCTCCCAACAGTAAATGTTGGGTGCAGGGAAATGGTGATGCCCAGACATTTGGTGAGCGCCGAGCAATGACCCCGCAGGGCAGTGCTGGACGGCGGCGATTATCATTGAAGGGATGGGGAGCGTTCGGTATCCAAATTCGTCTTCTGGCCTCCGAGACCGTGATGTGCGTGGAGAACACCCGATGTGCCCGTCACGTTCCGGCAAGGGCCGAGTTGTTGGTGTCGAGTGGATTACTCTCCCCGCGTTTCGTGACCGAAATCCATTCTCCTCATTCGGCCCCGGCATGCAATGGGCCCATGGTTCATGTCCTGCATTTATTGGTAATTTTCTTTCGACGTCTTTTCATGTTCCCATTCCCAGCAGCTGGGCGATACTTTAGCGAGGATTGGCAAAAAGGTTGGCAACATGGAGGACCCCCACACCTGTCATCTCGCGGCAGACAGATCTAAGCTCCGGGATGGGACCGGATTGGCGCAAAACTAAGACCCCACCCCTAACCACGGACCACCCCCCACGACGGATCAGCGCGTTTTTTGCGTTTCTGCATCTTATACTATATAACGTAAGATTTATATAATATATTATTTAACTATAATAATATAAAATAAATATTTTTAAAAATACTAATGTGTTTAGAATAGTTAGTTATACTTATATAGATATTGATTTAATTACTATATTAATCTTAGAAAATAAATCTATTAAGTAAGTTATAAAAAAATATAGAATATTAATAATAAGTTTTTAATATTAAATTAAAAGTTGTATAACTATATAGAAGTTAAAAGTAGTTTTTTAGTAATTGAGTTAGAAATAAGAGGTTAATTTAATGTTATAAATATTTATATAAAGCTAGTTAAGTTTTATATTAAATTATTAGTAGCTCTAAAACTTTATTAAGAAGATCCTCTAAACTAATAGAGATATATAACTACTTAAGAAGAAATAAATAGAAAGTTTCTTATATTATAACCTAACTATTAAAATATTAAAGTTAAGGAAACTTAATTTATAATATATTAAAACTATAAATAAGGAGGTTATAAAAGATCTATTTAAGATCTTTAACTTCTTAGTTATTAGGGATATCTCTATATCCTTCTAATAAAATATAGATAAAATAGAAATTATAGAGAGAATATAGAGAGATAAATTAGTATTAAAATAATTTAATAAGCTTTTAATATTTATTTAAAATTTAGAAATCTATAACTAATAGCTTTAAGATAAATACTATAAATATAGTAGTATTTAGAATAACTTTATAGTATATAAATTATTTATATAGAAGATTAATAAGTAGCTAGATCTTAATAATATAGCTATAATAGATAATTAATAGATAATTTAATTATTATAAACTTAAGTTAAATATCTCTAGTTATTCTAGAAAGCTAAAGTTAAGCAAGATCTAAATATAAGGTTTATAAACTATAAAGTAATTTAGAAAGTAAAATAAGATATTAAAAATTATTTTATAAAACTAAAAAAAAGTACTAATTAAAAGCTAAAAGCTAGATAAATATATATATAAAGCGTTATATATGGAAGTTGTAAATTAATAGAGTTATACTATAATATAATAATAGGTTGTTATTAATATAGCGCTCAAAATGCATTTTGTGATATGATCTATCGTGGGGGGTGGTCCGTGGTTAGGGGTGGGGTCTTATGGGGGGATTAAGCTTAGCAAATGCCAAATGGGGTTGCAGCACGTGCTGATTGGGCGTCTGAATACGTGGCTGTTTGCCAGCCATCTCCCAAACGTGCTTTCGTATCTCGGTTCTTCTCGTTGTCAACGACCTCTGGTATGGCGAGGCATGTTTTTGTCCGGCTTGCCGCACGAGCCTGTCATGCAGTCCTCAAGTCGCCTGACAGCATTTAATGTCTGCTCGAAGAAGCTTGGTTCTTCTGTAATTTTCTCGACGATGTTGATGTGGGTGTTAGTTTGTTGAGATGTAACAAGGCAAGTCGACGCGAGAACATGGATCTGGTGCAGCATCTATTGCAGGAAAGCCCTGGTTGGTGTCGTTTGGGATATCTCGCTGAGCCTGCAAAGTTGCGTCCTGTAGTATCAACTGGTGCGTGACCAACAAATCGGTGTCCGCTGGGATTGCTTCCTCAGGCCACTGGGACTTCCCGATAGTTTCAGCACCTCGTTCGTGACCAAAGTGGGCGGTAAAGTAGCAAACGGAAAAGCAAGAATGGGCAAGATGCTTGTCGGAGCCCACATATGAGCTTCTTGGCTCAAAGTATGCATGACGATTCGATGATAACAGGTTATATCGCCGGAACAGCGGTCATGTGCCAAATGCTGCAGGACTGATACGATGACACGCGACCCGTTCTGTTTGATATTTCACCTCTAGGAGGAGATACGGGCAGGTAGCCGAATGGTGGAACAGAAAGTCCTGGGTTGCGGGAGAATGCAAGTTGCCATGGACTGCGAGTGCCAGAGAAATGCAGGTTGCCAGGTGCGTGCTTCAAGCGGGCGGAATGTACGAGAAGACGAAGGCTCAAGCGAAGCCAAGCGGATGGGCTGGAAGGGCGATGAAGGTCAGCAATCCATCACGCCTGTGACCGGTGTAGGGGCCGGCTGGGATGTCGGGGTTGCGCCGTGCTCACCTACCATTCCTGGTTGGCGAGCATGTGGATGCAGGATTGCGCGATTGGCTGCCGACGTCGACGGAGGGAAGTCAGAATCCTTCCACATCAGGGTGATGGTGATGGACTGATGAACAGGGCTCCTCCCTCCACCAGGCGCCAAACGTTTTCCATCTTGGTTTGCGAGAGCTTTTAGAAAAGCTTAGTGTTTCGCGTTGTTGATGGCTGGAAGGAGAAAAGCAGATTCCTACCGATGCTTGAGTGCTGGAGTCGTGCAATGATGGCATGGCCGGGTGCTCGCGGATTTCGACACGGAGTAGAGCAGTTGCAGGGGCACGAGTGAGAGCCCAAACGGAAATAGAAATCAAGGCATCGAATTTCTTGGTATGATGTCGTCCAGTCAAGGCGTTGTCTGTCAGAGGAGACGGCGAGCGAAGGTGAGGGGACGAGGAGCTTGGCGCAGCAGTTCGGTTTGGCGTGCCTGAGGTGAGTGTGAATTGGCTTTGCGGGGGCCGCATGGAAAGCCCGACTTATCTGAACAGTTGCAGTGGGGGAAAGAGTGTCATCTGATGTGATGTAGCCTTGGTAGGATTTCAATATGAAGGGATACTTGCATCGGATAGAGGAAGGAATATCCGCAGATAAGCGGGAGCGAGCAAAGCAAGAGCAGGTGCACTTCTTTCACAGTGAGCGAGTACTGTTGCAATTGCAGCAGGAGCAGTCGGTGGGTGCAGGGGAGGCAGGTGCTGTGGTGGTGCTGTGGTGCCTGCCTTCCCTCAGTGGTTCCTTCTTGCTTCTCTTCTGGAATGGAAGGTAAAGGTGGTGGGGCTAACGGCGCTAGTGTTTCTCGCCAAGAGCCGCTGCTGGAAAACGCAGTGAATTAGATGGAGGTTTACCGATGCTTCACCTCGCCTGAGGCACCTACCTAAGTAGGTAGGGTTTGATGTATTGGTTGTACTTGGGAATGTAGACAGCAGTAGCAGCAATCAGGAGCCAGGTATCTCTTTGTGTATTCCGTAGTAGATATCCTGAGTATCCCATCTGGTCTCCCCTCGCCTCTTCCATCGTCCGTATCTTTTTACTGCTTGTGCCTGTCGTTGACAGCTGCGTTTGGACGAAGTGCGTGCACTGCCACTCTTGTCGCCCCTATCAGCAGGCCAAGCGCCGTCCGTCCCCCTAGCGGTTCCGCCCCTCGTGATTGGGCGGCCGGTTTCCTCCTTCCCTGATGACGACGACCAGCCCGCTCTCGGCGGACATCGGTGCTCCTTGGCGGCGCCGCTGTGAGCTCCACACCCGGCCTCCCCACGAGTGGACAGCGACCGATCGATGCTCCCCGGGACACGACAAGAGCGGACAGCACAGCGGGCACGCCAGGAAAAGACAAGACGACGAGACTGAGACCAGTGCGAAGGCATTTGGCCACTGGTTTGGTGCTTATAGGGGCTGTGACGGCGATGCGTCACTGCGTTTCTCGCCATTCGACTGCGCTGCAGGGGCTGGACTGCGCTGTTTCCACTGTTCCGCTGTCCACGAGACCGCTGGGGAAGGCAGGGAAACAGGGCGCAGACGACGATGACTGGAGGGCGCATGTTCTTGGCAACATCTTACCCTTTCCACTTTGCGCTCCCGCTCGGTGTTAGTGCCTGTTTCCCCCAGCTGATGATGCCCTGTGGCACCAGGCGAAACACCCGCCACCAAGCCGACTGGAAGGCAGTTACGTGTAGTGTTGTTGCTGGTGTCTTCCTTCCATCGCCGCTTCCCTATTGGATTTGGCAGTCTCGCTGTTGCGCTTTCCTACAACGCAAGGCAGTACTTCCAGTAGAAGGAAGCGACCACCAACCGGGAAGGCACTTGCCCCGTTTGTTCATTCTTGCCATTGTGTAGTGTTCCTTCCCAAGTAACTTGCTGCCGCCACCAGCCACAAGCAGGGCAAGGTGCGATTCCTCACCCAGCCCAGCATCTGCCTTTTTTTTTTTTTTTCTCTCCCCCAAGGTTGACTTTCCTTGCCTCATCTTGCCTTCCACGAGGCCCTGCTACTCTACATCGGATTCATCCAACGCAATCCGTGCCTCTTCCCAAGCACATCAACAAGCATCCGACCAGAACCCCTGCCAACCGCCAAGCTACCCACCACAGGTTCGTTCGTTCGTTATTCGTCGTCGTCGCTACGTTAGACGTGTCTTCCCTGTCTTCCATGGAACAGGTACCTTACATGCCATCATCCCACGCCGCCCATCCCTCCCACCACTTCCCTTGGCTCATTCACTAACAGTTGTGCTGCCAGACCGGCACGGAGCGGTAGCCGTACAGAGAGAGAGACAGACACACGTCCACGCCCGTATACGCACCATACTCAATCGACCGACGGATACCTTCCACTGCCTTTCGGTCTTCACTTCTTCGGCCCTACGTTCACTACCAATCCTAGCGCCCCAGCCAGTCCCGTTCGCTCGGCTCCATTTACCTCCCCCGACCGGCCGCCGTTGTCTGTTTCCAGTACTCGCACACCCCCCAAACACCCAAGAACCAAGACCCCGACGGAAGGGACCTGACGGATACATCCATCTTCATTCCCAGCTACCACCATCCATACGCTATTCAGCACTTGTTACTTTGAACCTGGCCCGTCTTCCCCTCCCTTGGCACAAGTCCCCTCGCCCGGGCCTCAAGTATAACTTGACACCACCCTCCGCTCTTGTTCCACCCTTTCTCTCTCTTCTCCTCCTTATCACCACCCCGATCACCCAAGCTCTACGCTTGCCATTCTCTCGTCAACTCTTCAACAAGACTTTCGTCTGCTGGGCTTTCACAAGAGCACCAACACCCTTGAATCTCGAGCGCCGTCTTTAGCTGAACCTACCGATATCCGATGGGAGAACCCGAAGCCGTCAGGCATGGTGAACAACACACAGCTGCTGCGGAAGTCAACCCCGAGCAGGACGAGCCACCGTCTATACCGCGGCCCCCGCCCATACCCAACCCCGTCCCTCAACGGCCTGCCCACGCCGCCCCTGCCTCGGACATAGGATTTCTCTGGCAGACCGACCTTGAAAATGGCCTCTCCAAGGCTGAGGCGCAAGCCCGCCTCGATCGTGATGGGCCCAATCGCATCGAGGGTGCCAAGGGCCTCTCCATTTGGGAGATTGTCATGAGACAGATTTCCAACAGTCTGACCCTCGTTCTCGTGATCGTCATGATCCTATCTTTTGCCATTCAAGATTACATTGAAGGCGGCGTTATCACCGCCGTCATTCTTCTGAACATCGTCGTGGGGTAAGTCTTTGCCCCCCTCGTTTTGCTTTCTACCTTAGCATAGCCTGCCCTATCTTCTGCCCTCTTCTCCCGACGGTTCTGCTGCACACGCGGGTACTTTTTTTGACTTGCCTGTTTGGTGGAGTGGCTGCATAGTGTGGTTGGTTGAACAAAATACCACTTGCGCCGCCCGTGAGTTGGGTGACACCCCTCCCGGCCGCTCGCCCAGTGAAGTGTACAAGGGTGTCGGCGGTGTGGCGCTTCCCCTGCCCCTGCCCCTGCCCGTGTCATTCACATCTCCACCAGCCTCACGTCTCACACTCGCCAACTCTTCGAATTTCGCTGCTGACAATTTCGTAGCTTTATTCAGGACTACAATGCCGAGCAGACAATTCAGTCTCTGTACGCGCTGTCCGCTCCGACATGTAAGGTCGTCCGCGACGGTATCGCGGAGACCGTCAAGGCAGATTCACTCGTCAAGGGCGATCTTGTCATGATCGCTGTTGGCGATGTCGTCCCAGCCGATCTCCGTCTTCTCGAGGGTATCAACCTCTCTATCGATGAGGCCCTCCTGACTGGCGAGTCGCTACCCATCAGCAAGCACCCTGAAGCCATCCTCGAGGAGGAGGACATCCCTCTCGGCGACCGCATCAACATGGTCTATTCTGCTACTACCGTCACTCGCGGACGCGCTCGCGGCATCGTCACCACTACCGGCATGGAGACCGAGGTGGGAAAGATTGCCATGATGCTGCGCACAACCCGCAAGCGAGACGAGAACGCCTCTCTGCCCAAGCGTGCTGTTATGCGCTTCAAGGCTGCCATGAAGAGCATCCTGGGTCTTGAGGGCACTCCCCTTCAGGTCAAGCTGAGCAAGTTTGCCCTTCTACTTTTCGGCCTAGCCATTCTGCTTGCCATCATTGTCTTCTCCGTCAGCAAGTTCGACATTGATGACCAGGTCCTCATCTATGGTATTTGCGTCGGAGTGGCCGTTATTCCTGAGTCCCTCATCGCAGTTTTGACCATCACCATGGCTGTTGGTACCAAGGCAATGGCGTCTGGCAACGTTATTGTCCGCAAGCTGTCTTCTCTCGAAGCCGTTGGAGGTGTGACCAACATCTGCTCCGACAAGACTGGCACGCTTACCCAGGGACGTATGGTTACCAGGAAAATCTGGCTGGCCGAAGACACAACTGCCATCATTGAGGGCACTACCGACCCCTATGATCCGACCAGCGGCACGGTTAGATGGCCCGGCTCCGCCGCATCGAGCTCGGCCTCTAGTGGAGCGTCGACTCCGACGGTTGAGAAGACCGACGACACCATCCAGACCTCTTCTATGGGCTCATTTCTCAAGGCTATTGCGCTCTGCAACAATGCCTCCGTTACCGATGGCAAGACGGCTACCGACACTGAGTCCATGACCACCGCCACCGAGGTGCCCGTCTCATGGTCCGCTATTGGCGAGCCCACCGAGATCGCCCTCCAGGTCTTCGCTATGCGTTACGGAAAGGGAAAGAACGACCTTGTCTCGTCTGAAAAGACGAAGATGCTCTACGAGTTTCCCTTCGACTCCTCGTGCAAGCTCATGAGTGTTGTCTACGAATTCCCTTCGGCCCCTCGCCAAGTATTCACCAAGGGTGCCGTTGAGGTTATGCTGCAGCGCCTGGCTGAGCCGGAAGCTGTCAAGGCCAAGATCGCCGCCAAGGCCGACGAGCTTGCCTCCGAAGGTCTCAGAGTCCTCTGTGTCGCTCACAGGTTCCTCGACAGCGACGTCAATGCGAGCGAAAGAAACGAGACTGAGTGCAAGCTTCGCTTCCTAGGTCTTGCCGGCTTGTACGATCCTCCCCGTGTTGAGACTCTTGGCGCTGTGAAGCTTTGCAAAACTGCAGGCATCTCTGTGCATATGGTCACTGGAGATCACATTAAGACTGCAACTGCCATTGCCCACGAAGTCGGCATTCTCACCGGAGGGGAGCAGCCGACAGCTGTTATGGCGGCTGGTCAATTCGACGCCCTTAGCAATGAGGAGGTCGATGCTCTTCCCGCTCTTCCCCTCGTCGTCGCCCGCTGCAGCCCACTGACCAAGGTCAGAATGCTCGAGGCGATGCATCGTCGCAAGGCTTACTGTATCATGACTGGTGATGGTGTGAACGACTCCCCCGCTCTCAAAAAGGCGGATGTTGGTATTGCGATGGGCAAGAGAGGCAGTGACGTCTCCAAGGAGGCAGCAGATATGGTTCTCACTGATGACAACTTCTCATCTATCGTCACTGCTATCAAGGAGGGTCGTCGCTTGTTTGACAACATCCAAAAGGTAGTTGATTTCCTTCCCGTTTTGTGAGCTCAGACTAACATGTAGATCAGTTCCTGCTCCATCTCCTGATTTCCAACATTGCCCAGGTCATCCTTCTCCTGATTGGACTTTCTTTCAAGGACCGCAGTGGCACTTCCATCTTCCCCCTCTCCCCCTTGGAGATTCTGTGGGTCAACCTCATTACTTCCTCGTTCCTGGCCATTGGTCTGGGTTTGGAGGAGGCTCAACCGGACATTCTTTTGCGCGCACCCCACGACCTCGGCATTGGTGTTTTCACCTGGGATCTGATCCGCGACAAGATGATTTACGGTTTCTACATGGGCTCCTTATGTCTCGCCGCTTTCACCTCCGTTGCGTACGGCCCTGGTGGCGGAGACCTCGGAAGCATGTGCAACGACGGTTACAACGACACCTGCGGTGTTGTCTTCAGAGCTCGCTCCACCGTCTACGCCACCCTGAGCTTCCTGCTCCTGGTTACCTCTTGGGAAGTCAAGCACTTCCAGCGCAGCTTGTTCAACATGAACCCCGAGTTGTGGACCGGTCCGTTTGCTGTTTTCAAGACTGTCTACAAGAACCGTTTCCTCTTCTGGGCTGTCGCTGGTGGTTTTGTATTGACTTTCCCCGTCATCTACTTGCCTGTGGTCAACCGTGCTGTTTTCAAGCATGACATGATCACTTGGGAGTGGGGTATTGTTGCCGCTTGCCTGGTCGTGTACATCGCTCTTATTGAGTGCTGGAAGGCCGTGAAGCGCCATCTCGGTCTCGGCATGAACCCTCGCGTTCCTGTCGATCAGGTCTAGTCTGCCATCCTAGAATGACAACGAATCCGCTGCAAAGCGAACGGGAGGAAACGATGAAGTGGTTCAACAAAACGGCGCCTTGGTGTCAGTATGACTTGTGGGGTTCGAGCCGGACATAACTCCGGTGCATGGAAATCAGAATTTGGGGCTATTCAACATCAGCCTGACAGGCTCCACGGCCTAGGGTTTCATTTTCGATTCTTTCAACACTCATTTAAACAGAAATACCTTGCATCAGTCGGCTGTAGAGTGAATACTCCAGCCATGAGCGGCAATAAAGCGAGCTGAGTTTGATCAGCTCTCACCACCCTTGGCCTTCTCCAGACGCGTGACCATTGCAGAGTGACATCGGCTAGAAGTCTTCCCGTTGTTGTTGATCTAGAGGGTGAACCACCACCGTGTTACTGGGAAATGTTCTTTTTGGTGCATACTGATGCATTTGACGCCCGGCATACCCCGCGGAGAGGGGCCGAATCTTCCAACATCCTTCAAGGCTTCCGACCCGGTCCCTCCCCGTCCCAGTTTCCTATCCCGGCAACTCACCTGACCTCCACAACGGGTCAAACCGGGGGTTGGGGCAAACGCCGGGTTGCCGATAACCACTGCCAGATCACTTCAAGGTTCATCCAATGCGTCACGAACCCAATTCCAGAAGTCTTTAAAAAGGATTCGACGTCGCGGCGATGAGCCTTCTTCGTACTACATGTGCCAACACCAGCAAGCAAAATCCTTTGAAGAAAGCAGCCGTCATCTGAGCCCACAACGTGACCCAAGATGAAAGTCCTGATTCTCGGGCTTCCTAGGACAGGAACCCAATGTAGGCTATCCAATGGCTATTCCCTCCTCTTTTCATGCCATGACAACACATACTAACAGGTCTCGCCGCAGCTCTCGCCGACGCGCTGATCCAGCTCGGCATCAGCCCCGTCTACCACATGCGCGAAGTCGGGGTCAACAACCACCAGGAGTTCTGGATCCGCGCCATCGTGGACCACATCCCGCCGTTCTCCCCGTCAGAGCAGACGAAGATCACCACCACCCCCTGGACCCGCGAGCAGTGGGAAACCATCCTCGCGCCCTACGAAGCCGTCTCCGACTTCCCGCCCGCGCTCTTCCCCACGGCGCTGGCGGCCGCGTACCCCGACTGCCCCATCATCCTCTCCACGCGCTCGTTTGAGTCCTGGGCGGCGTCGATGCGCGACACGCTGATCCACGGGTTCGTCAACCGCGACCGGGAGAAGAGGAGCCCGATGGAGGGGCTGGCGGCGGCGTACCACTCTGCATGCTGGGGGGGCGACTTTGAGAGGAACGGGAGGGGGTATTGGGAGCGGCACCACGCGGAGGTGAGGGCGTTGGGGGAGGGCGGGAGGCAGTTTTTGGAGTTTTGTCCGGGGGACGGGTGGGGGCTGCTTTGTGAGTTTCTGGGGGTGGATGTGCCTGAGGGTGTGCCGTTTCCGAGGAGTGATGATTGGGTTGAGTATAAGAAGAAGGTTGAGCGGCAGAGGAGGGAGGGGAAGGTTGAGTGAGGTTGCGTGGTGGACTGGAGTTGAACGTTTTGGTTGCAGTAAGAAAAACGCGTATAGATTTTGTTATTTAGCCCCTTATCCCAAGCCGTTTCGGACGCAGAAAAATGCCATCTGAAAATTAACGTATGGAGACTGGTCACCCAATCCGCCCAGAGCCAAGCTGTCGGGTTCATGCATGCCACGCGGACGAGATCTAAGCCTCTTCAAACTCAGAGGGGCGATGCACCATGCGGCTAACTGTGAAATAGGCTAACAAAAGCACAGCCTATGGGAAATTCTCCGAGCAGATAGGCGTGGCGGCACGGTGGAGTGAGGGTCTTTTTCAGTGTGGAGGGACGGCGCAGGGTCCAGCTACGATTTTCTATACGCGTACAGATGGCCTCGCTATACGTGTACTCCGTATATGCCCATGGAGACGGTCTGTCACTGGGGATGAATGCGTATGCGTATAAACAACGAAAATGGGAGGGCTTGGCGGGGGTTTGATAAAATACCTACCATCCCGCCTGAGTGTGTTGTGACATTTGGTTATTTCAGGATCCAAGTTACTCAGACCATTTCGCTTCACCACCACCGCAGCTGCCCGCCGTGCACAGCATCTCCCGTCACTACAACGTCAACATCACCGAGCAGTCACCACTCTAGCAGGAAGATTCCATCATGGACAAACTCAGAACATTCTTCGACAAGCCTTTCTTCGACCCGCGCCACAAGACCAAGGTCCACATCCTCCAGCTCGTCATCATGACCTCCGCCATCATCCTCACCATTGCGCGTATGGCTATGCCCGTGATCACGACGCGAGCCAACATGATGGCCCTCACCATGGTTCGCCCCCCCTTCATCCCACCGCCTCAAGACTTCTCTGAATGGCCGCTGATCTTGGACCGCTGAACAGGGCATCAAATCCTTCATCATCATCGGCTACCAGCTCCTCACCGGGCACAAGGAGCGCTTCAAGAAGTGGGCCTCGCTGAAGGCCAACGCGATTCTCAACACGATGGAGATTGTGTTCTGGTTCGTTGCGTTCGGGCTGTTGTTCTCGGCGAACACGACGTTTTGCACGGGGGCGAGTTGTGCGCTGAGTTGGATCGTGACGCTGCTTTGCGCGGTGTTGATGTGAGTTTTCGACTGGCTTCCCTTCTTTCTTCCCGTTCTATTCTTTTGATGAGGTTTGCTGATACGTGTATTACGACAGCATTCTCGCTTTCCAGACGTCGGTCGTGTCTATCAAGGAGTTTCGGTATTTTAAGAATTATGGGGTTACGTACGAGACGAATTATCCAAAGGTTTAGAGAAGGTCCGAAGAAGAAGAACGGGCGGAGTGGTCCATATCATATGGATACAGGGACCAATGATTGGCATGGTTTCTGCTATGGATTATGGCACTTTAAGAGGATAGAAGTCTTGTTGGGACAAGTCGGGACCAAGGCGTTGGGGCGTGGATAGTTTTATAGATGGACCTTCGGGATGGGGGCGGCCAACTGACGAGAGGAACATCGAATTGATACTAACATACGAATCGACCATTCGCGATTTTCTTCGCGACTTTCTTCCGTGCGTCTTCCTTCATGTCTCACTCACCATCTCGGGCCCCAACAGGCGACGTGCCCTAGCCACAACACCCGAAGACCTGGGAACTTCATCGAGTCGCGACATTGGGTCTCGCCTAATTCGACTCGGCGTGGGGGCGGCAGCAACTCTGGGGTAGGATGACGGCGGACGATAGCGACGAAAACGATGAGCGACGACGACGACCGATGTTAACGACTAAAGAAAATAGTAACGACGGTTACTGGCTATAATGAATAACGATATCGACAACGACGGCATCGATAACGACGAAGGATGATAACGACAGACAACGACCACAGAAGACGACGATGAAGACCGATGTTGGCGACTAACTACAACGAAAACAACGACGACGATGATAGCGAGCACACAGGAAACTTACTTAGTCACTCTATAGGGAATATAGGTAGTCTAGGGTAGTCTACTTCTTCATACCTCCCTCAGCCTACTCCTTCTAGTTAAGCCCCGGTCTACTCTAGTTATGATACTTATGCACGGTGCCCACTGTCTCGCCCTCGCCTATGTGGATGACATGCGCCGTGCGGGCTTGGTCCTTCGCCCACTTCTGCAGCTGCGGCGCGAGAACTGCGTAAGCGCGCGACATTGAAGTGAAAGCCCCAGCCGTGTAGCTGGAAAGCTCGCCCCATCTCTTGATAGCTGGCTTCGATCCCTTGCGCATATCCTCCATTGACGTATTCTCGAAGATGAAGCCTGTTGCCTCCAACGCCTTGATCGTCCGCTCCAGGGCCTCCCTCATCTTGCCGCGCGCCAGGGCGCACTTGCCGAGGGACAGATGGCCGTCCCAGGACCCCAAACGCAGGGCTCCCTCACGGCTCGGGTAGCTTTGGTCCAGTTCTCTCACAAGTCTCGGGGCTTTCAGCTCTTGAGCTAGAGACGTCTTGCAACCCCGGAGGGCCTGAAGCATATCCTCCCGAAGAGCCTGACGCTTCATGAAGACTGCCTTTGGCGTCA
This sequence comes from Colletotrichum fructicola Nara gc5, assembly GCF_000319635.2. Classification (NCBI taxonomy): domain Eukaryota; kingdom Fungi; phylum Ascomycota; class Sordariomycetes; order Glomerellales; family Glomerellaceae; genus Colletotrichum; species Colletotrichum fructicola. The sequence continues at coordinate 312,444 of NW_027094051.1, read as the reverse complement.
TCTTCTTGTCGAGGCAAAGCTCGCATTCGCAGGTGAAGCCCCATCTCGAGAATCGCTTTTGAGTCGCCTTATAGTCGTCTCCGATGTCGATTGACTGGTAGCAAAAGACCAGCTCTGTGCCGGCGGGCATATCCCGCGACGCGCGGACGATCATGACGTCTCCGATGAAGGATCGACAGCAGTTCTCCAAGCAAGAGTGGTTGATATGGGAGGCGATGGTCCAGATGCCACAGGTAGTGTGTCCAATTTCCACTTTCTTGCCGGGTTGTGGGAGGTTGGCAAGCATCGTGCGTGGGGCGCCGCAGCAGTTCAGGCTGATGGTCCTCTCTACGAGGAACCTGGGAGAGAGTCAGCGAAAGGATCGTAGGTGACGCAGAGAAAGATGCACTCACGTGTCAACCGGGGGATCCTCTCCCTCAGACGGCTTGACGGCGCGGTAACCTCCTCGGTGAAGGTCCATGAAACGCGGCATCAGACATGGGTTGTGGTGCAGCTTCTGTACAACGGAGGACACAAGGTTGGCCTGGCCGCCCATGCTCGATCGATTCGTACTCATGTTCATCAAAACCTTGACATTCTTGCGACTAACGGGGTCATCTTCGTCGGCGTAGCAGTAGGCGAAGGCCTTCTCGCAGAGGAGCAGGTCACCGGCCTTGACGGCCTTGGTGACGAAGAGACCGTTGCCACGTCCTGGGGAGGCACGTACGTCGACGGGCGAAGAGTATGTAGCGCAATCGATGATAGGTGGGGTTAATTTGGCTTGCTTGTACATCGAATTCCATGCGTACTCGCCGGTTTCCATCTCGCGAAGACGGAGACGGGTCTTCTTGAGGTCGCTCTTGGCGTCCCTGTTATCGGGATTGAGGTCGAGGACCTGGACAAGTTTACTCTCGGCCAGGCTGAACTGCGCCATTGCGTAGTGCGCCTTCGCCTCTCGGAAGAGACCCTTTTCGGTCGGATCGCCGCCATCGCGAGCTCTGAGGGCATCTTCGAGGGCCTTTTCCGGGCGGTCGAGGCGTAAGTTTGCCAGAGAACGGTTCAGGAGGGCTGCTTGCTGTTCTTTGGTGGTCGTGGCGAAGCTAAGTGCATCGGAGTACCTACCAAATGTTAGATGTGCGAACTCGTTTGATACTCAGTGATATTGTCAGACTTACAGGCGCTCAGCAGTGCTCCAATCCTGTTCGGCGACCGCCGCGTTGCCTTGCAAGCGAATCTGCTCCGAATCACCGTCGATGCTTCTGGGCGCTCGCCACACCTCTGGGACGCGCTCATCGTTGCTGGGAAGAATGACAATGTCGCCAACATGGTCCACTCGCAGACTGTACGAGCCGCTCGGGGTGTCCTTGAAGAAAGGCTCCTTAATGAGGCAGACACTGCCCTGAGGCAAGACGTCGTCGGCCTTGACGAGGCTCTCCTCCGGCTGATTGTACAACTGAAGCAGGACAGCGGTACCCTCTTCGTCTTCTACGATGACCGTGATTGCGCTGGGTCTGTGGGTGACCGTAAGCGTGCGGACAATGACGAGATGACCGCGGTGGTGCTCCTGGAGCTTCATCTTCGAGATCGGCAGCGGCGTGAGGGCCCGAGCTGGACGGGTGCAAGGAGGGTACGGCGGAGGCACTTGGGTGGTGATCATTCTTTCCATGCCGTCGGGGAGCCCTCTGGAAGAAATCGCGGCGTTGAACTGGCTGACCAAGAGGGAGGAAGGCAGATGGTCGCGGGGCGTCTCGCCTTTCCGACGGTTGGAACGCTCTGCATCGTCGATGATTGCTCGGAATTGGGCCGCCATCTCCGATGACTCGGAGACATCCTTGATATCCATGGCGAAGTCCGTGGGTATTGATGTGGCGACGAGGAGTGTCAGCGGGATTTGACGAACAGAGGTCAGGGAGAAGGAGAAGAGACGATGGAGATAACGATAGAGACGATCGGAGACGATGGCAGAAGACGACCACAGCGGACTGCAGCAACCACAGCAGCGACGACGGCAGCAAGAACGCAGGAAATGGAGCTGCGTAGACCCAGGAAGATTAGGCGATCTCTATGTACCCGCCTGAAGAGTTTTCATGCAGTTACCAACGAACAAGACGCGTGACGACAAATCGAATCTGCTCACTACCTAACGTGGGAAACTTCCATGGTCGTCGCCGAGAAAGAGGCCTAATCAAGGAACCAACGAAACAAGTCGGCATGCCTCAGCTTTTCCAGTTGGTGCTTTGTATACACAAGTTCAAAAAGGGCACTCAGACACGCAGAAGAAAGTGGATGATCTCCTGCATCAACCCAACTGGCATAGCTGCTGTACGCAAGAAAGGCTCATGCTTTAGGGTCAAAGAAGACTTTGATCACAAAGAAATGTCATCAGTTGAAGTACCTCTATCCTACTAGCCATGCGATAACCAAGGACTGACAGTCTGACTCTACCACGTGATGGGATTGTCAATCTTGCTGTCGGCATGGATCCCACACTCCCTAAACCGGTTGACAAGGTTCGTGATATCATAGCCCTCGCCATCAATACACACCTCTCTCAGATGAGGAAATTTGCCCCATTCAATTTGATCCGCCAGCCATAACAAGTCTTTGGCAATCTCCCAACTAATCCCGGCAAGATGAAAACGCTCGAGAGAGGCAGGAAGGTTTCTGATTGGCATGTTGTATCTGTCTTCATGCGCCGCCTTATCGAGGGAGTTCATGCTGATCCACAGGCTCCTGAGCTGTGTAAAGTCTTTGAACGAGGAAAATCGCCTACTGAAAGGATCCTGTCTATTGTTTGGACGGAAGTCCAAAACAACTGTATGCAGGGACGACGCATGATTGCGACTGGTGATGGCGCGGTACAACTCGCCGGGGTATATCTCCAGGTAGTCATCCTCAATCTCATGCATTGCCTTGATGTAGATGAACGTTTCTAACATCTCGCAAGGCTCAATGGTGGATGGCAGCTCAGCAAAACCGGCATACACGCCGTGAAGAACCAAAGAACGGATCTGAGTATTCCTGGGTTTGACAAGCAAGCGCAGAAGACGATAACGTTGCAGAAATAGGTCGCAAAGTTTCGGAGCGGCGATAAATAAATTCTTCAGATCTTCGTGTGATACCCCACTAGGCTCGCTTTCGTCCAGATCGTGGCCTGCACCACGACGGGTGCCTCTGAGAGCAAGCGACTGGAGAACTGGGAAGCGAATGCCTTCCATCAGGCCGCAAAAGGTGCCAATGAAGTAAAGGTGAGGCACTGAAACTTCCAGAAAGAGCTCCTCCATGCATTGTAGGTGCAGCAAGAGCAGAATAGAGGCCATAAAGGTAGAAGGGACTGATCCTTATTTACAAAACTCATAAACTGCAAACCCTCGCCCACGCATGGGTCCTATGGCAAGGAGACTGAGACGACTGTTGATTGTGATGCCCAGAGAAGCAGCTGTCTGCTCCAAGAACATGATATCGGCTTCTTGTAACGTCTCGAGGTCTTCGAATTCGTCGATGTGTATGTGGAAGTCCCTGATGGATTTGCGAATGACGTCGTTCCATCGTACGAGCCGCAAGAGCGATATCATTTTCGACGCTGCTCTCTTTTCAGTGATGCTGACTGATGTGTAGGACTCTCTAAACAAAAGCCTGCGAAACTCCTTGTTGACTAGAGAGAGGTTCATAACAGCTTTTTGCACCTGATGAAGGACGTGGTCAATCTCTTCATCAGTGGTGTTTGTGTGGAGCACGTGCCTGGTAGAGCGCTCGGATCGAAGGACAGAGCAGATGATGATAATAATCTCCTTTGGGAGGTCGACTAGTTGCGCCATGTTGAAAAAGCCAGGCGGTGTGGCGCTATGAGGTTAGATGATGTAGAGCAAGTCTGCTGTTGTGTTGGTATGGAGCTTCTGCCTGTGAGAAGGAAATATTTAGATAAAGGAGCGTACGAGCTGTGGCCACAATGAATCGACATAGTTTGCAAATGGCAGGTCAGGTTATTTCTTATTGCAAGGGCGGCAAAAGAAGAAGCATATGACAGTTGGGTTAGATTATCTTGAATGGCAGGGTAGGTTTCCACGCGTATGCGAATCATAAGTCTAGAACATGCAATCCAGTGTCAATAAGCTTCAATCTTCCCAGAAGATCAGACAAATGTGGAGGACGCCGCCCAATCTGCTGTTGGTAACCTTATTCTTTCACTCTTGCTCGAAAACCTAATGCATCGGAGGAGGAAATATTCATCGCCATGTCGAGTCGAAGGCAGAAAGACCGAAAGGCGAATCGCCTTCAAGGCATAGCAAAGACGATGCGTGAGTTGCCACATCCACCTAAGCATATCCCTCTTGGCATATCCATACCAACTGGCCCGCTTCGTGAAGGAACTTATAGTATAGGACTAGAGTAAAACTTGCCCATGGGTCATTTATTCGTAAAATGAACAAGACTTGTCACTTGGTTTATTTTCACTAAGCAAATGAACACTGCTTTGCTTTTTATGGGTTTAATATTGACAGCTATCTACACCAATCATAAATACAAAGGTTGAATATACATGTAGAAGTATAAGACACTCATTTGACCAAAGCCAACTCCGTCCTCACCGCCAGACAGCTCAACTCCTCGCATGCAAGCGACTACTGGTGCTTAAGCAGGGTAGACGCGAATAGGGGTCTCAATGGGCTCAGGGGGAGTGAGACCAATGGTGACCTCGTAGCCCTTGGGGGGGTGGAGGGCATCAGGGAGCTCGATGATGTTCTTGTAGTAGTCGGGAAGGCGGGATCCGTACCAGAGCTTGGCGATGGCAGGGAGGATGGAACGGTAGCCACCACCGAGGATGTCCAGGTTGGGAGCGACGTACAAGTGGGAGGTGTTGGAGTCACTGCTGAAGACACCGCCGTAGCTCTGGTTCCAGTAGTAGTTCTCGAAGATGTCGCCGGCGATCTTGTTGCTCCACTCACGGATCTTATCACCAGTCTTGGAGCCGACAAAGTTCCAGACGTTGGCACCGACGTCCCAGCGGCCGAGGGTGTGGAGATCCCAGTTGGCCTGGACGGAAGAAAGCTCAGAGTAGTGGTTGTAGAAGGCGTTGTCCTTGGTGCCGACAAGCTCCTTGGGAACGGCAGAGCCGAGGAGGATACCGGCGACGTGGTTGCGCTCGAGAGGGTACTGGCCGTTGGCCTGCCAGGTAATGTAGACGAGGGTGCGGCCATCGTTGAACTTGGGGTCCTGGAGGAGGGGCTCGACGAAGCTGCGGGTCCAGTTGCAAGAGACAGAGATGTTGGTGTCGTGGCCGTTATTGTACAGGTTGGGGGTGACGAACAGCCACTGGGGAAGGCGGTCGTTCTCGAGGTCCTCGTAGAAGAGAGTCAGGTTCTTGATCTTGGCCAGGCGGTCGGGGTTGAGCGTAACGGAGTCGAAGCGGACGAGGAGGTTGTGCTTGCGAGCGTAGTCACCCTCCTCCTCGTTGTCGTACTCGAAGCCCTCAAAGCCGGTGTAGGGGAGACCCTCGTTGTAGTCACCCCAGCTGATGCCCTTGTCCTCGAGGAGGTCGACAATGGTGGAGACGTTCTTGTCGACCAAGAGGAAAGAGTCGCTGTTGGTGCCGAAGTCATCACCGCTGGCGGGGGCGACGTAGTTGGGCTGAGAAGGGGTGCCAATTCCGTACATCTCAGTGAGCAGGATACCCTGGTTGATCAGAGCCTGGCAGTTGGGGTCGGCGATGGAGTTGTTGTAGGCGGTGGTCTCGAGGTAGACCTGCATGATGCGGTCGAAGACCTTGCCCTTGACGTGAGAGGTAGGAGACTCGGTCTTGGCAGTAGCGGCGGCGGCAGCCACATCGGCGCTGGCAGTCGAGGTGTACTGGATGTCGGCCGCAGTGTTGACGGCAGTGGAAGAGACACTGGCAGAGATAGTCGGAGTACGGTGTCCGTGACCACCGTTGCCGTTGCCGTTGCCATTTCCGTGGCCATTGCCGTTGCCATGGCCATTGCCCCAGTCGCCGCCATTGTTGTTGCCCTTGCCGTGGCCGTAGTCGTTGTCTTTGCCATTGCCTTTGCCATGGTCCTTGTTGTCCCAGTCATTGCTTTTGCCGGCATCGCAAGCAGGAGCAGCCGCGGCGATGCTCGCGGCGGCGAGAAGCGCAAGGAAGCGAACCATCTTGGATTCTTTGGTGTAGCTCTGTTGTCAAAGAGAGTTGTTCTGAAGAGAATGAGAATGGAATATCAGAGAGTGAGAGTCCTCAAGAGAGAGAAGAAAGTGAGAGATGTGGATGCGGATGAGGAAAGAAAAACTTGACTGGAATCGCGAACATGATCTCTGGTTATATAGCCTCTTCCATACTTCATTTTCGATGTTGTCTCTCTGGAAGGAGGAGAAATTCGCTGCTAGCTGCGATGGGTCCTTGCCCTCGCAACTTGCCTGTGCTTGCCTGAGCATGTTGCGAGGTCTGAGAACGAGAGGCTTGCCAGCCCCGCCTGGAGAAGCTCATTGTCGATGTTGGATCCGAGCTCAATGAAGACTCAGCACAACCCCGAGTAGCATAGGAAATAATTTCCCGTTTCCGTGTTCAAGATTGACATCCAGATGCATAGGGCTGAGAGCTTACAGCTGGGCCGGACCCGCAAGGACCCTGAAAATAGTACCCTTGGACAGAAATGTTTGCAAGCCTGTCTGAGTCCTTCTCAACCGTTCCTACCGTTGCTAGATGATCGCAGGGGCGCTGCTGCTCGAATATTAGGTCGTTCGTCTGAACGCAGAGCGGAAGCCACGAAGCTTAATTCCCTTCAGACGATGCTAATTGAGCACTATTTTGCGGGTTATGTGGTCTGGGCTCTCGGCGTGGCTTGTTGCTTAAACCGACTTAGTCTTAGGAGGGAATCCCAAAACCCGGGGAAGCTGATCCTGCACAGAACAATCAGCAGCCATAGCTCCAACTGTTCGCCTGATGAATCCGTGTTCGGGCAGTCAATGGCACGCTACGAAAGCCGGATAGATCGGGGTTGAACCGGCGCTATGGTCAACGAATCTTGGCATGGGAGCTATTTTCTGACTGTTGTAAATGTTGACGAGGGAAAGAAAACACAGCTAGCCTAGGAAACTAGCCGCGTCGAGTAATGTTGGACTTGAAGTTTTCACGTTTGGTGAAAGTGAGTCCCGGCGAGCCAGGGCCATCACGGATACTACTTCAGAGCAGATGAGCAACATATCAGATCGTCGAGTTGGGAAAGTATTGATACATAATACACAGTCAATACAAAAGAACGCGAGTGTGGGGCAATGACCCGGCGACGATCAACCCTTGGACTCTCGGGTGCCCGATGCTAGCGTGGACTAGCTTGCTGGCACTCGGATCCGAAGGCTTGCATATTGTAAAACAATGGGCTACCGGCGGTTAGACAACCTGGAGGAGAGGCTTTCTCTTAACTCCTGCAATTGAACAACGACTGCCATGCAAAATGGTTGGCATGGTAGCTGTCTTCTTCCCGGACTGATCCCGGTCCCTTCAACCACAAGATATTATTGGAAACAAACGTTGCATACGGCGAAGAGCGTGAAGATCCCAACTGGTCACTTAAATTGAACATACTCAACGTAGTTTAGTAGTATCTGAGCAATTGAAACATCATTGCTTCTCTGAGGCACTTTACATACTACCTCCCATGGAAGTGAGCTCAAGACGTGCAGCGATGAAAATTGCACTGTTCATTTTGATTTCAAACCCCACGAGATGAATGCATCAATAGCTACATGTACAGAATATTTTGTGAAGCTTGATTGCGACCGTGTCCTGGGGAATGAATGCAGCAACAGACACGTTGTTATCAAAATTTACTGCTTCCAAACGGTGTACGATTTCATCACACCATTCTGCCAGTCTTGGAGGATGTACGACGACCAATCCACGCTCTGGCAAGTTGGCTCCCAAGTCTTAGCACTGCCAGGACAGTTGTATTCGCTGTAGCCTTCATGTCAGCTTTGTTTTACCGAAATCGTCGGTGGAATCATGCGAAAGAATAGACTTGTCAAAACTTACTTGTAAAATCTGACGCATGAGTTTCCCTTCAGGATGACCCAATTTGCCTTTTGAGCCCAACCATCAGGACCGCTTTGCATGTTCACTTGAGCATCCAACTGTTAGTATAATTGATGGAAGACATTTAGTGTGAGAGCTGTACTAACCGCAACTACCAGCTGCAGGGCAGACCTCATGCTCTTCATAGGGCTCGCCGAAAGTGCTCTGCATGAATGTTAGACTAACCTGATCAGTGCTGCAGACTGCAGAGACCAAGGGGGCGAAAAGAGCGAGACTCAAGAGCTTCATTGCAACAATGCGTCTATATTGGAAGAGGTCGAAGGCGAAGTGAATGAAGCTGAAAGAATCTGCAGGCTTGACATGAACTCATTCATCAGCTTTTCGGTTTGACCTCAAATCAGGTCCATTTTATAGTTTCTTACGGCCCCCAAAATCTCATATGTCTCCCTTCCAGGCAGTTGCATCGCTAATTTCTGACCTCGTAGGATGCTGCAACTTTGGCTCAAGTGCGACTCAGCCAATGAGAGTAGTCCTGTCTCCAAAACCACCTTCCTAATCTCATCAACACACGGAGAAGGATACCTTGTTATCCAATAGCTTCTGGCCAAGCTGGCGCTTTGGAAGAAAAAGTGCGAGAACTCGTATTGAAACCCACATATGTATGGCCCGATGTGCTCATGATAGCTGTTGAGCAGGAAGACACAGGAGCTGAGCAACGGCCAAGCATATAGGATCGCGGCCCTTGCCGATGCAATGCTACGGCCCGTCTTGGCGCTCGGGACATCAATTAGATGCCTGGAAGTCTTTCCGTGGTTTCTATGCAGAAGTCGAATTTAGCGATGGATGCCGCGCATGGCAGCGCTTTGGGTCGTTGAGCCCTGGTTGGTTCTGAAAATTCGTATGGTTCGAGTGCTTCCGAATCGCAATGGGTCTCTGTTACCTGTAGAGAAAAGTCTAGGCTTTATGCAGACTCAGTCGCACCCTTCCTCGCCTCCTCGGCCCATGCCTTACTTTCTCTCCTCAGTTCCCTTATCACATACCAAAACGTAGCACCTGTCCATATTCCAGCCCACACGAACGGCAGCGACCAGCCGATGGTGTAAGCAACATCGCCGTCCAGAGTGAAAATCAACACTGTGCAAAGCACGGCGCAAGCTTCTGCCCCGACGGCCCAGAACACACCCAACCGTCTCAGCATTGCTCTGAATACATGGCTTGCTTCATATCTCCTGTCCAACGCGACTCTGAATTCCGTTCCACCGGATCCGTCGACGGCACAGATGTCTTCGATGAGACTGTAGATTCCAGGCCGTAGTTGCGCGCCTTTGGGAATAGACGAGATGCGGCAGGGTGCGGGGACGTGGAAATAGCGCATAGTGTCGACTAACAAGAGTTCGGTGCCGAAAACGAAGAGCATCGTCGTGACTGGCATAGAGAGCAGGCGGATTGGTGGGTGTTCTGGGACGGTGCCTCTGTGTCCACAATCAGAATCCATCCACTAACATGAGCGATACTAGGTAGTTACCAAAGGACTTACACGATCAGTTCAATCATGATTATGAACCAAGCAAACGAAAAGTTCCAGTGGAACCAGTCCAGGTACCAGCGATGCGCCCCGATGACTCTACACGTGCTCCCCTTCCTCCATAACCGCCAGAACCTGAGGAAGTACTCCAGGATACTGGCTCCTCCAACTGCGGCAGTGACAATTGAAAAGACCGCGTTTGGGGTAAGCTTCTCTTTCTTTTCGGTGGCCGTGTTTGTTCCCGGCCCGACGCCGTACCACAGACCAAAGTATAGAGCTATCGGCATCGCGATGGAGTCGAAGAGGATCAAGGTCCAAAAGAGGAATATCGCGAGTTTACGGGTACGCAGAGTGTAGTTAAGCGGGGGAGGGGTCGGCTGGAACGTGGGTCTCGACGGTCCTCCCTCATCCGCAGGAGAGGCCGGTTGGGCTGCATGCGTCGTAGACGGCCGCGGAGACCGGATAGATACACCCGGAGGTCGGGGGGACCAGGTCGGCGACAGGGAGGATCGCCGGGTCATCGCTAAGGAGGGACGGCCAAAGGGACCATCGTAACGGCGATCGAAGTCATGGCTTGGCCTTGTCTTGCGATGCGTCGGCGAAATAGGAGCTGAATGAATTGGCGAGTTGGTCGTGTTGAAGTTATGCAGGCTTCTCGCCTTCTTCTCGTCGAGGACTAGGTCCGGCTTGTTGACGTCCTTGCTTGAGTCTACTCCGACTGTCCTCTTCTCGTTGTCGGGTGGAGGTGACATGGCGACACGATGACCTTGGGTTATCTGCAAGCTGTGCCGACCGAGTATCGTGGGATCTCGCCTGGAGGCATCGTCGCTGGTAATCGGATGCGGATGGGCCGGATTTGTGGCCCCATCGTGTTCCGGACTACGCTTCTCATCCATGATTGAACATTGGCTGGTGTGTACTTCGAAGTCTTGGGATACGCAAATGTTCGCTTGAACAAATGCAAAGAATGAAAAGAAACATTAAAACATTACCTAGACACAGGGCAATCGGGGTTCTATTAGTTAGTGATCGCGTGGTGCATCAGAACGGTGAAAGACATCCCGTCGCCAAGACGCAAACGAGAAGACGATCATGACCACCTAAAGCTCCAAACGGCAGGTAAAGGGTACAAATGATGGCGCCGGACGATCAGTTGGGAGGAGGTCCCTGAAGAAAGGTCGAAGGCTCTAGAGCATCATTGTGGGACAAGGGTCACAGGAGCAGAGTCTCCGTCGGGGGGGAATGATGTCAGAATGAAGACCGTGGCGAAACCGAGATGCCCTCCCCTGTCTCTGGTGGTGTTCATCTGCCAATTAAGAATGCGGAGGTTGCCGGTTACGTGGACATTCAATCAATGATGCCTCTCGGTTGCATCTGAAGAAAGCATGATGTTCGGGAGTCTCGTGATGATGCTGAGGGCTTTCTATCATGATTGCTCTGGATGCGCCGGAGTGAAGAAGATACTGAAGGGAACATCCTGAATCGACACAGAGATTAACAGCGGAAGATGAGATAAGCTCCGGCCAAGGGCGCTGCCAAGCGGCTGCTGTGGCGTCACCCACTGAAGCTGTTCCTGCAGTGCCCTGAATTTCGTCGAATGTCGCTGAACTCTGCCCGCTTAGTAAGTTCATTCTGCCTTGTGAGTGATAGAGAACAGGCGGTGTTGATTGGCGAAGATCACTGTGCCGGGGTTCACCTCCGAACCCCTCCACTGAAGGATCCGACGATGCATGCCCGACCCCTCATCCCGGCCTCATGAGGCACGGTCGATACGATGACCATGATATTGCTGAGTTAAAAAGGCATCTACTAGATTTACCGAGGCTTCGTTCGCGATAATGCGCTTGATCAACACTCAAACATTGGAGCTAGAAGATTTCGCCAGCAATGATCTTATTCCTCCCTACGCCATTCTGTCCCATACGTGGGGTGACGGCGAGGTGACCTTTCACGATTGGCAGGATGATGAAGAAAGAGCCAAAAAGAAGGGCTTCTACAAAATCCAGTCAACATGCAGACAGGCTGTCCAGGACGGCTACTCACATGCATGGGTTGACACCAATTGCATTGACAAGAGCAGCTCCGCAGAGCTATCAGAAGCTATCAACTCCATGTTCGCCTGGTATGAGAACGCCGCCGTTTGTTATGTCTACATGCCCGATGTTATACAATTACCAACCAAGGGATACGGCACCCATTTTCAAGAGAGCAGATGGTTCACACGGGGCTGGACGCTGCAGGAGCTCATCGCCCCTCGAAACATCGTATTTTACGGCCGCTACTGGGAGATGCTGGGGACAAAGACCGGGCTCGCCACGACTATAACGAAACGGATCACCAAAATTCCCAGAGAGTGTTTGCTGAATGAGCAGCCTCTCTCCAGCTTCAGCACCGCACAGATAATGTCGTGGGCCTCTTCACGTGTTACGACGCGCCCAGAAGACCAGGCGTATTGCCTTTTGGGGTTGTTTGGTGTCAACATGCCGCTTCTCTATGGTGAAGGCTCCAAGGCGTTCGTGAGACTGCAGGAGGAGATCATCAAGATATCCGACGACCAGAGCATATTCGCCTGCGATATGGAAGCTCTGGGTATGAGTGCCCCCATGGCGACGTCCCCACGCCTTTTCTCTCGCTCATCCCAGGTGGAAAGACGAGCGCCTGCCGCCTCTCATACGACAACTCTTCCCCCATTCTACTCCATGACGAATGCGGGTCTCTCTATTTCTCTTCCCCTTGTAGAGACTTTGTCGCCTCATTTTGTTCTCGGAAAGATCAGCTGCATGCTCTCAGGAGACGGCGGCGGATCTATTATGCTGCCGTTGTCTTCACATGTCAGCGACTACCGTCATCAATACACACGCGTGTCTGTTCCATCAGCATGGATCACATTTTTTTGCGATTCGATAAAGAAACTGCTTCCTTTGTATGAGGAAAGTTCCGAGTTCCCCGAGAATTGGGCCGTCGACTTCGACCCGGAAGAGACGACCAACATCATGATCACAATGCCCAAACCAGCCGAACAAATCTATCTTCAGAGAAGAGTTTTTAGTCCTTTGAGGAGAATGGGAGCTAAGGTGTTTTTTCTCATCGTCTTCCCGCGAGGACTATCGCGATATCGTCTTTACGTTGCCGACCCGCCAGAGGCTCTCGAGGAGCGTACAAGCATGATGGCTATGGTGGGCAAGAGTGACGCCGATGAAGTCGGTAGAGGTCTTCTCATCTTCAAGAAAAAAGGCTCCGGTCGAGAAAGCGGGAAATACGTGGCAGTTTATCTCGAGGCAGGGCTGGACGAGGACCTTCCGTTAGAAGAGCGATTTTACGGGTGGCGCCGCAGATGTCGAGTATTTCCGGACTGGAATGTCAATCATACTCTGAAGGACGTCAAACTTTTCAGCGACGAGTTCCTCGGTGAAAGGGGGAGGGCGAGCTGGGTTGGCGACTTCCTAGTGACGGCGAGGACTATGCTCCCCGTCGATTCTCCGCATATACCAGGGACTTCCACCGTCTTAGTAGCGGAAATCATCTTTGATATGAATCGATTTCGGGATATGAGAGGGCGTAAAGGATCAATCAGCGAAACCAACGACTCACAACATTACAGCATGATGCTGCGTGACTCGGAAGGATCAGACGTTGAGCTGTAGGGAAGAGATGGAGCGGTAGAAGTGTTTTGAGCCCGAGTCGACGCACGACTTCAAATTTCGCCTCCCTTTTTCATCTCCATCACAGCCTGTTAAAGCGTTATGTTTATGATTATCAGGAGGTTTGAGAAGGGAAGCAACCATCACACTTGTCATCCTTCTAGAGGCCGACTTAATGTTTCCGGTCGTGTGACCTAGATCAATCATGTTAGTCACTAAATTACTTACAACACACTCAATCACGCAATCTCACACTTGATAAAAAACGCTGGATAGGTTCAAATGCCTCTTATACTCATACAGGCTGCAGCACAGCTGCTCCGGCAGCTCAGCTGACTTGCCATCAACTACCTATGATAGGAAACAAAATACGCCAACACTGGACGTTCTCATATAGTCGTCTGACCGCTAACAATGAAAATTCTTAACTACCTCCCCTAGCCCGCACGTCTCGCTTACTGGGGCATAACCTCAGTCTTGAAGTCGGCGTTGTTGGTAGCAGCCTCGTTGCCAGCAGCGGGCGCGGCAGGAGCAGCAGGAGCAGCGGGAGCAGCAGCGCCACCGGCACCACCCTGCTGGGCACCACCAGCAGACAGAGCCTGGATACCACCGTCAAGGGACTGGTTGATCTGATCAACGGACTGCTGGGCGATGCTCTGTCCGATGGCGGGGACCTTGGAGACAACGGCGGTGCTGAAGTCACCGGCGACGGCCTTCTGCTGCTTGAGCTGGTCAACGGCGACGGAGGTGGCGCCGAGCTTGTCAAGCTCGGGCTTCTTGTTGGTCAGATCGGTGACGGCGGTCTGGACGGCGGTGGTCAGGCCGCCAGCGGACTGCTGAAGAGTGAGGGCATCGGTGAGGGAGAGCTCCTGGGCGCCCTGGATTTGTTGGGTGCCCTGCTTCAAGCTGGTCTGGACCTTGTTGGAGGCATCGAGGAGGTTGGCGGCAGAGTTGGGGTCAGAGGCGGAGAGGGCCTAGAGACTGTTAGTCTGGATGAATACAGCAGATGATGATGAAGCTTACCTTAACGGCGGTGTCAAGGTTGCCAAGGGAGTCCTGGACGCTGGTAAGAGCACCCTGGATGGTCTGGAGTTGACGCTTGCTGACGAGGGAAGCGGGAGCAGCGATGGCAGTGCCGGCAATCAGAGCCTGGACGAAGACGTTGGTGAAATGCATTGTGATTTGTGTGTTGAGTTGTGAAGCGAAGGCTTTTCGAGTATTGTTGAAGCGAATGCTTTGGTATCTAGAAGATGCTTTGGAAGATAAGAAGCTGTAGATGCTGATGAGATGGAAGGAAGAAAGACTGACTGAGACCAGAACTTCATGTCCTTATTATACGACTTCTTCGACTGTGCCGCGAACGCCGCGAATGTGTCTCCTTCCCGCGGCCTACATGATTTGACGCAGCTTCCTTCATCCGAGCTGCTTCCAATACCTCACGACGGTAAGAGATACCAGACACCGTACGATTCGTCGCACACACGTGCAGTGTAGCTGCGGCGCAAAACCGTGTACCTCGAACAGTCATAGTCACCATCGCGGGAACAAAATGTCAGAATCTTCGCCTCAAGCTACTGCAGCTCGACACCTCCCGGGTTCGTGTTCCGGCTTGGGAGGTTGTGAGTGTGGCTCTGTGGCCGAGAACCGGTGCCATTCTCCCTTGAAACGCGTGCCGTGCGGTGCGCGGCTCGGTCATTGACATTGGGAATTATGGCTTGGCGGCCATCAGACGAAACAAAACAGTAAGTCACGGACCTTGAATGGGAAACGTCAAATTTCTCTCAACATGATGAACCACACTTTTCAATAAGCTTTCCAGGTTGTCGTCTGGGGAAGAGTCGCCTAGCTCCTACTTTTCCCAGAAGGGTTATCCCTTCTATTTTTGGGGGTCATAAGCTTTCTTGATGTTCATTCAGTGCGGCGTGTGCGTTCATGATGGACCATGATCCCAAAAACTGAAGCTGGTGCCGCAACATCTGCATTTCGGATGGCACCAATCTGTCAAGACACTGGCTTCTACTATTTGTAAATCGCCTGCGGGAGGTTAGTCCCGAGACGTTGCCGGGACAGGTTGGGGAAGCTTGACACCTGCTAGGATGTTGATGCGGGTGCAACCAACATCCAGATATTTGTGTTGGATGTTAATGCCTGCTCCCCGCGATCCGATAACCTCCAGAACGCCACCCAGATGACCTGCGTATAGACAGATCGACAGACTTTACCAACCAGTTCGTCAGTCTTTTGGTCTGGTTCGTGGCGCAGATGCGTTGACTTCTCTTATGCAGGAACCCCCAAAGCTGGTGCGGGAACGCTAAATACCGAGCTACTACTCGGGGTGTTCCGTCCGTACATGCGCCTTACTGCCCCTAGCTCCTAAGAGGGCAGCTGGAACATACTTCTCACAAATGCAGGTTCGTTTTTCTTTTGCTGGCGGGAGGGCGCTAGTGCGGCAGTCAATGTCATTGCGCGTGCGCACGTCGAGAGAGATGGGTGCACATGAGAGGGGGGAAGACAACTCGATGAGCACCTCGGTTATTGTCTTTCCATGCAAACAGCCGCGCAGACCAGCTGCCAATCATCTGTCACAGTCTGCATCTGACCTATCCGAGTGCGGTGGATGGTCCATCTCGTTGACAAATGTCGTGTCAAACGTCAGGTCTCGCCTCTGACGGCCGGGGTCCGTGCCTGAGCGCGGCTAAGGTCTTGTCACCAATCTGATGCCAGGACGGGGGTGGCTGAAGGCGAGGGTAAGAGGGGAGAAAGGTTAAGCTTGTACCGATGGCTGCATGAATGACTGAATCTGTCATCATCGTAGAGGGTGGCCAGGCCAGCGGATGGCTCCAGTCAGTTCGTCGGATGGATGGCGTTTGCTTGGCTTGAAAGGTGTCAGAGTCCAGTGCAAGGGCACCTGGTGGCCAGCTCGGTAATGCCAATCCTATTGGTGAGACGTGACACACTTCACTCGATGTCTGGCTTGTCGATGCTCACCTCAGTCAACCTTGGAAGTATGCGTGTCTTCACGAGCCTAGAAGTGGTTCGCCCGCCACGGTCGGCCGAGGTGTTGGAAGTCCGAGTGACTCGTGTACTCGGACTCGCATTTGTCACGTCTTGTTCACACTGCTCAAGGGTCCCTTTGCTCTGATTTGAGAAGCCCCAGAGTTGGTTCAACCTTTTGGTCTGATGTTTCTTGAAGCGTGCTGGTCGGGAATCGTCACGTCCGGACTTCAGGGCGGGGAAGACTACTGCGTCGGGGCGACTTTGAGGGTCTTCCACAGTTTGGCAGACGAGATGATCATCTCTTTCTGTTAGGTATTTTGCCGGAACTTTCTCGATATGGAAATATGCGGCATTCGAGTTCAGACATGACATGATATAAACTGAGATGGACTGTTCAAGAAACACTTCTCGGGTTCCCCTGATTCCTCGCACCCGGCGCATGTGTATTTCAGGGAGACTTTCCAAATTGAGCGACTCAATCATCCAGAGAGTGTGCGGGGACACAGGAGACATGGTGCCAAATTGGGTGTCAAAAGCTTGACAACTGCTTTGGTCCGGTTCTCCTTTTCTCTCCAGACAGTTCTGAATATGCTCATGGAGAATCATGGTCGGCTTATACTATCTCACGATGGCCACGACGGCCCGTGTGCCTATGAATAGCCCTCAACCTAGGTGCACGACCGCCGAGCCCCATTTTCTCTTTGGTCAAGGGTTGAGCCCGTGGTAGACATAAGCTTCAACTTTGGATGTCGTACTTTAACTTCTGCTGACCCCATAATGCAATGCGGTTACCATACCTTACATTTGCGAAACTCAGATTTCCATTTCACCAGGGCTATGGATGAAACAAAGGCTGGCTGAATAAAAAACTATGTATAGCTTCCCTGCATAGTGAAGGTCGAACTCGAAAAAAAGGAAAAAGAACAAAAGGTGATACTTCAGCATAGGAAAACCGTAAAGAAGACTCCTGTCGCGCGTCTTCATACATGACCAAACAGTTGTTGACATCTCATTAGAACCGAACACTTGTGTAACTTGTGTCCTGGCTCATCAGTTCCTTGCCATCCATGTATACTGCAAAGTCCAAAGACGCCCCGGATGGAATCATTCCAATCTCATAGCCCAGTTTCTTGACCATGGTACCGTCGGCGGTCCTCCAGTCGGGTAGCTTTGAGTATGGGGTCGTGACATTCAACTGAAATTTGCATTTGGCACTCACTCGAGAATCTTCCCGGTCTGGCGGATCGAGCTCCTCGCATACCCATAGTGTTATGTTGAGTGTGCCGTCAAAATCATCCACGTCTTTGATATACTCATAGAACGAATAACGAACAGGGCTCTTGGGCACAACGGCTCCCTACATATTTGTCAGTTTCAGGAGAAATGGCGCTGAAGCTGTTCCCACTGACCCTTTTCAAGTACCATTTTATCTGGTTACGAGCGCGCCACTGGCTTCCGTCCCACATTTTGTCTTCTCGAAGATGCTGTGCCTCGTTATATTCGGTTACGTACTTGATCCCGTAGCTATAACGAGATACTGTGGAAGTGACCTCGATGGGCGGTACAATAGTTCCTGAGGGTTTCTCGAGGAAACCTTTGTAAATGGCACCGCGACAAATGGCAGTTCGGCTGGATTGTTTCCCTTATGAGCCTCCTGATGTGAGAGCCTGAAAAGAGAAAAAGAGGCTTACGGCTTGATTCCTCCGGACTGTAAAATCTCTGAGACATTGGAAGTCGAATGCTTGTCTTTGAGATGTTCGTACAAGTAAGGGCTTGTTCCAAGTCCCCCGACCAGAATGATACCCTATTTCGTTAGCCCGATTGAATTGATACGGTATGGCATATTCTACCCACCGTCACCTTCGATTTCTTCTTGAGAGCCATACGGATCTGATTATTGACTAGTGTATCGATTCCCCTGAAAGATCCTGCAAACATCCCCTTTATGTGGGATCTGCGGTATCATCATTAGCTGTGCAGCTCTAAGGAATTGCGCGCTTCCTTGAGGTGGCGAAACTCACTGTTGAAAATGAATCCTTCCATTCTTGATCAGTGGCTGCTTGCTCAGGTCGTCGAAACTGTCTGACGGTGTTCTGAAGGTCTCTAGCGGGAATCCCACAATGTACTCCCTATTACTGCGCTTTGTGTCAGGCTTGAACGTGGACTTGATTGCCACCTCCCATTCTTTCTTCATGAGGTCCTTGATAACAGCTGGACTGAGTCGACCCCACTTTCTTCCAAGCCGATCTCTACAAGCCTTCTCAAAGGCCTTGTCAATGAAGACGCCGCCACATAGGCCGCCTGGAAAAGGTCATGGTCAGTGTCTGACGGGTTTGCCAGGCAGCTCCAGTAACTCACCGGTACCCTCGCCGACTTCTTTGATCGCAAGAGGCTTGTTGTTTGTTACCTCATAAGTGATGAGATCCTGTCATAGTTTAGCTTCATGTTCCGGGCTTGAGAGGCGAGAAACAAGATAAATATGGATACGTACCACGGTGCCGCCGCCTGCATCACATATGACGAAGACATCTCCTTTGTTCAGGTTTCTACCCGACTCATACAGAGTTGAGAGAGCTGCTGCTTCTGGCTCCGGTGCAAATGTGAGTTTCGTCTGCCCAGCTGGGCGAGAATCCATGATCCCAGCCATCTCTGCAGCTTGTTCCATGTCTTGTCTGGCATAATCCTGCCAGATGGCGGGGACTGTGATGACAACATGGAAGCGCAAAGCGTCTAGGACTGACTGCCCTCGCGCCTTTCGGATCACATACAGAGTGTGCTCAAACAAAGCTCTCAGGTAATCAGCAATGAGCTCAACTGGCTTCTTCTCAGTCTCGTCTACAAACTTGCGTGCGTGAACAAGGGGCTCTGAGTTTCGAAGCTCTTTGGTCAAATCTTCGTCTTTCACCAGAAGGAGCTTGAACCATCGGATCGGGTCTGCATCTAGGGGAATGTCGTATCCCCACATGACTTGGCCATACTCGTAGAACAGCTCTGTGGGGGCCTTGGCCTCTTGCGTTCCGCTGCCTGGCCAGCTGGTGACGAGATTAATTTCGTTCCTCGCAAAGTCTGCTGCAGTAGACCATGCGACTCCAGAAAATCTTCCACGTGTTAGTAACGGTAGAACAATCAGACACTCCGGGGCCCTTTATTAGATTCGTTGGTCTTACGTAGTCCCGAAATCAATTCCAATGACAAGAATGTCGTCATTTCTGTCATCTCCCATCATGCCTGTATCACTGCCACCATTACCGTTGTTGTAAGTAGTATGCGGGTTGCGAATGATATCTTGGACAGATCTCCGGGCTGGATTTTCGCTGGATCGTTCCAGGGTACAGGTCTTTTGTGTCATGGCTAAGTATACGCCAATTCAACCGAAAGGTAACCAAAGACACTCCGTATTGGACTGGAAGAGCCAGCCAAGACGCAGGCAAGAATGGGGGGATTCTAGGCTGTCGAGGCAGAGCTATTTCGAATCTGAAGTCCCAAACTAAATATCTGGGATGGTAAGTGGTCAAAAGGCCTAGAGAAGGGATTTGAAGGCGAAGTGTAATTTATGTACGTGGATTAGCTCTGGACATTTCTATATCCAGGTCCAGAAGCCTGATCATCGAGGATGGTCCGCGGACCATGATTATCGACCGGACGCCTGGAAGCGACCCGAGGCACATCAACGACCTCGAAGTGCCCTTGGCTGGCCATCCTGCTGAGACGCAATCTAGCGATACCTCGTAATAATTCAACTTTGATAGCGTCTGAGAAGTCGCACTGTATGACGAAGATGTGGCAGAAGGGCACATTTCCAGCTTTGAGATGCACTTCATGAGGCAGGAGACGTATGAAACTTCAGCTCTCGCGGGGGAATGGTGTGTGTGTGCCAGGGTGTGGCTACCAACAAGACTGGCGACTAACACAGCCCCCTTCATAGTTGGCTGCGGCTGCCGAAAGTGTATTTTACGACAACTGAAGACGGTCCCGACAGGCCCGCCATATGTACTCAAAACCTTGGAAGGCTGCCTCCTGGAGGAATACAAACATACGGCTGGCACGAGGACTATTGATTAAATCACTACTGAACGAGGAACCTAGATATTGCAGCCAGATGACTTACCGCTGTAGAAGATCTTTCTCTCGTTTTAAGGGCTGTCCATTGCGACGCAGCTCAAGGGTGTACGCATCAGGCTGACGCTTCAGGGCGTAGCCAATATATCCTTCACCACTGGCCGGCCCACCAACTACAAATCAGCGTAGTATCGGAAAGACGAAAGACCTACTTAAGTTTGCTGATATCCAAGAAACATGATTGTTTATTGTCTGATAGAGACTGCTTCTTAGAGGTATGCTGAAAGGAGGGTCAAAGATCGAGCCCATGTCGGTTCGAAGGAAAGCGTTTCGGGAAGAACATGTATTACATGGAGTCTGGCTGGACGGAGCCACAGACTGAGGGCCTGTTACCGCTGAAGATTCCTGTCTGCTGCAAGTCTTCCGTGGGTAAGGTTACCCATTGCTGACCACTCCCACATGAGAATGTGGACTTAGTTTCAACGAAGAATCACAGCCTCATTGCATTTTGCGGCCTCCATGATCAGCACTGCTGCTTTCCATAGCATATATTGAAAATTCTTCATAGCCTCGCTCTCTGTTCGTGACTATCTGACGCCGTTTAGATGGAATCTTCTGAGGGTGTGAGTGATTTACGGGAAGCCCCAGCACAGCCTGCATTGCGCCACGCTCTTACAGCAAAGACATCGCCCAAAGGCTGAATCGCGTAACCGCGTAATCCAGCCCCCACGATTACTGCATTCATCACGCGGACGCTTCTCTCATACAAAGACAAGGCTCGGGTATTTCTCGGGCATGCTGCTTACGGTTCATGTTCCACGGGAAAGCAGGCTGGATATTTGGTACTTGGCACCTGAAAGGCACAGCTTGTATGTCTACTTGCAGACAAAAGTCAGGTGGCGCTAACACTGTGCAGGCTGCAACTGATGCAGCCTGATTTCGCCTCATGCTGCAGTGGGTGTCTAGAATTTTACAGCTCGTAGCTCTTTCAGACCTTCAAACTCTTCGGCGCCTCTTGGACAGTGGTTTCATCTTCTACACGAGCGATTGTTTGCGTGAACCTGGCGGAAGCATTCAACGACGTCAGATGGCCAGCATGGACCGAGCTGAGATACAGCCCAAACCCAGCGCTAGTCGCCATCTGCTCTCACCTCGGAACCATCCTCAAAGTACACATGAATCTTCCAAAGACTCTTCAACCTTTCATGTCGAGAAAGAGCACCCCCTTGAGCCGTTCGGCGGCGCACCTCCCACACTTATTCGGGCGGCTTCCGTAAGTATCTGATTTGCTCCAAAGCATGGAGCATAATCTAGCTCTGGATACTAAGAGAAGAAACATTAGATGCCGCCGCACACGCCAAAGAGGAATACTACCCCGTACACTGGTCAAAGTGAAAGTCAGACACCCAGTCACGAGATTGTAGCGAAGCAAGAATACGACAGAGAGATTTCGCGCCGAAAGAATATTGAGGCCGAGTTGGAGGCGAAAGATCGCAAGCTAGCGGAATGCGAAATCAAATTAAAAGATTCAGAGACATCTCTTGTCGCTGTTCGAAAGAAATGGAAGGAAGCAGCCACTGACCTCGACAAGGTCAAATCGTCGCAACAAAGAGGTTTTTATCATATGACAGACAGCGAGCTCAGGGATTCCGTGACGAGACTCCGGTACAATATTAGTCGGTTTGCAATTCAGTACTTCAGTGGAAAGTTGCCAGGCGATACCAGTGTCGGAAAGATCGTCGACTCTGAGGACTATGAGGGGTGGAAGGATTTGTCAGATGTCATCGGCGGCCGTCATATCACGGCTGAATATATTCGTTCCGACAGGCGGCGACCTCATATCATACAGGCTCTGATATGGGAAACAATATACATGAATGTCTTTGGCGAGGCTCTTTGGGCCGGGGAGAAGATGTCCAAAGCATTCAAGGAATTGTCCAAGCAGTTGCAAAAACCAGGTATGTTTCTTCATTGTACCAAAGTATCCATAATGGCTTTTTCCAATATGGATATTAATTCTCAACAGCAAATGACAAAGGAAGCGATCATGATATCGAGGCATGCCGAAGATTCTGTCTTTGGAGAGCTGAGACGGCAGCAATGGTCGTCGACTCAATCAACTCGTCCAAGGATGCAAAGGAAAGAAGCAAGCGAGCATTATCGAAAGAGATCGGCTCAGCTTGCAGGTATACTTGCGAACACATCATACCGTTTACAAGACTCACCAAAGGCCTCGTTGACGAAGTGTTTGACATTCTCCAAGAGGCCGCAAAGCTCGACGAAGCCATGAAAAGGCAAGCCGTGCGCTTCGACTGGACTTTTGCTGACCTCCGAGAGCCATTCAATAGCAATGCAATGACCTTGGCGAGTGGGGAGACTTGGGAGGCCGACATGGATGGCGTCTGGGTGACGACTTGTCCCGGCCTAGTCAGACAAGGAAGGTCGACAGGTGACGAGTTTGAGACCAAGACTAGACTCCTGTCCGCGGAGGTGTCTTGGATACCAAGTCCCCGAGCGGGAGGTTCAGAGCAGAAGTTTCGACGGAACCGGACCATGTAAACAATGTTGGACACTCACGGACAATGAAAGTGGTTGGAGATTCTCTTATTTTGTTCATCGTCTATGTCCCGCACTCGGGCATCCGTTCCTCAAAACTCCATGCCGCATCCACGCCGGTACTAATGTACATGCTAGGTCTACACTGACCATCTTATGTCCCAATGCCTTTGTCGTTATAATACAAGAAAACCACAAAACGCGAATGTGATGATAGTAGTAATGACACACCAGACGCCCTTAAACAAACTTGATTTTCATCCGCGTGCCTACCGTTTGCGCGTATCTCTACCCTTCTTCTTGCTCTTCTTTTTATCTTTGGGCAAGTCCAATGCCGTGCCCTTGAGTTGCTCTGCCATTGTGCGGAGCATGTACTCGTCAATATTATAGATACGCTCGCCCCATGCGTTGTGTTCGATATCTTCGTCTGGTGCGACAGACTCGGAGAAGCGACCGAGGCCGGAGGGGCCGGGTCCGTTTTGCTCATTGGGGCCTTCGTCGCGGGGCGTGCCTTGCCGAGTGCTTGAGGCCCCGGAGGGTGCGGCGCTCTTTTCATTGAAGTCGGCTTCATCCTCTTGAATTTCCTTCTCGGCAGCCTTAGCAGCTTCCACGTCTTCCTGATCTTCGGCCTGCTTAAGTTCCTCGCCAGCGTTGCGTGAGCTGCCGCTGTCGACTCCGCCGAGGAGACGGTCCATGGCGGCGTTAGCGGCGTCGTCTACCAGGTCGTTGCCCTCGGCACCAAGCACGTCGCGGACGGAGAGCTTGTTAAAATAATCTGTTGTGAAGCTTCCTTCCTGAATGACGACATCGTCTAGCATTTGCTTTTGTGATGCTTTGCGAAGAATATTGGCTTCGATAGTATGTTCGCTGACAAGTCGGTAGATGTGTACGTCGCGCGTTTGTCCGATACGATGGCATCTGTCTTGGCATTGCTTGTCCATGGCGGGGTTCCAGTCTTGGTCGTAGAAGATGACGGTGTCAGCGCCGGTAAGGTTGATTCCCAAGCCACCAGAACGGGTGGAAAGAATGAAGCACAGAATTCTCTCGTCGTGGTTGAATCGATCGGTAAGAATTTGGCGCTGCTCGACTTTGGTGGCGCCATCTAGACGTAAATACTTGTGACCATGGATGTTGAGGAACTGCTCAAGGATATCCAATACTCTGGTCATCTGAGTGAAGATGAGAGCACGGTGACCGCCCGCTTGAAGCTTACGCAGCAGTTTATCCAAAGCTTGAAGTTTTCCACAGTCGTATTGGAGCAGCCTCTTATCGGGGAACTGAATGCTCAGGCGCATACGGGCTTCGTGCCAGGGGTCGATGGGAGCCTGCTTGGGTATGAAGGGGGCCCATCGAACTGGTGCAGATAGCTTCAAGTCCTCGTCGGTGAATGCATTCGCAGCTTTCCGGCCTAAGATGACTTCGTTCATGTCGCGACTGATGACTGCGGGAGTGACGCAAGCAAACTTTTGAATAGTGGTCTGGAACGAGTCCGCACGATCGTCCGAGGTGCGGATAACTGCGCGAAGGAAGTCTGAGTCCTCGGCAAACCAGTTGAGAACCTCAGAAGGAACTTTTGGGCGAGGTTTTCTTGGCCTCTGATCCAACCCAAGAGTGAGGAAGTCAACCAGACGCTTGCCATAGATGGGTCGACGCTGGCCACGAAGAGCGTTCAGGTAGACACTGTGTTGCAACTCTTCGAAGCGACGCCATCTAGCTAAGCTGTCGAGATAGACAATGTTTGACTCAACGGTTGACGGGTCAAGATTCGTGCGAGCAAGGTGGGCTCTGGCGTTCTGAGCTTCACGAAGCTCCATCAACGCCCTGTGTAGACTCAGTTGTGAGATCCTCTCGGCGGTCGTGTTGGACATCGTCTCGAACTGCGTGGGAATCATGTTCAGCACCCCGAGACTGACCACAGACATGGGCTCAACCTTCAGCAGTGACCGCTGAAGGAAGGATTCTGTACTCGAGTACTCCGCTGGCACCGACTTCTGCATCCGGAAAGATGTCATGATGGGCCGGTCCACGAAAAGATCAGGATGGTTGCAGACCTTTCGCAGCTGCATGAGACAATTGATGATGGACAGATAGTTGCCCGACGACAGCGTATCCCGCGTATCGCTACGAGCCAAAAATCCATCGTACAATTCGCGCTGCCGCTTGGACAAGCGGCAAAACTCGACGTGCTCGTGCTTCGCCGGCATTTGTTTCTCAACGTCCGCCTTGAGTCTTCGAAGCAGGTAAGGTCGCAGTACTTTGTGCAACTTTGCGATGATGGCGCGGCCCTCCTCGTCCATGGTATCGCGGCCCTGCTCCAGGATCTGCGACTCTGGTTTGCGAAACCAATCTTGGAATTCATGCAAGTCTGCAAATCCGCCCGCACCGTTCTCAGAGGAGGGCATCAGGAAGAACAGCAACGACCATAACTCGGTTAAGTTATTCTGCAATGGGGTGCCCGTAAGCAATAACCGAGAATGTGTGTTGAATCCGAGCAGGCTGCGCCAACGTTGTGACTTGAAGTTCTTGATGTTATGTGCTTCGTCAAGAATCATGTAGTGCCATTTGCGACGTTTGAAGACTTGCACATCTTGAAGGACCAGCTGGTAGGAAGTAATGCACACGTTCCAAATATCGTCACTATTCCATCCTTGGCGCTTCCTTTTTCTTTCCTCAATGGTTCCGTAGTAGGACAGAATCTTGAAGCCAGGGCACCACTTCTTGAACTCCATTTCCCAGTTGAGCATGACACTCGTGGGCACGACGACAAGATGAGGTCCCCACACCTCATGATGGCAAGCGAGGTGGGCCAGCAGTGAAATGGTTTGGATTGTTTTTCCGAGACCCATTTCGTCTGCAAGAATACCATTAGTATTGTTGGCGTACAGACCCGAAAGCCAATCCAATCCGTCATGCTGATACGCGCGCAAGGTGCCGCGGAGAAGGAATGGGATTTCCGTTTTCGTGGCTTGCGGTGTGGCGGGCGTTGCTGGCGTTGCCGAGCGGCTGACAATGTCTTTCACCCCAGGCGTTGCCAGAGACATGGTGTCTACTTCGGAAGGCTTCGTATCAGACGTCGGGGGCGAATGACTCTGTTCTGGGCTAGGCGGCACAGTAACAACGTCGGTATCAGGGCTCACGTGTTTGGATGGAGCCTCTGAATCAGGAGCGATGGCGGTTTCTGGTGCATCGAGTTTTGGCGGCGCATCTTCCATCTCAATGTCTCCACGTGGAGTATTGACATCCTTCACAGGATCGGCAGTGGGGGGTTCAGTGGTGTTCGTCGTCGAAGGGGCGGGGTCAACGCCGTTAACCATCTCCGCGTCAGCCTTTGGTGAAGACGCCATGGGCTTGTCCTCCGACTCTGCCACGCCAGTCTCTGTCGGTAAGCCGCATTCAGATTCAGCAGCCAGAGCAATCTCGTTTTCCTGAATGGTCTTGTCGACATCCATCTCATCCTCATCGACAAATATGCCGGGGTGCTGAATCAAAGAAACCTCATCTTCATCATCGGCTGCTTCATCCCTGAACGGAGTGGATGCCTCGCCTTGTGCAGCAGGGGTTTCCACTATAGGTGCATCGTTCTTCGTGGACTCTTCGTCATCTGCTGCGTCGTTCTTCATCTTCTTCAGATCGGATTTGCCAAAGAGCATGCCAAGCAATCCAGCAGGTTCTTCGTCTTCACTCTCCTCTCCGGAACCCTCCTCCTCATCGGATCCATCGTCGCTATCGTCCATATCCGTTGATCCAAGATCGTCATCCATGTCAACCGATTCATCAGAGGTGTCGTCTTCGGCGGCACTTGTTGGCACTATCTTCACGTCTGCCCCGGAGTCCACACCATTGACGAGCTTCTCGGCGGGCTCCTCCGCAGACAAATCGGGCAGATTGGCATACTTCGCGCGGAGTTGTTCTTGAGTAAGTTTCTCATCACCGGCATCACCAGTGTGCTCTTCGCCCGCTTCGTCCTCGTCCGATGATGACATGACATCGTCGTCCTCGTCGCCCGAATCGTCATCATCAGCGTCAACTGACGATGCGTGGCTGTTCTCCGCGTCGCTATCAAGGCCATCGGGGTCGTTGTCGTCGTCGTCGGGAAGACCGTCTTCGTCAGACACATCGGAGTCTGCTGGGGCCTGGCGCGCCAGAAGCTTCTGCTCGGAGAGATCAACAACGTCCTGTAGCGCAGCTTTAATTCTACGCGCCTCCTCGGCCTCCCATTCCTGGACGCGTCGTCTGTTGACTTCGAATCGCACGCTCTCCCATGTGCCAAACATGCTCTTGACTACAACCCTGTATCGGCGAATCCATACGTCTCTTGCTTCTGCTTCAAGCTCCTCC
Organism: Colletotrichum fructicola Nara gc5; assembly: GCF_000319635.2. Taxonomy (NCBI): domain Eukaryota; kingdom Fungi; phylum Ascomycota; class Sordariomycetes; order Glomerellales; family Glomerellaceae; genus Colletotrichum; species Colletotrichum fructicola. Next base: position 285,329 of record NW_027094051.1, on the reverse strand, counting down.
GCCGATTTGGGTTGGCGTCGAAGCCAAGCATCTCGGCAAGCCTCAGCAATCTTCTTGGCCTGTGCGCGATGTCTCTGCTGCTCTTGTAGCATCAGCCTTCGGAAGTTTGTCATGGCCTTAACCATGTGGTCACGACGGGCCCATTGGCGCGGGGGCTCTTCCTCAGCTTCGGGTACGAAGATAGAGCATCGCTCTTGGGAAAGGATTCCGCCAGGTTTCACCGCCGCTTCTACCCGTAAGACGATTTGGGCATCCCTCTTGGCCATCTCATCAGTGTAGGCTGGCCCATCTTCTGGCAGGTATATACCTCCCTCATCCACATGTATCGTCTGTGCCTTCTCCCAGTATTCCTCGAATGTAGGACCGATCTTTAGCCGCTTATGAACCTGTCCGGGATGGACAATGGGCAGCTCCGTTGACCGTGGTACGCGCAGCTTGATTCGTGTGCGGTTGGGGCTCGTCGACGTCGTGGTGGGGAGGTCCTCGATAGAGCTGCGACGGCCACGCCGTGGCCTTGTAGATTGTCTCGTTGGCTGGGATGGTGGTGAGGGGGATCGTTTGCGTGTTGATCGCGCAGGTGCCTTGGCTTCGTTCGAGATGGACTTTCTGTTCGACTTCTTGAGGTTCAGGGGGGCGGGCTTGGCGGCTGTAGACTTTCGCGAGGGCGGTTTGGAAGCTCCGGCGGACGCCGGTGTCGGGGTCGCATGGCCGTTGGTAGAGGCATACTTGTTCTTGGAAGGTGGACTGCTATTAAGAGCTCCTCGTGTTGTTCGCTTGTTCGATGGAGGATGGAATTCGAGAGGCAGGGTGTTGATGCGGCCAGACTTGCGTCTACCGTTCTCGGTGTAGGAGGTCGGGCCGTCGGCGCCAGCTTTCTTCCATGGCGGGGAGATTTGTTTCTTCTTTCCTGCCGAGTTGGGGGGTGTGGCTTCGGCTGTACGGCGTCGTTTCGAGGGACGCTCGTCGTCGTCATCGAGAGACGCGGGGGCGGGCGGAGGCGTAGGAGGGACGGGCGATGGCGATGATGATGATGATGGCGATGCAGGCGCGGCGGGCGAAGGTGGGCCGTAGCCGATGAAGTCAACACCGTTGGGTGTCAGTTGGTCCCTGAAATCGTCGGATCCCAGGGACTCGAGCGGAGATGAGGGAGGATCGGAATCATCTTGAAAGGCTGACGCGATCTGATTGTCGCGTTGGGACTCGAGGGCCTCGGGGGTTGCATGCGCGGGTTCGGGCGACGCGGTCTTGGTCATAATAGCAACGGGGGGCGGACGCGAGTTGAGGCCGTGATCGCGACGAACAAGGCATCTGACGCATCAATATTAATGTCTACGGAATTGTCAATGCTCAATGAGTTCTAGTTCGAATTTTGACCATGATGACACGTCTTGGTGGCCGGCTGCGAAGGAAATCGTGTGCAAAACCAGCGTCATCAGCAAAAAAGTTTGAGGATGGATTTTTTCCAAAGACGCAGCTCGGCCTTGCCTGGGGCTAGCCGAAAAGAGAATTTTGGGACGGACTCCTGCTACAGTGGTGCTGCGCAGCTACTCGACTCTGCGAAGGTGCTGCTCCCTTGGAAAAGTCGAATCAGCAGGTGCAGCACCTTACTGGCCGCTCCTACCTGCCCAAGTGACCCCTCGACTAATGACCCACTTATTCCCGTGCAGCTGCCTGGCCCCTGCACCTTAGTCAGCGTGCATCCTGGATATTGGCCTCAGGCAGCAGGGCGACCTGGCCGCAGCCAACCACATTCGAGGGATTTGGCAGTCAATCATCAACCGACTGAAGCTTCGGTTGTGACCTGCGACGACATCACATCCAAGATCAAGCAATTGGGCCGCGTCGTAACCACCACCACGGCCACGGTATGCTTTGCCCCACGCCCAATTGACTCCGCCGAACGACACATGCTAACATGCGCGTCTCCATGCAGATGCTGTCCCAACGAATTGCGCGGGTCTCGACGATCCGCGGTGCTGCTCAGGCAGCCCGCCGAACTCCCATTGTCCAGCAACGATCCTTCTTCCCGCCCTCCTTCAACGACCGAAGCGTTCTTGAGGAGAAGTACCCCGAGTACCCGAAGCTTTCCGAGCAGGAGGACCCCAACATGGTCAGTGGTGGTCCTGCATTGGCAATGGCGCTTGCGGCAGCGTTTGCAACAGGGTGTAAGAAAGAACGATCCGGATGACGATTGCTAACGCTCCATCCTGCAGAACGGCGGCTACATTAACCCTCCTTTCATCAAGCGCCAGTTCCGCGACCCCCACGGCAACTGGTGGGATAAGCAGGAGCGCCGCAACTTCGGCGAGCCCGTACACGAAGACCACGATCTGCTCGGCATGTTCTCCCCCTTCGAGTACACATGGACTACCACCGGCCGTGGTCTTTTCCAGATCGGTGCTTTCATCACCGCTTTCCTCGGTGTCTGCGGTGTCGTCTACCTGAACTACCCGGACAAGCCTTCCTACCCGAGAGAATTCCCCGGTGGACTGGACAGAGAGCTTGGTGGTGCCGGAGCTGTGCGGGTAGGTTCTTCAGGAAGAGATGACTATGGGATGATGCTAATATTAGTACAGGCGAGACAGGCTGGTGATGCTGACCCGTGAAACCTCTGATGAATCAAAAAAAGATCACGTTACGAACGGGAGCGGAAGTGTACATTTTAGAGCAGAAGAAGCAATCCTTTGGGTAACGCCCAGCAACAAGTTCCTATGTCTTCTCACGGGCCTTGTTGCAGCCGACATATGTTTGGACTGATACTAAGGCATTTGCCACGGAATTTCGCCTCGTGCTTTGGTCGGTCAAGTGCCAAGAATTATGGACTATCTGATCTACTAAGAGGCAGGTCCGATGCAAGCGTTGAAGAATATGGTTTGTGTACCAACAGTTGTCTCTTCAGCATCTCAGCATCTACACATATCTTCTTCTCCATCACTCTCAATATTCAATGCATATGGTCTAGCTTCGGTTGAGTACGGCTAATACCAATGCGCGCTGCCTTTCCCGACCTGTTCAATGTTTCTTCCTCTTGTAACCTCGTTAGGTGTTCTCGACGTCTTCCATCATCATCCATCACCGCTGATCTGACAAGTCGCGTTTGCATTACTGCATCTTTACCACATAGATACAGGCCGGTACTGCACGATGCTGCGCGTTCATTCCACAATGAAATGGGTGCGAAGAGTTGTGGAATTGGCCATTAGCCACACTTCACCCTTGACCAATCTAGCGTTCAATGTCTACGGCATGCTGCAGGGCCTCCGAAAACGGCGCCAGCGGTTGTGACAAACCATGGTCATAAGACAAAACATAGTCGATGTCCACATTGGACATCACCGGTGTTTCCAGATGCGAGTGTTTGCTGCACAGATCCTCGCCTAGCACGCAGGCCCAAATCCAGAGACCAGGCCTTCAGCAATCGGTGCAGACACGGTGGACGGTAACTTCAATTTTATGAGTCAGCGTTGGTTGTCACGTCGCAGGTTGCAGGGTCGAGGCCGTCTTCGTATTGCCCGTATTCGAACCTGCTTTGCCAGGCGCGATCTATTTTGCGCACCCAATAAGTCTGGCCGGCAAACTTGCCCGGCTCCAGGCTCGCAGGTGCCAGGGTTTTCCGGGGCGGGGTGCGGTCTTGGTATCCACCAAAGGGCCGATTCTTTCATCAACAACCATTCACTTTCGGTTGGGGTCGACTCAATCGAGATGTTTGGGGCGGAAGACCATCGGCTCGGTTCGATTGACGACCTCACACTGATCAACAGGACTTCTCTGTGCTGGCCAGGTCCCTGAGACGACTCAATCGTGCGCATCTGTGGTCTGGGTCAGACGGGATAGAAATGCTTAAAGACGTCTACGGCAGCAACGGATTCATTGGCAAATGAAGAAGCAACGGTGTATGGTCGAATGACACCTAGTTTTATCATTCTAGAATTGAGCGGTGTTGGCTGCTGAGAGCCGTGTCCGCAACACCGCTCCTCGAAGCCTTTCCGAGCCGAAGTACGGGCCGAAGCAAACGTCGCCCCCGAATCCAACATTTTAATCTAGATCACCAGTTCTGCCTCATTCCATTTGCTCGCTAGACGACTAATGCAACCTGGGGTATGGCCCCCGGTGCGGGGGAGTGTGGAGGCGGGGGAGATGAGCAATCCCACGTCGGGTTTTCCGGTCATCGTACGGGACAATAACTCGGTAGAATCGAGTGGATGCCGTTGTCTATCAGAATTTCGTATATAGCATAGACAGTGATCGTGTTGAGCAATGATGGCGCGCGCTGTGTTGGGTCTTCAGCAATTGCTTGGTCGCTCCTCTGAACATCTTCGCCGCGATGACAGCACTTCTCGCCGGGGCTTTCCTCGCCGCCGGGGTGTCGGCCGCTGCCCTCGAGTCCGCCGGATCACTCACGGCCCAGTCAACAGCAGCCTCAACATGGTCTTACAGCACATTCTCTTACGAGCAGATGACCTCGGACCGATATGCGACACCACTGCCGTCTCCTCTGACCATCGCCACCCCATACGCGCCTCACTTCACCCAAGCCTCAACCCTCTTACCTACCAACGTCACTTACACGACGTACTCTTTCAACCCATCAGCAACGGCCAGTCCCGATGGGACTTACGGACAAAGTGCCTATGCAGCCCTCTGGTCAAACTACACTTACACCCATGAGCCGCCCTTCACAACAACTGCCTCGGCTACGCCTGTTCCCTCTAGCGATCTTATCTTCCCACCGCAACTACCTGCTAGACCTCTCAACGAGAATGAAGGCCTCAAGTTCCCCGAGAACTTCGTCTGGGGCGTGGCAGCAAGCGCATGGCAAGTCGAAGGAGGACTCCAGCTTGAAGGTCGCGGTCCGGCGCTGCTTGACTCGACCGGTGTCAACGGTCAGGGCACCCTGGGAACCAACGACTCCAACGTCGCGGACATGCACTACTTCCTGTACAAGCAGGACATTGCGCGCCTCGCCGCGTTGGGAGTGCCGTACTTCTCCTTCTCCATCTCCTGGAGCCGTGTTGTTCCTTTCGGAGTTGCGGACTCTCCGGTCAATCAGCAGGCGCTGGATCACTACGACGATGTGATCAACACGTGCTTGGAGTATGGCATCACTCCCATCGCAACGCTGATGCACATTGACAACCCTGTCGGTGTGTTCGATGACTTTGAGGCTTTCCCGAAGCATTTCGCGTATTATGCGAAGCAGGTCCTGGCGCGTTATGCTGACCGAGTCCCGTACTGGGTCACGTTCAACGAGCCCAACATTGCCGTCCAGTTTTACCTGGGAAACAACTACAACGGGCTGACGGCCTTCCTTCTGGCCCATGCAGAAGTATACCATTGGTACAAAGACACTCTGGGCGGAACGGGGAAGTTGACGATGAAGTTCGCGAACAACCTCGCCGTGCCCCTCAACCCCGGCAGCGAGGCTGATGTGAAGGCCGCCTATCGATACCAGGACTTTATCCTCGGCGTGATGCCGAACCCGCTGTTCCTCGGAAAGCAGTTCCCCGAAACCGTCTTGGGAACGCCGGATATCACGCTGACTGCTCTGACCGACGAGCAGATCGCCACCATCAACGGCACGATGGACTTCTGGGCATTCGACCCGTACGGAGCGCAGTACGCCACGGATCCCTCCGGAGGCTATGACGCCTGTGCTTCAAACTCCTCCGACCCGTTGTGGCCCTCATGCGTGGAACTCAGCACGACGCAAGCCAATGGCTGGAAGATGGGCGCTGTATCCGAGGGCGGCGCTATCATCGCGCCCTCATATGTGCGAGAGCAGTTCGGATACGTGTGGAATACGTTCAAGCCCTCCGGCATCATGGTCACGGAGTTCGGGTTCCCGCAATACGCAGACACAGAGACACCGGTGGACGCGCAGAGGTACGACTTTGAGAGGACGATGTACTATCAGAACTTCCTCACGGAGACTCTGAGAGCTGTGCACGAGGACGGAGTTAATGTGATTGGGGCATTGGCGTGGAGTTGGATTGATAATAATGAGTTTGGGAGCTTCGAGCAGCAGTATGGCATGATGGGGGTCAACAGGAGCGATCCGGAGTTGGGGAGACGGATCAAGAGGAGTTTCTTTGACTATGTGGACTTCTTCAAAAGTCATACACCTAGAGACTGAGATGAGTTGAACAGAGGTTGCTTCATCTATTACAAGGGTGAGCTCGGATTCGAATACGAATCAATATTGAAATTGTCGCCAGCCGGATCCCTCGGACATAGATGCCCGATGAAGTTCAATCGCAAAACCGAGGAGTTCTGCAGTTTCAAGACCCGATTGTTGTCTGCGGCAAGACATCACGGTCCGTCCCGGGTTCCGGCATGCAGACTCCAGTGGCACCCGGTCTAGGCCTACCACGGCATGCACCTCGGATTCACGGTCGCACAATCGCGGAGTTTCGCTTGCGGAGTTTACCAATATTCGGCCGTCTTTGAGAGTAGACATGGGTTCTGGATTTGTAATCCGCTTGACGTTTTCCCCCCTCATCTGAAGTGATGGTGCGATCACCGCGGGGCGGGGCCCGGCATGGTGAAATGCGGTGGGGCCTGATGAACGGGTCGCCCGGGCCTCTTGTTTATTCGCCGAGGCGACAAGTGTTTTGGAAGGAGTTGATTGGAAGAGAACAGGTTTAGAACATCTTGAGACGGTTTAGAGTGTGCGCTGGTCCGTGGAGAAGAATGGAACCGCGTTTTCTGTATAGAAGTATAAAGAAGGGTCTTGGTCTGGATCCCGGCAAGTCTTGACGTCACTCCGTCAACGTCGACTTTGTGTTTGACTATCATAACGTTATCAGACCTTAAATTCATTAAAAAACCTGAATCCGGGCATTTCCCAATTGAAAAATCAACCAACCACCATATTCAAAATGAAGGAAGCTATCGTCAACCCAGACATCACCGTCGACATCAAGGACTCGCCCGTTCCGGAGCCGGGACCGGGTGAACTCCTCATCAAGGTTATCGTTTCAGGTACTTCTCACACGCAACTCATTGTCCAGGACGATAGTCACTAACAGGTATCAGGCACCAACCCGAAGGACTGGAAGCTTCCCGCCTGGGTCGGCACTTCCCACAACTCAGGCGATGACGTCGCGGGCGTAATCGAGAAGGTCGGCTCCGAAGTTTACGAATTCGCAAAGGGCGACCGCGTCGCTGGCTTCCACGTCATGCGCACCGAGCACGGCAGTTTTGCGGAGTACGCTATCGTCCCGGCCTTCGCCGCCTTCCACGTTCCTAAGAGCATTACCTTCGAGGAGGCTGCGACGGTGCCATTGGCCGCGTACACGGCCGCGACCGCGCTGTTTCACTCGCTTGAGGTGCCTTCGCCCTGGGATCGCAGCCGTGAGAAGAAGAGCCCTCTCATCATCTACGGCGTTAGCTCTGCCATCGGAGCTTTCGGTGTGAAGCTTGCCAAAAAGGCTGGGGTGCACCCGCTCATTGCCGTGGGCAGCAAGAACAGCGAATTTGTGACCGGGCTACTTGATGAGGGGGCGGGTGATGTGTTCTTGGACTACACCCAGTTTGAGAGCCAGGATAAGTTGGCGGAGAAGTTGAAGGAGGTTGTTGAGAAGACGGGAGTAAGATGCTACAAGGCTTTCGATTGCGTGAGCGAGAATGGCTCATTTGAGATGCTCGGAAAGGCTATCCAGGGACCCCCAGAGGAGGGCACCGGATTCAAGCCGAGAGTTACTACGGTTTTGCCAGGAAGGGACTACGGTGCGATCGACAAGAGCGTTGAGGTTGTTGTCACGAGCGTCGGACATGTGCATGAAGAGGAAGGCCAGGGGCGGCTGTTCGGCTTGATTTGGGCGAGGGTGTTTGCTGAAGGGTTGAGGTCTGGTTGGATGAAGGCGCACCCGTATGAGGTTGTCAACGGACTCGAAGGAATTGCGGGAGCGTTGAAGGGCCTGAAGGAGGGAACGGTGAGGGCAAAGAAGATGGTTATTCGCATCGCGGATGGCAGCTAAATCGTTTTCAAGTTGTTAATATGCGGCTCCGCATCTAAAATTGAGGCTCTTGGTCAGATTTAAGACTGCAGACATGACTTGCATGTAGTGCTTACATGGCCACGTGGGGGTAGGCGCAAGCTTACGGGACGATCTTGATCTGTTGCATTTGAATGAAGCTACCTCCTAAAGCCAGTCCAGCCTTACCATAAAAGCAAACATCCACAACGCCTTTCTACATATGTATAACCTCCACTCTAATGCCGCCGGCGGACAGTATAAAAGCCGTCCTCCTGTCATGCGATGCTTGCTCGTACATCCTTGCCCTTCACACTTTTCCACTCCACGAACAATGCTCCCACTATGGTAACTGACGCCGTCACGGCACTAACGAGAAACGCCTGTGCCAGTGCATCACTGTAAGCATAGGCTATCCCATGTAGAAGCTCTGGGGTAAGATTCTCCCGTACAGCCGTCACTCCTGAGGCGATAACCGTAGCCGGGTCAATGCCTGGAACGTATTCTCGAACACTGTCGACGAGCTTGTTGGTAAATGCCATCTGACCGATAGCGACGAAAATAGCACCGCCGATCGTCTGTGAGAAGATGATGATCGCAGTTCCGGTTGGTACATCGGCCGCATCGAGGACAACCTGGACCGCCATCAGGGGCTGCTGCATGCCGAAGCCCACGCCGGTACCTGCGATGATTTGAAAGCCGATCCACAGGCCTGCAGGAGTATCTGGCTTAAATGTTGAGATCAAACCATAGCCGATAGCCATGAGCATTGAGCCGAGTATCATCCACGGGGTGTAGTAGCCCCATAGAGTGACAAGAGCTCCAGCGACCAAGGAGAAGATAACGACGCCACCAAGCATGGGAAGATTCATGACGCCGGAGTTGACTGCAGAAGCGCCTTTGACCGACTGGAACCAGATGGGTAGGAAGTAAACGGATAGAAGAAAAGCAGCACCTAGGTTGAATGCATAGAAAGCCGAAGACCAGACGCTGCGTTTCCGAAAGATGCGAGGAGGAACCGTGGCGTTGTCTTGATTGCGATACTGGATGTAGATGAAAGATGTCATTGCCGTCCCGAAGATGAACAGAAGGGCAATGATTCGTGATGAGTTCCAGGAGTACGTGACGCCGCCCCAGTGCAAGGCAAGTAGGAGACAGATGATGGCTGGCATGAAGAGAAGGTTGCCGATGGGATCCATTTGAATCAAGCGCGTGCGCCAGCCTTCCTTTGTCACTTTTCGGACAGGATCGGGGAAGAAGATGAGGATCACCAGAACAGTGACAGCACCCTTCGTCTTGTCAGCAGAGATCATTTGCATCTGGTTATACGCTACTTACGATGGGGAGATTCACGAGAAAGCACCAACGCCATGATAGGCTATCGGTAAACAGACCACCGAGGAGAGGCCCAGCGACATTGGAGATCCCCCACATGCTACTGACAAAACTCGTGTAGATCGGGCGCTTCTCCAGCGGCACGCTGTAGGTAAGAATAATAAGCGATCCGACATAGATGCCAGCTCCCCCAATACCAGCAATAGCGCGACCAACAATCAGCGCAATACTGCTGGGAGCGGTGCCACATATAAGACTACCGAGCTCGAAGAGGGCGATGGCCAGGAGATAAAACCATTTGATGCTGAAGAAGGTGAACAGCTTGCCGAAGAGCAGCATGAAGGAAGCCGTCGTCAGGAGATACGCGCTTCCGTACCAACCCACGTCGTTCAAACTGTTGAATTCATCGGTTATACGCGGAATCGCAGTCGCGATGATTGAGTTATCTGACGCTCTTGTTCAGCGGATTCATCTTCTGACCGGTGTCGTAGGTCACTTACCTAGGGCCATGACGAAGACACTAAGGCAGAGTGCCAGAACTATCAATCCAAGTTTCATCCCCGTCGGGTAATCGGGTATTACTTCGTCGCTTGATTTGGTACTCCTGTTAAGGGAGGTTGAATCCAAGGGGGAATCTGCTGCTGCAGTTTTAGGTAGAGCTATGTGCTCAATCTTGAGATCTTGGATTGAGGCCGCAGCGCTTGAAGTGCCTGTTTCCTTTTCCATATCGGAGATGCTACCGTTACTTGGGGCCAGGGTGGATGCCCGGGAGCTGAGGAATGATTGCGACTCCATGATGGGTGACATCGAGGGGTCCTTGGGGTCAAACATAGTAGAAAGATGGGTGTTATTGGCCGTCGAGCTCCAGTTGTAGGGTTACAAGAGTTCCGGGATGAGTTGTAACACAGGCCGGGAAGCGGAAAGGAGGGGGAATGTGACAACCTTCTCAGCGTGTTGATGATTGCCTGGTGAATGAGCGGGACATCGACGTGCTATATAGCAGAAGTAGATGCATCCGCCATTCTTAATTCCATAGTTCTAGTTAAGATGTTGCCGAGGACCTGGGTCTTGGAGTCGGAAGCGAATGTCGGTAGTTGTGCTGGGCAATATGAGCCCGCAGGTCTCCGAGACATTCGGTTGCTTGGGTCTCTACTTCGCCCCTCGCGATTCTGTCAAGGGTCGAAGATGACCGAGCTGATCCCTGCTCTGCTGGAGGAGGAGGAGGAGGGAGAGGGTAAGGGGTAGCAAAGTGCCGGCTTGTCGAAGTCTCACAAGAAAGCCAGTGGCTCGGGGCATGGAAGTATGGGTGGTGTCAGCCGTTGTCTCGCGTGTCTGGATAGTCTCGCCTACACGCGATAGTGGTCGCCTGTTATCTGTCACTGCGGATATTGTGGCTGGTTATGTACTGCACCGCTTGGCCTCAGGAAACGATACTTGGCGTGAGTTAGAATTCTTAGTACAGAAGATTACTTTCTGTCGGAAATGGGTTAACGAAGCCGAGCTTGATAGGATCTGATCGAACATACATACTAGCAGAACGCTGCCAGCTGCCAGTCCTTCGACGCAATCAGTATCTCGTCATTGACGGGCCCTTGGTAATGCCCGAGCCATGTTGTCAAATGGGTCACACGGGAACAGACAGGATTGGAAGGAAGAAAATACGTGAGAGACGGGTCAGGGTAAGAGACATTGTCGAGCTAGGGGAGGGGGGGAAATCGTGGGGTTACACGGACAAGCCCACCAGGGGCCTACTCCTGCACGATGCTGCAATCAGTTGGTCTGAGATCTTTCCAAAACAAACGCGGCAATTGTGCATCGCAGCATCTCTCTGCACTAGCGCTGAAGAATGCAGGCGATGATAGGATCGAGATGGATTGCCGATCTTTCAATGTCAGTCTTAACGACAGCTTTCACGACATATGACACGTTTCTGGAATTTATCAAAAACGGGACATCGAGTGCCATTAAAAAAACCGGTACGTAACCTTCCTTCGGGGGAACCGTCGGTGATTTCAAGTTACCCTCTACTACCCCCTCACACAGCGACCTTCCTCGCCAGGGCCATCAGGCCTTCTGTCTCTCATCTGGCACTTTCGACCACTCTCGGGTCTTCCACCCAAGACAAAGATCAATATGCTCCGGCTTGCTCATTCCCTTACCTTGGTTCGGGGTTTTCGCCGAGACTCGTGCTTGGACAACGTGCTTTTTGAAGTTTATTTCCCTACAGTTATCCGTGCTTCGCTCTAAGAATCCCAAAAGTATTTCATCTTCATTGCTACCGGTATTTGCACCAGTCCACTCACCTTGTGTCAATCAGACCCAAGTCAGAGAGCGGTCCGGAACCTGTCCCGGCGGTGAGGGTGGCAGACACCAGCGGGGCCTGGATACTCATGGACAAAGTTTCTCAATACTTGCCAGATCTTGTTGCACCAAAGACTCGATGCCGAAGACCATCCAACAGATGAACAGATTCCAGCACTGTGGTCGCTGTATTACATGGACACAAGTACCATCTCAATACCCCTGTTAGCCTGGGACACCACCTCGGGTCGTATTGTTTCTCAATGTACGACTGTTTGTATCACAAGCTCCTGTTGCTTCCTATTAAATGTCAAGGCTACATTCCACTATGAACCGTCAGGCGGCAAGCTCACTCTACCATATCACACACTACGTCCAAGCATCGGTGAAGTTGCTGATATAATCCTTGAGATAACGGAGTTTTATAGCTTATTCTACCCAAGCGAAGGAATCAAAAAAGAGAGGATTAAGCCCCTTTAATTGATTCTAAATCCCAATGGAACAGTAAAAGTTCATGGTTTACACGTGGCAAGATGACGGCGACGCCTGCGGCGCATGCCCTGATGGGACTCACATATCGTGGACTGGGTTACAGTTTGACCAGTTCACGCCTGAGGTATGTACCAAGTGATGCGGTGTAATTATTGATGGTAAAATGTGCAGTAGCTTTGAGTGCTTATTGCTCACTCAGGTGCTGAGATTGACAAGCTCGAGACAGTCTCCCCCGCAGACCCAGGAGCGGCTGCCTCACTGTTTGCGTCGCAACCGCGTTGGGACAGGTGTAACTTGAAACCTGCCCTGCGCTATGCCACGAGTCTTTACGCCGTCTCACTGCCGCCTCAATCGCACCCAGTAGGTTATGATTCTGCAGTGGCCCTCCGGCGCTTCCACCAGACACGATTGCTTCAACCACCACCATGACGCCAACTGAGGCAGCGCCATTGGCGCCCCTGACACACCAGCATTATAGAAAAGTCAGAATGTCTCGGGAAGCTAGCAGCCAATGGCGTCGTCTGGAATGATCCAGAACAACTAACGTCTCTCAATTGACGCTGGCCCCTCGCTCTCTCGACCCTATTCAGCACTAGCTCTGCCTGTCCCCCCATTCACAAGACCGTTGACAACATGCTGAGAAACGAAGTCTTGAGACCGTTTCGAAAGGGGCGGCTATACTATGCGGTTGAAACGCCATGCGCATGTGTCAAAACTGCTGGATCACGGCTGCATTCTGTTAATGTCGCTGATCTAAGACAAGAATCGAACAATATATCCGACGACAAGACAGTTCCATAGCTCGGCTCGCTCATTATGGGCATGTCCGGCGGGTGACTGGTGAGAAACATTCGGCACGGCTGGCTACATGTCCAATGATGTTTCCTACGCAATTTTAGCAAACAAATGGTCCGAACTGGCAATGTCCGTTACACCTGGATATATGGGTGGAACGTTCAGTCGCCTCTTGTAACTCCTCCATCATAGTTTGCCTCGCGAGATCTCAGCGGCCTCTCAGTTGCGGCGTCGACAAGGGGCAAGATGGAACACTGAATATGTGATTGCACAGTTTCTATACCAATCTCGAGTTGAAGAGTACTGTGCTTTCCGGCCCGATTAGATCTGTGCAAGCTGCATCAAATTGATACCGAACTCAAGGTTCTGGGACATCGACGCATTTGCGTCTGGGACCCTTTCCAGCGCTCCGTGGTGTGACCAGACAAGGGGGAATCTGGCGGTAACCGATCAGTGAAGATATTTTTCAAAGTGTCTTCATCGACATTTTGGCCTGTATTCTGTTGACCAAATCATACGGTAAACTTCGTCCTTCGGATTATTTGAGATTGCCTACACTACCCAAGGAGTTTCCATTGGACCATCACAAGGCTAATTTATCGATACCCGCCGTTGCTAAAGATACTTGGATCGACGTAAGTGCAGTTACGCCGCCTGGAATAGGTTCTAATGGCTTTTCGCTGACATGGTTTGTGTCCCAGAGCACGCTCATGCCAGCCGATTGCAGCGCCACGGTGATGTCATCTATGCGTTTGTACCCGACATCTCTCTTGTCTATGCCGTCTGCGAAACTGATATGAACGAGTTTCAAAGACGGCAATCGATAGCTGGCATTTCCGGCAAGGTGCTTCAGATCCTTCAGAGATTCTTTCTTGACGTGCAAAAGCTGTAACTTTTGCAGTGATGTCGGCAACATATCGGATACTTTGTACCCCAGGAGTATCTCATCGTCAAAAGCCGTAGGCCTCGTGTGGTACTCGAGCATGGTATGGTCGAAAGCCAACTCTTCAAGCTGGACAAAGTCTCGAAACGACAGGGATGTCTCATCCGTCCACTGTCTCTGTTCCGCGCCAGACCGTTGGCTCGGGGAATGGGTGAGGCGTAGCTTCCGAAGTTGATGTCGTACGGGAACCAAAGTTTGCAACAGTTTGGAGACATCCCAGTAGTCGATACCCGCCGTCCGATGGATGTTGACAGCCGTCAGTTCCAGCTCCCGTAGTTTTGGGCAGCAGGCTAGGAGCAGAGCAAGGTCTTCAAACCCGATCTCGCTCAGCACCAGCCTCTTGAGACTACCCAGAGATAATGTCCATGGTTTGCTCATATTCCATGGACTGAGACCGTCAAAGAGGCTGCATTGCATGGAGTTGAGGACCTTGAGATTGGGTGCGGCCTTGAACAAGGCGGCTGCCTCGTGCACGTGCTGATTTCTCGTGACTCCTCGGAGGGTTATGAGCCTGAGTGATGGCAATAAAACCCCGCTGTCTTTGATGTGCTGATACTGGCAAAAGCTGTCGCGAGCTATCGAGATCATCTCAACGTTGGGCGTTAAGAGAATGGCGAGCTCTTCCAGCCAGTGGTGCACCTTTCGCCGGTTGATCCTCTGTAACGCTTCTGGCTGTCTTGACTCTTGCCAAACTTGGGTTCTCAGATGTTCTTGTGTTGGAGCATGATGTGAGGCTCTGACCTTTTGGCTCGCTGTGAAGATCAAAGGGCTCAGATCCGGCGTCAGCCCGCTAATTTCGTCCGTCTCCACGATCTGAAGGGTTCTAACGTGGAAGGATAAGTCTGGTCGGCTGATGATACTGTGAAGAAACGCCGGTAACTTGTCGTCTTCGCGGGGTAAACACCGTGCGTGCCCTCTCAATCCGCAGTCGTTTTCCGCCGGTAGATTGCCTGTGCAATATTGATGAAAAAGGAATGGCTGTGCCACGGCACAGACGCGCCTCGAAACTCGACATAGGTGGGCCAAGGCCTTTTGCGACGAACGCGTGTCTTCTGTAACAATGTCGGAGAAGATGCCAAGGCGTTGACAATGAGGACACAAGAGAGAGCAAATGTGCTCGATGAGTTCCAGAGGTAATGACGCCATCGTTATTCCATCAATCACTATCGTCTCTCGCGTACCAAATCGTCGGGTTCGGTCTACCAGAATACTGAAAGGCAACACTTCGTTCTTTAAGACTTGTTACCCCTAATAAACATACATCATTTGCGTGGCTCTCGTATCAATCGGAATGTCACGACAGGGATATGGCATGTCAAGGTTCTATGGTGCAATTAATCGTCCAATGTGATACGTCCGGGGCCCGAGTCCGGACCCTCACCAAGGCGAGATTTTCCGTCCTCGGCCGGGATTTCCGCTCCCAGAGAGCCGGAGCATTGTAAGGTTTTCTGGCAAAACATTAATACCAGCTGGTCTCATTCCCTTGTTTTCCGGGTGGATGCAGGAGTCAAATTCCATGGCAGATTACGGCATGCCGGCATCGGCGCGGCGAGCCGGGCTCTGTGATGTCCGTCTCTCCACGTTCTATCTGTCCCGATAAGCTCGGCGGTGACATTCGGATGCGTCGGTGCGGAATATAAAGTCAATGGTGCGATTTAACGGGATAGATACCCGTAATTTCCCTGTGCCCACGTGGAATGGCCATGGCAGACATCGATCTGGCCCGGCGCTGCGGTGCGCTTTGAAGCTTGTTCGATGCGAATGATGAGTGAAATGCAAAGTTTTGCAACTATCATCCCGCGAACAGTCTGGTTATCATGGCCAGCCAAGGGCGACTTTGGCCATGTCATTGAGGAGATTGATAATCTCATCTAATCCCGGGACACCAATAGAATTCTTCTGTGCTTCACGGTCGAAGTGTGAAATATGCGTAGTGCCCGTTGCCAACAGACACCTTGGGGGAAGATAGTTGAGGGATCAGGAATGGTGTTGGCCCAGAGATCCGGGTTGCCATACCGAGGACCTGGAACCGTGCGTCGACTGATCGGATTCAGGGATGATGCACGGGCCACCAATATCATCTTTCTAGCCAACAATGTTCCAAGTTCTCATCGAGCTCATCAAGACATCAACATCACAAGCTGTAGCACAATCGGTAGATGACTCGCATGCACATGCCCGTCAGTTCACGAACACGGCAGATACTATTCAAGTCAAATTATCGCTACGCTCAAGCAAAAGCAGCCTTGCCCGCGTGGCTCGCTGCTAGTTTTCAAACCCCTCGTTTACGTTCCGTAAACTTTTGCACACGATATCCGTTCGAAGAAACCAACAAATGGCCGAATAACTGGGTAGAGTTCGCAGCAATGCTAGGAAACGAAGTCGAAACTTACGACTCAATATGCTACGAGATAGGAAACGATGACCTCAAGCCTAATGCACCATGGGGATTTGCTGTGTACCGCACCTGTTACAGCGACGAATCCTCATGGCGCAAAATGCGACAACACATCGAAACATGCATACAAGACACCGTAGGTCATCCGCTTCACCATGTTCGACGGACTCTACGCAGCCGTCATCAGGTTACTTTCATCGAAGATAAGCAAAGCCTCGATAGCGCCGGTCCAGTCGAAGTGAAGGTCCATTTCGACACCTGGGCTAGACAGGAACTGGCAAGGAACTGGAAAGAGATGTCAGAAACACCAGAGGTGGGATTGTTTCCGTATGGAGGACCGCCAAGTCCGAAGCAGATGATGTTTTATGGCGCTCGATATAACGTGTGCATGGTGATCGACGACGTCTGCTTACAGTCCGTCGACGAGACACGCAAACACACCGGTCCCGTGGCCCTTCTGCTCAAGAGAGAGTGGCAACCTATTCGTTTCAGAGAAGGCGAAGACGTGCATCCAGACTATGAGGATGGCTGGATGATCGATCACGACGAAGGGCCAAATGGATGGATATATGTCCGTGCATCTAATTATGTTCAACAATACAACGACCTAAATGAATGGTACAACGACTGGGACGAGGATCATATGTTCATGTATCCGTCCGTGGTCTACGAAGAGTTGGGTTTGAAGAGATCGCCGGGGTTTTAGAGACAAAAGACTAATGCCCATGAGAAGAAGTAAGAACTTGCTCATTATGAGGGTTCCAAGAGTCTTCGTTTTCAAGGTTTATTTCAATGACGGCTTCTTATTCCAATCTTACCTCCTGAGGTACGTTTGGGATTCTAATGTTGTGTAATAAGTACGCGAACTGGTGGCCCCTATCCATGGATGTCTACAGAAGCATCTCATACAGAGGTAGTCGAATAAGTGCGTGATTCATTGAGTCACAATCAACGGTTGACAACCGTCGATGCTCTTCAACATGCCCTTGCTTGTGTCCCGAGTTATCCCCGAGCTAGCATGCGATCTATTCGTCTGCGATACTGCACGCCGTGCGCAATTTTTACTGAAAGAGGGCTAGACCAAATGATAAGCCCTGATTTCAAACAGCAAACCGGAGGTTGGCTTTCCCGGAGTGGAGACACTCGGAGGTGGGCCTGCGGCTGCGCTTAACATTAGGGGAACTGTGACAATCGGTGAACTCGGCAGATCCGCATCGTCGGGTCTTCTTAACATTAGCGATCAACTGCGGGGCCGTTCCGACGATGGCTTTGTTTGCTTTCAAGCCCAGCAACCGGAACTCGCCAATTCTTAACATTAGGGGAAGAGATTCAACAAATTCAGCGGGGTAAACGAACCATGACTCAAAATGAATCCTTGACAACTTTTACAAAGAGATTCTGATTTGTCTCATCAGCTCCGGCTTATCTGCCCCGGTTTTACCAGGCGTTCGACCCCGCGGGGAATATAGGGTATATGTACCCCTCTCCGCCCCCAGTAGCTGTGAAGATCTAGTTCTTTCGACTCAACTGGCGTCAAGTCAAACAAGCACAACATGCTGTTCAGCCCACTTTTTGTGTCGATTGCCTTCGCGGCCTTGATCGTGTTTTACTTAGCTCGTTGCATCGCATCACCATTATGGAAGCTTCCCGGACCATTCTGGTCCAGAATTACGCCTCTTGCCCTTAGGTGGAATGAGTTCAATGCAACGAGAACGCTATATGTCCACTCTCTGCATCTAAAGTACGGGCCGGTCGTTCGCATCGCCCCCAATGAGGTGTCGTTCACGTCATACGAGGCTGTCAAGGAGATCTATGGGTCTCTTGGAAGCGGCTACGACAAGTCCAGCTTCTACAATTTGTTCCGGGTTTTTAAGCGCAGGTATGTGGCGATGCTGCTAGCTGACCAACGAGTACTCCAAGCTGATTCATTTTGTGCAGGACCATGTTTTCGACTTTGGAAAAGCGCGATGTTAGTGTATCAGCCCTCTTCGATAATCCTCGCTAACAGCTCCGCCATAGCATGCAAAGCGCAAGCGCATCATCGCTGATCGCTACGCGAACAGCAATGTCGTAAAACCTACAGCGCTCAGTGGCATCGAGCAGCGAGCCAAGGAATTTGTCAGGCAGTGTGGTGAACATACCAAAACCAGCATGGATGTTTACGTGAGTTTCACCATCAATTTGTGCCAACCGTTCTGAACGGCTTCTTAACCCTGATTAGATCTCCCTCCACGCTTATGCCTGTGACTGCATCACCCATCACCTGTTTCATCCCTATGGAACCAACAGTCTTCAGAAGAAAGAAGATTTGGACATGATGCATCAGGTTACCAGCGACGACAGCCTTCGAAGTAAGCTTATTCCGAGTTGTCTCTCGGCTGTGATGCTAACAGACCAGGCCGCCTCGTCCAGCACCACTATCCTGTCTTCTATCAATACTTCTCGAAGCTTCTGGATCTTTTTCTTGATCCGCGCACCACACCTTTGGCCCAAAACTTCGTCATCGGCGCCACCTCGAAGATCGATCCCGCACCGTTCACTCTCTTGAACCGCCTCCAAGACAAGACTGAGAGCAGCAGCAGCGTCAACCAGCTTGATAGTACGGACATTGCAGCGGAATCCATGGATCATATGGTCGCAGGTATCGACACGACAGGAGATTCCTTATGCTTTCTCATGTGGGAGCTTTCACAGCCATCATCCCTCGAGTTCCAGAAGAAGCTCCAAAACGAGATTCGAGAGAACCCCGACGTTTCTTTCGACAAGCTGTCGTACCTTGACGCCGTAGTGCAAGAAGGACTTAGATGCTTCCCGGCTATTCCCATGTCTTTGCCTCGAGTAGTGCCCCATGGGGGTAAGCAGATCGATGGCTTCTTCGTACCAGAGGGCAGCATCGTCAGCAGCCAGGCCTACTCGGTCCACCGAAACAACGACGCCGTCTTCCCGAATCCAGACGTTTTCAGCCCGGAGAGGTGGATGTCTACTACTGGCGAAGCTGAGAGAAAACGACACATGTTTGCATTCTCACATGGCGGCAGAGGTTGCGTTGGCAAGCAGTGAGTAGACCATCTTGTTTGACGGGGATGCACCTAGACTAATGATGATTTCTCTTTAGTCTTGCTCTTGCTGAGATGAAGTTATTACTGAGGGATATTTATGGCCAATTCACCACAGTTCCGGACATGTCTATGACGGTCGAAAGCATGAGGTCCCACGACCAAGTTATTTCTGCTCGCCCCCTTGGACAAAGGTGCCTTCTGCGATTTGTGCCGTTGGAAGAAGAGAAGATTGAGTGAGTACATCGTCTTGTCTGTCTACTTGAGTAAACCGTACGCAGAATCAAAGACGGATATAGGGGGTTCAAACAAGATAGATAGAAAGGGGGAGACCGGAGCTTGATCCTGTATCGTTGGCCTAGTTTACATGCTTTCTCCTATGATTCTGTCGAGACAAGCCAAAAAGCTGTGTAAAGGAACCCTAAAAGCCATTCTCGTGAGACTTTAAAGCCCAAGTGTCTCCTCAATTCTATATACAAATTTCGTTCCGCTCGCCTTTCCCTCCCGAAGATCTTTCAGCCCGCTCTCAATCCCAGCAAGGCCACCTGACACAACCTTGTGCGGATGGGGCTTCAGCCAGCCATCCTGCAGACCTTTGCTCAAGTACCTAGCATGCACGAAGCCAAAATCACGGCCAGCGTCGCTTTCATAGATGAAGCTTACCGGGAGGAAAGCTGCGTCCGTCCTAAGCGGCATGTCGAAAGGCACAATCTGGCCCTTCTTATCCGGTTGGGCTTCCATCAAGGGTACAGCAACTATCAGCCTCGATGGTGTTTCTCCGGCCAAGGAGGGGTACAAAAGGTCTGCCAGAGTCTGGGAGCTGTCTTCTTGGCAGACAGCGTCCAGTGCATACCGTAGCGGGGCTCCTTTCAACAGACCACGGATACTGCTTGCAACGGATTGCCCTCCAGCCCGATAGTCAAGTACTGCGTCTCCAGAGCTTTCATCTAGAAGGCTTCGGGTCTGTTCCATACCGCGCCCAGCAATAGCTATTATGGGCTGGAAGCCGGCCCGTTTGGCATACTGGATCGCAAAACCTCCAACAGCAGAGGCGCCGCCCCAGACGACCAGTGGCTGGGGTTGAGGTTTATCGTTCAACGCCCAAGGTTCAGGAACCTTGAGTCCACGAAAGACGAGCGTGGCTGCCGTCAATGCAGCCAACGGAATCGTCGCAGCTTCCTCAAAACTCGTTTTGGGGGGGATGTGGAAGGTGGTCTCTTCCCCGCTAATCGAGTACTCTGCATAGGCGCCATGGGGTGCTCCAGGTTGATGCATTGAAGCAACTCGATCACCGGTCTTGAACTCCGTAACATCAGGGCCAACAGCATCGATATACCCAGCAATATCATCGCCAGTATTCATCGGTTTACTGCCATGGTAAACGGGAATTTTCCTATTCGAATGGTCATCAACAAAGGTTTTTCTTACAAGAGCCATGGATGCCGGGATGTCTTACCAATCTTTGGGATTACTTCCAGCCACAACTACTTTGATGCGGACCTGGCCTGGACCAGGAGTCGGGACAGGCGACTCAACGAGCTGAACCTGGGTATTACAGTCTACAATAGCTTCCTTCATGTTGGATTCGACGAGAAGAGCAATCGATTGCTGAATTTTGAGGATATGATGAGTGTAATCGTAATCTGACTGATGGCAGTTTTGAGAACATGAACCAGATCAGAAGAACTATAAGCCTTATATTCTACTGAACAAAACAATGTCGTGTAACTTAGTAAGTTGCGGAGTTTGATGTGGGATAACGTTGACATTGGCGGAGTTTGCGGACGACAACGCTCTCCTCGTAATATTTGTCAAACAGCGAGGTGCTGTAACGTTATTCAATTCCTTGCCCATCAACGACTTGTCCGTCAGTCTACCTTCGAGATTTTTGCGATGACAGGAAGACATAGTTAATCAACATTTTATGTTGCCACGGTTGCTGACAAGCAAGACTTTACTACAAGGCTTTGTCGTGAGGTAGGCCCCTAGAAATTGTCGCTAAAGAAAGGTTGGTCTGACTTCCCTGGACCTTTTACATCCGAAGTCTCTGCAGTTTCATACACTTGGCAAGACAATATTTTCTTTGTTTCGGACTAAAGTAGGCTTCTAGCCAGGTACATATAGTCGTCTTTTTGTATTTTCTCCTGCGGAGCTTGACGGGTTGAACGCGAATCGAGCTCATAAACCAGACAGTCTCTCATTCGACTAACTTTCAAGCCATGCACTTGACGTGCACATGTTGCCTGGTTGTTGAGAACCTCTGACTGGTTTCTGTTCCTCAGGATTTGTTCTCGGGCCACAGGCCTTAAAATCAGCCCTGAATCCAGTACGAAGTTCTGCCCAGCCTAACCGAGTCATGACTTGTGACGGACAAATTAGTCTGGCAATGAGGCAGGCCTTGATTTGCCGCACCAAGCGTCCACTCGCTAATGATTTGGCAGCTAACGAACCCCAATCTCAACTAACTTTCGGAAAATTACTGACAGCAGCTTGCCTGAGTGTTCTGGGTCCGCCCCTGTCTAACGCCCCTATGAAGCACGCCTGGACTGTCGTGCTGGCTTCCAGACCATCGTCCCATTCCACTGGACACCGAGATCGCCATTGGGGATCAACAGCACCTTGAGTATGCCAAGTTTCGTCAAACCTATGCGAGAACATCAGATCCAAGAGCACATATGCCGACCTCAACCCCAGTGACTGTTATAACCAGCAACCAAAAATGAAGCAATCATAGTTACCTGTATCATGAGCTTGGACTTTAGGGGTATTACAAAGGCACATTCTTGCTCAAAAAAAGCGCGCAATGCACGCCCCAACTCCCGAACCCGATGTTGCAGTGCGTACCCGTCGGCACCTAGCCGTCAGATGGACAACAACGGCGAACGCAGTGACCCGAGCGGAAAAATTACGGCGCCTCCGCGCTAATTAGTGGTTTAACGGACATGGGCGAATGACGGTAGCAGTTCACTCAGGCAGGTTAATGAAGATGTACTTAATCAAGACTTCCTCTTGAAAGTATCGTAAATGAGGCAACGATGTTAGTTTGACTGCTGAGCAACTTATCGTACGGCATGAACAGTTGGCTTTTCAGCGGGTTTCAGATCTTTTCCGACGCTCAGTCGCAAGCTCACTTGTTCTCGGGCAGACTTTCACTTTCAAATAGAGGCTGTTGCCGGTTTTTGTGATCTCAGAGGGCATACGACTCGGGAGCAACAAAAATAAATGAAGGCATTTCCAGATTGTCTCCACCCATTATCTGTGTTTTCAGAACCCAAAAAACATCAACCAACAGTTAATTAAAAAAGGGTGCGTAAGCCGTGCGAATGGGATGTCAATGTTGAAGTACTTCTCGCGCGAGAGCATTGCACTCGCTGTCGCGCTGTCTGCATCTGCAGATGGGGCTCAATGAGTGCCTTGGGCAAAGCCCTTGGCAAAAACGACGACAAACCTTCAAGCAAACCGTAGACGATCAGTGTGGCGGATCGATGCATCCGTTGCCTTGCCATGGAAGTGGGAGTCCAATCGCCTTGCGGTTAATGCGGAATGTTGGACAACGGCGCCGGCGGAGGGAGGTGAGTGCTTGACCGGCCGACGATGGCGGTAGCGGGCGCAGCCACCCATAAGTATCCGGCTTTTGAAGGCCGACGCCAGGCGCAAGTCTCGCTCAGCCCCTATTGCTTCTAACCTAAAACCAGATCTCGGTTTCTTGGCCGTTACGTTGTCTCCATGAACTGGAAGTGGGCAATTAAAGACAGTGAACTTTAACAACATCACGCAAACATAATCCCTGTCGCCCATTTTACACCATTTGGCCGAGTGAGCCGCGACGGCATCACCGGCGTCCGTCAGTCTCTTGAGTTTCCCGAGCTTCGGGGGCGACTGCGTTTTATGTTCGACTTTTGCTTCTTCCTTTCACGTGAAAAATACTTCCTCACGAGATGCCTGCTTCGAGGTAACCATGATGTGGTTTTAGGGGTTCTGTGCATGTTAGGTCGTAGCATGCATGGCACGACGGTTTGGGGGCGTTCATCCGGCTTGACCGTAGTGAATTTTGGGCGTACCGCGGATCTTTGCTAGAGAGCAAGCCTGACCTTGGTAGAATGCTAACAAATGACAGGGGGGTAGCGAGCGAACTGTAGGCAGTTTGCCATGAGTCGCGCTTAATCAATTTGACTTCATTGCCTATTCGAGTCAAAACCTTCTCTCTTCACTGGACTTGGCGTGTTACCGGAGCGTCGGGCTCGGGTTAGCATCCCACGTTGTCCGTTGCAGCATGTATATAGCATTCAGAATCGCCATCGCTCGGAGGAGTGATCCTTTTTGGACAGCAACCCACCAGTCGCTCCTTTAGTCACAGTCATTCGTTCTCGGTTCCAACTATCACGATGCGTTCTTCTATTTTGTCTCTGGGCGCATTGAGCGCTTCCTTAATCAGCGCGACTCCTGTTGCGCTTGGGTGCTACGATGAGTCCGCCTTCGCACCCGAGGACATCATCCAGCGTGATGTTCTCATCGTCGGCGGTGGAGCAACCGGCACTTACGCCGCCGTTCGTCTCCGGGACCAGAACAAGACCGTCGCCGTTGTCGAGCGCGCTGACAAGCTCGGTGGACACGTGAACACCTTCCACGACCCTGCCACCGGCGCGTCCATCGACTATGGTGTTCAGGCCTACATCCAGAACGACCAGACCTTGCAGTTCTTCGAGCGCTTCGGTGTCGCTCTGAACGCTTCTGCACTGTCCCCCTTCCCCAGCAAGATCGTCGACTTCAAGACTGGCTTCGCCATCCCGAATGCGACTGCTGTTGACCCCAACCAGTTGGTTGGACCTCTTGCCAGCTACCTGTTTGCGACCATGAACTTCGCCTTCCTTGCCGAGGGCGCCTACGATATCCCCAACTCTGTTCCTGAGGACCTGCTGTTGCCCTTCGGCCAGTTCATCACCAAGTACAACCTGACCGAGTCTGTCCAGGTTGTCTGGATCTTCGCCCACGGTGTCGGAAACCTTCTCGAGACCCCTACCCTCTACGTCCTTCAGAACTTTGGCCAGCCCCACCTTCTTGGCCTCTCTGCTGGTTACCTCTACGCCCCCGGCGGAAACCAACAGGTTTACGACAAGGCCGGAGAATTCCTTGGAGGCGATGTTCTCTACTCTAGCACCGTTGTTGCTTCCCAGCGTTCCGATGACGGCGTCAAGGCCGTCGTTAAGACCGCCACCGGCCGCAAGCTGATCAAGGCCAAGAAGCTTCTCGTCACTATTCCTCCCACGACTCAGAACCTCAAGCCCTTCGACCTCGACGAGGAGGAGACTTCCATCTTCAGCCAGTGGGAGAACGTCCCCTACTACGTTGGTGTTGTGTCCAAGACCGGCCTCCCCGATCTGACCAACTACGTCAACGTCGATGTCACCGCTCCCGATGCCCTTCCCCAGAAGCCCTTCGTCTGGCGCCTTGAGACCGTTGGTGTTCCGGGATACCAGACCGTTAAGGTCATTGGCGAGCCTGACTCCGCCACTGCTCAGGGCCTGGTTACTGGTGCCGTCAGCCGCATCGGCCCCTCTGTCGGTGCCACTGCCACCAGCGGCGCGGAGTTCAGCGCATGGGAGGAGCACTCCAACCTGCAGCTCCACGTCTCCACGGATGCCATCAAGGCTGGCTTCTACAAGAAGCTCTATGCTCTGCAGGGAAAGAGAAGCACCTACTACACCGGCAATGCCTGGTGCTCTGACTACTCCCCTCTTCTGTGGGCTTTCACCGACAAGAGAATCCTGCCTTCTCTTTAAAGCCGAGAACGTTGGCTCAAAAACATTATTTTAGTAATTCGAAACATTTTCTAGCTCGACGGTCATACGTCAGCTGTTTATTCTCTAGATGTCAGACAGATAATACAAAAGCGATCCCTGTCACACAAAGCTGTCCATCCTTGCGTCCATCCTTGCGTCAAGCCCCAAATAACTCTGTGACGAAGTCCGCGGAAGAAGAAGTCTTGCACAACACAATGTGTTAAGTGAAGAATCATGTCTAATATTGCCCCTCTTTCTATCTTCTTGATCGCAATAACGCGAAGAAGTTGCCGAGTTTTCAATACGAACAACGTTTTGCCACGAGCTCACTTGCCAAGTCACTAGTCAGTCCTTTCACTGACATGAAGTGTCAAATAGTTTATGAACATCTAGGAATCTAGGACAGCTCGCTATATGAAACCTACTAGTATCTAGTCCATCTATCACATCTTGGGCCTCGGAATCGCAACCCAGAGCGACTCGCATGTGGCAAGATCGACTCCATTGGAGTCTTTGACGGCCGCTCTGAGATAGATCCTCTTGCCCTTGATTTCTTTGATCTGCCCCACTGCAAGCACTACGCCTGGCGTCGTAACCGGCTTCAGATACTTGATATCCATCGAAGCAGTCACGGTGTTCATCCTAAATACCGGGCTGTCTCTGTCGGTATCCATGTTCCTCTGGATGAGGATGCCTAGGACCTCGTCGATGAGCACCGCGACTATGCCACCGTGTGCGATGTGTGGGTATCCGTCGATCCCTCTTGAGAGCGCGAACATAATCGACATTTCGGTGATGACCGAATTACCAGAAGCCTCATTGTGGAAACAGATGCATGTTGGGATTCCAGTTGAGTTGTTCATGGTTTTTCCGAAGAACCTGTCGTGGGGGTTGGTGTTTTCTGGGACTCTAGATGGTGGGATGAAGGTGGTGACGCCGGGGGCGGAGAGAAGGGGGCGACACCATGGCAGTGCTTTGAGATCGTCGACAGATTGCGGTAGAGACTCGGGATCTGCTTTCTTTTTGACAATTTCGCTCATTTTGGCTAGGATTGTGGCAGATCTCTATCAACGGAATTTTGGTTTCGCGGGAAATGGTTGATGAAGATGAAGTTGTTGCAGCGTGGTATTCAAGCAGCCCGCGAATTGAACCTCGGCACATCGTGCACGTCCATAATGTTTCACGTGAGTCCTCAAATCATTTTCCACGTCGAGAACAACACGCAGGAATTCATTATCATTCATTATTATGGATCTTCACTTTCAATCATATGGATTGAAGTCATTTCAAGCTTTTCGTGGGCAAACCGGAGATCATTTTGCCTCACGCATGCGCTCATGCCTATGAAGTCATTTCAGTTGTAGTGAGGACGATTGGAGCTGATCCCTGCGAAACCTAGATCTCTCTCAGAAGGAATGAAGGTTTCCCCCGACACAACCCCTCAATGATGCTACGAATGATGTCGATACATTTTGCCCGCGCGAGTTTTGTTAGTCTCTGATAAGATATCAAGTCAATTGCTGCACTTCGAATGTTCAACACAAGGCAATGCTCCCGGCCACGGGATTCCATCGATTGCCTGAGGCGTAATAACATTACCACCACGTCTGTTCGACCTTTCGACAAACACATGTTGGTTATCTTCTCGAAATCCGTCTATGCTAAGGGTCAGCTAGATTTAACAGGCGCCGGCAGAGTCGATCCGGAGACCTCGCCGTAAACTCCGAGGAACAGCTCCGAGGACCCCACTTGCCCCCGGAGAGTCAATGCCAAGAAAACACAGGTCGTCAATTTCTCATCTCGTCATGTCAGGTAATTTCGAAAATCAACATTTCTCTTGGTGGAATCACATTGCAGCTGTCACATTTGGTGAAGAAACCAGCCTAATACTCAATAAGTACCACTTCATTTAGTTTAAGATGATCGACGGCAACGTGGTCGCCTACAATGCGGCCGTCTTCGTCGGCACCCTCTTCCTCCTCGAATCAGGCGCCGACAAGTTCGTCGACCACACAGCCATTGTCGCCCGACGTACCGGCATCCCGGACACGCTAATCGCGCTCCTGACCGCCGGAGCCGAATGGGAGGAGGTAAGATGCGCCCACTTTTCCCGCATTCCCGCCCGGCGATGGGCGGTATTTCTGCCCGGTGTTGTTACATCACGGCTGACGTTGTCGCAGCTCGCTGTGGTTGTCAGCGCCTTGGCTCAGGGCCGGGCTCCTCTGGCATTGGGCAACATTGTTGGCTCCGCGATTTCCAACATCCTTGGGGCCTTCTCTTTGGGTCTACTCTTTCGTAAGAATGGCGAGCACATGCAGTTCGATCGCAGCGCGCGTATCTACTCGCTGCTGCTTCTGGGCGTGACAACAGTCATTGCTCCTATAACTTTCTTTCCTCGCGAAGAACTGTGGAAGGTCACAGGTATCATTCTCATCGTCGCCTTCGCCATCTACATCATCTCTGTGGGATGGGCCATCAGTCGCGGATCACTCACTGCCCCCGAAGGCTCCGACAGCGACAGCGAAAGCTCCAGCGATGATGAGCGCGACGCTGAGGCCCCTCCGACTAGCAGCCGCCGGAGGTCTAACGGTGAACAGCAACCGCTCCTGCGTCCCTCCGAGAACTTTGCACGCCGGAGGCGTAGTCTTTGGTATCACATCGGGTACCTTTTCTTAGGGTTCC
This sequence comes from Colletotrichum fructicola Nara gc5, assembly GCF_000319635.2. NCBI lineage: Eukaryota > Fungi > Ascomycota > Sordariomycetes > Glomerellales > Glomerellaceae > Colletotrichum > Colletotrichum fructicola. Next base: position 257,571 of record NW_027094051.1, on the reverse strand, counting down.
TCACAATATGTCTGTCGGGATACGTCCTATCCCACGCTGCAACAAATATCTCAGACGCCCTTGGCGCTTCCGAGGTTCTCTTCGGCATCGTCGTGCTCGCCATCGGAACTACCTTGCCTGAGAAATTCGTGGCTGTGATCAGCGGCAACCGTGGCCATGGCGGTATTCTCGTCGCCAACACCGTCGGGAGCAACATCTTTCTTCTCACACTGTGCCTCGGCATTGTCATGGTTGGTTCTCGCGGGGAGCTGGGCGCTGCTGGCGGGGTGGACATCGTCGAGTTGGTGGTACTTTGGGTGACGACGGCGGTATTTACCATAACCGTGTGGACGGGTGGTCGATTTGATCGTCTCATCGGTGGCTTGATGTTGCTTGGTTATGTTGCGTTCATCGTCGTCGAGTTTCTTGTTTTGAGAAGAAATTTCGATCTTTGAGTTGCAGCTGTCGCTGCGACGTGCTGGGTCTGTCTCGGAGATGTCGTCACCACACGTTTGAGTCTGATACTTCTGCCGTATCTTGTTAAAATTATCTTGGGCTTTCGCATCATGACCGCCATGCTCTTCACGCATTTTCATCTCGAAGTCTTGTAGGATCTGTTGTGGGACCTTGAAAGCACGCTGTCTATGGGCTTTCACGTCCACTACTACTTCATCTCGTTTCGATTTTGAAAGAGGCCATACGGCCTGATATCAAACGCAGTGTAACCGTAATCGATAGCTGTAAAATATCTGCCACAGAAAATGTCAGTACTTGGTGCCATCTCAGCTGTCACCTCTCGTGGCATGCGGTGTCTAGAAGTCTACAAGCGACCGCCGCTCGCCTCGCAACTCGCTCGCCAGCAGGTAAACACGGCGTATGAATAATCTCATCTAGTCTATAAGCACCTAGTCGTTAGTGATTCTCGGTCTTAAGGAAGTCATCCTATCGAGCTAACGCGAGACGTAGTACAAAACCAGGCTGTGCTTCAACATAAGCAAATTGCTAATCAACACCGGACCGACCATCACACAGCGAATTTCGAGAGAACAAGGGTCACAACTTCCGCTGGGCCGTTCAATATCTTGGTTCATCATTTGCGTGTCTCGACTACCGTGGCTTGTTGCGGAAGCCAAGCAGCGCGGCAGCGCCGCCACGCCGTCATGCTGGTAGATTGGCAAGCGTACAAAGCTGACGGTCCCAGACGCGTGCGAAATCGCCCAGAAACCATCCCCGCGAATTATACCATGTAAGCCCGGAGATGTCTGTGGCCCAAGACCTCCCCCCGCATGCCAATATTCTTGGTTTCTGCCACGCGTGCCCCAACAATGCTTTTCTTCTCACAATGCCAACCGAAGCCATGCCGCATGGGGAACCGGATGCCTGCTTTCCAAGAACGAGCATTGGCAAAGATAGCCAACGGATTCAACTCCCTGAACTATATTGCAGGCGAACAACAGGTCTGTTGCTTGGCTCTCAGCCTGTCATTGGAGCAGCGTTGCACATATGCCCGTCTACCTTTCCCCATGGTAGCCTTCCTTGCTCTTAAATACTCAGCATCTTCACCGTCTGTCGCACATCGTTGACTCTTTGCTTCTTTTCTTGCCATCTACTCATTCTTACTGGTTTGGAAAATCGGGTTTCTTCTTGACCTTCGGACTCCTGTATCTCTAAATCGGTCATAGCAGGACAGTCACGTCTTGCCTGGCTATTGAACCATGGCTGACTTAAGCAACAATATTGACTTGCCGGGCGAGAAGGCTGCATGGCCTCAGAACTCTGACGCCTCATCTGGTCAAGTCGAGACCATCGAACAAGCACCAGGACCAGACACCGAAATCGTCGACAAAGCGACTGAGCGCGGTGTGTTACGCAAGCTAGACTACCGTATTGTCCCAATGGTCATGTGGGTATACCTGATGAACATGATGGATCGAGGTGAGGATTTTCACTCTTCAAAGTCGGGTTCCATTGCTGAACCTCTTGCGCAGTCAACATTGGAAATGCCCGATTATTCGGCTTGGAAGATGACTTGAACCTGGGATCTGGGCAGTTCCAACTAGCAGTCTCAGTTCTGTTCATCACCTACTGCGTGAGTTGACCCCTGGGCTGGACTGAGACGTTCAGGTTAGCTAATGATCGTGGGATTTCAGCTATTTGAAGCTCCGTCTAACATGGTCATCAAACGCCTTCAACCTGCCCGATACCTTGCAGGGCTGACTATCTGCTGGGGCTTCGTCGCCACTTTCAGCGCCTTTGTAAACAACTTCGCTGCTCTTGTGGTGTGTCGCCTGTATGTACATACCTCGGCCTTACTCAAATGACCTTGCTAACACCAGCAAAGCCTCTTGGGCCTGTTCGAGGCAGGATTCTTCCCAGGAGTGGTCCTTTATCTGTCCATGTTCTACAGCCGGCGAAGCCTCGCCCTCCGGATCGCCTACTTCTACGGAACCGCAGCTGCCTCTGGCGTGGCCGGGGGCTTGGTCGCATACGGCATCAGCTTCATGGACGGCCACGCCGGCTGGCGCGCCTGGAGATGGATCATCCTCATCAACGGGCTGCCCACCATCGTCACCGGCTGCGTCATCCCGTTCGTGCTGCCAAACAGCCCCGAGACGGCAAAGTTCCTCTCGGACGAGGACAAGCGCAACCTCGTCCGCATCCACGAGCAGCAGATCGGCAGGGCGCGGAACCTGCGCGAGATGGAGTGGGAGGACGTCAAGGACGGCATCAGGGACTGGACGACCTGGGCGTACTGCTTCGCACTGTTTCCGCTGCTGACTATGCTCTACTCCTTCGTCGTGTTCCTCCCCACAATCATCCACGGGCTCGGCAGCTGGAACGCGACGGAGGTCCAGGCCATGACTGTCCCTGTCTATGCCGTCGGGGCCATCGTCTATGTCGCATGCGCCCGGGTGAGTGACCTCACGCAGCGCCGCGGCTACTTTATCATGGGCGCCATCGTCTCTTCGATAGTGGGCTACGGCATGCTCATTGCCGAGAAGGGCAACGCCGTGTCGTATGCCGGCACTTTCTTCGTCAGTATCGGCATCTTCGCCGGGGCGGGCATCTCGTTTGCCTGGGTCCCGACTAATAACCCTCGCTACGGCAAGCGGGCGTTCTCAACAGGGATGCATCTCACCATTGGTAACTCCTCTGGGGTTGCGTCGCCTTTCTTGTTCGCGGGAAGCAGTTTTGTGCCCGGTTACGCGGCGAGTATGGGTATGCTGGCGGTCTCGTTCGCTCTCAACGTGCTGCTGCATGTGCACTTCCGGAGACAGAACAAGTTGAGAGATGAGGGTAGGATGGACTACCTGATGGACGGCAAGACGGAGGATGAGATTGAGGCCATGGGAGAGAAGAGCCCGAGGTTCCGATTCGCAATTTGAAGCAGGACACGAAGGCGTAGTCAGATGAACTTTGGGACAAAGTGTAGAAAGGCGGTTTGGAACACCAACTCGAATTAAACGGTATTGTGATTGTATTGTCTTCGTTCTCCCCATAACGCGTTAAGATAGTTTTCTCATGCTTCTAAAGTGCTCCTCCGAGGAATAAGTCGATCTCAAGCAGGTACCGCATGAGGTCTTCAAGACCACATTTCACTTTTGGGCTCTCCATATCCCCAGCATTGGTAAGGGTGAAAGCATCCTGATGATAGTAGACCACGATGGACGTTGATGTTGGAAACCCATGAGACCACGACACGCCGACGGGTCGTTGTCTCCTCCATTTCGGATCTCGGAATGGCCTCACCCTGGTAGAAACGGCAGGCGATTTATTTGGTGGATTTTTCCTGCAGTGCTGGAGAAGGTTAGAGGCAATTAAGGCGGCTGTCAGGGGCCGAAGTGGAGTGAACCTGAATCAAAGTTAAGGGGTTACACCTGCGCACGTGCCATGGATTCCACAGGGCTGGCGGTCCCTTGATTTTACAGCGATTCAGTGGTTGTCCCTCCTGTGAAGATGGGGAAGTGCATCGCTGGAGGGGGAACCGAAGAATGAGGTAGGCAAGGTACCTCAAGGTAGAGCCACCTCAGACTCGGACACCGGCGCGGCCACGCGAACAAAGAAATCCTGCTGATGCATCGAGCCACCTGCAGTGGGGGACTTTTGGCCATGCGACTGATGGCGCAACGCAGTAACCACAGCGATGGGATTGGCGCAGGGAAATAGCCTCGTCCGATGAACCCCTGCGCCGTGGGCCGACCAAATATCCCACCCTCCGTGCCGTCGGTCCAGTCCGGTCCAGGTCGGTCCCTCCAGAGAGTTTGGGGGCAATCATCAGTGGACGTGCCATCCGGCCAGTTGGAGCACTCAACCCCAGGCAAGCACCTTATCCAGGTGCACTCTGCGCAGCCAGGCGAAAAGCTACTCCCAAAAGGCGATCCGTCCGGAATACTCCAGCAAAGGAGGTTCGTGTGTCCCTCCTTTCTTCTTCCACACGACCACATTTTGACCTTCTCCCGTTCTTTTCGCGCGTGTCTTTGAGTACATACGCATTTCGACACATTTCAAGATGGCGAGGCGGCAGCACCTCTCCCTGATGGTCATCTTGGCCGTCGTGGCCTTCTTCAGCATCTCGTACCTCTTCTCCGGCAGCAGCCCCGATGCCCCGTCCCCCGCCGCCGCACCCCTGAAGGGCGACACCGTCTCCTCGAGCGGCGACATGCCCGACCTGGGCCACATCTCCAACAGCATCCTCTCCGGCGAGTCCATCGCGCCCAAGCTGGAGAACGCGACGGCCAAGTAAGCTTCCCTCCCCCTCCCCCTCCCTCATGGCCTGCCGAACCCCGGAGATCGATGATCTGCAAGCACCCGGCCGGTTCGTCCGGCGTCCATGGAAACAAGCAACCGCTAATAATGTAACCTCCAACAGAGCCGAGCTCGGTCGCGCCTCGTGGAAGCTCTTCCACACGATGATGGCCCGCTTCCCCGAAAAGCCCACCGCCGACGACTCCCTCGCGCTCAAGACGTACATCCAGCTCTTTGCGAGGCTATACCCCTGCGGCGACTGCGCCTCCCACTTCCGCAAGCTGCTGGCCAAGTATCCGCCGCAGACTAGCAGCCGCAACGCCGCGGCCGGCTGGGCTTGCTTCGTACATAACGAGGTCAACACGAGGTTGAAGAAGGAGATTTTTGACTGCAACAAAATTGGCGACTTTTACGACTGCGGGTGCGGCGACGAGGACAAGAAGAAGGCCGAGAGTGGGGAGAAGGCGAGCATCGAGCTGCAGAAGGATGGGTAAGTGCGGCTGGCTGTAGGGTGCTTCGTGTCATGGAATCATGCTGACTGGCTGTGCAGGTTGACCAAGGGCGGTTAAGCGCGTTGACTGCGAGCGAGCAGATGGAAAAGGCGTTTGGAAACAGGTTGACACATATTAGAATCTTGTGTAAAAAGAGGACGTCTGCTGGGCCAGTTTTGTACATGGCATTCGGCTGATAAGCGACCTTGATACCTGGGGCGCATTGGTCGTGGCTGATTCCGGCATGAGGCGTCGCGAGAACATCAGAGCAGCATCAGTTTACTCGAATTATATACCCATTTGGAGATGCCAGTGTTGAAGGTACCAAATAGCTCGCGATCCTTGCAGCCCACCCATGAGATGATGCGATGATAACAGCCCCTTCTCTGGACGCCTCAGTCGATTGCTGCGAGCTCACAAAAGATTAGAGATGCAGTAAATTGTAATGCAACAAATGGCTACTGAAACTAATTCAATGATCCAAATAATTTTCCAACTTGCATCTGGCAACCGCCATGCTCATGGTCCAGAGCTCTTGCCTTTGTCTTATGTCATCACAGTCACGTGATGCGCAGTCAAGCCGCAGGCGGGCAAGGCCAACGCGTGTCTGGAGCTGCCTGAGCTTCGATTGAGCTCCAGCCAGCCTTCCCTCAGCAACGACCGCCGCCCTTCCCACCGACGACCACATCAAACAAATCCTCTCCCCCCAACCGAAAACCGCCACTCCACCGACACATTCACACGAACGACCGACGCAGCGTAACTCACGATGGATTTTACCACCACCGGCATGCTCAACGAAGGTACGGCAAGCTCCCTCCTTCACCCCGGATGATGCAACCAGCTGCGGGACCTGCGTCCTGAGAACGTGGGGTGTTGCGAAGGCATGGAAGGAGGGCAATGGAGCTGACCTGGCACAGATGGCATCCACGTCGACATGGAGAGACTAAAGAAGGGAGAGGTCAAGTAAGTGATGGCAATGGACCGATGTTTAGCTATGCAACCCCGCTGACGTATTCCAGCCTCGGAACCTCAATGTAAGCTACCCCTCGATCCCGTATCACGACTACCTCGACCTAATGATCCTGCAGTATGGCAGTCACCTTCAAGGACGGTGTCATTCTCGGTATGTCACCACTAGCAGTAGCATTGTTGCCATCCTCGCCAGCGACACACCGAGACGACAAGACTGACATGCCCAACTCCCAGGCGCTGATTCCCGAACAACGACGGGCGCGTACATCGCCAACCGAGTCACCGACAAGCTCACACAAGTCCACGACACCATCTGGTGCTGCAGATCAGGCTCCGCCGCCGACACCCAGGCCGTCGCCGACATTGTCCAGTACCAGCTTGGTCTCTATGCCATGCGCAACGGCAAGCCCCCCATGACGCAAACGGCCGGCGCCATCTTCCAGGAGATCTGCTACGCCAACAAGGACCGTCTGACGTATGTTCCCGCAGCCTGAAAATGTCCAATGGATGAGGTGGTGAAGTGCTAACGTTTCACTCGAACAGTGCCGGTCTCATCATCGCTGGCTGGGACGAGCGTCACGGCGGACAGGTCTACTCCATTCCCCTCGGAGGCTCCCTACACAAGCAATCGTACGCCATCGGCGGTTCCGGTTCGACGTACATCTACGGATACTGCGACGCCAACTGGAGGGAAGGCATGGAGGAGAAGGACGCCGTCGACTTCGTCAAGGGCGCGCTACAGGAGGCTATCAAGTGGGACGGCAGCTCCGGCGGTGTCATTCGCATGGTCGTCCTTACGGCCAAGGGTGCGCAGAGACATCTGTACCTGCCTGACGAGGACTACAAGGTGAAGCACTGAGCGTGATGACGGGAAGTTGGAGGAACCGAAGAGCAGCATGTCGGCAGACGCTGATGGCCGACAAACTCCGTCAGGAGACGGGCGAGAGAGACGTTTTGCATGCTGGCCAGCCATGAGTTATGAACGAGCCTGCGAGCAGATGCCGAGGCGACTCGAGACTTGGCGACGAGCTTTGAATGTACAATAAATAGATTACCCGCAAGACGAGATTCTTCAACCAAAAAAAGAGGACTGCATGGGAAATGTCACGGATGATCAAACATTATCAACTCGTCCCCGATAAGGCTCGCCGTGAAACAGCTGATAAGGTCTCGAGGTCGCGTGAGAGCCAATGTTACGGTACGCAATCTGGGGCTTGCAAGCCACGGCACGCGATGCGCTCCCGGCGCCGGTATGCACGATGCAGGGTGAGCAAAAAGTCCAAATCGATGTTCCCGTCTGACAAGCGGATAGATAGACTTGGAGGCGGTGAAGGGACGCCTTTTTAGCGCGGCTCGGTTCTGCGGGTGCTGAAGAGCGGGAGCAAATCAGAGCGATGCGGGGTGGACGGGGAAGGGAACGATATGCCCGCGGTGCTTCGCTGGATTCTTATTCTGGTCATGACCTGCGATTGTGACTGCGGCGTGGTGACTTGGAGGAGACCTACCGTTCTTGTACCGCAGTGAGAAAGAGGCGGCGACTCGTTGGGAGGCACGCCATCCGGGTCACCGGTTTCGTCAGAGTCCAGGAGGTGAGCTGGGTTGTTGAGACCGATCTCTTCTGGGCGTGTTTGATGTAAGGTGAGTGCGTTGATGAGCGATGAGGACGAGGTGTGTCATGTAGCTGGCCGTCGGTGAAGGATTGGGAAGGCGATGGACCTGTGGATCAAAACGTGGGACGGGTTGTTGGTGACCTGGGGTGCCACGATATCCGATATCTGGCAACTGTGCGGCATGAAATCTCCATTTCCAAGGGGGATTGCGGTGAAGCTGTGGGCAGGGCTTCTTCGAGAGGAAGGGGCCCCGTGCCGGAGTCGACGCCGTGTATTGGCCGGGTGGTGCTCAAGGCGGTAGGGGGTTTTGCTCAAGGCGGGAGATGGGATGGAGAGGCGCCAGGCAGAGACATGGGTTTGCTGTACTGGAGGTGCCGGGGCGCGCGGGCGTGGGATGGGCAATGATGAAAGCTTGTTTCTTAGGGTGGTCCCCCCTAATGGTGTTGTCAGTCAGCAATGAGGTCAGTGAAGGGCGGGTGACTGGGTGTCTGATTCGAGCGCAAAGCTGGCCGACGTAGCGTGTTTGCCGGCATTTCTCGACGGTGGCATATCTGACAGTGCAGCGAGCCGTCTGCCGTCTAATTCATCCCATCTGCGTGTAAATGTCCAGTCTAGACGGTGGTGTTGTGTCTGTAGATGCCGTCCAACAGCGGGTGTTTGCGCGGGAGAGACGGGTACCTGATGAGCCGCCGCCGGGAGACGGGGGACGGGGGGACAGGCCCAGGTCTGGGCTTGTTTCTATTTTCTGATGTGATGTTGCGATCCGAAGACTGCGTTCCTTGCGTAGCGTAGCGTCCATGCCACGACGTGTCCTGGTTTGTTGGCGGGCGCCTTGAAAATTCTGGAGAAGCCATGTCTAATGGCCAGAGCACTCAAGGGGGAAAAGAGGAGACAAGAGCGAGGCTGTGGTTCTCTGAGATGGAGACACACGAGATGTCTGCTTGATTTGGCGGAAGTGAGGTTCCAGATTCGGCCAATATCAGGTGTTGGCGGCAGGGATGGCGGGGGATGGAAGAGGATGGCATCGAAGAAACTCCGGGAAATGGAAGTGGCCAGTGTGTTCTGAAGGGTTCGCGATGGCGCCGAGATGCGAATGGATCCATCGGAAACTCCATCGTGGAGTGGGAATTCTTCCGTCTTGTTCACTTTGCGAGGGTCGCGGTGGATTGTGGTCTGCGACGGGTCGCATTGCGGCAGGCAGTTGGCCTGCTGGCCTGGAATGGTGGCTGCCACCTGCGAAAAGGGAATTGAGATGACTGGTTGGGCGCGCGTGCGGCGTGAAAGGGAGGTGGCAGGGCTAGCGGGGGGAAAGTGCAGGGCACCTAAGGCAGGGTACGTACCTGTTCCGGATGGCACGCAGGACGGGCTTGGAAGGATGAGATGCCAAAATGGAAGTCGAGGCTCCCTTGCCCGGGCCTGCCTTTTCTTCGCGATCCCTGCTCATCAATCTCTTATCAGCGTTATCACTTATCAGAGCAGCCAGTCAGGATGCAGGATTAGCACACCTCCCCTCGCCGCCGCCCTGGATGGGATGGTTGGATGGCTTTCTGGTGACTGGCGGTGGGCTGTTGCGTTGCTTTTGTGTCGTGATTATGGTTTTGGTTTTGTAAGGTGATTTGAAGGCGTTGTTGCTGCGTCTGCATCGAAGCACCTTATCGCTTATCCAAACGACAACCGTTGGCGCATCCTTTGGAACTTCAACTCCTGCGTCTGCGTCCCCGGTGCCCCCTCCACGTTGCCATGATTCCATCCATGAGGTGGGCTCAGACTCTCGAGCGTCGGTCTGCTTGGACATCTGCAAGCTGTCAATCTCATGCATTCACGGAGAGACGGTTGTGGATGTGTGTACATAACACTAGCTGTTGCTGGAAGGAATGAAAGCTTTAGACGGGGAGATTGGCGAATTGCCTTTGAGGTTACGTCAGGAAGCATCGCCATCGCGCATCAAGATTGGCAACACGAGTTGCAAGGTCCAGCCCCTGGAGCCGGCCGCCAGATTGAATGTCCCAATCTCCGTAGAAGCTCTTCTCCCCCCCGAATCGATGCAGCGCATGTCATTGTGTGAAGCAGCAGCAGGCGGAGAGAGGCAGTGCTGAGTTCGGTTGGGCCCGCCAACTGGGAACTGGGCAGCCAAGAGTTCCAGGAAGGGGGGAGGCAGAGGCACGCAGAAGCAGGGATTGCACGAGCGCGAGGAAAGGACCCTGGGACGGCGATGCGGTTGCGCGGCCTGTGAGTGGCTGCAGCGATGTGGCCCGGGGGGGCAAGCTAGCGCCTGTTTATGTCATCAGATGTTTCGGGTGGCTCCCAACTTTTGCCATCCGCCACGCCTTCCTCCATAACGGGCCATTCGACGGTGAGGTTGTGAAGCTGGTCAGTAATAGACAGATTTTCCAGAGGGACTACTGACTGACTGTATTGAGTTAGGTAGGTAGAGGAGACACATATGGCGTAGCTAAATAAAGTCGCTACGGGGAAAATAGATCTCAAAAACACACACAGACACCGCAACTTGGGTCTGCAAGTCCAGCGCAACACATGCACCTGCACTTGCACTTGCACCAGCACATCGCAATCTCCAGCACCTAAGGTATCGAGAGAGCTGAGCTGCGAGCGAGCTGTGAGTACAGCTGTACAAGTCATTTCACACAAACACAACACAAACACTGCGAGTCGCATGAGCCACGGACACGAGTCTAGCTGCTCATCCTGTTCTGTTTGGGACGGCCACTTTTCGCCATTTACCTCATCTGGCTCCACCAGACCGCCAATCGCCCCCAGGGTCTTGGTCTTGGTCTTGTACGGGTACTTCTTGTTCTACCCATTTCTTCTTCTTCAATCAAGCATCATACAGATACTACTACATCTTTGCGAGAGACCACGACTTCCATCATATCACCATCGTCCCTTCAGATACCCAAGAAGCAGGGAAAGACAGAAGAATAACAACAACACCTAACCTACACTGACTGACGCTGCACAAGCTCAGTCTCACAAGCCAAACCCGCTCGACACGACTCACAGCGACCCCACGCGGCGCGCCAGAGCCAGACCAACCGTCCAGCCCAACCCAACGCCTGTGCGCACTCCTGCTGCGGGTGGCTCCCAGTCCCAGTCCCAGTCCCGGTGCAGTCCCAGTTCCAGCCCGGCCCATCATCCACTCTTGTTCTCGACAGACCAGCACTGGGCAGGCACAGGCCACAGACGTGGTTTCCCCTCCATCCATTTTTTTGTAGCCGTACCTTCCCACCCAGTAACTTGGAAGGTAGAGGTACCTGTCTCTCGCCGCACTTCATCGCACTTGCTGCTGCTGCTCCTGCTGTCGCTGTCGCTGTCGCTGTCGCTGTCGTCGTTGCTCTTGCTGCCCACGCCCTCTTGCTGCTTCAGCTTCCCGCCCGCACCTTACCTTACCTTAGGTATCCAACCATCCCTCCATCCACATCCACCACCACCCGCTTTCTCTATTCATCCATCCATCCGCCATTCCCCCCGACTTCTTCTCCCCAGTCCACCTACCTTTTCTCACATCGTCTCGTCTTCCACCAGACCTGACGTACGACGACATCCAAGAAGGAGGGTTTCTTTTCACCTTGTTCCTGTGTTTTTTCGGGCCTTATCGCACACGTTTTGCGAAACGGAACAGAAACAGCATCGCGACTTTCGCCGAGTCCACCGTCCGACAGACGAGCCCGACACGGTATTTTCCCCTCTCCTCCCGCGATAGTCGCCATCACCGCCTCCGTCGTCTTCGTCTTTGTTCAAACCCGACGCCCCCGTATCTGCCTATTTTCCGCTCGGCATTAGCTTCGACTGTCTATTGAGCGCTCTCGAATTCCCGATTCGACCTAAACCCCTCAACATTTTGCCTACTACGACTCCCACCCGTCGAGACCCTGCTGCTTGTTTGCACTGGGCCAATAATTCCCCTCCATCACCACCATAGCACCGAGACACGCCGCTGGAATATCGCGTCGACTCTATCTCCTCGCCCCGTTACATCTATTCATACCATCTAGAATTATCGCCTGTCGACGGGCCCTCTCTCCACTCGTTGGACGACTTAGGTGAGTGCTTTCGCATTGTTCGCCCGCGCTGCGCTTCCTTCCTGTCCGTCACCTTCCCTGCCATTGCAATCGCACGTGGTTCCTTCCCTTATCGCCCTCTCCTTTTTCACGCACCCAAATGTGACGTCGATCGTACCTGCGCACGAGAATGTCGCCTGCTGGCTGGTTGGCAGCCGAAGCTCAATCATGTCGTCGGGCATGAGCCTTGTCTGCTCGACAGCTTCTTGGGCTGCCTTACGACCGTTGCTGCTCGCCTAACCTCCAAGTGGGCGCGCAACGGCCCTGGTCAATGTCCCGCCAGTCCTGCCCGACCAATCTGCGCCATCGCAGATAAGCCGTCGCTCGGGGACGATGACCCTTGCCTCACGGGTTCGTCATCGTACGAGTGCGACCATTGAACCAGCTTCGATTACTCGGTCGCCGCCGGCATTCGTAGTGACTGCTGGAGCCTTGGGCATCGTCACGCAACCGTCAACTCCTTCCAATCCAAATACCCAACCCACCATTGTCATCATGTCTTCCTTTCGCTCGCTCTCGCCGAAACCTTCCTTTTCTTCGTAATAACATTGTGGGCATGCAGTCTTGCTAACAAGAGTTCCGCCGCAGTTGCCGCTTCCAACACCTTTAATCGTAATTCAGTCCGTTCTGGAATAATACGATGCTATGGCTGCTGTGATCGGTGACTTCGTATCCGATCCCTCCCACTTCCATAACATGATCGCCGCCTCTGGCATTCAGCACCAACACTCGCACGATTCACACTACCGATCTGCCAGTCGTTCAAGAGACGCTACCCAAAGACGCCCTTCTGCGAGCCCTAGATACACAAACACTCCTCCCTCGCGTCAAAGACGCCCCGACTGGGATTCCGCCGAACCCCCGGAGAAGCACGCGCCGCCCAGTGCCGGAGCATCTCGCTTCCCCTCCCCCCCCTCGTCCTCCTCGCCTACTCGAGCGAGGCCTCAGCATGCCGAGAGCCCCGCATGCATGGCCACCGAATCTCGCGATAACAGCCATGCTGCTGCTGTAGCTGCACCTGAGAGCTCTACTCCGGCCGTGCGCCAAGACCAACAGCAGCCCTCCCCTGCCTCCGACGGCGACGCCATTGCCGCTCCCTCGTACCCCATGTCCAATACCTCTTCTCCCCGCCAGCAGCCTCAGGGCCAGACTACGATTCATGTGCGCGACTTGGCGCACATTCAAAGCCTTGCCAAGGCAGATATGGTTACGGGCAATGGGCCAGGGATACTGAACGATCCTCCCCTCCAACAGATGAAGTACGAGATCAGCGCCATGCCCATTGGCGATATTATCGAAATGGTGGCCGCTCTCCTTACAAAAATCACCACAACCAACGATCTGCAACACGATGCCATGCAGCGAAACGTGGCGCACCAACAGCAAGCCAGCCAGAATAACGAGTCAGGCAACGGCACTCCGATGAGCCCTCTCAGCACCTCGGTCCTTGCTTTCCATGGCAAGAATATCCCTGCCATCACCATCCTCAGCTATCTCTCCCGCATTCACAAGTACTGCCCCACCACGTACGAAGTCTTTTTGAGTTTATTAGTATACTTTGACCGTATGACGGAACGAGTCAACGCGATGGTGGTCAAACACGAGGAGGCCCGACGGCAGTCAACTTCCCAGTCAACCTCGCGTCCGCAGTCTGCAGACGTAGACATGAGAGACAGTGACGAGACGGACTCGGATCTCGCCGATGACGAGGACGTGAACGAAAAGACGGCGACTCCTACCGACGGAGGCATCGTTCCGCAGCCCACGCCTCCGGGAGCCTCCGGACCGGCGACATACTTTGTGGTTGACAGCTTTAATATCCACCGGCTAATTATTGCGGGCGTAACTTGTGCGAGCAAGTTCTTTTCGGACGTATTCTACACCAACTCTAGATACGCAAAGGTATGTTAACGTCAGTTTCGACGCAATATGACCCCATCTCTGACAGCTTACAGGTCGGCGGGCTTCCTTTGGCCGAGCTCAATCACCTTGAGCTGCAGTTTCTATTGTTGAACGACTTCCGACTTGCGGTCCCCGTTGAAGACCTGGAGGCGTATGCAACCATGTTGGTGGAGTTTTACGCACGGGAAGTGGTAGCACAGCGATCACGACCTGCTGGTGGCGATTCTTAGAGCACCTGCTGCAATATGACGAGATTGATACCCTGATATACACCATGATTTTGGGAAGACACGGTCTGCCGGATACATCGACATACAAAGATCGTTTCCGAGTAGCATCGGGTAGAGTATGTTGGCTCTTGCCCCTCGCGGGATACCACTAGCAGGGGCGTGAGAGGCTTTGCAGGGTCCGGAGCGTTGGGGTCTTGGGAGTGCATTCGTCGACGCACAACTTCCCCTGCCCCGGAGTTTGGTACGCTGTCGAGCGGACATTGGAAATCCAAGGGGTGATGTGCGGCATGTTTGTGTTATGGATTGATACCCGGATAGAAGTGTCGGGTTCGCGGGGACTTTACACCGGGCACGAAGACCTGATTTGAAGGGGCGACCCTTCCTGGGAAGCGTGTTTTGCGCGAGTGGACGGCAATGAGGAGGGACAAGGGCTGGCTGACTGGTATTTGATGGTTGGAAATGGATACTCTCCGTGCTAGACTTTTACGTGCATACTTGGGCCGAGGCGTCTGGTGTTCCGAGACTGACATAGATGGCGAGCATAATGATATGTCCTGAGTGTTTGCGAATTGATGGCTGTGCTGTGAGTTCCTCGTGATGTAGACAGAGTAGACAATCCGTAGGCCTGATTGGGACGCTGCCTCTAGGGGGGTTAAGTTTGCAGTGCAGAGAACGGTGAGGTTGACCGACTTTTCGCTGCTGACATGTGTGTGGCGACGTGCGTATCTGTCTGTCTTGATCCGAAATACCGCAGGATAATACGGTGTTGGCGGACTTGATTGCCTCGGGGTGGGTTAAGAATGCAGTGAATACGCTGGCCACAATTGTGCGAGAGCCTTTCCTGCATTCCTGACCACGGCGGTCGCACTGCATCAATTGCCCAGTTGTTAGCTTCAGACACTCTTTAGCACAGTCTGCCCGTCTATCTGCCAGATGCTAGGTAGCCCGCCACGTGCCCGCCTTTGAGGCAATTTCCACCAACCACGGCTCAGGCATAAGGCCGCACACTCATGTCTCACCGTGTAGATAAAATTCATCGTATGTTTCTAGACATGCTGCGTATGCAAGTATTTTGTGAATGTTTGTAAGTCACCTAGGCGATTCTGCGGCACTACAGTCAGGACATCGAGCCGGAAACGGGTGAAAGGCTCGAAGTAACGTACCTCCTGTGTGAGTGTAGACATCAGTTGCCCTAGAAGGGCCAAAGTCCGGCCAAGGAAACAGGCACCAGTTGTGGGCGGACCGAAACAATCAACGAAACAACCCACTTAGACATATGGACACATACTACGAACACGATGACCAATTAGTATGCAGACGTGATGAAAACAAACAGAACCCCAGCTGCAGATCTTCAACTCTCTTCAGAAATGGAATTGGTAGAACGGGTGGTTCCGGAGACTTGTCTCATGGAATCGACGTCTGCGGCATCCAATGTGAGACCATCGCGCCGAGCCGCAATTTACCCCACGGGGAGGTCGATCACAACGTTCTCTGAGACAAGGCACTTTAGACTTCTGAGAATGGCAGACCACTCACATGCGTTCCATCGTAGTCATACCATGAGGGCTTCCATTTAAGAAAGAACTGGGTACCGTTCTCCACTCACCGAGTTTCATGCCACCAGGGACTTTGACTGAAGATAACATAGGCATCAGAATCATTCTGGTCGATATCCTGGTCATAAGCCAAAAGATAATACAACGACTTCGTATGCCTTATTCCGTCTGTTTGACGACTGAAGTAGAAAGCGAGACACTAAAGGACGTCGTCGCCAAGCAAGTTAGATGGAAAAGCCTACTCTATGGGGCTATTAATTAAACATTCACAGTTGGATCATTATGGGGTTTATTGAAAGTTCAAAACTCCCGCTGTTCTTTCTTGCGAGTATGAGGGCTTTGGGAAAGCATTCCAGATTCAGTCAATTGTCGCTGGCCGTGACCACAGAAATTCAGGTCATATGACAGAAATTCTGAACGGCAAGAGCTAGCAAGATCAGAGCAATAATTCGTAAAGAAGCGTTGCATTTTATTTGCACTACAGAGTGCCTCGAAACCGTTGCTCGTCCCACGTCGCCATGTCCATATCTAATTAGTGCTTTTAGAGGTAGTAATGTAGTTCTGAGGTTTACATCCAACTAGATGATCTGTCTCTCGCAACGCTTGGCTGGAGACTAATACCCCGCCACAGCTGACATCTATTCGACCGATCGACATGTCAATTTCCAAGCCCTGATACTCCTTCATTATCAGTTTGTCTTAGAGAGCGTGACTGTTTAGTGCAATTCATGAATGTTACCAGCATCCACACGCCCATTATTGGAGAATTTCAGTACGGCCAAGATTTCCAGTTCACATTTACAACAAGTTTCTACCAAATCTAGCAAGTTGCCAGCTTTCCTTAGTATACCTGCAGCAAGGCACAATACCTGCTGGTTGAGAGATACTCTGGTTGAAGTAATGCGCATAGATGTCAT
This sequence comes from Colletotrichum fructicola Nara gc5, assembly GCF_000319635.2. Lineage (NCBI taxonomy): Eukaryota > Fungi > Ascomycota > Sordariomycetes > Glomerellales > Glomerellaceae > Colletotrichum > Colletotrichum fructicola. The sequence goes on along the minus strand of NW_027094051.1, from coordinate 241,083 downwards.
ATCCACGACTTCTGTTTACCCATTCCGGATGAACCATTGAGTTAACAACGGCGTTGCTTACGAACGTCCACATGAGAACGTGAGGCAGATTTCAACGCCTCGGGCGACGAGAAAAATTGCCAAGTGATCGAAAGCAGCATGTCCTGGGCATGTCAGCCCATATCCCTCATCCAGGCTATCTGAAGACGATGATAGGGTTTCCGAGTATCTGTGAGACGAAAGATAACCGCCGCTCCAATCTCAACTATAAATTCCGCAGGCTTCTTGCCCATCTCCTTCTGAGTTCTCTCACTTCCAACCCAGACGCAGTCGAACAAGTCGAGCAAACCAGATACTTCACCACCAACAGCAAATTCCCATTCAAAATGCTCTTCACCAACATCGCCCCCGCCGCTCTTGCCATCTTCGCCGTCCTGCCGCCCTCTTCTCTCGCAAGACCCGCCCCTGAGGCCGTCGGCGTCGAGGTCCCAGTGGCCGAAGTCGCGGCTCGAGCTCCCGAAGACATCGTGGCACGAGAAATCGATGAACTTCCCACCCGGGAAGTCAAAGAAGTCGAAGCCAGAGACTTGGAGGATCTCGAAGCCCGCCAGGCCAACACTGTGACTTTGCAGCTCTTCGGCACCAACACGTGCAACTCGGGCTCCGGCGGGCCCCATCGAACCTACGACCGCAACCAGTGTGTCACGCTTGCGGCTCACACTCGTGGAATAAATCTTATCCGCGGCCCTTGCTTCAGTAAGCCATCTTGCCGAGGAGTAGTCTGTGAGAAGATGCTGACAACTGGGGAACAGTCTATACTTACGAGGACGGAACTTGTGGCAAGAACCCGAGGACCTTCAAGGGTGGATTCTGTCTCAACACTCAGACGCAGCCTCGGTGGTCTTTCAGGGTGGTGTGTTAGATGGAATCATGGGAAAGCCTGGTCACATCTAAGGGTAGTATTCTCCCTGGTGGTGACAGCTGTACGGATGGTTTCCTTTCTCCAAGGTTGCTGAGTCTGTCAGCTCAGCACCTATCGTTCATTTTTCGCAAACGACTCAGCTCAGATGGCCATCACGCATTCATTTCACCTAGCAGAAAATCCAACACACTCATTCCATCACATTTATGGAGAACCGTGCTTGTAATGTGCCTTGAGTAACGATGGCCCTACAGGCCCGATGAGATCTATGAGCAGCGCGTCTGAAGCAAAGGCCACGGAGTCTGTCAACAAACTATTTCTGCGCGGCAAGCGAATCCATGTTCAGAGGAACGGCTGGTAGTTCCATCTTGAAGGCCTCTTGGCCTCTATGCCTCCTGTACATTCCACCAAGAGCGTCATATCCCAGTTGCCTTTCCAACCCCTCTTAGCCAGATTGGATGACGTGCTAGCCCTAGATGCTAGGGCAGTCGATGTTAGACTGGTCGATGCCGAAGTAGTAAAGTCCCTCCTCATGATTTCCGTAATGAATCCACTTGTACTCTTGGCGATAGTGAACATCACGAAGATGAAATCGAGTTTCATCTTCTCTGGATCGCACGAGACCGCACCGGTTACATGGGAATCGCTTCTGGCCGCTGCTGGTGTGGAAAGGAGCTGCAGGAGGCCTGTATGCCATTCGGGAGAGAGGATAGGTCACGCCGGGAGGGGCTCCGGCCGGAGGTCCAGGGATGGGGAGCGGCTCCGGAGGGTTGGGCCGGTCAATGCCGCTACTGCCCACGTGGCAGCCGCGAGTGCCGATGCGGTGCCGGCGGCGGCGGCTGTAGATGGGATGTCCCCGGTAAGCGACGGTGTTGGCTGGGGCGGCGTTGACAGGAGCGGCGTTGACAGGAGGGGCATTAGCGAGCGCAGTGTTGGTAGAGACGGCGTTCATGTTCACAGACGCGGTGCCGGTAGGGGCAGTGGTCATAGCAGCAACTGGGGCGTTGAGGGTGAGGTTGTTGCTAGGAGCAGCATTCGTAGAACCGGTCGAATGAAAGTAACCATGAGTGCCCGAGGAGGCGCTGTTGGCAGAGGGGGAGGCAAATACTCCAGGCTGGCTTGTGTTGTTGTTGCCGGCGATGTAACTGGGAACGCTCGCGCCCACGACAGGGTAGGGAAAGGGTGTGGGGACTGATCCGGTAGGCTGGGGGTCAGAAGAGGTCGAGGAGATCTCAGAATTGACGTGATAACGAAGCAACTGGTAGAGAGCACGGTCGTCCTCGTCGATGGTGTTGTCGCCGGCGGTGTTGCTTCCTTGGTCCTGATAGGCGATGGGAGAAGGCGAGGCAGCCGAGTCGGAGACGGCATGACCCTGGTCGACCGCGTCGTCGCTTTTGACAAGAGGACCCTCCGGATACGCCAACTTGGGCCTGCAAGGAAGTCAGTCCAGGGAACAAGGAGGGCATGTATGTAAGCGATAGGGGCTCACGGGACGTACTGCACGGTGCCCTCCATGCTGCTTCGATCTTGGAGGTAGGAGTCTACTTTCACAGTTAGCACCGGCTACATGCTCGGGGTAGATGAAGTCATGGAACGCGGAATTCCACGCCAGTATTTATGAGGATTCATGAAGCACTTACCGCTGTCGTCCATGGTTGATTTGCTGTGCTCCAAAGTAGCCTGGAGGTCTGAGGTTGTGGTGTCGCTAGCAAGAAACAGCAAAGCTGGCGATGGTGAGAAGAAGAAAAATCTCGAGGGAGGCAGGGTTTTCTGGAATTTTGAAATTGTTTCGTTTGTGCCCTTGATTATGTCGTCGAGGGCAGGCTTCTGAGGTGTTGTGCGGCTGGTGAGCAGACTGCGGCTTTGATGCTGCCCACCAGCCGAGTTCCATGGCGTATCCGCTTGGAGATAGCATTATTCAAGTCTTTGATGAGTATTCCTTCTGTGAGACCGCTGTTTCTAGCGTGCAACTGAATCAATCTTCTTTTCACGAGGTCATCAATGAATACTTCTGCAGGATGTATGTGTTTATCTTCCGGCAAAGCTTGGAAGAAACGAGGCATTTCCACTGTCCTTGGAAATTGAATCGATTATCTGAAACAATGAAGCAACATATTTCGTCTCTCAGTCCAGGGACTTACAGCTTATCGTCTATGATACATTACATCCAGGCAATTACCAATCTCTGTTGCCTAAGGACTTACTCTTTACGTTGTCCGTGTCATCGGAAGCCTTGATGGGCGATGTGGAATTTTGGTAGTAGAAATCATCGCACATCTTTCACTGATTCTTGGCGAACAGGCCGCCAACAGAAGCTTCCGGACCGGGCCGGAGGTAGTCCGGAATGGCGGTGGGTCTTTGCCGAGACACGGAGCGAATGGCCGGTCTCTCGGATCCTGCAGAACAATCGGAGGCGTCCATGTGCCCCACCATCCTAAACGGGCAAGACATAACCTAACTGCCTAGTAATGGGCGGGCTGGTCTTGGAAGACGGGCCCCTCGGCTTCCAGAATGCAGGTGTCTCTCCACATAAGATTTTACGTACAGGCAACCAACATGCAAGGTTGGAAGGCTCGTGATGGTGAAACATGTGCTGATGTGAAGGCAAGTCGGATAAAACCGGTCAGCTGCGGCCAAGCAGGCTTAGCAGGGACCAATGGGCCATGTAGCAGCCAAGATGACAAGCTAACCCCGGCTTCGGCACGTTCTAGCCGCACCTTACCATCGAATCTTGTCCAAATGACGTCAGTTTCCAATGCCAGCTGGATGGTGCTTGCGACGCTTTGTTGATCGCGAGCTTGGGCTCTTTTTTTCTGAGGTGCTCTCTGTGTGTCGCGGGCTTTTTCTTCTTTTCTCTCAGCTGGCTGGCTGACTGCTAGCCGGCCTGTCATAACCTTAGACCCCCCCTCCCCTCACCTCTGCTCCCAGCCCCTCACCTATCATCTCTCTTAACCCCCCTGGTTGCCTCCCCAGCCAACACGCGCCTCTTCTTTTAGGTAGATGCAATCTCTGCAATCTTTTCTCATCTTACCTTACCGTCCTACAACCACGTCACTGTTGACATTGGAGACCTTACTTCAAAGACGAATCATCCTTACTGCCAGACAAACGCCCGCCACTGAATCACTTGCTTCTAGGTTTTGTCCGTCGCACAATTAAGCCACAGCTCCCCTCATCTTATCAGCCAGCTCCCTGAAAGCGGAAAACACGGGCCAGATGCCAAGCTTTCTGGTCCACTGAAGACATCATTGGCACGCGGCATTCCCAGCCCAGCAAGGTTACCACCCCCAGAACCGATCTGCGGTCTTGGCAACGGCCACGACAGCGCTGCACTGCAGGGTCTCTACAGGATCTCCCGCCGCTATCTATTTTTTCCCCTTCGTCCATCGGCTTTTTCTTCAGATCTCGCCAGTCTAGCCAACCGCCAGGGTCCTCTTCAAGCCATCTGTTTTGGCGCCCGATCTTGAGAGACAACACGCATCAGCCACGACGCCTGCTTTGACCTCGGAAACCAAACAAGCTTATTTCCGCCCCCATCGCCTCTCGCTGTCAGCGGAAAATGTCGGCCGCGGAAGAGCAAAGGCCCAACGGGCATCCACACTCTGACGGCCCGTCTGATGGGCCTGGCATCTCTAATGCGACCGCACCTCTTGAGCAGAGCAGTGAGCCTCACGTGTCGGCTCAGGCTCCTGAGCAACAGCCGAACGGTCATGCTCCGAACGGCTATGCGCCGAATGGCTCAGCAACCGACAGCCCGACGACGAACGGCCATCTACCGAATGGCACGTCGGACGCGACAGACGCCAACGGCCATGCGGCAAATGGCACCGCATTGGACGGCACGTCTCTGGAAGCAGCCGGTCCGTCTGCAATAGCTACTGAGGGCAATGACCCGTCAGCAAACGGTGGGCCCTCAACTCAAGGGGACGGGTTGCCGCGACAGAAGGAGGGGGCTCTCGAGGACAGAATCGAGAGTAAGCAGAATCCCAATGCTGACCCCCACGAGAAGCCGCATCATCGCTCCAGCAATCTTAAGGAACTCTATGCCGAGAGCAAAGAGAAGGTCAAGGACAAGACCCAACCTTCTGGCGGCTTCGACAAGACCCCCCTCCCAGATGCGCCTCCCGGGTACACCGTGCGATTCATCTTCCACAAAGCCTCGAACCTGCCTGCTGCAGACCTGGGCACCAGATCGTCGGACCCCTACATCCACGTCACACTCAAGGCAGCTGTCCCCAAGCGCCACAAAGAGGACCCAGACCTGACGCATCGCACAAAGACGGAGAGAACGACGACCGAGCCCGTGTGGAACGACGAGTGGGTTGTCGCTAACATTCCTTCCGATGGTTTCATCATCAAGTGCCGGCTCTACGATGAAGATTACCCCGACCACGATGACCGTCTCGGCAATGTCACTGTCCGCGTCCCGTATGTGGGATTGGACTGGAAGGGCTACCCGCAACCTGGCCAAGAGTTCATCGCGAAGAAGCGCATGGGTAGCAAGCGCGCGTACTTCTTCAAGGCCATCACCAGCCACTTTGACCCTAACGTAGACATGTCGCCGAGGCTATGGATTAGCATGGAAGTCTTGGGAAAGTCGAATCCTCCTCACGCGCAGATGTACACCGTGGGCCCCACGAGCTACTTCAAGCACTTCAGTCCCATGATCGGACGCCTCACCGGTGTCAAGGTCAACAGGGATGAGAACGAGGATGCTCGGTCCGATCAACTCTTCGATGAGGACGAAAACAAGGGCAAAAAGAAGACGACCAAATACGAGTAGGTTCATCATCTGTTCTATCGCCGGACGTGGTTTCTAACTCTCTAGCTTCCAATCGAATGAGATGCAGCTCTCAGGTCCAGTGCCACCTGAGCTCTACCACCGTTATGTTGAGTTCAGGCCCATGATCGGCCTCATGTTCGCGAAGAGTGGCTTGCGAGGCAGGATCCTCAACAAGGCCTTGCACAAGCAACACAACCGTGTCTACAACTTCGACAGCTCGACCGAGTACGGCGTCTTCAAAGCACGATCCAAGGAGGCAGCTCTCCAGTTCCTCAAGATGGTCCACTTCGACGAAGGAGGCCGCATCTTCACATACGTTTTGACCCTCGACGGCATGTTCCGCTTCACGGAAACCGGAAAGGAATTCAGCATCGACATGCTTAGCAAGCACACCATGCACAGCGACGTTGAAACCTACATCGCCTGCTCAGGCGAGTTCTTCGTCCGCCGGCTCGAAAAGCCGGATGCCTCGGAGGACCCCGAGCCTAAAGAGAAGACACACCCCTCAGACGAGCTGCCCGGCGGCCCTCCGAATGGCCACCCCCCGCACAACCCCGCTCACTACCAGCTCACCATCGACAACGACTCCGGCACCTACCGACCCGACAAGTCCATCCTCCCGAAGCTCAAGGAGTTCCTCGAGGCCAACTTCCCTGGCATGGGCATCGTCGTGATGCATTGCGAGGACGAGAAGCTGCAGAAGATGAAGAAGGAGCAGGTCGAGATCAAGAAGAAGGAGGGCAGAATGGTGAACATGGTGCTCAACCGCAGCCCCAGCTCCAGCTCTCTCAGCTCGGGCGAGAGCGAGTTGGATTCAATGGAGGGTGCGGGGGAGCATGGGCACAAGAGCACCACGCAAAAGGCTCTGGACGCCATCGAAGACCCCAAGAGTATCAAGAAGCTTTTCGGGCACGGGCACGAAGGAGGCGAGAGTTCTGCTGCGCCACCTCCTCCTGTGGCAGCGGCACCTCCCGCCCAAACGCAAGCGGCCGTGGCAGCGGCAAAATAACAAGAGAGGATAGATTGGATCTGGAGGCTTCGGATGATATGCTGTTACGGCCTATTTTTGATACCTTTTTGATTTTTCGTTGTTTTTGGAAACCTGGCGTTCATTGGATATTTACCTTCACCCTCTTTAATGCTAGTACTTGGATCAGACGCAGGCAAGTCTGCTGGATCGACTATAATTGATTTGCTCAACCTATCAATAACAAGGAAATACCAACGTGAAGCAAGTGTGTCCCCAAGCCTTATAGTTCCATCTCACCGACTTAACGGAACAGCTCCCGCAGCTCAAGTCCGTCGCTGCCTGCCCCTCCATGGCCATCCTCCACCGCTCCCACCCGGACGCGGGAAGTCCGAAGCCATGTTGGTCTCCTTCTGTCGATCACCAAAGTAGGTGTTGGCAGGGAACTTGTTCTGGCTGACACAGTTGGGGTTGCACTTGTCAAGGGGCCCGGATTTGCCACGAGTGAGGTCGAGCACGTAGGTATCGTCCTTGCAGTCCGGAAGGACTTTGTCATGCCGCCCAGGTCAGCTTTTCCACCGCCGAATTCAAGATGTCCTCCCTCGAAGAGAGGACGGAGGAGAAGAGAGGCTTACCCTTGAGGTCGTTGAAGGGGATAGTGTTCAGGTAGCAGTCCTTGAACTGGGTCGAATAAGCCGTGTACAGGCCGTTGTAATTCCAGTACCAGTTCCTGTCCGCCTTAGCAAGAAAGCCATGATGGGCGTCAAGTGAGAGACGAACTTGTTGGTGTTGTCGGCTGCGCAGCCCATCATGATGAGGGCACCTGCGGGACCTGTCTTGACGACCTCAGAGTTGGCGTCTGGGCAGCAGTACGTCTTGACATTTGCTGTAGCCGTGCAGTTGAGAGAGGCAAGAGCGCCAGAAACCACAGAAAGAACCAAAATGTACTTCATGTTGGGGATTGATTGCGAGAATATCTGCGGTTGAGTATGTTGTGTTTAACTTGCTGTCGGAAGGTTTCAGTCCTAAATCGGCAGTGATGGGGATCACTTATATAGTTCCAACTCATCACTCAGTCCCTCTCATTGTCCCATTAACGCTTTTCCATACCTTCACCACCATCAAGCCGTTCGAAATCGCCAACGGAAGCCCCTCCTGCAAACCGACCTGGGCGCTGTCGAACTGCCGAGTTGTGGAGATTTAGCCTATTGAGCTCAACCAAATCGAGCGCAACACGCATCCGTCTTGGAAAATGCGGAGAAGGTGTTATTCGTGTAATAGGAAATCGCAATACGAATTTGGAAGATTTATAAATTGGCACATGCCAAGACGGTTGCAACACAGCTGGCCGGATATTTTGACAGGTATCATCTGCCGTCGCTTGAGAGCCAATCATCGATTGTTCAATGGTGCCTTTTCGACGTCTTGTGGTCGGAGAGGGGATGTTTGGGAGGAGCCTGTCAGTTGTATGAACTGATTCAAACAAATTGGACTCCGGCTATTTTTGTCTCAATGAATAAGGGGCTGTGCAGTATTCCAACAGAGGTTCCCAAAGCTCATAGGTCCGGACCAGAGGAAATACTGTCGAAATATCGCCCATGATCCTGAGGGCAGGCTGAATTAACGAAAAACTAGTACAGGTATCAACGAAAGAGGGGCGCGGTATCTAAGTGGAAGATTATTGGTAATAACATGAGCCGATCATGCCAGCAGATACTGTTAGCGACTCAACTATCCATCTGTCAAACGTAAGGCGGAAGATGCCTTCATATCTAAATAGTCGATGCATTGCACATCCGACCTACTGTCTCTGCTCCGATTGTGTATCCCGACGTTCTTCATCACCCATCAATGCAACGTTTGGGATAAACCAGCATCCTCCAAGGCAAAGGACCATCAGCGGTACAAGCATGACGAAGACCATGTGGACGCCCCTCATCTTGGCATCCAAAATTGCCTGTTCCCAACCATGAGAGTCGACATCTCCACGCTGCCATGTTCCGCCAGTTACACTTGATCGAATAGACTCAGGCAGATCTGCCGGCAGCGCTGACTTCATTACCGAGTATTGAACTGCCGTTGAGAGAGCCATTCCGACCACGGATCCAAGCATACGCATGAGATTTCTCGTAGAAGTCGCAACAGCGCGATCCTCGGGCTTTGAGAGTGCCTGGAGGGCCACCAGGGCTGGCTGGTGGACGATGTAAGGGGCTGGCCCCTAGGCTTGTTCAACGTAGAGGTGCCGTCGATTGACTATTCTAAGCTGAAGAAGGAAGAAAGGACTTTACAGGGATAGGCACCTAACAGCGGTGAAGCAGGCCGGGTTAGGCGGCGTACTGCGGCAGAATAGTGGGTCCAACGGAGCCGGATCTCGGTAACTGCTCCGGCGAAGCCGGAGATATCAATCCGGGCTCTAGCCCGTGACATCACCCCCCCGCTCCCCTCCGGCGGCGCGCCCGCGGCGCTAAGGCTGGGTCTCCATCGTGCTCCATCGCAGAGCCATAACGGCGTTCGTAAGCCTCCATTGCTTCTGTCCCCTGGAGCGTCTCGACAGGCTCCCAGGTCCTCTCTGTATATCCTTCCCACTTAACCAGAACTTCGCGGCGTCGCCCGCGCCCTCGACGCTTCCAGGTAGCAGCGTCGATACTCTCTACACTCCAGGTCTCTTCGCCTTCATCGTCTATAATTGGTGGCGGCTGCTCGTCATCTAACGTTTGACCAGGTAAGGGGTCGTTACCTGCGCGCTTCAGGATATCCACATGGAAGCGTGGGTATATGGCTGCTGGTACATCAAGCTCTACCACGTATGGTGAGATGACTTTCGTAACTGTGTACTTGTGGTGTAACCAATCCAGTTTCTTGCAAGGCCTAGGGGATCTGTAATGCCCCATGTGAAGCCAGACTTTGTCGCCTACTTCTAGTCTCTCTGTAGGCTGGCGCTTCCTATTAGCCAGCTCCTCGTAGCGTTGCTGTGTTGAGGCGAGGGTCGATTGGGCCATATCCATCACATCTTGAAGCCTTGTTACCAACTTGCGGGCTTGGCCCTCACGGGTGCCTTCAGAGCTTGCTGGGTCTGCTTCCTTGACCTTAATAGGCTCTGGGTTGTATCCATGCTCTAGGAAGAAGCTACTCATCCCAATAGCGCTATTATCGCGGCTACAAAGCGCTAGCTGAGCTGCTGGAAGGTTACATGCCCAGTCCTTCTGTGAGTAGGTGACGTAGTTACGTAGGTAGGCCTGGATCTCCTGGTTCATCCTCTCTGGGCCTCCATCAGTCTGCGGGTGGTAGGCAGTGCTAAGCCGCTGCTCTATTCCTAACAGCTTACAGAACTGCCGCCAAAAGCGGCTTGTCCAGTTACTTCCCCTATCGCTCACAATCGATGTAGGGACGCCGTGGAAGCGGAAGTGGCAGCTCAGGAATCGTTCAGCGCAGGCTTCGGCTTCCATACTTTGCATAGCTTCGAGGGTTACGCCTTTACCTAGCCGGTCGATAATTACCCAAAGGAACCTCTCGTTCTTATCTGTAGGGGGTAGATCTGTGATGAAATCCATAGCAAGATCGCTCCGTATACGCTGTGGTATCGGCAGTGGCTTTAGGAGTCCCTTGCGGCGTTCTCTCCAGATATGACTTCGCCCACAACCATCGCAGTTACGGCAGAAACGCCGTACTAACTGCGACTGGCCAGGCCAGTAGAAGCGTCTGCTGACTAGCGCGAGGGTATTATCTCTACCAGGGTGGCCACTAAGCACTGAGTCGTGGATACTTTGGACGATACGAGTACGTAGCGTGTTCGCCTCCCTATCCAGGTCTTCGCTACCTGGTACCCAGATCCGATCTCTGAATAGCAGTCGGTTACCGTTATCGATCTCGCACTCAGCAATCTGAACCTTTAGCTTGAGGCTAGGTGGGAAGCTTCTTTCTCGTTGTTTCACAGCAGTATAGGCCCGCTGGTAGACTTCGTCTCCTGCTTGGGTCTGATCCCAGAGCTGCTGTAGTTCTTTATCGTCGGTAAATACAAGCATCGCTGGTGCTACCTCTACACGTCGTGTACGCGTTGAGGGAAGGGCTACTTCGGGAAGAAGCTGGAGAATCCGGCCTTGTTCGCGCTCGTCTTCTAGGGACGTAGGTACGTCTTGTTCACGTCTAGAGAGTGCGTCTGGCACTACCGCTTCGCTTCCTGGGCGGTACTGTATCTCAAAGTTATACTGAGATAGCTCCTCTGCCCATCGGCTTTGTCGTTCCGTGAGCTTCTGTTTCTGCATAAAGTACTTGAGGTTCCTATGGTCGGATAGGATCTTAAAGCTCTCAACGCTCTGTAGCTCTGCCCTCCATTCTCGCAGGCAGCTCATAATAGCTAACATCTCCTTATCGTGGATTGGGTAGTTGAACTGGGCGGCATTCAGCCGCTGCGAGTGGTATGCTACTGCGTGACGTCTTCCGTGCTCGTCTTCTTGCGATAGTACTCCCCCAAGAGCGAAGCCTGAGCAGTCAGCCTCAACGTAGGTTGTAAGCTCAGGGTCTAGTTGGTGTAAGACAGGCTTTGCTGCAAAGATCCTTTTTAGCTCTTGGAATGCTGCTTCTTGTTCCTCACCCCAGCAGAATGGGGCACCCTTCTTCGTAAGGGCTATAAGGGGCCCAGCGATGTTTGAGTACGCTGGGATAAAGATCCGGTAGTAGTTTGCAAATCCTAAAAAGCTCCGGACTCCTTTAACTGTCTTTGGCGCAGCCCATTCCTTAATTGCTCTTAATTTCTCAGGGTCGCAGGAGATGCCTATACCAGCTGTAACAATAAACCCAAGATACTTAACGGTCTTCACAGAAAACGCGCACTTATGCGGGTCCAGCCGGAGGCCAGCATCAGCTAACTTGCGGAGGACTAGCCGGACCTTCGCTTCGTGGTCCTTTTGTGACCCATTTGAGTAGATCAGTACGTCGTCCATATACGCCGTCGCAAAGTCGTCAAGGTATTCTCGAAGTACGCCATTAATATACCGCTGGAACGTGGCGGGGGCTCCTGTGAGGCCAAAGGGGACGACTAGCCACTCGAATAGTCCATATCTGGTCCGAAATGCTGTCTTATGCTCCTCCCCTTCTGCAATTCTAATCTTATGGAACGCTGCTACTACGTCCAGTTTCGTAAACCACCTTGCAGCGCTAATAGTCCGTAGTGTTTCCCGAATCAAGGGGAGGGGGTATCGGTCGCGCTTAGTGAGTTCGTTGAGGGCGCGGTAGTCAACACAAAAGCGTATCCCTCCTCCTGGTTTCCGTACGAACAGTACTGGGGCTGATGCTTCGGAGCTGCTAGCGCGGATGAAGCCCTTGTCTAGTAGGTCTCGCAGGGTCTTCCGGAGGACGAGGAGCTCTTCTCGTGACATCCCATAGAGCGGGCCCCATGGTAGTACAGCCTCGTTGCCCTTACTGTCCTGCTTGATAGGGATCTCGTGGTCGACCCCGGGGCGATGTGGTGGGAGGTTAGCAGCCTCATCGGGTTGGAATAGCTCGCGAAATTCAGCTAGAACAGCTGGCGGAAGGAGAGCCTTAAGGTCTGCTTTCTCTGTCTTCTTCGCGAGGGCTTTCTGTATGTCTGCCAGGCTAATAGCCCGCACTTCATATGCTGCAGTTTCTCCAGTTTGTCGTTGCGCCCTCTTGTAGAGCGTTGTAAAGGGGGCTCCTGGGAGGAGTCGAGCAGTTCTAATCTGGCGTATTCGTTCTGGCTCTTCCTCGCCTTTCAGTCGTAAGTCTACACCACCTCTCCTATGACGTATCTGTTGCGCAGAAGCGTCATATACGACGCAGTTCCGTTCCATCCACGGTTTCCCAAGGAAGAGGTCATCCCCAAGACCGCGGACAGTATACGCAAAGATCTTCTCATCATAGCCACATAGCTCTAGGTTAAAGACAACTACACCTGTCGCTTTCGTGGCGCCTGTAGCGTCGCTGAAGCTGCCTAGTATCCGCTCTGAGCGGTCTACTATTGGTAGGCGCAGCCTGCGGGCGAGGTCATGGTCGACAAGGGCGTATAGGTCGCACCCAGTGTCTACCAGGGCGTCTGCTTGAGTGCCCTTATGTATGCGGGCAGTGATCACTGCTGATTTGCTGCTCATGCGATGCTTGAACTGCTTCCATTCGATGATATCACTAGGCTTTGCCTCCAACGCCCGACTTTGCGTTGGAGTTACTCTTTTCCCGAGCTCTCTTCAGCCTCAGAGCTTCCCAGCTCCTCTGTGGCACTATCGTTGCTGCTCTCTTCTGACTTCTTGGCTTTCTTGACCTTCTTGATCTTCTTTGGCCCTGGACGCTTTGGCTTAGTGCACCGTGTAGCGATATGGCCGATGTTGTTACAGTTATAGCAACGCCGACTATCCTTCTGCGGTTGTTCACTACCCTCGGACTCAGACGAGGAGGAGTAGCGTCTGCGGCGCTGCGGTTCCGGAGCTCCCTTCTTGTTCCTCGCGCGGCTTACGCCAGTCATCACCACATCACCATCGTTGTCGTGGTGCCTGCTTGCTTCGGGGGCTCTAGGGTAGTACGAGCTGCTTCTGCGCGTTGTAGCTGGAAGCCTCTCCAGCCTTGCGGCTACGTCTTGTACCCGCATGAGCCATCCATGGTAGTTATCGACCGGAAGGTCGACAGTAACGAGGGCTCGTTGGAGCCGCGTACTAAGTGCTCCCTCGAGGAGGGTTATCTTCGCCTGGTCTGCCCAACTAGCCCCCCCAGCTTCTGACAATACTCTCTCGTATCGGGGAAGAAAGGAGGCGAGGGATTGGTCGTCCCGCTGACGGATCGTTCGCAGCGTAGCAGCTGCGCGGGAGGCAGCACTTGGGTCTTTGTACGTACGGTCCAAGTACCTCATGAACTCAGAGGGGTCTCGCTCGCCCCCGGGGCCTCCGGCGGCGTAGAAAGTAGCAACAACTTGCTGAGGGTCAACGTCGAGTCGTGAGTTGATATAGTACCAAACCTCGGCGTTACCCCCCATAAGTCCTGCATCTAGGGTTGTCTTATCGCGCATTTGCTGAGACCACGCTGGGTAGTCTTTGCGCCTTCCCGTGAACTTCGGGGGATTCGGTAGGGGCTTTCTCCGCCCTTCGGCTACCATTACTGTATCGTCACTCGGAGCCTGTATAGTCGTATCGGCTGTGGACGGGGTCGGTACGCTACTCGTAAGCGGCGTAGGGGTTGCTCTATCCGGTGACATAAGCCCATTCAGAGCTGTCAAGAGCTGCGTCATCTGGGCCGTCTGCTGGGCCATTTGGTCCTGAAGAGGACGTATGCTTGCGTTAACCGCTTCGTTGATCCGGCGGTCAATCTCGGCGTTCATCGCGTCGTTTGCGCTACCCTCTGGCGAATCCATCGTGTCGCTCTCGTGAGGTTTCGCGTAGCGTCTTCTGTTGTTGAGCTTAGAATATGTAAGGGGCTGGCCCCTAGGCTTGTTCAACGTAGAGGTGCCGTCGATTGACTATTCTAAGCTGAAGAAGGAAGAAAGGACTTTACAGGGATAGGCACCTAACAGCGGTGAAGCAGGCCGGGTTAGGCGGCGTACTGCGGCAGAATAGTGGGTCCAACGGAGCCGGATCTCGGTAACTGCTCCGGCGAAGCCGGAGATATCAATCCGGGCTCTAGCCCGTGACAGACGAAACCTATTCCGGTTCCTTCAATGAGAAGAACCGTTACGTAGACACTAATGGAAGTCGTGCGCGAAAAGACGAGTTTCAAACCCGATCCGAGGGTCCATAAACCCATGCCGATGAATAAGATTGGTGCGTATCTAAGCGCTTGTTGTTAAAACGTTCAAGTGTTTTCAATTCAAACCTCCTACCTCGCGGATTTACTCATGATTGGACCCGATGCCACCCCAGCAGCACTGTGAATCAGCAGAAGAGGCAGAGTAAGAGACGCACTCCTCAACGGGCTGTACCCGCGGACTTCCTGGAAATAGATGGGGAGAAAGTAAAGGTTTACCTGCCAGACGCAGTCATACAAAGCGCTCTGAACGTACATGACTGCCGTCGATCTCTTGCCAAATAGACGGAGCGGGATCAACGGTATTTTGGCCACTGACTTCTCAATGACGGCGAATATGATGAAGAAGAAGCCACCTAAAATGAGCATTGTGATCACATGCTCGCTGTGCCAAGGCCAGATACTTCCTCCTGAGTTAAGAGGGATCTACAGCTTATCAGCACAGACATTGGTGAATCAAGGTGACCTGGAAAGCAATTACCAATAGGAGAAGCACTCCTGCCATTGCGGCACCCAGACCGTACCAATCGATCTTGGCCAGTTTCTCACGCCAACTTCCAGCGACGGGTTTTAGCGGAAGGTAAAGCCAGATGGTTGTTGCACACGCCGCGGCGAGGATAGGAGGAACCCAAAATATCCATCTCCAAGCCTCAACGCCGCCCGTTTCGCCCTTGCGCAACATGCTGGCTGCGATGAAAGGACCGGTGCTGGCGCCGAGGCCTATTGACGCGCTCAGCATGCCCTGATACTTTCCACGGTCTTTCAAGCTGACTAGATCGCTGACTGTGATCTGAACCAGTGAGCTTATTCCTCCGCCGCCGACACCGCTAAGCGCTCGGCAGACATACAGCCATAACGGAGTGCGAGCAAAGCCGCAAAGGAGATCGCCGCCCACGAGAAAGCCAACGCACACGAGCAAGACGGGTTTGCGGCCAAAGATATCAGACAGGCGTCCGTACAGAGATTGGAAGGCGGTCTGTCCCATGAGGTAAGCTGTTCCTGCCCATGTGATGCTATTACCTGCACCAAGGGATCGAGCAATGGCTGGGAGCGCTGTCGCGACGGAGTTGATGTCGAGTGTTTGGATGGAGTAAATGGCTGCCAGGCAGATATAAGCGGACATCAAGCGACCAAAGGGTAGTCTCGAGGATTGATCGACGATGTCAGTCTTGGTTGATCGCTGCGCAAGCTCATTCGATTCTGCTGGAGGCACATTGATGACACCAAGCTCGATGGTACCCTCAGACATAATACGGCTCTCTAAGACTGGTGTTCCTGATATGATAACTCTGCCTTGAGTATCTGGGGACGCTCTTGGCGTCTCATATTGACTTGACGTATCCATTTTCACAGAGGCGCAAGAAAACTCCAAAAGGCGTTCTTGCCGCAACAAACTTGACGTTGGTGAGGCGGTTGCGGGGAAATGTCACGCCAATTCCCTGCGTCTCAATTACCTCGGAAATATCCGAGCGGACAATCCTACATCCGGTCTTCAAGACCTGGGCGTAATCATGAGATTGAACCAATCGCACGCTTGATGTGAATACATCGCACACCACTTCCTGCTGTATTGGAGCATTAGGCCGACCACGAAATGATCTTGTGTGTAGCCATAGAAGCTATGGGAACTTGGAATCCTCCATAAATCTCCGAAACCTCGTGGGACTTTTCAAAGTTGCTATCGACATAGCTGTCGATTCGAAAATTGAGCTTGAGAGCAATGAAGGTGACGACTCCATACATGCCCGCCACGTGTGCCACGTGTGAAAGAGTCGACTATTGTCCTCATGAGACGGGATGAGGCCATCTGATGATTATCTGCGTGCCGTGCATGCGGCTTTCAGACTGTCTTCTATGAGGTGCAAGGTTGTCCCGGCTGATGGGCTACGATGATTGGAGCGGCCTCTTGCCTAATCGGGCTTCCTTCGTCAAAGTCCCATCTTCTGGAGGCCCCCTATGTACTTCCCTTCTTCTGCCTACATTCCCAAAGCATAGAATTAAGTTCCTGTCAAACTTTTAAACTTTACCACTGAAGTTATCTCGCGCTGCACTGATTGCTGGGATGCGACTCGGACAGTCATGGCAACCTCCGATGAAAAGGTAGCAAAATCGTCATCGGGTGTCCCACGCAACGTCCGGACCACGATCAACTACTACCAGGACCCCGGAGATGGGACTGAGCATGCACCTAGCATCGCGGGGAAGAGAAGCACCTTTGTCCATCCGTCTATCGACTTTGAGACTGTCGTGGCCGACATCACTGGAAGCGAAGACAAATACACGCTCGACAGCCATGGCTTCCAACTACATCGCCATGTCAGCCAAGAGAAAGAGTTTATCGACGACCAGAAAATCAAGGATCTGTATTATCCAGAGATAGAACAACTACTCTTTGAAGTGTAAGCACTCTATCAACGTATTCTCGTAGAAAGTGTACTAACACCGTCTAGCACTGGGGCGAGCCGTATTTGCATCTTTGATCACACAATCCGAAGACCGAATCCCACAGCTGCTAGCTCGGACGACGAAAGACGGCCCGTCAAGCGCGCCCATATCGACCAATCTGAATGGGCGTCGGAAAATCAGGTCAGACGACATCTGGGAGAAGACGGCCCGAGACTTTTGAAGTCCCGATTCCAACTCATCAATGTTTGGAGGCCGATTAAAACCATCTACAAGGACCCTCTTGCGGTTTGCGACTCTCACTCGGTGCCAGACAAAGACATTGTTCCGGTCAAGTTGATTTATCCCGATTGGGTGGGAGAACCGTGTACAATTTTGCCGAACAAGGCGCATAGGTGGTACTACAAAAGCCAGCAGACGCCAGAGGAGGTCATGTTCATCAAGTGCTACGACTGGAAGACGGATGGGCGGGCGAGAAGGGTTCCACATGCAGCATTTACAGATCCCGAAATGGAGGATCGAGAGCCGAGACATAGCATTGAAGTGAGAGCGCTGGTTTTCCACGAGGGAGATGTTAGCAGGGCATAAATTAGCTCATTGATACCAATAGAATACCAATTTGCTCTTGACTGGCGCACGCATCACCAGTACTGCCAGTGCACTGCCGGTATCGAAACTCCGAATGACCGGCGCTCCGGCGTTGAGGTGGAGCCGGGCTCGGACTGATGCCTGTTTTGGATAAACACCGCAGGGGCTTCTGCCCAAGTCTCAACCACGGACCGTGATTCTAGAAGATATTGCAAGACTGGTCCATGTTTCTCTGGGTCATTGCATTCAGGTGCCTCGAAGATCGTAGACTCCTACGACCAGTTTCACATCATGGCTGTTACAAGAAACATAGTACCCTTCGGGTACAATATCGAAACCATCCATGTTATGTGGGTCGCTGCTCTGCTATGTGTAAGTTACCATCCGTTTTCAATGTCACATTTGACAACTCTAAACAAATGACAGACTGTGTTATACGCGACTTATCATGTCATTTACAACGTGTTTCTTCACCCGTTGGCTGCCTTTCCTGGCCCTTTCTGGGCAAGGGCATCTTTGGTGCGTCCTAGACAAATGAGAGGGCTTCTGTGTGAGCTAACACGAAGGTCAAGCTTTGGCGAATCCGTCATTCCATGAGTGGTCATTTTCACCTGGCAATTCAGAAGCAGCATGAACGTTTGGGTAACTACCTGCGCCTTGAAAATGTAAACTGTAGAATGCTACTAATGATTTACAGGTCCTGTGGTCAGAATTTCTCCAAACGAGCTATCCTTTGCTTCGGTGCAGTCATGGAAAGATATCTATGGCCACGCGGTAGGGGGAAAGCAGACCATGACGAAGAGCGAATTCTATGATATGTACGGATCCGGTTTTGAATCTCTTTGTGTCGGTAGTGAGAGGGACCCGAAAAAGCATTCGCAGATGAAGAAGAACCTGTCGGCGTCCTTTTCAACCAAAGCACTTGCACAGCAAGAGAGCATAGTCCATAGCGTTGTCGATGGCTTTATTGCTCGACTCGAGTCCAATGGGACATCTGAACAGGGTTTAGACATGACTAAGTGGTTTGAGATGGTTGCGTTCGATATTCTTGGAGAAATGGCGTTTGGAGAGAGCTTCCACTGCATAGAGACGGGTAATGACTGGACTTCATTCGCCGTAGTTTGTTTCATTGTTTGCTGACACAGTCATTTAGGGAAGTCTCATTTCTGGTCTGATATGATTGTGGAACATCTGTTCTTCGTCACAGTTCTCGACAACCTTCGCCGATACCCCATTTTGGACGCTCTTGGGAGAAGACTGCTTCCTCGTCTGACCGTATCCGTTCGGGATCGTCACTCAGGCTACAGCCGTACCAAAGTTGAAAGGTAGAGTTACCACACTCTTTTACCTCGACGCCAGACTCACTCAATGGTTTCAAGGCGGCTTCAAAGTGATTCTGGGAGGCACGACTTTTTGACAAATGTATCGGAGAAGGTAAAGAGTGGAGAAGTCTCTCAAGAGGAGATGACCGCTCACGCGTCAACGTTGGTGTGAGTCTTCAGGGTTTCCAACTTGATGAGCACATTCAGGCTGACAACGGTCGAAGTATTGCTGGAGGGGAGACGGTCGCGACATTCCTAGCGGCAGTAACATTCCTCCTCCTCAAAAACCCTGCGACGTACCTCAAACTCCAGCATGAGATTCGCAGTAACTACAGCTCGCTGAACGAGATCACTGCCATGTCCGCCCAGCAGTTGCCATATTTACAGGCGGTAATTTCGGAGGGCCTCCGAATGTACCCGCCTGGATCGCAAGGTTTTCCTCGGACTTGTCCTGGCTCAACTATCGACGGCCATTGGGTTCCAAAAGGAGTGAGTTTCATACAATCAAATCTTGTGCCAGCTTCGCTAACTTCTTGCAATCAAAAGACCGAAGTGTACACAAGTGCATGGACAGTGACACACGATGAGCAAAATTTCCACAGGCCATATGACTTCATACCGGAGAGGTGGATTGGCACGAATCGTGTAGACAACCTCGAAGCCAGCCAGCCGTTCTCGCTGGGACCTCGCGGGTGTTTGGGGAAGAAGTAAGTGGCAACCATCAAGGCCAGGATCGCGCTCGCCGATGACAGCAGTTGACTGACTTTTGCGGCAACCTAGCTTTGCATTTGTTGAGATTAACCTCATTTTGGCAAAAATGCATTACGCATACAATTTGCACCTGGTGAATGAAGATCTGGATTGGCTGAAGCAAAGTCACATGCATGTGATGTGGTGGAAGCCATCGCTGAACATAAGGTTCGAACGGGTCGCGAGATAACATTTTATTAGCATAAATTTCACATTGCACCTCACTGTATAGCAGATTGGAATGATCAAAATATTGTCGATATGATGGTTAGGGTGCGATTGTGGCCAGATTCGCAATACTGACAGTGTGACTCTACGGTGTTTCCTAAAAGGGGAAAATACCGAAACCCGCAAAGGTCAACGCGATTGGTACACACCACCGGTGGACAGGGCACCCTTCAGCTTTGGCAACGTAGATATGACCTAGCCGGATTTCTGACGTCGTTCCTGCCTGGGAAGACGTCGCCGCGATTTTCAGCAACACTTCATCGAAGTCATTGTAATCTTGAACGTCTATACCGCCAGCATGTCTGCACAGATTCCACTCACCGAAAAGGTCGCTAAGGAGGACGCAGACCTGAGGGTTGTATCTCTCCAAAAGCTCATGGATGGAGATGCATACGTCAAGGAAGACCTCTTGAAAGCATGCACAGACCTTGGCTTCTTTTACCTCGACTGTCGCCATGTCGCTTCAGGCAGGATCATGAAGGAAGTTCAAGACATGTACACGCTTGCGACGAGCTTCTACGATCTTCCCCAAGAAGAGAAGTCGAGATGGCTTGTTGACAGAGATCACGATGAGCACTTGGTTATGGGGTACGAATAACCTTCGACCATCTGAATAAATCACACAATCTACTAACCCACTCTTTTTTGTTTTCTCTAGATACAAGCCTGCCGGTCATGGAAACGGACCAGTGGAGGGGAAGAAGGATGGCTTTGAGGGCTTGATGGTGAGCTGCACTAAGCTTTTAGTACATCGCCTTCAGAAGTTGACCTTACGTAGCTGTTCGAGCATCCTATTTCTAAGATTGACGATCCCTCGTCTTTCCCTGGACCGGCGGTGATTGCCAACGAGCTTGACCCACTCAAACAAGCTATGTCGAGCTTCCGCGAAATGAGCATTCTTCTACTCACTCGAATCTCCGAAGCCTTGGAGTTGAAAGACAATCTGGCGTACCAGCAGTACCACCGGAAGAATGCAGTTTGCCCTACAGCCCTCGGCCTGCTCAAGTACACGCTTGCTGAGGTGGAGAACGACAAGGTGGGACAGATCGCGCACTCCGACGCTGGCAGTCTTTCGATTGTCTTCACCGAAGTTGCGGGTTTGCAGGTTCTGAAGCCCAATGAAGAGACCTGGTATTACATTGCACCTAAGCCCGGCCACGCGGTGGTCAATGTCGGAGATGCGCTGCGCTTCATCTCCGGAGGCGTGCTGGAGTCAAGTCTGCATCGCATCATTCCTCACAAAGATGAGATGGGACGACACAAGTACTCCATCGTCTATCTTCTGCGGCCTGAAATGGATGCTGAATTTGTTGACGCGGAAGGCATTGTGTGGAAGGGCCTTGACTGGACAAACAAGAAACATGCTGTCTTCCGTGCTTCAGCGGAAGAACAGGCTAAAGGGACATATCTTACTGGAAGAGATGGATACGTGGGTCACTGGGATCCCGAGAAGGATGCCGAGAGTCAGATTATTACTGTCCGATGAGTGGCTGGCGGTTGTGAGAACTTAGGGAGCTTTCGCCGAAACCAGGAATTGCCATACTGCTTTGTAGCGACCCGCATCTTTCATTTTAAAAAACCCATCAGTACTAGATAGACAAAGACGTCGTTTATCTGGGTATAGTTGATGTTGAAGATATCTCTATCTACGCCTTCAAAATTGCCAGGTGTTTTCAAATCCTATGCCTTAGTGAGCAACAGGCTGAACAGTGACCTTCATAGTTGGCTTTTGCCAAAGAGTGTGCATCTGCGACGACGCATGCCAGTCCATGCTGGGATCCAACAACTCCAGATCGTACTTGAAATGCATTTTGGCGAGTACAGTACGAAGCTCCATCCATCCAAGACTTTGGTTGTAAAGGAAATGTCAGCTAGTGAGCTTGGACTAGTGAAAATACAATAAACATTTCAGCTCTTACCTTTTCCCTAGACAGTTCCTAGTTCCAAGTGAGAAAGGCTGGCTTGCTTCGAGGATATCCTCTTTGTTTGAGTTCATCCATCTCTCGGGTTTGAAGGCCCAGGGCTCATGAAAATGTTGCGGTGACATTGATGCAGCGAAAGGATTGGTTGACACAACAGTCTGCGAGGGCAAACACTATCAGAAATGTTTCATCTCTATTATTGAATGAGATTTTACTTACGCCTGCAGGAATAAAATGCCCGTCAACTGTATCTCCCCCTTGAGGAACAACTCGAGGGAGAGGGAACGGGAGTGGAGGATACATCCGCATTCCCTCCAGTATGATGGCATTCAATAACTTAAGCCCCGTGGTTGAAGCGTCATTAATCTCGTGGTAAGCTTTGAATGAAGTGCGGATTTCCTGGCGGAGTTGTTCAAGGACGCTGGAGTTGTGATGAAGGTAGTAGGTGATGCACGATAATGCCGTCGCAGCTGTCTCGCTTCCCGCAATTCTGCCCCTTGGTCAGTGACTTTGTGTCGAGTAACAGATAAGAAGCACTTACACAAAGTCCGACGAGTGCGCTGCAATCTGAACGTCGGAAAGATTGTCTGTCTGCCGATACTCCAAGATCTTGGTGAGGAAGTCTTTTCGGTCACTTTGCTGGTTGATTCGTCTGTGCTCACAATGCAATTAGACCACCGATAAGCTCTTGCCAAGTGATTTGTTCGTAGCATACTTTTGAACCAGTTCCATGGTGTAAGTTTCGTGTTTCCGTGTGTCCTCGATTAGCTTTGTTAAAAGACTCGGAAACATTTTCTGAAAGATTGCTCCAACCGAAGGAAACCTTTTGAAGCAGTCGGCCATTGCTCCCATTCTGAGACTTTTAACCACAATGGAGACCCATGGATGCTCCTGTCCTACAATTAGGGGCGAGGAAGGTCAGCGTTTACGTCAAATGAAGTGATCGAAGTTTAGGGCCAACAAACCTGAAGAGACTCCGCCGAAAGATTGACCGAAAGCAAGACTACCGATAATATCGAATGTTGTCAAGTTGAACCACATGACGATATCAATACCGTCAGGCTTGCCTCCCTCCTCTCCGATACGGTCGATAAAGTGATCGATCACTTGGCTAATGAGGTACTCTTGCTCCCTGAGTGAACGATCCGAAAAGGCGTCGCGGAGATATCGACGCATCTGTGCATGTTCGTCAGGGTCTCGCACACTGACTATGGAGTGTGCTTCAGCAGCGAAATTCCCGCCGTCATAAAAGTCGCTCTTGATGAACGGGCTATGGCCTTTCCTTTTGTCATAGATGTCTTTCCAGGACTGAGCTGTGTTGAATGACAGTTCATTGGGCGCAACTCTCACAACAGGGCCTGGTTCGTGTTGTATCATCAGCCACTGTCAGTTCGCAGTCCATCATATCTAGGAAGCATACCGTATTTTTGATGTAGCTTCAGCATTTCATATGGCTGCCGTCCACCTAGAAATCTACGACAGTGAGAGAACTCCAAGACAAATCTTGTCAGCTGGGTATCTTCACGAACACGCCAACACAAATCTCCAACTTACATTGCTGAACTTTGCTGTGAAGGGTCCTGGGAATCGAGCCAAAGGATGCCGCTGAATACTCCTCCACTTCAGCAGAGTGAAACTAGCGCATATCTGGCGGCGTAAGTAAAGATAGCTACCACCAAGGCTTCTGTCGAGATCAACACGTACGAAGGCAAATGCCCACAACAACGTCGTGGGCACTGAATAGTTCAAAATTTCCATCATCAGATGGGTTGGGTCGTTCACGAAATGTTTCAAAATTCACAACGATGCTTCCAAGGCCATAGCATGCTGGATCTTGCTGGCATGAGAAGTAGGCCGGTGTTTAGGCTCGCCGCAAAAGTAATAGCAACTTCTTGATTGGCTGTCCCAGGGTTTCCGTCTCCGACCAAATGACCTCTAGACTCGGAGTTCAGGCAAACAGACCCTGCTGGTAAGAGGAACAAAGGACGGATGATACTTTATCCCAAAACGGTAATACTCCGTGTCCCTAGCGCTCCGTGCAGATGTTTGGCTCCGGCGCCAGCCGGCCGATCGGTTCGGTGTTTGGTTACACGACATGCAAACTCGGAAGC
Source organism: Colletotrichum fructicola Nara gc5 (assembly GCF_000319635.2). Taxonomy (NCBI): domain Eukaryota; kingdom Fungi; phylum Ascomycota; class Sordariomycetes; order Glomerellales; family Glomerellaceae; genus Colletotrichum; species Colletotrichum fructicola. Next base: position 217,368 of record NW_027094051.1, on the reverse strand, counting down.
AAAACTGGCAGGGCAGACGCCGATCACGGAAAAAGACATCCGCACGACGTAGCGACCGTCAAATAAGTCTCTGTCAGTGCCCACATCGTGAGGAATGACCGGGATACCGAGACCAGCAGACGCCCCTGTCCACACTTACTCCACAATGGCTACCTTATCAATCAAGGAAGAGGATATTCCGCTGCAGAGCGGCAGAAAGGCCATTATCACAGGTAAGCAATCACAGAACGTTGTATGAGCCTGCAGCTTTCCTGACTTGTTTGTTAAAGGAGGGGCATCTGGGATCGGGTTGGCCACGGCCAAAGTCCTGGCGGCCAAGGGTGCCGATGTTGTTATCCTTGACATCTCAGAGCCCGAGGAGACGTTGCCGTCTACAATTCGTTTCCGCAAGTGCGATATCAGCCAGTGGTCTGATCTGCGCGATGCGTTTGCCGATGTTGGTGTCATTCACATCGCTGTTGCAAATGCCGGGCAGAGTGAAGATGGTACATACCTCACCGACTCTTTCGACGCCCAGGGCAACTTGCTCGAACCGAACTATGATGTTATTGACGTAAACCTCCGTGGAACTTTGAACTTTGTCAAGCTGGCACTGCATAACATGAGATCCAATCAGACGAAAGGAAGCATCGTTCTGACGTCGAGCGCGACTGCATACTTGGCTGAGCAATCACTACCGGTGTACAGTGGCACAAAAGCAGCGGTAAGAATAGTGCTATCTGGGGCTTTGAAGGAATCTGACTGATGAATGTAGTTGGCCAATTTTATGCGCGCCATGCGCTCTACGCTGCGAGATAGTGGGATCACTATCAATACGGTTGCACCTGCCGCAACAATCACTAAGCTACTTCCAGCGGACTTGGCCGCACCAATCATAGCTGCTGGCCTTCCGGTCAGTTCAGCCCATTTCGTAGGAGTTGCAGTTGCGTATTCGGCACTTGCAACGGAGTCAAAGAAGGTACAGGGATATGGGCAAGACACTGCTTCGTGGGAGAGCTCCGCCGGTCGTTGGAACGGGAGAACAATCCTAACTTTGGGAGAAAGATATACAGAGTTGGAAGGGCCCATATCTGACTGTCGGACGTCATGGTTTGGCGAGAAGAACTTGCAAGAGACTAGGTCACAGCAAGCTGCGACAGACTTCAGACCGAAGCTTTAGCATAGTCACAGGCCAGTGAGGGTGGAGATCATTTTCCTGAACATTTCCCGCGAATAACGATTAATCTACGTATTATTTGACAAGATTTCATAATTATAGGAGATGCAGGTTTCATATTTTCTCTGTTGGTTTAATTCACTGTTATTCAGTTTTTCCGCTGCTATGTCAATGATGTCAAGAAGCTACAGACCGCCTTTTGACTTGCTGGGATCGACAGTTTGCGAACTCATTCTCCTTATCTTCCCCTTATTCTAATCATTGTTCTGCTATTCTTGTAGCCGTTGGCCATTGTCATGAGATTCTTATGGTTTGCTTGACGCGGCGACTTCCCTTTTTGGGAGGTTCCGAGTTTGACATTGCCGGAGCATTCCCCCATCAGATGAGTGATGGACCAGGGGTTCCCGAGCAGTCGGGTCCAGAGGTTGAAATTCGTCTCAAGTAAAACCTTGAGTAGAATCAAACTTAAATCACCACCAGTCAACGAATTTGACTGATGCTCAACCTGATCTTGGCTACATCACGAAGTAGTTGATATCTTTGACAGCGGGAACAGTCCGCCGTATCGAGCATCGTCCCAATGTTCTCCCTTCATGCGCTCGCTTCCCTCATATTCCCTCTTACGACGTCATCGCCGAAGTTACAATGGACCTCGGATGAAAAGATTAGCAGAGAGTACAGTCCGACCAATTCAAATTCAGTATCTCGATTTTCCGCCAAGATTCATCGACTGGAGCCCCAGATCTCTGCCGAAGTAAATGGTTTCTTCTTAGAGCACTGGCCTTTCGAGAACGACAAAGCGCGCAAGAAGTTCATCGCTGCAGGCTTCTCTCGAGTAACCTGCTTCTACTATCCTGTTGCCCTTGACGACAGAATAGGCTTTGCTTGCCGGCTGCTGACCTTGCTATTCTTGATCGATGGTAAGTATCACTACCTGGCGTGGGATACTCGATCTTTCTCGTGTATCCATTGCAAGTGGATGGTGACAAGCTAACGTATCCAAGATCTGCTTGAGGACATGTCACTGGAAGATGGATCGGCGTATAACGAACGGCTGATCCTCTTGTCAAGAGGCGACACGCAACCAGACCGCAACGTTCCCGTGGAGTGGATCACATACGACCTATGGAACGACATGCGATCCTGCGATAAAGCTCTAGCCGAAGAGATCTTGGAACCAGTCTTTACTTTCATGCGAGCTCAGACAGATAAATCTCGTCTGTCCATCCAGGAGTTGGGAGAGTATCTCAGGTACCGGGAAAGAGATGTGGGCAAAGCGTTGGTCATCCCCACTCAAGATCTTTTCTCTCTATCCGCGGCTAATAGATTGAAGGCTGTTGTCCGCATTGATGCGTTTCAGTATGAAGCTAGACCTCACTGCAGAGGAGCTCAATACGGTCCATGATATCGAGATGAACTGCTCTAAGCACATTTTTGTTGTTAACGACATCTACAGCTGGGAGAAGGAACTTAAGGCATCTCAGACAGGTCACCAAGAAGGCTCGGCTCTTTGCTCTTCTGTGTCGGTCCTATCTTCCGAGACCAGCTTGGACTACAAAGCATCGAAGAGGGTGTTGTGGACCATGTGCCGTGAGTGGGAGTTAGTTCATGAAGAGCTCGTAGAAAGAAGACGGAGTCTGCAGCCCTGCAGCAAGGATTTGCAGTCATTCATGAAGGGTTTGGAATACCAAATGAGTGGTAATGAGGCATGGAGCGAGACGACTCCGAGATACCATTCTGTTTGATGCAACGTCAACGGTCAGCATGATTTTGAGATAGACGCATTTCTAGCGATTCCATAGTATGCACAGCATTTCATCAAATTGAATCTTAGCGTTGAAGGGTTTCGGCTTCATCTATGAATACTTGGATTTCATCTCAGTTGCATGCATCGGCCATTCAAGATAAGGCAGTTCCCCTCATATCTCCTAGGAATGAATTTGACATTGGGTCTTTACAAGTCGGCCTACCATTTCTATACTTCTGATATTAGGCATCACTCGTAACTACTCCTGTTATCCCAAGCTTAGTTTTCCGTTCACAATTGTGCCGCTGTAATTGAATCGGGCTTCACTTTACAAGCGAGTTGCTTGATGCTTGATGGAGCAGTCTACGAAGCATAATAGATTACCCGAAACATTTGAATTGCGCACCTTAGCTCCAGCAGTAGTGACACACAGAGAGTCCCTCCGCGTGTTCCTTGACGCATTTGTTGATTGTATGACTCTTTTTATTCATAAAAACGACAGTTCCTGTAGCTACAGATCGTAAATGGGCTATGCTGGATTCCTATGCTTCCGATTAAACGTTTCTCTCAATCCTTGCGAGCCTACCAGTTCCCGACATCAGTTTGACGACCCATCGGGACGTTCTGTTTGGACAGTGACACATCCGCATCAGTGAAGTCAACCTTCTCGCACACAGCCGCTTCAATAACTGTCGGATGGTCTCCATTGGAAGTCAATTTGGCCTCCAGCTTTTCATCATGAGCATTGACAATGTCATCAGGCAATTTCGCTAGAGCTTGGTCAAGATCCTCAATGATGTCTCTCACATCCTCAGTTCCAACCGAGAAACGGATGAAAGCCTATGCGCGACGGAGTTAGCAAGTCTTCTTCACAGTCAGAACTAGGCACTCACGGGTGTAATTCCGGCTTCACGTCTGTCCTTTTCGGGCATGATAACATGGGTGGAGTTCCAGGGATGAGTGGCTAGCGTCTTCGAATCTCCCACACTGGCCAGAATGTAAGCATTTGTATCAAATAGTCCGATGCTTCGAGGCTCACTTTGTTTGATGTGAGATGACTCTCACGTAGTTCATTAGCATCTTGCTGGCGACGTCTCCACCCTTCGGACCAAACGCGAGAACGCCTCCGTACCCGTTCTTCAAGTACTTTTGCGCATTCTCGTAATATTGATTCTTCTCGAGGCCTACAAGCGTGGTTAGATTGGCCAGAACTTCAAGACTGTGGCGTTTGCTGCCGTCGTTGACATTGTGTACTTACCAGGATAGTTGACCCAAGCAACTCTAGGGTGTGCTTCCAAGAAGCGAGCAATCTCAATTGTGTTCTTTGCGTGTTTCTCGCACCTCAAACTGAGCGTCTCCATTCCAATGAGGAGTTGTTGAGCTGATGCAGGAGCCAAAGTGGATCCGACTTCCATCAGGATATCGATTCTCATGGCCATGGCGAACGTGATATTTCCAAAAGCTTTCCAGTAGGAGAAGCTCATAGGGCCTTCCTTCTTGATCATTCGTGGGAACCTTTCACCGGCTTTGCCCCAGTCGAAAGTGCCACAGTCGATGATGACACCTCCAACCGTTGTGCCGTGTCCACCCATCCACTTGGTGGCTGAATGCAAAATAATGTCTGCCCCGAAGTCGATAGGCTTGCACCAGATTCCGCAAGCACCAAAGGTGTTGTCCACCTGAACGGGGGGTCAGTTATGAAGGTCACATCATCAAGTCTGGGTAAGCTACTCACAACGAACGGTACGTTATTTTCATGTGCAAGCTCTCCTAGCTCTTTCAGGTCGGGAATGCTGCAACGAGGGTTTCCGATTGTCTCGACAAATAGCATCTTGGTCTTGTCGTCGATGTGCTTTTCAAACTCTTCGCGAGTTTCCTTTTTGGCCCACCTGATTGAGATACCAAGGCGAGGGAGAAGGGTCTTGAACAAACTGTAAGTGCCTCCGTACAGGTTGATTGAGGCGACTACATTATCACCAGCTCCAGCAAGACAGATAATGGTGTTGAAAATTGCGGCCTGTCCGGATGCGGTGGCAACAGCAGCAGTTCCACCTTCAAGAGCCGCGGCTCTCTTTTCAAAAACAGCGACTGTCGGCTAAAGCGGAATATGTAAGCCATTGGACCTAGCAATCTGCTCGCGGAGACTTCTCACGTTGGAAATTCGGCTGTAAAAGTAGCCGGCTCCCTCCATAGCACACACCCTCTTTGCATGGGCGCTGTCGGTGAAGATAAAGGACTTGATAGAAGATTGTCAGCAATTTCACGTTGAGATTTGACACAGCTCCACTCACCACGCTGTTGTAAATCGGCACCGCCCGAGCATGCGTCTCTCGGTCTGGTCGGTGGCCTGCATGGACCTGGAGCGTATCGTATCTTAGCCCATCGTCAAATCTCTCAACCTTGTAAGGTTGAAAGGGGTCGTCGATCTCCAACGACCTCTTGGCCGGAGTGACAGTGGTGGTGAGTGGCTCGTCGCGAATTGGTTCTCCCATGATAACGATGATTTGTGGTATTCTTTTCCTTGTGTGAGAAGAAACTTTTCGATAATGCAGTGTGCAGCACCGTTAAAGTTATTCAACTTCATGTATCATCATCAATCGGTGCGTCGGAGAGTTGCCTAATACGGAAATGGTGCGCTCGGTCAACAGCGCTTTAGGAATGAAACCGTGAAATTCCGCTAAACTGGCTATCGCCGAAGATACACTAAGGCACTCTGAATGGCAAACTTCGTCTCATGAAGCTCAGTTGTCAAACTGTCAAAGTCGGCTGCCTGCACCTCGAAGGGAACTTTCTCCCCATTCACGCATCCTCCCGAGTCCTCGTCACCATTGCATCGCTATCTTCAGCCGAAGTCTCAGTATGGGATCCTTGTTCGACACGGAGTCTTTGCTGTTACCAGCATTGGTGCACATTGATGTCATTCGATCACCGTTATGGGCGTTGGCATCACTGATCGTCATCGGTGGCCTGAGTATGATATTCTATCACAACTTTCAGTCTGAGAAGCAAATTCTGGCTCCCGGCGTTCTAGTTGTTGGTGGAAATGACAAAAAGAGCATACAACAAAACAGGGAGCGATTTCGAGAAAATGCCAAAGAGATGCTCGAGCAGGGTTACAAGATTGTATGCAGCCTGTACTTGCTTCTACATAGCAGACTTCTAATACTTCACAGTCTGGGGATGGATTTTTCTATGTACCAAGCCCACTTGGAGAGCGCTTGATGATACCTACCAAGTATCTTGAAGAGCTCAAGACTGCTCCAATTGACCATATCGACTTTGTGGCTACTTTCATCGAAGTAAGATCTAACAAAATGGCGAATGGCTGCGTTCTCCAGAACTAATAAAAATATCAGATGTTTGAGGGCAAGTACACGACAATGGGAAGCCGATCTACACTCCACCCTCGTGTTGTCAAGGCACAGTTGAACCATCACCTTGGTATGTATGCCTCTCAGCCAAGCAACCACTCATTTGCTGAAACAGCAATAGCGGATGTTATGCCTGCTGTTCAAAGAGAAATTGTAGACGCATTCAATGACACATTTCCTACCTGCGATGGTATGTTTTACAAACTTGACATCCTGTCTTGAGATCTGACTGGCATAGAATGGACCCCCGTCCCCGTTGTGGAGGTCCTCACCCAAATTGTGGCGAGGGTTTCCAGCTGCATGTTTGGGGGAACAACATTGTCGCATAATAAGGAATGGGTCCAGTCATCTATTCAGTTCGCTATCGACGGTTTTATCGGAGCTCAAAAGCTAAAGAAGTATCCCGAGTTCTTGAAGCCAGTTGTAGCACGATTCATCCCCGAGATTCAGAATATTGCGAATCACTATGCTGCTGCCGAAGCTGCAGCTATCCCGCTACTTGAAGCTCGTAAGCGGACCGGAGAGAAAGCAATGGACTTACTCTACTGGATGGCCGAGCAAGCCAAAGGCGAGGAAAAGGACCTGAAGTTCCTCGCAAGCATTCTTCTGAAGGTCAGCTTCGCTGCGATACACACAAGCGCTGCTGCGCCGGCACAACTCATCTACGATTTATGCGAGCGACCCGAGATAATTGAACCGTTGCGACGGGAGGTAATCAATTGCACCGGATCGGACGGGTTTATCGACAAGTCCGGTTTCTTAAAAATGAACAAGATGGACAGCTTCATGAAAGAGAGTCAACGATTCAACCCTCTGCTTCTAAGTAAGACCAGCGCTCCTCATTTTCATGACTTTCCGACTAATGGAATTGCAGTCACCTTCGAACGTGTAGTGCATCGGCCGTTCAAGCTATCGTCTGGTTTCACTATTCCCGCTCATACAACCATCGGGATTCCAACACAGGCAATAACCATGGATGAGTCTGTTTATCCTGACCCCGAAACATTTGACGCATTCCGCTTCAGCAGCTTGAGAGAGAAGCAGCCAGAGCTGGATGGTCGAGCACAGTACGTGGCGTCAAACCCGGCATCGCTGAGCTTCGGGTATGGGCGGCACGCGTGTCCAGGACGCTTCTTTGCTGCACAAGAGATAAAAGCCATAATGGCGCATTTGCTCATGAATTACGACATGCGCTTTGCGGAAGGTCAAGGTAGGCCTGAAAGCTTGCGCGTTGAGACTCAATATTTGCCAAACCCGGTGGCGACGATTGAGTTCAAAAAACGTTTGCTGCCCGACCTTAGTAGATAGATTCCAATATCAAAGGTTTCTAAAAGCCTTTCTAGTTCAAACTCAATTGTACACGAATATCCCACGTTTACTCTGCCCACTACATGGGATGATCTACTGTTTATTTGATGTTTGTACCACACCATGAGAAGGTTGTCATCCGGGTTTGCCCCAACTCTTGGGCTAGTTTGGGGTAGAAATTTTCTTTTCAACGACAATTATCTACTGTGCAGTCATTCCACGAAGCAATCACGATTGTCTCCTTCCTGATTATCTCATTGCTACCAAGGACGTTATGAGGAACTGAGTCCAGAGTTCTTTCTTTCACCGTTCTGTGTTCAGCATCGGTTGACTTCCTAGTTAAGAAAACGCCGACAATGTCATGCAGTATTCGCGGACACCATCCGACTCAATATAGCCACGTGGGCAAGCGGTCAGCTCCGCCTGGGATAAGGTTCTGGCGGCCTCCGAGTGACAGCGAGGTGTATTTACGGGCAGTACATTGTGATCAAAATGGACGTCCCGCGGGGGAATAGGGGATACTCCAGATTGACTATTTAGTGGAGAAGCCGTTGTTGCATCCCACCGGTGCAAGTGCGGGCGCGAAGAAAGTATCAGGCCATGCTTCGGTTTTAACTTAGAGGCCGCGAAATGGTGCTGAGACCGCGTCTAGTGGATATATCGGCAAGTTTTCAATGCGAAGGCGGTTGAGGATCGAAAGCCCCTCTTTCCAATTTCGACAATGTTGCCTTTTCCTGCGTCGGTAGAAACGACTCAGATAAAACCGGATCTGTCCGCCTTGACACAGTGGTATCCGTCACGCAATTCTCTCCGAGTGCCACGACTACGTGTGCGCCACCGGCTTCGTTTTCGCCAAGCTTTGACCGTTGCAAGGGGTCGGGCCGGGAGACACCCCCTAATAGACTTTCCATTTAGAACTCTAAAATCAGGGCACCGTTCTCGCCCTCTTTACGGGCTGTCCCATACACGGACTCATCCCAACTTCTGTTGCACGTGTTGACTCGCGGCTCAACTACGGTATTCTGCTCGAGGGAAGCGGGTAAGGGGTTGGGAAGAGGCGCATTATTTCGTTACGTATGCTTTGCACTGAAGCCTGAACCTGAGGGGAGGATAGAATAAAGTTCAAGGTGTTACATGGACTCGGGACCAGGGACTTGATTAGCGTTGCAACGGTCTCCACATCGGATACTGGAGCAGATGGGGGCCACAACCGACAATTCGCTTCATGATGTCCAGTCCCATGTGCGCCCTAATCGTCACGCTCGACGGCGAGGTGTGAGTGGGTAGTCTTGTTCTCAGCGGAGAAGTGCTCGTGTATTCGTTATTCGTGTCTCAATAATACTATCGTCCTGATCCAGATGTCATAGCCCCCAGCGTTTCTTGTAAGTCTCGAATTCTCAGCCCAACTGGTCGTAAGGCATTCTGGTGAGACTCCCAGTTCTCCCTTGCAGCATGCGATACCAGTCCCTCTAAGAAAACGGTCAAATGCCTTGCTTGAAGTAGAATCAGGAATCCAAAAACTTCAAATCGTTCCTGGACAGAGTCAATCTGAAACTGCCCGATATGAATTGGTAACCAGCGATGCGCGTGTCCATGCATGTCCAGTTGCGATGAGTCCCGCTCGGATGAGGAAGACATGAAGCTCGTTTCCCATACAGATGCTATGTCTTCCAACATACCAATCATCTTCTCAATCAAGAGTATTAAGAAAGTCATGACTCTAGAAGGGTTGCGGCATGAACTGCATTGCAGCAGGGCGTGACATTGTGATATCGACTTCTTGAGAGAGTTGAGTGATCTCTCTGCTGAGCAAAGACTGTTGAGTTTGGTATGACCTTGAACCTTCTCGAGGTGACCCAAAGTGACTCCCATGCAGCGGCATGGAGACGCTTGATGAGTTCGTGTTCTGTCTCTGACCGTTGAAGTTTCTCGTGGTTGGCGAATCTCCATTTTTGGGTCAATCTTTGATGAGAAAGGAGTTGAAGATCGCCCGCTAGATGACATATTTGTCGTGGGTCTTTTCGGGGATGGTAGAGATTCCTCCATCCGCTTCCTCTTATTTTGTTGTATTGCGTCCCATTCAGCGTCTCCTTGGTGTTATTAGTCTTTGCACCCCCTGATGAAGCATTGAAACTCACCTGAAGTTGCGCTTGTGTTTGCAAAGCTACTCTCTCGAGAAGTAGATTGGTTCTCTGATGATGAACTGGGCGCGAAGACACTGTCCAGTGTGAGTTCTCTCTCATCATGCTCTGATAAGGCAAGATCGGCTTCGAGTAGTTCGTCCATATCAAATTCCTGAAAGCTTGACTCGATATACTCCGGCAAAGCTAAATCAGGGAACTCCGGGGGCACAGATACGGCTTGGTCCGTGGGCAAAGTGTTGGATGAGTCGCTTGAGTCTGTCGACAAGTGAGTTGTTATGCTTGGGCCGTGGGTATCCCTGTTCGTGGGCAGTCGAGAAATTATAGGCGCAATGTTATGCCTTGCTTCCTTCGTTACGTTCTGATCCAGGAGTTGGCTTGATATAGAAACTTTGGCGTCTTCCAAAGGTGTGCGGGGTAGAATCATTAAGTCTTCCGAGCTTGACGGTGTTGGGGCTCCAAATGAAGAAACCCTTTGAGCAGTCGAAATTCTCCCTGTCTTGCGCCGCTTGGGTTGAGACGCGTTGGTGTAGTTGCATACGAGATTGCGATCTCTGCAACGTTGGCAACCAAATCTATGGCCAGTGCATTTCAACTAGAGAGAACTGGTCAGCGTTACTCTTTCAAGTCCTTATCTTCCACGCGCATCACTTGCCTTCTTAGCCCGGCACCCATCACATGCAAAGTGACTTGGATTCTGACCCGGAGCTGGCGGTTGATTTGTGCTCGATATGCAGACCACCTCCCCATCTCGATCTTCGGTTCGAAGAGTTGCGAACATGATTTCGCTCGGTCTCGCTCTTTTCTTTGGGCAGATTGCCGGCAACGTTGGGGAGAAAATGACAACCGAGACCGAAGACAAGAGATGAATGTTCACAATGTCCCATCAACCTACATATAAGACGCATCAAGAATGAGTACTGTCGAGAGCACAGTAAATCTAGGGAACCTTGTCTTTTAATGTGACTCCAGCCAAGTACGTGTCGTATGTTGCAGGCGAGGCGCATACAGCTACGAACTCTATTACTAGTCGTGAACTTTAAACAGCCTGTCTTTCGCCTGGCCCGGAACGTGAGATGCGGAAATGAGATGGGCATTTCTGCATTTATTCTACAGCTCTTCCCTTGTGTCCCAGTGGTCTGGGCTGGGCTTGAAACGAGGGCAGCCCACTTAGCGAAGTGGCATCGTGCTTTGACTAGAGCTTTGACAAGTTCCCGAACATAGTGTTGATAGCCGACCGATTTTGTGGGCTAAAGATGGCAACAAGAAGGGTTTCGGTGACGACGATCGTTCCAGAAGTGAAGTGGCGAATGAAGTTTGGAAACCCGTTTTTCTTCTTTGCCATGCCACAGTTGCTCAAATTGGGTCCCTCTTGTCTTGGCACGCCGCAATAGCTTCGGATTTGTGATCTGAAGTTTAGCTCTGTCAAGTTCCGGACCGAACCCCTGGTCCCTTGAAGTTTAACTTTCCCGACCCATGTGGTCTCAAGACGACCATAAACAGTAAGACCCTGAAGATCGGTCACAAACGCGCGCAGTGAGTTCAACTCAAGACACAAGGATAACGCCTGGAAGTTCAGAAGCCGCCGCGGACATCCGAAGCCCTGGTCGTCAACTGCTCCGTGCTCAACCCTGCCTCGATTAAATGAAACTATCCACTCGCGGTTGTCAATCATTGCAACAGCGCTCACCGCCGTTTTTATCATGTCTCTATTGATTGGACTACAGGAAACAGTACTGGTTGTAACAGTCCCTCGGCATGGTGTCCTCGAATGAGGGAGGCAGGGAGTACCTACGATAAGGGTAAGAAGCCGATAAATACGACCTCCTCGCCCCGCGCGATGCTGACTCTCGGCGGACCCCAAGTCACAAGAGCTCGGGTACAAGAGACGGATTGAGGCATATTGCCGTTGATGGCGAGACAGGGGGGCAGTGAAAGAGGACGAGGCGAAATCGATCTTCCCCATGGGCAGAAGCTGAGAGCGGCGGGGAAGTGTCCGAATGACAGAGACCCGCACCGGTCAGAAAGTAAATTTCTCGTCTCAAGGGATCGAAAGAACGGTTCCGGAGCTGACACTCCTCGAATCTTTCTCTCGGTATCATATCTACTTCAAATAACAGAATAATATCACTAGGTACTGAGACTTGACCTCAAGGGCTGATAGCGTCACGGTCTTGTTTACCTATGGCGGCTTGAAGACATCAAGTCTGATCCCCGCTGTTGTACAAAGAAGGATGCTCTGCGAGACTCTCCCAAAATCCAAGTTCAAAATTCCAAGGATCCAGGCTCAATCCGAAGTCCCATGGCTCAGAATCATTGGAAGGATTAGTTTCCTTCCGCGAACTGATGTATTCACTTTGCGAGTCCTCCATTTGTATGCGGTCGAGAAATCGTTGAATGGTATCCGCAGCTGCCGAGAGCACCGTAAAATTCGGCTCTCCAGGCCGAATTATAGTTCCCATCTCAATCTCAGCAACGAGTACCCCTAGATCTTGTAAAGTTCTGTTCTTTGGGATCTTGAATTGTGTCACGAGACTTGGCTGTTTCAGCATGGCTAGTAACGCTATACCGACAGCGGGAAGTCCATAGTGCGCAACCTCAATAGAGTTAGATTGAACTTTGTGATTCAAAAGTCGAAACCTTACCTTCCATACTGTACTTGTTCCGGAAGAGACGGCCTGATCCCTAAGCACGACTGCTTCTACGACTAAAGACAGAATCTCTTGAGCGAGTTCCACGATGGTCTTGTCCGGTTCTGGTGGGGACTTGAGACAGACAAGTTGCGTAAGAAACAGGATGTGAAGGTAATTGAGACGTGCGCTTATGAGAAAATCGCGTTCAAATGGAGTTCTGTCTGATCGTTTCATGCTCCCTTCCAGCCGAAGAGAAGGGGGTAACAGCATCCATTGACGTTGAGCACGCTCTCGTATCAACCTGTTTGTGGTTAGCCATGATAGTGCTGAAAGATGCAGTCTGTATTGAAGAACTACGCTTACTTTATTTTTTCCATGCATATTTCTCGACAATCGCCAAACAACATAGCTAGAATATCCTCTTTGAGGGAGGCGCATTGTGCGGACCAACGGGTGTCTGCTCTGTAGCAAGCTTGTGCATCTTGTGTCCAATCTTCCGTCTTGTCAGACGCTGGTTGATCTGACTCCTCCGAGTCAAGAATCAGTCGCCCTTGAGGAACTTGGAGATGACAAAATCTTTTGCTCAGCCTTGGAGAACGACCAAGAAAGATTGAAAAGTTCTTATCGGCCGAGTAAATGCGGGCGAAAGCGGTTTTCCGGAGCTCAACCAGGAACAAGGGTGCTGAAACTGGTCCTGACGGCTTTTGGTGATAACCAAGCGCAGTAATTGATGCAATGACGTCCCCAAGCCTTCTCCACGCCGAGTAAGCTGCGAGATGCATCAGTTCCGTTCCTATGGCGGTTCCCATCCCATTATACTTACACTGAATCCCAAGAACGTATGAATGAGCGATGAAGTTTTCATACTGTGCAATGAGCTGGAGGTCATTCAGGCAGTCTAGAGATATGCATATCTCTGCCAAGGCATCCGAAACCTTGATTGCTAGCCCAACAAGCTGTTGCCTTCGCACATCTGATTTGTACAAAGATGGGAAGAAGGGCACCTCCATTGTAGCTCGGATCACAGCTGTGAAGAAAATCCCCACTGTTTCCCATCGCAGGTTCTGGCCTACGAACTGAGCTGTGAAGTCTGAAATGGAGCACCCTGGATTAGTTCCAAGTGTCTGCCTCGAATTTCGAAGTAATAAATGAGTGAGTGAATGATGCCACCAGTCATCTTTGTCGGTCTCTCCTTCCAGGATGGTGCCCAGGGCTCGGGAGCATTCATCCACGAAAGGTTCAGCAAGAGCTAGATTGGCGCCTGTAGCACGCCAGAATCTAATCAAATCTTGCATAGCATTCAACGGAAAACTTTGGAAGACATGTCTCATCAAGTCCAATGTGTTTTTAACAATTGGTTCCTCGTCCAAATAGATGGTATTAGGCGCAGCTTCTGGCCTAGACATTACACTGCTGGTTGCAGTTCTTTCTGGGCTGTCGTTCGCATCCTGTATCAGGTGACTGAAGATGGAAATGTGACTAGACGCCCCTAGAAATCCAGGGTTCGGGTTCAAGGGACGGGTCGGAGTTGATGATACAGGCGAATCCTCTAGTGGTTGGTAGCTTTCAGTGGACTTTTAGCGACTGTTGACCAAATGACACAACCCAGTACATACCGAGCCGTCTTTGAAGATAAGAATGATGGCGAAAGTGTCTCGGTTCGCTTCCTTTTGAAAGGCGTCGCGCGATAGACACAGACATCTTCTCGTTTGTTTTTGACGCATCGGGCGCAAACGGGCCGCTCATGGCCGCAAGCCAGTTTCGCCGTTCGACACGGGTCACATGCCGCCAGCCGGGGCGTCATATTATTCGTTCAATGACACGATAAAATCGTGCAGTTCGTCCGTGTGAGAAAGTCCCAAGGTGTTCGGCCAACGGAGGGGTATTTGGGAACTCCGACGAAGTTGTTCATCGGAGTAAGATCACTCCGATAACCGGTAACGGGGTTCAAGATCCTTTGTTTCTCCGCACTCGGAGAGTAAGTGATGGATTCGGAGTACGGAATAATCGCGGAGTAATCTACGCAGACGAATTTCGACTACGGAGCGCGACGCACAGCTCCATCCTATGAATAGAATTATGTGACAATAGCATTGAAGGGAATTCGGCGCATTTGCATAAAATCTAATGTTGCCGATGAACCATTGGGTCTGGTCGAGCAACGGATGTCCAGAATAGGCAGTCCGTCAGTGGCAGAGTCTGTTATTTTTCGGATAGAATACGAAAATACTCCCAAGCGCTAACGCCTTCGTATTCTTTACGATGTTGTTCTACTCAGCCACGTCACCTGGAAAAGGGCGAAAAGTTCCGAAGCACGGCTGCGAATGAATTGGCTCAGAAATCTGTATTGCTGGTTTTTTTCTTTCTTTTTTTTTTAAATGTTCTTGACAAAGAGTTCGATCAAGGAAGACTGTCTCCCAGGCGTGACACTGGCCACTGTAGAAGATCCTGGGCTTCTGGCTCTGTGCGTTCGCAAACCCCAGCCATAATATGATCTGCCCAGCCATCAGCAGGCCATCCATGCTCCAACTCCTTCAGCACAACTGCAAAACAAGCTAGAATTGCCAATGAAAGAGATTCTCTCTTCCGAACCTGGTCTAGAAAACGCTCCGGAATTCGGTATAGCCAGCCGAGAGGGCTAGCGTGATGTGCAGCATCAGGTAACAGAGAATTACTCTCGTTTTCGAAAGCAGACGGTTCCATCACAATAAACAACACTTCCAAATCATCCAACGCGACGTTGTAAGCCGCCCTGGCCCCAAAGTCGGATATCTGTTGAGCTCGGCGACGGAGCATCTGAAAATGGGATTTGTACCCAGCTTCGGCTCCGTATTCTGGAGATTCTCGTGATACTGAGACGTTTATTGCGGCTTCTGAGGGCGCCTTTGTGCTTTCGCTACCTTCGTTGTGGAACCTGATCGACTGCACCCCTCGTAAGAGCCCGAGAAAGTCAGATCCAGCTTGGTCGCTGAATGCGATGTATTCTCCTGGCCTTGGACCCAAAGCTAGATTAATCAGACCGATCAAAATTGCCGAAGTGTGCACAACCTCGTAGTTGCTATCGTTGATGTCTTGAAGAAGCATAGTAGAACCTTGGATCCCAAGAACATGGTGTCGTTCGGCTTGGGCTAAGAGATCTTGCTGTAAAGGATGGAGGCGAACTTTGTGCAGCGCAGCGAACGCCAGCATGAGATGAAGAAGGTGTGGATATTGGAAACCAAGCTCTGGCAGCCGGACAAGCCAGAAGCGTTTCCCCTTATCGTCATGAGCCAAGGTCGAGGCTGTTATCGTGTGGTAGTGGTGCAGCAGCTCCATATCAGCGTAGCTCAGCACGGGATGCGAGAATGCGTGCTGAGCAGACCGGGCCATGGAATTTTCCATCATTGCTAATCGCTGGGATATGATTTCCAGTTGTTTGGACTGCTCGGCCAGTACGCTCAGTAGGGTGGACGAAATACCATCAGTCTGAGTCGAGTTCGAGAGACCTGGGCCAGTTGTGCGCGTGGTGTTTGTTTGAGATAAGACGTCTGTTCCAAAACGACAATTCATGCACTTCGATGCACCATCTCCTTCATATCGTTCCAATCGAAAACTGCAGTCGACCTCCCTGCGTACACAGTTAAGACAGCTCGGCCTAGCTTCATCGCACTTAATTTTCCTCCTCTTGCACTCTCGACAACCCAATCGGGACTTTTTGTGAGGCCGTCTATGTTTAACAGTGCCTTCTGATGAGCTCATTGTGGAAGGTTTGGTGCATAGACGCCACTGGTATGGTTGGAGCGGTTGTTTTCGGGATGGACGAGGACGGTGAATGAGCGGTCGTCGATGGCGCTCCAGCTGTGGGATCTGAACGAGAAATCCGCGGATTCTATGCGAGCGCCCAGACAGATGGAGCTTAAATATTTCGAACAAGGGGACATCGGCGGTCCGCTATGGGGGACGTAGATCCTAGTCTCTGGGAGATGGCACAATGCCAATTTCACAGCTAGCTCATTTCCAGTGGCGCGGTTCACGCCTGACTCCTAAATCAGTCCTTCCGACCCCATCCTATCCAACGATACCACATCCGTGCCAATGGACCCTGTCATAGCCACTTATTCTAGGATGACTGGGGCATTGAGAAGATGCCGACTCTCGGGTACCCGCATATAAGCAGTAATCATTGGTGCCTATATCGAGCGTATTAGCTCGTACAGCGCGCTTAGAATACGCTTTCAAGCCAGGATGCTGTATGTATGGACTCTTCGACTATAGCCTCTTTGATCTCGCTATGATGGATGACGGCATTCAGTTCCTCACTTTCCAAATGGGCCAATTCAGCCATTTTAATTGGACCAAGGCGACATGATCATGTCCAAGATTGTTTTCTAGGCAGCGCTTCGTCAATTCGTATAAATCTTTGACGGCTTCTCGTTTTCATGGCTTAGTCTGAGGTAGCCATCACTCAACATTCATTCATTTTTATCGCTTCTTGTCACTAGAAACATGTTGTCTACAGTGAAATTTGTCGTGGCAAGTTTTGCTCTAGCCGGCGGCACTCTGGCTAATACGTGCAAGTGTGTAAGTGAAGACCAACTTTCGGCGTTGTCATCAGATATGGACTATGGTGCTCAACACAATCGTTTTAACCCGGATACAGACTTCTTCGGATACTTGCTGGCCATCATTGTCAGAGTGGGAATCCTTCAATCAGACCATCTCCGGCAAACTCATTCGCACCGTTCCGCTCGCCTCCGTCTGCTACAAGTCCGAGCCAAACTACAACGAAGACTCCTGCAATATAGTTCTTTCCAACTGGACAACCTGGGAGCTCCATTCCTCGGATCCAACCAGTGTGCCCTCTTCGCCTTCCCTGAAAGGTTGCGAACCGATCTACTCCAACGGAACCAGCATCAACGGGGATCCTGATGCCGGTATCAAAGGCTGCTCTTCGGGTTTCCTGCCTCCTTATGTCGTCAATGCAACTGACTCTGGCGACATTCAGAGGGCACTTGCATTCGCGAAAGATCGTAACCTTAGGCTGGCTATCAAGAACACGGGGCACAATGGCTCTGGCAGGTACGCGCTGATTGATCGATGGAAGATCCTTGGCTAACTTTTGAGCATAGAAACCTGGGATTCGGAAGCTTGTCGTAAGTTCTCTCCTTCTGCCTATTCTTCACCTGCACAGCATTGCTCATACAATCTCAACAGGATATGGACGCACAACATGAAGCAGACTCAATTTCATGAGCAATTCAAGTCTCTCTCCTGCCCCGCAAACTCTACGTGGAAAGGTAGCCAAATGGCCATCACCATTGGAGCCGGTGTCCAAGACGGCGAACTTTACGATTTTGCGCAGAAGCACAACGTAGTGGCCGTAGGCGGCACGAACATGGTACGAATACTTTCTAGAAAGTCCTACAGACTTTTGGCTAACATGTGCCGTTTAGGACGTCGGTGTTGTCGGGTGGGCTACCGGAGGAGGGCATGGCCACCTGACTGGAGAATATGGCATGGGCGCAGACAGCATTCTCGAAGCCTCAGTCGTTACCCCCAACGGTGATCTGGTCACAGTCAACGCGTGCCAGAATGAGGACATTTACTGGGCGATTCGTGGAGGCGGAGGTGGTACCTTCGGCATCATCGTCAACATGACAGTCAAGGCGTATCCTGTGCCAGACATGATATTGCTTGGTCTCAATGTGTCCGCTAACAACGGTACATCAACTAAGAGTTGGTGGAAGTTCGTCGCAAAGCTGCACACTTTGCTCCCTGCACTTCAAGATCAAGGAATCAAGGGTTACTACACCATCGCGGGACCCCCTTCTAGCGCGACAGTTGGCATGTCCGGCTCACTCTTTGCCTGGAATATGTCAAACGACACTGTTGCGAAATCAGTCACTCCTATTCGACAACTGATTTCGAACTCAAGCGGTATTGTGAGCGGTTCTGTTCAAGTCGTTCCAATCCCATCCTTCTACGCCCTTCTTACCGGCATCAAAATTCCCGATCACGCTGGGGGGTTTGGGATCACTGCCGCAAGACTCATCAGTCGGAAGACTGTCACCGAAAACGAAGAATCACTCGCCGAGGTTTTGGAACAAGTTGGTCCTCAGGCCATCGCGCCAACAGTGAGTCCCCGTGCGTCCACCGACTTCTTAGGCTAACCATCAATGTGAAGAACGGAACCCCGAATCCTTCCATGTCTGGAACCATGACGATCAGTCAGGTTCCCGTCGACAATGCGCTGAATCCTGCGTGGCGCGATTCTGTGGTTCATCTCATCACTTCCCAATCATGGACGGACTCCACGCCAAACACCACTGTGTCTACGCTGGTCAACGAGATGACATACAACAAGTTGAACATTCTGCGAGAGCTGAATCCGGAAACGGGGACCTATCTGAACGAGGTCAGTTGTCCTCATTTATGTCCTATTGTCTGATCATTTCTTTCGTCATCCTTTGAGTTTACTCCTCTTGAAGCTGCCCGCAAAGTCAGTTGCTAATGCTTGTTTTCTACTTTCATAGGCAAACGCAATTGAGCCTGGTTGGCAATGGTCTTTCTTCGGACCCAATTATGGACGACTTCGTAGTATCAAGGAGAAGTACGATCCTGAGGGGCTTTTGTGGTGCCCGCAATGTGTTGGGAGCGAGGAGTGGTTAGAGAGCGAGGACGGTAATCTTTGCAGAGCTTCGAAGCCGTTCTAGTTGTTGTCCAGGCTTTGCCGACGAGAAACCAACCTTTTGTTTCCTTTCTTTCTGAGGTGCCGCGGCACCCAGCCAATTCAAATAAACATTCTACCAATCATTGATAATAGAATTTGGTTTTGCCAAACTTCGACTAGACGAATCTTGGTGGGCTCTATGAGACTTTCTGGGTGTGGAAGCACTCTCCAACGAGCACTTCCATAACACCCAAAAACCGTTTTAAACGGAGGGAAATACTCCATCCAAAACTAAAGAATTAAAATTACACTTTGATTCTGGCTCTCGCCCACTGCTTTGAGTTAACTAGGCTAATACCGAGGCATGTCGTCAGAGAATCTCAAATGTCAAGCAATTCAAGTCGGCAGAGTGGAAGCATGTTGCTATGCGACATTTTCACGACTACGATGGAGAAGACGAAGATCATTGCCAGTCGCTTTCCGATTAGTCAAAATTCTGAGCATTGAAGCATCCTAATGACATCCCAAGATGTCTCAGACTAATGACCCGGAGCTGGGGACAACTCACCCAACCGCCTTGCAGCGGCCCCTGTGCGTCCCGAAACATGTACATCCATTCCAAGCTACCCTGCACGTCATTACGGCAGATCACCTAGCGCATAACTCAAGACTTGATTAGGCATGTTAGCAAGCCACCTGACTGATGCGCCGTTCTCTTTCCAGAAGAGGATTGATACTTAGGAGTTTAGCACGCAGATTGAGAGTGCTGTTTCAAGAACACTTTCCACGGTTGGTTCCGTTTGGCTCAACGCAGCAACCTTCGTAACAAAACGAAATACCAATGTTTGCTGTGGGTATGCATTGCGAATCTTATTTTGCGGTCACTCATTGAAGACCTCTCGCAAAATCATATCCAGGCACGCCATGTAAATTGGCCGATTTTTGAGACAATGCAAGCTCAATTCTCGCGTGACAGTTATGCAGCAATAGCACAAATTGCTGTCCACTTGCTGCGGAAGCTTGATGAAGCGATCTTCTGCCAGGACGGGAAACGTTGTCTAGGTTGCTGGCTTCGGCAAACTTGAGCTCCGAACCTCTGCCTTGGAATGCACTTCATTCACGACCTAGCTCGAAGACAACTTCCACCAGCCCCGTTTGGTATCAAGATGCATCTTAGCACCATGTTTGTCTCGCTATTCCGGCACTGCTGTGATTCACAGGGAGGACCGTTTCGCCGTTGCCGCATTAAGCCTCAAGAATCTGGCAGTTGACGCTCGGCGATGTCTCAGATCTCCAATGTCTAAGATCCAGTAAGCAACCATTTTTCTTGAGTCTTGTCTTGGTACTTTCTCAGTCTCAAACAAGGCAGTAAGGCTCGACAGCCTTGACATCAATGACAGATTAGCCGGAGGGGAGAAACAAATAAGTGAGACCTCTTCCTCTAAGTCTTGAAAATTGCCAATCTTGTCTCTTTTGGGGTTCGGGAGCAACTTAAGCGCCTTAGCTCCGAACTTCAGGTATTCTCCAGAGGAACTAAGAAAATCATCTATCACCTTGTCCACTGAGAGATTTATTGACTGAAAATACGAGGCTCTCGGTAAAGCTTGCTTGGTTGCAATGATTAGGAGGGCTGTTTTCGTCTTGAAACCTTCTCGGTATATCCCTAGATATCTTTGAAGTATTATTGTGAAGATCTTTGGGTATTTGAGGTTAGATAGCAATTTACACAAGCCTGACGAAATATTCAAGATGATTGCTGGCATACGATGAGCCCGTGTTCTGTAAGATATTTCAACTATAAAGAAGCCCTTCTGCTGCCTTCACTATCGAACTATTCCATCACTTACAAACTAACAGCTCATGCAAAGCCTCCACCATTAGCCAACCACCTCACTCCTTGCGCGTCACCTTCAACCCTCTTACTCTTTAAGAATGCATTTCTCCACCCTCAAGTTTGCCATTGCTGCCTTGGCCATCTGCAGCAACACCGTCTTCGGCCAAACTACTCCGTCCCAAGTCGTCAGCAATATCAACATGCTTACCCAGAAGTCCCAGGCCCTTCAGGCACCTGCCGAGTCAATCACCATCGTCAATGGACCGCTGATTGTAGCCGGTCAGGGTCCTTTCCCGGTACGTCGACAGTCCAGCAGAACTTCTGACCATCATCAAGGCGAATGCAGCAAAGTGACTAGCTGACGCGCGTCGCTCGCAACAGGAAATTATCAGGGGTTTTACCGATATCGTCAGTACCGCGACTACTGCCCTTTCGCAGATGCAGGGTATGGCCGCCATTCCGCCTGGCGCCAACTCCGATGCAATTATCGAAGCCTTCCGCGGTTTTGTCCGTGTTCATCAGGCGCTCCTCGAAATTCTCATTGGCAAAGCTGGATTATTCAGTACTGTCCCTTTCATCGGACAACCTATCGCAGCGGTTCTGCGCCAGATTGAAGCTATTGTCGACGTGAGTCTCGAGGGGCCTCGAGGTATAATCAGTTATAACTAATGGTTTCTCCAGACCCTGGCTTTTACTCTCATTGACACCCTGGAAGGTCAGGCCTCAGAGATTCAATCTGAGGCCGATAGCTTGAGCGCGACTATTGGGGGCGCGATCACTAGCTACCAGGGAGTCAACCTGGACTGAGGGCATTTGGATAGTCATCTTGAATCCTTAATGGCTATGGTAATCTCAAGCCCGGTTTGGGCGTATTGTTATGCTATCTTCTTGTTCAAAACATCACTGGGGGCTTTAAACAACCCTGGCTGATGGGCATTTTATGTTTTGGTTTTCTTCCTTAATCTTTTGATTCCACCTCAAATGCATTGATAACTATACCAACTTAAGTCGTGATTGCGCTTTATCTTTTATACGCTTACGAGCGGTGCTTTTTGCATTTATATCTCGCGCTGTATTCTATGTATGCACCTTGATGTTCTCTTCAGAAGTGCAAGAAACTTTAGAGTGAGCTTCCACAGAGTGTGAGTTCAATGACGAAGATCGTTCAATGGTTTCGTCGCGGGATGTCTTTGATGAGAAAATAGCACTCTTTCTTTCTTCTAAGGGCTCATGACTGCGTATTGCCTCCAGCCACCGTGTCTCTTCGCATATTCCTTTGCCTCCTCAACCTGGTCCAAGTTGAAGCTCTTCGTGATCGTGCCACTCTCAGCGCCAATCTTGAGCTGCCCCTGGGTGATCATGTTGATGAGCTGCTCCAGCGTCTTGCGATGGCACACCCACTTCGCAAGAATCTGCAGGTCCTTATAGACAGCTTCTGCGTAGTTGATACCCCCAAGACCACCCATGGTGCCACCGCTCAGAACGATACGGCCCTCACACTTGAGTACACTGGATGCAGCGGAGAGGTACAGCGGACCAGGTAACTCACCTGGGGTCCAGTCATTGTAGACCTCTGCTCCGGCCGCGTCTGGCGTCTTTTCAATGATTGCCTTCCGATCAACCTCATCATCGCCGCTCATGACAACGTACTGCAGCCTCGGATGGTTGATCGTCTTCTGCATCGCCGCAAGCTTCTCATTATTCCTGCCGAGAGCAATAACATTTGCACCAAGCGCAAGAGCAATCTCAACGGCGAGTCCACCAAAAGTGCCTCCAGACGGGCCGATCACAATGGTTTCTGCGGGCTTGAGGTCCGCCGCTTCGATGATGGCGCCAGCCGAGATGGCGTACATCGTGAGAGACTGGAGCACAGCTGCATCGTACCCCAACTCTCTGCACAGCCGATTCTCGTTGAGGACATAGCAGTTCTCCAGCGGCACCTTCTGGTACTGCTGGAAAGCCCCGTCCTTCCACGCGCCCTGCATCAACTTCTTCGCCCGGGGCCCACTGCCCCCGATGTGCCCGATGACGATCTTGGTGTTCGGGTCATCTCGGGCCTGGACCTGGGCTTTGACGTATACGAGATCGCCGGGCTTGAGGCGCACTGCATCAGGGCCGACTGCGTGCACGCGCCCGATTCCGGCGGAGTTGGGGATCAAGGGGGGTTCAAGGTTCAATTGCGGGAGCTTTCCGTCGTGGGCGAGATGCGTGTAGGGAACGACTGGCGCAGCCAGAACGCGAGTGACGACGTTGCCGGTGGTCGCTTCGGGAATGGGAAGCTCGATCTTTTCCAACGGTGTGCCAAAGGCCGGGAGCCTCAGGGCCAGGTTCTTAGGCGCGTTTGAGCCCATGATAAATTTCGCAAAGCAAACTTGATGAAAGAAAAGAGCGTAGATAGTGCGGAAGGTGATGTGAAGAATGGGAGAACTTGGACTTTTGCTGGAACATGCCCAAGTCTGAAGATAAGTCTTTTATAAGAAAGAATTCATGTTGTCTCAGTAAAACATCAAACGGCCCGAGGTTTTCCATGCCGAGACCGATGCTGATGAGAATGCTGTTGTTTAGGCAAAATAATGAAGCGTCGGCTCTCAGATATCGCTCGGGTTCCCGCTTACATCATAAAGGCGTACGGGAAGTTCTCATGATACGTCGAGTCGCGCCCACTGCCCCGGTTCCAACAACTCCCCACAACACAACTCAAACCAATCATGCCCTCGTCTCCTCCTCAGCTCGCAAGTGATACTCTCATTCCCATCTCAAAACCCTGTCTTGTAATCTCATTCGCGTCAGAATCGAGTCGGGTACAAAAAAACAAGTCGGCATCTTGAGATCCCCGTTGAAACGTCGAGTCACCTTCCACAGGCGATCATCACTTTGTTGGTAGAGACATCCAAATACACTGAAAGATGCCCCAATTTGGCTTGGCATTACATAAACGGAAGCTTGTCGTCATTCTGCTCTACCCTGGTATTCATAAATGTTCCAACACACAATTACGGCCCACATCCCCAGGTATCTCAATGAACTCCCAACCCAATCACCCCGAAATTGTTGTTCCCGCGGTCCACCCTCCCCGCCTCCTGGTTCTTTCCAACATCAGGCCGATCCTTGGCCCACTCCTTCAACTCCTCCTTGCTCTTCCCCGTGTACTTCAGCATATCCTCCTCCGAGATCTCGCCGGACCGGGAGCCGGTCAAGCGCTGGTATAGCGACTTCTTTTTCGGCGCCTTCGATTGGTTGGGCGGCTCTTGATTTGCGTCCTTGTTGACGAGGGTTACTTGGCTGTCGTTGCTGTGGTGAGACATTTTGAAGTGGCTCTTGAGGTGGTTGAAGGGGTTGTGTTGTGTGTCCGCTGGGTTTCGTGTAGTCTTTTTGTGTGAATTGTGGTTACTGGCTTGGTTGAAGACGATGAGCGACAGTAGACCTGACGATTGTCGAGGAACGTGAGACTCGGAGAAGTTCATGCTTTATAGAGTATCAGACGATGGCTTGATGGGGAAGGTGCTAAACCAACAGGAGCCACTTTCAAGCGGGGGCATCTTTGTGCGTTTATATCTTCATCACATGATGGCTGTGCCACGGGTTTGATACATATCGCTCACCAACTATCCAACGCGGCCGCCGGCTACAGGCAATTCAGAAAGGGCGAAGCAGCTCTTGGGCGCGTGCTGGGCAGGCGGCCCCCAGCTCTGCGCCGCTTAAGCCTCACCGCGTGCGGTGACTGTTGGTTCGCTTGGCTCGGTGCAGCTCTTCTCATTGGGCCGGCTGGGGTCGAAGCAAGCGACACGTGAGTTGGTCGGGCGGACGACCCTTGTATATCGCAGGTTGCCCCGGAATGGAGGCGGCAATCCCGTTGCCGTTGCTCTCTTGGCAGTGAGTCGTCAGGCTGGAATCAGGCCACGGGCAGCGCGAGGCTGAGCACGAGCTCACTTGGGGGGGGCCTCAATTGAAAGTTCTGGAATAAGTGTTCGTCATGATTTGTGGTTACATTATACCGGGTCGCGACATGTATCACGGCGGCGTCGTCTATGGTATCTACAGCAAAATTCGGTCGCTCACCTCGCGATGCTCGCTCTCAAGCACAAGCGGGCCCCCGCTGGGGCCGCTAGCGTCCAGGCTGAGGGTGACCTTTTGCAAGTCGGCCACCACCCGCACCGTCTCTCCGATGTTTTGGTAGTCAATCTCGTGGTGGCCATGCGCCTGGGATGACTCGTCCTTCTCCTCCTTCACCTCGCGGATCTCGACGTTCGGAAACGGCAGCCGGCCCTCTCTCAGTGGCACCAACAGTACGGGGACATGGAGCTCCGATTCGCCGAACTTCGTGTCGGACTTGTCGACGCCCAGGCTTTTGAAGTGACCTCGTTTGCGGCCACCGACGAGCCATGTCTCGGGAAGACCGTTGACCTCGTAGCTGAATTCGTAGTCCTTGTTGATGCTCTTGCCGTCACTGACAGCTGTGTCCCAAATGCGTGTCCACCGCAGCCGGAGGTTGGCAGCGAGAAGCTCATTGACGGCCACGGTGGAGTCGAAAGTTTGCTCTGAGGGTGGCGGGAGCTGGATGTCGACGGAGTGGAAGACAGGGATTGACGGAACATCGACGGGGATGAGAATGGAGCGTCTCGCAGATTCCATTTCTTTGATTGTAAGTCGCGGGTGGGCTGTCTGCCATTCCTTCAGGAAGGCCTTCAGCATGATTGTCGCATCTTCACTGGTACCTGGAACAGCGCCCAGTCCAGAAATGGCTCCCTCCGCCAACAAGGGCGAGATGAAGCTCGTAGGTACCTCGCCAAGCAGGGCGGCACGTTCCAGCTCATAAGCAGAAAGACCAGATTGGACCTCCTTAAGAATACGTCCAATCAGGAACCCCGAGAACGTCGATAACGGCAATTCCTTGGTAGCCTCGGCAAAGACTTCTTCGACATGGTCGATAATCTCGTCCAACAGCACGCTGTATTCGAGTCTGAGATACATGGTTCGCGGCGTCTTGGCAGTGATTACGTTAGCGGACTTCCTGGTGATCTTGTACAGCAAGCTGGCCGGCTGTTTGGGGAAGACTGTAACGGTCCTACTTGAACCCGGGGCAGCGTGGGCCTTGAAGACTTCGGAATCCAGGAGCTTTGTTGTGAACAGCTTCAGCGGGCTGGCAGATGCCGTCGAGACGCTGAAGCGGGAGAAGAGCTCCTTGTCCTTGAAGACATCCTGGACATTTACACCCAAAGCCAGCGAGATGGGAATTGAGAAGACGCTCGAGTAGTGATACGTCGTGTCCTCCGTTGTGTAATTCACCTCAACTCTGACCGAAATGTTGGGGACGTCCTGTTCAATAGTGTAGGGAAAGCGCATCTTGATGGTTGTCGACTCAGAAACGGCCCCAAAGCGGAACAAACCGGCTTCAGGTGGTTTCTCATATTCAAAGGAAGGGCCGACAAAACTGGCTTCGGTCGAGTTGATACGGAGGCCACCGGTGGCGGGTTTCACCGACAGCTCACAGGACGTGATGGAGTTCCATCCGGTTGATACCTCCAGGTCGACCGAGTTGTTCTTGTCGAGCTGGATGTCCTTGGCGGCCGTAAGACGGCATCTCAAGCCTCCTGCTGGACGGTACAGCTGCACGTCGGGCACGCGGAAGACATGGGCTGTTTTGCTCGGTGTTTGGGTGACGTCACGCTCCCAGTGAAGGTGGACGTTGTCACAGACAATGTCCGCCTGGTGGATTCTATAAGGCCCCGATACGTTCGTCTGTGCCTAGTTAGCCGAGTCCTCAGACATCTGTTAATGTTACTTACTGTGCTGACGAAGTGCAGCTTGTTAACGCCCGGCTTCAATGTGCTTGTCTCCGAGGTTTGCAGACGGACTTCCTTCGTTCCACCAGGAATGGTACGGGTGAGACGAAGAGTACCCTTTTCCACCTTCAGCTCATCAACTAAAAGACTCCTCAATGTGATGGTAAGAGAGAATCGGTCCTTTCCATCGTGATATTCCGGGGTTCCTAGGACCTCCACTTGGGTAAATAATTGGTTGAGAGGAACCCGGACCTCGTTGGACAGCGTTGCCGCAACGCTCAAGATCTCGTTCAAGAAGCCACTGATGGCACTCTTGTCGGGGTATGTAACTGTCGCAGAAGGACCCACAGAGAGCGACTTCTTCTGGAGTAATCTTTCATTCTCGGCGGCTGCCGCCTTCGTCAATAGCTTCAGTCCCACCCGTACGAATTCATCCTTGCGTTGTAGTTCACGTAGACAGTGAGAGTACATGACAAGCATGGACAGCTCCAGTAGACTCCAGCTGTTCTCTCCAAAGAAAGGCGTTGTCATGTAGAAGAACGAGGCAGCGGGGCCATACTCGCCCAGATGATATTTCAGTACAGCAAGATCAGCCATACTGGTCTTGACTGCATGCGTATGGTTCGCAACGGTGTAGTGTCTGAGGGCTTTGTCCGTGAGTGTTTCGTAGAGCCGGTAAAAGTCTTCACGGCTGTCGAGAGCAGCGTGCAGTAGCCCGTTCTCGATTCCGGCGAGTCCCACGCAAGAAGGTGCCGAGTCATCTGCATCCTCTTCCTTATCATCATTCTCGAGGCTCACTTCCTGAAACTCGTTGGCCTCTGATTCGCCAACCACGGGCGCCGAAGTCCAACCGCTTTCCCAGCCCCGCTTCTTGCCGGTGCCTTGAAGGACATTGCGAGACAGGGCATAGAGTTCGGCGCGCCTGGCAGCGAGCTCTTCTAAGCCTGCCTTCAGATATTGGGCGTTTGGAGCGGTCGGCGTGGTGTCTTCTGCGCTAGCCCGACTTGCACCGGGGAATATGCCAGGGCTGGGTGGCGGCCTAGTATTCGTCGTCCGTACTGAAAGGGACGAGTTTCGCGCAGGGTGCATCATGGTCTTAAGCTCAGGGATCGACGCCTTCTGCTCGTGAGTGTCTGCGTTGCCAAGTGTTGATGGGGGGATGGGGAGCGCCTTGGTGGAAGTCTGGGCAAGAATCTGCTGAGCAACAGAGAAAGCGAAGGAAGCAACGAGGTTGTCGATTGCCTCAGATAAGACTGGGCTCAGAAGGGGCGAGTCGCCTGAATGCTTGGCTTTCAGCGCAGACAAGATATCAGTCCTCATGACCTGGGACACGGCAGGGACGAATTCCAGCGTCCTGCGGCAGATTTCAGCCAGCATTGATAGGTTCTCGACATCTTCGGTCTGCTTGGGCGGTGGCGCCTGAGGGGCCACGCCGTGTAGAACGGATTCCTGTTGCTCCCTGAGCTTAGCCAAGAGCTCTTCGCGGGTAGACCAGGCATTGCCCAGGCGAAGGAGCAACGAAATTTGTCTGGCAAATATATAACAGCGGAAGTCGAACACTGATACGTTGTTGGCCACTATCATCTCCCGATAGGGCTTCTTTGTAGAGCTGATAGGGATCTCGTCGAACTTGTCGTTCTTGGGGGCATCTGAAGCTTGCAAGTCAACTGGCTCATCGTCCTCCTCAGACCCTTCAGCGGCACCGAGAGCCTGAACAGCAGCTTCCGCGCGCTTGACCAAATCCTCGGTGTGGTCCAAGAGAGATCCCCCATGCCTCTCAGCATCACCTGAAGTCGCTTGCTCCTGGATAACGGTGTCCAGTCCGACACTGAGTTCATCGTAGCCAACAAGCGCGTCCTCGACCAAGCCAACACTTTCGAAGCCTCGGGCCAGGCCCTCCTTCAAGATGAAAAAAGTACAGAAGTTCCACCCCGGAAGAGCTCTTTGCGAGTCCTTCTCCTTGATATCATCTTCATACTGTGTCACTCGCATATCGAATGAGGAGAGTATCAGCTCCTTGAACTTGCCAATGAGGTCTTCCCAAGCATTCTCGGCGTCCTGGCGGGATTCAGAATAGCCAGTCGGTGTGGCGGGAACGACGCGAGGCAGGATATCGTACGGCACATCATTGATACCTATGCGAATCTGTGCAATGCGGTCCGGCGCGCTTTTGCTGGAGCTGTTGAAGTCGGATCGGAGTTTTTCCAGGAGGGTTGAGGAACCCGATCCCCATCTGGACGTCCTCGACTTTTCGGCAGCATCAGGTCCCTTGCCGCTAACTCGTGGTTGGTTCGCGGCGGCCGTGTTGGGGATGACGACATGTACAACCAGCCATTCGAAGGCATCATGGTTCTCTTGCGTGTTCGCTTTCCGCGTGGACTGTGAGGGAGGCGTGTGTTCCTTGATCCACTCTCGTATCTCGGATCGCGTCTTGGACTTGTACGTGTCGCTGTCGTCGCATCGGACCAGCAGCACTTTGAGGTATGGTGTGCGCCTCAGACCTGGTATTTGGTGCCGTCGCTGGGCGCCCGAGTAGCGGGCCGTGGCCGTGGGCGTGTCGGCATTGTCCGCCGCAGTGCTCTTCCCGCCGATTTGCTGGGTCTGAAAGCCGTCGTCTTTGGCGGTGCTCGCGCTGACTGACCTCGTAAGAGCGGGCGATACGGTGGGCGAAGCTGGGGCGGCGGGTGCATCAGGGGATATAAGCTCGACGTGGAGGGTGTCGATGGATCGCAACGGGCCTGCGTGGGATTGCCAGTGCAGATTTCGAAGGGGGAGACGCGGGACCAGTCCCGGCGCTATGAGCTTGTAGACATCGTGGGGATCGAAGTACTCGACTGTGAAGCGCATTCGCGCGCAAGTCGTTAGCTTGGAGCCCTCTCTGTCTCTCTCGGTTTGTGTGACGGACACGTTGCACAGGGATTGGGAGGACATACCAGTGACTTTGGAGGTTGAAAAAGGCCGTTCCATCTTGAACGGCTCCTCCAGCTGAGGCGACAATTACATGTTCCGTTGCGACGGCAGGGCTCAATGGCGGGCGAGGTTGGCGCGGTGTTGTCTGCGTGTACGAATTGTGATCCGTGTTGGACGGCGAGGTCAGTGAAGCTACGGTGGAGCTTCCGTCGCAACGGACGGCGTGGACGGTGCAGCTGCGCAGCGGTGTGTGCCAGGTGTGAGTGGTGCGTCGGCCGGCAGCAACCGTTTCGGCGGATCCCTGTCGCGGGGCTCAGGGGGTTCCAGTGCAAGCTTCCCAGAGCAGTGTTCTTCAGCTCAATGCTCCGATGATCCGCCGAGGGCGGTGAGCTGCCACCTGCGTGGTCGATTGGCTGAAAATGACGCCGCCAACGTGTGCTAATGGAGGGGCACGGCAGAATTTTGTGAGGTGAGCTGGGCTGGTTGCTTGAACCCCTCCAGCCCAACCCAACCTTACGTCCCATTTTGGAGTACATAGAGTCAATTTGCGCCCGCTTGCTGTCGTTTTGGTTTGCTGTTCGCTTTTCAGAAGCATCTTTACCCAGTACACGCACCAACATGTCTGGATTGCAAGCCGTCAAGTACACCCGCGGCCGTCTCGAGGTCCTCGACCAGCTGAGACTGCCTCATGAGTTTCACTATGACGACGTCTCGACCAGCGAGGAGGCATTCGACTGCATCAAGTCCATGCGGGTCCGTGGCGCCCCGGCCATTGCTATTGTCGCAGCTCTCGCCCATGCCGTTGAGCTTCACAATGGAAGCTGCACCGCCTCATCCGCCCAGGACACTGTCTCTTACATCGACTCTCGCCTGGACTACCTCAAGGAGAGCAGGCCAACTGCGGTTGACCTGACCAATGCCATCCTCCAGCTGAAGGCCTGCATTCGCAGCGCCCCGCAAGACGACCCCAAGGCCATCATCACTGCCTACATCGAAGAGGCCGAGAAGATCTTGGAGAAGGACCTCCAGACCAACCTCGCCATTGGCAAGCATGGGTCTGAATGGCTGCAGAAGAAGGCCGGCGCCTCAGCAGAGAAGCAGATCTCGGTCCTCACACACTGCAACACCGGGTCCCTGGCTACATCTGGTCACGGCACCGCTCTCGGCATCATCAGGACCCTCTTCTCCGACAACCTTCTCCAGCACGCCTTCTGCACCGAGACCAGGCCTTACAACCAAGGCAGCAGACTGACGGCTTTTGAGCTGGTCTACGAGGGCATTCCCAGCACTTTGATCACCGATTCCATGGCCACAGCTTTGTTTGAGTTGAAGAAGAAGGAGAAGAACATCGCCGCCATCATCGTCGGCGCAGACCGCGTAGCCCGCAATGGTGATACCGCCAACAAGATCGGCACCTACCAGCTCGCTGTTGTTGCCAGGTATCACGGAGTCAAGTTTATTGTTGCGGCCCCGACCACGAGTATCGACTTGGCGACGGCGACCGGCAAAGACATCAAGATTGAAGAGCGCAAGGGAGATGAGTTGACGCAAATAACCGGCGCCATCGTCAACGCTGACGGTACCGTTGATACTTCACGGACCGCCCGCGTGGCTACGGCCGACCAACGCGTCGGCGTTTGGAATCCGGCCTTTGACGTGACTCCTGCCAGTCTCATCGATGCAATTGTCACGGAAAGGGGCGTTGCGGAGTCGGACCAGGACAAGATTGACCTCCGCAGGGTTATGCAGAAGGAGTGGGAGAAGATTGTGGGACCAGTAGATCTATAGATATGGAGTCCTGGTGATTACAGAGATTATTGCGGTCAATGAATCCAAGTGGGCTACTTGAGGGCGTGAAGGATCAGCTTCTGGAATCCCGTAACGGCACCTTCGAGTTCGGCGACAGTGAGATTCTCATTGCGCCCGTGAGCAACAAGAATGGTGCCAGGCCCGTACAAGTAGCGCGTGTGCGAGCCCTTCAAGTTGGGAATGTCAGTGCCATAGTTGGCGACTATCGTCTCGAAGCCTAGAAGTCGTGTTAGCTGACAGTGGGCCGAAGGTAAAAGGTTGCTGCAACAGACCTTCAACATCGCAGTTGGCCTCAACGACACCGTATCCGTGCGTGCAAGTCAACTCCAAGTCCTCTGCGTCAGTCTCGTCAAGAATCTTCTGGATCCTGCCCTTGACAATGTTTCCGCCGTCCGCCTCTGGGCCAATGGCAACGCGCACGGCGATGCGAGCGAGTGAGGCCTCAGGGATGACATTCTGGGCAACACCACCAATGATCTGGCCGACGTTGACAGTGGTGTTTCCCCATTTCTCGCTGCTTCCGAGGTCGGTAGAGATGATCTTGGCGAGGGCCTTAACCATGATCTCGTTAGCGGACTTGCCCAACCAAGGGTATCCCGAGTGGCCGGCAATGCCCTTGGCCGTGATATCGCAGAAGACGCCGCCCTTGTGGCCGCACGCCAGCTTGGATTCGGTTGGCTCTCCAAAGATGACGGATTCAAACTCCAGGCGGGGTTCAGTCTCCTGGAGAGAGTCGGAGAAGAAGCGCATGCCATCACCAGTGTCCTCCTCGCCAACGACGAACAGGAGCATCACATCCTCCTCCTTGACCTTGTCCTCGCTCAAGAGGTCTTCGAGGGCAATGATCTGAGCAGCGACACTGGCCTTTGCATCGACGCTTCCGCGGCCGCTGATGCGAGTCTCGGAGGTGATCTTCTCATCAGAAATGCTGTAAGGGATATGAGGCGGCACGACATCGTAGTGAGACGTCACAACGATACGGGGCTTAGGCTGGCGCTCGTTCGATTTCCAGGCGAGAACGTTGAAGCGCGGGGTCTCGTTGTTGTCCTTGTTGCGCGGGGGCAGAAACTGAAGATGAGAGATGTAGCCCCGGCCGGTGAGGTAGTCGACGAGGAACTTGCCGGCCTCGCTCTCGTTGCCCGAGATTGAGGGGATCTCGATGAGGGAACGGTGCAGAGAAATGAGGTCGTTGCGCCAAGAAGGTGCTGCGTCGGACGTGGCCTCCGTGGCGGCTGCCGGGCCGTGAGGCGTGGGCGGAGCAGAACCGGAGCCGAGTGGTTGCTGGATGCGGGAGGTGGCAGCCAGCCGGAGAAGGGCGGCAACGGCCAGGAGGTTTGGGATGTACATCGCTTCTGCAGACGGCGGCGGCGGTGGCGTTGTCAAGATTGAGGTTGGTGAGACTCAATTGGTGTAAAAGAAAATAGTGCGCCTTCAATGGCGGGCGTGGGAGCTCTTTTTCCACTGGCTCTGGTAATGATAAGAGCACAACACCACGTCCAAGAGCGAAAGACTGGAGACCGGACAGCTGCAAACGGAGCGGTGTCGGAAGGAGAGGGTCGCAGCAGGAGCTTAGTGGACGGAAACAATTCCCCGCGGGAAGCAATGAGGTCATTCCAGTCAGCTCTGCCGCCATTGGGTCCAGCCACATGCACGGGCTCTGGAGCTATCTCCTCCACCTTACCTAAGGTAGGTGCCTAGTGTGGCTCGACGTGGCATGCGAGCACCAGCCACCCCCATACTGCCGCATGTTCATGCAGCGACCCGAGCTTCGTCTGCTTTGTCCACCACGTCCGAGATGCTACCTCGACGGAGCCCAAGGAGCATATTGCTTGCAGTGGAGGGCGTCTGTGATGGAAGGAAAATGCCCGAGGCCTCGGTGGGGGGCCAAGCACCTGGATGGATGAAGTGGACTCCCGTCTTGTCAATCTGACTCCCGGTTGTTTCAACAATTGCTCGGCTTCTGACAAAACATGCATCGCCGTTGACTTTCGCAACCCGAGATGCATCTGGAAGGATGCACGGATAGTTCATTATATGTGACACTAACCAGAGCATGCTGTTCATCTCTGCATCTGAAGTTGCCCGTGTGTTGCTGCACGCTCGAGGTCAGCCCCCAGATGCACAGTCAGCTGCTGCAGGAATGCATCCAGTCTACCTAGGCACTCATGGCACTCCAGGTAAGGCATTCAGTGTCTTCCCCAGACCACCCAGACTGCTGCGGATCATGGTACTGGGATTCTGACGGGCCTGTCCATTGCCGGCCACTGAAAATCTCACAAATGACTGTGGTGTTTCCCCCTTCCACTGCAGGCGGCAAGTGGCGGCTCACCACCTTGGACCTTGCACCCTTTTCCCACCTGGGCCTCTACTCTCTACTATGTACTGCGACCGAGTGACGGAGCACAAGAGCTGAGGTACAAAGTACCTGTGACACCTGGTCCCTGTCCGCCTCGCCTTAGCTGACGGGGACGCAAGTTGACTGGACTGACAGCACGTTCTCCGACCTCCCGTCCCCACTGCGGTGACCGGGTCCATTCGTGAATGCAGCAGACGGGCTGCCACCAACGCAAGGCGAAGGTACCTACCTACTTACCTACCTGCACCTTTACGTTAGCAGCACCTCGACACTACCTGAGGTAAACCTCACAGTGCTCTCCCCCCAGCCATTCGTCACGTCCCACAGTCACGACCGACGATCCTGAACTGTTCCCGACGACAGCTTCAATTGCACCTCCACACCCCCTGCGACTGGCCCTTTCTCGACGCGTATCCTGCTCGACATCACCTCCTCTTTGCATCGCCACGCTGTTGCATGCACCTTGCTCCTGTTGCGCGCCGCTATTCGCCCACGAGACGCCCGTCCTCATCGTCCCCCTTCACGCCGACCGGACCAGACCCCGACCCCGAGTTGTTCTCCGTCCTGCCCGAGACCGCCGACCACGCCGAGCTTCGCTTCGGTCGGCCTTGACCTGACAGTCATCGCCAGACGGAGGGATGCAGGCGAATAGAGGGAATGCCGAGGCCCTGGGTCGAAAGGCCAAGGTGCGTTGCCTCCTGTCCCTATACCCTTCTCCCATGCTCGCGCCTCTGTCCTCGACCACCGATCAGCCCATGACGAGCCCCTGAGCAGAGCATTCGATCGCTCTGCGACACATCTACATTGACAACCACTTGGGATCAGTAATGCTAATGCCATGCTAGCTTGCTCGCTCGTACCAGGAGCTTCTTGAGTAAGTCTTGACCAAGACTTCCTCCCCATGATGCTGCTTTGTACTAACCAACAACTTCTCTCCCAGCGAGTTTGCCAACAAGGATCTAAGCTCTGTCGGCAACTACACCCTCGGCCGCCTGATTGGAAAAGGCTCCTTCGGCAAAGTCTACTTGGCCACCCACAAGCTTACCAATGGCTCCAAGGTACGCCACTACATTTATCTGGATGGGGCGATATCCGAAGCTGCCGTTACTGATATGACCTGCGTAGGTCGTCCTTAAATCTGCGAACAAGGGCGATTCGAACCTCGCCCGTGAAATCCACCACCACCGACAATTCGTCCATCCTCACATCGCCCGACTCTACGAAGTCATAGTTACCGAAAACTTGGTCTGGCTTGTGTTGGAATACTGCGCTGGTAGGTTTGCATTCGGTCTTACGAAGATGCAAGAACACTTACCAAACTGTTGCAGGCGATGAACTCTACAACTATCTCCTTGAGCATGGCCCGCTGCCTGTTCACAAAGTCCAAAAGATCTTTGCCCAGCTCGTGGGCGCCGTCTCCTACGTACACCAGCAATCATGCGTCCACCGCGACCTGAAGCTCGAGAACATCCTGTTCGATAAACACGAGAATGTTAAGCTGGTGGATTTCGGCTTTACGAGAGAGTACGAGGGCAAGTCCAATCACTTGCAGACGTTTTGCGGCACGATTTGCTACTCGGCTCCCGAGATGCTCAAGGGCGAGAAGTACGCGGGAGAAAAGGTCGATGTTTGGAGCCTCGGAGTCATTTTATACGCCTTGCTTTGCGGAGAGCTGCCCTTCGACGATGACGACGACAACGTCACACGGACGAAAATTCTTAGCGAGGAGCCAAAGTTCCCCGAGCATCTGCCCTTGGCTGCGATACCTTTGATCAAGTCGCTCCTATCGAAACGGCCATTGCTCAGACCCTCGCTTCCGGAAATCCTGTCGAACCCTTTTCTTGCCGAGCATGCTCCGGCTCAGCACGCAATTCTCAAGCTTACGAGGCCGCCGCCATTCGCGACCGTTTTGGAGAAGGAAACCCTGCAGCGCATGCGTAGCGCAGGCGTCGACATCGATTCGGTAATCGAGAGTGTTCTCGCTCAACGATGCGACGCTCTGGCTGGCTGGTGGACCTTGCTTATCGAGAAGGAGGAGCGGAAAGTGCGCAGAAGGGAGAGAAAACGTCGCGAACGAGAAGCGGAGAACAGGAGTTTGCGCCGCCTATCCGCTGCGTCTAGCAGGCTCGACCGAATTGCGCCTGTTCTTCAGGAAGTTGACGAGGATGGTGGACTGACGAATCGTTTCATCAGACTCGAAGACGCGCCCATTACGCCAAGAACCAGGGGCCGCTCAGAAAGAAGAAGCGCACATTACTCTGACTTCAATGACCTGCCAGGTCTTCCAGAGCACACCAAGGAGAATGGAAGTCCAAACACAGAGGAACCTCCGCCTCCCATCGACAAGGACTCCATTCGGTCTGCCAGTACGTCTAGAAATCGTCGCCCGGTGCCGCCCCCTAAAGAAGGGCACATCCGGAGCGCGAGATCTCGGGGTTCGACCCTTCACCTCGTGACCACGTCGGAGGCTTTGGCGGCTAACGGAACGCCAGAGCGACCTGCCGAGCAGCAAAAGGTTCGAAAGAAGCCTTCTCAAGCCATCATTGCGCACTGGAAGAACTGGACGCACTGGTTCTTTGAGAACACTCGTAGGGGTAGACATGCGAACAAGCGGGGTAGCCACTCCACGCCGAATCTGGTCGATAAGAACGGCGGTACCGGTGGCATTAGCAAGCACTCCAAGGATACGAGCCCGCGGCCTCAGACGAGTCGGCAGCCGACTGCCGACGGCGCTGTAGCACAGGCGAAGGCCGGACTTCCTCGTGGTGTAGTAGCCAACGGTCATGCAAATAAGGCGCTGCCTGGACAGAGAGGGTCTGGCAACTTTAGCAGCAGCCCAGCATCAACTAGCACCGTTACGCCTGGACACTATCCCTCGCGTATCACGACGTCGTACAAACGACAATCATTATCTCCATCTCCCATGACACCTCGATCGACTATGCGTCGCTCCTCGGCAGGACTGCGGGGCCGCAAATCCACGTCTTCATCCGTTTCATCCATACGTTCTATGCCTCATCATCACCACTCTCACTCCAAAGCTTCGTCGACGAGCTCAAACGGCTCTGTATCAACCAAGAACACATTAGGGCGCGGACAGTCACCCCATCATTCTTCTGTGAAGGTTCTGCCGGCCACTCCAACATCCACAGCGTTCCCCTCCAACATTCGTCTCGTACGAGGGCCCGGTCCTCCAGCTCCTCTTGCCCTCTTCAACGAGGGCATGCCGTCCGCCTCAGCGGGAATGCAAGCTCCGGGCTCGCCAAATCCATTCGCTCAGGGAGGTGGGATTTTGTTCGCCAAGCGCAAGCGAAACATCTTCAAGGGCCCCATGTTGGCCTTTGGCGGAGCGAACGCCAGCGGCAGCACCACCAGAAGCACAAGTTCCAGCCACTCAAGAAGCGCAAGCGCATCCGGAATGGGACGCAGGTCTGGCGAAGCACCGATTCAGGAAGAGGAAGAGGGCGAGGAGGCCGAGGAAGAGGTTGAGGAAGTGGATGCCTTCAGCCCCGTTGTCGGTGGGCCTGGGGAACGCATCGAAGAGCGAATCTATGAGGAAGGCGAGACTCCGATCGAGATACCTTCGCAAAGTCAGGCCGGGTCAAAGTCATCAGATGACGTGCCCCCGAAAACGCCCAAAACCCCCATTACTCCCATCACTCCTCAGACGGCGATCCCTCCGACGATCCCGACATGAACCAAGAAATCCCCTATTATTATTTGTTTACCTTTCTCAAGCGCACTTTTGAAAAAATACCAGTCTGGAATTTTGCTTTGTTGCGACTACCACTATACAGGCCCAAATGGAATGGGCCGAGGCAAAAGCTCTCTCTTATTGTTATTTTCTGTATATTTCCCCCTCGGCGCCATGTACCATACTTAGAGAGGATACCTTGTACTAAACAGAGGGTGCTGATGCTTTTGCAATTGAAAAGAAGGATTCAAGCCAACGCCACATGTCTCGTGAAATGCCATGTCTTCCGTTTAGTAAGTCTACTACGCTGTTCTTGCCTTGGCAGCCTCATCCAGGCCTTGCCTAGCAGCTACGATCTTCTCAACCGTCTCATTGGTTGCGCATAATGACGCATCAAAGGGTTTGAGTGTAGAGTCTCCCATGGTCGCCAGCGCGGCCAGACCTAGGTATCCATGGTAGATGTCAGGCGGTCCTCCTGGGTACTTTGAAAATCCACCGATCAGATGTTGTGTCTTGCCCATGAGGAAGCGGCGCGAGGGGACCTCGTCGATGAGATCAACGTGGCCCAACATCTGCATTTTCTTAGTAATGTTCACTGACTCCATCCTGGCGTCCTCTTACCTGCAGTGTTCCTCCAACCCACCAGCAGTAACACGTATCCGCGACCTTGTTACACCGTCCGTTGAAGCCCACGAACCGAGTGTTCTCGTCCAGCGTAAGCTGTCCCAGCGTGTCGGGCAGGACAAAGTTGGGATCATCCTCCTCATCTTCGTCCTTTTCAAAGTAGTCAAACTGGCGGTAGACGAGGAACTTGACCAGCAGCTCCACGTCAGCGAGGCCCTTCACGACGGTTGCACTTCGGTGCGCGGTCGCTCCCTGCGACGGGGGGCGGTCGAGGAGGTAGAGCGCGCTCACGGCGCAGTAAGCGTATCCAGCTGCACATCCCAAGTCAGCCCACCGCCAGCCAAACATCCATCATAGGGTACAACGTACCGTGCGATTCAAGCTGTGAGCTCTCGGCAAGCCCGCCGTCGTACGTCTGGCTGCGTCGAATATGCCCGACCATCGCGTCGACGTCAATGTCCTCGACCCAATCCGCGTCCCCCTCCTTCATATCTCCCCTCAACATCCACCGCGTTGCCGCCGCAAGATAGCAAAGTCGCATATCCCTCCCGCCCTCGATCCGCCCGTCATCCAGCACGAGCTCCCCAAAGCTGCCATCAGCTCTCTGCAGCCTCCGCAGCCACCGCAGCGTCTTGACCCTGTCGACGCCGGCGTACGCGCTCTTCGCGCCCTCCTGCCCATCCGCGACGATGGCGAAGATCAGCAGCGCAAAGTACGTCGCGGCGATGTTCGCAGAGCTCGCGTGCCGCGGCTTCGGGGCGCCCTTTTCAAAGTCCCAGCCGGCGCAGACGTCCTTGGGCAGGGCGTGCGTCGGGGAGCCGCAGAAGCCGCCGGCGGGGTGCTGCAGGCCCAGCACGAAGTTGCGCGCGGCGGCGCGGTCCTCTGCGGTGAGGAGGTGTCTGTCGGAGGAGGACGGGGAGAGGATGTCGAGGGCGGCGAGGATGAAGAAGATCAGGGCGAGGCGGGTGCTGTCGGAGCTGGTGTACTGATGCGGGAGGAAGGTCTTGTGGCAGCGTTGCCAGTATTTGATGTGGCGCTCTTTTTCGAGCGGGATCGCGGAGTCGGCTGCCATCTCATATGGTTGCGATGTACAACGAATTGAGGTTCGTGGTTGGAGATGATGGAGCATTCAGCATTCCCATCCCCAAAAGTGCCACGACCAAAACATGCCAGTCCGGGATACCGACGGCACCTACAGGACCCCGCCCCCACCCCATCTCAGCTCTCAAAGTCCCTTAGCTCCAGGCGCTAGCAGGGAAGCTGCACCACTGGAAGCCTCGCCCAGCTGTAAGCTGTGGCAGGCGAATGGGAAGCTGCGCGTCGATAAGCCTCGCAGGTGCAGGATTAGCTCGCACATCCACGTCGATAAGACACATGACGGGATGCTTGCTTGGCCGACTTTTTGTCCCACGCGCCGCCGACTGGAACCCCCTTTACCAAGCTGCTTCTTCTTCCTCCTCTCTCCGTCGCAACACTCATTCTGACCCTCAACCTGGACGAACGACCGTCCAGATAAAATCAGACACCATGGCGCTCATTTCGGCAAAGACCATCATCACCTCGCTCTCCCTATTCCACGTCACCCTCGCCTTCTTCTTCCTGACGAACCCGGCCACCATCGCGGACCAGGCCTTGGTCTACGTGCTGGGCGAGGCCATGGGCATGGTAAATCCCCCCGCCGTCCCCTTTCTCTGGCTATGAATGCGTTGTTTGACTGACTTGAGAAATTTGTAGCCCCATGCCCGTAGCTTCGAGAACAAGTCTCCCGCCCTGGCTTTCCTCGCCGCCGTCCTTGGGATGCTGGGAATCAGCGACCTCGTCACCCTGAGCATGCCCGAAGAGATCTGGGTCGACTTCCACTGGGGAACGCAGGGTACGTTTTGCGAAACCTCCTTCCGATCACTCAGCCAGCTAACTGTACCACTCCAGCTCCCGCCCGCCTCTTCATGTCCCTCGTCTTCGTCGTCTACACCTTCGTCTTCGGCCCGTCCTCGCCCCTCTACGCCAACGCCCGCGGCGCCCGCTTCGCCCACCCCAACGCCCACGCCCACAACCCGAACTATACCCCCTCGACCTGGGGCGGCGACGGCCTCAAGAACCGCGTCTTCCTGACCTTCGCCTTTCTCGAGATGGTGAGCTGGTTCTGGGTCTGGATCACGCTTCGCGAGGAGCAGGAGGCAATTGCGAGGGAGAAGGCCAGGAAGCAGGAGGCGGCGCACCCGGGTGCGTTCTAAAGAGGCAGACGGACGTTGCCGCGGGAGGTATTGTGGAAGAATCACATGCATCAGTGGAGTTGGACGAAGGCATCACGGAAAGGGATATACCAAGCGAGCAAGCACTTGATTGTAAAGAGACGGGTAGCATGCATGACAATTCTTTTGAACTCCTTTGCTTTTTTGTGATACACTGCCGCTCTTTTATATCTATACAAGGTCGGGTATGGATCTCCAAATGTCTCATCGCTTGTGCCTAGAGGAAGGGGCAAGACTACGAATATCTCAGCGCTGCAGCGAAGCTCTTCACTCCCACTGCACCATCTCCCATCCCTTGACATTCGTCCGCCAGCTGTCGGCGACCTTTTGCGTCCACACGCCGACGTGTCCGCCGGCGACCTCGCGGATCTGCTGAGCCAGCTTGTCGCCGTCCTCAGCCTCAAAGGTCCACCTCCCCAGGCGCGCGCCCAAAGAATCGCTCTCCTTCTTCAAGAACGCCACGCGCGCCTTGCCCTCCTTCAACGCCGTGGCCGCCGCTGCCTCCAGCGTCTTCACATGCGCCATCACGTCCTTGGGGATGTTGCTCTGTCCGGAGCGGTCCCGCTCCTTCTCGCGCTCGTTGAACGCCACGATGTACGACGTCGCGAGCTTCACGGCCGCGGCGGCGTCGCGGAGCACGAAGAGGCCGTGGAGGGAGCCGAGCATCAGCAGCACCTGGGACTCATCCGCCGTCCCGGCAAGGGCCTGCGCGCGGAGGACGTCCAGGCCGGATTTGACGGCGGAGGCGATGCTGGAGAGCAGCTCCGGAGGCGGCGGGGTGCGGCTGGCGGAGACGGCGAGGGCGATCAGGGAGGTGAGGAGGGAGATGATGTCGTAGTACATTTCCTCCTGCTGGGTGAGGTGCGTGCCGCGGGCGTGGAGGAACCTGCTCATGGAGGTGTTGAGGCGTTGCAGGGACTCGAGGATGTAGGTCTGTTCTGCGGCGGCGGCTTGCGCGGCGTTGGTGACCTTGTACGAGGACGGGGCCTTGTATGATAGGAGGTCGAAGAAGGACTCTGCGCTGAGGGCGAGGTGGGAGCGGATGTTCTGTATGGAAGTGAGTATGTGGACTTGGGTGATGGAGAGAGGATGCTTACCGATGGATCGGGCCCGAGGCGCAGGACGTCCCAGATTGGCCTGCTGGTCGATGATTCCAGGTTAGGCACGGATCCGTAGTCGATAATGTCTCTTAGGACGGTCTCGTCGACAATCTCCTCTGTCCCCATGTGTTAGTGTCATGAAGCTGCAATTAAGAGGTAGATATTCCTTACCAACCGCAGGCTCGTCAAAGATGGAATCGCTGCGAACATCCAGGGCTCGCCCAGCTCTCGACTCCTCCACGTACCCCATAACGAGGGTACAGCTTCTACGCAGACGCTCAATGTAGCCGGGAATGTCGAGGATCGCAGTGTAGCTCTCCGAGTCGAAGGCATCGGCCAGTCTCCTGGGCATTCTCAGCTTCAGGGATGTCTGGTAGTGAGCCTTCAGCCCTTGCATCAGGGCCCTTCCGGGGCTGTTGGGCGGCAGGACCAGCGTCGGGGCGACGGTCGACAGGCGGTCGAAGAAGTACGGGCCGAGGGAGTCAATGATTGTGCGCTTCACGTCCGCCGTGTCCCAAACCTCTCTCGCCCGCGACGCACAGCCGAGGACGAGGTAGATGCGAACCAGCACGAGTGTTAGCCTGGTGTGCTTTGGGGTTCTGGTGAGCTGATCCTCGATGATGAGGGCCGCTTGGAGGAGGCGATCTTGTCGGCTAGTCTTGGAGAGGGAAGTGGGGTTATCGATGCCGCGCTCATGCATGCCGCTCAGCCTGACGAGGCAAGTGGCCGCCAGGATGGCGAGTTCTGGTATGCAGTCCAGCGTTTGGCTGATTTCGGAGGAGTTGATGAGGGAGGAGTACAGAGAGAGCGCCGACTCCAGAAGCGTCTTCAAGCAGGCGGTGCAGGATGATGACTTATTGGAAGTAGAGCAGACTATGCACTTCCAGTCATTTGCCTTCTTCGGGTCGTCGTTGGGAACAGGGACAATCGTCTTTGATGAGGACAGGCCGAGATACTGCAGTTTGAAAGCCAGCGTTCGTACAGCTGCTGACTTCGAAGCGTCTTCAGTTTCCTTTGCCAAGCGTGGTACATACTCGTAGGCGAGCTCCTTGATCTCCTGGGGCGAAAGGCGTTCGGCGAAACCCTTGACATCTTCGAAGCAGGCGGGTGATACGGATTCAACGTCAATGTAGCGGCATAGCTGCTCGAACTCGCTGGAATTTCCATCAGTGGCCGAGTTAGGCTGCGCGAATTGAAAGGCGGCTTCTACCCTAGCCAGGTAGATGTTGCGCTTGTAAATAGATCGTATGTTTTCCTGTGCAAGGAAACGATCGATGAGCGAGGACACCTCGGTAGAGACTCTGCGTGTGGTGTCAGCTTCGGTTCAGCACAAGCAAGTAACGATAGTTCATACTCTTGCGCAGACTCTCCTATCCTGCCCGCAGCATTAAGGAACTTCTTCCACACAGCCCAGTCGCATGCCAACAGACTCAGCTGCCCCTTGTCGTCGGTCATTGACAGGCACACCTTGCAAAGGTCGTATACTGTCTTCCACTTCTCCTTTCGCTCAAAAACTTCAATTGTCTGGAGAAACAGGTCCTTGCGGCCTGACTTGAGTTGGTATACGGGGTTGAGCGTAGGGCCCTTGAGGGCGGCATCCCACTCGGCATCCGATGCATGAGCCTCCATGATGCGATAGAAAAGGAGGATCTCCTCTTCAGTCTTGATGGCTCGATCAGGGACGTTGCCGTTCTTCTCCGCGCCACTATGCTGTGAATGAAGTCAGTCGCTGATTGCCGCATTAGGACGGAATCATTACCTGCTCTGCAAACTGCGCCGCGCGCTGCATCTGCTTAAGGGCGAGCATGCCGTAGAGCTGCTTTTTTCCAGCCGGACATTGATCGCTGATCTACATTCCTGTCAGAGCTGTCGCGAATCAATGAAGAGATGGCAAATCTTACCGCTAGCAGATGCGTGACGGCAATATTCCAGAACATGAAGCTGCGCTCCGAAGGAAATGACCTGTCTAGAATGGCTGCAATCTATTTGAGTGAATTAGATCGAGTGAGCAGCTGTCGCAAACCCTCAAGACTCACTTGTTGCGCGCTGACGAGGTCCCAGTGCAGCAGACATGACTCCAAACACCTCGTTCCGCCGTTCTTGTCCTTCGGGTTGGCCTTCACGTAACGCAGCTTCAGGGGCCCAAAGGTTTCAGAAAACTCATGGTCCTCAAGCAGTCCCTCGGACGCCCATTCCAACAACTCAAGCGAGTCGGCATCTCTCACGGCGGTTGCATCCTTGACTAGCTTCTGCAGGGTAATCAGAGGCGCAGCCTTTTCAAGGGGCGACTCTAGATGGCTCTCTGCGACGATTTTCACGACCTGCGTTGGTGTTCAGCTGCGGTTTCCAGACCTATGCGGTGGGTGAGTGTGAGAGGGTCAAACCTCATAGTAGGGGTCGTTGAAGGTCCGGAATCGCTTCTCGGCGAGACGGATGACGTTGGCCCATTGTCCGTCGTTGAA
The DNA here is from genome assembly GCF_000319635.2 of Colletotrichum fructicola Nara gc5. NCBI lineage: Eukaryota > Fungi > Ascomycota > Sordariomycetes > Glomerellales > Glomerellaceae > Colletotrichum > Colletotrichum fructicola. Next base: position 173,539 of record NW_027094051.1, on the reverse strand, counting down.
GGCGGTCTGCAGCTGCAGATCGACGCCGCTCTTCAGCTGAGGCCGATTCCAGGACATGGTGATGCTTCTGATCGGATGGCGGGGCAGAATTGGCTTTGGAGGGGCACTGTGCACAGAAGGTGCAGCGGAAGCTAAGGGATGTGGGATGCAGGGTGTGATTGGTCCTTCGGGTGAATATTAAGCCGAACACCTCTGCGGTCCCAGACGGGGAGGCCGGATGCCCGCCGCGTGTCCGCGTCCGGGTCCGGGGAACTGTCCTGGCGGGCTGGTCCCGATCCCGATGCGCCACCTTTCGGGTCTTCTGATGGCCGCGCAACCACGAGACCCAGGCCGTCCTTTGACACTTGGGAGTTGAATTTTGTTCCGCGTGACCATATTACTCGTACATCATCATGACTCCGTCCCATGCATGCATATTTGTTACATAGTGTACAATATCCCGTGCCTGCCAGGTCTTGAGCGGGGGATGGCCGCCATCGCAGAGCAACACCCTTAACAATTTCAAGGGGTACCCGGATATAATCAATCATGTTTATAATCACCACCATGCTCCGTTCTTCTTGCGTTCTTCCTTCTTCTTCTCGAACTTTTGTCCTGTCAGTCTCGGTCTCGGTTGACGGGAAAGGCGGTTGGATAGCACAAACCCAGGCTTTTTTGCAATCCCTATACGCTCTGAGAAGGAATGTCAGCATATTGGATCACTGTAGTCAACGCAGAGCGGGGATCAGAGAAGGCCGTACTGGAAGTAGTCGCCGCACATGGAGCGGTCGCCCCCGTTGCGGTGCAAGCACCTGATGCTCTTCTGGGCAAACTCCTGGCATGGATCGAAGTATTCGCTCTTATCCTTGCTATCCCGCCAGAGTTAGCCAGCTTGCATTGGAGCATGGACTGTGCAACAGTCTTACGCATCGAACTTGCGGCTGCTCTCCTTGAAACCCTCGTCGACCTTTTCGACGACGGCCTTTGATGTGTCATCTGAGGACGACATTGTCACAGTCGGTTCGCTCTGGGTCGCAAGAGACGCCGTAGATTCAGTCAAATCGGGTCGGAGGAGTGAGTCACAGCACGTCGGTGGTCGTTGCTACGCTCTTGCGATCGCGGCTTGAACTGCGGCAGCAAAAGTTGATGCTGTTGCGATGCGACGACGTAACGATTGAGCACGGGCCTGTAATATGATAAGATAAGACGTTCACTGATAAGATAAGAGCTTTTTCAGCAGAGGAAGGAAAAGTTCCCCGCACGGCCAAGCGAGCGAACCCAACAGGCTGCACAGCACAGCACAGCACAGGGCAGGGCAGCGAGCAGCTGTGGACACAAGCCTCCTTAAGATCCGCCGCTATGATTGACGGATGCTCGCTACGGTTACAGCGCACGCACGCTACAGGTTCCCCCCAAACTCGACAACGGACAACTGCAGCCGACCAACTCCCAGGTTCCCTCCAGTCCGAGGAGAAGCGGATAAAGGTGCCGTCCTGGCCGATTTTGCCGACAAATTCAGAGTTTGTCCTCAATAAAGTTTCCATCTGTCTTAACTCTACATTTAAGGTAAAAAGGGGATATCGATGTCAGATCCTCTCTTTTGCATGGTGTTTAAACGAACGCCATCCAACTCTCTTTTGACGTCCTGTCTTCCATGTTTGATTACTCTGTACAAAAACCACTCATTTCACTTCTGTACATGCCCCCATACACACCACGCGTGCTTGGCATCGGCAAGTCGGTGCCAAGGTCCGAACAGTGGAGAGCATCTGTATGGGAGAGACACCGTCTTCTTTTTCAGAGGCCCAATCATCGCTAATCTGGCACAATTACGATTCAAGAGCTGCTGTCATTTGCTGACAACCCCCAGTGTCTTAGACGCAAACCCTCCCGCTGGTGTTGGTTCTTGACGACAAGAGATCGTCACTCAATCACCCACGACATTCAAACTCACTTGCAACTCACTTGCATTCGGACCTGCAGGAAATAGAGCGTTTACAAGTTGCCAGCGCTTAACATCACAGCAACGAGACCACGCCTGGCCCCCGAAGCCTTACCCAGTAGCACTCGTATTCGTCAGCAGTCGGAAACCACGGGCTCCAGGCTCGCCAACCCGGTCCGCCGGGATAGGATAGGAGAGGCAAAATCTCAGCAGCAGCCACCGTCACAATTCACGTCCAACTTCCAACAATTGCATCCTATCCGCACTCTCACCGCCGCAGCGGACATGAAGCGGGCTGTGAGCGGTGGGCGCGGAGCAGAGATTGCACGCTTGTTCTGCCCGTCTTAGCAAGCATTTACACCATCGGATCGACGGATGATGGATCTGCCAGGTTCTTGCGAAATGAGGCCTTTCTATGCCGCCCCCGTCGCCCCGAAGCCAAGTTGGTTTTTACTCTCTGGCCCACCGTGTTAGCGAGCAAGTGCTTGCTAAAGCCTGGCCCCCTTCTTCGACATTCTCTCCCCTTTACTAGCGTCAAATTTAGAAGAACTTCTGCCCTTCACGCGCCCCCCACAGGCTGTGCCGCAGCTACGTATCCGTATTTCGTACGCTAGTCTCTTCGCTTGCAATCCTCCTCGGAAGGGGGCGAAGGATCAGGTCGCCTCGGTTCCTTCGACGGCCCTCTGGGGGGGCGGTCAGCACTCAGACCTGACCAACGCCCAGCCTTCGTCGCAGACAAACACACAATTACTACCGTGCCGCCTCTTGGTGTTCAGCTTGTGCGGTACCGACGACAGTTGGGGCGGGCTGCCAGACACTTCGCCGCACCATTCGGGTGGACTTGTCAATCTAGGGCAATTTTGGCAATGGGTGCAATCTGGATGCAACCAAGATGAAGATCATGCGACATGCGATCGTGGAACGACACCGCCCCAATATCGTGTTATTGCAACGGGTACCAAGATGGCCATCGAGTCGTCCATGTTGACCGTCGTCTCCATCTCCCATCAGGGTTCTACCATCTTTAAACGGCTCACATGGAATGAACCATAGTCGATGCGGCCTGACAACTAAGCATGCGTAAAGTAACACAAATGGGGACTTCATCAATCTCATCGACATCTTCACAGTTCAATATTGTCGGCTCAGATCAACAAGAGGCCCCGAGGCTCATTCGCCCGCTCGCACCCGGACAATGCGTCCGGCCCCGACGCACTTCCCGTTGCTCAATTTCGTCCTCATTTTGCTGCGTTCCCCTTTTTCACCCCTCCCCTGCTGGCGGCGGCCTTCCTGCTGGCCTCCATCGCGGAACGCATACGATTGGAGGAAAGTAAAAAGATGGTGAACACCGCAACTGAAGGGCGAAACGCGTCCCTACATATCAATGATACGCTCAAGTGAGCGTTGTTTTACAGGTTGAGACTTCTGAGACCACGAGTCTGTGATAAAGATAGACATTTGGAGTTCCAAGCCTGTCAGTCCAGTACCGAACTCCAGGGCCAAGGCTGTGATCTATCTATCTGGCTGACTGGTGATGACCACAATGTTAGCGTTGCGTCTTGCATGAACGACCTGAAACTGGGCGATTATCTGCTTCCTTTTACTCTACTTTCCCCCTCCTTGACAAGCCATTCAAGTGTTGGCAGCCAACCAGAGGAACGGGCGCACTTCATCTTGTTCCAACATGTTTCTCTCAAGCGAGCTATTCGGGATTCACCCGGGGGTCTATCCCTGCTGTCAATAACCAGGGTTTTCAATCTTCGTCCCAACTTTGAGTCGTCCATTCGGCTCCCACACGTACAAACCCCGGGAAACCCATGGCCCAAGAAGGTTGTTTGGGTTAGCCGCGCCGCTGCAGGGGGCCACGGCGCGATCCACCATCACCCTGTTTGTTCGTTTCATATCCGCATCCTCACTTTAATCGCAACGGCTTCATTAATGAAATCAACCACGCCCTACCCTCGGCTGCCGCCGACTAGCATGGATCTGACAGACGCCAAAGACTGGTTAGCCCACCAGATGGCTCCATCAGCCTCATCTCCTTCAGAGCGTCCTGCAGCTTTCCTGCAGCCTTGGCAGGGGAAGCGGATGAGACGACTGTCTCCATCACAGCGCTGGCGCCCTTCCTCTCTAGGACGTCCCCATACCCTCCACGAGTCCACATTGCACTTTACTGTGAACTGGAGGCGCTGGATGTGCTGTTCGACCCTCAGGGAGTCAGGGGCCCTGGCAAGTCTGGGCACTGACGGAATCGCCAGCTCTAGCCGCGCGATGGGGAGGGAGTCCAGATGTGCCCCTACACATTGGTTGCCTATGTCGACTTAGTGCGGTGAGATGGGTCTGCCACCGGAGATGGGCTTGGATGATTCGAGATTGAGATGCAAGAGGGGGAGGGACGGTAGAGATGGGCTATGGACGTAGGAGATGTAGCCCAGAAGGGAAAGGGGATCCGTTGACTTACACACACAACCTCATCAACGCGTTATAAAAGTCTTCCATCCCACGCACGCTCTCTTTCTCGTCTCTCTCTTTTCTCCATCATCACAACTGGTGTCATTCTCTCATTCCTTGTACTCAGGTCTCTCTCTTGTTGGCTGTGCCATACACTCATTTCGAACTAGACGTTCAACCACGCTCACTAAGCACAACCTCGCAAATCAACTTTCACTTCTTCACTCCAACTCTACACCTTTTTTGAGACTTTCGTCAAGAAACCAAAACAACCGTCAAGATGCGCTTCTCTTACACCGCCGCTGCTCTTGCTGCCCTCACCGGCCAGGCTGCCGCCCACGCCCGTGTCTACGCCCTCTGGTCCGACGGCGCCGAGATCCAGGTCGATGGCAAGTCCGGCCTCGAGTCCTTCATCCGCAGCCCCCCCAACAACAACCCCGTTAAGGACATCACCTCCAAGGACATTGTCTGCAACGCCGACCCCTCCGCCAAGACCGGCTTCGCCCCCGTCGAGGCTGGCAAGTCCGTCGTCTTCGAGTGGTACCACAACACCCGCGGCGACGACATCATCGATGGCTCCCACAAGGGTCCCCTCAACACCTACATTGCCGAGTACACCGAGGGTGACGGCACTGGCGCCATCTGGACCAAGATCGCCGAGGAGAAGTACGCCAACGGTAAGTGGCCCGTCGACACCCTCATCGCCAACAAGGGCAAGTCCGGCGAGGTCACCATCCCCGCCTCCCTGAAACCCGGCAAGTACCTCCTCCGCCACGAGATCATCGCTCTCCACGAGTCCGACACCACCTACGACACCAACTCGGCCCGTGGTGCCCAGTTCTACCCCTCTTGCGTCCAGATCGAGGTCTCTGGATCCGGCTCCGACGTTCCCCCCGAGAACTTCGACTTCCAGACCGGCTACAAGTACACCGACAGCGGCATCCACTTCAACCTCTACAACGACGACGCCTCCAGCTACAAGGCCCCCGGCCCTGAGGTCTGGACCGGCGGCGCCGGCTCCGGCTCTGGCTCTACCCCCGCCACCAGCGCTGCTCCCGCTGCCACCTCCAAGGCCGCCGCCACCTCTGCTGCTGCCGCCCCCACCACCCTGGCTACCCAGGTCAGCTCTGCTGCTCCCGCCACCTCTGCCCCGGCCGCTACCTCTGCTCCCGCTGCCACCCCCTCCAAGGCCCCTTCCGCCGGCTGCAAGCGCCGCCGCGCTGCCCGCAAGGCTCGCCGCTCTGCTCACTAAGCGCTTGACGCTGATGAGAGGAGAGATGGGAGTTGTTGAGAGTAATTAGAGTAAGCAGTTCTCTGAGCACCTTTGGGTCTCAAATGAACTGTGGGAAGGAGTTTCACTTTTACACCAGACACCAGATGTGCAATCCAGGCTTACTGCGTCCTGCCCGGTGCACGGTATCCGAGTCTCGAGTTCACCTTTGAACTCGGTCTCAAACATTCTGCATTCCTGTACATAGTACCTTGTATAGCATTAAGCCTGCATATACCATGATTTAAGCGCTCCAATCGTGATCTCAAACGTGACTTCTGAAGTGTACTTGATGTTTGCACAACTGTGATTGTGCCCTGGCAACAGGGCAAATATGGTAAACCTGTTGCAAAGGTTTATGACTTACTCCTTTTTCACGAAACAAGCGAGGCTTTCGCATTTGCAGGTCGGAGCAGTCCGCCGTCGGTTGGATGTTTCCATCGGTCCTTCGCCGAATGATGCCCCCAATCGGTAATGAGCTCATTGGTCGTCTTATATTAAGTCAACAATTGCCGTCGCAGTTTGATGCTAGTTCTTACCGTGGGCCGCGTGGATGTCGCAATAAGCTCCACCTGGCTTGATATTGAGTCAAGATATAGCACATATTAATCGTGGCAGTGGATCATATTGAGCGTGCAATAAATTGTCTTGGCAAGATCGTTTTCGCAACAATGTCAAAGCTTTCGTAGATCTCCCACTTCGGACGGCATACACAATGTCAGCGGGCAGAAAAACCTAAAGGCCTATGTCCGTACAGCGTAGTTTCATTTGTAGCACGAGTCATTGCAGCGCAGAAACGTTTGATTATTGAGTAGAAATCGATATAATTCTCAGAACCCGTCACCTAGGGTCATCTTGGTAGGTCTGGTTCTTCCCCTGGCTCTCGATCTGCGATTCAGCCCAACTGGACTCTCCTCCAGCAAAAGAACGCTCATCCTTAGTCTCCATCATCTCGTTCGGAAGCAGTGCTGTACTAATGACACAGCCTAGCATGACACCGCCGGCCAGATACAAAACGCCGTTGATGTTTCCATCTCCGCCGTTTTCGCCGGGCTGCCCGTACAGGTGCTGTGCAATGAGGGGACTGACAATACCGAACAATCGGCCCCAGAACCCCGCAACCCCGCAGGCCGTGCCACGGACCGGGGCCGGGAACGCCTCGGGAGTCCAACCGTAGAGCACGGCGTTGAACATGGACTGGAAGAAGTATTCCATCGCGAACAAGCCTTCGTTCTTTGCGCGTGTATCGACAGTTGAGAACAGAATGATTGAAATCCCCATCAGAGCGGATGAGATCACCATTGTCCACTTCCTCCCAATGGCTGGGACATGGTACATTAAAGCACCCAGCAGGACACCGACGATCCCTGGGGCGTACGTGTAGATGTACGCAGCGTAGGTGGCCGAGAGACTGACATGCGCCTTGCCGTTCTTCAAAGCCAGAATACTAGGCAAGTAATGTCCTATGAGAAGGAGTTAGTCTCAGTTTCTGCTGCAAACTTCAAAATGTCCTTACCAGCCACGGTGAACCCCCAAAAGTCCATAATGTACGTCAGCCACACCAATACGGTCAGCCGGATCATGGGAAATCCGTCAAACAACATCTTGTATCGGCCAAGCTCAAGCTTCACCTTTTCGGGCCACTTCTTCTCCGTCTGCTTCGCACCACCGCCCAGTGCAGATGAAGTGCTCCCAACAGAACCGTCGTTCTCGTCTGACTCTAAGGAATGGAACATCTCCAGCGTCAGGCCGCAACGCTTTCCGTTGACGTGAGCCATGTGCTCCAAGGTCTGGATCGCTCTGGCGTCGTGACCACGATAGATTAGATACTTTGGCGTTTCTTGAAACTTGAAGACGAAGAATCGGAGGACGAATACGAAAAGCGTGATGCCGCCGAGTGTGAAGAGGAGATATCGCCAGCCCATGTTGTCGACCCGCGCGCAGCACTTTGTTCCGGGCGCGACGTTGTTGCATGACAGGAGCGGTCCCTCGTCGATCTGGGAAAAGTTGGGAGAGCATGAGAATACGGGGATGAAGCCAAAAGCGACGGCGCTGCAGACAATCACACCGATCGGTTGAAATATGGACAGACAAGCCAGCAAAAAGCGCCTGTTCTGATCAATGTGTCAGAGGACCGTAAATACTCGATCTTTTGGTGAGTTGACCAACCTGGGGAATGAACTCTAGAGTGATGGTAGTGTCGATTGGAATGTTGCCTCCCACCCCTACACCGACGAAAGCCGTCAATACGAGAAACGTGTTGTAGTTGTTAGACGCGCCCAGGCAGAGCCCAAATATCGATGCGATGAGGCAGGTCAAGTTGAAGGCCCATGTGCGACCTGGCAGAGGTAAGTTCAACTGCCACATGAAGGTTCCCGGGCAATCTCCAGATCAAGGACCTTTCGAGTTAGGAATGTGCCGAGATCGTCATACCGATGATATCCGCCAAGAATCCCCAAACGAATGCGCCGGCAGTCAACCCAGCGTTGAAGCTCGTCGCAATGTTCCCAGACTGACCGTCCCCAAAACCCATCTCTTGTTGCAAAGGCTTCAGGACCAATCCGAATGCCTGCGCCCATAGCAAATCAAGCATGTATCCGAAGCCGCAGAGACCCCAGATGTACCACTGATATTTACCCATGCCCTGCGAGTCGATCTCGCGATTGATCAGCACGCATTTTTTCTCGTAGAGCGACAAGCCATCAAGGCCGCGGAGCATGGGGCTCGTTGCGCCCTGCCTGTCGACCTCACCCAAACCGTACGCTGGACCGCCTTCGAGCGGCAGCTTTGTTGTGTCGGTCGCAGGCATCGCGTCTGTCATTGCACAAAGTGTGATTTCGAGTGCAAGAAGGTGAAGAAAATTTGCGACGACGGGTACATCAAGGTGATATGCGAAATGGAAGCATGCTCTCATAAGCGCAACGTAGTTTATTCTTTCTCGGCTGAGGCGTTCTGAGGCGGCTCACATGGGACGAACCGGCGCTTTCAGAGTCGTTGATGTCATGGATGGGGGGACCATGCGGGTGAGATGTATCATCATGTCATTTAGCTCCCGCAATTGGCTCCAAAGCAAAATGTGGTCGCATCCTGCATGTGAGGAAATCCAGTTGCGGACGGAAAACTCATGCAAGAACACACAATCCGGTGTACGGGGATCGTCACATGGTTGGCTGTGTCTCACTTGCACCACGTGGGGTGCTGTCGCGGTGGCCGGTGATTGATGCACGGCGGGACTGTCAGACTCAGGCTAAAAAGGACGTTGTGTAGGCGCGCATCGGGTTGTGATAGGGTCGTAAGAAATGACATGACGATCTGCCGGAGCTTTTGTAGCGGGCCAAACTTCTTGGCTTGAACTGCGAGTGTTCCGTCATTGATCTTTGGTTCGGGACTAACCGGCCCCCAAACTGACGTGACGTCCGGTCTAGACCCTTATCCGGCGAATGGCCGTTGGTTATCTAATGCGCGGTCGCATTTCACAAAGTCGTGATTCGGGATATCCGAGGTTGAGATCGGAGAGCAGCGATCGGAACTTTTGTATCTGATGCGTCAGATTCACTAGGATTGTTGGGAAATACGAGATGATGGCCGAGCAAGGATGCGTTGATCTTATAGAGTTGCCCAATCTGTGTCTCCTTTGTGAAAACTTGAAAGAGTACTCTAAATGTGATTATTAATCATAAAATGTCAAGACATACGTGTTAAATGCGACGATAATGCTCAGATTTCGGGGGGAGTGGCAAGTGAATGATGCCTGAAGCCAAATTGAAGAGGTTCCAAGAAGATTGCCTTAAGATCCTCATTGAAGGTTACTTGAATAAAAGAAAAAAGACACAAAGTTCAAGGAACTATTGCCAGATCTTAAGCCGTTTGAGACATAGTCATTTCCCAGAATGATCGCTGTTATCAACGTTGAATGGTAAAATGATTTGTTCAACTTCACATGGAGATATTGCATTATGACAAATGACCTCTAAACGCTGTGTTTCATAAAAAGACTTGCTGCATATGGCTAGACAGTTCGCTCAATAAACGGACTCGATTCGCGTTTAGTAGTCCATCTCCTCTTTCTTTGTTACAGTTTACTTCTGGGATCTACCAGCGTCTCTCTTGGCCTACATGAATACTAAATCTGTATCCACTGATAACGTTGTCCTGGTATCCAAAGTCTAGCCAAAAGTCCCGACTTTCATTCCCTGATTTAGTTCACGTCACCATCGTGGCTTAACAAGTTCATTAACCGCTGATGTTAGACAAACCATGGTCTCTTGCGGTCCCTCAACTAAGAGCGAACCGTTTTAAGCCCTACGAAACTCCTCATATGCGTTTCCGGGTCTATCAGGGGCAAAGAACCCCGCAACGGTGTCGTTGCCTAGATCACCATTCTCCTCCAAATGCGCCACGAGATCTAGACATTGGGCAGCGGCCGTTGGGGGCTGTGGCTTTCGGTGGCGTCTGCTTGTTGAATTGTTTCCCTCGCCACTGCCATACTATCTCGCAGGGCTGGGTGTGGCGGAAGAGGAAGCTCTCCAAGCTGTCCGTCCTCTGCAGATCACCTCGTAGCTCGTGTCTCTCGCCCAGACCATGCGGCGTAGGCTGATACACGCTCACACGCTGTACACTCACCCTCACCATAAACAAGCCTCCTCTGGACTAAAGTGCGGCAGAATGGTAGCACACAACAGCCGCTTACGAAAAAGTTTCACGTCCATCAGTTGAGAGAACGGATAACGGTCTGTCCATTTCAAGCCTCCACCACGTGCAGTCCGTGCCTCGCCACCGGAGCTCTCCTCTGGGACGCGAACGCGAGCTCTTCGTAGAGAAGCCAAAGAACGCCTCATGTTTGAAGTTGGAGGGGTACGCAGGATTCGGAACCAAGCTAGAATCAAGGCCACAGCGATGCTCGACTTCTAGGCGAAACCTTGAGCCTCCGGAGGTCTCCTTCAAACTGAAATGGAACCTGCCGAGCGAGAGACTGGTGGTTGATGTCGAGATAAGCTGTGGAATGTTAGCAATATGTTTCCTCGGATTCTGCACTGATTGCCGGCTGCGCAATGTTTGTGTCGCAGAAGTTTAGAGTTAGCTTCGCATTCCTAACCCGCAGATGCTGGTCGAAAAAAGCATCCCGTAGACCCGTCGTGCCGTCGCAGGTCTCGCATTCCGATCCAGGCTTATCTTCGACACATCCGCCTAGCGTGTAAGAGAGTCCTTCGTGTTCCCAGGTTTTCCCGAATTTGCCATGAGAAAACGTGCTTCGCTGGGACCACAAGAAAGATCCACGGCCCCCAAGGGAGAGAAGAGATCGGACTTCGTTGCTTACGCGCGAAGGACGTGCTCCCATGCTGGAGCCACTGCAGCAAGCACAGACAAAGGCAACGTCAGAGCTTCACATGCAAAGCAAAGGCCTTCTTCCTCCTCTTCCCTCCCTCACCCCAGAGCCAAACTTTGGACGAAAATACCGCCTGGTCTAGTGCCGTTCTAGCACCCCAGCAAGCAGTCTAGCAACTCCAGCTGCTGTCCTAGCTCCTGGGTGTGCGTGCTCACCACCCTCTCCTGCGGCTCACCAGAAAGAGAACCCTGAACCCAATTCGAGGAAGAGGGACGAGAAAAGACGGGGTTCTGCCCATCTGTGCATCCGTTCTCTTAGGGCTGTTACTCGGGGACCCATACCAAGATTCCCAAGCTGCGAGAGTGCCATTTAGCCGCAGCGGGATCGACCCGGCTCTGGAACCCGTGCAGCCGGGGCGACCAATGCCCCAATGCCATCCGGTCTTTCTCCCCCCCTCTTCCAAGGTGAATGGGGAGGCAAGAGTCAATGGTTCGTGTTTGCTGCAGGGTCGTTGCTGGATGCAAGGCACGGTAAGACTGGGCCGGCTTGTGCGGGTAGGCTACAGACTTCAGCTCTCTCCTATTCGTAGGGTTCCAGGGTGTGAGACATCGTCTTGCCAGTCCTATTGTCTCTCGTGTGAAGAAAAAGAGACATCGACAGTTGGAAGTTCCTGCTTCAACATCGTGATCATCGGAGCTGTATCCATCATGGCAACGGGCTTTTCGGGAGTAAACAAGCCAAAGAAAATTTCCAAACAAACTTCCCAAACCATTTTCTCACCTTCCCACTACTTGTCCCAATAGGCGGCACCTAAGAACCTAAGATGGTCAAGGCACGGGGCGAATTTGGCCGAGGAATGCGCCACCACGCAAGCGCTGCGCGCCGTCGTCTGCAACAAGATTGCCCGAGCGGCGAAGAATGATAAGGGAGACCGTGGACGACGAGACATCAACAAAACAAACGCAATAGAGGTTAAAAGTGCATGTGAGATCCTCACGAAGCGTGTGAATATCCTCCACTTTTGCGGAACCCCTCCCTGGTTGCTATTATTCGATTCCTGAATTCCATTCTCGGGCTTGCTTGTTGATCATATCAGCTCTCCATCAGAAGAATTCCTTTGCCGTCAGATAAGCTGCTCTGCAAAGCTTTACATCTTTAATCCAAACACCGAAACCGTCTGCCTCCTCCTCCGGGAGCTCTCCCCCCCACAACACCAGTCCGCGATGCCTTTCATCGCTTCGAAACGATCACCAACAGCCTCGCCCAGCATGCCTTGGCTATCAAGATCTCCGTCTTACAACTCGCCAGCATCATCACCCCGTCTATCAAACTCAGCAAGAAGCTCACCAAGGACGTCACCGAGATCGAGCTTGTGCGGTCCGATAAAGAATTATGGCCCTTCCGTGACTTACATCCCGCCATTGATCGACGGAGCTTGCGGAACAGTCCCACTGGCACAAAAACAACCGTTTGCGTTGCTCCAGGATGATCTCAGGGAAATGTGGAAGATGCTGCCGGGGCTGATGACATCGCTGAGGACACACGTCGCCAACCACCGCGCACACCTGTCTAGGAGCCATCTGAAGGACATCATCGTTCAGCTCAGCTTGGCCATTGTTGAAGTGGGAATGATCACGCTCGCCGTACCGATGTTTATGATTCTTCCGGGGATTCTCTTCGCGGCATGGCTGGCGTTGTCCATGAGCTTGGTTTTGGCGCTCAGCTGGCTGATGAACGGGAGCAACATCATTGTCAACTGCGACGAGTTCGGCAACAGCACATCAGAAGCAGAGGAAGACGAAGAGAAATGGATCTTCATCGGCGGCATGGGAACAAGGTGAGTTTTCCGTGTTCGTCCTTTTGCCTCGCTTGAACAACACTAACACCACAGTTCAGCTCGACACACCTCTCTCAATGCACTCTCCCCCGCCTAGCCCGCCTCTTTGGCAAGTCCTTCAGCGGCATCCAGATGGCCACATACGGCCTCCCCTTCGACATGCTCCTCCTCGCCATCCAACGCTGCTTCCCCTTCCAGACCCAAGCCTCGCGAGCGCTCTACTCCGAACTGCGCACCGCCCTCCTCGACGCCGCCGTCACCCGAGTCGCCGTCCTCGCCCACAACAACGGCACCCTCCCCACCGCCCTCGTCCTCGCCCGTCTCTGCGCCGATATCCAGCCCGAGAAGCTCAACAAGCTCGAGATCTACACCTTCGGCGCCGCCGCCTCAGAATTCGTCGTGCCCCTCGGCGACAGCCGCAAGTCCCGTTTCGAGGAGGCCGTCATCGACGAGCGCGGCCCACACATTGAGCACTTCGCCTACGCCAACGACCCCTTCGCGCAGATGGGCGTCCTGCGCGCCGTCAACAAGAAGTTCGACGGCCGCTTCTGCGGCGGCGTCTACATCATCCACAACCAGATTCCCCAGCCCTCGGGCCACTGGGTGCCCGACCAGCGCCCCGTCATGCTGCTGACCGACTATCTCTCCGCCCTCTTCCCGGACCCGTCGTCGCCGTCCGCGCCCAGCAGTCTGCTTGACTACGTCATGGTCATCGACCGCGATATCGCCGAGCGACGTGAGCTCGCTGCCATGGCTAATCATGCACAGACGAAGCGGACGCGGAAGGACAACCGGCGCCTCAGCTGGACCGCTCTCGGGGCCACCGTTGGCGGGAAGAATGGTCTGCTGGACGGCGGCGTGATCGGTCTTGAGCTGGCGCGGAAGGGATGCCGTGACTGTGACGGCCACCGAGGACGCGAGGTCAGCTGGCTTCACAGGTACGTGCAGACCGGCTGGGTCGTGGAGAAGAAGGACTCGAACCCAGTCGCCGACGCGATGGGGATACTCTGCGGTCATCAATGACTATATGAACCCCCAGCCCCTCCCTCACCCCAAGCTCTCGCTAAGCAAGCGTTTTACCCCTTTTGAGTTTTTCCGTTTTTTAAAAAACAGGTTCCGAAGGATGTAATTTGACAACGATGGACGACTGATACGGTTTGGACTATATTTTCTCTCTCTGTCTCTCTCTCTCTCTCATCAGCATTCGGCGTCGGTGTTCTCGGTTCGGACACTAAGGGATGAATGATGCAATGAATATGAATCGATGTATTATGAGACTAGATGGGGAACGCAAGGATCACGCTCTCTTTCACTCTCTTTCCTTTTTTTTCAACAAAACTTGTACTGTAATCCGCTTGTAAAACAACTCGCGGACGGGGGTAACTGGCGCTTTCGGGAATCAAGCATATAGAATCAAAGACATATTAGGCTAGTAAAGGTTTAATCAGACACGTACATCTCCCCAGTAATACGTCTTGATGTCGACTCCCATCCACTCGTCCTTGTACACCCCGGCAACCTCGTCCTCGGCGGCCGCGGCGCATACCAGTAGCGGCAGGAAGTGTTCGGCACCGCCGCGCGGGTGCATGTCGTAGCTGTGGTTGAACTTGCGCCAGCCCGACAGGGCTTTTGTCCTGTCCTCCCTCCTCTCCTGGAGGACGGCGCTCGTGAGCTCCTTGTCGAACTCGCTGACCTGCTTTCTTAGTTTGGCAACCCCGCTGGGGTCTCCCATGAAGAGGGACCGCATCTTGTAGAGGTTGTGAATGGAGGCGAAGCCGGAGCCCAGGATGGCAATGTTGGAGTCTCTTAGCGCGGAGAGAGCGCGTCCCATCTTGAAGTGCTCTTCGGGGTCCTCTGATTCGAGGACGGAGAGCTGGATGACGGGAACGTTGGCGGCGGGGTTGACGAGGAGCATGGGGACGAACACGCCGTGATCCCAACCTGGTGCCTGTTAGCCTTCTATAACCCGATCAAAGTACATAAGCACGATGTCACATACCACGTCGTGAGTCGAATTCTGGTGAGAGACCCTCCTTTTCAAACGCCTGCTTCACCTCCTGGGCGATCTCTGGTGACCCGGGGGCGGGGTACTTGAGCGAGTAGGCTTCCCTGGGGAAACCGCCATAGTCGTAGTACAGGCCGTGACTGGCAGCCGATGAGATGGTCGGCCTGCTTTCAGACCAGTGTGCAGTAACAACAAGAATTGCTTTGGGGGCGTCAGGGGTGTTGAGCTTGAAGATCTTGGGCACGCGGTTCTTGAGTGATGCAGTGACTGAGGCGTGTCCGGGGTCCCCAAGAATGGGCATAGGGCCTGGTGAGATGGTCAGCGACAGATACTACAGGGCCGCAGAGGGTCTGCATACCTCCACCGTGTGAGACGCAAACTACTGCTGCGCGTGTCATTGTGTGTGTTGATGTTGTGAACTTCTTTGCTGACTTAAGGATAGATGATGCCGAGGCAAACCTGGAGTATCGTAGGGATCTTATAAGGCGAATTGGCAAAGGCTGTGTCATTCGAACTTTGTCTGATTTTATTGGGTATCTTGCAACTGCGCCGAGAGAGGGATGTCTGCAACTTCAAGTAGCAGCCGCAACTGTTCAGCTGGCGTGGCATCGGCTCTCTCTGATTGGTCGCTTCTTGACACACCGGAGTCATTTGTGGCCGGGATCAGATTGGTAATACCCGCGCGGGACTACTAAGTAGTAATGCGGGACGACGATGAGTGAGAGTGTCTGAGTGAGGCCCCGGCCCGGTACCACTTGCGGCAAATGGGGCTGACTTATCACGGACCGCCTCGTCTGGTCGCATATCTGTCCAATTCGTGTAGCTACTATTTCGTAAATGCGGCTACTTGTCATGCATGCGAAAGAGGGCGTTCCGAGCGCAACACGCGCGCGCGGAAACCCACTTCCGAGCGCCGGAATCTCGGCGGCAGACTCTCGCCCGTGTGGGGTCACTGACATTACGTCCATCCCGTCGGTCGCCTCCGTCTACACTAAGATGCATGGCTACTAATATCCGCTTACACGAAAACCGACACGGTGTCACGGCCGCTACCAACCGCCCGAACTCTTCCCTCAATCTCCAACGGGCTACCCTCGTACACGACAAAGTGGCGAGACTCCCTCGCCTGCGGCTCCTCGATGCCCAGAATCTTGTAGACGTTGTTGGAAACCAAGTCCAGCGCCTTCTTCTGGCTGAGCCGGCTGCCTCCGTTCTTGTACGCGATGCCCGCCAGCAAGCCCAGGTCGCGAATGAGCCAATCCTCCTCCAGCCCGATCGCAGCCACGACACCTGCATCGAGCAGGGTGTCAATCGCAGTGCCGTTGGTGAGAGGCGCACCGGTGAGAGAGCGCCTCTGGTCCCAAGTGGTCGAGTAGGACTGGAACGGCGACAGAACGACACCCACACCGGCCTCGGCCAGTTCGGAGGCGACCAAATGCGACTCCGCGCCGCCGATGATCGCGACCTTGAGCTTCGGCGACGCTGAGGTCTGGCTCTTGGCTGCCAGGGCCTCCTCGACCGCGGACTTGACCCTCAGCGCCGCAACGATGGCGTCGGCGCTGTGGATCGTCAGGACCAAGGGCAGCTCTCCGTTGACGACCTTCTTGAGGTAGACGGCCTCTGAGAACGGGTCTGAGCCGGTATCGTTGGAGGCCACTGCTTCCAACAGAGTGTGACGAAGTGCGCCGATCGCGCCAGAGATGGAAGGGATCTCGCCCCTCTTGGCGTCGAGTGTCAGAGTGCGATGGAGTGCGACATCCTCGGTCCAGACAGCGCCCTTCTCGAGGGCATGCAGAGCACCCGTGTTGAATCCAACACTCGTTCCGGAGTGGGTCGCCTGACCGGCGAACTTCGGGGCGGAGATGGCCTTGGTTACGCCGTATCGAAGTGCGACATGGAGCTTCTTGTTGTCCAGCACAAGCCCGTCGAGGCCGCGACTGAAACCGGGGCTGTTGCCATTGTCCGTATCCCTTTCACCGTCGATCTCGTTCAGGCCGATGCTGGAGCCGAAGGCGGTGAAAGACTCAGTGACATAGCCATTCTTCAAGTCAACCATCTTCTGCGACGATGACTTGGCAGCTGCGACCTCTTCGGCACAAGCACCAATGCACTTGATGGCGCCGTTGGAGACGACGACATTGACCGACTCATCGCTGTAAGTCTTCTCCTCGCCGGAAAGCCAGACATTGGCAACTCCAGTGAAAATCACATCCTTGAGGTCGGCAGTGTCCTCCGCGATCTTTGCCAGCTCCGGGTCGGGGGAGATGGGGCCGGTGAGAGGCTTGTCGAGCTCGAAAGGATCAGAGAACTGCGATGCTCCGTCGATCCAGACCTGCACGGGGGCGGCTCCAACGCTGAGAGGGTCACTGTCCCACACAGCAATGTCTGCGTCAAAACCGGGCTTGATCTTGCCGATTCTCTGGCCTAGACCCAGGAGCTCGGCGGGGGCAGACGTCACACTAGCCAGGGCTGCATGGTAAGGCAGACCGTACTTATAGGCCTTTGCGGCCTCGAAGAGAACGTGCTGGGCGTTCAAAACCGGGTTATCACTGACGTAGACAGGGGTGAGGCCGTTCTCCCAGAGGATCTTGCCAGCATACTCAGAAGCAACATAGGACTCGGACTTGTAGTACATGTTGTCGGCAAATAGCGCCGAGGCAGGCGCGCGGCCTCCCCAAGTTCGCTTCAGGATCTACGGTGATCGTTAGTGATGTCTGCGAAGCTATGATGAGTAGTTTGAGCATACCTCGGGAACAAGGTAGGTCTGGTGGGCATGGTGGAAAGCCCGCACAGGAAACTTGAACTCGTTCGTGTGGTCAACGAACGCCTCCAAATCGGGAATCGTGTAACAGTGCGTGTTAATGTGCACCTGGCCGCGGAGCGCAGCGCTGAGACTCTCCCACTTCAGGTCCTGAGGCAGATAAGAGCCCTGAGACTCGACGCCGAACTTTTCAGCGGCGTCACACCAGTCGTCCTGGTCGCGAACAAGCTTCGCGGCCTGCTCGAAGGCGTGGCGGAACTCCCAGCTCTCGCCAAGACGAGAAAAGGGACTGTGGCCAACCTTTCCATAGACACGCTTCGCATTCTCTCCGCAAGCCATCTTCATGTAGCGCCAGTTACGGTCGGGATCGGCCAGCATGTCCTCCGCCGAAAACTCGGTGCGGCCGTCAGGCTTGCCGACGGCGTGCTTAATAACGTAGGCCTCGCCGCCGATGTTGTTGCCAGAGCCAGGCAGGACAAGCGAGGTCGTGACGCCGCCAGACTTGATGACCTGGATCTGCGGGTCGAGGGGGTTGAGGCCATCGATGGAGCGCACGTATGGCGTGATATCGTTGGACATTTCGTTGACGTCCTGGTTGCCATTGAGCTCGGGCAGAGCTCCAACACCGGCGTGAGAGTGCATGTCGATAATGCCGCTGGTCAGCTGTCGACCCTTGGCATCCCAGATCTGGGTGTCCTTGGGCAGGGAGTCCAGCGAGATGTCGGCCTCTACCTTTTGGATCAGACCGTAGTCAATGAGAACATCGGCGGTGACCCAGGAGTAGCCCTTGCCGGCGCGGTCGTCTTCGGGGGAAGTTCCCTCGGCGGGCTCGCCCACCCAGATGGTGGCATTCCGGATGAGAGCAGGCTTTTGACCGTCGACGTATCGTGCGTTCTTCTCGCGACCGAGGCCAATTGGGTCCTGGGGCTTATGCCGGAGCTTGGCACACGTCGCGAGATCTTGCTGCAGGCGTGCAGCTGAGAGATTGCTGGATGGCTTGCTGGCAGGCAGGAAGGAGAGTTGCTTCCATTGAGCGAATGCAATAAAGCCGAGTGCCAGCACGATAAGCTTCATGCTACGGCTGGGCCGCAGCCATCGCTTCGAGCGCATGTGGTGGTGATGGCGATGGGGTGCCGAACGCCGCGAGCCCGTAAATGACGGGTCATCGCTGTAAGGCGGAAGGCCGCTCTTCTCTGGATCCATGTTGACGACCATGAGCTGTTGTTGGTCGACTGCGCTGGGATCAAGAGCTCAGGTTGCGAAGGTGGGAGAGTTGGGGTCCGAGTCAGGCTAAGTACGAATTGCTACTCTTCGTATTGCTGCCGAGCTCTCGAGGGATGCGATGGTCCCTTGCCCGAAGCAGAAGGTGCCAAACGGGCCGGCTGGATAATCGGCCGGCGTTTCAAACCAAGAATGCAGGCATCGCCGGCGAAAAGAGAGAGCTCTGGGAACCTTTGGAACGCTGGAGGGGCCGCTATCAACGCCGTTCGGTCGCGACTTCGGCGTTCTGAATGGTCAACGACATGGATGATGGTGAGAGCGTGGAGCCGAATGAGGAGCTCACCCCTGTTCCATTGACTTTTGGAGCTCGTCTGATTACGTAGCTGCGCTGATAAGCTTTTGCTTATCTAAGCCGGCTATTCGACCAAGGTTCAGTTCTTCACGTCGGCTCGTAAGTTCCGATGCATCTTGTCTCTATCTTATCTTATCACGTTCGCGGGGTCGTTAACCGCACCGCATCTCTTGATGACTCTCAAGTAGCGTACAACTTCATCTCTAAATAGCCATTCTGCAGGCCGAGTTGACAGTACTGTAACTGTTCGCCGTCTGCTTCCATCTCATGCATCACTTCCCCCCCAAGATAATATCCAGCAATCAGTCTTTGATTTGAATGAAGAAATGATGGATGTGAGAGTTCCATATGTCTGCACCTGACTGAGTCCATCGTATTGAAGGCAATCAATCATTCATTATTCACAAGTAAAGCCTTTTCTATGGCTTCCGCCATTGACCACACCGCGCAGAGCGACATGTAGAGGACCAGCAACCACCGATCGCAGGCGACGCCGAACTGTTATTACGTACAAGCTATCGGATGGCGGTCCAGCAGCGAGACGATGAGGCGCAATGGAGGTCATCCCAGGCCGTTTGCCAGCGTGGCGTGCGGGGAATCGTCCAGCGCCATGACCAAGTATGTACCCCGCGGATGGGATCTCCCGACCGGAACCCGGTCGATACTTGCGATTGAATCTGAAACTGTTGCAGATGAGTGCTGCTGAATGCAAGCTGATGTTATCTTTTGCGATGTGGTGACAGGATGTCAAAGGCGCCTTGTTGATCGACCGAACGCAAGTCCCGAGTTCGTCCAACCACTCAGCGGCCGGTGGTCTCATTCGAGCATCCATTTTTGGAAAGTTTGTCCTGAGTGACATACTCACGCGTGGAATAGCTTGATAGGGAAACTAGCCTTTTGGTGGAGGGGCGGCCAGAGACCCAGCTGGTTGGGCCGATAACGCTCTATCTTGGCCTGGGCCATCGACGTATATCAGGGACCCTCACCTTACTCGGGTTGCTGAACGAGTTGAGTCACGTCTACAATCACTTTGATCCTACACTTATATCATTTGTTGGAACGAAAAGACTTCTCTCAACTCCTTTCGGACCACAGAGCAGGCATCCAGATAAAAGAAAATAGGATCCAGACATGTTCTTCCTCGCGGCGTTGGCGTTGGCCGTTGCCATCTTCTCTGTGTGGAGATGGAGAGGACGGTCCCTAAACAAGGTGAGTGTGTTGAACATCCTTCCCTCAGCAAGTCTCTGACCAACGCCCAGAAAATATCCCATGGGCCGGTGGCATCAGGGAAGATGGACAGCGCTGCCGCCATCACACCCCTAAAGTGTTTCAACTGGGAGCAGACCCCACCTGACAAGCATCGCCTCTTTAAGCCAGTCTACCACATCACCATGGGTAAGTCGGAGCCCATTTAGTCTTTTCAGGCGCCTCGTCCTCATATTGACCGTCTGCTCTCATAGCCATCCAGGGCAGTACACCAGACGACCTTGTCATCATGGACAGCAACTACCTGGATCGCGTCAACGAACGTCGCGAGACCATCAAGCACCATGCACCCACAGTGCTGGGGGCTGTCCCCGAAGGCATACCGGCTCTCCACGAGACATACACGTATCTGCTCGGAGAGTATCTGCCAGCTCGATTTCCAACCATGTTCGCCCTATCCGAAGACGGCCAGGAGTTCTACAACAAGGTCACTAAGACATCACTGCCTCTGACACCCCCGCAAGATCCCAACGCCGCGCTTCAAGCTCTGGGAGAAACCATCGAAGACGACATCTTCCTGCTGGTCGAGACTCCAGAAGGCCACCGCGCAGTCGCGTTCATTTGCTGCCACCCAGCTGGCTTTGATCCCTCGGACAAGCTGGGCAAGTTGCTGAAGGACATCCACACGCCTGTGCCGTCATACGAGAAGATTGGAGCCAGCATGGAACGCTTCTTTAGCCGATTGCAGGTGGGAAAGAGCGTCAAGCGCATGAATGTAAGTCATGAAGTTGTCTAGATGGGCGGGCTTGGACTGATTCAGCGGATTAGTGGTCTATTTCGACGAGTGAGAGGCTCTTCAGTCCCAGCGGGCTGCACATTTATGACGGCGATAAGCCGCAGGAGGACGAGGATATTGACATTAGCAAGGTTCGCAGAACAGCCTTCATGTCAGAGAAATACGCAGCTAACGGTTTCAAGACCCGCCTTAGACAGGAACTGCAGACTTTGACCAGATTGCCCAAGACGGGCGCCATTATGTTCAGTTTCAAGACTTACATGACGCCGCTGGAGGAGATCAAGAACGAAGGCATTGGACCGCAGGTCGCTGACGCAATTGAGGGTTTGAGAAGTGGCAACGCGCCGGGCATGTGGGTGTACAAGGGGGCGACGCGATGGGGAAAGGGCGCCTGCGAATATCTGCGGTCATGAGCAGGACGTATAGAGGACAAGGACTGGTGGTCATTGACAAAAAAAAAAGCCAAAAAGACAAAAGAGAAATCACCAACTCCTAGGTGGAATCTAACCACTGAATCTCCCCGAGGTGGGCTCGAACCACCAACCTCCAGATTAACAGTCTGACGCGCTAGCCAATTGTGCCATCGGGGATGTTGAGATGTTTGAATCTGACGACGGGCGTGCCGGAGCCGACTCAAGGCCCGCAGCGCAGGTCAGGACACAGCGGTGCACAACACAAAACCGGGGGCGCGATGTGGGCGCTTCGGATTGTCGGGCCCGATTTACGGAAATGCCTGTCGTTATTGGGCGATCTCCCGCTTGGGTTGTGCCGCTGTTGAAGCGATAGCCGAAAACACTGTGACCTTCCATCGTCGGCCTGAACATGTCTCTCACTGCATGACAATAATCACTTGCTGCTAATTGTTTGTCCCGTGCTACGGTCAGGGTGGCCGGTAACAAAGCCGATGAAGCCATCGGCTTCCCCAGTCAAAATACGCTTGAATCATCTTCCACCAACAACAAACGGTCAAACACAGCGCTGGGAATCGAATGAATTGACTTTTGGGATGAACTCGCTCAGGGTGTTCCCGGTCGTGCCGAATAGGGGCGCGCCCACCGGGCTCACAGTGCTCACAGCGTCTGGAAAGGCCCCCCGATCGAGTCTAGTGGCCCCGCTCCGCCCTCCGTGGAAATTTCCCAGGGGAAACGCTTCACTTCTGTCACTTTTAAACAACCCCCTGCATCGACCTGCTTTTTCTCCCATACAAGGCGCAAACGAGATGTGGACTCGCCTTCATCTATACAAAGCGCCCACCGCCAACCCTTGATGATTTCTCTCGCTCTGCCGCCCTGCTGGGAGGCAGACTTGGGCTCTTTGGGGGGGAGTCAAAGCCCGTCCGTTCAGTCCAGTCCATGCCCTGCCCGGCCTGTTGGTCGTCGCGATCCCCCTTCAGGCTTCGGCTCTCGTCCCCATGGCCTGCAACTTGGCAATAAACGCTGACCTTGCCGCCGTGCCTGGGATCCCATCCGTACCTGCATGCGTCTCGCTGCGGTATGGCGTGGCCTCATGGCCCATGGCCTCACCTGAAGCCAGGCACAACTCCGCAATCTAATTTGTTCCCTTCCTCGCCTGCACGGAGAAACACCCAAGCAGACACACAACTCAATGTCATGATCCCTCCAGCACCCGCTGAACCGGGTAGCCTTGCCGTCCGACAGAGTGGCTTCTGCAGGCCCCAATGCCCCCAAAGGAGGCCACTCTACTCTATTCCTCGCAGCTAGGCCTGCGGGGTCATCTCCGTTCTGGGAATCACGGAGCGAGACGGTCTTCGATGTTCGGTTCGTCCCATCCAGGGCCACCGTGAGAGTGGAAAATTCATGTCCTACATAAAGAAGTGTGAGCGCCAGCGTGTGCCGCCCCTTCTCTTCCCTTCCCCTTGGCTTTTGAGCTTAAAACTTCATTCTCTCGTCCACTGAACTTCTAGAAGCACGGCCAAGGCATCGATTGCTGCGACCTGCGTCCTCTCTTTCTTCACTCACCCCTTCCATTCGTTCGTTCAAGCTTCCTCCAAGCCGACCGGGTCGGTTCAGGCAACAGCACACACACACATTCACTTACACCACAAGTCTCTTCAGACAACAACACAAATACCCGCAAAAATGAAGTTCAGCACTGTCAACATCGCCAGAGCGGCTCTGCTGGCTACCCAGGCCCAGGGTGCCATCGTCTGGGACGGCCGTTTCAACGACATGACCACCTCCAGCGACCTCGATAAGTGGTCCTGGAGCAACCAGGTCGGCGCCTACCAGTACTACATCCACGGCTCCGGCGCCACCACCGACTACGTCAACCTCTCCGAGGACTTCAAGAACCCCGCCGACACCGGCTCCAAGCAGGGCGCCAAGATCTCCCTGACCAGCACCTCCTTCTGGAACGGCCAGACCATGCGCCGCACCGAGCTCATCCCCCAGACCAAGGAGGCCATCGGCTCCGGCAAGAAGTACTACCACTTCAGCCTCAAGCGCAGCGACACCAACGCCCCTTCCCTGAGCAAGGAGCACCAGATCGCCTTCTTCGAGAGCCACTTCGTCGAGCTCAAGTCCGGCTGGCAGAGCGGCGCCTCCGGCACCGAGGACCCCCTCCTCCGCTGGGTCGTCGGCGGCACCACCCAGTGGAACGTCACCTGGGAGGCCGACGTCTGGCACAACGTCGCGTACGAGATCGACTTCGACGGCGGCTCCGTCGGCTTCTGGCACTCCACCGGCTCCGACGCCCTGAAGCAGATCGTCGCCCCCGTCAAGGCCTCCGCCTCCAGCAACGGCGCCGACTGGCACGTCGGTGTCCTCGAGCTCCCCCGCGACGGCTACCCCGATGAGACCGAGGACTTCTACTTCTCCGGCGTCTACATCGAGGACGGTGAGATCACCACCGCCGTCGGCTCCGGATCTTCTGACTCCGGCTCCGCTGCCCCTGCCTCCTCCGCCGCTCCTGCTGCCACCTCTGCCCCTGCTGCCACCTCTGCCCCTGCTGCCACCTCTGCTCCCGCCGCCGCTGCCACCTCCTCTGCCGCCCCCGTCGCCTCTGAGCCCGCCAGCTCTGCCCCGGCCGCCACCCCCGTCTCTTCCGCTGCCCCCGTTGTATCCGAGGAGCCCTCTGCTCCCGCTGCCACCACCCCGGCTGCCGCGACCACCAGCTCTGCCCCCGCCGCCTCGGCCTCTGCTAAGCCCGCTTGCCGTCGCCGCCGCCGCCGCAGCACCAAGCAGCAGCGCCAGTAAGCAGGTCGTTAATGGCCTAGCCCAATCATGAGACATGCCTCGGGTTCTCCGGACGTAATCGGCCGGCATCTTAAGGCGAGGAGGAGCGCGCCCCCATTCTGATGTACATATCTTTTTTGCACATAGAGACTTTGGCACTGTGCCTATTGGACTTAGTTTTGAATATATTCTTCAGTGACGAATCTGTCTCGGGTCGTTATGTGACTGCGGGTTGCTAAAAGCTGTGATCTGCTACTAATTAGGATTTGGGTACATGAGCCATGCCTAACGAAGCTTTCGAAAGCTCGTTCTGGTGTTAAATATAGTTTTCGACCTGCTGTTCAGTCCATTTCCAAAAGTCTTCTGCAAGGCCTGTGCCGCCTTCTTCGCGAGACTTGGAGCTTTCCACCAAGTCGCTTCTGATCGAGTAGAAGCGGCCCCACGGAGCAACTGCATTGTTGAATCAGCACGAGTCGTCTTTGATTTTGGCAGACACTTACTCCAGTCTCCAGTCTTTTCGATGGTGACGTCTGGTGAAACGGCGGCGAAGAGCTCCGTGTAAGCCCCGTAGATAGGAGGATACGTTGTGGTCTTCCTGAAGAACCGCGGGATGAAAGCAGTGATGTGACGGTCTAGGTCTGATTTCAGGTTTCCGGGATTCAACGCCTAATCGGATGTCAAATTCTGTCCTCTGCTTGATCGTACACGCACATCGGCTCTTACCACGCTGATCACGCCGTCGGCCTTGTGTCGCTTTGCGAACTCTGTCGAGTGGAAGTAATTCCCCGCTTTGCTGATTCCATACTTGACCTCTTTGAGTCTATCCCGCTTGTAGTCGAGATTGTCAATCTCAATGGCGGGAGTTGGTGAGAGGACTTCAGTAGCAGAGCTTGCCACCCAGACGACACGCACACTGTCCTTGGGCGCCGTCTTGGCCGTCCCCACCAGAGTGGGCGTGAGCAACTTGGTGAAGAGGAAGGGCCCGACGCAGTTTGTGCCCAGCTGGAGTTCGTAGCCTTGGGCAGTCTGGCTGCCCTGGGGTGGCATCATGACGCCGGCATTGTTGATGAGGATATGAAGTTGCGTTTCTTTGGCAAGGAACGCCTTGGCTGCCGGCTTGACGGTGGTCAGGTCGGCCAGATCAAGGGTTAAAAGTTCAAGCTTGCCCTTGGAGTCGGGAATTGCTTCCTTGATGGAGGCGATGGCTGCGCGTCCTTTCTCCTCGGAGCGCGCTGTGACGTAGACGGTAGCGTTTTTGGAGTAGAGGATCTGCGCGACCTCCTTGCCAACGCCCGTGTTGGCACCCGTTACGATGCATACCTGTACGACGTGAGACGATGCCGTGCGTGTGGGGTTGAGAGCGACTGACCCTTCCGGTGAGATCGGCAATGTCTTTCTCTGTGAACTGCGGATGCGGGGGGAAGGCCTGAGTGAGCATGCTAAAGGGGTTCAGCATCGTGGGAACCCATAGGAGCGACATGATGAAGTGTCCCTCGCGACGGCGCTGCGCTAAGATCTAAGGAAAATGAAGGACGATTAATGCTGGAGTTTGTTCGACGACACAGTGGTTCAGAGAGATAGATACATCAGCGACGTCATCAATGTTCAATCCAAGAACATCAGAGGAAGGGTCTAAGATCACACCGACTGCCGGGACATGACCTCCTCGCTGCACCGGCTGGGAAGGCCATTGGGCCGAAGCTAAGCCAAGAGCGGAGCACCTGTTTGGCAGGCGACGAGGGTGCTGCCAATTCAGGAAAGAGAGTAGCCCGTTCACCGAAGAGATAGGACGTGATTGGCGAGGGTCACCGAGGTGTGGTTGGAGGACATGATCAAGGTGCTGACACCGAGATCCACGGATGTACGGGATCATGTGCTTATGTAAGTCATCGGCAAGTCAACCTTTGAATTCCCCGGCCATGCAAGCCGAGCCACGTGATGCTTCTCAGTCGACATGGCGCTTACCTAAGGCACAGATAGCAGTCGTAAGGAGGGCCGAACATTGAGTGTTGCTTGTGTGGGGGGCCGCCGACGGGTGCCGTGGGACATGGGGCGGGAGTCAATTCGCAGCCATGATTGGCACGGCGCAGTGGTCTGGACTGCCAGAGCTCGAGCCAACGTCTAATGCAAGACCAAAGACCACTTTTTTGTGAGAGCCAGCGAGTTGTGTTCGGCCTTTCCTTTCTCTCCAGCCACACGATTGTTGCGCTTGAATCCTGTTGGCCAGAAGGAAACAAGAGACCTCGCTAGAGGCCGGTTAGGAGGAGTCTCGCTCGCTGCAGGAGAACCGCCAAACCAAACAAACAACCTACCTTACCTTACCACCCTACCTACGCCGTACCGATACCTACTACGGATAGCCTAACGGAAGGAGAGCCTCACCATCCCAGGTCACTGGCCACCTTCTGATTGTGCATCACAACACCACCACCGCCGCTGCCACCGACACCGCTGCACGCCTCCTCGTCACGGCCTCATCGTCGCATCCAACTCTGCCCTGTACCGGATCGGAGCGGCCCTCAGCATCTCTACCTCATCCTCGTCGCGCACTCGAGCAACGGCATCTTCGCGTCCTTCCACCTCCCGCCTTGGCATCCACGCCCCACCAACGATCGTCCGTCGGTCCCCTTTCAGCCTTGTGCGTCCCGTCCGTCCATTTCTCGCGGGTTGATGCGCCCCCGACCCGACGCCGCGATACGACCAAAGGCGTGGATTGCGCTGTGCTCCACCTCCCTCATCCAGCAACGTTCCTTCGCCGTAGCCCGTCGCAGCTTCTACTTCCATCGCAAGAGATGCTTTGACCAGAGGTTACAAGCTTACCCAACTCTCGCCTTCCCTCTTCCTGCCTGCCATCTACCTGCGGCTCCCGCCAGCATATCTACATCTCACCGATATATCACGCCCGGACGTGCATCATACAAAAAGGAACGCCCCGGATCCGCTGCCGACGCATCTACGACATATCATCGGTGCATAAATATTGTGGTCAGCCCGGCGACATCATGTCTAGCCCACGTGCGTACCCATCACTTTCCCATCGCTTGGGTATCAGTCGGGTCCCCCTCGCTAACATCCTTTTCTACAGTCAGCGCAGAGGAGGAGTCTCGCTACACCTCCATCGTCGACGGCATCCTTGCGACAGCAGACCTCACCACCGTCACCCGGAAAAAGATTCGCCAAGGTCTGGAGACGGCCCTTGGCGGAAAGGATCTCAGTGCTCAGAAGGTAGGCACACATACCACGTTTGGGCGATTCGCGTGAACAACACCGTCGGGCACAGGCTGACTTTTCCTTCTCCAGGATGCTATCAAGGCGCTGATCGAGGAGCGCTTCGACGCCATCTCCGGCTCACCAGACGGCAACGATCAATCCGCAAGCCCTCCCCATAAACGTGAGGCCAACGGTTACGATGACGACGAGGTCGACGGCGATGGCGAAATACAGGTGTCCGTGTCTCCCGTCCGCAAGAAGCAAAAGCGCGAGGATTCGTCAGAGGACGCAGATGCCAAGCTTGCCGCCGAGCTGCAGGCGCAGGAGAACCGCATGGCCAGAGGGCGGACGACCCGCGGCGGCAACGGGGCGACCAACAAGTCAAACACCAAGAAGAAGAGGACCGCTCCCAAGAAGAAGAGCGCGACCAAGGTTCGCGATGGGGACGACAGTGACATCGAGGGAGGCGAGGCGCCTAAGCGCAAGGCCGGTGGTGGTTTCCAAAAGCCGTTCAACTTGAGCTCTCCCCTGGCGGAGCTGGTTGGCGAGCAACAGGTATGTCCCGCTGACCGCACTTGGCCCTTTGAACAGGCTCTAACATGTTTCGCCAGCTGTCCCGTCCGCAAGTGGTCAAGAAACTTTGGGAGCACATCAAGGGGAACGACCTGCAGGACCCCGAAAACAAGCGGCAGATTCTTTGCGACGACAAAATGCAAGCCATATTCAAGGTGCCCAAGGTGGACATGTTCCAGATGAACAAGATGATCGGCAGCCATCTCTACCCAGTCGAAGCAGAGTAAGGCCGAGACTGCAACAGAGTGGGGTGGCGGTGGTGGATGTAAATACAGGCGTCTTTCTGGTTTGGGCTCAGCAGATTTTAAGGGTTCTTTGGTCGGGCATGGGGGAAACGGCAGCAATTGAACAGGTTCGCGATGGTTCCAGTAGAAGAGTTTGTGGATGGCACCGTCATAAGACATGGTTCGCCCCATATGGGCAACACCGGGAAACGCTGCTGCGTTTGAACTCGCAGCTATGCGCAGGGGAGCGTCTGACCTGCTCGGCCTTGAGATACTAGGCCGACACTAGTCTTAGTCTCCAATCTGTCTAAACTTGATCGGCATTGGTGAGGCTCGGTGACAATGATGCAATCTAGGTAATGCCAAAGACCACCATACACAAGAACGCTTGAGCAGAAGACGCAGCTCCAAGGTGAGTCACCTTGCATACATGCCAGAGTTCCTGGACGTTCGAACTCAATCAGATATTCGTACCTTCAATACCATAAGCACTGCCACTTAAACATCAACGCCACACACACTGCCAGCTTTGGCCGGTGACTCGATGCGTTACGAGAGCTGATTCCAACTAACGTCTTATGTAATCATACCACACCACCCGAAGCTTCAACCAGCTGTCAACCGGACGCAGCGCGTTGCAGGGGTGAATGACGCACACCGAGAAGCGAGAACCGGAGAATCCCCGGCAGGCCTTTTTTTTTTCTCTTTTGCTCCCCGGCAGAGGACCTTTTGCTGGACCCCGCCATCCTCTCTGCTGGCATCCACCAATGCAAGTTCCTTTGGGAGCCCACACATAATCATTAATTTGGACGTCGCTCGTCTCGCGGCACCCGAATAAAACCGTCCGCGCTGTCTGTCTCTTGCTTCCCTCGATCTGCCTTACCCTCATTTTCAATTAACTGCTGTTCACTTCCCCGAATACTGCCGCGCGCACCGGAAGCCAGCTTCATATCCCTCGACAAGCATCTCGGTTCCACCAGCGACACTTTTCGCGCAACGGCAAACGGAGCAATCATCAGCCTTGACCGAGCCCCCACCCGACAAGGCGCATTCGATACCATACCTTTACCCAGAACAAGTCACCAAACAACGACGATCACGACGATCTCCATGACGGACGCCCAAGTGTCTACTGAATCCTCGAACCCCTCGCGGGGCAATCGCAACCGTGGCAGAGGCCGCGGCGGCGGGGGCGGTGGTGGAGGTAATGCTGGTTCTCGCGGCCGAGGCGGACAGAGGAGCGGTCGTGGTCGAGGCGGCAACAATGCTGGTGTAGCTGCCCAGTCCAAGGATGCAAGCTCGCCGCAAGCTGCCCCGAAGCCTGAGTCCAAGCCGGTTGCCCGCGCCGCAGCAGATGCCGACGATGCTGCTAGCACCGACGGCGAGGTGTGCTTCATTTGCGCAGAGCCCATTAAGTTCCACTCCATTGCGCCATGCAATCACAAGACGTGCCATATCTGCGGTCTGCGTATGAGAGCGTTGTACAAGACCAAAGACTGCCCTCACTGCAGAGTAAGTCCTCTCTGTGTCCAGCGGAACTACGGAAGCTGACTTGAGCCAAGACACCCTCTCCCTTTGTAATCTTCACCGAAGACGCAAACAAGCGATACGAAGAATATTCCGACGCCGACATCACGAGTTTCGACAGTAACATCGGTATTCGATATGCAAACGAAGAAATCGTTGGCGATACTGTAGTGCTGCTCCGATATAACTGCCCAGCCGACGATTGTGTCTTCGCCGGCCTGGGCTGGCCAGACTTGCACCGACATGTTCGGTCGACTCACCAACGGAAGATGTGCGATCTATGTACCCGCAACAAGAAGCTTTTCACCCACGAGCACGAACTCTTCGCCGATAAGGAACTTGAGAAGCACATGAGGCACGGTGACGACAAGCCTGGCGCAGTCGACCAGACTGGTTTCAAAGGTCATCCCCTCTGCGGGTTCTGCGGATCGCGCTTCTACGATGACGACAAGCTCTTCGACCATTGCCGCGAAAAGCATGAGAGATGTTTCCTCTGCGACCGAAGAGACTCGAGACACCCTCACTACTTCGTGAACTACCCTGCATTGGAGAAGCACTTCGAGAAGGACCACTTCCCATGTCTTGACAGGGAGTGTTTGGAAAAGAAGTTCGTGGTGTTCGAGTCTGAGATGGACCTGAAGGCGCACCAGCTGGCTGAACATGCCGACTCTCTTTCCAAGGACGTCCGCAGAGATGCACGCGTCGTTAACATGTCCGGCTTCGACTTCAGACCCAGTTACGAGAATGAGAGGCGAGGCGGGGGTGGTGGTGGAGGAGGAGGATCAGGTAGCGGCCGACAAGGACGTGGCCGTGGCCGAGATCCTAATGCGGATCCCATCCCTCAGAGCTCAGCTCAGCCGCTTCGTCGTGATGAGCTTGCTTTCCAGAGGCAAATGGCCATTCACTCAGCACAATCAGTTTCCAACCGAACATTTGGCGGTCAGCTTTCTTCATCCTCCGCGCCATCACAGCCCACCTCTTCTCGCCAAGGCAACGCCCCTGCGCCTTCAGCAGCTTCCCGTCAGACGCCCGCTCCAGCACTGCCGACGACAGCGATGGAGCAACTAAGCGTCACTGATATCTCGTCACTGCCTCCTCAAGAGCGAGCGATGATGTTGCGCCATCAGTCCGTCATCGAACGCGCCGAAACCCTGCTCAAGAAGGATGAAGCGAAAATGAACACCTTCCGCGAACACATATCTTCCTTTAGGAGAGGGAAGTTCACGGCGCCTCAGCTTGTGGACGCCTTCTTCTCCCTCTTCGCAGACACGTCGTCAAACGCTTTAGGAACGTTGCTTCGCGAAGTTGCCGATCTCTTCGAAGACAAGAAGAAGGCCGAGGCCCTGCAAAAGGCATGGCAGGATTGGCGGGCCATCAACGAGGATTATCCATCCCTTCCCGGTCTGGGCGGTATGCACGGAGCTACCACATCGTCCAGCGGCTGGGCCAGTGCCGCGACCGCCTCTCCCGCCACACCTGGTGCCGCGCCCTCTTCGAAGCAGTCTAGCCGTGTCCTGCGGCTCAAGAATAGCACGCGCGCAGGTGCTGCTGGTCCCAAGCCAGTCACACCAGCTGCCACGACCAACTGGGTGCCTGGCTCCTCCCAGCCCCGTCCCCCGCCGCCCAACGCCTTTCCCGCTCTCCCGGCTGCCTCATCGTCTTCATCGGCAGCGGCAGCCCCGAGACCGTCCTGGATCGGCCCGAACAACCCGTCCGCGAGCAACGGTAGCAGATCATCGGGACCCGCACCACGACAGGCCCGACCGGCTACTGGCGGCGATAACTTCCCTGCCCTGCCTCCGGCTCAAAAGCCTCTTACCACTATCTTTGGTTATGGCGGTGGCAGAGGTGTCCGCCGAGACCTGGGAGGCGCCTCGAGCAGCTTCAGCTGGGGTTCGGCCCCTGGAAGCGGCGCGGCGAGCGAGAACGCTTCAGAGAGGGAGGAGGAGGAAGCTCCTACTGGAGGCAAGAAGAAGAAGGGCAAGAAGGTGCTTGTGCAGTGGGGTTAGATCTGCTGCCTGGATAACGAGGACGAAACGATGGCTCGCCAAATGGCATTGGGAACATGGTTATGGATCCGATGGAATCGGCCGTACTGGGCCCAGGAGTTTTGAGAAAGGAAAAGTACAGAGAAGCTGAACAAAGCAAAGAAGATCAGACATGGAATGAGGTAGCGAGCAACTTAAGATTGTTGCGCCTGGTGGACTGCCTACGGAGTAAATGAGAACCCTGATAGACACCCGATTTCCATTAGCGACCCGCACAATTCAAGGCGATAGAATGCCTTGCAACTCGCTCGGCTACTATGCAGGTGAAGAGTATGGACAAGGCGAGCAGAGACCTGACATTATGTGCCCCAGAAACGACGCTGACCAAAGTTGGCGCTGATTCGATATTCAACCGATCGTGTGGACTTCATCAAGCCTTGAATCGGCTGTAGGACCATCAATGTCTCTGACATGCAAAACTTTTAGACAGTCTTTGGGCTATTGTGTTCGCTGTGCTGCCTGGCTAGGAAATCCATACGCAGTCTCATTGTTTCTTCTCGTTCACAGGATGCTGCGAAGACTTGGACACCCTCAGGCTCCAGAAAAACACAACGGTGGAGAAGAACAGTCTGCAATTGCACAAGGGCTTGACTTAATCTGTCAAGAGTGCTGACTTTACAGTCTACTTTCGTACAAAACAGACCTGTCAAGTTTGTGTTATCATCATTGCTACTGCCGCGCCAGTCGGCACATCTCTTAATGATTCCGAAGGGGACTCTTGCAGGTTGCAGCGATAAACTTGTTTGGATCGCCTGGTTCACGCACCTCCGATAGGGCAGCGCGACTTCGTTCAAGCAGATAACCCGTTCACCCTGGTTCAGGTGGTATCGAGGTTTCCTCAACTGGCAATGCGGTGACGGTTATCGCAACTTGATTGATCACACGTGCCCCATGATGTGCCGATGCCCTGGACTTGTCAAAAGAGGCAGGTGAGATTTCAAGGTGAACATAAATAAGTCAGAAGCGACCGACAGGTTCAATTGCTGTCTCCCATCGGCCCAAGTATTGCATCAAGTCGAGATCTATCTCAACCATGCATCGCAACCTCTTTCTTCTATCGGTCTTCCTGCTAGCCAATCCGGTGTCGGCAGTGACATGGTACTTCCTCCGGTACTACCCCGCCTCCGGGCAGAAGTTCACCTCCTTCTCGGGGGACATGGTGATCCCGACCCTGCAGCAGGCCGGGGTGTACTACCTCTGGCCCGGGCTGCAGCCCACCGACAACTCGGGCGTCTACCAGAACGTGCTCGACGGCCGCTCCGGCACGTGGTGGTTCGGGTCCGGGTGGTGCTGCTCGAACCCGAGCCTGCCCTGGGGCGGCGGGTTCAACACGTACGGCGGGGAGACGGTTTCGTTCGCGAATGCGCTTAAGGCGGATGGTTCTGCGTGGACGACGACTGTCGTGAGGCAGAGCAATGGTCAGAGTGTGAATAACGATTTTGCGTTGGGTAAGTTTCAGTCATGGAGAGTGAGAGCCTTCGCCTGACATGATGATATTAGCCGACAAATCGTTCAATCAAGTTCTCTTCGCTATTGAATTGTAAGTAGGTCTAAGATCTCCAGTTGGCATTTCTCTGATGGTGATTTAGGTATGACGTCTCCTGGGACTTTGGCCCGTTGGAGTTCAAAAACATTGTTATTGTAAGTAGAGTCGACTATCCTTCATTGGCATGCCCTCACGCTGTGTGCAGACATCCGAGGGAGGTTCGGACTCCAGCTGGTGCAACAGCTCGCCTCAAAACTACAACTCGGCCACGACTTACACCATGTCTGGGGTCAGCGCAAGCGTCAGTGGCACCACGGTCACTTGCACAATCCAGTCGGTCACTCTTCAGAGTCCGGCATGAGGAGTGGTATTCAGTGATTGCTATTATCGTGCTGTTGAAAGAGGGGAAAACCTCCAATGACAAACATATGGGGAATCAAGAATCAGCATTGTTTTGTGAAATCGCCTCCATTGCCTCATCTAGTCGTGAAACGTAAAAGTAAATCAGTGAGCGCGGTGTGAATGTAACAAAACGATGATCCGGTAGTGCAAGCAAGCCTGCAGAAGTCCATCCATCCCGCGAACAATATCACTTCATGCCCAACAAAAGCGGGTGAGCCCAGTGAGACAAGCAGCGATGAAGCAGCTTAGGGAGCAGGGACCTGGGAGGGGTTCCACCAGGGGTAGAAGCGTTCGCCCTCGGCGAGAGTCTTGAGGGTACACGCGGAACCCTCGCATCCAGCGCCGATCTGTTCGTTACCCCACCAGGGAACCTCGGCGCCGAACCACTGGACGGTGAAGAGCATGATGATGCCGGCGATGGCGATGCCGGCGGAGAAGGAGGCCGAAAGCACAAAGTTGTACTAGGAAGGTGTGTTAGCTAAGTTCGTCAGAGCAAGATTGGGGCTTGGAGCAGACGTACCTTAGACCAGAAGGCGAGGTACCGGCTGCGGACGTAGATCCACGACAGCCACGCGATGGGGACCGCGGGCCACGCGTACGAGAAGCTGTAGGGGGCCCAGTTGATGCCTCCGTAGAAGAGGGCGACGGGGTGGAACTGGCGGAGGTAGCGGTTCTTGGGGAAGAACTTGACGCAGTAGTAGAAGATGATGGGCAGGGCGATGCCGACGGGGAAGCCGAGCAGCAGGTAGTTGTACTGGCCCTGGTGGCCAAAGACCTTGATCGGGCCGATGGTGCCCCAGAGGACGGCGGCGGTGAAGAAGGTGTTGGGGCCGGGGCAGAAGAGACGCATCGGCGCCTGCGGGGTGCAGATGTTGGGGATGCTGATTTGGAAGTTGATGACGGCGGTGCAGATGAAGGTCGAGATGAGGGTGGCGATCATCTGGCAGGCAAAGGTTTGTCTGGGAGGGATCTTGAGGTAGTGCGCGACCTTCAAGTCGTTGGCGAAGTGGACGGCGTGAGCGCATGTGACGTATCTGTGCTAGTGTCAGCCATCAAGATGTCGATGAGGATGTGTTTGCACACGTACCCGAAGGACTTGAAGAAGTTCATGGCCAGAGCGTTACCCTCAACCCACATGCCACCGATAAACTCGGCCAAGACATTCAACGTAACCTCGATACCAGTCATGGCCTTGATAATACCGATGGGGATGACGAAGACTACGGCCAAGAAGACACCATAGGGAACTACACCAGGGGTCGTGTAAGTAGGCCAGCCAGCGACACCAGCAAAGCCGAACGCCGCAGCAACCAGAAGGGTGCCAAGATACCACCATTCGGAAACTGTGGTTCGGTTAGCCAATGTATAGAATGGAACTAGGGCAAGTTGCGATGCTTACCTTCAGCATAGTTGGCCATCAGGCGGTTGTGGATATCCTTGTACTCTCCGTCGTTCTCGCCCTCCTTGGTAGTCTTGCGACGGCGAATGGTGTTCCACATGTTCTTGAAACCCATCATGATTTCGTAGCGGTGGAAAATGCAAACGTGGGTGATGGCGGCGCTGTACAGGGCGAAGAAGGAGCCATAGACCAAGGTATTGGCAGCACCAAGGTACGCAGCTGAGTAGTCCATGTACTTCTCATGGTCGTACATTCCACGGTCGTCGAGCGCTCTCGATACATTGTAGAGCTCACCAAAGTGGTCGAAGACGCGGTTGGAATTGATGGGGATGTAGGCCGTGTTCCAGGCGTTGGTGTAGTAGATACCCATAATCACAAATCCCAGCAGCCACATGCCCAGCGTACGGTTGAAGGTCGAGAAGGCGGGCACCATGAGGGGGTCAACGCTGTCGAAGAGCATCACGTTCCAGTCAAAGGTGGGCCAGAAGTTGAACATTCCCAAGCCGTTGCGGAAGCCGGTCGTGATCTCGAGGTTGTGGTTGTTGGGTGCGATCCATGTCATCCAGCTGAAGAAGGTCAGGACCTCGAAGAGGTAGTTGGGGAACCAGAAGTAAATAAACATGGCGCCGAAGGACCAGAGGAAGAACTTGTAGCGGGTCATTGAGTACAGCTTTTTGAACGGGCCCGGTACGGAGGTGTTTGTCTCGTTGTGGAGTGCGGAGTTGAGAGCAATCGTGACGAGGGAGGCGGGCCATACGCAGTAGGAGGGGTAAACGATGAATCGGCGAGTGAGGCCTTTGGGATGTCAACAGCTGATCTTCATTCGTAGACGTTCTCGGTCACTTACCAGCAAGACCGTATCCAATAAAGTTGGTGGATAGCGCGATCAGGATCTGATAGGCAAAGCTCTTGGCGTACGGCTGATTGAAGTACTGGGGAAGAACCTGGGTCCAGACAATGTACTGAGTGTAAGGCAAGGACTTGGCTGTGTTGGCCATGATTGCGATGAGCATGTGCTCCTTCTTGTTGAAGCGGCCTGGGTTGAGCGGCAGCTTGATGCCGAAGCCGAGGGGGATCATGGCGTTTGGCATCCACTTTTCCCACGCCTTGCCGATGGGGAAGGCCAAGAGCTGGGCGACGTTGGATTCGATAGAGATCAGCGGTTGGCGCACACTGAAGAGCTGTGATGGCTGTCAGCTTGTGCTTTGGTCACTGCATGATGCGCAAATGAGGTTACCTGGTTGATGAAAGCAAGGAAGACGGAGAAGAAGACGCCAATGGTCCAGGCCCGAATCGTGCCACAGGGCATGGACGGATCGTCCTTGTTGTCGACGACGGCTCGCACCTCGGCGTACGGGCTGTTGTTGGTGATCAAGGCAGCCTCCAGCTTCATCTCCCAAATGATCTCCTCATGCTTCTCAGGGTTCTCGATAACATCATCATTGTCTGTTACAGTTAGCGTTGCGCAGAGACACTAGTGAGTCGGACCAGGGACTGACCGAGAAACTCGTGAATCTTGATGAGAACGCTGTGAGGGAAGTTTGGGTCACGGTCGTGGATCTTGAGCACATTCTGCATCATCTTGCGCACGCCCTCCAGAGAGAGGGTGGCGGCGATGGCCTTTGCCTCGACGAGATCATCCTCGGTGACATTGAGTTGACTTCCTTGGTGTAAGCTAGGGTTTCGAGCATTAGAAGTTTTATTCATGGTGACTTACGACTCGAAGGCATGCTCCTCGGAGTCCAAGCGATGAAGCTCTTGTGCTTGGTAGTCCTAAAGTACAAACGTCGGTGACTCTTCGTGTCTATCGCAACCTTGATGGTACTCACGGTTGGAATCTTCTCATCAGTCAACACGCCCTGTGTCTTCCCAATCTCAATTGGGGTAACGGGCGATTCGGTCTTCTCGTTCGCCATGGCGTTTTTCGACGACAACGTCGTGTGTGTCGGGGCTAGAGAAGAACAGACTGCAGGTGAGGACGAAGCTGGCTCCCCGGGACGGGCCCGATAATTAAAGTATTTTCAATTACGAGGAAGACGGTAACGCTTATCAGCGGTGCCACCCCGCCGGCGCCCAGATGCCAACCGGGTGCTCTGCATATTATGGACTGCTCGTTCTGGGTAGACGAAAGGTGGCAAGGTTCTGTGGTGATTCTCGGGAGCATACCCAGTCTAGGCCGCCTGGGCAGCATCTTGGCTCGCTCTCGAAAAGATCGACCTTCTCGGACAGGTATGCTGCCGATATCAAGGGTGGTGGACAGCAGATACGCAGGACAGAGAAGATTGGTTCGCAATAGCAGGGTCACTCGCCCCCAACTTGAGCATAAGGCTCGGCGCCGTGCGACCCAGTCTGGTCGCAGGGTCTCGAGGGAAACGATTGCATTGGCCAATTATTTGTTTGGTCACTTGAGGTCAGAGGAAGAGAGGCGGGGAAGACTTGACAGGGTCGCAGAGCTGAGAGGGAGGGACGCCCCAGAGATTTGGAGTTGAACACGGCCATCCCTGTCGCGTGGTACATCGGCTACGTGGGGGAGGGCCACTGCCAGTCAACCGGAGACACGGCGTGTTCATGAGTTTAGTTCCCGCGCTTTTTGCAGCGCTTGTTGTGAGGAGTTGATGATTCTCAGCTCAGATCTACAGCCATGACATGTTTGCGAAAATCATGTTCCACAGGGGGCGACAGACACCGTCAGTGCTTTCTTTTTAGCATCAGAGATTGAGGGTGTGGCTTGCAGGATGACGATACCCTGGGAGATCAATGTCTCCTTTGCGGTATTAGCAAGTCCCTCCAATGAATTAGGTAAGATGAATATGGGAACCACTCAAGAGGTGACAAACGTGATGAATGAGGCAAGTCGCGTAGCTCTGGCAGCAAGCCTCTCCTGTAGAGAGGCACGAGTGGCTTCCCGAAGAGAATATTGCGATGTCGCCAGAGACTTTGAAAACGCCGAGGCTTACAAAAGACCCTCATGGTACTTTTGCTTCTCTTATGGTCCTGGTTGACTGCATCAAGGCTAGCTACACTTGTGGAAGGAGGAATCAAGAGGGCTTCAGCTGACGGATGTTTCCCTGTTGGAGGTCCAGCCTGTATGCATGCATGTCCCGGAGAGACGGTTCAGTCAGCTTGTGGCCTTGAACCGGGATGCTGCGAACAGCAAACAAAGCAAAGGGCGGTTCCATCGGCCAGCAGTCGCTCAATGCAGAGATGAGAGGGATGATGAAGAAAGGCCGAACGACGGGAACCAAGTGTCACTGGGGATGAAGAGAGACGGATCACGTGTACCATGCAAGGGCATTTAAGGTTAAAATTGGCGCCAACACGGGCCAGCTTGTACATCGCCAGCTGGCAATAAGCTCTCTATGGACTCTGCCAGCTGACCACAGTCTCCTCTCTTCTTGCATCTTTCTCTCTTCCTACGTCCTCTTCATCCAACTTCACATCATCCTCAGAGCTGAAGTCTTTCGCAGTCGTTGCCGCCGCTATATCTCACACGCCATATCCTGCAGCTCTGAATCATGTCTCATGCCGGGAACTTTTGTGCGTCAAACATGGCGTCAAAAAGAGAATTGTTCCCGCGACATGGAGCTGGGAGTAAAGACGAAGGCTGGCGGAATATGTCGCCAACCAACTGCGCTTGATTCGATAGGTTGTCCCGTGAGACCAGCCCGCAACTGACTGTCTCTGCTCCCGAATGAGATTGATTGCGTGGCAGGTCTGTGCCGCTCACTAGCCATCGTTCAATATCCCCCCCCCAGCATCCATGTTGGTCTTCGTCTCGGTGGATTTCCTTCAAGCGGCCGTTCAGGGCCCCTGCAATGATACCCCTCTTTACCAACGACCCTCGATATCTCGAATTGGTCGGGTATCGGCATGCACAGTTCTCGTCAAGGACCAGTCGAATCATGTCTACGCGTCGGCAGGTTTCAATCCTCCTCCAGCGTCCCGTTCGGGCAGGAGGATAAGGCTCGCGCTATATAAAAGTCGGCACGACCACTTCCTTGGCTTTTCTTGGTTTTCTCTTGGAATCTTCTTGGGCCTTCAACCATCCCTCTACGCTCACATTTTGGCTTTATCCTATCAAACGTCCTCCAATCATTTGCACCTTCTCCGCGTTTGAGTCCCTTGGCGTTTCTGGCCTATCTCTGCCAAACTTGCTCTTCCCACAGAGGCCACCCCTCACGAGCCGACTTATCTCATTCCGTCAAACACCACTTACGGCAACGGCGCCATCATCTCAGTGCCAACGGGCTAACCATTGTGCTGTTCGATAGCATCGATCGATTCGCAGTGGCTGGCTTGGCCCGTCTTGTCGTGCCGCAGGTGGCGCTCAATGGAAGTCTGATCGAAATGGAAGGTATTCTGGAATAAACCCAGAAAAGGGGACGTCCAGTTGATGGCCACAGTCGAATGCGATTCGTCAACCAACCCTGGGCTTATCGCCATATCTCGCCAAGCAGCCAAGCCTTTTGGTCCAGCAGGCCTCCATCGTCAACTCTTTCAGTTTCAACGCTGCTGGCAACAAGTCGGCAGATGCCGCTTGATATTCGGCTATCCGCGCAAAGGTGCTTGTAAGAGCTGCCGTCTGGAGATTGGGCATGCAGCCACGCCTGCCACAAAGAAGTGCTGTTGCACAGTTCCACGAAACTACACCCACAATCCCGGCTGCAATTATTCGGTCGCGGAGGCCGCTCGAGTCTGGATGAGAGACCCTTAGCATGCAAGCGCATCCAACCTGCACATGTGTGGTGGGTTCAGAGGACGCCACGCGCATTGCAACACTGGGCCCAGTCTTCTCCCACGAACTTCGTTAGTACCGGGTGATCACCTGCTTTCCAACGTTCTGGATGAAATGAATCTGGTGTTTCGCCACTGAAGAAGTGTTTCGTCATTTACACCTGCAGGCCGTGTGGGGCTGCGCGCATTATCAGTGGCATCGCCACAGGATCGACGACTACCTGCAACATCGCGAACGGTAGATGGAACTCCTCAGTACTGGCTATTCATCGCGGGGTTGAGCAACAGAGACCAGACATCTCAAGCGGGATGATTGCCACCCATCTACGGTCGCCGTATTCTTCTCATCCTCTGTCACGGGCTGGTGATACGACGTCTCTGAAGGAGCGGAGGAAGTCCTCGTTTGGGTAGCCAAGACCTCGCATTCCGATACCTGCAGCAGCAGACAGGGCTCAGGTGCAGGTGTTCCCTTTGTCCCATGCGTAAACGATGCTCCTATCACTATTGGCGCAACCGCCGGCATCGATGCAGCTTTGGGAACACCAGCACCATCACGACATCCCGAGAAAGCTTTCGCGAGCATCGAGGCTTCGCTTTTACACCGAGCCCTTCTTGATCATCTGCTATTCCCGTTTGTTAGGCAACCGTACGATTCACGCGTTTACATGCGCAACGCCTTTGCTTCTGATGATTCGCGAGGAACTTTTTGGTGCTCCTTGCTAGGGAAGTGATGGCATGCTTTTGGATATCTCCGTTGGCTCACGCGCCGCCGCAACTGGTTTGCGGGCTACGAGAGCCTTTGGTCGGATGATCTGAATCGGGAAGAGATTGGCGACATATCTAGCTTGCGCAATCATGTCAGCCTGCTGTGCCGAGCTCCTTCTCCTTTGGTGCAGCCATCGTACGTCAGAGCAAGATCTTCTCAGTACCAACGAGTCGGTACTGGAGTGACATTGTCTGGGTAAGTGTGTACATAAACCATGTCATCTCAACCAGCTGGATGCCGGCTCGGGCTCACCACGATAAGGGCTACGAAGTTCCAACCTGAACTGAACGGATGATAGCAGTCTAGATTGACCAACACCTTTACTGACCCATATCAGCGATCCTAGCCGGTGCATGAGTCTCGTGCGGCCGCAATTCGGTTCCTTCCAGGAAGAGTGTGGCGACATCACATTGTTCTGCGTTGCCTTCTCAGCAGATATGCTATGCAATGTACCATGCTGCCAGCCGGTCGATTGTCACTTCATGTCAGAGGATTGACGTCCGGGCACATGTCAGCATGGCTGCACGTATATCCTCCTGTATCATTACCGTCTACGTTCGGGACCGAGCCGAGCAGCATGTACGCAGCTGAGGGTTTAGGCTTCATCATGGAATAGACGAACAGTAGAAGACCGAAGTTTGCTTTGGTTCTGAAATATCAATCTCGAAAGTGGATACAACCGACGATGAATAACAATGGACACGGCTCGGATCCCATTCCGAGCCCCTCCGGTTCTGAAAGATTTTTTTTTTCTCGATGCCTTTCATACTGTTATTCTGACATGAGGCCGATGATATGCCTTGCTAAGGCCGAGCGTGACTCTGGCTTCCTCAAATTTTCGACGGGATGATGTCTAACCACCATCCTTATTAATCCTCTTGACGAACCTATCAACTTCAATTTAACCAAAAGCAGTGAAAGACTAGGTATGATAATTACACTATATGCTTGATAACTAAGCTCCCGCTTACTCACTCCGCACGCTTCGGATAGGCTGAGCAGCTGCAGCTCCTCTATCAAGCTTCCAACAAACGTGAGCATGTGGTTCAACTGCTCACAATTCAACCTCGCATCACGATCAACAGCCGCGGTACTTTGAATATCCCACGCCGAGGTTCTGGCTCAGAAGAAGCTCCTCTTAGATAAGCGAGCTCTTGCTTCTCCCCTATCAGCATTCGGGTTTCAATTCAGGGTTCTCGGCACCCGCGGCGCCACCGGAAAGGTTCGA
Organism: Colletotrichum fructicola Nara gc5; assembly: GCF_000319635.2. Taxonomy (NCBI): domain Eukaryota; kingdom Fungi; phylum Ascomycota; class Sordariomycetes; order Glomerellales; family Glomerellaceae; genus Colletotrichum; species Colletotrichum fructicola. The sequence goes on along the minus strand of NW_027094051.1, from coordinate 131,602 downwards.
GCATCTAGACGAACACAGTGTACGCTGTTGGAAATCGGGCACCCCGCCTTGGAGATCGTGTGTTCTATGGTTTCCAAGACTATAGTGTCTCGAAGTAAGCCTCGTGGACGCAGGTGACGTCTTCCCTGGGCAGAATAGCCTCTAATCCTCTGTCTCATCAGGAGTCTGTTCTCCAAGGAGTTCGTAGACGGCCGTGCGTTGGTTTATTGTCTTCTTTTAGAAGTCGGCTACGAGTAGATTAGTCAGTGATGTCATGGCAAACGTGCATCTTATCTATACATGTATCGTCCGATCTTAAACGTGGTTTGAGAGGTGTCAAACGATTACCGAAATAGTACAACATATGTTTCCGGTCCGGGAAATCCGACTGATCTAAGCGTCCCTTCTCCGGCTTCTTTTCCACAATGCCGGGGGCAAACAATTGTGTTGATGTCAAGGTTTTTCTAATCGCTGTACGTGCCTTGTAAAACTCATCGCAACCCAAGCTTTAGGATCCGACATGCGGAACTCTTTTACTTGAGGAGGTTTATGAAACAACCTTCTGCAGAGGTATATTGACGTTACATCAGACGGAATTTCGATCCCACCCACGACTCGATTCGCAGGCTCGTCCCTTCTCAACCCCTTTCGGAAACGACACCATACCTTCCCAACCCCATCGCCGCGCCAAGCAGGATCGCAAAAGGCGCGGCTACACCATAGTACCTCCCCCCAACATACGCCGTGGCCGCGACCACGATCCACCACGGGTCGTCCCCCAGACTCCTCCCCGCCTGGAACCCCTCGTCCAGAAACCCAACTTGCCAGATCCTGTACACTGCCGTGTAAATCAGCCCAACAGCCGCGGCATTCACGCCCCTGACGGCCGCTTTGACCCACGGTCTGCTCCGCAACACGCCCCAGACGCCCATCGTGCCGTGAACCAGCACAATGCCCGGGGTGAAGATGCCGACGAACGCAACCACCGCGCCGGCCAGGGGCGAGCACCCCGCGTTAGCCGCGGTGAGCCCGCCCAGGAACACGGCGAAGTTGAAGTTGGGCCCCGGAAAGGACTGGGCGATGGCGAGGCCGATGAGGAAGTCCCGCGGGGAGACCCAGGTTTCGGCGACGACGTACTCGCGCAGCAGGGGGATGACGACGGGCCCGCCGCCGAAGATGATTGTGCCGGCGAGGTAGAGGTTGGAGAAGAGCCTGTAGAGGATGGGCAGGTCGGCGACCACGCCGCGGACGGTTATCGTTGTGAGGAAGGTGGCGAAGAAGGTGAGGATGAGGGTGGTGCCGGATTTCCAGGAGAAATCGAGGCGGAACTCCTTCGGGATGACGCGGGGCTCTGGGGCCGTATTTGCGCCGGACAAGACGGGCTCGTCGCGGGTCGGTGCCGATATGCGGGTTGCGGGAGACGGGCCGGCCAAGTCGTGCCCGTGAGCACCGTCGTCCCGTGACCTTTCTCTCCTCCTCCCGCCCAGAGCCCTCAACACCCCGATAATTCTCCTCGCTGGGCGGTGAACCCAGCGGTAATCATACACAACGGCCGCAACACCCGCCGTGGCCATCAACACGGGAAAGTACCAGAGCGCATTGTACATCATACCTGCCGCCGCGGCCAGGAACACGAGCGTGCGGGTGAGTCTATCAGTCACGGCTTTGTGCGAGAGCTCGACGGCGGCGAGGGCAATTATGCCCACCGTCGCGGCGTTGAGGCCGGAGAGAAGGGCATAGACTGCACAGGGGAGCGAGGAGCCGATGCTGGAGACACCGATGGAGAGGGCATACATGCCCACTGATCCCGGAAGGCTTTTTATGGGAAAAGAGGGTTAGACAGAGGCTGCGAATAGGGGTTGGTCTTTCTACCACTCGTGGACGTTTCATCCTTACCTCCAGATGAAGAAAGCCAAGATGGCACCCGGGGCTCCATGTCGGATCAGGTTGATGCAGTATACCATCTTCGTGCTCGCCGGGCCGGAGAGAGCCTGGGAGATGCTGAAGAGTTCTTGGTACTATTCTTCGAATCAGAGGGGGCTTGAAGTCATCATCGGGATCGCGAGGGTTGTAACCATTTGCTCGTCGATCCATTGCAGGCGTTTCACGAATCGGTCATGCAGCTGCGGTTGTTAGTCAACGTGTACGACTGTGCAACTTCTCGACGAGGATCGTTGAACAGACAATTTTGAAGTGCACTGGTGGTCCCCCGAACGCCGTGAGGCCGAGGTGCCAATTATGCTTCAAGATGTTGGCTGCATATTCTGCCGTTTTTCGCAAACGGGTTTCCATGGATGGGGAAAGCATGCTGCAAGGGCGCTCTAGATTCAAGGCTACATCAACGACATTCGATGTTCCCATTTGCAACCTCTACCGGTCGCCTGTGCGAGACTTCCATTTCCAAATGAACCTTGGATGCGTTGTTATCGGTCAATTAGGTTACCGCGCACGCCATTTCCCGTGACTGCCAAGACCGAACCATCCCTCTTCGGCAGGTAAAGCAGAAAATAGCCAGCATGTGCCCAAGTTTTCCGGCAGCATGGACTCGGATTGAGATGTGAAACTTTCTTTTGAAAAGAAAGGCCTTTGACACGTTCGACAGAGCTTGAATCTGTTTATTTGTCTCGCTCGGCTCAGTTGCCGTGCAGATCGTCATCAATGATAGGGGACCGAGGACAGGGCGGACATGTGAGACCAGACAGAATTCTTCAGGGCCAGATCTTGATCCGAAATTCCAAAGCGCCGTGAGCTATTTTGGGGATTCTAAGACGGATCGGCAGGGTGTAATTCCTTTTGCAAGAATCGGGAATGGGCTATTGGGCATTAGACATTATGATGTACGATTAAAGACAGCAAGCGGGGGGCTGTTGCTGAAGAAACGCAACTGTATCAGACATCATCTGCTTTCATCCGAGACTCTCATGGAATGCTTCTTTTCATGATCTCGGACCTGCGCCTGCGTTTGACGGCCCAGAGCCGCAACAAAAAGACGCGTGCGATGCTGAGCGCCAAGGCCAACAGTTCGGCAATGACGCCAGACCACGCAACGACCAAGAAGCGCAGCCCAATCGCGGCGTCTGCGGGGACGTCCGGGAATCGATTGAGGTAGCGCACGAGGAAGCTGGCGTTGGACGTCAAAATTGAGGCCGAGATGACGTGGAAAGCCACGGGCAGCGCCAGCACACCAGTCCTGAGCCACGGATAACGCTGCTCGACGCCACCGTCGGAGAAGAAGGCGAGACAGCTGAACAGAGCAGGAGACACGACGTCGGCCACGACTGCGAGCACGTATAGAACGAATGCCGGGGCATTATCCAGGCGCAGCGGCTCCGCGGCATCGAAGGCTGCGAAGAAGGGCTGGCTCGCGCGAATGCAGGATTCGGTGGCCGATGCATTTAAGTGTGTAGATTGGCAGGTGTCCATCATGTGGCCGGCGCGGTACAGCGAATCAGCGACGTCATGCAGCACAGCTGGCATCTGCAGCGGGCGGAGGGGCTGGATGAAGACGTAATTGGCGGCGTCCCGGTGCGCGGTGTTGTTCGCAAGCCATTCCCATGCGAAGGAGTCGAGGAACCAATGCATTCTGGCTAGGTAAGGAGGCGCATCGCCGGCGGCTGCGGCGGCGACGCCTCGGAACTTTGATGGCGGTTAATGGTGTGCTGGTTCTCCAACGGTCTGCCCCCTTTTGGGGAACCTTTTGAAGGGTCCGGGCGGCTAGTGGCAGCGCTTACCGAGACCATTGAGAAGGGCTTCCCGCGCAGGTCGGTGGTTTCTAGGTGGCTGCCTCTGAGGAGGCTGGTGCCGGATATCATGAGCATCAAGACGCAGGCGATGGCGGCGAGCTTGGCCGTGATGAAGGCGCATTTGGCGGCGGAGAGTGGGGCCGTGCTTGGGGACTTGTACGGGGCCATCGCGGACGGGATGACGGCCGGTGTTGCGCTTGACGCGATAGAAGATGAAGCTTGGCCGGAGCCATGATGGTGTTTCCTCGAACGCCCTTTATAGGAGGGTACTTGCAACAACGACGATTTGTCAATCGTACTGGCGGTGACTGTTGTATGCGGGTGCAAGACAAGATGCAAGAATTGTCGTGATGTGATTCCTCACCGTGAGGTCTCTAAGGTAGGTTAGTGGGTGATAGCGATAGGGCTTACTGAGGGGCATGTGAATACGGCTTCGTATCGCACAGCGACCTCACCAACTGGGCGTAGACTGCATCGTGTTGGTGCTGATAAGCTTCATAGCGGCTCCACGTCCCCTCCCCAAACACTTGCTTGAGGCACCCGAAGAGGCGGTGTCAGCCAAAACGAGGGAGCAGAGATAAGCATCTTCGCGGGACAGGCTCAGATGCGGATGGCAGGTCCTCGTGGATGATTGGAAACGGCGGGCTCGTTTCAACAGAGAGGCTGAGAGTGCTTGACCATTGTCTAAGGATGTCTTAGGTAAGCATGAAGCATCTGAGACAGCGCTGAACTGGACGGGAGGCAGGAGCAAAAGCCGGAGTATGGTTAGTCCGGATCTGGTTCGCACCTGATGTGTAGGTCATCACGTGGCCCCGACCGGACTTCCCTGAGTGCAGTGGAGTGATGTGGAGGGAAGGCAGTGCCCGGTTCAGTGGGGTGACCATCGTTGCTTCCCTGGGTGAGCAGTGGAGTGCGCGGGCAGTGAGTACGTACCTCCCCTAGCCAAAGGTACGGATAAGCGAAAATGAAGCCTGCGGGCAAGTGGGCGGTTTCCAGAGTTTCGACGCGTCTGGCCGCTCTCTCCTTTTTTCTCTTGATTTTTCTTTTTCCTTCGCTGATTTCCGCAATGTCCGAGTGGATCCCTCAGTTGTCATCACCAACCGGCAACAATAAGAGACAGAGTCAAGTGAATCAATCCTGTTTGTGACAGTTGTGTGCCTGTTGGCTGTGCATGTTTCGCTCAGGTTTCTGCAGCCAGCGCCTGTTTATTCCGCGGACCAACACCTGGGCTGCATGCCCTTGCCTTGCCCTGCCCTTCCAGGCTCTCCTGAGTCCTGAGAGGAGTCCAGCGGCAGGCCTTCACACCCTCAGCGAAAGGGAGGGTGCCATTTCCAGCATCGCCTGCATTTCGTCCAATCTACCGCTCGACATGAACAGCATTGATCCCAGTGATCCCCCGACATTCGACAATCGTCATCTTTTTGCAAACTCTGGTTCAGTGGTTCTCGGTGTCGCTCCTCATGAGCATGTGCACAGTGCACACACACGCAGTACTATTTCTACGAATACCTTATTCAGTTACCTGCTTTATTAGTGTACCTACTATGTAAAGTGTAAGGTGTAAGGTATTGATTGCACCATCAATCAGCGGAACAGGCCACCACCACCAAGTCATCGCTGCTCGTCGCTCATCGATCGTCGCCCGTCGCCCATCACCGCATCGGAGTCGTCGTCGCTAGTCGGCGAGCTAACGCAGGCACAAATTGTAATTTTACAACTCATCACTGATAGCCTCACCACCTGAGCTGACTGCGGAACAGAGTACGTACCCAGATGACAGTACCGCCGTCCCGCCCCCAATGATGGTCCAGACCTGCAAACCCAGGAAATTGAGGGCAGCAAAGACGCAGCGAATCTTGCAGTGCTGATGAGTGGATGAGTCCACGACTCCAGAGTAAGAAAAAATTAGCATCTGCGCAGCATCCGTCGCTGCCCGTCTCCACGTCAGGTCCGGCCGCCCGCTTGAACCGCTGTCCGCACCGTCTCTCATCTTCCTCTCTGGGCCTTAGCAGCGCCTCTCTCCCGTGTCTATCAGCACTCTCATCGCTGATGATGGTCTTTCCGTCCAGGAGGATCACCCTGACTTTGACTGCCCTGACCTGACTGCGTCTCCAATTTTTGCATGTCCAGCATCCCAACCCAACCCAACCTATCCATCACCCATCCATCCATCCATCCATCCATCTCATCACGTCCGCATCGGATCCTGTTTTCCCCTCCTTCCCTTCCCCCCCTCCACCCCTTTCTGCATTCTGCCCCGTTTCTTGGTTTCTTCCCTGGTTTTCCTTGACGACACCGCCGGCACGTTGTTCGTCCTGTCTCGTCCCTGCTTTCCTGGTCCTTGTTGGTGCACTTGCTGTCGTTGATTGTCCCTCATTTGCTGCTGCTTGCTTAGCATCCATCAATCTGCCGTCATTTCGCCTCTGCCCAATTGCCGTCAACCTCTGGACCCTCTCATCTCCCAGAGTCTCCAGTCACCCAGACTTCCGGCTTCAGACTTCACATCCAACCTGTGCTTTGGTTTGGAGTCTGCAGATAGCCACCAGCTGGAATCCTACCTTGCCAATTGCCTATCAGCTCGTCAATCGACCATCGGCGACGGCATCCTCACACTTTGACACTCTTCGTCCGACCTCCGGCTCCTCCAATCCTCCTCTACCTCTACTGCGTACCTTACCTCATTCTTACGCTTATTCTTCCCTCTTCAACCACCCCTCTTACAGCCCTATCCTGTCCGTGCTAGAGGCCGCCTGTTTTGTTTGTAGCATTGGATTTCTTCTCCAACCAACTCCGGTCCTTCTTCACAGCCTACCTGCTACTCGGACCTGGGACAGACTTTTTCTGGTCTCACCTCTTCTCCGGACATTGACGGCACAGTCGCTCGCTACCTACGTTTCTCTTCCCTTTGCCGCTCACGGACGTCCCTCCTTTTTCGCTGTTTCTGTACATTCACCATCACCCAAAACAAAAGTCATCAACATTCTTCGCCAATCCCTCCTCCCCTACGGTCTTACCTGCTACCCCTAATCCGAATTGAACAACACTCTGAACCCGTCCACCGACCGCGGGATCGTCAGCAGGGCCCAGGCACACACGCACCGCGCTCCCTCAACTCACTTCAACTCAGACTCACCCCGCCGTTCGTTTCTATACTACCCTGAGCCCTCCAATCCTGAGACGAGGCGCTCTCGAACGACAGAAGGAAACCTCTCAAACATCTCTCCAAAAGCGCACGAAAGGCCAGCCAACCCGACCTATTTCCAGCAGTCTCCTGTTCGACACAGACAGCAACTCAAACCTTGTGACCTTTGACACCGGCCACCCCGCTACCCGCATCCCAGCCAATTCGAGACAGTTGACCTGGGCTTCGCGCACACTGAGCATCAAGGGGTTTGTACCCACAGACGCTGCCTTCGTCTCGTCTCATCATCCCTCGTCGAAAAGACAAGACGACCAAGCACCGGCCAAGCCTGCGCCAGGGATCTGCCCGCAATCCCCCCCGTCAGAAGCCAGGCTCTACCCTTTCGCATAATTGCCTTCTGCGAGTGAACTGAACCGGACCCCAGCACCCAGACCAGGCCAACACCCAGGATCCCAGGGAAACCATCAATCAACATTACCTACTCCATACTGTACGGCACACACAACGGGAGCACAATACACTTCGACAAGCATACAGCATTAGCATAGCCCGTCCCCCTGCTCCACGCCAGACTTCTACTCCAGTCCGCGCAATACCACCTGGTATCCATCACCCTGAATATCCACATCTTCTTCACGCCTGTCTGCTGGTGTTGCCCCGTCCTCCCCAAGGCCCAGGCGAGCGAGCGAAGCAACCAAGGAGGTCTCGGCATACCGTCCTGCCCAAACTATTGTTACCACCAAACAAGCTTTTTTTCTTTTCTTGTTCTTGTTTCCCTCTTCCCAACCTCTTAGCCCGACGATGCAATGATGATATACGGGCATCAAGACGTTGATCTTAGCGGTCCCAGTCCAGGTTCGCCGCCAGGCATGACGTCCTCCAAATCGTCAAAGTCCTCTTCCTTCAAGTCTTTCCATTCCGACGACAACAGCGTCCTGGATGACGTTAGCCATTTTGAAGATATCGGTCTCGACGACGATGCAAACAATTACGAAGCCGCCCGTGTCCGCGACCCTCACGCTGTCAAGAACCCCCATGGCCAGCCGTACGCGAGATCCTACTCGACGAGTTCCACCGAGTTCCGCCCGACATCATGGAAGCGACCTCCCTCTCGCTCTCCGCCCGTGACGAGAGACCTGGCCAAGCCGAGGAGTGCGACCAACGCCGCCGCTGACCTTGCCCCGAACTCCCGCTCTTCACGACCCCCTTTCCTTTCTCTCAAGACCGACGGCCACGCCCTCAGCAATGGCCGCAGCCCGAGCGCTGGTCGCCTTCCCGACCGTCACAGGAGTCCGGTGAACCCGAGCCAACGAGGCTTCGCGAGCCACTCGACGACCTCCCTCCCCTTCTCTCGCCGAAACCGCAGCCCGAGCCCCAACTTCTCATTACTTCCGAGAGACCCCAACATGCCCATGAAGCTTCGCCGCGGCAGCTGGCAGTCGAATCAGGACCGTAAGTCAATTTTTGAGCTGGAAAAGGAGTGCGACGAGGACGACACCGACGACATCCCCGATGGCCTCATCCTCGACAACGTGCCAATCTCCCCCCGCCCGCGATCAGAGCGCACACCGAGCAGGCCGACCTCGTCAGGAGCGTCAAAGTCGAGATCGCCAAACAGACCACACCAGAAAGAGCGCGTTCGCAGTGTCGGGAACGGAACACCCCCTGTCCCTGTTGACTCAGGATGTCTGCGATCCCCCTCCTGGAAGTCCGACACAGCCCTCTCCTCCATTGGGGAAAATGGCCACGCGCCGCCGCCGGAGCCGCTCAAAACCCGTGCAAAGAGCTGGAACCTCGCACTGGAGCACCTCAGCTCCGAGGCCAAGGCCCTCACCGAGAAGCTCGAGGAGCACTCCGACTACGTCCGCGAACGCGCCGCAGAGAACGCGAACCCCTCGGGGCGTCCCAACACGTGGAGCGGCAAGCAGCTCGAGCAGCAGCAGCATGTGCAGAAGCCCAGGGTCAAGTCTGCGCTGCCCGAGCTCCCGCCGATCCGGCACCAGACGAACATCATGATCGACCCACTTCCAATTTCCAAGGAGAAGGAGGCCGTCCTGAGTCGTACGCGCCCCTCCTGGCTCCCACCCAAGGACCCGGCCGAGGAGAGGCGCCACCTGCGCGAGTACAAGAAGATGATGGCGCGCAGCGCCGAGGCGGATCGTCGCCGCGAGGTTTCGCGGCAGGCGAAGACGGCGACACGCGACTCTACGGCGGACAACCTGCAGCGGATCTGGGAGGACGACATCATCCCCCGATGGAAGGACGCTGTCCGCGAGCGCCGCACGCGCGAGCTTTGGTGGAAGGGCATCGCCCCGCGCAGCAGAGGCACCGTCTGGGCGAGGGCCATCGGCAACGAACTCGGCCTCTCGGAAACGTCGTACAACGCCGCCCTGGGCCGGGCTCAGGAGCTCGAGGAGCGCGTCAACGGCGGCAGAGGCGACTCGGAGGACATCAGGAAATCAGCGTGGATCTCGAGCATCCGCAAAGACGTGGCCGAGCACACCTGGCAGGATCTGCGTATCTTCCAGGTCGGCGGACCGCTCCACCAGAGCCTTGTCGACGTGCTGTCTGCATATGCTCTGTACCGCAGCGACATCGGCTACGTCAAGGGGTGTAACGTAAGTGACCTATCTTCTTTTTGAAACACCCGCGTCACACCACATCGTCGGACTTTATACTAACGTCTTCCCAGACCGTCGCCGCACTCCTACTGCTGAACCTGCCCACGCCAGCATCGGCCTTCATCGCCCTCGCCAACGTCCTCAACCGCCCTCTCCCCCTCAGCTTCTACTCCGACGACCCGGGCGCCAAGGCGTCGGCCTACAACCTCGTCATGCAGACCCTCGGCGCAAAGTCGGCCCAGCTGCACGAGCACCTGACCAAGGACATCTCCCAGGGTGACGCCGACTTCTACCTCGGCAACTTCTTCATGGGCCTTGGCACCAGCCATCTGCCCATGGACGAGGCCGCGCGCCTGTGGGACGTGTACGTCTTCGAGGGCGACACCGTCCTCGTCCGCGCCGCCGTCGCCATGCTCATGCGCCACGAGATGGCGCTGCTCGGCATCAAGTCGCCCGGCGAGGCCAAGAAGTACATTGAAGGCGGTGCCAACAACAAGGACGCCCGCAAAGCCGTTGTCGGCGACGACGGAGCGGAGGACCGCTGGATGAAGCTGGTCCGGGAGGCGGGCAAGGCTTGAGAATCCCTCGCCTCCGCCTCTCATACCCGTTGCTTTTAACGCTTGAATGAATTACACTCGGACTTTTGGAACATACGACATGATCCTAACTGTTTATATCTAATCTCCTGGGCCGCGGGCGGGAAGCAGTCACCCCCCGGGCCCCCATCGGAGGCGAATCACATACACACAAACGACGAATATCAATACACACCGAGCCCCTGGAACAGCGAGAAAGGGGCTTGAATGTGGAGGAGGTCGTGTATAAAGAAACACCGGCGTCAGTGGCGCGATGGACAAGCATTTTGTGGGAGCTGGTTTTTGTGTGGCATTTTTTGTCTCTTCTATTCTTCTCTTCTGGATCTTGGGGGCGGGAGTTGTTCTTTTTATTCCAAAAATCATCACACGTCGTACCAGGGGATGTTTCGCAGCGCGCGAGCATCGCCCGTGTCTCGGTCGACGTAAAGACTTATACGGGCCAAATGGGGGAATTGTAGATATATATACAACACCGCCTTCACACGCGGGAATACCTTTGTGGATAAAACCAAATGTCTTTTTTTTCTTTTTGTGGTGTGTCCTCTTCTGGATACCTACGGGATTATTTACACATTACCTGTATAGAAAGAAGATTTCCCTGCATTTTCTTTGGCGTTTTCTTACCTTTTATAACCTACGTTCTTGGGCGTCGCTTGCGATCCACATCTTGTTGGTTCCTGGCCAATCCAGGTGGGAGTTCTGTGTTGAACTTTGGAGCAGGTGTTGATCACTTTTCTGTGCTGGGGGGTGTTTGGGGAATATCCTATTCGTCATCAAAGTCGTATTGTAGAAGAAATCCATGGAGAGTGTTGTGTATTTGTGCCTCCGGGGTGATTGCCCGCATGATGCGTGAATGTCTCCAGGATACCGAATGAGATGTAGAATGAAAGGGTATGACATTGGGAACGCATGCTTCGGCTTGGGCAGGCTGCTGCCGAAATGCATCTTGTGGGGGTCCCTGAGAGACGATGTTGAAGCCCCTACTCAACGCTAGGATAACGCACCGAATATGGCATCGCAAAATTTTTTTGGAGAACCAGGCGTTTTCACTCGCTTCATCATTAAGCTGAGGGGCAAAAGGCCGTTAAGAAACCTACTCCAACAAATACCCTCATGTAAATCATCATCATACACATTGGTGATGCGAAAGGTGTGGTGTCTTTCAAATCCATAATGAATTAGCCGTCCTTTACCACCCCAGCCTCCACCTGACCGCCCAAATGGAACAAACAACTGGGAATGGAGGCTTTGATCCCTATACTTTTCAACTCTCTTCTCCTCCTCCACTACCTTTTTTGCGCAATGATACTTCCCGTCGCGGCTGATGATCTAAACCAGGAAAAGCAAAGGAAAACACCCCCTCTCTCTAGGCAACAACCTCCTCGGACTCCTCGAGCACCTCCTCCACAATCTCCTCGATGATCTGCTCCTCGCCCTCGGGCACCGCGGCCTTCTTGGAGAGGAGGTGGGCGACAATGTCGCTGGGCAGGCCGAGGTCTTCGCGCTCCATGGAGACCTCCTCCTCGAGGGACTCGCGCCAGGCGTGCCACTCGGCCAACTGGCGGCGGCGGCCCTCGACGACCTCGCGGTCGGCGGAGGCGCCACGGTCCTGGTCCTCCTGCTCGAAGACGCGGGAGTACTCGCGGAGGTTCTTGCGGATCTGCTTCTGCTCCTCCTTGCTAAGGAGAGTCGCGGGGCGGGGCCGCCACGCCAGCTGCTTGAACTTCTCGATGGGCTCCTCACGGAGGCACTCACCCTTGAAGTCGTAGATGTGGTAGCCGTTTTCCATCTGTAAGCAAAAGTTAGCGGTGAGTCGAATGAGTCAAGGGGTGTGAGTCAGTGGAGTAAGACATACGGGTGACTTCCAGGCAGAAGCCCAGGAGGCGACGAAACGTCCTGAGGAGTCCCACTCAATGTCGGTGACACCGTAGTGGTCGCCAGTGTTCATGAGCTGGAGGTTTGCGGTCAGGTCCTTGTCGGACTCGGGCTTCTCACCCTCGAAGTCGAGGTCGAAGAAGTCCAGGTCGGAGCTCTGCTGGTTGTGGACGGTGGCGATGACGACGAAACGTCCGCGAGGAGACCAGTAAATGGCGTTGCTGTTCTTCTTGTCCAACGTGCGGAGGTGCTTGAAGTTGCCGACGGCGTTGCCCTTGGCCTTCTCGGGGCAGAAGAAGGCAACGGACGTCTTGGGGGCGACGGCCGTTGGGCCGACGGGCTCCGTTGTTGTGATGATGACGAATCTGTCGCCCTTGGGTTCCCACGCAAAGTTGATGACAGTGTCCTTGATGGTGTCGACAACCTCGACGGGGACGCCCTTCTCCTTGATGCGGAAGATCTCGAGGGTTGTGGCCTGCGACTTCTTGGACTTGGAGTGACGGTCGACCTTGACGCAGAGGTAGGCGGCCTCGGATTGCCAGTGGAGCTTGGCGTCGGAGACAGAGAAGAGGGGCAGTTGTCTGACGACTTCCTTGTTGGGGATGCTCATGAGGCCGACCTTGGCGGGGTTGCTGCCGATTTCAGGGGTCCAGTAGGTAAGGAGCTGCTCGTATGTCTTGACGCCCTCTCTTTGCACGGTGGCGGGGGCCCAGTCGAAGTCCATAACACCCTCGATCTTGATGGAGGTCTTGTCGAGGAGGTTCATGCGGGGGAGTTCGTAGATAGAGATACCGGTCTGGTAGTTGAGACGGGCAACGTACTTCTCGTCGGCGGACCACTTGAACGCGGGCCAGAGGAGCTTGCGCTGCTTGGCCTCGTCCAGGCCAGTCATGTCCAGGTTGGCGAAGGAACGCAGAGGCTTGCCGCTCTCGACGCTCCAGACGATGTAGTTCTTGCCATCCTCGTCGATGGACAGCGCGGGGTGGCCCTCCTCGGGGATGGAGATGGGGCGGGCAGACCAGGTAACAAGGTAGTTCTCGTTGGGGGACCAGTCGACAAAGGTAACGTTGGGGTGGGCGAAACGCTGCTGCCGTGTCCATGAGGCACCGCCCCAGATCTGAACACCCTGGTTGTGGACCGAGGTGAGGTAGGTGCCCTGGGGCGACCAGCGGACGAAGCTGTCGGTCCAGTTCTGACGGTCGACGATGTTCTCGGGCACGTCCTTCTCGTTGTTCCAGAAAACGCCAACAGTCTCGCCACGGTACATGGCGAACTGATCTCTGCCGCGACCACTGGGGTCCTTCAGGAATGATCTCAAGTGCTCCTTCTCGATAAACTCCTCAATCTGAGGCGGCGTGTACTCCTCCTGAACCTTGCCCTCCTTTCCATAGCGCTCAATATCGGTAAGCTTGTTAACGCGAAGGGTGTGCTTCTTGTCGAGAGGGACCTGGTCAAGTCCGCGGACAGCGGCGGCGGCCTCACCGGGGGAGGAGAACTCGACGAAGGCAAATCTGTTCTGGGTGTCAGCATCCCATCGTGCTTCTTTCTTTGCGCAACCTGACCCCCCGCAGCGCGGGAGCAGGTGCAGCAGATCCACTGGGCGAGACGTACCTCAGCGACTTGCCGTTGTCGCCCATGGGCATGTAAATCAGATCCTCCCTCGTCTTTCCAACAGAGTTCAACTTTTTCAACAAGAACTTGACAAGCTTGGGCTTCTGTTCCTCGGTAACCTCGGGGAGGCCGTCGACGACGACGAAAGCGTCGTAACCCTGCTCCAACTGAACCTCGTACTTCTCGCGCAGGTCGGAAATGTCAATCTCCTCCTCATCGTACTCCTCCTCGTCGAGGTTCGCGTCCTGCAGCTGGGCGAACGCCATGATTGCGACTTTGGGACACAGCAACAACGGTCGGGGTTCGCAGTAGTTTTTCGTTGGTGGCAAGGAATGGGAGGGGGTGTGTCTCGGTGAAGGGCGCGATTTGCGGTGCGATGCTGTTTGATGTGGTGGGAAAAAAAGAGGTGCCCAGTTGTGAGATGTGGGGTGGTGTCCTGGCCTTTCTTTGGACGAAAAAGTGCCCCGCGATTTTTTTTCGGTTTGTGAGGGTTTCCGAGCTGCGGACCGCTTCGGCTGGCTGAAGATACAGGCTTCAAAGGCCGAAGTTTGGCGCAAAATACACTGATAGGCTGAAGAGTCAGATGCTGGTGACTTTGACAGCGTTGATGAGCTTCGAAAAGAATAATACCAGGGGGTCAACAGCTACTTCGCACACAATTTGGGCTTCTTCTGTGAAGTTTTCGGCGGTAGGTCTGGCATTCGTGTGGGCTGGAATAGCTGGTTCTTCCGGCTCCGGATAGAGCCCCTCGCTACCTGATTTCAGTCACGTGTGATTCTGCCGGTCCCCTATCGCTGTCACTGCGAAGCTCTCTACCTACTCTTCACCGCCCTTGACCTGCCCCTCCCGCCCGTTGATGCCCTGCGGTGTAAGGTACCTGCCGTGCACTGGCCACACACAGCGGCTTCAGTGGAGGATGGACGTCTGTAGAAACAGTCCAGCAGCTCTGCTTCGCTAATCACAGCGCGCCTGGAAGCTGCTGCCCAGACCACCCCACTTCGCCAGGCTGAACCCCCCCCAAATTTTCGAGGTCGATTTTCTCAGTGAAGCTCCCAAGGCTGAAGGAACCCGTACAAACCACGACCTTGATTCCCTCCCCCGCCACATCAGTCACCGTCTCGATCCGAAACAGAGTGTCTGGATAATATATTCACAATGGTTCGTCGCCCTCGTGGACCTGCCACGTCTTGTCTGAGCCTCCTGTACTGATTTGGACCCCTCCAGTCGTCCTTCAGCCCGACACAAATCTTCGAGGACGGAACCACCGAGGAGAAGGGAGAGAATGCCCGTCTCTCCGCATTCGTGGGCGCCATCGCAGTTGGCGACCTCGTGAAGAGCACCCTCGGCCCCAAGGGTATGGACAAGATTCTGCAGTCTGCGTAGGTTGAACCCCCGTGAACCCCGCCATGAGCATCATCAAGGGTCCACCGCCTTGGCTGACAAACAACCATCCAGCTCGACCGGCGAGATTATGGTCACGAACGACGGTGCCACCATCCTCAAGTCTATTGCCCTCGACAACGCGGCCGCGAAGGTCCTCGTCAACATCTCCAAGGTTCAGGATGACGAAGTCGGTGACGGCACCACCTCCGTCGCTGTCCTCGCCGCGGAGCTCCTCCGTGAAGCTGAGAAGCTCGTCGACAAGAAGATCCACCCCCAGACCATCATTGAGGGTTACAGAATAGCCAGCCAGGCTGCCCTCAAGGCCCTGAACGAGCTTGCCGTCGACCGCAGCAACAACCCCGAGGCCTTCAGAAAAGACATGCAGGCCATCGCCCGTACCACCCTTAGCTCCAAGGTCCTCGCCCAGGACCGCGACCACTTCTCCAAGCTCGCCACCGACGCCGTGCTCCGACTCAAGAACTCATCCGACTTGAGCCACATCCAGATTATCAAGAAGGCCGGCGGCAAGCTGAGCGACTCCTACCTCGACGAGGGGTTTATTCTCGATAAGAAGATTGGTGTCAACCAGCCCAAGCGTTTGGAGAAGGCCAAGATTCTCGTTGCCAACACATCGATGGACACGGACAAGATCAAGATCTTTGGCGCTCGTGTCAAGGTCGGATCCACCAGCAAGCTGGCTGATCTCGAGAAGGCGGAGAAGGAGAAGATGAAGGCCAAGGTCGAGAAGATCAAGGCGCACGGTATCAACTGCTTCATCAACAGACAACTCATCTACAACTGGCCCGAGCAGCTCTTCACGGACGCGGGCATCATGTCAATCGAGCACGCCGACTTTGACGGTATCGAGAGACTGGCTTTGGTCACGGGCGGTGAGATTGCTTCTACTTTCGACCACCCCGAGCAGGTCAAGTTGGGATCGTGTGATGTGATCGAGGAGGTCATTATTGGCGAGGACACTCTGATCAAGTTCTCCGGTGTCGCTGCGGGCAAGGCTTGCACGATTGTGCTGCGTGGTGCTACGGATCAGCTCCTGGACGAGGCTGAGCGCAGTCTGCACGATGCGCTGGCCGTCCTGTCACAGACGGTGAAGGAGCCCTGGACCACTCTTGGCGGTGGATGTGCTGAGATGAACATGGCCAAGGCCGTCGAGGGCGCCGCTACCCGCGTTGAGGGCAAGAAGCAGATGGCCGTCAGCAGCTTCGCTGTTGCTCTGCGCCAGCTTCCCACCATCCTGGCTGACAACGCCGGTCTTGACTCTGGCGAGCTTGTCGCCCGTTTGAGGAAGGCTATCTATGACGGCATGACGAATTACGGACTCGACCTGCTGACGCCCGGCGGTGGTATTGCCGACATGCGCGACCTGGGTGTCGTCGAGAGCTACAAGCTGAAGAGAGCGGTTGTTTCTTCTGCCAGCGAAGCAGCAGAGGTATGTTGATCCAAGTTCTTTATGATGGCGGTACAAGTATCTAACTTCCAACAGCTTCTTCTCCGTGTAGACGATATTATTCGCGCTGCCCCTAGACAAAGGCAGCGGGCTTAATCGAGACAACAGTGATGGCATCACGCAGGAGTTCTCGGCAGGGTTGGGAGGGCAAAAGGCCAAAAAAGAGAGTCATGTTCGCATGTTGACGACTGAGAGAAGACAAAAGCCAATACCATAGACGTAGGGATCAACCTCGGAGGCTGATGAATCAATGCTAGTGTCATGAAAGAGCCTGATTGCCACCTTGTCTGTCTATCTGATGGAAACTTACCACTGGGATCAGCCTGCTGGTGTTTCATTCTGTCGCAACTATGAGTTGAGGAAGTTCGCATTTCTCGCAGATAGAAATCGGCGCCGCCGTTCTCTTGGAGAACTACAAACAAAAAAAGGACGCAGCCGGGACTATCCGACAGGTCAATATAAGAGATACGGAGGACATATTTGAAGCCAAAACTCAGAAGGCAACACCGAAAAGCTTCTCCGGCCCCCGGCCCCGGCCTCCCGCCGGTTGCTGCTCGCAAGTCGGAGGTTTCGCACACGATGGCCGGGCTAGAAGCCTGCCAAAAATGCGCCATTAGCTGCCCTATCGGGTCGTCGGCATGGTCATGGGTGATCAAAAGAAGCTTCTTGGATATTAAGTGATACCGGCCAGCGCCCTGTCCTCCTAGGCAGACGCCAAGAAAAGGGTCCAAAGTGCCGGATCGACGAGGAACACAGCGCCAGCTAGGTTCTCCGCACGCCACGCTGAAACTTTGGGAAAATGCCCTGCAGCCAGCTGAGCACAATGCATCTGAAGATGCAGCCAGACAGCCCCTCCCCCCCTGAACTAAAACTCCCGGTGCTTGGAGAACTACGAGACGATGATGTTCATCTCAACATTCGTCGACTGTCGTTCTTCATCTCCTGCTGCCTTCCGCACTCTCTGTTCGTCTGTCTCTCCGTATCCATGTCCTATGTCATCCGAATCAAGTTAGATCCACCGGCCCGCGGATCGGAATGTCGAGGGATGGATCCGAAGCGAAGAGCATTGTCCATGGGCGCTGAGTCGCATTGCGCCAGCGTCCCTTTCTTTCTTCTCCACACGAAAACACCGCCTCTTGATGTGTACGGGGGACACATAAGCCTGTACCGCAATAGTTCCATATTATTGTACGTATGTACAGAGAAGCACGCTCGGGGCATTGTCTGCCCAATGGCAGTCATCTCTTTGCCTTGGAAGACCTGTCCAGACCGACGACACGAATGCCGAGGTGATGCTGGGGAAGCCCACCAGGAGTGACCCCGGTCCAGTATGCATGTGTACCGCCGCAAGAGCAAGCATAGCCATATGACGCCAGCCACCGTCCGGGAATAGCAGTACTCGAAACCCCCCAGCTTTCGCAGTCTGGGGCGGTCCCGTACTCGGTAAACAGAAAAGACAGGAGAAGCAGAACATGGCAAGGGAACTGGACTGCGTTCCTTGGTTAACGTCAATACTACGTTCGGGAAGAAGAGACTGCAAACAGGGAATGGGCAGCTCCATACCTTATTCTTATGTGGATCGGTATTGCGGCACAACTACGTGTCTGCAGCCCATGCCAGTGGTTCTGGACGCAGTCAGAGGTAGACAGAGAGGTTCCAACGAAGTCGTTGGTCCCGTTACCCATGTGTCTTGCCGTATTATGGATGCACCACCACCACCATGCCCTCGAGCCAGAGCCATGGATGACGGGCAGTCCAGTATGTAACCTGCCTGGCAGCCAACACGATGGCCGTTCGTCGGGCGTGCGCTAGTAATGGCGCCGTCTCGCATCCTTCTTTATTTCCCCTTCTCCTCATTCTCCTCAGACACGGGGGCTTTGGATCTGCTCTGACCTTTTCTCTTCTCTCATCTTTCCTCACGTCCTGTTTTCTTACCTTTTTCTCAGTAGGAAAGCGAGGCAATGGTCATCTACTTGAGGATGCGATAATCTTGCGACGTTGACTTTTCTCTTCCTGTTTCCCGCTCCTCCTACGTCACTCCGCGTGCCAAGCCGGCGCTGGGTAAGGCGACCTTTGGTGGCCGATGGCGGCCCCGCTGAAGAGACACGGCAGCTTGGCGGCTAGGTGAGTGACACCTTCAATTCCTAGGTCTCAGTTCGTGTCGGACATTCAAGTCGCTATTTGGGCACCTCAGTCTTAATTCATCTGAGACTTCCTTTTCTCTCAGTTCAATCTTGCTGCGCCAAGTCAAAATTCGACATGATCCGCCGTACTGACAGAGCTGCAGCATTGTGTTGTTTGTTTGCACCGCCTGGATAACATCACGATATAATAGCAGTGCCGCCTTTGGTAAGTCAACCCCCCTTGTGCAACACTGTATTTTGCAACTTCTGTTAACATTATCTTTCTCCTAAATAGAGAGACCGATCCATTTCTCAATCCTGACCCTCCTCGAATCCGGTCTTGCTATCACAGCATGGGCAAAGTGGCAGTCTCCAGACCAAGGCTCCCACGATCAAGGCTACCAGCTCGCGACCTTTTCCTCATCAAGCCCTCACTGGAAACGACGCATCCAGGCCAGCATAGATTTTGTACGGAATCGACATCTTCTTTCGTCGCCGTGGATACCACTCGGAATCGCCATCGTCCTGCGCACTCTTCTCTTCTGGCGCACGATTCGCACGATCCACTGTTCCTGGGAAAGCTTCGAGGTATGAAACTGATGATCGTCAACTCTTAATGCGCACCGAGTCCACAGCACTAACAACTACGTCACCCAGACCTTTCTCCCGGTCTTTATTACTCTGTATTTGGTCGCATCGCCCACTGCCATCAGCCTTCAACAGCCACTCGGCGACCAGACCCGCTCCCGACGCTGCTTCAGCGCGCCTCACATTCGCTACCTGTTCATCGCCGTCGTCTGGGCCTGCGCCGCGAGGTCTACGCTCGCTCTGTCAACACAGTCCGCTGGCGCAATCTGCCCGCCGGGTCCCCTCCGCTGGGAACGACACATACCGCTAGCTCAGATCGTGGCCGTCGCGCTCGATGCCTTCCTGCTGGTCCGCCTCTCGAGATGGCGACAAGAGACGGCAGAGGATGCGCCGCAGGCATGGGCATTTGCCTCACGTTTATTCCTGGGTTCGGCGGGCGTGTTGTCCATCCTCGCTTGCTTCTCATTCTATAACCTGCGCAACATCAGGTGGGCGTTCGTACTACACTACGTTGCCGTTAGAGATTTGGTGGTGGATAGCACCGTGGTTTCCGTCGCGATTCTGTCGGGTTTCTACGCCATGACTGATCTTCACCCGAGTAATTTGGCCATGATCACAACGGCCTTCGGCGTCTACGCGCATCAGATCTTCCGCATGCTTCAGACGTCTGCACCAGTGGACGACTCCCTCCTTTACATGGTTTCCGGAGGAGTCACCATTGCAGGAGTCGGGCTTCTGCTTCGCTACGACAAGGATATCTCGGGCGTCTCAGGGTCTGGCGCCGACCACCGCCTGGTGAGGTTTTTGACAGGTTGGTACGTTGTGCTGGTTGGATTTCTGTGTGGCACATATCTCGTCTTCTACCCCGACTTCGCCTCCATTGACACCCTTTCTCTCCCGGATCTGTTGTCGGTCGAACACGCCAAGTCGGACAACTGGATAGTACGGGCAAATCAAAGCAGAACGTTGGATGAAGCAGTCCGAAACTACCGCATTCGCTACGGCATGCCGCCCCCGCCAAACTTTGACAAATGGTTCGAATACGCCGTGGAAAACGGGTCCCCCATCATCGACGACTTTACTCAAATTAACGACGACTTGTTGCCGTTCTGGGGCGTACAGCCAGAGGTTCTCAGACAGAGGACGAGCCACGCTCTCGCGCTGCCATGGCTCGGCATGGGAGGTCTTCGCATCCGTGGAGGCAAGATAGACATCTCCCCCGGCACCCCTGGATCACACATGTGGATGATGGAGTCGATGCAGGAAATGATTGAGCCGTTTGCGCAACATCTCCCCGACATGGACTTTGCAATCAATCTCAACGACGAGTGCCGCGTCGCCATCCCGTTCGAAGACACTCAGGCCCTACAAAACGACGGCCTCGACTCAAGAGCCAGATTGCTTAGCAACCCAGCACTCAAGCCATTCGACGCCTCGAAACAACTCTGGCCCAACAACGACACCGTTTTCGGCCCCAAGGTCAAGTCGCCTTACTTTGCAGACCACATCCGCGACGAGATCTACTACGACTTCGTCGCCCCGGCCTGTCCCCCAGACTCGCCCGCGCGCAACACCCGCTGGTGGTCCCGCCGCGAATCCTGCCGCGACTGTCTCCTCCCGCACGCCGTCCGCGTCTACGAAAACGGGCTGGAGAACTACCCCGTGGTGTCCAACTGGACCGCGGCCACCGACCTCTGCCACCAGCCCGACCTGGCCTATCTCCACGGATTCCTGCTGTCGCCCGCCGCGGCGATATTCACGAAGGCGCCGTTTCCGGTGTTCAGCCAGAGCAAGACGTCCGGGTTCGCGGACATCCTGATACCCTCGCCGTGGAACTTTGACGATAAGGCGGGATACGACGAGGAGTCGGACGTCGCGTTCGAGAACAAGGAGAATGTCATGTTTTGGAGGGGGAGTGCCACGGACGGCTACGCTGCCAGGGGTTCGTGGCAGAGCTTCCTGAGGGCGAGGTTCGTCGCGGCTGCAAATATGTGGGAGAACACATGGACGATGTCGTCCGCTACCGCCGGCGAGGGAGAGGTTGTGAGATCAGACGCCGGGCCACGTTTCGACGTCGGCTTTGTTGGGGACTGGAGGAAATGCCACGAAGGCGACTGCGACGCCGAGAGGGACACCTTCTGGGACGGCCATGACGAGCCGACGAAGAACAAGGTCAAGTTCCAGGAGCACTGGAAGTACACCCACCTCATGGACCTCGACGGCGCGGGATTCAGCGGGCGATTCATACCTTTCCTGCGGAGCAAGAGCGTCGTCTACCGGAGCGGCATCTTCCGCACCTGGCTCGCGGAGCGGGTGCACGCGTGGCGGCACTACGTCCCCGTGGACGTGCGGCTCCACGAGCTGAAGGGACTGCTGTGGTTTTTCGGTGTCGACTACGAGGGCAAGATCCGGGCGGCGCAGATTGCGGAGGAGGGCAGGGTCTGGGCTGCGCAGGCGTTGCGCAAGGAGGATATGAGGATTTACATGTTTCGGTTGCTGCTGGAATGGGGACGCTTGGTTGACGACGGGAGGGAGGAGCTTGGGTTTGCGTGATTTGATACCCCCTTCTCCGTTTGTGCGGTAGCGTTTTCATGGTTTTGGATAGCATTGGACATGGCGTTGGGTTATGGATGGAAGGACGGTTCATGAAAAGAACCCCATTGACGATGGGATACGACTTGTGTAGGCACTTTAGATAATATGACATGATAAGTTCAGCATCTTGGCTATTCCTATACACGAGGCACCCTCGACGATATGACACTCCTCTCACACAACGACTGTCACATTCACTGGTATGTATCGTGATGACCACCCCTAGACCATCGGTTTGCCTACTTCTCTTATCGCACTTCGCCACGGCCTCACCGTTCGGCTGATCACGACACTGAAACTTTCATGCAGTTGAGGAAGGCAAACATGGCGATAGGCAACTTCTTCAGTACAGGGCGGAGATCATCGCATCGGTTTTGGATGACTCGGATCACCAACCGAAATCAGTCTTCCCTTGCCTCGGGGCTGTCTGAAGGGGCGGGGTTGCTGAGACATGATGTCTCTCTTCCCGCAGTGGCCGCGGCCGCTGGAGCAGACGGCGACGGAATGACAATGCAGGCAACAGCTTCGAGCCATCAAGTACTTGTAGCGGGGGAAAGAGGAAGGATTGATGATTCTTTGATGAGTTTCTTGTAAGCTAACCCGGCCCATTGGATGAAATCTGATATCTTCCTACGGCGATGGTGAGGCCCAGAACTCTTCGTCGTGTATGGTGCTTGCGTTGAGAAAGCTCTCGTCAAGGTGACCAGCCACGGTCCATAGCAGGTTTGTCATTTTCTTGAAGTTATTATCACGCCTCGGCAGGAAGTAAATGTTGGCGATCATTCTGGGCATCTTCAATACCAAAGCAGGGAAACCTCTACTGACTACGACTGTGCGCTTATAGGGCTGGAGTGAAATACATAAGAAACACGAAAGTGATCACGGACAAGGGAAACCGGTGGGTCTGGCTGACCCCCAGGGCTGCAATCTGATGATGCCTACAGCTATATCATCAAATCATTGACTGTAAGACATGGATGTTGTTGCTGATGCTGTCAGCGTAACCTTGGGATCACGGTATCAAGTCACATCATCTCGGTGGGCGATAAGTCCATCTCAATGGTTTGTAACCTCTATAATTGCGGGTCACTTCCAAATGCAGAAAGAAGACAGTCTTTCATTTCTCATCGACTTGTGCAAGAGAACGAGGCGAGGACCGTGGTCCCACGACACAGCAAGGCATGGTTGACGGACATTGAAGAAGGTATCGAGTTGGGGATGGGGCCTTCTGGCCCAGCAAAACCGTTTCATTCTCCACATAGGTTGGGCAAGATTCTGTTTGATGCCGTTGGCGAATGAACATAGTCAACAGTATGAGAATGTCTCTGTTCGGTGTTGAGAACGACACATACACCGAGGCCAATCACCGATGAGATACCGAGTCTCGTCTGCCTACTCACGAGAGCCACGGCGTCTATTAAACCTTCGAGACGCACAATCGATGAATGGAAGGACGCGAGATGGTCAGCCATTTCATGCATGCGAGGCGGTCAATGCTACGTCGTCCCGTCTTGTGGCTGCCGCTGGAGTGCAGCACGCCAGGCGGTCAATTAATAGGGGCGCGCCTGAAGGCGCACATATTAGACGAAAACCAACTAATGCCAAAATCCATAGCGGCGTTTGTTTGCTCGGTATTCGTTCGGTGTGAGAACCGAGCTGCTTCCTGCAAAGCCCTGATCGTGGCGAACAAAAGACGGCTAACGAGTAGGGTCATTGAGGCCCAATGCTGGTAGTCACAGGCACGACAACTGGTTCTGTCCGAGGCTGATCTGACCATCTGGATGGAGTGAGATAAACTTTCCAGCCTCAGTGACAGCAGCCAGGTGTCGTCGGCTGAAAGCTTTAAGCTGGTCTAGCCGCAGGAACCTCAAGCATGGCTGGCTGATGGTAGCTGGTGTCTTGTCGAGGCGCCCCTCAGCAACGTCTTACTGTGCGAAGCCTCAGCATGTGCTTACCATGCAGTCTCGCAAGTTCTGCCTCCAACCGTGCAGAGCGGCGCAGGTCACAAGCTGGTAAAACCTGCCAGAGCGAGCGATCAACGATCGACTGTCTGATGCGTCAACCATAGGCGACTTGCCGAGACGGGGACGTATCAGCGGCATGCCAATGTTCCCCTTCCCTGATTTCGTGGAGAAGAACATGAAGCCAAGTGCTAGCAGGGGACGACCGGTAGTGTTGTAACCGTGAGGCGAGGCGGTTTGGTAGTGTGTTCCGTATGTCTGTCACTAACATTGCCCTCCAACAAAGGCCCTAAATCACATGTAAGTGAGCCTCTCGTGGGTGAGAGGGGCGCGGCCTCGGAAACAGCAGGAAGTATCAGCGAACCACATTGGTCCAAGTGGGCTATAGATGTGCGTGATTGTCATTGAAGAGGAGGGCAGCAGTGATTTCAGGTTTGCTGCCCTCATTGGTCGTGGCATCGGGGATCCCAAAATCCTACAGGCGTAGTCGCTCTAGGCGCCTCTCGTGCCGCTCACATTACGGATGTTTGCCCAGGCTGGGACAACGGAGTCAAGGTCGACGAAATCCCATGTGAAAGTTGCAAGCTGGAGGGCCAAACGCAGGACCTTCGTAAAGCTGGCCTGTGTTCTTCGCTGGCCTCCTCGTCCCCTGTTCGTGGAATTGAGTGCGTTGGGATTGGCCGTCGAGGTGGTGGTCTCAGCTTCTGGGTCAGCAGTACGAATGCCGAAGAACCCCACGATGAACTGACTGCATTGTTCAAAAGTCGTATCTATGGAGCTTTGATGGGTTTTGATGTGGGGGAAAAAAAAAAAAAAAAAGCAATCGTGATGAGAAGACGAATGGCCTGTCCTGAGCTTCCCGAAGAACATATCCTTGGTGGGCAGCGCAAGTGGGATCCGGTTGGCACAGACCAGGTACTCGTCCTTCAGATGTTCGGAGTGGGGGAGGGTGAGATACGTATCTGCGAGGCCCTGGTGGTGACAAGGCCGGCCCTGGCCAGCAACCATCTCAACAAAATTCGAACCCCCAACAGAAAATTTCGAGAGGCAGGAAAGGGTCGAAAATAAGGAGACTGAACAATCACCACGCTGTAGAAGCGAGGTAGGCAAAACTGGATCCCAAGAATGCCGCAAGCTTCCAGAAGACAGCGTCCCACAGTGTTTCAGGGTCTCTGCTGTCTTTTGGTCTTGTTCTTCTTGGTGCCTCCAAATCGACTCGACCCGAAGACCGTTTCATCCAGTGTCTTGCGGTTTCGCCCGAGTGGAATGCATTCGCCCCTTCTCCTTCTCTTGCCTAACTTTGCCCTCTGCTTTTTTTCCAGTCAGATGTGAGGGTGTGAAAATTCGTCGTGAATGCAGTCCAGTGCACACTTTGACATCTGACAACTGGGCCGTCGTTGAATGTTGGCGAAGGGCGGGCGTCAATTCAAGATTCACCTTTCCCCAGCGGGGCACCCCTGATTGGTCCATCGTGTCAGCCGTATGTTCCTCTCCCGATTGGCTGCTGTGTTTCTGGGAATACAGGTGGGCTCTCTGTCCAATTGAAGCGCTCGAGTCTGTCGTGTCTGTCCTGATTCCGCTGGTTCGTGGGGTTGAGACAGAGCGTGAGCCACTGGCGTTGCGTGCAGCGAGATACGTACCCGCCTTGTCTTTTCCCCTCCAACCCCTGTCACCTGTGTGCTCCTCTCCCCCCCTCTTCGACTGGGAGCGTGGGGAACCCAGGTACGTACTCGTCATCCTGTACTGCGTACCGCGACTTGGAGGCAGTATCGATCTTTTCCCCAATGATCCTGAATGCTGCCAACGCGATGGAATCCAACGCTGTTGCCCATGTCGGATGCGGCGCAGAGGGCCTTCTCCGCCATATACATATCGAGCCTCACCCCAGAGGCAGGCCACATTGCTCTGAAATCTCCTGACGTCAGGTTGTTCGGAGAGAATCGGCGGGACGACTAATGGCAGTGAGTGCGAACAAGCCAGGCCCTGGAAATGAACACCATCGAGTACGGCGTGAGCTAGTACCGACTGACAAGCGTCGCGCCGATCTGACTCGCTTTCGACAACGCTACAGCAGCGACGGCGGCGCCTGGAGATCTGGATCTCGCCTCAAGCAAGCAAGCGCCATCTTCACATGCACAGACACTGACAGCGAGGACGAGCTGCGCGTGGTGCGGCGGTGGTTGATGCGACGCGGGTTGGACACTTGGGTGACGGATGACCCGTCCACTGTCGTGGCTGTTGCACTGCTAGAAACAGAGCCAATTGACTTGAGCAGATTGCCCTGCCTGCCCAGAGACACGACGTCAGCAAGCGCTGTCCTGACACGGCAGATAGCACAACTGTACGGGAGCGGCGATATCTCGTGCAGCGGGGACGGCACGGCAGCAACAGGTCATGCTTGGGCTGGTAATGTCTTGAAGACACCGCCAAGATGCAAGTCCTCTGGAATGGGTGCACTAGGCCCGGGTTGCCGATGTCTCTTGAGAGTCGGTGCCTGCCATTGACGAGCTCGGATCGACAAAGCTTGGGAATGGAGGCGAGATGGTCGTCGTCGTCGTCGCCCAGACCATCAAGTGTTCAGACATTGAAAGTATCGACGAATAAGCCCACGAAGGGAATGTCTCGACAGACGGGCGAATCAAGTCATGCCACCGCTGGCAGTACTGTTGGGTCCGGGAGGCAAGGTGGAGGCTCAGGCAGAGTGTCTGAAAGGCGGTGAAGTTGAACCATGGCTCCTGTGGATCAGACGAAAGGTGAGACTACCTATGCATTAGGGCGACATTGGCGGTCGAAGCAAATGCATTTTACGTTGTCAGTGTGTTTTTCTGAGGATCTGGAGCTGCGTTTTCCAGGGAAGTCACAGCCGATGGCCGCTTCGCAGGAAGGCAGGCAAGATGCAGGTGTAGGTGCAGGTGCAGGTGGATGTACTTCCTTCCGTTCGAACATCAAAGTACAAATACAAGTACCGGTGCCAATGGTGGGGTGGTAGGGAAGGAACCTTCAGTGTTAGTTTAGCGAGGGGAGGCTCCCTGGGCTGGTTGCCATGTTCCTTCCCGCCGGAGCGACCCCTCACCACCACCAATCTGCCTGGCTTGGAGGCTTGCAGGCAGGCTGGCAAGCCGCAAGACAAGCAGCAGGTTGGGTTCCCTGCACCACCGCGTGTCCTGCGTGTCCTGCGTGTCCTGTGCCTGTCTCGAGTTGCAGTGGTTTCAATGGCCACCTGCTAATTTGCCTCCCAAGGCCGGGGGTCGGTGTGCTGGAACTTGACCCTGATGTGAGAACTTAGCGGTGGCCACAGCGGAGCTCGTTAGCGATGATCGAGACCTGGCTGATAAGAAGATCCCTTTCTCAGACGTCTCGGTGTGCCCTGCGATGAATCGAAGTCGCCATGGCCGTGTCTGTGCAGCAATGCAGAAGGAGTCTGGAATGGCGGAAGAACAAGCAGGGGCGGCCGAGCACATCTGGCAGTGACAGTGGCAGTAGCAGTGGCAGGGACGAACTGAGCAGCACCTGCTTCCTTCACTCCTGCCTTGACGTACCTTACCTCAGTTTTCCCCAAAAGGTACTCCGTACTTCGTAGATGCGACGCTAGAAGCAGGTACGTATCCAACCAAGACCCTTCAGACCGCCGACTTCGTCCCAAAAATATTTTTGAGCCGATCTCTCTTTTTGCCTACCTTATCCTTCGGTGCCTTCACAGTGTTTTTTTCCCCTTCTTTCTTGCAGGCGCCAACAACACCTCTAACTTGGATCCTGGCCCAGTCCGGCGTCTGCTGGGCAGCTCGCAAGCCTCTACCCCGCGGGCACAAGTACGACGAGATTTGGCTTGTGAATCTTCAGACTAACACCAGCTCCTTGAACAGCGGTTACCTTGGTTGACGGTTACCTTGCCCCAGGGCAGCACGAAACCATCGCACCGCATGGGCCGAGGATGTTTGCGCTTTAAGGTAAGGTAGTTATGGATGGATACCTGGACACGTTGCCCATATCTTTAGAAGTTGCAAAGACGGGCCCTGCAATAAAAAGGACGGGGGCTTTCCCAATGCCTGCAGCTTTGTAAATGGCATTTGGAAATTAACATCAAAGCCCGTGGCCTGACCTGAACCAGCTCAGCTCCAATTCCAGCTCCCAGCTCCAGTTCCAGTGCCCCCAAGCGCGTCCCTTCTGTCCGGCCTCCAAGGCGTACGGCATCGTCTTAGTAACAGACACGAATCAGAAGATACCTCGCCTCACGCCTGGTCTTTGCCATCCGGCGTTGTACCTCTGGATTCTTGCCTCCCACCGGTGGATAACATTGCTAACTCGACAAACGGCGAGGCCCATCAAAAAAAAAAAAAAAAAAAAAAAAAAAAACACCAACTGCAGTCACATCGGGCACCCCCCTGCCACGCGATTGCATTTGCATCTGTCCCTCCTCCTCTCCTGGGCCCTCCAAATCCCCTTGCACCGTGCCCTGCTGCCCTGCAAACCCCCGCGACGACCATCAGCGGCCTCTCCAGTTCGTCCCCAACAAAAACGGAGGCGTGGGAACCGAGGGACAACTCCAGCAGCTGTGATTCTGTATCCGTACGCAGGTGGCAGCCACCCAGCCAGCACACGCAACGTTGGATACCTTATTACAACACCTATCCGTACAGCAGGCACACAGCGCAGCATAAGGTACCTAGCATTGCACAGCTTAGGTTGCCTACCTTACCTCAGGTCACTACGGGCAGAGTACAGATACCTCTCTGTCAGGGAAGGAGAAGCCAAACACCCAAGTACCTACCTTACCTACCTTCCCGCTCCACGCAATACCCGTTGCGGTACCTGACCGGCCCTTGTTGGTCTTGGCACTTGCACCAGCAGCACAAGAACGAGAGACAAGACACACAGACAGCCAGACGCACACCAAGCACTTGACAACGGGTCCCGTCCCGAGCCATCGTTTGCTAACTATTTTGTCTTTTTCGCCTCCGCTGTAACCCGATACCGACACATCTTTTTTTCCCCCGTCCCTTTTCTCCACGGGCAGTGTGTGCTTCATTTATTAGTCCCCTCCCCTTCACTCCCCTCCCGCCTTTGCTCCCCTTCCTTCGATTCTCAATTGGTATCCCTTTTACCTTCAAGGGCCATTGGAACTCTGCTCCCCCGTTCCTCTCAACCGGCCATCAACACCAAGGCCCCATACCAACCAGTTGTTGCTGCGTCCCCTTCAGCAACACACCACCCCAACAACCAGCCATGGCTACCACCACCTCGACGCCGGCGGCCAAGAACCCCGTCCTTCGCCGCACCGTCACTTCCACCACCACCGAAACCGACGCCTCGGTCCCTTCGACTGCCGTGGGCTCTCCTGCCGACTCTCCTCGCCCCTCGGCCTCCTCGACCTCCCTCTCTTCCCTGGCGTCCGAGGAGCCCGTCAAGAAGGCCAACTACTCCAAGCTGTACGACACCTACGGCAACGAGTTTACCCCTCCCGATTTCACCATCAAGGACATCCACAATGCCATCCCGAAGCACTGCTTCGAGCGCTCTGCCCTCAAGGGCTTTGCCTACATCGGCAGAGACATCCTCTGCCTCGCCACCACCTTCTACATCTTCCACAACTACGTGACCCCCGAGTACATTCCCTCCAAGGCCGCTCGCGTCGGTCTCTGGGGCTTGTACACCGTTCTCCAGGGTCTCTTCGGCACTGGCCTTTGGGTTATCGCCCACGAGTGCGGTCACCAGGCCTTCTCTCCCTCCAAGACGCTGAACCACTCCGTCGGCTGGGTTCTCCACTCGGCTCTTCTGGTCCCCTACTTCAGCTGGCAGATTTCCCACAGCAAGCACCACAAGGCCACTGGCCACATGGAGCGCGACATGGTCTTCGTTCCCCGCACTCGCGAGCAGCACGCTTCTCGCGCCGGTCGTATGGCTCACGAGCTTGCTGAGCTGACCGAGGAGACCCCCATCTTCACCTTCCTCATGCTCATCGCTCAGCAGCTCGTCGGCTGGCCCAACTACCTCATGACCAACGTCACTGGCCACAACTACCACGAGCGTCAGCGTGAGGGCCGCGGCAAGGGCAAGCACAACGGCTACGGCGGTGGCGTTAACCACTTCGACCCCGCTAGCCCCATCTTCGAGGCCAAGGATGCCAAGCTCATTATTATGTCCGACATTGGCCTTGCCATTACCATCAGCGCCCTCGTTTTCCTCGGCAACAAGTTCGGATGGTCCAACCTCTTGGTCTGGTACTTCATCCCCTACCTCTGGGTCAACCACTGGCTCGGTAAGTTTTGACATCGACTTCGATGCTCCTGTACTCATTGCTGACAATGCGCTTCGCAGTTGCCATCACCTTCCTCCAGCACACCGACCCCACCCTCCCCCACTACACCGGCGAGCAGTGGAACTTCGTTCGTGGAGCTGCTGCCACCATTGACCGCGAGATGGGATTCATCGGCCGCCACCTTCTCCACGGCATTATCGAGACCCACGTCCTCCACCACTACATCAGCACCATCCCCTTCTACAACGCCGATGAGGCTTCCGAGGCCATCAAGCCCGTCATGGGCAAGCACTACCGCTCCGACGTCAAGGACGGCCCGGTCGGTTTCATCAAGGCTCTGTACAAGTCCGCTCGCATGTGCCAGTGGGTCGAGCCCAGCGCTGAGGCTCAGGGCGAGGGCAAGGGCGTTCTGTTCTTCCGCAACCACAACGGCCTTGGCACTCCCCCCATCAAGGGCGAGGTTTCTTGAATGCAGGCGCTGGAGAGGTAAAAGATGATGATCGTGTCATTCCAAGAGCCGGTCCCGGGTGGCCCCCTCTTCTCATAGTCCTTTTCGGGCGGGAGCGATCCTGATCGCTACCTCGCCGGGCCCCGGGCCCGACAGTCACGTCTCGTTAATGCGCGATCTTCCCAGTCGCCGTGGTAATGTTGAGACCGGGACGTCGTCGACAGACGTGGTCAGGCAAAAACGGTGCAGAAGCGATGATTTTGAACTTCGCAAGGCGTTAGCATGGTTATACCGGTCCAAATGGATAGACCCTAGAGACAGAGAGATCTAGTAGTAGAAGAAGCATAGAAAGGCTGCATCCGGGCATTCCGGCAAAGTATTCGTGCAAGACAACGTGACGTGATATCACGGCGCTCCATACTGACCAACAAATGGTACACGATTCGCTGGTGCGTTCCTTGTCATCCTTCGACTTTCCGGCGGGACTCGGTAGGGACTGCACCGCTGTTCGCCCCGTGGTTGCGAGAGATGTGGTAGAGGTCACGCGAGATGAAGCTTGGACAAGAATGCGGGCTTCTTGATACTGATCCTGATCGTGGAGAACAAGATGCGGGGGGAAACAAGCGAGCCCATGGACCAATGGCTGTTCACCTGATGCTAACCCGCTGGTTGGTCTTGGGTACAGGGTGTTAGTGCTACGGCTTGGGCCTCTGGGTTCTGCTAACCGAAATGACCTTGGTCCGGGAGACAGCTCCCGTCCGAGGCGGCCGGGGTATGCTCCGGCCGGGGGCTACCTTGATGTAAGCTCAGTCCGTACGGAGGAGAGAGACGATATAGGGAGAAAACTTGAATGGTGTTGACTCTTGACAGATTTTGTCATTTGGAGCAAGACAAGTTCTCTCCTTCGGCCGTTTCCTGGAGTGTAGAGACTGGACAGCGAATAGCGTGCAAGATGACTGGTTACGAAGTACAGACTGACGAAGACGGTGCTGACAGACGCCTGGGCAAGACCACAGATTGGCCAAGCAGATAAAATCGTTCGATTTGTACGAGTTCAGAAGAGACATATTTGGTGGTTGTGGAATAGTCGTGACCGTTTTGGTGGAGAGCGTTCTGGACCGACGCGTGAGACGGGCGAGCCGCTTGCGGACGTGGTGTTCTGGGCCGTGATGTTTTCGGAGCCGCGGGCCACGTTGGCACGGTCGAGATTGCGACGAGAGCGTGGTCTGGGCAACGGTCAGGCGCAACGGCTTCGTGGTTGCGCAAGACACGTTTTCGACACGAATTGTGGATGGGTTGGTTGGTGATGGATTCGGGAGAGGATGGATGCGGGCTGTGGCTGGGACCCTTGGTGATTCTGTCAGCTGGATGCTGGGGTAGGGGGGGTTGTAGCCTCATTGGGACGAGCTGGAGGCCAGAATTGGGTTCGAGGGCTGGCGGAGGGGACTCGTGATGCCTGGATTCGGACGTGGTTTTGCTCTGTTTCGTACGAGGCCCAATGACCGGGTTACCACGCTCACCGGCCCGAGGGGTGGGTGTGTCTCTCATCAGGTATCTGTCTCTCATCAGAGTCAATCTGATCGGGTGGTGTTGTGGAGTGTCTGCTGGGGTAGAGTGGCATCTGGGCTTGATGTTGTCGATGGCACTTGTCTCGATGTCGATTCTTTTGGGGTTCTGGCGTCGGGCCGACGATGAGAGCTGTTTGCTGCAGAGCTCGGCATACCTCTGACAGGTTATCGTCAAGTGAAGATGCTTGCTTTCCAACAGATCACACAGAACATTGCAATGGCAAGCCGAGTTAGGTCCCTAGATGGTGGGCATTGGAGCCGTCTGCGACGAGAAGAAGGAATTAAACTCCTGACCATCGAAGTCGATAGGGTCTTCCTGCCGAAGTAGCCCACAACGCGCGTCGACACTCGCATCCATGTCGTCGACTACCGCGGCCGTATGCCAGTATTTGAAACAGAAGTCTAGGAGGCCTGTAAGGTTTTGCCTAGATCTCTGGCTACCCGAGACAAACATCCTTCGTTCGACAGAGACAACATCGAAAACATTGCAGTGTGTCGTGTGATTTCAATAACGAAGTAGACCAGTCTCAGTGCAGAGAGAAGAATTTTCTAGGCCATGGGTCTCGCGAGAAGGTTGCCGGGCTAAGCGGAGTGGTCTCCGGACGGCAGGCCAAGGTTTGAATAGCAATGTGATATCACCTCTAGCGGCGGACGTGGCCCGTTGGTCGGAGGGCTTTTTCATCACGGCAGTTGCGAAAAGGCCCGAGAGGAGCAGAGTCGTCAAGTCGTTCGTCAAGTCGTAACGATCTGGAGGGTCTCTTTGCCAAGGCCTAGTAGCACATGGGCATCGCGCGGCAACTTCCTGAGAATATCGATGAATGCGGAAGTACCAATTGTAAAGAACGCATGGTATTTGAGGTGTTGGTGAGTTTTCTGAAGGATGCGCTTTCTTTGCGAAGGAAGCAAGCTACGGTTGAGATGCCGACGTTCCATATGGGTCTTTGAACGAGAGAGTCAGGTTCTCGGAGGACTTGAAAGAATGCCATGCGGTTTGTTGCAAAGAACCATGGGATATCGACTTCCGCATGCAGGAGTTTCGTCTGCCAGTCCCACCAGAAATCTCATGCGCAACTAAGGTAGTCCACGCGAGATGACCGGACCCTCGACCGGCTCGCCTTTGGAGGGACGAAGGGGCTCCACGTGTATCTGGGCGATCCTAGTTTTGTGCAAGTTTCGAGAGAAAGAGTGAAAGTGTGCCGTCGGCGTGGTGGCAAGTTGCGACGCACGTCGAGGGACCCAGGTCTTTGGGCCCCGGTGCTAAGGGCCGTCTAGTGTGTGCCCGTGGTGCCTTCTGTCCGGAAAGATGGTGTGCTTCCGGGCGCTTGGGTTGGTCCCAGATTGTCGGTAGTTATGGCTCGGCTCACAGATCTTGAGGCGCGTGTTATGCCATGATTTGGTTTAGCTCTGTCAAGGTCGTGGGTTAGCCTACCTGCCGAGCAGAACGAGGTTGGACTCGGCTTCGGCTCTCGGCCTCCAGATCTCGAGAACAATACACTAGAGCTGTTGAATACAATCTTGGTTGATGATTACGTGGATCGTTGTGCCGGGGGACATTATGGGGTGCGTCAACAAAGAGGGGTGCGAGTCCGTCTTGGATGGGTTAGACTGGGCCTTGTCAAGAGTTCTCAGTCAAAGACGTCTCAGTGAATGAGCCCCCGAATGTCTCTGCCTTGTCCAAAGAGACTCGTCCAGACCGAAGCCTACGTCATTTTCTGCTTTGGGTCAACCACGCCGAAAACACGTTTTTGACGCAAACCACACATGCAACGAACGTCTGTGTCGAAAGGGGGATCTTCAGGAACATCTCGTGACTGTGGTTACACAGCCGTGCATACCGGGTTGCTGGGATATGTAGGTGTCATAGGTAGTATGCCATATTGATTCAGTAAAAAGTTGTCTAATTACGCAACGGTAACCTCAATAGCTTCCGTCTCAAACTCGCCCGAGAGAACGCCATCACCGAACTGTAGCTTCATGAGAGTATCCTTGCTAAGTTTATCCGCCGTCGTGGGCCACACAGTCTGCCACGTCCCCTTAGCCGCCACCCGCGGCGTCTTGCCGAGCCTGTCAAACGGCAGCACGGTTTCGCGCAGGATGACTTCGTTCTCCGTGGTGTCGCCCGGTTGGAGGGTGACCATGTCCTCGTCGCGGGGTGGCATGACCCGCTTCAGCGCGATGGTGTCGATTTCGAGCGGGGCGTCTGCGCCGTCCGGTGTGACGGAGAGGACTCCGAGCTGGAGGGCGAGGGGGTCGAGGGGCGTGGCCCAGCGCAGGATCGTGAGGGGTGCGGTGTGGTCGTTGGTGACAGAGAAGGTGACCGTGGGAGGGGAGGTTGAGGATTGACGGATGCGGATGCTGAGCTTGGATAGCGCGTTGTTCTTGGTTTCCTCGGACATGTTGGATTGTGTGTCTCGGGAGGATCCGTGGTTGTAGGTGAGGACGAGGAAGAGAACGATCAGAATGAAGACTACGGGGCGGAAGAAGGATCGTGCTGATGAGATGATGCTCATTGAGCTTGGTCTGTGATGAGTGGAAGAGTGTTGAAGTTGAGAGGGTGAGAATTGTGTTTTCCGGCGGAGGGGTTGGGTGGTTCACGATAATGCGGTAGACCGCGCCTGCAGATATTGGCAGGTAGGAGGAACACAGCCAGGCAGAAGGTGCTAGACGGAACGGCTGTCCAAGACGGCAAGCGCAATGGAAGATGTCGGATGACGTCAAGCGATTGGATGCGGTCTTTGTACGGCTGGGAAATGTCGGTTTGCCGTGAGGGCATCCAACGTGGTGGGCAGAAACGAACCGGCGAAGCAGGCCGGGCGCACTAACCTGGAAGAAGCAGGCGGCCGTGGTTGTGGAATGCTGCACGGACTGAGCCACGCGATGCTAGCCCACGATTGCGACGGGTTCGATCCAAACTGCTGGGATGTTTGGGAAACGAGACGATGTTTGTGATTTGATGGAGTTGTAAGTGGCGCGTCGTACGTACGGAGTTGGAGATGTCGACCGATGTGCGCTACGTTGGCGCGTGGGAAACGATCACAAGTTGGATATCAAACAACTTCGGCATCTGCTGCTCTGCCGCCGCTTGACTCGGATTGCGCGTCGACGGGAAACCCCGCACTCTGCAGCGTCGGACGAGCGTACATGCATCCAATGCCGTCAGGCTGCTTGCTGTATGCTGATTGAAGAAGTTGGAATTGAGCAGACGGCCCGGGCTGCAGACCCGATACGGCGCTAGAATGCAGCCACCATCCAAGGTGCTTCGATGGCCCGCTGGTCCTGCATAAACACCAGCGCGGCGCGTGCACCAAAGAGGAAGGTCGACTAAGGTAGTGGCCGTCCGCGATCGTGACTGGTGGATTTCTGGCCCGGAGCCTCGGCGCCGGACCTGACCCACATGGCTCCGGTCTCCTCCCGGGCCTCATCGGAGGAGGACCGAGACACGTTCCGTGTCTTACCAACTGGTACCGATAAAAAATATCGTATGAGTTTGCCAAGCCAGTGAGGCGGCTAGACCAAATTGCAGACGAAAGTCGTCACTCCCGAAAACCGGTATCCTGGAACCCCGAGAGAAAGGACTGTTCGAGTGCTCCGTTCCAGGCGACATGTTTCAATAATGCGTGGCCGTTCATTGTCGGCGTGTACAGAACCATGTCTCGCGCCCGCCCAGAACAAACTCACCCCTACGCCTGTCTCATAGACAGCCCTTGTTCTTGAGACTTCGCGGCAGGGCTTGGTGGTATTGGCGTAGCGGAAGGGGCTACCAGGCCCCGCGCCTCTGGGGCCCGTTTCTTTATGGCCTGTATGT
Source organism: Colletotrichum fructicola Nara gc5 (assembly GCF_000319635.2). Taxonomy (NCBI): domain Eukaryota; kingdom Fungi; phylum Ascomycota; class Sordariomycetes; order Glomerellales; family Glomerellaceae; genus Colletotrichum; species Colletotrichum fructicola. Next base: position 95,843 of record NW_027094051.1, on the reverse strand, counting down.
TCGGATACCGCATGCGGTCAGAGTGGGTCCTTGAGGGACCCCCGACGGGGCCTACGGCGGCTGTTCGGCGGAGCAACTGGCTCTGCAGATCTTCCTCTCTTGCGGAGGACGGCAGTTTCTGAAGCTCGTGGCTCTCTCATGGACCGCACCCACCAGCCAGGTACGAATGCCTGTGATCTTCAGGGACAACACTGTCCGTTGACATGATCATCGCTCTCCAAGCGCATTGTCTGCGACGGCCGCTGAAGACAGAGGCCAAGCAGAATCTGGGTCTAGTGGCTTTTCTGAGAGGCGTTCGCCTTCTCAATGAAGCATCCGCATCTGTTGTTTGTGGCTTACCTGTGCTGTCTTTCCCTTCCGCTGGAACCGTAGTCTTTTGGCTTGGAAGCCAGAGCTGGTGGGCGCCTTTGCCGACTTTTGGACCCTGTTCCATCGTTTACGGTATCCTCTACGACGGTTTGCGTCGCTCTCTTCCCTACTTCCCAAGTACACTACACACCACCAACGGGATCTTCCTTCCAGTCCCCTGTAGATCTCAGTTTACACCCCATGTCAAGTTCTAGCTCGCCCATGGCAGACGCCTTCCGTCTCCACGTACTCGTCTCCGGCTGCCGGGCTGGCCAGAGCGCCTTTTTCCGACGCCTTCTCTGTCTAGCCGCTTGAGCACTCACTTGAGCCTCCAGACTGAGTCCCTTGACCAGTTTCTGGTGGCTTGAGTCCCGATGTGCTCCATCTTTGTCGTCCGCATTGAGCGGCAGTTCCTCACGCTCAGCTGTAGTATCTGAAGTGCGAAGATGCGTTGGATCAATTCGATATAAGAACAAGATGCATTCCAGCCTCTCGACAACTTCTCTTTTGGATCATCACACTCAACTCCAACAACACTCTCAACTCTTCGACTCTCGACGCCTCAACAACCGCCGATTTCAACAGTCAAGATGAAGTCCTTCGCCGCTCTTGCCCTCTTCGGTGCTCTGGTCGCCGCCGGCTCTGTCGACAACCAAAACAACATCACGACCACCCTTACCCACGAGCCCGATACCACCACCGCCCAACTGAGTATCACCAACACTGGCAATGAGACTTTGAGGTGCTTTGTCCCCGGAAGTATCCTGGACGACGCCCCGGTTGAAAAGGTGGTCGTCTCCACCAACGGTGAGTTTCCTCTCTCATGCTATACATGATTTGAGACTAAGACATAAACAGGCGAGCGAGTTCCTTTCGAGGGTGTCCGCCTCCGCATCGCGCCTCCCAGCATGATCACCAACGAGTCCTACATGGTTATTGAGCCCCAGCAAACTGTCGACCGCACTATCGACATCGCCGAGTTGCACGATCTGAGCTCGGGCGGTGACTTCAACGTCACCGCCAAGGGCGGCATGCGATGCACAACGGGCGACTCCACCAACCTCACCAGCTGTGTGCCCTTCAAGTCCAACACCCTCCACATCAAGGACGTCAACGGCACTCAGGCCGCCATCACCCGCCGCGACTTCCACGCCGAGGCCAAGCGCGTCGCCGTCCAGGCCGGCTGCACCGCCGCGCAGAACACCGCCGTCACCAACGCCCTCATCCACTGCACCAACCTCGCCAAGGACGCCGCCCGCGCCGTGATGCTCGACGACAAGAAGACGATGGAGTTCTTCAAGACCACCGACGCAGCCACCAGACGCAACATCAGCATCGCCTTCAGCAAGGTCTCCAACGAGTGCGGCACGCGCCTCGCGGCTAACCAGGGCACTGCGCTTGCCGTTGCCAACCCGGTCTCCAAGCTTTACTGCACCGACGTCTACAACTCGTGCAGGACCGGCGTCCTGGCCTACACCCTCCCTTCGCAGAACTACATGGTCAACTGCCCGTTGTACTTCAGCGCTCTGCCCTCGCTCACTTCCACCTGCCACGCTCAGGATCAGGTATGTGCCTCTCTAACACACACTCTCTCTAAGCAATGTCACTAACAGCCTCGCCAGTCTACCACTACTCTTCACGAGATGACTCACCTGACCTTCATCAAGGGCACTCTTGACTGGGGCGTCTACGGCTACACCGGCATCCGCGGACTCACTGCCGCGCAGAACTACAACCACGCCGACACCTACTGCCTCTTTGCCAACTCTGTCAACATTGGCAAGACTTGCTAAGTGCAAAACGCATCTGGCGACGAGGGGTCTGATCGAGTGTTGAGAGTGTTGCTTGGAGTTTTCCTTTGTACAAAAAGACGATCGTTCAACTGTCTATATTGACATTGCCGGCTACGCCAGGGGCACAATACTTGCTCTGTACATAGGCGGGCGGATCTAATCAGTAATATTTAGTTAGACTCGATGGGGGCCGAGAACTTTTCTCTTGGCACGCCCGATAGACATATCACCTTTAGAGATAAGAAGAACATAAAAATCATCTACCCTGACACGGTCCGAGTCTTTTTGGTGCACCCGGTGACTTGCACTTGAACATTCCAACCGCAATTAAGCGATTCAGCCCTCAAAAGCTCATCCGAACGGATATGGTTGCCGATCAAGGGGGCGGCAATTGTGAATCGAAGCTTGTGACGAACAAGAGCAATATGCTCTAACAATGTCTGTGGCGCTTGCTGGAGGTTGAGGCATGCATGGCTGGCTGCATGCAAGCCATCAGCCGTAATGTTCAAGGGCGGAGCAAAACCGCCGCCGTTGGAGCTTTCTCAGTATCAATGTTTCCACGATGGCGCGCTGCGGCATTCAGGGGCATTCTCTGTAACCGGAAAGCTCTCATTTATTGCGAGCAAGATACCTTTCAACGGGGACCCATCGCGCAATGAATTTTTGATATTCGAGCGGGCCGGAGCTACGGGGACTTGCTCGGCGGAAATCACTTCACGTGCGCGCGGGCTGCGGGCACCGCGACGAGAGAGGTCTGAAATAACGTCGTATCGATCCCGGTCCTGGCGACATGGGGGGGCTGGGGGGCCGGGTCGGAAGATGGCCCTGAACCTGAGATGGATCACAGTCTTTTCTGGTGAGGGAGGTGGTGAATCAATCACACACTGTTGCCCCGCTGGCGTTTGGTGGACCAGGTTGTTCCGGCGACCTCGCTCTCGGGCCCAGCGGCGGAGAACGGCAGACGAGGGTTGATTGAAGTGGGCTGGTGAATGCCGCGTACCCCATTGCGTGCTTCAACTCGAAGTGGTCGTACAAGCTCACATTACCTCTTTGTGGGTGATGATGCAAATCGTCAAGCCACAGGCAAGAGCGTTACGAGATGGCGGCGAGCGAGAGCAGATATTCTGATTAAATGAGGCGACAGACATGTCGTCGACTGGTGCATCTGCATGATACATTGGAGGCTGCAGGAGCCAAAGTCTACCGAGTCACGCGCGAGAGGGTTTGCACTTGCACCGCGTCTGCGTCGTCTGTGGTTTGCGTGTGGCCGCGGGCGCAGACGAACAGGCGTGGGAAAGTTTGCTGGAAGGTTCCGGGTGGGAGGCGGCTTGCGGAACACACAGACTTTTGTTGACGGGGACAGGAGAGTTTGGGCATCGTGCGACGATCTCGCAGTCAATCTGAGGGGGAGCGGTCCGAACTACACTATGGCTACCGCAACATGGCTGGCTTTGCTGTTGTTGTTGATAAAGTCCAAAAAAAAAAAAAAAAAGGTTGCGCGACAGGGTGGGATGTAAGGGATATCAGACGAGCGGACGAGAGGGAGGGAATGGATATCCGTCACCGTCCGAATGCGTGAAAGAGGATGACGGGAAGAAGCCAAGAAGAGTTGTGGTAGCATTGCACCACTTGGAAGTAGGGAGAAGGCAATGCGTCATGTCTGGGATGTCTCGTCTTGTCACTTGTCAGGTTCCAGAAGAAAGGGAAGATTGGGAGACTCGGACAGTGGATCGAATGTTGTGCTTGCACCCGTTGAACGGTACCTTGCTTGAGATCAAACGCTAGAAGAAAGGTTTGGTTTGGCCGGGGTCCAGTTGTGATGCCGTGTCTTGCGTGTTTGCGTGCCTGAGTGAGGCGCTGTATCCGTACTCGTAAGGCGAGTCTGGGTCTGAGTCTGAGTGTCTTTGGAGATGGAAGCCGAGGAAAGGCTGGGGACGTGAATGTGATGTGAGGTGATGTACGGATACATAGCCCGTACAGGCAAACAGGTATCAGGGGGTGGCGAGAGCTGGTGAACTCGAAATCGAGCTCGGGGTAGATGACTAAGGCGGATGACACAGTATGATAGGCGGCTTCCCGCTGCCGCTCCCCTCCTCCATCTTGATCCCGTCCGTCGAGTTCAACCTGGCGGCTGCGGGTTAGGCTAATGTCGCGGGCCAGTGACGAACGAGCTGCAGGAACAGCCGACATGACGACCAATCTAGGGACTAGGGACTAGGCGACAAAGTCCGTCATCTTCCTAGCTGAGGCCACTGTGTCTGATCATCTCACGCAATTGACGCAATCGCGGCTCGATCAGCGATGCGGTTGACGAGGGCGAGGGATAGTCGGGATGGGCGTTGGCACTGACAGAGTTGGCCAAAGATCCGCTGCAGGATCGAGGATGCCGAGCCGAGTACTCTGTAGATGCTGGAGAGCAGACAGAAGATGATGCAGCTGCCCAGGTTGTGGATGGCCTCCGATTTGCCGGGCTAGCGTCCACACGCGTGTGGATGAAGAACCCACTTGCTCCCTCAACCCAGACAGATACAGGTTGAACTCAGACTGCCAGTCTCGGGGTCGGGGAGGCCAGTTCGGACTGAGTTCCAGGATGGATCATGTTTGCCGTCGGGTGGATCATTCTTGACCGACAAAGTAGCGGATAGCACCTCTGAGAGAGAGGGAGAGAGAGAGAGTCGAACGCGTTGAACATTCTCTGGCTCTGGAACACTGGACCTTGCGACACCGGCCGCTAGGTAACTCGGAGTCTCTGCTCAGCCAGTGGTCTGGGACATTCCAGCCAAGCCCAGAGAAGGATAGGTAGGGGGGGGCTGGCTTTCAGGGTTCGGGAGCCGGAGCCCTAACAAGACCCTGAATCTGGAAATTTGAACTTGTCGACCTTTCTTCATGTGTGTGACTGTTTGGTCGCGAGGTGTTGTCGAGTCTGTTGATGTCGTTGAATGTGTGTGCATGATGACCGATATCATGCTTGACGTCTCGATACCCGCACATCACCCCATCTCCAGTGTTCAAGTGGTGGACTTTTTTGGTTTTTGGGGTCAGTCGTCAGCAGCAGCAGCAGCATCAGCAGCTGGAGGGAGGGTGATGGGCAAAAAACCCCGCGATTTTAGTTTGCCACAGTTTGAGGATCCCAAGGGGCGTCCCAGAATGCGATGGGCTGTCCGGTGGGTGTCCTGTGCCTGTGGCCGTAGGTACCTAGTGTCTCCTCCCTTTCGAAACTGGGGGAGCAACGCCTCGCTCTGACTGGCTGGCTGGCCGACAGCGGGTGGGGTTCGCTTGACGGGAATGGTGGGGCTAGACGGTGTCGCTCCGTAAAAAGAACTGTACGTGATTGCACCGTAACTAGCAGTTTACGTACTGTACGGTCAGGCCCCTGCGCCTTCCAGTGTGTTTCCTCTTCCCCTGAGGTGCCCACAGTTCCCTTCGGCCCCCCCTTCCAGACCTGATCCCCGTCAGCCCGTGCAGCCGTGGACCGTGGTGTGGTACGAGTCCCGCCAGTGCTAACTGCTTCCCTTGCCTTCCACCACACGGCACACCACACGCCAGAGCAAAGCCACGCCTCCAGCAGCGGCAGCAGCAGTAACTGCCCAGCTGCAGACCCAGCCCAGCCGTGCCGTCCAGTCCAGTCCAGTCGCTTATTGGGGTGCCACCAAGGTATCTTTCCGCCTTTTTCACCGCCAAAAGCTACTTGCCCACAACAACCAAGAAACCACCCGGTCGACAGCAACCACCCTGTGGCACCTCACCTGCTCTGCTCACTCAGTGCGTGCTAAGGTAGGCAGGCACCTTACCTAGGTACCTACCTACCTACCATCCAGCTTGGGGCTGGCTGACTGACTGTTGAGCAGTGAACTGACTGTGGGCGGCTTGTGCTTCAGCCAAAAAAAGGCGAAAAAACCACAGAGCTGACAAGGCCCGGCGCAAAAAAAAAGAAGAGGCAGTAACCCAGCAAGTAGCATTCAAACCCTCCCTCTTTCCGAGGAAACCACCACTTCCACCCAGACTCAGACTCAGGTCCTTCCCGCCCTCCCGCACTCTCTTCTGCAACCTTCAACCTCCCCTCCCCGACACTTCAAGGTGCATTTCTTTCATCGCCAGCATCACCTTTTGATCCATCCGAATACATATCCCACCCCACAGCGGCCCATCTGCGTCTGCTGTCTGTATTCGCCGTACCTGTGCCTGGGCCCGATTTAGTTCGCTAGCCCAACCAACCCACCTTCACATGGTCCACGGCCTCCGCTGCCCTCGAACCATCATCGCCAGCGTCACCTCCACGACGACCATAGCCACCGCTCCCAACGCCTATACCACTGCTCCTATGTCTCGCCTGCATCTCGACAACGACTGGGAAGCGTTGATGTAAATCCCTCCCGCATCACGACAAACCGACCATGCTGCGACGCCCGCCTCGTGAAGGGAGGCGCGGCGCCAACCAGCGGACCTACCTGCTTGCTCTAGCAGTCCTCGTCATCTCCTGCATCCCCCTCGCCGATGCCCAACAACAGCCCATCGACGCCCTCCCGAGAGTCCAACAGCCTGCCCCCGGGAGCAGTCAACATGAGGGCATACACGACATAAACCCCGAAGCAGCCCGCAACTGGGCTGCCACTCTTGAGGCCGACAATGCTGCCGTGTCTCAACGACGCAAGAAGACCGTCACGTCTTCCAAAGAACAACTCAACAACCGTCGGAACACCCCCGAATCTATAATCATTCCTAACGATGCGAGCGCCGTCGCAACTTTGGCTCCGGCTCAGTCCGTGAGAGCACCATCTCCTTCTGGACATCGACCCATTGTGTCCCGTGTTGCCGGGGCCAACGGGATCTCTACGCAGCACCATGCGCGGAGTCTGAAGGACTGGGAAGTAGAAGACTTTGTCCTCTTGGCGACCGTCGATGGACACCTCTATGCCAGCGACCGCTTCACTGCCCGCGAGCGTTGGCACCTCGAGGTCGACCAGTCCATGGTCGAAACAAAACACTTCCGCCTCAACGCGTCCGAACTCGACGACGACTACAACTTCATCGACCACTACGTCTGGGCCATTGAGCCAAACCGCGACGGAGATATTTACTACTGGGTCCCCGGTGCCAGCGAGCCCAGGCTGTTGTCCACCGGCTTGACCATGAAGCAGATGGTCGACGAGGGCGCATCTGCCCTCGACAACCCGCCCATCGTCTACACCGGCACAAAGAAGACGACAATGATAACCCTCGACGCCGCCACCGGTAGAGTACTCAAGTGGTTCGGATCGGGCGGCTCGCACGTTAACGAGGCCGAGAGCTGCCTGCGACCTAACGCGTTGTACGACCAAAACAACGAGGAGTGTAGCTCCACAGGCACAATCACGCTCGGCCGCACCGAGTACGAGGTCGGCATCGCTCGGAAAGACGGCCGTCAGATTGCGTCTCTCAAGTACTTCGACTGGACCCCCAACACAAACGACTGGGACCTATTGAATCAATACCATCAGTCTATCGACAATCGTTATCATACCACCAGACACGATGGCCGAGTTTACGGTCTCGACTACAGCCGAGTCAATTTTGAACATGACCGACCCGAGGAGGGATTGTTCTGCAGCGAGAAATTCCCCGCCCCGGTGGTCAAGGTCTTTGATGTCTGTCGGCCGTGGGGAGTTCTTCCCGAGAGCAACCCCGACCTGATCGTCCTCCCACAGCCCGTTCCACCGGCTAAAGACGAGTCCATCGCTCGCGTCAGAAACCAGCGAATTTTTGTAAACCAGACCGAAACAGGAAACTGGTATGCCCTTTCAGGCCGTTCATATCCTCTCATGGTGCTGGCTCCCACAGCCAAGACTTCGGAGCCCGACTGGCTCCAGCTCGGCCACCCATGGGAGAAGATGAACGAGACCCAGCGAATCAGGGCCATGATTGGAACCCACAACATGGATGCCGTCCACAAAGGCAAGATCTACCAAACCCCCAGTCTGCCCGGTCGGCAGGATGTCATCGACGTGGACCCCGAGAACGACTCGGCGCTGCCTGTGCCAACGCCTCAGCCAGACGAAGAGTATGAACCTGTTGAAACGACGATCGTGAACAAGGTCAAGCAAATCCCGCAGCAGGTGTCCAACAGCTTCATCGACTTCTTCTCCAACCCCATCTTCATCCTTCTCGTCGCCTCTCTTTTGTTCCTCTACCAGAAGGACTTGCGTCGCTGGTACAAGGCCAAGACAACGAAATGGTACAAGTGGGAGGAGACGACAGACACCGAGGACAACGGTGACACCGTGACGCCAGAGCCCACGGTCCATGACCAGGTCGTACCGCCCGCGACTGCGGAGAACATCCCCAAGATCGAGGAGCCTGCCCCTGAACCCAAGGCTGAAGAGGCCCCTGTTGACAAGGCCGAGCCCGAGGCACCCGCCGCGGCCCGTGAGGCACCACCCCCACAACCTGACAGGTCGGGGGCGTCGACCCCCAAGCCAGCCGCCGCCCCCAGCGACCAATCGTTGACACCGCCCGAGCCTGGAACCCCTGAAGTTAAGAAGAAGAAGCCGGCTCACCGCGGTCGACGCGGTGGCACTAAGCACCGCAAGGGCAAAAAGCGGGAAGAAGCATCGCAGTCCCGCGATGATGACCCACCACAGTCTGTGGAAGACGCCGTCAACAAGGCCAAGAAGCTGGGAGGCCAGGTGACCCAATTGGAGCCCGATGTTGTCACAGTCACCAACGACATGCAAGCGGTTTCCGGCCCGATCATTCGTATGGGAAATATCGAGGTCGACACCGAAAATCAGCTTGGCACTGGCAGCAACGGTACTCTTGTCTTCGCTGGCAAGTTTGACGGACGTGAGGTTGCTGTGAAGCGCATGTTGATTCAGTTCTACGATATCGCCTCCCAGGAAACCAGGCTGCTGAGGGAAAGTGACGACCATCCCAATGTCATTCGTTACTACGCTCAGCAAATCAGAGACGGTTTCTTGTACATTGCCCTTGAGCGATGCGCTGCATCCCTCGCTGATGTCGTCGAGAAGCCCCATCACTTTGGAAAGCTGGCACAAGCTGGTAAGGCCGACATTCCCGGTGTTTTGTACCAAATCACAAACGGAATCAACCACTTGCACCAGCTTCGCATCGTTCACCGCGACCTGAAGCCCCAGAACATTTTGGTCAACGTCGACAAGCACGGCAAGCCCCGCCTTCTGGTTTCCGACTTTGGTCTGTGCAAGAAGTTGGAAGGTGGGCAGTCGTCGTTTGGCGCAACCACCGGTCGCGCTGCTGGTACCTCTGGTTGGCGAGCCCCGGAATTGTTGCTGGATGACGATGCGAACCACACCGCCATGGTTGACAGCATCAATAGTGGCTCCGGTTCGATTCTCGTCGGCTCCGACATGGTTTCTGGACGCCGCGCCACCCGCTCCATCGACATCTTCAGCTTGGGCTTGGTTTTCTTCTACGTCCTGACTAACGGTCTGCATCCCTTTGACTGCGGCGACCGTTACATGAGAGAGGTCAATATTCGCAAGGGCAACTTCAACCTCTCGCCGTTGGATTCGCTCGGTGATGTTGCTCCCGAAGCCAAGCATCTCATAGGCTGGATGTTGAATGCGGAGCCCAAAGAACGCCCAACGGCCCGCGAAGTCTTGGCTCATCCCTTCTTCTGGCCCGCCAAGAAACGTCTTGCATTTCTCTGCGATGTATCCGACTCTTTTGAGAAGGAGCCCAGAGACCCCCCGAGCGGACCGTTGCAGAAGATGGAGGAATATGCGCCAGAAATCACTAAGGGTGATTTCCTCCGCCAGTTACCGCGTGAGTTTGTCGACTCTCTGGGCAAACAACGTAAATACACGGGTTCGAAGATGCTTGATCTGTTGCGCGCCCTGCGCAACAAGAAGAACCATTACGAGGACATGTCGGATTCGTTGAAAAAGGCGGTTGGCCCATTGCCGGATGGGTATCTTTCGTTTTGGGGCGTAAGGTTTCCTCGACTGCTTATTGACTGTTGGGAGCTTATCTGGACCGTTGAATGGGACCAATCTGATAGGTTCAAGGAGTATTATGAGCCACAGGGTCTCTAAAGTCTTTTAAAATTGAAGCGTTCTGTTGTTTCTCTTTGACCTCATCTTCTGCTGCCTTTGCATGTGCCTTTGTCTTGCCCGTAATGTCTTCGTCGGTTTCATGGCATCAGTGAAGACATATTTGATGTGCACACTTCACTAGTCCGCCAATGCCACACCTCTTACACATAGAGACGCTTAGCCAAAGCCGGGAGCTGTAGCATCAGCAAGCAAAGCACAATCACTAGATCTTGAAGTTGGTGCAAGCTTGCTTTTAGAGCACTAATATATCTGCCGTTTGATTCGTTTCTAAACAAAAGAGATTATGAGTCCTGTATCCAGAACTCGACATGCCTGCCAGAGGCACTAGGTCGTATTGTTGCCGCGTATATTTCCCGTAGTCAATCTGATGAGGGTGAGGTCAAAAGCTAATGTGATTCCATCATTTACATCAAGTGAGCCTTGGTTCCGCCGCCGAATCGGTTGGTAGCGAGGACACGTCCGCAGCGCATGCAGTTGTGGCGGACGTTCTTGAAGGGCTTCATGGAGTAGGGGATGAACACGCCAACGCCGGTGGTGCAGAAGAACATGACGGCCATCCAGCTGGTTATATGTTAGCCAACATGATGTTATCAGCTGTAGAGACAGCTAGAGAAAAAGATACTTACTGAGTTCCCTTTCCAATGGTGTGCTCGGTGGTGGTGGGAGCGACGCCCTTGCAGCCGGGACATTCGACGAGAGCCGGGAATCGGCCCAACATGGGCAGAGGTACCATGTTAGACCGGGAGCCTTCGCCGACGGACTCTCCGTGGTGGCAGGGCTGGACATAGGTCGTCTGGCAGTGGGTGCCGTTGCAGCCGCCGGTATGGTGGGTGATTGTCGAGGGGGGAGTGCGGATGGGTTGGTAGAGAGGCAAGGGAGACCGGATGCCGGTTTGGTCCTCGGGGTTCTGGGTGTCGGCCATGATGTCTACGAAAATGGTGTTAGTGTGAAGATGGAATATACAGGGAGATTGAGAACGCACCGGTCTTGTGCATGGGTGCTTTCAACTAGAGTTTGTTTGGGGGTGTGTAAACGAATGTGATGTCGAGGGCGAGTAGCGATTGTTGATGGTCTGAAGAGGCTTCGACAACGCGGGAAACAGAGCATTCAAATAGACTCTTGAGTCGCGAGGCTTGTTATCTCAACAACCAACCGAGCGGCATCTCCGTCCCTCCAATCACGTCTGATCCAGAGTTGTTGTTCCCACGGTGAAACATGGGGTAGGTGAACGCGTGTCGCTGCATCGTTGTCAAGGCACTACTCACGAACTCCCCTGCCAACCAATCAAGTTTCGCGAACGAGGCAGTTGGAATGCTCGACGATGCTGTACAGCCCGCTGCTTCTTTGGTGGTTCGAGGGGGTTTTGGTTGCCCGTTCCGGCAGTCGAATCCTTCCGGCGGGAAAGGTAGTGCCTTAAATGCTGCTGCCTAGATGGCCTCAAAATAGCATACCAGCACCTCGTGTTCCCTGTCGATCCCCTTCCTCCCCCCCCACCACCGCTTTTGCTGGATGGGAAAAGGCCAAGAGCTGCACGAGGTTAAGTGGGTTTAATCGACCTGATTCGGAAGAGGATTCGAACCCCTCTGGGATGAGAGCCTTTTTTTCAGCCCGCGAGCGTGGTCGGTTATCCACAGATAGGGTCTCGTGATGGGTTTCGTTTGGTATGCTGGCTCCTTTTGAGATCATCAGAATGATGCAAGGCTGTGCGAAGGGAACGGCAAGTTTGAATGTCAACTTGTCTGCTTTATTGATACGGAGATTCAACGAGAGGAAAGAATTGCAATTCTGAATGCTCTTCTGTCGCTCGAAGCTGGTAGTGCGCAAAGCGTCCCTCAACTTGAATATAATAGAAGGGCTTCTCGTGCCTGAAACCAAACTGTATTCCACAGCGACAGCTGCCATTCAACTGGAGCATTAAAGCTACGCATGCCAACCTCAAAACGGGGTAGGGGTGGTTGGCGCCAGGGGAAAACACACACATGCAGCCAAGACTTCCGATGCTCGTATCGTTCGAGTTAACACGTCCGGCATCTCCAAGGCAAACCCTCGAAAGATAACGTTCTATTGGAACGCAAGGCTCTTGAGGATGTCATCATGCATTGCATCCGTACTACCACAAGGCACAAGGGCCACGGGGCTCAGACCGCTGCAATCATTGGCGTACTGAGGCACGCGTACACATAAACTCGCAGGACCGAAATCTGGAGCAGGAGTTATCAATGCTTTCAGGTCTTGGTGATGTAGCCCTTGTAGTTCTGCTGGGTAGCTGCTGTTGTGCCCAACGCTCTAGGCCAATGCCGTTTGCCACGGCGGATAAAGTGACTGCGCATAACCCTCACAAGTGGATTGTTGACCCATGGTACACTACGATACTATGTTTGTATGAACTTATATTTAGCGCAGGATTACATCAACTGGCTGCGAAGGGTTCACGATCTGTGCTATGTGCTGTCTGAACAATGGCGTTTAGGTGCGTAGGAACATGGAACCCAGGCACGTGTGCGTGTATTTCCACAATCGACCCAGAACGGCAACAGAGACAGTAATAATAAGAAGAAGGACAAGATTAAAAAGGTTAGAGATTGAAATAGTGACATACCAAAGCTACAAAAACGGAATAATAGGTACCTCAAAACACCCCGCCCGGCTAGCTAGAAGTATCCGCCCTAATGGCCAAAGTCAATGTATAAAGAAGAACATGAGGACAGGTGCTACATTCTCGAATGAAACGATCCTCTCTTCTTACTGACACCCTCGGGCTAGCTCAAGTCTGTGTTGTCAGTTAAGACTTGGTTGAATACCGCCCAGGATCTGGGCAATCCATCGCCGATGCACCGCCGTCGATCATCCACCGTGGTCCTCAATCGGGGATGCCACGCAATCCGGCAAACATGGCCCGGGTAAACAGCTATAAGGCGACGATAAGAGAGAAGTAAAGTGCGTGAACCGGGTCCAGCGTCGCCTGTGGCTTGGGGATAAATGTTTCCGTCAGGCCGTAGGGAATCGGGGATTGATGTATCTTATGCCTGATTGTAACTTCGATAAGTATAAGAAAAACCAAAATTGTGAAGCAAATCTTGCTACAACATGTTTCCCGACAGATGAGTATGTGCATCAATGCACTGAATAAGAAAAGTAGAAACCGGAGAGGTTTATCGTCTATTAGACGTCTCCCGAAGGGTGTTTCACAGTTTTCATGCTCCTAGAAGTAATCCGTATTACTTCTTCATTCGACGACGGAAAGGAACAAAACAAAAGCGACGACCTGTCAGACCAGCTAACCTGACCCAACCAATTGCAGTGTTATAGCGAGGATGTGTCTTTGGATGAAGGCAGGTTTTGGGCACACTCGGCGGCAATAAAACACTGACAAGGCCAAGGGATAAGTACGGATGACGTCAGCGACACTCATGGTTTGTAAGTGGAAGAAAATGTGCTATTTTTTGCGACGAAGTTCTCAGCATAACAAATTGAGTCGACACACAACAAGACAGTCGAGTATTTATTGTACAAGATATGTAGAAATGCAGCTATGTTATAACACACAAAAGAGACCCTTGATCCAAGTCTGAGGACATCAACCTCTTGTATCTCCGAAGACGCTATGATTCGGATGCCGAGGAACCTCCGACGTGGAAAGGGCCTTCGTCATCTTGTAGGATCTCACTCCACCAATCTTCATGACCTTCTTTGATGCACAAGCCATCCCAATCGGATTCCGGTAGCCCTTCATCCTTCAACTTTTCTTTGTCAAAGATGCGCGTATTTCGCTTCGTAGCATCCGATGCTGGGGCCCAGAACGAGAGATCCTTAGCACCGTTCTGCCCGGAGACCTTGAAGAGCGGTTCTAGAGACTTGGGTTGAGAGTGCAATTCCAGTAGACGCCGGAGATGCGGAAAGAACCATGTCTCTTTCCACCACCCAGAAAGCCTCTGACCCTTGAGACCATTGCGATGTGCGTTGTGATGCACAATGGCTGGGACAGAAGTGCTCCAAAAGTCGGTATACAGAGGCAGGTCTGCCCAGTCCGCTTGAGTGTCTATTCCTGCCTCGGACAAAGGCGTGCGAATCCCCAGCATATCCTCGGGCACGCCGTACACTCGAGGAGGAATGATCACTCGATCTTCAGCCGCTTTTTGAAGTGCGGTGGTATTCCTCAAAATGACGTATTCGCCATCGTCCTCTTCAAAGACGGTCGGAGTGAATAGATCTTGGATGTAGTCAAGGCCGATACCGTAGTCGAAATGATCGGCTTCAATCTCAAGTTCGGCGTCTTGGATGATCTTCCCGGAAGCGTGGTATCTCCGTTTGGAAGCCCGCCACATCTCTTGCTCGCCAAACATCTCAGCAAAGATGCCTTGGTCACTAAAGATGTTGATGCCTGCAGCGCGCTTCTCCTCAACCTTCTCCTGAGCACGACGAAGCAAGCGACGCATGTCTCCAACAGGACCCATGAAGCTGCCACTGTTGACGTATCGCGGGCGAACATCATGAAATTGCTCAGGATCCTCGTCGGTGTGCGGGCCATACAGATCTTCGCGCGCAGGCGACTCCGGTAGCTCATCACAGTGAGGATCGGAACCAAGGTCGGACTTGGGCCAGCACTTCTTCTGAGTAGAGATGATGATTGACTGCTTGGGGACGAATTCCGTCTTGTTGGACGAGAACCAGGGAGCCGAGATGCCCCACTCATTGCGGATGCGCTCCTCTGCGGCGAAGTTCTGTGCCATGTACCTGCGGATGAGCAAGGAGGGTGGCAGCTGAAACCAAAGGTCGTAAGCGTCGACCACGAGGATCAGGTCATCTGGGCCAAGACGTTCGTCCTTAGGTGCCCGGTCTGATGTGATGGCATCGAGGAACTCAAGTGTGCCGTCGATCTTGCCCAAGTGAGAGCCTCCAAACCACCCAGGCGACTTGTGAAAGTCTCTTCCCCAGTTGACGATTACAGGGCTAGGATATCCAGACACAAGTGCCGACATGAGCATCTTGCAGAGGTCTGGCCCCGGCCCATCTGCTGGAACTATAACACGGAGACGTCTGGGCCCACCCTTTTGGACGGCTGGTATAGGTGCTACACCAGTGTGGTTCGACGGAGGCTGTGAGGCAGATATGTTCTCATGACTCTGTTGCGTGCGTTGTCAGCTAAGATTAAGGTTGATAGAACCGGAGCATTGACTCACAGCTGCGACCACAAGACAAGAGAATATGAAAACAGAAGCTACGAGCCCAAGCATGGCTTTTGGCGACAAACGATGAAGCCATCTCGACGACTTTCTCGTCCGAAACCCCGGAGATGGAGGTGCCTCAAGGTCATCTGCGTAGATCTTGCTGTACACGGGCGAGCGCGGCTTTGTAGCCCAAGGAGTGAACCCTACCGCCATTCCCTTAGCAGCAGATGTTGGACAAAAGAATGATAATGAGAGGACGCCTAAGATCTGTGGAATTTCTTAGGCTTGGCATAAATCCATTGGGGAAAGAACGAAGGAGGAGCGCTGCGCAGGATTCAATCCAGGTGACTGGCGCGCGGGCGGAACCAGGTCAACTTTATTGATCCAAGAGCCGTCCCTATCGTCTTAGAGAACGATCTGGGGCTTACGGCCACATCTCGCCATGTGTCGTCGCTTACACGAACCCGCTCCTTCGACAAGGTCATCATCGACTTGGTGGTCATGAGCGCCCAGCCGACTTATTCCCCTGCAGTTGGGCGTAAGACAGCTAAGCCGGGCGAAGACATTGCGTGTGCGATTGGGATCTCGCCTCTGATAGGGCGGTGATACTTGCCCAAGCCAAATCCTTCGTCCCGGACTGGACTTGCAAGTGACTACTAATTGACGATGGGGATGGGGCGGAAACAGTAAAGCAAAGACTTCCGCCCCCTGTCTCCGGGCGCAATGGCGGATACCGGCAACGCGGAACTTGGCGGAATAGCTCGCGTGAGGATATGGGAAGATCGGTGCTAATATGAAGATCTTGGCTTTACTTGGCTGAGGTGGAATGTAACACAGCTCTGGAACAAGCGCTACCGAAATGCCCAACTGGATCTGTCGATCCAAGCTTTAGACTTCACACCTAACGTCCTAGCTTTGCTACTGTTGTTTATCTTGTTCATGATTGCTATTAGATTTTGTCTATCTATCATTATGTTCACTTGCTTTTTTTGTACGGAGGTACCCGGCAATTTTCTTGGGCTGTCTGTGTAGCCCAGGCCGACTTTGCCGCAGAGGAGCGTGGCACACATCCACCGCACACCCAAATGAAGCTCACTCCAGCTTGGCTCATTTCCTATTCGACATCAGGCAGCCCTCATTTGGAACAGCTCAGTTCGACTCATCCCCTTGCGTGGAACAGCGCTAATGCTGCAGGAATGTCTCAGCGCCGAAGAGCGGCTGCCTCCCTCGCGGACGAACCTGTAAATTGCCTCCATTTTCCGAGGCAGAATAACGTTGACTCCTAAGCCCATTTGATGCCCTTCGAATCTTCCTTCAATTATGTCGTTCATTTCAAGACCAATTCGCTGTCGGGTCGTTGCCAGCTTGCCCTTGCCCAAAGCCGAAGCCGTACGTCTCCGGCTGTAGCGGCTGAGACCCAAGCGGGCTGCCTGGCTTGCCTCCTTCAAAGGGAGTTCCGAGCAGGTGAGCCAGTCTTACAGTAAGACTCTGGTCTCGGTTTGGTAGATTTCCCATGAGTCCTTGCACCAGATACATCGGGTGGGTTGTTGCACCGAGTAGCGACTGTAAAGCCTGAAACAGAATCAGATAGTGCTCAGTATTCACTGCAGGGCGATGTCTTACCTGCGCGTCTTCGTTCAACGCAAACCCCGGTATCAATGAGATACCGCCACCAGTGCCGCCCACCAGATTTTGGGCACGCATGGTGTTCTGAGCATCATCCACTGCGTATTGCACTGTCCTTTGCAGCATGGCACACGCGGTCAGCACGCGCTTCAAGTCGCACCCCTCTGTCTTCTCAAATCTCTGTAGGAAGCCAGCGAATGATCTTGTGGCCCCGAGATCGCTGCGCGCGCGAGAGGAACCAGGGTTCTCCAGTACATCCGTGAGAAGAGTCATGCTTGCGCAAAGAGGATAGCACAGGATTCGCCTAAGAGATTGATGTCAGAAATTTGTCCCCCTTGAGTAACATTCGGAGTCCTCCTACCAGAGATCTGAGTATTGCGGTGTTGAGATCGTTCTGAACAGGCCCAAGGTCGCGTGGGCAGCTGTACGGCACCGTTTCTGGGAGAACGAAAGCTGAATGAAGGGCATCTCGAAACCTGCCGGTGTTCCCAAGAGAACGGCCACAGTCTTGAACTGGCTGTGTCGCCTCGCTGCCCAGTGCACCATAAGTGTGCAGCGGTAAAAGGCCAGATGTAAGTTCAAAACGTCCGGAGCAAAGTCTTGACCGGATTTAGGGGAGTCGTAGGTTGGCTGAAGATCTGCTGGCAGACTGGACCTCCACTCTTCGAGCAGAGCATCAAGATCTATGATGGCCTTGACCACATCATCGTCGTTAAGTCGTAGTCCTTTCGCAGTGTAAAGCCGCCGTCTAATGGAGGATTCAACCATGGCGCGTTTGGCACGCAAGTTGAGAATGTCTACACCCTCTCCCAAACCTGTCGGTAATTCCGTCTCAATGTCATCATCATCCTGGATCGAGTCCAGACCGTGATTGAGACCCATTTCCTTGTCAAGAATATATGCGGCCCAGAATACTCGACTGCGTGCTTCCACATCTTGCATACACATGGACATCATGGTGCAGGGCTGCCTATGAAGTCCAATGTTCTGCGATAATCTTACCGCATCAGATGAAAGTAGAGCTGCCGTCCTTGAGCACGTCGTCCCTTGCATAAAAACAGCCATTGCCACAACGGCTTGAACCGACAGAAGATCGTCGCCTTTGACCATTAGTTCCGTGAGGACTGAGAAAGCATTCTTCAAAAATGGCCATGCCAGTTGGCATACTTCCTGGAACGCGCTATTGATCGTCTTCCACCGGGTCCCAACGGCAATGACCGCGTTCATATACGCCCAGCCTGAAGTACTGTTGAACGAATCCTCTGCATTTGGAACAGTTTCAAATCGGTTCACAAAATAGTGAAAATTGAGAAGTGGGTAGTTGCTGATCACGTCGTCATAAAGGGGCATCAGCATCGTGATAGCCTCTTCTCGATCGAGACGTGGAGTAAAGACCTGTCTGTTGAACGTGGAGCAATACGACGCGGAGTTAACTTCCTTAATTCTGCTCGCAATGACTGCGAAGACTGGCATTTTTGGTCCCAACGGGTTCGGTGGGTCGGGAACATGTTGAGTTGCAGCTGGTTTTGGCGTAGGTTGATCGGATGAATCATTTGGGTCGGTTCCGTCAATCATCGCATGGTCCGTTGACATTTGATTGAAGGAAGTTTGCAAAGCATCTACTCGCGATGTGCCTGCTTGACTAGGCGCCGCAGTTGCGCTTGGGAAACCAGGTGGCGCGGGAGCCACCGAGACGGAGGCAGCATCAGTCTCGGATGGCGATACTCTGGTGGGCGGTGCGCCAGGCCGAGGCAATCCAGCTTGATTGAGGACTGCTTCCATCTTGGAAAGACGCTCCTCAAGAGCCTGGATGTACATTTTGCTAATAACACAGTCAGCATCTTACTCGAGGTAGGCGAATTCGAAACTCCGAAGCAACGCTGCAACGTACCTTCGGCCGGGGCCACGCCGCCTTTGCACCTGCTGATACTGGCAATCATGACTGCGATTTGTGCATGGAGTACATGATGGTTGTTTTCCATCGCACTTGATCTTCTTTGACTGGCATCTTAGACAGGCCTGATATCAGGTGGTCAGCCGATATGAACAAATAACATAAGACGCCTGCCTGTCATCACAAAGAGTGGCGCATACCTGTCCAATGCGTGCAGCCTTGTCTCGTGCCCGGCTTTCCAGGACAGATACAGTGTCCATGGCGGCCGACAACTACTAGCGCCACTGCCTGAAGCCGTTCTCCGAGTTTCGAAAGCTGTTACGGGAACGCGTCCGATGTGCCGGATGATAGGGACCCACTTTCCCGGCCCGTCGGCGATGTGCTGAGTCCGTTGTGCTTTCGGACGCGGAAAGATGCCGGAAGCCCGCTACGCGAATTGGAAATCTCAACAAGTCGGCGGAAGCAGAACTGGACAAAATTCGAGGGCTCTCCTAACGGAGGTTAGCATTCGAGGGACGTTGAGAGGAAGTAGTTTCATGATTGGCCCGGTCACGTAAGAACCGGAAGCAATTTGGATCCGAGTCATGACCACCTTAGGTAAGTTAGCAACGGCGCCGCCGAAGGAACTTCCCGAAATCAATCTATCCCACGTGGAATGGCGCTCCTTTCCTGCCCTGTCTGCTCCGCCCGCCGGCTTGAGCATTGGCGGAAGCATTTTGTTACCGAACGCATTGCTGGCGGACTTTCACCATGTTGTTAGTTGCCAAGACAGTCGCATTGCGATAGCGCGTTCAATACTACGGATTAGGTGATGGCATTGAAGCAAAAGACTCCACCCGACCAGCGGAATCAATTGCATTGAGTTTGAAGCTGCACCTGTGTGACTATTTAGACAACAGACCCCTCAGACGAGGCCTGAATGAACACAGTTGATTAAACACAGCAAAAAGCGTCTAGAACAGCGGTCGATTCATTCTCTTTTGTGCCAATCCACAATTTCTCGAAATTCATCCCAGAACGTCGAAATGGCTGTTATCGCAGTTGCCGGTGGAACAGGAAATGTTGGACGAACTATCGTCGAGGCCATTGTTGCTGCTGGTAAACATGAAGTTAAAATCCTGGCCAGAAAGGTAAGCATGCAGAAACATCTTTGAGTGTTTCAATCTCTTTGTTGCGAATTAGATGTTGACAAAAGCCAAGGCCAACCCCGACTTGGAGAAGGAAGTCGGAGCTTCCATAATCGTTGTTGATTACGCAAATGTCGAAGCCACCACTAAGGCTCTCGAAGACAACAATGTGCATACCGTCATCTCGGCAATCAACATGATGCCTCCGCCGGGACAAGTGCCGCAGGAAATTGAGCTCATTCGTGCCGCGGATGCTTCGAAAACGACTAAGAGAATAGTTTCCAGCGGCTGGGGCATTCCCCACAACGAAAGGTCTGGATTCAACCCCTCATAGTTACCAACGACAGCGGCTAACATTTAGAAAGTCAAACCAAAGAGTTGGGATCAGTCCCTAACAAACTCAAGGCTCGGGCCTTTTTGGAGAACGAGACGAAGGACCTGGAGTATGCTGTCGTCCATAACGGTTTCTTCCTCGATTACTGGGCTCCTCAAGCAGAGAAGTCGAACATGACACCGTTCACTCTTTTTATCGATATTCCCAATGACTCTGCAGCCATTCCCGGATCAGGAAATGTTCCTTCGGCGTTCACTCACACGAGAGACGTCGCCAAATTTGTGGCGGCTGCTCTGGACTTGAAGAAGTGGGACAACGATCTTTATATCGTAGGAGACAAGGTAACTTGGAATGAGTTCCTGAAGCTTGCTGAAGACGCCAAGGGTAAGTGTTTCAATCGTAAAGGATTGCTGCAGAGTTCACTGACAGATCAAAACACAGGCACAAAGTTCAACGTCGCTTACGACAGTGCCGAAAAGCTCAAGGCTGGCCAGACGACAGAGCTTCCTGGACAGATCCCAGCTTACCCCTTCTTTCCCAAGGAGGCGTATCAGGCGCTCGCTGGAACATTCGGATGGTGGTTTGAGAATGGCACCTTTGATATTCCCCCGTCCGGAAAGAAGACTCTGAATGAGCTCTTCCCAGAGATCAAGGCATGGAAGGTGAAGGAGATCCTTGACAAAGCCTGGAAGAAGGCCTGAGTAGAAACGACGAGAAGGGAGCGTTCTTAGTATTGGACATCGATTGGTCCACAGAACAAATTCTATGATTATCAGCCGTGATATGAGTAAAACAGTCTCATGCAGATCCATGTTTATTCAGAAGCTCGCCCCCGTGAACTGGCGTGACAGAATTATGAAGATTTCACGGAGTCAACTGCTACATCAACTCTGCTCGTACAGATCAATAGCTGACCTGCCATGCCTGAAACCCTGCCGCTGCAATCATCACGCAGATATTGATCTCTACGGGTTCGAACTCTACCTTCCGTGACACTGGGAAACAGTGCGTATATTCAAGCGATCGAGTTGCGCGTCTTTTTGAGTACTCTGACTCGCTGGCGACGTAACTCGCTTGCCTATTTAGGTTGTATTGCAGAAGCGAGTCTCCCCAGCCACTCACAGGCTCCGCGAAACATCCGCGAACGAGCCTACGCGGCGCATTGTGTAAAAGAATGGCCGTGATAGGCCTTGCAAACACCCTGAAAACTCTATTCAAATTGGTTCAAGACTTTGGAAGCAAAGCACTCGGGGTTTGGTAAGAATATGGAAATTCGTGGGGTCGCTGTCGCGCTATGTGAGCTAGGTGCAAGGTAGTTCCAATGGCATTTAAGCTTTCTTCGTGGGCACACACGTCTCTGGCGATAACAAACGCAGCCACACTGAAGACGCCTTCTGAGAGGCAAGGAGCCTCGCAGTGATGCTCCTCGGTGTCTGTTTGTCAGAATACGATCAGACATCGTCGCTGTGGCCTGCACAACACTACCCCCAACCCGACGCTTTGGAAAGTTCTGTCAGTTTCCGCTACAAGCTTTCCTGACAGCCTGCGAATCCATGGATCCGTCCAAAGATTGCAGTCTGGACGATGGATTGGCGGGGGTACCCCGTGCGGGGTGGGAAACTAACGAGCATCTCCCTGCAAGAGGGGACCTTGCAATCTCGGAAAATGCACTCTACGAGAATCAACATCTGATACGTTCTAGCTGCTTTCTGTCTGGCTCTGACCCCGGTAATAGTCGCCTCAAAGATGGAGGAGGCCAGACTTCATAAAGCCCAAAAACCCCCTCTGCATTTGTATAGAGGAGAGAGGAAAGAGAAACACTTTCAAATTCCCTCGTTTGTTCGCCAAACATCCTATCAACTAGTTTCAACAAGATGCTTGAGACTTTGATCATCTCGCCGAGCTTTGGCTCGTTATATGCTTTGCTGGCATGCCTCGCCTTTTTCATCTTGCTGGAAGCTGGCAAGATGGTGTACTCTTCCAAGTTTCACGCCCTTAAGAAAGTTCCAGGCCCCTGGTTTCCTGCAGCAAGCTCTCTCTGGATTCGTTGGCAACGATGGCACGGCAAGCTTTCATTCACCGCCGACGACCTCCTCAGGCAGTATGGTCCTGTGGTGCGCATCAGCCCCAACATGGTCCTCGTCAATGATTCTCCATCTCTTCAAGCCGTCTTCGCCAGACAAGATCTCGACACTGCCCCCCGCGCCATCCGAGCTCTGCGTATTGGAGGCCATGAGTGGACAGTCACGTACCCTCAGAACAACATCGCACGCGAACGTCGTCGGCCCGTCATGGTCGCTACTACAACCAAGGCAATGAAGTATTGGCATCCTATCTTTGAGGATAATGTCAACAGGATGGTCCGCAATCTGGGTACGTCGAAAGGCGAAAAGTCCGAGGACATTGTATATCATCTCCGTGTTGCGACTCTGCTCAACTCCCAGGTTGTCATGGCCGGTTCCCAAGCAAAGATCGACCCAGGCGACTTCCCTCATATTGTCGGAGAATACAACTTTCTCGTCGTCTGGCGCTTGTGTCTGCCGAATTGGCTTTTCGAATGGCTGAAGTTCACTCCTATTGCTCATCCAAAGTTTCGCGTCGAGTCAAGCGACAGGCTGTTCGAACTGGGCTCGCAAATTTGCAAGGAAGCCGAAAAGGTTGATCCTGTCGATCGCGACGAAGTTCCGACTGTGTATCAGCTTCTCATGGAGAAGCAGGAGAAGGGAATCAACTGGTCTCACGACGAGATAAGTGCCGAGATGGCAGGCCAGATCCTCGCTGCTACCGAGACCACCTCGTCCGCTCTGGCATTCATCTTCTACGAGCTTGCAAAGAACACCAGCCTTCAAGAAAGCGTAGTCGAGGAGATCAACACCCAGCACAACAACGACAACCTTGAGAGCCTCAAGCTTCTCGGGGCCTGCGTTACCGAGGGCCTCCGCTTCCGACCTCCTGTAGCCCTGACCGGAAGCCGAGTTGTTCCCAAGGGAGGTATCGATATCCTCGGCTACTACATCCCTGAGGGTACAGTTGTTACCACCCAGTCCCTGTCAATGAGCCGACAGAGACCTGACTTATTCCCTAATTACGACGTCTTTGACCCGACACGCTGGCTGGAGGAAGAGAACCTCACCGAGCGACGACGACTTACGGCACCTTTTGGCGTGGGCGCTCGACGCTGTCCGGGTGGGAACATGGCGATCTACCAGATGCGTCTGATTCTCGCAGCGGTCTTGCGAGAGTACAGGATCACAGTTGCACCTGAGACAACCCCAGAGTTAATGACACCTTTCGAAGCAAACGGGTTCAGATCGCGATATGATGAATGCTTTCTCATCTTCACCCCCCGGTACTCTCACGTCATCAACACATGGGTGGGCTGAGCTATTCTGAAGTCCTCAACAATACCGAACTCTGTATTTGCATGCAACTGTGCGAGTTTCAGCCTCCGAAATGATAGCTTAATTTGGCTCCGTGACAGAAAACCATTCAAATTTTCCAGACTAGAAGGACTACTAGCCCAGATTCGTCTACCTTCGCACCGTTGAATGATAATATCCGGTAGTGATCTCACGACACTTGAAGAGACAGGTCCACAGACAACAGATTTGTCTGCATCCTTGCTCTCTGCCACAAGCGTTACAAGAATCTCTCTTCGCAAGATTGGTCGCCTTTCGTCGTTCCCATGCTTCGTTATTCGTCATGGCTCTTCATTAAGATCTTGAATCAATTGCCCTTTACTCGTCAATGACTTCCGGCTTGTGGCAGACAACCTCAACGTTATTTCCTGCGGGATCGATCACGAAAGCGCCGTAGTAGTTCGGGTGGTATTGAGGACGAAGACCGGGAGCACCATTATCTTTGCCGCCAGCTTCAAGCGCAGCCTTGTGAAATTCGTCGATAACTTTGCGGTCTGTATCCATCGAAGATTAGTCGCATAGTCTACACACTACGGAGTGGAAAACTTACTCTCTGCCTTGAAGCCGATGTGAAGAGGGATATTGGCCTTTTCGGCCTTGTGCGACGCAATCCAGAAGTCGGGAGAATGGATGCCGAGACCGCAGGCGTACTCATTGGGCTCGACGAACTTCTTGAAGCCAATTGGCTCAAGAGCGGTAAGGTACCATTGCACAGTCTCCTTGTAGATGCTGGCGGGGACGTACAGGCCGACGTGGTCGATGGACATGTTTGCGGTTGTCGTCGTCGAAGATTGACAGGAAGAGCCCGGGGGATGAAGCAATGGATGGTGGATGATTGGAGATTGTGATAGTAGAGCGTTGAGGTGGTGATGTTCGTCTCGGACGGTAGGGAGACTGGCGGGGTAATATGTACCCCAATGGCGTCAAAGGCGTTCAGCTAGGGAGAGATCGCGTCGGATATGGCAATCTCCGTGTCGAGCTGAGTGAGAGCGCGCGAATGCACCGCGTCGGCACGTGCAGATCGAGAGGATCAGGCCGGCGTGAGTCAGACATGCACCAATGGACCAAGCTGAATTGCATTCAAAAGGCCATCCATTGAACAGGGACATCTTCCGCAGCTATCGGCGGGGGTCCGGGGCTGACCGGGGAGCTGCAGCGCTAGGTGGGGCCGTCCAGGCAGCAGCGGCGCGGAGGATGCAATGCGACGGTGGATCGAGTGGGGGGTAGGGCTGCAGTGAGACGGAAACTTGGGAAAGTCGATCAAAGTTGAATCATTTTCACAGCTTGACGCCCAGCATAGGTAGGAGTTTGTGGATTGAGATGGGGGGGAACTTTAGTCAGTCCTCATTGGCGTCAGTTACACCGACGCAACTTCCCTTGATCTACAGACCGCCGGCCGGTCTTCGGTCTCCAGACTCACAGTTCCACCGCCCTGGAGGCCATATTCTATCTTATCATACATGTCTTTCACTTTTACCAGTCCCTCATGGATACACTGCAAGAGCGAGGGGGATTCTGTCGACTCATCTCAGTCCATTACAACTTGGCCAAGATCTTTCTGTTCATCCGGAAGCGCACCATGGCAATCAGCCCGGCCGATGCAAGCGATAATGATCCGGCATAGAACATGGCAGGACGGTAGGCTTGTAGTCCATTGTCCTCACCTCCATACGCCTCGAGTAGATAACCAGCAATGGGCGCACCCTGTGCGACTGGGTAAGCTGAGGCAAAACTTCATTTGCGGAATGTGAAGAAACTCACCATGAGATAACCGCCGGCCCAACCGGTCACAATCATGCTCATCGCGACCGATACTCGGGCGGATCCGAACACATTACCAACGACGGTGGGCATGGTCGAGAAGAAGCCACCGTTGGAGATGCCGTTGACAATGACGAACAAAATCATGGGCGCCAATGTCGTTGAAACCGGCCAGATGGCGAGGACGCTAATGGCCGACAAGAATAGTGAGGCAAACAACACGTTAAGAGCGCCGAAGTGGTCGCAAAGGACGCCACAACAGATGCGGCCTATGGCCGAGGAGAAGTTGAAGCCTGCAACGAGGCCGGCTCCTGTTGAGGATGAAAGTCCGTTGGATTTGGAGTAGAGCGGCAGGAAGAATGGCGGCACGAAGAGAGGGAATGTGCCCACAGCTCCGGCAAGGAAGATGACCAGGAAGGTGAAGGACTTGAAGAGGCGCCTTATGAACCGTGTTAGTAAGAGCATTTAGACTGCTTTTTGCAGACCTACCACTCAACGAATCCGGAACTCCTGACTGGAACCCGCTCCTTGATGATCCATGCAGCTGGAAGACCGGTAGCCAAGGTGACGAGAGCAAGAACACGGTATGCCCAGGCCGGACCGAGGTGATTGAGGAGTGCATCCAGGGCGAAGCTGTTGACAGCACCGCCGAGGCCGCCACCAGCGAAGACGATGCCATTGGCCAACCCACGCTTTCTGCTAAAGTATTGCGCTGGGATCGTAGAGACAATCTGCTAGTGTCAGATGTAGTCATTCCTGTGGCAGATCACCACTCACCGAAAAGCACAAGCTGGGAGACATGTCAGCATTACCAATGGCCTGGTTAGAACCGGGAGCATCCTTACCTCATGCCTAATCCCATCATAAAGCCACTGGTAGCAAAGAGCGCCCCGACGTTCTTGACGGCAAAGCTGCTGAGAATCTCACTCAGCCCAATCAAGGCGATTCCCAGCAAACCCACCCTTCGCGGGCCGAAGCGACGCATGACGCGCGAGTTGATGATGGCCATTGCCGAGATAAGGGCTGCTGCCAACGATCCGACGAAAGAGAGCACGGCGGGCGTGGCGAGACCATCGTCGACGAGAGCGCTTTGGATGACACCCCAGGAATACGATGTACCGATGATCCACCACGCAATGACGAAACAGCCCGTCACCACGACCCAGCCGTAGCCGCCTTCCGGCACAGAGGAATCCGCAAGACGCGAGGCTTGAAGAACCGGATCATTGCTGCTATCATCGTCCGTTTGAGAGACACTTGCACCGGGAGATTTTTGGTTGATTTGTGGTGGGAGGGGCGTCAGCTCAATGCCGGACGTTGAGGCGGAGGCTGTTGCGGTCGCTGTGGTTGTCGACATGGCTCGTTCGTCTTCTGAAAACTAGTGCTGACGCTTCATTCGTGACGACGCAAAGTCAGGATTGATTGAACGTTGGAAGACAATTGTTTTTGTTAAAAGGTCATCAGGGGCAGTGAGTCGTCGCCGAGGGAAACCTGTATGGCCCCACCGACGCCCAGCGCGCCCTTCTGCTGACAAGCTCCGCTAAACTTTATAGTAGCTCCCGGCTCGGCGGAGGGGCCGGACGCTTCGCCGTGCCCCGCCCGGCTCCGAAGATGTCTTCTTCGGCGGGTCTTGGGAGCCAGCGAGGCCGGAAATATGACGTTCCGCCAAGAAGTGGACGAAAAGCTCATCATTCGTCGCCAGCCAGCAAAGACCAGAGCGAATATTTTGGTGGGGTTCTTCAGCTTCGTTGGCGGTTAAAGTTAAACGATGTTACATCGGTGCATGTACGGATCCCGTTGGACACGCACAACGGGCGGACTCTGAGACCCTTGTTTTCGGCGCGTCGCGGCGTCGGAAGCTAAGGCGACTGACTGCAACTGAGCCCGCGGAGCGCGAGCGCCTCATAAGGCTTGATTACTGCAGTGGTGGCTCAGCGAAAAGCATCGTTTGTGTTGGTTCATGTGGGATGGATTGAATCCTCTGGAATTCAGTTGGTGGAGTTGGAACATGGTAGCTAAATATGCGGGTACTTGTCTAGCAATGATGGGAAGGTGGGCCATTCGGCAAGCACTCCCGAAAGCTGGCGCGATATGCGCTCCATTTGGTTGAGAAAGACGCCGTGCCGTGTCCACGTTTCGCAATGGAAGGTAGCAGATGTCATGACGAGGAACACGACAAGAATGTGATTATCAGAGATAGCTGCTTGAGAGGTGCTGCTCTCGGAAGAGTCATTCGCGACATACAGCATGAAGCTATGACACATGGCAACTCTACAAGTGTTGGTCTGGGTTGATCTCGATTCCCCGTGCCCGTCGTCATCAGAAGAGGGGCATTTAGTGTTGTTCTAGAGGGACTGGAGCTGCCGCGCGTGCCGTGCACATCCAATGAATAAGCTTATCCCCCGCCGTTGGAGGCAAGGTTGTGACTGGTAAGAGTGTGTCTCCAGCTCGCGTCTGGATCACACACAGGGAGAAGCATCAATGTGAAGTTGATATCCGTATTAAAGAAAAGCTGAGAAAAGCTCTTTCTCGGTAGCGCAATGCTTCCTGTGCTAGTATTGCGTAGTACGCGGGGTAGAATCCTCTCCCGCCCCTCCAACATGAGATGACAGAAGTTTATTTTGCAGGTAGGTAAAGGGACAGCATGATGTTTTCCTGGTTGTGATATTTTTTTTCTCCCGTTTGGCGACGGGGTTGGATTGAAGCAAGCTTTTTGATGAGGTTAGCTGTGTCATTTTGTGTGTGAGAAAGTGATTGAAATTGAGGCCCCCTCCAACCCCCTTTGATGGGATGGCCGCAGGTCGGGTCTTGGCAAAAGAAGAGGCCGCCGGCGAGGGATGCCGAGACCGAAGGAAGGTGCGTTGGTGCAGCAGTACTTTCCAGAGCATTTGAAAGAAGGCCCACCGTTACTGCCTGCTGCTGGTAGGGGAGGTAAATGACATTTATGAGAAAAGAAAGAGCAATGGAAGTAAGTCGTGATGCATCTTTGGGTACAGATGGGAGTACCTTCCCACACAATGGCTGAGGCTAACATACGAGGAAGGCACAAAGGGTGGAAGGGAGAGGAAGGTATCCATCCACACCTAAGGTACAGAAGGTATTGTGTGACGTACTCCTTCCCCATTCGCAACTGGACTGTGACTGCAGTGTGCTTGTGCTTGAGTGCGAGACCAGACTGCGCCAAGAGCTGAAGGGCAGGAAGGAGGCATCGCTGCACTTTCGCGGAAGTTCCTGCCGGTTGTTCTTGGCAACAGCCAAAAAGGCGTGTTAGTCAGCCAGAGTCGTCGTAATGCTTTCCCAAATTTTTCTCCAGGGTGGAACCCTTCCAAGCCCGCTCCCTGCCCAGGCTTCCCGTCCGCCTCCCCCCCTTCCAAGCCCCGACCCCGACGAGGTCCCTCTCAAGAAAGACCAAGACCCAAGAAATCCCCCAAGCCCCAAGACACGACGTCGACACCCCTTCTGCTGCTGCTTCCCCGGACCAGACCAGACCAGATCAGTCCGGGTCTCCTCGAGGTTATTTTATTTTATTCGATTTTATTTCCTACCTTGCCCGATTCCGACGTTACTTACACCTGTACCTAGACAAGACAGAGAGAGAGAGAGAGTCAGTCAGTCGCATTTTATTTAAACTTCGACGCGGATCGCAAAAAAATGGCCGACGCGACTGAGGCCGAATCCAGGGTCCTTATCCTCGACGGAGGGCTCGGCACATCACTCGAGGACAAGTACGGCCTCAAGTTTAACTCGGCCACAACCCCTCTCTGGTCTACTCATCTGCTTGTCGACGGCCAGGATACGCTGCTTGCTTGTCAGAAGGACTTTGGCCATGTCCCCGTAGACATCATCCTCACTGCCACCTACCAGCTGTCCATCCATGGTTTCGCCAATACCCGCACCCCCGAGCATCCCAATGGCATTGACCGAGCCACCATTGGCAACTTTATCAAGGACGCTGTCCGCATCGCCCATGATGCGGGACGCGCAAATGGCGCCAAGACCGCTCTCAGTATTGGTCCCTACGGCGCATGTATGATTCCTGGCCAAGAGTACAGCGGCGCCTATGACGAGGACCACGACTCACTTGAGAAGTTGCGCGACTGGCATTTTGAGCGCCTGCAGCTCTTCAACAACGCTGGCGCTTTCGCATCGCCCGTCAGCTACGTTGCCATTGAGACCATTCCCCGCGCCGACGAGATCAAGGCCATCAGGCAAGCTCTGGACAAGACCGGTGTCCTGGCCACCGGCTCTGCCCTCCCGTTCTGGATCGCATCGCTGTTCCCCGGTGATGATGAGCGCCTGCCCGACGGATCATCCATCAAGGAGGCTGTGGCAGCCATGCTCAGCCCCGAGATCGCCGCATGTCGCCCGTGGGGTATTGGCATCAACTGCACCAAGGTCTGGAAGCTGGAGTCTCTCGTCAAGAGCTATGAGTCGGCTGTTCAGGAGCTCATCACTGACGGCATCGTCGCCGAGGCACCGGCCCTGATTCTCTACCCGGATGGCACCAACGGGGAGGTCTACAACACCACCACTCAGAAATGGGAACTCCCAGAGGGATCGAATCACCCCAAGACATCATGGGAAGCACAGCTCACAGAGGTCGTCGCAAATGCTCAATCTCGTGGTATTTGGAAGCAAATTGTTGTAGGCGGGTGCTGCAAAGCAAGCCACGCTGATATCGCCAGGCTCCGGGCCACGGTGGAAGGCCTATCTCGGTAATATAGGAAGAGCATCATTACCCCGGTCCCGCAGTCCCGGCTTTCAGTCCCCGGCGCCGTATCCGTACCGAACCCCTCCCGCTCCGAGACCATCCGCATATCCGACCTTGTTGGTCCCCATGTACCATGCACCAAAGGAAAACCATCCCAAGAAAGGACCCTTTTATCCGGTGGTATCGCCGCCCAATGCAATGGAGGGAGGGTGTCATCTCCCTCCGAGGCCAGTACGGCCAAAGCAAAAATTCATCAAGTCATTATTGCCCCAACTTTCTTCTCTCCATCACGCTTTCTTCCAACCTTGTCTTATCGCAGTTGCGTGGGCCTTCCATTCGTCGAAGCGTCTCTGTCTCTTTTGTTGTTCCTTTTCATTCCACGCCGTGATGGGCTGGATTGGTAACCTGGCAAGCATCTCGTCCATATCGAAGTCTCGGCGCAGCTCGCCGTTGACGCGGATCTGGATGCTGCCGATGCCCTCGTACAGGGCGGCGCCGTACTCGCCCCAGTCACGATACATGGAGAGAAGGCCGCCAATCTGGCTGCACATGAAGAAAGCCAGCTTCTCAGCCGGAATGAGGTGTTCTTTGCCCTCGGGCGGGCGGGGCCAAGTGATCCCGCGCCTCTCGCGCTTCTCTGCGTCCATGACCATATGAGTGAAGCCCTCAAACAGGTCGATGGCGCGACGTGTGCCTCCCGGTACGAGGCGATCATGCTTCTCGTTGGCGGGTGGGGCGACGACGTCTATCACGAGCTTCTTGATGGTGAAGTTTGACGGGTCGGCGACGACACTGCTAAAGGCGGTCGGGCCGTATCGCAGGTAGCCAGACAGCATGGCGTAAAAATTCCAGACGATAAAGGGCGGGCCGCCGTCGCCGCCGCGGAACTGCTCTTCGTTCTTCCAGTCGGGGTCGACATCCTTTGGCGGATCGAAAATGCGGAACTGAACGTTTACGCTGTCGGCATGGCGGGTCGTTCTTGGCACGGCAAGCCAAGTCGGCCACAAGCCACATTCCTTGACATACATGACGTCCAAACGGTAATGGGTTCCTTTTGACGCAAGCAGGGACTTGGCTTCATCGTGCAATTGTTGATTAACGAGGAGGATAGCGGTGTTGGGCGTGCCGGCGGGTGGTGTGCGTTGCTGCTGCTTCTCTACCCAAATGTCGTGGCCATCAAAAAAACCTTTACCCTTGTACTCGCGCCTTTTCCGGCCCTGGCTGACGGAGGGATTCTGCGGAGGCTCGCGGTCGGGCAGGAATATGACCTGGTCGAGAATCAAGTCCCGAATTTCCCTCGGAATACTCAGCAAACCGATGGCCATCGTGCGGGAGGAACTGGGTTTTGTTGCGTTGCTGATTGCTTGCTCTTTTGGTGGTGGGTGGTGAGAGTGCACGCAAACTCTAGTCGACGGACACCGGCGGGAGGTGAGAGAGAGTGTCGCACAGAGAGGGGGGCCCCGACCCCAAAAACCCAAACGACGGGCGAACGACGGACACGACTGCGACCCAAGAAACCCGTGGACCTCTGGGCAGCAGCAGCACCACCACCAAGCAGCGTGCGTGCGGAGGGCGAAAATTTACTCCGAGGGGCAGGAAGAGGAGGAGGAGGGCGGCGGCGGCGAGGAGAAGCGGTGCAGCGACTGGATCTTGGGACCTTGGACTGGACTGACTACTGGCCGGACTGGGACTGGGAAGCACCACAGAAACGACGCAGGACAGACGCAGTAGACTGACTGGTGCAGCTGCTTGCTGTAGGGGTCTTGGGTCGATTGAGGCGCAGCAGCAGTAGTAGCGGAGTCGGCCCTTTGGGGAACGACGTCATTCAGTTGGAGACCGGCGCTCGAGTCGAGCCAAGACGACGGCAGCAACGAAACAACGAAAACGAAACGAACAAACGGTGATGGAAAATTCTAGCGGGAAAAAGATTGAGAGGAGTGAACCAAGTTCGGCATCAGGTCAGGACAGACTGACGGGGGGGAAGCGTATGAGAAGTGGATGGGAAACCGGTCGGTGCACGAAGACGAGACTTCGACCGATGCTGCAGTTGCCGCTTCTTCCTCTGGGGGATCGGATAAACAAGCGCCCTCCATATGCAAGTGCAATGCGCCACTTGAGGCAGGGGAGAAAAAAAGAGGAGGGGATTTTGAGTTTTTGTGTGCTTTTCTCGTCAACCAAACTGGGCGCTGGACGGGATGCAGCAAGATGGGATGACCGGATGTTGGTGCCGTAACAGCAGGTAAGAAGCAAAGCAGGCGAAAGAGCGAGAGGCGAAAGAGACGACGAAAAGACGAAGGACGGATTGGCGTGTGTGGCATTGGGATGAGATGGGATGCACCGACTCAAGTCTTGTGCTGTTCTCAGTCCGGCCTGGTCTTGTTCCAATTTCTTTGCTGGCAAACCCAGCTCTGGCTGGTCTGGAACTGACTGCATAGGCCACGGCGATGGCGATGGATGCCATGCCCAGTTGCCCATGCGTTGCCCATGCGAGAGAGAAAAAAGGGCGACGAAAAAGCACTGACCGACGGCCAGAATTAGAGATGTGTGGCCCCGTGGCGCGGAGCCATCTTGTCGGCAGACCCCGACCTACGGTGCCCGGCACCTTTGAAAAGTCATCAAAGGAAATGGGGGACCGACTGACTGACTTTTTGCCTTAGTAATGATCAGCCAGCGACTACGTACTGACTACCAGTACTGACTGTACTGGTCTTGCCTTGCAGAGTAGCAGAGTGAGTGAGTGAGCGTGTGAGGGATTGAGTGACGGTGTGCGTGGCCCACGGCGTGTGTGCGGGCGTACGCCGGTGTTGAATTGGGAAGAGGAGCAGCACCAACGCCCCTCATAGACGTATTCGTACATTTTCCCGCTGTGCTTTCTGCAGCTCGTTCCTGACAGACGTGACAGCACCGTCTCCTCGCGGGTCTGGAAGCTCCAGTTCTGCACATCAATGTTGGCTGGCTGATGCTGCGCCAGCATTGGCAGCACTACCTTAGGTACGCAAACTACACACGACAGCGGACGCGCAGCCCAGGACGTGTGTTTGGGGTAAGGTGAGGTAAGAAGGGGAGAGTCAGAATCAGAGTCAGCAGCAGCGCATTGCGCTGCTGCTTTTCCATTGCAGCGCATAGCAGTGCCAATACCGCCCAGCTAGCTACCTGGGCCTGTGCCTGTGTGCGCGGGTATGGCATGTATCGGGACGGGCAGCTTCTGTCCACGTCCGTCTAGGCAGGGTGTCAGCAGGGAATTAGGCGACTGGCCGGCTGGGCGGGAGGGAAGCTTTCATCCTCTCGGGTCCGTCCCCTCTCTCTCTGCACTGCACGCGAGCATTGGTCCCTCGGCTGCCATCTCCCTCCTCCTCTCCTGCTCGTCAATCAATCTCATCGTGTATGGAGAACTCTGTAGATGGGGTCAGGAAAAAAACCTACCTACCCCTACCCACGTCCAGTTCCATCCGGCAGCTTCCTCCCTCCTCCCTCCTCCCCTTCGTCGCAAGAGGTGTTGTCGGTCTGGGCATGCGGGACTTTAGGGTGCAGTGCAGGACCCTCCCCGAGGCCTGAAGCTGTTGCTGCCGTTGGGGGAACAAGGGCAATCGTGGAGTAGGCTAGCGAACGAACAGGAACCGGGGTGCGAGCCCAGGAGGCCGCCTACCACCCAGTGGCCGCGTGATGAGATCGGCACTAGTTTTTCTGGGCGGAACGTCGTTCAACTTCAAACAACGCTTGCTTGCGAGTGGGAGAGAGTCGGAGTGGGAAAGTGCGTGTGTGCAGAAAAAGGCTCACACATCGTCATGAAGGAGGCACTGCAGAAGACAGACTGGGACGCTCAATTGCCGGCTGTGGTTGCTGCTGGCGCCCTGCCCTGGGCGGGGAGACGACCGGGTATGCGTCAGGGCTGTATGTTCGACAGGCAAGGTGGGTTCGTTCGTTCGTTCGTTCGTTCCCCCGGCCGAGAGACTGGCTGGCGGAGGTGATTTGGATTGATTGGAGCTGATGCAGCACTTTGCACTCCCACTTGCATGCGCCGCTGCTCTTTCCTTTGAAATGGCCTAGGTTGAGGCAATAGAATCCAGCTTGAAGATGAGGGGGAATTGTGGCAGTGAGAGTACGTATAAGTGGGAGCCAATTGGGAGAGGGCCATTGACGTTTTGCTACCGGCCATGCTGAAGAGCGTTAATCACAAGTACGGCATGGTAAGAATGCCTCGAATCACTTAGACTGGATTTTTGGGGGGAAAGGAGCAACAAGCAGGTTGAAGGATGCAAGCAAGCAAGAGGTGTGAGCGGGAGCAGGCGCCGATTCGAAGCGGCGAACGGGCTAACAGAGCCGAGTAAGCGGGATGGGCTGCGAGACTGCGATCCATGCCCATCGTCCGCCGGACGTCTACCATCTAAGTCGGGTGAGGTGCAATCTTCAATGAGCGGTGGCCGCGCGAGTCTGGATTGCTTGGGGAAGAGGCGGTGATGGGAAGATTCGGTGCCGACCGCACAAAGAGAATTAGAGGAGGCGGGAGCTGGTGCTGTTTATTTAGGGAACAATGGGAATAGGACAAAAGAGCGTTGGCTGGTACGGATCGGACAGCTTAGTTAGTTGCTAGCCGCAATATCCAGACTCTCTGCGATAGGCAATAACATGTCGAGGAGATTTGACATGCGATGGAGGCCATGAGCCATTAGCATCTGGGGCAGTCAGCAGCAGAGCCAACAAACCAGCAGATTGTGGGATGCAATTCGCGAGCCTTAGCAAGACTTCAAAGTGGGAAATCCCGGATGACGGTGCTAACTCATTGCAGCAAACCGAGACACAGGCAGCTTGTTGTGTCTCCTGCCTCTCTCCACATCTGCATTGCAACTTGCACGCGCCCAAATCTCAGTGAGAATGACGGGGCCTTGGGAACGAGGGACTGGCCGCCGCTGGAGTTGGATGACGGATTTGGGGAAGAGAAACAAAATTGTGGCAGTGCTGACCAACCAGAGCCGTCGTCTTTTTCTTGTCTGTGTTTTTTTTTTTTTTTCCCCTGCCCTTGACTCTGGCGGTGACATGCAGCGGGCGGCAGGGACGCAAGAGGTCAATGAGACCGTGAGACCCCCAACCCAGCTCTTTCTCGTCTAGCAGCAGGAGCTTGATCCATCGAAATGCAAGCTTGGAAAGGACCTTGAATGCAGACTGGATGGATGCAGGGCTGGAGAGTGGGAGGCAGCTAGGAGGTGAAGGACCGGAGGGAGGGGGGTGAAGGACCCTAGGGCGTACAGAGAGGTGGAGGAGGGTAAGGGGAGCTACGGAATCTCTCTTCCTCACACACGCTTTCACAGTCTCACTCCCGCCGGCCTCTCTCACACGCGCTCTCTCTCTCTCTTGTGTCATCCGCTTCCATCAACCGGCAGCATTAGCAGAAAACAAGACACAGGGCCAAGGCCCGAACCCCAAGTGGACTCTACACCCACCTCCACCCGTCCGTTACCTAGGCAGTTGACGAGTTGGGGTACACACCCATGCTTCTTACCGCATAGCTTAGGGCAGAAGAAGCGTGTGCGACCAAAGAGCCACAGCCAGGACTCGGGGAGAAGCCAAGAGGCAGCAAGGGCAGTCCGAAAAGAAATAAAGCAAAAATAAAAAAGCACGGGGCAGGATGCGCCAAAACCTTGATTGGTTGTCACTGGCAAGTCACAGGAGAGCCTCCTTTGCGCCAAGAGATACTTGGATATCCAGCTCCAACGACTTCAACTTTGTGTAATTTCGCATCACCAGCCAGCGCCAGTCTATGAGCGATTTATTCAACTGTGCATTGCTGCCTTTCTGGCCCCTTCCAGCAGCGCCAACCGAGCCTCCTTCTTGCGGCCGCACGCAAGCAACGTTGTTTTCTGTGACACGCTGCTTCTCATTTCAAAACAGCAAGCCGGCTTTCTGCTCCCGGCCTGGCTTAGCTAGCACCAAGGAGCCAGCAGCAACTGACTCTGTCTGCTCTGCCCTTCCCCCCCTTGGAAATGTGAGGCAGAATAAAGCATCCCGCGCTCTCTCAGTCGCCCACAGTACGGCGCACACGTTGGACTTGCTGTGTCCTCGCTGTGCCATTTCACCGCCCCTTGGCGCCGTAGATACAACTCCCAAGTCGACCTCCATCCATCTTCGCACGTCGTTGTCATCTCTTAACTCGTTTATCCTTTTTGGCACGGCATCCTCTTTTTAATCTTTGGGCTATGGTGCAGCAGGCTCCCTCTAGGCTGGAGTTGCCCGTTTGATCTCGCGCACCCCCATCCTAGGATGCATTCCTCTTCCATCCAGTCCCCCGGTGTCAGAGAACCTTTGAGAGTGAGGTAAAAAATAGCCGCGCCGTAGCCCCGTGGTCACCCCTCCCAAATCTCGTTCAAGTTGCTTTGCTTGGGATTTCCATTACCTCTTACTTACCATCCCAAGTAAGTCGATCCCAAGTCAAGCAAAGCGTCCCAGCTCATGCCATGTGATGATGTGCGGATGCCGCAATCTCCGCCACGCGCAACCAAGGCCCCCAGCCCTTTCCTCGCCAAAGTCTGTCTGCGCTGGTGTCTCTCGTAAACATCGGGGCAGTCAGAATGTTGCCAAGACCCATGATAGATATTGTTAAGACGGTCCCTTCCTGCCATCAGCCCTGACACCGTCCAAGTGTATATAAGACCCTGCCAGCGTTGAAAGTAAGGGCGTTGCAGTGCAGATCTGTTCTCAAGCTCGCTCTCACTTCTCACATTCTCCCTCCTCCTCCCTCTCCTTCCTCCTTTGGATCTCGCACCTCTCTCAACTCGTCCCGAGAACCAGTCTTGCCTTGTGCATTCTCCCCAGAGACCCCCGTCTTGTATCGAGGAAAATTCGCAACCAAGAGCAATGAACGAGACTGAGCTCAAGAGCCCAGTTCAGGGCGGCGGCGAACGCATCCGTTGGGACGCAGACGAGGAGGCCGGCAGGAAGGCCCATCGATCAAATCCTGACCCTGCTACTCTGCATCATGCTCGATCAAACACTTCCATGTCGATACACTCTGTCCGGTCCAGACGTAATTCGATCGATGTTGCTGCTGAGCTGCCCATCCAGTACCGCACGGTGTAAGCGCGGTTCCCCCATCTAACTGATCCCTTTCCAAGTCAAAACAAAACAAACAAACGCGCAACCATCTTCATCGGCCTAGTGCTGATTGCAGAAAAGGTCTATTGAGATTGAGGAATACAAGTCCAAGTCCGAGGCGGTGAAGAAGGCCAAAAATGTCGCAACAGGTTCGTTTGAACACCCAGAACAATTTTGTTGAGTGATTGTGCAATGTTGCAGAACTAACCATCGCGTCTCTCTATAGACCTTTCGGAACTCGAATGGCACACTATCTCCGTTGAAGAGATCCTTCGTCGCCTGTCTTCTTCCCTCACCGATGGCCTCTCTCCGGATCAGATTACACGTCGCCAGGCTCACTACGGCAAGAATGCGCCCTCGCCACCCCCTTCCCATAACACGAAGAGAATCTTCGGATACTTCTTCAAAGGCTTTGGTACCGTCTTGCTGGTGGCGTCCATCTTGGTATTCATCGCATGGAAGCCCCTGGGTAGCCCACCGGCCGTTGCCAACTTGGCGTTGGCCATTGTGTTACTGGCTGTGTTCTTCATCCAGGCTGCGTTCAACATGTGGCAAGACTGGTCCTCATCGAGAGTCATGAACTCTATCAAGACCATGCTTCCAGACAACTGCATGGTCATCCGCGACAGCAATCAGGTCGAGCTTCTCGCTGACCAGATTGTGCCCGGAGA
This sequence comes from Colletotrichum fructicola Nara gc5, assembly GCF_000319635.2. NCBI lineage: Eukaryota > Fungi > Ascomycota > Sordariomycetes > Glomerellales > Glomerellaceae > Colletotrichum > Colletotrichum fructicola. Next base: position 57,836 of record NW_027094051.1, on the reverse strand, counting down.
CATTCTGATCATCAAGAGTGGTAACAAATTGCCTGCTGATGTGCGCTTTCTCAAGGTGTCATCGGATGCCAAGTTTGACAGAGCTATCCTGACTGGTACGTCTTCAATGCTGTTTTGTCGGCTGACAATCGGGTTATGCAGTTCGCTAACGAAAAGAATGAAAACAGGTGAATCGGTTCCTCTCCCCGCTGCAGTCGACTCTACCGATAACAACTATCTCGAAACGCGATGCATCGGTCTCCAGGGCACGCACTGCGTCTCGGGCACCTGCACTGGTGTGGTCGTGGCCACGGGTGATAACACCATCTTTGGCCGCATCGCGAAGCTGACCAATGAGCCCAAGAAGGGACTCACCACGCTGGAACGTGAAGTCCTCCACTTTGTGCTCATCATCTGCTCCATCATGTTCCTCATGATTGTTTTGGTCTTGATCGTCTGGTAAGTACAGTTGTAGCACGACGATGGCTGACTTCGTTTCGCTAATAAATCGCGCAGGGCTGCTTGGTTGAGGCGGGTATACCCCAACTGGATCAACGTGCCCAACTTGATCATCTCTTGCGTGTCTGTTGCGGTAGCTTTCATCCCTGAGGGTTTACCTGTGGCTTTAACCGCCAGTATGACCATCAGCGCCAACATGATGCGCAAGAACAAGATCCTCTGCAAGTCTCTCAAGACTGTCGAGACTCTTGGCTCGGTCTCTATCATCTGTTCCGACAAAACTGGTACCCTGACTCAGGTAAGACTATGGTGGTGCTTCGTTGAAATGAGCTGTATGCTAATAGACTCCGTCATAGAACAAAATGATTGTTACCGAATGCGCCATCGGAACGAACAAGATGACGGCCCAGTCAGCCCGGGACACTTTGGCGATCAACAAGCACTCAGCTCCTAATAACAATGCTCTGGACCAGCTCCGTGCTATCGCCGGTCTATGCAATGCCGGACAGTTCGATGCCGCCACCATGCGCCTCCCTCTCCACGAACGGGTCATTCATGGTGACGCTACAGACCAGGCTATTCTTCGCTTCTCCGAGAGTCTGGGACAGGTGGCTGAGCTCAAGCGTTGCTGGTCTACGAAGTACGAACTTGCCTTCAACAGCAAGAACAAGTACATGATTCGCGCGCTTGGTCTCTCTCATCCTGATGGATTATCCCTTGCTCTGCCCTCGGACACTGCCTCAGTCTTTCAACCTGGTGACGTGTAAGTTGACCCAGCAAAACCGAGCCAGACGAATAAGATGTACTGACTTTCTGTTTCAGTCTTTTGACAATCAAGGGTGCCCCGGAGATCCTGATGAGTAGACTGAGCAACTATGTTAGTCCTTCAGGATACACCACTTCCCTCGATCCCGCGACGCGTGCCTCCATCGAAAAGATCAAGGATGAGTGGTCTGCCCAAGGCCGCAGAGTCCTGCTTCTTGCTCGCAAGGCCATTTCCAGATCAGCTCTTCCAAGCAACCCCTCCGACAGCGCGTATGAGATGGAGATCAACAACCAGGCCAAGGCAGGTCTCACGCTCGTCGGTATTGTTGGCATCGTCGATCCTCCCCGTCCCGAGATCCCCGAAGTCATGAACACTCTCCGTGGTGCCGGTATCCGTATTTTCATGGTAAGCTACGCCTTGTGTTTCTGAGCCGGCTTCGATGCTAATGTTGTTCAGGTTACTGGAGACTTTGCCCTTACAGCCCAAGCCATCGCTGCCGAGTGTAACATCATCAGCGTCCCTCGCTCCCAAATCGACGACATTTCCGCTCTGCAGCGCAATACCACCGTCGATCCTTCTCTCAAGGGGCACATCGACGACCTCGAATCCTCGCCTCGTCAAGCACTCGTACTGTCTGGTCCCGAGCTGATGACCCTCAACGATGACCAGTGGGACCAACTCGCTCAATACCAAGAGATCGTCTTCGCTCGCACAACGCCTGAGCAGAAGCTTCGCATCGTCCGTGAGCTCCAAGCACGCCACCAGATTGTCGGAATGACCGGCGACGGTGTCAACGACGCACCGTCCCTCCGCGCGGCTGATGTTGGCATTGCACTCGGCTCTGGTAGCGACATTGCTATTGAGGCTGCGGACATGGTTCTTCTCGACTCCTTTTCCAGCGTTGTCGAGGCTCTTCGCTACGGTCGCATGATGTTCGACAACCTCAAGAAGACAGTCGCGTACCTTCTACCTGCGGGTTCCTTCTCGGAATTCTGGCCTGTCATGACGAACGTTCTCTTTGGCATTCCTCAGATCCTCAGCAGTTTCCTCATGATTATCATCTGTCTTTTTACCGACGCTGCTGCCGCCATTGCAATGGCCTACGAAGCGCCTGAGGCTGACGTCTTGCTTCGCAAGCCCCGTGTGCCTGGAAAGGATCGCCTTGTCGACTGGCAGCTTGTAGTCCAGGCGTATGGTCTGGTTGGCGTCCTCGAGACATTGGCAAGTTTTGCCATGTCATACTGGTACCTGGAGCGCAACGGCATCAAGTTCACCGACATCTGGTTCTCTTTCGGTAATCTGCCATCGAACATTGACCCAGACTTCTACCAGCAAAAGCTCAACGTCGCAAGTTCGATCTACTTCGTCAACTTGGTTGTCATGCAATGGTTTAACTTGCTCGCTGTGAGAACTAGACGCTTGTCGTTGTTCCAGCACCCACCCATCGGAAACAAGCGCACGCAGAACTGGTACCTGTTTCCTGCCGTTTTGTTTGCGCTGGTTATGGTATTCTTCTGGCTGTACGTGCCTGAGTTCCAAAGCACTCTCGGTACGGCGATTGTTCCGGTCGAGTACTGGTTCTTGCCGATGACCTTTGGTCTGGGTATTCTACTCATTGACGAGACAAGAAAGTATGCCGTTAGGAGATGGCCGGACAGCGTCTTTGCGAAGACAGCTTGGTAGTTGGTCACTTGTGGCTTGGGATGGGAGGTCTTTCTTGTTAATTGAGCAGAATGGAAATATTCATGTGTTGGACCATGACACATGGAGTTGGTTAGAGGAGTGGGTGGTAGCCAGTCGTTTTGTTACTTTGATTCGAGCAAGCGAGCCAGCGTTGACTCTGCGAGCAGTTTAATTCAATACCACATTTTTACTTCTCTTTATTTATGAACAATCACTCATAATTCGTCAACCTGACATTTCCATCGTTGCCTCTGTCTTGTAAGCTCTTCTCATTGAACTTGAGATAGTCTATCCGCGCTCGAATGGCTCTCCCAGCCTAGGAAACACCCCTAGGACAGCCACATCTGACCCTATGTCACAACGGAAAGGTATGAGGCTGGCGCTTGAACGGTTTACTATTTATCGGCCTATTGACCGAGGTAAAAGGCGTGGTTGAGGAGCCTTGGCAGCAGATAGAGTTGTCGCAGGAGAACTCGTCGGGGCTTGGCAGTACATGTGTCGACCGATGTCATTGTTGCATTTCCGTGGATGTACTCTAAGACGAATGTCGGATCGCCAAACCTTTGTACGCAAAAAGCCAGTTCGACCGGATAACGGTGATCGAACCTGGTCGGCTCTAGTCCCTGGGCAGTGAGCAAGCATTCACACAAATTTGGCTATCCCTCGGGCAACACTTTGCTGATGCAAGCTCCGATAAAGCAGATCTGCAGTTTGTCCCAGGTAATGCTACCATCGAACTGCATTCTTTTCATCTACACCAGGCAAATGACACCCAGCAATTCTAGTTGCGCGTGAAAGGACCAATCGGGATTTCCCATAATGTGTGAAACTGGACGGACGGGATGAGTCGGCAAGTCACCGAAACATCTCTTCGCCACAAAATTGGGAACCCGTCACAATTATCGCTAACATGACAATGCCGCCTCAACCGTTACGTGCCGGCGGATGATTGACTGAATCTGCCTTCGAAGCGTTAATGAGCAAATCATACAGACTGCTCACCGGATAGAATCGGACAGCACATCAAACACACAGCTCACCAATTACAATGCAGCTGCATCTGATTGGCAAGGTTTCTCGATTAGGAAAGTTAACCTGAACCACCTACCGCAACAGATTCTTCCTGCATAGGCTGGAAGTCCAGGATCAACGACATGAACACGACAGCACTCGGTCGATAGAATTGGCGGAATGATTATCCGACCCTGAGGGCGACGCTCAACTATCAGGCAAGAAGTTCTGCCCTCCCGTCCATGCCTTTCCAAGCCAGGCTACTTGTACTTGTTTTGTCCGAATTGGGCGTGGGCTGCATAGCTTTCGTCCAAAGTTCCTATGCCAAGTTCGCCGAAGTGCCAGACAGCAAGCCAAGTGCAGAGTAGATAGGCAAAACCGCGCGTTGATGACTGAAAATGAGGTACATGGCGTTTTCTAGTCTGGATCATTGGCCACACAAAAGTCTCCAACGGTCAGCAATAACATCCTCACGGCGACAAATATCAGCACTAAGGCTTTCGCGTTTCAAGACGTCATGCGAGCCAACGACGGGCGCAGATTTTCGAATAAACTGTCTGTGTCCGGGGTAAATGGCCGTGCCACTCCGCATTTCAATGGTTGGGACGAAAGAAATATAAAGCCGCCATGGTGCAGGCTGGTCCCTGCTGTCAAAAGACAATCTTTCCTAGTCTCTTTGAAACATTGCATTAGATTCGTCGGGTCTATTTGCCGGCGTTTTCAGCTCTTTCAGCATGCGTAACAACAACACCAGCTTGCCAGGAATTGAACTTGCTGGACCCACCATGGACATGGTCAACTTCTACTGGGAGAGTATGCAACAGCTGTACGCCGAGCACCACATCTTCCTAGAAATCCTCTTCACGACCAGCTGGTGGCTACGGTACCTCGTGCCATCTTGGAGGCGGGCATCGAATAGAAAGATTGTCAAGCATATGAAGTATCCGTTTATTCCCTTGCTCGCTCACCTGACCTGTGGAACTCTCGCCATGATCCGTTACTATTACCTTTACTTGGCTCTCGGAGACTCTCCGGTTCCAACCCTGCTCGACCTCGCATTCAGTCTCGGGTTCACAGCCACTGGCGTGCAGCTGTCTGGCTACGTCCGAGAAGGAAATGTGCCCGTTCTGAAGGCTGCTTTCAAGGCGATGGCGTTCCAACAGGCGATCGCTACCTTCGCAGGGTACACATATGGGTCCGCGCACTGGCATCGCGCTGGCATCAAAGTGATGAACGCTTTCGTTTGGGTGCGATGGTTCAACGAGTACGGGACCGTTTTCCAAGGTTTCAGAACGTACGGGGCTCGGTTTACGGCTTCGACTGTGATTTCTCACCCGCTCTGCATGTGGGAGGGCGATTACCCCGCGGGGATGCCTGTGTATGTCGCCATGTTGTTCGCGTTCCTGGCCGTGGACAAGTGGGCAGCACGAAAACTAGACGGAAAGTGAGTTGCACTAGAAAACCATCCCGAACCGCACGCCATCCGATGATTCGCTGACCTTTTCGTTACAAGACCAGGACCCATCCCCCGCGCTCTTGCGCATTGCGGGTTTGTGACCGTGGAGAAGAAGCATCGCGACGTCGAGAAGCTGGGGATTGCGGAGAGTGAGGAGAAGACGGGCGCAAAGTTGGAGTAGATGCTGAAGATGTCGCGAAGTTGGCACACGAAGATTGAAGAAAGTTTCTGGGCGCGTTGCGGGTTTTCCCCCAAGCCTCCCTCGAAAAGTCTTGGTCATAACTCTTAGAAACATTGAGCACAAGGTGGGACCTTGATTGGAAATTGACACATCGTTTGTTGTCACGTCGAATTTCTCAGAAGAATGAGAAGGATTCCGCGTTTCAAGGTTTTCATTCTTGGCTGCTCCTTGTTGAGGCAGCGTGAACATGAAGATTTTTGCTTTGGATGGATCATCACCGTATGCCAGGGTGGGCTCGGTAATCCTCCGAAGGCTGCAAAGTCCTCAGGCTGGGGCGGGTGGAATCCCGAATCTCGCATGCAGGGCCAGTCCAATCCCAAGTGCCGCTTTGCTAAAGGCACAAGCTACATCGGGGAATGCCAGCCGCGAAAGGGGCGAACGGTCAAACCTGAAAACGAAGCCGATCGGCTCTTTCGTCGCGCCTGTTGCAACCCACCAGGGGTGTCCCTTTGGGCGGATGAACACGAGGGCGCCTCTGAGACTTAAATGCTTTTGGCTACCGCCCAAACGGAATGAGGTCACTGCTCAGAGTTTTCCAAGGAAGGGGACGTGCCATCTCTTTTATACGTTATGCCGCTGTCATTTTCGCTGTTCCAGACGGGATAGCAGTCGTCATTTGGCTTACGCCGTTATCCCCGTTGGCGTGCTTCGCGAGTCAGCCATGTGTTCGTGACGTGGGGGTTCTCTGCCCGGTCGTGCACAATTCGACAATCCACTGATATGAGTGATATCGGACCTTAGGGCGCCTCTTGGCCTACCTTCGGGCCTTGGCGACCGCTACCTGCCGTCTTGGCTGTGCTTGTTTTTCGCCGCATTCCATGGCGTTGTCTCTGTGCTGAGTGACAGCTTTCAACGACATTTCATCTGATGCGGAAGCGCGGTATGCCGCGCTGTGGGGACGACTGCGACTGTGTTTCCTTCACCGAATCATCCAGTGCATCCGAATAAACATGAAAGCCTGCATTGAGGCTCGTACGATTGGATCTATCCGTAGGTAAAGGTAAGGTAGTTTGGCCACCGACCGCCCGCGGCTGCGACCCCTTATCCCGCCCGCCCCAATTGCCGACTCCGCAGCTGTGAGTAACGGCGAGAGGGATTAAACGCAAGCGGGCGGAACCCAGGAGGAGCAATTGCGAACGAGGCGACGAATGGGTGGAACGACAATTCGTCTGAGCGTCTCCACGAAGGAGACCTGATGAAGCTATCGCCGTTACGCAGACGGGAAGGGTGTGGCCCTCTCCGCCCTCTCTCGGTCGACTTCCGCCCTTAGCCCTGGCCGACTCACCCGGTCACACACAACACTTGGGAACGGCGCGCGTTCGGCATTGACGACACTGGCCCGCTCCCAGGAGCCTCTCTCTCCTCTGGCAGCCCCTTCCAGCCCTCCAGCCTCCGGACCTTCTACCTCAGGCTTCTCCTCCTCAACGTTTCTCCATCTTTCGGCCCTCCACACCGGGCACTGGCCAGCCCTTGGGGCGGGTTCCCTTACACACGGAGAAGTAAGCTGCTTTGGATTATGAATCTGGCTTTGCGGCCAGAATCCCGCGGGGTCTCCGCAACTCACCCCACAAGGGTCGGTATGAGATGAACGCGCTCGCTCTCGCTGAAATTCTTTAAGAGAGACGCCCGTCTCTCGCCCTCGACGCGGTCTGTTCATCGGCTCTCTATCCAACCCTCGACGACCGTCTGTTGCCCTCTCGTCTATACACCGGCTGTACTTCCCTTTCCCTTTCACTAGAGTTCGGGCAACCTCCGTGCATACACAACACCAGCCGTCGACAATGGGCGCATCATTCTTCGGCCTCACAGGCAATGGCCTGACCATACTTCAGCTCGCGCTGATTGTGTGCCCGTCTTTCATCCTCTTCGGTTACAACCAGGCCGGCCTTGGTGGTCTGCTCACTACCGAGGATTGGGTCAAGACGTTCCCCGAGATCGACACCGTTAACACCACTGGCGCAACCAAGAACAAGAACTCCACCCTTCAGGGCTTCGTCGTCGCTACCTTCACTATTGGCGCTCTTATTGGCTCCCTGTCCTGCTCTTGGTCTGGCGACAAGTTTGGCCGCCGCAACGTCATCTTCTTTGCCGGTCTCTGCTCTCTCATCGGCGAGGTTCTCGAGTGCTCCGCCTTCTCCCTCGCCCAGCTCATCGTCGGCCGTATTATCGTTGGTCTCGCTATCGGCCAGCTGTCCTCCATCGTTCCTGTCTGGCAGTCTGAGACTTCTGGCGCCAAGAACCGTGGTCGCCATGTCGTCCTTACTGGTCTCTTCACCTGTGTTGGCTACGTCCTGGAGAGCTGGATCAACCTCGGTTTCTGGGAGTTCAAGACTGGCCCCGTTACCTGGCGCGCCCCTATCGCCATTGCCATACTGTTCTCCCTGATCCTGATGGGCAGCATCTACTTCCTGCCTGAGTCGCCTCGTTGGCTCGTCATGAAGCAGAAGTCCGCGGAGGCCCGTGCCATCATCGCTGCCCTCCGTGGACTTGAGGAGGACTCCCTCGAAGTCCAGGCCGAGGTTGCTGGCATTGAGCACTCCCTAGAGGAGACCACCCAGAACGCTGCCAAGCTTACCGACATGCTCAAGATGGGTGATGATAAGCTCCTCTACCGCTTCGGTCTCTGCATCCTCCTCCAGTTCTATCAGCAGATGTCTGGCTCCAACTTGGTCTCCGTCTACGCGCCTATCCTGTTCCAGCAGAACCTTGGCATGAAGAGCGAGGCTTCGCGCGCTTTGGCCGGTGGTGCCCTCACCTGGAAGTTCCTGTCTTCCTTCGTTGCCTTCTTCACCATCGATCGCTTCGGTCGCCGTGTCGTCTTCATTCTCAGCGGTGTTGGTATGGCGCTCTGCATGATGTCTCTGGCCATCACCACTTCTTTCCCCAAGGACAACACCGCCGCTCAGATTGCCGCCGGCTGCTTCATCTACCTGTTCAACACTTTCGTGCCTATCGGTTTCTTGGGTGCCAACTTCCTGTACTGCACTGAGGTTGCTCCCATCCGTCTCCGCATGGCCATGTCATCCATCTCCACCGCCAACCACTGGCTCTGGTAAGTTGCACCCGACTCAAATCGATCACAAAAGATCCATCAACTAACGCGTTCTCTCAGGAACTTCATCGTCGTCATGGTTACCCCTGTCGCCCTCAACACCATCGGCTACCAGTACTACATCGTTTACGCTGTCATCTCTGCTTGCATCCCCGTCTCCGTTTACTTCCTGTACCCCGAGACCATGGGCCGCAACTTGGAGGAGATCGACCTGCTCTTCCGCGAGTCTCCTTCCGTCTTCGCTACCGTTCGCTTCGCCAAGAACCGCCCTGTCGCGATGCCCCAGGAGTTCGAGAGCGAGAAGCCCAACGACAAGGCAGACCACGTCGACCAGAAGCCTCTTGAGGATTCTGCATAACCGTACATAATGATGTAATCTATGGGTTGGGGTTTGTGCAGGTCACCCCAGGAAAAGTTATCTAGCATAAGCGAGCGGAAGTGATTTTAGCGAATGGAATGAGAAGTACCGAGTATGGTACGAATGATACCACATCATGATTGTCTTGAAACCAGGTTTCGATATCTTGCCAATGTGTAGATTTTGTGACAACTGCGAACACACGTCTATTTTGGACACCACCTGGTCTCATGGTATAAGTCCCAATACACTGCCAAACACGTATTTGGCCCAGAATGACTGTGAAGGAACCGATTTTGAGGCTTTGCACGGTCCAATGAGATGTTTCGTTTGAATGAGATCCATCGCAGACCTAGTCACCCACGTGCTGCATCATTTCGGCGAGCTTCCCGGCCCACATTGCACCCATGCCCCGACATGACCATCCTTGGCAATGGAGTCCTCCAGGTAGTTGAAACCAACAGACTAAAATTACACCCAGCGTCGCATCGCACGTCGTTTTGTTTCTTGCCCCGAACTTTGGGTCAATGTGACGTTCTGGCGTCGAAACATTACGGATGCGTTCCATTGTCAGATCTAAATATGATTGTCGAGGACCCTGCGGTACCCTTGCTTCAGCTGCCCTTGGTGAACACGCCAAGCCGTCACGTAGTGTTGTATTCAATATCCCAATGATAGCTGGGGCCTTGATCAAGGGCGAATTTGCTAAGAGGGGGGGTGTATTACTACTCTAATTCCGCAGAATGTGTTGCTAGTTGTGTTGGGCCAAATAGCTGGACACTGGTTGTGGATATCAAGTTTCACGCCTCGAGTACTGGAGCAAGACTGCGAATGTCTGGGCTCATGGCCATTTGTACTACATAGAAAACAGGCAATGTCTCAACGACACCACGACTTCTTGGCAGGAAATATCGGCCGGCTTGTCTACCCTAGGTTGAGATATTGAAAATGTCGTTTGCGACGAAACGTGTTTGGAGTGACATCAGGCTTTTTTAATAATCAAGTCCCATGCAGGCCTCAACTCCAGCGGGTAAAGGAACGAAAAAAAGGAAAAAAAAAAAAAAAAGAAACACAGCTGACGTCGATCCCAGTGAACCTAGGGCTTCATCTAGGTGATGTTCATGTGGCATTTCCCGTAAATTAGGTAAGATCTCGAACAAGGTCTGAGGGTCAAGCCATGATAGGATTCAAGCTTTCAATCTCAGGCCAGACGTAAGATCCATCAGTCAATGAAATTTCGGGCCAGTACATGCAGACTAGAATACGGTCAAACAAGGAATCATAATCGATGGGATATGAAGTCTTACCAGTGAGAGATGCGTTGTTAGCAACAGGTAACCAATTTCCAGTCCAATTGGCCGGGGGTGGAATGTCTGCACTCTGCAAGAGAACTTGAAATGTTTCATCTTGGCCGCCCGCCGCAGTCGGCCCATATACCTGACCACCTTCAAGGTACTGCAAAGTCGAGGTCTTGGATCCGATGCTGTACCGACTGATGCCATTCGGTACAAGTCTGAGCAACGCATCGTAAGAGCCAATGTTCCAAAAGCCCGGACTCGTCACGCCTGGCTTTCCAAAGAAGGTGATAATCATGGACTGAGTAGAGAAATCAATGGTTCCGCTAAGCATCGGGTGATTAGGCAGGAGTGCAAGCTTCTGGGTCTGGAGATACCCAATACCAGAGGCAGCTTGTGCAGCATAATGTGTTCCGTAATTGCCTTGGTAGGAGGGAATGGGTACTGTCCAGTTATTACCCAACTGTACGATGTGCGCTGGGTCGGCCAAGTCCGCTTCGATGGAGTAGCGTGCGATGGACGCAGCGTTTAAAATATCGACGTCTGGGTTGGCAGTATAAGTTCCGTTTCCAATGCCTGCTTGTGCGAGAATGGTGTTCACACGTTCTCGGTCTGAGACAGTCTGGGGAGGGTTGTAAGGCAACAAGCTGGCGGCAAACTGAAGCACACTCTGGGGATTGGTGATGTTAGGTGTGATGAGTTTTGCAAAAGACGGCACAGTGGTCTCCGCCGAGAGATCAGTCGTTCCGACCGTGGAAGCATCTTGAAGTGAATGGAGCCGGTCTAATTCTTCCGTCGTGTTGGAATTGATGCCAATGCGGATAGCGACAGAGGCGTATGCGGTCGAAATATTGATAAGGTTACCATTCGCAAGGCCTACTTCACTTACGGCGTCGCGCTTGAGACGATAAGTTCCGGCGGTGTTTCCATTTACATTGCTTATTTCTGCGATTGCGTTTCCATAGCTGAAGTGAACCCGTGAGCAACCACCCGATTCAGGAAACCAAACCTTCCCAGCAGACTTACAAGTCCCAGATGAGATAGCTCCAGTAACGGTCATCAAACTCGGGTACACCCAGAAGAACGTCTGCTTCAGATAGATCGAGCACTCCAAACGAGTAAAGAACATCGACATTGACTGCCACGATAGAGTTCGTCTCAGGGGTTGGAAACTCTCGCGTGTGCAAGTACTGATTAGCTGGTGATGATTGCGAAAGGATCCTGAGAATGGCAGTCTGGGAAACCGGGGCGGCAGTGAACTTATTGATGCGTTAGCTAAGCCCACATGTTAGAGGCGTGTCGTGTCTTACGATCAAAGACCAAGCAGTTGCCTCCAGAGTTCCGTCCACAGCATCATCAACGTTGATGATAGTTGCAGATGAGTCGGGCTCCAGATCCGCGGTGGCGTTGAGGTCGATTCGTACAATGGGATTTTCCTCCGGAATCTTGACTTGGGCACGCGCAGTAGCGGCGTATAGCAGAATAATAGCGACTGAGTGCAACATATGGAATGACTAGATGAATGGAACGAGGGTTATGATTTGCAAAACGAATGGCGTATGAAACAGCAACTGCATTATCACCAGGAAACACTCCAAGTTAAATAGCAATTGAGAACTTGCCCGCATCAGATAACCGAAGTTTGACATCAGCCCACAAGCTCTCATCTGGATGCCATTCGGAGAATTCCACTTGTTGACAATAGGAGTTGTGTAGAGGTCACCGTATTCGTTATCGTCTAGACACCTGATTGGCCAAACGATACGAGCGCTTGGTAGACAGACGAGTTGACATGAGTTTTAGCTCCGTAGTGCAGCTTGGACCACTAGACAGCTGGACAGGGGCTATCCGGTGCAAGGATCACGAGGCCCCAGATACAATGACAAGAGGAACTTCCAAGGCCCTTGATGTGGCCAGTCCTGATGAACAGTAGGGCTCAATTGGCACATCACAGCCCCATCATACCCATCAGTGTATGTGGGAGGCTGAGCAACTCTAACTGTCTTGGATGCACAGCCCCACCTATAGGACGGGGCGTTGAATTTGCTGCGGCTCGGCTCCCAGGTATGTTTTTGATTGATTCTTAAAACTGCCCTTGCTATTTAAATAAAAGTTGAGCATGGAGCTTCAGAGTATCCTGATGTTACGCATATCTCTGTTCAAAGCGAGGTTGCTCTGACTGGCAAGCTTGCCTGGGAAATCATTTGGACCGCGTATATAGCTTTAGCAAGACAGAGATATGCGGACTAATTACGGAATGCTAGCTTGTTCTCGCAAACACTTGGCTGCGCTAGAACATTGGTTTCGAAGCCTCAACAACGGGGTCTGTGTCTCTGGTCGCTGAAACTGCACCACAATGGCGAAGCGTAACTAAACAGCCATCCACAGGAAAGGCGAACCATCTTCCTCCACACCAGGGGTACACATCAGTAAGAGTAAACTTCATCTATGATTCATTCTCATACACTAGATTCAATGGATCGAACCAAGTGAGACCCCGGCCGTAGGCCGTGTCTAGACAACCCCTATTAGTATTCTGAGTGAAACTAACGGCCTTGCATCAGCCCATCTTGGCGGTGCTTGCGTGGATTAAGAATTGGCGGGGAATTTCCTAAACGCCATCGGGAGTCAGAAATTAACTTGGGTCGCTTGTCGACGGATGATACATGGGGATAAAATCGATGTGGGGTGTTCCGAATGAGAACGAGGGAGGAAATGCCAATTGATGTGTTCATAAAGACGAAGAAACCCCTATGGCAACAGACACAAGAACCTTTTTGGATGAACTTTCCCTGTATATGAGACGAAATTCCCACTCAATTTCTTGATTTCGTGAAAAGCTATTGGTACAACAGATTCAACTGCTTTGAGCCAGTTCGAGTTCGACCGCCCTATGAGTTATACACTCACGTTGGGGCCAATACACGTGAAAAGCCAAACCCAAGCAAACTTATTAGCATTAGCTGCATAGGCGGTAGTCATCCAGCCAAGGTCATTAAATCCGATAGAACGCGGCCGAAAGGCTGTCACCCAATAAATGTTGCATACACATGGGACCTTGCATACGTAGAGAGGGATGGACCGTTGGGTACTCCGCAAAGGCTGCAGGCCGCCAGTCTTACACGCAGTACCACTAGCCCTCAATGCGGAAGGCGGAAACCGATATCAAGCGCCGAGGGTAACATTGACAGGGTAGATTTTCAGGGGTACTACAGCTTGTAAGCACCAGTGACTTCCAGCTATGAGACCATGGGCAAGTATCCCGCGTCCATCACGCAGGAACTGTGCGTTTTTATCGATTTCAAAGCCAATCTAGACCCCAGGAAGAAGAGACTCGCAGCCACGCGATGCAACGAGTGCGAACAATATCTCGTATTCGTCAATGTCTTGGCGTGCAGAGTTGTGGCACGATAGCTCGATGTTTTGTATATCAACTTTAAAAACCCCCGTGGTGTCAACGTTGAGTGATGCATGCATTCTGTCCTTTGAAAGTGCACCGGCCTCTTACAAAATGGTTTCTTCTTTGATGCTCAAGCTTCTGGCAGCTGCAGTCGGCGTCTCGGCGTGCACCCTGCCGACGGATCCTGTATCCAACAACATTACCACTGGCTTCGGCATTCAGGTCCAGAATCCCGCTGCACCCATTGTTCACAACCGCTATATGAACCTTTGGTCGGCGGGTGGAGGCGACCAGCACCTCTATCTTAGTCCCGCTGGAGATGCAGCGTTCAACCTTACTCTTGACAACGGCGTCATTTCTCGCGGCATTATTCATGCCGTCATCAATGGAGAGGTAGGTTCGTCGCATGTTGCCTCAATATTGAAGGCTAATCAAGATGTCATAGTACACTGCGGATGACAACACCACTAAGTTGTTTATGACGGAACGCGGCGACCCCAAGGCTTACTTTCAGCCTGTCTATGGTTGCAACCCCGATACGGATGCGGTGCAGCTTGAGTTGGACTTTATATCAAGGGCTGCCCTTCCAGGTGGCTTCATTTGTGTGAGAAGTGCGTCCGGCGACAGACACGAGTTCCGCTACTCTCCCCCCGGCAATACTGGTAAGTATTTCTCGAGTTCCACACAAGCAAGCTGGCTAACAATTCATCAAGCCGTCCGTGAAGACCGTCCTTGCTACGAGGTTACACTGGCCGTGGTCCGAGCCCCAGCTGCCTAGTTCGCGGATGGCATGGTCACCAATGTTTATCTACTTTGGAAGTCATACTTGAGGTCTAAGGTGTCAATGAGATATTTTGTAATATTTTGGAGAGAAATGAACCCCCTCTTGAACGCTTCCGCAGAGTTTAGCCTTCAGGCATGAGAAATGAAGCAACAGAAATTTGAGGCATTCAATAGGACAGTGGCTCTTCTCTTATGAGATGTTGGTCCTCAATCGAGGCAGCGTCACAGGTCCAGGCCAACCAAGCTGCCAGAGATATTTTTTGACAGTTGTCCCGTACCAATGAAATGGCATAACTAAACGAGCAGACCTTTTAATTTTGGTGAAACGGGATATAAAGACCTTAAAGAGAGATGAGAAATACGAGAAAGCACCGTCGTCACTTCGTGTTGTCATCTTAAACCAATGGGGGCTCGCCTCGCTCCGTCCGCCACTGATTTGTCGCCTGCAACGCCCCCGGCAGTCCTCTGAAAAGCCACCCCCACTTATGCAGAAATCCTTCTGACATCTCCCATCCGGTGATTTCCCATGGTGGTGACCAGGCAATAATGCCACGTTGTTTGATCTCGTCGTCGGGGAAGCCCTCGTACAAACCACCGATGCAGTCCGCCCACAGCTCGCCCTCGTCAAAGGTGCCAGAAGCCTGAATCAGACGATCTCTTCCCTCGGGACTGGGGAAAAGATCAATCCAGTCGCCATGTGGCACCGTTTGTTGAAGGACGGTGGGCAGGAGCGCCTTAGGGAGAAGCTGTGGTTTGTAAGGGTAGGGCATAATGTGAATCAGCTCCTCGTCGCATTCAAGCGGCGCGTCGAGGATGCCTGAGATCAGAGTGCGATTAACAGCTAGTGCACGTAGGGCATTGAACTGTAGGAGTGTGATGAGGTGGTCTGGACAGAGAGGGAAAACAACATTGAGCTGCCGGCCTGTAGACCTTCCGGATAGCAGGGGTTTTCTCGCATCATAGCTTTGCTTGATCCGCGACAATGGAACGAGGCACACGGACTCCTGCTGATTGTCCCAACATTCAACAGACGCCTCGGGCTCAATCAATGAGCAGCTTGTGGTTGTAGATGCTTTGGCCTTTTCCCCAAGGGATTTGCGTTTACCTACACTGGCTGTCAGTCTCGATACCGAACCCAATTTGATCAAATGTCCCTCCTAATTTGTTTAACGTTGATGGATTTCCTACGGAAAGTAGGATGCTAGTTGATACTCACGATATGCCCTCATGTTAAGTCTTGTCTGTGCCCGACGGCGCGCTGCGGCATCATTTGTTCCAGTCCAGTCGTCACCTGTGGTTTTCGCCTACAAGCAATGAGCGAATCATGTCATCTTCAAAAATTGAGTCACAAGAACCTCAGCTAGTTATGGCATCGAAGCGAGTTGGATGTGCGGTACCATTAAACTTGTCGCCTGATTGGTGTCCATCATGGCCCGAGCTAATGTCCTGGGTCATGGTGAGATTGTTGGTGAATAATGTAAGTTGGTCGAGGCCCGAAGGTCTTGCAATGCAGCCTGCTCACATAAGTAGGTTTCATGGGTGTCACTGAAGTGCGGGTTTATTTACGCTTACTCCTTGGCAAAGGATGAGGCGCAGGTAGACAGTCTACTAGGAAATATGGAACGTCATTTGTCGATGCTGCCATTTCGGACCACAAGTGGTCTAGGGTCATGCAACCTGCTCACATTGACTCTGGGGCAGAACGGGATTACGACTCCAGTCACGTCGTCTTTGAATGGTGCTCCCGCCGAGCCCGATTATGTCGAGGGGAGTTCGGCATAGAACCGCTGACTCCATGCAGGTGGCTCACAAACCCAATGGGAATTCTCCCACGACATCTGATTGCAAGAAATCTGACATGAACATACAGTTACTGATCTGGAAGTCATGCAAGTGGCTCACAACGCCCGGTGCTGCCGGAATGGCAATAACGTCCCACACTCAACTTCGTCACTCACGACAAGAACTATAAGAACCAGGACAAATTACAAAAGCTTGCCTGGATGTTGGTTCGCAAGCATTGCAATAATCAATCACACTTCCACGCCACACTACGCCTGAAGTTTCTTTTCCAAAGATGGCGTTCCACCCAGACAGTCTCCCTGATCTCGAGGGCAAGGTATTTATAGTGACAGGGGGGAACTCTGGCATGTGAGTCGCTTTCTTTTTTTCCCACAAGAGAATCGGTCAACTAATGACAAAACTAAAGAGGCTACCACACCGTTGCTCGCCTTGCGGAACATGGCGCTCATGTCTACATGTGCGTCAGGTCATTGGAGAAGGGTGCACGGGCAATCGCTGAGATTAACGAAAAATGCCCCTCGGCGAACGTTGACCTCTTGCAAATGGATTTGACGGACCTCGCCACCGTTGTTGCAGCTACCAAAAATTTCCTCCCTCTCGAAACAACGCTGCATGGGTTGGTCAATAATGCAGGGATCATGGCCACACCCTTCGAGATAACCAAGGATGGACACGAGGCCCAGTGGCAAGTCAACTACCTCGCTCACTGGGTCTTGACGGAACATATGCTTCCTTTGATGCTACAAAAATCTAAAAATCTCGCCCCGGGCAGCTTACGCATCGTCAATATTACTTCATCGGGTCACTTGGGAGCACCCAAGGGCGGGATTAACTTCAACGACCCATCCCTAAGAGAAGGGAAAACCTGGACACGATACGGACAGAGCAAGCTCGCCAACATTTTGCATACAAAGTCTCTGCATGAGAGATATGGGCCCGGCTATCGCAGTGCACGAAATGAAGAGGGCGAGTTCTGGGTTACATCCGTGCACCCTGGTATGGTCGAAACAAACATCGCAGCCCCGGCGAGGGAGTCACGGTCGATCATAATGATTGTTCTCTCATTCTTTCGAGTGCTTGGCTTCGTATGGCCAGCTGACAAAGGTTCTTGGAATAGCGTCTTCTGCGCGGCAAGCGAGGAAATGGAAGCTGAACAAGCCGGTGGCTACTTGGAAATATTCCGGCGATTCGGAGAGCCTAGATGGCAGAGTAGCGCAGCAAAGGATGTGGGGCTTCCAAAAGAGCTGGAAAAATGGACGAGGGGCGTGATGAAAAGAGAAGGATGGTCTGGGGAGTAACCGTTCCGTGTTGGCGTGGGCAACATGTGTAATCTAGTCCAGCATGAAGTACACACAGTCACACACGTGATGTCAGGCTCCATGGGCAACATTCAAACTTGTACCGTGTTGTTGTCATTTAAACACTTAACGTCTAGTAGATTCTGAATTGAAGTTATTTGGTTCGTCATAGCGGAGATAGACTGAGTCTGGTCAGATGATAAAGATGTTGTGTATACATGTAGACACTAACAACCCAAGAAAGAAATTGATGCAACACATGTAGCTACACGGGCGATGTATATATCCTACCGTATCCGCAGATGACAAGGTGGTATTTTGTAAAGGCCGAGACTGCGTTACCGGCTCTGCAAGTGATAGAGATCCGGCTCGGAGTCGAATATCGATCAAGGTAAATTTGGCTGACCTAAGTGACTCTGACTACAATGCCTGGCGTCAAATTAAGCGAAGTCTAACTTGAACCGACAAGACGAAATCCCCCTTGAGTCATTTTAAGCCGCATGTTGGTCGTATCTGCAGCGACTTGCATCTCCTGCAAGCTCATCACCGGCCCTGCAGCGTCCTTTGTCTTCTCATCCAGTCCGTTGAAAAGTGTTGCCAGCATTGAGCTCTTCCAGGGAGGCCTATCGCTGAAGCTCGTTTGTATGACTGTCAAAGCAAGGAACACCGCTGTAAGCAACACCATCGCTGCTGGCAACGAAAGCCATGCCCAGTTGACGTGGACGCAGGTTTGTTGCTCCCACACAACGCCCCGCGCGGGGCCTACTCGGATACTCTTATCTCCATCGCCATTCCGCCACCGTGCTGTTATCGAATCAGCCAGGCCTCTCATGGCATGCTGCACAGTATCGCGAGTTGCATTGCCGCCGGCCCATAGATTTACCGACCAAAGGTTGCCTGTAGCCCTGCTCGTCCATGGATCCCACCGAAGTGTTTCGTTGCCAAGCAACGAAGAAATAACCGCTGCCAAGCCAGCTGTTGGGGCGTAGGGGATAGAAAAAATGCAGTCCGAGGGCCACCAGGTGGTGTAATTCCAGTAATTGGAGGATTTGTTTGTGAGAACCTCTCTCAAATACCCCGATCCAACAATGGTACCAGGGCCTGTGGGAAATGCGATAATCGGTAAATTGTTATCTTCAGATGGGCCGGACAGTCCTTGGCATTCGTGCCAAGCCCCATTTCTGATGGTTCTGTTGGCGCGGAAAATGCTATGTGTGGCAAATGGAATAAGCTCGACATCCATACGCTGTGTTTCGACCACATATTCTACGAGAACGCCATTCGTGACATTGGAGCTCCAAGTCGTTACGGCAGGAAAAAATTCGCACTCAAAGGCCTTCATTGACTTTTTGGAAACGGTCGAAGCCATCATAAAAGAGATCTTCGTGAGGAAATTCGATGGTGTCCCATTTGAGGAGCGCTGTACACCCGACTGCATTACGTTGTTCGTAATGTTGTCGAGGGCTATGTCATAATCCAACAAGCTGGCAGTCTTGTAAGTATAGGTCTGGTTATTGGAATTTCTGGTGGAATTCAATGAATGTGATATTTTGTCGCTGATGTCCGTACACTGGCTTTGCAGCGAAAGTGACATGAACGTGGCACCGTCTTCGGTAGCCGTGAATGTACAGTTTCCCGTCCTACACGTGTAGCTGACGGCGGCAGAAACATTAGCAGGGGGGTCAAGTAGCCCTACGTATATGGCTGACTGCATTTGTGAGTCAATTGCAGGCGTGCCCGATGGCCGTCCCATGATACCATCAGTGTAGTTGTTTGAGAATGAAATTGCTCCAACCTCGTCGTGCGCCATCATTGAGCAGCTGTAGTAATGAACAATTTGTTGTGCAAAGGGGTCCACGGCCATGGCGAAAATTGTAAGAATGGCGCCGAACACGGCCAGATTCCGGCCCCTGAGGACGAAAATCAGGAGAAGGGATCCCCACGGGCCTACAATGTGGAGCACGTCAGTACATGGAGGCTACACCGTAAATGTTGGTTGGAACCGGAGATCATATAGTGCAGTCACTGAACCGAGAGAAATATGAGATGAGCGGACGAACCTCGACTTGCCATGTCCCACTGCGCGATGTGTTTCATAGGCCTTGGCTTTTCGTACCACAACCATTTCAACTGGCTCAAGCCCTCGGCTATCGGCATCATCAGGCACGCCTTTAAAATCGCGCTAAACACGGCAATAAGAGCGTTGATGGTGATCATCGAAGGCCACTTGGGTAGAGTTCGGTCTTGGTGGAGGAGAAGCGTAATGAACATCGCCGCCAAGGCAATGGTAGCAACGGCGATGCTTAGCACCTCCCACGCCCAGAATCTATTCAATAGCCTGTCTCTGGAAGGAAAGATTCCGCCACGAGTTTCCGAGGCAGATCCATCATGGTCTTGAACTGGGGCGTATGTGTGCGAGCTGCCTTCTTTTACTGAGTTGTCGCCAGACCCATGAAGTCTCTGTGTTGACAGTCCAGAGTCCGATGGGCTGTTCTGTAGCTGGATGTACGTGACGGCTCGGGGTCCTCGAATTCTTGAGTCGTCCATTGCGAGAAAGAAGTAAGATAACCTCTAATATGGGATGGGAATCTCCCGTGCGTTAATATCTGATTGTGTGAAGACGTCAATCTCGCGTTTTGTGCGTGGGCCGGAAGACTTCAACATCTGGAAGGAAAGAAGGCGCTGCGGCCCATGCCATGGGACAGCAGGATTTTTACATGTCTCTTTAAAGGCCCTCAAGAAAGCTTTCCAGTATTACTAGCGCGGAAGATCATGCAAGGGATGGGACATAATGGACGCTTGAGGGCCAATAGAAGCCAAAGTTGTTGGGGACTTACGATGTTGATTTGGTGCACAGCATTAGACCCCCTCATCGACCAATGAAACATGCTACAGCGAATTAAAAAGGTACGGTCATCCCTGCTAGGTCTTACTGTACCGTGAGATAGTACCCGCTTGCTCTTAATGCAACCCCTGTACATAGTAAAGGACCTTATGTGTACAACGAATTCCACCAGTGATATGGCTTTTCAGCGCAAATGCAAGAGATCATGGACTAATTGCTTTTTGAGCGACTAGCATATTTAAACAACAAAAGACGGCGTAAAGGGCCAGGGAAGTGGCCTGTCTTAAGATGAGATGAATTCTGCGATTGTCAACGTGCTCATAGCATGCCATCTCTGAATAAAAAGGGGTGCAATGGCAGGCTTGACTCACGATGTGAACATAGCAACCAGTAGATTTACAGGAAATCGTTTGTTGAAACAGCACGCGTCTTTTTGTTCTCATTCTAGGGCATATCCTACAACATCTTAGTTTTTCACAGAGTGAGCTGGTAATATCAAAGACCATTAATCTCAGCCAGTGACGTTGCTTCTGAAAGTCAGTTGCGCCTCCCATTTTTTCAATAAGACCCAAAGCTCACATGCCTACCAAAGTAGTAGTTTAGTCATCTTGTTATTTGAAGGGTTACTCTACAGACCTTCAAAAATTTAACGAGGATAGCTGCACGCCTTGCTTCCGCAGCAATGCACTTGGGCGTCTTATATCTAGATACGCTAGGTTCTTGAGTTCAGCATTAACGCTAACCACGCTCCTTTGCAAGAGGACTGTTCTCGAGCTCTCCTGCCCAATGAAGCACAGGTAGAGAGAAAAGAATTGCTGGACTTGTAACTCACCGCCAATGACACGGAGGCGGACTCTCTTGGTGAGCCTTTCATCTGCGGGAATGGACGACGACAGTGAAACTACTGCTGCGAGAACGGGAGGGCAGAGAAGATGAGAAGCATACACTTCAGTGCATCCGCTGGAAGAGTGCCTCTCCCAGGCTCATTGGGTTTGTGACTTCAACTATGTACTGCGACTTGTTGCATTTTAATTGCTGCCGCCTCTGCCGCATCTATATACTTTTGCTGCTGAAAGTCAGCACAATGTCCTTTGGCGGTCACCGGAAGCATGTTTTCACGGAAAGGCTGGCAGCTACCTAGATAACGTGACCAAGAACCTGGGGCCGTTGCTCCCGGGTCCTGCATACCTTTGGTCATGTGGCCGATCGAAGCTAGTCACAGTACTTTGAAGAAGCCGGCATGGAGAAAGCCTCGTGTCTAATTTCCCAGCTCTCTCGGCTTCAAAGCATTGCAAATTCCCTGCAAGGCTGGCGCCTATGTTACGGTTCTTGGTATGTCTTAAATGCGCGCTGGCACATCGCCGGCATGTGTGCTTGGCGACAGCATCTCGCTCGCGCATTTCCCCAAAGAATCTCCGTATACGGCCTTTCACTTCCCTCCGACCTTTCCGGAATGCAATCTGACAAGGTAGTCTGACATTGACATAGTTCATGATGTTTCGGCCCTTTGGTGATCTGGCGAGAGAGGCACGGCACATCAGTTCACCTGTCGACTAATCAACGCTCACACATTGGAGATCTCAATTGGATCGCCTAGTCCGCAACAAGAAAGCCATGCGTATTTGAGACCAACCTTAACCAACGTGCACGCACCCAGACCCGGCGGGACGGACGCACCGACGGCGGTCGGCAGTTCGCGGTGTCGTCCGATGCAAATTTCCTAGTCTTTCGACTAACATTCGCAAATTTGAAGTACTAGCGATCAGTTGTGTGCGACCGCTGCTTATGCAGGAGGAAGGCATGCGCAGCGACGCCGACGGAGACAAGTCGTACAAAAACGGCTGATCCGCGTCTGAGTTGAGTGAAACAACGAAAGCGAAAGTCAATAAATTGAGGGTTGCCAGTTTAAACTCGCCTCCCCGTGGAATGGATAGTTTGGAGCCTATTTCTATCCGTGGAAACCCACCATTCAGACCAAAACCACCCGTGCGAAGCTCGTGTCTGGCATTTGACATATTGTGACGGATGTTGCGGAGCCTCCCGTCGGAGTAGACCATAGCAACGAAAGAATCATACCAAGAATGGTTTCCACACCGAGAGCGTTGACGCTAATAGTTACTGCAGCTGCTGAACCTAGGTATAGAACCTGGCCTACTCGATAAATTACAGAAAAAATATATTTGATGATAAGCTACTTCGCATCATTCATGAAATTTGGATACCATATGGAGGATTAGCAACCCGCCTGGAAAATGCTGATCAATTAAGTCTCACATGATTTCTGCTCGGTTGCTATATCTTAAAGTAGTGACTTACTGGATATGGGCTGAAAATAGCCTCATACTAGGGAGGTGTGTCACAAGAGTTTATATAGAAGCCCAACTTAAGGGAAAGCATAATGCAGCATGCCCTGGAAAGCTTTCAACTTATACTTAGAACAGATGTCACCAAACTAACACGTCACGGATAGTACATGTCGTTTGAGATCTATAGCAAATAGCCAAGCAGCTGCTGCGTTGGGTCATCCGGGGACACACAGACCTGATACAGACCCAATACGTACAATCGGGAGTGCCAATGTGAGTTAGCAGCATTCGCATCCCGGCGTACGGCTGAAAACTTAGATTTTCAACGCCGACACAGGGGGCTATGAGTGCGGCACAGAAGGAGATGTTGAAGAAAAAAAGTCGATCTGTGCACTCAAACCTGGGCAATACCATGAGGCAACCTGTGGGGTAGCCTCTCTCGGATGGGCTGCCTCATCATGGTATCTGGCCTCCGCAAGGCTGGAAGTGCTGATCCGTCACTAACACAATACAAAGGATTCGTAGAATATCTCATCGAAAGCCAGTCCAGGTCTCTAGACCAGTTTGTGGCAGGAATTTAAATCGAGAATCTCATTCAATCAACAGACAGTCGTCACTACGCCTTGGTAGAAAGATTCCAGTATCATCTCACCATGGCCCTATCACCCCCTAATGCCAAACCACTGGAGAAAATCTTCCTCTTCGGCGACCAAGCTTACAGCACCCCCAAACGCGATCTCAAGCGCTTGCTAGACGATGAAGCCTTCCAACAGACCTTCCCTGATCCCTCATCGCCCTTCTCCCTCTTCATTCATCGCTGCGGGAGTGCAATCCAGCGCGACCTGGCCCAGTTCGTCAACCCCATGAAGGTCAAACACCTCTGCCCTTCCGGCACCCTGGCCGACATGCTCTTGCAGTGGAATTACCGTAACATTGGCTACTCCCACCCGCACTACTCCGACCGAGACGATGCCCACCGCTGCTTAGCGCTGGATATGGCATTGCTTGTCGCATATCAAGTGCTGCTATTCATTCGACATGTCGAATCTTCTCCATCAGCGGAACACTACGGGAACGCTACTGTCATAGGCACTTGCACCGGGGCACTGGCTGCTGCGGCGGTGGGGTGCAGTGCCGACTTAGCGGAGCTGGTCCCGCTGGGCATAGAGGCTGTCCGGGTTGCCTTCCGGGTGGGTCTGGTCGTGGATCGGGCGGCACGGGATACCGCACCAGCGACAGGCACGAAGCAGCCTTGGAGCATGGCGGTGTCGGCAGCGGACGAGCGCACGTTTCAGGGGATGCGAGTCTTCCTGCAGCGGCTCGCGGGCAAAGTTGGGAACACTGCCAGCAGCTGGTTGCAAAAGGTTGACAATAGCAAACGGGAGGCAAGAAAAGGGTCATACTGGGTGAGCGCATGGGGGCCGAACTCGGTAACGGTGTCGGGGCCGCCGGAGGTGCTAGCGGAGCTGGCGGACTCGGACGGGCTAGCGGTTCCCGGCGTGAGGATATTGCCGATACCGATATTTGGGCCGTTTCATAGCTCATTGCTCCACACGAAGGAGGATGTTGCTAGGTTGCTGGCGTTCCTGGACCCAGCAGTGGCGAGGACGCCTGCATGTCTGACGGTAATCTCGGCCTCAACAGGAGAGGCCCCAGAAGAGGCCGTTGACTTCGTCTCAATAATGCGCACCGCTGTTAATGACATGCTTCTACGTCCGCTTCGCTGGGACCTCGTGTTACAGCGGTTTTGTGAGCACGCCGAGACGAGTGAGAGTGGCACTGGGTTGCCGGAGGTTATCTCGATCGCGTCGTCCGCGGGACAGTCTCTCAACACAGCCTTGAGCCAGGCACAGAAGGGAACACGCAAACCGCGCAAGGCAAAAGATCACGGCCTGGAGAGTACGACAATTCACCGTGTCGTAACAGAGGCAGACTTGATGGTGGGAGACGGGCTATACCTGGTAACGGAGGCAGATCTGGCGAGACCGGATCTGAGGGAGGCAGTTCAGGGGCATTTGGTAGAGGGAAAGCGGCTATGTA
This sequence comes from Colletotrichum fructicola Nara gc5, assembly GCF_000319635.2. NCBI lineage: Eukaryota > Fungi > Ascomycota > Sordariomycetes > Glomerellales > Glomerellaceae > Colletotrichum > Colletotrichum fructicola. The sequence goes on along the minus strand of NW_027094051.1, from coordinate 33,061 downwards.
CGCCGGTGAGTTTTCATTAATGGTTCTGAGTTGATCAAAGACGGCGCTGACGTAGACGAATGGTAGTCCGTCTTCGCTGACATTGCCATGACGCTTGGAAATTACCTTGTTGAGACACTGAAGAACCACGAAAGGAAACATACGCTCGGAGCTCATAAGCAGTCCGGCCAAACGCATGAATATCTCGTCACTATTGCTGACTTGAGTGTCAGCAAGGCGTTAGTTGCTGGCAACAACGGTCCGGGGTCGCAGCTGCTACAATGCCATGCATACGCTGACTGGACTGTTCGTACTGCTCGGTGCAAGTTCGCCGTTGTGAGCGTGAGTGTTCCTGCCTAGTCTCCCCACAGAGTCATGAAACATAGTCTGACAGAATTGATGACAGCGCTCTGGCAAGCCCCAACAGCACGCCGAATGCACCATTCGTATCACCGACGTCTCCATTCTATCCCTTTTCCAACAATACTCTTCCGGCGAATCTCATCGTATCAATGTGTCCTCTCTGCGTTCCCGGCCCGGCACCACTCACATCTCCGGCAGCATGGCGTATAGGGTGGTCTCCTCTCTAGCCGAGTTCCACCGCAATCACCGACTCGTTCAATCTCTGGTGCTCGACCAGCATACACATGAGATCGCCGCCCTCGTCCGTTTCCCCGGCGATCTTTCTGGTCATGGTGAATACGCTGCGCACCCAGCGATTATCGATGCCTTTACGCAGCCAGCTGGGTTCTGTCTGAACCTTGACGACGCGATCGATCTAGAGCACACCGTTTACATCAACCACGGCTGGGAGGATATGCTCCTGTTCGAGGCAATCGACATGGGGCTTGAATACACAGTGTATGTGCGCATGCAACAAGTGGGCCGGACACGGAAGTGGACGGGTGACATCATTGTTCTTCGCGAGGACAACATCGTGGCGGCTTTCCTACAATATTCCGTGAACGCTTTCCCCCGGCGCGTGTTCAGCAATATGCTGAGCCAAGAAACCAAAATAGCTGAGCAGATGACCACAACGTCTTCAAGGGTGTTGCAAACAGCCGTGCCGTGTAGTCCGCCCCAGACGCCGAAGCCGCCGAAGACGCTCAGAATACAGACAAAGCCCGCGGATGGGGCGGGCCAGGGGATCTTTCCCCCAAGCCCGGTGTCACCAGATGATATGAGCAGGAAAGGGCCGTCTGTATCTTCACAACAAAACCAACAGTGGTTGTACGGTGGCGACTCGCCTGCGATGGCGACTTCTTGTATTGCGACACCACGTAGCTTCGACACGTCCCTTACCATCCCCGACGTTCAGACACAGGACAAATCATCCATCATCGCCATTCCCCCGTGCAAATCCGTTATCCTCCAAGGCTTCCCAAAGACCGCCCACACAATTCTCTTCCTTTTTCCTGACGGCTCCGGCAGCGCTACATCGTACGCTTCTCTCCCGCCTGTTGGTGTTGGCGTCTGCGTCGTCGGCCTAATGTGCCCGTTCCTCCGTGGCGACACGGCCACGATGGCGTGCGTGCCGCTCGACCGGCTCTTAGGCGAGGGCTACCTACCTGAAATATTGAGGCGGCAGCCGCCGTCACCTCAGAAAGCGTATGTGCTCGGAGGCTGGTCTGCAGGCGGGTCGCTCGCGTTTCGGGCCGCACAAATGTTGGGCGAGAGAGGTTGCAGGGTCGCGAAGCTGGTGCTGATCGATGCGCCGCCGCCTCACAACGGGATGGATAGGCTGCCGAGACATTTTTATGAGTATTGTGAGCGCTTGGGTGCTTTTGGCGGCTGGGGTGAGGGTAAGGGCAACAGTGACTTGCCAGCGTGGTTGATACCGCACTTCGAAGGGACAATCGGAGTGCTCGAGAGATACTGCGCTACGCCATTGGTAGTGCCACTGGGACAAGAACTGAGAGTAGACGTGATCTGGGCAGGGGAGAGCCTAGTTGACCGGCCGGGGGCGCCGCCGCTATCACCACATCCGGATGATACAGAGGGAATGAAGTTCTTGACAGTGCAGAGGAAGGATTTTGGGCCGAACGAGTGGGTGAAGCTGTTGCCGGGGGCAGATATCATATGCCACAGAGTTGAGGGAGCGCATCACTTTTCGTTGATGGTAGGTCTGCGTCTGGGCCCATCTCAGAATTTCCTTTTCAGTTTTAAATCTTCGATCATTTGCTGATGGAATCCACTCAGAGAGAGCCATTTGTGTCGCGACTAGCACAGTTCGTGAGCGAAGGAGTTCAACCTGTGCAGGGGACAGTTGCGCCCCGCAAATGGACGCAGCATGGCCAGTGATACGTTTGTTTTGGCTTGATCGACTCAATGCGAGTTGTTCGGGCCTAGAGATCAGTTTTCCGGCCCGCAAGACGACCGCAACTTTATTCAGAGTGATGGCTACAATTTCTTCATACATATTGAATGTAAGCAGGATAAGTTACCTTCACCTCCTTCCCTGTGTATGCTTCTGCTGTCAACAAGGTCATCTGTCTGTAGATGATGACTTGTCCGTCGATCTCTTTATCACTGTCGCTTCCGTTTTAGTATGCATCAGGTGCACCTTCGGAAACCAACTTCCAGGCTTCTGATGATGTGAAGAGTCCTGATCGACTCAAGTTGCCGAATTTCAAACCATTACCACTTGCGTGTGATGGTGTGGTGCATTTTCTTTCCTACCCAAAGGGCTTTGCACTATTGGCAGTGCGAGGCTGGAAATATGTCATTTACCTCACCACACCGTTCCGGAACAAACTTTGCTTGTACATTCGGCGAAACCATCATTCTGAGTGAGGTATTATGAAAGAATCCCATTATTGTCAGCAGATCCAAACAATGCTGTGTGAGCTTTGGAGGGATGACGTGAAATGAGCGCGCCACTAGTGCCTTCGAACAAACCTCCCTTACTGTGGAATAGTACTAGTAAACATGCTCGTATGACGCCGTTCCTTTGGTAAACTGGTAAATTACTGTGAAGGCAGTTTAGCGAAATTGTAGGACGTGTCAAGCTAGCGACAGGACACTCTCACAACTCTGATTTCTGTACGCCAACCTGGGTCACGCAAGGTGATCTAGGTTGCGGAGTGAAATTCACACGTTGCTGATCAGCTCCTTGAGCTCAAGTACTCATAGAAAGTATACAACTAGGTGAAACCTGGTCGAATAGACTAATTTCGCCCGGACACAGCTCAGCCCCTTATCCGGCTGTGCTGTTAGGGTTACATGTTAACTTCACAGTAGCCCTGCACGGAGTCTTCCGTGGTAATGTTATCAGATAACTTTGACATAATTCATCTGAACTGCGAGAGGCGATTCCTTGACACAACCTTTGGGTGGCATGGCTTTGACAGCCTCGCAATTATCCGAGCGCGTCGGAATGTCTCATCCCAAGTCATCGACGTGTATCCCGCAAAGGGCTCATGAGTATTTTCCGAACTTTGCGTTAGCCACTTGCATAGATGGTGAGTTTCAGTGCGCCGATCTAATTAGTGTCTCATCTGAATGTTAAGTGTCCGCAAGCCCACCAATCTCGGCACCCGGGGCGGCTTTCATTAGCCCCATCAATGGATACAACGCCGCCACTACCCAGCTTTCTTAAGTTCACTTACAGCTGCCGCGGGATACAATTGTATTGGTTCGCTGATTATGGTGTTAACCATGGTTAAAAAGCATGCGTGCGAGGGTTGCACTAATAACTTTAAAACAACATGAACCAACCCCCGGCCAACACTAATAATGGGCCATGTTTCCGGAGACTGCAAATACATGTAACGCGAACCAGACCTAAGGTAACTCTCAACCTGAATTGAGAGGTGGTGACTTACGGAGATTTGCGACAGACATTCCACATCAGGTTGCATTTTACAAAAATTGCAGTCGTGTTAGCGAGCTACCTCGCTTTCGCGTCGCTGAAGATTTCACTGTAGACTACAAAGCTGAAGTACTTCCTCTTATGGAGATTAATGCGTGCGAGACGGACCGCTTGAGGAGAAATCCTAACCATGGGTTTGTTCCAATACTCCCAGATTACTATGTTTGCTTCCTAGATAAGTAGCACAGGCGGTGTGCAATCTACATAATTATCGTCGCTTGACATGTTCACCAGCTGCAACATCATTTGCTGTCACCATTCAAACATCTTTCTTCACGACGTATCATACCTCATAAACCATGGCTCAGATCATCCGTCAATCGGCTGTCACATCATTGATCCAGCCGTTGAGCTCAGGAGCCTCACAGAAGAGTCAACACACCCGCTCTTCGATGCTTGCCCAACTTCATGGCCAGCGAATACGTATACCAGACCTTGGAAAGATGATGGAGCATTGGACCAAAGAAATGAATCCACACGCCAACGCGGTGGAGAGCAAAGTTACGAGTATCATAGAGAAGTAAGAAGATCCACGGAATGTCAGGAAAGAGCATCTCAAAGTCTGATTAACTCAACTAACAGTCACGCCATAAACGAATCCGTCCGAGCTCGCCTTACCAAAGCCAAACTGGCCGACCAGTTAGCGGGCTGGTATCCCTTCGCAACTTGTGATACTATGACAGCTCTTACATCCTTCCAGGTCTGGATGTTCATCATCGACGACCTTCTCGATCAATACTCCTTACCTCAAAGATTTGACTATGCGGCTTTGCAGATTCTACTTGCCGACTGTCGCGACTTCATTCAACAAAGTCTGGGACTCTCGCAGAAGTGTGATAATGATGGATACAAGTATCGTGATCACGATGCTGTCACGTCTTTCAAAGAGTATGCGGGCGCCGTCATGAAGACATTTGGCGACAACCATGCCTACCGCTCGCGAATCGCGCGAGAGGCTATCGCTACTCTTGACGGCTACCGTCATGAGGCTATGAATCGACATCAAGGTCGGGTACCATCTCTTGAGGAGTATTTAGGTTATCGGGCGGCATCATCCTGCATAATGCAGGTGGTTGTCAATTTCGAATTCGCCAACAACGTCCACATGCCAGAAGAGGTCATGAAAACGCCAGAAATGTGTCGACTGTATGAGTCTGCCGTGGCTATCTGCTTCATCTTAAACGACATTGTCAGCCTCCGAAAAGAGGTAAAAGAAGGATTTGTTGAGAACCTTGTAGTTCTTCTTGCTGATGGTGACGTGCAAAGAGGGGTTGATGGTGCCGCGGCTCGCATGCAGCTGGAGGTGTACGCCCTTGATGATGCTGCCGAAAAGGCTACTCGACGGTTCAAAGGCACAACTTATGAGAAAGACATCGAAGTTCTCGTCAACAACTGCAAAAACGTGTGCAGAACCAGTTGGCTCTGGAGGTGTGTTATTCGTGATCTGATCTGAATACTGCTGACAATCTGCGACAGTGTGCGGACTCCGAGGTACTGCCTTGCTGATATCACCCCGGATGCTGAAGGAGGTTGGGTCTTTGTAGTTGACGCAATGGCATGAGTACATGTTTCTACACAGTTGAACTGGGTAGCTTTATAAAGAACGTGCGATTGCTCCGCACTTGATTTCATGATATTGTCAAACGTGGTATTCATAATGAAGTCTCCATTCGGCAAACTAATGGCAGACACGCTCGTTACACGCTCGTTGAAGAACCTTGTGATATGACCAGAAACATTAAAATATTTCAGCTCATAGGAGATGCGGGTCATATCTCAACAACCGGGAATTATCCCTTGAAAGTGTGCTACAGGTTGAAGCAGTTTGAAGTTTATAATTTGGTATATTTAAGAAGGTGGCGAATGCTTGACCAAGCTACATATAAGCTTCCCAAGGCTGCCTGAGTTCCAAAGCTATGAGCATTCATCTATCTCTATACATCTCCAGTCACTAGGAAGAGAGATGTTGCACCAGGGTAGGCCCTGTGCATCTACGTGTAGGTCCGTCGGACGATGGTCTCGAAGCCTCTGGTGCTACTATTGAGGTTGGACGAGTCCAGAGTCGTAGTGACGGCCAACTTGATTTTGAAATAACCCTCATTCTTGATAACGGCGACATGTTCAAGTTCGGTACGCCGCGAGGCCTGTGGGAGAAGAATGGCACGTTTTGCGGCATGTGTGACAGCACGGGAGAGAGAAACATTCGGGCAGAGCATGATGAGACTGTGCGATTGACTGCGTCGGGCATTCCTTATGCCATCTAGACCAGTGATAACGGCAACTTTCTAGGCGAAGATCTAATCACTAGTTGTGGGTCATGCAGTATTGGATGCCACGGTCACAAAATGAGCGTGAGATTACATGTAAGCTGAAGCGAATGCAAGGATGAACAAAACCAACCCAGTAACTATGTGAATCGCAAAATCTCCAGCCCAAGCCCATAATAGAATTCCCGGTCGTATTCGTTCAACACGAAACTTAATATACAAACCCATTAGTTGAAGCCGCTGAAGTTAGGCCACCACGGCTTCGGCCAGACATCGCCAGGCTTGAAGTTGCAGGCCTTCCAGTGATCGACGCCAAGCCCCTCGGGTTTGGTCTTCTCCCCGGTGCAGCTCTTCTCCTTCTCCTCGCCGTTGATCTTGATGGTGGCGTCGGCGATGCCCATCCCGGCTCCCATAGAGATTACGCGGGACTCGATCGTCACCTGCCAGCCGAGCTCCGGCCCAGTGCCGTCGTACGACATGCCCATCTTTGCCTCGAAGCCCTTCCCGACACCCAGCGCATCGTAGGATCCCCAGTTGATCACGCGGTTGCACGCGCTGTCGAGGAGGAACGCGACGCGGTCGCCGTTCTCCGAGGTAATCCCGCCCTCAGGGTCGAAGGCGAGGTTGTGGCCCACGTAGCTGAGGAGCATCAGCTCGTCCTCGGCCGGGCGGTCCTCCGCGCACCGCGCCTGGGGATCGAAAGACGCTCGCTTTTGGACCTCTCTCGCCTCTCTGTGATAGGTCAGTTCTCTGTTTGGGCTGCGTAGGTGGCGGGTGGGCTTACGGCTCGGTCCGGGTACCTTGCGGTAGGCCGGAGACCATAGTGGCTAACAGAACAAGCTGGGAAAGGGCTTGAGTGGCGTGCATGTTGAATAAGTGGATAAGTTGTTCAGTTGTTGAAAGTTTGCTGGTGTAATGGTTGGGATTGATTTTCTTGTATGATGAGACGTGAACTGCTGATGAAGCACAAGACAAGAATGCGATTAACTGCGTTGCAGAGTATCCTACTTATAGTTTTCACCTTGGTCCTAGATTTCGGCCAGAAACATACCATCCAGCTCTTGTCTAGACTGCCATCTGCTCCTCTCGGACTTCCGCAAGCCAAGAATTGAGCTGACAATGCTGAGGTCGCATATCCCAATAAGAAGATCCTGGCATACATGATGTCGAGTTCCTATTCTTACACAATGCAGCAAAAACAATAATCCTATGATGGTTTAACTTGAGTTGCGAGAGCTCAAATTGATCGGCGGCGGCAACTTGGCAGTGGCTGATTGCCTCGGCATGATGCCGTCAGGATTAGACACTGCTTGACTGATGGGACTTTCGGCATCCAGAAAGCAACTTCATAGAAAGTTACGTCTGCATAGAAAGCGATTTGGCGTCTGCCTATTTTTTCTCCGACAGGGATGGAGGTGAGCGTCTAAATGCCGCCCGTGTATTGATCGGCGACCCGCAACGCATGGAAATGATGGGGGCGCAGTCCATGGGACTTTGGTGCAAGCTGAGAACTTTGGTGACCGCTACACCCAGCTTGAGCCCTGCGTTTAGGCTGTCGTTCCTTCAGAAGCCTTGGCCGCTCCACTGATTAACCTGCCCGAATGTGTTCAACGCTCGAGTCAGCTGGTGCAGGTGTATGTCAAGAGAGGCTGACTCTGGCCGAACCAGAAATCATGGCGACATTGCACCTAGCGCCTGTGTATCATTGAAGTCTTGGAACCTGTATACAGCCTGTTGCCTAGATTGCACTGAAATAACCTCTTGCTCTTCTTGACTGCTTCTATTTTTCTCCCTGCCAGATGTGCGAATGACACCGTCATGTGATCCCTGCAAAAGTGACAAAACGACATGTTAAGTATCAGATCATGTCCCTAAATGAAAGGCATCCATCAAAGTGATCAAAATGGTTCGGACCCGGTGCGCATGTATCACGAATACCTGACCTTTCAGCGAGCAGCCCGTGGTTGTCTTGATCGATGCCTTGGGCCACTAGCTGCCGGTAAAACAATCAGAGGTGGGTCAGTTTGGAAGATGATGGCGCCGGGAAGATCTTTCAGGGCGCTCGCTATGCTGGCATTGAGCATGGGAGACAACACGGCGGATCGAGACCACGAGGCGCCTGATCCTGCCGCAGTGCTCAAATAATTTTGACTTCCTTGACGAGTGGCTCTTCAGTGGCGACTTGTTGCAGAAGCCATATACAGCTTTACCACCCGTATTAGCTGAGTTTAACGGAATATGGCTTACATCGCCTCGGCTTGGTTTCATGCTGGTGTGGTCTGCACGTTATTTATTACTTTAAATACTTATATCAGAAGATGAGCGGCTGCCGTTACAGTTAGGTGATCTCACGTGTGTCTCTGACGGCATGACAGATCCTGCGTTACTCAGGCCCGAAGGTAAAGGTAACTATTGGTTGAAATCTTTCGCCCTCATCCAAAGCCTAATGGGCGACATGCCTCACAGCGACTGAACGATGTTCCCTACAGGCGCTACGCACCTGTCGTCGCTATTTGTGCGTTTGGGAGATGAGAAAGGAAATGGAGGTCTTGTGAATGATGAGACTGATCGCTGGAGTATGAAGTTACTGCCCCTAGTCGGTATCTCGCAGAGACGGTTCGACCTGATGCAAGTAATTTCTACGCAGTGTTTCGGGGTAGGATATGACTGCAGACAGGAAGCAGGGCATACGTACGGATAGCAAAGGGCGGCGTTACTGGCGGGAAACTACCCTTTAGACGTTGACCTTGTGCAGCAACTTTGTGGTTGGCATAACTATGTAGTCCTCTAGACTTTCTAGGAACAAAATTGTATTACGGCCTAACAAGCAAGACCATCAAACAGTGAACCTGGAAAACTAGAATGCGCCCTGGCACCAAAGGGTTCTAACTGAACCTGAACTCCAGGTCATGGTCTCCGGAAATCTGATCCGTCGGGCTGATGATGATTTGCACAATCCGCTTCCCAACATCGTACTCGTCCAAGAGCTTCTGCGTTCCGCCAAAGAAAGGCGTGTTTTCAAGCTGAGACCATGCGGTTGCAGCGGCGCCCGTATCCGCAGAATTGAGAACCACTGTTTCGTCCTCCTCGCGCCCAAGAGTATCATACACCTTGCGAATCTGCTTAGATGTTTGCTTATTCACGATGCCTTTGCGCCGGATGGCCTCAAGGTCGGCCCTCCTGACGTTTGGCTGTATGTCCCACAACTCCATTTGAATGTCGCGCAATTTGTATCTCTCGCTCTCGTCTCGCTCTTCCCATCCATTGTATGCGGCATATACCGTAATGACTTTGTTGCTGGTATCAATCCCAATTATGTCAACGGGATCATCGCCGTCATCATACGATTCGGTATGTACGTAGTATTTCCCGCTCGAGTAAGATAATGTGTAGCCCTTCTTCTCCTGAAGCAAGGTTAATAAGCAATAATCACACCGTCGTAACCGATCATCATCTGAAACTTACAAGATACTACAAAACTGATGTTAGCCGAGTGGTGAGCAGGTGCAGTAATAACAACATGGAAACTTACATCGCTCTTAGTTGGGGCCTGGGCTAAGGAAAAATGCCCAAAAATGAGCGTAGACAAAATCCACAAAAGCCACGTGAAATGCATATTGACAAGTATTCAGAGAATGCCAGCTACAGTCTCAAACAAGTGAGAAGGACAAAAAGTCTGGTGAAATATATAACTCTGATGCCCTTTATAAAAAGCATTAGCCACTGCAACCGAGGTGACCTATATATGTTTTTCAACTTTTAAATTCACCAAATTCAACCTTCTCACTGTTCATCTCAGCCTGGGAAGAATTAGTGATTAACGTTCGCCAAGATACCTTCTGCATTTGATTCTTAGTTAGCACGGAAATGACCGTCAGTGTCCCTTGGAAGCGGAAGTGAGTCACTCGGGTGCACCGAGAACTTTGAAATGTGGCCTTCTAGGTCTCATAGAAAGGCTAAGTCCCAGACATCTTTCCATAATTAACTGATAAGTTGTGATAAATGGGAAGTTGCAGGGACGTGGGTTGATTATCCCACTCCTGCGCCGTGCGGCGGAAAGTATCCGGACCTTGGCTTGGCATACGGACAATCCCGAATAGCCTGAGAGAATAGACACCGCGCCCCGTTAATCTAGACTGAGTTTGAACAGCGCAAACCTAGCAGCGCCTCGGGGACTTCGGGTTCTTAGACATTGGCTTCCATCCATCTGAAGGAGGATATACCCATAAACGCTCCAACACCCCCAGACCATTCCATCGCCGCAGCATATTGATGGAATATATCGTCCATACAGTCTTTACCAAATCAACACGTTCATCTCTTGCGTTGCAAGAAGACATTTATCAGACTACCAGACAAAACGCTCCATTTTTTCTTACCATCATTAACCATCTACTCATCTTCAAAATGATTAAATCCAACATCATATACGCCAGCATTTCCCTCTTTTCAATCTTCCTCCAGCAAACATCCGCCTGCAGACAGGCCATTGTAACGTACTCCACGGAGTACGAGTGTGACCTTGACCACTTCGACACTGCCATCGCGGAAGACTGCAAGAAATTGGCCGAAGGCATCGGCAAGCAGGGAAAGAAGTTTGCGGAACCTCCGGTAGTCGACTCGGTGGAGTGCCTGGAATGTGATCCGGACGGTGAATCAAGGAAATGCCGCTGTCTTCTGAGCGCATGGCGATTTCGCGATTGGGAGCCCGAGCCGGCCAAGTTTGATGATTTCCAGTACGAATACTGGAGGCCCATGGAGAATGGAAAGCTCGATGTCAGTTGCGATAAGTAAAGGGCACTCGTGGAAATTGTTCAAGTGGTACATGGGTTGGTGATCTATTAGATAAAAGTATTTGTCAATCTTGATTGAATTCTGGTTAGAGTTTGTCGTATTATTCACCTGCTCCTCACACTTGAAACAACTTCAGTTTTCACTCCTGTGCGCAAAAAAACAGGAAGAGGCTGGATGTGATTTTAGGCTAAATCCTTCTTAGAGTGAAGCCTCTTGCTGGTAAGAAGTAAGCCTTATTTGCTGACAAAGCTTTCTTGGTATTTATTGCGAGTTATGTACCACATAGATCCTACACTCTTAGGTGCATGTATGCATCAAATCACCCCTAGCTGTTGTAGGTTATTGCAGTTGGACCATTTTTGCGTTTGGTTCTGTCAAGGCCCAACAAGGCGGTGGGAGGCGCGGAGCGGTACCCAGAGAATCCTGGACGCAGCGACGACGGCAAGATCGAGGGTCTCTGCGCGCAGATTAAATAGAGCTTACTCTAGCACATATGCATCTGTCATCATCCCTTTTTCCTTCCTACATACAACATCCCTTCCAGACGAAAAACATGTTGTTGTTGTTGTTGTTGTTATATTTAACGCCGTGGCGGCAAGGGCGCGGCCGCCCTTACGGCCGACCTCCCGAGGGGTATATGGCGTGGAGGGCCGCCGGCTCAAGCTATATACTCTACAGTACACGCCTCTTCCTAACGTCCTCCAAATCTTGCCCGTGGGCTACTATGTGTTCTATTCGTCCCTAGTTCCCGCTGGTTCCCTAGTTCCGTTGTGGTCTTCCGGTCCTCTACGAGGAGGGGGTTGTTACTAAGGTCTAGGTCAAGACCTAGTCCCTAGTACCGCGGGCAGATCTTCTGGAAGAAGTCTGTCACGGAGAGAAAGGCCTGGAAGCCTTCATGATCAGTAATTAGCCCCTTATAGTACTGCTCAAGAGATCCTATAGGCCCTATAGGCTCCTGTGAACTAGAAGGGTGGAGGGTGGGCCACTGAAGCCGCCTCACTAAGGTCTTTCGGCAGTAGACTAGGTGGTCTACTGCCTTTGCCTCCCCGCAGGAGCAGGTAAGTAGTGCTTCTGTATGGTTGAAGCGTTGGTGATATTGCTCGAAGTCTCCATGCCCTGAACGGGCTGCTAGGAGATGGTGAAGGATCGCCCGTGGCAGGGTCAGTTCAGGAGGGCAGGCGAGGAAAGCCTTAAGCCCTAGTTGGGTGTAAAAGGGCGTTGCCTCTTGCTTCCACCATCTTCTATGCTGGCGGTATATTCGCTCTCTAGCAAGCCGTTTGATCCCTGATAGGGTAGCTAGTTGGCCCCTAGGGGCTGGCAGGGTTGTGCCCTCCTTAGCTAGGATGTCTGCTTCCTCGTTTCCTTTGATACCCTGGTGCCCTGGGGACCAGTGGGTTTGTATGTTGTATATCCTAGCTGCCTCTTGGATCTCAAGGAAGGCAGCTTGTGAGGAGTCTGGGGCCATGCCTCGGATCCCCTGGATAACGCTGGTATTGTCGATACAGATATGTATAGGCTGGCCCTGGGAGGTAAGGAGGGCCCGTCGCAGCCCTGCCCTCGCCCCTTCGGCCTCGCCATCAAATACTTCTGCTATGCCGAGGCGTCCGCAGCCCTGGGCTATGCGTTTATTCTTACGGTAGATAACAAAGCCAAATCCTGTAGCGCTATCAGGGGCTTTAGAGCCATCTGAGTAGATGATAGTATGCTCTTTTGGCACCGTCTTGAGCCAGGCCTGGAAGATCCTGGCTGCTACTTCCTTCGTCTGTGTGACTATAAGGTTATTGGACCCTGGGAGGTATTGCGGCTGTAGGAGTGCTGGCCTTGGGCACTTAGGTAAGAGGCCAGCTGTCCTTTGGAGCCTGGTCTGCTGCCGCCCTAGCTGTAGAAGCCTTGGGACCAAGGGATGTTGTTGGTCAACCTTCTGTAGGCGTATAGCGAAGCGTAGTCGCGCTGCCTCGAGGGCTACCTCTGCTGTAGGTAGGCCAGCATCTCGGATGAGGGCACTGGTTGGTGTGGTCCTCCAGACAGGTAGGATAGCCCTTGCTGCTGCTGTAATAACTCTTCCGACTCTACAGGCTAGACCCTTCTGCCCTGTGCCGACTGTAGCTATCTGCGAAGCAGTACTGCTTCTAGTACCGTTGTTGCTGCTTAGAGCTGGCTTAGTTAGGCCTGCATACCAGGTTTCCGCTCCATATAAGGCTATCGGGAGGGCGCAAGCAATAGCTGCTTTTCGAACTGCAGCTGCTGGGAGCCCCCCTTTTGTGTTTGTAAGGTGCTGTAGGAAATAGGCTACCTTCTTTGCTGCTGCTACCTTTATTCCTACATGGTGTTGGAAGGTGAGTCTCCTGTCAAACCAGACCCCTAACCATCTTATAGGCTTTGTTGAGGCTTTAATAGTTAGGCCTCTCGCTTGGATATCGGGTAGGTTTGTTGTCTGTTTATGTTTTCTGCTGAAGTGGATTGCCTCACACTTAGCTGGGTCAAAGGCGACCTTATTTTCTGTTCCCCAGCTGAGGATACTGGTGATCTCCTGGCCTAGGGCTGTAGCGTTCGCTTCTAGCGAGGGGCTAGTAGCTACTAAGCCTATATCATCCGCATAGCTAAACCGTAGCTTCTGATCATCAGCTAGGATATCAGCTATATAGAGCAGGAAGAGGATAGGTGATAGCGGAGAGCCTTGTGGTAGTCCACAGGATAGAGGGAAGTCCTCTGTAGTAGTATCCTCTAGCCTGACCCGGGCTGTTCGGCTAGAGGTGAAGGTGTAGATCAGCCTGATCAGACTGCTTGGCCAGCCCTGCTGCCGTAGCCTGATAATAAGTCGGTTTCGTAGGACGGAGTCAAACGCCCCCTTAACGTCCATTGTTGCTAGCGTGGCTGTAAGCCCTGCATCTAGAGCCCTCTCTATCTCATGGGTTAGGCAGGTTGTCAGGTCGACTGCAGCCCTCCCTGGTAAGGCTCCAACCTGCTGTGGGCTGGCGACCCCTTCTAGGATGGTAAGGTAGGCCATCCTTTTTGCTATCAACCGCTCTAAGCCTTTGCCTAAGCAGGATAATAGAGATATCGGGCGCCAGGACCCAGTCTTAGAGAAGTCTGTTTTCCCCGGTTTCTGGATCATAACAACCTCCGCTTTGCGGAAGGGTCTAGGGAAGTAGCCTACCTGTACGCAGGCCTGGAAGAGCTGCTGTATAGGCCTAGCTACTAAACCCCAGGTGCATTGTAGTAACTTTGTAGTAATCCTATCAGTCCCAGGGGTTGTAGTCTCTGTTAGAGTAGCCTGGCGTACTTCCTCTATACTAACTGTATCCTGCCAGGGTATAAGACGCCTTGTGACCACTGGGATAGCAAAAGGGTTCCCAGGTAGGTCATCTCTAGCGCTAAACCGTTCGAGTAAGGCCTTTCGTAAGGCTTGGGCTTTGTCGTAGGTGTTGCTGATCGTCTCTCCTTCTACTATTAGAGGCGGAGCTTTAACTGCTAGGCTTGACTTCCGCCAGCCTATGATCTTATATAGATCTTGGTCTGTCTTAGCCTCTTCAACCTTAGTAGTCCAGTAGGCGCGTTTTGCCCTTCTAACGGTTGTTAAGAAGACCTTTTGTTCCTCTAGGATAGGGGGAGGTATGACCAGCCCAGGTTCTTGGGCCTGTTGGCGCCTAGCCTTAATAGCAGCTTGGTGGGCTACTGAGCATTCTTCTGTCCACCAGGGGGCTCCCCTACCCTGATTAGTCCGTCTCTTGCCTACAGCTTGAATAGCTGTATAGAAGAGGCTGACCAGTCGGGCAGCTAGGGTGTCTAGCTCTGCTGGGCTGGGCAGTTCCCCTAGAGTAGGTAAGGCTGTAGCCCCAGCCTTTACTAGGTCGATCAGCCGTGGTAGGGCTGACTCTGGTACTGAGAGCTGGTTAGCCTGGCGTCCCTGTTCCTGGGCCCTACTCATAGGAATAATTGTTGTGATGGCTTCGTGGTCAGCCCCTGGGTGTAGGTGTGGGCTGATATAAGCCTCAGTAAAGGGGATATTTGAGAGGGTTAGGTCGAGGGTATGCCCGTGGGTATGGGTAGGGGCCCCAACCTCCCCAATAAACAGAAGATCGTAGCCTTCCGCCCATTCTGCAATATCGTCTCCTCGATTTCGGCTAGGGGACCCAGGTTCCCATGAGGAGTGGTGGGCGTTAAGGTCCCCAGCAATAAGGGCTCTCTCTGGCGGTTGGTAATCTAGAAGGAGGCTGGTTGCTTGGTTTATAGGCTCATCTGGCGGCCTATATATATTCATAATAGTGAGGTCGCCAACTTTCACCCACAAGATATCTCTTGATTGGGTAGGCCTTTGTTGCTGTATTTGCAGCCTTAGACCTTTGCGTGTGTAGGTCATAACCCTAGGCCTTGTGTCTCTGCTGTTCCAGAAGTCAACTGGTACGTAGGAGTTAAAGCCTGGGTGTGTGTTAATCTGCATCTTATCTCTATAGCCTATCCAGGGTTCCTGGATCAGGACTATATCGATCTGATCTGCCCAGCAGAGCTCTAGAAGAGCTGTATGAGCTGGGCTTCTCTTCCCCACGTTACACTGGGCGACCCGTAATACCCGTGGGGTAGCCATTCTGAGCCTACTGCTCTGAGTCGAGGTCGAGGTGTGTGTAGGCATTAGTCACGTTATAATCAGGCTTCTGAGCTACCCTCTGGGCCCTGCTGCTTAGCCTAGGAGGGGTATGCTGGGTAGGTAGTGGTGGTAGGTCAGGGTTGTTGTTGATATAGACGTCTGCCTCAGCCTCATTCTCGTCCTCATCCATACTACTAGAGCTTGCCGTATCGCTAGCGTCTGCTACGGTAATTGAATCCTGGGCAGGGGTAGGGGCGCGTGGTCGCTTTGAGCCGGGCTGGTGGCGTGTTGGGTCTCCGCTGGACCGCTGGTGGTTGTCAGTAGCTTGAGTGCTAGCCTGGCTGTTCTGATAGAGGGCCTCATAAGCCTTCTGCCCAGCCTTACGAATCCGAGAGAGTTCCTTCCGACCTGGGAGGGAAGGGGAGCCGTTAACCACTAGGGGCCTTGCCGGGCAGCCCTTGTGGTTGGCTTGGAAGGGGCCGGCGCAGTTTGCGCACTTCGGTCTGGCTATGCAGGGCCAAGTCTCGTGGGAGCCTGAGGGTCTGCTGCAGTTGCCACAAAGTGGCTGCCGGTTACAATATCGGTTCGAGTGATATCCCTGGCAACCAGGGTCATGTCGGGCAATAGTCCTTTTCTTCTGGATAAGCTGAGACCTGCTGCTTTGGTTGAAGAGTCTGAAGGGTAATACTTCTGCAGAGAAGGAGATGATCCAAGAGACTTCGTTTGTGATAGGATTCACGCCAAGTTGGGATTGGCGGGCCCGGATAGGCTTGCATCCTGTCTGTGCAAAGACCTCCTCTTCAACTAGAGTAGCTGGGTCGAGGGCATCCCCATCGATAGTCCATAGCTTAGCAGGGCAGCGTGGGACAACATAGGTGAACCACTTAGTAGGGGTCTCAACCTTATAGGCTCCAAGACTGTCTGCTAGTTTCTGTTTGTCCGTAAGGAGGGCTTGCTGAACCTGCTTATTCAGGGGTCTCAGTGAGTAGCCAGTTGCGATGTGGTAGATATGTGGGATATCTGCTAGCTGCAGGCCAAGGGCCTGGCAGACCTTCCGGCGGAGGGCAAAAGGGGCATGCTTCCTAGCAGCCGTTAGGCCCTCCTCGGGGATGCGGGCAAAGACCCGGAGGTCCTCCTTTGGCTGGGCTAGAGTCTGAGTCTGAGCCTGGGGATGGATTGGGTTTTGGGTGCGGGCCGGGGCCGGGGCCGGGGCTTGGGCTGGGGCTGGGGCTGCAGATTCAGCCGAAGCTACCACCTTAGCCCAATTCCGGCTCGGGGTCGGGGCCGCCGTTCCGTTCCCCATGATCCTCTTCAAGGCTTGAACTACGTAGGTTGTAGCCTCCTTCGCGATCTGCTTCCTAGGCCCCTCAAAGCAAGAGACCACGTTGTCTACAGACTGGGCGATAGCCATAAAGACATCCTTTCGGGCTTCGTAGAGCTTGGCCTCTTCACTAAGGGCTGTAAGGACAGCTCCAGCAGCTGTCCCATTCACAGTTGAGGGTCCCTTAGCCGTTAAGGGGGTTGTCGTAGAGGCGTCGGGCTGGCTTCCCACGAGGCTGGGCCGGGCTGGCTGGGCCTCGGTATCGCGGCGGCGTTTAGCCCTTGAGGTTGGGGACGGCTCCGGAGGGGCTCCAGAGCCTCGATCAGGGCCGGCCGAGGAGGCCGGCATCGGTCCAGAGCCCGCCGGAGGCTGCGAGGCCATCGCGGGAGGGCGCTGGAGGCGAGAATTGAAGGGTTTTCCGCTGTTAAGAATTTTGGTGGTATCCCACGTATTACACTAACAGTGGATGCCAAGAAAAATTAGGCGAGAGGGAAGTTGATCAACCCTCCTGCAACACGTTTCATATCATGATTTTTTCCATAACGATATTCTGCGCACTTCTTTCGACTTTCAAGACTCCAGGCGCGGCATTGTCCCGCGACAAAGTGGTTTTTCGAACACGATAATACGTGCCTTCCAGCAAGACTTGCACTTGACTTTACGGCCGGACGATGTGTGGCTGGCTATCCTCGTGCAGATCAGTTTCTTCGTCAATGGCAAAGGGCGCGCCGAATCGCTTCGCGACAGGCTTGTGGAGCACCAAGACCGCAGACACCTCGTAATAGACGCTCGACCGGCAAGTCTAGCCACGGTCGATATCGGCAATGTCGTACATCAAATGATCGAACTCGTCAAAAGCAGCCTGCGAGACCCTAAGATGGCGACGAGACTGCTGCTCGAGTTCAGCACGACAACCGAGAATGACCGGGCGACCGCCGCCATGGCCTTCTTAGGTACCATGCAAAATTATTTCACCTACGAGTTTCGGGTTGGGTGCGGCTTCCCTTCGGTAACGCTGATGGGCGACCGAGAGGACTGGCTTAAGATTTCAGAGGGCCTGGACGTCCTATCATCGCTCGGTGATGAGGCCGTTCCATGGTCCGTCTGTTTGTCCAAAGTCCTTGAGTACATGGTGGCAAGCTTCGACCGACCGCGGGACGAAGATGTGAAGTCCTTCTGGATGCGCGCGGTCCACGAGTCTGGGAGAAACGGCTCTAGGGCAGTGGTCACCTTAACCGGATGGCTGACTGCTTTCTCGTGGTGGGACCCTTCTGATGACCGCCAGAGGACCTTACTCAGTTATTCCATGCCGGAACGCGTCGAGATACGGCCGTCCGTGTACAGCCATTGGCCCGACTTGTCCGGAGCCCCACCCGTCACCCCCTGCCCGACTTGGAAATCTCGACGCGTTCCCTGGGTCCTCTGATTGGCCGGGATTGACTTCAGTGTCTCCACCTTCAATTGAAATCTCGACGCGTTCCGAAAGGGAACCCTGACCCTAACCCTGACATCACGTCCACGATGAACTGATGTCGGGTTCATCAAGACGGCCAGCCAAATTAAAGTGGGTCCGCAAAGGCATAGGGTAGGGTTCATTGAAAATAGGGTAGTAGAGTTCATAGTGATTTTCAGCCCCAAAATAAACGAAAGTAGGATGCATCAAAAGCCATAATGTAGATCCAGTCAGAGGTATATTTTCAAAGGTACTCGATGCATGTAAAAGGAGGAACAAGTCGGTTTCGTATGAGGAGGAAATTGGGATGTTGTTGGTGATTGGGCGCGCACGGACCCATCGAGTTGGGAAGAGCGCGCCATCCAGCGAATCAGATAACACACCACCCAGCAGGAGAAGATGATTCAAGGGGGCAGGATGCAGAGACAGGTTAGAAGTAAATAGTTTCAGGAGGCAGGTAATGTTAGTATTTAGCATAGGAGGAAGCCATTTAACAAGCCATTAACAGCAGAATAGATTCATCATTATTCATCCCCCAGCACAAGTCATTGGGATGGAGCCGTTCGTCCATAATCCCCAGTATGCCGTTGTGATTTGTAGGGTATGCCAGTTTGCCGTGGTTGCCGATGAAGTATTGTCACATTTGAGGATACATCACCGAGAGATCCCCGTCGCCAGCAGATCCCATATCGCAGAGGCCATCCGCAGTATCCCAAGGATTGTCCGCACCCAAGCCGATTTAGCCACATTACAGTATCCAGACCCAAGCACGCCACCCATCCCACACATTGCGGCACCGAAGGCGGACGGCATACGATGCGCAGAGTGTCCGTATATGTGCCGGCGGCCACAAGTCATCCAAAGGCATTGCCGGGCCGAGCACGGATGGCACAATGATTGGCAGAAGGGGGGCAATGTGCGTAAGAGGGCCACGGTAGCAAGGGATTTACCGTGGACGACGGGGGTGCCGTGCCAGCGGTTTTTCCCATCGCGCGCCGGGAGCCGGTGGTTCGAGGTCGGGCGGGGGTTAGGGATGGCCGTTCAAAGCGAGCCACCAGAGCCGGGGACGGATAACACGGCGTGGTTTGTCGCGTTGCACGAGAACCAAGAGAAGCGGTTCGAGGCCGACGCGCGCGAGGAGGTTAGTATAGTAGACGAAAAGTTGGAGCCGAACGGGTGGTTGTACCGCGCCGGGTGGACGAGGGATTTGGAAGGGTTGAACAAGACGCAGTTACAGGAGGCCACGCGACCAATTGAGGATGGCGAGGAGACGTTCCGGTTCGTGTGGGCCGTGTTCAACAGCGTCGCCGACAAGGCACGCGCAACAGCAGCACCGCACAAGGTCGGGCATGATGTGTTGTTTGAGGCGGAGCGGAAGGAGATCAGCCAGAAGCCAGTGCGGCCGTTCGACAACCGCATGGAGGACGACACGTGGCAGCGGTATAAGGAGGTTTGGCGCAAGATGGTGAGCATATGGTTCCGCATGGACGAGTGGCCGGAGCGCGAGCGGCCGCCATATCGGTTCACCATGCGTCAGGGGTTGTTGTGGGATGCGTTCACCAGCCGTTTCGAGGCGGACGTCGGCAGCAGGCAGGCCGCGCAGGCGGAGGAGGTCGAGAGGATGTGTTTGGACGCCATCATCGCCATCATCGAGGACCCGTACAAGCAGAGCCAGAAGGAGAGCGCGATGATCGGCGCGTTGGCGGTGTTGGGCATCCGCGAGGACGGCGGGTGGCACCAGGCGACGGAGTACACGACGAATTATTCGGCCGTGATCAAGGTGGCCAAGATGTTCGTCGTGTACCAGGCGTGGTTGGAGCGGCAGGACGAGGTGGCGGCGTTGACGGCGACCAAAGGGGCCGAGGCGGCGTACGAAGAGGCCAGCAGCGTGTTCCATTTGGTGCGCGACAAGGTGCGGCGGTTCATGACGCGGATGCCCGGGCGGCCGGACGACGAGCCCAGGGCGATGAATTGGATTTACGATGCGCGTACGTACGGGATGCACATCCGGTTCAACACGGTGGCGCCGGGGATGGTGGATTGGAGCGGCGACCGGATATCGTTCCGGCGGGTGCGGGTGCGGGTGTGCGAGTTGGCCGAGATGTTCCACGGGTTAGCGCAGGAGGCGCGGTCGTTGTTGGCGCAGTTGGCGGTGGTGGATGGGCATGGGGACAGGGATAATGAGCACGGCGATGAGCATGGCGATGGGTATGGAGGCCGATCAGCGTTGGCAGCAGCGTTGCCCGCCATCAGGTGGGAGAGCATGCACGACGACCACAGCCAGGACCGGCCGGGGTATTCGTTTTTACACGATGACCGCAACGAGGCGTGGGTGGGCAAGGGGAAGGGGTGGATCGCACGGCGCATCGCAGAGTCGGAGGCACGGCGGCGGGCGTGGTTAGACCCGACGCGAGGGACGGCGGCGGCGGCGGCGGCGGCGGCGGCGGCGGCGGCGGCAGTGGCAGCAGCAGGAGAGGCGGAGGAGGCCACGTCCAACCACAGCAATAGTCACCACCCGTACCGCGAGAGGACGGAGGAGGCCACGTCCAACCGCAGCAATAGTCACCACCCATATCGCGAGAGGACGGTGCAGGCATACAGACAGGCGTTGGAATCGTTCCGGGAGCGGTTGTGGATGTTGATGCACATGGTGGCAGGGCAGCCGGCGCGGGCGCCCGAGTTAGCAGGCATCAGACACAGCAACACGGCCAACGGCGGGGTCAGGAACGTGTTTGCACACGACAGCATGATTTGTTTCGTCACGTCGTATCATAAGAATTACCGCCAGACGGGGACGGCCAAGGTGATACACCGGTATTTGCCGCGCGAGGTCGGCGAGTTGTTGGTGTGGTATTTATGGTTGGTGTTGCCGTTTTGGCAGCAGGTAGGAGGCATCATCCATCAGACGGACCGGAAGAGCGCCCGTGACAACACCGAGGACGACGACGCCCGTGACAACACCATCACAGACGAGAGCGCCAACGCCACCCCCGGCCGGGCGCCGTGGACGGACGAACGGTTGTGGACGTCAGACAAGGCAAGGCGGATCATGCAGCAGCACAGCGAGCGGTTGGTCGGCAGCAAGATCAACATCAGCGGGTGGCGGCACATGGCCGTCGCCATCGCCAACCGGTATTTGAACGAGGCGTTCGGGCGGGCAGACGACAGAAACAACGACAACAACGACAACAACGACAACAACGACAATGACGACGACGACGTGGGGGTCGAGGACAGCGCATTGGATTTGCAGGCAGGGCACGGCACGCACGTGGCGGGGATGATATACGGGCGGTTGTACCAGGAGGCACCGTTCGGCACGGCGGCGTTGCGGGACAGGTTCCGGGCCGTCAGCCGGCAGTGGCACCGGTTGTTGGGGTTCGGGGCGGAGGACCGGGGCGGCGGGGCACCGACCAAGCGGCGGCGGACGGCGACGACGGCGGCGGACGAGGAGTTCGAGGGGCAGCGGCGGCGGCGGTTACGTATTGCGGGATACGCCGGAGAGAGAGCGACGGGCACACGTTGGACGATTGCCCAGGCCGCGGGGAGCAGGCGTGGGGGTGGACGGCGCAGTACAGGAGGCAGATGGAGGAGGCCATGTTCGACGGACGGAGGATGGAGAATTTCAGCAGTTGTTTCCATTGCGGATTGCCGCAGGGTTGGTGTCAGCGATGGGAGCCGTTGGGCGAGGACGGCGGGCGGTTCAGGGAGGTCGAGGGCGGTTCATGCCAGTACCAAGGGTTGATGGTTGCGATGTTCGCCGTCGCAACAATCGGTGTAGGGTCGAGGGTGTACGAGGAGACGGTGAGGGCGATGCGTAGGGCGGACGGTTTAGAGGAGTGGGCGTCAAGCGAGAAGGAGGTGTACGAGTGGTTAGGGCAGATGATCCAATGGGGAGGGGTGCAGTCAAGCAAGTTGTGCCGTTTGACGAGTCAGTTGTGGCAGAGGGCAGTGGAGGGGGTAGCAGACGGGTGAGAGGGGGCAGGGTAAAGCCGGCGAGTAAGGGTAGTATATAAGAGTATTGTAGTTAGACAGTAAGGGGTAGAGAAGTAGAGCAGGGAAGCACAATAGCAAACGGAGTATCAAACGTTTTCACACAGGATAAGTTCGCATAACAAGTGAGGGCAGAAAGAAGACAGCAAAGAGTGACGGAGGGGACATAGGGTTAGTAAGGGGAAGGAAGAGGATAATCAGAGGAGCAGGGTTAGTAAAGGTGAGGAAGGGAAGAATACGAAGGGCGGGATAGAAATATAATAGGGATGTAGAATAGAAAGTCACGAGGAGCGGAGGAGCAGGGGAAGGATTCAAACATAATATAGCAAAGAGGCAGTGTTAGATATTTCAGGGGCCAGTATCAGAAATAGATAGTAAGTTGAAAAGAAGATAGAGGACAACAGAGGACGATAGGGATCGATGAAGGTCGATGGAGGTCGATGGAGGGCGATGAAGGAAGATTTCAGTCAATAAGGCAGAACGGGGATTCACAGAGAGGAGAGAGTGTGGATAAGGAAATTCAGAGTTAGTAAAGAGACGGGGGAATCAGTAAGGAAACGGAAATAAACACAACAAGTTAGTAAAGAAGGAGGGAGATTTATTTATCAATAAGTAGATATATGAGGCGTAAGTAGATAGAGCAGGGTTAAAAGAAGGGAAAAAGGTCAGAGTCATAGACGAAGGAAAAGGTTAGGGATAGATGGAAGAAAAGGGTCAAGGACAGCGCAGAGATGTCAGTCAAAAGAGCGGAAAAATGTAGTGTACGTACGTAATAGGGCAATAAAGTGCACAGCCGGGTTCAAAGCATTTTCCAAAGGTTAAATAGCATTCAGTTCGTACACATCACAAAGAAGGAAGATGACACAGTGTATATATACCAGATATATAGAGTATAAGAAAAAACAACAAAATGAAAAGGAGAAGAGAAAGGAAAGAGGAGAAAGACATAAAGGTAGAGGATAGGAGGTTGAGAGCAGATGCAGACGATATATCAAACAGAATGAGGGCAGAGGCATACCAATAAGAAGGAGCAAAGAGACAAAACATCCACACATATATAGAACGTAGTATAAGTAAGTTAAGGTAGGATAGATGGAGACAACCATCCAAGTCAGGGTTATACATTGAAGATCGTCAGATTGTATAGTTATATATACAATCACATAACGATAAGCGTATAAGCACAAAAGCCAAGATAATCATAATCATCCGGGAAATACAACAGGGACATCAGTATAATGCCAAAAGAAGATTGAATATAACAGAGTAATAAGAGGAAATTTAGGTTAGGATATTATCAAAAGATGCACAGTTGTATACAAAATCATCAGTAAGGCGATATTCAAAAGGAAAAGAGCAACATCAGTTTATATATAATTTAACATAAGGTTCAGAAGAAGCAATACCAAGCCAGAGAGGACGTCAAAATAGAATAATAATAGTATAGTTCAAAGGTCGATTTTTGATGCGCATTTCAAGGTTATGATAGTTATTAAGAGAATGATAGGCAGGTTAGGGTTATATCAGAAAACACAGGCAGCAAAGAGAATATATAGTCCACATATGATGAAGGGTTCATGATACCACGACACACAGCATATAATAACAGTAGAAAGATAAGCAGAACAAAGTATAATGCATTTCCACATCACAAGGTTTAATGTTACACGGGAGGTGAAGAAATTAGATTGACGGGAGAGTTGAAAAGTCCAGAGGCAGGCAGAAGGAGAGAGTAGGAGGGAGAGCAAGAGGTCCAACAGAGCAAGAGAGACCAAGCAGGTAAAAAGGGTTAGGAGATACATATCAAGGTTACATAATACAGGACAGCCAGAATAGCGGTATAAGATTTTAGGGTTAGGGTGGAAGTACAGTTCACAATTTCCACAGTTGGATAATAAGCCAGGGTTAAATAAAAGGTAGAGTAATAGGGTGAAGCAGGTAAAAAGTTAAGAAAGAAGGAGTGAGATGATGGAGGTAGCAACAGAAGAAAGGAATTTCAACAGTGAATGAAGGGATAAAGACGACGCAGATAAGGGAGTCCACAGATGAAGACCATAATGACATAGGAGTAGCAGGGATAGCGAGGAGGGGGAAGAGAATTTGGGTTACGAAGGAAGGTTTCAGAGTAGCCAGTCAGAAGTGATTTTAGAACGGAGGAAATCAAGTGGAGAGAGGGAGGTTTTTAGGGTCATGAATAAACACAGAGCAGTTAAGACGAGGAGATGAGCAAGACAAAGAAGTTACATATAGCAGGTCACGTTATATATTGGTAAGTTTACGTTCAACATGGACGGAAGAGTTAAAGAAAGAGGAGAGAGAGAGAAGGGTAGGATTATCGCAAGAGGGGCAGGTAGAGACGGACAAAAGAAACAGGTCAAGGTCAGAGCAGGAGGAGGTAGTCAGGGATAGATAAGAGGAAAGGGTTAGGGATAGATTTTAGGGTTATTAAGAAACAGAAGGTCAGGGTTATGACGGTAGAGGGAGAGAGAAGGGGCAGATGAAAGAAAAAGGTTAGGAGCAGGGCAGAAGGGGATAATTAGAGGTAGATAAAAAAGAAGGTTAGGGATAGATGGAGGGAAAAGGTTAGGGACAGATGAGAGAAAAGGTTAGGGACAGGCGAAAGAAGGTAGTTAGGGACAGAGCAGAGAGAGATATTCAGGGACAGATGGAA
Source organism: Colletotrichum fructicola Nara gc5 (assembly GCF_000319635.2). Lineage (NCBI taxonomy): Eukaryota > Fungi > Ascomycota > Sordariomycetes > Glomerellales > Glomerellaceae > Colletotrichum > Colletotrichum fructicola. The sequence continues at coordinate 8,127 of NW_027094051.1, read as the reverse complement.
GCAAAAGGTTAGGGACAGATGAGAGAAAAGATTAGGGACAGGCGAAAGAAGGTAGTTAGGGACAGATGAAAGGGCAAGTTAAGGCATTGAACAGCCCAACAAGGATATTAGGAGTAGAGGTTGAGGGATGAGATGGAAAAACAGGGCAGAGGGTTAAGGATAGAGTGGGAGGAGAAGAAGGGGAGGAGGAGGGAGAGAATGAAGGATATTTTTCGGGTCAGGGTCGCCAGGCAGAAGGAGTTTTGGGATGGAGGAAAGGATGTGGAGATGGAGAGGGTTAGTAGGGGAAAAGAAAAAAAAGCCAAAACAAAGAAACAGAAAAAACAAAAACCAAAAGGGTTCAGTTGCCAGGGTAGGTAAGACGGGGAAGTAAGTGAGAGGAATGATTCATTCAGCGGGTAAGGTAATTTATTCACAAGTCCAAGTCCAACATAAACAGGGGGGGTTAGAGAAAGAGGGGAGGGGAGGTAGGGGTTATCGCAGGAGGAGCGAGTCGGGGATGGAGGAGAGACAAAGGTGGGGGTTTAGGGTTAGAGGAGATGGTCAGGAACAGACGAGGGAGAGGGGTCGGGACAGAGGGTTGAAAAGGTTAGGGATAGGTGAGAGAAAAGGGTCAGGGTCAGATAAAAGAAAAAGGGAAGGGATAGATGAAGGAAAAAGGGTGTGGACAGGGCAGAGGGGAATAGTAGGGAATAGATGGGAAGAAAAGGTCGAGGATAAGAGGCGAATTTGGAGGGTTCATTCAGATGAGAGTCGGTTTGGGTTAGTACAAGGGAAAGGGTAGGCAAAGAGTTCCAGTCAAAAGAGTTTAGGACAAGTGGAGTGAGGGGAATAATAGAGTTTAGGGTGAAGGCAGATATTAAGAGAGGAAAGGAAATTCAACGGTGAACAGAGGGATGAAGACAACAGAGGTTATGTAGAATGCGTCGGAAGATAACGGAGTTTAGGGGTAAGACGATAATGATACAGGAGTAGTAGAGATAGCGATGAGGGGGAAGAGAATAAGGGATGATAAGGGAAGGTTTCAGAGATACGGGTCAGAAGGAATTTTAGAAGAGAGGAAATAAGGTAGAGAGAGGTAGGGAGCAAAAAAGATCAATTCACAAAGAAGTTAAGATGATGAGGTGAGTGAGAGAGGCAAGTGATATAGCAGGTTAGGTTATTTATTCGTAAGTTCACGTTTGAATACAGACAGAAGAGTTAAGCAAAAGGGAGAAAGGGAAGGTTAGAGTTGTTATAGAAGGAGTAGGTAGAAATAGGTAAAAGAAAAGGGTTAAGGTTGGGGCAGGAGGAAGCAAGTCGGAATAGGTAAGAGGAAAAGGTTAGAGATAGACAAGGAAAATTAGAAACAAATGGTTAGGGTTAAAAAAGTAGAGGGATTGGGGAGGGGATAGAGAAAAGAAAAAGGTTGGGGTTATAAAAATAGAGGGGGGGAGCAGAAGGGTTAGGGTTATAATTGAATATGAAGAGGAGAGGGGTATAGGGAAGGGACAGATGGGGAAGAAAGGTTAGGGATAGGGCAGAGAGAAAGGATAGGGATTCATAAGAAAGATGAGAGACAAAAGGTTAGGGTTTTTTTGGGGTTAAGGGTGAGAGCAGAAGGAAACAGTCACAATTCAATATAAAGAGGACAGGAGAGGAGATAAATAGGGGGGAAAGGTTAGGGATAGATAGGAGGAAAAGGGTAGAGATGGAGCGGAGGGAGCGGTGAGAATGAAATGGAAAGAAAACGTTACAGATGGAAGAGAAGTATTTAGCGTTAATCCAGATAGAGGTCGTCAGGAACAGATAAGAGGAGAGGTCAGGGATAGACGAGAAAGATTGGAAACAAAAGGTTAGGGTTATAAGCGTAGAGGGAGAGAGCAGAAGGAAAGAGTTATAATTAAATATAAAGAGAAGAGGGATTCGGGATAGGTAGCGGGAAAAGGTTTAGGGTTAGATAGAAAAAAGAAAAAAGAAAAAGGTTAAAATAGAGCAGGGGAAATAGTAGTGATCAAATACGAAGGAAATGGTAAAGATAGAACAGAAGTATTTAGCGTTCATTCAGAGAAAGGTGATTCATAATAAATATAAGGGAAAGAGTAAGGAAGAGGTTCAGTCAAAGGAGCATAAGGAGAAGGGCAAATGTTCAAAACAAACAAAGCAATAGAAAATAGAAATAGCAGTCAAAAAGGAAGAGGAAAAGAAAGAAACAAAAGCAGAACGAAAACAGGTTAACAGGTAGAAGAGTTAAGAGGAGGAAGGAAGGAAGCAAAATAATAAACAAAGAAGGAAGCAAAGTGATTACATGATAAGTTCACGTCAAATATGGACAGAAGAGTTAGAGAAAAAGTAGAGATAAGACAAAGGTTCAAGAAAGATAAAAGCAAAGGGTTAGGGATAGATGCAGAAGGAAGAGATAGAAGGTCAGGGTTATAATAGAGAGACAGGGTTAAGGACGGAGAAAAGAACAAGGTTAGGGACAGATGAAGGGAAAAGGTTAGGGATAGAGCAGAGGGGATAGTTAGGGTTAGATATGAAGAAAACGTTAAGGATAGAACAGACGTATTTAGCGTCAATCCAGAGGGATAAAGATGGTTTAGAATGAACATAAGGGAAAGAGTAAGGAAGAGGGCAAAGGTTGAGAAGAAATAAAGTGGTTAATATGACAAAGTAAATAGTATAGTATACGCAGACATAATTACACAGCAAAACGCATAAGACATATAAGAGTAGGAGAATAGGATGGAAGCAAGAGAGGCAGGTGTTAGGGTTAGGGAGTATATTTCAGAGAGAGGGGCGGTTTTATGGTTTAGAAGATAGGGATAGGAGTTAAGGAAAGCAAAAAAAAGGAAGAGGGAAAAATAAAATCAAAAAGAAAAGAAGAAAGAAAAACAGGTTAATAGGTGGAGGAGTTGAGAGGGGGAAAGGGATAAGGATAAGCAAAAAAAGGAACAAAGAAGGAGGAAAAGGGATTAAATGACAAGTTCAGGTTCGATATAGGCAGGAGGGATGGGGAGAAGGTAGAGATAAAAGGTCAGGTTGGTGGCAGGGGGGACAGGGGTGGAGATAGATGTAAGAAAAAGGTAAGATATAGAGCAGAAGGAGATAGTTAGGGGTAGATAAAAGCAAAGGGTTAGGGACAGATGAAAGGAAAAGGTTAGGGACAGATGAAGGGAAAAGGTTAGGGAGAGAAAAGGAAAAGGTTAGGGATAGAGAAAGGAAAAGGGTTAGGGGTAGAGAAAGAAGATAGAAATACAGGTAAGGGATAGATGAGAAATAAAAGGTTAGGGACACATAGAATGAAATAGGCAGGGGCGGACAGAGTTAGGGTTAGAGATAAAATCAAACAAACAGGTTCGGGATAGATGGAGGGAAAAGATTAGTAACAGTTAAAAGAAAAAGGGCAGGGAAAGGGCGGGGAGGTCAAGTCAAAAGAGCAGGAAAACAAGGTATACATACATAACAGGGTAATACAGTAAACAGTCAGGTTAGAAGCATTTCCACAAGGTGAAACAGCATTCAGTTCGTACACATCATAGAGGAGGAAGAGGATAAGACAGAAGTACAAAACAAGTAGATCAAAGAGAGTGTAAAGTAGATAGTTTATAGTAAAGGGGATGTTTTAGTACACATAGATGAAAGTAATAGATTACAGTTAAGGGAGGATTGAGGTACATATAGATAAAAACACCGCAAAACAAAGAATATAAACAATGTTGATTACCATGTCAGATATAAAAGTATTGAAAGAAACGTATAAATATAAGACATAAAAGGGGCGGATCATGAGACAGTAAATACAAAAGGTAAGCGTAAGCCGAATAGCAGAGAAAAAGAGGGATATAGAATAGAGAAGATAATAATAAAAAGCATATGAAGTATAGTAGGGGGTAGTTAGCATAATAAAGGAAGAATGAGAAATTAGTTAGGGTCAGGATATTGGGGTTAAGACCAAATAGAAGAGGCCAGAGATAATAGGTAGAGAAAGAAAAAGTCAAAGGAAAGAGAGTATAGGATTCAGGGTTACATAGCAAGTAAGAGTAAAATCAAGATAAAAGGAAATTTTAGATATAATAGGGAATAGAAGAATAGTTATTCCAAAAGGTAAAGAAGATGTAGATAACGTCAGCAGTGTAATAGGGTATAGAAGGAGAGAAAGTATAAGATAAGTGATAAAGAGATAGAAAAAGATAGAAAGAGTATAGAGTTAAGGTTAGATAGAGAAATAAGGAGGAGAAAGTAGAGAGGAAGATGGTGAAAAAGAGGGAGTATAGAGTGAAGGCAATGAAGGGTTTAACAGGTAATAGAAGGAGAAATAGTTAAAGGGGTGAATGAGAGAAGGTATAAGAGAGTGGAGGAGTATAGAAGATAGAGGAAAGTAGTAGCAGGTAGTAAGATAGAAAATAAATAGAAGTAGAAGAAGGGAAAGGGTGAGGGTTAGAGAAAAGGAAAGGGTCAGGTTTAGAGCAAAGGAAAGGGTTAGGGACAGATGAAAGAAAAAGTTTAGGGATAGATGGAAGAAAAAGGTTAGGGATAGATGAAAGAGAAGGGTCAGGGATAGATAAAAGAAAAGGGTCAGGGATAGATAAAAGAAAAGGGTGAGGGTTAGATTTAAAGAAAACAGGTCAGTGTTAGGGCAGAAGGGTATTCGTCATAAGTAGATATAAAGAAGATATTGAGGATAAAAGAGGAAGATTGAAGGTTATTTCAGACAAAGATAGTTAAGAGTGAATATAAATTAAGAAGTGAAAAGGGTTAAAGACATATTTAAAGATCAGGGACCATAATATATACAGCAGTAAGAGAATAGTATACAAGCAAGAGAGAGAGAGAGGTATCAAGAGACACAGCAAGTATAGAAATGCATACATAGAACGCGTTTTTAGCATAAAGTCATTTTATTATTTAGGAAATTGAAAGCCGCATTCAATGAAGGACGCGAAACGAAAGCAAAAAACAATTGATAGATAGAACAATAAATAAAGAGAGAGCGAGGCAAAGGTTTTAGGGTTAGGTTCAGGTTACAGGCGGACAAGAGAGATAAAGAAAAGGAAGATCATAACAGAAGAGGGGGTTAGAGTTAGATAAGAAAACAGAAGAATAGTTAAGAAGAGAAAGAGGAGATAAGAGAGAAAGAGATGAATGAAACAAAAGGGAAATATTGGAGGTGAATAAGAGGTTATTAGTTAAAAATAAATAGAGAGAAAAAGCGAGAAATGGATAGAGAACAGAGGTCAGAGATAGCAAGAGTGAAGAGGGTAAGGTTTAAACAGAGGGAGATGGATGGAAAGAAATCAAGACAAAGATTTCATTATAGAAGACCAAAGTAAAGAAAGATTGACGTTGAGAGTGGTTAGAATTTTAGGGTTATGTAAAGCGAAGGAGAGGTTCGATTGAAGAAGCATAGAGGATCAAGCAGATATTTACGATCAGCAGATAAAGGAGAGTATAGAGTAAAGAGTATATAATAAGAAGAATATTTGAGTATATATAGAGCAGAAGGCGGCAAAACAAGAGATGGAAATAGGATGAATAGGCGGGATAGATGAGGATGAATGGAGGAGGATAGATATAGAATAGAAAAGAGATGGATAATAATAGCAGATGTCAGAATATTAGGGTTAAGAACAGGCAGAAGAGAGTTTTAGGGTTAATAAGTAGGGAAAAGAAAAGAACAAAGGGTAAAGAAGAAGAAAAGTAAGAAGGGGAGAGTAGAGGGTAAAAGAAGCAGATAGTCAGTAGAAGTGAAATAGAGACAAAGAGATGATAAGAAAGACAATAAAGAATAGAAAGATGATTATTCCAAAAGGTAAGGGGCATATAGATATAGTAGGGGGGTTTCATAAGATATGTAATGAGGGTTGGTATAGAAGGAGTTAGGAAGGGTAGAGATAGAAGGAACAGTATTTAGGGTTAGGGTAAGAGAGTGATGAGAGGATTGAAGTTGGATAGAGAGAGGAAGAATAGAAAATGAAAGAGAAGATAGGAAAGAGATGAGAGAAGTTTTAGATAAAAGTGCAGGAGTTAGGAGTGAGGGGAATGAAGCATTGAACAGGTGATAGAGTTAGGGTTAGGTTGAAAAGGTAATTGGGAGAAAGTATAAGAGAGGATAAGAGAGGATAAGAGAGGACAAGAATATAGAGAATGATAGGAAGTGGTAAGAAATAGGAAAGGAGGAAATCAATAAGATTTAAGAGGGTGAATAGAAGTAGAAGGAAGGGGAAGGGTTAGGGATAGAGAAGAGGGTTAGGTTTTTAGGGTCAGGGAATAGGAAAGGGTGAGGGATAAGGAAAAGCAAAAGGAAAGGGTGAGGGATAGGGGAAAGCAAAAGGTGAGGGATAAGGAAAAGCAAAAGGAAAGGGTGAGGGATAGGGGAAAGCAAAAGGTTAGGGACAGAGCAGAGGAAAGGGTTAGGGACAGAGTAAAGGAAAAGGTTAGGGATAGAGAAAAGGAATGGGTGAGGGACAGAGTAAAGGAAAGGGTGAGGGTTAGAGAGAAAGAGAGAGATGGGAGTAGATAGAGGCGAGAGTGTAGGTATAGAGAAGAAAAGAAGAGAGGAAAAGCAGAGTTAGGGTTAAGATGAAGTATAGATAAAAACAGGCGAAGGAAGGTAAAAGAAGAAGAAGTGGAAGGGGGATAGGATAGAGAGACAGTTGAAGTGATTTAGATTTGAAAAGAATAAGGGCATGAAGATAGTAACAGAGAGAGAGTAAAAGTTATAATGAATAGAGAAAGAAAAGGGTAAAATGAGAGTGATAAGAAGGGGATAAGAAGGGTGAGGAAGAGGATTTTAGGGATCATGAAAAGGGTTAGAAGAAGAGGGAATAAGGGGTATTAGGGGTACAGGTTGAGGGAAGAGTGAGAAGAGAAGGATAGGTAACAGGGGTTATAGAGGGAGTGTGGGAAATAGGTATGCAGAGGCGAGGTGAAGAGTAGGGTTAGCGGCGAGAGAGAGAGAGGGCAGTGTCGAGAGGGTTTACAGAGGGCGAAGTTTACAGAGGGCGTGTGGGAAATAGGTGAGAGGGTAGTATATGCCCGGCCATGTTACATGTGGTGGAGGTGGTGAAGGTGGTGGATGTGGTGTGGTGAAGGTGACGTGGTAGAGGTGGTGGAGGTGGTGAAGGTGGTGGATGTGGTGTGGTGAAGGTGACGTGGTAGAGGTGGTGGAGGTGGTGAAGGTGGTGGAGGTGGTAGATGTGGTAGATGTGGTGAAGGTGGTGAAGGTGATGAATATGGTGGAGGTGGTGTGGTGAAGGTGGTAAAAAGATGAAAAAACAGAGAAGTTAAGATGGGGAGGTGAGGGAGACAAACAAGTGATATAGCAGGTTAAGTTGTTTATTAGTAAGTTCACGTTGAATACGGACAGAAGAGTTAAACAGAAGGGACAAAGGGAAGGTTAGAATTGCTAGAGGAGGAGTAGGCAGAAATAAATAAAATAAAAGGGTTAAGGTTAGAGCAGGAGGAGGTAGTCAGGAACAGAAAAGAGGAAAGGGTTAGGGATAGATAAGAAAGATTAAAGAAGTAGGGTGAGAGGGAAGGGACAGAGAGAAGAAAAAGGTTAGGAATAGGGCAGAGGGAGAGAGCCGAAGGAAATAGTTATAATTCAAAAGAAAGAGGAGAGGGGTTAGGGATAGATTTAATAAAGAAAAGGTCAGGGTTAGATAGGAGAAAGGGGTCAGAGATAGAGCAGAGGGAATAGTGATGATTGAAAATGAAGAAAATGTGATAGATAGAACAGAAGGATTTAGCATGAATTTAGAGAAAGATGATTGAGAATAGATATAAGGGAAAGAGTGAGGAGGAGGTTTAGTTAGAGGAGGATGAAGGGGAGGGCAAAAGTTGAAAACAAGTAGAGCAATAGAAAATGGAAATAGCAGTCAAAGAGAAAGAAGAAGAAAAGGAAAAGAAAGGAAAAGAAAGAAAAAACAAAAGAAAAAACAAAAGCAAAAACAGGTTAAGAGATAGAGGAGTTAAGAGGAGGATGGAAGTAAGGAAAATGAATAAAGAGCGAGGCAAAGGTGTCGAATGATAAGTGCAGATCAGATATAGACAGAAGAGATGGAGAGAAAGTAAAGGTTGGTTAGGGTTACAGCAAGAGTAGAGGGGTAGGGATAGATTTAAGAAAAGAGATATAGATATGAGCAG